>NC_141561.1:7527500-12527500 GCF_036417535.1 Chlamydotis macqueenii
CAGGCTTCTCTGCATTGGCAATAGGAATTTTCATTTTTATAGGAGACGTAACAGAAGAACTGCTGGCTGTCTGTGGCTGCACGTGTTTTTTATGCTGCTGCTCGCCTGGGGTTGCTACGTAGTGTTCTCTCACATCCAGTTCAAGGGTTTCTAGTTTGCGCTTCTCTCTGTATTTATCCAAAGACATTTTTTGAGGAATTATTACAGGAGCAGCAACTTGTCCATGGTGCTTGTTTCCTGACTTATGAGAATATTCTTGTTTGACAGTAGAATGCTCAGCAAGTTTGTCAGGTCTGTGATGTACTCCAGAGTGCAACTGTACAGACGTCCCTGGCTGGAAGTTCATGTTGTACTGACTAGCAGGTAACGTCTCCTGTTTCTGAGAGTATATTTGTTCTGTCCTTGTTTGTTCTTGATGCTGAGGCCATTCCTGGTGCGATGCCAAACTGTATGAGGTACTTGGCATTCCTGTAGCTAGTATTGCCAAATTTTCAGGTGCATGACTGTCTGGAACAGAAATACTTCCTGAGGTAAGAGGTACCGGTGCAGGAAATGATGTTGATGGTTTTTGGAAACTTGTGTTTGCAGCTACACCAGTAACTGTATCCACCAAAATGGAGTTCTGGACCAAAGATGAGCCAAGAAGCGAGTTCTCAGATACCTGTCCATCACCTTTAGGTTTCCTGGCAGCCTGATTAGCCTAAGCAAAAAGGAAAGACTTGAGAAAATACACAGCTTAGAATACTTGTACAGTGCATTCTAATTTAGCAAAAAGGTGAGTGCAAAAGCTGACTCACGGTTTCAACCCCCTAACCCAGCTGCAGGAATAAAGAACAAATAAGATGTAACAAGTTTTTCCCTTGGTTCATAATTCTCCTAGAAGTTCACCTCTTTTTGCTAGACACTGTTATAGGAAAATGTCTTACCCGCCAATTTCTAATTCTCTTGAGCCTGCTAGGTGTTTTCTCCAGTATCTGCAGAAACTCGTGAGTTAGCTCTGGGTAGAAAAAGAATAGAACAAAATCCATTTCTTACATCTGATTCTGTAATAAGCAGGTTAAGCTTTAAGCATTTTTCTAGACTAACAGCATGCAGCTTTTGCAGTAGTTACCACAGGCTGCACACAATTCTAATTGTGTTTTAATAAAAAAAAATTGTTAGACATATGTTGAACAAAAAAGGTTATGATATTTCACTATGACTGACTTCTAACCGCTACATACATTCTGAAAAATAGGTTTGAATTTAAGATTTTGTTTTTACTCTTGCAGAATTTGGATTTGTTACACCAAAAATTTCTAGACAGATCTGCACAAACATAGCTCCTAAAATAACATACTCGACATTCAGCTTGGCCATTTCCTGTATTTAAAGTTTCCTTTAAAATATACATTTCTAAGTCACTGTTTCAGTCATTCCACTGAACTTCAGGAACGATCAATAACAGCTCTGAACAAAATATAAGCCATCAGCCCCTTCGAAGCACTTTGTTTTAAACAACAGTTTTTTATTAATTTGTGTTCAAGGCAAGGTAGTTGTCCGTGTTAAAAAACTGAACGTCCTTGCAATTAGTATGTACAAGGAAACTTAGGTCTCTGTGCTTGTCAGCTGCAAATAAACATACCTTCCACTGAAATTTAATTTTAGTCACAAGCTAAAAATAATTAGGTACAGTCAGAATTTGAATATGGAAGTAGACCTCTTGCAGGTCTGGAAGAACTGGCTTCTCCAGAACTCCAGCAAGCACGTTATAAATAAAGCTGCTCCCAAGTGCAAAACTGTCTTAGCTCTTTGGTCTGCCTGAGTCTATTCCACACAACAGCTCCATAAATGCTTGAAGAATTAAGTGGTGTTCACCATGAGCTCACAGCACACATCTTGTGGGATGTGAAAAATCAAAATGATGCATGCTTATCAACAGACAAAACCAATGGCCAGATGGGAAGGAAGGCAAGGTGGTATTTGGAACTACAGATAAATATGAAGAAGCCTACTAAGACACAGACATCTGAACTTGCAATTTCAAGCTTGCTCTGTTCTGTGCTTTACATGCCATCTACTCAAGTTTTCACTGTCAAAAAATAATATTGCCATTAAGAAATAAAAGCTCAGCAGAGGAAAAAAGCAGGCCATGGGGAGCTATGCTGGGCCATACCAAGCCTGGAGGCCTCCGCCACTATTCTGAAAGAAGTGTCTCACTCTAGAACTAACAGCAAAGTTCAGTAGATGGATCTGAAAGCCCCAGAGCCACCACCTCCACTACAGTAGCATATGTAGGCCCTAAATTCAGACTCCACTGTAGTAAATACTATTTCAAAAGACAGTAAGCTTTCTTCTGCATAGAAACCATTTAACAAGAAAAAATATTTTACAGGAGTTTGAGGTATCACTAATCATACCAAATGGTTAACACAGAACAACCTTCATCAATACGGCAACTTTACGTACAGCCTTAAGAACAGTTGTTTCAGTGACAGTGAAGCCATAAACTTGTAAAATGGTCAGGACTGCATGGATTTGCACTGGCAGATCTCCATCTCTTTCCTGGTTCTGGAAAGCACTTAAAAGCAAGATTCTAACTTGCACCTACAAAAGGTATGTGGATATCCCAGCCCACGGGATAAAATAAAAAGGGTCTCAAAACTAAGTTTGTCTGCTGAAGTTCTCCCCTCTCCTATACCTTTCCCTCACCCAAGGATCCGGTATGAGAAGTCAGTAAGACTTAATTTAGGCTTAAAGCTATGCTTTTACTATACTATGCTCCCACTTTAACAAACCCTAGAATTCCGAGATATGAAAGGCAGTATTACTCACCATCTAGTAATTCTAGAGTAACCGAAGGATCTACGTATTCCCACCAGTGTTTTCCATCAGTTGATACTGGAATCTCCCAGTTGGACCATTTGCAGGCCAAGTGAATGCACACACATGCTATTACTGTAGGCTTGTACTGAAGACAGAATGTAGTGAGGTGAAGACTGTTGCACACATTTCATAATGAGGAACCAAAGGAAATCAAACATGTAAAACAGAAAACCCAAACAAATCAACCATTAACATACAGAATAAGATAACTTGTCAAGCAACAGCAGTTAATCATTAGTTCATGGAACATTTTTCTGATTAAGTTCGTAAGATACCTTACTGCCTTAAAACATAGGGCAGGGGATTTATCTGGTAGAAAAGTTTAATTTGCTTTTGCTATAAAAAGTGTGATGAACAGTAAATAAATTTACCAATTATTCTACTGTACTTAAGTACTAAAAAGAAAGAACATGGTCAATTAAAATTCTACAGTAAAAAACATACAGCTGGTGATACAGTCTCCAAATTAGAAGGTACCCAACAGTTCCAAAGGGGCCAAGTGAATTACTTGGGGGCTTAGCTTTCACTAGGCCTTCAGCTTCCAGCTGGCAGCAGCACAAAGGTAATGGTTCAGTTTCACTGCTTTATCACAGCTTTTCGTAACAGCTGTTTCAAATACAGAATGCTGCCCATCAAGGAACCACCAAGAAATATTTATTTGGAAGAATTCTAATAACCAGCAGACCATTGCTTAAAAACTATCTACAAATAATGTAGTCCTATGAAATAAAGCTCAAAGTTATTTTAAAAGAAGTAAATTGAAATCATTGAGAAATCAAATTCCATCTTTCTACAGCAGACTACATATACAGAATCCCCATCTGGAATCCTGTAACTTTAAATTTATCTAAAGTACTTAAGTTTTAAAACTATATATAAAGAGCTGTTTCTAAAAGGAAGAACATTGGACTACTACTAGTGTATCTGAAAAGAAAAAACAGCTCATTGAAAAGATCTTAGGCCAACTACAATTTTATAAGTTAAGACTGGATCAATATATTCAAAGTTAAGAGAAAACTGCCATTAACTACAAGTGTAAACTCAAAATAGTTTTGTACTTACCAAGATGCTCGAATTTCTAGGTTAAGTTTAGCTCTTTGTAATCTTTAGCTGCTATTCAGGCTACCAATTTTAGACTTATGCACTCACAATCGAGAAAAATGTCATCAGAAAGCACCACTACACTTCTCATTGTGCATTTAACCCCGCTGTGCCATCAGGCCCTTGTACAATACACCGCACTGCACCCAGGAAGGTACCACCACTGTAGATGGCCCAGTCTCCTGTTGCAACAAGGGTAAGACACATGTAGGGGGCCCTGCAGTAAAGGAAGCTATAGTGTGCTACAACAGTGCAACAAAGAGGTTCAGGATAACAACCTGTTGGTAGCCATGAAATAGGATGTCTGTGCCAAATCCTTGCTTGCTGTAAGAAAAGAAAAACAGAGAGATTAAGTGTCTGCGCTAACTTGTCAGGTCCATTCCAAAATTAAAGCTATTTTACCTTCCAAAAGCACCACTTGGTATTTCCACAGAACTGCTCTGAATTTAGCTGACTAGCCTTTCAAATAATCTTTTCCAAGATACAGAAGAGGCCGCTACATTCAGTAACTGGCGATGGACCAGTCATTCCATTCACTGACCCTCCCGCCGTACATCCCACAGGACAGTTTCCCTTTGCTTATCTACCCTGTGAACGCCTCGCACAGGAGAGCGCTCTCTCCTAGTGAATACCTGACCTGCTCCCCGCCCTCATTCACAATGACCCCTAGCGTCACCCCGGACTGCAGTAAGGCAGTCAGTAAAAGCCAATTCATAGCACTGTGCAATTCTGCTCTTGGCCAGGAGCATGGAGCACGGCAGGACAGCTGGAGAACACCCTCCCACCCCCCAGCACCTCCCCGAAACCAGCCACGTCTCCCTCCCAAAGCCCTACAACACAGCAAGCTCCCAAGCTAGATGGTAAAAAAATTAAACAAGTTTTCTGCTCCCTCTAATCAAGAGCACTGCACTCAAAACATTTTGTTCTACACTTTTGTTAAACCTATGGCAAAGCTTTGATAGAAAATAAACTCCTCCATTTTAGTTACAGTCAGAAAAAAAAAAAACACAACAAAAAAAGCCACACAAGACTGCAATGTGCCAGAAATGAAAAGCTAACGACTTAGGCTGTTACAGCCACCTAGCACTGACCCCTGCCCGTGAAACCCCAACGCCCCTCACTCAGGTAAGAGAACTTACTGTAACATGCATATAATGGAATAGCTGGGCACAATGGTTTTAACTGAAGATTGAATGCAGCCTTCATTGAATTCTTACTTTGACACTATCACTTGAAATCAGTGCTACCTGCAGAAAGTGTATTGTTGAATTTTATGTCAAAGGGAACATTGTCAAACTTTTATTTTAATAATAATCTTGCCATAAAGTTTGAGAAAGACTGCAATGGCTTTTAAAATTTATTTTTTAAAAAGCATATTAAAAATGTGATTTAACTCAACTTCTAATGATTGCCAAGGAGTATAAATCAGATTTGTCTTTATGCTATGCAGCCGGGCAGCGCCATAATCTGAGAAGAATGTGGAAGTAGCAAGGTAAGAGGATCCATTCCTACACACAAACTCTACAAATCCATAACAAAAGATGAACTGACAATGTGACAGTGTTATACTGTAATACTTAGTTTGCAAACTATAATGATAATTGCACGCCAGATAACCATGGAATTCAACCTTTTCCTCTCCCTCCTATCAGAAATATCTATGTCAGTATTACCAAAAAAGAAAAAGTGAAATGAGACTACCATCACAAAACAAATGAAAATACAGAATGGTTGAATAAGACTGAAATTTATGTCTTGCTCTTCATTTTTTACTGAAGTAACATTTAAAGGATCTTCAACGATTTCTACATTCAGTAAAGTTACAACATGTTTGAATTAAGGGACCAGACCATGAAGCATCTCTACTCTCACTGAAACGTCCCTTTTGAACAAGGAAGAAAAGCAGATGCCAGAAAAATTTCTATCTAACATCAGCTTGAAAGTTGAGTAAATCAAAACATACCTGGAAGAAAAGAATCACATCCTGAAACACACATTTTAGCCTCAATCAAAAATTAATGTGCTAAATATCTTACTTATACTCCAAGCAGTATGATACTGTTTCAACTTATTTACAGCTAAATAATCACCATTGCCAAAACCAGCAAGAAATTTCAGCTCACAACTAAAGCCTATGGTAACACCAGGCAAAACTGGAAACATTCGTCCCAAACTCTTCTCTTGCATTTAGGACAGCTTTGGTTTAGTAGAATCCATCACTAAAATTAAAGCTAACGAATTTTGGTTCCTGTATTTTGGTGTGTTATTTCCTTTATAGTAGTGGAAAGTGCATCTCCAAATTAAAATAATCTTGAAGGTTAAAAGAAGCCAGCAGAGCTTCTCTGTTGTAACTCACAAGTTGCAGGACCGATGACCGTGATGCCAGCCATTAATAATCAGTTTTATATTTTATCATTCAGGAGCGATTTAAACCACCCACCCTGTCTCACTGCTGCAGAAGCAACCATAAGGCAGGGGATTACTGAAGTAGCAATCAAGATTTGGAAACAGGACTTGCTGTCCGATATACCTTCCAAAAGGCTACTGTCTCCAAGAAATTCCCAACTGGAAACCAAAATGCTTTGCAGTGGGCACAGCCACACAGTTCAAGTGGTGTAACTCCAAGGTATCCGAGTCTTTTCTTCAACACTAGGTTATCCTGGATCTTGAGGTAATCATGAAAATATGATTGCCAAGTCACCCTTAGGAGAGTGTAGCTGGCCATGCCTAGGACCCTCAGAACATACGTAAGCGTTCCCCGGAAAGAGGAGACTGCAGATAAGCCAGTCAGTATCAGACAGAAAGCTTGCTGAAGTCCTTCTGGGGAAAAGGAAAAAGGCCACAGGCTCTGAGTAGAGGTATGCTGCTGGATGCCTGTTGTATCTGGAAAGGGCTGGAGGAGGCCATGGTGTAGGCAATCAGGTCTGAGCAGTCCTGGTGGCTTTACTTTCTTGAACGTATTTAAACCTTGGGAACAGGCCTGTTAAAGCCTGAGGTGAAAGTTCAGAATGTGAAAGCTGCCTGTAGCAGTGCTGGAGTGCAGCTGGTGTTTACAATCTTTCCACACCACTCAGTATACTAAGATTTAAATTCTCCTCATCAGAATACCCTCTGAAAAAGCATATGCATCTCGTCTTTACAGCCCAATTTAACCAATGACAGCTGTGCACACAGATTCTACACTATGTGCAAAGAATCTGACAGAGTCATTTCCACAAAAAATTAGTGAGGACCATGGGTGTTCAAGATACCTGATAACCTGCAGAGTAGTGAGAACAATCCTAGAAATCCTTAGGATCCAATCTTCAGTTCCCAAAGAAGGTTGTGTACCAATACAAAAAAAAGGAATGACTGAAGACTTCTCAAGATGGAGATGAGGATACAGATTCCTCCCCTTCAAGTTCCAGCAGAAGCAGACTGGGAACAAGCTCTGGTGCAAAATCAGTCTAAGAGGACCATGGCATGGTCTCGGCACTAGGGCAGTTTCACTGCTGATCATTCAATTAGCATTCAAGTCAGTAAGGTAGTTTGGCACCAGAACAGTTTTCGGTGGTTTGTTTTTCTTTTTTCTTCTCTCTTCACTACTGGAGCATCCTTGGAATGGGCACTGGAGCTTGCTGGCAGGCCTTCACAGATCCACTGCCTCCAGATTCCTTAGAGGACCTGTGGGATCCTAAGGAATGATGAAGACTCCTCTTCTCAATCTCTTGACACTGAGGAAGAATGGTGCAGAAAAAACACTGAGCCTACACCATTCTCCTTGTCTACTGTACTGACCAAACTGTAAAGATGGAACAATTTAATGAACCCACGAATCTTTGAAAACCTGAAGAAATAATTAGATACCTTATGCCTGAACATCATAAGTCATTATGTATTCATCCAGTCACCCCTTATCTACAATGATCTGTGTTGTCTAATACTACTTTCAGAAAGGCTTTCAATCTTAGAGATGAAGAACTCAACTTTTTCCTTAGTTGTACATTGAAGCAATTGCGTTTATTTGCACCAGTTCTCACTTACTAGTTCAGCTTTGGCTTCCAGCAATCGATTCTGGTATGCCTCTACTAGACTTGACAGTCTTCTGACAAAGGACTTTGCTGAATCTTTTGAGCATCATCAACAGAATCTTAATTTTGTTTTTAAAGATAGCAGCTTACAGATTAATACAGGTAACAGTGACAGCATAAAGCACATTATCCTGAATGCAAGACAACAGAAAGTGATCTAGAGAATCAGCCATCCTTGTAGCCACTTAAGTTTAGTCAGCAAAAGTTTGAGGGACCTGGGCATCTTCTGGCAATTCAGTGCTAAGCTGAAACCTTGAGTACACTTGCATATCTCAGCTAACTTTGTTGCTTCTCTTCTGATACTTAAATAGTCAGTCACATTGTATTCCTCCCTTCCTTCTCCCCACAAACATACAGTTGAAAAGTTTTAATCATGATAGTCTTTGATAAGTTAATCATCTTTAATAAAAAAGGTATCTCTGCCTTATAAATAGTGCTTGTGGTCCAAGAAGACAGGTTACCAGAACTGGATGAAGCAACTCTGCATTTCTTTAGCTTCTCCCTCAATCCCTTTAGCACTAAAGGCACTGACAAGTCTTAAGATATATTTTGAAGGCTTCAGGACTGGATATCTCAGTGTTGTATCTATTCACATTAAAATAACGCACTGCCTAATAAATAAATGTTAAGAGAGAGAGAGAGAGAACTAGAATCATACCACTGGATCTTTGAAGATACATCACTGTGCCCAAAAGCCCATCTCTTTATTCACTCAATACGTAAGACTAGGAGGGGCATATGCTGACAAGAATTCCATTTCCATACACACATACTAAGGAGCACACTTACTCCAATGAGCTGGTTTTCAAGCATCAGATGTATGACATTCATTTTGTACCAGTCCTTGAGGTACACGGATTTTCAGCCCTCACTGCAGTCTTCAGATTTCAAAACTTGGTATAATTTTGGATTCTAATTATTTTGTTAAACTATGCTGACATTAAGTACTAGCTTCAAAATGTCAAATTTTAAAAGTAGCACGTACCTTCAATGTTTGAGTTTTGTCAGTACGCACAAGTAGCATATGAAACACACAGGAAAAAGCTGAACTGTCTTTAGAGTGGCATCTACCCTTGACTAAAGGAAATAAGTTTGTGTAGCAATATGCCTTTCTTCTTGTATGCTTGAGCCAAATACACCTGCTAATGTGGAAATCCTGATCCAGCTACAATACTGCCTGCCACCCCTCCCCACAGCCCCAAATACCAAGAAGTACAGGGGCTCACACAAAACAGTGAAATATGTGCTCATGTTGATACTGACCAACAGCTAACAAAACACAAAGCAAAACCCTATAGAGCTACTGATGCAGACCGTTGAGACGTTAGGTGCAATTAGAGTTATGTACCAAGTCACAATCAAATCTAGATGGAAAGCAAAGAATCATTATCTTATAGCAAAAATAGCAATAAAGCTACTTTATGTGCAAATAAGTCACACAGCACCAGCCATGCTTGGAATCAAACTCTGAAGACACTACACCAGTGAGCTACCTTAAAATGACAGATACTTTTCCTTCAAAGAACAGCTTTAATTTTAGAGTTACTACAAAACAGACCTAGTTAACACGATTAAGTTGCACCTAACTTTCCTCTATTCTATAGAGGGGAAAAAACACCCCAGAATTTTCAGAACTTTTAAACACTTAACTTTGCATTTTTCAGTGCAACAACAGCTAATGACTAAAGACTAACAATCATGGTCTAATCATTTCCAAACACTTTTTAATTAAGGAACCTAATTAAAGTGAAAAGCTTATTTTAGGTGCTTTTACAACTGATTCCTAATTTTCTTCATCCTCTATCTTATGAGAGGATTTTTTTCCTTTTATTTTTTTCTTAAGCTCCAAAGGAAACCAGTTTAAGAATTAAAAAAAGGTGTGCCAAAATTCAACAAAATATATTGAAGAACAAAAGAGGTTAGCTAGAGTCACATTAACGAGTTGCATACAACTTAGAGGATATGATTCTTTAACAAAAGGTTTAGATTTGTGCTACCATCCAAAACAAGTACACCCTGCTCCAGAAACAGAATTAGTCACATCTTGAAGTATTTGCATGTGATAGCAGATCTGCTACGCACTCTCTTTATCCCTCAGTTCATTACCTAAAAAGATTTGCTAGGCAGAAAGCTAGCATTAGCCATCAACCAATATGCAGACTAAAGTTTATGTTGTAAAACTACTTTAGAGTAAAAACAATCAACCCAGAATGATACTAAGCAGCTGGCTATTCAGTTTCCAACATGCTTCTGTCACTTAAGAAAACATGGAACCGGCATTATTAAAATCAACGCTAATAAGCAAGCAAGAAAATTATGAATGACACAGAACTGGACTCTTTACCAGACTCTACAGGTTAAGTTAAAGTTTTTAGGAATTAGCTTTAAACAAACTCTTTGGATAACATAGTTGGTGAAGATTGTATTAGACAAATAACATCACCTTCGAATTTTACTGGAAAGGTAAAAAAGGACTTACAGAAGCGGTTAAAAGTCACTGACCTCTCACTAATTGCGTACATTTCACAACATCTGTGTGTGGATGTTCAATGGTAATCTCAAAACCTAAAGAGTTAAGAATATGTTTTAGAACTACACATTTCCATCTGTTAAATAAAAAACCAAACCCCCTTCCTTTCCCCAAAGACCTCAAAATGCTTGCTAAAAACATTCCTTCAGTAATCTCAAGTCCTAAAAATATACATACTTGGGAAGTTACTGTATTTTTAAAGCTGAACATACGTGAAGAGTTTCTAGTACATTAATGAGTCAGTAAAAGCTGTATTACAGACACACTGAAATACATCTGTGTGCACACACACTTTATTCATTCATTTCTGGGACTGTTGCATCTATGAAATTACAAATTAAGTCAATTTGTAGGTCAGTGACTTAAGAAACCTTTCTTTGTTTATGATACTATTTAAGAATTAGGTCACTACTGTTAGCTTGTTTTTTCCCCCAATACAATATACTCAAACCGGTATTTAAGAATATCTGAGTAAGTCAGTGTTCTCAGGTCTGCCAGCTGTAATTGTCCCTATGTTACTTTAAAGTCAGAAGAGTTTCTTACCAGAACACTGCATTTCAAATTTTGGAATCATCTGAAGCCATTAAATGGTTACACTATGACTTGCAATGTTCAGAGGTAGTAACCCTGCTGAATTACATACTGTCATTCTCTTGAAAGGCAAAATGGGGGAGAGTGCTTTGTATAAAGCTCTTCCCAAGGGCTTCAGTACACATGCGCAGCTAACCTAGCGTAACATGTTACCTTGTATGAAGAAATACCAACATAGTTACTAGTTTGGAGTAAAATCCATTTGGAAGGGTACACATTTCTACCCCATCAATCTGTCAGAAACATCTATTATACAAGTGCCTTTTTTTCTCCAAAGTGAACACAACAGAACTGCTGATACGAAACTCAATTCACAGGTCAGAAGTTGCATACAAAAATAGTAAAACTCTAGCGTACCAACAGCACATCAAATATACAGTTACTCAGGCCCCATTACTTCTTCATGGTAAGTTGTCTACCAGAGATATTCAGAAAGACATACCTAAAGTTTGAAGCATTATTGTTTCAAGTATAACCAGCTCTTGGGCTTGCTGAAGGTATGCCTGAAACAAATAAGCAAACAGGTCAAGATGTAGCTATCTATTGTCTCAAAATTTTAATCATACACTTCTTATTTGAATACTGGAAAGAGCAACACAAGTTAAGACCACTACCCAAGCCAGTTAGAACTGACAAGTCTGAACACTTCACTGTGGCAACACTTTCTTCTACCAGTATAAGGGTGGCTGCAAACTCAGTTATATTGCAGTAAAATTTACTCAGTTTGTATCTCATATAATCTATTCCAGCAAAGCATTTTTGGGAGAAGGCAGGGGGTTACTGTAAGAATTATGAAGGCTTGCCAATGCAAGTTAACTCAAATACCTTTAGGCAGGTTATCCATTTTACAAGTACTTTAAAAATACAGCTGGAGATACTCCGTTGGCCTGAGTTAAGCTAGTTTAAACTTGTGGGCTCAAATGCACCTCCACGTGTCATTCCAGGAACTGGGAGCACAGCAAAGGTGCTCAAATAGTTTTATACATCAACTGAGGTCCAACTAGCTCAGCCTGACCTTCAAGTAGAACAACTCTGGTGCACTTCCACCACACTTCCTCGTATGTTTGGTTTCGGGAAGACTCATCTCAGGAAAGAAAATGGGAACTATAAAGTAAGTGGAAGCTGTACAAGCTTTGGCAAATGAAAGGAAGATCAATGCATAGCAGAGGCAGCACGTAGACAATGGCGCACAGTAAGCCTCTGGTTGAGAAAAACACAGTCTCCTGAACTCCTTTCTGAACACACTGTGTAACTTAGGGAACCACACACGAAACCCCTTATTTAACGTCTAGTCTAGTCTTCTACTATATGTGTAGATGTCTTAAAAATAATGCAAGTTCAAGATGGAGCAATCCAAAGTTTCATAACACAAATATTTGAGTCTTTAATAAGTTATATTAAGTAATACAAAAGACTTAAATAGTGTAGAAACAAAAGCTTTTTTTTTTTCTAGTTCGCAGACAGCAATAATCCAGTAAAATAATAATATGTAACAGATCATTAGATGAAGTATCATCTGGTTATGTTTAAAACCATGACTTCCACCTACATCACTCTTTGTATCCAGTTGTGGCTCCTGAGGATGCAGACAGGCATGTGCTACTTTAATAACATGTTCAAGTTTCCGTGGCTGTTCTTCCACTTTTGCAGCCAAAAACAATGCCGTAGGAGATATTATCTGAAGAAGAAAAACATATATGCATTTTTTTAAGGTTTTACGAGTAGGACTTGAATTTTTATGGAGAGTCTAAACTGGTAATTAGAAAAGGCTTAAGAAGCTGGATTTGTTTGTGATGCGGTCTTTTTTTTTGTTGTTGTTTTAACAATTCTGAAATCATTCAGGGCAACAAAAATAACTAGTCATGTTTTATGTTATAACTGAAGCAATCCTCTCAGCAGCACAGGGAAGGAGTGGCATAAATGCTAAATTACATTGGTAAGACGTCTGAGGTCAAACTAATTCTAGTTCAACATAAAAAGAATAGATTTGGACCAGAACATTTAGTCACACTAAAACAGGCTGTTTCAAGTTAAATATACTTCATGAGAAAGTTCCTCCAATTTCTTGGACAACTGTGAGCCATTACACCATCTTTTCAGTAAAAGTCAAAACAGCTGATGACAAGTTCTGCTAGCATTTGATTCTCCTAAAAAGCAAGAAATTTTGCAGAGAACTTCAATAAAAACCAGCTTGTTCTATAAATACAGGTTGTATAAGTAAAAGCTTACTCTTAGAAACTTTACCATACACCCATCAGTATCTGGAGAACAAGGCAAAAGGATTCACAAACTCGCACTTACATCAAACGTTAGTAAAGATTACAAAGTACACAAAGATGAAAATTTTAATAAAACTCCAGGTGTCATAAGCCGGCAGCAAAGCACCCATTCACCGTTCAGCATCACCCAGGAGTCAGCTACGAAGTACAGTTTTGATGCCTCGTTGTCAGCTAGAATGACTGATGTATCTACATACAGAACAGGGCTAACCATGGATGAATTAGAAGAAATAGGGTCCTTCTTTCTATGACAAAGTTGACCATGTTGAATAGGAATTAAAATGACAGTAGAAATCCTCAGGTAGACATCAGCAGATTTAATTGGTTAAAATTAATCCAGTATAAAGCACTTAATCAGAGACTGAAATAGCTGCTTGTTCAGTATTTAATTAATGCATGGTGCAAGCAGTGCAGGTATTGGATTGATCATTCAACGCCCAAGTAGAACTAGACTGAATGAACTGAATAGCAGCCATGCTCTCCCCTTAAAGTGAGGTTTGCTTCCCCCTCCAGTTCCTTTGTCAGCCAGTAGCCCTTGGTGATGCCAAAATGAAACATTTGGTATAAAAATTCACAATATATGAAAAATTGCAATGTACTAATTATCACATCTAAGTGATAACTCATTACATTTCAGAAGCTTTGAAATGTATTGAGGGAGTACTTTTTGCCTCCTTAAAACACTATGAAATATCCACTTGGATCTTAAGTAAAACTTGTAAGTTGGCAGACTTCAGAGAAACTGACAACTTGGGAAGGTGATAACCTTGATGCGCAGAAATGTGCCATGAAAAAATCCAGTATTCTTAAAAAAAAAAAAACCACAAAAAAACAACAAACCCAAACCGCCCAGAACAAGTCACATGGAGCAAATTCTTCCACAGCGGAGACAAAAGAACTACTTTCTTTTGAAGAAGCTTGTAACTTAGGCCTTACAAATGAATTAAATAAAAAACTTAAGTGAGATGTTGCTGAACAAGGCCACATTAACACTGTCTTAAAGACTTGTGACGATTTTTGAGAAGTTCCTACCCACATTGTTTGAAGTAATGATTTGAAGTTCTGGAAGAAATTCCCTTTGCTAGGGACATACTACTTGAAATCTGTCTCACTTAGGCTGGGAGATAAACTTTTAAACGCTAAATGCGAAGGAAAGACTTTGTGGAGTACAGAAAGCTACAGTAACAGCAGCCTTCAAGTGCCAGAAAAGGTACAGCAGCACACACATGTAAAACTCCACATATGCATGTCAAATAAAAAAATTTTATACAGCAGACAAACTGTGCTCAAGCGCAGTAGTGCAAGAAGCAGTACAAATCTCTCACAGTTGTTTCACGCATATAAGCCCAGTGTGCTTCAGTGATTTACAGCAGGCATAACTGAGGAAGGTGTTTGAGGCTAGCACCTTCTACACCAGGGCCAGCGTAAGAGGAAGGATTACATTCTCAGACACAATCCCGAGCTTCTGGGAAAAGCCAGATTAGCAGACAGGGCTAGGAAGCCCTAGAAACATGAATCACTGCGAGAAGAAACGAAATTGGGAATGTTCAAGAATCAGAGTTATGAAGAAATAAGTTTGACAAGACATTGGACAGAAACGAGGAAGTATTAATGAGAATACCAGAGAGACTAGACCTGGTTCAGATTTTTTTTCTTTTACTACTCAGGAAAAAGGACACAATGAGGTTGACCATCACAAGCCGAAAACTATGACTCAACACAGTGAAGTCACTGAGGAAGGGAAGTTAAGCCGTGAAGCGCCTAGAATCAGAAACAGAATGGGTCATGGGAAGAAGCTTTAATATAAAATAAATAGCAGATCCTTTCCATCCTCCCCAGGATAATACAATTTCCCTCTTTTAAAAAAAAAAAAAAAAATTAAACAAAACCAAACAGATATTCAGTCAGTAACCTGTAGCAGTGCCTTACTGCTGGGCTGAAGAACAAAAGCAACTGCACTGTTAGCAATGACCTGTTGCTCCCTGCAGTTCTCCCCCTCTCTCTAGCCTCACCATCCCCACCAACCATCACACACCTGTCCCCAAGCACCTGCACTCAGACCTTACTGTTTTTCTGGCTTTGTGTACAAGTTTAATTCAAATATATCCTAACACAAAGTCTCTTTCTACATAGTTTGTGGGTATAGTTACACATATACACGGAATTTCCACAACTGACCTTTCTGAAAAATCAACTTCCAACAATTACCATGACTGAAAATACTGGAATTTCACAGAGACATTCTTCAAAGCAAGTCACCAGTAATTACACCATTACATCATTAGCAAATTCTCACTCACTATTATTCTATGTCTGACTGCACTGAAGTTTTACTTCATTCCAAAAAAGCACCTTCTTCATCAGGCTGTCTCCAAGGTATCTTCTAATTTACTGAAACAGATCAGTTCTGGCCAAGAAGTCCCCACGCAATTCCTGATCTCTAAGACCTTACATAAAACACAGTTCTGGAGGCTGATTGAAGCCAAACTGATTAACTGGCATTTAACTTTAGTTCATCAGAAATCCATGTACACTCCAATCATCTATTTCCTTAAAAAAGAAGTGTTGGCTTCTGCCAAATAATTTAACTTCTTTCTCTTGTCTAGGACTAGGGTTCTCATTCCCAGTAGGTCAGTATTTTTGTCTCCCTTGGATTTATTCTGGAAAACAGACATCCCAATAAAATTTCAGACTTGGCATGCATACAGTGTTCAGTGAAGATGACATACTAGCAAAGTTACTCAAACACTTTCATTTATTTCCAACTCTTAAAAGAGGCAGAAAAAGCAAAGTAGAAAAAAGCAAAATTAAAGACACAGACTTGACAGAGTTGTAAGCTTCCTATATATAAATCTTCATTTGACATAAACAAAAATAATGTATCTACCATGCAACCAAAATGTTCTTTAAGACTTTGAGAAATATCTTCTGAACAGGTGATTTATGAAATTAAATCATTTTTTTTGTACTAGCTGAGAATCCCAGAAACCAAGTCCCACTGAAATAGAAAAACCAAAATATAAGAGCCTTATTATCACAGTTCAAGAGCATTATACAGTAAGTTTTATTGGTAAATGTGGTACAAGTCCTTTTTCACTTAAAAAGTACAAAACATATTGTAAAGTGTTGCTACAACGAAGGCATTCAGAATAATCTCAGAATATATCCAGCATGCATGTATTTTTCTGCAAACTCTCTCTCCCTTTTAATACCAACATTAGTATGTTTTTATATGTGATACAAATTAGCTTAAGACATTAAGCTGTTCCAGTCTATGACAGAGGTTTTTCAAGTGCGAAAACAGAGTTCTAAGGGGTTTGGTTTTTTTGGGTTTGGTTTTTTTTTTAATTATTATAACCAGGAGCTCACATTGCATAAAACCAGCAAATACGTTAAACTGTAAGATTAAAACCAGAACTGAAGTGCCCAAAACAGCCTTGCTAAAGCTTGGTGCATATTAAAAGTTTTAAGAATTTTGCATAACTGCAAAGTCAACTGTTTAATACTGTAATTTGGACAGGGCACAAGAGACAAGAAGGGAATACAAAGAGATGGGAAACAAAAAAAAAACCTCCTCCACACAACTCACCTACCTGGCACTTCAGGGAAAAAAAATTCCTCCTGCAGCCTTCCTCAGGCACTTTACTAAGTTCCACTGCATGTCACACAAAAAACCCCTTGACATTATCAAGTATATTTTCAACTGGTTGTCTGGTATTCCACATGGCATTTCTAAGGATTATATTTAAAAATACAGCTACCATTTGGATGCCTTACCTCTCATTTCCAGCATACCAAGGATTTTTCCCATTCTCTGTTCTTCAAATCACTGTGTACTGAAGAATAAGCCTCTAAAAGAGGTATTTGCTACACAACAATATCAAACACACTAAGTACTACAGAAAGAGTATTTACAAAAGAATTTTAATTTTCAAATTATTTTAAAGTATAACAGTCAGGCTAGTAGTTCCCATAAAAAGCCAGCAAGCTTCCTCCCCACCCCGATATTAGCACTGATTAACTTTATACTCAGCAAACCAGTTACCATGCCCTGGTCAACAGTAATGTAGAAAGAATAATCTGTGCTACTGTTGAGGAGATTCACAGTAGTTCCGGAAATGTCATTTGCATGGCTAAGGAGAATTAGTAGTCAGAACATCCAATTCTTCTTACCAGAATTGGTAAAGCAAGTTCCCACCCTGTCACTGGGGACCGCAACCTTGCAAGGTCTTAACTCACTTTGACTGTAACATCAAAACCTCAACACATTCTTCTTTGCAACTAGATGTATGTACTTCATAGATAATCCACAGTAATTCAAAAGTGCCTTCTCGCCCACAGTAACTTTGCAAAAACAGAGATATTTGGTCATTAGAGCAGTAAATGTCACACATTCAAAACAAACCAAGACTACATTAACTGGTATGCAACACTCCCGTGGTTCTACAGGTTGAAGATACTGTTGGGAATTCTGTTCCTTATTCACAGTTGACTCAAAATCTTGAACGCCTGTAAAATTGTTTAGCAATAACTTATCGTGGGGGAAAAAAAAAAAAAAGAATGAAGACAACAGCTATTCAGTAAATTAGCTTCCACTAGAAGACCTGTTTATTAACAATTAAGTGCATGTGACTCATATGAAAGACATACGTGTATATTTGTATAACCCAGCAATTATCTATGACAATAAATATGTGTTTATTGCTTGACTAAAAACATTAACCTACCAATAAAGCAAGAAAACAAAGGCTACATTTTTTCAGCTGGAGATCATAAGGCATTCTAACTAATGGCCATCTAATTTTCTAGCCCTAGCCTTCAGATTCCTTCTCGCCATGGATAAAGATCACTACATCCACACAAAGAAATATTAGAGAAACACTCCATATACCATAGAAAATTTTAGCCAGGTCTTAGCTTCAACACTGCCAGAACCTTACTATTTAATTTCTAAGGGTAAGTTTATTCTTGCAATGGATTAATATTGTTAAATTTTTTTCATCTTGCCAAGTACTCTGGAGATTTGATATTAAGTATTTATTACCGTCCTTGGCTTTTGCTTTCTTTATAGAGAACCTGCCAGATGGTTTGGGAGTATTTTAAAAGTGACTCACATTCGCTTTGAGACCATCCCCTTTACGCTATAGGAAAATAAGTAAGAAAAGGCATTTGCCCATCAGTACACACACAAAGCTGCTGTCTGGCCCTACACTCATGAAGAACTACAGAAAGCAATTCAGTAGGAATCAATATTACTGAGTGCTAACTTGCAGCGCACTTGCCTTTAACTTTTATCTGAATACTATTACCTGAGAATTTATTGAACAATTCACTTCCCTCCCCCATAACAGTTGCAGTTTCCATGGCATTCAGCCCTTACATAGCTTACTTGTGAATTTTAAGATTCATACATACAACTTAAGGCATAGCTTTCTTAACAAGGGCACTATATATCTAAATACTACTGTGCTTCCAGTTCCAAGTGACCAGCATTTTCCAGTGTCCGGTGAAAACACAAACACAGCAGCTAAAAGCTTCTTGCTTCCTAAATCCATCCTAGATTACCAGATGACAGCGCAAAGAGTAATTTAGCAGGCGATGTATGTAACACAAGCCCCAGCTACAGCAGCTCTACAGGCAGTGACGCCTCTCCATTCTAAGCAGCTCTGTCCAGTTTATCTAGTCCACATGCCATCCAGTGTCACAGATAACTCTGGAATTTACCAGAGATTTTGCACAAAAATTATTAAGTACACTTCTGAAATGTACCTACAAACTAATACGTATTTCTTGCCAAATAAACAGCAAATAAGATGTCCCTTTGCTTAGCCAACAATGATAAACAAATCCATGCCAGACAAAACAGTTGGCTAACACTGTAACCCACTGTGTACCTGCCCAAATTTCAGACAGTGCAAGGTTTGCAAGATTCTGCCCCTTGGCAGACCAAAGTCTGCTCTGGTCTAGACCATAACATCTGTCACAGTCTCAATCTGTTTATTTAATAATGAAAAGCCAAGATCTGAGAAAATTCATCCTTGACAATTAGTGGTATACCACCACCATTATTAACTGTCCTTGCCAAGCTGATATAAAATATTGATGTGAAGTACTTTATTTTTAAACACATAAATACCTAAAACATTACCGTTTTTTGAAACTATTGCATCTAATACTGGACATAAAAAAGGACTACCCTTTTCAGGTTGGGATCTTCTGTCAGAAAACCACTCCATTACAGAGAGTCCTTTTTATGAAGAATTCAGTTCTTCATAACATATTTTGTATTCAGATTCAGCACACTCAGTTCAGTAGTTGAAACAAGACGGCCAGCATTTTCTCACGAGATTTAAAGATTTTTCTTGTCTAATATGACTTATCATCAAGCTGCTTAAGGCTGGACCAGCTAAATTAATTTACACTGTTTTTTAAGAACAGACACATAATCCATATGGATACATACATAACCATATTATAATTGTCAGACACACCATCCTAGCACTGTCACCAACTTCATTACGAAAAATGCGTGTTTCTACACATCAGCCTTTCAAACTACAGCACATAAGCACTAGCCAGATTTGAAACATCTAAATGCATTCTTCACACATCTGAAACGTGTTTGCTGACAGTGCCTATTTTTTAATTTCCATAGCAGAAGGTAAAATCTAATTGCCGCTAGGTAAAATAATTCAAGGTTGAAAAGAAATATTATTGCTTCTAAAGCACTGATAAGAAGCCAGGATTCCTATAAACAGACGAATCTTTACAGTCCAGCATAGGAATATAACACTTGTCAGTCAGATTGACAAAGTGATGGGCATATTATTACCGCACATAAAAACCATACTTACATTTCGATTAAATTTTGTGAAGGAATGATGCATATAAAACCTGTGCATGTAAACAATTGCAGTATTTATTGTAAGCTGAGATCTGGGAGATTAAATTAAGGAAACACTACACATGAAGAAAACTGTTTGCAACAACCAAAAGCGATGCACTTTCTACATTAATCACTGCTTTCAACATACTGTCTTCAGCTGAAAATGAATTAAGGACGTGACACTTCAGGACTTAACTGATACTATCACATACTGAACCGCGATTAACACATCTCTTTCCCATCTGCTTCGCAGACAATGCGGCGGTTCCTATCCCAGAGCAGCCAAGTCGCACCCATTGAATGAAAACTCCTCAATGGGCGGCGTACACCGAAATACGGTCTCAAGTGCTTTTGTTTTGCTCCAATTCAACTCTTTCAGTCACGGATTGCAGGTTTTAGCCCTACTCTGATTTTTTTTTTTTTAATCAAATTTAAGACTGCCTAAGGGGGAGATGCCCATTGCAAGGAAAACGGGTCTGGAAACAAGCGGGATCTACTTTCAAAGTGCCCGAACCCGCGGCTGTCGGCACCAGCGTGGCTCGGGCAGACCCGAGCCGCCCCCACGCCCAGCCGCAGCCCCGGCCCGCGCCTCTCGCACGCCGACAAAGGCGGCGAAGCGGGGGCTCCCGCCAGGCTCCTCCTCCCATTCTGTGCCTGCCGGCCGCGGCTCCATCCCCCGGGAACCGCCGAGGGAGCGGGAAGAGCCCCGGGGAGAGCTCCCACGCCGAGGAATGGGGGTGGAAAGGCGCTCCCGCCGCAGCCCCGGCCCCTCGCCTCCCTCAGCCCGGCTCCCGCCCGCCCGGCCCCGCAGGCCCCGCTCGGATACACGTTGAGGCGCTGGCCCATATCTTGAATGAGGTTGGCCGCCTGCTGCCGGTACGAGAGCTCCTTGTCGGCCTCCACGCCGCAGCGCCGGGAGGGCGTGTTCTCCAGCTGCTCCCGGCTGAAGAACCAGCGCGGAGCCGCCGAGGAGCCGCCGCCGCCCCGCGCCGAGGAGCCCGCGCCTGAGCCCGCCGCCGCCATGACACTTCCTCCCCCTCCCTCCGCGGCCCCGCCCGCCGCCGGCGGCAGCAGCAGCACCAGCGGCGGCAGCGGCAGCGCCGCGCCCGGCCCCTCCCCCCCGCCCTCCATGGCGCCTCTCGCGAGAACGGGCGGCCCACCCGCCTATGCGCCCCGAACCATAGAGTCTCGCGGCCGGGCAGCAAGAGCGGCCGCACGGCGGGGGAGGGGAAGGGGGCAGGGTCACGTGTCCCCCAGGGCGGCCATGGCTCCCGCGGCACGTGATGCGGGAAGTAACGACTGCACCGGCCTCGGGGCGGGGGGGAGAAGCTGTGTAATACGGAAGTGACGGCACGCGGCCTGTTTTCATTGGCTGGCCGCCGGCGCTGATTGGCTGCGGCGCGGCGCCCCGGGGTAGATAAGCCCCTTCCTTCCCTCGCGGGCCGGGTGGCGGCGGTTGGTGACTGTGGCGGTGTTGTCCCCACGGGGACCTGGGAACGCTACGCTGCGGGCGAACCGGGCGGGTTCGCTTCACCTGCGAGGGGGGATCCCCTCGGCTAGCGGCTCGGGCCTGCCCTGTACCCGGGGGTGGGGGTGCGCGGCCGCCCGCTCTGCCTGAAGTTTTAAACTCACCGGGCTTCTCCCGGCGGCTTGCCTTGATCCGATTGCCGACTGCAGCCTGGTAATTTCAGTGGTAATAAACGAGCAGTTCGGTTTAGAGCTGTGGAGCGTCTGCGTGGTTTTTGGGAAGGTTAAAAGCCAGCGTCTCCGGAAGCAGGCGCGGCCGGCCCGGCACGGGTGTGTCTCTGTCCCAGCCCTGTAGCGGCTCCTTGGGGTGTGGGGAGCAGCTCCGGCCGTCCCTGGCGGTACTGCTGCGGCTGTCGCGTCTTCCCGGACCGTTAGCGTTCAGCTGAGAATACTGGCCTCTTCCCGCCTCTCTCAAAGCGTCCTTGTTCCCGTAAAGACGTGGATCTTTTTCAATCTCGGTCTTTTCAAGTGATCCCGTTTATCGCCTCACCGATGCGCCACGTACTGCTCTGAAAGCACGGCCCTCCTGCGCTCGGCTGCCTTTCCGATTCCTGCAGATTTCAAAGAACTTGCATGGGGACAGCAGAATTAAAAAAAAAAAAAAAAAAAAATCTGTCTTAGGGGCTAAAATATTTGGAAATGCTGTTTGTTGTGTTGGAAAAAGAACTGGGAAGAGAGGCTGCAAGGAGAAGGTGGGAAGATTTTAAATATATTTGAAGTCACTATTCTGCAAGAGAAAAAAAAAAAAAAAGTCAAGATTGTGTGAGGCATGCTGTGCCTCTAATTCTGTTCCTGGTACTGATCATGGCACACATCTAAGCAAAGTGGTCCTCTCTTAAGTGGCACATACACTTAAGAATTGCACCACAATTTCAGCACCTCAAGTATATTGTGTATGATAGTCACACCTACATAAGCCATAACTAACTTCAACAGAGAGTATTTCTCAGGGGTTTTGTGCCAAAAAGGCAGAACTAAAGCTGTCCAGTGATGCCCAGTGTCCTTCCAGATTAACAGCTCCAGCAGGTCAGTTTTTCCATATGCTTACACTGTATTGGACAGGAACTTGTCCAAACCTCTCCTGTGTTACACTTCTGCTACCTTTAAGAATTAAGATCACTTGCTAAATTTTTCACTTACTGCCTACTTCACCCTTAAGTTACAATGTGGTACCGAAAGTTACTTTTACACATCTATCGTTAAGCCTGCAAACTCATTCCCAGTTGAACCCAGGTGCCCAAGTAGTAACACAGCCCCCCTGGGAAGGGGCTGGAAAGAAACTTCTGTCTCTTAATGCACTGGGGTGAAGAAATGCAGCCTTCTGTCTCCCCTTCAGGAAAATAGATAGCCCTCCTAAATTTCCTTATATCTCAGGCACAGTCTACTCAGCTACTCCATGTACATCTGTGTTAACACCTGCTATAAAGCAGCTTGCAGCTAGCTCTCACTGGCCACTCC
Source organism: Chlamydotis macqueenii (assembly GCF_036417535.1). Taxonomy (NCBI): domain Eukaryota; kingdom Metazoa; phylum Chordata; class Aves; order Otidiformes; family Otididae; genus Chlamydotis; species Chlamydotis macqueenii. The sequence goes on from NC_141561.1 coordinate 7,550,808, forward strand.
CATACACAGGATAGAGAAAATGTAAGTGCATTACATAGTCAGTTACCGATTTTCAGCAATGGCTTGAAATGACTGGTTTCAGGGTTCAAAGACTACATAAAAGTACATAAAGTATATAAAGTTCTGCTCATCATGGATCAAAATGAGAGCTCCAAGCGCTCCTCTCATGTTTAGCACATGCCACTAGCACTTTACAGCGGTTTTGTTCACCTGAAATTATGTTGCAACTAGTTCTTTTACAACTTCAGTGCAATTTTTCTACAAGCATTTATAACTTTACAGCTGGACTCCACACTGATGAAATACACAGACATGTAACAGCATGGACAGATCTGCCCAATTATGAATCATCTTTAAGATTTTGCACATGCAGAGGAAATTTAACTACAGAGACTTCTGTCGTAATTAGGAGTTGATCTTTGCCTTCGTATTTTTATGCCTTTAACAATCTTAAAGTGCAATGTTTTAACTCATTGTTTAAATCATTGTGTAAAACTCATGGAGTTTGTGTGTTCAACTTATAAATTTTATTCCTTCAGTAACTGGTGGAAGAGTTGCTCTTGTCTGACTGTAATTAGACTTTTACATTAGCTGTGTTAATGAAAAAAAAAGGAAGATGTAGGGAAGATTATATATATCCCTGTCTTAAAAATCTTAACACATCAAGAATAAGTAGAATATAATTAAATAATGACAGTGCATAATGAATATGATTTATGCAGGGTATGCACATTAATTAATTGCCATGCAGAGTGCTGCAATCACCCATTCAGTCACAGGTCAAGGTAATTAAATACTGTTATTACTAATGGAGAGGTTCCAGACCTTGGTCTCCAAAGGTGTAACATTGCATTCTCACTAACTTAACTGGTTTAATTCATTAAAAAAATTGAAGAATTAATTCAATTAAAATGTATTGGAGGAATCACAATGAATTTTCTTCTTAAATCCATGAAAACATCTGTGAAAATCAAATACGCTAAAGGAAAAGAATATTATATGAGAATGACGTTGCCTTTCTTCTACTTTGAAATTTAATTAAAACAATCTGGTTTATAAATCGTATTTTTAAGTAGCTCAATACTTGCATCTAGATATTTAAATTAAAAAGTTCAACAGAAGTCTTGTGAACCTGAGGACAACTAATATTGTTAAAGCTATTCTGTCTAGGTCCTCTTTTCCTCCTACATGAAAACCTGATATTCCCAGGGCCTAAACCTGTGAGTTGCTGATGACTACAACTTCTGATGTCCAGTAGTCTTTTATGGAATGTGTTTGGCGAAGCAATAAAGATCCAAATGCATTAACTGGGAAAACATATAATTAACCTGCACAAATCACTTTTTGTTTTGTTTTTTGACACTGTAAAGAAGGACAAAGCCACCTTTGTAGTCCAACAGAGGCTGGTATCAGCAGGAACTGAATGTTCAACATCCTTCAGGTTCAGTCTGTGACATAAGGACAGTTATGAACACAGCTACAAAAGCAGTTTCTGTCTAATATGTTTTTCCTGGAGTGTTCTACAGCTAAACAGAAGAATGGTGACACCACACATAGCCAGCAAATGATCCCATGAGAACGGAGATTGTAAGTGCTCACCAGCATTTGCCTGACTCGTATAAAATCCTCTCAGGAGGAGGATGCCTGTTCACTCACCGGATAACCATGAAAGCCCATTTCAATCAATATGAAGTAAACCATCTTTCCATTCCCATAGCAGGACTCAAACTAGATAGAGTACTAACATTTCAAGATTTAGAATATCCTTACTTTTAGGAAGTATGTTTTAAGCAACAGAACATTAAATCACACTGTTGCTAAACACCAGCATTTATTTTGACAGTGACAGTGATGCACGAAGTATTACCCACACACATACGTTATTTCTGCACCTACAACCATATTGTTCAAATTATTTCTGATGAATAAGTTGCCAGTGGTGTAGGCAGCAGCTAAAAAGTACAAATCCCCACATAGGCCTTTTTCATCCTATCACAACCTTTACAAGCCATCAGTGCATATCCTTGCAGTGCTGGGCTGAAGTGTGGTATGCTGCCATGTCAATCAGTGGATAAAGGCAAATGTTGCCTTTTATTTGGCATCAACAATATTCTATTTAAATTCTTTTTAAAGATTCTTTAAATTGTGTTTATTTGGCATAAGAAAGACTGAAATGTAACAGTTCTTTCTTCCTGGGAATCAAGTCCTAATAACATGACATTGATTATCCTTCAGTGATTGTTATTACAGCTGCAGAAGATGAAGTCTTTCCTTTTTTTTATGAAAGCAAGGATTTCAGAATTTTTTAAAGACAACCTAAATCCTCCCATGCACAGAAATATGTATGCATACTCATTTCCAGTAGCCTTGCTTTTGTTTTGTAGATAACAGTAGACTGTAATACCCCTGTCACATTTATTTTTCATCTGTGTAATTGCACATGCAAATAGATGTACCCCTAAGGATTCAGCGTTATTTCTGAAGTTTGGTCTCTTTAATATCTTCATAATTATTCAAATTGTTTTCTGCTAAGACCCAAAAATTCCAGAGCATTGCCAGCCTTGAGTTTATCCTGTAAAAACAAAACACATATATATATGTTTATATATGCTTAACTCATATTTTACTCCAGTGCTTTTACTTGTGCTTTAAAATTAACTGCTGCAAAGAAACTAAAGAGCCTCTTCCAGTCTTTGCAGATATCAGTGTACTACACTGATTTTTCAGTGTTTTATCTCGGGTCTAAAACCAGAAGCTTAAAAAGGAGGGAAAAAACCCCCAAAGGTAATGATCATACCTTCAGTTTATTGTCAAAATCTTCCATTGAATCAATCAATTTTCCAGGTTCCAGTTCCCCAAGTGGAAAAGGGTAATCTGTCCCCAAAATAACTTTGTCCTGGTAATAAAAAAACATGTTGTACATTTCGTGGTAATATTAAACAATAGAGTTGCACGTGCTTTCTGGAATTTATAATAAACCACAGGAAATTACATGTATATATTGGACTGATTAATTACAAAAGTGAATATGAAGATAATCTTTGGGTTCCAACTTTCATTAGCAAAAAAAAAAGCTTGAAAACAACTACTTGAGTTTATTGGGTGAATTTAAGTTTGAAAAAAAGTACAGGTTATTTGTTAAATTGTTTTTGTGGTGTCTAACTAAAGTTTGGTGTGGTTTTATTCTGATACACAGAAAGTTCAAAATGCAAATCCCAGGCCCATGGGGATTAGTGCATATTGCTGAGGGGAATACAATAAAAATGGTAATTCCCTACTCAGGTTGATTTTCTGTATTGTGGTGCTGGTTTGAAATGTAACAGAAAGGCATCTGTTGTTCTCCTGCACGACTCATACTGCTTCGGCGAGTAGTTTGCCTAAAATGCAGTGATTAATCTTGGTTAAGTGTTGCCATAATTAAGTGGCCAATAAAGGGTATACACAATTCTTCCTTCTATTTCTTGATTTACTTTTGGATTCTTTCTCATGTTAATTGCATGCTCTGCACTGTTCTGTGCAGTTCAAAAAGAGTATGAATGTTTTTGACACATTTCTTTAAGAGTCTCAGGACGTTCTCCACCAAACCTAGAAAAGATGCTTGGATTTGGATTCTTGAATTTGAAATTCTGGACTATATACACACACACAGAGACACACACAGACACACACAAACTTAAAATTATATATACATGAGAAGAACGTGTAATAAAAAATACAAAGCAATAAAAATTATATTTTTTTGTGATACTTTAAAAGCTGTAATAAGTGCAATGTGATACTGCTACTTAAAGCATGGTACAATGTAGAATTTCTACAGACCTTTAAATAAAAAAAAATTAACTAGTATTCAGCTTCAGTTAACAAAAGCAAAATCTCATTTACAAAATTTCACGTATTTTGGGAAGTCTATAATTTTTAAAAAAATGTCATTGTCTTTAACTGGGATTGGATATTAGCTGTGAGTTTGAAAGTCTGGATATTAGCTGTGAAAATCTGAGAATATGACTAACATGATGTGATTTGTTTCTGACAGCAAATAAGCAAAAAGAAAATTCAATAAAAATCTGTATGCATCATTACTGTTATCAGAGATGAAAACAAACAGGCTGATCCTGAATAGGTCCACATTGCTGCATGTTCATTTTCACACTGGAATTATATTTCCCCATTTTATCTGCCTTGGAAAGTGCATATTGGCAGCTCTCTTGATTTTATCAAAAGTCTATTTTCCTTCAAGCTTCATTTCCTGCATACATGCATATTTGAAAACTACAGTTTTCATTAAAAACATATGTTTTTAAAAGTCTCATGAATTTGAAGCCAAGCTAATTAATTTGGGGCACTTTTTATAATATTTGAACTCAGTTACCAATACTGAAATAGGGGGAAGAAAACATATTTCAGTTATTTTATGAAATAATTAGGTTTTCTTATTTGTCAAATGCTGCTTTATTTATTTTTTTACCTCCAGTAGGTGTCACCCGAGAGTCTCTGAAAGAACCCATATAAACCCTTCTACAAAATCCAAACAGAAGATACACATTCTATTGTTCTGTCCTCTATTGTTATAATTTACTATAGAAGTCTTGCCATAAGATTACAATAGGAGAATTTATACTCCTCTGTCTGCTAAATCAAGTTTTGAGGGTGGATTAAACAAATTGTATTTGGATGTGCGTACTTTCAAGCAGCCAAAAACATTCTTTTATTTATAATATCCAATCTGATACCAAGACATTTTCTTCAGATACAAAAACCAAGTGTATGCCATATTAAAAAAAAAACCCAACCAATAAACATAGTAGGTTTATATGAGAAAACAGATTTTTAAGTAAAGGAGAAGGAAAACCTGTATTTGCCCAGCTGTTTATTAGTCAAGGTTAAGTAAGCCAGGAAGGTTTGTGCATTCTTGTTTACATCTCCTATACACCGAAGCATAAAGAAATCCCATGGCCTCATTGGAATAATATATATGTATTATTTCAACAATATTTTTCTTTCCCTCTGAAGTGTTTCACAGCTAATCATGTGATTTATTCCTTAGCAGTAAAATTAAGAGCTGTAAATTAATTTTAAAAATTTAGAAGCAGCTTTATTGTTCTCCTACTAGCAATACTAAGTTATCCATTATATTCTTTGAGCTTCAGTTTTGTACCCATCTGTAAAATGGCGCTTGCAATACCTGTCTTTAGCAACCGGCCTCCGAGAAGTCCCCTAAGCCTCTGTAGATAAATAATACGCCTAGCGTAATAGATGTATTGTCATATTATTCCAAAGGATGCCAACAAAGTAAGCTTTCCATAGAGGACTCATAATTCGATACCTTAATTGGTATATCTCTCCCTTTAGAAAGGTATATATGGCTAATGATTAACCTCAGTGGACCCTTCTATTCCATAGCACATTTTCACAGTAATAGGGACTTGAATCTTAAAATTAATCTCAAAGAGCATCAAGCATGAGTTCATCCTCTTGTATTAGCAAAAAGCTGTATTTGCCTTGCATCTCACCTTGTTTCCTGCTATCAACATACATCTCAAAAAAAGGCCACATTGCTATAGCCAGTTCAGCCCCAACTTCTGGCCAGAGAATGTTTTACCTTTGGGTGATGGCTCTTGAGGAATCCCATGGGGAAGTTTTTGCAGAGATACTCTGAATCATTTAATCCTCCGTCAACCCAGTTCTTCACTTTTTATAGCCAGCATCATTAGGGATTTTGTGTTTGTTTATATTCAGTCCATGCTACCTGTTCATGGAGGGAGTGAAGGACTGCTGCAATCCTGCAATCTTACAAAATTCTTTCTCAGAAATGTATATTTCTGCTTCCTTTAACTGGCACAGGCTCCAATTATAACCTGCACCCAAAGCTAAGAAGGGATGAAGTTAAATGCACATGACTCATCACAGCTGTCACTGGATTTTAATATTCATAAGCTGAAAGCCAACACGTTACATTCTGATGCCAGGTACTGGCTGTTCCCTCAGGACCTGAAGCCATGTCTAAGCACATCTTCACACACACCGATGCCCTTCCTGCACAGCTCTTAGCTATACTCCAGAGAGCTGTCCTATTTCAAACCTTCAGCTCCTAAAGTTACAGTGTCATCCTCAAGACCCAGTCACAGTGTTTTTAGCACAGCATTTATTAATCTTACAGTTGTTATCCTGCCAACATATGACTGAGCTGAGAGCACGGAAATATTTGCCATTTTTTTAAAGCATTTGACTCTTGGAATAGTATTACATAAGAATATCAACTTTCACTGGAAAAAAGAGGGAACTTTTTAATCTTAATGGTTATAAAGTAAAGCTTGGAAATATAACATGAATGTTTTTTTCAAGGATACGATGCCTTAGGCTATGAAAAAGAGAAAGAAAATGTACTTTTAAAAAAATTCTCTGGAGCTTTAAAAGCATTTAAGTTTTTAGGATCTGACTCATGACTTGTCAGCACTCAGGTTCCACCTGATGTCATGTTGCTTGAGCTCAGAATACTCAGAGGAGAATTAAAGAAGACACCAACATCTCGTGTAGTACATTGTCAAATTTATTGCATTAAGAAACTTAATTTCAGAAGTCTGTTGGCAAAGTAAAAGAGACACTAGAGAGGCTATTGCTGAGTGACTTTTAGATTATTGAATTACAATCCATAGTCTCTCCCTTCTCAAACAGCTAAGTTTCAGTTGCAGAGACTAATAATGATTAAAGGCCAGAGTCTTTGTGTCGCTTCTTAGGAAGAAAGGTAGAGAAGTCGCAGTTCAAGTGTGGTGCAAAGACAGCAGCTTTCCCACAACAGCCATAGCTTAGAGCAGCCTTGAGGTGCAAAGCTAACTTGCTACTCTAAAGCAGAACTGCTCTAAGACTTGCCTTCTACACAAGTTAAAACAGAAAAATAGTTAAGTTCATCAGCAATGGATAAACCATCCTGTTGTACTTTCTCTCCTGCTTTGCTCTCGACATCTACAGTTCAGCTTAACAGAATCAGACCAGAAAAAGAATCTGTGGGTCTCAGCCATGCTCAGTCACTCAGCTTCTAATGTCTTTCTAACAATGGCAAAACACGTCTCCCAGCATTTTAAAACAGAAAAAAACAAGAAACAAGCAAGTGATCTTGTCTCCTTGGCAATAAAAAAAAGCAATCTGACCACCTAAACTGCAATTCAGAATTCAAGAGCTAAACTTATCCCTTCTATACTATAACTGCATGTAGAATGAGAATATACTTAGGATGAACACAGTCTTGATTTGGGGAGACTTCTCAGAAAAGGAGGTAACTGAAGGCAAGTGCTGAACTGTCACCTTTGGGTGGCTTGTAAAATGGAAGTGTACATCACATCCAGTAAAATTTTTAAAACTGTTGTAAAAACTACTTGAAGTTACTTGATTACTGTAGGCTACAGTTACATTCCAAAGATAATGCACAGTAAAAAGTCCTGGGCTGTTGACCATGATATATTTACTATTTAGAGGTTGGTAACAAATTAAAATAAATTAATTTTGGGCTGGAGCCCTAATATTTTGTTAGTAACCCATCTGGTGCCTAAAACTTCACCCCCGACACAGATCTCTCCATCAGTGTTCACTAGTACTAGCACTGCCAAAAAAAAAAAAATGCTGTAACATGTCTATATGTATGGAAAGAACTTAGCAAATGCCACCAGAGTTAATACCCACTGATGTTATAAGAACTTTCTAGTACTAACAGCTTATTAGCACATCTTTTCACAAGTAAACTGACCTGGGATTTGTCTTACTTGTTTCTAATGGAACTAGGCTGCATGGTAGTTTCTTTGCACATTTTATGGGGCTCCTGCCATAAATCTACTTCTGGTTTGTGGTGGATTTAAGAAATAGGTATTCTCTCTCCTCTCCTTAGAGCTGTAGTGTTATTTCATGTGTATATGCATATACCCTTTACAAAAACTTTCTGTAGTATTGTTTCAAGGTGCAGTTGTGCTGTAACATTGTTGAATTTTTCACAACTCTTCAAATGCAAAGTTTTCCTAAAAGGCACAAGTGCCGTAGGGGGGCTGCAGGCAGAAGTCCACTCTCAAAGCTACAGATCTCCTCTGCCACACAGACTGAAAACCCATGGATTTCAAAGGGTTGAGACCTGGACTCAGAGTACCATAACAAAGAAAGCAACAGTTCCACATTATTAATTTTGGGTGGCAAGTCACTTCTGTACCAGTTCTAGTACAGATTTATTGCAGTAACCTGTTCAGGCTGCTAGAGATGAACATGGGAAATCAACAGTATCTTTTCTGTAGAGAGAAAGAAAACATTTGGCTTAGCGGTCCTTCTGAACTTTGGTCATTCAAGAGGCCCTGATGACAGCAACAGCCCCATATGTGAGAAAGTACTATGTGAGCCTAGAAACTAATGTACAGGAAACAGGAATACAGTTGTTGAGACCAGAAAGTCAATGCCAGAGCTTGCATTTCTGTTTTTGACATCTGGTAGGTATCTGCCTGCTAGCTGCAGAAGCTCTATGAGGTCCAAAGATCAAGACACAAGCAAAGGTCTCTTGTTGGATTTGCAGTGATCCATTGGAAGCTGGCATGAGTGATGCCATTTTCAACTCCTTCCTGAGCATTTACTAATGAGAAGGAATTATTTGAAGGTTTTTGGATTTTTCTGTCCCATGCTGTCCTTGATTTAAACAGGTTGCTAAACTACAAAGATTTCTTCATTCTCTACTCTAACAATTAAAGTATTTTTGCAAACTCATGAGATTTAATGTGGTCTCCAGGATCCCCACAGAAACTTTATTTATAAGTGATGTTTTTCTGCCTATAACTTCCCAAGTGGAAATACGATTTGATTTATTCAAGTATACACTTGAATTCAAAAATAAAGCCATTTGGAAACAGATCTCCAAATGAAGCAGTCCTTGCTTGCAGTCCCATCCTGAACAACCTTACACAAGGAACTAGCTTCGCTGAACTAAGTTTCACAGTGCATGAATTCCTGGATTAAAGCCACCACCATTTCAGTAACTGCACACAGTAAAAATGTTATCAACATGGCAGAAGCCCATCGGTTTCTAATAGCTCAGGTTCTGATTTTACTGGGTGAACATGCTGTCTTCTTCTTCTCTTCTCCTTTTGCTGTTGCATAGAGAATTAAATAAAGAATGACTCACCTGCTTCTGGAAGCATTAAAACTCACCTCTCCTATTACACTTGTTAGCAGCCTTAGTGCCTGATGATCATGGACAAGAGAGTCTGTGTAAAATGAACCAAGGTATTTTCTGGGATCCACCTTATTATCCACTGCACACAAATCAGGGCGCACGTTGAATCCATGAGAGATTCGCCCCACTGTGTACGGAAAAGCTCCACCTGCAAGAAGACACTTTTAGTAACAGAAGCTGAAAATATGCAGGAGGAAAAAAAGCCACATTATCAACAGAGATCTGTAAGTTTTAATGTCAGCTATTTAGAAAGAAAATGCTCTGCACCAGTAATTTTTTATTGCTTCCCCTTCATTAGTTTCTTTCTCTGTTTTCCTCAGTTCCTCACTACTGTGATGGCCAAATTACTCCTGCTGCTTCCTTGTCCCTTTCCCCAAACCATATCCTGTTTCCCCTTCCCCCTTGTTTCCCTTAAATGCTACTGTAAGAGTTCAAACACTGGCTGAAACAGGCTAGAGAGTGTTCATTCAAGCAGCCAATCTGGCAGGTACCTTATTTAGGGTAATAGTACTGAGCTAGTGGCAGGCTTGAAGTGGTAACCCTATTAGCTGGCATACCAGAAAATAAAATTGTACCATGCTTAATTTAAGAACAGGTGGTTCACATGGTATATTACTTACCTCCATGTGCAAAGCAAACTTTCAGCTTAGGAAATTTTTCAAAAATTCCTCCCATAATCATGGAGCAAATGGCTATGGTTGTTTCTGCTGGCATACCTGAGAACAAAAAAAAAAGCTTTATTATATGAGAGGTTTATTTTTTATTTTCCTATTTGAGTTTTAAATGTTATCTTAATTTTCTTCGATTAGCCTTGAACCTACTGAAAAAATAACAGTTACATAGCAGCTAACAAAGGTTACCCATCATTTCTATTAGAGGAACATGGAGTTGAACATTAATTAACTGAAATGAGAACACAGGACTGGAAGCCAAGATCTTCTGAATTCTAAACTCAGTTTTTATCCTACACCACTAAGACAGCTGAGAGGCAGGCAGTGTATGTCCTGAACTGCACAGTATAGGCTTGATTCCCTGGTTATCCCAGCTCAAAGACAAGTCTGGAATATGCCAGGTTCTCTTCTCAGCTGTGCTTCTGGGTTTCTTTTGTGTGGAAAGTGGGACAGATAGGTTGGTGGATATTCCAACACAGATTTGGGGTTTAGTTATGACACTGTGCCAGTTCCTACAGTTTAGAAATAACCTCTCTCTGTCTTTGCTACTGAGTAACTTGGATCCCCAGTGTTAGGAACACAATGGCAATTTATTTTCCTACATCAGGCCTCAGTTTCTGACCTCACCTAGCGTATTTAGAGTATCTAGGTGCCTAACTTCAGACATCCAGCTTGGAAATCAGGAACTGATTTCCCTTCATCTATGAGGGAAACAATACATACCCAGCTCAAAAAGTTATTTTTCATTAATGTTTTACCATACGCTCACATGCAAAGCCTTATTAGGCTTACTAGGAAAACTTTTCAATTATATCTTATTAAGTAAATGCAGTAATTTTTGTATCTTTTACAATCTGTGTTGTTGAGTCTGCTCTGATTAAAAATAATTGATACTTGTAAAAATTTTCCCAGTGTATATTGCAGAATGTATATTATATGTATATTGTGTAGGTTTTTTGGAACACCTCTATTGAAGGCAGTGCAAAACCATGTAAAACAAAACAATCCAAACCAGAAAAAGTGAGGGTGGCATCAGGCCTAATCATTTCTAAGTAGCAGTGTAACCTACCTCCTCTTATTCAGTGTTGTTCTGATTTACCTAGCAGCTGGGGGAAAAAATAGAAACTAGGTAATTCCCTACATCCATAGGGAGCTTTAAAAGTATGTGTTGTTTCAGCTATAGTTGACGTGATCTTAGATTTATTTCCTCTCTGATCAACCTATTTCTAGGAAATAATCCAAGAAATTCTAGGAAGTAATGTTTGGTTTTGCCTACTCCTTCATTTACTCATGTTATTTTTGAGGAGCTCATTTCAGAGACAATTCACTTTTCCCTAGTATCTGCTCTTTGTACTAGGGACAAAAGAGAATACTAGATTCTCTTGCTAATATGAATAATTTTAATTCCAGATATTTAAAAGACAGACAAACTAAGGAAGCTTAAAAACAAATAACTGCTGAATTTACACAACAGATTTAACTGTAGTACTTGATTTAAATACGTTGATAGAGAAATCATGTAGTTTTTCTCTGTATTAGTATATTTGAAACAATCTTCTGGGCATAATCCAGTGACAGTTCACAAATGTAGACTAAACAAAGCAAACATACACTCACCTATTAGCCAGGGAAACCAATATTTGGACATCCTTCCGTCTATCTGCATGTCCCAGGGATGCACAAAGAGACAGCAATTTAATTGTTCAGCAGCCTGCAGCAAAAAGGAAAAAATCTAAATCTTGACTAATCATACCAAAATGCATCTTAGTTCTCAGCCCTGCTTTGAAGATTACCTGCAAAAGTGTACTGAGCATTAGTACTAGTAATGAAAATAGGCTCAGAAGTAAGAACTATAAGCAATCGTTGGTTGTATTTACTCCTCTGGGCCATATCCTGAAGTCCTCGCTCAGTTTCACAGTTCTTTTTGAGACTACAGGACTGGAAACACTAATGATAGTATCTTTTCAGTAAGCCAACTGTTCCTCAGATTAAGGTGGTACAAAAATTCTTTCTTAGCTGTGTTTGTCAGCCATCCTGCAGTGTAAAACTCAGTTCAAACTAGCATTCTTTTACATATGAGGATGAATTCTCGTAATGTTTTATAGAACAATTTTAGGATGGTTTTGCAGAATTGTTCCAGCTGCATTCAGGAATTTTCATTGCTGTTGCACTACATTTGTCCCTTTTGTCCCTTTTCCTGGCTTAAAAAAAAAAAAGTGAAAACTATTCCTAATCCATCCTACGAATTAGAAATCTAGCTGTATTCTGATCAGTAACCCATCTCCACTCAAGTATATTAATTTTTCCAAAACTACTGACATCTTTGGAAAGGAAAAGAGAAGAACAATATACAATGCTGATTCTGACAGGCTAATTTAACTATGTGCTTAAATGTAAGTATATAGTCTTCAGAGTCTTTCATATGCTTAACCAGGATTTAACAGCTTCATTTTGTCAGATGTATTTCTGGACCTCCTCTTGTTGCTAAGGAGATTACCACACAGTTGAAAAATCCGGGTTTATTTACCCATACATGCATAAATAAAGCTGCAACTTTTGGATTGCAGGGGGTAATTGCCATCTACATTTGTAAACTAAAAATAGCAATTCAGTAACTCGCTTGGTAGATTGATAAAGTTCATTATCAAATATAGCTTAATTTCACAATCTTCAATATCCAGAGATGTTTCTAAAAGTGATAGAGGTTACTTCCTATACATGTTAAACATAAGCTGAAGAACGTAGAGTATAAGAGAGATCTCAGTACAAGAGGGATCTCAGTACAAGAGGGACACTGAGCTACTGCAGAGTCCAAAGATGATGAAGGGACTGGAGCATCTCTCCTATAAGGAAAATCTGAGAGAGCTGTGACTGTTCAGCCTCGAGAGGAGAAGGTTCAGAGGCAATCTCATAAATATATACAAATACTTGAAGGGAGAGTGAAAAGAAGGTGGAGCCAGGCTCCTTTTTGTGGTGCCCTGTGACAGGACCAGAGGCAATGGGCACAAACTGAAACACAGGAAGTTCCCTCTGAACGTTAAGAAACACTTTTTTTAGTGTGAGAATGATTGAGCACTGGCACAGGTTGCCCAGAGAGGCTCTGGAGTCTCCATCCTTGGAGACAGTCAAAAGCCATCTGGGCATGGTCCTGGGCATCTGGCTCTAGATGGCTCTACTTGAGCAGGGGGGTTGGACCAGATCACCTCCAGAGGTTCCTTCCAATCTCAACCATGCTGTGATTCTGTGAATGTGTGCATCTCCAAGACTGGAAGTTGATAACTGACTGTGTGTGACCATAAAAACAAATAGCTCAGATGCTGCACTAACAGAATTCTTGAATAAATTGAGCGTTCTGAAAAATAACCTCTATGGATCAATTTCAAGCTGACAGCTATAATAACCTGTGAAACACATACAGAATATACATTGATTAAACCACGTAATTCAGACAAATGACCATCCTCATCTGGACTTCAGGCTATTTAAGATATGCCATCTATAAATACATTTTATAATCAATACATTCAGTTTGGAACTTTTGGTCCCATTTGCTTTATCTTGTATGGTACTTTGGCTCTATAGGTATCTGAAAATCTCAGGGAGTTTTATTGATTATCTCAATAGGACTGGATGCCATAACTTGAACCTAAAAGCAAACACTACAGAGGTGCTTTATTCGATACTACACTTATCCTCAAAAACCAACAAGGCAACTCTACAGTGAGAACCCATATAATAAAAATATTTTGTTATTTATTATTATAAAGTATGTTTCAGAATGTTTTATATTGTATTATTGTCATCATATCCTATAATGAGTTATCGTATTTAATTAAAGCTGAACCTCTCTAATCACCAGAGAGATTAGAAGGCTCAATTGGTTTAATGTATCTATAAATTGTGATGACTGAATATGTCCCAAGAGATTTTTAGAGAGAATTTCATGTCACAGAGTTCCCAAAAATAAGGAAAGAAACATTTACTCACAGCATAAATATCATACAGTTCTGGTGCATTCAGGTCCCATTCATTGACATGAGATCCTATTTGTACTCCAGGAAATCCAAGCTCATTCACGCAGCGATGCATTTCCCTCACAGCCAGGTCTGGAGCTTGCAAAGGTAACGTACCCAAGCCGACAAACCTCTTGGGGTACTTTTGTACTGTAGCAGCTAAGTCATTATTTAATATCTGGGCTAGATCTAAAGTATCCTGAGGTTTGGCCTGGTAAGATGTTAAGCAGAACAGTACATTAAAATATAGTTCTCAAATGTTATCACCTTTGGAAGATATTGGATAAATGTCACTGCAAACAATTCGGAGACAGGGTTTGAACCTAAAATTTACTTTACAGTTCTGAATGGCTGGAAACTAGTAGGGCGAGATTCTGCCTCACTTTAAAACCTCTGGGTGCAGTTCTGCCTCTTGTCTTGAATATTTTATCAGTTGCTGTTGCCTTTACTGCTCAGGATGAGTGTAATAAAGCCCATGTTGCTGATGCAGTTAAATATCTGGTCTTCTGTGTACACCAATCCTCTGGTTTTGTTTATCCCAATGCAAAAATCTCAGCATATAATTATTTAAACATAGCAATGAATACTTACTCTCCTATTACTGGAGCTGAAGAGACAAAAATAAGAAACGTGAGGTGCTGAAGCATGAGAATCCTGCAGACAAAACTTGAGCAAACCTCTCTAACATTTAGAAGCAGATAACAGTCATAATTTGAATAAGGGAACTACAATATCCATACAATTAGTTTCCTGTTTTTCTCCCTAATATATAGTTAATGGAAAACACTCCCGTAAATACCAGAATAAAATTTTAAAGATACGTCACCCAACAAGAAATTCTGAAGATCAGTGGTACTACTCATATGTGGGCTTAACACAATGATTTTTAAGATAGAATATCTGTTTACATGTAACAGCTCTATTTGTACACATAGCGAAATAGTTAAAGCGGGAATGTATTTAGAACATTATTTTGCTATGATTTATCTTCTCAGACTGTTTTTATTTCTTTGATGCATTTAAGATCACCATGCAGGGAACATATTCATGTAAATGTGCTGTTGCATTTTATGATTCAAAGCATACTAGGTCAACAAGTCCCACGCCACATTTAAAAGAAAGTGGGAAATGACCACAAATACATCTTTTACTTCTTTTTTTTAATGAGAAAATACCGATTGATGTCTAGCTTTCATGGAATCGGTACCTATGTGTCTACCAGCTAACTATGGATTCATGCCATGTAAATTCTCTCTCCCTGTTTCCAGCTACCCCCATAAGGTCCCCAGAAGAAATTAAGTTGTTGTCTCATTCTTATTGAGCGTACTCCAAGGTGCAGACCTTGCTGATTCTCCTGATATCTAGAGTACTTTTCTGTCTTTTGTTTTTCACAGCAGAACAATTCTCCATTTACTTCAGTGCTTTAGTGACTACTTCAATCACCTATATTTATAGGAAGATGCATTTTTTGTTACAAAATAGTTTTGTAATGGATTGATTACAAAATATGCCAGTAGCTGGCATACCTACCCAGTAGCTGAACATTACGGGGACTGTGGAAAGGACTTGAACTGTGACTCCTGAGTAAGAAAAAGCAGTTATTAATATTTCCTTTTTCTTTTGGTAAAATGTTAAAAACAAGAAAGCATTTTGATTTGAAAGGTAGATCGTAAAAGCTTTAATGGTAAGAAACACTGATTTAACAGTGACAGAATAAGATTTTTTTTTTTTTTGCTAATTAAGGATCATGGTAATAAATCTTGTGGTGTATCAATTCATTAGAACTGGAATATTTTTGCTAGGTAGAAAGAAAAATAACACTTTCATACTCATCCTAGATTATTTTGTGAAACTATGTATTTTGTTTTAGAAGTATTTGGTACGCACACGTACAATTAAATAAAATAGCAATTTAATGTTACTCTCACATAAATGAATGGGACGTTAAACCAACAGAATACAACACCTTACGTTTACCTTGAGGTCACATTTATCATATATATTTAATAAATCATTATGTAAATTTTCTCAAAGATAAATAATGCAATGTTAAAATGGTTGTTAAACAATATTTTCCGAAGTGTTCCCCAAAGCTATATTGTGTTAGGCTACATTCATCCTATGCCTGGACTACTGAGGTTGTAAGTATAACAAAATTTGTCTGGTTTTAAAAATAACTTTGATGTTAGCAATAAAGACAATTAAGTCTATCCTGTCTGATTTCTGTTCAAACACAAATTTATACCATAAATTTGAGTATGACAGGTTACAGCAATGAACACAGCAAACCTAGCAGATTAATGATGGAAGAAACAATAAACAATAATTAGGAGTCCACTAAATAGTTACATGCAAAACTGTATTTCTTTTTTTTTTTAGGTCTGATTCTAATATTTATGCACATATTTTGTCATGCTTTAAAAAATTTAACTTGGTTGTATGTAGTGACACTACTAATGCAAAAGATGACAGAAAAACCCTAGAAGAATTTCTTCTAAGACAATGACCTTGCCAAAGCACTCGGCTGTTTAACAAAATGAGTTCTCCTTCTCAGTATTTTAAGTAGGAAACAAGAGGGGAAGCTGACTCAGGCATCTCTCTTACAAGATCCGGTTGATATTATGTACAGCAGCAATGGTTTGGGGGTTAAGGATTAGGTCTACAAAATTACATATATATTGAAGTACAGCCTAAGTTGTGTTATTCACCAACATGCTACCGGACACTTGATTAGTATGTTTGAGAACATTCACTATGTTTTCCACAATACGCATTGTATCTGGTTTCAATCCATTTTCACACTTCCTGAGCAAATTTAATATAAACCTGAAAAGTAGATTTCCAAGCTGAACATTCCTAGACGCTAGCTTTACAATGAAGAAGAATCAGCATAGAAAACCCTCTACTTTATACCCTCTTTAGAGAGTTTTACAAAGGAGAAAATTAGTATGACAGGGCAGTTAGGATCAACCTAAAGACTTTCTTTAACGAAATTGTGATGATTTGTGTCACAGAACTGGGATGTTAATTACCTTTACAGCTTCTTGTCTTGAATTACCTTGATAGTTTGTTTTATTGAGTGGATCAAGACACAGGTTTGTATACCAAATAGATCTAGGATATATGACTATGAGAACTAATTTAGTCTCTTCGGTACATTCGCTACCATTTCTTATTACTGGCAAGACTTCTTGGGCATTGCACAAACAAAGGCTTTTAGCAACCAAGCTGTGAGTTATCTCTCTGAGTTAATAATACCTTACAGTGACTGATACTAGTTTTGTTCAGCTGGGAGATTCCTTGCAGTCTTTGTTCCAAGATTATGCCATGTTTGGAGGTTAAATTTTTGGGTATAATCTCTCTTGGCTTGTGTTACAGAAAATGGTCTTTGAACTAAGTAGCTACAGCTCTGTAAACCGAAAGAGAATAAATATGGCCCATAGTCTTTACAATTAGAAGTAAGAATGAAAAACACAAAGACCTTTTTATTACACTTAGTTGGCTGATGTCTGCATCTTTGGAGTGCTGTAATAAAAGGGGATATTTTTATGACACAAGTCACCAGATGGTGCTGTAACCCACAGTTTAAGATTTTTATTTTTTAACCAAGTGAGCACTGTTTAGTTTGTGGAGAAATATTGTGGTGTTGGCTTTATGATACATTTGCTTTTCTGGAGAGCTGTTGCAAAAATTTGAAAAAATTGCTCCTGTGTTTTCCCTTTGTCTACAGCAAATACATGGGGCAGAATTGTTTTGTAGAAACTTGCCGTTACGGTTAGGGGAAATACCTAAAAGGGAAATACGCCCAAAGGCTGTTTATGATCCACACTGTGGTTGAATGACACAGTAATCCCTAAAACCCCTGAGCTAACTAAGGAAATTATTACAAGAAATTACAGGAAATTATTACAAGGCAGTGTATTTCAGAGAGGTTTCAAAGATATTTTAGCAATCTCATCAATGGGAGTTGGAGTTCGAAATACTGTTTCTCCAGGGTAAAAATTAGGTAGCTGAAAATTATCTAAGTTGTATTTACATAAATTGCCCACCAGCCCTTGAGTTCCTAAACTGGTCTATGTTATGTGTTGCAGTAAACCTCCATAAGGAGAATGACCCAAAGTATCTCCTAAGATGCTATCCCATGACAGAAGGAAACAATAATCATAAAGATGCTACTTATAAAGTATCTGC
Organism: Chlamydotis macqueenii; assembly: GCF_036417535.1. Classification (NCBI taxonomy): domain Eukaryota; kingdom Metazoa; phylum Chordata; class Aves; order Otidiformes; family Otididae; genus Chlamydotis; species Chlamydotis macqueenii. The sequence continues at coordinate 7,568,879 of NC_141561.1, forward strand.
TCTCTGAAGTAAATCAGATGTTTATTCCTTATGAAAAATTGGAGAAGATATTCAAGTTGTCTCTACTGAGACATTGATGTAGGGAATTTTTTAGGCCTCAATCTAACAAAAAAAATAATCTTTAGTAACATAATATTTCTTTCACAAAAATAATTTATAGTGTTAATAAGAACTAACAAAAAGAATTGATCAGACGAAGAGTTCCGTCTCTCATCTTCATCTCTCTCTCATCTTACAAACCTCATTTAGTGGCATGTAGGTAAATTGATGGAAAATAAATTTGCAATTTTGGCATCTGGTTAAGTTTCTTTCTAAATCAGGAAAACTCTCATTTCTGAGAAAGTAATTGTACCAGTTTTCCAGGCACAGAGTCCTCTAGCAAAAATATAGAATGAAGTTGCAACATCCAAGCAGAAAAAAATATTAGAAAAGGAAACAAACATATAAAAAATCCTATGAGTAAACAGAATGTTTTTATCATTTGAAACAAAAATGAAAGGGCTTCCTTTTTTACGTATATCACTTTTATACGTGGAATGTATGTTGCCTTTTCAAGTCCAGAGTCAACTTGCTTAGGTCAACTAGTTCCTTACTGCCCTAACAATCCCACCAAAATTAGTGAGCCTGTGTAGGGAATGAATTGCTACTGAAAATGATGAAAGTTATGGGACAATGTCCCGTTTGAGTATGAGTATAAAGCATATCAGTTTTCACTGACCTTCAACAGATTTAAACTAATGAATCAGTATGCTAAAATTTTTAATTTTTATATTGTTACTGAGTACTTTCAGATGCACTAACAGAGAAGTTGCTGTTATTCTAAATGAGACACAATGATTTCAATTCCTTTATGGAGATACCTGATAAGTCCATCTCTTTAATCCGTACTTCTGGATCCCAGCAGTTCTCTTGAATAATTCTAAAAATCTTTCCATCCTTCACCATCTTTGCCTGTCCCTGTGAAATGACATTTTCATATATTATAAATGTGACAAAGTAGTACATGCTAATTTATAGTCACTTGAGTATATTGTGGTCTCTACAGAAATTCAGTGATAGAATTTTATTCTTCTATTTTTATTCAGTAGGTATTTTTAATCAAAGACTATTTTAAAATGGTCATTAATAAACCAGTCATTTATAGTTCAGACGGTGGGAATTAATTCTTCATAATAAAAAAATCCCCTTTCTTTTGCAATGTATATCACTCCACATTTGTTTGGAAAAGTCCAAGTTTATCCTCAAACCAAATTTTGACCTCAAAACAATGATCTAATTAAATCTGTGCTAAATTTTCCCCTTGGGTATATGTGTATTCTTTTAAAGTCAATAGCATCACAATGATTCCAGTAAGTACAGAACTAATTGTGCAACTCTGTTAATTTCAGTCCAGTTGTTTCGTATCACCAGTGATACTGAGACAAAATCAGACCTATTATGTTGTCTTCGGATTACAAAAAAGAATTATTGAAGAATCTATATTTGGGAAAAAAGCTCCAAATAAAACCTAAACACAGTATAAAAACATTACCTGAACTAGTATAATATCTACCCCATATACCACCAATTCCCAAACTTGCATAGTTCAAAATATTATCATGGTGATGAAAGTTAATACTGTTCCTTTAACTATGAACATGGAAAGTTCCCTTTTAAATTTAATTTTTGCTTGATTTGCCAATTGTCCAAAAAGGCTGGGTAGGGACAGTGTTGTCACCTTAAGCAAAGTAAATTGTCTGTTATAGTTGTACGTATCCACATGCTTCTATGGACTTGTAAAGACAAACACTCTTTCTGTTAGCTTACATTTGCATACACTGATGAGCCACAATTCACCAATACTTTCAAGGCTTGAATATTTCTTGGTTGCTTGCAGCTGCTACAGGGATAAATGGAAATGGGTGAAAGTCAGAAGATCCACATGACTCTGTATATTTGAGATGGGTACGTGTAGTCATACAGCAGATGTACTGGACAGAGAACACACTGCATCTGCAGTTCAAAATTGAAAACCACATCAGAAGACACTTCAGCTATTCCTTCACCTTCTCAGTGAACAGAAGCTAAGCGCAGGGAAGTCTTCTGACCCTTCTGGAAAGGAAATTCTCTCTCTTCAAAGGCCACTATTTTCCCTCACAAAATCAGTTTATTTCAGATCCTGTCTTTTTCTAAATTAAAAAAACCTGTTAAATCAGAATAGTCCCTACTAGTATGCTAAAACAGAAATAACTAATAAAATTTCACTACTTCTTGCACAGCTGGGTTTCTTTCTCCTCCTTCTGAGAAGCCAGACTGTTCTTAACCTTAAATTTGTTATTAACTTCATACATCATTCACAAATATACTGCCCTAATGAATATTTTAAAGATCTCTTCAACAAATCTAACTGTGCTGCCTTGGAAAACTGTCAAGTTACTAGATAGCTGTATCACAGGGTTTTAAAATTACTTAGAATCATAGAATCATAGAATCACTTGAAATATTACAGCCAGCAATAACAACTACATAGTCCTGATCATCTGGTAAAATACTTCAAGTTCTTGTAAAATTGATTTTCCAGCCTGAGAGAAAGGTTTACTCCAGCCATACACTCCAACACATTAAAAAAAGATGAGCACATTGCTGCAGATTGCCAAATAAACAGAAAAGTATTCAGGGTGTGAGTAGAGAAAAAGACAGAGTAGAACAGAGCATTGTGTCACATACAAATAGATCATGTGGACTTTACTGGACTACCACTGGTGAACACAGGTGACTTAATTCTTTCCTCAGACATAGCTAAGGCGTAGCAGCTGACCTGCTCATATCTGTTTTCTTCTCCTAATACTGAACACGATATCAGATAGATTGTAATTTCACTAGCAACTTCGACAGTGCTCATGCTTAAATATTGAGATAAATAGTTGTTCTCTGAATGCTGCAACAGAGTTTGAAATATAGGAAAGGTTTCTAATAAGCCACATATTGTTCTCATTGAAGAACTAGTTGAACAGTTTGCTATTTTCATTTGCATTAACTGATTCTTTGCAACCACACTACAGGTCAAGGCTAAGCTCACAGCATTGTATGTTGGCAACAGCAAACTTGATTATGCAGGAAAGCAAACCGTGATCATCTGAACAGATTCACGTTTGTGTACGTAAGGATAGAAAGACCTGGTCCAGCAACACTGTGACTGGAAAATGAGTCACATTGCTATAGGCTTTAGACACTGACAGTACTCTGTACCTGGTATTTTTTAAATTAGAAATTACTCAGACCTCTCAAGTGGGAAACAATTCTCAGCATTTTTTTTTCAGCAGTAAGAATGAAACATGGATCAGGAAAAAAAAATTGTACAGGTTCTAAAGCAATGGATGCAGTGCTGAAAATCTCATAAAATACATGAAATTTTTATTTGTAAGGTTAACACAATTTTCTAAGGGCATAGTTGAAGAATTCTATTCTATTCTATTCAATTCATTATCTGATATTTAAGGCTTTAATTAATTTACGTGGAAATTAAGAGAGAGAGATTTAAGATCTAATTCCAGCAGGCTGATTTGGTTCAGCAAACTACATTTAAAATTATCCCATCACTGAACTACTTAGTCACATCCCAAATTGCACTTATTTAAAAATGCATGTAATTATTTTCTTCCAGTTTGACCCTGATGCTTCTTCACGGAATGATATGAGAAGCTTTTGGTTTTTTTTAATCTTAAGAATTAACATCCCCAGCTCCACATCTCCAAACAGGATTTTTTTTTTTGCCATGCCCTTTTTTCATGCAACATTTTCAGACAGAAGTAGGCTAGACAGAATCCTCTGCAGAGTGTATAAGGCTATTATTGACTTGCCACAAAGTTCCTTTGCAAACTATTTTTAGCAAGGAATTTTAGCATCAGACCTGTAACAAACAGTTAAGCTGCTAAAAATGTCTCCAACAATTCTCCCCTCTCTGCACCTACCATGCCTCTCAGAAGCTGTGCCAGCTACACTTTGGTTCAGCAGGTGGCTTGTTCTCTCCTCCTATGCCTGCTTAGACTCAGATCTGAAATTTCAGCATAATATTTGTTTGCTCCTCATTCTCAGTCCCAACCTTCATATTCTGTGGTCCTTCTGCATAAATTGTTGTTAGGCATTTGACAGCAAAGCCTTGCACGTTATAGAATGACAACAGTGTGTATATCATTAGGTTGCAATAAATAGACACAGTGTTGTATCAGTTTTATCAGCTTTTTTTTCTGTTAATATATGCATATATTAAATCAAAAAGAAGTACGATTTTGCAAAGTGACAGAGGGATCGGGGAATGTCTAGTTCCACTGAAATTAACAGGCATTAAATATCTCGGTTACCTGAAGATGCAAGTCTTGCTTCTCTAAAGGCAATAAAAGTTGAATCTCTACAGAAAATGAATGAATTAGCCAAGTAACAAGGAGAAACAATAAAGACTGCGTACTATTTTCTTTCTAGGAATACCCTAAATATGGAGAGGCACTGTCACTCTGAAAATGCTAAGTACTAAATCTTTCTATCACTTATCCTTCCAGTTTTCACTATAGAACTCCTATGTAGAGATCATGTCTGAATTTCAGAAGATGGAGACAGATTAACCCTTGTAAAACACTGTGCCTACAGCCTGCCGTTACATAAGATGGCTGGGTTTAGCCAAGTTATCTGCACTCTTTGTATGCTTTACATGGGTTGCGTGCTGACACTCTTTGTCGAGCTATTCATGCTCTTAATTTTTCATCTTTTGTCTTGCAGCTTACGATATACAAATTGTTGTTTCTGCTCTTATCTACACAACCCCTGTTGTCTTTGTATTTTTTCCTTAATTATCTGGCTAATACCTTGCCTTGCTTTTATCCCTTCTGTATCTGTACAACTCACAACATGCCTGTGGTAGGCAATTACAGATGAAGTTTTTCAAGTTAGGACAGGTACCTACGAAGTGAGGTGGAAAGTGAACAGAGGTCTCCTGAGACCTCTTTTTAATGCCACCTTTCTAATCTCCCTCATTCCAAAGGCCAGTGACATTTACAGTGACAGACTCTTCAAAAGATTCCGAGGAGCAGGGAGCTGACAGATCACAGGAGGAACCCGTCTTCCTGTGGCAATGTTTGAGATAGACAGGGATATCTGACTGCTGAAGTTATTATATGGTAACAGAGGGAACATCTTTAAAACTAGCTGGTGCGGTTAACCTACATAGTAATGTACAAAGAGAATTATTTTGCCTTATCAGCCTTGCCTCTCCTAGGTTCTTGTGTCCTCCTGTAAAAAAAAGCACTAATACTGGTAATTTTTTAATGCTGTTATCAGAAGATCAACCACAACATTTTGATCTTGCTTTCAGGAGTTTTTACATTGTTGTGTCACCATGAATGTCACTGACATTACTGGCAATTTGCTTTACTTTGAGTGAGATCAGAATCAAGCCTTTTAGAAACCAGTTCTGTCCCCATCAGAGAAAACACATGTATTCTCCTAACTTCAGTACCAGAAGGATGGATTCTGAATGCAGATGGACTGTTAGCATAAACTCATGGCATCTGAAGACATGTTCCAATTGCACTGATGTAGCTCAGAAGTGCCTTTGTAAAGCTAATAGAGTGAACAGTGACAAAAAGGTGAATTAAATGAGACCCAGTCTACATTTTACTTGCCAATAACCCTCAGGCTCCTAGTTTTCTAAGTAATGGTCCCCAAATCTATGGATTGTCCTTATTGTTCTGCTAAATGACTCTTCCTCTTTCACTCAGATGTGAACACATCTTAACATCTGAGTTGTTTAACTTTTATTAAAATACCAGTTCCTTTTGGTTTTGCTTCTCATACAGAAAACTGCATTTAACTGAAAAAAGCCTTGTACATGTAAACTGCTTTAAGTTGGCTCATCTTATTGAAAAGAATTCCTTAGAGATATCAACTCCAAGTGCTAAAATTAGATTATGATGAAAAACAGATACTGGTTCATACAAGGGAATGTGAGTTTCACCTCTCAAGCAAGAAGGTCTACTGAGGTATATTAGGACTTGGAGTGACATTATTTCATACAAGACAGACCTCTAGAGAAATCTGTATCAAAGACATAGCCAATCTTATTGCCACTTTGCTTTTTAATAGATTGACTGTAAGTTTGTACTCCTGATGACAACACAAGATCAGCTTAGAACACCAAACAGCCCAAACCTTGCAGTGATGATCCAGCTGTACCCATCCACCATATCCGTATCTCTGTGAAAGAAAGAAGAAAAAGCCAGTGCTAGTTAGGACTCTGCAAAAATAATAATCATCTCAGATCTTACAATCCAGCAGTACATTATTCAGGATAAACACTTAAGCATATGCTCAGCTTTGAGCCTATGGAGTAGCCCCATCGACTTCAGCAGAAGTGCTGAAGTTTAACTGGACTGGACTAAAGGTGTTTGTAGATCAGAACTTTTAGCTCCCAGTTCAACATTTCTAAGTAACTCCTACAACCAACTTCAAAGTGCTTAAAGTTGCTTACTGGATTGAGGTTTTAACTGGAGTTATTTTAACACAGAAAAAAAAAAAAAATCAAGCATTTGGCAATATGAAAATTGAGCTGACAATATTCCAATCTGTGATCAGTTAATCATTAGCACAAAGATGTATTGATTCCACTTTTCAGCTTCCATGATTCAGCAGCAGGACTGAAGGTCAGTCTCTCGTCTATTAATATTTAAACAGCCAAGAGAAGCTAAAAAGGAGAAGCTTAGATGCTCATTGATTCTTCCAGAGAGATTCAAAATTGTTTATGCAAAAATGCTCAAGCCTACAAAAGATGCTGATTTCCTTTTAATAAATTATCAGATTAGAAATAAATGAAATCTTGAAATATCATAAAATATATGATATGATATTTATGATATATTTATCATGTATTATGTGATATATATGATATTTTCAAGATATGATATAAAATATCATATCTTGAAAACAATGCTCAGAATTCCCACTTTTCTGTAAGTAAACTGAGTAAAAGCAGGCATTTCTTTCACCGAGGTGTAAAAAATCTGAATAGAGTTCTGAATTTCCTGTGATAACAAATAATTACTAAATGCCACTGTGAGCTTTCCTAAAGCGGGCGTGCAGAGCCAAGCCTCCTGACTTCAGCCAATCAGAGATGCTAATGACTGAGGCCACGTATGTTTTATTCAGCTATGTAGATTTTATTCAAATTTATAAGTTTATAGGTTTATGTATAAATATAAAATATTTAAATTTAGGGGAAATTTTGTGAATAAGACTTAATGAGAACTTGTAAGTTTTCACTAGCTCCATGCTAATTGCAAACGTAAGCTGTGCATAAAATGAGTACCTTAAAGGTGCTCGAGGAGCATTTAGGCAATAGAGAAACTCATTGGTCTGTTTTTGAACTTATTTTCTTCTTTTTTTTCCCCCTCAGTTATGAGTTGGATGTATTGACAGTCCTTAATTAATTTATTTCTATGAATTTTTATACTTATTATGGGTTCCTAAGCTCTTAAATAAGTATCTTGGCAACAAAATTTTCTAGTCATCGGTTCAAGATTCAGTATTTATAGGGCTGGAAAAAAAGAGAAAAGTTTAGCACTATGTGTGCATGTTAGGATTGCCTCACTGGTTTTCCATGGATGAGATGTAGAGACCTATGCTAATGGCTTGAATTTTCAGAGGACTCTGGGGAATTCTGAGAGAGTTGTTTTCTATTCTGCGCCCATTAATAAACCATTGAATCACTCCATCTTTACAACAGAGGAAACAAAAACTAGCAGGTGGAAATTAACTGTTAAAAATTCAGTATTTGCCTCTTTATCAGTGTTTAAATGAATGCAACGTTGACCTACAGGGTCTAACAGTATTGAATTCAGCCTTGATGTACATCCGTGAACATCAAGGGATTCTTGGGTTGATTTTATCTCAGTGAATTTATTGCCCTTTCAAAGAACATAAAGAAAAAAAATCTTATAAAGTCATGTAAAATCAGAATGAAGGAATTTTATATGTGTTTTTATTGGGATATTTCACAAACAAGGATAACAAAATCTGAAACAAGCATTAGTTACCTGTCTTTGTAGTCTGGATATTTAAACTCCTATCCATTTAAAACAGACTTAGTTGTTCTAAAAATATCTGTCACCTCACCTACATTATTTAGTGTGTATGTGTTTTTCACTGAGGAGCTCTTTAAAATTACAAATTACAAATAGGATTTTCAAAGAACTTCCTATGTAAACAAGGAAACAAACATTCCTTTCCAGGAGGTTTTATGCATAATGATGCTATTTTTTACTACTAATTAAGAAATAATCCTGTGTATGTTCTTAATGCCAGATTTTCTCATTACTTTTTTCTTATATGCTGCTTGCATTTTCCAGCTGCTCTCTGGCTGATACTGAACTGATACTGGACTGTCAGGTTTAAAATGAAAGAAAGACAGAGCTAATATATATGAAACACTTACCTGAGACTTTGCCATCATCAACCTCAAAATAATTATGCGAAAGAAATGTACAGTGTAAACCAAAGTTTTACATATATGGATGTGTAGAAACTATACGTATAGTTTCCTGTAATCTTTTTCAGTACCTTTTGTCACATTGGAGATGTGATCCCTTATGAGTCTAAAAGTGATCAGACATCTCTATACTGAATCGTGATTTAATTATTTAGGCAATAAGTCTAAAACCTAATTCAGAATAAGATGACTACATGGCTTTTTGATAATCTGAAATAAGAAAAGGATTAGATTTATTACATGAAAATCTAAATGACACTTTCCATTCTCAAGTACTTTTCACAGACTCATGAAAATTATTACTGACAAGAATAAATGTATGTCATTGAATAATAATAATAATACCACGCAAAGTTTCAAAGTTAAGACAAGTTGACTTATAGCTTCAGTGTTCTGACAACTGAGATTTTGTATTTTTAATATAATATGCTACTTCTGTCCAGTAACTGAAAAAATAACAGATATTAGTAAAATGATCATCAATTAACCATACTTAGAGTGACCCCACTCGTATTGAAGTTAGTGACTTTGATGTCTGTGGGCATAAGATGTGAATGGATTTTGTCTTAGGTAACATTAATCTTGTCTAGTATTTGTTTATTTCTCTTGTTTAAAAGAAAAGTGAGTACCATTTGGGAATCTGTCAGCTCTGGTTTTATGAAGAAAGTGGAATTTACGCCTCATCATTTGACAATTTTAGATCTCACAAAACACCAAGCAAAAACAAAAGAATTGCTTCAGACTACAGAAAGAGTGAGGAACAGAGCCCAGTTTTCCATCCCTTTCTTACTGAGACTCTTATTGGATATTTGCATCTTAAAGCTGAAAAAAAAATCAAGTTAGACAAAAGCATATATATATTTATAACAGAACCCTTCATTCATTGTACTTTCAAAAATTACATTGGTAGAATGGTTGCTGATAACATAAGGCATGGAATATCTAAACTCTTATTACCTTTTTTAGGTCAGGCCATTCCTTAGGTAAAATGTGGCTATGAATATCAATTTTCATGTTTGAAGTATCAAAGGAGAAATACTCTTTGAATGAAAATGTTTTCTGTGTAATTGCTACCGTCCTTCCTGGCTGTGGTTTCGCAGGTTATTAACTTTGGCTGCCGTTCAGTTCCACCTGCTGTCTTATCAGGATTGCTTGGTACAGTGGCCAACCAGGGAGCCCAAATCCCAGAGGAGTGGCTCTCTAAAACAACAAAGGCTTCTGGAGCTCATCAGCTCATACAGCAAACGGTTCCTGCATCCTAAGTTAAGCTTAACCAGAGCTAGCTCGGATTTTCTGTGAAACTGCATCTCATGTTTTGCTCTTTACTCAACTTGGTATTACACTTCTTTCCTCAGGACACCCTTGCCTTTTATTTGTGCTATATTTTTCTCTGTAATTTATTTCCTCTATAGTTTTATTTCAATGTATGCCACTCACATGGTGTTTTCCTGCAAAAGCTGGTTAACTATTTCTTGATTAATTTGTGAATACTGAAAAATGCTGATTTTTTAAAAAACTAAATGCTGTTATGAATCTTGCAACTTGAAATCAAGCAACTTGAAAAATAAGTGACCCAGTTTGTTTTGTGCTTTTTCTGACTTAGTTATTCTGTTGGGACTTGATTAAAAAAAAAGAACAAATTGGACTCTTGTATTGCCCTGCTTGTTCACTCATTAAGCAAGGCTGCTTTTGATTCGGTCAGTTAACCTTAGAGTTATTCTTCAAGCCAACTCCTTGTGGCAGGGTTGGTTGTCTGCTTGATGATGTGCTTCTCTGCAATGTGAGATCACTAAAGACTGAATGTTCAAAAGAAAGAGAAAGAAGCAGCTTTGGGAGAGTATTCCCTAAATAAAGCAGGACAGTCAATAATTCACTTTAGCAGATCAAAACCACAGGATTACAAATAGCGATTATTTCCATCTCAAAATCAAAACCAATCTCTTCATGACCAGGCTGCCAGGTTAAGCAGCAAATTTGCTCTCTTGCTCCCAAATTTGACAGTTATGTTATATGATCTAGCACTATAGTGTTAGCCTGTTGGCAAGCAATGATCCTGCTTTTACAACAGCAGAGATAAGAAAGAAGTATTGATTCAGCTGTGGGAGCTCTGAATCCTACGAATCCATAGACACAAGGCAAAGAGTTAAGGTGAGTCCTTCAATAAAGAGATGTCTAGAAGATAATTCCCTATTTAAGCATAAAAGCAGAGGTACTTTGCTTTCTATATGGAGAAGGAGTGGGACAGGAAGAGATCTGTGTATCTGGATAGTCCAAGGCACCTAGTTTCTTCTCTTAAGTCACCATAGCTGCAGGCTACCATGCAGAGATCAGCCGCATTCTTCAACACTGTCCTTTACTTTTCTCAGCTCTAAAAAAAGATGTAGTTGTTAGTTGCTGCTCCTAAGGCACAGCTTAGTTTGCAAATAGTGCAGTACTCCCACACTGCATTTCATTTAACAAAATACATCATTTGGAAACTGTACCAGTCGAAGACAAAATCTGTATCCATTTAACTTGATCAAAGGGACAGTAAGACATCTGTCTACATCTGATATGATCCATTGGATCATCCAGAGAAAGACTGTCAGTGGCTATGAACAAAAGCATCTTCAGTTACCTAGGCACCTTACCTACTTTGAGTGTGTGGGTTTGAAAAACCGGACACCTTCAGTGATGTTTTGGACAATCTGCCTGATAACAGTGAGTGACATGCCTCTCAGTTTCTACGTTGAGTTTGTGTCATAGTGCAACAGAATAGTTTTTAACATGGCCCTTGCTATTTGTCTCCACCTGGCTGTGTGGATTTAGACAGGGAAACATGATGAACAATTCAGGACAATTTAGCTAGAACCTACTCAGGCCAGGGCTGATTTCAGATATGCAGACTCAAGTCTAGCAGAACTATAGGGTTTTATTCCACTATAAGGACAAGCACTAAAGTGAAAGCGGTGTTAGATACAGAGCTATTTCCAAAGCTATTTAGCTGCTTTTCTGAAACAATTACAGAATCTGCGATTCAGAGTCTTCAGGCTGGAAAGTGAGGGTCCAGTTCTGGCCTCTGTTTATCAGGGAGAAAGTACTGCCACATATCAGTTGGAAAACCATGACACAACACTTTTCAAAAGAGGGTGCATCAACAAACACAGGCAAACTCGGCAGACAGCTCTGCCACATACATGCTATCAAAACAATGTGTTTTCAAGTAGGATAAACACAGAAACAAAGAGGCAAATTCAGGATGCTTATATTAGAAAGTGCTAAAATACTTGTGCTAGTTTTTCAAACCTTCAGGTTTGCATGTTCTTCTCTGGCACCTGCTCTTTAAATTGTTTGTGCAAACTGGCTATTTTACACATGTGCACAGCTCTGGAAAAACAAGTGAAAAACTCTTTGTGCTCAGTAGCTAAGATGAAGTACTTAAAGGATACGTCCCCTTCCAAATGAAATAAATGTGGAGCAGCGCACTTATATTGGTTGCTTAGCAACAGGTTGTCCTTTGGCTGTGCTGGGGACGGCACTGGTCCTTGGAGACTGCCATTACAGACCTGCTTGGAAATGTCACATTTGGAAAGGATGCAAAAGCCAGTAATTCTATTTTTCATGTGGTATCAAATAATGAAACCTCTCCTATTAAATTACCCTCATCACAGAACTTAATCCTCTTCCGAGACTCCAAAGAACACAGACTTAAGTGGAAATGGTATGGTTTCCCTTTTATAGGGAATAATAACAACGGTTACGGTTTCCCCTCTAATGAGGAATAACACCACACAGTTCCCGTGTAGCACCTTCTGTACGCAGATCTCAAGTGCTTTACAGTGGATGCTATTTTTGACAGAAAGACATTAGTATACCCAGCATAGCTACACCAGGACGACACGTCCAGCTGCAGTTACATCAGTAAAATCATTAACAAAGATGTATCCCAGAGAATTGGTGGCATTACAAATACCCGTTCTTAAATGCCATCTACCAAACGCTCCAGTGTGACTGGCTAAACTCCTGATGGCTTGCAATGTCTGCATTTCATTCAGACACATTTACAGAATGCAATAGAAAAGGTACACACATCTCCCATCTAGAGGCATGTAAATCAGCTCAAGATGGCAGAGTGCAGGTGTATTCATCATTAATTAAATTATTGTCCAAAATCCGAACACAAGTAGAGTAGATTTTTCATTTTATTGTTCAAAAGCTTTTGCAGAAACAAACAACTGAGAATGCCTCTGTTCAGACAAACATCAGAGTTGATGCTGGTTTGTATCTCAGTCAGTTTAGCCTTGCAGAGATGTTGGGCTTTTTTAGCTCAGATGAGATGCTGTACTGATGCATCTCTGACGCTTCCAAGATCTAAGCTATTAAATTCCTGTAGTGAAGCTTCATGGTTCTACAAGCTCAGGATGATGCTCAGCAGGTGGTCTCTCTATTAGACCTGCCACAGCCACCACAGTTGTGTAACTAAATTTATAGTGTAAAGGTGGCCAAGATTGCTGACGCTGCTGGCAGCAAGCTGCACTGCTTTGTGACTACTAGCCTAGCAAGAGTTCTGATGAATCACACAGTGGTGAAAGCAAACAATGTGTCCTATGCCAAATGCCTGACCATTACCATGTTCTCTGCTGTGTAAGCTGAGGCTTAATAAATTCTCATTTATTTTCAGGTTTCTAGAAAATATGACATTGAAACTCAACTAGTATTCTAAATCAAAAGAAAAATATATGGCTATCTTTCAAATAATATGATTATTTTCTTAATACACTGCAATTGCAATTCTGCAATTTTTCAATTACCATGCATTTATCTTGCATAGAAATTTTCTATCAAAAATGCTAATTAAATAGATATTTTCCAAAATGTGAGTGGAAGTAAAATAGAACTTTCATTTTTTCCATTTGTAGACACAAACAAGTAAAAAAGACTCTATTTAAGCATGTATCAGGCCAAGTGTCACTCTTGTGCAGTGGAAGCAACCAGACAGATACCTGTAGCATAAACTTGGGCCAGAAAGAACAGATGGGATGAAGCTCACAGATACTGATATTAAAAAGTCCTAATTTTCAAGTTAATATCTGATGATAACATCTGAGATTGTAACAGTTATTTTGAAGGTTGGTGTCTAAAATAAATAAATAGTAACTGTTGCAAAATGTTGTCTTAACAAGATTTTTCCTCTATGCTAGATACACAAACCCCCACCTTTCCTCCCATAAGCCTTTCTGTGCCCCTCTGTTTTGGGGTGTCTGAATTTTGGGGATAAGAGCTGTCTTCTCAGCGCTTTTACTGCTTTGGAAAGGAAGCCAAGGAACCAACAGAAAAATCTAGTATCTGAATTTGTTCAGCTGCTTCAACAAATACCTACACCTGCTTCTACAACTCTGCAGAAGCCTGGCCTATGCCTCCTCTGGGACAGGGCTAATGAAATGGGCTTCTTCCTGGGTCCTCAAAGTCTGCTTGAGCATGAAATTTTGTGTTCCATCATTTCTGAGTAGCTGTGAACCCCTGTTGAAAAGATCTCTTCCGCAAGGGACTAAGATTTGCAGAACAGTAAGTGTTGTGCAAATGGTTAGCCATGGCCTTAGACTGATGATGCATTCACTGAGTTTCTGAGAGGCAGGAACACTGGTATCTGTAGAATTACAGCAGTGAGCGCTGCTCCAACTATGCAGATGTTTAAGATGTAAATGTTTAGGGTTTAGTACTCCAGCTGCATTTATTCATTCATCTGGAGGAAGGAGCTTGGCAGAGGAATGCCTCCACAGAGGGTTTCTAGAGCCTGTTTTCACTTGCTGAGTTCAAATAAAAACATTTTCCCGTCTAAGTTTCAGGATTTATTTTTCCGCATGCATTAATTCCACAATGGGTTTTAGGCCTCAAAATTGTTTCTTTTGAACTCCACAAGATATTAAAATTATGGATCAGGGTAATAATACAGTTCAGATTATCACAGGAATTAAGAAAGATCCAAATATTGAAGCTTTCACTCATCCCAGTTATTCCACTGAGGCCATATCAGCAATCAAAGCAAACTTTTGGCCTAACAACTACCGCCACACAAACATCTTGCAGAAAATGCTGCCAGTTGGACAAACCTGAGTTGTTGCTTGGCGAGCATAAGGAGATAGTCACGATATTCATACTCTCCCACTGGTGTTGGCCCTGAGTGAAGGAAGACTAGCACTATGGAAGACTACATGACGGTTAGCATTACTTCAAGCAAATCTAATATGAATACTGCTGGAAGTATTGCTGTGCTGTCTGGTCACAAGCGAATTCACCGTTGAATCGCAGGGCGATGCTACAGGTCAGACTACATTTCTGTAACACATAGTGCTGCTCCACAGGCTCAGAACTGTTATTCAGTAAAGGTTTACTGAATATCCTATTAGCAGTTCATTGTATTCAGATAACTTAATGAGTAGCTGTTCAACACAGAAAATCATTACTAGGTAAAACAAATTCCCTAGCAATTTGATTGAAAAGTGATATCCAAACTGCAAAATTCTGACTAATAAGTGTTAACCAGGCAACAAAACTGGTATCTATTTTGTTTCCAATTTATCTGATCATTTCTGTACTCTTCAGCTAAAGTGATGACTGCTTAGATTTTGGTATGTGAATATATACAATGAGATTATGCATTTCAATCTGCTCCTGACTAAAAAATCATTTAGAAATATGCAGTAAGACACTTACATAACAGGTAGATAAGCATAGTTACAACAACATGTGTGGCTGATGTGCCCACTTATTTCCAAGTCTGAAGTCACCAGGAAATCCAGTCATTTCAGAAGAGATCTATCACGTGATGGTTCAAAAAGTAGTTTTGAGCCCCTGGAAAGAAAGAGCAATTTAAATAAGAAATTAAAGGTAAACTTTGCCCAGAGTTCAGTAATTAAGTGCAAGGGCAGTTTAGAGTGCCGGCTTTGGATTATGTCTGATTGCCCATGTCAGTATAGTGACTCAAAAAAGAGAACTGCATTATAAATCATAAATTTTTTAGTAACATTTGTGCAGCTCACGGTGAATACTACAGGTTGCAATTTGTAGTGCATTAAGTGGAGCACCAAACAGTGATTGCAATATACACATAGAGCACTTATTTCATATTGATTGAAATGGATTTTGCCTGTGGTAAGTGACGCAGGCTTCTGCTGTCTGATTTTGCAGCTGACGCTGCAATGTCAAAGTACAACTGGGTTGAACTACTGCTAAGTATGGTGGCTTTGTAATTAATGTTTTACACATTCATAGAATTCATTGTTTGGTGAATGAGTCTTAAAATTCCTTTGTCTCTAGAAATACAGCATTTTTAGGAACAGAAAAAAAATACATCCTTCCAAATACCCATTTTTCTAACATGTTTGCTCATCTCTGTTGTATATTCTTAAATAACTGGATGTATTAAAATCTTCTGGGGGCTTGGAGCACTACCATTTGGATCACAAAGTAGAATACACACTTCAGATACTAGGGTTTGTATGTTGATTTGCAGTAAATGCTCACCACTTAACAAATCATAAAAGAAGTCATTGTCACTAATGTTTCTCATAGGAAAATCTGCCAATTAGTAATAAGATCTAGTACGATTTATGAAACTCTCAAGTTTTGGATCTTAGTAATGAAATAACATGTGCTTATAAAAATTAACGAATAATACAATTAACAATAATTAATTTCTAATATCACCAGCCAACTAAAACCTACATTCAGTCACTTCATCTCAGGTGACAAAAGGAAACCACTCGCTCTGATTCAGCGGAACTACATTCTAGTCCATACTTGCAGTTTGTAGGTGCTTCAACAATGTAACTAAAATATAATTAAATGACTTCTTAAATTAGTCTGATTTTATTTGTTTCTCTGTAGTTCACTCAAACTCTCTGAATTTGTTTCATTCTCACCTGTATTACTATACTTTGTTTATACTACATCTTTCAGACACTTGCTTGCTAGGGAGCTGGGAGTAAATAGCAAAGTAGGGCTACCACAATAAGATGGATCCTCTCCTATGTTCCCATGGAAACTTCATGTTTAATTATTTTACTGGTTTTTTGCTTCCCCCACAACATAGAAGCCATGCACACTGCAAGTATATTTTGCCCTTTGGGAACCAGAAATAATAATGTTCAGACATCAGTGTCTGGATGTCTATAGTCAGGTCCAGTGGAATCATGATTTTGCCAAGACCTGTGCTGCCAACAGTGAAACAGGATCCTCTGCTGAGCCAGTTGCCAAGTATTTGCTCCTCCTTTTTCTTTTCTTCACAGCCTAGCTTTTGGTCACTTAAAAGTACAGATAGTCTTGCAGGATGCTACTGCAATCCCAAATGTATGCAAAAGCAAATAAAATCAGAATTATTAGGCAGCATTAGTACTGTGATATGTGTGAGGTGTACCGTGCCAGCCTTGTTCCCTACCCTGTGCTGCCGGGGCCCTTGTGTCTCTGCCTTTAGAGCAGGGCAACCAGAGAATCTGAGCTGGATTGCACCCCTCCTCCCTCGCTGGTGGTGCCTCCCTCTGTTCATAGCACAAACCTGGAAAAGAACAAAGCTCCCAGGTGAACCTAACTTATGAGCAGAAGGTAAGCCTGAATTGACTGGGGTAAGTATATGGTCCCATACCTCAGCCTGACAGGAGGCAACAGATAATACCACCAGCGTTAACTTGTGCTACAGTCTCCATCACATGGCAACATACCTGTAAGCAGATTTTGGCCTCTGCTATATGAGCTGGAGGATTAAGAAAGTAGAGATCACCATGAGAATTTAAAGGACCTGTTTAATACTCAGCTAATATTTATGTGTTTTCTTAGCCTTGGATGCTTTTCCATTAGTGGCCTAGGTTAACTGAACTGGTTCATCCAGCTTATATTCTAGATCCCTTCTGAAAGTTAAATGTTATTATATTGTTTCCAGCCTGGAGCCTCTTCCATTCTACATAAAGAATCAAGAGAAAAGTCAACTCAGAATATGAAATACAGGGTAGCATACCCTAGATAATACATATCTGGTCAGCAATTTGATGAGCCCTCTTTGGGAGTACTATCTCTAGTTCTGAAAGACAAGTTTAAAACAAAGGACCACCTCTTCTATTTTCCCCACAGATTACAGATTTAAAATTAAAACCCATGTACCCACACACACTAGCATGCATAAAAAAATTAGCATGCTTGACACGAAAAATTTGGATCTTCCTGTCACCACATTCTTCTCCCTCCATGGTTCCTCTTCTCCTCCATCTCCGGCTTTGCCACCTGCCCCTATTTCATTCCCTCTCTCTTCACCCCCCAGACCACTAGTGCTGCTTTTTTTGCTTCTCACATACCAAATTCTTGCCATTGCTTTCCTATGCTGGAATGGCTGATTTCTCTGTGTCTAGTCACCACGAATCTTAGGATTAAAGCAAAAATCCCAATAGTCAGTTCTTTTGAAGGTATAAGATCTTTGCTCCACATGAGATGCTGCTTCACTGGTCAGGACCTTACATTCTAGAAATCTCACTCTTGAGCATCATATAATTCTGTAAAGGATCACTAATAGTTCGTTTCATCTGGGTGGAGGAAACAATAGCATATCTATATTTAAACTTGCAGTGATAAATTATTCTGACAATCTATCCTAAATTAGCTACGAAATAAAAAAATGTTCATATGGAGCTCTCTATTTAAAAGCAATCTTCAGCATTGCAGCTTTACTTAGGACCCTTCCTATCACTTCAGTTGAAGCCATGTAGCCAGAAAAGAAGCACTTTACAGTGCTGAAGTCACTCTTTAAACATTAAATGCAGAAAAGGTTGGAAGAGTTTTATTCTAAAAGGCACATTGCACACAAGATCAGATATTGTTGCCATGGCTGACTTCCTTTATTGCTCTGAGTAAATCCATATTTGATGCATTAAGGATGGATTGGGTTACTGTTAGGCAGAAGTAGGTCAAGTGATTTGTAAGCCACAGTTCTTTCACTCCTGCATAGAATAAGAGCAAGCATAATAGACAATTTCTTAGTTTTTAATTCTTTAGCATGTGCAATTATAGTTAAGCTCATAAATTAACTTGCAGTTAACGCATAATGCCATCTAGTGGAAAAATCAACAGGTATAGATGCAACAAGTCTGTTTAGATATCCCATGCAATATGAATCCAATTAGTTTTGCAACCAATTGACAGTTTTAATATTGAATTAAATTCAAAGCAGAAGAACTATAATTTAATTTTCAAACCTCCATGAAAAAAAGTTCTTCACAAAATTTAAATATCTTCCAAAGATATTTTATCCTCAAAGTTAAGATATGCAAAAAAAAAATCTCAGTGAACTTGTGTTCATAATGATTTTAGGATGTGAAACAGACCTTGAAAGGCTCTTGATTTTCTTTCCTAATTTAATTTTATTTACAGATGGAATTTTTTTTAGTCAACAGAATTACACACACTTCAAGCTGACAAAGGAGACAATTCAGAGAAGTTTACGGATAGATCAGCCAGAACAGCCTGTAATTCCAGACAGTTTCAGAATTAATGATCTTCGTCTTTGTAGCTATAAGGTCATTTTTCTATGCCCATAGATGAAAAAGGAAACAGTGAAAAAAAGAGCCTAAAAGTCAAAGTTACATAAGGTAAAAAAAAATATGCTTGTCATAAAAAGATTAGAATGGAATAAGGGGTCTAAAGAGACTATCTGTATCATATAAGTAATATACTCCATTAATAGCCCTTCCAAAATCAACAAGAAAGGAACAATGCAATAAGAGTAAGTCATAAAAACAGAGAACTTGCCCTTTATTGGTGAATTAACCTGCTCTAAGGGCCTGAATTAGCACTGTCTCTAAACCTCTGTACATTTTGTGTCAACCTATTTTGATACTAATTTATAATTTACTAGGTAAAACCTCAGTTACATACCCCCTGATGTTTATACCGGTTGAATCATACAAGTGTGGGCCTGAAGCACCCTACGGAGATCATTTAGTTCAACTCTTTTCTCTGAGAAGGACTATAAGCACCACTATACCAGGTCAGCTGTGGTTACCTGTGCCTTTTTTGCCAGTTGAATTTAGAAATCCTCCAAGGAGCATGATACCACTGACTCTCTCAGTAGCCTCTTCTAGTACTGCACTAACATCATATTGAAGAATATTTTTCTTAATGTCCTATCTGAGCCTCTCAAGACACAGTTTGTGACCACTGGCTCAGACTATCCATTCTTACGATGCTTCTTATTTTTCCCGTTCAGTTTCAAAAAGGGAAGAACAACAACCAGTTCTATTGCAGACCTAAAACAGATTTTGGACAGACGAATAATGGGAAAAACATTCCACACATGGGCATGAACCGTGTGTGTGTCCAAGTTCTCAGTTTCCATGCAAAGCTCAAATGAATGAGCCAAGATAGTGTTAATGCATAGCTAACTTGAAGAAGTGTAAGTTAGGAGCCAAGAAGCAAAAAGCCAGATCTATTTTATAACTAAATAACAACGATACTCAAGCACTAATAACCTCTGACAAGTATTGCCTGATGCAAGAGGTGCTTTTGGCTCCTCCAAGAGCAGAAACTGGACTCCTCTTGTACATGTAATGTGTAATGGGTTTGTAAGAATATTTTGGGGCTGGAACTGACACAGTGAGGCCTTTATCTTCTTCACGTATCTGTGCTATAATATTAGCCTACTTGTTAAAAGTCTAGCTAACTAAAAAACACGTCACCTTACCTCCCTGCATCTTTATCTCACCTTCATCTGAACAGCTGCTGACATGGATGGCACGGAGTACAGATGTGGATGAGCCACAGACACTCTACTACAATTTCAGACTCGAACTACCAAAACGTGTAACTGAGCTCCGACATCAGCTGCAACAGTTCTACCAGTTAAAATTATCGACTGATAATGACCACCATGAGTGATGTAGAAGCTCATACACCCACCTGCAGTGCCAGCCAGATCCGCCAAGCTTCATACACTGAGCATGGACCTCAGGCAAAGGCACTCCTGACCAGTACTGCCCTACAGCCAAGTCTGTCTCCTGTACATACAGCATACTGCTGTGCTTAACTGCCCATTTGGAAGCCCCACCTACTCACTTCAGCTTGCCAGTTCCACCTATGATTCACCAGCCAGCAGGGCAAGATACAGTGCTGGTACATAGCATTATCAAGACGGCAATTAAATATTTCTTTGTAAGCAATGAGTTGAGTCTGAAATGAAGAATTAAATTTGTAGAACTTGTGAAATTGAAGTGATTCTGAGAACTGAAATAAAAAACAAAGTTGAGCGCTCTTGCTTTTTTTCCTTGTGCTAACTGACTTCTGCAAAATTTCAAACTTTATAGAAAGAACCTTTCCTTGTTGCACAAAAAAATCCTGACTCAAATATGGCTCATAGTTGATGCAACCTGAAAAGTCCTTTTATGATGCATCTCCTGCTCATGAATTATACACTGAGATCCTAAATATAACAAAAACCAGACATATGAAATGAAGACACTTTGGTACAAAGATATGACAAAGTCTATTGATAGTTTTTACAACTAAACAAACAGGTGAAAAAAGCACGCAATTTTGGACGCACAAATCCTTCCTGAAGTCATGACGACTGTACACCCAGCTACACTTTCTGAGTATATTAGTTGGAAACAGATTACCCCAGTTGGTTTAATGAAACATGTTACTTCTTTTTAGAGATTTTGCCTCAGTTTGCCTAAACTTATAAGTACAACTATACATAATTTGTATAGCTCAGTGATAGCTGTGATAGTCAGTGGATAAAGTAAAACAAACACAAGTACAT
Source organism: Chlamydotis macqueenii (assembly GCF_036417535.1). NCBI lineage: Eukaryota > Metazoa > Chordata > Aves > Otidiformes > Otididae > Chlamydotis > Chlamydotis macqueenii. The sequence goes on from NC_141561.1 coordinate 7,590,169, forward strand.
AAACTTTATCAGTGAAATAAAACCTCTTAAAATACACATTTTCTAATCAAACAATATGAAAAGTAAGTGAAATTTCTGTGGCTATTGAAGCAACCCTGCACCCCAATATTGAAAACACGTGTAGTTTTGATGGTGGAGAGGAAGCTGCCTGTATTACTATATGACTGCCTGTCCCTTAATCACTTTTAGGCAGTACAAAAAGCTTGAGAGAAAATTTAAAACAGGCAGAAATTGAATTTTATCAAAATTGGATTAAATCATAGGACTGACATCTCCCTCTTTCTTTTTTGTTACACAACAATTATATTGCAGCAGAGGTTCAAAATTTCATTGACATTTTGAACTCCAGTCTTTAATTGCCTTTAAATTTGAATTTTACTGGTTGCTTAAAAAGACATTAATAGCTGAAGTGTGTTTAACGCTCTTCATTTTACAAAGAAAAGTTCTTCAATTTCCTAAAGATGCTCCTTTTCCTTATAAAATTAGCACATGCTAATAGTCATGCACAACTCTGCCATGGAATCATAGAATGGTTAGGGCTGGAAGGGACCTTTAAAAGTCATCTAGTCCAACCCTCCTGCAAGGAGTAGGGACATCTTCAACATCCCCACTAAATGTAACGTAAATGTTTTAACAGGCTTATTAACCGACTACTCTATCCATCTTATATAAATCCAGATCAGACAGTAGTCACTATGGATATATAAATGTCAATATTCACGGCGTGTTTCACCATGCTAGATCAAATAGAGATCTTTTGCTACTGCTGCACATAGAGAAAGGCTTTGCTGCAACAGAATAGAAACTTTTGGGTTTGAATTACACAAAGAAATGGCTCTCACTTCTTCTTACAAGAATGAATTCACACTCTCAAAATTACAAAAGAGACTGTCACTGTCTCATATTTTTTCCATTGTCCACTGAAATTTTTACCTAAGAGGATGAGAAACAATGATTATATCATGAGAAAAAAGGATGCAGAAACCTATTGAAACTGCTTTGTATGTTGTTGACATTACTTTTGCCTAACCTAATCTTCCAAAAATTAGTATCTGAAGAATTTAATTTCCTGATTTTACCTACACCATGTCTCATTAAAATGAAGTATTCAAAATAAAATTGTATGGCAGGACTCAGGAAACTCATTCTCCTTCCTCCAGTAGAAAAGCAGAAACAAAACCAACCAAAAAAAAAAAAGTGCATAACAGATTCTACTTGGTACTCAGGAATTTCATGTCCATCAAAACCCAGGAGAGTTAAATGATTTTAAGTGTCAAACATATGTTTGTGTAGATGCAAAAAAACCCCTGCAAAACTGACACACAATGGAGTAAGTATAGTTTCTTGGTTATGAAGAACGTTTTGCAAAATATTCATTTTGTCTGTGGCTATAATTCTTTTATCAAATACTTTATGTAATCATCCTAGCTAAATACTCAAGTGGGAATACGCGGAACCCTAGTTACAATCCACTTGGCATAAGAAAGGGATAAGATATTCTTTTCCAACTCACTAAACAATGTGGATTAGTTATTCAAAATAACACACAAATATTATGATATCATACAGTTTATCAAAAAACTCACAGCAAAATTGAGCTATGGAGTATTTACTTACCAGTAAGGTAGAAGCAATATAAATATTATTGCTATAGATTAGTAGAAAGATCATTCCCTCAAATACTTACGCATGGTCTTTTGATAAAAGATAAAAATTCTGCAAGATAAAAAAAGCTAAATTACTCTTTTGCTGATGATACTAATTGCTAAGGAATAAGATATTAACCCAAATCACAGGTGCACCTGTCTACAGGCATAGACAGGAGGAATGGGCACTGGCTTGGCAATAGGAAAAGTGACCCAATCTGTATATACTAAAAATAATGTTTTGTGATTCCTGTAGTTCACTTCATCCCGTGGTTAATCGTATAAACTTAGCGGAAAATTGTGTATAAGTTTTTCAAAGATATGGGAGAAAACATGAAGTTAACAAGTAGACACTTCCAATGTATTTGCATAAGTTATCAGATAAGTTTATTACAAAATTATAGACTTTTGTTTCCTATGAATCTCCTATCTTTCTTTTTTTTCTTTTCTTTGATGCGCAAATGAAATCTCAGCTGCTTATACTCATGTCATCTATTAGGCTACAGTTAGAGTCTCACTGGAAGAGGAAAGATCTTTCCACATAGCATGGGAAGAGAGCATGAGAAGCAAAAAAAAAAAAAAAAAAACAAACCAAAAAACCAAAAAATTACTTCAGTAACAGGTTGCTACCCCTTTAAAATTCAGTTCATTATCCCTTCCATTCTTCTTCAATATTTCTTAATATTACCAATTAAATAAAGCCACTGTCAAATAAATAAGTTTTACTCAGTTACATAAAAACTGTACTGTAACTGTAACTCAGTTACATAGAAACAAAACATCTTCAGTGACATAAAGAAATAACATTGTTTGAAATAGAGGCATGTAATCTTGCATGACTGCATAACGTTTCTCTGAACAAAATATTAAGTTTAGTTTTTGTGAGTAAACCTTTGGTTTCCTATATTTACATAGCAATTTTAACTCAGATTAAAATCAGCTTTTAAAATATTTTCAAGATGGAAAACGCTTACTGTGAATAATCGTTTTCAAGATCTTCTGCTGACTTTAAGATGACATAATTTGCGTTTTATGTTTTTATTCCTCCTTTTTTTGCCACAATGGAATTTATGAATGCTTGTGGCTCTTGCTAGCTTTGGCATTTTTTGCAAATACGATCCTGCAACTACATCATACAGAGGAAGAGTAGGTGCTTATGTGAGGTATCAGCAATTACTTACCAAGGTCACCGCATGCTATATTCTCTGGGAATCATATTATAGGCACTCTTTCATAGCCTGAAGGAAAAAAAACCCTGAATTATCATATTCTTTTTTCAAAATAACATTCTGATTATTTTTGACCCAAGCTAATATTCAGTCTAAAAATGCCAGGAAAAGAGATGATTTAAATTTAAACTCTATTTAACCCAGTGCAAGACAGAAATAGTAAAGGACCTACATACATTGGGTAATAATTTAAGCATGCTCTGCAGTTTAAAAATTAATGTAGCACTGTTGTACCAACATCATTATTATTGTTTTATTTTAAATTAAAAAAAAATATGGTGACTAACACTAGGCTGAGAGGTATCTAGACCAAGTTAAAAGAACCTAGTGTAGAATTTCTCATCCTGTTGACCACTGAACATGCTGTGAAAGTACATGTGATCTACAAAACAACAGCAAAATGTGTATCTGCCTCTGCCTACATGCCATCAAGCCAGCAAACAAACAAATAAAAAAGTTTTAAAATATCCTACAAAATGTAGTCTAATTTGTATTTGTTTGTAAAAGAAAACTATGGTAGCCGATATTGCACATAATGGTCAAGGGACTATTAAAAGAAAAGATTAGAGGCTTTCATCACTAAAGAGACTTATTTTAATCTATTAATTTAGCAGAGGACGTGTCTAAATGGCAACGAATGATCCCCAGTATCTTACCATCTCATCCACATGACAGGCACAAAATGTTAGCTATAGTGCAAACTATCAGCGCATTTAAACAGCATAATCACTTACGTGAAGGCATTGCCTTTAGGAATATCAGGATAAATCAGTCTCAGACTTTGGTCCCAGAGGAGCAGCACTGAAGATTATCTGTAATGATGACCTTTACAGGACTGATGTCTGCCTGTCCATTTAGAATTGAGTTTGTTTCAGATGTGTCTCCCATAAAACTGAATGGGGATGCCATTACCTCCTGCTGTAGTTCCACGAAAGGCATACTGATGAAAGTAAGAAGTGAGCATTTTTTTTTTAAATGTCAGGCATGACACACCTGATAGACCAAACTAATAAACCAACCTGGCTTACAGTAGCACTCCCTGATACCAGTGGCAAATACAGTATTTTGTTGCCAGAAAAAAAGGCACTTTTGTGTTTCACCTGTATATGAAACGCAACCCTGCAAACAGAAGGGTGAATGATGACAGTATCATTATCTTGCTCTTATATATACTCTTTTATATATACTAAAAACCAACCACTGGGCCAGCTGACCAACTCTTTCCAAATATGCAAGAGTGCTCTTAAATTAAGTGCTACACCTAGGATGATGGTCAATCTGGAACATTGACTAGTTAACACCAATGAAATCAACCAAACTTGCTTCTCAGGAGCCTCTGAATTCTGCTAACTGTGTTCTGCTAATTCAGGTGAAAACATTCCAGTCAGGAGTGCTGAAAAGAAAAGGAAAACCAGAAAGTCCAGAATAGATGCAGTTCTCATGTCTGGAACAACAAATGAACACACAATGCTAACATATCCAAAGTGTTTTTACAATGAAAATGGATTTATTATTTCAACTCCACACAGACTGAAGAGGAAAACCAAATGTTCTGCATTCATATAGCGACCACTATCTCACTGATGGACCAGGACTTGACTTACCATTGTCACCCATTGGTTCAATTTTCACTCTACATGCTGCAATAGCACCGCATTGTTTCTGCTTTTCTGCACCATTCTACTCTGCCATCCCATAATGAGTGGTGACGGTAGTACGGGAATAATGTTTAAGTGAAACAAAGGGACTGTAACTTAGGAAAGTAGGCCAACCTACTGTCCAGAGACTGCTTATTACCTCAGGAAAATATCTACCTTGTAAAAGAATAAAATGATGGAGCTAATCCAATTTTTGTCAAATATAATTGAAGTTCTTTCTCTGACTTAGCTGAGAGTTAGGGTGGGCCTGGAGGAAGAATCTCAAATCTGATTGATATTTTTAATTTATTCAATAGAAGGAAGAAGGAAGGGCAGAAAGAAGGAAAAGCACCACCACAAATAACCACAGCAAATTCAGACCGCAGACAACCCCAGTGAAGAAAAACAAGAGAAGTTCTCTTTGTTGTTGCTGGTTGCTGTGGTGCAAGAGATCTCCATCATGTTTGGAATCACCTTTCTCTGGAAGGAAAAATATTATGGAAATTACAGGCAGTTTCAGCTGGGAACAAAGTTCTCTGCCAGTGTGTGTTAATCTTGCAGCAGATACAGAATATGGGATGGTGTCAGTCTATTTAGATTGCATCCAGAGAGGTGGCTCTTTTTTTTTTTTTTTTTCTGTTTTACATTGATTTTGGCTTCTCCTTATTCATGTCCAACAAAGGGAGGTTTGAGTGGCCAAGAAATAAAATAATATAGCTATTAGAGTCATGCGTTTTCTGTTCTTGACTTTGCCTACAGGCTTTCTACACAAGCAGTCCAATAGGGCTGGAAAATAGGATCCACGTCTTTAAAACCTTAGCCTTACATCTTTATCCAATGGAACATACTTCAGGTGAAAGAGGTGTCATAAGAAGTAAGATGCAATGCTGGCAAGCAGCTTCCAGCTGCTACGATATGGCAGTCTTTCTGCTTCTTAGTAGCAAGCTTATATAAATAACGGTCTGATCTGAAAGGCTCTTTATTGTAGATCTGCTTAATGTTTTGAATTTGTATTTGCTAAAGGCAGAGATACCCCTTCTCCCATGAAGCCATGTTTGAAAGCACTGAAGAGAGTAATTTAAAAGAAACTATAATACTCTTTGCAAGCCTCGTATTCTTTGCTATAGCCTGAACACTATAGCATTCATACAAATGGAGACAGCTGCAGCCCCTGTCAGTCACAGTTTTATATAAGAACAGCAATCAAGAACCAAAAAAAAAAAAAAAAAAAAAGAAAAAGGAACATATTAAAATTTAAAACTTGTGGTTGGGTGTTCCTTGTTCCTCTTTTCCTCCAAATCATTTGCAAACCTGCCCCTTTCACCTCCTTTTAAAAAAATGGAATTAGGAATCTCCAGGCACTTACTTCCCTCTTAGGTTAATTTCTGGCAGTTTTAAGAAAACCAAAATAGATCAGAGAGACTTACAGAGAGGGGGTAGTGTCCAATGAGAGTCCCTAGTCAATTTTCCATTTATGCAAGGAATAAGAAAGTTCCTACTGGAATGGATCAGATATGGACTTATCTCCTTAGAAGAGGGAGGGATCCAGCAACGACTGCATTAGGGAGTGTTATATCCATTGCAGCAATTTCAAGGGATTCTTCATGGCTGGTACTGGATGCACTCTGCATGGGAGAGTGTCTCTCCAAACTGACTCACCAAAGGTTTCTGTATCCCTGCCACGTCCTGAAAAGTGATTTGGCTTCAATCGCTTCTCTCTTACCAGGTTACAAAACTGGTTCTGCTAATTTAAGGATTCTCACTTTATAAACACATTTTAAGTGACAGAGAGACATGACAATCTATTATTTATGGCAAGTAACAAAAGGTAAGTCTTTTCTACTTTTCATTCCTCTCTCTCATGCATACACATACAGATCTCTAGTATCTTGCAGGTGCAAGGTCACCAGAGCTTAATGAACAGTCCATAAAGAAAACCATATTTGTTTTGTGTTACTAGTTTCCAGCCCCTCCCAATTCAGCCTAAACCCCAAAACCACCACTTCTCTCACAAGAACTCACTTCTGTTGGCTTATGCACATGAGAACCTCTTTTGACATTAGGCACTTTGTAACTTAGTATCCGTTACATAAGGGAAAAGAAAATACTTTGAGCATTGCTTATATTCATATTAATGCTGATCCAGCTAGCAGAGTGAGAGTTCTGGGATCTCACAAAAGCAGGGTAGGATAGCTAAGGGTGAAGATAAGATTTAGGCAAGAGACATGAAGACTTCAAAAACATTTCATGTAGTAGGTATGGTAGACTACACACAAAGAAATTGTCAGATTAGATAAAAAGCAAACACCAATCCTGCATGTCACAACAGGCATCTCCATTCCACAAGGCTGCCGAAATGCCAATCATTTTCTAGAATGGTATTTTATGTCATCTTAACATTTACTTATAGGTACCTTTTCAAATAATTCATACCTTAAAATACAGCTGAAAATATTTTGAAGATTAGTACACAGAATTAAGAGACACTGTTTAAAATGGAGACATTTTGATAGTAATGTTTCACTAATCATTCCCAAATAGCTATTACTAAACTACTGCAAAACTTTAAGGCTGACATCAGCAAGATTCTGACAGCTTATAAAATCATGCCCGTATGGTAGCACAAATATTAATTTCCTGCTAGCCTTTCTATACTCCCCAAATTTGCTAATTTGTCTAAAGAGAAAGGCAACCTGACCTTCATATAACTTAAATGGGGATTATATCCAGACATATCGGCTGAGGACTTGGGCTGCAGTCTTCTGATGTTTTCCTAGATTCAAAGTAAAACACAATCCAGTTTCAAAATTCATCTGCATCCTAGTAAGCCATGCAACTGGGACACTGTGCTAGCGCAGAAAATGCTTTTGTTTATTTGCACTTCTCTATCTAGTCATTAAAAACCAGCAGAGAAGAAGAAAACAGCTCTGGCAAGGATCTATCAGTAAAATTTTCTTTTTTTTTTTGTATATTTTTGTTCTCATAATGTTTTAGTTTTTTTCCCTACATTCCTCTGCAGCCCTAGGAATGCCAGGTGAGTGACCAAGAACAGCCCTGAACCCCAGCAGAGGAGTCTAATCCCATGCTTCAGCATGAGACTGCTCTATATCCTAGGACAGTTTTTAGGCTAATACTGGTAAAAGCAAGTGTCAGCGTAACAACACGTCAGCACTGGGGGGACCCATGGGGTGCATACGTGTGGTGATTCCTGACAAAGGGCTACAGTGGACTGGGGATAAGCAAATCCCCCAGAAAAGAGAAGTGCTGAGTTTTACCGACCTGTGTGAGGGGAGGGGAGGCGAGGCAGACGGGGCCTGGCAGAAGACGACCAGCACCCCCAGCTCTCGGGAGCGGCGTGAGGCGGTTGCCTCTGGCTCTGCTGTGCAAGGGCTCCGGATTTGGCCACTCACTGGGCAACTCTTCCCCCCGAGAGAGCCGGCAGCGGGAGGAGGGGGCAGGCAGAGCCCGCCACGGCGAGGGCAGGCTGACAGGTCACCCGCTTCTCCGGCCGGCCCCGGGACATACCTTAAGCCCAAGGTCCTGCCGCACCTTTCGCAGTTGCCCGCGGGCTCTGGAGGGCGAGGAGCCCCCGAAGGTGACAGACCAGAGCTCTTCCCGCCACCTCTCCTGCCCCCACGGGCCGCTCACACGCCGCTCCGCACGGGGGCGAGCTACCGCCCGGCCCCGGCTCCCGCCCCCTCCCCGCTGCGGAGCCGGCCGCCGCTCCCGCCGCCGGAGGGGCTCCCCGGGGCGGGGAGGGGAAGGGAAGGGCAGCGCGGGGTAGGCGGCACCGCTCTCCCACCTGCCCCCCCCCCGCCTCCGCCGCCGGCGGCGAGGTTAGCGATGAGGCGGCCGCGGGGAGCAGCCGGAGGAGTTTGTTCGCTGCCTGTCCCCGTCTCCCTGATGCTCTGAGCCGGAGTCTCCTCCTCTCCCCGGGCTGGCACCTGGGCTGGATGCTCCGCTCGCTCCTCGCTTCCCTGTCACAGTCGCCAGCCGCTTCCCGCCGCTCCGCAAGACATGGAGCCGTCCGCTGCCCCCCTGGACACCACTCCGGACCCTGCCATCGTGCAGCCCCCCGGGGCCAGCCCGCCGGTGCCCCCCCGGGAGCAGCCGCCGGAGCAGCTGCGGATCGGGGAGAGCGGGCAGTTCAGCGAGGGGCTGGAGGACAGAGGTGAGCACCCGCCCGTCCCTCACCCCGCACCTGCCTTCCTGCCCTCCTCTGTGGCGTGCTCTATCGCCTCCCCTCCGTCCCGAGACGCCGTTAGGTGTTAACCCATCCCCGATAGCTCTCCCCGCACCCTCCCCGCCTCGCTCTCCTGGACCCACACCCTCCTCTTCATTCCGCCGCAGCAGCCCTTCCCGCCTCCTCTTCTTCAGCCTTGGCAGCCCCACACCGGCTCCTGCCCTCCTAACTGCCCCCACCAGCCGCTCTGCGCTCGCAGCCGTCCGCCTCGCTCCTCAGCCTCTCCTCTGGACCCCCTTGCTCTTCCCTCAGCCCCCGCTCCTCGCCGCAGCCCCGGCCTCCCGCGGCGTGAGGGCCCTCGCAGGCCCCGCTCCCGCCCTGACCCTGCCTCGGCGCCCCGCGCCGCCTCCCCTCGGCCCCGCCGCTGGCACTCGGTTAAGACCCCCAGCCCCGCTCCGCTCTCGAAGCTTTTCCCCTTTTTAGTTCTCGTGCGAGCAACCCGCGACAGCTTTAAAATATTTTTATAAACTCTATTCGTGGTTGTTCCCACCTCGCCTGAAAACTTGCCTGCCTGGCTGAGCAGCGGGGCCGGCGGGCGGTTGCACATGGCGCCGTTCCTGCTCCACAGGCCAGGGGCAGAGCCCGGGCCGGGGGGCGCAGGTGGCGGCGGGGCTCCCGGGAGGGGCGGGCAGTGCCGGAGGTTTCCTCCCCGCGAAGGTTACCGGCCAGAGGGGCTTGTGGCAGCCGCCTTCCGAGGAGGGGCACAGCGGGGCGTTTCTGTGGTGGTCGGCCACAGCCGAGGCTGGGCAGCGAAGTCAGGGCGCTTTACCTTGTTCCTTGTTTCCCTTCCCTTCCGTATAATGCACGTCCACGTAATTCGGTTTTTTTTTTTTTGCCTAAATACCTGACCAGGGATGGAAAGCTGCCAGCATCCAAACCGTGTTGCTCTTTAATGTGGAGCACACCTGTGTACCAGCACATCTGGTAAGGGTGTGTGAGGCACTCACCCGCTGCCCATAGAGGCAGCTGCCATTTTAACCCTCCCCATTGCCCCATCCTCTACAACGCCTCCATCCTCCTCTTCCACTCAATTTGTCTCCATTTTTGATTTCACATACAGGCTTTCCTTAGCCTCTCTGTTGCCTTGTTTTCCTTTCTCTTTCTGCTTTCAGCATCCTTTTTGTGGTTTTGGTCTTCATCCCATCCTGCTCGTAACCCCTGTATCTCCCCGTCTTTCCCTGGCTTTCCCAATGCCTGCGTCTGCCCACAAATCCTAGACACAAAGTAGAGAAGGAAGGGGGATGAGAAGTCACTATCTTCCCTGACAGGTTACACTCAGGTCATGGCTGGGGACAGCTTGTTACCGCCAATAGCAGAGGACAGACATTGTGACTGAGGGAAATTGGAGGCTTCAGTTCTGTTTTAAGTAACAGGAATCAAGAATTTTTATTATGGTTCAAACATGGAAATTTGATTACAGAATTTTTTAATTTGTGGCCAGTATGACAGAACTAAAGATGAAAGCTGGCCCTTTTGGTATTAAGGATAATTCCAAAAAGAACGAGTGTCTGTTATACCTAACCTTGTCTTTTTCTAAGAGGGAGACAAGACTAAATCTGCTGATTTTATTTCCTTCTCTGCCTTCATGCTCTTTCTATGGCCCTTGCAGTAGCTTTCTTTTAGCCTTTCCTGTAGTAACCAATTCCATTTAAAAAGATAATTCCCAGTCATTGTAGAGGAAAATCTGGTATCCTTTTTGCAGGTTGTCCCTGTTGAAATTGTTACAATCTGTCCTTTTAGATTGTACTTTTTCTTATGATCCTTTCCAATGAATCATAGCAGATCCAGTTATAGAGATGATACTTCCGTATTCGCTAAAAATAAAAACTAACCCTAAATTTTGGAACAACATATTTGCTCTTTAAGAGCCAGATCCAAAATCAGTGATAATTTTGTGTACAGGATCCTTAAATTAACATCTTAGGTGAAGAATTTTTCTATTAGTCTTATCTCTTCCACAAATTCTAACTTGACATTTTAAAATGATCCCTTAGCCAAATAGAAAAGTACTTCTGGTAAGTCAGCATATGGTAAAGAATATCCTAGAATCACTTCACAAATATGCCAAGCTTGTGTTCTGCAACTGTTAGGCAGGTTTTTTCTCCTGATTTTTTTATGGGAAGAAAATCTGTTAATATATGAAGGTACTGAAAGATAAAGTAAAAATCCAGTGGATTTAACCAGCTCATAATCTTTTCTTTGTTTAGGGATATCTATGTGTTAAATAAATTAATGACAATAAAATTACTCAGTATGTTAATTTCAGGGCGGAGGAATTTTATGAGTAGATACTAGCTTTTTATTTTTGTAGCAATGCAGGTCATACTGAAAGATTGTCTTTCAGCCTCCTGTGGACGCTTAAAACTTGTTTGCTTGCAGTCAGTGGAAAAAATATGGAGGTTTACCTTGTGAATTGTGTTGTTGCCTTTGAATTAATGAGCTGTTGTTGCTTCTAAGTAATTTTCATGCTAAGGGCTTGGTAGTCATGTGAATGAGTTTGTATTTTTGTGTGCTGTCCCCTAGGACACTCGTAAGAATAATACGATCTTTCTCAGAGATGAAAATTGTTAATACGGAAAATATATTTTAATTATTCTGGGAAGGAAGAGATCACATCTCTGACAGCTGGAATATGCCAGCCATTTTGAGAGAGTGAGAGAGAAAGACAAACACGCACATACACACACGCACACGGCAGAAGTGGTTCAGTTTTATAAGGATTGCAGCCTCTGTCATACTGGACACGTGCTTGACATGTGAATAGTAATCAGCAGTGCTGCACTAGCTGTGGGGCTTATTATTAATTTCTCAATTTAATTAGGATATTATTTGATAATCAACTGTGTATGTTGGACTTCCCTGGTAATAGTGAGCTGTAGCCATGAACTGTAGGAAAGAAACAGGTGCGGATGTCTGTCATTATGATTTGTGTTTATTTGAAATCTTGAGAATCAAAATTGGCTATGAGAACCTACTTTGCTTTACATTCCAACAAGATTTGGGTTGTAAGTTAAAATCTTGGGTTTGAGGAGGGAGCAGGAGGGGCTAGCACACAAAACCTGAGAAGATGTATTTTCTCTATGGTTATATTAGTAGAAATCTGTCCATATCGTAGTCTCCAAGATGTGTTGTTAAATTACCTCATATCAGACAGCAATTAAACTATGCATCATTATATGTTGTGGCAGAAGATAGGCCAAACATTGGGGAAAAAAAAAAAGTATTTCTTCACACAAATGAAAGTGGGCTATGTGAGAAATAGCTATGCAGTACTATCAGTAAAAGACTCAAACCTTTCAGAGTTGTCATCTGGTGGTTTTCATGTATTAAACAGACAAAGAACACACATAATAAGAAACAGATATCATTTCGATGTAGGGCCTAGTAATTCTCCTACATGCAAGTTTGCAAATTCTTTTCCATTCATAAAGAGAGGAGTGTGTAGCACAAAAGTGAGGTAATATTTTAAATTTTCTAAAAAGACGGTACCAGCATGGAATTCTTACAGTGGCTTTCTGAACTACCATAAAGAAACTCTCTGCTTTATTGCAGTTGAGGTGAAAAAAGCATGAAGAATTTTTCCAAGCCAGCATGAATCCCACCAATTATGCTAGGATTAGAACCAGTAATTTTGACAGACTTCAAGTGGCAGAATGAAATCTGATGGCTCGAATTGTTACCACCCCTGGATGCCTGCCCCTCTGCTGACACATTGATACCCCTGAGGCAGAGATGTCTGACTCAGTTTTGAATTGATTCCAAAACCATTGCAGTATTCAGTCAGTATATTACAGTCAGTTGGAATTAATATCTGTAAACGTTAATAAACTTGGTTAAACACAGTGTGGATTCAGGAGTACGCTGATAACCAGATCAGGTGTCCCTGCCTTGAAAATGGCAATAGCCATCAGAGAGGAAACTGGGGAAGGGGAGGATAGTAACAGGTTCAGCTGTTACGTTTTAATCTGCTGCTGCACTCATCTTCAATCCTTTGTCTAAGAGTTTAGACCAGCTACTGAAAGGTTGTGCTATTAAGCCAGTGCCTCAGTTCACTGTGTTCAGTGCAGCCAGGTCCTTCTGGAAAGTGATCGTCATCTAAGAGGAACCACCCAGATTTCCTGGAGTAATTAATTAAGAAAGTTTAATAGCCATCAGACATTCTCTCCAGTTAAACAGATTTCAGCTGGAACTTGCTGGTGAAAAGAATGTGTTTCAAATTAGATGAATATATTAAGCATAAAAGAATCTGAATGGGATAAACTGGAAGCAAATATGTTACATTATGAATACATTTTAAAACAGGCTTAAGACTCAGACTGAGTCAGTGAGAACCAAAGAATATTGTTATTTTCTTTATTTTTAACCTGAATTGTTTGTGATTTAAGATGAGTGGCCAAAAGATTTCTGCAAATGGAAAGCATCAAAAAGAGAGAAAGCAATCCCGTTCCCCTGTGTTCAACAGACTTCCGTGCTGATTGCAATAAAGACAGAATTGGTTCTTCAGTTAGTTCTAGATAGGGATGTATTCTTACCTCACATGAAGGACATAATGCTTCAAGAGGCTTTTTCAACTGTAATAGCTTTGATTCTAAAGTATGCCTGCTTCTACTTTGATGCTCAATATGTGCAGTTTATTCCTGTGCATCAGTAGGTTATTTTGCAGAGACTGGTGAACATGAGTTTTTCCTCTTACATTAATTATGTTCAGGATCCTGAAGTGCTGAAACGAGTTTTGATCCGAGTGCATGTAGGACTGAGCTCTTTCTTGCATAGATGTACAGGTGGAAAACATTAAGTGATGTGAATTTCTGTACCTGCCCTACAGCTGCAGTGCTCTTTTTAAGTGACTGATATGTGGGTCTTTCTGTGTGACATCAGAACAACTTGTATGTGCTCTGCTTGTTTACTCATGTTTCTGGTGGCTTCATTCACTTAACCTTAATGATGTGAGCAAGATTTGAATCTGTATTGATTCTATATATAATAGAGAATGTAAATATGTGATTAGGTCTGAACTTATTCAGCTATGTTTTTAAAAGGAGCAATGTATTGTTCATATCCTCTTTGCTTATTGCTTATCAGGTTTACTAGAAAGCAGTACAAGGCTAAAACCTCATGAAGCTCAAAGCTACAGAAAGAAGGCATTGTGGGTTTCCTGGGTCTCCATTATTGTCACACTGGCTCTTGCAGTGGCTGCTTTCAGTGAGTATTGGGAATATTTTAAATCTTCACACCTCTTCCCTTTTGTTTTTCTTTTGGGCTCTCAGAATTTCTGTCTTTGTAGAAGCTTTCTCATGTTTTTTTTCTTTGCGACTGCTAAAGAGGTTTCTCTCTAGACTGCCTGTGTCTGCATGGTGCTTATAAATTAGTAAAACTGTTATTTTTTTCTGCAGAGGATAGGGTTGTTGAAGGTCGGCGAAAGAAATAGGAGATGTTGATTCCTGCTAGCATTTATGGGTGCGGAACTGTTCATTTTACAGAATAGTGTAAAAGTCATTATGCAGTGGACTGCCTTTAACCAAAGAGGTCAAATATGACAAGTCTTAATCCATCTGGGATTTGTAGTGGGAATGCTATAATGAAGAATAGTGAATTGTAAGGGAGAAATATATAATTTATCTGTATTACACTGACAGATATCCTAACATAATGCTAATCTGGAGGAGAAATACTAATTTCTTTTTGAGCCAGTGTTTTTCTTTAGGTTTTAAGACATCTGTCTAGTTTACCTTTACACAAAGAATTTGAAAGAAAAAAAACCATCCTTTTATATGGAAAAATGAACTATATTTATTTTCTATTTAAAAACAGGAAAAAATGCTACATTATGTAAATAAAGATACATTTTATTTCAATGCAAATTTGTAAAATACCAGCTTTCTATCTTAGTCAATTAAGTAACGCTGCATTACTGTAAAGACAAAAAGAAATGTGGAATCTGGAACAAAATCTTTGCCGTGGCACATTCTCTGTTTAAAAGAAAGGAAGAAACAGGAGTGACTGGATTTACATGTTCATATAAACAAAAAGAAAGCTCTGTCTACAAGACATCTAAGATGTCTCAAAATATCATTCTTCAGCTTGATAAAGACAGACTTGTATTATTTTTCTTTGTTTTTTTGAAGCCGCAGCAGCATGTGTTTTATTATTCTAATCTGCAGTGTACGACCTGCTGCTGGAAGTCGGTGTCAGCTCCCAGGAGAGATTATTAGAATGTGACCAAATGGTCTCTGAAAACTCAACGTATATTATTCAGAGCGATTTATATAGAAACATAGGTACAATGACTTGATTCAAAAATAAAAGAAAATAGAAGGAACCCTTAAAAACAGAATCTAACATTGTAAAGAATTTGAGTGTTAACAGGAAAGCGGGACATCTGAGTTTCCATTTTGTTCTGCTTCATGAAAATGCAATAGTCTGTCTTTGCTACTGAAGCAACATGAAAGTAAATACTGTGTTACAAAATAACTTTGTTACCTATTAACAATATAATTTTAGGGAATACCGAGAAATGGCTTAATGTTATTTTACATTTTTGTTTCTCAGAGTTGCAAGACGTAAGTATAACATGGTTAACTAAAACACTAAATTTCTTTTAAAAGGGTCTTTTAAAACATTTTATAAGGTTAGTTAGGCTATCTGAAAGCTTTTATTTTCTGTTTTCCTTATTTGTGACACCCTCGTAGTGTTTAGAACCCTACCAAAAAAACACAGCAGAGAAGGTAGTCCCTGCCTAGACATGCTGTGACTGCATGCTCAGCTGGAGTGGATAGGCACTGAACTATTGACATCAGCTGTTAGTAGTAGACTAATTACGTATTTTTGGAATCTATCTTTCCTCCTGGTTTGAAGAGGGTAAATTTATGAAGAATAGAAGAGGAATCAGCACACAGATACATATTAAATCTGTATGGAATCTCATAACAGACAAAATAAACAAAAGCTTTGTCAGGCCTTTTGATATGCTTAGTATTAAAACTTTTTAATCTTTGAGGAAAATAGTGATTCTTCTAGAATTATGGTGCTCTCCCGTGCAATTTCAGCAGTTCTGCTCAGTTTATTGTCTCACATTAGCTGCTCTCTTCCTTTGTGCTGTCCTTTCAGCAGGTTCCTCTAGCCAATCCATGAGTCAGGAGACATGCCAGGTGACCAGAGTTTGCTGCTTGTTTGATATAAATGACTAGTTGTCACTTCAGAGTGTCTGACAGTGTCAGTTCTTTGCAAACACCTGCTATTTAAAGCATCCTGTTTCCCTTTTTACCTCTTGTCTGTAATGGTAAAGTGTTAGCAATACAGCCCTGATGTTCCATTTCAGTGAAAAATGGGGGCATGCTGTGCTAATTGTCAGGCTACGCTGACTGTATTCTCACTACTCTTTCTGATTCTTCAATACATTCTTTCCATAAACTTATCTTTTATCTTCTTCTAGGCTTAAAAATACTTTCTTGCAAGTGTATCTTACAGAGTTGCTTTTGCAGCAGCACATCACACAGCAAAGATATTAGGCCAGGGCAGTGACATTACTTGGTAACTGTAGTAGAAGAAATGGAGGTCATGGAGGGTAAGGAGAATACTGAGGAGAGTGACACCTGTGTGGAGAGTGGGGAAGTGATGGAGGAGCCTCCTTTTCCAATGAGGTGTTTGTAACTAGACTTCCTTTCCTTTTTTTATGGTCTGTCCCCTCCCTTGAGTGTTCTGGCTTGATCACCGTCCTTCCTTTCAAGACCAGTCTGTCTGCTTCAAAAGCTATGTTTTTCTAGCATTAGTGTGAGTTGGAATGGTTTATCGTGGCTGGTATGAGATGTTTCCTTTTGGTGGGATTATGGTGATGCTCCAGCTGAATTCTGATCTTCTTTCACTTGGTAGTGTTGAAAGAGATTGATAAATATTATGTTGATCTGAATACATGAAGTAGTTTCACTATTAGGTAATGATCTATGACACATGATGCATGAGATTCATTGATGTAAACTCTGTGTTAGACTTACTATTAAAAAGAACCTGTGTTTAGTGCATTATAAAGGTGTGTAAATTCAAATTATGATATACCTATATACATGTCACATATTTGCTACATAACGGTATGGTACATATTCTTTCTGGGATGGGCTGTTTTGTGGCCTGAAATACTGAAACGTAGAAGATGAAATGCTGATGTGTGCATCAAAATGTGTTTGGTCTCTTTAGGTTTGGAGAGCTAAGCTAGGCTAGGTTGGGTAGGGAGCAGAACGGCTGCTTAAGGGAAAATGAAATGGTCATCTTTCATTCACTAATACTGAGAAGTAGGACTAAAGCAGACCATAAAATCAGCTTTTTCCTTTAGCTGAAAGAATAGATCTCTTACTATCTGGTACTTAATATACTTAATTTTGCTACAGAAATGCTTTACTTGTAAAAGACCATTTGGAAGCTTCAGCTGCTGTCTCTCAATACAGCTCTTGCACTGTGGTAACGGTTGCGGTCTCATTGGCTTTGAGTGCTGTTGAAGGTGTTGCTCTTCAGCGTATAGTTGCACAAGGCTTCAGTAAAATCTTCATAGACTAAAATCTGTAAGATCCTTGAGGTCAGTGGAGCCCGATGGTGTCACCTTTAGTGGCTAAAATGTAGGCTCGCTTAGAATCAGTTGTGCACATTTGGACATCTGTGGTTTTGTGCAATACTTTTATGGTCAGATACTGAGCAATGCCTGATGAATAAGTTCATTTCACTTTTCATTTCAATGCTGCCTGAAATATGCATGCTTGTAGAACTCTCATCAAGAGTGGATTTACATCTATATAAATATATAGTCATAAACTGAGTCTGGGAATGATAAAAATTACTAAAATGAATTTATTCCTTAGCACCCTGAGTAAGTACTGGAATAATAATTTAATATAATTGTTTCTCTTTAACAATAAGATAAGGAAAGAATGATAATATAATATGAACATCTTTTTTTTTCCTACATATATATGTGCAGTGTAAGGCTACTGTCTAAATGATTTCATAATAACAACTCTAACTTCTTTATATAGCTCCAGTATTGTAGGTTCATACTGAGCTGAGTTTCAGACTGGTAATAGAGGTCGAGGGGCTGTTACAGGTAGAATGGAAATTTGGTGTTTTGAAACTCATTATTCTTAGTTTCTTGACATTTGTTACTAAAACATAATTTTGAAAAATATACAAATACAGCTTTTGCTGTTATAGTTTGATTTCTGCTCAAGCAGCTAATCTCTGATACTATTGTCAAAGCAGAAAACAAACTCCCATTCTGTCTAGTACGTCTTGTCCAGTGTAGACTTGTGATTCACAGCATGTAGTTTGTTCATTCATCTTCCTGATTTGATTAGCTAAAATTGTTTCACAGTGAATGGAGTAGTCATATAAATATATCAAAACAATGTATAGAACAAATTCTGCACTAAAAGCTCTCTTTGTAGTCAGAGATTGAGTAAAGATTTAGAATGTGTGCCTTTGTAAATGTAGGCTTTGTCAAGGGCTTTCATGAGGCAGCCGTCGGGATGGAACTTGCAGCCGGCCTGTCCCAGTGTGGTCAGGGCGCGCCTGAATAGCCCTGCGCGCTAATGCATCACGGGAAGAGTTGACACTGGGCTTTCTGCAAAATGGTGGGGAAACAGCAGGCAGATTGTGAAATCTCTCCTCATGGTAGCTGTAGAGATCACTCCTAGATCACTGTAGACGTTTGAGGTTTAGCTTTTCGGAAATAACTGAAAACTTGAGTGCAGCTAACAGGTCCATGATTTGAGGTTCTATCCTGACAAGTGTTTAGTCTGGTGTAGTAAATACACACTTGTTTTTTTTAGGTGAATTCTATTAATCTGTGTAGTATTTCAGATAGAAACTTGGTAGATACAATTCTGTAAGTTGGTGGTATTATATAGGATTAGCTATTGGCCCATGGGTAAGATATTACAAGTAAATGCAAATAAACTGCCCTTCTGATTTTGTATGCAAAATCTTCTGTGTTTCAAAATGAATTAGTGAAAAATGATTTATTAAAGTGAGCTTCCACGTACTGGGATTAGAGAGGCATTTTGTTTGAAATGTAGGGTCCATATGCTTAGAAATTGCAGGGTAGATCTTGCTTTCAGATTAAAGCTTCATGCTAGTTCAGACTCTAACTGGCAAACTCAGATGCCAACAAACCTTAGAAGGTATGGATCCAGGTTCACTTTCTTCATTGGAATGACCAAACTGAGCCATAAAATCTCATTTTGGTTAGCTGCAGCACATGACTGCTGATATTCCTCCCCTATTATGCTACTCTGGTATACTGCAAATGGAGTTACATGGGACAAACATGGAGCAATTGAAGGTGTTATCCTCTGGATGCTTGGATGTGGATGTATTGATGTATTCTGTCACTCCTCATCTCTGGCATACTAGTCAAACAACTGAGTTGGGGAGCAACTATATTAATTTATTGATGAATATATATTTTTCCCAGTGACCCATTCCTGTTTTTGCTTGAAAAATTAAACATATGTGGGCTTTCCTTCATGTTTGCACAATACTTAGTATACCCTGGACTGTATACAGCTGTGAATAGTGATACTACTGCTAATAAAGAATGTAGGTGAAGGTTTGTGGTTCTGAGGCTCTTCAGTGTGGATATCTGATTCAACAGTCTTCAAAGGTCGCTGAATTTCAGATAAATGATGGGCATTCAGAACTCAGACCTGTTTTAAAGTGTTTCAGCTGGGTACCTAAACAGAATTCTCCAGGATCACTGACCGCATGAAAAGTATTGGGTTTTGTATTTTCTCTTCCAAAATCTATACAGAATTGCATTGCTCATGCCTGAGGACCTGAGAATTTTTTTTTTTTGTAGTAGAGCAAAAGACATTTATTACATGTATTTATTACGTTTATTCAAGAAGTTACATTTCAAGTCACAATACCATGTCAAAACTTAAGGCTGAATACAGAATAGAACTGCTAATATGCAGATCCCTCATTTTAATTTAATTTGATTACATCACTTACAGAAAGACAGATGCTTCAGGGTTGTGGTTTTGCAGAAGTGTTAATGAAGTATAGGACTTAAATTCTCAAGGTAGAGTCCTGATATTGGTGACACTTGTGCAACCATATTGTCCTTATTATAGCTGCATCACTACAGTCGAAGCCAGAGTTTGGTCCTGACCATGTTGTACATAAGATCTGCAGGACAAAAAAACCCCATTGTTTGTGCACCAGCTGGCAAAAGATAGCCTTTCGTATAGGTCAGTCTGTACTTAGTAACAGCAAAATGCAGTTTTCATTCACTGAAAATGAAATGAGAGGCCAGTAAGGGCTTGTCTTTTTTTAGGCATACAAAACTCTAAGTGACTTTCTTGGGAGGAGAAAATAGCATATGGATGTGAAGTTCAAGACTGATAGCTGTGGAACAGAAGTATAGGTCTAAAATCTGCAATGCTTCACACGTCATGAAATCTCTTCCTTAGTTGGCAGGGAAAATGATGATAGAAGTCTGTGAAATCTGGAACAGGCTATATAATGATCTCTGTCTATGTATTTGAACAGTTTATTAAAACAACCGAGTTTGTGTTTAAATGCTAACCTTCAAAACATAGGAGCCTGTTGTATTTTTGCATTAGAAAATTGCAGTCGAATCGTTCCTTGTGCTAAGTACTGATTCCTTTCTCATGAGAGAAGATAATCTCAGAGAATTTTGAAGTTAAACCAGGATGCTGGTATTGGGGGAAAAATAGCTCTATAACATAATTTCATGACAAACGAGGAGCATGCAAGCATGTTAAGTCTAGGCTATTTAGTGTAAAAATTGTAATCGTAATTCTTTCCTCTGTTGTTTTATTTTTCCTGTCTGAGATTATTGTTTTTTTGTGCAAAAGTCTGAAGTAAGTCTATGCAATATCTAGACCAGTAAGAACAGTAATGCCCTTTAAATGAATTAACGTCTATATTATACTACCTAATTTATACCATGTAAAATATATACGATATACATATTCTAATATATATTATATTTATTTTATAGCAGGAGATTTGGTCAAAATTTGGTCTTCAGTTTTGCCATCACATCTTTGCTGGGATTCCATTAAAGGCAGCTTTGTGTTTGACGATTCAGAAGTTGAGAATACAGTTGTGTAGCAAGGTACAATGTACAAATAAGCAAGGTAAATAACTAGGTAGGGTTAAGTAATTGGGCTGGTGTCGTGGATCCTTCTCATGCCCTGGAGGGAATTACACTGCTCCATTAGAGACAGAAGTACGTAGAAGGTGAATTTTGCATGTGGGAAAGGAAGAACTGAACACTTAATGGGGAGCCACTTGGTGATAACTGGGTGGAGTGGGGATGATGGGCTCTGCAGACATCCCTAGCCTATAATGGATGAAAAATTTGTATCTTGGCTAAAAGTAGGCAAAAATATTTAGAAAATGAAGGAATATTAGATTTATTGCATGTGATTGGTATTAACTGTTGTCCAGAAAAAGTATTTGGCTTTTTCTGTGTAAAACCGAATTTAAATGATCTTCTGGTGTAAGTATCAATTGGTGCTCTTGCTTTATTTGGTATATCCCATAGGTAAGTGGTGTATGTCTGCCCCTTGAAGGAACATCGCTGCAGTCTTAAAAGTCAAATGTATTTTCAATCGGTCGCTGTAGTATCAGTTCCATGAAGTAGTACCTCAGCTGTTGCAGGCTTAGCTCTTGTGCAAAGGCATGAATGTGTTAACAGATTTATTTATAAATGCCTGATGTACCAGTAGAATTTGATTTTCATAGATTATGAGATATTTTCTCTGCTCTCCCAATTTAAAAATGCACTTCTTTGCTTATTGGCAAAGATGTACTTGTAATTCTTTGTATCTGGAGCAAAAAATCAAGAGTAATGAAAGAAAATGGATGTTTAATATTAATTGTACAGTATTGCTTTATTGTTTGATGTTTATAAGGTTGTAAAGTACTACTGAATTAAAACAAACTTCTCATGCAGCAGTGAAAGTGATGAAAATCGTAACACAGCTTTCTTTTCCTTAGGTTTTCTTTACTGCTGCCAGAAATTTTAAAATATTCATATGTTTTGACTTAGTAGACAACAAAATGTAAACAACAAAATGTAAACTTGTTACCTGATTTACATTTTTAAATAACATTTATAACTTTTGCTTCACTGGGAAGGTTGATAGTGCTTGGTGTTTGCTTCTTGGTACTTTTTCTCTGCGAGTTGCTTTCTCTGGAAGTCGAAGCTTGTTAGATTTCAATACTTTTTCAGTACAGAATTCTATTTGCAGATGACTCATCATGTTTTGTTATGCCTGTGCTGTAGGAGGAACTTAATAACAGTGAAATAATCACATAAATAATATCTGTTTCTTTACAGTGCAATGTAGCTTGGTTGGCCGACACACATGCTTCCCTGTTACCGTTTCTGGTGAAGGTAGTGCTGGATGAGAAATGGGAGCATCTAAGAGTCTCTGGCCATGTATAGAGTGATAGTGGAGAAAATCTGTTATAACAGAGGGTGATGTTGTTTGAACAGGTGGCACTGCCCCTTCTGAGGCTAATAACCCAGTATTCACATTCACGCTTTTGTTTCTGAAAATACCACCAGCAAGAGCATAAAACTTATGTCCTAGTTACTCCTATTTGTTACATGCTCTGACACTTTTTGAGAAAAAAGCAAGTTAATATTGACCTTGTGAAAAATCCAGTTTGATAAATTAATCTACTATTTCATTTGAAAAAAGTGTTATTTATCTTTGTAAGTGATAAACTGTACTAGAACCCCATTATGCTCTGTTGAACAGCTGTGCTTGTCCACTGTAGTGGTATGCATTTCTGGCATGTTGTAGAACGATGTGTGTGTGGTTTGATCAATCTGTGATTGTACCTTACTGAAAATACTACACAAATATTTGTCTAAAATAAAAATAGATAATAATAGTGTGGGGTTAGGTTGTTCATTGTGTGGGGTTAGGTTTGTTGATTGTGATTTTTTAATTTTTTTTTTCTTTTTTTGGTTGGGGGGATGGTACTTACTTATATAAGAAGGGTCTACAGTTGTTCTGATGTCTATTTTGCATTCATAGACTTTGATACTCTGTCAAGCAGCTGTAGTGTCAGTTGGTCAGGTCTTTCAGGTTGGAAGATTGGAAAATTTTCATACATTGTATTAAAAGGGTAGCATAAGGTGGTCAAATTAATTTTTTTTTTCAAATTAGGATTGTCATAAGTCTTTGGTAAAGACTGAAACCAAAGGCCTGGAAGCTGGGAAGGCAAGATAACTTTTAATAGACACTAATCTTCATTTGTGAACCAGTGTTCTCCAAAAAACCATAAAGAGCTCCTAAGTATCTCTTGTGACTTTCCTATATGTCCCATTACTGTTCTTTTTTCTCTGGATGTGCAGAAAAAGGGACACATAAGCTTAGCTTCAGAGCTAGAAGCAGATTAGTCAGTGCTTAGTCAAAGAAGAGTGTCCAGAAATAACCAGCTGGTATTTTTGCTAGACAGAAAAACTGCAGAGGAAGTGGGATAGTCTGACAAATACTGTAAAAATAGTTAGACAAGAGACATCTGCCTTCCAGGAACTGGTGCAGAATAAGTGGCTTTTGGTACTTGCACCACGAACTCTGCCTTTCTGGAAAGATCTCTGTACCATTTTCATTCTAGGTGTGATGCTGAGAACATGAGTAAGATCTACTGCAGAACAGGATCCTCAGCTGAATCCTAAATGAAGATTTCTTGTCAGATATGGAGACTATTTATCTTCTGCTAGTAAAGATTATGCATCAAGGAACTGTTAAGTATAATGTATCTTTTCAATACATCAAGGTGAAGAAAATATACCTCTAAGTGCATTGTCCTCAGATCACATTTTTTAATGAAAAATTTCAGTGGCCAAAGAATGACAATATTTCCCCAGGCTCTGAAAAGAAAAATCTCAAATTTCAGAGGAAAGATTTATTATCATTCAGTGGGAGATTTGATAGAAAGGAACTGCAGCTTGCAGCGTCCATTAGGATATGTAGCCGGGGAAAATAAGTAGCTCTATGCATTCCCATTCTGGTAGGCCTGATACACAACTGATAGGCAGGTTAAGGGATACTTGAAATGAAGAAGTCCAGATTAGAAAGGACTTCCTTAAAAAGTAGTATTTTGTGGACATAACCTTACCTTGAGCAAAGAATGACTTATGAACCTTCTGTGATAAAAATGCTTTTCCAAAGCTACAAATGGCTTCAGATATTTAATAGCAATTTGTGGTGTTTGCAACAGTTAAGTTCACATCTAGAGTGAATTGAGTTAATCCTAGAAAAATGTTTCTAACGGTTCTGTGGAAAACATAGGGCAAGGCCAAGTAACCAGCATCAGACCTGGCTTGCATTGTGGAAGCTAGTGACAAAACTGCAGTGGCGGCAGATCACTGCCTAACTACGTGGCTAAGAAGTTATGAGAAAACTGCTGACCAGCACAAGAAAAAGTAAGAGAGCCCATACTGGTATTGTTTTATGTTGATGCATTTGTACGTGTGCAAGCACATGCTGCTGGGGATACAGAAAGGCAGATGAGAGGCATCTGTCTTAGCTTGTTTTGTAAGAGAGCGAATGAGGGCTATATGTATGCCTGGAGGGTTATTGTCTGCCTCTTGACTTGATAGATGTCACCATTCTCTGACTTGTTGCTGCAGCTAACATAGATCAGACTATAATGTCTAACTGTGTGGAACTAATAGCACCCAAAAGAGCCAATTCGTTTGCTCAACTTTGTGGCAGAACTATTACAAACTGATACTGTGTCTCCTTTTCATTTAGCATGACTTGATATTTCTGTGTGTAATTAGCTGCAACAAGAAAAGGAGAGATTGTTTAACAATTCTCTCTAGCCATGAAAAAATAGGTCTGCAAATTGATTTGTACAGATTGTTAGGGAGGTAAAATTCACAGCTATGTGCCTTTTACAATATGAGTTCTGATTGCGGAGAAACCCGTAGTTACTGCTTGTGCATGTGTTTAAAAAAAATATATAAAAATTTAAAAACCTGATATTGGGATGCGGGCACTAAAATGATCCAATTTAGTTATTTTGAATCCTGGTGAATGCTCGAGCAAACCCTACTCAAAGGGAGGTTTCCTGTCACTCTCCCACTAAGAGACACTCATTGGGTTATCGTGTGTACATTTCCCTGCTGAGAAGCATCTGGTGGATGAAAACAAGACTTGGATTTATGGGATAATGTTGCAAGTAATGTTTAATGGCTTATGGAATCTTTAGGCTTGAAATCTCCTAAATACACTTAAAGTAATTTAGAGGGACAGATCGTCAGTTGGAGTACATAGATTTGTTGACTTCCGTGGGTTTATTTCAGTTTGAAATAGATAAGCATCTGGCCCTAAAGTTTATGGCAAATGATGGGATGAACTTACAGTAGATGAGGTGTTTTCAGACTTATATCTCTTTTTAGCGTTTTCTTGTTTCTTTGATAGTAACTCTTGTTTTGTCTTTCATTTTTGTGAGAGAATATTTGCTTAAGGCAGCCTGTTTAAACTTTCAGAAGCATTTTTAAATGCTGAGGAAAAAAGGTGTATTAATGCTAACTCAGATCCTGCTAGGTTCACAGAGACTGGGCCAAGAATTTGCTCCAGGGAGTATTCTAATCCTGGGCACAGCCCAAGCTTGCTTTGTAGCCTTGGGAAAACGATTTTACTGCCATAAGCTTGTTCTCCATCTGCTCACATCAGGTTTGGATACATGAAAAAGTAACTGAATTTCCTGCCAAAAAAAAAAAGTGTGTTTTTCGATATAGTAGTTTACATGTTTGTATGTATCCTAAGTCTTCCATAGTGACAACATGCTCCGAGTTTTCTAAGTACAGTTCTAGGCAGGTATTGCAGGCGGCTTTGTCTCAGTACTAGACCTCTTGATTTGTGGGATAATTTCCATCATTTGTTGTGGTTTACCTTCTGAAAACTATTTCAAAGTCACAGAATATTTAATGCTATAATGCTTGTGATTGAATGTGTTTGAATGTATTTGACTTCTTGTTACCTGGGCAGTTGTAATTTTACAGACGAGCAATGTGTTTTGGTTTGGTGGGTGCTGAGGAATGTCTGATTATTCCTGTTTGTATTTTGGTGATGCATTTAGCTCCTTGCTGCTGAACTGAAGCAGAGTAAAGGCCCTGGTATAGACTGAAAGAACAGGATTGTGCAGTTGTGTATGATGGCAGCTGTTGCTGGGATAGCTTCACATTGTGCAGTGCCTCTCAAAGTTCATGAAATGAAGTACTTAGGGACTTGGACCTTTTTGCTTTTTCTTTTCTCTCCTCCCCTTTGGTAGATGGTAGAGAAAGGTGAATGCTATTAACACTTGTTTTTCAGTGCTGGAAAACTTGTGTTTCTTCTGTTTCTTTGAGTAACTATTTTCATTGGTCAGACGGACGTTGGAAAGAACTTTTTACAACTTAAAACTGCTGTCAAATGAGTGCTATTGAGAAATAAAAGAAGATAGGAGAATGCTAGGCAATAGCCTGCCTTGAATTCTAAGTGCAAAAAGTTTTTGAGATCAAGGAAGAAATCCCTATGGAGGTTGACAGTTTAAAAAATTTTAGTTTCTTTGAGCAGCAAGTAAGATGGTTTTTTAACTGACAGTTTTCAGGAACACATTAGTGAGACCTTGACTTTCAAGAAAGTACCTATTTTTTTTAGCTATATGTTTGACCCGATGTTCAGTGTAACTTTTTATGTCAGCACAAGTCTGATGTTATTTTTTGCAGGACTATGCTGGATTTGTTGCGTGTACTTTTACTTTTTCTTTGGGAAAAACTGAGCCTGAGGCTTTGAAAATAGGAGGGTTTTGTAACAAAGCTTAGCACTCCACAGTTCAAAAGTAAGGTTTTAAAGCTGCATCAAAAGTACACTTGGATTGCGTGAGGTTACCAAATGTTTTGTCTTTTATTCTTTTTTTTCTTCACTTTTTTTTTTTGTCAGGAGTTGAACAGGCATTTGGGTTTTGGATGGCTTAGGGGTGGCCTTCTAAAACTAGGTAAGTTACATCTTTCACAGAATGTGAAGACAGATTGGTCCCTGCATTTACTACTCTGTAAGAATCTGATGATTGTTTGTAACTGAGCTGTGAGTATTTTTTAGAGCATGACACAGAGAAGTGAAACGGGAGTCTAATGGGTTGGAGTAGCTAAAGCA
The DNA here is from genome assembly GCF_036417535.1 of Chlamydotis macqueenii. Taxonomy (NCBI): domain Eukaryota; kingdom Metazoa; phylum Chordata; class Aves; order Otidiformes; family Otididae; genus Chlamydotis; species Chlamydotis macqueenii. Next base: position 7,617,103 of record NC_141561.1, read on the forward strand.
TGTATGTCACTGAAGATTGCTATGGTGTTGGAGGATGTCCCCCTAATCCTTGTAGCTGAAAAACTAAGGAAGAATCCATTTATGGAGGCTAAGGAAGTCTACCAACATAAACATTGATGCTGTCAACCAGAATGCTGTCCCTAACGATTTTCTTAGGTGAATGAAAGTTTGTATCCACCTATTTTAGGACGGAGAAGACAGTCTTGCTGTGTTGTCTTAGAACCATAATAAACAGCTTTCAGCATATAAAGTTTCACTTTATGTCTCCTCCTAATATGCTTAGAGTTCACTGTGAAATAAATGCTGTTTTGCAGTGACTGCTAGGCACACTGGAGTTCAGTGGCGTTGGTGATTTGTTGCTCTTGCTGTGTACTGTATACATTTTCTGCATAGGCTTCCTGCTGCAATGCAGTTTGCTGAGCAGAAAAAACCTTGCTAAATTTTGCTCTTACAAAATGCAAGCCAAAACAATATGCAAAATTCTGTTGTACAAGAAAAAAAATTGCTATATGTGATATTGATTTAAAATAAAAAAAAAAACCCACCCCAAATACTATGTTAAATTTCTTTAAAAATTAAGGCAGATAGTGCTTATCACTGATGACATCAATTTTTCATGATCAAATGCACATCACTTTTATGAATCTACAAGGTACGTGTTTTTGTGATGATGTATTCTTTTTTGAGCCTGTTAAACTTGTCATTTCAATGCCTGGCATGGAGAGAAACTTCAAGTAGATTATTTGAGGAAGAGCTACGAAAGAATTGTTTTCTTGCCTAATTTTTACAGCTATTGCAGCCTCATATGGCATAGTCAGCATTTGAGGATGTGGATGGGAATTAAGGAAGACATACAGAGGAGTTCTTAGGGATAGAAGATTACATGCTAACAGTGAATCTACTGTTCAGGGTCTACAGGTCAGTCCTGAGAAGATTTTGGTGTCTTGTGTGTCAGAAGTTGTGGTTGTCAAGTCTCTGAAACAGACTTTGTTTTACAGAGCTGCTTTCAGTCCCAGTGTCTTCACCTTTCTCACGTACACTGGCAATGCTAGCTGTCCCTGAAATAACAAAAAGCCAAAGGCTTGTCTAGTAATCATATGGGCAGATGACTTGCTTTTAAAGATGGGAGTCTTTTGATTTTTGCTTTCCCCTTAGGTATTCTTGGGTTTACTGTGTTATTGTATAGAGGTGAGCACAATCAGCCTTTCTTTTAACGACATTAACTCAATCCCTGCTGAAACGAGGACACAGTCTTAAAAATGTAGGTGGATCTGAGGATTTCCATGACTTTCACATAATTCAAGAATGCAGACATGCTTCCAGTTGGAAAGGAGGCATGGAATCTGGTGATGTCAATGCTGAACACATATGGAAATGGACTCTTAAGTGGATCATCCAGGCTACAACCCACCAAACTTGGCAGCACACTGTTTTGTAAACGAGGAGGTGACATTCAGTCATCCGGTCCTACATAATAGAGGGCACATGGGAAAACAAACTGCACAATTGGCTTGCAAAGAAGCTGCAGGACTAGTAAATTGTTCTTGAAATCTTATGTGAATGTATAAACATAAGTATGCGGATACTGTGATATAAAGCAAGAGCACAAACTATATGGTGTCTTGATAAGTAGTATGTAATAAGGAATTGCATTGTCTGGATGCAGTGTTTCTAAAAACATGTTCTCAGTTTCGGATGAAGTAAGCTCTCAAGAGAGTTGAGGTAGCTAAGGGACAAGGGTTATAAAATCAGGCTTGCACTCTTGTGCGCTACAGTCAAATCCCTTGCTGCTAGGCACAGTGAGCAGGGTTGCTTGTGGCAGATAATGATACAAAACTAATTTTAATTCAGAAGGAGAATGTCCCATACTGGCAGTTTTTGAAACACTCAGAAATATTTGGAGAAATGACACTTTTGAAGGTAAAGAATTGCATTTGCTGATGCTCGTAGTGTTCTGCTACGTCTTTTTTTTTTTTTTTTCCTTTAGAATTTCTCATGCAAGTATAAATAGGTTATTCATCAAAAGTAGAGGACACATGAGGACCTGACCTTTGCTTGTAAAGAATCTATTTAACTATCATCGAAGTGATACATTTCACAGTTAACTGTAGTTTAAGAAGTGATACTGCTACCTGTGCTTTACGGGCAGTTTCACAGTAACACAGCAGTTTTATTCTGAAAAGCAGCGGATTTGATCTTCGGTTTGAATGTGTCCATCTCTGGGGTCCAATTAGGAATGAATGCAAATGGTGTGCTTTTCCTTTCCTGGTGGCCTAGGCTTCACATTCACAGTGAACTGTAACTGCAAAAAGTACTACTTACTACATGGTGCAAGAACACCTTTCAGACCTAAATGTTTACAATCTGTTTTCTACATTCTAACTTTTTGTATGTGTATACAATTATTTCACTAGGAGGCTAGGTAAGATGCAGGGAAATTAATAAAACGTATCCCATTAGTGATGATGTGTAGCTCTCCTAGTTACAGTAATGTATCTGCCTTGATTTTGCTTGCATAACTTTAATCAGAGTGGATTTTTATATTCATGTGCTATAGTATGTGTCTTTGATACTGAAAACATGAAGATAAGGCAAGTCAGCATCCTGGGTCAGCAGAAGATGGTGAGGAAGGAATTCCATTTGGGAGATACTTGGTATTCATTATCTTCACTGCATTCAATAGAAATCCTTTGATACAGAGTGAAATCAATAGCTGGGAAGATTTGACTTTGCAAGAAAGTGCAAGAAATGCAAATAATAAAAATATATAAAAGAGCTAGTTAGTTTTTTTTTTTTTGTGGGAGAGCTAATGTTTCAGAGTGGAATACTATTTGTGAGGCCGTGGGCAGTACTGATGAGAAAATTATGAGAAAAATAGCCTTTGATTTTAGATTCTGGGATTTTTAAGTACGATTTTAGGTCCATTTTGAAAGACTTACAGTCTTTGATACATAATTGTGTTCACTGAGAACTAGAGAAGAAGTAGTAGCCACTGTTGAAAATGTAGCTATGCGGTTTTAATTTATTATTATTTTTTACATGGAGAGTAATAAAACCAGACCCTCTTTCTCTTTTGTACACAGTAAGACTGACTTTCTTACCTATAGGAAGAAGCATCATGTTTCAATTCTGTGCTGTACACTGACGTACTCTGCTTTCTAGGCCAAGTTTTTAGACTTTCTGTTGCCTTTTTCCAGTAGTACATGGAAATAATAATGTTTTATTTTTGTTTCAAAAACAGTGACTTACTAAACCCCATTAGCACTGGGCAAGAGAAGTGCTTCAGATGGCAGGCTAAGGGAGAAGGCTACATGGCTGTACAGCTCATTTTATCTTTGCTCCTGCCCCCATCGCTATGGCAAATTGCCGGTAGAATAGTGTGAGGTGTTGTGGATTAGGGCACGTAAAAGGCTGGAGGAAGAGAATAGCACAAGTTAGCACAACCTTCCCTATCACTTAAAATAATTTTTGCTTCATGAAAAATGAAAATAAAGGCTGATGTTTTCAAAGGAGGAAGGAAATTGCAATGCTTTGGTTATAGCATTTACTAGTATACAGACTTATTTACAGTATTTAGGAGTATACCGGACATATCCTTTATGCTTCCTAAATCCATTTACATAGGCTGTTTGAAAAGCTAAGCCTAAAAATACTACTGGATGCTGTTTTCAGTGGCTAACAGCAATACAGAGGTGTGGCAAGCCTGATTTCCATCTTACTCCATACAGAGACAAACATTTGCCTACTTGACAGTTAGATGACTAAGTTTGGTCATTGACAGTTATTAATCTACTCAATTTTTTATTCACCTTCTTGTTAGCAAGGGCTACTGTACTCTGTATTTTATTTCATGTAGACTATGATCCTGAATCACACTTAAAAGCTTACACATAGTGTCTGCCTATAGTGGCATGCCCACTTCCACATATTGGTGAAGGATCCAGAACGTTGTGTTACTTCTCTGGTTTGTGAAATGGTGATTAAATCTGAGCTGGTTTAGAAAATAACATAGTGATTCATAATGCTGCACATAGCGCATGTTGAACTTTGAGATTAGTAAAAATAGGAGGGGTAGTTGCTTTGAACAACTGTCGAGTTTGTGAGTCCAAAATTAATTGATAATTTCTTTTCTTTCTGCCCTGATTTCCTTGGATTAGAGAAGGGCAAAATTTAGCTTTAAGGGATGGTGTGAAAGCAACAGAACCTGGAGACTTGAATTCTTTATGCATGTCCACACTCATCCATCAGATGAAACCCTTTTTCAAATCAGAGAAGTTTCTTAGCATTTTTTAAGTGGAAAGATAGATGATTTAGCTAGCAGATTAAGAATATTAAGCAACCTCTTCTCTTCTGTACTCACCGTGCAAGTAGTGATGTGGTATTTCTGATAACTCTGTAAAAAAAGGAGAGTTTGACCTCTGGAAGAAGGGCAGGCAACTCAGGAGGACCACAAGGATGTCATGAGGTCATGCAGGGAGAAAATTAGAAGGGCCAAAGTCCATCTAGAACTTAGTCTGGCTACTGCTATAAAAGACAATTAAAAATGTTTATGTTAATACATTAGCAACAAAAGGAGGGCTAAGGAGAATCTCCATCCTTTATTTGATGCAAAGGGAAACGTAGTGACAAAGGATGAGGAAAAGGCTGAGGTGCTTAATGCCTTCTTTGCCTCAGTCTCTAACAGTAAGACTAATTATTCTTGAGGTACTCAGCCCCCTGAGACAGACAGAGAGTAGAATGAAGCCCTCATAATCCAGTTGTACTTGGGGGTGTTGGTCTCTCTTCCCAAGTAGTAAGTGATAGGACGAGAGGAAATGGCCTCAACTTGCATCAGGAGAGGCTTAAATTGGACATTAGGAAAAATTTCTTCACTGAAAGAGTGATCAAGCACTGGAATAGTGCTTCCCTTGCCCAGGGAAGTGGTGGAGTTACCATCCCTGGAGGTGTTTAAAAGACATGTAGGTGTGGTGCTTAGGGACATGGTTTAGTGGTGGACTTGGCAGTGTTAGGTTAATGGTTGGACTTCATGATCTTAAAGGTCTCTACCAACCTTAATAATTCTATATGATTCTGTATTTCATGATACGAGTCTGTTTTGCTGATGTAGTTCATACGGTTAATTGCCTTTAGCTGAAGTTAGGTCAGCCTTGTAAGTAGTGGACTTCAGAGCAGTTTATTTTTTTAAATGGTTTTCAGTCCCTAGCAACTGAATAACTTGTCATCTTATAAATTAAATTAGGTTTTCCAGAAGTACTTGAGAAAGCAATTGTTTTGTAATTGAGGTTTAAAATTGAAAATGAAAGGTTGGAGAAGGAGAAGCAATATCATTCTGGAAAACAGTGTTACACTAAACACTGCTTGTTGAGTGAGAGATTGACAGTCCTAAGAAAGGCAGGAGTTGTGTTTGCCTGTACTTCAGCCTCTGGAGGAGTGAACAAGTAGCGTGCTTCTGCTCTCCTCGCCCAGCTGGACAGAACGAGAAAACAGATGGAGCCCAAATTCCAGTTTTCTGTTGTGGTACTACTTATTCTTAAGGGAAGATGAATACAAATTCGGAGGCAGGTCTGGTGGATGTGGTGGGTTGTTGGGTTACAAATCAATGGATAATTTGTCCCCTCTGATAATGATTATTTCCCCCTCCTCCCCCAGTGGGTATAAATCTTCTGAAAAGTAGGCAAAAATCTTCCCTATTCTTTCTTCTGAAGAAATAGCCTTTAGAATAAAAATTCCATTAAATTGCATGCTCAGTGATTTAAGATACTAATTCAGATAGGCAATATGCTGTTCTTTTAAGTTTTTCTCTTCCTCTCCCCTCCCTTTTTTTCCCTATACCTGTTTTTTTTTGTGGTGGTGGTGTTTTTTGTTTTTTTTTTTTTCCAAGTACTCATTTGTTTTGGATCTCAAACTATGCTTCATTTAAGTGCTTAAACAGCACCTTTTAAACCATTCTGATCACTGAACACTATACCTTTTATTACATTCTTATCGTTCGTAGGTGGAAGTCTGCTGGGTATGTATACAGCGATTATCGACTTCAGGGACAGGTCCCCGTTCTGAGGCTGTTACCTGGCTTTAAATAAAATTGACATTGATAACCTTGCTGTGTGGTTTCAAGGGCATTTTAGCCAAGTCCTCTTTGTTTCTGTGGTTTCCCTGTACCTAACCCTGCGGTTATCTTGATCAGATCTTAAACCTACAGATTCAGATCCTGAATAATAAACCCAAACCACACAATGCTGCAGAGTAGTACAGATTCAGATCCTGGAATCTGTACTACTCTGCAGCATTTTGTGGTTTGGGTTTATTATTTTCCACTAGCAACTAAATGCCTATGAATGGGATCGTATTTACTATTCCATGCCACTGGGAAGGTTATGCTGACGAAGAATAATTTGAATCCTGATTTCAGAGGCCTGATTTTGACTCTTAGTATCTCAGATCACCTCTTTGCATGCTCTCCCAGTGGATAGTTTTGCAATACATGGTGTTTTTCTTGAACTGTTTAAGATGAGCTTTTATAGAAATATTGCAACTTTTTTTTCCATACTTTCTTCATTTTAAAGGAAGTTTCTGTAATATCTTCAAAGTCATATTTATGTTTATTAATTCTGAAGGACTCGCAGGCCAGGACACTGGTCTTCCATCAGGTTTGTTGTTTTCAGAATCTAACCCATTACCTGCTGGGGATTGGTGGCTCAGGATAAACAGTGAAGTTTAACACTGCATTTGGCATGGTGTCCCCTGTGTTAGCAGGAAGTTTTTGAAATTTATGAAGTCAAGTTTTGAAATTTATGAAGTTTTGAAGTTTGAGTCAATGCTCACTAAGCATTAGAATTTCAGTAGGAAGCCTGTGAATGTTAATGAAAAGATTGTTTAATGACTGTTTGTGAGGCATGTTTTTGCAGCAAATATGTTTGGGAAATACAAAATGTTTGCTGAACCACATTTCATTAGAATCAAAGATGAAAAGCTTGTTGTGTAGCTGAGAAGTATATTAATGAATACTAACAAATGGTTACGTATAGTCAGCATTTGACCTGTGCTCTGATTTGGGCATGTGTTGATTTTTCCATGTGTAACAACACTGTAATTATCAGAAAGAAAACAGAGGCTGGTAATAGTCCTTATGGGTACTTCCAATAATAAATCTAATTGAATTCACTGAATAGTAATCCTAAATGTGCATTGATTTTTGGAAAGAGGAAGAAATACCAAAATTATTTCCAATGAAATTTTTTTTTATTAGTGCATGGGTTCAGAAGGAATCTTATACATTTACAGCTCTGCTTTCAAGCAATCTACTGGAGGAAATTGTAATTTTAAAAATTACACCATGAGTTAAATTTATACCGACTCAAAACACCAAGCTATTTTAACAAGCTGTGTGCTGTATAAATTAATAGATTAAAGCTATGTGTGTGTCAGAACCTGAAGGTGCTACCACTATGGATTTCTACACCATCAGCTTTCGCACGTCACTCGTCGGCTGGGTAGGATGCAGTGCTATTAAAACAGCAAGACTATCAAAGGAAGTGCCTTTGAGGTCTTGAATCTATTTCATCTGATAATTAAATGGTAATTATGCAATGAACCATTCATGTGAAAAGGTTTGGTTCAGGCAATGTTGGAATTGAAGAGCTTACGTAGAAATAGAGACTTCTTTGGGGGTACTGTGTACTTTTTCGATCCCTAAAATTGTGTGTATCAACAAAAAGATGTTCATGGACCCAGAGTAAGAGACCACTGAAAGAAATTGTGTACAAGTTTCCAAAGTGACGTGAAACTCCATGAGAGGCTTATAGCGAGACTTAACTGTCATGCTGCCATCAGTGGTTCAAATGTCTGGCATAGGACTTTCTGATAGAAAATTTAACTTAAAAATTCCATTCTTTAAAACATCTCATTGCATCAGAGGAGATATTTTTTTGAACTAAATCAAAAGTCTACTGTGGAGTTCCGTATCAAGTAAAGTCTGTGAAACATCTTTTCTGCAGAAATATTAGACGTAGAGGATCTGATGTGCAAGGACTGAAAGCTCTCCTTATTAAAGAATATTTTAAAATCTTGATACTGGTTGGATACTGTGTAAAATCTATATTTCCAAGAACAGACCTTATTTCCCCTACTGCAATATGAGAATGTTTCCCTCTGTAATGAATTCTGTGTGTTTTGTCTCCCAGATGCAGTGTTTCTACTGGATAATTTTAAGTTAGCCCAAGTTTTTCATATGCTTGTTTCCTAATACTGACTTTTTATCATTCATATATATATATATATATATGATTTATATATATAAAAATATATATATATATATATATGCAATATGATTAACTTGGTCTTTTAAGACCAAGTAAATACTTGTATGTGGAGGGAATGATTGGACTGTGTGCTTTGCTGCAGTAGTGACTTCACAGCATGAGCTTTTCTGGTTCTGATTTTGCAAGTTGAAAACATTTGGAGGAACTTGAAAAATCTCACTTATATTTTTGGTAGCTAATATTTTGCCTCAGGGGAACAGTTTCTTCCAACTTATGCAGTGATTATTTCGTATCCTGGAATAGTGCCTTCTGATGTCTTAGCATTTGGAAGTAAAAGTGATACTTGATATAAATTATTCAGTGTTCTTGAAATATCATTTATAACATAATACAGTATAGTCTTATTGGTGGCTGCAAGATATACTTGGCCTGTGGGCTTACTCTGTGCAGACCTGGACCAAAAGTAGTGAAGAGAGTAATGAAACAGCAAATGGCATGGGAAGTGGTGCTTCCTTGGTGCTCAGCTACCTTGTAGCAATTCTGTGGTTTCCTGCTTATTTTGTCCCTTTGGACATTTGTCATTCACTCTTCTTATTAAAATAGTGGCCCTTCTCTCAGCTGGGTGGCTGTGTATAAGCCACGGCAGCTGAACTAACCACCATACCTGCAAAGGAGAAGGTTTGAAGCTTCATTGGAAAAGTTATAGAATCATGGAATGGTTTGGGTTGGAAGAGACTTTTAAAAGGCCATCCAGTCCAACCCCCCTGCAAGGAGCAGGGACATCTCCAACCAGATCAGGTTGCTCAGAGCCCTGTCCAACCTGGCCTTGAATGTCTCCAGGGATGGGGCATCCACCACCTCTCTGGGCAACTTGGTGCAGTGTTCCACCACCCTCATTGTAAAAAGGCTCCTCAGAGCCTTCTCTTCTCCAGGCTGAACAGCCCCAACTCTCAGCCGCTCCTCACAGGAGTGGTGCTCCAGCCCTCTTAGCATTCTTGTGGCCCTCCTCTGGACTCTCTTGAACAGGTCCATATCCTTCTTATGTTGGGGGCTCCAGAGCTGGACGCAATACTGCAGGTGGGGTCTTTTATTTTATATCTTCAGCAAAACCAAGAAATTAATAAGTGATAATATCTAAAGTTCTTTTTTTTTTTTTTTACAGAATAATGTTATGCTTTGAAGAAAAAAACATGTAAATTGTTGATCAGTGTGTGTGCAACTTCTGAGGTAGTTATGAGTTAAAACTTAGGCTATGAACTTAGATGTCTGGTATGGGTCAATCTGGCATGAGGAACCTGAGTATTTTTCAGTATTTGCTCTTCTAATGCATTTAAATCCTTAAAAATCTGATTGAGTTGCATAGGCAGCCCTTAGATTTTTTGATATGTGGTTTATGGATCACAACCATCAGTTATTTTTTGATAGCTGGGCTTTATATTTTTGCTAATGGGATAGTACTGAGTAATGCATGTATATTGAATTGCCCTATTATCATTAGTGGACTCTGCAGAGGAACAAAAAAGCCACAAATAAAAAAACATAAATATGTCAATGGAATCATTTTAGTGAGGCTCATTTAACCCTATTTAATATTAGAGGGATCACTTATAAAAGGTTACGGGATATTTAATTTATGGTTTGGTGCTTTGACTTTTTCTTGGAAGAGGCTGCTCTTTGGAAGCATAAACACATTTTCTACTTTAAGAAATGTTTAAAGCTAACCGATAATTGGACATCATCCTTTGCTAACACTCAAGTGACAGAATATAGTAGAGAATTTTGTAGAGTCTTGCTCATGTCTACTTGAACTGCATGTAGGGCTGTTAAACTGGACTTAGGACACCACAAAAATGTAGCTTAGAGCATTTTCTCTCTCTTGCTTTTCTCTCCATCCTCATCCCAACTTCAGCATCCTTGCGATAGTTGTGAGTGCCCTGGCATAACTAAAAGTCACTGTAGGACTTGCTAATGTAGGACTTGCTACTATCAACTAACATCTCCAAAAAAAAACGGAGAACTGGAATGTCCCTATAGAAGATAAGATGGCTATTGCAGGATCCACTGCCTTTCCTCCCTCCTGCTAAGAATCTTATTTTGCATCAGGGTGAGTCCCTGAGAACCATGTAGACCTCATTTGCTCAGGTATGTCAGTGGTATGACACAAAATGGCATGTCGTTGTTTGATTGACAGACTTCATGCTGTTGCTTACTAGAAGCTTCCTTTTAGCTTTTTATTTAGCTGTTTACCCTAATGGTATTTTAAATGGTATTTTAATGTGACACACCTGAGCAATCAATATTATTTAAATGCATTTTAAGGAAAAGCTATTGAATGATTTATTCCGAAGATGCAGAATATGGACATGAGATCATTGTCCCTTACCTGTATAAAGCTCATATTCGAACCATTAAGTCTAATGGCAGTAAGAAATCCCAGAATTTGCAGTTGTTGCTATTAATCTTTCTTAATGAATGTAAGAAGTTTTATACCTTGGTTATGTAAAAACAATTTGAGATACAAATATTCTGAATTATTCTTATTGTAGTCATGCATCAACATGTATATGGCTCCCTTGAGAAACCAGTGCTGTGTTTTCTCCTGTATGTTATTTTTGGTTTTGTTTTGTCAACGTTTTATGGGGGGACTGGCAATAAGTAAGAGAGCATAACTCAAAGCTGTTCTTGTAATGGTAGACGTGGAAAAGAAAAGTAATTTGACCCATTGGAAAGGATTACATTTAAAATGTATTTAGATTTTATTTTTTCTACTTTTTAAAAATCTCCCTGCTAATTTAATTCTTGTTATCTTTTACATTAAATCAGTTGTAATTGGCTGACATGTCCATTGAAACACATTTCTGCAGACTCCATGTGTAATGACTGTTTCTATGCAAAGCAATATTGTCTCAAACTGAGGAGATCCCAAAGATTCTTGGTGGCACATTGTACTTACAAAGCGCTTTTCCCAATGGTGACTGCAAAAAAGGTTGGTTTTTATCTGTTACAGTATGGGCTCTCTCCTGACCATTGCAAAGTACTCTGCGAACAGAGCACAGAAATACAAAAGCCTTTAAATAGTTTGCATGCATAATGCCATACAGCAATACAGGGATAGCCTGGATTGCCGTGTGCAGGGAGCTGTAGTGATCTGGAAAGCACCGCTGTTCTGACTGGAAATGCTGTCTGCCCTGGACTTCTCTCTGTACGTTGTGGCCCACCAAGGAATTCTTTATTTGGGGACATCCAGGTAATTATTTAGGCAATAGTGACTTCTGAGTTTCTTCCTGCAGTGGTGTGGTGCTTGATTTGAATGCTGGTTGCAGGGACAAACTGCTCAGTTAACAGAAATTAAATCAAACAAGGATCAAAGTGGGTTATTGATTTATTAATGACATGTAATTAACTGGCAATCATTAAGAATCAATATCAGCAATGCAATGGATAAATCACGATGTTAGACACTTACAAAATATTTGTATGCAACAGCAAATTTCTAAATACTCTTTTATAACTAACTCTAATCCCCGTAAGGTTATACGTGCATCCCCATTCCCTCATTACAGAAAGAAAGGGTTATGAGAACACCTCTTCTCTGGGCGTGTGCTGGGCCTGTCGCATACCTCTGCACTTGGAGATGTGGGTGTTCCTAATTCATGTATCCACTAACCCACATCCTTGGGCACCCCCGCAGGGTCCTATGCGTGGAGGATCCCTACCTGTTGTACCCCATACTGTCACCACACAGCTTAGAGTGCTGGCTCTAAGGGATGAGTTTGACAAGGAGGCTGCTCTGTAGCTCCCAGGCAGAGGTTGTAATGCTGCTGGAGTGATTGTTGGTAGTGCCAGACATAGTTTTGGTTACTGCTGTTCCTACAACTCCTTTTCTGCTGTTTTTACAAATGGTTGTGTTCCCTTGTTTCAAAAGTTTCTTTATGCTTCCCCTTATGTCATCTTCTTTAGCACAGTCAGTTTTGGGCAGGCACTTTGTTTCAATGTACCTTCTCACCAAGCTGATCCTGTAGTGATGACCTGAATGTTCACATTTTGTTCTCTCAGACAAAGCATGCTGAAGATTCGTCTGCTTGCAAATAAGGATTTCAAAGACAGATGGATGTTTCTTATTCTCTCTGTTGTGAGTTCATAAAGGCAGAACAAAACTTACTGAGCTGATTGGGCCCTACAGGGATCTTCACATTCTACATTTTGTATCATACTCTCTGAAGTCACGGAATCAGTCAGTAGCAGAGATGGAAATGGGACCCCAGAAATGGGACTGCTAACTTTTGGCCTAAGCAATAGTCAGACACATCTTTTCCTTTTTACTCTGTAATTCCGACCTACCCAGGCCCACTTAAGTTTTTCTGAAGTTCAAGCTATGATAAGCATTGAAGTTATGAAGGTAATTGCTATTATGTTGAGTATGCATACATGTTCGCCTTCTTGACCTAGGTGGCCAAGAAGGCCAAGTGCATCCCGACTTGTATCAGGAATAGTGTGGCTGGCAGGACTAGGGAAGTGATCGTGCTCCTGTACTCAGCACTGGTGAGGCCGCATTTTGAATATTGTGTTCAGTTTTGGGCCCCTTACTACAAGAAGGACATTGAGTTGCTGGAGTGTGTTCAGAGAAGGGCAACGACGTTGGTGAGTGGTCTGGAGCACAAGTCTTATGAGGAGCGGCAGAGGGATCTGGGATTGTTTAGTCTGGAGAAGAGGAGGCTGAAGGGGAGACCTCATTGCCCTCTACAACTGCCTGAAAGGAGGTTGTAGGGGCAGGTGTTGGTCTCTCTTCTCAAGTAACAAGTGATAGGATGAGAGGGAATGGCCTCAAGTTGTGTTGAGGAGGCTTAAATTGGATATTAGGAAACATTTCTTTTCTGAAAGAGTGGTCAAGCTTTGGAATAGGCTGCCCAGGGAAGTGGTGGAGTCACAATCTCCGGAGATGTTAAAAAAGCACGTAGACGTGGCACTTCAGGACATGGTTTAGTAGGCATGGTGGTGTTGCATTGATGGTTGGACTTGATGATCTTAGAGGTCTTTTCCAACTATAATGATTCTATGTTTCTTCTTTGTATTGAAGTTTCCAAGCAATTTTTTCCTTGCAGTAATAGCTTGAAGTTTAATAGGTTTCATGCGGTTATCTCTATGGTGAGAGACCTGCAAAAATATGATTGTAGAAAGAGAATTGTTCCTGGGCTTTGGTACTTTGTGTTAAGGAGTAAGAATTGCAGCCTTCAGCATTTCTGGAAACCCTGGGAGGTGTAAGCGTTGGCTTAGCTAAAAAGCTGAGTAATTCACTCAGAAAACAGTGAACAGTCTGCAGAGTGGCTTCTTTTTTTTTTTTTTTTTTTTTTTTTTCCTTCTTCTTTTTTTTCCCTCTAAGCTCTGCCAATGTATGTTATGGAAAAATGGCTAAATGAGGAAACTCATGAAAACATTTCCTCAATTCACATCTCCCACTCAACTGACAGTTCAAAAACTGAGTCAGAAGGGCTAAGAGTTGCTCAAAAGTACTGTTGGAATTTGGCATGGACTTTGGAGCCAGGATTTCATCTTCAGTTTGTAGTACAGTAACTACTGCTGTCGTCAGCTGCCACAAGTCTTGACCAGTGAAGGTCCTTCATTGAAGGTTAATGGTTCCAAGTAATTTTTTCTTCTCAGCTCTTACTGAGATTTTTTGATATTGGGAATCCTTTGAGGCTCTGTTTTGGCAGAGGAGTAGCAAATGGCTGTTGTGTTAAATTCAACTTCTTGGGCTTGTTACATATTTTAATGGATTGTGTTTAACTGTACTGTCCATGGCTATAGTTATCTAAAGGAGTGAAATACTAATGGATTGCCCGTGTAATGGTAAAAAACAAAGCGTTAATACTGTGAGCACCAGGAGGCTTTTACTCCAAGGTTCAGTTGTGTTGTAGGCTGATGTTGGTGTAACACCCTGTTCTGTAGAATAAGATGCAACAGGTACCGCTTGTCAAATTCAGCAGCTGAAGATCAGACATAGGGGATTCTGGGCTTTGAACCATCCCAGACAGGCTTGCTATAAAACAGAGTTAAAAAATACTTAAAGCTCATCCTAGGAATATTTCTTTATCGTGGCAATTGTCAGTCCTGTAATTCGTCAGTCTGGCATATCATAAAGAAAATGCATATAAAAACTGAGAAAAGAAGAGTGTAGATCATCAGATTCATATGGTGATACTGAAAATTAAGTATAGTGCAGGAAAGAAAAAGAGCCTTATTCGTAACAAGTTTGGTTGTTGGTTTTTTTTGATAAATCCAAGATTTACTGGAGTATATTCTTAGTCTATCAGAAGAGTCGGAGGAAGGGGAGGGATTGGGAGAAATTGTAGTTTCAGAATAAGCAGCAATATTACTTATTTACTTTTATTTATTTGAATTTGTTGAAATGTGGATTCCATTTGACATAAATGAGACTGCCTCAGTGTGTGTGCTAGAGCTTGAATTGAAATTGATTCTTGATTAAAATCTGTTCTTTCAGCCAAATTCTCTTAGTCATCTCCAGGATGACTTTAGATTGCAAGTTGTTAATTGTATAAAGGTTTGCGTGTGACTCCTCAATAAGAGTTGAAAAAAGTAAGTTTCTAAGAACTTGGTGTGTGCAGAAGCATTTTTAGCGAGAATTGATGTTACGCTATACCAGAACAGTATGAATTTTGTATGCATGGAAATTTTACTCTAGTCTTTTGTGAGTGTTTTTTCTTTTTAACATAAAATAAAATCTGATCTATTTGAACATACATGGTTGTTCTTTTTGCTTGGATAAACAGAACTGGCATCATGCAGGTGTGGAATTTAGTTCTAAACTCTCTTTAACTTTGCTCTGATTTGAACAACTTCTTACTGTATGTTGCAGTTTTAAGTGTTGTTTTTGGGAAAGGACTGACTAGAACACAGTGGTTCTAAAAACACTAGAACATCCAGTATTTATTGGGGAGATTTTAATGAGTCTTTCAAAAAAACCCTACTTATAAGATGAGTATATAATTTCCTAAAATATGTTATTGCAGTAGACTGTTGTGGCATGATTGGTGTCATTGAGTGCATCTGGTTTGCCCACAAATAGCTATAAATACAAATTATTTTTGTTGTTGACATTGATATTTGTGTTTCAAGGCTTGCAGTTGTAATAGGAAGTTTGCTGGGGAAAATGAAGTCTGTTCCAGGGCTGCTTATTATACATACGAAACTTCGTACCCGTTGTTTTATTCCAGTTACTTTAAAAATAGAAATCAAACAGAAGTTTGTGGGTTTTTTTTGTTTGTTTGTTTGTTTGGTTTTTTTTAAATACACGTATTGGATCTGATGCAAGGCCTTTTAGATTGCATTACAGACAACTGGAAAGAGAAAATAAAAATGCAAATGCTTCTGCTTTCAAAGTTTTAATGCCAACAGTCTTGGTGTGGTACAACTAAGGAACTCGGAATTTGTTTGTCGGCAGTTGATGTATAGGTACGCACTAGATGCAGTCCCTCACACTGTCCAGAAGTGAGTCTGAAGCATCACTGGCATTTGTACTCTTAGTGAACAAGTATAAGGGGAGCCAATTTTGGCAGCAAATGCAGATGCCAGAGAATTTAAATTAAAAATGATTCTCGTAGTGGTAATGCAGAGATTAGTGATGTATTCTCCTCCCCAACCTTAGCTGTACGAAGAGAGAAGAACAGCTGAACCCTTAGTTGCACATTCATTAATATGGGACGTTGCTTTGCTTGAATGTACTGTCCTGATGGCTTTGTTTTGAATATACCTTTCCCTGTTTGCTTTGCTTCCTCTGGGAATTCTGTGAATATGAGTATGCTGACCACATCTGTAACATCCAGAGAATACCCACCACATTTACTCATGGACCTTTGGCTTATATGCCACAGACAGTGTAACAATTTCATATTATGTAGTATAATTTATCTTTTCTTTTTCTGAACAAAATGTGTTTGCCTTCCTTGGGAGGCTGTTAGGTGAGCTGGACAATTAACGTGGTGTTATAGTGTCCTGCTTTCAGATCACGTGCATGACACCGTGATTAGATAAATATAAAACCATTTACTGAAGAAAGAGTAATTGTCAGTTTTCGAAGCTGGGCCACCAGACATGCATTAAATAGATGTGGTGGTGATTATTTTTCCTTCTTTGAAGACTGAATTCCTTACCCTTTGGTGCATGTGAATGAGGGTATCTGTGCTCAGAAATCTTCACTGGGGTATAGTGAGAATAATCTATTTACAGGATCTTTATAGCAGTGAAGCTTGTGACAGTAACAGAATATCCCTTAGATTTCTCAATGTTATCCCAAGGGTTGACATTCTGAATAACATACAGGACTCTTCAGTTGTGGATTTGAAAATAGATAATTTTAAAAACAAGACTTTGAAATATAGCACATTTTGACAGTCATTACTTTCTTTATAATTAAAAGAACATAAGGCTGGAGTATCTTTTATTTCATTATTTTAACTTCAGAACTTAGGTGACTTAGTTCTTTGTAAAAGCAATCCTTGAAGGGAGCATAGACAGCATTGTGTGGTGCACGTTTAATCCAGACGTTTCTTAAGTGCTCCAATAAAGTCGTCTTTACTGGTAAACCATCAGCTCCTGTTGAGCAGTTTGTACTTGTTTTTTTTTTTTTTTCCTTTCCTTTCTGTCAAACTAAAAACTATTCTTATCTCAGCAGGAGAATGCTACATACAAGTGCTACAGGACAGTAATATTTATCTTCTTGAGGATACTCAGTGTACTCAAGACATCAGCATGTTACACTAGAAATGTAGCATAAGAAATATTTATGAATCTATTATATGTAAGGATTTCTACATTTTTTTTGAAATCACCAAAACAGGTAGGCGCTTTTTTCACATATAGACATATACACAACACTTCTGTTTTGTTTGCTTTTCTGACATATACCCAAGGCACCCAAATTCTACAACTGCATTAGCAATGCTTGACCTTTTCTGCATAGCTCTCTTGACTTCAGGGACCAAAGTTCACGTCCAGTAAGTACTTGGATGCTAATGAACTTAGATGATGTCTTCGTTAGGATTTTTGTGGCTCTAGAGTTGCTGGCAGGATGCTTCCACACTGCTGGAACTTAAACATGCTTGGCTGTGTTTGCTGCTGTCAGACATGCTGAAAACACTTGACTCAACCATGAACAAGACTGTGGTCTGCAGCTGCCAGCACTGATCCATCGTTTTTCTGGTTGCTGGATAGTTGGCTGAGGCATCATGTTGCTTATCTCAGTTGCATCAAGTCATGTGAGTGCACATTGCTGCTCAGATTTTCGGTATGGGAGATTCTGGAACAGAACCGGCGTTGCTGTGCTATTCCTTGGAAATAATGGAGGAGGACATTGCAGCAGCATATCAGAACAGTCAGGCCGGCAGCAGCCAAAACTCTGTGCCATATTTTGGTTAGCTGGGAGGAGGTGAAGGAACAAAACTCTGCGACTGCTAGGATAAGTCTGACAGCTCTCTCTTCCTGTTTCATCCCTTCTGGTTACAGATGTCTAATTTGTCAACTGAGTAGCAGTCTAGCAGAGATTTACTGGTTGTAGATGTGATCTCTGCAGCATTTGGTGGACATATAGTAACTCAAAAACCAGGACTAGACAGCTTTTATGTCAGCTGGTCACCTAAGCATTGGGCGACTGTTGTTTAACTTTGTAAAGGGAAGTGAAGGACTGTGAAAGAAAGTCTGTAAAGCATGGACAGCTATAATGGCAAGGCTGAAAAATACAGTTTATTCAAGCACATACTGTCTAACTTGTGTGTTATCACATGTTCAGCTCTAACGAAAGCAGCAGTTCAGCATTTCTTGTTTAGCCCATTTGACAGCTACATTGAGTCATCTTAATACCTTTAGGCGCATGGTATTGCAAAAAGCATATAGGCAGCAAGAAGATATAGAAACTCATGCCCTCCAAATCCTGGAAACTGTGGTAAAGTTGGAACCTTGTCCAGATATATCAGAATCCTCAAATTTGAATTCATCTGTCATGGATAGTTTTGATCATAAGCAAATAGTAAGGTGCACTTCTTAGTGTAACTAACATTTCTGTGTGAGAAGGAATTCTTAAAATACATATATTGTCCCAGAACTTAAGCTGTTCTGGCAGAATGGACCATATTTGCAACACATGAATATATAATTAGTAAACTGTATGTTAATACTTTTTTTAGGTCTGGCAGAAAGGGCTGGATGTTTCAAAAGCACCATTATATAGCTAAAAGTAAGACTACCACGAATAGTATAGGAAGTTGCAACTATTTCTTGATTGAATTTGCTGTCAAACGTCACAGGAAAAATTGAGGAATTAAGGAGTTCTTAGTAGGGAGGTTTACAAGAAAGCCTTTCTGTTTGGGAAGAGACTGCTTGGAAAACATGCTTCATCTAAGAATTGTTCTTTGGTCATTACAAATGCAACAATCCCTCCTGAGGCTGTCTTCAGCTCTGTTAGCAGAACCAAAAAGAAGAAAATTCACATGACTAATAAATGACACATACATATTAGATATCACACTTATTTTTTGTACCTCTTTCCAAATCTGTCGAGTAGTTGCTTAAATGTGGTTTTTAGTAGAATAATCTTAAAGTCCTGCCTCGTGTTGGATGATTTTGAAGTATGATAGACCCTGGGTGCTCCGTTGGCCAGGAGCAGTTAACACAACTAGGTTGTTATATGTGGAATGTCACGGTTGAAGAATCCCCAAGCATCTGTGGGACGGTCCCATAGTGAACTCCGTACAGCCTGCTAGGTTTCTTAGAGAAGTCTCTCTTGTTTTTTTTTTTTTTTTTTTTTTTTTTTTTTTTTCCCTGTGTATTTTTTCATAAACTGAAATCCTACTGAGGATAATTAGCAAATAATCCTGTGAAAAATTATCCAATTAATGGGAAATTGGAGTCGTATAACTTGGCTCTGGAGATGAAAGGAACCTATGTGTCTGCCTGTAACAATGGCCCTGTGTTATCTTGCCTTAATAGATTTCAGGGATGTAAAGTGATAGGTCAGGAAGGCTCCAAATCTTTTCATAATTAACCTATAATCTACTAAAATAATGAAAGCGAGAGTTACTTATGAGAATTTGGGTAACTATACCAGGTTAAATGAGACATTAAAGATGGCTGAAATTGCCAGTTTCTGTGGGGCTTTACAGAATCAGGACTACTATTTGATACTTATTTATTGATTAAATTCATAAGGATCCTTTCTTTAATGCATATTATGGCTAAATGACTTATTATCACTATCACCTTTTAAAGCAGCACACCATCTCGTGTGCCAGCAAATACTGTGCTCATAAGCTTGCTATTTTAAATTACAGTTAACTTTGAGGTGTGTACATTCATCAGAAAAAAGGGTAGTGTTGTGATTCAAGATTCTATTCATTTGCTTAATAAAACCTTTATTCTAGTGATAATAATGAACGTACTTATATAGAATAGGAGTCCTAGCAGAGTAAATTTAAATATCTGCCTTCCCACCAGAAGCTCCAGCCCTCCATATGCCTTCTTTTATAACTTGCACATTTGCTGTAGGTACAGGCTTTCAGATCTAAATTAGATAATCCTCATTAGATGAAAATTGGGTGTTGCAGTATAGTTTTAGAATAACCTCATGCCCTTTTCCCCTCAATCCAAATCATATTATATCATAGACAGAGACTGCCACACTATTCAAACAGTAGACAAGGGCTGAATCTGATGCAGAGGCACATCCCCTTTATTCCAGAAGGAGCAAGTGTTGATTGAACACATTTGCTGAGCATCCCTTGAGCCATGCAGCTCTGTTTATAGTACTTGCCTTTGCTCTGGAGGGAACTGATTAACTCTATTTAAATGCACAGCAGCCACAAAAAAGTGAGCCTAGAAGAAAAATGAGAAGATGAAATATCTATCTATCTGCCTGTCTATAAAGAAAATACAGGGAATGATTAAAGATGAGCCTGATGTTATCTCATGCATTTCCTCAGAGGTCATCACAGCATTGCTGTGTATTTGCAAACAAAAATACCCAGCTTCCCAGTGTCATCTTACTCTGGAAGATCTGTATATAAGTAATGGAAAATCTACAGTTATATTATGAGACATCAGTAGAAGCTCCATATTCTCTGTATGGAAAGAAGGGCACAGGGTAGAGAGCTGAAACAAGAGGCTGATTTCCATTGTGGGCAAAGGAACTGAAGGATGTGGATTGTTCCAGATAGTGGAAACTCACCGTCTCCAATGTTAACAGTGTCTGGTGCAGTATGGACACTCCCAGTCCTGTGAGCTACATTCTAAATAAACTCATCCTTGTTTTGTACTGATGTGGATGGAAATTATCAGCTTTGACTGCAAAGACATAGGTCCACCACCTAGAAGAGGATGCTATTAAACCAACCAATTAGTACCAAAAGCAGTGATGTAAAAGTGATAGCAGCATATGAACTGGGTGCCAGTTTCACATGATAATGCCTACGTGGATGTCTTCATAGGCCTTTGCAACGGAAAAGTACGTTGGTTTTTTTTTTTTTTTTTCCGAAGACTGACAGTTCTTTTTTCTCATTTTTCATTTGTTTTCATTTTCTCTTTTTTCATTTGTTCTATTTTTTTTTTTAAGAAAATAGAAAACTGGGAAAATCTAAGTTACTTTTAGGTTTGTCTGAAATACTTTCATGAATGTAGAATTCAAAATAATGGAATCACTGTGACAGGTTTGCATGTACATGTTAATAGAAGCTGCATCATGTCTATAAGGGTTTTTACTGATTCTCAAGTGCAGAATGCCCTGAGAGAAAGCATGGCATTGTGTTTGTGCTTTGAAACTCAGCTACAGACAGATGAGAGTGGTGTTATTCTAAGAAAATTTTTAATGTTTGTGAATAATATCCAAAAGGAATGAAAAATTAAAATATCAAAAAACTATTAATTGGAAGTATCTTCAAAATGTTCACTTAGAATATTGAAACATTTAAAAAAAAATCTTTTACTTGAGTTAGCTTAAGTTTCTACATGGAAAATAAGTTATCATGGAGGTCTCATTTGCCAACACGCCTGAATTTTTCAGGAGAGAAAATTTGTTGAAACTGTCCTTTCCTGCAGTCAAGATATAGAGAGCCTTACTGCACTGTTTTTCATAAAAAAATATTAACATTGTGCTGGTTTGGGCTGTTGAAATTTTTTAGTGAATAACAATGACTGATTTGTATAATATTTCTTCCTGTAATAAAACCAAGAAGAGGAATACTGCCCCTATTTCACAAACAGTAACTGCATGATATATGAAAGATTTATGTTCATTTATACAATATTTAAACTAAGAGCACTTCACAGCATGGGGAGATCTCAGTGTTGTCATGGCAACAGCTGAAGATGTATTATAAATGGATGAAGCAGAAGTCTTAGGTTTGCCCAAGCTGAAGCCAACACCTTGTCTATTGTTTTGAACCTACAACCTAACCAGTTGAATGTTGCTTCTCTCATTTTCCTTCAGCAGCGTGTATTGCATTAGATAGGAGAAGGAGTAGCTGAGTGGTTGGGTTTGAAGACTTTGTTTAAGCCTGTATACAATTCCCTTTGCTTTCCCCCATTTGAAGTGTTTTCTGCTGATTACACAAGGCTGGGATCTGAGGAAGGATGTGCTGCTGATGGATGCTGACAAGTGTCTGTCCTTTCTTGTGCTTTGTTTTAGGGCAACTCTCCTTCTGCCAGCTTATCCCACAGACTAGCTCAGTATTGGCACCATTTTGTCTTTCTACAGATATAGTGCATTGCCACATCTGTCACCCCGGTTTGGGTTACTTTCTCTCCTCCCAGTGTGTGTGTATCTACATGGAGGGCACGTGGAAGCGTTATTTCTCTTTGCTGTGCTAAACTGATCCTTTTCTTTAGCTGGAAGATGTGTACAAGTGACTACTTTGCCTTTGTTTTGATTCGATGTGCATTATGCTTTCATTGCAGCTTCTTGAATTCTTAGTAAGGTGTAGGGGCTGAGAGATTGGGTTTGGCTGCATGTTTTTACTTTGTTTTTCATTTTTTTGAGCAGCTTTGGAGGTGGTGCTCGTTCTGCAGTAGTTCCAAAAAGCAAAGGAAAAATAAGAATACATGCTTGTTTAAGTTTCGTGTTCTAATAACGTCATTACATGTCACAAAAACACATTACACTAAAATCTGTAATAAAGAGAGGACCTTAATGCTTAAAGCACCATAAAACATATATAATTAATTGACCAAATGCTTTAGGAAATCAGGTCATCTTCTCTGCAGAACTTTATGCAAAGATTTCATTGTCTTGTAACATTTCTAATAATTATACAGATCTGGGTAGTAATGTTATCCAGGGTTTTCTTTGGTGCTATTTCTAGAAATTTTTATTCAGCCAACATTTCTGTCTGGTTGTAAAATAAAAGGCAGTTACATATTGTTCTTCAAGCTGTGTTAGTATTTCTTTAAGAAAGAAATGATATTTTTATTATCCTTATTGTAATAAACTTCTAGGGGGATTCTTAAGTATTTCTTTCAAAGTTTAAGGATGAACCAGTACCTTACTGATGTGCTTTAACTTGACATATTTTGCCTGTGGTTCAGAATTTCTTTGTAGAGTTATGAGGAATTGAAAATGTTCTCAAGTTGTGGAGAAACTACTGAAACATTGGTATTCAGACATAAGGCTTAAGTAACATTGAAAGAACATGAGTGCTCTCATTTTGTTAGAGTAGATTAGCTTAAAAAATAAGGCATTTTATTTGAAGGTGTTTAAATGTAGATCTTTGTAGTGAGCTACCTTCAAGAGTGAATTCGGGCACTGATTCACTTTTAGTAGGTTTTAATGCATTTTTCAGAAGAAGTTAAAAATCCACTTACGTAAGTGAACATTCTTGTTACATGGAAAATGAATAGCAACAAAGTAGTATTTCTAAAAAAATTGTACATCGGGTCCACCGTATAGTAAGATCAATTAAAGTAGTTCCACTGATTTTGTTGGGTACTGGGTAAGACTCAATTTTAATGACAAATTTTACATTAAAATAAGCTAGAATAAACAGGTGTGTAACTACATTTACACTCTGTGATTGTTTTTCATGTCTCTCCTTGTTTAACCGATGACAATGCTATGTTCTTTCTCAAACTCCAGGAACCATACAGAAGTGTGGTGAGTCGTTGCAAGCCAACGAGGTTTTGTAGATACGATGGCATAGTAGAGGCAGGCATTAATCACGCAGAGTGATTAGCCTTTGTCATTGTCAGTGTGTTTGCTTTGAAAAAGGCCTAGAAAAGCTCATGGGGTAGTATTTTATTAAAAAAAAAAGAAGAAAAAAGCCCCGAACAACTTGTCTCATTGTACACAGGACTTACTTTTTTTTTCTTTTCACCTGTCATATAAAGGTAATAGAGGGTTTGGGGTTCTTTTTTTAAATGTGTGTTTTTACAGTGAGATTTTTTCAGCCGAAAGTGTATTTTTTGATATGGAACTGTGTAAGTTAAAAGTGGTGCTGAGAGGAAACTTGTGCCGTACATGCACTTTAGGTCAGATACAAGAGAGAAATTTTTAAAAAATCAGGACCAGTAGAATGGCTTTTCTGAGACCTTATTTGAGCATCGCATGGTGTTAAAGGCCTAGCTATTCTAGTATGACTAATGTCAGAGCCAAAATTGCAAATAATCAAAGTTACAGTCTGGTCTTACCTCCTATGTATGCTATCAAGTTACCATGAACTACACTGTGAGGTGAATTTATGGTAGTTCAGAACTCACAGTAATTTTCTTTTCACAGTCCATGAAAAGTTGCTTGCTCTTTTCCCTTTTCTCATATGTTATTATTTAATGTAGTGATATAGTCTACTTGTTTGAATGTTGCAATGTTATCTTCTACTTGAGAGTTGACCTGCTTGAGGGCAGAGGGAAAATATGTTAGACTCTTCTGTAACACCGCTACAAAGATACTAAATTCTATGCTTGTACACGTTACCTTCAGATCATTTTCATTAGTTTTACACTGCTGATTTTATTCTTGATTTTCTCTTAAAGAGGCTCAATGAAATTAATGCTGTTTCTTTTCTGTTTGCTGCGAAGCATGCTTAACATTGTCGTTTGGCTCTGACCACTGGGCAGCTGGAAAGGAAAAGATAAGAGCAGTGTAGGGAAAACAATACAATAACTTGTAAACTTTAAAGGGTGTCTTACCTGGGAGGGAGCCTGAGAGGTCATCAAAAGCAGTGAATAAGTTAACATAATTAGAGCTGTAATAGAATATGAAATACCTATGTTGAGTTGGAAGGCTTTGCAAAAGGAACATCTTTTTTTTGCAGCAGGCAGCAGAAATCACCAGGGGCAACGGTGTTTGCGTTGTTGAGGGAATTGGGCTGATGCCGTATCGGTGCATTCAGGCCAAGGAAGTTCAAAGCCTTTCCTCAGCATGGAAGGAAAGCAGTGAGTCCAGTGCAGCGGGAATAGCGAGCAAGGCGTCTTTAGCCAGTATGAAATGCTACAGTAGTGTTACAATTCTCAGCCATTGCAAAATGGACCAGTTCTAGTAAGTTAATCTCAGACTCCAGGGTCAGGATTAGTGACTACAAATTCAGACCACTGGATTTTTTAAATACAAGTTTCACATTCTGGTATTAGTAATTCTAGGTTTCTCCTTTTATAAATAAGCAACTATTCTCAACATGATTTTACAAATGAAAAAAAAAGCATTATTACTTTATGTATGGAGCCAGAGAATGACTAGATACTGACTGATCTCTAAAATCAGAGCAGATGACTATCTAAGAATGATAAAAAAGTGTCTTTTTTTTTTTTTAACTTTCAATAATCTGAAGCAATGTTTTTAAAAAACTGTCATTGCCAACATAAATTTTTAAAACTGTTGTTGTCATGGTTGTAGAAGACATGTTAACCTTTTTGAAGTTAGCTGCGTTTTCAGAAGTGCTACTAGCAGAAAACTTGCAACTGGATTTTCAGAGACTATACTTATCATTTTAGAATAATTAAGTCCGGATATTTTAGATTACTCCATGGACTGTTGGTCCTTAGGGTCTTGCACTGAGAAGTCATTTTGATTGTCAGTCGGGTACATGTCAGCTCTGCCTTAAACGTTCCCTGTGTACTGAAACGTAGACATTTTCTTAGTGTTGATGCTGTTTCATGCTAATTATAGGCCTGTATAACAGAAAAAAAACCAAACAAACAAAACCAAAAAAGAGCAACAGCAAAAGCCCTTTGTTTGTTAAAAGAAGAGGTGTGTGCTGCTTGATGTATCCTGGGAATATGTTTCTAAGACTTTTCAAGAGCTTACTCCTTGGAGGAGTTGTGCGTGGAACACACACACACACAAAAATTGATTTAATTCGAGTTTTATTGACATGATTACATGTTGTAAATAGCAATGTACAACTTTGTAATATCCTGCTGTCTTATCATCACATTTTTTCTGATGTTACATGGACTATTTTTTGTCCAAATAAATTAAGCTCTTCTCAAAGAGACAGAAATGGAAGTTCTCTGTTACTTTGATCAGAATTAGCAGTAGATGTGTCAAGCCAATTAGACAGATGCAAAGTAGTGTAGTATGTCAATCATTTGCTGGTTTTTTTTCTTTTTTTCCTTTTGGTTTTAGAACTGTGCATTCTTCAGGAAAGCTGTTACAACCTTCCTGGTCTTTTGAATTGCTGAGCAGGATTTCCTACTGCTACCTGGTGTCAAGGCTGTGCAACTGGAAGAAAATTGTAACAGTTTTGAAATGGTTTTGTTAGAAAATCAGCATTACATATTTCCAGTAAGGTTTATTTAGAATTATTGCATTAAAAACTACTACCAATGCTTAATTAAAAACTACAGAACAAAGGAAATTTGTTCTTAAGACTCACCCTTAATTGTAATTTTTACTTAATGACTTAAGAGCCCCCAGCTAACTTAAAATATTGGCATTGCTCTGGAGTAGTATACTAAGCCCGAGTGCAGTGCTATTTTGTGTACCGTGTCTCTGTCATCCTTGCTAGCAGAGCATCTCCACATTACAACACTGAAGTAGGATTGATGACAGGCTGCTTTATTGCAGCCCTTAGCAATAGATTGTTAAGATTAGCACGTTGTCTGAGGAAGAGATTTGTCTGAAGGGCTTGCAATTCCTTCCTACAGTTAAATTCAACAGAGAGCTATCAGGCAGTTGCTTCTCTCCCTGGAAGATTTGTTTATATTTCAGCCTAGAAAGATGAAAGAGTTTTCCTTTTTTTTTGTTCTTCTCCCTGACTTTTGATTTATTTAGCAGAATTGCCTGTGTTCAAAACTTGGATTTTCATTGCTTGGTGTTCTGTATTAAAGAAGCATTAATTATCCAGTTCAGACTTTATGCTCAGATTTCTTTATATTCAAGCAGCTGCTAAAAAAAACATGTAAAATATCTTTTAGTTAAAAAAGCAAAGAAGGTCCAGCAAAGAAAGGATCTTCTGGACTTGCACACTTTGAAGGGTATTTGGGAATAGAAAAGAGTAAAATTATTATACCAGAATGAACCATGCCTTCCATTGAAGACGATGCTAAAATAAAACTAACAGTGCACAGCTTTTGTAGAATAAGAGCTGTAGGGAGTGCCTGTCTTAAAGATTTATACTTGCATGGCTTCCTACCTTCTCTTCTGGCGAACGTCACTTCCTCTGTGCTTAGAGAACTCAGATGAGATGGCTTTATACACATTAGATCCTCATTTCATCACTTATTTTGTGAACAAACCTCTTTTGTCTCTCAGAGCCCTGCTGACTTGGGTGGAAGCCAGGGTGTTCAACAGTTCACTTACAGACAGTGAGCAGCAATATATAAGCTTGCAATTTCTCCCCTTCTTTATCATTACCTTTTAGTTGCAGTTACCTGGAATATTTAACTACTTTGTCCAAATAAAATAGTCTTCCCTAACAGAGATAGGAATGTAAGTAAATGCCACTTTGATCAGAACCCATGATACCATATACTGAATAGGTGAAAAAATCTGGCAGTTGGTCTAACTGAATAAACAACAAGGTAACAGTTTCAGTCATCTCTTGCTTTCCAGTTATCTGGAAATGAGTTTATAGTTTAAGAATCTAGGTGATAAGCTGTCAGAAACTACATGACAATACAGTAAATGTAGATAAATGTTGATAGGACAATAATGAAATAAAATTAAATGATGAAAATGTTAGCTGATTCAGAACTACCATACTTGTTGGGGCATTTTTTAGGCTTATTAGCAGAATTGACCAGTAAAATTTATTGTGTAAAATTGTGACAGTTTTCCAGTTTACCTTCAGTTCCAAAACAAATATTACTTTGTTCCAATATAACTCTTCCGTGTTTGAATTTTAGTGCTTTGTCGAATATGCCACATGCAGGAATTCTTCAATGTACAGACCAGTAAAGAGACTGTAAGTGATCTTGCATTTTGTAAACTGCAGATTCTTAGAGTGTGGGGATGACCCGTGAGTGTTTTAGAAGTGTAAGATGTTAAATGGCAGGAACTGAACTCCTCACTTGTTAAAACTGAAGATGAAGTGGAAGGATTTAATGAGGTATGGGGTAGCTTATTTCCTGCCTAATAGGACGCAGAGGTGTCCTTAGCATGACGTGCTCTGTACCCAACATATTCACCCCTGAGAACAGGCCTTCAGGCGGGTTACTAGAACAGGCTGTGTGTCTACAGCTGGAGAAGTCTGATCAGATCTCCTCTCCCACAGTCAGTTCAGATATCTAAAAATTTCTATGCAAAAAAAACCCAAAACTTTAAATCAGAATTTTGTTTTTTTTTTTTTTTTTTAATTCCTATGTAAAGTCAGGTTTTAAAGTTTCTCCGCTCATTCACTGAGATGTCTGTGATGGTTTGCATTCTTAATCTCACTTTGTAAAAAGAAAATCTCTGTAATATTGTGCTATATTCTGACAGGCTGCTTAATTGTATTTGGCAGCTTGTTTTGGTTATTGGAGCAGTTCACTAGCCATCTAATTAAAATGGTGGGTACCAAGATACGTGTCTCCAAAATTGATAGGGATAATGAAAAAGTCTGAAGACGACTAATCATTTTTTCAATGACTAAAGCTTTTCAGTTCAAATCTTCCCTGGTTTTCATATTTCTAGGGTCATTAAAATGTTCAGAGAACATTTAATATGAGACTAGATGTCAGAGTGTGGATTTCTTCTGGTCTTTTCTTCACACACCATGTTCCATTCTCTGCATGTTCAGGAAAGCCATGCACAGAGAAATCAATATAAGCCTCCTTTTTTTTCTTTTTCTTTCTTTCTTTTTTTTTTTTTTAATTATGATAAGGAAAACCCATCAATCTCTGTATTATTACACTCCTCTCTTGTGTTCCCACTGACGACAGAGGGGCTCAGTTGTGTGGTTACTCGTTGGCTAGTGTAGGACGTGCTGGGGAAGGCACTGATCCCGCGCAGAACAGTTGGTTCCAGAGAAGCAGCCTACTGTACCACTGCGTGGGGCAGGTCTCCGTCGGATCATGTTCTGTGCCCTCCAGCTTCCAGGTTAGCATGGCTGTTCCTTGTTCGAGAATCCGCCGAGCCAGAGTCGGTCACAGACGGACTCCAGCCAGGGTAGCAGTCTTAGATTTCTAAATCTCAAACGTGTATGTGCAGAGAATTTATTCTGTTTATCCTCCTCAAGAACAGAATTGCAGGATTTAACCACTTGTTACTTGAGGGAGGAACTGGACAAAAATACCAAGGGAAGTGTGAGGCACATATTTTATTGTACCTTCATTCTTTCTGACAGATTTCCTGTTGCATTTGTGTGATTTTTGGAAAAAAAAAAAACCAAAAACCACAGATAGATTGTTAGGCTACAAATTGGTGTTTCTTTTTTTTTTTTTTTAAAAAGAATCAGCATCCACCTGTCTTTACGTTCTCATTTACCTGAGTTAGAATGTAGTTTTTAATAGCTCTTTCTCATAATTATTTTTGAGTGTCTTCATTATTGGGTGCCCAACTGACAATTTTGTGTGGGCTCATTCTTCAGTGTTCCAAATTCAGAACCTTTCAAAGGTCTGTAAAGCGAAGGATGCTTAAGGGAGTCACCTTTGGGTCTATGAGCTTGTAATAACCCATTGACGGGAGTGCACTAGTCACATCTGTTTCAATAATTACAATTACATTATACTAATGCAAGTTAAAGGATAATACAAAATTATTTTCAATATGAATGTTTTTTCAGCACTTCATACGTTTCTGGAGTACTGCTGTATTTCTCTATAAAAGGAAGTCTGTTCTGATTTTCAGAAATCTGTTGAAATACTTCTAGTATAAAAATAGAATCTCTTACAACTGTTAAGCCGTGAAGTGCCATACAGATCACGCAGATAAATTCTTACTGGGTTCCCATTTTCAGTAGTTGAAGTTTGCATTGCTAAAAGATAAGGCAGTGCTGTGAGAACATGAAATACCATGAAAGGCAGATCGTAATACTCAACAGTTTATTCAAATAGATAAGATATTCATGGTGCCTACTGCCGCTCTTTGCAGAATTACTAGATGTTTCAATACGGTAAAATGATTTTTCCTGCGCATAACATCACATCCTGATATATGCAGAAGTACTTTTGTTCTGTAAGAACCCTGGAAAAGGAAATATTTTAAGGGTTTTGTCGAAAGTGACTTAGTAAGGCAGTATGATGTGAGACTCTACCAACCACCCGGACCTAGCTGCCTTTTCAAACAGTTCTGCTCTCTCTTCAGTCTAGTTGTTCTGGCTATTAACCTTATTCTGGATCCCTGATCTTCAGATATCTCCTAAGTTCCCTGATCTAGTTCTGTTTCCTTATCTGTGAAGTAGGAAGACTACTGTAATTGTTTGGATTGACTTATTTTTTTGAGGTAATTGTAAATATAGTGATATGATATAATGACTTCAAACACAGAACTCCCTCCACATACACACTAAATGAAAAAGTTAATATCCATGAAATAAAAAAAAATTCTAATTTATTTGGAAAACTTTCTATGGTAAATAGAACATTTTGCAATTCATTACTGCATCCATTGAGCTGCTTAAAATTTTAGGGAAAAAAGGTCTTTGATCAAAAGTTTGTATATTGACATTCACATGCAACTCCAGTGAAAATACTGTTATCTGGCAGGTCTGTATTTGTTTATAACTAGAAAATTCACCTGTGTCGTATTGTGGATACCAGATACTAAGAAAAGGTTCTTATGGTTAGTGCAGGAGAGTGAGAATTTAGCCGGTGCTTTTGTGGACTGGTTTAAAATGCTTACCATGGATAAATGTGTTTCTTTTCTCCAAGTTCAAAGACCACCAGGAGGAATCCAACTTGTAGTCTTAAACCACAGATAGATTTTTATTTTTAATCCCCCCCCCCATCTTATTTAACAACTATATCTAAGGTATGGGATAGTCAGAATACTTCTAGAAGAAATCTGATATGTGGCAAAGCTAACTAAATCCTCTCTTCATCGAAATCCTCCGCGTTGCAGTTCAGTCAGGCAATTTATATGGAGCAGAGGCTACACTGTCGCATGAGCCCAGATATTTAAAGCTGTGTTATGTTTTTCTGCTGGTGTGAGCAATGTTGAACGATTATTTATGTTTCTTAAAAATACTTTCAAACTGGATGTGCTTGTTTTTTAACAGCAGCCTTGATTTTTTTTTTTTTTTTTTTAAATGCTCTTGATGCCTGGTAATAGTACAATTTTTGAAAATACAATTCACATTCAAGTCAAGTTTGAAATAGTAGCATAAAAATAGGGGAAAAAGCATAATAAAAAGAAGATGCTGAATCTGGAGGTTTCTGATTTATTGGGAGTTTTCTGATATATTACTCTAAATTTGGCAAACTTAGTTAAGCACCTTTTTAAAATTAAACCACTGGGCTTCTTTGAGTAGTGGAGACAAATAACCTTGTCCAGGATGGGGAGATGCAGTTCTCACTGGTTATCTTATTTTTAAATGTGCTTATGTTTGAAATAGAAACTAATTAACAATTTTTTTTTTCATATAGACACCAATACATAGCACAACCAACAATATTAATGTATTTATTGTTAGTTGTGCTGCAGTTAGCCTGAATCCTTGCATGTGAATTTTATGTTAATACATCTGAGCTGTAGCTTGCATACAATATCATTCTTTAGTTATCTTTTTGAAAGGATCTCTTCGTCTTTCTAATATGACCAGAGGACAGGAACTTGCCAAAGCCTGAGAATAATGGCAGTATTTCAGCTCTTTTTATTAACAATTCAAAACCTTCAATGACTGGTAAAAACATTTAGCCTATGTCCAAGCTGTTACAGGTTTGGGAATACATGTATAAAATATGGGCTTGCTGGATCCCTATGGAGCTTCTAGAAACCCAGTTAAGTCAGATAAGCATTTGCAAACATTCATCTCAGTCTTCTGGCTTATTCTGTTACCTTTGGTAAAACCTGCTTTAAATCAACTGGCCAAACTATGAAGAATAAATTCCTTTTGCTGCAGAGAACCTGAATACTTCTCTGCTAGCTTTCCCTCCAGTCAGTAAAACACAAAAGATGGGAGAAAAGTTGCCTTTGGAGAGTCTCCTAGGTCATTAAATCTAGAATAATCTTCATTTGCGTACAGCGGGTTACAAATCTTGACTGCAGGGCTTTAGAAACTGCAGCTGAGTGTGTCTGATAGCGCTCCAAATTTCTGGTCGTTTGTGGGTTTTTTAGCCAAGGTACCACTCGTTCCTTGTCCCTGTCCAGGGCCAAAACTGCTTCCTTTGGCTTTGGAAGCTGGTTTCAGGCCCAAAATTACAAAGCCTGTGAATTGTTTGTAGGTTAACCTGCAAAAGCTTCCCTGGTAAATGTGCTGTTGCAGGCATATGCAATGTTCTGGGCCACTTCAGTTGTTTTGTTTGGAGCTGGGCATCAATAATACATTATTTTGTTAAAAACCAATGTGCTTTAATGCCAGTGCGCTGAGTTCTTTTGGGTAATTCAAGTGACCCCATTTGAAATAGAGCAGATTAAAATGTGCACCTGTATATTCAATTGCAGAGTTTGCACCATGTACCTGAAGGAAAACTAGTATGTTCCTTATAGACCTTCAAGTTTTATTATTCCTGTTCTTAAATGCAAACATAGGCATTTAGTATCCTGCTAAAGCTCATCTGGAGCTGTACCATATGGTCCCTCTTTTAGTTCCTGCCCCCTGGAAAGCCAAACCTAAACAAAACTACTACTCCTCCTTTTTTTCTGATTTATTTTAATACGATCTTGTTATAAAACAGAAGGTTGGCACCTGAGGAAGGAAGCACGGGAGGGCGTGAAGCAGTGGGATGCTGGACCGGAGGGGTCATGCTTTCTCCCCGCAGCGGCACTGCCGTGCAGGGCTCTGCGTGGTTCTCGCGCGTACGTAATATTGTTATCCCTGCGTGGACTTCTCAGCAGCCCTGGACATCGCTGGTAACTCTGCCTTGTTGGCGCTGCCTGCTTTCTGGTTTTACAAAAAGCTTTCCGTAAACAAATGGTTTCTTGTGTTCATCTCTAGCTGTGCTGGAGGGTGTGACGTACAAAATTGAAAGCTTTGGTGAATTTGGCTGTTTTTTAGTGTCTTACTAACTGAAGGGTGACAGTGAAGGCTTGTTGCATATAGAAGGTATTTCAGCAGCTGTTAAGAGAGAGCCTGGGCATTATTTATTCTGAAATCAGGCACAGATTTATCCCGGTGTGTGTGTTCCTCTGTCATTCAGTGTTTGCCTCTGTTTTTTTAATTTTTTTTTTTTTTTTTTTTTTTTTATTACTGGTATGCTCTTGGGGACTGTGTACTGTGCATTGTAGAGAAAATGGATTCACTGTTTTCTCCCATGGATAGTTTTTTCATCATGTGATAGGTAACACCTTGCTTTTTTTGTAGTAGGATTATTTCATAGTTCAGGATTGTGCAGTCCTGCCTGGTTGCCCAGTCTGTGCTGTTCGTTTGTGGGACGTGCCAGTGGAGGCATGCGTGCTCTTTTGGTGGTAAATGGGAAGATGAAAGCAAATGAAGCAGAGGTGAATCAGGAGGTGAAATAAGCCTGAGGTGTGGGCAGCTTTGCTGTTCTTTGAGATGGTTACTGTTGGTGAGCACCATGGTATAATGAATAATCAATCTGGGAAAACTGCATCCATGCTGCCCGCGTGAAAGCCAGTACTGTGAATATTTAACCCCTGAAATGGAAGTCGTCTGATCTTTTACCGTGGGACACTGATACAACCACAAGGCAAATGTAATCAGAAAACATGTAAACAAAGGGAATTAGAGGAGAACCAGTGTTTAGTTCTTTACAAGAACCACAAAAATAGGTTTCTAAAAAGTTCTGAAATTAAAATTTTGAAAAATTAATTATTTAAGATACAGAGTCCTGAAGTCAGAGATGATAATAATATATATTTTTTTTCACTAACATGTCATCAAACTGGAAAGAATCATTTGGATTAAACGCAAAGGAAAACTTTTGCACAAAGCCGTTAAATTGTACTGTTTCTGTAATAAGAAATAGAGGAGATCTTCAACCGATGCACACTGTTGTAGTTCATTAAAGAAAATGAAGTTATGGATGTTTGTATCTGCTAAAGATTTGACCATTGCAATAGAATAAAACAAAGAAACAAAATAATTAACTGAGTAAAAGACAAGGAATGAAAGATATTCCCAGAAAACTTTACCACTATCAGCAGAATTTGTCACCAGATTGAGTCTGCAGAGATTTTTAGAATAGCTTGAGGCTGTGGGTTTTTTTTGTTTTGTTTTGTTTTTTCCTATGAAAAAAGTAAAATAAATTATTACTAAATAGTAGAGGCACTCATTTATGTCAAGGATCTCAGTCCTTTTAAAAAAAAAAAAAAAAAGGTAAAGCTAGTGAATAGTTTTGGTGGGTTTGCACTTTCTTTTTGAAAGAAGGAATTAGTAAATCCTGGGTTCCCTAGCTTTGTTGTTTTTGTGCACATTTAGAAGCCAGAAGATCAATCTCTGCCTGTAGTCCAGGAGATGGTAGATACAGACTGAGAGATGTGGTTGCTGCTGAAGTGTGCAGAATTTATATGTAGAAAAAAAAAATCAGAAACTGAAAAAATGAAAAGCTAGAGCAGAGTAGTGTCTTGGCTTAAGAGTTATACCTCAGGCAGTGGCAGAGCTGGCGAGGTGATGTCTGGCTCTTTAGAGCCCCGTTCCCCGAGTCACACCGTACATCCCACAGCTGAGCTGTCCCCAAGGACAGAAATCTCCGAGTACTCTGCTGCAGTTCATTCTGTCACAGTCAGAGTCACTGACACCTTTCAGACAGGTGGAAAAATGAACCCTCTTAGGGACTTACTGACAAATTGGTCATAAATTCTAATGAGATCAAGATCTGGGTTTAATAGACATTAAACTTACTCTTCCCCTTGGTGGATACATACATAATGCTGTAATGGTATTGCCCAGAAATAAGGATCTCTATCATGTTGATACAATTCTAAACTGGGAAAATGAGTGGAAGACTTTGTATAGATAGGGTTGGTACAGTTTTGACAGTGACTTTGGGACAGAAATATGGGTGTGGGAACATGACAGTGATGGATAGCACTGGATCTGCTGATGTAGATTAGATTTCTGGCAGACTCACGTCTGAGGTATTGCATGTTTAGCAGCCATTTGTAGCTACTGTGCTGACTGCAGAAATTTTGGGCATGTTCATGAAAATCCTTAAATTTTGCTCTACAAAAATTTCTGTCAGGGGTAAAGGTGCCTGGTAAAATGTGTGTGTACTTGTTGGTCCTGGTCAGTGCAGTTCATTACAGCTATTAACGGTATCAATCGTGGCTGTTCTTCAGTTGTTGTGAGGGATTTTTTTGATGGATTTAAAAAAAGTATTACTGATTTGTTTTCTGTGCTTGGAATGGATTTGTTATGAAATTTTTTGTAACATTAGTTTGATGTTTTACCAACACTGGGCAATGAAAATAGACTGTATTTCAGTTTCACTTCTGATTCAGTACAACTTCCAATTCCTGTTGCTTGTGACTCTGTAAAACCCACAAGATGCACGCTGTAATATGTGTAGAAATAAACCCAACGCTTCCAGTGATGTGAAAATTGCCTACTTCATTTCTGCGAAGTGCAGGTCATGTGCTTTGAAGCCATGACATTTTATGTGCTGACGTTCAAATATGTCTTTCAAAAAAGCTAATTTCAAAGCAAACGTGATGGAGTGATTGCCCTATCAAGAGGAGCTTCCTAAAAATAGTTTTTCCTGAGTAGGTAAGAGGAGATTTTTATGACAGGTGAAGGAGCTATTTGTATGTACCATCTCTCATTTGTATCCAAACTCATCCCAAAGACTTCTATCTGGGAGAACTGGAGGCAGAGTTAATTCCCTGTCCTATTTCTTGCCTCCTACGTTTGTGCAAAAAGGTACCATGATGCTCTCTCAACATAGAGAAGGAAGTGTGAGACCCAGGGTCACTGCAGGGTCCTGCATCTCCAGGAACACTTTTTTTTTTTTCATGGATTAAACCTGGCTGTGGCTCGTGGGAGACTAGATAGCTGAAGAGTTAATTTGAAATGATTTTGTAGG
This sequence comes from Chlamydotis macqueenii, assembly GCF_036417535.1. NCBI lineage: Eukaryota > Metazoa > Chordata > Aves > Otidiformes > Otididae > Chlamydotis > Chlamydotis macqueenii. The sequence goes on from NC_141561.1 coordinate 7,652,910, forward strand.
GTTAGTCATATGCTTTTTCGGAGGCACATGGAAGTGGATTTCCTTGAGGGTGGAACGTGTGGAAAATGGGGTATTTTTCTTTTTTTTTGAATCGATTTGGAGGAGGTGAAAGAATTACAGAAAAATCTGACCTACAGGTTGGCAGACTTCACAAATGGATGTCGCCGTGCAGGTGGAGGAAGTGGTAGATTTGTGGCTTACTGTGCCGGCTCTATTTTTAGTTTCTGACTGCTTGCAAGTTCTGTTTACAAATGTCAGGAAAATGCATTAGGATTATCTGCTTTATTGTAAAGGTAATAAAATGCTGTCCAGTTGAGCCAGTAAAATAGTTAAAAGCAGGCTCCCACTGTCATGGTAGCGTAGCTGCTGAATGTGTATAGTGGCTCTGCAGGGTTTTTAAACTGCCTGCACTGTTCTTTCCTCATCACCTGTTTCCCTCCACTGTACGGATTGAATATGGAGATTAGGAATCTCTGAGGTTTTTTACATCAGAGGCTCATCTGGGAATGACTGAAAAGGTGTATCGACAAGAAGGAAGGTGAGGGTTCAGCAAAAGCTCTGTGATCCATTCCTACAGTGCCATACATTGCTCCTGGAGCATGGCAGTGATACTGAAGGCCGCGGGTTATTCTTTTGCCCAGGGGTCTCGGGTTCTGGGATGCCAAGGCTTACTTCCCTAAAAGTCCTTTCAGCTTCAGTGACTGGAATGGGAGCTAGATGTTGTCTTTAGAGAACGTGGTCAGTCTATGGCAACCTGTACAGGTAGATACCCTGTAAGCCAATATTGCAGTTGCTTTCTCTGCCATAGAGCCTAGACGCATGGACAAACACCCTATTTAAGCTGGGGTGGCTTACTGGTGAGCTTTATGACTGTACTTGGCGGCTAGAAATATTAATGTGCTTGTCAGGCCTGAAGGTGCTTTAATGTTGTTATTTGACTCTGAAAGAAAGACAAATGGGTTGTTTTTCCCATTAGAAAGCCAGTGTGTAAATAAATAATACAAAAATACATCTTTCCAGTGCTTAAACGGTCATTACTGCTTTTATTATGGCTTTTTTACCACTACAATTAATACTGTAGGGTACCAGTCCTTGGACAGTCTTTGCTCCAGTTGTATTCACTGGCTAGCAAAAAAGGTTTAAGTAGACTTGTGGCACTGTTTGTTGTTACTTGGTTTTCATTGCTGTTTTAGATAGCTCAGGCCAAACAGATTGAGTGTTAATGCTGTAGATATTCACTGTGGTAGAATACATAAAAACAAAGACAGTTCTCATGCTAAAGGCCTTATGCTTTACGTACACCAAATGTCCTCTAAAGCATTTTTAAGGTATGGCTATCTGCATGCACTTCATCACCAGTAGAAATTATATATTACTTTTTAAGGGAACCATAGAGTGACTTTGTTTCAAGTCTGGATTAGAGTGGGGAAAAAAAGCTGTCAATTTAGTGAAAACTGAGGAGCTAATGCCACTAAAGAGGCAGGCTAGAAATAGAAGTAGGAGTGAAAGCATGGCTTTGAACTGCATCATATAAAAGCAGTAATGACAGGAACATTGCAAGCTTGTGTGTACCTGTGAATGCCCATGTATTTTTGATGCAAGTTCTGCTGTTTTTGAAACTGTACATCTCTAAGGAGGCAGACAGTGAAAATATGATAGGTAATATATTACTGCTCGGTGAAGTGTTCAAATTTGCATCTGAATCACTAGAGGCTATTGTCAGCTTGTCAAGTGTAGCTCTTGCCTGGCAAGTTTGGCCAAGAAATATAACCTCTTTTTTCACCTAGGAGATTAATCACAGAATGGTTTGAGTTGGAAGGGACCGTTAAAGGCCATCCAGTCCAACCCCCCTGCAAGGAGCAGGGACATCTCCAACCAGATCAGGTTGCTCAGAGCCCCGTCCAACCTGGCTTTGAATGTTTCCAGGGATGGGGCATCCACCACCTCTCCGGGCAACCTGGGCCAGGGTTCCACCACCCTCAGTGTAAAAAACTTTTTCTTTAGATCTAGTCCATATCTACCCTCTTTTAGTTTAAAAACATTATCCCTCATCCTATCACAACAGGCCCTGCTAAAAAGTTTCTTCCTGTCTTTCCTGTAGGCCCCCTTTAGTTACTGGAAGGCTGCTATAAGATCTCCCCAGAGCCGCCTCTTTTCCAGGCTGAACAGCCCTAACTCTCTCAGTCTGTCCTCATAGGAGAGGTGCTCCAGCCCTCTGGTGGTTTTTGTGTCCCTCCTCTGGATCCAGTTCAACAGGTCCATGTCTTTCCTGTGCTTGGGCTCCAGTGCTGTATGCAGTACTCCACATGAGGTCTCACGAGAGCTGAGTAGAGGGGCAGAATCACCTCTCTCAACCTGTTGGCCCCGCTTCTTTTAATGCAGTGCAGGATGCAGTTGGCCTTCTGGGCTGTGAGCGTGCGTTGCCAGGTCATGTCTGGCTTTCCATCCACCAGTAACCCCAAGGGCTTCTCCTCAGGGCTGCTCTCAATCCTTCCATCTCCCAGCCTGTATTGATGCTGGGATTTACCCTGTGCAGGACCTCGAGGTTCACATGAGCCCACTATTTGACCTTGTCCGGGTCCCTCTGGATGGCATCCCGTCCCTTAGTTGTGTCAGCCGCACCACTCAGCTTGGTATCATCTGCAGACTTGCTGAGGGTGCGCTCGATCCTGCTGTCTATGTCACTGAAGATGATCTTAAATGGTACTGGTACCAAAATGGACCCTAGAGGGATACCACTTATCACCGATCTCCACCTGGACATTGAGCTGTTGACTACTACCCTCTGGATGTGGCCATCCAACCAATTCCATCGTAGAAGGCCACCAGGTTGGTCAGGCAGGCCTTGCCCGTGGTGAAACCGTGCTGACTGTCTGGATTCACCTCCTTGTCCTCCATGTGCCTTAGCGCAGCTTCTAGGGTCTGTTCCATGATGTTTCCAGGCACAGAGGTAAGGCTGACAGGTTGATAGTTCCTAGGGTCCTCCTTTCTACCCTTTTTAAAAATGGGTGCGATGTGGGAAATCATGACTTCAAGAATGGGAGGAACATCTAAATCCATACTAACTGTTTCAATCCTTGTCAACTTTGAGAAAATGGGAATCTGGAAATGAACTTGATAGCTTTTGTTTGTGTTCTGGCCAATTGTAATGACAAAGTCCAAATATTTCTGGTATCTGGCGTGCTTGTGGCTGCAGCTAGGTCTTAGATTAGTAAGAAAAGAGTTATTTTTTCCAAGATTTTTATTGTTGTTTATCCAGGTAAGTGCCACAGGACTGCAGCTTGCCATTACTGAAAAGAACATTCAAACCATGGCAGCTCTGTTCTGTCAAGCTGTTCTAATGAACGCTAGAATACTGAAAATTAGATATTGTGTTTTGTCAGCCTAAGATTGACAGAGTCATTGATGAGTCTGGATTTTTTTAGTTCAAATATTTTTGTTTTTACAAAAATATATTTTTCTTAGTAAGTTATCTAATAACTGTTCATAAAAGAGAAGTAAAATAAATCCTTTTAGGCTTGATTCCGAGACCTCTTAGTATTGGAACTAGAGCGCTGGGCATTTTATGTAGGGAGCACAGGTTTAGTTAGTCCTGTTCTCATTGACAGTGTACAAAACACAGCATGAAAGTGAGAGCTGCTCAATGCTTGAGAGCTTGCCATAGCCATAGTGTTCCTGTTAGCCTGCGAGAACTGCGGTTTGGTGAAGTCCCGTCTCCAAGTGATGGCCTCTTCTCTTGCTGCCCACTTCTTCCCTGGTATTCCTCTGGGTTACCGAAAGGTATTTTTCCTTGCACAGTACCTTCTAGAATTGGGAACTATCTCTGTGATAGAATTAAGATGCATAGAGTCAAATTATAAAAATGATAGGTTTTTTTCTAGATGTTAGCTCATTTTTAGAGTCTCGTTTATTTTTTGGAGGCAGTATGCGGTCAAAATCAGAGCTGGTCAAAATCTTTCCTGCTAGTGTTTTTGGTTTTTTTTTTTTTTTTTTTTTTCCTATGGAAATCACTGATCTGATGGAATTTGAAACATTTCTTCGGGCTGTGTGAATTACCCTTTGGCTTTTTGTCAAAAAGATGGCAGTGAAGAAGTCTGGGTGGGCCCACATAATTTCCTGTGAAGCCAGTTCAGGTGGACTTTTGTGCCTAGCTGGAGCAAGGAGCACTCTGGGACATGTAAGGTTTTCTGAGAGTTTGAAATTGTGGTTTCAACCTGTTTTTACTCAAAGCTACATCTGAAATGCAGCGTGTTTCATAAATAGACTGTTTCTGAATGCTGCGCTAAGGTCTGCCCCATTATAATTTTGGAAGAAGGAAAAGCATCTCTCAAGTGACGTAACCATTTTCTGCAGCGCAAGGTCTTTCTTGTAGACCTTTTTAAAGTGTTGGTCAGGTCATTCTAGTGGAAACTGGGTGAAACTAAGCCCATGTGTTGAAACCAGTTTGTAGCTCTCGGACGAGAGAAGAAGAAAGGATACAAAAAAGATTTAAAATGATTCTAAATAATATTTTCTTTCCTTTAGCTGTCTCCGTAATGAGATACAGTGCATCATCATTTGGATTTGCTGTAAGTAGAGATACAATTCAAATATTATCTAACTTTTTTTAATGGGTTTTTTCTCAACATGAAATACTGTATTTATTGTAAGTTCATGGCAAGATAGGCAAAGTCAATGATGAATTTGAAATAATATTGTTGAAGTCATACTTTGGAAAGGATATTAAAGATCCTTTCGTTATACTTTTTTGGTTTCTGACTAGTAAGTCTTGTACTAGTGTTAAATACCAATACTTAAATGTTGTAATTGATATATATTATCCAGTAGATATGTTTTTTTCCTACAAAATCTCTCAGCTTAATCAGTTCTGTTGTTGAACTTGAGCCAAATTCTGAAGTTCCCTTCTGAACTTTGCGTGACTTTTTTCCTGTTGAAGTCTATGGTAAAACTCCTATTGATTTCAGGATGACAGCTTTTCTCTCTAGTAGCTGCTGTGACTTTCCCAACTAGTGGCAGAGCAGAAAATTCCTAATGACAAGCAAAATGACAAATTTCAAATAATGTAGCTATTGTTTTCAAATGTGAAGGTTAGATTGACTCTGTAGAAAGTTTGACTTGAGGATGAAAGTTCTTACAATGGGACAAGTCTGGTTTTTGGTGTTACCTGACATCACGTTGTCACTTACTGGATGTACAAGCGTGGCAGGTTTGCTGATGGTACAAAATAGTATGAAATGTGGATACTGTGGGATTTTGAAAAAAAAAATTAACATTTCCTTGCTTTGCAACAAAACCTTCTATGCCAGAAAATTAGTGAATTTACTGGAAACAGGAATACTTGACAGGCTTTTCCAAACACTTTTATTTTTTCAGACTCTTTGCTTAAGAATCATATTAGTGTTTTAACTCTTGTGGTGCCACAGTGGCTGATTGTGTGTTAGGCTTTGTTTTGTTTTTTATTTAAATTTCTCTGCAAGTGATGGATTGCAAATAAAAAGTTATAATCCTTTGACTTCCTGAGCTCTGAGTTGTATCATTATACGTAGCAAAAATGTGATATTCAGTTTAATAAATGTAAATCCTACTTTCAGTAAAATGATTTATTTGAAAATGCTTTGTGCAGCGGGATAGTAAATGCATTACTGTTAGTTCAGGGCACGTTTAATGGGCCACAAAACAATTGACTCTGTGTCTCTTTCAGTTTGATGCTACCCTGGATGTTTTGTCATCAGCGATAGTTTTGTGGCGTTACAGCAACGCAGCTGCTGTGCATTCTGCACACAGGGAGTACATGTAAGTACACTTAATTACTTTTGGCTTTGGTAGAGGCCTGCAGAGCTTTTGCTGTCAAGCTGTGATGCTACAGATTCCAGAGCTTTGACAAAAAACATTTTGTCATGTCAGCAAGTATTCTTTCCTTCTGCCAACTTACTGTTTGGTCCCAAACATATAGCTTTTCCTTAGGCAAAGCTCTATGTGATTGTGATTTTCAGTTTCTTTTTAGCCAATATAGTAATTGGTAGGGATTTGTGATATTTTTTTTTTTTTTTTTTTCCTTCCTTGCAGCATCTGCAACAAATGAACTGTATTTGGAGTCTGTAATGGATTTGTAAATCTTATATTTTGCATCTTACGCTATTGTTCTTACTGGAGTATGTTTTTAAAATTGATGCTTTTATTATATTTGTGCTTCTTCCTTTAACAAGATTGGAATATAAACCCCTTCTCTTTGAATGTAAATCACTTCAACTGCTAGTGATAATATTAGAAGTTGAGATTACAGAACATCTGATAAGATTGAGCCTGTATTAGTGATATGATAATAGGGTGGTGCAGTTTTTTTAACTGCTGTACAAAGAGAGAGATAGACACATCCTTTTTATTATGGAGCTATCGCTGTTTTGGTAAGTGAGAGTGTATCAAATACTTGCATGTCGTCTTTATGGAGAAGAGTGTATGCTTGAAAAGTAAGCATATTTAATGTTTGCTATGTGCAATGCATGTGGTAGCTGAAAAGATCAGGTGGAGATTGACTCAAGAATTGTTCCAGCTGGTGCGTAAAGAAGGCTTTAACCTCCTACTCAAATTTTAGGTACATCTAGATGGAGAATTGCAAAACATTTATTTGCTTTGGTTTTGTTCTGTGGTGCCATTGCTAACAGTATCCCATCTGGCTTGTTTGAAGGTAGTTCAACTGTCCTCTGGAATGGGCTACAGTTTTACAATAAAGGGGCATAATGAAGTTGTTCTTCTTTTACACGTTTAATGAAGTCCCTCCTACAAGGAGGGAAGCCTGATGAAACTGAGCTTTTGCGTAACTGGTAGGATCAATGAAGAGGAAAAAAAAAAGCCACACAGAGGGGGCTATAACTTGTGTTATAGTCTTTTCCCAAAAACTAAGAAACCAGTAGGCAATATTTGTACATGCATTAACTCAGGCCCATGCAACAGCTTGCCAGTGCTGCGAGTTCCTTCCTGGCAGGGCTCCATACATAACAATTTGGAATAAAAGGCCATAGAAGATTGATGTGGCATTGATTCATAAAGATAAATCCAGAAATATGTGATTAAAATTAGTCTTCCTGCACAAATTTGGAGATCTTAACAGACATTTCCTGAGTATCTTGCTTTTGTGGGCGTCCACAGAGATTCCTGTCAACATTCAATTAACATATTTTTGAAATCTCCTTCTGCTGAGCTTTTTCAAGTGAACCTTGTAAAGTACTTTATAGACAAATAAATCCTAGTACAAAAGAAGAATCAACGTATCCCTGTGGCTAAGCCAGCAAAGTGAACAAGCAAAGTAGCAAACATGTTTTCCTGCTTTTTATGCTCATTTTTAATTTGCTTTCATATAATCCCTCTGCTTTACATAAGGCTAAATTAAGTCCATGAATTACTTGCTATGCCCTCTAGTTGAAGACAGCTAAGGTTACGTGGTGAGATCAGTACTGAATGAAAGAACGTTGCCATATGCTGGGAATATGAATCACTGGATCGGCAGTCTGGTTATCTCTCCATTTCTGGAATTGATAGGAGAATCACCATAGTACTGACAAGCAAAAAGATGGTTATGTCTCTTAAGGCAATTCTTACTGTGTCAGATTTTTCAGGGAGGCACATTTCTAATTTCCTGTTGTGTTTAATCCATCTCTCACTTGAAAGATTGCATGTCATTATTTTTCTTCTATGCTGGGAAAATGTTGCATGACTCCTCCTGGCTGCTTTCTTACCTTGTGAATAATCTTTACCTCATATGTGCCTACAGCTACACCTGAACTTTCCCAGTCCTTGTTTTCTCAGTGCCACTGCCTCAGTGGGGAAGTCTGCTCTCAGACTCCTGGACAGTGGGGTGCAAATTCATGGAGGTGCTCAGCTCATGCTGTGTGTTATTCCCGTTTCCATGTGCCGAGCCATATCTTGCCTTAGTGTGGGAGCCTGGTGCAAAACTGTGTCTTTCTGCAAAAACATTACTACTGTTTACCAGAGGAAGGTGGGCTGGAGTGACTTCAGTTTAGTTCTTTATTTCTAAGTCTGTCTACATTTGTTTGTGTATCCTAACATATCTAAAAATGATCTGAGCTCCTTGTCAAAAGCCAAGTGGAATCACCAGTTAATTATGTATTGCAAATTTATAAAACTTGCTGTTTAATAAACTTGACAGCAAGAGACTGATCCAAAATCTGTTGAAATCAGTAGAAAGCCTCTCATGGAAGGGTAATGTTAGATCTGGTCCTAACTGTTGGACATCATTGAGAGAGAACATAAAGATAGAATGAAAATCAAAACCTCAGAAAAAGAGAATACAACCTGACTCATGATGTGCTATGAAACAAATACTTAGAATAAAATACTAAGATGTAAAAGAACTGCGTAATCTTACTTAAGATGTAGCCACATGGAAGTTAAAGATGCCACGTTTCATGGGCTGGGACTCAGAATGAACAGTATAAAACTGCTTGCTATGCCAAGTTCTGCTAAGCTGAACCAGTGCATTTCCATTTGACTTCAGGGGAATTGTAGTGCTGAAACTATCATCAAAATTTGTCCTGCTGAGTTTAACTCTGTTTAATGGATTTTGTTTTTAGTAGTTTGTTTGATTTTTCTCGTTTTCTGGGGCAAAATGAGAAGGTACTTTTTCAGTGTACGTATGACCAAAGTTATACAGTGTACATCTTTATTGATTCTCATGGTGGTTCACATGTAGTACCTGCAACATATATTTTAACTTACCTTTGCAATTTGCCCTTCTTGAAAATTCTTTGATATTGATGGCCTGAGAAGCTAAAGCTGGCGGGCTTTGCAAGTATTCTATTGATGAGAATTTTTCTGAAGTCATTGTGAAAAGATATATCTGGTTATGTTCAAGGTATATCTTAAATTATGATCAAATTATAATAAATTTTTTATGCTTTATTTTTAAATATACCAAGTGCCTTTGAAAAGATAATGAATATTCACCAAGATCGGATATAAACCACTATAAGATTGTAGGTCGTCTGAGACACTGCTTGATTCTGCCAAACTGGCTCATTAATGAGAGAGTGTGTAGGAGTGGGATGAATATTTAATGTGTTTGTTACTGGTACTTTTTGGATGGCTTCTCACTTCACCATCTTTCTGTTTTGGCAGTCAAGTAAAAGAGCGTAAAAACAGGCTACTACGTTTTAATGTATTTTATAAGAGTGGTTGAAACAATTGTGGGTCTTGAGGCAATGCAAAAATCGATAAGGACTAGAGATATCTGAAAAGACAATCAGAGTACATAGATCATGAGAGCTTGATTTGCTCAGTAGGATCTGCTGGGTTGCAAATTAACGTGCAGGAAGCTTAGAGGTACTGAACAAATCATCAAGAAATCCAAGAAAGAAAAGAGTGCTAGGTGCCCCATTCCTGGAAACATTCAAGGCCAGTTTGGACGGGGCTCTGAGCAACCTGATGTGGTTGGAGATGTCCCTGCTCCTTGCAGGGGGGTTGGATTAGATGGCCTTTAAAGATCCCTTTCAACCCAAACCATTTTGTGATAACTTGAGAAATAATTTTAAATATCAACAAAAGGTGAAAATTTACAACCAAAATATAGTTTTCGCAGTTCATGATTTTTCTTCATGAGAGGAACAACTAAGAGAAGGGAATATACTGAAATGTAGCTGATAAACCAGAGACTGTAAAAATACAGCAGAGCCAGTACTTGTGCACTTTGGGCCAGGTATGTTCCTTAATTCATGGGAAGGGTTTTGTGCAGTGCTGTACTGTGGAACAGCTGGGGTCGGCAGGCGCCTCTAGAGCTCATCAGCCCAACCCACTGCTCAAAGCAGGGTCGATCAGAGCAGCTCATCAGGTTAAAGGTCTGAATATGATCTTCTGGTTTGTGGTTTGGACATTGAGTGATTACTCAGCTATTCAAGATGCTCAAAGAAATCTGAATGGTCCCCCTTCCTGCTCTTCATAACCAATGTACAAATATTCTTGAATATTCTACCCTTTAGTAAATCTTCAGCAACATAATAACTTATTGGGCTGCTAAAGCAAATCTCAATTCTGTTGAAGGAAGAATTTTATTGACATTGATGTGGTAACAGCGGTTTTTCATGTGCATTAATAAACCCAGTAAATAGCAGTAGAATTAATTTCTTAATAGACGACTGAAGCATTAGGGACCTCGAAAAACATCTTGTGAGAGGTTTGAACTAGCTATACAGCCAAAGGGCAGCTCTTTGATCTGTTAAATTCAGGGATGAAGGGCTTGGATTCTGGTGTTGGACCTGTGTGTGAGGAGAAAGTGAGAAATACCACTGAAAAAGAAAAAATTGAGAAAACAGAATAACAAACTTTGAGTGCACAGCCTTGTGAAAAAGCTGTAAAAGATGGAGCTTTTTGTTTATAGTTGGTTGGAAAGATCTAAAAACTGTGAACAAAGGAAGCATCTCTTGTTTGATTCCCTCTGCTCAGAAAAACAGGACTTTGCTCTGGGTAGTTTAATAGGGTAAGTTGGCAGCCCGCTCAGCTCAAATGGGGTAATGCTGCTGCTTAGACGACAAAGCAGTATCCCTTTTGTTACCTCACAGAGCTACAATCTTGATTTCTGTACAGTGCAGAGCAGGATTGAGTATCTGCTTATGCCCATAGGATCCATTGCTCATAGGAGGTTTTTTTTTTTGGCTAATATTTTTTTTTGTTTGAGCTTGTATGGTTGGTATTGCAAAAACTGACTCCCTGCAGCGTATTTAACACAGTGATTCTTGACAGTTGCAGCTGGTGTTTATTATATATTATTTTGTTGATGGTACCAAGTTAAATTATGTTTCCCAAGAACCCATCTCAAACATCTTTCCCAGTGCCAGAGTAAATAGGAAACCTTACTCATAACGAGCATGCTGGATAAAGCCAAGAGCAGAAAGCTTACATTTCTTTCACTGTTGATTTTCTTCTTTTCTTTTGATTACGTATGTCAGACTCCAGCTATTCTTTCCTTTATTACTGTATTAAGAAAATTAAATTGTATTATGAGCAAATAATTTCTAATGAACTCATGGTGCTCTGTGTTGCCATGACGTAATGCATAATGAATGTAGATACAGGTTTCTTTTTTTTTTTTTTTTCCTTCTTCTTATGTTGGTGAAGCTGTCATCCAGAATGTTGGCAGTAATATTAAAATAACAAGAAATACTGTGACAGACAAGGGTGCATATATCTGTCATACCTCCACCTGCTCCTGGGAAAGGTTTTGCCAGGGAGAAAATAGTCATTCCTATCCTCGATGGGGCAGCGTATGATGCTGGAGTGCTCTTTCATTGTGGGTGAGATGACACTTTACTGGAACAGAAGATGACCTCTGTTATCTCTGTTCCTGTATTTATTTTGCTTATCTTTTTTTACCTTATGCTAGGTTTAAAAACAATGCATCAAGAATTGGGAAGGTCTTACAGGCTTTGCAGCTTTGCAATCATACGTTGTTTGAGAACTTTGCTCTGTGTCCATAACTTAACTTTCATCTCCAGACATTATACCTCAGCTGTGGCAGCTGGATTTCATACTGTCCTAGTGCTGAACCCCTTGGCCAAGTGAAATATGCCTGCCCTGAGGATCTGATTCTTATAGGCTCTTAAATTACGAGAAGAATGAACCAGTGTTCTCATCTATTTTGACATCCAGAAGAGCACAATTGTAAGAGCTTAATCCAGGAATTTCTAACTTCATTTGAGCTAAAAGCAATCTTTGAGAAAGATTATTTGACTGCTCCTCAGGGAAGGAGTAAATAAGAAATCTGACTGGTAATGAGCATGCTGGATGCAATAATCAGAAAAATTCTTACATTCTTTGCTACTCTACCCCTGTATTTAATTATGCTCACTGATAAAGATGTACATCTTATTTCTAATCTGTCTGTACATATCTATACACACGTGTGTATATATAATCTTCAGTTTATAAATGCTCAGCATTGTTGTGCCATTTTCCTGGCTGATGAAAGAAGAACAGTGGAGTTTTCAGTTGTCAGAGAACTCTAGAAATCCACTGTGTGAATATCCAGACCTATGGCTTATCCGTTACGCAGGGATATGTAATGAAGAGAGGAAGGATGGAAAGGGACGCAGGTATTCTTACCCTTTCCTAGGACTTTTTGCACTAAGGGTAAAACTTACGGCTATGTAACAGTATGACATAGGAATTAGAATACTTAAAACCATTTTATGAAGCATATTAATAATATCAACAGTCTTTAGAATGCCCGATGACTACAAAATCACCAGTGTACCAATCCCTTTCCTTGGTTGTGTGATCTCCTCCTGGGTGCGTACTCTCTGTCAGTTATCTTTTCACAGAATATACCGTGTGTTCAGTTTTTAAAGTAACTTCTTCAGGTAAATATGAAGCAGTGCAGCAAATAGGCGTATTAGCAGTTCAAGAATTGCCACAAGTCTCTGGATGTTTATCGAGCAGAAGGATACAGCTTTTGAACAGTTTTGCTTTTATAACCTTACATCTTCTTAGGCATGTGCCCTCTGGAGAAGCCTAGTGAAGTGGCTAGAAACCCTTATCAGTTGCTTAGTTACCTTCTCTCTGGAATTTAGAGTTAAGTAAACAGTAATAATAAAATCATCTGTACAACTCTGTGTATGGTAGGTAGGCACCCATGCTGAATTGAGTAAACCTGAAGGAACTGTCCTTTGCTGTGGTGTCCTCTTTGTCCGTGGGGGTATCTTGTGGACAAATACTCCTCTGCCATCTTGTCCTCCTGCTCCTTGCTTTCTGCTGCAGTTCATTTTTGGAAGATGGGGGAAATCTGATATGTACATGGTATCCTTCTTCAGTTGCTAGGGAAAAGTGCTGTATGGCTTCATTAAATGATACCTTACTGTGTTGCACTACATTGTCTCTTTGAATTGCAAATCTACTGGTTTTTTTAGTCTCTTGTCCAGTTGCTTAGGGTCTAGTTCAGAGCACTCCAGAGGTTTTCATCCCACCAGTGGTTCTTGCTTTGAGACTGGTCACTGGAATGGCCCTTTATTACTGCCCTGTGCTGATTCTGTAAAGAGCCATCACTGTTGTCACCTCCCGTCAAGCCATGTCTGCTGGTAAAGGAGGTCTGCTTGTCTGCTTGTGTGGCTGCTGGGTGAATGTGGGGAGTTTGTGGAAAGGCTTCTTTCTTACTGAGAAAATGTGATGATGGGTGGGACCCTAAGACAGAGTGAGTCTCTCCTTCCAAAGGGATCAAAATCCCCTTTTCTCCCTTGCTTATGTTCAGATAACACCACTTGAGAATATTTACCCCAGGGTTTGGTCATGGGGAGCCTTACTGAAGTTATATGTGTATTACATTTGGGCATGGAATATGGGGACCATGGCGTATCCTACTCTTTCTTGTACCCAAAGCTTAAAAGAATTAGAAAGCACCTTTCATGGGATGAAATGGCTGTCATACTGCCAGATTAGGTCTAGCTTTTCTTTCTTTTCCTCTGATTCAAATAAGAGAGTGTACTGATCTATATTGTTGCAGGGTGTGTTCTTTCTTGGTTCACAGAATTAAAAAATCCTCATTTTCAGTATTAGTATACTGTATTTAAATTTTCATGTGTGGATTGGCTTTGCTGTACTGGTTAGCCTGACTGAATAAGCACTCTCTATTTAGGTAGTGTTGAATGAAAATAATTCTCTCAATTCAGACCCAACATACCAGTCACACTGAAAAAACTGTGGGTAATTTTATCTGTGCCATACATACGAAAGAGACTCGAAGCACAGATGGGAAAATCCACACCTACCCACAGTTCAGGGCAAACCTCTGTGACTGGAGGAAAATCTCTTTTGTGATGAGTGAATGGAAGAGCTAAATGATCTGGGAAAATGTCAAATTCGTGGAGATAGCCTACAAACTGCAAATAGCTAAAAACCTACCTCTGCAGCTCTTGGTAAGTTCTCAGCCACCATGAGTTGGTCCTATCACGGCACATGCGTGTCTCTCCTATCCGGTGGAACGCAGTGCGGAGTTTGCAAAATTAGCGTTCACCTGTGCTTGGATATCTGCTTTATAGGAGGATAAATATAGTTTCTTTTTAACCACAATGAAAATTTGTAAACCATTCTTTCTTCTGAAATGTTTAGATGAAATACTACATTCAGGTGCAGCGCTAGATACAAAATTTAGAGGTGCTTCATTAGGCTGACTTATTAAACTACATTATTTCTTCATAAATCCATTATCCCATATTCAAGCAAAAGTGAAGCAATCGTAAACTTTGCTCTTATCCAGGCAGAAATGCATGTATGCATACATTTATGCATGCACACACACAAAATCCTCACACATAGAATTTTATATTAAATATGAAATAGCAAATGTGTGTATTTATACATTCTAAAATCTGTTTCTAAAAGTGTCGCATCTGTAGACTTGGCAAAGATTTGGCTGGAGCTAGTTCCAAATTTTATTTAATTTACGAAAACTTTTCCTTTTACTTCACTTGCAGTTGATTAGGCAGCATTCTCACACACATGCATGCACACATATATATTAAAAATGAGGGATATGGTGCTGTTCTGCACTGGAATTTGATGATCGCCATAAGAAGGATTATTACAGAAATTCTCAAAAGGTTTTAATTTCCAGCTTCAGGGGAATGACAGAGTCTCCAATCCCCTGGTACAAGGCTAGGAGCACTGATCAGCTCTTCACAGCCCAGGAGGGTCGTTACAAGTCAGGTGTACTGTAAGTGAGTTGTACAGTCTGTGCAGATTAGGAACTGAAAAACAAGTTGTAACGTTTTTCAGAATCTCTGAGTTGTAGAAATGTCTGTTAGCTTTTATTGTCAGATATTTAATACCTGGAGAATCAAATTATTTATGGAACTGTTGCCCCAGTTCCGCTGCATGATTTTAGATACTCTGTTCGGCAGTGACTAGTTGAACTCCCAAGGATAATAAAAATTTTAGAAGACCTATAACATTTTCAACATGAAATGGATCTCAGGCATAGTTATTCTGAGTCTCAGATATAAACAGCATTTCCCCTGCGTGTTCTTTAAGATAACACTGTATTTTTTAATGTGGTAATTGAGAAATTGACTTTCGATGTTCATTTGCACTATTACTTGAATTCTCTTTGCTTTATAGTCTGGTTTGTGTTTGTTTGTTTTTTTTTTTTTTTTTTTCATGGTGAGAAAAAGGAGTAGCTGTAACGGTGCTGATCTGGATTCTGGCAGTTGGAGGTGGATTATGGAACATGTGCAATGAACAGTGAGCCCACTTTTTTCCTTTTGAAGTGCTTCTTAAAGTGACTCTATTCCCTCTTCACCCAGCAACAGGCAGATGTAAATACTCTGAACAGCTGCGATTCTGTACGGTTTGGTGTTCAGGACCTCCTCAGTGACTAGTCCTGATAATAGATAAGCTACACTGCATAATAAACAGGCAATGTAACTGTCTAATTGGACACAAAGAAGCTTAAGATTAGCAGTAAAGCATGACAAAGAAGCAGGAATCTTAAGACTGAGGCTGATATTGCATCTTTTCCCTGTGTATTGCAGTAATATGTCACAGTGGCTAGTAATTGTTCTTTTTAGAGTGAGCCCTTTAATGGGTTTCAGAGGCAGATTTTGCAGTCTTCACAGTTCTCAATGGAAAATGTGGCTAGAATTATCTCAGCAATATTGCAGACTTGTTAGCAAGGAAAAAACATTAGTGAACAGCTGCATTGTAGTTCTGATGCCTCTCTTTAAAATAACAGGCATTGTGGCACAGCGTGCAGTAGACATTGTGCAGGCAGACGTTCCTAGCACAGCTGCTTGGGTCTCTCCCCTGCTTCTTTACATGCTTTTTCTTGGTGG
Source organism: Chlamydotis macqueenii (assembly GCF_036417535.1). Lineage (NCBI taxonomy): Eukaryota > Metazoa > Chordata > Aves > Otidiformes > Otididae > Chlamydotis > Chlamydotis macqueenii. The sequence goes on from NC_141561.1 coordinate 7,668,737, forward strand.
CAGGAATGGTCCTTGCTCCATTCCTTCTGTTCCTCACTTGTGTGGCAGCAGGTTAGGATGCACAGCTAGCAAACAGAGGCTGCTGTGGAGGAGAAGGTAGCTCTGAGAAGAAGAAAAGCTTGTGGGTACCAGCAAAGTGAGGAGAAACAAAAAGGTTCCTGTCATGTGGCTTGATGCAGAAGTCAGTTGAGAAAAATTGTGTAGAGAGACGCAGAATTAGAAGGTGAATGAATACTGTGTGCTCAGAAATATTTTCCTAACTCCTGACAGCAAAAACCTCCTGGGCAATTGCCTTCCATGTTGTGCTATATGACTGCCTCTGAATGATTCTGTACGTGATACTCACTCTGTCACCCACTAATACTAAAATCCTTTCAAATTATAGAGAAACAAGAATTAGCACATTTATAGTTTTTATTAAATTAATTATTTCTATAATCTAATTTTTTTTTGTTACTTACGCTCCAGAGGTTTCATTAGTGGGTTTATTCAGAGATTAAATCCTGTATCCATCATAAAACTGATTTGCTCAGCTTTGCTGAAAAAGCTCACATTACTCCTGGGCTTAGAGCTCGGATTGCACTTACTGACTTGCGGCTCATTTTAATGCTAAGTTACAGTTCCTCGCAAAGTAATAGTTTTAACACTGCCTCTTCACTCCGGCGGTGAAACCAGCCTGTAGAGATTTTAATGTTTCCTTTTCTGTGGGCTATTAAGAGCCATTAGTGCTGAAAGATCTTGACAGAGCCTGCAGAGAGAAAGATTTTGTGAATAAAACTTCATAGGATCATAGGATAATTCAGGTTGGAAGGGGCCTCAGGAGGTCTCTAGCCCAGGCTCCTGCTCAAAGCAGAGTCAGCTGTGAGATCAGAATAGGTTGTTCAGAGCTTCAGCCAGTCAGGTCTTGAAAACTTCCAAGAATGGAGGCTCCTCAACCTCTCTGGGCAAACTGTTCCACTGCTCCCATGGTAGAAAATTAATTTCTCTTAGAAAAATATGTCATGATAACAGTCTTAACAACCAAGAAAATATGGAATTAAAACAAACTAGAGTAAACCGGCTCTTGTACAGAATTGTATGCAGGAATTAGGAGCATTATATTTATTTATAGTATCCTAGTGCCCAGAGAATTGGATGAGGAACTGAAGCTTGTTTTGATGGCAGCTTTGCAGATGTGAGAATATAGTTTCTACCTCAGGAATATTAATACAAACACTAATGGTTTATAATTACTTTTTTCACGATTCTCTTTGTCACGTTTGTCTCTGTAGCTCTGCTGAAATTATTAAAATGTTTTCCATGGATAAGCTAAGCGATGTTTTCAATGAAGAAGATAAATAATCTTGATACAAGAAAGAAATTTTTTTACAGTGAGAACAATCAGTCTCAGTCACTGGAACAACCTACCCAGGGATGTGGTAAGGTCCTCATCGCAGGAAGTTTTCAAGATGATTGATCAGGGTGCTGGATAATCTCACTTAGGCTCCCTTTTCCGTTAAAGGTTGGACCAGATGATTTTTTGAGATCCCTTCCAACCTGGGCTGTTCTATGTTTCTGTGAGGTTCTTCACACTGGTAAAAGTAGTAGAAAACACAAATAACCCATGTAATCAAAAAAGATTAAGTGATCTGAGATAGAGCAATGAATAAAAAAGGTGGGAGAATAGCACAGTATTTGACAAGAAGGTTAGGTTTTTAATAATGCGTTTTAGTTGTATCCTCTGTTAACTAACCTGAGAAGCAATTAGACTGCTACTGACAATCTTGTTTTATTCCGCACAGAATCGCATTTCAGGGACTATTTTAATGTATTTGAAGTGTGGTGGTAAAATAGGTTCCAGGACGTAACAGACATACCACCAGATACATGAGACCCCTTTCCCCCTCCACTGCCCCAAAACAAGTGTCTCTGTGAGCTACCGGGAGAAAATGAAGACATTTTTTTCAGATTGTGTTCGTATGCATCACTAATATTTTCTGAATCCTTAATTCTGTTGCACCGCCTTTGCTGCATATGAGAGCAGATTGACTTGAGAGGAGTAATTTCCAAGAGCTTTGTTGTGAAGCCTTGTTGGTGCTGTGTCACTGTATTTCCATTCGCCAGAAAGATAGTGGGGTGAAAATTAAGAAGTGAAGCCTCTTGCAGTCAACTGATACAAGGGAAACTCTTATCAGTCACCCCTGTGCAGCTCACTCCAGGAAGCAGAGGTTGTCACTGGGGATGTATTTGTAACTTTATTAGCTATTTATTTTCTATAAAATTTTACAAAACAGGTAGCTGAGAGTCTTCAGTCTGCAGTCTTCAGGCTGACTGCTGCCTGCATGGAAGAGCAGTCCCTTCGGCTGGAATGGGTCAACTCGTGTAAAGAGTAGTCAGTGTGGCAAGAGCCATGCTAAAGGTGAAATTGCTTTATTACATTGAAGATTAATCACCATAGAGATGTGGATGAGATTAGTCTTTAGTTCTGTGGCAGAAATATTCCAGAATTTTAGTTTGTCACTACCTGTAGGGAATCACAACAAGTAGTTACAAATGTAGGACAGAATTAAGGATAAATCCATGAATTAGAAGGCTGTCTTGCTGTGTCTGCTAGATGCAAATTAGTTGAATAATTGGACTTTTTTTCCTTAGGAGTTTAATTTTGTGATAAAAAGAGGAAAAAATGTTAACTTAATAATAGCAGCTTGAAAACTGACAGTTTATGAAGATGGAACCCCCCAGTACTTTTCAAATCTGCTTGCTTAAAAGCCATTAACTTATGCAAAGTAACAAATTTTTGATTCAGGGAGAGACTATCAGGTGTTTACAGTGATAGATTTCCTTTTCGAGTTTCCTTATGTGTTGTGAAAATTCGTCATCAAAAGGAAGAATTGTGTCTATTTGAGCTCCGCACAGGGAATGGAGAAGATAATACGTCAGCTACGGGAAATGTAATACAGTTACACTGCCCTTATTTTGACGAGTGTGAGTGCAAATATCCAGGACTGGTGTAATGCAAAATGGGTGCTTGTAGGTTTGTATAAATGTAAATGGATTGCATGTATCTGCTTTCAGAAGAATGTCTTTTGGAAATTGTTGGGTTGTAGGACACTCAGGAGCAAGCTTTAGATTGAAGACGTGAGTTTAGCTTTTAGGATTTAGACACAATCGTATTTCTGAATTCCACTAGAAGTGAACTAGCAGTAACTGAAGCTTGAAAGCTGTATGAAGTCTGGCAGTTTTGAAAGCCCAAAGCTAGGGGTAACTGTAAAATCTGCACTAGGTTTTCAGTCAAACCTCATTTCTGCATAACTCTTCTTTCATTAATTTTTATGGGTACTTCTGAGTTGACTTGGCGTTGTTTAGGAGTGTCAGTTGGCTGCTCTAATTTAATTGAATATTATTAATGAAATTGCATTTGCCAACAACCTTGGCACTAACACCCTTTGTGTGTAGTTGGAAACACTATTTAGTTACTAAGCAGTTGAGTAATTGTTACCAGATGGAAGTTAGCAGGCTTGTATTAAAGTTTTCATTGTCTAATGGCTTGAAAATAAAGCAAGCTTTCAGTAGCCAATTACAATTTATCTATTCTGTACTACAGTTGCAATTTCAGATTAATTTTTGGAGGTTTCTTATTTTGAACATTTGTAGTTGAATTTTGCGTGATTTGCAATCTAAATAGAAATTATTTTTCTGGCAAATGAGACTTTGCTTTAGTGGTTTTGCAGATACACTGATACACTCAGGAAGACAAGAGGCATGTATTTTTGCACTTAAAGTACTGTGCTGTTAGTCATGAAATCTGCATGGCTGTGGATTCCAAAAGCCAGCATATAAAGGAGATGCTAGGCTTGCTAAATATGATGACTGAATGCTGATTCGAACCTCAGGCTCCATTTCTCTGCTTTTAATACCCTTGTCCCCATTATTAACATCTTCCTTTTTTCTTTCTACTTTTAGCTATTTCTGGTTAAGTAGGTGTATGTGAATTCTTTTGACACAGTAAAACTGATCAGGGGAATAAGAGAAGCAGCTCAAGATTGCTGAAGTAATTATTTACCTGCTGTCATAGGCAAAGGTGCAAAATAGTTGCTGTTAGGCATGGGTGGTTGGAGAGTTTACAGAGATCAGGATAACCCCAAACTCTCCACCATATGTGAGAACCAAATCCAGCCAGTGGTCAGGGCAAGTACTGGTTCCCTGGGTACGTTAGACTTGTGCCAGCAAGGCTCCTGTCAAGCCCTTAGAGAGTGTGCCTGTTTTCCTCAGAAGATGCGCGCAGGGAACAGAAGCTACGCTAAGGGAAGGTGATGATGCTTTGCTGTCTCCTCATTCCCGTACCCTTGGCATTCAACCATACGTAACGGCACAAGGAAGTTTTAATCCGTTTTTTTCAACGCACAGATTTGTGGCTATGTTGGTTTAAGCCTGCTGGGAATGATAGAAAAGCTTTTCTTTCAGTGTTGCTTTCAGATGAATTGTCAGCATATTCTTGCGTGAAGTGTATGTATCTTATGTCAACCTGTCACTGGCTCAGCAAATGGCTCTAGGCAAGTCAGCCAACTTTGGTGGACCAGTTCTCAAATTACCTGACGCCTACATTTGTCCCAGGTGAATGAGCAGAACTTCTAGTATGTATTTCTGTACCTCATCCAAAAAAGTAAAATAATTATTACAATGGAATCTATTGTGGAGGATTGTGTCGTATAAGCTTCTTAGGTGATGGCAGTGCTAAATATTACAGAAGTAATACATAAAGGTAGTACTGAAAAGTCTTGAGTTTGACAAAAGACAGTCAAGAGGCTCCGGACAGTTCTCTGTGCGGTGATCCAGGCACAAAGAGTGAAACTGCAAATCTCTGAAATTAATCTATTGCAGAACAGGGACCTGCTTGTAATTATGCAATGGAAAATGGAAAGCCCTCTAATTTTCAACTTTACTCATTGTTTTGGGAGATGAACTTTCCTCCCATCCATATTACCATTTAATGACCACCTGTTGCTGCAGGATTGCAGAGAACCTGTCCTCTGAGTTTCTTCCTCTATCACAGGTTATGGGCTAGATTTTTTTTCCCCTTATATCTAGTCTAAATCTACCCTCTTTTAGTTTAAAACCATTACCCCTAGTCCTATCTCCATGTGGACATTGAACTGTTGACCACTATCCTCTGGATGTGACCATCCAACCAATTCCTCAGCCACTGAACAGTCCACCCATTGAATCCACATCTCTCCAATTTAGAGGGAGGGATGTTGTGGGGCACTGTGTCAAAGGCCTCCGTCTCAGAGTAGTATCGGTCTGTATGTTTGAACAAAAGTGAGTTTTCTCTTTTACTGGGAAATTCTGGGTTTGCATTATGTGCTTTGTAAGCCTCATTGTGCCTGTGTCCTATGCAAAACTTAATTATTCTCTGTTACTTTATCTTCTCTTTGTTAACCCATTTGTTTGCTTTTTACAAGACTGGAGTGTAAGCTCTGCAGGACTGGAATAGAGAGTCTAATTCTGCACCTAATCTGATGAGACTCTGATCCTTATTTAGGTATTGAGACCTGGACAATCTATGAAGTCTGAAGTGATGCACCTAACCTGCTGATTGTTTTTAGTATCTGCATGTAAAATCTTTTTTCTTTGAGATTTGAGGAGGAAACAGATGTTTCAGGTGCTGTTATGCTATTGACCAGATTTACCAAACATCTGTCCTGGTTTGGTAAAGAGAATGAAGTTCCCTTGATTATTTGTAATGCAAGATCGTAGCAAAACAAACAAACAAAGAGAAACAGACCTCTGGACAGCTCTGTGATAAATTATCAGGAGCTGAAGAGATACGTCTTTCTCGCTCACTCTGAAACGTCATCTGGTCTGCCCTGTCTTCTCACGTATAGTCCAGGTTTTAAGAACTGGAGAGGAACTGGACTTCTAATTTCATTCTCCTCTTTAATTGAAGTCACTATCTTTAGCTGCCTATTTTTTTTTTTTTTATTATTAATATTCTGTTGCGTGCTGTCCTTTAGCAGCGGGATAATTGATAACTCCAAATATGTTCTTAATATTTCTTTTTATTTTTCTCTCTCTCTTTTTTTTTTTTCTTTTTTTTTTTTTTTTTTTTTTTTCCAGAGCCTGTGTTATCTTGGGTGTCATATTCCTCCTGTCATCTATATGTATTGTGATCAAAGCCATCCATGATCTTGCGAAGAAGGTGCTTCCAGAAGTGGTAAGGTCATTCATATTATTTAAAATGTTCCCTTTATTCCCTTCACCTCAAGTGAGACTGAGAAAGGCCAACATTTCCTTTCCACAAGCTACATTGAACTCGGCAAAGCTCTGGCAGGCGCATATCCTGCCTGGCTGCACGTACTGGTCCTAGTCTTCAAACAGTACTTTTTTCTTATGTGATGGAGTCCAGTCTTGATGGGTTTTTATAGTTGGGACCCCATCTGTTCTTCGCCATGGTTACCTTTTTGGGCCAAATTTTTCTCGGCATAATCACGTAAAGCTTTTATACAGGACTGTAAGAGTTCACTTACAGAGTGGAGAACTCTCAGGGCTCAGTGAAAGTGGTAGAATTTTATGAGAAGGATGCTTCCACAGTTTACTACTCCAATGGCTTCAGTATTTTATTTTTCATGTGGAAAAGTGTATTTTTGGATTGTATTTCTTTTTTTTTTTTTTTGGTTTTCCAGCTCTTGCCTCCAATTCCAGAGCCATGTGCGTGTAGCAGGAATGAAACAGGTGAGGGGAGCATGCTGGGTGAAAGAGCTAGCTTTTCAACTGGCTCACCATGGAGCATCACAAAGGGCTTTTCTCCTGCTCTCTGCTTTCTTTTGGTTATGAAAGCCAGCCCCTACTTGGCCTATAGAGCAGCTGTCCCCAGCAGCCTTTCTCTCAGCTCTGCTCTATTCTGTCCTGCTTGCTTCCGTTCAATAGTGAATATTAACTTCTCTGAGCTCTACTCATCCAAACCAGCTACTCACTGGGAGAGCCATTTGGCAATGTTCCACTCCCAGAAGACTCTTCCTAATGTGTTCAAGCAAAATGAGGCATCAGTTCAGTTATGGTATATGCAACCTGACTTGAACCTCTTTTTATTCAGCCTTCGTGAATTTTCGTCTGTTTGTAATTGCGTGCAGACATTTGCATTGGGGCTTCACCCTGCCAAGTGCCATTCTCAACACATCACTAGAGAGAAACCTAAACTCCTCACTTTATTCATAAGATGGAGGCAGAGCTGGAAAAAAAAAAAAAAAAGCCAAAATGGAATTTCAACTTGTTACCCACTGTTAGCGGTGCAGATCACCTACTGGGTCCTGTACTCTCATGGAAGCTTCCAAGAAGCTGGGCAACTACAGAAACTTATTTTCAGCAGTTCAACGAAATGTGGGCAATGATGAGTAGCGTAGCAAAAGCCCATGAGCTACTGCATTACTGAATTGCAGCCAGGTGCGTTGTTTGGCTGCAGGTGATTAACGTTCTCTTTGCATTTTGCTTTTCCTCTTTTCTAGTCTATATAATTTACTGCCTCCTTAGCTCTGCCAGTGTAACAACACTTGTAGTTGTTCACCAGCCTGGTTCTGTGAAAATTATCTAGGTTAGCTCAAACATTTTTAATAGTCAGTTCTTAAACTCAACGGAAACATTTTGACAGAACTGGGTTAAGGAGTGAGCATGGATGCTGTTGTGCCAGTAAGGCTGAAGGAGATTCTGGTAAGGGTGAGGGGAGACCTCACAGTGATGGCCAGCTGAAGGACAACCTTTAACTTGACTGTACCCAAACAGTGTATCTGGCTACAGTTTGACTCCTGTTAGTGGGAAAATGAAATGTATAGTCTTGGCTGTATGAAGCAGAAGTAAAGAAGGGAGGCTGCAATAATAATAAAAACACCCATTTGGTGAGTTTATGGTAGCGTAGATCAGATTAATTTGGATGTCTCATTCTAATTCATTGTGGGCAAATGCCCTAAGAATTCCAGCAGTAGGAACAAAAGTTTGAAAGGTGTGGCATCTATATCTTACTCTTCCATCATTACAGGTACCGTCTACAGGTGAGATCTCTGTTTCTTACATGGGAGAAATGTCTCCTATTGGCAGCATCAGTGTTATTTGTGACTTGCAGATACGTTGTGCTTTCTCATTTTTAGTTTTTGAAATGCATTTACAGCAGGAAAAAATTATGAAATTGGAGCTAGAGAAAGGTATCCCCAAAGAGGAGAGCCCATTACATTTCAAGTGTTCTGTAAGAATAATTGGTACAGATCCTTTTTGTCACAGATCTTGGATTCAGACTTTGGTGCACTAAAATTGGGTCAAGTAGGTGAAAGCTAGGGTGAATGCTGCTTACGCTTCATCCAGTATCAGGATAAAGAGGTGATTTTGTTCCTGTGACATTGGGCTGACTGTTCTCACTCATTTAGGCCCTCAAGTAGTATCAGTGGTTTGAAAGATTTATCTGGCAGGGCGTGGACTGTGGCTGACTAGCAGTGGAGTAAAAGCCACATGTGCACACACAAAGGATTTTCATACCTTGCAATTCTTTCTGGGAAGTAGGTTAGAACAAGGGCTCAAAAAAAGATAGCACTTCTGTTCAGTGTCTCTTCAATGGTACGACAAGGATTCTAATTTCTAAGTCTTTCAGTACACTCACTTACTGTGGGAAACTGATTCCGTAAGGGTTGCATGACAGGTGAAATATCTCTGTGTAAACGAAGAATAACACTAAAAAAAGGGGGAGACCTTTTTTTAGCTCCTTTTAGCTAATTTAGGGGGCATTATAGAAAGATATTGCTGCAGGTAATGGCCACTGAGGTATTATGCCTAAGACTTGCTACATTAAAAGTATTTGGGGGAAAAAGACATGTTTTAATAGAAACCTTTCCAGTTGCTCTAGCTGTGCCCAAATCTGATGCTGACTTTCTGTTTGTGTAATGCTCCCTTAGCTGCTCTGTGTCTCAGCAGGAACAGCCATTCTTCCCAGTTGTTTGGGTCTTTGCTGATCAAATATTTCCCAGCTAATCTGCAGCTGCCCAGGCGGTATCATTAGCATCTTAAGATAGTGGAAATCTGCTCAAATTAAATCAGTAAGGGGGAGGAGTTTTTGCCTCTACTCTTTTATCTAGGATGGTATTTTCTATGTCTTGGACTGCCAATGAACTAATTGCTAAAAGAACTAATTTCTGTGGTATCTTATAGTATAATTTAGCTATAATGTATGGACATATATGGAAAAATAATAGAACAGCATTTTCTGCTAATGGCTTTTTGTGTAGCAGTGAAGTAACTAGTTCTGCATCAAAATAGTGACTTAAACTATTTTCTGACGGTGATTTCTGTATTACTGGGATTTCATATTAGCATGCTGCTCTGACGCCAGGGAAGTATCCTAGTATGAGCAAGAATGAAACATTAAGACCAAGGAAAGGTCAGTATAAGTCCACTGGAGACCCAAACTGGTACAAAACTAGAATGAAGAGCTTTGTACTAGGTTAAGAGAATGTGTTCTTCCACATAAGTTTCACATGTGAGTCATAGTTGCATGATTTTTTTTTTTTTTGTAGAGTTTCATCTTTATTAGCCTTTCTTGAAGCAAAGGTTGTTGAAGATGTGGGTACTTGTCAAAGTGTCTTGTGGAAGTTTGGATGTGTGACTTCAGTTTTAGGGGAGAGAAGGTGGCTAAAACCCCACTGGAAAGTGTTGCTCTTGGTGTTCAGGTGCTGAACAGAAAGCTAGTACTGTCAGTCTTCAGGACAGAAACTGGAAGGTTTGGAACACGTTACTCTGCTGTTCATGAGGGATTTGAGATTAAGGTAGTGTTGGTGCAGGGTAACGTGACTGACTGCATAGTTCTCAGAACTGTGAAGTCTCTTTTTACATCCTGATTTGTGGTAAACTTCAGTGATGTTGTCAGAGTTGAAAATGGGGAGCAGTTATGATTTCTCTGAGTTCATTTTAATTTGCCTAAGTTTTGGAGAAAATAATACGATATGGACAAGTTTAATTTAAGAAATGAAACAGATCAAGCAATTATCTGCCTGCTAATTGTAAGGTGCTATGATTAAAATCCTAAACGCGTAGTCAGTCACTTCTGAATCATTCTGGATTAGTTGTACAAAGTTAATTGTATTTCTTGTTGTGTGTAAGATAGATTGGTTACTTACCTGTCAGTTCTTAATATGCATGTAGTGAGAAAGATATTTCCTTGGAAAGAATTTGAGATCTTTAATGTAGAGATTCTGTTGTCCTTGAGGTGGATCTTGGAAGAGTTGCTTTCCTGGAAATACTACCAATGAGAAAAGATAAAATTCACATGACTAAGTAATAATTTGAAATGCTTTTTCAAACGTTTTGAACACAGATTTTATTTTACTTATGTGGACATTTAGAAACAGGAGTCTTCAGTGTTTTTGTCGTTTCATATGATGATTTCAGCTGCAGGTCTGACAGTCCTCACCAGGATTCAGAGAACCAAAAGGAGAACGATAGGTTTACACGTTAATGGCATTACCACCTCGAGTACCCTGTCCTGTAAGGGTTTTCCACAGTTTCTTGTTAGGCTGCAGAGAGGAGGTACGTAATTTAAGGACAGGAGCTCAAGTTTAGCTCAGTCAGGTATTTTTCAGTCACCTATTTGAATTCTCTTTTATTCCCTGCTGAATGTAATTTCCTTGAGACACTGTGAGTGACAGCACTCCTGATCTGCACCGACATAGAAGAGAAGACGGTTAGAGCTTCTGACTTTCTGCATTTCTTAATACTGCTTCTGCCTTTCTTTCCTGCTTTTGTTTGTTTTACCTCTTTGTCTGTGTTAAGTAAAATACCTAATAGGTAGTGTATGTCACTACACATGCTTTCAGCATGAGCAATGGTTTTTGTGATTCTTTTAAACAGTTCAAGATCTTGGGAGACACAGAAATGGTATATTCCTCCTTTTAGTTCCCTTGCTTGATATGCCAAGGACTGTAGTGAACTTTGAACTAGCCTACAAGGCAGGATATGAATGACTAGATAGAATAATTGTTTTAAAATCTGGGTAATTTTAATGCTAAATGTTTCTCCTGGAATTTTGACTCCTGGTAGTGTGTGTTTTCTATATACAATGACAAGCTTGGGTCAGGCTGTGCTAGGTCAGGCTGAAGGCCCATTTTTGGTCACCACCAACTTTCCTCTTAGCTTTCTTTTTAGTTTTATCTCAATATTTTAGATGAGAAAGCCTGAAGAGCACACAAGATTCAAGGTGTAGGGGTCACCAGGGATTTATACAATATTAATTTTTGCAAATTACAGTTGAGCTCTGAATTGATATTTTTTTCGCAGAACTTCTATAACTGTAGATTCCATCTCCTGCGCTTAATAGCGAGTTTAGAAATTATCACCCTTAAGTAAACTTAAGGTTTTCCCTGTGCGTGTTACTTTATATAATAATTAAAAAGAAGCCTGCTCTGAAAAATGACCTTGTGAGTCAGGAGAGTTGGCCAGTGAATTAATTATATGCTTGCTATATATATATATATATTAGTATTAATTATGCACTACTTACTATAGTGGGGAAAAGTTCCTTTTCAAGTAATTGAGATATATTTTAGTTGTCAGGGTTCAAAACACAATCCCTTCTGCTAGTGTCTTCAATATTTGTGGTGTACAGCAGTGTTTTCCAACAACTGATCTATATAATTGTATTGCTTATTGTGTTTTAAAATGAATTAGTATATGAAGTCAGGAACTAAAGGGCTGATGATAGGGTAGATATAGGAGAAATATTGCAACTGAAGAATGTATTTGTCCAAAAAGTCTGGAATACACCCATATTGAATGTATGCAGTGAGAAGTGCAATGCATTTTTTTTTTTCTTCCACATTTTCTAAGCTTTGGACGTTACTTTTAGTGAGCGTCAGAAAATGTGTTATGGGTCTCTGATTTTTGGGCGGAGGTGTAAATGATGAGAATAAAGCTTTCACGTCCCTTCCAGAGAGTATTTCTCTATCGTGTAACCTTACCTTGAATTTGCAGAGATGCTTCATTTTCCTTCGGAGGAAAATTGTGTGGGAGTGTGTATGTAGACGCAGTTTCTGCATGCATCAACACATACGCACAAGTCACTTTCTTTATCAAGCTGTGACCTCCATTCTTATTTGCCTGAAAATATTTTTAATTAAAACTTTCATATTTTATGAATTTAGAGATGTGATGACGTTTGCTGCTTATATTGGAACATGTTGGTTTTGAAGGAAATACTGTTTCTCTCCTGTTCGTGTCCTAGGATGCATAGATATTTGGGTAAGATTTCCTGTACAAAGTAGGGGTACACGTGCTGTATGGAGCCCATACGGTGCCCCCAACCCTTCCCAGAATTTTTAAGTGACGCTGTCTTTGTCTTCCTATGCATGTGCTGTACAGTGTCTCTGCCCAAACACTATGCATATGTTTGCAATGAGGAGTAGCTGTGAATGTGCTATTGTACACCTGAAAAACTCAAAAAAATATGGAAAGGTCATAAAATCCAAAGAAAACAATTTTTTTTTTTTTTACAGGAACAAGAGATGTGCCATTTATGTGTGGGAACCTTAGAGCTACAAATTCCACCTCTTTCTGTGTTCTCCTATTTTTTATATAGCTGTGAATTTCCTATATAGCTGTGATTCTTTATTCTTTGACGATCTACTTCAGCGTGACATGCCACAGTTATTATTTCCATTTCTTATCGTTGACCCCTAAGGAAATATTTTTCACTGATGAGATCTTATGGTTTTTTTTCTCCCTCTCCTCTTTTTCTTTGTTCCTAACGTACTTGCGGGAAATGTTGGAAGAAGTAGACCAGCTGCTCTTCTTTCTGGGGTGTTTGGAATTAAGATTTCTGATAATTTTAGCTGTTCAATACACGTGACTTACAAGCTAATCAGTATGTGACATTTGGAATATAAAACTTTCATTCTATTTACCCTTCCACTTAATTTCAAATTAATATTTCGCAGATCATGTAATTTAAGGGTTTTCTTTTTTTTCCCTACTGTGTTGATTGTTGAACCTAAAACAGAACCACTTCTTGTTGGCTAAGAAATTATTTACTATGTTTTTTTACCCCCGTAGCTATCAGATTCAGACTATTTCCGCTATTAGTACTCACAGCATTTGTTCTTCAGCCTGTGTTAGCCGTAATAAGATGATTCCCACTAGGAAAAGGAATTGCCGTTCCTCTATTGATGTTTCAGAGAGCTGTATCCACAGCCAGTACTGACCCTGAGGATTTGGTATGCACACATTTCATTACAAAGAAGGAGCAATGGTGATATTGCATAATGTTGATGACATCATGCTTGGATTTTTCTGTAAATTTTAATGATTTTTTTTTTTTAATGTTTTGTTAGTTTATTGCGAAAGGAGCTTAGAACTCAAATTAAGCATAGGTTTCAAGCGTTGTTTTGCATTTGCATTGCTAGTGTTAATGCTTGCCATCTCTCTGATAAAAATCCGTTTTTCTTTGCCCCTCTACCTTCTTCATGTCAACTACTATATGTTCTTGGATAGTATAGATATAGTTTTAGTGTAAATGGTGTATTTTGTTTTAACTGTTGCCACAATGAGTTTGCAAACCTTTTCTTGTTTCTTGAAGAAGGCTAAAAAAGCCCAACCCAGCCACACTGAGAATGACTGTTTTAATTTTACCTGGGGTTGTAAATCAATATCCATTTACTATCCGGTTACTGCTTCCATTTCCCTAGGTAGTAGTGTAACACATGTAATGTCAATGCAGTTTGGCGTTTGTCCTCATTAGTATGGAAAAGGACACTTTTTTTTTTTTTTTTTGCAAGAGTAAGCAAGCATCATGCTGTATTTCTGACATTTCCTGCAGAACAAAGAAGGAAAAATGCAATCAGTTTGTGTACAAAAGACGTGCAGCACATCTGATGTGGTGCCTCCAATGCTTTTATAAATGAAATAATTTGAAAGATCAGGCCGCCTGTAATTCTGTCATATGCTATTGATTATGGTTGAAATGGGAAGCTAGGGGTGGCAGGCACAGTGTAGCTTCGAGTTCTAATTTTTTTACTAATTTGATAGTTTGTAATAAATACATCATAAATATATTTAACAATTATGCTCAATAGCAATCTAGCAAATAATGCTTGTGATTATATGCACATACATGGTTCCCTGTACATTTCTGATCTCTCATATATATGTGTGTAAAATTTATTGCTTATAATTTCAAATCAAAGTACCATGAACATTAATAATCCATTACAATCCTGTTTTATAATTATTACCTATTATGTGTGGTTTGGTGGTTTGATGTTTGGCCTTGAACAATTAATTTACCTCTAAAATGCACATACTTCTTACAGGTTGGTGAGAATGGTGTGGACACTTGAACTAGCTAGTGGATCAGGATTAGGAAAAATGTATCGACTGCGCTTCACTCTTTCTTCACATGATTGGTAGAAAGTCTTACTTTCATACTTTAGCACATGGTGATAAGATACAAAAGTTGGCAACTGCTAGCGACTTAGTAGGTTATGTGAAGTGTGTTGCTGCTCTCAATCCCCTCCTAACTGGAGAAATGGCAGTCTCACTAGAGAGACACTTCTGTGGGTGGACAAATACCATTTTTATTATGTTTTATAACTCTTTGATGGTAAAGCAATGTAGATGAATTCTGGGAAAGTGGAAAGCACAAGTGATCTCAGCCTTTCAAGCAGACCCTTTGCAGGAGTCCTAAGGTCTCCTGAGATGGTTCTCTGGAGTCCATAGCCCCTTGGCTCCCGGCCCCGGTGCCCCCGCCGCGGCATTCAGCACACCCTGTCTTTGTTGTCTGTTTCTTGAAGAAGTGTTCTGTGCTGTGGAATTGCTTTGTCATAGCACTTCAGCACCAAAGGTACAAGTTTAAACATTCATAAGAATTTTTTTTTTGTGTGTGTGCTAATAATAGATCTTTATATCTCCATGTGAAGAGACTGTCTCCTACTTGAGTCAGATACTGGGCTTTCAATTTATTTTCTGACGGTGAAGTGCAATTAAAACTCGTGTCCCTTTTGAAGTTAGTTGGTGAGTGAGACCCTCCGGCTCCCCAGAAGCTGATTACATAAACTATTTATTACTTGGGAGAAAGTGTGATAAAGATTTGGACTTTTTTTTTTTAAAGTGTTTGTATTAGAAACATTTCTGTAACATCTATATAAACAGGATGCTTTAGGGGGAGAGGGGAGTGGAAACAGCCCTTTTTTGGTTAAGTAACAGGCTGCACAGAGTGGCTTTTAGTGATCCAACAGACAGTGCACCCAGATGACATGAGAGCTGCAGAGGGACCTGGAGGAGCAGGAGGCAGTGGAAAGCATGTAGTGATGGGGAGCAGGGCAGTAGCAGGACCGGACAGGTGCTGGGGAGGATGATGACCGGTCAACTGGACTGAAGAATGGTCATTGTCAGGACCTGTGAGACAGATGGTGAGTTGCAGAGATGGGCTAAATTAATATTTAACAACACAAACTCAGCTCAGTTCGGGCTTGCTGTGACATCGCTCCTGCCAACAGCATCTGTCGCGTTCCAGAAACGTGTCCCTACCTCCTCTGCCAAGATGAGCAAGGCTCAGCAGAGAAGGGGTGCAACACCATGAGACACTGGCTACTCTGGGAAGGAGAAAAGTGGCATGAGAAAGGTGATACCAGAAATTCCCAGCTGCTGGGGAAGTGGGGAGGTGATTTGGCCTTTGGCCAGTTCACAGAGGAAGCTAAGGAGAGGGCAGAAGAGTGGAAAGAAATCTGAAACTGTGGCGGGGCAGGAGAAGCAGCTTGTTTTGGGGTCGCACTAGAATGAGCTGGGAGGGCTGGAGAGGGGTATCGTACGTAGATTTGAATGGTCGTATTGTGTGTGTTGCAACCACTGGGGAGGAACACTGAGCATGCCTTCTTCCTCCCGTACCGATGGATACCTTTTTACACCGTGCACTTCAGGTAAAATGAGAACATTTTTACATCCCAAAAGTAGAAGTGAAAAAGGGTTGGAAAGTTTTGGGGTTGGAATTAGTGAGATACATTCTAGGAAAAGATTAGGAGCATGAATCAGCTGAAATTGAGCTGAAATTCAGTTAGTAGACCGGGAATTGGGTTCAAATATCTTCACCTAATAAGCCAAGCACTGGAGCATCCACTGTGGCTTATTTTTAGTTTCTATAATAATTTCAGAAAGAGATCAAAGTCACAACATCATCATCAACAAGATTTCCTGAAGCCAGAAGATTAATGCTGCTTTTGGTGATATCTTTGAAAGCAGGGACAGAGCTGTTGTCACATTTTGGAAGACCCCTCTTCTCAGCTGCACTGGTGGGGACAATGCATTTGGATTCGGTGCAGGAAAGCTGTCTGTAGGCTTCTATTATTCCTTTCCTAAGGCCAAAAAAAGAGCATCCTAGGAAAGCTTTCTTTTGGGAAACTGTCACAGCATAAAACCTTGCATAAAATAAATCCTAAACATTGACACTGCAGCTATTAGAGTGCTGTGTAATGAGATGGCAGTCCGGGATGGGCACCTGGCTGTATGTACAGTGCTGTTTTATGCATGAAGCCATCTAAGAAGATATATGTGTCCTTTAATTAAGGTCTTGTGTACAGGGTAGTAGTAATGAGGGAATACGATGAAAAGAAATGGAAAAAGGAGGAGCTTTAGTTACCGCACCAAGAAGCGTTTATCATATGGAAATGATCAGAATTTTAATTTTTATCATCTGTCACAATTTGCTGCTGCTTTAATTAAAATAACACCAAGGACGTGTATAGGGAGCCTGGCTAGATGTGCGTCGTGCTCTTAATGACTGTCAGATGGGAAAGCGAGGGGTATGGAGAGGGCAGGACTGCGGGAAGATCCGGAGGGAGATGGTGCCAGATGGCCAGGCTTATTTTATTAATTTAGATCTCCATTATGGCTTCTCTTTTCTTCATTTCTCCAAAGGATGAGTTAGTTTAATGGGAATAATTTCACAGCCACAGTATGACGTGTTTAACTCTTCAGAGCCCATAGCAGTGCAGCAAAGTGCGTGTGGCAGTTGCGTGTCCCGTCAGCCGGCCACCTCTGTGAGGCCCCAGCTCCAGCCAGATGCTTAGCCCACCGCAGCCCTCCCTCAGGTAATTTATTGAACCCCTCTTAGCAGGCGTGCCCTGACTCACAGCATACCAGCGCAGCCAGCTGCTGTCCTAAACTGGTTTCAGCTTCTGATCGTTGCAGCCAAGGCAGCGTTTTGAGGCGTTTCTCTCCTGTCTGCTCAGGCAGGGGCTGTTCAGACTTCTGGGCTTCAACATTTATTTTGGGCTCATCTCTTACATCTGCAAAACCTTCTTGTTGGCAGCAAGTAGCTTCACTCGTCTTCCAGCGCTTGGGTGCTTGGACACCCAGAAAGCAAAGTGGAGGAAAGTGAATTTAAAAGATCTATCTATCTATTTATTTATTTATTTATTCCCCCTTCTTTGGTTTGGTGTTCGTGCATCGTGTGCTCAGTTACTGAGGTGCCTGCTGCCTCCCGGTGGCTGTTGCGAAAAACTGCACGAAACTGCAGGTAATGATTTAGATACGGTTTAGACTTACGAGTTTAGAGATTTAAAAACCTAATATTGTCTTTTGAAAACGTATTCAGCAGTCTAAAGCAAGGAACTGCTGAGGTGTTTGCATTAAGAGCAGGGTTTTTAAATTTCTTCCCTTTCTGTGCCCACTGTGATAACGAAGGGACTGCAATTTGCAGGTTGTCTGCGTTATCAGTGCTATTGGATTAGTATTAGCAATCAAATGAGCTCATCTTCTATGAGTCAAGGAAAAAACCACCAGACTTTTGAAGAACGTCTAGTTCCTGTATCCTCTATAAAAGGCTGTTCATTAATTCATTTTGTAAGTTGATTTAGAAATCTATATCCCATTTAAGTCATTCCTGGATTCCAGTAAAGTGGCTAGACTAATTCTGATCGCAGCTTGTGTAGCTGAAACAAAGGGCAAGGTGCACTTCCACATACCATGAGTTTAGTGACCCATGGAGGGAAAAAAAACCTGAATTCACCCCCAAAATCTGTGGTACATGCCATGAAAAAGAAAAAAAAACAAAACAGCTCAAAATAATGTGCCACACAGGGATGAAACCTGGCAGTATAACACAGGGAATAAGGCATAACATTTTAAAGATTCTTAATTAATATGTGGACTTTTGAACATCTGTATCAATAATTTTCAAAATATCTTGTATTGAGATTCATAGGTTTTTTTTTTCCAAACTGTGACTTTGTAATTGTTTGCAGGTCCAAGGTCCATCCCCAAGGATTTCATAGGTGTAGGAAATCTGCATTTTGTCAGCCCAGGACTGACGGTAACATCACTTTTGGTAGCAAAATGATGTATACTGTCACTTCCACTGGGTCTACAGTGTTCAGGTCTGTGTTAACGACAAAGCTTATGCTTTGCTGGGGAGGAAGATGAAGACAAGAGGTAGGGATGACTGGGAGCCATCAGTAAGGTTTTTGGAGAGTCTGTGGGGTGATGATGAAATAAGAGATCTCATGTTGTCATTAAGCATTGGCAAGAGAGATGCAAGAGAAACGCAGTGTTGAACTGTCGGTTGCTCCACTGAGCGCTGTGACACCCAGCACACGTTGCCTGTGGAAAGCTGGGACTAGCCACTGCCCTGTGAGGGTCTTCATGCTCTTGAGAGCCTCACAGGCAGGTTTGGTTGCCACACTTTCTGTTATAAGTGATTGAAGTGAAAGCCAAACTCGCGCACCTATGGGCAGCTGACATTCTGTGTGATGGTGTGGGAATGGCGCTCTGACGCAGCAGGTTGGGACGGAGATCACTAGGTTGATGGAGCATATCATTCTGCTTCAGATTATTCTGAAGTCTTATACATACGCTGTATATTAAAGATTAGGTAAAATATCTAATAAAATCCTAGATGAGATTAGATTAAAATCTTGAGACCAATCAGAATTTGTCAGGCTATCAAAATTAAGTCCTTGAGCATGATAAATACACATTTTTGAGAAAGATGCACAAAGTTTAGAGGCATGAATTTGATAGGAATCTCGAATTTCAAGACCTCTTTGCAAAACTTATCCAGACTTTTGGAGCTTTGTTGTAATTTCAGAACTTCTGAAAACTCCTGACTTTTCTTGCTAGGCTGACAGCAAGGAAGTATTCCCAGTCCTTCCTCGGTCCTTCCCTAGCACTCCCAAATTGCCTTGGGTGTTTCCCAGTTGTTTTGTTAGGATAATTTTACAAATGCTTTTTACCCTACCTTTACCCAGTGCTTAAGTTATGTATTCTTGCTGCTTCTAGCTTACTCTCTTTTCCTCAGTGCATTTTGTCTTAATATTCAGTATCATACCAGGACCAGAAAGAGAGAGCTTACGACTGGAACTGGATGAAGCAGACTTTGAAAATGATATGACATTAAAAATTGTATAAAAATATATTGAATGATTTATTTAGGGATGCGAGTACATTATACCAGTAATCTAATTCCCAGTATCTTCCTAAGCAGCTTTCAAAACCATTTTTCTGATTTCTTTGGGTTTTGAATTGCTGCTAAAATAATGAAAATGGATGGAGCTGAGGGTGACTCACCAGGACAGTGGTTACTATCAGCGGGGATTTTTGCCCGCCTGTTTTAAATCAGTCACAGGGTCCCAGTGGCACTGGCCCACTTAGACCTGCAGATAAAAAAAAAAAATCCTACCCTTGCTATTTCCTTTATTTGTACTGGTGTTGCAACAGCTTCAATTAGAGCTTCTGTTAAGAGTAATACATTAATGTGTTTCAAAGCTCTGTGGTTAGGGAGCAGGCAGGCGGAGAGCTGGCTTGGGTTTCTCTGCATAGCCCCAGGGCTGATGTACCACGGGCTCCCTGTAGGCACTTTATTGCAATGCTGATGTTTTGGCACTCAGGAGTGTTTCCTCCCGCCCCAGCCAAGCATGGAATAGTCAGGAGAAAGAGGTGGGTGTCTCCAGGTGACCTTTTAGAGAATATATGTTAAAAAATTAGTTACTCCACGTAGGCAGCTTTCTGTTGAAGGAGCCTGGGGAGCCCATGTTAGGCATTCAGATTCGGCAATGTGGATATTTCTGTAGCTGTGAAATGAAAGGCCATGGAAAATTTCTTCTCTAACAAGGAGCTAAAGCTGGCTTTGCACATCAGTATCAGAAGTCTTACAGATGTAGCTTGGACCAGACTTGACCTTGGAAGAAAGAAACCGAACAAAACCAAAGCAAGAGCAGAATCAGAAACAATATTAAATGTTTTTTTTTTTTTTTCCTCACACCAAAAATCAACAAAGGTCTGGTAAGTGGGATTCTGCTCTCGAGCCTTTATCCTGCAGGTGGGGACTTCATTACTGATTGCCTTAGACACTAGGCAGTCTGCAGCCAGCCCTGCAGGTACATAACCTCCTGATTCGGAGGAGCTGGGTCAATCCAAAACTCGTTGCTTGGAACTGTCACTAGTTGTGTTTGCAAAAGCAATTACAGGCAGCAGTATAAGCAAAATAAGCACCAGCTGCTGTGCAAGTCGTAAGTCAGGAAGTCTTTTTCTCAGGTTATATACGCCAGTGGCACAAAGAATTGCACAATAACCAGTACTATTTGTCATTTAATATGTGGAGAACGTCCAGAGATATTCTAATGTCTGACATCTTTCCTTTCAGGATGATTTTCTGTATAGCGTCTCCGTTTTAAGTGGAATCCTTTGCACTGTCTTGGCAGTAATCAAATTTATGCTGGGAAAGGTCCTCACGAGCAGAGCGCTGATAACCGATGGTGAGTGCGAAGTTCATCCTGCTGCATTTGTAGACTTTTCCAGGGAATGTTGTAGACACAGAGGATACAGGTGACCCCTGCACGAGGGCAACTGTGAAAGACCATTGAAATAAGGGCACTAGAAAATGGAAAGGAAAAACAAAACTGCAGAACAGTCTGTGGTGCTACTTAACACAGATAGCTCAGCTGAAATGGGCATGTCTGGTGGAAGTCAAAGGGTTAACGTGTGGATAGTAAGGAATAATAGAGGTAGAGGTAGAGCATGTAATAAATCAGTGTGTATTAGTCAGAGGTTAGACTACAGAGGGGGAGTATGATACTAGTTTATACAGCTTTGGTTAGGTCACATCTGTCCTCACTGCCTGTGCCTGGTAAACAATTTCATCCCTCCCGTTAAACGAAGCGAGTCTGTGGCAGAAGACACCTCTCTGCCTTGAGCAGGAATCACAACTATCATTCGTATGCACACCCTGTAGATAGAATTTGCCACCGTAGTGCTTTTCCTGCCACTCAGCAGAGCTGGTGGAGCATCACATGTGTAAGACAAAGCCTTTGCCTGCCTGCTGCCCCACACTCCGCTGGCCCTGCCGGAGTTTGGCACAAGGGGAATCTCATCTGCTGTACCCTTAGAAGACCTCGCTGCCACTGCTCTGTTGGCTCAGGTGTACAGTGCCTCACGGTTGCACTTTTTAAAGCTGGGTTCAGATAGGCCTCTTAGGGACAAGGCTCAAGCTTGTGAATCTTCACAAAGCCACGGGGAGCTACTCTGCAAACAAGTGAGGTCACAGCGATGGCGGGCATTTCACAGCGCCCTGCAAATCTCTACCAGATTTTATCTGCAAGCACAGGGAAATTTGAAATGCTCTGTAAACATACGTGGTAGGGTGTTAATGATTTATGGATTGTGGTACATAAATTATTTTATTCTACTAAAGATTTCACTTTAAGTAAATTCAGTTTTCAGCTTACTCTAGGGATACATACAATTGCTTTATTTTAAGTAATTTAAACATACTCACACGTATTATGAGTATTTATATTTTATATCATCTCACATAAATACTTCATGAGTATTTGTATTTTAAATATAAAATAAGCAAAAAAGGAATCAAAACAGCAATGCAGGGGCTACGACTAAGCTACTGCCTCCTGAATTTGTAATTCTCTCCCCACAGACCAGTTCAGTGATCTTATTGTTTACTATGGACTCTGCCACCCTAGATATTTTTAAACAAAAATATCTCCAACCTGCAAATAGGATCCTGGAAAGGATCCTGGGAGCCACAGCGCAGTGAGTCTGGCTGCCTTTGTTGTCAGACAGTAAGTGGGACATGGGGACCCTTGCAGAACTGTGTTTAGGCAGGAAATGATTAACCCTCCCTTTAAAAAAACGTAGCTTGTTTTTGAAACAGAGCAGTTTTTGCAGACAAAATATTAGCTGAAAAATTCCCGAATAACTCTAGCTCTGAATTGGTCTCCTGTATGGCCCAGAAATCTCTTCCCCCATAATTACATCCTTGTGCTAATTATATTGCTTCTGAGCTGGAGATTGCTCATTCATGATTAAAAAATTAGAGAATAAAGTATACAATTACCTCGGTCTGGTTTTTCTCTCTCTTGTCTTCCCTTCAGAACTCCTTTAGAAAATATAGGAGGCTGATCTTACTATGTGTGGTTAAATATCTTCTTTCACAAGATATATTTACATATAGACTGGATTTATTAACAGTCGGGAGGAGACAATGCGATGCAGCAGCTGAGACAGATTTAGCACTCCCTTGCATATCTTTTTTTAGTGTTTTCTGTTTCCTGCTAATTTACCTCCTGCAATCACTGGCTGTAGACCAACAAACTGTTTTGAGTAACAAGAGCATACATTTTTCTTCCTGAAAAATAGGTTTATTTTCAAAACAGCAAATTCTCTCTCATACTTGTCGACCTCTATTAATGATTTTTTAAAAGAATAATTTTGTTTTAGAGCACAGCTTGACAACAATATCTCTTAAAAGCCTAAATATATGAATCCTAATAAGGCAAAATGTTATTTGTGCAATTTGTACAAGCTCATGGCCTTCTGGCTACTAAAACCAGCCATTTCCTATCTTAAATTTTGTAACATCTCAGAGGACAAATGCAGGTATGTGACAGTTAGGTGATGTTAGCCAGCTTTCCTGTAGGTTTGAGATAGCTGTTTCCTGCCTAGATTTAGCCACCTGTTTTTTCCTGTGCTAGCCTTATGCACAGAACATGGTGCCTGGATTAATACCTGCAGCCATTACGTGATTTCCTGCCACACCAGCAAAGCAAGGTTTGACTGAATGACAGTCAGGAAGAGAAAATAATTTCCTCTCTAAGTGGCTTCTAGATCATTTGTAACCATCAGCCAATAATGGCAAGAAAACCTGTTATTCCTGCCTTTTGCATATCATACTGATGGATTCTGACTTCAGCTGGGGCAGGGAAGGCAACGTTGTTTTAAATTTATAGTTAATTAATTTATACTTAATATTCTTTTTATATGCTTAATGTATACACAGGATATATTTAATTGACATGTATTAGCTGTATGAGTTTATTGCCTGGAATTCTTCTAGAGTGGAGTGTTGATGGAGTAATTGTGTTTATATTGGTTTAACTCTACTGCTATAATTAATCCAATAATCAGGCATCAACCAATTGTAGAATGCACTGCCACAGTCCAAAAAAACCCCCACGCCCTTTTTCTTTGTAAAGCTGGAAACCTGAAGCCTTCGTACGCCCTGTTCTGCCACAGACTTGCTAAGTAACACGTGCTTTTCCATGCCAGGGTTTCCTTTGCCTTTGAGTACCAGCTACCAGGGAGGTGGTGACTCTTGGTCACCATGTTGATGGTTTATACAAGTATTTGAGCTGTAGGGTACCTAGGAAAGGTCAATTTTTAGCTACATCTTTCAGAAAGGCTTAACATGACTTAGGCAAGGACTGGCTGTGAGAAGTCTGGATCAAAGGAGACATTCAGGAATGAGTGTCATGGATGTGGTTGTTGGCAGTCAGGGGGAACTGGAAAAAATGGCTAAGTACTGTAAGAAGCAGCTGATGAGAGTTGACTCACGAAACAATATAGAATATTTCAAGTTTGATTTTTCATTTGTCAACTAGGTAAATATTAAGTGTGTCTAGCAAATGAATGCATTATCAGTGACCTTTTTTTGTAGAACAAAAGTGATGTCTTTTGAGTTATTGAGAAAAAAAAAAACAGAAAAAAGGAATTTGGGGAAAAAATTAGTACAAGCAATGACTTAAAAAAAACCCAACCCAAAACAATAACCAATCAAACAAGAGTTGAAGGAAAAACAGCATTAACTATTCCAAAGGCTCCTGGAGAATTTAGAAGGGACAATCTTGGAGACAAAGAGAAAGGGTTTAAAAAGGGAAGAGGAGTCTAAAGTGATGTTCATGAAAATTGTGAACAATAGATATGAAGCTCCTGTGATATGTCTAAGGCATAAATGAGAAATATTCATACAATTATCCTGATGTCTGCCCTAAGGCATTCAGCAGTGTATGCAGCTAAGCTATAGTGCCAGATACACGTACACAAATATATGGGATGGGGTGAACAGCTTCAAGAGAAGATCTTTGAAATGTTGCTGTACAAAACCATTTTCCCTTTCATGACCTCCTTGCATGTACTGGATTCCAGTTTGCTCCTTTTCAGAGAAAATGAGAGCCACCTTACCAAGTGGCCTCTGAAGTTCTAATTGGAGATATTTGCACGTGCAGCGATGGTACGTACATTGTGAAGAGGTTCTCTGGCAGGTAACTGGGCTACAGCAGTTGTACGCAGGGCTGCGGCCAGCCAGCCACTATTTCACAGCCCAAAGATACTTCGATCATGACGATAAGCTACAAGAGAGATGAGTGCTTGATCATCAGAGTCAACATGGTGCAGGTCCAGCATTTTGAAGGAATATTGCTTTTTTGGAAAATGAGCATCAAGAGGTGAAAGCTGTATGAACCAAACAGCAGCTAGAATTGGGATTTGGAACTAAACAGAGAGCGAAAAAATTCGGACTGACCAAACCAAGACACACAGGACAGGGAAATTAATGTAAAATTATTTATATGAGCTGGGACAGGTGACATAGCTCTGAAACACTGGTCAGACACCAGCTGTTCCACGTTTGATTTGTTGAAGGGAAGTGTGGCAAAGACCTCTGGCTAACCACCCGTGGATGAATGGCTCTGCCTGCTCCTTAATGCCGTGCAAGGGCACAGAGGTGCCATGGTGTAACCCTTGCTGGTGGCGCTGGTATAATAATGCCTTGCCTCCCTACAGATTGTCTCTTCTTAGGCGAGATGATTAAGGCAAATTCCTTGAGATTCGGTTCTTCTTTCATTATTTTTTTTCCCCCTTCCAGGTTTCAACTCTCTTGTAGGTGGAATAATGGGATTTTCCATCCTTCTTAGCGCTGAAGTTTTTAAGCACAATTCTTCTGTCTGGTATCTGGATGGCAGTATAGGAGTTTTAATTGGACTTACAATATTTGCCTACGGAATCAAGTGAGTATCTCCTGCTAGCAGGTATTTCAGTACGTACGGCAGATGGGCTCTTTAATGTAATAAGCCATAGCTCTTAAAGGCTTATGTAACTCCAGTAAAATCAGTCTCTGGAATTTATTAGACTGGCTGCCAATACTGCAGCAGAGTGTGTGGAAAGGGATAAAAGATGCTGCGTCTCACATCAGTTGGAAAGAAGCCAGGACTTAAAAAGAAAGTGGAATAATTTTTAGAAAACTTTTGTATACCTGAATTTGGAAATACGGGCTTTGAAATATTTGAAAAATAACCACAAATCCTGGATAAAAAATCACTCTGTGCTGCTTTAGGGCACATTTCTAAGCATTGTTTTTTTTTTTTCCAAAGAAAGTATAGGTTAAAGGCAAGGTGCTCAAGTTTAAAGAATGACCTTGATAGTGGTGTCCATCTTAGCCCTACTGTATAGCAACTTCTGAACTGATGGTTAGCCAGTTGTGTTTCAGATGTTTTTTCTATTGAATTTTAAGATGCTTTATTGATTCATGACACCAGAAATAGAATAAAATCAAATTAAGCTGCGCCATGCGCTTCATTGCTGCCACAATTGCATGGAATCTGAGTTTTGCGTTTTGTTCCACTTTCTGCCATAAGAGGAAGGGGGAGATGTAGCATCTTAGTTAATTGGAATCATGCCTGTTGAGAAGCAGACCTTGGCCAGGCTGCAGTAAGCCATCATCTGGAAGCTGTGTGGTGGAGGTTTTTTTAACTTGAAAAGCTAAATTAATGTTTTAATAGAGAATACCATGCTTGGAAAAATCCCTGAAATCACTATTTCCTTTGTAAAATGAGCCATTCTGGAAAACTGTAGAGACAAATCCATACAAAAGTATTTATTTAACCATACCGAACACCATCAGAAACTTTTCGTACAGCTGCTGGAACTCATGCAACATCCACGCCATCGGTCTGCTTGACAGTGCACTTGTCTCTGCATCAACACTCCTGTGCTTCCCTCCGCAGGTTGCTCATCGACATGGTACCCCGCGTGAGGCAGACGCGCCATTACGAGATGTTTGAGTGAAGATCCCACCCCCTCCTCTGTAAGGACTGTAAAACTACAGCGGCGTACGTTTTGGCGAAGTGGTGCCAATGGTATTTTACTAAATATGCAGTTTGGTTCCCGTGGTCTGTTTTTGTTGAAGTTTGTTTTAATGGGAAGTCTCTCTGTAAAACTGGCATATGTGCACACTGCTTGCAATTCAGCCAAACAGCAGCATTTTTTTTTTTTTCAAGTATGCTATTGATTCCTGTGACAATAGAAAACATGCAGTTCGCAGTTGTAACCCAGCTGCCATGTTGTATATTCCAGAGTGAAAGTGTTCTTAATGGTGTGGTAAGCCTGTGGGTAAAGAAGTGCCAGTTTCAGATTTTTATTTAAATTTTTAAATTTTTTTTCTGATTTTCCCCCGGCCTGTATTTTCCCCAACACATGCTGTAACAGAAGTGCAATCCTTGCTGACCTCTTCGGCTAACAGAGCGTCTTGCAGAGTCTGGACACCAAGAGCTGTGTTGCTTAAAACACTTCAGCAGTGACCTCCTCCCCCCCATTCAAACAGACTCACGCAAAGAGCAGGTACAACCCTTTCTGTGATCAGAGAGATCCTTCATTTGAATCCTAAAGTAACTGAAACGATACCTCTTCAATTTAAATTCTCTTTTTTCTTAACGAGACACTGTTCGTAGCTTTGCATGGACCAAACAAGCACACGCAGTATTACTGTACAGACCAAAGCCAAAAAAGTTGTGAAAGGAAGAGGAGCTGCTTGAGGAATAGGATTTTAATTTTCTATTATACCATACACAGCTGTCCCGGCGTGTGTGACTGTGTGGTTGCTCTGTAGTCTGACGATGGCACAGCAGTGGCTCAGCCCGGTGGCGAGATGCAGATCTATTTATTCGATTTAGATTGTCCCGTAAAGTGTTGCTCACCTTCCATCGCACATCTTATATATTACTTAATAGCAGGTTAAATGATCAAAGAATCTTGATGTATAATCAATAAAACTGGTATCTATTTTATACAGTATCTGTAAGTAACATTTGAAAATTATTTCCAGAATGTATCATAGAACAAAGTCTTCCTGTATAGCAGCCTATTAAACTGGATTCTCGGGCTATAGACATTTTCTCTTTATTTTATATATTCCAGGTTGGTTTTCACAACACAAGACCCAGTATTGTTGCTTCTGTTTATCACAGGTGGATAAAAAATAGACAGTCCCCTGTCGAGTTTGAAATAGGAGCATGGTAAGTAGCCAAGTAGCTAGAAATGCCCATTTCTAGCCACAAACAGTAGACTGCAGAATCCAGAGTAGATGTACAATTAGAAGTTCACTGATTTTTTTTTTTTTCTTTTACTAGTGCCTTGTGATGCTAAAACCATATTTCCCATCACATGTCACTTAGCAAGTTCTCAGCCAGATCCTTAAGGATCTTTAGTAAAAGCCAGCTCCAAACCCTATGTGTAGGAAGAGGCCACCCAAAGGTCTCGCTGACCTGCCAGTGCCCATATGAGGTGCGCAATATTGGAAAGATGACACTCAGTTCTGCTTGGAATGGAAAATTCTTTATGGTAAAATTAATTTTTGTTCTGCTGCTATGGTTCATTTACATATATTTTGGATCAATTGATTAAGTTTGTGTAAATATTTGTATGTAAACTTTATAATATTGGTGCTATCAGGGCTGACGCTGCTCGTGCCTTGCTGCCAGAGGATGGTGTTAGAGATAGTCGTGTCACTCGGCTGTAAGGTGACAGTAAGTACAATGCTTGACAAGACAAAGGAGCTGTTTCACAAATGCATCCGGCAAAGACTGTAAAGTATAGGAGTTGTCACTTGTATTCATCACCAGAGGATTTTTAAATATCAAATACCACCCTAAGCCCCTTTCTTTCTACACAAATTCCTAATATGTTATGCTTTTGCTTTGTCCTGATACTTTCCCATAACACTTCTCTAACTCCTAGTTCCATGAAGTGAGCTGTGGAACAGGCATTTCCCCACTGCTTAATTAGCTTTTGTCAAGTACCTTTTGCCTCAGAATCATAAAACCAGGTCCTAAACATAGCTGTTTGACATTTCATGGTTTTGTTGGTTTTATTAGTACTGTTTACCCTCTTCTGCCTCTCCAGGGGCTTTATTACTCCTCCGGCCCCATTACTAGTTGTTGGGATAACACTTGGGAAGTACTAAAAGCTCTGCCCCACGGGGCCATGCGCTCCGGGAGGCTCATCGTAGCAGAGGCCAGTGCCAAATGCTTCTGAAGGAAGGTGAGAAGTTTTACTGGGGTGTGGCAAGATACTTAACTTCTGATGTAACCTTTGCAACACAGAAGTCCCAGTCCACTGTAAGTATGTGGGACGTTAAAACCAACACCCAGCCCAAACATTAAATAATTCTGTTAAAATGCTGAGTGTAAATAGGAGCGCAGGACTACGCAGCTGTGTTCATGCATGAAGCAAATATAAACACCGAGTAAATGAAGTTTCACACTTCTTTCTGGAACGTCAGAATGCTCTTGGAGGATGTTTGTAAGTACAGACTCCAGCAGCGTAGCCTTTGAAAAGGAGATGTGGTTAAACAAGTTAATCATACTTGTTCTTATCAGATTCATTTAAACCAATTGCAGAAGCTTTTCAGTTACCACAGGTGCTTCAAAGCATTCTGATATTAGCAGGTAAATACAAGAAAATAACTGAAATTCTTGTAATGCTTAAAAGGAAAAAGACCAGAAAATAATGATACTCAGAAGCGAGAACAAATCCACGCTGCTGAAGCCAGCTAGCATCAGGGAGGCTTTGTCTGGTACCTGACAACAGGAAAGAGAATAACAGCTCATCAAATTTATCGAGACGCACTGCTCTAGCCAGCCACCCTCAAAGGTTACTTTCTGTATTTGTGTTCTTTGTTAAGGATCTGTGCCCAGTCGATTTTTCCAGCTATGAGATAGCCTAGCTGGAAGCACACTTGTTAAGTGAAGGTGGACTTTTCAAAAGCTGGAATAGCTCAAAAGCACTTGGACTGATCACCTGAAACTTGGCACTGGCCAACGTAATACTTGGCTGGGTGACCACAGGCTGCAGAAGCACGTCAGCACTCCCACATGCTCTTTGTTGTGCATGGGACACAGGGAAGGAGCTGCACTGTTCATGCGAGGAACAGCACTGGCCGGGACAGGGACGGCAAACTGACACTGATTAGAGCCTGGCCAAAGTTGGAATTGCAAATCAATCCCTGAAAATAATTATGAATCTGAGCAGATGCTTTGAATTTGGCCAGATTGTTCAGCAGAGAAGAAAGCTACTGAAACACTCTCACAGCAAGAATTACACCAGCTGCAGTCTTGAATCCCAAGCCATGCCCTGCATAAGATAATGGTCCATTTCAAGCTGAAAGCCAGATTTTTTTGAACCCGGATTGTAATCAAGAAATCACTAGACTAACATCTCTTGCTGATTTAGTCCCATTTCACTCCTAGCAATAGTAGGTAAGCTGTAAAAAAGCATGATCCAGCCTTGGTGAAAAAAAATGGAGCCACAAAAGAAGCTCCTTGCTGAAAATGATGTCCCAGAAATGGACCTGAAGCACAGAACCCAGACACGAGGCTGCTCAGCTGTGGGCAGATTAAGCCCAAGGCAGACCTGCCTCTGGGAATGTACCACGCCGTTCCTCACTGCTACCAATGCTGCTTGCATTGCTGCACTCCCAGCTGCCTGGGGAAAAGCGTAGACATTTCTGGCATCCCTTGTTGTGGGCCAGCTCACGGAGATGCTAGTTCACTAGCCAAACATTAAACCTGTATCATACACAAAGCAGGTTCCCAACCTCGCAATGCATTTTTTTTTTTCTTAGACACTCAATTTTATACTGAAGAAATGTCTTTAATACCCATTTAGCCTCTGTAAGGATGGAGTATTAAACAGAAGGCCACGATAGCGGCAAGCTGCCTCTGTGCACCAGAGCTAAGGAACGGCTGAAGCTACGTGCCCAGCGATTACCTCTGGGATGCCTGGACTTGCGCCGATGTCCCAGCCAGACGGTAGGAAAGTGTTCTGCTGCGCTCGCAGCCCCTGTAATTCCCGAGAGTTTGCTGCCGGGCTGTGTTCCGTACGCTGCCGCCAAGGGGTGCTGGGACGAAGGAGAGTGCCCAGCCTCTGCCTGTGCAGGAGCAGCAGCGCAGCAGGAGTAGCACACACAAACACATTCCTGCGGCCTAGCAACGGGAGAGCGTAATTAAAGCAAATAGCAGACAACCCAGGGATATTTCCCTCTCCTGTTCCTCCCACGTTTGGGAGCTGATGTTTTCCTTTCAGCCACAAGATTGGTATGGGAGACAGCACTGAAGGGTTCTTGACTTTCACCTGTTTGGTGTGACCAGGTTACCTGCTGCGGCTCCACGGCAGGCTCCAGCCTGCATGCGTGAGCAGGGGCTCAGGAGAACCCCGTGTGCAGGTGCAGCAGGGACTGACACAGGCATCAGCAAAAACAGTGGGATGGAGGGAGGCTGACGGTCCATTTTAAACAAAGCCTGCCCAGAAAGGCTATGCTCTTCTAAGCTAGTTTGGCAAGTCACTAGGAAACGTCCCGTTTTGCCAGCTAACACCAGTGCCACCAACCCCAGTATTCTTCTGAACTCCTCTCTTACTGGCACAGGCCTTATGGGATTGTCACCACACAACAGAGCAAGGAGAGGCGTAAAGGCAACACCTATTCCAAAATGGCCAAATGACAACAAACACCGACCTCCTTTTACAGGGGCTGACCCACCACGCAGAATCCAAGCCTGCAGCGTGGCCTTGGGCAAATCACATTGAGTCACAGCATCACAGAATGGTTGGGCTGTAAGGGACCCTTTAAAGGCCATCCAGTCCACCCCTCCCCGCCAGGAGCAGGGACATCTCCAACTGGATCAGGTTGCTCAGAGCCCCGTCCAGCCTGGCCTTGAATGTTTCCAGGGATGGGGCTTCCACCACCTCTCTGCGCAACCTCTTCCCTCCTACTCAGGCAGAGGGGAAATAAAAGCTAAGAGGGGGCTGCAGTGATTCAAAGATCTACGGTACTGAATACTTACACTGTGAGCAGCAGCTGTTACTTGCTGAAACACCTGAAACGCATACCTTGGTACGTTTTCTTTAGAGGTAATGTTACTGTTTCAGTTTTTTTTCCCAGCACCATCTGCGTTGAAGTTGCCCTTCTCACAAATGCGCAGGAGGCAGATAGATACCTCCAGCCAGCACGTGCTCCCCCAGGGTCCTGCAGCAAGCGTCCCGGGAGCAATGCCGCCCCAGCCACGGGACCACAAGACAAAGCAGGACATACGTACAGCGAGACCCGACAGCTGGAGCCTGTTCAGTGCAAACAATAGTCAATTTTTTTATTGGCACGGAAGATTTACTACCACAACTTTAGTTAAATACAAGCTCCATAATTAGTAAAATAATAAAACACGCAAGACCCAACAAGCATAAACATAAACGAGGGGCACTGTAAGGCAGTAAACTGGGCTACTCCCTGTCTTCCACGGTGAGGAGGAAGCATCAGGGTGAGGTGAGGCTTTTGAGAGCTGCACAGAATAGTCCCAGCAAAATGTTTCCATCTGTGGCCTCTCTACAAGATGGAGTTTGACTGAAACCAGTCGAAGTGTGTGAGAGGTGAAGTATTTAAGCTCCCCTAATGCTCTTTCCAATACAGCTGCCTGGCGTGTGTAATTTTTTTTATTCCAAGTTCCAATGTTCGTAATTTTTTTTCCGTTATGTGACTGCAACACAGCCAACATCTGACTCCAGCTGCTCACCATTTTACAGATTTCTCCTTATAATGTCAAAGGTGAACAATTAATTAGGGGAATGAAACAGGAAGGAAAACATTTCCAAAAATAACCAGAACAAGGAACTGAATGAGCACTGTCGTCCCCTAATTCATTTTGACGTTAGGAAACGTTTGGGAAGTGTGGTATATTGAATAGCAACACAGAACCAGCAAAATTTGCACCCATTTTCATCTGAGGTGTAGCCTGCCAAGGACATACCCAGGAAAGGGGGCAACTGGTGAAGGATGTTGACATACTTCACCTCACTGAAACAGCATTAAAAGGCTCTTGCAGGAGCACCGCCAGCAACACGCAGCAGTAACCCGTCATGTGTGGCCACGATGCCCTAAACTCCCCAGTTTTGGCAGGGAACAGAATGTGCACAACTGGATAGCCAAACCCACGCCACAAACCCTCTCCCAGCCTGCAGCCATTTCACTTTCCCACTTCACTTTGACATTTTTTTTGTTTACGCTATTGCTTACCAGCATTGTGTGTTATTAATTGGGATGGGAAAAAAAAGGATCCCAAGCTGCTGGGTACTGACTTCTCTACTCCGCTGCTTTTACAGCACTCAGTTATGTGTGGCCACATGTAAAAAGAAAGAGCATGCAAAAAAACTTGGAAAAAAGTGTTGCTGTAAGAAAGTAAGCAGTTCCTTCTCTCTGTTGCAGTTTTAAAAAGTAAATAGCAGCTATATTACAAATGGACATTTTTGGAACAGAGAAAAAAGAGCTGATCTTCATTTTGG
The DNA here is from genome assembly GCF_036417535.1 of Chlamydotis macqueenii. Taxonomy (NCBI): domain Eukaryota; kingdom Metazoa; phylum Chordata; class Aves; order Otidiformes; family Otididae; genus Chlamydotis; species Chlamydotis macqueenii. The sequence continues at coordinate 7,701,623 of NC_141561.1, forward strand.
TTTCATTGGTCAGTTGGGTTTTTTACTATTCATTTGACTACAGAATACTGCTCCCACATTCATTGTTCTGTTACTCTTGGACACCTCCACCAAACCCTCTCACCATTCCTAGCAGAAGCTGACAGCAGAGGACTCTTCCCTCAGTCTCAGCTGGGGCTGACAAAAATGGAAGTGGGAAGAAAGAACCTTTCAACAGAACGGGCGCAGCTGCTATAAAGTGACAGTTCCATGTAAGCAGTTTCACTCTCTGCACATTTCTAGTGTGTGTCTTTTTTTGACACATCTGTTTACAACCTGTTGGCACCCAGCAAGAGCACTGAACACACGCTGCGCACCCCTAAGACACGAGCTCCCGTCCGGGACGATTTGGGCAAAGCCTTCCCAGGGCCGCTCCCAGGCGGTGGCTCCTGCAGCACCAGCTGCCGAAACCTCAGCCAGGCGTGGGGCGATGCCAACTGAAGCAATGCAGGCTGTAGTCCAAACTTTCACGCCTGATCTCTTGTTCCATATGCACGTATTTCATCAGCCATCCAAGCTCTGCGCTTAAACTTTGAGCTTGAAAGACAACACTCTCTAAAGCTGTTATTTTGCCACAGCATGGCTTTTGTTTTTGACCTCCCCAGCGTATTGTGCCAGTTAGTCTTGTATGTCCACGTGCCACAGTGCAATTCCACCGTCTTCCTTGTGCACTGGGCATTTCTAAGAAATCCAGAATTCCTAACTACGACTGTACCAAAGCTGCCCTCCTAAAATGAAGTTTGATTTTATCCATTCTCAAACTTAGATTTCAAACAAAACAAAGTAAAAAGATAGTTACTTGCCTGTTCTCCTGGCCAAGACGTGGGCAGACGGGACTGTTCACGGTCACCTCGGAAGAGCTGGGCCAGCAACAGGAACGCCCAGCTGCAGAATCACCATTTGGATAAATGGCAGCTCACAGACTTCCCACTTAAGCACAAAGCAATCATAAATCCAAATCACACAAGAAAAAGGTTTATTGAAAAATAAAGTTCTCCCTAGTTTTTTTCTACAACAGTGAAAACAAAGCATTTTTCTATGCCATTAAAGTACAGACATTTACTTTTCTTAAAAAAAAAAAAATTTAAAAAATCCCATCCTCTTGAACCCCAGGAACTTGACAATATCTGAACCACTGTGTTCTGTTCTTTCTAAATCAAACTGCTTGAACGTAATATAGTGGAACACAACCATTTAAATAAGACAAAGGATGAACCTTTTAGGAGAGAATTCAAACCAAACACAGAGTACCAACCCTGAAGTTCTTGTGTACATAGAAAAACTCTCATTAACTCCAAATTATCTGAAAAAAAATGCAGCATCTTCTGCTTTTTTCAGGTTTCAGTAGGTTTTGGGTTTTTTTTTCCAATTTACAGTGCTACAGGGATTTTTCAGACTTTGACCCCCTTCGCCCATGGAGAGAGCGCCTCCCCCTGGGAATGACTCAGACCAGGAACCAAAGGGCTGCCCCAAAGTGTCCTCTGGAGAACCCCCCCGCAGCGCTCCACCAAGCAAGCGCGTGGGGATCAACTTCTCCAAGCTGAAATTATCTTTGTAAATATTCCCTTATGCTTTTCTTCTAGCTCTCTCGGAATCTTCAGGGTAACTTTTCTCTTCTCATAAAATTTACTCTTTTTTTTCCCTTGGTAAAAACTGCCGTTTCTTCCTCCTCTGCTGTATTCCTTTGTGAAAACCAAACAAAGCCATGACTTCTTAAAAACGGTTTTCACTGTCACTGTACTGCAACAGACCTGTTAATAAGTGTAGCAAATAAGTTCTGAGCATAACCTTACTAAAATTAACTGCCTTCAGACAGCAATTAAACTCGATGTACTGTGTACCTATTTGTTACTTCAAACTGCTTTGCAGCTGCTGGAGTCCGAGCCAGGAGGTGTTGCGTGCGGTTTGCCGAGCGCCTGGGTGGCTCAGGTAAATGCCAGAGCGTTCTTTACATGCTCTCCTTAAAGCCAAGGGTTTTGCTGGCTCCTGCGGGACCCAGCCTGGGCTGCGTGAGCGGCCGTGAGCGGAGCAGCTTTCTCCCTTCCTAATTACACGACTGTGTAAAGGATTGCCCCTGTAAAAGCAAGACGCTTTGGCAACGGCTGCACTTGGTTATTTTTCCCCGGAAGAAAGAACGTGAACGGTGCCTCACATCTGAAGCATTCTGGGGTTCAGCCTCTGGTATTTTCAACACATTCCCACAGTAAACATCTTACACTTGATACACGGAGTTTGCTGTTTACAGAGTCCATTTAAATATAATATTTGGAAATTACAAATTGATATTAAAGAAAAACCCCATAGAGCTGCTTAAAAATATGAAAACAAGATTTAAGTCACTGCCCATAAAACAATACGTTTTGATGTTACCTTTACAGCAATATTATTAAAGCATATCTTAATGAAACCCTATCTGTCCCCGGCCTTTTCAGCCTGAATGAAAGCATACATCAGTCAGTGCATTGTTCTCCTCAACGTTACAATGGTCCCCAAAATGGTGGGACCAAAGGAGAATGACAATTGGAAAGAGATCGCAAGTCAAAAGTTGAAGGCATAGAAGCTGTAGGACAAACATCGCAAAGAAATAGCCGTGCCAAAATGTTAGCACCCCTGGAAACGGATGACTAATAGTCTCTTCAAAAACAAACAAACATCAAACACCCCACCCCACCAAATCCAAACTGTAGACTGAACAGCTATTGAACCAAGTTTTCAACTGATACTTCAATAAAAAGCAACATCAGCCTAGTCAGAGATGAGATGTGCTGTCACAGCAAGCAAAACCGGTTGCTGCTGTGCGTACGATATAACCTGCACGGGGTTTGGTCATTATCTTGTAAGACACGGGGCTTTCTATGTATGAAAAAGGGAGAGCTGCTTTCTTTAATTTGCAGAAAAATTAATGGAGGAGTTCTGCTATCACTGAAGCCAGTGGGAGTAATGAAGTTAATTAGACTCTGATGAGTCTATCCAGCCTGATTCATCCCTTTTAATTTATTTTACTAGCAAAATCTGGTCCTGAAATGCACTATGAACAAACTACATACCCGAGAAAGCTATCTGGATTTTGTTTATGTGAAAAGTGCTGCAAACTCGTAAATCATCTTTGTAATTTAGATGGGCTGCTCTTTTTTTGAGAGGGGAGGGCATGTCTTTCCTATCAAGGATAAACCAAGGCTGCTGACTGGGACTTTAAAGGATGGTAGTACAAGACAATCAAGTGAGAAGACGTTGCCTAACGGTGGCTGGTACCAACAGAAACTCTCAGCGAGGCTGAATGTGTGTCAATAAGCAAGTTGCAAAAGCCAGTGCAAGCAGCTGGGAGCAGAGCTGAGCGGGGAAGACGCAGCGTCCTGGCTCCGTCTGCAGCCCTGTTTGGCGACCTCCAACTGAAACCTGATGAGCAGCTATTTTGCAAAATATTCCTCTTGCAGAAAAGTAGTAGCATTAAGAAGAAAGACATCTGCAATAAGCTGGATATCCAGAGTTCCCTGCCCTGCTGAGAGTCACAAAATCAGGTATCATAAAAGGACTGTGTTCTCCTGCCAGCACCAGGAATCACCCCGTACACTTCTATGTACGTCTGTATCCAGAAACCCAGCACCTCACAGGCTTTAATGTTGATTCTTCATTTTTTTGCTGATCAAATCAGATATGGCTGTTTCTAGAGTTCTCCTGTTAGCATTGTCTCCTAACAGCTTTAGTTTGCTCTCTGGTCATTAAACAGACATCCCATCCCGGCAGGAGCTCTCATGCCAAATTACAGATGTTCACTACTGGGTATTTTGTTTGTAGAAGCAAAGTTTTGCAAGAGTTACTGAAGTAATAGTATCTGTTATCTTACTGACCCTTACCTTTATAGTTTTAGAACACACTTCTCCACTACTGAAAAAGTCAACAACTTTGCTAAGCTGTATCAAGCACTATTATTACTATTGTTACTATTGTTGTATAGTGTTCCATTATACTTGTTCAGACAGTGTCCATACTCCAAACACTCATCCAAATCCCAAAGAAAGTAAAAAAAGGCACATAAACATTAAATATTTGTAGGAGAAACAATCTGATATAAACAAGCAAACACACAGCTGCAACTATAAATTACAAAAAGAAACATAGAAACTAAGCAAAAAATGCAAAAAGCAACTCTATTTATACATGTGCAAATCAACTTGCATATATGAAATAAATGAGGTTTTTATTGGCATTTTTAAACAGTGTGTATTTACCAACTTCACCTTTCAAAGGCAAGCCTTTACGTTAATTTTAATAAATACATAACTGCTTCTCTCTCAAGTTGTCTAATCTCGTAGGAATACGATTTTTGAAAAAAACCTAGGTCACATACAAAAATACAAAATTTTAAAACAAAGAATGTCTTGATATGAGAGATATGTTTAAAAGCTTGTAAAGTCTTTTTATATTCAACTTTTGACATTTTTTTCCCCATCAATCGCTGATCAATATGTTCAAATGCAAGTCGTGCAAAAACCTGATTTCTGAGTAAAGGAAGCCGCAAGCTTTACCGTCAGACTGAAACCAGTAGCGTGGTCCCATCTCTGGTATTCTTGGTTAAGTGCAATAGCTGGACTACACCTTTCTTCTTTAATTAGGAAGGAAAATAGTTATGGAACTTGGACAGAAGGCTGCCCTCTAGCCTGCAGTGTGGATATGTGTTATGTGTTTTAGTAAACCATTCCAACTTTTCAGTAGCCCCACATGGGTCTGCCTGAGTGCTGGTCTCTGGAAGGATTCGCACATTTACCAGCGCATGGCCAAACGCTGCTGCGGGATGGAGGAGCGCTGCCTCAGGTTTACGAGTAAAGTTTACAAAGTTTATGCACTTACAGTTCTCCATCTCCCTTTACAAAAAATTTAGACTGAAGCTGTATTTCATAAAAGTAATATTTCTTCTGAAAAGAGTTTAAAATTAGTAATAGAGGCCTATCAAATGACACGTCTTGATTCTTTTTTCGTTAAGATTAATGAGTCTGCTCTAGAGATTTCAGTGGAAATAGGATGGGACCCAGCTGATTCTGAAGCCAATTTGTATGTTCTGTCCCTGGCTGAAATGCAAGCGGCGCTGGTGCCTGCTGTTTCGCTTTTGCCAGTATGCAGTAATTCAGTTCAGTAGACTAGAAAGAAACAGTGCTACAGCACGAGAAACCAGCTTATAATAGACTCTCCCTGCTGTGGTAAAGGCAAACTTAGCATTGAGCAAAGCACTAGACCAGAAAAATCTTAGAATAACAAATACCAAAACTCTCCCATCTTTAAAGGGTTAGAGGCAAAGTAAAATGCAGTATGCCAGGTGGGCCATACAGCGGGGGGGAGGGAAACAAGCAAATATGTATTTACAGCAAAGAATTACACTACAGCAAAAACTACGTGTTTTGCATTCTTTAAGTGCACACATACAAATCTTTGTTTCCGACATATTCTGCGATATCTCATTCCAAACTAAATTCCTGCCTGAAGAAGCTCAGGCTGAACTGGTAAAGACAAGTTCTGCTGTTGCCTTTACTTTCAGCACCAAGTAGAAGTACATGTACTTTGATATGGAGGATTTTCCAGTTGCACAAATATGCACAGGTACGCAGGGAATATTTCATATAAATACAAAACGAATTGTTGTGCCTGCTCAGACCCAGGTCCAAACCTCCTCCCCCAGCTTTTCCAGGCATGAAAACTATTGCAAACTACATCTGTGCTGACTGGAGCAAATGCTGAGCTATGGCAACTGTAAGGATTTTCATATTAGTTTGTGTTTGTTTTCTTTTCATACAAAAAGTTTGCCTCCCATTATAGAACCCAGCTGTTCTGTTTCTGGAAAATTACTCTAAAATACAGCAGATTTTATCATCATCACAACCCAGTTACTGGTGACCTTGCTGTTCCACAGCTCCCACATATCCTTTCTGGATACTCAGTCTCCCAGGATTAGGTTCCTGTGTAGTCCCACAGCCATGTTCTGGAGCGTTACAGGATAACGCTGTCAGGCGGTGCTGAGGCAGGAAGTGAGAAATTTGAAAAAGCTAATTCATTGCTTTTAAATTGAAATTTTAAATGTATACTGATCTGTTCTTTTGTCTTGAGAATTTATCCGCGATGAAACACTATTTCCCTTGCTTGGTCTTTGGTAGGTCAAGAGATGCATCAACATTCACACACAGATAATGAATGCCTGTTATGAGAAAAATCTGAACCAACCAGATACATCCAAGAAAGGAAAATTTAAAGTATCTATGCTTTTAATTATTACCTGGTAAAGTTTGTTAATCTTTATGAAAAAACACTTCAATGTTGATTTGAAATTTTTTACCAGTATGGTCAGTGCATGTCCAAATTGTAAACCTGCAGACTATGACTGCTTTCAAAATATACTGCAGATTTGTTTCTCACTAATCTTGGAATGTAATTTCCTAACTACAAACAGTGCTGTCAAGCATGCCACCTTCTGCTGAAAACAACAAAAATTACCTCTATAAAAAGAAGGCGGGTTAGAAGATTTAACTGGCTGTTCTGAAAAAATGAAGTTTGTTTTAAATTCCAAACTCTTGAATTGTTTTATGCTAAATTTGTAACTGGTGTGCCTGCTAAGAAAATAAAAAAAAGAAGCAAACACCCCCCACCCCCCCAAAACAGAAAAACAAAGAACCCACGAGATTGGTCAATGCTTTTCTTAGCATTGCTTGTCTCTTCTTACTTGTTCTTCAGAAAAAATTCTCTTTAAAAATCTAGCTAGTTATGAAGGCATTTTACATTTCTACCATACAATAATTATAGTTAGCTTAGTTTAACCTTTCTATGTCATTCAGCAACACTTTAACTACTAGAAGCCATAGCAAACTGAGGCTCTAAAGATAATATTGCTCCAATGATGCTGAATACTTTTTGCTTCACACAGTATTTCTAGTAGACAGACTACAACAGAAGCATGGGCAAATTCCAAAGATTACTCTCTAAATGGGACCAGTAAACTGTGACAAGTCCATTCCAAAAATGGCAGTATGTTTTTGTAGCTTTTCCACGCTGAAGAATGCCACAACCCTAGTCCGTTGTCGAGTCACCAGGATGTGTCACGCGTTGGCAACGGCCCGTTTGCTCATTCATGACACTCGCTGTTTAGACTGCTCGGATGCAGCAGCTGTGATGCAGACAATATCTTGTTGTATACAAAGATTTAAAAAACAAGGGAGAAAAAAAAAAAAAAAAAAAAAAAAAAAAAGAACTGGGCCCAGATAACCCAACGACAGGGTACAGAGCTATCTTGTGATTCCGAGTTCAAGCTACAGCAGTACCCAAAACAGTGCACCTAGAATAAAACGTCAGTCCTCCCTCCCCTGCACCCCTCCCTCAAGCACACTTTTTTCAGTTTTCTACAGGAATGAAGTTGAGATCCTTTAGCTAACCAGGGTGGGGGGTGTCCTAACTCATTAAAAAATTAGAAAACACTTCACCCAAACAACAAAAAAAGAAGCTTGATGGGTCTGGGAATTTTCTACAAACTATTCTGTGCAGTCATCTTCAAATCACTGTAGAACATGAAACTTGTTTCTCTTCGCAAACAGATGAAGGAATCTGAAGAGTTACACTGCAAATGTTCTTATAGGAAAAAAAAGATCAGTTAGCTGCTTGTTATGAATCCCTCCTCTCCCAGTAGGGAATTCTGCCCAGCAATGATAGCTCTGCCTGCAGCGAAAAACCTGGACAAAAGTGCAGGAAGTAATAAGTAGCTCCTCTCAAAACTACTTACATTTTGTCCTCAACTCAAAAGAAGCTCTGCGGCTGCTATAGGCAGTCTTTACAAAGCGCAACCTGCCCCTTAATATAGTCTCTGCAGGGGCAGATTCTTCTGTGGGTTGGGTGGGATCCGGCACAGCTGAACAATAAGAGGTCTCCTTGGAAAACACAGTGCTTCCTTCTTCCATCAAAAGAGGGGACCAGAATATCATTCGCAGACTCCATGGTGAGACATTCAATATTATGCCTAAAAAGCAAAGCACATGATCTAAATCACAGTGGAGTTTACAGAAGCTCGGTACAGTTTTCATCCTTCCTCGCTAAAAATAAAATAAAATGCTACATTACATCCTAAATCAAGCACATTTAGAATTGCAGATTTCCAGAATATGACACTCTTTTCTTTTTGCCTGTGCAGATTCTTTCTGCAGAGGGCAGTACAGCCTTTTCAGCTTTACTTAGTTTCCTAAAGATTATTGAAAGAAGTTAAAGAGACTTGATATAAGGAAAAAAATTTTTGCACTGAGGGTGGTGGAACACTGGCCCAGGTTGCCCAGAGAGGTGGTGGATGCCCCATCCCTGGAAACATTCAAGGCCAGGTTGGACGGGGCTCTGAGCAACCTGGTCTGGTTGGAGATGTCCCTGCTCCTTGCAGGGGGGTTGGACTGGATGGCCTTTAACGGTCCCTTCCAACCCAAACCATTCTGTGATTTTATGAAAAAGGGAAAAAAATGCTTTTGACTGCTCCCCAAAGCGTAATATTTAAATACACCATGGATTTCTAGTAAGACAAACCCAAAGAATCTGAAATCAGGAAGCATTCTCACTGATTTCGCAGCAGGGATCTCCCCCAGGCACCAGACTGTGCCAGGCAGCCCTGGGCAGCTCGAGGTACGGCAGCCAAAGTGCGAGGACGATATGATGCCGCTGTTATGGGGGAAGCTGGTCAGAGCAGGGCCCACTGCCCTGAGGACGAGCCAGCGCGAGCTAGCTGAAGAAAGAAAAATTCGAGTTGCCATTTTCTGACCACGAAGCTTAAGCACGAGGGTAGCAATTCCAGCAGAGGCTTGTTTTTCATTTATTCTGGAATCACTGGTAGCTTGCTGCATTTAACAGATTTATTTTCCAGAGTTAAAATTTTGTCTAGACAGCTAGAAAAGAAGCCTGACAGAGTTTTCATATGAGCTGCTTCTGAACTCCACTGGAAAGCACCACTTTTCAAAGAAAATACAAAAATAAAAACCTTCTGCAATTTAATTTAGCAAAAAGTGGAGATAGAAAACCTGCAAAGCAGATTCCCTAGCAGGCATTTTTTTTGAGCTCAGTTTTTAGTGCTTTGTTTTCATTCTGAAAGGAACACAGACATGGTCCCAAAGAGACAGCACCTGAAAGCGCCATTAATTTCCTTAATGCATAGCTGGAAGCTTTCTAAATGGGTACTAAAGCCTCTAATGTATAAGGGTTTACAGTTCTTTACCTAGGACAATACCGACAAAAGGTTTGCAGAAACAGCCGTTGCTAATTGCCAACGAATGTACATCTTTTACGGTGGATGTTAATTGTGACCAAAGAGGGTGCTCAATAAATAAAAGCAACACTTGATAAGCGCTGTATTTAAAATCATGTGAATTACTGACAGAAATCACACAGTGTGAGCAGAGTTCTATTTACTGCAATAAAATGTGTTTCGTTTCTGACCCAGCCGACTGAGCGCGGTGAGGATCGGCGTTACGCCTCACGCAAGTTCAGTGGCTTGCAGAAGGTACGGTGTCGTAGTTCAGCCCCGATGGGCAAAAGCTATGGGACTGCCCTGCGCAGCCAGGGCGGCAAAGGGTCCATCCAAACACAACTGTAGTCCTGGCATCTGCGGTCCCCGCAGCACAAGCACCTTTGCTCAGTGCAAGCAGCCCAACAAAGGGCACCATATGGTGCACACACAACTTCACCTTCACGCGTGGCAAAAGCCAGTGCAATGAAAAGAGACCAAACAATATGTTTGTGCTTTTCAGTACTTACCTAAGCAAAGCTTTGTCCTTGTTAAGGTGCTGGAAGAAGGAAGGCTCACAGATGAGCTGGCTTTCCTGACAAACTTGTTTACAGGATTTTCCAGGTTCAGCAATTTTTACTTGAAGGGCACTTAATGGGGGCCACATCACCTGCCCGTGACAGAAATCCTGCAATGACAGATCACATTTTATTATGATGCTTCCAGTCCCTTGACGCCAGTTTTCCCCATTAGTAAAATAAGTGGGTATTATCACCCAAACACTCATTTTGCAGCTCATTTCAGTTGTATTAAAATCAATAATTTAAGCACATTTTAAAAGAGTATTTTTTTTTTAATGTGAGGGAATTATCACCTTTGCTTGCTACTTGAAATGTGGTAGTACCATTCTTCCCGAAGAAGCTTCTTCCCTTCCTTTACCTCGTTTAATTTATCCTGAGCAACTCTAGCTAGTCTCTCTACTTCCATACACTCAGCCCATTTTGGCTTTCTCAGTGACTTCTTTTTCACTCCCTCGGTGCTAGCAGAACTATTTTTGAAACAGCACAAATATCAGGAGGAAGTTCTGGTAGAAGACGAATTCCAGAGGCCGGTTACCCTGTAGGCAAGAAATGTCCCAAGCACCCTGCGTGGCGAGCCATCTGGAAGGGACCGGGGACTCACCGCTCTACGGAGTGATCTGACCTCATAAAAGACTGAAGATTTCTATAAAGCAACCAGGATTCAAAGAGTTTGTTTGCTCTTCTTGGTCGTACTGCTAGTGAAAGTGCTCTTTCAACACTGAAAAAAAACGGCTATAAATAATGCATGCAGGCAAGTGTCACCACAGGGGAAAAGGGAAGAAGAAACGACATCTAAACACACCTGCTAGTGAAAACTCTGCAAAGGCAAGTTCTTATGGTCTTGACATTTAAAATGAGAAAACGCAAAGAGATACTGTTAATTGCCGATTTTGTATAACATTCCATGGTACTCAGCCATTATTTTAATATCTGGCAACTCTCATCAAAAGGTGATAAAAAAATATTGGCAACCTAAAAGCTAAACCATTTATCTAAGAGCGTTGCCCAAGTACTCCTTGAACATGGACAGGCTTGGGGCCACGACAACTTCCCTGGGGAGCTTGCTCCAGTGCTTGGCTGCCCTCCCAGTGAAGAGCTTCTTCCCAGTATCCATTCTGAACTTCCCTGATGCAACTCTAAGGCATTCTCTCATGCCATGTTTGAAAAAACTGAGTAATTTGAGAGCATATTTATTGCAGAATAATAAAAAAAAAACCAGATTAAAAATAGATGTTTGGAGGTACTTTGTAACGAGGTTGTTTCAAAATGGTCATTTTGCTATTTGGACTTAAGCGCCCTCCTTACTCTGTCCCTTTATAAGTCAGTATTTAAAATACTAGATGCAGGAGAAAATCTATATAAATTTAAAAGCCAATCCAGTACTGTAATACATACTATATAATCCTGTAATATATACTAATGTAATATATACAGTATAATACTGTAATATGGGGTTGGATTCACAGTTAGTGCAGGCAGAAGTATCTTAGAGACAGAGAATCCTTCTGAGGCTTCACCATTTACCAGAGACTTCAGCATAAGAGTAAAAGAAACTATGTTATGTAAAACAGAAGGTTAAGCTTCACCAGAGACTGCCTTTATGTTTGTTTTACCCATAACCACAATTTCAAGGAGAGAGGCTTAGCCCTGCTGCCATGGGAGGCGTCCTCCTCCCTCTGGCTTTTCCTGCTCCTGGCTGAATGCTCTCACTCCACGCCCTTCGCCAAGCTCCAGTGCTCAGCTGACCCTCTACTGAGCCAAGCCCGTTTGCTAACCTAGCAGAGCCCTGCCAAAACCATTTTCTGCCGGGTTACCAAGCGCTCCGCTTGATCACACCTTTCACAGTCAGCACGTCTGTTCCACCAGCCCAGCCTGCCTCATCCAACAGCTCCCAAGCTTGCCACAGGGAATCCCGCAGCTGCTTCGGCTGCCGTTGCCTGGCTGCTCCTTCAACAGCAGTGCCAATTCAAGCAGTCCCACCCTTTGGTTCCCACCCTACGCTGCTTTGCAGAGCTGACACAACTGTTTGTGCAGGCACAGAGCAAGTGGGATCAAGGGATGGATTCAGCAGATGGCAGAGATGCACCCAACAGGCACACCGGGCTGCTGGCAGGGGCAGTGCACTGGCAGAAAGGAGTACTTGGAGTGGAAGCTGAAGGTGGCACTGCGAAACGTGAAACCAGAGCTTACAACAGTTCTCTTACTTCAGACCCTAAAGACTTTCAGCTCAGCTGTTGGATCTGAAGATTTGGAGAAGTCATGAAACTTTTCTTGTGAGCACTGTCCTCCCTCCTGATCCTGAACCAAGGCACCAAAATGGGACAACTCCTTTAAACCCTACCGTTTCACTGTCCCATGGGATGGCTTGTGTATGAGTGTACCTGGCTCCATCCTCCTCCCATTCAAACATCCCCTGAAGACGACCATATTCTTGTGGTTAATGCATCCCACAGCCTCCAAACCAGATCAACGCCATGCATCTTCATTGCTGTTCCAAACCTGCGTGGCTTTCTCTATCCTGCCTGTCTCCCACCACAAATTCTTCAAAAATAAGCTCTCAACCTTTATTTTTGCTTCATCTGACATGTTAATCAAGCACGGTGCTAAGCACATGCAGCCAATAACGATGTTTGACCTTCCTGGGGGCTGTGAACAGTAATGGCTTTTGACAATTAGTCAAAGCAATGAACAAAAATATGATGCTGTATTTATTTCCGAGAAGCAGGCAGTAGAGGCCAGGGCTTAGCCCTTGGGGGAGGTCCAGAGAGGAGAGACAATTTTGCCCCACAGATGCTATCTGTAGATTGGCTCTTTTCTCCCTTACACTGAGCTCCATTCCCTCCTCTATTGACAAAAACTCTCAGTTACAGCTAACTCAGGTAGAAGAATCAAAAGAAGCAGAGATACTTTTACAGGCTATGCCACCAACACGGCAGCAAAAAGCTTCAAGTGTTTATTGGCAGGAAACTGGAAACAGCCATGTTAACTACACTTCTCCCTCAAAGCTGCGTTATTCTTTTTTGCTGCCTGTAATACTGTCCTCTTTCAGAAATACAGGTACAGGAGCATGCACAGTGCTTTTGAAAGAAATCCTGGAAGTTAATTGGCATAACAGAGATGCAGGTTATTCCCCTCTCTTCTGCAGCAGCCCAAACAAAAGCCAGAGCTGGCCTTGGGCAGAAGTCCAAGCAAACATGCGGTTTTTCTAGAAATCAGGATTCCATGTAAATCTCTGCAGTTTATTACACCAGCTCAGTATCTTCTGCTGCTCTCAGTTGGCAATAATGCATGGGACCAAAAGTCCTTTAAGCAACTGGTTTCCCAGCCATTTAAAGCTTTATCAATTGAAACCAAATACTTGAAATACCTGCCCAGAGGCTTTAGCCCAAGTGCAATTCTACCACAAAAGTGTCTCTATATTTACATGATACCTCAGGATCCAAAGACTTTTTGTGGGTATACAGTTAAAGACGACACATACACACTGAAAAATCACTTTGCATTTCAGCTTTGCTATACCATTAGAAGAAGAAAGGTTCTTTGTAAATCAATCAATCAATAAAAAAATAATTTAAAAATTATTTAAAAGCTCCTATAGCTCCTGAAATTCAGGCAAGTATACCCGTCTTTGCAAAGACATGGTAAATCAGACACTCACAAATGAGTCAGAACCCAATGTCACACTGAGAAGCAGAACAAATATTCTGGTAGCCAGCAATTTGTCTTAATTTCTAGTTGGTCTCTTTACACATGAAAAATCCCACTGGTGCCATATCTGAAAGAAGCCTCCCAAGTCCCATGTGGCCAAGTCCACAGAGGCGAATCTCTGAGTCCACGTGGCCCTCCCAAGGGAGCTTCATCTGAGCAAACAATCACCCAGACAAGGGCTGCACAGCCACTCTTTCTACTTGAATAGCAACAACATGGAGAAGCTTTGCCACATAAGAGATTCATGCACAAGAAAAGTTCATACCTGTCTTTCAATAAATGCATTCATCCTCTGAAGCATTCCCTCACATGTAAATTCATAGGGCAAATAAGGGTCAATCTGTGGAAACACAGTGTGTTCAGGTTAGAGGGGTTTTTGTTTAAATTAACTTTGCGGCGTGCTGCATGGTAGCAGCTTGCATTCCAAATACTACATTATAGCTTAAGTAGCAACAATAAATGCAAAGAAACTCATTAACAAACCACAATTTCACAAAACCATCAGCAGTTTAAGCTGATTTTTGCTCATTTGTACCGGCAACAAAAGTTACTCAGTGATTATCTTTAAGGAAACTCGGGGAATACTGCAAAGCAATAGATGTAAAGCCAGCCTGAGACACTACGGGACTCCAGAGCTCCAGTTTTAACTAAGTTTCAGTTCTGGAGCTGAAGTGAAAAAGAAAACATTATGACAAAAAAAAGAAAGTGATACCTTTGAAAATTACTTCAAATCCGCCCCCCCCCCCCCCCCCCTTGAAGTGCCCTCATTACAACTGCACAAGCCCTTCCGTGGCAGTCATGGCAAGGCTACAAAATCAGTCCAAAGAGCTGAGCGGTATTTGGACAGCCCGCAATGCTCCAAGAACCAACAAGGAAACTTCCTCACTGAATGCACAGAAAACAGAGATTGCCGTATAACTTACATATGAAATTCACATTTCTACACAAATTCACTCACACTCAGGTTTTTTTCAGGTAAAAACCTGACATATCCAGTACTTAAATAATCAAACACCACAGAGATATAATAATTTTTTTTTCCCCAATATCCTCCCTAATTAAAGCAGCACTCTGCTTTAATTAGACTAATATGAGGAAGCACTCTACATGCAGTACACAATACACCCTTCACTGTTGATGACACATTGAGGATACATGTCTCACCTTTTGATTTAAAATTGATTTCACAGCCTTCTCTACTTCAGAAAGATTATTGATGTCTACAGTCCAGACATGAGGCTTCCCAATGTAAACTTCAGCATAGGGATGCTGAGATGTCAACTGAAAGGAAGAAATTATATTGGTAAAAATTAATGTGTCAAGATATCCTTCCCTCTCACTCTCTTCATCAGAGTTTTTGGATGAAAGGCACTAGGGTAAGACAATACTTCAGCAAGCATCTAACAGTCAGTGTCATTCCTTCTGAGTTATCTTTCAGATAGAGACTGAATTTAGTCGGAAAACTGAAAACCAGATAATAATGCAGATCACAAGTAACATTTGTGCACCTCTCATTTGTGGCTTTGATCCTTACAATGACCCACATCACAGAAGACTTGATGCTCACTGAAATTGCATCTACACCGTGACCCTGCTTCCCCACAGCTCATTCACAGAGCAGCCCTGCATTTTCGTAACCCATAATTGCTACCAGTCCTGGTTAGACCTGCATGACTGCCTTCAAGAGATGTCATCCTTGCTCTGTCTCACCTTCAGACAACGTCCTCACCCTGCCTCTCCTTCAAATTTCAATTATTTCCAGGCTTCTGTGAGCAGTAGTGAATAAAGAATCACTTCTATCACTTAGATGAATTCTGATTCTCGCTACTGATAGCAAAAGAGTGATTTGACCTCAGCAGGAGTGTTGACTGGTATTTTGCTCACCACCTTGTCAGAAAACAAGTTCAATAAATATTCAAGTAGATAATTAAGAGAAGTTATATTAGAGATTGCTTTCAGAACTAGCAGGATGGCACTATAAGTAATTTTTGTGACAAGTTGCATGGGAGCAAAAGAAAAATGCAAATGAACACGTGGAGAGGAAGGAAAAGCTGAGAAGAGAGCGGAGCGTTTCATGCTGGCCTCAGAAGACAATTGCTTTTAAAATAAATTTTAAAAGCCCCTACAGGATAGATTATTCATAGACAATATTTATACAGTTGCCTCTTTATGCATGATACAAAGAACAATCTAGCCCATGCAAAAGGTGTGAAGTAGGAAATGGTATCTGGTGGAAAGAACCTTCTCTTGCACTAGCCATTGGCATATCTTAAATTCCTCCAAGAAGTCAAATCCTTCTTGAAGACTGATATATTCTAACCTTTTATTTCTACTGCCACTAAAATTGTATGCACGTAATAATTTGGGTTACCAAGACTGAGTTCCCATGGCACCCATGTCAGGACTTCAGATGGCAGAAGCCACATTCCTGTTGCTTGCAGTAACAACAGAACCCCTTCTATTGCACCTTTAGAAATATGAACATAAACCAGCGGTGTGAATTCCACAAAGCTTTAGGAATTATGCCTTAGACTGCTCTTTCTCTACCAGACAGACGGACGTATTTTTATTGCACCAGTTATTCTGCATCTATACTCTCAAAAAATATTAAGACTAATTCCTAATACTGAAATGCTTTAATTAGCTGAGGCTTAATATTCAAGGAGACACTCCCTCTGTCTGAAATTAACATGTTTAAGAATTCTTATAAATAGATTTGGAATTAATTTCTAATTTCAGCTCTTTTTTTTTTCTTCTTCCTAAAAGCAGAAAATGAAAGAAATCACACCCACTAGTATATATTTCAACTAGATTTAGCATACAATGTTTTCTTTGTATTTTTTATTTGGATTGGGAGAAGGGGGAGTAGGAATGGTACGAAAACAAGGTGCTTGAAGGTGAATTTTTTCTTTTTTTTTCCTGCCTCTTTTCCCAGCAAAATCATGTCCCAAGACAAAACAAGCGCTGCTCTAAAATGAAAATTGTAATTTCCAGTTTTTGTACAGAGTTGTTACAACAAGACCCCATCTTGGGGATCGAGGGGAAATAGTTAGCTCCCCCCTCAAATAAATTATTATTAGATGAAGAGAGAAATGTTGACTTGCAATGGTTACTTTACAGAAGTACTAAGCAGAGACTTTATCTTCAAATGGGTCTGCAGATAATCAATTAGCAGACCTACAAAAGGGTTTTTTATTCTCCTTTAACACTTGAAAAAACTGAGAGAAGGATTTAAGGACTTTGTTAAACCCAAAGAACAAGCACGTGGATTACTGGCAATCGGATCTAAGGGCAGTTGTGACAACCAGTTAGAGGAAAGGTTACTCTCAGGATAGGTCAGCAGGGCATGTGAACGCAGTAATATTCCTGATGAAAGTGCATTATATCACTTTGCACTAGCGCAGTCAATAGGGATTATTTTTCTGTACAAGTCAGGTGCACAGCATTTGCGTTAGTGCTGACACATGCCAGTGGGATTTAGCACGAAAGCACTCCAAGCACAAAAATTCCTACTAAAGAGTTAGGTGGGTCCAGATTATTTACTGAGCCTGATCAGCACCTGGGCACAGAACAACTGGAAACGAGATAAACGGTTGAACAACCCACAGAAGAAAAGCTTTGAAAGGTGCCAAGGCCTTGAAAGTTTAAACAGATGTGAAAGCTTAAACAGGCTTTTCCCCTTATCGCTATCTCCTTTCTTAGCAACGCGAGCTGTGAGAACGGGTAAGTTTGAACTCACATCCTGTACAAGCTGAACATACAACAAGCTGAAAGGCCATTACAGTCCTGGATCATAAAATCACGAGGAATTTATGTTGCTGATTTAAACTGGGAAACTGTCTTTTGCTTATCAACTAGCTGGCGCCGCTCAGTGCCACCAGAGAGCTTTCCCTTCAGAGAAGTACATAAAGAAACTATGTATGTACACCTACGAACAAGCCGTGGTCACAGGCAAAAGTGCTCAAGTCAGAAATGGCTACATGACTGTTAAATGCCCAGAATTGATATAGGCTGAATTTTACCTACACCAAAGAAGAAAAATGTTCCAAAGTCAGTGCCAGGATGAGTGGCTAGCTTATGTAGCCTCATTTTTCTCTCACCAGAGTCTAAACACACTGCCGGTTTTGAAAGCTCGAGGTTTGTTTTTCCTGTTCTCTTCAAGAGTCAGTTCTCCAAATGTCTCTGGTGTTTAACCACAAACATGGTGGGCTGTGACCATTAATACCTTCGCTCAACAGTGCCTTGAGCACATCTCTTCCAGAGGAAAAAAAAATCCCCAAACACACACACAACAACCTTCAAATGACATTTTTATAGTTTACTTAAACACCTATTTACTTCCTGCACAGTACACAGTAATGTTTGTTTCTTCAACAAAATAAATCACTTACAAATGACACATCGTGTATCGGATGACATGATCTGTTCCCGGACAGAACATCAGGTTTTAAAATGAAACTTTAGTTTGTGATCTATTAATAAGAACTAGCAGAATGTACATATAGGCAAATCTAGAGGTAAAGCTTAACAGTATGGTAATGAAAAAATTGGATTATCCTACAAAAATAAGGACTGACAGTTCCATCAATGGCTAAAGAAAACGACAGCTGCACACCTTTTGCAATAAACTGTGAACATTTATACATTTTTTTTTCTGTATTGTGTTACTAAAAAGAAATCCACAACCATTTTCAATAAAGAAATTACCAAGATTGATAAAGTTTACCTCTCGGAGTGTAGGTTTGCCTTTGAAAAATTCAGTGTTTTTGCTACTTTTTGGTGGGTTAAATCTTAAATTTAGAAAAGCACATCCGTTAGCAATAGCCTCTAAAGGAGCTGGCCCTTCATACGGAAATCCGAGACCAACGAACAGCTGAAAAACAGAAAACAAGGACTATCTTAATTTTTGCTCTTACAAAGACTGAAAGCTAAAAGCTAAGTTAAAATAAACAGTAACACATTCTAAATGTACCAGCCTAAAAAAAGTAACATTAAGAAGAAAATGGGCGAAATTTAGCAGCTCACCCCCTCCTACACAAGTGGTAATGGAATGTCCTGTAAAACACATTTGACAATAATCTTCTGTAATGAGCTGCGGTGGTTTTTCATGGAGCTGAGGCAACAACGGACCCTTTCAGTGATTTTTTGGGAATAAAAAGTCATTTGGTGGTTTGACTGGTGTTGAAATGAAACTGCTGGGGCTCTCTTGCAGGTCCAGGTCTTACTGCAGTAAACTCACGGAACAACTACACAACTGTTTTCCCCTTCTCCCACAACAGCTAACCTGTTGGTTTTGCCAGTATGAACACGCTCCCGCCAAACTGATTAAGCCTTGTAATTAAAACGGTAGATGGCAGCAAACATCAGCGGGAGACACTGCAGCCAGCAGCTTCCATAGGATTATGAGGGTTCAACGCCTCCAAGGTAAATTGAAGGAGGAAAAATGCATCACTAAGCTATTCTTATATCAGCTGAGATTACAGGTGCTCTAGAAAAGGCAGTGCTTTTCTCCAGTGTAAGGAAATTTAATATTTTTTCAGAGTTGTCTGGCTTTTATTTGGATCTTGGCCCTTTTCCTGGCCCAACATAATTAAAACCTCTGAATTAACTATAGGATTCTTCGTCTTTATCTGAACGTCTGTGTATAATGGGAGAATTACAAACTCTGATGTGTAACAGCAATTTCTCAGCACTGCTGCATGACTCAATGTATATGTATAGCACTACTGCTCTTTTCAAGGAAATAAAAAGCAATCTCCATAACTACCAGGATCGTGTATTCAGTATGTACGTACTCAAAGAGGTCAAATTATACTATTCTGCATTAAATTTTCTGCAACATGGAAGTGAATCCTAGTAACAGGAGATTCAAAGCAAAAGTCCCTTCTGAGAGCTGATCTTAACGCTGACCCATAAACCTGTGGTCAGTATGGCCGTGCACAGGCCTTGCAGCACCAGTCCTCTCCCACCCATGGCGACAACAGTGTAAATTCTGAGCCGGCTCATTTTAAAAAGAAGGTTAATGCTTCCCAGCATAGTTGAGGACATACAATTGTCACTGCATGGAGCTGAATATTGTTATTTCAGTTTTCAATTTTCAGGTTAAAGAAGTCACCTACTTGCAAAAAGCTGCTCAACTATCTCACAGATTTAAATCTTACAGGAAATTCTCCAGTGGCTGATTAAAAAAAAAAATAAATCTGGAAGACTATCTCCATTAAAGCTAGATTATCTAAATTTGGTTCTTATATATGGCATAAGATACATTACCTTTCACTCAGAAAAAATACAGACTAAATTTCATCTCAAAAGAGGCTTAATTTAAAGAAAGGTAATCTTTTGAAAATGAATTACGGACATGAAACCATTTCATGCAATCTGCACACATAATGTTATTTATTTAAACTACTCCTTAGTTCAGGTAGAAAACCAGCTGAGAAGCAGCAATTAAAACCACCTGAAGTATCAATTCTCCTATGATCCTGTGTTTGTCTGTTATGTAGAGAATGCTGGTTTGTTTGCTTCATTTTTCACTTTTTTAATAAACTGCTGCTGTGCACTGCTGAACAGTTCTGTGTCTCACTGGTTCGTTTATTTAGGAGGAAGCTCCAAGGGGAAAGAAATATGGTTTTGTGTTTTGACAGCACAGAGCACACTGTCAACACTTAATCTATAATAAATAGCTTACCACCTGTTTCGCATCCATTTTCCAACCTTACCTCTAAGCAGCACCATACCTTTGAAGACAAGAAGAAGGATGCGTTTGATTGCTGAACGGTGGATGTGCGTGCTGCCTGTTAGCCTGAGGTTTCAGCCTGGCTCACAGCTGCCCGCAACCTCCCCCCCAGCTCCTTCTTTCAACCCTCCAAAATCTTCTATCACTTTCCATCACATCATCTTCATCAGATCAGCTGAAATGCCCAAACTAGATCCTGCTCCTGAAAAATGCCCTTTTCATGTTCCTTGGTTAGGGAGCTACTATTTTTGTACGGGATAAAGAGCAGAACTGAGGAATATCTTAATTGCCTCAAGAAAGTCACATTCATTGTGATTCAAAAAGCAAGCATTAGAGAACACGGGCGATTTCTGTAACTCATTCTTATGATGTTAATGATTTGCTAATCCTTTGAATTACATATAGCTTGTTCTTTCCAAAAAAGGCTAAAACAATCTGTCAAGGTACTTCCTCAAAGTATGTAACAAATGCTACAAGTCACTAATTGAAAAAGGAGGGGGAAAAAAAAAACGTAGAAAGGCAACAATTTTCAGGTACGAGTGAAGCAAGCATCTACCCGCAGTAGAGTTAAGGCTGTGTGGAAGACAAGGTGCTCTCCCACAAAACAGTAAAGATTTACGTCACTATTTTGTGATATAAATATACACTGTTGCCTCCAACACACAAGGTGCCGACTACAGCTTTTCGGGTGCTCTCTCCCCAGATGCTACGTCTGGTAACACAGTCCACCATGGAGAGGCACCTTCACTCTAAGGCTGAAGGTCTGTGACGTAAAACCCCAAATTGGACAAGGTTGGTAATGTAACTGTGGGTACACACGGTTTGAGAATGCTAGCCCTCATCTTGCTTTGTTCGCTGCAGTGGAACTGCTATGCAGAGTAGAATTCCTTTATTCTTTAGTGGCTGATTAGTGCTTGAAACCATTTTATGTTGTCTATGTGAGCGTTTTTCTCTCCTTTCAAATGCTTTTGAAAGTCAGATCCATTATTTTTCATACAGCTCTTTCAGCGGGCACATGCCACAGCAGGCTCTGTACGCTAACACCCCATATAAAGAGATGATTGCCAGGAGGCAATAGAAAAGTATATCTAAAGGAGATAACAGCAAAAAAAATAACCATGTAAAATGATCATGGTGATAGCGCTGGGTTTTTTTTTCTAAAAACCATTTCCTTGTTTGCAAGGTCTACTACCCAGGGGTGTCTGCATCTGTAGGTCTGCAAGAAGTAAAAAAAAAAAAAAAAAAAAAAAAAAAAAAAGGGGATTACTTGCTCAACTTGAGTAAAGCAGGTGTTGAAACCCTCGAGTGGGAATACTTTGGTTTTCATTAAGAAAAGCTCCTCAGGAACCTTTTCTGCCTTTGCAGTGAACTGAACCCCTGGTCTGGAATTTCAGGATTTTGAGTTGGCCACCGAGCATCAGACCAGCCAAGACACTATTCTTTTCTGATTATAATGTAAGCAGTCCTTTCACGGTGTTGCAGCTAACTGGAAACTGCTCTGAGATGAAAAGCACTTCACAACCACTCCTGTGGGAAAAAGTGTGGTTTGGTTTTATTTTTTGGAAACTACTGATTTTCAGTTGACACTAAGCAATTTATTTGTGGAGTTTATGGCACCAGATTGGACTATTATTAAAATGAGTCCTTGAACAAAGAGTCTCTGTAAATAATAGCCAAAAGTATAAAATAAGGAGTGAATGTTTTACTTCACTGACTGTAATTCTGTTTAGCTGAATGCTTAAGAGAAAAAAATTCATATTCCAGAGACTAAATGCTACAGTTCCATAAACAGGAGTGTTTATCTTCTCCTCTCCCCTTTCTAATACTACTGCACTTTATCTAATTTATTCTGTTGGGCTGATAGGTTTATCATCATGTTTGTATCCCTCCTTACTGAACTTATATATTCTCTTCTGAACTACAGAAAGGGAAGTGTAGCATTAACCATCTTGATATATTTTTCTCATGAATATAAAATACTTTCTGGAAAACTCAATCCTTTTGTGATTGAAGCAACTTTAGAATAAGATTACCAGTTAAATGTCTTTTCAGCCGATTTTGTGAAGCATGGGGAAGTAAAAAATACAGTAATTCATAAAAGGCAATATGAAAAAAATACTGTTTTCCTATTTCTGCTTACCCAACAATGCAATGGGTTTTTTTCCCAAACTGTCTAAATGGGGTGTTGCTCCTACTTTTATTAATCACCATTCAGAAACTATAAATTCTACTTAGCAAAAGAATTTTGATTCCCCCCAAAATTCACAGTGACTCAAAGTAAAAAGTTGCATCCGAAACTTTCTCAAAAGGAGGAATATTTCTCAAGAATTCAAGTACTGGTTCTTCCAAGAGAGTCTGGTCCAACTCCTCCAGCTGCCCGCTTGGCAAAAAGCCACGTAAGTTGGCAGGAAGGCTGCCAGCTCGCCTACCCTATTTTCCTCTGACGTGATGAATGGCTTTACATCTTCTCATTAGGAACTGTTGACATGTCTCGTTTTTGTCATGCACCACACAGCTGAACTAGCCATGATGAATGTCAAACAGCCCCCTCCTGCTTGGAAAAGGCACTTATTCTGAAATGTGTTGCTTTACAATACACAGAATGAAATGGCAGCTGCATGCTTTTCAGAATAACTGCGTCCTATACCAGCTACTGCAGAGAGACCAAATACATTCTGGAAATGCAAAGCTCTGCTCAGGAATCATGACTGAGCCATCACCTATTGGTATTTTGCTGTCTAACGGCAAAGTGAAGCAGTGCAACATAAACTGACACTTCTCAGTACACTAAACTGTGTGATTTGGGAAATTATGATTTAGCTCTGACTTTCTGAAAACTAGATCATTTGTCAGCGGACCTAACAAAAACTCGCTGATACAACGTTGAAATCACAAGCAATGAAAGACAATCCTTGCTCTTGGGTATCAAAACATACATTTAGAAAAAGAAAAAACCAAAAGTTTCTGGAAGATTAAAGACAAAGTTTGTTGCTCGGAGACAGCAAACAGCAGGCCTAGATGCTTCCAGTGAGCATTGTGCCCACAGATGTGACCATCCCTGAGTTCCAGCTCCAATTCTTCACATACTTTCAGCACACTGATTGTCTAGTGACAAAACCCCATAACTAAATTCATTACGGGGCTCTGGTCACGTTGCCTAGCGATTAAAGTGATTATGATTAAAAAGTGTCCTTGAACATCACTGGGTGCATGTGCACGCATACACAAGGCTCCTCAGGGCACAAAGCTCCCATTCAAGTCAGCTTGATTTCTGTGGAAAACCTGCACTTATTTTAGCAATTCAATCCACAATCCATTTGATAGAAACACAATTGACCTCCACACACACAGCAGATGGCCAGTAGAGACAGGTGAGTATCTTATGCTGAACTATGTTCAACTATTGTCTCTTAAAAGACAGCAAAATCGGAAACTGTGAACGTACAGGCAACAAGAAGACTTAGAACAAGTATGTTGATCAACACTGAGACACAACCATATGCTAAGGTAGAACAGCCAGTGCACCGATGAAAACATCAGCTAGCAAAAAACCAAAACAAACCAAAACAAAACAACCCACAAATCCACTTCCAACTGAAAAAGTCCAAACAAATTAGATGGTAAATCTCAGATTCCACTTTCAATCTCAGGATGCTGCTGTTTTACTACTTCTGTTAAACTAAATATATTGGAAAAAGTAAGTATTAGATGGGAATAATAATTGAAATTCATGATGCAGTAAACCATATTTCATTTCATTTTGATGCAACATCAGAAATACACTGCACGCCCGTTTGCCTGACAACAATAAGTACTAGGAGAAGCAAATGGACTCTGATCTGCTTATCATCAGGTCAAGGTTTTGTTAGTCTGGCTGCATCATAAACAAATAATTTCCTTAAAAGGAAAACAGCTTTTGTTATTTGCAAATCTGCTAACAAAAGCTTATGAAAATACTGTTTGCAGACGTAAAAAAAAAATTAAAAATAGTTTATTAAGGAAGATTGTATCAAAAAGATAACGTGATAAAAACACTGGCTTCCTGATACAGGGTTCTGAAACACACTGATGTGTTTCTCAGTGCCATCTACTACAAAATGCAGCAAATTCTCAAAGGATTTTCCCCAATGTTAGGAAGAAGAAAAAAACCAAACAATGCACAACAATAGTATAGAAAATCATTAAAATCTAAAATGCTTGTTGGACTCTGAAAACAGTACAGCACAGATCCGTGCTTTTCACAAAAATATGCTTTGTGAAAAGTAAGCAACTTACTGATCTCAGGAGTATTTCACAATCACAGATAGTATCTTCCATCTGATATTACAATTACCAGTCTAAAACTGAGTGAGACTGGCCTGGCTGCTTCCTGTGTCACAAACCCCACACAGCTGCACTGTGCTGAGCTGCACAATACGTACGTACCCACTTGAATTTGTCCTAAATTGAATGTGTCCTTACATTGCATCTTAGAGCACAGCAAATATAACCACTAACAACTAGATGAGCTATCTATTCAACATTGAAAGATCAAGATCTTTAGTGTAATTCGTGTAAGACGGCTGACAGAATTAGAGGACGATTTACCCAGATGTAACTACTATTATGAACTGTACTTTGTAAATTATAAGGATTTCAGTAATTCCATAGGAAGTCCATTAGCTTATTTTACTATTCCAGCAAATAGAACACTTTTTTTTTTTCTTCCCCCAGAAAGAAGTCACTGTTTGTGCTTGGGGTTATTACAATGCCAATATTCTTCCCACGTTAGTACTATGATTAACACACTGATTTCATACTCCACACAGGCAAAAGCTGTGTAATCTCAGTATTATATATGACAAAAGTAAATGTTGACTTTTTAATCTGCAACATTATGTGTATCTGTAAGCATCAAGTACATACACACAGTGGTTGCCTTTAAAAAGTCATAATTTGCCAACAGCTGTCACACAGAGATGTCAAATTACCATCATTTCCCCAGATATTTCAAAAAGGAGATCTCTGCAGTTGTGTAGGAAGACTGAGAGGTGCTTGCTTTTTTCTTCTCTTTTTAAAAAGACTCTTCTGTAGAAGTGCACAGCAAGAAACTATCAACACCGGGGAGTAAGTGGAGCAGCTCCCCACATTTTGCTGATTTTAAACACTCAAATCACTTCTTTCACCAACTAAAAAGTTACACATCCTATTTAAATGTAATCTACTAAAGTGTTTTAATGTTGTAAAGTGCCACAAAGATTATGGGAATGGCAGAGAAAACCCCACAAAGCATTCTAACTATGGGGACAAAAGCGTATTTATTTCAATGTATATACTCTCCCTTATCTGGAGTTCCCTTGACTATGGGGCCACTGACAAAGCACACCACAAAAAGCACACCCTTTTGCTCTTCTCTCTGCACAGCCGAAGCAGAGGAAGGAGCTGAACGGTGAACGAAGTGCTTGCCTTTCTTCTCTTCTCCCCTAGAGAGCTGGGTGGCTCTAGGTTAAAGTCATTGGTAGGGCAGAGCAAGCATGCCTATCGCACAGCTTTCAGATATTACCTAGCTTTCACATCAGAGATGTAAAACAAAGCACATTTTCAGCTGATAGTGTCCTTGAGCTGAATATCACATTTCATAAAATGAAAAATGCATTTAGCCATGTTTTTCAAGCTGATTGTTAAACGTGTCGTGACTGCAGGTTGTTGTCCCAATTTTCTAATAATAGCTGTCAACCCACAAAACACGGTCACTATTTTAAAAGTATTCTTAGCACACAGAAAACAATTTAAGCTCCTTTACATTTGGTCATTTATTTTTCCAATGTTTTTAAATTAGGGGCTCCTTCGTAGGAGGTGAAATAGATGCACTTCACGTACTGTTCAGCTATTTTTGCCACTACTCCCTCTTGACAAACTTACTTTGGTTTCTCGCAGTAGAAACTGCAAATCCCGCCCACTGAGTATCCCATGGTTTTTTACGTAGCCAGGAATATACATAGTGCTCGTCCCGTGAACAGTGCCATGGACTTCCATGTAGGTGTGGATGGTGTCCAGATAAGCCTTCTTATCCTGTAATAGCAAGAACAAAACATTTTTCAGTCTTTACACATTTCAAGCAGTAGTGTTCAATCAGAGCTGCTTTTTATCTCCGGTACCGCAAAAGCCAGAAAGAGAAGTTCACTCATTCTGATATGATTTCTATAATATTTGATCTTTCATTACATTATTAGTTTTGTTTTCTACTAGACTGGAAGAAAGCTGCAGGTTTTTTATTCATAGTATAGGTATAAATAAATCAATACCTAGGTCCTAGTAATTTCTAACTGGACAAAAAGCAGGTCACCATCAGATAGTTGTAATCCCAGCATGCCTAAACAATACTTGGCCTAAAAATACTAAAAAACTATTTTTGAAATATCAGATATTCACTCTGGTTTTGCCAGAGATGCAAAATATGAGTTATTCTTTATCTTCTTTGTGAAGAAAATATTGAATCTCACCTTAGTAAGATGCATTCTTGTCAAGTGAATACACATCTTTACCTAAATACCTAGTATCTGAGTGCCATGAGGTATCTACAGATATTCCACTTACCTAAAGTTTTAAAGACATTTTTGAAAAGATTCAGAAAAGAGTAATGGCTTTAGTGTTGCGTTAAAGAAAATAAAAATAGTACATCATCCTAGTTGGCAAACAAGAATTACTTTAACTTTCGATGCCATATGTTTTTTGAGTTTTAAAGACTACTAGCACTCCAGAAGCAATTAGCTGTAGATTGTATTTACAGCCAGTATGCAGCACAGATCAGAGAGACTTTCCCTCAATATTTGCACATAGTCTTAGTAACAGCTCTAAAATCAGGCAACAAGTTTCTGTACTTCTTGGCAGCAGGAGAGTTTATAAGAATTTTACTTTCACTCACTATTTTTGTCATGTAAATTCTGTACATTGTTCGTCCACAGCCCTGAGTGAAAGCTGACCAACAATTATACCGAAGTTCATTCAAAGGGCAAGTAGACTGGTGAAAATTCTGTCTTTTCTAATCTTGGAGGAGCAAGAAGGTATCAGGTCTAGGGGAATGAACACTATCACTTCTTAAAACTCCCTTGCTAAGTTAATTGCTGGCATACATTTGAATAGACAGGGTATTTAATGTCATGTAACAACGGGCTTCGAGCTTTAGCTTGCTGTACTGGTGAGACAGTTTGACGAAGCAGATTGCCTGCCTCATGATTAGATTGCCTTGTTCTGGTAGCTAAGCCAAGGTTGCACCAACCAGACAATGTCCTGGGCTGAGTATCATATAAAACAGGCAACAA
Source organism: Chlamydotis macqueenii (assembly GCF_036417535.1). Lineage (NCBI taxonomy): Eukaryota > Metazoa > Chordata > Aves > Otidiformes > Otididae > Chlamydotis > Chlamydotis macqueenii. The sequence goes on from NC_141561.1 coordinate 7,729,196, forward strand.
ATGGAGACAAGTGTGCTTTCTTGTTTGAAGTGGTTGCTGTTACTGGTAATTAACACAAATTATTAAAAAAAAAAAGCTTGCTCCATTTTTTATTTTTCCTTTTACTTCAAATTTGAATTACTTTGAAAGAGATGTTCCTTCCTCATAAAATTTGTTAAGAGAAAATCCATCGTACAACTTTTTCTTTGAAAATGTGCAGGAGAAATACAAATGGAGTAGTCTGGTCTAGTTTCCAGAACGCAGCAGTGGTTTGTCACCAGAGGCAGACGTTAGCCCTGCCTGCCTGGCCTTCGGCACAAACAGAGCCTGTGAGCTCGGCTTTAGCGTTCCGAACGGGAAGAGAAGGCAACGAAGCACGGGGACTGCTGACATCATCTGCCAACAGTAAGAACAGGAACGCACTTGCCTCAGATTTTATTGGCTCATATCACACAAACTGATGACAGGAATGCTCTCTAACTCAAGAAAAATATGAGAAGCAAGCAGCTAGAAAGGGCAAAATCTAATGAGGATTACCTAAAATGGCACTTACTTATTTTAACGATTTCAATGACAATTTCACAAATCTGTTACAGAATATTTAGCTGCTGTAAAATAAAATATGTGACATTAAAATTATTGAGTCTTTACAGTCTTTCTAATGGTTCCTGAGGAATTGCATTATTGGCTGTACGACTGTTGAAAATTTTTATGTACGTTCAAAAGAATAATGGAAGAAAAACCCATGAATCATTATCACACACACACAACTTTCAGCCCAAGAAGTCCACGAACCACTTGTCTCTGGTGGCTGTGAAACATGTCTGATTTTGCATTCTTCCTTACACATCAAGCTTTGGCTATTTCTGGAGTCAGAATACCAGACTAGATAAATATTTGATGTGAACTAGCATTGCTGCCACCGTATTATCTTTACTAGCTTGGTTTCTAAGATGAATGTAAAACGGACCAAAAGAAACTTAACATTTTCACATGTCTACTGTTCATATGCGATGCCAATAAAAATCTAGTGGGATTCTGAGAAGTCTGTGTGAAGTTAGTTGCTTAAATTCTGCTGGAAACACTTTGAATTTAGCCCAAGTATTTCCCAAATCATCCTGTTAATAACAAAGTTAATCTTTCTACTACATCCATGTGCTGTCCTCTACATAATTACCAGCACTTGATGACTACAAAACAGGGCATACAGGATTTCTTTGTTTTTTTTTTTTTTTAAGAAAAAAAAAAAAAAAAAAAAAAAGGAGTGTACTCCTTTTTCATGTACAGGCATACTCCTGTACATAAAACAATTGTTCCAAAAGTCTTTATTTCTGAAGGAAACAAACAAGTAAAAGCTAAACTAAATCTCAGAAAGCACAACCCACAAAACAGTCACTCCTTTATTCCCTTATTCACTTTGAGTCAAGAGCTATTGCTTTCATAATCATCTATAAAGTTTCACAAAAATACCGTGAGCACCTTCTGCCTTATGCAAATGTCACTAACGTCTGTCATCTTTTGCATTTATGTAGTCCTGAACTTCCACATTACTTGTAGAAAAGTGTTATTTTGGATCATAAAAGTATAAATTGTAATAAGCCACTTCACAAAAATAATCAGGGCACATGATTCAATTCTAAACATTTAAAACATTGCATTAGAAAATGAGAGAGTGCAAATATGGCATTTATAAATAGAAAGGCTACAAGTAAATAAATCAATAAATGTGATTTGAAAACAAAAATATTGACATTCTTTCAATTGTTAATCTGCTTCCTGAGTCTGCCTGCTTGGGTGCATACAACTGTTCTTTTGACTTAAATCCTTTGACAGTAAACTCTAGATTTTTACTTTCTCCAATATGAATTTGAAGAGAAAACACCTTAGGCTGCTGGCTAGTAATGCAAAATTAACATTCTCTGCAGAGATTAGATCAGACTGCACTATGCTCCCATGTCTGCTGTCCATACTGCAAATCTAAACTTTCAAGCATGGAAGATAACCACATGGGAAAAAAAAAAAAAAAAAAAGAAAAAAAAAAAAAAAGAAATTATTTCTCCTCAGAATCAAAATGGAAGAGTAAAGGTGAGTAACAGTCATACAAACCTTTGCTGAAACATTTTTTCAGCAGCTAAAATAAACATGCCATTCAGGAAAGCACTTTTGTTGATCGTTAATAACAGTTCTGCAGTCACTGCTCATCAATCATTTCCACCTACTTCTAAAAGCATAATGATAAAGCCTTTCCCATCAAAGAAATCAAATTACAACTGTCTGGTAAGTCACTCCCTAAGACAACGTTGACAAGAAGACACAGTCTGAAAAGCTGAAGTTTTAAGTTGGGTGGGTGAAAGATTTAAGTATAAAAGCTACAAAACTATGTGGTAGAAACACGATGCATTAAGAACTAAACTGCTTTTAGCTTTCTTGATGTGGCAGATGGTGGTAATTAACAACTCTGCTTGGCCATCGGTTTGTCAGCTCAAGGTTACAGTATTTTGCAATTTTTGACCATTCAGGTACAGAATGGTCTAAACAGAACACCAGAAATTCAGCCCTGAATGAAACTAAGCACATCTGCAGAACTACAGCCTGGCTATATTGCAGAAAAGCTTGACTCAGAATCCTAAACTGGTTTAGGGGTGAAAGTTCAAACTGTAAAATGGATGTAAAACAGCCCATATACCCAGTCTCACCTTCTTACATTGAAGAAGTCAGTATTTTTATATTTAATCTTAATAAAATATATATATAATGTGTTTTATATTTATATTTTATATATTCAAAAAGCGAACATAATGATTTTATAACCTTGGACAAATGTAACGCAGAAAAACAGGTACTGCAAGAGATCTTAGTGAATGTCCTAAATGCATACTGTTGTTTAGAAGTCTGGGTGCTTATTTCCCCAAGGGTCAAGCCCAAGATAAGCCCAAATCCAGTGTGTATATACAGTGTATGAAAACTCAGATTGACACGAACACAAGATTAGAAAATCTCTCTTACTGAGAAGTGTCACACTCTCAAAGGCTTTTTGAGACATCCTTGAATAATGAAAATCCTGTTCTACTGGGGAGAATAGCAGACAGCACAAATGCTGGAGAATTCAATGTACAACAATACTAAGAGGGTTAAACAGATACAGTGATAAATCACAAAGAGAAGATGATGTCTCTTGAAGCTCAAATATGAAACTTTCAAACTGGTAACCACACAGTACTTAACGCCGAGTACTGAACTTATAAATGGATCTGGAGAGGGTTCAGTGTTACATGATGAGCAAGTGTGAATTCTACACTGAACAAGTTATCTGAAACTCAAATCAAGTGTTAACGATATACCCCTACAAACCCAACAAAATTATAACAGTCAATTCTTTCCGTAAATTCGCTCTCACCAAATTGGTCGTGTTTTCTGAAGAAGCCAACGAGCACGTTAAAAAGAATGATTCAATTTGTATAGCATACTTGATTTTTCACAAAAAAACCTCTTTAAAAGTTACTAAAGAACTAAGTCTCCATGGAATAGAAGGGAATCATCCTTCTGAATTAATAGTCGGCACTCTAAAGAGAATAGAGAAGCTACAGTGTGCAGCCAATACATAATACTTTCAGTAGCAAAACTGAAATTAACTTCAAAATGTTTCAGAAAAAAATCATAATACTGAACACTCGCGGTTGCACAGCTTTTGAAAAAGCCCCCTCAGTAACCTGAGGGACTAAGTGACTAGGAAGTAGAATGACAGACAAATTCAATGTAAATAAACAAAGTAAGGCAGGTGTCAAAAACCAGTCCTAGCTTCACAGATGAGTAGTGGACCTGAGCTGACGTGCACTACTCAATAATTTGCATTATGATAAAATTTTATTATGGTCCACGAAAAAGAATCAGCCCAATGTTCTGCAGCAGTGAGTCCACTCACCAAGTAAAAGATATTATTTGAAATTATTTGGAAAGGAATAGAGAAATAATGACAAAATAATTGAACTGTTCTATAAACACACAGCCCTCTCCGTCCTGGAACACTGTTGTGGTTCTGATCCCTTTGGTCAAAAAGAAGCCAAGAACACTTGAACGTGTTTCTGAGAGGGGTAAGAAGGATCTAAGCTACAGAATGCTTTCCATCGCTGCGTACAGAAATCTGTAATGAATTCATTTATTATTCTTCAGCTTGGAAAAGACAACCTGGCAGAATATGAGAGAGGTTTACAAAACTACAGTTGGCATACAGAACACAGATAGTGACTGATTATTCATGATGTCCTGCTACAAAGGAAGCCAAACAAAGCTAGTAGGAGGCAGGTTTAGAAAAACCCAAAACTTAATGGTACCTCCTGTATCTGGTCAGAGATTTGAGGGACTCCATGACAGAGAATGTTATGGAGGCGAGGTGATTCTCCCCCTCTACTCTGCCCTGGTGAGACCCCACCTGGAGTACTGCGTTCAGTTCTGGAGCCCCCAACATAAGAAGGACATGGACCAGTTGGAGAAGGTCCAGAGGAGGCCACAAAGACGATAAAAGGGCTGGAGCACCTTTTCCTATGAGACAAGTTTGTGAGTGCACTGACCACGCGGGAGAGAAAAGGTGAGAGGGATCTTGTCTCCCTTCCCTTATGTTTCCTTCATCTTAAAAAATGAAGTGAAATGTTCAAAGTCTTTGGCTAAATATGAAGCACAAAAACCAATGAGGAGGAAGGGAAAGGCAATGCTGTCAACAGCAAGACACTGATCTCTGCTTGTAACAGAAATATTGTTACAAGTATAATTTTTCTCTCTGACTTCTCCCCATTTTCTTCCTCCCACTTCATGCAACAGGGCATAAGATAGGGAAACTACATATGTCATACACAGCTATAAAGGGGAGAAGTAAGAAAGAACAGCTTTGGTTATGTACTTTCCCACTGAACAAGCAAAATGTAAACATTTCCCATCTCTGATTCTTCAAAACTTCTTATTCAGACAGTATACATTTAAGAAGAATGCCCATCTTGTCAAGTGGCATTAGTAACAAACTGGCACAGTATTTTGCCTTTAAACATATAAATACTATTAAGGCAACTCTGATATACTCTAACAAAATCTACTAAAGCAATCATCATACAATTCTGTATTAGGCATTGATGGGTATTTTCTGATATAAGCAAAATTCTGACTTCTCTTACAGCACCCCATAAAAAAGAAATAGCGAATACTGTAAAACGAAACTTGACTCTTTTTTCTTTGTAGGATTAAGGGTAGAAGTATTGGACTAACATAACAGAAAGTTGCAGGAAGAAGAATAAAGAAAAGACTTAGGAGCTAAGATGACATGAAAGGCTTAAAACATTCCCTTTTAATTGAAATATTCTGTAATTAAAGACAATTTTCTAATGGAGAGCATTATGGGTTTCACTCACATTTTATTCATTCCTCATTTTTCACTTAGGCAGAGATAGGACTCTCTTTACTCCTTAGAACTTTCAGAAATCCCAGACAAAACCCCAAACCTGTAATTACAATAAACACATCCAAAACCTGGCAAATATTGCCCTTGATAGCTTGCCTCTAAGGATAACCTTTAGGAGTGTAGTGAAATTCTTTAGAGCCTCCTATTTGGAATCCTCAACCCACTTAAGACTGCTGTAGTTACGGGAGGGAATTAAACAAGATGCATCTTACAGTCTCTGCAGCTTATAGCCTTCCTGGCCTCCAGCAAGATGAGATGGGATGAACGTCCCTGGTCTCAGGCCATGCACTGACATTTTCTTCTGTATCCGCCAGAGCTGACAGAAGTCATCACTATTCCTCCCCCATTACTGATCATATTCATACCACAGTTTTGCCCCATTGAATGACGTGGGAAGATGGAATACCGTCTGTAAGCAATCCATAATTCTCTTTAGCTACAATAACCCAGTTAGTAATCTGAGCTATCCTCACAAATTCTAGCAAAGATGAATTAACAAGTAATTTTTTGTTGTTGTTTTTTTGTTGGTTTGTTTTTTTTTTTTTAAACATGCTTCGTCAAATGCAGAAGAGGATCCATGCCTACAACTATCTAAAACCACGATGGTAGTTGGCTATTCTAGTCCCATCTTCAGGGAAAAAAGGTTCTGCGCATACCTCAGTTCCACTTCAACCTGCTTGGTTTAAAATTAAACAATTTATTTGCAAATGATATTCCTCAAAAGCACCTCAGTCTGGGGACTGTAACGCTCTCCCCTTCATACTGTGCTTCTCAAATGACTGATCAGACCCAGCAGTGACTCCACTGTATTCTGTGGAGATTCTTTTTGTTAATTGGCCATGTTCAGCATAAAGAAAAGTAGCAGGATAAACAGATTAGTCGGGTTCAGTACAAGCCATGGTGGCAGATGTAAAGAGCATTGAACAGGGAAGAAGAAGGAAACATGAAATAAGCAAATTACACAGATACAAGATTAGTTCAGGTTTTCTGTTATCACAAAAATTGGATTTTATCACTCCAGATAAGACAACCCACATTGTCACCAATTCAAAACTGATCTGCAGCGATTACACTTTATGTACCCGTGCAAATGGGCATGACTGCAGTTACAGTTTGCAAGTTTCAGTTTTCATGCGCCTGATGTTACAAGCATACAAGTAAGCATTTTAGTACGACCACGTATTAAGTCATACATCTTGGAAGAAACAAGACAGGCAGTACTTATAGAAACGGAATAGTGACTTGAAAAGTAGCAGTTGTAAAAAATCATACAAGGGTCTTGGCTGAGAAGCCATCCAAACATGAGTTCCTAATGGTGAAAAGAGGATATGTGTAATAGCGCAGATAGTATTTCTTTTTGACTGGGTGCTGGTACAGCCATGTGCCCCTTGCTAACATTCACATTTCAAGAGGAATGTGAACAATCTTGAAAAGGTTCAGAGAAAACAGACATGTGAGAACACTTAAGGATCAGAAAGCACAAAGCTCTCCGATGTTCAGCACTGTATGTGTGTTCAGGCTTTTCAGGAGATGACTATGGGTTAACTTTGACCTCAACCAATATACTCCTCCAGGGAAAGAGAACAGAAACATCATCAAAGTTTATAACTGCTACTAAGACTGGAAACTACCACTTGGAAATCTGTACCAGAAATGATGCAAAGTCTTAAGGGAGAAGGCAATTACTCAAGGATTTTACCACAGGAAGTAGTGGGGTTTCCATCATGTGCTATTTAAAATTCAAGATTGGTTTTTCTTTTCCAAAAAGCCATGGTTTTATCTTAATCAGCCCATGAATATCTTGTGTGTCATACAGAATCTCAGACTAGGCAATCACAAATCTCCCCTCTGGGCATATAAGCTATTAATACATATTTCCGAACTCATGCAGACTGAATAAACCGAGAAAGATATATAAGTCAGTGAAAAAAAAACCTGGTGACTAAGCAACTATCTTGTTCCTTAAATCCAACCAGCATTCAACAAGTTGTTCTGCTGATAGGCACTACAAATCAGGTCAGGAAGTATAGATGATTATTCCATGCAACCGCTCCGGAGAGGCTGATAATGAGATCAGGAACTAGAAGTACAGAGGCTCAGCTAGAGGAGACTCGAAGGAAAGGATCCCAGCTCTGCTCCAGCATTCTGCAGACAGAAGAGACTGCAGACAGGGCATGCTGTCATTCTATACCACGCGCCAAATAGAATAACTGGCACAGTATTTATTACGATGCAAGTGTAATTTCTTTTTAAGACACTGATTACATGGCTTAGTGCAATAAGCTCAAATAAAGCGGAGAGATCAGAATGGAAAATGGACAGCTAATATACATATGTTTCTCAGCACAGAAGCCAAGAAGCATTCAGCTCTATCTTTCTGCTATCACAAACACTGGCAAGCTTCTCCCATTTCTCTTAAGTTCTTGTTTTGTCTCACAGATGGACCATCTACTTGTAGCTATCATTTTTCAATAATTTATTCTGTATAATCAGACGCAGGTGCTCTCACACTGTCACATCATTTGGTCCTATGTATGGCACAGCACGTACTGATCAGTACCCTTTTCAGTTGAAAAGGGGCTTAAAATAAGGTCTTTTTAGGCAGGAGGGAAGGCATACTGAGTATATGGGCGCACAGACCTAGAGGTAATTTGAACAAATTCCAGTTGTTAGCAAGTAATTGCTTTTCTTCAAAAACTGCATGAGAGAGACACTCCCAGGTGTGGCAGTCGGGAAGGAGCTCTACAAGAGGACAGTCAACAAAAAGTAGAGATCACTGTGAGCTTAACAGCACAGCATACTGTAACTTCGTGAAAATATGACCAAACCTCAGTGGTGTTATTCTGCAGCTCTCATCTGCAGATCGGAGACAATACAGTAATTGCAATATTTCAGAAACAAAACTCTGATACTATTACAGGGAGATAAAATGAGATTGAATACTTCTAGGGTCCTTAGTGAAACACAATTTCTAGTTCAACATGCAGAAGATTTCTTGTTGTAGATATAAGAAAACAAATAATTGGAAGACATATTTGCTTATGAATGATTAAGTTGACAAAGTCTCTGACACCTTCAATTTCCCATTACTTTTAACAGCTTCCACATTTTCCAAAATTATTGTGATATTAAAGACTATAAAAACTTTGTATTCTATCAGAAAGGTGTGCATAAATAGCAAAGGATTCACATCAATCTAGATGGAAGCTTCCTCATCTCAAAGAGCTCAAAATGTTCAATTTAATTATTTAAATATGTTTATTTTCAGAAAGATAACTTAACAGATCTAGAGAAAAGGGATACTTTTAGAGTTATGCTTTATTATATTGTTCAAAATGAATTCGCTCAAGTATATGGCTATAGAAAACTCACCTTCCAGAAATTATCCACTTTGCCATAAACGAGAGATTGATTCTGCCTTTTGATGTCATTAATGTGTTTAATGTCACTGGAATTCAGATGCTGCTCTACCACAAATCCAAGGAAGCTGTTATCCGGAGTGTGAGCTGTAAGAAACAGAGCATATTCAAAACCTTTTGAAGTATCAGTTAATGTTACAAAAGTGTGAATGTTGTAAGAAAAAGTAGGTATAAGAAACACATTATTCAACAGACCACAAACAGACCAAAAACAGACCACCTCCTTCACATTCATACTGAGACACACATTTGCTTGCTTTATTATCAAGAATAGTTCTTATTAATTTTAAGTCCTGCTCCATATGTCTACTGAAGTAAGCAGTTATTTTCCGCCTTATTTCTGGCAATAAAAATCCTGTAGCTGAACCGAGGCCAATGATAGTGATTTTTTGTGTTCTGAGCTTTATTTTCTTATTAGAGATAAGACACCCAGAAGAAATCCAGCTTGACAATCTCACAAATGCAATACCAACAATTTGAAGTGAAAAAAACAAAAAAAACCCAAAAACCCAGGATTTATGCTCGTTAACAAAGCTGTATGTTGCTCAATGTCACACATAAAAGTTAGTAGGTCTCTTGGGTTCCCCTCCTGTATTGGAAGGGAATCAACCATCCAACTCACTGCAGATTACATATCCATGCTAATTACTAGCCTACAAGGTCACACTGTGCAGATCAGAATACAGATTTCACTGCCTAATTCACTCAGATATATCCATCATAAAATACTGAAAGGTGACAACAAAAGTTGGCAAAATTGTTGTGTTAATCCAGTGCCCAGCCAAATAAAGTGTATGTAAAGGATATGCAATTTACTCTCAGTTTTCTGTATTATTTTTAGCCTCTGTTGGTCATTTTCCAGCAGTGAGATCCATTAACACCAGCTGCTGCTCTCCTCCAATGAAGACACAAACCTACTGGCTCATTAAAATAATGGGGTTTGTTGTTTTTGTTTTTTTCTTTTTCTAGATAGGATGTTTAATTCCAGGAATGGACTTCAACCTTCAAGGCTTCAGGTAAAAATCCATCCCTACTATATAAAAGTACTCTAGCTTGTGGATTTTTTTGTGCCTGTCTAAAAAGCGTCATAGTTTCACAAGTTTACATAGCAATAGGCTGCAATAAACACAAGGATCTCCTCTATAAGCCTCCCTTTTAAATTCTGGCACAGAAGCTGACAGCTTCTTACTAAGTACACTTTGCAAAGTCAAAAACACTCAAAAAAACCCCAAGCCCAAACCCAAGGACAACGCCCTATGCACTTACAATACATACAATGCTAAATCGATGATCAGAGTTCCAAAAGAAATTTAAATTCTATTGCAATTACAATGTTTTGCTTTTTGATTCCTGAAAATCAGCCAAACGGATAATGCAGTAGAACAGAGAAACCATGCACAGTGCACACTTCCCTCTGCCATTACATTTTGTCTTTCAAATGACAATTACTCTTTTTCACAAAAAATGCCTCGGCAACAGCTAGGCACTCACTCAGACCCAAGGACTTTTTAGAATTTAGCATAGCAAATGGCACATTGCAAACATGCCTGAAAAGGGGCATTTTTCCATCCTTTCATATTTTTGCATGAGAGATTGCATTCAAAGGAGAGGCAAGGCAGTACACCCTCAAAAGAAAAATAAACCTTTGTTAAAGTTAGCACTTAGAACTGGTGGAATTCAGTGCCTCAAACATCACTGACAGGAAGCACTCAGATGGACTTTTAAGCAAGATCACGCAGTTTTTAAAGTAGCAGTGCTGTTATTTTGCATGAAAGAATTTAAACAAAAATAAAAAGGGGTAAAAAACCGTCATGCTTCTGGAAAGCTCAGAGAACAGTCAAGGATTTGGTCATATGCCACAGGTTTGAATATGGCTTGCTTGTTGCTCAGTAATGATTTTCTGCCCTTATAATCAGAGTTCTCAAAACATAATAGAGTCTGGGGATCTTGGGAAAGTGTCCAGGGCTCCAATCTGTCGTAAAATCTTTACTGATGCATAACATGCACTTTTAATCACAACCCCATAAAATGGTGCTAGCTCTGCAGTAGAGAACTGAAAACAAAAATAAACTTAAAATATCAGGGAACACTGACTCTTCTGCACCTAGTACAAAAAGAAGCAAAATGCTTAGAATCACTTATGCTTCACAATGAGTTTGCTTGCAATCTCTTTACCACTCTTCCTGCAAAGGAAAACCAGCAGTCACTTCCAACAGTAAAAACTGGAAATGGTTATTTATTGAAATTCCAATATAGTCGTACTCTTACGAAAACTCATTATGAAGTGATTTGCTCTGAAGAAGAGACTGTAACAGTAGTCTATACTGCCACAGCAGAGATCTTCTGTAAAAAAGAAGATTATCTGTCTTCTGCGTTTCGTGGAGTGGGATTGAGGAGCGCACACACAGCACACAGCTGTACCGCAAGCATCCACGCAACTATTTTCCTCAAGTACATCACCACCCATGGCGCTATCTTCAACAGGACCTCACACAAATTTCTCAAGAGCTGGACTACTTAAATACAGCACTTAAATTGAGCTTTTGGCTCCTTTTCCATTTAGGACATAAATCAATAAATATTAGCAAACCACGTGGATATGGAACAAGCCCTACTTACTAATGTCCAGACAAACTCTGCAACCACTTCCAAGTCACATTTCCCCACCACGCATTTTGTTACTTGCTTCCAAACAACTGTGAATGCAGTCTTTTATCTTTTGAACAACCTTCACTTATATTTCTCTGGAAAAACTTGCACAGCAAATGTTGACAGACAAAATATGCCTCTCAAGAATTTCACAGAGCAACTGAAATCAAAAGAATGTCAACCAGACAGCAGCATATATAATTCTGCTACGAAAAGCAGAAAAGTTTGAAAGACCTGACTATGAAATCTGGTGAGAGAGAACAGTGCCTGCCCCAGCCTGAGACTCAGACAGGGACCACCTCCAAACTTTGGAGGTCAGGCTGGTCACTAGGCAAGTGTTTCTTTACAGACTTGGGCTGAGAAGCTGCTGCCTACAACAGATCCACTTTCCTCTTTCCTAAGCCTCACTTACCCTCAAGCTAGCTGACAGTGGGGAATCTTTCTGCACCTTTCAGAGATAACAAAAATTGAACCACTACTACAACATGCAAGAGAAAGACCCTTTGTTTCTAGAACCTAGTGCCATAAAGTCAAAGACTAGGGCTGGAGCAGGTCACTGTAACTATTGAATCTGACACAATTTATAAAGATTTTTTATTTTTTTCTGTTCTGTTTCTTTTTTTAAGTCTTTTCTTTTTAAGAGATATTTAACAAAGCTTCAAAGATCTACAACAATGCTAAAATCTACTACTTGTTTTTCAATAGTTTTGTACACTGCTGGCAAAAAAATGTGAATCAGTTCATGTCAGGATGAATGCTCACAACATGAAAACAAGCTATGTGAAAATTGAGAAATCCACAAAAAAATAGGGAATTTTTTTTTTTTTCTGAGTGCTAGTTTATTAATCTTGAATGCAAAGAAATAGAGAAGGAATTGTGTTGCTCAATTTTTGTGAGGGAAAAAAAACCAGAAATACAACACTACAGTGAAACTTCAGTTTAACATGACGAAATGCAAGAGTGCAGTTGAACTGCATGAACTTGTCTTTCATAATACAAAAATCATTCTCAATGACAGCATTCCTTTTTTAAAGCTCCAAATTCTTTATAAACACAGGGATACTTACGGAACATTGTATAAAACTGCTGTGGATTAAGGTTCCACTTTCCCCATGGTGTCTTGTGGCCTTTAGACTGGGCATAATGGGCATGGTTAAACTCTGGTTCAGTTCCAAAGGAATCCAGAACTCTTAGCATACATCTAAAAGAAAGAAAAAAACCCCAAACAAAACTTTACCATAGGTACAATTGCATATGTATAGGTATGCATGTGTGTATATATACACAGTTAATATAACGAAGATGTGTTTTGGTTTTGCTTGCAACTTTGGGTGAAGGTATACTTCCAAACATCTCTGTTCATATTACATTCACAAAGACATTACGATCAGCAAATTCAAGGATATATCAGACATTCAAATAGCAACCCTGGAGCTTAGTTTGGGTTTCTTTGTTCTTACAGAATGAAGTTATGCTTTAACATTCAAGTAGAGCTTATGAGAATGCTACTGTGGTCATCTACATTCCTGGGGCTCTGAAGTAGAATCCAGGCAGAAGAAGAGAGAATTCTTCATCTATTTTCTGATGTTCTCATCCATTACTACAAAATCAATGCAACAGCCAAGGGCCACATGCCAAGAAGATCAGAACAGAATAGTTACTTTGTCTTTAGTCAATGGTATTTAGTCTCCAGGTTCTGACTTTTTGGGTCAGTTAGACCTCCTGGACAAGCACCGAAGACAGTTTAATTTGCTGAGCATTTGCAGTCAGACAGGCCAGTTATTTGTTTATGAAACATTTTGTCACAGACTTTTGAAGAAACAACATAGAAGTCAAACATCTGCAACAACCAGTCTACAACTAAGAGAAACCTTGGCATTGGATTACAAAGAGTCTGGGATGAAAGATTCACATTCAGTCCTTTATTTAAAGTTTTATTAATTCCTTGGGGGGGGAGGGAAAAAAAAAAAAAAAAAAAAAAAAAAGAAAGATTCCAAGAATCCATTTATTCCATTTGTAAGTGGCTCCTTTCAAAAAAGAGCCCATACTATATGAAAGGCAGAAAAAGCCTCAGTATGAAGAGCACACACAGAAGTTATGTTTCCAAGATGCAGCCTGCCAAACCTTTGATATGGCTTGGACAGAAACTTTATGGCTGTCATACTGACCGTGAGCTCCACTGCAAATGAATTGGATTATATGGCTTCAAAGCTGCTGACCCTACCATCCTTCAGTCCTCCACAAACAAAATTTGCTGAAAAGAGCTATATAGGATGTGTTCCTATGTCATGTGTCGTTGTGTTACAAAGACACAAACTCTTATCACTACCCATCGTATCACTGGGCTTGTACGTGCCAAGGAAGGGACACAGCTCCACGGCTGGCAGAGAAGGGAGGTAGCTGCAAAAGTTACTATTAAAAATGGCTATATTTCTCAGTCTTCAACACTTCCCATGCCCAAAATCCACATGCATTCTGTTAAGTAAAACATCAGGATTTTGGCTTAAAAATGTGAAAGAACTTAGCCCACAAAAAGTGAAAGAACTTAGCTCCAACCTGTTCTCAACTTTAGAACATGAAAGCATTTAGTCCCAAAAATACATTTACATATTTCTTATATGTTGCTCCGTTCTCTAAAGTATCCATTATACTGGGAAATAGAAAAAAACAACAGCAACTTTTAAACTCTCATATGAAATGCCACCTTTGTATTTGAAAGTACAACAGAGCAAATTTATTTTTTTAATCTTCAGAGTTCTTTCAAGCAAAAAGAAAGTCAGAATATACAACACATTATGATTCACCAAACAACAAAGCTGACAGATCAATTTCTGCACAGTGTTTTATGTCAACTGTTCTCAATGAAAATATTTTACAACAGTTGCAATTATCTCTGCATCATACAAAATACTCCAGCAGGACCAAAACAACTTCTGCACGGATGAATCACTCAGCAATAAAAGCCCTCTTATTTCCTGGCAGGCCTTAAAACAAAATTCTTATAAAATATACAGCTTTTGGCCAGGTACTTGAGTACAGGGCAATGATAAATGGGTGAAAGCTACTAAAAAACTGCAACACTACAGGAGTTTGTCAGATGATATATGTAAGGAGCACTACATTGCATGCGATCATCTCAAAGGGCTTTGTTTCCTCTCTTTTTCCTGGATTCACACGGAAGGTCTGCCGTACTAATTGTTCACAGGGATCTGTGCAACTTTGTCCAGTACACACAGGGTCTCTGAAGCAGGACAGGAAAGGTGACGCAACAGAACCTAAGCTAAATCAGTAAGCAGGAAAAATAAAAAAAATATTTATATGATTCTGCCATAAAGTAAGCCGGAAAAGAGAAAAGGTTCCCACCAGAAAGTGCAAGTGGGTGCAGAAATGGTAAGACAGATCAAAGTTTCAGAAAATAATCCTCCTAAACCAGATGTATTCTGGAGAACATGTAAGAAGCAGGAATGTTGCTCATTTTTCAGGATAGCTGTCATGTGAATTTATTTCAAGAATAAAGCCGGTTGGATTTTTGGCATATGGGAATGAGTCAGTGCTAAAGAGACTGTGGAAAAATTAAAAAAAAAAAACCCAGATTTTTATGTGCTGTATGGAGGATGTGGGTGCTAAGAAAGGCAAGGAGCTGCACTCCTCAAACTATATTAAGCTACTAATTTTTATGTTCCTTCATTGCACATAAACTGCATTCAAATATCCAGACTTCAGAACTGAAATATACAGCATGTTCAGGCATTCTTCTGCTTGAAAATAAGGTGTACCCAAAAATGAGATCTGTTTTGCTATATTCATGCTGTTTACAGCACCAAATATACCACAGATCAAGCACATACTGCCAAGAGTCATTGGTGTGACAGATCTCAGACGTACAAAACAGTATTTCAGTTGTTCAGAAATACTCATCTCAGCAGGGTCACTCTTTGGAGCTAGCAATTCTAGAAACGTGATTCATAACTACAAAAAATTTCCTCAGTGCTCAAGTTAACTCACAAATGTTATAAAAAGCACTCTTGTCAAGAGATTGTTCAGAAGGGATAGGTGTATTCTACCACTCTGTTCCAATCTGAAGTGAATAAACAAGTTGGTATTTCAGCCTGGTCTGCATAAACCAGACTGAGTTGAGCAGCGCATCTGCTGAAAAACTATATGGCATAAAGCAAAACACTTCTTACAAGGCAAAAATTTATTCCTAATGACATTAAATACAACTGAGTGAGAAAGTAAAGGACAGTTTGCAAGAAATCAGGCCAATAAAAACATTTTAAAGAAAAGCTTAAAGATATAAACCAATGTCTAGGGCATCTTTTGGAGTCTTCAGTAAAAGATTAGGCAAAAATCTCTCAAGAGGGACAAATCCATCCAATGTACTTTTCAGCAAGGGTATGCACTAGATGAAGTCCCCTTCCATCCCATGAAATCCAATGTTGTATAAAACAGGCAGTAAGCAATTTTTTCCTCCTTCAAAAGCCGAACAAAAACTCCTATACTGCCCTAAGGTATTTATTTAGAGTTGAATTTAATTCTACTCTCGTAAACCAGAAAAAGTCAGTCACTACCACAAATTAGGAATCGCTGATAAACAAATTGACAACTGAAGATTTAATGATTCATGAAATAAGCAAGAAAAATTGAAGTGCTAATCTAATAATCTCAATGTCATGGTATATTTCCATATCTTCATTACAGAATATACCAAATAGTAAATTGAAAGCAAAAGGGAAGAAACACTTTAAATTTTTAAGTATGGTTTTGTATCCTGACCACAATACTGTATGTGATTACCTAGCGACAACTACATCTGGCAGACATACAACCAACTGTAGCTCAGTGGAAAATGGGATTATCTTTATTGGCAGGCTCCTAAAAACCAGAATATCCGTTTACTCCTCTGCTTCAAAAAAGAGATTAAGACTAATCTAATCTGCAACGCTGATCACAGTATTCTCATTTAAAATTACTCTGAAAAGATCCAATGCTCTAGAAAATCCTGAGGTAGAGAAAATTTTTCTGCCTGCAGTGAACATCTTTCAGTACCATCCTTCAAGTAGGATTTACTGGACTTTACAGATCATGAAACACAGCTAATTCGATTAAGTATAGAAAAATCAAAGTCAGTAAGTTAGATTTGGTTTTATTTCATGCTGATACGTATTCGTATCACGCATGGGATGCTCACTCATTTTAAGTTATTGACAAAAAGAAATGTAGTTCTAAAACTGCAGACACTAAGAAGGCTGTACAAACTAATTTCTTGTGACTACCACCTTCTATTTCTAATGGAAATATGTTTATAGAGTACAGAAGCAACAACAACTGCAGTTATCAGTATGCTTACTCTTTAGACCTGAAGACAACTCTCTGCCCAGCATCTCAAGGGCTGGAGCAGAAAGAAAAAATTGCATTGCTGTTGCTGGACAATACAATTAGAATAAATAAATCTCCACAATCATCAATCCAGTATGGCTATAAACACTGACAAGCAAACCATGTCTGTGGTATTCCAACTAAACAATAAAATCCAATAATCTCTCAGCTCATCTACTAATTTACAGAACAAAAGTGTGGGAGGGTGGGGAATGTAAAGGAGGGAGGGAAAGAAAGGCAAAGATCATAACACAACAAGATAATATAATCCATTAAAATTAAAAATGTTTGAATCCAAGAATTTCAGACTTGCTGGGGGGGATAAAGACGGTATGCAACAAACAGGTAATAGCACCTTTATTCCTAAGACTGAAAGACAACAAAGAACCACATTTTTACTTTTAAATAAAGTCAAATTCACGTAGATGTACTCACCGCAGTATCTTGACATGTGTTGTTCAAAAAAAGCTCTTTAACAAAGCAGTTAAGAGGTCAAATACGTGTTATACTTACTGGTAATGTACCCATGAAGGACCAAGGGTTTTCTTAAATTGAGTGAGTCCCACAATATCAATGTAAATGAGTTCTACAACTTTATCCCCCTGAGTAGGGCAGCCAGATCTGTTACCAACAACCTTCTTCATAATCCTAAACAAAGAAAGAAGGAATATGGAAAAGTATTACATTCCAAATACCTAGAATAATACTATTTATTATGAATAAGTCCTCTTTCCAAAAAAGCCTTACTCTTATCTTTTCCAGATCAGGAACCATATGATAACATTCAAACACTAAAGATGTTCAGCATTTATTAAAGAACTGTTTATATATCAGTAAAGCACTCATTTTCACTAAAAATCTCATCTAGTCTAAACAAGAGAGTAATATGGTTGGAATGTTTAAAAATAGCATGCTTTGAAGTTATTCAAAATTTTTTCTGACTTCTATTGTCAGCTTTATTGTATGAGTTGTCTATAAACGAGGCTGCCATGTTTGTTACAAAAAAAAAAAAGACAGCTACAGAAAAAGCATGCGTGCTCAAGCTTAAAACAGATGTTTTATGCCTAATGCTGAACTAGCATGCAAAGCAAGACAAAGATGAGTGAAGTAGCAGTTTGAACCTAACAATTAACTACATCAAAAGTAATGTGTTTAAAGGATTTAAACTTTTTTAAAAAATCAGATACTGAGTGAAGAATAGCAGAAATCGAAGAAGAGGATACAGAACTAGGCTAATCTGTAACATTTCCTACTGCAGCTGGTTAAAGCACTTGGAATATTAAAGAATAAGCTGCTTAGTTTGAATTTTACAACATTCATTTATGAAGTCTCAGGAGCCTGAAGCTACAATGAAAACACATTATCCTTTTCATAGCACACATACTTAGCTCATGAAAATAACCTTATCGTCTGTTTAGTGAATTATCATTTTCATTTTATGCCTCAAGAACTTATATACTGTTAATAGAAGCTTCAAGAGTTTACAACTCAGGTTTTTTTTGCATTCCAGTTTCAATAGTGAAAGTAATCTCCTTACTCCTTGAGCTCTGCTAGTGAAGCTGAAATCCTGATGTCATGGCCAAGTAAGTAGAGAGATGTAATTAAATCACTCCACTGGACTAATTCACCAAGTGGGCCACCACTAAACGCATTTTCTGCGATCTTGAATCCAGATTCTTTTGTCAAAAGCCCCAGATGAACAAGAATCTGGAAAGGAAAGTCATATGTTAAGAGTTATCGACACTAAACATGCAACCAGTATACCTCACAGCATTATTTCTTTCTATTAAATTCCAAAAATGGCCAAAAACCCACCAAAAATCCAATAATCCCATGCTAATAATTTAATTTTGTAATAGATCTCCTGAACAGTAGTTACAAGAACATTATTGTATCTTTTTTGCAATGTTACATGCCACCAGATCAGTAATTAAGCAAACTCCCAAAATAGGTGTTATTTACAAAAAAATTACAGAGAAAGTTATGGCTCCCATTAATTTATTTTGATTGAATAACCACTTATATTCCTAAGTAGGATATACTTGCTTATGCAAGACAGTATAGTTAAGGAACTATACTAAGTTGTGAGAAAGTCATCAAGAACTTAGAATGACTGCATAAGACTAACAGGATGCTTCCCAACCTCTCGTCTCCATTGCCACTGGAGGAGTTTTCTCTGTAGTTCCTTGAAATCTGTGCTTGCCTTTCTAACGAAGCACAGAAGTTGAGCTCCAAACACTTTGCCACATTTCTGGACCATTGTCTGAGTGTGGATACATATAGTGCCAAGCATAAAAACTCCCAAACACTGAAAACCTTTTCCCTCACTCTTTAAAAAGAAGTTTTAATCTTTTGCAGCTCCCAGAACTGAACTAGAGATATTAAAATGAAATTGTCCTACGCTTTACGAAGCAACCTCAAAGGACTTTTAAAAGCAAAGAATAAGCAGTAGAGCATCCCATCAAAACTGCCTGTGTAGGACAGCACAGCTTCTGTTTATTCTTGAGTTTATGTATTCTCAGATGTTCTACTTCTTTAACAAATCAGGCTGGAGGGCTGCTTGAAAGAGAAGGGTTGCTCCTTGACAGAGGACGAGCCTGCTCAAGTGCTGTAGTACACGACAAATATCAGAGCTGCAACACAGAGCCCAGACCTCGTGTGACGACCGAGAATCTCAAGCAAGGAGCTGAGCTGCAGCCAGCCAGGCTTGAGAGACACTAGAAACACAACTGTGCATGGCCTGCTGTCAGTCAGGATGGGCTCCGGTGAGAACAAGGCAGGAATGGAAACCCTTGTTGTGTTTACAGCGTTTGGCTTTATCTTAACTACTTGAGGTAATTAAAACAAACAAACAAACAAACAAACAAAATAGAACTTTCACTTCAAGAATCTTAACGTTTTTTTAAATTGAACATTTAGACCTCATTACAGGAGGTCTAAACTGATCCAATCCAAAGTTGTGGTCAACTTTAAGTCCACTCAAATCCAAACCAGAAATACACCATTTAAAGTCTCAATTTTGGACAAAGAAGAGGTACAACTGCTGTTTTCTATGGCTACATAAAACACTGCAGTAAATTCACAGTTTCTCTCTTTAGAAACTTGTACATAGTGTCTATTTTATCCAAAATTGAAGAGGTTAGAAAACTTACTCGAAGATTGACTCACGGAAAATATGTAAAACTATTTGTAAAGCAAATACCCACTATGACAGTAATTTCAAACTGCGATATACTTGAAAACAGCCACAAGTATAAACACGAGCCTTTTAGATAGATTTGGTATTTCCACTCTGAAGTGATTTCTGGAACAAGAAGCTTAAAAGAGCCTACATGACTGCAAGTAGCAGAAATGAAAAATGTTTTCATTTACCTTTTTTCGTTTTCTCTTCTCCAAATTTTGTTTCTCTGCAAGTGATTTAATTGCTTCAATCCAGGTATTGGCCATTCGTCTGATGCGTAACATCATCCACCTGAATTCCTCATGCCTTGACATCATTTTGTAGAGATTATCAAAGTTGATACGAATTTCAGCCTTCAATTAAAGCATTAAAAAAGCCTCAAAATACTATTCTTCAAATAGTGTACTTTGCAGAAGTAACAAAACTTCAAGTGTGAACTCTGTGCTTTACATTCTTCATTAAAAAAAAAAAAATACACTCCTAATGCTAAAGTCAAGATGAGATTTTAGTTCAAATACTTAAGATATCTTTAAATAAACATTTCTAAGCCACATAAATTACTGTTATTTTTATCAATAGTATTTGGTAGCCCTGGAATAGGTTTACAATGTTTCACAATTTCTTTATTTCTGCAATATAAGATTCAGTTTTGATTACATGCTTCAAAATGAGGTTATAGTACCTCTAAAACACAGTATAAAATCAGAACAGTACACTGAAGATTCACGTATATCGTGAATCTTCCAAATTCAAGGAAGTCTCCTAATATATACTATGAAGGAAGAAACATTACTAGAGTATAAATTCAAAGGAACTATTCATTTTAAAGCTAGACTGATCTAAGAACAAATGATTTTACAAAAGGAGACAGCCTATATTTAAATTGTGTAAGCAATGTTCATATACAGCTCAGCAATTATCTTAAAATACCTAAGTGCTACATAATTCGGCTATAACAGTTTAGAAACAACTCTGTACACTGCAGAGTTTTTAAAGGAAAGAATTTAAGAGTAATCAAAATGTTATAACAAAACTGAATTTTATATAAGCCTCTTTTGTTAAGGCATTCTTATATATAAGGCCCAAATTTATAGGACAATAAAAATGGACAGTTTTGCAAATGGTTACTTAAAGCTGGTAAACAGCCCACAGATTTTTAATTTTTGTCAGTATCTGTGTAGAATATTTAATAAATTTAAACATAGAAATGTTTTGAATGGAAATCTACCACCAAGACTGCAGCATGATACAGTGACTGGAGAAAATACATTATGAGCTAACGTATATACAGTCAAGGATGTTTTCCTTCAGTTTTGGGGAGGTGGGGAATAAAAATGGTAAATTCTAGTGTTGTTAGCACTTATGTGGCACAGGATTCCAGGATCTTTTGTGTGAATCACAACTGCTGAACATTTCTGATTGTTCTTACCACTGTTTTTTGATCAGTTTCTTCATTAGGATTTTTTGCTCTCCAAGGTAAACGAGGACACCAATTTTCAACCTGTAAAACAATCACATGAAAATAAATCATTCTATTCTACTTTCAGCTGGTCTACCAAACTCTCTCATTGCCTTTACATAACACCTTTATTTAGAAAGTCACAGCAAAGTAAAACCACTTTTTGCGAGAAAAGCTGAAGAAGACTTTTTGCAACTCAATACTATTTTAACCTTGCAAATCTGCAACCAAAAATTGCACTGATAGCACAGGAAATAAACCACTTTCAAGACAGAGGTCAGCTGTTAAATCCTCTAAATAAGGTTTCTCTGAGCAGTTCCTAAATGCTTTCAAAAAGCATTAAGTTTCTATGCTTCGAGACCTTAAAAAAAACGTGTATTTTGGAACATTTCCCATCTCCGTAGAATATCTTTGCAAAAAGGCAACGCCTGATAAAACCCAAGGATCAAAGTTCTACCTTGTAGCAGTCTAGACAAAAAGCTGAAAGACTTAAAACTGAAAGCACCCTATTTGAAGGGTGTAAATAACCTAAGTAACAATATCTACATTTACTAATAGCTGCAATTCTTAAAGAAACACCATCTGTGCAAATGCAATACTTCTACCACTGTCTACTAGAAAAAAAAAAAAAAGTACAACAGCTCATAGTTAGAGCAAATGGACGCAAGTCACTGAAAGCTCCTGTGCTTTCCCTAGGGACCTTGCTTGTCTTGCGGAATCTTTATTATTCATGTGCTTTAAGAAATTAGCCCAATTCACTTTGAGGAAGACAGAATCTCACCATTGGAGGCAAACCCATGAAAACAAATATCACTGTGAAAGGGAGAAATGCCAAAATTTATAGGCTAGCCAAGATAACCCATCACTACCGATTAAGTTCACAACTCCCAGAGAATTTGAAGTCAGAGTTGCTCTTACGGTTCCTCCAGTCACAGACCTGTCAAAACACCATTTTAGCTTAATCATGCTGTAGCAACCCTGAGGCATTAGAGATTAAAAGCTTAAGATCATACCAAATGATTGCCTAGACGACCAGTCACATGAAAATAAACTAATAGACATCATAACCTCATTAAAAAGAAGAAATGTATCAAGCTTAGGTTCCTCAGTCAAATTATATAGAAGCATTAATTTGAATGCTATGACTTAATCTACTCAATGTATTTAATACAACATTTGAAAGCAGTCACTTGGATCAGCTTCATTTGAAAACATCTAATTCTTCAGTTGCCTCCAACTCTGGAAACATATTGGAAATTACAGCAATTAACAACCCTAACTTACTTATGCAATTTGTGGAATCACTGGTAGAAAAGAGTTGCAAGCTCCATTATTACAAATCATGCACAGACTCAATCTCTGGGTTTTTTTTTATTTTTTTTAAACAGTAGAATTTTGAATTTTTCCTAGTATTAAAACTGATCTATATTAAGATATGACATTTTAAGGACTACTGTACGTGCTCCTTTTCTGGCTTCATGTATTTCACACTGCACCATCAGGCAATGTAGAGGAACTGAACATTTTTTTCAGAGCTGCCAAGGACAGTTAGCAGCATGCCTCACTGACTAAAAAACAAACATGGGTTTTTTTTTTTTTTTTCTTTTACAACTATTCCCTCTAGTCTAAATTAAATTACAGTGATTCTAATCACAAATAAACACTTAAGGAGTAGACGCAGTTGGTCTAGCACTCGTTTTTCCTCATTGATATTCTCAGTCAATTCCTCTTTTCATTGGAAAGACCAACCTAACTCACCGGAGGATTTTTAAATGCATACTCTTCAAAGTATACCAGTTATTTTGTTCTTTTCAGGACTGATAAATGCACTGGGATGAATGCACAGGCATTTTCTTACAGAAAAATGACAGAATTCTGCTAATTTTTATGAGCCAATGGCTCATAAACTAGAAGCTGTTAAATGGAGGTCATCATAATTAACAAGAGCACCAAGAACGCAAAGATGAAGGAAATGAATCTGACATACCATGGGAAGGGCAAAGAAGAAAACAAACGTATTAATTTAATGTACTGACTCAAGAGAAAGTGAGGATGGAGAGACAAAATACTGACTGACAAACCAGCCAAACTAGGATTCCTTTAATACAGAATTTCCTGTATTCTTGGGGAAAAAAAAAGATCAGAGATACATGCCCCCAAGATGGAAACATTATGACAGCAAAACCAGCCAAAATGAGAATACAAATTCTGTTTTCAGAACATGAGCTAATTTTGCAGATAATTAAACAATCAACTGGAATTAATAAGTCATGGTTCCAAGGGAAACTGAGAAAAAAATCAGAATATTAGAGTGAAGGCAGCAAGCAGAACACTCAACACTGAAGCTCACGCACCAGAAGTCACTGCTAGATCACAGTAGTTATTATCACACAGACACGGAGCGAAGAAAGCAGAAGCGAAAAACTACAGCAGGGAAGTCTACACAAGTCATAACATCTGTATTTAGAGAAACCCAGTGTACTCAAGAAATACATAATTTCCAACAAAACAAGGTTTTCAGAGGGAACAGAGAGATTTCTCTCCATCTCAGGTTCTGGCTTTCCTGTTCAGAGAGATGACCAACAGTCTATGCACACTTTGGTAAAAGAGAGCTTATACCACCACACAAGATATCGAAGACTTAACACAGCCTTTACAGAGCTATTAGAAAAGGAAACGATAGCACCGACAGACCTGCAAAATTAAAAAGCCTGCCGATTCGATGTGACTTACGCAAGACATCCAGTAGGCTGCTAGGTTTTATTGCTGCTTTCCTCAAAAACCACAGTAATTGCATTTTTATACGTATTTCAAGTAAAAAGCTTCTAGGTAACTGTGGCATTGCACCATATAAAATTAAGGTCTACAGCAGTACAAAGCCTCAGGAAAGATTGTTGTCATGGTTTTGTTTAGTAGCGGGGGGCCTAAGGTGGCAGCTTCTGTAGGAAACTGCTAGAAGTCGCTCCCCTTTGTTCAGGGGACTTGGCCAGGCCTAGGGAGGACCCACTGCTGGCCAAGGCCGAGCTGATTGGTAGCAGAATGTCTCGTGATAACGCCTCTGCGATAACGTATTTAAGAATGGGAAAATAGAAAAAAAAAGAGAGAGAAGAGAAGATGTGAAGAAGCTGAGCAGGGGCAGAGGCGCAGAGGGGGAGGCGCAGGCCTCATGGGCCTTGCAGGCCTCACCCTCTGGCCTCTCGCCAGGCAGCCGACTGGGCCCGACTCGGTCCAGCCCGGGTGCAAGAAGTGGAGAGGAGATGAGAAGTGAATAAGATGTAAAAAAGATCCTGAGAGACACCTACCAGCCTGTTGTGAGGAACGGCTGCAGACACCAAGGTCAGTTCAGAAGGAGGGGGAGGAGTAATGCGGCTCCTGGCCAAGATTCCCCTGCAGCCTGTGGTGACGACCATGGTGGAGCAGGTTGTCCCCCTGCAGCCCATGGAGGTCCACGGAGGAGCAGAGATCCACTTGGAGCCCGTGAAGGACCCCGCACCGGGGGAGGTGGATGCCTGAAGGCAGCTGTGGCCCGTGGAGGGCCCGCTGGGACAGCCGTTCTGGAGAGACTGAACTCCGTGGAAGAGATGACCCACGCCGGAGCAGTTCCACAAAGGACTGTGGCCCGTGGGAGGGACCCCACAATGGAGCAGGGGAGGAATGTGAGGAGTTCTTCCCCCGACCATGAAGCAGCGGCATAAAACAACATATGATGAACTGACTGCAACCCCCATTCCCTCTTCCCCCCTGTGCCGCTCGGGGGGGAAGGTAGTAGAGATAATGTTAAGCTTGGGAAGAGGGAGGGGTGGATGGAGGTTATCTTGTTCTCTGTCTCATTATCCTGCTGTTTGTAGTAATAAATGAATAGTTTTCCCCAAGTCGAGTCTGTTTTGCCCGTGATGGTAACTTTAAGGATTTCTCCCTGTCCTTATCTCAAACCTCGAGCCGTTTTTCCTTATATTTTCTCTCCCTGTTCTCTCGGAAGGTGGGGGGAGTGAGAGACAGACTGCGTAGTCTGGTCCGATCGGGGCTGAACTACGACAATTGTTTAAAAAGAATGTAAAGAAATAGTACTCAATATTTTGTATCAGAATTAAAAGCAGCAGTTGGCACTAATCCAGTTGAGCAGCAAAATGTACCTTGTGTTTTCTCTATTTGGCCCCATACAATGATACACAGCAGTGCAGAATACATACTATTTCTGTTGAAGAGAATTTAAATAACCATACTATCGGCCTTTTTCAAGACAACTGCTTTCTGCTCTTTCCTTTGCCCTTTCATTACTTGGCCTTCCTCTCTCGCCCAGTGTCCCACTATTCAATTCAAACGGAGCACTGAATCATCTCCTGACCACAATATGCAGTCTCTCACCTTTCAGTCTAGGAGCTACTTCTCACTGCAGCTCTTGGCAGGACCTACAGTTTCATGAGAACTTCAAACGACATAGAAAGTGGGGAGCTGGGGTTTTTTGTTTGTTTGTTTTTTAAAGAATCAAGTATTGCCACTTCAGCATATCGCTTCAGGGTTTCTCATACAGAACACCAGAAGGATTCCTATAACTAAACATGAAACCTAATGTGGTTAAGTAATTTTCCCAGTTGCCTTGTACGACCCAAATATGGCCCACAATTCTCGTTGTACTCATCATTTCTGAACAAGTCCTGCAGCTGTTCTTCTCAGATTGAAACTATTAACCACTGCCATGGGAACTTCTTTGAAAACAAAAGTGGGTGCTGTAGTTACTGAAAAATGCAGGAGGATGCTCATGAAATTATCTTTTTCCCAACAATGACCAGTGAAAACTGAATGCATTTTTTCTCAGACTTATTGATGTAAGAAAAGTACAAGTCAGGCTTTATTTCTGGGAGTACTAACTTCCAACTAATGTGGGAGAAAGAAAGGTAAGGAATGTCTAAAACTGCTCAGATTGGCTTGAAGGGAGGCCTTCAATCTCCTTTGCCTTCTGTGACAAATAAGCAGCAACAGTGACACAAGCTCTGTGAACACACCTGGTGCCTGGAACTTGCTTTTCTCTCCTTGCTCCCAAATTGCCTAAAGAAGGCCTATCAGCTTTCATTGAAACTACCAGGGAGGAGATAGAGATAGGGCAAGGAATATGAGGGGAAGAATTAAGGACTTTGTTTTGCAACACATTTTCTGGAAGCTCTGGAAGAGTGAGGAGGGGGTAAACTTGCTTTGGTTGGTAACCCGTAACAAAAAAGTTTGCAGAAAATGTAACAGCATTAAAGCATAACTTGTCCTGGGCCAGGAATATTTGTGCTTAAATAACATGCACAATGGCCAAAGAAGCGTATGTGATACATAGGAAAGTGTGTATAGATGTGTACATACACAACTATAAACAGGAAGATGATACAGCACGTGCTAAGGCTGCAGTATGCAGCTACAAGCCTGCTGTTGTTCCATTCACACGCACCTTTTCCCTGTCACTCAGCTTTGTATTTGTTTAGGTACAGAATAACCACACGCAACAAGCCCTAATTTTGAGCAAGGGGAAGGAGGGGAGGGGTGTTTGTTTGGATCCTGCTCTTCAACTTTTTTATGCATTTCATTTGATCATTTAGGACAAAGCAGAGAAGCTGTCTCTGAAGAAGGAACCAGGGCTCCTCTTCCCAGGAAAACCTTCTCACTGGGTTAGCATCAGTTCTTTCTCAAACTTATTCTCTCCATGTCAATCAGCCGTTACACTGTCATGCACACGATTTAATAGGAAGGATGTGATATCAGACTACAGATTAGCAGTTAAAGATGACTGTTGGGAAGAAGCAATTGCAGATTTGAAGACTGACCATTTTTTTTTTTATGAGTAATAGAAACACTAAGCTATTATTCAGAACACACTATATTTATCTTTTTACTGTCATATTTTTGAGTAAGACCAGCTGCATCCCTAGCATTGAATTCAGTGCCAATCAAGTACATCAGGTAGTCTTTCATCATGCTCAAGAAACTAGGTCCAGCTGAGAAGTCAAATGTTCCCTACTAAGTGTTGAATCACAGTAGATACAGCACTGTCTAGGGTATATGTAGCCAGCGGCATAAGATTATCTTGCATGGTAGTTTAGAAGTTCAAAATTTAAGTGGTACATGAGTCCAGATATTACTGAAAAGTTGATGTTCTGAACTGCTTTGGGGTGTCAATGCCTAGATTCTGCTTAACCTGAACTCAGGAGTTTCTCTAGTCCCTCATCATAGACAATCCACTCTCACAGTGACTTTATCTTTACATAGCTTACTGGTAAGTGAGTTGACACAAAAAAAAAAAACCCCACACCACCACAAAAACAAAAACCACCCCCCAAATCTAAGAAATCAGAACAATATGTTCTATAGTAGCTTTGCAGATATCTGTTCCAGTAACTATTCCTCAGAAACACACTGAAACTGAAGGGAAGTCAAGATTAACTATTCCTCAGAAACACACTGAAACTGAAGGGAAGTCAAGATTGCAGCACTCGACACTCGACTATCACAGAACAAGTACTTCAGGTACAGTTGTATGAATCTGGCAAACACCTGTAGCACTGGGGTAGTCTGAGCATCTTCCAAACTGAATGAAAGTATACTCTGCCAGCAGCTCTCCACATCCAAAATTTCAGGAAGTTCTTCATGCTTTTAAAGAGTCAAACTGGGAGTTTAATAAAGCAGAAGCTGAAGGGTACTCTCTCTAAACACCTGGGATAATCTTCATTTTGGACTCTTCCAAAGGGCAGGTGCAGCCTCTCCACAGGGAAACCAAAGCAACTTTCTTTGCACATCAAGTGAACAGCTTTATTGCTCAGTGCAATTCTATCCGTAGTGAAGTGCTGCTATTAAGTATCTTATGTCAATCCCAGAATGGGAAATAAAAAACAAACCAGTGCTCCAATATCTGCTGAAAGAAGGTGCATCTTTAAATTTATTAGGCAGTTTGAACGCAGGCAGAGAAGAGAACTCGTAATGTTCACTTAGAAAATCCATTTAAGAATTTGATGTGAAAGAACTGCTCCCATTGGGAAGGTGACTTTCTCAACTCCTCTAAAAGCTGTAATATCTGTATTTTGTCTAGCATTTCCTCAGTAATAGGTAGTCATTTTGAAGATGCTACAAAATCTGTAGTGTGCAAGATGACTGGCTGCCTGTTCAGGGTACGGGTAACTTTGGATTTCGTTGTTTCCAAAGGCAATCCCAAACACTGGGTGTTATGTACCCACAGTCCCAGTGACACTGCAACACCAAATTTTATAGACAACCATCAATTAAAAAATGGTACCTCATCTAACTTTAGTAACCTGCACTAGGTTTGATTCCTCTCCTACATTAGCATCTACATCATTTCCAATAAGACAGAAAAATACTAATTGCAGTTTAAAATGACTGAGGTAGAAAAGAAAACTGACCCTCAATTGCCCAAAGCCAGGCTAATATGCTAACGGATGATTTGAGGACAAAGTACTGACTATCATTAGCATTTTAATTTCTTAGGGACATATGTAAGATGACTAAAGAAGTTCAAGCTTTGCTGCTTTTACATTTCAGACAACAATACCATTTTTGACAATTTTCTGAGTAATTGTGTAGAATTCAAAAAAGTTGGTTTGACATTAAATTACAATGAAGAAATGCAAATCATTAACTCACCTCAGTGTCACATATTAGATTACTCATGCAGTGGAAGTTGTGTAAAGGCAGACTTCCACACAGATGCAAGCAAACTGCAGTAAATCAGCAAAACCACGAGGATTTGGGGAACTCATATAATTACGATTCTCAGGTGTTTTCACTAAAATGTGCCTCAGACTACAGTTTGCATTCTGGAAACAAACTCACATTCAAAATAATCTTCAGTTTGTATTTTTCTGCTCCATCTCTCAAAGCAAATGCAATAGCGAAAAGAAAAATACTGCAACCAAACCATGCATTCTGTTTCCATCAAGTCTGAAAAACTGAAACCAAGGATTCTCTCTAGTGGTATACTAGCACACATGCAAAACCTACAGAAGTCTCACAGACTGGTCTTTGAAACAGTTTTAGTCTTCTGAAGTGTTGGATCCACTTTGAAGTTGGGTACCAAACATTATGCTTACACCTGAAAGGTGAGCTGGAGATCCAAAGTCTGGGATTTTAATGAGCTTTGCCCAGCTCCAGCAAGTAAGCGTCAATGTGACAGCCTCTGGGCACTGCTAACTTGCCTCGCAGCTACTGGCTGACCAGCAGCACAGCAGCAGTCCCCATCCTGTGTAGCAGGTACTTCTTCCAGAGAAAGTACATTTCTAGAAGAAAAGGAGTGACAAGACCCCTCCACTTTTTTTTCTTGTTAAGCTGGGAAACTATGTGCAAAATTCATTTTTGAGAAGATATTTTTAAAAGCTTCTTTCTTCAGCTGCAAACTGACATTTTGCAGTGAAATATAATTTTGTACTGTCTAGAAATTCATTTTTTCACATTTCTCCCCAGAGGCAATGCCATCCGTGAAAATTATAATTGTGCCAGTGACATTGCAGTGTTAAAACAACTGGCTTTTTCATAACTAAATGCTAAGTTTAAAAGGAAGTAACTCTTCTCAGTGGGCAAGTTTGTATGATGGTTAAAAGGAAAGAAGTCTCAACTACCCAGAAACCTTAGAGTTGTCTTAACTTGCTTTTCAATTTTTGCTACTTCTAATCCCTGCTTTGCTCTCTTATTTAAGAAAATGTAAGTCTGGTTTTGCTATTCAAGCCATTCATGTCTCCTGCAGCCTCTCAAAGGCTCCAGCACAGGAGCTCCCTACCTTATCCTGTACAACTGGATATCATCCACCAGGAGCCATCCAGTGCCTGCAGCAAAACACCAAGACAGAAGGACACAACCCTTGCAACTTTATCTGCAAGTCTGTACAGGACACAGCTTTAAATATAAACAACATCACTCTAAACGTGTTGGATTGCTTCTTGCTTGCCTGCTGCTTTCAGCTTGCCTCCTATTCTGCTCAAGCAGCCAAGGCACAAGGAAGAAAGTGGAGAAGAGCTCTTCAGCTCCCTGTTCTCATGTTCCTGCCGGAATGCCATCCAAAGCAAACCCGCGCAGGCAGAACTGCTAATACTTGCACTTGTGCAGGCTCTTCAGAAGAGAAGACTTGGAGCAGCCTGGATTTTGGCTGTGCTGTTTCTATTTTGCAGACACACACGGTGGAAACCTAATGAGGTCACCGGACACATAAAGACTGGGTTTTATTCCAAGCTTTGTTTCTAAACCTTTGCAGAAACTGTGGGCAAGTTACTTTGTCTCTCTGTGGTTCTGACCCATATTACACACCAAAATGTAGTATTTTGGGCTCCTTTGTTTGCAAGTTTAAAATTGCATTACAAAGAATGCTAGATGAGTGTAACATAATACCCTCACTGAACAGCTTCAGAAGGAAAAAATAGATCCCCAAAAGTATGAAAAAGAACAGGCGCTCGTCACATTGGATTGTAGAGGTGATTTTAAGAGCAAGAGTAGACACACGCACAATTTCATGCACATCCTGTCTTTTCTAACCGAGATTGTGCCTAATTTGATGCATATATTGCCTTTTCAAACAGAGCATATCTACACAACCATCTTACTCCTATACTGCAACCTTAAAGTAAAAAAGAAAAATCTTAACAGTAATATACTTCCAGTACTCTAATGCATTTTAATATTTTAACTCAGCAGCTTTGACTTGAGAGCTCTGTAGACACATTTATCATTCAGCTGTGTAACCATACTATAAACTGTCAACTCTTCATCACTGTCCACTTTGACAAATTACTCTCGCGGCAGCATTTCCAAGTTATCCTTAGCAGCCAACACACCTCATAAATCCACATCATTGTAGCGTTATTAGTATTTCATTTCATGCTTGCATTTGCAAACATTTAAGCTTTCAACCTCTGCTGCTGGGCATTAATCATGGAATTAATCATAGGATTAAGAATGCCAAATTAAAACTCAGGGTTAATAACATACTCACCCAATATTAGTTTTACATTCTGTCATGGGAAAACACTTAAAAAAAAATAAATGTACAAGACCTTTGTCTGAAGTTCCCAAATATACACATAGGCTAATTGTACTGTTGTTCCACTATGAAATGAGAAGTTGCCCAAATTCAATATTGCTGTTTAAAGAAAAATTTCAAATCCCTAGACCCTTGAAAAAACAAGCATTTGGCCTCTGTACATCTGCTTGCATTTTGCCATGAGGATGAGCTGAAAGATCAATTACGAAAAAACTAACAGCATCAACTGAGTTTTCAGAACTGATGATCAGAGAAGACTGTCAGAGAAAATACTGTGATTTAACAGGAATACAAAATAATAAATGTTATTTAAGAATATTAGATTCTCACATTCAGTTGACGCGTATCTTCATTTTAAAGATACATTTGCATTAAAAACATAAAGCGCCTGCTGAGTGACAGAATACTACTGCACAAATATAAGTGCAGTAAATTAGTTTCTGCTAAAACATAACCTTTAGAAGAAACTTAGATCAACCTTCAGATGATTATGAAACCTTATCTCTAGCTTCTATGACAGATACCAGGATAAGCAATATAGTCATCCTGTATCTTTTCCTTCCTCAGCTTTATAGCCCATAAATAAACCAATGCTTGGTAATAGCAATAGAATGAGTCAAATTTGTGATTTAACTCAGGTCTTTTTATTTCTTCAGATACACGTTTTTGATATGCATTTAACTAACATTGCTGCTTCAATAAATGCCCCCAAAATGTTCAATGACAGTCAACTGAGTACATTAACTAATACTGCTTTCACTACAACTGAGTTACTTATATAATAGACTTACTGTTTTAATCGCAGATATGTAATTTAAAAATACAGCTCCCCCCCCGTCAGAACTACAAAATTAGTATTAGTTTGAAATTGTGCAGACACATTGGCTCTTGCAGTTCTTTACAAGCAGTAAGCCACTAGATATCAATACTATTTCCAAGATCAGCTGCTGTAAGTTATCAAAATTTTACCCCCCCCCCCAAAAAAAAAAAAAAAAAAAAAAAAAAGAGGTCAAGTGATCAGATACACCTGATTTTCTGTGACACACACTACAAGCCAGTAATAGAGCTCAGAACAACCAACTGGCAAAATTCATTCCTGGAAAAAAAGCATTACTCAGGAAACAGGAAATCTGTTCAAAAAGTAGCAGGGCAAGCACCTTACTCCGCTGTGACCAAACTGAGCCTTTGGTTCTGATAGGTACCAAAAGTTTTAGTCAATATATCTGTAACTTCACTCAAAAATGTGACTTTCATGTTTTTTTGTTTTCTGTTAACAGACTCCACAGTTCACGAACACTCTCCAAGCAGGACGTGGCCATGCTGCTTAGGAGGACGTACCACCTAGTTCCACTTTACAAATTTTATATTTGAAATGCCTCCCCTTCACTACCTTAGGAGCTACATAGAAAGCAACAGAAAATGTTCAGAGGCAAGGATCTATGACTGAGCTTCGTACTTCCATTTAACAGAATATGGACTCCCTGGAGAGTTGCTGCTTACATCATTTCAGTTATAAACATCAGAATTCTCCAGGCTAGAAACCCCTGGAGGACTTAGGAATAACAGCAACACACTTCATAATAATTCTGTTTTAATAGTTTTTTTTCCTCTTTATAAAGTTTTTCTGAAGAAAGTTATAATTTCTTTCAAAAAAGTTTGCAAACAGTTACCAAAAATACAGAAGCACTATGATGTTCCCCTTCTGCAGATTAAAAGATTACTGACCTCACTGAGGTAAATAAAAAAGGAGCACGTGGACCCGTCTACGCCATAACTTGCATAACAGGGATCCGATCGCCACATATCTTTCATCCACTGTAAGAGAACAAAAGCACAGACTGTTAGGTTTAAGTACCACGTAATAACTCTGCATTTCACATTGAACTCAAGAATAACAGGGGAAAGCTGCAAGTGACTATATCCAGTCAGACAAAAATCACACATAACAAAAAAGAAATTCTATTAAAAATAAAAATTTGGCTACGTCACAGAAGTTGTTGTGGAAGTAACTACCAGTGAGCACAGTTGACACAAACTGGTAGCCAGGCAAGCAGAGACAAATATCAAAAGGAGAACATAATCAGGATCCAGACATATGGGTGTGGCTGGAGTGGACTGCCTTACCCCCACCGCCATGTTACACTTGCTCTGGAATTTAACAGATGATTTCAGTTACCAGGACTGAAATCTACCCAATTCTGCCAAGGACCTGCCATTTCTGCAGAATCCAGCCATTGATTTAAATTCATATTTTAATATTAAAATAATATACTACATAGTCACTATGCAGCCAGTTTGTCAAACCGGATCAAAACACAGACCAGAGATTCAAACCTCGCAGATCACTGGGTTTTTTAAAATACTGTTGTCTAAGAATTTTATTTAGAGAAAAAAAGGCAACATAATTTCACATCCACTTTGGTAATTATTTGTTTTCACTTTCAGAAATAAATTGTAACACTTGATAATTATATTTAAGTGTCAGCAATTTTACTTTTGCTCCCCACTACTAACAGTATCCTTACATTTGAAATGTATCTTGCGGGAAAAAAAATCCCCAAAACTTCCATCACTGCAAGTTTTGGGTTTTGAAAGGGTTTTTTTTGTTTCCTTTCCAACCAAAGTCTGACAGCTTTCAATATTTGGCCTTTCCAACTGCATTATTAGTAAAATATAGGATTTATGTAGAATCAGCTGTGAACCCCAAAGTTCTGGTTGCACACTTAGTGCAGTGCCTAGCTTGTGAGCAGAAGAGGTAGGATGCTTTTAACAGAAAAGGAGAAGGGAGGAATCAGACAGAGCTGTTGGCAAAAATGGAATAGAGGTCTAAACAAATACCTTGCTGAAACAGGGAAAGGACTGGGGTGAGGTATACCAGAACCCCAGTCCTGGGGAAGGGGAACGCCAAATGACTCATAATGGAGAAGAAAACATGGCTTTTCAAAAAAGAGAAGAAAGTCTCTGAATAACAAGACAGTATTAAAATAATAAGGCATTTTATTAAACAATACAGCATTTTAATAGAGCATGGCATTTTATGCCTGTCTTAACTGGATGTCACTTTTTCTCTGCAGCAGTAGCACTAAAGGCTTGAGGCGAGCAGTGCTGTAGCGACACACGCTCCTAAACATCCACTTCTCTTTTTTGACCAAGTTGTTCTTGTTTTACGCCATCATCCAAGTAGTGACCTCTTGCAACATATGTTCAGTTTTTAACAGAACACACATAATATTAAAAACAGTTCAGTTACCTTTATTTTCCCTTCACAGTGAGGAAAACCATCCATAGGAGGCAATTCACACTGTTCTTGGGCTCCGTTTATGAGATCTAAAGAGAAATACAGATCATAACTGAATTTTGTTTTACCATTCTGACAGATAGCCTAATGAATCTTTCCTTTCATTTTCATGAATCCATAATCCAGACTGACTGAAAAGTCCTACTGTGCATTATTTGTTATAACATTAATACTCAGTGTGCTCTTTTTTGACTAAAGAAGAAAATGATGCAGAGATTTCAACTCTGACTTGCAGTAAAAGCGCTGTATTACAAAAACCAGTCTATGAGAACTTAAAAATTAAGCTAGTCTGTACAGAAAATAATAAAAAAGCAAAATATCTTCCTAATCAAAGTGTGCTTAAAACTACTAAATTGCCATTTTTTTTTCCAGTTGTCAAACACTTATAAGAGATATATTGCTCCTAAACATAAAAATGGGATTTTCAAGCTCTGTTATCACTTTATCAAATACCCCTGATCTGCAACTTGGCATCAGCTATATCATCCAATTAATAAATGTTGCAATAAGATCTAAATTTACAGCTGAGTAGCATCTCATGAGAAAATTTCCTATGGTCTCCCAAGAATTTTTCAATTTTTTTTGCCTGTTTTTAATATTGTATCACTCTAGATTTCTGCAACAAATTAAAGAGTGTAATACTTCTGGCCCATGAACCAAGAAAAAAGGAGCAGTTTTTAAAGGACATTACCAGATCACCTCCAGGATGGGACTTTCTTCTAAGAACTTAGAAGAACCCTCTAATGCAGGCCTTTAAGGCAAGAAAAATTAACGTGGTGGAGAGATTCGTGCCAAAGGCAGTGGAGGATAAGGTTTTCAATTTAGGTAGTTCATTCCAGAGTTATCTAAATTATACCTGCATCATTTCTAGCTTTTCCCATGGGCAAGAGTCAAGATCATTAAAGCCAGCCATCCATCAACCCAGGAACACTTTGTGCTATGGCAGATACAGTGCACCCAGGATATGATAATTAGAGATCTCAAAAAAAAAAAAAAAAGGCTGCAGCACCAGAACAGCATAGGGACAAGACCAGCGCATAAAAGTCAGAACATTGTGTTATATACAAAAAACCCCTCTTGATTTATCTGAATATTTTCCATTTTTTTTCACAAACAGTTTCTTTTAAAAATAAAAACTTGAAATGTGAGTGAAGCGTTACAAAATGGAGTGGATGGGGAAAGAATAATCATATCAGGAACAAGACACTTATTTGACAATCTCTGCAGCAGCAGCAATTTGACAGACTGAGCTGTTCTGCCAGTGACAATAACACTGAAGTAAAGTAGTTTTTAAGATGACTTTGTAATTTCAGATCAATAAGCACTTTCAAAATATTCTCCCTTATCTTCTCATCTTTATAGCATTCTTGCAGACTAGATCACTGACATCTATGGCTCTGATTGCTGCTCCAATAAGAACATACAGAGCATGCATACAGATACCAACAATTTAAAGGATTTTCTAAATTCAGTCTGTACAGCTAGATAACAATAGAACTTTTTGCTTTTCTACACCTCAAGAATGAGATTTTCCACTTAAATCAGACTGAAATCAGTGCTTGAGATCAAACGGTAACAAATCTACCTTAAACCAAAAAAATGCATGGTTAAAAGGATGGCAATTTTCACTAATCAAAATAATGTCATTAGAAGAGTTTTATGGTCCAAACTGTGGGCTTTTTGTTTGTTTTAGAAAATCATAAGCCTGAACACAAAATAAGTACAGAGCTTTTCATAAGGCATTTCAATTCAGATCTCCCTAAAACATAAAAGACACCCTAAATCTACGATCTAACACCAGAGATGCAGTACAACTGCAGGGAAGTTCAACTTTTGGCATCATACAGAACTTAGAGTTGAAAATTCTGAATGTCTGGGCAATTCTGTTGAATCAAACAAGTCTTCCTATCAATTTCAGTTGCATTTGGCCAAGTTACAGTTGCCATGCTCTAAGGTTTTTTTGCTTCCCCTCCCTGTAGCTACTACATATAGCACCAACTAGCTGTAAACTTTCAGAAAGGTAAGAGACAATTATTAAACCCTTAAAGAGAAGGTATTATTAACAGTATTCAACATGCATTTCCACACAGCATTTCCACTGCAACACTGCCTTCTTAAGGGGTACCCCTCCTCAGCCACCACCCACCCCTTACCACACCAGCACTACTATTCACTTCATTCTCGGCTGGGTCACTGACATGGTATCAGTTTAAAACACATCTTGCCCAAAAGTATTACTTGAAACCAGAAATATTTTTCTGATTGGCACCACAGAAGAAGAAAAGCAGAGGTGAGAATGACAGTCCTCCAGGGGCTGCAGCCTCAGGAGGTGCTGCGGGCACAGCCTAGCAAAGCCACTTAAGAAAGCATAACATACAGCCTTTGCACTGCTTGCTCTTGGCTAAACGACCCTCCTCTGCTAGACAGTCATTCGTCCTTGGACTTGATGTTACCCCTTCACTCCCTTATTTGTCAAAAGTAGAAAAGCACTCAAAAGCTGCTCCCTGCCCTTTCTCTTGATTAGAAGATATAGCTTGCCAACATGGAGGATCCATGAACTTTGTCTTCTATCTCAAGTTAACTATGCCATCACATGATTGCTTTTCAGCTCAGAGGGTTAGTTAGTTAGTTAAGGGTAATACACTAACACAAGCTACAATTCTTTATTTTACAGCATAAATTCCTAGAGTGCAAAGTTTATCACTTATCTCATACTGCAGTTTAATGGGTATCTCGTGATTTATCAAAGAAATTAAGGATGTAGAAAAAAAACCTACAAGATACAGAGAATGGCCTCATTTTTCATAGATACTCAACTGTAGTCTAGATATCTGTTTGCTTTTGTCATGTGTAAACACATTTTCTGCATGCAAGTGTGTTTTTGTAGATAGGCAGTGCTAGTTGCTAGTGTTCATTGTTCAAAAGGTTTTTCAGAATCCCTGTATTTGGAAATCTACTTGCAACAATAAAAACTGCCTTCTTATAACAGCCACACGTTGCCCCCACCATACTTTTCAACAGCTCAGCTCAGCTGTGGCAGTACTACATAAAGATCCTTTCCAAGAAGAAAGCCAACCCTCCCAGCTCTCCCTGATCCTGGCCGTTCCAAGAAGAAAGAAGCAAGAGCTGGACACCTATGTCAGCATAAGCTACAGATGTTCTCAGACTTCTGGTCTCCCCTGTGGGCAGCAGCTGCAAGAGGGCACTTCCTGAGCAGTCCCACTCTTGCTCTGCCACTGGGATGATTTACATACAGAGAGCACACCGATCTCTCCAGGATAATGTTTGCACATGGGGAACACACAACACTAATGCCCACCTCTGTCACCTCTAACCATGTTAAAATGCTTGGTGAGGTATTCATGTCTCTAGTAGTATTTCCAAGAGTACCTGACATCTTTCCAGCTTCTTGCCAGCAACAGTAAACATTCCTAGGATTCACATTCCTCAAAAGTATTAACAGCTTTTTTTTCCACCATTACGGACTTTGAAGATGCTTCACATGCTCACCAGCTCCCCACTCAGCCTTACCATGGATCTATCCCAAATGCCTACACCAACTTTCACTTGCTTCATTCACAGCAACTAACCAGGCAATAGCCTTGTGAAGGCAATTCTATAAAGCTCCATGAAACAATTTACATAAAGTATTATCCAGAGCAGAACAAAATGTAGCAATATACGCATACATGAGGAAATGAATGTGAAAGAGCAGGAGAAGCAACAGAGAAAAGCAACTCTGTTTCATCTGACTACTCCCTAGACAGGCCCTCTTTCTTTCATGCTTGCAAAAAAAGAAGTTAGCTACAAATTAACAGTGCAGCTTGCCCTCCTCAAACCATGCTGCACAGCTGGACCAGCAGAGGCAGCAATGGTTGGACAGGACAGAACTCCCGCTCACGTCTCTAGCTCAGTGTGGGTCCACACTGCCAAGTCAACTCACTCCCTCTTCCGTGCACAGGCTTTGATCATCCATGCTAACTAGGAGCTGGCTCTTCTTAAACAGGAACCCAGAGGTGAACAAGTCTTGTACATCCCACAGACAGCTGGGACCAACCTCAACCAGGTACCAGCAATTTACAGTTTTGAGTGGATCACAAAGACAAGGGAGATGAAGCAAGTGGAATCCTGGGGATGCTGATCTACACATATGGACCTTCCAAAACATGAAAAGCAAGTTTTAAAACACAAGTCAAGAATTTAAGAGCTTTTCATCATTTGGAGATGACAAAAACCCCAAATCCTAATATCTTATGAAGATTCTTAAAAGGTCTGTATAGAAGTATTATGCTGTTACCAAATTTACATCAGATAATTCTTTCCTGAAGGGGAAAAACACATTATTAAGGCAGACGTTAAAGTTACTTTTGTTGCAAAATAGTACTTGAGAAACCACAAAGATTTTTATCCTTAATTAGAATTTATGCAATTTAAAATGCAAGTTCTGAGATCTCTTTTGCCAGCCAAAACTTAGAACTCACACCCAAAAAAGTTAGAAATAACCATGAAGTCAGTACAAAGCAAGAGCAGTCAATACAGACGCTTTTTTTCTCTTACGCTTTGTGTGAGCCATGATACCAATTTCCATTCTACGGACACCTAGGTGTTTTTGAAGTCATGCGCAGCTTATTTCCTCTTGACTGCTGTTATGCAAAGACATAATTATTAAATATTTATATGACGTTACATTATAAGTCAATGCATTGACAAATTGAAAATATAAACGTGAGCAAATTCTAAACCTAAGAGCTCACAGTTGTTACAGATTATCCTGGAAAAATGGAAAATATTGGTAACACACCAAGCAACTCTAGATTTAAAAAAAACCTCTTTAAATACAGCACTCTTTTTGTGAAGTCCTGGGATATCAATATATAACTAAAAACTCTATCTCCATGTTTAGAAAGGAGCCATATGTTCACTTTGCAAATGTCTGTGGCTGTTTCAAGACATACAGCTCTGCATCAGAGATTCTTAGCACACAGCAGGTGAAACTGAACTTGTGAACAATCATCAGTTATTTCAGTGCAAAGTCTGGCACGTCAGCATGAATGACTTGGCAGACTTAAGCTAAGCCACCTAACCTTGCTCTGGGAAAGATACTTCTCCCTTCTTGCTGTCTATGAGCAACTACACTGGCTAAAGTCCCATGTCTTTGACACCGCCCTCTCTAAACACCAGTTCACAGGTACAGGTCTTCATCTCTTGCAATTAAAACTCCATGTCCACAGGTTTAGTTTGTTTTACTGAAGGTCTACAACATCCAAGAGAGAATTACGTGTCTAAAAGCACAATCTGTGTTAGAGAATTGATTTTTTTCTTTGCTTCCTAGTTACTCTTTAACAAAACAGTAAAAATAAGTAATAGTGAGTGCTACATACATATTTTCTCTCTTTTCTATATTGCACCATCCTTCAAATAATATGCTTTGCAGGAGGCTAAATAAATTTTGCTTCAGTTTTTCTCCATCAGACAGTCAGGAAGTCTACAAATAATCCACTAAGGCAGTAAGCTGAAAAACAGTTCTAATTAGTTACTCACTAGTGATTGTTTATTGATAGGTATTCTATTTTTCATAAAAGTTTAAAATAACAAACAAAGGAAATGAACAAGCCACAGTACTGCAGAAATTGCAAACTGTGACACCAGCAGCCTATCTAGTCTGCTAAGGACCAACTCTTCAGAGAACAGAAATATTTTAAGCTTTTAACATGACGCACCCATTTATATACTTTAGAATCTTGAGGTTAAACCCTAGATTTTTAGACTAGTGCAAAAAAAAAGCACATTAGAATATCTTTTGATGACATATAGCACAGATAACAGCTCAACTCAAAAGGTTTCCCCCATCAGCAGATCTCACAAGATCAGGAACCTCCTCAGTATGAAAAGGACAGAGTAACCGTATCTGATCCAGACTGCTAACCAATTTAATGTCTCTTTGTTCTCGTCCTGGTTTTGATCATTAAATACAAATACTATTCTTACTTTAATTCATGGAAGCCTTCTCTTGTTTCTATTTCAGTTCTGAAATCTGGTATCTATGGTTAGACACAACACTGTAGTTAAGGCTGGTTTAATCTGTGTAAGGTCTCCTTTCCATTCTCCCACTAATTAACAGATTCTCAATTTAATTCACATTTTTCATCTCCAGCTGGTAAGATTTCTTCAGAGAGCATTTGCAGTGTGAGCTGAAAGCACTATCAGTATTCAGCAAAATGAGCTAAAGGTTTCAAGATTTTAAAATGCAGAGCACAAAATGCTTTCTACTAACATTTTAGAAACTTCAGTAGCAAAGCATTGGTGTGATTTAAAGAAAATTAACTTTTCTGCTGCTAGTCCATCCTCAAACATGCTGTGCTGCTGTGTTCCATTAACGCCACTGAAATCAATGCAGTGTTAGGAGAATTCAAGTAGTAGTCAAGTGGTTCATCAAAATGCAGCCCAGGGGACCACTAACAGCCCCCTTCAGCATTACTAACACAGCCTGGCACTGCAGTGGAAAATATTCACGTGTGGTCTTCTGCACAGTCATCACACCGTGCTGCAACAGCAAGGCTTGAAAGCACACAGTTCTCCCCAGCTCCACACTACTGCCTTTGTGGGAAGCAAACGGACAGCAAAACGGGAAAAAATGCTTGGTACATACACAGTGTGGGAAAAGAATACAATGGATGAAGCACAATAAATATGAGTCAAAGCAAAGCGTTACCCTGAGAAAGCTGTAATCTTGGCTATCAGAACCAGTGCAGCACACATCCGGTACACACTGATGTTCTGTGGGGACAGCTGGTTTGTATTTTCAGATCATAGAACGGTTTGGGTTGGAAGGGACCTTCAAAGGTCATCTAGTCCAACCCCCCTGCAAGGAGAAGGGACATCTTCAACTTGATCAGGTTGCTCAGAGCCCCATCCAAAATGGCCTTGAATGCTTCCAGGGATGGGGCATCCACCAGTGTACATACTATGTTAACTGAAGAAAAGCCTACCGTAGTCCTCCTAAGCCAGGAGGACAGCTTTGAAAATTCAGAATAATGTGCAGTATCTTAAGCTTTTTTAAATCTAGCTTGTCTGCAAGTACATGCGGAACTATGGGGCAAATCTATGGTTGCAGACTATCAAAACTAATGAGGCTCTTACATATGTAACAAAGTTCATCAGAAATGGAGCCATGGAAACAAATCAACTGATCATGACCCAAGTCTTCCTCCCCACCTAACAGGCTTCAGTGTGTCAGCCCCAAGTCTTTCGGAAGGAGGACATGGAAATACCATGACAAAGGTCCTTCTCACCATAGTAACATCAGAAAAGAGCCTGTCTGCAGCACTGCCAAAGCTGCCTTGTCAGCCTGCCTCGCTACATATTCACGAAGGATGCCAGATACCTGACAGGCATCCAAGCCATCATGTCTTACATGACAAGTAAATACTGGAGTCTGCATCCTAATGTGTGACTTTAAAGATGTTAACACTAAAGTTGTTAAAAGAGAACTCAACAGCCAATTGTCGTAGTTCAGAACAAGTTAATGCATAAGGGGGAAAAGCTACAGAAACTTTCAACAGATACACCAAAAATATTCTCCCTCACTGAGCAGCACTACATACAGCAACCTGATACTCAACTGTTCTTCGTCTTAAAAAGGGTTCTTCAAGCACCAGCTATGCACAAGGCTGGATGTGGAGGAGGATTTGATGTGAACCTTCACTTGCTCATTTTTATGGGATCAAAGACATGCAATTAAAATCTTCCGAAGTGACACTTTTCAAGGCAAAAGAACATTTTGTAAACAACCAGTCTGGCATAGTTTTCAGTGCAGTTATGCTACCTGAGGTGTTGGATGGTTACACTTAGGAAAAATTTAGTGTTTCACTGAACAAGCACAGTAGAGTGATGACAATGCCTCAGAGCACCTTGGTCCTTGCTTTAAATCAACATTCTAATGTAAAAAAAATGTTTCGCAATATGCATATTCAGAATTAATACCACTATTATTTAGTAGTGTTTTAAAGCCTGAGGAACTGAAACAGTTTCCTTTAGTTTGC
Source organism: Chlamydotis macqueenii (assembly GCF_036417535.1). NCBI lineage: Eukaryota > Metazoa > Chordata > Aves > Otidiformes > Otididae > Chlamydotis > Chlamydotis macqueenii. The sequence goes on from NC_141561.1 coordinate 7,772,066, forward strand.
TTAAATCAAATTTTTCCCATAGCTGCCAGAAGAACACAGGAAGAGTTCACAAAAAAAAAAAAAACACCAAACCCCAAAACAAATCCCAAACCAAACCCAACCCACAACACAAACCCCACACCCCCTGCTTACCAAAAATCACATGAAGAAAACAGAGGACTGATTCTTTGATCATGTTTGCGCAAGCAGATTGCCCTATCTGATGAAATACGCTTAGTGTAATACTGCCCCACAAAAATCAAGGATTTCTTTCATAGTGATCTTAGAAAAGCACAGCTGTTAAAAGCCAAGTTGCCTAAACCAAACTGATCTTGTGCCTGTCACATGGAACCAAGGATTCAGCTACAAGAAGGAGCTATGTAGACACGTACCAGTTTCATATTTCCCAATTTCCGTTTAATCATCTCCAAACCAGCAACTTAAGATTTACCTAGGGTGTTCTTTGTGGCAGTGGCTGAAAGCTTCCTGTTCTAAAGGCTGATGAAAACTCTTATCTGCTAGACACCCAAGGTTTAGATTAGTAATTTCTTGTATGGGAACATATTACTTCCCACAAAGGCAGGAAGGATGGCTACCAAATATCTTAAAAGCTTTTCAAATGCAACTTGGATAAAGACAGAGGGGAGGGAGAGAGAGAGAGAGAGAGAAGAAAAAAGGACTTCATTGCTTCTGAAACGAAGAAAATGAATCAAATAAAACTTTGAGTTCACCTGCTTCAGAGACAGCTGAGTTACAGTCCTTGCTAAATCCTCAACATTTCCTCCTACACACTGTTATCACCTTCTTATTATGAACGAGCATAATCCAGATGGATTTTCTTCGGATCCTTTTATCTGCCAAAAACTCTCCACACCACCACAGAGCTGTATTCTCCGTTGCAGATTTCACCACTGCCACCTCAGTTCTACACCACACTTGACAGCCAGAGGCAAAACAATTTAAAAAAAAAAAAAAAAAAAAAAGCTACTTTTCTCCATGTCTCGCCAAATAAGGATCATAAATGTTGAAGAGACCTTTGTAAAGCAATGAATTTCCAAACAGCCCCAACATTTTAAGCACTGAGTCATATTCTTAAGATCTCCGCACATCTCTCCAAAGTGCAACTATAAATCTTTGTCAAATAACATCTTTTACTTACGCTAGGTAATCTCCAAATACCAGCATATCTCACATTTTAGTATGGTAATGAAGAGGACTCTACTGAAAAAGTCAATTATTACTTGGTATAATAAAGTAATAATTACTTGATTATTACATAAATAATATATGTAATCACATAAATTGCTTGTTCAGGCTGCAGCGGTCAAAGTACACGCTAAAAATTGATCAAAATTGTTTTTAGGAAGCCACAAACATTTCTATTTGGCTGTTACAAGGCATAAATAGCCACGATGGCTACTGTTTGGCCAGAGATCATTCAACTTCTGGCTGTATTAATAAACATAAAATAGAGATAAATGTTTTTTCCAAACTGTTAACCAGTTTGATTATTTACCATGCCAGTGCTTCAATTTTCCTTTGCTGACAGGCTCTTTCAGAGAGGGTACTGCTGATTCCTTCATGAAGTAATTAATAATGGATTATTTTAGAATAATACTCCAGGTCATAACACCTCCCGGTCCAATGCTTACCTGCACCTCCCCAGACTTCGCAGCTCACTTTACCCAACACCTTCCACAGTCAGGAAGGTGTTTTTTTTATTTTTGTTTTGTTTTTTTTTTTTGTTTGTTTGTTTCTTTTTAAAATAAATCTTTGATAGCCAGGTACTTCTGTAATGTTTTTCCTTTTCCTCAGGAAACTGTTCTACCTCATCCTTCTGCTACTGTTGCTATCATTTTTTTTTCATGAGTAAAACCTACAGAATTTGCTGATAAAAGATTTAGAAGACTTTTGGTAGCCCCTTCAAGTGACATCCTGACTACAAACAGTGGTTACAGTTGTTTTAAAAGGACGTAAAAACTCATTATTATTAGGTCTTTTCTCATCCACACGGTTCAGAGGAAACTTTTCATCTGCTTTTACACCTGTAAGGCTGCAAAGGCTGTGTATTCCTTTATCAGCATGGTCATCAAGTTACAGGCAACCGCTGCCCACGAAGCACAGAGCAGATCTGTTCCCCAAGGGAACATGAACTACTCAAATTTATTTGCCCAGGCAGCTGCAGTGACCACTCTCATAGTCAGGATACCTATGTCCCCAAAAGGATATTACAAATATAAAAAAATTACATAGAAGATATTTTGTTGTTCATTAGAAAGCAGGATGATAGATTCTGTGTTGCAATATCAAGGGACTGTGATAACTGAAGGTGGTTTTAGCTCAAATGTAGTGCATTAGAAAAAGTAACCTTGCAAGTTTATTGATTCTAAGAAAGAACTTTCCTGGACCAACAAACATTTTGCCATCAAGATGTACTGGGCAAAAATTAAATACTCTCTGACCTCGGTTCATTGAGAAATGTCAGCATTTGAAACAAATTGATTTTCCAATCACTTTGCAACTGACAACCATTTCTCAACATACATGCTCTCACTGTTACCTAGGTTACTTACATAGTCACATCCAAACTGATGTCTGAGCTAAGCTAAAAACAATGTATATGTGAACTCAAGAAAACATCCATACATTCTAATACTGTAACTATCCCTTTTTATACAATTATTCTAGTTGTCTATACAGAAAAGGTGGACAGGAGTAGAATTATTTTTTCTTTAAATTCATATCTGGTCCAGCTTTCAGTGTCCTTTATCTCAAAGAAAATACTTTTTCAATCCATAAATATGAGGCATTGTCACATACCAGCTGCATTTATTAAAGTCAGACGAAACCATAACCTGGACTGATTTCAATAACTTGACCCTGGAACTAAATCAGGATTTTTGCATTATAATGATCCACCTGTAGCAGATGGATACTGTTCTTAGGACTGCTTTCTGAATACAGCAATGTACCTAATAAAAGAAAAATCCACTTGCAGAGAAGCTTTGGAAGGAGAAATCTCTGTTCTTCCTACTTTGCAGATAAATGAATACTGTTTTTTTTCCATTAAAGTATTACTAATACTTAAAATACACAGTGACGCAAGCCCACAGCACATTCAGATTGACAAGTCTAGTCTGCCATGATAGTCAGCTTTAAATTATAGGAAAAATATTGTGTTTTCCTCTTGAGCTTGTGTCCAGTCACCACCAGCAATGAGGACAAATATTTACAGTATAATCACCTTCCTGTCATTCCATTATGTCTTATTTTATCACTCGTATCTACTCAAGTAGTATATAACACATAGTAAACTTTATACAAGGTCAGTGAGGACAAAATGAGAATTTCAGGATGATTAGTGATTCCACTATTTACTACCAAGGTTTACAAGCAGTGTCAATAGACACTGTTTGTTGCTGTTTAATATAGTTGCTTCAGATATTTTTAACTTAATGTTCGAAGACTAAAAGGTAAAAAACTGAAGCTCTAATAAGACAAATAATGTTCTTTGCCACAGAGCAAGCCTCAGGCAGCAAAAAGCTATGTAAACACTGCAAACTGAAAACTCCTACCAAGCTCCTTAAACATTGCTCATGAATACTAAAATTGTGAATCTAGCAAACTCCAAGAATAACAAACCAAATTTAGTTCATGCTAAGAACTGATAAGATATGTTTCCTTGCCAGATAAGAACAATGACCCTCTGCCTACAAATGGATAAGCAACAATGCGAGTATGCCTCTTCCAATTATCTGCAAATCTCTTGAAATAACAGCATCAAGTCTCTCTTTTCTCCAACTACAAAAAGAAAATACACAGGAAGGGCTGTCATTTTATATATAGCCCAGGAACTATAACAATACTGTACCACCTCACTTTCCATCAAAGTGGAAGATCTTCCAACAAAGACTGGAATTGTATTCCTTGCGGTAGAAACACGGCTCACCCCATCAGCAGTCTGCAGGTGCTATACCTCTTCAGTTCCTTGTTTCTAGTCTGCCTTCAGTCTAACCAAGACAAGAGACCCAGCGGGAAAAAAGGGGTACCACAAGGCAAGCAGCAATAAGCCACACATGCAAAGGGCTGTCGTAAATGCCTATGAGCATATTTTACTATGGGGCCAGAGAGACACAAAGGTCCGTCTCACGAAAAGTTAGTATGCCTGTAACATCCTCCTACAGACAAATGCAGTTAAGAGAGAGCAGCTGAGGCAGCAGCTCCACTGGCATACTATCATCAGGTAATCACTTGTACATCTGCTCTCCCAGACATCCTCTCAGTGGCATTACCCTACCAAGGTAGCATCTGCTTCTCTGTTTTGGCAAATTTAAAAGGGTAACGCCCTCTGAACAAAAGCATTTCTTTTTAAAGAAAATCCAAGCACAGGCAAGACTTAGGAACACAGCTATCAGCCTGTTTACCAAGTTGCCCTAACACTTTTGCTCTGCTCCCTTTTTGGGACTGCAAAGATAGCTAGCAGGGCAGACTCAGACCTCCCTACAGGTCAGGCCAGCCAGTACCTGTTTATAGACTTGGTGGCAGAGCAAAATGCAGGGCAACAGATGAGGCAGTATAAACAACAAGATTTATCCAGGGTACCAACCGCACTCACAGCTGGGAACATTAAAGGAACCGAGATGTGCCAGTGAAGATGCCAGCAAGGCACTCTACCGCCACAGGATGTCTCAAATGCTTTGCAAAGTTGTAAGGGTAGCAAACAGTCCATTCACTGAAGACAAAATTAATGACTTTAAATGACGTTTTAAAACATATATTTATTTAAGCTGAAGGTACCAAGTAGGTCATCTCTGTGTGTCAAATCATAGGAGCTATTAAGCAAAGTAGAGAAGGACATTTTTAAGTCATAACCAGTAACAAATAAAATAAATGTTTTCTTCCAGTTAACAACCAATAAAGTGCATACAGTAGAAATGCAGCGCAGATTAATACCCAACTAACTAGGCTTAGAGAGAAAACGTCTGCCCACTTCAATCTTCCTAAAGCGCAACCATTTAAACTATGAAACGTCTACTACGAACAAGGAAGACTATATCCCTTTGGCAGAGAATCTGATTTTCTTCAATGTGTTCACGTTACTACAGAAAAAAGTCTTGTGAAAGAGCTTGTGAAAGACCTGAGCTTGTGAAAGACCACTGGACTTAAAACTGACATTGATATAGGCTAGATTTTGAATTTTGTTTTCCAAGACATTCCAAATATCTAACATGGAAAAATTATGTTATGGCCAAGAGAGAAAAATACAGATTAAACACCTCATGAATATTTTAAAAGAACTGCCATACCCACCTGCTACATTAAGCTTTTCGACTGCTCCTAAGCTGGGAGCAGGAGTGGTAGTATTGTTGGTAGAGTTTGCTCCTGTTCCATTAAGTACAAGATTTTCCACCTTGGACTCGAGCTTCCCAATGCGCTGCAAGATATTATCCAACAAGACAGCAAGTGTCTTCTTCAAATCTACAAATGAAAATGAAAAGTTAAATTGCTAATAATGCAACGCATGCTGTCGGACAGAATAAAAAAAATAGATACAAGAACAAGACTGGAATATACACAGACACTTTCTCAGGGCAAATTTTTGTCATTAGCAATTCTAAGCACTAACATTCCCTTCTTTGTTCAGCTTCAGATATAAGTTTCCCTGGGCGTGGAACTTGTCTTCTTGTGTATTTCATAAAGCACATGGCAGCTCATATAGGGATCCTATACGTACGGTGAAGTGTGCACCTTTATGCGTACACACAGAGGAACAAAAAGTGTATGCTTTGTAACAGCTCAAGTAACAAGAAGTCGCTTAAATAATAATGAATCTAAACCTGAATCCATACTCAAGCACTATCAGAGGAAAAGTCTGCTAGATGCTCAGCCACCCAGAAACAAACATCCCCTTCCCAAAAGGGTCAGCTTTGAGCCAGTACAAAAACCTTGTCCTGTATTTCCTCCACCACAACCAGATTCTGCACTGGAGAAAAAACGTTAAGTCCAATCTTTCTGCTGAATACACAGAACAGCATAAATCACCTGTTTCTTTTCCTCAGTCTGTTGGTGATTGCCTCTATCTATCTATTTGGTCTGACACAGCACTTCCTTCGTGTGGAAAGCAACAAAGAGTGGCAGGAGTTTGCATATCAAATGACAACCCAGAAAGAGTTCTCTGATATTTTTACTTTCCCTTTTCTTTTGTGCAGATTTCTTGAAGGAACACAGACAGTTGGGCAAGCTAAAAGAACTATGGGCAAGAGGGGAAAAATAGATTGTTATCAGACTAAACTGTATAATTACAGTGGCAACAAGCCAAAAAAAGATGAAAGAAAGTATTGTTCTTTGTTCATTTACCTTTGTCTCAGGAATTTGGTACAATAAATTCACATTACTTTCCCATGTAATTACATAAAATAATTACATATGCATATGTATAACACATTTTCTGCTTTCCACAACTTTAGAATCAAATAACTTTCTGATCTGTAATAGAAAACTGCTCCAAACATCTGAAGAGACTCCTCTGCCCCAATATCAGTTGTATATTTGCCATGCTTATTTTGTTCTCCCTTTATTTTTTTTTCCCCATGACTAGCTGAATTCTTGTGCAAATGAGAGAGTAAATAAGAGTAGGCTATTACTTTTAGAAAGCTTATGATTCTTTTTTCCCCAAATAAAAGCAGAGTTATATTTACTCCACAAAGCCATAAAGTAGATCTTTTTCTTTATAACTGTGTGTTTTCCTTTGCCCTTTAAAAGTTCAGAAGATGAAATCTTAAGCACTAATGATCTCAACGATCTTAAAAAGGGTCCAGAAATCACTTAATGGTATAGTATGCAGAAAAAAAGGAGAGTGGGGTAGGGATTTAACATGAGCAAAACCACAGTACAGAAGGAAGAAAAAAGCTAGGGAAAAAAAAGTAGTTAAAAAAAATTCAGGAAACAATGAGGAAGAAACATAGCACACATAAGGGCATGCACAGAGCATAAAGAGAAAAATTACTATACATTGTAATTTTTTAATACTGATACCAAAACACTGATAGGAGAGACTGCTTACCAGAACAAAAACACAACTGGAGGCTAGTTTGAGAAGGGGAGGGCAGAAGTACAGATTCATAATCATTTTGGTAAAACAGCTGTTTACTGCTATAAAAATCTAATACTCGCTGTGTATATTAGGACTACAACTTTTAAAAGGAAAGTGTTTGATCCACCTACCTGACAGGTAATATATGGTAGAAAGAAAAAGTGAGAAAGCAGACAAGCTGTGCAATCACAAATAAGAAATGACTGAAAACCTTTTGGGTGGGTAAAAGCAGCCAAATCAAGCAAACTTAAAATGTATTCTTGAACATGGAAATGACGACTGTGCTCGCTAATAGCAATCAGAGGATAAGATTAAAAGAAATAAAAAGGCTAAATAGCACAGACATTCATTTTCATAGAATAGCAAACCAACTTCTACCCATTATCATTAACATTATTCATTAATGTGTTTATTCCTGAACAGCTAACCTGATCATTTACTATCAACAAATCATTTGGTATGCCAAACAGGACAAACTAACTTACTCATTAAGTAATTATTATCTTATTCATTTTCATAAATATTATTTATATGGCGTTATTCACTCGCCATAGCACCTTTCCCTCTAATATTTCAAATAAATATATTGCCACTATTTTCCATTTTTCCCAAACTCCTTAATTGAAAACACCTGCCCAAACCCATCTTTAAACTTAAAATTCCTCTTTAGCCACAGAACTTAGCTACACAAAACTTAGCTTTACCTTCACAGAAGTGTTACAAAGTTATATCACGCACTTTCAAACACAGTTTAACTTCTCTTGGGGACCCTGACCACTGTTTGGCAGCAACTCAACTCATTCCTCAGCGGGATCTGGAGCAGGAAATGAATGCCACGGGCAACAAGCTGCATTGGGACCTTAGCTTAAAGGTAGCCTGTACCCGCAGACCTAGCTAGGGCACAGATTAACGCAGTTACCTGTCATTTTCTGGAGAAATACTGGGTTTTTTGGGGTTTTTTTTCCTTCTTCAATTCACCTACAATCAAGCACCCTTACAAGATGATGGGATACTGATGATGGCTATACAGCAGACAGGGTTTTGTTTTAAGCTTATGCACACAATTCTCTAGGGACCTCTACATGCTTTGAGATCTTCAATCTAAATATTGATCTAGTTCCACTCTATTAACTTGTGTTGCTCTGTAAGATTACCATACCAGTATAGTTCAACATGCAGTTGCAAATCAGCAGAAGGTAGAGAATAAGGATGGCTTGTTATTTAAGCAACATAATTGTTAGCTATGTTTGGGATGACAGTCTCAGGCTCACAGGCAAGCAGCTTCACATAAAGCCAAAAATTCATTTTTAGAGGAAAAAAAACAGTAACAGAAACAAGACATGGAGAGAACCTCCCAGCAGGGTATTTTCATTACATGCACCAAGAAGTAAAGAGTATTAAGAGAAAATTAGAGAAAACAGTGCAGCTATAATCTGCTGCATTCAAGTCTTTATTCTTTGTCTAAGCCAAAAAAAGATATTTATCCAATTTCTTCAGAGCTGAATATTAAGACAACTATAAAAGGAAACAAATCTAGACGACTAAATACCTATTAACTTTCCAAATAGCCTGAAAGTGCACAGATAAGCAGGAAAGAAAGTGAGTTTAAAAAAATGCTGAAGAGGTAGGGTGTATGATGTGATCTTTTAAGACTAAAAATGGACTACGCCCAACCTGAAAATGGATTATGTCTTTATTTTCATGATATTTTCTGGTAATATGCTTCATTATTTTCTGTATATTTCCTCTCACATACGCATGCGAACTTAACTCTCATGTTGTACAAAATGGGAGAAAGTATTAAAACTTACTGCCAAAGCAATGAAATGCATAAGAAGAGTTCTTGACCCTGAGGCAAATATATTTAAGCTTAATTTAAGCTTACACATAAATTTAAACATTAAGTGAATTGACTGAACAAAGAAGTGAAATGGAAAGAAGAAATAAACGTAGCAGGTCTCCACTTTATCAGTAAGGTAAGTTCTCCTTCCACAAGGAATTTCTTAGAGCACTGGCACGCAAACTGGAAAACCTCGCAAGTTTCTCAAAAACAACAAAAGTTTGGGGTGTTGTTTTTTTTTTTTTTTTGTTTTTTTTTTTTTTTTTTTTTTTGGTTAATGAAGTTCTAACAAATAATCTGAGGTATACCAGATATAGTTACTAGACAGACACAGCAAAAATTAGCAGATAACTTCATTTCCAAGTGACTGGAAATGTAAAATTTATCCCATTTCGTACTTACAAGTGAAGACTGTTCTCTCCATCTCTGCAGAAAATCCACAGTGCAAAGTACTGCCTATTGAGCAGCATTATGAAAGAAAATATCTGCACAACTTACAAAAATCCTTAGTAAGATCATCACGTAAACTAGAGCACACACTTACCATATGCTGTCACTGTCCCAACGTAAGGGCCATCGACCACATTTTTATTTTCTTCAGCTAATGCTTTGATGTATCTTTTGCTGAGATCCAAAATTTGCTCACGCAGAACTGAACTGCTTTCATGTTGTGTTTGCTGCTGAATAGTAAAATGCAGAAGCATCATGCCCCAAATGAAACCAAAAGTCACCAGAAAAAAGCCAAGTTTCTGAGAGGACAGCTTCCATGGAGAGAATGCCATGATTCTCAACAGCTTCACAGTTACTACAAAGGTTCCTAAAGCATGAAGCCAAACAGCAAGTCCATGGTCCAGGTATATAAATATCACAGAGCAGGATTCAGTCTTACTCCAACTCCTTAGTCAAAATATATCCATATTTCAGTTCCATCCTGTAGCAAGGGGAAAGAAAAGAGGCATAGTTATCAAAACGCACTGGAAGTTTCTACCAGCTATACTATGTCTTCACTCTAACTGGTACAAAACAGGAGTAGACAATCTGCTTTCTTTGTAAATGTTTAATTTGCATGTATCAACATTGTACTGTACTAGCCAGAGCACAAAGAAGGTGAGAAAAGCACTAGAAAGAGAACAAAGAGGGAGCAATGTGCTTGAGCAGGTGTAGAACACCTCTCCGTATTTGGATCAAATTTAATCCTTGAAGCAGTTTCTAAGCTGAATTTCACGGTAAAGTTGTTCTAAATATTTTTGTGTGTGTTTGTGTACGCAGAACTTTGCTATGTTGCCAGTGCAGCAATTTAAGACAATTCTCAACATAATTCAGTTCTCGGAAAACCTGGCAGTGACACTGCTCAGAGTTCCTGGCAAGAGCTACGGCATATGGCTAGATAGGTGATCAGGAAATCGGACTCCCTCAGGGGCAAAGAGGAGGAAAGAAATCTACATTATTTAAGCCAACACACTCTCCTGGCTTACACTGCAAGCAGTCAGAAGGCGGGAATCATCTCCTCTTGCTCCTGTGCGGCCTCTGCCATGCATCACTACTCCTTTGCAACTAAATTCAAAACACAATTCTGAATGCTACAACACGTCTTTTGTTTATAAAATTAATATTCTCAGAGCTTTTCACACACTAGGGAAAAATAATTGTAGTAATGGCCTTCAAGACACAGTAGGACCATCTTCTCATGGTAAAATCAAAGACAAAACCTGGCATAAACAATCCAAAGGCAAGAAAAGCTCTCTGATGAGGGCTAGAGGCAGGGTCCTTAGCATAAAACCCAAGGAGAAGAAAGGTAATTAGAATGTAATTAAGTGTAACCTATCATGTTAAAACACAGATTTGGTAAAATGTTATCCTTTTAACTTCCTAATGCTCCCAGACAGGATTAGAGAACACAACGTTCCCTTCCATTCTGCACTTGCACAGATAATGCAGATGTTACTCCATTTTAATAGGATCATTACACAGATGCCTCCTAGCAGTGCTCCTTGTTTGTTAAAATTCCCCTTAGATCTTCTGCTTTCATTTGAGCCAGCAGTTTTGCAGAGGCACAGAAATACCTTTGGACCACTCATCTTCAAACATGTCTTGTACCTGCATTTAGCGTTATCGATTGCTATCGATTGTAGAGTGAATGTGCATTACATAGTAAACTAAAAGCAGAGAAAGTCGCAAGTGTACCATGCATTTACCTTGCTAAAAGAACAATTTGTAGCTATCTTTTGCTTAAGAAGGAACAGTGCACAGAAAAATGAATTGCAAGTACAGTGAAAATGATTATAAAGCCCTCAAGTTGACTTTTTCCACACTTAAAACAAGGCAGTAAAGAAAATGAATGGTCTCAACTGAGGAAATGAAGGACTCTGTTTAATGCTGCTCTCCATAAACTTCAGTTAATTTTGCAAGAAATGGCTGAGGGGAGTTTCACTTTTTCAGTTTGTTTAACTATAGCCTTGGGACACTCTTGGGCTGACTAAAAAGTAGGGTATTGTTATTTCATTAAAAACTTAATGTTCTACTATTCTCTTACAATATCTGGTGTGATAAAATATAGAAAATTCCATAGTTTAAAATGACATCACAACTTTAAAATGAAATTGGAAAAATTCAAGATTAACTCCCCCAGTGAATTAATTTCAAGTAAGAACTGACAGCATCCTCTACAGTAACAAGATCTGTGGTTATAACAGTCAATATTTCTTCCCCAATTATCAGTTGTTTGTGAAGTGGAAAACACTGAATAAGAAAGTAAATCTGTCACCACCATGTTTTAACAGACAAGTGCTAATGATTTTTTATGACTAGTTGTTTAGGAAAAAACCCACAGAACAGAATTATCATTAAAAACAGTAATAAAAATTGCAAGTATTTCACAGTCTTTTCTTTTAAAAGTTCTAGAACAGACACAAGGATGATTACAGAAAGTAGTGTATGTCTAACTTATGAGAATCATCTACTTAAATACAGCTGTTGACTTTTCTACTCTGTTTATCAACAGAAAAAAAAAGCCTTACATTCACTCAAAAAATGTAAGAAGGTAGACAGCAAATATCAAAGTTTTGCCATAAGAAAGGATTAAAATTCATTGACAGATGGAAGAACGGTCCCCACTATTTCAAGTGCTAAAAGCAGATAAAGCCCAAAAACCAAACCCCAAACATCACAAACCAGCCCTATTTTTACTGCCATTTAAGCAATTCCAGTGGCTAGCAACTTGATGAATGCCCAACAACAGGTACTTAACTAATTAACTTTACAGCACTGCTGGTGCCATGGAGGTTTGTAAAGCACACAGGGGAAGAATCCCAGTGCTTCTCACCACTCCCACGGCCAGATGCACGCCCAGGCTGACTTTTGTATACGTTTAATCCTAGATTTGATAGATGTCAAGGACTGCAACACAACTATTCCACAGTTGATGATTATGACATACCTATAATGACTCATTATTTGATATCTGAGTGGACAGTAGTCAGAAAATATTAAGGGATTTTGTGGAATGCATTAAAACAGCTGCACAGAAACATCTCTGAGGTACTTCTGCTTTGACAGGAAATTAATAATTGAAGCGAGCAACAGTCAAACACATTTATCTACTTTAACCACTCATGGACTTTGATAGTGCCTGCTGACTAGTTATCTCTCTGTCCATACCAAGTAAGCCATTCCCAAACTTAAGGTGGTAGAGTATTTCCCTCATTCTCCCCTTGCCTTATACAGGTTCTCAAAGGAGCTGATCCTGCAAACTACTGAGGCCTTTTCCTAATCTAGTGTCCAAAATACACAATGGGAGTCCTATTTAAAGAGGACAGGGAAACACATATTTCTATGAGCCTCTCAAGCATGATGGGCTTTATTGTTTGGTTAGGTTTTTTTTCTTTTTTTTTTTTTTTTAAAGCTTTGGAAAGAGGTGTTCTTACTCTAAGATAACTCTTGAAATAATTCCAGCACCCCTCTAAAAACTGGATATGTCATAGTTGTGAAGTTGTTTGTGAAACCGTTAGGAAGATAATTCCTCCTGATTTACTGAGAGTAGCTAATGTACCAAAACTAAACACCAAGTGTGAAAAACAGGGTGAAACTGAAAAGATATACAGGGCAAGAAAACCCTTAATAAAGAAGAGCTTTCTTATGTTCTTTCTTAAAATCAACTCTAACCAGCCAAAATCTCACCACAACTGAACCAACACACTGGTTGGGTTTTTTGTTGTTGTTTGGTTGGGGTTTTTTTAGTTTTGTTTTTTTTTTTGTTGTTTTTTTTTTTTTGTTTTTTTTTTTTTTAAACAGACCAGTTACACCCTTTGTAATAAACATACCACAATTTAAGAAAGAACTGCCTCTACCCTTAACAAAAATGATTAGTGTATTTCTTTGGAAAAGGGCTAACCTTACACCCATTTACATAGGCATAAGAATTTCAATCCTCTAATAACTTTACGTATTTCAAATAGCTTCATTAAACTTACATTTTTTCCTGTTCTATATTCAATAAAATCCTGCTCAACAGCTGGTCAGTTCACTAGTTACAGAAGATAACATTACCATGCCTACACTATCACAACAAAAAAAACTCATCACGCTATTTAGAATCCTATCAGGAAAGTGTCCCGATGCTAAAGTGATCCATACATCAAGGATACAAACCACACATTTCTCAGCATTTTAAGCCTTTACTCTTATTTTTCATGTGCTTAATATAGAGTACAAACAGTTAATGTGAACAGATTTTGGTGACACATATCCACGTATTCCTCTTTACTTTTCAAAAAGGAGAATGAATCATCTACAAGAGATTAAGTAAAGTCTCTTTATAAGTATGTACATATACAAAACTTGATGCTCTCTGTCCAATCTGTACCTATACAAGAAATGGTACTTACTCAGGGTAAATTTGGAAGAGCATTAACCTCAGGACAGTCAGGATTTGATTGTGCATCAGTTAAATGCACTGTTCATCACTAGCTCCACAGTTATAGAACCTTAACTGCCTGTAGCCAACACAGAAGCTGTTGCACCAGTAAAAGTGGCAGCAGACTGAGCAGTATTGAATTATTAGCTTGTTATGAACTCAAACATAAGCAAACTTACACAGTACGACTAGTAAACAATGTATATGCATTTCTGTACCAAGTGGCTCAGCAAAAACAGCATTGCCACTGCTAGGAACAGGCCTCAGGCCTAACACCAACTGCGTTCCTATGCCAAATGCGCAAGGCCCAAATTCCGGCCTTTTATGCTGGTGAAACCGTTAGGAGAACTTGCTGCATGAGCTAGAGCTGGATACCAGGTACCTCCTGTTATGGTACAGAGCTTAAATACGAGACAAGAACAAAGGCCTTGAAAATATGGGCACAGGTTGAAAGCAGAGGCCCCAGAAATGTAAGCAACTCAGTGATGGTCAACTATTAGTCACTGTTGAAGTACAACCTTGAGATTTGGGGAAAAGAAAGCCCTGCTTTTCTTTCAATAGCAACAAAAGCGGAAAAGGAAGAATAAAACTGCTAAGCAACACAAGAAAAGGCACCTGTGAGGGCCTCAAACATCTCGCCATCAACTATAAGTGCTAAGTACATGGCACCAGCTCTGTGGTACTGTGTGCTCACAATTAATTTATAATGAGATTGTTACAGACTAATTGCTTTGAATATGCAGTGGTAATGACTAGGAATGAGTAAGAACGAGCCATTAGCAACATGTATTATTAATGAATTTCAAATCCAGTGAAGTTTTGTTACAAAGTTTAAAGCTGGTTTAAAACTGTTTTGTTTCATCAGGCTTCTAAACCTTCAGCCACAGCAGTCTCTTATCCGCTTCTTACATATATCCACACACAAATAATGTGTATTCAGCGGCAACATCATGCCACCACGCCTGACCCCACACAATTTGCTACTGTACCACAACCAGCTCAAAGAGATGCTCTTAAAAACCCACACCTCAGGATCCTAATGCAAATACTGATCTTTTTTCCAGATTGTTTTCTGAAGAGGGCAAGCTGCGCTTCTGTTTGCAATTGTTTGATTCTGTAGAACAACTTGTTACAGAGCAACAGAGGACAAACATCAAGATGTGAATTTCCTCTATTCTTATAAAGGGTGTGTTAACCTAAAAGCTAACTACAATTCAAGTGTCAATCCAGTGGGCTGCCAAGACACCAGATCTACAGCCAGAAAACACAGCGGTGAGTGAAAACATCTGCCATATTCCAGCACTTCTCTGCTAAGGGATGCCAGAAGTCATGCTTCATGCAGAAGCTGATGTAATGCATCTTAAAAGGGATAGGCGATCCTCTAAAACCTCCTTTCTAGGAGTAATGAAGCCAACTGGGACTGCTGGGTTTTAATAGTTTAAACCAGACATGCTTCAACATATACATAAACTAGAATTCCAGGCTGATGTTAACCACTGTCTCCTACTGCAGCTGCATTGCCTAAACAGATGTGCACTGTACTCCAACTGAATGCAAATTAATGGATTTCCTGGTACTGCAGTTCTTTATTCCTGCAGGAATATCTCAGCAGATGTCCCACCCCAGTTGGCCAATCTGTGTTCTGAAATAGTGCAATCCGTGCTGAAGGCACCTCGCTCCCTCCTGCAGTTTTACTTATTGCAAGACACTGTCTTTCTTCAGTCCTTCTGGAGGCTGAATCTACTTTTCCTTCCTTCAAAACACAGCATTAACAACAGGATAAACTACAGCTTACTACTTAATACAGTCAAGTGAAATCAAAGAACAGTCATGTGCTGTGTTGGTAGAAGATAAGAAAGGATAAACTAGATCAGGGAAGAAAACAAGCCTGATTTCTGATAAGATTACTTGCATTTCAACACGGTCTGCTCAGACCATATCAAGTATCTTCATACCATGTATGTTTTCATTTCAATACTGACACGGCAATTAAATAACCAATAAACTTAGGAAATGCATTCTATTAACATAAAACCATCCACACATCTAAACAAAAGTCGGGGCCCTCAATTGTTACACTGCGAGTTCAGAAACAGTTTAGCTGCCATTTATTCACTGATGATGCCAGACGCGCAAAGCCGGGAGCAGACAGTAGGACAGTCAAAGGCCGACTGCACACCTGCATAGGCTGAGAAGGGTGACTCCTGCCCTCCTACTCTGACTGGGTCACAGCAACAAAGGAAGAAACCTACAGCCTTGCTACCCTCTGAGAACTTACAGTAGCTGCTATTTTTTTTCTTCCAATAGATAAATTCAGCAATATAACATTTTAAAAGATTTCAGAAGAAACTAAATACCACATATTAACTCAAAACACCAACCCGGTGGTTACTCTGAAGAGAGGGAAAATATGATCAGATCTGAGTTAGTTATGAACTAAGTCTGGAAGACTCCACTGATTTCAACAACTAATCAGTAAAAAAAATAATTTATTTCAATAATTCAGGTCATAAAATTTATGGCATCTCAAAACATTTTTGTTAACCTTAAAATCAACTTTCATCATTCAGTTGTGATCAACCCTATAAAAGGCAAGATTCATGACAGCGTGTTCTGGAAGGCGCCGAAGCAGGCTAGCAAAGCCGAGAACAGTAACCCACATCTGCAGTTCCAAGGTCTAGGTGAGGCTTCCAACTGAAGGTGTACCCTACACAACTCATGGACAGTCTCCATTCGCAGCACCTCAGGAAGAAGAGCTCGCTGAAAAATCATGCAGCTATACCAGACTCATCTGGTAACAGGTTATGCACACTTTTGCTAACTGCACATTTTATAATTTAAGTTCCTTAGTACGTAAAATAAATGCATAAAACTATTTTCTTAGCTGAATTATGGAGTCTTAGTTTTGCTCTTCCTTCTGCTGCTCAACTTTATTTTGAGCAACACTTCTGCCAACCCATTCTTTTCTTCTTGCTGACAGATGTCACTACATCTTCTCTCTCACCACCCGTCTACAGTTGAAACGGCACCACGTACTGTGCCTGAAGCGGCAATTTGGGATGCAATCCCATGAAGTGAGAAAAGCAGAACAACGCTGGGTCACAACAGTAGAAGCAGGACAGATGGACTGAGGGAGAGTAAAAGTATAAATACTCCAGGTTTGGGGTTTTTTTTAGGTGTGGGGGGGCATGTTTGCTTTTCTGCATGTGTGTGTAGTAGAAATTGGCAGGAGGTGGTGGGATGAAAGTTGAAAGAGAGAAAAGCAGCCTTTGATAAGATGCCATAAAAAAAGTAAATTTTCATCTTGTCTAAGCAGCTTGCCTTCACTTTCAAAAATACATTTCTCCACTTAGAAATGGTTTGGGTGGCAACTCCACCACAAATTCCCTACACAGGTCTGTGGTTTCATAGAGCACTCCAAAATGTTTCCGGTTTTCTACCTAGTGCATCATTTTCTGTAGTTTAGTCCTACAGAAATTAAACCTTCAGATGTCCTTCCTTTTATGTTGTCTGCTTACCCTGACACTTGATGGAGGAAAGAGTAAAAAGGGATGAAGATTTACACAGAAGATAAAGGAAAAAAAGATTACAGAAAAAAATCATAAGGAAAAATCCTTATGGATTGAAATCCTTATGGTTCAAATACTGTTTATCAATTGAAAACACTCCAGGCAATGTATTTAAGGCCATAACCACGAACTAACCTGATATTCTTTTAATACAGTGCTTAGATCCCCAAAAATTGAGTGAATTTTAGGATTAGGAACAGGACTTCCCTGAACTTCAGAAAACCAGAAATATTCCTGATGTTGAACAAACAATAAGTTTACATTTTTACAACCATTTACAGGAAAAGTACAGGGTATATTAATAACCTTCATCTCGCTGCATTAAAACAAGGTGCCCAAAATATCATTTTCTCACTGAAAAAGAACATTTTCTATGTCAGCATGCTGATTAAGAGATTAGGAAATAGGCTGGTTTTTATTATTTTGCAACAAAGTAACTCACGGAGACTGAGAGCCCCACTCATCATCTACAACATCCCCTAAAGTCAGTGAAAAAAAGTAAACATGAGTCATGCTATCATGACTTCAAGAGTCCCCTGTAACTTAACAAACCAACTTTTAAGTTGCTTCATTAATTTCACTGAATTATAAAAACAGGAATCACAGCCAATAAGTTTTATCATATCTCTAGTGTGGATACTAGTATATAGTTTTTTCTCTTCCCCTCCTCCCACTTACACTCAGTCAAAGGCTAACATCCTCTTATGTTATTCTTCATTTTACATTTGACTTTGTCCTCTGAAAGGCATACATACAGCACCTGCTGAGAAGCACGGTCTCACACTTTCCAGATCACCTCGAAGTTCTCTAAAGTTATAAGCAAAACTTGGTTCTTACACAGCAACTCTTTGTGTGTGCAACTTGCCTTCGGGTAATTCACTCCCGTCTCTTTAGGACACAGGATAAATGTGGTGGCAAGAGTTAGAAGCATTGCTATGAACTTATTCAAAAAACTTTATGGATTTTTAATGAATAATAAAATTAACTTCAGCTTATCATCAAAGCAAACAAATTACTTAGCACTCCATGAAGAAATAAGTTTATTATATACAAATTGGACCCATTAGCTCATTTCTCGCATCAAGCAGATACTCCAGGCTCCAGTCTCACCCACTGCTATTAACCACAAATCAGACTGTTACATCACATCTTGCAGTCTGTCCAAGAGAAAAAACAAGTAACTCTCAACAGCAGCTCTGTCCAGCTCACAGAGTAAAGTCAAAAAGTCCTTTGTATTCAGCAAGAAAGCTCTCATCGATGTGGATGCCCAACTATCATCCCTTGTCAACTTGATGGTCAACACACTAAAAGTAGTCTTTGGCAATTGTGCTGGACCCCAGACAGACAGCTGAAAATAAAGTACAAGATTCCAAAGGAAAGACCCAAATAAGTTCATGCTCAAAATATTCACTACATCTTACTGAAAAAGTTTTTCAAAAATAGAAGACAAAAATATAAGTACATCTGTGTAAGAAAATGAACTTTCTTGAATTTCTTAACATTTCCTGGGGATGGTGGATAATCAAACAAAAATAAATTCTCATTAAGTTGGGTTTAAATAAAATGTTGCTACAGGATTCTACATCCAAACTTTCTGTAAAGGACAAATGCCAATGGAAAAAGATAGAAGAGTCAAGTTAAAACAGAGGAAAAGGAGAAAGAAAGACACAGGAAATCAGTATGTGTATACTGTTAAGTAAGTGTGTACCAGATCATAGGGAGAACAATAAAAAAAAAGCAACTAAGTTGAACATTAAATAAGTCTTCAGAAATATTTATTTCTTGTTGCTTTAGAACATCTTGAACCTGGGTCAAAGTATAACATTTCTTCCAATGGATTTGTTCTTGGCAAGCATTTTGAACACATTCCAGCTTATACTGCTAGACAAGTGGCTGAAAACACAAGTTGCATCTCAAAGCACAAAACTTAATGAAATAAAAATATCACCACAGTCACCTGTACAACAGTACTGCTGGTTATTCCATTACTCTAGTTTCTGCATTTCAGTCTTCCTCTTTATTACTGAAAAAGATGAAATTGCAATTTATTTCAGATCTAATTTGAAAGTTAGTAGGGCAGCAAAATATTTTAACCCATTTCCTGCACCACCTGTATAGATCCTTTTGATCAACACAGGTATTTATAAACAGCTGATACCACCAAAGATCAGAAGAACACTTTAATTGAAATGAAAGCTCCTAATGTTTCCTATTTCTCTTCCTAAGTAGCAACAATTTGTCACAGATAATCAGCTTTAGGCAGTATTAAAAAAAGACAATCTATGCCATTGATGAGCAAGGTATAGTGTTACACAGCTCACTTTTTTGTTAAACTGTAACAACCTCTGTTTAAAACGGCATACATGTAGTTCTGTAGATGTTCAATAAAGCCCAGTTAGAAACCTACAGTCACTGAAGACAGAACTTGAAAGCAACAGCAGGGCTTGAAGGCAATGCAGTGCTTTTCCCCCAGAAGCACAGGACCAGCTGCCTTAGTGGAGGGGAGCCACCGGGCAATCGTCAGAGGAAGCAGCAGACAAAAGTTTACACCCACCCAGTTTTGACCCATCCAGCCATAAGCAAATAGCAACAATATGAGCCCTCACATAAAACCTTTCTGCATGTGATTCTCACAATCCTGCTGTGAATTTTAAAGCTTTACCATAAACTACAACAAATATTGAACGACTTGGCCCTGACTGCAACAGTATTTTCAAAGCAGAGCCCGTACCAGGCCAAGCACGACCACGTTCTAACCTGTCACCTATGACACTGTAACCATCGTGCTGCTGAAAGGCCATCAGCTTTCCTGTCACCTGTAATACCTAATAAACTACACAAGCTCCTTTGCAAACATACAAGCTGTACTTAGTATATCGTAGCACACAACTTATAAACTATTTCGAGCAGGTGGAAAACAGCCTCCTCTCTTTCGCCATTCCAGACAGCTGTAGAACAACTTGTACTGGCAAACTCCAAGGAATAGCTCTGTTTCAGTTTTACAAAGCTAAATGGGGAAAAAAAAAAATAAATAATTGTGAAGCGTAGAAAACAGCTGGCACAGGCAGCATAAGGCAAGTGAATCAGCAACACCACTTTGTAGTTTCTCTCCAGATGACTGCTAGGCAGGGAGAGGCATGAGGATACACAAAAAAACCCCCCACAATCCAGGAAATAATATGAAAAAGTCCTAGCAAGCAACAATGGTTTCTGAGCTGATGTTCTGCAGAACACAGTACTAAAGGAAGGATGCAGAACCCCATAAGCTCTCTTCATTGCTTATACTCCATCATTAACAAGTGTTCTTCTTTTTCAGTCTCTCTCACTCCCAAGTTTTCAGGTATAAAACCCCAAAATATATTATATTTTATATTATATTTTATTATATTATAAATATAAATATATCAGTATAGATAGATATTTTATTATTTATATATTTCTCTAGATAGCTATAATCCTCTACTGCTTGAAAAAGCTATTTCATTATTCTGGTCCACAGTGCAGTAATGGTTTGGGTAATGAACTTTCTTTAGTGTCTCAATGCTTTTTACAAATCATTCAAACTACTGGAAAGGCCTCCTTTCCAAAGCATGTTTTGTTGAGGTTATTGTCAATACTCTCATTCAAGGTCTGCTAGGAAAAGTAGCTTCATTTTCAGTGCTGAAAGTAAACCTTTATTCCTCCTGGAGTGCAGTTCCAAAGTAAATGTAAATGTTAACATTTTGGTAAATTTAATTACTTACAGTATTGAATGCTTGAGTGGTCATGAATTTCCTCTTCCTTCTCAAAGGATCTAGTTAGAATTTACACAAGAAAACTGTCCTTAAATAAACCAGGAAATGAAGCCTGAAGTCTGTCTTTAATAGACATAAAATCAAACCTTAGATGTTGAAATCTCTATTTACATTAGCAAGTACCACAGCAGAACAGGAGCAGATCTGCAAAAAAACCCCAAACCGATAGGTTTTGAGGACCTGACATTCACACCGCAGGCATTTCAGCTCAGGGGTGTGGGTGTCATATTGGGAGGACAGCGCTGTGGATTGTATCTAGTTTGCTCTTAACAAGCAAACACCAACAGTTCGAGGCCATTACTTGCATTCCAGGAATACCTTCACTGAAGAGGAACTCAGTTTGTGATCTCCAGGAGTACTCCACAGTATAAACCAAAGTGTTATTCACGGGGTTATCAATTCACTTTAAAAAACATGTCTCATTCAAACCTATGTTTGAAAACATGCTTAACTACTTTGAACTACCAAACTCATTCGTACCATAGATACTCATCACAGAAATCACCAAGGAAATAAACTCATAAACCAACTACCTGCAGTTATTCTCTCCAGTAACATAAACAATTCGTAATGTTAATGCCCTAAAAGATGTAAAAAAAAACCCCAAACTCTATCCCTTCTTTCCGGCACACAGCTGCAGATTTACTAAGACAGAACACACTTGAAACCAGAGTACAGCTCATGTTTGAACGAGCTGTAACTATACCAAAAAGGGTTTCTTGAATTCCTGCAGCATGGTAACATGCTAAGGCTGCCCAGACCACACGCGATCCATTTTACAGACATCTAACTGTTGTAACAAAATGCAAACAGATACTTCAAAGAAGAGTTGCGATTTAGTTTTATGCATTTTACTTTTTCTGATCCATGTCTTTCCTTACAGGGACAGCAGTGGCCTTCTGAGCCAGTTACTAATCTGCAGAAAGCTTGCAGAAATTTCACCATCAGCTCAACTGAAATTCCAACGGGAATTGGAAGCTCAGGGACAAAACTGGATGACTGAAAGAGCCTTGTTTCATTGGGAAATTAGACTAGAAAAATCAAAGAGGCAGAAATCCTTATTAACACATTTTAGGTGATTACAGATTAATAATACCATCAATAGGAAAACAAAGCTCAGGTCTATGTTTTAATTGTGAACAAGAATTTGCAAATGTCATCAGCATTTCATTGATGCAGTAATCGATGCAATTGCAGAAGAGCAGGTATGAGAAGAAAGTTGTAGAGAAAACAAAAGTAAGGAGGAGGAAAACCAGCTTGAAAATCTGAGGAGAAAAACAAAAACCACCGCAAGATAGACTAAGTACTAAGCTGGTTAAGAAACTGAAAGGTGAGGCAGGGAGAAGAAAAACAAATGCCCTGAGCGAGGAGATGAGGTAACAAAACATTTCAATGCAAGCCTAGGAGAGAGTAAACAAAACGTGTGTTAATGATTTTAAAGGGTACTAGAAAGAGCAGCCTGATAGACAAGGGCTAAACAAACTGAATGGCTGAACAGACTGGGTCACCCAAGACCAAGGAAACAGATTAAATAACATTAAATAATATTAAATCAACATTACCAGTGATATGCCAACAGACACAAAGGAGATTACAAGTGAAACTGGTAATGCAAAACTAATAAGTTTCCATATACAAACAGGACTGTAACTATTGATAGAGGAAACAAGTTCACTTATCAAAAGAGTTACCAGTATTTCCTGACATACATAAACTGATACAGCTTTCACCTCAAGGGAGGAACACGTAGTTTTTCGTTTATGAGAAAGCCACAACCAGTGATTAGAACTTCCTGTATCAAGACCTTCCTTAAATAAATTATCCAAGATAACGGGAAACTCCTTCATAACTACTGTTCCTCAATACTACCGTTAGTCTTATCAATACATCAACTTCACAAAAAATGAAATTCTTATATGGTCAGATCTCTATGCAGGTGAGATCTGACCATATGAGAATTTATCTTGCTATACACTTGCATTGATTTACACCATAAGATCTGGCCCTTAGTGTGTAAATAAGATCTGTTCCACTACAGGCATATACATTCACAAGTATAATAATTTCTACAGCTCTCAACACTCATCAGGGATAAAACAGAAATTATATTGCATAAGACATTATGGGTCTACGTTAAGGTTGGTGCACAGGTAGTAAGAGGATGCTGGAGACAATAATAGAAAATAAAGCCACAGACACTGCAAAAATGTATTTGAGATTTACATGCAGGACTATGAAAATATTTGTTATAAATTACACATCAAACATTTAAAAGCTCAGGAATTCCAAAGTCTAGGCTCACATTAATTACTTAAATTGGTGAACGCTACCTCCTTCCATGCAGTCAGTGACAATTCACAGTTCCTTTAAACTTATGCTTTTCAAAACTTTCATATCCACATATCTAATCACAGGTGACAGGTGAGACACAACTAACCGTCCTTACAGACTTCAGCAATTTCCATTAGTTTCTGCATGTTTATTTTGAGAATAAATTCCCCCCACTCGTCTGACAATGCATAATCAATTACTTTTATTGATACTGAGTTCTCACATTAAATATTGCACAAGAGTGTCAAGAGGGTTTTTTTTTTATATATACCATTAAATCTGAAGACAACCAAAAATAGCATGTTTTTAAACCCCTCCTTGTCCACAGTTGTAGTCTGGGAAGCACAGAGTAAGCGGAGTTTTCTACAAAAGGAGTCAGCTGGCTGCTCCGTTTCTGTTACTAGCACAACGCTGTCTCCCTGCCTATGTACTACTTTCAAAGTTTGTACGCGTTCACTTTATCAGGCTTTCAAATTCTACTTTGCTAACAACAAAGTCTGCTTTCTGAAGGTTAGTAAACATACTTCATCACAAGCAGCAAAGCTTTCCTACCTCGTACTGGGAATCATCCATATCGTTATGTTTTACCAGGTGGCTGCGTAGTGAGTGTCAAGCAAGAAACACTCACTTGCATAACATCCTTTCTGCATTTTTATATAAGCACAAAGAAGCACATATTGCTAGAGAACAGAATTATTTTGGTGCACATCAGAAATTTCAGTTTTCTTTATCAAGCATGACTTAAATATCCCATCCCTTCCCTCTTTCCCTTTGCTTACATGCCATTTACACTTCAAACTCCAAATCCAACAAAAGAACAACCCACCAAATACTTGTGTAATACTAGATGTAATTTTTCTCAGTTTGGATGAAAGCATGAGGTTCTGATTTGTCAGGTCTGCTACATGTGAAGCCTTAACCAGAGCTCTGCTTTGGCTTGCAAAGGAGTCAGTGTCGAGCACTGAGAAGCAAAACCCTTTCTGTCATGTCATTATCTTCATTAATAAACTGGAGTAGATGGACGACTATAAAACGGAAAAAGCTTGACCAAGAGAAGAAGATACCAGCCAAACACATCTGTGTCAGAAAAAAAAGGCTCTTTCCACCAGACGCAGTCAATGTTTTCAGCTGGCTTGCAACCTGCACAGGACTCAATGCACTGACTGCAGTAGCTCGCTGTGATTTACGACTGCAAACCAGAGGTCACTGAAGTTAAGAAGGTTTGGCTTGTCAGGCTCTAATGAAGGGAGAGTTTTACTTGCAATAGCTGCCCAGTTAACTGACTGCATGTGTACCCCAATAAATGTTTTGGTATCTAGTTCCCAATCTAGGTAATATAAAAATCCAAAATATCCATTATTAGCCTCCCTCAGTGTGCAGTACAGTGTAAAACCTGGACTGGCAAGTTTGATTGGCTTCTATTTTCCAGTACTAGGAGGAAGATCGTACACGTTAGATTTAAACTGCAAAAGGACACAACAGCCCACAAAAACCCCCTTGCAACTCCAATCAGGTTCCGCAGACAGGGAGGAAACACAGAAAACTCCCCCTCAGCGAGATGGCTTTATGGTGGGAGTGGGGTAGAGTGTTCTTCCTTCATTTCATGAACCTTCAGAGTAACATGGAGCCACCACTGACCAGCGTATATCATCCACATTTTCCTGTCACATCCCCGTGCTCTCTCATGATCTCTTCCCTGCTGTTCCACAAGGAGGAAACCCTTCAGTGCTGGACCACCTTCCCTACAGACGCCCCTTCCTGCAGCAGTAAGGTCCCACAAAAGGGATGGGGAAGCACAGAAAGCATTAGAGGCAAACACTGCAAACAGCATTGGTAGAAATATTTGTCCTCGATGCCTTGAAGTCACCTGCACGGTAATGAAAAAATAGACAGGTATTTTTCCCCACTTGTTGATGTTTTACTTGATTTTTTTTTTTTTAACATTTTCTCTCAAAACAAAGGACAAAATCTGATACAGAACCAGTCTCTAAAAAGAATAATAGTAATTCTCATTATTTAGCTTTTGAGTATTATAATGTACTAGATTTAAAACTTCATAAAACACATTTCATTCTCCATTGAAAGCCAGCCATCTCTGAGACAACTCCCAAGAATCAAACAGGAACATTTTCATCACTTTAGAATAAGAAATTTAGTGGGGAGAAAAGTATTAAGTGTATTTTTTAAAAACACACACAACATAAGACAAGAGATTTACATATGTGTATACAGAGATTTAAAAAAAAACATACAAGACTTTTTGTAAAATGTGCTTTACAAAAATGCAAAAGAAAACCACCTTTAAGACTGCATGATAATGCAAAGATAACCTGGGAAATTGGCATTTTCCCCCCACTTTAGTTGATTTTTCAGTCTTTTTAGGGGATATGGAGAAGGGAAGAGGAGTTTGAAGGACCAACTAGAAACCAACAATACAAAGTAGGAACCAACAATAACAAAGATCTAACATTAGCAGTGGGTAAAGGATAAATATCTAAAATGTTTCACGAGCAAAACCGAAGTGACACTGCAAATACTGCAAGCAAATAAACATCAAGGAGATTAAATATGCAAACCAGCAAGCCTTAGAGAAGTGTCAGCAAAACCACTAACAAAAAACCTCCCCGCACTACAGCCAACTCCAAGAAATGTGTTTTCAAAGAACAAGAACAGATAGTTTTTCCCTGTCAAGAGGAGAAAGGCGCCAAGACATCCCACAATTTTTATTCAAGAATCTTGACAAGAATTCACTTTTAAACTTAGCATTGCATAACTACAAAAACCCCCTCATCCACTGAATTAAATTTATTTTAAATAAAAATGCATTCACTAACATTTCCTATTCTTCCTCCTCCACTGGTTTTTTTTTTTTTTTGTTTGGTTGGGTTTTTTTTTAATTTCACTACAGCAAGAAAGTTCCAGAAGATCAGGTTTGGAAAAACTATGGAATTAAATACCTGTTGTGTAATTTTTTTCAAGAAAAACGATTAAACGGGACTGGCTAAAACAAACCAAAACCCAAACCAAAAAAGAACTAATTCAGGCAAGGAAGAAAAGCAGCAAGCCCTAGGTTTCAACAGATTGCAAAATCTTATGTACCACTTACAATGAAAACAGAATTAAAAGAAACTAAAGGAGTAATAAAATTTCTAAGAAGGTAAGGCTGGTCGCCAATTCCAGTGAAACAGGTAATCCGTTCATCTCCATCTAACTCAAGCTTCTAATTAAAGCAGAAGGAGGGAGAAACTAGCTCATCTAACAGTATGGTTAAGGGCTAAACAGTTAGGAGGTTTTGAGTCAACATACAACATGAAAAGACAGCACAGAGCTCAAATAACATATATGCAAAAGAAGAAATTCAAATAAAATGTGATTCCCGTGAATCACAAAAAAAAAAAAAAAAAAACAAACCACAAACCACCCAGAAATGTGACCACATTTTTCACAGTTCAAGTTGCAATTCTTATGTGTATTTTTCTGTCTGGAAAATTCTAGGTATCTGAATGTAACAAACTGTACAATACAGTATAGCCTATAGAGCAACAAAAGAAAAAAATGAAAGAAAGAGAAATTTTCACAATTGCTATTTCCTAGCCAAGTGGTTGGATTTCACAAGTGAAAATGTCATATTGTACACACAGGATTTTGAGAGTCAGGCCTACCCCTCCAGATGAATATTTGTGTTATGGCAAATCCCACACGTGGATTAGGCGGCTTTGGCTTGTCATACGACAGTGCCAAGGACAAAGATATGCCTTGTTGCCAGCAGCCAAGCCCTGCAAACACAGATGATAAGAACGAGTAAATGGACTGGAAGCACAAAGAAACAAACTGTAGGAAGCAGAGCCAACAAGATCGAGAGTCTCATTTCCTTTTTTTCCTGTAGACATCATAGAAGAAGTTGATTTTTCAGAAGATATCCGAGGAGAAGACCAGTAAAGTGGTTTTGCTGAGATTAAAGGAAGAATTCCTACCTGTGTGAGGCAGGAACAAGGGGGAAAGCAAAAACATGCTTTTTACAGAGTCTCCATCTGATAGGAAAGTCTAACGTGGGCAGCACGTGGCCCAGCTGGAGGAAGGAAGCAAGCTCTCATTGCTGAACAGGATGGGGAAACTGGGAAAGTGAAAACAAAAAGATTATGTTTCAGTGGGGAGAACAGGAGTGGAATGAAGAATAAGGGTAATGCAGTCCAACTAGTACGTACAGGAAAATACAGAACTTGAGAGCTGTCAGCACAGCAACACCACACTTGAGAAAGCCAGAGCAAAATAATGTTGCATTAAATTAAGATTAGAAAGGTTGGAGGGGTGTTTGCCTGTTAAAACAATTATGTTATATGATAGGATGAAAATGGCCATACCTCACAGAAAGTATGTCAAAACTCTGCAAGACTGACTTCTTTTTTTAATGTCCTGACATTCAGAATTTGGAAGGAGAGGCTGATACTGTGGCTAGGAAGGACTGCAAATGGAGATGAAAATGGTTTCAAGAACATGAAGTTTGATTTATTAGCTTAATGGAGGCTTACACTGCAATACAGGGATTAGATGCAAAAATACATCATTGTTAAAAAAAAAAAGTCACTTACAGTTTTTATTATGAAATAAAAAAGCTATGTTACCATGCACATTTAATCAGTATGACTATTAAGGAAGGAGAACAAATTCTGAATCTCTGCCAACACCAACATTTTCCTTTACTGTAGAAGTGTGCCTTAAATGGAAGTAACACACAAAGGAAAATAAGAGGTTTTTTGTCAGTCATGCCAGATGACTGTCAATAAAAAATGTTCAGAATTTGTTAACAGATTCTAAAACATTTTTGTTTAAGTTTCAAAGAATAGATTTCTCAGAGGTGCAACTACAGAAGT
This sequence comes from Chlamydotis macqueenii, assembly GCF_036417535.1. NCBI lineage: Eukaryota > Metazoa > Chordata > Aves > Otidiformes > Otididae > Chlamydotis > Chlamydotis macqueenii. Next base: position 7,800,455 of record NC_141561.1, read on the forward strand.
GTTGCATTTTTTTCCTTAATTAAAAAGAGTTCTTTTTTCATTTCTTGTTAAGAACTTTTAAAGGACAGAAGGTTGTTCTCCTGAATTTTAATGCATCAAATAGATTAAAGAATCCCACAGAAATCCTTCATTTTATGCAAAATACTGTCCTTGAAAGTTTTTTTTCTTCTACACTTTAGCCCACAACATTAGGATTTTTATAATTACCTGAGAATTATAAGGTAAGCCCTAAAAAAAATTTCCCTTTAATTATGACAACTGTCACCAGCACAGCAAAACCCAAGAAATCCCAATAAAGATGCAAAGAGGCATCTAAGAGATTTATGAACATGCCCAAATACACAGCTCCCACTGCACTTAATGAGGCGCCCTGAGCACTGCTGTAGGTGTCTGAACACCTTCTACAAACCAGACCCGAAGGATATGTCTGAGCGTACTTCACACCTGTAGTCCTCATCAACGTCAGCCTGGTATTGTGGGCTTTCCGCACCTCTAAAAAAGCCCACACATTGAAGTCGCTTCTGATTATCTCCATCTGTGCACATTTATTCTTGTAGAAAAGTATCTCATCTCTGTTTATAGATTAAAACACAAGCCTGCACCTCGGGCTCACACATGGAGACAGGAATACTAACAGCAATTTACAAAAGAGTAGGAGTGAGGTCTGAATTTTTTAACACTAGCTTTTTCTTTTTTTTTTTTTTTTCCCCTGTCCTCCTTAATGTGTTAAAGGTGAAAGATATTTAAAAAAAAATAATTCTTCAGGATTTGGCATATTTGAAAAGTAAATTTAAATTACAGCTGTAACTCAAGAATTCATAAGAATAAGGAAACTTTTCTTTAAATTTGAGAACTCTTACTGAAAGTTATATTTTCAACTACTACTTGTGATTTGCTTAAACACTGAAAAAAATGAGGGAACACATATTTTCAGCCTTACATATTCTGAATCATCCTCATAACAAGAAATCAGTTTACTGCTCTACGTTTTATACTGTATCAGTTTTCTATCTAAATTTAGGATTTTTTCTAGTAATATGTTTTATGTTTTTATATGTTACAAATATAAATACATCCAGAGTACATATTATTTATATATATATATATATATACATATAAATACAAATGAATGCAAAAATAGTTCTAATGCAGACTAACATCCCAAACGAATGAAGAAGAATCTGAGGAGATAGGAAGTATATGCATGAGGAACGTCAAGGGAAGTAATTTTCCATCATCTGCCTTTTGAGAGGGTGGTCAAAAGTTGTTTAATTTAGATATTCAGGGAAATTTGATCAGTTCAAGGACTATCTATTCCCATAAAAAGTGTATATATTTAGTAAATTCTTTCTTGGCGTCATGTTCAGAACATTCATATTAACAGATGGAATAAAAATGTGGCTCACAGGCAGGACAGACTGACCTTTTAGGACAGGACTCATTTAACCCAGGGGCAGATGGGACTGCATGCTCCAGGAACACTGCAAATTTCTGTCACCAGTTCTTTCAGTAGAAGTTTGTCTGGGTCAGTCACTCAAACCGGAAGAACTAACAGCGTTTTAACTTCCTCAAGTCCTGCAGACTCTTAATAAATTCAATAAAATACAGGTGTTACAGCCAGGACTTCTTCACCAAAATGCTAGTAAGCTGCCCTCGCAGGAGAATTTGTTGCTATTAACATTACTGTTGCAGTCAACATTATTGAGAAACATGGCCTTGCCTGCAAACAGGACATGACTGATAAAGATCCCGCAGTGGCTGCACCAGGCAGACACCGCTGTTCGGCTTTCTTGCCGCTCATTAGCATTGCACAGCTGATGCCACACAGTGACAAAGACAGCCCCGAGGGGTCTGACAAACACAGGCTGCAGTGAAGGTAAGAAGAAAAAGATTAGAAGACAAACTTAAAAAAAAAAACCTTGCAAATTGTGGCAGATGTAGTTAACAGCAGAAGCAGGTGAATGTTTCCTTCACTGAAAGGTTCTCAAGCACTGGAACAGGCTGCCCAGGGTGGTGGTGGAGTCACCATCCCTGGAGGTGTTTAAAAGATGTGTAGATGGGGCACTTAGGGACCTGGTTCAGTGATGGACTTGGCAGAGTTAAGTTAACAGTTTAACTCAAGGGTCTTTTCCACCCCAAGTGATTGTATGAGTCTTCTGGTGAGTTCTCCAACTTTTGAGGGTTGGATGCATGTCACAGCAAGCTTCCAGAGGAACTATGCCGAGATGAGCTTTCTTTAGAGATGCCAGAGAATCAGAAGTGAAGAGATGGCTCAACTACTTGCATGTTAGGTGAAGGAGGCTATTTTCACTCTGAAGAAGTTGCAAGGGCTTCCGATTAATTCAAGAGGACACAGTGCTACCCACACTGTTTAGATACAAATTACAGCCTGTGTGCTCAGAGTATTAGCTAGCAATACACTCTCGGTAAGTAATTGCAAAATACTGTTATGCCTTACCACCATCAGTCCTGGTAAATACAGTGGTCATAGCCTTACTGGTTAGCGTGAGGAGTCAGCGCTCACGGGCGCTCTCCGTTGAGCTCCAGCCAACACACGATGACCACAGTAGGCCAGTCTCACTCTTCTGGGTCATGAAATTAGCAGACTGGCTAATACTTCAGTGCATTCTATCAAAGGATATCAACTAAAACTAGAAAGCTACCCAGAAGTGCAAAACATTATTTTGAAGGTACACAGACTTATTGTTGGATTACTTAAAAATAACCATCTACAGGCATAGCTGATTTCTGTAGCATGAAAAATTAATCTGTTCTTTTTCTAATAATTAATTTAACCTTGAATAGGGAATTATCAATGCTGAGTATTCAGGGACAGGAAGAAAGAAAAAGAAGTATAGCCAAAACCAAGTAACAGATTCAGTACAAAACAGTTAGAAGCTGGTCTAAGGAAAAGGATTATACCATTTAAAAAATAAAATTAAAAAATCATGGCTTTCAACAATTTAAGAAGGAATAATTTCCATCATTCAGAAATCCACCTTAATGATGCTACTCAGCTTAAGAAACTGCATTTGTTTACAGTTCTGAGAGAATAGAGACTACTGTGAAAATCATCTCCACTCACACATTTTTGTTTCTTTTTTTTTCTTAAGTAATGAAAATAGCAGATAGTTTCATTTAGGAAAATAAAACATAATACATTGCGTAATTACACTGGTAACACTTGAGAAGAAGAACCCACCATTGAATGCACGTCAGTCTCTTTTTAGAAAAGATCATTAGCGATGTACTACTTTGCAGCAGGAGAAGTAGTACGACCTAAAAGCAGTGTGTCTCTCTCTACACTTACGTTTTCAGCATTATGCCTGATCTCTTCATCATCCTTTAACTCCTACTGCTACGCTTAGTAATGATCCACTGTTACAGCCTTGCAAAGTGACTGAGTAAGTCCTTAAACTTTTTTTTTTTTAATAAGACTGGAAAGAAAATAAATTAACTCTCTTCAACTTCTTTAAAACCCATTCATTTGGCTGAACATGGACAAAGTGGTTCTCACCACATAAACTGTGCTTGTTTTCCAATACCTGTTAAGCGGTAATTTACATAAAGCAAGAGCATTTTTGACAGTGTAGGATTTCTTATCCAGTTTTTTAAATAGCAGTTGACCTTTCTCTCCTCTTGCCCCTTTAAGTATTTAATTGCCTTAGTCTACTGACACACTGAGCCACTTAAGAATCATTACATAAATGCCATGCAACACACATTCACTACATCTACTTTAAGATTCAATATTAAAACATAACAAGGAATTTTCTCTGTGTTCTGATTTTAGATTTAGATCACATGTTTTTCCCCACTGCTGTAAAAGTTTTTATTTGGCTTTGTGAGGGATTAATTTAGTTATCTTTGAAGTAAGTCATCAAACAATTCACGAAAATACTACAAGGTTTGAGACATTACTCACAGATTCAGACACACATGTATTTGGAACACACAAGAACCACTTAGAGGACTGATGTTCTTCATGATAGCTTTTATATTCAAATTTATCTTAAAAACTATCTTAAAGCATCTTGTCTTGTCATGGGGCACTGTCGAAAAGAGTCTGCCCTGTTTTCTTTACACTCTCCAGTCTGAGCTTTATAAACATTTATAAGATTCCCCCAAAGCTTCCCTTCTCCAGGCTAAACAGTCCCAGCCCTCCCAGCCTCTCCTCCCATGCCAGATGCTCCAGTCCCTTAACAGGTATAACCCCTCCAGTCAAAAGTTAAGTGGGTAAGGCAACTCATTTTGACAGACTTGAGAACCACCCAAACCTTAACACTTCAAACCAGCAACACCATCCAAACTGGTGTACGTGAACTTGGGTACTCTAGAAATACCCAGAAACATTGTGGAAGCAATTCAGTTCATATTCCTGATAGCATGGCATCATCTCTGAAAAACCAAGCACCAACCTTAACATTGAAATGGTACTTAAACACACTGTGACATCAAATGCTAAGCACCAAATGACTCGGGGTTTGAGGAGAATTTACAGTTTCAACTGTGATATTCACTGTGCAGTTGTTTTAAAGAACAAAAGGTACTTTAATGCTGCTGACACTTATCTGAAGAATTTTATCGTTACTACCATAAGCCTACATTTGCCTGTCTCTGAAGCTTTGATTTGCTGTAAGTTAAATATTTGTAACACAATTGTAAATACCAAAGAACAGCACCAACAGCAATCTATATGTAACTAGACTCTGAGCTAGGAACACCAGCAGCAGTCAACACCAACCAAGTGCTGGAGACACAGTCCAAGGTAGCAAGCTGGAATACTGTACGGACTTTTAAAGGCTTACTAAAACTTCAAAGAATAAATAAGTTTCATGCTTCAACTATCTATTCCAAGCATCTTATTTGGTCTACATACACAGTTGGCTTTTACTAACAACCCATACAGATAAAGAATTTTGGAGCCAATATCACAATTCTCGCAGCCATTTACTAGAAGAGGTCACTAAAATCTTGCAAATCACTTTTTTTTTTTTTCCCAAGCAACAAGCATTCTCTCATCAACACAATTTCTACCAAGCGTCAGATGCAAGCAAATGTATTTTGGCCACAAACCTTGCCTGCATTTAGCCAAGTAAATTACACAAATCTTTTGAAATTGCTTTAAAAGAACTGTATCCCCCGTATGAAATAAAGGATAGTTATAGACACTACTCAACAGCTTTCCATAATTACAGTATTTCATCAATGAAATTTTATGCAGGTTTCTACAAAGCCCATTCTGTTTCCCAGACAGTCTCAGAATACATTGCACAGTGGCATTAGGCAAGTGTGTGAAAAGCATCTACTTTCATCCTAAGTAATTAAAGGCAAGTTTGGTCAGTTCTCATACTTAGCTTAGGTGCATTGTATTCTGTTGTGGCCTTACTTTAGGTCCCTTTCTAAACAGCAATCCTCCCACTTTTTTTTTTTTTTTTCAATAGTACCTTCATTCAGGTACCTTCATCATCAGAGAAAGATTCTGGTTTTCCTATGAGTAAGACTTCAAAACTCTGCTTTAAAATGTCTGTTCCCAAGTATCCATACATCCATGCACTCTTCAGGAATATCCTGTAAATGAGAACTTGACTAGCAGCTTTTAAAACAGACAGTCTCCCCTAGGGTAATGAATGTGCTTAATCCCATGCATCTACACATAAATTAAGACAAAACCATTCCCACAAACAGCCTCCTTTTGATGCCTCACAATCTGAGCTATGTCATTTAAAAAAATTACCCAAACAACTTGGGTATCTAGGCAGCGCAGCCTCTTTCCATGGTAATACCACCAGCATATCCAAACAGGTAAGTAAAGAGCAGAAAGCTAAAGCTCTGTGTGATTTATGCAATATTCAGATCAGCAGCATATAGATAATTAAATAAGTCTGCCAAATATCTACATCTTCAGCTCTTTCAGATTTAGAAAACTTTCACAAATTAATCAAGTTCTGCAAATACTGGACATTATTTATTTCTATACTGTGGAAGCAAATAAAAACCACAAGTGACACAAGGAAACTGAAGAGGAAAGAGGAGGGAAAAGGAAGATGATAAGGAAGTCGACATGGACGTTGTTAAGGCAGTTCTGAAGGACCAGCGGAGGCACAGAAACCCTCACTGAGAGAGTGTGTTCCATCTATCCCAACACCTGTTTGACGAGCAGTAGCTGAATCAGTTTCTTCCCCAAAAGCACCATAAATAACTTTCAAGAGTTGGTGTGGAAGGCAACAGGGGAAAAAAAAGAAAGAAAAAAACCAAACAAGGTTAAAAACCACACTGATCTGCAGAACTGCAAAATTTGTCTTGAGTTGTGTGGGAGAACTCTTGGGAGTTAGCTGCTCTCTTTCACCATTGACACTGCCCACAGAACTGCATCCTTCTCTGCTTTCAGGAGACGAGAGCATGACTATGACTGCGCGTGCTAGGGATGCAGGGATGTCACGCAAGGCATGACATCGCCCATACGAATGTGACATCCTCCTACTCCCCTCCCTTTCACTTCAGCCCCCATTACCAATGAAATGAACACCTCGCCAAGCCATCACAGGAATTTTCTGTGTAATTGCAATAGAAGAAGTTTCAGCATACACTATAAGGGCTCTTCTGAAGGAGCGAATCTTGGAGCAAGAAGGCCCACAGAAATTTACATCCAGCTCAGTCCAATATATGCCCTTTCACTAAAAAGGGCAAAACCTAGTAATATTAGCATGCCAAACCAGCAACAACAACAACAACAAAAATCACACAGTTTGAACAATATTTTCAATACAACATGTTATTACTTGTACACATTACACTTTTAGTGCAAATTCTCATTTCTTCACCTCGCTTCAGCTTCCCTTTCCATCAAGGAGTGTACAACAAAAATAAAATGGAACAGCTACAGGAGCTACAATCCTTTATATAACATTCCAACATTCAAGTTACAATGGCCTTTATCTTTCTGCTTCTTTACACTTTTTACAAAGTTTAATAAAATTTCACAAAGGTGACCTCCTACATAGGACTGGTAGGCATTTTGGAGTCAATCTCTAGGAACAGGTGACAAAATGCTTACCTTCCAAATTTACACACAAAGCAGATGGCAACCCCACACTACGTGTGGAACTAAAGAACAAGGTTTTTTCTGCCATAAGTCATAAGCACACGGAAGCAACTGCTAACAAGGAGAAAACATCTGGAAGATAGTGTTTATATATGGAACACAGTTGTTGAGTAAGCAAACAGAACTGTGAATTTGCATTTGTTAGTTTATCTATAGTCTGGCTGCTTTGCAAACAGCTACAAGGCAATCTAAGAAAAATCGAGAAGGAAAGGCTGAAAACATTTTTGGGACAATGTGCACACAGTGCTTTCCATACCTCTTACAGAGCGTGTGCAAAATTAACAACTTCCATGGAAGATTTTCCTTTCGTTCAAGATTAAAGAAAAACAGCATTCTTCAAACTCACGTATGCAGAAAATAATTATGTATGAGAGCCACAGCACGAGATTGTTTGAAACAAGCAATCAATCTTCTGCTTTTTCTGTATGTTTTTGAGTTGTCATTCTAAAGCAAAACGGGAAGAATTTAAGGATCTGTCAGTTTTCAAATGAAAATCCTATTCCTAAACAGGATTAGCTGGTAACCTAAAAATATCAGCCAGTAATCTCCAAAAGTCATAAGCTCACGTACCCCACAAAGTCCTATACCAATCAGTAACTAAAAGAAATTAGGTCAGAATCCAAATCAGATCACACTAGAATAGCATCAATCATCTTATTTCAGAGCCGCCACATTTTAAATCTTTCACACAGTTTCCACATAAATTATTAAAAACAGAGATCTGTCTTTGCACAGAGATGAATCAAAAAGTGACATGCCAGTTTAATGTTACAGGTTATAAAAGACATATTAAAAAGTTTATCTTCAGTCACTTAAGACATACATTTCTAAATGTATTCCCTGTCAACCAAAAGAAAAAGCCATCTACCAGACTGCTTCAGAGTTTCCTTAAAATGATCTGGGACGAGGTGGCAGTACTTCTAATGCTGCAATTTGACAATACAGTTTTTCTTGACCAAATTCTGTGCCTAATTTCTAGCAGATTGACATATCCTACCCACATCAATCCCAGTAAAGCCAAAGAAGCTGTTAATATTTAAATTCCGCACATCTATAGTCTCGTCTCACAGATGAGTTGCACACTAGAACTTGAGAGATGTATTACATGACTCAGCTACTGGCCTACTATCCCTGGACACGCCCATACCTTATTTACTATATACAAAAAATAATAAACAGCATATAATATCTCCAGACCTTTGAAATCTATTGATGTAAAGCCATACAAAAATCATTTATATCCGTAGATTTGTGGCAACTGGAATTGACACTACTATATGTATCAAGAAATTTGGACTCTGAATCTGTTAAAATAAAGCAGCCTCAAAGAGTTCTCCTGTTCAACTTAACTGGAATTTACAAAAACATACATCCTGTACAAAACCTTCCAGAATCACTTAGCAGCAGACATTATCTGTTTATTATTGCAACCTGCTATCATAAACTACTGAGACTTTCTACTCTATTATCAAGTGCTAAAATCTTATAATATCAAATGATAATTATTAAGTGATGGAGCAGTTGGTCAAATGATTGATGAAAATAACTATCTCTAGCACAGCCTAGTTTCCTTTTCACAATGCCTACAGTCTTCTAAGTCGCAAACTCCAGGGTCTTACCTACATGTAAGGTTTTTGAGCATATTACAATAATTTGCTGCAAATTCAAGAAGTGGCCACTGCAGCTCACACAGTTACGCTCCAGGTCTCGACTGTCATTTGGGCAAAGAACACAAAGATTCAATGAAAGCATCTCATTGGTACTGTGTTCCCAGAAGTGGCATCACTGACTTACTGACACTTACCACCACTGCATCTATTGCTTTCAAACACGGTACTGCACATTGACTGACACTGCCAACAAGGAGAGGCGAGTTGTAGCTACGACCAGGAAAAAGTTTCACCTACAGCTTTTAGATACAGGCTGTCTCTTTCCATAATGAGAAGCAGCATGCTATCCAAGTCCTATGACATTTTCAACCATAAAATTCACACTTATCTACAAACTTGTCACCAAAACCAAACCAACTGGAAAACTAATGACAGCAAGACACTTTAACAGTCTTATTTTGACTAATTTTACAGTGACATTTACGAGGTGTAATGAGCAATACGAATCAGTGGCATAAACCTACTTAACACATAATGAACTAGAGGGCAAAATAAATGGTTTGACTGCTAATTAAACAATACTTTAATTTTTTTGCCATGCAGAATAAACCTCTTATTAAACATAATCATTTTTGACTTGTTATATAACAAGTTTCTGTCTAACTCTGGCTGAGTTACAATAACAATTACAAGTCTACAGACCAGCAATTCCTTTGGGAAGGGAAATTTATTGACTGCAGCTTGAGAAAAATACAGAAAATGTCATGAGAAAAGCCAAACAAAATCTTAACTCCTCACACAGAACCACAAAAAACAACCCTCAAACCTACCCAGTGATTTAATCAGTGGCTACTGCCTCATCTTTGCTACCAGACACAAGCTCCATTTCCTCATGTGCTCTGACCCCATCAGAAACTAAAGTGTTGTCAGCATAACCTGGAACGTGAACAAATGCTCTGTAAACATGGGGTGCAGACAGAAAAGACAGTTCCCCTTCTCCTATTTGGGTCAATATCAGTTGCACAAATCACATTGAACAAGCAGAGGTTTATACAACATCACACTCATTAACTCCGAGCATGCTGACAAATGAATTTTGCATATTTTTGTTACAGGCAAGGAGAAATTTGAGTTCTTTTCATACTACAGTCTAGGAGTGCTGCATAAAAACTAACCAAACACTGCTGGGAAGACACCATAATTAGCTTCATGCTCCCTGATGATAGGATATTAAAGATACGAGAGGACAAAGCAAATGGCAAAACGAGCCAACACAAACTCAGTTTGCATGCAAGGCACGATGAAGAGCTGTGTGACTCAACTTACACAGTCTGTCATGGAAAACAGACGTGTGAGACCTTTTTGCCCAGCAAAATGGACTGACAAAAAAGGTTTGCCAGGATAGTTAAATTTTCTTGCTTCCACAGCGCTCCTGCTTGGCCTTTCACTTGTCTTCAAAAACTAGAGAAGTTCCACCGAAATAGTTAAACTTAGCTCTTTTCCTCTTCTCTCCCCAACTGCCCCCAGGCTACAAATTAATCATAAAAGCTTAGGCAACTATAAAAGCCATCAATAAGAGACAGGCAGTACAATTAAATAAATCCAGTAATGTAAAAATCAAATTGCAAGCAGGCAACTGAACACTGCATTCCAGGGCTGATTTCAGTATCAGCAAGGTTGCAAGAGCATCATGTTACAATCTAAGCCTTAAGAGCAAGTTTCTTTAGTTTCATTTTCTAATGTAGGAAAAGAAAGTAGGCCAGCTTTTCAGCTGAAAATATGACTGTTCTAGTAATCATCTAAGCTTCGCTCAACAATGCTTGACCTGGGTTGTTGATAACTATAATGTTATAAAGCACTAGGCCTCCATGACTTGCTCACCTCCTCATTTTGAAACGGGTACCAACACTGATGTTTCTCTTCAAAGAGAGAAGAAACTTCTAAAATATCTTAACATCTGCTCTACCCAAATGAATATTCTTCAAAAGGACTCCAAAGCTCTTCATTTAAATTCCAGAATCCCATGATCCTAGAGCTACCACTTAAGGCTTTATCCTTGAAGAAAGTACTGTCAGTGACACAGCAACTGAGTGGGATAAATCTAAAACAACCCTAATATTTCTCAATAGTTACATCATATTTATTATGAATCAAAAACATTTTACTAATGTCAGAATATCTTTTAACACTAAATCCACAGAACTTTGTTACCACAACTGTGAAGTACTGATTAGACTTTCACTAATTTAACAGCTTTCTGATTGGCAATATTTAAGCAAAAAAGTACTGCTTTTACAAAGCACGGATGCTCCCTGATAAGAGGTCAGATGAGTCAATTATAAAGACCAGCTACTCAAGAATATGCCAATATGTTGTGGACATCTTATCCTGAAAATATATTAACGGATGCATGTCAGCCCTGCTTCAAAGAAAGCAACCGTGCCAGTCATAACTACGTCTTCCTCCTAATCACAAACACGCAACTTAACTCTTGGAAATGCGTATTCAGAAATTTGGAGGTGCAGGGGGGAGCAGAGGGAGGAGATGAAAAAACCCTTACGTCACTATTTTCTGCCACAAGCAAAAACATCAGGAGTTCTGAAAAGAACTGAGATGATTCTGAACATTTTGGAAGAGGACGTTCAAGGCATGTTCAGCAAAAGTCCTCTAAGAACCGAGAAGTTAAAGGAAGCTTCCACAACTGTGATAAACGCTCAATCTGAAACAATAATTAAAAAAAAAAAAAAAGCAGGGCAACTAGAAAGGAAAAAAAGTATATACACATAAAGAAATAGGATGGGACAGAAGAAAATAGTTGGCATAGTATCAAGATTTTTAGGTTCAAATTGGGAACTATATTTCCTTCACCTTCCTCATTTCTCTTTAGCTGTTAATAATCTCTAATGTATTTTGCATCTTTGTAGCACTGCTCTTTCAGAACCAATGTTTAAATTCACTAGGATTTACCAAATGCTCTAAGTACATAATCTAATATTAGATACTTATTCCAAAATAAAGTTAGTGGGTAGTTAATGTTTAGTGCATAGTTAACATCAGTGGGTAGTTATGCTATTCTTATAATTATGATCTGGGGGGAAAAAAAAAAAAAAAAAAAGCCTATTTGTAACTATAAAAACAACAGTAATGTTTTGTCTATGTATTTCTTTGAAGGTCACAATTATGGGCCATAACAAAGGAATTTTGATCATCCACATTAGAATCTGATGAATTGTAAATAAAGATCACAACTTCTTATATTTGAGCTGAAGTACTTGTGTTGGAAAAAAGTGTATGTCCACCATCTGGTGCACAGTAATTATAGAAATTAAAACCTCATTTCTGTGGCCTGCATTTAACAATTTTTACTGATACACTAATACTTGATCTTCTTAGGGAACATAATCTAAACTCATTCTGTTAAATGACCATAGGACTATGCACCGTATGGCGTCAGCAGTTCATTAAGCTGGAATCTTTAAAAACACTTGCTTGCTCCCTAGTAAAAATGGAAACAGTTTCTGCAGTTTCACGTCATGCCGCTAAATTTAATCCACAGTCAAGGCAAGTTAATTTCACACCTGCTGAGCGATATCCTGATGGATGGCACCACAGTGGGTCATTAATTTTCTTCTCTTTTGATTAATTTCACACCATACACTGGACACAGTCTTCTGAGTTAAGATGTCTGAGTGCAATGCCTAATTCCCGTAAAGGACTAAATCGGTTTCTGACTAGCTTGCCAAGATGCAAAGAACCCAGATGTGACACAAGTGAAAGGAAGCTTCACGAGGCTCGGCACTGAACTCTGACACTGCCACAGGTGTGGCAGGGCACCCTCACTCAGCAGTGTACTTTAAATGAGTTCTTCTTGAGCATAGCCTTAAAGCAAAAATTCTGGATACTCCTTACTTTTGAGGAATTGCTTACAAAAAAATTCTGCAGCACCAGTAGTGTAGACAGCAGTGACACGGCTGAAACAATTGAGAAGTCGAAGTTAGCCTTTTTTTTTTTTGCCACAGAAACCCTCCCATCATTTAGTTATTGACTTCACACCTAACAATGTATAAAGATTTACTAAGATTACCATAGTTCCTGTTTTCAAATTAAAAAAAAAAAAAATCAAGATTACACAGTGTGAAAGAAGGGGAAGGAAAAGGTAATGCTCAAAGATGACAATAGCAGTCACTGTTGCCACCACAGCACAAGGGGAAGTTGTGGCTTATTTTGCCCCTCTGAGGCCAGTGAAGACAGCAGGGGCCCTTGGAGGCCTCCAGACCCTCATGAGAGGGTCCAGCCGTACAAGACGCCTGAGCGGAGCCAACAGCTCACAGCTGGAGAACAGGCTAATCTCACTTCACTCTTCTCATCCTACTGCTCCAAGCCACTTACTCTCACACCCGCCTTTGTGCTAGATGTGCCAAATCAACAGATCCCTCCACGAGCTGATTCAGATTGTGAAAACAAAAGAAGCCTTTTTCTTACATTAGCTTTCTGCTTGTTTTGCAAACCAAGCTGTCTAACAGATGGGTCAGGTGCATGTCAGAGCTAGTGAAAACAAAAAGGAGAAATGGTATCTTTTGGTAGCAAAGAGCTGTTTAGCTTAGCCCGTCTCATTTCAGAGAGCAATTCCAAGCAGTAGCCCCTAAAGCCTCATCACATTGACTACGGAAGGACTTGACCTTCCTAAACTCAAATTAGTGTGTGCTTTTATCCCTTCTTTTCCCTTTCTCCACACTCCCCCACACTCCACAGCACGGCTAATATTAAAGGAACCATTAGAATCATAGAATCATAGAATGGTTAGGGTTGGAAGGGGCCTTCCAAGGTCATCTAGTCCAACCCCCCTGCAAGGAGCAGGGACATCCCTGACTAGGTCAGGTTGCTCAGAGCCTCATCCAGCCTGGCCTTGAACGTTTCCAGAGATGGGGCATCCACCACCTTTCTGTGCAACCTGGTCCAGTGTTCTATAACTCACATCGTAAAAAATTTTTTCCTAATTTCTAATCTAAATCTACCCCCCTCTATTTTAAAACCATTACCTCTCGTCCTATCGCAACAGGCCCTACTAAACAGCCTTTCCCCATCTTTCTTGTAGGCCCCCTTGAGGAACTGGAAGACTGCTATCAGGTCTCCCCGGAGCCTCCTCTTCTCCAGGCTGAACAGCCCCAACTCTCTCAGCCTGTCCTCATAAGAGAGGTGCTCCAGCCCTTTTATCATCTTCGTGGCCCTCCTCTGGACCTTCTCCAACTGGTTCATGTCCTTCTTGTGCTGGGGGCTCCAGAACTGGACACAGTACTCCAGGTGGGGTCTCACCAGGGCAGAATAGAGGGGCAGAATCACCTCCCTCGACCTGCTGGCCACGCTTCTCTTGATGCGGCCCAGGATGCGGTTGGCCTTCTGGACCGCAAGGGCGCATTGCCCACTCATGTTGAACCTCTCGTCTACCAACGCTCCCAGGTCTTTCTCCTCAGGGCTGCTCTCGATCCATTCCCCGCCCAGCCTGTATTTGTGCCTGGGATTACCATGACCCAGGTGCAGGACCTTGCACTTGGCCTGGTTGAACTTCATGAGGTTGGCACGGGCCCACCTCTCCAGCCTGTCAAGGTCCCTCTGGATGGCATCCCTCCCTTCCAGCGTGTCGACGGCACCACACAACTTGGTGTCGTTGGCAAACTTGCTGAGGGTGCACTCTATCCCACTGTCCATGTCGCCGACAAAGATGTTGAACAGGGCCGGGCCCAGCAGTCATAACTCGTTCAAAGATACGTATCTTTTGTTCTTACTTCCCAGTAGTGCGTCCCAATACAGTATGAGCAAATTTTTAATCTCTTTTTCTTTTAACCTCTGAGTGTGACAGGCTGAGGCTGGGAAAACGTGAAGTATTCTGGAAGTATTCCATCTGTACCAGCAGACTTCTCCAATCAGAAGTCATTGCCTCGTCACATCTGCCCATGGAATTAACCTGAGTGTTCCCTAGGTATTTCAGTCAAAGCAAATTGGGCAAGAAGTAATTTGCTATTTCAAATACAAAGCTGGTCTGGCTATTTTGATTAGCATAGCTCAGACAGGATAAACTGACCCTTCCAAAGAGCAGAAACCTTTTCTGCCATTGTTCTGATGTCCTCTTCTGGTTCAGCATACTGACATCAGGACTTACTATCAAGTACTTGATCAAAGGCTCTGCATAAAGCTTGAATAGATGCTTATTTGATGTGCATTATAACGGTTACCTGCTTATTTGTCAATATGCAGTTTTTAGTATGAACTGAAAAATTTTACTGTCAACTTCTACAAAGAATTTAAATACAGGATGAACTAGAAGCTGGATTAACAGGACTTAGCTGCTGAATGGAAAGTCAACATAAATTACCTTAATCATCAGAAGTTGCAAGCTGGATTTTTTGGATACAACTCCCATTGCTGGTAACCAATGTGCCAATTCTGTCAGAGTCAGGAGTATGAAAGGAAGATCTACAGTTTGAACATTATTTACAGCAGCATGTACTTTTTCCCTCATCATTGCATGGTTCCCATTATGAATAGGAAAGTGAACATTTCAGTCCTTTCCCCAATTACCTAAAACACAGTATAAAAAAAAGAGTTTGAGAGACAACCAAGTTTTTGATGTTTACATTTTCAGATGTCTAGAGGACACCTAGGTGCACTTCCCTTTGTATCTCTCAGTTCTAAAGGCCTGCTGAAGAAGCCATTCCCTTTCTACCTAAAAATCTCTCTGTAGCTGTTAACCTCTCAGGCCTCCTTCTCCTACAGAAGCATGCAGTCACTCTCCTCTTTCCTCAGTCTGGCCTTCTTCAGATTCTTCTATCTGGTGCTTCAGAAAAAAAACCCAAACAAACAAACATCAATCAAAACTCTACCACTAAACCCCACAGCCCTCAAACTCAATGAGCTTCCTCTTCTTCCCTGAAAGAGCAGTACTTTCAAAGAAGAGAAACATAACCTTCCTGTATATAATTTGAAACTAGAAAACAAAAGAACTCCAACTCTCAAGCAAAGTCTTCGGCTATTTTTTTCTCTATCTCATACAAGTAGCAAAGAATTAAGGTGAAATGTTCCCTAACTGCACAGATTAATGCTTACAAAATCCCTTTAATTGTTACAGCAATTTATAAACTAAAATCAAATCTCAATAAAGAATGAATTGTAAATTGCTGTATGTTTGCATATATTCATTATGCACGTCATTATATGTCAGGCAGAATCTCTGTCAGGCAGAATCTCTGAAAGTAAATCTCAAACGAGTGATTACCACTGAAGCAACATGATGGAGAATAACGTAGACAAGTATTATATTTAGCTTCATCCTGACTTTGTCCCTAGAGAAAAGTGTTTCTTCTTAGTGTGGGAAGAGGAGGAGAAAAAACACCTTATTTGATATATTAAAAAAAAAAAAGAGAAAAAAAAGCCTAGAAAATGAAAGCATGCTTTTCCCCAACAGTGATGACCCACTTTAAACAGTCTTATGTAACTATAAAATGAGATTATATTTGCCTTGGCATGGATTTAATCTTATGTTTTTTCAGTCTGAACCACATCAGAGGGTTATTTTCCCCACCTGCCTACCATAGTTTTCTGAACTTTCTCAGCTGAAGTAATTCTGTCCCTCTTCACCTCTCCTAATCAAGTGGGGGGAAAAGAGACAAATCTGGTGAGGTAATTTGGCACTTGGCTGAACTGTACAAGGATTATCTGTACAAGGATTATATAATCTGAAGCTATGTAGCTATGTTTAATACCTGTTACCCTCTTCTTAAATTTTCACCAGTCCTGGAATTCCACCATGCATGCACATGGAGGTTTTTCTCCCTCCAGTGCTGGGAACACAAGTCAGTACTTACGAAACACATATAAACTAAGCATTGTCATAAAATTAAATGGTATTCCAAAACCAAGCGGAAATGGATCCACTTCAGTAAGTATGCTCTAAAATGCTACATAAAACGTAACATTAGCAAGTCTCTTTGCCACTGCTATAGAAACCAGTTTAGGTGCAGTTCATAGTTGTATGGATGGAAGAGGAGAAGAAAAAAAATACGTCCCTTCCAGCATAAAATCTTGCAGCACACAAGTAAAAGCTCCTTCACACACTACAGGGAGATGAATATAATTTGAAAACACCACACGTGTACAAAGTATCCTTATATTTGTCAAATACTATTTGAATCAAGGGGACAAGATTTACAAGGCAGTTAAGTCAGACTTCTGTGGTCCGTTCAAACACATGAGCTTAGCTACTAGGTTAGTTGTCTAGTGTTTCAGCAGTACAACTATAAGCAACGTAAGTGCAAGCATCAAGGCTTCCTTCCTCCTTCCCCTCAACATTAAAAAAAGAGCTCTAAAAAATATCTTATTACAACAAGTGGTGCCATAGACAACTGAAGATCAGCTGCTATGGCTATAATCTAGATAGTATCTTTCCACTGTAGATGCATTGGGGGTTGGACTAGACGACTTTTAAAAGTCCCTTCCAACCTAAACTATTCCATGATTCTATGATCCTAAACCCTAGCCAACATCTACAGAAGGACACGACCTTCTGCAAACTTGAGCAACCTAAACCCAAATGGTTTCCAGCATCAGAAAGGAAACTCAAGAGGCAATATTGTCCATCTCCAGAATGGTGACAGTGAAAAACTGTGTATTTTTTAGCTAACAAGGGCAAGTTAGGAGACTTCTTGGACAAACACAGTAATAGAAGGCTTGCCTCAAAAGGAACTTCCATTAGGAGCAAGAATGACATCTGGTTGCAGTATATCATACACTCTAGCTAATGTTTAAATAGATGAAGAGCTGTTAGAGAAAAGACACTTGGTATCAAAGGCACAAGCCCAGAGAAATTATTTCTACTTGCTGATTTCCTTCTGGACTTCCAGGGCAGGTTCAGCATCGATTATCACAGCCTGCATCAGGAAGTATCTTCCTCGAACCAAGTTAATGTTTGCTAGGTAAAGGCACAAGATGCAAAATAAACCCACAACTCTAAGATATGAATACTCATCTATAAATACATTAAAAAAAATAAATCCACTTTCAGACAATCCTTTTGAAAATTATCACAATCCAGCAGTTAACATAAATGCATATAAGGCTGACAAAAAGATCACTTAGAGCTCTGAGCAGAATTTAAATGGTTTTGAAACAGTACTGTAGTACTAGCAGAGAGGAAAAGAGAGACCACTATACTAACACTACCACAGCTGAATGGATTTCTTTACTGTTAAGTCATTGCTAACAAAGAGAACAAGATAGGCAGAGAGACAGAGGAACAGATTTTCTAATATTATGAATATACTCATTCCTTTCTACTCACTGGGGAAATGTGCCGGCAAACACATCTTTAAAAGATTAGTTGGTGCAAAAAGCCGTTCTCTTTTAAACTCTGTACCACTGAGCTACATTGACTTATCTCTGTAACAGGATTTGACAGAAAACCTGCAGATAACTATTTAAGGCATTATCTTACCACATTTCAACACCCAGAGCAGTCCACTTACTCTGTAAGCTACAACCATGAGGATCCAAAGTAAAGTATCCTACCACCACATCCTATCTCAGGCTACTGGCTTACACCAGTGTTCCACTGCAGAAAGCAGATAAACCTGTATTTGAGCCATGTGCATGCAGAGTACAACAGGATCTCTAATTAGAGGGAGGGAAAAAAACAAAACCTGGCAGCAGTCGGTCACTCAAGTTCATTAGCTCTGGTCTTAAAGAGAACAACTGCTTGTGCTAATACCCAGACAAAAGAAAGAATATATTTATTCAGCAACATTTCTCTCTGTATTTCAGAGGAATATGATATTTCTTTCTACAGCTTTGTATCACTCAATAGCTCCCAGGCTTTACTCCAACTTAGGCTGCTGTTTAAAGCTGAGAAAAGATGTATCCAACAGCTTGGATTCAACACATGACTTGAGGTTTAAGTCTGAAGAGTGCTTTGGAAATCAACTCTATGCTCTTACACTATGTATTTCAATCCCAAATTATTACTTCATACAGTTATTCTGGCATATGAATGGCTTTCACTCATTTTCCAAACCTGAGAAAACATTCGGATCTTCAAGACAGATTTAACTCCTAACCTCGCTCCCATTAACTGCATTGTTCCTGCTCTTCATACGCAAGTCTGCTTTACCTTAAAGAGAGCAGTACCTGGCCAGTTAATCTAAGGACTCTTTAAGAACAACTTCACCACCACTACCACCAGATCTTCCTCTCCCCATCATCCTGTAAGACTCTTTAGAATTTGAAAGATTTTTCCTTCATTTAGTTTAAAAAATAAAAAGCAAACCCAACTACTGCATCATGGCTCTAAGTATCTAGCTGCTATGACATTCACAATTCCACATTAGACACCTAAAATCTGTATACAATGAAAGCTCAAAGAGGGACTCAAAGCCAGCTTACAAAAGCAGCAGCTTAATTATAAAAAGTCAATAGTTAGCATGGATTTACTACAAATTTCAGAAGATAGTCTTCAAAAAGTTGTCTGAATTCAGATTTATTTGATTGCTTATTCTGCTCAGCTTTCCTATATTCTACCAGACTACTGAGATGATTCAGTGTAGCAAACTTACGTTTTCTCCATAACATTGTCATTTGTTTATCCTGACTGGCTTTTTTTGGGAGGGTGGGGAGGTGTAATGACAGCCTTATAAGAGATTTCTATACAAACACTCAGGATAATCAAGCCAAATATGTTATTGCAATAACATTTAATATATTAGCAAAAATATGGAAGTAGATTCCGGTGCAAATAACCCCCTGGCAAAATAAAAAAAATGCGCAGATCCAGACAAACTACAGGACACTCAGTGATTACTTACCTCTTCAACGTGCTACTTTCATTTTCTGTAGATTCAAAGCTTGTGCAACACGAGCAGGGAGTCAGACCTTCAGTAAAAATGGCCTCAATTATTATAGACAGTTGCTTGAGGTCAGTTGAAAAAGCCACATTAAAAAAAGACAGGAAAGAGGATGTGTGTGAAAGAGTTATTGATATGACAAAGACAAAGATGCAAGATCAACCGGCCTTCTGAAGGCATGCAATTCTTCCTTGAAATACTGTTTTAATAATCAGGTGGTGAACAATCCAACAGAAAGGTTCTAGTTCAGCTTGTACGTATTGTTAGCTTATCATAACAAATTTTCAGCACAACTGCACATATACCATTCAGAGACTTCATCAACTTGGACTTAATTGTACAGGGAAAAAAAAAAAAAAAATCCATCCAGGTTTGTTCGGTGGGTGGGTGAGGCGGGATGAGGAGTTCTGTTTTAGTCCAATTCTAGAAGGCAATGAGTTCAGGAAATAAGGACATTTCCTAAATGATTTAATAAAGAAAGAGATTACACAAACATGAGAAAGAATGTCAGAAGTACACTTTGGGGGACGGGAAGGAATGCATGAGGTAAAGCTTAAGCGTGAAAAAATTCCAAGTCATATGCTGAAACCTCATCCTTGAAGATGAGAAGTTTGGAGAATAAAGACAAAAGCCATTCAGGAGCCTGGATTAAGAAGGAGATTTTTCTTCTTTCCAAGCACAGCAGAGGATACCCAAAACACTTCTCACACATAACTGAAATCCACCTTGACCAAGAACAAAAAAAAAACAAACCCAAAATGAGCCTACTTAGAATTCAGTGATAGCTATGCTGAATAAGAGATTATATTCACTAAAATCTTCACAGCCCAGTGGAAGGCTGTTTCCAGTGCCAAGGAGAACAGAAAATACATATGATGCCTGCCTATCTTCTGAAGGCCAAATGAAAAGAGAAAACAAGATTATTAGCCCTTCAGTCTTTTAGGATGTGGTACAGCAGAGGTAGCGGTAATAGCAATAATTAAGTAGCAGTGACAAAGAAAATATGCTTCAAATTACACAAAATAGGGGAGGAAGGAAACAGACACAAACCAAGATGGAAAGAAAAATATGGCCAAAACCCTGAAACCTGTTATACAGCACTCTGGAGAATTTCTAACACTTCTCTTCATTTTAACTTTTTAAAATTTTTAATCAGTTTTACAACTCAAACACTGGTGTACTTTATTTTATATTCTGAAGAAATTTGTCTAAGGAAATAAAGACCTTAACACCATAATAAACCGGACAATTGTGCTGCTGTGGACAGCAGTGCACTCAGCCACACACACAAGCCAAATGACAATACATTAGCAAAAAAAAACCAAAAAAACAAAAAAAACCCCACATATGCGATATGCTAATAACATTTGACAGATTTCTTCCTCGATTTGTCAAATGCAAGAATGACAGAGTTGGTCAGGACAAAATAAACAATAAAAGGGTTTTAAGACTGCATTTTTGTGGCCTGGACAAACATTTTCTCCTGAGCAATAGACTTGATCCCCATATCATAGGGAAGGTGGACATGTTGAGCACTGGGAGGTTCCTACAGTAATTTCTACAAACATACAATGCTGCACCAGCAGCCTTTTTAATAAAATGCTAAACTCTAGTTATTTAAGGAATAAAGTGAGTGGCTATTTAAAAATACTCTGTAGCCTGTGAAAGGGCAAGAGTATACCTCCATTAAAAAACTATTTTCATAATACATATCCAAAATCAATAGTGCGAAATCTGAGTTGTAATATGAGGAATTTATAGAGTGAGAAAGATTTTTTTTTAAATTGAGATAAACAGATATAAAAATGTACATTGATAGTACTTTTGTAGAGTAAGTCTTTTTAGGAAAAAAACCCAACACGTTAATTGGCTAGATAAAACTTGTGCCATTTGAACTACTGGACGCAGCATTAACCAGTATTAACCCTCCGTTAACCCAACATTTTAAGAAGTAATAAGAACACAATCTTCTAAACTAGACTGATGTTCAAACACTTCAAGCCAGTGTTGTCAATGAAAGCCGTATCTTTATCCTCCTCTGATCTTCTTCCCCAGCCTAAACGGCTAAAAGGTGAAGACATCTAGGGAATGCTGCCATTCTGAAACACGAAAGGCCAAATGCCAGAAAGCCATTTACAGCCACAACAGTCTGTCAGCCTGTTCTCTGCACTGCCACATAAATGCACTCGTAAGAAATGGGGAGAGATTGGTATGAGGGCACAAATTACACCTAACTGCAGTCTTGGTGAAGACCAGGAAGACTAACGACATTCCCACATCATTAGTCAAACACCAGCAAATGCTGGTGTTAATTTTCCTCTGATCAGAGCACAGAGAATTTGATTAGCATAAGATACTACAAATTATAGAACAGTATTGTAAGACTACTGAGTTACAGAGAGTATTCTGAACACCAGTACCAGATTACCAGTTGAGTAACAGAATTCGAGTTTTCCATATCTAATGGGAATGATACTCAAGGGTAGAATAAGACTTGAGGCACAAACAACAGTATGAACAGAGGCCAAGACAATTCTAACAAAACAGAGTACTAATGGCGGATGATTAAAAAAAAAAAAAAAAAAAGTCTGCTGTTCAAATACATGAGATGTAGAAAACTAGAAAACTTGTAGTTCAAATGTAGGGAATAAAGCCCCTTGCTAATTGACATTTTTTTTTAACCCCAAATTACAAGAAATCAGATTCTTCAGATCTCTATCTAACTTCCCCTTCTAGGTCTAAGAAATGTAAAACTGATGTAGAACAGTTTGTCCTATATATTTAAATTGTAATGCTGTTTTTCCAGTACAGCTTTTTTAAAAGGTGTCTTTTTTCCATGTATAAGGCTGACCATTTCCTTTGCTCTAGATGTGGCCACATGCATGCCAATATCTCAGTACGTAAGAAAGTGTTCTTCAACATGTTTCAAGCAGCTTAATCAATACTGGCATTCTTCTGTAACGTTACGCAGTGCACAAGCTATGCAACCAGTACATATGGAAACTACTATGGCAGGAAATGAATCAAGGTACAAGGACTTTAACAGAAGCCGAACAGAAGCTAAACCTGTTACAAGCTTTTGCTCTCTATCAGCCAGCACAGCCCTCAAAGGAAAGTTTAAGTGCACACTTGGGCCTCATTGTACTAGTTTCAATATACAGAGCCAGAGGTTTAAATAGCATCCGCTGAAAAAGAGCTTAAGTAAACTGCAATATGCCTCTTACACCAGTACGGAACTTTACCCACTGCACTTAAACTCTCATTACATAATTACAAAAACTCATTCCTTTCACTATAGGCTGGTAACATACCAACAGGGTTAAAACAACTGCTCATTCACCAGACATTGAGCAGCCAGCATGGATGAGCTAGCAAACTGAAATTCCAAACTTCCAGTGAGCAAGTGCTATTTTAACAGAACTTCATCTCAGCTGCCGGTAAGCAGTAATTTGTAATGGAGGCCAGCAGAGGCCAAAACCTTCATCTTCCAGCCTGAAGCTCCTCCTTGCTCCCTCAAATATTCCTTGATTACCTTGGTGAGAATTTTGATAAGACAGGTTAGGTGAAAGTTACCAGAACCTTTTCCTCAACGGAATCCTGCATAGTCCTATAAGGTTATCAATCCAGAACCCAAGGACAGTCACTTGAGAGACTCAGACAAAGATTTCACAAAGATTAACAACTGGGGCTATAAAGTGAGATCAATAAGCTTCTCCGGAAGCCTCAAACCACTGAGAACTAGATTCAGACATACGTCAAATTGCTTTGACAAAACACTCATGCAACTCAGTTTCATTTCTCACATAATTCAAAAAGTCAGATGTTTTTATTTTACTGACTACCCAATTGCTTCAACATATGACTGCCAAGCTACCAAAAAAACTGGAAAAGTATTCCAAGAAGAACTACTGATTACTATCTGATCTATAAGGACTACAGTCTATGTTTTTCAATAGAAGTTATGATACCAAAGCAAAGAAAAACATTTTTTTCTATAACTGATTCATAAATAAGCTCAACTGGTATCTAAGAAAATAGCTATTAGAAATAACAATCTAATATTTTATTTTAAAGTATAACCTTCACATACTCATTTAACTTGATTACAACCTCTTAAAATTAGACTAAGTACTCAGAACTAAGTATTCAGGTTGATTTTATCTATAGTAAAATGGCTGTTAGCTTGAGTAGAATAACCACTGGAAGCATTTGCAGTATTTCCCTCCTGCACGCTTTTTTCCAGTCTAGTAAAAGAAAAGTAGCTGCATAACACAAATAGATGTTAAGTGTAAACAGAATGGTACTGCATTTCACTGTGTTCTTGGAGGATCAATAGTACTCATTGAGAAACTGCATTTCAGGAAGAGAAAGAGAGGGAGGGAAACTGTTCATTTTTACAAGAACTAACAAAACCAAAAATCAATGTGCTAAAGAACTGATTGGTTTAATATAACTTTAATAATCTGGTAAAACATACTGTACAACCTAGGCTGAGTGGTAAAGACTGAGAAATCTTTGTGTCTTCTTTTTCCCCCATACAGAGTGTTCTACATCCTTTTCCTGTTCTGTCAGACCAGGAAACACAAATAGATTTAACTGACAAAATCCTACCAAAATATGGGAGTGACAGTTCTTAATTGAATCTAAGGAGAAAGAAAACCATTAGATATCCTAATTTGGTGATATGTCTATTCAAATTTAATGTCAAATTTCTAAATTTAGCTTGACTTCCAGACAGTTTGAGTTCTTCAAAAGTCTCTCTCAAACAACTAATTTAGTTCAGTCCTCCAAATATTTTTTCAGATTTTTTTCCTGATCTCTCTGGAACCTTTTTTCCACAATCCATGAAACAGAGTTATGTATTTTAACATTTCCTACCTTAAATTCCATCAACACACAGAGACTGAGAAACAACCATCTTTCTGGTCCTACTCACTGCTTTCAAGTATGCCTCTAAGACCTCCACAACCCAAGCATAAAATTGGTGCCTTACTTGGACTGCTTGCCCACTTGTTTTTTAAACATCTTATTGCTACCCAAGGAATAGCTATTCATATTGCAGCCCCTCTTCCTGCCAAATTCACCTCTGAATCCACTATATGTCTACCATTAGCCAAATGCATTTTTGTCAGGATTGTTAGAGTGTTTCAAAAGCTGAGATGCTGGAGGGTTTTGGAGGTGTGCCTTGATTTTTATTTTTTGAGTGTGTGTGTGCCTGCGTGTATGAAGTTGGTGGGAAAGTTGGTATCCACATACAATGTATTAATACCTACAGAGAACACTGTTGTCAAGCTCCTTTAACATTACTGCAGAAGTTTGACAAATAGGTGTGAAAGTTTCTACTTAAGAATATTCCAGGTTTTTCCTAGGCATGCAATATCTGTCTGCTCAGTTTCTCGTTTTTCCAGGGGGAAAGCTCCTTTCTCAGGTGGCTCAGAAATTCCAAGATTAGGTAAACAAAGACACAGCAAGATAATACTTCATATTCTTTTTAAGAAGAGGGGGGGCATTTTAATGTACAATTCATAACCAAAGTAAGAGAGCAAGAAAACTCATCCTTAGAATTCGAAGATGATGAAGATCTGGTTGTCGCTATTTGCTGAATTACAGATTCCACAAAAATTCTATGTTTTCCATATTTATTGATATTTTAATTATTAAAACCAGCTTTAATTACATCTAGACAGAAACAGGTCAACATCAGGAGAAGCAAACTACTTCCTGGTTCATGTTACTTGGAGTATATTTTAGAGGCATTAGTACCAGAAGCATTTATTTTAGGCAGAAACAGCCTTCACACTACAGTGCACTGAAACAGTGTGGGACTTTCATTCACCAGTTAGGTCACGCAAACAATTTCATTCAGCATTCTGTACAATCATGTTACAACGTCTTGGTATAGAATGAATAAACAACCTCAAACCTGGATAACTACCAGGTTAGAAACATTCCTCACATTTATTCAAGGTTTTGGGGTTTTTTGGTTGTGGTTTTTTGTTTTGGTTTTTTGTTTGTTTGGTTTTTTTTGAACAAGCTTTTCAGAAAAAGTAATAAATTGATACACCTGATACAGAGGTCTAACGGTACAGCATAAAACCTCATTGTCACTCTTCTTAACATACAATATAGAAAATCAAATCATTGCACAAACTGTACTTAAACAGGACCTATCAAGAAAGACTCATGGAAGCTCCTTAAAAGCTTGTTAGGAGGTAGGTGACCTCAAATTCACTTTGTTAGCTATGTATATTTTTTTTTCACTCATGTGTCCCATGTAGACAAGTTTTGCGTGACTAATGAAACGTTTTAGATGGGCTATCTTCAATCAAAACATATTTTACACTTCATTTTATGAAAAAAAAAAAAAAGGTCATAATAGCAGAGAAAATACAAGTTTAGTTACATGGGGTCCTTAATACTTGAAACTATCTTATTATCTTCCAGGTATACTTCCACGTACTACAGTCATGCTCTGCAGAGTTCAAGGGAAACTTTCAAAAACTACATTGAAGCTGCACTGAACTCTATTAGCTCTCTGCAGAAAAGGAATAAATGCAGGGAGAGAGCAAGGGAGAGGAGAGGGAAAAGACACAGCATTTTAAACCCAAGAGAACTACTGCCCAAGTGAATAAATATATGCAGTTACCTTTGTACTAACAAGGATCTTCTGTAAGAACATGTTTATTCACTTTAGTCACATACGCAGTGGACAAGAGGAGTATCACAATGTGGTAGAGTCCAAAGGTCAAGTATCTTGAGATGTCACATGTCCAAAAAAACATCCAGATGACAAAATATAACCTTAAGCAGAAATGATAATTCACTGCAGCTTGTAACTTTTATGACAACTTAGATTCATAGAATCATTTAGGTGGTAAAAGACCCTTAAGATTGAGTCCAACCCTAAACCTAACACTACCAAGTCCAGCACTAAACCATGTCCCTATATGTCTTTTAAATATCTCCAGGGATGTCGACTCCACCACTTCTCTGGGCAATGTGTTCCAATGCTTGACAATCTTTTCAGTAAGGAAATTTTTCCTAATATCCAACCTACTACTTGATTAGTAGCTATTCAAAAATGCTTTGCTAGGACCTTAAAAGACATTATATAAAACACTGTACTGCTCACAGTGCTCGTATGGCTTCTCTGTTTCCTAGGGAAGGGAAGAACACAACCTTAACATGCAATGGAAAAGAAGTAGCAATAAACTTCATTACCTAACCAACAAGAATGAAGAAAAGACTACAGTTCTAAAACTATTCTAGGGAAGTGTAACCACAAGGAATACATTATATGGCAAAAATTTATATACAAAGTAATGCAACACACTACATGACCCATGAGGAACAACCGACAAAAGTGAAATTAGGTTCTGCTTGGTACTTGTAACTTAAGAAAATCCCTTTATCTAAAGGACAAGGTCAAGAGAGGTGGTTGATGGCTTTCAAAGATTATAGACTTTTATCAGGATATAAAAATTTGTAGGTTAGACTAGTAAACAAGATTAAATAGCTTGGAGTGCCTGCGGGATGTATGAAGAAATACAGTTAGCTAACAGGAGTAAAAGGACCTTGTGAGACTCAACGGGCCAGGATCCCAGGATTCTTAGCTCATATAAACCATAAATAATAAATCAAACAAATGACATAATTGACTTAAGCTTTCCTCATGAAAAGGACTTTGCTATGTAGAGTACTCTAAGAGGGCATCCCTGTCCCTCAAACTAATTTTCTCTTCTCTGTTCTTTCACTGCAATATCTCCTTAGTAAGCAAGCTGCCAAAGACATACGAAAATGCCATCATTTTAGCAGAAGTTCCTTAAAGAAGCTACATCCTGGCCTGAGTGCATGCAGAGACCTTGGACTTGAAGGATTCACCTGATTTAAACAGACAAGACTTCTACTTGTTGGAAGGCAAGAACAAAATCCCATAAACTCATCGCAAGACAGCTGAACTATTACAGCTTCAACAGAAGAATGAGGCACCCTGATAAAAGTTTGCACCATCACAAAAAGCTGCTGCCGCACATCTGGGAGGCTGTGTCAGCACTTGTGTCACCAATTCTCTCTCCATCATTATGATGGCTCTTGCTCAAATGCCATCCAATTAAAAGAGCTTATGTCAATATCCAGAATACTTCAATGAACTACTGTAAGTTTGTATAAACCTCTAGTCACCTTCTCTTTGTGACCATGAATTACAGTATGTGATTTATCAACTCACATGAACAAACAGGAAACTGAAAAAAAAAAAAAAAGATGGGGTCAAAAGTGATGGAAATCAAGCCTCTATCATAACAGGATCTGAATGAGACTTATTCCTCACAGAAGTTATACTTCATTATATCTTCAGGAAACGAAAGCAAAACAGATAATGAAGCCTTTACAACTTGAATAATGTATGCCAATAACAGAAGGCTAAAAGAAGAAAACGAGGGTTTTGAGTGTGCATGCACACACACAGAGGCAAATACAAAATTTCACTTTTTCTTCTGAAATACAAAAGACAAAGATTTTTTTTTTTTTTTAGGTTTTGGTGTTAGGGTTTTTTTTTGTTTAAGTGCATGTCATATGTGGTATATAAAATGCAGAGGTGCATAAATACTAACTTGGCAAAAGTAGAGAGTAATAAAGGATGACCTTATTCCACTCCAATCAGTTAAGGATTTTCTGAAATTGAAGATGCAGTAATAGCAAAACTGCTTGACTCCTGAAAGAGTTTCCATTAATCAGATTCCCAGCTGATTAGCACTGTACAGCAAGTTCATTTCCTTCAGCAGATGCTTCCAATGTTATTAAGAGTTGCTGCTGGAATACTGCTCCGGTTCCAAACTGGGCTAAGCAAAAGAGTTCTGCAAACACTTTGGGAATAATGTGACAAAAACGAAAATGCCATCAGAATCTGGCTTTTTTGATATTCATTATACTGTATTTCTTTCCACCATCTATTTAAAAGACTAAGCATAGACTAAGTCATACAATCTGTTGGCAAATAACCACAAAATAATGTTTGCCATCTAACCTCCCTTATCGTTGCTTTTCCTAGCAATAAAACTGAACTAATTCTCCTATTCTCTCATGAAACACTAAGACAGTCTTCTTTAGATCTCTGTTTGCTCAAATCATGAACACAAGCCTTAAAAACACCTACCACACAGCTAATAATCAAGTTACCAATCAGTGAAGGGCAGTTAATGCCAACTACTCCTGAAGTTCTATTACAATTTTAGAGCCAAGATGAAGAAGAAAACTGCATACTTAAGTATTTTATTAAACAGAACCAAAGCAAAGTGAACTTGTTAGATGACAGCGGCATATGATGCCAAAAACATAATCTTGCAAACAAACAAAAATAATTTCAAAATTGAAGGGAAATGAGTGGTGCTAACAGCATCCTACATATTATTTCAAGCATAGAAGTGGATGGTATAAAGCTTGCTTTCTTTTTTTTTTTTTTAACAAGGGAAAGGAAGGGAATCTGGTTGGAGGGAGATGACTTCAAATTGTAGAGTAATCATAGAATCATCTTTATTCCAAGTCATTTTAGGAATTCAGAACACTTCACTATTTTGCCAGATTCTATTTCATGAAGTAGATTAAGGATTTTAGATTATTTGCACCCAGTATTGCTGGCTGCTTCCTAAGTTTCATGCAGTTTAGTTTTGTCAGCTTAAACAACCTGATCTTCTTATATTCACTGTTGAGTCACTTTGTCTTTTCAGTCCAGGCTGTATAAGCTGCCTTCCTCCTGGACAGCAAGATGGATTTATCACCCAGAAAAGAAGGAGCATATGTTCTTATTTAATTCTTATTCTGCTTGTACAAAATAAATCCATATTCTATATAAGAGCAACAGAAAATAGTCTGTGTATGTTCAATTATGAAGAACACACATTCTTTTCACTAAACATGCTGCTCCACAGGCCATTTTATGAGTAAACTATTCCCTACATCATCTCATAGAGGTAAAGAGCAGGAATGAACAGTGAAAGTTACCTTACACACAACAAAACCACCAGAAAAATGTGAAGGTTTTTTTCCCCCTACTATTAGGCTTGGTACAGCCACCAGTAATTATTTGAACTGTGGGTGTTGCGGTAAGCAGAGTTTCTCATGAAGAGCAGTCGGAGCACAGAGATGAAGAAAGAAAAAGGTAAATCACGCATTCAGACTAAATTGCACTCAGTGTCCCCAGGCAAAATGGTTTCAATAATAAATAACAAGAACCAACCAGTTCCTCCTTTTTTGAAAGCTTTTCAGTCTTCTATGAAATGGCAAAACTATTTTCAAAGAACTGAGATCACCTCATTGATTTGGGAGTAAAGACATACCCTGAGCCTGCAAACAACTTCAAACGCTGTCCTCCTGAGGACAAAGATTAACAGATATTAACATCACGAGACATTCCCTCCACCCTACTTGGGTTTTCTACGCACAAGTCTGTTTGCCGAGATAAAGCACTTGCACTGCACTAAGTCAAAATTCATTCCTGTATTTAGGATTATGAGTCACGCTGTTGAAAAAGCTACGACAGTATTTCATGGGGACAAGGTGACAGAGCTTTTTAGACAAATAAGACTGTGTACTAGAATAACATGAAGCTCAAGAGTGAGCCTTCATTTAAAGAGTATTCTACTCTTGCTGCAGTTATCAAGAGATTGATGTATCAAGACCTAATGCAAGAATTAAGATCGATATTACACCATATCTGGAAAAGACGAAACCTACGCTCCCTGTGTCAACAGCGAGGAAAGCCACCACCAAGATTTAGTTCTTCAAAACAGAGTGACATTTATTTTCCCCTAGATATATTAAAAAGTAAGTTTACCTTAAATAGTTGCTAAAACTCAAGGCAGACAATAAAACTGGTCCCCAAAATTCTTGTTTAATTCACACCTATGCAATCACATCGAGTCAGCTGCTGCTTTCCCCAGAAAGACAAATCCCTGCAATCAAACCACAAGATGACGGAAGATTAATGTGGAAGAAATACCGAACCTAGCAAACGAAGAGCACTGTCATTTCCAATCTAAAGCTCAACGCCCCTCTGGCAAAAAAAAAAAGTAGTAGCCATGGCAGACCAAAGCCCAGCTGACACCGAGATGACAGTTTTCAGGAACCTTTTTCTCAAATTTACTTCCTAGAGGTTTACCAAGTCCGAAGAGGAAACAAAACCAGCACCAGGTGGAACCGAGAGCTTTGTAAATCGGATGGCACCGCGGAGATTTCAACACTTTCGCCCGACACTCATCCTGCCATCCACGGCAAAGCCTCCCGCCCGCGCTTCGCCAAAACCCCCACCGCCGCCCGGGCACACGGTGGGCGGCCACCGCCGGGCTCCCCGGGGCCGCCGCGCCCCCCCCCCCCCCCCCCCCCCCCGCTCCCGGGAGCCACCTCCCGGGCCCCGGCTCGGCTCGGGGGGCAGCAGCCGCCGCCCGCAGCGGCGCTCCCCGCCGGGCCGCCCGCGGAAGGTCGTTACGCAAGGTGACGGGGGCGGCCGGGCCGCGGCGAGGACGGGCCCCGCCGCACCGAAACGGCCGCCTGGGCGATCCCCATCCCTCCCTCCCAGCTCCGCACCCGCCGCCGGCCTCGCCTCGCCGCCCCCGCGCCGGGCCGGTCCCCCGAGGGGGCGATGTGGCCAGGGTGGGGGGCGGCCCCCCGCCCCGCACGGCCGCGGCGGGGGCTGAGGAGACCGCTCTCCCTCACGGCCCGCCGAGACGCAGCGGCCTGAGGGGGGGGCAACGGCGGCAGGGCCCCCCGCCGCCACAGCGGGGCCGGGCGCGGCAGCGGTCCCCTACCACCCTCATCCCCGGCGCCACCTCACCTCCTCCGGCGCCGCCTGTGCTCAGCCCCCCGCGCCGGGTACAGCGCATCGCCCATGGTCCTACGGCGGGGGCCGGCGCGGGCTTAGGGGCGGCCGCGCCCGCCGTGGGGGCCGGGCCACCTGGAGGCGGGCGGGTGCAAGGGAGCGTCTGCAAACTGCCAGCCGCCAAGCGAGCGAGGGCGCGGCGCGGCTCTGCGCTGCACGGCAACGCCCGCCCGCCCGCGGGCGGGGAGCGCGCGCCCGGCCCTGCCCGGCCGGAAGCGCCTGTGACAGGCCGAGGCAGAGCGAGGGAGCGTGTGCAAAGTGCATGCCCCGGCGAGCGGGGCGGTGGAGGTGCGGGCGCTGAGGCGGGAGGCGAGTGCCCGGCAGCGGGCACGGCCGCGGACACGAGCCCGCCCCTCACGGGCCGCCCCGCGGCACAGCCCTCCACTGAGCGGGCCCTTTGCCCCTCGCACCGGTCTGTGGCCCGCTCCGCCGCCGCCCCTGGGCCCTGTCGGGGAGCGGCGAGCCGCGCTCAGGCCTAGCGGAGGCCGCCGAAGGGCCGGCGGAGAAGAACGGCCGCCGCGTCACGGTGCCGGGCGGTCTGTCAGCCAGAGGTCAGGAAAGCGGGGACAGAGGTGGCTGGAAGAGCGCTGGCTGGGCGCGCGCCCCGACATGGCTTCCCGAGAGCCCGCTTCTGCCCGCCCCGCGCTGCGCCGCCAAAACCGCCACGGCCCCGACAAACGCATGAGGTTAGGCGCGGATCTTGTCTTTGGTAACACTGCGGTTTTGGCAGCGCTAGGTGGACGCTTTACAACAGCTCACATATTTCGAAGCGTTACACAGAGGTGTTTGTGGCAGGAGTTGCAGGGATCCACTCCGTAGGCTGTCTTTTAAACACACTCTGCGAGCTACTGGAGCTGCCGTGCTCGGGAGCCACTGGAGCAAAGGAAGAGGATGCATTTCTGTAATGAGAAGAGGACTGCATTTCGCAGTGGCGAGGCGGTCTCCAGCACGGCTCCTGGAGCAGGGTGTTTTCCCCCGCCGGCACACTCGGCCCTGGGGGGGCTGCAGAAGGTGGGTGCTGACACCTGCTGGCCAGGCCTGCTCTCTGGCACGCTGACTGAGGCTTCTTTCCTAAGGAGCAGATCAAGATCAAAGTAAAAAAATATTATTCTGGTTACCTCTACAACCCAATATAAGTTAAAAGAAGAATAAGTATAGCTTGTAGTTAGCTGCAGAACTTAGAATATTCTTCACATGCCATGAATCACCAGAAAATGGTTACACAAAAAAAAAACCCAAACAAAATCAAATAAACGAGTATGGTTTTGTTGACAGTTCACAAAAATCTCTGCTAGTGTTCAGTGCTATTCTTTTTGGGTTTCTCTGTGCAGGGCAGAAAATTGTGATGCGTACAATGCATGCTGAAGGACACTTGTTTGTACCCACAAGCATGTACATCAGTGCTGTGCAATTTGGAGTTTCACTTTTCACCCAGCATTATGCTGTGTTCCCGGCTGGAAGCTCTCAGTGGCATTTAATGAGAGGTTAGGGATTTGAAAATTTTGCGAAGCATTGAATGATCAAAGCCTTGGACTGCTTTCTGTGTAAGATGCGTAACTTTTTAAAAGATCTGCTATGATTTGTGGAACAGGCTCTTGTCACAGAGAAACAAAGCATCTACAGTGTTTTCATTCTTTTCCATTTATTATGCTTTTAATTTAGAAAGCTCACATGAAGGAGCTGACCTAACATCGGAGTCACTTGAGTTTGATATATTCTGTTGCAGAAATACTATCTATCTGAAAATAACAACAGTGGTCTCTTAGCAGAGCTCTTACTGAAGGGAACAGTAGATCTTATTAGCTAACAGTTTTCCAACTGAAGCATACCAACCAGATGCTCCATTCAGGAATAGGAAGTTACACTACATATTTTACAGTATGTACAACATAGCTAAATGAAAAAATATGGCAGAGGTGAGCAAATTACCTGCGGCAAGGAAGTGACAATTGTGTAGGGAGTGGACTCCCTGCTCAAGGAGCATTCCCTGGGGAAAGGCTGGGTTCTTGGAGCATAGGGAGACAAGAGAAGACAGGGCGTAAACCCCTACAGCATTAAAGTATTGGGAGAATCTGACAGCAACCTGGCACTTACTTGTGTATTTCTTATATTAGTGTGTAACAAGTAGGCCACTAATTATTCAGATTTAGCTATCTCAGGCCTGTCCCACATTCCACATGAAGCTCACACAGTTAAAGCTTCACTGATCTGCTTGCTCGTTCTGTGCCCATGGGAAGAGAGTGGGAGTGGAGGCCCCGAGTGAGGCTGATCAGGACCATTAAGGCCTGATAATGCAATCGGAGCCCTGATGCTGGCGTCTCATCTTGCCTGTGTGCATCTCAGAGCCACAAGCTTTCTCTGGCTTCAGGACTCTGCATGCTAATCCCATCACCCTTGGGTACAGGGTGGAATGGCGTGGAAGTGCTACGCTGCGATTCAGGGTGCCTGCTAAGGCTGCCCTATCTGTTCAAGGATCTGCCAGGAAGCGTATTTACCAGAGGGTGTTGTCACGCTCTGCTGTGTGATTCCACATGTACTTCCTGAGCATCAGCACATGTATAGCTGTGCTATAGATAAACAAACACGTCCTGTGAGCCCACATGCAGTGATTAAAGAAGATAGGTCTGTTGGATGTGTGAAAACATCTAAACAGTGTAAGGCTAGGACTGAGGATGTTGGCTGTAACCTGTTGTTAACGGAGAGCTTCTGGGTTACTCTGAGGACTGTCTTATTAATGAGGAAAACAATTACATTCTGGTAGAAATATCCGATATTTCACTTACTGATACTGTTTTCCTGCTTCACTTTGTGTCCAAAAGTTGCAGGTACAGTCCTGCCCTGAGTGGGTAATAAAAACTCCCTTGTGATTGTGTGCCAGTCACAGCTTCAGATTGCTAGAGAGCTTGGGCAGACTAGCTTAAGAAGTTCTGCTCCCATACTGTAAACTGAACATAAAAGGACAGAAGCAATCCTTAGGAAAGGTTGAGTGCAGTGGGACTGTTCAAGGAATGTTTATGTTGTGAGACCAATTCTTTTTCTCTTCTCTATACTGACTTTTGGAGAGTTCTGATTATGAATCAGCAGTGGATGATAACTAATGCATAGAAGTCACTGGTGCTAACTCCAGAGTTGCTTAATGTCACCTTTAAAATAGTCTACTTGTTGAATTTTCCATCTCTGTTCCAAGAATAAACTACTGTAACATGGAGAAATGTGTCTAGAACATACAAGAATCCTGTGCTTATTCACAGACAATACCTACATAAACCTTTCCTTAGGGAGGTATGTGTAAGCTGTGTTTCCTTTTGCCTTGTAACACCATATAACAAAATTACAGCGCTCATATAATAAAATTTAGCTTGCCTTTCCTAATAGCAAAATCTGTTATTATAGGATATAAATTATTGGAGAATATAGATACAGAAAATATTTTAAATATAGAACTCCTTTTCTTCTGAGGTGCACTACATCCAACGTTCCTGTCCTTGTTCCAGTTGATAGCCTCCCCTCGTGTCAGGTAGATACAGAGTGTTACATCATGTTACACTTCTTGGATCAGCACAGCAATAAAGCACCTGGGATAGGAACTAGAGAGCATCTCCATTGTAATCTGCATCTCCTTCAAAGCCCTGTTGCCTGGTTTCGGGAAGGTCTCCATCCCTCTGTGCAGGGTTTCTTACCTGCTATTAAAAACTCCCGGTATGCTCCTCTGAACAAAGGGTTAGTTGTTAGCTTTGCAGATACTAAGTGAATTCTTTGGTGGTATGCTGAGTATTGTATTATTAATGTTGAACATGACTTCAATAAAATGAAGAGGAAAAAGAAGAAGGAAAAACTGAAATTTGAACCAGAGATAAGATAAAAAAGACCTTCTTGAAAAGTGTCTTTGTCTCTTTGTTGCCAAACACAGTAATTGTGTCTTGAGGCTTCCAACATATGCTTTTAAAGCTGTTTGATGTCTCCCTCAGCTTTATTGACACAAATTAATTTACTGCAAAATGATAACCAACTCCAACCTCTGTGCTGGAGATCAGAAAACTTATGCGTTCTTGTTCAAGAAAGTCTTTTGCTTTTTTTTGTTTGATTGCTCGGATTTCTCAGGACTTCATCTATGTTTTTTGAACTACAGTACAATGTAATTCTGAAGAGGTGTCATATTCAACCCTAATAATATTCTGATCACAAAGCGAAATCTTGAAATCTTACCCTCTCCCTCTTTTTTTGTTCCTTATTCACAACTCAAAGTTGCTGTAGGATAACCTTGGTTTGACTCTGACTAAATATCAGAAGAGTAGGAAATAGAAAATGTTCCTGTCCTCTCCCCATATTCAAGTAAACCCTCTGGTTTTTAACAGGAGTAAGACTTTGCAGTTAGGCTTTAACTGTGTCTGTCTCACCAAGTTTTTATGGATATGAAAAAAGCAGATTTTTAAAAGGTATTATAAACTCTGCCCAGTTTACAAAAGAGCAAGCCCATAAATTATTATTTGACTCGTGCCTTTGAAGGTTTTACTCTGTCCCCTGTTCATAAAAGTAACAACTGGGATATAAAATTTCCTATCACCTGAAGACATTGATCTATATTCCAATAGATCTTCCCATTACCACAGACATTGTAAACATAAATTGTACAAACATTTTCATTAACTTTGCACTGGGTTATCAAACAGGAAATAACTCTTGTTTTTAGGTGCCAAACCAGATATTTCTAATAGGTATTTGGTGTGTGCAGTAAGTGTAGTAAGGAGCTCCTCATTTGCAGGAAATTTTTTGAGATTTCTTTTCAGACATCACAGTAGCGTTTCAGTGCAAAGTGGCATGTAATTGTAAAATTTCATAGGCACAGTATAAATCTGGTAAAGCTAATTGTCCACTGTCTTCTTCCCTTTGTAGTAATTAGTAAGAAAGGTCATATTTTACATCCACCTTGCACAGGTCTGAATGACGGCTCAAGGTGCAAGAGATACTCTGTGTTCTCATTTGAATGCAAACCGAAATGACATAATGATTTATTTTAGAGATTTCATTGGACCTGGGGGAATTAAAGACTTTCCCGAGGAAACAAGTCACTGGCCACTCATGAAGATTTGCCAAAGAGACTGTGCAGCAGACAAATGATTGAGGTGTAAAAGGAGAAAGACTAAGAAAGAGCAAAGGCAGTAGGGACATAGTAGAAAATCTGAATGGTTTATTTGTTTTAGTGCTCACTATTGAGGTAGTAATTTTGTGAGTTTCCCTTCCAGTATAGTCTTTGTGGAATTATTGCCTCAAACTGAAGAATCAATTAAAAAGTTCATAGATTGAATCAATAAAATTCACAGTACCAGGGCTTGATGGAACTTGATTTGTCCGAGTTTTGAAGGAATTTAGGTAGGAAATTTCTGAGTGGTTGTCTCTGCTACGTTGTCTAATCAGCCTCTGTTCATAATTTTCAGAAGCACCAATTTCAAAGAGGTTTGTAGTGATGACTCTGAAAATTGGAAATGGACGGATTAGTCTTACTTCTGCTCCAATGAATCAGCAGGAAATATACCTAGGATATATTTAGCTAGCATATGTAGAATAGGTTAATATCTATACATTATCCTCTTCTATAGAGATGAACAATAAGCTTACAGGTTGGTTTGTTTTTTAAAGGAGTCAGTAACCATCTCCCTGATCTGGACAGTAGTCTCTATTCAGGTATCCATAAGTTTTTTTTCACAAAATCTTGAGACATTTACTTTCATTAAATAAATGACATGATAATGGGATATTTCATAAGATGCTTAAAAGATAGGAATAGAAAGAGATAGAAAACAAAACCAGAAATAGAGATATGGGATTATTTGTCACTGTGGAGGGAGTTTATCTTTGGAATCTCTCAGGACATTGTTTTGCGAGCTCGCGTTTCAGCATATTTGTAAATGATCTGGAAAGCAAATGAATACTGAGGTGACAATTGCAGATAAAATAAAATTGCTGAGGATAATAAAATCTAAATCTGATTGCAAAATACTGCAGAAGGATACTGTGAGGCTACGTGACAGGAAAATA
Organism: Chlamydotis macqueenii; assembly: GCF_036417535.1. Classification (NCBI taxonomy): domain Eukaryota; kingdom Metazoa; phylum Chordata; class Aves; order Otidiformes; family Otididae; genus Chlamydotis; species Chlamydotis macqueenii. Next base: position 7,837,964 of record NC_141561.1, read on the forward strand.
AAACAGCAGATACAATCTAGTGTTGATATTACTTTGCATGACAAATGGAAAATTACATTAAAAAATGAAAAGTGTCTGCCTATATAACGAAATGGATTTCTGATATGAGGAATGAGATTGTGAAATTACTTTGAAGAGTCTCTAAAAATATCAGCTCCATGTTCAACAGTGATCAAAAAACCAGACTGTTGGGAATTACTAAGAAAGGATTTGTGAACAAAACAAAACACCCCTATGCCTCTATAAATCCAGGGTACACTCAGATTTTAATCTGCCAATTCTCTTTCCCTACCTCAAAAAAGGTATAGTAAAACAATAAAGGATGATAAGAGTGAGCAGAGACTTTGAATTATGTCATATGAGAAGAGACAAAGCTGACTAGAAATTAGAGAAGAGGAGAACTTGGGAACGGGATGATAGAGATTGAATAAAACCAGATTATGAAATCACAGTTCACACAAGGATGAATGGGGCAGAATTGCTCAGTATTTGTCATAGCAAAAAACACCTGTGGCACCCGGTAGAATTTTGAATAGTGATTTTTGAACAAAATATTAAATACTTGTCCAGGCAAAATCTAAGCTGAATTGTAGAATCCACAGGATTTTTAATCTGGTTTTACAGTTTGAACTAGTATAGTAATTGTGATTTCAGCATCAGGCTTACTGCTTTAAGCGACCGCACATGTAGGATATACCCTGTTTCCTATAAATCTCCAGAACTTTTGACAGACTTCACAATCTGGATAGTACTGTTGTACATAGCTATAATTGTTCTTAAGTGACTCATAACTGTTCTTTTTTCTTAATAAAATATTTTAGTAACTTGTTCATTTGAAGCTCCAAAGGATATACAGGCTCAGAAATGTACCTTATCAAGTTTACTTCTCATTAATGCTAAATACATTATCACTCATGGGTGAAGAAAACACATAATGTAGGCAACCACTAAAACTGGCATCTTTTCTCTCTCAAGTAGCCAGGTGACATTTCACTTATGGGAACTGTTAAACCAGGGTGTTAAAAACAGATTTAATTTACTTTCTGTCTACTTAAAAGAGAGCTGTTGTCACTATTTTGGCAATTGAAGTTTTAAAGTGGGAGGCATTTGATTTATAGAAGACACTAAACTGGAGACTGCTTTATAAAGCTAAAAAGGACTGATTATAAAACTTCACAAAAAGGAAACTGTTTTCAACAATTTATGAACTGTGACAAAACAGTCTCTTGCTTCAACAGGAGGTAGATGAAGCTTCTGTTATTATTAGAAACAAACTCAAACTGTGACATTTAGATCATCAGCTTTGAACACACTTTTCCCCTCAGCCCCCCAAACGAAGGAAATTTTATGTAGGGCACACATGTATAGCCGATGTCTGAAATCCTGGAATATTTTCTAGCACCAAGAAATTATTTACAGTAGGTCTTGTCTGTTATTTATGAGATGGGCAATAAAAATAGGGTTCTTGACCGTAGAATTACCACATGTGAGAGCTTACCTGTAGGCTTTCTGCTGGTTAAGCAGATCTAGTAGGTTCCCTTTGGTCTAATTCAAAAGTCTAAAAGGTTGAGAGTCCTGTGGTCATTGAATTCTAGGCTGATGTGTGCTTACATTGTTATTTTGTGTTATTAATAAAGAAAAAAGTAGATTGGCTAAGGTCTGCACAATACTGAGCATGTCTTTGCATTGTTTGGTGGTAAGTGAAAGTTTCAGTGGCTAAATAATAACTTAATTTTGTAGATTACCCTAAATGGTGTCTCCTTAAAAGTGATTTATAGTATCCTCTGTAAAATTTTAATCTATCATTAGTGAGGATCTCTAGGTGCTTGCAGTTGTCTGGAATTGCTGCCATTTTGCGATCTGTAGTACCACCAAGTTTGCACTACAGAGACTTTCAAGCACTGCAAAAGTCTTAAAGGAATGCTCATCCATCTGGAATGTCAGTGACCTTTAAGCCTTCTCATCTTGTTACTGGACATTTCTGGAAATGGAGTGTCTGTGAATAGGATTCCCATTGCAAAAAGAAAAAGCACCTTTACTTCTGTGGTTTTTTGAGTGTGGTGCTTGACTATACAAAGTTTAGCCCAAAGTCAATATTCACTTAATGTGTATAGAACTGACAAAATACAGTGGAGTTCCTAAATTGACTCCTACAAGAATTTATCAAATTAAATGCCTTCATTTCTTAGTAGAAGAATTATCACATCTTCGCTGTCCTACTACTACCTTCTTCTCTCAAATCTCTTGTTATTTTAATCTATTTATATTCCACTGGGCTGAAGATCTTTTAACAAAGGACTGATTGTTCTTTTTTTGCAGATATATAACACAATGGTCTTTATGGAAATGGTCTACACTGACTGTCAAGTGTCCTAAACTTACCAGACAGACTGCTTTTTCTGAGATGCTTTTCTTAAACAGGGATATCTTGTGCACGATAAAAAAGTATTTGAAGATAAATTCTTATGAGAAAGGAAGAATTCTGTACAAAGTCTCTTAAAATAATGAGCTACATAATGGTAAATGCCGCCACTGGACGTGCACCAAGTCATTTGATCTTATGCGTATGCCAACCTACAACACTGGAGCAAAAGACATAGTAGAAGCATTTACCATGTGCTATGAGAGAAGTCGTGCACTGGGAAGTCAAAAAGTGTAGGCTTCCTGAAAGGAAAATGTTTCCTTTGTCAGACAACCCATTTAAAGGAAAAGTACTCTAACCGGAGCGTGGGAGAGTCTTTCCTTGTTCAGAAATGTAGTCCTTAAAAAAAACAACCCCCAAAACCTAAGCCTGTAAATGTGAAAAATAAAAATACATCTTTATCACTTCACCCAGGTCTGCTCTCTGACAATGTGTAGACGTTGTGAGGCATACAGCTGAAAAGTCAAAGCTGGATCAGTTACATTTGCTTTCTGCAACTGTAAAATTCAAATTCTTCAGGATCACAAAAGACAGTGAATTGCATATGTCTCTTATCAAATAACAAGTATTAAAAGGTTTCAGGAGGGAGTATCGATCAACACACATGAATTCAGGGAAGTTTTGATTTAAGTAATGAATTCTGACTTCTTCCAAGAACTAAACATAATACGAAAAATTTCAAGTTTTCTAAATTGTTCTTTTCTTTATGTTTACCCTCTAACTACATTAAGTAATTTCAAAAACTCAGTTACCTTCTGTGTTCTGTCTTCTGACGTCACTTCTACTGTTACGGGGATCTGCCACCTTTGAAAGAAGTTCCGTGTTGTAGATGGCCAATAGAACCAATCATCCGTGGAAGATTCCACAGTGACGCTTAAGGAAATCACTTTCTAATGTACTAAGATCCCAGGCTATTCAAGGCTATTAAATATCATTAAAAGCAACTTGGACTGCAGGCAGAAAGGAATTGGGACCAAATGTAGAACTTAATGCAATGAACTTACAGCAGCTTGTCCAGTTTAATCAATGTTATTTCTACATGAAAATTCTGCTAGAAAATGGCCAGATACTTTTCCTTCTGGAATTCAGATGTTCTGTGGATTGTCCAAACAGTGAAATAAGCCTGTATATTTTTTTTCCCTTGCTCTTTGCTATTGTTATTAAAAAAAAAAAACTCAAGCAATATTCAAGAGGACAGTCTCCAAATCCAGTTCTCATGTCACTCCAGTCTGACCCATACCAGTCCCTGTAGATAGGAAGCATTTAGACAGGGTTGTCCCTGGAGATACATCCAATATTAAGCAGATGCAGTCAAGCTTTTGAGTTTTCTGGTTCAGCTGAGAGTCTGGAATTTTAATGTATTCCTAATTAGATCCCTGGCTTCAAATTACTTTCTCTCTGGTTTCCTTAGAAATTCTAAAATGTATTTCTCATAGGCGATTGTATCTCCTTAGACATACATGCCTAACAAGCATGAGAAACAAGGAAAGATTAAGTGGCTTCATCCAAATGTGTGGAACTGAATATTGACCAGATTTATAGCTGAGATACTATTTCAGCATCAAACTTCTAAGTATCTTTTGTTATTTATTGCTAGAGAAGGATTGTTGGAGAAAACCTTTTAATAGAGACTCCATCAGCCCGGGTTGGAGAGGTGTGACTGAGAGTTCCAGGTTATAACCCATGAGCCCTTAGCAGCCTCACATTTGCACATGGTGGCGGCCCTAGGTATAATGATTTAGATCTTAGCAAGCGGGAAAATGCGTCTGATTACCATTAATTTACTGTTTGTAATCACATTATATATGTTTACATTACCTGTGTAATTTAGGAGAGTAGCAGGTGATGCAAGACATGCCTGCAGTTTAAGAAATCTGGCTAAATATTATACAAGTTAGTGGTTTGAAGATTTGGGTTGGTTTTTTTGAAGTCATTAGGAGCGAGGGTTATTGACTAGTGACAAAGGCAGATACTCAACGAAGAGAGCCAGAGTTTAAAGAAATGTCATCCTTTTATGTGTGATCAATGAGATATAGGATGCTAGCAGGAAAGAAAATATTTTTCATATGCTGGCAATTTAGTCATTGCCTAAAAATATTGCAGGTCGAGTTACATCAGTCTGTCAGATCAGGCAGAAGAAGTGTTTACTTCAGTAAAGCTAAACTTACCCTTGCTTGCTGAAGCTGGGGCTGGAAAGCAAGGACAATAGCAATAGTGTAGTAATTACCAGCGCCATCCTATCAGCTCAGATTGGTGAAACTGCAGATGATGGCAGCAGGCATAAAGCCAGGTTCACACTGCTCTTCCTTCAGAAAGAACTTGTAAAGCAAGCAGAGTTCTAGCCCATAGGCTCAGATGCTCTGTGATGCAGCGGTGGGTCTTCATTGATCTGTTTTATAAAGCTTAAAAACAGTCAAGTCCCTTCTGAAAACATACACACAACTTTTAGTTGTCTATTTTATATCAACATTCCTAGATTTTCATATCACTGAAAATCTGCCGTACAACCCTCTCTGGTGAAAATGTCATATATGAAAACAGCTGCTCAAATAGAGACTGATTTAACGGCAAAATCTGGGCAAATAATATTGACTCCTGTGGCCTTAGAAGCCTCTGGGCATTTCCTTTTCAGATGGTATGTTTGTTTTAGAAGTACATAGGTGCTGCAGAGAACCCAATGCAAATTGTATTGAAAATGTTTATTTTACATTTTCTTTCATGGAAATGAATCATAAATGTCCTCACTTATATGTACCTATTCAAAAAAGTCAGAAACTTTTTCGTTCTCCCATTCTGTTACTGACATGTACAGACTCACAACGGTTATAAATAGAAAAGACCAGCCAGGGCATGTCTATGCTGCTACAAGTGTAGAATCTCCTTCTCTCACACAGTCTGTTTGCTAATGTTTTGCCTTATCTGTTTTTAAGAACTTTCCAACTTTCATTTATTGAGCTCGGCATATCATATTTAACTGGTGTTCTGGAAACTAACAGCTCTCTACTTGCTCTTATCTAAGTAATTCCTTTGTTTTCAGTTTAAGGTAATTACTTCCAGTTGTTTCCATTTACAGAGCTGAGAAAAATTCCTCTCCTGTATTTTTTTGATCTTTCAAATGTTTTGAGAAATAACATGTTTTAGTGTAAAATACAAAGCTACTAACCCTCAATAGGTTGCTAATTTGTGGCTGAAAACATACTTGTTTTTTCGTTTTATTAAAGAATTTCCATACAAATTACTTTTTCCTAACTGTGGTCTGGATATTCTTTCTCATTTTTCTACTTCTGCTGCTCTTTCTTCCCACTGATTAAGTTTGAACGCCAGCAGGGATTAATAGCTGACTCCCTTCAAGGGAGAAGATGTCAGATTTTGGATAAAAATAAAGGTTCCAAAGAATGGAAATATCACTACCCGTTAATAGAAAGGAAATCTGAACTCACAGTCATCTGACATCTCAATGATTTTTGTGAGAGCTGGAGTAAGTTCAGAAGGTTTACTGTTCTCTGTGGGACAGTCTGCATAATCTGCCATAAATTATGGAAAATAATTACAAAGTAGACTGGAAATAACATACATTGAGTTATTCCAGGCTCAGCAGATTGTTCAGCAGTAGGTCCAGAAATGGTAGAATCACAGGGTAAGTGGATTACGGGGTTTGATGAATTTCGGTAAAACATCGCTGCTACTCTTTTGGACAGTCTTTTTCATGGGAGCTGACATGCAAAATACTAACAGGAATCACCAATAAAAGCAGTATCTTTCTATGAGTGATTGTTGCCATTAAAGGCTAGTATTCAGAATTTACTGTAGGAGAGCTGGTAAATCCAGGTCATGGACTCCGTAACTGTTCCAAATGGCTCTTAACATGGTCTTAAAATTTGCTTTGTCTGCCTCATTAGTCATCTGTGCATCTGAAGTCATCGGACAGCTTGCACATAAAACTTTAACAAAATTAGTGCCACAGAATCCAGCTTTTTCCAGCTTTTTTTTTATGTTTCAGTCTTAATTTTGAAAAACGGCTTTACTGCTAACCTTGCTTTTTAGTCTTGTTCTTCCTTGGCCAAATTAGATTTTGAGCCTATTAGCTGCGACAGCGTCCTGTTGAGTATCAATCACGAGGGAAGGGAGTCTGTCATGCACAGCATAGGGAACTATGGAAAGGTTAATAGCATCTTTTGCTCCTGGGTGTAAGCTGATTGTCAAAGTGGAAAAGAAGTGTTGCCCTTATGGGTACCTTTGCATAATTACTTACCGCATTATGAGGATTTGCACCTTCCTCTGAGATACAGTAAAGACAGAATACCATGCTTGATGGACTAGTAGGCTGATCTGCCATGACAACTCTTTCTGTTCTGATACATGTGACCTGTCAGTGTCTATACTGAAAACATAATAAATTAAGCTACTGGTGAGTGTGGAAAGAGATTTCTAAAGGAACAGTTTTCAGTTGTCAGTATGCAGTGAACCACCGTTGTGGAAATCAAGCAGTACGTGGCAGAACAATTTACCATAACCACCAGAGTTCAGTTATTTATTTTCACTTAGTTATATGAGAAAGCAGTGCTATACGAAATAAAGATAAGGCAGCTCTTTTAGGGAGATAGAACTTAAACTGGGAAACTGTTTGGGGTTGGAGTAATTCACACATTAGCTGAAGTTATGCAGTTGGTGAACATTTCTCAGTACTTCATAGAAAAATACTTAGAATCCAGAAAAACTGATTGGCAGGTCTTTAATAATGCATTTCCTGAGGCAAATGCTTATAGGTATGTATGGAAGTGATAATGTAGGTGGTGTCTGGAGGAAATGACTTGTTTTCTCTATCCAAGAATTGTTAAAGGTCTTTGTAATTGGAATGTAATTGCATAAATGTATGCATAGATGACTTGTCTGTTTGAAGAGCTCAGCTTTGTGAGATACAGAGTGCTATAAGGTCCTGTCAGCTCTTAGAACAGAGTTTTACAAGGGCTCTAAATGTTAAACAGAACAAAAGACATCACTGCTGTAGCTGATTTTACTTTTGAGGTGATCCATTTTTTGTTATAAACAGAACAAAATAAATCCAGCATCTGATACTGCATCAGATCCCACATTCCTAAGGACTGGCAGCTCCTGCTAACTACATGATTTGTGGAGGAGTGAAGAAACAACAAAAATAAATGTCTGAAAAGTGCTGCAAATACAAGGACTGATGAATAGTGAATCTTATTTAGGGCATTCCTCTCCTACCCACTTTTCAGAGACTAAAGAGGTTCTAATTTGTCACAAGAGGTTTCCATCAGGTACCTCCTGTTTGATGTGACAGTCTGTTATTGCCTTTTGCATTGTAGCTGCTCCAGTCAAACCGTTCATGCTATGTCCTGTCACGTCGTCCAACCATAACTTCAGAGACTTCAAATAAACGCAACATGCGACCGCCCGTTCTGGAAAGACTGCGTACTGAGAATACTGCTTAAGAGGAGGATTTGATTTTAACTTGTTCTAGCAGGTATTTCGCTTGATTAAGAAAAAAAAAAAGATAGCTCTCTTTTGTCATAGAGAATATTATCATATCCCTTACGGACAACTGCATTTAAAATGATAGTAAATGAAGCAGTTTTACAATATTTATTTTAAAATTAATGGGTTTACACATTATAAATACTTCAGGTACATGAATAATATATAGCAGGTGCTATCAAGGAATCTGACCTGATTGCTTTTATTCTTTCTAGATTTTTTTCCATCATTTAAATTAAGAAAAAAAAAATCATGTATTGTTAGATCTTTTTTATTAATCTTTTTATTGCTTTATAAAGATACAGTAAAACTGCTGTTACAGAAGTAAATGTGCATAGCGTGTTATTACCTGGATTTGGCATAACAGGATTAATTGTCTGGGGCTGAATATCGATGCACCATGGATTTTAGAGTAATAGAATTCAATACTTAACTCTTCCACAGAAATTATGTATATGACATTTGTCAAGCCAGTTTGGCCCTGGTCCAGCAAAAACTTAAACATTTGTGCCATGAGAAACTAACATTTATGTACTTCAAAGTGCATCAAGGTGTTAATTGCACTGTGCCTCTGTTTATCTTCCTCTTAGTTTTTTATAGCTTAGACAGTAAAAGCCCAAAAGACACTCAGTGTGCGTAAACTATATCTAGCACAACAGAGTTCCTGGTCCCTGCTGATTTCAAGGAAATGCTATTGCACATTCTGCTCACTGCACTCCCGTTGACCCTAATGGAAATGTTTGCATGAATGATTTGAGCTCTTTGTGTATATTCACATAGGAAAATGGTATTGCCCTGGGAAAAAATAATGGCTCCTCCTTTCCTTGCCGGATACGCCTTCTTCATTGTGATAGGCTTCATCTCTCAGTGTAGCTTTTTCTTCTCTGACCTCAGTGTCAAAAAGCTTCTTTTTCGTTGTTGGATTTTCTTTAACTTGTTTGCAGATGCAACCAGTGGCAATAAAAAAAGTCAAATAAAGAAATCTAGAATTCTATTAGAAGCCACAGAAACAATTCCCTGAGCTGTCCATTGGATTAAATAACTGTGTAAGTAATTTGCCAAAAGACATCTAACGGACTGTTTTAAAAGTAAAATCAGACGCAGCAGTGGTGTCTTTTCTGTTTGTTTTTCCTGTCTCATTATCTCAACAAATACATTGGTTTAGCGCTTTCTTGTATTGTGGATGTATGTGCAGTTCAGACCTCTGTAAACCTTAAAGTATCAAGTTATTAAAGAATGAGTGAATATGCTGTTTGAGAATGTGCCACAAAACATTATGGATGTGCTAGGAACTGTTTTTATAACTATAAAACCAGAGGCAAAATCAAGAAGTAGAAACCAGTTTAAAGCTCAGTTAGAATGAGAGATGGTCCAAATTGTCAATGAAATTTTCACGATTCATGTTTACAAATCTGAATTCTGTGAATGATTTCTTAGTGTTCAAAGGAGGTTATGCTGAGAGGAAAAATGTAATACTGGAGAAAGAGTTGTAATGAAGCTTCTCAGATGAGGTAGTAACAAGTTTTATTTTGTATTTTTGCTGAAAACTAAGGGACAAAATGTTGCCCCAAAGACAGAGAAGATGAAATTCCTTAAGGGGAATTGCAAATGTATGAGTAGAGCTAAATTATCTGTCTTGTAGAAATGGATTTCAATTTAGTGATACAAAATGCAAAGTCCTAATTTAGGTAGATAAAACCAAGAATGTTTGCTATCACCTGTTCAAAATGGCAGTAGCAGAGAAGACTCAAATAGTAATGATATGACAGACCTGGGGGATGTAGCCATGAAAAATAAAATCCTTGGTGCATTGGGTGGGTAGAGATGAGGATGCGTGGATCCACCCTATAAGGTCTAGATACAATACGATAGACTGTTCTCACTATGTACGGGTGCTCCTGTTTAAGAAGGATTAATTAATACTGGGATGTAGGCCAGAAAAAACCTACAAAGGCGAACAGTCTAGGATGAAGTCTTTTTATCCTAAGAAAGAAGGAAAAAGATAACTTGGTTTGTTTAGCTTAAAAAAACAAAGGCTTAGAGGAAATGCAGTTGCTGCCTACAGATGTATTGGTCAAAAAACACTAGAAAGGGAAAACAACCATTTTCCCAAAAGGAAAATTTGGCATAAGAACACATTGGGTCATAATTACATTTAGGCAGGAAATCAGAAGTTTCTCAGTGCCAGATATCTGAGGTGCTGTAATGTCCTTCCATTAAAAGTAATGGGAGTAAAAATCCCTCTCTCTCCAACTAGTTTTGGGAATATTCTTTAGTCAGTTTAGGAAAGGGATTATGTGACATAGCTGGCTGATAGAGGGGGCTGAATTTGTTAGTTTAGGAAGTCCATTCTAGTATCTTGTCATGTATGGATAGTTTCTTCTGGCTGCCAGAAGCAGGTAAGCACACTGTATTAGCTGTACGGCAGGCATTCATACCGTCTCACAGAGAGCTGTCATGCCGTCAACATCATCTGTAATGAAACCTTACTCATCATCACTTAGGAGGCTCAGAAATGGCAATTGGAATTGTTATAACTCGATATTCAATTTTCCACTGCTGCTAAGTGTGCCTTATCTTTAGTACTTAGCATTTGGAAGCTTTTAGCCTAATCAACAGGCTTAAGTAAAGTGCCATTTCTTTTTCAGTTTCTCGATTTTTCTGGCCCATTGGACATTTTGACTCTAGAAGAGTCTGAGAGACACAACAGGAGATGTGAAGCCCGTATAACCAAGAAGGCAACTTGGCAGCTTTTCCATTTAGTGTTTTAGTCAGATTTTTCCTTGGAAGGTGCAGTCCATCTTAGAAAGCCCAAGATAAGTCCACAATGGTTGAGAAAGTTTTGGTGTTTTTTTTTTTTTCCTTTTTATGTTGTAGACTTCCCTGTAGCACCACTGCTTAGTAATATTCCCAAGGCAACATCCACTCAAATATACAGAGAGGGATTTACCTGACTAAACACAAATGCACTTGATTTACTCTATTCCATCTTATTTACCAAGTTCAGTTATTTTTACTGAATGCCTTTTAGAGGGCAGCCGATGCTAGGCACCTTCAGCATGAGAGAAAGCGTTCCAGAACTGACAGTGTTTGGGCTAAGGTCTTAGCCAAGTGGCACTTCAGATATCCTTAGAAATGATCAGTAGCACTTTGAATATCCTTAGAAATTATCTTCTCTTCAGTTACATAGAGGAATCAGGGAAAACTTGTGAGTGACTAGGCAAGCAAATTGTGTTGTCTCCGTTCTTTCTCCTCTCTACAAAAAATTAGCAAGGCAGATTTTTAATAAATCTTTTTCTCTTCTATTAAGATGTTCTATGTGGAAGCACAGTCCACTGTCCTAAAGCAGTTTATAAAAAGTGGTGTGTGCATCTGAGGAATATAGAAGGCGTTGTCTTTGTAGGTGCTTGTCATGAGAATCTACCATTTTTTCATCTGCTGGTTTTCCCCACCAAGCAATCCCCTATGATCAGAGCAAATTCTTTTGCTCTTTGTTGAAGTTGAACATTTGGATGTCTCATCCACTGGAGGAACTTGCTTATTAGGCTAAGTTCCTAATGGCAACTTTTCTTGAGTCGAGGGAGATTTGTTTTTAAGTAAGTAGTTTAATTTAATTAACTGGTGTACTTTAGATAAGGAGACAAAGAACAGTTAACAGATATGTACATCGGTGAGGTTATTTAAAATACAAGCTTTATTGTAAAGTAAGAAAATATTATCAGTGGCTGTAGTCAGGAAGCACAATGCTGAGCAGATAGAAACATTGACTTGTAAATAGGTCTTTGGGAGGTTGTAACTCAAGTTACATATATTATTCATGTAGTAATAAAGCCTGGAATCTCAATTTGGAGATAAATATTTTATTGTGCAAGGCACTGCACAGGTAAAATACAAGGAGGGGTGTCCTCTTTCCCAACCGCTTTTCAATCTAGTGTTAAAATGTATGCAACAAAGAAACTGCACCATAACAATGGGACTGCACGATAACAATGAGCATTTTGAAATCCTAGTTTAAGGTTTCTGAAGACAAGATGTTAGCTTTGGAATTTGAGTTTCTACACTTTAGCATTTCATATGTGCTGTTAGTAAGACATCTTTATTTTACAGGAACTAAACAAAATGTACCCCAAAGGATGGGCAGGTGCAAGCATACTGGGAGATTACAGGTAGGTCATCTGCAGAATTCCTTTTCTTTTTAGGTCAGATTTGTTAGACAATCAAAGTCCACATCTATTGGCTTTGATTTAGTTCAATATTTAGCATTCATTTAGACGGGTTATCTTTTTTTTTAGTCTTTCTAATACAGTGAGAGTCAGATGTGCAGTGACCCTGCAGAGTGTGATTCACCTGCTCATATCCTGCTCTCTCAATGATTTGCATGGATATCCTGCTAAGAACAGCCACTGGCAGCTGATAATCTGGCAGCCGAATAATTTAATCCTTGTCATTCATTTTGTGGCCTGCTGGATGTTAAAAGAACGGGAAAAAATAAGAATGAAAAGAGGTAAAAGCTCTGGCTTTTGTTGCTTGTTTTTATTCCTTTCAGCCTCTGTTACAAGTACCTTATTATTCAGCCTAGGCAGTAGGGACTTGTAGTTTAGGACACGTGACATGGACAATAGATAATCTACATAAGAAGCATAGGGCATCACAGAGCGTACATTCTATCCATACTAATTAATACAGAAAAAATTACAAAGAAGTAGACCACTGTTGCAGCTTTGCCTCAAGTTTTTCACAGGAAAGGCGTGTCAGTAACCCACTCTTTCACTCACCGTCTCCGTTAGTGGACTTTAACAATAGCTTGGGGTCATAATTCGAATGTATAAACACTACTAAAACACAGGAGCAATATCCTCCCTTTCACCAGTCTGTGGGCATGGTTCAGGTGAGTGACTTAATTATTTAAACTTGAGCAAGCGTGGCTGCCATCCCTCTGTCCTCTGTTAGCAGTAGTGGAGGCTGGGGCAGGGCGAGTGCAGTTCACAGAGCAGTGGGGCATTCACGCACTCCTACTGAATGGCTTAGGATGCAGGGATTATTGGGCAGGAAAATGAACTCCTGTCTTGATGGCTGCACTTACGTGTTTCTCTGGGGCACATATTACACTAGAAAATACAAACCATAACCCAATAAATACAGTGATATAAATAAATCTCTGGAGAAAAGTTTTGCTGCTGTTGTCTGCAAATAGTGCTTTTATACATAAATTGAGGCAGCAAATGGAGAATGCATGGGTGAAATACTTTGTGGTTATTCAGTTTTAGTACCATGTATGCCTATCTTTTCCCAGTCTTTGCCATGATAATTGCAAGGAGTTGCTGTGAATGAGTCATTGATTACTAGATACAACTGGATGTAACCAGGGTGGGGAGAAATGTTAAATATTGATGATTGTGTATCATGTGTTTGATGGCAGTATAAGAACATGGCAAGAAAAAGGTGTGGGGTTTTTTCCCTAAAACAAGACACAAAGGTAGTTGATACAAGGGCACGTAGTGCCATAGTACCTCTGTAAGTTCCCATTTAAAGAGCTCTGCTTCCACTTTTATGATACATAGCTGGCAGTTGTTAATCAGCTCTTGCAGATAAGAAGTTATTTGTGTTTTTCCTTTTTTTTTTTTTTTTGGGAAAAGGCATAACCACATGCTTACAATAAGTTTATTTTACTATGCTCGTACAATGCTGCAAATTGTTCTATTTACCAAAGCATCTCTGCCCTCAGCATCTGTGGGCTGCTGTCGCTGACTGGCTGCATGAAATATACTGGGGTGATAACATCAGACATTCTTTTGTTGTTTCTAATTTGGCTCATGTGTACTTACAAATGTCCTGTGACATTTATACCTACTCATAACTGTAAAGGTTGTTTTCAGCTGTCTCAGAAATGCTGCTTTAAGTAGGATTGGCATAAAGCTTTTTGGATACAGTTTGAAACTACTTCCAAGGTTTTTCCTGTAACAAACAAAGAACAGAGCAAAAAACTTCCAAATGCTCTAAATGTAGCAAGACCATCTGTTGACTTAGGAAATGAGCTTAGTAATGGTAATGTCTTTTCTGCTGTATGTCCTGGAACCAGAGAATGCCTAAATTGCTTTTCCTTTCCTTTTTCTTTTTTTTTTTTTTTTAAATTTCAAGTGAATTCTAATACTTGTATTTTGAATTTGAACACAGGTCAAGGAGCACTTCTAATGGTCATTTTAGCTGTGTCTAGAAAAGGACATAGAGATTGGAAAAAGGGGTGATGCGTATCGGGAGGGAAGGAGCAAGATTACAGTGTCACTATTCTGGTCTGTAAAAATCTCCAGTCACTGACTATTTCTTGCCTGCCTCTCTCCTGGTGAATGTCACGGTGCAGACACTGAGCAGACACTTAGAATGCTTAGTAGTTTATTTTGAGTTAATGGGCTGGTGGAAGTTGAAACTGTGCAACATGATTAAGAAAGCTATTTTTCTTTGCAGAAGCATCAATTATTCACAACCTAGGCACACCTTAGGAAAAGAGAAGGAAGAAATGGACTCAATTTCTGGGAAGCTCCTACGCACAGTTGCCAGAAACAAGGAGGAAAAGGAAAACAAGTACATCCCCTATTTGCAGAAGTGTGTTTTGACGTATCTTCTGTATCACAATGACTGTAGCTCCATACAGAACTGATTTACACCGTACATTTGCCTACCCTAGAGAGTAGGCATACATTTTTTTGGCCAAATGTCCCAAAACACTGTTGATAAAGGGACTTGGAAAAAAAATCCTGTCTACATCCTGTCATCCTGAAGGCAATGAAATATTAGTGAGGATAGTGCAGTAGAAACCGTGACTTGAGAAGGAATCTTTCATCGAAAGCCTGTAAGTTCTCTTCACTATTAAAATTCAGCACACTTTCAGAAAACAGACTACAGGAGGAATCAAATAGAGTTTTATGACTTCATAACTTTTACATGTCTCTTTTAAGCTCTCCATTATTGTTCACTCTTCAAAGACAGTCTGTGGCATTACAGAATATCAAAGGAGCTGTCTGGAAAAAGCAAGCTTTGAGAACCAATTACTAGAAAGCGATAGTACAAAATGCATTTATCAGTTAGCTTATCAAGACTCTGATACAAGAATTCATTCGGAGAGGAGCGGCATGCCTTCACAACATTCACTGATGATAAATCACCTGTCAAAAGTCCTCAGGGGATATCCATGTAGCTAAAATTAGTACACACGTCCTAGTACAAATGACGTCTATGGCTAAAGCTGCTGGAAAACAGTGTACTTACATTGCTACATCTTCACAATAAGTCAGGGTAAGTAATACCTGGCTACATACTCTGGAGTTCCAGGTTGTCCTTGAACACTGTAGTCTCTGAATAATATCTTGTAGTTTACCCCGCGCAAGGAGTCTCTATGAAGACTACATGGTATCTTCCTATTTCGAGGCCAAAGCTCTGCTTGAGAAATTAATGTGGGATATGATTTTACTTTCAGTTTTTAATAACGTCATTCTAAGGTCTCCATTGAAAATGTATTTATTCCCTTCCCCGTTCCCCCCTGGTTCATTGCCCCTTGCTGTAGATGTGCTTGTATTGGGAAGGCAGGGATTGGTCGGTATTGTGGGAGTCGTTATTGTCATGGGTGGACTTATTTAAAGGAAAGCCTGTCTTACTGTCTTCTCTAAAGATGCCTGGACTCTGAAATCATCCAATCCCCTCTGCAGTATTCATAGTTAGATCCTTCTGACTAACCGTAGGCTATCTGTAGCTCTCATGTATGTCACCCTGACCTCTGAAATCTGTATTGTAAGTCAGCCAAGTGTAATAACTCTAAAGGAAAGGTTTTAATAGTAAGAGGAGCAAGGTAAGAGTATGTATGCATGTGCATGTACGTGTTGTCAAAGGATCAAAGGAATTAAATGATAGCCAGTCCCCTATCATGAAAAACAAGCTCTGCATGACTCAGGAGCTACCTTCTAGCCCTTTCCATATTCCTAGTTTGAACAGCAGCTTCCTATTACAGTTCTTTTATAAAAACAAACATTGGCAAGATTATATTTTTTTTTAGCACTAACACATTAACAACAATCATAGTGGGAGCTTCATTAGGGGTATGTGGAAGTCTTGCAGAAAGAGTTGGTATATGCAGTTTGCTGTAGTGACTGACAAATGGATTGACTAAGCAAGAAAAAACAGGTTGAGAAGAAAGAATATGTGACTTAGACTTTTATGTCTACAAGTCATTAACATCTGCTGTTCTGGTGAGTGCCGTGGGGCAGGGAGGAAGGAACAAGACAAGATTGGCCCCAGTGTGTACCGGTAGCAAAGCCAGGTGTTGGGCTGTGGGATATAGGCTCTCTAAGAAGTTTTGTCCCTAGGATCAGAGCTAGGGCCCTTGGAATGCTTCTAGGTGAGTGTGGCTCACCTCGTGGCCTGTGTGATACTTTCATCTGGCTTACCACCGCTTCCCTGGAGGAGACTGGGAGCAGCTCTTCAAGGGATGAAGGTAGCCCACACGGCTGAATCAGCCCTCCTGCGCCTGCCACAGAGACAGGCTGTGGTGGCTGTTGTTGCTAACAGTGGGAAACTGCCAAGTTTAACCCTGACTCTGTGGGTGAGGCTGTGGCAGAAACAGAAGTGTGCATTTGGTGATTGCTCCTATGAGGGCTGGGGAGGTAGCAGATTGAGGGTGGCAGTGGGTTTGGTGGAGCTCAGCCACAGACATGTCTGAAGATAGGTGGGTGGGAAGAGTAGAGTCTTCCTTCCCAAAGCCTTCATCTGGCCGCAGTAAAACTGAAGGCTGGAATGCTCTCTGCAGTATCCTGCCAAATATGCCGGAGGAGACAGTGCCATTTTCCTCCTCTTCTTGCATCACATGGGCCTTCCAGACCAACAATCCTCACAAATCGAAAGAAGCTCCAGGAGGTAAGTCCTGAATGAACGTTGACTTTGTATGACCACTGGTTATATAAAGGCGATGGACGCTGTCGCTCTGCTCACAACCTGTATGAAACCAGTGGGAACCAAGGATTTGACTCTGCATGATTGGTTTTTCCGTGCTCCTTACTTTTACTGCAATGTGGCCAGGCTAGGAGACTGAGCTGCCAGAATGGTTTTTGGAAGGAAGAGCCTACACCACGTAGAGATATCTCGCCCTTGGTTTCTGAGAGTCGTTTTGTTCTACATTGCTCTGCTTGTACCTGCTAGACTATAATTGTAATAGGAGGCTGTAACACTGAGATGAATTTGAGTGATTCACTGTGGATTAACTAAGAAGTTCTTGTGGAAGCCGTGCACATCCTGAAGCTATAGATTGAGGTAGATAGTAACAGTTGTTGTTAATTAAAAATATGAGTCCAAGACACAAATGAAAACTTCTTGTCTATCATTTGCAGTCTTGATTGGGAAACTAAAAATGCTGAAAAAGAGGAGATATTCATCTACTTAACAACAGGACAAAATATATATATACATTTTTTTAAATGCAAGACTCTTATCTTGACCCCACTTGTTTGGGATTTTTTCCTTAATATTCCCCAGGTATTTTTAAACCTTTGAACAAAGGGTTTGATCACAGGTAAGTTTCAATAATAGCTCTGCACATTACAAACAGCAGCATCAGGCACTAGTCAAATGAAAAATACAAAGCTCTCCATCTACTTCAGTCTTATTCAGTCTTATTTACATGGTCAGTCCTAATCCTGCAGTGTGTGCGCACACAGACACACAATATGTACCCAGATTGTATGATGTTATATCTATCAACTAGCAGCAGAGCAAGGCTGAACCCACAATGAGATGCTCTGTCACTTGTAGCAACTTCAATATTTTTTCAAGTGTACTATAAGGGATTTGAAAGGCTTGATCTTTAGATGGAGAAAGGAAGGAATTAAAATTCTTTTGTTTCTCCCGTCTTTTTTTTCCTCCCTTCTGTCCGCCTCTTTCCAAGGATTTATATTCAGATTGGAACCATAAGTGGTTTCTTTCTGCCCTCAGATCACCCTGACCTAGAAATACTGTGGCAACTCACAAAAGCCTGAGAAAAAGTGCTTGCATTCAATAGTGCTATAAATTAGTGATACATTATGATAATAAAGAATAAGGGATGTAAAAATGCATGTGTTAAAAGAAAAAAATGTAGTAAAAAGTTCTTAGATCTAAAACCATTGCCCTGGCACAACACCCACTTCCCTCTCTGAAAATCAGTACAGCTAAGTCTTTAGCTTTGTAATGAGTTTTTATTTAAACTGAGATTGTTATAGTTGTTTATTACATGACCAGAATGTTTTAATCTGGTGTATGATTCATACCACTAACACAGCAGACAAGTATTAACTTTGTGATTACTCCCTACCTTATAAAAGAATTTAGAAATCATTTTATTAACTTTATTATAAATTATGAGTAACAGTGCCTTCTGCAAATTGCAAAATCTCTTTAAATTGCCTTTGGGAATATTTCCTAAAAGTTTATCTGTGTTAGTCAATCCATTTAAAAAATGATCTTTTACTTGTAACCAGCTGCCACATGGAGTAATACTGAAAGCTTCTTCTAACGTTGCCCTAGATTGTTTATACACCGATGACTGAAAAGAAATCAATCCTTTTGTGTCTCTGTCAATGTCTATGTCTATGTCAAAAACCTATTTTAGATTATGTAGGCTATATGTACACACATATATTTATATCTGTCTTTGTTTACATAATGAAGACATACATGACGGTGTTACATTGTTCTAGGATTAAAAGATAGTCACGTCTCTCTCATATTTCCAAAGAGAGAGCTTTATCTGATGATGTAAATAGAAGTAATGTGTCTTCTTTTAAGATCTTTGTCACCAAGGCATTAAGAGTAAGCATTTGAACAGTTCCTATAACTTTTATATACACAACAGACTCAGTTGTCTTAGAGTAATTTCACAGTATTCATTTTCCTATGCATTAACAAGGCATGTAGCACATATTTAAGGGTTGTTGTTTGTCTGTTCTGCTGCTGCAGCAATATATGGCAAGATTTTTCATTCCACCAAATCAAAGCAAAGTTTACTGGAACACTGGCAGTGAGATCTCAGTTTTCCAAGATCAGTAGCCCTAAGGCAGACCTGCCAGCTGAACTGCTTCAGTCTTGGCAACGCCGAGAATCCAAGCAGGCAGTTTTTCCAGACTTCTCAGGATTTGCATTGAGAAGTTTGAGTCCAGTTCTAAGTAGCTGGTAACATAATTCTACTGGGGCCAGATCGCTTATTTCATATCTGAAACATGGTTTATATTACTTGTGAACAAAATTACTGCCAAATTTCCATCCCTGAAGATTCTTGGATTTGGTCCCAGTGAACTGAAATCTTGTTCAGAAACCAAACTCATCCTCAAACTTTGTGTGTAAGAGAAACTTTCCTTTTCAGCCTGCTCTGTTTCTGCTTTGGAAGGAAATACAGCTGTGCTGCCTAAGTCTAAAATCTCCTGTCACTAAATCAGTTGCATCATCCAAGCTAGACATACATTTATTTCTTCAAATTTTTCATTAAATACTTAGTCTTTTTTTTTTCAGTGTCTTCTTAACTCATACCTCATCAGTGATTCTACTGAAAATACGTAACCCAAACCCAAATGTAGGTTGCTGCGCTAGCCATGAAGGTCTCACAAAGGTCGCTGGTAACAAATTAGGGTCTTTGTCTTAAAGCTGGTTGTTTACGGGCTTCTGTGGAAGCACAACGCTGAAGAGTGGAATTCTGTCTGCTTAGCAGACAAGGCTGCATTGGGTGTTATGATACATAGTTCAAAAGAGCAACAAGTGATGTAGTCTGCCAGTTTTCCTCAGCTGTCAGAGTCAGACTTCCTATACAATCTGTGGTGAGAAATAGTCTTGATAGAAAACTAAGCCAACCAGCCGTGGTGCTTAAATTAGGGACTCCAGCAATCGTGTATCTGAGCTCCCTAGTTATTAAGTGGAGACAAATACACTTCCTGTACATTTGGTTTGTGTTTTGGAGACTGTATCCCTCCATGCATACAGATTGTGAATGCACAACCTGCTGAACTCAGTAGAAAGGTCTGCCATTCAGATTATTTGTGAAGTCTTCTAAAATCTAGTTTTAGAACACTTTTTGCATGTATAATGTAGAAATAAGAACTAAGAATTACTGTGCGAGTTATCGATTATTTTTTCAAGTTCTGAGATCAGTCCTGAAGCCCTCACGCAGGCAGACTTCTAGTGTTTTTTGTTCATAGGTGGGAATTCAAGTTCACCGAAGTTAAAATTGTCCTAAAGGATAAATTTAATTCAGGTTTTTTTGAGGGAAATAATGCCATCTTTACCACTGTTCTTGGTACAGCTGCTGCAAGCTCAAATGACTGGTATTTTGAAGTGACTGAGGAAAGAGCAGGGAAAAAGAAAACTGAAATGGACATTAAAATTTAAAATAATGTAAAAGTACTCAAAGTACAAATCATTAAAAGATATATTCAAATTTCTCTAGAGAATGATGATCTCTGATTATGGAAATAAATAAATGGTGTGGGTTTTGTAACATCACGAGACCTGTCAAAAATAGAGCCACAGAGCAGGAACCACAAAGTCATTCATTTATCAAATCCACTATGAATGAGCTGCTAAATCACAGCTAACCCCAAATTATTGCAGATTATTTTGTTTAATAATTTAGACAGATGAATCCAGAAATGGAAGCCCTACTTCCTTTCTTCTCTACTGGTGTAAGTCTCTAAAAAATCCTAATCTTCTTGGATTAGTGGGAATTTTGCTGTTGATTGCAGCAAGGTTATGGATTTACCCCTGATTCTTGCTGCTGTGAAAGGAATATCGATAGTGAGTCCAGATGCTGGAACTGCCCAGACAGCAGTGACTGGAAGAGAATTTCTGGAAACCGAGTAGTTGGATAAGCACTCAACAAGGAGGAAAGACAGGTATAGAAACTTGCAGCTGTTACACCGAGTAGATGACATGCCTGAGATGGCATGAAGAAATAAATGCCTTTTCACAAGAACTGAGCCTCTTCCACTGTAGGTGGGAAAATAGGAAGAACAAATTTGTGACAAAGAACAAATAGTAAATCACAGCCTTTACAGAAAAGGAAGAAGTGAAAGTGTGGAGGGAGAAGTAGAGCAAGGGATAGTATATTATAAATTCGTTAGAAGTAGAAAAGACAGAAAAGGAGCTCCAGTGTTACATAGATGTTAAATGTTCTGTGGGGAACAGAGCTATGGAAGCCTGGGTTTCCATCTGTTATGTATTTATATCAGCATGCCATCAAAGAATGTTTTATATAAAATAAGGAGCCAAGATTTTATCTTTCTTTTATTAGGGAAAAAAAAGCCCCAAACCACAAGAAGCTTCCTGCTTGGTTTATTAAAGTGAAAAACCCCAAATTACTACTTTTTTTTTTTTCCAATTGTATCAGGCCCACAAGAAATTTGTTGCTAGAAAGGGACATGGGAATCAGATTCATGATCAAGACACTAAAATTTCCAGCTAGTAATGCAGAGTAAAAAGCAAAAGTAACTAGAACTCTAAACATAATGGCATTAAAAATTCACGTTTGTAAGAGGGTTGTCCAGAGTGCTCTCTCAGGGAGGAAAGAAGTTTAATGGCCATAACTGCCTCCCAAGTGCGTATGACCCAAACGAGTATGTTGTAGCGGCTACTGAGCGTTCCTGTTCGGAGACAATTTAATCATTTTAAAAGATCCAGTTTCAACAGTGGTGCTTAGAACGAGATAACCTTGACAAAAGGTCCAAAGTAGATATTTTATAGGAGTAGAGTGAAACTCAAACATTTTAGTATGACACGTATGAGCCACCTTTGACTAACCATTCTGTTTCCCATTAATGCTGGGCCTCGAGGATGCTGAACTTCCAGCAAGCCTGAGATCTGCATTCAGTGCCCGAGACATTCAATGCCCAGACTTTTTAATGGATCTGATTTTGCAAGTTTTTTACAGTTTTGACTAAGGCTTTGAGATTTGCTGGCTCTCTATGAAGAACGCACTGTCGTAGCTGGGAGGTCCGAAGTGGTGTTGACCATGTTTACTGGCAGGTGTACTTTTTCCTCCGTTGTATTTGACACATTTTAGAGTGACATCTAGTGACTAGTTTAGTTAAATGCAGGTATGTACTTCGGATCTCGTTTCCATCGTTAGCTCTACTGTACCTCCACTGTGGTAAAAAGTCCATAATCATAAGCCAGGGACTTGGGAAAGATGCTGTAGTTTCTCCATTTCTGGACTCTCGGTGAGTTCTTCCTCCTCTCACTGTCTCCAGCTGGATGCCTCACAGAATGGATGTAGCAAATTGGCTAGAGCTGCTTCAGGATTTTCACAGTCTGTACTGAAGTGTCTACGTTCTACGTTCATCACTTGTAGTACTTGTCTAGTGTAAATACATTTAAGGATCAGAGGAAAATCCATGAGCATTTGTAATAATCCTTCTGCTTACTTTTTGTTTATACTGGGATGCTTAGAAGTAGGAACCTGCTCATCTCTTGTTCTGGTAAGCATGACAGAGATGACTACTCCTAATTTCTAAACTCAAAAACAAATCTCATGAAAAGGATGGAGAAAATTAGAGCGAGCAGACTGGGAGAGCAGTGGTCCAACATTACTATCTGGTATACAGGAGTTTCTTCCGGAAAAGCTTTTCGCAGGAGAGGGAGAATGTGGATCAAGACACACCTAGGTTATAAGCAACCTTCTCATTCAATGAGGAGTGGACATCCCTTTCCGGGCTGTTCAGAGCCTGCATGCAGTAGCTGCCTAGACTCCTCCGCTCCTCACTGACTCATCTTGCCTGTTCCTCAGGTAAGGATGGGAGAGGAGTATTGCCCTTCTCTAAGCCTAATCAATAAGATAAATTGTTCATGCCCTGCAGGAATGGAGCAGCATGTCCTTTATGGCCTACTTTATGTTGCTTCTCATTTTATGAGATGAAACAAAGAGTGTCAGAGATACAAACCTTGGCTCCGGTATCAGATCTGAATGTTCCTGGGTTTGAGATCTGGGCTTAAACTGAAGGACTCTGAAAATTTGAATTCATGCCATTATGAACCTAAGTTTACTTTTCAAATCAAGATTTTAGTCCATGTCTGTCCTTGCCAACTGGTACTCTAGTTTACAAACTTTTAATTTGATATTGTTTATCCCTTTTGCACTTTAACATGGATAGGGCTGAGGGTTTAAGCCCAGCAACTTTGCTTAACTTTTTACTTCTAAAAGTAAATAAACAGAGGAGTGTTACCCATGAGCAGCCCTGGTGATTCCTGGAGGTAACTGGTTTGACAGCGTGCTGTTATCGCCCCATTAACCATACAGCTTTTGCTTTTTTTTTTTTTTTTTTTACCGTCACCTTCATGTAATAAGGCTCAGACTCCAGCAACAAAATGCTTGCTTATAAATGCAGGCCTTTGCATTGCTGAATTTCTTTCCGTCTCTGTGACTCTACGCCATAGGGCTGTGCAATTATTTTTGCATGAAAACTTGTTCTCGGTAATTGGCATTGCCTTCCTACTCGGTGTTACTTGAAGCTTCAGTACCATGCAGCTTCTTGGACCATCTTCTCGTTGGACCAATATTTTTATTAAAATACTACCCAAAACTAGCACTGGCACTGATTTCAGAAGACACCCCTTTTCTTCCCAGTAGAATAAACAGTTATACTTATCTACCTAACAGTCATTCTTTTAATCTCCCTTTTTTCTACTTTAATAATTAATCTCCCTTGAGGCAGTGAAAGCAATTCTTGGTTTAAGTCTATACAGATTAGTTCCAATGCATTGAGCTTGTCTGAAAAACCAGGTATCGTACTGAAGAGAGACACGATAGACTGCCACAATCTAGCTTGATAAAACCATGTGGCAATTTATCAGTTTTCATTTACCTTTCTGTCCTAGATTTACTCATTGTATAGTAATGGTACTGAAGTCTTGCAAAATGCCAGTTCTATCTCCTCACTTGCTCCTTTTAAAAATGCACATAGCATGTGTTTTTTGCTCTGGGTCATAGGGTATTACTGTCAAATTATAGGAACAAATATCCTATCTGCTGTACCTGTGATTTTTTTACACCTTTGGATGCACGCTATTTACCCTTTCATTTTCAGTTTTGTTGTGATTGTCCGAATTTTGGTAATTCATAGAATGTGGTAAATGCTTCACTCACAGTAGGCGCCCTACTCTTACTCTCATTAATGTAATCATCCCTACTGAAAACAGAAGAAAAGCTGTATTTAATTGTTAGGCCAAACCTAAATTATGCTTTGACTCCACCACATTGTGACTGGGTAAAGGCCTCACTTCTTCCCTCTTCAGCCTTTCTCTACTTACGAACTTAAGGGCCAGGATTCTGTTTTCTTTCTAAGTCCAGCTAAATCCTTCCGGGTGTATTTCTGTACCTTTCACATCTGAAGAATGCTCTTCGTCAATGAAGTCTCTTTCCATTCCTCTACAAGCTCTCTACTTAGTCATATTTTACATTGAAGTGTCTATTTTGATGAGTTTTCCTTTCTTTTGAGATTTGCTTTCTTCTTCTTCAAAATTGTCATTCAGCATGGTATCTCAGATGTGTGCCAAATGCAGAGAGACTTATGTGGCCCATAGGAAATGCTAAGTCTATCTATATCTTTCTCTTTGTTTAGGAAGATGTGGCATCTGAAGAGAGCTGATGCTCTCAAGTTCACAACTTGCTCCCAAATACAGCTGCCAGTGTCTTGAATGGCTGTAATCTCCCATTTCTTTTTCACCAGAGTCTCTCAGCGTTAGGCTGTAAATGGAGGGAGAAATCTCACGCCCAGTCCGATTTTCCACATTTAAAAAGTGAGTCACTGTACAGTGCTCCTGGGGCCAAGAGGAGATCAAACAGAGATGAAAGTCTTTGTGGCATCTAGTGTTCAAGGTGCTTGGCTGGAATGGGAAGCTCCTGGGTCTAGACTCTGCTCCGAGGCTTATTTGTTTTTTATCTAATGATTGTTTAATGTAAATTGTGTGTGCAGGATTGAGAGCTGAGACTAAAATCAACTGGAAGTTGTTTCCTTCTGCCTTGCTCTTTGCTCAGTCCTGCAAGCTCAATGCTGAGATGCGTAGGGCAGGTCAGGCCTGAGCGTTTGCTTTGTACAGAACCCTACACAGTCAACAAATTATTGCTTGAAAAAAGGTATTTTGTGCTTCTGATTGTTGAGTAAGCTGTTCTGTACTGGAGTTTTTCATTTGAGCAGGTAAAATCCCTCATTTGTAGACTAAAATCTCACCACTTCCTTTATTTAAGGTATATATAAGGTAGATATAGATTCCATTCAATAACATTTCTAACCACCTAGTGTTATCCACAGCAGTTCAATCCATAGACATCATGCCAAATCCATGTTTCCTTATACAGCTATGTTTGTGAAACATAAAAGTACAAAGGAAGCAAAGGAGAAGGACATGTTCACAACTTCTCAGGCTCCATCAAAACTTCATTTACTTACTATGGACTCTTCACAGCCTTCAGGCATAATACAAATGAAGACAATGCACTGTGGGTTTTGACAAATACAGAAGTTTCAAAATAATTAAGAATGCAAACTACTGATTAAAGAGTTTTTGCCATGCTGTATCAGTTTATGAATCATCTGCCCATTGGTCATAATATATAGGTGAATTAAAAATTAGCTGAAGGATATTAATTAAAGAAGATTAAAAGAAAAATGCTACTTATGGAAGAGAATGGAATGTGCTCATTGTTGAAGCGAACCTCTAACACTTTAATGTGTGTATAAGCTTAGGATGTGTGTTTCACTCATTATTGCAATATGTGGAGTTTGAAACAAGCAGAATGTACTCCAGAATTGGCAAAATAACCCAGGATTGATATTCTTCTGTCAGTCACTGCTTTTTGAAGAGGGCAGTCAAATTCAGAGCCAGAGACAAGCTGAACTTTCCAGATGGATTCTTTAGCTCAAGATTTCAAAACCCAGAAGTTCTGTCTTTATTTGTAGTTCTTTAGAGAGATCTGTCTATAATGGTGGGGATACGTTATTTCTATGTGAGCTCTTCAATAATATTGTATTTGGAAGCTTTCTGTTTTATAATAGCAAAACCTAACTGTTGTTTTAGTGTCCAGGAACAGAAAATCCTAGATGTTGTGGGCCAGTGCCCATTTGATTTTGGGTGGTCAAATAGACAATCATTTGATCTCTGTTTCTGTTTTCCAATTTGCCGAAGTGGGATTGTCGTATTTGGAGCATGTAGCAAAGGTGTCCTGGGTTTACAATCTCTCTGTAATGTATGAATGAATGTAATGCTTCTGTTAAAGTAATTTTCATTAAAGCTCCAGATAGTTTATGGGAAGAAAAATCTATTTTAGGAACTACTTGTGAGTGGGAGAAAGTTCTCTTGGGTACCCCTCCTTCTAATAGTGTTGTAAACTTTTATTTCTGAGGAAAGATTCTAATTTGTTTTCCATTCATATACTTAAAAATGATTGGAAGAGTGGATTACCCCTACCAACAAAATCTAATACCTATTACATCTATATTTCAGTGCACCAAATCAAACTCAAATCTTGGGTGCATTAGATAACAAGAGGAGAAGTTGTGACATTATCTCCAAAACTAATTTTGTACACAATATCTGGCACTTTTGGACATCTTTTTCATGTAAAATTTTGAAACTAGTGTCCACAGATAGGTGGTGGCCAGGTCAAGCCTTACCGCTTCGGTACTGTTGTGACTGTAGCATTAGAGCAATGGCAAAGCCAGTCAAGAAGCCTGCACTGGCCTTACTAGTCTGTGCCGGAGTGTTTGGAGTGTGTGGAGAGTTGGACAGCAAACATGATTCCAAGACTGAAGCTAGTTTGGATGAAGCAACACATTGCAGCAGACATGGCTGGCTTTAAAAAGGTCTGTTTATGTCCCCCTTACAATAGCATCAGAACACAACAGTGCATGGGGGTGAAAGCTG
The DNA here is from genome assembly GCF_036417535.1 of Chlamydotis macqueenii. NCBI lineage: Eukaryota > Metazoa > Chordata > Aves > Otidiformes > Otididae > Chlamydotis > Chlamydotis macqueenii. Next base: position 7,864,803 of record NC_141561.1, read on the forward strand.
GTGGCGGGGAACCATTTCTTTGCAAAGTCCTATCGGCCTGCGGTTGTTCACTGGGCAAATATGTTTGCAGACAGGGCTGGATGCCACTGCAGTGTGGATGAAGGATGGGCTGCCAGGCAAGGGATGCTTGTCTCACTGCCACGCGACCTGCTTTACATGCGATACTGGGAAGGGCTGGATGTGGTAGAACGTTTTACTGCTGGTAAAACCTGAGAGAAAAAGAAACAACAGACTGTATTATGCAGAAATGCATATCAGAGGGTTATCACTCCTCATACTGCATGTCTGTCTCATCCGTTTCTATTCCAGCATGCATATGTTCTGGGTACCTAAACACCTTTTCTGCCAGAAGAGTGACATTTTCCAGTAAAGGAACAAAAGTGCTGAGAAACGGAGGGAATTGTACAAGGTCATACAAGAAGTTGTGATTAAAGAGATAGTTGAACCTAAATTTCTTGTGTTAGGCTAGTGGTCTAACTGGTGGCCCATGTTACCTCAATGGAAGGAAAACATCCTGTAGGTATCTCCCTCAGTAGCTTCTGGGGAAGGTGCACCCGGAAGATTAACATCGCTCACTGGTGCTGATTCAAATCAGAGAACTCATTTCCTCAAATCGAGCATCCCTTGCAGAGTGTGAGTTGATTTGCACTGAAGGAGCCCTGTTTTCTGGACTCCTGCAGCTCTTACTCACAACAATCTAGAGACAACAGAATATCTACAGGTTTTCCCCATTTGTCTTGTTCACTGGTAATAAAGGGCTGAGAAGTGCTATGAATCAAAAGATTTAGCCGCAATCACTCAGCTGTTGCATGAACTGTTCTGCATCCTGCTGCACTGGCATTGCTTTGTGTTGGGAGAATGAGCTGTGATGTGCAGGGACAGGTAAAGCCTGTTGTTGCTTCAGAGGAGATGAATGCGAGGAAGTGTGCACACCTGTGATTTGGACATGTTTCCTGGATTGCTGAGGAAGGCAACAAATGAGCAGTGAAGTAAATATTTTCTAAAACATTTATGGTAACTTGGAGAATTTCTCTTTTGTAATATTCTTATAATTGCTGTGACCTAGAGCTGGTTGAATGTTCATCCCATTGTAACGTTTTGCCCCTGAAAAATGTTGCTTTCAACAGTCAAGGTATACTCCTGCTTGTACACTTATCTTGGAAATTTTTTTTGAGGTTATCATTTCGATAAGATTGGAAATATGCAACAATAAAGTTATTCAGCTACTGGAATACAGATATTTTCTGTGGAATATTGGAAGTGCTAAAAATATTTGTCTCAATGAAATAAAACATATAGCACAGAATTCTGAAATTTTTGCTTAATCTGTGTGAGATGAAATTATATCCTGGGATGTCAAAATTTCTCCACAGATGTTAAGTTCTGCACTTAGAGCTTCCCTGTAAGTCTAGGAGACATCACTCTTTCAATTCTCTAATAAGAAAATGAGCACGGAGAGTATCAGGCTCTTTCCATCCTAGTCCACACTTGGCCATGACCTCTGTGGGCCTTGGTTGTCTGTAATGCTGCTGTGTTGATGGGCTTCTCAGAGCTCTGCGAAACACTAATTTGAAAGTTTTTGTCAAGTTTGTTTGCTGCAAGAAACTCCATTTTACCTCCTCTCACCAGAAGGACTTACTGCCTATCTGGCTTCAGAGAGGAAGGACAAGTATGACTGAAAATTCCGCACTGTTCAGGCTGTCCTGACATTTCCTCCCTCCCATCATGAAAAGCCTTTGGCTTTGGCACCTGGCTTTGATCTCGCATCTCTATGCCAAACATCCATCATTAGTCTGTGTTTTCTGCATTGAAAATTTATCTCTGGAATAGCACTAGGGTATGCTGGCATGATTACACAAAAGATGTGGTGATTGGAACCTCCGTCGCACATACTTATCAGCATCCCTATGTGTTTGATGATAATGTGTATTAGTCTGTCCGCAGTATGAGTCAGGAGGTGGGCTCAGATCAAAGTCTGGCATTTCTTTAAATACCTTTCAGTTGCTTCTGCATCTATGAGCCACTGTGTTCTCTTCCAGTTCAAAGAAGATCGGATTGCTTTTAACCATTTGTACAAAACAGAAGAGAGGAAGAGATCACAAATCATGCAAGGTGACGATTGCTTGTGCCTATTAATGGACAATTTTTGGATGGAGGCAGGAGCTACAGAGGCATCTCATCAGTTCAAGCACTCTCATTCCCGTGCTCAGTACCTCTGTTCTTTCTAAAGAGTTTTTCCCTATATTATCTGGAAAGCTGGAGCCGTTCTGAGTGCTAGGGCTGCTGTAAGTGCCATCTGTTGCATTAGTCATAATCTTGCTGTCACCTTGTTCCTCTCACCAATTGCTTGTCTTTCTCTGTAGAGTTCAGCTGAGAGCAATCACCAGGCAGTTTGTGGGTGCCTTCCCAACGAGGTATCCATCTAACTCCCCCTTGCCTCTCTCGCTGTAGTGATTCCATATAAATGTTACAAAGCCACATCAATGCCTGAAGAGCTTTCTCTCCCCAAAATGCTCTGCTGCTTTTGAAATGTGCTTCCTCGCTCTCAGGAGACTCCATCCAAGGCTGAGGAGTTTTAGGAGAAGCTTGGACCCATTTGCTATCTAGCTTGAAAGAAGCATGTATAAGAGCAGTGGCTCCTGTTCCTGTTGTGTACTGGGCTAGGTTTAATTAAAACTAGGCTGCTTAGATTCGAATGTTGAATTCTTAGCAGGATCAACCCCCGTCACTCCTCACTTAAAATCATGTGAGACACCATTTACCCTCTGACTGATAATTTTAGTGTCTCTTCAGTTATTCTGAAACCTTTTCTCATCATATCTTGTTTTTTTTTTTCCCAGCTAAATTAAGTGTAAGGAGTGCAGGTATTCCAGAGAGAAGTTAGCTGGCCTAGGTTTCTTACCTAGTGTTTCTTACCTAGTCCTAAGATAGGTCTCTGCAGAAAAAAATCACTAGATGACACCATGCAAATGATTTTGGATTTTAAAAAATATACATTCTTTTCCAAATCAGGCTGAGGTTCCTTGCCTTAACTGCAAACCCCTTTATAACATGTAGCTACAAAGTTCCTTTCCTTCCTGAGGCTCACCAGCCTCTCCACTCCCAGGTAAGCCTGTTTGCTCAGCAGAAGGGACTAGTCCCAGTACGGAAGTATTGCAGAAAAGGAGAATTTTTTTGGCCATCTAGCATCTATGGCAAAACTTAAAGATAACTCTAGTAGCCTGTGACTTTCGACAAAGATCTTTCCTGCAAATAAGCTGTAAAATAAAAGTGAACTATGGTCAGGCCCCAGGGATCTGGGATAGACCCGGGTGCCTCTGTTTGCAAGCCCTATCATGGAACTGTGAAGCTAAGGGCTATGATAAAAAAAATTTTATCCATGCTCCAGCCAGGGTATGTGCACCTCTTAAAGGCTGTAAGTGAGGTGCTGCATTATAATGGGTAATCCAGTTTTAGAATTCCCTTGGTCCTCTGTCTCTGAGAGTTTGCTCACTTCTGGAGGAGGTCTTGTTCTGCTCTGCACGGGGCCACTTGCACACATTGTTCTCTTCAAGTGCGTAGAGAGCTGAGATGCAGCAAAGGGCAGTACGGGCAAAGTAAGTAAGAAAGATCCGTTCAGTACAGAGGCCTTTCTACTTGATTTTCTGCTAACCCATGTAATTGCAGGAACTAAAACGATTGTGACGCATGCTGTTCCTTATGGTGAATTACTGGGATCTTCTGGGCGCGACCTGGCTCAGCTCTAGTTATTACTTTCAGATGAGGTTTCAGAAATTACCTATTATTTGACAAATCTGGCATTTGAAACAATAACTTTTTTTTTTCTTTTTTTTTTTATTTGGTACTGCCTTCACAGTGAATGTCACTTCCTCTGGCAGGGGAATCAGCGTGTAACTTCAGACTTTGCAGTTGGCCTCCTGATCTAGTCAGGGATGTCCCTGCTCCTTGCAGGGGGGTTGGACTAGATGACCTTTGAAGGTCCCTTCCAACCCTAACCATTCTATGATTCTATGATTCTATGGCTTTTCTGAGTATTTCAAACCAGATTCACGGAATGCTGAGGCACGGAAGCTCATGTCCTGTTGAATATGTCTCTTTGCTCTTAGCAGCTGTCTTGTACTTCTGTTCCAGCACTTCTGTAACAATTTTTTTTTTTTTAAATGTTAAAGATTTTCACAACAGTAAGAAGGGTACAAAATTTATGTGGCAGCAGTGGTAAGTACAGTCCTAAAATGAGCAATCCACTTCACAGTGAAACATGACCAGCTGGCCCAGCCATATGAGTCTAGTGATTCTTCATACGCTTGTTTTGACTAATTCTGAAGGTGTCTCTGACGAAGTGCCAAAAATTAACACAGACTTTGCTACAAGGGGACTCTCATCACCTTTTTGTATCTTGGTTACGAAGCCACCTGAACCCAAACCAAGATGGCTGTTTTCACCTCAAATTGGAAACCTCAACCTAAATTGATTTAATTGAGGTCGATCACTGACATCTTGGGTAGTGATAGGATGCCACCTTCCAGGTTGATTGGCCACCTGCTCCACCAGTAAGTGGCCACTTGTAGAAGCACCAGTAAGTAACAGGTTTAGCTAGGAGACTTATGTAACACTGCAGGTGCTATTTATGCCTTCTGGAGAGAGCAATATCAGAACCTTCTTTTGTTCTGGTATTGCTGTTTTGACAGAATTTTATCCAAGCACTTACTATACATGTGCACTAACAGCAACAGAAGATGGAACAGATCACACCTCTCTTTTGACAGAAAATGCCTTCTAAAATCTTTCCAGAGAGCATTCACTTTGTTCCAAATCCCTTTACCCCCAGTGAGATGCATGGGAAAGAACCTCCTATTTTAACCCATTCTTCTCTTCTGTAAAATGAATTTTTAAAAGTTGAAACTCCTTGTTTGTTCTTTATCTCTTGTGCATCTGCACAGAATTGGATTTTTCTTGAAAGTAATATGTTGGTGGACTTTTTTTTTTTTTTCTGTTTTGAGTATTGAAAAATGTTTCATTCAGCCCTGATCTCTGCTTTGCCTTAGGAAAAATGCCATTAAGAGCCTACTGCTGTCTTCTGTCCTAGTGGGTCATTCTACAAAAAATTACTCAGCAGATTCCTGTAACATCCAAGATGCCTCAGGTGAGGGTACCTGCTGTGGTGCCCATCAGGCGGTGGGACACCTGGAGTACCTTAGCCGAGTGGCAGAAGTACAAGGCCAGACGGACCAGGGCTGTGGTCTGGTGTTGCTCTGCACACCCACCTAATCTGGGGTTCCCAGGATGAGATGGTGAGCTCCCAGCTGCTGCATCTGTCTTCTCAGGCAAACTGTACAGCTGGAGTTTTGCAGGAACCTGGCCCAGAGACGAAGGAGGAAGCTGAAAGTACCGGTGCCAGAGAGAACCGTGTGTTGGCAGTGCCGCAGCGGCTTCCTACGGTGTTGGGCTGATTGGAAGCAATATAGGGAGGGATAATCTGAAAAAAATAAGTGGTTTGGAACAGTTTTATTTCAATAAAATAAAAATCTGTTAGAAACCAGAAAATTAGTCCGGTGGAAAATTTTCAGTGTTTTGCTGGCATTATTAATAAATTTGCTGCCTTTTATTGCTTTAAATTATTTTAACCCTTTCAATACCAGTAGTAGATTATTACATCTAGATATTAATCTACTACCAGTAGTAGATTATTACATTTCTTTCTTATTCTTTCAATGTTCAAGAAAAAATCCTTTGCTTCTTTGGTTTGGTTTATACACCTGAGGATAACGAAAAGGAAGACAAAACTCTTTTCCCTTGCCCTTGCGCTGCTGTTGGCTTAGGTGGGGTTCGTGGAGAGGCACGGCCAAGCAGCGGCACTGCCAGCCAGCCGGGGGGGGGGGTACTCGCCACGTTACTCCTCTGATCTGCTCCCCGAGTCACTTCTTGGAAAAGTGCTGCCATTTATCCTGCAATAACAGAAGACAGCGGAATGGAAAGCTGGAAAAGCAAAGTGTGATTAGTTGTAAAGGATAGCACAAACAATAAATTAAAATTATGGCCAGTTGTGAACAGGAGAAGCGTGAAGGACTGAGACGAATTTATACTCGTCTGGCTCCCTTCTAAATGAAAAATGGGCACGAAGTCCCCCGTGTGCGGATTTGCATGCATGAGAAGAGGGGCTGGCCGGGTGAAAAATCGCCCGCAGTGCCCATCCGTCACTTGTTCCGTACTCGGGACAACGGATGAGAGAGGGGTGGGTTTGTACCTGAGTGACTGCCGCGCCGTCCCCCACGGCTGCGTTACGCTCCGTGTCATTCCAGCTCCGCACGCCTCACCTCCCCACGGCTGGGGGCCGTAGCGTCACAGCGCTAGAAGGACGCCCCCCCCCCACCCCAAACCAGGGGGGCCGGGGCCGGGGCGTGGCGGCCGCCGCCCGCCAGGTGGCAGCAAAGGGCTGGGAACGGCGCCGGCCACGCGCGGGCGTCGGAGGGGGGACACGCGGAGCCTGCGGGCACGGACGTGCCGTGCGGCGGCCGCGGGGGCTGCGGACGGCTGGCGTGGGCGCGCACGGAGAGCATGTTTCTTAGGTGAGGTCAGTCTGGTTCCGCAGGGGTTAAAACGCGACCCTGCATAACTGCAGTGGCATAAATAATAGCAGTATTTATTTATTTATTGATTGATTGAAATTTCTCCCAATACAGTTTGATGTTCTACAGCTCAGGCGTTAACATGTTGCGTTTCTGGAGCGACCCTTGCTTCACAGCTCGCGTATCCCCACCGTAAACGGGATCTCTACAATTCCCCGACAGTTTTCCTCACACTGTGAGAATCAACGTAAGGCCTTTACAGCGCCTGGTCCGTGTTTCCCTGCCTAGTTATTCCTAATGAAGTGCGTGAATTCGTAACGGATATTGAGAGAACATTAGGACTGGAAGCCTGAAGCAGGGAAAAACAGAATGGCAAATGCGTGGCCGTTGCTGGTAACTTGGTTGGTTGTAAAGGGAAGGTCAAAATTCGTATGCTTTGCAATGAACATCTAGCAACTGTCAGCTGCTTGCCAAAAATCTCTTATCACTCTACTTACAGGTGATTTTTATGCTTAACTTCTACATTGAAGAATTTCTGAGAGTTCTAACTCTCCCTCTGTTAACCACGGGAGACAATGTGCTCTCACAGCCCTTTAGGCCTTATATATCAGTCCGTGCTTTTCTAAAGCTGCATAGGTAGTTACGTAGCCTAAATATATAGCCTGTAAAAATATGCCTGTTCACTTTCTCCGATCTGATGAGAGCATTTTCGGAGGATGAAACTAAAAAATGCTTTGTTTTAAGAGGTGTTCTAACACACTCCTCAATCACACATTTATAGATGTTTTTAAAATATACTTTTTTTTTTTTTAAGAAGGAAGGCAATAATGCCACCCTGAAGATATTAATCAAAAATGTTGAAACTATTTTCAGAAATTGCTTCAGTGTCTGGAAACCTGTCTTATTAGAAGGCAAGGATGATGAATAGCCACCATCCTGCATATCTACTTTTGTGCCATGGTACTTTTCATTTGCAGATCTCCACATGCTTTATTTTCAGCGATTCGGGCACTTTCATGATCCGTCCCTTTTATAGACATTTGTGTCAGATGAGTGACTTGTTAATGGCTGGCAGACCTAGTAGGAAATCTCCCTGGTGATACTCTAGAGTTTAGGAAGCCAAGTGTATCTCCTTTGAAATGAAAATGCACATTGAAATGAAAATGTCCTTAATGGGACATTTCTTCACTGAATGTGTTCACATACAGTAAATGCCTTTCTCTTCACTGAGCAGAGGGAGGAGTTAGCTGCCTGCCCATTGGCATAGTTAGAAACCTTTATTGGAGATCACTGGGTAGGCTTGTTCCTGTGTGCATAAGGTTGTTATTCAGCCTGAAGTATTGTATGGCACACCCCGGGCGAGAGGAGTGATTCTGGGATGCAGGTGAAGCAAGTGAGTCAGTCTTCATTGTGGTGTTTGCTTGTTTGTTTTCAAGAGACTGTTTCCCTGCCGTGAACGTCCAAACGTTCTCTTTGGTATTGTACTGTACTGTAATGTTTTTCTAAATACTTTGATGGTATGGCAAGAGGATATCGGATATGCCTGTAAAATACATAGGAGTTGGAATGGGTTGGCCCATCTACAGGGTCCGGCTGGTTTCTGTGCGTAGTTAATGGGCAGGCAACTGGAGGCTGCCTGGCTGCAGGAGCTGGGTACTGATGCTCTCAGCTGTGCTCATCGGCCTAAGAGCAAACCAGCTGCAGCTCTGCTGGTCCCAGAACATTTAGGATTCGCTCAGAGCTCACTTCTGAGAGGTAAATATTCCCCTTACCCCAACTAGAGCGATGTAGAAGAATCCAGCACAGCTCTTGGACCTCACAATGCATTGCTCTTCTTTTCCTGCTTGCCCAGTTGTCTTCATACGTGGGTCAACACGTTGCAGTGTGGTACTCAGCTGTGTGTCTCTACATGGCAAGATGTTCAGAGAGCTCCTCTGCAATCACCACAAAAGCAGGCACCTGGGATAAATGTAGAGCAGCTGATGTGCTGCCTGCGTCCAGGTGCTGCTGCCCTCCTTGCAGAACTTGGTTTCTGTGGGCAACATGTCAGAAGTTGCTTTGATATTGAGATTTTGCCTTAAATTAGGGCAAAAAAAGAATATGTCTTTATGTGAGCAACAGGAACAGGACTGTAGTCTCCCATTCCCCTGTCTAGCTTCCATATTTCTTCCACTTCAGTAGCGTGCTCAAGCATCATCTCATTTGCCTTTTGTACGTATTTTTCAGTATTTTTTACTCAAGAGCTTTACTCATCATTATTTGCATTCAAATAGAGAGTTAGTACTTCACCTGATCATTCTGTTGATCCACTCCAAGAAATATTTACCAGTGAAAATGGATTGTATTTAACTTAAGTGGCAGAAGATTTGTAAACAAGATGTAATGAGATCTCAGCCTTTTTTTCTCAGGTTTTATTTGCTAAAATCCTAATATCTTGAGCATCAGTATGTGGGCCCTCTTGGCATCTTGCTGTGTATATTTAGAGGATGGACTACTCAAATACGCTGAGCCTTTTCCTCTTCACATTGATCCAGTGGAGTTCACCATAACCTCTCAGCTGACCAAAGCTCATTACTGTGTTAAGCCAGTCAGCTGATACAAGCAGTTCTGCTGAACATGCTGGTCCTATGACGCTATAAGTGCTTTTAAATCTTTTTTTTTTTTGTATTAGCTAGAGAAATAAGGAAGCATATATCACTTCTGTGGGATCATATGCTTCTTGGGGTTCACACAAATCAATTTACAGATGAAAGTGTAAGGGCAAGTATGGCCTTCAGTTCCATGCTGGATCAGTAACAGAACTTGTTTGTGTCAAGGGAGGAGGAGAGGAACAGCAACAACTACTGTTCCAAAAGCCCAGAGAAAATGGGGAATCTTAGTATTGGTACCGTGAGGTGTGAACACAGAGTTAAACAGAAACAAGGGGACAAGTAAACTTTTCCCAAACCAGAGCTGGCCCAGCTTGGCCTGGCCCTGGCCACATCTGTCGTTTGTAGAGTCTGGCCTCAGGGCAGCCCTCAGGAGGAGGGCGGACAGAACATGCAGAGACCTGTATGCCCGAGCACATCTGGCGTTGTTGTAGACATCTGGCGTGTGTTGTTACGCTCGGGCACAGTTGGGCTTCTCTGGCAGGTCTGTACGCCGGAGGTTGGCTCTGAGGGCAGGCATGCCTGCAGCTATTCTGCAGTCTGCTTGGTGCCGTCTCAGATCTGTTCCTGTTGTGCTGCCAGGGCCACGAGCATCCCATCCTTGGGGCTGCCTGTGAGCTGAGTGACTTCAAAGCAATGGGAAGTCAGCACTTTGTCTGAGCATAAAAGGCCATGTAACCGACTTGTAAAGGGCTTCCCAGTGCGTCTCTCATAAAAATCAAATAATACCTGATGATATGTCAGTTTTCACAGGATTTTGAGGTAGATATTGTATTGCTCAGAGACAGACTGTTCTGATTACTTCTGTAGGGAATAATGCGTGTTTTAGCTGCCTTTCTGCCAAGAAGTTTCAGTGGAAACCTGAATAGATTATTTTCAAACTTGTGCCACTAGAAATTTGTGAGACCTTGACAGGTATTCTGTTCAGGACAGTGGCATTATACAGTCTTGCAGCTTCATGTGGTAGCTGCTAAAAATGAAACCTGACTATTCAATTAAAATTATAGTAAATTATATTCTCAGGCAAATGCTTGTCCTAAGAAAAATTGCAGCTAGGGGTCTCTGTGTACACGTAGGAGGCAGTAAAATGGCAGGCTGAAATGTGTGTCAGAACGCGTTTGTGACGCTCAGAAGTTTGTCTGACAGTGCATTGGAAGAGTTTTCTGATTCCAGGTAGGTAAAATACAGGCTTTGTGCTTCTGTGGCACATACAGTTAGACTTACTCCTATTAACACCTTTCCTTTGTGTGACTCTGCGTTATGCATCCCCCAGCACCTAACTGATTATCCAGCGTGTCGTTCATTGACTTCTCTGGGATGTAAGATGCTCTCTCACGGGTTGCCTGGCAAGGGAGGGCAGGGTATGGCTGTGTAGTTGATTTTGCTGCATGGCTGCCAACAACAGCTACCACCCTCTGCTGCTACTTTGCCTAGGAGTGTTTTACCAGAAAGTGTCATTCAATGTGAAGCAGAAAACTCAGATTTTATCCCTCATGTAGGCTCCTTCTTTCTGCAGGTTTCCACATTCTTCCCGCTGAGTTGCAATGACAGCTTATCCATCGTTGGCTAGAGGCAGTGACGCTTCCTCTCAGAAAAGGAATTGTCTTCAGAAAAAAAGTTTGGCTGATCAAAGTGCAATATTACTAATTTGGACCCTTTTCAGCAGTGAAACATAGTGTAAAAAAGTGGTATGCGCTTGTGTAAGAGTGAGGTACGTGGCACCGAAGTCATTTGCGTGGATCCGTGGCACAGCCGGGAACAGAATCTCGGTTTCCTAATCTGGAGGTCAGTGGGGGTTTAAAAGAGAGTCTCCCTCACTAATGTCTGTTCCATAATAGCATCTGTGTTTTCCGGATTGAAATTAAAATGAATTGTTAAAAAGTGCCTGCAGTAGAGAATGTGGTAAGTACCCAAGAGTGAACAGAGAAGCCGTGTAAATCTCCTGGATTGGTTTAGCCCCCAGTGGCTGAGATTTTTTAGATCAAAGAAATGGAAAAGAATATAGAAGTAGGAACATGACAGCTCCCCAAATGTAACTGCTTCAGATTTCTCTTTTTGCAGGGGAGCTGACTCACAATGGAGGAAATGTGTTTTTCCCTTTCATTCTTTCAGTATTTTTGTATTTGAAGATTGCTAGCTTCTCTTTGAAGAGTTTACTTTGTAGCTTCCTGATGAGCTGCAGGTGACTTGTGAAATCAGGGTGACAATATATCATTCATTATTACACCTTTTGCTGATTAAGAGTGTCTTTTAAAAATGAATTAGTTGATTAATGCGCATTTTTATTAACATTATTAATTCTCAACCTACTTTGCACATGGAGCTGACCTGGAAGAAACTTGCTCAAAAAAGCATCAAAATTTCCTAGTAGCATAAAGTGAAGTAGCAGCCTTCTCTCTGCTGCATGCCAGCAGTGCAAAGGAACCATAAAACTTAGCAGAACTGGGTATTTCTCATTCTAAAATTAACAGTGTGGTTTTTACTGAACAAGGTATGTGAGGAATAAACATTTTATGTGTTATATATGATCTAGCTCATAAAAACTATAGGAGAAGCTATCCCTTCTGCTGGTGCAGAATGCACATGGGAAGGTGCTGAAGCAGTAAGAGACATGCCTATCATAACTGACCAACTCTTGTAAAGTGCTTGGTACTTTTCTTTCTTGCAGGAGTCCATGGGAGCTGAAGTCATGCTGCACTTTGCAGTAAGCACTTAGCACATCTAATCTAATCCATTTTTAATGTGGCTTTCACTTTGAAGCATCATGCTTTATAGGAAAACCAGATACACCAGTCTGATGTTACTGCTAATGTTTCTAGATGCAGTGAGATCAGGAACTACAAAATCTTACAGCAGCTACCTCTTTTGACTCTTGATTCACAACTACAGAAGTTAGCAAGATGGACAAAGTTTTTTCAGAATTTTCAGGATGTTAATGTAGTTTGAAATATTCACATTTCCAGTTGGCAATAGCAGGGTGTCTTCTCCACCAGCAGACAGTAACTTGACCCCTCTCTACACTGACATCAAAAGTACTTTTGTTCTCGACTTTGCCGGGGCAATTTTGAGTCTTGCCTCTGATTTTTCTAAAAGATGAAATCAAGGGATGTGAATTTATAGGGGAAGATTGTAGTTGTACAGTTGAACCTCTTCTGTTCACACAGAAGTATATTTACAGCTTTATGTAACTGAACTTCACCTGTAGTCAAAGTCTGCTCCCTCTGTCTGTGTAGTTGGGATATGTCAAGAATGAGTGCTCTGGATGTCCTCAGTCATTTCCTCTGGTCTTTGGTAGGGTACAGGGGAGTGAGAGTGACAAATACAGCCAAGGATGGACTTTATGCTGTGATTCAGTCCTGCTAATCCCTGGTAGAGATGCAAAGGTTGCACATGTATGGTGTGATATACTGGAGCTTTGTAGCTCTTTGATGTCTAGCTGGCATGGCTTTGTCCTGTGGAGATCTCTGTCCAGACATGGTTTGGTTTCCCAGTCCAAACGTGGCTTCCCCTACTGCTTCGTGATGCTCTGAAGAAAATGGAGAATGGAAGCTTGGGTAATTGTGGAATGTCTCATCCTTACTTGGTTGCTCATAACTCTGAATAAACTTCTTGCCTTCTTTATTGGTTGGGAAAAAATTTGGGCTTACCCTGCATTAAGTACAGCAATCGTGATAATTTCTTGATTTGCAAGCTGATTCCCTGGAAACAAAGAGGGCCCGTTTTCCTTTTCCACATCAAAACACACTAAGCTTCTTGTCTGCGCCTCATCAAAGGGATAATTTCATCACATGTATTGTCAGAAAATGACAGGAGGAACTAGGAAACAAGATTGGAATGAAACATTAATTTAAAAGAACACAAGCATCCTAATTGGAGATTTACTTTAACAGATTTCCCTATGTCTGAAAAATGATGGCTGGGAGCATAATCAGGCTTTCAACAGGCACCATCTCTGAATTGTTCATAATAAGTCTTAAATCCATTCGCTGTGATTTTAAAATGAATTTAGAAGCCATCATCTGTGTGGGTAATCTAAGGGACCACATCTTGATCCTTTGCTCAAGAGAGATGTATTCATTAAAACTGCTAAAAACAACAGAGAACAGAAGGCATGTCAAGGTCACTGTGATATTCTTGTTCTGATATTACTGCAGTAGTCTGTACAGCGTGTATATAAATCACATCTGGGACAGCTAAGTTCCACTGACTCAGCTAACGTTACACCAGGGATGAAGTGGCATAAGGCATCAGTGCTTTCTGTGAGGAACCAAATGCAATGTGTCTCCAGACCACGTTCATCTCACACAGTTAGAAAACCGTCGCAAAAGTGCGCATCCCGGATTCTCGTCACTCAGGGTTCACGGTGGGTGTAAAGCCTGTTCTTTGCGGCTGAGGAGTACGGGCTGTGACACTACAGGCAGCAAAGAGAAGCTGCCTCTATCCTTTATAAAGAAAATAATTGTCTCATTAATATTAACGAAAAATACCCAGCCACATCCATCGGGTTAAATTCACGAATGTATTGTGAAAGTTTGAGTGTATTGCAGCTTACATGTGCAGAGACATCCAGTACTAATTCTTTCCGAATACCCCAATGATGGATTTTCGAGGATTTATAGGGGAGAGATTAGAAAAGCCACATGTCGAGAGTGACGAGGAGACAGACTCACAAACACAGCGTCTGGGATGGAGGAGTGTTTATTAATAAAAAGAGACGTCCGTACAGTGCGGGCTGCTAGCAAGTGATGCTCTCCCATGGAGTGGGTGTGAGTTTCCCATGGAATTAAATTAAGTTCCATTTAATCCTGTTTATTATTTAATTAAAAGGCCGGGTAGTGGGAGACCTGCGTCTCCTCTGCTGGAGCCCTTCACGTTTTAGTGCTGAGCTGAGGTGGGATGCAGCTGCCCAGGCACTGTCCCGGGTTTCAGGGCACAGCGACACGACCGTGTGTTCCCTGCAAGGACGTATCTTATTGTTTCTTGTTGCTTCGTGACTAATGCTCAGGAGAAAAAAATAAGGAAGGCAGACAAAGGAGTTTTTGAGAAGGTGGACAGACAATGTAATCGGAATGGGACTGGTGCTGAGGGGCTGCTGTGAAAAATCTCTGCTCTCACTTTCCTTTTCTAGATTTAGGCTATGCCTGGATCCAGATTTACTGCCAGCTCTAGAGCTCCATTATCTGAAATGATGACTGCAGCAGGGCCTAAATTAAGCTCTTAATACAAACGCATTAGGGAAAAAAAAAAAAAGAAACTGGTTACCTGAACTCTCCAAGAGAAACAGGGGAACTTGGTATAGGCCTCTGAGGACAGACAATAGGTGATGGGTGGTGTGTGGCATAACAGTGTTTTACATAGCATTAGATGCCAGGATGCTGTTTCCTTTTAAATCTCAGTATTTCCTTCAGGAAAATGCTATAAAATGTCTGTGCCCTTTGGTCAGGTTTCTGATTAAACACCGGATCCGACGAAAGCCAGATAGAGTACAGCAGTTTCAGTGGAAGCAGTTAAGGAATCTCCCCAGGAACCTACCGCTACTGCTACAAGTGCTTCAGCAAGGTAATCTTTGCACTAGTTTTTTTGAGTGTTTGAGCTTAGAAAGTTAGCCACAGGGTTACTGTCTAGTTTAGTTCTTCAGTATGCAGGACAGCCTGGTGTAGTACTTTAGTGTGTCCGCTGTGTGTGCGTGAGGCAGTTGTAGATAATGTAAGGGCAGGTCTGGCAGAATGGAGTTCTTGCTGCTGACTGTCAGTTTGAGGTACAACTGGAATGCAAATATTAGTAATAGGCAGCTACAATAGAAATGAGGTACATATCTGGACGGCTGGGCACGCTGATTCCTAGTATTTACTTCAATCACAGCGCAATGATGCGGTCTTGCTGCTTTCTCAGCACCTGAATTAGTGGCCTGCCCTAAAAACAAGTTTTACAAAGTTGAAGTCAGCCTAGACTGAGATGACATGAAACAGGGGTACGGTGTGGTGAAAGGGATGTCTTTTTCCACAGAAAATGCCCTCCATTAATGAAGTTAGCAGCTCAAGAGGTACTTTCTGTTTGGGAGTGATGGGAGGGTGCAGACTCCTGAGGTAGCAGAGGGAACTAGAACAATTGGTTTGAATTTTGTTTGTCTTGGAATTTGCTGGTTTTTGGATGTAGACGATGAGATAGCTGCCTGTGTTTTGTTTGACCTCAGGCCTGAAGATATTCTGGGTGATCACTTTTTGTGCGGTGCATCTCTTTGCTTCCTCTACTGTGCTAGCTGTCTGTTTCCAAACACAACGGAAAATGATGACTAATCAGCGAATCTGGGGCTACCTTACAGGCTGTCTCTCCCTTTATTCACCCTCTTGAAAGAACATCTGGGACTCTTCTTCCAACAGTGCTTTGATTTTTAGCTCAGGAGGAATGGGAGCAGGATGTTCTCTGTGAATCAGCCCTAACCCCTCTTGGTCTGACAAAGCAAAACCCAAGTTTTTTGACCTCGTTGGCAAGTCTTTTCTGTTTATTCATGAATTTTACTGTGGTCAGGATATGGGAAAGATTTTGGCTTTACATGTTTGCACTGGAAAATGCTCCTGCTTTTGTTCATTCAAATGGAGAAAAGGTTTTTGTTCTCCTCCTTGTACTGCGAGTCTAAGAGGAAACTGCCTGTATTTCCATTGCTCTTTCTACATTGCCATGGGAACAGATTTGAAGTGCTGCATCCATTAAGTCACTTAATTGAAAAATGGCACCGTTTATCCATTCAAACTGCACTTTTGCCACTGCTCTGTGTACGTCTACATGGCACAATGTAGTTTTTGAGTGAGTTTGGTCCCGGAAGCGATCTAGCTGCATTGGCTGCAGTTGGGTTTGATGGTTTGGGTTGGGATAAATAGCATGCGCAGGGCATCGTGCCGGCACAGCTGTGCTGCCAGCTCAGGCTTGTGTGAGATGATTCGGGGTTAGTTCAGGTATATACACTGATATAATGTCACCCACTGTAAGACTGCATTTCACTGCGCGGGACTTTCTTGTAAGACTTCTCATGACACTTTGCATTCAGTTACTGTTTACTGGTGCAAAAATTTAATGTCCTACCTGGGTTTTTTTTTGTTTATTTTGCGATCGGTTTCTGCTTCTCGAATGCTAAATCAGATTTCATGTTATTAGAATAAAGCTTTCAAATGTAATTCTTCTGTAGTGTAGTAATTACTGCTTGTTAAGCAGGGCAGAGTGAGGAGAGAGTGAGGCACAAATTGAGGCAAAATGAGGCCTGTTGAAGAAATTGCAGTGCTTGTGTTCTTGGCTGCACAATACTTAATTGCCAAAGAATTTATAAGTATATGGTAATACGATAAAATTATCAAAACTGTATTCTTACCTAGTAGTGGGTGTTTTTCTTTTTCCCTTTTAAAACCTACCTCAAGAGTGAAGAATAGTGGTCTTTGAGTACATTCGTATTTCAAATGAGACCCCATTCGTAGCCTTTTAACCTCATCTGCAGGATCTGCTGGTACAAGCATTTTCTACGAGGAACAGCATTACTGTTTCAGGTTCTCCATCTGAATAGACAGAGAATGTGGAATATCGATTAGAGAAGTTGACAGAGGGAGTTGTAAGTACTTGATAAATGCTGTTAGCGTTCTGCTACTTTGTGTTTGTCACGCTTGGTGCCGTCGGTGCTTGGAGTAAGGTTTTTGGCTGGGTTCGAAAGGACAGTGATTCTGCAGCCAGGCTGGAGAAGATGGGCTGCTAGGAAATCATACTAAAGTCACCAGAGGAGTAAAGGGAGGAAGGAAGGAATAAGTAAGCAGAATATTTTTTTTTATTTCTTTTTTTTTTTTTTTCCCTGCATTACTATTGACAGCTCCCCCTCTAGTGCTGCCAGCCTTTCTGTAGCAGTCAGGAAAATGTTATGTCTCTTTATCTCTTGGACAGATATATGTAGGCTAATTTCCAGATACCTGCCAATGATAAATAATTTAAAACTCTGCAGAAAAATTATGATTTTTTCAAAACTGTTTAAGCAGTTACTTGACAATTTATGAAGAGGGAGCTGGGTACAAGTGAGAAGCTGGTGGTAGTTGGGTATTGGAAAAAATTGAAGGAAGTTCATAATGATCTTCGAGGGCAAGAAGTTAAAAAAGACTAACCCTGAAATAGCAGTTGAAATACTTTTACACTCCCCACAGGTCTGTGGTAGAAATCTCTCATCACACCAATTCTAGAGCACATGGTGCATTTTGAAGTGTGAGGAAGGGAATGGTGATGTCTGAGCTTCGACTTTTTAACGAGAAGGTGTAGTTTAGAGGGACGCTTGATGCCTGGTACAAATGTCTCCTTTGAGCTCTCTGCAGTGGGTTCTGTGTGAGGGGAATGGTATTTGGTAGCTGATGAACTGCTCTTCCTGTGGAATCTACTTGAATTGAGCTGATCCACAGCTGATACTCACCAGTACCACGAGAGTGAGCAAGCAGTCATTTGGGACATGTCTCAAAGAAGGTTTTATGGATTAAAATGAGAACTATCCAGTTCTGTGAGTCTCAGTCATGTTAGTCTTATTTGGTGAGATGAGTCCTGAGTGTTTTGTTTGAGAAGGGGTGTAAAAGATAACCAGTGGATTCTATGAATATATTAGGAATAAGGAAAAAAGGAAAAAAAAAAACAAACAAAGGAAAAATGTAGATTCCCTGCTTACTAGGGGAAGAGAGGAAATAAATGGTGAGGCAGAGAGGACTGGAGTAGTCAATGCCACTTTTCTTTCACCAAACTGTTAATTGTGATCTGATGCTTAATGAAATTAATTTTAATAAGGGGATAGGCGTGCAGGCCAATGCAAGGAAATAATAAGTTTTGTATTTTCTAGTTAAAGGGCTCAATAAACCTCAGGCTTGGTTTACAGTACCCAAGGAGTTGGCTGGAGTGATTTCTCAACTCTTAGCAGCTATCTGTAAGATTTCATGAGTTATATCCCAAGGGAGAGGAGAAAAATGAGCATAGCCATTACCTTTACAGTGAAAAAATGTGGAAGATCTGATGGATACTAGAGCAGTCAGTCAAATTTCAATTCGTTACCGATTCTGAGCTAAGACAATCAAGACTTTTATCTTGACAAATAATGTAGTTGTGGTAGAATAACTGAACTACTGACAGGATGGAAGCAGTTACTTTGAAATATCTGAGTTTTTAAGTACTTTTTAAGTAAAATTTTTTTTGACAGCCCCAAATTCCATTTCTCATAGGCCAGCTAGGTAAGCTATTCTAGAGGTCATTGCCATAACACAATAGCTTAAAATTTTTTTTTTTAAAGCCAGTTGTTCACCTGTCTGAGTGGTGAGCAGGGGCTTAGTATGGATCTGGGAGGGCTTCTGGAGCTGAGGCAGACCAGATCTGTTGTATACTCAGATCTAGTCAGGATTTTCCTTTAACAACTTCAATAGTGAAGCAGCAAATGCGGTTACAAAGTGTGTTATGACTCAAAAAGGAGAACAAGGGGGGAATGAAACACTCTGAAGGATGGCGGCAAAACAGAGGCTAAACTGGAAATTAAGTGAAGTTCTATTTTTGGAAATCAAATACATGTCTACCACGAGGCTTCAGCTCCTCTGCTGTGTGCCAACTGCATGATGCAATTGTAAAAAGGCAAATATTCCAGAATGTCCTAGGAGGAGTGTCAGATGTAATTACTCGGCTCACCTTGGTGGTGGTGATGGCTCAGCTGGAATCCTGCCTTCAGCTCTGGGCACCACGCTTCCAGAAAGAGTTAGAAAGAGCCGAGAGAACGGTAATGAGAACAGCAGGTGGTTTGAAAGACATGAGATTGGAGATAAATGATTATTATTTCTTCCCCCTCAAAGAAAAAAAGGAATCACTTAAGTTGCAGCAAAGATTTGCACAGGATGTGAGGTTTCTAATTGGATTTTTAATCGCTGTCTGACGAGAGAGGGGTTTTTAGGCAATGGTGAGGCTGTGGAGGTGCAGCCACAGCCTCACTGCAGAACAGCTAAACCCCTCAGGGGGTAACTTTCAACATGCTTTTGAGAAAATAGTTTGTCTAAATACACTGGGCTAAAATGTCTGCAGTCCAGAATCTGCTTCCTAAGGCATCCTGCAGCGTGACTGGGGCAATTGCCTTGACTGGCCTCTCCACCGCAGTTCCTGCCTCTCGGCGTGAGACATTGAGCATATTCCCATTGGGAGTGGGAATGGGATTATCTCAGTGTTATCCATGATCTGTTCTGAGCTTTTTTCCCCCAAGCATTCTCCATTTTTTATTACCCTTCTAATGACTCTCTCCACTTCTAACTTTCTTTCCTCTGTATTTTTCAAGCTTTCTTGCTTGCTGTGGTTTTGCCAGCCGTGCCATTGACCTTTCCTTGCTGTTCAGGTTCTTGTAGCCACCGGGCTTTCTCATGGTACCAGTGCAAAGGGTGTTGGTGTGGGAAGCTAGAAACTGTTTTCTCACTAATGATAACAAAATAACTGTTTAGACCTTCTAAGTCAACTGCTTACATGCTGGAACAAAATGCAAGGTAGTATGGAGGTCCATTTCATTGCCACTTGGGTGGGACTTTTAAATGACAAAGCCTGTGCAGCTTGCCTAGGGAAGATACAGTCATATCTTGATTTTTTTTCAATGGAAATATCCTAGGCTTTTCTTAGAAAACGGTTTCTCATCTAAATCGCTCTGTACAGTGTAAAACAGATGTTCTTTTACTGTTTATGTCGAGCATATAGGATTCATAATATCTAGGGTTTTCAGGCAGTAGCTAAACTCAAACTTATGTATTTAAACTGAAATAGCACCTTGAAAGTATTTCTCTTACGTACATATTTTAGTCTCACTTACCTGTCCCTCTAGGCTAGGTAGGCTGTTACTGTTAGCGCAAGAGTTGCCATGGAAACAGTTTTACACTCTTCTTCCTTTTCATTCTGTTTCTCTCAGACAGCATCTGTCTCTTTAAAACTGTAGCCATGCTAAAATGGAAGTAAAGCCCTCATAATTAAATACCAAGAGTTACCTCACCAGCTGATAGTGAGTGAATAAATTTGTTGAAATCAATGAAGCAATGTCAAATGACAAGGTGAGAATCTGTCCCTGGATTTTCAACCTTTCCTCTTCTCTTTTTCTCTAAAATTAAATATAAAATGGCTTTGAGGTCAAAGCCAGGGATTTGTAAGGTAGAAGTTTTTCAAGCGATGAATGGGTTCTTTTCAACTGTGGTAGGTGCATCTTCTTCATCCTGTTGCTATTCCTGGGTAATGGCAATGGTTTATGCAAACATAACTGAGAGAAGTGTTAATTATTTTAAATTTTGAAGAGTTTTCAATGAAGTCTTCAGAAGGAAGATGTTCCACTTGGATAGTATTTAAGTAGTGCCACATGTGTATGAACTCCACATGGCAGCCAGGTATGAAGGTCACTCGCTAAATTGAAAAATGTGTCAGAAATGTAAGTTTATAATTTGTAGGCATCAAAGCAATCATACGGAGCAAAACACATTGAAGGGGAAGTGGCTTGTCTCATCCTTAAAGCTCAGATTTCAAGAGGGAAATTGGAACTGAAATGAAAGCATCGAGAAAGCCTGTATTCATGTGATCCTTTATCTTGTAGGGGAACTCTTGTCAGTGTCTGATGAAAGAGGCTCAGCAATACCCCAACAAAAGGTTAGGATTATATGTTTGCAAAGTGAACTGCTAACTTTAAGGACAGTTTGACAGAAAGGAACTGTAGTCAAGGTGACCAAACAGAAAATGACAGCCATCAGTTCAGTCTGTACCTGGTCTCAAGAGGACTGATATCCTTGCCACATCTTTACTGGTCAGGCAGTGGTGGTGTGGTAGTTAGTTTTTGGAATATAGTGGTTGCCCTATTTGTTTCCAATTTATGCAATGGCAGCCATGTGCTGTATCATTCCAAAATAGTACTCCATGCAGCTACTGTATGGCTGAACAGAACCACAAACAACCTTCACTGAATTTCCTTTTATTTCAGAAATAATTTTCTAGAGCCTTTAAAGATGAATGGTTGGTACAAATATGGGCTCAGGGTACAGAACATGTTCTAGAGCATGTGTAGGACAAACTTGAATTAAGAATCGGAGCCAGAGCTGATGGCCAAAAGGGATGATGAAGTAGGGTTGTTGGGATGGATACAGGGCAAGTGCCTTCAAGGATTACCAGCTGGCATTAGGTTAGCGTTAAGGACAGAATATGAACTGTCAGGGTCTGATGAGGTAAGTTTATTGATAGATCTAAAAGAGACTTAGGATTTCTAGGGCTCTTGGGTTGTAGCATGCATTGCTGGAGGTCAGGGATGGGCATCTGCTCTGATTTTAGGGCTGTTGCTTGTCCTTCTGGGCCACAAGTTTAGATCCATGTTAGAAAGAATTACTGGGGTAGATAAAGGCAAAGCTTGGGCTGAGCCTGGAGTTGGAGCTAGGTTCAGAAAGGCTGCTAATCTGAGTTTAAAATCTTTAGCTCATGCAGCCTTTTCTGTGGACATTATTTCCTGCAGACCAAATCACATGGTCACCGTGAGACTAAAGTTCAATAGATTATTCATGTCCTCACAGCTGCCTTGTCATGATGTTGCAAAAAAGGATATAAAATAAATCTCTGCCATCAGGTATTTATTTTTATTACCTTTATGAGTCGTTTAATTGCAACGTGACCGTTTCAGGTGGTATGTGTGCAAGAACATCTGAGCTGTACTGAAGTCTATTGATTTCGGTTCTATAGTTACAGCTGACTAAATTTCTATAAAAATCAGCCTGCCATACCAAATCCTGTAGTGAGAGTTCAAATAGAACTATGATAAACCATATTCCCACACTCCATACGTAGTAAGGAACTGAACATCTGTTGGATTTCAGCAGGTTTAGAATTGTGCTTGGGGTAACACAATTTTTAAGGCAAGATGAGACAAGTTTTGAGGCCACACTATGCATTCCATTTAAAAGGGGAATTAAAAATGACTAGTGC
This sequence comes from Chlamydotis macqueenii, assembly GCF_036417535.1. Lineage (NCBI taxonomy): Eukaryota > Metazoa > Chordata > Aves > Otidiformes > Otididae > Chlamydotis > Chlamydotis macqueenii. Next base: position 7,886,983 of record NC_141561.1, read on the forward strand.
AATTAAAGCTTGTCAAAATAATTACATTAATGATAGGAAATAAGAGATTTTATCTCCTTATGCATAATATAAATGGCAAGAATAGGTAAGAAAATCAGCAAAGGCAAAAATTAGAAAAATTAATATGCTAAAAAAATCAGAAGATTTATCATTAAAGGAGATTTCTTTCATCTTCTTCTGACTATGTCTATTCATTTAAACCTGTATTGTATTATACAGACGTCTTTGTATGGTTCACTGTATCTCAATTAAGATTTTACTGCCCTGTCATAAAGCTTATCACAGGCTAAAAGTTTTCTTTTATTTCTCTTTCTGTGAAGCCTGCCAAGTTCTGTATAAGCTGTCACTCACTGTGTTACACTCAGTGGATGAATAGAAGTTTGTTCACAATGAAGTTCTCAGGGCTTTTTTAGACCACTTACAGTCTGTCCTATCTTCCTAAATCCCCTGCACAGACCTTCTGAGTCAGAAATGATATTGCTGCGGTGCACCAAAACGTCATACAATGGCCTTGAAAAACCAAGAACATCTGTCATTTAATAGCTATTTCTAGCAGCGGCTTCATTTTGGTGTCTTTATATATGCAATTTATAATCAAAAGATTTGGTATGTTAATGACTGAATATAGAAAAAGTGATCACCACTTCAAACTGTAAATATGAAAGGTTAGTATTGTTACGAAGAGTGCTATATCTTTGACCCAAGACGAAAGCAGGAGTTAAGAAGTCAGAAATAGTTTCTTATACCTGTTGTCATGGCATCAGAGCAGCGGTCACTCTGATAATAACAACGGGAAACCTGGCACAGAGGCACAGCCCTCACCTGCAGAAGCCTGACTGGACTACGCCGTGTCAGAGATGCGGATCAGGGACACTCAAAAATGTCTGCTTGCTTACACACACATAGCTACGCGCCTTGCAGAAAGCTCACAGCAGGTAATAAGTCTTTCTAGAGTCTTTATTTCTGAGGTAGAGAACATTCAGTAATGGACAATGAATACATGATGGAGGTATACTTGGTGCTGAACTGTATGAAGACATGAAGCATGAATAACAATTTAGAGTATTCCTAGTGAATTTAAACCAGTATAAAAATATGAAAGGTCAGAGGGAGATTTTACAAAAGGGTCCTGACATTTCTCTTTGCCCCAGTGGGATGCGAGTGCCCCATTGCCTTCTACGAAGATGTAAAACCAGGCTTAAAACAAAGCAGCGTTTCACTGAGGAAACATTCAACGTTCAAAGAGGGAGAATTTGTGAAAGTGTCATCTGCGTCTGTTCCGTGCCCTCTGTTAAGGTGGATGAGAATGTAAGGAATTAAATGTTTGGATGACTGAAAAGGATGAGTGGTCTTTCTCCTAAAGCTAGAGCACCTTGCTCCTTGTGTCCCGAAATATGTCTTGTCTTGCGGACAAATGATGTCTCTGATCTCTTTAGGTTTTTGTTTGAATTTTATTTGGTTTCGTGCTGTTGAGTACACATATACCATGGGGTAAAATGAATGCCCATATTGTTTAAGTAAGGTAAGCCATTTACAGTATTTCTTTTAATTACCTCTCTTTTGCCAGCATTATGCAGAACCATGGCAAAGAGGTGTTATTGGGATGTGTTTCAGACTGGCTATGATGAATGAATTGAAATGTGTTTTGCAATTACAAAGTAACAGGAATGAAAAGGAGTGCTGCAAAGATCATTGCTAAACTTTTCTGAAGCTTTCCTGACATCTGTGTCTTGGATATTCTGATATGATTCATTCTGCTTTCATCTGGAGGGCATCGATCATATTCATTTTTAATACTGTAAATCAACTTATTTCAGTTATCTATGATTTTTGGGGCATTGACCTTGGCTTTTTGTCAGCACCTCAGTGAGATTCAAGCTAAAATTGTGGCCCTTCTAAAGTTAAGTGGGAGGTTTGTCATTGACGTCAGTGTATCCAAGATTTGCACGTGGTGTTTTATGACTGTCCTCCTCTCATTATTCTGAAATGTCACGAAGCACAGCTAGATCTCAGCAGAGAGTTTGGTTCTACTGGAGTTCAGAAGCATGATTTTTGAGTTGAGAAGGACAACTCATTACCGCCTGTGTGAACTGGTAATAGGTCACCCGGAGCTGGGGTGATTCCTGTACCCTGAATGAGAAAACAGAAGAGGGTGCACCTTTTTCCTTCTTCTCCCGTTGCCTGCATGCCGAGTTGCCGGAGTATGACTCTTGACAAGTACTGCAGCAGACTGCCAAAATCCACATGGCGATTAAAGGACACGCAATAAATAACCAAATGTTCATTTCTGCAGCTGCACTGCAAGACTGCAATCCCTGCTTTTGGGGACGTGCCACACTGAGCTACCGAAAACTCCAGCGCTGGTCGCAGAACGAGTTTCGCTTGTCATGGTCTCTTTGAACAAATATTCTCAGCAGAAGTAACCTAGTTAAAAAAGCAGTCAACAGTAACATTTCACATGCACTGTTCCGAAACAAAACCATTGTGCTGTTAAATTGCATCTCCAACTTTCGGTTTTAAATTCTTCAATGTCTTCTCTCTCTGGATTCCTACTGGAGGAATTATTGGACAATTTATCATCATTTCTGTATTATTTCCCTTGTGAAAATCAAATGCCTGGTCAGGACCATAAAACACAAGTGTCTTGTTTTTAAAACCACCAGACATTTGCTTAGGAGTGAGAGCTGGAAATCAGCTGGATAGAGATCCCTATCCGGTCCTCAGCCCTGCAGGCTTTCAGTGAGCCGCACAAAGGAACGCACGGGGAACCATGTGCAGACTTGCAAGATATTTGGGCTGAACTGGACAGCTGGGCTTCCTGGGTGTGTAGGTTGGACTGAAACTCACCCTGTTAAACTGCCCTGTGTGAGGGCGAGCTTGGTCCATGTAGGCGAAGGCATATTAACTCTCTGCGTTCAGGGACTGGGGTTTCCTTGGCTTTTCCTGGGAGGCAATCTGGGCTCGGTGCTGTCGGGGTTGTTGCTGTGTCGGAGCTCTGGGAGCTGGAGGTATTATCCAGAGTGGGGCTCCCTGCTTCTGTGGTGCAGCTTTGTCCTCAGACAGAGAAAGGGCTGCTCGCAGCCTGGGTCTGGGTCCAGGCAGACCAGTCCAGCCTAAGGAGGATAGATCCCTGGGATAATTTGGTCTAGGATAAGCAAAGGTTTGTGGACTGAAAATGATGCAGACAGAATCCCCCAGGAGATCTGGAATTATATGTAGTAGCGTTCTACTAAATTGAGAAAGTGTTATGCAGGGGGGGATGGCTTTCATCCACCCTCCCGCCCTGCAAGAAGGCTCGTAATGACTTGGATTTGTCAAAGGATCGGTATCTTTCATCCAGTAACTAGAGATCCATATAAATGCAATTATTTTTATTTTAATTAATGATTACGATAAATGGGAGTTCTGTCTCAATCCTTTTCCTTGGGCTTTTATGCTTCTTGAATTACATTTTTAATAGCACTGAAGTATCTAGAGCAGAGGTACAGTGAGTTTCCATCCACGTATTAACTGACGGGACTGACAGAAATATTTGAAGCTGTGTTTCTTTAGTGGGGAATATTTATTTTTTTTTTACTATTAGTCCTGTATACCTAGGACTTCCTCTTAATTTCTGAGCATGAAAATGTGCTTCTTTTATATTTCCACAAATATTGTAAGAGTATAGCTTAAAAAGTCATAATTTTTGAACAGATTTTACATGGAATTTTATTTGGTTTTAGAACACTTCTAAAGAAGTGTTAAAAGAAAAACTACAGAAAAAAGCTTGTCAAAAATTAAAAAATGCAATGACCTATTTTGGAAATGTGAAAAATAATGTTTTCACACTTCAAAACTCTTAGTGAAGGTAAGTTTATCCTTTATCATATGCAACTCATCTGTGAAAAATTTTAGAAGGCAGCAGCACTGACGTTTTTGTAATAATCTCTATGATAGATATGACTCGCTTTGTCTTTGCAGACTTCGTTAACACCTGTAATTCTAAAAGTAATTGCATTCACGTAATGACAACAATAGCAACAGAAGAAAATATTCTGCATCACATAAGGGATGATGGAAATAGTTATCGTTAGCTGTTACCTTTCATTTGTGCCTCAGGAACATTAGTAATAATTCTTTGCTAAAAATTAGCACAAAAGTGGTTCTGCTCTTAGTAGTAGGAGTCCCCAGTTTGCATTTGGCTGTATTTATATGATATGTTTCTGTAAGATGTGTTTCTGCATTATTTGGCTGCAGAAGCTGGCTGAGGGGTTAAAGTGCAGCCTCTGAGGAGTCCCGTGAAAAGATTTTCAATCTAATGTATATTTTTAAAGCTCAGAGATGAGAAAGATGATGCATCTTAAATTGATTAGAGAATATCATTTACAGTTAGAGATGCTGCATGACCACTGTGAGTTGTGCATAAATCTTATTTCTTTTTAGCAATGATTTTTATATGTTGTTTGATGTATATTCCAAGGTCGATGCCAAGAGACTAGCAACATAAATCATGAAAATGAAGCAGCCTAATATGCAATAGCTAGTTACAAAATTCATATGTGGTATTAGATGAAGTAAAGTATAAATACTCAGGATGATAGAGTGTGTTAATTTACAGAGTTAATCCAGCTCTTCATGCAGAAACTTGACAAGGTGACTGCTGGTTCCTTTGGGCGCTGGAACCTTTGGGCAAGGTCTTGCCTCCTTTGGTGTTAATGGCCACTTGGCTTGCCTGATGCCAGGATTTCACCCTGGGTCATGATCCTTCCCAAGGACATTTTAATAGGAGGAGCAGAAGGATGTCCCAGTCCAAGTGACTGGTGGCAAGCAGGGAGCAGAGCATTAGGAAGGAGGGTTTGCACAAAGGCTGTCTGTGGAGCCAATTTTTTATGTTGTATGGTGCCATCAACCTGTAGCAACTGGTTGTCTGTGGAGTCCTTCTCCAGGCTACATTACAGGAGGCTTTTTAGGTGAGAGGCTTGGCACCTCTTTCCTGCCTGTGGTCACAGATTGTATTTGTTCAGGAGCTGTCTGAGGGTAAAAGTACAACAGACTGTGTTAACTGGAAGTCCTGCAAGTAGTACAAGCCAGCAAATTTTTGTATACAAGAGTTTATCTGAGCTTTTTCGTGCCTATGTAAGTAAAGAGGGGGCATCTTCCTCTCTTCTTCTGGTAAAGATAAGGAAGATTGAAATGGCAGCTTTAGGAAATATTAAATATGAAAACATGACATAGGCAAACAGGCCTACAGCATACAGATTCATGGAATTTTGCAGCTGGTGTGAAAGAGCACTTAATAAACTGTGTGTACAGAAGAATCTTTGTAGTAGAAACTCAATCAAAGAAAGTCCTTGGATTTCCACCTAAGTTTTGAGAGACTATTGAGGGAAATGAGCCTGGTCATAAGCCTGGAAGTTGCAGACAGCTAACGCCCAAGAGGATCAAAATAGCAGACTCTTTTTGAGGAGGTTAAGAAATGGAAGAATGTGGACATGAGGAAGAATGATGGAGAGATCAGCGAGTGCAGGAAAATACAGCTAAATAGGATGTGAGGGGGAAAGGCTACCAGTAGTAGGTGATGGAGTGTCAACAAGGAACAGCCAGCCTGTCTGAGACAAGAAGAGGAAGGAATGAGGGAATTTCTGAAAGAAAGTATCTGTGGAATATACCAGAGATGATGGTGGAGTTGGATGTGGTGTCAGGTAGTGTACTAATCTATTCGATTACAAGGAAGATAAGTACAATTACTGGCTGTGCAATAACGGAAGAATTTAATTTCCCAGAAATAGATTGGATAAATAAATAGCAGGACTTGATGGGAATTAGGTCTTAACACTGAATAGTTAGTGAACGAACAAGAAGTACCAGTTTTAGCTGGCCATTGACATCAGCCTCAGTTGAATCATCACAAGTGAGTTTTGTTTGGTTTTTAGACAGAAAAAGGTAGGCATAAACCTGAGGTTGAGTGTTCTAATGCTCATGGTGTTAGTCGTGTTTGCAAAACTAAGGAGCACAAGGATATAAATTCAGAGACAGCCTGGAATTAATTCCAACTAAAAATACAGACACAGTCTGAAGCTGTAAATCCAGGCAGACAAAAAGGAAGAACTGGGGAATGAGGCAAGTGTCTCAGTGAGCGAGAACTTAAGGCTGGACATTAGGAACAAGCAAAGAAAGGAGAAGGCTTAAAAACCTAGTTGAACTGGATCTTGCACAGAGAACCTCAGTACAGATACACAATCTAAAAGAGCTAAGAGAGCCTGTTGTGTACAGAAGCTCAGGAGTAAGCTATGTAAAGTCCAATTCTGAATGACCATTTGACATAGCTTTCAGAAATGTTGATGACATCCCTTAGGATAATCTAAATAATTTCTATTGTAGCTGAATGAACTAACAGATGAAATGGCATGGCCAGTAATAAGGATGTTTAATCAGTGTGTAAATAGGGAGATATCGATGTCTGGAGTTTTTAAACATTCAGAAGAGGAGAGGAGGGGAGCGTCTGTACAAGCACAAACATGTTGCTTTGGACCCTACAACTATGCAAAGTCTTGGATTTTGAAAGAAAACTGTTTAGTGACATGAAGGCAGACTTGAACTTGGAATAGCAGCAGAAGTAGTTACAAGATTTTGTGTAGCTGTCTAATGCCAGCAATGCTTTTATAAGGTGGTTTTTCATGCCTAACTTTCTGCTACATCCATTTTGTCTCTAAATGTACTTGAGGTCTTTTAGTTCACAGGACACAAGGATTAACAAATGTTGTGCAGTTAACATTATTGTTGTTTCACCATTACCTGGTATAAGCCAGTTGTAAAGACGGCAATGACACCACCCTTACAGAAATACTGGTTAGATCTTAGCAGCAATAGAATTAGAATGTCTAAAATTTCAACCTCAAAGCCTCCGGTAGCTTATCCCCAATATTAAGGCTGTCTCAAATCTATACTGTGCAAATGATGTCTTCTGGATTCCTGCCAGCTCTCTTGTCACATCTTGCTTTTTCCAGTGTTTTGGCTCTTTTCAGGCCATAACCTGAAGACTAGTAGCAACTTGAAACACACCAGACACAAAAGAGTATTTGTGAGACACAGAGAAAGATTTTCTTTCAATGATGAGATTTCAAATTATAGGTGTGGGAAACATCTCCCCCTCTTTCTTTTTTTTCTCTTTTTATTTATAACTGTTTCATTCCCATTGGATTCGCAGGCTTTGTTCCAGTAGACATATATTTTAGATACATACTGTTGAAAATACCTCGGTCACTGAATGAATGAAAAATACGCTGCGTGTGACTGGTGAAGGGCTGTATGCATGCTTTCTCTGGCTGACCTTGCTGATGAGACCTGTTAGTCCGCATGGGAGCCATTTGGAAGGGCAAGAGACAAACAATTACAGGTTTATGTGCCTAACCTTACTGGCAGGCAATATCCTGGAGACGTTAATAAGACGTGAGATCACAAAATATCTGGAGAAATACCAGCTGACAAAAGCTAGCTATGTCTGATTCATAAGGAATAAATTGTGTCTGACAAACCTGGAAATGGAGAAAAGCAGTAAAAATGAGACAGTGGATTGGCACTTTGAAAAGACTTGAAGAGGAATTGCAACATGGGTGTCACGTGTAAGGATTTGCAAGTGCAGCCGTAGAAATGACTTTAATAGCCTTGCTCAGGTGAGACGGCAGACACTTGATGTGGAGGCTTCTTTTTGCAAAGTCTTTAATTAGCCTTTAATTAAATTAAGACTTTAATTCATCTTTAATCCACAGCCGGTCTGTGCTCAGTGGGCTCTGATCACTTCACTTGAACTGTCGTATTTCTAAAAGAACAGTATAAGCAAATGTAACAAGTTTAGACAGAATGAAGACAATACGATCTTAATTCTTTAGCTGAGTACAGCCCGTCGTGGAGAGGGGCTTCTTGTAATTACTTGAACTTCAGAACAGACCACTTTCCACCTATGTCAGGATCGTAAAACGTGCTCATTCTTTGTGTCCCCAACAATAACAAAATCCTTCTCTGTGGCTGTATCTCAGAGGAGAGGTAACCTCCTTAACCCACAGACTTCCAGCCAGAGGGGAAAAAGTTACGTAGCTAAGGAGAGGAGATTATTCTGCTTTTATACAATATCAGATAATCAGTTACTACTCTGCAAGCTGGAAACAGTTTCATATTGATGATCACATGTGTATGTTTGCAACTGAAATTAACTTTAAGTTATTCATTAATTTGGATAGGTAGCTGATACTGTACTACAGGGAATTAACCACCTGCCTGCTGTTTTATCTTCCTGGAAGAGATTATGGGAGATTTTCTGCAGTGTTCAGGAACCTACAACAGAGTTCACCATCTATTCTGTCTGCTTATCACAGGCTGTAATTTATTAAATGCTTTGATATCCATTGAGATGTAAACTGCTGTGCACATAAATGAGTTAGTGTGATCCATCTCATCTTGTACCTGTTTGTGGGGAATTATTATGCTGTGTGTAAAGCACCAAACTGTCTATACAGTTCTTGTGTAGGAGCTACAGAAACGATCCCTTTGAGTTCTATAAGAAACCAGTGTCTTCCTGTAGGTTTTTGCAGTTGTGTTCATAACATTGATTCCCTGATTTTATACTAGTGACTTCTTTCTTTCCCCACCTAGCACATGGTTTTGAGCAAGATTTGGTGTAAACCTCAAGTCAGTGCAGGTTATTTAGCATAGAAACTGAATGGGGTCAAATGGGGATCTGCTTCCTGATTTCCCCACCAACAGACATTTGGGAGCCTGAGCTGACTCCCCTGAGAAACTCCCCCTCCCAGCTGTGGTCCTAAATCAAGAAACTACTCAAGCATACATTTAGCCTTAGGTAGGTGCCTCAGTCCTGCATTTTCACAAATTCTAACGTTTGTTTTAAACATATGCCTTCTAATTGCAGTTGCTTTCCTCAAGCCACTTTATGAATCCTAATGTCTGAGCTTCAATTCCACTTCCACTCCTGCAGCAGACCAATCTTCAATCTGCCAGCGTTATCTAGCGTTTGAGGGATGCCTCCCAGTGGAGGCATCTGAAAACAGAGCATGGTGCTTTTTTTTCTAGCTGTGAAATACGAAGTCTCTTCTATAATGATGAAGTTTCTTCCATAAATTATAGTAAAACAGTAAATCTTCTTTTTTTTTCCCCTTTGTTTTTTTCTCCCAGAGAAAAAACATCTGCCTATTGCAGATAGTTAGCATAGCTTTTGACACAGGAGAAAGCTTATAATGATGCTACGCAGAGATAAGAAGGCTGTGTGGTATAAAACCACTTCTGTATTTCTCCTTAAGAAAGCCTACGTGCATCAGTGTGGAAGAAAGCAATTTCCCATACGTTCCTTGGAAGGGTGATGTTTGAGGATGATTGTATTTCCCCAAATGATTAAAAGCCAGTGTTTGCAAAGCACTTCGTTACCTTTGGATGGGCAAGGGTGCAAATTTAAGAGTGCTGGCAGTGATTGCTTTGAAATACTTATTCACAGCACAAAACAGCGAGTGGGTCTATCCTTCAGGTGAGCATGTAATTTGGGAAGATTTTTTTCAGATTATGTCATCATTTAGTTATTTTCTTGGCAAAACCACTCACAGAGGATGAAAACAGGTTTTGCATATTAAAGCCGTTTGCAAGGTGTCAGGTCTGACCATGTGAAGGCCAGTCCCACAAGTGGTTACTGCCGAGCACGATAGTTCCCAGTAACCCTGGCTGGTCAGCGACGCAGTGCCATGTCATGTGTGTACGCAAACACAAGCTGTAATTGGGCTGACTTTGACATCTGTGGCCCAATACCTACCATTTCAAAAGCTCACATTCCTCCATTTCTGTTGGATTTCTTCCTGGTTCAACTTCTGCTTCTCCTTTTATTCTCTACCTCATTATCTTTTATCTTTTTGTGAGAACAATGGATGTAATTTTGTGTCATCATTATACTTTCTCTCAAAAAGGCAGAAATATCTTCTCTTCTTTATACTCTGGGAAACCAACATAGCTGTACACACCCAGAGCCAAAATAATCATCTGCTGATAAATAGAGACCTAAACTACCTCGTGGACAAATAGCTCCAATCTAGATTTTTTCCCCCAAATGGGAAATGTTCCAGCAAGTGAGGGTAGGCAAAAGTCGTGTAATGAATTATAAATGTGAAGTGCTAGCAAACTCTTCAGTAATGTTCTACGATGTTAAACACATAAGATACTAACGTAAATTTTCTTTGTAAGTTATAGGCTAGTGCCATGATTTTTAATATGGATACAGTAAGATACAAATTGATTAGAAATTTAAAATGTTTTAGAACTTTAAAACAAAAAATGTAGTCTAACATGTTTTCTCTCTGGTTTTGTGTTTAAGATCTTTTTTTTTGTGTAATTAAAAATGCAAGACTTCTGCATAAGCAGGTAAACTAACTGGCTAGCATAGAAACCATGCCCAGCAGCTCTAACAGCTGGACTCCTTTGACTTTACAGATAAGGGTGAATCGATGTGGCTCAGCGCCAGTCAAGATCTGTCTCCAAATTCACTCTTAGGCTCAATACCACTAGAACGTTTGTCCGTCTTATACATTCAGCACGGTACAGTTACTGATGGGCATCCTGTAAACTTCCTAACAACTTGGCACCTAACTAACTGATGTATTCAGTATTGCACAAGAAGATTCACCTAACGTACCAACAAGTTAGATGTAGAGTCTGTGCTCAGAGAGAGGCATTTGAGAAATACAACCTCAGGTACCAGTGCCTGTACAAGGAGGTATTTCTTGAGATGTATAATGGGGTTTTTTTCCATAGAGATAAAAATACGGGAGCTGCTGAATGGACTCTCCGTTTCTTGATGATCAAGGATGGAGGAATGACTTTCTGGAAGAAATTTGCTAACTAAACACATTTTGCTGACTAAATATAGAAGTGAGTGGGTGAAATTCTGGGGGTTTTTTGTTGTTTTGCTGTTTGTGTTTTTTAACATGCAGGTGTTAGATGAGATGATCTAATGGTCCCTTCTGGCCCTAGGGCAAAGTGCAAGCTCCACTTGACAATATTCATGGAGCTCTCTCAAACCCTTTTACCAGGCCTTTGGGGAAGGAGGTTCCTAATGGGGAAGAATTTTATAGAGCAGAAGAGTGTTTGCCAGCAGAAATATTTGCTGTTGGCAGTTGATTTTTTGAGGGGAGGAGGAGAGGTTTGCCAAGGTTTTCATTTGAAATGTCTTTTAAATCTTCATTAAAGATGCCTGTGGCAATATTCAGGCATGTCTTTGTATATTTTGCCCTGGAAAAAATAAATAGCTTTTTTTTTTTCAAGGCAGAGAAATGAGTTCATGTATTATTTCATGGCAGAGGTAAATTTCATCTCATATTTGTGTGTCTCAGGGAAAAAAATAAGGGAATATGACTAGCATCTGCCTCGTGTCACCTTTCTTGGAAACAATGCTTTCCAGCTTTGCTAAATTCATCCCTCTTGCTCCTCTTGAGCAAACTGTCAGAGATTCAGAGAACTGGAGCTGGACTTTTGTTAGCTCTGGTTCACCTAAGAGGACTGTGGACTGCTCATTTTTGGAAATCATGGCCATTTTTTGAAAGCAGACCTAGAAAGATTTATAAAGGTAGCACAATGTAATGGTGTGATTTGTAACCATGGATAAGTCAACAAATACAAAACCTGCCAGACAACCAAGGTATTACCGGCCGTTGTACAGGTTAGACGCAACCGCCAGCTGGCTCCGTATCGACAAAGCAATCTGGAAAACTTAGGACGGCTTGTGGGTAGGAACCCGACAAAATGTTTGCAAGCCTTTTGCACCGTTTATCCATTCATAATTTAGAAATGATAATGGCTTTTTGGAAAATGCTTTGCTTATGACCCACTCCATTCAGTACGATACTTTGAGCAGAAGACAGCGCAAGGAGCCATGCTGTGTCACGCAATCTGTCGCTGAACGGCCTGAATAGTGCCCGCGTCAGCCTTTTGTCCCCGACCACAACAGAGACAACTGGCTCTCCCACGTGTAGGTGCTGCTGGGGTGGATTGTCCTCCGCAGAGACAGATGTCATTAACGAGTGATCTACGGCAGGCCGTGTGGCTTGTGGAGCTTACAATGGCTGCAGCATCCAAAGGCCATATGTAGTGATCTCATTAGTTTCTTGATGGCCTCCTGCACAGGCTGTTGGAAATGTTTAAAAGTGCAAGTTCAAAAGGGAAAGTAATGTATCATGTTTGGATTTTCTCCTTCAGTCATGCAAATCAAACAGAGAACCTGCTGAGTTTGGAAGCTAGAATTTTTAGAGATGAGGGAATATCTTAATTGTGGGTCTGTTAAATGGCTTTGCTTCACACTGTATTTCCCCACCATTTCCCATGGTGAGAGTCCAAAAAGATACTGAAGACACGCAAAGTCCTTTGGGTATTCGGTATTCTCAACCTGAGATATTTATCCACTTGGTTCTGTTTCAGCCCTGGCAGATGTTTATCTTGTGCTAGAAATTTAAGGGAGACATCTGCAGAATTCCTGGGATGTTCAGCTTTGGATACAACTGTGAAGAAAAACACATGATGTGGGTAATGTCTTATTGTTTTCCTTTTAGTTGTATTTCTCCATTTTCAGTTAAAAATTAGTATTATAGAATCCTAGAATGGTTGGGGTTGGAAGGGACCTGTAAAGGCCATCCAGTCCAACCCCCCTGCAAGGAGCAGGGACATCTCCAACCAGACCATGTTGCTCAGAGCCCTGTCCAACCTGGCCTGGAGTGTTTCCAGGGATGGGGCATCCACCGTCTCTCTGGGCAACCTGGGCCAGTGTTCCACCACCCTCAGTGCAAAATTTTTTTTCCTTCTATCAAGTCTGACTCTGCTTCCCTCTATTTTAAACCATGACCCCTCATCCTATCACAACAGGCCCTGCTAAAGAGTTTCTCCCCATCTTTCTTGTAACCTCCTTTAGGTACTGGAAGGAAAAAGTTCCCTTACGGTCCACTTTTAATGTTACTTTAACATAATTACCCAGCTTCTCAGAAGAGCTTGTTTCTGCCTGAACTGGGCAGCCCTTTTACAGCAAACATCAAGTGGAGAAATTTTCCTGGGCAAGATTTTTTACAGAGGCAACATCTTTGTTTTCAGAAGGATATATCCAATTGCAATTGGCAGCTTTGAAACCACAGTAGACCATTTAAATTTTAATTCTTAAACCTAACACAAACACAAGCTGTTGCATGTCTTACCTACAACTGAGTATCTGTAAAAATGATGCAAAGTAAAAGTAAAAGCATCTTTGATGCTTTGAAAAACAAAAGCATCAGTAAACATCTTTCTAATCTCATCCTTACTACATGATTTACAAACTCTTTAGTGCAAATGCAAAGTGTTGTTTGAAAAATGTGATTAGGTATTAATTGTTTAGTGGTAATTACAGACAATAGTTAGTAGGAATAGCATTCTGTAAGGATCCTTCTGTTCTAGTCATTGTCCTGCTCTCTCAGATGGTTTTCCTACTGGGTGTAAAAGTTAGTCTGAAAACTTGATTTTGGATTCCAAACTTAACTGCTCCTGGAGGAGGACAGTGGTTAAATTATTGATGGCTGATGCCCAGTTCAGCTTTTTTTCTTGAGCTTTGCCGTCTTCATAGTTCTGAGTTCAGTGTCACCGTGGTCCTTCTTGCCTCACATCTAAAATCTGTCAGCACAGCCCTGAATTATTCTTTTTGTTCTCCACAGACAGTCTTTCCAGAAAAGAGTATTAATCCCTTCTACCCACTTTACAGTGCATTGCATTCGCTCTGTCTCAAATGACAATGTCTGTGTAGACTGAATTTAGGATTAATACAGGAAAATGGTGTGGTTTTAGTGAAATATGACATATTCTCTACTTGACATATGAATTCATCCTGTAAATGTGATACGCATGTATCTAAATTGTGGTTGCAGGCCACACTGGAGTGGCTTTGAAAACCATCACCGTGGTGGGAACTTCGGAAGTTTGTGTCTGCCTGGCAGGATGCAGCGTAGCAGCCAAAACCTGAGGGTCAGGGCAGCCTTGCTTCTTCCACATGGTGGTGACTGAGGTTGGAGCCGTAGCCCTCGTGTGTGTATGGATTTCTGGTGGGGTATCCCAGGGCAGCACATTAAAATTGGCTGCAGTGTTAGGTGTTTCCTGGCTGCTCTTTCCCTTTAAAGAAGACATGCCTGTGACATAAGAATAAATACTTTTATGTAAATATTTTCCAAGTGGAATTACTCATTATTAACACAGACAGTTTTGAAGGCAAATACAAACAACATGTGTCAGCAAAAACATTATTATTAAGGAATTCAGACTTCAAACCACATCATGATTCATAGAGCACTTGACTGGTTTTTTTTTTAGCTTCTCAAATTCTTTTTTCCTCTTCACTAAATATGAAAATGTCTTATGGGGCATATTTCCTCTAATTATGGATCGGACTGATACTATACCACAGGTTTACCAGAAGGCTTGTGTTGGTGCCTGATAAACTAAAAGCACGGGGGAGGATGCCTTGGGTAGCGTGTCTGCTCAAATGTTATGTAAGTGGAGGAGAGATGGAGCAGGTGGCATTAGAGTAATGTAAATTGAAACAGAGCTACACAAGGTCCACCTCAAATTAAACTGTGTGGTGAGATGGGAAGGTGAGAAGCACCTTTTTTACTCTAAAGGAGAGGCTGTGAAGCTTGTCTTCGGTGAAAGCTAGTAGAAACTGGACATTTTAGTGCTTTCTGGAGTCTGGCCCGTGGCTGCTGGTGCCTTGGGTCAGTGGCTTTCTGCATATGTGCAAGGCACTGGGAAGGAGGTGAATACTGTGGTAAATTGAGGGGGTTAAATAATCATTGCATAAATCCTGAATTCCCCTCTACCCTCAGCCTGTACTGAGAAACTCCCTTGTGAGGAAGGGTAGGGTTTTGGTGCAGGCCTGAACCTCGTTTCGCTGGCAGAGGGACAGAGCGGGACTTCTCCTGTTTAGCTGCTGTTGCTTTAGTCTCACTGTGCTGCAAACAGTACTTCCAAATTCTTAAATTTTTTTCTTCCTTAAGAATACTTTGCATGGAATCACATCCATATGGCAATAGATTTTTACCCTCTTTGGGACGGGAGGAGAAGAGAGGATGAAAGACATGTAATATATTGAAAATAATCTTGTCTATAATGTTTTAAGTAACTTTGTTGGGTGTCCCGTCCCCCCCGCAATGAGTCTGCTATGGTCTGTGATACCTTCCTGCCTCAGATCGCTTAAATCACAGCTCAATCTCCTTTTATGAGGCCTAAGGGAAAGCTGAAGGTTATGTTGCTTGCTTTCTTTTGTAAATATGTTACAGTCCATTTCATCTAGATTCTGGCTCTTTTCACAGCTGGTTGTTGAGTTAGTTCTGTAGTCTCTACTGTGATTTAAATCACTTAATATTCTGTCTTTTTTTTTTTTTGTAACGTTTCTTTTTCAAATATGAAGAACACTAGCGTTCATATAGATGTAGATTTTAAAAAGTGCTCAGTGGTTTCACTGGACATGTGAAACTATGTTTTATTTCCTTTATAGATCTGGTATGTGCAAAAAAAAAAAAAAGAAGTCTTCATCCTAATCCATATTTAAAAAAAAATCCTACATATTCAGGCTTAAGTAATACTCACATCAAATACTTTTTTCTCTGGTTAGTTTATATCAAAAATATACCAAGTTTTATCAGATCCTTTTCCAATTCAAATTAAGCAGAACGACGGGAAGGTATATTAAGATGAATGACTCTTGTTGCAGAGAAATGTATGACTGATACACTTTTTGTTGTCTCAAACTCTTCATATTCTTATTTCTGTGAAATGATTTTCCTCTCGAGGTGTGCTCCCTCGGCGCTGATCGGTAATTCAGCTATCAGACCTTTTGTAGAGACCCATGAAATAACTGCAGATTAATTTTCTCATCTTGTTTTTCGTGCAAACTTCATGATTTGAGGAGGTCAGGAATTTTATTTTCTTACTTCTGCTTTTTAGTAAAAATCATTCTTTCCACAGGTTTCGCAGGCTCTGTCAATCTCAATTCAAGCATTTTGCTTACAGAGCTGAATTACAACATGTTGTTTGAAATCAAGCAGGTAATGAAGTAGTAGAAGGGAACTATACCAGTCCACTTACTGGGAAGATTCCTACTGGCACCTCGCTGTGTGCTTGGGGCTGCTTTACGTCCATCAGACATGCACTGCAACGCAACGCTTACGCTCGTCTCAGTTTGCCACAACTGCTTTAAAGTCTTGGACTCTACGTTCAGAGGTTTATGGAGACAACTGAATTTCCCAGACACAAAAGTATAAAGTTGATGTTTTTGGTATTTGGAAAACAGAAAAAAAGGAAAAGGAACACTGAGAAGTGCCATGGTCATGCATGTTAAGGTATTTACCAGTGTTTGTGGGGATGATCTAAACCTTGCATGCTTTGCTGGATTTATCTACAACGCTTAAATCAGGATCCTGTTTTATCTGTAGCTGAAGCTGACAGCTGATGAAGGAGAATAAAAAACCTTTGGGGTTTGGCCCATCATTAACTGCTTTATAGCGAAAGCTTCTAACCGTCTGAGCTGAAAAATGCAATGTGTGTCCTCTGGTAGTGCATGTTTGTTCTTGATTCTTACATCTTTCATTTTCTTGCCGAAGGGGTAGGTGGATTTGCTGTGCTGGGGAAATATGACTAAACGTGGCCTGAAACTTAACAAATTGTACACTCTTTGCTTATAATTATTAAATCATAGATTAGCAGATCTGTCTTGAAATCAGCAGCAACCCTGAAACTCTGTTTTCTTCACTAGGAGATGACATGAGTAGGTGATGGAGCAGAAGGAGCAGAACTCTCCATCGTGCAGCTCTGAGGAGCCCATCCTCCCTCTTCTTCATCTATAAGAGGTCTAGTTTCCACTCAAGTCATTGTTTTGTTTTTTTTTTACTACAGCAGTCTTCCAATGCTCCAAGATCTTTTTCTGTAAAACACTGCTTTTTCTCCTCTCTCCCCTCCCAAATCAAATGTACTATTCTAGGCTTGGTCAGCTTTTCTGCATCTTTTTCTTCTACGAAATGACACAGAGTCCCACAAATGTCCAGTGTTTTCTTCTTATGCAGTTGGAATAAATAGGAATTATGGCTGCAACTCCATGGCAGACAGAATCTGTCCCACAACACAGAATGGAAACAACTTAGACAACCTGAAGATCCTAAAAGACCAATATAGCTCCTGTGCTGCAGAGCTGTGGCATCACTTGTACAGTGATTTGTAGTCCTGGGATTTCTCTGATCATTGACCAAATGGATGTATCCTCTTTCTGTTATGTTTTCCATCCAATGTGTACCTTTTCTGTATGAAAAGGTTGCTGAATCCCTGTAAATTCCCACTGTGCAGCTGCAGGCTACTGCATTGGTGCTGTGGACAAACAGTATTGCTGTTTTCCTGGATGAATGCAACTCCTTATTCCCCCACAACTTGACTTGTTGACAACATCAAGATAAATTCCCTCTACATTTCATTATAGCTTCCCTTTTTTTTAAATTTTTTTTACATTTTTTTTTTTTTTATCTGGCATACCCAGTCAACTTCCATCTGGAAATTTTTAATTGGGAAGAAAGCAGTGGCAAATCTTTCATTTTAATTGCAAGATGACAGTAGACTAAAAATAGGATATTAAATATGTTGTATCTGCTAGGGTTGCTATGGCTTGTAGTCTGGGTCTTCATTTTCAACTGCTTTCTGTGCAATGAAAAGCAGAACTTGTACAGTTTTGTTTTTTTTTTTTTTTGATGAAAAGTAATAACCAGAACATAGCGATAATATTTCAGGAAAGAAGTAATGTGATGCTGTTGAGGCCCCATGCAGCCCAGTGCCCAGTCACTGTGGGGAGTAAGTCCAAGGAGCAGTGGCAGAAGAGCAGAACAATGAAATGCTCCCCGCGTGCGCCCGTGGCATAGACAAGTCAATCCATCATGAGCACGCAGCCCAGCATCTGGGAGATCCAGATGATACACACTGTAGTTCTCCTGTATCAGCAGTAGTGTCTCTATTGTTGCCTTTTAAAAGCTCTTTTCTGGCGAGGCCTAGGGCATGATTGAAATGCTTGTTACTGCGATTGCTCTGGCTCAATCAATCTTCCTGCGTGATACAAGGCCAACCCGGTCTCGGGCTCTTTATCTGCCCCTTCTGCTTGCGATTGGTAAGAATGCGCTTACTGACCTAAGAGCTAACAATTTCTGTGAACCATATGCATGTTCCAGACAGTGAAGAGAACACCTTCTAATTGTGATTCTAATTGCTCAAAGCAAAAATAGTTGTTTTAACTGACTAAATCCCAGTCAAACCTTCACCTTGGTATGTTTACGGCTGTTTTTTTTTCTAATGTACATTCCTGTGGATTATTTTGCAAGCCATCCCATGGGTGTGTTGAGCATCCAAGCATCCTTGCAAACAATTACTGCAGATGTACGGCTATAATTCTGGTGAATCATCATTCCCCTTGTTAACGTTTTACTGCAAAATATTTGGCTAAATACAAATGGGAGAGGTCTATTTAGGGATCAGAATAAAAGCAACTTAGGTTTGTCATGCAAGGAAGAAAATTGCCTTAGACATGCAGTTTATTTAGATTTAATAAGTCCACAGCTGGGCAGTACATTTAAAAGTTAAGTGCTGTTGTGCTGTCAGAATACTCAGGACCTGATTCACTGTCAGTGTGTGCCAACACAAGACCCCTCAATGAGATTTCTGGAGTGGAAAGCCGGTGTAAGCAGTCATTCGCAGGAACATAGTGTGTTTGAATCTCTGTTGCAAGTGGAGAAGGGTTAATGTGACCTCAGCACACATGGACCTGACCTGGGTAGCTAGGGGATGCTTGACTCAGCATCACTGCTGAGGCTGTGGAAACCCCAGCTATAAACAAACCCCACATTTGCTCCTGCAGACATCCAGCTGTCCTTTCTCAGTCCTGCACTATGGATACGCTTCAAAGTGCTTTGTCATCAGGAGATGCTTTAAGTAATCCGTTGTATTATTTTGAACTTAGAGAAAACCCATCTGTGAAAAGTTGTACGTGGGCTGTGTGGTCAAGAAGACATGGGACAAAAACTTTGCTGGCACAAACCTCATTTGATCTGGTGAATGCTTATTGTCCTCCTGGAAACAGCCAGAACAGAAAATCAGCTGTCCGTACTATAGCACCTAAGGGCCTCAGGAAATGCAGGAGTGATGTAAGTAAGGAAAAACATTCCTTAAACCTGAATTTCAGGTCTGGCAAATTGAAATGCCAAACTTGCTGCTTCTTCCCAGACTGTAGCTGTTTTATTCTGATCCTTTTTTGTCAACTCTTTTGCCTTTTTCTTTCTGCCATTTGCTGGTTCATTGACCAAAATGCTCTTGTTCTGGTCAGAGTGTTTATATATGCTCCAGTCCACCAATTTGAGTAATAGTGGCTACCATTATGCTACAGTTTGTTCAGAATTCAACCGCATGATTACTTGGTGCAGGAGGACTGACCATATCATTCTCTGCTGGGTTCAGAAAGCTTCATTGGCTTTTGGAGGAAGAGTGAAGCAGTTGGAAGATCTTACAGCTAATATACAGAGCTCTGTGTCCTCCTCTCTTTTTATGACCTTAGAAAGTTTGGACTTGTTTACTAGTCATGCTGTAACTCTTTGTCCCACTCTCTTTCCCATGCCTCTGTAAACAAATAAAATTCTGCTAAAATATCACCTATGCTCAGGAAAATTTAGTACAGCATTGTGACTAGAACAGCTTATTTAAATAATGATATTTCTCATGTAATAATACAATGTTCAGCTCCTGTAACTGCTTCCAGCAGAGGATTTCATCGATAAATTCCTTGCCTCTTGCCACCAAAGTCATTTTAGGAAAAGATTATCCCCATTCTGCTGAGCGAGGAACTGAAAGAATAGACAATGATGGTAGATTTGTGGCTGACTGACAGATGTCAATTCTCTCCTTTCTGCCTCATGACTGTGATTCCTGCCAGCTCTGCTTTTCCAAGCTGCGTTTTGCCTCTGCATCACCCTGAAACTCAAACCAACAACCTTGCCAGCATCTGCTGAAAGCACAAGTCCCCTGCACAGAGTTCCAGTCCCTCATGTCCATGCAATGCCTGTTACAGCTATTCAGACCTTTGCAGCCAAGCTTAAGGCCACCTGTAACTTAAGGTTTATATTTAAACACAGACTAGCATTCAAAAGGAGTTTTCCCCCTTGTTTTAAGCCCTTCAGCAGCTCTAGACTGGCTGTGAAATAACCAGCTCTCTGTCTTACTGCAGCCCAGCCTTCCAGGTTGCATTTCCCTGGCAAAACCCGTGGCTGGTCTCCTGATGAGGTGACGGTTTTACCTGGCCAGGTTGGGCCAGGGCACTGGGCAGGCAAACTGCCCTTCCCTCGCCCGCCTGTGGTGTGGGGGGTGGTCTGTGGAAGGAGGGTCGCTGCTCAGCCCTTGCAGGGCTCTGTCACAGCACCCAGCTGGAAATTGAGCCTTTGAGAGGGACCAGTGCCTGCAGCACAGACACGCTGTTCCTCACAGCTGACCGTGAGGGTCTCTCCGGTAGGAACCACGCTGTTGGGTACATCTCTGTTGCTGGCTTGCTGCTCGTACGTAAAATACTGACTGGTGGTACCTTTCCTCAACACGCTTTACCCTTAGCTGCTCTTTGGACAACACGGAGTAGTAGGTTACTTACTCCAGTATCTTTTTGTGTACGGCTTTTCAGAGAACTGTTATTGCCAAATACTTTTAAGGGCTGGAGCCACAACTTAGAAAACAAGTAGGCAGAAAGATTTCTGTACAACCCTGAATCAGTGCTCCAGGTACAAGAGGGACTGAGGTTTAATGTGTGACTTCGTATTAAAGTCCTGACTTCAGCACATGCTGCTGGTTTGGTTTTTTTTTCTTTTCAGTCGCTCTCCGTGCATCACCCTGGGCACTGAGGCCAGCTGTTGTCTTGGAGGTCTCACTCCAAATGTGAAGCGACGCACGCTAAGTGTATATACTGTTCAGTAATGTGGTGGCTGACGCTCCCTTTTTGGATGTACTTTCTATACCTACAGATAGTACACGGTGAGTACTGCCACGAAGGAACCCAGCTGTTAACGAGGAAAGTTAAGTAACTTGCCCAAGGCCACACTTTGAAGTGTCTGGTTCCGCCCGGGTGGATTTTTGCGGTGCACCGCTGAAAGCAGTAAAGCTCAGCGCAAGCAGAAGGGATCACCTGGACAATCTTCTAGCAGTGTGCTACAACAGTCAAGTTTTCTATACTGAGTAGAGTAGATCCTGACTGCTTTGTTTCAGGGGAATAGAAATTAGTTCAGACTGAAATGGGAACGGATGGAAGCAAAACTTACTCCCAACTGTTCCTGTATTTCTCCTTTGCTATGCTGAGTCTACAGTTGTGTAATCCTGAAGACAATTTTAGATTCTTTTGTCCTTGAAAATACAATAAGTTATGTTTTACTTGTCCATCTCTGGAGAAGAAAAGCTTTAATTAAGTCTTACTTTAATTATGTCCCATCTATACAGTACCTAAATGCATTATGAGAGTATGACATTTGCTATTTGCCTGCCTTCTCGGAAGGTTTACATGCTGAATCCTCTAATACCGTGTAAAGTTCCAAGTGCTACTATTAAAAGAATGTGTGAAACAAGAGTCTTAATATATGCATTGTTATAATAATTGCTAAATAGTCATGAAAACTTGAGTGATTCAAGTGTGATCTGGAACTTTCTTCTGAAATAATGGAATTCTGGGTTCTTATAGAAATTCCCCAACACTGGTGGTCTTGATGATCTGCTGGTATGGCTGGTGTCCTGGATTAGAGCCTTATTTCACAAAAATCAGTATTTTACCAGTCTCATTGGTGACACTATGCATTACTATCCTGTGCTGTTCCAATATATAGTTTAATTAAGCTTTACAGGTTGTCTTAATTAAGCTAATGAGAATGTCATAGTTTCTAATATTTATTAAAAATAATATCCTTGAAATGAACTTTCAGGCGTTATTTTATTAGAAGCTGTGAGTGCTTATGACCAAGAGATTGGTAAGAATGTGCATAAACAAAGCGTTTGGCTTTTCCAGAGGTCCTCAATCTCTTGGGCTGAGTATCCATTAGTCTTCCTCAGCCTAACTGTTTGCTTAATCGAAATTTGAGCTGATAAAGGTAATAAGAATGAGCAGCCATGGACTTCTCTGTGTCTCACTCAACTTCTGCATCTTAATCCTCGGTGAGAAGTCCTAGAATAGCAGTAGATGTTATAAATATTTTTAAATATCTACAATGGGTTGTTATATGTTATGTATGAGGGAAGAGTGACACATTGATTCTTTTTCTCTTGGTATAGTTTTTCTATATTCTTTTATATTTCTTTTCAAGTTGTCACAACTTGACACGTGAAGCTGCTTGAGTATAAGGTAAACCAGCATGCAGCAACTGAAAATTAATTTGTCTTAATGCATCAAAATAAATAATGTTCATTTGAAGATGATGCATCTCTCCAGGGCAGCAGACTGGCTCCCCTGAAGGTGAATGCGCATCCACGCAGGATGCATAATTTGGTTTTGCTCCACCCCTGTTTACTTTTGCCCTCCAGTCAGTTCTGTTGTCCAGACCTGTTTGTAGTCAGCTGCATTATCCCACAGCCTTTGGTGTCTTCTGCACACGCCCGTCTTCTGCCTTGAAAACTGGAACTCTCAAACCATGCCCTTGCAAAGGAATGCTCTGAAGTTTTTCATATGTACTATGTTTGGTCTTATTCTCCTCTTCATGAGCAAATTACTGCCTTCTCTGACAGCAGCGATTTGCAAAGGCATATGATTCCAGCAATTCTGAATACAAACTCATATTTAATATATATTTAAAGTATAAAAATTTTTCCCTTTTCAAGTGATATGAGGCAACAAGAAAGTGATAAAGTTTTACAGGGAAAAGCTGAGAAGTGGTGGTAAGAAGTCCATGGACACTGATATTACAGTGGTGGTAAGAAGGACACTGATATTACAGTAAGCTTCCAAACTGATGTTAATGCTGAGTAACATGACTTTGTGCCTAGCCAGATTTGCTGAGGCTATGAGTTTGACCTTGGATACAAACTAATTGTTATTTTTTCCATATTGAGCACTGCTTGGAGCCTACTTAGAGGAATGTAATAGTGCTGCACATACCTTGTCACAGGAGTGTGTGTAGCAGATAATAGACCAACGTGGCTCTAGGGATCTTAGCTCTAGGGAACTGATCTGTCAAAGGCTGTCTCTCATCTCAGCTCTCGGTATTTCCGTAACATGACCTGTGTTCCAGCTCCAGTATCAGAGATTTTGTCCTTCAAAGGAGGTACAGACAGATGGCATTTGAACTCCCTGTAGACTGATGACGTGGAAGCATTTCTCAAAGGGCTGCCTACTGTGAAGGACAGGATGGATTTCTAACATCCCCAAATCCCTTGCTGTTGCTCTCAAGAAAGTGAGGTGTTGGTGCACAAGGAGGATGATTGTCTTCCTCACCCATTCCACTGCTGCACAGTAGCAAGGTCTTGTAATCAAGCCACCGCCATCCAAAAAGTCAGATATCTTTTGTATACGTTCTTTTGTTTAGAAGGCCTCGACTTTGCTATTCAGAAGCAAAAGACATATTAATAACTGGGCGTCTTGTTTTTGTTGAGCCCTGTTTCCACTGGCAATATGTCAATATGAGTAAGCAGGGCAATGCAGCTGGAGTGGTGTAGTGGAGTAAAATTGTACCAAGGACCTGGCGGTGAGTTTCAGGGGTTCTTTATATGGTCTTCATGAAGATATGCCCTATATGTATGTAGGGCTAAACTGGATGTAGTTCCTTCAAGGAAGAGAGCAAAGGATGCAAAAACAGATTTCAAAAGAAAGTCAGAGAAGGAAATGTATTTTCGTAAGTTTACATCCTTTCGCGTACACCATAGCATGGTGGAGCTGTGGGTGTGTTGTGACACCTCTTGGGTGATGCTTAGGAAACTAGTGGAGGCCAGCGGAGCTTAAGTCTGCTGCTATCCTACACTTGCCTGCCCAGATCTGGAAGTCTTAAAATGTACGGAAGGAAGATGGGGAGGCAGAAAGTGATATAAAATGTGCAGCGATAATCCCACTTTGTGAGCAGAAAGGCTGCAGTTTGTCCCCTGCTTTCCTTCTGCCTGCCCAGCTCAGTTAGGACCAGGGAGAGTCTGATCATCCAGTTGCTTACCTTCACTGCGTGTCGCGTGGGTAATCTCTGGATTAAAGAAAAATAATTGAGTGGTCAGTGTTCTCACCCAGCTTTTAAAAGCCTGCAATAAGCCTTATTTTAATTCTTTCACCTCCTGGTTTCTGGCATACTACTGGCTAGATGACATTCTTTATACTCTCCTCTTCAGAGACATCGTTCTTCTTGTCTTTTGTCGTATGTTTCAAGAGGACTCTGCTGGGCTGCCCTTTTAGTAAATCCTACACGCTTGCGTTCTCACCCCCCTCACCTCCTTCATTTTTATCCAGGTATCAGTACACGAATAGCCTTGTGTATCTCCTGAAGATGGTTCTGGTAGACTGGAAACTGGATCATTGCTGCGTAGCATTTGCATAAGAGAAAACCAGCTTTTCCTGCACTGTGGGGTTTCTCCTTTGCCATAGTTCATTTTTGCTTGTGTGTACTAGTGTATTGTGGTTTTGGGGATTTTTTTTCCTCTCGTCCAGCTGAATGCCAACAGCAGTTAGGGAAGGAAGACAGCAAAGAATTGCCATTAGGCATGGTGGAAGTATTCTTCACTGCTTGATGTCTCTGCTTTTGAAGGATTGATTATCTTTCCTTTGATAGCACCCATATTTCTCTCTCTGCCTTCTTTTTTTAATAGTTTCTGAAATTTCAAAGTACTGCTTTTCCTTTTCACTGTGCTTAGGGCTATTAACTGTCTTAATAGTAAATGTTTCATATGCTTAAGTTTTGTCAATGCAAAGGTTTTCTTGTGGAACTGCTACCAGAAAATCAGTTTAGTGTACAGCTTTTCTGAGGCTTATTGTGGCTGTGACTCGAATCTCACATGAGGCTTGAGAATAAATCAGGCCTCCTCTTTTCAAAATCACACCGATACCGTTTCTTTGGAAACATTTGCCAGTGTCTCACATTTAAATAATTGTGAAGATAGATATTGAAGCTAAATAATGGCCAATTGTCTTCAATGTCCTATAACAATCAATGGCACGTCAAGGCTTCATGGCTGTCATCACGCAGCCCATGACAACGCGGGGGATTCCCAGAGTGACAGCATGAATGGAGCGCTGACCTTTCTCTTTCCCAAGTTTGCTGCTTGCCACTTGGCAGCGGCAGGAGGAGAGAAGCAGGCTGTTCACGCATACTGCCATTTGCCCTCCTGCCTAGAGCTCCTCTTCATCCACCACACAGTTCATGTTGAGACTTCCCTAGATATTTACACTGTGTCACCTCTATCAGGAAGATTTTAATTTTTTTTAAACAAACACATAAATCATACAGGCAAAAGTGTAAAATTTTCAGTGATGCATGAGTAAGGACTCAGACACGAGGTATTTCAGTTGCTTGTAATGATCTAGGATTTTCTTTTCATTTATGGCGGAGGTCACAAATAGTTCTGCAATTCTTCTTCTCTTCTTCTCCCATCCATATCGCCTTTTGAACCTGAGTCAGCTCAGATCTGGGCTGAAGCCAGGCTCTCTATGTGGGACAATTCTGAATGCATAACCTAAAGGAGAATGAAGGCATTGAGGGGCTGGGTTCATGTCTCAGCTATGGCCAAAGGCATTGTGCCCTCAAAAGGAGGAAGGCAAGAATATTCCTGTCATGAATATATTTGAGGATGAAATACATTAAGTGAGTGTGATACACGGGGTTACCATAACAATGCAGACAGAGTCTGGACAGCTGCTTGGCTCTCTCAGTGAAGTATCATAAGGTAGTTAAAAGGTGACAAATGATTGGGCTTCTCATAATTTATCATCTGCTTTGGCCATTTCTGCGTGGTTTTGTTCGGGTTTTTTTAAGTGGTATGTCCAGTAAGTTCCCTTAAGACCTCAGTACACTGAGGGTTTCTAGTTCTTGGGAGTATAAGCCAGTTAACTACAGAAATTTCCAGAGTTGGATGGAGTCAAATTATTAAAATATGCAGCTCTTCTATAGTATAATAGTCTCTCTGTGGCATTAATCCTTCTCCTTTTCATACAATGCACTTGAAACGCTGCTTTTCTCTGTAGGCGGCAAGTATTGTCATAACTTCACTTCAAGAACTATTCACCTTTTAAATGTAGAAAACAGTTCTCATTGTACTTCAGCTAGAGAATAATCCCTTTTCTTTTGCTCCTTCATCCTCCGTGGTACACTGATGATAAGTGAACTCTCAAGCAGTTACAATTTCACAGGAGCTTTCATGGGCTGCGGCGCTCTGGGTTTTTCAGATACCATGCGTTCAATCAGCATCACTTGGAATGTCTCTCTGTTTTTAAATCTGACTTGTTAATGTCGCCACATTCATCCTAAATACTGCATTTTACAGTGTGAATTCTTGTGGTTCTCTCCTTAATGTCTTCTCATTCTTTTTTTTTCTGAGCAGCTGTTGGTAGCTCTCCCTGCTGCTGTCAGCTCTTAAACCTCTGCATTACAAACTGCAGAGTAGGATGAACTTACTCCGTTAATTTAAGGCTCTGCAAAGTTGGCTTACAGCACACATTAGGAACCCAAAAATAAAGAGAAATGGAAAAATGAGCCATTCCTAATGTAATGTACTAAACTTAGCTTATACTTTGATTCTTTAATAACTGGCACGTTAGAAGTTTTTAATGTAATATTATATACAAAAATCCAGCTGGTAACGTTCTTGACGCGCTGCAAGTAAAGAAACAATAATAGCAGTGTTAGGGCCGCATCGCTGTCTGGATCAGATAGAGAAAAAGGAGAAGAAAGCAGCAGAAAGGCCTCTCTCGAAATGCGGTGATGTTTGACAACGAATGCTGAGTGCTGTAAATCTGCAGACTGCCCTGCAAATGTATCAGTGGGTAATGCATCCTGCTCCTAGCACGAGGAAAAATGCAGCAGGGAATTATTAATTACATCCCCACACCTATATAATGGAGTTCACTGCAGTTATGTAGGAGTCGACGGCATTCAAGCCGTTTCTTTTGATGAAGTAATCGGGCTGCTTCTGGGGCCTGTTTCAGCTGCTAGGGGCGTGCTTCTCATGTAAATGACTGCCAAATGGATTCCTTCTAAATTCCAGCCAATTAAAATACATTTAAAGTGCAGCTGGTGGAGAGCAAAAGGCTGATAATTGCGTAAGAAACGTTTGGGCATGAAACGAATCCCTGAAGTTTGGGGAGCAAAGATTATTAAGTAACGCATTTCTGTGGAAGTAAAGCAATCAAACAAAGAGCTTTCCGAAACAGCAGTCAGGAGCAGAGATGACACTTTTACCACCACCCAAAAAGAGACAAAGGGGGAGTGTGTTTGTTAGGGGGTCAGTTTTCCACCCCGGCTCTTTAGACCACGCGGGTTTGGCAGCCCGCCCTGTGTGGTGCTGCATACAAATATTGACAGAACAGGGTGGTATTTGTTAAACCCCTGCTTGGGAAGCAGATGATGAAAACTGTGAAGGAAGATCTGAGAACTTCAGACACGATATTTTTTTTTTTTCTCAGTAGCACTGTAGTATTGACAGGATGAAACAGAAAATAGTGACTGGGGTGTCATGAATGACCTTCCTTTTCTTCTTTGCCTTGTAAGTAAGGACAGAGTTTTTGCTCGATGCTATGAATGTTATTATAAAAGAAGTTTGCAGTTAGTAGCACTGAAAGATGCCATTAACACTTTTGATTTAACTTCATGTTTTGGTAGAAAGCTCAGCTCAGTGTGAATAGGTGAAAGACATTACCCAGGCAGAAGCTGGGTGCAGTCACTGCTCACGCTGTGTCCGACAGATACACAAACCTTTCCAGACTCTGTAATACACAGCTATGTTTGAATGTTGGTACTTTCCAGACATGTTACGATCATGCCTGCGTCTGCCTAAAAGTGAGATTTCAAATTGTTCTGCTTTTAATACGCCCTTGTAAAAATTTATCTTAATCTTCATCTGTTAAGTAGATCATTGGGCTGATTTTAGAAATGGCAAGAAAAGTTTTTATAGACGGTTCAGCGTGGTTTTTTTCTATGTAATATTTTATCTGAGAATACTATCTTTACCCATTTGGTATTAAACAAACAGCAGGAATTAGGTGAATGAAAAGTGTTTCCTATGTTATCTCAAGTTTTTTGTAATTGTATCAGGAAGTAATAAATGAAATGAGAAAATGTCTTCCAGAACTAGCAGGTATGGGTTTTGACCTGTTGTTATATCTTATCATATGAAATTCCTGTGAAATAATGTGAAACTCCTGATTGCTTCCATATCATGGTCAGTCAGTCTGTTTTGGCTTCACCTTTGTTAACTGAGAGTAAAGACTGCTGCAAATTTCATAGCAACAGATGACGTTGCAGCAGGAGGGGTTCAGTTAAATGCACCTTGTTAGTTGTTAATGTGGGAGTAGCACAGAGCATGTGCCAAAGGGAGACTCATAAGAAATAAGCTTATTGCCAAAATAAATGTTAATTAAATTATAAAATCAAGTTTTAAAGGCATTTGTCAAGAAACATAAACGTGAGTACACACATACTATGAAAATAACTATAATGCAGTTAAACACAAGAAGATTCAAGATAATCAACACTAAATATCTCTACAGTGAAGGGTTGGTTTTCTTTTTCAAATGCACTTATTGATTGGCAGTTATTCACGGAAGGAAATCTATTGAATAGATTGAAACTACTTTGGCTATGTCCTACGCTTCACCAGCCATTGTTACAAAATTAGGGCCAATGTCTATTTAATTGCAATAAGTATTATGGAAATAGAAATGTCTGTATGTTTATGAAATACTTAGTATGCGTAAAATAATAAGAAATAATGTGCATAAGTTTTAGCAGCATCTGGTCTATAACAGCCTTAAAGATCTGACACAAGTCCAAAGGCAGTAGAGTACAGCAGAATGCAAAAGCTGATCCTGAAGACGTGGGATAGACCCAAACGGCTAAGACTGGTTAGTTTGCTAATACTAGTAGAAATTTCTTTTGTTGTTTTCTGACTTGTAGTAAACTGCCAGTTTAGGGTATTTTTGAGATCTGCAGAACAAAAGTGCAAGTAATTTTTTATTACAAAACACCAAATAACCCCTTTCGAAAGTTGGTAAATGAGGAAGCTGATAACTGAGTGTAGACCCACCAAAAAGCAGGCTTATTTGTATTTTTTGGATGGAACCTCAGGGCTAACAATGACAAAACTTATTTCAAACTAAGCCTCTGTCCTAAACAGGCTTGACTCACTCACTGTAAATCAAAAGATGAATCTAGGTCCCCTTGCGTAATAACATTTTTCATGTCACTTGCTTTTCCTTTATGCATATGTGCAGTGATGGATGTGTCTCCTAGGTCCAGTGATTCATCTGATACACCAGTTACCTTAAGGAAAGCAGGAAAGGTGCTTAGAAAGTATACAAACAAACAGGTGAAGAGGATGTATTAGCACTTCTGTATTTCCATCTTGATCTCCTTGTACCTCCTTGGCTGAGGTTTAGCTGTTTGCAAATCAGAGCCTCCTTTGCTGCACGATCAATCAGTGAGCAAGCATCTCTTCAGGGAGCTCCCTGACCTGTGGGCACCCTGCTGCCTGCTCTCTGGAGCGGGATGGAGCTGAAGCAGAGCTACGCGTGAAACTTTCCAAACTGCAGTGCACTTCTGCACAGGTGTTGAGGAAATAGTTTGGGAACACTTAAACATTTTTTAGGTGTCCCCGAGGTTAAATATCCTTTGGAAACCTGGCTTTCTGGATTGTTTCCTTGGATACTTGCCCTTAAATTCTGCCAGAACACGAGCAGGTTTCTATTGGGCTTTTCCCCAGAATGACTTGCTGAAAAGTTGTACAACTTCGGTGTGTCTCCACAGGGAAAATTGCCTAAGTCCAGCTGAAGGGTTGGTGTAATTTATAATGGCAAACAGATGAGAACTTTCCTGGAGTTTTCCCGTGGGTGGTATTACTTGGTGATTCTGCTACAGCAAAAGCCACTACTACTTCATGTCTTTGGCAGGTCAAACTCTGAAATCTTTGGGTAACTGAACATACACCCTTCTTTATTAAAGGACTCACATGGACTCTGCAACAGTTATATTGCCCATAGGACCAGAGAATGGCTATTCTGCTGGTTTCCTGAAAAGCAGAGTGCTCTTTGGTTTCTACATTAAAGCATCTATTAATTTTAGGTAGGATTTACTATTCCTCTCTTATAATTTTGTTGATACTCTAGAGGACTCTGGAGGACAGAACCTGGCCCCGTACTTGTGGGAAGTGGTACAGCAGCAGAGGGATGTCAGCTAATTAGTGGATAAAGATGAAAGTCTCGCCTAACCTGAAGCCCAGCTAGTAGCAAACCCCTTCTATCTGGGCAGAAGGGGATTTTTCGTAAGTGTGTGGCGTTCTCTGGTAGCTGTGAGGATAGAGGCCTCTGCTTTTTATGTTGTGCTGCATTCAAATCCTTGATAATGACTCATGTATGAAGTTCAGGTACCAGAGAAGGTATTGGCCTAAGGGAGCTGTTGGCCTGTGTCAGCCCTGATAACGTTCATGTTTGGCATTGCTTTCTGTGACAGGACCTGCATGACCCGTGCCTCCTTACCGCTGCTCTGTCTTCCACCATGGTCATCAGAGCTGGTCCTGAGGTCCACAGTCCTCCTGGCACAGGCACACAGGGACAGAAAGAGGCTGTGTGCAGTGGGAAACTGTGGGAGGAGTGTGTTAGCTCGGAGTACATCTGGTGCATCTTTCACAGTTCCTTCCTAAACTGATTATCACTCCAGCACACTTGGTCTGTCCTCAAATGTGAGGCAGCAGAGTGCTGCTCACAGTGACCTGGGTTTGAATGTTAGCATTTTGCTTCTCAGTGGGCAATGGTCTAGTGGTCCTGGTAGGGATTTGCCAAACACTGGAACTCTGTTGAGTTGACGCTGCTCTCTGAGCAAGGGATAATCACATCTGGCCATGCTGATGACGGAACTGGTGCCTGGGAAGGATCAAACCCTATTCCCAAGTCAGGTAAGTGTGAGGGAATCTTGGGGGAAGCAGGAGAGAAGAAAATGTGATTGTGGCTCTTTCAAAGAGTGGCAGAGAGTAAAGGGAAGTGAGAGTCTCAAGTCTAGCTCCTTTTCCACTAGTGTAGTGTAAGAGCACAAATGTCTCTGTACAAAATGGATCTTCAGCTGTGAATATCTAGCAGGCCATTAGGTGGATTATGCAGGGCCAGAAAAATGAAAGAAATAAGCAGCTGTATGCTTGATTTTTGTGTTCATTTCTGTTAACTGGAAATATGTTGCCTGTATTTTGAATTTTGCATGGTTCTGCATAGGCTGGTTTGGGTGATATTCCATGCAAAACCCTGTAGCGTTACGAGTCTTCTGTTGATCAGTGCTAGCCAGATAAATGTCACTGCAGCAATGTGCAGCATGGTGGTGGAGACATGAGAGTTACGGGGGAGTTGAGAGTGATCAGGGTATGAGCAACTTGGAACAAAATATATTTTAAAAAGCCAAAAGGATGATTACAAGATAGAATTTGTCATTTACACCAAAGTTTTATCTGATAGTTTGCTCTTAATATTGTGACCTGTGAACGGAAAGCAAGTGCAACTTGTACTGTGTATTTATGGAGAGATTCCTGGAAGAAACTAGAATAGTACTCATGCTTCTTCAGCTTCATCAAACAGTAAGTTTTGGTCCTCAGCAAGGTGGCCAATTCTTTGCTCCTTCTTCTTTTATTAGTAATTTGCTTGAAAAGGACAACAAAGGAACATTCTGTGCCCTTGCTGGTGGTATCATAAAGCCACACCATGGATTGCTGTTGCACTTTGGGCGTGTTTGCTATTACAAAATAAAGCCTATTGGGGCTTCAGTTCTGGGATTTTTGGGTTGTCAGATTTTTTTAAAACAATTTTTTCCTTTTGTTTGGTCAGTCATTGACTTGGTTAGTATTTTCTATGGATCACATGTAGGAAAGTTGAGGGAGAAGTTGTTGGGAGGGCAGATAATTATTACCAAGAATAGAAGTTGTGTAGTATGTACAGGAAGAGAAGAAATACTGAAGTAATATAAATGGTTACACTCTCTAACATGGTTAGTGGAAAACCTAAACGGAAGAGTAATCTATACCAGATATGTATATCACAAGGAGTATAATTTTGGTAGGAATGATTTCCAGTAGGAAATAGTAGAAAGGAAGTAGGACAAATCAGAATGTATTGCAGGAGATCTCATACTGGCTCATAGCCTCTCCTCCATCTCATATTTGTAGAGCTAGGTCTTTGGTAAATTTCCTTATTCTTCGTGTTACAGTTTTATGTCATAAGAGTAACATGGGTGATCAACAGTCATTGATTAGTCAATGACAAATGATCAATAGTCAATGACAAAGCATAAACTTAGGGCTATCCTTTAATGCCCCAAATTATGAGACTGGCAATACTGGTTCAAGTTGTCCTTCAAAATCTGGAAGCTCTAAGAGCTTTGGCAGCCCTCTCTGCAGAACTTCACCACAATAGTGAATCTATCTCTTAGCCTATAAAGCGATCATTTCAAATCTCACACTATCTATTTGAGAGCCTATGGAGAAACTGAGAAGATTAACCTTCTCAAAGTTGCTTACACAATGTGTTGGTGGCACAGCAGGCAACTCCCCAGCCCTTCACCCAGGCTGTAAAATCATCGTGCATTCAGTGAAGTTGCTGACGATCTTTTCCTCTAGAGAAAGCAATTCTAATGAAAACAGTATTTTAGTTTCCCGGAGTTGGGCAGTTCAGGGCAGTAGTCTGGAACTTTAATCTTGTAACTAGACTTGATAAATGAGGACATCGCACTTAAATGAGATTTTAAGGCCTTGGTGATCAGTGCGGATAGCTGTGGTTCACAAAATGGATCCTGGGCCTTAATGAAATTATTGTTTCAGGCATGCACCCTGCCCGCAGGACCAAAGTCATTTTCCTGTCCGAAGTCAAGGACTTGTCCCCTTTCTGTCTTCTGTGGTAGGAACCACTAAGCAGGAATTCGGGGTAATTTTTGTATGACTTCTTCAGTGGTAACCCACATTGATGTTTTTGTCACTTCACCCCCAGCGGACTCGGCCTGGATAGGCAGCCCAATTCATTACTGTGAACTTGGTTTCTGTAGGGTTAGGCTGTGTCTCCAGACACTGATTTGTATAAACGTGATTGCTCCAAGGAAGGAACTGCCTTTATTTCCTTCATTTGTTGGAAGAAAAGTAATTTGCTTCTATTTTCCAGCCTTTCACCCACACTGGCTTAGTTTTGTGGCTAGTCCTAAAGGAAAAGCCGATTCTTTATTCTTTCCAAATCACCCTTCCAGAGAAAATAACAGTAGCTGTGTAGTTCCTGCTTTTTCTGCTCCATCCCCTCTATGCCCGTAGGGAATATATGCAGAGACACTATCAAAATAATACCTGTATTTATAGTCTTACTCTATTTTTCAGTCTAGAAAGGCTGTGTACAGCTGAAAAAGAAACTGACCCACTGCAAAGTGTTATATGAGGGACAAATATATTCCTGGACCCGTGTTCACATTCAAAGCAAACTTTTAGCTTCGGCAGCGCTCTCCGACATTGCCGATGCAAGGGACAGCTGTTGCTATGCTTGTTAGCACAGGTTGGTTTTTAAAAATTATTTTATACCTCCTTGATTCTCCTGTGGAGAAACACAGAGCTCATTTTTTTTTTCTTTTACTGTTTTTGTTGCTAACACCTTAACTTTCAATATTGTGATGTGTGTTTAGCTTTTCAGAAATGCATGTATTGTTATGCATTCTTGTAACATAAGAATACATGTGATGAGGAATATTTAAGTGTAAAATTTCATTAGTTACAAAATCCTGTGGAGAACAATGTAATCCTGCTTTCTTTTGCAATCTGAATCCAGTGGGGCTGGGTCAGCACTCAGCTGGAGGTTTGAAGGATTACCTGGGCTGCACAGGTAAAGGACGTGGTGATCAGGCAGCGCACGTCCCACTCTAGCTCAGCGCTGCAGGGTTGTCTTTGTGCAGGTGGGATGTGCGTTTACAGCTGTTCTGTGAAATAAGGTGTTGTGAAGTGCTTTGTGATTGCCTGGCTTGACGTGTGTGATGCAAACATGAGGTATCTCTATTGGCAGTAAAAACTGAAAGAGGATTTTATTGACTAACTCTCAACAACAGAGCTTTATGAGAACAGAATGCAAGTCCCCTGCACAGCTGTTGGTTCCCTCAGGAGACTAATTTTGAAAGTAAATATCTGTAAATGGATTATTTCTCCATTTAAAAGAGATAGAGGGAAGAGTATGGAGGCTTCTCTGGGGAATGTCATGGCTTTGTTGTGCAACACAAAGACTGTGTTTGCATCAAGGTGTGGGTACTTCTAACAAGATCTTTTCTAGCAACAGGAGGCAAGCACTGCAATTTCTCCAGAACCCAATTTATAACCCTGAAGTTTGTATTAGCTCTCTGAGATTGCCGTCTCTTCTTCTGAGCTAACCTCTCCTCCATCATGAAGGACCTGTTAATGAGGTGTTTCTTTCATTGATTACTAAGAGGTTCACACAGGTTGTACTGTGAGCAAAGACACATCTTCTTTAATGGTAAAACTGTTGATCTTTCTGCAAGGCAGCAGGCTGATCTATGTGCCAGGACATTTAATTGGAGGGATTTTTTTCCCCCTACAAAGCTATTTCCTTCATGCACAAGAAAAAAAAAGTAAGGAGAGGGAGGAGGGAAGGGAAGGGAAGAGCAGAGCAAACATGAGGAAATACTTTAATTTTTTATCATTGGAATGGATCCTAAGATAAGATGGGATTTATTGTCATTGCTATATTGAACTTGCTTGCTGAGCAGCTGTGACAATTGGCGTCATCCAAGAACATGCTTTATTGACAGATTGAGGTGGCTTTAGAGAGTAACTTACTCTTCAGCATGATTTAAGACATCAGAATCTAGCTGCAGCTTCATTTGGACTTTGTTAATACTGAGGGGATCCAGCTTGACGCAGCAGGTGCTGGACGGCACAAGAACTCCTGTGGTGACACCCCAGGTGCTTGGTTAATGTGTTATTGCACAGGGTGTTTCATTCACCCCAGCCTCTCTGCTGCTTCTGCTGCTGCCTGCACCAAGATTTCGACAGCCAGAACGAACAGAGTTGGAAAAAAGGCTGTTCAGAGTGAGGGAGGTGCAGAGTGGGGCAGAAATGCAGACAAGTAAGCACTTGGCCAAAAGTCACGCAGATGACGGTGGCAGTTATTTTAAAAAAAAAAACAGACCCAAATCATCTTCATTAAGTGTTTGTGCTTTAACAGCCACATCATCGCTGTGCCTCTGAGTGTGAAGCTCTTAACTAATTTTGTTCATCACAATGTCCTACAAGATGAGCATGGTCTTGCCTTTTGACAGTTGCACAGATTATTTTCTTTGGACTGTTATTATCTTTGCTTTGCCAAAGGAGAACTTCCAGAAACGAATGCTGATTGTATGGAGCTGCTGCTCCGTGCCTCCCGTGGAGCAGCGGCTTGTGGAACACCTGCTGAAGTTTGAGTCAACAGCAGAGTTTGTCTTTTGTCAAGTGTTCCTCTTAATAAAGAAAAGGGAATAAAAAGTCATTTTGTGTGACATCACGCTCTAGGCAGACAGCTGCGTAACACGTTCTGTGGTGAAATCCTGCTGATACTCCGCAGCGAGTACATAGGTTATGTGTGGTCTTCAGGGCCTAAAAATGACCCTCTGCAGTGGGACTACGTTTGTAGTAGACTTCAGCGGTTTTGAATTTAGACGGTGGCAGTAAGGATGTTCAGGACGGGGGGAGAAATATTTCTGCTGACTTTTGTGAGATCGGAATTCCACTGCTAGCGAAAGGCCAACAGCAATCTGAAATGCAGATTTTGGCTGCACAAAACCAGGTGAGTCCAGATGCTTGGCTCCATTGGCTCCATTGGCTCCATTTCTCCCCCCAGCCCTGAACCAAGACCAGTGTGAGAACTCCTGCTCTCACCATATGGAACAGTCATCGTACTACACGGTGTACGTCTTCTGCAAAACAGAGCTGCTGAGGCATGCTGGGGCTACAAATAATCGACACAACAAATCTTCTGGGGTCGCTCATTATGAGGGAGAGTACGCCATGCCAAAATTAATTTTGCTAACACAAAATGCAAGGTACTATCAGTGGAAAAAAATAAAGCAGAAATACTCGAGTGAAATATCTGTATGCAGTTAAGAAAGAGAGGACAAATTATACTGACACAAACTTTCGCAGTCCACTTCTGTCAGGGGAACCAATTTAGACCAGAAAGAAGCCAGCACTTGTATATCTAGGTTTGGGATTTTTTGTTTAAAAGAGCACATACTGAAGCAAAATAAATATATTTAGTAGATGTGGTTTAAAATAAAGCTGTTTGTTTGCAATGAAGTATGTATGCTAAGAAAATCTGACTTTGTGACTGCAGTTATCAAATGTGATTTTTCTTGACCTGTCATATATTACATATAAAGAAAATCAGAATTTCCTTATCTGCAAAATGTAACTTCCTTAATGCAAAGTGAGTGTAGGCGTACGGGACTGGAAAAAAACTGTCCATTCTTCATACGAGTCAACTTTGGGAAGGGTTTTTGTGATGCAGATGTAGGTGATTCTGTAGTAACTGATGGCGATGTGACAATTTGCAGTAGCTCACCAATGTCACACATATCATTTTTATTCTTTTTTCCACTGAAATAGCCAAAAGAATTGTTGAACTGTTGAAGTTAGGTGGTAGACTTTTCAGTATTGGGGACAGACTTTTTAGCAGGGACTGTTGTGATAGGACAAGGGGTAATGGTTTTAAACTAGAAGAGAGTAGATTAAAACTGGATATAAGGAAGAAATTTTTATCAATGAAAGTGGTGAAACACTGGACCAGGTTGCCCAGAGAGGTGGTGGAGGCCCCATCCCTGGAAACATTCAAGGCCAGGTTGGACGGGGCTCTGAGCAACCTGATCTGGTTGGAGATGTCCCTGCTCCTTCCAGGGGGTTGGACTGGATGGGCTTTAAAGGTCCCTTCCAAGCCTAACCATTCTGTGATTCTGTGATTCTGTGAAGTTTGAGCATGGTCAAGCTGTTGATTCACTTGCTAATAAACACATGGCATAATGAATTATTTATCTGACAAGTTTAACTTGCGGAGTGGAAGTTCATACCTCCTATTTCTACACAGCAATAAAAGTTACATAGAGAGTCTTGTTCTGGGACAGACAACACATCCCGTGTGTCTGATAGATCTTCAGGTTTATTTCGGAGGAAAGATTTGTTTGATGGATCAGAGAGCTTCACTAGTGCGACCTAAAGCTCTGCTTGTTATATGGTGATGAAGGGGACAACAAGTGGACTTCCCTAGAGATTTACCATAAAATCTCACCATCTTCGCTCTTTTTTTTTTACCTCTACACTTTGTATTTTACTTACCACCTTGGGGAAAATCTCTAAACTGTTTTCTGCTGCAGAACTCCAGAACTTACTGCTTAGTTTTTTGAACAACATTTTTGGCCATTGAAGAGGATTGCTTGAGCCAACATGATCCAGGAATAACTATCCTGAGAACAGTCTACTGAGACCTCGCGGACAATTTTATTTTATACACTGGAGGTGGAGGCTTCAAGCCCCTGGCAAATACAGTTACAAATCTCAGTAGGGTCATTTTGCTGCTTTTCTTGAGAGCAAACAATAAAATAATTATTCAGGAAAAATATTTGAGAGCTTGAAACACTTTTGCAGTATGTATACCAGAGCCACAACTTGGCAAACAATACACAATGGGAAAGTTTGTCTCAGTAACACAACTTAGCAGAATAAAAAAGCTGGAATTCTTTCAAAAAAGTATATTCTCTTCTTCTCAGATATTATGAAAACTGATGTCACTTGTAATTCCTCAGGAAAGAAAAAATCCTTACAGTTCGCAGTACATCAATGCAGTCATTTTTTCCCCTGACTAATCTATAAAAAGACATTGTATACGAATGCTGTTTTCTCTGCCAGAAATGCATTCCTGGAACATAATAAAGGCTTTTCTGTTGTTGTTCAGTAATTTGGATAATAGTTTCTCCATGAAGTTTCATAACATTTATTTACTACCATAAATGATTGGACCAAGTGATTTCAGGAGTCAAAACTGGAATCCCTCTGCAGTAAGCTTTCTTACTGAATTAATTTTGTCAATATTATGCCTAAAGTAATTTTAAATGACAGCTTTGTATGAGTGACATAACATGGATATGAAATACATCCACAGAGCACAGGAAATTTTAATGGATGAGGCATCAGCTGTGTGGATTCAACTAAGCAAAACTTTTTCTAGAATTTTTGACAGTCTTGGATAGTTGAAGTATTTCTGATTTGGATTCATTAGATTGCAGTAGTTGTGGCCAACAGCACTTTTTTCTTTGTATTTGTAGTGCCTCCAGAGTTTCTCTTCCCGCAGAATGAGGATTCAAGTTTCTGAAAAGCCTTCTGAGACTACTGTGAGGCAAAGCCCACACCTTAATTTACTGGCCAAGAAGCAGCAGCAGGGCACACTGCCTTACACTTATCTAGAGAGATCATAAAGAGAGCAGCTGTGTGAAGTCTCCCTCTTTATGCATGGACTTGCACAGCTTTTTGGTGTTGTAACTTGTGGTTTTCCGTGAGCGTGGCTTCTGCGCCATGCCTCAGCTGCGCACCGGGCATAGTCCATGGAGGACTAGTCCTCTTACATGGTTTGGGAAGTGTGGGAAGGAGAGGGAGAGGTGCAACTTTTTACTGCGTAAAATATCTTGGTCTGGGTAACAAAGCTGAGGGGTCTGATAGGAACAAGGCTCTGGAGTTGGGATCAGTGCTTACCCGGCCAATGTTTGGGTGAAGCACATGTGACCCAGTTTGTGTATCTGCTGTAATTACTCTTTGCAGGGATACTTCAGCTTTGCTTTGCTAGTCCTTGTTTGGAACCCACCGGGAAGATGGTGGTGTAATGAGTAATGCTGTGCCCTCTTGTCTTAACTCATATAATTGCAAGGATATCAATCAGAGCTCATCCTACCTCTCACTCTGTCATGTATCTGTCGAGAAATTTCTTCTGCTTATCGGTCTAGCTGAAATTCTCCTTCTTTTTTTGATTTACTTGGTTTCCTTGGCGTCTTGCCTTCACATACTGGTTGTGGTTTACATTGCTCTTGTTGCATGCAGTAAGCAATAATTGCTGAATGTGACCAGAACAGTGTAGATGATGGTGTTTGAATTAAAGATGATGCCTGTCCATTCTGCTGGATTCCACTATTTTCTGGTAGTGCCCATTTCATCTGAAAGATGAAAAGATCACTTGCTGCTGGATTTAACAGTTGCTTTTGTCCACAGAGGTACGAAGCATCATCCTCTTTCAATCAAATGAAGTCTGAGGTTTAAATTGGGTTCAGGAGGCACGAAGTAAGGGTTTTAAATGTAGCATATTATATAGTCTTGGGGATTCTTTGGTATGAGAGAAGGAAAAAAAATAAGGAGGAGGAGAAAACACCCACGGACTTCTGCTGTCTGTTGGGGGCATCATTAAAGAGTTGAGTGCAAGTGTGTCCAGAGAGCCCTCTGCTCTGCCACAGCTGCTTCATATCTGGAATTCGGGTAATGAAGAGCAAGCAAGATTGAGCCTGACTCTGTTTTTCCAAATATCTAATGCAACCTATAGCTAGAGATATTATAAGTATCATCACGTATCTCTCACAATGACATTTTTTTTTAGCTGGGAGCATAACTGATTTCAAAGTTATTGCAGGATGAATGTGTTATTTCAAGGGAGTTTGTTTTGAATAAAGGTTTTGCTTGATTCTCATCTGTAGGCATATTTGTCATAGTTTTTGTTTTTGTGTTAGTTCGATAATATCATCCCCCAAAGAATTTGCCTTTTTCCTTAAATCAGATCTGGATTTTAAATAACTTCACGGGGGCGTTTAATTTCTGTGAATGGCTTTTAGGCCTTATCAGGCGCTGTGGGGCTGAGTTGAACCAAGTCCTTTTGCACTCCCTTGCATCTCCCCATCGACATCAGTGGCCGTTGGTGCTTGAAACAGAATTACTCCACTGAGTCTCGAAAGTAGGTTAGACTGATATTTTTCACAGGCTTCCCTGGACAGAGTTTTAGATATGCAAATCCCAGTGAACTATCATCTCAGTGAAATGTCACCGAGACATCAGATAGACAGAGATGACTCCCTTTGCTTCCTCTTGGAAACTTTTGGAAATTGGAAAAGGATCTGTAGTGCCAAGAGAGGTCAGAGTGCGTGTGTAAAGCATTACTGTATGCGCATCTTGCTCAGTGCTATTCCTAAAATTTCCTCTGGGACAACATGTTCTTTTTACCTTGCCGTTCCTGGGCCATTAGAATATGAAATAAAAAGGAATGCCATCTAAATAAGGCCCCTTTGTAATTTATTGTATAATATTCTGCATGGAAAGAACGACAGAGTGACCCTCCTTATGGCACAGAGGGATGATAGGCAGCTTATAAACCTTCCAAGAGTACGGCAACAGCCACCAGTCATGCCTAACCAGCTCGATGGTGTTGCTTTCAGCTCAATGGTGTTGTGTTTATTGAACAAATGCTTTTTATATATTTTTAGTATGAAGAAAGTTAAGGTTTTAAGAAAAGAGACATGATAACCAAGAAGGTTGTTTCCACTTTTGTGAGATTTCTATCAAATCAGGTCTGTAGGCTAATGGTAATGTAAATCATTGGAGAACTTTATGGATTTTGGAATGGGCTTTGGATCTTATCCTTGATATCCAGGAAAGCCGAACTCACTTAGGCTCATATCCTTGGAGAGACTAAGATATCCTAATTCCCACCTAAGTACTTTACCTCTTGGATGTTAGTTGTGCTGAATTTCATGAATATTTTTCCGCTTTCCTTCACACTGGTGAAGAATTAAGCCTTTTTTTTTCAGTTGTAGTTTTCATTTAAAGTTACTTCTAAATTAAAAAATTGTAAAATTCTCAGGTTTCGGCTTGTTTAACACACCTGAAGGCAAATGACATTAGAAAAGCCATCAAATGATACATTTCCACAGATAATTAAAAACCTTGTCTTTTTTTTTTTTCACTGAAGGAAGTATTTTATTAGACAAAGTAGTGAAAACTTTTGATCACTGAAACTTTTTAGACCTTTTGAGTCATTCCGTGTTAGGATCTTACTCCAACCAACAACACAAGGATTCAGTTGTTGTAAATGTGCACTGTCTTGTTGATGTCTTTTTATTTATATTTATTCTTTCAGTCCTAGGTGTAGTGTGGGTGTGTACATACATGCACAGCTATTTCTGTGGCTGTGTAGAATGTGGAGAAATATTGGGGAAATACACTTTTACCTATGATCTGTGTATTGCTTCATCCTGCACAGATGAAATGATATAATGAAATATCCCGTTTGTCAGTCATACAGAGAATACAGGGTTTTAATTTCTGGAATTATTAGTCACCTAGGCTTGCAAAAACACTTGTTGGCTGGGCAAACCTGCTGGTCCAAATATCCTCGCTGTGATGCCAACACCCTTGCTGTGATGCCCCTTATCCCAGAGGTCTCATTTCCCCTTAGCTTCAAACGAATATTGTCCTCTTGCCACTCACCTGTAATTTCCTGTCTCACCAGTAAATGTCAGAGCCAGTGGGGGCTACAGACCTGAAAAATAATGTCCAAAAGGAAGCCCCGTGATGTTGCTGTGTCTAAGGTCTTCCTTTTAGCAGTTACAAAGGGCACATTAACACCTGATAATAGAAAATAATTCTGTTTCACAATTCTGTGTATAATTGCGATGGGGCATCGGTCTGCGTTTATTTATTGTGTTTTAAAATAATGCACGGGTATGGTCAGTTAAACAGAATCCTCCCCCAACCTTCCTGTAACTCAAAACCCAGAAAATCTTTTAAAATAATTCGTTATAATTGAACCCCAGCAGCTTTGATGCATTTTCCAACTACCTGCAAAAACAGAGCACGCAGTCATTATTAGTAGACTAAATGCTGACTGAACGTACTGAGCTAAGTAGCAGCCAGCTGAAGGCTGGGCTGCCTGTTCTGGCTGAGTAATGAGACCTTCGGAAAAAGTCCTGATCTTTTCCTGCAAGGTGCGTGAACCAGACATTGAGGTGTTTTGATAACTGATCCTTTCATCTCCATCATCGTCGTCTGTGCCCTGTTAGTACAGTGTGACAAATAACATATTTTTTCCTCCAGTACCTTTAAAAATAGGTTTTGCTGCAGTTGGGAAAGTTATTTTGCAGTTTAATTTCCATAGTCAGAGACTTTTCCTTAGCACAGCTTCTTATGACATTAGTTTATTCTGCAGGTAGATCAGTTATACAGAAAATCGCAGCGGTAAATATCTACTAGGTATACAGGTTTTTGTAATCACTCCCTGACAACATCTGTCAAAACAATGTGGGAAAATCCTGGCTTGCTTTGTCATTACAGAATGGGACTGTTTGTTTATTCAATAGAAGAAATAAAGCATATTGAGAGGAGGCCAAAAGAGTCACACTGACTCAGTTACTGAGACTTCCAGCTTCCAGCTACAGGATATTTTGGTTCCAGCATTTCACATCAATAATAAACAATCTTTATGGGAACCATCGAATGATAAAAATTAGATCATGAATTGAGATCTTGGCTATGTATTTTTTGATCTGTTGTATGCTATAGTTTACATTAGGGTCTATCTCAAGGCTGGGAAGAGGCAGGTTCTGTATCACAGCATTTCAAATAAACGTTTGCCAGCTATGTGAGATACTATCAATAATTCATCAGCATAGTTCTTCTGAGATGGTCTGTTGATGCAGACTGTCAGAGCACATGGTAA
This sequence comes from Chlamydotis macqueenii, assembly GCF_036417535.1. Lineage (NCBI taxonomy): Eukaryota > Metazoa > Chordata > Aves > Otidiformes > Otididae > Chlamydotis > Chlamydotis macqueenii. The sequence goes on from NC_141561.1 coordinate 7,929,962, forward strand.
TAATATGAGCATTTATGTGATTTACAGATCTACAAAATAGCAAATAACCAGAAATTTCTTCAACTGACAGTATGCATAGGCTCTTGAACATCAGAAATAGCGTGTGTGACAGCTGCGGCGTGTATAAATCATGGTCGGCTGTTTGAAGTGTTCTCTGGGTGTAAGTACATGCACTTACACTGGCATCTTCATAGTCCATTTCCAATGTCTGATTGACAGATTGTATTTTATGTAATTGTGCTTTTTCTTGTGTTTTTATTAACTCTTCAGCCCCCCGAGGTGTTTGGTGGTTATAGTGGTATATCTTGGTGAACAGAGTTGGCAGAGCTCAAAACATGACTGTTTCCCAGCCATGCGGCGTCGCCTGGGCCTGCGAGTTCTTTAGTCATTTGGGTCTTCGGCAATGTATTGGAAATTGTGTTACGCAAAGTGATTTGTTAGATTTTTGCATGTGCTCTTGTTCAGTAAGAAACTTAGAAATGGTGACTCATATGGTAATTTATTTTTCTGTCTTGACGAAATTCAGGTGCGAGGCACTCTTTGATTGCAGCTATGTGAATAAGTGCCAGTAGCAAGGGGAAGAGCTTCCTTGTGTTGCAGCTGAATTCCCATCTTCGTACCAGCCTTGGTCCTGGAGCTGTTCAGGTCTGTATGGTGCAACAAAGCACTGCCCTAACAACAAACTGAAGTTGTTCCCACTTGTCCAAACCTTTCATTTCTGAAGACTGATCTTTTAGCAGTGTATTTTAATCCTGAACTGGCTCAGTACTTATCAGACCCTGCACACAACCAGCTTATGAATGTGTGATTTGGAATGTGAGATAAGAAAATGTATTTACACTAAAAGGAGTGAGGACCGCTGGCTTTTTTTTGGTCTTTTTTCCTCTGGCGTAATGTGTAGGTAAAGCTCAATTCAGCTTTCTAGCACCAGCATGGTTGCTGAGTGCTGTGGAGGCAGAGGACCTCTCCCTTGAAGCTGTATGTTTCAAGGATACTTAGCAGCTTGAAGCATTTGAGAAGAGCAGCATTTTTGTGGTGAAGGAAGTTCCATTCTTCCCGTGAGTGTGGCCGCTGGGTGCTATTGTTCACCCTTGAGCAGGAATGAAGAAAGAGTAATGGGAATAGGGGACAATCTCTGGTTTTCCCTTAAGATAGGAGAGGGGATGATACGTTGGGTTCCACCTTGTTTTCCTTTCTTCCCCCATGTAATCCCATGAAGGCACTTGTACAGTAACTAGGTACATGACTGAAAGCTGTAGCTACTGGGTAGATTTCTGACGGCGCACAAGTGCCTGAGGCTTTAAAGCCAATCTGAGCAAAAGAATTGCCTACTATAACCCTCTTCAGTGAATGTTGATGGGGTTGGAACATCCATACACTTGGCTCAGTATAGACAATAGATTTGATTTTTGTATGGGGTAAGTTTAATAGCTTTATATCTTTCATTACAGTAGGAAATAAAAGCAATATTCAAGAATTTAAGGGTATTTTGTGCAAGCACAGCACACATCACTGTGCTGAATGATGTGCAATAGAAGATCACATAACAGCCTTTTTCCTGGTAACTCACCTGAATGTGACTTCATTTTAACCTAGGATAGCTGTGGCTGTGCGTGCTAGCCCAGCTCTGCCTCACCATTACCCACAGGTTTCTCTTCCTCCCCTTCTTTTCACAGTGTCCCATGATTGTGTGGCCACAGGGTGATTCTGCTCAGCGTTAGTGTGTCCATCTATATGGACAGACAGATTCTGTGTGCGTGAGCAGCAGGGATGATTTCCATCTGGGAGCTGAGCTGAGTCACCCTTCAGCTGTGTGATGGGGCACATGAGAGGAGACGGGACGGCAGTCCTGGCATGGGGAGAGGGACTGGTCCATGCCTTCTGGCAGCATCTCATGCAGCACCGGGCCCGGTGTAATGCGAAACTGCGACATGAGTGACTGCGGATTTGTGAAACCGCCGCCGTGCCTCATTGTTTCTGTGGTTTTGTCCTGAAACAAAACTGGTTTTGTATGCCCTCCGCAGCATGCCATGACTAAAGTGTTTGTCTGCCGTTCCCTGGAGGCTGGGAGATTTGCCGTCTGAGACAGGACTGCACGATAGGGATCAGCCACAAGCAGGGTGTGACTTGCCCCTGCGGTTTTGGGTCTTGTTTGGGAATGCTCTTTGTGGAGTGTCCCTCCTTTGGCGGCGCTTGGCGCAGTGCAGCTCGCAGTACGCTTACCCGAATCCCGCGGAAGGTAAGAGATTCCCGTTGACATCAATGGGCTTTGGGTCAGGCTTTTAACCGTGGTATTAAATATGTGGACAAGAGGCAGTTTCTGAGCAGCTGTGACACAGACACTAATGAAGCAAGCTCTGTACCCCATGCAGGGTACATCTTGCGACGTTTTCTGAAATTCTCGGTTGCAACTCAAGTTTTTTTGAAAGGAGGGAGATTTTACCTAAGCAAATGTGTAAATATGTGCCTTTAGGAAAGCTCTACTAAATAAATCCATTATGCTGTTGTTCAATTCAATGTATTGTAATCTGTTAATATCTTGTTTTTAAATATGTTTTGGATAGAAAAAAAGTACACGTTTCCATTTGGCACTGTTGAGGGGAAGCAGTAGGGCTGAAGGCAGAATGTTAGGCCACTTTGAGAATGGTGGCAAAAAAACCCCAATGCACTTTAATATTTATTAAATAGCTGATGTTCTCAATGAAGCTGAGATTCTAGGGATTGCCCCACCCATGTACAAGCCCTTGCACATGGCCTTGTTGAACCTCATGGGCCCACTTCTCAAGCTTGTCCAGGTCCCTCTGGATGGCATCCTGTCCCTCAGTTGTCAACTGCACCACTCAGTTTGGTGTCATCTGCAGACTTGCTTAGGATGCACTCAGTTCCTCTGTCTACATCGTTGATGAAGATATTAAACAGTGCTGGTATCAATACGGACCTCTGAGGGACACCACTTGTCACCAGTCTCCAATCTGGACATTGAACTGTTGACCACTACCCTCTGAATGCAACCATCCAACTAATTCCTCATCCACTAAACAGCCCACCCATTGAATCTGTATCTCCTCAATTTAGAGAGAAGGATGTTGTGGGGGACTGTGTCAAAGGCCTTACTGAAGTCCAGGTAGACGACATCCTTAGGTCTTCCCTTGTCCGCTGATGTAGTCACTCCATTGTAGAAGACCACCAGGTTGGTCAGGCTTTGCCCTTGGTGAAGCCATGCTGGCTGTCTGGAATCACCTCCCTGCCCTCCACGTGCCTTAGCTTAGCTTCTAGAATGATCTGTTCTGTGATTTTTTCAGGCACAGAAGTGAGGCTGACAGGTCAATACTTCCCAGGATCCTCCTTCTACCCTTTTTAAAAATGAGTGCAGTGTTTCCCTTTTTCCAGTTGGCAGGGACTTCATCTGACTGCCATGACTTTTCAAAGTTCATGGAGAGTGGCTTGGCAACTACATCAGCCAGTTCCCTCAGGACTCTGGGATGCACCTTAAACTTACGTATGTTCAGTTTCCTCAGGCGGTCGTGAACCTGATTTTCTCTTCCAGTGGGAGGGACTTTGCCCCTCCAGTCCCCATCTTGCGGTCCGTCCACTCGAGAGGTGTGGGAAGAGAGTTTGCCAGTGAAGACTGAGGCAAAAATGTTGTTGAGTACCTCAGCCTTCTCCTCATCTGTTGTAACCAGTTTGCCAGTCTTGGTCATCAAAGGGGGTACACTTTCTGTGACCTTCCTTTTCCGGCTGACATACCAGTGGAAGCACTTCTTGTTATTCTTGGCATCTCTTGCCAAGTTCAGCTCCAGCCATGCCTTGGCCTTGCTGACCCCATCCCTACACAACTGGGTTATACTTTTCCCAGGACACTTGTCTCTGCTTCCACTGCCTGTGCATTTCCTTCTTGCCCTTTAGTTGCCCAGCAGTTCTCAACTCAGCCATGCCAGTCTCTGGCCTTCCTTTCCTGATTTCTTACAGCTGGGGATTGAGAGCTCTTGCGCTTTATGGAGAGCATCCTTAAAGATCTGCCAGCTCTGTTCTGCTCCCTTGTCCCTGAGGTTGAACGTTTATGTTCTGCTTGTGTTTTGATAAATCTTCCTTCCAGGCATAAGGTGTAGAAACTTTTAATTAAAGCTGAAATTCTAGAGCAAGGGGTAAGTGTTGTGGTAAGGTGCAGACGTCATTGTGTAGTTCCTAGACAGAAAGAAAAGATAGCTGTGAAGTCGGTACACAGCTGAGGTGGCTGGTTAGGCTGCTGGAGCGCTCACGTGTACTTGGTCGGGTAGAAGACATTCCAGGTGAAGATCTATCTCTGAGATAGATCTCTGATGCTGCCTTCCTCCCAACACCTGCGCTATTTTCCTCAAAAATACTTCCAGAATATGCCATCTTGATGGCAACTATTTTCCGTAAGATATCCATAGAAAATGAATACTTCATAGTTGGAAAAAGTAGAATTGATAGTTTTGGGGTGACTCCTTGGCATTTTCTGGAGAAACCAGGCCCAGGAGCTGTGGAGTAGTAGAGGCAGCCACAGGAGTGCTGGTGTGGGAGCTACACTGTTGTTTGTCCTCTGCTTTGGCATTGTTTTGGGCAACCAGTTTTCTAGTTCATAGCACCAGGCGACACTGCTGTTCCCCATGGAAGCAGGGGAACATGTAAGTATATAAGGCATGACCCTACCCTTATTTTGAGTAAATTAAAGTTATGCTGGCTTGAGTGGCTTGAGAGACAGATCTCCCTTGTGAGGGGGTCTGAAGTGCCTGGTGTCAGACAGCCCTGCTCCAGCACACTGCCCGCCTTACCCACAGCCCCGTGCGGTGTGGGGCGGCTCATCCCAAGCAGCTGCTTGGATAGCCAGCAATTGTGGTTTCAGCTCCTGACACCAAACTTTTCCGAACAAAACCGGCTCTGCAAGTGTGATGTGCTGGAACAGTGAGCTAAAGTCATTTAATCTCCCCATAAGGTTTGATTCTCCACTCAATTTAGGGAGAATTATGCCTGAGTCAGGGCTACAGGAATAGCTAAAATCCAAATTCTTCCTTCTCTTTCTTGAAAACTGATGATAGTATGTTAATAACTGTACAGAGAGCCTGCACATGTAGACTAATTTGCAAGATGTATATAAATGTATGTAACCTTCAAGGGCCTTGACGCACACTGTCACTTGCTAAGTTTGTTATTCTAGGTGATACTATCAAATGGCTGCATATGTATTTAAAAATTCTTGTGGCTGCAGGGAAAATATCAGAGCAATGAGGACATTCTCACTAAGCTGGTGATTAGAGAGGCCTTTTTGGCAGGCAGAAAATACAGGTTGCTTATAGCACCTGCGTATACTTGCATGTCTGTGATCTTCTAGATTTTACAGCGTTTGGTGTCTGTTCTCTCCTTGATATATTTGCAAAATTCATATGATGTTCTTCTGGAAGTTCTGCTGGGTGGAGAGGAAATACAGCGCCTAGTACAAACAGTTCCTTGTGAATGCTGCATTCCTACATTAATCTGTCATTTAGAAAAAATGTGACTCAATAACCTATTTTTAGCACAGTTTCTGACAGTAATAATTAAATATATTTTTAAAAATCATAACATGTAGTGTTAAACCAACTCCTGTCATTATATTTACCATTTCTGTTTTGCGTGTACATAGTCCCCATTAAGTTACAGTGGCATTTACTGTTTATCTGGCCCAACTATCTGGTCACTGAATCCTTCTGAGAAGAGGGGAGGAGAGGAAAGAAGACACCAGGCTTACTTGTGCTCAGTTATGCTGTATTTTAATAACGTTCAGCTTAGTCCTGGTTGTAAATTTCTGGTTTGTAATGCATCTATGTACACTAATCCAGTATTTTTCAATCTGTTCTGGCGGTCAGGATTCGGAGTTTGGTGGAAATTTTCAGGTTTGTTAGGTAGCAGCTGGAAAACACAGTGAGCATTCGTATTGGATCAGGCAGAGATGCTGAGATTTATTTTGGGGGTTCGTGGTGCTGCAGGTGGAGGGAAAAAAAAAAAGGTGAACTGTAAAGTTAATTAGGAGGAAGTGTCATCTTATCATTCGCCCAGAATTGCTGGGTCTTAAAATAGTAAATAATCAGAGCAAACTTCTTATGAACAAGGCGAAATTCAAAAATTACCATAGGCTTTTCAAGCATTCATAAATTGACTTTTTCAAGGGGGAGTGGTAACCCTGGAGGTCCTGCCAGGTGAATAAGCTATAATTAAGTTATTAATCTGGGACATTTTATAAATACTGTTTTTCATCGGTTTCATTTTATGGAAAAGCTTCTGAAATGTGTAAGCCTTAAAAATAGAAATGTAGTTTTATGGCCTTGACTACATGGAGAAGTTACTGCAAAATTAGCAGTAAATTAATACGATACAGCTATTCCACAGGGATTCTCTGTGCAGATATTTCTAATGGCCTCTACATGGTAAGGTGGCACAGAGTGACGACTGTACTGTCCTGTCTTATTTTATAGCAAAACCTTCACGGAGATGGGCCCAAAGACTGTCTAGCTCAGTAGAATTACTCTAATTTGAAAGTATACTCAGGTGTAATGCTGACCTTGCAATGGGAAAGAGAAAAGTCTTTTATAGCACATATTTTTTTTAATATAGCAGAATACCTAAGTTTCCTGTAGAATAAGAATGACTATCATCACTTATGTTGATATTGGTTTAGATAATTAGATTATATCATGAAAGCACACATCAGCATTACAGTTCTGGCTGAAATCCTGACATTTTGAAATCCTTTGAGTGGCAGAAAGTCCTAGGTATTAATTGGGCCTCATTACAGAAACAAAAAGAGATCTTGATATGTCCTAAGGCTGCATAACAGTAATTTCCATCTGTTTAAAGACATGTGCCAAAGATGGAGCACTGCAGAAATTATTCATGTCCAAGCTTCTGGGATGTTTGGAAGAGCTCTGAAGGGAAGTTGTCGATATTGTAGACAATAAGCAGAACGGACCTTATTTAAAATTCTTAAACATTGTCCATTTACCTGGGGCATCATAGAAAGAATACTAACCAATAATGACAACTCATACAGAGTAAGATTCTCTTCTGCATGCTGAGAACTGCTGTGTCTGTGATGTTGGAGGGGTAAGAAAGCAGCGATGGGGCAAGGGAGACCTCAGAGAAGCTGCTCCAGGTGTCTGTGATGGCTGACCTCTTGGCCAACACACAAGACTCTATTGAAGTAGTTCAGCAGAGCAACCTAGAACATAAAGTACAGCAAGAATATCTGGGTTAAAACTGTAAAGGGTTCATCCTTTCAGAATGTACCCAATATACAAAGCAAGTGCCTCTGGCCAGTGACAGCTAATCCCTTTCATCAAGGTGTATATTCATGAGCGTATGAAAGCTAAGCGTATGGCACTCAGCCTTTGAAAGCAGGTTGGAGTTGCTCATCTGAATTGCTAAGATTGTATTTGAGGTAAAGGGAACGCGGAGCAGGCCCTAGCAGTGCTCGTCAGTATGCACTTAAGTTTCTTTAGCAGGGATAAGAAGACAGTTAACTGGCCCGAGCCCTGGCCCTTCATTTGATCAAAAAGCAAGGGTGAGTCTTGCTTCACGTTGTCACAGCCCATTTCAAAGTTGGTGCTCAACCTCAGAGCTGCTTTTATGCTTTCAGCTAAGAACGGTGTTTTAGGATGAATCAAATGAGCTCGCACCACGACTACGAAAGCCTTTTCAGTTTGTGACTTACACTGTGAAGATAAAGCATTTTCCTGCTTTCTCTTTCTGAAAGTATAATGGACACTTTTGATACTTCTGGTGGTCATGCAGCAGCGTCATGCGGCGATAACTGAGCTGGTTTGGAACCTGCTTGCTGGGCTGGGGCAGGACTGAAACCGCGCTCGTGTGGGGTTCTGCTGAGGGTATTTCCTGCATTCTGCTCCATGACGGCGAGCTAACGTGGCCAAGTTGCCTCCCAGAACCGCAGGAACTTACTCAAAGCTGCTCAAACATCTCTGCAAGCCGTTGCCCTGCACTGTGTGAATACCACCTAGCACCGCTCTTCTGCACTTCCGTGCACTTTCCGTAGTCACATGTGTTGGCACAAAGGGAATGGAAAATGCAGCTACATTGACTTGCTAGCATGCTACAGGACTTTGTCATGTTTAATTCCAGATGGATAAAAATTTATCACAGATCTACTGTTGTCTGTTAGTCACGTTTGTGTTTATACTAAAATCACTGTGCAAAATTTGGATTGTGGAATTAAAGTAAACAGTGAATAACAAATATGCAGGGATCTGTGGAAAGATTTGAGAAAAGTTCCATGTAAAATATGAGACCCGAACTTGGACAGTTATTTTATTTAGATCTAATTCACATGGAAGTCAGCAGCATCTGATTGCGTTTCTCTATTGCGGTTGTTTCTTTTAACCATGGTTTCCTATTCAAACAGCTCTTTGACATCAAAATTATTCAGTCATTTTATTTTAATGTGTGGCATTAAGTAAGCTGGGTGGCAAATTGTCTTCTCAAACAGATTGACTTGTTTTACCTGTGGGGAAGGAACAGCTGAACAGCTAGGAGGGAAATCTGCCAGTTCAGAAAATTTATGGTAACTCACATAGCAGAGATGGAATCGTTTGTTTTTGAATGCTGGTTTGCTTTTGATGCTTTTAATCTAACTGAAGTCTTTATCATACCATTTGAAATTATCCGCAGGGGTTGAGGCTATCACTGAAACTTGCAAAAGTAATTGATACTTCTTCTGTGTTGTTCACTGTGTTTATATGATTACAAGATGAGTTTTTCCTCTCTTTATAGCATGCAATAAAATCTTCAGTACTGTAGCGGAGAAGGCAGTGTGATAAACCAGAACAACCTTCCTTTGATATACCTGCCCTTTTCTACCCAGACAAACAGAATGGAGGGCTTTTTTTCTTTCAGGAGAACGAGGAAACCTTTCTCCTCACCAAAATAATTTCAAGCTGTTTCATCATCCTTTTTGTAAAGACACACTTTGGTCTCCTTCCCTGGAAAGTGTGTAGCTAGCTGTTAGGAGTTGTTATATTTCACAGATTTAAAGTAATCATAGCATATTGTTGAAATCCTAGTGTGTGTACAGTTTATTACTGCTTTCTACAACAACCCAGGATATTTCAAGAGGACAGCAGAGAGAGGCTTGAGGACTTGTATCGAGGTACTGTTGCGTAAGACTTCATGGTATTGTCCAGGGCTCTGTTGTCACTACTGGGAGCAGTAATTCCTAGACTTTAATTTGTTGGTGGCTCCACTTGAGCTTTAAGCAAGCAGTTTACTCCATGAGCATTTTACCTGTGACATGGATCAACTTTCTGTGGATCTTAGGGTGCTATGAGACCAGAATACTGGCAAGGCATTTCAGACAGACTGTTGGTGATAATAGTCAGTCAGTAAAATAGGATGCTTTTATCAGCTTACATTGTATGTCACAGTATGGAATTGTATGGTATTACAGTGAGGCATGTTGCAGCTCTTCTTTAGTAAGTCCTGTGCTGGTAGCGCTTTGAAGATGGACTTAGAGGCACATGGAGAACTTTAAATGAAACTGATATATATCAAACAGTTTCAGGATTGATGTTTTCTTACAGCCTTTGTGAAAGGAGGGTGCTGAGTGCCAGCTTTGGTCACTCTGTTAGGCTACACGTGACCTGATGTGGTTGGGACCCATGGTGACACTGATGTATCGTTTCCACAGGCATCGTTTTGGCGTGACCGGAGCTACTTGTGGGTATTGATTAACTGCATGTGTGAGTGCTTTGGCAAACAGAGCGGATGGTAGGACTGATCAGATTGTTACTAGCTCATCATCAAGGGATCGATAAAACACGTGAAGGTAGATAGCAGGGAAGATTTGTTCCCTCCTCAAGATCTCTCTGCAGCAGGAGCAGGACTTGGCCTGTTTGTGCAGTTTCCCTATTCCAGTGAAGATAGAAGTAACCATACTTTAACCCCACAAAAAAAACCTTCATGTGGCAAGCACAAGGAGGACACAGACTAAAAGCCTGGCAAGGAAGAACGTAGCCTGCCCAAGTCAGTTTATTGCTTATTTTTCATCCACAAGCAGCAGGGAGAGGCGAAAGGATATCCGTCACAGAGAGACACATTATCATGTGGGGTGAAAAGGTGGAGCTGGGTTTACAAATGGCTGACAGGTAGATGGCAGCTTTCGATCATCGCGATATCCCTGTGAGAACTCCATTCTGATGTTGTGTTATCACATTTGATGTTAGGAGTGCCACATGCTCGCTTGTTCAAGGGAACTACTTGGAACAGTTTGTTATATTGTGGATTTGCATAACATGTTTAAAGGCAATTTAAATAAAATTTAGTTCTGATTTATGTAATCTTCTCTGAAGATTTTTTTTCTCTTAATAAGTTGATGTGCTGTTACCTCTGTGCCGCAAGGCGTAAGGCTGAAGCCTCCAGCCAGATTCTTATCTCCATCTGGTGCGTGCACATGGGAAGACCATTTATAAAGCCATCTGAAATAAATAAATTGTATTCCTTATTTGCTCTGTTTTATCTGATTACCATCTCCTGTAACAAAGCAGGAGCTATGAAATTCTATGACTGAGGGATGAAGAAAGCTGTTCTAGCACTTACTCTCACTTTGGGAAGATGACCTTTCCTTTGGTGTGTAAAGGCGTCAGGACGGAGCAGGACAAGGTTAAGCATCGCGTCAAGAGCGCAGGGCTGTATAGCTGGCAGTTTCCAGGCAAGAATCTCTGCTCTGACATGTACAAAAATGTAACTGATTACTCTAATCCAGTGGCCAGTTCATTGATTAAAAGGGCAAATGGGCTTTCATCCAGGAGTGCAGCAGAAAACAAACAGCTAGGCTAAAAACCAAGACTATTTAACCATCTGAAAGAGCATGGAGCCATCACAGCTGCTGCAGAACCTGTCACGACTTGGCTGCCAAGAAGCCAGATGCTTGCATCAGAGGAATGTGTGTTTCACAAGCCGATACCTCTGCTTCCTGACACACAGCGACATGTCCGAAAAGGCAGAAGTAGAGCGAAAATTAGTCAGCCTTCCCAGTAGGTGCCAACCCTGCTGGAACACTGACACCTGTAGAAATACACATTTTCATCAGAAATAGATTGTAGAAATAACCTTCTCCTCTTAATAGAGACCGTTTTCAATAACCAACAGGGGACCACTCTCCATATGTGAAGTTAAACACTGCATAACTGATTTAATGATTGGATCCATTGGAATCTAAATGTGCGGAGGCTTACCCACGTGATTAAAGATATACAAAAGCCCTTGGACGCACATTGGTTTTGGGCCTGCTCCAGAGCCTACTAATGCCATTGATTTCAGTTAACTCTGGATAAGGTCACTGTTGGCTGAATCGGTTGCTTGATTCCAGAAAAAACAGGAAAGGCAAAGAAGGAATAATGGCTTAGCCCATGGAATTAATGAGAGCCGGTGCTATGTACTTGCATTTAGTAATCACATTTAAAATGTTTCTGAGTTCTCTTGTAAGTCAAAAATCCGGCTTCTGCCTACCTCTTCCAGTTTCAAGTGGCAACACTCAAAACAGACTTTGTATGATTTGCTTAACATCATATTTTACAATGAGGCAATTTATAGTGAAAGCCAATGTCCTTTAAAGACTCCCATCAATTTTCTCTGATGAATGCTTTTCATAGAATTCTACTGAAACAAAAATTATGGAACTGAAAAAGATTTAGAAATTGATTGCAAATCACTGCTGTGGCTGGAAAAATTGTATATGTTCATTTTAGTTCTCAGCTCACCTGAAAAAGTTAGATAAAACATTTCATTTTAGCAATTTTTTTTTCTGTATGTGTCAGAATAGAGTGTCAAGGCTTCATCTTGACACGTAAGGACAAGATTTCCCACTCTTTATCAATGTCTTCTTCCAGGAGGTACAATATCATCTTTGTAGCTGCTGGAGTGGCAGCTACTGGGGAGCACGCAGGTCGGTACAGAAGGGTGTCTGGGAGTGGGGAGCATGGCCGTGCCAGGCATCGAGCACAACTGAGAAGGGCAAACCAGACTGATAACATCCCGTGACCCTGTGTGTAGCAGGATGGACGATTGAGTTATTGTTATGTGTTATTTGCTGTTTTCTCTGAAGCTTGAATTCCTAAATGGGACAGAGGAGAGAGCTGTTGTTTGTTCCAGTGGTAAAATCTGCCTTTGCTAAAGACCTTTCTCCTATCCCTGATGTACAGGGGAGGTAAAAAGCTTTGAAAAATCACCTAGTAAGGTTAAAAACCAAGCTATCTTCATGATCAAAAGCTTACCAGCCTGATCAAACCGCTTCAACTGAAGGCCCGTTTTTGACAGTGAGTATCTGAGGAGATTCAGACACCACCCCCTCATGCTTCCTTTTATTCTCTCCACATAGTTTTACTTGGTTCAGTTGTTTATCCTCTCTGCCAGCTACCGTAGGCTTAGAAAAGTGTTTACTATGCTAACTTGTGATGATCCCACATGCTTGCAGGTATTTGTTTTGCGAGACATACTTAGCTGTGTTGGTAAAAGTGAGAATCATAGTGATTTTCAAAGAGCATTTTGCTCTTCAGTACCCTGGTGTCATTCGGGAGAGATTTCCGTGATATTTTAGGAACCAGCTCAAGACTTCCAACCATGTGCAACTCCAAGGAGGGTGAATTCTGCAGCCTGTGATTTATTTTACTATTTTTTTAAATTTGCCCTCTGGTGATCTGAGTATTTATTGTGGGTTAAAAATATAACAGGTTGGGATGATGTGATATTACAATCTGTTGGGATTTTAATGTCCTGCAGTTTAGTCCTTCTAGGCTAAACTGCTATTCTTTCTGGCCTTGCCCCAGGAGTAGTGTCAGAGGGCAACACGAGGCCTTCAGGCGGCCCGCAGGCCCGCCATCCGAAGCCGCACTGATCCGTGCAGGACTGGCGGCACGGTTACATGTCCCTCGGGAGAAACTCTCTCAGCTTGTACCTCCTCCCTTGAACTTGCTGAGCTGTGAGGCTCATCACCTCGTACGGCAGCTTTATGGCTCTGTAATGAGCGGACCCGGAGGCACCTGAGTGGCAGCCATTTTCTGCTCTTGTGCTGGTAAGAAGCGAACATGCGCGTCGGGCTTGTGCAACCGCAGAGACTTCAGGAAAAATGTTGGGCAGTTTAGGTGGCTCGATCCCATCCACTTATCACATTTTCTGAGACAATCATACCTTTGTTTTGGCTTCTTCCATGAGGAGGAATGTTCTGAGTTAATAATAAAGAAAAATCAAATGTGGACAGGGAACCTGAAGATAGTATGGATTTTGTGTTAGTGTGAGACATGGGGTCTTAACAGATCCTGGCTACACTGTGATAGGTTAATCGCCAAGCTTCACTAATATCTGTGTGTACTTAGATCAGTTCGATATATCTCACCTTACCTGTTTGCCCATCAAAAATGAGGCAGTATGAAGCTGAATTATTCCTTCAGGTGCCTGACGCAGTTCAGCCTACTGTGCATCAGTCCAGGAGCAACTGCTGCAGCTCATGGCTTCCACTTCTTTATCTTTTCTCTCAACCTGTAGCTACTCAAGGACAGAATTTTGTTGTGAATTTTGTTCTAACAAAAGCCACAGCATTCCTGCCAAAAATAAGCAGTATCTGCACAGCCAGTAGCTATATCTTATGATGACTTAGAATAGAAATTAGATGGATAAATGCACTGACAGGGTGAGCTAATGGCCACTCCTTTAATAAGCGCTGTAATTTGAAGAATGCAAAATCTGCTTGTCCACCCACATGGGAATTCTCCTCTTAGGAAGAATAACTCACTGGTTAAACGCACAAATCTCAGTACTTGTTTCTTTGCACATGTATTTTTGCAAGGTCCACCAGTCATGAAAAGGATTGAGATAGAACTTACTTAGTTGGAAGTCTCTGAAAAATTGCTTTCAAGCAATTGAAGTCACTGCCTCTGCCATGCTGCCAGATGAGAGAGATGGGAGCAGTGTGTCTGCTGTCCTGATCCTGCTCACCTAGGTGTGCTTAGCCTGGAAATGCATTCACACTCTCCAGAAAGCTTAGTAAGTGCTAAATTTTGCTAAATAATAGAAATTCTTTGTGAAAGAAAGCTGAAGTTTTCCTTAAGGCTTGTCTTTTTTTTTTTTAATTTCATTTGTCTTTTTCTATAAAATCAGTGGTTTCCTTATTGTATGAATCTATACACTCTTCCTTTCTCTACACGTGTGTCTGCAGTAGTGTCACGGGACAAGCCGGTTTTGTTATGAAGAGAACTGGAGTGTAACCTGTGGTTTGCAATTTTATAAATACTTCTAATGGCCAGTGAAAAAATGGATCTTGTCCTTGGTCCGAGAAAGTACTCTGTAAATCAGCATCAGGTTTAAACAAAGTCTGACTATTCTGCTGATCTTATGGATGGGCTTGTTCCTGCTGGAATGAGCTGAAGCCGTATGGAGCTGTATATGCCAGCACATGGCTTCCTTCGTTTTTGCTTAGAGTCGCTGCACTATGGCACTTGCAAAGTTGGGACTAAAGCTGTATGTTTTGAAATTTGTGTTATTGAATATTATATGTTAGTACTTTTTACTCACGTAGCCCACTTCATCTTCAAAGTAGTTTTGAAGACTTTCTGGATCAAACTACCAAGTTATAAAACCTTGCTGGCTGTGATGGAGTGCAACCCCGTATGTTTGAGTCAGGGCGGTAAATATAACTCACAGTTAGTGTGGTGTTTCTTGTGTGCTACAGGCTAATTAGCCACTTGAATAAATGCAGGGAAATTTATAACAGATCTCCTTCCAAAGCAAGCGGCAGAGGTAGCGATTTCCTACACGAGCAGTTCCAGTGAGCTCCGCGGCACGGTGTCAGTGGGGCATTGCTGCCACTCAGAACAAGCACTAAGAAATTTCAGGCACTCTGTCATTAAGGTCACACCAATTTTTTTAATGACACTCTTGCAGGCAAAGGAAGATCTTCAGCTGGTGCTGACTGCTGTTGTTCAATTGTGTCATTGCATCTGGCTTGATTTACATCAGCGCAGGATCTGACCCAAGATTGAGTCGCTCTCTGTAAATACAGGCAGAATTTGGGTTGATGCTCTTACATGTAGCAATTAAAAGCGTAGTAAAAACTTGGCTTCAGCTCATCACTGAGCTCAAGTTTCGGTTGTTTGGTTGTTTGTGGAACACGCAGTCTAGGGTGTTTGGATGCAAGTGGCCAGGTGTTTCCCAATATTGAAGCTCTTTGTGTAGAAGCGTGTGCAGATAACAGAGCTCAATCTGTCACAACCCTTGATGGTGCCCATCCAGCGTTTGAAGTTCTGACTTGAAAGGACTGACTTCTGAGAAATCAAGGCAAGAGTCCCAGCCCCTCTCTTTCAGCAGGATCTCTCAATGACAGAGAATAGATTCAGATCGGTAGCTGAGCTAATTCTCCAGTGAGTACCTCGTGCCTGGCTGGGAACTGAGTGTGTTTCAGCTCCAAAGCGCTCCTTAGTCTTGGACCTCCACCTCTGAGAAGGAAAGGTCAGTATTTATGCCCTCAATACCTAGTGAATAACTACATTTGATGCTGTTTCTTGCTTTCTTATATTTTCATCTTTGGAAAGTGAGAGAGTTTGCTTCAAAACACATTGTAACTGAAGTTGGGCTGTCTTAAATCTTGCGAAGGTCATAGTTTGCAATTCTGTAACTTTCAAAATTAGGAATGAGTTGAAACTTTCATTTCAATTTACTAAGGTCCTCTGCTTTGTGCTTTAAAATGCATGCAGATTTGCACCCCTAGTTAAATACTTTCAAATAAACAAAAGAATTATGAGAATGCAGGGGTAAATTCTGAAAAAGGCTCTGCTGGCATTTTAAATTTTTCTCTTTCTCCCTGCACTCTTTCCCTGTTGAAGCTGTTTAAGTTATTCTTACTTTTCTGCTTTCCCTGCAAACACTGTTTATTCATTCTAAGAAAACAGTTGGGTAAACAGAAGTATTTATGTGTGTAGCACCGCAACTCCTACTAAGATGCAAATTATGCTGCAGGGAAGATAGTTTGTGCTTTTCTTTCCTCTTCGCTTTTCTTTTTTGACAGTCGGTTAATAAAGACTCAACAATAAGCAGCTGCCTGTGATGTCATTTGGGACTTTGTCCACAGAGCTTGTATTTACAAGTACTGAGCAACTACATAGCAGTAGCAAAGCCAACTATCAGCAAACTTCATGTCTGCTGTTACTGGAGGACTTCAGTAGTGCTGTGGATGGTGTAGAAAGCAAACTCTGTTCTTCTGACCACAGACTTTTAAAGCTTGGTAAATAAACACTGGATAAACTCAAGAGAATTTCTGGACTGCAAAGACTTCTTACGGTTCTGAGTTCTCCAGGGCTGGCATGTTTTGACTGAACTGCTGCAAGTAAGACTTTTGCTGTTTTGGTGTTTTTATCATCTTTGTGAAGCTTATTTTCTCTAGGAGTGTGTCAGCATTGCTGTTTGTAGTTTTGCTTTAATTAAAAGCGCTGCAAGTATGTAGTTGTTAGGAGTAATTACAGCCATGCATCTGAGTGTGGTTCAGCAATAGATTAAAGGACAAATGAAAACTTGATTCTGGCTTTTGTTTGCTGAGATTACACTGAAGTGGCTCTTTCTTAATTTAAGTGATGAAACTCTGAGATTCTTAAAATCTCATGAGTACTGTCATTAACTGAACAAAACCTAGTCTGTCTTAAGAGTGTTCTTTTATCATTTCATAGTATTTATTTGAATGCTCAAAATTAATTTGAATTTTTAATGTAATTTTGTCAGAGTTTTTAGTACAATTTTCTTTACAAATTGTTTTGCTCCTTATGCAGGCACTGATTTAAAGCAAAACTTGTCTGTTTTTACTTTTAGTCCTTGTTGAAGTTCTAGAGATATATAAGTTTAAAAGAAAGAGAGAATCATATACAGCTTTGAAATCTGACATCTTTTGGATAAAATGCGTTGCCAGTTATGTGAGAAACAGTAATTATTGTTTTAGTGTTTATATTAGAAATCCAGTAAATCCAGAAACATCAGAGCAGAAACACAGCACACTGGTAACTGCTGTGAAAAACTGTTTCTGTACTGCCTGCTGTTCGTGGGACAGAACTATGTTAACTCATTTTCAGGACAACTAGCTGTGATTGCCATGGAATTACTCCCATTTTACAGAGGAGGAAACTGGGCTATAGATGTGATTTATTAAAACTTAGTTTGCCTGCTTCAAAAGCTGGTAACAAACTCCGAGTCTCCTGCTTCTCATTTCAATCCTTCACCAGGAGCCTGTTCTAAATTACTGCAATTTCAGTTGCAGTGGCTTTTCCAGGGAGTAACCTGATCACCGTAGTGTGTATGAGGAACTCTTTTATTACTGTTTACCTCTATTTAATGATCTGTCTTTGTGGAGACAAAGCACATTTCTGAAGAATGAAATCAGAAAACTGATTGGCAATTATATGAGGGTAAGTCAGTACCATTCAATCAAACAGGAACTGGAGGATTCCTCCTGAGTTATTAGCACTATTGATTTTGTTTTGCTTTTCTTGCTACTGACTTTGTTTACAAGGCCTCTCAGTCCTACACAGCAACAGATTTTTGGGGCTTGCTAGTAAGGTTTGGGTGGCTACAACTGCAGATGCCCCTCTCGAGTGACCCTGTTTCTACAGCAGATCAAAACCTGTCTGTCTCTTCTTTTGATGTTATAATGTGGCTTGGCATGTCAAGATATTGTGCAGCTTAGGCGCCGTTGTTCTGTCTTTGGAATTGAAGCATATTCTCCTGGGGAAAAAAAAAAAAAAGCCCTAAATTTAGCTCTACATTGATGCCATGTGAATGGCAAAGGCTTTTGGGGTTTTAAATAGGCGCTTAAATAAGAGTGTAGGGTTTTATTGTTTAGGTGTTCATCCTTCTTCAGAAATAGCATAAACAAAATGTTTATATGTTCTTAAAAAAAACCTTTTTGTAGCTCAGAAGTTTCCACTGAATGCAAGTGTGAAGAACAGAGAATTATGATAGAGCCTTTCCCTGGGGAGAAGGAATGGGTTTAAGGTTGGGTGGTTTGGTCCCTAGCACACTGCCTCATGTGGGCTAGTCTTCCCTTTCCTCTGTCACCTTGTGCCCAATAATGATGAGTCCTGCTGGGAACTGATAAGGATATTTACACTTGCAGAGTATTCGGGTAACATGTTGGCAAAGGCTTCTTCAGAATAATTAGAACAAAGCAAGATTAAAAAAATGGTCAGGTCCCACTTATCTTTCTCACTTAAATGAGTTTTAAGTGCAAGTCATAATCTTACAAATGTTAATTTTACTGCTTTTTAAGAAAACTTCATGGACTTCTCTGCTATTGTTCTTGTGCATGGGTTGTGTGTAAGTGTTTAGAGGCTTAGGCTGAAACAAGTAGGAGTCCTGCCCTAGTAAATGTAGAGTGCTGGGGTACAATTCCACTTCCACTTCAGACAAGAGCACATCTTCAGCTAATTACCTTAAAAACAGAAGCAGACTCTCAAAACCTGATGAGCCCAGGGGCATTTCATTTTCATTTTCCCCTCTTACATTTCCCTTCTCATGTTTGCATTTTATTTCTTGTATTCCAGTGTAGCAAATTAGGATACAGAGCAAACTCACTTTTCAGCAGAGGGGGACACTGCTTGAGTTTTCCCTGGGTCTGAGAAATCTGCCCAAGGATACCGCTTATAATCTGATAATGTTCTGGGATGGCATTAAAGGGGACAATAGCCAGCAGAATGTCAATTCTTTGGGCTTTCTCCCTATCTGAAAAGAAATGGAATAAGTGCAGACTCCAGCCTGTCATCATCTGACAAGTGGGACTGAGGTTGGGATAAAAGCCACGGAACAAAGGTGCCGAAGGGAAGCACAGTTGGCTGAGGAGCTTAGCGCAGCGCAGCCAGGGCCAAATGTGGCGTGATGCTCTGCAGCTCCTGTGTGCTTCTGCCCGTGCTCAGCTCCCGGCAGGATCCAACTTCTGCTTCAGAAAAACCCCTGCCAAAGCTGCCAGAACGCCTTTGGAAGATACAGCATCTAATATGCAGTTTTATTGCTAAAACAGGATAAATCCACAATGTAAATAGAACATGAACCATTAACACTTGTAAACCTGTTCTGTGCTGTCTAATGACACTGCTCATGTAGCATGCAGAAACCTGAATCACATTAGGTATTCCCTGATGGTTACGTAAATTAGTCATGATGTTTTGGGGATGAAAAGTTAGATAGCTATTATGTGAAAAATACTTGGAAATCTTTTACAATTCCATTGACTGGCGTTCAGGTGAATCACATAAACGTGGTTTGTACAGAAGCAGCGGCTTCTGGAAGCCGGCAGTAACATGGTCCATGGGCTATGAATGGTGCAGACCCTGAAAAGCAGGTTGGATGATAAAGCAGTGGATAAAAATTATGTTGCTGAAAAAAAGGTCTATTAGTATTGACACACAGCAAGAACAAATGCTACTGTTAAACTGCGTGTTTGATAAGCTTTCCACAGGAAAACACTATTTGTTTTCCAGAGCCAAAGTAGCCTTGGATAATGTGTGTGCAAAATAGGTCTGTGCAGAATCAAATGCATGTCACACATTATTTCCTTTGACAGCGCTAATTGATTATTATAATTCATCATTATCTAAATTGTTAAATTCAACAGTTTACCGTATCCTTTTGTTTCTTTGTTGCTCAGACATAATACAAATAGGAAGAGTTAATTACTGCATGCAACAACAGAGGCAAATTTCATTGTCTGCTTCCCTTTGATTGAAGCTGTGTTGAATCACCACTGTGGATTGTCAGTTATGGTGGAGAAAAGAAGGAAGCAGGAATTCTTTTGTGGTGAAGTTGTTTTCTGGTGGTAGTTAGCATTTGTATTTCGAATAGTATTCATTTTGCAGCTGGACTATCGTGCTTGCTTTGCTGATAGTAAGTATTACCTAACTGTGCAAACTGACATCACATGTGTGCCTTGATCCTGTTGGGAATCAGTGGCACTCCTCAAGGAATACGGCACAACATGATGTGAGGAAAAGGATTGCATGTGCTTCTGAAATGACTTCCTCCACCAGACATGAACACTTGGCTTTTTCCTTCAGTGCTCTGGTGATGGCCAGAGCTGCGTCTGCTGGGTGAGAGGAAGCAGTGCTCTCAGCAAGGGAGCTCTAAAGAGATTAAGAGATGGTTTATTTTGTACAAATTCCTAAAGCTCCGATCTACACCGCTATCTTCTCAGATGTGGTGTAACTTTGCTGTAAAATGTAGGGTCTTTTCAGCTGCTCTGAAATGGTCTGACAAAATGGTTCATAGTGATAAGATTTGGGGGGTTATTTTGCCAGTAGAGGGCCGTGTTAAACTGGATAAAATGACTCCCTCTTGGTCTCACATTTTCAGTGAGTAACAGCTTAAAGCATATGGTTGTTTTCAAGGGCAAAATGAGTAAATAATTGAATTTTTTAGAAGCTACTGAGTGATTAATTACTTAAAATCAGAATCACAATCACTTTTACAGTACAACACAGTTCTGTGTCAGTCTAATTAGACTGAATTCTGGTCTTTAAAATACATCATACCTACCTGTGTATTCTAAACTGTTCAAGGTTGATAGATACAGCCTAATAAGTCATTAAGCTAACATGATATAAAGCAGCAGCACGTGCTTTTGCTATAATGACACAAATGAGAAAAGAATTGTTTTTGAGAGGTACAATCACGTTTGGTTTTGATGTGGCCTCTAAACCAGCAGTCATTATTCAGGCTCTAGTGCCGCAGGAGTTGACCTTTGGCGAAATATTTTGTTATCCTCAATCTTTTATACAGGCCTTTTGTGAACTCTGCACAGCTCTCATTTTGCTGATTGCATTTAAAGTCATTTATTGCACAGTGTTTGCCCTTCTAGCAGATGTTAAAGGATTCCCTGCCTCCCCCTTAAAGGCTACTCCTCCGCAGCATCTAATTATAACCTACACAAAAGATTAACAGATGTTATAATTGTCTTTACTCATTGATTAAATAGTTTCTGCATGATTTGCTCTCCTTTCCCCTCATTGCTGATTTGTGAGGTCTTTCTGCATGAGTCTCATGCATCTGCAATTTGTTAACATTGGCTGTCTTAACTTTTTAACTTTTGGGTTTGTGGTTCAGTGTGAGCAGGTTATAGATGTTCTTCTGGACAATGTGACAGAAACCTGTTAAAAATGGGTGTGTGAATACTTGCTTTGATTCCACACATTGCTGGTTTTCCTCTTCCTTTTAACCATTCTGTCTGAAATGTATGTAAAAAGCAGACTAATTTTATTAGAGACTGGAGGGGGAAAGGCTGAGATTTGCTTAGCAGTAGTATTATCCCTACATTCCACTTGCCACTTACAGAGGAAATTAGTGGCTGAGAAAAACAGTTTAAGAAGAAAGTTCCTAGTAGGAGAAAATTTATAGTAGGACTTTCTGAGTAGGACCTAGTAGATCCCTTGTAGGACCATTAGAAAATGTTGGGTTTGCTTTTGTTTTTTTTTTTGTGTGGTTCTTTTCTTTTTTTCACCTTCTCACAAAATTAAGATTACTTAGTTCTTGAGCTAACTAATCTCCTCTCTGTTGTGTTCCCACATTGAGATGAGGGCTCTTTTCCCGGGCGGATCCACAGTCCTTCTTCTACAGCACAACAGCGCCAAGCATAGCAACTGTTGTTTTATGTTCTTATAAATCTTTTAGCATCTTGAACTAGGTCAGACCAAACAATATATCTTTTCAGAGAGGTGAAACATCTTGCACATGTATTCTCACTACTGGGGATTTACATGTAGTTAAACGTCCTTCCCTGTTGTTTGGACTCCGTGTAACGTTTTCCTTACTTCTTTCATTGACACAGATGGGAGTCATTGGCAAGTCCACAAAGATTTCCATGATAGTCTCTGAACATCCCACAGTTTTACGAAGCTGTATCTGTCATAGGGCCTCAGCCTGAAGTGCTCTGCCTTGCTTAGTTCAGAATTACTGTAAGAAGAAGGCAAAGTCAATGGAGAGGATTTTCTCACATGTTCTCTGACAAAACCTCTGAGTGAGTTAAAGAAGAGAAACAGATTAAAAGCTTGAGGTTTGAATTATGGGCTTGGTTATTCAAAAACCATAAAATATTGTGCTGTTCTGCCTTCCCGTCCCCCAAATTCTACTGAAACATAAAACTGTTGCCTTGATTCCTAGTCAGAGAAACCACCTCATGTTAAGATTGGGCATACCTTCTTCTATCAAAACCCTTTTTGTGTTTTTGGCTATTATAAACACTTGAGTTCTGTGTGGATGTCTGGGAATATTGACTCAGTTAATGCAGATTCATGGATATGTGGGATATCTTGTGTGATTCTGCTTTGTTGATACTGTGTGGAAATATGTTCTCTTTACAGTGAACACCATACATAGTGCTGGCTGAGAGATTTTGCAATACAACCTATAGTGCTCTAGGTTTTTATCAGTTTGTAAAGTTGATCTTTTACTTATAATTCATGAGTTTTATTAGCCTGAATAATAATCTTTGCCGTGCACAAAAGCATTTGCTGGGGGATTCAAAACTGCTCTACAAACAGAGGTACTTTGTTTGTGGGATTAACAAAGAACACTGTATCCTCCTTGTTGTTAAATGACATCTCAGTGCTCCTGAATACTTTCCATTTATGAGCTGGGGGGAGCAGATTATAGATTCGTAATAAGAACATTCCAGGGTGCCAACTGTGGTTGCGAAGTGTATTTTAATTATAGACACCTGTCCACTACTGACTTGTAATATTTCGTAGAGGTCACTGAACAGCCAACTGGTGGAAATGACTTGTATTCAATACCAACCTGAGTTTGGAACACTGATCCAGAGGTGAAAGGCTAAAATCCCAATTACCAATAGTCAAATCTGTCCAATCCCTGTATTATGCTGGTGGCAAAAGGCCTAGGTGCTCTTTGCAGTTACATGAGAAACATTTAGAAATTACAGAAAGTTCAGCTAAATCATTACGGATTTTTAACATTCACTGCTACTGAAGGAAAGTATTAAAGTGAAACCTGGTTGAACATTTTAAGAAACACCTCTCTGTTTATGTCACTGCTTGTTAGCCCTAACATTTTAGACCGAGATATTCATCTTTATTTTAAGGTTGCAAAAGTAAATGAAAGACAGGACCAAATGAACTGAAAGTAAGAAAGAACAGTAGCACAATCTACAAAGTCTCACATTGGCTGTTCTCCTTGTCTCTCTTCTTGAGAATCTGTAGACTTGTATTTAATTATGTGCCTTTCCTAAAACTAATAACTTCCTTCCCTTAAGCTGCAATTCTGTCATAGTGTTATTGATTGGGAATACATCACGATGTCCATAGGAAACCATTTCTGTCATTTATATTTACCAGTCTTTAATCAAGTGAATTGCTTTTGTTTTGATTACCACAAAAATCTCCTGTCACAAGAAAAACCTTTACACAGACATTGATACGAATTTATCGACCAGTTGATTGTTTCCAGCACAGACCTGAGAAAGAACGGTTC
Source organism: Chlamydotis macqueenii (assembly GCF_036417535.1). NCBI lineage: Eukaryota > Metazoa > Chordata > Aves > Otidiformes > Otididae > Chlamydotis > Chlamydotis macqueenii. The sequence goes on from NC_141561.1 coordinate 7,953,470, forward strand.
ATAAGGCACACAGCCACAGGCAGCACGACAGCGCAGAGGCAGGCGCATACCACAAACCCTGGGTGACATTTTCATTCCCTAGTAAAGCACTGAAGTCTCGCTTTCACCCACCGGCTATTGTCTGTTGTGGAAGCAAGTTATTCTTTACTTGTTTAACTTATTCCTCACTACCTGAACTCCAGATTTGGATCCTGTGCATTACAGGGGGATTCTGAGCTTGAGTGCGTAGTTGAAGAGCTTATAGCTCTGAGGAGTGTTTGTGAGACTCCTCCTGAGGTATCAAACTTAATCAGCAGCATCGCCTTGGCTCCTATCACACTCAGCTGAGATGAAGTGAGGCAAAGCAAAGTTAAGATCTAACTCAAAGAATCCTCACCCAATAAAACAGGAAGGATATGACACCTTCTTGTGGGTTTAGGATACAGCCTTGGGCAAGAAGTCCCATGAAGACCCCTCCTGGCTTTCTCCTTTCTTTCCTCTTCCCCTTCCTGGAGCCCCATTCAGAAGTTTTCTTCTCTCCCATAGCTCCAGGTAACATCACTGTGAGCCAACAAAGGTGAGCAGCACTAAAGGCTGCAGCATCCTGCTTAAGACCTCCAGCTATTACAGGAAAAAAAAAAAGGGGCTTGTTCTAATTTTTTTTTTTTTTTTTAAGATACTGCTTTAGTGTTTCCTGGTTTGCTCGGTTTAAATCTGTGGAGGGAGTCAAGGATGCCTGGCTCGTTGCCTAAATAGCTGCTTTCAGTTGTTCAAACTCTTCTCTGCCTTTTTGTTGGGTTTAATTCTGTCCTAGCTGTAATTCTACAGTCAGATTCATTGTGACAGAATAGCCAAGAGGTGAATGAGAACTGAGTGGCTTCTGCTGCATCACACAGAATTTGGAGAAAGAATCATTCCCCTGTTTGGGTGCATGGTGATGTACACATCTGGTAGATCGAGAAAAGTAATGACACAGAGCAGCAGCATTAATAGAAAGTTTCACTATTAAAGTCTTTGACAAAGAGGAATTATTCTGTAAATGGCACTTATATATACTATATATTGTTACCTTCACAGTATAGCAGAGAAACTGAGACAGCAGAAGTTAGTGAATCAACCTAAACCACCCACTCAAGAACAGAGATCCGACTCAAAATATAGGCAACCACTTCGGGCTCAGCTGAGATGAACCAAGTACACTTTCTTTCTTCCATGCTTATGTCAGAAACTGCTTCTTCCCTGCCCCCTTCCCCCAAATTAATAAGCCTTATGCAGAACAAAATGCTTTAAAATCTTATATTTAGTCTCAAAATGCACTTTAAAATTCAAAGTGACTCATTTAGAATGTGCAAGTATATTAACACTTTCCCTTTCCCCACTAAAAATACTTTTTTTTTTTGTAGCCGAAATTCAAGCTAAACACTAATATTGAATCACTTCAGTTATTCCAAGACTGGAGATGCATAAGCTATAATTTAAAAGCTTTATCTAAACCTGCACAGCATTACTTCCAAGAAATAATCTAGGGGAAAAAATACCATTTGAGACATTAATGTGAATTCTATAAGAAAAAGTGGAAGAATAATCCTGTGCCACCCCAACTGTTGCTACTGCAAGTAAAAATACCTTACAGATTTTAGTGAATGACAAACTTCTGAAAGGTCGGTAGCATTTTCTTTTTTTTTTTTTTGTTTTGTGCCACTTTTGATAGGTTAATGATTTTTACTTTGTAATCTAAATGGACAGATGCTTGAGAGAGAGACTAGAGAATTTTAATAGCATGCCTCCTCTCTTTCCAATATTTTCTGGATATTACTGTCTCCATAACTCACATGTGTTGGATTATTATCTACGATGGCAGACTATACGTTCTCTCCCATTACACTCGGTAGAACTGTGTGCAGATGAGTTAAACACTGGTAGAATGACATAAAACATAGGAGAGTTATGAACCTTTTAAGTAGGAAATTCATGAATGTTTTTTTAAATTTACATCTTTATGAAGTTTCTGCCAGATGGAAAAATTAGAAATGAGTGTGTGACAGCCAGTCTTCCCGTTACGAACTGGAGTAAGCACTGCTGGAAGCTGACTGCACAGGGGGAAGGATGGAGTGGCTCATTCCCCTCCTGCTCCCCACCAAAGCAAAAGCCTTTGACTCAAATTGTGTCTAATGTGGATCAACCACTACAAAATATGTAAAGACAGACTCTGAGAAGAAGGGGAGAGACAGCTCTTTTCTTCCCCAACAGGGTCTTCAGACAACCCACTCCTGGCAGCATCCTCGCTCTCTATGGCTTTTATTGTACTTCATCCTACCTTATTTTTTTTTATATGACAAGTGTTCCTTTGATTCCCTGGGAATCAATCTATATTGGATTTCACTTTAGGTAATTTCTTCAGATACTCGGCAGCATTTCCCCCTCTTTATTTCTTTTCAGCCTATTGTCAATAACCTAATCAATTCCTTGCTGTCTCTACTGTTAGTATACGTTCCTCAAACTTGCGTAGGTGGTCATTCCTTCCCATTTTAGCCTCATCTTTGTCATTGCTTGAAACTACCATGAAGGGACTTGTTAATTGTTTCCCACCAAGTCAATACTTTCATTGTCTTTGCTGCTATTGTCTGAATTCCATCATGTTTGTCTATATGCTTTTGGCCCAGCACTCAATGCAGCGTTTGAGATGAGATTGCTCCACAATTGCAGAGAAAAAAGAGGTGAAGTGCTGTTTGGTATGCTGTCACTGTTCACCATCTCAGGAAAAATGGATGAGGACAGAACTTTTTTCATTTTTAGCATTTTCATAATAGTTTTCTTGGCCATCAACTGAAGATGGAGTGTAATCAATGTGTATCTGTTCCTTTTAGTTCTGCAGTCTTTATATTCCATGGTCCTTTGTGCTCTGTTGTGTAAAAATAAAGTGAATTTGAATTGGCTGGGGAAATCTCTCTGGAGTTTTTCTTTATGAATGCTCATTGATGTATAACACAACGAGGGGGTAGAGCTGAGTCGTACCCTGTCGCCTTTCTGCTGTGGGCATGAGCATGAAGGAGAGATGTCACAGAAGTGTGTTTGGGAACGCTGCAGCTGAATTCCTTCGGGTCTGATCCTTGGATGATGTTAGGTCAGCTGAAATTAGAGTAGACTTCTAACTTCTGCAAAAGCTGAACAGCTGGGGAGCCAGCTGAAGCATTTTAGTGCCCACCCTTACAGGAGCTAAGTTGGTTTGTGTTCTGGCACCTCCAGATTCAGCTCCAGGACCACATCTCTTTAATGTGTCTTTGTCTGCAGCAGAGAACAGAGGTGACCGCAGGGCCCAAGGCGCTGCAGCTGTAGTTATAGCTGGCCTGACCATACAGATTTACAGAACTCGGTGAAGGTATTTGCACAGCAAAATGAGTAATATATGAAGAATTTTTCTGATAAAAATATGCAGTGTCCTGTGCGGGGAGCCCCTGGAGCTGCTCGGCCTGGTGAGGCTGCACATTCTTGCTTCCTTCCCCTGCTACAGGCCGTGCTTTCGAACCAGGGGCACAGTTCTGGTTTGGCTGGCACTGGAAGAGGTTGGCACTGTCTTTCCCCTCTTATTCTTCCCCAGGGTGGACTTCAGTCGTGGTGGGGTGGAGGAGCCATTTTCAGATTATGCAGATAGATGAGTTGAGCCTTTTCTCAGTTACCCTCTTCCCGGATCACGGAGGACTGACATCTATTTCACTGTACCTTCTCCTCCCTTATTTTTTACATGACAGAAAGGGATTATGAGCTTGACTCTGCTTCTTTTCTGGGCTGTTACTGAACTAATACCTTCATTATAAAGTTATTGCCTGTAATGTGAGGTTAGGCCCTGGCCCGCTGGGAGTGTCTGTACAGCGAGGTGAAATGTGAGACACCATGTTACAACCCACAAAGCCCCAGATTCATGAGAAACAAATTCTGCAGCCCAGGCATTGAAATGTTCCCTCTGATGGAAGTGATTTTGGTTATCTAAAGAGGATGTGCAGAGGTGAGTGCTGATGATGTTAATAGTAACTGACAAAATATTTTTACAATAATTATATTGAGAATTTTTCTTTGAGCCATGTGAATATTTTGAAGTGTTACTTACTGCTCTGTGGAGTAAAACCAGATATCTGAACACTATCACTAAGTTAAGATGATCTTAATTCCTGATATCCATGAACATCAGTAAATAAATGATCCTTCATTCCTTTTAATTCGGCTGCGGGGGAGGACCAAACCAAGTAGCATTCATTTGGGACATTTCATCTCACAAAACTGCTTTCATTCACCAAAATGTACTGTTAGAAAATGTTTATAGCAAAATACTTTATTGTGCACAGACTGTAAAATGAGTGACTGATAAACACAACAGGCAATAGTGACAAAAAGTTCCTAAGTATTTTCAGTCTCTGGTGTCTGATGGGCTTGTGTTTGGATCACGGGGACGCTCTGTGACCGTCGCAGCCGTCATCCCTTTTAGCAGCACAGGTGGAAGGGGTGGAGCGGCCACAAAGAGCTGATGATTTTTAGTGGTCCCTCTGGACTATGATTAGGACAGATGGGCAGGCAGAGGAGATGCTGACTGAAAGGCATCTGTTTCCAAGAGGAAGGGATCTTTAGGCACATTTCCCAAGCTCCTCGTTCTAGTTTCAAAAATTGAGTTGGCAATCCACTGTTGGTTACAGCAGAGACCCCGATACAGACCTTACGTATAGGTTTGAAATTCTTGGGCTTTCTTGAGTAGTGCCTTGATTTACACTAATGAAAGAAAAATGAGAAGAAAACAAAAATCAAACTGAACAAAATGTAGGAAACTTGACTGTATGTTTTAAATTCTTCTCTCCACTTAGTTCTCTGTCAGACCAGATTTAATTGCATACATTCCTCTGAACATTGTAACTTATTAGATGAATATGTATTAATTTGGTACATTATCTTTATTAGCTTCCTAAACCGGATGCCACTTCCTCTGATGAAGATCTGTAATTCAGTGTTTGAAACCTAATGAGATTCCCATTTGGCTCTCTGCTGCCAGCCAGCCATGTTACCGTGAGAAACAGCTATCTCTGATGGTGCTGCACTAGATCACAGACGTTGCATCTAGCCTTTCGTATTTAGCATCCTTAAGCCAGAAAATGCCGGAGGCATCTTTGTTGGGATATAAATGGGATATTTATTTTTGAACCTCAAAATCTTCACATAACCCTTTAGGTGTGTGAGTAGTAGTGATCCCCCAAGTAAAATTTCCACAGGTCCTGGAGTTCAGTTTTCCTGGTGCCTGGAAGTGTCCATTACTGACCTAAGCCCAGCTGTAGCTCTCAAGGGAGCCAAGTGTGCGCTGAAGCCCCCAGAGGCAGCTGATGCTGTAGCTGTGTTCAGACCTGCCTTTTGCAGGTTAACAGCCTAGATTGCAAAACTTTGCTGGAGAAGGTTCGATGGTTAAGGGAATCCATCTTTACCATATAATAACCTATACAATTTATTATCGTATATAATAATAAATAATATATAATAATGAGTGGTTAGAAACTCACCCAAGAAAAGGGAGCTCTGGATCTAATGTTTTCTTGAGCCTAAATAACCTCAGTTTTGCTTGGATATCCTTTTCTTGGCTGCAGGCCTTAGAACGTTCAGAAGGATTTAATTTCAGCGCAGAAACTAAGGACACACAAACACCATTGTCATAATCTATTTTTTATTGATGATAACACTGTAATATATCCTTTTTTCCATGTTGATCAGTTGCTATCCTGACAATAGAATCATGCTTTCTGTCTGCTTATCTTTCATCATTTTTGTCTCAATAATTTTATTACATGTTATGAATGCTTCATATGTCCCATAAAAGCAAACAGGGGAGGGTAATCCTTTGACCTTTACAGCATTCTCTAGTGTAATTTACTGGTGATCCTTCTCCTCCCTGCAGCATGGCCCTGGAACCCCATGATAAAAATGGACAGCCAATCCAAATAGAAAAAGCTGAAAAGGTTAAAGCTTTGATTATGTTAGTCTATAAATGTTCATAGTCTTTTTGTTTTTTTTTTTTTCTTGCCAGAAAGAAAATGAGAGCTGAAAACAGCAATGGATGAATCATGCTTATTACAGAATACGGAAATTATATCGATTCAACCAGTTCTTGTTAATGCTGAAAGAACATAATCTTGTGCCCTCTCATTTTATGTCATTTTATGCAACCCACCTTATCCTCTTAAATGAATGCATGCATCCGCTTAATTAACCTGGTGAGATACTGAGATATAAATCTTTTAAATGCTTCTCATGCAATTCATCTTGACAGCTGTCGTAGTAATAGCATCTTTAATGCCATATTCTTTATTTTCTGATTTATTGAAATTCCTGGTATTATTTTGAGCACGCTGATAGGTTTGCTAGATTTAAGCCCTTAATCTTAACTTGTTTAAATCCTAGAAGCAATGCTATAGAAAGCTTTACTGGTTGTTTAGTTTGCTGAATAAATGGAAAATTACCTTGCATGAAGAAAGCATAAATGTATATCGAAAACTGTGGTTGAAATAAGGTGAAATTTAGTAGCTGAGACACTTTATTTTAAATGATGTATTTCTAGAACATTTTACTAAGAGTCTATTCTTTGCTGGCAAGTGATCATCAGTCAGAAATGGTGTGAGACCATCCTGTGTGCTCTAATGATTCCCGTAGAATGGATGGCGTAAGGGCAGGAGAGAGCCACAGCATTTGGCTCTCAGATTAGTCAGCCTCCAGTTTCTTTGCAGACTGCCATGTGTCAGTGTCATCCTACTTAATTAAAATCACAATAAAGATGAGACAGTCCCTTGTCTTGCTGTGGCCCTTCCCACTCTTCCTTGGGGCTGCTTTACCATGGCCTGGTGGATGGCCACTGGACAGTTTGCAGAACTAGAGGACTCCTGGATTAGGGAGTGGTTTGGATTAAAAAAATAACTTTCAGGGCACAGTTGGCTCTGTGCACTGCCTGTATGTTTCCAATATCCTTTGGAACAGTTTCAGAGATTCTAAGAAATTCAGGGTATATGAAAATGAATTATCCCACAGGAAAACAAAAAAAAAAAAATAAGGAGGACTAGGAAAGAGTCTTTTTCTATGTAGGTGTTTTCTGACTGACTTGATATATTTTGTTTTAATACAATTTTCCAAAGCCAGTCAGAATATCTAGTTATGTAGGCAGAATAGTACAGCAGTGCTGTGTTTGCTGCCCTATAATTCCCGTAGTATTCTACTTATCTAAGCATTTTAGGTTCCTGCATTGGAATTTTTCTAATTTAATTAACTCATTAATGCTGGCACATGGCACATTCTCCTTCCCTCTCTGCAAAAATGTGCCTTGCTTATCTAAATAGCAACCTAATCCAGTGGGTGTGAACGTACAACGCATACATTAGCGCTAACAAACTGCTGACCAGTCTGAGCAAATACCTGGGAGGACTGGGCCTTAGGCAGGCAGGCCCTGCTTACAGCATTGCTATGAAATACACTGTAGGCTAAAATAAAAACCATTTAGCTAAGTTTCAGGTTGCATAATTGCAGATGTTGCTGTAGTTTTCCATTTCCCAAGTGTTGAAGTTTGAAGCATCAGCTCAAAAGAGAATATTGGAATTAGGTTTCCACTTCATCACTTAAAGTCACTACCAGGCTAAATACCATGACGGGGATAGATAGGGGTGTGGTAATGAAACCATTTTCATGGCTCACTTTTAATCACTAGGCAGAATTTTCTCGACTTTTGTGAAGGTGAGGTTTTCTGCTGTTACTCCTCTGATGGTTTGAACACTCTACCACTTCAAAAAACAAGGGAAATTCTCAAAAAGCTTGGTACAAACCTAGAATTTTTGACTGCCTGAGGCTTAGGAAGGTAAATGTAGTGATTTTATAGAACTGAACAATCTGTTGAATGCACATCAAGTCCATAATTCTGGAATCTTTTTTTCTTTCAGTTGTGAGAAGGCCCAGACAAAGTGTACCCTACTTATTTCTACTCCTTTTCCTACAAAGACCACAACAAAAGCAAGCACACACACATTGGTGTTAGCAGCAGAGTCAGCAAAAGAAACACAGCCGGATGATCACATTCAATTCACTTCAATTAGGTTCTCAGGGAACTGAATCACTCCAGAGATTGGTAATGAGATATAAAATTTTTCACCTTTGGGTCACCTGTTCATTCTACCTCACATTTGCATTGATGACAATTTTTACTTTCCCATACCTACTTCCTGACCTTTGTTAGTGATATTAGCCTCCTCCTCTGTTCACTGCTGAGCGATAATACCAGTTCTGGTTATTCCCTCTCGGTCTTAAAGTACAGCTATCAAACAGGCAGGACTACCAGAGAAGAAAAAAGTGCTTAAAGCTGATCAGCATATAACTTTGGCCTCATTCCATTACCAAACAGTCTGATTTCCACATTGCAAAACCTGTCCTCAGGAAGACAAGCAGGCTGCTGAGAGGGAATACCTTGCTGCCTTACGGGTGTTTTGTCTTCCGGTAGTGTTAAGGTGTGCAAAGCAGAGGGTAGGGAGGCTGCACGGTATCTACGCTGAGTTTAAATGAAAGGAAAGCTAGTCTGCAGAGCTGTCGTTTTTGTCATGTGTCATAGCTGCTAAATGTATACTAGTTTATAAGAGACAAAAAAATAAATACAGTCCATTTCCAGTTACCAAAGAGATATACTACTGCTAGTTCCCAGCTGGTGTATGTTGGCATAGTTCTGTGGAAATGTAACTGCAGTTTCAAACTATCTGAAAATATCTTGGATACTTATCTAAGGAATATAATGTTACACGTTTTCATCAGCTGAAGCAATATACATCAATCATCCTTTGTTACTACTAGAAATGAAGAAGGTAGTATAATCCAAGAAATTTCTTGCATAGATTTCAGAGAGTTCTTTTCTACGTTAATCACACCGTTTCTCCGGGGTATAGCTTTAGAGCCATCCTCTGAAGTAATGAACATTCTTGTATTGAGTACTAAAAATACTGCACTTTAGGATATAACCAAGCGGATGCCTCTGGCTGGCTGGCTTTATGAACAGTGAGGGTATACTGTACTGAAGCAAGATCCCACTTAGGTCTTCCCCCGAGAGCTTTTTCTGTGTCCATAAAAATCCTTCTTCCCTGAGCTCAGTGCAAAACTGAGAAGACAGTAAGCGAACATCTGAGACCTGCATTCTCTTCGACTGATCCCCATACACTTCTTGAGGATGCAGGCTTAATCGCCAAGTGCCTCTAACTCCAGTGCCTTCCCCAGTATGCTCAGCGCAGATGAAGCCTAGAGTCCCTTAGAGAAGAGTCCTACAGTGGAAAAATTTCCTGCAGCACAAAGAACTGTAAGATGTGCCCCCAAAGATTTGGCCACTTACGTATGTGAGTGCAGTATCAGTGAAGACACCGTAAATCTGAAGTGACTTTGCAGTAGTTCACGGTTCAGCTGAGCTAAATGGGACAGTTAGGGTCTGAATGCTGATCACTGGGGTCTCTGCTCTAAAGATATCACCAAGCAAATTGGCCAGGGAAGGCAGATAGATTTCCAGTCTGCTATCTTGGTAACACAAAAATAATATTTCTGATGATTGGATAAACTGATTCTCAGTGCTTTTACATTTCAAGACTGTTCCATCTGGATGGCCATTCTCCTCTGCTGAGCTTCCCAGGGGATGCGTTACCTCCATTTTGAATTATTGTTAGCCTTTTTGTTCGGTCTCAGAGGAAGGGAGATTCACCTGGCAGGGTCATTTTTTCTCTGTGGCAAGCAGTGTGATGCACAACAATCACCATTCCAAGATGGAAACTTGCTCTGTTTTTGTTAAGTGATGGTGATCAGTTTTCTTTAAAGGCCACCTGAGTTGGGTACTTTGAGGCACCAGCACATGTTGGTACAGATGATGTATTATCTTGTCTGATAAATACCTTTGATTCAAAACTTTAAGTGGATCCAGCCTTAGGTTGTTGACTGTTCAGAAGGGATCCATGACAGCCTGCTAATCATAACATGCAAGAAATTTGAGCTTCCATGGTGCATGTAGGGGAAGAAGTAGAGTCTGCAGGTTTGAGGCTGCTTCACCTCTACAGGAGTAGGTCCATGTGCTTTGCTAGGTGTGGCTACAGTAAATACAGTCCTTGCAGTGCCCAATGCAGGATAGCATATAAGCTATAGGAATAATAAATAATAATTCCTCTGCTTTTACTTTTAAACTAGGATTTGGGGTGGTTCTGCCAAATACCTGCAGACAGAGACTTCAGGCACTTATTCATATTACATACTTGACCTTCTACTGGCATAATTTGCTCTGACTGTAGCCATCACTAGCTCACTCCTAAGTGATTCTGTGCTCACTGATCAACAGAGACTCCCTCAGTGGAAGTCATGCTCTCCAGGCATGATGAAACTGCAGAAGAATGATATAAAGGTTACATAAGGTCTTTCTTTTGCTAATTTCTGGCATAATCACAAGAACAGTGTAATACATTGCCTCTGTGTTTGTTCAAATCTATTGTGGTATTTCTTTTGAGACGTGATTGCTAATTAGGAAACAATGGTAATTATGTGATAGCACACCATTGAGATTCCTTATTAGCTGAATTAAATAGTGTGTGTAGCTTTAGGATTGGTCCTGCTTGCAGGTAAACCCAGAAAAAAAAAAAAAACACAAGCAAGGAATCATCACAAAGCAATAACTGAGATTTTCCTACCGTTGTGTGTACGTGTTCTCATTGCTTGTGTTCTTTAGATGAATATGTATAAACTCTAATTTTTATTCATTTTGGGGAAAATGGCCTGAATTCTGGTCTTGCTTAAGTACAAACCAGAAGTACAAAGCCAGTGTAGGAGACACCAGGTGCTGTTTAACAGAAGGCTGAATTTACCACTGGATGGCTTGGTAGCTGGATCAATTCTGGTTTCCCCATGGGAAGTGTTTTACAAGAGCAGTCCCAGTTGTGATGTCCACATTGTACCTGATGATCCCAGCTTGTGTGCCTCTGGGAGCCCTCTGAATACCAGCTGGCTTCAGAGGCTTCACCTGGGGCATCCTGCTCTCCTTGCGGGCGGCCTGTGCTCGGCCTCGGTTCAGGCTCCTATGTGCCGTCACGGCAGAGCGTCTGGGGACATGTTGGGGAAAGAGTTGTGGTGGTTTTATCTGCTGGAAATTGCCACAGCGACAGATGGGATTGTTCACAGGTGCACGAGAAGTCAAGCCGATCCGTCGGCACACGAGTACATCTGGAGGGCACGTGCAAGGCTTCTTCTGGGAATGCCAACTGTGTTGCCCCACAGCCAAGCCCAGTGGTATTTGTGCATCACCTGGCTGTGTGTGACTGAAGGTGCTGTTTGCAATGAATAAAAAGGATCAGGAACAGACAGATTTGTCTTTTGCTTGGTCTTGGTTTTCAGTCAAATGCAATGAGTTTCTCTAGGTTTAGCGTTACGTAGTGCTGTACGAATATCTCAACCTGACTGGAATTATGTTTTTAAATAGGTTTCCACATCAAATCTTGATGAAAAAATGTGGACAAATGCTTGTAGTGAAAGCTCTTTGTCCTTAATGGGAGTTAGCCCGGATTAAGAGATGTAGGATGTTGCCCTCTGATATGGTAAAAGCAGCCACTGTGAGATGCAGGAGAAAATTCCTGCATTTGGTTCTGTATTTATGAACATATCTGCCTGCCTTAATTTAGGCTAGATTCTAACTTCTGTTACTATTCTACTACCTTCTGTAAATCCTGAATAAATGTGTTAGCTTTGCTCATGTTTCTGAATCACACACAAATATTACGTTAAAATACAAGCTGAAACTTTCAAACATGTATTTCACCTGGTACATTTAGGAGAAGAGCGAGCTGGTAGTTGTTACTTGTAAGCTGTGGCTTGGTTTTAGTAGAAACCAGCAGCCAGGAATAACCAAACCCTACAAAACTGGGAAGACCAATTCCCTCTGTGATAGCTTTACTGGGTGAAGTTCCCCAGCCATTCTGTGCAGGCAGTGGGACTGTCTGATTATCACAGCAGAATCTTTGACCTTAAAAACGTAAGGAAAGTGCTGAGGGCATTCGTCTCTCATTAAGGATAATGGGAGTTGAAAGCTTTTAGAACTCTTCAGGATTAGGTCCAAAATTTGTGCATCATAGTAGCAGCACAGATGTGCCAGCAGCAGGGCTTACTGAGGAGTGCAATTAATGGGAAAGGAACGGTTTCCCTCCCTGCATCCCCCTCCCCGGCCCCAGGTAGTTTACTGGCTCTGCAAATCCAGCTCCCAGCCCAGCTCAAAAGAGACTATGAAAACATGGGATGCACTGATAAAAGACAGTAGTAGCAGATTTCTTTTCTTTTTTTTTTTTTTTTTTTTTCTCCAAGGAGTGACCCAAACATATTGGTAATATTTCTGTCTGGAGGGTTTAGCTTTTTTGGCACAGAAAATTTGTTCCTGGAACACAGCCTACTATAGACACAAAGTCATTAGCCGCTGGGTTATTGCAAAGTTAATGATGAAAGACGGAAACTGTTAAGTAGGATATTGAAATGTGCATTTAATTTTTTTTTGCAGTGATTCTGGAAACAGTCTGACATTTCTAGTTGATCAAAAGGAAAACAAATAACCTCAGCTATGGAGAGAAAGAGACAGCTACAGAAAAGGGAATTTGGGAAAAGACTTTCTCTGGACAGCAGTCTTGTGGTAAGAATGAATATTTACTGAATTTACTGAATATATTTTCTGTCATAAAAATATCGTTATTGGGAGACAATACTCATAATGATGTACATTTTAAAGGTGTTTATCTATTCATCACAATATCACAGCCTTTCATGATTTCTAAAATTCTCTAGAGCAAAAGTGCTGCAGGAATTTTACAGCTTCCTAAATAGAAACTTGTCATCAGGTAGAAGCATGTCCCTGAATTCACTGGATTTACAGAAGAAAGGAATCCAGACAGATATAGCAAACTTGTAATTAAAATCCTACTCAGCCTCTGTGGGATCACTCTGTATCACTTTATACTTTGTGTATGAGAGCTGTAGGTAGCTGAGGTCATCTAATCAGAAGTGCTTGTTTTACTATTGAGGATACTGGTAAAGATTTTTTCACCATAGTGAATGTATAAACTACTGTAATATCACCTGAAAGAGACATGTAAATGCCATATGCTCTAAAATAATTGGTTTTGCTATACATAGGACCTGAATTCATTGAGGTTGTATTCTAGATTTATTTTTAGTCAATGTTTTCAAATGATGACTGAGATTAACAAGGAGTTTTTATAGCTGTACTGTGGATACATGATGGGAAAATGCTCGTAGATGTTGAACAGTTATGTAAGAGGATAAACGCGCCAATGTCAACAACTCAGCATGCTAGTCGAACAAATACAGAAACCAGCAAAGATGGGAGAGCCAGGGAAACCTGTGCCATCTCTTTGACATTCATAGAGGTTGTCTTCTGAGGAAGAAGTTTGTTCCTGGGTGTTGATAGTAGAGCTGCCTGTGGCTGGGACTGATGCTGGGAAGAGCTGGAAGCCAGTGGATCTGGCACTGGTGGCTGCAAGGGCTGGGTTCAGGTTTCAGGGGTCACTAATGAGCACTGGTTTGGCTCCTCATACAAAAGCTGCAAAATACTAAACTTTGCCCAATGCCACTCATAAATAACAAGTCAAATGATTCACAAAGCAGTACTTGATTAGAGGGAGAAATGACAGCAGGAAGGTAACAGGACACTAGACAATAAGCAAGCACTCCCTTCCCCGAATGTACCAATAGTCATGTGAAGTCCTCATCTCTGATGACTTCTTGAGCAGCTCTTTCTCATCTCATGTTACATCTCCTTACGCATGGGTAGTGACTGTGGGAGCCCAGAGCTCTGTTGCCCGCCACACTGGGTAGCAAGGCCTCTCCAACTAGTCCATGTCCTTCTTATATTGGGGGCTCAGAACTGGATGCGGTACTGCAGGTGGGGTCTCACCAGAGCAGAGTAGCCTTTCCTTCATGTGCTGTGCTCTTTAGCAGGAGTCAGCGGAGCAGTGCCTCCCTCCTTCACAGGTTTCTGCTGTTCTGCAGGCCTTCCAGACTCTGCGCTTCTCTCTTAGGCCTTAGCTAGAAGATCTGCTCTTCTCAGGTAGTGCCAGCTGGCCTGTGAAGAAATGTGCAGAGCTCTTTCCAAAAGGTATCTGTCCTTTCCCTTGTCTTTGAAATGGCACTGTTTCTTATGGTGATGAATTACATCCCTTTATTTTGCAAAAAAAATAGTGAGAAATAAAAGTAGTGAAGAGTAGAGTCCTCCTCCAGACTCTGAGCTGGTCTCAGGACCCTAATGAGAAGCTCCCTTCTGTTCAGGCCTTGCAACTCCATGCTCTGATGGCGAGAGGTACCTGTTTTCAGGTTGTTCAGCCTGCAACAAAACCTGCCTTCTCAGCTTGCACGCACTCAGCAGGCCACATCATGCTCCCAGCTCTCTTAAAACTATTTCAATTGTCTTCTAGCTTGTGGGCAGAGAAGGTAGGCTTAGTATGAACTCACAATTTTATCTAATACACTCAGAGTCAAAGAAAATCTGGCAGATTTTGTATGCTTAAAAGTGTTTATTCCCAGGGCCAAACTCTGTTATTAGTTCTAGGCATGCACACTCCCAAAACAGACTCCAGCCTAAATCCTGCAGCTAAAATGTACTGCTGCAATCCAAACAATTGGCCATGAACTATCGATATTTATCTGGAGAAAAGAACACTCATAGAAGCTGGGTACCAAAAGCTAAGGGAAATGCTAGCAATTGTGAATTTTGCACAAAGATTGCTTAGTATGGCAAATCAGTACTGTTTTCACTGATGTAATGGATTAGATTCAGCCTTTACTTAATGCTTTAAGACAGAAATTTTCTTTTCCCTGAAGTGACAGCATGGTCTGCTATGTGGCTGGGAACGCGGAACTACGTATTTCTGGCTTCCAGTCCCACCTCCTGCTAATTTGGACTTAATTTATATGCAAGATAGTGCACTATACTTAATTCTTACCCTTTCCTATCAGTAAGGGTGGAGCAGAGAGAATCATTTGCCACTGTTGTAGGGAATACTGTGTGTGTAACAGCATCAAAAGTGCTTTGTGTAACAGTCAGTGCTACCTACATTTTAAAATGCCCATAAGGACCTAAAGAAGAAACAGAAACTGTGGCTGTATGAGAAGGTGATGCTTTCTCCCTGCTCTTCAGCAAGTGGTAAGTAGGGTGGGAGACTGTACACAGATGAAAACCAGTCTTCAGGCACTGCTTGAGGTTGATGAATTTATGCCAGCTGAAGGTCTGTATCTGATCAGCCCATGTTGCTGTGAAGGTGTTGAAAGAAACACGTGAGGGAAAGATGAAATATTGCAATATTTCAATATTGTGGACATATAAACCCATCATACCATCAGGCTGACACACCCAGTTTTATAGCAATGTCTTCTGCTACGCGTGGTATTTACAGTTTATGCTGGCCAGTAGAGTTTCTCAGTGCATACATCCGTTTGCAGCGCTTGTCTGCTACAGATCAGCGTCTATCCAAGCGTTGTATTGAGTAGAATATGTATAACTAGCTTAGAGAGTGTCATCCATACATTTAATTAGAAATATGTGAGGACTGTTCATTGTTTACCATCAGCTGTTATTTGATAACAAATTGGGAGAGACGTTTTGAGATTTAAGTGCCTTCAGCAGCCTGTCAGTAAATCACACCGGGTGCCTCATGACTCCATGAAATTCAACTGGGCAAAACAAAGCACTTTGAGTTCCTCTCATTTACCCCAAATTCCTGTTCTATCATTCTTCCTTTTAATTGTTGCCTTCGTATTGTCTGTCTGTCTTCATTACCCTTGGATCCGCTCCGTTACCAAATTCTATCTGAGCACTGTTTTAGTCCTGTCCCTTGCCTGTACAAGTCCTTATGTCTCTCGGCTCATATCTCTTCCCAAAGGTTTTGTATTTAACCTTTCAGACATTCAGAGCTGGACACTCTACTTGGAAAATCTGGCCTTGATTTGCTCAAAACCAGCCTCTCCTTGTTTGGTGGAGTCTTCCAGCATTATCGTATCTCAGAAAGAATTCTGATGTCTGTGTGTTTGAAGGAAATATGTTTCTACTTTTGTACTCTGGACCATGAGATACAAATAGGCGTTTCTGATAACATTCCTTACCCTGCCTGGCCGTGCTGCTTTTCCCATCTGCATCAGATTGTAATCTTCTTCTGGAATGTTTTTTCCATGCTTTAATCTACAAGTATTGCATAGTGATGTTTAAAACAAACAAAAAAATCCCTCTTCCTTCCTCATCTCTTAGACTCTGAATATATAGGCTATGGTGGCATTTGATGGAAGAGCGAGAAAAGGAAAGAATTGTTTCTGGAAAAAAAAGGCATGGTTTCAAGCTCATTAGAATATGGATCTGGGCCTTCAAAATATGAACATTAATTTCATCAGAGTGTTTTATATTCAGACCTATCCCATCAAACAATGAGTTTCAGGCTTCAGGTGAGGAGGATTCATTTCAGAAACATCCTTTGAACAGCAGGCCAGTGAGAAATCTCATAGACATTAAAACACTCTTCTTTTTGATCACCTCAGATAGAGGAGAAGAGTTCAGTGTTGTTTCATGTACTACTCTATCCCTTTCCAGATGGTGTCTTGGGGGAATAAACTTTACAATGAGGGCAAATAAAAGTTTTTAAAATTAAAAAATATAAATGCACAAATATGTTCATAGAATGTGCTTCACAGGACATATTTTTTTAGTGAGTGATTATGGGCCTCAAGAATATTTGAAGTAATGCTTTACTGGCTGTTAGTAGTTTGAAGCCACGTATTTTAACAAGATTCAAAATCCTACGGCTGTGAAGAAGTGCTGGGTGATGCAACAGAGGAATCAATGTAACTACTGCCCAGGTCAAAGGGGAGTCTTGCCGTTCACTTCAATGAGATTAGATGCCTAGCAGCTTTTAGTCATGATATCACAGGTATTATTCAAAAAACCCTCTACTATAGCCAATGGCTGTTGTTGCTCTATATGTTTCCAATATTGGCAACAGGTTGGAGATTTTTTACACACCCAGATGCTCATTTATAATTGCAGACAAAGCAGGTAAGCATGCAGTGACAATGAGGTTTAATAGCGTTGTATTCAGGTGAAACAATTACAAAATATTAACTTCATAGCAATTCTTAATGGTAATGCTATGAGATCAGTTCAAGAAAATATCTTTGTGATTTCTGCCTGATATTTAAAAACCAAAACATACCACACAAGAAGGATATACTTTTTACAGTTTCAATATAATTCTATACTACCTTGTCGTTTTATTTGTTGTATAAATGATGCTTCTGTATTTTGGTTTTACAAAATTTTCTTCTGCAAATTGATTACAATCAAAACATCACAACTCTGCAAATCAAACTGATTTGAGGTAGGAGGACTAAAGAAGATCTCTGATTCTTTTTTGGGTCTAAATAACAGATCTCCATCCCATCATGTTATTATGACATTAGTAAAGATATTTTATCATATGTGTGTTTATAAGATGATAAGAGACGACAACTGGAGAACAAGGCAGAACTCTATGTCCTTCTGGATTTCTCTGTGAAGAAATTGAGACCAAAGTCATTGCTGTTATTGCCGCAGTACTTCCGTTTAGAATTAAAATAAACTGCAAAATTCATAATGTTGATGGAATATATTTATTTGGGATACATTGCCTAGCTGTCACATACCTCCATGTCAGATTTATTTCAGTTTACACTGGGATATATGACTATTAAAAGAGAATCATAGCTTTCTGAAGAACATTCTGCCTTATCGTGTGGCTTAAATTCTTAAATCCTTTAGGTTTTGTTAAAAAGAACAGCTTTACAAAGTGAAATATTGTGAATATTTAATAATTTAAAAATTTTAAATGAATAATTTCTTCATGTTAAATCTTTCAGCTATGTATCTGAAAATAACTAGTGAATGAAACTAGATAAAAGCTGGATAGGAAGGGATTTTTTCTGTATTCTTTTTTCACTTCAGACTGAATTATATAAAGAAAATTAATATGAAAACATAGAGAAAAATAAAAATTGTACTTTAATAAAAGTAAAGTACATATTTCCTTGGTACCGATATAATGAAGACATTTTTGATGTGACAAGGTTTCCTTGATAATATTTGCATTTTATCATTTGGTACTTGGGGGAAGCATCTTAGTCAGGGAATGCTATTAAAAAGCTAATGAAAGGATTGATTGTACTTCAGGTTTTCCCTCCAGAAGTTCTTCAACAAAAAGAAAAATGGAAAAAAGACCAAACCCTAAACAGACCCAAAGCAAAGCTTTTAAGTAACTTGTGTGGGATGAGGAGAATGTTAGAGCGTATCCCTGCCACCAGGGCCGCGGTGGCTGCTCTATTCACTGGGGTGCTCTTTGAACATAATAACAAGCCCTATCCTTTGCCTGATCCAAACTGCCCAGTTGTCTCCCAGACCCTTTTGATCAGGAAAAAGTCAGTGTTTCAAGCTGTGCTCTTTATTTGTGTGGATAATTCCCAGCCTGACTACACACGTGGCTGGCCCTTACAGCTGTGGTGGCATTTAGCTGGGGAGACTTGAGAACAGAACGTCTGTTTGAAGCAGCCAGCATTTATCAAAGTAAAAGTTTTTGTTTTATTTAAAATGAGGCTTTTACTTCTGAAAGCAAGCTGCAATAAAGTGCTTCTCTGGTGGCTCATGAACTGTGCCCTGCTGCTTTCATTCTGGTCACACGCTCCTGTGGGGCCGTGTAGGATTTGCTTTGATGACACCACTTTGTTGTAATAAGGGTAGCGGTGTAACATAATGAATTGTGCTGGGGCATGGGAGTAATACCTTCATCGAGACTACATGCAATGTGTGAGAACACTTAAGTTGAATTGGAGGCCTTTGTGGAGAAGTGTGCATGCCTTATCCATGAGGAACACATGGGGCTGGGAGCCAGGCATTTGAGGGTTAAGTCCAATATCTGTAATCTCTAATCAATTCCTAACTCAGTTTAATAAATTTCTAATTCAGTTTTCTCATCAATAAATCTGAGATTGTAATAATTTCTGACCTCGTAAGTATTCTGAGAACAGTCTGTCATTAGCATGTGTCTGTAGCTTGCTTTGATATCTTCAGATGAAAGGTGCCACAAGAAAGTGACATTACAGCAAAGCTGTGAAGAGTGCTGCGCCAGCAAGGCGGGAAGGGAGCTCTTCCGATGTGGGAATTAAATTCAGTCAACGGAGGAGCCCTGACTTTTTGCTACTTGACTGTGACATTCACAATGTGTCTGACATCACTATGTAGCATAACATAATCCAGCATTTTGAAATGAAAGGTGGCATTAAAAATATTGCCTAGTCAGATACTGGCTAATGTTCTAAAATTTGTAGCCTGATTTTTTTTTTCCACTTAAAACTGCTGCCACATTCCTTATGAATCTGCAAATATTTTCAGTCCTCTCAAAACTTGGATTCTTATTTGTGTGTGAATTTATTCAATTTCAAATTTTATTCAGTCCTGCTTGGATACAGCATCAGAAGAAAAGCGCACACTAAGAGCGTAATCAGGCACTGCAGAAGCACAGTGCAGCACTGGAGAAGACATGCAGAGTGCGAGCCTCAAGCAAACAGTTTCCACAGTGTGCTGCAGAAGCAGGCGAAAACATCTGTAACGTGAAGTGCATACAGCAGGAGCATACGCCAAGGAGAACGGTTTAAGAGAGGTGACAAGTGTGTTGCTCTGGTGTAGAAGACAGAATACAGGAAAGAACAGCAATGAAATATGTACTGTTACTAACTTAATAGATTAATGTTTGCACATTCACAGGGAAAACCCTAAAATACAGAATTCCCATAAGGACTCAGTAGACTGAATTACTAAGGGAATGTCAGAAAAGTCTATTCCTTATGGCAACATTAGTATTGCCTGCAGTGTTCTGCAGATCTGTCAGTAAGGACATCCACTCCACAGGCTGGGCAAACAAAGTGCTGTCAGCTGTCTCTATAACAGACAGCCCTGAAATCTGCTTGAAACTTTGGGGAAAGAGAAAATCCCAGTGTGGGTAGAGTGTGTACAAACTTTCTAAACAGAAGAACAGATAGTCTGTTGTGCACACTCAGTGCCTTTAAACACTAGAACTTGGCAAAAATTGAGCTATCTAGAAAGATATTGCCAATAGCACTTACTTGTCTGCATTTGCATTTTTGGTAAAGTGTAAATCCGAACAAGAGCTCTGGTATGTCAGGCACGAGAAAACACACAGGAAAAGAACTATCTGAACGGGTCGGTTCAGAGCAGAAGCCAGGGAGAGGTAAGGAGAAACCACTGGTGGGACAGCAGTGCTTAGGCTTTGCTGATATTAGCATATCACTATGCTAATAATGTGGGAAACACTGCTCAAGGGTTCAAGGATATTGTTTACAAGCACAGCAGTACACCTAGGGTACTAGAAGTACAATCTACATCAGCTTGGATAAAAACAGTGTAAAGAAACCAGTTTCACCAAGTAAGATGGATGATAGCACTTCCATGCAGCAGTGGTGGAGACATCTGGTTTGGATTTCATTTGCAGAAGAGAGATTCAAAAATAAAGAAGTTTGTAAAGCACTGGACGTCCTGGTGGCAGTCAGTTACTCTAAGTGCCATTCTTGGACTCCGGAGCAGCCTGGCAAAACCCAACATCTTAACTAAAAATTACAGGGGCTGCAAGTTCAAAAGCACTCAGTGAACCCAGAGAATTATGTTAGAAGAACTAAGTGTCGGGCCTAATGTGAAGAAATGGCTCTATTATGTAGCAGTGGCACAGAAAGAACCGAAATCTGTGCTTGGAGTAATACAGGTAGTAACCTGTTACTTTAATGCTAGTTTATACCAATAGAAACCAGCGAGCCTTTTCAAGAACTGGAGAAGTGGATAAACAGTGAGCAGTAGCTGCATGGCAAGCTAGAGAAGATACTGCTTGAAGAGAGAATAAAAGTAAAAAGCTCATGTATTGCATTGACAAAAAAAAGGAAATAGTACACGGAGTGTGTTGTTCCTGAGCAACAGTTGGACAATATTCCTGCTGGAAGACACCTCAATGGTTTATTGATCAAAAGCACTGACACCATCGCAGGCAGAAGTGCGCTCCCAGAGAGGAATTATTTACCATTTGTTGCTGCACATCAGAAGTTACATCAATGGGGATGTATGGCGACAGGGTGACAGCTGGAACAGAACCCACATCCCTAGAGAGCACGCTTTGACAAACTGCTGGCTCTTGCTTTCTCATGTCTCTGGTGTATAACCTAAAGCGACAAACGTGAGACTTTGAAGGTTAAAATAAAAGCTTTAAGAGAAATTTCTGTGGCTGATCTGCCCTTGTTCATTGTCACAGAACTTGGTGCAGAAGCGAAGGAAAACTAAGAAGTAAAGAGAACAGAAAAGATGATTTTACTCATGCCTGCGAATTAGCTGGCAGATGGACTGAGAAAAACAGCGGGCAATAACATTCTGTGGCCTTAAAAAAAAGCAGGAAAATCAGCCCATGTTGCTACAGAATCTCAGCAAATTCCCTGTCAGACTTTCAACATGAAAGTATTAAATCCTAAACAATTTCTAAAACAGCTTTTAGACACTGATTTGACTGCAGATGGGAAATTAAAAATGAACATGAAGGAAAAAGCAAGACAAATGCCTGCAGGTATTTTGAGAGTTATTCAGGAAGGAAACCTCAGCATGGTACAGTGCAAAATTTGGGTGCAACAAAAAGAATTGGTTGTCAAATGTTCAAGTCAACAAACTATGAGAAGTTTGTGGTACTTCACAGTTGCAGATAGCAAGGCTTAGAAGAGAACAGTCCTAGATTTGTCTCAGTGCAGAGGAGACAACTACGTGTGGAGAGCTGATTTTCTTCAATATCATCCAGTTAGGGACGTATGAAGGAGAAATCTTGCCATGGAGCTATTTGGCTGCTAGTAGATCTTCATTTTGGATTGAGCCTCATGTCGTGATTTGGAGGAGTTTTGCTGATTTGCAATGTGCACGCCAGGGTCTGTTCCCAGGCCCTTCAGGAGAAGCTGGTGGGTGCCTGCCATCGGTCCACAGCCCCCTGCCCGCTCCTACCCTCTTCCCTGGAGATGCCAATGAGGAGCAGGCTGCACGCAGAGGAGAAGAGCTTGAGGGGTGCAAGCCTGCTCCTGGTCGCCATCTTGGGCTGCTCTCTCCCTTTTTCCTCTGCCCCTTCCCCATCAATTACAAAGCGTAGCTGTGACAGATGTAAGTCCAGCCTCAGAAGAGGAAAGGTCATGGAAAGCTTTGGATTTAATGTGGATGTGCACACATGCTGCCACATGATTGTGTGCCTCCCTGTGACATAAAGGCTGCGTATCATCGGACTAGCCGGAGATAAGCAGCTACCGAGGGAAATGGATATACCGGAACCCTTATCTGGGTCTGTTAAGCTACCAAATGCAGCGATTTAATTGGAGGCTTTGCCTGCCCAGATGTTAAGAGCAGAAGGCTGCCTGTAACAAGAGATCTGAGGAGATTGGGGTTAACTAAATAGGGATTTTATTGACAAACCTTTTAAAATGCTTCATGCCTTCAGCAATTAAACATAACACAGGCCCTAAGAAGAACAGGTCTTCTCCGTCTCTCACAGTTGCCTGATTCTGCTTGAATACGATCCTGGGGAGAAGAGAGAGAGAAATGATAGTGTTGATATAATTCCCTGCCCTGCAAGACCAAGAACAAATAGTGAATCTACCTCCTGCTAGTACAGTCGTGGCATCCTCTCAGATGTCCTATTTTGAATATTGTTGCATCCCTAGAAGAATCTACACTTCTCTCACATACTTGCGTGCACATAAATGTGCAAAGGGAATAAATATCTTTGCAAAAAGTTATGCAGGTGTATCCAGATAGATTTATTTTACAAATAGCTATTATCAAATTTCCCTGGTGTTCTTGAGTTTTGCTTATTTTTTCCACTTACTCACAGTCAATATGGGATAGCCTCAAATCAAAGCTATAGTTTTGAACTGTCTGCAAACCAGAATTTCCAGCCTGTGTTATAAATTCTGAGATATTGATATTTGGTTTAGTTCCAGCTGGAAAATCGTAGTTTTGTTCTAAATATATACTGTATATACTTTTGACCCTCTTGCTCATTTAATTCTATAGCTATAATAGGTGATGTACACCAAAAGAGAAGATGCACACTCTTGTGCTCCCCAAGTTTACAATTTTGGTCTTTAAATAAAGTGTGTCTTACTGAAAATTTCAATTAAATCACTGCCTTTATGGAATAAGTGTTTTCTGGTTAAAAACCAAACTCTCAAAGAACTGACTAAATCTTTCATATGGAAAATATTCTGCTTCATTCTGTCACCAGAGCTACGCAAGACTCTGCCATGTAAATGTGTCTTTTGCTCAGCGCCCCTGGAGACGGGGATGTTCAAGGGTAGGTGCTCCGATACCAGACGTTTTTCTTTTCTAGGGAGGCTGTAAGTGCGTGTCGAGCTCTAATTGCTGTGAATGGCTCTGCTCACAGTTAATTTCTCCCTGCTTCTATTCTTGCGCCTCTGAGCTTGCCTGTCTGCTTTTGCTTTTAGGGCCTCGTTTGACCCAGATAGGAAGTGAGCTGGGATCATGGCGAAGCATTTAAAATAATTGGGTATCAACAGCTGGCTTTATAGGAAGCTAACAGTGCAAATCCAGAGAGTTTTTATGATTTCAGTGGGTATTTTTTCTAGTGTACAAAGCGGTTCCAAGTAATTTTGGCTGGGAAACAGTTTCCCAACTTATTTCTGTAATAATACCTTAGAGTTTTTCATTATAGTGAAAATCTCTAGCAGGTCTGAAGGGAAAAATTACCTCCACTGTTTCCAGACACCCAATATGCTTTCTCTTTGCTTGAATTTATGAGTTTTGGCACAGATAACTCACAATATGATCGTGTTTCAGGGCAGTGGTTTCTCGCACTGAATCCCAAACCAATGTGTAATTGTTCTGAAGGCTTCTATGTGTCTTTGGTGATGTACACATACGGGACATGGCTCTCCAAAAG
Source organism: Chlamydotis macqueenii (assembly GCF_036417535.1). NCBI lineage: Eukaryota > Metazoa > Chordata > Aves > Otidiformes > Otididae > Chlamydotis > Chlamydotis macqueenii. Next base: position 7,977,514 of record NC_141561.1, read on the forward strand.
CCTACCAATCTGTTTTTGCCTCCGGTGTATTATTCACTGCGTAGTGTATTGAAACAGTTTTTTGAAGTACCATATACTTCCTCACTTCTTCCAAAGTTTTTAAAGCAGAAATCGCAGTCCCAGTCAAAAAGAGCAAGATTTGACTCTTAATGAAAATTCTTTTGTTTGTATTGCTTTGTAAGGAGGTTCAAATATACCTTTTTTTCAAAGAGCTTTTCTGAAAGACAAGTGCTTGAATCAAGTGACTCCATGAGGTGTAATACAGAATTCCTCTCAGATTTAAGCATTAGACTAGGAGAGAAGGGATATTTCCATCCTGGGAAATTAGATTCATTATTTTGACATTTTGTTTTCAACTAAAACTCTTTTTTTACTTAGAAATGTTGAAAAGATCTCCTCTTAGGCTGAATTTACTTTCTTCCACATGTGTGTACATTAAATTCATGGAAATTCTCCCCAGCAATTAAACATTTTCTGTTATCCTAAAGGAAATTGGTTTTTTTTAAGAATGGTATTGGCATTTTCCTTCAAAAATTCCTTTTTTTTTTTCTTGTGAAAACTGCAGTCTCCTCTAGAGTAGTCAATAGAAATACAAGATGATGCTTTTGCCTTTGGACAATCCATCTATTGCCTTATTCCATTGAGTTAGAAACTTCAGTGGCACTGATTAGATCAATACCTCAGACCGAAAAATACATACTCCGTACAGGTTAAGGTGACAGAATCTGGCATTGCATGTGTTTGCATCGTATTTTATTAGTGTCTTTTACATCCCTTTAACTCTAGAAACCTCAGTGGACTTCTTCCTGATGTGCATTTGTCTAAATTAGACAAGAATCAAGTTAACATCCTCTACCTATTCTATTCCTATTTTGATTCAAATATTTTTAGTTATCAACTTGTGTCTGATACCTTCTCCTGCTTTTACTGGGGCTTGGATAGGACTTTCCTTTCATGTTTTGTCTTTGTAAATTGGATCTTCTTGTGATACTGAATCACGCTGGTTGTCACTGGCTAAGCAGCAGATTCCTCCTGACCCTCTTCCATGAGCGGTTCTTTCTGACGAGATTGTTACTTACTTTCCAACCACCTTGTAATCTTGGTTTCATCTGCAACTTCAAGCTTTCCTTTGAGTACCACATCAACTACATTGTCAAGGCTTTTTTTTTTTTTTTTTAAATCCATGCAGGAATTCAGCAAAAGCTGAGCCCTTGCTGTCTCAGCAGGACGCAGAGGGTTTGATTTATGTCTGGATAACAGCACAAGTTGAATTACTGCAGTAGCAGGCTCACAGCCTCCCAGATCGGCTGCTACATGGTATTCTGAACTTTGTGCAAAATTTGCTGTATGTGCTAAAAGATATGCAGTTAAACATGCCCAGAAATCAGCATGCCACTCCTCTACAAGGCAGTGAATTATTTTTGAATATGGCATTGTTTAAACCTAGAAAGTTTTAAATATGCTACCCTCCCCGTGTGCCTGTGTCTTGGACTATCCCAGTGTTTGTAGGCCGTATGAATGAATTTTATGAGCATAACATACATCATTGGAGATGGCTGTCTCGCAGCCTCTGCTCACTTACTGTCCTTGAGGGAGCCAGACACCGCTGGTGTTGTCCTGTTGCCGTTTCCCTCTGGTGCCGAAACTCCATTTCCTTTCAAAGTCAGTCCTAAGTGACCTGTGAATCTCCTTCAGTGGAGGCTCTGCGAGTCAAAGTAATTAAGTTTTTTTTTGCATTCACCAGTTTTATGACTACTGCTTAGCAACTAAATTAAGCTTTTTGATTCATAATTGCTTCATTCTTCTGATTTTCACTTGACTAGTGGCTGCAGGTGTATTGCTTTGGGCATTCAACTTTATTTACAGAAATGTTGGAAATCTTGAAACACAGGCCCCATTAAGTGGGACACTGGGAACTTTCAGACACCTTAAGTCACCAGTTCCTTTGAAAGTCTTAACCCATAAGCCTCCACCTCTCCAGAAACTACATTTACAAAGATATGTTTGACAGGGAGGTGCTAGCTGCAGAAATGCAAGCCTTATCTACCATGCCAAGGTTCAGATTTGTAATTATGCACAGCTCAAAGTATTCTTCATCTGCTAAAACTTTACTAATGCGGATTTGACAATTAAAACTACATTATTATCTGTAAAGAATCGTTTATGTGGCATCAAAATTACAGCACCTGCTCTTTTGAGTGCAGAATTAACTTTCTGAAATGAGCAATTATATTAGTTAATTCATTTATACATTAAGATTAATTAAAAAAATAAATCCTTTAAGTATTTCAGGACTGTGAGATAATTTAAAAAATTATATTAATAGAGGAATCGTACCAGCTCTTTAAACCTTCAGAAAAAGTGAGGCTTACAGTAAGTACGTTTAATTTTTTTTCACATTGTTCTTCACAGCTAAAACTGTCTTCTTCAGCAGAGACTCATGGGCAGTATTCTTCTTCCTTCCAAATGGTTGATGCATACTCCATATTCTTCCATTTGCATAAAGCAGAGGCCATAGGCGCTTTCTTGGAAAATGCACTATTGCTGATCACAATTATATGCCAAATGCTTTTCATTACCAGAGCTAACCCCTGTGCCTCTGAGTTCTATACCCAGACGTGCATATATCTCCTTAAATCTTTGACTCTAAGTTTGTAATGCTTGCTTTTCAAAATAATTAAAACATCTTTGCAACTCTTTTTGCCTGTAGCTTTCTGCTGATGATAGTGTCAACTCTAGTCTTAGTCCTTTTGCACTGGCAATTTAGTTAGTGTAGTTCTGTGGCTCTGAGCAGACATGCTGTCAGGTCTGCCCTCACATGGAAAGCTCGATTGATGGAGGCTCTACAGGAGGGATGGATGTCCAGTTCTTTTGTAAAACTAGCCTCCTGTATTTATTTCTGCGATGGTCTGCAGTCCCGAGGCGGTGGGTGTAGTCAGCTGAGGTTAATTATACTGTTTGGTGGGCTTTTAGTCGTGTGCTCATGGTGCTTTGTGTGTTCTCAGACAGATAACCAAGAGAAAGAAATAAGACACTTTCTGAAATGAAAGAACTACCAAGAATTAAAACTGTGTTGACCCAAATCCTTGGATCCCACCATTTCTAAATATGTTTAGTTTAGGGCCCATCTCAAATAAGAGGCAATAACTAAGCCAATATCTTGTACCCCAGTGGAATTCAAGATGCTGGAGATTGCTGAGGTAAATACTGTGGATGAACTTTTAATAGTATTCAGTAGTTTTTTGACCTTACCTAATGGTGATAACAATAACTGGACCTCTTGCTGCAGGATATAACCTGGTCTTCTGTAAAGTCAGGAGAGAGTTTGTCTTTTCCTGGTATTCTGCTTTTGCTGAGATATTTGAGGTACTGTTGAGTACCTGCTGAGGTACTGCAGGTAGCTGACTCAACAGGCGGCTGATTTGGTCTGTGTTTTGTCATGTGTGTTCCTGTGGGATTAAAAGAAAAACAACGTTCAAGAGATAGAGTTCAATGTTTTGATATGTATGAAATAGAACCAAGTTTAATACTGCAACCAAGATTAAGTTCCTTTTTCTCACATTAAGGGTAAAACTTAGGACATATTTTGGGACATGTCTTAATACGTAGAAGTTTGGAGATAGAGGTTTCCAGTTTCAAAACAGAGATGCACCATATTTGAAAGCAGCAGGAAAAAAAAATTCAATTTTTTTTTTTGCAAATAAATAAGGAGAAACCTTCTAACTTTTGTTTATCATATTTTGACTATTTGAGTTTGTAATTTCAGTCCTTTTCTTCCTTTAGGACTGCAGACTGGTAGGTTTTTTTATCCTTGCCTGTTATGCTTATTATAACACAAAGTCCTAAGCACACTACTTGGGCTTTGAACTCGCTCTTATTTTCCTTCATATAAAATGATATGTAAAATTTTAGGAAACTATGAGTCCCTACAGGCAAGTTAGGGAACATATAAACATGTATACAACGTATATGTTGAAAATCACTTTTAATGTGATCTTGGAGCACCAGAAGCAATTGTAAGATAAAATATGCAACCTGAACCCATTCTTGTTTATTTGAGGAGCAGGTTAAATGATATGGTAGGTTAAGACAGGCAGAAGCAGGGGAGGGCAGGAAGTTTAATGCTAACTGGCACACTTTCTGCCTTGCTAATCTACATATTACAGAAGAACTTTTCTGTCAACTTCCCTTTCCAAATTAGGCTTGCAGCTTGAAGCTTCAGCATAAAGAAGAGGCGAGGCCTGATTTCACCCCTGTAAGCTTCAGAATAAATCAAGAATCATTTTAAGAAAGTCAGTGGACCAAGCTCTTATGCGATATAAGTCAGCACTGATGATAATCAAGCTATTTCAGTTTATACTAAGTTAGAATCAGCTGCAATTAAGAGCTTAACAGTCATGTAAGTGTGACTAAAATCAGGTCAACAGACTAGAAACCTGAAATATTTCCTTTGGCTAAAGCTGTTTAAGGTTTGATGCTATTCCATGAATGACAGGCTGGTGAGGTTTCTACAGATTGATGCTGGTCTGAGTGCAGGCAGGGGCTGGCCCTGTAGCTCTGTGAAGCGGCTTTGTTCCCTCAGCGTAAATCTCATCAGCATACTCTTGTCTCTGGTTTTCAAGGATCTCTAGCAGTGAAAGAAGTGTTGATACCTTAAGCGCTTAAGCCTTTCTTGCTGTTTTGATCAGATTGCTTGGCTTGTATAGCAACTTCAGAAATCAAATGTTCAGTGTAAGTATCCTTCCAGTCATCCTAGGGATTCAGTCTGGGTTCAAATGTCTTATAACCTGCAGGTATTACAAGTCCTCTCCTGTATCAGTCAACTGGGAGCATGAATATTTTCACCCCTTGGCTACACAGTCCTTGTAACAACTTATGGTGTCTTATCTAAACATCCCTTTCTCAGGCTGATGTATGAGTCAGGAGGATGAGTGTCACACAAGATATGTGTTATGTTAAATTTCCCTTTCCTTCAGGGAAAATGGATAACAAGTGAAAATTACTAATTAATGGCTTCCAATTCCCTTAACAATGGTAATGATTAGAAAGCTTTATTGAAATAAAACTGAAGAGATTCCCTATATTTTCTTAGAGGAAAGCGTTTCTTTCTCATGAAGGGCATATCATTTTCAGAGACCAAAATTTTTGCCACTCTTTATAGGACATGAATTCCCAGACCGTGTGTTACAGCCACTGGGCTTGGCTATCCGTCACTGTCCATGCCCATTCCAGTCCGGAGCCGTGGTGCTACTTGCCAGCTTGACACAGGAGAAAGTAAAAGATGTCAAGATTAATGGTGCTAATTGAAATGGCATTTGCTCAGGTGTTACCTGATATTTGTCTGTGTTGGTAGGACACATACTATGTCAGACAGTGCTATTTTATTTGACCATAAGCTTGACCTGACAAAGCCCTGTTCAGCAGTAAGGCCTCCTCAGACTCCTCTCCCATCCCACAAACTCCAGAGCGGCAGGGAGCATCTACCCCATATCTATTGCGCTTGTCCAGAGTTCACAGGACGGAGCTGGGAGCTAAACAGATGTGATGCTTTCATAAAATAAGATGTGTTCTGCATCGACGGGGGGAGCCTGTTCCATTGTTCTCGGAGGAATAATACTCGATTATTGTACTTTCCAAAGTTTATTTCAATAAGACCGAAAAGTAAAGAAATAATTTAACAATGACATGGTTAACTTAGACAAGCTGTGTTGAATTTAACAAGTCAAGAAACTGGTGTTGTTTTGTTGCTCAGTTGGTGTTAAATATTCCCAGTGAGCACACAAGATGTGTCAAAACCACGCGGTAAGGAAGGCAATTAGTTGTGCAGGGAAGGTAAGCAGCGAGCTGGAGCTCATTTTGTACACATAGGGAATAGCAAGGTAATAGAATGCCTGCTACATTTCCATCTACAGCGCTTCTCAGACCCACTAATTTTTTGTATGTTTAGTCTGAAGATTTCCATGAGAAACCGATTGACTTACAGGTGGCCTGGATTTTGTACGTTGCATTGGAGAGGGGTTTTGCACAGATAGAAACAACAAAGCGCAATGCAACACCGAATGCGCTGAGCACAAGCACGCCTCAGTGAATAGCACTCCCTAAGCTTATTTAGCACTGTACACTGCAAAATATGCTAAACAAAGAACAAATTGCTGCTCTACAGAGCTTGCAGACATAAGAACCTGGATCCATATGATGCAGTGAATAATCTGTGCCAGATAAGCCTTCTAGCTGAAATGTTCAGAAGAAGTTCTTAATTGGAAGGCGCAAGGGGATGTAAGTGGGAGTTATGTGTATATCATTAGCAAGAGAACAAATGTCTCCAGCTTTAACTAATGTTGACTACAGTAAATTAAAATAAAAAGGAACAAACTGACACTTGATTTGAAGCTTAAGATGAGTGTTAATTTGAATTGTCTTGCCACACCTGACTTGTTTCGTAGTCTCAAGATTACTTAATTGGAATCTTTGTACTTCAATTTTTATATTTTAAGAAATGTCAGGAAAATAATGGAAAAAAAAATTCCTTTCAAGTCAGATACTGCTAGAATTGGTTATTCTGTGACTTTGAATGGGGTTTGACTCACCCCGCCCAAACATCCCCAGCTCAGCCTCAGCTTTTTTTCTGTCTAAGTGTTGCCTTCAGCTCTTCCTTCAAACGTGTTGCTGCTGATAGGTACCCTGTGCTGCCTTTGAGCGTGCGGCCATTTCCTGGGGGTGACTTGCTACCACAGAAGTTCAGCTTTTCACAACACTGCAGAGTGGATGGGGAAGAGGGTTTGCTCACCTGTAACTTTCAAACGCAGGTGATTGTCTAAGGAATTCATATACCATGTTCATTTACTGATGCTCGTCTTTGTTGCCGTGGGGAGAGGTAATGAAGGATCCAGGGCAGGGCGAGTATATTTAAATTTCAGCCGAAAGCTTTGACGTGACAGTGGTTAGCGTAGCATCGCACTAGCATGCTTTGTGGATAATTCTCAAGAGCTTGTGTAGCAGTGCTGTTTCATCACCCATTGAAATCAGTTTTAAGGAATGCCAGAGAAATTACAAGGTGAATTATTCTCAGTTAAAGTAGAAGGACAGACCACTCAGAGTTTGCTTTTTTCTATTCCAGTCAGGTATGAAATTGCGTTTTCTAGTGGGAAATAGAATTAACTTCTCTAAGGCCTCTTGAAATCTCTTGTTCATTTAAAGTCTGTATTGTCTCTTCCCTGATGTAGTGCTCCCACAAGCTGCAGTTCTTCTCCTGCTGCGGGGAGGAGAATACAGTATTTAGGGAGAGACCTTAGGTTGACTCTTAACTCTTCATGTTTGGGGAGTTGCAGGTTGAAATGCTGCCACGTGTAGTACCCAGCATTTCTCATCTCAGCCATTCCCCCCGCTGGAGCTGGTCTTATCTTTTCACCATAACGTATATCACAATGACGGGTGACTGTGGGTATAATAAGTCTCATGGTTGCTTTTTCCATAAGTAATCTTAGCAACTTGACTGTAAATAATGTCAAAAAAAGTGACCTTTATCCCTAATCCTGCCATTTTGAAAAAGCATTTGGAGGGACATTTTTAAATGCAACATTTCTGTATCCTGCAGCATTGTCAAATTTACAGTTCACTCCTTGCTTCTGTAAACTTTTAAAGCAATAACATTGGCAGTTCAAGCAAGTAGAGTTATTCAGTTCTGGGCAGATCCTGAGATACAATGAATTTATGATGTCAAGAAGATTCAAGCCTTGCTTTAGTCAACCAAAAATACTGCCGGAAAACAAATAAAACACAACATTTTCTAGTGAACCCAAGCATCTTTTTCTTGTGAACCCAGCCTTCTTGGATGTGACAATGTGAGTCGAAAACATTGTGTTATCAAATAGCACTCCAGCTGTAGAATTCCATGTAATGCAATTCAGAACACATTCAATATTTCAGTTTCTAGCAATTTTCTATGATGTCCATTGTAGCAAATATTTCCGAGGGAAACAAGCAATAAACCTGTCACTGAATGAATTCTGTTTCTTCAAAAATATAATGACTGTCCTTGCTAGAAAAGCTGTATCTTCAGCTTCACAAAAGATGAAACTGCAGAAAGAGAAACTGCACTCATAGTAGGATTCTATAAGCACTTGTATTTTAAACCCAATGTTTTGACAAAGTGTATGTAACAAGTACAATACTTTAGAATAATTTTTCTCTAGTGATAAAATAAATAAGTAAATTAGTGTAGTTTAAAAATGGGAAACTTTTTTTTTTCCGTTTAATTTATTTAATGTATTCATTTAAGATATTAATGTGTAATAGCTGAAGCAATGGAATAATTGATGGAAATTAGTCTTTGCATTCAAAGTGCCTATAAATAAACGTGAACTGATGAGGCTAAGGGAGCCTTTTGCCATGTTGTCAATGAGAGCCATGGAAGGCAAAATTGTTAAAATTGGGTCTAGATCCATCCAGTAGAGACAATGATGCTTATTTGCCAGTAATTCCACTACAGTTTCATGAAAGAAGACCTACTGTACTGCAGATTTTGCCTATCCTCTTAAAAGTTTACAAAATATAAATTAAGGGGTGGTGCAATACTTTCATCTCATCAATTGACATATCGTTACCGCTTCATGTGTGAAAGCAATCAGGAAGAGACAAAAAAAAATCCAGCATCTGCGGGGGGGTGGGGGGGCTTTCAAACAGCAAACAAATGGCTAATAAACCATTGACCCAAGCCAGTTTCTGCCAAATGGGCATGCACAGAGTGCATCCAACACATCCCAGTATGGACAGAGGAAAGCCACCTTTGTAAAGCTGCAGCGTTTCCATACAGATAAAGAAAGGAGTAACTGCAGTATTTTAAACGTCATTAAGTTACAATTTTCTGGATGAGTACAAGCCTGTGGGTTACAGAGAGGCACATTTGATGTGGTAAAATGTAACATCTGGTCCAATTAGGAGGCCTGGGGCATGACCAGTTATCATCAAGGCCTCTCTGAAAAGAAGCGAAATTAGATTTTCACAGGAACCCTCTGAAAAAGTAGGGATGTGAAAGGAACCCCTGCTATCATCACAGGCGACTACAGGGAGATGGTGGTTGCAGAACGCCTTGGTGCAGGTACAGATGTGTCTTCTTGTCGATGTCCCCACTACAGCTTTGGGACACACAGGGTGTTTGAGGAATGGACTCTCCTGCTGTTCCCGTAGCCAGCCAATGTCCCCAGCCTGGCAACAGTGAGGTGATTAATTCTCCAAGCGGGAATTAGGAGAGCTCTGCAGGAGGGGTCTCAGACTGGGGGGAGTGTCTCTTGCAATGGGCTACTGTTCATCGGCTTCAAGTGCAGACAACTTAGCGCTGACTGTGAATCTTCTCATTTAAGAAACTGGCCCACGTTCTGGTCTGTTTAGCATGGACACTTCTGTCTCTGTTCTTGCTCGAAAGAAGGAGGTACTACTAGGTTTTTTACTGTGATTTCTCTCCTGTAAATTTGATGCTATTAGTCTTTTCTTGTTTTTCTTTCTGCTCATTCCCCATCGTTTTATCCCTATAAAATAAGGATAAAAGTAATCCTCGAAGCAAGGTTTATACAATGTTTTTCTAGTACGATGTTTTTCTAGCATTTGAGATACAAAAGCCTTGCCAAACTTCTTTTCAAAGATTGTTTTCCTCCCTTTTCTTTCCCTCCCCTACTGAGGTTTCTAGGCAGTAGAGAATGGGAAAACAGTGGTAAGGAAAGGCAGTGTGCATCCCCAGCAATGTTTTGATCTTTTGCTCTTTCTGTTACTTTGAATAACAGACAGTTTATTTTTTGGTCATGACAAACAGGGAACGTGTTCTACCCTGGAAAACAGACGGACCTGGGTCTATTCTCAGAACTCTGCCTTTGATAAATGCTCCCTTTTAAGTTGCATTTTCTATTAGACATGGCAACAACATTAAATTCAAATGCAACTTTCAGGCACCACTCTTGCATAATCTATCAGTCCCAAATTCCCAAACAACGTCAGGAGGTAAAGTAATACAGAAAATAAGGCTGAATTCGTAGGGCAGCTGGCCTTTGTCTCTGCACAAGGCTAACACTGGTTCACCACTGCTGAACTGCGATGCTCCAAGTGATGCTAGAGATGTCCAACATCTCTAGGCAGACCTTGTTGCCCTACCAAAGCTGCTTCTCTGGTGGCCATCTGTGAATTGCTGACAGGCTTTCTGAGCTCATGGCACATGTTTGTCCAAACAAATATAAAATAGACCATGGAAAAGTGTATGTTAGAAGGGAGATGGTGAAAGGGATTGGCTCATCTGCTTGGTGAAGGCTCCAGGGTTGGGCTGGGCTGTGCTTAGGTTTAAACAAATCTGCTGTATAGCTGGCTGGTAGCTCAGGGCATCAGGGTGATGGCTCTATCCTTGTAGATACTGGAAGGCCTGATAAATAAGCAGATAAATGAGGAGAAAGGCTTATAAATAAAGTCTGTCAGTTTTTATAGTTGGACAGTACAAAGTTAACCTAGCTTTTGCTGTCTGGAATGGAGCACCCAACAGATAACCTCACCCGCCTTTTAACCTTATGACTACCTCAGTATTCTCAAGAGCTGTTTTAGCAGGCAGAACCAAGCATCTCTTATTAATTCCCTCCACTGACTGAATTACTGTGGCCTTCATTATGCAACAGGTCAGACTTGAAGATAATGATGGTCCTGCTGCCTGTGAAATCTAGTACTTCTGTGGTTCTAGAGGCTTAGGGATCAGGATTTCGGTGTCATGCCCTGGTATTACTTCTCCTTGTTATTCAGCTCTGCCATGCTGTGAAGCTGCAGTATCACTACTGTGACTCTCAGAGGAAAAAGAGATTTGCAGCAGCTGATTCTTCTTTGTAAACAAACAAGCAGGGAAATAACTTTTCAAAGGTGATGGAAAAAACGGAGGTGAAAAAGCGAAACTAGTAATTAGCAGCTGCTTCCACTAATGGCTGTCCTTTTGCTGTGGCTAATGTGTCTCGGTTTCATCGCCAGTAACTTGAGGCTGATAGTTTATACTTTTTCTGAAGTGCTTTGCAATCTTGTGAGAGAGCTCTGGAGGACAGGGTATCATTATGATATCTCACTTCTATTTTATGGGTAGAAGTGGCTACCCATAATTTGACACATGGACAAACTTTCGTCATCCCCAGTGGAAGCAGCGCGTGAAGAGTAGCTGGAAGCGATGTATGAGAAGTAGCGAGGGAAGTTGCATGAGGGCAAGCAGGGGTAGTTAAGGCAAGAACCAAGGCAGAGTTGTTTCACCATCTGATGCAGCAGCTGATTGCCTTGAGCTCCTCTCCCTTCCCTGACTTTGGGGAAGAGCTGCTGCACTTTTAATAGAAACGTACCAGCTTTAAAATTCCTTTGACCTTTTAGCCAGAGGAAAATGTTGTACTCAAAACATTAATTTAAAACCAAGAATTTCTAAAAAAAAATATGAATAGTAAGTGAATTTTTTTCACCAATGAGAGGGCCGTTTCAAAGAACAAGGATACTTTAATATTTATTTTGTGTTAAGCTGGTTTGTAGAAAATCTGTCTGTTCCTGTTTTCTCTGGACAAATGTATCAGATTGTGACTTGCCCTGTCTGCTTGCATTAATAGCATTGATTTATGATAAATGTTATAATACAGTGTGACTCATCTGAGTTTTCTCATGCCTTCAGTGCAGGACTGTCACGATGAAACCCTGAAGAATGTGTCTTTTGATTCACTACTCTATCAGCACCGTGCTGATCCTCCAGCAATTTTTAGAGCTATTTGTTTTATCTTTGCCATGTATTGCATGTGCTTCGCTTTTGCAGTTGCTTTTAGAATCCCAATGGAATTTTCAAACTGATCTATCAGAGACCAAGGTGATCTGGTACAAATAAAAGAAAAAGGGAAAAAGGAAGAAGGAAAGTGGGATGTTTGAAACATGCCAGCTTGTTGCATCATGCTCTTCACATTAGGGCCAAAACTCAAGAGCGGAAGATGGGGAAAATCCACAGTTTTATTTTTAACTATGGGTTTTCCAAGACAGAGGAGCATTCCAAAAAAGACCTGGGGAACTGTTTTCAAGAACTATCCCAACCAGTGCAGACCATGTGATGAGTCTAAGAAGGATGCCTTTCTCACTGTTTCACATCCAGTAGAATAAAAGGAATATAATTCCTTTTTTTTTTCCTTTCTGTTGTAAAATATCAGTTTAAAAATTAAGAAATTTCTTGCTGAAATGTATCAAGTTTTTATTTATAAAGATCTATGTGCAGTATTTGCATCCACTGTGGGATATCTTGGGTTGTGCCATTGACACATCACATAAAAACTACCTTTTCCTAGGAGAACTGGCATAAACGGTGTGAACATAAGCTGAAATGGGAGATTTCTTCAGAGAGGAGCTGTAGACCATGTGTGGGGTGAGCACAGAAACACAGGCTAGGAACTTACGCTGAGACTGACTTTCTAGCTAGTCTTTCCGTATCACAGAAATAGTAATACTTAAGCCACAAGGATCTGTGAATCATATTTGAATTAAAGTCCAATGTATGAATATTGTGCCAGATTTCTATTACCTATTTTGAAGTTACACAATTTTTATCATATAAAGTATGCTGAAATTGGTCCAGATCTCCTGCTTGCCTGTTTTATTTTAAACAATGTTGACAGCTAGAGCTGGTAGAAGCATTCTGAATTGAAATTAAAAGTCAGTGCAAAAATAAACCCTAACTTTTCCTGTAAAATAATTAATTCATTCTGTTGATGAACTCCATTTGCAGTGCACTCTAAGTCTCGTTAAACAAAGATAACAATGTAATTCAGACACCTGAGGCAGACATTTCTTTATAAAATTCAGAGGCTAGACTGTCTTCTCATATTGTGTCTGTCCCCCTCACTTTCTGTACGTACACATATACACGTAATTATAAATGACACATCATTTTTTGAGGGCAGAATTTGGTTCTGAGTTAGGTACAGTGTGTTTGTGGAACTAATGGCTATAATATCTCTTTTGAAATGCTATATTCTATCTTCTGTTTCTATTTTTTTTTGCCCTCTAGGTAAGCAAAAACATTTATAGTCAACTGATATCAGGTGAGACATGACTGTAGTGATTGTATAAGGTTAGGAAAACTGAAAGCCGAAGTTAAAATGTTTAGATTACCCTCCGCTCAGCAGTCAGTGCACGTACTATTGACAAAAGAAGAAATCACTCCGCAAAAGAAGAGGCATGTATTTTGGTTAAAGGTCTTGTATACGTACAAGGTATGCATGAAAGTAGCAAAGAACTTTATTGTCAAAGATCATAGTTTTGGCACCAAATCCTTGACATTGTCTCATTTGAAAAAAATACCATCGCTCAAAAAGCTTATGCATTAGGCTGGTAATGCTTAAATATTGAATATCTAAGGGTGACATGAAAATCAAATGGTGGTACTTTGACCCACTCTATGGATCTGTTCCTGTGTGTGTTACAAATGTGATTCTCCACGTACTGAGGAAAATACACAGCAGTGTCATTTCTGGTGTCCTTCATGCACCATGTGTTACAGTGCACAGTAAAAGGTCTTAGAAACGACAGACTTAAAAATCTTCTTGCATTCTACAATCTCTTTGCTCTCGTAGGGTTGGCATCCCCAGACCGTGGGGATGTATCCGTGTGGATGCTGGGTTCCTCACATCTGTGTGGGTTTCCCACTTTCAGCTGCAAGGATGGAAGAGGTACTGGATGGGGGAAAGGGAAGGAAACTGAGGGAAATCTTGGTCTCTGTGGGACTGAATAGCTTCAGCTGTCATCACCCTGTGCTAGTTACGGTCCCTATGTAATGTACAGCACCCCATCTGCCTTTGCGCATGCTACCGCTTACATTCGTGTGGGCTGGAGCAGTGAGACCCAGCAGAGAGCTGCTGGGACTCAGAAAAGCCATTTTGGCATTAACTGATCCTGTTTTCTCAGGTGGGATTCAGCTCACAGATGGAGGGGATGCAAGGACTCAGAGGTGCTGTTGCCTGCCTGCTTTTCTCTCCCGATTATACTGTTTGTTCCAAACCTGTAGAATTTATCAGTGTAGCTTTGAAAGAGAGGAGCAAAGCACATAAAACAGTAATGAAAAATTCTTCTTACTGTGGCCCTTGAAGGGAGTGTGGAATCTTATGTGTTTACTTGACCCATTGAATTTATTTAACAGAACTTTTAAAATTAATTGAACATTACTTGGATTGGCTCGTATTTGTGCTGAAAACCTCTGCAACTGCATTTGAAGTATTTACACGATATAAATCCATTGGCAACAGCAGAGTCTAATTGAGTGACATGGGTTTTGAATCAAACTGAAATCAGTCAGTTTTTTCTTTCTTTCTTTATGATTACTTCCCTCCCATCTCCTGAAGGTCCTTTAAAAACCTTCCTGATGTGCATCCAATAATTCCTAACTCCCATAAAGGTCCAGCATCCATTGCTTGGAAACAGAAGGCACTGAATTAGCAGAAAAATGTAGGCTGCCATCTGAGGCTGTACAACTGACAGCCTGATGGCAAGCCAATAGCCTGGGAGTTTAAATCTGGACTGGCTACTCCAAGGCCAGAAGAACCCTTGTTGACGCATGTGTGTGGACGTGCTCTTGCAATGGCATGCTGCCTTTCTCTGTGTTAAGAAGTTGTCCGAGTGATTCACAGGCTCAGGCCAGGAGTCCTAATGTTGACTTGTTCTTTGACTGATAAATTCAGTCCCCCCAAAACCCAACAGAAGCCCTTACATGGGGTTCAAGGCTTTGCAATGGACTCATCACTTTGCAATCATAACTGTTCAGTTTCTTCTCTGTAGTTAGGTATCCCATAGTGGGGTACTCCCTCGATTAACAGGAAATGAATGGAGCAAGGATGCTGTATGTTAGAGTGAAGCTGTCCCCTGGAACCCCAGCTGCTGTGGCATTTATGCTCTGTATAAAAAATATGGTGTCAGCACAGCACACATCACATTAACTTCCACAAGACAGAGCTCACCTCCACCATTGAAATGGTGAAAAGTTGTTCCTCTCTTTTTGACTCAATTGTTTTTAGATCTTCTTTCTTAAGGAAATAGAGCAGTCTGAAGGTTTTTCATCCCATTCTGTTGAAATATTGGTCCAGGTTTTTCACTGAACATCCTTCCCATGTCCCTGAAGAAGGCAGCTCACAGCACTATGGACTCTTCTGTCATGATTTAACCCCAGCCAGCAACTAAGCACCACACAGCCGCTTGCTCACTCTCTGTGTTGTCGTCCCCCCCACAGTGGGATGTGGGAGAGAATTGGAAGAGTGAAAGTGAGGAAATCAGTGGGTTGAGAGAAAGACAGTTTAATAGGTAAAGCAAAAGCCGCGTATGCGTGCAAAGCAAAATGAGGAATTCGTTCACTACTTCCCATTGGCAGGCAGGTGTTGAGCCATCTCCAGAAAAACAGGGCTCCATCATGCGTAACGGTTACTTGGGAAGAGAAATGCTGTAACTCTGAACATCATCCTCCCCTTTCTTCTCCTAGCTTTATATTGCTGAGCATGACATCGTATGGTATGGAATATCCCGTTGGGCAGTTTTGTTCAGATGTACTGGCTGTGCCGTGTCCCAGCTTCTTCTGCTCCTCCAGCTTTCTGGCTGGCAGGGCATGAGAAGCTGGAAGGTCCTGACTTAGTGCAAGCACTGCTTAGCAACAACTAAAGCATCAGCGTGTTATCAACATTATTCTCGTACTATATCCAAATCACAGCACTACACCAGCTACTAGGAAGAAAAATTAACGCTATCCCAGCTGAAACCAGCACATAAAAGTTTTATAATTTTTTTTTGTACAGAATTGGAAGATAAATCCAGTAAATCTGCTTCTTACTGTTTCACTAGGAAATTGTTTTGGAAAGATCTCATTATTGCCTATGGAAGAGGAGTAATGATTTGGTTGGAAGGATGCTTTTAACTTGTAGTTAAAAAACTTTCAACTTAACTTGTAGTTGAAAAGGCCTTCGTTTCTTTTTTTCTGATTTGTTCTCAGCTCTGCAAACAGATCCTGAGATCATTGCTCTAGTACAACACCATCTTTACTTGGAAGATGTTAAGCAGTTGAAGATTTAAACTATATTGTATAGCTGTCTTGTTGGTGTTGATAAACAGCCACAAGAAGGCAAAATTTGTTTTCCAAACAGATTTTTATCTCTTAGATTTCTTTTCAGTCAAGCCTACAATTTCATAAACTTATCAAATGAACAAAAACTATCTGCTAGTTATTCTCTTTCCTGTGGAGTTTGCTTCTTATAAAATGTTATTTCTATTCAAATAGTTTCTGGAGTATAATTTTTACAAAAGAATAAATTGACTGTTCAGTTAATGAACCTTGGCCTGTGAGAACATGCAGTTAAAGATACAATTCTATACAAAACTCCTACTTCAAAAGATAATTGTCACAAAGCTTCCCTGGAATAACGGGTGATATGCAAGTTTCCTGGTATTATCATAGTTCTAGAAATACGCAATATCAAATGATAGAAAAACTGTTAGATGTTCATGGTGTCATGTTGTCTGCATGGCCAGGTTTGCAGACCTGGTAATCCAGACCTGCGTGGATAACCTTGTCCCCAAAACTGAGGGATGCTCAGTGCCTGCTCCACCATGGAAAGACTGGGCTTTTCCTTTTCCTCCTACAGCCCAGCGCTGCACAGGGCAGAGCTCTGGCAGGATTGAGATCTGTCAGTTCTGGAAGAGGCAACTGAGACACTTATCCTCCAGGTGACCAAAGAAGAGGCAAATACTGTGACCTCTAGCACAGGGAAAATTTATTCAGGGGTAGGACCCTGTTTTCCTATCCTAAGATCACACACAAACTCAGTGTGTCTTCCCCTGCCCACGTCCTCTAAATCCCCACTGATCCCTTCCCCCAAAAAGTCTAATGAAATGTCAATAATATTTTTATGCTTTTGCTATTAAAGACTTCTTCCTCTGGAGCAACGTTGTTTCTGTTACCTTGAATTGCTATTTTAAGTCTTGCCTGCTCATCCTCCTCAACATTGATTTGGCCAGCAGCCTAGAAACCAGGAGGATTTTCACAGTTTTTGAGGCTGTAGAAGACTGTGCTCAAAATTAGTGATCTTGGGCATAATTTTTTCTGGCTATCTGGGAGCACAGGTTCTGTGCAGCATTACTTGAGGCCTCTGTGCAGCCCATCACAGCTGCCAGTGTTGCTTAGACATGGACATGGACAGTAACTGATGTCCTAACATTAGAAGAGGCTATCAAAAAACGTTTTAAAGCTGTATTACTCTTGGAGGCAGAGAATCAGGCTTCAGCTAGAAGTCTGGAGCTGAGCTGAGCCATAGACTTCACCCTCCTGCGGCTTTCAGTGAACTCCCACCGAGGTTTTCTTCACCTTCTCATGTTTCTGCTGCCTGGGTGAGAGGAGAGGAAAAATATTGTTGTAGAATAATGTGCTGTAATTCTTAAAGGAGAAATTTTGCTTCAGGGCAGGGTACGAGATAATCAATAGGTTTAATATTGCAGTCTTCCAGATGATATGAGGAGGTTTTGGGCTTGTGTTTGTGAATAAGCAAAGAAATTGTGTGAGGAAGCCTGTTGATTTAGAAATTGTATGTTTGAGGGGTAAAATGCATAAAAACTATAAAATCCTCTCTTTTCCTTTGTGTATGGGGTTCAGGATTGGCAAGTTTTACCCACATGAGTTATTTAAAAGAAAGGCGATGATAATTTTATTTATAGCCCAAATGGACGAATGTTGTAAATGAGGCAAGATTTGAGGCATGAAGCAAAATGTTTCATTCAGTTGGTGTTATGAAAAACAAATAGCTTATTAAGAAGAAATTGTTACAGGAGGCTACCTTTAAAAACAAAATGAAATTGCAAAAGCTTTTAATATCTTTTTGGCTGAAGTGACTGCTGGTAAGAATGAATCAAGCAATGACTGGGAATTCACAGACCCATGGCAGAAGCAATTTCAGAGTCAAGGTGCAAAAAAATAAAAATGGAAATGTATATTAGTTTTATCCATTTTATCCAGGAAAAAAAAATTACTGAGGATATGTACATCATCTGTTATACTGAGCTGCCAATACCATCGTTGCAAATGATGGGATTTGTTTCTGGTTAGCCCTTTACTCAGCGAGGGACAGTAACTGCAATATTCTGTGGTTTATGGCCTCCGAACTGCTCTGCTGACATCATTGGGATCTGGTTGTCACTGTAGCTTAGCAGTTATCATTCCACATTCATTGAGTTGCTCTTATATTTTTAATCTAAGCTTTTACTCCTCTTGTTTAAAACCATGTGCAGTAGTTTCTTTTTAAATAGATTCAAAGCAGGAAAGCAGATTATTTCTGAGCAACTCAAAGTATTGATTTAGAAAATTCCTGGCACAACCACAGCTTGAGCCTGTGGTTCTGTGAGCGGCCGTTGCTCAGAGGCAAGAAACACCAGCTGAGAAAGAGAGTTTGTTTGTTGTTCTGCTTGGTATCCTTTAAGTCATGACAGTTTATTTCAGAAATATTGCCCAGAAGCCGATAAGCTTGAGAGCGCAGTATTAAAAGTGACCTTTCCTGTGCAACTCTATAGGAATGAAAAGAGCCGAATATTTGAATGGGACTTGTCATGGGTACAAGATGGTTGTGGGTTTGCTTGCTATGAAGAACATCACAAGAGTCTTTGCCCAAATTAATAAATTATCTCCTCTTGGCACATTGTAATTCTTAAAAAAAAATAATTGGCAAGTAACATTTTTATGGTTTTGTGGACTCTTCAAAATTTCTGAGCATTTCGAACTCCATCAATTATCTCTGTGAACCATTGGGACCTCAACCGGTCTCCTGTCTGCAGGATTAGACTCCTAAATCTGACTGCTACAAACCCAGGAAAACAGCCTTTCACCCCCATTTCAGATCAATGTCTCCTAAATGTTTGTGTGTTATAGTTTAAAAAAATAATAAATAAGATTGATAATATAATTTTTGGACTTGCTGCAGACTCTTCCTCCCTTTAGTCATTAGGAAAATATTTTCTCTGACTGATCATGTTGTAAAATGTGTTATTTCAAACCACAGATATTGACAATTATTATAAATCAAGCTGAACAGGGATAATTAAAATTTAATTTTAAGTTTGTCAGGGTCTTTGGAAGCATATCCTGAGGGCCAGCAGTGTCTGGGTTGTAGCTTGTTTCCAGCTGACTTTGGGCCAAAAGTTGACGTTGTTCAGCCCCCTTTTGAAAACAACTCCCAGGCACTTCAGAGGGCGAGTGCCTGTTAATCTGAATGAAAACTGGAGTTTCCAGAATTTGTCCTTAAATACGGGTTGTGGGAAGAAATGGTTCTAAGAATTGAGATAATTTTAACCAATATTGTTCTCTAATTGCTTCTGATTTTCTTTCCACTGCTGACAAATTCCATGCCTAGCATTGCTACTGTGCATTTTCTGACAGCCCAACTGACAACAGTGGAACATCGAGGAAATAATATGACTCTCAAGGTTTCTTTCACTGTGTTTGACACATGCATCAACTTGGTGGTCATGTGAAAAAAAGTGAGGCTGTATTTTGAGAGCAGGCTTGCATTCTTGAATTTGCCATGTACTTCTTCAGGTAGCTCACTGAACCTCTGAGTCATTCCTCTGAGACAACTGTGCTCCACTGCCACTTCTTTTCCCACTGTTCAGACTGAAGACAGCTCTTTCATATATCCTGGTGTCAACATATGGCTCAAAATCATGTATGGTGTATGAGGACAGTTGCATATAACTAATGAAGTGATGCAGTTGTACCATGAGCTTGTGCTAAGCTGTCAGTGTTGCTTTTACGCTTTCTGAGCTTTGTGGTTTAGAAGGTATCAAATGTTCTTGAAATGCATGTGGGAACCCCACCTTCAATACTGTGTCCAACTTTGGAGCCCCCAACATAAGAAGGACATGGACCTGTTCGAGCAGGTCCAGAGGAGGCCACAAAGATGATAAAAGGGCTGGAGCACCACTCCTATGAGGACAGGCTGAGAGAGATGGGGCTGTTCAGCCTGGAGAAGAGAAGGCTTGGGGGAGACCTTACAGCAGCCTTCCAGTACCTCAAGGGGGCCTACAGGAAAGATGAGGAAAAACTCTTCAGCAGGGCCTGTTGTGATAGGATGAGGGGTGATGGTTTTAAAATAGAGGACGGTAGATTCAGATTAGACATTAGGAAAAAAAGTTTTATGATGAGGATGGTGAAGCACTGGAACGGGTTGCCCAGAGAGGTGGTGGATGCCCCATCCCTGGAAATGTTCAAGGCCAGGTTGGACGGGGCTCTGAGCAACCTGATCTGGCTGGGGATGTCCCTGCTCCTTGCAGGGGGGTTGGACTGGGTGGGCTTTAAAGGTCCCTTCAAACCCAAACCGTTCCATGATTCTATGATTCTATTTATAGCAAATAAGAAAAATCCATGAGTTGAATGGTGTTTCTGTAGGCTCTCCTCCTACAAACCCTTATTTGTGTTTCACTTCTTATTCCTTGTGCCTTTTCTCATTGACCTCAGCCAGCCTATTTGCAGTACATAAAAAAGCACGTGCTCCAGTCAGCACGTTCAAGGCTTGACTGACTCCAGCACAGTTGTACAGGTAATATTCCGAACAGGATTGGCTCTAGGTCAAAGAGTACACAAAGTAATTCATTGTAAGCTAAGATCTAAGCTGATGCAGTCCCAAGCTAGTGTAGGTAGACGCCTATGTAGCTACTGAAGTAATTTATTTGTGAAAATAAGAAAAACCAAACGCAAACCCAAACCCTTGCCTACTTTCAGCTTTATGTGTACTGTTGGCTAGCTCAAGTACTGATGCAAGTTTTCAGGATGAGTTTGCTTAGCAACTCTTACAAGATATAAGTAAATTAGTATTATTTTTCTTCCTTTTAATACAGGAAAAATCTTGCAATTCTGTTAGAAGAAGTTCTGCAAGCAAAGCAGGGAAACAATGACTTGTAACCCTCAATGTCTCATGAGCAGTAATATTTAGCAAGTCATGTCTAAATTATTTTTTTTTTTACTTTTCTTTTGATTACCTCGTAATTATTTATGGTATGCAGTCCAAAAGCCAGGGACTGCTTGAGTAAGAATATCAGAACATACCTGTGAGTCAAAAATTTTAATACTCGCTCTGCTTTCAGTGGAAGAAAGAACAAACCAAGAAACAAAAACCAAACCCTCAAAATTCTTGGAACATCTCTTTCATTCTGCTTTTGAATGTCTGAAAGCAACTAAGAGATCGCTGGATGTATTTATCGCTCAGGTATATTCCACAACTGTATTTTCATTTTAAAAAATTATGATTGCTGTAGGGATTGGTGATTAGATGAAAGTATTCAATATATTCAATATATTCAGATGTGAGCTAAGTACTGCTGTTCACGGATGAGCCATTATAGTTACTATAGACAGTTTAATGAAAATGTCAGCTCAATATTCAGTAGCAGTCAAGAAGGAAAATTGAATTTAGTAATTATTAGAGAAGAAATTGAGACCAGAACTGTCTGAAAGTGTCCCATGAATGTACGACAACATGCTTGCCATCCTCTTACGTTCTTCCTTCTCCATCTTCGCTAGCCCCTTTCAGAACCCTTGATCTGACCCAGTTTGACTGTCCTTTCCTTTTTCTGATACTTGAAACTCAGACTGTTTTGTCACAACTCACATTGCTGTAAGGTGTTTTTATCATATGGTGTAAGATTTCCTCTGATTCTTTTCTTCTCAATCTGTTTTTAAAAACCATAAATCAAATGATGCTGAACGTAAGGAAGAAAGGGGATATCTCCTGTTGAAAACTTATTCCTAAATATCCTGTAGCGATTCTGGAAGAGAAGAAACAAATCTGAACTAGAGGGTCATTTTACTCTTGTGATCAGCCCGATTGAAGTCAATGAAACTTTTCCAGTGTGTAACGTCTGGCAGTTACTTGGGTGTCTGCAGCTGTGTAGCAGCTTGTAGAATGCTTTTCAGTTATTCTAATAGATAGTATTATATGCTGTTTATATTAATTTATGCACATTTTGTAGGCAGTAAATGTATGATTTACAATCTTGTAGCAATGAGAAATCTTTATGCCTTGCGTGTGGATATTAGTGCAATAGGAAAGACAGCCACAGCAGCTGTTGGATTTGTCTCTTGCACCCTGACTCCTCCTGCCCGCAGTCACAATCCATACAGCAGAATATTTGATATTGTATTTGGTAGGATGGGGTCAAACAAATTACCCTTAGAAGATTAAAATCTTAATTATTTTGATTAAAGATGATGACCAATTTTACCAGGACCCTTATTGTGTTTATTAACTGTGATAAAATATCACACAGGATTGTGAACCGGTGCCTGCTTCCAGTTCTGAACAGAACGTAACGGCTGAGCACACATTTGAAGATTAATGTCATTAATAAAATCTGTCACCAGTTAAGACATTAATGGGATAGGACAGTATCTGTGAAATAAGCGTGGTACGAGATTCCTTATCCTACATTGATATCTGTGCTTGTAACCTAAGAACTTTGTCAGCAGAATTGGCAACTTTAATTACATTGTCATGGCCATTAGAGTATTTGAGTGTCAGATGATTAGAATTGATGAACCTTGGTTAATGAAAAGCCCTAAAGGTTAGTCAGTCGTATTTATATAATTGAAGATAATCTCAATTAACTGTTAAGGTTGGTTTTTTTTTTAATTTTATTTTATTACTCAGTTAAAGATAAAAATAAGATCTCACTTTGTGTTCTATCCAGTTAAGAGGCTTATTTAGGTGGGATTAGTGAATTAGTGAATTTGACAATGTTTTTCACTCCTCACTCATCCATTCTAGGAAGTTGATTATGTGCTTGTTTATGCCCTGCATTGCCCCATGGACTTCTCTGCCTTGATGCAGTTGTAAAAGAAGGAAGAATCTGGCTTCATAATAAGAATGACAAGTGCCATATTAGTTCGGTGGCTAAACTGGTTGCCAAAGCGTGCGGGTGTTGCAGGCGTTTCATTGAGTTAAGTGCTGTTACAGAAGCAGCAGACGTGAAGACAGTAATTTCAGCAATTAAGATGGCCTGGATGTGAAGTGATTCATAATATGCTTGTTTGTATCTCATCAAAGCAGATACTGGGTGTTATTATCTATGAATGCTAAATACGGTGATTAATTACACTGACGTACAAGAAAACAAGATAACTTGGATTTTTATGATAAGAAAATGCTGATTGCCTTTGTCACTGTAATAAATGGTTCTGCCTTCCCTTGCTTGCCTGTTTAGATGTATGGAGATAATACTAATTACTTTGTAATTAGGTATGTGTACAAACGAATGTGGCCCAACAAATGCATAGATTTCAAGGCATCTCTTCAGTCCACTGGGAATGGGAATTTGGGACTATTAATCTGGATCCATAGTGAAAGAACAGAGAACTTAATGCTTTTCCTATGGAGCCATGACTCCTGGCATACAATCTAAGCCCCTGAATACAGGAAAAATACCGTCAAATTAGAGACAGTTCAGAAAATATGTAAGTCATCTACTGTCTTTCATTAAGCCGCTTAGAAGTGTGAAGCTTTAACCGCTGAGAGCTGAATCTGAGCTGCGGAGTCCAGTAATACTGGGTACTCATGCCAGACTGGCAGGAGGCCACTCCGAGGACCATTTGAGAACTCAGAGCCCATCAGGCTTCCCTGGACCTGCATTTTCACAGTCAAACTTGCATGTAGTTTAGGTAATTCATGCTGCCATTGTACAAGGCTGCGCAAGTTCTGCAGAGCTGGCCAAGACTTGCACCTAGCTGAGTTACCTGGATGGGGCAAATGACTAACTTCTCTACTTAAAGAGATTATGGGCCTGGTTAAATTTTAATTCTGTTAGTATGTGGCCCCAGAAAGTGTTCTTTTCTATCCCATTTCCCTACAGGAACCTCTCGAACTGGCTGTCCAGAGCTGGCTGCCTCTGCCAAGCAGTGGAAGAGGAGCCGCTTGCGCTGTGCCCATCGCGGTGCCGCACAAAGCCTGCGCCGTACGGAAAGAGGCTTTTTGCATTAACCATGTAATCTTTAATTTTATCCACCATCTAGTTTCTTTATTGGGAATATGTAGTTGTGCTGGTCTTTGGAAAGAATGCGGTTAATGCTATTCTTACGCATAATTGTGTATATCCATGGGAAGCGCTTCAGTTTATATTCTTGTGGCCAAATACAACTTGGCTCGCTTTTTATCGGCATGTTGTCTGCGGAGGACAGTGTTTCTTGAGAAAGTGGACACTTCAGAATTTCATTGTCTATTGGAAGGCAACTGTCTCCAGATCTCATTCACATCAGTTTGAAATAGGTCTGTAGCAATGCCTATCTTCATAGGCATTAAAACCTTAATTTTGGCTTTATATCTGTGAAACTGAGGGGAAAAACAAAGCAGCAGCATAAGCAGCAAATAGGCTATTTTGGCATGCATGTGATGTGAGCATGTTCTGCAAACTATGTCATGCCTCTACTGAAGACCATCTTTTTACAAAATATTTGTATTTAAAAGAGGTAAAAATATACAAATGAAGTCTATGAGCAAGGCAAATGCATGATATGCATTTATATAAAGTATATATATGTATAAATTTGCCATAATATACTTGCATTTGCAATAACAAATAAAGTGGCCTGGAAGATGACTGAAAATAGAACAATATGATTAGAGGAGTTAAACCCCGATTTGCATCTAAAAAATGTAGTGTATGCTCATTTATGTGCAAATGTAATGGAAAAAGGCTGCAAGTAAAGTGGTGAAAGCCTAAACAAAATAAACACTTAATTTTCTTTTATTGTACATTGTGACTATTAATAATATTACGGCACTAAGGCAGAAACATTAAACTAAGGAGGGGAGCAATAAATGTTCCTAGACTGTGCAATGCTGTTGATATTAGTGGCTAATAGCTCGGGAGTTCACATAAAATGCAGATTGAAGTACAAAGGAGATGTTCAGCGGAGTCAGCAGTGGCAGTGAACTGTTTACAGGTGAAACCAATAACCGGGGGCAGGCACAGCAGGGGCATTTTCTCCCAAAGATATCTAAAAGGACCTTCTCAAAGCACTTAATCAGCCTGTCTCTGTCCCCAGGGAAGAGATTTGATAATCCCAGTTTATTTCTCTTCAAAACTAGCTTCTGAAATCATTAATTATAATGCGTCATGTTTCCATCCATAGATATCGTGAGAAATGCAAGAACTACAGGGTATGTTGATATTTAAAAAGTCCACATTGATTTAAGAACATCATGCTGAAGCTATGAGAGATGACTTGATGCCACACTGTTGGGTACATGAATGAGAAACTGGATTTGGAGTTAATGAACCATAATTAAGTTCCCTCACTGTGACATACAGAAGAATGTAATACTCGGCAGCAGTCATATTGTGTTGTGTTTTGCCTTGCAAATCTGGACACAAACTGTTTCCCACATCTCTGTCGGAGAGACCATAAAGAAGAAATAGCCATAGATTTAATTGAAGAAAAAAAGATCTTCACCTCTCCTGTGCCCTCCATACTGAATGGCAGAGGGCAATAAAAGTACAAAGCTGACACAGTGTTAGATGATATTCATCTTAACCATGTGCACTTTACCAGTGTCAGTAGAATCACTAAAATTAAAATGAGTGTAAAATTAAATTAATGTGGAATGTGGTCATTCAAACCACAAAGAAAAAAAAACAAAACCAAAAACAAGTGGAGGAAATGTTTTTATTCAAACGAGCATATAATTATTTTTAAAAATATATTTTATTGAACAATATAATCTGTATTTATTGGTGAAGTTGAGAGAGAAAGTATCATTCTGTTGCCTGACTTTGATCAGCATATACATTTCTTTAGGTTTTTCCCCCTTGAGGTGATTTATGATTGGAATAGTGTGATAGGTTTCCCGAGCGATTGAAGTATCTTGCCAGTGTGCACAGTTACATACTAGATAAGTACTGATTAGTGCATCTCTCTAAATGTACGGTTTTCCAAGACAAAGAATATAGTTTAGGGATTGGACTACTAGCAATAATTAAAAACACAATGAGGCAAACAAAATAAATTGTACAGATTATTTATGCTCCTACCCAGTTCTGCAATGAGCTGCCCTGTTGGGTTTCTCAATGCAAGAAGGAAGCACAAGCTCAAACTGGGGATTTCTTCAGTGAACATTCAAGGATCTGGGGTGCAATTATCCTCTTAAGCATCTCTGTCTTCATACACATATATCTAGGAAGAGTAGGGAAAAGACAGCTGGTAGTACTTGGCATATAATTTAACTCCAGGGCTAATTAACGTGGCTTTCTCGCGAGTTAGAAATGGATAGAAGTCTGTTACTAAATAAAATAGTGAAATGTTAAGATATTAAAAGGTTTCAGGCTTCTACTTTCTGCTGTGATATTCCAAGTTGTGCTAAAACTACACAGCTTGCCTCCAGAAGACAATCTCAGCATTAACTCCCGAGCAATCTGAGAGTGTCCCTTCCAACAGGAGCAATCTCACTGAGGATCTTCGTCGGTACGCAAGGCTGAGCTGTCGTAGCAGACCAGTGCCATATGTGATTATGGTCACCCAATATGAGAGACTGAAATGTGTGAACTTGACTGGAGCACAGTTTTCTCTAAGCTGGTCAGAGAGTGCAGTAGAAGGCAGTTTGGGTTTTCTTCAGTAATCTGTTAGCCAGGTTAGAGGCAAAATCCAGTATTTTAAGTCTGTCAAAGGGAGCAACTCATTTTCCTGTCTGCTCAGTCAGATGGATCTTCTCTCTCTTTGTGGTTCTTCATTACCCTGCATTTCCTTAAATGTGTTTTAAGGAAATTTACCTCTTGAAGCCTCTTGTGAAGAGCTGACTTGGCTCTCTGACCCACCGTTAGTATAAAGCTCAGCTCCCCACTCCATTTGGAGAGATATTGAAAGGCATTTTGACTACTTCCCAGGTCTTCCTCACACTTCAGAAAAACAGTCCATCAAGAGCCAAAAGATACTTCACTATTCTCCTTCAAAAGCCTTTAAAGACTTCCTTATTGTTCCAGGTATTGAAAGAAATGGTTATGGTGGCACCTATTCTGAAATGCTTGCTTATCCTGTTGCCTTAAATCCAAGTTTACACAACATCAAAACAGTGAGGGTTCTGGATAATAAGTGGGTCTTCTAGATCCTAAGATGGCATAAGGACTTAACAGTAATTTCACAGAGCAGAAATGGAAACACGATTCTTAATTGGGAGGGAAGCATTCCCTTCACTTTCAAGATCTGTATCATTGTCCTTTGGAGAGGAAAATACATCCTGGTGATAACGTATTTAGTGTTTCCTCAGTGACAGAAAATTCGCCTCCCTGCCTTTCGGAAGTAGCTGCCTGTCCTTAGTTTACCTCGTGGTAAGGCTGCAGTCCATTAAGTTTTTACAGCAGGATGGCAAATAGCATTTCAGAGCTTCGTTACATGTTCTGGCAAAGTTCAGTTGCCTGGAAACTGCTTGTGAATTTGGGTCAAATTTTCCTTCTCATTTCAGGGGAAAAAAAAAAAAAAAGACAAAAAAGCAAAAGAGCTATATTATCCAGGGAGAAGGAGATGATTTTGTCCTGCTTTTATAAGGTTCAGTTCTCTGCCTCGAGAGCACGGAGGCCTCCGAGCGCTAGGTCATTATGTTGCACGGGGCACTCACAGTCCCTTCTGTTGACTCGCATCTACTTCATATAAATAATTGACTGTCCGCTAGTAAAAGAACAGGAATCTAAATCTCCCACCACAGAACAAGAAAATCTTTCTGGCTAATTAAGTATTCTGTGCAAAGTAGGGAAGCTTGAACACAAAGGGAGGGAGAGATCCGTTCAAGAGTCACTTATCTCGGGCTTTCTCAAATGGTCAGTTCTGGTGGCATCTCCCCAGTTCATCATTTTTGTGCAAACCACACTTTGATCCCAAGCATGGGATGTCTCCAGCATTCTGGGTCTTGTGCTTTTTATGACTTTTTTTTTTCTCAGGGTGTTGAAATGAATTTCTGGCCTCTCTGTCTGGAGAGATGAGAAGCTGGCAGATGAGAAGCTGGCAGTGCACTGTCACACCAGTACAAGAAGAGCCTGAGTGAAATGTAATATTCAGAGAATATTCAACTGAGAAAGCAAGTTGGGCTTGGGCAGTGCTGTACTAAAAGGCTGCACACACCTCTGCAAATCCCAGAACATGTTATAGCTGAATAAGCTGAACCCTGTGTGGCACGATATAGCTCTGGCTTTCCAACGCTGTCAGTCTTAAAGGAGCCTGCGAGCTTCCAAAATAGCAGCATATTGACCACTGCATACAAGCCATCTCTTTGTCTAGGTCATTCACTCAGATTATTGAAATGGTGCTTCACGAGCAATGGCTTGACTTGGTGTTTATCTGTGTTTTTAGCCACAACCTGTCTGGTATGCTGCGTTTCATACCTTTGATTTTTAAATGTCTTCTTACCCTGGTTACATGATAGCACTTGAATTGCAGGTTGTATTCGTAAAAGCTGGAAGCATTTCAAGAACATTGGCACTTAACACATTGCAGGTTACAGGTTTTGATTTGAAGCCAAACTGTTGTTGTTTTTGGCAGGTGTATTTTTCTCTGAACCAGATCCATTTGAAATATTGATGCAGTGGAACTAACTACGTGGTTCCAGCTCAGGAGATTTATTCTGCTGGATCACCTGCCTAAGTGTGGTCCTGCCTTTTTCATCTCACTAATGGTGCAGGAGTTCCATGCGCAGGTCAGGAGGTGACTTGACCCTCTTTTGCCCTCAGCTGTGCACATTGAATTCGTGTGGAAACAAATGGGAGCTCCATGCTGGAATGTAGATATTAATACAATATTTCAAAAAATGACACAAATACTGCTAATGTTAATGCATCTTGTTTTGAAAATAAGGCAGTGGTGCTGCAGCTCATTGTGCCCTGACACTGCGGGAAATGTTCATATCTATTTCATCACCATCCTCCCCCCTCATTTTGAGTCTTTCAACTGCCAACACAATGAATCTCATTTCAGGGCTGGCAGATATTTGTATGTTTGCATCAGGGACAAATGCTACAGTTAAAAATTTTCTGGCAATTGTTTTGTTAATGTTTGGAAAATACTATAGTGGAGTTCTGTCCTGCAGGATTATTGGCTCAAAGAGTTAAAAATAGTAGAATATGTTTTTCTCACTAACCTAGGCAAATGTAACCTCGGATTAAATAACTGGACATAAAATTACCTTTAGAGTAATTCTCATTACAGATCTGCACTTCTTAGTCGAAACTTCTGTCCTAAGCAACTTGCTAGTGCATTCATTTCAAAAGTCCCCTTGAGGACACAGTTTTGAACATCTCTGACCAACTACAGAAAGAGAAAATTTAGATATCCGTTTCATATAATATAGAAAGCCCAGCAGTGTAGAAAATTGGAGTAGCGGTTGTCGTAGTTCAGCCCCGATCGGGACCAGACTACGCAGTCTCTCTCTCGCTCCCCCCACCCTCCGAGAGAATAGGGGGAGATGATATAAGAAAAACGGCTCAAGGTTTGAGATAAGGACGGGGAGAAATCCTTAAAGTTACCGTCACGGGCAAAACAGACTCGACTTGGGGAAAACTATTAATTTATTTCTAAAATTAGCAGGAGAATGAGACAGGGAACAAGATAACCTCCCCCCCACCCCTCCCTCTTCCTGGGCTTAACATTATCTCTACTACCTTCCCCTCCCGAGCGGCACGGGGGGGGGAAAGGGAATGGGGGTCGCGGTCAGTTCATCACGCGTTGTTTTTACGCCGCTGTATCATCGTCGGGGGAAGAACTCCTCGCATTCCTCCTCTGCTCCAGCGTGGGGTCCCTCCCACGGGCCACAGTCCTTCCTGAAACTGCTCCGGCGTGGGTCATCTCTTCCACGGGTGCAGTCCCTCTAGAACAGCTGTCCCAGCGGGCCCTCCACGGGCCACAGCCTCCTTCAGGCCTCCACCTGCTCCGGCGTGGGGTCCTCCACGGGCTGCAGGTGGATCTCTGCTTCTCCATGGACCTCCATGGGCTGCAGGGGGACAACCCGCTCCACCATGGTCTTCACCACGAGTTGCAGAGGAATCTTGGCCAGAAGCCGTATTACTCCCCCCCCTCCTCCTGAACTGACCTTGGCGTCTGCAGCCGTTCCTCACAACAGGCTGGCAGACGCCTCTCAGGATCCTTTTTACATCTTATTCACTTCTCATCTCCTCTCCACTTCTTGCAGCCAGGCCGGGCTGAGTTGGGCCCAGTCAGCTGCCCGGCGGGAGGCCAGAGGGTGAGGCCTGCAAGGCCCATGAGGCTCGCGCCTCCCCCTCTCTGTCCCCCGCTCAGCTGCTTCACATCTTCTCCTCCTCTTTTTCCTGTTTTCCCCTACTTAAATACGTTATCGCAGAGGCGTTATCACGGGACATTCTGCTACCAATTGGCTCGGCCTTGGCCAGCAGCGGGTCCGCCCTAGGCCCGGCCGAGTCCACTGAACAAAGGGGAGCGACTTCTAGCAGTTTCCTACAGAAGCTACCACCTTAGGCCCCCCCCTCACTAACAAAACCAGAACGGCGGTATATGAACTTGCTTCTTCTTTTGCTTCTCTAGTCTTGTGGCATCTCTGACTCCATGGGTCTGGTGCAGCACTTAGGATTTACAGGTACATAGCTGCGTTGGAAAGTTAGCGCAAGTGTGCTTTGTTATTTATTATTAGATATAGAGTTTCTGTCAGATATATCTCAGAACTGAAAATAGGTAGGCATGGAGACCAACGCTGTGAGATATGACTGTGGTGTTTAAGTGAAATTCATCCCACGGCGAAGATGAGAGGTACAATGTCCGTGAACCACTTACACCCTGCTGATATTCAGGTCTGACGACAGAAGGGAGAATTTAAACACTTTCCTGCTGGCTTTTGTTACCATTGAATTTCTCGCAGCTGTGGACTCTATGCTGAACATGTTCATCATTTGGTTCACAGCTTCCCTTTCTACAGAGGTTTCTCATAATACCATGCTGCAAAGAAAAGAACTGAGGGGTTAAGCATCAAAGCGGTGGAGTAGAGGAGGAGGAGGAAAGAAGTCATGTTGGGAATTGTAGATGACTGGACTCTGGAAGAATGAGATGCAGCAGATTATTTATAGTTATGCAAAACTGGAAGTTGAATACGGCCAGGAATCTGCTGTCATTGGCAAGGGAAACGGGACCTGACCCTGTGTGAGTAGAGCGCAGGGTCCCATCACTGACTGAATTAATTCAAGTTGTTAGAATGTGGACTGGCTGCTAAGTGTTTTTTAATTTTGCTCTTGGCTCTTCTATGTCTATGAGTCACAAGTCTTTCACTGGCCTTGTTTTACAGATCTGAGAGCAAGGGAGTTGACAGTGTTTACCTACCTCATATGGAAAATGTGAGGCTTAATTAATGTTTGTAAAACCTGGTGGTTCATCCACCAGAAACATTACATCTGTGCTCTGTTCTCCTTCTCCATTGCGTAAAGTTCTCCCTCAACCTTTGCTCACCTTCTAATGACCTTTTAAAACTGAGCAAATATTATTGAAAATGGCTCAGGGTTTTTGTTAGTATGGATTACATATTTTTCAGGGCTGGTGATGTGAGGACGTATGTCACTTATAGGCCCAATAAACTTGCATGATGGGCCTTTCGTAACAAGCACTGTAAGTTGTCCAGCCCTGCATGAATTGCAGGATGGCACTTTGAAGTGAGGATACAAACTTCAGGAAGCACAAATCTGTGAATCTGGGCTCACGGTGTACAAGGTGAACTCTGGATGCTGTGAGTGAGAAACAAAAGACATTTTTAAAATTCCTGATGCATCAAGGCTAAGAGCATTTTTCCCAAAGCATAGTAGAAAACAGGAAATTCTCATTGATGGGAAGAACTATGTCTAATTGGTGTTACAGATATCTTCTGGAATGACTTGAATTATTTATGATGGTAAATTCATTGTTTATACTGTAGCCACAAAATGGAGGCAAGGAAAGAAATACGGAGAACAGTGCTCTGTACTGGACACAATTACCATTTACTTTTAGGGATATTCTTAAAACTCAGAAACACAAAGTCTTTATATCTAATCTATATTTATATATCCATGTGTATAGCTCAGTGCACTAATTAGCAAAGCTTAGGAAGTGGTGCCAGAAGAGACAGGGATACAGGGAAGTGAGAGATGAATGTCTGACAAAAACCTAAAAATAGGGTGGGTTACTCTCTGTACACTTGTTGGTACCATGCAGAAAGGAGAATTGTACTTTTCTGCAGCACCTCAGTTTGAGATGCACATTCTGGGTATTTGTGGCATCCAATATTGTACTGCAAGGTCTTCTAAAAATTGTAAAATATAATTTTCTAACCTCCAGATATCCCTCTTCCCCAGTGCGAAGTGAGTCCATTCTGCATGTCACTGTGCTGGCTAAAGATGAGTTAATCACTGGACTGGAAGCTGGTGTTTGCCCCCAGACCAGTGACCAGAACCTGATTCCATTCACTCTGTGGGAGTGAGGCCAGCGCCAACCCTGCGTCAAGTCAGTGCCTCTGAAAATTGTATCTCCGCTGTACGCTGGAGTGTGAAAGCCTTTTGTTAGTAAGAAAAGCTGCCTACACAAGCGGAGGGCAGGGCTGGTTAAACTCAGCAGAGAAACCTTCAGACAACGAAATTAAGCTCTTCCCAAGTGTTGTTTTTTTTTGTTCTGGTCTTACCAAGTCATTCCCCTTCACTGATCGGCTAAAACCACTGGATTTATGATCTGCCTGTGTAAATACTTGCACTGCAGAAGTCAGTCCTGCTCTTTTTTTTTTTTCCTAAGTGAATGAGCCCTATGCGCCTCTTCCAACCAAACTCCCTGTGAAATTATTGGACTGTATTTTTTCAAACTGGTTCGTGAGTCAGACTTCAGACTTGTCTTGTGATGTGGGTCTTCTCCAGGGGGTCTGTTGCCATTCTGTGTTTCTCTTAGAAGGTAGCACATCTCTTAAGACAAACGCAAGCAAGTAGCTTAATAGGACACAGATATTATAAAAATAAAGACCTTTAGCTGAATCCATGGTATATAATTACTGCTGCACTGTATAATTTAATAGGAAGTGCAGAAAGAGTGTCTTGTATTTACTGACTGGGGATCCTCACACACTCGTGAGGCCAAACAAGTGCCCTGCTGCGGTGATAGGGTTGCCTGGTTTACAGGGCTTTTGGGTAGGAATGGACTTCTTTTTCCAAACTCTGAAAATAATGAGCATTACCACACATTCATAGATTATTTTAGCAGATTCTGTTCCTGATTTACAAACCTCTCAGAAAGTCCAGATAATTAGTAAGCTTCCAAAAAGAAATTGGGGGAAGTATCTGCACAGTGTATGGCAATTTTCATTATCCTACTATCGCTTGGGATCGAAATGATGGCTTGTTTTCAGTGAAGAGCCATCAGAGATAAATTCCACTCATCTCTATGAGAAAGAGCAGAGACTGTTAGGTAGAGCTTTATTTCCCCAGAACAGTAATATGGGGGTTTATGAGCTAATCAAAGGCAATGCATCTATTGCCCGTTATTGAAATCTTTGGTAGCCTTTCAAAACAGATAAAATTTTCTTCTTTTCTTCACGACACGCACTTTGCCCCATCCATTTGTATTGAGGCGGTGTCCCTCAGCGCAGATGGCATTTACCCCTGAGCATCCCCACCAGCGATGTTCATTACGCTGTGTCAGGAAGCTGGGCGGTGAATGGGGGACGGACGTGCGCTTGCTTTTGCTGTTGTCATTGCTAGGTGAACAGAAAGGATCCCATCTTAGTAACAGATGTGGCAAATTGAAAATGTGAGTAGCAAAAAACATTTATATTTTCTATTGGAAGGCATTCCCAGCGTATGTGGCTGCTCTCAAAGCTGGGGGTAATGTGGCTTTTGTCCCTTTGGTGGGGTAACCCCTGTGTAAATGGAGGCTGGAATCTGATGCACAGGAGCACTTAAGGCCGGAGTTAAGCAGTCAAGGAAAACAGCAACAATAAAAGATTACAGATAAAAAGAGGTCATTTTCTTTTCTGAGCCCTGAGGACTTGTGATCCCAGTTCCTACTCATTAGGAGATGGCACAGTGTAAATTTTCAGTAAGGAACTTTGATCTGAGAAAGGTCTTGGTGGCTTTTGGTGGTGGCAGTGGTATTATATCTGACAATAACATACCTGTCTTCTTTCTATAATCTTCCAATAACCCTTTAAGGAAGAAGATAATTAACTAAGACCTTTTGCCTTGATTACGGCAGTTACCAAAAGGTGATGAGAACAGAGGATGGTGCATTGATGAGATCTGCTTCAGTGTATGTGGCAGCATGTCAGTGACAGAGCATGGAAAAGAGCAGAGTTCAATCTAGAAATGTTTATAGAAATTCAGAGCCAACAGCTCAGTATCAGAGAAAAACTGGTGATTGCTCAGGAAAGGATTTATTCTTTTTCCAGAATTTGCAGTACAGTCAGTATGCTGAGAATGGAGGATCAGGCTCAAGCGAGAACAAGTGTCAAAGAAAATTCAGATTTCTAGTGGCTGTAGAGATTAAAATGGATTGAAGAAATGAAATTCTTAAGCAAAGATATGTACTCTACTTTGCTCGTAGTCCTTGGGTATGATTGATCTTACACATCTAATGCAGAAGATGATATTTGATGCCTTCTCCTTGGTTACAGAAAAATCCTTTTACCATTTTAATATTTAAAAAATATAAATCTTGCAAATACTGCCATATTTTTGAAATAATTTGATAAATGTTCAAATACTTGTAATTTACCTTTTTTTTTCTTAAGTTCCTATGGAACATACTTAGTTGGCCAAACAAAACACAAAGCTCTCAGTAGGGTGGAAGATAATTTTCACTTCAGGCATAGCAGTAAAGATTGATTTCATTTTCCTGAATCAGATAAATCACTTGTTTTTTGAGGGGAAAAATAATTCTTAAATATTTTGTCCAGCTTTAAGTATGACTACAGGGGTGGAAATTCTTTTTTCTTGTATTTGTGGAGAATACTTGTTAGATTGCAGGTGCTACAGCAAGCATATCTAAAAACCAAATCTTAAAGCGACTGAAAAATCTTTTGACTGTATTCGGGAGCAAACTGAAATAGGGCTCTCAACTTTGATCACATAAAGGCTGAAGCGGAGGCTTTCAGGCTTTCCAGACTCAACTGGGTTGGGAAATGCCTCATGAAACATCTTGTTTAGTCCACGAGACCAAATACTGAGTTAATATTTAGACAGAGGGCTGGGTCCTCAGCTGGCAGAAAATCACATGCTTCCACTGATGTGAGCTGGAGCTGGACAGATTTTGCAGCCACTAGCTCTCATGGATTTGTTACTTGTCTTGTGGTGTTTGGTTCCAGGTTTTTCTTCCATTCCCTGAAACTCAGACTCAGTGAACTGCATGCAGTCTCCATTTGCATGATGAAGTGTGACTAAGTGTCTTGCCTGTCTGATGTTCGAAAGAGTCTTGAAAACAATAGCCTGGAGGCCCTTAAACTACAAGGCAAAGAAAACAGATCCCAGATTTATCATCTCAAATAATATGGTTTATACAGTGATGTCAAGATTTTTGCAAACATAGGGCTAAAAATGCTCTAATTTATCCCAGTGGAGAATTTGATCCTAAATATTAGTCAGGAGACAAAAATGAACTCTATTTAACTGATACATAACCTACCTCTCTCTTTCTCACCCTTTCTGTGTCTCTGTATTGCCTGTTCCTATGGAAATCGCCAGGCTCTTCTGCAAGCTCATCTTATATTCTTAGATGGCTGCTTACAGTTGAGATCCACAGGACATTGACTCATTCCCATTTGCTTTGGAGACAGCAAATTTTGGCAGCAGAACAACTTCAAGTGCCAGTTGGCATAAGCCTTGACACAGCTGTAGTAGTGGGAGAAGAATTTACTTACAAACAAATCTCCCTGTTCGAACCCTGCGTTACCATCCTGACAACTTGTGAACGTACTGAAATATTTTTGCTGAACTCAGAGGATGCTCCTGAAGCTAAGATTTGTATGACTCAGAGTCCAGGAGGCAGGCAGGTAACTGAATCCCTGCTTCTCACTGCACTTGCAATGCTCTGCTCAATTCCCATTCCCTCACACAATCCCCCTTCCACCTTGTAGGTGTTCAGCAACCTGTAGTAAAAGCAGGTATTTCCTCCATGCAGTTCTGTGAATTCTGCAAGAAACAACGGTTTGCTTCTGACCTAAGGTGCTATGTCTGCTCTCACATATTTATTAGTTCCTGGTAGGACCCACTGGGGAAGATGATGCATTATCCAGCTTTGCCTTATGTTTTTGCGTTCTGCTGTTTGACTTGGGCGTTGCAAATACCCTCCTGTTTACAAAACAGGCAGAGGAGAAGTAGTGTTTCTGCGTAGTTTCTGAGGCTGGAACGTGGAAAGCAAAGGATGCAGATCCATACATGAATGATCATCAAGAAAGCAAGTATTTCCTTTATTAAATTCAGTCAGTTTGTATTAAGCTTGCTAAGGGCATTCCAAAATAAATATATACTTTACTGTTACTATGCATATATTTTCATTGCCGTGGATTTATCTCTCTTCTGCTGGATTTTCTTCTAGAAACAAGAGATTAAGAGAATACAGCCTCATTTAAAACCACTGCCCTGAGCTCAACCCGCCCCTTCTGCTTTTGTTTCCCGTTGGTAAAACCCTCTGTAATCTGGTAAAGCAACAAGAGAGCCTGAACAAGGAACTGTTTTGTGTAAACCAATATATTCCATCCTCAAAGCTTCTCTAGCTTGCAGTCTTTAATCACTTTCAAATCAGCCCTTTTCTTTGCCTTTACAGAGCAATATCCCAACACTCATTTCTTCACATGGTGGAAGCTGTTCTGCTGCGAAAGTTCTCCAGAGATTTGCAAAAAAAAAAACAGAGTAAAGTCATCCCCAAAGGGAACAGAAAGATAGAAGCTGAAGTAACTGAGAAAACTGGGTTCAAATTTAGCAGAATTGAATGGATTAATCAGTTTTCTGCTCTATATCTGCATGGTCGGAATGAGGAAAAAACAATAATTAACCATGCCAAAAATGATAATACATTTTTACAAAACAGGAGAATGAAAACATTGTATTTGAGATTTGTTGTGTTTGCCTTGTTGGCTCAGACCTTTTGGTTTGTGCATGGGTAGTTTCACGCTTGCTGAGTACTAGGAGTCCCAGATACTCATACGCCTTCCTAGGAAAGCAAACAGAGAGCCGCCTGTGTCCTGCCCAGCCCTGGGAGCGCGGGCTTTGGGAATGAAGGCAGCTGTCCCTGCCCAACTCCAAGCTCCGAATATGCCCCACCTGTACCGTGTGCTCACTGTGGTTTTAGAAAACAGTTTGGTTTCAAAGTCTTTTAAGAGTTCTGACTGTTCTTGATCTATGCTGCTGTAGAAACAATGGTTTGTTAGCTAGAGCGGTATTTATGTTTATATATAGGATATTCTAACTTAGAGACTTGTCAAAAGTCTGTCTAATGGAGGTCTGCTGGCTCCTCAAGTCCTGGAAAGCCCATTGTAAACCCTGTTTTGCAGCTTCTTGATTCTCTCCCTCCCAGGAGCAGCCTAATAGTGAATGTGAAGTCTATCATTGTGGATGTTTCCCCTCAAATCCTTCAGCTTTAAATCCTTTCTTTCTCTAATTCTGCTGTGAGTTCATCTCACACTTCCCCTTTCGTGCCATTATCTGCTGTCTGTGGAGACCTAGGTTTGATCTAGTAAGAAAGCGCTGTGTATCACAACAGATCCTTTACACATCCTTAAGGCTTCTACTTGGCAATAAACAAATAAATAAAGTCAGCATCAGAAAAACTTCCCAGACGAAGATCAGAATACTTTTGTTTTCCTTTTGACTTTACAAAGAAGCCAAGGAAGATAATGCAATAGTAGTACGTTCATAAATATTAACCCCTGTAAACATACTTAAATCAGTGTTTATGTGAATGTACTGAATTTGGTAATTTCAGTGTAGAGGCTCATTGCTCTTTGGACAGTCTCATACAGTCTTCCATCATATCCTGGGCCAGGTGTAATAGATGCTTCTCAGCTGGCCAGTTTAGGACTTTTAATGATCGTTCCTATTGTTTGGTAGCTGCTAAGGAAAATTAATCCCTTGATAAAGCTGAAACACCTTCCAAATAAGCTAATTTGTGCTCCAGCTGTTCAAGTGCACAGCGGCATTTCATTTTCTGTGGCTACCTTGGTGATGTGCAACTCTGACCAAAAGGTTCAGTTTTCCTGAGTTTGTATACTAGCCTGTAATTCTTAAATTAACTTACAAGTTAAATGTTTATAATATTCTGTCTAACTATAGATACAGAAGACATATCTTGGTCATAGGCATTTTCATCAAGGATTAGAAGTATTTTTCTCCGTTTGGTTTAAATCCAGCAAATTTCTACCTGGTCCAGCAGTGGAGATGAAATGGCTGGCGTCTGCGCTGCCAGCAAGCATGATTTGGTTCATACAGGAGACGGTGGTCCAATTAAGCAGATTCTGCTTATTCAGAAGTGATTTCGTACTACAGTGACCCGGTGTGTTGCACAGCTGGTGATACCTGCACTTAGGTATGCGAAGCCTCCTCTGCTGCATTGGGGAGCTTTGAGTTAAAGTGTTGTAGAAACAACACCCAAATCCCCTCTGGCACTTGTAAAAGGTGACTATTCGCAGGCAGCAGGCAGCCATTTGACAGTAAGTGGTTTCACATTTCTCTGCTTACAACAGCTGGCAAAGTGTCCAGAGTGCTCCGGAAAGTTTGGCCTTTTTATAATGTTTGTGCTGTGAGCGCTCTCTCCGGGTGCTAGGTAAGGGATATGTATTGACAATAGTCACTCAAATGAACAAGGAATTTTTTTTGTTGTTCCTGGTAATTTATAGTTTATTACTCCTTTCCTTGCACAG
Source organism: Chlamydotis macqueenii (assembly GCF_036417535.1). NCBI lineage: Eukaryota > Metazoa > Chordata > Aves > Otidiformes > Otididae > Chlamydotis > Chlamydotis macqueenii. Next base: position 8,016,408 of record NC_141561.1, read on the forward strand.
ATTAGATTCACCATAGTGTTCAGCAAATCCATTTTCTTTTTTTGAAACAAAATCTTGTTAAATCTGTGTGGTTTTTCTCTCTGTCCACTGTACCTCCCAGCCTTTCAGAGCAGAGTGAAGGAGAACTAAGGGACTTTCTTCCTTTAATGACCTTCAGCTGACCAACGTTTGATTTACATTTTATGGGTATAACATGTTGTTAATCGCACAGCTATTTGCATTTATGGCCTGCAGCCATCCTTCCCCGGGCTGTGAGCTCTTTCAGTCTCGCATTAGGCCAAATTTGGCTGGCCAGTAGTTGGAAGTTAGATCTTCCAGCTTTTCAATCTATGAATGCCATGGGAAGCAGTGTTTGTAGCTCTTGGGTGACACATTCACCTCAGCTCCGCTACAGAACCCCAGAACAAGCTGCTACTCGCTGTACTAGCTGAGGTGCTCTCTCTTGGATGAGGTAAGGGAAGTATAGGATGTATAAGGTGAGGCACTGAGGAGATAAGCTTTTAGAAGCACTGCTGTGACTGCTCTTGGGAAACATGGGAGACGTGAGTAGGAATAAGTGGGGGGAAGGAAACAACCAATTTCCTCATCATTCTCCCTTGGCATCCATGAATACAGAAAAACTGAGAACTGTGAGGTCAAAAGAAGGTCTTTTCCACCTTGGGAATGTTAGAATGCTTTTTCAATGACAGGCAATGAAGGCAAAGAATAAAAGAAGTCTCCGCTGCTCAGGTTACGGTGTGGGGCAGAAGGCAGCAGAAGTTTGGAAGGGATGTGGTGATCCTCTGCAGAGAAGTTGGCAGAGGAGGAAAGAAGTTTCCTTGTTTTCTCTGTTGGTTTAAAAAAAAAGCTTAGTGACCTCCTTGTAGCAAGTGTTCTTATACAGAATAATGACCTCCAGGTCACTGAAAGCTGCACAGGCAGAGGGAACGCGGGACTGCAGGACTAATTACCTTCTCCACACCGTGTGTGCCAGCAGTTTTATCCACATTGTCACATTAAAAAATATTGAATGTTTCCGAGATTTTTTGCTTAATTGATTCTTTCTGAAAAGATCAAAATAGAGGATATGGAGAAAGCATTATTTTCTTTCTGGAGATTCTAAACTGCCTGCTGTATTCTGTGAAAGGCAGGTATTTATTTTTTAGCCCAAGGCCATAGCTGTGTGTAGGACAGCAGTGAGGGTCTTGAATTCCTTCATGCCTAAAAAAGTGAACTATAGCTGTCAGGCAGCGCTCTAACAAAGCATTGGGGTGGCTGGGCCTGCTCTATGAAAACCAAAGTATTTAGTGTGTGACATGTAGGAAGAGATATTTTATTTACACTTTGTGTTTTTTCAACCATACATACTGAAAAGAAACCTTTAATAATTGATGAACATTTTTTATTGTTTCTCATGAAAAAGTCATGTTGGGTTTGTTGCGTGATGGGGCGGACATGGCGGTGCTAGAACGGCAGTTATGTCGGGTGCCGCGTGGTGTACGCTGTTCAAAGTTTAATGAGCACATTCTAAGGCAAAGGAAAACATTATGAGGTTATAAAAAAGTCTCTTCTTATTTAGCCTGTGGCACTATACGCCATTTATTTAAGTGACATTGAGAAACAATTGCACTTACTCAGTCTCTTCCAACGTCTACTGCAAAGGATGCATTGCCAGTAGATTTGATGAGAGAAAAAGGTTTATAATAATAGTGCTCGGAAAGGTATGTTGTCCAATATGTAAAACCTGCACACTTGGATTTTAAAATGCTTGATGTGAGTTTAAATCTGTTCCCACTGAGGTCAATGGAAGTTTAATCACTGACTGATTTCACTGGGAACAGAGGCCAAAAGTAAGCACCTTTTAAAATCCCACACAACAATTTCTGGCACACAAATGTGGCAGCTACCAAGACAGTTCATTTTTCTCTCGAACAGGGAGCATGGTCCAGGTTTTTTTTTCATTTAATTTTGGACGAATTTCCACTGGGGGCAATGGGAGTTTGACAGAATTAGCTCAGCAGTCGTTGTAAGACGGTAAGACCTCAACTGATATGTCTAAGATGTGTAAGTGAATCTGTGAGCTACTCTTGTTGCAATGTGTACCAGGAAAAAGTTGCCTCTGTGCATGTGCAAAACTATTAACATGCATAAATAGGCTTCAAGAAAAGGATGAAAAATCTTCAGTGAGATCTAAAGGTCAGAATTTACTCTCATTTCTCAAACAACACAGAATGTCGAGCAACATAAATATAGCCTTCAAGGTTTCTGTTTCCCTTAAAAGATTTATAAGAATACAAAAATGGACACTTGCGATGGAAGCACTGGGTAACTCCTTGACGTGGATGCTGTGGCAAAGGCAAGTTTTGGAGACACTTGCCAGAAGCCATATGACCGCTGAAACAGCTGCTTTATACTGGGCTGAACCGCTCCACAGACCCATTTATTGAAGAGCTAATTCTGCTCTATGTGAATTTTTGGTCTTCAGCTCTGAATACCGTCAGGGGAGACATCAGTTGGCAGCAGATGTGGAAAGCTATTCATGTTGGCAACCCAAACAGCTTGGCTGGGGAAGCTCACGCAACGCTTAAATAAATAAATAATAAATAAGGAGTCAGAATTGCATTAAGTAAACAAGGATTTTCCTGTACCAGATTTGTAGTATTTTCTTCTGAGGTTCATGGTATTTTATATGATTTAAAATATTAGGCAGGATTTTACCATTTTCAGGTTTTCTGCACTCCTCTTCTTGTTTACAAACTTTGAATCTAATTATTTATTTGCAAAAAAAAAAAGCAGAAAATACCCAAACTTCAGCGCAACCCTGAAAACATTAGCAGTGTTTCAGCTTCATAATAAAAAACATTCTAGGCTCAGGAGTGCGTATTTTCTAAGGAATTTTTGATGTCTAGGGTTCTTGTTCAGATCTGCAGATCTCAAGTATTAGATACTTTTCACCAAAGTTACATTCAATGATAGTTTCTTGAAAATAGCAATTTGATTACATGGAAGATGACCTCATGACAAGCTGATGTATGTTATCTTGTAATCCCAGCAGCTAGGTGAGCTGTATCACAGAATATCCTGACAAAACTCCCCCCTGCCACCCCGGTGTCTGCTTCCTCCTCGTGATTGTGCTGACAGTGATGAGTCCGCAGAGTTTACCTTGTGAAAAATAACATTTAGTAAGAAATAATTGGAATGTCCGCACTTTTCCCTTTTTCAGCCAATTAAAAAGGTGTAAAGAACCGTGTTAAAATCTTCTGTTGAGTGAGCTCCAGTGCGTTTCCTCCTGTCGAGGCCAGGTGCGGTGATCTCGCACTCAGTGATCTGCGAAGGAGTTTGGCACTGGGATCCGGCTCACAGCCTCCAGCGGCTGAGTGCCTCTCATGGTAGTGTCAGAGAGAACTTCCCCACTGCACAGCTCTGCTAGTTATGAAATATGGGTCAGCTGCTTTTGCTAGGACTGCTGCACGTCAGTTAATATTTATCAAAGCCAAAAATATCTTGCTGCAAGAGAGCAGCATTTGTTCCACTGGTTTCAGAGACCAATTGTGCGTGGTTTGGGTTTAGAACGACAGAATCGCTTTTGACTGTTTGGGGCTCGGCATCTATTCCAGTGCAGGCTGTGGGTTTCAGAGGAGCACCGGGGAAGGGGGTGGGGAAGTGAGTTGCTCGAGAGATTGTGTATAGGTTAAGAGTCTCTTTATATTTAAAATAGCCATTTGTATTGCATAGACAATTTCACTGGCTCCTAACTGTAACCTGAAGGATAGTGGCCATCTGTCTGAATGGCAGATGTGAGCTTCTACCAGTTTTTGGTGATCAGAAGTCATGTAATACTGGACAAGACCCTATACATCAACCCTGAATCATCTTGTGATGGTTTTGGACACAGAGAGCTTGTTCTCTCAGAGCCAGAAGCATGGGAATGGGAGTAAGGAACCCCGAGTGCCTCCGGTGTAGATGTGCGGGTGAAGCCTGGCCCAGCCGAAAGCCCAGGGAATAAGCAGCAAAACTTCCAGTTGCTTCAGCAGCCTTTGGGTCAGGCACAGTTGAAATGGTCTTGACCTGCCAACTTCTTAGGAGAGCTTAATGTGTACATCCATGTGTAGACAGACGTTTTCAGGCCTTAGTAATTCATAATGGCTAGATATCTTTAGATAACTCTACAGGGATGTAAATGTTCTCTGTTATCCAAGACATGGGAAAATGCCCAGCAGCCACAAAGTTCCAGGAGTTTAGTTGGGGAACACGATGAAGTAGACCGCACCTTTCTGTACCTTCACTGCTCCTTGCAAGCCGTGTGAATCTCATTTCTCCCATCATTTGGTTGGACTCAGCTCTTTGGCTCCAAATATCCCTTTTTTTTTTGGTGAAAAAGCTTAGAGGGAGGACAGAGAAGAAGAAATCTGTGAGGAATATTTGTATATATTATTCTGAATCTCAGCCTTTTCTGTATCCTATCCCTTTCTGGAATAATCAGAGTTTATTGTTAAAAGTCAGCCTTTTCCCCCCAACAAATAACTAAGACACTGTAACATTTCTTTAAAAATTCTGCCTCCTGAGACAAAATATTGCAGTGGGCTGGTAATAATTGACTTTTTAATATTAACTTCTGTAGCTTGAAGCACCATATGGGCTTTGCATCATTGTTTTTGCTGCTTGGTATTATTAGTGCCTTTAAATTTGGAGAGCAAATTTTTTTTTTTCCATTGAGGATGGTGTTGGTAAATTGCCTGTTCCTAAGAGAAACACTGAGCTTGCAAACAAATGTACATAACGGGAAGAAAAAATGAACTCATACGAGCCAATTCATAGTAGTGTGTAGTTGCATCTTCAGGGCTTCAAACAGAAATGGCTTGTGGGCAGTCAGCAGCGATAGCTCTGCTTGTGCTGGGGTGGTGACAGGGCAAGGGCGGCCGCAGGCCGTGTCTGAGGGTGGCATCAGCCCTGCCGAAACACTTTCTTTGGCCTCCTTGAAAAAAAGAGTCTGAAAAAACATGTTATTTGATACTAGTCTGTTGAGAAGTATGTATATACTGGAATTCCTCCTATTGCTGTGAATGATGTTTTTATGTAGTCTGCATTCAGTGGCAAATAGTCACCAAGAATTGCCGAAAATCCACCAAGGTCCTGCTTTTCTCCGCGTGTTGCTATGGAACAGAGAAATCATGGCTGTTTGTTTACTGTGTTGGTTTCTCTGGTGCAGTGGTTTGGCAACCGTGTCACCTATATATGATCATGCATTCAGGAGGAAACCTTTCAGGTCGGACAGACGACTTTGATACGCTATCAATATTTGACTAAGAGGCTGCGTTGGAAGCACACCCACTTAGTTGGAATTAAAGGAGTAGGATTTAGGACAGGCGATATAATCCAACTGACAAACTAGTTAAATATTGACAAGAAGCGGAAGAGCAGCAGTGCTCAAGCTGAAGAGAAAAGCGTGCTCTTGCTTTTCTGATTGAGCACGTCCAGGATTTTTGGACCCAGAATGAATGGCTGCAGGAACCCGAATGATCCAGCCCGCCGTAACGACCCGCGTGGCTTATCGTTTCTCCAGCTGTTCAAGGTAGGTCTGCCCTCCCAGCAAAGCGGCTGCTGGAGGTACGGCACCTTGCGAGGAGGCAGGGTGGGGAACCCAAAGCTGGTTTCACTTCAAGGGGGCATTTTTATCACGGGTCGCACAGCCACATGCAAGCTTGCACTGTTTACAATTTAATGAATGAAAAATAGGCAGTGAAACATAATGTTGTACATTTTCTGCCTTGTAAATCGGAATGATTATCCACATGTGTGTGTTCATTTTAAAATGTTTGTTTAGTTGGTAGAATTATTATAAGACTGTGTTTAAAACCAGCTATTAGCTAATGGAGAGACCTCGTCAGGGGTATTAGGAGATTACAGCTTCATTTACCATCATGCACAGAGATAGTCCAAGGGTTCTGCTTTTTGTTTATGTGTTTGTTTAAATTTATTTACATACTTTAACCCATTCCCTAGCATTTTATCTTTCAACAAAATCCTTTTATAATCCAAGCGGTTGGGCAGAGATGCTGCTCCACATGATAACTGAAGAGCTATGTAAATAAAACCCAACATGTTAACTGCCTTGCATTCCTGTAGTTTCCTATTTGGAAATAAGAAAATGTCGTGTAGATACGGGAAACAGCCATGTTTGCTTTTCCGACAGGGTAATTAGTCAGCAGCTGGAACTTCTGAAACAAAATAACAGGAGCCAATCACCTTCTCGCTATTCCCACAGCAGCAGTGAAAGTAGGACATAGAGCAAAATAAAAAATATGTTGGCATTTTGGGTTATTAGCACAAATGATTTTATAAACAAATACTACATAAACCAAATTGTAACAAGCACACAAGAGAGGGAGCGATACAATATTCACAGTTTATTTTAACATGTAGTCTCCCTGGGAGACGTTTCATAAACCCGCGATGATATAGATGTCAGATAGTGATTGTTACGTACCCCATAACGAGAGCACCGTACTGTACAGTTCTAGTGTGCCATATGGCCTGACCATGCCATGCAATTCATTAGAGAACATATTACAGCTTTATATAGCCTCAGAGAAACGTGGCAGCACGTGATATAATGCTCGTGGACAGTCATTTGTTGGCTCATTTACCAGTGCTTTAAATAGAATGATGCTGGGCACATTAAATTTGATGTTTGTTGCTTCTATAAGCTGGGAAAATTCCCTGCACTCTTTTTTGTTAGCAGTCCCTCAGTGTGACTTGGTACAGGAAAAGAAGAGGGTTGTGGAAGGAGGGAAATCTAGGATATATATGCAAACTAATGTACAGTCAGCGTCACCTGGGTCTGCAAACACTGGGCGCAACACTGAATGCCTGTTTTGTTCTCAGGCTGAAATCACAAGCACGTTCTTGATAAAAAACCTGGAGCCTGTCACGTGGTGCTATAGCCAAGGTACCGAACTGCGAAGAAAGCCATACGTGACACTGTTTGATTAGGGACTAATATGCCGTGACTTCATCTAATCGGGAACATTTAATCACTTTTGCTGCCTTATACCAGGACAACTTTTGGTGTCTCAAATAACTTGTGTATACATCACTAACATCAAAATCAGCTCTTGGGGTTTTTTTTTGTTTTGTTTTGTGTAAGTTTTCTAAGTGCACATTGGTATATTGAATCCATGTTTCGCAGTGTAATGCAGTCAGCATTTGGTAAAAAAAATGAAAAGCATTCGTTGATTACTCTTTGGACACATCCAGAACCCTTCCACATGTAGAGCTGCCTGGGTGTGACTCACTGTTGCGTTACTGGAGTTTTTTGCTGTTACAGCTTTATTGAGATCAGGGGAGTTACTGCGGCTTAACCCAGAATTGCACAGTGGTGACATCAGCCTTATTAATCCGGGAGGGAATTCTGCACATGGAACAGCTTCCAAACTGAAGATAGTTTTTCAGAAAGGAAAAACGGGGCTAGGAATCCAATCCAATATAAGGAACTGATATTATTATATCTAGCAAATAATGGAAAGGCATCTTTTCTACAAACAATTTTGTGATACAATTCAACCAACCTACTTCAAAGAATAATTAAGAATATAGGAGAATACAAAAACAGAAAGATGTAATAATACATATGGGTGTGGGAAGGGCAAACACCGATTAATTCAAGTCACAATATTTTTGAGAATTTGAAAGAGATCTTTTAAGACTTTTTCTTGAGATCTTTAATTTCTCATGTGATTTCAAGAAAGTATTCTGAGATACGTTACAAATTCTTCATATAACTTTTGCATTCGAAGTGTTTGTTGCAATTGCCTGGGTTGAATTTGACGTGGGGCAAGCGTCTGACATGGGTAATACCTGCTCTGTGCCGCTGTTGGTGACCTCATGTTCCTGCTTTCTGGTGCTGATGCAGAAGGAAATGCAGCTATGGATTTCCCACTGGGGATTCTTAATATAAAGAGACTGCTTTCATGTGCCCTCAAGCTTTCAAAAGGACAGAGACTTCCTTTAAACAAAAACCTCATGTAGAAGAGCAAAGAGAAGAAATATCTGTCAAATTTTGGGTATGGCTGAAACTAAGAAAGAAAATCCGTAGGTGGAGGTTGAAGTAGAAATGCATGTTCTCAGGCATGTTCTTCACCACAGCACAAGGTAAAACACAGAAAGGTAAATTACTGGAAGAAGTGTGGACATAACAGACTGTCTGCTGGGAGCGATGCACAGAGCTCCCACATATGTTCCCATGCATCAAAGCTGTGCAAATACTGTGGAAATCTGATTAAAAAACCCGGAGATTATCAGCCCGTTCCCCAGGGAAGAGTCATGAAGGCCAAGCACGACAGTGAGTACAATGAGCAGTTACATTATCCTTTGGCTTTTATTGAAGGAAGAATCATTTCTTTTGCAAACAAAGCCCAGCCGTATTGTGAGTGTAACACATCCTCTGTCCATTTGTTTGGCAGTTCTTGCAAAACGTTGCAATAAGCATTAGCCAGGAGGAAGTACATTCGCAGGTGGACAAAATGCAATTTAAGATGAAGTTGAGGCAAGTTTCCAGGCTTTCTCAGTTTTCCTGGCTGCAAATGGACAGAGTGTGCTCAGTTTTACCTCTTGTGTGGAAGAAAGGGCTCAAGTAGCAGCGAGCTATTTATCATGAGCCAAGCTCTTTGCTTTGTGCCTAGCTCCAAAAAAGCACAGCACTTAGTGATGTGCAGTCAGCTCACAAGAGCATCTCTTCTCCTCACTAACATTCTTCCAAAAGAGAGCCCGAGAAGCTTGCAGGACTTGGGATATCAATCCCTGGGTCTAAAACCAGATGAATAAAGAGACAAAGAAATCAAGAAAGTTGCTCTGAGTTGGCTAGAAATGAAGGAAATATCGGGAGATTTCTGTCAGTTGGAGTAGGGGTCTTCCAATAAGCGCTGCTAGGACCTCATTCCATGCATACTTGAACGTTAGCTCTGATTTGGCTTTGCGTCTCAGTGCCGAGTCTGTTCTCATGCTGAATCCAGAGCCCACATGTATTTTTGCTATCCCATTTATTTTCCCAGGCCTCGTTAATTAATAAGATCTGTGTGCATTCCAGTCCAAGCTCCAGATTTTGACATCCTATGGACTTCAGCTATTTAAAGCACAATTCCCATGAATAAGTCATAGTAAACAAGAGTCAGCAGGAAGTTATCATTTGTTACTCAAAAAGTAGTGAGTGCTAAATTAAATAAATACTATGTCTTTTTAATGTTCTGTCACACAGGCTAAAATCAGGCAGAGCTTTTATTGAATCTGGCCCAGAGGTTAGGAAATAAAATAATGAAGTTGATTTGATTCTCCTGTTTGTTTCACTGTATTCAGAGAAAATATTTGCATATGGAGGCATATGAAACATTTTAAACAAATCCAGAAATACTTTCAATCTGCATCTCAGAAACTTGTAAGAAAGTATTTTAGTTGCGAGGAAACGTAACTATGAATGATCAGACGTAACATATTAATTTTTAGTCAGTTGTCACCTAATATCATACTTCACTTAATATCATACTCCTGTTTGTGCAGTGAAAACCCTGGAGCTGTTCTGTGTGATTTAGCTAAACCAAATGTTTGGCAGGAGAATGGGGATTCTGAAAAATAGAAGATGCTCTTTTTGGTTTCATTTAACTATGGAAACAGAAGCTTGAAAGGAATAAAATTTTACTTTGTGATTAAATGGTTGAAAATAAAATTGCATGTAAATTTTCGTATAGGAAGCAAGGTAGTTTGAGTTTTAATGCTAGTTTGAAAAAGAATACAGCATCTGTTTTGATAATGTTTTTCATTGTATTTTTTATCAATTTGAATAAAGCCAAGCAGAACAGCAAAAATGTCGTAAGTACAGATTTCTAATCCAAGTTCACAAATTGGCTTTAAAAGTGATTAATAACCACTCAACATAAGCAGGCAATATAACGTAAGCACATTTGGTAAGGCACAAGGGGGTTCGTCCGGCTCTCCCTGCAAATGCTACAGAAGATAGTTTTCTTTAGTTGCATTTTATGTTTCTGATAAAGTTCCCTTTAGCATTGAAAGGAATTTTGCCCTGGAAAGAGATGCAGGTTGGTCCATTAATGCAGAACGTTCTTCTCATGCAGAACCAGCCACCTTCCCCTAAATCATCAGGGCCGTCTCCGGTTCCGTGGCGGTAACACACCACTAATCCAATTGCTACACTTTCTTGATATTCCGGTGCTGGAGAGTTCTCCCTAATCGCAGTATCTCTGCGTAGGATATCCTTTCAACTCAGGCTGAGTTTTGAGGAAAGAATCTTTGCAACTTGTATTTTCTTTGGATTGTGTTCTGATCCTTGGCCCTGCCTAGGACAGAAATAAAATCGCATGGCAGCTCCTCCCTGAGATTAGGGCTTTAAAATCCAATTTGGGGATTTTAGTTTGGAAATGTGCCTTGAATCCGTCTCAAACTTCTCCATCTACTGTGTTCATTTCTCCTATGTAATCCACTCTTCAGGCTCCAAAATATGACATAAAATGATATTTTAAAAGATGTATTATATGGAATATGTTGAATATCTTTAAAGCTTAATAGGAAGATAAAGTCTGGAAATAGCTATGTGTTTTTAGAAGCAAGAACAGAAATGCAGTGTGTCAGCAGTGTATAGTAAAAGAAATTTTCTTCTAAAAATAAAAAGGATGGAAGGTTTTATTTATTTATTTGCAAATAAATCTTAACTTGTACTAAGGACTCTTCATGTTCTATATGAGAGTAAAGAACGGCTCTGTGAATTATAGTCTGTTTTATGGAAAACAATCAAGTGGCATCTTAAAGGTAAAACTGTTGTCACAAAGAGTGGGCAAAGCCTGTCTGACCCTTCTGCTATCGTCCCGGATAGCGATGGTCCTTCCGCTGCTGCAGTTTGCTGTGGTTCCATCTGGTCTATCTGCAGACTGCCAAACATATGGGAAAAGAAAAGCTTGGACTGCACATAGGATGACAGGCCAGCTAAAGCCTTCGGATATTCCTCAGTAAGGTCCAGTTGGCTCAAAGGGTTTGTTTTTCTCTGTATCACATTTGAATGTGCTGATTGTCAGGTGAGTCACTGCAGACATTTCCAGCCTTATCAACTTTTTACTGGACTTCTATTTTTAATTTGTAGGTATTCAAAAGCAGAGAGGTTATTTACGGTATACAGTCACAGGCACAGAAATCAGTCTAGTTCCCCTGTAATTTTAATCAAACTAACATCTGTTTGGCAAAATATTTACTAGTCAATGCCAGTACCTAATAAGGCACATGCAGAAAACACTGATTGAAGGAATTAAGGGAAAAACAGGTCAGAAAAGACACCGCACTTCCAGCCTGCGCTGGGGAGGCTCCATGCAGGCACCTCTCTGTCTTTCGTGCTTGGCTTTTGCTATCTTTTATCTCTCGTGCTCTTCTGTAATCTTTCCTCTCTTATTCCAGGTCTTGGCTGTGGGACCATTTTTCAAATTTGACACCCTGAAATCACATTTCTGCCATCAGCCAAACCTCTTTGCCCCTCATCACTGTCCTCACTATCAGTCACCAACACAGACAGCTGCACTCCCTTACCTCCTATCCATTTACATCCGTTCTCTACATCGCACGGAGTTCAACTGTGGCTCGACATAAGACATTTATTTAGAAGCCACCAAAATATCTGTGACCAACTTTTCTATGTAATATTTTGTCGTAGTGATCAGAACTTCTTTATGTTTCCAAGGAGGCATTAGGAAACCTAGCAGATCTGCTAAGGTCTGGATATTGTGTTGTTTGAGAAATGAGTTAATGCAATGGCATTTTAAATGTAATGACCTAAATACTCTTTCAGCTGACTGTAAAGTAAATGGACAAATGAAGCACATTGTTGTTTATGCTTCATTGTGTAATGTTTTAATACTCTGTCATGTCTGGTGACAAGGACTTCAGCTTAACCCATACTTTTAATAACTTCATTGAAAATCTTAATTAGAATTTTATAATCCCGAGGAAAATCTATCAGGTAGCTCCCTGAGTTTCCCCTAAGTTCTCTGTACTCACCAGCTTGTGACAGAAGTTAAGACAAGAAGTATGTTGCAATGCTGTGCGGTGCACCCCAATGCTTCTGCGGGGCCAGGAGAAATCAAAGGCCGAGTTGGAGCCGTACCTTGCAGCTGGCTCTCAGCTCTGTGTGTCACCTGTCTGTCAGCAGCCCAGGGATGATGTACGGATCCTCTGTCATTCCTAAGTGTGAGCAGCTGGGCTCAAAACATAACCCTGAAGAAAGGTTCCATAAAGGCTGACATCTCAGGTGGGGAAATACCTTGTTCAGCTCCTGTTGCTACCTGAGCCAAGAGGACCATGTCGCATAGTGAACTTTCTGTCTCTTGTCTGACTGAAGCTCCCACAGAGATCGATAGTTTGTGATTTTACCTGTAGGTTTTAACCCTGGCAAATGCTTCATGGATTGTAGTCAGGGAACAATTCGTGTAAGAGCTGTGGAGCTGGGCTTTTGTAATAAAAATCTGTGTGAAGTACAGAACGTCCAAGATTGACACGTTAAGGATATATATAGATCTAATGCACAGCATTTATTGGAACGTGCCTCAGTAAATCTTTCTTTTATAGGATATATAACTACAAGGAGAAGGGAGAGTGGGAAAATGATAAGTGGAAAGTCTTTTATTTGCCAAAGCTCTGGTTTTTAGACATCTTCCATAGTCAATTATATACTGTACGAGGACAGACCTGGAATAGAAAATCTGGCGAGCATCACTCGGGTCTTTCTGTTCTCGCCTGACATTAATCTGTGCTTTCTTTACACTCCGATTATCAGTTTTCAGTTCCTTTTTGTGCTCCCAACTTGGAATTAAATGAGACAAACCATATTTAAAAATCAGAATTCATTCTGGCAGACAGATGTGCTGGTTACTCTTTCTGTGCTGAGCGTGGAGCTGTGTGATCTGCGCAGAGGTATCTCGATGAGCAGAGCTAAGGCCACCAATGGATCTGTGGAGTGGAAGATGTGAAGTTGAAGATACGGCCTGTTTAATGCCAGAAGTAGCATGAGGTATTAATAAGACAGGTCTCATCTGTTATTAATAGTTTCTTTGGTTCCCTCTTAATTACACAAAACAGTCGCACATCTTCTGGTCCCCCACTCCGCAGAGTTACAAGCATACGCTCTTTTAGACTCTTTCAAACTCTGCTGCACAAGTAAATAAATGGTGGCAGCTTTATAAAACCCTTGACACTGTTCCAGCATTTACAACCTCTGTTTATCCTGGATCCAGCAAGGACAGAAATTACTTTCATGACAGAACCCTAGCAATGCTCCCTGCTAAAGCTCAGCTCCTCGAGATACCATTCATTAGCTCTGAAATTTATGTCTACTGTATATTGGCTTCAGGCAGAATAGGGCAAACACTTTTAATGAAGGAGAACTGGATTTTTCTCCTTGATCCATATAAGTCTGCGTCTGATGTTATCTTAGAGATAACTAACAAACATAGAGTTTAAAATAGAATGGCAATGAGCTGCTCTCCCCGGTCAGGAAGGCCCCCAGCGCTTCCCAGTGTGCTGCTCTGCACCCAGGGGGGTTACGCTTCGATGTGAATGTAAATATGGCCAGGGAATTATAAAGAAGAGGAAGTTTAAATGTAAACAAAATAGTAAAAACAGCACACATAGCATGGCGAGCTACCAGGAAATGACTATTTATAAAGAGCATGGAAAAAGGGAAGAGATGGAGAAGGCGCAGATGAGCGCAATGTGTCAGCGGACACCAGTTCCCATGGGGAGAAGGGTGAGGGTGGAATGGGAGCCCTGAGCCCGATCCTTCTTCCCTGCTCGTCCCAGTGAGGAGCTCTGCATGCAGACCAGTCCTGCAAGTCTGCATCGCTGCAGGCTTTAGGAAAACTTGGTGGGTTTCTTACCAAGAAAATCCTTACATTTGAAAAGCATGTGAAATTAAACTCTTAACTGGTATCAAGCTCACAAAAGACACCAGACTAAAATGACAGCTTAAAAACTTCTGCTGTGCCATTCCTCGGTGTGGAAGTCATCAACTTCTTGCAGGTTTGAGCGCGGTTTTATCTTAGCTGAGGTCAAGGACCTCACTGTAGGGACCAGTGTGTGCTTTCTTTGCAAATACAACATAAGATGCAGTATGGCCATCTCCTAAGTCTTAGCTAACAAAATTGGGATAGTGTGCTGCGACATGAGCTTGTCCTCAGAAATAAAGAAATGACACACAGAAAAACAGTTAGTGCTTGTCGTACTTATCTTCACAGCTTGTGTTACACTTCTCAAGTACTTTGCAGTGCTTGAATATTTTTTCAGCCTGAAATAAGTTGCAGGTTTTCTGTATGAAGAACAAAAGTAAGAGAAGTAATATCTTAGAAATTGCTGAATGAGGAAGCGCCCATCTGCCTCCTGCAGACTGGGTCTCCCGCCTGGGATTCTGTCCTGTACTGCAGCACAGCTTGTGCTTCACGCTGGTTAAACTGCAGGGTTCGGATAGCCGGTACCTGCTGTCATGTATTTAAATCGTCTCGCCAGTACAATGTCTTGCTTTGGTTGAATGGCCATAGATCCTCAGTACATCGCTGACACTGGCAGTGCTTCAGTCACACAGTGAACAAATTAACTACCAAGTAGTATGTGACCGTAATAATGAATAATACACACCATGGGATTCAGATTAAATATAAAAATCTTCCTTTGATAGAATAGTTAGGTAATGATGAAGGAACTCGTTTGTACCACAGACTGGTTTGGAATGTGCATTCACATGATAACTATATTAATTTGTTATAACATCTTTTTTATTATAGCTAGGGATGTATCAATCCAGCTTTAAAAGTCTGCACCTTTCAATACTACCAAAGGCCCTAATGCATGGACAGGAGCTTCCCTACACCTACTGACCTTGTCTTTGTTCAAGAAGGGGCTTAACTGTGTATCTGCGGGGGCAGAGCAGGCAGGCTTTGCTCTGGGAGAGAAGGGCACATCTGGGTTCCCCAGCCATGTTCATCGTTCAGTGTTCTGTTCTAACCTAGATAATGAAAGGTTACAGAATTAGGCTGGTTTTTACAAATAATAATCTGCTCCCTGATGAATGGGTTCTCTCTCTTCGTACTGTAGATGATGAGTATCAGCAGAGTATCTGCAGAGTATCAGTGTTAGTACATACGCTGCTGATTACATACTCTGGAGAGACTCACTGAGTTATCCCTTTAACTTTTAAGCAGTATTTCAAACATATGTAAATGGATCTAATCGGTATTACTGGGTCAGACTCGGTAGATTATTTTCTAGAGTAAATAAATCGGACTACACAGCTCTGCAGATGAGTTGTCATAGTGGGGCTAGTCTTAAGCAAATGCTATGACGAATTTCTCCCAAAGCATGTTGCAGTCTGCACAAAAGATGTGATCTCCAGAGGAGCACGTTAGCTTTACTTTACATATTTCTTATTTAATCTGAATGAATGTGACCATGTATGCAGTTACACGGAATATCCATTTAATGCTTTTTCAAATGCTGTGTACGGGTTTTGTCCCACTCATTTTGGTGTAGGATGGAGGAGGTACATTATTTTGGCTGTTCTTTGTAACCCAAAAAGTGCTCTGGGAAAGCAAGTAGTCAAATCAGAAGTGCAACAGAGGTTTTATGAGCTTTTTTCCAACTGCTGTTTGGATTTTTAGGTGAACAAAAGTTTCCTTGACTTGGGGTTTTAGTTATTTGTTACAACCAAAACTCAGATGCTGTATTATCCTGCAGTTGTTTGGCTGCCGTCGTAGGAATATTTGTAAGCTTGGCACACCTTTCATTTGAAATGAAGTGGAAAATCTCCAGCACCGAGTCTGGTTTTGGTTTCATCACAGAACTTTAAAGCTACCGTAATCTACAGTGAATTTTCACTAAAATAAGCTACGTATTTCCTCAGAGTTAGTGAAGAGAATAATAAAATGTGGATTAGCTGCTAAAAACTCGTATGCTCATATGAAAACTTATTTTCAGTATGCAAAAGAGAAAGAAAATTATTACTCTGTCTCCATGATGAAATGGAGAGAAATAATTTTAAAATCAGCTCAGTCTATCTCTAACATCGATGGTACTCCGTGCACTTGGTACAAGTGTCAGATACAGAAAACTCATGAATGATGTGCCTTTGTAGGCACAGCTGCGATGGCTTCAACCGTACATGTCTTACTATGAAGGTTAAATAAATAAAACAAGCGGTCAGTAGCCAGTTCTTCAATTCCTGCTGAAAACCAAGATTTAACACCCTTTCAGCAGTGTAAGGTTGAATTTATTACAGGAGAACTCCATGATAGAAAAACCCAAAACTTTTCTCTGAACTCCAGAGAATGAAGATTTTCAGTTCCTCAGCTTCTTACAAAGTTCTTGCCTACCTTCAGGAAGCACTTGGTGAGGTTCTCTATGTCAGCTCCTTTCAGGTTTTTAAAAGATGCTTGGATTACGTATTGCAGCTACCAGTTGCGGTGATGGTTGCCATATGGCATTAAAATAAAGTAACATCTCCAATTCAGACTATTTCCCCTTCACAGATCAAGTGTCAATCTACAAACAGCAGAAGTTGAACTTTTTCCGTAAGTTCCATTCCCCTCCCCCCCGCTAAAATCCCACAAAGCACTTCCAGCAATGACAACACAGTTATGTCACACTTGTGTGGAATATCAGAGCAGTATCGCCAGACTTCTGTGTAATCTGTCAAAATTTCCTAGGTACCCTTTTACACTAATTTTCGCTCTGCTATTTCACTCCAAACATGAAATAATTGCAAGTTTCCATGTGTCCCGATATTATAGGTCACTACAATTTTCTTCTTCCCTCCTGTGTGTTTACTAGCCTTTCAGCTTTGTCTGCGAGAAAATTTGACCATGGTTGAACCTATATCAAAAGGAGCATGCGACAAAGCACTACTCGTTAGCCCTTAAATTCGTTATTTGTTAGCTGACTGACATTCCCACACAGCAATCCCAGCAGACAGAGAAACGCAGAGGGAGCCTTGGCAGGAGTGAAGGGACTTTGCTGGAGGACTGATGAATGCACAATTGACGCTTTCTGCACCAGCGTGATGGCCTCTTCTTTTAATTGCACTCCACTGAGCGGAGCTGCTTTGTGGGAATTGCTCGCTGGCAGCTAATTTTTAAGCTTCACCCACAAGCCATCGATAGGTTGCACCCCAAGCTACTGGGTTGCCATACACCTGGCCAACCCGATGAACACATTCATGATTCGTAATATTATTCCAGAGCATTATATATAGGAACGAAGCCAAATAGTCTGAAAAATCTCCGAGTGCCAGTCTGCATAGCAATGTATGTCACGATGGACATCACCCTGGTTCTGCATTCCCTGTGCTGACTCTCTTTGAGTAGGCAGAGCAGTCCACGCTCTCAACCTCTCATCTTTAAAAGCCATTTATTGACTTGCCCTGCTACCTTTGAGATTCCTTCTCCTGTCATGACTAACATCTTCCAAACAGCTGCATCCCAACAACCAGAGAACTTACATTTTACTGTGGGAAGTTCAAGACTGTAGGAAATACTATTTTTTTTTTCTAGAAGCCATGTCAAATAAAGAGAGTATAAACTCTTCTTGGAATTAAAGATCAAATTTGTTTCCTCGGTTTTAGATTCACATCAGTAATTTCATCTCACATACAGCCTACTCAGCTGGCTCAGCTGAGTACACAAGTGAACACACCATAAATTAGGCTATTTGAGAAGGGAAAGGTAAGTGGATTGTTCATGATTTCTTCTTTTAGATGTCCTGAGTTCCTTGAATAAGCTGGTGGTGAGGACCAAGTAGACTGCAGCTTAGGGAAGATGTATGAAATAGCTGCAGAAAGAGCTGCAACTGGGTATTTTTTCTGTGATATCCAATTCCTGCCTGTCAGTGAGCGTATGTGCGTGGATGGAGTGTGAATAGGGGACACTTCACCAACGAGTCCCAGCAGTTCTTTCTTTTTTTGTTGTTCTTTCATTGTTGCTTTGTTTGAAGCTGTCCAGCCTGCATCACTGAAGACAAAATTATTAAGCCTTGCAAAAGAATAGTAGATGTAATAATCAATTTTTATTAATTAACTCCAAAGACTGAAATGTGGAGATACTTTCTCTCCTAGTGACGTTGAACTAAGAAAATGACTACAGTCCTGACTGGGAAAGGATCTCCTGTTTACTTAGAAAATATTTGAAGTGCTATCCTCAAGGAGATCAGTCCCCTCAGATCCACAGGTGTGGGACGTGCCAGGCAGGAGTCAGCAGGACTGTCACCTCCAGGATAACAGTGCTGCCTGTCACCAGGTGCTTGGTGCAGCATTGCAGCTGGCATTTCAACATGAACCTTGCTTCAGAAATGTCTGTTTTCCAGCTCTTTTGCTGTGGGATGAGGGCTAGTCAGAGACCGGCAGGCTGGCTCTTCACAGAGGTCTTTCTATTTTGTGTACGTGTATAGCTATGTAAGAGAGAAACACAAATGGATGTTCTCAAAAAGCAGTGTTAGAGCTCATATATGAAGCGTGTGATGGGTTCAGGGGTGATCAAATGTTCATTTCTGGTTTGCTGTATTAGAGCTTTGCATAATGCAGATCCAAACGGGGGCAGTGAATGCCTGTACCTTTGGAAAGTACGGTGTGTGCGTGGTTCAGGGTGCTGGCTCAGCCTGTGCGACATGTGCCACGGTTTCTCTGCTGTCACTTTGATCTTGTAATTCTGGGGTTTGGAGAGCTGATACTGAGGGAAGATGATCCCAGAATGATTGTTTGTTCTGTCATGAGCAACCTAAAAGTTACAAGACATTATTAAAGGCTGCGCTCTTTTCCAGGTCAACTTTAATGCATATGCAAAATGATAGCCAAAGCCTTTAGCTTCTCCTTACCACGGTCAAAGCACTGAGCTGTGAAATAATGCTTCAAATTGATCACAGATGCATAACACAGTCCACCTCATGTGATAAAACTCCTTTGGTGTAAGGCACAATTACATAGAATCCAAACACAAGCACACGATGTGTGTACTTTATGGATTGGATAATAAAATAAATGTTCGTTGTTACTGTAGGAGTCTAGTGTTATTCACAAATGTCTACAGATCTTAATGGAATAAATGCCGTATCTGAAGGTGGAGAATACTAGAGCTTATGTTAGCATAAATTGCTTGATTATTCCTATTAGAATTTCCTGGAAAGCTCATTTATGGAAATAATTAGAAACAAACTCTTTAGATCCACTTTGCCAGACTAATCTTCTTTACAAATTGCCACTCTAAAGTAATTTCTGGCTCTCTATTCTGAGAAACTTTATCACAAGGAAGAAATGCCATATTAGGTTTGAAAATTAATACATTATAATCTTCTGATGAGTGCTGGACAGTGCGTAATGAGCTTATGCTTTCGCAAGCAACTGAGTGAGAAAAATACTGCTGAAACGGAGGAGGAGGGCTGGGATGAGTCTGAATCCTTTTGAATTAAATTTCATACCTTAGAGTATATGCAGAGCTCTAGTGTCTGGTTTGCAGTTAGACAAAGTAAATGGTGTTGTGATGCTTTGGAAAGGTATATTCAGTTGGAAAGGTATATTCGGTTTTTAGGTTGAATAGACGGGACCAGGAGTAGTTTTTTTAGAGCCTTGAACCAGTACTTGAGTGCTGTACCCTGGCTCAGACCGACGTAAGCGTAGAGCTGTAAGTACAACGTAAACTCTTCTCTTCTGGCTGAACACCTCTGCAAATGTAGCAAACTGGAAATGCTGGACACTGGAAGATAGATAGACTTTAATTTTCCAACTTCAACCAGAAATACAAAGGGTTGACCAGTATCCAGCTACAGAGTCAACTTCTGAAGGCCCTTGCTGCTCACTGGTCTCTTACACAAGCTGTCATGGTCGGGCTTCCTCTCCATTGGCCTCGCAGGGGAGAAAATTGAAGTATTTCATTTAAAAACAAGTTTCATTGAAATATTTAGTATTAGATAGTATTAGATAGTATTAGATAGTATTTCCTATCTTCGATGAAAATAACTTAAACCTGAAATATTTACTCTGTCATGTATGATTGGACTGAACACGATGCAGTTTTTTAGGTGAGTTTGAGCATTGTTGCGTTCAATATATTGAGCACATAAAACACCTTCTACCTTACTTTTATTTACTTGTTTTTATTAGCTTAGCTTGAAGTGTAAATGTGGATGTAAGTGTACAGCCCTTGCCATAGTTGGGTTTCTCATCAGCATTTTCTCATATCTTATGTTTTCTTAAATACATCCTGATGAGAGAAAAATAATTACCATTTGCTGCACAGCCAAACAGAAAGGATCTGATATGCTTACCAAATGGAAGATAAGAATTTCAAAGCTGAACTGAGTATAGCACTTGAGGAGGAGAAAAGAGCAGCAAACCATGTCGCTGCTCTATGCTTTTAAGAGAATACATATCTGTGAATTCTTTCCTTGTTAAAGTGTAGATCTGTGACTGATGTCAGCCGGCAACTTCACTGTCAGTTGCACTGCAACTTAAAACATGTATCACCAAGAGCTTTTAGATGTCATTTTATTTCTGCAGAGTCACATCACAAAGCCCAGTGCCTTACAGGATGACATGTTGCCCTCTTCATTAATCTCTGCCACTCTTCTGGTGCAGCTATCGTAAAACTTTGGCAGTTCAAATTAAGTCTTCTTTTTTCTTCAGACCATAGTTTACTTAAGAAAAGGCAAATAAAAGAAGCTCGTGCCATATGCAAGAATTTACTCAGGTAAAAGTGCCCAAAATTAATTGGGCAAAACAAAACTCACCTCCTGCAAATGTGCTGCCTGGTGAGAAGTGCCAAGAGAATGGCTCAAAAAGCTTGAATTCTCCTTTTCAGAGATGAGGTGAAAAACTGATGCTATAAATATACCATAAATACCAGGATGATTAAAGGTGATGTGCAGGAACATTTCCCAAACTGACTCAACACTGTCTCAGTGAAGAGCCTTAATAAAAAGCCCACTTGCTACTGGAGCTGAAGTCAAACCTCTGGTTTCTGACAGCCTGGGTGTCAGCTGTAAACAACCAGTTTTAAAGAATTATTTCCAGACAGAATTATTTCACAGAGCAAATGGTATCCTGCAAGGTCCTCACATTACCTAACTGCACACCAGCTACCTGCGGGCTTCTGGTTTAGCCTGGAGGTGTCTGCCTTTCCGTCCTCACTAGACAGGGAACAAACTTGGGAGCCTGGATCTCAGCTTAGCTGGGTAAGGCAGAGGGTGAGACTGTCCCTGTCACTGTAATCTGGAAACTACTTCACTAAATTAATTTTATAGGGAGACTTCTGATCAGCCAAATAAACCCTATCTGGGGGAGGCAAAGATAGGGTACAACATCGTGATGTTCCTGAGGCCAGTGTGAGCTTTGGACATTGATCTGTGTGGGGATCAAGATTTCATCCCAGAGCTGGGGCAAAAGTGGATTTGCCACAGTCATTTCCTGTAAATCACAAAAAAAATGTTCTGCAAACAGACAGTGATGCCAAACAACATATGTTTTCTCATTTCTGTACTGTAGAGCTACCCACGACTTGGGTTTCATTACTTCTAAAGAGGTGTAGATGCCTCTTGTTCATGACTTTGATTTTCTGGTCAGAGCTTACTCTCTTAATTTTTAAACCATCAAGTGACCAAGAATTATTTCTTGGAAACACACAAATAATATCTGCTGCTTAGAAAGAAGTGTGGAAGAATTTTAACTCGTAACCTTATTTCTTCCCTGCATGTCCAGATGGGTCTGTTTTCCTGTATGAAAGTGCTAAGGTGTAAAAGTATTCTCCTGAAAATATGTATATACATGACTGTTCCCTTTTGAACATTTCCTTAACATTTGGCTAGATATGAAGCTTTTCCTCAAGGGTTTTTTATTTCAATAAAATGACAGTAATAGGATCTGAAAACTGGAAACAATAGACTCTTCTACCGGCTTCCAAGGGTCATATGGACGTTTTTCTCAATTGTTACAGATGTAAATGATGGCTCTGTGCTTCTCATAGGTTTGTTTATTTAAGCCACTGGATATTCTACAGTAGAGAGAGATTCACAATACAGTTCTAAAATCCTACAGAAAATGCAATTTTCCATTAAATTTCATGCTTTTTTCCAGAAGAGCTCATTCCATAAATGGGGGGCAAGCAGGGGTAATAATAGGGAAAAGGAGCAGTAAGAGCTCTTTAGAAAAATGGACTTTAAAGCACCAAATATACATTACTAAAAATTGGCTTCATTAACTTCTCTAGATTATGCAGGCATTAATAGGATTCTTATTATGAATTCATGTCATTGTTCATACTAGTTTTTTTATAGGGCTTTATATGTTTATTTGTTTATTTATTTATTTGTGCTATTCCAGCACTGCATTGATGGGGCTCATTAAATGTAATGGCATTTGGCAATTTATCACAGAGATTAAAAGCCCTTTCCAGATCACCTCCACTCACCCTTTCTTTTGGAGAACGTCTTTGGCGTATGCCCGGGATGCAGTGAATTGCACGATTTTCTCGTACACAGCATTTCAAAACCTGTATGCCTGAGCTGTATAAGCAAGGCATGCAGCTGAGTGTTTAACCACCATTCCTCCCTTTTCTCTCATTTATTCTTATTTTAAAAGAACTCTTTCAGAATTCTGTGTTAATTCTAACCACAAAAAAATGCGCTTTAAAATGCATCAAGTAGTGTAACAGTTTTGTTAAAGTCAATAATTGGCTTTACCTGACTGTATTTTATCAAATTCCTTCAAAAGGTGCTGTAGAAGAGCTTTTCAAATACTAAAAAGCTCCTCTATTCAATGCTATTGTAACATTAGCAATATAGAGAATAATGTATTACTACTTGTGCATAAGGAGTTTGTAAATTCCTTTGAGGGCTCTGGCAACGTTATGAACCACCAGAGCAAACTCCCTCCTTTTTTTTTTTAATGTCACCAAAGTCAGGCCAATCAATTTATGCAGCTTTTGAAGCAGATTAGCCCTTCAGAGCATGGTAGGGCAGCAATCAAGTACCGCAAACATCAGCCCAGCGGTATGGTAAGCGTGCAACGTAGAGGATGGAAGATGCAAAAGAATCATTCCAAGTCCTGTTGCTTCTTCCCTGAGTGAAAGGGTGTCACAGGGACTTTTTTTTTTCCAAAGACTTGTCTGTATTAGTTATATTTTTTTATGAGAAAGTCAGGTTTTAATTGAGTCTCTCCATTTCAGATGTATCCCCTGCGATCAGCAGTCCTGAGCAGTAGGTTAATGTAAGATGATGTGGGGAAGGCAGCAGTTGCTCTGCATAAAGATGCATACACCTCAGGGTGTGTTTGTCCTTCTGTTACAAGCTGCATCTTCATGTTTTCTGTTACTGGTGATTTGAGAGATGCTTAGGCCAGCAACATTCATCACTAATTGCATAAAAGTAAAAATTACAAGGTGATTTGTAGGAGGGCAGTAAAAATGATGAGAGTCACTTATGAGGAATGAAAGGATGGCAGAAAATGATGAATGTTTTGAAGTTTTTAAAGATCTCATTATTTTTCTGCATCTATGCTTTTTGCCCCTTCCCTTCCATCCAGCGTTATAAACACATCACACCTGCAAACTTAATGGCCACCACATGATGACCTGAACTGCAGAGTCTGTGACTGTCCAAGGCTTTAGATTTTACTTTGGAGTTGTCACATGAACAGGTATTTTAATTTTTTTTTTTTTAAATAGCTCCTTGAATTGCACTTTTCTTAAGAAACCCTGTTTCTATGAGTGCATTTCTTCACTTCCAGAAACTTCTGTCTTCGTGTGCTATCTCCTCTGCCTGAAATGGGAGGGATTTTCCTACCAAATCCCTGTGATTTCTTTAGTTGGATCTTCCATGGTGGAAACGTTTGGCATGTTTCTCTTTTCCTATCCACTTGTTATGCAAATACATATGTGTTCTGAGATAGTCCCAGCCTGCGGAAGGAGGCAAGTTGCTAGGTGGGGTGAGGAAGGGCTAACCCATGACCTTGGCTGAAAGCTTTGTGTAAGCCTCTAGCTATTGTTCAGCCCAAGCTGGACGGTCTGAATTGCTTGTGACTGATGCACGGTCATCAATCACACTGTAAGCTCTCCCAGTTCTGAAAAGGACACAGAGCCAGGGACAGAGAAGTTAACGTGTCAAAGTACTGTTGTCTACATAATTGTCAAAGTTCAGTCCACTAAATTGTAGCTAGTTTGAATTTATACTTCAATACCTTCTTCATGGGAAATCGTAAGTATTGACCAAAGTCTTCTTCATCAAAGGAGAAAATAAACTTTATGGACACTTTAAAACTACCCCGGAAGCATTCTTCAGACACAGGGACATCATCATGTTGTGAAACCATCATGTTGTACCAAGTCATATCCATCTGCCTAAAACAGGGAAAGTTCTTGTCCTTTTTACAGAGCACAAACTTTTCTGTTTATAAAATCTGTTTGGTTTGCTGTGAACATCGAGGCAGGTAGTTTCTCCTAATCCCTGGGGTGGGGAAGAAGAAAGATTCGGTAGTCATTAGCGGGCAGAATTATCTCAAACACAATAGATTTTCCTCATGACAAATCACACATGAGCTCCATAGCAACCTCACATAATTATGCAGAAGATTTCAATGTAGCAGCAAAAATAAGCATGGCAGGAATTGTAAATAATAGTTATATAGTGTGAGACGGATGTGGGAGTCGATGGTGTATAGAAGACTGAAACACAACTGTTCTAAGATGTAAAAAATGAACAAAAGACAGAAGGATTGCCCGCTTTGTATTGTGGAGAGTGGTGGTTAAGTCTGTACATTACCTGGAAACTGGAGATGATGGGCTCAAACACCTCCTCATAATGCAGAGGTTCCTGATAGTGCCACAACAGCGTGAGGAATGCCAGTAGCAGTTTTACCCCACTTTCATAGGATTATTACAGCTATAAACACGATCTCTGAGTTCTGACGTGGCATGCAAGATCTACATGCAGGATGGTTTGAGTTTGGTTTTTTTTTTTCAAAATTTTTTCAGTCTATTTGGACAGATTGATTAACAGAAGCTTAAAAATATTATCTGGAGTTTTGTCATCATCCTTATTTATTTATATCTATCTATCTGTCTGTCTATTTATTTATCTGTCTGTTCTTTGGAACTCAAAGATTTCTGATACCTTCCCCATGAGCAGGTTGCTAGCGAAAGAAGGGCTTTTTCATAGTTTTTGTTTTCAAAACTGCACATGGATTTAGGGAGAGGATGGGAGAACAAGGAAATTATTTTTTTTAGTCATACTGCAGTGTTTTTTTTCTCTCTTACTATGCTCGTAGTACTTTGCACAGCATCCTAGATTAACAGCCAGCCCACCTGTGAATGTAATCATTCTGTATCGTTAGCAAACACATTAGCAATGCAAATACAACACATAGTATATGTATTCTGCTTATCTATTCCTGTGCTGAGGAACCCAATGATCCCATTGTTGGAGCGGGCCCATCTCAGAAGTCGGGGCATCTCAGACGCCCCAAGTACTCTCAGCTTCAGTAGTATTTGAGGATTCCCGGCAGCAGATTCAATCATTAAGTTCACGCTTCAAGGCCAATACTCCTGTGTCCAAACATATCTATGATTAAATCATTCTGATGGTGATTTTCTTTTAATTATCGTGGCCTGATCCAGAGCTCCACATCTAACGTAGCTCTTCTGAACTCAGTCAGGTACTTTGACATTGACTTCAGCTCATTTTGACTAATGCCATATAAAAAATGGTATAATCACTTTAATTACAATTTTGGGTAAATTGTCTGTAGCCATGTAGCCAGATGGTGGTCAATACTCAATACAACTAAGACTGGGACAAAATGTAAAGTTTATGTCTTGCGATTCCTTCTTCTTATGAATATCTAAACATTTGCATGGGTGAAGTGTGTAGTGCTGAAGTGGCTTGTCTAATGATGAGCTGTGCTAACTATAAGCAAGGTTTATTCAGGATTCTCTGGTTTTTGGTTCTATTGACTTGCACTAATATGAATTAGTTGTTTTGAATCCTCTTTCGTAGAGCGTTCAAGACTGTATTAGCTTCTATTCTTAATTTATGTCAATTCTATTAAATACATTTAGTAATATTAAGTATTAATGAGTTTTAGAATTTTTTCTTGCTTTTGAGGTATCACTTTTTCTTACCATTCAGTTAAAATCCTTTCCCAGTGAAGCAAAGGTGACTAATAGAAAATAATTGAGAGTTTGACTAAGATTTTCTAGAAATAAGGACACAAGTACCACATCCTGTTGAACTCTATTAACATTTCATACCACAAGATGTTCTTTCTCCTAATATAAAACATAATAAGATGATTTGTCAGTAGATATATGCCAAACTTTTTATTCCACTCTCAGTCCATCTTATTTGCATATAAAGTGGCACATTTACACTCAACAATAACTAGTCCTGAAGGAATGATATTTAAGAGGAGAATATAATTAATCTATTCAGGTAATAAACATTTTCTTCAGGGCAGTGGGCAACCATCTAAGACAACCTTCACAATCATTCATGTACATTACTAAAATACTTTAGAATGAGCTGGCAAAGCTGAAGATAGACAGAATGTTGTCATTTTATTCCAAGGAAACATTAATGTTTGTCTTATGCAGCATTTTGAGAATTATCGTAAGAAAAAATTCCTGTGTTTTTATGTTTGGCTTTGTGTTGATGCTGCATTCTGTTGCACAGTGTGTTTAAATGATACATGTATTGGGCTTCCTATCATTTTATGTCAGAGCTCTGAAAGCATACAGGAATTTTGCTATTTTTCAAATATTATGACTGCCTTATATGGAAACTAATTACAAAGCTACGCGGCAGTTCTAATTATGATAAAAGGTTTTCAGCAGATCCGCCAAAAGAGAAGGCATTTTCCAAATACATTTTCATGCTACTTTGGCTTGGAGGTCTTGCCACTTTGCTTTATAAACTTTAACTATTTCAGAATTTTTCAAAAGTTATGTAGATTGAAGAGGAGGAAGGGAGGAGGGAATTGGACAGCGTGTGAGGGAACACCCTGGTCTGCTGCCGTATTCCACCCCTTGTACCACCGTGCAGGATCCTGTCCTCTTCACCAAGTGTATTAACGTAAGGTGCAGGGAGGGTTTATATTGATTGCAGATTGAATCAGTCCATAGAGCCAAATATGTGTGGGCACAAATGAGATCCAAAACTGTTTAATTCTTCCCGTACTCCAGTTACCACATTTGCTCTGGAGAACAGTGTTTTGCACTGGGCTCTGCTTTAAACCTGGTGGCCCATTTCCGTAACACCAGCCCCACAGTTTATAGTCATAAAGTAATTTATATTCCAGGAGGATGGATCAGAGTATCTGTAGTTCACTTCGTGCACTTGCACTCTGAACTGGAAGACAGTGATCCCTCCCTTTGCAGGCTGAGCACATCCTTTCTCTTCTGCTTTTATTTTCTACCAGACATGAGAACACAGGCTCAAACCACGTGCTTTTGCAAGGAGATATTCCAAAGTTCAGTACAGTCTGCTGCCACTCACTATGCATGATCTTTGAGACTTTCACAGAAAAACCCTGCAGTTCAGTTCTGCTGTTGCTGGAGCTTCCAAAATGTGGGCTGTTCACTCCCCAAGAGGCAATGCCGCCGTGCCAAGAAGTACCCAGCTTGGTAACAGGGGTGGTAAATAGGTGAACAGGCAGAGCGGGTGAGGGAAAACATGGGGGAGACAGTCAAAGCTACCTGAGTTTACATGTTGGACATAATATTAAAAATAAGATAAATGGGGAAAAAAAGGAAAATAGTGCTAAGCAGTCACAGAAGTCCATAGTCAACAAAGCATTTGCTTATGCCACTGCATGCTGTGGAACCACCTCAAGTCTGTGCACTCAGTTCCCTCTAATGCCAATGTGAGTTGTGCATGGAGTCTTGTGGGAAAAAAAAAAGTTTTGCTTAAAAAAAATTTGTAAATATTCATTTTATTTTCTTAGGCACAAAAGGGCCAACAGATGATGTTTAAGCCCAGAAAGTGGGTAGTCTCTGAGCCACTTCTGAGCCATGGTTATTACCCTATGATTAATTGATTTACCACATGTAGATAAGTCACAGACAAGTAGCAGTCACAAGAGTGAATCTGAAATAACTGGTAATTACCGATCACAGTACAATGCAAACCTTTCATAGGTTGATTAAGCATAACTAATCATGTGAGTGCATCACCTTTGCAATCTATTTTAGATATTTTGTGGAAGTAGCTGAACAAAACAATGGCCCACATTTGCAAGTCAGGATCCACTCACTTATTGCAGATGCAGCAAGCGATTCAATCTGATCTTTAAACTTCAGATTGGCTTTAATCTCATGTTCCCAACAAATTCAGACTGCTCTGAGAGCAGCGTCAAAGGACTCGCCGCAGCAGAAGATCAATTTGTCATGCTCTCATTATCACCGCGCTCCAACTCAGGGGGAAGCAGAGTTCGGTTGGAGCTTGATAGACAGAGGAACTGTTGGCCCTGTATCTGTGTCGTGAGGCAGATGGATTCGTGTTAGTGTGTGCGTTTTGCTCTGTGCAAGGGAGAAAAAGTGTATAGCCACTGTATAGGAATCCTACCATTTTCCGTGTGATTGGATTTTTAATAGAATCTAATTGGCCAAACAGATGGCTGCTCAGAGGAAAATGAGGAGGCTGTAGGGACAGAGCTGCCTTTCTGAAGGCCGCAGATCTGTTTGGGACTTAGGCCTTCTCTGAAAATGTGTTTCTAATTTTGACATATCAGTGTGAAAGAAATTCTGAGCCTAAGTGGCATGGAGTGAAGTGTTTTACTTTTTAGATACATATATCTGGGTTCAGGCTTTTGAGTTTTAGCAGCTTTTAAAAATGTTACCACATTTATCCTGTGAGCTTTTCAGGTTCTCTCACTCTTAATTTCCTGCTGACACCCCCACACCTACCTTGTCAGATGCAGGACGATGCATGCTCAGCGCCTTTCACTGAGCAAGCGTGTGGTTAACCTACGGCTGATCTCCCATCCGTGGAGGTACGCACGTGGTCTCATCCCCTCTCTTCTCTGTCCTCTGTGATGGGTTTTTACCTTCCAGATGAAAAATCAAGCCCTGTGTGGGAACACAGTGGGGTGGATTGCAGGAGGCAAATGGCAGAGCCGGCAAGGAGAAGGTAACAGGATTTTCCGTTAGCACCATCTCTGCAAATTTCCACTGGGATAAAGTGAGTTTCAGCAGACATAAAATTCATTGCATCTGGACAAACCTCGCGGAAGGAGGCTTTCTGTCTGCGGTATGACAGGAGAGGCATGGCTTAGAGAAAATCAATGATGAGGCAATTGAGAGCAGTGAGCTGTTCCTGTAAAGTGCAAACTTATGACCGTCGTGGGCAGATAATAAGAATCGTTTCTTTTACACTGTAGAAACTTGTTCGAAGCAGCAGCAGAGGTGTAATAATGGACTTTGCTTCTGGAACTGACAGCAGGGGATTGAGGTAATCCTCACGCAAACACTGGTCCCTGCTTTTTTCTCCCCTATTTTATGAAAGGTCTTATTTCTTACCTGAAACCTGAGGCCTTTTTGAGCTTCTTGAAATCTTGAGCCTTCAGTGAAAGGGCTGCACGAACCAGTGCCCAGGATTGCTGACACCTCCCGCCTAAAGTCTAAACCTACCCCACACCATTGCCAGCAACAGAGCTGACAGAAATGGGAGCTACAGGAATGAGCCATCTGCTCTTTGCCAGCCCCGTTCCCCTCCCTTGGTGGCCACAGCACAGGCGATCTGGTTGCTGTAGCCCTTGTACGTGTGTTACTGTTCACTCTGATCTTGTTCTGGTGGAAGGAGAGAGCAGCACATCTTATATTGGTGACTTATAATGAACAGAAATTCCTGACATGCTTGGATAAAAGGTACAATTCAGCTGGGTTCAGTGCGACCATTCAATTACCCCAAGCCCTGCAAGGAACTGAATGGCTGTTTAAGGGACTCGGGGATTTCCTAAAATTTACTTGTTCTTCTGAAAGACTTGTAGTCAGTCCTACTGAAAACAGAGGACCCAGGTTTCTCCAGCTCTGTCCTCTCTTCATCATGATCTTGCATGTATTTTAGTTCAAAGAAATGGGAAGCCATCATCTGGCACATAATATTTAGGGAATACAGGAAGGTGGAAAGCTGTCAGGTTATTCCGCTTGGAAGTCTGGGGACAGCCGGAGGTGAAAGCCTTTCAGAAGTGGTCAGTTTGGAAGGAGCTGCTTACTTGTAATGGGGTTCTCTTGGGTAGATTAAAGTTTTTCCTGAGATCTTAATAATCTGCCGTCAGTGTTTCTCTCTGAATGCCTGCACTTTATTACCTCCTATGAAGCTCCCAGGGAAATTTGTTCAACTGTTTCCCATCACCCCGACGCACCTGGCCATCCATGTGCATGAAGTCATGCACAAAAATCGCAGGATGTCAACTGTTGTTGGCATTTCTTCATTGCCTCTGGAGTCCGAGATCCCCCTGCTAGCCATGACCCAAGCCCAGGCTTATTTATGACTTCCACCTAGAGTGATGTATTTGTTTTTTATTAAGTAAAAGCCAATGAGACTGGTTTTAAAATGAAACTGAAAAATGCACAGGAGCCTCAATACCTGTCATTTTTGTAATGCTCTCCAGCAAGTCATAAAGCAATTGACATGTTGCACAACTGATGTTACAAGCTAATCATGTCAAGATGGCTAAAACGAGCTGTTAATTCATTTATATCCTTTCTTCTGTTGTCAAGGATCTAATACATTCACTTTAACTATAATAAGGATGAATTGCATAGTTATTTAAAAAAGGAAACCACTTTTATTTAATCAAACCATTTTTGGTAAAGTAGATTTTTTTGAAGTGTTTATGATCTGGATAGATTGCATGACTACTCCCACTGTTCTTGCTGTTTCAACCGTTTTACTGTTAGTCGAGTCAATGACCAAATTTCCCACCAAGCAAAAGATAAATTAGACACTTGAATTATTTCTTGTCAATGAAATCGTTATTATTTGTTTTAAGCATAGAGGTTTATTGCATGTTAATATTTAACCTAACACTAACAGCCATCAGGATGAAATGAAACATTCACAGTACTCAGGTTTTGGCTAATGTGCTTCAGAACCTCACAAGACGACTTAAATCTCTAACCACGGCGGCAATAAAACCAGCTTAAAACAGAGAAGATCAGAAATACATCCAAAACT
Organism: Chlamydotis macqueenii; assembly: GCF_036417535.1. NCBI lineage: Eukaryota > Metazoa > Chordata > Aves > Otidiformes > Otididae > Chlamydotis > Chlamydotis macqueenii. The sequence goes on from NC_141561.1 coordinate 8,047,626, forward strand.
GAAAAACTTAAAAGTTTTAGGAAATCAAGTATTCCTTTAGAAAACTGTCTTGATCTTATAAATGCTTGCATATACTTGTGTTTCTGTTTCTGCAGTTTTCTGCCAACATGGGACAAGAATCTGCCTGCATGGACTAAAAATGGCCCTAAAATTGCAAGCACCTCCAATTGCTGTGGTCCCCTAACTCCTTCTTCCTCATATAATGATTGCCATGAAAGATACGAGATTTTAATCTCAAGGAAGCGATGATTCCATAATTCCAAAGTTTAAGGATCTGACTGGAGATGCCTTGATGAGTCCTGAGTTTCATAACATATAGAGGAAACAGAAAATCAGATTCATTTAAAATACTCCAAGTTGCCATTCCCGGGCTGAAAACTTCAGTATCACTCTCTGCTTAGGCAAAATTCAGTCGGTGCCTTTGTTCCTGCCCGATTTTGGGCGATGCTGTAAAATGATGTTTGTATGAACAAATTATTCTACTGATGTACAATTTGCACATACTCAACTGCTCATAAAATAACAAATTACTTACTGTAATGTAAGGATTTCTGAAAGCAGTTGGATACACTGGCACGTTTGTTGCTCAAGTGAAAAAAAAAAACAACTAGCCATTGGTTTGTATTACAAATGATCTCACAGCTGTTCCCCAAGACATATTGCTGTTTGTTGGGGGGCTGATTGTTTGCTGTAGCAGTTTCCAACAGGTTTCCTATCAAATTGGTTCTGAGCAAGCAAAAAAAGAATATGAAAGAATGTTAGGTAAGGAAGTGTCTTTCTATTTGCTCCTCCAGCTTGCTTTTAACTGTTATTAATGACATGCTATACCTGTGCTTGTCACCATGTGAAAACTGTGGTACGGTGACATGGTGGCATCTGCACTGAATTCAAATTCTAAGTAGATTCACTGAGTTGAAAGGTTGTGTAAAATAGTGTAGCTGCAGCCTGGGCTGACTGCTCTTACAGGTGTGAGGCTGCGTTTTGCCTCAGTGGTTGGAGACTTCCTGACTTCTGGACAGTTAATAACAAAAATTATACTGCAATGACATAGTCATTTACAAACTAGCAGAAGCGTTCTAAATAATACCCAGCATCATGTGATGATCTGAGGTTAAGCATCCACTTATTTTAATAGGTGTATTTATTTCGTTCAACCCCTAGAAGATATCATTGACACTGGATCATTGCTTTTAATTGCCTCACTTAAATGGCACATTTTGAAGCCTGCAGTTGTTTTTACGATTGTTAAAGCATTGGTTGTACAACTAATAGCAAGGAATGATTTCTTCTTTACACTTCTTGAATTTTCAGCCTGGGAAATGCCTGAACACTAAGTAACATTGGAGTGAGGTGTACCATGGAAGACAAATTTTAGTAGTCAGTTTTCTTAGGGAGCGCAGGGGTAGGGAACAGCTGTAGAGTCACCTGGTATTTAACCGGGTGAGCTGGCAGGAGCAGAGCTGGTCCTGACGTGTCCCATCACATAGACCTGGCAACGTCCACCTAAGGCAACCCTGGCAATTTTTGGTGGGCCAGCAACAAAACAAAGGCTTTGGCCCCTTTATGTGTCTATTTGTGCATCTGCTCTTGGCAGGTGTCGTAGTTCAGGCCCGATCGGGACCAGACTACGCAGTTTGTCTCTCACTCCGCCAACCCTCCGAACGAATAATGTAAGAAAAATGGCTCGAGGTTTGAGATAAGGACAGGGAGAAAATCCTTAAAGTTACCGTTACAGGCAAAACAGACTCGACTTGGGGAAAACTATTCATTTATTACTACAAACAGCAGGATAATGAGACAGGGAACAAGATAACCTCCCTCTACCCCTCCCTCTTCCCAGGCTTAACATTATCTCTACTACCTTCCCCGCCCGAGCGGCACGGGAGTAGGGGAGAGGGAATGGGGGTTGCGGTCAGTTCATCACGCGTTGTTTTACAGCGCTGCTTCATAGTCGGGGAAAGAACTTCTCACATTCCTCCCCTGCTCCAGCGTGGGGTCCCTCCCACGGGCCACAGTCCTTCCTGAAACTGCTCCGGCGTGGGTCATCTCTTCCACGGAGTGCAGTCCCTCCAGAACAGCTGTCCCAGCGGGCCCTCCATGGGCCACAGCCACCTTCAGGCCTCCACCTGCTCTGGCGTAGGGTCCTTCATGGGCTGCAGGTGGATCTCTGCCCCTCCGTGGGCCTCCATGGGCTGCAGGGGGACAACCTGCTCCACCATGGTCATCACCACAGGCTGCAAGGGAGTCTTGGCCAGGAGCTGCATTACTGCTCCCCCTCCTTCTGAACTGACCTGGGCGTCTGCAGCTGTTCCTCTCACAAGAGAAGTTCTTCACAACAGGCTGGCAGACGCCTCTCAGAATCTCTTCACATCATCCATCTCATCTCCTCTCCACTTCTTGCAGCCGGGCCAGGCCGAGTCGGGCTCAGTCGGCCGCCTGGCGAGAGGCCAGAGGGTGAGGCCTGCAAGGCCCATGAGGCCTGCGCCTGTGCCCCCGTTCAGCTTCTTCACATCTTCTCTTTTTATTTTCAGTACACTCTTAGCAAGTAGTATGGAGTATGGAGAACCACAGAGGTGCAGTTTATCCATGACTAGTCTTCACCCTCCAAAGTGGGTGAAGTTAGCCTTCAATAGGATCACCATGCAGGCAAAGTTTGTTCCGATACTTGACCTGTACTGGGCAGTCAAGTAACAGTAGGTGTGATATAAAACCCTTCAATAAATTAATCTTCAGGGATACAATGCTTCCCTACCCTATCTCTCATTTCTCATCCCCTTTGTAGCCTGCTTGTTTCCATGCATGCAGAAGAGAACAATTTATGACATGAGACTGAAATGCAAAACCTTGTCAAAGCTCATGCACTCGGTTGCTTTGGTACCTCAAACCTCTAAATATTTAACAAATAACACTGTGACACTGGGTTTTTTTCCTTTCAGTTAGAGTTTATTCCTAGATGGTAAGTTCTGGTAAGAAGTCTAAGACTTTTTGATGAACCAAGATTTATAAAGTAATTGAGAGATGTAAAGAACTATATAAATACTAATTGTTATTATTCATGAGTAATCAATGGAACAATTAGCATAAAGAATGGCAGTCCTCTTACTTGGACTTTTGATGTTAAATTAAGAGAGACCAATAATGCATAATGAATGGAGATAAAGCCGAATGAATTTCTCAATTTTGTTTGTAGATATGTACGTACATCAAACGGCCATCTGCCCATATAGAAAGGATTAGTGGCCTGGTTCCATTTTTATCAACAGCTGAGAAAAGAAGAGAAATACAGTATTTCTCTTTTGTGGTCTCCAGTACAAATCTGTTGTAGATATGACTGTGTAGTAGCTATGACTCAACATTAGAAAACCATACGAAGTTAGACAGCAGAAGATACAAAGTGCTGTTTCAAGAGCCATAGTGAACCTCATGAACTATCACAAGGCCTACTGAGATGGCTGTGATTCCCTGATCAAAGCGGGTATAATAATGAATCTGGAATTAAAAGTCAGTTTTTCCAGAGTGTTTTAAGAAAAGAGAAACAGAAGAGAAATTAATTGAAATTAAATGAAATTAACTGAAATTAAATTAAATTAATAAAATAAAATAAAATACATCCATATGCTATAGATTTTGGCAGCTCATGTACAAAATTATTTGGAAAGGAAGCACCCAGCCTTGTTTTGTTTATATTATCACTGAATCTTTTAGTATGTCTCAGCAAAGACCATATGGTGTATTTATTTTCAAAGTCAAAGTTTAGGAAAGATTTTACAGGTCAAACTCTTAAATACCATTTTATTTCATGGACTGCAATTTTGAACAGTTACCTGTGCTTATGCCAGAGTGTTTGAATTTGGCCAAATGCTGAGAGCCCTTCTTTCTAGCAGATCACATGAAGGAAAACATGATCTGTGATGTGTACCCTCTAGTTTTTAGTGATCTGTTTCTGGGCTTCTGACTGGAAATTCTACAGTAAAACAGGTAGGGATCTTTGAAGTTAGGTGGAGGGGAAGTTGCTCTTCAGCATGGCAATTTTCCTCTGGCTTTCCTAGTAATAAACTATATTAAAGCACAATATTTAATTTTGTGATAAAATAATTCTCTTTAAAAAGTGTTTTGTGATACAGAAAGGGAGAAGCTGGGGCAATATTGTATATACTCTATAATGCAATGCTCCTTCTTCACCCAAACTTAAATCTTGGCCAGCAAGAACTGGTGTCTTTGGGAATGTATACATTGAATGTACATGGAGCACCACGTACATTCGTGGTAAAACAAACCAGAGAAAGGCTGTCAGCAATACAAAACACTGCAAATAGAATTTGGGATATTTTTTAAAACAAGAAACACAAATGTAGTGTTCTTCATATAGTATGGAGTGGATAATACGTGTTACCTGCAGCCTTCAGAATTGGAGAGAGCTTGTAGCTCTTCATCTCCTTTCTGAATCCTGCCGGACGCTGTCAGCAAGCAAGCAGTGTTTGTGTCTCCACGGCTGACAGCATTTCAACAGCAAAGGCAATAGGTGGCTACTTCTCAGTTGCTGTTAAGGAGCAGCCTGCATACTGTATCTGAGCTGGGGAAGATGTTTAATCTATTACGTGAACGTTGTTCTCTGACTCTCTATTCATCACTAGCTTGCATGGGGGTAAAATTTCCCTAATGTGTATTCATTGAAAATTTGTGTGTGTGTGTTTTGATGTCAACAGGCTCTATCCAAGATTTTCAGAAATGTGATAGAAAATATATTGTAAACAGTATATATTTTAATACATAATTCATCCATGACATTACCACAGATTTCAGCAGCTATGTAGATTTAGGATTTAGACATTCATATGTCTCCAAGTATATCCACAGCTACTTAACATAAAATATGCGTTCTGAAGAATAAATATAAAACTGTGTGATTCAGAGCAGGAGCTCCCTAGCTAATGCGAAACCAGTGGAGTCTGTCTTGCACAGTGGTTCCTTACTGGTCGATACTGGACACCCTGGAGCTGGTTCAGAGCTGCCCACCAGGATGGGCCTGGGACAGCAGCCAGAGAGTGTGAGAGCGCTGGTTTGTTCAGGGGTACGAAGAGAAGGCTGAGGGGAGATTTTGTTGCTGTCCACATCTACCTCAGGGAAGGGCAATGGGAAAGATGCAGCTAGTCTCTCCTTGGAGGTGCACAGTGAAAGAAAGAGCCATGGACAACAGTTGCTTGAAGGCAACTTTGATATTAGGAGAAAATTTTTGCCTTCAGGGTGGTCAAACACTGTAACAGGTTATTCATGGACTCTTGGAGACATTCAAAACATAGTTGGACATGACCTTCTTTAACATGATCTGACTTGGAAGTTAACCCTGTTTTGCATGGAGGGGGGAGGGTTCCACCAGATAACTCAGAGGTCCCTTTCAACCTAAATTATTCTGTTCTGTTCCTGGGGCTCGTACACCTTCATCTGAAATAGCTGGGTGTAGCCGTTGTCAGAGACAGGACTAATGGAGTAGATAAGTTGGGTTCAGTAAATCTCAGATATCCATTTTTATTAAGATATAGAAGATGGCAAAAGTATCAGTATAGTTATTGTGAGTATACAGATACTAGACTTCTGTGGTCCACTCAACATGGTTAACGTAAGAGAGATACTTTAAAAATGCCTATAAATAAACAGTTCTCTATAAATATGGTCACCACGTGCAGTGCTTTATATGAAAAAATAGCTTTCCAGCTTGCTTTGTTAGAAATGAGAATATGTATAAAAGTGTATTTTCCAAAATACCACAGTTACATAGACAGTACCTCCTAAATGTGTTTGTAGAAAATCCCTATTTTAAATATTAAGTAACTGTTTAATTTATGTTAGGGAAAATGAATCTTCGTGACCAATCTTATTATTGGTTGGGATCCTACAGTGGTGAAAATTGAGAACACTTCTTTTATTACCTGAAATGACACCTGATACTGAGGCTGTTGGTCCTTTCCATAGAATTGATTCTAGATCCACTTCCTTAGGTCCTAGGGCAGTGATCAGCAGTGTTAGAAACTTCCTTTCATAATTAGTGTAAGATTTTTTTTTCTTGCATTTTGTCATACTTGTGCTCCTTCCCTTTCAAGTATTTACATGCATTTTCTGCACTTTAATGGAAAAAAAAATCCAAATAGCAATAGACTCATGAGAAACAAACAGTGTATTAAAAGCTACCATCTCTTAGCGTGCACCTATACATCCTCTCATGTGGGTGTGTATACAGATATATAAAAATACACACATTTTGTGAGTTTGGTTCTTTTATTGCTTTTGGCCAACTGCAAATGTACATGTCCAGTTGCTTTATTTCCCATTTTGACTTTTCCTGTTTGATAACAGGAGATTGCACAGAGAAATAGCATCTGACAGTGTGCAAATAAAATACCTGTCTCTTTGTCAGACAGGTTTACAGTCACATAAAAACACACAAAAGGAGTGAAAACAACCGCACAAATTCAGGGCAGGCATAAATCTTGTTTGAGTAAAGCGGAAAAGTATAATCTGACTCCTGGAATAAGGGGGGAGAGGGAGAACGTAATGTTTTGAGGTGTCCTGTGCAGGAACTAAGCACCCATCATTCACTTTTACTTGCCATTGATTAGACACCGTTACGGGAAAGGCACTTGGGTTTGGCATCTTTCCCTGTGCTTAACAGGCACTGAAGGTGACATCCAGGAGGATTCCAGCTGGGATTCCGAAGTGCCTAACCACCTACACTGGCACGGACTGGGATGTTTGTGTTTTTAAGCTCTAAAGCTCTACAAAAAGGGGCCCAAGATTTAGCGAGGACGCAATAATTGCTTTCCTTTCAACAGCAGGTGATATGTTTCCCACTGAGAAAAATATAATCCTGCTGCTTTTAGTCATAACAGGAGCAACAGGAGAAAAACAGACAGGGAAGTGGAAAATGTCACTAGCCGTGTCTTGGAAAAGCCATTTGCAGGCATAAGTGAGCCTCTAAGTTCACGAAATTAGGACATTAATTGACAGGTCTAAGTTATAGCTTATTGTCCATGAACTGCAAGACCCCAAATGATATTATTTAATAAATAATTGAAAATTTCCAAGTTCAGAGAGCAGTGTGAACTCTGTACTGCTCCTTTTCCTCGTGGGTTTTGCCCTGCGCAGCACACCTTGACCCAGTGGGGAGAACGTGTGTGCCCCGGGCAGCGGGAGTAGGGATAGCAGCTCCGCAGGCTGCTCCGGGGCGAGCATGAGCATGGAAAGGGCTTTGAGGCTTCTCTTCACATTAGCAATGCAAACACAGGCTGTTCTATCATTTTAATTGATAGCAGTAATTTTTAACCTCCATTACTGAATCTCTGGTGTCGTTATTGGACTGCATCCGTAGACCCTGAACCTGGAATTCATTTCAAAACTCAGTCTTGTCTGCAAACTCAGACTCCACAACTGATTGCCTCTCCGGGAGCTTATGAATGATGAAAATAAAATGTAAATTGGTGGTAGAAATGGTGAAATCTAGCCTAATACCATGCTCCTGTGTCACTGGAATTGCAGTGCTGTTCACTGGAAAGCAGCCTGCTTTACAAACTTTCCCAAAGCTTTGAGGGGATGCAAATAATCAGATGTCTTTGTGGGACAAATTAGTGTTCCCATATAGTAAATACTTCTGGAGTTTGCAATCATGTTAAAGAATTTCCTCTTTGTGAATATCGGTATGTGTCTCATATCTTTGGTGTGCATAACCATTTTCAGATAAAGCAGTTACAGCACATCAATGCTATAAATTAAAATTAGATGAGAAGGAAATCTTCAGATCTCCCAGGAGAATAGTACACCTCTGCATTATCCCAGCTCCAAGCTGCATGTATGATATCCTATATCTGTTAGGAGTTAAATGCTGCCTTTTTCAAAACAAAGGTTTTCCCCATGTGACACTAATCATAGCTACACTAATAATTACTGATTTGTAGAAAGCAGAAAACTCTGCCTTGATTAATAACTTAGTATTAGATTGAGATTGAATGAAGCAGTTCTAATCAGGAGCATTTTAGGAGACAAATAATCTAAGGGTTCTTTTTCATCAAAATTTAAAAGATGAAACAGTTCAATATGGCTTGAGATCTATCAGCTGATGCATCTTAGGATAGGGAGTACAATCTGTCAAAGCAGCAGAAAATCACTTGTTCCTGAGACATCTCTACAGCTGACCACATATCTCTTTTGGAAAGGGCCTCTCCAGTTTTCAAGATCGTAAGATGAAGTCACTGGATCCTGACTAGATACACACTGTTTGAATTAGCTTATTTTTACACCAGGCCGCCTGTGAGTATGTGTGATGCACATACATCCTTGGCACGTTTCTGATGCCAGCTTAGGGAGGTGGATGTAGTCAGATGAAAGGACTGGAAGGACTGAGGACATCTTGCTTTCAGCCACGGTCTTGCCAGAATGACTCGGAGGACTGGACTTGTTCATTGACTCAGTTTCCCCCAGCATGGTGATCGGTCCAGTCATCTCTGTGAAAGTCTTCACTCTTTTGGCATCGCAGGAGAGCCCGCAGAGGTTTGCAGTCTGAAATAGCAGACTCATTTGCCTTGTCTTAATCCCCCCCTTGCCCCATATTCACTTTGTGGCTAGACAGATACTCTCGTATTCACCATGTTCTTCCGGCCCCAGGCATCTGATGCATGAATGTAAAGTAATATAAGGGGGAATTCAGCTATCCACATAAGTGATTGTGTCTTTCAAATATGTACAGAGGAGGGTTTTTTTTACCTTATGCGGTATGAATGCAAGTATCAAAGGAAAGGAATTTATATGCTGGGCTTCCTCGCCCTCCCCCTCTGAGAAAGAGCAAAGCAGCTCTGTGTATCAAAGTTGGATACACAGGAAGAACGGGGAGACAAATTTGAACATTTACCAAAAGTCTAGAGGGGTTTCAGAAATCTCCAAGGGAGCAGAATGAGCACATTCTCATGAAAATCTCATTAGGTGCCTGTCTGCATCTTTAGATGTTTAAATGCCCCATGTAACCCCATGCTGTTTTGTTTCCTTTGTGATTTGTGCTTCTCCCTTCAACAACTGGAGTGACACAGGCAAGAGTGGCTGGACCGGTAGACCCAGGCCGCACCAAGCTGTGAGATACACTTGCTTAAGTGGGCATCACAGGGTTGGGTGTAATCTGAAATCCTACCCTGAGCATCCTCATCTGGAGAGCCTAAAACTCGTTGGGATGCCAGGTCCAGGGCCTTTTCTGCAGGGAGGCTGTTTTAGCCACATCCCGGTTGCGTGAAGGAGGCATTCTCCTTAAGGCCCTGTTCCCTCACTACCACAAAAAACCCTTTGGTCAAACAATTTTGTTTTACAAGACTCAGAATTATAAAGGGTGCTTGGAAGAAAGAGAGGTGAGGCAAGATAAATAGCTCTGTTCACCGGCAACACTTTTGAGAGCTTCCCTACAAGTCTCTGAACAGAAAGCATTGAGGCATCTTCTTGCTGGCAGAGCACGCCATGCTCTCACAGTGTGCCAATATTCTGGTTTTGTTTAGTGAGGGGGGGCTACGGTGACAGCTTCTGTAAGCAGCTTCTAGAAGTTGTTTCCCCTGTGTCCAGTGGCCTCGGCCGGGCCCTGGGGGGACCCGCTGCTGGCCAGGGCCGAGCCAATTGGTAGCAGAATGTTCCCTGATAACACCTCTCCACATCCAAATAGTGAGTTTGTGACACCTGAGTTTGTGACTAAATTTCCTTCGAGTCCCGTACAACCAGAGGACAGTGCTGTTGTGCAGCGAGGAGGTTTGATGTCCAAACAGAAACAGTTGGGAAGGAGAAGAGGAGGAAGGTTATAATCCAGCGTAAGGGCTTTTGCTTTGAGAGGGGGATTGCTGAAGTACACGATATGCATTTATATATTTATATAGAAGTAATTTGTGAGCTTTATACTGACTAGCTTGCTTTTGTTCTTAAAGCTTTTGGAGATGATTTATGGAAAGTGTTATTTCTATTACTCGGGCATATGAAAAGAAGCAAATTCTCTTACTACATTATGTGGATGGTCAAAAGAAAAGTTAAATGGACCATACGACTTTCTCTTAAAAAATTAATTTTCTTGTGTTGTCTTTAATTTCCTTGATAATGAAATGTTCACAATAGCCACTGGGTATTACGGTAAGAAAGATAAATTAGATCGTTCCCGTTAGATGTAAATCCTCTCCTAGACTTGTCATCAGGATATGATTACTGTAAATTTCTCTATACATTTGAAATGCCAACCCCTGAAAACATTTTCTATTGGAAAACGAGGTTTTCAGAGTATTTTCATTTAAATACTGTCAAGTTGATGGCTATGGAAATGCTTTTTAAATGAATGATTAAGGACTGTATCTAAAGTTTGAAAATTGCTTTTCCTCCCCTGAATAAGTTTAATTCTGCAATATCAGTGAGACTTGCAGATGCTCAGCGCTTTTCGTGGGGACGCCATGTAAGATTACATGAGCATGGCTGAGCGGGTACAATGGTTCGGTTTTATGACTGCCTCGATTCTGTAACACCTTAAACCCATACTTAGGTGGTAGGTTTCTGTTTATGTGAGACCTGAGAAGTTCCTACCATTTCTGAGGGCTTCCCCGTGGGAGCTGGACACTTGTGAGACCTGCCCCACCGCGGCTGGACGAACTGCCTGCCCGGGGCTCTGCCACTGAGACAGGGCACCGCCTGATTTGAAAGGGAATGCCTGCCTTACTCTTTAGCACTTTCTGGGCTGGAATCTTTATTAACTTTTAAAGTTTCTTAAAGTTGTGTTGTTTGTTTGTTTTTTTTTCTCCTGTGATTTAATATAAGCTTAATATTTCCAATCTAGGGTATGGATGCAAACATCTTAAGGCTTACAGACATAAATTTAAATCATCAGCCCTTGTGAGGATCATACAATAAATTGTCTGTGATTCATGCATGGAGCACCTACACAGTTCAGATGCAGCATTTCAACCCTTCTGTTGTATATAAATTATTGCCACTAGTTTTGAATACTCGGAAACACGAGATGCTTAACAAATGCTAGATGACAGCAAGAGGTCAGTATGTATCAGAGTGTTTATGTAAAATAATTAGTATCCCCAAATGACACTTCTTGTTAGAACCAATGTTTAAAAATCTTTTTGTCCAATTACTCTAAAAATCACCCATTAACAGTAGAGAGGAAAAACTGATTACTTTGCATATCTCTTGTCTGTCTTCATTTTGGACTGACATGCCCTCAGTTAATTCTATCGAGGTTGGCACGATTCCAGTTGGAGCTGACCTGTAACACCCTTACACACAGGAAATGGGATGTCACCATCGTGTGAAAAAAGAATGCTTGTAGGTACCGAATTGGTATGTAATTTGTTTTAATTTGTCCTCTGTGTCTCAGACCAATGAGAACCAAGGCTTCTGCAGGAAATTGTGTATACGTCTCTGTTTCTCAAGAGAGAGGTGCAGCATCTAAACATCACCAAGTCAGCAGCAGAGCAGAAGGTACACTAACATGACTCATCACTTGTTGCCATAGGTTTTTCCAGCTGCTGATGATAAAGATCTTTAGAATGTAATTCTGTTAAATATTGTAAATAACTTTTCAAATAAGCTGCAGTAATGACAAGATTTAGATTAGCAGAAATAGAAAGGTTTATGCTTCTGTTCTCACTGTTAATTCACATTAAGTTCCCTGTGGATTGAAAGATTCGTGTTTAACAAACATAGACAGCCAAATATTTCACTTGCTATTTCACACATCAAATTAAGGGCATTTTTAAAGTTACATTTTGAATGCTGACTGGCAAGACAGTGTATAAAGCAAAAAGCTATCATGTAATCTGAATTATCACTATATATCCTGCGTAGCAGCCGATGATGAATATTTATCTAAATAAGTATTTTTAAGCCTTTCATGCTACAGTTGGTGTTTGTTTCAGTCTTATTTGAATAAGCAGAATGTTTTGCAGTAACTGTAGCTAATATCTCTAGGCACGTAACATTTGAGATTGATCTGCAATTCAGTGCAGCAATACTGAACTGCAGAAAATTTATTAGCATTAACCAGGAGGTAAATTACAGCTTTGATTTCACTGGTACTGCGTTGTACGCGTGAATTCTAAAATGCTGAATGAAATTAAAGGTTCACTTTAATTTTTATGAAAATGAAATAGATTATCTTCAAATTGAGTAGTGTCATTATATTTGTTTGGCATCTACTGTACATGGCATACTGATGTTACAAGCGTTCAGAAGACAGAACATTAATAATGTGTTAGACCTCTTTTAAAAGCACAAGATAATAATGATAATTAATACAATTGTTATATGCTAGAATTGAAGGGGGAGTTCTTTGCTTTGTTTGCAACATAAGCAGGGAGGAAAACCTACCAATTTCTACTTTACGAAAACCTTTACATCATGCTCAGTTCCTCCTACACATTAAACTCAACAATTTGCTTCCTTATTCACCCAAGTGCAGCATCTCCCTGCTCTGACTACTGGTCCATAAAGGCCGTTCCCCAGGATCCCCTCTCCACCCGTTGCAGCCCCTCTGGGAGCGTGGCTCTAGCTCTCAACTTGCCATCAAAGCAGCCTTTTACACCGGCCTTCCTCGGCTGGAGCACAGCTCTCTGGCTTTCAGGAGGACACAGAGACTGCTGCATGGCCACATGCAACACGCCTGTCACTGAGGCCAAACGATGAGCTGGAGCATTGCGCTTGGATAAAAACCCATGCCTGCAGGGAGCTGCGCCCCAGCAGCACTCCACTGCGTCGTTTTGCATCCCGTTTAGTCCATATACACTCTGATCTTGCAATGCATCTAACTGCCACTGCTGTCCCAGGCTGACACGTACAGCTGGAAGTGTTTACAGCACCGGTAGGGATGACAGGAGGGTTGGAGTTGCAGCCCTGCAAGAAATTGTGCTTTCGGTGCTTTTGTGCTTTCTGTTCCACTCAGAATTTACTGAGAATTAGGGGATATAACTGAAGGCGCTGCTTTGGCTTAAGTATTTAACAGGCCTACACAACATAAATGGATGCTTGTATGCTGTTTGCTGACACAAATGTTCCAGCTCTTATTCCCTTTCTGGGACTTTACTGAACTTTCTGCTTAGTGCTTACCATTAAATTGAAACATTTTCCTTCCACTAAATCCACTTTCACTAAGTCCCTGATATACTTAAAGTTTATCTCTGACCAGTATCACATGATGCTGCCTAGCCTATACACCACTTAGGAAATGCCAGGCTTCTTACGATTAATCCCTCTGTCCCAGAACGTCAGGTTACACAGCGCGCTTGCCTGTCCTGCCCCGGGACTGCGAGCTCCTCTTGGAAGGAGCGGCGACAGTTGGTGGCTGTCGGAGAGCTGCAGCAGTCAGGATCAGAGCTCCTTATGGGAAAACCGATTTGCAAAACTGTCAGGGAAGGTTTGCTTCCCGACGCATTGAATTGAATTGTTACCCATGAGAAAATAGATTGAAAGTGTTAGAGATATTTTTTTTTTTATTTGCACAAATAAACACCAGCAGGGCCAATCTTGTTGCATTTGAGAGTGTTTTTATTTTCTTGACTATCTCATGGAAATCGGTGGGAATTTTGGTTGAAGAAAGAGTGTGATTTGCGCAACAGTTTGCAACTGATTCATGCCTTAGGCTCCGTTGTGTCCTATAATCAGTCAATACCCTAAGCTGAACCAGCTGCGAGCCCTGGTAATGACAGCTGACAATAAATGTGCTTCAGGCAGAGCAGGAGCTGACAGCGCTCCCCGTGAGCACGGCTGCTGCTTCATTTATAATAAAATCATTAAAATGCATAGGTATATTTGTGTGTTAGCTTCTGATTTGTTTCTTTTTTCTCTATACAAACACAGAGTGAGAAAGCAAACCAGCAAACGGAGGATGTTTAAGAGCATATTTATTTGCATGTTCTGTCATTTTCCTGTGTATATATGTTTCCGAATCGTATTGATGCAGTGGATGGATGTAAGCCAGAGCAGTTCCATGAATTCGGGGCACCAGGATGAGGCAGAGTGCTAGAAGCAGCTTCTGAGATTTCCTGAGCATTGCTACAAGTTTAATGCTGTCATGAATTTTTCTTGACTATAGATATACATTGCAAGCAGAGCCATTGACACAGAGATTAATTTTCAAAATGTGCTATTACAAGTTTCCTCCTCTGTTTGAATAAAGTTGTAGCTAGAATAGAGCGTACTGGCAGGTGGGCAAAAAAGGGCTGGCAGGAGAAAGCAAGCGAGACTTGTCTGGAAAGGAGCGCTCAGCCTCTGGAGCTACACGTTGCCTTCTCTCTGCTTACCACCAGTCTCCGTTTTCCATCTATACAAACCCTAAATGGTCAAAAATCTGGGTTTTGCTAAACCCTGGGTTACCCTGGTGCTTAGAGCCGGGGATGGAAGCTGGAAATCCTCAGAACTTTTTCTCACCTTGTTTCGCCCACTGATGCTTGGAAGCATTTTGGGATCATCAGCTTGATATCCCTACAACATTGTCTTGTATTTTTTAATTATAGTTCTATATTTTAATATTTTTTCTTTGACTTTTAATAAGAGAACAACTGAACTGATGAGCATCTGTTGGGTTTTGTATTTAGTTTGGTTTTAAGTAGAAATTAAAACACACAAAGATATGCTTGATTTGTGTGTCTGTACCTTGTTCCTTGTCAGAAGTTGCCCAAATATATGTGAGGACAAGTGATAACAAAGCAGGTATTTGTTGTTAGGACGGATGATAGCGGTTATTCCAAGTCTCACGCATACAGAGAATGAAGCAAGTCTTTATCTGTGAATCCCAAATATCTGCAATAACTAGGCTTAGAGTTAGGTGTCCCCAACTCTGCAGTAGATCCTGTGAATGTTTTTCTGTCCTTGTTGTAAGTCCTTGTCTTCTTTAGTCACTGTGAGTCACATGCAAGTGCCATATGTCTATGCAAGTCAAATGCCTCCAGCCAGCAGTTCTTCTGTGTGTTGTGGTTGATTTATATTCATAAAAAACATCTAAGAAATGATCCAAATTGTAATTACCTGCTAATGTCAGAAATTGATTAATTAAATGCTGCAGTGTTTACTCTGCATCTTTATGGCTGCTAACATTTCTGGGCATTTTCTTACAGCATCAGTGTCTTTGCTGGGTGAAGTTTATTAATGTAAATTGGATTTGACATAAACAAGACTACAGCTAATTACTTCCTGTAAATATGCACATTGTGTAGCAGCAAACTCATAAAATCTGCACATTTCTTGCACTCATTTTTCTTGACTCTGAATGTGTGGTTTAGCTATATAGCAAATTCCTATTGCCCTAAATAACACCAATGCCTTTTCGCTTGTGGAAATTACGAGATACAAACATTTCTGTCGCTCTGACACCTCCTTAACTTACACATGGTCACCAGTAACTTTGTACAACCGGGAACTGTCATGTGTACCACTGTGCTAAGCTCCACTTTGTATGTTCATTTTGTATTTCACTATATAGAGGGGTTTTATACTGACCGAGGACAAGAGCTTTCCATGTGCTGAGGTAAAAATAGTTGATTTTTTTTGGAAGTTTAGAAGCTCGAAGAGTTCTCGGTGCTTTTCCGTCCTCTGGGACTAGTGCAGGTGAGGGCAGCCCATAATTTGCACCATCATCTGCATCTGCTGCAGTTCCTGCTGCTCAGGATCGGACCCTGACCAGTCTGCTTGAACTTCTCTCACCGTGAGCTACGCTCAGCATAGATGGGTATCCAAGGTCACTCGGCCTTTAGGCAGGCTGATTCCTAAAAGGATCTCCTGATTTGTCCCCAAATACAAACCAAGGGCATCTACCTGTTGATGCTGTAGGACACACTTCTATAAGATCTTGGGTTTTTTCCTGCAGTAACAGTGTGTACCCCTGACATGCTGTTCAGTGAAGCTGTGAAGCAGTGTTAAAAGCTCCGTGACTTAGAGGATGCCTAATAAATTCACACTTTTCTATTTCAAGATAATTCTAGTAAATTCCAGTTAATGCTTTGTATTTGCTTTTACTGATTTATACTTCTTTCAGGAAAAGAAAATCAGCTAAAAATAGCATGGATTTGCCTGCTGAACAGAATGTCCAATTTCCTTCACTTATACAGAATAATTTGCTCAGTATTTAGCAGAATGACAAAATTTCCATAGCCTGTTATTTGCATAGAGACTTTTAGGCCCAAAGAATCTAAAATTTTGGAGTAAAAGGTATTTGTACAAAAACAATGTTGGGTTCTAGCTGTGTTCACTGTATTTACTCACTCCTGGTGTCCTTTCTGGTTCTAGTTATCCCTTCCTCTTGTATTTCATCCATCTTCTTGGTTTCTGACTTTACTCCCCACAATCTTATTTTATAGCCTATCATATTTCGAAAAAAAAATCCAGTCTGTCAAATAAGCAGATTTTTTTAATGAATCCCAGTTTGAAATCAGCCCGTTTTCTGTAAAATATTATTTTCATCTACCTGTTTGATCTTTGGAATTTATCCTAGCACTCACCTACTTTATCTTGGGCTCTGTTTCACTGCCCTGGAAGAGGACGGCTGTCACACTGTTTTATAAATTGACATTTGTCTTTTAACCTAGCTGGTGCTTAAACCATGAACTGCTTTGAAAATAAGGGGCAGAGTACTAAACTGATGTGAGATGCAGTATGTTGGTTTTACCACTGCCAGAGATTTTCTAGGTGGTGGGAAAAGGCGGGCTGCTGCTGGAGCTTCTTCACCATTTTAACCTCGATCCTAATGGTGTGGGTTACAGACGTGCAGCCTCCAGGTGACGTTGCACGGGTTGCTGTGGCCTCTGCTGAGTCATCTGGGTTTGGTGAGGAACTGGGACACTGAGAAATCCTGTACCTTTGAACTGAAGCTGCATGTTCTCGCTAGAAGACAGCAGGCAGGTCTTACAAGGGAGATACAATATTGTATTACTATGAATTTTGCGGCATCCTATGAGATTATAGCACTCATATAAGAAAAAAAAAAGGTTGAATTCAGCAAAGCCAGACTGATTTAGTCCAGCTGAAAAATGCTCTGCTATTTTTTCTGCCTGCATCTGTCATCAGTCTTCCCTTTGGAAAGCTGAAACATGTATTTTTGTCTTTTTAGTTTCACTCCTTAGCATCACGGGATAGCAGCTGGGAAGCTCTGGGATTCTTTCCTTAATCCTCAGTACCAAGACACTTCCCTGATTTACTGCAAATCTACTTTAATGTAATTAACCTCAATTAGGTCAACTTTTTAGCTTTTTCTTTTCTAGAATTTAAGTCCAGCATCATTGCTATTGCTACCTGCTATGATTTATCCTTCATGTCAGGTTGTTAACTGACACGTAAAATCACTATAGTCCTTAAAGGGTGAGCAACCCACACCAGTCAAGCACCTGGAAATCTGAATGGTGGCAGTGGTTTTCACCAAATCTGTTCTTCACTTTCCAACTACGGTTTGCTAAGTCAGGGAAGAGCCCTTGCAGGATATTAGTCCATCGTGCATCCCTCCAGCACATGCCTGTCTGAGCCGTGAGATTTCCTTGTAGAAAATGTCTCACTGGAAAAAAGAAGGTTTTATAAACTGGTGGAAGAGAACATAAAACTGCAGCATTCTCCTGTGTGGGAAGAACAGGAACATTAGGTGTCACTGAGTAGCAGAGGACCCACGTTGTTATCCCAGAGCTTGTACTTCTTGGGGGACAAACTGGCAAAAATTCAAATGCAGCGAAGCTCCGGATGCCAGCTGCGAATCTGGATAGCGTTCCTCTGCAAGCTGCCTCTGCATCCCAGTATTCAGAGTGCACAGGGTGCAGAATCTGTCCATTAGCTAATGAGCCCGTGCTGTTTCAGGCTTTATTAAACTCTGCTGTCCTCTGTGGATAGTGCCATTGAATAGGGTGCAAAGCGGCAGCCAAGCAGCAGCAGGAGGAAAAACCAGCTGCTTTTTCATGAAAACAACTGGCTTCAGATGAGTCGCTAAATCAGTTTTAATCACTGCAGCTGAGATGTAATATGAACTGTTCACTGAGGCTTAAGTGATTTTGAACAATTAAGAAATTTGCTCAACATATTTATTAAAATAATCATTACTGGGTTTACCATAATGGTGTAATTCCACAGTGTGTGCATGAGGGCTCTTGCCAGCCTGCTGCTCCATTGCAGTGGCTCCAAATGTACACTTTCATGCCAGTTGTTAATAAAACTGGCAATTAAAATAACATGTTGAAATCAGGTGGGAAAATAATAAATCAGCAATAGTGGCAGTTTTAAAAGATCTGCTTTTCTTAAGCTGCACAGTTTAGCCTTTATTGCCATTTAGCACCAAAGGTGAGCAGTCTAGCCAGGTGTAGTATTAAAGGGAGTGACAAAAATACCTAATGCAAAGAGGTTTTATCTTTTTTTTTATACCTGATTTATTTTTAGTGTGCAGCTGACTAACGTTGTATAACAGACAGCTCACTCAAATCCTCAATTACAACGCTTTCAGACATGCAAAAACCATAGTCCAGACAAGAATACATGTATATATATCCTCTTGGGCTGTGGGAAAAAAGCCCATTTTCTATCAAAGGTTTATGCGGCAGGATGATAACAAAAATAAATATTTTACAAAAGTTATAATATTCTCTGGAGGCGCTCTGCCTAGATCTAAAGCTTTACCCCAGGGCACTCTTCCAAGATCCTTCAAAGACAACTGGTGTCTCTGCGCTTCGTGTAACAGCTCAGATCTCCCCTCACAGGTCAGTCCCATCCACTCTTTGCTTTGCTAACATCATTTCCTAATTGCAACAGTCTGCTGTTTGGCCACAGACAGCTTTGTTGTTGTTTGATTTCTAATAACCTTTCCTCGCGAAAGTACGACTTTCTGCATTGTAAGAGATGACTGCGGGCTCTCCCTGTGGTTCCCCGTCTCCAGGGCTGGATGGCTGCAGATACTTGCTGGAACTCGTCTGTGCGTTTATCAGGTTGCTCATTCCCGTTTTTCTCTACTCCTCGACAACAAACATCCTCCTCTGTGAAGCACAAGAGCTCAAAGCCGTGCCGACGTCCATGACTTTGACCTCCCAGCCTTGTTTCAAAGCTGGTCTGCAGGAAGATGAGAGCTGGCCTAGGCTTTATCCACATTTCCCTGTTCTTTGCACAACTCCGGCATCTCAGCTGCGAGCCCAGCTCCTGAGCTGGGAGCTTGTTCAGCGCCGGGGAAGCAGCCGCCGTGTCCCCACGCTCCCGGTTGGAGTCTGTGGGTTTGGGAGGCAGAGGTGCGGGAACCGGGGTGTCATCGCCGTGGGACAGGCCCATCCCACCGCAACGCCACCCACCTCCCAGCGACCGCTGCCCAGTACAGGCCCCGAAGCACGTGCTGAACTTGGAGCACATGAGTAGCCCTATTGAATTAAGTACGTAATCAAGTGATTTGCTGGATCAACGACTGCATCCTTAATCCTTTTCACATATTGCTAAGCTCATTAAACTCTCTTTGATACCAAGCTGTGCAAGTTCCTTAAGAGAGGGAGAGACTACGTGCTATTCCTTTAGCTTAAATTTATCACCTCCGGCTGCCAGCGAGGGACTCCTGTGCTATAAGCCCGAGGTTGCCCTAAGGGTTTGCTCTGTAACAATGGATGGGAAAATGTTCTCTGTGCTGTATGATTTTTGATACCCTGCCCAGCACAACAACATGGATATGCCAGAACAAATACCCACGTAACCAACCAAAATACCGAGCAGTGGATCCCGGGCCTCAGTGGAGGCGCTTAATTTCCTTTCTCTTCCCTTTTTTTTCCTGACAGCCATGTGGCTAACAAGGAAAAGAGAAAGAAATAGCAAAACAATTAAGCATTGCAAAGCTAGATATTTAGTTCTGTCAAAAAGCATATTTTTGTATATTTGTAGGCTTGTGCTTCTTCTCAAAACACTGACAATTTTGGTAAAGCAATTCTCTAGTGCTCTCTAAATTGGATGAGCTGGTATGTGACATTTGCATACCACTCCTCCTGGATGCCAGAATCTACACAGCTGTTAGAAAGATTTTCTACTGCGTTTAAACATATTATAGACATTTTTTTTTCCTTAAAACAGTGTAATTATGCCATCACAGGAGGCAAGATGGAGGAGTGACATTCTCCTGGCTGGAAGCTGGCTAATTGAGAAGAAATGGGACAAGTTTCACCCATTATTCTGAAAAGGATTATTTATTTTGTTTTTTAAATTATGGACTCCTCAGTAATCTTGCAGGTTGGGAGGAAGCACTGGAGGTTGGGGTGGGACTCGAAGCAGAGCCAGGATGGCTCAGGCTGCCAAGGTGTAGTCCAATTGTGAATAACAGTACGGATGGCAATTCCAGGACCAGCACAGTTGCTATATAGCATCAACAGATTTATTAAAGTACACTAATTTGGAGCCTCCAACTTCACATTAAAAACGCTGCCTAATTTCGGAAACGTGGCCTTGGCCTTACACAGCCTTACCCCCTTCTGCTTTGCAGGTGCTCAGTGTTCAGCCTTGGAGAGGGAGCAGGCAGAATTGTAAGCCACTTTTGAAACCCTGGGGCCGCTGTTCTTTCACAGACTTTCTCTCCTATTTGATTGATCTGTCTTATTAGTATCTAGTATAAGCGCCAGTCGTGTCTACATAAATGATTCTTATCCTTACTCAGTTATTGGATCTTGTCTCTGTTTCCACAAGGAAAAGGTATTTTTCATACCTGTGTGTGGGTCACTTGGATCCTCCTTCCAATAATGCAAACTCCTGAAGTCATACACTTACATCAGAAAATGATGCTCTGTGTAATTTTTCAGACTCGACAGTTGGCCATGCTACTCAAAGCCTACCGGGTGCAAGCATTCATATGACAGAGCTCCAAGGAAGCTACAGAATATTTGTATTACTCCTCTCAGTGTGATCTATTGGGTACTGAAAAATTATGGTACTTTACTGAGTTGTATATACAGTCCTTGTAAACAAGTGTGATTACTATGGGGTTTTTCTCAGATTTTATGCTTTCACTGAATGTGCCAAGTTATTCTAAATCACAGAGTTGCTCTAAATCTCAAATGACTGTTTGCTATTTGCTTCATGTTCACAAAATGATAACACTGAGTTTTGACCCAGGGTGTGCAGAATTTGGCTTACTGGGATAGCAGATAATGGAAAAGAGCACAAACCTGGGCTTCGGAATAGAGACCTTGTCTGAGGCAGATGGCTTGCTTTGGACTGGGCTGGCACATGACTGTACCATAGCAGCATAGAAGAAAGGAGGTACTGCTAATCACAATGTTTCTATCAAATCATGGTTGGTTTTTCTACCCCACTTTTGCACACTGACTGATTACATACTCCGGAGTTGCGGGTCTTCAAAGAGAAATAGAATAATATTTCTGATTTGCCACAGGAAAGACTTAACATTAAGGCAGCAGGCATGCAGGATAAACACATTGCTTTCCTTTTCCCCATTGTCTTTATTTCTAGGCAATATTTTTGAGAAAATTGCTTCAGAATGAGTTTTTTTATATTATCATGGTGGAATTATGCTGAATAAATCTGCTGATCCTATCCTTGCCTGTAGGGCAAAGTGCACTGATGAATAAATCAGGAATATTGTTTAATATTACATTAAAAAGATATAAAGGTATTAATACTAATTTATACCAGGTTCAATGTAGTAAAAAATATTAAGTAAAAAGAAAAGGCAGCTTGTTGTAAAGAACTTGGTGCTGCAACTAATCATCATTATACAGTATAATTTTTCTAAATTGTAATGTATGTGCATTATGGGACAATTTGTATTGGCTTAGAAGCCGCTTGCTGCTTAACTGACATGGTGTACTCCAAGTAAAATTGAACTCAGTCGAGTAACAGGGAGAGGAACAGCTGATGCTGAAGCCAGCATCTCATCCAAACAGCTCTGGTGTAACAGCTATATTCATGCCACTGAAGTTCATTGCATTCCTCAGGATTTACATTATTTAATGTTTTCTGAAAGTTACATCTACAAGATACATCTATCTACAGCAGTTAGATTAAAAAATTCAGCTTGGGGCAACCACAGAGTTTAATGGAAAGTTTCACAATAACCATAGGTTTTCAAGCAAGGCAGTTCGGACAGGACACAGCTGAGATGCATTTGCAGAGGCTCCTCCGGAGCAGCGTCTTACTCTTCCTTCCCGTCCGTGCCAGGGACCATTTCTTTGTGCCACAACAGCCTTTGAGGAACAAGTCTCTCTCTCTCCCTCAGTCAGAAAAAGAAAATAATTCTGTGGACAGAAACATAGAATCACTTAGAACAACTCCAGTCCTGAAAAATAAAAATGTACATTTATAGATAAATTATGATCATTAAAATCAGCCAACATTTATCTTCACCTTGAGAAGACATGATGATGTACATCCCTGTGGTAGCTGTCTCATATTCCTGGTCCTGAAGATAAATGGCTCAGAAGAACCAACTACTTTGCAACAAAAATCCATATTTGTACACAAAATAAATAATAATACTAAAGAAACAACTGCTAATACAAAAAAAGACTCCCACAAAGTGGTTTTGTGATGAGCCCAAAGCTAAACCAGTGGAGCTATAAAAGCAGAGCTTTTGTCTCCAGAAAGTGAAGATGGATTCTTTTTGTATAGTATTCCAATACTTTTTATTTCCTGAAGGATGAGGTTTGAAAGATATTTTTGCTTTGGCGAGATATTTCAAGAGAGTTATATTATTACTGATAGGCTTTCAGAATAATAGTAATGTGGCTGTGTTGGTACCGCTGTCATACGAATATATCAGCTTCTATCACATGTTATTCTGTGGGTTCATTCTGAAATATTTTATGTAAGTAACACTGAAGTTGCCTCCCTCCTGGAAATGAAGTGGTATATTTCCATTACTGATGTATTCCTCTACTGAGAATAAACATCATCTCTTTGCATTGAGTTTAAAGAATAGGGTTCAATAAGAAAAAAAAATCCGAATTGTTCATCTGATCATGATTATTTATCAGAAATTCTGCCTAGACACAAATACAGTAGCTTTCATATAGCTGATGTTGGCAGTTATAGCATCTGCAAAAGTTGAACTGGAAAATGCCATAGGAGCTGAGTTACGGTTTCGTTTACAAATGGGGTACGTGCTGTAACATTTTTCATACCATCCATGAAATAAATATTTGAGTCAAATATTCAGTTTGCTTTGATTTATACCTAAAGTAAACAAAATATGCACCAAAACAGTCATTGCACTGTTGAGAAGTTATTTTTCAATCTGGATCCAGGGAAGATAATTCTGGATTTACAATATGGATATGTATTTACATGTGCTCTAATTTATTTGTGCTGCTTGCATATCCTCACCACCTTTTGTCTTCCCTTCAAATAATATCTGAAAAGCATATTGGGCTACTGCCCTGTTCACTTGGTATGAATCCAAATTTGGCTTTAATCTAGATTTTTACATCATTGTGATTTCTGTGTACATGGGATAACCTTGGATGCAAAATGAAAGTGGACTCCACAACTGACCCTGACTGTCCTTTACTCAAAATTCTACAAATTGTAAAACTAACCTTTTAATATTTTTTTTTAATTTAGGAATATATGGATTCAAACAAATACATAGAACATTTAGTGACTCAGCTGGAAGAACAACGCTGGAATTTATGGAGGCAAGTACTATGCGCATACAAATTTATTTATGTTGCTATTTTGGAAAAAAAAGACTGCATTTCATAGTTTTCATTACTGAGTTCAAATAAATGGTTGGGTATTCTGTTTCTACACTTTTTAATTCTTTGCAGACTAGCAAATCATACCTAAGGGAGCAAGTAGGGCATCGCACACGAGCTGAGTCTCGCCTTTGCTAATCAGGGCAGTTATGCACACGCACGGGTTTCCTCACATTAAGTTTTCTAAGCAGTGGGTGCTAACTCTACTTCAGATTCTCTTAATTGGACTGAATTTGTGAAATGGTCTTATATTCTTGACTATAAGTGCTTTCATTGAATGGCACAGAAACTGTAGCCAAAAGATCAGCAGAGCACTAAGAGAAATTAAGAGTTTCAAAATGAAAATAAACTCAGTTTTAAAATTTTGCAGTACTCGTGGTAGTGCAGAATTTCCATTTCCTCTCTGCTCATATTGCCCTGCGCAGGCTGCCCAGAGTTAACTGTGGTTTAACAAAGCAGTGATTTCCACATGCCAGCGTGCAGCTGATGGGCGTTTCTACTCCGCTGTACAGCAAATGTGATACCTGCATGAGCACTTCTGAAGATCTCCTCAGACTCCATGTGCCTCTGCTAAGATGGCCAGAGGACCTTGCAAACCTCCTTGCATTCGTCTGGTCTAGTAAATGTCATCTGCTCACCGGAGGAGGTGTCAGCTCTCAAAAAAAGGTGCTCACCTCACTCCAGACCCAGTTTACAACAGCAATTTTATTACAGTTGTACTGCACTGGTTTTGCTGCTATGTTACTGTTGATGCCTTCATTAGGTAGGACAAGAGGTTGCGCATTCTTTGCATCTTTCCAAAATTTATCAAGCGTCATTCATCACCGTGACATGACGGCAAAAATGCCATAGATCTTCATTGTATTTCAGCAGTACTGTTCTCTAGCTGTTGTTTCAGGGCTGTTCTGATACGAAATGGTAAAGCTAGCCAAGAAATTACCTAATCTCCAGAAGCCTCAGAAGTCTTATACTCTTAATGAGTTAATTATCTCTTGATCATTTAAAAATTAATTCTTCCAGACTTTTCACTGCATAAAATTGTTATTATCACAGCTGGTCTAAAAAGATCTGCATGACAGCACTTTGCAGTATTTTCTTGTACTTTGTATTTTCAAAATATTCAGTATCTATTTATTAACTACTCACTATCTCATATTTTTATAGTTACTAGATAAATTCCTATCTGGGATAACATTTAATATGGAGGAAATGGCATAATACCAGCGATGAAAGTCATTCAACATTCATAGCCATAGGTTTTTCTTAAATGCAATATTTAACTTTTTTTTTTCTGAAGGCATATGAGCGGTGAAAATCTTTATTAATACATAGTCAAATATAAAGTAATCTTCAGGGAATAATTTAAGCTTCACAGATTGAAACCTATTTCACCTTAGTTCTGATCAAGGAAGAAATAACGATCTGTCTGATTTTTCAGTTGAATGCCTCTCATGTACAAAAAAAAGTAGCTTTGTACATGACTGTACTAGTTGGTATGCATCTCACAAACTTCTTGGCCTAAAGGATATGAAGTAGATATTACAGCATTTACAGCACACGGCATTTGTTATATGAACTTACTCTTATTTATAGGCAAAACTCAGAAAGTTTGTGTAGAACTCCTGCTTTCTTTTAAAAGTAGACAAAATATTTGTCACACAAAAAAAATGAAGTTAAAATTTAAGATTACAGAATTTGGGAGATTACTTCTGTGAGAACGAAGGTGGTAATATTATGTGTGGATGGCACTACAGTGGTTAAATATAAATGAATAATAAAAAATTAAATGATGAAAAAGTCTTTGAAAAGTAGCAGGGGTAGTGACTTTATTTTACTATGAATAGATATTCAGGTGCATTCTGAAAATTTGGTGGTTTTGGAAAATGGAAGACTAATTTATTTTTTATATTAATTTATTTTTAATATTATTTTTATGGGGGATTGGCACAAAAAGTTAAGACTTACAATGAGCACTACAAGATAAAGCCTTCTAGTTTTGCCGGTCTTCTTTGAACACTTTATTTCTCTCTTTTAAGTCTCTAAGATGTTTCATGGTGAGGATTATGCTAATAGCTGGCACTACGCAGGAGCAGTACAAGGCTGTCTATGCCAGACAGATGTCCTAATAAATCAGCGGAGCCCTCTTCTCAGACTTCATTATGCTCTTGATTTGTGACGACCACGATTTTAACCCAGTGGGTCACTGGGCGCTGAACCTGACATTGACCAATAACCCCGACTTTACTCTAGGCGAGCTAATAAAAAGGACAGACACAAATTCTGACCGTTTAGCTCCTTCAGCGTTACTCACAGGCGGGACAGATTTATAGCGGCCAGGCTTAGACAGAGGAGACTAAAGCTGATGTCATGGTGCGCATATCAATTTTACATTTCCTTTACATTTCCACACGTACAATGAGCCCCTCAAAGACATGTGGGGGCAAAAATTCCTTTTCATTTTAGAGGATGACTGTTTATACATGGCATTAGCATCTGCTGTGGAACATTTATTGCTGTAATTGCCGTCCCAGGAGAACTGACTATGGTTAGGTCACGTTTTATGGCTTTCTACTAAAATAGACCTCTAGCCCAGCTTCAGATGTTCTGTTCTTGAAAACTTTTACAACAATGACTGAAGGTAGCTCACTAGTATGTGAAGACGCAGACTTTTTAAACATGGTTTTTCTTATACTGAAGATTTTACAATATTTTACACATGAAGAATAATGAAAATGATAGCATATTTGAATTGTCAGTGGTTCTCCCATTTCTGAAGTTTGAACAAAATAAATTTATCCAATGTGAGACAGATTTGACCCCTGTCGATATAAATCACCGCCATTTATCACTGGGGATGATTGTGTGTCTCACTGTATCAGCTTGAACCGGAACACGGGTTTATTTTTGACTTCTCTGCCCTACCCTGTCTGGAAATAACTTTAAATAGGGCAGAACTGGGTCAGGGGAGGGAGATCTCCCTGCAGTGTTGTTTCTCACATGGTCATTTAATGCTCTAATTCAGCTAATGTGTATTGTATGTATAATTTTTATGGCAGAATCACGTGGACAATCAACATGAGGAGCAGAAATTTTCTCCTGGACTTTGCTAATTGACCCTGTCAGCAGATTGTAGTTTTTACGCCTTGACACATAGATCAGTGGCAACAATTAGCAGTTCTCTTAACAGAAGAAAGAATTCCTATTTCAGCATAGGATGCTTCTCTAAGTATGCAAGGGGCAGACCCTGTTATTAAGACCTTTCAAGGGAATTTTAGTATTAGTGCTACTGGAACCGGGACCAAACCTTTCATCTGTCTTGGTGAAAGCATGAGGATATCCTGCATTTCAGACATGACAATCATAAAATGAATGAAGGATTGGCAGCACCTTATTACATTAACGATAAACACGGGGCGGGGTGGGGGGGGAACACCACAAATGTACATGAGGACCACATGGCATTTCTCCCAACGCTGTATTTTAAAAACAGAGTTTGTTAAATATATTTGCTATACTTTCATCACCAGCATTAGCATGCTTCTACGCTCCTGGGTTTAAGGCTTGTACACGAAAGAGGTGCCAAGCATTAAACAGGTTGCTTTTGCTGTAATCATAAACTTCCATTGGGAGACCGTAATTGCTAAGAAGCAAAATAGCTCTGCAAAAATTCTTAATGGTGAGCACAGATTAAAATAACAACTGTGATTAGCTTTAAACTGCTTGACTAGAAAAGGACTAATCTTAGGGGAATAAGTTGCATGGCAAACAAATGAAAAACCCGGTGTATGATATTACAGTAATGAAGGCTGTGAAAAACCCACAAATGCTGCCCCAGCTAAATAAGGTCATGCTCTGCACAACTGTCTTGTTCTTGTCAGGGCTCAGCAACTTGGCCTGGGTGGAATTAAGGTCAAAGCAGCCAGGTCTTGGGGCTGAAACCCCATTTTGACCCTTTTTAGAAGTTTGTGTTAACAGAAGTTGCCTCTGGTCTACAATGCTAATGTGAGTTATAGACTGTGTTTGGAAATTGTTGTTGTAGCCCATGATCAGCAGGCAGAGATTGGATAGGTTTGGTGTGGTTTGGTTTCGTTTGGTTTGGTGTGGTGCGGTTTTTAAAAGCATAAGGCTTCCTTCTTCTTTGCTTCTTGATATTCAGTCCACTCATCTTGTCACCAGTGGATAAGGCCAGGAAAAAGGTGTTTTGTGCTGTTAGCCACAAACACCTGCCTCGCATCTCTTTCTCAGTGTTTTGTTTTGCTGGGTTTTTAGGGGGGAGTGATAGTGGGTTTTTTTGCTACATCTTTACAACACTGCTGGATATAGGAGTGAATATAGATGATAAAATTGCGAAATCCATGAAAACACTGATGGATTCCTTTCAGTTTCCAGTGTTTGTAGATGAGACTGGCCGAGGCGGAGCAGAACGGGGTTTGGCAGTTTGGAGTCATTCAGTCACCACAGGTACTCAGATGTTTCCAGCGAACATTGTAACAGTATATATGTCTCTCTAAAGCTGGGCCTTCTGATTTGTGACTTTACGTGTGAAAAAAAAAATCACACAAAGATGTAGCTAAAATCATAGAAGGCTACCAAGTTCCCTTAACAGAGTTGACAATACTGCTTCAGATACACATTTCTACCAAGGATTAGTATTTCAATATGCGCATTAGGATACCAATTAAAAATGTATCTTATTTTTGGCCAAATGTGCTTTTCTTTAGCTGAGTGTAAATTTGGATGGTTCAGTGAGCAGTGCAGATGTAGTCAGAGGCCACAAAAAGCAGTCCCATTGTATTATCTGTGAATGAAACCCGCTCGCTTCCTTTGACGCCCCGGTACAATGCCCATCTCACACCACGCTTGTTAACGATACTTTTTCATGACTGAACTGGATGAGAGTAGTGTGAATAATGAGTATACAGAAAAGCAAGTGTTTTACTGTTTGCCTTATAAATCATATTTTTAATGGGATCACAGAAAAGTAAGAGAGAACAGGTTAAATATTACAAATGAACCTTATGGATTCTGTAAGTCCACTGTAAATACTGAATTGTAACCAAGACTGGGCAGCCTCTAGAACACTTGTTGCAAGTTGCAGTGAAGAATTGCATATTTGAGTATAATTTTTTCAATGTTCAAGACAATCACTGTCTTTTAAACAAAGTAAAATAAACATCTTTAAAAAGTTTACAGCTGCTCAGAATTTACCAGTTCCACTAATTAGCAATATAAAATAACTGACCTCAACTGATGAAAGTTGATAGTCATTTTATGTGCAACTCTTTACCTGATCAGTAAGTAAATATCCTTCAACAGTGAGTCATTGTAACTCCCATTGGGCAGATTTTTGTGAAGTATTTCCTAAGATGACTTAAAATTAAGCTCAATTTTATGTGCTGTGGTATATGAGAAATATGACCTGTGACGATTTTGGCATTATACATTCATAACAAGTGTTCATTTTCAAGAATATGACTCTCAGCCTTTTTCCGTTACTCGAGGAAAACTCCCATTAACACTGGCCATCAGTGCTGTGTGGGTCAGGAGTGAAGTGTCAAGCCTAAGTTATCGAAGTAATTACATAAAGGATTTGGAACCATCTGAATATAAAATAATTTTGATACAAGCAAATATCTCCATATCTATGCTACACTACCCAGATTTTAAAGCCGCGCACAAAAGATGGAAAAGTGGGCTTTAAAAAGTAACTTCATATGGTCGTGTTTATAACATTAAATAAATGAAGCAATGTTAAATCTGAAAATGTTAATAACACTCTGTAATTAATTAAGGGATTGGGGTATTTTTGCACAGATGTACGCTTGTCTTAATAGCGAGACTGCCAGAGCCGTGAATTGATTTGTTTCTCTCAAATTAAAAAATAGAAGGCCTTGAGCAAAAATATATTCTTTAGATATATTTAGTAGAAGAAGGATCACAAATGTTCCCCACCAAGTTGAAAGGAAAAAAACTCCAGCAGGGAAGTACGTGGAAGGTCTATTTGACATATGGATGTTTGTTAAAAGCAAAATGCATGAACAGCCAGAGTAAATTAGATCCTCATTTGTATGCTGGGAAATGAAATGTATAATCTTGGCACAGTTCTCTGTTTGTTTTAGGTTTTTTAATATGAACAAAATCTTTTGTGCATGCAGATACACATATTATTTGGTGGCTATTTAAGGCTAGGGGAAAAAAAACGCTTTCAGCTATTTTTTTCTGAAGCGAAGTGCGCGTGGCGGGTCTGTTGGCTGTGTCTCCCGACGGGTACGCCGTGGTTCGGGTAGCGGGCACGCCGCTCACGCGCGGCACGGCCGCTGCATCGCCGTGCGGGGGAAACACGGGCCGACCCAAAAGGATCGGCCGTGTGGGTAAACGTCAGCCCACCTACTCATCCGAAACGGTACCCCGGTTTTCAGATACGAATCCAAATAACACATCAACGTAACAATCCACAAGAAATGAATACACAATTATATGTTATTGCTCAGAGATTATCTAGTCCTTTTTAGGCTGCCAAACGGCAGCTTCTCTGTATTCTCTTTTGATTAGTTGGTGCTGAATTTAGTCTTCCACTAACGTCTAGGCACAGCCATGCTTATTCATTTTGAATCATATTTCACTCCTCAGATAATCCCAGTGATTTTATTGGAATTATCCACAGAGCAAAGAATAATTCCTATGAGTAACAGTGACATTGCCCTGAAGTCTTCTCTAAGACTGAACAACCATATCTTTACACGGAGCCTCTGTTTTCTATTTGGCAGAGGAAAACCCATGGATTTACATCAAGGCAACAAATGAGAATTTGGGCTGTTATAAAAACAGGATGTCAAAATGTATTATAGAAATGAGTGGTGCACAGACACAGGCTGTGAGACAGCGTTTTAGAGGGGGTGGTGGGTTTAAGGAAGGAGAAATGGAGAATTTATGAATTCATTCTTTTTAGAGGAATGGTACGTCACTGTTTCGCTAATAAAGTCTACAAACAGGGCAGTGCTGATGGCAGATGTAGAAGAGGCCAGTGAGAAAATGTATATAAAGTCAGGTTAGCACCTTTCCCTGTAAATCAGTTTCACTCATGAAAGAGAAGTTAAATAATCAAGCTTAGCATTTCTATTTCATTCTGTAATGCTCAACCATTTTTATTTTTTCTAAATTACATTAAAGCGAGACTTTAAGACCCCCAAGTGAGAACAAGGCCTCATTGTTCCACACGAAGTGAGAAATGGTTTTCATCTCCTCAGCCCCAAGGATGAAACAAGAAATAACATAATTCCCTTTTTACAGAGGAAAATAAATTTGTGAATATACTAAGTAATGGAGCTTATACAAGAGATCTGTGTCTGAGCCGGAGTTTTGCTGTGTTCCAGTTCAGTGTGTCAATAATAAGGTTGTATTTCTCACCTCACAGCACTGTGTGTTGTCAGCCTGTTCACTCCTGTCTGGGGAATGAAGTTCCCACATCACTGCTTGAATCTTTCAAAGGTTTTATGGCCTAACGCAAGCTTGGTGACAATCTTATCCTATGCTGTGTGACGGAAGAGTGTTTTCTTGTGACTGCGGTTCATAGCACGATGAGGCGTGGAAGAGGAGACCTGTCTTTGGAAGTGTCCTCTCCAACTCCCATCCTTGGCCCTTGTCACTCCACAGAATAAAAGTCCGTGTAAACGATCTCCTCTGTCAGGGGATGGGTATTGGCAAGGGGAGATGGGGAGAAGGGCCCTAGCCTGTTCTCTTGAGGCAGTTTATTTTAAAGTATATCGGTGTTGCTGTGCTGGCACCAAGTTTTTTAATATAGAGAAAACCATGGACGTAGATACCTGTGTCATCTGGCTGGGCCTGTTACAGGACAAACACTGCTCGAGTTGAAAGCAGGACACCTGTGCAACCAAAATATTGCTGTGACATCACCTCTTCCTGCTACTCGATGTTAACCGTGTGCTGATCCATCACTGTCATCTGTGTCGGGCTTTGTGTGCGCTTGGCCGCTGCAGATCCATACGCACGGGAGTGTCGTTCTGCAGAAGCGGAGCGTAGATCTGTAGCTGCCCTTATCCAGGAGGCTCACCTGATCTCCTGCTTAGCTCTAACACTGCCTGTACTCAGGAGAGACTGTACTCAAGAGCCTGGGGAGGTACTTCACGGCTGTCTGAAAGTTTCCTTTAATTCTGTAGGATTTGGCTGGCTTGCCGTTCACACGCGTTGCAGGAGATCCAGGGTGTGCTTCCTATCAATTCTGCCTGCTGTACAAAGCTCTTTTTATGTTGACAGATTATATTTTCCATTGCTTTATTTGTTAATAAAAGGGCGTAGTTATGTCTATAGCAACCCATATTCTGAGATATGGCCCATTTGCATGTTACTTTTTTGTAATCAGGAGTAAATTCCAACATATTCTGCTGTAGGAAAAACATCAGGCATTTATAGCATAAAGCTGTATAAACATTATTGTAACAGGTTCCACTGGGGATAAGGATTCAAATATAAGGCAGCATTCATCAGATATTAAAGACCTGAGCATATTTTTTCCTACTTAAATCAGCATAGCTCAGAATTTGCAAACTCTTGCTTATGTAGATATTCCCCTGCGATTTTCAAAAATGAATAAAAGCTTGCAAAATACAGACCTCTTAGTTTTATTACCACTTGATTAGCTAAGCAGAGTCTAGAAAGTGTAGCTTAAATAAGCAAAAAGTAGAAAAATAGATTAATCTCCAGCAAATGCTTAGCAGTAAGGAGATACCAGCTTTTGCAGGATATTTAGTTTGCTGTAATTTATGTAGCGCCTTTAAAGACGGCAGAGGAATAAGCCTGTCTGCTTCAGCGTGGTGCCAGAACAGGCACGCCCTTGTACTGCCCGATACTGGAGGAGGTTTGATGCTACCTCTCAAATTCTTCCCAGTTCAGTTCCTGATAATGCCATAATAAAACCAATATTGTTTTTCATTCAGCAGATTCTTAGTCCTCTGCCAGGCAAGTTGAGAGCCTCTTAAGCCCTTTTGAGAGAAACAAGTCCGTACGGTACGGCGCGGTTCCTGTAAGGCTTCCTGTATTTTTACGATCTTCCACTCTTCCCGGCTGGGGAAGAGAGATCAAACGCAAAGGAAGAACCTATCTTCCTGCAGAGCCCTGGGAGAGACTGGTCCAGAAACACAGATCAAAAGTTGTAAGCACTCGCAATCCCTCTACTCCTTTTCTCTAACAACACTGTTACAAATGCTTGAAAAAAACGGCCAAGTGCTGTCCTTCTCCCAGTGACAGGAATGCCAGGATTTCCTTTCAGTTCTCTTCTGCAATGTGGAAATGTGCAACTGGCAGCACTTGACCCTGTCTTCAGCTAATTCTGAAGATACTCAGAATTCCCATGCAGGATCTAAATTATAAATTTCCATTGAAATCAAGAGAAAACTTGTAAGGAATCCTATTTAGGCTGAACGTAATCATCAGCGGCAGGAGCTGACGATAACAGACATCAGCACAAGGCAGCAGCCAGACTGCTCATCTTCCTGTAGTCCTGCTTGCCAGTCTGTACTGGGAAATACCAGCATGGTTACCGGCGACCAGTTAATTCTGGAACCTCTCCTCCAGCAGCTGATCCATGAAGTGATTTATTCTGCCAGCGCAGGGCGCTCAGCGGTGTCCCCGTCAGCTCCTATTGCACGGCTTTTTGTGTAAGAGCCTGCCTGGCACTCTGCCCAGATGCACGGGCGATTGTCCCGATATTTGAATCGAAGTCCCCAAAAGGGCAGCGCTGCCCCAGGTCTCACTGAACAGTGTCCGGTGTCAGGCTGAAAGAGCAACTGTTTCTATAAATGACGTCAGTAGATGCGATTTTTACCATACTCATGTTTAACAGGGTTTTGGAACACCGCTAGCATTCAGTGCTAGTAACCTTTACGTGGAGTATCTGAAAATCCAGTGTTACATCATAGCTTCAGTCTAAAGTAAATAAATCCCTATTAAAAAAGGACAAGAAGTGAGTTAAAGCAGCTGTACATTTCTGGAGAATTCTGTGTCTGTCCCGTCGTGTCGCTCCCCTCTCTCCCCCTGAAGTATGAAGTTTCTCCCTGAAGCTCTCGAAGATCACACGGTCATTGACCACTGTGCAAATCAGTCACCTCCAACTTGTCAACGTCCCTCTCCTTTCCCAGGTATCTCCCATTTGAAAGAGCTGCAGAATGCATCGGTGGGCAGAGGTGAATCACCTCCACATGTCTATTATTCCCGTCAGCAATCAGAAGTCAGTTTAAGAAGCATCTGTCCCTTCAACAGTAGCATGATGGCTCTGAGAAAATGACAAAACTCTTATACGGAGCAATTACTGCATTTGTCAGTGCCAGCTGTTAGGTTTCTATATTTAAAACTATGGCTGCCATTAATGTACCGAGCCAACGCTATCATTTCCTGCGTCTTAGTGTTTTGAAGTACAAGCATTACGTTTTCAGTATCACTCCAAAGCAACAGGAAGCAAAGTCGGGAATTTTGTTTGAAGAACTAGTGTATTGTCTTATAAATGTCTATGCTAGATCAAATTGAGCAAGCCTAGGGACAAGAAATAATTAATGATTTGGAACATGTACTTGTTCCTGTGTATGAAACTGAGATACTATTAATCTTAAAGAGACACAGAAGAACAGTACAGCTCTCAGGAACAGTACAGCTCGATATGCATTAAAATACTTTAAAGTTGTAATCGTAGCTTTTAATTGTAGATAAATGCTCTTTCTTTTCAATTCTAAATCACTTCTAGTTACAGAGGAGGAGACCAGTTCCATTGCTCCTGATTTTAGGGGATGTAAGCTTGGGCCTGAAAATAATTAAAGAACTGGCAATACATTTTTTCCGTCCTGTAGTCCTGTTTAATCTAGCATATCTGGTGAAATAATTCAATTATTTCACTAGGAATTTGGGAAAGGAGAATTTGGCTAGATGTAGTCTTTAAATAAAAGCTTTCTATGCAATAATTCATGGACTGGTAGAAAGATTTGTTGACTAGACTAGCACAGCATTTTAAGATCTGCAGTATCACACTTAGGAAGGGATCGTAATAATGCTGGTGATTTCACTGCATCTCGAATGCCAGTTGCAGTTCTGGTCCCCCACTTCAGAAAAGGTGCACCGGAATGGGAAAAGTTCAGAAAAGGGCAGAAAAGTCAGAAGCATGAGATGGCTTTCATTTATGGAATAACCAGAACTCGTGAGTCTGAAAAAGCAGTAACTGAGGCAGGGGAATGACAGCTAAAAACGTAGTAGCGTGGAGAGGAGCAGACTGTCTGCTGCTTCTTTCAGTGCAAGAAATACAGAGTATTGGATGAAGCTAACAGGTGGCACTTGGAAAAAGAAATGAAAGGAAGAAATTTTCATGTAAGTAAGGTTCAGAGCATCTCCAACAGGGTATCGTAGATCTTAAAAGTGTACACGGGTTCAGTTGGAGACTGGAGAAAGTCATGGAAGAGATCTCGCAAGATGTACTGTACACAGAGAGGGCAGGTTTGGCTCAGGACATTTCTGAGCTCCCAGGCAGCTGGAGTGGAAAAATGGTGTACCTTGCCCTGGACATTCGAGTTTTGCCCTTGTTAGAGAAATGACACTGAGCCACACAGACCTTTGGGGCAGACCCAGTGCAGCCACTCGTATGCTACCCAGGTCTCAAAAACCATTTAGCCTTTGGGGTTTCAATCAATACTTACAAAGGAATAGGTGATTTACCTTGACTGTGCAAGCAACAGGCATTATAATGTAATTAGATTTTATTGGGATGTTATTAATTCTATTTAAACAGAAAATGAACATATTTTAAACTCGGTAATTAAAATTAGCTCTGAGGAGAGTTGCTCAAGGTGTTTCCCTGCACAACAAAGCAATTAAACACTTCAGTAGACATTACTTCAGTACTATGTGGCGGCTACAGGATCATGGTTTAAACCATGACAGCCTCGTTCTAACAGAGAATTAGAATCCGTCTGGAGACCCCAAATTCTGCTGGATTTCGAGACCCTGACCGTTTAGCTGCCATTCTGCCTAGCTCCCTTTTCATGCTTCTTTGTATCTTTCTTTCAAAGAGTTTTGTAGAATTTAAGAAGATCACTGTATCATCTACTCTGATTTGCAGCATAGTATAAGCTTTATATTTCACCCAGTTACCCGGGATTTATATTTTACCCAGATTAAACCCAAGGACATTGGCTACCTCAGGACTCTAGATCAGCCCTCAGAAAACTGAACCATGGTGTCTCACCAGGAAAGACCAAGGTGCTTGTGTAAGCTGCTGTCCTAGAAATGGACATTTTAAGTTTGACAGATTCGAGAAAACTTGGAGGTTCCCATTCTACACTGGAAAAAAGGAATTCCCAGCCTGGAAGGAAATCTGCATTAACTGACCTGGCTACTGGTTTATCTAACACACCACAGTCATATATTTGGCTGCAAAGATTGTTCTCTGTACCGCCACAGGAAGAGGTTCCTTCTCCAGGATGTCTTCAACCACAGCTAATCTGTTAAGTGGAATCTGAGCATTATTCCCAGTGCTATAATTAATTTCAATAACTTATTCATTCTTGAGAGAGTATTGCTCCTCTGCTCAGAAACCTCCAAATTAAAAATCCAGGAAAACTCCTGCCATTTTCACTTTTGAAGCTTTATTTCTCCAGTACCTCTTCTTGTCTCTGGTCTCAGATACAGCTCTACTCTTTAGCTCTGCTCTCAGCACAATGCGGATTTACTTTGCACCCCATCTTTCCTCCAGTCCCTTTGCTCCCGCGTACCCAGCTGCCTCTTGTTTGCATCATCTCAGGTTTTCCCACTTTGTGTCCAAGACCTCTCTCTCCCACTTTCTCTAATTAAACCTGAAAAACCCTGCCTGAGCTCTTGCTCGCTCTACACTTAGCTTCTCTTAAATGTACGGTGTCTAGAAATGATGTGATCGCATCCAAAGCTAACACCGATGTCATCTGTTGTAACTGGGAACATTTTTTTACTTGCAATTTTTTGACTACCAGGTGACAATGCTTTCAGTGATTCTTCCGGCACCGTTTTTCCGTAAAACACGAGGTGTTAAAAGCGGGCGGTGCACGCCTGCAAACCCCCGACCACCTGAACCCTTCCACCTTCGCGTCGCACAACCGGTGTCCTTCCCCCCCCCCTCCCCGGGGCCACAGCGACGACGCAGCGCCGCGTCCGGACACCCCGGCCCCGGGCGGCTCCCGCCGCCCCCAGCCCGGGGGAGCCCGGCGGCCCCGGCCCCGCCGCAGACAATGGCCGCCCCCCACATCCCCCCCTCCCGCCCCCCGCCGCGGCGAGCCCCTGCTGCCGGCGCAGATTTGCCGGAGCCATTCAGTTGCGACCGATTGCGATCGCGGCAGATGGGCTGGATCTGACAGCCCCGCTCCTCCGCGGGGCCGGGGGCGGAGGGGCCCGGCCGCCGCGCTCCCCGCCCCGCCGAAAGTGCCAGCCCGGGCCCCCGCCCGCCCTCGCTCCCTCCCCAGGCACATGTTACGCGTCCCGCGGCGGCGACGGCGGCGGGAGGAGGAGAAGCCGCCGCGGCGGAACAAAGCGGAAGAGGCGAGGGCGGCCGGCCCGGGGGGCGGCAGCGGCGGCGGGGTGGGGGTCCCCGGGCCGCCGGGACG
This sequence comes from Chlamydotis macqueenii, assembly GCF_036417535.1. NCBI lineage: Eukaryota > Metazoa > Chordata > Aves > Otidiformes > Otididae > Chlamydotis > Chlamydotis macqueenii. Next base: position 8,084,950 of record NC_141561.1, read on the forward strand.
CGCTGCCCCCGCCCGCCGCAGCATGCCCCACCGCCGAGCAGGTAAGGAGCCGCCCGCGCCTCCCCTCTCCTCCTTCACCTGCCCGCCGCGCCTCCGCCGCCTCTGCCCGCCCCGCCGCCGCCGTCTCCTCCCCTTCCCCGGCTCCCCCTCGCCGGCCCCGCCGCCGCCCGGGGGTGGAGGTGGGGGGGAGCTGGGAGCTCGGGGCTGCGCGGGGAGAGTGGGGGGAGGCACCTGCCGCCGCTCCCCGCCGCCGGCCCGGCCTCCTCCGCGCCCCGCCCGCCGCGGCTCCCTGCGGAAGGCTGGGCTCCCGCCGGCCGCGGCTCGAAACAGCCCCGGAACCCCGCGGCCGCGGAGAGCGGGATTCCCCGAGCGATGCGCCCTCCGCCGCGGCCCCGCACCGGCCGGGCCCTGACCCTCCTCAGCCGCGGGGAAGAGCGCAGTACGCGTTTTTATCCCTCTTTTTTTCCGCCTTGGGCCGCAGGGAGGGCAACCGGCGGTGTGTGCCTTTGAGCCCTGTTGCTTCAGAGGCAGCAGATTCTCTTCTTGTGCTGCGACTCTGGCCTGGAGCATCCTAACCGGCTTTATTTCCTTTTTTATTATTATTATTATTCCTGGTGATTTAAAGATCGACTCCTCCACATTGCACGAGTCCCCAGGAGGCGATAGTATTGATGGGAGAAGTACTTTAAAAAAGGCAGAAAAGAGATCTTTTCGAAATGAGTTGGGGTTCAGGTACACGAAGCAATAGGGTGTAAAGTGTGGGGTGCTGAGGGACCCACCGCTGTCCGAGCGGCCTTCCAGTTCTTCGTTCTGGTGGCTTTAGTAGGGTGCTGGATCCACTGTCCATCTTCTGAGGTGGGTTTGCCCAGAAAATAACTGAAATCAGGTAGAATGAGTGTGACTGGGCCTTGCCTTTCCCTGTAGGAAAAAGGCAGAGCTGCGTAAATATCGCGTTGTTGCTAACTTTATGTATTTGCAGTTCTTTTTTCTGCACGTAGTGATACAAAATTGACTCCCGAGTTGAAATGGCTTATAAACATCCACTGTAAATTTTTACATCCCTTAAAAATCGATATTCCGGATAAACCCCTTGTTTATCATTAGAAGCCTAGCAAAGTTTTTAACAAGTGAAGTAACATTAAGTAGACAAGTGATTTACATCTGAGGGATCGACTGTATACGTTACGGGATTGCAGATAAGCTATGTAAGTAAACAGAAGCGCAGTGCTCTGTTCTTGTGCATGGCTATGGAGATATCATGGGACTTTTTTGCTGGTTAATAGCATAAGGCTTCGTGGGAACTGTTTGATCTGCAGGACTTTTTGCTTGGCAGTAGTTTACTTAAGGTTATTACACTCTGTTTGGAGACTTGTATTTGCTAGCCATTATTGCATTCTTAGCTTCAGGCTTCCCAGAGTTACAGGTTAGTAGGTCAATAAAAATTGCACTGAAATGCTGGAATGGGCAGGCTAGATTTTTAAATGTGATTAGGGAATAACTAGGCAGTAATCAGAATGCTGAGGGATTTATTTTTTTCAGTGAATTTTGATGCTGGTCATTGATGAGGAACCCAAAATACTTCTTTTTCTTTTTTTTTTCTTTCCTTTTTTTTTTTTTTTTGGCCTTGAATACCACAAATGTTTTTCCATTTCTTGTTAAAAGAGGAAACAAATTGTATAAGCTTGTCCTGGTTTTGGCCACCACAAAGCTGAATACAGTATTCCCTTTCAGGATAAAGCCACCAGTACCCTTAGTTGAATTTACCAAGACTTGGTTCCCTTTGCCAGTGAACACTGGGATTAGTGGCGCTGGTATTAGATGAGGCTTGCCAGTGGCAAGAATGAGAAAGTCATCAGGTCTCTGCTGCTGTAGATTTACATGTTCCTTTTCAAACTTGAAAACTACTGTGCTGTGAAGGAAAACAATATGAAAAAGTACATTATTAGATTGCTGTTGCGTTAAAATTGCTCTAACAAAATTTTGAGTCATCCAGGTTAAAGCACTCCCAGAACTTGAGACCCAGCAGATTTTGGAGGTGTACAACAGAAGCCTGAGCCTGAGTTTGTGCTGCCCCTCTCTGAAGCTCTGCTGCACCGGGCGGTGTAATCCCCATTCCGCCAAATCCTTGAAACTGATGATTGACTGCGTATGTGGAGCAGTTCTGTTCACGTCACAGGGTACAATTTCCGTGGTTAAAGTCGGCCGTATGGTGTGTCTCCTGTCAGCGTGGTGTGGTGCTGATTGTTACGGATGGATTGCAAGTTCAGCGTAGAGCTCTGATGGAAAAAATGAAAAAGATTAAAACTTCAGGGTGGTTTCGACATCTCTTGTGTAGTTTCCTCTTTCACTGAACGTTGCGGACAGGAACATTATATCCTTTAGCTCAGAAATATTATATGTTGTACTCCTTGGCTTTTTCAGTCTGGTCTCTTTGTACCTTGGTGTTTTTAGAGAGTTTCCTAGGAAAGTTGTTGTTGCTTCAGCTTTTTCTCGTCTGCATTCTTGCTGTTAATTGCATGTAGCACTTACTTATTGACAAGCTTTTATTGCTAGAGTGAGGTACAAATGTGTGTATGCTTTGTAAGTACTTGGTGTCGCCTTCCTTCCTAAGCGAAGAACCTCATTTTCTGTAATAATTATTAATGATTAACTTCTCCACTTCCATGCTATGTAGTGTTGGTTCCAACTGTTGTAGAGTATTACTGCTACACCACAGCTTGACTCTGCCAGATAAATCCCTGCACAGATAAGCTCAGCAGCAGCAGCCAGGTGTTGTGCATAAATCCACTTCTTACGCTGATTAATTTTCCAGTTAAGACCCTGATTTTGCAACCAGTTAGACACCTGCTTAACCTTAGAGTTAGAGCATTGAAATAGATAGGCTGCTCTGTGTGTGAGGTTAAGCGTGTGTAGTTGTTCAGAGGATTAAAGCCTGCAGAGAGGTGCTGTACAAAAAAAAACCCCAAAACAAGCCAAACTCCTTTTGCTTTGCTCCTCTTCTCAAGAATTATGGTAGGTAGCTGCTCTTAGTTTGGTTATGTAGTTAAAATGTAATTGCATAGTGGAATGGTGCTGGCTTGGGACTGGTATTAAGCAGTGGGAATTGTTTGTCAGCTTTTGTCTTATGTTTCCATGGAGGTTTGAGGCCACTTTTTCAACCTGAAGCTGTGGTGAAGTTGAAATTGTCAGAGTGCTAACGCAGAATTGCCACTGCCCAGAAATCAGATGATGAAAAGGCAATTTTAATAACATTTGGGCAAAAAAACATCAACCAGAAGCCTGGTGGGTTTTGCATTCATGCTTCCGTTCTGAAGAAGGTCCGGAGGGATTACTACAGCAAAATTCTGTTTATTGTTTCTAACTTTCTGACATTTAGATCTCATTTGCATTGTGTAATGGAAACTCCTAGGAATGACCAAAAAAATTGATAGTATTAGCATATTAAATGATAGATACAGTCCCAAGCTGATGTGGATGGAATTAAAAAGAAAATTGTTTAAAATATATTCAAATGATTGAAGCATTAAGAGAAAGACTGAGCGTTCTGCCAGCAAGACTCCTACATGCAAAAGTATTCTAGAAGTCAGAGACCTTGGAGTTCTCTAGTTCTTTGAGAACTTATTTTTCTTCTGTGCTTATCCCTTGAAATGAAAATGGGAAGGTTTTTTTTTTTCAGAGAGAATCTTTAAAATACAGAAATTAATGGCTCATAAAGGAGAGTCAAGTAATTCTACCTCTTTTGCTGTGGTGTGTGCACTGGCAGTTCACATCTGAAACATAAGTTATTCTTCGAAATAATCAGAATGCAAATAAGATCAGGAAGGAAAAACCAAGACGTGGAAAAAGAGTTTGATACATCGCAGAAACAAAGTTTTAAACACTGCTGCATGCTGTGAAAGAAAAAAAAGAAACATTCTTCTTTTCCACGTCTCTCCTCTTAGGATTTCTCTTAAATCCATCTGGTTCTGAGTATCTGAGCCAAACGTTTACCCGTTGCTTTCCGTGTACATCTTTGTTCCATCTTCTAATAGCTTTCCTTGCATTGTGTATAAACCTCTTTAAATAGACTCTTGGCTCCTGGTGGCCCATGTTGTTCTAAATAGACAATGCAGCTGCTCTCTCAGTGTGTTTGCTTGAATCCTCTGGACTCTTCAGTTCTTCTCTGTGCCAAGATTTTGCCCATGTTGTTGTTCTAAGCCGCTATAGGAAGCTAAAATCCTTATCCTATTGTCTATTTGATGATAATAAAGTTACTTGTGGCTGAGTATACTGCTTCCTTATTCTGAGTGGTTCTTTTTTTCTGAAGATGATCTACGTGCCTTTAGAATCGTAATTTCAGGTTTCATTGCCCCAAGTGCAGTCATTTCTGTGGCAATAGATGTTGGCCTTTACAGAACTCCTGTTCTTTCTTTCCCTTTCTCTTTCTTTGAGTTAATTGCCTGTGTACCTCTTCTCCATGCCCATTGTGGATCTCAGCGTTCCAGCCTGCGTTCCTAGTCTCAGGTATAAATGCCAACTTGCAGTTTGTAAAACGATGACCTCGATGACTTACAGCAACCTTGAAGTGCAGCTGTGTCCTGAATAAGAACGTAGCTTTGCAAAATGCGGTAAGAGGAGAATGTAGGCCAAACCTATGCTATAAACACATCTTTCTGTTGAGTCTGGGAAAAGCTCAAAGCTACCAATGGAGCCATACTCAATATGTGGTACATCTTGGCCTTCTTGACATCTGCAGTAAAGTGATTCCTGGTGGCTACCGAAAATGAGGTTGGGTTATAATCATTCCTGTTGGTGTTAATGGCAATCTGACATACCAACTTCCATGCATATAAAAATATTTTTTTTTATGTAAACAGCGCGTGGTAATACAGGGGACTGCTGGGAATGCCTCTGGTGTCTAAGCTCTAGATGGGTATTTGTAGTTCATGAAGCAGGAACAATTTGCTGAATGTTTTACTGCAGGGTTCTCTCCCATGTAACGTTGCCTTTACTACTACTGCTAGAGCTTGTATCTTGAGATGAATAAGTTGGTGTCAGTATCCAGTCATCATTTTCAGAGTTATATAATGTAGATGAATGATTACAGTATTGTAGTATGCTGCTGTGGTTTGATTTGCACAAATAATAAAATAACTTGTTTATTTGCTATGATCCTTCGTGGGTGCAGGACCACACCTCTGCTTTGTCTCCCAGTTGGCCCAAGAGGTGGCACCAGCGGCTGGTCCTGGGCATGCACCAAGGAGTCAACTGCTGGTGACCTTACATCTACATTGTATCTGGGGTGCTCTGGTTGTCAACCTGGTGCACAACTGCAGAAGGGAATCGACAAGATCAGGAATGGTGTGCTAAAGACCTTAAATGTTGACACAAGACAAGTTTTCACCTAAAAAGTGCCCCTCAGCACATTAAATTACTTGTGCAAGCACACCTAGTAAATTAAAATATGATCAGAAAGAATGTCTGGCCCCAAAAACCTCACAATGTATGTGTGAAACAAAGGTCAGCAAATGATCGGAGCAGTAGACTGCAGAGTACAAGGGGAAATGACAAAATAATGGTCAGAGAGCAGGATTCTTTTGAAATCGAGACTTCTGTTTGTTCTCAAATTCTGGCATTCTCAAAAGATTCTCACAGATGTCTGAACAGTTACTTCAAAACTGCGAAGACTATGCATGGCTGGGATTGTGTCTTACAGGTCCATATCTGACTACTGGGTAACAGGAACCTACGAGCGTTGATCTCTCCTAACTTGTAAGCGTGGACTGCATCTGTCCAGACTCCATGTCTGAAAACCAGAAAGTCCCAAAACATCCCAGGGTTTCCAGCTCCGAACTCCATGTTTGAGCTCCTGGTTTGAGCTAGGATTTATGGAGCTTCATGGTTCCCTGATGAGCAGCTAGGAGTTGGTTCCTGAGGAGTCCAGTCTCACAGAGGGTTGAACACTGGTTCTGGTGTTTTACTGTGGGCAGATGGCGTGAACGGGTGAGAGGAGGGACAGGGAGATCAGCACTATCTTGGCAGGTGAGAGGAAAGAAAATGGCCTTGTTGGATTTTGTTTGACTTCCTCTTGAAAGAAAATGGTGAAGTTGCATTCAGGAAGAGAACTGCTGCTTTGCAGGAGTTAATCAAAGGTAGAAAATACTTAACTGCAAAAGGATATTCTATTAAGTTTGAAAAGCTGTGCTAGGAAAGTGTCAGAAGTAAAGGAATAAAAAAAAAATTGCTGTGGAATAGTCTGTCAGGTCTTGAGATTCGTGATACAGATGTTATGAAGTGTGAAAGCAGGAGTGGATGCTGGGGTCTGCAACAGCATGTTTTTCACTGAGGGAGGAAACCAAGTTGTAAAAGTGGAGGAGAGCAAGTGTGGTATTAACAGATAATAGAAACCTTTTATTTTACTGGAACTTCTTGCGTCAAAGAGGTGGTCAAATTTTTCATAGCTAGTTAAAAATAATTTTGATAAAAGCTCATGCTGTAACTCATTGGCGCAGGATGCACTATACATAAAGGAAATTACGGCACTGGTCACTGGTGGATTTACTTTATCGAGTAGTGAAAACACTCTTGGGGTGTTTATTTTGCACTTTGTTGGCTGATTTTGGGTTTTGTGGTAGGGTGAAGGTTGGATAGGTTGGGATGTATCAGTATGTGAGTTTATCTCTCCCTTGTCATGTAAAGGCTTTTCTAAGAAAGATATTTATAGCAATACTTAGATAAATATTATTAGAGTCTGGATTAATCTCCTTAACATCTTCACTCGGCAGTGGTGTAGCTGTGATAGGCTTAAGGGCGGTAAGCAAGACAAGGTTTTCAGTCATGGGTGTCTCTTATGAGATTAACACGGGAAAAGAAGCCAGGCTTTTGGCACATAAGCACTATTGTCTGTCCTTTCAGTTCTGTTAATCTCCTCTTTTTTTTTTTTTTTTTTAATGATGGCAGCATGGACCACATATTTTTTGAGTCAGATCCAAGTTAGTTGAAACATAACCTGGTTTGTTTAGTAGCAGCTGGATCAAACCTCAGCGTGAGGCATGTAATAAATACATCTGGTGTGTTTTGCTGCGGTCTTACACTGAGAAATCTACGTAAAGGTAACCGGTAAATTAACGAGGACTGTTGTTAGATCTGAAATATATAACCCGTAGTTCTAGTCAGGTGTGGATTTACCAAGGGCACTGAGGGGATCTAAGCATGGTGTGGCCGTCTTCCTTCCAGTTCCCCCAATCCATATTTCGGATGCAGAGCTCCTATGTTACTGTGCCCTCTTCCCATTCAAATCAGTAGTAAATTTCTCTCTGCCCTTAGAAAACTTGCCTATTTTTGTCTTTTGTTTTGGTTGGTTTTGTTGTTTTTTTTTTTATAGTGATATTACAAAACAGCCCATCAGTGAGGTCTGGGTAGGAGATGTGAAAGCTCCTTTCCCATATAATGAGACAACTGGTCAACCAGTGGAACAATTTGGATTAAGACTGCATTGAAGGTCTTCATTTATTTCTTTGGCTGTCTAATATGTGGTGCAACTAAATATGTATTTCTGAGAGACTGCATCTGCTGCTTTATACAGAAAGCTGCCTGACACAGTGCTAATTTATTGAAAACTAGGAATGGACATGCATTGCTAGATCTCTAATAAGTACAGCTCAAAGATCTTCTTTGAGTCTAGCAAGAGAAAGAAGATTTCCTCTATGGAAAATGATGTAGCACCCAAAAGATCAGTGAAGGTTGTGGCGAAGGTGGCGAGAAGACAGACCAGGCTGGCCGAGGACTGCTGTGTGGGCTTTCCCCGGGGCTGCCCCTGGGATGCTGTGGCACCTTTCCTTGCCCACCCCAAAGGGATGGCTGCACCACCCTGATGAGGGACCTGCGGGAGTCATAATGTGATCGTTAGTTGTGAGCGAGAGAAAATGCAGCAAAGAATGTGGTCTTGACTTGCTTGATATTTATAATAATCCCCATTGGTTTAATGGCCTGGAAATAGCACGCTTGGCTTCAATTTAAAATGAGTTGGCCAGCAGAGCCATTGGTTTAGAGAAGTGTGTCTCCAGTGGGCAAAATGGAGCTACACCAACATAGGCCTGCTGTGAATCCAGCCTGCCTGCTCATGTCCAAGCTCTTAGAAGCAGATCCTCCTGAGGTAAGGAGGAGATGAAACCTAACTTCTTCATGGGAGCCGTGGGATGGAGACCTAGACATCCATGAATAATGGTGATTGTAATCTGTGAGCTAAATTAAATTTTAAAGTTTTGTAGGTACCCTGTATTTTAGACACATGCCTTGCTTTTTAGTTATCTCCTGCCAACAGGGATAGACTTTTCTGGGTGCAATCATAATGGATTTGTGGATGCTCAGTGGTTACCTGGATAATCAGCTAACAGCCAGCCCGGTGCCTCTTTTGGTACGTTAGCCTGTGAATGCACTCATGTTTGTTTTTTGAACTCGTGTACTTCAGAGTGCCAGTGTTTCAAGCCAGATCCTTCAAGAATGTTGCATTTCCATAGCCCCTGATAGACCCACACTCAGCTAGTGTCATGTGGCACTGGAGGGAATTTGGGTCTTGATTAAACATAAACCTGATACGTGTAATTCTGTCCTGCCCGGGTAGTCCCCGTAAGCCATTTAAATAAAAATTGCTGGTGTGGGCAGAAGTTTTCCAAAAAAAGTGGAGAAAGGTATGGGAATACCATGGTGTCACGAAATGGTACAGTTGAGTGAAATACCAACCTCTGCAAAGATGGAAATGTATGTATACTTGAGGTGTATGTATACTCTGGCTTCCATCCTTATAGGTAGGCTTCTTAATGATTGAAATTTTTCACTACTTTTTGAATACCGTTCTGGATGAAAAACTTGTTTCTTCAAAGGTTTGAGAGCCTCGTTAATGACCTGTGATTGCTGTTCTGTAGGAACTTGTCTGTAGCTGGCGATGGAAGTTGCCACATGTGTTTGCAGCCTCTGGCTCATTTGTGTCTTACCTTTTGAAGGAAAAACCCTTCATAATCTCTCAGCACTCACAAAAACAAGGATTTTGTCAAACTGTATTAGAAATCACAGCTTTTGTTCAGGCTGGCTATATGGGATAAAACCCTTTCAGAAGGATAGGAGTTTCAGTTTGTGAAATGTGACAGTTAAATTAGAGATTTCCTCTTTGGCTGCAAGTATTTACCTGCGGATAGGACTAAATTATTTCTAACATAATAATTAAAAAATACTTTCTATTAAGAAAACGGATAATTTGCACATTGGTGTTTTACGTATCTGTCTAGTTTTACATGTTTTATAGGTTCTTTGTAACATGTTATCACAGTAATTATCAGAATGAGCACAGTTCATAAGGCTCTGTATTATCTACGTCTGTCCCAGTACTGTAATATCCTATTGGCTTTGCTCCCAAGAAAATCAAATAATATTTTGCCCTAGCTAACATGCGGCAACATTGTAGAGGTTGACAATTAAGACTGGTGCCACTGGCTAACCCACTGAAAGTATCATTTTTTTTTTGTGTGTGTGTTGCACTGGGATGAAGGCCAGTTGGCCTCTAAAGATAGTTTCCATAGCTACTGTCCTACAGAGAAAGAAAATGCTGCCACAGCATTTTTCCTTTGGACCTTTATAGTTTTTATGCAAGCTGTCAAGACAATTAATTTTTGTCAGATGTATCGGTTATTAGATGTTGAAAGCAGGGGGGCATGGGTGGGTACACATGATGAAAAAATGCATTAAACTAGGTAAAACATCAAGAGATTTCTTTATGTACACGATACGAGTGCGTTTCAGATTTACAAAATCCCATTACTGCAGCATCTGATATGCTAGAATGCAATCTATGCTGAAAAGACGAGGTCCTGGAACCGCTCAACTTTATTTCTGGGAATAAGCAAGCCTGGCACTGACTTTCACCATTGCTTCATGTGGATGTTGTGATGTAGACTTTTAATTCCTTTTAAAATTGAAATTAGAAAAAAACCTCCTACCTGTCAGAAAAGCTCTTGAACTTTCACTGGTTTAAAATAAAAACCGTTTTTTGGTGCCTGTTATGTACAGAAGAGCATAAAAAGGGCAGTAAATACTATGGCAGTGTGTTGTGTAAAAACAAGCTTCGAGTATGAGAGAATTTCTTGAGGCTGGCGTGAGTAGCGTCTTCATTTTGCTCTGCAGTGAGACTTCAGGGCACGCCGTTCCGAAGCTGGGGCTGGTTCTGGGAGTCATTAACATGTGGTTGTATTACCAGCTCAAACTGCACGTTTCCCGTAGATCGCTGAGGCAGAAATAAGTATTTAAGTACTCAGATCGTAATATTTGAGCAATCTGTGTAAATTTATGACACCTTTTCTCATTCTCTCTGTGTAAAGTAATGGAAGGAGCGCTGTCTGCTCTCTGTGGTTATGGATCCAGCTGCTGTAACCGCGCTCTCAAACAGGCGCCACGCTCTCACCTCTCCGGAGGTCTTAATGTCAGCTCTCGCTCCCCAGGTTTGTCCTCTCCTGTGCTGTCTCGGGACAGTACGCAGACGTCACTGAACGGCTCTGACCGTAATCACGGACTTCGGGGCCAAACGGAGTTTGCATAGAGGAACCGTCACTGAAACATCTACATTAGAATTGGTGAGAACTTGTTGGCTTCAGCAGTGTGAAAATACTAGTAAAAAAGCAGAGAACTAGAAAAACAGAGGGTGTGGAGGAGATAAAATGCAGGTGTAGAGAGCATGGGCGTTAGCACAGTGAAGCAGGCGGAAGCAAGGCCCTGCCCTTCAGTGTGGCCGTTTGATGGCTGGCCAGTGAACTCCGGGGAAAATCCTCTGACTGCGGAGGAGGGAGCAGATTTACAACCTAAAAATGAAAAACTCCATCCAGAGTGCAATGGTGGCTCAAGGCCTCTACCAAAGAGGCGATAAATGAACTAAAACTCTGAAGGGTCAGGGGGGCATTTCGCTTCGTGGCAGTGAGAGCACTTTCTTCCCCTTCTGTCTAGTAAAGCTCTACCTGTCTGGTTTTTGGCTGGCCAGCTAGGCACTAGCCAAAGAGATTTTATATGCCCGAGGCTACTGGAGCTGTAGCCTCAAGGATGGCAGGCTTTTGGCCAGCGGCTGGGTTGCGGGGCGGTAATTAAGAGCCCAGCTGGAGGATCACGGCTGAGGCCGCAGGAATGTCCCGCGGGTCCTGCTGAGCCGCTGCGGCTGCCATCCGGGGAACGTGGCCAATCCCACCGCCAGCGGCCTGCCCAGGGCTGGTGAACCCCAGCCTGAAGTAATTTCTAAACCCTGCTGATCTCCAGCTCTAGCTGTCCTGCTCCGTCTTGTCTGTCTCTTAAAAATCCCGACTAGTGATTTGTCTAGGGTAACTCCACTGATTAAATACATGTCAGTGGCAATGGGCTGGCCGGAGCCAGCCATTTGGCTGCCTGTGCAAAGTATTTAATTGCTGCTTGGCATGATGGGCATAGTCTTCGAGGGTTTTAAATACTTTTCTTCATTAATACCTTTGACACTATGAGGTACTTGGGTGCCTTTACTTGGAAACATTTTCCTCATAAAATGAAAGTTGATTGTTGTTGCTTTATTTTAAGTTTTGCAGTTCTAAAAGGTGTCACTGTTTTTAAAGAAAATACACCTGTGGGAAGCCTTCTAAATGTGACCTGTATGTAGGGGAAAATAGAAATTATTCAGTGCTTGTCTGGAAAATAAGTAGTTTTCTCTATCTGTCGCTTGAAATTCGGAGAGATTCAAAGCTTTGTATTTTTAGGTAAAGCTGTAATTTTTATAGGTGCATACAGAAGTACTGTCTATAAATAGGTGAAGTTTTTCGTAATGTTTTTGCACAACAGCACTGAGGGAAGGTACCCGTTGATAGAAGTCATGTACCTTGAGAGTTTATCTTTTCCTGCATCTGAGATTGCAAAAGAAGCAGGAGTATGCTGACTGAAATGATTTTGAATTTAGCAGGTAGCTGTGTAATCATCTAACACACTGGGATGTTGTATTGATGCTGTGGGAGAGCTTTGTAGCCAGAGGCCAGCGAAGAGCTGCTGATGCAAAGCCTTACCTGACTGCCCGAGCCAGCAGCAGGGCAAAGCAGGACCTTTTGTGTCTTGGTCATGCGTTCCCACCACCATGTTTAACAAAGGGGTGAATATGTGGGTATTTTGTGCAGAATGACATCCTAGCATTTCATTTCCATGTGAAATTAGATGATAACAGCGTTCAGCGCCGCCTACGAAAACTGTTTTTATGGGACGTGCGGTAATGAGCAGGTACTGGGTTTATAGTAAAAAATAATATGCAATCTAAAAACATATGGTTTTTTTCTGCTTCACTAAAAAAATCCTTAACATGTCCTCTAGATAACAAGATATTGTCTTAATTAGTTTTGTCTGTCATTTGGAGGTTAAGAAAAATATGTCAACATGGAAATATCTTAACATATCAGAATATGCTTGTTTGTGCAGTGTGATGAAAAAGGAGAAGCTATTCGGTTCCACTTCGGGGACTTTCAGAAAGGAAAGTGAACGCAAATGTCTCTTAGATATTGATCCCCCGAGTTCTAAAAAGCTCTGAACACCTGTATAGTGGCTTAGACCATTAATAGCAAACATTCTGTATATAAAAGTGATTTCAGTTCTTTTTGCCCTTTTGTAAAACGCTGTTAAGAAGACCCACTGTTACAATTCTGCTAATGAACCCTGGGTATCGAGGAGATAGCTTCTGTTGGCTTTCTCCAAGAAAATGCTAATTATTGGTGGTGGATATTAATGTAGGTGCTTATTGCAGCCTCATTGTGATGCTTTGAATCCAAGGTAAATGTGTACCTTAGGCTCAAGGAACAAAGGTTCAAAATGCCTATGTATGTATTTTCTGTCAGCTGCTTTGATCTCATATAAGCTAAAGGCATGGCCACGTAATGACGCGGGAGCTTTATCTACTAAGGTTATCACCAGTTTTATATATGGCTTTCTTCCTTCTCTGTTAACACGGGTACTTAAAGTGTGGTTCTAGTTTTATGACATCGAATATCAAAGTAACTTAAAATGAAGATTACGCTCACTTACTTAATTGGCAAATGCCCTCTGCTGGATTTATTTTCTGGTTATAGCTTTTGACTGGGGAATTAAATTTTAAAATAATCAATACCTTGGTTTGAAATAGGCTTTTTCCCGACTCTGTAAATGAGGTGATACTTGTGGAGGTGCTACGTGAGCATTGCGTGTGATTTTTATTTTGCTTCCTGCTGAAGGTGATGTAGCTGGCTGTGGTGATGGCTGTAATAAGTCATTTCAGAGCTCAGGTCATTACCTAGATATAATACTGGAATCCTTCTGCTGTGAAAAATGGCAAGGAGCTTTATTGAAACATTAAATTGTTTTCAAAACATACTAGCTGTTGTGGAAACTGGAGGAATGTATATTTGCCTAAGTGTCTGATTGACACTTGAGCTGCTGAAAATCTTTCCATTTTAATACTTTAGACAATTAATATTTTAAGTATTTCTTGATATACGCTTAGATGTTTGGAAATGCCTGAACACTAACACACCTTAATCCTTATTCACCTGTATCTTTTGAATACTACTTTTGTTTGCTAAAGTTGAACTTCCATGGAAGTTGATGCTGTTTGAGCTTTGAGAAGCTCGCCTCGTTCACAGAGCAGATCTGGCTGGTGTCTTTGGGGAAAATAATATAAAATGCCCCATTTGTCTGAGGTTTCTTGAAGATGCTTGCTTCCCTGATTCAGATTTTAAGCAGGAAAAGCTTTTTTTTTTTTTTTAGATTGTGTTTACTTGTACAGTGATGGCAGTACACTTTTTCATAATAGTGAAATGTGACTTCCATCACATCATGAATAATTGGAAAAGTTCTGAGTGACAGTTCTGGCCCAACTTTGTTGAGCTGTTCAAGCAGAAAAGGATAGAGAATACCCAAGTTTCATCTGATATTGTTTTTTCATTTAACATTTAGAGAGCAAGTTTTAAAGATGTACTGAAGCAAGTTCGGGTCACGACATGTGAAGTTTTTTTTTACCAAGCTCCATAAAACAACTTGAGTGACACAGGTGGATCTTGTGCCCATTGCTATTCTGTCTTCTCTGTTCCATTCCTAGGCAACCCCTGAGGTTGTGATTGGACTATATGTGAATTTAAATGGCTTCATAAATACACACACAAATACTGGCGTTGCTCCACTACTATGTCTGATGTGCTCTGGATTTCATTTTCAGGGATATTAAGTATTAGACTGGTATATAATGTGGTAAAACTGTCATTGATAAGTTAGTTTCTCCATCTCGACTTGAACATGTTGGAAAGCATTGTGCATACATTACCATATACTGCGTCCATTATTTAAAGTGACAACTATAATTTCTGTATTAAAATCAGCCTGTGTGCGTGCCAGCCGCTGTTTGGCTCAGTACAAATAATGCTCTGAGTGCCTCTCTCAGTCTGGGCTGGGGTCCCTGCAGATCCCTGTCCTATGGAGAACAAGTCTCCTCTTCTTTTAGGTCTACTGAGACAACGAAGCTCGAGTTTGAGGTTCCAGTTAATCATCTAATTTGTCAAAACACATAATCAGCCAGAGGCCACTGCCTTTGACTTTAGTCCTCTTTTGTAGACAGAGTGATAGAAGAAACAATTATATCATTAGCATGGAACTGATTTTATCGCTCCAAGGCTGCATGAATATGAATTTGTGTGTCAGATTACTGAAGGATACTTCAAAGTGATTTTCACCGTACTGTTGTGTTTTGCTTTTTTTTTTTTTTCTTTCTAGTATAGTGAGACGTGGTTTAGAGAACAGTATTTTATTTAAGGCATACTGAAGCATGTTCCTTAGCCTAGGGGAGGACTGGGGGAAGCCCAGTAGTTTATAACTTTTCCAAGGAAATTTGTTATGGCATCACTTAAAAAAGAAAATCCCTATTATTCACTTCCCTACTTTATTTTCTCCTCACAAAACCGGTAGGTTACTGAATTTCACAGAGATTTATAGAAAAGTCTGTATTATCATCTCTCTTCAAATCTGTGGAGTCAATAAACAGGATCACGTTCCTGAGTCTATAATCTAGGTGGCGATTGTTGTCTGTCGGTACATCCAAAACATAGTTCATGTAGACATTTGAGAAATGCTCTCAGAAAAGAATAATTTCTTTTATTTTATCTGTCAGTTCCTGGGAGTCCTGTCAAAAGGCTTCTCCAGGGTTTGCAGTGATGCTAAACGTGTGCCGTGAGCCAACTGTTGGTGCTGGTGCCAGTTTGGTGGCCCAAGAACCACCTGTCGCACGTTATTAAATGACCTGTTGCTCTTAAAGTAGAGATCATCTGTTTTTCATTTTTAGTAAAAGTGAATAATTTTACAAAAGATTATTTTGGCAGAGTTTACCTGAAATGTCCTTTAACTGTGAAACATGCTTTTGACTTTCAGAATTGTGAAAAATGGATGGAGATCTGAAATTATTTTCATAATTGGCTAAACTGTTTTCCCAGAACTGCAATAGAAGTTAAAATGATTGAATTGATGCGCTAATGCTTTTGATAGTGGAGCTCACGGATACGCACATGTGAAACTGAATAGCTGGTTTCACAGCGTTGGAAATATTGCAAATATTGTGTGTCTTTCAAGCATATATGGTTGGTATTGACCAATTATTAAATTGCCTGCTGCAAACCACACTTCTGTTGTTTCAGTAGCCTTTTTTCCATCTTGTTGGTTGTTGCTTCAAAGTATATCTTTAAAAAAATTGTTCCTTGTCTTGTGTGTATTCATGTAGTTTTGACTCCACTCCCTTTGTTACTTCTTGTTGGCACCAGCAGCTTCCTGTGTGGGGTTTCTGTACACTGTATCATGATGGGAGGTAATGGTTTTTAAATTGAGGGAGGTAGATTTAGATTGGATATTAGGAAAAATTTTTTTACAATGAGGATTGTAGAACACTGGCCCAGGTTGCCCAGAGAGGTGGTGGATGCCCCATCCCTGGAAACGTTCAAGGCCAGGTTGGACGGGGCTCTGAGCAACCTGATCTGGTTGGAGATGTCCATGCTCCTTACAGGGGGGTTGGACTAGAAGACCTTTGAAGGTCCCTTTCAACCCTAACCATTCTATGCGTATTATTTTCCCTTATATAGAAAGCATCTCTCTTTCTCTCTCTCTATATATATATCTGATAGACTAGTTTGGCATATGTTTTGACGCATTCTGATGGTTTCCTGATCACAAAGTACTCTGTGTTACTGCTGGGCAATCCTAATGCTCAGGCTCGTGGCACACAGGTGGATACTCATGGAAACTGGTGCTGCTGTTCTTCTGTATCCAAAGGTCTTTATGACATCTCACTGTTCAGTTTTTTTTTTTTTGCTTTCCTGTAAAATGATGTGAGAAGAAATTCTCTCATCTCTTGGGTGAGTTGGTAGAGGAAGGGAAAGATGGGTTGCAACACAAAATGCTACTCTGAGTTCCCTGTGCCTCTGGCCTTATACTGGAGGCAGTCCCCAGCAGAAATGTGTCCCCACGGCTGAACATTATTTCTAGGTCTTAATAGAAGAATACTATTATTATTGAGGGTGCAAAATGAAATTACAAAAAACAACAAAAACTTGCAATTTAAGCAGTAAAGAAAATAAATCTTTCTGAACAACTTTTATTCTCTTTTGTGTTTTCTCTTTGAGTGGAAGGTCATTGCAGAGTTCCTAGCGATTTGTGGCAGAATACTTAAAAGTATTGAACAATTACATAGAGAAAAAAAGTCAAGAAAGAAAGAAGTCCAGTGAGTGAAGCAGGATACAATCACCTTGATTTTCTTCTTTGTTAAAAAAAAAAAAAAAAATTTTTTCCCCAAGGTGTTTTGATGTTCAATTAGAACGGGACATGAGTGATGACTGTAAAGTTACAGAGCATAAAATAAATGTGACTGGGAGAGAGAAAAGACATGGTGTTTGTAAGTGCAGCCTGTTAAGAAAAACAGAAGTCTTGATCCTGTGGCCTTTCTGGATGGATTAAAAAATACGTCACACTGTGTAACACCCCCCAAAAAACAGAGGTTACAAAGAATACCAGGAATGTGTTATGATCTGGGAACAAAGGAGTGGAAAACAGAGGTAAGAGGTCAACCAGTAATGAAGCAAAGTCAGTTATCGTCTTTGAATTGTAAGGACAAAACTGAAAAGCTTTGTAAGGAACAGGGAGAAAATCTTTCTAAATGATCTTGGAAACAAACCAGAGCTGGATGAATCACTGGGGCAGAGAAGAAGGAAAGCTGGTTATGAAGAAAACAGTGGGATCTAAGGTTTTGGTTGAGCTTAGTGTTTAAAGCAGTGTTGGGCTTAGTGCCTTAAACAACGTATTTGGGTTTTGTGCCTTACACCCCATTTTTCTTCAGTTTTGCATTTGGTTCCTTTTTTTTCCTTTTCTTTTCTTTTTCTTTCTTTCCTTGAAGAAATGCACTTCTGCCATTTTATTTCCATAGAAATACAGGAGATGTCGCAGCGGTGTGTTTCTGGGATCTCTGGTTTGCAGACCCAGTTGTCCATAGCCCTCATCACTCTCTTGCAAATTTAATGAGTCTCAAAAAGTGGTGATTTACTAACAGCATGTGGAATTAGCACTTTGTATTAATGTTACCCACGGAATTTAAGAGCGATGAAGGTTAGGACTAAGCAAAGGTCTTCTGATACTGATAAAAGGTTTGCATGAATGGAATGTAAGAAGTGATGTCAGTCTGCTGCCATTTCTCACTGTTAATTTATGTCTGAGTAATTTTGGTTATGAATAAATGTTTCCACAATTTCCAACCTTATGTGAAACAAGGGTTCTGACTGCATTTGCCGAGAGGACAACCATATCCATTTCAGCTAGCACCCTCTCAGTCAGCCTCAGGGGATGAGACTGAAGGAGGGAGAATTCTTTTTGTGCTTTGATGCATCAGTTGGGAAAGTTACACTCCTGTTAAGCGTGATGCATTTTATGTTAATAAACAAAGATCATTAACTGAAGACTGAAGTGCTGCCAATCCTGAATCTTTCATGAGCAATAAATTCTCATTAAAAATCCTTTAGGGAAATGCATACCCTTTCAAAAGAATTTCCACAGCACATCATCTCCATGTGACAAATCTCCAGAGAAAAGAGATATATGAGCAACTAGTGACTGGGGGATTTGTTAGCTCTACTTCCAAGTCCTTTGCAGAAAGAAAACCTTGTTTGCTTGTTTCTTCCTTTGTTTTTCTTTTTTCAAGGTTGTCTTGAGACTAGGCTTAGTGGGAAAAAAAGGACTTCTCTTCTGCTAGAAATGGCTGAGGTGGTTCAGGATCCACAATCCAGAGAATTCTTAATGTATCAGAAGACATCTTCTGGATTCCAGATATTTCTAATGCAATAACATTAGTATAAATCCGTATGCTGTAAGGATCTCCCCAACCAGAAATACAAGAACTGAGACTCCATCTAGTCTAGAGAATGGCTTGACTCAGCTTAAAAATGAACGGCAAAACAGGAAGGAAGAAGTTATATACTCACAACCTGAAAAGCACTTCTAGGAGCAATTAAACAGAGGAGAAACAGCTACAGTTTCCCTGATGGGAATGCAGTGCACAACCTGCAGCAGTAGGCGGGTTTGAAATCTAGAGTAGAGTAGAAGTGCTGGATGACGCGCTGAAGAAAGGCAAGATGTGAAAAGTACCATTAGACATAGTGGTTTCTTACTAGTCCATGCTGTATCTCTTTCTTGAATGTCCATTAAAAAGAAAAAAAACAACAACAACAACAACTGTTGTTGACTTTGTAGAGAGTATGGCTCTATTTACATCAGTGCTGTTACTTCCAATTTCACCGAGTTACAGAAGTCAAAATCTGACTCTCTTGAAAGCAGCATCTGCTGTAGTAGCATCTTCCTTGGGGTGGTGACTGCTGCGTTGCCAGGCCCACGTCAGCTGTGCTGAACAGCCAAACAGCACTGGCTGCGGTGTTTCCAGCAGTAACAGCAGGTGTATTTGGGGATCCGGACCAATAAAGCATCTTGTAGGCATGTGAAATGAGGAGTGGCAGTTGTGTGTGTTGGAAAAAAGAGGGGGTAAAGTGTGGTGGCTTAAACTGGTGTCTGTCTTCGCTGGGCCTAACTGTCATGTGGCAGTGATGGGGATCTGTGTGCAACAGCTGCCTGTAGTATAATTAAAAATTTCTTTTGCCGAATTAATATTCTGAACTGATTCCATTAGTGCTTTAGATAGGGGTTTTTTTTGTTGTTGTTTGTTTGGTTTTTTTTTCCTTTTTTGAACACTGAGGTTTTCCATGATAAGTCTTTGAGAACTTGGCAGCTTGCCTAATCATACAAATTCTCACCGTATGCTTCTTGGATTGCAGCTCATCGGCAGAATAATACAGCATTAAATACAAATATTACTGTTAATGTAGCATTACAATTGATAGATCAATCATTTATGTCAAGAAATTCCAAACTACAACAGTGCTGAATTTGTCAAATTGCTTTTGCTGGGTATATTATGGTGTGGATTGCAGAGCAGAGGCAATGAGGTTTATGACTGATGTACCACTTTTAGTAGTAAAATATTTTGTGAGTCAGATCCTGTGCTCGTTTGTTTGTAGTAGTGTATTTCTGTAGTTTATAGGATGTGTGAAGTCAATAGGTTTAAACAAGGAGAAAATCTGCGCAGAGTTTGATCCTTCTAAAACCCAAACTGTGCTTTTTAATAAATGCAAGGTTTACATAATGCTGGGAGTATTACCTTTTTAGTGTGAAAAACTACGCTTTAGATATCAGAGTTCACTAATGTAGTGCTGTTTACTTGGTGTTTCTTGACACTTGGGTGTTTGAAGTTTCATAGTTGGTGTTGCATTAAAGTTGATAGCCAAGTGTAACTCTTGCCTGCTGCAGTTCACTATTTTGTCCTTGGGCTGATTTTTAAAATAAATCTGTAAGTATTTCTCACTACTGTCCACAGACTTTAGAAATTAATAAGAATTTTTTTTCCTACATTTTTGTGTTTCATAAAAGATCAGCTTTTTTTTTCCCTACTCATGATGTTCTTCCACCTGGAATCTCACCCAAAAGAAAGGCTTCAGTGTAATCTATCTGAAAAAAAACTGCAACTGAATGCATTCTCGTGAATAATGGTCATAAGTGAGGTGTTCCAGGAGACTTGTAAAATGATTGCTTGGTATAATTCATAATTATCCTGATGATTTGGCGTTGTGTCATACAGATATTAATCTTTTATACTACAACTGAATGCGTGCATCATGGGGAAAGAATCACTTTTGCCTGTTTTTTTTCTTAATCAGGAAACTGCATTCATTATGACGGTTGGTACCGTCTCCATGTCTTGTTAAGGAACTGAAAGAGGGGTTGGTGGCTCTATTTATTGTCATTCCAATTGTTTAGTGGTTACCAATGAACATTATTTCAAGGTGTCTATTTAAAAATATTTTTCTCTTCACTTGCTGTTTTTTCTACATTGTAATAGTTAAAAACGTTCTCAAAGCTCAAGAATAAAAAAAACCCAACATTTTAAAGTTAAAAACTCTTTAAAGAGAATCTTGACCTTCCTAACTATGTCTGATACTGTTGGCCCAAATATACACAGAATTTGAGAGGTGGGCTGTGTTGTGGAGTCAGCACTAATATTGGAAGGAGAAAACCCAACATTAAAAAAATAGGTATATTTGAAGTGTCTGAAGTATCAGTGAATCGTTACAGTATGCAGTCTTGCACCCATAATTTTGGTGTTGAAAGCAATAAATGTCAATTAAATAATAAAGATGGCGTATGTGAGAGGTGATGCTTTTGTTGAAAATGCATCGCTGTCCGTCCCCTTGCACGTGCTTAGGGCAGGACAATTACCGTGGTCAAGCGCCCAGCTGACCTTGGCTGCCGTGCCAGTGCTGAGTGAGCCGTTTGTCATGAACACATCCCGTGATTATCTGCCGTGGGCTCCCGATAACCTTGCCTTTTCTCATTTCTCTGCCGTGGCTCTGCCCCCCTTTCCTAGCCAAAGGCAACCTAGCCAAAGGCCTCCACTGCGTTCCTCTCTTTACCTTCTCCTCCCTGACCAGAGTGCGCGACCCAGCACTGCGCTACCCTGCGATCTTCTCCCGTGGTTTGTCCTATGTGTTTGGTGTCTTGTTTGGATGCTTCTGGAAAGTAACTAGATGGTCGTCTTTAACTTCTACTTCATATTTCATACACATTAAAATCCTCTGGAAATTGGTGAGAGCCCCTGGGGATTGTTGATACCTATTTTAGATCATTATTGTAATTCTGGTTTGTTGGGTTTTTTTTCCTTACTGTTAGCGTCACCCGAAGAAAATAGAGTTTAAGTAAGTTACTACCTGTTTTGCTTGTCTGGGTTTGGCAGTATCATGTCTTGTAGAAAAGAAGTTTAATGTACATTTTGTCTTCTGTATGCTTATCTTTTATTACAAATAAATTAGCAATAAATAGGAGCCTGTGCTGTGCTGGTGGCTCATCCTATCTATTCTGCTTCTGCTTGACAGCATTAGTACTTCCAATATTGTAACTCCAGCCTTTGCAATTACTGTAAAAATAATTAAATAAAACTTGCACTTTGCTCAGCTTTAAATTTGCAATGAATATCTTTGCGAGATGACTCTTTTATTGCCAGATCTAGTTAAACTGTTGCAACTCCGAAAGACCGGTTTCAAAATGTGCGTGATGCTGACGTTTATAAAGCACCAAGCGCCCTCGTTGTACGTGATCTTCAGCGGGAGGGACGGCTGCAGCGTCCCCAACCACTGTGATCGCAATAGGAGCTGAAAGAGGCGCGTTAGTTCACCGCAGCCGTTCCACCCTCGGCTGTTCCCCTGTCAGATCTCGTAGGCTCGACGGGGTCAAGCCTGGTCAGCGTTCGGATGGGAAACCTCCCTGGAAAACCAGGAGCTGGAGGAAGCTGGGTTTGTGGCTCTCTACACGGCCTAGTGCCCTGCCCCGGGGTGTTTGCACCGTGCTGGAAAATGAGTTTAATGGATTTTACTGGTGATTTTTCTGGTTCATTTGAAAAACAATGCCATGGCTACAAGTGATGATATGAAGAGGGGGAGAGTTACAGAGAAATAATTTTAGTACGTGATAAATAAGTGGTGATTCCAAGGCACAGTGGTTAGGGATGCCTTGCAAATTCAGTTCCTGAGTCTGTGTCATTTTTCTGTTTCTCTTTCCCAGCACGAACAAAGTATTCATTCCCCTTCTGAATGTCACAGCAACAGTGTGGAGCAGGAAACTTGGAAATTCTGTGCTCCAAAGCCGCCTGCAGAAGGAGTGTGTAGCTTGGCCACTCCGATTGGACACAGCCACCAAAAATAAAACAAATGTTAAAGGTGTATTTTTAAAGCTTGACTTTTTCAATGGGTCAAGTGGTTGCTTTCTGGCTTTACAAATAGTGATTATTAGAAAATGAAAGGAAAAGGTGGGCTTCGTTTTATGGTGCAGAACTGACCACTTCTAAATGAAATCACTTTGAAGTGAAAGTTTCCAAGGAAGGATGAAACACAGAAAAAACACTTTCCTGTTCATGGGGAAAAAAAGGCAATTAGAGAAGCAATTAAATGAGTACCCTGGGAGCTGTCATACGTATTCAATTTTGTCCTTGTTAATTCCTTTTGTAGGAAAGCAATAATTTACTTAGGAAAAGGGAGATAGGAAAAGTTTAAAATCTTTGAGTCAATACTGAAAATGCAAGGCCTGTCAATACGCGCTGGCAGGTCACGGGGCTGCTGTGTGTGATCAGGACAGGAAAAGACAGCGTCAGGGTTTGATAGAGCCCCTGTCTTCCCAGTAGGTCGTGGGGATTAAGGTTCACCGAAGCATTAATTTATGCTTCGGATAATGTTAAGACTTTTTCGGTTCTTTCTGACTTTGGGTCATGTTCTTTTCCTTCGTTAAAGCTATAAGATATTTTTCTTAATTAAAACTTTAAAATTATTATTTACCACTGAAAGTATATGTTGATTCTGTATGGCTGAGATCTTGGCAAATGGGTATAATTCAGCACATTTTAAGGGAATCTTTATTTCATGATTTTATCCAGAAGCTGTTTTAAGTAGTACCTTTCTGTGTTAGATGGAGAAGCACAGCCCTGTATCTAAGAGCTGCTGAGTCTAAGGTTTCAAAATAAAATGAAAATGTACTTCAAAATTTGGGTAGCTGAAGTTCGCTGCTAGAGGTTTTTTTTTGTTTTGTTGTGTCAATGTAAGCTAGCAATCTAAAGAAGGAGAACTAAGAAAAAGAGTCTTTCACATATCCAGTGTAGCTTTTATTGCGTTGTTTGATCTGAGGGTGTCTGTTACCGGATCAGGAACAGTATCAGCATTTGTTCAAAACTGTGCGATAGGTGGGGGCTTGTGATTGCATCGACTTTCCTTCCTTTATCCTCGCGGACTGGGAGAAGTTCAGGTAGCACGGTTTTGTGGTGAAGCACTGAGCTGTGCCTGTTAGCTGTCGCTGTCATATGATACAGATTTTTTTTGCCTGGTAGTTGAATGAGTCGAACTGATGGGAAGGGAGATCGAAGGAAAAAATTTAATTTAAGGAGAAATTTTAGTTTAAGGGGAGTTCAGAATTTGCAGGATTATTTATCACATTTATATTTTTCTTGGACTAAATGGGCTTTCCTCAAACTGTTGTTTTTTACAACAAGCTACTGCAAAATCTACTGGCAATATTGAGAGTTGAAATGTATCTTTCTTCCATCCACACAGTGAATGTTTGTGTGCTTGGTTCCATCTGGAATGGATATAATTGAATCCTTGTTTGGCTCCTTTAATTATCTCTTTGCAAAGTCCTTGGCTGGGAATTTTGCCACTTACAATGCAAATATTCAAACTTAAGAGCATAAACTGTGCTTTCAAAGAGCGTTTTTGTAAACCTTTTATCATTTGGTGTTTTTCCAAAAGCGAACATGAGAACTTCTCAATGAACATGTTTTAATTTTTCAAATCCTCAGAGAAGATTTTGTTTTCTTGCAGGTTGGCTGTAGCTGCTAATTAACTTTGTTAATTAATCATGCTATGGGGATGAAACATGCTTGATTAAAAATAAATAAAGCCATATAGCAACAAAGTAATGCTACAGATTTTTCCTATTTAAAAGCAAAGATTAAAAAAACAAGATTAACTTTGAAGCTGCATGTCAAATGTTCTTTGCATTTGAAACATCTGAAAGGCTAAAGCAGCTAAAAGCTTATTATTTTTGCAGCTCAGTCATAGTAAAATGCTTATCCAATTGTAACACCGTGCTAAAAAATGAGGGCTGAGAATAGTCGCTGAAGGTGCCGTCTTAATCAAAACTGCTAGAGATGGTGGGTAGTAACCAGCGGGTCTGTTTGGTTGTTCTTAGACATGAAGGTCCTTGTTCTCTCTCGTTGCGTATCTTATCTGAAAAGGGAGGGAGAAGACCCGCTGGGCCCTATTTGAAATGGGAGCACAGAGTTTGCTTGCCTCAGAGCTGACTTATTTTTAGACACCATTGGAACAGCTGGCTCTTCTGTGTCCCTCGTTGTTGTTTTTTTCTCACACATGACAGTCAGGTTGCTTTTTTATCTTCTTGTGTTGAAAAGTGGTTTTGTTTCTCATAGCGGCAACATTATGAACACAGTATGAGAATGCCAGTCTTTGCTCTCCATCGCTGGGAAAATTAAGGAAGCCCTTTCTGAACCTCAGCCAGGATCCTCACCCAGAAGGGGAAGAGTTAGGAGGAGCCCTCTTTGTGGATGGAGGTCTAATGGAATTTACTCTGATAAAATTCCCAGATTCCAGAAATGTGGAAGTGATTCCGTGTTTGAGGTAACGCGGAGGGAGGACAGTAGGAGTATTCCTCATGTAGGAGGAATAACTAAACAAATGTCTGCAGACGACTGGCAGGAAGCGCATGGAGGAGCGGTTTGTGGGGTAGTTTGTTTGTTTATATTCTCCCCCACCCCCGATCTTTTCTCGTGAAATATCATTAGGCATTTGTTTTGTGATTAAAAAGTCAAAACCCCCTCAAAGGATATACTCACTTTTTCCACTAAAATGTATTAGGGCACTGAAGCGGTGCAAAAGTGCAGCGGGCTATTTCCAGCAGATGAACAAAGTTCTTAAAATAGGATTGACCAGTTTTGTAATTCGCCCGTGATAGTGTCCAGGCAAGGAAGAGGGAGGGCAGTACGCGTCTTTTAGAGGCTGTTTTTGGGTTACTTGTGTTAAGACTTTCAATGCTGTACTGATGCCACTTCTCCATTTTCAGTAATTTTTCAGATGAGCAAAAGAGGATCTGGATACCATGCTGGAGTAAGACAAATGCGACTTCCACAGGGCTGTGGCTGTATCGTCTTTAGGTTGTGCCAATGTTCAGTGATTTCAGCACCGTATATGTTAACGAATCACGATATTAGCAGTGCCTGGGATTCATCTGGTAGCCGTGCTTGCCGGGTACCACCAGCCAGCTGCGCGGGGAGTGTTGTGGAGGTTCAGCGAGCACGTGGGGGCAGGTGACTGTTGAGGAGACTTGGCTTAAATACCACATCTTCTACTGCAATGGAGAGGGGGGCTGGTTTGGTGACCCAGGCCTATGTTGAGCTATGGCTGAGTGATGTGAGAGCTGACGGCTCATCCTTCCTCAGCAGAAGTGGTTCCTGAGAAATGGCTGACAGGCTACTTTTATTGCAAGATCAGGAATAAAATACCATAGAGCGTTTAGCTTTTTGTGCTGGTTGAGAGCAACCCAGTCAATGACAAGAGTGGCTACAGAGCCCAGGGAGGTCATTGGCTGCCGAGTCCTCCCTCACCCCCGTCTGTGCACCTTTGACAGTGTTTGGGGGACAGTAGTTTCCAGGCCCTGCTCTTTTCTGTGGCGAGAGAGCTGGGAGATGTCACTCTCTGCTTTCAAGACTCCATACGTCACTGCAGTGTGTAGCAGGAACTTTCCTGAACTCGGAATGTCTCAGGAAGGCCGAGCAGTATTGCTGGCACGTGGCTGGAGCCCTTTGTAGGTGATGCGAGGCCGGTTTTCACGGCTTTCAAATGGCGTCACCGTGCGCTGCCTGCCCGCTGCCCTCTCTCCGCAGCCCTGAGCCGCTGGCACTCTTACATTTACATTAAGCTAAGTAGTCACTGGGGCAGAGATTTTAAATGTCCCAGGTAATGGCCAGGATGTTGCACTGGGATGGTTCAGGTCTTTCCTTGCAAGATTTCTGGGCAAAGCATGAGTAAATGGAAAATTTTGAACTTTATAATGGATATATTGTGATTTAAAAATCCTTTTGCTGGAAGTTTTCAAAGCCAATCATCTTTTGTAAATAATTTATTCATCTGCAAATGTTATGTTTCGCTGTGTACTGATAAATTCTTCATGTGCTGATAAATTCCTCTGACCTTTCTGCAGGGTGCTTTCAAAAATAGATATTCTTTAAAAATAGCCTTCTTGAAAAAAGGTCCTTCTTTTTCTTAAATCCTTTAAAAATTATGGTAGGTTCCTTAAGTTCCACTTGTTCTGCAAAGTATTTTCTGCTTTGCTGAGCTTCCCGAGCAAATTCCTCTCTTCCCATACCCCTCCAGCACTGGTCGGTTCCTGCATCACCTTCCACTGGCTCGGTTTTGCGGTTCACATGCTTGGTACGTGCTACATTTTCCCAGTCCCTACACTGTGAAAATCTGTTTCCTTTCTACTTACACTAAAACCCTACTTTCATTCCTTTCTTACAACTTTTCAGGTGAAAGTGTGTTGTGATCGCCAAATCCTTAATTAAGCAAATTAATTGCTGCTTGAGTCAAGCCAAACATTTGGCTAAGGATGAAAACAGGCTAATTAAAAAATAATAATAATTCAGTAGTTGTGAAATGCAGCACAGTGTGTTTAGAAATAAAATAGATTTTTTTTAAAAAAAATTCATTTTTATGCATACATTTACTGATGATCTAACAACCTTCCAACTTGGGTTAATGTAGTGCAGAATAAAGCTGATGCACAAGGCCATAGGAAAATAAGTGACGCAGTCTGGTTTGCCTGGTCTGTTTCCATATTGCCGGCATGATGAGCTACTGTGTTGTTTGAATGGAGCAAACGATGTTTAGATTCAGTTGATTTATTGACAGCTCTGTCAGATGGCCGCAAAATGAAACAATAATGCCGCTGCTAAATATCGCGGAGAAGCGTGGCGAGGAGAGCAGGACCTGCCAAGAGGGTTGCTCCAGCGATGTGCAGGAATGCCGCCCCGGCGGGGAAGCGATGCGTTCTCTCCACCAGTGAAAAATGAAATGCTATTCACACGCTTTTCTTTCCATAGGGAGAAGCTGTCTGTGGCTCGGCTGCAGCGAGAAGTTGCACGAAGTAAGAGTGAAGGAGCAATGGTAAGCTGCGGCAGCTCGCCGCTTTGCGATTCTTGTCTTACTGCTTCAGGCCTCAGCTGCGTTTTGTCTTGCTGAAGATGGTTGCCCGAGCGTTAAGGCTGTCTTGGACATCATGATGGGTGGCCAATGATGTATTCATAAATCTGAGGAAACTCAAGGCTCTATCTTGGCTTCCTTGGAAGAGCTATGGCCGAGAAAAGCTGTTTCCTTTTCCCTGCTGATGGTGCTTACTGGAATTGGAAGGAAGGCAAGCACGGGAAGGCAATTTCACATCAAAATGCCTTGATTTACTTGCCTGTTAAACCTTAGCCAGCTGCAGAAAAATGGAAGAATACAGGCATAGAAGCTTAAGAAAAACCTCAATCTGATAATTTAGTAATTCATGCAATGCTCCTCATGTCTGTTTTTCATGTAGCAATTTATGAGATTAGGCTTGTGAGCAAAAGTTGAAATGGCAGATTTTTGGTTAACCGCAAATCTCAATTTATAGAGTGCCTTATCTCTTCAAAACAATTTTCTTTAGGAGCCAACATGTGCTGAGTGTGCTTAATTACTTAATATTTAAGGAACTCTTTCCATCTGTTAAGGACGGTTTGTCCCTTTATTCAGAGAAAATGTTTTAGGCTTCCATGGGATAAAGCAGACCCATTCAAAAACCTTAAAACCCAAACCAGTCCCCTTGCACATACTCGTGAAGCTGCTGCTGATTTGAGTGAGTCACATAGCTGGCTGTGAGAAAACTTGCTCCAAAGTTTGTTTAACTTTGTGGAGAGAAGCTGTAGAGGGTCTCTGGGGAGTGGATGATCCATTAGCTGTGGGATGCAGGATCCTTAAAATCCCGTCTGCCTCCAGTGAGTGCATTTTATAAATCATTGCTAGTGATTAATAGAATGAAATGAGGTTTGGAGGGACCTAAGTGGCAGGTAGGAGAAACCTGCCGTGAATCTATACCTCTCGCTGCGGCCCCATGCGGCTGCAGCAGAGCTGGGGGTGCCTTGTGGGGGGCTGTGCTGGGACAGCGGCTTCTGGGCTCTGGATGCTCCTTAGGAAAGGGAAGGAGGCGAGCGGGGATTGCTCAGGGGGATAGTGCTGGTTTGCCCTGAGCACCCGCTGTGTGCCCGGCTCGGCTGTGGGAGCAGCTGCCCTCTCCCATCCCAGCGCCGCCCCAGGTGCATCTCCCCTTGGTCTGCAGCGTGGCTGGGTTGGCCGCCACAAGACTTTGAGATGGGGTTTAAGCAGTCGAGAAGACTGGCTACTGGGCCGTCTGTCTGTACTGGGGCAGACTTCCTGGAGGAAACGAGAAACAAACTTTACCAAGTTAAGCCGTAATCTAAAAGTCAGTGACCGAGATGAAACTCCTGGTGCCTCCAGGAGGAGTTTTGCCTGAGGAAGGACGTCCAAGATCAGGATTGGTTTTGCAATTGCATTTTAGTTTTCAATGTAAACAATTTTCAAAATCTGGGAAGAGCTATTTACCCTATTCAAAATGTTTCCTTTATTTTTTTTTTCAAAAATAGCTTTTCCTTGGAGGCACAGAAATAATATAATATATTGAGTGTGAAATACACTTAGTGGAATAATTCCAGACTTTATGAAGTGAGCAATATTGATTAACCTTCTAGACCTGGTAGGGCTGTTGGTATATGCACCCACCTTGTAGCTTCATCTCATGAAAATCAGACATTTCTTGTACCTTTTAGTATGGGCTTGTGGGCTTAATCACATAGCCCTGCTAACCAAAGGGACATTTTGTATAATTTGTTGAGAGGCCAAGCGTAACCCATGAGGAGCTGGTAGGTAGCTCTCCGGGGGTGCAATCTTCCCCCAAGGTAAATACGAGGTAGTTTTTCCCCTCTTCCCTGAGGGGTGATTTCCACAATTATCCCGCTATGGCCGAGGAGGAGAGCACCCATAGAGACAATTGCTTTGAAGCTGGTGATGTATGGAAACTTCTTTGTGTCTCAGTGCTCAGAACCGGTGATTTTAATACGAAACACAGCAGTCATTAATTAACATTAATGAACCTGCTTGGCTGTGAGCGGTAGGAGAGCAGTAAGGGTCCAGGCGATGGAGTGTTTGAACTCAGGGGAGGCCAGGGATGAAGTAACTTGTGTAGGATGCATTCGCGGGGCGTGCGGCACGGAGCCTGCAGCACATAGTGGTTTCGGGGCAAATGCTTTAGAAAGATTCACAGCAAAATTTCAGCGAGGGATTCTGAGCCAGCAAGCCTTTGGCAAACAGCAAGGTTTCCTCTGGAGAAGTGCTGGCAGCCAGCAGCGTGCCCACAGGGTACCGAATCGCATGTGCTGCTCTCTTTGGCGTGATGGACGTCCCTCCAGAGACAGCACGGAGCCCTCTGGGGCTGGTGGCCAGGCTGGCAGGCACTGGGACCAGCCAGCCACAGGGCGCCTGGGGGGTTTTGCTGTGCTGTCACCGGCTGCGACTCTGGATAAAAGGGATGGCACCCCCTACACCC
Organism: Chlamydotis macqueenii; assembly: GCF_036417535.1. NCBI lineage: Eukaryota > Metazoa > Chordata > Aves > Otidiformes > Otididae > Chlamydotis > Chlamydotis macqueenii. The sequence goes on from NC_141561.1 coordinate 8,114,761, forward strand.
CCCCCCGCCAACACAGTCAGTGACAGGCCATGGCTTTGTTTAATCACTAATTAGCTAATTGCCTTTGCTTATTCACATTATTTTTTTTGTTGTTTGTTGTGCTACTTAAATTGGCATGGAGGTTTTCAGTGAACTCCTTCATTTGGGAAGAGCACAGGTACAGCACGTGCCACCTTTATGCCACCTTTGATGCCTTGTTCAGTCTTGTGGAGAGCATTTTTCTACCAGGCGTGAAGCGAGGCAGAGAGCACGAGGAGCCGTGCAAAACGCCACACGAGTCTTTTGCACGACGGCACTTCATGTAATACTACGCTAGTGTTTCTTGCTTCTTTTCAAAAAATACGTTTTATTGGGATTTTGCAGTCAAAGATAGATCGTGAGGGGAAGAAGTGGCTGTGTTAAGCCAACCCAGACTGGAGCAGAGGCAGCGAGCAGGGAGCGTGCGCCCGTGCATGCTGCCCTGCCACCGGCGTGCTGGGGGACACGGTGTGGTGGGTTTGCGCTGTCCTTCCTGCTTCCCGTTTGGCACCTTTTTGATCACAGTGTGAGGAAGCTGCGGGTACTCTTTCCTCTTGCCTTCCCAGCACAAATCAAGGGGAGAATATTCTACTTAGGATTTGCTTCCCTGCGTGGGGGGCTGTCAGTTAGCATTGGCCGTAACCTGCAACCAGCTGTTGCCTTTTGCATGTGGTCCCTGGAAGCGATGGGTGGAAAAGGCGCCTGGTGCTCGAGTTCACTCAGCGTCACAGGAACTGCCGCAGTGAGGCAGACACGTACATAAAATCAGTCATGACAAACGAAAACGAAGCATGTGCTGTAGAAACTGCTTACGCTGTGATGTCTTTGCTCAAAAATGGGTTTGCACATCTGTATAAGTAACATATGGTGAGTGATGGTGAAATGCATTTTTATGAGGAGATATATTTCTGAGGAGGCTTAAGCTGAGACTGAAGATCAGGCAGTGCGTACTGTGTGCCATACCAGGGTGTCTGCCCCACAGAGCTCCCCATAAGAAAAGTGGTGTTTGTATGTCTGTGGTGGTTTAGCCATAATGTCCCGGTCCCAGACTTAAATTTTTCATGACTTCTTTATTATTGGAAACAGGTAAGTACTGTAAGGTACTAAAAAAGGTTAAATTATTTCATTTAAGGATAAATGTTTATCATCAAAAATATATGAATAACCTGTAATATCTTTTTTCCATATGGTTGTTTGGAAAATCCAATACCTCATATATAGGATTGCGTGAGTATGTATTTATAAATTACTTGAATTAGGAGAACTGAATAGATTCAGACTGTGAGTACCTGACGATTGCTCAGGTTTCTTTATTTTACAAACCGCTATCAGTAAATATTGATTATTCATTATCAAAATGCACTATTACACTACTGCCAATCCATCTCCTGAAAGTTTCAGCAGCAGAGAACCTAGATTGCTGGTTCTTCCAGTCGCTTAGGCCTCTTAATTTCTTAATGTGCATATTCGCAATTTTCTTAGTCATGTTTCTTCTGACTCATCAAGGATATTTTGCCTTCTTGTAAAGGAAAAGATGATCACTTCATATGTGTGCAGTTCTTACTGCATTTGGTGGAGGCTGTGCAGGTGTCTGTGGTGACGGAGATTCCATTATTAAAACGAACAGCTTTCAAAATAGATCACAGCTTTATTTCAAAGTATAGTAAAGACTGAAAACGGCTTTAGTCACCAAAGTCATCTTTTTTTTTTTTTTCTTTCTTCTCCTTTTTCTTCCTTTTAGCTTTAAGTCTGTGAATTTGGACTTTAGGATACAGAACGCTAGGTAAAGTGTTCAGTTTTGTGACATTTACTTAACGGTAAATATAGTGCCAGGTTAGGAAAAACAGGAGAAAAGTGCTGCCACAGTTACACGGCAGAGTTCTTGTGGCAGCCTAAGTGCTGTGCTAGCAGAAACTATATTAAAAACCTAAAATGAACCAAAAATATAAATAGTTATGTCATGTTTTAGTGACTTGGATTCATTTAATATTTACCCAGAAAAATGTTGGGTTTTTTTTATTTGATACCTTTATTTACATAAATGTTACATGGTTGCATTATTTTGTACTTTTGCGTCCAAGTCCTTTAATTCTACTCTGTTTTCCATTAGTTCAGTGGCCTGTAACCTGCACAAAAGAAATTGTACCACTCTGGCAATTTAGCTGTGAAGGTTAAAGTGGGACGATATTGCCTTTTATATCTACACGGGTTTTGCTTAGGGTGGGCCCTAGGCTGTGATTTACTGTGTGTCCTGCTGCGTCTGTAAGTGATGCAAAGTGATTATCACGGGCTCTTCCCGGTACCAGTCTATCCCACACCTGCACCCTTTTGTTAAAACCCCACCGTGTTAAGTGAATGTGAGGTCCCCACTGAATAGGTTTCCACCCTCTGGTAATCCTTCTGCATGGGATTGATTTATGAATGTATCAGATTCTTTGTTAGCATGTAAACCACTAATTAATTTAAAGCTCTCTGTGGAGAAATTAAAGCCCTGGTTAAGGCTTTCAACAGGCTCAGATGGTGCTAATAATGGAAAAACAAGTTACATTAATGAGTTTTGATGTGATCAGCACAATTCTTGCTTTACAAACAGTTTTTGCTGTAAAACAGTAGAGACTGCAAGTTTTTAAATAAAGAGTGGAGGAAGTGAAAATGAAAGGCAGAAAAAAATCACACCGTCAGTAAGATATCCCACTCTTACTGGGAACAGAGACACTTCTGCTTGTTACAACTTTCTTGAGTGCAATGTGTTTAGATATATGTAACAGCCTCTTACAAAACCATGGGAAGCGCAAACTGGTCTTTTTTCCAGATGGAAACCGAAGTTGTAATGTCATGTAATCAGCTTTGAAAAGATCTCTGCCTCTTCTCCTCATCATGTGCTGCCGAGCTGTAGCGTTCGTATGGAGATGGATGTGTTGAAGTGCAGGAAAGGTCTTGATTGAAATGGTATTAAAATCAGTAGAAAGTCCGACCGTATTCTTTGCTTTTCCAAACTCCAGGGGGTTTTATATGTCATTTTAGTTGTTTGCTCTTTCACTCAAATTTAGACTTTTAATATAGGTGCTAGTTTTGGTGAGAAGAAAGAGGAGATCACACTCCAGCTTGACGATGCTTTGTTGAGCTGAGTGAAATGAAAGCCAAATCTCCGTCTTTTCTTGTAGGAAGCTGAAAATGCACAGTTATAGTGGCAGCCCATGATTGTAGGAAATTGTGCTTTTCCCGCACGTCTCCCGGGAGCTGCATTTACCTCTCCCAGCTCTTGGCACTGCCAGGGCACTCAGTCTCGGGCCACCATCCCGGCTCTGCGGTCAGCGCCGCAGCTAATGTTAATGCTGCCCCATTAATCAGCTGGCAGGGAGCCCTCTGGAAAGGAGCACGGTCAGCACGTTCAGAGGGCCCGGCTCCTAACATCTGCACTATGCACCTTGTTGTTACGGAAGAGGGGGAATCCCGAGGTTGCTCTTGAGCTGGGGTCTTACAGATGGCAGCACAATGCGGTGCCGCGGAGGCACTTGGTGTCACCGGCGTGATGAATCTCTCCGATCGCCTCCAGCAGCTGGGAAGGCTGGTGTTGCAGAAGCACCCGGGTCATTCAAAAATAGATGATATTTAGTGATAAATGAAGTGTTAAAGATGAGATACAAAAGGCTAAATTGTCTTTCCCAACTTCTGGGTCCTTACGTCTATGAAAACATCTCTGTGCTTTAATTAGAAAGTAGCGGAGAGAAAGACAGAGGCAAAGTTGCCGTTCTAAAATGTCTCTTTGAATAGTAAACATCCTAAACTGGCGAGCAGCAGCCTGACCCCTGTGCCGTCCGCTCTGTGAAGCTGTGTCTTTATACACAGCCGGCTGTGCTGTCTGGCTCCTTTTTCTTGGAAACTTTGTCATACAGAAATCAGTGACATTAGTCGTCGTTAGCATCAATAATGATTACTGAAATTCTTTGCAAGCTTAGTTTAGTGCTCTTGGGCCTCATTAATTGTCCATACTTCATTAGGCCAAATGTCCTCGTTCACAGCTTGGCGATTTTATCTTCAGTGGTTTTGAAAGAAAAGATTGTTTTGTTCTTCGTGTCCCGAGTATTTTTTGTTGTTTGCTTGAAATCTGCAAGTATTTTCAGGTTTTGTTTTTTAAAGCTTTTATGAATCTAAGGATTCTTTATGATGTAAAATTGCTGAGACCGTTCGACAGTCATTTTCCAATGAAAAAAATCAAGCTGGTTGTCCCCTCTTCCTGAAGTGAAGTACGGAGAGCCCGACGGCCTCCGCTCAGAGCCATCTGCTTTTCAAAACCCACGTTAATCTTTCCTGCTTAATTAATTTCAGAGCCCGGTTTGTTCACAAATTCCACAAGAAATCGTTAAAAATCAATTGACTTTCACTCCATTGTTGTTTAGGGTGTTAACAGAAGCTGGGAAGATGCTGGAGGCTCCCCGGCTCTGGCTTTCCACCAGGAGAGGGAGCTGCAGCCATGGGAAACACCCCGCCTCCCAGCCCTGGGGAAGGGCTGGCGCTGTGGGATGCTGGAAGTGCGGTCCTGCCTTCCTTCCCTGGGATTTAGGCTTTGTGGAGCTGGAAGGTCTTAGCCACAGTATTTGAAAATACACAGGGCTTTGAAGGGGCTCTTGGTCCTTGCCATTGCCAAGGCAGCGATGCACCATCCTCGGTTTTGGGGTTTTCTTGCTCTCCTTGTCGTAGGCACCGGCGCTGTGAAGACTGTTACTACTATATCCAAAGGAGTGGAAATAAGTTTTGCCCTTCAGCTGGAACTCACGGAAGTGGTTTGTCTCTTCAATAAGTTTCTGCAAGTAAAAAAAAAAAAAGAGTCAAATAGAATTATGTAAGAATCACCGAGCAGAGAAAATAATGCATAAAAATGCATTTATATAAAGTCTGAAAGTAAAACAGAGGCAATCTGTACAAAGTATGTCATATCAACTAAATTGCCCCTGAGTAGAAGTTGCCATTTATACATTAGATAACAAAGGCAGGGGATGGTGAAGTGCAGAAAGGGCACGAGTCTCATCGCATCGACGGGCGTATGGAATATCGGAGTGGCAGTTGGCTTCAGCGCGAAGCAAATCCCGCTTTATGGCTGGAAACAGATGTATCCCGCTCTAGGCGATTCCTCACCGCCTAATAGGAGTGATGCGCCCGTGCACTCATAACAGTGAATCGCAGCCATTTTCATATCAAAGGTTAAGCTCTGCAATCCTGAGCTCCTCCAGGCGACGGCAGGAGTTGACTCGCGGAAGCCACACGCTGGCTGGATTAATATTTTTGCAAGGGTGACCTGAATAGAGCCACCAATCACGGTGGCTGAAGAGATAGAACATTTTCGGTCAGGTTTTATCTCAGGCAAGAAAGGGATCTCGGCTAGGACAGCGTTAGTCGCAACGTCTGGGGCTCTGAAAGGTGAAGGGGGGCACTGGGCCAGCAATTTGAATTTCATGCAAACTAGGAAGGTGAATTTGTACGGATTAGTAGTAGTGAAACTGCTGTGATATACTTGACATTGCAACTTTTTTGTTGAAGTAGCTGGGACAATTAGCATGTTACAAGTAGAAGAAATCACTAGGGTTTTTTTTTGGGGGGGCTGGGGTCTGGCCAGTCGCAGAATTGATCGTACTTACCAGCAACTGTAACTTCCATCTAAAAGGTCTATTGGCAGTCTTAGTCTGGGAAACAGACAATTCAATTAATTTATCTTAAGACTTTGCTTTTTTAAAAATAAACCTCTTTTCTAGAATTTTCAGAGTTTGTTCTTAAATCTTGTAGGCCCACTTGTAAAACTCAAGAAAAACTCTTTGTCTTCTGGTTGGAGTCAGTTAATTCGAATCCAGTCACAATATCCATGGCAACAATTACAGCCTTTTTCTGTCCTTCCCATATTTGTATCCACTCTTCTGTGGGATGCATTAAACTCTCTCTCAGGGTGATTTTGGCTCGTTACTGATTTCTCTTGTGAAGTGTAGCTAAAGCAAGGCAGAGGGGATGAGATGGCGCAGAAATACGCACTCCCCAAATTCGCCGCAGTCTAATCGAGCCAGTCAGGGTAGGTGAGCATTTTCACTGCTGGACAGGGAGTACAATTTAATTTCCCATTGTTGTCATCTAAAGGTGAACTGAAATATCGCTCTAGTCATTTTTATTTCTTGTGATATGTGGCACTAGTTCCTGCACAAACCAAGGGTGTCTTTTCTGGGTCCAGAAGAATGACCTTTTTTTTTTTTTTTTTTTCCCCAAATGGGACAGAAAAGGCTAGTGGGAGGAAGAGAAAGTTTCTGTAAAAGGAAGGACAAAGTTTATCTACCAAGAGTATACTGCTCAGGTGTGCTGCTTCCATTAAATGCCCATGTATTGAAATGAATGCAGTGCTCTTGGAGCTTGTACCATGAAGTCAGTGCCAACTCTTGGAAAGAGTCAGCTCAGGCAGTGCTTTAGATTGCCTCGTGTTAGAGTAAAGACTCTTTAGTGGAACAAGTCTTTGTCCAGCATCTGATGCAGTGGGGTCCTGATTCATTATTGCTCCACAGCACCAAGCTAGCATGGTAAGGTACTGTTGTCTTGTCCCCTCTGGCTGGGCAGAGATAAAAAAAAATATGTGTATATATATATATATGCACACACACATACAGAAAGTAGTTTGTTGGATGTGAATAAAAGAGAGCAAAAACTGGGAAAAACTGTTGGACTGTTTCTGACCACTGAACACTTTACAGGTAGACATGAAATCTAGTTACAGCTTCTCTGAGTAAGATCTGAACTTGTCAATATTCTTTGTGCCACTGAGCCGCATTAGCTTTGTTGTTTTTTTCCTTGGGAGAGCATAATCACCCCCCTCTTTGCAACTTCTATTGCAACTTCTAAAAAAAAAATATTAAAACATACTGGGGAAGTAATGTCACCCTGTACTAAACTTACGTAGCTTCGTATAGATTCGTATGGTTTGAGCTAGCAACTGTGATTCTTCCTTTTTTTTCCCCTCCCTACTCCAGTCTCATAAACTTTAATTCAGTTTTTGCTTTGTCAGGAATTTGCTTTACATACTTTCTGTTTGTTTTGGCTCTGTGTCCGTTGCATTGTGATAAGGCTTCTTTTGATATTCGACGGGATCTTTCATAATGAAGATCTCATGACATAGTTTTCCAAGTCCGGAACTGGTGATCAGACTTGCCTGCATGTCCTGCGAGAGGAGACTGTCTAGACTGAGGGGATGACTGTGGTGTTTGGATTGCGTTATTTCTGTACCGCTTGGCATGATGCACTCTGTAGTTATTCTGGAAACTAATTAAAGTACCAGGCTTTGATACAGGACCTTACTTGGCTGTGAAGTGGCTGTCCTTCATTCTCCAAACTGTACTGATAAGTCGTGCTTTCTGTACAGTGCCCTGTTGCATGACTTTAAATAACCAAGTCCTTAAAACCCATCTTTGCGATATTCGTTAAAGGTCGTAGTCTTCAACTTTGTTCTGCAAGGCCTGTTACTACCTCTGCCATCTAAGTCCTTTATAATCTTGGAAAGATACTTTAATTTCTTATCCGAATGGCTCATTAGTAAAACAGGCTTTATTCTGATGCTGCTGCTGTTCGTGTGATTGCCTGTGTAGGTAGTGAACTCTCTGGGGAAGCGGCGGGGTCTTACTGGGTGCCGAGAGCCATTCGGAGCCTGGGGTGCTGATGTGCCATGAATAATCACGGCCCAGCGACTTTGGATGAATGCCGAGAGGGGATTTGGCTTAGTAGGTGCAGTCCATACGACTGTCATTTTGTAATTACATCTTTACGCTGCACATTTGTGATTGGCATCCATGGTGACACTGCTTATTTAAAAATGATTTCTGAGTGCTGGAGAAAAATTATTATCTCTTGGGAACATCCTGTTCCTGGTAGTATGTGTGAACAAGTGCCCTGCGGCAGTGACTGGCAGAGTTTTCCATTTAAGAAACTTCTTCCATTGCCATCTCTAGAGGAGCGGATCAGGACTCCCAAGTGGTTGTTGGAAATCTCGTGTTGCGTATGATTTCCCTAGGTCATTGATAAAAAAGCATCTCAGAAGGGAAAACTTGTGGTGTAGGAGGTACCACAGGAAAATACATGCCTTAAATGAGAAGCTGAAAAATAATTTCATACTAAAACTAGACTTTGCGAGTTGTTGGCTGTGATAGTCTAGTTGCAGCCGTTGTATCTTCCATCAGTTGACAGGGGCAACCTGTTCACAAACTGAAATATGTAGGAGGAGGCAGTGAGTGGAAGTTGGGATGTGAAGAATGCACGCAATCTAATGCATTTCAAAAGGAAGAGCTTTAGAAGGAACATAAGCAGGTTAGCAGAAACATTCTTGTGAACTCCTAGAAAACAAGAATATCAGCTTCTGGAAATGTATTTAATCTAAGGTAGATGGGAAGGAGAAACTTGTCTCGGCTTTGCTCTTTTCATGTAGTTACAGCCTTACATCTAGATGCCTGGGCAGGAGCAGGACTGACGATACTTGATGGGTTCATCCCCTGCCCCCTGACAGCTGAAGTAAATGCTTGAGCACCCTGATTCCCACGAACCTAGCTCTGCTTGACTTTGCTGGCATGGTCAGTGCACGTAGGGTGTTTCTTTTCAGCCCCATTTAGGCAAAGGTTGTTCGTATTTCACTGTACTGAATTTGATATCAAACCTGATGTCCTGAGCGAGTGATAGGAAGTTGTTTGTTGTAGTAATATATTGCAGTAGTACACAGAAGCACTGGTGAAGAACAAATTTCCTGTTCTGCAGCTGCACAGCAAAATTTATTTCTTGCCAAAGCTTAGAAACTACAAAATTACAAAGAGTTTGCTAACCTGCTCTTCATACTCCTGGTACCCGGTGGACAGACAAACGGATATGGCTGTGATTCAAGAAGTCTCTAAAGCATTGCCAAGCCGTCCTGGTCCAGGGGGTCGCTCTCTTGATTTTACAGAGCATCTGCCGCTGTGAAAGATGAGGGAAACGTGTGTGGAAATGATGTGAAACATTGGTGTGCTGTCCAAAATGTGCCAAAAATTTAGAACAGTTCCCCTGACTGCTATTTTAGTACTCTATGTGGTAGAGAATGCACATGGAAAGTCCTGTGTGTTAATTAGGTGATTATGTGTTTTATTATCCTGGAACAGAATTTCTGCTCAGCCTAATAACTGCAGCTACTTCTGGTGGATTTTTTTCCACCGGTGCTGAAGGTGGAAAAGGCAGAAGAGAGGAGAGCTGCACGCTTTGATTTTAGTAGTTGGCATTTTTTGTAGAGAAAGAAACATCTTTTCTTTTTTCTCTTCAAGAAAATCAAACTAACACTTGTAATTGTCAACATCTGTTGTTAAGTTGAAACAGAAAAAAAACCAGCAGATTTTTTCAGTCATATCTTAAACGAGAGATGCATATATGACTATGTGCAATTAATAGATTAGAATAAACTATTGTTTGAGACAATAAAAGTTACATCCTATGTAAAAAGAGAAACATGGAAATGAAGACTAGAGAACTAAGTGTCAGAGTTTTTATATCGGGTTTTGATCTTCTGCTGTCGAAGCGTAGCTAGCCTACCCACTAGGAAAGGGGCTGGCGCTTAGAATGGAACTGAATTTGGTCTCTGGAAACCTGAACAGACATTCAAGTGAACCTGTTACTGAAAAGTGGTACTGCAAAATGGTATCAAGTGGAGACACAGTCTTCCAATTACTCCAGTTGGACCAGTGAATGGATTAAACACAACATGCAGACTTGTTCTTCTATCTTTTCAAGTTCTCCTGGGTACCAGACTTGCAAACTCAGTCTAGCCCATGCAAGTTGACTCAGTTCTTCTGCATGTGTTCACTGTCAGCACTAATAAAGATTTTGCAGTGACAGCTCTGTTAAAAATACTGTTGAAGATGCACCAGGCAACAGAAAACACACTTCATTTTCCTATTGCCTGTAGCAGTGCCTGCAGTGCTAAAGAAGTGAATATGATAAAGAGAATATGAATGTGTCAGAAAACTAAAGTGATGGGACTCTGGAATACATGGAAGGAACAGCTGAGTAAATAAGGTTGGTTGTTTTTTTTTTTTTTTTTTTTTTTTGCAGTTACTTACCAACCATAAACGGACTCTACAAGTGAACTCAGAAAAAAAAAAATGTAATAAGATCTGACATGTTCATGAGCAATGCTGTGAAGAGCCTGGGAAAAAGAAATGCTGTATGGAAAGGTTGCTAGCAGCACAGTTGTGATGCCGGAGGTGTTGAGTGTGTCAACTGGGAAAGGCAAATAGAAGTGTGTGTGTGTGAAAATTTAAAATATCAGTGTATCTCAGATATGTGGGGGTCTGGTGGCACTACAAACCCTTCTGAGCCACTTCTGACAGCTGGCATGGTGAAGTTCTGCTTCTCCCATCCTCCCAGTTTTTGTTTAGCCTTACATCTATTTCAGTTAACGTCTTGATATTCTATTTATTAGCAGGAAATAGAAATACATTCAAGAGAAGTGCAGAAAGTGAAGAAGCCCTAACTCCCCACAGGGTCAGGGCAAGAAACGTGCTATTGCTAGCTTGTCAGTAAATCCCAGAGCTCCCTGCAGCAACAAAGCAGATTTCACTAGCTGATCCTTAAAAGCCTAATAAAACTCTTAGAAGTGTGTTTTTTCCTAATGCTTATCCTGTGTGTGTCCTGCTGCCTAACTCCTATCTCACTAACACAGATCCAAGTGGGAAACGCTTGATTCAGTCACATGCCTGTTTGTTCTGTGAGCATCCAGTCCTTTAGAAAAGAAGCCATTTACATCATCTAAAGAACATCTTGGTCAGTTACAGAGGAGAAACCCCATTTGCTTTGGGCACGGGCACACAGGCATTGCAGGTAAGGAAGAGTCATTTAGGACGCCGCTGTCTCCCTGCCAGGGGTTGCTGTCACCACAGCGGAGCGGGTGGGGATTGCGCTAGTGCTCCATTTTCTACTCCACTGTGCAGCCTGCCAGCCTGCTTCAAAGCACGTCTGGTGGTGGGTTCAGTTAAACCAGCTGCCCCGTACCCCATCCTGAGCCTAAAGCAACTCTTTGCTGACTTGAAAGGCTGGTGACCTCCAGGTAGTGATCAGGGGTGATCAGACTGGGGGCAGTGCCCTCTTTGACCATTACTGCTGGATGTCGAAGAAGCCTTGTGCAGCGCCCTCCTTGTCACTGGTGCTCTGGGACTGTGTCCTTTCATTGCATGCTTTGGAAAGCGTAGGAGTAAATGCTGCTCCCACCGTATTGCTTCATGTGAATTCCGTAGGTTAAAATCAAAATCAATACCAGGTGTAAACAGTGGAGCTTGAGTGACATGTCACCTTTCATTTTCTTTTTCTCTGTGCTTTGTCTTCCTCATCTCCTTTTCCACAGACCATGCTTTATTTCTGGTGGGGCACTGTTCCGTTGTAGCAGATCCCTTAAATGGATGGGCATCAATGTTTCAGAATCAAAATCCAGCATGATGGCAAATTCATGGCTTCTTTCTCCCCACTCTATCTAGACTATAGGCATTTGCAAGTATGCCACCAATACTGGTTTGCGGTAATGTTTACGTAGTGGCTTATCAAAATATTGTTACCTGTTTAAAAGGAAATTGAATAAATATTCTGAATCTGAGCTGACCACTGGCTGCCATAATTCATAGGATTTTCTTTTATAGACACTCCAAACAATGCAAACAAGATCTGGAAACTGTCTGCCTTTTAAAACCCTCTTTGAAAATCTTTCTTAAATTTTGAAAGAGTATCAGCTGTGGGACTGCACTGGCTTACAGAGCTCAAGGAACCTCTTCCCTCCTTCTTCAAGCCTATGACTATGGTGGGATTTCATTCAAATGGACAGCAAATATTTATTACTTAAGTGTAAGAAAAACCCAAAACATGCCATATCAAAAAATAAATGTAATCTGAGCAAGTGCAAATGTGGAAACTGCCCTAAATCATATGGCCTAAAGCTCATCTCATGCACCTGTGGAGTATACAGTTGGTGAAAGCATTGCTGTAGGTCACAAAAAGTCTGAAGAACATGTAATGCCCTTAAGAGAGCTTTGGTCTAATCTTCTGGCCCTCTCTGCTAGTCAGAGTAAGCTCTAAAGAAAATGAAATGCTGTTGAACAGCAGAGGGATGTTTGGGCAGGCAAGGTCATGAAACGTGTCCTAATAATTACCTGTGTTACCACCAACAAGGGTGAAAGTGTATCTAGAGCAGGTTTCTCCTGTGGAATGCCATGCGTTAATGTGCCCTTCTCCTGTGCACATAGTATTGGGTGGTTTGTGGGTTTGAGTTAGGATTTTTTTAAATGTTATTTTTGTTTGTTTGGAATGGTTGATTTACTGAAGATCAGTCCCCTTTATTCAAGAAAAATTCTGGAGACTTCTTTTCTCATCCAAGATGGAGTTTCTGATTACTAAATATAGGCAATATCCCATGAGCTAAGGCACTTGGACGTGGATCCTTTTCTAAATCATCTGGATTCATTTATTCCTGATCTTTGTGTTGTGAGTGGGGAGGTTGGTCCCATGGCCTGTTTACTTAAATAAATCTACTAAAGAGTGGCTGAGACGCTTGTACTCCCTTATCAGTAAAGCATTCAAATCTCTTCAAGCCTGTGAAGGCTTGAGATGTTTAAATACAGGCTATCACTGCGTTGCTATTTAATGTTTTGGTGTCATTTTTATTTCTTCAAAGATTTAGTTCTGTTCCGATGGAAAAAAAAAAAAAAAACAAATGGCAAATCCTCAGTTGTGTTTCTGTGACGGGGAGCTCTTGTTTCGCCAGACAGCCTTACCTTCTGCGTTTCATATGCTGCTGCATCGATGTCCCTTTAGGAAGTGTTTGGGAGTTGCAGATCTGATGGAAAAGTGTAGGTGGATCAATAATTGACGCCTTGCTGGCCCAGGTGGGTTGGCTGTATTCCCTTGCAAGGTGTTGTCTGCACGCACTGTTTTGTGCTGGTTTATGCTTCAAACACCATTATTAGAAATTTTATTGAATCAAACAAGTGGGAAACATAAACTGGCACAGACTGGGGATTTTTGCTTGTTTGCAGCTGAATTAATAAAGACTGATTGTAAACAAGTTCCATTGGTTCTAAAACTTTGTTTCTAATAAGAAAAGATTGTATATAGCTGGTATAAAAAAAAAACACCTTTATGCGTGGCTGGACATCTTAATATAGTGCAAGTCACCTTACAAAAAAAAATGTGTAGCAAACGGCTTGGAATTATAATTAGCCTTTATAATCTAAGTTGTTTCAGGGGGAAAAAAAAATTACATTATATTACTAATTAATTCCACTGTTTCTCATTTTGGTATCGACAGAGGGTTTTTCTTCACACTTCTGAATATTAGGTATTCATGTGAATTATGTCTGTCTTAATATTGTTTCCAAGCTTTCATTTGATCTTGAAAAACATTTCATTATGTTTAGAGAAAAAAGATTTCTTTAATTATTGTCTGCAGAAGCTGTTAGAAGCTCAATTACATTTTCAAATTCATTTTTTAAAAGCATTATCAGTGTAAGATTAATAATTTTTAAAAAAAATCCATGATCTGACTATGTGAGACTTTTAAGTTCACTAAAAGTATTCTAGCTACACCCCTTCTCCTGTAAGAAAATAATGTCTAAGATGGAAAAATGAATTATGCTAAGAACTGAAGATCAATACAAGCCTATGAAATTGAGCTATCAACTGTGAATTTGAATGAACAGCAATTGTTTTATTAGGGAGACAGGATTCTCAAAATATGTATTGCTTGCTTTCATTCCGCATTGAAAATTTGATACAGGGACGACCTTTAAGAAGTTGAGGGGGTGACAGCTCCTGGGGATGCAGAGCCTTCCCTGCAGAAGGCACGCCTGCGCACGCGGTGCTCGTGTAACCACCGCATCTACAGGTGCGTCTCCAGGAAAGGTGCTACAGGAGGTCCGTGTAGGTGTCTCAAATTTATTAGTATCTGGAAGACTGAGTGGGATTTTTTGGTATTTCATTTTTTTTAACGGTGACTCCAGTGTTGTGTGGCCTGTCGTTGGGTTTTCGCAGAAGCACGGAGCTGTTGGGCAGTAAGAGCTCCCTTTCAGAGGGCTGGCCGTACACCACGGCTGTTGGAAGCGATGGGCAGACAGCGCTGCTAGCCATCTAGCTCTGTGCTGAAAGGTTTGATGAAATATTTAGGTTTTTTTTTTTTTCTGTAAAATAAATGTTGTCACAACTCCAGCTATATATACAGTACTGCTCGTGTAATAGCCTGCCTAATTCAGATTAATTGTAGGCTTGCGATGATAAAGGAGCTTCAGCACAGCAGTTATTCTGTCGTACAGATGCAATTAAAACCATATCAGTGCAGTATAAATAATGCTAAATTAAGTTGCTGTCCTGCCACATGGTGGCAATTTTGAGCTAGTGCACAATGAAACCTGGCATCTTATTTTATTCAGAAGGAGTAACTACACCAAGAAAGAGCTTCTAATTTACTTGAACTGCTCTGGAGCAGGATTATCACCCAGGAATATGAAGTGTGTAAACTACTGTCACTAAAATGTCACTAATAATAATAAAACTTTCCTGTCTTGCTATTCGTCTTAGAGCCAAGCAAAGCTTGAAGTTTACATCTGGTAGTCACGGGATACTTGTGCTAGTCTGATATGAGGCCAAAGAGAGAGATGTATTAGCAAATTAAAATTTCATAGTGGAAAATAAGTTATTTGCTTCAAATTATATACTTTAGCTGTTTTCAAGGCAGTTTTAGAAAATGCTAATACAAATTATTTAGTGTTAATTAGATTTTCCTGGTTTATTTGGGCAGCCTGTCATTTTGGGAGCAGAATCCTGTTCTAAGGAACCATCATTTTTTCTTACTGGAATGAAAAAGCTAGAAGATATCAGTCTAAAATTAGGCTACTGCTTTTTATACTATTTATATCTTGCTGTTGCAGAGCTTTAGCAGGAATAAGTTTAGGAAAAATGATTACATCATAAAATAATGGGGGAAAAAAGCAGAGGCCTAATATAAATCAAGGAAATGTCTTCTTTAGTCTCTGTATTACAATTCTGTATCAGGTGAAAGGGTAATTAATTTTAATTACGAAGCAGCCACACAACTTCACCCTTACCTTTCTTATTTTGAAGAGAAGTGGAAATAAAGCTACCTCTCCCTCCATGAACCCTCCAAGTGCTTCTGTTATTACTGTTTGTACCTTAATGCTTCAGTGTGCTTTAAAAACACCTATAAACTTCATCCCTGGGGAAGCTTTGAGTGTCTCAGGGTGTTTGTCAGAATTCCCAGTATAGCTGGAAACAGTAATGAGGGACAAAGGCATATTAACTGCCACTGTCGGAAAGCTCGGGTTTCAATAGCTGGCTAATTTAATAAAGTCTTGTTACAGTAGAATGATTCAGCTGTAAGCAGCCTGTAAAAATTGTAATAAGCACAATAAGCAGTGCACTGCTTTTTTCCCCACTCTTTGGGGTAGCGTTTTTTTCATGCTGTCAAAGTCCACCACAAGGAACGGTGCAATGTTCTGCAAAGTTGTTTGTCAGTGCCTGGGTTTATTTTTGCAGAGAAGTATTGATTACAGAATGAGAAACATTTGGTTTAACAGCGGTCGATGAGGAGCAAACAAAGGATGCTCTGAAGTTTGGCTCATTTTAATTTGAATGAAAATACAGTACTTGGTGCAGTTTATGATGAAATAAAAAAAATCTGCTCTCTGTTCACATTTCTTTCCTGTCATCTGTGACTGAAATAAGTTTAGACAGGCAGAGGACTGTGGTCTCCTGTGTGCTGGGTTTGGGACCAGGTCGCACAAGGGGATTTTGGATGGAGAGCTCTGGCCTTGCGTGGGAGCCTTGGGCTTTGCAGGAGGGTGGCAAGCAGGTCCAGCTGCCTCTGGAGGTGACCACAGCAGAGAGACAGACCCACCTTCCGTGTGAGACAGACGAGGCTGAACCACCTCGGACTCCTTGACCTGTTTGGTTTTGGTTTTGCAGGACCCAGACACAAGCTCTCATGCAGTATCTGTGACATCGTCTTCCCTTTAACCAACAGCTTGGGCTGTGGGGACCTGGGGCTCTGTGTGCTCCACGGCACTTCAACAAATACTGTTTGATCCCCGTGCATTATGGTGGGGGAATGAAATTTTCATTGCATTGGAAAAAAAGAGTTACTTTGTCAAAGTAATCAACTGAGAGACCAAGTTGCAAATCCCAGTTTCTATGTCAATTAATATTTCATAATTAATTCTTGAAAAATGAAACTGTTTCACCATCCCTCTCTCATCGCTTATCCCAGGATGTTTTGTGGCTCTTGCCTGCACCAGTCTTTCAAAAGTGGCATACAAAGGAGAAAAAAATAGTGGTTTTGAGTACTTTTAATATGCATATTTATTAATAACAGTATTGAGCATGGACTTGCTAGGAAAACTGATTTTAATGTGCTTCTAGTAGTTGCTATTTGTTTGCTTAATTCTATTGTCGTCGTTGTCGACTTTTGTGGTGGTAGTGGTGGTGTCTACTTTTGTGGCAAGTTGATTCTCTCTGGCTCAGAGGATGTTGTGTTACAGACCAAGCTATGATTATGTTAAATTGACTTTTATGGCAAGATATCAGATGCATAGCATCAGGAGATGCATTAAAAATAAATACATAAATACTCAGTTTAGGTTAGCAGTGACTTAACGGTACTTCAAATTGTAAACAAAAAAAACCCTGTATTCTTTTCTTGCCCTCATTTAAATTCATTGCAAAATATCTGTTTGAAATCAATATTAATTACATAGAAATTGTGACCCTCTTTAGCAAATGCTTTAAAGTAGATCTTAAAAAATTAATGTGAAGGTTATTAGCCTGATTTTGAGCAACATTAAGCCTGTGTTAAATATTCCAGTGTAGAGTTTTTTGACAAAATCGTGCTCCCATGTTAGCATAATTAGTAATACCATAGTGAAACCCTTCTTACCATGCAGTAGGGAAGCAAAGAACAAATTCAAGAATACAGAAGAATCTTATTTCTATTTAAACAGTAGTCCTTTCCACTACTTGTAAGGTACCCGTAAAGATAAGATTACATGTGCCCCTTTTAAGACATTTTTGATATTTGAACTAATCAATCTGGTTACACCTAGCTGTTCTTAAGAATTGCTGTTTGTAAGACTCAACCATAAGCTAAACAGAAAAAGGAGGGACCAGTTCCTGTGCAGATGTTGGGCTGGCTCCCTTAGGAACACCACCGCCCTGTGTAGTATGCATGGCGTGTGTTTACCGAATCCCTTTAATTTTTCACTTGCAGTTATATAGTTTTCAATATTGATGCACGGCCACATTTTTTCTTTAACATATAGATAACGTTATTGATCAAAGGAGTAGTATGATTTTTATGTGAAAGACAAATTAAAAAGTTAAAACCCCGATGCTCTGGGGTGGTGGGTTGACCTTGGCTGGCTGCCGTGCACCCACCCAGCCGCTCTCGCCCACCATCGCAACAGGACTGGGGGAGAAAATAAGGTTAAAAAGCTCATGGGTGGAGATAAAGATGGGGAGATCGCTTGCCATTTACTCTCACAGGAAAAACAAACTTGGCTTGGGGAAGATTAATTTAATTTCTTGCCAGTTAAAATAGATTTGGTTAATCCAAAACAAAGGCAAATTTTAAACAATGCTTTCCAAAGTGTGGTTTGGGGAGTTTGATTCCCCAGCTTCCCCCACTGCGTGGCGCAGGGGGACGGGGATGGGGTTTGAGGTCAGTCCTCCTCACCAGCTTCCCCAGCCCCAGGGTGGGCTCTGCGCAGGCTGCAGTCCTTCGGGAAATGGCCCCCATGGTCCCGCCACGGGCCGCAGGGAAACACCTGCCCCAGGACGGGATGTGCCTCCTCCCACTCCTCCTCCTCAGAAACCCAGGCACTCGCTGGGCTGTTTCTCACAATTTTTTTCCTTGCTCCTCCCTGTAATTGTGGCGTTTTGCCCTTTTTTTAAAATACATTTTCACAGAAGTGCCGGTGGTGTCGCTGATGGGCTCAGCTGTGGTGGGGCCATGGCGCAGGCGGCTGGAACCGGCTGTGTCAGGCCCACTCCTCACAGCAGAGCCCCCGCAGCCAGCGCCCGGACGCAGGCACACAGTGCTGCTGAGTCACTGACGTTAAGAAAAAGTAAGGTTATTAGGGTGGGACGTTACGGAGGGACAGAGGGAAATGTTTTTAGGTGGAGAGGCAAAGGAATGACCTGCCACCTAAGCAGTTTTAACATGGAGGGTGCAAGATTGTCAGCACTGAGGAGGGGAGCCAAGGAGGTCAGCAGAAAGGGTGGGATGAGACTGGAGGGTTTTGGAATAAATCTGCTTGAGTTGGTCAAGTGCTTGACCACGAGTACTTCTCTAAGAAGGTATTGTCATGGAGTCAGTCCTGTCAATCAGACAAGACATCTGCTGATTTTGTGTGCAACGACAGGTAAAGGAGTTAAACTGCAAGGCCCTGCCTTGGAAGGCTTGAGTGTCCTCCATATCTGAATTTAAGGTTGACAGTGAAATAGCCCACAAAGGAAAAAGAAGTAAGAAGGCAATCTTTCCATACAAAATCTTCAGGCGCGATGTGTTCACTCTGCATGCTAGGTGTCAAAAGCTCTGGCCAGAAATGAGGGGCTTGTTGCGTAGCTCCTGTCCGCGCAGCACCGGGCGCTGCCATCCTCCTCCCATGGCTGCCGCCTGCTGCATCTACTTCGCGTGCTGCCACTTCTGCGTTTTCTGCACAGCATCAGGGGTCATTCAAGAGAGGAGACATTTGCAGTTTGGTAGAATGTCAAAGAACCAGGTGGCACATCCCAAGTGAATTAAAGGAGACATAAATGGGTGAGCACCTCTTAGGAGACACTCGTCGCATGGCTGCATGGGTCAGTCCTTAGACTGAGAGCATGGCTAATAACCAGTAACTCTGAAAATAAGCATTGCCTCTTGGTCTCTTCATGGAGAGCTGAGGAACGATTCGTATTTTTCTGTCAAATACATGCACTACTTTCAGCCTAGCCATAAATAGTTTTCATGCGTTTTCTTTTGATCATGAGTATCTCAAATTGGATTCCTTCCTTGACTTTGAGAAGGTGAGTTAATGTGTGGTACATGTACCTGCCTGGATTAGAAATGAAACATTTTGACATGAATGTTTCTACAGCTACACAAAAAGGAACTCGATGAAGTGCAGACACTGGCTCACGAGTGTAATGAGCAGCTGGTGAAACTTGATTGCTGAAATGTTCATGAAAAAGTAATTGCAAACAGTATTTGTTCAAGTGTTAAAATATTCCAGTTCTTGCACAAAAGTGTTGGTGGAGTTTGCTAACCCTGTCTTTCGCTCTAGTTTGTTCACATAAAATTTTTGCATATTTGGAAAGTTACCAGAGATTCAACAGGGTGATGTGATGAAAGTCAGGCTATCTGGAGAGGCTGAAAAAGGGAAGCAAGAGTGAAGTGAGGGTTATACTTCTAAGATGAGAAGGTTATAGCTGTGCTGCAGAAGGTGAGGAGAGGAAGCAGGGAAAATAGTTTGAGCAGAACTCATGGAGAAAAGAAGCTGCAGTTGAAGAAGAATCGACAAATGAGAATACATATAACTTCATTGGAAGATGGCAGTGATTTTTCTGGTGTTAAAACATGATGATTTATTTCACGTAATACTTTTTTTTTTTTTATCTAACCTTTTCTGCACATGGCATTCTAATTGTATCACTTTCCAGTAAGCTTATATTCGCTATAAAACTTTGAACTGTTTCTAGCGAGTCCATTTCCTTTCCCACAGCTTTATTTTGCACAGGAATAAAGTGGGTTTAGCACAGAGAAGTGGATAACGAGGGTTTTGACAACGCAAAATTTCTGGGGAATTCAGGGGTGTATTACCTGCTTCCAGGAGACAAAAAAAAAAAAATTCTTTTTAATCCTGTCACTTCTGTGTGTTAGGCTCCCTTCTCTCTTACGACATTTCATTATGGTGTTTCTGAGTTTGAAGGAAAATGTAGTTCTCTCTTCTTGTAGATAAGATCACTACTGCTGTGAGCTACTTTCTATGTGTAGTGTACATGAGTGTTTTGTGTCCCAGAGACTGAAAACTTTCCAAGAGTGGATGGTCTCTTACTCCTTTTTTAACCCTCTGCACTATTAATGTCTGTGATCTGGCTGAAAGCAGATCTTCCTGCAAGAAATGGGAGAAGTGCCTCAAGGTTGTCAGCAAATTCTTGTGAAGAAGCACAGGAATGAAGGCTGATGGTGTTACTGGTGTGCAGCCATCCTGTGGGCAGTCTTCTCATTTGTACAGGAAATTTTTGGTAGCTGGGAAGAAAACCCTGAATTTCAGGGCCATAGGTTATTCCTTTTGTTTCTGGTCTTGTAGCCTTGTGACTTGTTTGTTGTTCATCTCATACCCTGAAAGAAGCGCAAGTTTTGTACAGCCATAGTATGTGCTAATATAATATAATATAATATATGCTGTGTCGTTATGCTTGTCAATGAGGGGATTGAATTGAGCTGGACATTTAACTCATTCCAGAAGTTCTTAATGTTTAAGCATTTCATTCTGGTAACTTCATTGTTCTTGTGATGTGAATTTGTTGTTAGTTTATGGATGCTTCTCTTAAGGTAATTCCTAGGTCTTTCTTCTTAAAAAAAAAAAAAAAATCGTGGATGTGCTGACCCCTTTGTGTAGGACGATAATACAGACGTCCCCACATGAGTAGAAGGAGTAAATGGTAGGAACAGTATTCTCTGACCTGTCAGCAAGGGGTAAATGAAACCTGGAAATAGCTTATACAACTCTTTGACCTGTAGGGGAAAGTTTGGATTTGTGAATCCCTGCTGTATATTTAATGCTGTACCAGGAAATGTGAGGTTTGTGATTAGCAGCAGCACGGCCATGCATGCAGATAAGGCACACTCATTCTGCAGGACAGCGGAGCTGTGTGCAACCTGCAAAACATCCTGGAGGTGAGGTAGAGGACAAGATGCTCATTTGCTTTCTCAAGTATCACATTTTGTTTCTTTCCTTGTGGAGATCTGGCTTTGTACTTAATGTATAAAGAAGGTTTATTTAAGGACCAGAGCTCCCCATAAGACTTATTCTCCAGACCCTTCACCAGCTTCATTGCCCTTCTCTGGACACACTCCAGCAGCTCAATGTCCTTCTTGTACTGAGGGGCGCAAAACTGAACATCATATTCGAGGTGCAGCCTCACCAGTGCCAAGTACAGGGTGACAATCACTTCCCTACTCCTACTGGCCACACTGTTCCTGATACAAGCCAGGATGCTGTTGGTCTTCTTGTCCACTTTGGCCAGCTGTTGAACAGCACCCTCAGGTCCTTTTCCACTGGGCAGCTTCCCCAAGCCTGTAGCATTGCATGGCATTGTTGTGACCCAAGTGCAGGACCTGGCCCATAGGTCCAGCCTGTCCAGATCCCTCTGTAGAGCCTTCCTTCTCTCAAGCAGATCAACATGCCCACCCAACTTGGTGTTGTTTGCAGACTTAGTGAGGGTGCGCTCAATCCCCTCATCCAGATCACGGATAAAGATATTAAACAGAACTGGCCCCAGTATTGAGTCCTGGGGAACACCGCTTGTGACCGGCCACCGACTGGATTTAACTCTGTTCACAACTCTCTGGGCCTGTCCATCCAGCCAGTTTTTTGCCCAGCGACGAGTATGCCCATCCAAGCTATGAGCAGTTGCTTTCTCCAGGAGAATGCTGTGGGAAATGGTGTCAAAGGCCTGAAGTACTGAAGCCTGAGTACACAACATCCACAGCCTTTCCCTCATCCACTGAGCAGGTCACCTTGTCGTAGAAGGAGATAAGGTTAATCAAGCAGGACCTGCCTTTCATAAACCCATGCTGCTTGTCCCATATGTGCCATGTGATGACACTCGAGATGATCTGCTCCATAACCTTCCCCAGCACCAAGTTCAGACTGACAGACCTATAGTTCCCCAGATCCTCCTTCCAGACCTTCTTGTAGATGGGCTTCACATTTGCTAACCTCCTGTCAACTGAGACATCCCCGGTTAGCCAGGACTGCTGATAAACGATTGAAAGTGGCTTGGTGAGCGCTTCCGTCAGCTCCCTCAGTACCCTTGGGTGGATCTCGTCCGGCCCCATAGACTTGTGTGTGTCTAAGTGGTGTAGCAGGTTGCTAACCATTTCCCTTCGGGTTATGGGGGCTTCATTCTGCTCCCCGGTGCCTGGTGCTGAGCACTCTTTGCTCTCCTTTGTTTGACAGAAACCAGGGATTACTTGGCACCCAGCAGAACGTGGTTACGTAACAGTAAGGACAGTACTTGTATAATTTAATTAGAACAATGTATTTATTTTCCAGCAATTTGTTTCTTGTTTTGCAGTTCTCTGTTTTCGAGGTGTTAGATATGACCAGCTAGACAGAAGCCCTTTGTTCTCTGAGTAATTCCCCATATTTTTTCACAAGCATGTAGATATTTCATTTAATCCTTTGCAACCTCCCTTTGTGGCATCTGCTTATTTATCACTGTCTTTAAGATCTCTTTTCCACTTGGTAATGTTCATATTTTTGGTCCCTTGGTTACTGTTATTGTAAATTATTATCCAGTAAGATTTATAGCTGTGAGACTTGTACAAATAATCTGTCTCCCCCTTTTAATGGCTTAACACTAAGATACCTTTGTTATTTTCTAATGAAACTGTATATTTTCTGGATAAATTTTTGCAAATATATAATGAAAATTTAGGCTGGCAATGCAACTGCGTCAGACTGTCTGACAGGCTACAAACCGCACTACACCGTGGGCACAGGGATTTCTCAAAGCATAGAGGTGGTGAACCCATGGCATCTTTACAATGACTTAACCTTTTCTTAGACAACTGACATTGGAACTCCTTTGCTGGTAGAGTATAATGCAGTACCAGATAAATTGCTGGGGTTTTTTTATTGATTTATTACCTCATTTAAATACGGAAGCAAAAATATAATGTAATTTAATTTCTTTGTTACAGAGTCACATGGAAAGGGCTATATACACATTTTTTAAATTCCAGTAGCAGTTTTTATAACTTTTCAGTTCATTCCCCTACTCTGCCTAAATCACATTTAGCTGCTTTTAAAATAGAATTTTGAAATAATTTTGTACTCTTTTATATGAAGTTCTTATATCTGGATCTGAAGTTTACAAAAAAAAAAAAGGGAAAAAAAAAAAGATTAGGCCATCACATTACATAGATTTATCCAGGTAGTGCAGTCTGTTGTGAGTTGGGTTTTTTGCTCCTGTGTTTTAGGAATTAACAGCAACCATATGCTATTCGCCTTTGAGAATTATTAGTAAATTTAATTAAGTTTTTTTTTATCTCATGTTTGTTTGATTGGTACTCAGTTTTTAACTACATATTCTTTGGGATAGTATTTCAGTAAATAGGTTCAAATGGTCACTGTCCTACTGGTAGGGATCCTCCTCTCAGCCAAAATGAGAAAACCAGTGGCTGCAGAATCAGGTTCTTCTCTGCTCCTGAGATTGAAACATCAAGGAACAGGTGACAAGTTGTTCTTTTGTCTTGTTTCATGCTTCCCATGTCTTCATTTAAGCAAGATAGATCACAGACCTCAGATATAATTTTTTACATTTATTTTGAGTAGAGGTGAAGAAAAAGAGCTTTGAAAGCAAGGTTGGGTGTTTGTTTTCAGATGTGCTGACTTCAGTGAGTCTGAGCCGAGTCAGAGTAGCTCTGCATGATGGGAATATTCTAAAGGGCTTTCCATCTCTACTTTGTTGTTCTGTGTAACATTGCTATGTGCTGGGGCTGGATACTTAAGGCAATTATTTTGATTGTTTGATGATTTTTCACAAATTAAATTTTTGCTAAAAGTATGTTTTATGTGAACTATTAATAAATAACTTTTTATGGTCTTTCAGCGTGAGAAGCTGATACATGAGTTGGAGGAAGAAAGACATTTAAGGCTTGAGAGTGAAAAAAGATTACGAGAGGTGACACTGGAGTCGGAGCGTAGCAGAGCTCAGATGCGTGGACTGCAAGAACAGTTTTCCAGGTATGTTGCATAAGTAAACTATGTTCAAAATATAGGAAGAACATACTGTGGTGCAAAAAGATTGACCAAACCTGTTGATAGCTTGAATGGATGGAGTCTAAGGCGAAAACTACTCTGTCTCTGAAATTCAGTAAACATAATGGGCTTCTGGCTAAATGATTATTAGCAACTTAAAATTACTTATATCCTCATTCTATGTAATGGTGAACATTTTCATTTCTAGAGATTTTGCATTTGTTAGAATTCCCAATAATTTTCAAAGTATGGGTTTTCACTTCTCAAAAAGTGGATGTCCTTGATAAATCAATATTTGGTTGCTTGTTTCTGTTAACCAAGAAGAATGGGTTTGATCAATCTGAATAAAGGAAAAAAAAGTGATGCCTTTTAGTAGCTGAGTAATCATACTGCTTGGACATGCTTCGAGTCTCTTCCTGCTTTGACTGCACGAGACCTTTTTGCTAGAACGGAGCTCCACTAACAGGGGAACCATCTTAGAACTAGGATTTAAGACAAACTATTCATTCATATGACCACAGTAAGAATTTGTGTTATTTGATGTTTTCACGATGCATGATGAGATCCTGTACATCAAATACGATTTTTTTATTGTTTTTGTCATGTGAACAGAAACAAAATAATCAAAACAAAATCAAAAGAGACAATGGAATTTTATGTTGTATATTTTCCATCAAGACTAAATATTAACTCAGGCCCCTGAGTTGTTGAAAAGTTCAAGTTGAGTTTAATATGGTAAAAACAAGCTGTGGGGTGGCTTTTTTCTTTGGTTGTTTTTGTTGGAGTTTTTAGGATTTTCTATATTGAGCATTTTTTGTGGGTTTTTTTTCCTCAGTGTCTGCCATGCTGCTTCTTTGATTAGAGACTGGGTTTCCAGGCAACACTGCGAAAGCATTTAATAGCAGTAATAAAATTTGTTCTGATCGGTTATTTTGTTTCTGGAAAATTTCCATTAATACTCTTCAGATTTTAAAAAAACTATCAAAGTGTTCAGATAAGTCTGAAATTCTTTTGCTAAAAATGCTACAGATACTAATTTCTTTAGTTTGTTGTTGTTCTTGTTGTATGATCCTTGGTTTCCATTTTTACGTATTCTGATGAGACTCCCTGAGTAATATATACAAAATAAATCCACCCTGTGAGTATTCTTGGTAAGAGTATTTTACTTTATTATATATTATGTCTGTTTATGAAAGAATTTCCTGAGGTCCTGGTTTTAGAACAATATTATTGTTACAATAACTAGAAGCCTTTGAAATAACCCTTGAAGATGGTGCAACCATGATTAAGAAAAGAAGGGGTGAGGAGAAGCAAGTGTCCGGAGAAGTATGCCCAGTAACTTGGTAAAATTTTAGCTGTTGCATATTCAGATCTTTTCAGGATAACCCTTCCTTATTCCTGTGAAAATGCAGTAATCTGATTTAGCTTTACAGTGTTTCTGAAAAGAATAACTGTTATTAGTTAGAGTCTCTGAAGCCCGTGTTCAAATTAATCCATTCTTTTTCTTCCATTCTTTTCTTCCAAGCTAGACTATTTGCAGTCTAGCTTGCTCTGATCTATCAAGAAGCAGAGGGATTGAAGTTCTTTGAACTGAAATTGTCTATTTTTGCACCTCTGATTTAGATAAGGGTGAATGCCATCTAAATCAGTATTGTGCTCTTTATGAGGCTGGCTGTCTGCACGCTAGCTATACTGTTTGACGGCAAACTTAGCATCGCTTTCATTAATGTCACCTGAGGCTGCCCCCATTAATTACCGGTGATGAAAACTACCATTGGCTTCATGGGGCTATAATTTTATTTTAGTGTAGACCAGATGCTAGGAAGAGAATGCATCACTTAAATACTTCATTTGCTTTTAAAACATTGTTTGTTATGATGAATAGTAGAGTCTATTTTTTTCTTCTGTTTAGGAGAATATTAAGATATTTGCTTACACAAACAGACTTTGTCCCTAAATGGGTGTATTTTTTCTTACCCTGCTTGAGCAAATAGTGAAACTGGCAACTGGATAATTTGGGGCTGCTTAGAGATTCTGTATAGTTTGAAGGATTTGAGATTTTATTCTCAATTTGAGAACAAGTAAGTGGGACAAGACACCTGGTGCTGGGAGGAGATGTTAAAATCAAGCAAATTGGAAGTACTTTGGAAGAAGATGGCTAGAGAGTTAATACTTTGGGCCCAAACATGCTGGCTTTCAGATGCAGATAGACTGAAGTAAGAACATCTATTATAGCATAAATTGTTTACATCTCTCTAATTCCTGAACTGAGAGGATTTGCGTAGACTTTCCTACCACGTGCGGTGCAGTAGGTCAACCTGCGATTTGGACAATGGTTATCTGCATCTTTGAAAGAATGAAACCTGATAGTTTGTGGAAAGCTGAAAGTTGACCTTTGTGATCAGGGGAGGAAAGCTGCCTATTCCTGTCTGAAATTGTGTGAAAACTTTAATCCATCATATAAGCATATAGTTTGAGATTGAGGAGTTCCAAAAGCGAGGTTTGTTTTTTTTTTTTTTTTTTATTGATTGACATTTCTGTTCTTACCAAGTAAGCAGTATTCCAGCCTGGGAGTCTGAAATGAATCAAAGTTCTCTTTCTTAACATCTGTATAAATCTGCCAGAGCCTTAAAGTGGCACAGTGGTTAGTTTGATAAATAAATGACAGTTGCTGTAGAAGGAGAAATAAGGTGTGGATGTATTTAAGGTGTTAATATATTTAAGGTCTTTCCTGTGGGAGAACCGTTTAATGCTAAAGCTAGAATGTTACAGTGTAGTTGGATGCAGTTACTTTTGCATTGCCTTAGTATAATCTCACCTTAAGGTGAAATCCCTGATGTGTTCTTTCTCAGAACCACTGAAATCTGTTGCTTTGCTGCAGCTGTTCTGTTAAATTCTCTAAGGCTCTTTTTGGCATGACAAGTGTAGATGAATGTTGCTGAAATGCACAAAGACTAACCCTATAAATACCTGTCAGCCCAGTTTCTTCCGAGACAGTGTCATGCAGTCTGACGTTCCCATTTTGATTGTTGGTTACTCTCATGCATGTACTGGTGTGTCACCATTTCGGCTACTGTTATGCCTGCTGCCTCTTTATTTAGCTCTAGAAGAAATTATGTTAATTATTTTTTGTTTGGTTGGTTTTTTGAGTTTTCTTTGATTGCTCATAGTTTAACATTACTTCCTCCTTGAACTTATATCTTGGACATTAGAGAAGAAAATACATTGTCTCATGTACCTCCTTGTTCTTGGTTTCAGCTGTGCTTTTCTTACTTTCAGCATCTTCCTACAACGGTAGGAACAGAAATGCAACAACCCTGCCTGAGGCAGTAGGTGTGATTTATAGTATCACTCTAAAAAGCACAGTAATACAATATAAATTGATTACATTTCTCTGCTGTACATCAGTAAGCAATAGAAATTGTTGTCTGTTGAGTGCATCAGTACATGTGGCTCCAAACTGGGATTAAATGTTAAAGCAGTAAAAGAGGTAGCTTTATTTAAGTTATTTTGATTACTGTTTTGGTCTAAATGAAACAAGTTTAACAAAACACACTATTGTAAAGTATATCTGTAAGCAGTAATTGAAGAGGCTAGTATCAAATCTTGAAATCCCCTTTGGGTAAATTTCAAAATTTTTTCAGTTAAGATGATGTTGTTTATAGGTATCAATGTCAGTGACTGGAAAACTGCCTGAGGCTTTTAAGAATGGATGTTATTGGAAAAGTAGGAAATGGTCCTTGTTTCATCTGCCCGGGTCCTGTGAATGGGATGAGTGGAATTCTCATTAGATTGTATTTCAGCGTTCCCCTCACATTAATATTGACCGTAGGGTTAAGCCTGTCACTTCTGACATGGAGAAGAATGACTACCACAACTCTGATAACACTCTGCATAAAAGGACTGTGTGGCCATTGGTTTAAGCACATCCTACTTGGCTTTCTCCAGTTATTGTTAATTCCTCTTGCTCCATTCTGGCTTGTCAGCAGGTGAGTGGAAATGATAACTGTTTTCCTAGCAGCTGTGATAGAGGTTTTTTGCACTGCATCAGCATGTTGATGTTGCATCATCACATCATAATTATAATGCTATCACATCTGCTTGATCTAGAGGTCACCACCTGCTGGCACTTCAGTGGCCTTGCTGCCATGACTAGTAATCCATATACAACAGAGACCGTGTCTGAAAAGTATAAAACACTACAATGCTTTGGTCGCCCCTGGGGTCAGTCGGTTTGTCTAATGCCCACTGAATGCCAATTCAAACCATTAATAACATTTTAATCTAGTTTCTCGGGAGATGAAAATGCTCTCCTGGATGCCACTGATAGTATTCCTTTGATTATGTCAGAGCAGGGATGAGTAAAATACTATGTGGGAATTCACTCCATGTCTCGGAAGATTACAGAAGGAGCTGTCTGGAGTTTTCCTCTTCTCTTTTGTGTAGTTCTGCAGTTATGTCTTATCATCCTCCCTGAGTGGGCTGTGTGCAGGGTTACTGGGGGAGACAGATTGTCACAAAGATAGAGTTTATATCAAAGGCTGACCTTGTCATCCTGCCCTATGTTTTTAGATACCACCAGATTTTATTAGGTGTGGCTGTGTGAAATGTTACAAAGAAAAGTAGTGAATAAGGGTAAAACACAACTTGCTGACTTGAAAGTGCTCCATCTCTGGTGTGTGCCTCACCACTTGTGCGCTTGCTGTCTCCTTTGGTACTGACTAGAAGATGTCCATCTTCCAGTGGGTTGATCTTGGGTGGCTGCCGGGTGCCCACCCAGCCGCTCTCTCACTCCACCTCCTCAACAGGACTGGGGGAGAAAATAAGAAGAAAAGAAACCTTGTGGGTTGAGATGAGGACAGGGAGATCACTCACCAGTTACCGTCAAGGGGAAAGCAGGCTCGAGTTGGGGAAGATTAATTGATGTTATTGCCAGTTAAAAATAGTGTAGGACAGTGAGAAACAAAGACAAAACTTCTTCCACCCCTCCCTTCTTCCCAGATTGAACTTCATTCCTTCAATCCCTCCTCCCTTGAGCAGCATGATGGGCAGCAGCGTGGTGGAGGAGCTGCTGTGATCAGTCCAAAACACTGTCTCTGCTGCGCCTTCCTTCTCACGCTTTTCCTCTGCTGCACTGTGGGGTCCCTCCCACCAGGGTCTTAGGGTTCTGGGGGGCCTCTCCCGTGTGCTGTGTAAGTGAGATGGAGCTGATGCCTGCTTCACAAGCACGGCTTTTGGAGCTGCTGCTCTCGCTGCGCTGGGCAGAGTGCTTTCACTGGAGGGCTGATTAGCTCTTGGCCTCAGGACATGGTGTGAATGCTGTTTTCCTAGGGCTTTGACCTAATGCTTAGGGTATCGATCTTGTCTTTTGATTGGAATTGACAGAGTAAAAGGATGAAGTTTCTTTTAGATTAACACTGATGGGGTGAATATATTAGTATTTTTATTTACATGCGTGTACAAGACTTAGGTATATATTTCATCTCTAATCATTGCTCAGAAGTGTCAAGCATTATTTTAAGTAAGACCAAGGAGCTTTTTTCATCTGGCAGAAAATAAAGGAATGGTTTTATTAAACCTATGAAATTAAGCCCAAAGAGGAGGTTGCCCCACGTTCTGTATGGAGTTTGACCTCACTCAGTTCATGGGCTACTATGAACTAAATGTGCTGGTTTCCTGTTTAACCAACAAGAAGGAAAAAAAAGAAATTTTGTGATTTTTCATACCAGGCTTCATTTTTTCCACCCTCCTATTCTGTGTATGAATACGGTGGTTTTGGAAGTACACACACATGAGAAATACCTTCAAAGAATGTGCTATCTCAGTTTTCTTCAAAAACTGCAATTCTCATTCTCACGTTAGAAACCATCAGGTTGAAATACATATCTTCATACAGAAGCTGAGAAAGAACAAAAGCAGTGAGGTGAGAGTGCAGAGAACTGATGAACCAGTGTAAACTCCGTGCAAGGACCAGAAGTTACGGCAGGCTGTATTGCGTGGTGTGTATTGACTTACGTAACACTTTCAGAGAGCAATGGATTGCTTTGCTTCAGGCATTATTAACGATGCACATAGAGGTACATGCAGTTCCCAATCTTCTGCGGACTCTTCAGGCGCTGAAGCTGTATTAAGAGCCAGCCCTGTTTCCATACCCTGATGCACTAGTAAATCATGTCATGGTGCTTCATGGCAGCTCTTAGATGCTGAAAGCTTCTTTCAAGGCGTCCAGGGAAATAGCTAATTTTTATCTTCCACAGACAAAACCATGACTATCTATGTGCTCAGAAAATCCTAGGTTTGGTTTGTATTTATTTATATGCTGACAGTGTGCATCATAGTTGCATTTCTGGAAGGCTGCATCTATTGCCTTTTACTGATTTATCAGAGCATGAAATGATGCTCTGCTTCCTCTGTTCTAGCTAGCACTACAGTTTAATAGGATACAGTGGCTTTTTTTTTTCCTTTGCATGATGTAATAGATTAGCACCAAAGTAGTACTAGGTTACAGTGTAATCCTTTGGTTTACGCTATCTTTTAAAATGTACAGAGCCTAACATGAAAACAATATATCGACATTTTCACCACTATTTAACAGTAGGCCACCAATGCCCACGTACAGGTCCACACACAGAGTATAATCCCCACCGTGCTTTAATTTTTGTAATAGAAAGATGGTTTGGATATTCTCTGCACCTTGGTCCTGACTTAGCAGAACCTGTCTATATTAGCTAGTGTGTGTATATTAGCTAGTATGTGTCCATCATCTCTCTTGTTATACGGCTGTGTCATTCCCAAAGTGAGACATCTCCACTGATGTTGAAAGAAGCTTCTGGAAGCATGTACCAAGTAATATTTTGCTTGAGAGAAGAGCAGGGATTCCTATGCTGATGTAGTGGTTGGGTTTATAGACCCTTTTATGTCGAGGACAGTGAAAACCTCATTTTGGTGAGATTGCAGACTTCCTTGCTACTGCTGTTTAAAGAGATTGAGGTTCATGTTTGGTGTTTATGTAGTGTGAAATCCTGTACCTGTTGAAGTTCACAGCTCTGTGCATTTTATTTTGCACAATAATAGGTAGATTTTTGCAGGTGTTTCTAGCTACGGTAGTTCTCCATTGTAAAATGTGTTTAGATTTATGAAAGGACAGTGCTGGTACAGGAGCTAAGTTCTATTACTGAGTAATGTTGCTGCCTGAGAGCTGTGTGGTCATGCGCGGTAAGATCTTTCCAAGGTAGGTAGGACCTGTGGTTGTCAGGAGAACTTCTGTTACTTATTGCTGGTTTGCTTTTCTTACAGATGTATTTTTAAAATTGCATTGGAATATGCAAAGTTAAAGTACTGACTGTTTCTTTCCTGTGGGACTTGCCATAGCTTGTTTTCTTTTGAACTTGGGAAATCAGGAAAGTCACAGATGTGTCAGGTGCTATTCTACAATTCCTTGATGCTGTATAAGGTAAAGAGGCTATTCAAAACCAAGACATCCCTTCACATATTTAATAAAAAGATTCCTTTGCTAGACAGGATAGATACCTTAATTCCACAGACCAGCAGAAGAATCAGCAGACCTACCAGAAAAAGATCTGCAAAGATAGCATTTATTTTCCTTTAGTTTATTTTCTTCCCTTGAGTCAAGCCATTTGATATTAATTAGCTGTAGTCTAAAAGAATATCTTTTAAAATGTTTTCTTTTAACGTTAGATTCTTAATTCTGAGTTGTTTTTCAGGAAAGAATCTGCTCTGATTGATTACACTGTAACATTATCACTTTTTCTTCATAGCTGTATAATATTGCTTTTGAAGTTTCAACATGGCTAGAATCAGATGCTGTATCCTTAGTAGAGCTAAAACAGGGAGCCTACACTCCCGTTCTAATTGCAAGCAGATAAAATCTGATCCAGAAAAGTGCTCAGCCTTTTTAAGATACTGGTGTGCCTTCTGCTCTCGTTAACAGCAGAAGGAAAGGAGTTCTTCAGGTACCTTTGAGGAGTTTGGTGCCTTAAATAGTACAGATGTACAGATTTGTGGTACAGGGGATAAGAACATGAAATCCTGGATGTTATCTGAGTAGAATAATAGAGGAATCCTTTGTCTTGTCTGGATTTCAAAGTGAGGTTTTCTGTTTTCCATGTGTGTATGAGGCAGGGAGGAAAAAAGGGCTTTCTCTAGAGTACCCTAAAGGAGATGGTACAGGCAACAATACAGGAAAACAGCCATGAAGATGTCCCTGATTTGATATCACCTGTTGTATCCAAAGATGGGTCCCATGGATTGGGACTTTTATGCTTGTCGGTGATAAACTGTTGTAGAATCGCATCTTTACTCACAGTTTGCTTAGCTGGCTTTCTAATACTGGTGTGCAAGTAAAGAGCTGGTCTTTAAATGTGACCAGTGCATAATTTGTAAATATAATGTTTGTCATCCTGGTCTGCATAACCTCTTAAGTACCTACACTAACTAATGGAAATAGAATAATTTATCTGCCTGACTTGAGGTGGTAATATATTTTTTCAACCTAGTAGCAATTTGTAGTCTGCATAGATTGGATTGTTTCACAGGAGAATTATTATGGTAATTTTAATTTTATCTTAGAACTTGTAATTATTCCGCAGTATTATTCTAATGTAACAGGCCATGCAGCAGTTCATTTGTTTGTCACTGCTCAAAATTGGACAGGGCAACTTAAAAATCTAGTTTTAATCTTTTTCTTTTATCAAAATGTTTTGAGTGTGTGCATTCCTCTATGAGCACATTTCAAATATGATTATTAAAAGTCGCAGTGGATACATTTAAAACTGAAAAGCTTTTATATTAAGTGCAAACTGTTTTTGAGTTTTCCTTCTCAGAGTATATGATAAACATTAAGAGAACAGAATGGGGTTTGTTTTTCTTGTATAGGCTTATAGATCTAATTCTTCTAATTATTCATCCCTTGCTCTGATACTACATTTTTCTAGACACTGTACAGGTGCATCATCAGGGACTTATGCCCTGAAGGCATAAGAAGTTTGTTTCAGCTGCATGGATATTGCTTGTGTGTTTTCTTGATAGATGTAATGAACTTGCTTAGAGGGAAAATGTGATTTAAAAATTGAAAAGATGCTTTGTTTTAGTCCATCAGTATCAGTAAGGACAGCTGCGAGGCCTTTCTACACAAGTGAACAACTCGCATCCTAGAGAACACTGAGTATTTTAGGTCGTTAATGCACACTTAGTTTACGTATACCTTGGAAAAGATTTTTCTTTTGCATCATTCTGTTTCATGATAACTGAATCGCAGTTCAATTGCTTTCTTCAAGATAAGGGATTTTACTCTTCCTGGTTTTCACCGCCATTCCAGGTAGGAAAGAAGTGGCATGCTGAGGAAGAGTTGCATTTGTCATAAGAAAAGCGCTTAGTAGGAGGTGTGAGATTATGAGGCTTAACGCTGTGAGGGAGCAGAGATTTCTGTAAGTCTCTTGTTTTGGCACAGGAGGTTGTGCTGCATTTTAGAACTTGACATACGTTTTTCTGCAAGTGTTTTTAATCCTCCTTTTTGTTCTTCTGTATTAGTGCGATTTAATTGTCCAGTTTTTCACGCCAGTACATAGCAAAGAAAGCACATCTTGCCGTACGTTGTGCCTACATTGGAAATCCAAGCAAACTGTGTGTTTTGAACTAAGTTTTCATTCCCTGGGAATACAGATTAGATCATTAAGTTGTAGTGCCCTTATCGGTGTTTGCACGCTGCAGAGTCTATTAATTGAATGAATGTGGCATGGGTTAATATACTGTCTCACCTGATCAGAAGGTAACCTTTTCCTGTCTTTAGCTATAGGTTTCATCCTTCATCCTAAAGTCTTTTTAGAGGCACTGAGTTGATTGTGGTTTTGTTGCTGTTCCATTTGTCTTCAGTTGACAGATTCCTTCCAGCTTGTATCTGCTAACCATAAGAAAGCTGATCTTCTATAGATCATGTCTCGATGATAAGCAAATAACAGTAAGCCTTTGTGTGTATTCCTTTTTGGTGGGAAAATTAGTAGGAAACCGGAAAATTCTGACCACCTGTACTACTTCCTGAGGGGCAGGTAAGGCAGAGCGAGGTAATCAGTAGATTAAAAAGCCAGAGAGTTGACTGGCTTAAAAATGACAGTTACAATTCTGGTATATCAAAGTGGGTCTGTGTTAAAAGCGGTCTACAGTGGAGATCCCTCCCCTTGGCTGGTTGAATGCAAGTGTATCAGAGAATGTGAATTCTGCTCAACACAAAGTATTTCTTAATCTTCTCAAGTACTGTAAATGTCTGCTGCTACTGCGCTTGTATTCTCAAACTGAAGAGAAAAAAAAAATAAATCCAACTGTCAATGTCTTCCTTAAAAGGCAATTGTCTATAAGATTCAACTCATATATCTTAGTCTCAACCCTTCACAGAGAAAAGAGGTCGTTTTGTCTAAGACTATGCAGTAGTGAATAGTGGGAGAGTATGTTATAGTGGTGTGAATTTACTGCAGAACCTGTTAAAGAAAGAATGAGGGAAACTTATATTTAAAAAAAATATTTCAGTTTCATAGAGGCCATTTGGATCCATTTCTGAAATATTTGTTGAAGACAATTTTAATGTATACCAGGTAGAGTAATGAGTCCCTGGTTTCACTAGTTTCATACTTCAGTGAGTATTCATGTTGTAAAAATACTTTAAATATTCTGGGTTTCATTCAGTTCTTGTAGTCATGTAGTGAATTGCAGAAATTCATAGCATTGCAAAATAACAAGCAATATTTTCTCATTCCAGACTTGCCTGCATTTCCTTGTGAGCCCTTGGTTGCATATTTTGTGACCTATTTAGTGTTTATTGCAGTGCTATATGTATTTTCTCAATCAGTGTGTTCATAATAGGACAATTATACTGGCAGCTGCAATGTGAAACACATGCATCATGATCCATTGTAGTGCTGGCAGGATGAGAAATGTCGATTGAGGTTGTTGTAAGAGGTTTCCTCATCCTGCTGAACTAAGGAGTGAGATTCTTTCTGAATCATTGCCATCTGCAGTATATAAAAATGTGAAATAACCTTTTATCATTAGGTTGGCATATGCTATTGGAGTAGTATTGGCATTGATGAAGTTCTGATGAAATGAAATACTATGTGCTGAGAAAAACTCACTGCTTCATTATTTTGTCTAGGCTCTTCAGAACCCTCCCCTCCAATTTATAAAGGTTATTGAGTAGTTAATAATGTTTTAAATCTAAAAGACATAGAGTCTTTATTTACAATAATATGGCATTTTAGTATGGATAGTAATCTGGCTATAAATACAAAACAGCATGCATGTGGTGGGGAATAATTTGTAGTTCATACTCTAGTCAGGTAGTTTAGCTCACTCTTTCTGTTTTCTTGACTTGCTCTGCTTATTAGACAGGTATTTATTGCCCATAAATTTTAGGGTCTAAAATTAGGCCAAGAAGCTTCACCCCCCACCTTGTCAGAAGCAATCATGGCACATAATCCTTCCACACCCTGATCACGCCCGCTGTAGCAGAGTTGTTCTGTCCAACTGTTGCTATTGCACGCCTGTTCTGTACTGAACTGCTCTTATTTGTAGGGCATACTGTGCTGCTCAGTCTGTGCGTATTTTTCTTATATCTGGTTTATTTTGTGAATACATATTGACTAATCCTGTCCTCATTGGCCTTTTGCTTTACCAGACTATGCTTGTCTAGCATTTTAGCCTGACTCTTTCCTGTGCCTGTTGCAATATAAGTTAATGTTTCTAGAAGATAGGTAGTCTGAACATGTATTTTAGATGGGTTTTAGCAATTTCACAGGTATTGTATGTCTGTTACAGCCATTTTCCTAGAGCGGATGCTTTTGCTCACACTGAACTTAGTTGCTCACTGTTGATGGGAGGAGAATATTGCCAGCAAAAACAGCTGGCACCCAGTAAGATGCCTGTAGGTATCCATAGGTGCCTTGTTTGAGAGTAAGTGCCTGGACTTCCTTTAGCAGTACCCTCACAGGGAGTGGAAGCACAGGCTGAGTTCCCAACACCCTTAGTGTTCACACTGCCCCCACATGTCTTCCTTCCTCGTCTGTTCTGCATCTTCGCTTGCTGCTGTCCTGAACTCTTTCCTGTCTGTCTTACCTGTTCTTCCTTTAGTCTCTGTTTATCTGGATTCTCTTTCACTTAAAACACCCAGCTGAGTTTCTGAATGGCTGCTATTATAATTCTTGCATCCAGGAGAGACTGATGTTTTCTGTGTATTTGCTGTTGTTTAGCTAAGCTTATATGGTCAGGCACATTTCTAGTTAAAAATGAGTCTGAGTCGGATGTGGGATCTTAATCACTTTGAATCTTCAGTCTGTGCTTTCCATTCTCATTTTGAAGGGTTAATCATCACGGAATTCGGAGAACTGGATGACAGTACTCTTTACTCTTCAGATTAAACAATATGAAGGCTGTGAGGTAGGGCTGGATTTAGAAGATGAAGGATTAGGACTAGTTAATTAATTCTTTTGAGGATGTGATTTCATTCTATCATGCTTAAATTGAAATGGGCCAGTGATTTTGTTATCCCATAAATATAGTAGATGAGAAAATATTTTATTTTAAGCATCTTGCTTAGTCTCCGTATATTCTTACGTAATTCTAACAGAGATTTATGTCTGTAGTATTGAGATTAATTTGATGTTTTAAAAGTGCTAACTGTGTTTATTTCTGCTATATAGAGAAAACCAAAACATTGCTGATTTTTCTGTAGGTGATTTCACTGTCGATTTCGTAAATGCACTGGGATTAAACAAAGAAGATGAATATAATATTCTCTGTCTTCTATTTCTTACTGTTTTGTATTAACACTTTGCAGTAAAACCTCTATATGCATCTGCCGCATGTGTTGTGTGTACAGGCTATTGCTCAAGCTAGTAAGAGTGAACCAGAGCACTTCTAGGTGTTCTGAAAGTATACTTGATTTACCTGCTCTTTTATGATTTTCCAAGACAAGTGTTGATTTTACAGTTTACTAATAAAGTAAAGCTACAGAGAATACTTAGAGATAAGTCCAAATTGTGGTGGTAGCTACCATGCAAGTGTCTGAGCTAGCATCCAGTGAGTAACACAGCACCAGAGACAGTGTGTTTATCACAGCCTGCCTGTTGCCCGGATGAATATTCTGTTGACTGTCCTACACCAACCTCCTTGATGCAGTGTTACTGGTCAGGAGCTAAGCCAGCTCAATTAAAGTTAGCCTGGTTATTTGAGCTGCAGCAATGGTTTCGATGAAGAGCATGCATCTCTTGCAGAAATAACACTGATCAAATTATGTATGCTTAGGAAGACAAGCAGTGCTTTAGAGGAGAAATAAACACACTTTCAGAAATTTAAAATCTACATTTGAAAAATCCATTAATTTAAAAAATGGAAGGATTGTCTCATGGTAGTAATAGTGTCATTGCCTTCCTTGTTCGTGGAAATAGAGAAGAATTCTAAAGATTGCTGTTGTCTTTTCTTACAGAAGCTGATGCAAGTCTAATAATATTATCTCTTCCTAATAATTCAGTCTGTTAGCTTGAAATTTTCTGTTTCTAACCTGAAGACACACTTGTGTAGACATGTTTCACTCTTTGTTTTCCTGTATCTAAATCAGTTGGCCTTAAAAAACGATTATGAAAATAATTCAAAATCTCTTAGGATTTTTTTTCTTTATTGGCCGTTAAATGAAAATAATGATGTTTTACATCTAAGCATGCAGAGAAATTCTGAACAATTTACTAACTAATATTGCAATTATACATGGCATTAAGAAGTAGAACGGGAAATATTTAAACACTGAAAGAAAGCCTCGGTTACTGCAAATCTGATCCATCTACCTGGTGAAAAAAGGTATGAGTGCAAATGAAAAGACACAGATGAACTCTAACCCAATGTCAGGTCTTTCACGGGCAGATTTTATTTAGTGGAAGCCATATAAATATTTCAGGTTGCAATTAATCAAAATTGCAGTTATGTTATAAAATGGGATCTGTGGGCAGAGACAGCGATTATACCATGGAAAATGGGTGCTTTTGCTCTGACCCAGCCAACTCCCTTTTAAAAGGGTCCAGAGCAGCCAATGCCAAGGGAACCGAGCAGGAAAAGGGGAAGATGCTTTCTATGTCTTGTCTCCCTTTCCACAACCAAGAATGGTGAATTCAGGTAACTTGTGCTTAATGAGGAAGCAAATACTGAAATGCTTCTTGTGAAAAATTTTAAATAAAATTTGGAAAAAAGCATATTCAAAAAGAAAGCAAGGCCAAACATTTCTCACAAAATTTTAGGTTTGATGATGGTTCTTCAAGACTCATGGTGTTCAGAACAGGGAAAGGAAAAGTCTTGATTGCATTACAGTGTTCACCATGGGCCTCGCTTGCATGTGTTTCTGATGCAGCAGGGGTACCGTGGGGAACCATCAGGAGCTGTTCTGGGTAGTGCAGCTGTGGCAGTTGAGAGCCGAGTAACCCAGTAGATCCAAGATGGGGATTTCAGCCCCCATCTTCATGTATCCTGTGGAGATAGCAGAAGAAAATACTATGGAAAAAAAAGCAAATTTGTTTTGTCATACATATGTGTAAATTTTTATATGAGACTTCTCATCTGTAGAATTCATAGTGTTTTGGAAAGTAAATTTATGTTTATTCAGTAAAAAGTTTATCCCGATATTGACTCTGTCATGAACTTCATAGGTATGTAGTAGAACTGAGTTCTTCATCAGGCATTGAATGCTGACCTGAAAAGCATTGTAGTGTAGTGCTTGATCAAGCCTATTAAGCAGCATTGAATTAATTAAAAAATACTAAAAAGATTTAAATTGCCATGAAAAATGGGGTAGGTGGGAGAGAACAATGTTGTTGGATGTCAGGAGACTGTTTTCCTATCTGAATTTCCAAGCTGCACGGTCTAACCACCAGTATGCTACTGATAATGCAAGACCTTTTACAAACTTCTTTTTTTTTTTTTTTTCTAAAGGGAGTGGTGGAAAACTATGAATTGAAAAATAACTGATAGACATTTCCAAAGATGCCTGTCCGGTGTAATGAAGTTTTCAGTCAGTATCAGTCTTCTCGCTAACTGAGAAGATGAAAGCTGCAGTTTCCTGGTGCTCTACGTCTGTAGGCTGCTGGATCAGCTTTATAAGAAAATCTTTGGAAAGAAAAAAAATCCGTTGTGTAATTCTAAGTGTCACAATTTGATGTAGCATAGATGATGGTATTTCAATAAGCAAGTTGCAGGTCCAGCACAGAATATTACTTAGTGTAAGCACATTCTGATTGGGTTCTGTTAAAGCTGATTTAAAAGGTTTATTGTATTAAAAGCTACAACAGAGATACCTAGCTTTCTGATAAACGGAGTACTGGCAGATCATATCTTTGTGTTTATGAACATAGTAGATTATTATAAATGTCATTAATTCACTGTGATATATTTTTGCGAAGAGAACAAAAGGATGTGAACACGAAGTTGGGAGCAGGAATATTAAATAAAAGGTGGGGGCAGGAGTAGTGCTTCTTACCACATGCCTGGCTTTCCTGTTTGGGCTTTAAGAAAGTCTGGCTATTAGGATGTGGATTAGTGGAAGATTCATTCTTCTTCATGATGTAGGTCAGACTAGCAAACATGTGGTGAAGAAAAAGCCTGTTTTCCCCGGTAGCAAGTGGAAACAGTAGCTCAGTGGACTTTGAAACAGAGGAGCAGACAAAATGGTTAGTTTTGATGTCCTGTGTGCTATGCAAGAGATCTGAAACGTATGAGTAATGAAAGCTTCATGCAGAAGAGTCTGACTGCACAGTGTGGGGCCGCGTTAATGGTTTTTTAAAAAGCTGCTCAGTTCCTGAGTAGCCTTTTGTGAGAAGTCATTTGTCCAAGTCAGAAAAAGGAACTGGCAATGTCCCGGAACATGCACGAGAGGAGTGTCCCTGCGAGAGCCTGTTCACAGGAGCCTGACTTTAATATCATGCTAAGAGAGGCTGTTTGCAGGTACTGCGTCTTTCTGGAGAAACTTTTCTTGTTGATTGTGTTAAGTCTGAGAGAATTTAAGATGAGTGATACGGTGAAGTTCATAAAGCTGTTAATATACTAATAGAGTTCACAGTTGTATGCAATCAATTTGAAGAGGTCCCAGGACCTCTTTTACAGCACTTTAAATGTGAGTCTGAAGAACTGCTTCTTCTTTCAGTGTCTTATGTGAAATCTCATCATTTTTCATGCCGTGGAAAGCATATAACTCTGATGTGTCACAATGTGTGCTTTATCCAAGCCACAAATTTCAGTGTTGTTTACCCATGGTTTAAATACTTTTGTTATATTTATAATAGTTTTAGATAGATTTATTGTGGACTAGTCTCCTTGCAGCAAAAAAATTTCAGAAGGCTTTCTTTTCCCATTTGCAAGTTGTGAGAATGATATAGTCGACTTGGAAATGAATTTGCAAATCTTAGTCATCTTCTTTCTTCTTTCTCCTCTCCATTTTTAGTTTGAATTTTGAAATTCCTGTTGTTTAAAACCCGTCATGACAATGATTTCTGAGAACTGCCTTGCACATAGACCAGCTCAGTCTCATTTGCATCTCTGTGGATCTTTTGAAGTGTTGCTTTCTTTATAGACAAATTTACAGTTGTCATTAAGCATCCATCCCATATATATTTTTTTAGATATTTTCACTCTTACAGTTAACACTTACATTGTTTAGATTTTTCCTCCTCAATTACATGTTGCTCTTTTAAGGGCTAGTAGTTAGAAACATGATGAAAGACAGAATGTAGTTGTAAACAGTTTTTAAAAACCCACACTAATAAACCCAATAATAGGCATCCTTTTTTTTTTTTAATTTCTTACTTCTACTGACTGAAGTTGCTCAGTTTAGTCATCAAAGATGTAGAATAAAAATAGGGGATTGTTTCTATGCTGTTAAGTCCCTGAGATTTTAAGCTTTGATATCAAGAAAGACCCTTGGTGTCTAGGAACAGACAGCGCAGAGGTTTGTAAATTGTGTGGAAGGATTGCTAGAAAATGAAAAGTTCTTGATACAGTACTGTGCAGTCTTTGTAAGAAGCAGAAAATCTATCAGTTTGTAACTTTTTTATTTTTCAAGTGTCAGCAACTTAATTTTCCAGCCCTAACATACTGGAAATCTTAAATTTCAAGACGAGTTGAAACCATAGTCAGGATCAGATAATGAAATCATCGTTATTGTTTTCCTTAGTTAGCTTCTCTAGTGTCTTTTGGATGGATGCCTCATGAAAAAGATGAGAGCGGCTCAATTTAAAAAAAATGTAAGAATCAGAAGTAGAGGATTTTGTTTTGTCAGCTTGCTAATCAAATTAGTTGTGCATTGATATTGTTGTAAAAGCAGTAGATTAAACATCTTTGAAGACTCCTTGTGGACATTTTTAATTGCAGAACATTGTGTCCATCAAGTATAAATATTCTCATTTGCAGGTGATAAACCTTGCTAAGTCTGTTGGCATTTTAATGTATTTTCACAGCATATATCTTAATAAGTCACTGGTTAATATGTGCATACTGTAATGAAATCAGTCATGCCCGTCCAGGTTAACTGAATACCAATGTCACACAGAAAAGTAGGTTTTCCTCTTGTCAACTATTCTTTCAGATACACTTGGAATTACATCTTTATTTCATTTCTAAGGAAAGATTATATCTACTCCCTGCAGGCGTTTTAGTGACTAATCTGGATGAATCCAATTCTTCCCCTAAGTGTAATTAGTTTTAGGCCAATTAATATTTTGTAGACTGCTTGTGTGCTATAGATCAGCTTGATTGCAATGACCCTTGAACTATGACATTTCTTTCTGGTTAGGTCAGCCAGCTGAAGACACCTGTCTGTCTTTCAGTAGAGGTATGCATTTCTGATGATGGCATCAGGAGTCTGTTTTCCACACATCTGTGGGAAAATACCGTGTCTTTATCCTCCTTTCAGTCTACTGCCAGTACTCTGGGAGGACAAGACTGATGTAGAGGTTTAGGGTATTTCCTTTCTTTGAATAGTTACGATAGATGCTTTTGTATGAAGATTCTATTAATACATTTAAAAAAAAAAACAACTTTGGCCATATGTAATATCTAGAGATATCAAAAGTAGTCTAGGTCTTTTGTCTACAGTGTTATTCTATATAGAGATAGTTGAGGTGAGGTGGTGAGAGGTTTGTTTCGGCTACAAGCTCTTTACAGCTGGGATTTTCTTTCCTTTTGCTAGGCAGTTTTTGTTGTACAAATCTATAATAAGATGTTCTAATTTCAGGAGTTATATTCTTCCCCATCAGTCCCTTCAAGTTCAACTTCCACAGTTGCATTAATACAAAAGGCAATTTTGGCCATACAGCAGCTCAGACAGTGCTGCTTCCATGAGTCTGTTCCACCCACTCAGTGTAAAGCTGCAGTAAAATGGGAAAAATTATCTATAGGCATCTCTGTGTGTCTCAGCACTGCATAAAATCCTAGCAGAGGAATTCTGTGATAAGTGTGCAGCCTTTCTTTCTAACTGGTGAACTGTATTCTGGGATTGTTTCAGCCACAACAGTGGCTTTTTTGGCAGGTGAAGTTAATGGTTTCTGACAGGAATCACTGTGTAGGCTTGTTTCCCTCAGTTTGAGCTCTCATGTGTTAAGCTTTCACGTGTTGAATTTCCAAGAACTTACCTGCTTTTACAACTCAAAGAATTATAAATAGGACAGTTTTTGATATCACCATTCTAAGATTATTTTATAAGTTTTCTGTTCTTCAGTGGTTCAAGTTTGCATTTCAGCTTTTGTCTGTCTTCTGAATCCTAATGTAAGCCTGAGATAAAGGTACTCATTTGTTAAACCAAATTCTATCAATGATGAATTCTCATGTGCTTAAAGTGTCATGAATATCTTTTGTTCTTGCAGGGAAGTTACCCAATACAAAATCTGGTGTTTAAGCATTCCATACTGCAGTGCTGTGCTCAGGAGACACTTTGTTGACCATAAGCCTCTGTCAAAACATAATTGATGGTGTTCAGCTCCACAAATGAAGTTACTATAAAGGGGAAATCCAAATTTATCCAA
This sequence comes from Chlamydotis macqueenii, assembly GCF_036417535.1. Classification (NCBI taxonomy): domain Eukaryota; kingdom Metazoa; phylum Chordata; class Aves; order Otidiformes; family Otididae; genus Chlamydotis; species Chlamydotis macqueenii. The sequence continues at coordinate 8,157,893 of NC_141561.1, forward strand.
TTAGTCATACAAAATCTTTTCCAGTTAATCAAGAAATCTGCTTCTTTTTCTGTAAAGGGCATAGCAAGTTGAGGCGTTTTTAGAGATCTAATTTAATTGAAAGGGTAAAACCCACAAACCAAAAGAAAATGTCACATATTTTGTCCACAGCTGGGTATATGACACCTGTAACTTGTAATTGCCGAAATACACACATGAGAAAAAAGGAAAAAGCATGATGATATCTTTTGTTCCTATAATTCCCAACACCCACTTGCAAGTGAAAAAAGTAAAAATATTTTATGTAACTGCTATAAAGTTTATTTGTATCAAATGTCTAACAAATATAGTAAAAGGCAAGAAAAAGTCTTCGTTGTAGCGTTCTGCAGTTAAATATTCTAGCGGTGATTCTAAACTGTGAAGTTAAAGCTTAGTGCAGTGTAGATGAGCAAAGTCCTACCATATTCCAATTTTATGGAGGATTATCAACTTGTCCAAGACAGACACATGCCTACATCTGTTACTAAAACTACATGAGAGTAAAAAAGGAATTTGTTTAATTTATTGCTTCAAGAAGTTATCTCAGTGGATGCAGAAGAAGCACATAGGGAAGGTACTTGTTGATAAAGAAGTTGAGCACCACTGTGGCCATCTGAAGAACAATAAATCAAGATACTTAACCAGAAAGAAACAGTACTGCCTCACATTTTACATAGGAACTTTCTTTTTGGTAGTTTACTCTTATGGATCTGATATGTAACTAATTTAGATTGAAAATTCCCATATAGTGGAGTACAGACCTCTTCTGCCAACAGGCATGTAGAAGCATGTGCACCCTCAGCAAGTTTGCAAACAACACCAAGTTGAGTCGTGTGGTTTACTCACCTGAGGGAAGGGATGCCATCCGGAGGGACCTGGACAAACTTGAGAAGTGGGCCTGTGTGAACCTCATGAGGTTCAACAAGGCCAGGTGCAAGATCCTGCCCCTCTACTCTGCTCCCATGAGACCCCACTTGCAGTACTGCGTCCAGCTCTGGAGACCCCAGTACAGGAAAAATATGCACCTGTTGGAGCGAGTGCAGAGGAGACCATGAAGATGATAAGAGGGCTGGAGCACCTCTCCTATGAGGACAGGCTGAGAGAGTTGGGGCTGTTCAGCCTGGAAAAGAGGAGGCTCTGGGGAGATCTTATAGCAGCCTTCCAGTACCTCAAGGGAGCTTAAAAGAAAGATGAGGAGAAACTCTTGAGCATGGCCTGTTGTGATAGGACGAGAGTAACGGTTTTAAAATAAAAGGAAAAGCAGATCTAGACTTGATATAAGGAAAAAAAAATTTACACTGAGGGTGGTAGAATGCTGGAACAGGTTGCCTCAGAGGTGGTGGATGCTCCATCCCTGGAAACGTTCAAGGCCAGGTTGCATGAGGCTCTGAGCAACCTGATCTGGTTGAAGGTGTCCCTGCTTCTTGCAGGGGGGTTGGACTGGATGGCCTTTAAAGGTCCCTTCCAACCCGAACCATTCTATGATTCTACGATAAGCAAAAGACATGGAGCTACTTAACAGCAGTCAAAACGTAGAACATGTGAATTGTGGTTGTTGCCTTTCTATTGTGAAGCCGTAATGTTAGACATTATATGAACAGCGGTAAGGAGATATTCTATGATATATTTTTTGTCTCTCCTTGCACTTACATAATGCATAGGCATAGATTAACAGGCACATAAGTCAGCCTTTCATAATACTTCAGAATCCTGTCTTTGTACTGAAATATGTGTGTGAATATAGATTATAACAATCTCTGTGGCTATTGCTAAAGAGAGGAAGTTGTAAGAGAGGAAAGTAAAAGTCTTCCAGCTGAGGATGAACGTGGCGACAGATGTTGGAGTAAGTTACCTTAATACATGGTTAGCATTTAATTTACTGCCCACTGTCATCTTTGTTAGAAGTCCTTAAGCAAAAGCTTTGCCATATACAAGAAAATCGTATCTCGAGTGCTTCTTGTGATTTTGCATATAAGCCTGATATCCTTACAAAATATCTGATATTCTTACTATGTTTTTATTCTATTGAGAAAAACCTCCCACTGATTTCAGCAGAGCTTCGTACTTCTGTGATGCAAGTCTTTCCCCATGGCTAGTTACACTTGTAACATAGATGCTGTTAGAATTAAAATTACTTAAAATTATTTTACTCAAACCTTATTTACCATTAAAATGGTTTTCAGCAGCTTCTTGATCTCATGTTCCTTATGCTGGCGAAGATATTGATGACAAGCCAGATCTCTTCCAGTTACCTGGGTTTGCTCAGTGTAGCCCCAGCCCTGTGCCTGTGCCGTTAAACTTATTTCATGGGATGGCTGCCACTGGGTAGGCAAGTTGTATAGAGTGAGAAAGTCAAACCCTATTGTCTCATTTTGCTTTTTAATGAGAACTTCTGCTTGCTTTTGTTGGAAGAGGCCACTTTATTTCCTTTAGAAATCTGATTGATTTACTAGTGATGGCTCTCATACAGCAGAAATCACAAGCAAAATAAATCAGAAGAGAACATGTAGCAGCCAAATGTGTTTTCACTCAGCATGTTTTTTGGTAATATCTTGATTTGTTTCTTAAAAGGTTTATTTAGCTTTTTCTTTTAAAATCCTCAGGCTTTTTTTTTAAGGCCTTGTAATTCATCTCCTTTAAGTTGCATGCTGGTGATCAACATCTATATGCCTTTATTTCTAATTTAAGGAAAAAAAAAAAAAGCTTAAAAATACGCTCCTAGGAGAACTTTAATTTTAAAATCATGATTTTGTATGATGTTGTTTAGTAATAGCCCACTGGAAGCATAAAACAAAATTCTGCTTCTTTATTAACTTGTTTTTACTGCTGAACATGCTTGTTACTTTATTGTATTATTTTCATGTGTATTGGGCCAATGACAGTTTTCTGAAAATACCCAAAAATTTCATGTACTATCTTCTGAGGAACTTAAGGTCTAGCATTTGACAAGTATATTTCTTTCTATAAGCTTTGTCAGGGTCTAAAGAGAGTTTTATACCTTTTGCTCTCGTACATATACCTTGCTCTCAGCATACACTTTGTGTATGTTGGTGGTGTGTGGTTTATGAAAGCGCGGTGGGATCTCTGCAGCCAGCAATGCTACGCGTGACTCACTGAAGAGATGTCACTGAGGCAATGTCTGGCTTGTCTGTTCCACAGCCTTCCCCAAGCTATGCACGGCAGGGTGTGTTGCTCTTCCGTAGAGAGTAAGAGGAGAAGAGGAAATTTTATGGGAATTGCCTCAGAAAATATGGCTACAATAGTAATGTTAAGTCTTTATCTTATTTATTAGTTATTTCTTCTTCTAGAAAGGGAAGTCTATACCTAGCTTTCCATTTCTACAGCTCTAGGTACCTCAGAAAGTGACAGGGAAAGAAGCAGGCTGCAAAATATCAACAAATAAATCTGTGCTTGGAAGGGGAAACTGGTAACTAAGACAAACCTTATCTTCAAAACTGATCAGTGTTTCGCTTAGTCTCTGAAGTTCCTGGCATTAGCATCTTTCATGCTATAATTGGCATTAATAATGTGTTGTGATAGAATTGCAATGCCTCATTGAGCTGCATGCTCTCTAAATTTTTAGTGGGTGTCCTGTACCGTTTACTGCTGGAGACTCGGAACGGCTCCGTACTGATTCTGGGTTAGTTTAAAGGAGTTGCAGTCCTTATACAAGGTCACTGCAAGAGTCTTGTACATATTTCTTTTCTGTTAGTATTTCACAAGCAGGAAAGGACAAGAAATGAAATGTGTTTCCTAGCTTATCAGAGCTATGAGGGGAATTACTATTAATTACTGGAACAGAGTGATAATATTAATATCCTTGTCCGGCTGCTCCTGTACGCACAGTACTGTGTTAAATGGAAAAAAAAAGTGTTTGCAGTCTTTAAGGAGCACAGACAGGAATTATTTCCACTTTCTCTGGGCTTTGCCTGCCTGTTTGTACAGTTACAATATAATATTAAAAAGTAAAAGACTTTCAAGTGAAATAAAAACATACCTGCAGAGAGAATAAAAAAGCCAAAATTAGGGGCTCAGGTTCCCTTTATAAAGCACAGAGAAGGGTGTTTCTGAAGGGTGATTCATAAAGCCTTCCTGCTGAGTGAGAAACCAGCTAGAGCTGAGGGAAAGACTGTGTCCCTTCATAGAGCTCATGGACGTAAACCAGTGCTACCGGTGAACTGCTCAGAATTTGTCTTTAAACTGGTGAGAAGTGAAAATGATGGTGGAGGGGGTCCTCTTTTCTGACTGCTTATGAAGGCAGCTCTTGAGCCAGAACTGGAAGACATAGTGTCTGGGCACGGCTTAGACTAAGGGACTCTAGCTGCTTTATTGTGTCTTTCAGGAGCGTGTTCCCTAACTGGCGCAAAGATGGCCTCCTCATGGAGGTGTTCTCCTCTTTTCCCCTAAAACTGGGCTCCTTATGGAATTAGTTCATTTTACATGGATAACTGTACAGTCACTGGATAAAAATTGCGCACAGGTCACCTAGGTAAGTTGTCCCAGCCATTAATTTAGGAACCCTGTGTGCCTTTCTTCACGCTGGCTGTGGCCTGTTGTTGAATGTGTGTCTAACTCCAGAGCTGTAACATAAAAGGTTAACATCACCTTTCTCTCCCCACTAATGTGGGGGTTTTGTTCTTGTGATTATGTTTTAAGACAGTTTCAGTCCTTAGCGTAAGTGATAGCAGTACTCCAGGGGCACGCACCACAACTGGTGCTCTTCGGTGACTCTAGTTCCAATTCCTCACAACTCAACTCTCTGTCTCAGAAGCGCAAGCTCACTTATGGATCCAGCTCACAGTGATCTTAATTATGGAGTCCTAAATTGTCCTTGCGTGGCTGGGCTTTCTCCTGTATTAGTTGAATTTGGCCAAAAGAATCAACATTTGCTACAGTGCTTAATATTTCGAACTTCTTTATCTTGTGCATAAACCTTATTGTGTCTTGATTTCTGATAGCAAGGGATACCATTTGTTAAGTATGTATCAGCGAGTTGGTTTATGCGTTCACTTGTAGCCATGTGCTAAGGGCACTGCTCTCATAATACATTTGAACTTCAAAAGCAAATAGTATTAAATAATTAGGAGGTGAGAGAGCTGTAAGAATATACTAAGCATTGCCAAAATTAGGGATTTTAGAAAATTAAACCAAGGTATAAGCAAAAGAACTTGAAACTTTATTCTGAAACCGATGCTTTAGGCAGCTTAGACAATGAGAAATTATCGTTCAGCCAGGGAGAGTTTAAATAGCAAAGAAAACTGAGATAAGATTTACCAGGCAAATGATGGTCATGGCCTCGTGCCACATGGTCCTGACAGAATGCACAATTAACCTTTTTGTTTTATTAAGCTTGCTTCAAATGCCTACAAGGTTATAAAATTACCCTAGGAAAATGAATTTGAGTGACCTACGGCTAAGTAACGACATGAATAGTAACAAGAGATGATAGGTGCAGTGAAGAGATAAGTATTCCTGCTTAACCACTGAACCTTATTAACTGTGTACGTTACAGTATATTTAGTTCAAGTATTCAGTTAACGTTATTTATTTTCTAACAATTCCTTACTGTTGGGTAATGTTAGTGCCTCACAAAAACATTAATTGGACACAGTCATGGAACAAAATTAAATCTATTTTGTTCCTACTTTACAGTTTGTTGCTTTCTAGAAGTGCTACAAAATTTTCGTGTGTAGCACCAATGCAGATGTGCAAACATTTATTGAACTTATGGTCTGTTATTGTTTATCAGAACTCCCCATGTCATTAGGGAAGATGCAGTGTTTGAATTTATACATATAAGCCATGGGAAAATTGCTGTAACTATTTTGCCTTTCTGAAATAACTTTTTTTGATTCTTCTAAGTTGCAAGACATAAACTCATATTGTTTTTTTTTTTCATTTAAATAGAAGTTACTGCTATTGCAAGATACTTGCCGTGGTAGTAAAGATACATCACCCAGGACATCAACCTAAATCTGGTTGCATTCCACTGAGCTCAGTCAGACCCTCCACAGTTTCTTCACCTGTTATCAGCATCATTTCCGTTCAGGGCAGCATCTCTTGCACTAACTGAATGACCTCCCTGACACTTTGCAGGGAATGGCAAAAAAAGAACTTTTGTAATGACTTCCAGCACATGACTCTATTAAAAAAAAGCAAAAATTGTGGATAGAAAAATGAGCTGAGAGCTTCCAGACAAGAACTGACCAAAGTAAGATCTAGGAGCTGTGTTACACGGCATTTGGATGTTGGTGATTTGGAGAAGCTAATGACCAACTAGTAAGAGTGGAGTCTTCTATGATTGTTTCATCTTAGTACTATGTGAATTTTAGCCTGAGAATAAAATAACTCCTTTTTTTTTTTCTTTAGAATGAAATTTCATTATAATTGGGGAAATGAATACATGAAAAATTTTTGGGAAGTGTCTGTTGCGACTAATACAGGAAAGCACAATACACGGACAGTGTGGTTGGTGATGCTTCTGAGAGAGGGATCCCATGAAAAAAAGGATCGGGTTTATTAAAAGTATGTTTTAAATAAGGATTTCAGACAAGGTTTTCAGATACTGCTGATTTCTTTTTCAGTTGTTTACTTGGACTGGAGCGAGCTGTGTACTGACCTACTGCTGAACCCCAGGATTTAGCTTTGGCTGACTTCACAGAAGTGCTTTTGCACAATGGGCTCCTGTTCAGCCTGAGGTCTTGTTACATTTGTTGTCATCAAACCAGCAGATTTAACATGTTAATGATTTTGATGTTACAAAAATATCCCAGGTAGTGGGAAAAGAAGCGTATTTTGCCTCTTCAGATGCCAAGATTAAGAGAAAAATCTATTTCATTGCTCAAAAATTTCCCTTAATCACAGTAATATGCCACAAACACTTGCTGTTTATTCTGCAGCAGTTTAGTCTTGTGTGACAAGAATTACTCAGAGAAAGAGAGAAACGGTATTTAAGATGGGGAGAGGGACACATGGAAGGGGAGAAAAGGAAAAATATAACAGCCACGCATGAAGGATTTTTTTCTGAACATTTGATTGTACTCTTGCTTAGGGCGAAATAGAAAGACATTGCTGTTTAATGTGCTGCAGATAGGCAGTACGCTAAAATCAACCTACTGCCATTGAGGTTGAGGTCAAAATGTCTTTTTCTTCTTTGTTGCAATACTCTGCTTCTAATAGGAATCCCAGGAACTTAAGTCCATTTTATTTGAGGAAAACAGTGGTGATAGCATCCCCACAAAATAATGCGCTATCCTAAATGAAAAGTAGGAGACAGCAAGGGAAACAAAAATTTCCAGCAGTGTCTTTGTCTTGTTTGGAAGATCAGAACTTTCTTACATAACTGGAGAACAATTTTATTTGTTACTACTTACTGATTTGAATTGACTGTAATAACTGATTAATCCAAACCACTGGAATTAATGGATGGCTGAGTATGGATGATCGTAAATGTTGACTTACCGGTCCCATTTGAAAACAAACTGGCTGAGCCATCTTAATGAGGTTTTCCTGGAGTGTGTACACATTTCAAACAATTAAAATTAAATTGAATCTGAGTCCCATATAATTACAACTGATTTTGTGTGATTATATTCCCCACAAGGAGGGTAGATAGAAAAGGTTTCAGTAATTTTAAAGCTTCTTGCAGTTTGTAGATGTTATGTCTCTGTTAGTTGTCAGTTTTGAAGAGCTAATAACATTGGAAGTATTTCTGGAGTGCATATGCCATCTTTTATCGTAGTTTTCAGCAATATCCACTGAATTCCAGATCCCGTTTATCTTTTTCTAAGGGTGATTGTGTGCAGTGGCTTTGGGGCAAGTTGGATAACACCCTGTGACCACAGACTGGGGATGGACCAAAAATGGGGTGTTTTTTTCCTCTTGCGTTCAAGCTCTTAAAACATTTCTGGTAAATCTTTTTCTTAACATTCAATAAATCAATATTTCCTTATAAAAGTGAAAGCAGAACATAGAAGAAAAGGTAGCAACCTCCTAAAGTGTTTATTTATTGATGATCACTTCTGCAGTGCTCCTTATGAGTAATATCTGAGTGTTTCTGTTCAGAATGGAATGTATAGAACCAAACGGATCAGCAATAAAAGAAGGTTCTCTGTTTAAAAAGAAAAAGTTGTAAATTGCTGTTAAACTGGTGTGAATTGTTGGTTAAATTGGTGCGAATGTGTAAACTTTGAAAATTTGTACTCCACTGTTTGTTGGACTGGACCCATGATAATACATTGCTCAGCAAAGTGATAATCAAAGGAAATCTTTGGGATAATGCAGAGTAAGCTGTCAGAGCATCGCCTGGAGAATGTGTTATTGAAGTTTATGAACAGATTTTTATTAAGTGTTCCTAAGTAAAGTGTGCATGTATTATCTAGTTCAGAAGTTAGAAAAATATTGCATTAGGATCCCCAAGCTTGCTTTTTATAGCAGTGGATATATTCAGTCATTAGCTCTTAGATAAAAAGAAAGTACAATTATAAGTTCTTGTAAAAGTAACACTAATTCTCTGAGATACCTTTTTCTTAACAGTGGAAGTAAAAGCAGTCAAAATATTTGAGGAAAACTGTCCAGTGGAATTTTTAAAGTTGTATTCATGGGAATTCTTTCTTCTTTGCCAATTTTTCCTTTAATTAAACATTACATTCATCTGAAAATTTGGGGTAGCTCAGGATTTGAGTAAATTAAATCTACCTATCGTGTCTGTAGCAGTAGAGTGCTAGATGTAGTATTCTAGCATGGGGACTGAGCTTCTACAGAGGTTTAAAAATAGGGCACCAAGAGGAGAGCCCTGGAGCCAGATTGATAATGTGCACGTGTAATTTTGTAAATAACATTCAATCAAAATTATGATGAAACTCTAAAGTAGCAAAGGTAGAGTTAAAAGATCCTTCTTTAAAAAAAAAAAAAAAAAGAGAGCGCCAGCATTTCCTATTTCATCATGCTTTGGAGAATGGTACAGTTTCAGCAGTAAGTGAAAGAAGTATCAACTTTTGGTGGTAGAGTGTTTTGAGAAGTCCATGGGAGAGTGATTTGCAGTATTTTTTGTTTATTTTTTTAATAGGCAGCTTATATTCCCTGGTTGTTGCATTTTTGGTTGTGATTCACAACACTGTCCAAATGTCAACTTTATCTTGCAGAACTGAAGCACTACTGACCTTGTGTTTATAGTTCATAAAACTTCAGCTATAATTCATTTATATATGTGGCATTTTATCTTAATTTTATGCAACTTGTGGGCAGAAATATGTAAATTTTATATGAGATGACCATTCACAAGTAAATATGCTTGTAAGTTTTACTGAAGGATGAGTGTTGTAATTCAGTATGATCTGTGTGGTCTACATGGCTTGAAAACCTCTAGCAAAATTTTGCATCCCAAAGTAAACATGAGTGAAAAAATAGATATCAATAAAACGTTTCCCGTACTATTTTAAAAATACTTAATGGTTGGAACTGACTTTTATTTAGCAAGGTTTAACATCAACTTCCATAACTTGAATAGATTGCAATTTTAAATTTTTGGTTTTTTTTTTTTCAAAATCAGCCTTTCACATTTACAGTACTCTTACGTTTATATATTACTGCACGTTTGTATAGCATGGATAATAATATTTTTTTAAAAAACAGCTTTTATATATAGATTCCCAGTGTTTATGTATGTTTTGACTCTGAGGGTAACTTGTTCATTTCTGCTGGCAAAGGAAATATCTGTTTAATCGTTAAAAAATGAAACATTTTCTGTACATTTAAAAATAAGGTATTTTTAATCCAGCACAATATTATGTCATAAAATATTTATTATCATAGATCTATACTGAATATAAGTTTTCAAAGCCCAGTTCAAGGGAGATGATACTTATTTTTTTTCCCAAAACTGTTATAGTTGATGATTCTACCTTAACTTACATGGTTACAGTAGATTATACTTTCCTCAAGCATGACTAGAAAAGGAACTTGCACACACCGATATGTGTAGGAGAGCTGTTTCAGTTTTCGTTCCACTTCTGAAGTTTCCACAAAATCCTGTTTAAGTGTGATTAATCTGAGTAAGTTTGCATCGCTTCTCTAAACTGTCCGTTTCTGTTAAATAACTATGTGCTTGGCATTCTGCTGGGATTTCTGTGAAAATCCGATCCGAGCAGGCTGCTAGTGTTAAAGCACATTTCAAGTCAGGATTTCTCCTTGGTCTGCCTTAAGTATCTGTTGGAGAGGGATGTATAAACTCTGGTACTGACTCTTTGAACAGAAGACCCTTTCAGATTGCCTATTTGGATGTGGTAATCCTGTAAAATTTTAACTGAATTCAAACTTTTTTTCTTACCAGGTGCCATCTCCACCATTTGTCACCTTACATCCTCACGAGCTTGAGTTTTTTATTTTATTTTTTTTTTTAAGCTCTGAAACAGACTGTTTCATACCTCACTGGGTAGAGTGGGACATCGTCCATGTCTGCCTTACGGTTTTGACCTGCCTTTGAAAAATCTCTGTTTGCTGAGGAGCCTGGACTCATGGTGCCAACTGCTGTCTTAATCCAGTTGTGTGTTGCAGCACACCGGGTTTATCTAAAGCATGCAAAAACCCAGTCCCACTGGTGATGACTGTGTCTGGCGTCGCTGGGGACTGGAAAGGGATGTTGGTTACACCACTGACATTACACATCTGGTGTGATGCTGGGCTGTGGTTTGCAGTAATCTAGCAGCAATGTAGGGACATGCCCAAGTTTTAAGTGCTCTTAATCTAAGTTAGGCACCACAAGTAGCTCAATGCAAGGAATGACGCTGTCTGTCTGACTGAGTGTTAAAGAGCAGGCACCCTTACAGGATGTTTTGGTTGACGTTACTGGCGTGTGCTGAATTTATACTGCAGCGCTTCATACAATCTGGGTGGTTTCTCAACTGAAAACAAACTCAGGAGTAATATTTAGGCATACATATTAAATTCTCAGTATGACAAATACAGTAGGTCTGTGAATATTCTAGCAGTTAAATCTGGTGGTGCAGCTCATATCCATCCATAGCTTTTCCTCCCTCTATGTAATGCATGACTGGCTGGTTGCTCTGACTGAGGTAAATCTTACTCAGCTTGGTAAGTAGCCAGTCATGCATGCATCCAACTTTAATATGATGTCACACTTACTTGCAAATTTAATTGTTAAAAAAAAAATCCTCCAAACTTTATAAAAAAGCTGCTTTTTTGTTAGTAGACTTCCCTGTAATCCTTAAGATACATTTCTCTCATACTATGCTTGTATCTGTAGCTGTACTAAGACTAAGAAATTAACTGTTATTTGTTTATTATTTCTCTTTCTGTTCTGCATGTGCTGTTCATATGCTAGGGAAAGTCAGAGGAAAAAATTAATGCTTATACAAAAATACCTTATAATTCACCTTTGTGTTGCTCTTTAAATAATCAGATTACAGAGCAAAGATTAAACTAAACCATAGAGCTTGTGTCTACATAAAGGACTAAGATGTAAAATAATTCCTTTACATTATTGGAGAAAATAGGAGGCAAAGTATAGTTGGTGTGGTTTACTAATAAAGGACTGAGCTGGGCTGCTAGGTTTTGTTCTCGACTAAATTATTAACCCAACTGTCACTGAAATCTGGAAGGAAGTTTGAACCCTTCTGACTGACTGATTCTAGACAAGTTACCTAATGTTTCCTATGCCTGTTATTTTTACTAAAAACATGAAAGCTTTTAGGACAAAAGACAGGGTGTGGGAAGTGCTGAATGATTTTGGATGTCTTGTTTCTTGGTTGCCCAACTTAAGGCTTGCTAAGACATCTCCTTGGTTTCCCAAGGTGGAAATGTATTGCTATGAAACCCATCCATGCCTGTTTAAAGTAGACTCAGAAAAGGCAGTGTATACAGTCCACTTGCTGGTTTTGAAAAACTTTTGTGATGGGCAGATGTTTGTGTAAGTGTAAGATAACTGTTCAAGAGCAGGTTCCCCTCATTAGGTTTTGGCGCCTAGAACAACTCAAAGTATGTATTTTGTGTTTGTCTTTATATTGCTTGTAAGCAGGTCCTTAAAACAGCTCTCTTAACAGCAAGCTCTGGTAAATAATAAATAATACTCAATAATAAAATGGGTAGATGGTTCTTTACATTTTGAGTTACCAATATCTTTTTTTCTCTTTGTAATTTTGCATCAGTGGTAGATTTAAAGATTTACTCCCAAATGAGTTCAAAATCCAGAAGCTTTCTACTTGCTCAAAGAGGTGTAGATATAATCTATAAAATCAAGATGTGTTTGCTCAAATTTTAAAAGATTTGTCTTTAGCAAGCAGTGTTAGGAGTCAGACACTGGAAGTGATCACCCACAGATACAGATTTCTCTCTCTTCCTCCCACTAGACTGTTTTCCATTTTGAGGTGCATCAGTGTAAATACCAAAACAAAAAAGCCTGGGTTTTACAGAAGAACGTGGCCTTTATTGCAAAATGAGTTACCATATTCCTTCAGCAATTCCAAATAGTGTTGGATTTGTAATTTTTACATTTCCAAACAAAAAGTTTATTTTTTTTAGCAGGTTTAGTTTATGCCATTTGCAGGCTAAGCGATTTCTCAGAACATGCCATGCGCTTAGTGGCATGAACAGCGATTGAGGGTTTAAGATGATGAAGATTAAGGAAATCTATTACATTTCCTTTTAGTAATCTGAAATTACTTTGAAATGAATCATTAGCAATGAGCTTAAAAAAGGTATAAAAAGACTGTGCTAGCACTGTGCTAATAAAAAGACTGTCAGCATCTTTATTTTATAATAATCTTGAAATAAAAATGCTGTTTGGAAGATGCTAATAAAAAAGGCAAGTATGGATAATTTACAAATTAGTATTATAGCAGTTATTTTAAAAATAAATGAATATGAATGATCTGAAATAATTCAGTTTGCTTTTAGAGTCAATCCAGTATTAGATTTTCTGGAGGACAGCATTACTTGCATTTGTGTCAGGTAGAATTGTCTTTGCTGTGAAGATAACCCGCGGTAGATCGGCCCCATACGCCCTGCACTGGTGTGCAAAAACAGCATCTGGTCCAGATGCGATTTTTTTAGCAGGGGTATGCCTCTTGCCCTCTAGCTTTATTCTTCCTTCTGCCTCTTATTGCCTAAAGTCTGCCTAAAGCTAACTAGGCTGGGAAGAACTGTGTTTCACAAGGTGCCTGCAGCCCCTGTAGCGGGAGGTCAGTCAGGGCTGGTTTCTGTGAGCCGGAGCGCCCCTGCCCAGCATGTCTGTGCAGCAAGAAGGCACAGTGCTGGCTTGGCCTCTCTGCGTCACCTCTGTAATAAACATTATCTTTTTTCCTTATATACACAACAATAAAACCTGATTAAATTATTGTAATTGTGTCATAAAACACAGCTTAACTTTGTAACTGAGCGAGCAGTGAGATGCCTCCTGTACCCCCAGGTTACATCGCCTTTGTATAACCGGCAGAGAGTCCTGCCTTTCCCCCTGCCCAGCTTTGGATATGAAAGGACCTGATGTAGCTTCTTCTCACATTAATAGAATCCCCTATCATGCACGAGATTTCCTGCCCTTTGTGGTGGTTTTGCTCATGATGAAGGTAAACTGTCCTTACTTTCTGAAGAACAAATGGAATTTTTAAAGCTTTGGTGCTGTGAGATGCTGCTGCTCAGCACTTACCCTGCATTCCCTGCGTGTCCAACCCTGCCTCTCTTTCATGTATCATTCCAGCTTTTTTTTTTTGTTGTTATTGCTCTTTTCCCCTCCTGGACATGGATATCTAAATTGGTTTTTCAGAACTAGGTCTCCTGCATTGTAATGGTGTGTTATAAGATAATGATTGTTTTCTTTCAACTTTTTATAATATTTAATTAACGATTCAAAAGGATCTTTTTCTTTGTGTTGATTCTTGCTTAGAAGGGAAAAAAAGTCCCTCGGGAGAACTACTAAATTATTTCTCAGTAAGGCAGGCTTGTGAGGCTTTGTTTCCACCAGATTAGCTAAAATACATGCTAGCTGTTTGCTTGAGTCACAAAGGCCCTGATTCTATGAAATGAACTGTTAAGTTCAGTGGAATGACTTCTGCCCAAAGTTATCCAATTTTGCAATAATTCGTGCCAGTACAGTTTGAAGCTGAGAGACATAGTACTTTCTAGAGTCATCTAATCTTTCTGCATTACACTGACATAAACTCAGAATCTTGCAAAATTCTGAAATTCTTGTGTTACCAGTATTTCCTGAGGTTTTCATAGTAGAGCTTTATGTCCAGTATCTGTTCTGTAAGTCCAGGAAAAAAGTGCTCCGCTGGTTCATGACTGTGTATTTTTATTTGCCAAGCCCAATTCTCAGATCTCTTAACCTTAATGTATGCATTCCTAAGGTCATCTTTCACGGGAGCACAAATTGCATGGACAAGGTAACAGTTTATAGTAAACTGTTGAGATTGATATTACGTCTAAAGTTCATTTCTGAAGTTAGAAATATAGGCTTTGCATGTTATGTTTGCAGTTCCTGGGCTCAACTTTCACCTAGTGAATGTACTAGCAGTTTGATTTTTTTTTTCTCTATTTTATATATTATGGAAGAAGTAAGTCCTAAATAGTCATGTTAAATATTTTTACAGAGGAAAAATATCCCTATAGGAAACAATGATAAGCTTCCCAGTAAACGCTACTTTTATAAATGACCTAGCCTTTATTTCATTTTAGTCAGATCATATGAGAAGTAAACAGGGTAATGTTCAACTAGTGCATTATTTAGAGATTTTTGGAGTACATTTTGAGAGCCTCATACAGAGCTCTGTCTGCAGGATTCCCATTAAACACAATGGGAGCCGCGTGGCTAAAATCCTGCAGAGCCATTTGAAAACGTATCCCGTGCTGTGCTGAAGATAGGTGATTAAAGAATGAGTGCTTGAACAGGGAGGAGGGAGTGATGTTGTGATTCTCCGTTTAGGACTGTAGTTAGACTGAAAATCCTTCTCTAAACTCTTCTTAAATGATCTTCTGCTGGAAGTCACAGCTAATAACTCTCCTGTTTCTGCCAAAGAAATGCCAAGACGTTACAAATAATTAAAATAAACATTTGCACCTTAAAGATGTCTAGATGTCCTTTCACTTCTCTTCTCTTTATGTTTACCTTTTTATTGCTGTTCCACTTCATTCTTTTTCTATTTTCTTACATCTTGCTTACATCTTCATGTCTTTTTTCCTCCTTCTCCTCAAAGTTCTCTTACATCTTTTACGCTACTGTTGCATTTATTTCTGGTCCTCACATCTTGCACTGTTCTCTTTCTCTCCATTCTCTTCTTAAAGTACTTTCTCAAAATTTTTTTCCCTCTACTTTCCTTCTCTAAGTATTTCCTTCTTCTCTTATCTCCTAATCCAACTCTTGGTTTGTCCAGTTGCTCTGCTTTGTGGGCCCAGGTAATGAGATATGCCTTTCTGTACCCCTTTACTCTCTCCTCTGTTCCTTTTGGTTTCCATGTTGACAGATGGCCATCCCTCCAAAGTGTCCTTTGCTCTTCTTGTCTCATTTCTGGCATCATACAATTTACCTCCTGAACGTACGAGGTGAGAGATATTTCAGACACTGTGTCTGATGCAGGGGCAACATTCTGCACGACTTCAGCAAGGGGAAAATGGCAGCAGGCAGTAGTAAAAACACATACATACAGCAAAGAGCCAGTGCTTTTTCTGTGTATTTCAGTGCAAATCCTACATACAGAAACTTTCCCTGCTTTTATTCAGTTCATCTTGGGGATAAAAGAGGTGAGCTTCAGTAGTGATGAACTTGGCATTTTGAGCCTGTGTATTCTGATGTGGTTCTTTTTCTGCATCAAAAGAAGTGTGGCCAGCAGGTTGAGGGAGTTGATCCCACCTGCAGTACTGTGTCCAGTTCTGGAGCCCCCAGTACAGGAAAGACCAGTTGGAATAAGTCCAGGCAAGGACCACAAAAATGATCAGAGGGCTGGAGCACCTCTCCTATGAGCACAGGCTGAGAGAGTTGGGGCTGTTCAGCCTGGAGAAGAGAAGGCTCTGGGAGATCTTATAGTGGCCTTCCAGTACCTAAAGGGGGCCTACAGGAAAGATGGGAACAAACTCTTTCGCAGGGCCTGTTGTGATAGGATGAGGGATAATGCTTTTAAAATAGAGGGAGGTAGATTCAGACTTGATGTAAGGAAAAAATTTTTACACTGAAGGTGATAGAACACTGGCACAGGTTGCCTCAGAGGTGGTGGGTGCCCCATCCCTGCAAACATTCCAGGCCAGGTTGGACGGGGCCCTGAGCAACCTGATCTGGTTGGAGATGTCCCTGCTCCTTGCAGGGGGTTGGACTGGGATGGCCTTTAATTGTCCCTTCCAACCCAAACCATTCCATGATTCTGTAATGGCTGTGACAGAGTAATATGTTTGGAAAGATATGGGGAGTGCTTTATGATTGATGTAGAGGCATGGAAGTGCCCCTGCCTTTTTCTTTTCTTTTTTAAAATGCAGCTGTTATTTCTTCCTTCTTGTATCTCATTTATACCTTGATATTCTTCTTCCCTTTTTCTTTTCTTCTTTTGCTTTTGATGGGCTTGCACACATCCAGAAAGGGAGAACATTAAAAGTTATTAATGACAAAATGTATCTAGGTCCTTCTTCATTTTTTTTATGACCAGTTCACAAATAGTTTAATTCAGCCCTTCTTGTTTGTTGGCATCAAGCTGATGATGCTATATATGACACTGTTCCAGCCCTCTTCTGTGTGCATTGTCATGTATTTTATTGCCTCATTATCAACTGCTTGGTTGTAGAAGAGCTGTCAATATAATTTTAGAGAGACTACCACTACCTAATGATACAGATAATTAAGCCCTTGGAGACCATTATTCTAGCCGTATATTACTTGTTTAGGTCATTTTGCTGTACTGCTAGGGTTTGGAAATCTACAACCAGCAGGCTTTCATTCTTACGTCTCTGACATGACTGTTTTTGTGGTTGTTTTCTAACCACTTGAAATTTAAGACTGGAAGAGTAATTACTTCTGCATCTGAGGTTTCTTTGGTAGTCTATATGTATTGCTGGTTAGTGAATCCGTCCTCCAAGGGTGAACTCCATTTTAGCTGGGCACCATTAGAATAGGAAACTGTGTTATTCCAGGACAGCACTGCAGGAAACCGGCATGGAAGGAGGCATTCTTCAGAGTCCAGAGAAGGCACTTGGCATTCACTATCCTGACAGTCATTCCTGATTTACATCAGAGAAAAACACATGGAGGCATTTTATTTATGTATTTTTCATTCCATAAGTTGGTAACTTGGAGGCTGATGTGGAAGGTTTGTCATGTGAGAAGGTCGTTGTCACACAGAGAGGGCATCAGGGCATCACCTGTTCATGAAGGGAACAGAGGAAACACTTGGTCGTAGCTGATCGGCCGAGACCTGTCTCATGCCCTCTGTTTGCGGAAGTCTGTCTGAACGTCCAAAGCAAGCTTTCTGCTGAGGAGAAAAAAAGGAAGGATAAATTCTAGATACACCTACAGCAGCACATTATCCCACTTAGGAATTAAAATATTATTGTATCTTTATTTGTAGCACAGATGCTGATTTATTCACTTGGAATATTCCTACACATTTCATCTGTCTTTGGTGATCTTACGTATAGAGGCTTTCAGGAAGTCACAGCTGAACTGAAAATCTCAATTTTTTTTCTTTTCTTATTGTAGTCTTTCTGAGCTAAAATTTGGAAAGACTGAAGTCCAGAAAGTCAAAAGAAATTATATTCATTAAGACTCCGTGTTGTCTTTAAAAGTACTTTTAAGCGAATCTTACAGTTGGGAACCAGAGTCATTGTTTCTCGCTGTTCTTTGTATTTCTGAATATCTGAGGTGATTCATTTTGGGGGGATCCAAGTTCAAAGTGGGAAACTTTCCTGTTATACTTGAGTCCTGTGTAGTTACTTTTGCAGGAGTTTGGCCTTTGGGCCTTTGCAGTTGGCTGTACAGTGTCAGGAAACTGGTGGTGCTGTCTTGTGAGTTTGATTTTTGATGTAAGATTTAGGTTGTTGAACCAAACCAGGAGTGGTTTCTTGAATGTTTATTTATTTAAAGTCCCATTAGCTCCATTAGTAGTTAGTGTTTTAAAGGCATTAAATTCACAAATAGCATTTTAAGGGAAAAAGAATGCAATAATGTAATAATCTTTACAGTTTTTGCCTCTGAAGGCATCAGGGAATGTTGTATGGTATTCAATATAATGAAACTTTCTGAACAACTTCAACAGTATGCATACTTAGTGGTCAGTTAATCAAAAGAATTATGTATCTTTCTGTGCAGCGACAATATGCATGCTCATTAGCCACTTAATCAGAAGAATTGTATATTTAAAATGTTTAGCAACTTTTTAATGCTAAACAAATGCAAAATGGTGAGGTATAAATATCTCTCTATATCCTCCCACAAATCCTCCAGGTTTCATTTTAGTGCAGAAGAGCAGAAGTGTTGGAATGATAAAAAGACAGAACAAAGCTTTCGATACCATACTTCATTCCGGATCGCACGACTTGTTTAAGGTTATGCAAGCACTAGCATAAGCTATTTGTATGAGATGTGTGAAACATTAACATCTCAGCAAAGGGATAGCAAAACTGCTGATTTATTTGAAGTTACTGACATCTTTTTTAAGATACAGAGCTCAGATCACTGATGGAAAGAGCTGAATATTTGTACAGTCATACCAACAAAAGGAACAGTTGGCATCCTGGGTTCTAACGATCGCTGATACTGGCTGTGTTGGTTAGCCTTGCTGTGCCTCAGGTTGTTCACCTGTAAGATGAAAACACGGTATATTATGTTAACCTGCATATTCACAGCACGAAAGCTGTGGACCTCAGACCTCTTGTGAGCAGGGACTTTGTTTATCCTGGGATGAGGCCTCACAGAAGTGATTTTTCTAATTGAATGACCATGTTTTGCTAGCACACGGTGAGTTATGGTAATTAAAGCTCGTGGGTTTTGCAGTTAGAAGAAGAAACTCAACTTTATGTTAGATCATCCTTGGATTTTTACTGCAGTTGTTCACTAATTGGAAAATGTCAATACTTTGCGATGGATTTCTGAGTCCTTGTGTAAATTAAAAAAGCAGAACGTGTTATAGGAAAGAAAATACTATTATTTATTGATTCCATGGAGCTGAGGCTTTACTTATAGAAAAGCATATCCACCTGTCTTGACAGGGTATTGCTCACAACAGTGGAACCATCTCAAAACTCCTATAAGATTTGCAAAGCAGTGGAGCTATGAGGACAATGAAGTAACTTTGTGTTATGTAGAGCTTAGGATTGGAGTCCAGAATCCGGTGGCCTAAGAAAACCTTCACTAGGGAGTCAGAGGGACTGAAAACAAATAATGATAATTTCTGCAGAATAAATTGTCTATCTGTCAACAGAGAAAGAAACATTAGCACTGGTTTCTATTGCAGTTCAGAAACGTTTTGCTGTAGGTATAAGTTTGATGATTGAAATCTCTGTGGCTGAAAGAGATAATGGAAATATTTCCAACATTTCCTGGCTCAGATGGTAGTTAGAGCAGTTTCAAATCTGCCATTGTGTGGTAACAGAATTCAGACTTGTGTGGGAGCAGTGATAGGCCAATGCCAAGGCCTTTCAAAATCCTACCCTGCTAATCTGAGGCTCAGGGTACATATTCATATTATTTTAAGGATACCTTGAAATTTTCCAGTGAGTTCAATGTTCAGTGCTTCAGCGAAGGAAATGCTGTGCTCAGTCTCTCAGTATGTGTGATTTCCAAGTGGTGGTATGGTCTAGCAGACAGAGCACTTGATTAGATTGTGCACTCAAAAGAAGGATCCTTCTCCACTCGTGTGAATAGAGCTTGAGACCTGTTTCGTTCCAGCATGGCCTTGTGACAGTTGCCCTCATCGTGCACAAGATCTTTATTTTATGTGCTACTCTTCTTTAGATAGCTTGGCCTTCAGGCAACAGTTTGAGTATACTTTGGCTATGTTTTTGGAAGGAGGGTTTAGCATGGGTATGTGAAAAGAGCATGCCTGGGGCAGTTTGAATTTGCCAGTGGCAAATGCCACAGGGTTGAGGCGTCTCCTCAGAGCCCCTGGGCGAGAAAGGGCCCTGAGGGTGCTGCAGGAGGAGAATTGACCTTGGTATTTCTGGATTTGTAGGCACCTGTACTGATGAACACAAAGAATGAACATAAATTATATATTATATGTGTATCTTTCTGTTGCTATTATGGAGGATACTACTACTTTATTTTCCAACTGAAATATTAAGGATGGGTATTGTGCGTTCTGTAGGCTTTGCCCAGCACACGGCTAAAAGGCACGTACCAGTGTCATCATCTAAGCAGAACTGAAAATGCGGAGAAACCCCCTTGGGGTTTAAAGCCTCAGCATTTCCCATCTGTCAGTGCCCTTTTAAGTTTATCACTTACCCGTTTTCTCTTCTCTCTTTGCTTTTTTTAATCCATTTTCACTATGTAAATTCTTTGGAGAAGCTTGTCTCTGTCTCCTGGCTACCTGCGATACAGCAGTGGTCTAAGCACGATGCAGGCTTTCTGCAGTAAGGGCACTGAGAACAGCGGCCTTGGGCACAGCCCCGGGAAAGAGGGGCCACTTCATCCTGGGGATCACCATGGCTCCTGGCTGAGGATCACCACGGCTCCTGGAGGAGAGTAATGGGCCTTGGGGCTGTTGGTGTGGCTGGCAGGGAGCCTACGATCAGGGGGAGAGCTGAGGAGAGCAGGCAGCCATATGTAGAGGTAATGGAAACCCTCAGGGCCAGAGAAGAGTAGGCAGAGTCTGCAGCTCAGAAAGCTACTGATTTAATTGAAACCAGGTAGAAGACACTCCTGCAACGATGCAGTGGACAGGAAATGTTGTTTGATGGGCTCTCTTTGTGTTACGTCTTGTAACGCCACTTTGATATTTTTCTTCCTTAAAAAACCCTAATGCCTCATCTAAAATCTGGATTTTTCCTTGTTCAGGAAGGAGTGTTGTGTGTGTTTGTTTGCTTTGAAGACTTTTGGTAGTTTGAGGAACTCGCCGTAAGGAAAAAGCCTAACCTGATCCATTGGAGAACTTTCAACAGAGTGGTGAGGGAAGTGAGATGCAGGTAATCACAAACCTGAAGTTCAAAACTACGTATGCATAAGTGAACAAATATATGTAATTCATGTGGGAGCTGAGTCAGAAGCTTTTTGTTTGGTTGGATTGTGCGTTTGGAGAGAGAGCTGCAAGGTTTAGACAGAAGCACAGAAGTCTGCCACCAAAGCCAGACAGATTGCAGTCTCCAAAGAGACAACCAAAGTCCAGCTGCCAAAAATGCTGATGGGTTCACAGATGAACCAAGAGCTGAAAGAGCTGAGAAGCTGCACGGGAACCTGTTCCTTGGTCCATGATCAGACAGTAGGGAGGGGTCAGGCAGCTCAAGGAGCTGAAGCCCAGGCCACATCTCCAGGGAGGCTATAACTGAAAATAGAAGTGAAGAGACTTAAGCCAGAGACTGTCTAGAAGAGGAACAGGAAGCTTTACTGTCTCACAGATAGGAGCTGGAGGAAAATACCCACCTGAGAATTTTGATTAAACAGAAGTAAGTTAAGTTAAAGATGGAGAAAGATATGTTATTGGTATGTTTCTCTAAGACTTTAGAAGGAGTCCTGCACCTGCTGCATGGCATGAGGAGATGAAAAAAGCTGAAATACCAACCTCAACTGCTGCAGTAAGATTCTATAGAAACCTTTGGACACGACTTTGTAAGACTCTAAGTCAGTATCAAGTGGAAGGAATTCTTGTGACATGCATTTACAATAACCACCGAGTACTGTCACCTCAGCTTGAGGCTGATGAAAAGAGAAGGTGATAGCACCCAGCACATGGAAGTCTTGAAGGAATTAGGTCAGTGGAGAAGGGGCTGAAACTGTCATGCACCTTCTAGAGCTGGAACAACTACGTGCTACCTGTCCCTTAGAGGGAGAATTGTAAAAAGGGCTGTGTGGGATGCCGCTGAACAGAGCATGGACTACAGAGAGTATTTACTCCCTGTGCTAGAAAGGGAATCGAAGACTGAGATACATGGGAAGGATTTTTTTCAAGGAAAGTTGCTCTGTCAAGGAAAGGTTTTAGGTTTGGAGAGGCCCCCTCTAGGGATATGCTACAGAGGAGCTGAGTAGAGAACGGTTTTCCTCTGCAGTGAGATAGGAAATAAAGGCATGTCCTACACATTTGAGAGGTTGGTCAGGGAAAATCCTCTTCATGTGTGAAATTACTGTGGCAGGCTGTGAGAGACACCTCTCTCAAGGAAGGAAATAAAAAAACCTGACTGAAAGGAGTCTGAAATACCTTTTGGGGAAGTGGGAAATACATGGGAATGGCTGTACAAAGAAGGAGGGCTGAGAGAACTCTTGTGCATTTCAGGAAAGATTAATTCCTGTATGGTCTTAAAATCTATTTTTGGGGAAGACCTCAACAAAATAGCTTATGGCTTTGTGACACTTGAAATGACAAAACTGGGAGAGGCACAAAGCGGGCCCATTTTCTGACCATGTCCCCGCATTGCTGGGGGGACGGCACAAGGGAGGCGCCCATTTATGAAGGTGATGGTCCTGAGAAAATTGAGAGGAAAGTCAGGAACCTGACTGCCTGCCAGTGATGCATCAGCCCCAGCAGGGGCTGTCTCTCCTGGCCCGGATGAACTCTGCTCTGGAACATGCCGTGAGTTGCAGCAGTGGGGCCAGGCAGGAGATGGAGGCAGCAGAGCTGTCAGAAACACAACAGCAAGAAGCTTTAAAAACAAGTCTCCTACAGCTCAATGGGTCCTTGCAGCCAGGTCCTGGCTTCCAAACAAGGTCTGAGTTGCAGCAAAAATACAGAGAAAGCTTCCTTCTGCCATCTTGGACGCCTGAGCATCTGTGCCCTGCTTTCCGCTCCCTGGGCAGAGATCAATGTCTTCTCCTTTCCAGAGATTCCCCTGGCCCCCTTGTCCAGAAACACACACACAAACCAAGCCAAAATAAATAACTGTACATTGCAGTTGGATTGATTTCCTGGTATTCTCTCAACAGCACAGGACACATTACATTTTTTAAATGTAGGAATGACTGATTTTGTTTCAGGAGGAATAGCAGCAAGGACATGTGGCTCATAAATTGAAGTCCTCGATTCTTGACCCTGCTGTGTAATTAATTTCATAAACTGCTCAACTCTGGCTTTAAGCTGTTTAGGTTTCTCATCCTGTTACTCTACGTGGCAGACTGGTTCGGAGTCTAAATATATTTGTAATCACTCTATTCCCATCTTGTTTTGTCAATCATTGGCCTTGGGTTGATATAGTTTTCTTTCTCATTTTAGTTTTTCTCACTTATTCTTCTGAGGAAGCAATACCTGTGTAAGCCCTTGGTCTCTTAAGTTTAGCAAGGTAACTTGTTTAGTCTCTGCTCATGACACAGACTCTCGATTCCTATAAATAACCTCAGAGCTGTCTCTTCGTTAAATCCTCTCTGAATGAGCCATTCCTGAACACTGGTGATCATAATTGCAGATAATATTCCAGACGAAATCTTGACAGTGCTTTCCACAGTAGCATTAATATTTTATGTTCCTTAAACTCTTATATTCCATGAACAGATTCTGGTCTCAGAGTGCCTCATTTTTTCTTCTGTTTAATGCTTTGAGAAATTGGTCCTTAGGTTAGGACTGGTGGAGGGCTGTTTCCGTACTCTAAACTGACATTTTGTCAAGAAGCTTCTGTCAAACATGGATTTATTTTATATTTTCCCTAAAGAAAACAGCTCTTTTTGAAAAAGAAAAATTGAAAGGAACACTTCAGTTTTAAGAAAACTTCTATTTTCTATTCAAGTAATAGATGTAACAAGAAATTAATGATACTGAGGTGCTTCAGATGAATAGACAGCAAATAGAACACTAAAGGAAGGGGAAAATAAATGTTCTTAAATAGTGATTGGAGAGTGTAGGCTAGGGAATGGTGAGCTTTAGATACTGTTTTTGCAGATTGTAACAGCTTGATAGTTACGTAAGATGCACAGAATCCTTGGCAAAACAGGGTTTTTCGCATAGGCCAGCAAGCAGGCAGAATACGTGCGTAGGGGATAGCTATTCTGGTTGTAATCGGCAAGTGCGTGATGTTGGAGTGGGTCCATCTAGGATCTTAGAATCGTGATCAAGAGAAGATAACCTTTAGGGGTTATCAGGAGGGGGAAAAATATATGTTGATGTGTAGAAATAGCCTTTCATAAAGCTCCTAATTTTTCTCCTTCACTTCCAAACTTTGCATGTCCTTTGAAAGCCTTGTTCAGCGAGCAAAACATGGAATTTCAAGTTTAAATTTATAGAGACTCGATCATTCTTGCATTCTTGAAAAGAATTTATACTAAATCTTCCTGGCATGTGCGGTCATTATGGAGATCATTATAGATCGTAATATAACAGTCACTTTTAAATTAAGGTGCCATTAATTCATACTTCAAAGATTCTAATTTATAAGAAACAAATCTCTGTCATTATTCTGTGCCATGTTTGGTTAGAGAGTCCTTCCTAAAAATGGACAGCTGGGATCCTAGTGAAGAAGCAGCAGATTATAAACCACGAGAGTACTGGCCGTCAGAGCTTTGCAGTAAGTTTGACTGTAAGCATACGTCACCTCCTTGTTTGACAGGAAATAGTTTTCTCTTTCCTTTTTCAGATACTCTATGGGTACCTCAAGCTTGTAAGATCCTCTCAGTGCTGGTTTTATAGCGACACGACCACACAGACAGTGTCTCTGTTCTGCCTGCGGTTCAGCTTTATGGCTGTCAGCTCTTACAAACCTTTATAATAGCTGCAAACAACAAAACAACAACAGTCTCAACTGTGTCTTGCAAAGATTATTCTGTTGCATAGAAACCGGGGTGCTGATGGGCGATGTTTCTAATTGCCGCATGAAGCTGTGCACCCACCAGTCCCTATAAGGCTATTTGGCAAGATGGGCCTGTTGTCCAAAATAAACCATCTGAATCTGACTGAAGGTGAACTGACCTATTGAATTTAAGAATTCTTCATAATGTTATAACTGATGATACTAATAAGCTACTAGACCGTATTTTCATTAACACTGTTAGACCTAAATTGAAAAACTCTGATTTTAGTGATGATTGAAACTATTCTTTCTCTTATTTTTGCTTGTTTATTAATTTGTAAGAACTTTATGGAGGACTGGAGTTGGAAATCTGTATGCAAATATAAACAATCATTTAGAACTTTTACATCATTAATTTAAAAGTGAAATGATGAGCATGTTAAGAAATGAAACCTTTTGGTGAGAACTGCACAGGAATTTATATTATGAACCAAAATGATTTGTTCTTTTGTGTAAAAGACGTCTGATTAAGGTCAGCCTGTGAGCAGAAATGGTTCCAATCTGCAACTGAAAAACTGCACCACTGTCTGCACTAGAGATTAGAGCTGGCTTGTTTTTATTCACATTTGGTCAACAGATGGTTCAACTACTCTGAGGGCATTCTGGCAATGTAGAAGTCTGCACATCAATGACAAAAAACCATCATATGAATAAGTAAAATGTCAGCGTTCATCTGAGTAGAATGAATACCCAGTGTCAGCTTCTCAAAAAGTAGCGTAGCTGGTGTACTTGAAAGGAGGAAACCTTGCAAAACATGATATTATTGCTAAATTAGCCGATATCATTCATTCTGATAAGACTGAAAGAACAGAAGGACTGTGAGGCTTATAAAAAAGATAATGTTATTGGCCTTTGGCCAGAGCAGCTAGCTAATATTTGCTATCTCACTGGATTGTTACCTTAGAAATAAAAAAAAAAAAAAAAAAGATACGCTGTGAATAATTCTTCTGCTCAGTTGCATTTGCCAATAACGGTACACAAAAGTAATGTTTCCCTAAACGCAGTAGGAATAAACAACAGCAGGCAGTTTCTGGTCTGGTATGCCTGGGAATACTGGCTCTTTTTTCAAGGTCACAGTTTTAATACACAGCGTAACTGGCAATAGGCCTTAACGTATTGCTCGCTCTCTCCTGCCTTCGCATCACCACACACCTGTGCCACAGCAGTTTCCCCTTCTCCAGTCCCTGTCCAGCTGGGCTGCTTTTCCAGCTCTGTCAAGGGGTTGAGACAACTTGAAAGGAAAAGAACAGAAAACATGAAAGGAAAGGTGAGAAGAACTGTTGCATCCACACAGCTGAAGAAGCAGCTGTACAGAGGTGACAATTTGGATGAGGACAGGGAGAATGGGGAGGAGCATGAGGACCTTCAGCTGGAATTGGCACTCGGGATATTTTGTTGTGAAACTCAGCGTCTTTGTGGTTGTGTCCATCACTACCTCTCTGGCTTTTGATCTCCTCTTACCCATACTCACACAACTTAAACGAGCTGTAGAACCCAGACCCTTTATTTGTGGTCAGCCTTGGAGACATCTCCTAAGCCACTGGGATTTAATTTCTGATCCACCTTGAATGGGACCAGTGTTTCATAGGTGGCTTCCATCACTCCTAGGGGTCCTAATGTGCAGAGGAGCAGAACTCTCTCTTCTGTTCAGCCTCCATTCAGGAGGGTTAGCGTTATTACCCGTTTTAACGTGGTTGATCGATGTGTGTAGATCAAAGACAACTTTTGCTGGTGTCTGTTAACACCTCCTAAAATGAAAGTGCGAACCTTCCTTCTCTCACTGGTGGAACTGAAGTTGATTACGGTTTTGTGAGATGGTAGTGCCTTCACATTGTGGCATACACTTGCTTTTTATATCTCTGAAAGGGCAGAGAAGGGTGAATGTGTTCAGCAGCTGTGCCTGTATAAACAAATGTACTGGCACACACTGCTGCACCTATAACATGGGGAGTAAATACTAGTAATGTGTTTGACAGTCTGTCTAAATTGCACAGACCCGACAATTGGCCAGAAATATAGCAGTTTGTTGTTTTTTTTTTTCTAATTTAACTGATTTTGTTCCTAAATGACAGTAATTTTATCATTACAGAGTATTGGTTCCACTATGTGTAATACAGCAGTATTTGGTTACACTGTTGGCAAGGTGATGGCTTTTGCACACATTTGTTTTTAATTTTTGTAACTGAGCTCCGATAGGATTTTAACAATGCAACTAACTACTGTGCGTATTCAAAAGATAAAAGAGTGCCCTTAATGTGTTATTCATAACATGGAGTATGAGAATATTGTAAGGCCAGGCTTGTCTTTAAATATTAATTTCATGGTAGCAATGGGTGCATTAGACCCTTGTAAAGAACAAAACCACTGAATGCAACTCTTAATTTTTTTCCATAAAGTTGACTTCTATAAATATTTTCATTTTCTAGAATGGAGGAGACAGTGAGAAATCTGCTGCAGAGCCAAGGATCCCCAGGCCAGAATGGAGAAGGAACTGTCAATATCATGAAGGTATATCAGGTATCAGTGACTTATTAACCTGTTTTCTTGTGATAGAAAAGTTTTTCAAAACAAAAATTGCACTGCTGTTGTAAACATGTCTGGCATTGTTTCCTCTATTTGTTTATTAGTTATGAGTAGTTGTGAGTGGTGATTGGTACCATCTACATTTTTGCAGATGTTCTCTCAACACAGTTCAAGGTTTTTCATTTTTGTTGTCATTGTGTTTTCTGCAGTTGTTGCTCCTCACATTTAGCAGGGGACAGAGAAACTAGTTTTGAAGACCTTATTAAAGCACCTAATAGTTTAATTAATATATTTCAGCATCTGTAGAAAGCATAGATGCTTTTAAAAAACTTGATCTTCGGACTGTGATGGATAATTTTATCCAGTCATATTCTTAGTGGGTATGAGGTTTCCATATCAAGCTCCATAGTTTCTTATCCCTGCTTGTGGCAGGTGCCTTTTATCAGCCTCACTTCGGGTAGAGAGGGAGTGTCTCAGGACAGAATTTAGGAGAGTAAAGAATTCGGAGGTTTTTCAAAGGGAACCAGGTCTGTTTATGCTCTTTATAAGTAACGGCAGTTTTACTTTTTCCTAATGTACTGCTGTATTCTGGAAGCCTTGAACCTGAGGTAGTGGAAAGCCTTTTTAAGTCTGGAAACAGGAATGAGATACATCCCAGTTAATCAGATATTCTGCACAAGAATTCTTAAAAAAAAAAAGCATAATGAAGTCAGTCCTATCCTGTATCTTTTTAAGCAGAATATGCATCCCTTATAAAGATATAAAATGCTGAAATAATATATTAAAGTCTATACTAGGTAGTGATCCTTCAGATAAAACACTTTTTAAAAATTGTAGTTATATTAGTCCATTCTTAAAGCTGATGGATCAAAAATACAGCAATATAGCTAAACAAAAATTAAAGAGTATTTATAACTGTAATTAAATTTTCATTTTAAACTTGGATTGAAGTTAAAAGAATCTTTGAGATTAACCTTCCAAAATAATCAATTTTTCTTGTTAAAATGATAGCCTGTAAAATTTAATTTCCGGACAAATTAAACTTTTTGTTGAAGTTATAATAGGACATTGTGCTTTTAGAAACTGGTCATAAAAGCATCGATATTTTACTCGCTACTCCTTTGGAATGCAGATACAAAACTCAGTTCCCTCCTCTTGGTTCAGAGTTTAAATCCGTAGTTTCTACTCACTCCTGCGGCCATACAGTGGGTGTTCTGAAGTGGGCTTGATGTCAGTCTGTCCTTTGGGTGGATTACTTCTCTGTCTGTGTATAATGGACAGCTGGAATGATTTTAGTATCTGCTTTTCTGTATGCTGTCTTGCCATGGAAACCACAGTAAGGTGGTACCACAATTAGACTTTAGTTTCTTTGAGTTTTGTTTTTGTACTCTCAACAAGAAAAGCAAAAAAGGACTTCAGTTTCTTTCCATCAAACTGAGGGTTTGAGTATTCTTTATTTTTCTTTTGGGCACTAAAGTGGAAAAAAAATTAGCTATGTGGTCTTTTGAAATTTGAAATTTTGTGTTCTGTTCATGAGTCTTCTGTTCATGACTCAGAAGCAATGGTTTTTCCTTTCCTCGAGGAATAGCTAGGCTACTGCATCATATACCAGTCTGTGACTGGTGAAACAGTTCAAAAATACGGCACATTTCCATGAACATTGTGGGTTTTTTTTCTGAGTGTCTCTTTGACTTATTCATCCTCACATCCCTTGTGTTCACTTTTATGACAAACTTCTGAACAAATAGTTTATTTTCTGGGAATTTCAAGGAATGGCACATTCACATGCAGCCCATTCCTGCCCTCATATGGTTACGTGCCACGTAGATCAGAACTGGTTTCACTCGATGTATGTTTGTTATTCAGTCACACAGTAAGAACTATGCAGTGGAATTTAGGCAACAACCATATGTAATCATGAAAGCTACTACCTGAAAGGCTCCTCAAAACAAATAGTTGGCAAAAAATCTGTGATCTTAAATGTTCACAAAGTATTTTAACATTGAAAAACATATTTTAAAAACATTATATAAATAATTGATATCGTATTGGAACCAACTGTGTGGAAAACATGGACAAACATATCATCTAAATATATGATGAATTTTGTTGCAAATCCTGTGCCCAGGTTTGACAAGGGACATCAATATTGCAATAGAAGCATTTTATTTGTATCTCTCCAAATGCATTCGGACAGTTTTTTGATGTATTTATAAGGGTAATTCACAAATGGGAATAAAACTTGAGTGTGCAACCTAGGTAATGTTTCTTAAAAACACTCATGTATTCAGGTTTTTGGGGAAATGATAGCCATATTATCATGTTGTATTTGTAAATGAACTGTAGATCTGAGCTAACACGTGAAAAAAAATTATTTGATCTGAATTCCAAGTGATATATATATCTATCTTCATATAAATACACAAAACTTAATGAATGTATAAATGCTAACATTGTTTTGAAAGTCATTCTCTACAATCCATTACCTTACAGAACATATTCTGAATCATGCCTGTTCTCTGTGATTACTATGATATGATCAGAACAATGTGATCAGTACTCAGTGCAATAGGTGTCGGATTTTACTGCGGTTTCACACTCATGTGTTTCATAACAAATGAGGACATGACCTGAGTGACCTCCAGTGTGACAAATTCTGACACCATGCTAAGTTAGTTTTAGTATATGAAGCCTATTCAAATTAGCATCTGAATAGTCATAGAAGATACCTCTGTGCAATAAACACTTTTGATCTATTGGCTGTTGGCTACATGTTCAGTTTTTACAAATCTAATTATTGCTGTGGGATATATGAAATGGAGTTCTTATTATAGTATCAATATGCCTGACTCTAGAATGAATATTCGTGCTAATGAACATTAAATGTTGCATAGTGATCATCTTAGAATAATAATAATAAGATGGAGCCCAGAGCGTGCACTGCTGTTGCAATATTGTGTTAGGTCTTGCCAGGATTCTTACTTGAAGCAAAATATTCTAACCCTTTCCATAGAGCTAACTGCCCTATGGGAATTTAGTTTGCTGGCCTTACAGATGGATGATGTGATTTCTTTAGGGTAAATGAATTTAGAAGCAGGATTGTAAATAAAATTCTCCTCTGTTATCATTTTACATAATAATAACTGAGGGAAGATTTATAATGAATACTCATGTAAATGTAGACAAGAGTATGTGTGATTTGAATTGCCATGAACCATTGTATTTCTTGCTTAAAAGTTTGCTTGACTGAAAGGCTCTAGTGTGTAAGACCTTTTGTGGTGTTTCTGAGAAGCATTGCCCACCTGAAAGTAAGACCATGAAAGGCCAAAACAATACCTCATATATTAATCTTTTTCTCATTCAAGACACAAATAGTTTATCTAAGGAGAGTGATCCTCAGAAATAGTTGTGTGCTGTACTTGAACCCAAGACATTAAAACAAGCACCCTGTGGACTTTAATTTCTAAATTTACGCTTGGACTCGAAGACATTAAAAGTCTTTTCCAGCCTAAATGATTCTGTGCTTCTGAGTTTGTCCTTGTGATTTGGATGTCAGAACCTAGAGTCTCTTTCCTGTTGGATCACAATTCTGGATATCTGGGTAGAGTCTTACATGATTACAGATCACTGGAAGTCTTTCAAGGTTTTTTTTTAGCTCCTTTGTCTTTATGTCAGTGTACAGTGATCACAATGGATGAGAAATAGAGTTTGTTTAAGTTCACAATTTGTTATAATTCTGGAACTGTCAGTATATGTGCACTAAAGCTCAGGACAGACATGGTGCTGTCGCATCGGAGAGGAAGGATGATCTGCTCCTTAAAGTACCATGTTTGAGAGACTAGATTTTGAACCTTGCGTTTACCACAAATTTCTCCATTTCCTTGTACAAATTCACTTTATCCGTCCATCTTCAACCTTTGTCTCTAAAAAGAGGATAACAGCATACAATTTAATCTCAGGTATATTTAAGATGTCATCAATATATATGAGCTTCTGCTTCTGTGGTAACAGGAACTGTTCTAAGTACTGAGCCAGATAATGAAGAGATTAAAAAAAAAGGCTTTTCATATTTCCTTGTAAACTTGGAAAAAGGCTTACTTCCCCTTAGGAGTTTGGTTAACATATATATGTTAAATACTTTTAATAGAAAAGGAATCAATTTCAAAGTGGAGCATGGATGGTCTTCAAGCAGGGCTATCCTGTCTTGTATTTAAAAATTTGGAAATGAGTTTTTGATTTTGGAAATCTGAGGATTTTGATACATGAACTTGTATGAAAACCTCATGAGTGCAGGCTTTGTAACCTTTTCAGAACCCTACTGTGCTTCTTTGAGATTTACACTCCAAACAAATACTGCTGTGAGGACCAGGCGTGTTGATCAGCAGGAACTGAAATCCTGGGTTTTAGACAGCCTGGAACCCACCCTATCTAATGCTACAGGCCAGATCATCCCTCAACTTCTGTGCCAGTGCAGGGTGTCTCTGACTGCACTGGTTCACCAGCTGGCATGGTCTAAGAGTGCCCTTTATTTTCATAATGGTGGACAGTGCAGGCCTTTAGAAATTAACTGCACAAGTCCAAGAGCGGAAAGATGAGTAACGAGGTAGAGGTTTTGTCAAGGAGAACGATCCCTGTGCTGAGGCAAGTGCTGTTGAGTCTGCACCAAGGCAGGTCTAGCTGAAAGACTTGCTGGAGATTACAGGCAGCCTTTGGCCCTGGGTGCAATGGAGAAGAGCAACTTGATTCCTTCCATTTCTTTCTATAAGTGATATGTATCCTCTCTCATTTTGCTCCACTGCACCCATCTGGCTACACTGACATCAAAAAAGGTGGCAGGCAGTTTGAGCATTTGCAGCCTAAGGATTTGGATGGGCTCTTCTTGCTGAGTAAGGGCCAT
Source organism: Chlamydotis macqueenii (assembly GCF_036417535.1). Lineage (NCBI taxonomy): Eukaryota > Metazoa > Chordata > Aves > Otidiformes > Otididae > Chlamydotis > Chlamydotis macqueenii. The sequence continues at coordinate 8,190,240 of NC_141561.1, forward strand.
GACTATGGTTCAGCTCTGTTTTTTCCTCACTCTGGAGGGATGACAGGGTTTTGAGAAGTAATGGCTTCAGAAGAGACACTTTAGTGGGCACCATGAGAAGAATGGCACACAGGTCCATGGAGATCATCTGTCCCAGGTGCAGGGCATCACGACCGGTACAATCATTAACTCATAGTGCAGCTTCAGGGGAGAAGTGACTTTGAACATAAGAAAGTTCAGTTCCATTTCCTGCCCTCTTACTGAATATAAATGTGTGTACATGTGCTTGTCTTATCCAAAGCTAAGATAGAAAATTTATTATAAAGACTCAATACTGGTAACTTCAATACAAAGATGAAATAATGTCAGTCCTTCAAGACTTCTAGCTCTCAGTAGTGAAGTCTGAAAGTTTTGCCAACTGCTTTCCGAAGCAGATGTCGGAGAGGTGTGACTGCGTAAGTGATGCAGGCACATTTCAGGTGACATTGATGGCCTGATCAACCCGATTTTTTGTCTGCGTGCTTTCTGAGACTGAAATGTAGAACAGTTGTTGTGACTGTCACTTCTAATTTGCACAGCCGTTGGTGTCAACAGCTCTTTCATGAGAAGAAAAACTGTATCTATTGGCAATACAGTTTTATCTTAACACAAAATTATACAAGCTTAGTGTTTAGGCCATTGATATGTAGCATTTTATAGGTGAGGCATGGACATGAATTGAAAAAAAGGCACTGGCTGAATTCCCTAGCTGAAATCCACATAGGATTTCTAATGCTAACTTTTATTGCAGAAAAAGGAAATATATCCTTAAAATTAAACTTACATCTCTGGATTGGAATTGCACACAGGAGGCTGCATTAACCAGGCCTCCTAAGCTACTAAGGAGAATATTACTAGGCAAAGTTTAGCAGTTTTCTGTCTCCCAGAGAAGGAGAGGAGAGGAGCCATCCACACTCCTGGGAGCTCCACCGGAAAGCCCAAACTGTCAAGGACACGGGCATTTGCTGTGGGACTACTTCATACAGAGACATCCAGGGCTAGCTTGGTAACAGCTAACTCCAGCTTTTCTTCTGGTAGATTTCCACCACTGTGCAAAGATTCTGATAAATATTTGTTCCCTTATTTAACTAAATTGAAGTTGGATTCTTGCCCCCAAAGGAGAGTGGTGGCGCTCTTCAGACACTGTTCAGAAATTACAGTTGTGTTGCAAGGAACATACATGCAAATAGCTTTCCCTTGTTGATTGTTTGTTATGCAGTAACAAATCAATGGAGTTATGTTTAACACAATGAAATCTCATAACTAAAATGTGCCATTTGCGTGCCTGTTGCTCAGAAAACAAGATGTTCTTTCCTTCCCAGAACCCTCTATATATCTACAGTAATGAGAGCTGAAGATTGACTGATTTGATGATACTGTTATCTATTATACTGATTGTAATTCTACGTTGGGATTTTCCTCTACAATGTAATGTTTCTGTCTTCTGCTACGTTTTTCTTCTAATTCCTACTTTTGGAATGAATCCACAAAAATCAGTTCATATACATGGCCTGAACCCTGTACATATGAAACAGGTGCAATGGAAATGCAGAGACGGTCTTTGGAAAGCAAGATGACGACACAGTTCACAGCCTGACTGACACAGGGCATCCTAATGCATGGAGGGCCTTCACCTTTATCCACAGCACGTTGTCTGCAGCCTTCATCTTGCCTGTAATGGTGTTCTTCTGGCTGCCTTTTTTCTAATTCAGAGATGTATTTGAGAGAAAAGAGGATGGCTCTAACACACCTCTGCTTGGTCTCCTGCACTTTGTAGCAAATACCAGTTCTAAGATAATCTGTCTGCTGCTCAGAGAGATGCTGGTGTCTTTGTATGTGAAGGCCAACTTGTTGCTCTTTATCGACATGTGTTCCTCACGCAGGTCAAATCAGGGCTACCAGCCGCAGGGCTGTGCTGGCACGCAGGCGGAGGGCAGCCCACGCTTTGGCTGTGTGCGAAAGGAAGCCTACACGGCTGCTGCGACACTCGTGCCTTGGGACCTAGCGGCACTTCCAGCCCCGCTCTGTTTGTCAGCAGAGCAATGAGATCCCCAAGGAGTTGTTGTCATCACCCATCTGGCAACAGCTTTTAGAGCTCCGGGTCTGTAGAGTGTCTCCTGGATCTTGACCAAAAGGTGATTCTGATGAGGGAGTCTTACCTATCTGCAGCCTGTTGAGATCCCCATCAGGATTCAGACGTGCCCTGTTGACCTGACACAGCATTGCCCATCCTGGGCTGATGTTGAAGAGGTTCTGGTTGGGCAAGAGGGTCTGGCAAGGAAATAAGAAGCATTTTCATGTATCGAATCCTTTGCATTTTCTGAGTAAGAGTAATGAATAAGAAATAAAATAGAGACCATTTACTGCAATCAGCTGTCTAATGGCTGAAGTTTTTCAACAGAAAAGTTGAAAAACCAGTTTGTATTCCTTGATATTCCAAGATTGGGTCTTATATATCACCAAGTCACTTGCTCTTTCCTATTTCCACATCTCCATAAAAGACATTGTTCACTCTGCATTTTGAACTGATTAATTTGTTTTCAAATCAGCAGAAAGCAATGCTATTTTTTAAACTCTAAAAAGTTGAAAAAAAATCTAAAATTTGGCTTATTTTCTGAGGAAGAAAAAAAGAAGATTATGCTGCATTCACAAACATTCTGTCTTTGAAAATTATTTTAACAGGAGAACGCACTTACCAGCATACCAGTATTTGTTTTGGAAAGAATGGGCACTGCTGATGAAGAAAAGTATTTTAATTTCAGTTAAATACATTTAATATAAACTATAATAACCTATTTTTAAAGTTTAAGTTTTGATCTGATCCAGAATGATTGTTCCTACATTTTATTTTTGTCTAAAGATGCATTCTGAGCTTCTTTCAGAAGTTTTCCTGACAAGATCTTGACACAAACCAACTATTCTCTGGCGTTTGCAGAAAATTACTGGGTCATGTAATAGTATGCCAATTTTTTTGTCCTAATCCAACTGTGCTTATGATGAGAACTAGTCAGTTAATATATCGCTGTCATACCAAAGCAGTAGTTAATACTCATCTTCAGGTATGTCCTTTAGAGCCTCTTTGTGTGGCCCTAAAGAGGCCATCTATGGAAAACTGGATCAACAAGTATAAGTAGTTAGAAGACTTACTGCTGGGAAAAAAAAAAATTCAAAGTTTTTCATTTCATTAAAAAGAGAAATTTGGCCTTCATCCAAGTAGTGAAAAGACATTATTAAAAAAAAATGAAAGTGAAGGGCTGCAAAGGGAAGAAAAACTGCCTTATTTCTAGCAATTTAAATCCAGAGTAATTCTAGTGCCTTAATTGCTGTTACATAAAATTTACTGGATTTAGTTTTCAGAATAGTTTTGCTTGTTTGTACTTCAGTCAAAGGTAGGTATTTTAATACCGTCACTTTAGTCAAGTGTAGTTACTTTAATACTTAAAAAATCCTTCAGGAAAGTTTAATGCTGCATATAGGTTTCCTGGAAGGAAAGATGATTACTTTAAGTATGGTACGGTAATGAACCAATTTATAAGAGAATACTTACGTGAAAAATCACACTGCGTATTCTTCATATACACAGATGAAGAAGGAACAGCTTAGCTTCTACAGGATTTTTTTTTTCCTGCTGATCACTGCTATTCAGTGTAGCTGAAGTCTTCCATTTTGGAAAGGCAATAGGACAATAAACATGATGAGCTGCTCCCACACAGCCCTGCCACCACCATGCCTGAAATCTGGCTTGGCAGAGCCACCTCCAGAACGGTCAGTCTTTGATTTTGCTTCTGACAGACAAAGTGCCAGGGGCGAGGGTGCTGTTGATAATGTGAATATCGATTCACTAAACACAGGATGGTGTCAAGAGCAATATTTGGTCACTAGGTTAACATAGTTCACTTTGACACCCCGGACTGACGTTCACATGGGGACTTGAAGATCAAGAAACTCCGCCTACTCTTACTAATCTGATAAGTACAATTCACAGTGAGTTTCACTGTGCAGGTTTTCTTCTTTTGCAGTCCTTTTTGATCTGAACTTTTTCAAAAGAAATAGATGTTTCTGATGCATGGAACGAACAATAAAAGCATCATCAAGAAATTTATTAATGTTACTGCAGAACTGTCCAATAGAGGTGATAGCTTGTGCTGATGAGGAGTGTTTTGAGTGAAGAATAATGCGTAGTACATTTAGATTGATATGCGAGTGGTAGGAGGCTCATATGAGAAACGTAAAGAAAGTACTTTGTTCTCTTATCCATCACACGTATTTAATCTAGGGAATGTTACTGCTCACTCTGATCACTTTGTAAGTGAAATCCAAAGATGAAAAATAAGACTTTTATATGATATTCCTGACAACGGTAATGTTAAACTGTGAACAATTTTGATTGTTCCTGTAAAATTTTGTGATATATGTATGTTCCTTTCTTTTCCTTCAGTTTTGGTCAGCTTGTTCTGAACAAAAGCTATTAGCTAAACAAAAATATATTATTATTACGCTTGCTGATGTGCTATCTAAAGCAAAGATATATTTTAGTTTGTCCTTCTGCTGGGAGAAAATAAAGCAAGAAAAAACAGCTGAATACATGGATAGAAGTAAGCAAGGTAAAATCAGAAGTCATATTTGTAGCCTTGTACTCAGAGATCATTTAGATTGCACTGTCTAGTTGCATGTAATTTTTTTTTGCATTCTAACTTGTTTGTTCAGTTGCAAGGTTTTTTTCAGACTGGGTCATGGTGCTTAATGGGATTCCTGTTAGCAAATAAAGAAATTTTTTTTTAAAGTTGCAGATGGAACAGGCATATTCAGGTCACAGTGACATCAGTAATTACTCCTGTACCAAGCATCTTGCAGGAAACACGTGAATTCATCAGTCTTACTTCCCATTGCTCTGACTTCACATGCAAAAGTGTTTTATACATCTTGGATTTTGCTGAATGAAATAGCTTATAAAGCGTTATCAGAAGATACTGCAAAATTTCAAAGGGCATATGTAAAAGGGATTGAGCCACAGTAAACAACTGTTAGTTATGATTAAAGAAAAAAAGGTCACAGTGAGGGGAGAAAGGAGGGAGCAAGGTGCCACTGAAAAACAATTTTAACTTTCTTGGAATTTTAAGTCAGTAGTGCTTGGAGCGATTGCTGCCTTTTTGCAGCTTGTGCAGTCAGACTGAGCTACTTGTGCATAGCTTGGGGCTGTTTTTTCATGAAAGTACAAAAAACCCCTCATCTACAGTTTTTGTCTCCATCAACAGTCTGAAAGTTCTCGTTTCATATCGCTCACTCGCAGTGAAGAATAGTGCAGAACACTCGGAGGTCTGCAGTGGAAATAACACTGAAAGTGCATCATCTAAGAATACATCAAGATTATAGAATGATCTTGCAAGAAAAAAAAAAACGTTCACAATTTTTTATTACACAAACAATTCTGTATATGGATTTGTAAATTGCAGTCTGGGTTGGGAGGTTAAGCGTCTGCCTTTATCATAGCAGGAAAGAGTGTTAGAAGTGCTGTGTAGTGTACCTGGAACACCAGATCCAGTCACTGAAGTCTATGATAACTGTTTAGGAAGTATCTTACTTAGGAAGTCCTGTGGAAGCTCCAGAGACACCATGGAAAGTGGTAAATGTTTTGAGATGCTGAGTTAGCCACTTAGCTTGGGTTCAATATTGATTGGGTTCTTGGATGCCTGCTACCATTGCCTCTGTATGCTATCTGTGTGATTAAAGTGTGTTTTTGGAAAATTGCAGGCGTGACTCTCAGAAGAATTTGAATTTGTAACCATTATAAAACCATTGTCTCTAATAAGTTTCAGAAGCTGAAGAATTAAAAGGAATTGAGAAAAAAAAAAAAAAAAACCCACTCAGGCATCACAATCTGACACCCAAAGTTGAAACAGAGGTAATTTGTATCTGGGGGATCTTTACTGCATTGCATCTGAAACACTTCGCTTCTCTGGAGAACTTGTGTTTGTCACATGAAAATGATCTTTAGCTTCTATAAGCAAAGATGTCATCTCTAATCATTACTTATCAGTTTCCAGGCAAGCAATTAATGTCATCCAATGCTCATTGGGAAAATCAGCATTTCAAAGATCCTGATTTTTTTAAATTCTTATTTGGTTCAAGCACAATTTTGTCACATGTCCTTGTGAAAGATTGCTGTTTGTAATCAGTAGAGCTTAGATCCGGTTATACTAGGATTAGATGATGCTATGTTGTATTATTATATCCACTTGTCCAGTGAAGTTTGCAATATCTCTGTGATTCAGGAACCTCCCTGGCTAAATGGTTCCAGTGCCTATATGGCCACCCTCATGGGAGAAGGGGAAAAAAAAGGTTTTCCTAATATCTAGTTTGCCATCTCTCTTGTTCCAAGCTGTGTCCGTTGTATCTGGTCGTTTCATCATGCTGTTTCCAAGAAGATTCTGGTTTCATCTTCTCTCTTCCCTGCACCGGATACCTTCCCATCCAGTTGGCTCCCAGCCTCTCCTGGTGCACGGGGTTGTTCCTCCCCCGGTGCAGGACTCTGTGTTTCCCGTTGCCCAGAGCTGCGGCAGGTGCTGTGCCGCTGCTGGTTCTGTTTGGCCTCCTCCCGTGGAGGTCCGTCTGCTGGTTAACAGTGTTAGTGATTTCTGTTTTCTTGAAGGCTTCTTCCTTGGGTAGGTAGTTCCTGCATTGTAAAAACTCAAATTAGGAAAAATTGGAACATAGTTACCTCGGGAACAGTGTGATCATTTCATATCGTGTATTTGTCGTTACCACCAGAGAAGAGCCCTTATTCCAATTAGTGTCTAATCATGGTTTTCACTGTAAAAAAGAAAATCTAGATTAGATTTTTGCTAGCTACCTTCTTTTTTCCTTGTTTCATTTGACATTTACTCTTCCTGGTTCGAAATTTCAGTTACAAATTGAAATATTTTAAAGTGAGATCATTCTTTTCCAATTTTTTTTTTCTGTGTGCGTGTAATGTAATTCCTACAAAGCATCTTAAGAAAGAAGAAGGATCAAAGAACAGACCACGGATGGTACTGCCAATAAAACTTTAAAAGTACAATAATTTCTGAATTAATAATGGTTGAGAAATAGCTAGCTAAGTGTCCCTTTGACCCTTGTCTGTTCCTTGTAAAGGTGACGAGTCTTAGAGGAAAGGCTTCCCACTGACTAACACTGTGTCCAGAGGGTCAGCAGCCTTTTGCTTTTCTTGGGATGAAGGAGGAGGTAATTTCTGAAAAAGGCAGAAAGGCAGCTTTTTGAAAGCTTCCATATGATCTTCTCTATCACTGTAGTTGCTCCTTTTGTTGATAAACACTGAAGACCCTTTGTTGTTCCGTATTCTGAAAGGTGGAAGGGAGAAGATTGGCCTTATATTCTACATATTTCTTTATATTCTACAAAGTCCAGTAAACTATCACTTGGAATGTCAGGTGGATTTCCTGCTCTCTTGATTTATTTTATTGTTCTTCCTTGTATTTATTAGTGGAAAGAGGGAGTATTATGCTGCTCCTTCCTACTTCATCTAACTGAAAACCAACTTTCTGATAAGTCTCGGTCAGGTCACTGCATTGTGCAGCTTCATAGATCAATGTCTTCAGTGATTTATATCTTCTCATTGATTCTAGAAAGCTTGCCATTTTCAGACCGCAGGGTCTGTTTTCATCTGTTGTTTCCTGTTGGCTGTAGGGCCTGTAGTGTTTGATCAAAGGGTTCATCTTCGGTATACTATTTGCTTGATTTGTAGAATAAACTGAATACTTAGAAGTAATGGTCAGGGCAGGACGTCATTTTAGATTTGCAAAATATTGTTGCTTTCAGAAAAGCAATGACAGTTTAAACCAGCTTGAGAAGCTTACACAATGTGGGATTTGATCATAAGTTTCTCATTAATTTCCGTGGGAACAGGTCTGCAGTGAGCAGCATAATCCTAGTTTCCTTTTCGTAAAACTTGAATATTTAATGTTTTTATTGTCTCTTTGTTGACACAGAGCATTAGAGATGTAGATGAGTCTTTACTGAAGAATTCTCATCAGGCTGCTTGCATCATCTCATGGTACAGGCTTGTATCTTAAACTCTTATTGCTTTGGGGAGACCAAGAGCTGGGTTGTTGCTTTTTTTGCCTTTCTCTGCTTTTGGTTTTTTTTTTGTTTTTGTTTTTGTTTTTTTTTTTACCTGTCCACCTTACTTCCAGAGCACATTTCCATCTGTTCCCTTTTCACAGAAATGAAACTGCATTGATCAGTGGGATAGCACTTACTCTGCCTTTGTTGGCCTTCTGACCTGGAGAGTATTTTGCTATTCAGCTTGAAAATCCAGCCTGCCTTTAATTGTGCAATATGTGAGGCATACAGCAGAAATTGTTTAGAAGATTCAAAAGATAGTCTTTATCTGAGGTAAGGCAAGAAGTGTAGGAATCTAAGCTTAAAAAAAAAAAAGGAATAAGCTGTTCTACGCCATTATTTGCTGCCTTCAGCATGCTCACTCCAGAGCTTTCTGTAGGATTTGATCAACATCCTGCAGGAGATACGCATTTCCTCTTGGAAATCTGTCTCTGCCCCTTCCTGCCTCCCTCCAGCGGGCAGCTGCCGCTGATATTAGCACATTTTTCACTCTTAAGAGGATTCTGTTGTTCCAAAAGCCTTTGTCATCCTCCCTCTTACTTGACTTGACTTTTAAGTGCAAAGGATGTTTAAGAGGTGCCTGGTTTTTTTTTGCTTTCTTGTGTGTGGATTTTCCACTCTGCCCCTGCTGTGCATCACCCAGGTAGAACTGGTTGAAGTGCCCTCAGCAAACTGCGTTCCTAAGCACGATTTCTAAGGTTAGCAAAGTTTTCCTCTGTTCTTCAGCTTTTCCTGATAGGGTAAGTGACATATCAGGGACCTTTTTAGCCCATGCCTGAAACACTGAAATTCATTTATTGTTACTCAGTAATAAATTAGCTTTGAAAATATGTGAGGTGTACTTAAACACTCAGGCAGGGTAACAGCAGTAAGTATCCTGAGGTGTCCTAGTGCACATCGTAGTAAAAGAGGATGTGTATTCTTGATTATGCCACTAGCGTGCAAAGTTCATCAAATTTTGTAACTGGAAGATGAATGGGTTACTTCTTGAGGTGACTGGGATTTACTCTGTGAGAAGTTGCATTGCTCCCCTTTCTGTGATGAAATGTCATAACCTCTGCTTTCTTCTACCTGTCCTTTGAAATTGCTGCCCTCGAGTTTGAGCAGGGAAGGTGTCCCTGTGCAGATGTTCTTGTTTTCTTCCATTGTTAGCCACATCTAATTCATGTCACATTCTCTCCTAAAAATGATTCTTTGTGTTTGAATTACATCAAAGAGATACCTTTGTCTTTTTTTTTCCCCTCTGAGTTCATCAAAGTGTTTTAGATCAACACACTCATCAGGGCAACTTGAAGGAAAAATGGATTAATGGCTCTTTTACAGATACTTGATCTTTGCACCAGTGAGTAGCAAACAAGAAAAAAACCTCTAACTACTGTATTTTTGGGTCCTTTGTGATCAGGATAGCACTAATGCTGGAAACCTGATGGAATGGCTCTTGATGTCTATGTTTTGAGGCTCAAAATGAGATCTGTGCCCCATGGTTCATGTAAGAGTATTTAGTGATTAAGCCCATAGCTTATAAAATTGATTCTTGATTAAAATTTTAACATAGTAGTAGTCAATTTCTAAGCTAGTTAATATTTTAAAAAGATGTTGTTAGAAATGTGATTCATGGTGCTGATTTTTAATTCAGTTGTGTTTATGGCTTTTAATTAGGATAATGTCATGCAGTTAACTCTCAAAGAGTTATATTTGCACGGTTATTCAAGCTGGATCAGTTACTCATGAAAATACATGTTTTTATGCTTAGATAGAGTTTGTGTTCTGTAGTAGTTACGGAAAATACATCTCACTTACAGACTAATCCGAAGAGGATGAAAGGATGTGTCTTTGTATGTAAGAACTATCAAAAAAGGCACAGAAAGAAAACTAAATGCTCATTAAAGGACTTCTCTAGGTTTGTGTTGACACAAGTTATTTAGTGTTGATTTACCTCACATTTTCCATTCATAATCTTCTCATTAGTTGTCACGCTGCATCTGCTTATATAGTCAGAGAATGTTGTTTACAGGTAGAGACTGGCCACTTTGTGCTGCGCTCAGATGATAATTCACTCTGTACATCTGTCTAGTTCTCCTTTTTCCCCTTGTGCTCGCCGTGCCGGTTTGGGCAATATTTTACATTGCCTGCTTGCAGCCTCAGTGTTTTGCTTGCTCTATCTCATTCTCTGTCTCAGCACAGAACTTGGACACATGATGAATGGAGTTAGTAGGAGTCGCTGTTCAATCCTATGATTTTTATAGACCTCTTGTAAAACTCAGCAGCCGTGGTCCACTCAGCAGCAGCAGCTCATAATAACCCAATTTGACAGACTTGTAATAGACTGGGGCTCTTCTGAAAATTTTGCTGTCAGTTTGATTCTCTCCAGTTATATATTAGAATAGAATTTAAATTTGTATTAGTGTAGGTCTTAAATCAGTATTCAGGTGGTAGCTTGGTGCTCAGTCCATTATTTAGTAAATTCAAATGTTAGCACTGGATGAGGAAAGGTGAAATACATTAGACGTGAACATATGTTGGCTTTTCTTCATTAAACTGCTTTATATCTCAATGGCAAAATGTTTCCATTGAAAGCTGGTATGCTCAATGTTAATTGCAACTTTTAAAGAAGAAAATGTAAGTTATTTTATTAAACAGATAATGAGTTCCACTTTTTAGAAATCTTAAGTAAATGTAGTAGTTGTGCATACACTTTTGCAGAATTGACATACCAGCATGTTTCGTAGACACTTCATAACTCCAGTTATTTAGTACTGTAATGTAACTATCAACTTACTCTGTCTTTTTTTCATTCATATACAAGGGAGATTTGAAGATACTTGCATAGTTAACTTCATTTCCACCTGTGAGTAATGACATTTTAAAAAATCATTTCAGGAAAAGCTGTCAGAAGACAGCAGGAAATGTAAAGAAGTCATGGAAAAAATTCACACATCAGCAGACGAAGATTCAAGAAGTGAAAGCAGCAGCACTGAAGAAGAAAAAGAAAAGACAAAATTGCTGTTGGAGCGTTTGAAAGCTCTGGAGGTAAGAACTGCAACAGTCTCATACATAAAAGACCACCCTGCCCTCTGCCTCATTCATTTATTGGCTTTGAATCACCCTGTAGTATGGATCTAACCTTTCACAGTTCACCTGTACTCATGTTATGGGGTATTTTTTTACAATTCATGTATCAAGGATAAATAAGAAGCTTAGTCTTAAAACCACTGGAAGGATCCCTTTCTAATGTTGAGGGTCAGGTATCTTTAAAAAGAACTTCATACATTATTTTAATTCAGTTGAGATAATTTAATTTTAAAAATTGTTTTTACTGGTTTTATTTCAATTATTGATATTGTAAGACCAATATAGGTGGTTTAATGACTGTCGTAAACCCCACATTGCTTCATTCTATATTGATTGCTCAACTTTTAATTGCTGGACTGCTTCCTTCAGAGAGCTCAGGTCTTTTTACAGCTAGATTGTGGAAAATCTGTTTCCTTGTAGACCACAAGGAGAACTCACACTCTACATTTTGAGTGCATTTCTGGGAAATTAGGATGTGCAAAATAGTGCACCAGATGGTAGTTCCTAACTAGAGGAAATTTTTAAAGTTTTGTTAGGCAGCTGTGGACAAGGTGCAGGTAAGACTGTAACCGCTATATTTTGTGTTATTTTGTGCTTCTTGATAGAAGCACAGATTTCAATGTGTATAAAAAAGACTATACATATTTTAGTATAACTTTGAATTAGTAAAAAGGCATATTTTTATCTTGTCATGTCTTTCTTCTATTCTCTTCTGTTCAAGTATCTATGTATTGTTATATGTATGGCTAAATTAATGCCTTAGGATGATTTAGTGGCATTTTGCCTCTGTAGAATCTTGGTAAACATCGCTAGGCCTATACATTTTTGGTTAAGTGTGAAGGCTCTTTTGCATCTTAATTTTTATTTTCAGTTGTACTCTGATCAAATGAAAACTCTAGATTTTTGTTCTTGAGGACTTTGTTAAAAGTAAAACATGAACAGTTATAATCATATTTGGATCTAAATACAAAATCTGAAAGGTATAGACAGTCTCTGCAATTTTTGTTTCCTTTAAGATGTTAGGCTATTTGTCAAATGAACACATTTAATATTAAGTAATTTTGCCCTGGGAAAAAAACCACAATGATACTAAATTTTTAAGACCCATTAAACTCTGATACATTTACAGTTTACGATGGTCTTGCTTTTTGTGTCAATGGAGGTAGGTTCCTTGTGGTCTTTGATTTCCAAATATGCATGATTTGTGTTTGCTTCACCTTCCTCTTTATCATTCTGCACGACAGTTGCAGTTCTTTATGTCCTCAGTTGATAGGAAGTTGTTCAATAATGTCACAGCCTTTATCGGTTATGGCGAATTGCCCAGATACATAACGTATTGTTACGGACAGACAGAATCCAGTTCTGGAAGGGCAGTGAATAGGTCTCCTCACTGATGTCAGTGTTGTGCAGTGGCTTGTTCAAAACCACATATTAGTGAATGTCAATACTTCAGCAATTAATGTACCTAAATATTCTAAGGAGATGTGAAAGTAGAAAGGTGAACTGCAGGGCCAACGTTAATTGTGACCCAAGATAATTAAAACAAAGTGTTGTTAACTGTGTGTTGTTTAATGTTACATATTCTTCCACTTGATTTTGTCTTGAAGAAAATAAATTGTAATGTCAAAGGCTCTATGGTTTATTAATTAAGAGACATACTTTTTAAAAGTTATATGCAGTTAGCGGTTCTAATCCTTTACTATTTGCAGAGTAATTGTTCTGAATATTTTAATAGTCTATACAGAAAGGAATGAAAAATTATTGTTTGTTAGTTCATCTGCTGTGGGTGTCAGAATCTTTAATCTTACTTTACATGTTTAGTTTTTACTGTATCATACACAATTAATAAAATCGGCGAGGCTAATAAAGTACTTACTAAAGTTAGGCCTCCATCTGTGCACTGCAGAATCTGAAGACTGCCTATAAACAGAACCTGGTAAAAGTAATAGTCAAAATGTGGACATAATCCATTAATGCCTATTAATATAATTTTATTAATACCAGCACTTTTAAGACATCTGTTTATATCTCTTGGTGTTAGCTTTTTTGTTGCTCAGATGTAGCCTAGTCTGTTAGGGCATTGTAAAATGGTTCCGTCCTCCTCCCCACCTGTGTTCATCGTCCTACTCCTAGAGTGAGCTTCTCTTGAAATGAGGGACTGTATGTATGCATTTACCTGTGCGTAAATGTATATGAGGGTTTACCTGTAGGGAGAAGTTTGAGGAAGTGCAGTAATGTTTTTATTATATAAAAGTTTAGATTTAGCAGGTAGTTATTTTTCTGGTTAATATCTTCTCTTGGCTGATCACATGAAAACAAAAAAAAGCTGGGTGAGTCTGAGCTGAGTTGCAAGTGAATGAAGTACCGAAAGAGAAAAGCTGTCCACCAGCACAGGGATAAATGGGTAGTTTAGCCGGTACATACACAATATAATAGATGATTTAGTTTCTTGTATTTTGAATTTCTGTATGAGAAAAGAGTTCCTGTTCAATATATGGACTAAATTGTTTCTGCACCTCCTGGAGTACTGGCCTGGTAGATATGAGGTACCTGATGATTTTCTTCAGGAATTTCTGGCAATGTGAGGAAAACTGTAGTCATCTTGGACTGTTCAATATGGACCAGGGAATTACCACATCTAAGTGTGAAAAAAGAGGTGAGGCTTCATTTTCACAGAAAACTTTCTTTAGATCGCTTACATAGCAGTGGAGTTGTATTTAACATTTCTTTTTTTTTTTTTCCTCATACTTGAGTGCTGACAAATGTATTGCGAAAAAAAATTATGTATTACCTTTTATGTTTTATTAACTTCTGTTTAATCTAGACATTTTCTCACTGAAGGGTACAAATCAATGTAATAAAGTGTCTTTGTATTCAGTCCAAGTGAAAGCTATGATTAACTTTGATAAGAAATATGTATACATATTCTCCCATTGCTCCTTCTACCTATAATCTTTTTACATCCTTTATAATTTACAGCAAACTCTATTTCCACTCTACTGACTGATAAATACCATACATTTCTAATCAAATGAAACAGATGACAAATAACAAACAGTTCATATCATCTTGTATCCCGTTTTATGTAGTTGAAATTAATTGTGATTTCCTGGATATCAAAACTCCTTTGTGCCTTCAGCATTTTTAGTTGGCTGCTCTTGAAATGCCACTTAATTTACTTCAGCAGTTATGATCAAATGCCTTCTAACTCTTACAAAGCAAAAAAAAAAAAATCTCTGATAACTTCTCAGTGTGTTTGGAGTGCTGCAAAGAATGAAATATTAATGAAGTACGGTGAATAGCGTATCAGCTGCCTTAGTGGAATTTTGGTTTTTTTTAATCTCCTTTCATCACCAGAAGAATTGCAATTTTTTTTTTTTTAAATGGTGGCCAGAAATGCACAAAACCCAGAATTTATTCTGGACATGCATCAACCCCCATACAGCAATTTCAGGTGCATGTAGGTATATACACAATTAGAGTAAAACAATATTATTATATTTCCAAAGTCACATGCATATAAGTTGGAAATTTTTCACAAAACCTTAATTTGGCCTCCTGGGTATGTTAGCATTGTACGGACTCTCATTGCAAGATAGTATGCTATTTCTTGTTTCCAGCAAGAACATTTCACACAGTCACAGTGCACACAGGAAAGCTTTAAGAGTATTCCATATTTGAAAAACAGGATGTGTAAAGGCCTTAAAGCTATCCCAGAGCTTTGTTATCCAATATGGAGCTATGGGCTCTCTGCCCCAATTTAGCCTCAGATTATGGAAATACAGGCTGCCCGACCACCTGCGTAATTGCAAGTGAATTAAACTGATATACTGAGTTAGTGTCAGTCTTAATCTAAAAATGTCTGCAAAAGACATAGTTACTTTGATTTTAAAAATTTAATCAGTGATAAATACTGTGTCAGCTGTGAAGGCTTATTAAAGTCTGTCATTTGCACAGACATCTATGCAGTGAGCATAATTCAGTATGAATTAACGATGTGAAATATTCCAGCTGTTCTGAACTTCCTTCTTTGCAACTACAGGAGTGCAGCTTTCTTATAAAGTATTTGCTTTTGGTTGATTATGAAGAAAGTAAGCTGACTGGGATTGCTCCGAACTAAGTGACCAAAGAATACTTAATGGAAATTGTTTTGGATGATGCTGTGCTTTGCTGGTAAAAAAGGGATTCTGTAAGATACACAAATTTTGCTTGTCGGGTTATGACCTTTCACATGCTGCTTGTCCTCTCAGTTCCTCAAAAAGAAAGGACAGTGTGAGTGGACGTTGATGAAGACTCAAGAAGATCGGATTCAGTTCCCATCTCAGCAGCAGATTTCCTGCATCCTGTACAGTCCTTTTCAGCTGTTTGTGCCTTGGTACCACATCTGTAGACAGGTAGAGAGCTAGAAAGTAGCATGCAGTCAAATACCTTGGGAAGCTGTCTGGTTTCCTCTTACTTCTTCCATCTGAATGTGTTTTTATACTTTGACTCAAAGACATGGAACTGGAAACAACTCAGAGGAGAGGGACGTAATGCCCTGGTTTAGTCTAGTAGGGTGCCACATTTTACACAGGAGATAAAGAAGAAAACAGATTACAGAAGAGGCGGAATTAAGATTTCGAGTCTAGATGTGTCTGTTGAGCTCTTAGATGCTGAGTTAGCACATATAAGGAACATCTAAACTGTAGATCCTAGATCCACTCTGCAGGAAAAGAGAATAATTGCCCCTACCCACTCCAACCTTCTGTCTGTGCTGGTTCCTCTATGAAGGTAGGCATAGGATTGACTTCTTATCTGCATTTCTGAAAAGCCCACAGGCCTTCCTCCCAGAAATCGCTAGAAGTCTTTCAGATAAGCAGAGTGCAGGTGCACTCCCTCCTGTGAGGCTTCGAAGTTGCTCTGTATGGCAGGAGTAAGCACGTGCATTGCATCATGTGGTGCACCATGCTTGTCTTACGACAAGATGCCAACCTGTAATGGGGCGAGTAATGCTTGCGTTTAGGATAGGACATCGTATTTTTGCTAGCAGCTGTTCTGTTTCCTGGCTGTATGTGCACGCCTCATTTGACTCCGCATGGTCCCATTCTGCTCCCGTCTGTTAGATGAGCAGGGCACCATCATCTTGTTATGGGGAATTCAGGAGTTCTGGTTGTGTGGGAGCAGTGTCCACTCTTCAGAACAGGTGATTTACCCACCTTAGCCTATGATGGCACACTGTTAACACCTTGCTAAAAAGTCAAATTAAAATATTATCATCAAGGAAGTGGTTCCCCTGGTTTGCTGGGTGTCCCACTTCCATCCTAGAAGTTCTGCAATGGGCACGAGTTCCATTGGCCTCAAAAAATAATGATTGAAGGCTGCTCACAACCTTGCATTTTCACCAAATAGCAAGCCACTGGGGTAGCGTTAAACTGTAACCTTGAAGTTATCAAATGAAAAGCCCAACTCTTGTGTGAAAGTCTCATTGCCTGTGGGTGAGTGAGACTCAATGAAAGTTTCAGTAAACGAATCTACAGTAGAAGCAGTAGCTGCTAGGGAAGAGTCAGGAAGCCACTCTAATTTTAATTATAGAGTTTTACCCTCTTGCCCTTTGCAGTTCATCACAGAAAGATGTGTTTTGTTTTAATAAATTGAGCTTTGGGAGAAAACTCGTTCAGGATAATAAGCTAAATGTTCAGATATGTTAGAGTGGTAATTTCCCTTGTATCATCACCATTAAACAAATGAGGAAGTATGTCAAGTATTTCCCATATTATGTTTTTACTACCCTGCAGAGGAAGAAAGATGTGATATCAATGAACTATAAAAAAGATTAAAAAGAAATATGAGAAGGGTACAGATTTCCTTTGAGTGGATTCAGAAGATAACTTTGAGTAGGGTGCTGATGGTTTTTGTTTTGCTCTTACATTATTTTCCCTTTTTTTTCCCTCATTTTCCATGTACTACAATGTAAAATGCTAAGAAAATTAATAATTATGGTATTTTCCATGGAAAGAAATATACAGGATGCAGGGGCAAAGAGCCTGAGTTTTTGAAAATAACTGTGAAGAAAAACTTTTTATTTATTTTAAGTCAGCTGCTTCACCTTGGTTTGTAGGAAATTCGTATCACTTTACTTAGGTGCACAGAAAAATCATGAAACTTTAAAATATTTTATAGCAATGTTCTAAATATTTTGTAGCAACTAGTCATATTCCAGCCAATGCATTTAATCTGATTCAGCCAGAAGCCTCTTCTTAGCCCAGTGCCCTGGCCATCCGCATAACTAGATTTATTATGCTGATCAGTCACCAAAGGCCAACCTACTTAATCCTAATTATTGGATTATTTTACTTTTAAATCTTTTCAGTAGGAGACTTTTATAATTAGTTTTCTGAACTATGCCTAAGAACTTTTTTTTTTTTTATAGTCAGGGATCAGATGATGAGGCAGGGAAAGTCTTATTTCCATACTTATCCAGTGGCTGATAATGAATCAGCATTGACTTGCATCACTGGTTTCAGAACCAACCCAGTTTATTCCCGCTCTTTGCTGGTACTTGCAAATTGTTTTGTCTTCCCAATAACTGAGCAAATTTTAAATTAAAGTGAAACAAGCACTATCTAGCTGAATGCATTCTATAATCTGTTGATGCTTGAACTATTTTATTGTAGGTCCTCAGCAGCTCAGTTGCCCCTAGTCTTTGAGAAGCGAATCTCATGGCTGCTACCTATTTCTCCTTGCCTTTGTGCTCTGGGGTACTTCCCTCTTTGCCATCTGTCCTCACTCACTTACGCTGCAGTCTTTAAGTGCCCCTCCTTCTCAGATGCTTGTACCCTCCCTCCTGCCAGCTCATGCCCTCCTGCTGCTCAGATCTTCCTCTGTGGCTTTCTGTCCATCCTACGTGCTGCCCACAAGCACGTGAACCTGCGTTCTTCATAGTTGGCACAGAGGCTGTGGTCGATGCACCTTATCAGTTGGGATGTTAATAGAAACAGAAGATAGAGACTAATAGAAACCTCTTCTGGGCAGAGAGCTGCATTCAGTTAGTATGTGATGAGTATGTAAGAGAAGAGAATGTACTTCTTACAGGCATGTAAAATACGGAGCATCTAAAAGGACTTTATTTTTTTCTTTCTTGTTTTTTTTTTCCCTAAGCCAGTCAGAATTCATGGCAATTTCTTTTTTTGGCATGCAAAAATCAAGATGATCTAGTAGGGATATGAATTTACACAGGAATGTTGAAAATAGCTCTGCACACTGGATGTAGGAAGAGCTGTGCAGATTTGCTCTGTTTTTCATTGCTCTAACCATTTCCTGCTGTCATTAGGGAGAGACTGCCGATCCACTGTTCCACCAAACAGTTCCATCTCCTGAAATGGAGAGTGCCTTAATAGAAATAAGTCTGTACATTAAGTCATTGCCTCCGTGACTCATGGAAGAGGCATGGAGGAGGCCATGCATATCTGCATTTTTCTGACTATTCAGTTCACTGAAATGTTAAAATACTTAGTTTCTAAAATCAACTGTGGTGCCTCCTGGAATTTTTAGTCTGAGTAACAGATGATATTGTTTTCTTTTCTAACTAAGTCTAGTGAAAAAAAAAGAACATTGAATTCTATCTCCTGGGAAGCACCAGAGCAGTGGTTCATAAGTAAAATGTTTTGGGTCACAACATGCAGAGCTTCTGAGCTTTTGGCACATGTTGAAAAGGTAAAAACTTTCAGACTGACTCTCTGCTTTCTACTCTGAGATACCCACGAAGCGGTAATCTGTCAAAATCTGCTAATTCAATGAAGTGCTCAACAGAATATGCTCTGACTACTGTTCCTGTTCTGTTAAATTTTAAAACTGTGTTTAATTGTTTCAAGCGTGACATCGTGTCATACCCTGTCAACTACTTACATAAAGAGAATTTTGCTGCGTATCAGAATTTTTCTCCTTTAGCTTGCTTATGCAGTCCATTTAAGTTTTACTAAAAGCTACTAGTTTTCTAGGATTAGATATTTCAGTGCTCTTGTCACACACATCAGACCATCCAAGTGAGATACAAGGCACATTGTAAAGGCAGAGTGGGTAACTTACACTGTTCCTGATTTGTACCTTCTCGAGGTAGAATGACACAAAATGCCTGTTTCCAGGGCAGTGAATCCAACATCTTCCAGATGGAAGAAATATTTCTTACATGCAATTTCTAGTTCACATTAATATCTTAGTCAGGATACTGTTTAAAAGATCCTTTAAGTTACCTATTGTGTCGATTTTTTGCCTAAATAATGGTGCATGCAGTTGTGAAAATTATAGGTAAACTGTAGGATCCTCAAGGTAGTATATTGAGCTCTGTAATTTTTACAAAAAAAAAAAAAACATGAGGAGAACTTAGATAAGCATTTTAGCACAACTAAATGTAATTGTATGTATTTATTGTAAAAGCAGATTGTAAATTCAGTTTTTCCTATGATATTCCAAATTCCAGTAAAATAGCGTTTTTCTTATGGTTATGTGCCACAGAGAAAAGCTGTGTGGTACTTGCTTGGCTGAAATAACAAATGCTCTTTAAATAGTTCAAAGTATTGAATATGGCTACAAGAATAATGATTTGGTGCCAGGAGGTCTGAGAAATAGGTGTAGTCAGTGAAGAAAAGGTAAGTCACGGAAGTCAAGGAAAACCTTCTCGGTTTTATTAAACCTGTCAGATTTTCTCTATTGAAATAAATGTTAACTGTGTTCTGCAAAGAGTCCTTGCTAGGTTGCAGTGAAGGAATGTGATATTTCAGTCTGACTTTTATAATTTAAATAATGATGGTTTTTCAGTGCCTTTCTCTCCATGTATAGTGCCTTCTTGCACGTAATCAGCAGATAATGTAACTTACCTTTTTTAGCAATCAGGCATGTGGTACAATTGAAAATTCGCTCTCCCTGCTGAATGAAATGAGATTTTCCAACACTGTGTTATAGATCTAGGTGACTGTGTTTATCCCAACACATCTATCATTTCAGAGTGAGACTCAGTGGTTTTTTTAAGTAGTTTCTCTCGGGTATGCACTCCGGCCCGGTTCTACACAGGCACTTTTTGGGAGCCCTCTCATTGCTCACAGTGCCATTTCTTACAGAGGAAACTTTCTGCATGACAGAGATTTCAAAATCATATCTCATGTTTTAATTTACATGCTAATGCGTGCAATTTGGCTGGCAGTGATGACAGTTGTATAGTTCATAAACTAAACAAATAGCTGCAGTTCATGTCAAACTAACATTATGAAGAAAATCCGGGCAGTCTGTGGACATTCTCCACTGGCTGTGTAGGAAATCCCAGTTAATTTACCTCTGCTGTTAGAGCTGAATACCTTACAACTCTTACATAGCAAAATAATTTCTCTGTTTTCGTTTCTCTTTACTGGCCTTGGAAAATGATGAAACAGTAATGAGGTCTGCATGGTGATCCACTTTTTCTTCATTTGATAGTGATTTCCTTTTTGTTCATCTTGCAGAAATGCAGAATGTGAGATTGTAGCTGGGATTCTGGTATAGTTACACAAATTACTAGAATTACTGGAGCTGTGCTGACTCATAGCATGTAAGGGTCTTGGTTCTTGTGTTGGCCATATGTTTAACTACCCATGTGAAATCTATATGATTAACATACTCATGAAATTAAATATTCACTGGCTTTATTATGCAGTCACTTTAATACTCCATGGCAGAAAATACTCAAATTATTATTTTTAAGTCTGCTTACTCTGTCATGGTGACAAGCACAGATTGTAAGATCAGTCATGAATATATAAAGAGAATAGATAAATCAAATGTGGAATACTCTGACTTCATTACGCGGGACTCTGATTTTTGCTTATGGTTCCATATGTGATTACTCATTAGGTAATTATTTAATTTCAATGTATCATCAAAACAGCTATACATGGGTCCAGTATAACCTTACATATGTTGACATGTATACCTAGATGCATACATACATGGTTTACATTCGTCTGGTTAAGATCTGCATTACTCCCAGAGATTTTGAATTACATGTTGTCACATATTGCCCATCTCTGCCAGTTGTAGGTTGCCTTTCCCCATAAACGGCTCAAGGAGATCCTCCATTCTTTTTCTTCTCAGGTTGAGTGCCTTTCCTCTTGTTCCCACATCAAGTAGCTAAAACGAGGACTCTGCCCCAGGGTGGACTCTGTTCTGCTGGTTAGCAGTGTGCAGCTGTCACCTGCCCACTGCGACCAAGAGCTGCCATCTCATCTTTTTCACGTGTGTGCCCATGTTCCCTGTGCAGGTGGAGAAAAGATGAGGTTGCCTGGCAGGCTCTCCAGTTGCATCTGGGATAGACGGGCATGCAATGCCACCTAGAGGGGAGAGGTTCTCCCCTGCCCGCAGGAATACCTGTGGTCTCTGCTCGCCTTCCATCCCGTGTGGTGACAGTGCTCACTCATCTTTGCGATTCATACATTTTCCTGTTCCTCTTCTGGTTAGTATGTACCCATACAAGTCCAAGACTTGGAAATTATTTAGGAGAAGAGAAATGCTCAATTAGTAACTACAACTGTTTCCCTTTACTACACCTGCAGGTTTCCCTGTTGTCTTCGATCAGTCAAATGGTCTGTTCCTCCAGAATAATCCTTCTGATTTAAATGCTCTGGGTCTTAGTCTTTCAGTTCTTTAGGAAAAGTTCTTTCAAAAAGAGGAAGCAAGTAAGACCTAGGTATGTCTTTCAGCTTTTTGGGAAACGGTAAGAAAAAGACTACTTAAAAATTGGTTACTTTGCTAGACAAAGTCCTTGTAAAGTTATTGCAGCAAGAGTTTCAGGTCAGCTGAAGAAATGGGTCTGAGGGTTGCACATTGTGTGAGACTACTGTGTGTTTAGACGGAAGAAGCTAAAATCTTCCTTTCTTTTATTGCATCTCTTCTGCTGAAATACTTGGTTAGTATTTCTCATAACAGTTTATGGTAAGCTGGAAATGAGCAGAGATGAGCTTTTCAGTGAAGAGGTCATATGGCTGAAACAGCTAAAGTTTGTCCTTGCTTGCCTCCTAATAGCTCCTTCTTTTTCTTCTTTTAAACCTTATGGAGTTTACTTCTTTAGAACTTAGGCATGTGCCAGAGGAAAGTCTGTTTCCTTCCTTCTCCTTGATAATTTCCTTCAGTCCTGTATTGCATTTGATATCATTATACTTTAATTGCTATTAATAATGACAGAGTAATATTCTTTTTCTTAATTAAGCAATGAATGTTCTTTCTGTAACCTTAGATCTGATCTGTATCATCACAAAAACAGTTTTGTTAGACATTGTAGTGTCTCCCCAGTGCTGTGCGGAGATAACTGTTCCGTACATACATACATTAATTTGATTAAATTAAGGTAAGGTGAGGGAAACACAGAAAGAGGCCATGTTACGAGCTTTATAAACCATGTAGTCTTTTTATATAGTGCCCTGCCATGCAAGATAGTACAGGTAGCAGAAGCAATGAAGCTGCACGGCATAGTTTCCATTTGAACTAATTAATTCTTCTGGAAAATGAAGGTATTAGCCCCAGTAAGACAATGTGTTAGCAACCTGAGCCAGCTTTAGCAGATCTGTGCAGAGCCACTTGGTGTAGTGTTGACTTACCTTCACTGCTGAGGCAACACTTGTGTCTTCCTTTTGGCTTCTCTTGGTGTGGCAGAATATATCTTTTTTTTCCATTCCGGTGGCGGTGGTCTTTGTACTTTTTTATCAAATATTTTGTCTTTCACAGTGATCCCAGGGTAACTGTTCAAAATTTTACCCAACTAGATGGGTAAAACCAGATATTCTTAGTTCATTGTGAAAAAATAACTTGCTAGTATTGCACAAAACCAGTATTTTTCACAGAAAAATTGAATAGAAATAAGAGATGAGAACTTCTCACATTTTTAAGCAACTGCTTTGCCCTGCTGGTGACCTCTGCCAGGCAGGAATATTTCCCGATTGCAGGCCATTCTGACAGAGCAGTAATGTGATCGATCCTAGGTATGTATTACATTTCATAGTATTTCATACATTGATTTATTTTTTTTTCTCTGCATTTTCCCTTTAGACCAATCGATTACTCACAGACACTGCTCTTGAACACCAGCTTGCAATAAGATAACAGCAATATTTCCTCATTTTGAGACCAGAGTTAGTGTATTTGGCTATCAAATTGGGACATGGGAAGGTGGGTGGAGTTCTGGTGGCTGCACCTGAGCTGTGCTTAGTTGCATGTGATGTAAATTTGGCTCCTTATGTAGATCAAAGCTGGGCTTTTGGGCTGCCGTGGCTGTACTTTTCATGCCTGAACTTCTTACTGGAGCACAAATGAATCTCACCAAGTTTGACTAGATGTATTTTCCATATGAGACCATTATTGGCATCCAAAGCTTGTTTTTTAAGAACTTCTACAGTTTGCTACATTCTTCCAAAGTGTGTAGTGTAAGGCTTTTCTTGGGCCTCCTAGGGATGTGGTTTACCAAAAGATGTAAGTACAAAGAACAAAATCTGAGATAAATTTTATATGGTGAAGAGCAAGGTTAAGTAAATAATTGGAAAATACTTAGTATTGCACAGTAACGCTTAGTAATATATTACTGAAACAGAACTTACTTTCCATGTAGTTGGCTTTAATGTGTATGTTTTGGTACAGTTTCATATTTCATGTTTTCATAAAGTACGAAGCTGGAAAATTACCCAGGTTAAAAAAGGCCTCTGGTACATCTCCATTGTATATAGGGAAAAGGCTTCCCAACAGGCCTGTCATTAACTTTGATGTTATGGGATACGTTCTTGTCCTGGCAGTTGACTTCCGTAGGTCTGTCACTACTAATTCAGGATCTGAAGATTGCCTGTTACATGTCTACCTGAGCAAGCAGTGCAGCGTAACAGGAGCAGATCCTCAGAGCCAAGCTGTTTGTGCTAAGGACCTGCCATCCACGCTGTCTGCGTTTGGAGAGTTCACTTTGGCTGAGCTCTAGTTAAGCCCAGCAGTGGCTGAAGTTCCTCTTCCAATGTCATGTAGAAGAAACACAGTCCGTTGGCTCCGAGGCCATGCTACAGTGTGAATTGTTGCCTGGTCAGTGTGATGATGAGAAAAATCACTTGAGAAGGACACTCAACTGCTCATCCAAGCCAAAAAGGCAATGTAGATCCACCTGGTGTCAGCCAGCACAATGGGAAAAATTTTGTGTGACTAGTTAGGATAACATTTGGGTGCTGCCACATCAGGCAGTTTCTAAGGGGTCCTCATCCCTCTACATCCATCTTCTCTGAAGGGAGCACGGTCTGCAGGGTGGAAAAAAGAGACACAACTTCAAACTGTGGAAGTTTGTAAGAGAAAGGATTTGGGGTCTGGGTTGTTGTTCTTTTGGGCAGAATACAATTATTCTGCAAATTCACTATTCCACTCTAAAAGATTAAAAATGAAATGAATCAGAACTTTTCATTTAAGAAATGTCAGTGCAGAAATCAGCCTACTGCATATTGCTGTGTGGAGTGAGGGGCGTTGTTTGCTACTTACTGTGCCTGTAAAAACAAAAGAGAAAAATATTCAAAGCTTTCAGGAGCAGCAAGATGGTGTTTGCAAATAGAGTTTTATTTCAGTTAGCCAGAAATGAACAGTAATTTTGTGATTCAGTTATTAGAAGTTAGCTATTGGCTACAAAACAATTGCTACACGTTATGTGGCATTTGATCCCGTTCGTAATACGGTGCACCAGTACCTGTTCTGCTTCGCAAGCCCTTAGCTGGAAGGGAGAGAAGGAACTGCAGCCATCAGAAGCAGTTCATTTTGAAATACCTGGGGCCGTTGACTTATGGGTGACTTCTGATGAAGAAAGTGAAATCGCAGGAAACATTGCCTTCAGAAATAACTCAATGCTCCCATGTAGTTAAAAACAGAGAAACTTGTTATAAATTTATGTTATGAATTGTAAAAGAGTTGACATTAATAGCTTATTGTGGTGGAAACCTTTTAACTCCAAGTCTTTAAAGGAATAGAGGAAACTGATTCATCATAGGAGATGGAGAGGAATGTATTTTATATTTTATTATGTTTAAAAATATTGTGTGACAATATCAATTAAAACATCATGTAATACTTTAAATCTGTTGCATAGCATAGCAAAGAAAAGTAATTCTTTCAGAATTCAAGTAAAAATAAGCTCAAGGGATATTTTTCAAAAATAAATTTTCCATTTCATAAAAAGTCACACGTGTTTCTCTGGAGAAGATAAAAAGAGATTTTTCCCACTTAAAGAATCATTGCATAACAGGAAAATGATGAGTTTCCCATCACACAGCCGTTGAATGTGACATTTAAGCATATGGGATCAGTGTTTTCCAGGCTGTCAGTTTAAATCACTGTGTTTCATCATTATTTTGGTTTCAACTAAATGAAGAAACTTAGTTTAAATAATCAGGAAAAAATATTTCTTGATTAAAAATTCAGCATCCACTTCTGCAGCAAAGTATCTGTTGTTTCACCTTCCAGTGAGAGCCAAGATAACTGGTTCTGGGAGACAATTAATAGCGTTACTGATGATACGTTAAAAGACACAAGGGGACAAAAGCAAGAATGCATTCAAGTTTTGGATCTTTTCTTTCTATCCTCAACCCCAAGCACACTCAATTGCTTAGTTTCCCAGGGCAGGGGAGTGGGTGGGTGGGGAGGAGGTTGGTGTTGCTGTTCCTTGAAGACAGGGCCAAATTTTGCTCCAAATTTGGACTGTTTACTATCATTTAATAACAGCCCTTCAGGTCAGGTGCATGGAGCAGCCTAGAATTACGAGTTATGGCATTGGGGCCATTTTTTTGCATTGACCTATGAAATTATATTAGAAAAAAAAATACATAAAATCCACTTTAAAGGGGAAAAGTTGCTCTTTATAGGTTGTATAGATTTTTTTTTTTAAATCCTTTATATACATGTGTGTAATCATTGGCTTCCTTGTATTTAATTTCAAGATTTTCTACTTTATCCCATCAACTATAATTTTCAATTTATCTTACTTTTTAAGAGAAAAAAAATCCCAATTTTAAAAATTAATTAGATTATAAAATTACGTTATATTCCTGAATTGAATATTTTAGTGTGACCTGCAAAATTTGAGAAGATAGATTAAATTACTGAATTTCAGCTTTTGAAGAAAATGAGCTAAAGGCCTTTGTGGTTTATTTCTATACTTAGGTATTGAGGTGTGCCCTGTAATGACAAACTGTTTGTCTCTAGGGCTTCTTTTAAAATAGAGGGGGGTACATTTAGATTGGATATTAGGAAAAAATTTTTTACAATGCGAGTTGTAGAACACTGGAACAGGTTGCCCAGAGAGGTGGTGGATGCCCCATCCCTGGAAACATTCAAGGCCAGGTTGGATGAGGCTCTGAGCAACCTGATCCAGTCGGGGATGTCCCTGCTCCTTGCAGGGGGGTTGGACTAGATGACCTTTGAAGGTCCCTTCCAACCCTAACCATTCTATGATTCTATGATTCTTTGATTCTTTTTCCATACCCACTTCCCAGCACCATGGATCAGTAGTGGTATTGCCTGTATTTCCTATGAACATCTCAGCTAGGCAAGTGGAGCAAAATAAGAAATGGGTTCTCTTGGAATAAAGTTACCCAAAGATTAATTTTCATACCTAGATGTGAAATTCCCTATTCTCTTCAAACTCTACATTTGATTAACCTTGGAGTTCAGTGTGCTACGCAGGACTGTGTGGATAATGGAATCACAGAAAGTAGAAAACTGTCACTGTGTCAGTAACCTCATGGTCAAACCTGTAAAGGTTTGAAGGATAACTAAATTTATACTAAATTCTAAAGTTGCCTTTCTTACTGCTTGAAAAACTGTCCTGAAAGTATATGAGTTCTCCTCAGTATCTGAATTAAAAAAACCCAAAAAAAACACAAGAAAAAGCCTTCTGTTTTGTGATTAGGCAAGTGTCACTTTTAAATTTGATCAAAATCTTCTGCAAAATGTTTCCTTTCAGATCAAGACAAATGTTTTCTTAGAAAATGGCTACACTGGAAGTTTTTTCTCAAGCTTCAGCGTTGGATATGTAGATAGCCAATGGTTTTCAACTAGTCTTTACTAATTTCAAAGAATTACTATTTCAAGGAATAAGAATTTTCCCTGAAGAGTTTGGTCTTTTTGCAAGAAAAAATTTTAAAAGTGCAACTGACCAACTATGATATGATTAATTCATGTAAGAGTTTTTAACGCAAATATATTTATGCATGTGTTAAATACGAGTTGATATTAAACACAAAATGCCCTTTAAGATTAATCAGGTCCGCACTGCTTACCTTTATCTGCCTGCGCTGATTGTGAGAATCTTAGTTTCACTTACAATTTCAGTGTCTCATACTTCTTTCATGGGCCAGGGATTTTATTTTTAGTTCTTTGATAGAGGAAATAAACGCCTGTTAATATTGCATGGGGAAGCACGGTAACTCTGTCAGAGGGAAATGCTCTCCATTCTTAAGGGAGAACGGTTCTGTAAGGGAAGAAATCACTTAAAACAAGAGAAAAAAAGAATAAGATGGAACAGCTGCCTCTGGTTCACAGTTTGCAAGAGGAAGGATCACGGAGTGTAAATATTGGAAAACCAGAAAATAAACAAACTTCACAACATGCACACACTGTTCCTTGCATAAAAATTCAGTCTTATGTCTTACATTTGTGTGTGGCATCGTGGCCTGTAGCGTTGTGCCTGGATGCGCGCTGCTAGGGAGACGCCCCGCGCTGTTAGAATGGTGGCACTTTTGGGAAAAGTGAATGCGTTTTGGCGTTCCTCCTTCCTGACTGCCCGCGTCAGCGCTGCTGTGTGACAGGATTGGCATCGCACGGTGTCGTGGGTCTGCCTGCCTGGGAGTGAGAGGGCTTTCTCTTGTGTTATTTTACCCCTCCTCAATAGCAGCTGGTTCTGGTTAGGCAGCCTGGGAATGTTGTTTCTGGAAGGTGGGTGCCCTGGTCTCCGCGCAGAGCAGTGCACCGCACTGAGGCATACAGCTCAGCACTTTACTCGGAGGAAAAGTGGTAAAAAATAGGAGTCCTAGTGGGAATTCTGGTTTTCCATACTTGTACTTCTATGCTTTATCAGGTGTATATGCATTATATAGACCATCACATGTTTTATGGATGTCTTTAATGTCAGGAAATATCCACAGTTTTATGCTGCCTGTCTCTGCTTATTTAGATCTCTTTTAATCCTTGTCCTCAAAAAATGTTTTATATGTGACCATTTGGAAGAATTCTAGGGAAAAAAAGGCATCCTTCATAATTTTCACCTACTTGTTCAAAGGCCTGTATTGGCAGTGCTTTACCTGTAGATTTATTGGAAGTCTATTACGTTCTCTGTAAATAATGGTGGAATTTGCTATTTTCTACAATTTACATGCGGGTAAACATACAAAGCTATTACTGATATATCTGTTAGTAGCCTAGGTATTTATTTGCTGGAAGATAAGCCTGGGCTTATAATGCAGTCTGTTTTGCCAGATCTGTTCCTAACCTTCTCTTTAAAATGTCAACTCCAGACATTTCTGTGTTGTCAGAAAGGAAGATGTTGACGATTTTAAAGGCTCCTCATTCTTAACTATTTTAGTGTCAACTGAAATAAAAAAAAAAAAAGACAAATGTTACTGATCTTGAACAGTTAGAAATTTCTGGCCTCAACTTCTGAAAAATTAAAAAAAAAAAAGTAACAATATTTCACAGATTAATTTCCAGGAATATGGGGTTTACTTTTAGTCATTTTGAAGAGGCAGGCTCATCAGCACTGATGAGAATGCAGGAATCTCATTTGCTTTTGGTTTGTTTGATTCAACTCTTGAAGTTCATATGTTTATCCAGTATAAGTAGATCGGCAGGATTGAGTTCTAGTTATGCGCTTCTTTCAAAAAGGAGGCTTCATCATTTAAGTTGAATGCCCGTTGTTCCGTCTCACGTGTGGGAGCTGGGAAACGCTCGACAGGCAGGAGAAGAGCTCTGTGGTTATGAGCCCTGTGCGGGACCCTGGGTGGGAGTCTTTCCCTGCGATCTGCTGCAGATAAACGAGCGAGTTCTGCTTTCTGATCTCTGGCAGCGTGAAATCAATAAAATTTTTAAAGCTGCTACATAATTTCCAGTGTAAATTCATCTTTAAATACATGAAGCAGCTCATCAATAATTTGTAAAACATCATATGCAGCTGCACAGACCTTGGGCTGCCTTTTGTGAGGAACATTTAAGCCCAAGTTTTTCCGTAATCCTACGTGGTTAGCTTTCTGCTGCTGAGTAAATATCTTCTGATTTCCAGCATACATTAGACGGAGAAGGTTATACTGCTGTCTGTGAGGCTACAAACCCATTTTATTGGTAGCACAGGTATAGCATGTTATGCCTTGTTTTACCTGAGTGTGAACTGAACATTGACTGAGTATTTCAGATGAAATGTGTCAAATGTTTTAAGTATGATTAAAGAGAATAGGCTTATTTTATCATGCTAAAAAAAAAATGTGGAAATGGTGCAACTGAGAAGGCTAAGGGCTCTTGTGTTTCGAAGCAAGGGTGAGAAGCTGGGCAGTCATCGTATCATTCATCTGTCCTTTTTGTTTTTTTTTCCCCCCATGTCCATGAGACAGAAGAAACAGTTAAGACTAGGACATTTGAAAAAGCACACAGTAATATTTTGTTAAGTATTACTCTGCTAAATTTCCTGCGTCCTTCATCAGTACCTAGCATTGGTCAGTCCCAGTTGCTCTCCTGAGGGTGGGGGCCCAGGAAGCAGAGCATGGGCTGTGGTTCAGCCGGGACATGCTCCGCGGTGGTTCCGGTGTTGCTCTGTTGAGGAAACCGTAAAGCAGGAGGTGGGAACGTCCAGATGTTGACAGGCAGGTTGTGAGGTGCAGTTCCCCTTTTATTCCTAGCAAAGGGGTGTCTATAGCAATGTAAAAGGTACTGGACAGTGGCCAGTGGAAATTCTTTTGTAGTGCTAGAATTAGATTAAGGCCTTTTTTTTTTTTTTTTGCTATAATTATGTTGATTTAAAAACATAAATGTAATCTTCAGTACTTCTAACCAGCACAATTAGGCTGTTAAATTTTTCTCTGACAATTTGTTGGGTTAGGCTTTCAAATGGTAAATTTTCTGTGTAAAGTGGACAGAATAATACAAAGAGTTCCTTTTGCCCAGGGATACGGAGATGATTCAAGTGGTAAACTCTTCCTAGAACAGCAGCTTACCAAAAAATGCCATAAGGACCTAAGGAAAGATTGCAACAACATTACTTCTTACTTTACCAACAACAGGCTTTGGACTAGGCTTTGACCCCTCATGTGCACTGTGTGAAGCTATGACCACAAAAATATACAAAATCAGAGGCTGAAAGCAGGAAAAAATTGCTGAGCAGGTTTGAAGTGCTTGGACAGCTATTAATACACTGCACAGGGCATGACAAATGAGTGTCTGTGTAAATCAATAAAACTTTCTATAAATGGACAAATGGTTTAGCATGAATAACAAAGAAGCACACATGGTAACCGCTGTTGTAGCGTTCTGTCAGGGATTTTAAAGTTCACTGTCATAACTTAGTTCCCCTTGACCTTTATTGATGATACTTTCAGAGCGTGTTGAGCTGCTAACTTGACGTACAACCTTTAGACCTTCATTTCCTGCGCATGGCAGGAGGGGTGGACTAGGTGATCTTTAAAGGTCCCTTCCCATCCAAACCATTCTAGACTTCTGTGATCTCCTGTTCTCTTAGAGCAAAATACATACTACCCTCTCCTTTCTTCTCTCTTCCTCCCCCCATCCTTTTGTTTTGTCTTGATTCTACAATAGTCGAGTCTTGTATGTGCTTCTCTTTTATTCATGCCTCCTAGTAGAAAATTCTGTGTTTTAATTAATTTCATTGTGGTTATAAAAGTGTAGAGGATTGTCTGTTGAAGACTTCTTAATAGGTACATGAAATAATTCTTCACTTAAAGACCCCAGTGCACCAAATATCTCCCAATTCATATATCATTGGAGCAGGCTAGGTAGGTAGCAAAATGCCGTTGTTCCTGTTTTCTTGACTTAATAAATCAAAAGCACAGAACGATAAAATTTAAACTTTTAGAAAAACACTTTAGGGACTTAAATACAAATCTTATTTTCAAACATGATTTAAGCACTTTAGTTTACTCTTTCAAGAAGCACATGGAAATGGCTTTTTCAGGATGTTGAGTGAAAGTTGTGCTCTCAAGTGCCACTTAGAGAGACGAATCTGGAGGAGACATGGATGTCTCATGTCTGCCACTTCTACCAAACAAAGGTAAATGTTGAACAAAGTATAGTTAGTAGACAATCCTTAACCTGTTGTAATAATCCTCTCTAAAATTGTTAAAAAGGGAGAGGATAGAGTGAAGAAATGATCTTAAATGTCTATATCAATGTAAGAATATAAGTCTGTGTTTATTTCAGCTATCAGTAGTCTGTTGCTGTTATTCAGCTGAAAGATGCCATGATCTATGAGTGTAGGTGAGGACTGAACCCCCAAAGAAGTCTCAGATTTGGCACAAGGAGACTGGTGGAAACTCTTCTGCTTTGACCATGTAAACCCAAAAAAAAAAAAGACTGTGAGCTGGAAAGGAGCAGAGCACTTTTTGGCTCAGCCTGCTGATAATGAATACTTTTCGAGAGACAACATTTCCGTCTGTTTTGAGGCAGAGAGTGGGGGGTTTGTATTTGTTTTTTTCCTATGATGCAAAAAGATGTAGAGTCTTTCGTTGTTCATTAACAGAAAAGTAAATATGACCACATTAAGGATATATTTGAGATGCATTTTAGACTTCAGGTGAAGATGCATTTTCACAAGAATTTAAAGTTTAGGTGGTTGTACTGCCCAAATGAGTGCTTCCTGTGTTTCGGTGTTAAGGGTATCCTGAAGTTAATTATTGTGACCATTTTAGAATCTTTTTAAGAACTGAAATTAATTGGCCTGCCTTTACTGATCCAGTATATAACACATTTTTAGAAACATGAAAAAGGCTAAGGCTGCAGTCTGTCTCCTTGTTTCTTCTATAGCTTAATGAATAACAAATCTTTGTGAACCAAGGAACTTCCTCTTAGCCCAAAGAAATTTTGAGGAAACATTGTGTATTGTAAAACAAATACACTTTTATTTCATTGCACCTGACTTGCATCGACATTTGTGGGATGGGTGATTCTTACTGACTTCAGCGGGAACAGGAGTAGACCTCAGTGTGTCAGGTGTGTAGCGTGTCTGCTACTGGCCTTGGATGAAACAATGCAAACAGGTGCCCCACAGGAGAAAATACAGAGTGTTCTTCAACATCTGTGAGGAGAGAGAAAAGCTCTTAATTGACCTAAAGATGATAATCATAATTTTTAGGGCTAAGTTTTCCTTCCTGAGAAAGGGCTTAAATTCAGAGTTGACGAAGTCTCTTGCAATGGCTGTGTCTTAGCAGTGCTATCAATACAAGCTAACCTTTGTTTTATACAAAGTAGTCTGAAGTTTTCACTTTTAAAGTGATTTTCCATAAGCTAAATCTTACAATTCAGATTAAAGTTATCTATAATTAAGACAGTTGAAGGCTGTTTAGATTTATGCAAGTCATGATTGAAATCTTTACATTTTCCGGTGTTTGGGGAGACTCTTGTGCAAAATCCTTCCTTCCGAATGGGAACTAGGGAGAACCTCTGTTTTGACTTTTGTAGAATTCTCTAATCTGTAATGATCCAAAAGCAGCATGTAATGTTTCATTGAATGGTAAGTTATGCCACAGTTACTTTTGGCTGACTGAATGATAGCGTGCTTTGAGAGCTGACCCACCAAGAGGAGACATGCCTGCCTGTAGGCGCTGGTGGCAGGTGTTGAATGTCGCTTGTCTGCAGCGGCTTGCTGGGCTGCTTCACTTCTAGCATTGGTGAGGCTGAGGGACAGGGGAGGTTTATTTCTATGTGTTATATAAAATATACATAAATTCCTAGAGCACGGAGATACCTGAAACTAGAAGTCACTATAGGGATCCATGGATATCTAATAGATTACTGTTCTCAATAATCTAGTTTCTAGGTTATGTAGGGGAGAAGTGACTGCCTTGGGGGTCAGCATCCTCTCCGCTGCCGCTGGGTGCCTGCAAGTGTGCAGAAGCTTTCATGCTGTGATGAGCATGGGCTTCTTATTGTGACTTAGCCTAGTGGAAGTATGGCCTGGAAGAAAAAAAAAAAAATAATAGCGGTTTCCTCCAAGGAGACTTACTTTACTCAACTGGCAAAAGATGCCTAGAATATGCAGTACTGGAAGTAGACAGATCTCTCTGAGCAAAAATTAAGAAGATTTACAATAATGTCAAACCCAGTGGTCTCTGTTAAATAAATGAAGGTTTGGATTAGGAGGCAGGGGTTTGAGACCACAAGTGCTATTACAAATTTTCCAAATGAATACTTCTGGGAGAATGAGGATTATTATCGAGTATTCAGCTGCAGTATACGGTGATTTACCGTATCAAGTACCGGTTTTCCCATGTTGTGGGAACTGGCACAGGATTGTAAGCAAAGTCAGTCAGGTGTTCCCTTCTAGTCCAGTCTTCATTACAAAAATAACAAATAAATAGGCATGATTTGCTGGGCAATCAAGAAGCACAAAAATCAAGCTAACGTTGACTGCATTTCATCCTTTCACTACACTTGGAAGCCAGTGGTGTGAAAAAGGAGTTTATTATACAGATGTTTCCACTGTGACTTGATAAGAGGGAAAACATAGCATTTATTTATAATGCTGTGCTGTGGCTTAGCCGGAGTCACCACACAGTTTCTCACTCTCCGTCCCAGTGGTACAGGGGAGAGAACTGGGAAGAAAGGAAACTCATGGGTTGAAATGAAGACAGTTTACTAGAATAGCAAAGGAAAATTACAATAATAACAGAATATAAGAATACTAAAATATACAAAATGAGCAATGCACGATTTCTCACCGCCCGAAGTCCCAATGACCGATACAGCCCGTCCCGAGCAGCGATCACGGGAAGCAAGCAAGCAAAGGAGAGGGAGAGAGATCAAGGGAGAGATCGATCCAGCAATGCCCCCTCCCCAGCCAACCCCCACTTACATACTGAGCATGACGTTCATGGCATGGAATACTCTCTCTGTCCAGTTTGGGTCAATTATTCTGGCTACACCCTCCCAGCTTCCTGCACCTGCACAATAGGCAAGATCTGGAAAGCCGGACAGTGCCCTTGGTCTCATTAGCCACAACTGATATCACCGGTGTGTTTATCAGCATTCTTCACATATGAAATCCAAAACACTCCGGCTATTGCGAGGAAAATTAACTCCATCCCAGCAAAACCAGGACATGCTGTCAAGTTCCGATTTCCTAATTTTGGTAGCCTATTTGTAAAGGAACGGCTCACTGAAATCAGATTCGGCTAACAGATCCAAGCTTCCGTTTGACAGCCTCACAGCTTTTAAAAAAATGGAGTAAGAGAAATACGGGGAGCTCTCTGGGTATTTTGAGTAGTACAACTGTGTGTTGTAGTTCTTTTAGACATCTCTATATGGGAGCAGTCTGCCCTAACTATTTTAGGATAAAATCATACAATATATTTTTATGTTAGTGAAAATGAAAATTTAAAAAATAAAACCCGTAGGTATGCCAACATGCATGAGTTAAAGGCTGTGCAGACTAATCCTTTAATGATTGCTTCAGAACAGTAAGAACTTATTTTGGATGGTATTTTGGGGTGGTATTCGTAGAGAAAACGTCTGAAAATCTTTTAACTCATAGAAATACCTTTTTATGTAGCAATCATCTCTTTATTTTTATCAATCAATCTGCAAGAATGTGTCTGTGAAGACAAACTGATAACTGTATATGATAGCCTCTTCGGTACGGAGGACTGTTAGCCCTCCAGCTTCTCATTTCTTGCTGCGGCTTTTGCTTTTGCGGCTTTGGCTTCTGTTTTGTTACTTCTGCAGCTGTACTTTCAGCTGCCTCATCTCACAGTGCTCTCTGCAGGATCACCCATCAACTTTTTATAGCCATATGTTGAATCCATTGGTAGGTGACATTGTGAAAATATGATGCAGAACATTTTACCACCTTTGCTGGCTTTGATTGTACCCTCAAGATAAAGCCCTGGTTCCATAAAGTTGTTTATTTAGACTTGTAAGTAAGTAAACTCTATATGCCCTTGTTTCTTACCTCACTTGTATTCTTTACTCCCTTTCAAAATGTTGGGTAATTATGTACGTTTACTTTTTCTTCCTAATCTTATTTTTAAGATTTGGCTGAATTTGAAATTGTTGTTAATGAATCGATTTATTGGAATTTGAGATTTTCATTTTGTTGAATCATTGACTTTTCTTGACAAGGGAGAGAGAACTGTGTATCATTCCACAGAATCTTTTCATACAGTGCGTTACATTAATTTTTTCTCTGTCATTACAAGTGTTAACTATTTATGACTGCTATTTTGTGTAACCATGATTCTTTTGAAGAAGCGTTTGTTTAACTTTTATAGGTTGACAGAAGGTTAAAGTGAAGCAAGTAATGTAAATTGTGTAATAGTTGTAATTATGTGAATGCATTGATTTTGGAGTTACAGTTATGTGATGTGAAGTTACACATGGGAGGCAGAGAGGTTTCTAGGGCCAGTTTCAACTAATAGATTTCTTTAAGGAAAAAGTAATTGAAACTTTGAAACTTGCTCTGATGCAACTGTATACTGCACACTTTAGAGATTTTCCTTTTCCAATCCTGAAAGAATTCCTGAAATCAAGTCATAATATATGCAAAAATCCATTGGTTTACTGTAATTTAGATACCAGATTGGACCATTTTGAAATTTGCACTATGCAAAAATATCCATATAATGGCAATTAAAGGTAGATGAAAGGCACTACTGTACAGGAAACTTTATCGTATTTAAACAGACATATATAAGAGAAAAACTTTCTGACTTTAAGATTGCGTTTAGATGTGGTAAAATACCTCTCTCACTTTGAAATTATAGGAATTGTTTTTTAAGTAAAGACTAATTAATTTATCTGTCATTTAAAAATTAGCTAGAGTAAGGCCAGTGCATCTGGAGTTACCCACTGCAGAAACCAGGCTTGTGAAGAGCTGCCACAGTTAGAAGTTTCTGTAAAATTGCATTTTGTTTCCTTCCAAGAGTAGCTGCTTCTGTTTACTTCTAAGTGACTTTCTCAGATAGCAAGCTCACTCTAAACATAAAAGGAGGGGAAGAAAAGATGTAGCAATATCTTCTGTAATGTTTAATTGCCAGCTCTATTGCACCTGGCAATATGAGATCATGGACGTACTTAGAATATCTGCTCTGGTATCGTTCTAAATTGTAACTCATGGTGTGAATAATCTCATAAACAAATGCCGCGTCTGTTTTTACCCAAAATAACAACTTGTAGCAAAATGAATTGCAGGGTGCTTTTTATTCTAGATCTTGAAGAAGTACACAAAGTAAGCACCCTGGGAATTTTTATGAGTTATTAGTACAAGTCACCCTTTGATTAATTGACATCTTTTTTTTTTTTTTTTTTTTTTACTGTAGGCAGAGAATTCAGCGCTGGCTCTGGAAAATGAAAACCAGAGAGAACAGTATGAAAGATGTCTTGATGAGGTAAGGTAGATAAAAGGTTGTTCTTACCTGGTACTATAATTAAATGAATAGGCATGAATCTCTCCCTCTCTTCCAAGGTTGACATTGTTCTGCAATTTTCTACTATTACCTCATTCTAATTAATTCCAAGAACACATGTCTGGCAGTCATAGCTATTGTTCTCCATGACCTCTGCTGTAAATCTGGTTTTGACCACATCTCTTCACTGAAAAATTCATATCCGTGTGGCCAATATTTGGAATTGGTTGTGTTTCATTAGGAGGAGAAAACGATAGTTTTCCTATTTTTTTGTGTACTGCTTTTCTGTAGAGTGAAACACAGGTGGCAGTGACTTCTTCTGTCAAAAATCCCCCACCTTTCCTAGGTAATACGTTCTGTAACCAGGGAATTTGATCTCTCGGCTCCCCCTTAGGGT
The DNA here is from genome assembly GCF_036417535.1 of Chlamydotis macqueenii. Taxonomy (NCBI): domain Eukaryota; kingdom Metazoa; phylum Chordata; class Aves; order Otidiformes; family Otididae; genus Chlamydotis; species Chlamydotis macqueenii. Next base: position 8,227,467 of record NC_141561.1, read on the forward strand.
TACATACACAGCTTTTTATGCTGCATGTTTTCTAGCTGTTGGCTCACTTCTGCTACTACATGGCTCAGCTGCTGATCAGACCTTCTAGTTACAGCTACAAGATAATTCATCCATCAGTAACTGTCTGAGCACTCCAGCAATTCTTACCGTTCCAGAAATGTCTAGTATCTCCTATTGCATGCACCTTTCTCCGTATATGTGCTGCTACTTACTTTTTCCTTCAATTTATCCTGAAGTAAGGCTCTTTAGCATACGCAAGAGCTTAAAATAGTTTTAAGATTTAGTAGCTCAAAGAGTTGCTTAGTAGAAATCGTTCACCCATTCCATAATAAGAATGTGTGGTAGCATAAGTAGTTAGCTAACATCAAACAAAACAAAACAAAAACTACACTGCTACACTGACTTCTCAGCTGTACCTTTGAGAAAAGAGTGCATGAGTGTGCAAACTACACATAGCAGATGACAATTCATGTTTTCATACCGGCTTTTAAAATTTTTAATCAGCATTTGCTGAAGTGTTACTGGCATGAGCAATATAGCTCTGGTACAAGAAACCTCCAGTTCAGTGCAAATTTCCATCAGCAAATCTGCACTTCTGCTGCTGTAGCATATTTTATTAGGGAGCTGGAGTAAAAGACTTGCAGATGCACTTTCCCACTAAGTTATGCTCTGTCTGTTCTGTGGCACTGGTCTGCGTTGGCCTGAGTCACTGCATTCAGCGCACACTTGAAGGATATTTGTGTATCTTTGTGATAAGGATGAAATTACCATATAATTACTAACTGTAGTTTAAACTGCAGAGCTTAACTTAAAATTATTTTCTGCTTGTCTAGGACAAAATCTGTGTAATTAATTTTAGAAATGAGTAAAGCACCATAACTGCCCATTCCAGCCAAACACTCCTTACAGATTATAAGGACAGAAGATATGTTTCTGTTGTATTTGCAGTTAACATGATGGATTTCTGATCCAGGGTTGTGTTTTTTACACACTGTTGCAGTTTAAAGAGGGAGTAATTATATCAAACTATGTTCTGAACTTTATCTTCAACGTTACATTGGCTATTTTCAGTTCTTCCGTATTATCACAGCTGTATCCAGCTTCTCCCACTGTGTCAACTTTTTCAGGAGAAAGTGTTTCTCATCACCTGTGGTTTTGTGCTTCCCTGCTTTATCTTTTGTTTGCTTATTTTCTTCCCTTTTTGTCTTCTGTTTTGTGTGCAGTGACCTCTCTTGTCCTTCCCCGTGGCTTGGTATCATTTTTTTCTTCTCCTTCCCCTTTAGCCCCCCACAACGCTTTGGCAGTGGCGTTGTAATCAGCATTGTTTTAGCTGACACAAACTTGGACCTAATTCTTTCTGATCGCTGAGGTGAAGAAGTTGTTACCAATGATTCAGGCAACAAAACCATGTTAAATAATTGCAAGTTCTGCAGGAGTCCAGGCTTAACATCTACCTGAGCACTTGCCCTTGGTGGAGCCTCACAAGAAATCACATGTTCTCAGCCTACTTCGTTTTAGTAACAATAAAGCGAATAGGAGATGAGACGTAAGTGTAGTTAGGGAATAACCCATTCAGTGGTTGTGAGAATCAGAGTCTTCTGAGAATGTGTTGTATGTCACAAAGTCCTTTCCAAACAGGGATTCTTAATGGAGATGTTATTAAAAAAATAAAATTTCTGTAAATATTTTAATGGAAAAATAAAGTCTTCCACTTGAAAATTTCTTCCTTTTAAGACTAAGTCTGGTGCTGCTTCTGTTCATAACTCACCTTACACGACTGCCACTTCTTGAAGGTGAAAATCTCTTCAGACCTTCCCTAGTTTGGGCTTCAGGACTTCTTCAGCAGTTTTTAGGAGCAGATGTATCCTCTACAGCTATGTATCCATCTGTGCTGCAGCTCCGTTTTGCATCAGGGACATCTGATGAGTTTAAAGGGAGGAACACAGATGTTCCTGGGAATACAAGGCTGTGATCACACCCAAACCTGAAAGAGCTTGCCACCAAAAAAATTTGAGTGCCTACTACACCCATTATTTTAATTTTGCCTCTGCAGTCCAATTACCTGTGAGTGTATTGAACTTCTCCTGGGCTGATACACAAGGAGCGCTTACCTCCAAAGCTAACACCTAGCTATTCTGATTAGTTACATGTTTGGGATGCTTGACAGGCCCTTGAGGTAATGAAGGTTGGGAGCATCTTTTGGTCACTATTGGGGTAATGCTGCCATCTTTCTCTCATCATTGAGCATCCTCAGATTGTGGCTTCTCTTCCCTGGGCACAGGCAAACTCAGCTCAGGGCACTGAAGCATCTTTTAATCTGGCCACCCTGACAATAGCGTCGCTGCGTGGTCCCTCGGGCCTCTACAGCAGAGTGATAAGGACATTTGCTATGCACAGCGTGCTTTCTGCTGAGGTGTTGGTGGCCATTAAGCTGCCTATGAAGGAAGTAAAAATAACCACTGTGATTTTTCTGTCTATGTATGACAAAAAGATATCAGAGCTGCATTTTTAAAGCTATGCCTGCCATTATTTTATCTCATTTTTCTTTTTTTAATCAATTATTTTACATAGTTTTTCTCATTCATATGATGTCTTTCATTCAATATTGTATGAATGTTTGGACTTGTGACTTAAAAATGCATGCCCTGTTATCATTTTCATGGTAAAATTCAGTGAAACTCCAATGTTCATAGAGATGAAATCTGAAAAGAACGCGGATCAATCTGAAGTGAGTCCTTTATGAATTTTAATAAATATTTGCTGATTTTTAAAATAATTGTTCATCTCTGAAGTGTACATACAAACAACTTTAGAACAGTATTTGGAAGAAGGTGTTGTTGAAATGTTCCAGTACTTCATAAGTAAGAAAAGAACTCATTTTGTTTCAGAAACACTCCATGAACATATCTTTCTGTCTATGAAAAGTTTAATGTAAAAACCAGAATTGTCTTCTTGTACCTCTGGGGTTTGAGGTTAACATGCTTAATCCTAGTTTCCTATCTTGGAAATCAGCTGTCAGTTTGTTGGTAAGTGGTAATGTCATGTTTATTCACATCACTCTGCCAGCTGTGATTTCTGTCAAGCTTCACCATACTTACACACAGAAAATTGTGGAGCTTAGGGTAGATGATATTTTTGCTGATGTTTTAAGAATTAGCTGATCAAAAATACAAAGTGATCTTAAAAAGGCATTCTATTTTTAAGATTTGAATGAAATATAAGACCTTTCATTTTAGTACACTTGAAATGTCATTGTGCTTATGAAACCATACATTAAAGGCAGCTGTTTAAAATCTCAGTAGTTGTAAAAGGTGTAATAGATGTTACACTAGGGTCTCGTTTCTTTGATTCATTCTTTCATACCTCTTCTATTAGGACCACTCTATAACATGTACATGTAAACATAATTATCTAAGGAAAAAGTGAAGCTGAATTTTTTCTCTCTTTTATTACAATCAGCACAAGAAAACCTCACCTAAAGATCTTGACTATTAAGTTGAAAGGAAAGGCAGGCAGTGTGGAGGCAAGCAGTGTCATCTCCTACATAATAGCAGACGAAGGAACCCACCATCTCTATTCTATTGCTTGTTTCACCTTGATTAATTGCATGAATCACAGGTCAAGTCATTTTACCGTCTGCTTTTTACTGAGATTTAGCCACAGTTCTGCCTTGTACCTGTGGGAATTTCACATATTGTGCATCTCAGAAGTCAGTCATTCTACCTTCAGTGGTCTCAGTTTCCTCAGTTTTTGGTAGTTGCGACTATGACTCCTGTAGTGCTGGCTTATGTTGTTCATCTGTATCTGTGGTGTTTCTGTAAGTAAAAATGAAGTAGGTGTACGAGCTTAGCAGTTTATTTCCATCTGCACATTTCAAGGCCAGGTTGGACAGGGCTCTGAGCAACCTGATCTGGTTGGAGATGTCCCTGCTCCTTGCAGAGGGGTTGGACTGGATGGCCTTTAAAGGTCCCTTTCCCACCCATACTGTGATCCTATAACACTAGCACTGCTGTAGGAGTGGAATGGCAGCCTCATTTGAAATGCAAAAGTTTGGATATGATTCCACTTATTGACTGCTAAATTAATTTTAGTAACTGCAGAACGTTGCACTGGAGGCTTCCCACCTCTGTTCCTGCTGAAAACCAAGAATACAGACCTGAAAATCTTTGAATGGTAATAGCAACACAGTTTGCCAAGTTGCTAGATCCTAGAATAAAATAACCTCATTTTGTAAAGAAACTGGTTACATTTCTCTCTTATTGAGATCTATGGGAGCTATGGATCACTGGCAGGTACTTTCATTTTACACCTAACTTCATACACTCAATGCTGGAAAATTTGTCACATATGCATCAGCAAGTTCAGTTTTTTCCCATTTGGAAGATTATGCCATTTATACTCCTCTGTGCAATATATAAAGCTGTAGGAGTAGTTTTGTAGGCTATTCTGTTGTGAGTGACTAGTACACACTTCAAAGGACCTTTTAGTTCTTTCTTGGTAAAGTAACTCCATGTCAAAACGTAAAGAAATAATCTATTCAATATGGTTTGTTCAATTTTCAGGTAGAGCAAACAGACATTAAAAGTGCAAGCCAGAAGGAGCACTGTCGGATGTAGATCTTGAAAGCCTATAGAGAAAGGCACATGGTTTTTCAAAGCTGTAACATATTTACTTGCTGGTTATTACTGTTCTAATATTAGTCTGTGTCTCTTGTTAAATAATGTGTAGAGCTATTTTATGGGACCATTGTTCCATGGACTGCCTTAAGTTAGAGAACAGTTTGGAAAAAAAAGTTGATAGTAGGCAATTTTATGAGAGTATGAGTCAAATGTAACTTTTGGATCCACAGAATTGAACTATTTACAGAAATGAGTAAGCTTCAGCTCTTTCTTCACAGCTCAGTTCACATCAATGGTGTGGGGTTTTTAATTTAACTTGCCAAGGGTAAGAAGAATCAACGCCTATTTGGTGGTATCTGCATATGCTTTACTGTAATTTCTGAAAGCCAAAACCAATCCAGAAATCATAACTGCTGTCACTTTTTGCACAATGTGAGATCTCTAGTTGCTCTGCCTAAATGCAAGAGCAAAAACACATTGTGTGATAATATATGCACATGTAGTTTTAAATTACTTTAGAAATGTAACATGCAAGTTAGATATCAACCGAAAATCATATCTCAGTCCGTCTTTCTGTCCCTTGTTCTTCCCATTCCCTCCCCCTATGCCTGCTGGTAAATGTAAATTAGAAAGGATGTATAGAAGAAATAACTTCAGAAATTCCCTGTTGGATATATAGTTCTACTAATCGATGGTGTGTAATCTCATTCAAGTCAATTATGCTATGTGGTGTGAATGCTTCCCAACCACATTCTGATGACAGTAGGTACTTTAATTTTCTGTGGCACTTTATGGTTTGTGCTTGTCATGACAGATGAACCATTTTGTCAATATTGAATCAAGAAAACCATTAAACTTCATGAAAACATTCAGGACTCCATCCTTGGCTGGTCAAAATCAGCTCTAGTGAATGCAGTCAATCCATGCTGATGCACACCAGCTGCATATAGGACTGTGAAATTTTAATCTAATCCAGAGGAGAGATGACAGAAGTTAACCAAATGTCCATCATATCACACTGCAGTTGATACAATGCATGTTTGTTTATAATGAGGAGTAGGACAGAAGTAATTGATGTATCTTTCATGTGTTCTTACTAGTGCTATCTGATGAAAATACTAGTAAATAATGAATATACTAGCATTAATGGTGGTTGTAGATGGAAAGTGGAGTGTAAAGCCACAAAAGAAGATATTGTTATGCATAATCACATATGATAACATGCTTAAACTATTTTATTTATTTATTTCAGGTAGCTAATCAGGTTGTTCAGGCTCTACTTACTCAAAAGGTAAGTTGTGGTTTAAGTATTGTGGTATAACTTAGAAGCTTGCAGATGTTCTTCGTTCATTTGAGGGATATATGTTCTTATATAGCGTACTTTTTTTGAACAATGTTCACACATTTAATTAGCAAGACTGTTACATGTCAGGCCCAAAGTCAAGTTTTTTGTAATCAAAGTGAATAAAAATCTGTATATCTTTAAGACTTGATCATATAGGACCCATATCCATTTTTTATTGTTTACCTATGTTGAGACAATAGCAACTGAAAAGCCTTTCTCCAGATGGTGATTTTTCCATTCAGTATCCATAATGAGTTATGTTGCTCCCACAGTCTGTTTCTGTGGAATGTAAAACAGACAAATTACAGTGCGTGTGAATAGCTGACATGCTCCTTCACGTTCAGTGGAAGGAAAGACTCCCTGGTGTGGGCCTGTGCTTCCCTGAATAAAAGAGAAAGCTCTGCATATAAAATGGGAATTCGACTACTCTCCTTGTGGGCTGGGGACCAGCAATAGTGATCATGTATTTTGTCTTGAAAAACCTTTCAATGTCCTGCTCCATTCTCCTGGGTGAGCAAGGGAAGTATTGCGCAGGCGAAATTCTTGTAGGGTGGTGGCAAACCTGGCAGAACGAAAAGATTCACTGTGGCTTCTATAAGGGTCTGCTCTGGATCAAGTCATGTCTCAAGTTTCCGTTCGCACTCCAGATGGTTAGATATGAAGTATGGTTGTTTCAAATAGAACCTAGTGGGAGAAGTAAAATTAAAAATTAGCTTGCTAAAATGAAGAAGTGATCTGGAAAAAAAAACGTAAGATTAAATTAAACAGAGAGAAAGGCAAGGTGATACATATAAACAGAAAAAATCAGCTGCCCAGAGAGGGCAGAGAATAACTGGTAGGACAATTCTACAAAAAAGTGGTCTTTGAGCTGTGATGTCATTTTGTAGTTGCGGGCGGGGAGGCAGACAAAATAGAAAGATCTGCAATAATAAGCTATGAACCCTTCAATATTCATGAAATGATCCTTTGTGAGATCTAGAACACTTGATGAATGTGATGTTATTAAAATGCTTTGGATCATTTAGCTTTAAAAAGATGAGTCTGAAAGACACATAAATACTGTCTTCTAGTGCAGATAGTGCAAAGAAGAATATAAACTGTTCTGTCTACGCTGAATGACAGGACAAGAGATAATGTTCTTAAAATGCAGCAAGAAACACCAAGTTAAGATAATCAAAAACCTCTGCCACACGCCCAAAAGCTTTCTAGATGCAAATATAGCAAAGTACTGGAATAGATTTTGAGGACTGACTCCAAAGCCAATTATGGACATCATTCAGAACAGCAGAACATCACTCAGAATGCCCACTGCAAAGCGGGGGAGCAGGGACCGATGGTGACAGCAGGGCAGGCAGGATACTGAGCACCAAGTGTCAGGGTCAGGCTCACTCCTGTGTTCGCTGGACAAGTCCGTGAGGAGAAGGCAGATGGGAGCAAAGCCAAGCCAAGGGGTTGGGACGCAGCTCAGGATCCAGGAGGCAGGAGGCTGGGAGCAGGTGTAGCTGCAAGGGGGCTGCTGCATGGCTCAGACATGAAGAAGATGACCTTGAGGTCTGCCAACTAAACTCCTAAAAGTGGAGAGAGCGCCCTGACAGCACGATAGACAAACATACGCACCCGTAACCATCTGCACCTAAGTGAATGGTAAATAGGTGCAGAAGGTTGCATTTGGCCATCTGCACATCATGGACAAGGCTGGATACCCTTGATTTTTTGTGAATCAATTTTATGGCATTCTGGATAGATTAAAAGATGCACAGGGAGATGTTCCAGCCCCATTAAGTCTGCTCTTGGGTATCCTGCCCTGCAGACAGAGATGCCCAGGTGACCTGTAGGTTCGTGGTGCAAGACTGCAGGGTGCAGTTGCCTGTTATATGTGTAACACGTTCCTGTGGCCCAAGCTGGGAGCAGGAATCCAGAAGCAATAATGTTCCCTAAATCTCTTCACCCGACGGTTGTGGCCACAAAACGGCCACACAGCTGTTACCGCAGGTTAGGGTTGAACATGTCATTGTTCAATCCCACGGGTTTTTGATGCACAACAAAGCCTTTTACTCTAGAAGAGGGATATTGCCTTACAGCCATTGGAGCTATCGTAGCTCGGAGGTGATTTGTGCAAATCACAACATATGGGGAAGCTCGCACTGTTGCTATCTGTGCTGTATTACTCTTTCTGTACTCTCTATACACATATGCTATATGGTCTGTGTATCATCAGAGAACTACGGCCTGCAGAGCTATTGCTGTAACACCTTTTAGAAACATAAGTTCAGCTATTTAAAAAAAAAAAAAAGCCCAAATCTTTGTTTCAATACAGCTTAAGTAGAAATTGAGGCATTTTGTCATATTAATGCACACAAAAACCTCATCCACATTTTGTAATATAAAACCATATGTGATTAAATATTTACCAGTATATATTAATCTCTAGTTTGGGAATATTGTGGTTGTTTCCCAAATGAAGAGAGGAGCTTCTTGAGTCCCTTTGCAAAGGCATCAGACATTTTGATGACTACATACTTTCTCAGTAATGAATTCTCCCTAACCCATAGGAACCAAGGAGTTCATATGGATACAATTAAAACAGATTTGAATACATTTAATAAAGTGATTCACTTAGTATTGATGGGATTTAACAGCTGCTTACCTATTACCGAGTAATAACAGCTAATTTAATATACATGGAAAGAGGAAAGAGGGTACTCTTCTAAATGCTAATGAATATTAACTGTTACAGTGCTCCTGACACCATTCATACAAGTCCTTTTACAGGAAAAGACAGGAACACAATGGCATACAATAAAGAGGAAATTGGACTCCTCAAACCAGCCCAAATAGGTAGATATCGGAATCCAAATAGTAACTGGTAAACAGATAAATCTGCCATCGTGCAGCTGAGCTGTAAGACAGAGCCAGTCGTGCCACAGTGAGATAATGCGCCTTGGGGGCATAGCGGGGTGTGAGGAAAAGCTGAAAGCTTTCAGAAAATGGAGAAGAGTGATTTTATACAGTAACGCACACTGCGTAGGCTTTGCTGTGAATCTGAAATTGTACCTCAAGGACTAATTTTTGTTTAAATCAAGTACATGCCGTAATGTAACGAATAAAGCACTGTGTACTCGCCAGTATGTGAAAAGCCTGTGATTCCACCGAGAGATCCTGGTGACACAAATTGAGTGAGCAAAGCTTGAGTGATTTATCAATGTCACTGAAACCTTGAAATGGAATTACAGTCTTAAATGTGCACTTTTCAAGTATATAATTTGTTACAATACATACAGAATTTCTCTAATATGAGAGGCTTTTTTTTTTTCCTGTGACTATGGAGAAACTGTATTAAGTTGAGATTTGTGCTGAATTAGCTGCACAGCAAAATTTCAAAATTCTATGTAGCAAAATTATATGGATTTTCTACCACTTACTAATAGAAAATTTTTCCTCTGGGAAATTTAAGAAGTCAGAAAAACGACAAACTAACTTGAGGCAAACCTGTGTGCTCTGATACTTACTGGAAGCATCCATTCTTTCTCTTTCAACCCAAAGACTTCTCATATCACATGAGATGATAGGAATGCTGGGAACTGGATTTTTTTTTCTTTTTTCCTTTTTCCATGTAAGACCTGGATCAGCAGTTTTGTGAAATTGTTTTGTGGTGTGTGTATCTGCTCTTTGCGTATTACCCTCTTCCACAGGAGTGTATTCAGGAGAATACTTTTTTACTCTAGATTTTGTATGAAAGTTATTTCTTCTTCATCTTCATCAGAGAAATGAAAAAGAAGTGAGTTAAGTGTTAAAACAGAAGAAGCATCTTTAGAGGAAGGGCAGCATATTTTTGGAACATCTAGTGAGGACATTGAATCCCACTTTGGAGGAGTGAGTCCCGTACAGAAGAGAAAAGGAAGAATAGAGAGATGCTTGGATATTACTACAGTGAGCCCAAAGGAATACCTTTGATATTTGGGAGATTACTATCTTAATAGCTGACCATTTTGCCCGCAGGAGAGGAATTATATGCTTCAGGCATTTGGTAGTTGTATTAATTGGTAATTTTAGGACTTCAACTTTCTAAACTCAGACTTTATTTTACCAGAATATTGCTACCTTAATGTGCCTCATTTCTGCTCCAGACTATGTGTGGCATGACCATTGTCACAGTTCATAGCATCTGGGTGGGTAGTCTGCTATCTTATATTTCACTTTTTATGGAAAGTCTAAAGTTTGAAACATAAATCTTCTGGTTTTAAAAGTGTGAGATAGGAAGGTTTTGAGCAGAGGCATTGCTAAGATTTAAATTTTTTCTGCGTTGTCAGTTTCTGTGAATCATTTTTCCTTTTCAGTGCACTTAGTAGTGTTGAAATGTTAAACACTGTTGTAACAGCTAGGGCTCTGTTTTAAATTCTCTGATTATTTGTGAAAGGCAGATAATGATGGGTCTTGATGCTTGCAGTTTCCTAATAGAGATTGCCTTGTGTGAGACCAGAGGGAAGAGGTCTCGCTCACAGCAATCAAAGCCTTAGGGCTTTACAAAACGTCACACTCAAGATTTTTGAGGGATCGTGTTGGAAGGCTCTAGTAATTTTACTTGAACGGCCACTTGACAGCCACCTAAAACAAATATTAAGAAACTATCAAGAGAAGGTAACTGCATTCATCCAGTAGTATAATAAAGTCTGATATGTACTATATGCATAAAAAGATGTTCACAATTTTCTGAAAGTCTCAAGATGAGCTTGTTTTATTATGTGTTCACCTCCTATAACCTCAGTGCTTGTTACAGTGGAGACTAGAGCAACTGTAGGCAAGAATTTAAGCTACATCTGACTACAATTTCCTCCTCTGATTTGTTTTCTCGTAAGGCTAGGTCATCATGTTGATAATGGTATTGACAGGACAGCATATGGGGATCCAGAGGCCTGCTTCTCCACCTTCATATGGTGGGAAGTAAAATCAGCTAGGCAATTCCACAGGGCAACAACTGTCCTAAATTTAAAGGAATGTGGGAAAGTTTTTGGGAGATTTTGTTTTTTAATCAAACTAGATATGGCTGTAGCTTATTATTTTTATATATAAGCTTTATTAGGAGACTGCTTTTCCTGATTTATGGAGCTCTCATGTCTCAAAATGGACAAGTGCAAAAATCATGCTGAAAGGCTGAGTCAGATTCTGCTCTCTCTCCAAAATCCTCTTTGTGATAGAATCTTATATTCCTTCAAGTGGCTGGGAAAAGCAGGTCTTACATTGAAGATAGATAGATAGATAGATATTTGCTGTATCTAAAAGCCATTAATGGCTTGTTCATGATGACCCTGACTCAGCCTTGGCTAAAAGATCTGCATCTTTCAGTTCCTACAGTAATGTCCTGTGCCCTAAGATGCAGAGGTTTTACACTCCAGGTCTGCTTCTAATGGCCTGTTTTAAGGCTTTTTGGTACCTGATAGAATCATAGAATGGTTTGAGTTGGAAGGGACTTTAAAGATCACCTAGTTCTAACCCCCCTGCCATGGGCAGGGACACCTTCCACTAGACCAGATCACTCAAAGCCCTATCCAACCTGGCCTTCAACAGCTTCTCTGGGCAACCTGTGCCAGTGCCTCACCACCCTCACAGTGAAGAATTTCTTCCTTACGTCTAATCTGAATTTACTCTCATTCAGTTTAAAACCATTACCCCTTGTCCTATCACAACAGGCCCTGCTGAAGAGTTTCTCCCTATCTTTCTTATAAGCCCACTTCAGGTACTGGAAGGCCACTATCAGCTCTCTCTGGAGCCTTCTCTTCTCCAGGCTGAACAGCCCCAGCTCTCTCAGCCTGTCCTCATAGGAGAGGTGCTCCAGCCCTCTGATAATCTTCGTGGCCTCCTCTGGACCCTCTCCAACTGGTCCACATCCTTCTTATGTTGGGGGCTCCAGAGCTGGATGCAGTACTGCAGGTGGGGTCTCATGAGAGCAGCACAGAGGGGCACAATCACCTCCCTCGACCTGCTGGCCACGCTTCTTTTGATGTGGCCCAGGATCCTGTTGGCTTTCTGAGCTGCAAGCATGCATCGTTGGCTCATGTTGAGCTTCTTGTCAACCAACAACCTCATGTTGGAAATGTCAGACAGGGTTATATTACCACATGTGTCTGGTGCACCAACATCTTGCTATGGCTGAGCCAGCTCTACAGTGACAAGTTACAGTGGGGAAGATACAGGCCATCCACAATATGCCAGCCAGCAGTGCTGACTTGGTTATTCCAGAAAAAGCAAGGAGGGGATCAGACTTCAGAAGAGTACCTTGAAGGCACAGTACCACTTTGAACTCCTTCCTGGTTTGGTACAGCTTATGCTTTTTCCTTAGCTTATGCTTATTACAATATTCATATCTCGGTTGCCGTTTTCTGCTTTGTGTGGGCTGCAGAATGAAACTCATTGCTAGCAAAGTCACTTTTTATATTAACAGAAAACTCCGAAAGGATGTGTCAGGTAACTGCTGGTTCTCATTACAAGACTTTGTTGATGTTATCCTGCAATGATCAAACAACTGGAGAAAATGAAGTACATTTTTCTGATTTGTACTATTTTAAAAGATGTATATATATTTCTTCTTAGTATCTGACATTACTTAGAGCTTTTTAAGTAGTTCTTTTACCTGCTTTCTAATCTTATTTTCCCTTGTGTTGCAGGGTCTGAGGGAGGAATGTATAAAGCTGAAAACAAGAGTTTTTGATTTGGAACAACAGAATCGAACATTAAGCGTGCTTTTCCAGCAGCGAGTCAAACCAGCTTCTGACCTCCTTCTTCAGGTAGGAAATGGCCTTTGCAGAAAGCTATGAGCTTTGTATTTCTCACAATTATAAAATATTTTTCTTCTTTTTAAGATTGTGTCAATAAGCGGGTAATGACAGTTGATAGACTTAATATAGTAGAAGAATATGCGTTCTGTATAATCTGGTACTGTTGAAACTGAAAGTGGACGCCAGAGAGCTACAACTACATATTATGTGCAAATGTGGAGACAGGAGCACACCTGCAGAGCAACTTATTTTTTTAGGTGCTTCTTCACTATGATAAATGGAATGATAGGGGTTCATTATCCCTCTGCAGGGGAGAAGCTTGGATTCGTTAACATTCTGCGTGATGGTGAACAGTGTAATTTCCTGCAAGAAGACAGCCCATTTATTTAACTTTTGCCACATGTGTTACAAAGACTTAAGTACATCTTCACAGGCTTGGAGTATTGTTTTTTTTTTCCAGTGTTTTGTGGGAGGATGTAGTTGAGAAACCAGTTGACCCATCTCTCACTTCTTTGCTATTCTGGAATAATAAGAGATGTTTCAGTATCTCTTTTAATTTGGCAAGGTCCATTGTTGTGAATGAATCTATCACTTTGTCATCCTTTTGTAGCAGTAGAATTGCTTTGCGGAAGTTCCAACAAATCTGACCACAAGCTAGGAGAACAGTAAATGAGGACTAATTAAAACTTTGCAGGTTTCTAACAAAAGGGAAAATTCTGGTTTTAGCAATACATGTTCTTTCTTGTTAGAGAAAAATTCATTCATTTTGGAGGAGAAATTTGAGTCATGTCAGCTAGGTAAGTGATATTAAATGTGTATCTTATTTAAATCCTTTGATGCTGTGCATCTGTATCTTAAAGTAAAATTTGGCCCTTGCACTCTTGCTTGGCAGCTGAGGGCTGCTAACTCTTGTCAGCTTGGGCTGTTTATTGAGGAAGCATGGTCTGCTCACCAGCTGGTACTTAAAGGCAAGGGAGTCTCCATGGTGAGGGCAAATAGCTGTACATGCTGTGAAACTCTAAAGCGCAGGCATAGTCGTGCCAGGTCACCATCACAGGGGTCTGGGTTCTTGTGTTATCCTCAGGTTCCTATTCTGACTCTTGATTTTGTGTTGATTTAGGTGTGATTCTAGGTGATTCTAGGTCAGGACCTTCTGTCTTCTGAGTTCTTCTCCCTTGCCCCCTTCATTCTTTCCTGTTTGTTCGTGCTTCATAATTCCTGTGTAGGACTGATTTCTCTTTATCCATTCAGAGTTTCTGACACACCCACCACAGCATGGACCTTTATTGCTCAAGTCTTCTACTTTTGACAGTCACATCATCCGCTCCTTCTTAGAATCATAGAATCATAGAATAGTTTGGGTTGGAAGGGACCTTTAAAGGCCATCCAGTCCAACCCCCCTGCAAGCAGCAGGGACATCTCCAAGCAGATCAGGTTTCTCAGAGCCTCATCCAACCTGGCTTTGAATGTTTCCAAGGTTTTCTTCCTGGTTTGTTTCTTTTTTCTGTTTCCAAAGTGCCCGACTCTAGTCTATGTTAGTATTGGGTTAGATAGCACAGAAGTCATACATTGCACATTCTTTGTTACAGATATGATTCTTCTTCCCAATTCCTTGTGTGCCAACAGTAAAGTCAGATCATTCTGAAGTGTTAGATAGCATTTGAAAAGTGCGATCAATGCTTTGACTTGAGTTCCTTGAAACTAGATTGTGTCACTGCTGTGAAAGAAGTTGAAAGAGATGAACCTGCATCAAGTGGAAGAAAGAACCAAATTATCTGGCAGGTTTTCTTGCGGGATTCAAACTATTTTACATCATTATTCCTACACAGTTCAGCAGGAACTAAGGTGTATAGATTTTTTCCCCCTCTTTTCACTTGCTTTGTCTTTGTTGACAGAGGAAGAAAGAAAATTAAGATCGTTGGCAAAGTCCAGGTCTCCGAGACAGCAGCAAAATTTGCTGTTATGTCCCTACTCTTGCTATCAACAGATTTTAACCTCGCTGGGGAAAAAAACAGAGAACAATTTGAAGTGTACATCAGAAAATTAAGAACTTCTGTTAAAACCTTCATATGTCATTTTTACAAAAAAAAAAAAACCCAAAACAATAAATTTGTGAGTTTCCCGAAATTTATTTATTCTCTTACTGTACTCCAAACAAATAAATGGCATGCAGTCTGCGATCTTGCAGTCTGACATGTAAAATCTGAAGAAGAGTGTTTCCTTAGAACTGAAATTAAGCAAATATTGTTGTGTGCCTGCATAGAATTGAAGCACAGTTTGGATTATGTCTTCTTGGAAATGCATACATCCCACATTCAGAGCAGTAGCTAAGTATTTGTTTAAATCTGTCACTCTAGAGAAGAGTACTAAATATGTGGCTAAGGACATTCCTATTAACTTATGACCCTAATCAAAGTGAATGAGCAAATACTGTTAACAGGGACAAGGGACACACACATGGTATTCGTTTCACCTTTCCTGTACTGTCTGATAAAATACAGTTCAATTGTATTTACATGCTGATCTCATCCTGGGAGTATCCAGTGTTCTGGATGTAACTGCAGAATAATGGCCTGTATGCCATACTGATTCAACTGTATTTTTCCTCATACTTCTCACGCAGATCAAAAGAAAAACTGGTTGCTACCAATTTAAAAAAAAAATATCATATAGTAAGGTTTCAATGGCTACTTCAGGAATCCTTCACTGTAAAACTGTTATTAAAAGTATTACACTTTCATGCATTTACAAGAAGTGTAAGTACTCATGAAATCGAAGGACCTAATAGTATTTTAAAAGAAGTATACATGTTTTCTTGAGGCATATCATTATGTATATTATCATATAAGTACTTTGCTACTGGAAATTTTGGTGTGCTTACTGCTTGTAGGGAGAGTGGCACAGAGGATATGTCACTCCTGACATGAAAAGATGAAGTAATGCTGATTTTAAATGTAAGGAGGAAAAAGAGATAACTGAAGCTTTTTTTTTTCTGTCACCTCTTTCATATTGTAGATGATTTTAAGAGCTACTCTGTCTTTCTGGGGATATTCTTTGTAGCTGAAGGGTGTGATTTACAGAGCCAGTATTATGGTAGATAAATAAGAGGAGCCTGATCAGCTATTTTTAAAATTTTATGTTATTCAGCCAATCACTCTTCTTAAATTGAAGAAGCCTTGGAAAAGTGTTTCTATTTCACCATCTGAAAAAGAGCAATAGTTTTAGTTAAAAACTAGCACAGAGGATTAGCTTCTGCGCAAGCAGCTTTCATTTTCCTCAATTCATGTGGTTGCTAAAAAGAGATGAAATTATGACTGTTATAGAGAGGTTTGGGAAAAGAAAACCAGAAGCTCCATTCTAGTGGGTCACCTTTTATTTCATCTGACAGTGGGAGAAATAGCTGGGAATAATAGACTTAAGATTTAAAATCAGGTAGAGAGAAACTGATTGGAAGTGAATAGTGAAGTTTTTGGAGGTGATAGACAGAAGGTTGGTGAAGGGATAAGGTAAATCCAAAGAGAGGATACAAGAGTAGGAATAAGAAGCCTGAGATGAAGCTTAACACTTCTGCTTTGCCCATGGCCATGCAGAGCATTTATGAAATATTCTTAAATGTAAATGTTGATATCACTATATTTCTGTCTTGTCATTATTTTTTTCTAAATGATGCCATGTTTTCTTCAAAGAAATTTTAAACTACTCAGATCACCAAATTACAGAGTTTTTTCCAGTTCTTAGCTATGTTATCTCATAGACTTGTTTTGACTTTATCGGGTATAAGCCGCTCAGTCTTGAGACACAGATCTTTTCCTTCTAGTTAACCCTCTTTTTCCACTCCTACCTGAAGATGTAGCTAATGACATTGAACCTGGTTCTGATATTGCGTATCCTCCATTTACAACAATGATGACGTGCATAAAGTTGCTGAGGATCACAGGGGTCAGAGTTTGCCTTCTGATAGATACAGCAGTAATTTGTTTATATTGTGTATCTGTTTACAATAATTCAACATGTTTGTTAGCTGAGTTCTTCCCATGGATGAAGACTTGCTTTCACTTTTCACAGAAAGTTTTCACTGTCACTTTTTTTTTTTATGAAGTGTGCAGGGAACCCTCAGTGAAATGTGTTAAAAAGTGGCAAGTAGCAACATTTATTGAGTTGATTTATTTGATTAAATAAGTAATAAAATTTTCATAGTTAGAAAAGTATAAAATAATATTTCTAATCATAAGATTTACAGTATCTCTGATCCCACAGTATATTTTCATTGCCATTTTATTTCCATCATAAAAATTCTACTTTATCAACTCCAGAGCAAAGCAGGGAGGACTCTTGAAGCATCTATTTTCTCCTTGTATTTCTCTGGCTAGATTAGTTTCATTTGTTACTCATGGACCATCCACGTTGTTTAATTTTATGTCTAAAATTTTACCTAGAATGCTACAGCACAGTCTGCTGAATTCTCAGAAGGTCAATTTAAATAATTTTGTTGTAACTGCATTGATATTAGCCCTTTAGTAACCTGACAGCTATACTCTGACATATGATACAGAGCGTAGCTGTACATACTCAGATGGAAACAGTTGCACAACTTAGCAGGAAGGGGTAAATTGCACTGGTGACATTATTATATATGGGAAGAAAAAGAGGGCAATTAATTGCCCTAACACCTGACAAAGGGAGATGGAATATCTGGCCTCAGAGTCTGACCTCTAGTTCAGACATCGTTAGACGTGATGATGTCTGAATGCAGAAGGTTAAAAGTGAAGTTCCATTGCTTTACAGCAGTCAAGTGTGCAAAATTTAAGTATTTCAGAAGGTATGTATCTGAGAGTTTGAAATTAAAACTAAAGATCATCACGCACTGTTAGAAAACAGTTTGTCAGCAGCCCGAAGTATATTTAAATAATGGAATCGTTATATGCTGAGCAGCAGCATCATAATTCCCATCTGACAGAAGCCAGCTACTAGTCCTGCCTTGCGCCTCTGGGCTCTTCAGAGAGCAGGCAGGCTTGAGAACAAGATCAGCAAATTGCATTTGAAGTTTCTGAAACTCCTGCAGTTGACCTGCTTATTTTCTTACTTCACATTTGTTCCTTTGTATCCGTCAGATTGTCAGGGTACTCTGCAGATCTTCTGGAAAGTTCCAGCTCCAGAACAAACTCTGTCCTTTTCTTCGCAGTAAACATGTAACCATAAATCAAGTGTCGCAGTATCTGTAGTGATATTTACTTACTCATGAATCAGGACTGATGGCTGGAAGGAAAAATTAATTTCAAATCTGCTAATTGTTTCAGCAGCAGTGGAAAACTGCTGTAAAGTTATGACAGTCTCAAGGGCTGTATCAACAGAAAAAAAAAAAAGGTAATATCATAAATTAAAGCATGTTTGAGATATATTAAGTTTAAGCTGGTACATTAAATTTTAGCAAACAATTACATTGCCAGTAGAGAAGCTACTAAGAAGTGAGATGATGGTTTTTTCACCATTTACACTTCTCAAAAGATTTCAGGCCATAGCCCTGCTGGAGCACTTTCTCCAGACCAAGTCTACCAAAGCTGCACAATGACTGTCATGAAGATCCTGTCCCAAGAAAGAGCATCCAGTCTTGTAGCAGTCAGAAATTATAAGAATACTTCTTTGTATTGGGAATCAAGATGGTAATCTAGTAAGGAGCACTCAAGGATTTTTGAGACTTTCAGGAACAAATTAAAGGAACATTTCTTCATGTGCAAATGCTGATGTCATTATTTCCAGTCTTGCATCATCTCAGTAAACTGGTACCTGCTTTCTATTTCTGCAATGTCCTCACTCGCCAAGGACATCTGAGAAGACAGAATTACACAGCTTTGAACCTCTGTATTTCATCTCAACTTAAAACATGAACATCCCATAATATATTATAAACCATATTTCTCACTTGCCCTGTTTGCAGCTCCAAATACATGCTGAAGGAACGTTACAGAAATAAAGTGTTCATGAGAGGCTGCTAGTTAGATGAACAGGTGACCAAAGTCAGTGAT
Organism: Chlamydotis macqueenii; assembly: GCF_036417535.1. Lineage (NCBI taxonomy): Eukaryota > Metazoa > Chordata > Aves > Otidiformes > Otididae > Chlamydotis > Chlamydotis macqueenii. Next base: position 8,246,227 of record NC_141561.1, read on the forward strand.
GAGAGAAGGAAAGGAAATAGCCCTCTCCAAAGAAACTTGGTCTAACCTTCTTACGTTAAGCCATATGACTTCTAGTTTTGGATGAACAGCAGCAGCATAATACCTGACAGAATTAGGCTGATATCTGATATCCAGCCAGCTCTGGAAGGAGGCTGTGAGATAAGCAGATTTTTGGGAGCGCACTGAGAATCACTGGATGTCATCCGCAGCGGTGGCTCTCTACAGGCCATCGCTGGTTACAGGGACTTATGCTTGTAACTGTCTAAATCACGGCTCTGGTGTGTAGACCTCCAAGAAGTTTTGTGAGATCCCTCGAGCGAAATTGCTGAGGTGGCGGTTCTTGTCCCTCAAGAACACCCATTTATAACATGAGGAAATCCTAATGTGCTCTTTTCTGACTAAGGAAACCAAAAAACTTTCATTGTGGAAAAAAAAAAAAAAAAAAGCCAAAATTATTTACTGGATCTAAACCTAATTCAGGCTGATAAAGGAACATCACAAAAATTTTTGTTATAGACCATGGCATGATGTTTGAGAGGAGAGGTAGGGCATTATCCCCCACAGCATTTGAAACTAAAGCAAACAAAGCACAGCTAGAGTTTCAGTGAAAAACAGTGTTTTATTATGAGGGAGTTAGATCAACTGACCTAGTATGTCTGCTCCATCTGTAATTTGTGTTTTGGTGATCTCCCTTCTTGTCAGACTGTTGTCCTGTATTTCAGCACCTAAATTCTTACCAGTTTGCTCTCAAACATAAAGAAAATGTTAACTAAAGCTCACCAGGCATGTAGTTCTGATGAGATTTATAATGCTTTCAAGAGAAAGTTACCTCCAGCTGCTGCACTTTCTTCCATCCAGGTACTTTAACTAGCCTTGAGAGGTTCCAAAGAAAAGCACTGAAAGGCTTTCCATATCTACACAAACATGACATTTTGTGATACAATTTTAAATATATAATTTTCAGATGCCGGTCTAAAAATGAGGGTTTTCTGTTATCCTAATGATAATAAATTGCTACAGAAATACCAAAACCAGTAAATCGAATGGGGAAATGATCTTTAGGAAAGCCACAAGTGATCTTTGGTGAAGTAGTTATGAATTATTTTGACTGAGAACAGCAATATTTTTTTAAGTTCTGAAGAAGTAAATAGGTATTGTTCTGAAGAGCAAGGACAGTTTTTCAGAGTAAGCACGTGTCAAGAAAACCGTGGAGCTGTACTGATGTGACAAGCCTTAACCACAAAAATAAGGTTTTACTGCCTGTTTTTTAGACGAAGAAAAATATGCAACTGACACTGGGTGAACCGTAGATTTCTCTTTATTTTATGCACAGATCTTTATTATCAGTGATGATACATGTGATGGCAGGAATCCAATATGCGTTTGAAACCCTAAGCAAGTATGTGGGCAGACTCATTAAGTACGAGGATGTTTTTCATGGTTTTTGCTGTTAGTGTGTACATTCAGGATGGGAATAAATCTAAGAGAAAAGGAAGAAGTTCCACAATACAAAATAGTATTGCTGTATTCCTTTCCAACTTTGTCCTGTGCCTCAAACTTCTAATAAGCATTTAAAGGATAGGTTTTTTTATTCCATACAGTTATATTTAGCCTGTAACAATGCTTAACCTATTGGGTGCTGTTTCAGCCTGCTCTGTTTGCTGAATGTATCAGCAAGATGTGTTAGCAACTTATCATACAAATCCCTGCACAAATGGTCAAGTGGCAGTGTAGAGGATGGGTAGAGGCAGCCTTTATTCTAGAATGTGGACTTTGTGAAAACTCTGTAAGTTACTCGTGTTTATGCTTTATGTGACCAACAGATCCATTTTTTGGTCTGATATGTCTCTAGTTTTGAAGTTTACAAATTTTTTTTATATATATATTTGGTGTAGTTAAGTAGAGTCATTTGTTCAGGTTTCCTTTCTAAATGGAAAAATATTTCTTGCTGACATTCTGATAGCAAGAATTAGCATGGATTTGTTCTAACGTTGTAACACTGTGTGATGTGGTAAGTATAAGCCACGTGTTACGTATAAAAGTGTAAGTTCATCTCATCAGGTCAACTTTTAAAGCCTCCCCATTTTGGATTTTGCAGTGGAATAAAATAGTAGCCACTGCAGGCCCTGCTTAAATACAATATGCGCAAACAACAGGTGTGCTAGATAATTGTTTTCTCATCATGGTGCATATTTCACACTCCATAACTCCCAAATGAAATACCAAAAGAGTGCATAAAATCAAATGATTCCAGGATTTAGAGGGCTGCTTGGTACTGTGGTAAAGTGGGAATCTCTTGAAATTCTACAGCAATGTAGAAATATAACCATTTTTATTACAGATGTGCGATTTTCTTCTTATTGCACTGACGGAGCTAAGTATGTAGTTCGTTTTTGTTTTCTTAAGACTTTGAAATTTAAATGAAGGATAGCTGCAGAAGTGTGTGTATATGACATAACAATACATAAAGGATTAATTTCATCTGTTGTTATACTCAATGGATATAAAATTTCATTGATGGTTTACTTTACAACTGTGATTTTGTTACTATTATTTAAGTGTAGTGGCGCTTTGCAGACATGAAACAATATAGAATTATGGCTCTTTTACTTAAAAATAGTAAAATAAGTACTCTACTTGGTAACATTTAAACTGTTCAGATTATATCAGGTCACTGTAATTTGCCTGTAATTTTAAATTATATGTTCCATCAAATGAATCAAACTAACATGCTAAGTGGTTTTTAGCACGTAAGATTACTCAATAGGTATTTTCTGTTGCCATCTGCTATAAAAAAATTAATTTTCCTGTGATATCCTTTGTATGTTTTATGTACTCTTATGGATACTGTGCATAGAAGAAACGGGTGGTAATTCGAATAAAATACTATTCATAATGAATCATAAAACACCTACTGAACCAACCCCATATTTTAGTATTGAATTTTACTAATGCTCTCCTTTGTTACCCAAATGACCTATCTTTGATGAGGATTTGGATACTGGTGAGATTCAAATCCTCATCCAAAGGCCGTGACACTATTGACTAAATCTCTGTTGACTTCGCTGAGAATGTGAAATACTGTATTGCAAGATAAAATCAGCACGTGGATGCTCAGTGAAACTGAAGAGTCCATTAGTGCCTTAACTCTTAAATTATGATCGGAGTATCTCTCTTGATAAGGACAAGCTAAAAGGAAAAGTTGCCTTTGTCATTAAATCTTTAACAATGCGGTATTGACAGACTTGAGTCCTTCTGTATTTTTAGCATTTTTAGATTGCATTCATGCTCCTTTCTTCCCCTGGATGTGAGCACGCTGTGTTTCGTTAGTCAGTAACCAATGTCTGGGTGCAGGGAGGAGCAGTGATTTGCCTATGTCCTGTGTACATTACAAGGGCATCTTCAACATTATGAATTAAACTCCATCTTACTGCATTAAAAGCGTAGAAACCAGACTGCTAAAGTAATGGCATCTTGAATTAATGTCAGTGCTTTCAAAATCTCAAATATACGCCCACTCTTCAGTTTATCTTTTTGGCATACAGTTTCAGAGATGAACTACTTAATTTTGTGGTGTTTTGATCCTAAATTTTTACATTCAGTCATATTTTAAAAGCAGAAACGCTCCATCTATTTTTTTTTAAGTTTCCTATTGCTTACTCTTAACTCAATTTTTTTTTCTCTAAACAAGCCCTGTGTAGTCCCTATACAGTAGATGCAGGCACGGGCACAGATGTAGGCATAGTTGTTATGGATTATAGATACTGCAAGTGTGAACACGAATCGGAGATTAGCACTGCATTTTAGAGGCTCCCTTAAATTTATTACACTAAATGGTCCTTAGGAGATCTTGACAATAATTAGAAATATGGGTACTCTCAGCTCTGTTACCAGTTGTAGTTTAGCCCCGCTTGAGACCAAGCTACACAGTCTCACTCACTCTCCCCACCCTCTGAGGGAACAGGGAGAGATAATAAAACAAAAAGGCTCGAGGTCTGAGATAAGGACAGGGAGAGAGCATTGAATTACCATTACGGGCAAAACAGACTCAACTCGGGGAAAGCTATTTATTTATTAATAAAACCAAAGCAGAATAATGAGAAAGAGAACAAAACCAACTTCCTCTCACCAGGCTTAGCTTAACATCAATTACCTCTACCTCCCCCCGCCCCACCCCGAGCAGCACAGGGGGGAAGAGGGAATGGGGGTTGCAGTGAGTTCATCACACCTTGCGTTATGCCGCTCCTTCCTCGTCAGGGGAGGAACTCCTCACATTCCTCCCCTGCTCCATCGTGGGGTCCCTCCCACGGGCTACAGTCCTTCATGAACTGTTTGGGTGTGGGTCGTTTTTCCACGGGGTGCAGTCCCTCCGGAACGGCTGCCCCAGTGCAGGCCCTCCACAGGCCACAGCCGCAGTCATTGTATGCCAGGGCCTGGCACTCCCAAGGCTGGTCCAGGTCCTAAGTAGTGCCTAGAGGGCACTGTGCCTTCCCTTGCAAGAGCGCAGTTTGGCCCAGGAGCAGTGACTGACAGTTTCTTGTTTTCGGTTTCCTGGTATTCCTCCTGACTACAGCAGTAGGAGCGAGGTGCAGATGAACATGGGCAGTGCAGGTCTGTATCCTCATATTGTCCAGTATGGTGCACCCTCCTTGTGGGTACCACCACTGGCTCTCCCACCTCACCCGTGTTTCAGCCTTACTAAGATCTCTCGGCTCGCATGGCCAGGCTGATTGCGAGATCCTTTTGTGGTTTCTCACGATGCCAGAGTAGGTCAGTGGGATTGCAGAGGTGTGAAGCTGGGATTGGAGATACTTATTCAGATCACCAGGTCTACAGAGTTGTACTTTGTCCTGCACACATGCCCTATGATTTTTGTATATCAGAATAAATGTTGCAGAACTTGAACTGCCATTTGGAGATCTTGTGGTCAGATTTGAGACTTTCAGGAATGAAATACTACACATATGCATACTGCGACCCACTAGAAACTTTATTTCTGAAAACCAGCAAAAGTTTGAGAAGTTAGTGGGACAATTCCAGACCTGGCAGAAATTATTTTAATTTTAGTACAAGAAGTGAAGCCAGTAATTCTTACCAGCTGGGAATGTGTGCCCACTTGTTCTTTCTAAACCATACCTCAAGTACGTACTTTGAAGTAAAGAGATAGAATAAAGTACCTTACATCCAGGTAGTCAAGAAAGCCTTCTTAAAAAGTCTGTCCTTATTTTAAATTCTTCTATCAGAGCCAAAACCAATGCATTAGAGTTAGAGAGAAAATAGGTATGTAAAAACCTAAAAGTATTTATTGAAATCAATCCTACTACTGCTTTTAAAATGCTTTCAGTCCATCTGACATTTCAACAATATTACACCAAAAAAAAAGAAGGGTGGAGGAGTGGAGAAATATTTTAAATGCATAATACTGAGGCAAGGAAGATATGGATTGTTCAACATTAACCTTAACAAATGCATGCGTTTGTCATTTAAATGAATGAACGTTTCCAGTGTCTAGCTGGCTGGACCTTGGAAACAGCAGTGAGGAAGGTCTATAAAAATTATGGTCATCTCTCTTAAATTATTTTTCTGAATAAATAAGAAATTTCAGTGAAATCCAAATCAGGATGAATCTTCTCACTTGAATCACCTGTTCACAGCCAATGAACTTTCACGTGAAACAGTGCTTACCCTCCTCTGCTGCCGTGTATTGATCTAAAACATCTTCCCTGAGCCGTCTTTCTCTTTTTCCTCCTGCAGGCAAAAGGTTAGAGTTAGATAATAGTATTAATTTTCCAGACATCTGCACATGTTTTAATAGCCTTTAGAAGGTTTGAAATGGTTTCTATTTGACCACCACGGGGCTAAAATGCCATTAAGACTTAGATTGTAACAATACATAACAATCATAGCCCCGTAGTTCAACCTGGCAATAAAAAAAAAACTAATTTATTTTATCGGAGATTTAAATTAATGTGATGAACTCCTCTCTCAACAGGAGCTGTAACAACACTCTTACAAAAATACCATGGCCCTGTGTGTTTTCAAAACCAGATAAAACACTTGTGACAAGCCTCCTGCATGTATTTGTTCTGTGTGCGTTTTGAGTGTTTGCGTGTGTGTTTGTGTGTTCACATAATACTACTTAGCAGTCCTGAGACCATTTTGTTTTTTTCAGTCATATCTTCATTCTTAGCCTCATATTTTTTCTATCATCTGACTTGTAGACTCAGGAGGAAGAAAGTGATTAATAGATCCACAGCAGTCTCCAGTGTTAGCCTTTTTTTTTTTTTTTCACCACCCTGAGAACTGGGCAAAAATCATTACTGGTTAGGTAAATTGAGTTTAAAATAGCTTTTAAAATAGACATATGCAGTTAATAAGGATATTTTAGAAAATCTGTGAAAGAAATATTTAGAGCTCAGACAGTTTTCATTTCCAGCTATATGTTAGGGGAAAGCTTCAGCTTATCCCATTATAAAGTGATAAAGCAGCATTTGATGGCAGCAGCTTCTGTGATAAAATGATCATGGCAGCACTGAGAATGAATCTAATAAGAGAATTGATCTGTAGATTCCAATTCTGTAAGAGCCAACATCGATCAACATAAATGTCAATAACAAGATCGTACTGAGGTCTGCCTAATTCCTTTAGATTATTTTGGGGCATAGTCGGAAAGTGAATGTGAAAATGCATTTCAAACTGTAGGCATCACAAAGACAAAGACCAAAATTATGTTGGGCTACCAGGATTATCACTGTGCGTTATAGCATCGGCAATTTAGCAGCGTGTTGAAATTAGTGAGTAGCACTTCACCAGATAATGATTAATAATGCAATGCCTGTTGTATAAGTGAGCCTGAAACATCAGAACTTTTCCTCTGTGTTCTCATGTTAAAGCATTTCTTAAATACAGTGAAATAATAAAAAACAGCCCACCTTTTTACTGCTAAAGCCTAGATAGCACGTGGAGGGCATGCCATAAAAGATTAATGGTATGGTTCTTCCTTGTCACAGGAGTTCAGTATAAAGTTGTTTCCTAAACTGATTCTGACCATGCTGAAATGTTAAGAAAAAATGGTTTTGTTTGTGAGCAATGTAACAAGAGACGGTGTCAGGATGTGGAGGATTCTGCCTTTCACTCTTTGATGTTCTCATATGTGATGTTGGCACTCGTTTAGTGAAGTGGAATTAACATATTAATTAGTATTAGATCAATAGAAAGGTATTTACAAAAAGCATTTACTGTTTTGTGCCAAATTAATAAGAAAAAAGTAAAGATATGTACTAATAAGAGGCTTGACTCTTCTACAACACTGCTCTCACAAAACTGCTGTTTTACTGTACTCCAAGGAGTCTTCCATGAGCAAGCTCGTTGTAAGCATTTATTTCATTAATTATTTACATTCTGACAAGCTGATTACCAGGTCATTGATGTAAACTGTTGACTTTACGGTAATTACAAACCACAGGGAACTTTATACATACATTTTCCTAAGAAATTAAATTAGCTCATTTTATTATTACTGCAATATTTACAGACTCCTACCATAGTGTTATTAAAATGAGAATTAACACTTTGGAGTCTCAGAGCTTGAAAACATTGATAGAGTTATAAAATTAAAACTAGGATCAGAGAGGATTGCTTTGTGTCTTTCAATGTAACTTTTAATTAAAGCAGTTTATAAACATTAATAAAAGTAAGGGATTTGGAACAGGAGTAATTTTAGGCTTACATTAATATTGTCAACTCTCTGAAGAATGCAGAGAGATTATGTTATTTATGTTTATGCATCAAACATCTGCTTAATACCTCCCAATTTATATGCTAGGATATAAGTTACCAACCTTCTGAGTTACTTTGGAGTCTAATTCACTGGTGTTTGCCGTCTCTGGATGGCTCAATAATAAAGGAGAGCAGCAAGCCTGGAAAATCTGGAGCAGATGCAAGTGGAACCTTTGTTATATTTTTTGTGCTGGATTTGCCTTGTTAACAGGATTTTCTGATGTAGTTTTAGCACCCTAATCTTCCATACAAATGTTTGTAATATCATACCCTTGTACTTTGGCTTGGATGTTGTCAGTTAAGTCTCAGTAAACTGGCCTGGAGGATTTGCCAGCAAAACTGACAAACCATTGTTAATACTGGGTTTGAGTTTAAAGTCTAGCATCTTCTGTATCACCAGACTTTGAGGGTTTTTAGCAAAGCCAGCCTAGTAGGAGGGAAAAATAACAAAAACAAATGGAGAATATCGAATTAGAAGTTCCGTGAAGTAGATTAACAGAAAATTCAAATCCACTTCACTTGAAATTTCTGAAATAGCTGGAAACTTCTTTTTTTTTTTTTGTACTAAGAACTGATTTAGCTTACTGAAATGTATTTTACAGTTAATCTTTTAATATTAATTTTATGTATAACTCTTCCTCCTGATACCGATGAGCAATACTGCACATTTGTGGTTATTTCCTGTATTGTACACAGCTGTAGGTAAGACCACTACATAACAGCCTCCAGCTGCTTGCTCATACCACTGTAAGAGTTATCCTGGGGTTCACTTACTGTGTATTAACACCCTCCTCACACCAAAAATAAATCCAAGGAGCTGTAGCGGTGAGTCTCCTGCGATACAGCTGTTGAGAATCCTAGCAGCGACATATAGGGAAAATTAATTTTAGTTAACCTGTTGAACAGACATTAAGAAGGAACAGAATATTAAATATGGAAGACAACATACATGTTCGTACTAAATACAGTAGGGTATAAAACTTCTGAGTTGCTTTGCCTGTTCCAGACTGAGCTGTATAATGCTTCATGTTACACACTTTGGCCAAATATCAAATATCTTCATTAACAGATTGATCTGTTGGATGTTCCTTTGTGGCTTATAAGATACGGCCGTGTTTTGTTCCCAGAACTGGCACAAAAAAAAATCACATTATTAACTGTTTGTTTCTGGGCAGAAATACAAAAATATGATTGTTCATAGGGGACCTTATTTCATGTAAAGGCAGTGCTGAAAAGTGGTAAGGACAGGAATGCTTCTTAAAGGCACACTGTATTCTGCAGCTGAACCACCGTAACGCTGGACTTCACGTTAGTCTAAAACGTTTGTAAGAAATAGCCACAGCCAGAAGTAACACACAGTTATGATAAATGATGATTGCAAAGCAAATTATTAGAGAATTAGAAGGAAAAAAAAGCACAGCTATTTCCACAGTGAAATGTCTGTGAAATTACCCTAAAGGATATAGGTATAAAAGGGAATTTGAGATGACATATACCATGCACAAGAACTCTACTGGGAAGCAGCCTTTCTTCACGTACAATAAGCAGCTGGAAAGATGAAGGCAAATTCCTAACCAAGCTGGTTAGCTCGTGGAAAGTGCTCAGTATGACAATTGCTATTGCCATTATAAACTGTGAAAATGGAAAGAATAATTTTCTTTTATGACAAAGTTAAACAGTGATGGCCATGGAGTTCTGTTTGTGTGAAGTGAATAGTGGGAAAGTAGGACATAATTCTGAATTTTCTATTAAATATATAACTTCCAACAGCTGAAAAAAAAAATTATAATTTTATTTTCATGACATCAATTATATACAAAAACCATCAGGTGTTGCTGTATGTGCACAGTAGACAGTTGCAAGTGCATTTGCTATATTAGTGATTATTAAAATTAAATAAAATGGAAACATCCTTTTGCAGCTTTCACTTTTGCTTCGTGTTTGGCTGGTTAATGTTGACAAATACTTGTTCTGCTCTCTTTAGAAAGCAGAATTACCATATATCAAAAGCATATATATTACAAACTCTGGTTTGTCTAAAAGGAAATCTATTTCTGCTGTCAGAGCGTTTATTACTTTTTCCTTATACTTAACTTTCCCCTTTATTCCAGAGTATGTAGTGTATGAGTTCACACTTCACACTTGGAATAGTACCTGTTCTTAATCTAGGTAACTTCTGGTGGAATAGGTGAAGGACTTTCTCTCATCTCCAGCTGAACATCCCCTCTGCAATCTATCTAAGGACTAAACAAATCAAGATTTAGTTTAATGACAGATTATATTTCTGCATGAACTAATACTGTGTCAATTGCATACCTAATAATGTTTTTTTTGTTCTTTGGTCTGCTATCTTCTGTGTTGTAATGGAAACGTAGTAGAGAGTATTATTTCTGTAAAGCCTTTGAAAATAAAGCTCATCCTCGATGTGATTAGTTCATAGCTGCACTCTGCTTCTGATGGACGTGGCAATGAAAGATGAACAAGGGAACAGGAAAGTGAGACAAGTCAGATGATTGTGAAAAAAAGTCAGCTAGAAAGAGCTCTTGCCTTTTGCGAGCCATTGTCAGACTTATAAAGAGATCACCATATCAGCACTCTTCTTGTGTTGCACATTTTTTTGCACATTTTTGATGGAGTTACTACGACTTAACTCCTTTAGTACAGCAGGGTTAGAATCTAAGCAGTGCTGTTGCTACCCGTGGACTTGAGGGGAATCTTCTTTATGCAGAGAATTATTAAAAATGAGTGGTGTTAAGGCTGCAGAAAAGGTATTCCCTGCCAGTCCAATTACAGTGGTGAGGTTATACAGGAGAGCAGTCCAGAGTATGCCTGTGCAGGTTTGTGATGCCCCAGATAACAGCAGAGACAGGAGGAGGCCACACGCACCAACATTTACAGCTCTGGCACGGAGCACCAGGGTGGAAATGTCTCCTGAGAACCTAGAGAGAGAATTTCTTTCTCGTGAATGATGGACTTTGGCTCATGTGCGAAAAGCAAAGCCAATTGATTTAATAGCAATTAACTCATCCAATATTGGAGAGCTGTGTACAGTTTGGCGTAGTTCATTGAAAATTGTTCTGGCAGTGCTGCAGGCTGTTAGACGTTTCAGAAGGAGATGGGAACTGATAGATATTCTGCACAGATACAGGCGAGAGGCACAGCAGTTGGGGCAGTCTCTCTGTAATATCGCCTCACGCCAGCGGGTAGTAGCTGCCTTTATCTTCCTAGAAAGCCTCAGTAAGGGTTTTGCTGGGGGAAGGGGGAACTGGCCTCCTCCTTGATGGATTGGTTATCTGCCTGCCAGATAATTGTATTTCCTATTGCACTTGATATAATAGGTTTCCACCTAAATTATCAATTACTTTGTTTTTTATGTGGGTTATGGGAGTTAATCTTGACACTGAGCCACAAAGGGCACGGCCTTTTCTGCATCGATCTCACATGTGAAGGAGAAGCTTTGCTGCTGGTGGTCACAGACAACCACAGAGAGGCCCTTTCTGCTCTGCCCTGGCCCTGCACCTCTCAGCAACCACTTTCTCTAGAGACGTGGGTCCAGTCTCGCTAAGGTGCCATGGGCTTTGTAGTCCATAGCTGCCCTGCCAGTACTCAGTACACGGTAATTTCCAAGCAAGTTGGCGCAGCCCACACTGTATGTAACTCCATAAGGGATTTCTGTTCTGCAGTCCAGTGTTTTGGATGGTTTCCTGTGTTCAGAGGGGCCCAGACATTCCCCACCGTGTACAAATATTGCCCAGTTTCCCCATATCATTATATAGGCCATAAACAAATGGGACAGGTGACTTTAGGATTTATAGTTGTAACTCCAGTTTCATATTTAAGTATTCACTTAAACTGACGTGATCTTTTCTGGGTCTGCCTTTTGTTGCATTGCATCATGATAGCATCAACAGTGATTTTAATATTGTACAATTTTCAAGGCAGCAGTAACTCCTTGATCTGGTTATGTGATTGTCATCTGAAAACAACCATAAAGGACACAGTACATTTTGCGTATCTGAGGAGAAATCAGAATCAAGATACATAGTTAGCACAATCTGTTGCTTGATTTTAAACGGATCTTTAATTAGTTTTTTTAAAAAATAGTAGAGTTTTTCTCATTTTGGATTAGAAAATGGAGAAGGGAAAAGAAAAAATTAATGAAAGAGAAACAATTTTCTTATCATTTTTCTTTTGTAATTGGATGACATGCTTCAGTGCTGTGTGACTATATTTAATTAATGATCTCAAACTTTGTTATGCTGTTTGTTAATGCTAGTCATTATGCTGGTTGTGTGTCTGTTAGCTTATTTGCATATGTGTGGGGGGAATATTCCCAATGTGGTGATCTTTTGTTTGATACAGAAATATAATCACGTTATACATCTTGAGAACACACTTTCCTTCCTTGTTAATCACTTTAGTCTGCTGATTCACCTTTGTTATTACAGTTTTATAGAGTCATAGGGTTTAATGGTGGCAAAGATGATTCAGACACCCATGTGCAGCACAGCCCTTCTGGTCACTGAGCCAGTGTGGAGAGACCTTCGTAACTCCGAGACGTTTGCAGCATGCTCTGCTGGGCTACGTCTTGCCACTGGCCAAAAATTATTTCTGTTTTCTGCCTGTTCCAGTTGGGCTGATCTCTGCTTTTACATTTGATATGGGCAATTACAGCAGCACACTACATTCCATTGAATGACATTATAGGGGTATATTTAGTTTCCCTTAATGAGATGCATATGTTTTCCTATTTAAGTAATAAAATATTTTAAATGACTTGCTGGAAAAACAGGAAGACATTTTTACAACTATAAAAATTCTATAGCACTATTTCTAGGATACTTTTTTTCTGGGAAAATAAATGTTCAGGTATAAGTGTTCATCCATCTCAGATGTCCCCAGACATCATCTCTAATGTTAGGTCTGGCTATAGTAACTTCTGCTAAAATATCTCTGGAAGTAAAACTCAGGTGCCTGGTTTCACTGAAGGAAGTAATTCCTCTGCAAAGAGCAAGTGCACCACTTATTCATAACATCGGTGACTCTTGGTTCTGAAAACAGTGAAATTCTCTGGTGGTTCAACAATGCAGTTGGAATTATTGTCAAGAATAACATGTGTGCTAAGTCAGTAAATCTGTGAGTTTGGGAAGGCATTTTACCTAGAGCTTATATCTTGAAGAAACACCTGACAGTAACTCCAGTAATAACACTTTAAATAGTGCACGCTGAATAACTAGGTGGTAGGCATCACTAAAGTTAAAAAGCACATAGCGAGGATGTAGGTAATATTTATAATGAAAAGTATATTGGATACTGAGTGCTTGTAGCATTTTAATCTATTCAACAATATATTGGACAAAATATGTTTGTATAGAATATTGATTATTGAATATATTTTCCGTAATCTGTCTGCAACAGATAGTACCTCCTGAGGAAACCTGGATGAATATGTAACCCTTGAGAAATTACTCAGAAATTTATAATTAGTAGAGTTTTTTAAGAAATTGCTAGATTGTCTGGAATAGATACCTGAGGCACAGCATGCAGATAACAGAGGCTGTAGGAACGGCCGCCTGCTTTGTTCTGTAGCAGATGAATTTCTGCAGTGGGTACCAGGAGAGCGGGCTGGGGAGTAACTGGGCATAAGATACTAGCATGAGTGATATTTCAGAGCCATGCAAAGAACTGTCTTGCCATTACTACTACTGCACAGTGTGGAAGGGCTTTTGTGACTACAGATTCTTTTTCCCTCTTTGACCAGGCTTTTTGGATGGAGAGGGTGATGGGCCGCTCGTGCAGCCTCGACAAGTTTCCCTGGTTTGCATCCTTCACAGGATCCCCCTGGCAGAGTCCCCTGGCAGGGTCTGCCCCGTGTGCTCCTCCAAGCTGAGCACCCCGGTGCTGAGGAGAGGGTAGATGTGGTCTCTCAGGTTGCAAGCCTGAAGAATTAATTGGAAAATGAAAGAAAGACTAATCCAAAATCCTTTTGTTTGGAGGGGTTTTTTAAGTCCTTTTTCATTGATTTCCCTGGACTGTGAGTCAGATCCATACTGCCTGTTACAGGATATGTTGGTCCAATGACTGACAAGACTGCAGATATTTCTTCTTTTGAAGTCATCAGCCAGGGCATTCACATAAATCATGGATTTTATTGAAACTGCAATTAAAACAAATCAGGCTTAATGCACACTGAAAGCCTTAGTAATTAGTATACAGGTGAACACAGAGGAAAAGGCACAAGCTTAGCCATCCTTCCCAGCAAAGCTGAAAAAAGAACTGTGTATATAATCGAACAGCATGTGAATATTAATGCACAAAATCCTCTGAGTCCCTAGTTCCCTGATGCAATTATTTTCTATTCACATTAATTGTTCCTAACAGATGACATTAATGACTTTGAGTTAAAATGTGTGCAAAGGAGGCCTTCAGCAGATCAATGCTGTTTAAAAATAGTGTCACTTCTGCAATCATTCACTCAAGGTGCAACAACTCGTAAATAAAGCAACATTAACATGTTGATTGATTTATAAATGTTAATTTTGTAGTTCATTTTTATACTTTTTTTCCTGAAACCTGTCAAACTCTATGGATGATGGTGGGACTCGTGTTCATTTGTCATTGTTGCATGCGAAGTAATGATAAGTTGCAAAACGGTGACTAGAAGAAAAAGTAGAGTTTGTTTTGGATGAAGAATGATCTGTTCTGCAGACACGAAGTCTTGGACAAAGTAAGCAGAAAGAGCAACACTTAATATGGGAAGAAATCCTCCTTTACCTTCATTTCATGTTGAAATTTAACAGTAGCATTTGGAATTTCAGAAATGCTGGTCTGCTGCGTATTTGACATATGCTTATGCTTTGCTCATTCCCTTCTGCCCCCCCAGAAACTCCATTCACGCATCTTAGACCTCTCCTCTGGGGATTTGCTTTCAGAAGTAGAACGAAACAGAAGCCTGATGCAATCTCAAACTGCAGATGCTCAAATTCACGTGAGTTTTTGCGCTGTCCTTGTACCCCTCATTTGGAGCCTTCCTTTTCGCCTCTGAAGTCTGATGTCAGGGATAAGCCATAAAGCTGATCTCTGAATTAAAACATTGTTGAGGCAGATAATAATACTTCTTCTTCCTTCTGTTCTCCAAAATTCAATATTGTGTCCGCAGTTGATATAGTAAGCAGATAGTGTCACTCTGGGCAAAAAAGCATAAATCTTAGCATTGTCCCCAGTATACCTTTTTGAGTATTGATTACATCTCAGAATCTCTGAGAAATGGTCAAGGAGCTTTTTATTAAAGCCCATACACCGTATTATTCATCCTACTTTTATGATATATTATGTATGAACTTTTAAAAATTCATGGGCTCGGCATTTTTTTTTTTCAGATGGGGTTAGCTTTGTGCTTATTTGGCAAAACGTTAGCCAGTGTGGCTTTCATGTTTCATTGTCAAAGAGAAAAGTAGCTTAAAAAACAAAAGTCACATAAAGATAGAGGGAAACAAGGAGGACAAGAACAAAACATTGAACCTGTGTGTGCCTTTGATCTTGAAGTATGGTAGTGTCAACAAAAATGTAATCTCCTTTGTAATGAAAAGGCATTGTTTCAAAGGTTCACAAAAATGCTAACGACCCTTTGCATTATACGTAATTAAGCCTTCGGGTTAGGTTTTCCTAATATGGACTTTGTGTCTTTAATAGTCTGATTCTTTCAGTGTTCAGTGACTTCTAGCAAAAATTATGTATTTAAATTGTAATACTAGATTCAAGACTTCTTACTCTAATTTCATTAAAGGTAATGACTTAAGAGTCATGATTACAAAAAATTAAAATGTCACCATGTTAGTTAATGGACCCATATGCAAGTTAAATATAATTAATGCATTGTAAACATACTATTCAAAGTACTTTCTCAGATAATTTAGAGAATAGAGGCAAATTGCAGGCAAAAATTCCATGCTCTCTTTAGTGATCTGAATGCAATCTAGAAACTGGGTAGATATCCTACTTCAGAATCTGTAATAGCATGGTATTTTTTGCATTTTTTCTCATCTCTTAAACAATAAATATGATTACAGTAATATACTATTCTTTTGCTTTGCTTGGATATCTCAGTTTTTTCCCATTACTAAAACTGGAGGACCCAATGCCTTTCTCCTCTCTTTAGGTGCCAAGGAAACTAAGTGAGGGGATGGAAAAGCTCTCAGGCTAGCTGAAGATGACAGCGAGGGAAGGCATTACTTGTCAGAATGCTGTGATCTCCTCTTTTCTCCTACAGGAGATTCTTATAGGAAAGGATTTCACAGTCATCCTTCCCTTAAACACGATGATGAGTGGGAGATAGCCTAGTATAAAGGGCAGAAATTCGACATGACATGTTTTCCCAACGCCACGGCTGAAAGGGAAGAAAATAGCCAGAGCAGGCAGATGCTGCCGTTGGCCTCTATACAGTCAATCTTACAGGGAGTGACACCGTCATAGCTGAGGACGCTGATGAGAGAGGGTCTCCCATGGGAACCACGATGTCAGAAATAAAGAGTAATTTGTCTCAACAAAGCAGGAAAGTCTGTTTCAGAGCCAAAAACACAGGCGTCAGCCCGCCTGTGATGCTGAAAGATGTATTCTTCCCAGAGCCAGTGGATTTAAAGGCTATTCCTCCTGCCTCCATTGGACTTCCTAGGAGAACATCTACCAATAACTCCCAGAGGTGAAACGTGCTCTTGCTACCTCTAAATTATTTTCCCATTCATAGGTTTTGCCTGCGACAGAGAATAATAATTTGCCCTGTAGTTACGTTTGTCAAAAACAGAACATTATTATGTCAGCTGAGAAATGAACGGCTGTATTGATGAACTCCTCAGCAGGAAAAATTCTACTGTCTCCCATTTAAGTGAAAAAAAGGTTCAACCCTAGTAGTAAATGGGAGGACATGCAGGAATAAATGGAAGAAATTAGCAGAAGTTGAAAAAACATGTTAGTGCGTGAGAAGTGCCTACAAACTGAGCATTTTATCCAGAGATTTTAATGAAGAAGCTGTGTCTATTGCATATGCAGTTTTGATAATTGTTTTGTGTATTCTGTAACTTCAGATGTCTTGTGTCTTCCTGTACATAAAGGTAAAATTTACTTTTAAGCAAAATTAATTTGGGCTATATCTACATGCAAAAAATCAAGAAATATTGCTTGAGCTTGCACAATTATATTCTGCCTTAATGAAATCCAAAGCAAAGTTTTGTGAAGCAGAGTCATGTCACTCTGTCTGGTGTTCCTGGTAATTAAAGAGATGTCTGATTCTGTAGGGAAACTGGAGAATAGCATAACAGAATGGTGCAGGCACTTAATGTTAAAGAAGCTCTAACACTGTTAGGCACAAGAGTATTAGTTTGAAAAGAAATTAAAGGCATCCTAGATACTCCTACAGAGGTTTAATATTTTACCTGAAGTGCTATCTGCTCTTCATTACTCTCTTCCTCAAAGCTGGCACTTAGTCACAGTCAGCTGAAATTGCATTTGGAGAGGGGCGATAACTACACGAGTACTAAAGGCAGCCATAAAGTGTCAATAAATTGCATAAGCAAGAGGCTTCAGCTGTCTGCGAGCGACACTAAGATGGATTGTCCTACGTCAGAGAGTTTCTTAGACAAAGCTTTGAACTAGATAGGAAACCGAAATTAGACTGTAATGGAGAGATTCATTCTCAGTGGACATTCTGGTTGGGATACTAAATTAATTTACCTTGTCCAGGCTGTACAGCCTCATCTGTTACGTTGTAGGGCTATAATGCAGTTGTCAAGATGTACTTGTATTCTTATAACTTTGTTTTCTGTATCTTACTGGAGCACGCTGCTTATGTACAAAGCATAGTTCAAATAGACTCAGAATGATCTTTAGTGAAAGAAGAGCAGAATACTGGTTCGAGAATAAAGAAGAAAACATGTAGGATTGTGGATTTTTCTGCCGACAAATGCAAATGTTAGAGATTTTTAATTTCATTCTCTGTATTAAATTCACCAGATGCTAATGGCGTAACAGGAAGGTGCAAGTAGCTTACTTGCTTTTTCTTTGTCCTTCTTAATGAAGCAGAATTTAAATGATCTTTTTCCACCCATAAGATTTTTCTATTTCTTCTCATATTTTAGGAATGCCAGCAGAATGTGAAATCCAGTATACCTGTCTTGAAATGCCAGAGTCAATTAAATATGACAGGTCCTAGCCGCCTGTATCCCCGGAGCAGCTGCAGTAGCAGTGAACTCTCCCTCTCAAGTGCTTGCAGTGAATATTCCAGTGGTTCCTCCTACACTTGGAATGATGGAAAGACATGCAGCAAAAGGGTAAATCAAATTAATTTTTGACATTTATTAGCCTAAATTCATCTGAAACAAGATTAATTTAAAAGCTGCCTATTTCAGAAATTTTTTTCACTTTCTTCTCTCTTTTATATTTACAACAGTTGTCACTAAACTCAGTAAGGGTTCTCTCTCCAATGACTCCCTCCCTCTCACTTTCCCCCTTTTAATTTTTTTTTAACAATTCCTTTATCAGTGCAATTTGCTCACAGTTTCCTCATTTTTTCTGACATTTATTCTGTCTCTCACAATCCAAATTGTTCTTTTTCTTTATCTTAATCCTTCCATTCATATTGTTCTTCCTACAGGTTTTAAATGCACTGTAGCTTTCACACCACTATGAAATCCTTTATTAAAAAAGAACATTGCTATTAATAGCAATGGATGAAATGTAATGCCCTATGCAACTCCTGAATGTCTTTACTAAAATGATAACACTTTTTATTAAAAGCACTTATGAGTAATAAGTGAGTTTTGTTTTGTTTTAGCAGTCATCTGTGAGCTGGGATAAAAGAATAAGCATTGGTTCTTCGCTCCCAAGCAACCTCTCAAGTCCTGCAGATGATCTACCTCCGACTCGTATAAAGGAAAACCATATCTTAGAAGGGCTGAAGAAATTACAGAAGCAAAAAATATTACTTGAATCACCTTCAGTAATATCAAAATGGGGTTACAAAGATTGCATGAACTCTAATGAAGGAATATATTCCCCTGGAGTTAAATGTGGCAGCCATAATGAACAGACTGACTGTAAGCCAATGGAAATGGGAAGTATGTGCATTGAACATAGCAAAACTTTCTCTTATGATTCAGACTCTCATGATGATGCAGATGATGACTCTTCATCCTTGCTGTTGCTGCAGGAAGTACCAAGCAAAGACTGCAGGACCTATTGTAACAAATTGACTCACAGCATTTCTGACAGTCTCTTTGACTGGGATCCTAGTAGAAAACATTTGCCAGAAAGAGGTTCATATTTTAATTCAAAGGAAAGACCTGAAAAATTGACTAGTTTTGTCAGTGGATTCCAGGCAGAAGGAAAATCGTGCACCAGAGCAGAGCTGCCTGAGATACAGTTAAATCAAAGCCCTGCTAATATAGGCTGGAAGGATCTTCATTTTCAGCTTTCAGATACTGATGACAATGAAGTGCTGGATGAATTGCATATAGAAAGCAGTGATGAGAAAAGTCCATCAGATTTATTAGCAACTCCTTTTACTGGGAAGTATGCAAAGACCTCTGACATGCTCAAGGTTACGGAGGATTCTCGGTTTGTATCTACTGACAAAGAGGAAAAACAGATATCTGCTCACTCAGACATTAGGCCAAAGAGATGTAATTTCATTAAACAACAAAAGGTTATTAAAAAGACCTCTTCTGAAGAGTGCATTACTGTAATATTTGATGCTGAGGATGGTGAGCCTATTGAATTCAGCTCACATCAAACTGGAGTTGTCACTGTAACGAGAAATGAAATTTCAATCAACCAGCCACAAACTAGGTCCAGTGCAGAATATACTGAACTTATACCTCAGGGAGTAACTGATTTGCAGACAGCAACCAACACTAGAAACTACACTGCTTTAGAAACACCTGAAGATGAAACTGAGAAAAAGACTCTTGAAGATAATACAGGGAATAAAAATACAGTTGTCCCCATGACCTGCAGTGAATCTTCACGCTGTGGAAGAGTGATGCTGCAAAATACTCCACGACAAAAACTAGTGAAGCCAGTGTATGATGTATCATACAAGGCCAATTCAAGCTCCGCTGTGCACGCAGGAATCAATCAAAAGCCAAACTTGACTAAAATACCCAGCAGAGGTAAATTTTCTCCACAAAAAGCTGCAATGACAGAGAGTGAGGAGACACCTGTAGCTCAATCAATGGGCCCTGTAACCCTTGAAAAATCACCTGCTCTGCCAACTGTAAAGCTTTCAAGGTTCAAAAAGGCACAAAGTCCACCTTGTAGTTTTGACCCAAAAGTCGACTTCCAGGTTCCAAAGCCCCCTGCCCACCCCCTGCCCGGCTTGAAACGTCCAGGCAGAGGCGACGGGTCAAAGTATCCAAAGAGTCAGAGTCCAGCATCACCACTGTTGCCTCAGCACCTTATAGAGCCCAGTGACTATGGAGAACCTCCAACCAGAGACTTTCATTGTGATTTTGCAACTGTAGAAGCCCGATCACCGTCCCCACCCCTTCCTCCAGACAGATCAACATCCCTGTTGATTCGGCCTAATTATGCACGTTCACCACCTGTAACGGTAAAGTTAGGAGGAGCCGGTCCCAGTGAAACAGCAAAAAATATACTGAAATCATCACCATTAAAAGGAACTCTGAACTCTGGCTTTCATAATCAATCTAGTCATGAAATGCAAGCAAAAAAGGTATCTTCTGGGGCCAAAATTGAATTATCTTACCTTCAAGAAAATGCAGAAGCAATTATGCAAAATAAATGCATATCTCAGCAACCCCATAGTGCACGGCAAGGACTTTCCAAAGTTTCTACAAAGCAAGTCTGTCCAAAAAACCCTAATCAGCTGGGTCTCCACAGGAATCGTGAATTTTCCAACACAGATTTTCAAACAGCCAGGTCCTTTTCCCTAGGTTGTCCATCATTGGAAACAACTCCTTCACAAGACGTGTATTCCAGCAAAAAAGATATTTCCAGTGACAGTGGGGTGGATCAGCCACAAAAGATGCCAGACATTCTCCCTGCAACTCCTCAATGTCATACAACAAGCACAAGTGAGCCTTTACTATCTCAGGTAAACAATTCCCCGTTGTCAACACTGTTTCGTGGTACTGACACTGCACATGCTACCCAAAACTCTAATGAGAAAGGAACGAAAACCCGTCTCCCTGTAGGACTGAAATTATTTGTCAAATCTCCCCAGCTTCTCCGAAAGAGCTCTACCGTACCAGGGAAGCAGGAAAAAGACAGTATAAATGCAGCTTCCAAAAGTAATGTGGGTTCAAGTAAGTACAAGCAAAATGAATCTATAAACGTAACCCCCAGAGGTGCAAGGGATGCTGAATTAAAAGACTCTACGTCTGATACCAAAGTGAAAAATCATTTTAGTGTGGGACTTAGTATGGATACAGCATCACCTCATTCGCATGAAAGCTGTAACTTGGTGGAAGACAGGGTAGATAGATTAGAAAATAAATTAGTTAAGAGATCTGTTTCTTCTAGCAACAAGTCGCACTTGAAGCCAGCCCTGGGCATGAATGGAGCAAAAGCTCGTAGTCAGAGTTTTAGCATTCATACAGGCGAAAAGCCATCTGCTCCTCTGACAGAAAGTCTTGGAAAAGTACGGACTCAGATTATTACAAACACTTCTGATAGAGGAAATTCTCTGACAAGGCAGAACTCAGCCATGGAAGGACTTCAAATCAAGGCCTTTCCTGGGTCGGCAGTGACACCAGAGGCTCCTTCATGTACTCCTAAAACCACGGAAAATTCTTATTCCAGACAAGGTTCTCTTGGAAATATGAGTAGTAGCAATAGCCAGCATGGCAGCCCAAGCAAACTGCCCTTCAGGTCATCTCCAAAACTAGACTTATTTCACAGCGCTTCAAAATGTGATGGAAACAAACCATTTTCTCAGAAAGATGCACGCAGTCTATCTGTCCAGAGTGAGAAAAGCGCTGAAGGTTTTAAACACGAAGCTCTAAGTAAAAAAAGTGTTCTGCCAACAGAACTGGAGTTAGAAGCGTCAGCTACTGTGTCTTCCAAACAAATTTCATCATTTCAAAGCTCAAATGGAATGAAGTGTCCTCATAAACTGGAAGCAACAAAGTCACGAAGAGAGCAAATGTCTTTACAGTTAGCAGAAGCCTCTGAGAAGTTTACCAATGTTTTGAGTTCACCGGCTCTACAACCTACAATAGAAGAGAAAGTCATGTTATGCATCCAAGAAAATGTGCAAAAGGGTCAGGGGCAAACCAAATCTCCCAGTGCGGAGACTAAACAAAAGACTGGGCCCTCGATAGCTAGCTGGTTTGGCTTTCGAAAGAGTAAGCTCCCAGCACTGAGTAGCAGGAAAACTGATGTTCCTAAAACAAAGGTAGAAAAAAAAGATGCAAAAGTTTCAGGATTTGGGATTAAGCAGGCAAAATTAGAGAGAAGAAAAGAAAAAAAGAAAACTGAGCAACACTGTGAAGTAGAAAATGAAATTAACAGAAAAACGGACAACGGTGACATTTTAGCTGACATCATGGAGAGCAAAATTATGAAACCTTCACGAGACACACCTGGTGAGATTGAGCGTGAACAAGTCAAAGGTTTCACTGCAGCTACGTACTCCCCAAAAGACAGTTTTATGAAAGAGCTTTTAAACAGGTAAAGCTCTGGAACACAATTTGGGATGTGGTGTTGTACACTGTAGCTTTACAGGTGCTCAGATGCTAAGTTTGAGGTATGTTCCTTTTAGAGTAAGCATGCATAGTAGGAATCAGTAGGTGTGCCATCAGGACTTTAATCTCCACAGGAAAAAAAAAGCATTAATAATGAGATGATAATTTTGTTCATGTCCCTCTGTTAACCAAACCAATAATCTTTGAAATTAAAGAATGGCAAGTTAAATCCAAGTTGATAGAAATTCAAAATACTCCAGAAATGAAGAATGGAGGCGGATGGTACGTAAAGACAGAGGACAATTAGGTACATGTTTTAATGTGTTCCATCTTCATGTGTTGTAACCAGCAAACATACCTTTGGTAACTAGTCAGAATTAATATAATTTCTAACTACCTTCAGTCACAGAAGAACTTAGCAATTGCTACGCTGTGTTTTCACGTTTGCCCCACAGCAGTCCCAAATATAAAATAAATCATTATATGTAAAAGACTAAATTGATGTATTACCTGAAATTGCAAGTGACAGATTTGATCAAGGCTAGTTAGAAACATTTATCACTCAAAGGTCTAGAGACAGAAAGATACAGAGAGGTTACTTTAAACATTAAAGGAATGGGAAAGTAGAGTGATTGAAGAAGGGCAATGTAATTTATCAGAGGAATCACTCTCTACCTGCAGAGTTGATAAGAAAGCAGCTCAGCAGACAGAAAGTGGATCAAATAATGTTTCCTACAGGAGTGTGTCGAAGGGCAGCTCCCAGGGCTCCTCTCTTCACGGCAACTCTATCAGCTCTCAAGGAAACCACAAGAAAAACAGCAACACAAAAGCTGATATGGAAATGCAGAATCACACCCTGGTAAGTGCTTTAGTACATGAAAACATTATTACCTTCTTTTTAACTTATGGATATGTTCCTTATTGCCAGTACAGACAAACAGGATAATAACTGTTTATATATGATAGAATGATTTTGTGTAGCTAGAGAATTGTGAATTAATACACAAGCTGGCAGCTTGACTGTAGGCCAGATTATACAACTAGTCACAAAGACCCTACTGCTTCTGATGGCAATTCGGTTCCAGTGGAGATACATGCACAACAATGCTGTAATCATACTGGAGTAGAGTGAAATAATAGGACAGGTTTCTTTTTTTTTCCATTTTTTCTCCTTTCCCTGAAAATTGCATGCCGGTGTTGAAGATTCCTCTGAACATTATAGAAATCGTTAAACTGACAAAGTGTACTGCTGGTGGGGAAAAAGCAAAGTATTTGACCAGGTTTGGGAATATTTGTCACTTACGAGGGAGTCTTTCAACAGCTGAAACGTACATTTGACTCATGTCTCTCTTTGTACCATGGAAAATCTCCCTGTTAATGCCCTGTAGTTAGCTCTATGCTTCAATAATGTACTAACTATACTTGATACTTTAATTTACCCAAGGAGTAGGAATGTTGCAATTTAGAAGAAAAATCCTTTTCTTTTCTGTTAGTTGCTAGATTCTGCTTCTTGAAAGGTTTTGTGAGTGGCTAATTTTTCTGCATTGAGAAGCGTGCACACGGAGTCTAGCATTGTAGCCTAAAGGCAGACTGAATGTGTGCCCTTCCTTTTCTAATAATTAACCTTAGCATTTAGTGAGCAATTTCTTGCCCAGCAAGGGGCTTTCCCATGATGTTTTAAAGTCAGGAGAACAGAGATGCTTTAACTTGATGAGCATTCTTTTCTAATTCCTGATAACTGTCTTGATCATATTATTATTATGGTTATTAACAATAGTCACAATTTTCACAAAATGGTCTGAAAACTTGTGCCAAATATAATACTGAAGTTGAGGCTATTACTTTTGTTATTCTGATAAAACTGAGTTATTGAAGTACAGCATATCCAACTATTTCATCTGAGAGAATTTGAAATACAAATTCTCTGGGATGTGTTTCAAGGGTAAAACAAATTTCAAAAAGCTTCACAATGGGAACTGGAAAACCACTTAGCTTAGTACTGACACTTAGGATGCTTAATGTTAAAGTATCTCACACATGGTTTCGACTTCAGGCAAATGTTTTTTAACTTTAATGCAGATTTCTTTCTTAAGAACATCTGCAAGGTCATTTTTTAAAACTTACGGGGAACATATGCAGAATGAATGTGTTGGAAAACTTTTTCCTCCTGACTCCTGTGGTATCATCTTTTCTTTGAAAATGTAGATGTCTTCTGCATTACAAAACCACAAATTATAAGCATATCTAAGGCTGTCCTTGTAGTGTCACTGAAAGGAAAGAGAGAGAATGAAAGTCTGGAAATGTGCAATATGCAGGAAATTCAATCCAACTGATCTAGAACTTTGATAGCAGAGCAGAGCCCCTTATCAGAGCCACTCAGTTTAACTGTGCCCCATTTAATATGGTCCTGACAGCTTAGGGTATATCTTCACTGTACAGAAGTACAAAAAAAACTCTACACATTGCTTCGACAATTTCTAACTTATTATTTTCTAATGCTGCAATAATTTGCTGTGCGTTTTGTCTGTCACTTTGTGAAGTCTTTCTAAATGCAGCAATGATAATCCCTTAGAACTTTAAGTGTATCTTCAAGAAGCACACTTTGTTTTATCAGGGAACTACAGAGATTGTCCTTAATATACATAAATAATGCAGAAATGCTAATTATACTATTTAGTTTTTAAGGACATTAGTCGTGGGGAAAAGGCATTACCTGTCCTATACCATACACTTTTGTTTGCTGGGAATCAGAGTACTTTTTGTATTGCTTTGAAGATTAAGTTACAGTAAATGCTTCATCTTTGTGCGTTTCACATTGTGGTTTTTGTGGCACTTTAATTCCTGAAAGAAATACCTAGTGCCGAAAGACTGAGGACATCTAGAGTAATGAGAGTAAAAAAGAGTTTACAGTTCTTAATGCTAATTTATGAGAGAAATATACCTTAAGATTCTACACTATGTGATATTTCATCTTGTCCTCCAAACTTCTACAAGAAAAACAACAGAAAGTCTTTAAATTCGAAGTTCATGCATCTATCACTATAATTTCCTGTTATTCTTTGGTGCCTGCTTACTTTGAAGCAAACTCCAAAGGACTGGGAGATAGCTCTGACAGAAAACAGTCACATGCGTTAGAATGGCCTGTTGTGCACTTTTTTGCTTGTAAAAAGACAAAATGAGTGTTTTTGGAGAAAACAGCATAAATCTATTGAACAGCCCTATACTAAGAAGATTTCTTTTCTTTTTTGAACAATGCAAAATGCATTCGGTCATACAGGTTCAGTGCAGAAGCTGCTGTATTTCAAAACTGCATATCATGTATATACTGCTTCTTTAAATCCTGGCCATAACATTTTTTAACATTAATTTTCTAGAAAGTTTTTTCCTTTAAAGCCTATTTAATTTTTGATGATTAAATATCTTCTCTTATGATGTGCCAGGTAAAGACTTGGGGCATTATTACACCATAACATATGCACCAATTACCTCTGATTTCTGTTCGTGCAAGGAACGTTATTGCTTGACTGCCACTGAATTTATGGAAAAAGCAATGTTCCACCAACGGTGGCCTTGTGCGTTCACCTTCAGAGGGATACGCTTCCCGTTAGCGTTCATCAAAAAAGCACTTTGCTCTAAAGGCCAGCCAACAGAAATATATAATCCTTTAGACCACACCAAGGATATTCCACATTCTCCAGTACTTTTTCATGTCCTTGGCTGGAGCTTAAGGTGAGATACAATCATTTTTGTGCTGCACTGCTTCCTTTCATCTTTGTGATTTTATTACAGCCCAGTGTAATTTAGAAAAGCCATGGGCTTTACACTGTGAGGTGGAAGTGTGGCACCAAAATCAAGACACCAGGAGTTCTGTATAGCACTGTCTGTGTGCAGTCTGTGTGGTTGGGGAATACCCAGAGATCTATCCTAATATTGTGAAATGTCACATCAGCAGCAAGCCACAGACCGCCGTGCGGTCTGCAAATGTGAGAAATTGTTCTACCCGTAATTCGATGCCAAATGTTCACATACTCTCCTTTTCATTTTCCATAGCCCAGTGAACGTCATTTCAGAAGAAAAAAGATTTAATCAGATCTCTGGGATTAAGAGATTGTAAATGCACTTTTATAAATATAGAGAGCAAGTCTTTCATGTCGTACTGAAGATAGTCACAAGAGGTCAATAGGGCTTCTTGTGTAAGCCAGACAAGCAGAATATATACCATGATCAAAGATATGTCATGCAAATGATGATAAATTCTACCGGTTTAGATTACAGAACGTATTTGATGTTCTTGTGAGTGCGCTGTAAGTGCTTTAAAACAGCAGAGAGTGATTAACAAATAATTTAAGATCTCTGTGATATTGGAAGTGATTTTTTTCTGCAGTGCTGGCTTTCCTCCTCTCATCACCCTGAAAATATCTTCATTCCTGTTTGATTTATGTAGCATGGCAGAAAAATATGTCCCTAGATCTGAATTACGGCCTCTGATGGCATGTAATGGAGCGGGTTTTCACTTTATGCTAGGAAGATGCTCAGATTATATGTACACTTTGGAAATAGGAGTGCAGAAGAACAGAGCAAAAATATGCCTTCATCTGAAAAACGGACTGTCTAGGGGATCTGAATAACGTGGGCTTGAATAACACATACAGGCTCTTAATGTGCACCGCATTCTTAAACAAAGTTTTTCTGTCTGTTTAGCTAATAAATGCTTTTAAACAGAGGTAGAAACAAAAAACACTGAAGTTCGGTGTTTGCAAACTGAACTAGAGAGCTACCATGTCACATATTAAGTTCACATTTTTTTTTAGCATAGAGTCTGAAACACAGTATCTCTAGAGAGAAACAAGTAAGAGGTCAAGAGATCTGAGAATAGTTCTCTTTTCTTTTAATACCAAAAAAAAAAGACATTTCATTTTGAGGAATTGCATCTTCCAAGGGTGTTTTTTGACTGCTGCTGTGATTTTAAGTGAAGTTAAAGTTGTAATCCTCAGATGCTGTTCATAGAATGAGACAGGCTATATACCTCTGCTCTTAGCTGTACCTTTGCTCTGGTTTAGTTCTGAAAAGATATTCTGTAGTTAATCCTGAAGCAACATAAACAGAGTCACAGATGTTCTTCACTTTTGTTGTTGTACCATGTACAGGCTAACGTAGTCACAGAAAACCTGCAAGAAGAAGAGGAGGACACCATGACAAGGACTACATGTCAGAGTCATGTGATAGGTACAAAATTATATTTTACACTGGATTTTATTGCTGAGTTCTTTAAAAAAATGTATAATTCTCATTACTTTATTTGTCTGCCCACCTAATGTCAGGTTTAGCATGCATTTAGCTCTGTTCCTGGACAGCCAGATTTCACCAGTTGTGTAAAAGATAAGTACATACTATTCCCAATTGTGGGTCAATGCAATGCTTGACAGAAGGGCTTCGGAATCTGTCTGCCAAAGATCATTTCAGCATCCAAATCTAGTGGATCACATGTAGTGGCTTAACTTGAGGGTTGTTGTGCATGATGTTTTCAATGGGAAAAATACTGATATCCTGTTATTTTGTTATCTGGCCTTGAACTAGTAAAATTCAGAATAAAATTCTGAATAGCAGAATAGTTACTGTGATAAGCTAAATCAGAAGGAGTAGCAAACAGCTGTCTGTTCAGAAAAAAATTAAAGCTGTTATTGAATATAAAGTTGCCTTTGCTCTATGTATTTCAGGATGGTAGCACAATCCACTCTGCTTATTGGTTGGCACATACTAGTTTTTAACATCAGTACATGTTAAATTATCTAGTAGGCAATGGAAGACAAAAGATAAGCCTGTTTGGGATCTGTATTAGAGCAGTATGTCACCAATATAAGGAACTGACTCTGAATGAAGAAGATTCTCCTTTAGCAAGTTCCCTTTGCAGGCAGAGACTGCAGCAATAGTTAAAATCTGATTCAATGTTTTCAGGACACTGTAAGTGATTTTGCCAGCCAGAAGCTCTTTCATTTCTCTAATACCATCAACCTAGCAAGTAATGCTGAACGGAGGTATCATGTCGAAGCACATTTCTCTTTGGGGTAGTAGGAAAATATTTGCGCGCTTTATTGACTTGTACATCCTTTTCAGTCCCAAATTCAGCCAAATAAACTCTGGCTGTTGGCTGTCTTACTTGCAGAAAAGATCCCTAAACTCATCCTTCTCTAAGAACCCAGCCATAACTTGGCTCCATTACAGCAGCTAAATGACCAGAACTTTGAACAAAGCAGTGTAAGTCTCTGAGGGGATCCTGCGACTGGGTAGGCACTCACCCTGAAAAGTGAAATTCATGCTCCTCACTCTGTGAATGAAGGACTTGCCTTCTGTTACTAGAAATTGCCCAGAAGAGAATAACTCACTCAAGATTGTTCAGAATTATTTTTCCTCAGACTGAAATAATTATTCTGCCTCCGCCCTAAACTCAGAAAACTTTTACTTTGAATTGATGTGAAATGTTTTGGTTTAATTTTTTAATCCAGATACTGAACAAGAAAAAACAGCTATTTGCCGAGCCTTTTCTGAAAAACTCCAGTGCTTCCTTGGTGTTCATCAGTGTAATTGGCGGTTGTGGCTGAGAGCTAATTGCTGTATATTTTGATACATTACTTTGTTATTGAGTTACGTTACTTTGTTATTGGGTCCTGTAATATGTCATGCAGGTGGGTTTTGAGGACATTAATATTTTACTTCTCCCACAGGTACCAAACCTGAGTCTCTGGTAGGACATAGTTCTTATGGAGCAGGTTGGTTGGCATTCCCCAAAGTCAGACTTCGGTTGTGTCTTGGGTTCGTGAGGCCCTCAGTTATCTGGGAGAGTTCCTCACTGGGTCCAGCCCTCTTATGCACCAAAGTCCTTTTTCTTCACCTTTTTCAGAGCATGTAGTGCTGCAGAGATGCCAGGCAGCACTGCCCTTGGGAAATGCCTATAGCTCGTACAAAGACCTTTCCATCATCTGAATTATACCAATTATAAAAGCATCTTCTTTTCCCTAGACAATGCCATCTCTTAAATGCTCAACACAGGATGCCAGCTATCCCTGTTCTGCCTTGTCAAATAGCTTAGAATAACTCAAGGAGTTTGCTCTGAGGATCTAGTTAATGTCAGGAAACTCTTTGATGATGGGAGACATTATGTGCAGTAGATAGTCGAAGCAAATTTGTTAACGTTAGCACAGTGAGTCCTAATGCAGAATGTGCCAGCCATTACTTAATTCAGCAGGACAAGCCCTAGCCTGGGAAATGACAAGCATGGATCTAAGTGCACTTCCTGAATACTCCTAAATCAGTATCATGCTCTGTTTTATTCCACTCTCATCAGGCTGTGTTTTATCTTCCATTGGTATTGTTGCTGCTGTATGTCCGCGTTGCTCTTTGTGGATATCAAGCTTTCCTGGGTCTCATTCAGATTCTTTTATGAAATTCCTTTATAGGGATTCTTGCATTTTTCCTATCTTTCATAGAAAGATACTGTTTTTTTCTCAAGACTCTGTGCAAGTTTAGGAAACATTCATTTGGGACATTTCCCACATCAGCTTGCAATTTTTCATAGAATCATAGAATCATAGAATGGTTCGGGTTGGAAGGGACCTTTAAAGGCCATCCAGTCCAACCCCCCTGCAAGGAGCAGGGACATCCCCAACCAGATCAGGTTGCTCAGAGCCTCATCCAGCCTGGCCTTGAATGTTTCCAGGGATGGGGCTTCCACCACCTCTCTGGGCAACCTGTTCCAGTGTTCTATAACTCGCATCATAAAAAATGTTTTCCTAATATCCAATCTAAATCTACCCCCCTCTATTTTAAAACCATTACTCCTTGTCCTATCGCAAAGGACAAAGCCATACACAATGAAGACCTTGTGAAGACTACAAAGACCTTGCTGGTATGGAAAATTACCTGAGATGTGAGTGCGCCAAATTCAGCTTTCTTTGTTATGAACTCCTAAGCTTCTGGTTGTCAGAAGGAGAAGGGAATAATGCAGGAAGGATGGCTCTGTGAATGCTGTGCCTTGCTGCCATCAAGCACTTGATGTGAGCTAGGTCCTTAGTCTGATCAAAGAGGGTCGTTCATCTGCTGGTGGAGGCTTTTGGTCTGTTGTTGTCATGGAACAGTTTCACAGTGTTGGGGGTTCTTCCAGAACAAGAACATCTTTGAAATCTTGAAAATTTCAATGGGCTGTAAATTCATTTCTTACTGCTTTCTTCACCATCATAAACAGTTGTTTTAAGAAAACAAAAGTTCACTGTGGTTTTGTAGGTGTACTTTAATGACTTTATTCTACTGCTTTTGAGCTAAACTGTTAACAAAATAGAGCTGAATGTATAGAAGATGTAGAAAGGCTATAATTAAGCAGGGAGGATTTTCTTTACATAATAGCGTTGCTGTAGTTGTCGCTAAAATACCTAAATTGACATCAGTTCTGCCCAGTTAGCTGATAAACAAGATACATATAACTGAACAGTCTTCAAGGCTGGTATCATGTAAAACAATGCTGGTTCATCACTTTCTAATAATGAGGTACTTCTGGGTGTTTTAAACAAAAAAAAAAGTGTAAAATGGCATTTCCTAGGTTTTTAATTTATTGTCGGTTGTTGATCTAAACAAATTTAAGTATTTTGCTGACTCTTTGGATTTGCTAAGTTGAAAGAGTACAAGAATGCACTCTAATATAAAATTTATTTGTTTTCTAGTATACCTCTTAGGAACACATTATAATTTCCATATGAAGCAGTTGTTTATATTGTGCTATATTGCACTTAAACATATATTTAAAACATTTCAAAAATTCTTAAAACTGAAATATATTATACCCTGGATGCTTTTGCTGCAGTGTTGTGAGGATGCCAAAAGTGGCCCTGGCAGCACAGATGCTACCTTTGCTCCCACTTCCCACAGAGAGGAGACCTAAGAATCCATGAGTATCACTGTCAGGTCCAGTCATCTTCAGAGCTCCTTCCTCAAGCCCATTGCAATAAAGTAGTTGGATTTTGAGAGAGTGATGAAGTGGGAAGTGCTGAAGTACCTAATAAGAGGAAGGACGTGATAAGAAGGTTGACTTTCCCTTTGTGTCACACGAGAGAGTCCCCAGCAGAGTCAGCAGAGTCTCCAAATATTCCTATAAATAAAATTATTTTATTAAATGCAAAGACAATGTTTCAAGCTCCTGTCAGTATTGCTCCCATGTAAACATAAAAAAAAAAAAGCCTTCATTTTACAAGGAGAAAGAATTCTATTTCCCCCAAGGGAGAAGTTTCAGTGTTTGTCTTGAATTTCCCCGTTGTCACAATGGCCAAAAAAATATAAGACGCTTACAAATGACACCTTTATGTAGAGAAGTTAATAATTGGACATCTTGAGAAGAAGAAAACATTTGTGAGAAAGTTTAATGTTTCGTATTTGAAGTACTCTTTCAAATTAGCAACCGCTCCTGGAAAAATGTGATTGTATTAATTAGAATGTATTAAGAGTTTTCACTGATAAAGAGCTTCAAGGGAAAAGCCAAAAATCCATGGCACAAGTAAATAAATGCTAATTACTGAAGAATTCATTCTTGCAAACAACTTCATATGAGAATACTGTGGTATAAAGTAGCAGTCATACCAAAGGCAGTTTCCTTGATTGCAATATTGATCCCTTATAGCTAAAATACAGGCACCTTGAAGGAGCAAAAGCAGTTTGGGCTATACAGGTCCCTGCACAAACTAAAAGGTTCCTGACCTTGTTTTCTTTTTAGGAATATATATATCTGTAATGAAGAGAAAATTCAAAATTAATCCTGTCATTCTTCAGTGTTGATACCAGCCTACGCTGAAGCTGAAGGTGGAAATACTGAGTGTGCCATTTTTTCAGACATCAAAATCTTGGTGATTTTCCAAACCTGGTGTTTGAAAGCTGCATGATAATAATTTCGATAGGTCCAATTTCCTTTTGTCTTTGTCACCCCAAAAGGATGACAAATTCACTAGAGAAACGAGTCAACCTTGAATATGCTTTTTGGTAATGATATACTCAAGCTTCGCAGAAAACACAATCTCTCTATATACTCACTAGGCTGAATAGGCTGATGAGAGGTTTCTGAGAAGGTATCAAGTCTATTCTTAAATTTATACTGAAGTTTCAATACAAAGAAAGAGGAGATTTCATCACAGATATTTCTATGTGTTTAAGTTTCTGTTTATTCACCATAGTGGATTTCCAGTGGTCATTATATCCTTAGCAATTTCTAAATGAATCAAACAAGGACTTCTGGTCTAAAGCACTGAAGTTCAGGGAGTACATGAAAGCATGGACAGTTCATCTAAAGGAATTATTTTATTGAACTGGAAAGTTTTTGCTTTCAAATATTATCTTTAATATGTCACTGATTGAACTAAAAGGCCAGATTTGTTCTTTAATAAAAGCCTGTTGAGCTTTGACATCAGGGACATTACTGCAGGTGAGTTTTGTCCTCAGAATGACGTCATTGGTAAAAATTAGGAAAAAAAAAAAAAAAAAAAAACGCCACAAAAAACTGAATAGACCTGCAGTTCGCTTCAGCATTGTGGGTACTCTAGAGAGCAAATACTCGATAATGCAAGAGTTGGTAGTAGCAATCCAAAATACATCTGGGTGTTGTTGGTACTATCTGCTCCACTGGAAGCACAAGATAGTACATATTGAAGTTGTAGGGGGGGGTGTATTCCCTGAGGCAGACTGGGGTTAGAATCCAGAGTAGAAAAATTCAGAGTTCTTGGAAAGAAATTATCTAACTGTGGCATTGACCCCTATTGTTTGTTTAGAGTATTTCAGGTGAAATTCAGAGCTAGGTGAAGATTATGAAGATAAATGTAGTCAGAATTTTTGAAGCTTTGAAGAAAGACTTGGGTCTAATTTTTGTCAAATTTTCGTTAGAGGTCCAGGTCAGTTGCTCAAAATTGATTCAACCATCATTAAATGGGAACGTTGTAGATATTGGCATTTCTATAATGCAGAGAAAATGCCTGCGTATCCTTAAAAGGGTCTAGCTAGATAGAGGGTTGGGCTTCCCCACTGTCAAAGCAACATTAAAAGTGCATTGTAGACTTTGCTGCTTTGTGCTGGAACGAAAACACACACTGAGGTCAGGGGATTCTTCTGTAGCTCTGCTGTAGTTCCATTAAAGTTCTTGATAATTGTCTGTCTTATAGAGGCTTTATCATCATTTTTTCTGCTTTCCACAAACAACCTTGCAGAAGGGTTTTGCAGTTTAATTTGAAGGCAATCTGGTCAGAAAAAGGAAGGTCTGTCTTTTAAGCAATTTTTTGGAGATTTGTCTTCTTTAGAGAACATTTGGTTTAAATCCTTAGATGCCTGATGTTCCAGAAAGGAAGTGTTGGTATTTTGTATGTTGCGTTGTATTTTAAAGTCCATCCCTGAAAGCTTTATATGCAGCAAAGAAAAGTGATCAAATTACATTTTCGGTAGAAACCAGGAATGTCCTTCACAGCAAGTTCTATAGATAAGTTGCAAGCAGCTTGGTAGCAATTTTACAGATATACTGATGCCAAATGGAGGGCATACATGTTGTAGATGTAAGTGTGTTTGACTTAAAATGAACCATCAGCATTATAATTATTAATACTGAGGTGTCAAAATACTAAAGATTATAGCCTTATCTGTGTATTCTGATATTGTTTTATTCACCACCCAGTAGCCATACGATGAAACTATATATATGATAATAAAAAAACCACACTTTATGAACAGACTTTTATATGAGGAGAAGGACCTGCATTCTTTCTAGTACTCGAGGTAAATTTGTTTGTCTCTGACTCCTCTTTTCTTTCTGCTTCTTCCATATGGTTTTCCCACAGATAGACCTGTTTGCTGACAAGGTATTATTTTCTCACCTTTCCCCTCATGTTTGTTCACCTGCATCATTTAAAACTGGTGGTCACTCTGCTGCTTGTGTGATGCCCCAGTATTGCTCATTATCTGACTACTCACAGATCTAGACCACGATACAGAGCCTGCCTTTTTGGTTCCGTATCAATACCCTTTCTAAGTGACAGATCCTTGCTCCACTTGTCATCTGCCTTTTTTCTCTTAGTTTCTTTCTGAAATCTAGATCTGATGAATACTGGAACTGAAAAAGTATGTTTCAAATTTTATTTCTGAATGTGCTATTTAATATGCATACTCACAGTGCTTAATTATAAGTTATCCAATTGCCTATTCCAAAGCTTGATTAAAACAATAGCAGTTCATCTGCTTGTTTAATAAGCTTCCAGTAGGAGAAGAAAAAAATACTGGACAACCACGTCAGCCAAACAAAAGACTTTGTTTCATCCACCATTATGTAAACTACTAAAATGTTGGTTGTTTTTACTGGAGTGCTAAGTAAACAACTCTTGAATTCATGTTTTCTCATTCTCAGGGAATGGAAATAGATGTGAAGGAAACAAGCCTGATTAATGTGGTAAATGCATTAAGTCTGACATGCATCATCCTAAAACATGTCCATTAAGCCTGACATATTTGAGCAAACACATTTACATTAAAGAACCCTCAAAACCTGGAGACAGATTAGGTGAGGTCTGTAATGAATTACTGAGATAAATGTAACAGAATAAGTGACAGAGGAAAGATGGTGAACAAATTGATCTGCATTACAGCCTATGCATTCAGTAAAGAGAGGTGATCCACATCACTGTGGAGAGACAAAAGGACAATCCAGAAGTTGCTTAAATGTCAGGCAAATCCTTGGATGCCTCTAATGCATTTAATGAAGAACAACATTCAACTGATAAAATGTCTTTTGACCACAAAAGAAATCCTCTCTTGTCATGAAGTCTCAATGCCTGAGAAAACAACTTATCACTGTCAGTGTTAATTCCTTTCATCAGGCTATTGATAGAAGTTGAGAAGAACCATTTAGCAATCATCTTATCACTGATAGAGCAGTTGAATCATTCCTTTACACATGATCAGATAAAGGAAAAATGTTTGTTTTATCTTCCCCATCACCACCCACCAAAGCTGTGGAATACCTAGAAGTCTCTACATGTGAGGTTGCTGTTTGTAAAAGCCATCAAACAAAACCAGTTAGCACCAAAACAGTTTCCAGTCTGGGTCTGTTCCTATTTTGAATCTGTGTGCTCAAAAATGTTATGTTTTGATACAAGTTGTGGTATGGTATTAGACTTTTCATGAATACACTGTAGATGAGCGGTGGTATGGGTATACATGCATTGATTTGTACGTTGGTAACAAAGCCGTTTTCCAAAGCCCGGTGTGCATATGGAAGCTGAGAGGTAGGTGTTAAATCTGCGGGTGCTGACTGTATTGCATTAGTAAGCGTGCTTCCTGGGCTGGAGCTTTGAAACGGGACTTCAGTGTAGCAGGCAACTTAACAACATGCTAACCAGCCTGGGTGTTAATCCAAAGGACTAGGTTCCCAATTGCTAAAACAATGATGAATTAATAAATACTAAAATAAGCTGCTTGCCTCTAGCAACATCAGGGTCCAAACTCGTTCCTAAAAAACCCCAAACAAAACAAAAAAGCCTGAGAAGCTAGTGCCGTAAGGGGCCTGGAAGGTATAGGAGAGACCCTCACAACCTCCTCATCTATCATGATCTCACTGACCTCAGAATACTTCAGACAGGAGACATGTGAAAGTGCACAAACAGAACTGAGCTCGGCTGGGTAAAAAGCAACATTTTTACTTTCACTCACCTTAATATCTCTGGCAGTTCCTCAAGGCTTATGCCATTTCATGCCTCCATCTGATAACCCCAAGCATTTACATTTTAATGCAATTATCAAGCACCCTTCTTCCCCTTTTGTACTTCAAAATCTTCATTTTCTGATCCTTCAACACCATTGAAATAACCTGTGTCTGTGGTTTACTTACTTTTCTGAACAAGGGTAGCTAAAATGAGGCATCACTGATGGGAGATCTTGTTTAATAACAAGGCCTTGCAAGTAGGCCTTGCAAGAACAACTGACAGTTTGTTTGTAGAGACATACCCCTAGAAGGACATAGGATGGAAGTCCTCCTGCTCAGGGACTTTGTCAGTTGAATTTTGAATATCTTCAAGGACCATGTTCTACATCTGTCTGTGACCGATGTGCCATTTCTTTGCAAGGCTTTACACAACATTTAGCAATCCTGTGTTCTTATGCTGCAATATTTGTGTTACTGAAGATTTGATGTGGTCATGCTGTGGAGTGGCCTTCCAGGGCGATGTGGAGCAGCATTCTGTATTTACCATCCCAGGACTTGCACATCAGGAACAACTCACACTGGCACGTAAAGCTGATTAAATATCCTCTCCTTCCACTGAGTTGCTCTGCGTCTTTTCAATGGAATTTTATTGCCGCATGTGTTTTTCATACAGGTGACAAGGTGAACAAGCTACTTTGCAGAATGGAGAAAGCTATGAGAGGAGCAACACTATGTGGGTTTGGGCCATGAGAAGTGGGATGAATAGTGTCTGCTGTACTATGTTCTTGATTCTTGTTAAGCATTTGGGTATTTCTGCAGGGATTAATTTTGAAACGATGGTCTGAAGGAGCCTGTGATAATAGAGTGAAACTTTCTTTGTGTTTTTCTAGTTGTTACTTACATTCCTTGAAGATGATGGAGGACCTTGCCAATGTGAATAATAAGAAACTAACATCCGTTAGTGTCGTCTAATTTATGTCAACTTACCTTCTTCACAGTCTGGCAAAGACAAATAATTTATTCGTACTTTAAAGATAGTACCCATAGCACTTGTCTAATTGCCAATTCTGCAGCACTGCTGCAGCCTGCTGTCTAGCTTGTTTTCCTTCAGTGGAGAGAATTAATATTTTGGATCCGCACTTTCATATTAGCCACAATGATTTGCTGTTAATTTCCTTCTTTGTTGTTATATTTATTCACCCAGAAATACCAATTTTATCACTAGAATGAGAAGAAGCATGGCTTTTTATACCTTATAGATAGGATACAGTCTAATTATTATTCAAGATACTGAGAATCTGCTGTCTCATTCAGGCTTAAAATGTCAATTAAACAGGATGGCCAGGTTCTTCAACTCTGAAGTTAATGCTGCTGTATTGATTTGCACTACTTTACAGTCTGGCCCAATCTATATTAATTTTTATCACTCAAATCAGGACTGTGCCTGATTATCATACTTCCTACAGGATAGTACATGCCAGTATTCTCTATAACAATATAAGTCCTTTTATTTGAAACTTTTCTGCTTTACATGTTTTCTGCTTCTGGCTAGGACCATCTGTAGATGTGTGTATGGAGTTTCAGTCATGCATTTCCTGTTAACTCTGATTCATATACCTGAAGTACAACTGAGCAAACTGAAAAGCATTTTGAATGAATATGTGTGGAAACGTTTATTTCGGCTATACTCGCATGGACTTTTTGCTCCTTTTCTACAATGACGTCTAGCAGAATTCTTATATAAAAAAAATACATTTTCACTTGAGTTATCAATTATATTTAACCTGTATCGGCATATGCCTTACCAAATTCTCACTTTGAGGACAGGGTGCCTATTCCTAGTTTTGTTATTGCCATTTTAAATTGAGTTTGAGGAGCTTTGATTCGTATTTTCAGAGACCTGAATTGTTGAAATTTGATGATGCAATTAGGCATCATAGCATAGCATAGAAAAATAGGCTCTTAAAAAAATATCTCTATAATAGAGAAATAATGCTTTTACAATTAGTGCATTGTTTTTAATACTAGGTGAACTTGAGAATTTCTCAGAGTTTGGACAATCATAGAATCATAGAAGGGTTTGGGTTGGAAGGGACCTTTAAAGGCCATCCAGTCCAACCCCCCTGCAAGGAGCAGGGACATCTCCAACCAGATCAGGTTGCTCAGAGCCCCATCCAACCTGGCCTTGAATGCTTCCAGGGATGGGGCATCCACCCCTCTCTGGGCAACCTGTTCCACACCTTCATTGTAAAAAATATTTTTCTTATATCAAGTCTAGACCTGTTTTTCCTTCTATTTTAAAACTCTTACTCTCGTCCTATCACAACAGGCCATGCTCAAGTGTTTCTCCCCATCTTCCCTGTAGGCCCCCTTTAGGTACTGGAAGGCTGCTGTAAGGTCTCCCTGGAGCCTTCTCTTCTCCAGGCTGAACAGCCCCAGCTCTCTCAGCCTGTCCTCACAGGAGAGGTGCTCCAGCCCTCTGATAATCTTCGTGGCCTCCTCTGGACTTGCTCCAACTGGTCCACATCCTTCTTATGTTGGGGGCTCCAGAACTGGACACAGTACTGCAGGTGAGGTCTCATGGGAGCAGAGTAGAGGGGCAGAATCCCCTCCCTCAACCTGCTAGTCACGGTTCTTTTGATGCAGCCCAGGATGTGGTTGGCTTTCTGGGCTGCAAGCGCACATTGCCAGCTCATGTTGAACTTCTTGTCCACCAGCACTCCCAAGTCCTTCTCCTCAGGGCTGCTCTCGATCCATTCTCTGCCCAGCCTGTATTTGTGCTTGGGATTGCCCTGATGCACATGCAGGACCTTGCACTTGGCCTGGTTGAACTTCATGAGGTTGGCATGGGCCCACTTCTCCAGCCTGTCAAGGTCCCTCTGGATGGCATCCCTCCCCTCCAGCATGTCGACAGCACCACGCAACTTGGTGTCTTTGGCAGACTTGCTGAGGGTGCAGTCTACCCCGCTGTCCATGTCACTGGCAAAGATGTTAAACGGACCCCTGAGGAGTACCACTCATCACCAGTCTCCACCTGGACATCGAGCTATTGATCACAACTCTTTAAGTGTGGCCATCCAGCCAATTGCTTATCCACCGAGTGGTCCGTCTGTCAAATCCACGTCTCTCCAGTTTAGAGAGAAGGATGTCGTGCGGGACAGTGTCAAAAGCTTTGCACAAGTCCAGGTAGATGATGTCCATTGCTCGTCCCTTGTCCACCAATGCTGTCACCCCGTCATAGAAGGCCACCAAATTGGTCAGGCACGATTTGCCCTTAGTGAAGCCATGCTGGCTGTCCCCAGCCACCTCCTTATATTCCATGTGCCTTAGTGTGGTTTCCAGGAGAGTCTGCTCCATGACCTTGCCAGGCACAGAGGTGACACTGACCGGCCTGTAGTTCCCTGGGTCTTCCTCATTTCCTTTTTTAAAAATGGGGGTTGTGTTACCCCTTTTCCAGTCTGTGGGTATCTCACCAGATTGTCACAATTTCTCAAATATGATGGACAGCAGCTTGGCAACTTCATCCACCAGTTCCTCTGTGAGGAAAAGAAAAAGAAATCAACAAATGCATTTATAGTGAATAATTCCCCTCCTTTCTATCTTTAACATGCAAAGAGGTCCAGTATGTTGTTTCAAAATGGTCATTCTAATGGCAGTTTTGAAACACCATGTAACATTGCATGCATTTTTAATTGCAAAAAATAGATTTCCTGAAAAAAAATCTCTGTTCATTCTTCTGACTTTAAATCATGATGGTTTCTTAGCAGCTCCTGCTTCAATGCAGTTGGTTTCACAGTGATTCAGCTGGTTTAGAGGAGCTGAACTTGAGTACTGAAATGGAGGGACTATAGTTCACCTGAAAGTTACTCAAAGCTCTCTGTGCTCCCTCTGTTAATGAGTTTTCACTTCATTAATTAAGAAAAAAAAATCAGTCTGTTTCAGGTGTGCATGTAAATTTGTCACTGTTTGTTAGTAGTACCCTTAAGTAAAGCCATCTGCAGGGCAGAACTAAAAATAAATTATTTAAAGCTTCATTTAATATTCATGTGGCTATAATTTCAGTCTTTTTTATACTAATAAACAAAAAGCAGTGATGTTACTAAAATAAATATAGTTTGTTCTCCTGTGCATTTGCAAAACCCAGAGCTTCCCATCCACTTATAAATTGCTCTGTGTTTACTAGAGACAAGATTTATGCTTAAAGCACTATCACTAGTCCCATCTGTTGGGAATAGAAAATCAAGAAAGTGTCTTAATGTGAGTGAAACCAGACTCCAATTTGTAAGAGACTTGCTTAAGAGCAGGTAAATCAGTGGTTCCATCCTCTTATCCTTAAATGCTTCAGATGGAACAGGTTGCCCAGAAAGGTGGTGGATGCCCCATCCCTGGAAACATTCAAGGCCAGGTTGGACGGGGCTCTGAGCAACCTGATCTGGTTGGAGATGTCCCTGCTCCTTGCAGGGGGGTTGGACTGGATGGCCTTTAAAGGTCCCTTCCAACCCGAACCATTCTGTGCTTCTAGATGCACTGGTTGGTGAACAGAAACCCTCCATGGAACAGCCAAGTACCAGCAGCAAATGCTCCCTTGGCATTGTGTGCAGCCCGTGTATCTGGGGTGCTCAGTGTGACCTCTTCTTTTTTGTAACTGTGGTCTAATGCATTTATTGCCATACTAGAGTTAAACCAGCTACCTCTAATGATATTCACAAAAATAACAAACCTGATGCTTCTTGCGAGTATTTTGCTCCTTATTAATTCCTGAACAGCCTCCAGAAAAGCTAGAGTAAAGGTATTTCTACACAAGTGTGATGATGTGCATTGCAGACAGGTTGGTTATATACTGGTTGCCAAACTCCTATGTTTATTATAGCTGAAGGCTATCACTGTGTAACGGGGAGGTGTGATTAGCTCTGTGTTTTAATGTGAAGAACTGAGGCAT
This sequence comes from Chlamydotis macqueenii, assembly GCF_036417535.1. Classification (NCBI taxonomy): domain Eukaryota; kingdom Metazoa; phylum Chordata; class Aves; order Otidiformes; family Otididae; genus Chlamydotis; species Chlamydotis macqueenii. Next base: position 8,287,349 of record NC_141561.1, read on the forward strand.
AAAGAGAGAAAGAGACAGACCTGTGGTTACATAGAAAAGGCATGGCTGAGGCAGCCCTTAGCTAGCGCCTGGGTAAATAATAAACCCTCCTTTCTTGGGCTTTGCTGCTTATAGATGCAATTTCTGCAAGTTGAAATATGTATTTTTTTTGTTAGAGAATGGCAAATGAAGGGAAGCATTCATCCATGCCTTAAATGAGCAAGCCCCAGTAAGATATTCCTTAGACAGCGTGTAATTCTTGGCTCCCAGCCTTTACATTTCAGGGTACTAAGGGAAATGGAAGGTTGTTCTCAGTTTAAAAGCCTGGAAAAGCCACATTTCTGCATTGCAGCAGGCCTGTTGCTTTACCTTGGATTCACATCTTGCATCAGATGTGAGGACTTCTCTTTCTTCTCAGCTATTACTCACCTATAAGGATTTCTTAAAGATAGTTGCAAATCTGTAAGGCTGATTGGCAAGTGCGGAGGTAAAACCAGAGGGGGATATACAGCCAAAACAAATCAGAGGGAGAGCTCCCCAAAGTATTTCTAGGGTGGCCTCATTGACAGCCAGGCTGCAGCTGGGCTGCGTTTAATTACCTTTTACACAGAGTTTAGAGGGGTTCTTCACATCAATTATAAGTGTCAACAGGTCTTCTCTAGTAGGACTAAAATTGTATCTATTTCTAATATCCTGTCCCCCGAGAACAGTGAGCAGAATTTTAGAAAGCAAGCATATCGGCGTAATACAGAGAGATCATTTCAGACATCATCGGTTGGGGGACTTCCCCCGCTGGAAGCTGCATTAAACACCTTTGTATTTAATAGACACTGAGAGATGTGGAGTAGAAAATTCCGAGAATTACCCATGTCCTTTTTCCAGCTCATTTAAAGTTTTGTTCTCTGTAACAACCCTGTTACAAGTAGCTTGCCACCATTCTTTCCAAGCATGCAAGGAAGGGATCTAAATGCCTGCAGGAGGATGGGAAGCACTTAACTGGGGGAGGCGGGGGGGAGTTAACTGCCACATTGGAGTAAAAGGTTATTAGTACTCACTAATAATTAAAACTAGTATTTTGACTTACTAGTAAAATTGTATTTTGAAGTGGGACTGGAATTAAAATGAGGCAGCTATTATCTGTTTTAACTCAGGAAATACATTGCAAAGATGGGATTGTGGTCATGGAAAACTGTGAAGACAACTGTCAAACTGTCGGACAAATGACATATTGAAGTTGGTGGGTTTTACAAAATAAAGGCTTGAGTAGGAAGAAGGAATAGAAAGCACTGAATAAGTTGGGAAAGTCTGTATTTATTGTGTTTATTATTATTGTTCTTATAAATAAGCATAAATTGTAATGTCAATTCCAGCAGCCATGAATGAAGTTCACTTCTAGATCCATCATTTGAAAAGACACTACACGGTCCTTCCATTTACCCTTCCTCGGTATGCGTTAGAAATAATCCATTTCACCAATGCAGTACCTAGGGAGTACCAGGGCCGTGAAAACTTGTGTCTTTTCTAGTTTCACCTACAATAGGCTTTGGGGTTTTTTAGTTCTGCATACTGGTTATATTTCTGATCTAGATGGAAAACAGTAATGCATTCATCTTTGACTAATTGGATCAAATTATGGTATAAACTCAGAAGGAATAATTTACTTAAAACTGACATTGATTTGGCAGAAATACTTTTTTTTTTTTGTGGTTGCTTTAGCATTGCAGATGAAGAGAAGGATGTGCAAATAAAGAGATCTGTTTTGCCATCTGTAGTTTAAGTTCTTCCTGCCAATGCCACATGTAGCTTAAAGATGTTTATTAACTGATAAGGCAAAATTGCAGAGACCTATTTACATTTGAAAGATTATTCTGAAAAAAAAAAAGAAAAAGTATTAATTAATAATTTGGCATATTTCAAAATACTGGAAAAATTACACTCCCTTTGTGTGTCAGAAAAAAAAAAACAATTGCATGTTCTCTTGTTCCCTGTGTCAGCTTAGTAGAAAGTCCTGAACTTCATACTACAAAGAAAGGTAATTTGTTAGATTTGTACATTCTGTTACTGATGGGAATTATGCCCTTCCAGTTTTAGTGTCCTAGATACCCCTTGAAGAAAGCCCGTTCGGTGTTACATGTCTCTCAAAACCTTCTTTCAGGGCTTAAGTGAGTCTGTACTTTTGGAAACAGCTTGCTGGAAATTTCCCAGTGAAACTGTTCTTGATACGGAGCTATTTTTGACTGATATTTTTTTCCTGAAATTTCTGTGGAAAATTCTGGTGGTTACTCAAAGGTTTCAACTGAAATTTCTGTCAATCATGTGCGTTTTTGCAGGCAAAAACTTGAAAATTTATGCGAGGAAAATCTCAAACCAGCTGTAGTGGTGAGCACAGGGGAGAATTCCACATTTTTCGTGAGGTCGATGCTTCTTTGAAAGAAAATAAGTCCCTGTGCTACTAGTATTATACATAGAAAGACGATGTAAGCAGAACTACCTGTGGTCTTTTTGACCTAAGATACAGTTGTCTTCTTTGTTGCTGTTTATTTTTAATGTTAAGATAGATTGCCCATCAAAGTTAGGTAACATACACACTTCTGTAACTTTGCCACCTCCAAACAGAAGCTGTTAGTTTGTGTCAGTCATTTAAAGTAGAGATAATGTCTGTCTGCAGTAATTGCATCCGGTATCCGTCAGTGCGTTTCGTTAGTAACATCGTGGTTCTACCTGATGGGGAATGGCTGAGGTTATTGAGCTCCTTCTGGAAATCCTGACCCACCCAAGCAGCGCTGAGAGGCGGCTGCCTTCTGTCGGTCATGGCACAAGTTGGTAGAGAGGCAAAACTGTGCTTACAATACAGTAAGACCTGTAATTATTTCCTCTCAGGACCTGTAAGTCCTTCCCTGTATGCCCACATCCAGAAATGTCTCCTCTTATTATGCTTAATTCAAAGTGGGTGAACTGCCTGACCATTTTGAATGACATTATGTATGCACAGAAGACAATATACCTGCTTAATAGGATTTCTGATTGACACCTTATTTTAGCTCTGTGAGTAAAGCTTTGGATCTTGTGGTTTCGTAAAGATTTTTATGGATTACTTAAGCATCACAGTAAAACTCACATATTGTTTTAACTAGATGGTCAAAATAACTGTGAGTGAATATATAGACTTCTTAAAAGTGTAACAGTCCCTATGTAAGGAAAGACTGGTATGTGATTTGTGAATAGACTAAGCATCTCTTATCTCTTTAAGATACAACATAAAAAGACTTTATTAGAATGTGAATCTTTACTTCACCTGAGGAAACATTTTGAAACACTCTCCCATTATTCAATTAAAGGTTTGTTTACAATAACATGTGGCATTATATCCCCCTTAGTAAAAGTATCTTTTCACGTTATTGAAGAAATGTGTATCAGAAGCTGTGTTTAAAAGCTGTGTCATCACCTTATGTCTTCTGTTGTGTGAAATTCGTGAAATCTCTTGGATTGAAATCTCTCAAGCCCTATTGCTTATTTTGAGTAATACCCTATTTTGCAACTCTCAGCATAGAACTTAGCCAGGGGGAGGCTGGACCCGCTTTCCTTGTGTTGTGCTGGAAGCAATTCCCTTCATAGTAACTGTTCTATGTTTTCTTTGATTTTTTCCCTCAATTTGATTTTCCTTTCACATGCATTGTATATAAAGAGTAACAGAGAAGGATGCTGTATAACAACATAAAACAATGTGGTACCAGGTCAGACTGAGACCTCTTCTCACTCACAGAGTGACCGATACCAGTGCCACTGAAGGAACACAAAAGCAAAGTCAGCAGTCAGCTTCCCTGCATATTCTCTCCCAGTCTCCAATGTTTTGTACCAAGGATAGTTTCTGAGCTAGAAGTGGTCTCTTTGTGGCAAATGTTTCACAAGAAATTAAAAAAAAAAAAGTTGAAAAATAATTAGGTTTAATGATCTGTTGCTGGTATTTAAGTTGTATTTTTAAATGGGCTCAGGAGAATGCCCTAAAAGATTGTAATGAATTCCAAGTTGTCAGTTCTTGTCAGTGGGCTATGTTTACTTCAAACTCTTTTAATTTTTGCATGTCAGAGGAAGATGTGAAAAAAACCACAGAAGCAGCTGCTATTGCAATTTTCTCCAGTAATAATATCATTTTTACAATTCCTGATACCTACCAGCCTGAATGTCCCTTTTCTATTCTCCACTTGTCCATACCCTCAGAATAGTGCACAATTTCCAAAGATCCTTTTTATTCCATCTAGTTTGGGTGCTGATTCCATGTTGAAGACGTCTTGGTGGTCTACTGATAGCAGAAAACTCTGGTAAAACCCAGTGATGTTGCAATATGCCAAAGCTTGTCCAGCTGTACAAATTACCATGGTGTCCAGCTGATGTAGGACATGAACTGCATGATCATCTAACCTGTGAAAACGTTAAATCTGAAAATTATTGAGGAGTAGAGAGTTCAACAGACTTTCAGAAAAATTTCTGTGCAGTGTTAACTCCTTTTGTTTAGTGGCTGAGAAGCTTCTCGACATTAAAGGTCTTCCTCAGATTGGCCACAAAGCTCTAACAACACCCTGTCATCAAAAGATTCCCTTCAAAGAGAGTTTTTTTATCTCAATTTCTCTAAATACTTCATTATTTCTGTTTTCAATTTTGAGAAATGTTTCTTTACAGTAGGACTTCCATTGACTTTATTTTCTGCCCAGACTCAAGTCCACATGATGGGAAGGAGGGAAGGAGCTATTTCAATATTTCAGACTTTTGATTCTAGTCTGATTATTCAGTGAAATGGCAGATGGTGAGTCTATCTCTGTCCACTATAAAAATAAATACCATTATGTGAGCTTCTTTCTGGGGAAAGAGGCAAAAAACCCCAGAGTCAGGCAAGGAATTTGGGTTGTATGCCAGCAAAAATTTGCAAGCAAAAACAATTAAGCTTATATATAGCTCTTTTCAGACTTTAATGTTTTGCAGAATAATTTTTCATTACTGAGTAGTACTGTTGCAGCATCAGAGATCTAACTTTTACATATTTTCATTATGTAGTCTTGCTCAGCTCTTGCTCATAACAGTTATTGGAAGTGTCAGTGCAACTGATGGAATCAGATGGGCCATGAATGGTTTGGTTTGAAAGCTGTCACTGAGATGTATAATCTGTTTTTTGATTTTGCAGTTCCTTCATAAAAGTTTAAAAACAATGCAAGATAATGTATATTCATTCATTCTGTAATACAAATTGTTCTGAGAGGTACTTTTTCATTTGTATAATATAGCTTTGGGGGTGAATTAGTTACTTTTATTAGTGAAAAATTAACATCCATAAAGAACTTTGTGGTTTACTCTGTGGATTTAGGACCTGATTTTTGAGAATTTCTCAACATGGTTGAGTCACAGGATTTTTCAAAAATCTGTCTTTTAAGTGTCACAATGGGAGCTGCTGAGCTTTAAGCACTTTGAAAGCCAGGCCCTTTTGTAGTTGTTTAGAATTAAAAATTAGTGAGCTGTTTTAAAAATCTGTTTTCCACATGGTGTATTTCCTTTATCATGGAGAAAGTTTTCATGAAGGAAGACTATAATTGATTAAAACTGTTTTTCCTGTTAATTAAATGTGACACTGCTGGTGTGCTCCTCCATCACTCTTCCAATTATTTTGGGAACAGCAGGAGACTGTATTTTTTTGGAAATATGGGTCTCAGTATTAATTTCTCTTGATTTTATGCTATTGCTTTCATGGTCCATTCCTAGACATAGACAAGGTAACGGTGGATAAGAAAAATCCTTATGTCATTTTAAGAAATATGACCTTAGAAGATAAAATAGTGTTCATCTTGCAGTTCACCCTGAGCGAAAGGCTTTGCTGTTTGGTATGCATTTTGAGTCTACTCAATTCTCCTGTAATAATTAGGAGGGATTGACTTTTTAGTTTCTTAGAGAATGCTTGAAAAGGAAACAATGCTACAAAATCATTCAAAGTTTACTAACTCTGTCACTGATAGTCATTAGTTGAAGCATTGCCTGTCCATGAGCTAACACACTGTTTAAGCTTGATTATCTACAAAGTGAATGGCCAGGACAGACACCTAGCATTTTAACTCACTTTTCTGCACTCTGTTACATGCTGAGAGGAACAGTTTACTCACTTCTGATTAAATTAAGTTCACCCACTTAATTTTACTGTTCAAAAAAAAAAACCAAAAATATCTTTCCTGGGTAACCTTCAGCAACTTCTAAAATCATTATGGCACACTAGGCCAAAAATGTGATGGAAAACATGGTTGCCAGTTAGCCATGGCTTCCACACCTTATCTTCTTTTACCTATGGAAAGAATTAATTGGGATACAGCAGTTCTGTGAGAGAAATCAGTCACTTGCTGCCCTTTTAAAAGATGATGTGGAGTTCATTTTGCTGTTGCAGCTCAGCTAGGCCCTGTGGGGTTAATGTGCTCAGTATGACTTTCAGTTTTTCTTTGATCCAGAGTTATGAGGACCATGTAAATATAGACTGCTCCACTTTTGACAAGAACCAGGAAACATAAATAGGCATTTAATTTATCTGTAAGTAATTTCTCACTTGTTATCAAATAAGGCACATTGGGATTAAGATATTAACAGAAAATGACCATGTTAATGTTCTTATTTCCAAAACAAACAGGCAAAGCCCATAGAGGAGAAATATTTCTGAATTTCTGAGAGTATTAGAAACACTGCAGAGGAAAAAAAAATTATGAAAATGACTTGACAGAGGATTGGTAACTACAACAGATTTAAATAACAAATGGGCATATAATTTAAAAAATCAATACTGAGAAATACAGAAAATGGAGATGGAAAAGATATACTGGGTCATATTCTGCATCTTCTGCTAGAGTACAGTTGTTCACTGCAGTATATCTTTTATCCAGTGTAGCCTTAAATTGTTCAAAGCAAAGGAAATTCCTCTAGTTCCTTTGGGAGTGTCTGCCATAGACTGAAGATCTTGCTGTCAAGGGATGTTTCCAGTCGTTTAACCTAAATTGTGCTCATTTTCCAACCATTAGTGCTGCAGTTCCCTCCTTGGTGTTTGTACCTCTCAGAAGGACCTTGCCATCATAGTGCCTTCAATAATGTTTGCTCATTATACAAACAAAAGGCAAGTCTCTGGGATTCAATAGAAAAGGACAAGGCAAGATGGTGCTGTTACATCCCAGTTGCTAGAACAGCAACATGCGTGTATCTGCACTTGCACCTTTCTCTGTTCCATGGCTAGCAGAGCAGCTTTCCAGTAGGATGAATTACCTGGAGGCTGTGTGTGACCATACTGCTTCCAAACCAAGTACTTAGGCTATCCCAGTCTGGCATTGTGTTGGGAAGCATACACTTACCCAAATGTGCAGAACCAGGGTGTAACAAGGTTAACAATGGCATGACTGTTGCTATCCAAGTTTTTCGAGGCCATCTGAGACATCTATCTCTAGGAAATTCTGTAGATCTTAATTTCATATGAGAATAAGTGATACATTTTTATTAACACCTTTATGTAAGGCAAACAATGAAGAAAGCAGAGGTATAGAGAGGCCAGGCTTTTGTGGAGTGAGGGTTTATGTAGGAAGAAATTCGTTATACTACTCAATCCCTCACACTGGTACTCTCCAGATTTTCTGTGTGCCTTCAGACTAAATCACTTAAAGATTCCAGCTGTAATCACTTTCTAGGACATGCCCTTCTTATGCGTTATCACATCATAACTCTGAAGCAGACCAATTTCAATGTTTGGGCATCTGTTAGTTTAATAGCACCTCAAAATGGTATTTCATTGTATTCAGTTAGATAGATGTGTTGTGTCAAAAGCATACAAATGACGGGTGACAGCATACTCACAAAATGCAAAATGTTTTTCTTTCCTTGAAACCTTCCCTTGAAGATGCCCGTTTTTCCCATAGACCCTTTCGCTGTCTTTAAATACCAGCAACACCTTTAGCTCCACCCCATCACGCAATTTTCCTGTATCTTAGAGTCTTGCTGCCAGATGAGGACGCTGGACAGCGGGATTGGAACCTTCCCTCTCCCAGACTCAGGGAACCGATCTACAGGGCGACATGTTTCTAAGCAAGAATCAACCTTGGAAACAGAAGTCCTTGCGCCGTCTGAGCAAGTTCTTCTTTCAGCTCCTTCAGTAAAAGCCAAAACTCTTGAGCGAGAAGTGCCTTCAACAGCTAAGAGCCAGGAGTCTGTGGAAAGCATAATTAGTCACTCAACGTCTGATCCGGCCATGACTGCCAAAGGTATACGACCTTTTCAAAGTCGCCTTCCAAAGCCAGCTTCCTCAGGTAAAATGTCAATTACACTGAAAATCACATTATTTCTGCTCTGACGTCTGTTCTGATTAGCAAAAGTCCTATAATAATGACAATTGATAACATGAATGTTAAATGCGGAGCAGAAGATATTCTTTTTATGAATGCATAAGGTTAACAAGTTGGCGACCTGAGCCATATGGAAATTTTGTTGCACATAGTGCTTATCTGAGGAAGAAAAATGTGTTAAGTGCTTAAATCCTTTTCTCAAGAAACAGTACTTGAAGAAAAAATACATATACCAGCCTTGGAATTTGACTTAAATAAGAATGCAGATGTTCAGCAATATTCAGGATAAGACTGCGGCAAAGTACAAAGCATAGCCATGTTGTGACATAGAAAAGATGTATTCATAAAGTCTTGCTTTTGAAACTAGATTTGGGCTAAAGACTCCTTTGGCCTCAGTGCATAAATTCTCTCCCAATGAATATATGGCCTTGACCTCAAACAAGACTCTCATTACTTTACTACATTATATAAATACTTTTCTATATATGAACATAAAATACCTTACTTTCACTTATCAGCTATGTGTGTGTTTAAACTGTAAAACAAAAGCTGACAAAGGAATGAAAGGACTAGCAATCCAGCAAAGCACCAACAAATAACTTTGTGTTAGTAAATAGTTCCATTGAACACTGTGCAGCTTTTTTATAAATGCACACTGACCATTTATATACATTTTTAATCAAGATATATGTGAATATTTTTATCAATATATATGTGAATAACATTAGAAATCATACATACAGTGTTTATATCAGGGAATTTTTCATCGTCATCATGATAGATATGGTACAAAACACAGTAGAAGTAATTGGTTTAATGGAGAAGAGTTGTTTGTTGTGACCAAATGCAATGTCATGTATTTATTGGGGTTATGATTGTTAGCACTTTGTCAGTGTAAGTATTTATTGTTCCTCTAAAAGCTGTGAGTGTTTAACTTGCATAAATCTGTATTACTCTATAAGAGAGAATCCACGTAATTAGCATGGGAGGTTAAATACCAAGTTTAAGCTTAGTTTAAGGCCATCAAATATATGTTCTGCTAATGAGCTGATGTATATTGAGCCTAGGAGGAAAGAAGCCTCTTTTATATGTTCATAAGATGCATAGCAGAAGAATTCTAATTAAACATCTTAGAACTTAGTTGATTTAGCAATATTCCCAGTGCAGTATTGTAATGGTATAGCAGACTGCAAACACACATTGTATGCTGCGTTGCAGACTCTGCTGGTTTCAATCAATGGTAAATAAAATATATTTTAATACTTATTATTTTTTAAATAAATGTACTGTTAATTAATGGTACAGCTAAGAAGGATTCAGAAGAGAAATCTTAGTTATAGATTATGTGCTACATGCTTGAATAGCCACATGTGTGACCTCAATTCAGCAGTGTGCTACAGAGTAGAGTCCATGATTAAACACTGTCATTATAACAAATTGAACAGAAACTGCAAGCATTGAATTGCTTCATAAGAAGTCAGTAGCAGTAAGATTGTTCTGATCTTAATGCTAATATTCACTGCACCAACCTTGTAAGGTTTGTATCTTAATTAAATTGTCATGAAGAGATGTTTAAAAAAAGTAGTATACATCAGATGGTGGGGTCAGCTCAGTCTTTACTAGAATATTTTAATTCAATTCTTCTCCCCTTCGCTTTTTCATCCAAATTACAATCATCACTTTATTTCTTATGCACTGTATGTCTTCTTTGATGTTCTGATTTTGCTTAGTGCAAATATAGCAAATATAAAGTCTAGCTGATTGAGAATTTCTGCTAGAAAGGTACTTCTAATTATGTTAACAGACTTTCTCTCTCTGAGAACATAGAATAACAAAAGCAGAGCCTACAATGTCTAGTAGTAGTTATTGAATGTTATATTCAAGAAGTACATATTGAATGCTTATTTGAAAAAGTATATATTTTAAAACTATTAGAGGTATTTAAATCCATGCCTTCCTCTTCTCTTCTTAACTGGAAAAGGCTTTGGATCAAATTCTGCCACTGTAGTTGTTAGAATTATTCCAGTAAGTTAGTAAGTTTTTCTTTTGAGTAGGAAGATATTATTGGACATAATGAAAGTATCATGACTTGCCCCCAGTTTTTACTGAATTATAATTGAAACACTGGCATGAGGATGCTGATGAGACCTACAATTTACATAATGTCTCTCTTAATTCAGGAATAGTTAACCTTGCAAAGCAAAGTGAGCAAGTACCAAGTTCTGTGACCTCTGCCTCATTAGAGCATACCGAAGAAACTGTGGAAAACAGAAAAGTTCTTCCAGAGTGGACCACTAAAAAAACTACTAAAACAAAGGTAGAAGTTAAGCAGTGTCATCTATTAAATGAGATATGTATTGTGGTGTAAAGAATCAGAAATGGTGAATGTTTGTAATATCGTGGGAGGAGTAACTAGCAATCTAACAGCTACGTTTACTTTCTTGCACTTCATTTGCAATCTCATTATTTAATAATAATAATAACAACAATTCAGCACCCAAAGGTACTTTGTCTTCATGGTTTACAAACGTGTTTTAATTAAAAATCCTCACAGGCATTTTATAGGCAAGGAAATTGAGACCTTTTACCCTGTGTTTTTCTCTTCAAGAAACTTGATCTTGTTTGTTTGCTTTCCATGCAATTCAGACATTTTTTTCCCCAGGTCTAAGTTTCTTTGTCTGTATGGCTAAGTAGTACGAGCATTTGAGCAGATGTGCTGTGAAACTATTGTGAAAGGGAAAATAATCTTCTTACATGTTTCTGTGTGGTTTTGATTAATCCCTGCAATGATCTGTCTGTCCTTCAATGTTTTCATGAAAACTGCAGAAAGAACAGCAAATGCATATAGCATATATGCAAATACATACAGCTATGTAAAAGCTACTGCTGATGGTTGTCAAGTTACTCATATTCGGGAATGCCGGGCTGTCAAGCCTCACAAGAAGTACAGGGTCAGCAGGTTAGCAAAGACAGACAAAACTTTATCAAGAAAGTGGGCGTTAAGCAAGGCACTTGTCAGACTGCTGGCTAATAAGCCTTACGTTACAAGAAGCTAAAAACATTTTGTTGCACAATTTCTTTGCATGTCTGCTTTATCCATGTATTCACTAACTGCATTATCTCACATTTTTAATGACCCTGCTCTGGGTATTTAGAATAGAAACAGATAAAATTATTAGTCTCGTACATCATTGACAAACTGGTTGTGAATCCTTTGCAGTGCAATAGTCTTGGCTTCCAAGTAACAACCATGTCAGCATGGTCTTCACCTTGAGAATGTCGTAACTGACCACCTCCAGTCCCAAAACCTTCTTAACACATGATACATGTCTTACTGCTAATTAATCTGCCTCAGGGTCAGTGTGGGTGTAGCTGGCATGTGCATGTGTCTAAATGGCTTTGGGACTACAGCTGACTTGCACTCTTCCAATTTTACAGGTAATGTTGAGCATACCTGGCTACATGCAGGTATCCTCAGGTCTGGTCCCCTCTCCATAAGTATGTGCTTCCTATCAAATGGATGTCCTTCTGCATCAGTTAAAAACTGCAACATGGATGGGAAGATGGGGAAATTAATACCACTCTTTGAAAAATGGAATTACAAACTCTTTTGAGCCACTGACAGGCAATTGGGTTAGGTTAGTAGGTAGTATTTGTACCTGTAGATGTCTCAGGCTTATCTTCCTCATACCCATTTTGTGGGTTTTATTGTACTCAGCTGCTGCTCCTGAAAGGTTAAAGCCTTCAGGCTTTCCATGATTAGAAACTGTCCCGAGCCATCAGCATTCCTTTTTACTCTCTGAAGAAGACCCTTGATGTTGGTCCTGAAGAGAAAAGGGATAGGAATCAGCTGGGAACTAAGGGCTTTCCAGTACTGTTATGTAAATGCTGGGATAAGGAATATGAACTTAGGGAGAACTTAGGATTTACTGGTATAGAAAGCATGAGTATTGTCTAGTGGCCATCCTAATTGCCTTTAGAATTGCTTGCAGCAAACCGTTGGTTGTGTGATAATTTTACATGGTATGAATACACTGAATTAAACATACTTGAGAAGTTTTAAAATTGAACTTGGTGGATGATATTATCTGAAAATGTTGATAAATTTGAAAATGAAATTGCAGTGAAAAAAATGGTAAAATCTGACTGTGTCTGCCATACTAACTCAGGAGACTTACCAGAAGAATGTGTTATTTCCCCACGTCAGACTGATGATTACTTACTTGAAAGAGAAGTGGTTAGCTAAACTGGTAATGCAGAGGTTTTTTCCAGTTGAACTATCCATTTTTGCTGCATGATCAATATAAAATGTTCCACTCCTAATACCATCTTTGTAATTATCTTGATATATATGCATCATCTGAATGATTGCAATTCCCTTATTTGTACAGGACAGAGCTCTGAGAGTATGTACTTATTCTGCAAGCAGCAGTGACACTGAGCTGGAGCCAGAGTATGAAACAAATTATTTTAGAACTGCAGAGGAGACTTTAGTAGAGTTAACAAAGAACAACAAACAAGGTAATTGAAAATTTCTACATAAAAATGTATATCCCTCATCTCCACTCTGACTCAGCAGCAGATAGTGTCCTTCATTGAACTTTCTAACCCCAGATCTTACTTCAGTTTAATTTTCTATTAGCTTTTTATTACTTCTTGCTTTTTTTTCTATATGTGTATTTTTTTTCCCTCTCTTCCACAGTTTTTGCTAGCAGGGGCTTAACTTGTAGATTTTTGTGCATAAATCCCTGCAGTGTAAGTAAGAAGAAGTTTTCTGTTACATTATTACAACATTTGAAAGGTGACTATAAAAATAGTTTCCCTTTTTATCTTTTTAATTGTATTGGCCAGTTGAAATAACCCAGTGATCAAGGCTGTAGTTTTCCAGCCTCTGTATCAAAGTGATGCTGGTTATGGTGCCATAGTGACATCCCTCTCATTGTCCTCCATGTATATATTGCCATTTTCAAGTATCAAACCTTTTTGCAAGAATTGATGGCAATTTGGCATTTACTGAATTCCAGTAGATAAAAACACATTAAGTGAAGTTCTTGAGATAATGGTTTTCTTTGTGTTTAATAATCCAAGAAATTGCTGCCTTTTCTTCACCACTGGCTTGCCCGTGCTGGAAGCTCCCTTTCAGTTCAGATGTGTGCCCTCTGGAAGAGGGAGAAGAGCGTGGCTCATATCTTGCCTACGCAGCCAGTGGCTTCCCTGCAGGAGATAAATTCTGGCCAGTGCGAGGTCTCAGCACCACCGGAGCCCTGAGAGCTTAAGCAGTACCTCAGTGACTCGTAGGATTTGTGCTGACCCTCCGCACAGCAGCGAGCTTGACCTAGCAGAGATTAGCACCTACAGTAGATACCGTAGTGATGAATGCATTAAAAATGTCGTGGACAGCTAGATACTGTCAACAGACATACTGTGCTCTTTAGTGTCTGCTGGGAGTTGGACTTAAATATTTGACATTTTCAGAGCTAATCCATTTTTTCTGATTTCGTCAGAGAGAGAGCAGAGGAGGAAGCTAGGACCTTTTATTTACATTACTCCTGTAACTATATTTTTAATCTATATGAAATGTTGCAAGTCATTTAACTCAGCCCATAAACACTTTTTTTTTACAGATTTTGCTTTTTACAAATCATGTTCCAATGAAAGATATGTTTTGTTAAAGAGGTAGATAAACATTTTTTTCTCCATTAATCACAATTTGCAAATAAAGGGTTTTGTTGTATGTAAGCAGTTGCATTAAATGGCAGCAGATTGCAAGTTTAACGATAAGATGACTTGAAGTCACAATTTTACATGTCAAGTAATTAATTTTGTGTATATGCCTAACTTTGGGGCTAGTAACAGAATTAAAAATCATAACTGTGATTGAGACAAATAGAAAATAACATTATAAAGCATTATTGCGGAAGTATTTCTGCTGTGGTCATTCCTTATGGTCAGGATTTCTGTTCTGTGCTCTATAAATGCAGTTCTCGCATCGTATTAATAACAATACTTTATTCCACTCTGTGTTCAAAGATCTTAGCTTCTTTATGCACACAAGTGATACAATTTCAGAACAACCACGTGAGGCTGAGGCAGGGGCTGCAGCAAACTAATTCATAGAGAGCATTTTTATATGTATAGATAGTTATATTTCTTAGATGAGTCCTCAAAACATTAAGGAACTTTCACTAGTTGCACAACTATAATGTTGGAGTGACTTCCATTTTCCATTTGAGCAGGGAACAGAAAGACTGAGAGGCTGAATGCCCAACGCAAAGGCTGTTAAAAGTCAATAAGACCTTCATTGATTTAGTGAGCTTTGGATGAGGCTCCCAGTACATTGCCTAATGTTTTGGAGGGGTTTTTTTTGTTTTGTTTTGATCTTCTGAATGAGTTTTCAGCCTTGGACTTTGGAAACTGAGGTTTTATTCCTAATGTTCTTGTATTACAATAGGATCTGTAACAAACAGGTAGGACCTGTTTCTTACCTTAATAGGGTATTTTTTATACTGTTGTATTCACAGCTAAAAATGTAGAGAAAAGGAAGAAATTATCAAATATAGTCAAACTGAAAGACATGCTAAAGGAACTTAGCACATCTGCCATGTAAGGCTGTTAAGAAAGAAGAATGAAAACTTAGAGCAAATAATAAATAAGATCCCCCCCAAGTTAACCATGTTGTCTACAATCAAAAAGGAAAAGAAGTTAATTCTGGTTGTCTCATAGCATCTCCTTCACGTTGCATATTAAGTATGAGTAGTCCCCCGTATCTGCATTGATTGAAGAGTTAGGAGCTAGTATTTTAATGCTTTTATTGCATTTAATGCCAGATACCGTAAAACATTTGAAATACATTTTAAAATTGTAAAATTGCATTACAATGTAATTTAATCAATTAAATATGCCGTAATGATATTGTATTTAACATCTCTTACAGTTGAGGAGGAAAAACAAAATCAGAGAAAGTCATTTCTGGGGAACCCAATCTCAATCTTGGATTTATACCAGCACAGTCTCTATGGCCATTTTGGAGAGGATGGACCTGAACAATTAACACATTACAGTTTAATTGAGCAGCTGAGTGGAGCCTCCAGTAAAGACAGCAAGGGCAAGGACAGCCCAAGTGTGAGTTACTGTGATTTTTGTTTTCTTTATAATTTTCTTCATCATTATTTTTATTTGCTTCTTGTTTTTTCCTCAGTCTGGTTGTGTTGACTGATTACAAAAACCAGGCAGACTTGAAAAAAACAGCATGACCTGCAGAAGAGTAAAGATCTAAATATTTTTAGGACAGAATGTTACATTCTGATGCTCACCTGTCATAAAATTAGACTTTCAAAATTGACAAGTAGAGACAGACTAGCGCTAGCACTTTACCATTAGAGAGGAGCTGAAATTTAAGGGAAGCAAGAAAACACAGAATTTATCTTTTAAGGTTGCTCCTTCACGTATAGTTAGAGAATATGTATAGCACAACATGTAGTAAACAACTGAAACATCTGAAGTAGTATTCCTGAAAATTTAAATGAACCTATGCTATGAAAGTCAGCTATCTTCTGGTCTCTTTTGAAATAACTCTTGGTGTTAGCACTGGAACTCCTGATTTGAGAGTTTTAAACATGATTGTGATGAAGATGAGTCCTGATCTGATTGGTGGATCTTGATGCTAAACTGAAACAAATTAGTTTTCTCCACTTACTTCATGCGAATCCACTTGCTATTTCTGTCTCTAAAATTGTTAAACCTGACATCATGCAGTCTCAACAACGCTGAAAAGCAACTTCTCAACCAGCTCTTTTCCTCCTCTTTTCTCATGCCTTCTCCTCTCATCCTCACACTTCTTTCTCACTTTTTCTCTCCTTTGCTCTAACAGGCCTATTTGTTTGAAAATAGAGCTGCCCAGCCATGATCCACTGTAATCACTCTGCGTCCATGTACAGTCCCTTTCCAGCTCTTCTTCTTTTTAAATACAAGCTCTTTTGTTTCTGTGTGTAGCACTCAGCACATTTTGGTTATGTTACAGTATAAACAAAGGTGGTAGAAGAAAATAGTGAATGAGCTGCTGTTTTGTAGCATACTGGTATATTTCATAAGTGAAAAATAATTTTCCTCTCTTCCCAAACCCCAGTTTTCAGCTTCAGAAAATCACTGTGCATTGTAACTTCAGAGGTGATTAACTCTCACCAAAGTTAGAGTCTTACAGCTTTCAGCAATCTGGGCCAAATGTGCAGAAGGAATGTGTAGAACAACCTGGCAGGGCCCCTGTTTATTCCAACTCTGTTGGCATGAAAGCCACGCTTAACTGAATATTAAATTGACTCACAAACTTCAAAAGAAAAATCTTAAATATATCTGCCTCATTTCCCAATCGACCAAATTTCACTAGTACCCAGAATATGATTCAATATTTGAATATATTTGGGTTGTATTAGAAAGAACAATTTTAAAGAATCTGGTTTTATAGTTGGGAAGAAGAAAAGGGGGAAAAAAAAGGTAGCAGAAGAGTATTAAAAAGGATAGATGAAGGAAAATAATTTGAGCATCCACTTAATTCCTCATCTTGAATGTCTAGAAATTCATAGCTTAATTATGCAGATGAGAAGAATTACATATGTATGTGTGTGTATATATAAAATATGTAAAATCAGTTCTTCCTTCTGAAGGCCAAGCTCTTTTGCTATTAACAGAGCAGTTAGATTTCATTCCACTATAGAAAAGTGGCTCAGAGTTGCATCTACTTTCTTCTCATGCATTTCTTGTATATGACATCTCTGCAATGTGCCACATCAGCATCAAAACTTGAACAAAACTCATTCAAATAGCCTTAGGATCCTTGTAAAAAACCATCATTAAACTAGAAGGCAACAGGTATAACTCAGCACTAGCATTTTTCATGCATTATGTTGGGAGCTTTTGAGATTACTTTTTGAGGATCTGCAATAGCTCTCAAAACAGCATTGCCTTTTGGTGAACAGTGAGAGCTCAATAATGCACTCAAGATTTGCCTGTTAGCATTAAACTTTTCAGAATGACAAATGAGAGGCAGTAACCATGCAAAGCAGGTTGTCCTGTACTCCTCGTTTGAACCACCGTGGCAAATTTTTCTGAGCTGTCATTTGTCCAACCCAAGAAGATGCACAATCTAAATCAGAACTGTGTGATCTGGAACACTACCCACAAAAAAAAAAAGGAGGACACCAGAAACTGAGGCACTTAGGGCCAACAGCTCTGAAAAAAAACAGATAAATTTTGAGGTGAGGGGAAATGCAGCTTTCATGCAGAATATTTGGCATTTTGAAAAAGGAAATGGTACATGCTTTGAATTTCATTCCCAAATGGTGTCTGTGAAGCCTTAAAAAAAGAAAAAAAAAATCAACCAAGTGTCGTGATGGACAGAATGAGTTTATACTGCTTGTCAAAAGAGCAGTGTGCTGCATCAGTCCCTCAGCCCAATTAAATTGGACTGTAGAGCACCAGTACGGTAGTGGCTTCAGACTGGGTGCTCTAATGAGACGTTCTGGCAGGAAGCTCTGTTAACCCAGACTTACTATCGTTTGAATTGTCTCCTTCTCACCAAACATATTCACCAGCATTTCCCCCAAAGTATAGACACAACAAGTTTTATCAGCAAAAAAGTATTGCACAGAAGGAGTTCCAGAAGGGAAACAACCAAAGGGAAGTACTAAGCTGACGGGACACTGAATGAACAGTTTCAGGAATGGAAAAAAAAAAAAGGCTTTTACACGTATTTATTGTCCTAGTTTCTTATTTGCCAAGTCTTAAACAGCATCCAAGAGATGCCAAGCATCTCTTGGCACTAAGGCCAATTTTATGTTACATTTATTTTGACCTGGAAAACATATTCTGAAATAATGTCATCCTTTTCTACACTGCAGAATTTTGGACAAGAAAATAGTAATTTCAAAGAACAGAATAAGATGCATTGAATCATGAACATAAAATTTTAACTTAAATTAACAGCCATGGTGTATTTTCCTTATGTAGGATTTGTAAAAGAAGAAACAATAATTTTTATATGTATCAAATGAAGTAATTTAAATTGAACAGTAACTTTTCTGATCTAATAAAACACGTGCAGCACCTGATCCAAAGGCCACTGCGGTCAGCCCGTGGGAGACACCTATTCAGTGACACTTCAGTGAGGCCTGCCTGAAACAGCTGCTCCTCTTCCTTGTGGCAGTAGCTGGTCGTGCCTTGAGCAGTTTGCTGATGTCATTTTGCAATGAAAAAAATTATTTCACATTTCAATTAATTTACTGTTTAGACTTTAAAAGTTCGGAGATTTATTTTTTCTTATAAAAATTTGGAAAACAAGACAAATTTCCCTCACCCAGGCCCGTTGTTTATTAACTTATTTTATGACCAAACAAGAACCGACACAAGACTTTTTATTGTCATCTTTGTTCCCTTGGAGAAGTAACTGAGTTGGTCAAAGATTTTTTTTACTTAATCATCGTTAGGATTCCAAAGCATCATGAAAAATACATTTTCTTCTCTGTCCTTTACCAATCATCACATACTTTTTCTCTGTAATACAGCCCTTCTTGCTTTCTTTTGTCCCTGTGTATTACTTGGTTTGAGTCACCATCAAGGCTTGCTTGTATTTCAAGGCATGACTTCAGCACTTAAAAGAAAAGATCCTTTATGAAAGAAGTTGGTACCCATCACAGGTTTGTAAATCCTCTAGTTTTCCCTCAGTTGTGATGACATACATAAGAAATCTGACATTTCTGGCACAGTTAACTACATCAGCAATTTAACTAGGAGGCTCATCATGTGGAGTTGTGGTCTTATTCAACACGGCAGAGTTTGTATGTGTTGTACAGATGATTCATGAAGGAGATCAAACGCTCAAATCACCGTGTCTTGCAATTCAAGAAGATATGAGAGCTTGCTGGCAAATACAGAAAAAGGAAAAATTAGAGAATTTGCTGCTGTTTTGACTGCACTTACAAATGGAGCTGATGTGGCGGCATTCCCAGATAAACTCAAGGTTTTTTACAGCTGAGTAAGCTGATTGGAAGTTAATGCTATACGGTTGACTCATTGTGCTCAAAAGCCTTCTAATGCATCGTAATAACAGAGGGGAATATCCACAAAGAGGCTAGAAACAAGAATAAGAAAGTTTGGTAATTGCACAACACTTGCTGCCTTCAAGAATCCCAGAGCATTAAGCTGATACTGTAGAGGATGTTCCAGCATTCCGGAATTGCAGCAATAGTTAAAGCAGCCTAGACACTTCTGCAGGCTGCACTAAACAAGAGTAAGGGCAAACAAAGAAAGGCATGAGCTGCTTCTGCCTGCGTCTCGTCTCCTACAGAGATCAGTAAGTCTTGAGCCAGGGTACGCATTGGCAGCACACTGGGCACTTTGCACTGTTCACCCATTTAGGCAGCTCTTGGAGAATGTGCCGGCAAAGTTTATCTGCCTGATTTGGGTTCTCTGAGTCACTTTCTGAAGGTGCCTTATTCTCTCTGATAGAAAGAAGGTCTTGCACTCTTAAATGGAGCTTCTCTTAAAAGAGACTCTGTGTTTAAAAGTCTGAAGTAGTTCCAGGGAGACTGTGTGCACTCTGCTTTCACAGAGAACTGATTTTTTTCACATTATCAGATATGCTTAGGGAGGGATTCTGCTTATCACATGTGAAAAAGCCTAAGATAATGATTTGGGTCCAGTTAGCAGCTGGGAAGAGCTGCATCCTAAGAGTTTAAAGTGGGAAGGAACTACTTGCTTCCTTGCCATGACCAGAGAAGGGGAGCCTACGCAGCTAGCTTATACTGGCTTATACTGTACTATACCAAACTTTCAACCCAAAGTCAGCAAGATGAACATTGCCCCAAGCTTTCCTCTCTGAGGAACTAGTAAAAAGCAGTTCTTACAGCTACCATTTGTATTTTAGAGAGTGAAACTGCATCTCAGTGCACCCTCAGGTAAGCACGAAGTAATTTCCTTGCTTATAGTTTCATAATAACAAGAGCTCCTGCAGCTGGGGCAGCACTGGGTGATGTTTGGCTAGTTGCTTGGTCTCAGGATCTCAGTTTTACTGTCTGTAAATTGAGAACAGCAATACCTATCTCATGTTACAACCAGAAAGAAAACAGCAAATGCTCTAGATGACCTAGGTCTTAGCTTGTTTTGTATAATGTGTATGTTACTGCAAATATAGAATTTGAAGCAACTCTTACAAATTATTATACTAGAAAGTGATAGAAGATAGAAAGGGTCCCTTGTCAATAAGAGAAGGTATCTAGATGGGCTGAATCAAATACAGGAATTGGTTGATTACGGATTTATGTGTACTGATTGTATAATTCAGTTTACTGTGTATCAAGCACAGAAACCTCACCTCCTCTTTGCTATTTTCCTTGCCAGACTTAAGAGAGAGGAAGATGATGAGGTGAGGACAGAATCAGTTATATTTCCTTTCCTAGCCCTGATGAACATAAGATGTTAGGGAAGATACTGCCTTTGTACAATTTGTAGATGGTGAATAAGTCTGCAGACTCATTCACCCATCTTTTGTGTTTTAAGATCAATGGTTTTTATTTGTGTAAGGAATTAGTATATCAAATCCTTGCATATATTTAGGAAGGCGGCCTATAAATGTAAACATTAGGTGACACCAGCCTAGAACCAGACATTATAATTCAGTCAGGATCAGATATCCTTTCATCCTCCCTGTCACAAAAGCTGAAAATAACATTTACAGTATTTATGCTTTTGTATTTGATCTTCAAAACTCACATCATGTTAGCACAGGGTGTATATAGAAGATCCAACAACAGTTTTATAAAGGGCAGCATTACAAAGGGAAAGTAAACTACCCAGCAGACTCCTCTGTCCATTTAGAGCTCAGCACCTATTTTGAAAGCACAACAAAATACCTCACCCAAAGAACCGGAGCATGTTCTGAGCACCGTGCTCAAATTGGCTAGGACCCAAGCCAGAAGTCTCACGGTGGTGTAAAGCCATGCAGGAGTACCCGCTCAGGTCGGAGCACGTGGCAGCCCTGAGGTGGCCCAGCGGGAGCTGGGCTGCCCCGAGCTCGCTTGCCTCATGCGTGCTTGCTCGGAGCTGCCCTGGACCTCTGCCTCTAGATGTGGTGCTGCCGGGCAAGGTCCCGTCTGTCTGCCGCCACCGCCGGGAGGTCACCAAGGCGCTCGCAGAAGGCCTTGCTGGCCATGGACTGCACTACTGAAATAGCCACTCCCTGCACCACAGCCCCCCCGTTCCCTAAGCGTGGCATGTATGGGGTCTTTAAGCTGCACGTTTCTATTTGTCAAAATTGTCTCCATAGAATTTACCCACTGACATGCTTGGGGCTGCGAGACTTCCTTTCTGTTTAATCAAAGGGGTTTGATTCTCAGATGAATGATGCAATACTTGTTCCGTCAAAGTAAAGACTGTCTTGAGTAATTACCCGAGTTGATGTAAGATCTATTGTCAGGGGAATTTTACAGGAGTATTTGACAATGTAAGTGACAAAAACCACAGGAGCATGATCTGATAAGAAAACAGATTTTACCATACCACCCATGGGAGTTGTACAGAATTAAAAATATTTTTTCTAGCCTCAAGTCTGATTCAACTCAAGTGGGGAAATGTGAAATTAGAAATAGGCTAGGATGTCTCCAGACATCAACAAATCCTACGTCTCTGCATGGTTTTTTTCCTCTCCACAGGGCAAGTTCACAGTCTGAGATCTGCTACCGAGCCTTATATTCCTAATCAGGTCTTATTGTCTCTAGTACCTTGCCATCAAAGTTGCCTCCAAAAAGTGAAGTGAAGAGACAGCAAAACAAGCAATTTGCAGACTGCTAGGCAGTCTCCTGGGACCAGAGTCTCACTTGACGTGTATCACTTAAAAGAAATGTTGTGTAGTGTGGAAGAACATTCTTATAGTTAGCCTGAGGAAGTAGCTTGGCAACAATAAAAAGCTGCAGTTATACAGAGACTCATTTCTCTCCCTCTGCCTTCTAGGTGAAACAACTGAGGCTTCTTACACTGCTGAGAGTTTTAGTAAAAAATCATGCAATGGAGAGTGTCTCAGCAAGGAGGATAACAGCATTCTGCATAACTGTTTTAAGTTTTTAAAAGGCTCTGGCAAGGGAAAACGACATTTGGAAGGCAGAGTCCGCCAGAGAAAATAAGGTTTTTAATGATATGCAAGGGATATTTTAGGAAAAACATACCCTAAAAAAACTGGAAGCTGTTATCTGCTGATACAGTTCTGCTTCTAACACTAATGGACTCAGTAGTTTTCGTACTGTGCCACCAAATCCCATTCTGACTAGCCCTCCAGCTGGTGTAAAAGTTCTCTCTATTTTATGTTCGGTTAGTGTATTTATGGGGACGGGTAGGTGGCAACATTTTAACTCAACTATCTTTTAGCACGGAGTTTTAAAAGAGTATTTGGATATTGATGAGGGACAGAAAGTCTTTGGCTTACTGCAGCAGGCAGAGTGGCATTTAAAACACATGGTGTGCAAGGCTAGAGGAGAATAGTTTGGATGTGAGTCTGAGAGAAGATGCGGAGGAAGTGAAAAGCTGTAGCTACAGGAGGAAAGTTAAGGACTTGAAGCATCGCTGGTGCGTAGGTGCAATTCCAGTGCCTGTGGCACAGTGTCGTGTAACGCGAAATCCCCAAATAGCTCACAGCACTGAGTGAGGTGTGCCTGTGTGGCTTGTCAGGTGCCAGATGCAGATGTGTGGGCTTGTCTGATTTAAGGCAACACACTGAGCGGTCCTGTAGCCACAGCTGGAGTGTTGTGCTCACTGGAGGTAACCCCTTTAGCACTGTAAGGAGTGAAGAACTTTGCCCTTTTTGAGTGGAAAAACTTGATCACTGGAGCAGAAACTCCATATCCCACCATCTCAGCAAGTAAATTTCAAATTATAGAGAGAAGTTTGTCTTTTCAGCATGTAGGAGCTACATAACCACATTACACACTGGCCCTGATGTTGCAAAAAGTCCTGTAGCTCATTTGCTGGAGTCCCCAGAGGAGTGGTCCAAAACTGCTCATATACAAATGCCCAGAGCAACGCAGAGCTGTACAGAGCTAATTAAGAGTGAGCCTGCTTGGGCAGAGTGTTAGCTCAGCTCCTTATGGGCTGGTTACTCCAGGCCATTTCTCAGTGGGGCTGAGTAGCTGGAACAAGCCGGGTGTTGGTAAGACCCCATCGCATTTGGTCCCAGCCCACTGGGCTTGCTCACCGGTATCTTCACATCGCGCTGCACCGTGCCTTGCAGATACAGCCTGAGCACCACAATGTCTGTTTGCCTGTGTGACTGAAGATTACGTAAGGATTTAATAGACACTGTGGCCCTTAGGTGTAAGTAGGTAGAACCTTTGGTCTAATAAGAACCAAAAGCACATACTGAATAAAAGTATCATTTCCTTGTGATGTCCCTGAGTGGGAAATGTTCTGAGCTGTTTTTCAAAGGTTTGACAGATGGAGCTGCTGTGATTTGCAGCCTGGCCCAAAGTGCACTAATGTTTCTGCCATTTGTAGCCAGACGCTCTTCAGTCCTCCATCTTTGGAAATAAAGCTTTAGGTTTCATTTCTCTCTGTGTTGAATTGGAATATTATAATAATACTCTAGGCCAAAATGGAATTTGGGGCACATTAACAGCAACAAATGATAAATATTAGTAAGCTTGTGAGATAGGGTAATTGTTGTAATGGTAGAAATTATATTAGTAATAAAAGAAAAAGCTAAAACATAAATTGGGTGCAATAAACATTGGATTGACTCAATCAAGATAAGAGCAGTAGGGCAGAGAGATAGTCAGTAAGCTTTTTGTTTTCTGAAGCTGGAAAATATTTTGACTCCAAGAGGAGCATGTGATTATCAGAGTTAAATGAGATGAATAATACTGTAATATTTTTGTGAATTGTTTTTCAAGCTGAAACTTGCCTTCCCTTTCTGTAACAGCGATATGTTTAACATAAAGCACTCAAACATCGTGCAAAGAAGGGTAGGAAATGATTGATCTTTCAGTATAAGAGTTCTGTTCTCAGCAGAATACATGAGCAAGTTACACAGCTAATGGTAGCAGGAAATGTGGCAGTATACTGAAAACACGTTAGCAAACAATTTCTTTTTTTAAGAGGATGCTTTTTCTTTTCGTATGTGGACAGACAATAATATCGTAATCAACATAGTCTTTGAAAAGAAGGCAAATTTTATGTCAGATATTGGCAAAAATCATATAGAAATAATTTGCAGGTGTTTATAGTTTGTTCCACAGGCTGCTTTCATCTACCAAAAGTGATTCACCTTTTATTTAAATGAGAGGTTATACTGGACTTTGTGCAATATGACACACAGATTGTCTAAATCCTTAAGAAAAATATGGTTAAATAGTTTTTGCAAGCTCAAACACTCTATAAGAAGTCCCAAAGTGAAATATTTTATTTATTACTGTATTTTTAGGCCCCAGCACATGAATTTTGGGCCTTATGCAGCATCCATATTATTTTAATGGAAAGTAATATTTGTCTTTGGTAGGAGAAACAAACATGGGATTTAGCAGACTTATTAGCAGTAAGTGACACAGGGAAGTTAGGAAGTTTGTAAGATACAGCTGCGTAATTTAAATGTCTAATTGTCTTTCACAAAGGCTAAAAAGAGCGATACAAGTTTTCGTAGCACAGGTCAGAGTCCTCCCAGCCTGAACTGCCCATCAACCCGTCAATGGCTGAGACACCTCCTGATAGTTCCGCTCCCATTCGTGCCACCTTCTCTGGATTACTCCATTCTTTGCCTCATCATTAGTAGAGGTCACTAAAACTTTCACATACTATAAAAAGCTGTAGCCTTAAGAACTTCCCTTAATTACTCTAGTGTTATTCTCAGCAAATAAAACCTCGAGTAATAATTTGAAGAATTATATTAATAACTGCCAGTCAAACATTTAAAAGTTATTTTTCTGACATTGCATTACATAGGCATATACACTGTGGGTTATTGAATGCTCTGTAAAACATACGGTAAACAGAAACCTCAGCTGGACTGGGTGGATGAAGAGTAAAGCAGAAGTGAGTGGGAATGAAGAAATTAAACATGAATATATTATATAGCATTATAAAATTAGAATGTTAATAATGCAGTAATAGTCTGCGACATTTCTTATAACAGCAGTGTCTAGACTTCACCAAGACACTATATCCTCAGAAAAGTTACCAGATAGGAAAACTTGTTGGTAACACATATACTAGGATGCAAAGCAGATTTGAAATCTAAGAGCTTTTCAGACAATGCTGGAAACTGAGAAACAGAGGTAGCCAGGCAGCCAGCACACTCTGCCTGATCACTGTTGCAAGAATTATTTTGCTCTGCATAGCCTAACTGGAGATTGTGGCCCCTAATCAGTAAAAATACAGGCCAGTTTTTTCAAGCTTCGTTTCCTAATGGCTGTGCCTAAATTCATATTTAGACAGTTTAGCAGCCCAGTTTTCAAAGGTGCTAGAAATCTGCAGCTTGTGCTGATGTCTCTGACAGATTCACATTGGATCCTGTGAACATCATGGTGTTCATATAGGTGCTCGAAAATGGATTTAGATATTCTCCCTCTCTCTGGCAGAATTTTGATCTGTAGCATCCTACTTCTGTACATGGGCTCTGTGGGCAGTGTCATGGAGCATCAGTAGACATTTTTCCCCGAGTTAAAAGGAGGGCCAAATACTGTGTACTTTTTAATCTGGTCCTACAATGTTACAGTTAAGATCATATTATAATGAAACTCTTCGTATTTTAAACCCATTTATTTATTGCATTTTTCATAACATTAGAATAAGAGCAACTGGAAAGTGCTAAAACTTTCATCTGTATCATTTTACAGAATATTTTTATTATTACTATTATTGGAACATCATTCTTTCTTTTGTTTCTGAGAACAACTATAACAAGTCAGGCTAGTACATTTATAATACAGCATTTCTATATGTAAAATCCATTGTAAAAACATGAAATCCGTATTATGACATCATCAGTAGCACAGTGATGAAAATAGAGGCAGCAGAGCAAACGAAAGAACAGCAGTCACCATCTGAAAGAGCTGCATGATGTGGAGAGCTGTGGCCTTTCTGGTTAACTGCTAAAGTCTGAATAGTCTGGAGGTCCTGTTTGCTCATGGTAGTTTCATCTCTTGTAGTGGTGATACCAGAAGATGAAGTGTCTGGCTACGTAGGAAATGTAGGTATGAAGACATTTATCTTCTTGTCTTGTTCTACAAGGCAAATACTGTTGAGTTTTTTCCTCACGTTACATAAAAACTACTTGGTTGCTCAATCAGTATGTTTTCTAACTGTAAAGGAGGCTAATGTTGATGGCACCCACTGGTGTCACATGCACTGCATGTAGCTCAGAAGTGTCCTTCTGTCCCCGTGAAAGTGTTTGGGAACCCACATGTTCTCCACCTCAGCCAAAAAATTTGACACCAAGTAGGGAATGCACAGGGCTTGGGATTTTGGGTATCTCCTGCCATTCCTGTGGGAGACAGAGCTTCTTTTGCCTCCATGTCCTGTTCCTCCAGAAGGCTGTAAGGCTGTAAGTCTGGATGCCAAAGGACAGAAGAATCCAGATTTGTGAATGCATCCTTGTAACTCCTCAGTGTCCATAGGTCCTAGGACACAGGGCACCAACAGAAACCTCTCCATAGTCTCTGGATCGCAGGAAACCTCTCAGCTTTTACGCAGGGCAGTCCAATAGAAATAAATCATAGACAACTCCAACTGATACATCAGAGTCTGGCTTGTTGCTGGTAGCATTAGCATTTGCTAACCTGTGCTAAGCCAATTTTGTGAGACAGCTGGGAGTTTAACAAACCTATTTCAGATTGTATTTTGGAAGAACCTCAAGCATGGGGGAAACTGGTCATGTTCTGCTCATTGCAGCAGATGGTATCCCATTTGGTGTTTGTTAGCTTTGTTTGCAGCTCAATATTTTGTTTCTAGGGGAACTCAGTAAGTTAAATAATTTATCTCTCTAATGCATCAAGAGTCTGATCCAAAGTCTACTCAAGTCAGTGCAAAACATTTGATTAGCTACCACATACACTGGATAAAGTGCCAGGTCCTGTATGTTGAAGAGCATTTCAGAAGCTCTCTAGTGGGAACGATACAGGCCTCTGTCTCTCCATGGAGAATTTTTTGCTGGCAAAGAAAAAAATAAATATTCAAATAGTGACAAAAGGCTTAGCAGTTAAGAGTGCAGGACTGTGGAGATCAGGGTGATGTTCTGGCTGACTGTCCAAATTGCTAAACCTCTCTTGCTATCAAATTCCCCATTTTAAAATAAAGAATATAAAGAATACCTTCCAGCTGCATTTGGAATTTAATCCCGTACTGGTAGCAGGCTGCTTGGAGGGCTTTGAAGGCCTCATAGCAATGCTAAGCAAATAATCATTACAACTTAGTATTCTTATCAAGCATTCTTACTCAAGATGGGCTCTTGCATTACGAGGGCTAACCACAAACACACCGCCCCTCTGCTGATGAATTTTCAGGATGTCAGAAGCAAATTCACACCCTGATCCTGCAAAGAGTTTTGATTGCCTTCAGCAGTCCTGCTGTCCGTACAGGGTTCCTAACAACATCTGTGCATGGAGGGAATTTTTATTCCATTCTTACAAGTATTTGAATTCTGAATAATCTAAAATATCAAAGAAATCAACACTTTAAATATATTTTTTTATTCCATTAAATATCAAATACCTGTTCATTTTCAGCAACACCTTTCAAATTATTCATTTGCTAATAGCCCCTGGGAACAGCTTTATTCTGTATTTTCATCCAAGTTTCCTGTTTTTATCATCTTTGGTCATTCAAAAAAATGAGTGCACGTTAGCTCTGCAGCATGTCTGCACGAATTCCAGTTGTATTTTAGTCCTCCTAGTGGCCTCTTACATTAACAATATTATAAGCTGTATTTTGGGAACATGTTCTGTATTACCGGTATCTCACAACAGTTTGCAGTGTCAATACTGCAGTAACACTTCTGTACTGCTAAGGTCAATAAACCTGCTAGAGCATTTGTCCAATAAATCCATTCACGTGGCGGGCTATCACTTCACATATATGTTTCTTTATTTATACCCAAACTGTAGCAAGATCAATATAAAAATTACTACATTTTTCTGTCACTGCAGGAAGCCCACTGCGGGAAGAGAAGCCTGTCCTGGTTTCTGGTGCCAAATTCCTTCTTTGATCATGCCCAACAAAGGTTTTCTCACAGCCAAATAGGGGAATCAGACCCCACAGAACTGGGGTTCCCAGTACGGATTCTCACTGTGCTTCCTTTCTCTGAAAAACCCTCTAAAGCCTCGTCAAAATAACACCTCACATTCTGAGAGGAGTCTTTTATAGCCCAGGTGGACTCAGCACAAATGTTTCCCAGCCTTTTAGATGCTGTTAGCTGCTTAACCTGAACCGTGCAGGTGTCCAGGGAAGGCAAAGGTCTGCCCAGCACACTTGTCCTTGACTCCATTCTATTTCAGGGCTGTGCCCCTCACAGGCAGTTTGCAACCGCTAATGTCTCCTACCAGATCCAAGTGAGAGACATTTTGTATGCCGGGCTGAACCACAGAATAGGATAGAGGTTCTCATGACCAGAAACAGATGTGCTTGTATCTAAACGATGAAGGAAACAAATCTAAACCCATAAATTAACTAAAATTCCCCTCAGATCACAGCCAAATGGCATGTGTATTAATCAGAATGTATATCACTGCTTTAGTTTTGTGAGGAGACAAGTTGAACACTTCATAAATCTCCTGGCTGTAGGAACTTCCATCTGCATCTCCAGCAGTGGTCATCTTGGTGCCCAGCATTACTCTGCTTAATTCACAATGTTTCTTTTTGATCATCCTTTAGAGCTAGGCAAAGGAGTATCATCTACAATCTGCATTTATGACATGAATTGCCTACTCCCTGCATCTAGCCCTGTCTCTCTCATTTCCTTTTGGATTAATCCACACAGTTACTGAGTCACAGCCCAGGACCGTATCCTAGAGTTGTCTGGCAAACATGAGATTAGTTACAATTTATATTTTTTCCATCAAGATATATTTTATTCCACTGGCTAAATTATTAAATCTAATCTTACCCTATTTCTGTTCTCGATGTTGTCACCGTGAGCACAGGCATCGTGCTTTCTCCTGGTAACCATGGCAGACGCACCAAACAACATGGATTCTCTCAGGTGCCAGGCATAGTGCAGTATTTGAACGTACACCATATGGTACTCCATATTCCATAAATCAAATGAGAAGGCCTAGCCTTGACCCCGGTCTCTTATGAGACAAGTGAGAGGGCTAAGTGAGAAAGCACGACTGTTACAGCTAATGCAAGTCTTGTTTCTCATGGATGCAGGCAGGATGGCTCATGCGTTTGGTACAGGCAAGGTAGGCATTTAAAGAGTGTGAATGGCTGGCCCCAGTGGTGGTAGGTGTCAAAGAAAACTGCAGCAATTGTGGAAGTGAGACCAGGGAAGGAAACAAAGAGGACATGAGACCTGGCTCCAGTGCATTTTTGATACCAGGAGCATGTCTATGGGATATGGACAGCACAGGAATCATGGCAGTGGAGTAATATGTCAAAGATGAAGCAGAAAATCTTTGTAACATAGCTGATGGGTAACATTGAAATGAGACCTTGCAGACACAGTAAAGAGCTCTGCTCAGCTGGTCTCTGAGGTGCCTTATTTGCCTCAGATCGTATCACCATGCTTCCCAATCCCACCTTTTTGGCACACTTCTTCACCCTTCCTTGTATAAATGGTGAGGAAGTAGTTCTTACTCTCCTCATTGGTTATGCCGTATCCTACCACGTGCCGTGGTCTTTGCTCCTTTGTTGTCTCTGTTTATTTCCTTGTTCTAGATGTTTCTGTGATTCTAGTTCAGCGTTTAGCGGGAGATGCCCAGGGTGCAGCTGTAACGCCTTCTTACAGTGGACTTCTGTGAGAACAGACATAGGCTTGGCTCACAGAAGGGTTTCCTGAGCCAGCAGCACATCACAGCAGGCACATTACGGTGGCCACGTGCACGAGAAGGCTGCTAATGCTCCTTTCCTCCTCAGCACCTTGAGTGGGGAGGCCACGCAGGCAGACACCTGCAGCTCCCCGTGCTTTCGCAGGGAATCCAGGAGCTCCCGCCAGTGGGCCTGAGGTAACAAACATGTCCTCAAGCACAGGAACTTCTCAGCTTTTAAATCACATATTTTACTTGATTATATTCCAACAGTTTTTTTAATTCTTGATTAATTTTGGGTTGCCTATTTAATATTGTTTGGTTAACTAATTCATGTAGCTGTTTATAATTATTGCCTTACTATAAAATCATCGTAATAGAAGGTTGGTTGGTTGGTTGGGGTTTTTTTTGTTTTCTTTCCAGTAGAATAACATGTTACTTTATTATTCAAACAAGGCTTACTTCCTGCTGTTTTCAATAAGATTTTTAATAAATATGTAAATTTAAAAATTAATTTACTGCATAAGTTTGGCAGCATGATTCTTGAACTGACAAAAGTTTGATGGATTGTAAAATTATCCTCCATAAAAATCATCAGTCATAGTAAACAGAATTTATCAGCCTCTGGTAATTTTGCAGCTTTTTTTTCATCTTATCTTCTGTTAGGAACTCACTTAAAATTGATTATAATATAGTATGTTTCTAGAACCGTAATTCATTCATAGATTAATTAGATTTTAGGTTAATATCCCATCATGGTATAAGACATGAGCCAACAGTGTTTTCCAGTTGTTACAGAACCGCAGTAGAGAAGCCTTGATTACTGTTCCCGTGTGGTTTAACCGCCAAGACTAATCACTAATCAAATTCAAACGACATAAAATGGAACATCCTTCATAGCATTTATTTTCTAGCTGACTTATACTATGGGCTCTTTAATGATACAGCTTGGTCTACTGAAATGAACGAAAAATTGCAAGAGAGGATTTATCCTTCTACTGTAATTTGGTTCTGCAGCCTGTATCTGAAACTCCTGCTCGTTTTTTTTTTTGTGCATGTTCTGCCTCTGTCCCTCAAAATATTCTGCCCTACAGCAAAGATAAATTGTTTGCATGCATTTACAAAGTACATGTAAATAACCGCACTGTTTTGTAGGATTTGATGGCAGATGAGCTTAAAGGTTTCCATTCTGCAATTCATGCTTTGCTTGAATCAGTACTGAAAATAGCACAGGTCATCACATCAGCTGAAGAAGTGGCAAGTGCAGTCATGTAACAGCATCATTATTTGCCTCTGTCCTGTCACAGTTTCTTCTGATGACAAAGGAACTTTTGTAGCCTCATTGCACAGGGTCAGAAAACATTATGCACCTAGTTCAGACTGCAGCAGGTTTACTAGGAAGGCAACCTGGGCAGCAGCCTCTTCTTCTGCTTCCTCCCAGAGCACTTACCAGTGCAACACGTGGAATGACTCCCCCAGCTGCACCCCATAACCCTCACTTAGGGAAGGTGGTCTCCACGTCCCTACAGAGGCGGGCACACCTGGTGGGTTTCATTAGTGCCTTTCAGAGGCCAGGTGTCACAGAAGGGGAAAGAAAGGGCAGAATTTTTTGGTTAGATTCATTAGAGGTACAAAAAGTCTGATACGTAAAGAGTTGATTAAAATCTCGAGTGGAAAGGAGAATGACAACTTTAGGCTCCTAAAATGAACTGTTTTGTTGGGGTGGGGTTTAAGCATGCTAATTCATAATTTTTTTTAAGAATAAAGAAAATTCTGCTTCCACATGTGAAAATTCTTACCTCTGTATTTCTGCTTGATGAGAGCTTGGAAGATGTGTCCTCTCCCTCCATAGTGGCTAAACGTGCAGTCATGCAGAGGTGGGCTGATGGCTCTGGAAGGATTGTTTGCCTTTTCCCAGCTGTCCTCCTCAGAGGCTAAAAATGAGAAAACTATTTGCTGTGGAGCTCACTCCTTTGTTTAAATGACCTCTATCAATCATCTTTAAAACTTGTAAGAAGGGACATTCCCTTTCTTTCCTCTGCAGGTCTCCCAGCAGAGATTCATATTCTTTGAATTCCCCTGCAGACAGCACAGCCCTCTTAGTGCATACGACAAGCCAATTTTCATAGCTGGGAGAATTATTTCTACGTGGTTTCTTGGTACAGTTGATGTGCTCTTGATGCTACCAGATAACGTTGCTCCTTCTCTATCTGCTGCTTCTGTCTTTTCGCCCTTAGGTCAGCTGATGTACCTTGGGTAGTCGCAGGCTAACCTGAAGTGAATCTAGTCCAGTACTGAAAAGAGAGGATTACTAGTGCGGAAAATCATTTCCCACTACCAATTACCATTACTAGTACTGTCTTGAAGTGCAATTCTGTTTCCATCAGTATGCTGGGTGACTGACATACAGACATTCCAGGCCAGGAGCTCAGACGTCACTAGAGAGTAAGAGGATAAGTGTCTTTGTAATTACCAAAATAAATAGTCTTGTTCAAAAAAGCCAGAGGTGGAAGATGAAGACAGGTAAGAACACAGCTAATACTTAGGAGCAGTAGTCTGTGAATAGTTCAGCCATACAGAAAAATGACCCCGATTACTGAAAATGTCAGATTATACGTTGTATGAGCATGATCCTGCATTTACTGAGTTTGAAAGGAATTTTTTTCTACAGTCTAATGTGGGATAGAATGTGGTTCTTTAAGAATTGCATTTTGTATTAGATTTTTTAAATCTTTCTTGAACTATACTTTTTTCCCCTTCTTGATTCATGTCTGAGTAAGTATCCCAATTAAAAAAAAAAAATTCTCCAAACTTCTAATCTAGGATAAAATTGTAGCCCTTTTTTTATAAAGCCCCATCTTTATTGAAACAATCAGGCATACTTGCATCAAGGTAAAGACAACTACTTTCATTCAGTAGGACAAACGTCTGTATACTTAAGTGCTGTGTGGTGAAATACAGTCTGATGAAGACTGAAACGGTGAGTAGTTCCAGTACCATCCAGTACCATTCAGGCTGTCAACTGGCAACGTAACCCTCAACATAATTCTGTCATGGAATAGTATTGAACTTCAAATGGTTACATTGAGTTCAATAACTTTGTCAGCAATCTTATCCTTCAGTGTGAATTTTTTTTCATTGTGATTTTTTCCCCATCACTAGAAAATCAGAGCAATTTTGTTACTTAACTCCCTCTACAAGTAAAGCTAAAAGCATCTCTGAATAGTAAAGTGTATCCTATGCATGTCTTTTCATTTTCAGTCTATCAGGTTCTAAAAACTGAGTATCAACTTCTCACCATGGATATTTCTTCCTTAGTGCCTTGTGATGAGCCTCTGATTGCAGTAAGCATTGCTTTTAGTACTTAGATTCCCTCTGTGGGAAACAAAATTGGTGATTCTGCCACTGTGAACAGAGTGAGGCCCTGCTTTACCTTCTGGAGAAAGTACCGACGTTTAATTGCTTTCCTTTTTTTTTCCTTTGCCCCTCAACACACTTGACTGAGTGCCTGCATTGTGACCATTTTCCAGGATATTGCCACTTAGAATTATAGTTTCTTGTTCCATTTTAAATAAACTTTGTCCACGCATAGTTGATGCATCCAGTGGCCATTCTGAGGCACTACAAGAAAACAACCATGTTTGTGGCATGCAGTTCATAACCAAGCAGAAGGTAAAAAGCTAGATTTACCTGACCTGGAAACTGCAACCTGAAAATCCTGGTTTATTAAATCCTGCAAAGGTTCAAAGAGGGTTGCTATATACCTAATCAGGTCAAACATCTTGTCATATCAACAAAATAATCACATACTTTGTAAATTCAGAGGATTATATTCTTGGCATTAGAATGCTGAATGTTCCTAGTCATCTCATCATTTAATGAAAATTATGCTTTTGAAAGCATAAAGCTCAATTCACTAAACTATCTTTTATCTCCTAAATCACGCAAGGATTCAAGCTATAGACAATGTAAGTCTCAACTCCTCAGTCACCTATTCATTAAGTGATAGCTGTTTTCTCCAGATCTGCAGTTGTGAATCATGCACACTTCGTGTTAATCAGCTTTATTTCCTCTAAAGTAATTTACTTACCATACAGGATCAGCAGAAATGCTGTCCTTGTGATACTAACACTTAAATATATTTCTGGATTGTTATACTGCTAAATACAGTAGGCAAGCTTTGGTTCTGTTGTCATTGTTACGTTACCCATAGTGCCATAAGTGTATATATGGCTTTCCTATAAACTGCTGAACATACTAATGAACTTAAAAAATAATTCATATCAATGCATTTTTTTTCCAAGAAAAGAAACTGGCACTTACTCTTTATCTTGAAAATCTGATGGTGTGTCTTTGAGAATGTCATTGTCTGCTGCAGCAAAATAATCATGGGATTTCTGCTCAAGTAGAAAAAAAAAAGAAAAGTGATTCATTATTTCAAAAATTATTTTACTGTCAGTCCAGAAAATAGATGAAAGCTTCTGACAATACAGAAGGAAGAGCAAGGCTTAACTTATTATTTAAGGTTATGCTTTAAAGAGAAAAAAGTTCAAACATCACATTTTTAGCTCAGCTGTAATGCAGCAGAGGTCATGCAGTTACCGTGTTCACCTTTGAGGTTCCCTGGATGTGACTGTACAACTATTTTCACTGCAGTGTTACCTGTCCACCTGATGTTAAATGAGATCTGGAGATCGTTCAGTATCCACAGAGAGTCTACCATTGCATTCTGTTCGGGCCAGCTGATAGACAGCTACCTCCTGGTGGCTCAGAACCAGCCCTTTCTACCTTACACCTGTCTGCTGCAAACTGCTCGTGTAACCCCACTGAATTCAGTGGGAGGTTACTTCTGATTACACCAGTGTCTCTGATCGGAGTACTGCTCTGATCTCAATACATCTCTTTTACCATAAGCTACAAACATGAAAAATGTCCTGCTCAACAGGTTATGAGCAACCTACGTAATGCTGGAGCTGCGTATCCCACTTAGACCCATTGTGTCATAAACACAAAGCAATTACAGGGCTATAAGATACCTAAATTGGTAAAACTCTGAATTTAAAATAAGAAACAGTGGCATTGTGTGATTAAGTTTACCTTGAACATATGCAGACAAAGTAACTAAAAATTTTTTAAAAGGTAAAAATCTAGAAAATTGTTTTCCTTCACAATGAAGTTTTAAATAATAACTAAAAAATTGAAAGTTAACATACTTTGTATCTCCTGTTAGAGATCAGATCTGAAATGAAAGACCTTGAGTTATACAATTAAGTATTGATTTTGTTGATCTATATTTAATTCTCATAGCAATTTAGTTGTTTCTACCCAATAGTGTTTTGCAGTTATACTTCACTTGAAGCAATGCCCTTCTTGCTTTTGCGTTAATCTAAAACCTAAATTGCCCAGTGCATGAGAGACATTAATAAAGTTCATTTTATTCTTGTGTGTAACTGATTCTGAGCCCTTTACATTGCTGGTTAACTAAACTTAAGACAGCTGGAAAATACATTTATACTGCAGAATGGTTCATTGCTAATTCTGGGCTCTGGCATGCCTTGTAAGCATCGCCTGGCCTCCAGGCAGTCAGAGCTTCTGCATGTTACCGTACAGGAGAAATGGAGTTGGTGTTGCTTTCCTTTCTGGGTGCCAGCCGTGGGGACCTTTGAGCCTAGGAAACAGCCTAACCTTCCCTGCTCCATCCTGTTAGACCTGCAAAGTCTCCGTGCCATTCAGAACGGCTACGGTTGTGATTTGTCGTTGATCACACAGCACTGAAAATGCATTCCAGCCACATCTAACCTCTCATTTTTAAAGTTAAAAAAAAATCTAATTTGATGTATTACTCTAGAAATAACACCTATTTATAATGTATCAGTGTAACTGCAGGCTAGTTTTGTTTTCCTAATTTGCTGTGCTTGAAGCGACATGCCAGATTTTATTATATCACTAATGGGTTATAGTTATTCCCTTTAGGATGTTGCCAACACGGAAACATTATTCTGATTCATGACTCATGAGTTTATTTCAAAGTGATGTGGCTCGTGATGAATGTTTCTCCTCTTCTGACAACTGGTCCCTGCTCTCAGGTGGTGTAAGCACTCCATACTGACTAGCTAAGGAACTCCAGTGGTGGGAAGCTCTCTGCTTACACAGAGTAGAACAACAAATGCTCCCCATACCCTTTTTTTTTTTTCCTGTGGTGATAAAACCACCTGTTCATTACGGAGAAAGTCACTACTAATACAGGAAAGATTTGACCAGAACCCATGACTTAGAGGTTGGGTTCTCTCTGTACTGTTACCAACTCTCACCTGGTTCTCGTGGATAGAAAACACACCTGATCTGCTGCCAAATTTTCCTATCTGCAGGAAAAGCTGCTGATTCACATTAGTGTGACTTTCAAATGCATTAATGAACTAATTACTTTAAAATGCACAATAGTAATATCTTTGGGCTAACCCTTGTTCTTTGTTATATCTGTGACTCTGCTGAAGCCAGTAACAAATCTACATGAACAAAGCTAAAGATGCTACTTAACCACACACGCAATTTATCAAACAAATTCTAATAATAGTTGCTTTGGTTTTTTGCCTTTTGATTCATCTAGTAGCTGTTGTGACAGCCATGAAAAATAAGAAACTTAATTAAGGATGAATCTAAATAAATATTCTTTGGTAATTTTTTCCAAATTTTATCTTTAGTAACTACAGAAAAAATTCTTAAAGAACTTGGGGTAACATTCGTTCTGACACACCAAGTTTAAAGAAATTATCAGTGACTTTTCAACTCTAGGAATGTACATAATTTTGTTACTGTGTGAGAAAATGGTTTGTTGATTATGCAGGTTATTACATTAATACCTCTGCTTAAAGTTTGCTTTATTTTTGCTCATGGAGCTCAGGATATGAATGAGTTTTCTGCCATATGTCAAGGACTAGAATATCATATTTTAACTTTCTAACTACGAATATATTTTTATCCCATCTACGATTTAACAGAATATGTAACAGATTTAAGTGCAGCTGTACTAATGAAATTGTGAGATAAGATCATATTGTACATACTGTACATCTGATATCTGAGTACCGTTCCAGCATATTAATATTCCCTACCAAAAGTCCCATCCAGATGACCCCGCATTCTTACCTGATTATGAAATGAGCAATAGGTGGCCCTAGCTCCTAAAATAATACTATGCCTGGAACAGTGTTATTGTAGACAAACAGATTACACCTACATCAAATGAAAAAAAAACACGGAGTATTACTTTCCACATCACATGAGCGTTACTTTTGCATATTTGCATATATTGCGGTAATGTGTTAAAGAAAGGAATTTTTTTTTTTTTACAAAAGGATATAACTAGGCATTAAGACATCTTAAAAGGACAACTGTATGTCCAAAAAAATATCCATAACTTTTTTTTCTGAATTCTGTCTCTATTTTAGTAATAAGTTTTGCTACAAGAACTTCTAGAACTAGTTTATCCTTTAATTCTTGATGTAGATGTACTGTTCAGTATTCTGTGTATCTTTTGCCAGTGGGTTGCACTGATGGCCTTCACTTAAATTTCATTTGATTCAATGATTTTACTTAAAATTTGTAGAGAATACTTCTGTTCTTTGCAAGTTCTCAAGTATATTTTATAAACTGTTAGCCTTGTATTAAATGCCAGACTAAGGTGTGGTTAAAGTAGGATTGTTGTCTGGGTGGTGCTTGTAGGGTGTAACAAATTGTTGACATTACATATATGCAGAATATACCACTGGATTCACTTCAGTCTGCCCTGTGGTTTAAATCTGTTCGTCAGCCAGCCGAAGATCCGTCTCTTAGTCTGATGCTTCACCTGGACCGCTCTGTGCAGCAAATATCCTAGGTGTCTCTGTTCCTCCTGCCCAGGAGTGGAAATTTGATCCATTTGAATCAATAGAAGTTTCATTGCAGACCTTACTAAGACCAGTATTGACGTCCTGCAGCCCCAAGTCTGTGCTAAGCAGCCACATGCAATTTATCTAAAGAAAAGTTGTGGACTGGGAAAAATGTACACAAAGAAAAATCATTTAGTCTGACATACAATAAAATATTTCAGGTTTAGTGCTCTGAAGAGCAAAAAGTGCTAATATGTGTGTTATTGATGCCATGTCTGAGAATTTTCTCATCTGGCCTATAGAGAAATGAAACAACTGCCTCAGTAATATTGTATAATATTTTAAATGAGGGCAAAGGGAAGAACATCTTAAGCTGAAATTGTGGAGGGTTTCTATTGAAGGGCCCTAAATTTGTGTTTGTTTGCATTCCTCTATTTTAGAAAACAATGTAATTGAAGACCTTAGTTTTAACTGTCATCTAAAATCAGAATCTAACATAACATCCCCTAAAACATTTTAGACTGAAGATTAATTAATGAACCAAACAAAATTTTCATTTATTAGGACTTTAGCATCCCCTGTTGCTTTGCTTCAGTTTGTTTGAAACATTTGATAAAAATACCAACCTAATCCAGGCTTTGCTAGCTTATGAAATACTCCAAGATCACAACATAAACAGGCATTGGACTGGCATTTTGATTTTTATCTAACTCACTATAAAAACAAGCGACCAAACTATGTAACAATTTGTCTTGCTAAGATTGCCAAGGACAAGCAGCACAGCATGCACATTTGACTTACTTGAAACTTGAATTTTTCAAAAAATTCTAATGACCCTTTACAACTGTGTATGTAATGACCCACATCATCCATATATCTGGCCATGCTGTATTTTCAGTGTGCTTGAAATATCATTTCATTTTCTATCTAAAGGAAAATATTAATGTCTTGAGTTGATGGTAATTTACTGATTCGGTCTTTGCTGCCTGGTGGGAATACCAGAAATGAGGAATGGCTGGCACTCGGACATCATATCTCAGAATTCTTAAATCTCACCTCTCCGAGAGGCTGTTAACTGTTGAATGTGAGATGTTGAATGTTATCTCCTGTTTCTGTAACAATATTATCTGTAAGAGGAGTTAGTTACAGAGTTTGAAACACCCTGTGTATGAACGGCACGTCATTTTTATTGAACTGCTCCCTACGCAGTTCCCCAACTAATCCTTGGTCAGATCTCTGAAAATACCAGTAGCTAACAAAGGGATAAAATTACTCTTGTATAATCTTACTGTGTGTTTTTAATATAATGTGCTAATACGTTGTCCGGTGCTCCAGCAGAACTGCAACACTTCTCCAAGCAGGTCTGGCCAATATCTGATTGATTCTGGTCTGTGGGGATTGGCCTGGTTCAGTATAATTTCCTGTCTTGTCTATTAGAGAGGGTTTGGGTCCGTGGAAATCAATAGGCTTACACATGCAAAATGTGAGGTTATTCTCTAGCAAGTTTAATTTGCGTCTGTAATTTATGGAAAATGCTGCTTTCTCCCCTGAATATGCGCCCTTTTGTTAGCAGACTCCAAACTGTACCTGAACAAATACCCATTTAAACATACTCCCCCCCCAAGCATTCGTAAAGGAGAAGGTGTAAATCGCCGTGAAGATGCTGGAGATGCTTAACACATGCGTAGCCAAGATCTGCTACTTGAGACGTTAATAGCACTCAGATGTTTTGTAAATGGAGTCCTATGCGTCTCAGCAGAATCATTAAAGTTATGATTTATCCTAAAATGGACATTAATGTTCTATTTAATTATAACAGATATTTAAGCATCTAACAATCTATTTCCTTTAACCCTGTGAACTTTTGAAAGACAGCAATTAATGGTGCACAGTAGGATAACTCGATTTTTGTAAGAAATACGTTTCTAATATTTCCCTCACTTATTACAGAAATTGAAGCAAACTGAAGAAACAAAAGAAGATTCCCAGAATAGATTATCTAAAATTTCCCTGGAGTCTCTCAATAAATTTAACAGCAATAACGTACTTTTATTAGAAAAAGAGAAGAACTGTCTGAACAAGGTTGAAGGACAAAAGGAAGAAAATGAAAAGAAAGAAGCTTCGTTTAGTAGCTCGGGTAGGCACGACGTGGACAATTTAGAATCCCTGAGCGATTCTCTCTACGATAGCTTCTCCTCTTGCGCCAGCCAAGGCTCAAACGATGTATAGAGACACTTCCCTGTGGGCTGTGAGTGCGGCGCGCAACGGAGCTGAAGGCGAGCGGGGAGAAGAGATGGTTGTTGAAAATTCTCAGTCCCAGTCGCTGTACTGATGGCAGGGCGTCCCTGACTTTTCACCACACAGCAATAAGAAAGGCAAGGCGGCCGTCGCCGCGATGCGCGAGACTCAACACTGAACGCAACGGATGGTTACGCAGAGTAAAGTCTTAATTTTGCACTTTTGTGAATACTTGTACAGATGTAAATATCTTGGG
The DNA here is from genome assembly GCF_036417535.1 of Chlamydotis macqueenii. Classification (NCBI taxonomy): domain Eukaryota; kingdom Metazoa; phylum Chordata; class Aves; order Otidiformes; family Otididae; genus Chlamydotis; species Chlamydotis macqueenii. The sequence goes on from NC_141561.1 coordinate 8,328,024, forward strand.
AAAATATATTTGTAGGGAAAAATGACAGCAATAAATATTAAATTGGTGCTATGCTCCTGTAATGGCAGATTACTAACTTAAAGAAATTGATGTTGATATTAACAAGAAAAGTTAGTAGATTTTTTAAAAAGATTTATAATTGTTCTAGTCTTAAAACTGTGTGTAGAAACACTGCGTTACCATAAACCTGAGCCTGCCAAATTGTCTGTAATAAACCTTCTCGGACTCCCTTTTACAAAACATATTTTATTTTTTATTCTTAGTGCAATTCCATACAGGCGTTCTAGGGAAATGTGCATTTTGGTCACTGCAACTTCACAATAGGTGTCTTATTTCGAAAGGTTTTTGACTTTTGACACGGCGAGAAAATGAACAGATCTAAAGGCCTGATACTCTGGTATTGACTTCATCAATCACGCGTGGAACTGTTTGAAAGATCAAAGTAATTCGCCGCTGACAGAAACGGGTATGAGCAGGAACTACACAAACCGCCCTTCACCTCTGCCTGCAACACCTTCTCTACTCCCACCTCCTCTGTACTCGTTCCCTACCGGTTTCTGAACGTACCATACTGTGGTGTCTTCTGTCGTCCCCGTTTGGTCTTCGTTTCATTGCAAATGCTAAAATAATTTTTAAAGATCGGATACTCAGCGCCTGTTTGTGACACGCTTAAAGAAGCCGTGGGTGCTAACCAGACGAACCTAGGAGCAGGGGGATTGGCCTGTGCGGAGTGGTTTTGGTTTTTTTTTCTACAGAGGTTGTTTATATGTAAGGGAAAGTCTATTTCAAAGGTTCTGTGTATTTTTTCTAGATGTGAAGTATTTATAACTGCTTTTTGTACAGCAACCTGTAAACTAGATATATTTGGGATATTTCTAGACTCTACAGTTTCTTTAGCACATGCCTGTTAATCTTTGAGATATTGTATGATCAGTGTTAATATTTTGTGCAATTTGTTATATTTTAAGTCATTTCCGGCGTAAACTTGCATTGTCTTTTTTGACTTTTAAGCAATTTTCACTGAAGCATCTTTCGTAAATAAAACTTCTCTTGCCTACGCGTGCCTGGAGACGGGGTTTTGGGGGGGGGGCTGGTGTGACACCCTCAGCGTGCGGGTCCCTGCAGCCGGACCGGCTGCGCGGGCAGGGGATGGGCACCGGACAGCGAGTGCGTTACGGGCCACCAGCCAACGCTGACCCCCCACCCCCCGCGCTGCGGAGGCTGCGCACCTGCGGATGGGATCCGGTCATTCGGGAGAATTCGCGTAATTCAGACTCTTCCCTCGCAAGGTGAGGCTGCGGAGCGAGCAAAGAGAAACACGCGGTTACCGGAATGGCTGGGGGAGAGGCCAGTCACCCCCTCGGCCCGGGGTGGAACTGGGCGGGAAAGAACGGCCGGCACCGACGGCGGCACCGCGGCCCGGCCTGCCCCTCCCCCCCGCCCCGGGCGGGCGCTGCCCGCTTCCCCGGCCCTGCGAGGGCTCGCGCCGCTCCCCCGCCCCAGCCCGGCCCGCCAACGGCTCGCGCCGCCTCCGCCTCCCCCGGCAGACGGCTCGCGCCGCCTCCGCCTCAGCCTCAGCCTCGGCCCGGCCCAGCCCAGCCCGCCACCGGCCTCGCGCCCCGGCAGCCCGCTCAGCCCTCAGCCCCGCTACCGGCTGCCGCCGCCTCAGCCCGCCCCGCGGCTCAGCCTGCAACGCGCCCCGGGCGGAGGTTGACCGACCGCCCGCCGGCTCCCGAGCCGCCGGTTGCCGGTCCCCCAGCCCGGGCGAGTGTCCGCGGAAGAGGCCGGGGATCGCCGCACCGGCACGTACGTGACCACCCGCGCCTGTTACCCCCCCCCCGCCGCCTCCGGTTTTTTACGCTTTAATTCCCTCTCGGGGGGAGAGGACAGCGCCTGTCAGAGTGAGGGACCGCGCCCTCCCTCAGTCTCCCCCGGGGAACGGGGCGGGGGGGGTTGCGGGGCGTCGGTGGGAGACGGGCGGCGCCTCGAAGCGGGGCCGTTCCGCCGATCCTCCCCCGCAGCTGCGCGCCGGCTGCCACCTGTGGGCTTCAGGCGGGCGGGGAAGCGGAGGGGGGGCTGGGGCGAGCTGCCGCCGCCGCCGAGGGCCAGGTGCCGGGTGCCCGCGCCCCGCAGCCGCCCCGGTGGGCAGAGGGTGGCGGGATCCCGCCGCAGCGCCCTGTGGGTTGCGTTGGCCGCCGAGTTGGCGGTGCGGGGCTCCGGGCGGCGTGCGGAGGCAGGAGCGGAGGGCTAGCCTCTACCTCCCTGAACTTTTCCTGTCTCCGAGGCGAGGTGCGGGGCGGCTGCCGGGGATCCCCGCCCCGCTCCGCCGGTATCACATGGTTCTAGGGGAGGGAGGGGGGAGCCGCCCCCCGCCCCACAGCTCTCGCTTGTCGTACAGTTTCTGCCAGTCTCAGCGCTCAACTCCGGCGAGGCTGGAGCACGGCGCGGGGCTGGGCAGGGCGGGAGCCGGGCGGGCTCCGCCGCCTGCTCCCGGGGCGCCGCTCCGCAGCGGGGGCGGCGGGGAAGCGGCACAAAGTGCGCGGCGCCTCCGCTGCCTCCCTCCTTCTGATGCCCCTTCGCGACTGCACGCCAGCCTGGCGGCCGCGGCTCCGGGAGGATGCGGCTCTTCCTCCTCGCTGCAACTTTCTGGGGATTGTGCCTGGCGCCAGGTAAGGGCGCTGCGCGTCTCTCCACGGACGCGCCTCCGGCCAGCCCGGCGCTACCCGCAGCGGCTGCGGGGAGGCGTCGTCCCCTCGACGGAGCCGGCGCTGGGCGCTCGGCTGGGACCCCGCGGTCCGGAGAGCTCCCCGCCGCCGGCGAGGGCGCAGCCCGGTCCGGTGTCCCCGGTGCTGGCAGCCCGCAGGACGAGGATCGTTCCGCACCCGGTATCGGGGATGCCGCCTGGTGAGCGCCGGCGGCGCGCACACCCCCGCGGGCGGAGGGCTGCCGGACAGCCGCGGAGAGGAGACACCGGCCGGGAGGCCCCGCTGCGGGACGGAGCGCAGGCTTCTCCCCGACGGGAGTGCGGGAGCCGCCGCGCTGCGCAGCGTCTCGTTTGCATGATAAAGGAGGGAGGTGAAGGATGCTCCGCAGCTGTAACTGCATGGCAAAATAGTAATTAAATCATTTGTAATTAATTAGTAGGTAAGTAAACCCGTCGGCACAGATAAGAGCCGAGGCGTATCTGTTAGCCGGGTTGCTCCTCTCCCCGGAGCGCGGGCAGTTTGTAGCTCGCCGCGCTGAGGGCGGGCGGGGGGCAGCGGTGCGGTGCGGTGCGGGTGCGGTGCGGAGCCGCCTGCTGGCGGCAGCGTCCCCAGCGCCGCGCCGAGGGCAGGGCTGGAGCGGCGGCGGGGCCACCTGCGCGCCCGGAGACCCCGCGGGAAGGATGCCGCGCCTCGGCCCCGCTGCGAGGGGGACCCGTTTGTGTCCCTTTACTCTTGTCAAAGTCCGGCTTTCGCTGAGCTGTTGAGCAGCAGGGAACAGCACAATGCGATGAGGGAAAGACGAGGAAGAGTTCTGGCACGTGTTCGTTTTTATTTTTTTTTTAAAATACTATTGCTATTATTATTCTGAGCAAAATTCTATCTGTTCCAGGTTTGGGTTTGCAAATACAGTGCTACCAGTGTGAGGAGTTCCAGCTGAATAATGACTGCTCTGGTCCAGAGTTCATCGTGAATTGTACAGTGAACGTTCAAGATATGTGTCAGAAAGAAGTAATGGAAAAAAGTTTTGGTAAGAATTTAATAATGATATTTCTGTTTATTTGTGTTGGCTGGCATTTGTTGCTTTTGGCTCCACCCACCCAGAGGCTTCAACTACAGATGAATCTGGCATCCCTACCTAAAGGGACCAGATTCGATTTCTTATACTTCTGAGTGACTTTGCAACTCAATAAAGTTACTAATTTTCCTTTTAAACTGGTGTAAAAACTGAAGGATGCAAACCAAATGTTGATAAAGCTGTTAATACGCAGTCTTCTGGGTCTCAGATTTAGTTTCCCAGCACTGGGAAATTAATAACAACAAGTTAGTTTAATCTCATTACGGTTAATTACATGGGCTTTTCCCCCAAGAGATGGAAGAGCATTAAATTAGTGATTCCCTCCTTTCTTTTATTTACTCTAGCAATTCATATACTCTAAAGGTTCAGCTTAAAGGAAGGAAAGTGTAAGCATCTTTGCTTTCATCCATAAAAGAAAACATAAAGCAAAAGGGAGAGAGGGATAAAAAGAACATCTGGGAGAATTTCAAGGATAGGGGAGGGCCCAACTGGATGTATTTGCCGTACTCGTTTTCTTTTTCTAAGGGGGCTTTTCCCTTACTGTAATTCATACTAAGTTAGCACATTTGGAGATAAACGTGTTCAAGAGGAAACTAGCTGTGATTCTGCATCTGGCCTCTATTGTCTTCTGAGCTGTGCTACAAATTGCTTTTTTATTTAGCATCATGGAAGGCATTTGAGATTTATAGAGAGCTGTGTGGGTTTTTAGACCACCACGTTACTCTGTAGCTATCTACGTGAGTAGAAGACTACAGCTTTATTAGGGACTCGCTGGCTGGGCGGGGTGGCAAGGCAATGTGTTTGTGGGAGGTGGAGTTCATAGAGCATCTTGCTCTGTCTGCAGGCATCAAAAAGAGCAGGTGAGCAGTAACTCACTGGAGTGCCTCAGCGTAGATGTCACCTCTGTACCAAGCAGTAGGCTTCAGGAGCAGGGGGCAGGTTGGGACTTCAGAGCCCTGATTTAAGGGGAGGCTGCTCTCCCGCACTGCGCGTGTTGCAGCTGAGGGCAGTGCTTTACAGCGTGGCGTTTACTGATGTACAGGACTGTTGTTGTGCTGTTAATATGGATCAAGCTGTAGTCTGTCCTTTCTCAGCGAGTCCTTCAGTAACAGCAGGATCCCTCTCTACCTGACAAATGTGTGTAGTCTCTGTCTTGAACAGTAACATTGGGTTGTTGCATTAAGAAACTTCACTAGTATTTTCAAAGTGCTTATCAATCAGCTCGTTCTGTTTGTGCTGGCAGTTCCAGATCACTACATTAGGAATCACAGAAAAATAGTCAGAATTGTTGTTACTTATCAACAGTAGCTGAACTGCTGGTACTTTGTTTCATCCTGGGTAACACCATCCACAGTGACTGTATTTCTGTAAAATATTTAGGAGTTTTCCAGTGCAGAGAGAAAAAAGCTGTATATTTAAAGGAAGATTAGTCCCTTTCAAGCTATATGTTATTGGGAGCATTTTATTTCAAGCTTACTTGGAAGGGGTGGTGGGAATGGGAGATGGTCATGGCTTGCAAGGTACTTTTAATATCCAAGTACTGCTAAATGAATGTTTGAAGGCTTTGCTGCCTGCACGCCACAGCTCCTGTGGTACTTTTAATAGGTTTGCATGGGTGCTGTGGTGATTTGAAGGGCTATCAACACGGTATGTAGTCCTAGACAAAAGAGTCAGTTCTCATTTAATTCTTAACAGTTTGATGTTGCTTGTTTGGTTGGTTGGTTTTTTTAAAATATCTCCCCTGGTTCTTTCATGTTTTCATTTCAGTACATCCTCAGACTGTGCAGCCTGCCAGAAACATATGTTATCTTCCCTTCAGGTGGAAAAGTGTTTTCAGTCAAGTAAACCCCTCACAGGTTAAAGTGCAAGTCTTCTGCATAAGTGGCTCGCACGTGTGCATACCCACGCCCGCGGATATGTTAAGGGACAGCCATTTGCATGCTGTGTGTGTAGGACGGGACAGTCAGTCCTGCACCCCTTCTCAGACTAGCAGGCAAGACTGCAAGCTGGCCAGTGTGGCTGTGGCACACTGAAAATGCAAACTGGAACTGTTTTTGGACATGCATTGATGCATAACTTGTCCTTACTCCTATGAAGAAATTGATTTCAAATATAGTAAATAAGGAGAAGAAGAAGTTTAAAAGAAACTTCTAGGTGGTGGGATTTTTGTTTTTATTTTGGGTTGGTTTTTTTTTCTGTGTAATTTTATGTTGTCTCTGAGCAGATCCTTGGATTTTCCCCTTTGGAGGTAACTAGCATGCTGTGCATAGCAGGTACCACTGTTCTATTTTACTTAATTTATTTCTATAAATGCAGTTCTTATTCATTTTAAGCTTAGAGATTGTAAATTTCAGCTAGTGAATAAATTTAAATTTTTAACCTAACTGTTTCAAATTGAGTGAAATTTACATTGCAAGCTTAGTTTCTCTGTAATCCTCAGTCAATTCTAGAGAGGATTCATTGTAAAACAGTGATGATTCAGTTCATCATCCTTTATTGTTTTTTTTTTCCTAATTGGTATTTAAATGTGTGTAATATAAATGCCTTATTCTGCCAAGTTTTATTTAATAATTCATTCTACTTCTACCAGTATATAACTTGATTCTTTTGGGTGTTGCTTATCACTGAAAGCTGAAATGTTTCAAATATTGATTTTAATTTATAATAGACTCGAGTTTGAATTTTTAACCCAGAATATGAAAGATGTGAATTTACATTTATTTGACAACACAATCTCATAATTAGAGTTTTTCCTCTTGACTAGATACAGTGAAAGGAGTATAATTTAATTTTTACAGACTAACCCATTTTTGTCCTTAATGAAATATAGCTGTGTCAGTGAGCAAAATGTTACAAGTTCTCCTAAACCTTATTTAAAAGTTAAATGCAATATTTTGAGATAAAGTTCATGGTCTGAATCAGCAACCTATTGATGTAGCCATCCTTCCTTTGCAGTATGCATTAATCTGTGTGTTTGTTTTGCTATCAAGGGGGTCGCTGACTTACATTCTGTGGTGTGCCTACAATATAGTGCCCAGCTTGTACCCAGTGACTTTTTTTCTTATATATATATATATGTTAGTGTTCACCAAGTTGTGTGATGACAGATCTATGGTTCAGCTCCATTTCTGTATTAAACTTTGTATAAACAACACCATGGAGAATTACAGCTCTGTGCAGTTTTTTTTCATTTATGTTGTCAATAGTTCCTTATGCCTGATCACAGTTAAACAAACCGCTCCAGTTGCTATAAAATTAGGGTTAATGCTTTAAATGTCACTGTGTTCTCTCAGAACATTATCTCAATTTCTGGAGAACTAATCTTTCAGCTTAGGTGAGAAATAACAGCAGCATAGGCATGTTCCTAACCCAGAGTTTAAAAAGTGGCTCTTACTGTGACGGCCTCTGATGTGAGTGGCTTAGCACGCAGGTGTTAGTCACCAGTGCTTTGAATTGGGTCGGCAGGCGTGTTACCCCAGCAGTTTGTACTATCAGGTAGAAATTTGCTCCCTTGCACAACTTACAACGAATTGAGAACTGAGCAGTACGTAAGCATGTATCTGATTGAGGGATTGTGTGGAACTAGTGCAATTCTGCCTCCCCTGCAAACATGCACTTTGCTATGGCAGTTTGTATTGCAGTTGCACTTTGGGGATCTGTCAGTACACAGAACTGAAGACTCTGTCAAGTAAATGACAAAATATTTTTTTTCTCGTTTTAAGCACAGTTGTATTTAAAAATTTTGCTAGAACAAGTTTTATGCAGTTATATTAACATTCTTTTCCAGTGGGAGATATATAAGGACAAGACAGTATTTTGCCTGCAATGCAAGATCTTACAAAGTATTTTGTTAATTTAATCTTTAAAAAAATAAAAAATAACTCCAAACAATGCTTTCTTCCTTTAGAGGGAAGAATGGTGAGCGTGGGAAGTGGCACAGAGGACTATACCAATTAATCTTTGTCCCACAGAAATTAACATAAAGGATAAGTTTCTAGTGCATTCTTCAGCTAGATAAGCAGGTGTTTGAAAACTCTGTAAATGAAATGTTTGACAAAGGATCAAAGTTCTTGTTTATAATAATTCCACTTGCAGATACTTTGTGGAAATACCCATGGCAGATTCCTCTCTCCCACGTGCCTCTGTCCTTCCCATTTGTGAACTTTTAGCTTAGAAATGTCAATTCTCCTTTGTTTTTAGAATATATGTAGGAACAAAGAAATCCCACAGTATATTTGGGATCAGATGAAACGTCTCGATGATATGTAGATGAGTATATAATGTATAAATGCTTTTATGAATACATCACAGAAAACATACTGATAATGAAGTTCACCTTCTACTGAAGGCAAGAGCTACCTGAGTGTAAAGGCTGATTAAAACCTACTTAAGTCAAAATGAAATTTGCAGTGTGAATAGATCAGAAGAGTAAAGCGTGAAGGATGAGACAGTCAGCCCAGAAAGACAGCCAATCTAAACTTCTCAGAACTCTCTGTGAGTACACCTGCCCATCTGTGTGTTTTGAACGATGTACCTTGTACTCTAATGTAGTTGAGAACGTACTTTTACAAACTTTTACTTTTGCAAGGGAAAAGATCCACATAAAATGTCTGTCTATATAAAACTAAGATTGTTTGAGAGTTTTCCTTTGCAAATGAATTGGAAAACAACCTCGTTATTTCTATTTATCTGCAATAAGAAATTTCTCTTATTTGTTTGGTTTGCAAGGGTCCTTTTAATGTATTTTCATAGTATATAATCCTGCAGTGTAATTAAAGCAATTGTTGTAATTGTGTGCTTTGTGTGCTTAAAAGTAGTGCGTGGGAACATCATGAACAAGATCATCATCTCACCATTGAATTATAATTTATTTATTTAACTCTTCTCAGTATTGTTCTCCCAGTCATTTGTTTTATCAGGCAGAGGAAAACAGTGTCCAAGCTGTGTGATGAGTTGGTCTACAGTAAAGGAGGATTACAGAAGCACATACTTTTTTCTGTTTTCATGAAAAATCCATTAGTACCAATACTAATTGCAGACTTGTATCAAGGGGAAATTATACTCCGGTGTACATTTATTGACCAAATGATTAAAACAGCAAACAAAGTTTAATGTCTTCAGAATCACTGTAGGCATTAAAGTTTTATAGGTAATAGCTGCATCCCCAGTATCCATTTAGAAACTGTAAGAAACATACACTGAGCTTGCCCTGTGGTTTTTTTTTTATTTATTTTTATTTTCTTCTACACTGTCTCTTTAGGTCAAAGCATATCAACATAACTCAAAAGAACTTTTGCTGATTTTTTTTTAATCAAAGTAAAGCATAATACAATAAATTTTACTAACAATTTTTAAAAAAATGTGACAGTTGTTTCCTGTAACATTGTACCTTGTGCTATCAGGTGCCCAATGAAATGAAGGCGTAGTAAACAATATTGGAAACATGCAGTTCATTTTTAATGTTGAATAAAAGTTTTACAATATGTGTTGTTAATTTGTACTGTAACCTGAAACCTTGGAGCTGTGGATATATTGTTTCCTTATTAGTCAATGCCTTCCCATCTTTGGGTCGCTCAGAAATCTTCCAGCCACATACGGGATGAGCTGGACTAAATGCGCCGGCAAAGGAGGAATTACAGACAGTAGGTAGTAGGTTGCAGTTCTGACTGCCTTTAAACCTATAAAAGCAACAGTGGAGTTAACAGTTCAAGCAGTTTATGATTTGAAAGTCATGCCAAAGATCCAAGTGCAGAAGTGATGATGGGCTGTATTATTTTAAGGAAGTTGTGGTACCTGGTCCAGTGAACTTAATTTTTCACAGGACATGGACAATAGCTTTTTATGTTATTTTATTTCTGGATTGTATGAAAGGTATACAAATGAATTTTGTTGAGGATGCAGTGCCCAAAGCTTGGTGTCTATCAAACCTCTTTTAAGAGTTTCTTGTTGCGCACACAAATGAGTCTGTGTTTCCAAAAACTTCCTATGTCCTGACCTATCACTTGTCTTAGCTCCCAGTGACCTTATCGAAACCTTGGCAAGCGTGTTTTAATGAATCCAAACTGGTTTCATTTCCATTTTTCCTTTGTAGTCTGGATATTTTTTCTTAAAACTTGATATAACCTATTTTGCAAAATTACCAATGAGTCTTTGTGGAAAAAGTAATATAAAAACCAGGCAAATCCCACTCTGAAGTGGAACAGGCTGTGAAAATGTAAGCATGAAAACAGCTAAAGATATAAAAGCTGAATGGGTTTGAAAGGTACTGATGTGTTTGTGTAAACACGTAAGCCATTCCATTGAAGCTGGTAAGGACATTAATTAGTAGGATGCAACAAGACTATTCACGTGTAAAATTATTTATGGAGTTTTCTACAAGGGTATATAGCATTTTAAAGTTTGTAAAGGCAGAAGACTATGTCTTCCCAGTTCACTTCAGCAGATACAGATTGTCAAGAAAAATGCTCATACAGGATTCTGAAAGTGAAATCTAAGTTCACCTCTCTGGCTAGAAGATCAGGTGTATTTAGATCTTGATATCCAAGACCATTTAGATCCTGATAGTTTTGTATCAGGAAAGCACAGGTGATGGAAGCTTTGTTTAAAAGCTTATATGTTTTAATCCTTGACTGTAAGCTGCATTAGTGAACAGAGAAATAAGGACAGTAGAAAACCTTAAAAAAACCAAACCAAAACAAAAAACCTTTGGGGGGAAAGAAAATAATCAGATATGCCGGTGAAAGTAGAGCTTTGACTTCTGGTTTGTAGCCTCCTGTGGCTTTAAAAAATATTTAATAATACCACCATGAGCTGTACTTAACTTTCTCAGCCTATGCATTTTTAAGCAGTTTAATGCCTTGCTTCTGCTTTGTGATGCTGCGAGCAGTGAGAGAGACTACTTTGTGGTGTTATTTGTGTTATTAACAATGCAGTTTCGAGTCATGTTTCCAGGACCAGAATTAGAAGGCATGACTTACAAAGAGATATCGTGGTAATCCAAACCTTGTCTTCTGTTGGTCATCAGTTTTCCAATTTTCTTCTGAGATAATTTAATTTCTGTACAATGTCATGTCAGTTAGGGTCAGAAGGAGAATGAGGAGGCCAGTCTTTCATTGTCAAAAGCCTCCTATTACTTTCTGCAAAAAACTGCAACTTTTTAAAAGTGCAAAATGTATGGGGGAGTTTGATGATATTGAGTAAGTTTCCGTAGAAAATTATGATGGAAATATACTAATTCAACCAGGTAGGGTTTGGTGGCGGGAGTATTTTATTTGGCTTTTTGGTTTGGAGACTTTTTGGTTTTGTTGGGGGGGGGGGGGGGGGCGTGTTTTTGGGGTGGGTTTTTTTTTTGGGGGGGGGGGGGGTGGTTTTGGATTTTTTTTTTTTTTTACAGAATTGTAGACTTTATAAGAGCCTAATGGCATGAATATGCTTTTATCTTGTGTACTGCGTGCATCAAAGGGAGGGGCTGGGATGAAATAGCTGCAGTCTTAAAGTACGGGATTAAAAACCAGGAAGTATGTGATGTAGCTTGGCAATAGATTTCAAGTCGCTTAACTTCAGTGCCCTGGTTTTTTCATCTGGAAAACACTGATCATAGTTGCGTACAGTATTTAATTAGTTGTTTATAAGGCAATTAGTACATTTCATGATCAAATTTCTGGCAAGGTGCAAATTACTTAAACCACTCGTGAGCCCCAGAGAGAAAGCTGAGAAGACAAGGACAGGAAGAGTTAGCATAAAATGAAACACAGAGGACATGGTTGGATATGGTTATACTTTGCACTGGTTTACACTGGTTTTTAACAGTCCATTTGTTAATTATAGATGAAAGGATTTGTGATGGGGAAGCTTAATTCATATTTAAACCAATACAAGCATGATCTGACTAAAACCACTGTTTGGGGAAGCATGGTGTCAGAATGATTGTTTTTCAATATTTAGTCACTTTCTAAGATATTTCGGATCTAATTAGATGAAGTATTTATGATCACTTTCTCTAGAAAACGGAGAGCAAATCACAGTAGGACCTTCCGCAGTCTGTCACTGTATGATGTGTGTAAACGGGTACTAGCTAAGGAATAGACTATTATCATAGCAAAACCACTGAAGGCATAAAAAGATGGGCATAAAACCTAATATGGAAACTAAAAAACATAATTTAGAAACCTATTTGTGTGTAGTCTGAACCCAATTTTGAACATTACTGAGACAGTAAAATCCAGAAATAGTCATGTATGTATTTTATGCTCCTCAGAAAGGGATATTAAATGTTTGTGTGTTATTCTTGCACCAGTGTAAGTTTTCATTTTAGATTTCAGCAGACATCCCAAAAAGAGCTTTTGTAAATCCTTCTGGGTACTGAATTTCACTCAAGTGGAAGCTAAGCAAGTGACAGTTTAGGGCAAGAAATAAAGGATGAAATAGATAATGGAAATCACAAAGCAAGCATGGATAGGCAGGCAAGACACCGAGTCTGAGCACAACAAGAAGGAAAACCTGCAGATACACCAAGACCAGAAAATTGAAAGTTTTGGTGAAATAAGATAATTGGAACTATTCAGGATATTAAAACAAAACAGGAGTATCAGTTCATCAGTTCAGAAGACAAATCTGACTTTATGCATGCCTATGAAATTGGATATGTACAAAACCCTGTAGCAAAGCTTTCTTTAAAAATGAGGAGCGTCAATCACAGCCATGAGACAGAGTGTTTGGCTTGGAGAAGTTCGGGTTGGGCAAAGTGCTTTCATCTACTTGATGGGAGTCAAACTTTCAGCTGAGAGTTTGTGGCCGTGGACTGTTCAGGGGTGAAGCAGAGGGCTGTGATTTCCTGCTGAGGTGTGCCATTGCAGAAAGCAGTTTCAGAGTAGTTGGGTCAGAGAGGGTAAGGTGACTGGTTTTTTTAGAAATTAGGTAACTGATCTCAGAGGTGGTATCCTAGTTGCCTGTTTTGGCTTCAGAGTCTCTCTGTGTATTTTGCTGATGGACAGTCTTGAGAGTACAGGTGCAAACTGAAGTTACACGCTTCTAGGATTACGGTTGGCTCTTAAGTTGCAGAGTCATGCTTGCACTTGCTCTTTTTTGTTTGAGCCTGCTGTAAGAGAAGAGTCAGAAGTGCCTAATAAGATCCTTTTCAAGCAGTAAGAGAAAAAGCTTGGATCTTCTGGTGCCTTCTACATACATGTGGTGTAAGAAGTAGGTGTTATGTCACCTTTTTTGGTTGTCCTAGTAACAAGTTAAGCTGTTATTCTAGAGAACATGTATTGGACTTTGCAGACAGGGTAGGTGGAAGAACTCTCACTTTTGGATTTGAATAACTTGTAGCATGAATTGTTTGTTGCTGTCAAGACTGAATGCTTCTGCATGTGGCCAAAACGGAGTGCCAGAGTGCAGATGCACAGGATTAGACTGCAGCTAAGCTTGGCTCAGTTGTGAGGGGAGTGTGGATAGAATAAACCTAGGTGAGAAAATCAATATTGCAAGCAGGAACTGTAGAAAAGCCTCGAGATTTACACCGTCACTTCATTGCATGGAATAAGGCAGAAATCCTCTAGAAGTAGCAGTTTGGACCTTAACACTATCTAAATGTACGATCACATGTGGGGCAGAGAGAGAGGTGTAACGATGGGCAAGTTGCTCAGTCTAGGAGCAAATTTTCAATGCCAAATTTAAGCCCAAACCTTACTTTTTTTTTACTTTTTTTTTTTTTAAAAAAAAAGATAGTTATATTAGGTGTATGGGGAAGGAGAGGATGTGGAATATTACTGTATTATCACACAGATACCCCAGCCTTGCATACTCCCCTCTCTTCTGAAAAGAACTTGTACTTGAACTACATCCTCAGCCAACCCGCAAACCTTGAAGCCAAAATGAAGGAAAACCAATTTATCAGTAGTAGGTACTTCATGTACAATGTCATTATAGCACCTACACCTGTGCATAACCCACACTGCTTTCGGGGGGCTGCCAAATCCGTGAAAAAGGATGAATCGTTCAGTACTCATCCCCCAAGAGACTGGGCAGTACATACAGTAATTGTGTATTAGTAAGTACACTAGTTGAGCACTACTGTAGTCTGTTGAGGGTAGGCAGCTGGGAATGAGCCCATCTCAGTAAAAGCAGAATGTTAAACTGGTTTCCTTGCTTAGCCAGCAACTCAGAACAATCTGAGGTAGAAGAAAAGCTCCCAGAAAAGTTTTTAATTGTATTTCTAGTTGATGTATTAATGAATGTATCAAGCTGATTGCTCAAGCAAGAATATCCAGTAATTAGCAGTTACGTCTGTGGTATGAGTCTTACGAGGCAGATAACCATTTTGAAAACTGTCTGCAGTTCAGCCTGCTGGGGGCAAATGATTCAGGAAGATCTCAGAAATAAGTTTCTGAACTGGCTCAACAGTACAATAAACCACTGCAAGAGAGGAGTCTGAGGAAAGGCATCTTGAGATATAAAAGTGATTAATCTCTAGAGATAATCCAGAAAGGATGCTGCTGGCCCGTTGGAACTCAGTGGGTTGTGTTGGGTCTGGCTGAGATGGAGTTAATTTTCCCCGTAGCAGCTCTCGTGGCGCTGTGCTGTGTATTGGCAGCTAGAAGGGTGCTGGGAACACACTGGTGTGGTGGCTGCTGCTGAGCAGTGCATCAAGGCAGCATTCCCCCCTCACCCGGTAGGCTGGGGTGGGCAAGGTCTTGGGAGGGGACACAGCCAGGACACAGCCCCAGCTGACCAAAGGGATCTCCACACCACATGATGTCTGCTCAGCAATAAAAGCTCAGAGAAAGTGCCAGGGTGGCATGGCATTTGTTATGACATTTGTCTTCTGGAGCAACCGCTGTGCTGCTGAAGGCTTATTTCCATGAAAGTGGCTGGACATCACCTGCTGATGTGAAGTAGAGAATAAACCTTTTGTTTTCCTTTGCTTCCACACCATGGCCTTTGCTTTTGCTTTATTTATCTGCCTTTATCTTGACCCGTGAGGGTTTTTTCCCATCTTATTTTCTCCCCCTCCCCACTGAGGAGGGGTGTGATAGAGCAGCTTGGTGAGCACCTGTCATCCAGCCAGGGTCGAGCCAGCACATGAGTGACCTGGAAGCACTGATGTACATCAGCTGGTTTGCTGGAGCAAGGAGGGCAGTGTCCCTGCATCAAACCATGGAAGTCAGCTGTACTGATTTATTTCCTACCACACCTAAACTGGAATCACAGTATGATAGGAAGAAGGTTTAAGAGTATTTTTCCTGACTTTCTTAATTCATTTTAAGTGTAATTGCTTTTTCACAGTCAGGGAAGAAAAAAAAAAAAAAAAAAAAGAGAGAAGGCGCAGCTAAAATGGTTTAAAAATGTCACTCCAGTAGTGCTAACATTCTGGGATTTGTTTTTTTTTTCATCAATCTTCTGTGCCTGTTTTCATTGTATCTTGCTATAAGGATACCGCAGGATTAGAGAAAAAGCACAGCCTTTCTCTGCTGATCTTGTTTAGTTCAAACCTGCTGCTTCATAAAAAGCACAATTAGTGTATGATAGCTGATCTAAGCACTCGGAAGAATCTATTGACACGTAAAGAAAAATACATGGGTGTGAGGGGCATGTCTTCAGCCAAGTAGTTATTGAAAACCTGATAGAAGAGCTGACTTTTTTTTAATTATGTAAAGACTCTCATTACAATTCAGATTACTAGAGCTGGGACTGGGAATGAACAATCATTTGGGAGTGGGATTTCCTATTGTAAGACATAGTTACGGAAGAGCCACAGGACAAGCATTACAATAGTATTTTACTACTAGTTAGGATTATTCTCTCCAAGCATGAACATGATGCATCTGAACGTGAAACCTGGAGTTGTAAAATTCTGGTTTGTGCAGGAATACTATGTTTTGACTTCAAAAGGAGCTCAGGATTATTCTGTGGAATTCATCCTGGAGAACGGAGCTATTGTAAAAACACATAGAGTTAAGCTGCAGGACTTCTTGATTTTTTTTTGCAGGAGAGGTCTCTAGGTTAAAACCCAGAAAAGTTTGGTCTCCTGGTGAAAACTGTGCCTCAGAGGGCATTTTTTTAATTGTTAACAGCACTGATCAATTCTAGTCTCCTAGTCTGTGGGAAAAGTATGAAGTATATAATATTTCAGGGTCCTAAACTAATAAATCACCAGTTCAAATTGTGAACAGGGCTTGGCAGGAATCCTTTGAAAAGGAAATGGCAGGAAGAGCGTGATGTGTAAAACAACAGGAATAGGAAATCTGCCAATGTCAAAAGCTTTTTAGAAGCTTGGTCTTTGAGGGGAAAGTCAAGATTCCCCGCAGTTCATAGGCAAGCCTGAGGAACAGCTGAGTTTGGTGGTGGCTGTAGCTGCAGGGAAGGCATCTGTGATGAAGAGATGGAGGATTAGAGATGGGAGAACAATAGCTGTGCCTCGTGCCATTGAGTGCAGGATTCCTTTCTCAAGAGGGAAGGAGATGGAAAAAAAGTTAATTGTAGCCATGGGAAGGGTCACGTCTGCCTCAGCTCTTGGAAGACTGCAGGAGGAACATGGACAAAACAGCAGGTCTTTGTGGGAAACATCAGCTGAGGTTTCGGTATTGTAAGCCGATCAGCAGCAGCACAGTTGAGGCTCCTTGACAGCAGTAGTTTGTCAACAGAGACAAAGCTCTCTTCTTTTTGCAAACTAAAGTAATAAAGATTGTGCCTCTTGATCTGTGTGCCTTTGCCATTACAGCTACAACAGCCTGTAGCTCCTCTTCCTTCGTGAGAAAAGGCTCTGCCTGCTGTGTTGATTGATTGAAGCTCCCTGGAGACAGAGGAAGATTTAACACTGACTCGAGGGCTTCTGTTCATAAGTTTAACTAGACAGATAGCCTTAAAACACGTCTCAGAGTTTAGATTTGCAGAGGGAGAGCACAGAGCAGGGAAACCCCTGCATTGCTGGGATGGCCGCAGTGTTGTGACAGTGTAAAAGAATTGCTTTAATTAAACTTTTCTGAGGACAGGAAATCCTTCTTTCTAAGCATAACCCAAACAAACGGTGTTTTGCCACTATACAGAGCGCTTGGTAGCGCAGCAGCAGTGACTGCTGCAGAGGCATCTACTGGGCTGTGCAGGTGCTGTAGTGCTGATTGCCAAAGTCCCTGGGGACTGAAGTGGTTTCCAGCTACTGTAAGTTCAGTACCTACAGGTCACATTCCTGCTTCACTGCCTCCAAAAAAAAAAAATCATCTAAATTGGTGTGTATTTAAAAACAGAGCCACCATTCTCCAAGGGAATCCTGCTCCCATGCCCTTCAGAAGAAAAAAGACTTTTGAGAATCCCCCATTCAAAAGGAGTAATGATTTTATTATCCTTAGAAATAGTTACCTCTTTTTGTTACCGCAAGGCAATACAAGCAAACCCCCAATTATTTATGTATGTGTTATGTCTATGTTTTTCCAACACGCAATTTCTACTGCATCACTTGCAGGGAAA
This sequence comes from Chlamydotis macqueenii, assembly GCF_036417535.1. Taxonomy (NCBI): domain Eukaryota; kingdom Metazoa; phylum Chordata; class Aves; order Otidiformes; family Otididae; genus Chlamydotis; species Chlamydotis macqueenii. Next base: position 8,345,265 of record NC_141561.1, read on the forward strand.
TTTTAGAATAATGAGAGGTGGAGCTGCCACAGCCATTTTCCACTGTGACAGGGAAAAATGCAACTATGTATTTTAAAGCCTTTATAAAACATTTCAAAATAATAGCTATGTGCATCAAAATGTACTTTTTCAGGTAAAAATAGTTTGAGAAATTATGATTTTAAATTAGATTATTAATTAGATTAATTTAAATCCCCAAAAAAAAAAAAAAAGGGAAGACTTCCAACTCAGAGAAGTTTCTGTACAAATTGAAATTTTTTTTTGTGGAGGGTATTAAGCTTCAAAGACAGCAAGAACTGAGATTACCTGGAAAAGTACTTCTAGTTTTTCTTTTAAAAAAATAGAGGGCAGGGGAGATGAAAGTTTTGCTGATAGTCATTCTCCTTCTGCTCTTGGTTACTTGTCTCTGTGTGGTAAATGAACCAGAAAAGGAAAAAAAAATGCTCAAAAGGCAAATTAACAGCATATGAAACCATAATTACTTAGGCACCTTGAACAACTCGGACATGTTCAGCAAAAGAAACAAAAGTCAGTTTCCAACTAACTGCATTTCAGTTACACCTATTCAAAGCTTATTCCAAAAGATGAATAATTGTCATTATAAAATGCATTGTTTGATATACATTACGTAAACCAAGTTTGCAGTGTTTTTTGTTCCAACCAGAATCAAATAAAAAATAAATCCAAGCCAGAGTGACTGCTGCTCTGCTGCGCAGAGCTGGTAGCCCTGTCACAGCTGAGGTGTCTGGCTTAATCACCAGCATTGCTTTGGAGATGTAAACTGGTTTTGCAACAGTTTTCAAGCGTGAATCGTGTTATAAAGCAAAACCACGTCCCTCTCAGACTAAGTAACCTTTGCTTTGTGTCACAGGAATCATGTATCGCAAATCCTGCGCATCTTCGGCAGCGTGTCTGATAGCCTCTGCTGGGTACCAGTCCTTCTGTTCCCCAGGGAAGGTGAACTCTGTTTGTATCAGCTGCTGCAACACCCCACTCTGCAACGGACCCCGGCCGAAGAAGAGAGGGAATTCTGGCGTGGTGCCGAGGGCACAGGTGATAACCACCGTTCTGCTCCTTAAATTGGCTCTTTTGGTTTTGTATTGCTAAACTTGAAGCAAGTTTTTTTTTTTTTTTGCCCTGACACAGTTTGTTCTGTCTCCTCCTTTCTTCAAAGACACTGCAATTATTTTCTGTTTGTTTCCAAATCCCTGTCAACAGCGAGGGAAGTTCAGTGGTTGTGGGAAGAGAGGGGCTGATATTTTTGGCAGCTATTGAATTCAGTTAGCAGATTGAATTTCCAGTGTGCACTTAAAAATCCCAGCAGCAGGATACCAAACTCCTGCTCTTTTGGCATAATTGGAAACAAATCCATCTGTGTTATTCCTTTTAAGATGTAGTCCGTGCCTCAGTCATTTTAATTTTCATGTTTTTAAGTTCATTGCTAATCATTAACTTTGCCTTATGAATCACACTCGATGTTCACAAAGGCCATTTTGTGCGTCTGCACTGGGCTCTGAGCGAGTCTCTAGTGGCACTACTTCCAAGCTGGGCTCCGGTGGTTCAAGACCTGGTTTCTGTGAACTGCAGTCGGGCTTGCTCTCATTCTGAAAAGTACTTAAGAACACTTTGTTACCGCCCTTTGCGGAAGAATTGCGCCTGGAGGACATGAAGAGCAGTGGGCGTAGAGACCGGCTGCTCCTTGCTCTGGAGCTCAGGTTGGCTCTGAGAAACTTCTCCTTGTTGGCATGCTGTATGGTCAGGCGGCAGCGGAGGACCTGCAGAAACACGCTGCGGAACTGCTGAGAGGAGATGTTGTACAGGAGGGGGTTCACCACCGAGCTGAGGTAGAAAAAGATGTCGGCGATGGGAAGGAGAGTGATGTACGCTCTGAAGTAGGGGACAGTCCAGTCCTGCTTTGGTTTAGCAGCAGCCATGATCCTTCTGACCTGGTTTGGCATCCAGCATATTGCCAGCGTTGCAACGATCAGTCCTGCGAACAGAAAGAGGAAGAAAGAAGTGTGCATACATGGGGGAAAAAAAAAACGTAAAATACTTAGTATCAGTTCTGCACTTACTTGTTAGGAAATAGTATCAATTTTTCAACATTTTGCTTGACAGCTTTTTCTGCCAGTAGCATTTTTTTGGTTGTTGTTTTTAATAACTGTTGCAAGGTCATTGCAGCACATGCTCCGTCAAAAGACTGCAGAGTGCTTGGAGAGTGTTTCTTTGTACCTATTGTAATTTATTCGTTTGCAGTGTGTTCTTTCACTGATATCTGTATCTTTGGAAAGAATGCAATTTTATTTTGGTTTGTGTTCTTCCATTTTTTTATGTCTTTCCCTTTACTTTGAAAAACAAACAAAATGAATAGAACCTATAGCCATATTAGATCAGGCAATACCCAGAAGAGATCAGATTCTTGTTTGTACTTTACCAAAAAAAAAATGTATGCATAATAATATATTTCGTGTTATTTTTGGTAACTTTCCTCTTACAGAAGATATTTTTAAGTAAAAATATGTATGGATCTTTTTATGGTAAATTAAGATACGTTGGGCTTTCTTAAAAATCAGATTCCAGTGGAATTAAATTATGAATGTAAATGAGAAAAACCCAAGCCTAGTCATGAAAGTGTAAGCAGTTTCAGATTATAAATTATACTTTAAAATGTGGTATCTGACCATTTTGTATTTATATGTAAATATAAATACATGTTGCTGCATCACTAATGGCATTAAAAATGGGGTGACTTAAGTGTTGGATGTCTGAAAATTTTGCCTCTGTGCACCCGCGTTCGCTAGGGTTGCAGCGGTGAAGAAACGTATGGGTGAGCTTGAGCAGGCTGTTTCCGGGCAGCAGACGGAGCAGGGGAAAGGCCCTCAAATCCTCGCTGGCATCCACTGCTTCTGGTGCGCACAACAAGTCCTGACATCCCGCATCAAATACCAGGTACACAAAATAATTCCTCTTGGTGCTGCCCCCACCAAGCATTACTGAAGCACAGTACAACCACCAGTTTACTGTTTGCACTTTGTTTTTCTCTTTGCAGAAAAATGTGCCTTACGTGAACACTGACAGGGAGCAGAAGTTGCAGGTTGGCATCCCTACTGCGGAGTAATAAAATAGGACAGTATCCTGGTGGTGCCACGTTTCCACTGCCAGTAGACTTTTGTTAGGTTGCTGAGTTCTTCCAACACCGAGCCTCCGCTCTCAACAGAAGCACAGAAGTGGTTTAGTTCTTACCTGTCTACGCTAAGTCAGATTGCCCCATTGAACAGATCACTGTAGGAACAAGGTTTCAAAATAGTGCACACTGATTTTTCCAGCCAGTAAAAAATGATACTTCACTGGTGGCTTCCCCCATTACATTCATGTAACGGGGAAGGGGGCAGAGAAGAAAGATTTTCTTCATAACTTTGAAATTGCCAGGTCTTAAAGAGGGTATGTCCACGTGCTCGCCACCACCACCTCCAAGCAAAGAAAGGTATAAAATGTCTTTTTTTAAAAAAAAAAAAAAAAGAAGAAATTAATTTTCTTAATGAAAGCTATAATTACTTTAACAAATTTATGATCTCACTGACATACCAAATAAAAGTTGGTTTTGATCATTTACTTCTGTAATCACTGAATGTCAAAATAACTTTGGTGGGCTGGGGAAGCAGCGTATCTGAAACTGACAGCACAGATTAAGAGCCCTGGCAGGCGGATCTTAGTAGGCAGGCGATAAACGCAGTTGCCTTTGCCATTTGCTGTTCTTTAACCACCACCGCTCCCCTCAGCCGCAGTCTCTTTGTGCTCATTCCCGTTCCTACACAATCCCACGCCCCTTTGCTTGCCTGCCCTACTCCTCCCCTCCCGCCTCGCCTCATCTTTCCGTACCTGTTCTGGCTCTGCCATAAGCTGAGCTGAATTTTTGTGTTAGTCCTACAAACTTTCTAGCCTTCAGTGCTTTTTGTCTCTGCTGTGAGCTTGCAACTACAGGTCCTGCTATGTACCAACAGAAAATAAGGAGCAGCAGCTTGTGACAGGCCTTGTAAAAAGGCAGCACAGGATGGTGCTGCTCTGCTGCGGCTTTTTCTCCTCTGCAACTTAAACACAAAGCCCACAAACCCAGGTCTGCAGAATTCTCATCAAAGTTTACCAGATGAGCTTTTCCAAAGGGAAAAGAAAATAAACCTCTATAGTGTAATTTTTTTGTTCCTAGTTAGAAACAGGATACTTCATCATGCTGATTAATGGTTTCCTAAATTATGAATGCTGCGTGAAAAACTGTGAGCAAACAATGCGTGCATTCAAATTTTAACGCTCAAATGCAGTGCTCAGGGATATTTTTTTTTTCCTTGTGCTTGAATTATTGCCATTGTCCTTTCTTTTTAGTTCAAACTGCCAAATGCTTATGGTTCCCCCCCTTATATTCTTCAGGCACTTGTGTTCTGGGGAACCGAAGATTTTGTCGTGTGTACAGCGAGTGAAAAATGAGCTGCTTGTGCCCTTGCACAGTGCAGTGAAAGTTAGTCTTTTGGGGCAGGAGGAGATGTCTATAAAACTTCGTTGTTTTCCAGGGATGAGTAATTGGTCATTTTCACACTTGGGAGAAAAAAAAAAAATAAAAAAAAATTAAAAATGCTTATTGGTTCAAAGGAGATGCACCATATAAACGAACATGCTGATAAATTCACAGGTTTTTTTCGAGCTGTTCACATGTGACATGGAGGTATGAAGTAAAGTGAAGTGCAGAAGTACTGGCTCCCAGAATTTTCACAAAAGAAAAGCTTTATGTTCAGACCTTGGCATATTAACTATTTTGGCTGAATCACTGCTGCCATCAGTTTGAACTTGCACACAGGCTGTAGGAGTTCATGCTGTACTGTCACATGCAGAAGGTGCTTAAACAACCTTAGCTTGTATTAGTTTGAGTGTAAACCAGTACTGATGCTTTTTTTTCCCCCCCCTAGAGCTTGTGGCCCACTAGGAATTAAACACCTTCGCATTTTGCCTCAGATCCAACTTTACCTTCCACTCTTTCTTATTAAAGTGGAGGCGGGGGGGAATATCAGTAGCACCATCATTTTTTCCATTTTTCCTAACTATTGTGCTGAAGTGCCACACTAGATGAGAGCAGAGATTTATCTTCCATGGAATAATGATGTTTATAAACAAAGTAATGCTGTGTCCAGTGTCCTCCATCACTGGTGCTTGAAATTTCCCACACACACGTCTGACTCATTCGGTGTAATCATCAAAAGTGCATTAGCCCATGCCAACAGAAGGCAGAAGATCTTGTGTTATCTGGTTGACAATGTGTAAGTGAATACATCTCAACCTTCAAGTAAGTGTTTGAGATTACAATTCATTTAACATTGATGCAGGTATTTCAAGGTAACAGAAAAAAAAAATAGGACATGAAAAGTTTCTTGCCTAAAAAATATATATATATATATATATATATATATATATAAAGCTAAGCCATAAACCAGCCACAAAATAGTTTACCCAAAGTAGGAATTGCCACATTCAACTACTATTTTAATTGGGGGGGGGGGGGAAGAGAAAAAACCCCAAACAAAAAAAAAAACACCCCACCCCAAAACTCTTTAAAAACAAAGCATACAAATTTAACAACTATTTAAATTTGGGAATTGTTATTGTAACTTCCCAAAAGTGGATCTTACAGTATTAACTCTTAATATGTGACAAAGGATCATTTATGTGGTAAAATAAGCCTAGTGTTTAAGTGCCAATAATATCAACGTGCACTGCCAGCACAGAATAGGAGCTTGGCAGTCATCTGTCCCCTAGCAATACTTTTTTATTACACAGCACATTCCTCTGGGCCATAGGGGACTGAATTAAATTCATTATGAACTTTATTGGGAGGGATTTTAAATACATGCAAATGTCTGGTAGAGTAGAGAGAGAGGGCTTCCTTCACCCTTCCACAGTTTACTTATTCTTCTATTGAATAGATGGTTGTCTTTTTTTTCTGCACCTGAGCACTTACATCTGTCTCCTTTTATAGTCCAGCATGTACCCACTATCCTGCTCATTGCCAGCTGTCCCACAAAACTTGGAATTATCTACAAAACTACAGTTGTCACTGGGAAAGGCCAACACCAGGCTATATTTGGCCTCCATAGCCCCATTAACCGAGGCTGTTGTGACCTCACGTTTGCCCGTGCCACTTAACCCTGACCGCCCTGCTGCATCAAGGTCTGCCAGGCTCTGCTGTGGCTCCCCCACCCTTAGCCTAGGCAGCCTTAAACCACAAACTTTGCTTTGCTGTGATTTAATTAATAGCACAAAGGCAGGTCCTCAACAGCTGCTTGTAAACTGACATTTAAATGGCAATTGTCAGTGGAGTATGAACATATGGTTCCTGAGGTCTGAGTCGAGTGAGGCAGCAATGCAATTGGTTCAGAGGGAGATATATATATATATTTTTTTTTTTTTTAAGCACTCATTTCAGATTTGCATACTTGGCCCAGCTACACTCAAAGGTATAACGTGGCATTATGCCCTGTGCCTTACTCACAGAGTCTTCCTACCATACATAGAGGTACTGGCTCCCAAAAGAGGAAACTACAGAGACCAGCCCTCAGGATTAAGTTTACCGTCATAAAGCAATACTAACCATGAGGAAAGCACTTGGTCCCTATTCGATTCTGCTACAAACAGCTTTAAACACACAAGCAAGTACACCTTCTCTCTGATCAGGCTCTTGCTGGTCATAACACCAGTCGCTATCAATTCAAGAGAAGGAAAAAGCAGACTCCAGTCCTGATTAAGAATGCGACCTTCAGGAGGCAGGGTTTTGGCATGTATTTTTATGTTTATTATTGTAACCAGGACTTAAATATCTTGCTTTTCATTGGAAATAGGGACATAAGTCATTAGTTTATTGTCTTTCTAGCTTTTAAGCAAGAAGTCAAGCCACAAAATGCAGTTTTCAGTCACTGAGTCGACCTTCCCAACTGCAGAGCAATGCTCCCGCACCTCCGCTGCTGCGGTTGCCTGCATGTGAGGAGTCAGCTACCATATGCTTCTTGTCTACTGACAATTGTCATTTAAATGTCAGCTTACAAACAGCTGCTGCTTTCATTGCTGTGAGTCTCACTGGTGAGGGCAGCAAAGAAACCAACCGGAATGGTACGCATGGCTGTTGGCACTGCTTGGCAGCAGGAGCAATGCAGACTGCGCTTCCTCAGCAGTGTTAAACTGAGGACGACTGCAGCGCCTCAAGAAGAGGATTGTCCTCAATGCTCTCCAGCCTCAAGGTTTTCCTACTACTGCCGCTTCTGGCAGGTAAGAATCTGAGAAGTTTCTCTGGTTTACCAGCAGCTGGGTAGAATTTCTGGTGAATACCTGTGTGTTCAGCCACCATCCAGATCAACATGTGACACAAACCTCTATCTCTGACCAAGAGCAACTAGCTGTTGATGAATGGAAGGGTGCACAGGGGCTGGGAGAGAGAAACACACTTTTTTTAAACTGTGTTTCAGGTCAGCAGGCTTAAAAGCATGATGCAGAGAAGAACAGCAGCATTTCTTCCGTGCTTCTGTGGAGCTTCCAATGTTTCTGCCTAACTGCCAGAGCTGGTGTCTCTGCATGAATGGGTCCCTATAGCATAAATCATGTGCTAAAAGCCCTTGGTAGATCCCAGACAAGTCTTGTTACATTCAGTGCCATCATGCCTGCATCCTTTCTGTGCAGCCTGCCTTCACTGACTAGCTACGAAACCTCTGTCGTCTTGTTCTCAGAGATCCAGAATTAGGATAAAAAGGCAATGGGACAGATCAGAAGGATAATCCTTCAGAGTCAGTGAAGTGGCTGCACTCTTCTTGCCCACACACACTTGCTTCCTGGAGCAAATGCAAGAAGCCCAAATAAGTCACTGCATTCTCTACAGTATTAAAGACTGCCCATAAATAAAGCTCCAGCTGGTATGCAGGGTGCCACAGGTAACACAGGTGAGATAAGCTTACAAGGTTCCTAACAGATCTGCAGGTGCCCCTCTGTTCAACGTTAACAGCATCAGTTTGTAGGCAGCAATTCACAGCTGGAGCTCTGATCAAAGTCTCCTCAATCTGTGCCCTGCGCACTGCCCTACGCCTCCATTTCTGTGCGCTGGTCAGCAGTGCGCTCTTAGTTACAGCAGTACTACAGGAACCGCCACCAAACCTCGCGCTATAAAACAGAAGTGGTGGTTTTGCTGCCCCTTCCACTAGTGGCAGTTAACTTCATATTTCCCAAAAATCAATCGCTCGATCCTGTGTTCAGTGCATAGAGCATCACAACAATCAACAATGGGTTTGCTCAGATGAGGGCTGCAGCGTGCTCCATGTGCAGGATAAAGCATCTGATGACATTTAAAACGGGAAAAGAATACTGATATAAACCTCCCTTGTACCTCTCACCCAAATGTCAGTTTCTTCTGCTGAAGGACAAACATAATAATAATCAGCACATATTGATGTATGTTGAGGTGAATATAAAAATGTATTAACCTGAGAGATAAATAGTGATACTGCTTCGTCTGTGTCAATATTTAGTTTCAGGGACAATAAATGTTGATATTCACTGAAACAAGTCAATACCTGCATTGCTACATACATTTTGAATAAGCTCAAATTATGCAGCAACTGTGTTCCTTTTACTCTCAACTTTCAGAATCACAGATTTGCCTTCCAAAAATTCTTCTCTGGAAGGGAAGGAGGCAATAAGTATGCTATCCCTACCCAGGCAGTAACTACAGGGAGGGGAGAGGAGAAGATGCAGCCAGCGTGTGTCTCCCAGTGATTTCCCCATTGGAGTTCTTCTAACCACCAGCAAGATCTGCAGGCTCACTTTGGGAGCCCCTGCAGTGTCAGGGATCTGACACTGGGGCTGGGCTGGTGGCTAAGTGTGCAGCCTCCACAGGGAACAGGAGTTTCCTCATCACTGCCCATCAGCGACTTGCTGCCTTTGCTGTGGAGCCACCTCACGTGTAGACCACATACACAGGGGTTCCGCTGGCAAAGCAAAACTGAGCCCTGGAAACATTCAAGGCCAGGTTGGACTGGGCTCTGAGCAACCTGATCTGGCTGGAGATGTCCCTGCTCCTTGCAGGGGGGTTGGACTGGATGGGCTTTAAAGGTCCCTTCCCACCCAAACCATTCTGTGATTCTATGATTCTAAAATCCAGCCCCTGCTCCTACCTGTGCTGGTACTGTAGGGGTGACAGGGACAAGGACAGTAGCAAGACAACATTTTTGTCATCAGCACAAGCAGGCAAATCTCCAAGCGCTGACAGAGAGGCTCTGGCAAACTCCCCACAGCCCTTCTCAGAACGGGTTTGAACTGAACAGAAGCCAGTAAAGAACCAGTTATCCTTATAAATACCGCTGGAAGGATGAAGCATATGGCCTGGGACAAACTGTTGAGAACCAGCTCTGTGTACATCTGATCCTGTCAACAGCTTCCAGCAAAAAACCAATGGACCAGCAATTCCCAGTGCCTCCAGAGGGATTCGGGCCCATCTAGTGCTCATTATGCTCCTCCCGGCCTCAAGGATGCCGTACAATGCGGTTGCGTCTCATTAGCGAGCACAGTTGGGTGACAGGACAGTGCTGTCCCACAAAGTGGTGCAATAAATGAAAGACACTGAGAAGAACCAAGCTGCCTCTTAGTGCAATAAATGAACCAAATCTGCAAGGTTTTAATAAATATGTTGCTATTCTTTGCACATAAAGTCATTTTCCATCTGAAGACACCATCAATGGTCTCACTAAATGACAAATGCTAAAGCGATGCATGCATTTTTCCCGTAAATAGCCATTCTTTCCTCAAAACAGCCATGTGTGCAAGTGTGGGGCAGTGAAGACATGGGGAATTTATTTTTTTCCTTATTAAAAGCTTCCATAGATAACTGAAGTTGTCAGGTGTATTAAGAATTTCACACAAGCATTTGCCACCCCTTGGCATCAGAAAACCACCTGCAGCTGCTTTTGATGCTTCATTTCACAGGCGACTACAAGCCAATGTAAATCATCACTAAGACCCAGGAGATGTTAGCGGCATCTGAAGTCTACGTTTTTGCACTTGGATTGGAATACACTCCTTCCTCTCCCCCCTCAAATATCTTTAAGGGTGCTATGAGTTCATTGAGACCAGACTGGCTTGTCAGAGGTTTTGGACCAGTGTTGTGTCATTGGCTCAAATCAAAGACAACAAAACAACAGCATGCCCCCAGCTCCTCTCTCCAGTTGAAATCCCTGCGTCTCCCAACAGTTTGCTCAGTTCAGATCCTCCCTGCTCGGCTGCACACATTCCTGCTCCTTAGCTGGCAACAAAGAGCTGAGGATCCCATCACAGGCTGCTCCACAAGCAGTGGCAAGCAGAGCTCTTCAGGAGAACAAGCTATTTTTGCTTTGCACTGTCACTTAACAGCCCTCAGCCGTCAGGTAGAGTGATACTGGCTGCATCAGAAGTTGTCAGGGGAACATAGATACGCAGAGTGTAATTAGGCAGGACATAAGTGTTAACAGTTTTACTTCTTAGCAATTGAAAATATCTGACAATTATCTTCAGTTCTTAGCAGGGTCAAGTTTTGCTTCTCAAATATTTTTAAATACTGTCATTTCACAGTGCCAACACTAGTAAAAAGCTAAAAATACTCAAGGAAGTTTCATGACAGAAGTATTGTTACTGAACATGAGCAGCCTTTTTGCAAAACAGTGATGAAAGTCATGATACGCTTTTAAAAGCCATCCATGCTCATATATTAGAGGAAATAATGTTAGTTTTAACACTTAGAAATTATTGTGGAGACAGTAACACATTCATAGCCACTGTTACGCAGCAACAACAGCACCTCTGAAAAATCTTCCCTGCACAAGTTCCTATCTTTAATGGTCATTTATTTCTCCTGTTCGTTACGTTATAGTTTGTACTTCAAACATGAGTTTATCTTGTTCCTCGGCTTTAATCTGATCGCAAACTTCATCTTAGCACTCCCTGTAAGCTATAATTCAGCCTTAGATGTGTACAGCCTTATGCAGAAATAAATGATGGTTTAGTCTGTGGTACTGTAACTGGATAATTCGCTTTCGAAGTGGAGTGCCAAAGCAGCATCCCTGCAGCGTGGGGAGCACCCTGCCTCTGTGTGGGGGGCTTTCAGGTCACTATGCCGATGCGCTACAGTGCTTTTCTGGGGACCTGAGCTCTGCGGGTGAAGCAAGCTGGTCACTGCACAGCCCAGGCTGCTGCACGACATAAAAACTAACAGGAGGATTTCATATACTCCCTTGTCCTCTTTGGTGCTTTCCTGCACATAGGTGAGTAAACAGGCCTGAAATCGTGACGCCTTACACAAATACCAACACAGCATTTGAAGCAACAGTCGACTGTTTCATTCAGGTGCCCGTCTCATGAGGTTTGTCAGTAAAAGCTATAAAATCCAGCATCTACTTTAGTCATTCATTTCCACTCACTGCAACAACTGTCCAGTAAAAACACAAAAGAAACTTTAGATCAGAGCTCCTTTAGCAAAAAGAAGATCAAGAATATTGTGGAAAAATACGTAGACTCAGCATCAGAAGACATACCATGGTAAAATAAATATATTTTAAGCCATTCCTTTTTAGAAATTTTAACACTCCAGCTATCAGAAAATATATGCTTCTTGGAAATGGTTATTTCTGCATTGAGTATTTTTAAAAAAACACTAATATGGACACAAATGGGTAGAAGAGAACAAGTTTAGCTTTTATTGACGCCTCTTCCTTGCAAAACAAGCTCATGCCATGGTTGCTTTGATTTTCTTTTAGAAAGAGTGAAGACTTTTTTTCTTTCCACATTGGCAAAACAATGGAAAAAATATATCTTCCATATAAATCTAATTTAAATTCTGCGTTCTAACTAGCAAACACTATTTGGAATTGAGAGGGTTTTTTTGTTTTTACATTACAAAATCAGCCGTTGCAACATTAAACAGCTCAGCTATTGCAATTCAGCAGGAGAAATCATCGAACAATCAGCTGCAAAATACAAATACAGAAAGACAATATATTAGCTCAGCAGACACGTGAGATACTCGTGGGCTTCACCAGAACAAAAAGCTTGAGCTGTATGTTATATAGAACCAATCATCGTAGGGGAATCAGCAAAGCTCTTCCTAAGTGAGAGAGAGATTATCAATCTCCAAGTCAGATCTTTGTATCAAAAACCCTCAAATGAAGAAAACTTGCTGTTTTGCAGCAAGTAAAATGAAAATGGAATTATTGATGTACAAATGGTAGCAAGATCATGCTTGCCAGCTGCTTTAAGCACCAATTACATATGTTTTTTTATGTTCAATAGCCTAAGTGAGAAGACAAATCAAAGCAGCCATTTGCCATAAAAATTACCTGCAGTTATCCAAATCCTACACCAAAACCCACAAAAGGAAGCAGGATCCAGGGAGTGGAAGAGCAGAAACGCACCAAGGTAAATGTGATGAAGGCTGACAGCTCAGCATCTGAGTTTTGGGACTGAAGGCCAATTTATTGTTCTCCTGTTGACTGTGTCAGTCCATTAAGACACTGCTACCTCAGTTTCTCTTGATGGGAGGAGAAAGAGTTAAGAGCACTGCATCAGACCACACACTCCATTTCTTGCCCCACCCTGATTTACAATCTGGCCACAACAGCTATGTTGCTTCTGGAGCTCACCCCCGCTGTGTACGGCTTGCCTTTGTGACTCTTCTATCACAAGATATATACATACACCTCATATATTTACTGGTACAGGCGAGGGAGGCTGTCTAGATCAGAAGGCACATTTCTGTCAAAGGAAAGGTGGGTGGATGCTGCAGAGCAGGGCCACAGTGCGGTGTAAGAGGGCAGCAGGAGGCCAGGTCTCACCCCAGATCAGGACACAGGAGCTGCCAGTCCCCAGGAGCGAATCCTCAGGTAAAAATGGGAAGGAACAGCTCTCCTATGTGGACAGGCTGAGAAAATTGGGGCTGAAGAGAAGGCTCTGGGGAGACAGTGGCCTTCCAGTACCTAATGGGGGCCTACAGGAAAGATGGGGACAAACTCTTTAGCAGGGCCTGTTGTGACAGGACAAGGGGCAGGTTTTAAAATAGAGGAAAGCAGATTCAGACTGGATATAAGGAAAAAAAATTTACGCTGAGGGTGGTGGAAAACTGGCACAGGTTGCCTAGAGAGGTGATGGATGCCCCATCCCAGGAAACATTCAAGGCCAGGTTGGATGAGGCTCCGAGCAACCTGACGTGGCTGGAGATGTCCCTGCTCCTTGCAGGGGGGTTGGGACTGGATGGCCTTTGTGGAAGGGACCTTCCCTTCCAACCCAAACCATTCTGTGATTCTAAAATCATCTAGGAAAGCAGATACACAGCCAAAATTTTTTTTTTTTTTTTTTTTTACTCACTGCAAATGGGGCGTGGGCAGGTGAAAGGCTGCCTGAAGGACTCCCATGTTCTTCTAAACACATTGACAGCCTGCTCTTTCCTACAGCAGTGAGTCTCTTCTGCTCTGAACAGACTGCTCCTCTTCTCGGAGGGAAAACAATAAACAAATGCAATCAAAATGAAAGCTGACGTTTCACGTATCTTCAGAACCAATTTGTTTTAAGGTTTAAGGAAGATCATAATCTGCAGGAGAGTGAGGAAGACTGTCTTGTCTGGAAACAGTGTCACGAGAAATGAAATGAGGTATTTCGGGCGGCAGATGGCTATCTTTGGGAAAGGGTGGGGAGAGAGGGAATCTCTGATTCCACCATCTCCAATGCAGCCACAGCAGCAAGTCCAATGCCACAGGTGAATGAAGATCAAATCCCAGTCTGATTCCTTGAAGCACGCCCTGGCTATTGTGTTAACGGGGGAAACAAAGTAAAGACTAAAACTGCTTTGTTGTGTAGTAGTTAAACTAGGCCTAACCTTTGATAATTTGGATCAAAGCCTTGAGTAGTGGTGAAGCTACTCAAAATTGCATGGAGAAAAAAGTCCTGGCCAAACCCTGCTTGTTTGCAGGTTCCCTCTGAGCAGGCTGTTTGGGAAGCCAGAGTCTTTCCATCGCAGCAAAGCCTCTTCTCCACTGACACCTGGATCTCCTTTTATTTACATTTTAGAGCTGTCCGGAGAATCGTAATGATTGCAAACATGTCAAAGCCTCCTTTCTCAAACCTTTTCAAGGAATATCTATACAAGATAGAGTATTCCTCCACCTCACCACAACCTTGGCAGCAGCCTCCTTCAAAGTCTGGGAGACTCAGTCTCCCCCCATGAGGTAAGAAGGCAAATGTGCTCTGCGAAATGGCATTCAAACAAACACCTGAACGTGGATTCACCGAACACACAGGCACCGTTTGGTTTGGGAGCCTTGTGTCTCTGCTGTGATATTTGCAGTTTGCTTTCAGATGGCTCCTGGGGACTCTAAAATGTCTCAGCTAGCCAGCACGCAGCAATAGCTCACAGCAAACATCAGATAGCATTGCTTCCTCTCCTCCACAAGTGCAATCTCAGGATTAGTAAGAGATGTCAGCTCATTTTGTTATATATAGTTTACTTGAAGTAAACTCCCTTTATAATGATTTTTAACTTCAGGAAAAAAAAAACACTACATATTCCTTTCTTTATCCTAGCTGTACAGGGTACATTTTTGCTGGCCTTTTAAGTCCCTTTTATTTCCTTGAGGTGAATCCACGGCTCACTAGAGTATTCCAGGTGGAATTGGAGCATGCAGCTCTCTCTATCCTTTGTAGCACCTTTCCAAGAAACACTAAGAACTATATAAGATATTACCACAGACCTGAGAAAACTAATTACGGCAGAGCTCCAACTACCCAACAGCTTGCTCTCTCCCTCTCTCCTAGAAAATACAGGAGCAAGACAGTGATTTTTAGAGAAAACCCTATAAACAAAGAAGAGAAATCCAGGTGTGGCAATACATTTGATTCAATTACGCCATTTTTAATGTAAATTCTGGAATCTGGTGATAAATATGATGTTTTCTGGAGCACAGTGAAGATGTACAGGATTTTAGCAAGGACTAAATCTACCCTACTGTAAACTACAAAACACATTTATTCTTCTAGCCTCATGCAGCTGGCTCCAGCTTTGGGCACACAGAACCACACTGATGGAGAAAAGACTTCTACAATAACCCTTTCACGTATAATAAATATATGACTACAAAAAAGAGAAAAGAAGATCACTAAATATCAGAATTCACAGCAACTGAGAATGCAATTATAAGCACTTGGGAGCTTTCCTGTGCTTTTATATAGCACCTTAAGTTCAACTGCTGGTCTTCAGCATGACCCGCACCATGACAGAAATAGATAATCCTATTGCTTCTGACATTGCTGTGTAATTAAGTAGCTGTTCTGCCCCCATTACCACAGTTATATCCATTAGACTTTAATTTCTCATCCTCTTTTCAGAATGGCCCCTTACTTTGAAGTAAGTTTTTCTACTCAGACATATCAACTAAAACATCCTGGGAAGGGAGAATTTTAGACACCTTCTTCTTGAGCTTTGTAAGGTTTTCACCCACTAATGAGTGAAACTCTAACTCCCAAGAGTTAATAGAATTAGTTTTTCTTAAAATATTCAAGATTAAGAGATTAAAACAAAGTCGAAATCATTTTTGCATATGATGAGAATACAGAAAGGAATAACAAAATCAGCAACAGAAAATACTTAAGCACATACCTTACAGTACAACAGCTCAGGGTGGATCCTAATGCCCAGCTCCCTCCCAAGCAGCAAAACCTGCCCCTCAGCACCGTCCTCACTTTATGCCCTGGGCCTGACATCCCAGGGGATGGAACAGCCCTGGGGCTGATTTGGGTAACCTGTCCCAGCTGCTGGCTGATCAGTAACCGATCCCAGCTGTGTCTCCAGCCACAGGTGCCACCAGCTCCAGCTCCTCTCCCAGCTCAGGTGAAATTAACTCTGTCCTAGCCAGAACCAGGACAGGCAATAAACTTCTTTAACCAGTAAGTCATGTAGCAAAATATAAGCAACTCTCTCCTACGGTATCAGAGCAATAATAGACTCTTATCTCCTTGAAGTCAGAGAGCCAAGGGCCTAGACTTGGTGCTACAGTGAACCCAGGGAAGCTGTGCTGCGGGGCAGGAGGCTGCCCTTACAAACCTCTAAAACCAGGGAAAATGATTTTTGGTGACTGCACAGGTAAAGCCCATTACAGCAAAACATGGCAGGAGATCTGCTTTGGGGCACTGATGGGATCCTCGATCTCTTTCCTAAGGCAGCAGGAACACGCATGGTCCTCTAATTCGCTGCCACACACTAAGCAAATAACATTACCTGATTTCCTACAAGAATCTTCCATCTACAGAATCTCCCTAAATCCAGAGACAGCATCTTCAAAAAAACAGACATTTCCTTCTTACTGCTTTCCGTTTACCCAAGTTACCTTTACTGGACAAAAAAAAAAATCCTGCGGAGGTGGAAACTAATTCAAGATAGGCAAAAGCAATAACGTACGCTGGTAAACAACATGGAGGAAAACCATATTTTAAAAGGCTGGTGCATAACATGGGATTGCACTTACTCTGCTATCCGATGCCACCTCATTACCTCAGTGATTGCAGAAATCCTGTTACACTCGGAACACCGCAATAGGATCAGATGCTGAATGCAGCTGAAGACCTATTTCATTAGTAGCTGATCACAAAGACCAACATCTACTCACTTGTATCTTCTGATAACAGGAAAATGGTTTCAGTTCTTACTAGTGTAGCCATATTTCTACAATACATTGTATTATTTTTTGAATTCTGTGCTCAGTCAATCATATTACCGTGCCCTACAGGAGGTTTTTGCTAAGTACTTACGAAAAATCTCAATGCACACAGTGTGGAAAAGCATCACAGTGAACTATGAAGACTCGCGCTCAATTTTACATTATTTGGCCAAAATAGTAGCTGTGCTGCACTCAAACTCATATTCCTAACAAAAACCCCACTCAGCTGCTCATATACTAAAGACACAATTCATGACTGAATAATGTACCAATTCAAAAGCAATCTCTCTAAGCTACAGGAAACCTCTCGAGTTGCTAGTTTGAACAAAATGAAGCCTCGACAAAATGAACCACTTCGAAAGTAAATGAAAATTTAGCAAATTGATCTGAACAAGAAAATCGTACATAGACTGCAATGTTTTTAGCCACAATCAAAAAGCCTGTGAGAGATCACCCTTGGAAAAAAAAATCACACCAATGAATCAAAAGATGGTGTCATTGTTGGTTTGCTCATTTTTCTAAAGCAGGATATTTCATTTTATAACGGGATAGTAGGTTTATAAGTGTGTGTTTAAATAGCAACTGCCAAGTGCTGAAAGGACAAAAACAGGAATGGAAATGTTGGATGTTTTCTTAAAAGCTCTTCTGGCTTTAAATTTTAATCCACATTTGGGTGCCCCTGGCACCTCACAAACCTCTCGGCTCCAAAGTTACTCGGAGATCAGCACACCAGTAGTCAGCTCCGTCTAAAAAGAAAGCGAGCGTTTGGTTTGTGCACTGCCATCAGCCAGTGGAGCAAAATGAGCACAGAACAAAATTATAAGGTTACTGGAGCAATTTACACCGCCAAGACGAAGAGTAGAGGGAGAGACAAGATGCAAATGCGGGAGGTGCAGCCATCCAGCAGCACAGCAGAAGCATAAAGGGTAATGGAAGAAGGAGAGAGGGGGACGGTGAGAAAGGACGGCTGAAGGCAGTGATCATATCAAGAATCACTTATTTTTCCAAAGCAGCATGCCACAAGAAAATGTTATTCCCACTGATCCAGTAAACGATTCTGTTTTCCAAGGGTTGGCTTCAAGGAAATAAGGGGCTGGTAGAGACGAAGGTCTAGTCATGCAAAAGCACAATTTGCACTTGGAAGCTGATTTTGAACAAGAGTCAGATGAGAACACCTTTAGGGAAGACACATAGCTCAACCTCATCCAGGACTACTGGGATGTAAAATGGCAGTTACACAATTAGCAAACAAAACGCTTTTTAAATTAAAAATGTAGTAAATAAGTAAGGTCAGCAGGCTGGAGGCTGGCTTAAGAGGTGTGAGTGTATGTGCCAGCAGCAGGTAGGGACTGCTTCCCAGACCAAGACACATACTGGGTTGGGCTTTAAAGAAAGCTACTTCCCTATCTGGTCCCAGGGGCAAAATTAAAAGTCTGTTGTAACAAGATGAGCAGCAGCATTAGACATGTGGGACTCAAAAGGACGTTTTACCCGTCTGAAGCATTAAGAGAAAGGATTTGCATTGTACATTTGTATGGAACAAGGGATTTTTTTTTTTCTAATTAAGTGGTACTGAAATATGCAAACTGTGTGCTGTTCCCTCACTCTGCTTGAACTAGTGATTTACAGTGACAGTTTACTTTTAGTTCTGCACCTGGAAATAGGTGATAAATCAAGTGATAAGCTGACGACGATGGTCTCAAAATGGAGAGCACTTTACCCAAGAGTTCCGTGGAGCTTGCTGAGCTGGCACTGCATTATAGCCGATCCGGCAAGATTATCAGTTAATGACAGGAGCTGAAGCCAGTTACGACACTGAAACAAACTCCACCGGTGCACAGTCCGCCTCGATGTTTTTAAGGGAGAAGAAAGAACAAGACCTTCTGCTTTCAGAAGGTCTTTCAGGAACAAATTAACAACCTGCTTTTCATGAGCACTAAGCATGAGCTGAAGAGCCACAGGTACCTCTCAGATCCGAGGCAAATCCCTGGAGAAGGGCGATGGTCTCTGCCCTCACGGCCTGGTGAGAACTGGAGGCAAGGCTCAAAGCACTTCCCCGGATGACGGGCTGCTGGGCCAAAGATGCAGCTACTCACTGTGGGGACTGTCCCCAAAACCAGTGCGATGGAGGACAGCTCCCGTTTGGTACCACAGCACTCAGGGACACACAACACTGGCTGGAACACTGCTGCATCCACCTGCTCGGCCTGAGAACAGGGTCAAGGACAGCAAAGTCTCTGCCAAAAAAAGGCCCATTTTCTAATGCCTGCAGTTGTCCATTCAGAGGAGCTGCTTCCCCGCACCTCTGGCTGGCAAAGCTCAGCAAGGCTCCCCCTTCCTGCATCTCCTTGGGAAGTCCCTGTCCCCCAGCCAGGACAGGGATCTGGGGAACCTCGCTCGCTAGCCAGCAAACCCTTACGCTGTATTACCAAAGCCCTGGAGCAAAGAGGGGGCATCAGAGTTGGGAGAAGAGAAAACCAGAAAGAAACCCAAAGTCAGAAAACAAAACATCAGCAGAGAAACCCGGTGAAGTGGTGAAGATTGATGTCTGTCTCCTAGAAACAGTTTGAAGAAAACGCCACAGCTCATTTATGCCAATCCACCCTGGGTTCTGCTTGCCCCCATCAGCCAATCTGGCATCCTCCCTAACAGTGTGCCACTGGTGAAATGTGTCTGGGAAATCTAATTGTTTCTCGAACCACTTGCTAGCTGGTGAAGTTCTTTAGAGCTGCCATGCTCCGTGGCAATCAAAGTGTCTAAATAAATATGCAAAAGTGTGCTCAAGCCATAAAGCCTTCCAAGGAACCAAGGGAGTTTTTTCCCCATTCAGTGTGGATCACACTTTGCTTTTGTCAAGACTGGTCATGCACACACGTACCAGTACAGAAAGGTGCAACATCTTACACTCTTGCAGTGTGCCAACACAACAGGATTATCACCAGGGACACGAACGCAAGATACCAGCAGCCAAAAAACACACACTCTCACATACACACACACAATTTAAACTGTTCTATCTCAAAGCTAATGGAAAACCTCTCTTAATATTGCATGTAGAAATGCCTGATAGTTGTAAATAACTTTTCCTGTGTTTAGCTCCTACATAATGAAACGGCAGTAAGCAAATGCAGTTCCGTACTCAGAAGTGGCTGCTCAAGCAAATGCGTCTTCAAGCCTGCATGCCAGAGCCACTCTGCCCGTGCCACAGACTAATGGATCTCAGTGACAAAACACAAGTGTTATAACTTGAACTACGAGATTTGTTATGCAGCTCTAAAAGCAAAACAGTTGTTTCCTCTTCCAGGCAGGAAGGTCCTATTCTCTCCAAGTGAAAATGCAAACCGTAAGTTCACTTTCGATTAGGAAAACAAGACCAGTGATAACACACAGCATAGCTGCACTTTAGAAAAAAAAGAAAACATAAAGCCTTGAATCTGAAGGCTCCTTTCAATGGCCTCCTGTAACATTTCTTGTTATTTTGGTTAGGCCACAGTCAGTTTTTGGTTTAAAGGGCTCTTACACCATTCCGAAGCTAAGCACAATGTGTGTCGGCTCTCCCTGGCTTGGTAGAGCACCGAGGCCCTTTCGACACCAGTTCTCAGCTCCTAATTCACACACAGTTTGAGTTGTCAGGACCAGGACATTGCACCAGGCTGGGGAATGCACCTGTCCCCAGGTGAACAAGTGTCTCACATCCAAACACATACAATTAGGACTCCATGGCAGCAGCAGCAAGGACATCGAGCTGCTTTATTTCACTGAGATCACAGCTGCACTGTGCTGGGTACGATACAGCCCTAGCAGGAAGGTAACTCCTGCCTGAACACAGAAAAACATGTGAAATACGTAAACACACAAGTAAACTGTATAGGTCTTCACTAGAGAATTCAAAAGGGTGGGTTTTTTTTAAATAGACTGGAAATGAGAAGACACCACAGGTGTTAAATTTCCCTGACATCACAGAGAAAACACTACCCTGTGGCAGAGCAAACAGACCTGGACGTCCACATCAAGCCTTTCCTTCTCAGCTCTGACGTCTTCCTGGGCAAACTTACCAGCCAGAGCCATCAGAAAGCATCACTGCAGCCTTTTGTGATGGTTAAGACATTCCACCTATGTTGGCAGACTTCTTTACAACCATGTTAAAAAAACCCAAACAACAAAAACAAAATAAAAATCTTACTGCTTAAAAAAAGAACCTCAAAATTCCAAAATTTACAGAAGAATGTCTCCATGCTTGTTAGATGTTAAATGCTTTACCATGGCAATTAAATGACTTAAGAATAAGACCAAGTGACAGGTATATTTTTTTTCAGTATCACTGATCTTTTAGCTAGGAGGAAAAAAATCCCAGCTTTAATTGCACAAAGCTGCATATCATACTTCCCTCTCTTGAGATTTCATTATAGGCCTGAAACCAGAGAATTGCATTGCCAGCTCTTGCCTGCTCTTCCAGCTATTTCTGGTTTTTAATAATTATTCATTAATTGCACACTATGATAAGATCCTCGCTGTTTTGAAACATTTTCCCTCTGGCCTCTATACTATTAAAGACCCTGATTGCCTGCCAACAGCGTAAAATTAAAAATCAAAGCACTACCTCTGAAAGGTTTAATATGTGCCACGTTGAAAGAGTTTCTACAGCTTACAGCCATGTAATTGCATCACCGGCTAACTGCACAATCTCTCTCAGTGTTTGAAATGTTTTCCTTTGAAACATTAGCCAGCTGAGAGTAGAGGTTTTGTTTAACACCCTGATTTACTCTCCGTGCATGCCAGAGTTTTGCACATCTCCTGTGTCCTTCCCCACTGCTTCGCTGCTTTTCCTGGGCAGGTGAGAGGGAAAGGCCCGGCCGCTCAGATACGAGGCACCCTGCTCCGGCAGGGGAGACCAACGAGGGAAAGAAAAGTCACCCGTTCAAGCAGGAGATTAAAAACAGAAGCATTTTATCAGCTGAACCTCCTCTCTACCCACGCCTTAGAAGCAGGTGTTTTTTTCCTGCCTGTTGAATCCTCCTCCCTGCCGTCACAGACCCCTCTCCCATTCCTGGTGCCACAGGGACCCGCTGCTCCAGCCAAACTGGCAACCCCTCAAGCCTCCCCTCCCGCCCAGGGCTGCCAAATCTGGCTGGACCCAGCCTGCTCAACCCATGATCGCATTTAACCATCAGTCTCTTCTTTTTGGCTCCTCTCTTGAAAAGGGATGAAGTTTCCACATTTTTCCAGTGGCCAGGTGAAGGAGCAGGTACCCCGTGCCGCTGGCTGGAGTAAATCCCAGCAGCTCCAGTGACAGGCAGCAATTCACTATTGTGTCCTTTTGCTGAATCCATCGAGATCTAAATGTTATTTCTTCATCTAAAAATCTCATTTCTAAATCTTATTTCTTCATCATAAGGGTCATCTGGATAAGGACAGGTCACTAGCAACCAGCTTAGTGCACACATCCTTACTACAGAGGCAGCCTGAAGAAATTTGTGCGATTGAGTTGATCAAAGCCAGTTTAGACAAAGAAAACCGTGGAGATGTAGCTTGCATTGATCGAAGTGTAGTCATGATGTGCCAAAGGGGAATAAAGATGCCCTTCACGCAGTTTGGCCGCTTTAATGATTTCAATATTAACAGTGCTCTTTTCCAGAAAAAGGCAATTTTCTACCTTCGGTTTTCTGGACCTTGTGATTGTCACAAGTGCCAAAAACTGTTTAATGCTTATAAAAGTGTACCTCAGAAAGATATTCCTCTGCAAGCCCTCAAATGGAGAGGTTTGATTATTTGTATCTGCTTGTGCACCAATACACACTTTTCTTTTAATTCAAAATCTTCATCTTGGCTGCACTGCAATCTGGTTGTCCTCCCAGTTCATCAGGTTTCACTTTCACAGTCCTTCTGAAATCAGATCTACAGAGACCTCTGTAGAGCCTGCCTGGAAAGCTGGCTGGGTTTGCCCTGATTCTTCTCTAACCTGCAGCTCGGTATTCTCCTCCGTTATTCCCATACTATCATAGCAATTAAAAACAAGGACACTGATAAGATTAGATATGTTGGTAAGACAAAGTCTATCTCTCTTCACAGTTACTTTAGGGAGCCAGAAAAGAAGCTGGCCTTCACTTTGTTTTCTAAATTGCAATTTAGAGCTTGTATAATAAAATGTGCAATTTGTTTTGTGGAGATTTTCTATATTCCAGGCTGTTCCCTGGAAAGGAGGGAGGCTGCTGGTGCCAGGGCTTTTCAGCTGCTGGTGCCAGTGTGTGGGGCAGGAAGGGGCACAGGGGGGACATTTGGAGGGGTAAATTTGTAAATGTGGATTTAGACTCATAACATCAGGTAATGAGACCTTAAATATCTTGGCCTGACTCAATTCTAGAGCTTGAGCCTTAGAGTATAATTTAAAACAAAATTCATGTGTCATAGTATTTTCTTTTTAAGTGGATTTGTATAGATCTAGGTTTGAAGGAAGTTTCTGGAGCAGAAAGTCAGACTGCAGGCACAAGGAGCACTTCCCCCCAGATTTGTAAGGATTTCCATGCAAATTGGTGGTCCGTAGGGTTTGTTCCTTTGCAATCAGGAGATCATGAAGTAGAGATGAATAGTACCATGTTAACGACAAAATTATTAAACCATAAATCCTCCAATATATATAAAATAACAAAGCAGTTCCATTCAGGATCAGTCTCTGTTCCCAGAGGAAAGTCGCTGGGGTGGCAGAGCACAGGACAGGCTCTGTACCAGGGACTGCACTGCACAGGGACATCCCCGCTAACACGCGCCACAACTCCATGGGTGATAGGCCAGCCCAGGGACATCTGGCAGGGGAGGATCAAGGGGCCTAAAGTTCACAGAGTTGGTCACTGATTCTCCTGGGAGTGCTCTCCACCCTCCCCATCTGGCCCAGCGGGCGCACATCTGGGGTGCACACCACGCTGGACTCATGCTGTGCTGCACCCGACTGCCAGCATGTAGACAGGGGGAATTTGCACCCCTTCCTTTCTGATCCCCACCTCTGACTTCATGTTTCTCCCTTCTGGACCCACCTGGTATCATTTAGACATCACTCCTCTCCTGGTTTGGCTCTGCAAAAGCAATGCAAGAAGGAACCTGGTGTGTGCAAACCTGATTTGCACCTCCCCAACTTTTCCTGCACCCCAGTGTGAGCCCATAGCTGCCCCTTCTCCCTGAACTCCTGGTCTTTGCACAGAGGAACAACAGAGACAACAAAACCCCATTCTCCTGAGACAGTGCAGACATAAAATCCATTGTGCATAGACTGCTCAAGCACAGAGATATTTTTTTTCTGTCTAAAAGGACAGTACATAGACTCATGTCTTGCCTGTGCAAATTTGAGGCATGGAGGGGAGACAGCTGCCTGTTTCCAGGCTGGGGCAGGGAGGAGCGAGGCCACGCTACTGCCCTGCCTGCTCTCGGGGGAAAGAAGCCCTCCCAGAGCTGACGAGGGGACACAAGACAACAGACAGAGAGTGGACTAGGGGCTCTGAGACCCCAGGAAGATGAACCACTGTGAAGAGGGATGATTTAAGCAGGTACAGCCATGACGTTCACGCAGCCACTGTGCAGCAACCTGCTATACCGATTCCATGTAGCCACTTTGTGCTGCAACCAATTAACTCATTAAGGAAAGTACCTATTAAGAAGATGATGAACCAGATCTACACAGGTTAGCTATGCCATATGTTAAAATATTCCCCTGAGCAGCATACACAGGTTTTTAATTTCTCTTTTTTCTCCTTTTATTTTTTCTAAATACAGAAAGATTGGGCTGTTCACTGGCTGGGTTTGGTACATTCACACCTGGAAACACTGCATCGACCTTGTCCTGCAGCCCATGTGTTCACTCCTCGGTCACTTTGCTTAGCAGCAAGGAGCAAAGGCCTGACCCCACAGCGAGGTATTTGGGCTGAGTTGTCTCCCCTTGCTTCTCCTGATCCCAGTATCTTATATAAATTAATAGGTTCAATACAAAACTGAAATGAAAGGAGAGGGAAAGCACTCAGAGTAACATCGAGGCACTAAATAACAGATCAGGCCCTCGGCTCACAGCTGACATGTGCTGTCACGTCAAAGGCAGAGCATCCCTCCAGTATCTTTCACTTTACTGGCACCATCCTCTTTCCCCTAGTTCTGCGCTTGGGATATGATAATCATTAACTCGAGGGCACTGCTGGAGCCGAAGGTGCTAACCTTATCTCTAAAACACAAGCCTCTTGCATCGCAAAGGGAAAAAGGCTTTATTCCAAGTTGTAATGTCAACTTTTCTTTACCGCAATCTGGCATTGCTCACATGGACAAGCTGGAGATAGAGCAACAAAGCCAAGGAGAGAAAACAGAGTTCCCAGCAGGACTCACAGAGCAGTTAAACTTTAAAAGGCACATTTGTACCTGCAGGACAGGCTTAAGAAGTACCCAGGAATCCTGCACTTCCCACAAGAAGAGTAATTGCTTTCTGGGGCTATTTTAAACTATGAACATTGCCTTTTCTTACACTTCCCTGGACTGGAGCAGCTGCCTTTTTTCCTCCTCTTTTCAAAAATCAACAGTGAAAAATGTCTCCTAACTTTCCAGTGTTGTAATGCTGCAAAGGCCTTTCCCGTCCCTGTTAGCCAGTGGTATCAGAAAGATTGCACCACTCTTTTTTTTTTTTTTTCCCTCCTTCTTCTTCTTTTTCAAGTCCATATAGAAAAGGACAAAGACTTGGCTTCTAAAACCTGGACTCCACCATCTGCCACCCTGGGTGGACAAGCTGAGACCATAGCACCCGCAAGCAGAGAGTGCCTTAGGCCAATCTGCCTGTTCCATCCCAGCACCAGCACACACAGGCGCTGGTCTTGAAGCTGTTTGTCACTGCTGGCGATGTTACGTGAGTGGTTACACCTCAAAGTGCTGAGGCTGAAAAGACTAATCCCTTTCAAGACTTGTTAATGCCTCTGCCAGCTCTTGCCTTCATGCACACAGCCCTTCAATATGCCAAGCCACCAAGAGTGGCAGGAAAGGACACCCCAGCCGAGCACAGGAAAGGCTCCTGCATCTTCGTGCCAGAAGGGATCAGATTCCAATGCACTCCAGCATCTGGAATAACCCTGGATTATTTTTTACCAGAGACACACAGCAATCTGCATTTAAACCACAAACCTTTACACTGTTTGGTGTTTCTCATGCAGAAAAGATCTGGAGTTTTGTAGCGTCTCTACAAATAATCTCATTAATAAACAGGTTAACGTAGTCCAGTTCCAGTTGCACGTTTCTGAATTGCAATAATGGCTATTCCTACCCATGAATCCTGCAACTGAAGCTAATGGAATGGCTCATTTGTTAAAAAATAAGTTAAATACCCCTTTTTGCAAAATTATTGGCTAGGATGATGGTACAGATATAACTGAGGAAAGGAAAGACACCGTATTTTTCCTTTACTAGTCATATGGGACCAATATGCTTAATCACCTCAATAAAACCTGTACTGCACACTGCTCAAACAACTACCTGTACAAGCCCTTCTGCGGCACTGAAAATTTATTTAAAATTTAAAAATCTAAAATTTCATAAAAAAAATACATTTCTGGCTCATGCAAATATTTCTGTTCAGTCTATAAACCAAGGAACTATATTATTCTCTGGTCACATCTCTGATTAATGCTAATGAGATTTTGATGAACCCAGAAAAACAGTTACCAACACTTGTAACATATCACAGGTAAAATGGCATCCTTTTTTTTTAATATGCTTGGAAATGAGCTTGAAATATGTCACTATCTTAGTAGAAACCATCTAATGGGATGTGTATGCTCGGGGAACCAAGTAGCACAGTTATAATTAAAGTTTCATTATCATTTCCATTAGAAAGTAGTTTCTAAGGGATTTGATTCAACCTTATAAATTGGCTCCGTGATGGTATTTTGTATGCAAGGTCCTCATATGTGTCAGAAATGGTAGGTAATTCATAACATGCTACAATCATGCTGGCTTTAAAATAAGTGCTGTATGTACAGGATGGAGCATAATAACAAACCAAGGACCAACCCCAGCTTGGCCGGCCGGGCGCACAGCTCGCAGCGGGCCCTGCAGCGACCTCCTGATGGACGGGAGCGGCTGCGCTTAGCTTGGCAACTCTGACCTCCTGTACACGTCCTCTCCATAGCAAAGGTCAGTGCACACAATAGATACCCTTGTGCCATAAATATTCTCATGGCTCCAGGGGAAGAGGCGGGGTCCTGGCCCTTATTTTAACATGGGGATTACAGAGCACAGAAAAGAAAATTGGAAATATCAACAGTTTGTAAGAGAGAGAACCCACCCATGCAGCACACAAACCAGGCTTGCAGTTATGGCACCAGTCTGCAGAAGACTGATGAGGAAGATGAGAGCACATTACTTTGTAAAGTAAATAGGAAAGCCCCCATAATTTTCCTTAAACACAGCTCATTCACCCCGTACCAATAAAAGCATATCCAGGTCACTGGGGAATCTGCTGTTGACTCAGTCAGAGTTGCCGCTGGCTAAGCCTTCTCCTGACAGATTACAACCAAAATGATGCTCAGACTGGCTATGAATTTATTAGAAAGAAGGAGCTGATGCTTTCCACATCCCTCTCACTCCAGTCTTCCTCAAATACTGCAGCTCTACAGAGTATCTCAGATTTTGTCACCACACCAAGGCATCTTTCGTTTACAGCAATAAAAGACTTTGTGGGTACACAGGCAGTATCACTGTCATATCAGTACAGCACTACGATACATTCAAATGGGGAACATAAAGATATGGAGCGGAAAACACCCACCCAGTCCTGGACCAAATACTTTTCAAGTCTACAATCACGGAGTCACTCAAGCGTGCTGTACATCACCTCGGCGTGCAAAGCCTCAGAGGGTGAGCAGAAAGCAGCCTTTGCCATGGAGATCAGGATTCCAGATAAAAGATCTGAAAACACAGTTTCGAAGGGTGAATTGCTTATTAGCTCAAATAAAATTAGCTGAAAGCTTATCAGATTTAAAAAATAATTGAAAATGTATCAGTATTTAACAGAGACTATGGGCAGGAAAACAAAACCACAATAAATAGCATGACAAATCCACAGGTTCAAGCATACACTGAAGGCCAGAAGTGAAGATTTATCACACGTGAGTAAGAGGAACAAGGTGGCAATACTGCAATCCGATGAAGAGCGATGAAAACCTGTTTTAGCTTTAAAGCAGTTAGTGCAAAATTAATGCTTCACTTATTTATGAGTCGAGGTGCACATTACACAGTATCTTAGCCCTGGTGAGTGTCCAGTGGCACTGAGACCTCCTTTCATACCAAAATTAAGTTACATTTATAAGGCAGTATGTACAAGATCTTTTTATTAAAAAGTCAACCCACCTTTTTAAACTATTCATCAAGATTAATCCTGTCCCCTTCATCAGCATTTACTGTCAATAGAGCTCTCCCACATTGCCCAAGGGCACAATTTGCTAACGTGACATTAACAGGATTTTAGTGAGAGGGAAACGGGAGCGGAGAAGCTCCCCTGACACCAGACAGGAGTCACTGACCCCTGTGTCCACCTTCTAAGGCCACAGGAAACAGACACAAGCCAAGCAGCCTAGCAGGTGTAAATCAAAAGAACCCTTAACCTTGGATCCCAATTTCACCTTTCATGGTGGAGACACTGAAATTCACAGCAAACTGGACTCAAACAGACCAACACACCCCCACAGATCTGGAAAGCCCACAATGCTGCTGAGATATGAACTGGTTGCTTTTTCTGCCTACTTTGGTCATTTCACTCAGCACAGCAAACGCACAGGGCTAGACCATGTACTTTTCAAATCTGCCAATGCGGAGCCACGTGGGTGTGTTTTGGAGCAGAGCAACCTGGCTCATTTCCCCATGAGCCGCAGAGAAGTCGGTAATTTGTCCGGCTCCTCGCAGGAGCTCCAGCAGAACCTCAAGGCGCAGCTGTGGCAGGGGCACCTCCTTCGCACCACCATCAGCACGTGGAAAATGGAATTTACGCTAGTGGAGGTCTACTGACGGCGCAAAGCTGGCGGGTCAGAGGTGGTAGGTTCAGTCCAACTCACTGAAACATTAGTTTGCTTTCCTTTGTCAGTGGAGCGCTTTACAATAGACCTTCCTGAATAATTCATTGAATGGGTCTTCATGTGTGCATTGTAGTGTTTGATTTTCCAACATACTGCGCTAATCCATAAATACCGACTATAAACATTCCTAGCAGATAGCTTTATTTTATGTTGCATTGGTCTTTTTTTTTTCTTTTTAAGTGTTGCAGGAGACAGCACAGATATTTTACTGTCTCTCTCTTTCAGCAACACCAAATGCTACAACATTAGTGTTATTAACATATGCATTAGCTCGAGCGGATCCGCGCTCCCAGCTGCTGCTCGCAGCTCCCAGTGAGAGACTGCGGCCGTGAATCAGATAGCGCTAATGAGCGTGTTAATGAAGTTCCCACAGTTGAGCGCAGAGCTCCGAGAGGGGCATTAAAAGCATATCCTGTAGTCTTGAAAATAGAAATGGTCCCTGGCAATTGATTTTATTTATTTATTTACTCGCTTGCCATTCCTGCTCAGGAGAAGAATTCAGCAAGAGAAATGCACATGAAAGAGCAATGACAATATTGCAATCCAGCCGGAATTTAAAAGCGGAGAATTAAAGTTAATTAGGAAACATACTCCAGCTGGACTTTTGCCAGCTCCACTCTGCCCTGTAGAGGGCTGCCAAACCCTCACTTGCCTTTCATTAGCTATCTTTCTGCTCCTGCTTCCCTCTATTTTGTCCTCAATAAATTGTTTCCTTCACTTTTATTACTTTAATAACACAGTTTGTTAGTACTGTAGCAGATATTGTTTCTGCAATTTAATTAAAACTGCATTCCATAAGTCAATCGCTGATACTTTTTATAAAAATTTCTCCCACACATAAAAATATTTAAAAATAAAAATAACTGAGGACCCAGGAGAAAGTTGGTTTTTTCTAAAAAAAAAAAAAAATCTTCCAATTGGACCAAGAATTGTTTCCATGGAGTCTGCAACTGCACATGGGAAATATAAAAAAAACAGTCCCTGAGTTAATGCTGCTGGGAGCCTCATGTGTGTCTTTATAAAAGAGAACACAACAAGAGGTATAAAAAAATTAAGATAGTGTAAATAAAACCAGCAGTTGGCATTGCTATAGAAAAAAAAAGCCTGCAATCTTCCAGCAATGCAAGCATTAGGTTAATAATGACAGTTTCTGTATGCACAGCTCTTGTCGCTGCTGGGGTGGCTGTTTTTCACAGGTTTTTCTCTCCCCCCTCCCTAGTAAACCAAATGATTGCAAGGTAGTTTGGCAACATTTCTGCTGCACTTCTGTTTGATTATATGGCAACCGTGTTGGGGTTTGCGGCAAAGGAGACGTAAGCGGTCTGCCACCTTTCCAAGTGATCATGCTGGGACAGAAGAACAGGGTCAGAGGGGAAAACGCTAAACAAGTCTTTTATTTCCTGTTGATTTCCTCTGACAGACTGATTTGCATGCAAACATCTGGGTTTCTGTGAATTCCTTCTTCTAAGAAATAGCTTTGAAAGGATAATGATGCTCCCAAAGTCATAGGATTTGGCCTTAAAACTTACTTGCAGTCTCTGGCTGCTTGGTCTCTGTTGCTCCTCCTTTGATGGTGTTTCCCACCCAGCAAGTTTGGGGGAGAGATTGCACTCAGCTCAGTGTCCTTTCCTCTGTGGTTTGTTTCACACTGAGATATTGAAGCCAAAGGCAGCTCTCAGGGCTGAAAAGCGGGTGGCAGCAGCACCCATCTAATCCCTTACTACGCCACGGTGGCCACACAGCTCCCCCGCACTGGCCACGGCCAGCGAACTCGCCAAGGCTACTGCCAGACTCACGCCTCTTCCAAAGCAAAGCACCCTACTGCCTTCTTGCAAGCAAGCCCTCTGCATTAATTGGCTTTAATAATTTACACAGCTATTGTAGGTTACTCAAACAGTTAAAAAATCCAACACAAAGTGGCACAAGCAAATACATATGGGGCAGATTTCCTCCCAGCACTGGAACGCTACAGCTCAGCAGGGAATCCTGCCCACAGTCCTGCTCAGCCCAGGGTGTCTGTGCACCCATTTGCCCTGTTTTTCTGGGAATTTTGGTGCAGTGGCAGGACCTTGCACAGACACCAGAGTGCTCTCTCTTCTTATTGCCTGTGCTGGTTCACTGTGGATCCCTACAGCGTACGAGTCTGACAGCCGCCGTGGAAGTCAAACGTGGGGTTTAGGGCCCAGCCGGTGCACACAGAAGCCCAGCACGCGTTTGGCCGTCGTTCCACTTGCCAAACATAACAGGGATGTGCGGGTACAGGCACGGGGAGAGAGAACCTAAGGCAAGACAAGGCATGGGGTTTTGAAGAGCTGCAAGCACAACATGCCACTGCTGAAAGCCACATCACGCTACTGAATGGTGACAAATACACCTCCTGTCAATGCAGGGGCATTTCTCTTGTTTTTAGATTACAGTTTCGAGAGGAGCTGCCTGCCTGCTTGTGTACAGCTGCCACCACACTATTTGCTCTGCCAATGCTCCTTGATCTTTGCCTCCCCATTAATACACCCGTAGGCTTTGATGTTTGACTACAGTACTCATAGTAGAGCGATGGCTGAGTGTTTTACCAGCCACACTATTTTTCTCTTGTCCACTTTTCTAGCTCCTGCTATATGAAAAGAAAATCTCCATTATTGCAAGGGCATAAACAGCCCACCAAGCTTGCTGTAGGCACCCTCGCACAAGTGAGCTGAAGAAAAACGATCATCAGAGTCGGTCCCAACAAATCAGCGTGTTGAAAACATTCGTTCTGCAGCTCTGTTTTGAAGCATTGTCCGCAGCACTTCTAGCTGTGCCATGGTGGTTTTGCTGATGATGGGAAAGAGCTCTTTGGTTGCAGGGTGGATTTTCAGGTTAGGTGCTCCTTTCAGGCTGCTGTGTCCTTCTAGCAAGTGGGAGGCTGTTGGTTATCTGGAGCATGCATTTCCACAAAAAAAAATTTAAAAGGCAAAATTGGTATTTTCAAGCTTACAGAGTTTTGCTAAATAGAAAACAGTCCGCAAGCCCAAGTAGCTCAGCCTTTTGGATTTTTTTTCCTGCTTCATTTAATCACCAGAACAATTATTTCCTCACCCTCCTTCCTGTAGGATCACACAAATCACTGCTGGGCCTCTGCCTGCTGCTAGCATGAATTCAGCTGCCATTTCCCTGCGGACAACTCAGATCTGCCTCTCCCTTTCAGACCTGTCTCCATGTGTCCCAGCGAGAGGCTCAGTCTGTCTCCCTGGCGCACCCCTGGATTTCCAGCTGTCAGCTTGCAAGCAGTTTGGCTAGAACAAAAATTGGAAGTCCCCTCCTCAGCACCCCCTCTTCTCCTGATCTTTTCCAGATCCTGCCGCCTCACTGCCCAACTCCCTAGCCCACAGCTCAGCCTCCTGTCCTGCCTCCAGCGGGGCTGGCCAACCCGGGCTTCACCCTTACTGAATGCCTGGGACTATCCTGAGCTCTCAGTACACAGCACGCGCTCTGCTCGTTTCTTCTTCAGCCTTAGCAAACGTTGCTGTGCTTCGCTTGCATCCATTCAAAGTGCTCAACAGAGCTTTTTCCCAGGCTGCTGAGATGAACGCCTCACCCCCTCCCTCCCACTTCTCTCCTACCCTACACCAAATAAAATAAGAGATGCCAAGTTGGGACATCATTTGCAACCTGTTCCTACTCAACATTGACTCCTCACTAGCAGATGAGACATTGGTGTCCACATCTCCTCTGCCCATAGCATCAGGTTTTCTTATACTCTTCTTGGTTTTAATTAGCAATTCGTGCTCTGTCCCAGGCATCTCCTCACGCTGTGCACATCTGCAAAACTGAACTCAACTTACTCCAGAAACCTTTCAAATCCCTGTAGAAATTTTTGCAGTATTCAGTTGTTTACATGCCTTTTTAAAATTCATCCTTGTACCTATAACATGGCACCTGGTTACATGACCAGGGCTGCTATGAGCTCCAGTGCTGCATGTTTATAATATTGCCACTCTTTACCATTGAAATGAAAACAGAATAAATATACTTCAAGGAAGTGGGGTTTAACTAGAGCAACAGCAATGCAGAGGACAGTGACTCCAAGGGCAGCGAGCTTCACAGCATTTGCTGGCCACGCTCGAGCGTTCATTTCCAGGGGCCTGGGCCCAGGTGAAATCTCAGCTCCTCTCTGCCCCTTCTCACTCTGAAAATCAAAAGGCCAATAAAGCCTCAACCATTATTCACAGTTTTACAGGATGAACTCCTGACTTGGGAATTTCCGCACGCAGGGGAGAGCAGCTCACGTGGTGGGAGGTGTGGTTCCTGCATTACCCTTTCTCCATCCCCTCCTGCAGCAGCGCCTTTCCCATAGCACCCTCAAAGCAATGCTTTGAAATCCACTCTCTCCCTTTTCCTAACAAGCCTCTGCCAGGAGACAGGGAAAATCCATTGCAGCAGGAGATTTGTCCATGGCAGATTAGTCCAACATGTTTTTCAGAAATAACTCCTTGTGTCAAAGTCCCTCAGCTGGGCTCTTATACAAGCTCAGTTTACTGTTGCCGCATGGTCAGGCTGCAAAGTGCACAGAGCAGATATTAAAGGACTCGAGAGCGTTACCAGCATCACCAAACAGAAATGCTCAAGATACATCAATGTGGTCTAGTAGGTAATGAAATGAGTTTTTACCTACATTTAAAAAAAAAAAAAGTTTAAGGTTTTAGAGATTACTTTCCAGTTTGAGATTAAGCATGCATTGGATCATATTCCCTCTCTTCCCCTGGAAAAATGCAGATTAAAAATACGTATTTTATTCCTTATTTGCATATCATCTCAACAAACTAAATTTGAAGGAGAAGTTGGCCTTCCAGTTCACAGAATAAGAGCATCATATGGAAGAGCACTCAGAATGTCAAGTCCTGCAAAAGACCATTTAATTGGGGTTTCTCTTCGTAACACTTCCCCCTTGGCTAGAAGGAAAACAGAATCCAACATCAATAAATGGTAACTTGTTTAAAGGGACTAGAACATTTGGGAAACCTGGGGCTAATCTCCAGTCAGCAGGAGACCTACTGATTCAGTGTACTTTGACAGTAGATTACCTTTTTCTTCCCAGTAATTGAATGGCTAATTCACAGTGCTCTGAGCAAGGCCCTGTTGCAGACACAGCCCCAAACCACCAGCTTTTCCGCACGTGCAGAGCGGTTGCACTGGATGAGTTGCAACGGCAACTGGCACACATGTCACAAATCTGATATATCAGAGCTCTGTCAAAACATGAGGCAGTTATGGACTGGGGACAAAAAGTAGATCTAACTTGCATGAACGAGACCCTCCACTTTTACACCTGCCAACACCGGCAGCTCTGCACCACACCGTGCTCCCCCAACACTGAGGTGCAGAGCAGAATTCAGTGCTCCAACACAAAAAGCTTTGGTACACACAATAGCCAATAAGATGCACAAGATCTTTTAAAACCTACAGAAACAAATTGCATTTTAAGATTGCACATCCTTTGTGCAGAGGATATTTTCTGAGCTTATATGAGGTAGTATTTAGATTTCTTTCTTCTCACATTCTTTGATCTGCTTATTACACTTTTTTTTTAAAATAAAAAATGAATTTTGGGACCAGTATTAGATTCTGCTGACAGTCAAATTATTCCTTCAGAGTAGTTGTTTACAATGTTTATACTGTAGTCATTGCTGGAATATCAGCATTATGGTACATTCATCATAGTTTGACTTAATTTCTGAGACCTCTTAGCCTAGGAAGAATCAGGCTGTTGATCTGCTTTTTAGCATTTCAAAAAGCAGACTCAGAATCTAGAATTTGTTTTCTGTTATTTAGGTATTGTTGTCAACTCTGCGAGATGATGAATGGAGGAAGAAGAATAGCTTTTTGCAAGGTGTCGCTTTTCTCCCAGTCAGGAATGGAGGTCTTTCCTCTCCTCCCTATACCAGTGGCAGATGCCAATCACATTCAATTAGTCTCAGAGGATTCATTTAAAAACTCACATTCCCAAATACAAAACTAGAGAGAGGAGTTCAGTCTTTTTTTTGCAGCCAACTGCTTTTTCCATTGGAACTGTCAATCCATCGATCAGAAGGGAGGGACCTGAGAGTGATGGTTCTAGATGTTCAAAGGAAAAAGGGTAAAACAATTTCTAAGTCAGAAATTGCTTTCTCTATTGCTTGAAGTGTCTACACTATGGGAAGTAGCAAGCAGTAATGATTAGTTTCTGATCTTTTTGTGGACAAGGCTGTACTAACACCTGGTGTATGTGATGGCAGCTTGCTGTCCTTAATCATACAGTAACCTTGAATATTATATATCCTCTAACACCTCCAGTTCTAAGGAGACAATATTTTTTGAAAGTGCAAGTTTCAGAAATGAAATTAGTTATGGAGTGGGGAGAGAGATGGCCAATGTCCTCTGAGTGACTACAGCCATTTAGTCCCCAGGTTTCATTTCAAAGTAGGTTAAATAAAAAGGTGCTCAGCACTATCCTTACCCCTGCGCATTTACAGTGTGAAATGCTTTTTGAAAAATAACATTGCATCGGAAGAACATAGCATTTCTCTGTCCTCAATGCACTTCAGCAATTCAGAGAGAATTACTAAATATAATATGTAGGAACATGGCACTAAAGGGATGTATGGGTCAAGGAGCCCAGTCCCTTGGTACTGGAGACAACCACATCACACAATCGCTTTAATAAACTGATTAAGATCCATCTGTAAACTAGTTAGGTTTTTGCCCCCAAAATCCCAGTGAAAGGCTTTTCCAAAACCTCACCTTTTTACTGATTAAAAAGCTGCTTCTAATTTCCATCTGAAATTTATTCACGGCCAGTTTATTACCAATTTGTTCATGTGCCAGCACTGTCCTCTAGCTGAACTAGCTCCTTCTCTCCCTGGTGATTACTTCTCCAATGTATTTATAGACAGCAATTCACATCCCCTCTCCACTTTCATTATGCTGAGATAAATAAGGAGGCTACTCTGATATCCTTGTGCAACCAAACAGCACCATCCTTGTGTTCATCTGGACATCACTGTCATTGGAGTCCCTTTCTTGAATGCCCCCAAAGTACCCACCATATTCCAGAGGAAACCCCAATGCCATAAAAAGTGTCCATCTCCCCAACTTCTCAGGAATGCTCATCTTGGATCACAGTTGCCTTATTGCTAAAAAGCCTGAAGGAAACCCCTGTAGCTGTAGGTAGCTCACCTGCAGTTCTGCCCTCCTCAAGTAATGAGCTCACAGTGCACATACTTGTCATGGACTCCTCTGCTTTCTCAGTACGAGAACCAGGTGCTCTATTTAAATCCAAAATTTTAAATCTCAAAGATTATGGTTTGCAGATTCTTATCCAAAAAGACCTGGGATAGGTGAAAGTTATGAAGGCTCCTGAAGCCTGGAACACTCAATGCCGGTGTCACACAGGAGCTGCAAAGCCCCTCCAAGTCAGGTGCCCAGCCCTAGCATGGTGGGTTGCTATGGGCTGTCAGAGGCATGGGAGCACATGGGGCACAATGGGTTGACTCCCCAATTTGAAATGAACAAGGGTCATATCCATGGACTCAGTCCCTTGGGAATCCAGGAAGGGGCTTTTCCTTTCCCCAGAAATCTCCTAGGGAGATGAATTCTAGAGAGCACCTCACCTCCGGTGCCTCACAAAACATAGTGCCAGCTTTTTCCAAGTCTCACTGAAGGCATTTCTTCTCTGCATGGTAGTGCAGTGCTTCTAGGGCTGGTTGGGGTACTAAATCTCCTCATTTAATTGTGGAGTTTCCAGCTCACAGCACTGCCATGAGGAGACCAAACTTATACACCCGTGGGCTCTTCTGACTAATAAGCCTCTGCACAAACAGGCAGTTGAGATTCAGTAAGGCAGGGCAGCTGCAAGGAGGAGAAGGAGGATGGGCTGAGCCCTATGGCTCAAGCCTCACCAGGATTCAATCACAGCTTGTGGCTGCTGTTTCTATATTATTAAACATAAAAGGATGTTGATTGTTATCAAACATCAAAGGATGCAGTACAAATAATCCCATTAAAGCCTCCAATCTGAACATTATCATCTGTACTGCAACCTCTTGCAAATCAAAAAGGTAGTCTGCAGTTAGGTCATAACTGCAGCTGTATTTATTCATTTCTACACCATCTTCACATGACAGCTCTCCACAGGTCTTGTTCAGAGAGTCTAGATTCCTGTAACTCTGCACATGCTTTTTATTCAATGGAGGAGTATGATAAGACTTCAATAAGTCCATCTAATTTACCTCTTATTGCTCATTTACCTCTGAGAAAAAAAAAAAAAAAAAAAAAAGAAGAAACTGCCTTTCTGGATTTTACAGATCCTCAGCAAGACCCTTTGTATCCTGTTACTTTCCCTTTTCTCTAAACTTTTAATATTTGTAGCCTTTAACAAAATTAATAAATGTAAATCTAAGTCAAATGAAGTCAGACAGTGATCAAGACAAAAGGGTCACGCGCAGTTTAAATGGACTCTTAAGACTCCTTCCAGTACTTGTAACCAAAGAGGCCTTCAGTGGCCTTAGAAAAAAATTAATGCTATAATCTCCAGGCAAGATATTCCAACAAAAGAATTGAGCAGACACATTTAATGGGTTTGGGATGTATCTTCACATGCTGGGAAATATTTGCTATTCTGCACTTAAGAGGACCACAGCATCTAGTGGAGGCTGTGGAGGTGAAAGATTAGACAGTGGAAATTGGTATGGTGACAGCAAAGCCAGCTACTTCTGTAGAGATTTCATCTCCCGCTCTGACTCCTGTTACTACCAATGTAGCACCATGAATGTGAAGGGCACCAGAGCTTACCTGCACCTGAATGCTACAATTTATGGTTGACATCTTTAAAATCACCACCATCTGAAAAATTATCTCCTCCCCATCCACTGGTTCTTTGAGGTTGGGTATTCTTTTATTTTCCCCCTTTTCTCAGAGGTATTTCAGATTCATAATCAATTGAGTAAGCAACAAAATAAGATTTTTAAAGTTTAATAATAAAAATCACATTAAAGAGGTACATATTTTCTGAAAATAACATAGGTCACACTGAGACAGGACTCCAGAGGATTCTCTATCTGGGCTTTGTTTTCTCCACTCCCAACATTGGAAAAAATATATATTAAGCCTAAGTTTTTACAGAAATATATGTATATTTTAAAGAAAATTTTCCCCAGGAAAGGATCATCCAGTCACAGGGGAAAATTCTGATGTAGTCACAGAGACCCAACCTCAAACCAGCCAATAATCTGGAAGTGCAGACCAGGTCATCGCCCTGGCTCTGCGTTTACCTTCAACAATACCCCTACCACCAAATTACTTATAGAGAAGGTTTTCTTTTGAAGGAGTAAGGGGATGAAAAGTGGAGCGAGCTCATCCTAGCACGGAAGAGAAAAGCACTGATATTTTGAAATGGAAGATGGAAGGGAAAAAAGTATTTAAACTAGCTCTGCCTCTCGTTGCTGCCGACTTTATTAAGAGCCTTCAGTTTCTAAGCTTCAATCAAAGCATCCACATCTGCAAAGAAACATTTGCCATCTTCAAATAAAACCACGTGTAAATTGGTCTTTCCTGTCCCAATTCGATGTCAGTCGCGGTGTACTACTGACAATCAAACCTACCGTAACGTCACACGTGGTATCAGAGCTGTCTGCTGAAGCCTCTATGTTCACTTTCTTCTCAAGCACAGATGCCATCGCTGCATATTAATAACTTCCAATATATAAAATTCTTTTTTCTTTTGAATAAATTACTTTCCAACCGTTGTTTTTCTACTCCCTCCGATTTACTTCCTCTAGCTAAAGATGAGAACTACAACTTCTAATTCATATCCCTCCTTACTTTGAATAAAAGTATTCTAAAGTAACATTTCAGCTCCAAGAAGTTTAGTACAGCAGCCATTTTGTGGCCACAGTAGAAAGTAGCCATAGAACCTGATCCTTCATACAGCTGGTTACGCTCCACAATGCCCTCTTCTCCAGGCTGAACAGCTCCAACTCTCTCAGCCTGTCCTCATAGGAGAGGTGCTCCAGCACTCTGATCATCTTCGTGGCCTCCTCTGGACTTGCTCCAACAGGTCCACATCCTTCTGATGTTGGGGGCTCCAGGGCTGGATGCAGTACTCCAGGTGGGGTCTCACCAGAGCAGAGGGGCAGAATCCCCTCCCTCAACCTGCTGGTCACGCTTCTTTTGATGCAGCCCAGGATGCGGTTGGCTTTCTGGGCTGCAAGCGCACATTGCCAGCTCATGTTGAGCTTCTCGTCCACCAGCACTCCCAAGTCCTCCTCAGGGCTGCTCTCGATCCATTCTCTGTCCAGCCTGTATTTGAGCCTGGGATTGCCCTGACTCATGCGCAAGACCTTGCACTTGGCCTGGTTGAACTTCATGAGGTTGGCACGGGCCCACCTCTCCAGCCTGTCAAGGTCCCTCTGGATGGCATCCCTCCCTTCCAGCGTGTCGACCGCACTACGCAGCTTGGTGGTGTTGGTGAACTTGGTGAGGGTGCACTCTATCCCACTGTCCATGTCGCCGACAAAGATGTTGAGGAGGGTAGGTGAATTTTTTTTCAAAATTGATGAATTTAAAACAAACAAACAAACAAACAAACCACCACAAGAAATTGAAAGGCAATGGATTTTTTATCATCTACTTCCTTACAGCTGTCTGCAGTAGGCAGAGCCTGTAAGCCTTCTGAAATCACTTGTCACTTCAGATCTCTTAATGGACTGGAGGAACCTTCTTTTATTCACTAGATTTGCTACAAACCCTCTAATACGCATCTGTAGATTAAACAGCTCCTGTCTAGATGTCCTTCTCTCACCAGGCCATGGGACTAGAAACTGGAGCATCCTTCTAGCAGGCCCAAAAGAAAGCCACATTGAAGATTATAGTATAAAAATTGAACTTTCTTCACAGACTGGCACCAAAATTCCAGATAATGATCCCAAATTCTGAATGAGGATTTTGATATCGAGAGGCTATTTTTAGTCAAGAGAGGTAATTTCAAGTCTGATGTGCATGCTAACACCTTTTGTAAGCACTAAAACAGTGCTTAAGGTAAGTGCTTAACATGCACAAAGGCTTCAGCATAGGGAGGAACCTGCATGTGGAAACATCCAGCTGAGGTCTGGGTTTTTTTCTTACTAGCTAGAATGACTTAAAGTAACTTTGATGCTTCAACAATGCGTTTTCTAAACAATTTGCTTGATCTAAATTGGCAGTATTATATTACAAACGAACCCACTGATACTGATGTAACTGACACAGTTTTTATGCATTTAGCTTTGAAAAGCCTAACTCCTTCCATCAAGCAATTAAGGCCATTTGTAAATGTGCAAAGTTAATTTAGAAATTATAAAATTAAGGCTAATGGACTCAATTATAATAAATGTGTGGGTCAGTGATTGTAGCAATTTCTCAACCCTTCCTTTATTTCTAGGTTCAGCTTAATAACACACTCCATCTCACAGTGGTGATGGTGTGGCAGGATCTGATCTTCAGAGTGGTTTAGAAAGCGGGAGACGACGGAGCCAGGCTTGGAGGGACCAGCTCTGTCTGCCTGGCAGGACCCCACCTGCAAGCCTCACCCCACAGTGGGTTCAAGGCCCCAGCAGTACCCCACAGCCCCAGCCGCATGCCTCCTCTCTGCAGGGAGATGGGTGCGTGCATCGGTACAGCAGATCATTCATTGCCTCCCAATGATGAAACGTGTTGGGAGTGTACAGCTTTCACATAATTAACCCAGAACATGATGTGCCTGCTCTCACATTGGGACTTTGAGGAAAAGTGACAGCCGTCCCCTCCCAGAGTCCTTCCCAACACGGCTGGGGCCCCTGGAAGCACACACAGACCAACACCTCCTCTCCCTCCTCTGCTGCACTCCTCCCAGGCGTGCGAGCACCCACACGATGCCTGCATCACCTTCCAGAGAGACTTGAGAAACCTAATTTTAGAGCACTTCCACTTATGCTGACTAGGTTTTTTCTTCATTTCTTCTCCTTCTCTTGCCTGGAGTTTCTTTGTAGATCCAAAGACCTTGGTAATTTTATTCTCCAAAACGCATCTGCTTTTTCCCAGACTGAAGTCCTCAGAATCCTTTTTGCGATGTCACACTTGGTTACTGAGAGAGTGTTTTGAAGTGAGTACAGGGTTTTAGCTTCAGAGACTGAACAGCAGGAGATGATTAACACTTAGGGAGCAAAGCTGTTTATTGTGTTTTAAATAGTGCAGAAGAGTTTGGTTTTTAAATTGCCTCTAATTAGTATAATGTACTTCTGCATGCATGCACACACCTGATCTCTACTTCACAAGCACCAGGGTCTTCATCAGACTGCTGAA
Source organism: Chlamydotis macqueenii (assembly GCF_036417535.1). Taxonomy (NCBI): domain Eukaryota; kingdom Metazoa; phylum Chordata; class Aves; order Otidiformes; family Otididae; genus Chlamydotis; species Chlamydotis macqueenii. The sequence goes on from NC_141561.1 coordinate 8,386,429, forward strand.
CAGAAGCAGTCTGATTCCACAACATGAAAGACTGGCTGCTTTTTTCTTCTACAAATACAGGCTCAGGTGGTCTCCACAGGTGAGGAGGACACAGAGACTGAGCTACCCTCACCGATTCTCAACACTCATCCTCAGGCAAAGGGAAATGCAAACAGCAGGTTAAATCTCCAGTGGGTGCAGGCAATAGCACAAAACATCAGTTGAGCCTGGCTTGTCCTTCCTCCATTTGACACTTGTTCCCAAAATGCTTTCCTCCAGGGATTCTGAAGCACTTTTTGGCTCTTGTTTCTCCAAGTAACAAGTGATGCAGCAAAAGAAAAATCGAGGGCTTAGATGTTCCTCTTTTCTCCAGCTGCCTCCACAAAAGGCATTTCAGGATGCAATTTGCTTGCAAAAGGTGGCCCTGGCTGAGGAGGCACGCAGGTGAGATCAGGCAGCTGGGACACTTGATGGCCTCATGCAGTTCTTCTGTGCATTTCTTTCATTCTTGCCTTGCTAGCACCCGAATTTGACACTATTCAAGAAGGGGTGCTCCCTCTGCAACTTCACAGCTAAGACTAGGGACCACACATGTCCCTAGAGCATAACATCGGGAGGCATCAGTCTGCCCCACAGAGAGACACACCACACCTTGGGCTGGGCAGAGGGCATGGGAGCCTGAGAGGCCTGATCCAGACCCAGTGATCCCAACTGCTGCTACGAGGCAAAAGGCAAATATTGTGCTTGTGTTTGCATCTTCCTAGTCATCGAGACAGCTTGGCATGCCTCTGGTTACTTAGCACCCGTCCATGGCCACATTAAGGTGACGGAGGTAGGAACCCCAGTGTTAACCCACAGGCACTTACTTCAGATGTTGTTCATCAGATTCCTTCCCTATATTTACAGAGGTTTCTGGAAGAATATTCTGACTCAGAACCCTTACCCACAACAGCTGCAGGGTGTTTGTTAGCAACATCTCTAACCTATACCACCACATCCATAATGAGAAGAATACCGCAATATCTCTCCAACAATAATCCATGCAGCTTAAATGAGATCCTTCCGTAAGCAGCAAACCATCAACTGTATCTATTATCCCTACAGGTACTTGATAAGAAGCAAATTAAAATAGCAGAGATCAAAGAAATGGGAAATTATATTTAGCTGGCTGATATTAAATAAAGTTTTTGACTCAGGCTCACTGGAGACTGATGCTTAAATTGCTACAAATGGAACTGCCGTAAAGACAAAAGAGATTATTAAATCTCTGTGCCAATCATTCAGATACAGGACCGAAGCTCTGCATTTTGAAAGCATCTTTCAAGCGAAAGTGAGTGAAAGATATGAACCAAATCTAACATTAAGACTTAGAATACCTTTTGGTATCCATTCAAATAATCTGGAAATCTATTTCAGAGATGCTATCTAAAATGACAACAATCTTAAAATATACGTTTGAGAGAAGGAGGCAAAATCTAAACAGTGCAGTCTGAAATTATGTATTGCAACATGACAAAGCAACAAAGTTTCTCTACAAAAATAATAAACATTTAATTGAAAATGGTGTATAACATCACCAAGGCTTCGATTTATTCACAGAAGTATCAGAGGTCACTCAGGTATAACTCTCATGCAAAGTGTGACCATATTGTGGGGACAGCTGTCCCAGCCCGGACATGTGGGCGTACAAGGTCCAGTCCCAGTGCCACAGCTCTCACAGATGGGAACGGTTGCACAGAGCCATCCCTTCCATTTACTGGAGTAAAATATGACAGGTCAGACAGGTTCATGTAATGCAGAATTGATGATCACAGCTGCATAAATGCAAGAGACAAAAAGGCAAGTTGGAATTCAGAGGAAAATAACAACTGGTAAGAGCTCCTGGTTTTATACCTCTGAGTCCAAATACTGGGAGGGGGTAATGGAGTGAGAGAAATGTATCTTTACTGATTTTAAGAATAAAAGACTTTTTTTTACTGGAAAAGAAGGAAGGAAAAAATATTCTGAGTCTAGCACGACGAATCCCTTCAAGCTTCCTGTACGCTACAGAAATAAAGTAGACATCACCAACAGGACTCAACATATGTTAAATTTCCTCCTTCGACAGAGACCTGAAGAATGCAGAACATCTGTACAGCTTTATAGTGATATTATCCTATACTCTTAATGGCTTCTAATTATCCTAATGATCCAGTCCTCTCTGTAAATTGGAGACACACTACGTGATTAAGGTATGGCTGAAAAAGTCATCTTAAATTAAAACTAAGAACCAAAAATAATACAGTGTATCTTGCTTCACTGTCAGACTGCCCGGCACAATTGCAAAGGCAGCTTTTAAATCGGGGCATCTTTACTGGGGAAATCTGGGCCCTGAACAGTCATTCTGTTGGCCAAAGAGGAAAGATTTGGGAGGTGACTTCTCATAGAAGAAGTGCGTAAAATCCTCATTAAGCCTTTTTCTGTTGTTCTGATGGAGTCAACACCTGGCACTCCAGAAGCCCCTTGGTCTCTTCTCCCACCCGTCTGCACACCCTCTCAGCCCGTTCTCGGCTCAGCATCTCCCCACGGTGGGAGCACGCCGATACCCAGGGCAGGTATGACGCACACACGTACCGCAGGGGCAACCTTTTTATCTCTCCAACACACCCGTCTTTTTTGGAAACTAAAAGCACGCCGCCACACACAGTGCCACAGATGCAGCTCCTGGGATGGTGAACACAGCAATTATTTACCCTGTGGACCCTAAGTGATGTACAGAGCAGCAGAGAGTGCTTCACGCTGTGCAGTACTAATCGTAAATGAGACTAAAATAAATTAGTGCGATCTTTTCAATGGTATCAAACGTTTAGTTATTCTTTTACAGATATATCATAGGTCTTTTATCCAGGGTAGCATCAAGGTTAAGATGATGAAGTAATTTCATTAACAATGATAAATGTTAACAATGATAGAGAGGGATTCTGGGTACATTTGCACAGAAACGGGTTATGCTGAAGGGCCACCAATAACCGCTGTTACGTGTAAAAGTCAAATATATCCATCAGGACTTAAAGAACTTTCCAAGCCACAGTTTAATTCTCAGATTTTGCAGTAGAGATGTGGCACGTTAATACAGCACAAAATTGGATCATTTTCCCAGACATGCCAATGCAGACACCTGGGTTAAACGCTGCAGCACAAAGGTGTTTCCCCAGGGCTTGGGAGCAGGTGCCCCAGTGCATATGGACGGGGACATGCTGTGCTGCCCAGCATCCACTGCATGCCCTCGGTGCCCCTCAAATCCGGAACCCCATCCTCCCCGGGACTTGTCTTTGCTTTTACAGCGTGCCTCAAGCCTGACATTTCATTTCCTGAGCCAGCACTGATCCTCTCCACTTTCCTCATCTCTCCTGGGTGACTGCAGGGAAAGAAGGGGCAGGGACAGGCATCAGGAGCTCCGCTCAATGGCTAGAGAAGAGTAGTGAGGTGAGAAAGAGAAACATCCTCCAACTCCTTTTCTTTCCTCCTCTCCAGCGAAAACAGCTCTGAGGTGGGAACTGTTCTGTGCAAACAGGGGTCCCTGTTAAATCTTGTACTACCAACTGCTTGCACTTGAAGGTAGACAGGGATCAGCTTAAACAGAAGAGCAAAACAATAACGTGTACAGAAAACAATATGGAAATGCTAATATTCAGAAGGTTGTGGTCCTGAAGCCCACGTGCCCTGACTGGAGAGAGGCAGCAGCATTTGCACGCTGGCAGCACAGCCACAGAAGGAAGCTGGGTCTTCACCCAGCAAAGTTCTTTCTAAGCAAGTAGGCCAGGAACTGCTAAAAGGCTGGGTAAGGGCTTTCTGGTCAGGTTAATTCACTTGTTATTTTTAGCCCTCAGCTCTTAGCACTCTGTTCCCAGATTTTTAACATCAGCCAATACTTGTCTAAAGCAGGATGGGTATGAACAGTGAGTCCAAGTCTTGAAGCAGAGTAAGGAGCAGGGCCTGAAGTCTGGCCAGGCTGCTGAGGCCACAGCTGGGACCACAGGGACAAATTCAACCCTCTAGAGAGTTACAAGGCTGGTACCCACGGGGCTTCCCCAGGAGCACGCAGGCACAACCGGGTGCTATGCATCGGCGCATTTAATGCATTTATAGATTACTGTACACCTGTTTGATACCGTGTGCTATAGAGCGCATCGTTCAGCAGCTGCTGTAAACGTTGTGGTAGAGGTCTTTGAAACAAATCCAATCATTCTGAAAACCAAGTATTTCCCATGATTAACATTGCATTAGAAACACTAGGCTTGCATTATTCAAGATTCCCCACTGCATTTTGGTTGTCGTATACATTTATTTAGAAGGAAGGAAAGTATGGTACTTTCTGCATCCATGTGTGACCAAAGTGCTTTAGGAAGACAACTTCAACTGAATGTAAGAGCCTCCTAGCAATGCATCCTTAAATGCTCAAAGCTGTTTCAGGTTAAAAGCATTAGGGGAAGGAGAAAAAAAAAACAAACCAACCCCACCTAATGTGTGTACATGAAAACGCTGACTTCCAGCACGTTCACAACTTAAAAACATGGAACCAATTTTCTCCAAAACTTGGAACTCCCCAGTGAGGGCTATAAACAAGCTAATTTGACATTGCTAGTTCCAGCCAGCTTAGACTTATGAGTGTGCACATATTTTATTCTGAAGATATGGGAAAAACATATTTTCCCCATGCTTGCATAAATCAAAAACAGCTGAACCAATTTTGCTTAAATTAGAAAGAGGGAGAGAGGAGAAGGAAGGAGGGGTGAGGAAGGAAAGAAGCAAGGGAGCAGAAAGAAGGGAAAGGCTAAATACAAAAACTTCAACTTACAGGGGGAGAAAAAAAGAAATCCCTAACAGTCAGGAAATATTCAAGCTGCACTCAACATTAGCAGTGAAATAATGCACTACTTTATATTATTTTATTTTAGGATTAAAATCTCGGAAGTCATTGAGGATCTTCGCATTATTTGAGCTAGTGCCTAATGCGCTATACTGAATCTTTTCCTATTCTTGCATTTAGTTATTTCCTCTTCATTTCCCCCAGTTCCTCTCCTGTCCTGCTGAGCCTCCTCATCTCCCTCTAGGTCCTCGGCTCCTCCTTGCCATCCAGACGACTACATATTCCCGGGACACAGATATAAAAGCTGGCTCTCCCCCTGCCACCTGAGGCAGATCCCACCTCATCTGTCCCCACTACTGGAACAGTCTCCAGCAGATTTTGCAGGTGCCATTTGGGACACTCTGACTCAGAGACAACATCAAAGACTTCACCATTGCTAATGATTTGCAGCTACACTTCTTCCATCACCTGTAAGACTCAGGGCAGAGGAGAGGGTGTCACAATATAGGACAGGGAATAGAAAGGAGCAGGGGGAAAGCATGCTGTACAAGGGAGAAATGACGGGGATCCTGTGCAGCCCAGCCTTGTCACGGGCTGGGTGCAGGGCAGTGCTGTGGGCAGCTGTGGACGCAGTGTGTGGGTACTCAGAGTCTCACCCAGGACATCCCACAGCAAAGGGCATCCCTCACCCTTCACTGTGCTGCCAGGATTTATCTATGTCCTCACTCAGCCTCTTCCACTTCCCTTGAGGCACGACAGCACCCAGTTTGCAGTCCCACAAAGCTGGCAAGCGACTGGCATTGTATAATACATGGAGGTGGGTTTTTTTTACTCTCATTTTAAATGAAAGATCCAATTAGTGCCATAACTCCAATGCTAGCTGGAAAGTAGCTGCAGGGAGAGGCTGAACTTCCCAGAGGGAAGTGTCTACTGGCCGGTGCAGCATCTCGGCCACCCAAACCGCCTGCCACTGCCTGCAGGGATCTGGAGCATCAAGGACAGAGAGAAAGTCCTGTCAGAATTTTTAATTTTCCTTCCCCTCCCTTTGATGCTCTGTTCCCACTCCTTCCTCAAGTTATTCCTCAGGAAAGCTCTCTGCCCCACAGCTCACCCATCGCACCCTCCTTCCCCTGTCAGAGCCACTGCAAACCCCAAAGCAGCAAACACTGTGGATACGGAGAAATGCAGAACTTGGTAAGAATGCAGTAGAAGTCTCAACATTATCAAGCCACTGCCCTGCCCCAGCACCACCACCACCAACAGCACGCGTCACAGCCAATTTCAAGTTTCTGAGATGCTCCCTCTGTTGCTGTGCCCTCTTCACTCCCAGTACAGCCTTCCCATAAAAGTCCGCAGCACCCCTTCAAAATCTGACTTCTGACCTTCCCTGAACTCTGTCCCAGATCCTCGAGGGCTGGGCAGCGGATGCTGTGGGGATGCCACTTGCTGTGGTCCAGCTGTAGCACCAAGCATCCTGCTGCTCCACACCTCTATGGCCATCTCCAAGGTGGCCTCTGCCCCAGCAGCTCTTGCTCTGCACAGCGGCACACACGAGAATGGCCTCTGGCACGCTGAGGCTGCTGCAGGTACACATCAGCCCCACCTATTACATTCATTTATAGTTGATGTCTACAGCACCTGTCTAGCTAGTTTGTTTATTTAAAAAAAAAAATTGGAATATCCAAATTACAATAATCCACCCAGATTTTAAGGAATTTAATATGTGAAATGTAAATTGGAGAGTGAATGAAAAATTGAGTGATGGGGAGAATCGTTTTTTACCATGCTGAGCCTGTTTCATAATAAAAATGAGGATCATAATCCTACTTTACATACAATTTTCTGCAAGGTTGTCCAATTTACAACTTATACAAAGCAACAGGAAGATTAAAGACATCTTTTGAATTAAAACTAAAGCGCTCGGTAGACTCCCCGCAGTAACAGTTTATTACACCCTATCCACCCCCAAGGAAGCAGAAGAGCGTTTGCCCAGGGAGCCGAGGGTGGCATTTCCAAAACACTTCATCAGAGAGGGCACAAGCAGCGGGTAAAACCCTTCTCTGTGCACTTCCTTCCCGCCATGGACACCTTCCAGGCGGCTGCCAGGCGAGCACAGAGTCCCTCCAAGCGGTGCCAAGAGGAGCCGAGCGGAGCAGGGGCTGTGCTTTTTGTGTTTTCTGTGCTTTCTCACCTACCCCGCGTTTCAGAAGCTCTCACGGCGGGAGAGGGGCAAGACATGGCAGGCTGCAGCCTATTAGTGTTTCTGGAGAAAGTATGACTATGAAGTCACTTAGGAGAGAACAAACACTCATTGGGGCTTGTATAATTTCTTTGGATAATGGCTTTTCGTAAACATATGTGTAGAACAACAACAACAACAACAAAAGTGTCTCTAAGATGGCAAACTTCTCTTATTTGCAAGTTAGAAGATGTCCCAATCCTTTCCCCATCAATGCCTTTGAAAGGCTGGGAGATTCAAGAGAAGCCCAAATCCAGACATAAACACCCCTCCCATTTATTTTTAGCAGCTCATTGTAAAAGAAAATAAAACATTAAACCATTAGTTAAGAATATAAATCCATACAATGAGCATTTAGGGTCCAAGATAAACATCATGGATCTCCAGTGGTCCAAGCAAAGTTCTTCAGAATGCACAGAGTTTTACTAACTCAAAATGGAATAGATAAAATAATTTTTTTACGTGTCTCTTAGGTAGAAACATCAGCTTAAAAACTCTGCGGGTATCTTAGAGATAGGTCTAAAGACAGCAGTCTCATTTCAAAGTGCTGCTTGGTAAGCTCTTCATCCTAGAAAACATTTAGTGCCCCACAAAGAGCTCCCTAGTAAGCAGTCAGAGGCACTACATGCCAGAGCAAGCATTATTCCAGTTTGCAAACACCAAGCATCAGTATCTTTCAGTGAAAGAAACCTGTTGCCTGGGCTCCTAAATCATATTTCAGCTTTTCATACTTGTTCAGAACAAGAGACTTACCGAGAGCTGTACTTTACAATTCTGACATACACAATAATTAGCAGCAAAATGTCCCTAAACACACTTTCTTCCAATCTTTAGCATGTTTGAGAAAAAAGGCTCAGGAAACAGGCCCACGGGGTACACTGGCTCATCACAGATTTTTGTGATGATAAAATACTACATTCAAATACAGAATAAGCCAGGGGTCAAACAAATTTTCTGCAGACTTTCTTCTATCCTGAGAGCTCAGTGAGAGATACGTTAATGTATAGGGTGCAGGTGTGCTTTGTTGACTGCACAAATTAGTCACAATGTTCACAACAGAGCTCTTCTAAATGCCTTTCCTTCATTTAAAACACGCGTCTGTGCATCTCCCCTACACTGCAAGGCTTGATCTAACTAAGCTTGGAACATAAGTGCCAAACGAGGGGACTGGACTGATCAGATTTGTCTTATTTCCCAAGATGCCCAAGCTTCAACGAGCATTTCTGTCTCCAGTACTTGAAAGTGCTCAATGTGCCCTGCGAGTTGCACTTTGACAGCAACAAGAACAAAAACCCTGGGGCACCTGTGTTCCCTTTCGATCCTGATCCAAAACACCACTTCATGTCATCCTTCTCCTACTGGGGCATGGGGGAGTGACACCCACCCAGGGCTGGTTCACCTCTCTCCCCCCACACCTTGAGGGGCTTCTGCTCCCAGCTCCCACCCTTCCCACAGGCCCACAGACCCTGGAATCTGCACACGGATATTTCAAGAGATTTTAAAGGGAGGAGAGGGATACGGATGAACAGGTAACCCTAGGATTCAGTGAGAGCTGAGCCAGACTGCAGGGCTCTGGGTCTCTCCCCTAGTGATCCCCCTCTGCTCACCCTCTCCCCTTCCCCTTTTTGTGCCCCGTGGTCTCCAGTTTCTCAGCAGCATAGTGAAGAGCCTCACTAAAAGTATTTCTGTGTTTTCCAAGTGCCCTGAACAAAATCCATGCTTTAAGCTTCAAGAAAGCTCTCCCAGGAGCAGCTCCCAAAGAGGAGCTGGTTGGTTCAACACTGTTCATTATATGCCCCAAATCAAATCAATATCCTATTTCTTCCATTGAACAACTTGGCTCCCATTCCCCATAGCCCTTTTATCTCAACCATGACTTAATGAGTCCTCATAAAAATGTATGGCTCTGCACGCCCATGTAAAAAACTTGTTTGCAGTCTAATTCCTACTCTCAGTGATTTGTTCCACATCCCTCTGTGACTACACAGTAAAAACTGCTTCTGCTGCAGCCTTACAGGCTGTCACCCGCTCCCGGCACGGGCACACACACGGTCCCCGCTGGGGAAAAGCATGCACGAATGAAAAGGGCCCTAAAGTCACCAGGTTTCATGGCAACTCTAAGGCTCTCTGCCGGAGCAAAGCATTGTAAATAAGAAGCCTTCCTGAGTGCATGTGCAGGAACAGGAACTGCAGCACTGGTACAGGAGCACTGAGGGGTCCTGCGCGTACACTGCTCTCAGTAACACATCCATTTTTTCTTCCCGTGTTTCGCACTTGTTTCTCACAACAACTGGCACAGGTTGCCCAGAGAGGTGGTGGATGCCCCATCCCTGGAAACATTCAAGGCCAGGTTGGACTGGGCTCTGTGCAACCTGATCTAGTCGGGGATGTCCCTGCTCCTTGCAGGGGGGTTGGACTGGGTGGGCTTTAAAGGTCCCTTCCAACCCAAAGCATTCTATGATTCTATGATTCTATACTTTAAACATAACATCAATGTTTTCACTGTATTGCCATTCCATAAGTCCACTTAACCACTAGGAATGGTGGTCTGTTTAACGGAATAAAATGCTCACAGACAGTTTTCTGGCAGCTTACACCTCTGGTTTCTCCACGCAGGAGATGGTACCTGTTGCAGCTCACAACTGCAGCGAGCACGCGGCAGGGCTGCTCACCCCCAGCTCCCTACGCAGCGCGGGCAGGACAGAGCAGGACCTGAGTGGCTGAAGCTTGCTCCTACTGCTCAGCTTGTTTCAGGCAGTGGACATGGTATTTCTCTGCCTCCCCAAAGAGCTTAAGTGTTGTGTGAATACAGCACAAAAATACACTAATATTAGGATGTTTTCTGTGGGTGAGTTGTTCCAGAGGTGAAAACCAAACCAATTACCGGCAGTTTAGTTCTAGCGCCAATCATAGTCCAGTAAAAAAGTTTTACTGAACACAGCAATTTAAAAACACAGCTTGGATACAGAGAGTGAAGGTACTGTTGCTAAGCCCTTATTTCCTTGAGTTGGCAAAAACCATCTCATCCTTCTCATCAAAAACTGGGGAGTGAGGAGGAGGGAGGGAGGGAAGACTAATAAATACACTGAGATAGGCCATTCAGAGGTTGGGTCTCCAGTCCCCATCATTTATTACTTTTTTTTTGCCAATCTGATTACTGAAAGGCAATCTGTAGATCAGGCAGAATGCTTAAAATTATACCCATTCTGTACCATATACCGACTCTGTTTTCCCCTGTCCCTTGCAAATATACTCCCTTCCTAAGGATGCATATCTTAAAAGACAGGCACAGTCTTTAATTCAAACACAGTGCAATTGTAACAGCTTTTTAGTATTCATAATTATTTTTTAGAAAAAAAAATTGTTCTATTATAGATGTACACAGAAGAGTAAAACCTGTAATATGAATGAGGACACAGCACATTAAAAATGTAAATTAAGAATTAAATAGCAAAACAATGGAGTTCTGCCAATATTTTTATAACCATACAAATTGCTCATCAGGATCCAGTGTCATGTTGGCAGATTTGTTCAACAGGGAGTATAAAGCCAGAGACAAGATGACAGAGTATCCTTTCGAAAGGATATACTCAGTGCTATCCCGGCTGTTATGCATTCTCATGCTTTAAAATGGAGAGGTGAACACACTTGGAGCATGAGCGATGTGTTACGAAAAGGAGCGCTTTTTTTCTCGTGCTATGAAAAATTGGACTCCTCTGCTTTACACACATTCATCTGTAAGCTTCTGTCATCAAAAAAGCAACAGTCCCTGTTATAAAGCTTCCCAAAAAGCACTGTTGTCAAAACATTACTATATGCTCGAAGTCCTTTTTATTTCAAACCGTGTGGACTATAGAAAATGCAATATTTTTATGCGAGCACCATCATACATAGCACTTAAATTCCTACACCAAAAGAGCAGAGTTCACCAATAAGATCTTTATATAACGTCTTCCTGTTTCCAAGTCTCCTCAAGAAATAACTTGATGCACAGGATTTTGATACTTCAAGTGAACACCAGAGTTTTCACTGAGGCTGCGAGGGAGATGTGAGCCCCACACATCCTCCCCAGGAGGAAGGCCAGCTCTCCTCCCCATCACGCTGATACAGGCTGTGACCACAGCCACATGTAGGAAAGTCTGGGAAACCTCCATTTGGCTCTTTCAAGGAAACCAGGGAAAGAAAATGCAGCATTTAAGTCTAGAGATCTGTACTTTTAAAGCAGGATTTGACTTCTCACTCTAAAAGCATCTGTCCCCACATCACTGGTATACCAGAGAACCCAGTCTCTTGGAGAGCAGAAAGTTGGGTTATTTTGCTGTGTAACTGGAGCCCTCATATCATCCGACTCTGCACACGTGTCCTTTTCCCTTTACATACTGACAAAGAACAGAAAACTATTTTATCACCCAGACGCTTTCCCATCAGCGCATCTTTTTCACAAGGGCCCTATGTATCCTTGCCACATAGGTAATATCCTGATTACATGTAAAAAGGTGCTTTTTTAAAATAAATTAAAATATGAACTACAGCATATATCCAGGTGCTCAGTTTGGATTAATGGTTTTAGTACTCATTTTCACCAATTCACAGAGCAAGTCATGTATTCCCAACCACAGCAATGGAAAAAAATGGGATGGATCCTGTTACTCCTGGAGCCTCTCCATCCATCTCCCTTCAAGTGTAACTCTATTTATCCTGCTGTTTCGCTGGAGGGATCTTTGAGCAGACATCCAGGGGACTCCCACTTCCGCCAGTGTCATGGTTCCTACCCTCTCCCTAACAGCATGGGGAGACAAATACTCATTAATGACAAAATCAGGTGTCAGTGCGAGGTGAGACAGGGTTACTAATGAGGCAGAACAGATCATCTCCTCGCTCATGCAAAGTCAAAGGCCATGCTGGCAATCAAAGACAGGGGCTCTTAACAGTAAAGTCTCGCACTGTGCCACAAAGCCAACGGGAGTAATGCATCATAGAGCTTTGATTTTCATAACAGAGTGATGAGGAAGGGGGAAGGCTAATTTAGCCACACTTACTCTTTGAGAGATGCAAGTTACAGAGAAGAACGTGGCTTGCTCCCTGCCACAGAGTTAATTTCACGGCTGAAATTCAACTTGGGACACAGGCAAGCACCACGCGAAGAACCCAGGAGGAGCATTGCAAGCCAGTGTTATGCCGTAAGGTTGCCTGACCCACATGCCAGCGTGCTGTGGTGCTGGGGCATCCGTCCCACTGGGCTGCAGCCAGGACGTCCTGCCAGGCTTTCAGAAAGGAAATTCAGTGACAAAACAGCTGGCAGCGGCTGTGTGAGAAGGACGGCGTGCAGAAGCCTCACCCTGCCAGGAGGGACAACGCTTTCTGACAGCAGATGTAACTGCCTGTCCTTCCCTGGGGTCCCTCCTGTCCCCCCATCTCCCACTGCCCCTGGGACACCAAGTCAGAAGAGGTTTGCATCCAACCAGCACATCTTGATTGATCAGTAAGAAGGAAAAAAATGATGTTCATAACGTGCAACTGCTAAACAATTCTTAGAGATACACACTGATGACATTTTAAACCCCAACACAAACACTACATAATTCATGATACTCACTATATCAAAGCACACTGGAAAATGGATGTGTTGCTTTTCTCTCAGGAACCTGAATTTCTATATTATTAAAACAGTTTGGGAGGTGGGAGGAGGAACCTGATAGATTTAAGGTTTATACTTTTCTCCTAGTACATTGCCAGGAAGATAAAATATTTAGTGGCTTCATATTCCCTAACCATATTTTTGACAATATGCTTCATGCTCTATTTGCCACAAAAGTTGTGACACTGCAGTCAGTCTTCAAAGAATAAAGTATGCATTTTTCATGGCAAAAGATCAAAAAAAAATCTCATTTTTTATTACCCTGCCATTGGTTAAGTCAAGCTCTGATAATTAGGACACTGGATATTTATGAGTAGCTATTCTGCCTTTATTACTGCTTTAGGTGCCTGTTGACAGATGCGGCAAGACAATTTACATTGATGTGTGAATTTGCCACTATTTCAGTAATAATATCCAAGTCTAAGTCCATTAGAAAAAGGGCCTATATCTCACTCTTGGAATATATATTTTCAGTTAATTCTGGTTTTGTAGCATTTCCTCTGGCATGCTGTCATTGAGGGTTTCTATCATTTGTTTGTGCTCTGACTGAATAGTAGCTCAAATTTAAGTCCAGAGGGTAACTGGATAAAAGCAGGTTATTAGATTAGAAAGGCAGAATGAACCACTATAATCTCCTAGTCTGACCCGCTCAATAAACATGGTCTGTAGGACTCTCCCTCTGAATCAATCCCTGCTGCCATGCAGCGTGGAGGAAGGAGGGGAGAGCAATTCTCCCCCGCACCACGCTGACGAGTAGAGACTCAGTGTCAGAGAAGAAGTTACCAGCACCTGGGCAGGTGAGGGGAGAAAGCGTGGCTCAGTGCCAGTCCCTTTTCCCTATATACCCACTTCGTGGTTGTTTTTACCTCTGAAATTTCACTTAAATTAGGACTGAAGTCTGCTTACAAATGTTTACTTCCATTTGGAGGATGCAGGCTGCTGTGCATCTCACATTATGCTCTCTCAAGCTGTCCCTCATCTCCTTGTAACTGCAAAATTTTTTTTGTCCCAAAGAAATTTTCAGTCTTACTATTGATGCTATGTGATAAAAGCGCACTGATCCATTCCCAGTTAATCTATATCTATTCTACAAGTAAATGGTTCAATACTTCCTCTAATGATCTGTGCATTTCAGATTTACTTAAGCCTGAAAAAGCTCCAGGAGAAGTTTATGTGAGCAGAACCATAAAATCAAGCATGGAGCAATATATAATTGCAGTGGGCTATATGCTTGAGACCACTGATTTAAGCAGAGCTGAGTAAAACCTTAATGCCTTCAATTACAGACACTTGAAATGTCCTGCCTGTCTCCAGCATTTCCAGGGCGGAACAAGACAGAAGGAAAGCTGTATCATTACAGCCTTGGCATTTACTCACGTCAACATCATACGCCTTTCCTGCTCATTGCCAACAACAGTTCAGTGACTTCCAGAAGTGTTATACCCCTGGAGACAGAAAGGAAATTTGACCCTCACAGCTGAAATGACTCAAGGCCCCATGTCGCATAAAAGGAGCCTGGGCACATAAAGAGCAAAAAGCAGCTTACCCTTTCTGGCTGAGCCCTCAACGAGCCTCTGGAGGGTTTCTTAGTGCTAAGGAGGAAAGGGTGCCACAAAAGGAAGGTGAAGAGCAGCAGTACTGACTTTTAAAGTGGGAAGTTCAGGGTAATTTATTCTAGCAACAGCCTCTCTCGCCAGTTCTCCTCTTCACCGTCTCACCATTAATTCACAAGGTCCTCCTTACTCAAGATGGCAGGGCAGGAAAGAAAAGTTTTAAATCACATGTCCTTTGCACAGCATAGCAAATTAGGGCTAACTACTCTAAATAACTGTGTTTTATTAATAGGGTATTTACAGCACTTAATGATGCTTTGGCATTTTGTTGTAATGGTCAACACATTTTTTCCCAGGAACACTTTTAAATTAAGCCACATTTTTTGTTTTACTCTGGCTTCCACCTGAAACACTCTTCTGGGTCAGAGATATTTACAACACGGATGGTTAGAAAAGAGCTTAAAAGGAATAGGCAGGTGAAGAATAACACTGCTTCTAACTTGACCTTTAATAGGTTTTCAGAAGACTTTAACAGATTCTCCCAGGTTCGATAGTGACTACGCTCCTTTGGCATGGCTGACACAGTGCTCTATCGGTTGAGGTGGGTGGAAGGGGAACGTATACATGGGGAAACAAAGAGCAGTGTTTAACCCTACCGTGCAAGTTATATTTGAATATGCTTTCCTCAGCTTTCGAGCTCTGTCAAGTCCACAAAGATCCTCCAAGCAAGAGAAAGGACAAAAAGAGAAGGTAGGCAAGGCAAGCTTACCAGGAAAAAGCCTCAGTTTCAATAATTTGATTTATTCATAATAGCCAGCCCTGCCAGGGCCACACAAAGGACAATGCAAGGGCTCTGTTATCACTGCTCCGCCATAGCACATTTATTTTGCATTAATTTGCCTGATCACTTAAGTTATCATGATAAGAAAACAGATTTTCCTCTTGTGCTGTCTCTTCTCCTTCAATTGACAGGAATAAGATGGGCAGGGCAGAAGCTGTGGCCAATGTTAAAAGGCGTCGTTATCCCCAGGTAAGCGTTTAACCAAGCAAACATCACAAAATTAGTGGAAAAAAACCCCAGATTTTATATGGGAGTTGTTAGAACTCAATAATATTCCATCAAATGGATTTCTGAGATCGATAACGAACAAATAAAGGGAACACAAAGCAAAACATCATCACTGGGACCCAGCTCACTCCCTCAAGGCTGAAGTTAGTTACAGGGCGTCAGGAAGATGCCCAATAACTTTTCAGTGAGTAACTGCCTTCTGAGGTCCATGATATTACACATTAAGTGCCCAAACCGAAGGAAGTCTGGAATGAGATTAAAGCTATCAAGCCTCAAAGACATAGGAAAATCTATCCACAAATCTGGAGGAAGAGCAGAAGAAATTAAAAGGAACAGACTAGAAGTTATTTTTTACAAATTTCTCACTTGCAGAATTACCTGTGGAAGACGAGGTTGCACTGCCCAGTAGAGACTTCTTCTACTTGACAGACAGGATTTTTTTTCCTAGCATGAGAAAAGCCAGTGTAAGACGTATTTTTAAATAAAGTAATTGATTAAGGTTAGCTTTTCTTTTATATCTGCTTAGATGAAAAAGCCACATCTGAAAGATGTTCAACAGCACTCAGATCCCACTGGCACATTGATTTGCTGCATGTTAAAGAGAAGTTCAAGTTAACAAAATAGAGACAAGTTTGAAGCTCTGCGGACATGAACAGCAAGGAGCAGGGCTGCCAGGACACCAATTATGGAAAAGTAGTCCATGGGGACTGTCACTGTGCGCACAGCGTACCTGAGACCAGGGGACCCATGGGAGCATTATACTCCCCTGAGCTAAAGCAGGCACAGCCCACAGCACTTGTCTCACTGCTTTTGTGCAGGTGCAGATATACACCGCACCAATAGCTAGAGAGTAGCACAATTTCTCAGTATTTCAAGATTCCTGCCTGATGGGTCCCAGATCCAGATTCCAGAGGGAAAATCACCCCACAGCCATGAGCTATGCCAGGACCCGCAGGGCTGTGATCACATTCCTCAGTATTCAGGCACGATGCAATAATGTCTTCTTATCCAGTGGTTACACCATCTTTTGTTGTAAACTCTTAAATTTTAGTTAGCATATTCTGTTGGTCAGTTTGCAAACAGCCGGAGCCCATCCCGTAGGAGCGTTAAGCACACTGTAAGCCCCAAAGAGCTTGTGCTTGGAGAAAGCCTGAGCCAGTGGCTGCCTCTTGCAAAGAGCTTCAGTTTTGACAGTGATGCACCAAGGGCTTCCATCACCAGAGCCAGCAGTGTCTCCAAGGCAAGCTAAATGTCCAACCGTTCCTCTAAAAGGCAATTTGAAATCTACTCTGTAAGGCATGGGGCAAAAAAAAAATGCTTAATTCTGCAAAAAGAGTCAATCATTACAGCTCAGACCTGAGAGATGCCAATATTGAGGCTGATACTGAGAGCAGCCGTAAGCTTCTGCGCCACAGTAGTCGTCTGACTGCTGCTCAAAGGCATGTGAGAGAGGAGCAGGTGGTTTGAGTCCCAGTACAGGCTTTGCTTGGGATAAAGTCAGAGTTTGTGTTTAACCCCTTTCTGACCCCTGTGTAAAATGAAGGTGCCTGGAAGCAAAGCAGAAATAGTAATGAAACAGTTCATTGCTCAGTTCACAGTAAGCAAGGACATCAGAAACTTTCATTACAGAAAGCAGCAGCCACAATAAGATCAGTCTATTTGATGTTTGAATTAGAGGTTAAGGGCGGAGGAAAAGGAGAATTTTGCTGTTTGTGATAAAACTCATCCCTCTCTCTGGATACTGCTAAGCCATCCCTGGCAGGGATGGACTTTTATCCCTGGCTCAGACTTCTGAAGAACAAATCTTTTTGCATTTTGAATGCACCAGATGGTATGCCTTTACAAAACTGGCCTCCAGGGAAGATACCTCTGAAATCCCTCCCTGCAAGGACTTCACTCACTCTCCCCCCACCAAATTACTCAGTTCAGGCACTGAGTAATGCAGGACAGAAGCATATGCCTTTCCTTTGGCAATTGCATTGTGTTATGCTATTAAGAAATATGCTCAATCTGCCTTCTTTTCAGTTCAGTATATTGTACTTCTCCTAGATTGATGTGTACCTCCGACCAAATAGTTCTGCATGGCCTAGACTGGGGTAATTGGATTACATTTATGTGAAACCCAAAGTGCTAGATGTTCTCAAGGGTGATTTTCTTTTTCAGACTGCCATTAGAGTCCCAGAGAAACCAAGTACAAAAACCTAAACTAATCTCACATTAAACAGGATTTTTTTTTTTATCAAGTTGCACGGGGAGGTTGACTTTTAATGGGAGTTGCACAGCGGAGAGACTAACACACCGAAAAAAAAAAAAAAAAATCCCCAGACTCCTTACCCCAAGTGGAGAACTTCAAAACAAGAGAAGTGAGGTAACCTGCATTAATGCCCACACATGTGCTCAAGTTCACCCTGCTATGCCCACGGGTACCGGTAGCTGGGAATTCACGCAGTGGCAAAAGCCAGGATAATTGGTCTCTACTGTAGCAAATAAAACACACTTACAAAGGAGTCAGAAATTATTATCCCTACAGTGCAGAGTGTCCGAGGCACAGGGAGGCCATACAGCTTGAACAAGGTCACTCAGTAGGTCACTCAGAGGGGCTGGGATCAGAGCCCAAGTCTCAGACCCGCAGCCAAGGGGCAAGTGCGTTTACGGCTGACAGGTGCTGGGAAGATAAGCGGACAAGTTACTGGCAGATTTGCTGTCCTGACTTTGCTGTCACAGTGGAAGAGGAAAAAGTCCTCCACCTCGAATATAATAAAGAAAAATACTTGTGACATGTTCTGCATGCCTGAGACATTTGCGAAAGGTTTCAAATGGCTACAGTGAAAGGCCAAAGATGCATTTAGATGTGCCTACTAGGAAACACAGGGCGTAATCAAAACTGCCGGGTGAGAAAATGTACCTATCAGTCCTGGTTCCCAAAGGAGGAGTATTCTCCCAGCGCCAGGACCTGTGCCCTGTGGCTGGCTCTGGACCAAGGTGATATCTTTGAACTGTATGATTTCCAAATTGTAAATAACCATTTTGGACTGTGACAGGATTTTGTTATATTTCCAAAGGGAAAATATATTCTTGCTTGGAAATAGAATTCAGAAACTCCTTTCAAGACTACTCTGAAGCAGAGAGGAGAGCATTCTTTCACAGACAGGGAGGTATTAACTATTTTCCATTATCTTGCTAATTGTCTCATAACATCCCAGCAGCCTTTATTTTTCTTAGTGCAATGCAACTGAATTACATCTGAATGGGGAGTAATTAAACTAGTTTGCTCTTTTTATTTTGTCTCCCTTGCAGACACAGACTTAATTTGGGTTCATCCTGAACACTGTTGCCATAGTGTGTACTATACTTGGGGCTGAATGACAGTGAACGTGGGGTTTAACCTGCAGGGCAATTTGGGAAAAGAAACACGTAAGGATCTTGGTAAAATGGAGTCAGAACGGCTCCTCTGACCAGATTTATACCTTTTTCTTTGGAGCGCAAGTCCTTCAGCAAGGAAACTATGCCTTATGTCTCAGAAATTAGCTCATTTGCAGATTTTTGCCTGCGCTCACAACCCAAACCAGAAACTATGATGGAGCCTGCAAAGACAGGAGTGATTGGGAGAGGAGAATGAACCCAGAAACAGATGCAGAAACCCAACAGAAGTCTCACATGAAGCAGTCTTATAGTTGCGGGCAGATCCAGCTCAACACTGCCAAACCTCCCCAGAGGACTGCCTGTCACCTCCCTAGGGCACCTGTAACGGGGCAGTCCCAGCGCTCCCAGCCTTCTCCTGGACTTCTCCCCAGAGGCGGGCATCTTCTAACTCAGATTTCTTTTTCCTCTTGACATCACCTAGTTTGTCTTTCAGTCAATGGTTGATGTTATTTTTATGTTTGGAAAGGAAATTAGTCAGAGCTCAAGGGTAAGAGCAGTTATTTATGGTATCACAGCAGGCGTGCGTCTCTGGGCTTATGCATGTGAGAGGTGACATTAGTGTGCATTAGTGGGCATTAGAAGACATCACCATGGATGTGATACAACCTGGAGAGCCCCAAAACCAGGCTGTACCCTCAGTACTTCCTTCTCCTCTGCCCCAGATGAGTTTACTGTTTATGGAGTGGAAGAAACGGGACACCTCAACTGTTGATTTTGCAGATCAGACCAAACCATCACGGCAATGCCTTTTGGCTTTATCTTCTTGACACATCAGGGGCTTCGTATTCCAAAGTGCTGAGCTAAAGAGACCAAGAACTTTTATTGTAACATTTGTGAGGAAAAAAAAAAAAAGATTTTTAAAGAACAAAGTTGTTCTAAATATCTCCAGTTTGATAAGAAAAAAACTCTGAGCTTCAGCTCTGAAACAAGTGGGTGACCTTTTATGCCCCTCCATTCCCCCCCTTTACACTCCCTCCCTATAGCTGCACAGTGACTCCACCTCAGCCCCATTTCAGCTAAAAACAGGGAAATGGAGAAACACAGGAGGGAGGACAGGATGAGAACTAAAACACTGAAGAAATGGAGGATGTTCTTCCTTTCACTGGGAGATTTTCTAACAGAAGCACACAGAAGATTTGTCTTTTTTAGGTTTTAAAGACAGCCCTAGAGCTCAAAATGGGAGGGCTGAGTTTTCATTAACCTGTCAAAATTCATTCCAGAATAAGCTGCTGGACAAGTCAAGTATAAATGGGAAGAAGGAAAAACCTACCACTGGAAGTCATAGAAAGAAGCTTGTTGGACCATGCATAGCTTATTAAAAAGCAAAATGTAGAAAGTAACTAGCTCAGGAAATCACTTTTGGTTTAAATGTGTTTCTAACTTTGCTCTAAACTGAAAAAAAAACCCTGATAATTTAAAACATTCTTAAAACCAAGCAACAAAATAAACTCAGACTTACACAGCAAGGATATTTAACTTGGTAGTTATCATTAAGAATATTTTGTATAAGAAATGTGGCAATGTCACAGTGAATGTATCATTGACAAATTTACCTATAGATCTGTATTATGACAAGCATAAAAACCTATCTACAGTACAATACAGCTCTTCATAATAGGTTTTGATAGTTGGATATGTAGAAGCTGTCATGAATACAAATGGAGGAAAACTCTCTTTCCAGCTATTCTGCAACACAAATCTTTTTGTGTGTCATTGCAATAATTTCTGTTGATTTTAAAATAAAAGAAAAAGATACTGGGAAGGTTCTTTTTGTTTCAGCTACACCATTTGAAGTTCTTCTCGAATCTTTCTATAGCAAAAACACAGAGGACCTGAGGGCATAGTCCCTGAGAGTAAAGGTTACAAATTTAACAAAGTTATTGCTACTAAACATGTTTATTTCAAAAGGTGTAAAGAATGAAATTTGTTAAATAAAATCACAGTGATGGTACCATTGAGGCAGAACAACTTAAGATAGGGGCTGGGGCAATAAAATTCAATCCTATTTACTTTTGATTTGGGGAGAGAAGAGGAGAATGAGGGAGAGTTTGTTACTACTGAGCACTGAGAAAATTTCTGTTTGCCCCATAACTGTGAAGGGGCAAAACTAGTGTCTGTTTTAGAACCATAATTGCAAGTAGGTTAAATAATCAAAAGTCCTGGCCAGACAGTAAGCGAAGTATGTGCATAGACTGGTGTATGGTGCTGGAGCATGGAAAAGGTGTTTTAAAAGGAAAAGTCTTAACTGGTTCTCCAAAAGAAACAAAGAGGCAGCTGGACAGTAGGATAAAAATTTCAAGTTGTAAAGGTTTTAGCTGAAGTCAGAATCCTGACTTATGAAAGGAATAAAACCTTTAGTATGCTGTGGATGGGCGATTTCCCAGATAGAAAATCTTCTGTCCAGTGCTTCCTGTTATTAATCGTTCCTGTGTTTCAGATTATCTTCATCTGTAACAGTTAACAAGTAATATGGCTTTATGAAGCTGCCACCTTTTTCTCCAGCCAGAGAATTAAAAATTTCTCTTAGGCTAGGCTCCAAAACAACAGAGCAGACAATATTACCTCTTCTTCAGTCAGACTATGCATATATCTCTGGTCAAGGGCTTTGATGCTTGTTTTCAGGCGATTGTCCTGCCTGCCTGAGGAACAGCACAAGAGCCATAAAAAAACCCACTATGGCTAGGATGTGAGAGAAAGCCATAGATTTTATGAACATGAGACATTCCTGGCTTATAGGATTTTATGAGCTACAAAGAGGAAGTTGTCTTTGAAGCATAAATTGGTGGACACTTTGCAATCACTTTTGGTCTTACAGGTATTCAAGGGGAAAACACCCTCTGCCAAATCACAGCCTGTATAATCATATTTTCCACATATAAACTACCAAGTTAAAGGCAGGGAAGATACTCAGCGAGAGAAGGCTTCAAAGCCATTTCTTGCATTATCTGCAGACTGCTCACAGACTGCTGTTCAGCCAGCTGAGGAGAAAGGGATTGCAGGTAGGGCAAAAAGGAAGATCAGTCCCCAAAAATTGGTTAATTACTCTTGTTTGGTCTCAGATCAAGTGCCAGTAGTAAACTGTACACATTTATCCCATTTAGAGATCCTGCATGTTCATTCATTGCTAATTGACCTCAAACTGGCATATTGGAAGATGTAGAGGAAGAAGGGGAATGGAAGAAAGGTTTTCAGCTTCATTTTTTCACATTTTGATATCACGGGCTCAGAAAACGTGCACTATTGGCATCAGATGCTGGTCTTTTCAGAAGTCCAAAATATTTGGTTTTGTAGCAAGCATTAAAGTGACACCCACATGATTCACACAAATTCCTGTGGAGTGATGTGTGCCTGAATGAAACTGTATAGTTTCACTGCTCCCTTAATTCTTCTACACTCCATAGAATTCTTTTGCACAGGAAACTGCAGATTTATTAGAAATTATAAGCCTACACCCTATGTGTCATGGGAAGCCTGCCATCCTAAATGCATAAAGCACAGACATTTAATGCACCAACGTGTCTGAATGGGCAGGACCATGAACAAACAAGCCTGCAGTCTGTCCCTGCATCACTCCAAGAGACAATCAGACAAAACAGGAGAGCTGTAGTCAGTCCTTTTGGAAATACTATTGCACATCAATGACAAACCAGAGACATTGTAAAGCAAGTAGTTGGACTATTGCACAGGCTGAAGATGAAAAAAAAAAAAAAAACAACCTCACAGCATCTCCATGCTCAAATGAGAGAGAAAGAGAGGAAGTATTTAAAGCAAAGAAGTCCCTTCTCTAACAGAGATAAAAATGAAGATTGTTCAAATGCAGATCAGGGAGAGATGAGGTTTTCTAACACTGCCAAGGGAGAAATACAAACAGGCTGCATTTCAGAGCCTCAATGCAATTATATTAAGGATTTTTCTTCAGAGAAGCAAAGCGTACATCTAGCCTAATCTGAAAATACACAGAAGTTATTTTTCCTCTGAGCAGCTACAAGCTGGTGCAAATAATCTTCATCTTCCAACACCAGCATCAGAGGTGGCTGACAATGAAAGTCTACTAGCAGCATTTCTTGCTACTCAAATCCATCTCTCCTTGACAGCTGACTGCAGTTCATTTTCATCTACTAACCTGTGATGAATATCTTATAAAAATGCAACACATGTTGGAGCTCCTGGTAATGGTGAACTCTTCAAAGAAAAAGAATCGTTTTTACAATGAATATTCTTGCATGTGCATTTTCAGGAAATGTAAAACTGAGTTACCTAAAAAATGCTACACAGTTGTCATGTAGCCTGTAGTTCTCAGAAGTAGGTGGGCTATTTTCTTCAGTAAATAACAATTTCTTACCTAGTTTCAAAATATTTAATACATGCACTTAATATACAGTAGCTGTGGTAATAAAAGCTAGAGAAGATAAACCGTAGATGTCGATTTTCCTTTTTTACCATTCTTTCTGGTTCTAACTACGTAGATTGCATATGTTTTGACACAGAGATTCTTTCTTCTTATCTGTTCAGTGCATAATACAATGGGCCCCTGGTCTCATATTGGGCTCCAAAATACTACCGTGTAATAGTTAAATTACAAGATACATCACTGAAGTACCTATATTTGTATAAATTGGTACTGTTTCTGTTAAGTCCGGATAGGCTACCAGATATAGTTTCCAGAAGTTGGTAATTCTAAATTAGTAGCATCCAGCTGCTTTGAATTTTTTTAACTCGGTATTATAGCCATAATAGGTTGCCTGCAGAATTACATTTTATTCATTAATTGTCTGCACATCTGCAGAATGTAGGAGATTTATTTTAACTTGTCTTTTCACAACAGGTCTGAGGATGAAATGCAACTCTGCCATAAAGTTCACCTGCTGCAGAACTTTTTTCTGTCCCATAATACTCCTTAGATGAGGTTGAAGTGGGGAAACTTTAAGAGCAGATTCTTTTTGATTTTCCCCCAGCTTTTAAGTGGTGTATGTTCCTCTATGGGCACATACACAGAACTGGCAAATGTTAATGAGAGCTATGCATGTGTTCCTGTGGGAAGGCAGCCCTAATACTGAAACTCTCTGCTTTATTAACGGTGCTCACGTCAACAGTTTCATTTATTTTGGCTAGAGGTGCCTATGATTTAGTCATTAATCCTGAAATAGAATCTTCATACTGAAGTGATAGTTAATATAAAATGATGTTACTACATTTAAAATAATATTGTGTTTAAGAATCTCAGTGTTTCTTTTCCTTCACACATAATTTTACACGCCCCTACAGACAATTACCAAGGATGAGGAATTAAAGTGTTCCCAGCCCAAAGAAGACTCCGGTAATATCTCAGACTAGGCAAACTTAGAGAACAACTTTTAACCAGGTTAAAGAGATTTCTGTTCAACAGTCTGCTTATTAAAGTTAACAAAAGGGACAACGAGGAACAAGCCTGCAAAGTCTCCACAACTGCACAGCTCCTGGCCACCTCAGACTACAGTCAGTATCTGCTCATTTCTCTGTCTGTCTTTCTCAGTCCTGAGAACAGATGGCTGGAGAGAAGGTATGATGCAAGTTTAGCACAGACAGACCTAGACAGAGCAACTTAACCTGCTTGGCATAACTAACAACTCAGCAGAAGTTACTGGCGAGCAGAGAATAAATTCTCATCAGACTAACGCAACAGGAAAGGCCAACACATACAAGTCACTTTATGATGATCTGCTGGAACATAGCTCTCAGTCAAAGCAGCTTGATCCACCCAGTGTCACAACAGAGCAAAGTAGCTTCACCCGTTTTAAATTTTACATGAAAAACTGTTTTGTTTTCCTGAAGCTATAAATTTCTAATTTAATTATGTTGAATATTGAATTCTACTTGTGCAATCTCAAATTGTCAATACATTATTTCACTCCTAAGGATTTCAGGTCCTTTCCTGTAAAATGATGCATCACAGTTTATTGAATTTCCATAGCATTGCCCAATTTTTCTTCTTTGCTTGTATATCAGAATTACTTCTTTTAAAATATTTATTTTAAAACTCTCATGATGACAAGGATATGTCCCCAATGTGATTTCAAGGATACACTTTAAAAAAACCCAAACCCTCAGTAATAAATAAGTTGCATGTTCATGGGATAGGAAGCATAATAATTACTCAACTGCTTTAAATAAATTGTGGTACCTAATGTTAATCAGCTTTAGTAACCTCAAAAAAAAGGAAGTGAATGTACATTCATTTATATTCATTAACTAGGCAGGTTTTCTATTTTAGGAAATCAGAGGGGTTATAATGAGATTTTTATTTCTAGTCCTCCCATAGAACATCAGTCCTTGGATCAAAAGCATGATGTTTCACTTTAAACAGTTTTTTTTTCACGCCTCAGAATTTTCTCCTCGAAACCATATTGAGCAAAAATGATCAGATCAATTGATATATTAAAATAATAGGAAAATTAAATAAAGAAAATTTGACCCTTAGGGACACTGACTTTCTCAGTGTTGCTTCAAGAGAGAAAGGATTTTAAAATGGCGATGTAAAATGGCAGTTATTCCTGACCTGAAATGACTTGAAAGTAAAGTTCAGTCAACAAGATTTTTGTCACCAAATCTCTGAAATGCTGCTAGCTCTGACTCTATTCAGTGCACTGATCTCCAGTGCACCCCAACAAGCGTGGTGTCTGCCTCGCTCTCTGGGCTCTTGGGACTTTCGCTGAATGAGGCTTTTTTCAAAATGTGGCTGCACAGGATGGGAGCTGGACCGTGGTTTTGTTAGTGAGGGGGGTCTAAGGTGGCAGCTTCTGTAGGAAACTGCTAGAAGTCGCTCCCCTTTCTTCAGTGGACTCGGCCGGGCCTAGGGCGGACCTGCTGCTGGCCAAGGCCGAGCCGATTGGTAGCAGAATGTCCCGTGATAACGCCTCTGCGATAACGTATTTAAGAATGGGAAAACAGAAAAAAAAAAAGAGAGGAGAGAAGATGTGAAGAAGCTGAGCGGGGGGCAGAGGCGCAGAGAGGGAGGCGCAGGCCTATGGGCCTTGCAGGCCTCACCCTCTGGCCTCTCGCCAGGCAGCCGACTGGGCCCGACTCGGTCCAGCCCAGCTGCAAGAAGTGGAAAGGAGATGAGAAGTGAATAAGATGTAAAAAAAAGATCCTGAGAGACATCTACCAGCCTGTTGTGAGGAACGGCTGCAGACGCCAAGGTCAGTTCAGAAGGAGGGGGAGGAGTAATGCGGCTCCTGGCCAAGATTCCCCTGCAGCCTGTGGTGACAACCATGGAGGAGCAGGTTGTCCCCCTGCAGCCCATGGAGGTCCACGGAGGAGCAGAGATCCACTTGGAGCCCGTGAAGGACCCCGTACCGGGGGAGGTGGATGCCTGAAGGCAGCTGTGGCCCGTGGAGGTCCCGCTGGGACAGCTGTTCTGGAAGGACTGCACCCGTGGAAGAGATGACCCACGCCAGAGCAGTTCCACGAAGGACTGTGGCGTAGGGGTGGGACTCCACAACGGAGCAGGGGAGGAATGCGAGGAGTTCTTCCCCCAACCATGAAGCAGCAGCGTAAAACAACGTGTGATGAACTGACTGCAACCCCCATTCCCTCTTCCCCCCTATGCCGCTCGGGAGGGGAAGGTAGTAGAGATAATGTTAAGCTCGGGAAGAGGGAGGGGTGGGGGGAGGTTATCTTGTTCTCTGTCTCATTATCCTGCTGTTTGTAGTAATAAATGAATAGTTTTCCCCAAGTTGACTCTGTTTTGCCCGTGACGGTAACTTTAAGGATTTCTCCCTGTCCTTATCTCAAACCTTGAGCCGTTTTTCCTTATATTTTCTCTCCCTATTCTCTCGGAGTGTCGGGGGAGTGAGAGAGAGACTGCGTAGTCTGGTCCGATCGGGGCTGAACTACGACAACCCCCTGAGCTGAGTCTGCTTAAAGACTAAAACAAACAAACC
The DNA here is from genome assembly GCF_036417535.1 of Chlamydotis macqueenii. NCBI lineage: Eukaryota > Metazoa > Chordata > Aves > Otidiformes > Otididae > Chlamydotis > Chlamydotis macqueenii. The sequence goes on from NC_141561.1 coordinate 8,413,098, forward strand.
AACAAACCAAAAACCCACCCCAAAACAGGGAGGAAACCTCCAAAATTTTCAGATACAGAAAGATGAAGCAGTTGTTTCAGGCCCTATTATTTTGGGCTGCCTTTTCTTGTAAAATGCAACGTGTTGCCAACCAAGACAGCTCCGGGCTGCTGTGACTCCAAAGAGGGAGGAAGCTGCTCAGCATGAGGAATGTGCCTTGAGGTACCATGAATGGTTTGGTGAGAATGCCTACTCCTACTGAATCAATACTTCTATATCTGTAGGTGTATCTACACATACACACATGACTGTGAGTGCATATAGATACAGACTGTTTCAACATTGCCTGGTGTCAAAAAGCGACATTTTTTTCATGTCACATGAACCTGCAGAAAAACAGAGATGAAGTATATCTCAGTCTTTGTTTGCACTGATACCAAGTATCGGGCCTTGCATGCCTCAGAGGCGCAGGCAACTCAGAGGCTTGCAGGGGCAGTGCAAGGTTTAACTAAATGAAGCAGTAAAGTCAGGCTGATCTAAAGCTCTCGGAAACCACAGTGCTGAACTTTTAAACTCATTCATGAAGGGCAGCTGACATGATGTAGGAACCAAAACACCAGAGCAAGCTTGGTGCTTGCTACCCAGTGTGCATCCCCACACTAGGAATTTTAGAGGTCAAATACTACAATGTGTATACACTTAAGGGAGAGTTTACTAAATAGTGTCAATTACAGAGTTAAATCTTCCTTTAATACAAGAGGAAAAGTCAGGACATCTTGGCTTTTCTTGAGCCATTCAGTGCAGCTGACCTCCTACTGCTAGTGGGCAGGAGAGGCAGAGCACACCAGACACTCACTTTCAATGCAGAGAAAAAAACCCTCTCCAATGACTACTTGGTGTTCTAAGACAAAAAGAATAGAAAACTAAGCATCTCAAATTACCAAGAAAAATACTGTTTTTTCCTTTTTTTTTTTTTTTTTTTTTTAAGCAGCTCTTCATTAGAATGTAGCTGAGCATTCTGCTTTTGATGAAAGCACTAGGAAATGTTTCAGAGAAGCATGGTGGCCAAGGGGTCAGGCCATCAGTTTCAACTATTATAATACAATTAAAGTGAAAAGTGAGGCATCTGAAAGACAGAAAATAAACGCAGAGCTCTATTACCAAGAAGGTGAACCAGAAAATAGCATACAAAGATACATGGACAATTCCGTAGTAAGGAGGGGAGGAAATTCATCTAAGCACTGCTATGGACAGAAGTCCCAGCCATGGGCTCAGGCTACTTAGTGTAAGGGACTATTCCCTAAGACTACTTGGACCAACATCAGATACCTTTAATTCTCCACTGATGCCTATTAAATTGCATTAATGCAGTGGAGCTCTCTCAGGCCCCTAGAGAGCAAGGCACAGGTGCCAGCTCCAAGAGAGGAGCAGTTCTGTCCAATTTCCATTTCCAACCAGAAAACTCAGTGCTTCGTGGAAGGCTTGCAAGAGTCCATTGTGGCTCCTTGACACCATCCATACAGTGTGGGGAAGCTGCCTTCCTCCTGACATCTTAACAAATTTGGGAGCAATTCTTCACCTTGATTGTTAAAGACTAAACCCAAACCAACCATAATCAATTACAGCATTCAAGGCCCAGAAGGAAATTTAAAAATCAGCTTTCAAGGTCAGGGTTTCAGTGGAAATAGATCCTTGTTGACAATCAGCAAAGCTTCCCTGAGCTTCACAGAGCTGACAGCTACATTTGCAGGACGGCTGCACCGTGTACGTTTTCAGTGAGTTGGAGCAGCAAACAGGAACACATTTAGCTGATTCGCAGCACACAGAAGGGTTAACCTTACATTTCACGACAGAAGCTAACCCAAATAAAGTCTATGCTGTTCAGTCTGAAGGGAAAAGAAATCAATTCTGGTTCCCGCGGGTAGGATTTCACCACTTGATTAGAGAAAGAAATGAATCTTTAAAGTATACTTACAGGAAAGGTATTTGCCATTTGCATGAGAGATGGGAATGGCTGCATCCCAAGTTAATGAAACCAGGTCTTCTGTGCCTGTTTGAGGATTTCATCTATTTGAATTATGCAAATATCAAATATAACTTCATTGTATAAAACTTTGAAAATGCTTTCCATACACCCAGGGAGGCCAAAATAATATCTCCACTCCCCAAACTTAACATTGTTTCACTGAAGGCCAACAAGAGGTTATGATTTGGTCCAACGGCACTATGTTTGAGCTCTGACAGTCAATTTAGACAACATTCCTGCCTGTCAGCAAATATAAACATGAAGTCATTTTAAATTTCACTTCCATTTGATAAGTTTAAAGCAATTTTCTCTTGGAGATAGGGACTCAGGGGCAGGCTTTTGAACACTAGCCATCAGGCACAGGGAGACTGACAGCCACGTAGGCTGTGAAGGAGGGTATCAAGGCAGGCGAGCAAGAGTGGATCTCCATCAGCAAGAGGAGGGGCAGCACAGATGATATCTTGCCCTTGATTCAGCGACCAAAACATGCAAGAAATGGATTCTTTGTTTACAGGCAGAGACCCATGTGTGCACCAAGCTGTGTGGTCCTAGGCCAGCTTTCTGAAAGTCTTCTTTTGGCAACAGGTATTTGCCAAGAAAATGTTCAGCTTGGGTAAGCTTGCTGGATCTTCTTTGCAAGGTTAGCACCCTCCCAAAGGAGGATACAGAGTCACATGGTGCCACACCAAGGAGCAATAAACAAACATAACCCCTTCCCTCCAACCCAGTGGAGATCTAGGCTTTATGACCAGAGATACGCCTCCACTCCTGGCACAGGCAACCGTATCACGGACCTGCAGAAATTATCATGTTCTCTAGTCTAGAAACTGAACTAGTTTGGTCCTGCTCTCCATTTGGAAGGCTGTCCCTGAACGTCCTTCTCATTATTAGAAATTTTCTCATTTCTGTCTGTACTCATTCATGGCCCCTGTAGACCTATTAGTTCTTGTGCCAACGCCATCATTTAGATCAATGCAGAGAACATGGCAATATTTTGTAATATCAGTGTTTGCACTGGAGGACAATGTTTCCTAAATTGTCAATATGCTCTTTATAATAGAAAATAATGCATTTAAATGTTAGCTTGGACCAGAAGACAAATAGAAAGGGGACATTTGAATTTCAAGTTGCTATAAAAAAGCTTTTTAGAATTCAGTAGACGTGTATCTGAGCAGGAATAGGAAAAGGGAAGGGAATCAAGATAATGGAAAGTTTCAATCTCCAGACATTAACTTCTAACAATGAACTCCCAAGGCTGCCTCCAAGTACACTAGGTGGGGAAAATCTTTTAAGAAAGGGCACAAGAGAAGCAGTGAAAGAGAGAGGAGGTATACAATCACAAAACTCCACAGGCACAAAGATCAGATCTGCTCTGGCTTTGCTCAGAGACTGCTCCACCCAAAGGGTGATGGCCCTTCATACACCATCAGACCATCAGACCCTATTGCTAGGGTTTTTTTTTAATAGACCAAATTAGCGAATTCATACTCAGCATGGATTTAAAGCGCTGCAAATTCAGAGTTATTCAAGGGTACTACAACTTTTAGACTCAAGTCTCTATGCTGAAGAGGAAGATTTGTGCATGCTGGAGGGAAAGTCCTTGGTCCTACAACTGAAACAAAGGCAATTGCAAACTTCTTGACATAAGGCCTAACTTAAACAGGCTGGGCTCCCTAAGAAGGTTCTAAAGATGCACAGCAAGACTGCTACGCTTAACTCATTGCACAATGAGATCTGATTGTGCCCGGAGTCACTCTGGACATGGCTGGTACTGAATCAGTTTTGCATGATTTTCAAACCAGGGTACAAACCAGATCTTCCTCTTTCCTTGGCACTCACTGCCCCAGTGTACGTAAAGACAACTCAAAGCCAGCCATATTCTTCATTTTGCTACATTAAACAATACAATCTTGGTTTAGCTTCTGTTAAAGGCTTGTCTCCCCATTCTGCAGCCATCTTAGTAGCCCTTTTCTACAACTTCAACATAGGTAGTTAGTTTTTTTTAAAGTTCAAGTTTAAAAAAAATATATATTTTAATCCATTATACTTCAGTAGCTAAGTTACTCCCCTAGAATCATTGTCCAAGATTTTCAAAGGTATTTGTACATCTGAAAATACCAATAGATGCTTTTATACATTTTGTCAGGAGATGACATCATCATTACTACCACTAGAATTTAGGCATTTCAGCTCTCAAGACAAATACCAGCTTTTGAACACCTGTGACACAACCCATTCCATCCATTTAAGGCCTGCATTTCGTTCAACTGATCAGAAAGATCTGTTGAACAAACTTGTGACAGACAGTCAGAAGGCTTTTAGCAATTTCACTGAAGGGCAAGGGCAAACTCAACCCGCATGCTTGCTTTTGACTTCTGTTTGTCCTTCACCATACCATGTTAGCTCTTATTTAATGGTTAAAAACCTGACATGTTGAAGTCATGTCCGCAATAAAGACTGTTTGAATCTCTGTACACCTTATTGCTGAAGTACTGCTATCTTTACTTACTATAAAGTTTAATTCTGATTGTTGGCTCAGTCATAGCAGTTTCAAGAACTTCTCTTCTATAGATATATTTAAGCATTACTAAGAGACTCAGTTAGTGAGGACCTTCATTCTTAATGTCTTTAAGGGAAAAATTTGAGTTCAGTTTTATTTTTCAAAATCAGAGAGCTCAAAAGTTGTCTTTGTTGGAAAGATAGAATATGAGGCATAGGAAGAAAAAAAACAACAAATAGTGGAGCTCATCAAACAAGACACATTTTGACACACACTCACACAGAGACTAAAACCACACCCATTAATGAATATGTTTTTTTTTTCTTTAAATGTTTGTGTTTGGGGGCCAAGGAGCTGTAGGAAAAAAAAAATAACCAAAATTTGAGGGAGAGCATTTTAACAAATTATTTTCTTGTCCAATCAACATTTTTGTTCTACTGTCTTAAAAAGCTCAAGTTCCTGTACCTGGCTGAAGGCAGACTCTGATTACTTGCCTATTTTGGCATATAAAGAAAGTTTCAGATTAAGAGCAGACGTACTGGGACAGACCTAGGACTCATCTGCCCATTCATTTCTCTCTGTGATGATCGCACATAGACATCTGCTGGAGAAGGGATAAGAATAGAGGGATTTTCCTGTACTATTCACACCAAGTTTTTGGCACTCAGCAATATCAGGACTTTCTAAAGTTGAGATTATATCTTTTTCTTGACAGCACTGTCCTTCAAGGTTACATTTAATCTCTTTTGGAGCTCACCCTTACATTTGGCCTCCACAACAATACGTTCCACAATTTAAATTTTATGCTTTATGGAAAAAGTGCTAGAATAATTGTAGTTATTGCAATTTAACAGAAGGGCTAAAAATTTACTGAACTCCAGGGATTTTTCTAGGAAGGAGCAATTAGGACAGTCTTCTAATATTTCTTCAAATCTAAATCACCTTCAGCAGCACCGTGCTAGATATACCACTAAAACAAAAGTCTGAGTTTGGGTCAGCCCCTTTTTAGCTATGTAAGATAAACATTATATTCAACAAAAAGCAAGCTGGCAATATTAGATGGAGGAGCAAAGCAAGGTGGATTTGCAGAAATGCTATATGAACAGGACAAAACATTTATACTACCCTCTGAAAGGGGCTGCATCTGAACGCTTTTGCAGGGTTCAGCTAGAGATTGGAGTAGAATGAAGTAGAGTTGAGTATCTGTGTAGATGCTACCTAATAAAACATGAGGAAAAAAAAAAAGCAATTTATGCTAGATAAGGACAAGAATGAATAGCTAAGCAATGTTATCTTCTCTAATACACCTCTATGTCTGGGTTTCTTTATACTAATGAGCAAAGTTTCGTTTCCTGGTAATTACTGCATATATGCATCTGTTGGAGGTGCATGTCAAGTGTTTTTTCAGTGCTCACAGAACTCCCTCTACATGTTTTGATAACAAGCATACACTTGCTGTCAGAGAGATCCCCAACTCTAACCCCATAAGCTGCACTTTCAACTTAAAAATTTTATTTTAAAAATTCATAAAAACAAAGATAGTAAGTGCTTTTAAGACAGAATTAAAGGCAACAACCACAGGCCTAAAAACAGCTTAAGGGGAAACAAGGTAAAAGTTAGCTCATAATCATACCAGACCTTTTTCTCAGTTTCACCTTTCGTTATAAGTCACTATTTATACAATTAAGGGGTTCTTGGCAGACTCATTTAATCCATAAAACTTTGACCTTGACATTACTTGATATTACCTTGATTTTAGATCCACAACAGAGATCAAGATAACTGCTTTCTCCCTTAAGTATAGGGCTGGCATCTAGCAGCATAAACACGTTTGCGATGCCCTCAAAAAAGTTGAAAAAAGCGCTACAGCACATTGTGCCAAATGTAAGTTGAGATCTCAACTGTTTGTCTTCAGTGGAAAATATAATTTTAAAATTCCTTCTTACTAGTTTTTCAAATGTACTACCTATCCAGTAAAAATACAGGTTTAGGAACTCACAACAATTAAAGGAGAAAAAATAATCTTTAACCTAATGGTTGGCAGTTGGTTGGCTCTCAGTTTCTAAGACAAATGCTGCCTTTAGGAAACCAAGAAGTTATGTAGCATAAAATGGAAAGCTTCACATTACTAATAAATGCTCAGATATTAAAGTTCTCTTCCATTAAAATTCACAGACTAGCAATCATTGTTTAAAGATAATGGTCTTAACATCAGCTATGAAAACAAAAGATTTAATTTTGTGAAATGCAGTGTAATTGGAATATGAGACAATAAAGGAGCAGATAATGCATTTAGTTTTCACAGGTGAAGACTTCAATAAATTATCTGTGAACTTGCCACAAATGAGTCCTATCTGCTGAAAACGAGGAGTTGCAAGAGCAATCTGCATTTGAGATGGTGTCTAGCTCAGAAGAGATAGCAAGAATACAGAGAGAAACTGGAAAATTAATGCTTAAGACAATAGTCTCTTGACCAAAGAATAGTGCGGTAGACCAAAATTGATGGGACAGGGTTACTTAATGCAGGACTGCTGTATCCTATCTGAGGGCTTCAGATCTTCCTCAACTCATTTCATGCCTGGAGCAACATCTGTATTTCTCCATTTTGATGGAAATAAATCCTCCTGCTTTCTTATCCACTCTTTGAAGAAATGCTTTCCAATGCTTCTACTTTTAAGAAAACATGTCCTAGAGAGGATTTGCCATGATACAGAATGTGTTTTTCAGAAGCTGAGATGACATCGCCAGATCTCAGCTCCCCAAAGGCAGCAGCCCCTTGCCTGTTTCTTGGCTCGTGCTGCCACAGAAAGGGATGTTGCCTGCACTTCAGTCCTCCCTTTTCTTAGCATATACCTAGGGGTGCCAGAAGAATCAAGGGCAGATAGGTTTAATATCTACAGGTTGTAAGAGAGAGATTAATAATACTAAGTTTAAGGCCAACACTGACAACAGTGTTGTTTAATGAAGCTTAAAGACTTTGGGCAGAGGCAAGTATAGGGCAGAAGTACTTAAGAAATCTCAGCTGACCACTTAGGACAACACAGACAGTAGAGCATAAAAAAGTGGAAAGGTACTTGTGCTGCGTGTGCCACAGGACGAGCTAGGCTGAAGCCGCGCCAACACCTATCGCTCACTATCAGAGCAGATGAAATACCAGTTTCTTTGTAGGCATCCACTGAAAGACGGAAGCACCAGTAAAGCACTCATCCTCATGGGCTTCCCATACACAGAAGCAGAAACAGTAGTCATATGTCCGCAGAGACCATAGCTGCCAGGATATCACATATGGAGAATTATGTAGGTTACACTAATGGTGAATTTGGTTCTCTGACTACAGTATTTACAGGGTTAGGTTGTTTTTAAGCTGCAGACTTCTCATGTTGAAGCAATTTTACGTACACTAATGCCAAGTGTAATCACTCATTGATTTTTTCATTAAAACTACAAAAGTCTTAAATACCCGGGGGGTGCTGGCCTCAATTAGTCCCTATTCTTCCATTCTTTTTCTCTCTGTACCATTTTGCCATCCCTCAGCGTAGGAGGAAAAGAAGACTGCCTACTTAAGCCAAAAGCACAATCTTCTATTACGTGAGTCCAGTTAAAAGCAGCAGTAGATAAATTGCTTTCTGTACAATAGGGAGGAAAATTATGCTGGCTTCTGCTTATGTTCATTTTTAAATTACAGTGTGAGAAAACCAAACGTACAGATACCTACATTTTTGAAGTTTGCCTTGAGTCTATTTTACTGTGGCTATGTATTTTTTTAAAAACCAACAGAAGTCCCACAGCTCTTCAGAGGAGGTTTGTTCTACGTGATTGCCCCAAGAAGCCATAATCCCTGAATGCAGTCGTTCCATTGTCATCTGTTGAATAGCTGAGCTTCGGTTTTGTGCTACCAGCATTCAGTAGCATTGATCAGTTTTGTCGTTGACACCAGGTTAATACTTCTGCAGAGAAGAGGAAAGCAAATTTTACTGAACACCAGTAGGTAAATCTTTGGCTTTTATTACTTTTCTGGAAAGCAGCACCTAAAAGAAAAATCTTACTAGTGACAGAGGGTGGGTGTCCCAGTCAGTTGAATGGCCAGACCCCAGGCAGTTGGTCTAAATGTTTCACGTTCCCTGCTCAGCCCCTGCTATCCATTTCAGTGCATTCAGTCTCCTACTTCTCTTGTGTAATCTGAAGCCCTGCTCAGGGAAATGTATGGATGGAGACACCATATAAAACAGATACGAAAATCATACCCAGCCTACAACCTATTTATCTTTAAGCATCTCTCCAACAAAGTCTCTGAAGAAAGGGAGCAGAGTGGAATGATAAAAGAAATTAACCAAGAGGAGTCAACAAAGCCAAGTTTAAAGAACACGGGCTAGAGCTGTGTTCTGGAATCTAATCAGTTAGGTTATTCTTTCCATTTTTGTTCTATCCCCAAGCTTTACCTTTTTCAGTAAGGAAAAAACCCAGCCAAATTCCAGCCTGCGAAGAAGTATCTAATTTTCCTGTAACAGAAGTCCTACCATTGTCAAGTTATGCTATGCCTGAGTCATCTCTAGATGACAACCAGGTATTTTTCACAACTACTTGATGTAATCTGCCTCCTGAAAACCCATTTGCCAAGTGCCTTACGAAACACATTTCCTTAGTGATCTTTGGAAAGGATATTCTACACACAATACCTTTATTCTGAGCAAAACATTAATCTGCCAGCACTAATGTATGGGGGAAAATGGTGCTTCAGCTTAAGTTCTAAGAGGACTTTTTAATTTCTGACTTAAAGTTTTATCTAGATTTAGCTTATGGTCAGGTACAGCTGTGTCCATGGTGTTTACCGTGGCATTTGGTATTGTTATAGAATAGCCTAGCATTGTTTTAACAATCACCACCAAAAAAGTGGCAGGAGAGGGGCCAGACAGCCCAGCAGATAGACCACTAGCACAAGACCCAGCACATGCATTTATGACTCTCCATACCGTTGTTGCCTTGGTCAGGTCACTGACATCTTTCTGCCTAGATTTTCCAGCCCTTCCCTTTTGCCCGTTTAGTTTGGATTTAAAGACAGGGACTCTCTTTCCTTCTACAGCACTTACCAGAGTCTCAGTAAAGCCTCTACCTCCTATTGCTCTATAAATAGGCTACCTGCACCATACCACATCACACAAAACCACCACTGCTACTGTCTTCACATTGACACTCAGTGTATTTGACATACTTAAGCATTAACCAAAGAAAAATAAATTAAAAAAAAACCCAATACCACACTGCCTTTCTCAGATGGAGGAACTGCCATAGATTATGAGAACCAATTCCCTTCCCTGCTCACTAAAGAAGCTGTAGGATGCTTGCTGTCCAGGCACGTAGGTAAAATTTGTCTTATGTCAGAAGGTCCCAAAGCAGAAAAGCTGCATTTCTGTATTGATGGGAGAGAGAGAGCAGAGAGAACTATCTGCCCTGCTTGGCATGGAGGAGCTGCTGGAGCCAAGCTGGTAGCAGCAGGGTCTCCAGTTAGGTAGGTCCAGCTGCAGCACTGGCTTTTGTAAACTCCTGCAGCTACAGCAGTGCTTTAATGCATCTACCTCAACACTTTCATGGCAGCCAGATTGCTTTGATATTTCTCTTTTCTGGAAGAGTTCAGGATGGATGGACATTTCACCTCAGTCAGGAGACAGAAAAGTGCTGTGCAGATGCTGGCTGGCAAAAGGCAAAGCGCTCAGAGTGCCTCGTAGCCCTTGCAGGGGGAATCCTCTGCTGTGCAAACAGAAGAGTATTGCTCCAAAGGGCAAAGTGGAAGTGTATACAAAAAAAAAAAAAAAGCAGAGGACGTAGCAACACTAAACAACTTTTTTATTTCAGCATATTTACTGTGGTAGGCTTGAGGCTGCTTTATACAAAATAATTTAGGCTTTTAGCAGAAGCAGAAAACTGAAGTTGCCAAGGGAAATGTCACAGAAGCTTCAAAAGCAATCAATTTTTCATCTGTGGTAGTCAAAACTCACTTCATTGTACAGTACAAGTTTGGGTCAGTCAGATCTAGTCTGATGACAAACCATACAGCTGCTTTTGTGTCAATGTGGCTTTATATTATTGACCAGATTGAGAAGGATGTAGCCACGGCCAGCAAGCGGGCACTGCTGGCATGGAGCTGCTGGTGCCAAAGCCCACCCCACCAGCAGCTTGTGTGCAGGCTTGTCATACCACTCCCCTTTCCCAGTGATCAGGCCACCTGTGAACATTTCCTAAAAATCTTTAACTTACATATTTTCTGCTATGAATATGCCTTATTTTTTTAACATTTATAATTACTGCACGAGCTCACTCTTTCTTAGGAGTTCACTGCTATGGTGGCAGGGGCTTGAGCTCAGGTGCTGGAGCAGCAAGAGGTCCTCAGCGGCACCTCATGGCCGTTTAGGTAGCCCTCTGATCACTGCCCTGCCCTTTACAGCCACAGGAGAAAGATGAAATCGAGTAACCACAAAGACTGCATTAATCCCTGTCGGGGTGGGCCAAGCTGTAGGAGGTTTTAAATACTGTTAAAAGCTTGTGTTTCATCAAATTGCCATCAGCCAAGTATTTTCATAAGCACTATAGCTATCTTAGTTTCTGCTGCTGGGAATGGAGAAAATTTTATTAACAAATGCTGCCATGAACCACTCAAAAAATTAAGTCCAGCTATATTTTCCCTGCTATTCATGACAGGCCGCACTCATCCAGACCCATGCAGCCTTTCACTAGAAGAAAGATCTGCTGTCCCGACATGAACAAACCTGCTTTAATAAAAACAAACACAGGTAACCCACACAGTGTCAACCCCCCTGATCTATGCTGCTCATATGGATGTGCTGACTCACTGGAGGCAGTGGAGTTTTACCACATGACTCAGAAGATGATTACATAAACCACACACACCGAGACTGCAGGAAGTATGCCCTACTCTATCCAGAAGCACAATATGCCTAATTTCAGGAGCAGGAGCATTGAGCAGAGACTGACGTGCTATCATGCTTTTCTTGAAGCCAACAGCAACAGCGGGAAGGAAGTCGGAAGGAATAGCACTGCACAGCCAACTTCATAAAAACAGAATTTATTTTCACTAAAATACTGGGACAAATTTGCATTCCTCCACTGGGGAAAATGTACCAAAATTTGAGCTGAACAGCCCCTGGAAGTACCCCCTCCCCAACACGAGGCATAGAGTTGTTATTGCAGCCGTTGTGCCAGTGCCTCCTCTCTACCGTCAGCGTAGCAAGGCAGCCAGAAACAGAAGGAACTGACATCTTTACATTAAGGACTTCAAATCCCCAACCAGACAATCTGGGCTTTGAGACGAAAGATTTGAACCTTGCAGCTGCCTTCCTTGGACAAAAGCTCTTCCCCACATGAGCTCAGCCTGCCCAGCATCGTGGTGCTCTCCTCGCTCGGCCCCTTGTCACCTTCCTTCTCCACCACAGCAGTAGTGTCACCTCATCTGGAGCCCATCCTGCAAGCATTAGTACTACCTACAGCAAGTAGTCTTTCACTTTCAACATTTACAATAATTTTCAGGAATTTTCTCAAGTGGCACACATTAATGTGACACTAAAAAAGCATTAGTTCCTTCTTGTGTCTCCTTCTACTTAGCTTTTTCTCATCGTCAAGAGATTTATGAATTTAATCTCTGTTTTATAGAACTTATCACTTTTAACAACTAGAAGAAGAAAATGCTAAATTGTTTTTATTGCTGTTAGATATTCAAAGACATCATGCTATATACTGTCATTTACATTTCACATTAAAAGTGAAATATGTTGGGAATGCACAAGTATTTGTTTTAATTTGACCCATCTGTTAAACGAAGAACAAAGAGGACTTTTAAATCACTATATTTAAATTCAGCGATTTGTAAACAATTTGTATGTTCGTTTCTTCTGGGTTAAAACTGCCCTAAAGCATCACTCTTATGAAATCTCTGAATTAAACTGTTTTGCATTGTTCTCAGGGAGGCAGGCCACAGTTTCTTCCTCCTCAGTTTATTAATTATTTCCCAGCCCAAGTAAATTAGCAAGACTTGTATTAAGAGTCTTGCCACTGAAATAATTTTGGGGAATTCACAGAAGTATCTACTGGCTCCAGAAAGCTGAGAGCACACAGAAGGCATCAGATATTGGTGGCAATTTTTCTTAAGATAAAGGACAAGCCAATCACTTTAATTTAGCTTTTTAAGACTTCTGCAAGCAGCACTAGGTCTGTATTATTCCACGCTGGACCATCACCAAGCAAGAACAATAATCAAGGAGGGAAAGAAAGGCCACAGCAATTTACCTTCATCTCTCAGCCTAGCTAGAACTTGCTACAGGCTTTGGATCTTAGACTGGGCTTTAATGTAGCTGTGGATGATAATTTAAAAGGGGAGAGAGATCCACAGACATTTAAGGATCCCACAGTAGCACTTAAAGAGCAGAGCCTTATCTCTTTTCCTGCTTTGTGCAACATGCTGTATTTAGCATTAGCTGCTAAGCTTCTGTCCCAGAAATCCGTACTTTCAGTGGAGTAAGGATACTGAGAGCCCTTTTAATCACCCAGCTACGGTGCCTCTCATCCCTGACTAACAGATGCCTGGCACATGGAGATGATCTCTTCATTAGACGTACACCCTGAGCGTGAGGAAGAGCTCTGTAGAGCCTGGAGCGTCACATCTCCCGTTTGAAGCCTTATTACCCTCTCTGCTGGTCTTTGAGTCATAAGCCTTGTCTGTACGATGGGTTTTCACCATGCTCCAAACTCTAATACAGGTGTAGCAGAAAAGGAGCTGGGTGCACCCTGGGCTCCTTACTCTGCATCTTCACATCCCAACCACAGACCATGGCAAAAGCAGGACTAGATGAGGATGCAGAGAATGCTCAACAGAAAAAGAAAAAAAAAAAAAAAGGAAAAGGAAAAAGAAAGAAAAAGTACTTAAAGCTGTAGAAGTAGACAGACCCATGAGTTTCAATTCCCCCTCTGCAATATCAAGCAGAGCACCGAGAAGCAACACAGAATGCTAGGTCTACTGTGCATTCATGCTCTAGATGGTTCATTTATTATAACCAATATCACATTAAGCCACCCAACAAAACAAGAACAAGCAGTAATTCAGCCAGGGCATGATTAAGGGTGCCTCTAAGAACATCAACAAACGTGGAGACGACATGGATCACAGCCCGGAAAGATTCCAAGTTGGTGAAATGACAGCTTGATTAGTTTTTGTCTGACAAATGTGGCGAGAGAGATCAGAATCAAACATAATTCCAAGGTTACAGGCCATCAAATAAAACCAGGGAAAAAAAATTCAAAGTGGGCAACAGCAATTTGCAAGACCAATCAATGCTCCAGCCCAGCTTTCTTAACGCTTGGACGCAACACAGCCACAATTGCTGAGGCTAAATAAGCACCCTCCAGGGAGCATCCTGAATTAACAGGGACATGCCTTCAGAGTGGGACAAGCTTCAGATCTTGCACGATAGTCTTCCCTCCCATCGAGGGCCTTACTAAACACGCACATATTTGTAATTTAATGGGAAAGCATGCAAGTAGAGCTACTTTATATCCAGGCAACCGTTGCCTATTGCTACCCCAAAGGTCAAGCAGCAACACCCTTTTACCCATATTGCTGCATGTAGGCATGTAGTATAATCAAACAATGTAAATAGCAGACAGTAAATGGATTTTTCCTTCTTCTTCCCTCCCACCTGTTCTAATGACAAAATGAGTGAGTCAAAAACATGCAGGGAAAGAAAGTTTCTTAAAATAGATCATCACAGCCAAAAGTATCTCTCTCCCTCATCTTGCATCAGATTCAAACCATACATCCTCCGTTTGGGGGAACTTGGTGAGACAAAATGAAGGCTTCTGGCTTTCCTGCCCATGTGGAAAGGGGGCAGGGGAGGCAGAGTAGGATAAGGCTCTTACCCAGAAATAAAATGATCTGTCTCCTGGAGCTCTTGCCCTCTGAACTCTCACTTTTTCTCAGATACTGCTCGTGGTGTCTTAGTCCACCCTTCACTGTCACAGTTCCTTCCTTGTGGATCATCAGGGTTTTCATCATGCTGCGGCACATGAAGGTGACAGATCCCAGCACTATGATGTACACAGCAAAGGCACTGAAGATGCTGGCCTGAAAGACAGACCACTTGGAGGAGAGGCTGGTACAGATGGTCATATTGTGCTTCAGCTCAGGGAGGTGGTGCCTGGGTGTAGGCTTGATGCAGGCAGTTGTACCTTGGTAGCCCTCGATGGATTCCAGGGGATATTCTGTGCCCATGGCAAAGAGCAGGGGCAGAGCCACTATGACAGATGTCCCCCAGACAAAGGCGATGAGCAGCTTCACTGTGCGGGGTCCAGAGAAGGACTTGAACTTGAAGGGATGGCAGATAGCCACGTACCTCTCAAAGCTGAGGGTGGCCACATGCAGCACAGTTGCATAACTGCAGGCTTCAAAGAGGAAGTAGTAGAGCTTGCAAGCCATGTTGCCATTGGGGGTGGAAAAGGGGCTCCAGATGGCACTGAAGAACTCCATGGGCATGCCCAGCAGGATGACCAGCAGGTCAGAGCAGGCCAGGCTGACCATGTGGTCTGTAACCTCCTTCTGCAGGTAGCCTTTCTTCTGCAGGATCCTGGTGGCCTTGATGGTGATGCTATTGCCCAAGATGCCCGCAGCAAAGATGCAGACATACACTGAGGCCAGAGTGATCTTGATCCAAGGAGACACCTCAAACTCAGGGATGTGGCTGTGGTCGATGAGATGAGAACAGTCTGTAGGGGATGTTTGTCCTGCCATGAGCAGCCCTTGCCGGGAAAGAGAGGGAGGAATAGCCTTCTTGCCCTCTCTGATGTTCAAATTCACAGCAAATAGATCCTTTCCCACTTTGCCCCTGTGGCTGAGACACACAGGTCAGAGCAGTCAGGTACAACGAACACGTCTCAACTAGCCACACCTGTGGGCTTTGTTAGCAACAGCCACTGAGTCAATAAGACGAGCAAGAAAGTGTTTCAGCTCTTACCTGTCTTTATGGTAAACACCTCTTGCTCTCTTTGGATTTTCCTCCTCTTTTCTCTACTGAGTGAAGCTGCTGCTCTCCAGCCCTTTCTGGTCTGAACTGCTCTCCTTTCAACGCTTGTCTCTTGCTCTGCAAGCAAAGGCAGCTTTTGGTCCCAGCCCCAGCAGGAGGAAGTCAGAGTTTCTGTGTGGTTATAGCTGCTTTGTTAACCATTAACCTAAATCTTGGCTATCCCTAGTGACTGGTAGCAAAGCAGGTTTAGAAAAAAAAAAAAAAAGAAAACCACCCAAGTCTGAAATTCACTTCCTGTAATAGGAGCTCCTTCTCAGGGACAAAAAGAGGTGTTTCTCCTAAAGCTGTTAGGTTGGTGGGGTCAGGCTGAATGTGTAAACAGGCGCTAAAGAGAAAGTGTCTGCTCATGAGTTTAACATTAACTGGGCTTCAGACTTTACTTCGGTATGTGCTAATGCCAACATGCTTCACTACTTTACATTTCCTTTAATGACGACCTCGGCATCTGCCACAGCAGTGTTTGTTACGCAGCTAATGCAGCCACGGACTGATTTACATCAACAGGAGGTTCTGGTTTTTAGTTGCTGCTGATGAACTGGTAGCTTCTTGAAATGACTGGTTAGACTCTAAAGAGTCTCCTCAGAAGCTGTAATATATGCTGAACTCTAGATTTAGAGACATTGATTGTCTCCCTTTCCATCTTCTTACATTAGATAACAAAAATAATGAAGTTAGTAATCCTGATGATGCTCATGCTTTTAAATAATCTAGAGTAGCAGGGGATGAAAATGTACTTCCCTCCTCCTGTGTCCCACCCCAGGGGGAATGAATTTAATGCACTCTTTAGTTTTAGTTTCAAACGATAGCACTGAAGGCTCCCAAGGTAACCCCTGGAAACATTTAATTAGAGGGTGTGTATATGGATTAGGAAACCTTTAAATTACAATGCAAAACAGCAGAACAGCTTTTGCAGCTATAATCAAGAGAGAGGCCCAGTGCAGTCATCTCCTCCAATACCAAATCTAAGAACAGTGGGTTCACAAAGTGATTTTTATTAACTAGACAAGCTCATGTGACACTTTCAGCTCATGATAAAAGAGAAACATTAGAAAGCTGTTATTACGCAGTCTCCTCACATTCAGTGGTTATCACTGTACCTCAGCAGCCCAAGTATATAATGAACAAAAGATGCCCAAAACAGGATAATCAGCACCTGTTTCTATGCATTATTTATGCATTCCTGTTTCAGAAAAACCACCTCAAACCTTGCACAACTTCAAGCCCTGTAGTCCCAGACATCTTTCCTTATGTTTGATAATTCACATTTGTTCTGCTCAGACAAGCTTTCTATTATTACCCAATTTCTTTCACTTAATTTTACTTTATAAAAGTGTGAACAAAGATTACATATGCATGACTGAATTGTGGAAATGAAGCTAATTAAAATGTGCTGCTTACCATCAAAAGGGAAAAAGGGAGAGAGTGAGCAAAAGAGAGAGAAGGCCCAATAGGATTAGATCTCCCCCTTTTTTCTACACCAATTATAAAATGCAGAAGACAATTTTGCAGTTTTCAATATTATCTTTAGAACATACAGAAAGTTTATTAACTTTCTAATAAAGAGCTGGTGCCACAAAGGGGATAGGAAGGAAAGAGACAATTGTGGATACTCATAGACTGAGACCGTTTTAAAAAAATCTTACATAGGTTACCGGACTAGATAAATCAGCAGTGAGTATTCCAGAGATTGGTTTAAAATCCCGATCATGGATTATTATAAAAAAATACGTCTTCCTGGAGGGAGATGCTTCTCCCCAACTAAATGTGCTTAATGCCTCTGTGGCATGGAGGCTGACAGCTCATAGTCTTTACTGTGGTGGATATGATACCAGTTTATAAACTTACGATTTGTGTAATGCTCTCATTTTAGACATTTTGTTAAGTTTTCCATGATTTCTTGCAGCAGTGAGTACCACAAGTTAATTTTTGTGTTGTTGCCTTTCCCTTAGCAGTTCCAAAAGTGAACGTGGCTGTGTAGTTGTACCTGGGAAACGCTCCAGGGAGTCTCTCCTGACCCAATTTGTTGCAATTGCACACCACGACTTCAGCCGCCAGCACCGAAGAGCAGTCAAGAGCATTACGGATAGAGATCTCCATGTTTCTTTCTAAAACCAGCACACACAGAGATACTGCACACTGCAGCCAATCACTTGCCAGCTCCTTGGTAAGGAAACAGAGCATCCTGAAGATGCAGATTACATGGGCACAGGGTGGCAGCTGGCTCTGCAGGCCACTCGCTCGTCCACAGTCACGCTCACCTGAACGCTTGTGGCGATGCAGTTGTCGGTAAGAGATGACAAGTGGCAGGAGCCAGAGAAACGTTGAGATGGAGCACTGATTGTTGTCGCTGTAGTATATAAGGCGATTTTTCACTTTCAGAGATAATAAAGCTGCTGTGATCATCCGCCTCAGTTTGTTATCAAACACAGTCTACAAGGTTTTCTGAAGGGCTGTTTGCTTTCTTGCCTTGTCCTTGGATAACACCCTGATGAAAGGCTTTTGGGGCAGAAGAAAGCAGAGCTTTATCGCCCATCCTTTAGGCCACTGTGCAAAGCTCACCTTCTGCACCCTGTGTAGTGCAACACCTAGCACCTCGCCGTGCCCCTGGACCGCTGGCTGAGCTGAAGGGCAGAAGGGGCTGAAGGGCACTCAGTCCTTGGCCAACTGGCATCCATTAAAAGCCAAGTCCCCCAAATTCCTGATGAGATTCGGCCCCAGAAAGTGGCAGTTAGCACAAGCTGTAGCTGGAATGGATCTTGGAAGAACAAACTCATTTGACAGATGCTGTTGCATTTTAGGTAAATGGACTGTAGATTAACCTTTTCCAATGTGCAGGGGTGTCATATTGCTACCACCTTACAAACGTGCTTTCTTCCCCAGCTGCGTAGCGCCAGGACGTGGATTGGCTCCGGGTGCCAAATCTGCAGAATCACTTTATGGTTATTTCTCAATTACCATATAGCATGGGAGCCAGGGTGCTCTGATTGGCAGACAGGCATTGCCACACTTGCATTATCTCTGCAGAATTATTTCTCGATAGCTGTGTTGTGAATATGCAAATCCACCCTAATTGGCTACGCTAATCACACTGCTCTGACTGGTTTCTGTTCTCAAACTGCTCAAGCTACTTGACAGGAAGAAAGAAAATACCTCGGTTTCTTGCTTCCTGTAGCTGAAAAACTCTAAAACTTAAATGAAAAAAAGAGAGCTATCTCAAAAGCAAAGAAAATGAGGCTGTGGAAGGGATTAACTTTTTTTTTCAGATAAAAACAGATTGACTTTTTTTTTCTTGCCAGTCTTTACCGTTCTCCATCTCAACAAACCTCTTGTCCCTAGGATAGCTGTGATACCTTTGTCTTGCCAGTATTTGTTTAGAGAAAGAGAATCCTGGGCTTGTTCAATTCTCTTTGAAACACAAGGTAAACAAAATGAGATTGCTGTTCTGCAGAAGGCAGCTACTCTGATCTGCACAGGCAGAGGGGAAAGTGCTGTGGGAATAAAAGGGAGAAACAACACAGACAAAAGTGAAGCATCCAAATGATTTTAAATGCTTTAAGAAATCAATTTGCGTGAGACAGCTCATGTTGGCTTTTAAAATTATTTTTCATTAAAACTTTAAATAATTAAAGACTGCATTCAGATAACTTAAGGTTTATTTTTTTTTTTTCTGAAATCTAACAAGCCTCATCTTTACTGTTAAGATTCCTCTGTATTCTGTTGAGTTATTCTTGAATTATATTTTTGTTCTTTGGAAGATTTTGATGATAGTTAATAACAAAATAAGTACAAGTAATTTGTGAAATTTATTTCTTCTTCATTTCCCTAAGAGTTTGGCTTTCAGCAATGCAGTCTAACAACCACCATCCTTTTAACTGCTTGGCTTCTTTTCTTCTGGCAACATGAGAGACTGGGTTATGCAATCTCGGCAGTGGATGTGCTGTATAACCTGCATCCCCATAATGAATTCTAATCTAATTAGATTACCTCTAGAAAGGCGACATATGGAAAGCTGCCATCTTTTATTTAACGATGTGCAGTATTATCTGCTGTAATGCCATCCTCTTGGAATATCATATTGTGAGTGTTTGCTTATCTGGAGGATAGAGAAGGGGGTTTCAAATGTGCTTCGTAAAAAGCAATCTCTGCTCCAAATAATTCCATCTAAATAAATTGATCAAAGCTCTTCACTGCTTCCAGTATATTTGACAAATTGGCAAGCAATATGAAAATAAACTGGGGACAGTGAGACTAAATGGTTTATCCAAGATACAGAAAATCTGTGCAACACCTGAGCCTTCTCACCAATACGCTGGGTTTCAGCTAACTTCCTCACATGACCTGCAGCATACAGACTACAGAGAAAGAAATGGATGTACACAGCTCTTCTCTAGTTGCTTTGGTGGTTTTAACTGATGTTAATTCATAGTAATTAAAACACATTTACAGCGCCAAAACACATAATTATTGTACTTAGACATATCTGGAATTGTTGAACAATACACCACCTGCTTTCTGATCACCTTGGTAAATTAAAGACATTAAAGCTGTTCAAAGCCTTCACTCAGTTCCAGCGCTGTCTGAAGTAAATCAAATGCACGAGGAGTGTGTGGATTGCTGTGACTGGGTGGGAGTGCGCTCTGCCTGGTGAGGAAGTGAAAGGGTTAATCCTCCACTCTTGGAGTAAGGAAAGAGGGGAACTTCTCTCTGTCCCTTGACACTGCAGTAGCTGTTAGGAGGCCAAAAAAAAGGCCGTCAGCTGTGGCCCCAAATGGAGAGAAGCCGATGAAACAGGCTGGGAAAAGCAAGTAAAGCAAGTTTCCTGCTGAAACAAAATGGTCCTTTTTGCATCCTTTGGGAATGAGGCACCAAAGGAAATTAGTTTGTTTATATCCCAGGCTTGAAAAGGAGCTGTAACTTAAAAACAAAATGAAGACATATGCTAAGCCCAGGTCTCAATAATCATGAATTGACTGTATTGAACGCATTTCCTGAAATAATCCGTTCAGACTCCCCTTTGTCTGAAGCACAGTGGCACCAAAGCACAACATCTGGTTCAAGACATCACCACTGTGAGCCTTGGGGCACAATCTCCAGCACACTGAATCAAATCTCATTTTTGTCCGTTTAACTTCCAAACTGCCTTGTCCAAGTAGATGTTAACGGCTTCAAAACACAATTCCAAGTTCCTGTTTAAGAGCATTCCTAGTTCTTTACGCTGTATTTTTAAGCTGTCCATTAAAACTCTTACATGCAGTGTACTTCTCCTCCCCTTGCAGGATCTTCAACAAATTCAATTTTAAATTGCTTCTAAAAAAGGCGGAGTGCTTCACCTGTTGCTGCAATGGTGCAGCTACCTCTGGGTAGAGCAGGATAATTAACATTATATAGTCATTTGTGAGTACAGGGGATGCTGCATCTGGGTTTGTAGGTAAATAATGTAAAATCTGTCAGAGCTTAAATTTGGTCAGAATGCAGGGCTGTTGACAGGGAAAACACTAGGTGAATTTAACAAGTTTTGGCTGCAGGATATGGCATCACCACAGGCTCTGTGGAACACTGAACCTTCAGTCACTGTCCAGCTGAGCCACCAGACTCCAATTACTGACCTGACTTGTTCTCATTCCTGCTGTCCTCATGCTGGTGTGTATCACCAGGGCTTCTTGGGGCAGCTGTTCAGTGGTGCTGCATGCTGGGCTGCCCCTCCACCCTGGCACACAGTAGCCAGGGAAATCTGAGAAAGCTTTGAAAGACAATCTGTGGTTGAATGATTTAGGCTGCAGCCTTGCTCCAGGTCAGCAGCCTGCCATCTTGAGCTAGCAGCGGCACAGTTGGTTTGATGCAAAGTCCCATGCACACCAGTCACAGGAAAAGCATCGCCACTCAGGCGATGGGGGAAGCCAACCCAGAGAGCCTTGAGTCACAGCCTGAGGACAGGGGAGATGGCGTAGAGATCCAGAGAAGCCCTGGAAGGAGACCCTGGCTGGGGAGTGACAAGCAGTAAGGGCTCAGCAAGGGTCACTGCCTCGTGTCAGGGCCCCGTGGGCACAGCAAAACTGCTCCCCGCTGGCCCCCAGCAGCTCTGTATGTCTTCTGCCCTGCACTTACACTGGGCAATGAATTAACTCTGTGGCAGTGGCATGCTTCCCCACCAGCTCAGTACTGACTCATGGGAGGATTGCATCTTTTCTTCACTGCATTTTAGCTGTCACTGAAATGCAGAGGCAAATATTAACAGTGTAATGAGACTATTTGGCAATTTAGTATTATATTGGTAAACGTAAGTCGAGCAAAGAAAATATAAAACAAACAAATGTGAAAGTTAGCTCTTCTAAATTTAAAGCACACACTTTACCTAGGAGTTAACGTTTGTGTTGCTTGCAATGTCTATTTCTGATGTCCCTGGACAGTTTGGGCGGGGGGAGTTCCTCAATCGCTTTGAGTGTGCAGTTAGGCTTACTTTATCTGTGTAACTTCCTTTCCTTCTGAAATTCTTCTACTAAATATCGACATTAAAAGTGGCTGGTCACCGTCCTACAGATCCAAATCCTGAAACTGAACATGGAAATAAATAGGAAATGGGATCTCAGACTGTTTTTTCAACAGTGTTTTCACCTGTGTTTATGTGGTACCATATTCTGTCCAGGTGGTTGTTAAAGTACAAACAGGACTACCTATCAGTACATACATATATGATCAATAAATTGTTGTGACTTCCCGTACCAGCTAAGTAGAGCTCTTCTGTTTTGGAAAAATACAGAAACTCCTTTGTCTGGAGCAAACCAACTGCTATTATATAATTTTTGAAGCATGAATTATATAAAGTTCCTACAAAAATATTTCAGTTATCACTTTTTTCTCTTTGCTTTCTGAGTCTCTAATTCTCTCCCCCTCATTCCCTCCCTTCTTGACAATAGTTTCTATCTTTGTTCCTTGGCACACCATTCCTACTAAGAAAACACGTGCTTTTAACAGCTGTAAATGCCAACCTGCTGCCACAAGGCCCACTCTGACATCTGCCACTGTCACCCCAGGATTGCCTGATCTTCCTCAGTGGAACCAAGACCTGATTGATGCTGTCCTAAAGAAGTACAAAATATGCCTGCAGCCCCAGGAGTACCTATTCCTCTTTGTTGACAAAAAGGGCTCCTAGCACAAATAACAGCTGTAATATCTGCACTGTAGAGACAGCATGTAAAGGGAAGTGAGACAAATCCAATCTTTGTGTATATATCAGCTGATAGATCCCACATGTTTTGTGAATGTTACTTTGATTGCCCAACTGTTGGGTGACTTTTCTTTGTTATTGTATCTTCCAGTCTTAACTTCTTTTTGACTCAAGAGCTAACAGGAAGAATCATTGCACGCAGAAAAGAGCTAGCAATACAGATTGCTCAAGAGTCGTTAGTTTTACAGGACATCCATTCAAATAGATAAAAGATTTGGCTCTAGGCCAAAGGAAATAATTCTTCCAGGATGGACTTTGTCTGGTTTGCTTCTAAATAAACATTTGATAAGGAGTAGAAGTCATCTGAAGACACTATCCTAGAAAGATAGATAGCCTCTCCAGGTATTATCTCCAGATACATGGACCTGTTGGAATGAGTCCAAAGGGCTGGAGCACCTCCCCTATGAGGACAGGCTGAGAGGGTTGGAGTTGTTCAGCCTGGAGAAGAGATGGCTCTGGGGACACCTGATAGAGGCTTTCCAGTACCTAAAGGGGGCCTACAAGAAAGCTGGAGGGGAACTTTTGACAAGGGCATGTACTGAGGGTAGGTTTAAATTAGATGTAAGGAAGAAATTCTCCACTGTGAGGGTGGTGAGGCACTGGGACAGGTTGCCCAGAGAAGTTGCAGATGCCCCATCCCTGGAAGTGTTGAAGGCCAGGTTGGATGGGGCTTTGATCAACCTGGTCTAGTGGAAAGTGTCCCTGCCCAGGGCAGGGGGGTTGGAACTAGATGATCTTTAAGGTCCCTCCAAGCCAAACCGTTCAATGATTCTATGATACTACTTGGAAAGAAGGAACTGGAATTTGTAAAAATACAAAGTTTTAACTCAGATTTGTGTATATCCAGAGGGGAAAAAAAAGAATATCTAGGAAGAAAGAAACCTGCAAGTGTGAAACGTCAATCAGAATCCTAGAAGGGTACTAAGGCAGGAAGGTCTCCTAGGAAGCATTTTTTGTGTAGGTGGTTGCAAGTTTTAGAGTTGGTCTTGGGTTTTTTCTACATGTAAGTTAAGTTTAAAAACACATTTGCAAAATCTGTGTGAGACTTGCACAGAGGTCTCCAAATGAATTATTGACTCGGGGACTTTACAGCTACAGTGAAGCTCTGGAGGCTGTGCAGGACTTAAACCACACTCTGATTTTCAGCACCCGTCTCCAAAATCAATCCTTGGTAGAGCTTCTGTACCGAAGACTAGCTTAGAGAGACAGAGCCAAAGACACTTTTTTACACAGAAACCCTGAACTGGCTAGGATAGTGCAGTTTCATGAACATCCTCCTCTCCTAGGTGAGGTGTATGTACACACAGTTTGGTAAAGGAAAGGAAATAAGAAGTGAGCAAATCAGGAGACAGGGTTGAGGCTCAGTGGGTGTCAGAGAATAAATGTTATCTTCCATTTTAGACAATGCTCAACAGACTTGCAGTAAGAGACTCCTACAAGCTGAGTTTTCTCTCCTGTTTTGGGCTCTTTCTGATATTTGTGTCCTGAAATGGCGAAGTCTCAGTACCAACACTGAGGTCAAGCCTGACTGCAGGGGCTGTAGGAAGCCCCAGACTGCAGGCTGTTGCTCTGGAAGTTATCTAGTGCTGCAGTAAAAGTAAATCACAGAATCATTTAGGTTGGAAAAGATCTTTAAATGTCAGTATTAAATGTGAGTACTTTATGTCTTTAACACCACTATGGGATGAATCCAGTGAGAAGGAGCTGAGGAAGCACTAAAAGTGGTCAAAACAGCCATTTCCTTTTGTTACGTGAAAATACAAGCTCTTTTATTTGCTCACTTTGCTGTTATTGACTGAGATAATTTGCCTCCCACACTGAAACATTTTGGAATATAGTATCACGCCTGTACCCTTTCTGTGACTGTGCTGTGTAAAGCACCATTGTTTCATTTCCACTTTGATTGCAGCATCGCTCATGGAGACGGCTGTTTCCAAGGCATTGCATCTCTTACTTTTAAGCTGTGAGAAATGACAGATCCAGCTTCTCAAACAGAGGGGACTTGGAATGTGTCCCTGAGAAATGCTCCTCTGCACAACGCCTGCCATAAATGTAAGAAGCAACTCCCATGTGCAGAAGGATTTCTCTCTCTCCTTGAGCAGGTGGCCATAAAGGTCTTCCCCCTTTCTCCTGAGATGTGTTATGGGGTGGGTGGAGGGGTCAGCTGTGTTTTCAAATGCTGAGAGGAAGTGGGGGAAAAAAGCGCTGCCTGTGCAGTGCCATACGGACATGGCTGTATTATTTTTCATGGTGGATCTGGCTCACTTAGTGCAAACTTGCATGTTTCTGTTAAGAGCACTACTGTCTAATACGGCCGTGAGCTGACCAGAGTGACAACTCCACTTGACACCAGTTTGCACAGCTGAAGGCTGTGCAAGGCCTTCTGTCTGAGGAAGGCTGTACCAGCTCCATAGCAAAGAGGTGGCCATTGCACAAGATGGCAATGTTTATCTCAGTAGAGAGGTTATAAAAAATCCAGATGATAATTTCAAAATATTCTAATCTTCCAAATGACTTGCAAGCATTCTAACCTTTGGGAAATAAGTTATTATAGATTTCTTACAAATATGGGAGCTCTAGTAAGTCATTGCTCTTTTTTCAGTCATAAGCTTTTTGAGACCATTTATGTGTCTACTATGTTACAAATTGTTTAATAATTGTTTTTGACAGGTTAAACTGCTAGTGAGTATAAAAGAAAATAATCCCAAGATAGTGAGCTGAACAGTTCAGTGATTCTGTAACACATTACAGTACCGGAAGGTCTTATGGAAAACAAAAAAAAAGGGAATCCCATAGACCAAGGTTACATATAACACAGGTTACAAATTAAAATTACTCCCTAACCCTATAGCACCCACAGGAAACCAAAGTTCTTCACAGAATTTTAAATTTGCAACGTTAAAAAATAACTGCCTTAGAATGCCATGATTTGTGTCACAAGTCTATGGAAACACTGTAATTCCTTTTTATCTCCTACGAGATCCTTCCCATAAGGATTTCTCTAAATTATAACTCCTGTCCTTCAGAGTTGTGGATTAATAATGCTTCACTAATGAGGATTAAATAGCTCAAGAATTCTGTGATGTGTGCAAACAGCAAGACTGTAAGGCAGGATTTGTATTCAGAACCAACAACTTTGTTCAATTTTCAAAAACCTGGAATTATGCTGCAGTACTTCTCCAGGCAAAATTTAACTGTCTTCAATGAAGGCTCTGCTTTTTCATTCATAGCTTCATTACATTTAAGATCAGAAGTGAACAGGCTAGCTGGATCCCATGACAATCACCCAGTCCCCCTGCAGTGAGTACATTAGCTTCTGTTTGGCTAAAATATCTATATCCTTCTTAGCCTGGAGACCTCAAGAGATGAAGACACCAACATTTCTTTATGTAGTTCCTTAAAAATGTGAATACAGTCTCTCATTTGTACTTGTTTGATTTTTGCCTCCAGACACTAGTTCTTGTTGGGACTCTAATTTAAGTTAAACAGCCCTTGAAAAAGTACTTATAGTCCACTCCAGTCACCTATGTATGGTCTTTCTGATTATTTCTTCCATTTATATCAAGGTGCTACTTCTGGCCCTCTAGTCATATTTGTTTTCTACATTGTATCCAGCTTCTTGCATCTTTTAAGTCAGGGTTTCACATCCAAAAGCATTATTTCATTTAGTCTCACCAGGATGGTACATCTGGGAGATACCTTCATAGTCCTATCAGCTTTTCCTCAGCTTGTGCTTCTTTCTTCCTCTTCCTCTTTTCTGCTACAGTATCACATTGATAAGTTGCATTGAATTCCACTTGATCCCAGAAAACATCTTTAAAGTTGCTGTTTTCCACAAAATTCTCTCTTCTGTAGACGTGTCCTTTATAGCTTGTCTTTTTGTATTGGTTGCATTTTGTGCGTGGGCTCAGATTACCAAATATCCCATACAGCAAACTGGGATACCCTACCCTCATCCCACAACACTGCCCCAGGCTTTAATTCATGTATTTGCAGCAGGATCGTGGATGAAATTGTCCAGTAGTTTCAGATGTGGTTTGAAATACATCCAAGTTTTTTCTGATTCCCAGAGGGGATGCCTGGCTCCAGCCCTGATCAGCCCAAGCTGCTCAATCTATCTGCCACATTTTGTTTCAGGTTCCCCGAACCAACCTCCCTAGAGCACTGTAAGAGTTCTGTAATAATTGCCAATGATATCTCATTTCTGAGATCTCTCCATTAGCTCATTTTTAATGCATGTTGCACTGAAGCTGTAGAATGCAAAATTTTTTATCAGAATAGAAGGAAAATATTATCAAAATCCACCATTATCAACACTTTTATAATCTCATTAAAAATCAGGTCTGCTGCATAAGCTACATTTTTCAGAAAAACTGTGCTGATTAGCATTTATTATATTTCTGTCCCTTGAATCTCTGTCATTTAAATCCCTTATTAACTTTTCCATTATTATGCCCGGGACTGACATAAAGCTAAGAGTACAGTTTCTTACCCATGTCAAGTTTTTGAAGTCTTTGGAACATGTTATTACATTAGCTATTTTACTCCATGTTTCACGATTTTTAAAAAAAGCATCACAAGGCCAGAGATGCCCTTTTAAAAATCCTCTTTTCAGTTTTGTGGAGTGTAAGACACCCAAGTCTGCTGATTTAAACTTGTTTTTGTCATTCTTCTGTGATACTGACCAAGAAACTTCATTGAACATTTCTGAGCCATTACAAACAATTTTGCTGTCTTCACCTGGAAACAGCCCAACAGTTGAGTAGAGTATGAAGGATTGGGCTGTGATTTGACTGGAAGAGTCCATTGCATTACATGGCCTTATTTCATTTCTAAGCTCTTCTTTTCTCTGATTGCATAGTAAAGGGCTGGATACTACAGTCTTGCCACAATCAACTGCAATAATTCTTCGATTGGTTTGGGTCAAATCTCAACTGAATTACGGAAGGAAAAAGGTGCTGAAATGGGCTTTTCCAGCTCCCCTACATCTCCTTACTATTCCTCAACTAAGAGTAGGAAGCCAGTATCTGGAAGAGATTAATCACTTCTATTTGCAATTTTAGCAAATTGATGTATTAGCTTTGATGCAGGCTTTTTGGTACTTCTGGGAGGTGCATATCTCTGGTTTTTACTGGGTTTTGATAGGAATGTAAACAGAGAAATGCAGGCAATGGATACCAAATTTCTACTTTATGTTACTAAACTACTCCTAGTTTGACATATAAAGAAACATATACTGAGGTACAAATGAGTAACCTGTTACCCAAGAACAGCAGTGACTCTGTGTGGAAGGAATCTTCTCTGTGTCCCATTGTCTTGTTTTAGGCTGATGACAGAGACAGTTGTTTCCTTTTGCAGCAATAAACAATTAAGACTTTTGGGGTCTGCTGAAATAAACCTGCAGTCTTTATGCTATAATTTCACAGCACTTCATCAGAAGGACAGAAGTAGCAAAACACCTTATAAATGTGTTAGCAGCATTACCTTATCTGAACAGCTAATGTAAGCACGCTGCTAGGAGAAATCTGGCTGTTTTTAATGGTACACAGGCTGTGTTTTCCGCACCAGTTTTGATCCTGAAGTACTCAGATTGGACTGCAATGCCCAAAGGATGGCATTTAAGTGTCTCTCATTTATAACAAAGAAGTTGTTAGTGTAAATTCTGAAAGAAAAATTGCAAAGCTGGATTGCATGCCCAACAGTAGATTTCTAAACAATATACTTTGTACCATGGTCATGTTTCAGTGCTGAGCTGTATAACTTATCCTACAGATGTCATGGCACACTCGCAGATTACTGTGAACTTCAGACATTGATATAAACATTTTATTAAATTGTTCTAATACATTGCTGCCATGACAAAGCTCTGGAAGTAGAATTTATTTGAAAGGAATGTTTGAGTAAGATATTTCACAATGACCTCAGAAATATCTCCACAGTAAAAATACTGTGAAAAAGAAAACTTTCAAAACCTAGGCTTTAAAGGAAAAGGAACTATGTTGTTGTGTGGAGAGCTTAAATTCAAAGCTGGTCAAATAAGAACTGAAATTCATTGTGATACTGGGAATCTCGGGGAACTGTATGAAACCAGATTCTGGTCTCAGAGCAGCTCCCTGCCGGCAGGGCTGCACCGCAACTCCTGCCCTCCTGCTAACCATCAGGGAGAGGAAGAATTAGAGGCAGTCACAGTCCAAGGCGGGTGACCTGCCCCTCGGACTCACCGTGGCAAGATGCAGACCAAAAGCTGCTCTTCTGCACGATTCGCTGGAAAGCCAGCTAGGGCAGGAGGAGTCTTCAGGCAGTCCTATTGCACAAGGTTCTTGCTTTAACACGCTGTCACAACTTTAACTGCTGTGAAAGTTGATCCTGTCTTTGGCCACACCAATAACTTTTGAGATCCGTAAAGATTCTATTCCCCAGGCTCCAGACCCAGCTTGGCCCCTCCTGTCCCTTCTCACAGTCAGCAGTGGGGTGCTTGAGTTACACAGGATTACAACTAAAATCATCTGCATCTTCTCACTGATGCCAGTTAGCATAGCGCAGTAATAAGCACGTTTAACTTATATTGGATTAAATCCTTGGACTAAGGTAGCTACCTAAATGGTAACTGAGCCATAGCCTTGCAGATGGCTGAAAAACTGGCAGATCCATGACTAAGCTTGTTCTGGGGCACTCTGCATTTCTTCCAGCTCCATGAGTGAATCTGGGTAATCCACAGCACTGGGCTCCTTCTTCTAAGATGAAGGTAGAAGAAGGAAGAAGGAAGAGCTGCTGCTGTCCTCTAGGGACATTGGGCTGGTCATGTTAATGCTGACAATTTTAATTACCCTTATGTCTTTGTCCCTCTCTTCCATACTGCAGAAACCCTAGCCAACTCAGTGGAGAAGCAAAAGCAGTCTGGGAGCAGCACACACCTGGTTTTCATGGAGGAGATGAAGAATATGATTTACCCATTGAACAGCAATACAACCTTAAGTAAGAATATGCAGATTCAATTTAATAATCAGCTAGGAAAATACACACTGTCTGTACTTGAAATTTGATCCATACAGCCACTGAAAAGTTTAGCAAATTGCTTCTTTCACGTTTTTGTGGGTGCATATCAGTGGTCAGCTCTGTAGGCATTTACTAAGACTACTGTTCATTTCTGACAGTTTTTGCCATTTCAGCTCTGGAAAAAATCTCACCTTTATACCTGTATGAAGTATTATTTAAAAGTCAAAGACTTCTGGTTACCTGGCAACCTATAAATGAAGTCTTTGGAAAAGGAACCTGGAAGGAGGAACCTATTGAATATCAGTCTTCTTTCTACATTGTAAATGAAACTATCTCACAAAAGATGTCAAATATAAATGGGTCTTTCCACTCTGGGACTAGTTTATAGTTAGAAGTATTAGTGAAATACAAAAATATAAATACATTTATATGAATAAATAAAGAGGTAAACCTTTTCACTGTCCTGCCCCAGCCTGTAACTTCACCTGAGCTGCAAAAAAAAAAAGCTTCATCTCTCTTCAAAAAGCTGCAAGTGTTCAAGTAAATGTAATTAATGTAACCATCCTGGCTTAAAACAGTTAGAGAAGTATGCCTGGGTAACTGGTGCAGCCAGGCCATCGCAATTTTCTCCATTTCAGTCTTCAACCCTGCATGGAAAAACTGCCCTGACCTCCCATCAGAGATCCATCAGGACCTCCATGCTGGCATCTGTCCAGTTAACAATACGTTGAGAAAACATTTTTATTTTAATTGCTTTTGTAATTCTGAAGCATAACCTGACTCTGGATGTGAGCCGAAGAACGTTATGGGTGTTAGTGCAAGCAGGATGAAAACTGAAGAGTGCAATGCCAAACAGACCTTTCTGGATTGGGTGGTAAGCCTGGGTTCATACGGGCTGCTGTTTCCTCTTGCTGTTCCTTGCTAAGCACAGGAGGGAGCTCAGGCTGTTCTCTGCAGATGCAGCAGCAGCATCTAGCACACAGATGTCTGATTTGGTATTAATATTATTTCAGATGTACATTAGAGGGGCAGATGTATAATCTGCGACTACTTCCAAATTGTTTTCTAGAGGCAATAACACAATCAGTAAGGATTTCTTTTTTTTTATTGTTGCTCATTCCTCCTCCTGTCCCTTAAGAACTAAAGCAATGAAAAAGTAAGGAAAAAAAAAAAT
This sequence comes from Chlamydotis macqueenii, assembly GCF_036417535.1. NCBI lineage: Eukaryota > Metazoa > Chordata > Aves > Otidiformes > Otididae > Chlamydotis > Chlamydotis macqueenii. The sequence continues at coordinate 8,444,079 of NC_141561.1, forward strand.
CACACACACCCCAACCTTTTTTAAAACAGAAAACAAACAAACAAAAAAAGAAACCACAGACTGAAGCATCACAGTTGATGCAGTTCTATGGCATATCATCAAAGACTTGATTATCTCTGCAAGTGCAATGGCTTTTGAAGTAAATAAGCATTTAGATCTGCCTTATTGTAAAATGACCTTATTTAACTGAGGATCAGACCCCACTGAACAGCTAGTGCCTATAAAGAAGAGAAGGGCCTTAAAATGTTTAAATGTTTCATTTCACAGTTCCTATCAACAGTTACCCCTCACCCTCCCACAGAGGTGTCTGTTCTCTCTGCACTCTTGGCTGAGAGCACCGTAGGAAGGCAAGCATCAGACAGGACCTTGTGTTTGTACAGTTCCTCCCCATTGATATAAGTACTGAAGCAGAAATTATAAAAAGTAGAGACATTGCTCACCTGCCTGGTAAAATTCAACAATTCAGAGTAGGGTGGGATGCCAACAATCCTGCATTGTTCCTGAATGCACACATTCTTACAGAAAGAACTGTAAAGCCATTAGAGAAACTTTAATGTGTTCCTTTTGAATTATATAGATCACTAGGTATATGTGTAGGTAAATAGTCTGGGAGGGGAAAAATATCCCTGCCTGGCTTAACCCCACCTGTAACAACATTCTTCAGAATGTCTTGGAATAATACAGAACTGACGATTTTAAAAAATAAAGCTTCTTCCTGCTACTTCATTTTTACTATACAAACAAGAAGAACAAAAAGGCTTTGCAGGGACGCAATCAAAATTTGTTTTTCCTGGGGTTTGTTTTTTGAAGTCAGCTACAGAAGTTGCTATGCTGGAAGATGCTAACAAGAAAGAGGACTATTGTAAGGTTTGTTATCTACATTATAACAACAGCAAGTTCATCAATACAGATAGGAAAAAGATCTGCTGGAGCTACTGTTCGCCATACAGTACTTTCATCTCTGGCAGGGAAAGAGAACTATAGAATCTTGTGGTAGAGTAATTGCAATAATATCAGACGCTATTTTTTCTTCTCCCCATAAAACCCAAACCCCAAACCCAAAGCTGTTTTTCCACAGAAATGTCACATCCCAGAAACATCATAAAGGCTTTGTAATGACAGAGAGCTGTAATACTGAAGTCATGAGAGCAACACAGTGCTGGCCTGGGCTCCATTATTGGTGAAAAGATGGTAAACACTCCTGACAACTTGAAAGCTTAGCAGGAGAAAAAACAAAGTACAACAGAATTTCACAAATCAGTAGGTCCACAGTGATAAAAACATTTTACTTATTTATAGAGGAGGAAATAAAATTTTCCTAATCCTGAATCAGAGGCTATGTTCTAGCTGGATGCACTGGTCAGATCCAGCATACATAAAATACTCAGGGAGAAAAAAAAAAAAAAAAAATCAAATTGGAAACAGTTACAGATTACTGAAGTAACAAGATCAACGTCCACCAAGTATCATTCTGCCTTAAGAATGCACAGATTAATGTGAAAAAAAATAACCCTGAACCTTGTATTATTTAAAGTTACATTTCTAAACGCCAGACCTTTAATAAGATTCTTGCAGCTGAAATCAGAAATAAGACTCCAGTTAATTTTAGCAGATGCCCATAGGTAGCCCATAGAGTACAAGAAGTCATCTGGAAACTGGGGGGGGGGAGGGGGAATATTGTTATGTTAATTTTCCTAAGACAAAAAATCACAAGCAGATTAAACAAGCAAATATCAAATACCATCAGGTACACTTCTTCACAGAATTCAATACAAAAATTTAACAGAATGCAGTTGAGTGCCTTCAGTATAGTACTCTGCACCATGCAGTGCAATAATTATGCACAATTAAAGCCTACTGTGCAATTTTGTTACCATAAAAGCTCACTGACTCACACCAATTGAAAAATCTAAAGCGACCTGCTACAGAATCACTTTCCACTATTAAATGCCAATTCACAATTTCATCTCTATAGCCAAAATACATTTCTCAATTTGGTCTGATCTTTTCACAGTCGTGGTGTTTAAAGCTCAAGCACTGGAAAAGTGAACAAGAATTAGCATTAAAATAGCTTGGAGAACATTTCCATGTTTCATTTCTAGGAAATACGCTTCTTGTTCCACTCTTGGAAGCTCATAATAGGCACTGAATAATTAAGACCATCATGACACTTTCAAAAAAAAAAAAAAAAAAATCTTAGAAATATAGAAAAGCTGTGTTCACACTGTATGAGAAGGAATAGTGCATATTCATTTATTTGTATGATACCCACAGTGTTTAAGTGCATGCTGATGTTTGTGATGTGATGCCCGACAATTCATTTAGCCCACACATTTACTCGGAGTAACGATACCACGGAGGCCAGCTGAATATGGTTTCTTTGCAGAATACATTGCAAAGAGTGAGAAATTTAAGACTTCTACATCTTAAATATAAAGTACTTCTAAGAGTAGGAAATTTACCCAGATTCTAAAACTTACTAAAAGGCGCTGTAATGGGAGCTGGAAAGGGAGAAATCCCATGAAGATCTAATAGGTACTGTAGCCTCTTTTAATAGATAGCATCGTGGTTCTCAAGGTGATGTATAAAAGGAGACATAATATACGCATTTATATTTATGGACGTCCAGCATTTCCCAAAATAGTGATCTTTTATCCCTGCCTTTGAAGAAGGTGTTTCCCTGCTGGCTTCAGTAAGGTTATAATTTCATTCTTTGAACGTTTTCACAACTGGGGCTCAAGAGATCCTGAGCATCACTGCTCTTGCAGGGATAGAAACTCATAAAGAGTCAGTTACCAGTGATGATGAATGTTGCCAGATTTTTAGTACAAAAAGATTATTAGGTCTAAATTTATCCAAGTAAATCTTGCTAGTATTACTAAGAACTGTGTTCTGATTACAAGTAGAAATCAAAAGGAGAATGAACTAGAAAATCAGTGGGAAAAAGATTACATACCAAGATTAAAAATAGATTATTGAAAAAATATAGTAGTGGTAGTTAGTTATTTGCCAGTCCCTTCAGGGTAGCTTTAAAGGCTACTCATACAAAGATGAACTTAAAAACAATCTGCTGCTTCTCCTGATTTGTCATCCTCAAGAGCTCCTGAGATAGTAGGACACTATCCAGATCTCATCGACCTGATAATTGAAGAAGTCCTGACCAGACATGGAAGCAAAGAAGAAATAATCCGAAATATTATCTTCATCAGCTTGAGCAACCAACATACCATCAGGTAAATGGACTTTTAATTCCTGATACTGTCTTCTCCCTAATGTGCATCCTTTCTCTTCTGTAAACTACTCTTCTTACTGTTATCCCTTTTCTCTAATGAGAATCTGGCTTAGGCTGCTAAGCCCGTGTCTTTGGCAGCTCTGGGCCAGGAGAGAAGCTTTAAAAAGCAACAATTTAAAGCAGCCAGTCTCTGAGTGGCTACGACTGTCTGTGGTCCTTGTAATTCTTCAGCTGTGAGGCTGCAAGCAAACATTACCTTTAGACAATAAATTTTAATTTTGCTGGTTTGTTCTGTATTATGCATATTTCTGTTCTGTATTATGCATATTTCTGTTCTGTATCTAGTTTTCAAGAAAGGTAATTTTTGGAGCCACAGCAGCTCTGGCCATTTGAATTCACTTCCTGTTTTTTTATGCAGAAGAGCAGTTTATACTGCTTATACTACTGCTAATACTATCTAGCATACATGATAGACATGCTATTTTCTGGTAAAAAAAAAGACTACACAAAGATGTATGTTATTGCTAAATTATTTTGTATTTAATACTTTATATTTCAGGTCCTTTAGCTCCCCCTTTTAAATCTTCAAAACTTTTTCCTAAAAAGCCAAGGCCTCTTCCTCAGAAAATCATGATCCATGGATGATTTATTCTGTCCAGTAGAGCTATTAGGTTTGTTTCACTTTCAGAGTCTATTTATTAAATCAAAATTACAAAATGCTATCACATTCAATCACCTCAGGCCTAGCTTGCAAGACAACACTGTGTCCTGCAAGAAAGGACAGGAAAGAGGTTTTGAATTTTAAATACACATTTGTAAATTACATTTCAAAGCCGAGAACACAGAAGACAAAAATATGTTGTTTGCTGTTATAGAAGGGCACGCTTTGGGACACTGTGCTCTACCCAGGCAAGAGAACATAAGTAGGAACAACTGTGCAGGACGGAGAAAGGATTGTCATCTGTTTGTCTCTGCTCTTTGAGCCTCAGGCTGGATTGCTAGTGAGGGAGTGGACAGGGTGTACCTTGCCCAGGGAACTCCTTAAGCAGGAGCTTAACCCAGTGAGGTGCTTTTGACTGAACCCAGATTGAGACCTACGTATTTAGGGACAGAAGCAATCTTTCTACCTGCAACTTTCAGCCAGAGCCCTAAAACCTTTCGAGCACAGGGCCAACTCTGGCAGCAACCTGCTGCCCACCAAACATCTGACCAAGCCAAGCAAAGACGTGCTGCCATCACCACAATGGTAGGTGCTGGGGGTGAATTCTCAGACTTCGCAAAGGAAGCACATCCATGCCAACTTCCCTGTGCCACGAACCACGCCAAGCCAAGGGCACCACAGGGCGTATGGGAGGAACATAGCTCCCGGTCTATGAAAGCACACACACACTACATAAGCAAACTAGTAATTTCTGTAATGTTTTTCCAAGGTTATTTACATGATCGCCTCAATGAGAACAGCATGTCAATTATGTGGGATAGTATCCTGCTAAAGCCAGTGGTAAAACAAATTTAGTAGGCATTTATGTAGGCCGCGCTGTAACGTCCAGATGAAACAAAGAAGATGTTAAAACAAGTCTGTAGAGACTGCATAAGTAGATCAAAATGAAACAGCACCAATATGAGCTTATGTTAATAAGATTATGATTTCAAGGCCATATTTTGGCAGGTCGTTGAGAACAGTTTCATGTCATTTAGGCAACAGGCAAAAACACTTTGTCCATGAGAACCCGTGGGTGTGCAGTCGTGACTACACAAAGGACAAGGAGAAGGTTATGGAAAGACACAGGGAAAGATGTCTCTTCATGGGGAAAGAATAAACTAACAAAGCCAGATACTGAGTTGATGGCTTAGCCAGTTTTCTAACTCCAAACTGCACTACAAACCCCCGTACCCACCACCGTGGGTCTGTGACAGTGCCTCTGGAGCTTACTTGGCCCTCCTGGCATTAGGAAGCCATGGTGCAGCAGCTGGGCCTCCCTCTACACAGCCACCGACATCAAAATCCTCCAGAAAGGCACCAGACTCAAGACCACAGTCCAGAAACCTTGCTGCAGTGTGTGTCTGTGACCAGGCGCTGGCTGCGGGGGCTCTGCCGTGAGGAGAGCGCGGGGCTGCCCCGTGCCGGACACAGCCGGGTCCAACCGGTCCCAGCCGGCTCCACCACTGCCCCACCGCAGGGCACAGTGGCACCTCTGGAAAAATGTATTTAAGAAAGTGATCTCCCTGTCTTTATCTTGATTCAGAGCTTTTTCCTCTCATTTTGTACCCTGGTCCTGTTGAGGAGAGGGAGTGAGAGAGCGGCTGGGCAAGTGCCTGGCCCTCAGCCCCCTCAGCCCACCCCACACCCACCTTGTGCTGCACGGAGGCAGCTCTGGCTTCACACATGGACAGCTAATTTTCCCTCCATTAAGCAGAACTTCACACAGTGGGTAAGAACTCCCAGGAGCCTCTGCCATCCAGACAGGTCGCTGGCGATGAACTGCAGCTTCGCGCTCGTCTGTCTCCCTCGGAGGTTTAAATCTGGGAGGCCCAGCGCAGCTGTTTGGGTCCCGCGCCCTCCTCAACATTCTGCGTGCGGCACAGCTGGCTTGCTGGTGTATGCATGCTGCCTGCCATCTCCAAGGACACCACAAAAAAAAAAAAAAAAAAAAAAAAAAAAATCAGCCAGGGTATGAAAATGGTACTGAGATACAAGGATGCATTTATGTAAATTTAGCAAAACAGGCCTCTGATCTCAGTGCTTGGAGTGACTAGAGAGCATGACAGGGCCTAACAGCGAAGGCTTTTTGTGTTACATGTGATTACTTCGTTATTGCACTTCACATACCTGAACATGTTTGCTAAGGTGGATTTGAATGACACCTCAGTATGATGATCCATTAATGCAACATGTGCATCCTCTCCCTTTCTGACCGGCCATGTCTGGCTACCTGTAAGGCCAAGGAGGAATAGTGAGCTGAACGCCAGACATTGTGGCAGCTGCCAGGTCAGGCTTCCTGCATTTGTCTTGTCATTGTCTGAATATTTTAATAGTTGTGCATAATGCGATATTACTATTTAGATGAATCAACTCCTACAGCGTATATTTGATAACATGTTATCTGGTTGATAACTAAACACCTGAAGAGTGAATCAGCTTCCTAATTCTTGCAGCATACTTCACTACAAGCTGTCTTCACTTTTCTTTCACTTGGGACAAATGAGAATTGAACTGAGTGAATAAAGCTAGACTCTGAATACCAGAGCAGCCTGCTAGCCTGGAAAATCCCACACTGCTGTTTGAGCAAGACGGACATTTACACGCCATCGACCAGAGCCAAGGGGTTCAATTAGTTGTATACCTTTCTCTCGAGCAACTACAGGCAAAGAAATTTTAGCAGCCCTGGATTTAAAAATAACAGAACAGACTACCAGTAAGGGATCATCAGTAGCCATAAATAAAACTACCGTGTTAATTAAGAGTAAATAATTATTCCGGTGTCCACAACTGATTCTTAAAAGGATGCTCTGCAGATAGAGAAGTTAAAATAGTAGCAAGTACCTACCTACTTTACAAAAGGATCAAGACTGGTGACATACAGACCAGTCCCTACAGGAAAAACAACAATATTAATAAGGGTAAAGGCCAGTCTGCCCTTCTGCTCTCCTGGCGTGTTTTGTTAAGCTACATCCAAAAATTTATAACAAGCCTGTAGCCATGAAACCACTCAAACCAAGAAGCTATGCACTTCAGCTACTAAATGATTAGCAATAATATAATTATTGTAACAAATATAAGTCATAAACCAAACTATTTTTAGAAATAATATTAAGAGACACCACTCCAAGTACAGCACAGAGAAGAACTGAGGCAGTAATTAAGACAAAAATGGAAAGATAAAATTTAAAACTCTGTATTCCTTTTGGGGGAGTGAGGAACAAAGAAAACACACTAAATTAAAGAATTCATTCACATGACCCACATTGCCTCACACAATCAGCAAAGAGAAAGACAAGTCTCTGTTCCTCCTACTCTCTCACTTTCACTGTAACAATGAGCCCCAGGTATATCTCACCCTTAGAGTCACACAAATTTTAATTTGCTACCAAAAAAAAAAAATCTCCAGAAAAGTTAAAAAATCAAGTTACCAGAAAACAACTACCATAAGGGCCACATTTGGAGAGAGTTACTTACCCACTGTAGGGCTTAACTACAGATTTATCATTTTAAATCGGCTTTTTTTAATTGACGTAAATTAGCACAGCTCCCTTCAAATAAATGGGGCCATGTCTTTTAGTCCCAGCTGATGATCCAGCCCGTAACATTATTGGAAGAAACGGGATTTTGTTCACCTGAACAGAGACTCAGTGGGGTGCCTCTGAGCTCAAAGTTGTAAGTCAGTGTTCACAGCAAGCAGAGTTTCACACCACACCTGCTGAGATGTTTCAGCTATCCTGAATTCTCCAAAAGTCCGCTTTGTCTGCAAAAGAAAGTAAAAAACCTCCCAATACAGCAACAAATTAAGAAGGGGGATTGCAGGACACCTGATTTTTAAAGCCTATAAAATGCAGAGAAATCTCAGTTCAGTGGGAGGGTGAGTATGTGGGCGAGGGGTAATTTTTGAGATACATCTTCAGAGAACTACTATTTACATGTAAGTAATTATCCTTTCAGTGAAAGACAGACGTTTCAGACTCCCAACTTTTGGCAGCTAGACTATCTCCAAGGAGTTAGTTTGTGCATACAAAAATGGGGAGAAGAAAAATGCAGTAGGTTTGTAGGACTACCAGATAATTAAAAGCACCAGAGTATCACTGGAGGTGGTTACCAGTGGAGGAATTTCTCTTACCTAGCCTGAGCTTGGTGATTTGCAGAGTGCAGCCAAAGCACTTTTCACAGCATCTTTAAGATTGGGAAAGACCTCCAAGATCATCAAGTCTAACCATCAACCATTTTTAGAAGCACGTGAATAGGTTTAGAGGCAACAAGGTGGCTCAGAGGAAGCAAACATTCAGTCTCAATAGGTTGTGGGTAGAAAGTGATGAAATACTACTGTTACCAGAATGTTTTCAAAATGTTTTTTACTATATGCACATTTTTCTAAGACAGAAAAATAAATATGCAGACATCTCTTAGGTTTTTTGATGCTGCAAGGTGTGTCTGGGCTAAGGGGACACTGAACATAAAAATTATTTCACTGCTTTAAAAAAAAAAATAGCTTGTAGAATAATTAAACATGGAAAATGATGCATCTAGACTGGGCCTGGTTTTGTCATGCTCTCTGAGAATTATCTCCTGGCTATAAGAGAAACTAAGTCAGTGGACTCATACTGGGATAAATCTGTTGTGACAGGTCCTACATTGCAGCATTAAAGGGGATGCTGAGGTGACTCTCCAGAATGAGACATATCCCTGCATGTAGATAAACGTAAAATCAAGAGCGCAGTGTTCAACATGGCCCAACTGGTATTACAGTGTTTGGCTAACGTCAGAACTTGATCAGGCTCTCCTTTCCTGCACTTTGTTGGGGACTGCTGCTCAGCCTACCATTGAGTGCCTTGACTTCATCTAAACACTGCAACATAACCTGATAGGTTCCTGTGAATTTTGTTATGTCCTCTCTATATATTGGTATCTTCAGGGATCACCTCGTCAAAGTCAAGTTAATCTACAGAGAAGTCCTGTGTGAAGGAGCTTTCAGACTTGGGCTCAATCTGATCCATCAGCTTTGGGAGTTACTTTAAGAGGCAGAATTAGAGATGGGCAGATGGAAAGGACTTGCACAGCCTTCACTTTCATTTGTGCCACCCTATTTACCTCTCTCTTCTCCTTGGCCTATTTCTTTTCCTAGTGTCCTACAGATGAGAGCCTAGGTCAGTTCCTCAAGCACTGTGAATCTCAGCTGTAGTTTCTAACTTTTCTACATCTCCATTTCGGTGGCTCTGCTACACTCGTCCCTTTGACACAGGCACAGCTTCTGTAGTAGCAGCAATCGAGATAAACTGGCATTTGTTACATTGAAGAAATAAGTCTTTTAGCTGTTCGGAGCAATCCTTACTCTCTTTTTAAACAGCTAAAAGACTTCCTTTAAAAATCTAACAAATAGTAGTTAATCTTCATTGGTGTCTCTCCAGCGGCATCTGTATTAAAGGTCCTGGCCCAGCACTGGCAATAGCACTGATCTATTGCTGCTGGCATCTCAAGTGAGGACTGATTAAGGGCTTTGAGAAGTGGACTGACTGCCCAAGTAGCACAGGTCAGGCAGGGCAGGAGGAATTAGGGAGGATTTAAGGGAATATGAGAGAAAAGATGGCAATGTTGCTGTGGGGCTTCGGCTGAAAGCTGTAGTTATTACTTCCGTAAGAACTGTGGCATTCTTAAGGAAGTATGAACTACAGCTTTCTGCTGAAGCCCCACAGCAACATTGCCAACAATTTATCATGTTTTTTTTCCTCATAAAAAAAACCCCAAACAAACCCATATTATAACCACTACCATAATTTTAGGAAGGGGAAAACCCAAACTACTGAAGGGTGAAGGGAATTTCGCCAGTATAATCAGTAATGATAAGGAAAGGGAAGAGGTAGTATTGTGTCCGCTCTCAACATTCAAAGCATCACATAAAAGGTCTTGTCCTTCATACAGGTCAAATTCAGAAGGAACTCTATGGAGTTGACTGTAAGAATGTAGAGTTTCTTTAGAGTTCCTTTTGTGTTGGGTTTACACACATCAACCTTTACCTCCAAACTATTATCCTCTACTGAAAACAAAACTAAGGAAAAAGTACAATGCTCTCTAAATTTAGAATAGCAAGCTGTTATGTGAAACAAGCAGCTTTGTTAAGAGCTTTCTTGAAGATACACTTCAAGGCCAATGTACACTTTCCGATTTAAACAGTCTGGTATGTGAGGAGAAATATGCAGAGCCAGAATTCTCAATTCCTCTGTACTTGTGTCTCTTCATTATATTCCTAGGATGTCTCTATTGCCAATTTTGCAAACAATTTAGGATTGAACAGTCTTTTTTTAAACCTGTGAGAGGGAAAAAAAAAAAGGGGAAAATGAAGAACTTTTCAAGGGAGATATAAATGTGTAAGTTTTAGAAATCATCAGCAACGGGAGGAGGTAGATTGGCAGGTATAATGGCAGATCAGAGCCAGAAAGCAGAGACACATCATTAAAAGCATTAATTAGGTGTTTTGAGGAATTACTTTGGCAGAGAGCCAAGACGACATTAGTATTATTTCATGACAGACTATGTATCGCCAAACAAAGCAAATCAGTATTTTTTCCAAAATAATGAAACACTTCTACCATTTAAGTTTTTAGGTGTTTTGAAAGTTTTAATCCATGAGAATTTGAAACTTGTTTATCCACTATTCACGGAAGAGCGGTTGCCTTGATTGCCCCTTTGCATCTCAGAAAGGACACTGGCTTAATCCATAACCATTTTATTGAGAAAATAATTTGGTAAGACTCTCTTTTACCCGATTCTAGGAACACAAGTGTAGGAGCTTCTCTTCCTACACTTGAAATTCACTATGGCAAACACACTCCTGTAAAAAGACTAAAGTCTCCAACTCCATTTTTGAGCGCTTCTTGCTTATAAGAATGAGCCACTTAATTAAACGGCACCAGCTACTGAAGTCAAGATATATTTCCATTCACTGGTGGCTGATCATACGCAAATTACGGGGGGAAAGTCACACGTAAAAGAGTGACAGATGGAAGTATAACAGCTTTTACCTAACAGTGAGGAGTGGAGGTAGAAGTCAGTGTCAGCACTTCTGTCAAAATGTGTTTTTAACAAAAGACATTTGTTAAATTACTAATACATTTCCACGTTATTTTAAAATATTTATACTATGAACTAATGATGCCTTCTCAATTAGTGCAAAGAGTTTTCTCTACATTCCTTTGTGAGTAAGGAAACACATAAAAAGGCAAGGAGGAATTGGGGAAAGGAATACATAAGACCAAACTCCATTCATCAGTGGTCCTCTCATCAAACTTCCTCCCCTTCTCCCATTCATCTCAGTTCACCACGTGTCCCACGGTCAGAAACCTGTCTTGGGGCATTGCTTACCTGTTTGCCTGCAACACCACAGCCACGGAAGCCATCTGCTTATAACTTGAATTTTTGGGATTTTTTTTTTCTCCTTTCAAAAGGATTAAAAAAAAAAAAAATTAAAAAAATAGATCTACTGACAGATGAACTTCTTTCTAAATAGGAACACTGTTACAGATAGACAGAATGCTCCTTTATGTTTATGAAGCTTCTTTTGCATTGTGTAAATGCACACTTGCAGTGTAATCATGAGTTTTTCATCATCATTAGCAGCATGATCCTAGTAGTTAAATCAAAGCCGCCAAGTAAATGACACAACACTGGAAGGTTCCCACAAAGTAGAGCCTATTTAGATAATTAAGGAATGTTTATGGTATGAACATCTTCAGCAAATTGTAACACAGTAGGTAACACTACCAAAAAACAGTCCTGAAAGCTTGCAAACCCACAAACTAGAACTGGCTTTTCTTTCACATAAGCTTGCAGTAGGGGTTGGGAGCAGAGGGCGGGGAAATGAGGGGAAGAAAGGAAGAAGAGTTCACATGGAGGTAATAAACCATCGTTTCTTGGGAAACCTGAAGCTTTGTCAAGTTTTTTGAAATCACTCTAAATGGGATATACTTGGGTTGCAGATATAAATAAAACCCAAGAATGTCTCCCACATACATACTATTGATAAAAGAAGTTTTAAAATAGAGTTTAAATCATCTTTCTCAGAAGCTTTAAACCTCACCTTATAGCAAGTGACACTGAGCTTCTGGCAGGAGGCAGCCTCATGTACAAAATGTGTCTCCTAAAACTGAGGAGTATACAGGATAGAATAAGGTGTCAACAAATTACATCCTAGAGATTGAAAGCAATCTAGCTAGCCTGCACTAGCTTATCCCACTGTATACAGAAAAGAACTAGGTGTCAAAAGATCACAGAAAATACTGTAGATCTTACTAGCCTAACAGAATAAAGATATATTGATTCACATTTTGGATAAGGGGAAAAAAAAAATGAAACACAACCCCCCAAAAAAAAAAAACAAAAAAAAAAACCTCCCAAAAACCATAAAAAAATCCACAAAAACCACCAAACCACAACACAACTTTTCATCTCAGTCGTTTACCCAGTAGCTCCCCCGTTCTCAGGGCTAGTGAACGATGAGAAACCATTGTCAACTCCCGTACTTCCTTATGGGCCTCCACACATCTTTATCAAAACCTCCCCTGAAAAGCCTACTTCATATGGTTTTGTGACCACTTGCCCCGGCCATTTATGCAGCCAGTTGTCCACTCAGCACAACTCATGAAGTACACGAGTACAACATTCACAGGACGGTGCAGTCGCTGTAAGAGCCGCTTCCATGAAATAACTGTTTTGATTACCTCGTCCTTGCTCATTACAAGCTTTCCTTTCAGACATTAGGACACAGCAGAGGCAGGTAAATCCATGGCTCTTCCCAGTGGATCTGTGAAAGCGAAGATGGCTCAGACAACAGTCCCCTGCATTACACCATCACACTAAAGTCTTTACCTAAATTGCCATTTGTTTCATGCACACTCTTGCTTCTCCACATTGTGATTTACATTTGGCATGATGTCTTTATGCCCATGCTTATAATGTTTCTAAGAAACTCTGGTCTAAAACTTAAGATTCATCTATTTGGTACCTGCACTGTCAGTAAGATCATAATCCATTTTTGCATATTTTAGGGCACAGCAAGTATCTCCTTGTTTTAGTGTAAAAATCTGCTTCTTCCTACAGTTGTGCAGCAACATTGATTATATCAACAAACTGAATTCATCTGTAGGCAATCCAGAAAACTCAGAAAAACCTATGTTAGGAAAATACTTTTTCTCATTTTTCTATTAAGGTAAATGCCTATCATCCCCAAGAGACTTTTACTTATTAAAGACACTGAAAGTTCGGCTGCATGAAGGAAGGTCAGTATTTAGTCCTGGTTAGCTCCAAGAATCAAAGATGATAAACAGGTAAGTTAATTGTCTTTTTACCACGTACATAATTTCTTATACAGAGTCCAGGAACGCCATAGATCGATGGACACTACAGTAGCTCCCCCTGCTGATGAAACAGTCGTCTTATATCTTTTATAATTCGTGCACTAGCAAGTAAAAAATCACCTGCAGCCATGAAAATGGATTTAAAATTTCTATTTTACTACTTAAATTACCAGACCAGACCAGTCTGAGATCAAATTATAAGCTTTTGGCACCCTACTTGACTTCGGGTAAAATGAGAGATCCCGAGACTCACTTTAAAGGGTGGAAGAGGGGAATAAGTGGGTCAATTCAAGACCTTTTTTACCACTACGCTATTCTCCTGAGGTAGTCCACTGCTAGCGACCATTTTTTCTTAACTGATGGTATAAAACACATTAAGCATTAACCCCAACCAAATACTAATTCCTGTTAAGAAAATAAGATTTATAATCTTTATTGTTTACTTACATATAATAAATATAATACAGAACAAAAATATCACACTCATTGATTGTATTACACAGGCTGTTCATCAGAATACATTACATTTTCTTTTCATTAGCCCTTTTGTAGGGTTTTGGTATTGAATCTTAAGAATTTCAATTTATAAACCCATCAATACAAGAACAGTCTTCCGATTTTCACCTTTACATGTTTCAAATATTCATATATATATGATTTTGTTAAAAATATATAAGCACTGTTCAATATTTGCAATATAGGTCTTTAATTTCCATTCATTAGATCTCTATTAATAGAGAGAATTTCAAAATAATTAATAGCTTAAATCTGATTTCAATTAAAAATACTTATTTTATATTTCTCATTTAACTGACACACCCCCCCCCCCCCCCCCCCCGAAAATGAAGTGATAAGACAGAGACACCCCAGGCAAAAGCCAATGTTAACTTTTAAAAAACAAAGGGTAAAAGTTCTGGTCCTTGCTTCACCTGTATAATTCTGGAATAATGGAGACACCAATTTGGTATAAAGAGGGAAAGAAGAAAGTAGAAGCCGGAGCTTCTGAAGAGACACGCATCTTCATTTCAGATTTACTACTGCCATCCTGCTGTTTTCTTAGCTTAAAATCACTGCATCAAGCCATAATTATATGTTTTTCTCTGCATGAATATACTTATCATTAAATGGAAATTAGATAAAAATGCTACATTTCTTTTTTATCAAAAATAGATCAAGGTTTAACACACTCTGAAATCAGGTATTTAAGTGCAAATGCAATACATATCAGCAATTCACGTTCTGGTCTCACTAAGGAAAATGGTTGAAAGATTATGCATAAAGATGTTTCACAGAGGGTATATACTGGAACTAGCTGTGCTCTCAGAACATCTGAATTATCAGCAAACCATAGGGACGCAAACAAGTTTTCTTCAGTTAAAGCAGCTTCTACTTTAAAAGTGTTATTCAGAATTCACTGAAACTTAGTACAAAATGTAATGCCAAAAAGTCCATCAAAACTAACTATTGATTTTGTGCATCTTTTAATGCACAAAAATTTCAGAAGTTTCCCAAATCAGTATTTATACACAAATAAGAAAAAGTTTCGTGAACAATTTAGTTTTACTAATACTCATTCCAAAGAGAACTTACACTAAAATAATCACAAGGACCCCTTCAGCTGTACAACGCTGAAGTTGTATCGCACACTCATTACACTTCTCTAACGGAAATTGCCTCTCATGATGTTCACTTGATAGAGCATTCATTTGTAACTGGATTGTATGCGGGACTTTGTAACACTTCATTTAAAAACCTCCTAAAAGTCCCAAAATACAGAGAAGAAACTCCAAACATTCACTCTCCAAATAGAACTTTTTCCTTTTTTTTTTTTTTATTTCCCACCATCACAGGGCCTAATGTAAGCATTCAGCTTCAATATGAAAAGAATATTTTAATACCTATATTCTACATTAAATCAAGATCAACCAGAAAGATCAATCCAGCACACTATTGTCTGGGCATTTCCTATATGTAATTGTGCTGTGTAAGAAATTACCCTGATGACTTTACAGCTGATCCCATATGCTTCCCAGTAAGATTCTCTATTTTCAATAGAGGATTTTGTTTCTATTTTAGTTTTAAGAAGGTTTTTTTTTCTTCCCCATTAGGAAAATGATACCGTTTGGCTAGCCCTAGCTAGGGGAACAGCAGAAAGGGGAAAGAAGAAAAAGGAGATTCTAAAAATATTTTAGAAATTACTCATTGTGGTAGAGGAACTAGTTTAACTGACATGCAAAAGGTCAGATTAGGTAGAAGAAAAGCATCACCTGTAACACAGACAAGGAAGAAAAGACTTGCAAGCTGGCAACATCAGTAATACATTGAAGGCTATCTCTAATGAAAAGACACTAATTTGCATATTATAAAGTTAGCTCTATGCTAAATGGCTACTGCCCCTCAGCTTGGGAAGTGTGGGAGTTTTTTTTTCATTTGTTCATTTTTTAAAAAATGTGGAAAAAATTCAGGAACATATGTGAAGAACTATAGAAACATCCCCAAATTATTATTTCTGAGGCCACTCCAATATCCAGTCATATTTCTTCTGTGGAACATACACAAAATTTATCCACCTTTCCTGACAAAACAGTCAAAAGTTCATTAAAAAATAAAAAACATTGGATGCAACTTTATGAACTAAGGTGCAGTTAAAGAACTCAGCACTTGTAGAACCAAACAGATGATTTCTACAAAAATCCCCAGAGAAAAAGCCTTTCATGCTTTTTAAAATTAAGAAGTGAAAACCAGCTGAAATTCCGGATGTGTTCCACATCACAACAGGCATTCCTGAAAAAGCCTGGTTACCTGCTAATACCAGACGTAATGATGCAATACTTCAACTCAGAAGAGAGTAAGAACACAGATAACTGAGGAGAGTCACATTTATACATTAGATTTACGTTTTATGCTAGATTTCTAACAATACAGAGAACTAGGGTAGTCAAAATACATTTACAGTAGCTTTCCCCAAAGAGGAAATGCCCTGTTGCATTCTTTGCAAAGTGAATGTAAATGGAAATGTCAAAGCAGAAGTCATCAAGAGGAAGTTGATCCTCAAGGTTATGATGACTACAATCACATTCTTACTATGCACAAAAAAAATTATCCTAGAAGTATACAACTAAGTGAAGTTGTTAACATTTCTTATACTGCTGACTTTAAAGAAAAGAAATGTAGCAAGACAAATTTGCCTTTCACACAATTAAGCTGCATGCTGGCTATAAGGAAATATTTTTTGCGACCAGTTACAACAGCAGGTTTACCATTTTTACCAGAACTAAAATCCTGCAAATTTCTATTACTGAAGTCTTAAAGCAAACCACTCCAAATGTATGCTGCAGACAAATACTGCAAAGATATAAAGGTCAATCCTTTTCTATAAAGTTTTATTTTATCAGTGCTGTCTATGACTCGACTGGGTTTTGGATCAAATCCCAGTCTACCCAAAGTAAGTTTACTGGAAAAACAAAAATCCCCAAGTGAACAGACTTGATAAAAATTTAATTATGTAAATGAACTTATTTACTTTAGAAGATTTGTACTGGAATTCTACCCCAGAATCAGATTATGTATTACTATAGCATTGCCTAACCCTGAAAATTAATGTCGCTGCCATGCCATAAGTGCAGCTTCAAAATCAGCAGTGCGACTACGAACTTCTATGGCACACAGTACAATAAAGCAGAAAATCACACACAAATTGCAGCATCAGTTTAGAATGGATGTTTGTCCAAAAAGTAACAAAGTGTTGGGCAGAGTGTATTTTATTGACACCTTTAAATGCTCTTAATGTTCTCATCATGATCTACCTTATAAGCCTAAGTTCAACACAAAAGTTAAGTGATGTGAAATGTTTGAGTGAAACCTGAAAATGTTTGTAACAATTTTAAAAGCAGGAATTAGTTATCCGCTCGCATAACGCATGGTATCATCCGTATCTCCCTGAGAAATCATGCCCTGCAACAACCTTGTAAAACAAAATACGGCATTAATGCAATTCTGGATTAGATAGGAAAAAAAATCATGTGTAACAAGTGCTTATGAACCAACAGTTAAATGCTACTGCAGTTGTAAGTATTAAATTGTAGACACTATGTAAGACAGTCATAACAGAAATGGTAACTAATTGAAAACTTGTATCAAATAAAGAAAACATTAAAAGTACCATCCTATAGTTAGCCATATAACTCAACATTGTGATATTAGCATCAGTTTCTGTTTCTTGATTTTTGAGCGTGCCATTTCTTAACATCATTTACAAACATACAAAGGCTCTGCCTTACCGAGGCCTATTTTCACGGGAAATTTGAAAGTGTGTCCGTAAACTCATCCTATGTCTAAAATTTAACTGGTTTTCTCGCTCCTCTGATAGCTTAGTTTAGCTCAGGAACTTAATTTCCCTAAGATAGGAGGATCTTTTAGTAGGGAATAGGAATGATAACATTCAAACACAAAAAGAGATGGAACCAAGAATTACAAAGAAATAATTTTAACACCTTATTTAAAGCAATCATCGTTGTGAATAGCAGTACCTACGCACAATGGGGATCGTGCAAGAGAATGACAATTAGAACAGCACACAGCAAGAGGAGTAATTTGCAGGCTCTCCTATTTTCCCTAGTACATTAGAAAAGGTATGCAATGCATGTACCAGCATACCAGGTCAAGTGTTGCATGCAGCACCATGGTTTGCCATTTGAAGAATACCACTGCTTAACACCGTATTTCTGCAAAATACTTCAGCATTTGCAACAGCACAGTGAGATAACCAGGCAGTGCCTTAGCCTCCCTGCTTGAGTTTCAGCATGCAGTCCACTCTAGCCCAACTCCATGACAAGCCATATCAGTCGCATGCTACAGCGCCCACCAAGAGGCAATGCACACAGAGCAAGAGAAACGCCGGGCCCTCAGTGCCTCCAGTGGCATTCACGTGCCCCATACTTTCCAAGTAACTGTTGAGTACTGATGCTGCGTGTATTTCAGTCCTTTGCTGAATTAGTGTTACATCTACAGCAGCCCCTCGTAGTGAACACCTCACAGAAAGTATCCAGAAAAACTTAAATCCTTTTTTCCCTTTGTTATGGAGTGTAGTACACAGTACATCAAACTACGCAAGACTCGCCAAAACCCTAGAAGTGAAGGCATGCTACATGGCATTTGGCAAATTATCACCAATTCCTCCATATATAAAAACCAAACACTCCAAAACCTCAATCACACACAGAAGAAATTGTTGGTTGTCTCATAGGATTACAGGAATTAGTTCAACCGTTTGACAGAGCAACACATGTAGTATTCATTTCCCATTTTGTAGACGTGGGAAATCGCTGTTCCTTAAGCATCTACTGACATTCAAAGAAATGCTTGAGATAAAAGTTCATTATCTTTTCACAGCGTATGTGCTTCCTATAAGAAATAAGTCAGAATAAAGACATCCCCAAATTGAAACAGTAAGAGCAATGACAATTTATGCTAGCACACAGGGGGTAAAGCATTTACGAGAGCTCCTTCACATTCCAGTTGTGTCATGAGGAAGAAAAACCCAGTATGTCTCCATTATGTCAGAGGTACCTGAGAATCAAAGCTAAATCTCTTGTGCATTTACCAAGCACCCATTAGAGAGCTATGCAATTTACATTTCAAATTAGACACTGTATTTATAAAATATTATTGTACTAAAAATCACAAGATTTTATAGAAAAAACCTCAGCACATTCTATTAAATGCAGGAACAATGTTACATGTCATAGCTTCTGTAATTAAAACGGTAACACATTTCTTGTAACTGCAGGGGCACCACTGTTTAAAAATCCTTTCGGGAAGGACAGTTTGCTTTGTTTCTTATTCTTTAAAGAACTGTAATTTAATGCAAAAAGATTGCTCAAGCTACATAGTGCCATGAGATGAAAACATTTAATATTTTAAAAAAGAGCTTATTTTTGTTAAAAACAAAAAGAGTGGGAAGGCCTTAACTTTGAGTTTACTGAATAAAAACACTCTTCAACATTGCTGGAGTCAGGCAGAAGAATATTCTCCTAGTACTTATTTTCTTAACCTCTCAAACTAATGAATAATGCAACTTAAAAAGTCAGGTACATGGGAGACTATGATGATCTTTTACTTTAAGCCATGAACATAAGGTCAAATATGAATATTGCCTATTACACAGTACAGCTCCAATTCTATCAGTATGACCAATTTCAAAAGACAGCATCAGAATATTTTGCTAAAAATACTGTAATTGCCCATATGAAAGCAAACTCAGTTTTCCTGGGCTTAGTTTGCTAACGCCACAAGTCCCAACTGATTCAAATTTGTAGTTAATGCTTGGTATTATATATTCAGTATTATCTCACTGAAACATATCACTAATTGAAAACATACATTATCTTTTTATTGTCAGTAGAACTTAACATTAATTCTTGGAAAAAAGTTGAAGCTAACATCCTCTAATTTGTCGTAATTCAGAAGGAAAAAGAAATCCTTAAAAAAAAAAAAAAAACACAAAAAACCACAACAACTAAGGAAACTTCACTTATCAAAAAACACCTGAAAATCCTACCAGTCAAATGTAAAATTAGTTCTACATACTTCACTTTCAACCCCTCTACTTGTGGGATTTGGCAATTGAAATGTGAAGTTTCTCAAAATGTCTACATAAATTCAATAAACTTTTCATTTGTTTTGGGTTTGTGGGTTGAGTTTTTAAAATTTCAGGTGCTCGAAGAAGGACTTAATACCTCATCTTAAAGAAATGCCTTAGATCACTGAAACTTGCAGTGTAATCCAACACTGAGGATGAGGTTGATCCCATGAGTGCTGGGCCCTGCACTTCAGTCACAGCAACCCCATGCAACACTACAGCCGTAAGGAAGAGTGGCTGGAAAGCTGGCCGGCAGAAAAGAACCTGAGAGTGTTGGTCAACAGCCGGCTGAACGTGAGCCAGCAGTGTGCCCAGGTGGTCAAGAGGGCCAGCAGCATCCTGGCTTGTATGAGAAATGGCGTGGCCAGCAGGAGTAGGGAAGCGATCGTGCCCCTGTACTTGCACTGATGAGGCCGCACCTCAAATACTGTGTGCAGTTTTGGGCCCCTCAGTACAAGAAGGACATTGAGGTGCTGAAGCGCATCCAGAGAAGGGCAATGAAGCTGGTGAAGGGCCTGGAGCACAAGTCTTATGGGGAGTGGGTGAAGGAACTGGGATTGTTTAGCCTGGAGAAGAGGAGGCTGAGGGGAGACCTTATCGCTCTCTACAACTGCCTGAAAGGAGGTTGCCACAATGTGGGCGTTGGTCTCTTCTCCCAAGTAAGAAGTGATAGGACTAGAGGAAATGGCCTCAAGTTGCTCTAGGGGAGGCTGAGACTGGATATACCCTAAAAGGGTTATCAAGCACTGGAACAGGCTGCCTTGGGTGGTGATAGAGTCACCAACCCTAGAGGTGTTCAGAAAGAGGTACAGATGTCATGCTTAGGGACATGGTTTTTTGGTAGACATGGCAATGCTAGGTTAACAGTTCGAATTTATGATCTTAAAGGTCTTCTCCAACCTAAACAATTCTATGATTCTGCAATTAAAAATTAGAAGGAAACATTTGATAAGGTGCAATATTTGACTGGAATAGGCCTCAGGTTTGTTGTTTGTTTTTTTTTTCCTTCTCTACTTAGATTTTTACATTAAATTCTAGCTGCTGGCTAATCAATCCTTCTAAATGTATAGCTAAGCATGTTGCTTTCCTACATTCCCTCTTGTATAGCTGCTGTATCCCAAACTACCAAAATTTCTTTTGGAAGGATCATTACTTAGCGTCAAAACAAGTCAAGGCATTTGTGTTATGTCATCCCTCCACATTTGTGTGGAAGGAGAGCAGAAGTACCCTATGTTATTAACAATCTTGTTAGGTGGAAAAGAATAGTGGTGGCTGAAAATCTATGTTACATTCATTATTAAAAAAAAAATAATCTATCAAATCCAGAATTAACTTTAATGTAAGTGTCTTATAGTCCTGCAGTTGGAAAATGGCACTGACTAATTTCAAATATTCCTGAAGATAATTATTCGTAACTTTTCAGAATCAAGCTGCAGTGGAAGGAAGATACATGTTATAAGCCAAATGATCAATTTTAGAATAAATTTATTAATGCAACTGAGGGAAAAAAGAAAGGAAAAAAAAAATCAATGCAAACACAACCCACTGACTGAAAACTTTCTCAATTAATTTGATCTCTTTCCTAAGTCGGCAGCTATATATGTGAAAATTTTCAAATTTCGTTTTCCATGTGAGATAATTCTGAATAAGAATGGGTTATACAATCAGTCTGTTTAAAACAAACATTGATTTTGAGAATGTACACCCTGATGTACTGTAATTAGAAATGTTTTAGCATTCACTAAAATTTTAAACATTCCAGATAGCTGGGTAACAAAAGATTTTTAAACATCGGCACCCTTTGCTATTACAAGGCTTCTCAAAATGGCATAAGACAATATATGTGTAGTGTTCTAGGACCATACAAAGATCCTGCCTCAATAATTACAAGAATGCACTTAATAAATTATTTTTCTATTTTCTTCTATTAATATGCAAATAGTTTATACAACATAAAAAAGTTAATTTGTACCTACTACAGGTAACATACATATTTAGCTTTTCATCTGAAAGCCTGTAAGACTTGATGACCTGCAAACTTATTTACATAACTCATTTGAAAGTAGTTTTTAAAAATAATATTGTCCAGCATTTAACAAAATTGTGAGTTAAAAAAAGAAAGAAATCACTTAACAGCATTTGTTTTCTTGATTTTGTCAAGTAACTTCACCAGCTCAGTGTTATAAGGCAGGTTGGTTGCTCAGATGGACTAAGATTCCCTATGATGACAGGCATGTAGTAAATTTCTTCATTTATAAAACCAGATGAAAGCAAGAAAGAAAAAGTTTAGAGTTTCAAAAGAACTGAAACTTCTTATTTTTACTACAAATTCAGAATAGGCACTGAAATATGATTCCTTAGGGACTTTTCCAGAAGATTGTCTCTTCGCTGGGCATCATTCCGTTTTTAAACTAAGAAGGAAAAAAAAAAAAAAAAAAAATTATCAGGCTGCATAATTGAAGATTACAAACAAGGAATCACCATATATATTTGTTTCTATCTTATTAATAAAAGAAATAACTTATGTGTTTTAAGCTTAAGACATCACAATTACTGTTTTGGTTAGAGTATTTTTAATTTCATTACTAGATTTAAGCAACACTGGAAAATAACAATATACTTCTCATCATGTAATTCTGCATGTGTTATTTGAAAACCAAAGCCCTGAAGCTTAGGGCTAAGAGGGTCCTAAACTACATCTATCTTTATGCTCCAAGACAGTATCAACAAAACCTGTTAGAGGTTTGTGTAACCTCCTCTTAGAGAGGGGTATTTTGCAAACTCCCTTGCTATTCTACTCCAGTTTCCCTATCCTTATAATAAGAAATATTTTCTCTAATACTTCATGCCAATTAACAACTTAATTCTTGACAACCACACAAGGACTCCTTCTCATTTTCTAGACCCATAAATATAAAGTCTGGTCATGTCCTCTAGACTTCCTTAAACAGTCGATGGTTTTCATGAACTGTAGTAGCCCAAACTGAGACCTCAACAGAATTAAAAACAGTGAAATAATTACTTCAGATCGCTTCCACACACGTCATCCATACCAAGAAGTTGTATGCCTCTTTGGTTCACTGACTCATGTCCAATCTTTATGAACACTGTAATACTCTTAAATAAAAAAAAACTACTTTATATTTCAAAACCATTGACCAAGAACTGTATCAAGGTGAGAACACTGCTTAGTAACGAGTAATAATAATTTTGAAGATACCCTTCAAAACCCCATCCATCAATGCAGAATGAGATTAACTGTACGCTCTGTAAAAATGTGTGCTTATATAACATAAATGACATAATGAAAACCAATCCTCACCTTTCTCTGTATTGTTTGAAGTTTATTAAGCATATCTTTTGTCTATGAACAGCAACTGTCTCCATCTTGTGAAACACTATGCATAGGAATGAGACTTTCACACTGCTCACTTTCTTCTGGCATTCTTAAAAGAAACAAATTTATTCATTTAAAGTTATACGGTAATATTAAATTGGTAGTTATGAAGCCAAGTACTAAGTACGCTAGTGGTGTGAACTGCAGCCATTAAAAACATACAAAGACCCCTCAACTTCATAAAGGATACTCATGTTTTCACAGTTTTCACTGCATGTTCTGTGTACAGCAAACTATCATAGAGGCATTAAGGGGAAAAAAAAGAAAACTGTGACAGCCACTAGGAAACTTCTTTTAAAAGGTAAACAGACTTCACATCTTTCCATTTTCTGAGCATTATATAGGTTAATAAATGTATTGACAACTATTACTATCAAAAAATTAGTACACCTGAATACACCTAACTATAAAACTACATGAAAATAAATACAGTATGAGTACTGTGGCTTATAAAAAAACCACAGGATATTGGAAAAGCTAAAGAAGAGATAGGATTATAACTTTGTAACTGCCCTACCTCTGAATTCGATGTTTTCTACAAATAAAGGCAAAAATTCTTCTGATCCCCACCATCACTGGATCCCAGTTGTTATAGTGACATAAGAGAGTTGCAATGAAAAAAGAAAAAAACACAGGTACTGCCCCTGCAAAAAATAACCAGGAAAACTGCACCTGGAATTAAAATACAAACATCATTCACTCAATAGTAAAAAGCAAATTGGCATACTGTATATTTGGAATAATTATTATTATAAGATTGAGATGCACTTTAGTTCTTTTAAATTGGGTGAAATATTACACATATTTTTCTAAGTTATTTGATACAATTTCTATATCCACTGCTACTTCAAGTAAACAAATAACCTTTCTTGACTGATCAGTTCTTTACAATGGAACATACTGTTCGTGCTCTGGCGTGGATGAGGATTGCTATTTCCAAATAGTTTCATTTTTAGGTTTTAGCTGTCTGACTGGTACCAGTGAGACAGTCCCCTAGATACTTCAAAAATTCTGTACAATAGATCTCACTTGAAATAGTTGTGCACCTCTTTATTCACTACGACTATATGGTCACTGCATGGTAATCGCCGAAACCAATGCACATACAAAGACTATGCTACTGGAAATTTGCAATAATCCTATTTTCATTTAAAAAAAGGCAGGGCATATTATTTGCCCAATTTAAACTGAATTCTACTTATATCTATACTATTTGTATCTATCTACCACTACACTCGGAAGCGATCATCTGAGACTGTTTAAAATTTAAAACGTTAAAAGGTTGGAGAAACCGAGGGTGCAAGATGAACTCGTCTCTGCACCACCTCTAAGGCTGAGAGAGCCGTAAGCCACGCTCCCCTGGTGGAGGAGACTGCCGAAGTTGAAGACTTTGGAGAAAAAAGGTTCCATTTAGATACCTACCACTGATGTTCACTCTCAAAAATCTAATAAACTGCACTTGTTAGAGCCTTATGTTATCTTTACTGATTTCTAATGGAAATTCATAAACACAGTAGTTACCAAAAGGAATATTTAAATAGCTGTTAAAAAATTGGTTATAATTTCTTAAGATTCAGATTTATGTCAGACTACTAGAGAATAATAAAGACCCAGAAAGTTAATAATTATGCATACTGCATGATTACCATACCATTTGACAGTCATATGAAGACTGCATATATTCACAGTTTAATCTTTACTTTCCTAGCCACTAACCATTCTGTGATTCTAGCCATGCCAGTGACATTCTTACGTAGGTTCATTTTAAGGAAACTGAAACTAGTGTAAAGACAAGGCTGGTCAGAAGCACTAGCTGGAAAGCTTGAAGTTGGAAGCTTAAATTTCTATTAGCCCATGAGATCTCAGTGAGTATAGGGCTTGGCTTAGGATATTTTGATGTTTGTATGACAGAGACATACTCGCACAAATACATTTGTACAACCAACTTCAAAGTCTACAGGACTTTGCCTCTAATTAGGGTCACTCATTTGTGCTTCTAATACCAACTTTTTTTTCCCCACAAAGACATTGCAAGAAACAAAATCTTCTTTATCTTACAAACTATGCATATCTGCATTTGCTACAACACTCAAAAGAATATCAAAGCAGTGTAAGCAAGCAGCAGCTGGCACAGCAAGACCACCAGCCTATTCAAAATTTCAGTAGTACAGTTAGTTCTAAGTTTGTTCAGTTTCGCCCATTTTTACTGGCATCATTTTCAGCTAAACCATTGCATGACTAAATTGCTTCCTAAATCACAAAGACTTATCATCTCTGTAAAGAACTTCTTATATTTCAGTAACAAACTGTATGGAGGCCAAGGTGCTCAAATACTGACTAATTCATTCCTCTCAGGCCAGAAAACACATTACCTGGCATATAATCCTACTCTCTGCTTTCTGAAAAGCTCCTGCAGCCTCTCCATACCACGTGACTACCGGCACATTTCACATCAATGAGATACAGGTGTAACCAATGGTCAAAATACACACAAGCATGTGATGGGAAATGCTCACAATTTAGCCAAGTGACAAATACACCTGTGTCTACACAGAGAAGTGTGAAAAGGCATAGCCATAATGGACTATGTGGGGGTGCCCTGCCAAAAAAGAAGGGCATTATCACTGTAAGAAAAATTAAGCTTGCTTTAACAACAGATGCATTATAAAATCAGGTAGAAAACTATTTCAAAGAGTTAAACAGGTGGTTTAACTTTCAAATTAAAATTTTAGCAGTAGGGATTATTTAAATCCAAAATAAAGAGCAGAAACAAGTGATCCTGCAGGAGTAAGAAGGAGTTATGTGACCTTGACTTAAAGAAAAAAAAAAAAAAAAAAAAAAACCACAAACCAACCAAACCAATGATTGTATGCTTTCAGTGTATGTTAAATAATCGGTATTCACATGAAATTAAGTATTTCATGTTCCTTGCCATTGATTAAATATCAAATTCAAATATTCAAAGTTAAAGTTGAAGTTCATACACAATTACATGTCTAAAACTGAGAATTCTACCTCACCAGCATAAAAAGAAACATATCTATACAGCTTGAAGAGTAATATAAACTAACTTCATATCTATTCTAAACTCACATTATCAGATTCTTTTCCTTCTTTACATGCAAGGTTTTTCCACAGCTCAATACAGTGAGATTAGACTAACGTAAAAGAGGACAGTTAAATGGAAGCCTAATGTCCACATGAATCTAACAGTATGCAATTATGTCTTGTAGCTGCTACATTCCTTTGTGGTAGACCTGCAGGTTTTTGGTTTTGCCACTAATTTAATATTTTTAAGACAAGCAGTCTATAACAATTCTATAATTGTAAAGACATAAATTTAAGGTGTGCTGTTGTTCTTTAATTCTGAAAATTGCCTGTTTAAAGTAAAGCATTTGGCCAGGCACTGCTGACGACTTTGGGCACTTTTCATAAAAGCTGCATCTTATTAAAGTATACTTAAGTGTGCAAGTGCATGCTTGCAAGTGCAAAATTACTCGGCCAATATCAAGAAAGTATTAATTACTATGTAGTTCAAAATTATTAACAAGCGACAGAAGTAAAATACTGTTCACTGTATACATCGTGCAAAATAACATTGCCACTCAATTCAAATAATTTCTGTTAATAATATTCAAAAAACTTAGTAATACATTACCTTTTGCATGCACATGTCAGCTATTATGGACAGAGGTATTGTAAGGCTTAGCGCAAGTGTGCCTATCAGTGATGAGGTAAGAAAGCAGCCCCTAAAAGGTAATAAAAAGCCTTTTAAAAAAAAATCGTTATTCTGGTTACTGTACAAATTAAACAGATGCAGCATCACTGAAACTGTATTAATGAAATGTGATTCACTGAAGAAAATGCTATTTTAATTCACCTAACAGAAGTTTGTTAACACCTTTTAAACACAAAGATTTGAATACTGAACTGTAGTCTGATCTTACAGGATAGCATTAACATCATAAAAATACTCCATCAATAAACAAATTGAATTCCAAAGGAACATAGGCTGCAAAGCATTTGTAACTAGGACTGATGTAAGTTTGTCAATAAACAATGTCATAATTAAATTTCCTAAGTAACTTCAAACTTCATCTGAAAACAAAACAAATAAAAAAAAACAACAAAAACCACACATACACGAAAAAAGTTTTCATGGAACTCCACCTAGATCTTTTGTCATACTAGTGTCATAGAACTTAGGATCCTATGATTACAGAAGTCTCTGTTTCACAGGAGCTATCCTGTGAGGCTTTCCAGTCTCTCTGGCCCAGAGAGACTGAATGCAAAGGCTTCTCAAGCAAAAGCTCAAACTGCCACACTTATTCAAAACATAGCACTGAAAACAGACACTCTTCACGGAGCCACTGTAGGGCACTGGAAGCATGTCTCTGTTTGCAAACACTTCCTCAGAGTTTCCAGAATAAAACAGGACTTTTCAACATCTAAATTTTTCTGTTATACCCCTATTTTAACCTAACGCTGGCCCAGAAGAAACTCAGAATCCCTGAATTCTCTCAAGCTGGGAACCCTGACTTACCAAACATTTATCTAATAACCTTGGCCTAACAGCTACACAAAGGCTTAAGTCTGCTACAGCTTTTGAGCCATTAATCTAGAAGTCTCATGTCCAATCTCTGTTGCCGACCTATCCAGACTATCATATAATTAAATCACTAAACAAAAGCTAAGCTAATTGCCGTATCGTCATGATTAATACATTCTGATGAGATTTAGCTCAGGAAGTCTTTGAAGATTTAAACAAATACATCAACTATAGAATACAGATTCTGGCTCATACATATATTAAAGATGCACAAGGCCTTGGAAACTGAAGAACTGTTACTTCCCTATTACTACTGCAACTCTGTACCACAAAGGTCTTTTCATCTCAAAATGTTAATTCTAGACTGAGCTAAGCACAAAGTATCTTAATTAAATACTACAAGACCACATCACCTACTTTTTAAAGTTAGCTATTGCTCTTAAACAGGACACTGTGACATGATGGATGACATCCTCTAACTCAAACTGCATATATGGACAGAAAATAAGAAAAAAAGAAAAAGGAAAAACCCACCTAGACAATTGACATGTCAGCATGAACACAGGTAAGACAATTTCTGTGAAATATATACAAAGCACGTAGTACGTACCACAACCAGAGGAACTCTGACAGAACTGTTCCAATAAGGCCATTAATGACAATGCACATCCATATCAGTTTACTGGGAAACTCAAATGCTTCAAATCCAGTATAGTGAAGCAGGAAAAACCCTGGCCACAGCAGCAACAGATTAAACAGCCCTACAAAACCTGAGTATAAAAACAGTATTGTAAATCACAATAAACACATGCATACATAAAAGCAGCAACAAGCAGTATTTTAAATTTTCAGAGGAAAGTATGGTAAGAAACTCTACCTGAAATTCACAAACAGCAGTTACATCAGCTATTTACAGGTTTGAAATTGAAGAAAAAAAAAAAAAAAAAAAAATTTCCATTGAGTCAGGGGGGCTGTCTGCATTCCTACAGGTAGTGTCATTGTTAAGACTGTAAACCAGAAAATTCACACAACCAGTCTCTGAAGTACTCATAACCATGGGAACAACAGGCCTTCTCTACTTCCTTGGCTTTTCTGAGTGGCTTTACCATTTACCACAGTTCAGTGCCTGAAAGCAAACAATTTAATCACACACTGAATTAAAACTTTCCATAGAGTTATTTTCAGTCTTACCAAAGAACATCGGTATGTCAAGTTTATCTTCTCTATCTACTTTCCTTTTTATCATTACTATGTACACAGCATACAGCATTGCTCCTACAAGAGACCAAAGGGAACCTGTAAAGATAAAAAAAAACTCACTTAAGATGTGCCAAACATGTTATACATACAGCTATTATAAAACTGTTAGGGATAAATTTTTTATTACAGAATTCATTACTGTATGAAAAGCATCAAAAAATGCAGCAGCTTGAAAATGTAAGTACTTTCCCAATTAAACTATACACATAGAGGGGGAAAAATAATCATAAATGTCCAGTTTCATAGGCTGCAACTAAAAAGCTCAATTGTGAAATGTTATATGAGTAAGAAAAATACAGCTTGCTATAGAGCCTACTAAGTATTGTCAAAAGATGGAAAGATGGTACTCACCACTGCCTTTTCTAGGATTCAGGGAAGAAAAAAAAAAAAAAAAGTAAATACCTATTGTATCTTTTCCAGTAGACTTCTCAGATCCAGAAAGGTTAACAAGTACCACACCACCAATACTATCAAAAAAAAAAAAAAAAAAAAAAGAAGAAATGCAAAACATTACTTAAACACAAGAATTTTTTTTTACAGAGACAGAAAAAAGGGGGAGAAAGATATCAAAATAGAGTTCTGTGTTTAGGTGTTTTTAGGTAACCAAACCCCACTTTTGACAAAGCCAAAAAGAGTTCTCTATTGCTAAGACCTGATCCTAAGCTAAAAACAAAAAAAACCAACCAAACAAACAAACAAAAAAAAACAATACCCATTTTTAACTTCACTAAACAATGCACCAGGCATTTAGTGAAACAGGCTTAATGAATGTCAAGCCTCTTCCTTTTTTCCATCTACACAAAACCAGAGAAATCATAATCAAACAACAAGAAAATAAGTTCACGTATTTCCAACAGAAACCTGATTAATCTTATT
Source organism: Chlamydotis macqueenii (assembly GCF_036417535.1). Lineage (NCBI taxonomy): Eukaryota > Metazoa > Chordata > Aves > Otidiformes > Otididae > Chlamydotis > Chlamydotis macqueenii. The sequence goes on from NC_141561.1 coordinate 8,474,092, forward strand.
TCCTATAGCACCATGAGATTTGATAATTGTTCATTATATGAAGTATTTCAAGAGACTTCATTCACTTGCTCAATTTATTTGCGAAATGAGGATTTTAAAAACAACAAAGCATATCACATATTGTCACAGGTACCATAGGTATAGTTGTCCTTTCACTGTATCAGGGAATTTTTGACCAAATGTTGCACCCCATTATCTTACCTTAAAATGACAGCTAGTAATTTGGACAGGGTAAACCTATCTCCACTGTTACTGGGAAAGACTGCAGCTAAGATTAAAGTAAACAGTCCTGCAAGAGAAAGTAAGAAGAGGTTATACAATCAAGTTTTGCTGCTAGTTTGTTCAGATCTGTACTTGATCTCAGCATCCACAATTCTAATTGGAACTATTATGAAACTATCACCTTCTGATGTGAATCCCCAGATGAGCAAATATATGCTGAACTTCGAGAAAGGTTAGCCATACTAACAAAATAAGCTGCAATAAGTCTGGAAATCTGGGGGGGAAGGAAATCATAAAATTGTGCTTTTCAAACTGACTTCATAAAACAACAAAAGTTACTCCTCAAAACATGGACTGTCATGTAATTTAAATACTTTAAAGCTCATAATAGAGCCTTTCATAAAACCTGTAAAGCAAGCAATATGCATAATATTTAGGTGGTTCAAGTTTTTTACCTCCAAAATAATTTTTGTAAAAAACAAATAATTAGCAAGACAACTTTACTCTGCATTGTATCTATTTTGATAACAAGTTATACCACCTTTCCATCAAACCTCTTACGCTCCCAATACATCTCATTAATACACAGACATAAGTGTAGAACTACACAAACACACAAACTTGAAAACCAAGAAGCAGGGGAATCGTGAAGAACGCCTAAGCCCCTGAAATTAGAGAAAGAATTTTTTAAATGAACATATACAATGATTTTAAGCCTTACGATTACCAGAAAACATCTAGTGGTGTAAACAGAACTTACCAGAGGTTGAAGACAAGATATTAACTATGGCAACCTGGGTATCTGACAGAGCTTCTTGGTAAGAGAAGTTTGCCAAGAACCACTGGGGGAAAAGAAAAATAATTTTGTGAATATACGGATAGCAACAGCAGAGTTTAAATTTATCAGTGCAATAAAATCATACTTAAAAGAAAAAACCCAACTACTTGTCCAAAAATAAAATCAAAATAAGACTTTTACCTCATAGATTTCTAACTTTTATTAAAGTGGCAGGTACATTAAAAGATAGAGGTGAAATTAAAACTGGCCCAAACCAACCACATTCAACTACGTGTTTAATAATGGAATAACATACTTCAGAACTTAAATATAATTAAATAATTAAAATGAAATTATAAGAGCTATTCTATAATAACTAAAGGCACTTTTCACTTGTTTTGCAAGTGCTTCAACATGATAACTGCACATGGGCTCCAAAGACATTTCAGAGGTACACGGGACATTAGTCAGGCTAATAATTTTTTTTAGAGTACTTAAAACGGACATACATTTCCACCCTAAAAACCAAGCATAATTTACATTCAATACCTCAAAAATATTTTGGAAGAATGCATGTCTGAATTCCTTCATAAATATAAAAAATGGCAAGTCTTTTATCATTTCTTGATTGAGAACTCATTAATAAGATCTCACATATATCCTCACAAAAGTTACCATTCTCTAAGACTTAGGTGGAAATATTTATAATGTTCAAGAAGAAATACACATACATGCCAGTAGTAGCATCCATGAACAGCATAAGCGGGATTTGTTTTGCACATGAGGACTGTACCCTAGAAAATCTGTATGTGTGTGTGTATATATATTATATATATATATATATATATGAAATTATACTGACACACAGAAAATTGTTTTTTTAAAAAGCTATTTCATCCATCCAAAACCATTAATGAGTGACTTATTACTCTCTTGCTGCTGTGTACATGTTCTTTATGTATACACCCAGAAAATTACATCACCATTTTCTGGTTCATGCATCAACAGTACTAATTTTTTTTTATTATTATTATTTTGCTTTTAGAAGTTTAAAGAGCGTAGCTTGCTGAGGAAAAGCTGTGGTGGATCCACACTTCAAATAACCTATCTGGTAGTATCAGTGAAGCTACTTCTAGAAAAGCCATCACTGATATGCTCTCTACATTTTTACTGTCTCTCAAAAATCCTGCCACCATTACCTCTCTCTCCTCCTAGAACTGAGGTACGATGCAGAAACATCAGCAACCAACAGATTAACAAGTAAATCTTGCAGACCTCAATGAAGCTGAAAGACAATTAACTATCCTCTCTTCATACTACTGGAGGGCAAAAGAGATGGTACTCTTTATGACTTCTTATCTTACAACTGACCCTACAGTTAACCACACCCAGGATCTCTTTTTATTACGCTTCCTTTAAGAAGTTGTGCCTTCACGTCCAGCACACAAGGAAAGTTTTACTTCTTACAGTATATTTATAAAACGAGGCATAAAGAATACAAGTAATCTCAGTATTTTTTCAATATTATTATCCAAGTTTTAATTGCATCTAAACTTAAGTTTTAAGAAAGAATGAAGCACATACCACAAAGCAAAAGAAAAAGCTGATTTTTGCTACTTGAGTTGCAGTGAGTTTTCCTACAGTTTTTAATATGGATTCCTGCTCCTTAACTGTCGGATATGACATGCGAGACAACTTTGCTTCCAATGCATGGCTGGATGGGAGTTGTCGAATCTCCATAATATTACTGAACCTTACACGAGGCTTTTTGGGAGCTTAAGGAGAAAAAAAAAAAAAAAAAAAAAGAAAAAAAAAAAGTTGCATATTATCATTAAACTTTTCAAGCCAACACAATATGCAGATAAAACTATGGTGTTCTAATACAGCAGTGATTACAATACTTCACAAATAATAACAAGTTTTTATCCAAACAGAAGACATGCCATTCTTTTTATTTATTAAACTAGTATTTTGCTATTTGATAGGCCACTCATAAAACAAAGTACAATTACGGTTTTCAATCAGTACAGCTGTCCATCCACAAAAACTTCACTGAAAAGCACCATCCCTCCCTGTCAAAAAATTCCCCACAAGGTAACAACAAATTTTTAAGTAGGAATTATTCAGTATTGATAAATATTACATACAATATAAAATTTTCTTTAATTGTTTAATAGTCAAAACAGCCAAAAACTGCACACAACTACACCGAGCTGCAAAGATAGTGTTTCATTCACAGGATGAGAGTGCCCAACAGACCTCAAAGCTTAGTAGAGATCATAAGGTCACTTGCTCATTTGAAATCCACCCTCTAATCTTGCAAACCACAATGAGATTTTATTTATAAGGGTATCTTAAATACGATTCGTTGCCTAAACATCACATGCTACATACAAATATTAGCCTAATTCAATATGAAACAATATCTTAATTCTTAAAAAAAGTAAAGGCAAAAGCTACAGCTCAACCCTGAAGTGGTTGCTGCATGTTATCACAGGACAGAAGAGCCTACTAAAGCAATTCTGAATATGTGTCATCTAGAAATTAACAAGGAGACTTTCCCTGTCTTAACCAGAGACTCTTTTGCTGAGGATCAGATAAATGGATTCTTTGACAGTCAACTTTTCTATAATCGTCTGGGACAGTTAGGCCCATTTCAGCTACTATCACAAGATAGTTAGGCTTAAATAAAAATCAGAATGCACATAGACTGTTAAAATTCTTACTTTGACTGCTTTGCTCCTGCTCTAAAAAGGACAATAGCTTGTTTTTCCACAGGCTGACTCACTGCTGCTGGTCATACAAGCCCAGAAGGAAAGAATCACAAGTACTGAACCCAGTTGTTCCCTTGAGATAAACATAGGCTGGATCTGTAGTAACCAAGAAAGGTAAACTGAACGATAGGCCTATGTTTTCTCTACCTGAAAGTAAATATATGAGACTGCAATTCATGCAATAAGAAATTTGAGGGGGAAAAAAAAAAAAAAAAAAAAAAAAAAGAGGCAAGTCCTGCAACATGACAGCAGTAATTCATTCATTAAAAGTAATTCATTCACTAAAGAACTAACATTTCAGCATTCCGAAAATCTTTACTCACTTTTCTCTGCATCATTATTATTACTGCCACTTTTTTCAGTTGGCAAATCATGAAACTTTACAGGAACATATAAAGGTTCACTCTGAAATGAATCAGTACAGAGTAAAAATACAGTTAAGCAGGGTATTTAAATTACAAGCAGTAGAATTAATGTAGTGTATTAGAAAACTAAATAAGAAAGCTTGGTGAATATTAAAAGAATCAAATTTAACAAAGCGATTTTGTACACACTGGATAGGCTTGTCAAAAACGTTCACACGTAATCTATATTTTATATTAAACATGCTGGTAAAATGCAGTACTCAAAAATAACTGTGCCCTTTTGTGTACACTCTCACAAAATTAATCCCCAGAAAATTCAAACCTACTGATTTCAAATTAAAAATAACTCATTAGAAATCACAAGTCATTTCATTAGGTCTACAGCTTCTGTCCAAATGATAAATTAGAAACATAAAATACATATACAAAGATTAATACATACTCAATTTTCCTCCCATGACCCTAAAAAGCTCATGAACTAGAACTAAAAATAAAAAAAAAATTGGGAAAGGAACTCCCATATATAAAGGCACTTAGTAGAAGTTTGAATTGCTTAGAATACTTCTAAAGCAATAAGCTTCAATCTGCTTGTTTAAATTAAATTAATAAACTGTAAGAGTGAAAAAATAAAAAAGATCTGAAGCTGCATTTTCATTAGGCTCTTTGTTTAGGACGAGAATTTTTGTGGATGTTTAATTGAATGCAAAGTTGTCCAAGGTTAACAATGAATTCTGCTTCAAAAGTCACATAATCTTAATGAACTGAGCAGACTAAGAAGATTTTATTCTTAAATGTAGGTAAATAAAGTTGGAAAGAAACAAAGAATGAAATGAAGACTACTGAAAAAAAAAATCTCTCTTCAACTCCCTATTCAGTATAAAATACCCATATGGAAGTTTGTCAACACTCAATTGCTTCGCCCTACTCTGTTACAGATACAATGCAAACTTTTAAAGTTCTGTGTTTTGGATACATTTCTGCATGTGGCCTCTGATTTAGGTATGTAGATAAAACAGCCCTCTGTGAGCAACAAGGGCATAACAAACCATCATTTATGGATTACGGAAACCACCACAAAAACAACTATCTGGCAATGCAGCTTATCAGCAAAATACCAGTACTGACATTTGATTCAGTGAAGAGCAGTCACTCTGTTCACTGGAACGAAGAAGGCAGTCCCTTTCTCTTTCAAAATGCAATGCAGGACCACAATACTCAACTAACTGAATGATTTCATTGTGGATTTTAAGTCTGGAAAACTGTTTGGCTTTACCACTAGCTATCCACATTTTGCTTTGGCAGCTATTGCGTGGAATATGTAAAGGTTTCCTTTGTATGACATAAATATTTATTTCACAACCTACCACAGAAACATTCAAGTAAGTGTTTCATTGAGTTGAGAACCTCTTTTTCCTCATAAGAAGCAATGCCATTATTTACAGCACTTCTAAGTTATCAATTCTCTTTGCAAAAAACTGTTACATTTAAGACTACCATATTTTAAAGACAAGAAGTTAGGATAATGGTGTCATGTTACTGCAAAGCATTGACGTTCACAACTTAATGCACTTACCAGAGAGCTGTTTACAGCGTTATCTGTTGTACAAGCAGCAAAATAACCTTCAGCATCTGCAAACTAATTACAGAACATTAAATGTAATAATCTATCAAGGCAGCGTTATTAGTAACTTATTTTTTTGATAACAAGTTTTTTGAATGCCTTTTTCCATAGTTCTGTCAACTCCCTCTCCCCCTCCAGACCTCCTCCTGAATAAACAAGAGGGCTTACAAGTTCAGCAAATAATTTCAGTAATTCTCTGTGCCTCTTGGAGAACTCCACTGAGTTCAACTACCCAAATATCAATGCAGAGTCAGGCTATTAGAATGCCAAAACCTGTAAAGTTCAGTCTTAGCAAGACATGCTTCACTCAATTATTGTGCATGTATTAATAACAAGCCTCGTTTCTTCATTTTATTGAGGCAAAGTTCCTTTGCATAAAAACCTGGAACTTTGCCTTAGTTTCAACACGACTTAAATTAGGATGAGGTTAAGTATCATTTTTCCTCTTCCCTTCTGCATCTTAACAAGCACTGCTAGCCCTGTTCCCTGACCAGCAGCTTGCTGTTCTACCACGGTGCTAAGAAAATTATTAAACAAAGCCTCTAATGTGGAAGAGAGCTTAAAAAAGTTATGAGTGTTTACTTAAGTAATCATTATTGAAATACAAATCTATAAATGTATAATTTTTGTTCCAGATTAATAAACTCAAGATATTTTAAAGGGACTTGTAATAATTACACAGTTGAATATTTAACTAAACCCCAGGGGAGAGGGGGGTGAATTTTCTAACTGCACACTACAGTCCTGTCTCTGCACTGGTCTTCTGAAATATACTAATACCAAAAGTCACACACAAATGTGACAGATCCATCACGCTTACTCATCGCTGTCCAGTTCACAAGTTCATATTACCTCTTTCTTTGACACAGCACTGCACAAGATTCAGTTGGTCAATACAACCACTACAACTCACACTACGCTACTCACACTAGTCCTTTATTCTACCCATCTGCTCTGATTAATACATCTCATCAGCATAATTCCTCTCTACAACTAATCATTCTTCAGTGCCATCATCATCCTTATTTGTCATTACTGCCATGAAAGAACCTGCAAGTCTGTTTACTTCCTCATTATCTTATTAAGATCCTAACAGCATCAAGTCTAACACATGCCATACAATGCACAGACATTTGGTACTGAAGACTGACCTACCGAAAATTATTTCAAGATACCAGCCCATTTGAAGCGTTCTATGTATGTAACACTATTTCTTATAAAAAGAAAGGTTTAGGGTTTTTTGTTTTGTTTCATGGTGGTGTTTTTTTTTTTTAAATCATTTGGATTAATGCCATGTAACACTTCACTTAAAGTATGCTATGCCTACAACTGTCACTATCAGTAAAGTCTAATATATCCAAAAGAACTGAAATCAGTTCCTTTTATACAAATTATTTTCTATAAGGACATGTTGGTTAACAGGATGTTCTTGGATCACCTTTTCTGTTATTTTAATGTAAGATTAATATGAGGTCAAATGCTTTACTGCTTCCTGAGTCCTGCTGTTCAGCATTCTGAAACACTGGCACAGAACAAGTGCTCTTCCCAGCATCTCTAATCTCCTTGGAAAAAAATTACATATTTCTGTAACACGACAGTGATTTTGGACTCTAGCACAAACTATGCCTACTTCTAGAAGAGGCAACAGAACATGAAGGTTATAAAAATACAATATTAACAACTACAAAAAAGTAATTCTACCACCTTTCCTGAATACAACTTTAAAAATTTCAAAACCTCTTAGCAAGCAGTTCATAGTTCTACCAGAGACAAAGAGTCAGTAATAAAAAAAACAACTAGAAAGTTCAAATATTAATTCCATTGGTTATAGATGTTGGAGAAGTAAGAGAACCAATAGCCAACAGGGGTGGCTCATACACTCTTCTCCAAAAGAATTATCCTCTGCAACTGTTCATGATAAAATACTAAGCTAGATGGGTCAATGGTTCAGCCCAATAGAGTATTTCTTATTATTCCTAACACATCTCATATTGCTTTTTCCTTTCTTTTCTTCCTCTCAGAAGACTACTATTATGACTGCCATGTCCTCCTGTGCTGTGATTCGGTTTATAATTGCTTTTCTGAAAGCACTATTTCAAAATATGTAAACTTCACCTTTTCTCTAGGTTCTATTTTTAAGGTTTTTTTCTGTACAGCTTCAAATATCAAAACATTTATTGAGTTAAAATACTTACAAAAGCTGCATGCCTTCCACGAAACCCCCGAGTACACTGTTGTCTCCATGGTTTCCAAACAATAAATCCCAAGAGGTATAGAACAAACATGGATGTTTTTGCAAATGTACTGAAAAATGGTTTGTTGTACTTTGTAAAAACATACTGCGGAAAGAAAATAATTGCAGTATCCAAAATTACCAGTTAGGTGAGAACTCACAAAATGAATGAACAGGTTTAAGTATATAGTCAGTTCCCAAAATGACAGTCCTGCGAGTACAGGTTTGTATGACCATAAGACACAAGTGGTCCTACCTATTCTGGTGCTACCCCCGCCCAAGACATCTTAAATGCCAGCAAGGCAGCATTGAGCCATTTTGTAGGATACGAGGCCAGCAGAGAAAAGCTACTTACTAGTTGTATCTAACCAAGTAACACCTTGTCCCTGCTCCTTGCAGGGGGGTTGGAGTAGATGACCTTTGAAGGTCCCTTCCAACCCCAACCATTCTATGATTCTATATGCTACTGAGCTCAGATAGGACTGAAAATACATTTACATACAAATATTTTCTAAATGAAAGACGACTGTTATAAGCAATAGCATAGTAATCACAAATCAGAGATTACTTTAAGTAACAGTTCAGTATCAACGTTATTCCACCACCTCATTAGAAAAAAGTTTTATTAACATAAGAGCATGTCAAGCACATTTTTATATGCTTAGTTTCAAAACCAATATAGAATGTAACAACTTAATGACAGTTCAGAAACCTGAATTTGACAAGAATTTATTAAAAACCTCAATTTCCATTGCTAAAGCTCTGCTTTAAGTCCTAAACTTAACATGAAGTAAATACCAGATCAGTTTCAAGATAGTGAATAAATGAATTAGATTACGAAAAACTCATCTGCAATTATTGGGCTTAAACTCCATGACGTGAGTCCTTTGGTCCGGGACTTCTAGATGTTCTGAACTATAACTTAACATACCACCTAGCCTGCAAAGTTACAGCTCATTTACTACTTCTTGAGGAAACATATGGGCATTATTTTAATCAATATGGCAATAAAAAAAAATAACTCCCTGATTACAGTACACAGTTATCAGCTTATGTTGTTTACTTTTAAAGTCATCAATAACACCTTCTGTCTTGAAAGCAAGTCACTGAGTTGAACCTGTTCGTAACTTCTAGTAGATACAGGTTAGTTCACTAACCCAAAGGATATTGTCTTTGCTATACTGAAAAGGTGATTAAACATTACACTAGAATACTCATTGACTGTTTGAGTGACCATGTTTCTGCCACGTCTTTCTCTTAAATAGACTTTTATTTTCCTTTTTAAGATGCATGGAACAATACTTACAGAAGTGAGTTCTGAAGAGGCAACCCATATCACGTCAACAAGGAGAAGAATGACAATTCCTAGAGCCATTCGCCTACGCTGAGTGGATGAACTGCTCTGGGAGCTCATTCGATTCATGATAAAAACCCACACCATTTGTAACCTATTCAAGATTGATAAACGAATAAAACCCAAGAGATTACAAATGGTGACATAAACAAACAAACAAAAAAAAGGGAGAGAGAGAGAGAAAAAGCAGAAAAACAGTAGGGGCAAGTGTTTCATACACATGAAATGGAGCTAATATGCCAGGAAGCATACACTTATGTTTGCTACAAAGCAGATCTTTCACAGATCCGTCATGAGATTTTCAGAGACGTTAATGGCAACTAGAAAGTAAATATAGACTTCAAGAATTTAATCAACTGTTCTACCACCAAAGTAAGCAAAAGTAGGTAAAACATGCAATGCCTTTTTGCACTTATTTTGCGAGTTCTGCAAAATTTGAAACCACTATATTTTGCTAAATTCAGACACTTTAAGCTGACAGTAGAAATTATTTTGATGTGCTGTATCAAATATAATTCTACTAAAAGTAGTCAGAAACATGTTTAAACTTGAGCATTCAACAAACATTTCTGAAAACAGAGCAACACATTTGGGTAAACTATGATCCCCCAAACTGTAAAGTGATTCAAGAAGAAGTAAAAAAAAAAAACAACAAACAAAAAAAAAAAAAAAACAACAAAAAAAACCCCACACCCAAAACCCAAAGAATATTTAATTGTAAGTTTACAAAATTCAATTACACATACACTTGAAAGATTTATGTATATATTTGGTAATTTATTAAATACAGGTATGCACCAATTCTAGTGAAAGCCTATCAAGCTAAGAGTAAGCACACAATACATGCAACAGAAAGCTTTGCCTATTAAAAAAAATATACTCCAAACACTGATAATTACTTTGATTGTGCCCCAGTTTGTTACACATAGGAATAACCAACTAAAAACACTTCATATTCTGAGAAATCAAACCTACAGCAGTAAACTAGGTTTAAGCTTGTCATCTAGTACAAAAGTGCCTTGAAAAGTCATGTAGACTTGCCAGAAATTACAGCATAAACAAGTTTGGATTTTGACACACATGAATCTATTATCCTTTTCATATACACACCTCACAGTTCCTAGAAGTCTTTGTTCAACGTAGTAATAGAAAGGTCTCAATTTAAGCAATTTGAGGGAATTATCAGAAAAGCACAGCTGAGTTTAAATGCTCACAGCCAACTGCTTTTACACACTGGAAGAGTAAGAGTACACAGCGCAACAGAAAATTCTGGAGATACAGCTTGGGCTGGAAAAATGCCTATTAGGAAGACAGCTATCTGCAGTTAAAACATTAAAATGTATGCAGATGTGTACTACAAAAGTGTGTAAATAGATCATGACCAACCTGCTCTCCTTTTTCTTCAGTAGGCAGAGTACTTCTGCTTTATTCAATGCACAGAGTAAACACAAAAGAACAGAACTGATACTGTTTGAGTTGGCCAAAAAAGTGGTAGATCATGACTTCTGACTTTGCATAACTTGCTCTAAAAATAAGTATTAACATTTACTGAAAATACCAATATTACGCTAAGAGATCACTGAAGTACCTTCCAAAAAATAAGAAAGGCAAGGCAAACAAGCTTATGTTTTTAAAATGAAAGCTACATGATTTATTCTTTTTTCCAGACTAGCCTGTTCCTCAGATTAATGATTTAAATGCTTAGATACGCCTGAGTGCATTTGGGATCACTGAATTGTTTCCCACCTTTGACTCATGCTTCTCCTCTGCAATACAGTCTCTGCCATGTTCAAATCTTGCCGCTTTTTCCTCCATTTCGCAAAGGGCTTCTTCCCAAAGAAAAATCAACAGGCAGAGTTTCTGAAGTATAATTATACCACTAGGTCTATGCTGATATACTCTGTGTGGGCATCAGCTCTGTATAATTACTCTGCTTTTCTGATAAAATGGTGGGACTGACAAAAGCAAGTAGAAGTCTGTAAGTAGGGAGGGGCACAGACATGAAAGACTCAGCAAGGAATCAGAGCTTTTATTTGATACAGAATAAAGGAGGAAACATTTGTTCTCAAAGAGAGAATAAATACGGATATTATCTTAAACTGAGTAGCTAACAGAAAGGTTTTTGTGCTTGAAAGCTTATAAGAATTTTTTCAGTTTTTATGAACTGGTCTAATAAATACTACATACTATATTCTACAAGCTTCACCTCCATTTTGTTATGACTAATAGCCTACAAGACAAGCCATGATATTAAGTTATACTATGTATAGCCTACAGATTGCATGTTTGTGCAATATAAGGCAAAAATTCTAGCTGGGCATAAAAGAGTTCCAAAGGACCTAGAAGAAAGAAATCTCATTCCTTGTTAGGCTACAGCACAACACATGAAGTGGTAAGCTATACACAAAACAGAAACCGCTCCAGCTTCCACCAGTTATGTGCTGCAGGTAGGAGGCGGAGAGGTAGCTGGAGACAAGAAGGAATCACAGTAGCCTATCAATTTGACATCTCTACATCACATGCTTGCATTCCTAGCTCTTCTGTTCTCACCACAAACTTCTCCAAAGCATATAGCATGTATACATGGTGCATAGAGATGATGTAAATTCTGCAGTTGCTTCATATTGTACCCAACCTGTCCATATTAGCCTCGTACAAATCCCTTGCTTTAATATCTCTCATCAGAAAAGTAAAGAACGACAAAATACCTAGCACTTCCTAGATAAGAGATTACACATTAAGTTCTTCAGAGTGTAAGTACATGTCACACCATTTCTTTTCTGTCTACGATAAGAAGATTTTAAAATTGTAACTAAAGAGCCCATACTTATGTCTTCATGTTTTTTATATCTTACAGTAATAGCAGCTATTACTTTCTCATCTGACTGCAAAGTGTCTGTTTAACACTTCTGTGTGCCTAATATAGCCCTCTGTTTGGTTCTTCCATAACAGGGAAACAAGCTTAACAAGAAAGGGTGACTACAAAGTCTTCATCATGCAGCAAGGTGCACCTTCAACCAGTAGTTGACTAAAAAAATTATGAAGTGGCAATATTAAAATGCCTGTAACATCCAGCAGAAAATCAGAATCCTATCAAAACTTAATATAAAAGTTTTAGGATAGAATTAAAACCTGTAAAACTTCACACAGAATGCAAAGACAGAAAGAAATTACTACTTTGAGAAGTTTTAGACAGACTATCCCGCTTACTGACAAAGCACCAGTATTCACAAACTTGTAATGAAATACAACTCCACACATTCCTTTATATTTGGCTTCTCTACGTTGACAGCATTATGCTCTGATAAAAATAAATATTGAAAAAATAAGATTGACTTTTCTCATACATACCTTCTACAAGTACTGTAAAAAAACGGACAAAAAATGCTGGCTAACAAGCTTCACACATCATGTTGAAGTGAAGATAGTCTCCTAAAAAGAAAAAAAAAAAAAAAAAAAATTGCGTGCATGTGCATATTATGCACTTACCTTTCATCTTTGCAAAACATTTTCTAAAATTTCAAGTTCAACAAGTGTCTGCTGCAGCTCAAGTCCTAAATGTTAGGGATATATGGATATAGAATATACGGATATAGAAAAATGCTAGCAGGACAGCACTGAACTGCAAGAAAACAGGGAGATTTACTATTTTTGATATTTCAAACAACATATTCAGTTAATAAGGAAGCGATCATAAGAGGCTCACATGAGAAAGAAGCAGCTGATGATGTTCAGTTCCCATTTTTAAAGCTATGCAGAGAAAGGCCCTATTTCTTAAGCCTACAATCCTAAGCAAAGAAATCAAACGTTAGAAATAGGAAGGTAGTGGAAGAGCACATAGGCTCTTGGGCCTTAAAATAGTCTAGAAAGATAAGACACTTCCATATTATTTATCATGGAAGCCCTGGATCTCTCCTTAAACAGATACAGTATTATTATTGTATAAAGAAAAAAATAGAAAGAAAAAAAAGATGCTCAAAAATTGTACTCCTTATGCACACTAAACCAAATATCACTAAGAGAACGACACCATTCAGTTGCTAACTTTCAGTCCCTACTCAATCCATATTAGCTATACTCAAGTAACCAGGTGCAGAACTTGCACCTAAATTCGGTTTTTATGCAAGACATATATCTTGCCCTCTATCAGCATGCAAGATCTGCTGTGGGCTCCAGTCCCGACTGAAGCTGATTACATAGAACCCTCTTCAACGCTTACTACCAATAATTAACTCTTTTCAGGATACAGATAAAAGGTTAGTACATTAATACAACATCTGAGACCCAAAATGAGCACTGTACAAGACACTACTCTGGAAGAACATAGCTTCACCCTTGCAAAACATTTAATTCATCAAGTGCACAGTTGTGATAAATTTAAGCCACCAGAAGACACGTAGGCTGAAATAGAAATCACAGTTTAAAGTAAATACAGTATTCTACCCTATTAAATATAAAGGAAACTTCAGCGTACATTTACCTTTTGTTCCTATTATTAGGAAACAAATCTACTTTACTCATGGTATCACTTTTAATATACCAGTTGAAATTTGACATTTGAAGAAATATTTATTTAAAAGCCACTTCTTAATATCATTATTGTTTTCAGAAAATAGCATAGAAATCTTTTAAAGTACTTTTAAATTTTATTTACCACTTTAAAAGTGTTAGAGTTGGGGCTGTCATCTTGCAGAACCATTTTTCAGCCAGTTACATGAAGATGTCCTGAAAAAAAAAGAAAAAGATAAACAAGATAAACTACTTTCCTTGTCATGACACTGTATTTTGTTTTTAAAATGTTATAGTACCCTAGATCACTTAAGCTGAGTCATCGCTTTAATGTACAACACATTTAAAAATAAATAAATAAATAAATAAAAACAGTTTCACTACGTAGTCCACAACGTGCTTTCCCCCCTGGCTGATTACACTAAAGCCAACAGGTTCAACTGCCTGTCCAGTTCCACAGCTCTGAACATACAGCAAATGACTTGAGGACACAATGTATAACTCCACCATTGATATTTCACATGCAATCTTTATTTCTAGAGCACTAAATGTTTCTTTGTGCAGTTTATCACTTTTTTTTCATATTAAAAGTTCAACACTAAAAGAGAAAATCATATGAAGTCCACAAAATATGAAGTAATTGTATGAAGTACATTTACTGGTAATATTCTCTTCCCTAATTGTTTTGCAGTTCTTTGGAACTGCAAAATCATTGCAAAACTGGAGTACTGCCTCTAGCTGTTCTACAAGGAATGCCTCCCCTCCCCCAAAATACTCATAACAGGAATAACAAGAGACCTAGAACAGCAGCTCAGTCACAAACTATGGTGCAAGTCAACTTGAAATTCTTCCTTGTATTTACTCAAGATTATTTCATATACAATTAGAAAGACAACATACCAAGATAAGGTTTGCACACACAAAAAGTTTCAGTATTTCCAGTTATACTGGCTGCTCCAATAACATAAGTTCTGGGATACAACACCCCTTCGCCCTCTTAACATGTCCTGTCATCAGGTGGTTCTCATTTCATATTTGATTACTTTCAAGATAAGATAAACAGAGACACTGCTTTGATTCTAATGAGAAAAATGCTGACAGTAAACTGGCAGATGTTTTACACCCATTCTTCTAAATCTGGAAGCGTACATTAACATTGATTTTAACACAACTCTGACCTCCTCTCAACTTTCAACGGGTATCACAGGATGACAGCAAAAGCAAGAATCTTCAGAAGATGTGAAAAGGTGAGCCTTATGCAACATGACAATTATATTCACTACAATCCTGTAATCTCTACTCAAGTAAAGTTTCCTGTAGAATTTGTGGAATACAGTGAAGTACATGACCTAAAAAAGAAACTGAAGCTGAGTTTTCCATGCCACTATTGAGTACTCCAAGTAGAGATCACCGTTCCTAGCTAAATAAAAAAGTTAAACACCAAAATTTGCAAAGAAAACACACTAATTTTAGTACCAAAATAAGATAATTTAGCTTCACAAAGAGACATTTCAGGAATCTGGCAGCACACAATATAACAGTCATACTATCAACCTATTATGGCACAGCTGGGTCTCGGTGTCTAAGGAATAAAAGGAACACTTGAAAGAGTTTCCTATTCAGCACTTATTCAAAATTCATGAAACAAAGTTTCAAACAAATTTTCTTATACAGAAATAGTAATGCAGAGTGTTAATCACAAGCATTCTTTGGAGCCTTTACCAGCTACCAGATTATCTAACCACTTCTCCAGTTCATTCATACAGCATCCCAGCGTGACTACAATCCTGTTGGACACGAACATCTATGACCGCATAAGTTAGAAACAGACTTGTTTCAGGTTAGCAGAGTGAAAGTTGACCAGTAGAACGGACATAGCCCTCCTCCTTATGCTCTTCTAACAATAACAGAAGAAAAAAAACTTTATGTCAAGCTGCCAAGGCCTTTTAAGTGTTACCACATACAGAGCAATCTCTTAGCCACCAGTAGCTATATATTTAATGTTAGCTAAGAATTACAAGTGACATCCATTCACATGCTACCCATCTAATCTTGTCTGGTGCAAGATCTAAACATATGACACCTTGTCACAGGATAAACAGCCATGGATCTCTGATAAGAACAAGCACAGCAGCCTTCCAAACTGCAGCTCACTCTTCCATCTGAAAGCTGAGCCTTCCAGGCATGCCAGAAATAGACAAAATCACTGCATTCACAAATGTGCTTTCAGAGTGAGTGGGGTCTTCCCTTTCCTTCCAACAGGTATCTTTGGGGAACAGCAGCACGAACAAAGAAGAAAAAGACATGAGTAAGTCTCCTTAACACACTCAGAAAAAGTGGATGCCTGAGAAGAAGGAAATATGGCCCAAGCCCTGGGGAACACAGAGGAGGAAGAACAAGTCCTGCGCTCGCACGTAAAACAAACACTGCAGACCGCGGGGGGAAGGAGAGAGGCAGCCCAAGCAGGGGGAAGCAGGACCTCCTCGCACCTCGGGCGAGGCAGGGCCGAGAGCTCGTCACCTGCCAGCTGGCTCCCGGGAACGCGGAATCCCTCCGCACACATCCCCTCCTTCCCGGGCAGGGCGGGCACCCTCGGCTGACTGACGCGCGGAGAGGAAAGCGCCTTCTCCAGCACTGCTGACACCGACGTGCGTGGGATGGGGCCGGGGTCCCGCAGACGCAGGAGAGGGGAGGGCAGGGGGGGAACACACCGCGGGGCGCACCGCCCCGGCACTCCGCGGCCCGGCCCACCCGCCCACGCGCGACGTGAGGGAGCCAAGTTCCCCTCTCGAAGCGAGGCGGGGCCCGGTATTGTCCCCCACCTCAGCCCTGCGGGCCGCCGACGGGGCGGGCGAGGCCTCTTGTCCGCGACACCCCTGGTGACGGCTGACAGGCGGGGCTGGGGGGCTGGCAGCAGCAGCAGCCGCGGAACCCGCGGCCTGCCCGCCTCCCGCCGCGGACGGCCGCTGGCGGCTCACCGGAGCCCCGTCCCCGCGACGGCGGCGGTACCTGAGGCCGCGGAGGGGCCCGGAGCTCCGTCCGGTCGGCGGCACCTCCCGCTTCCCTCCCCTCCCCTCCCGCCCGCCCTCTAAGATGGTGGCGTGCGCGAGCGGCGGCAGAGAATCCATCCCCGAGGCTGCGAGCGAGCGCCGGCCCCGCCCCACCCGCAGGCCGGCCGCATCGAGCCGCTCGGCCAGCCGCTCGCCACCCCTGCCGGCCGCCCCCCGTCCCCCGGCCGGTGTTCCCGCTCGGCGGCCTGGCACCGGAGAGCGCCCGGGGCCTGCCCTTCGCCCCGGTCCCCGGCCCCTCCGTCCGTTCAGAAAGAAACCGAAAGACGGAGGCAGAGGAAGAGAGCACAGACTGAAGAACTAGAGATGGAGAAGTGGGATGGAGCTTGAAACTGGTCTGTCAAAAAGAGGGAAGAAAGAAAAACCGGAGTGAGCGAGAGCCCCGAGAAACGGCCTGAATGCGGCGCGGTGGAGGAAGCTTTGTTTCGCGGTTACCGTAATCCTCGCACCCTGACATACAAAATCTGACAGCACCGGGAAGTCGTGGCAGCTAACTAAATTGTGAAAATGGATGTCTGCTTCACTATCCGCAAACTTTTAATAGCTTAAAAAAGTTAAATTGTGTAGACGCGTAGGATACACTAAAGAACAGTTACCTTAAATTTATTTTTGAGATGCATAAATTGTTGACTAACCAAGATGTAAAAGGAAATATTAGGCAAACAACACATAAAAAAAAAGTTATTAAACTAGCATAGGTTTAGATAAAATTGCAAAATCAGGTTCTGGTCTTGTTTGTGTTGGTTTTGTAGCCCACATTGCTTCCCTGTAATCGGTGTTCATTAGAATTTAAGAACTGTGCTCATATTACCAATCTAAAGATAACCAATGGTGTATGGAATGTGTTGCAGATTATTCAGTATTCACCCACTAATGTAAATGTATCTTTTTGCAAAATTCAACTTACATATTTTGGGAATTTTAGAGTAAAAACTGCTAGGAAATAATGGTAAGCAATTTACACAGATGAGTGGAAAGGTAAATTATATTTAATTGTAATTAGGTGATACATATGATACAGCTGTGAAATTAATTTAAGTGCACACGGACAAACTGCTGAAATAAAACAATATTTCACCCTTCTTACAAGTTAGTGATTGAAGAGATCCATTATCTCTCACACGGAAATATGTCTTATCATCATATGTCTGGGTGAGTGTTACTGTTGGATTTGAATTATTTCCTGTATATAAATAAAAGTTACTTCTTAAGAAGAAAAGAAAAACCTTTTAAGAACTTTTAGTCTGAAACTGGTTTGGTTTTTTTTGTGAGCCTTCATTCATTAATATAGCTGTATTTTTATTTACATATAGTAGCAGTAAGAGACATCTAACAAGCTTGATGCTTTGCAAAACTGGTTGTTAAAGTATTAAGACACAGTCCTTGCCCTCAAGCATTTATAGTCTAAACAGCACAAGGAAATGCAGGGAATTATGGTCTTGGTTCAAACTGTATTTTCTGGAGGTATTCTGAGTCTCTGTTATAAATGATACTGTATTGATTTGTTGTGCTTCTGTCCTCACTGGCTTCTGCCTTGAAGTCAAAATTGCCAAAATATGCAATATGGTGCTTTTATATGAAATTTTGACTTTACAAGTTTGGAAAGAGTTTTTAGATAAAATTAATTTCTTAGACAAAACTGCAGGAAAATAGCAGTCCTCTTGAAATGGCACTTTCTGTGGAATTTGAAAGAGCTGAAAATTACATAAAATGTAGCTACAAAAATGTGTATGCCTCTCACAACATCTAATTTTCTTAAGTCTTGCACATTGTTGCTCCAAATATTTATACTAAGACTGAGTAAACTTACATGGCTTATCCAAGGTCAGTTAGTTAATAAGCGGTGAAACCTGAGAAGACAACCAAAGTTATGACTACAGTATGTGACAGAGAAACTGCACATAATACGTTTTTATAGCTAATAGTGCTTTTACTAAATAATATCTTGAGAAGTCTTATGCATAATTTATATTAAAATGAGGTGAATGTTTTACATTTTTTAAAAAGCTACATGTGTTCTTGTGAACAGGGAGAATAAATAAGGCAACAGGGAAGGTGCAGATTCTCAGCCTCTTCTGTCTTACTTCATGATGCAGTGATGGAAAAGCTCTGGAAAACGGGAATTCACCTTTGAGAGCTGGCATAATAAAGCTCAGCTTGGTTTGCTGCGCCTAGCAAGTGCTGTCCCACAGTGAGTGGCAGTAGCTGGTGCTAGGGATGGCAAAATATCTGGAGATGCAGAGATTTTATATCTTTTTTCCTTCAGTCTCCTTTGACAGTGGAAAGCATATGAAATCCCAACTGTGAATTAAAACCATCTTTCTGACTGTAGCTCCACATGTCCTCTCTTGTATGTGAGTTTTCTTCTTTATTTTTTATGAGGCTATGCTGTTTGCATCTCAGTGTGGTCACAGCTAAATCCAACTTGTTAATGTTTTTATTTTAAACATTTTGACTGAGGCAGGCAAACAGAAGAAAACTGCTGTTCTTAAGGTGGCGTGCCAAGCTTCTCTTCATCACAGGCACTTGTGCTGTGGTTCCTGAAGCATTTGAAGAAAAATGGGTCAACATTGTCAGAAGCCCAGAAGTTTGTACTTTTTACATTTAGAAATATCACAGATTTCTGTATTTTTAGCGCTTGACTAAGTAATTTGTTTCTTATTGTGAAAGTTCACATGATGATCTTTCGTTTTCTCTGAAATAAACTATTATAAGAATGACTTCTTTTCCTCTTTTTTTTTTTTTTTTTTTTACTTTTCCTTTTTTAGGAATTTGGGTGTGAGTAATCACATGTAATAAAACTAATGTATATTGCAAAAATACACACATTGCGTATTTATTTTTCTTGATGTGAGTGTTTTAGTTACGTAAATAGCAGTTTTGTGGGCAAAGCAAAATTATATCTACTTCCCAGTAGCACTGGAATATTTTCATAAGAGAAAACCTCCTCAATTTTATTTCACAGACCTGCTAAATTGCATTTATAAAGAAAATTAGAATTTAATTTCTGTTCATGTATGTTCTACTTATGAGAACATAATAGTTGATTTGGATGAAATAGATCAGATCCCAAGAAGGAAATTTAATACTCTTTAGGTCTCAAAATAGATCTCTACAAAGAGAGATGCTTCCTTCAGAAGGATTTGGATCAGACCTTTGATGAACAAGATGTTCATGCTGATGAACAAGACAAAGCAGCAGAGGAAACTGTATTAAAATTTAAAGTGACAAAGTCAGGTTTGATCAACTTCTATCCTCCTTAGGGGAAGGATGTAATCTAAATGTTCAGGACTAGACTTGGCGTCGGATGCATGGCAGCAGAGTCTTCCCCTGTTCTCTCGGGTTAGACCAGAAGTCCATCAAGCTCAGAGTCGTGGCTCCACGATGACTAGTGACGGATGCCTGGGAAAAGGGTATTGGAAACAAGGCACTTACAGAGTAGTTTTTTCCATGGCACATCCTTGTATTTTTTACAAATAAAAGGTTTACAGCATCCTTGTCTGGAAGTCTATAATTCAGCTAATATATTTAATAGCTCTTAATGAACCTATGAACTTGGCTAATCCCTCCTATGAACCCAGTTGTACTGTAAAGCATTAGCTTTTAAGGATTTATTTAGGTAGAGTCTTGTGGCATAAAAGAAAATGCTTTGTACTGCTTGGGTTTAGCCCACTGGTTAATAATCTTATCACATACCTTGTAACAGTCCTTCCAGTTCACCATCTTTGCACTATTTGAGTTTTAATGTGTCTTATAGTTGTCCTCAACTGCCCTTGAAATGTCTTCACATCCCAAGTCCCACTTTGCATGAAGCCACTTATGATTGAGAAGATGGTTCCATTGCTCGACTATCTTCACTGCCTTCCCCTGCTCCCGATCCCATTCTTGAGATGCTGAAATGAAAACATCAAAATTTGGGTATATTATGAGTTAGGCTATGATAGATACAATTTCCAATTTGTTCTCAATCCTCTTTTGTGTATTTACGAACATTTTGTATTTTTGACCCTTGCTAAGCTGTTACACAGCTGTTTCCTTAACTGTTATACCTTATGACAAAGCTCTAAAAAACTTCAGTGCTTAAAACTGTACTATTTTGAATAAAATTTGTGCTGATTAGTATGAACACTCCCAGTACTTAGAAGAAAAATGTTACACTGCAGATGTATTAGAAGCAAAAACCACAAATATTTTTGCAATGTAGCTTTTTTTCCACCATTACATTTAATAGCTGTAGAAAACGAACTAGAATTGAGAGCTTTTTCTGCTTCCTACTGAATATTACTTGCAAATATTAGCTAGTAATAAGACTACAGACTAGTAAAACAACTCATTTGGGGAACTTGTCATCACTTATTTCAGTCTCTTTACTTTGCTGATTTATAATAATAAAGAAAACAGGAATCTTAATTGGCAATGGGATTTCCAGGACTGAAAATTACTAAATTGCTGTCACTCAATTATTTTCAGTAGATGAACTGTGATCATAATTTGGTAAAAAAAGGACAATTTAAAAAAACATTTGGAAGCCTATCCAAGCAAAACAAGACGTAATGGAAAGTAAACCCTCAGAAGTGTTCTGAATTACAGAATTACCATGCCGTTGAGAAAAATAATATGCAAGAGGGGACTGCATGCTTCCATGCATGTTGACAAGTAGAGAGTCATTTGAATACCATAGCTAGCAGAAATGCATGTGTGAGCATGAGTACCTGCTCTGTCTGGAGATGCAATCCAAAAAACCAAACAGGCTTTAACATAAGAGTTTTTACTTACACTGAATATTCCCATAAAAGCAACTTTCTAAAGGTCAAGTCAGGCCATTTTTCCAGCACAGGGCTAGACAGTTGGAATTGCATGTAATCAGGAGAACACACAACAGATTTTGATATTTGTGCTTTTGCACATTCCTGTATGAATAATCACAATGATTCACCGAGGCTCATTGCAACATGAGGTGCTATTCAAAGCGACTTGCAGTATTGCCCAATATGGTAACAGTTCACTGATCTCTTGTTGGGCATGCATAATATTCAAGGTAAGTCAGATAATCTCCTAAGAAGGGCCTAAAGCAAAAGGAACGAATGTCACATATTGATTCTTACAGTATTAGCATGGGAGACGTACTCTGTATATATAGGTTCTAATTATAGAGCACACAAATGGATTAAACTTTAAGTTACTCTGCAGGGAAATACAGGAGGGAAAGTTTCTATCTTTCACATTTTGTGACGTTAGCAGGTACCTGTGGTCTTTTCAATGCAGATTCTCTTAAACTGCACCAAGAATGAAAGTTCATCAGATTAAAAATTGCACAGTCAGAGCTACTGATTTTGGGCTTTGCCAGTGCATTGTTTTCAGATGGTAGGGTTTCAAAATATGTTGTCCTTAAAGGTCAAGTTGGTTGGCTTCTCAGGAGGCCACACCAACTTCAAAAAGCATGTAGTGCTCCAAATAGTATTTTAATGCCCCTATTCATGCAAAAAGGGCTAACATAATTCATGTCATCCGTTTGTCTGTAAGAATTTGTCCAACTTACATATTCATTAGCATAATTAGCCACAGTGTTTGCTTTTACTACTGTTTTTAAAAGCAGTAGAGTGCAACACCTGGATACAGCATTTCTGTTAGCTTTGATATATTTCTGATCCTAGACATGTGAAGAGCATATTCTTACAAATTACTGTGGTCTTGCTCAAAGACATCCGTACAATCCTTACAGTGGCTGAAACAGCACTGTAGAGTTGCAATCAGCTTTTATACATTTTGATGATCCATTAAGGTATTATTTCAGGAGAATTGCCTACTGTCTTTCAGTAGGACAAGCAAGAAACCCCAACTTTACAAAAATGAGTTAACAGTTTATTTATAGATTACCAGACTGAATAAACCTAGTGTGGAGGTACCCAGCGTTCAGAAATAGCGCTTTGAAATTGTTTCCATTTTTTATGCATGCAGCATTGTCACTAGAATAGATTTATTTCTTTATTAAGGAATACAGTATTTTTAAAGTGTTCCCACTGTTGACTAATTTGACTACTATTGTTCATTGTTTCTAAATAAATCATGCATCTTAACAAGAAACTTGGGCTCCAGACAGCTGTGATAATTGAAAATTATACTGCACGAGCTCTTCATCGCTATCCCCCAGCACTGCTGGAGAGTGTTCCTTATTCTGCTAGAGAGAACATTCCTTATTCTGCTAGAGAGAAAGCAGACAAATTATTTAATCCATCAGAGAGGATATTTTTAGTTATGTCTCATTTTGTCTGGAGACAATTAGGGAGTGCTTATTCATGCTTCTGCCAATAGAACTGTGGATGCTGTAATATCCAGCTGACTGGAAAGGCCGCTACCGTTTTCAAGGAGCACTGCTGCATCCAGAGAAGGACAGCTGTCTATGCAAGTTCCAAATTCTCCTCCTAGTTCTCCTCTTCTCCCTGTGTTATCTTGAAATAAGTACAATAAGAGTAACATGCCACAATGACCATAGTTGTGATACAGTAGCTTGTAACATCTGTTATCTTCTGACAGCTCATCTGTGGAGTCAACAGTTTGGATCAACTGAGGAGAATATATTTTTTTTCAAAAGTCACAAAACAATTAATAAATGCAAAAAGTTATAATACAAGTGTTTCTAAACAATCCTTTAATGAAAAGCCATTTAGAATAGGAGGTCAAATATTAGCAGCAAAGCTCTCTCAAAAGTTGGTAAACATCTGTTAAAGTCTGAACAAGTGTCTCAGAACAGAAATGAATTTGTTTACCTGTTATACATTCAATTGCTTGCAGTTTCAAATGTTTGAATAGCTCAAGAATCCACAGTGCCATTGCATGCTCTATGACTCTTCAGGCTATTACTTTTGTGAAATCTTGGATCGTCTTGATCTTCTGTTCCAAGCATCAATGATCTGGCGCTTTTCTTGCTCTTATACTTGCCACTTTTTTCAGGCTTGGTTTTACTCCGGTGAGCTTCTGTGCTCTGCTGGAAGCCTCGTCGGTTATGGATACCTGCAATGATTGCTAAACTGCAAACTTACCAGGTAGTGACATACTGACTTAATTAGCACATGGATGACATCTTTGAAGAAAAATTAAAAGATCACTAAATTAAAAAAAAAGGGTGGTTTTACATATGTCTGCAAGTTATAATGGGCTTTACTCAAATTAATGGTTCATGACATGGTGAAGGTGAAAGCTGATGCCTAAAGTACAACCACTAAGGCAAGTCAGATCCTTACAGCTGTGATTGATTTAGGTTCTCAGTTCCGTTAAGTGTATAATAAGTCATATGAAAAAGGTAGCAATACACATTTGTTCCAGCAAGGAAAGTAAATAGGTACAATTGAGAACACATAATAATGTTTCTATTACACGAGACAGCACAGATTTTCTGATCGTGGCCAAGCTATGTATTACTATTACTTGGCTCCCAGGTGTGACTGTATGGAGCCTGTGCAGTACGGATGCAACACAAAGGCAGAGAATCGTATCCTGTTTTGCTGTTTTAGGAACCCTGCTGCCACCATTCTGCTAATTCACTTACAGAAGCTTTATAAAGGAACAAAACTTATGAGAAAGGACAGAATAGCAGCATAAACAATTTTGAATGGAAAAGCAAGCTGTAAATAGGGATGCTGTGTCTCTCTGCACAGCATGACATTTGCAGATTTTGCTTCTGTCCAGAACATCAAATTCCTATTTAAGTCATCACGTTTTCAGTCAAATTCTTCCTTTATATTTTCCAGGTTTATCTTTTGACACATTTTGGTTTTTTTCCTAGCAAATATAATGGGCAATAGTGGAGTTATCATCGTAATAGTCCAAGGATATAAACAAGCCCCAGTTGATAAGTTTCTCTCTCTCCTTACATATCTTGTTTTTATACAAAGAATTATAGTTGGGTTTTTCCCATTTGAAAAAAAAATATGGTTGAACCAATTATATTTTGAGAGTTAATGGTTTTAGTTGATCTAAGTCAGAACTCTTGGAGAGTAGCCACATCAAATGAGATCTTGGTAATTTGCCATGACTTCACCATGTGCAGTTCCATGAAATTACATGCCTCCCATATGGCTGTTGCTATAGCCATGCCAAAATCAACCAATAACACTATCATTTTGCTTGTGGCCCTTCCTGGAAGAAATTTTAAAATGTCTTCTATCAGGGGAGATAAAATGTTTTCTTGTTTAGCTCTCTGTAGTATTCCACCAATTATTGGTAAAACTTTCTTCTATTAAAATACCTAGAACATGATGGATAAATTATTATAATATTTACAATAAAGTGAATACTGTCTAATGGATAATCTAGACACGATTGTCCTCAGCTGTTTCTCCAGCTTTTATTATCAGCTTTACCTGGGCTGAAGGCATGTTCAGTGTGATGTACTGGATATTAACCTGCCTTTTAAATTCAGTTTATGCCAATCTAAATGGCAACATGCTGACTCAGGCAAGATCAGATTCTTAATCTTCCTCGGCATTGTCAAAATGCCTTCACCCCTGCAACTTCTACTCCCTTTTGTTTTTTTCTTGTTCCTTGCACTTTAACTGTGCTTCCCAGGCCTCGATCTATATATGGATTCAGAGAGTTGCTCTTTCTGCATGCTCAAGGGCAGGCCATTAACTGCATGAAAACGATCCAGAATGAGCAGGATGCTGAAAAGGTAGCTTAGCAAGTGATTTGTAATGCTTTTGTCTAGGTATGTACTTGTTCAGGCTGAAGGACTTGTGAAATTTTAATACGTAGTATTGCTGGAGCTAGAAATCATGCATGCTTCATGGAAAAGTTTGGTGTCCCAAGACTGACACATACAAAAATTGCAGAAAGTTGTCTGAAAATTCCCTCCATCTGAATCAAGCTGGTAGGCTGCTCCTGTGTTTACTTGTTGGCTAATAGAAACACTTTCCTTCTGAACTTTGATCTCACTCCTTATGCATTTGTATTCATCTGCGTTCTCCTGTTTTATATTTACATTGTAAATTGCCTGGAGGCAGGCAGCAACAGAAGGAGGATGCTCTGCAATGGTAATTACTTCTGTTATCATGGATATTAAGGAAAAGAACACCTGAAACCCTACTATGCTTATAAAAGCTGGACTGTGATGCATCACAGAATGATGATATTGCTGGATTATGTCTGCTGCATAGGATGGCACCAGATAAAGGCAATTTAGGGTTTATTCACTCCCATTCCATTGGTAAGATTGAAAACATACTAAGACATTGCCTCTACACATTAAAAATTTGATTTCTGGTACACCTTGAAACAGTAAAAAGCTTTGCATAAGTTTGGAACTGACTTCTGGCCAAAGGAGGATGAAATGTTCAGAAAATTATACCACGAAAACACATAGTAGGCTTGTACTGAAGAAATAAGTAAGAGTTGGAAAACATTTCAATGCAAGAATGTTTTGAAAGATATCAGTCAGCACTGCAATCCTGCTGGATCTAGCTGAATTTTAGCTTTATAAGCTCAATTTTGTAATTTGAGCACAAGACTTCTACACTAAAAATACCAAGATAATCTAGATGCCAATGCATGAAACTACAAAGGGTCTATAGAGGAAGCAGTATTGAAATTTAGATTGATCTATTTGAATTTTGGTGAGTAATACTCCAAACTTGTGTTTATGGTACAACAAAGTGAGATAATATTGCTTAAAGAGAAATCTTGCACCTTTGTTTTATTGGATTGGGGCCTGGGTCCACGGCCACCTGAAGAACTGCACCCAGCAAGACTAATAAAAGGAAACATCAGATCTCATGGTGGGGCTGTTTAACCTTTCAACTCCTTCCCTTGCAAAACTGTGATTGACTTGGCACCTTGATATTGGGAGAAATCCTATGCTTTTTGTTTCTCACATGTAAATTCTGCTGTAATTCAGTAAAGAAAAATGCACCAGCACTGCTGTTTTTCAATGTCATTCTTAATGCAGACTCGGGAAGAACACAAACTGATAGCAAGAGATCACAATGGAGTTACTTAAAAGATTTGTTTCACTTTCCATATAAACTGCAGTATTTTTTTCCCCTGCTCAGTGTCCCACCATTTTGCAGAGAACACTTGTAGTCACAAGGAGGAAGCTATGGGATATTTTCTGTAGCGTGCTTTACCGTAAGTGCTTGTGTGTGTGATTTAATATTTTATAGTGAAGTGATGCTTCTGTTGGCAAAAAGTCATCAGCATACTTTTAGAGCAGTTCTACTATCCATCTTTTGACTTTGCTATTAAAGCTTAGCTAGACTAATCAGGAGCATTGTTTGGAAATATTAGGTAATAAAGAACAGTCAGCCATGGTACACTAATGATTGCACTGTATAAAACTCACTACAGCTGGGCATGTGAACTTGGTGGTGCTGATCCCCTCTGTGCCGGCTCTATTAGCTGTACAGCCAGGACAAGACCTGCCAGCTCCACGCTTTCTGCATGCCACAGTTTTTTTTGGCCCTTGTCTCACGCTCCTCTGGGGTTGTTACATGAACTCCCGCGACGGGAGCACTAAGCCAGGACTCCATCTGCCAGACGCAACGTTGAACCTGCTGCATGTATAACCCTGAATACCGGGTAATAAAACCAAGAGGAAAGTGAAAAGTCCAAACGGTGCTTTATATGCTAACTGTATTTATTTTAGATAAATACGTACCTATGCATGCACACAGGAATGTGCATTTTAAAAAGGGCTATTTGCACTTTCTCTGAAAAGCTTTCAGAGATATTCATCTTTCATATTCTAGCACAGCATAGCTCACAGGCTACACAGTATCTTGCAGAAATCCCTTTCATTATCTGTAAAGTGCCTCATAATGTTCTATTCATAATTTGCTTTGACATTAAAACACAAATGTTAACATTCTCAATATCTCCTTTCCTTGGTTATGTTCCTCAGGAAGATCTGGCAGCCCACAGAAGCCAGATGGTGGCTTGAACTTCACAACTGAACTGTCTAGCTGCTGCTACAAAAAGGGATGGTTTTGCTCTCTCCTATCTCATCCTGAAGGGCATGTACCAAGCCCTTCCTTTGCACTGGCACTGACTCTTGTTTAACCCTACAGAAAACTCAGGGAATGAGCCTATTAATTAGAGGTAGCTTAAACTAAGTGAGGAGGACCAATGTTTGAATAAGAAAGCAAGATCACTGTGAGGATACCTGGAGGGCTGGTGGCTCCCTAAGGGGCATGGGGCCACCTGTGGTAACACAGCCAGCAGGGCTGGGGCCTCAGCAGCCTGGGCCTGTCCCACAGTACATGGCTGCTGTGAGGTGGGCAGTCCCCAAAATAGTGGCCAGGCTCAACCAAGAGTCCAGATCATCAGACAAGTTCATGGTGGTGAAACAGGGCCAAGGCCAAGCCAGGATGTCAGTCTGCAAATCAGACCTAGGGGTGGTGATAGCAACCAGGGAGGCCCATAGGCATAAGGCAAGCTTAATATCAAGCCATAAAGCAAGGCAAGGACAAGACACAGCTACAGTACAGCTCAGACCAGAATTGGGGGCCCAGGGCTGCGCTTGAATGGGTCTCCTGTGCCCTCGGGCACGGAGCGTGGGGTGGAGGCCCTAGGGGTGAGGCTGATTAGGGCCATTAAGGCCCATTAGTGCAGGCTAGCCCTGACAATTACTCCTTTTGATGGACTGCCAAATTTGTCTTCAGCATAACAGGGGATTACACCATGCTCACATCCTTACATTGCCAAGGCGGTAGCAGCAAGCAAAGGACTGAAAGCTCCAATACCAGAACGGCTAAAACATTAAAATACTTTAAGTGTGTGGCTGCAGTCCTGGGTTAGACCTGATGGACACAACAGTCTGACCTTCAAACCCTGAAGGGCTGTGAAAGGTGGAAAGAGAGAGAAAGAAAAGAACAAACCCTTGAACAATTTTTTTTTACTTTGTCCACCTGAACACCAAAGGCCCAGCAGTGTGTGCCCTTGCCCTGTTTGGGACCAAAAATATTTCAAAAAGAGGTTGGAGGCCTATGGCTAAGCCTGAAAAGCGATGGACGCCACCGATCCTGTTGGCAGGTGTGCTGAGATGGCCGATTGGGGCAGGGCCATGCTTGTTTGCTCCAGTTACGTGGGAGCATGGCACGGAGATGGCAACGCCAGGGCAGGCTGGGGTTGCAGCCAGACGAGGTTCAGTGCTCCTGTGGAGGTCTATGGGTGAGAGGGGCTTGGGGCTTTCCTTGGAAGATGGCTGAGGGGAATTGGGTTTTCAGGGAGGCTGGGCTGCCTGGTGCTGGTGCTGCGGAGTATTTGGTACCTTCCCCAGCAGGCATTTCATTCACCAGCCCAGGTAGCGTCTGGCAACGCCAACAAGCACCATGAGGAGTTGCGGCCTCCTACCTGTCCGTGACACTGTTTCTGGGGAGAGCTTTCAGCCCCTCAGCAGCAGGGCCTGCAGGAAGTAATTTTCAGCACCCTCCTCACACCACGCAACCCCTCGCGCCGTCTTTTCTCAGATTTTCACATTAAGATTCTGCTGCTGAGAAGACCGGCGGCTGCCGGGGAAGCTGGTGGCTTAGAAGCCTCCCGCCCGCTCCACTTTGCGCCGCCTGGCAGAGGCGAGGCCGCGAGATCGGACGTCAGCAAGGGCTGGGGTTGCCGCGCCCGCCCTCGCCGCTACGCGCAGGGAGGGGCGGGTCAGCCATCTTGGGCTCGCCGGGCCGCGCCTGCGAGTGAGCGGGCGGGGGAGGGAGCGCCCGCCGTGCGGAAGTGCCCTCACTCCCCGCCGTCGAGCCCCGCCGGAGCGCGCCCAGGGCTGCCCGCCGTCCCCAGCACCGCCGCTACCGAGGAGCATGGCAGGGCGGCTTCCGGCCTGTGTGGTGGACTGCGGCACGGGGTGAGCGGCGGCCGCTGACAGCTCGGTGCCGCCCGGGGCGGGGCTGGGTGGGTTCCGCTGCCGCAGATGGCGGCGGGGGTCGCGCTGCTCGCGGCGGGGCCGAAGCCGGAGCTGGGCGGCCGCGCCCGAGCTGCTGCCGTGCCGGTAGCGGGAGGGCCGGGCCGGGCTGGGTTGAGGGGGGAGCAGCCGGCTGCTTTCTTTTCCCCTCCCCTCGTCCGCTCCGTCGGGCCCTTGGCTGGGTGTCCCGGCGGGGCCCCGCTTCCCCGCCGCCCCTCCGGTAGCCGGTCGCTCTCCCCACCGGCTGAGGCCGCTCGGAGCAGCCGCCTCTGGCTCTGCGGCCGGTGCCTGCCGGGGTGCGGGGAACCCTGTGCGGCTGCCGGAGCCGGCGGTGCCGAGCGGGGAAAAGGACCCTGCGGCTGCCGAAATGCCCTCGCTTAGAGGGGTCACCGCGCTACCGGGTGCCGTCGGCGGGGGGGTGTACTCTCGTGTATTTATTGATTTTTTTTTTTTTTTTTAATATGTGGATAATGTCATTTATTCTGTGTTACTTCTCTCTGTGGAAGAAAAAAAAACCCCTCCCCCTCCAGCGAGCAAGCGCAGAGGAACTTCCTTAGTTTTGTCAAAGCCTCTTCCTGCTTTCGGCCTTTTATACCTTATAAGGCAGTTTTCAGTGTCAAACCTGAACCAAATCCGTTTCAGAAACTCTTCTTTTTATGTAGCAGCTATCAGGTGATGAAGAGAATGCGGTGCCAGTGGTATGTGGCATAAAAAGTGATTCGGGAGAAGGCCCTCGGGATTCAGACTCCCTTTTCCGCTGTGGCATGGCTCCTGGAGGCTTTGGTTGGGGAGCAAGCCTGTAGAGGTGTCTGCAGGAAGCCGACCTGGAAGGGTTGCATGGTACCGCTTGCAGGAACACGCTCAGGAAGTGAAAACCGCCCAGTGACCCGCTGTCTGCGGTGTGATTTTAAGCATGACATATTTCATTTTAGACATTATGCATCAGGCTTTTACTGGAAAGAAGAGTATTGGTATATTCTTCAATGCTCTTTCT
Organism: Chlamydotis macqueenii; assembly: GCF_036417535.1. NCBI lineage: Eukaryota > Metazoa > Chordata > Aves > Otidiformes > Otididae > Chlamydotis > Chlamydotis macqueenii. The sequence goes on from NC_141561.1 coordinate 8,504,905, forward strand.
CTTTGGCTAGTGCTGATGTCATGCTGATTCTTTAACTCGTGTTTTTATTTCACTTGTCATCCGTCTTGATAAAAATAAGCAAAGAAATTTCTCAGTGACTGCAGTATAGGTACAGATATTTGCAATACTCTGAAAGGGCGTGTACTTTTGAAATCCAGGCACTTGTTATTTGAAAGCACATGCTCATATTCTACTGGAGTCTATTTGGTGCAGGACATTAATAAATTCTGTCTGTAATGTCTGTATGTTTAACAGTTGTATAAAGGAGTCATACCTGTAGTTAGAACAAGAACTGAAACCTTGAATTTTGTGGAATGAAGGAAGGTTAGCACAGCGGGAATGAGAGTGTGTAGCTGAGTGTAATGGAAATATAGGTGAGTTTAACATGATGTGCATATGCCCTGTTTATCTTTCAAAACAAAAGATCTGTGACATGCTCTGCCGCATGCTACTGGAGGTTTTTTCCCATCCCACATGTTTGTGCATTGAAGGTAGTCCCATTAAAATCAGTAATTATGTCTTTTATAGGTTTGCAAAATATAGGTTGTAACCACTGGAGTGGAGAGATTCACTTAGAGCTTTCAGCAATGCCAAGCAGGAATGACATGCTTGCATATAGCTGTGTAAGAAACACCTTTGTTTTTTTCAATGTGAGAAGTACACCAAGGGATCTGAGTGTTAAAAGAGATCTTCCTGGGGAAGATCTGTGTGTGGGTACTCCATTAATCAACTTCAGTGCACAGGGCATACTCTGTAATGTTCTTGTATATGATGTTCGCCGAGTCTCACTTCTGTTTTATTTAGTTATTTCCCCCCAGTCTTCAAAGATCTCTCTAAGATAGTTTTATTGTACATCTGTAATTTTTTTTTTTTTTTTTTTTTAACACAGCCCTGCCTGTTCTGTTCTTCACGCTCTTCCTTTCTGATGCACTTCATAGTCTGAGACTGTTCTTCCCTGAAGTTCTTCAGGAAACTGTGGGCAAAGATTTTTAGCACTGGAACATGATAGAGCTTTGGGGTTGCTGGAATTCATTGATTTCAGTAGACAAAGGTATAAAGTGGTGAATTTACAAAGGAAAAATCTAATACTTGAGATAAATAAGGAACAAGCGGGTAGTAGTGCAGTGGGATGTGATAGCATAATCATGCTCATAACTTTTTTTTTTTAAATTGTGTAGCCCTCCCAACTGAAACATAAGTTATGTCAGCCTTGGGGTCTGTGTGGATCGGCTGAGGTCTCACCTAGGGTTCTGCCTTGACTACTAAAGGGAAAGAAAGCAGATAAATTAAAGATTGCCCCTGAAAACAGGAAAAGAAAGAGGTTTTGAAAATGAAACCAATGCAGAGAAATTGAAAGGAACTACCCTGTTTAGAACAGGCAAGGCTTTAAAAGTGCACAGATTTTCCAATAAGTAGGGCTTTTTTTAGAAGGAGAGGATGATGTTTAACTTACAGTCCAAGAAAAATTCACCTTAATCAGCAAAAGGACAGATGTAGGAGTGGTCTTAAGGGTGTCTTCCTGCATGTCTTGTGTGTATAGCCACAGGTTCAGTTTGTTGATCCAAGTGTTTTTTTTTTTTTTTTTTAATGTGTTCATTTTTGCCAGCTAATATCGAGGGGAAAGAGATGGACGAGAAAGGTGGCAGAGTTGTGCTTTTCAGCATCAGTCTGCACAAATTAGACAGATTTAAAGAACTTCTTTGAAAGCATAAAGAGATAAAAGCACAGAAGAGGTTGGAGAGATCATGTGATCCCTGTCATTTGAGGTTTTGACAGGTTAGTCAAACTTTTTAGGGATCATCCAAGTACATGTCATACAGCTGGAGCTGGCAAATGAGTGAAGTTAGTACATGGCAGTCATTATGGGTGCAGCAAAAATTCTTCCAGTATTAGATTTATTCTCTTGAAATTTGCATTCTTTGCTTAAGCAGACTTGATGTCTAGAAAATGGATACCTAATAAGAGCAAGTAAATACTTAATTGTGGTTTTAAAAAGCTACTTGTCTGAAGCAGTGTCCTCTTAATTACATAATAAAGTTAAAGGCATCGAAATAAAAAATCTGAAAAGCTCAGTTTAATACAGTTGTTAAAACCAGGTTTATTTCTTTCCGTAATTGATAGCATTGTCTGGTTTAGTTTCAAGTGTATTGTTATTTTGTTGGGAAATCTGTAAAACAATATTGTAGACCTTATTGTCAGGAAGTCTTCATCCATATTAATACAGAATTAGATTACACTTGGCTCTTGTGAGCTGCTTTTTTTCCCTTCTCTCCACAAAACATGGACACAGTGTCCCTCAACAATGAGCTATGAATTAGCACCCATGCTGTTCTCTTCATATCCTTCAAACACTGGTAGATTTTTATGATGTTCACTGCCTTAGTGTATATATATGCTGAGAACGATACATGCTTCAGACTGTGGCGTATCTGAGGATTACATGCATTTTAAAATAAAAATACAAAAAGAAGAAAATTAACATGGAATTATTTCCGTAAAGTATATGAACAACACACTGAAGAAAGAAAAAGACTCATACTCATTTTTTATTCTCAGTAGGCTGCAGTCTTTTGCTCTGTGCCTTTTTGGATATTTGAGTAGTTCTTGCTGCCTGTTCTACAGGCGAGCACAGCACAGCCTGCAAGTAATGATTAAAAGCTCTTCCTACGCATGTCAAAATTTAGCTTTATTAGGTTGACAAGGAGATTTTAGATACGTCTTTCTATGTGAATACGTGAGTGCTTTTTTTTTTTTTTCCTTAGTATAAACTTTTGTAGCACTGAAATAGCTCATTTGAGATGGCAGATAATTGCAAGTGTTCAAATTAATGGCTCTTTAGCCAATATTTCAGCTATTAGGAGTAAACGTTTCCCTGCTCAAGAGAGACGGTATACGCGGCGGGGTACCCTGTGGTTTACCTTGCGTGAGCAAGGAGAGGACATGAGGGAGTGGGATGGGAAGCCTGCCTCTGCCCTAGAGGCATGGGTACGTGAGTTGCTTGGAAAAACCAGCCTGCTGTGGTTCCAAAATAAGAACAGTGAAAGTGATTTGAAGAAGAGTATTTGTATTTTCTATACCTGAACTTTCCCTTTTCTGTAGGCTTGTGTGCAGTTTTCCCGTGGCTCTTGGGTGGATCCATTACCAATCAATACCTGAGTGTTGTTGGTGACCAACTTCTCCAATGTGCTGCAGAGTCTTGTCAGTAAGGTCGTGTGTTTTGGTTAGCCTTCTCTTGAGTAAATTGCTTACTTGATTGTATGGGAAAAAAAAAAGTGTTGTCTCACATCTTGCTTTCTTGTGTCTGCTGTCATATGCTAAGCTAGGCCCCTTTTTCACTTCCCTTACACAGATTACAAAAATGGGTGTGTTTGGTTTTTTTTTTTTTTCCTTCTTTCCTGAATACTAGAGGAAAATTAAAGGTTTCAAGGTTGAATGGAGAAAGACTGGCTGTTTGTGGTGGAAGCATGAGAGTCCCTTGAACACCTCACGGCAGTCTGGGTTCCCTCTGAGGTGAGAACCTGGAAAGTTGAGGCTGTTCAGGATTTCCAGACTTTCTTGATATGGAGTTACAAACTGTTCTTTGGAATGGGTCATGTCTCTGAGAGTTTCTTGGCTGTTCAGTTTCTATAACCAGTTTTGCTGTAAACGAAGGAAGGATAAACTTGGGCACATGAAATCGCAGAGAAGCCGAAATCCTGGACAGTGCCTGGGGGGTGTACACGGTAGAGCAAGGTTTGCATTGGGGGACTTCTCTACAAATCCTACTTCTGTAGTTAATCTTCATGGGACACCTGTATAGCTTAATGATCTTAAGTAGAGTGAAGTATTTGAGTTGAATGTCCTCTGATGTGAGAAGCTATGACAGGATGGTGTTGTTCTGTTTCTGTTCTGGGTTTTGACCTGGTGGTGGAAATAAGTAAAAGATCCGTGAAAAGCTAATAATCTTCAGTAGGCAGCAAGGATATGTGAGATGAGAAATCCAGTGCTATAAAAACAAGGTAAGAGGAAGTAAAAGCTTGTATTTTGTTTGCCCTGCAACTTTTTTAGTATCTCGTACTGGAACTTGAAATAATTTTTCTTTCCTAACATTCCAGACATGGGTTACTTTCACAGATTTTCAAATCATAACTTCTATTTAGTGTAAGTATTCCAGCACTGTTGTGTTCTTGCAGTTAATATTTCGATTGGATGTCTTGTCTTGGCCTTTCATGGGTTCCAGTCTTCAGGAAAACATTCTCTTTTGGGATGAATTTTGTCTATGTTGTGTCATCCCCAAAGTAGTTTTTCAGTATGGAAAGTGTGAACAAAATAATTCCTTAATGGAATATGGAAAAAATACTCTTACAGGATTTTAAGAGTGTCTTTTGCTTGCCAGTAGCTGAAGTGGTTGGAGAGGGAGGGTGAAATGCTTAATTCCTAACATGGAAAAAGGAGTTGTGCAAGATTGAGAATTGTGGTTTAATGCTTTTAAGTATATATATATATTTTTTTTATAATTGCAAATAAATTCTGAAGACCCATGACGACTTGTGGCGTCTCTTAAATGATTTTAATACATCACAGTCTGTGTTGTAGCACTAAATGTACAGGGTGCACCACATAGTTAGGATTAATAGGAATTCAGTTAGGAATATATCTCTTCCTATACACATACATAATGGAATTTATATATATGTGTGTTTATATATAAAAGAATCAGGTTATGTTTTATTTGAATATGTGTCAGAAGCCATGCAAGATGCATGGCACCTTCCAGTCCTTCTGTTTCTGCTTTTCTTTTCTCCTGCACCTCACTTATGGTTTATATATAAATACATATAAAAAAATTTCTGAGTATAGGGCATCCATGGGCTGAATCTGTAAAGTTGATGATATATGAACCACCTTCTCTGTACAGCAGAGCTCCTACTTGTGTGTGCGTGGGAAGCTTGTGCAGCTGTGGAAACCAGTGTAGTCCCTGGTAGTGAGGTAGGATTGTGGGTGTGCTTGGGTGGGACAGAGCAGGTTTCCTTCTTGTTTCTTGATTGTTGTTTGGTACCTCACTTGAAGGTTCTGCCCGGAAAGTATGTTGATTGCATGTGTGGTGCACATTTGCTCATTTAAATTAGATGAAAATAGTTTCTGTGCATTCAGAGGTACTGTGCTAGTTCCTTAGTGGTAATCCAGCCTCTGTATAATTTTATTGGCAGATATAAGAAACTTTGCAGTTGGTCTTTTAGTTCGTGCAATTTAAAAGTTTCAACATGATATTTCAACATTTAGTTTCATCATTGCAGACTTTCTTTGGGAAATGCAAAAAGCCTTTGACGATTTCAAAGAAACTTTTAAATTTTACTTTAATTTTGGACAAACATTAATTTAAAGACTTTAAAGAGAAAACATTAAATTCAAAGGCAAAAATAACTAAAAACATATTTCAGTTTGCCCCCAATGAAATTAATAAGTTCTTTTCTGCTCTGCATAGAAGAAGGAATCATTATTGCTTTAATTCATAATTTTTTGTTTGTTTTAGTCACTGAAATAAATATACTTAGGTGTAGTAATCTAACAAAAATAATCCTTGGGTAGATGCTTAAAAATACCAATTTGATTGCAAACTTGTTAGAGTCCATAGCAGGATTCTTTTAACCATCATCCCATCATCTGTCCTTTCCAAGTGCTAGTGCTGATGTATTGCTTGCTTGCTTTTTTTTTTTTTTTTTTTTTGGATGTCTTGTCTTGGCCTTTCATGGGTTCCAGTCTTCAGGAAAACATTCTCTTTTGGGATGAATTTTGTCTATGTTGTGTCATCCCCAAAGTAGTTTTTCAGTATGGAAAGCGTGAACAAAATAATTCCTTAATGGAATATGGAAAAAAGTTTTTTTTTCTTTTTTCTTTTTTTTTTTTTTTTTTTTTTAACAGTTGTCAGGAGAGACAACTGATTTATGGTCAGGAGAGACCATATCCAAAATCGGAAAAGTCATGATTTAATCCACTGACTTAATGTAGGGTATAACATAATTCAGTTATTTTTGTTCTGATCATGAGTTTGCATTTTTAAGACTAGACATGGAAAAACTCTAGATTAATTTAGGTTTTTTTTGTTTGGTTTTTTTTTTTTTCCCTGGGATTTCCTTTTCTCTCTTTATTATTCTCTTGTGGTCATTGCAAGCGTTTGCAGCTGTGCACAGGATGTGTTTTGGCATATGCAGTCTGTAGAGAGCAAGATGCAGACAGGAGGTTGTCTTTTGATACTTTGTCTTGATTGTACCCTGCTATCAATGATTGAATCCAAATGTTACTGCGTCAACTAAAGAATTATCTCTTACTTATCTATTTTTTTGAGTATTAGCATTTTATTTGTCATGACTTGCCTTAAATTTATCGTGCTGTTTATCATCTGCAAGAGGTTTCACAATATGCCTGCTTGCATATTTGCAGTCAGACTTCAGAATCTCTGTGATCTTATTAAATGAGACCTGCTTTTTATATTAAACAAAATCCGGTGGTATGTTTTTGTCCACAGCTTAGTGAGGCATTTTTTTTCTACAAGACAACTGTTTCTAATTGGAAGCCATCATATGTTAGAAGCATGGTGTAATGTGATAAATATGTAACCTGGTGTTTTAATGCAAGCCTATTCTTCGTGGAAAGCATTTGGTTACCTGCTGAAATGCTGAAGTGGCAAGCACTGTACTGGGCAGACTGGAAGTGTGCTGAGACAGTCTCCTGCTGTGCTTGCTGTATGCTCCTTCTGTCCTGTCCGTGCTCTCTCTGTCTGTTTTGGTTTAATCTTTCCCCCTGCTCAGACTGGTGTGACGAGGGAGACAGTGTAGCAGCTCTTGCTTCAAAGCTGGAGCTCTCAAGTGCTGAAATTGTGCGAATAGTAGGCACAAATGCTCAACTTTTTAAAAAATGTAGCATAACTTTACAGTTTTAGCTACTGTATTGCATTTGTTTGGAAAAACTTCCAAGTCAGGTTTATATCAGCTATGGCTCTTTTTGCATCATATGACTCGGATTTTGCCTATTTCATTTCCTCAAGTGCAAGATTTTTTTTCTTGGAAATTATGTATTTGTTGATTCAATTGATCTCTCCTTGTTTTATCTGTTGAAAATTATGTACAGTTAATATATTCTCTTGGGTTTTTTCTTCCGTATAAATGTATATGCAAAGTTCAGCTTATTTTGGGCAAATGATTTAGAAAGTTGCCAAATTAATCTCCCCCTCATAGTAAGTAAATTATATTATTAAGTAATTAGTCATGCGAGCTTCCAGACTTTTGAGGCATTCTTTCCTTGTTACTTGCAAATACCATGTGGAGTAGTCAGGCTGTGGAAAATGCTCAGAAAACTTGCATAAAAATTAAGTACAAATTTATAAAAAACCTAGCAGTATAGGTTAGTATTGTGTGGGTGTGGTGTAACACAGAGGCACTGTTAAGACACTTGTTAAAATGAATTAGTTTAGAAGTCTCAAAGGAAGCAGTAAGTAAAAAGAGAGCATTCTGCTTTTGCCAACACAAACTACTTTCGTTATGCAAAGATAATATCCAAAGCCGTTTGCTCTTCTTGCTTTGAGGAAAATGTAGTCAAAGGAAAGCTAACTTTATTTTCTGTGTTAAGGTACACGTCAGCATTAAATATTTGGAAAGGATTTTACAAATATAAATAAAATTTGGTAATCTCATTAGAATGCCTGAATTGGATTTTGTTAGTCTTAAACACTTAAATATAGGCTGATTTTTCAAACACATTTTTCATGAGTCAGTCATAAGCTGGTGTCTTTTGGTAATAAATGCATCTTATCTTGGTTACTTTTAAGAGAAAATAACCTTTTTTTTTTCTTTTTTTTTTTTTTACATTTTGATGAAAGTAACTGTAGAGCAAATCTGAAAGTAGATTCTGGCTGATGTAAAATCTGTCACCTGGAGACTTTTACTACGCCATGTGTGAATTTATTCTGAATGCTGTGTAGCACAAGCTGGTCTTGTCTCCATGTTCCTCTTAGTCACACACCTGGAGGGTTCTGGTCTGTCTATTTGTGGCCATGACTTTGTGGATTTTCACTACCCGTTTTAGCTAGGTTTTACTAGCAAGCCTTGTCTGTGCTTTGAGTTGTAGATGTAGCTGCTGATAAAAAGCAGTGCTGGATAAATATTCTAAACAAATATAGACACTTTTGAGTGGATTTTTTTTTCCTATTTAGTAAACAAATGTTTGTTAGAAGCATTTCTCTTTCAAGCTGCTTTTGAGCTCACTTTTTAAATTGCATACCACTTCAATCTGCTTGTGGTTTGTTTTACTGTGACAGTTATAGTACGTGGCAAAGAAGTATTTGTTGTCAAGGTGAAATTTCTTGTTCAAGTGGACTGATATTTTTCGGAGGAAATATTGTAAGAAAATAGTTTCAGATACACAACAATGCAGTTAATTCCAAGGCCAAGGTTGCAGACTGCCAGCTTTGTAACATATCTGGTGTCTAGGGGTCCCATATGTCTTTGAAATATCTCCTTTTACCATCCCTTGATGTATCTCATCTACAGCTTAAAAAGATTCTTTGTCTGAGAGCACTTCTAATCTTGGCTGCTTTTTCCACTTATAGAGCTAATTCTTTGGCTTTCACTATTGATTACTTAAAACACTTTTGATCAACAAGTGTTTTAAGATTTGACAGAAGCAGTTGCTAATTACAAATGCAAACTAGTGGTGTGTAAAAGGCAGTATATATGTTTTAGCTAAAGATATAAAAATATGAAAGGCATGACTCATTTAAAAGTCTTTTGCTGTCTTGTGTTTTATCAAGGACGTTTGAAAAGAGAGAGTAAACTAATTTATTAATACAAGTCCCATTTTCCTAATTTAATCAGTTCCTTCAGGGACTGCTGGTGCTGCTGCTTAACCAATTTGCACCTGATGCTAGAGCTGGGGTCTTTTTTAGAAGAGGCAGGATGACTTTCACTGTAATTTTTTTCTTATTTCTCTTTATGGAGATTTGATTTTGAGTGAGAGCTTGCACAGAAGGATTGCTGTGGCTCACATGGTGGACAGTAATTCAGAACTGTCATGAAGAGACATCAATTTGATGAACAAAAACAACAAAAAAAGCCCTCTTCAAAAATTATATATATATATTTGTATTTTGAACTTTATGCACCTTTGAAGGTAAATCAGAAAGAGACCATTTTGATTTCAGCCTAGTCCTGACTTTCCTTCCAGAGTTTCAGGTTTGTTACTCCTATGCCCATTACCCTTCCTTCTTCACAGAAAGTGGTTCTTCTTTGTTTGTTTGTTTTTAAAGTTGCGTTGTGTCTTTTCAGTGGGACTAGCATTGGAGATACATCTTATTCCTGTTTCTGTGTGCATTTAAAAAAACAAGTGTTCTATGCATGAAATTGCTTTTAGTCCAGGTCACTAGGAGTAGCTGAGGGGTAGGCTGTAACCAGGATTTGCTGTACAGAAGTTGAAGATTAAGTAACATTTGTCTTCTAGTGCTCTACTCTGCTTGTACTTGGTTAACTTGTTCTTTGCATGGAGCTGTCAGAAAAATGTCAAGGATACAACTCGTGTTGGGCCACCCCATTTCTGTTGTACTTCTCAGAGCAGGTAAACAAATGGCATTGCCCGCAAAGGAGTTGTCTGTCCTGTTCCTCACCCTTTTGTTGAAATTTCAGTTATGCTAGAACTAGGGTGTATAACTTGGCAGAATATATACAGAATGACATTTGCTGTGGACAGGAAAGAAGTGGAGCAAAGGCACACGGTCATGGTTTGTGGTTTGCAGACAGAGGTTCTGTTAATGACATTCTTGTTAGAAGTTCTTACCCTAAGTGCTGTTTCCTTTTGGCTTTAAAACTGTCTGCATGACTAATACGTAAGTAACCTTCAAGTGGCATTGCTTTCACGTCTTAGCCTCAGAAATGTCTGTTGTAGGTGAGAGAGCACATACAAGAAATCCCAGTAGTGCAGTTCGGAACACTGTGGAGAGCCTTCTGGCCATCCTTCCAGAGATCTCTCGGGCAGATCAGTACAGAGGTGCTTTGCAGTTTAAGGTGGATGTGACTCAAGATATTTCTCCATTGATAGTCAAGATGGGAATTAGTAGTTAGCTTAGAAGGAACCTTCAGTAGTTGCTACCCTCACCCCTTTTGTGGTACGAATGTCCCCTACAAAAAATTTTGTTTATCACAGCGTTACGTCTCCGTAGGTCAGAGGATGGTGCGTAAGACCCCACTACCTTTTGGAGAAGATGATGCAGAGAAGTCACTCGGAATATCAACACCATATATGTGTATATTGATAGATAGTGTGGGGGGAAGTGTATGTATGTGGTTCTCTACGTATCTGCACACACATATGTATCAAGACGTTGTGGGCTGTGTTTGGATACTTTGTAGATTATTTTCTAAAGTAAATCTGAAGGTCATGATTATCCAACAATTTTTTGCCATGTTTGGTTTTTTTGTTTCTTTTCTTTCTTCCTCTGCTTTTCTAATTAAATGAGCTAATAGGCCTACAGAAACACTTCAGATAGCTGAATGTGGAGAAATAAAATAAAACATCTGAGTGATGAAGGTTGAATTCAGGTTTTCACCTATGGGATTTTGTAAATCAGTTCTGTGTTATGGATATTAATAGCAATCTGCTTATACTTTTGTACTCATCTGTATAGTGCCTTGCTCTCTTACTGCTGAGTGCCCCAGATTCAGTGTGAGGAAGCTGAGTTAATGTCTCATTAAATGACATATGCCTGCCTGCATCCATGGAGGTCCCTCCTGCCGCTCTTCAGTGCTATGTAGCAAGCAAGAGGAGCTGTGATTTACTGCGAGACTGTGATCCAATGTTGGTGCTGCCTTATGATATCTTTAATATCAGGATTTTCTTCAGTAGTGGCAGTGATTGCTGCTGTGAAGAAGACAGGGTGTGCCTTGTTCCCCTGTGAATCATAGTATTAGTCAGACACACTTTACTCTGTATGAACTGCTTGTGGAAACTGTATACTTTTGAAATCTAGTTTGCCCATGGTATCCTTTTTTCCATGCAATTTAAATATTTACTTTGGATGATAGTGATCTGATCAGTCTGCATAAAGCCTCGACTTTGTAAAAGTTAATTTCTAAAAACCCTCACTGGTATTAGATTGTGCATTTGGAGAACTGAAGATTTTTATCAACTTTTATTAATTTTTTTTTAACTTACCTTTTTTGTCTCATGTACCACATTTTAAAACTCTGAACTGCCAAAGGCCATCAGCTCCATGCTCGCATGCACTGGAGGAGCAGGTCTGAGGTGCAGGAGGTAGCAGTGGGTCCCTTCCCTGACTGATGGGCAAGCGGTGATGGCATTCTTGATGTGGCAAGAAGTCTTGGGTACACTAGAGATGTAAAGTTATGTGTTGGAGAATACATTGAAGACTTATGACTGTAATGCTTTAATATTCAAAGACCAGAAGCCATGTGGGTTTTTTGGTGGGTGGTTTGTTTTTTTTTTTTTTTTTTTTTTTGTTTTGGCTTTTTTACCTTTTCTTGGAAGCCTAAATAGGGACTTTTTTTTTTTTTTCATGAGTCAGAAGACTTCTTGCTGAGTAGACCCTAGTATTTTTAGATATGCTGATTTTATGTCTGAATACAATCTTTTTTATGTAAAATGCATCTTTCATTTGACTTTTTCTTTCAGTCTGTTGGCTGTGCGCGTGTGCTGGGCAGTCTCCCACACCACAAGCAGCTAAACAGCCTGTTACCTGCAACAGTTTAGCTTTTGTTTTCTTTGAAATACTGAGTTTAATAATCAAAGAGTTTGGGTTTTCTTACTTGTTAAGACACTTCTGATCTAACTGTAGGTTTATGTAGCCTTCAGACTTGAAAGTTCCTCTGTAGATTTAGCTTTAAAATCTGGTTTTCTTATTAATTTTCTGGCAGAACTAAAAACCTCTTAAAAATATAGATACAGTGAACAGTTTTATTCTGCAAGACAGATTATAGAAGCATCAGATTGTGGAAGTCATGGTATTTCTTTTAGGAACTAGAAAATTCGTAAAATTAAAAAAATTTTTAACTTGAATCTGCAAAATCTGAGTTGCATGTCCTGATTTCAAGCACATACAGTGCATAATGCTGGTCTCTTCATGAGGTGTGAATTTCTGTCTGGTATTTATTTTTTTTTCCATTATTTATCTTATTTTGCCTGTGAAGTTTTTTTTTTTTCAGTAAACATTTCCTGTCGATCAATATGAAGTCAACTTTTTTTTTTTTGCGTGGTTACTCCCAACTGTTGCAATGTGTAACAGACGAGTTTACAGCTTTAAAAGTACTTCTCTTGCAAAGCATTTTTGGTGTTGGGTGATGTCCTGTGCTAACCACTCTGTTATTTAGAGAGAAATATACCTTCCTTTTGAGGGTACATTTCTCTTGGCCCAGCATTAATGTGGGCAAGTAATGTCAGTGATAGAAATTGTGTAGGTGTTAGCAGACACGTGAGCAAGTTACGAACCGCTGCATCAGTAACATCATAGCAAAAACCTACTGCAGCAGCACTCCTCTTCTACCCTGTAAAAACCACCCTCTTACTGTATTTGTTGTCAGACATTCTGCTCTGTTACTGACATAAATTTATGGATTGTTAAAGTTAGTATGGCTTTATACTGCCTAAGATATTCCAGGTTTGTATCCAAGTGCTGAAAATTGTAGAGGTGCTACGACAGTGTTTCAAGCTTTTGCTGATGGTGCTAATTTAGCTCATACAGCTGTCTGGCTGTGTAAAGAAAATGAGAACTTTGTCATGTCTGTGTTTGTTAAAAACTTCTGCGTAGGCTGTAACTGTTGTAGACGAAAATGCACACTGCATTCATGTTTTAGAATTTGCCTATGCTGTTGTTAACTCTTTTGTAACAACATTCCTAGCAGCTGGATAGTTTTGGTACTGTGAGCTGTGTAGGTATTTTTTGTGAATACATTGGTAATTTCTTCAATTTTCTTACCTCAAGACAATGAAAATTATGTATATATCCATAGCACATTCTGGAAATTGGGTGTGTGAAGGTGTGGAGTTTTTTCCTCTTGCTTTCCTTAGTCATATTAAACATATTTTAAAGGCTATTTTCCATTTCTTAAATGAAATTTCTTTTGCTAGCGCTGTCATTATCAGCTGTCAGTACTTGCCACCTATGAGAGTACATCCTGGGAAACACCCAGTTGGGAGTCCATGGGCAAGGGAATTTTTTCCCCTGTAGTTAGCATTTACAAAACCACTTCTACTACTACTAATGTTTGGATGAAAATATTTCCATAGAAATGTGAACTGGTGAGCAGGGAAGAACTACTCTGACTCTAAATTATACTCCTAAGCATCGGTAAATTGAATTACATACTTTGGGTAGTAAAATTTTTACTAGAGTAGAAGTTAGCAGTGATGTTTGATTTGTGATAGAGAGCATTTTTTTTCTTTTAAAAAGAGAAGTTCTCTGGTTTTTGGTTTTTCATTTTTTTTTTTTGTTGTTGTTTTTTAAAAAGGAAATTTAGTGGGTCTTTCTGATGTTGGAAGAGAGATGTTCTTTAAAAAAGGGAAATATCTTCGGTATTTCTGATATTAAATATTATAACCTAACCTTTTTTTGCCTTGATAGGTATACAAAGCTGGGATATGCTGGTAATACTGAACCCCAGTTCATTATTCCTTCATGTAAGTATTTGTTACTTGCGTATGAATGCTGAAGTTACACTTAGAGTTTCTATAATGTGCTATGTAAAAAAAAGCAGTTAAAAATTAGCAACTTGAAAAGACCTCTGAGTAATGACAGAGTGATAGCATGGCTCTGTTCTGTTTTGCTATGGATGCTCAGTTTAGAAAGATACATTCATTAAAATAGTATACTCCTATTTGAAGTGAAGTTAATTTGTTGGAAATTGAGATCATATTAAAATACAGTAACATGACTATATTTACTTTTTAGAAGGTTCTTCCTCCATTAGTGACTTATCAGGTAAAACTTTAGTTGATTGTAACTAGGAAAAAAAAAATCAGATGTTTTGATATCTTTAGGGTTTAAAATGTTACACTTTCCAGATATTTGTCAGTATTACAGCTGTATTACTTAATTTACTGTGTTTTGCAAATAAAACAAGAAAACATTTTGCTTTTTTTTCCCCTATGTAAAATTTCTTATTTATTTGTTCCCTGTCTTCTAAACTTTCTCCCACTTGAAGTGATACAACTCCACATTAGAGCGTGGAACTCAATCAGCTTCCTTTCGAAATGCTTCATGTCTTGACCTTCTACGCCACTTTGAATTTTGTCATTGTTCATCTGTGCCAAAGTAATTATGTATTACATCCTGGTAGAAAGAAATAATTAGTACACCCAGTTTTCCCTGTAAATGCAACAGGAAAAGAGCTAGAACTAATAATACTTAGGCATAGTCACTGTAAAATAGAACTTGGTAGTTCAGGCTCTGTGTTTAATTTTTCTGGAAAACATGCTTCAAAATGCAATTTCCATGGGAAGCTAAGGTTAATTCACTTAATGCATTCTCCTGTTTTCATACGAGTGAGAGAATCCTTTCCATCTCTTCTGTATTGGCCTCTGATACGTAGTTCTTGATTTGTTGATTTTTCCAAATGAATTTCAAGTGGTGTATCTCAGTGGCATATAAAATGTACTATACAGTTTTGTTTTTCATACAAAAACCAATCTTAACATTAGATTTAAAAAGTTACTGAACCATTGGGAGAAAACTTGCGTTGCTCTTTAAACTTCATAGTAGTTTCTAAATTAAAAATGGGCAAATGGTTATTTAATTTCAGAAAAACGCAGTTTAAATACTTTTCCTGCATCTTCAGATTTGGTTTATTTGATTTTAAAATCACTTTATTTTCAAAAAAAGTGTAAGAGAGATCCTGACACTTTTAAACAAATTCTGTGAATGAAATGAACTGTCAGATCATTAAACAGAGAAATTTATACACGAGGGATGCTATTAAAGTAGAACAGAAAAAGAGGAAATGAGATTTTTTTTTTTTTTGACAGCTTTTTGATATAGTGTGGTATATTTAAAGAAGAAAAAAAAAAAAAGACGCTCTAGTCTAGATGATCCTGCAGCGGAAAAGGTCATTGACTGCAATTCTCTTAATGAAAAAGGTGTTTTCCTCATTTGTACTGTCATCCAAATTAGATAATTACGCTAACTGCACGAGTTTGCATTAGTCCTCTGCCTCAAATAAAATGAAATAGCACTGGTGTAATCCACGTTAGAGACATGAAAATAGAGTATAGCAGTACCTAGTTTCAAAGTAAAACATTACAAAAAGCTGTGAATATCTTTAAAGCACTTTAGTGTCTTTCAATTCCTTAATATTATCTCCAGTGGAAAAATGGTTTGGTTTCCCCTTTGACTTCCAGCAGTGGTGGTTGTATGTTATCGATTTGGTTCTCTAAAAAAATGTTTGCTGTTAAACAGGTTCAAGCAGCATTCCTTCTGCCTTATTCACTTGTTGCTTATCTTATTCACTCCTGCTCTTAACAAACTTTTATCTCCCACTACTCTCTTACAGTTGTGTTCCTGATTTAATTCTGAATGTGCTTCTGTAGTGATGACAAATGCTTGCTTGAAAAATGAAGTAAATGAGAATTTATTGGGCCAATTTTTTTGAAGAGACTTGGGTTCACTGTTTTCTTCCCTGGCTGCTTTTTAGATCTTACAGGTCATTAATTTGGCTTGACTTTTA
Source organism: Chlamydotis macqueenii (assembly GCF_036417535.1). Classification (NCBI taxonomy): domain Eukaryota; kingdom Metazoa; phylum Chordata; class Aves; order Otidiformes; family Otididae; genus Chlamydotis; species Chlamydotis macqueenii. The sequence continues at coordinate 8,520,603 of NC_141561.1, forward strand.
TTCACTTAGTCCTTTTTTCCTGCTGTATGTTAAACTAGCAGTCAACTTCTTTCCATTACCCAGTAGTTCTTTTGCTTTGTCATCTATTTCAGTTTACCCATGATAGTTTACGTGTTAGATAGTCCTTTCTTTATCTTTAAAAGAAAAACATGAGTAGTGGTTAAGCGCAAAAATGGATTTGATGCAAGTACGTCCTCTTTTTTTCTAAAAGCTCTTAATTCTTGTGCCAAGCAAACCAAAGGCAAATGCGCTGAGATGCTGCTGGAGTGCTGCCCGTCTTCAGACACCGCGGTAGTCTTGCTCTAGTTTCAGCAAGATTTATTTTCCTGCTTGTATTTTCAGGGTATGATTCTTGATTCAGGTTGTTTCCTTCTCATTTCTGACTTTAAAAACCAGGACTGAACAGGCTAGCCTCAAGATGAGCAAAATACTGAGAGCTCCAATCTTTTTTTAGGCTTGTAACAGGATGAAACCCCACTTTGACTTGAAAGTTTCTGTAATCCTGTGCAAGCGATGGTATTTTACTTCAAAATTCTTGAAGATAACACACATCTGAACAGGAAGATATCCCAAAATGTGTGAGCTCTATATTGATGACCTGAAAAATATTTGGCAACATGCTGCTTTTAACTTGCAGCAAACGCTGGCCTTGCGACATCTCCTTCCCCATGATTTTAGCTTCTACTTCCTACCTCCTCCCCATGCTTTCAGCTTCCTCCAGCCTTTTGCTTCCTCTCTGCTCTCCTGTAAGCTGCTGCAGAAGTTACAGTATGATTCAGTTTTCTTCCTGAAGAGTTCAAAATAATGTCTTCTGTTTTATCCTGTTCAGTCTTTCACAACATTTAACTTTGGCTGTAGAGCTCTGCTTTTGTTGCTCTTTATGGCAAGAGAAGAGAAGGATGGGGAGCGTCAGTGAACTAACGGCTCTTTACCCTAGCGTGCTGTTGGCTTCCAAATCCTGTAGCTGTGCTGCCCTGTTGTGTGGGCTTGAGCATGCAGTAGCTATTTTCAAAACATTTTTGATCTTAGTTGTGAGCAAACTGAAGGTGAGAATTAGCAAAATAATTCTACTTTCGAAAAAGCTGTTGGATCATGACCTCTTAATATTTGAGGCTGATGTTAATGCTTCTCACATACATGAATTTCCTCATTTGTGTGAAGGATTGTGTTTAAAGGCAATTAGTAAGACTTGAAAAGATACAGCAGGTATTGCTGGCACTGCAGCCCTGTTAGCCAGGGGGCTGATGCAGAAGATGAGGGAAGGGAACACCTGTGTTCCTGTGATATCTAATCGCTCATCCATCTTTCCAGGATTCCGTGTTTAGCCTTAGCCAGTATTTTTCTGATAAAAACTTTTTTCTTTATTTATGATGAGTAATTATCCTGGAACGAGTAAATTGCCTAGATACAAACTCTTAACTTTTGCCAGTTATTCCTTGAAGTGAAGGAAGAGATTTATAGTATTTCTTAAATGAAATTCTCTATCCTATTATTGACGGTAAGAGAGGAGTAGGGTTTAAAGGAAGAAATTAAGCATAGACTTTGTGAAAATCTGTTTTAAAGCATCTAAAGGTGCTTTCCTTTAGACGCTTTCCTTTCCTTTTAAAAATACTCTTTTTATTTCTGTCCAATTTTATTTTTCTGTATGCTTTTACGTTTTCTCCTACTTCTTCCTTCCTGACTTCTTTTTGTATATGCTTTTTTGCTTATTTACTTGCTATTTAGTCTCTTCTGTGTGCCTTATCTCATTTTCATAGTATGTCCAGAAATCAAATTGATGCAAGTGAGATAAAACATCCATAACGACAACATGTTTTCTTTCTTTATATGACTTCTATAACTGCATTCCTTTTTTAAATTATTATTAGGGGAGTGTGCAGAAAACTGGCCCACTTGTTGAATAAAATGAGATATGTAGAGCTATCCTTAATGATTCTTTTTATATTTCCTCTCTGATTGCATGTTGAGCGTCTAACAATTAAATCTGTATTTAGATATTGGGGTTTTCATTTGTGTGTGTGTGTGTGTGCAGGATATGTGATCCATAATGTTATTTGTGTTCTCTGTTAAAGGTATTGCTATCAAAGAATCCGCAAAAGTGGTCGATCAAGCACAAAGGAGGGTTTTGAAAGGTGTTGATGATTTAGACTTCTTTATCGGGGATGAAGCAATAGAAAAACCAACATACGCAACCAAGGTATTAAGAGAAATGTTTAAAATAGTTTTCCAATATTCTTTAGAAAACATCAGCTATAGAGTAAACAGCTTATGAATGCTTTTTGGTTAATTTTAATCTTATTTTCATATTAACTCTGTTAATGGAAAATAAGGTTTGATATTAGTTTTGTTGACCTTCAGGAGCTTGTGGGAATTTGCAAAAAAGTATGTGAATAAATAAATATTTCCTTTGAAGTGAAGGGAGGCTGGGAGAGTGTTAAGCGGAAATATCACATTCTTTCATGTTCTTTGGCATTTTCTATCAGCAACGTCAGACTCGGAATGCTGGGCCAGGGAGGACCTTTGGTTTGTCCTCGTGCCACCATTCTGTTGTACTGACAAAAGCACAATGAGTTGCCTCTGCTGTTCAAGGCTGGAATCTGAATTTCAAGTAGATGTCAGATCGCAATAGGAAAAACCTAATGCAGAGTTTCTTGAATGTGTAGATCATATGCTTTTACTGCAGCTGAAAACACTGACTTCCACCTCCCCTCCCCCTGTCTTTTGTTTCCAATTATATCTTTATATTCTTGTGCAACAGTGGCCCATCCGCCATGGTATAGTTGAAGACTGGGACTTGATGGAGAGGTTTATGGAGCAAGTAATCTTTAAATATCTAAGGGCAGAACCCGAGGATCATTATTTTCTTTTGGTAGGTAAAATTATGTTCCACTTATGAAATTGCGTATCACTAGTAAGAATGTTTGTGCTGACTTATGTAATAATTCTAAAATACGAATATACTTATATTGTAATTTATATTTACTTTAATTTTCCTGAAACTTCCATGACCTGGCTTATCCCATCCAGGTTGTTTAATTTTCTAAAGATGTCAGAATGTCTGAACTGTAAACTTTTTTTTTCTATTTTCTTCTCATTTCCCTCCAAATTGCGTCTACTTTTTTTTTTTCTGTTACTTACCTACTGAATTCAAGAACCATGTTTATGGTTTTTGAGGCAAAAAGTACCTGTGTGTTTTGACTTAACTAAATAATTGCAATTCTGTCTCTGCAATGCTGCCACCTGGGTGGTGTGTCCAGACAGGGAGGTTTTTTTTTTTTTTTTTTTTTTTGTGAAATTAGAAGGATTGATTGCCATATTGGGCAAAATAGATCTGAGTTAAGGTTGCTATTACTCTGAAGCATCTGCTGTTCCTTAGTATTTTATTTAAGGCCATTGAAATAGTCTGTTTATAGAGCAAGTTTGGAATTAGAGGTGTTGACCATACTTGTTAAAGAACATCTAATGCAACCACCTCTTTGAAGCAGGTCTAATTAGGTCCAGCTACTCAAGGCTATGTTCAGCCAAGCTTTGAATATCTCCAGTGATCAAGGTGCCATAAGAACTCTGGGCACCTATCCCTGTGTTTGACCACCCTCATGTTACCTAATTTTCCTTCTAGTACCTACTAGGGTTTCCCGTGTTGCAACTGGTCTCCATGGCCTCTTGTCCTTATCACCTTTGAAGAGCCTGACTCCCTCCTGTCTTTACCCACTTGTTACATAGTTTATGTAACGGAAGAGTGATACTTTTTTTTTCTCAAATATACTGTAGCACTATCCAAAATGCTCTTCCAGAGGAGAGACTTAATATTAAGTATGTTTGGCTATTTTCATGAAAATTATAGCATACTATTACAGTGCTTTTATGTTGTTGCTTTTCTTGCTTGATACATTTTTAAAACTGATCATATCAACTTGTTTTATAGCAATTACCTTCTGAAGAAAACCAGCTTTTTTTAAGAAGTCACTAAGAAATTTTTTTAATAATTGTCATTCTTTAAATGTGCTAAACTGCATCCTTTGGCATTTTTAGATTGATAGCCATAGAATCATCGAATGGTTTGGGTTGAAAGGGACCTTTTAAAGGTCATTTAGTCCAACCCTCCTGCAAGGAGCAGTCCTTGATTCTTTCAGTGAAATCAAAAGTTGTAATGAGCTAACCGACTCACGAAGGGGACCACCAATGTAAATTCTTAAGCATTAATTAGTATAACATTTTTATTATACTTCTGTTTTTTGGTTTTCACTCTGATCATCATGTTTTTGCAGGGCAGTTTGCATAAATTCTGTTGTTGTTAGAGGATTTTTTAGATTTTCTTAATGGCACTGTTTGCCTTTAAAAGCACGCTTTGCAGATTACTATTTTTATGTGCTATTGTTGAATGATTTATCTTTCAAAGTTTTGGATTTGGTTAATTTTTTTTTTTTTTTTAAGTCAAGTGTTTCACTTGAATGTAAGTTAAACTTGGGGTTCTTTTTTGTGTCTTGCAGACTGAGCCTCCATTAAATACTCCAGAAAATAGAGAATATACTGCTGAAATCATGTTCGAGTCTTTCAATGTTCCAGGGCTATATATTGCTGTTCAGGTAAGGGCAGGGCTGTTGAAAGTTAGAGCTACGGTATTTCTCCTTAAGCTAAAACTAATTTCACTATGAAAACTGTAGGAGTGGTGTTTGGGATACTTTTATATACTTTTGGTTAGCAGATGTTTGATATGCATTGTAGTTTGATACGCGTTCTGTAGTTTGTTCGCTAGCTAGTGTTGCTCTGTTCCCTGTTTAGAAGGCGACCTCTAAGCAGTAAAGTCTAATATCTGTTGCATCATAAATAACCCAACACATCACATCATAATAATATTAGGCCAAAAATTGAATCCCCCCTCAATAGGAAGTAGCTAAAAAGGTGTTTGAACATGGCTAAAAAGCATTAGGAGTCAAAAACTACATTTATGCAGTCGCTTTTGTAAGCTGTGGCATACATATATATGTGATATTACTAAATCAGTTTCCATGCTGTAAATTACCATGAGAGCGTCAGTCTGAGTATTGGTGGGAGGGGTAGTGGAAGGTGGAATCTGCCATGCGGTGCTTCTATGAAGATTTGTTTTTCCTCTGTGTTCTTTTACAAGGCTGTCCTTGCCTTAGCCGCATCTTGGACGTCAAGACAAGTAGGCGAACGAACACTGACTGGCACAGTTATAGACAGTGGTGATGGTGTCACTCATGTTATTCCTGTTGTAAGTATACATCAAAACTATAGAAACAGTATAACCAGAGAACAGTTTGTCTTGTATCTTCTCAAAAACCAAGTTTCCACTTACACAGACTGAATTCTAGATAAGAATCCTCCAAAATGTCAGATAATTTCCAGGGTTGTGAGTGTGAGTTATTTTGTTTATTTTATAGTGCAGAAACTCTTGAAGAATTTCTCTGCACCCTGAGTTTGTTAGGGCATATTGTCTTTCAGTGACTTATCTTAACAGGTGATTTTCTTAGTGATCAATGAAATTGCAGTGCTTTATCATATTTCCAGTTTCTTTTGCTGATAAGAGTGAATATGCTCTTTACAATAGTCAGTCCAAAAAGTTTGGAAACTTTTTGTGTAATTCAGTCAATTAATGTATAAATAGAAATAATACAAAATATTTGAGGGCAAATGTAATATTGTTTACAATTTTTCTGTCTGTTGACCAGTGTTTAGTAGTATGCTATCATGCATCAACAATACAAGCAAAAAGAAAAAAAGTTCCTACCTGACTGAGCCCCTCCACAAGGTTAATTAATGTTGAATATCTGTTCCAATATATTGAATTGCTAAAAGCAAAAAATAGTATGATCATATGATGTTTTATTAAATAATTAAGATTTACAACTGCAGTTTCTTAATCGCCAAATTACTGATTTTGCTGTAGGTATGCATTTCGTTTTACAAAGCTATGTAGTTGAAATTTTAGAATTGGAATATTTAATAGTGTTCTTTATTTCAAGTGGCTGGTAATATGTCTCTCTGCCCATCTTTCCTTGGAAAGTTAAATGGGTGTCTAAGGCACCAGACACATTTTTATTTTCCAAATTAAGTTAGATTGCAATTTTTAAGACTAAAATCTGTACAAAGCTTTATCATGCCACAGTAACCTCAATTTTTAAAAGTTATTTGTTACACTGAATAGTAGCATTGGTGGTGATTGAAGATCTGATGTAGCAATTTGTTATTCATCTTGGTGGAACATAGTGGCTAAATCTTTGTTCATATTATTCATCCAAGATGGCCTATCTTATTAGATGGAGGAAAGAATTGAAATTTCCAACCTTTTTTAGGTAAACTTTTTAGAAATTGTACTTAGTAGTTATTGCTCTTTAAAACAGTTAAACTTCTCCTGATTCGTGGTTTTGTTTTTTTTTTTTAATTGAAATAAGAGTAGGTATTCTATATCACTTGAAGCATTAAACTCCTTTGTAGAGTGACATTTGCGTGATTTCTGGAATTTTTAGACATGTTGAACAAATGGACATCGATAATATACCACTTTTTTTAATAAAATAGAGGAATTAACAAATGCTTCTCTGTGGTGGTACATTTTTTTAATGACTTTATAATTTTTTTTTGTCTTGGAGCATTTTATATAAATTTAAGGTGTATGTAGGGAATTTTAAGCATTTGTTAGTGTGATACCTGGATTCATCTGTTTGGATGTAGCATATCTGGGGAGGTTGACAGCCAGTCTCAAACACTTCAGAGTTCTGTCTTTAAACCAGATATTTTTAATGCCCTGATACTGGCCCCCAGGATGAGTGTGACTTACAAGGGTAGACTGATAGATGAGTATGGGCCAGTCTGATGTTCTAAGCAGTCTCAGTTAATGTGCTGAAATGATGCATTTTCTCCCTGCTTTCAGAAAACTAATTTTGGTTCATGTGGATTGTAACGTCTTACATCAGTGGCTGTGACTGCAGAGCCACACCATTTATTCTAAAATAATATTTCATGATACAAGGTTCCTTGACCTTTTTGGTAAGAGTAACCTCATTTTGAAGAGAAAATAAAGGCCAAGGAATAGTGAGTATAGCTATTTATCTGCCTTATGTACTAGTGACCTTTCTGTTCCTCCTAACCTTGTAAGAATTATGAACCAAGGCAAAGCACAACTCTTTAACAAGTGAAATAAGGCTACTGAAGAATTGGATTTCTGGTAATTAAATGAACCCCTCTTAAAGAGCTTCAATCTCACAGTTGCAGGTAGTGCACAGGAGTTTAGACTCCATCTCTTCCTTCTAGGCTTTCTGGAAAGGAGTTCTTGTCAATATCTTTCTCCCAATTAATTACAGGCTGAAGGATATGTGATTGGCAGCTGTATCAAACACATTCCAATTGCGGGGCGAGATATAACATACTTCATTCAGCAGCTGCTGAGGGAGCGAGAAGTAGGAATTCCTCCTGAGCAATCCTTGGAAACAGCTAAAGCAGTGAAGGTAATGTGAACGTTACAGACATTAAGGTGATTTTAGATCAGAGCTTGATATCTGTTTTTAAAATAAAAGAATCTCTTAAAATAATTGTCTTACCAAGTAATGGTGCTCTGTTTCTAAATAATATAAATATCTCTAAATAATAATATGAATACCTTAAATCTAAGGCACACTGTTGTGTTATGCTCAATTTGGCCTAGAATTTCACTCTTCACTTGTAATCTCCCCTTTCTCCTCCCCTCCCTTAGTAATATTATTGTAATATTCAGTAGGAAATACTCTCAGTAGGATGTGTAATGTAAAGAGCTCTAATTACTCTTTTATTCTTTCTGAATGTTGATATGTTCTTTTTTTTTGTAGTACAAAGCTATTCTGAAAGACTTTCAGCTTAAAGTACACCTGTTTAAACCTGTTTCTATGGCAATCCTTCAATATACTTTAGAACTCATTTTTCACCGTCATAGAAGTTTAGAGGAAGAATAGATGAAAAAGTAATTTAGCTCAGCAAGATGTGCTGCTTTGTGCCACACAGAAATGATGTGTAGTAGCAGAGCCATTATCTAACTACATACAGTAAATGTCAGTTCAGCCATTTTTGAAGCCTGTTCTGTATCTGCCAGTTTAAAACTTTTATTCTTAAAGCTTTAAATTACCACATTTTTTAAAATTTCATACCATCGTCTCTGCTATACTTAAGATACTTCTGTTTGTTTTCAATTTTCAGGAACGCTTTAGTTATGTTTGCCCTGACTTAGTAAAAGAATTTAACAAGTATGACACAGATGGTACAAAGTGGATTAAACAGTATACTGGAATTAATGCTATCTCAAAGAAAGAATTTACCATTGATGTTGGGTATGAGAGATTCCTGGGGCCAGAGATTTTCTTCCATCCTGAGGTAAGTTGATTTGAATTGTCCGCACTTTTTCTTTTAGGTGCATTTTAGATGATAGCATATAAATAGTATTCACAAACTTTTAAAGAAGGGGTTATCTTGACTTCTGTTTCTCCTTATTTGTAAATAGATACCAGCTATTATTGTAGCTCAATGTGATTTTGATTCTTGATTGAGAGTAAACTTTATCCAAATTCAGGTCAATACCTAAACAAAGCACTATATTTGAAACTTTTAAAGTAAATGCATTACTAAACCTGTATTTTCTTCTTGGAATTTTAAACAGAGTTTTCAGGTCTTGATGGATTTTACTCTGTTTTCTTATCTCTCTGTTGAAAAGTCAAGTTTCTAAATACTATGTCATCTTGCCTTTATACCCTCAGTCTCTCTGCCAGTGTTGGGAAAAATGAAATGTGAATAAAACCTTTCTTTCTTTCTTTCTTTCTTTCTTTTTTTTTTCTTTTCTTTTTCTGCATGAATCTCTCTCCCCCTTTTCATTCTTCTGTTGCAACTTTTTTCATGTTATGCTGTTTTACTCTAGAGCTCAGCATCTGAGAAGGGCATGTATTCTTTGACCTGTTACGGTTAACAAAAACTATCTAAGAGAGTAGCTGGCAAAATAGGTACTTGAGATTTATTATTTTTTCAGAACCTTTATAAATGGCAGCAAAAATAGGTAATGTTATTTCAATTGGTAGTTTTCATGACATCTTTAGTATAATAGGATGGATTTTTGTCTTCCCTTTTTTTTTTTTTTTTACTCCCTTTCCTTTGCAGTATGTGGTCCTACATGTTGACTCATCTGTTTTTATTCTTTATTATAGTTTGCTAATCCTGACTTCACACAACCAATCTCAGAAGTAGTAGATGAAGTTATTCAGAATTGTCCCATTGATGTTAGACGTCCTCTGTATAAGGTCAGTAGCTATAATGAGTTTTTTTAGTATTTGTTTTAGAAGGGTTGTGTTTTATATTGAAATACATATTTGAAACTCTATTTTAAAAAGGCAAAAACCCTAAAAATCCCAACAAAATGAACAGTTTTTCTATAAACAAGTCTAACATGCAGAAGGCTTTATGTTGTTCACTTACACCTTTTCAGAATGTGGTTTCATTACTCAAACTTTTTTTTTTTTTTTAAAGAAGTAAGGGAAATCTGAGTGAAAGAAGTGAGATGTACTGAGATATAAATGGATTTTAAAGCACAACTAATTTTAATGTGACAACCTCCTTGTGGGTTCATATTCTGTCATGCTTAAGTGTTAGATAATTTAAAACTTAAAGTAAAAGCATACCTCTTAACTGTAATTTTAAAAACTGTATGTAGATACTTAAAGTTGGAGACTTAAATTTCCAGAAGCAGTTAATAATTTTTGTTACTCCAAACAGAATATTGTCCTCTCTGGAGGTTCAACCATGTTCAGGGACTTTGGTCGCCGTTTACAGCGAGACTTGAAAAGGACTGTTGATGCCAGACTGAAACTTAGTGAAGAACTTAGTGGTGGCAGACTGAAGGTTAGTTTTTGCAGCTAATGCATTTAACAAGCATCTTTCTATCCCTTGTTACTTGGAAAATGTGAAAATAATGTATTGCAATGATATTGTTCTTGTTGAAATGTCTTAGTTTTCATTTAAAGTTCTTCTAGAAGCTTTTCAGAGATTCGTGTATTGTAGAGAAATGTAGACTGATACTGGGAAACTTTTACATAAGGAAGGATGGGACTTATGCCTGATCTGTAAAAGCAGTTAGTGATTAGTTGCAAATCATTGTCTTCAGTCTTTTGAACTTCAAGATAATGAGAGAGCTCATTGTCAGGCCACCAGGGTAATCGGAGGACTGTGGAGCACTTGTCCTGTGAAGAAAGGCTGAGAGAACTGACCTTCTCTAGAGAAGGCTTTAGGAGTCCTAGTAGCAGCCCCTTGTGTATGTGTGGGATGGTGATCAAGAAAGTGGAACCAGGCCCTTGACAGTGCTGAGTGGTGGGCATGAGCAACAACAGATGTAAATTGAAATGAAAGTGGGTCAGCTTGGATAAAAGGAAAAAACTTTTTCATTGTGGGGATAATCAGGCATTGTAAAAGGCTGTCCAGAGAGGTTGTGCAGTCTCCATCCTTGCAGATTTTTGAGATTCAGCTGGATAAAACTCTGAATAACTTCCTCTGACCTCGTAGTTGACTCTACTTTCGGCAGGAGGCTGAACTAGAGATATTCTGAAGTCCCTTCCCACTTAAATTATCCTATAGTCCTATGAAATAACTTCATGTTTTCACTAAACTGCATGATCCTTAAAGTCCTTTCCAGTTTTGACCTCTGATCTGGATTTTGCATTTTTTCTGTTGGCTCTGCATGCATAAAAGATATCAGCAGAGATAAAAATTATTTCTTTTTCCTTTTTAAGGCAAGATTGAAGTGATTTTCCTCATTTATTTTTTAGTAGTACGCTAGCTAGATGAGCTCAAACAATCCTTAAAACCCCAAGTATAGCTTCATAATATGCCATGTAGACAACTCTGAAATTTCAGTTTTATACCGTTCTCCGGTTCAGGTAACCTGGCTTATTCTTCATTCTCCTTGCTAAACTCACCACTGAGTAAGGAAGCAGGATACGAATAAGGAAATCTGATGCGATTCTTCCTTCTGTAGAGTCCTAGGCATTGCAAGTAATCACTGTCTTAAATTTGGAAATGTATTAGAAATAATTTTTAGATACTATTTTAAATTGTTGAGATTTTAGCAGATTATGCTGGAATTAAAAAAAATTCTGAAACTGTTATGTACACTGGTGTTTTTGATAAGCACAAATAAAGAATGAAGGTTTGTGGATGTGGAGTGAAAGGGGCTAGCTGAAATGAGTAGTGTCGCTTTGAGAAGCGCGGTTGTGACTGTATTGGTCCTAGACAAGCTTTCAATCAATCTGCAACTGATGCTTTGTTAAATAATGTGAAACTTAAAAATTAACTTTCTAAAGAGTTTTTTCGAAAGAGGTAAATAGTATGGATCTGTTCTTACAACTGCATAAATCAACAGTCCCTCAAGATATTAAACATAAAATAGAACATGGTAGAGGAACACCGTAGTGGACCTCTTGGGAGAAAATTGGTGTGAATGCAAGTATCTCTTAATGTCTGGTGAAGTAGGTAGCTGGCGACTTACAATCAAGAGCTATTTTTTAGTCTGGGTTGTTCAAGAGAAAAATCTGGTGGTATAATTGTAAAATTACATACCCAGCATTTAAGAAAATACTAATTTGTGAAAAGTAAACTTGGACTATGCAATCCTTTTTTAAAAATACCTAATTTTTACCAGCAAAAGTGTCTTTTAATGTATTAATTTTCTTCTTCCTTCCCTTTTATAGCCTAAGCCCATTGATGTACAAGTCATTACACACCATATGCAAAGATACGCTGTTTGGTTTGGAGGATCAATGCTGGCTTCCACAGTAAGTTAACGATAAAGCTGAGCATGCTTTAGTCGTTCTGGCTACACTTTCAGAGTTCTCATCTCTCCTGCCCTTTATATTAAATGCAGTTGGGGGATTTCAGATAGGCCTCGGGTGGCAAATATACCCTCTCTGTGCCCTTTGAAATTATGTTAGACTTTAAAGGTTTGAAAGAGCAAATGAAAGCTCAATTTCAGCTTTGTGTGAGTTGTTAAATAGTTCGTTTTAGTTTTGAGGAAGAATACATTGTTTGCATTGGTGTTTAGCTGTACATGATGTAATATTAATTTCAGGACTGCAAAGTTACCTGTATTTGTTTGATCTCATTTGTTACGTAAATGTTAATATTGTTAAAATAAGGTGTATGTACCACTGACTTTTTTTTTTTTTTTCCTCCCCTTTACAGCCTGAATTCTACCAAGTATGCCATACCAAAAAAGATTATGAAGAGATTGGTCCTAGCATCTGTCGTCACAACCCTGTGTTTGGAGTCATGTCTTAAAGCTGACCTCGGAGGGGTCAGGGACAGGGAGGTGGGGAGGAGGAGTCTTTCTGATTACTTGTTTGTCTGATGGCTGGTATTAAGATAACAAACACGACTTGACAATAAGAAAAAGACCAAACACGATTAAGCAGGATTATTTTAATAAGTGTCTCAACATGCGGATGTAGTGGAAAGCCAAAATGATCACGTTTTTTCTTTAGATTGATTATTTGAACCTGTGCGTAACAAAACAAAAAAGTGGATTTTATTTCTTTCTGTGCCCTGATATTTTGTATATTAATGAATTATCCAAGATTTGATGGGATTTGACGGTGTGTAGATAGTCAGCTCTCTAATGCTTCCATTGTGCCCTTTCATGGGTGCGATGCAGGAGCGTGTTTATATTTCATACTTTTTTATACTTTGAGGAAAAATATGAATTAAACTGTAATATTTGAGGAAAAAAAATACCAGTGACCAACTTGAAAGTAAATTAAAAAAAAAAAAGAAAAAGTCATGAATCATGCAACTAGTTCTTGCAAATCATGACCAGTCTAAATCCTGGGTTCCATACAATGCGAGTGCTTTTGGAACTAAGAAGCTAGTATCTTGGATTAACCGATGCCTGCTAGTGCTTTCTGATTACCTGGTGCATTTTCATACTATCTCTTGCTTTAAAAAAAAAAAAAAAAAAGTAAAGACAAGACTGTTGGACCAGTATTGCAGTTCTGTAGTGTCATTTCTAATTAAAACCAAATAATCAGGTTATCAAAATTGGTGTATTTAAAGCCTAACACCATTCCAATAAAGGCACAAAATTTCTTTTTATGTTTGTGTCAGACTTGTTAATCTCATTACATGGGAAGTTGTGAGCATGGGTTCCTACATATCCGCTGTGGTTTTTGAAGAGTAAGATTGGTCTGTAAGGTAGAGATCATTATGTGCATTGTGTAAACTGAAGTGTGAGCATTTTAGAACTGCAGTTAATATGTTCATCTAGATAGCACTTATCTATATGAACCTAACATCTCCTCTGTTGTTAGGTTTGTTCATCTACTTTGTTCTGTAACTTTTTTTCCCCCCACTTTCTTTCAAGTGGTGGTATACAGGAGACAGCACTGCATTTTAAATCTCTGTGGTTTTTCTGCAAGAAAATACCATGTAGATAAAAATAAAGTGAAAACAATCTCTTTCTCATTCTTTCTAGGAAGAACACTTCATATATTGAATGGAATTACTTACAATTTCTGTTAATATTTGATGAAAGTTTGAAAGAAAACTCTTTAGACAATTCTGAACTCACACATGTAGTTAAGGTTGTTTACGTAGAAGACCACAAGAGGGGGATCTCTTTGTTTCTTCTGAGTTGTAAAGATTCCTCGAATTTTTTTTTCAGAAAAGCTTACCAATTGCCAGAGCTTCTAGTTGCTTCAGAACATGATAAATGAGACTCCAAAACAAGGATACATATGGGAATGTATTTTTACAGCAAGCATTATAAAACTTCACATGCTGGAATTGAATAGAACCTTGGTGCAAACAAGAAAGTGTTAAATAATTGTGTTACAAAACTATATTATTAACATCTCCCTGTCAATGATACAATTTTTGAGAGTTTTTAAAATAATGACTTTTCAAGTCATAACTGCTGATTGATTCATGTGGTAAGAAAGACCAATAGGCAAATATGTGTAAAATAAAGAAGTTAATTTAAGTTGTGCTTTTCCAACAGTCCTCTGGTTCTGCAACTGGTTCTTTATCATGCTCTGGTGACCAGATTTCCTGACATGCTGCAATGGCCTTGAAAATAAGGCAAGATTGTGTTTTTCCACTCTAGAAAGTAGAGTCTTAAAAATTCACTTGAAAAGCTCTAAAAATTTGTGATATGTAGGTTCTCATGTGTTGTGTTTCAGCAGCCGGGCTCTTGCAGGAGAAGGGAGGCGGGAACGGGAAAAAACAGGCTGCACCGGGATGGGACAGTGTCGGATGGAATCGCGGCTGCAGGCAGGTCTGTTGGGTTTGTACTTCACAGAAATATGTGCTGCCTGGTGGTGGGAGCCCTCTAGAGCTGGGCTGTGCACCTGGCTCAGTCGTAACTGGATTAGCAAATGGCTTGTATGTCGAGGAGACAAGCCCGCTCCTAAATGAGCTCTTTTATGGGAGGAAGGTTGACATTTGAGCGTGAAAGCTGTCAGGCTGAGAGCAGGAGTTGCTGCCAAGTGTAAAGTAAGATGAGTTTTGCATTCCAGCTGTATTCAGTGGGGGAGGCACAGGGTTTTCATTGTGAATTCGATATGTTCAGGAGTGAGGCCAGGAGTTTTCCTAGGTTGAAGGATCCCTGCTGTCAAAACTGAATAAAAATAGCGGAAACAGCCCAGGATGGTGTGGTTTTGGGCACCTTCTGCACCAAACTCTTCATCCATGTGTACAGAACTAGAAATCTTGTGCTCCAAAGACAAGCTCTGTTGTCTCAACATCTCACTGTCACTGGTGGGCCTCAGCTCTCAGAAGAGGGTGTGGCATGTGTCCCCGAAGTGCTGCTGAGCAGTCCGTGTGTTGTCTGACTTGCTTAGGTGAGATGTGTACAATTTTATCTAGGTTACTTGCTCACTGATTACAAAATCGGGGATGTAGGAGCTTAGTCTTTTGTTGCACTTGTTTGTTCCAATATGTGTTCATCTTCCTGTGGCTCCAAGGAAATTGCTTTAAACTTCTATTAGCCATTTGTGTAGAAGAAAGGAGGGGAAAGTACCTGTACCCTTACAGAAGGGTAGTTTTCTTGTAGCTGTAATTCAAAATTATGTTAAGCTTCTCATAGAAGGAAGTAAGTGGGAGTTTTTTTGCAATGTATTTTCTATTTTTTTTTTTTTTTTTAAACTGTAGAGATCATTTCAGGAAAGATGTACAGCTGTGGCTGACTCCTGGTGCATTAGGGAACTGAAAATCTATGAGCAGCTCCCATTAATGACTTGGACTGAACAGAGTCATCAATACTTGAACACATAAGATGTAATACTCAATTACAGTCTTGTACACTGGGAATAACGCTGGGAATGGTTCACGTCGGTGCTCTGCACGTGTAACACAGATCCAAATACGGGCTGCAGGAGGTGGTGAGGTGCTGGAGGGGCTGAGCAGCCTGTGGGCGAGTCATCCCAGGGATCACGTAAAGCAGACACCATGCAACGTGAATAAAAGGCAATTTCAGAAAAACTCTCTACTCTCTGAAAGCTTGTACCTCCTGTTGTTGTTCTGTGCTGCGTTGAATTTAAAGCATCCAAAATGTTAATTGCAAAGGCAAGTGTTTAAAAAAAAAGAAAAGGAAAAGGAAAAAAGGTTAGAATTAAATGATACTTTTTTTTTTTTTTTTCCTCCTGTGGCTTATTATCAGGGAGATTACTTAAAGAAGGCAATTACAATATGCACCCATATACAAATTTAGCTGCCTTTTTTTTGTTGTTTTTTTTTTTTTTTCCTCATTTAAAAAATCCTCTGTGTTCTTGGGATCTTAATTACCAACAGAACAAAATCCTTTCCCTAATCTCTCCATGTTTCTTTGATAAGTTGCACACAGGTAGCCTGGCCAGGGCTGGATCCAGCACGCAACTGTAACTCCCTTTCCCTCCAGCGCTCAGCTGGGTGCAGCCGGGACAGAGCTGTGGCTGTGGGACATTGTGGGTGACTGAGCTGGAGGCATCCAAAACGCAGGTGTAGAAACGTGAGGTGGCAAAAAATCCCTATGCTGGCGTTTCTTCTTAATCATCAAATGTACCACAAAGTCACTATGGTTATTGTGTAATGGAGGATTTAATGGCACTGATGTTACGAAGCAGCATGCAGGAGGCTTGCACTTTTATTTTCCCAATGACTGCTGGGTGCCCTGGAGCACAGGGCAGCAGTTTCTGCACAGAAAATTGCAAGGAGCACTGAAAACTTGCAGACTGGTCTCCAAGAGTTTGATTTATTCCACTAGACAAAGCGAGACTCCAGGTTTAATTGGCTTTGTGCGGTTAGAAACTTGTATTTTCACGCAGCTTAGAATAAATCAAAGGTCACTGCCAAGTCCGTTTAGGCTCATCTCTTCATTTTGTGAAAACACTTGTGGCCAAGCATTCGGGCATTGTTGGGATGAATGAGTTACTGCTTGCAAAGCTGACTGCAGGCAACTGCTGGGCATGCTGAGCCCTGTGCTCCAGCTGCCAGCTGGCGCGGTGGTACCGTGTAAGCTTACTGCCTGGTCACAGTGTCATTTTCTGTGTCGGACAGGAGGGTGTTTTTGCTAAAATTTTGCAGTAGTAAAATTAATAACATATTAGTTGTTATCATCACTTAGTTTATTTTTTTATTTTTCCCTGCAGAAGCAAGCACTGGAATAATGGGCTCCAAATGCCAGTCACCCTCTCTCTTCTAGTATAAGCCTTTGGGTTTCCTGTTTTAAGCAGCACAGAGCTGCCCAGCTCCTCTCTGCATACTGCACGTCTCTCTCATATCTTTGAAATTTTTCTTGAAATTTTGATTACCAAAGGGAAGGCACAGCCTGACTTGTGCTAGTTGTAGGTGTGCCTCACCCGCACAAGAAGCGATGCCCTGGGTGTTTGTTTGTACTGCTCCTTTGTGAATCCCCGTACCAGCAGATAGATGGCAATTTCTCACTACCGCAGTTGCTTTTTCCCATATTAAATAGATTGTATAAATTTTCTGGTAATTGTAGCATGCCTTACTCATAGATGTCTTTTGTAAGTGGTGTTACTCCAATTAGCAAACGCCTTTCTGCATCTTTCCTGAAGCCGGACAAGAGGGAGACCTGTGAATAATGTTTTGGGTGAAGGTTCAAGATGCTTCCTGGGTTTTCTGTTTTGCCACAGTGGTTTGGCAAGCCACCTCGTCTGCTCTGATTCACAGTAACATCCAGAGTGGCTGCAGTTTTTTCCCAAACTTGCAGGGTTTTAGTGTAAATGCATTTAATGCTGGAGAGATAGCCAGAGAATACAACAGCAGTGGGTTTATAAGAACTGAAGATGTAGTGCCTGATAAAGAACATGTAACACTGATATGGTTAGGAAAAGAAAAAAAAATCAAGGGTGTGGGTTTTATTTTTTGCCGCCTCTCTTAATGGATTAAAAGAAAGATTAGGCAAAGTGTGGCATTTGAAAGCAAGAGCAGCACAGAAGCTGTTTTCACTTCCCCAGATCCCAGAAGACACCCTGCTTCATGAACATCCAGGGCAAATATTTTTTTAACATCTTAGTGAAGTTGTTCCAATTTTTAGAAATGAACATGAACTGGAGCAGGAGCTTAAATGCAGCTCTCCTTTCCAGCCAAATGCCCTGGCTACTAAGCTATACGGTAAGTTTTCTCCCTGGTCCTGTTGTTTGGGTGACAAATCTTGGGGAAAAGCTTACACCTCATGATTCGGAGCACAGGCTTGCATCTCCCTTGGTTTTGAACTGGGCCATTAATTCCTTTTCACTGCTGAACGGGGGGATCTGGCTGCTCCTTCTGCCCTTCTCCAGCTGGGTGGGGCAGGTACCCCCCTGCTGCCTTCGGGGCCTCAGCCTGGCACTGTCCCTGGGGAGGGATGAACCTGGGCAGGGCCTCAGGGACCTAGATTACCACGTAGGGCAGCATAAAAAAACTTGGGAGTGCAAGAGCAGTAACAACCCACAGCTGCTCCATTCATGTCTGTGCTGTTTGAGACAGTTTGGTGCATTTTACACATTGAAATGTTCTAAGTATAGGTAGGTTCAAGACTTAAATAAAGACAGAGCTCAGATTAAAACAAGATGGCCTCCTGATCTTTCAGATGGAAATCCTGTAGATGTGGGCTCAACACTCTGCAGCAGCGTAGAGGTATTGTGTCTTATAAGAGGTATTTTTGGTGTACTGATGTCTAAAATTCAGTGCTTCAAGGCAAAGTATTTCCTGACCTGTGCTTGGTGCCCAGAGGAGGAGGAGTTTCTAAATTGATTTGAGTTGGGAAGGCAAAAATGTGTCCAGGCATCCAGCTTTGTGTATCTGGGCAGGCGTTCCTGAAGTCTACCCACTCCTCTCTTGTGGCAGAGTCCCAAGGTCGGGTGCTACCAGCAAGGGGTCTATCAGCAGCGGCTCTGGTCTGAGATGGAGACCCCCGAAACCCTCCCTCCAACAGGGTGGTAATTAGTTCGGGTTTGCTTCTCTTGTTTTCTCCAACTTCCAAACCCCAGGATTTAGTCAGACCTTGTTAACAGTGGAAAATAACAAAAGTTGTGCCCCAAAAGAATAGCAACTACCAGATAGCAAATACCAAGTGCCTGTGTAAATATAATGAAGCCAGAAAATAAGGAAGGTGCCAGAGACTGTCATAACACAGATTTGCTGCTGAAACATCGCAGGGATGGGAGGTGGGCAGTTGGCCTTACTGCAGCAAGACTGCTCTTATATATGTATTTACTAATCTTATTACAGTTGTCTGAGGTGGCTTTTGCTTTTACAGGTGCGATGCAGTCAGGATTTCACAGTCAGCCACAGGATGGCACTTTCCCACAAGAAATCTGGCTTCACCGCAGCCTGAAAAATCCTTTCTGGCACAACTCACTCAGAAAAAAAGCATCTGAGCAGTCCTGATGGCAAACCTTCACAGAAAGGCTAGTCATTTCACTAGTCACACCGAGGTGAGGAGGATTTGAGCATTGTCTTCCTATTTGGAGCAAATAAATCAATGTCTCCCTGCAGCTGTGGGTGCTCAAGCGCCTGCAAAATGCTCCAGCCAATGGAAGTGGTGTCAGACGGCGTATGGATGCTGAGCCGGACCGAGTCCCTCAGCACGCAGGGGGTGTCAGAGATGCGTTGGAGGGGAATCACCATATGGGGAGATGTCACACACTTCAGGAGATAACTATGAAGAGGTTTTAGTATTCTCATTGCAATTCACTTCCACATTAATTCAACCTTTCCTTGCACCTGGTTATAGGAGTGCACAGGAGACAACCAGGGGATGCTCTGGGCAATGCTGATGTCTTGTAAGACCTGGTGCACCCACGAGCAGAGATAAAGCCAGGCAAGCTCTGCTCTATCAGTGTCTTCAGAGAGTTTTACTGTAACTAGGTGCCATTAGTGTGTTGTACTTGTCACCCACAAAGTGTAGACAATTACAATATGACCCTAACGTGATGATACTTGCCGCACGACGTCGCAGCATTGTCAGTATAGCTCATCAGGACTTTCTGAGCAAAATGTGCTTTCACCTGAGAGCTGGTTTGTAAAAGAGGAATGTTTTTGCAAAAGTTTACCATCAGGATGATATTTTCATTAGGAAGCTTTCTCTGGTGCTTGATCAAATTTCCTACCAGGGTCCATCCCCCAGCTCAGCCCCCGGCCTGGGCTTAGGGCACTCCCGGGCCCAGATCCTGAGCTCACGCTCCCCAATTCAGGCTGACAAGCAACGGTGGGGAACCTGTCATTCCTATTTTTGTTCTGTTTCTGACTAAGTATCTTCTCTGAATGCCTGAGAAGTTTTGTGGGGCAGCTGTGAGGCCTCCCTTATCCCTGAGATGGGTGTGCAGCGGGGATGGGGCTGAGCCTTCCCCAAATGCAAGCGGTGCGGTGTGACGTAAATGCATCCAAATGGTGCCTGGCTAAGCCAGCTCAGTTATTTTGGCTGGAAAGGACATCGTGAGCGTGGTAGGGGAGTAGGTATCTCCCCACCCATCGCTTTCTAAACCTGTTCTCCCGCTGCTGTGGCCGTTGCAAAGCCACAGCGAAACCTCATGTGTCCGATGTGTGCAGGGAGGAGACATGGCAAGGGGGAGCCAGCGTTGCTGGCCCCCATGCTGCTGAGCTTGCCTGGCTGTGGTCACATGAGTCTGGGAACCAACCCAGAGCAAAGGCGAGGGCAGGAGGGTCAAAGGTCTACAAAAATATGATAGGGCTTGCTCAACAAGAAATGTGGCATCAAGGAGCCACATGGCAAGACTTTCCTCACCCTGCAGCCCTCTCTTGGGGAGCTGAACCACAACTAGGCTGTTTTGGCATAGTCAGGGTGCTCAGCCTGACTAGATGCCCTGGAATTGGTCCTAGGCTGGGGCTGGGCAGTAGCTGCATGCGCCTCTCGCCTCTAATGGACCTCTGAGTATTTTTAAAACTCCTCTAATTATTGCCTAATGCACTTTGATTTCATCAAAATCATGACCTGACCACCTTATGCTCCTCTCCACCTCCATTAATTCATTTGGCTTACAAAATGTCCAACGCGGTTTATTCGCCAAACTGTGCAAGCTGGCAGCAAGGTTCAGACTGGAAGATGCGCTTTCCCTCAGCTCTGAAGCACCTTGAGGTGGGGTATGATTTTACTGTGTCTGTGCCACCACATCCAGCTCATTGTCCTTCTGTTCCCCTTCCCCCTGCTCACCCTGCAAATTCTCCTGCAGGACACAGCTCGCTGCAGCACTTCTCTGAAATAACTTGTGATAGGACAAGAGGAAATGGCCTCCGGTTGTGGCAAGGGAGGTTTAGGTTGTGTATTAGAAACACTTTACTGAAAGAGTGATCAGGCACTGCAACAGGCTGCCCAAGGAAGTGGTGGAGTCACCATCCTTGGAGGTGCTCAAGGAACATGTAGATGTGGCACTTCAGGACATGGTTTAGTGAACATGGTGGAGTTAGGTTGATGGTTGGACTTGATGATCTTGGAGGTCTTTTCCAACCTTAAAGATTCTACGATTCTATGAAATCTGTCAAAGTGAGACAAATGGGGACTTGTCCCTAAGGTTAGGGTGAGAGAGTGCCTGATGCCTCAGGAGCTGAGCTAAAGGGGCTGAATGCGGGTTACGGAGTGGGCGAATGGGAGCCGCAGGGACATGGTGCCGACAAAGCTGCACCCCATAGCGCAGCCCGTACATCTCCCCAGGTGATGCCAGTGGTTCTGGGTGCCCACAGGGGTTTCTCCTGTGAGCTCGATTGCTTGGTAATTCAGCTCCTCGCTGCGCGGATGTGCTGCACTTCCAAAAGCAACCGAGCTTGTGCATTGGGGAACTGAGGTAACAGCAGTGCTCTGCTGGCACAGACACTGCCAGTTAAATCACTATGGGCCTTCGCTCCCCCTCCTGCTCCTGCTGTACCTGGGGAAAGGCCTTCTCATTTCTTGCCTTTGCCCTGCAGAGCTAAATAGGTCAAAATTAATGACGGAAGGGACAACAGCAGACGATGATCCACAACCTGTGGGGTCGATGTCTCATTTTGTAGCACTCTGCAAATGCCTTCCTCTGTGTTTTTCTTAATTTTTAAATTTTTTCCTGTGTGTCCACCAGTCCCTTACGAGTGGGGTGGGTTTGCTGTGGCGATGGCACCAGAGCTGAAGCACCAGGCTGAGAAACTGGGGATGGTGCTGAGGACCACGGGGGCTCTGTGCCAGTTGTGGTGAGGTCCAGGCCATGGCCACCGCCCAGGCACGGTGGCTGTGTGCAGCGTTGCCCTTCACGCTGGCTCCTCATCTCCTATCCTGCCTGAAAAACCTGCCAGATAGCAGGGCTGTTTAAATACCTTCTCCAGGTAATGGGTCTCAGATCACCTGCTGTGATCTAATCTGACCCTCATGAGAAAAAAAGAGAGAGAAACTGAGTGATGTGCTATTTTCCAATGCTCTGAAAGTTGAAGCATGTTGTAAATAGTTGCATGAGAAGGACAGATAAAATACATTAGAGCTTGTGCCAGCAGAGAGGTTGGTAAGCAGTAAACTGGGATTTAAATGGACAGCTGCACACCTCCAGCGTTCCCTGTTCCGGCATGGCAGCCAGGTTTCCTGGCCGCAGCCCCTGTGAGCAGCCTGGCCCCCTGGTTTTTGCCGGAAAGGTTAATTGTCCTTTAAATGAGAAATCTACTCGGCCCCTGCAGCGTTTGCCCCGCAGTTCAAGCAAGGTTAAGAAGTTGCAAGGAATGATTGCCGCTGGGAAGAAGGGGCAGCTTTATTCACTTGCTCCTCAGGCCATCCCAGCACCTCGCCTGCCAGCTTCTGTGACCAAATACACGCTTTCTGCTGTCTGTGCAGGCTGTTGGGCCTTAGGAGTGCCATGAATTTTGGTAAATAAATAGCTGAGTAAGGATTTATTAAGTTTCATGAAATTCTTGTTCTTTAGGAGAGGTTGGTCTTAGGAACTCACTTAAGCTTAAATAAAAACTGAGGAATATTGACTGGAAGGCTGCTATAAGGTCTCCTCGGAGCTCCTTCTCCTTCTCCTTCTCCTTCTCCTTCTCCTTCTCCTTCTCCTTCTCCTTCTCCTTCTCCTTCTCCTTCTCTCTTAGCCTGTCCTCACAGGAGAGGTGCTCCAGCCCTCTGATCATCTTAGTGGCCTCCTCTGGACTTGCTCCAACTGGTCCATGTCCTTCTTATGCTGGGGGCTCCAGAGCTGCACGCAGTACTGCAGGTGGGGTCTCAAGAGAGCAGAGTATATTATACGTGCAGAGTTTTTCTCTCTCTGGTGGCAGCGCTGGCTGCTCCCGGCAGACTCAGCCCTGCTCTAGGCGGAGGTGGCATTGATGATGCAGCAGGACTGGGCCACACGGCTGCCACAAGTCCCCTGAGCCTTCTCGTCTACCTACTGCCTACCTACTCGTGCAGCTACAGTGAAAAAGCTGTGAAAGCCACTTTGCTTCTTTGTTTACTCCTTTTTCCTCAAGGGAAAATTCTTTTATTGTTTCTGTAGTTGGAAAGCTTCAGTGGAAGTTTTGAAATTGGAGGAATTAATGAAAATGCAGGATTTTTTTTCCTCCATTGTGATTTTTTTTTTTTTTTTTTTTTTAGGAATGGATAATGTTTGAAATCAGAGAATTTCCTTCTCTGGGAGCAAGGCTTGTATATGCAAATCTATCTGCCGAACAGCTTTCAAAAGGTGGTGTCTATGCAAACTGTGCGCTGAAGAAGGGGCACTTCAAAGGATTTTTAAGATGCCAGCTGAGCAATCAGTTTGGGTTTGGTTGGAGGGACAGGAGCAGACTCCAGGAGCTGAAGACTCTATGTAGGTGACACTTACCCTCTGTGTCCAGGGCAGAGACACCCCCTCTCTTTTGGCAGAGTTGATGGGAACCTCCAGGATCTTCTCTCTTCACCTTCAAGCCCTGGCTTACGTGGAGTACTGGTTCATTTGTTTTGGTTTGTTTTTTTCCCTTGCTCAGCTCAGGGATAACTTCATATATTTCATTCTGGGTGTGTTTGAGCAGCGGAGGGGAGAAGAGGGGAGAATTCCCAGAGACCGTCCTGAGAGGGAAAACAAACGCCTGGATGTAAAGAGGAAGGCAGCCACGGCGCAGTGGCTCCTGCTCACCCCGACGGCGATGGTGGATCAAGAGAGACACTTCTCCATCACCCAAGGAACAATCAATACCTGCTGAGGAAGAAGAAGGCAGGGCCTCTGCAGCGGGGAGACTCCTCGCTCCAAACGTGAATAAAAAAGAGGCAACAGCAAAGGTATAAAAAACAAAATAAGTTTTTCTATACTACTTGTATTCATCTTAATAACAGCTTTGGCTTGCCTCTGGAATAGCGTGCTGGCTTAAGTGAGCACATAAAATGCGCACAGTAACTAGGCAAACAAACCTGACTTTTCAATATTGTCTTCATATTGAGATGAAAACAAAGCTGGATACAGGCAGTATTGCAGTGAAAGGACATTTTGCTCATTTGTGGCTGGATCACACACCATGAGGCTCATCATGTATATTGGATTTTAGATAGCAGTGACTCTAATAACTCAGTGTCTGCCCTTTGCAATGAAAAAATTAAGCTGTGGTGGAAAAGACCGCTGAACAGCCGGGTGTTTCTGTGACGAGCGTGAGTCTTCTGTGGCTTGGTGCATCATGTTAATTTACGTGGTGCCTCTCTACCATGATTTTTTGGGTATTACAGAGAAATAAGGTGATGATTAAAATCCAGTATAGTTTTTGAGTAAGTCACACGATAGAGGACTGAGTCACTTATGGCACTACTATGGCTGAGCACTTTTACATGAGAGTATATCCACCAGCACCGTGAGGTCTTTTGGGAGGAAATGCTGAGAAAAGCCAGCATTTTGGAAAAAGCCCAAACCAGGTTATCAGTTCTTCCTGAGGTCTTTCAGTAGGACTTTTGGTTGACTTTTAAATTTTGTTTTACTTTTTGCTTGTTCAGTGTAGAGGTTGTATAGTGGTGCTGCACATCTTCAGAGGTCCCAAGAAATTCATACTTCTCCAATAATAGTGGCATGTTTTCCTGTGTCCCAGCAGCACTGGTGGAAATCTCTGTAATCTCTCTTATGCTGCGTCACAACCGGGTTTTAGATTTTTACAAAGCAGATCTGTCCAAGGAGAATGCATTGCTGGCACCAGCACTTCATCTGTTTTCTTAATATTGCTTTTGATGAAATTTTTAACTAAAAAACTAGAGAACATAGCCAGTGGCATGCGCTAGCGATAAGGAGAGCTCCCGTGGGTCCCCCATGCTTGGTGCCCCACTTTCCCACCAGTGGGTAAGGCATGAAGCAGCCGAGTAACTCACCCCAGGTACCAAAGCAGCCCAAGGGCTCCCGGGTCAGCTGAATTTGGGATGGAGGGTCAGGTAAGCAGCTCCACAGTAAAATCACAAGGGCAATCAGGAGCGAAGGAGAGGAGGAAATTGGCTGTTGTTGTTCTTAGTGGCTATAAAACAGTAAAAGTAAATAGAAATTAGATTGCTCCCCAAGGTTACTAAACAATAACTGGTCAAGGAGCCGCATAACTTACAGAAATCTTATTTTTAACTTTCATGTCTACAAAATGTCTATTGATGCATCTTCTCTCTACTCTGTCTTGCAGGAGCACAGACTGTTTTATCTGTGAAGTCTTATGTCAGATACAAATGCTAATACCTCTTGGGTCGTTCATCTGTAGGCGTTCATTGTGCAACACTGTTTTGGAGAAGACCACAAAGCCTTTGGGATACGAAGAACTACAGCAGCAAAACTTCCTCATCCCTTCCTTGGCTCACCTGAGTTTAAAGTACAATCTTCTCTTAAAACAACCCTGGAGACAGCTGGGTGTAATTCAGCCAGCTGCTTGTACTGCTGTAATTCACAAAGATCAATATGCAGAGCCAAAGCCAACAGCTGACTTATTTCAGGTGGTGGCTTCCTGGGGAGGAGCGAGTGAGAAATCCAAGTGGCCTGACACAAATCGAAGGGTAACGCTGTGAACAATGTTGGATGTCTTCTGTCTGCGGGTATCTAAGGCAGCTAATAAGCAGCTAAGATAACTCCCTGATCTGGCAAGAATTATTACCTGCTGAATAACTTAACAGATTTCTCGCGCCTACATGTGTAATTTTCACCAGTCCCCAAAGGAAAGCTGTATAGTGTTTGCTATAGTTGTTTGTGGAATTGTGACGCACCACAGGGGTACTTTGACCTTTGCAAACTGCCCTAGATTGCCTCCCATTACACCTCTTGTGGGGCTGGAATCACTGTGAGCTCTTCTGGGGCAGCAGCTGCTGCTGGCGATGTGGTTTTCCAAAGCCGCGTCTTAACCTGGCCAGTCTCTCTTTGTCACTGTGGTATTCGCGTTGATTAGCTGTAATGCATGGGCGTTGTTGAATCAGCCCAAATAACTCCTGGACAGCTTTGAAATATGTTTAGTGTTTTCATTCAGAGGTTTTTATGAGGGCTCATGCTTTTAAATAAGGCAGGATCTTGAAAAATGGTCTTGAAGAGATGTGGACCTTTTTCAATAGCTTTTAAAAATAATGTATTTAAATAAACAACATAGTCACTGGTTTAATCATTTAGGTAGCCTACCTTATAGGAAAATAATTCACTATTTCAGATTCTGGTTCAAGACGAAGACATAAATTATAGTTGTTCTTAGGAATAATAAATTAGATTTTGACAAGATGCCATGTACACCTGTCCCTATTTTAAAGGAGGAACGGTGTGATGTGGGTGTGAAATGAAAAGAAGGCTCCAGTCATTGGACAAGGAGGGGTCCCGCTCACATCCATTAATCAAGATGATTGCAGCAGCCAAATATTTGATTAAAACCATGTATAAAAATAGCCATTGAAGTAAATAAGCCCATGGGTCTTTGGCTGTTGTCTCTGGGAATGGCATAACCCTGGAACCGCAGGGTGCAAAGCCAGTGAAGACTCTTTTAAGTGCCCACCTAAGGGACTAGTGAAAATTAACGGCAGAGCAGAAAAGCTCTTCAAAGGTCAGCCAGAATTACGCAGAGAGGCTTGCATTTGGAAGCAGTGGTTTAGCACAGGACTGCTGATTGGAATTGTCTTTCGGCAAAGGGGTTTTAATTACAGTAACACTTTGCGCATCTGATAGTGCTCTTTGTCGGAGAAGCTTGAGGAACGCTCCACTTAAGGAATCATCCTCTCTCACCACCCGCTCGAGGTCGGTGTGTTGCTGCTAATTACCAGTGGTTTAATGAAGTGACGCTGGGACCGACTGACCTGTGTAGCCTCCTGCACTGTGAAGGAGGGTACGGTTGCATCAAAGGGGATGCAATGGGGATTTGTCTGCTCCAGTGTCACCATCTGCACCAGGCCTGGGACATTGGGGTGCCCCATGCCAGCTCCCCTTGCAGCCAAGGGAGAGAAACGGGGCGTAACTTTTCTGATGCTAAAG
Source organism: Chlamydotis macqueenii (assembly GCF_036417535.1). NCBI lineage: Eukaryota > Metazoa > Chordata > Aves > Otidiformes > Otididae > Chlamydotis > Chlamydotis macqueenii. The sequence continues at coordinate 8,547,497 of NC_141561.1, forward strand.
GAGCCATCTTACACCGCACCTGTAAAGCAACTGTAAGGGAGGATGAGGGGCTTGGTTTGTAAGGGTACGCTGGCTGCAGCCCGCTGAGGGATGATGATGGCAAACATGAATCCTACATCTCATATCTGACTGCTCTGGCCAGGCTGTGATCCTTGGGACCACAGGCTGCTCCAGGGTATCACCAAGTACAGCCAAAACGATGCTTGTACAACATGGATATGGCAGTGACCTGGGGATGTTGCTTGTGAAATGTCTCCTCAAAAATATACCAGAAGCAGTCCTGATAAATACTACCTTGGAAAAACAAACAAGCAAAAACTTTGATGCTCTGAGGGCAGAAATGAGGAAAATCAAAGACCTATATAGGTCTTTTAGAGCTCAATTTTCATAACTACTGCTACTATCATTGCTAGATCTAGCAAAAAAAAAAAAAATGCCCATGCCCAATGGTTTTTGCAAGTAGGAAATGGAATGACAATCCAAACAGCCATTTAACAGTGAGGACAATCACTATTTCCTGTGAAGAAAAGCTTATTTTCTTGCTATGGACAGAAACTAGAAATGCCTAAAATATATAATTTCTGTAAGGTTTTTTCATGCTGAAGCTTCACCAAAACTGCAGAAAAGGACAAATAGGAACGTTTTCATTTTATCATGAGATAAGTGGGAAACTGCTGGAGCAGCACTGCCTTCGGGGCGGCGGGAGATTATCTCTGCGGCAGCGTGGAGGAGGCGACTGGGCCGGGGGAGATGGCTTGCACTGGTCCAAAATGGGTGCGCGATGCTCCCATCTCGCCTCTTGGAAGCCGTAGGTCTTCACAGACAAATCTGGCTGTCAGGGAGGTTTTCCTGCTCTTTCAGTTGGCTATTTTACATTCCCTCCACACACAGCTATATTGAAACCTGCTTGCATTTCTTTGGATAATCCCATTTTGCCGAATCTTCAAGCATGTAGCTGTTGTGTCTCCTGCGTCATGGTAGAGTCATGTTTTGGTGATATCCACCAGTTCCTGCTTACACTTTATTTATTGTCCATTCTTGTTCCTGAGCTACTTCTGTGTTACTGCCTTCTAAACTTCACTTTCTTACTGAATAAAAATCCCATATTTAGGATTATATTTCCCATCTATAAAAGATGGCCTTTTTCCACTCTCATTTAGCTGATATCTGTCTACTTCATTATCCTCTCTGGACTTCTCAGCCTCCGAATTAGTCTCTTCTACAAATGTCATGAATCTGCCATGTGGTGAGGGAACGTATTAAATCATTCTGGTCCTAAGCAGTCCCTTTGGTGCCCAGCTAATGCTTTAGCCAGTGTTATTGCCTTAAATAAGAGGCAATGAAACAACCCAGGGATGTCTTATCTTCCATGGCAACTCAGCAGGTGCTGGAGATGTGATGAGAACAGCAACTCTTTATTTTTGGGACTGAGGAGAGGAGGTAGCGTATTAATGCAGCTCATCCTGATGGTCCTTTTCCTTTTCTTAAATAGGTAACTGGGATCTAAAACCCACATGCTGCTGAGACCTGGAGCAGGGCCCCAGGGAGCCGCTGCCCTGGACTATGTGTACAGCATTGCTTCACGAGAGCTGCTGCCGCCTCGCAGCTCTGACGCCATTGCCGGGTGATGCTCCCTCTGACCATCACCACCAGAAGGGAACACCGATTTTTATTTGAATTTAACCTCTAGGTGATTGTTTCTTGCTTTTCTCTGACCCTTTCTAAAGATGCTTTCGTTTATCCTAGGTGAAAACAATGGGAGCTCTCTAAGCCTCATTAATTCCCTTGGAGGAAAATGCCAAATCTGTCCTGCTAGAGAGAAAGTACGTGAAGGGGAGATTATAGAGTTAGGATGAGGTTAAGAGATGGGATATCTGAAACTCACAGGAGGTGGACTGCTCTTCTCTGCATCTATTAATTGACTGCATTTCACACGCAGTTGAGCTAGAGGAGAAACCTTGAATCTAAATGATAATAATAATAAAAAAATAACAGCTCAACAAGGAATACAAATCATAGGAGCATGAGTTAAATGTAAAGCCTTTTTGCTAGATGGACTGCAGAGCCTCAGTGTATCCTGGAGAATTTCATAAATTTAATGAAGCTTTCACACCTTCAGGGACAGGGCTTAGGCTGCTGGGCTTCCTATCCATCTTGGGATCAATAGCGCAGTTAAGTAAAAATCACCTGCAAATAAAGAACACAGAGCTGGGAGTGCAGCTCATCTCTCACAGAGGAAACAGAAGAATAATCCAAAAGCTCAAGCCAGCGATTTTCAAACTCACAGCTTCACCTGTGATAGTGCTTTTTCCAGGATGACCCAACAGTAAATCAGGAAAATGATTGTGGTGGTGAAGGTAATTTCACATGTGGTAGGACCCTCTGCTGACACGTGAAAATAGCGGGTGTGAAGACGTGTATGAAACACACAGGCAGTTTGCAGACTCCCCCCTGCAGAGAGGGTGGGGAGGTGAGAGACACAAGCCTGTGTTGTTACCCGTGTAGGTGCTAGGTGTGACCCTTCATGGTGAAATCTCTGCAGGCACAGGCAACAAATCTGGGGTATACAAACATCCAGCTCTTACCGAGGTAAGACTCATCCTTCTGTTCCAGCCTAAACACAAAAATAGCTCGGATTAGTTACCTAATAGCTGAGGTACCTCACACCACAAATTATTTTATTTCCTGTGACTGCGGAATTACTTTTTCTTTCCCACCGCGCAGTCTGGCCCTGACAGTGGGTAAGTGCTGACATAATGGAGTGGGAAGAATGCTGCTTTAGGAGAGCAAATTAAATTTTTGCTTTTGCCTTTGCAGAGGTGGGAGAGCTATAAATTTACTCATCTCTAAGAGGGCATCACATGGCAATGCTCTGCCTTCTGCTGAAAAGAGAAAAAATAAAATAAAAGTTATGTTTCAGGGAGCTGACTGTGACTGCAGTGGTTAAATACATCACATATCCCAGGGTTATCAGGTTGACATGAACCTGTGTGATGCCCACAAGTGAAATCAGATCTTGGTAAGGGAGAAATCAGCACAAAAAGGGACTTGCAAAGAGAAGGACAGGTCCTGGGGGTGGACAGCTTCAGGGGGCTGAATCACGAGGAGAACCTCAGCGAGGGTGCAGGGACCTCCCTCTGGGCCGCACGGTTTTCTCCTCCAGGCTGGCAGCCCGAGGAAAGGGGATTTTGAACTTCAACCTTGCTGGTGGTCAGGGAAGAGGGAGGAAGAGCTGGTTGTCAGCCCACCCATGCAGGCTTTTGAGGAAGCAAACATGATGCAGAGATGATGGTTCTGTGTCTCCCAGCCAGAGGTAAGAGCTGGCCGGACTGAGGAGGGCACAAACAGCTCAAAAAGGAGATGGACACGTGAGACAAGGCCTTGCTCAGAGACCTTGGAAGTCTCACTCTTTCCTCTGCATGCTTTACATCTCAGAGAGATTGAATATCCTCATGTTTTCCACCCGAGTAATAATCTTCTGTTGCTTTAATCATCTCTGAGGTCCTGAATCTCCTTAGGAATAGTGCAGATGGGTAAAAAATTAGCCTTTCTGTGTTAACACTGGCTTTGTTTCTGTTTGCTAACTGCAAAATCTGTCCTTTATGAATTATGTCTGTCTGGAACCAGAGTGAAGGGTGGGAAATTAAATGTATCATTGATACAGGCTCAAATTTCATGGGCCATCAGTGTCCCTTGGTGCGTAGGGCTGCATGTCTAAGGTTGTCAGTGAAGTGGCTGTTCACAGAAGGAAATGGGGCTTAGCCGTCACTCCTTCTGCCAGGCTGGGGCTGTCTGCAGGCAGGATTTTATCTCAAGACACACAGATTTAAAGATAACTTTTCCCCTCTCCTTTTTTAAATTTTTTTTTTCCCCTTTTGCTTTGGTTTTCAGTCTGGCACCAAAGCTAGAACATCTACAGCTTGTCACAACATACAGGGAGAGCTTGTAGAAGACTAATGACCGAAAAGCACAAGATCTGCTGGTAACTGCTTAATAACAGAGTGTTTTAAAATGCTTCTCTGACACTTCCATTTTTTATTTATAGAATGTGGAGTCCATGCAAATAAAGTGTCTTTGGAATTACACGCTGAGCCCTGGGGCACTCACAGATCCCAGCTATAAATCTGGAATGAGGCAACACATACCGACTGTGATATCATTGCTGTTGTAATAAACATGATATGTTTGCTCTTTTAATTCTTTTCCTCATTCAAGATACTGCAGATTTCTACTGCCCAGTCCAGTACAGGCACCCTTTGAAGACATCAGGGCTTCCAAACTGGCAGGTCATCCCTCAGCTGCTTGTTCCCCTAAAAACTGGTGGAAATCAGGGCTCAAGTTCTCAAAGGTATGTAGTCACCTGTTAATAGCAGGTGGTGGTAGCAAAAAACTATTTTGTGAATTGACACCAAAACCTTGCCAGCAAAATAAATTAAAATGTTAAAAACCATTTCTGGGGAAAGCAGAAGGTGAAATGTAATCAGCAGACAGTCGAGTCAGGAGGAGAATGTAAAACAATGGGACCAACAGAAATGGCATCTGACTGGAAATATTAAATAAATTATGTGGAATTAAATCAGGGGATAGTATGAGAGGAGACGTGTAGGACCATGTGTGGCACAATTAAGTCCTTTCTAGCAAACTTAAAGAGACAGTAACATGATGGAGAAAAGTGAAGAGGGAAGATTTAAAGTGAGGATTTCTTTGGCTGCAGTGATAATGAAGAGAGATACTGTAGTTGACAGAATGAGATAGAAAAATTATATTATGCAGAATTATATGGAAAGCAATACATTATTCTGCCCTCTTCAAACTATGAAACAGACTCAAACTTCATACCTCATCACCTCCAGAGTTTGGAAAAGTTGTCTCTGAACTCCTCACTCTATAGCCAGCTGAAATAACATCCAGAAAATCCCAAGAAGTGACTGCAGCCTTTGATACCACTGCCTGTGGTAGGTGCAGGTACAAGCAATGAACAAAGGGTGGCATTTTCAGTAATTCCTGTTCTGCCTCCAGGTTTTTCTCTAAGCGGTTTCATTGGTCTTTCCCACTTATTTGAAAAGGTGATCTGGAAAGCAATGCATGAGGATAAATCTTTGCTCAAGGAAGACCTCAACTGGGACCACGTGTCTTTGTTAAGTCCCCTTTTCTTTATTATCCCAGCTCTACACTGACCAAGAGCAGTGCTGGTTATTAGAGACAGCTAGGGAAAGCTTTTGGCTTTCACTCACTCACAGATATCTCCTCATCCTTATGGAAGAAGTGAGTTGGTCCATGTTACAAAGAAGCTGCATGTTTTTTATAGCAGCTGGGAACAGCTGACAGGACATCCGTGCCATTTATTTGTACTAAGCAAATGGATATTGGGAAAGATAACAGTGAAATTCATTTGGAGTTTAAATAACTTGGGAAGACCCCCACAATTTCACTTGCAGATTTTCTTGAACAGCATAAATTATTCCAGCTAATAAAAACCTTCAAGAGATAGAATATATTCAGGAATCTATTTAAATAATATGTCAAAAAAAATAACGGTAATAAACTATATAACATACTGTAGTTCTTGCTGTTTTCCTTCAGAAACTAACAAACTGCCAACAACATTTCAGAGACAAAGAGGGTTGTGTCTTTGAATGGATTGCTGCTCATGCCTTCACAGGGTGGCTTGGATCATCAGAGAATGCCTCAGTGTAGAAAAAAGGGCTCAGAAATGTCACTTGGCAGCCAGGCCCATTGCTGAAATCCTAAAAGAAATTACTTGCAGGCGGTAATGATACTGGGCCTTAATTGGCCCAGCTGAAAGGTCTTGCCTGGGAATAGTGACAGGCAGAGTCATCACTTGGATCTGTAATTTGTATCCCAACATGACTGTTGAATGATGTTAAGGTACAAACACGGGTATCTGGTGCCATGTGAGATGTCTCATGGGACACCCTGCTACACCTTCAGCTGGGTGGGTATCCCTGGGTCCTGTGCCACACCAGCCTTGATGTCTTGGATGCCCTCAGATCACCCCTCAGATGGCACCAGCCCTTCAGGCAGCTGAAAGGAGCCTCTCTGCACCACCTTCTCAGGAAGCTCCCTGTTTGACACTGCTTTGGCTGTCCCCAGCACAGGGTGTTGAGCCTTCGTGCTCAGCTCTTTTCCATTCCCAAAGGAAGGCCTTAAACCTGCCTCTGCCCCTCACCTTGAGAGAGAAAACAGAGAAGCAGCACTGTTTGAAGTCGAATCGGCACACAAGGTTGCTGTCTGCTTGCTGTAAGCTGTGCATTATTAAAGGACCAAGTTGTGTTTATCCCAGGGCTCTTTCCTGGAGCTGCAACACAGATAGAGTGGGGGCACAAGAAACCCTTCCCTGAGGCAGCCCTGGGGCTGTGCGTCATCTCCTCAGTCAGCCTGTGCCCCAGCACTGACAGGATGTTGAGTTTCTCTAGTGATTTCCATGCAAGTCTTGCAAAACCTTTAGTTGAGACTCACAAACACACCCGCAGGGGTGAGGACACCCCCTTCATTTTCCAACGCTGTCTGACAGACGTGTCCGAGGAGCAGGGAAGCAGCAGGGTGGAAATACAGGGGCAAAGCATCATTGCTGCTGCCTGCTGACTGGCCCACCTTCAGCAGTTTTCAAGAGCCAAAACCATATCTTCATGCAATTTCTGCATACTTAGAGAAAAACCCTTAAGTAGGAAGAAGCTGATGTCTGTGTAACTGCTACTCTAGGACCTCTTCTTCACTGTGCTCTGGCCCTTGTGAATGGGTCTGGGAAGTGTAACTGAGGAGGGAAGGGGAAGATATTTACCCTTTTCAAGTGCAGATACCTGCCCAGGGCTCTAAATTAGGCAGAGTGTCCTGGGGCTCTGGGACTTGTGGCTGGAGGCCCATTTTGGAGCCAGGATCCTCCAAGTAATGATTCAGAGCCCCTCATTTGGTTTTGGCTTGGAAGTCCTCACCTGCCTGGAAACCTACAGGAAGCTCAAGCACAAACATGCATTTAATGATAAAACACAATTAATACAAAATGCCCTACAGCCCATCCAAAATGTTCCATCTGAGTCAATGACAATGTGGGGCTCAAGGGTAGCAAAATAGGACCATAAATGAAGAAGTTGCCAGACCCAAGCTGGGCTGTGCCTATGGTTTGTGCACATGGTCTGAGCCCACTGGAAATACCAGATAGCTGGACTTTGCTTATCCTTCGCTCCTGCAGATAAAACTAAATCAATATCCTCCTGTTTGATTCATGCTAAAAGCATGGACGTAGACAGCTCCTGCAGTCTAGCTGCTCCTTGTAAACTTTCCAAGCCAGGGTAACTTGTTTTTCTGTCTGAACCCCTATTTAAAGACCAATGTTTTCTGCTTACTTCTATTTCTCTAAACCTCAGCATGCTGTGTGACAGGAATCAGTCTGCTAATCTATAACTGAGATCTACAGAGCGAATTAAATGTGCTGTGTACTGGCTGGTGATCTTGCTGAAAGAAAAAGCAGAAAAACATAGAGAGGATAAAGAATGATCAGGCTTGGTATTTTAAGCAATTAACATTTTGAGGCCCTTTAAAATGGAAGAGAACATCTGTTAATAAAAGAAGAAAATGAGAAAACCAACCCCTCTAAAAACAATTATATGAATCAGCAGCTAAGGCTCAGATCTGTCATATGTTACTTTGAATTTTCTAGTAACTTTTAAAAACCTGAGTGTGGAGCCATAAATGGATTTATTTGCAGCTAAAGCAGTTTCCAAAATGTGAAAGGTGACCAGCATGCATAGAGGCAGAAGAATAAAGAGGGCTAGACAGGAAAAAGCATGCAGTGTTTGGAGAGGCAGCATTCTGGCCACAGTCAAAAACAAAAAAGGGAGAAACTCCAAGTTCATCAGTTCGGCAGAACTGATGGAAAATGGAGATTTCCATCCCAAATGGAAATCAGATTTTCATGAACATACTGGACTGGACTGGATTAAAAAAAACCCAACAAATATAAAAGCGAAGTGGAACTACCTTCCTGAACACATCGAAGTATTGATCTGATCATTGCATCCAAAGGGAAATCCCAGCAAACTGGTGTCTCTGCAGTGTGGCTGCACCTTTACAGACCTGTTTCCCCTCACTACAGCCACCTTCCCCCATCCTGGGGAGCTCCCTGAGTTTTGGGCCCATTGGCTACAAACAAAGGAGCTGCCCCAAAACACAGCAGTGGGGTGTCAGTGTGCTGGCTTTCTGCCAGGGCTTCGCTTAATGCCACTTTTTGCTTTTCTGCTGCTCAAAATGTGCATTTCTTGTAACTGCTGCTCTTCTGGGAGCAAAAAGAGCTAATTTCTATAGCTGCAAAATGAAGAATATGTTCCAAACTTGAGAAGGCAGAAATGTAATGGCTGCACCTCTCAAGCTGACAGGATGACCTAGAGGTGGAGTAATTTGAATTAAAAATAAATTCCAGTAAGTACCAGATGGAAGAAGAGTCCTTCTCCGGGAAAAAGAATAAAACCAGAAAGAAGTTTCCAAGCGGTTGAGAAAATATATTTTATTGGTGTTTGAAAGACTAAAACTGTTCAGACTTCTATTGCAAAGTGATAGGGAAAAGGAAAATACATTATCTGTCAGCTCACGTGTTTCTAGCCATGGATGCCAAGTTCACTGCACAGGTACGTTACAGAAAGGTTGACCTGATTTTCAGCGCTCCCCCGTGTCGTTTCGCACACTCAGCACTCCAGGGGAGGAGCATTTCATTGAGCATTACAGCTGCTGCTTTTGGTTGCTTTGACTCCATTAGCAAATAAAACAGTAAAATTATTACAGATGTGCGGCTGGAGGAGGAGAAAAGGAAAGAAAGACAGTTAATTTGCTTTAATACTGTACAGTACTTCAGACCATCTGCTTTAAAATTGCTTGGTGCACTGAGGGCTGGGTTGGCTGTATCGTGTATCCTCTGGCGCTGTACCAGTGCTCTCCCTGCACGGCAGGAGCGATGGACCCCGCGCCCGCTGCGCTGCATAGCAATCACACTGGCTTGCAAAGAGGCTAGGAAGAAGACTTTGCATTTGGTGAGAGTTTATCTGATACTAAATTAGTCTCCAAAAAAAAAAACCTCCCAAAAATATTAACTTTCTCCCTCCCAAAAGGTCAGGTGAGGCTTTTCTATTACCTTTACTTATAAAAACCTAAACATTAACTCAGACTTTGCTTAGCATTGACCTCTGTGCACCACAAAGGAGGGTGTGCAAGGCCAGAAACCCGCCACTGCTGCCCAGTTTCGCACTTGCCGATATCTGCTTCTCTGCCAGCCACTCAGCTCTGCGCACACATGATCCTTTATTTGCCAAATTATAAGCTATGGCAGGTCCCTGAGTGATGGCTGACCTAACTTAAGACAACACGAGAAACAAGGAGCTGTAGAGAGCTTCCTACAGAGACTGTTTCCCAGATGGTTTTTGTGATGGAAAGATGCTGTCCTGTTATTTCCCCAAGGAAGACCAGCAGGCTCTGCCTGGCACTCCCATTTACAGGAGTTGCCTTCAGCTCAGAATGGCAACAGTGTCTTTCTGGCACTTGTTTTATTTTTATCATTTATTTTGGCTCTGGTTTCTAATTCTGCAGCTGCAGATCCCATAAAACCTAGAAACTAAATCACGTTGCTCATTCCTGACTCTAGGAATGCATAAAGGTGAATCCTGGAAGGGATTTCACAAGGCATATTCTGGAAATACAAACAGATCTTCCATTGTAACCCCATTTTCCTTAATCCCCTCAGAGACAACCAAAACTCCATTGAATTATATATACAAACTACAGCGGGATTGTGCAGCTGCGGTGACACCAGGGCATGGAATCCACATTTCATCTTTTATGTAGTTGAAGTCCAGAAGGTCAGGCTTGTAGCCATGGCCATCACTGAGTCTGCCAAAACCATGGCTCCAGGTGCAGCGGGTGGGATTGCACGAGGAGCTGGGGATGAAGAAGAGATGGCAGAGAAAGAGAAAGCGTTGCTTTCTGCCGTCCCCCAGCTTTTTTTTTCTTGGTGTCACTCTTGTGTTGTAAATAGCAATTTTAGCTAAGCTATTAAAATTAATGAAGGAGATATTTCTGAGCTTTTTATCTGGAATGAGCTGGACACACCAACACTGCTGGAGAACAGAAAAGATAAGGCACCTGTAGAAATACTGTAATGAAAAAATATGGTATCTACAGTTGTTTGAAAAAGGAGATCTCTAAAATGTTGAACAGCTGAAGTTGGTCTCAGCTTTATGCTTGCTCATTTCACATCTCCTCATGGACGAAGTGGTACTGGTGTACAACAATGGGAGCTCCGACTGCACCAGAGACACGTCAGCAAAAACCCTGTGTTGCATGCCTTGCTTGTTTTATTCATCATGCTGCCTGCACAGGAAATGCCTTGACAAAGATAGAGGAGTGTAAATACCATTGTACTACACATATCTAATGGCTCTTGTGAGACAGGAGGGATGGCTGGAGCTGATCCAGAGAGGTGCAGGGGCCACAGCTTGCCTGGCCCAGCCGGCTGCACTCTGCAGGGTCAGGTACCCCCAGGCACCTCCTCAGGTTGCTGTTGCGGGAGGGACAGGTCACAGCTTTGCAGAATCAGGCTGGGAAAAAGGCAGATGTCATGTGGGATCTTATTAAGCATGCAATGCTACAGTGCTGCATGCAGAGCTGCCACCTGCCCCAGGTGGCTCTGGGGTCAGTGGAGAGGAGCACGCCCCAGCACCGCCGCACTTCATCAAAGTAAATATAAAACCTGGCGCAGAGCGAGAACTAACACGAGGAAGGGGAAATCTATTAAAGTCATGCAGATCACTTGGGAGGCAGGGCTTATTTGGGCAAAATGTATTTTAATCTGATTTTAATGAGACTGATATTTTAAAAAGTATGTTGAAGAACACTGTTGGGGATACAGAAAAAAAGCCATACTCAGAATTTCAGGCTGCGGAATTGTTTAGGCTCCATCTGAAAGAGGCAGCCCTGAAGAGTTTAAATTGTTTAATTATCAAAAAGGAGATGGAGAAGTAACTTGATCACCATGGAATTCCACAGAGAATAAATAATGGTTACTAGAGAGTTAAGTGGTTCAGGGAAAAAAAGATGTATAAAAAGAATGAATAGCTGAAAGCTGAAGCCAAATAAATTCAGACGAGAAAACCAGCAGAGTTTTTAGCAGTGCGGATGATTAATCACTGGAACAAATTACCAAGTGAAGCAGCTGATTCACAATCTCTCAGTGCTTTCAAATCACAACCAGTTGTTCTAAGCCTGGAGTGGATATCCTTGGTTAAACAAAAACTATTGGGCTTAATAGAGAGGTAACAGAGTGGTATTTAATTACTCACAGCATGAGTGGCCAAGCGGCACCTGCAGTCTTTTGCAACCAGTGAAGCCACTCTTGCCTCCCTCCTACCTCCCAGCACCAAAATCTCCATGTTCCCTAACCACACCACTGACTGGGGGCAATGGGACAAGGCTGCCCTCCCCGTTCCTGCGAGGGCTCCAGGGATGGGGGCTGGCACTGACACCAACAGTGCTGGAAGCAGGCGCAGGGGCTGCGGAAACTCCCCTTAAACTTTACCTCTAGCAGTCCCCAGCCCTGCCATGTCCCCCACACCTCCCATGGCTGCCCTGTGGCTCCCTGTGACACCCCATCCCGCCAGACACATCCTTGGGCACAGCTCTTGAGAGCTGCCTGGCTCAACTAGCCCAGGGCTTGTTTGGAAACAAGTCTGGGCTTTACTTCACTGTTGCATTGCTTGCCACTTTTTGCTGGTTCTGTTAAACACAATTATGTTTTAAATATTGCACAGAAATTTGGACTGGAGCTCTCTCTGGCAGGAAACTCACCCAAATGCACTGAAAAAGAAAGATTCCCACATGCAAGGCAATAACTGACAACAACTGACAACTTTCATCTTTTCTCAGCTGCAGTGCTACATTTATAACATTAGGCGAAGCTATGTGAGGAAATAAATGCCAGAGCCATCCTCCCACAGCCCAGCACAGAGTCCATTAAGAAATCCCGTTGGTTCTCTAGAGAACACTCAAAGCACAGGCACTAAGATGCTGCTTTTAGAAAGATAATGGATAAAGATGAAATCATTTTTTCAGATGAGTCTTTCCTTTCCATAGGGGATGTCTTTATGGTTCCAATGATATAGAAGAAAGAGTATTCACTTCCTAATGAAATGAAAAATTTCATTAATTTTGGGATATTCATTCTTTTAAGAGCTTCACTCCTTGAGTTCATTAACTCCACGGATGTGGCTTGCGCTGATGCTGCCTTGCAGCCCTTCCCAGGATTTGCTTTCTGTTCTCTGCTCTGGGTCAAGACCTAGACAGTTTTCCAAGCCCCAACGTAATGCTGGCGGTTACCGAGCAGATACACAGAGATACTTACTATTGAACGATGAGAGAAAAATCCTCTGATATTCTCAGCTGCTGTCAATCTCACCAGTTCATTCTGGCTGACTTCCTCAGCAATTACAGAGCTCATTCTGGTCCTGCAAACTGTCCAGAGCGTGGTAATTCGTGAAACTTTCAAGGCAAGTTTTGTGAGCTCTTTTGCCCTGAACCATGCAAGATGTGGCAGCAGTCTCAGCTGAGCAGCCAGGGAAGTCTAGGAGCAGCTCCGTGGGGCTCCTGGCGACTCTCAGTCATGCAGAGCCCCATTAGCATCACCGAGCATTGGCTTTTGCGTTATTTGATGTAAGTAGCCTTCAGCATGTATAAAGCCTCAGAAGCAGCATGAGATTTGGAGAGTTTTTCTATCTACAGCAGCAGGAGTGGGCCATAGGATGAGAATAAGTACTTTAATCACAAGCAAATTATTTGTGAAACTGTTTCCTATGTAGTTGAAATGATGAATAAAAAAAGTGGTGAAGAAGCAGGTGTTATAGAGCCTTAAAAGTGAACTGATCATCATCTTCCTTTTTTCTGTCCCATTTTTTTTTTTTTAAAACACTTAGCATTCTTGGGGATGCATGGTCCTTTCTTAGCATTAGTTAATTTTTTTTTTTTAATTTGTCTTCAAGGATAACAGATTTTCTGTGACAGAGATTAGTCCAACAGTAAGTTGACTCACATGCTTGCATAGCTTTGCATTGTGGAAATAATTTTCACTGTAAAATTCTACAGTAAAAAAATATCTAAAAATCAAACCAAATACAATTCTGGACAGAAACCTGCTATTCTTCCTTAATAAAAAATGTAACTTCATTGAGTGGGTGTTCTACTGCTGCAAGATCAGCAGCAAAGTAAGTGTCATAGGGCATGTATGTGAAGTTTTGCAGTATTTTTGGATTTTGTTTTCTAAAACTAATAAATTATGAAAATGTGCTTCCAGGAAGCTAGACTTTGATCTAAAGAAAGGCCATCTATAATAAAGCCAAAGGAAAATGCACTAAAGGGAATACATTCTGATGATGAACAAGGTTTTTTTTTATTTATAAATTTTTAAATCTCTGTTTATCTCTGTCTATACATACATACATACAAATCTCTCTATATACATATAGATAGATGTTTTCTGTTCTTGTTTCATCAATGTTAAAAAAAAAGAGGAATTATTAAAGTATGTTCTTCTGGTTCCAAACCACTGTGATTATTTGCTTCTTGCTAAACAACGCTTTTGTGAGAACCAGCTCTCTTACATCAATTATCTAGAGTGGAATGATTCAGCCTATGGAAAAAACGTGATGTGAAAATCAAAAGATGGTCTAAAATCTAAATGTTGGAAAGAGTATCTTTGGTTGTAAAGTTGCTAACTAGTAAATGAGATTTGTGACTGACAAGCTGATCCTTGGACAAAGACATGGGAGGCAGAGGGGTGGTGATGTGAATTTGCATAGTCAAGGCACAACATTGGGAAGGACAAGAAGGAAAATAGGTTCATTTTTACAAGCATCTTAGGTATGTGCATACTACCCTGGGGGATGAGGAACGAGGAAGAATGAAGAAAGGAGCTGTATAACTACTTTGAGGTCCAGAAAGTAGTAGGCAATAAAGCTATTTAAAGTCCCTGGTTAAATGTGAAAGGAATGAAGGGTAAGGGAGTCAGTAGTAGTGAGCAAGGTAAGCACATCAAGTGAGCGGGACCTCAACAACAACAAATACACCATCTGAAGGGAGGACTGGGATTGATGAGGCACTTTATGGGAGGGAACAGACTGCTCAGGGACACAGGCTGAGGTTCCAGAAGTAAGCTGGAGATAACTTTGGACAGAGAAGCAGAGAAAGCGAGGAGGAGGACTCGTCTAGCTTTGAACCGATCAGCATGGGACTTATTAAGAATAGGATGGTGAAAAGCACTTTTGCGATCGTGAAATATCAGCGATAGTGTTCTCAGGAAGGCAAAGAGGGAGAAAATAGTAACAAGGATGAATTCAAGACAGCACACTTTGGTTCCTTCCAATGATTGGTTAAGATTTCTGCATGGGAAACAAATCTCCAGAGAAAGGTACTCAGGAGGCTTGGCTGTTCCTTAAGGAATTTAAAAGCAAATAATCCTGCTGTGGAGAGGGAGTAGGATGTTAAACTGTGAGCTTTTTAGCGACCTGAAATTTTAAAAAGAATTGTTATAGGAAGTAGAAAGCAGGTGACAAATAATTCATATTAAAATGACCTTTGAGCCACACTGAGTTATCCTTCAGCTGTTCTGCTATGTCAAGGAAATCACAAACATCATACTCTTGCACCTCTCTTTCCTCCTCCCAAAAAATAGCCACTACTGCAATGCTTAAGGACCGCGGCATTTAAGATGTTTGAAGTAGTGTGTACACACTGCTCTGGGAATGTCTCACTGGTGTACTTAGTGCCGTCCTTAGGAATATGAAGTGGACCTGTCCAAGGGAGTTCAGAGCTACCAAAAGGGAGATGTATGGGCTGAGGTGCTGTATCTGCATCCTGTAGAGGAGAGAGGATCGATGGAAGATCTCAGCCCTGAAATATAGCTGAGAAAAATGTTGTAAAGAGAAAGAAACTGTTTCCAGAGATATGACAGGTAAAGGAAGACGTTCTAGACTTAAATTGCAGCAAAGGGGACCTAGGCATTAGGAAGATGTTTGTACTTCTGGGCTAGCTAAGCACGAGGACACTCTGATCCTATGAGGATGCTCAAAATACATCACTGTGTGCTAAAATGCAGCCCAAATCAACACTTTTCAGACTGGCAACTGGCTAGCCTGTCACTCTCCCTTGGTGAAGGAGTCATGGGCAAGGATTTCTCTCTTTTTCCATGTCCCATTTTCATTTGAACCGCAGTGAAAAAGGCTATAGGATTTCCACTGCTGAGGTTTAAAGGACAGATTAGGCAGAGATTTGCCAGGATTTTTTCTGCCTGTGTGGGTTTGATATGCAGTTTCAATGCCAAGTGAAGAAAAGCTGCAAACTTTCAAAATTTCCTACCCACCATAAATTCTAGGAAAAAACCCAAACACCCAAATAAAGGAGGCTCCTTTCCAGCCTCAGTCCTACGCCGCAGCAAGAATTTGGAAGCTGTCAGAGCCCAACTACATGCAGCACTTGTGGGGCTTTCTAACTTGCAGAGATGGAAGGCCATTTTCCTGAGTGTATGGCAGAAATGAAAAAGGTCTTGGAAAGGCTGACAGGACTTGGAGATAACATCCCTTTTCAGAAGAAATCTGCCTTGTGGCAGATCTGCCTTAGATCTAAGGATCCTGGCAAGGTGTGCTTGGAAATCAGCCCTGCTCTGGGAGCCAGGCTGAAGATTCGGCAAAAGTCCGCTGAGCTAAAGATTTTTAGAGACAAATATTTCAGCTTCTGTGACCATAGCTATCTGATTAATGCTTCTGACTAAATTTGACCAATTTATGGCATAAGCTGTTTCTCGCCTCTGATCTCAGAAATGCATTATTAAACAGCATTGAATTCCCTAGAAATCTACCGGGTTTTTTGATACGAGGAAAGACTCCTGCCCTCCGAAGTGCTACAACACATGTCTTTCTAGGAGGCTTGCCACGCAAGCACGCTCTGAGCTGGCTCCTGCCCATTTCGAATTGTGCCAGAACCGCAGTGAACAAAGGCTCGCTGTAAAGACTGAAGGGCCAATAAACATAAATGGTGTGTCTCTAACAGCGAGGAGAGGTGGGTAAGACACAAATCACGCTGTAAATAATTCAGTCAATGAACTGAAGTAAGATATCCACCATTTTGTCACGTTGAGGGTGTAATTTGCACACATAGGGAACTGCAGTCTGTCCCTGACAGCTCCTGTCTGCTGCTCCTGACACGTTGCCCCTGCTCCAGCGTGGGCTCTCCACAGCCACAGCTATTTTGGGGAATGTTCTCTTGCTCTGGCGTGGGGTCCTCCTCTCTGCTGCCCCGTGGGCCCTTCATGGGCTGCACAGAAATACCTCTCCCCTCCTCCTCCTCAGACACAGGCACTAGCTGGGCTGTTTCTCACATCTCACACTTTTTTCCTCATCCCCACTGCCTCTGTGGTGTTTTGCCCTTTCTCAAGGGCCACCTGCGCTGCTGATGGACTCAGCTGTGCCCTGTGGCGGGGCCATAGCACGGGCGGCTGGAACCGGCTGTGTCCAGCATGGGGCAGCCCTGTCCTCTCCTGACGGAGGAGGCCTCGCAGCCAGCACCTGGACAGGCACACCCAATACAAGGCTTGGCTAAAAACACTCAAACCTTCAGTCACAAGTGTAAAAAGAAAGGGAGATATGCGAGCATGTGAGACCTGGCAGCCCAGGCGTCACCAGGAGCAGTCCCCCAGCAGGTCACCTCCTCCCCAGCCTCTGGTGTAAGTAGATTTTTTTTTTTTAACTTTTTCTTCCTTTTTTTTTTCAGTTCTTTGATGATTCTTAGACACCCCTTTCCTTTGGGAACTAAGTTTAGGAAAACAACCCTTCTTTTGCAGCCATGCCTGCGGCTGTGACTAGCTTGGGGCTCCTCTTCCCTGACAGGGTTATGGCTGCCCCCTCGGGCCTGGCCCCAGCTGGGCCATTACCCATCTCCAGGAGCACCAGGGCTTGCCAGGGCAGCACAGGTGAGAGGAGCATGGGGGTTTATAAGCCCCTCTCAGGCAGCTTTGTGCAGTCAGGCCTTTGGAGGTCAGCAGCAGGGGCTGAGACAACCCTGCAATGGCAATGCTGTCCCAAAATGGAGAGATGAAGGTACGTGTGTGTGCTTTGGGTGCTTCTAACCCTCCTCAAAGTCTCTGAGCAAATGTTGAACCCCACCACTCCTGAGATTTCTGCTGGCAGTCATCAGTGGCCTTCTGGTGTCAATAAGGCTCTGGGAGAAAGGGATATATTTGCAGCTGCCTGTGTGGTGGGCAACCAAATTCCAGCTCCTTAATTTATTTCTTTAGTTGTATGGAATCAAAACTTTCAGATATTTCCTATTTTATTGTGGGGAAGAGGGTACCACTGAGTGCAAGAAGCTGGCATGATGTCACAGCTAGTCCAATTAAACTCATCATTTCTTCTAATGTTGGATGTGGTCTAGCATCCAGACAGAGTAGTGTAAGAATTTATCATCAGTGTGGACATTTCCAGTAAAACAGCAAATCTAATAAACCATAATTACTTCTTGGCATTGGAACTGCTGTACTGAAACTCATTATAGTAGTCATTGATTTCTGTCTTTTAAAAAACTTGTAGTATTTGTTTTAAAAATGAAAACATTGGCAAAACAATCTATCTAAAAAAATGTAAGATTTTAAAAATCTATAATAGTGTGGCAATTGTGATACACGAAGCTGTGAGTCTGAGTGTCTGCAGTGTGGCCCCAGTTCTGGATAGGCCAGGCAGCAATAAATTTTGTAAAGCTTAAAAAAACAGGATGCTATTCAAATAGAAAATGCTATAACCACTAACAACTTCCTAGCTTATAGTTCTTTGCTTTCTTTAGTAGGGAAACTTTATTCTTTCTTAAATGCTTTAATTCTCGAAGTGTTATTGTCATTGTCTACAAAACTACTTAGCTTTGATCACGTGTAAAAGCCAGTGTGAAGATGTACCATAATAAAAACAAGTTTCAGAATGCATGAATCTAAATATGCAAGCTATGAATTACAATTTCACTGGTTGAAGGGAAGCAGACATTTTGTGTTTAAGTTATCAGAATTTTTTTTTTTTATGTTACCCTAAAATGAATTGATAAGTTTAAGGTCTGCTACCACTCAAATGCTTTTATACTGAGGACCTCAATTCATAGAATCATAGAATCATAGAATGGTTAGGGTTGGAATTCAGCAAACACCTCTACCTGCTACCGAGTACTGCAGGATTTAAGCACGTACTGATAGCAGGTCTCTGGCACCTGCTTTTCACTGCTTAAAAGCCTGAGATTGCCTTTCTATCAGTGATATAGCAACTAAGTTATGCATACCAAAATTCCCTCTTGACTGTATCTTAACAGATAGCTGTGTATTGTGTGCTACCCAGGTGCGATAGCTCTTCTTCCTTCAATGAAAATGGTGTATGCATTCAAAAGCAGTTCTGGAGAGAAAAGCTTCTGATGTTTCCTCTTTGTGCTTTAAGAGACTGCTGATAAATGTAGCTGTTAATGCTTTTATTTTCTGATTTTAGTGGAAGTGATGGCCTAGGTCTCTGTACCCTCTGAGCTCTGTGGCCTCTCCTGGCTGGTGAAGCAGTGTTTCCCTGATGGTGCAGCAGTCCTGGGAAGGCAGGATGCTAACTGGATTGCAATAGGAAAAGGGGTTTACCAGGCTGCTGCAGCAAAACACTTTTCCTTTTGAAATTATTCCCCAAGTAGCCCAGCAGAGATTGAGGGGACCCTACTTAACCAACGGGTACATGGGCAGCAGCTGCTGTATTTTCCAGTTGTGTGTGGGTGTGCATACACATATGGGTCAGCTTCTCAGTCTGGTTGGATGCAGCAGCGAGGAGTGCCGAGTCATCTGAAGAGACTTTCTCTGAGTTTCTTTAAAAATAGAAAGGGAGGGCGAGAAACATTGTTCCTAAGTGGTTGCTTGGAATTACTTCTGGTAGGGGCCAGATTGCAATTACAGATGTGCTGAACGCAGTGTCAGCTCTCTTGACAAATTCAGTATTTGTGCTGCTGTCCACAGTATCTATTTCAGACAGCTTGAGCCATAAAGTGCTCTGCCTATAAGACTGAGAGTGTGAGTAGAGCTTGCAGATGCTGACAGAGCCTCGGGTTTGTGTTCTTCACATACATTCATGCTGATTGCTGTAATGAGGGGACCAAACAATTTTAAAATCAGGGCATCATCAATTTGCACTTTTTTTTTTCTGCAAGCTTTATGCCTTTCTCTAGACAGAGTAAAAATTGAAGCTTAAAACTTCACCTTTCTTTGCAGCTAGGCTGTTTGGTCTTTCTTTATATTCTGAAAGAGTAATACTGATCTGAGGATGTTATTCTAATTTCAGTATTTTCTATTACATTTTCTAGGCATTCAATTGTTTGATTAGATTTTTTTTTTTTTTTGACCATTGCTGTAGCCTGGAGCAGAGACTCTTATTGAGCTACTCAGGAAGATGCTTCATGAATGTAAAGTTGTGCAACATGTACAGGTAGCTCTTGCAGAATGTATCACTTGCAATAGCCAACACCAATACTTACCTGCTCTATGTGAATAAAGAGAGTAGCTAAAAACTTGAAACCTGGCTTCCTAACAGTGAATGCTTCTAAGTGTATGATGTTCTTGTTTGTTAGAGATAGTGTAAGCTGATGCTTTATAAAAACCATTTAGAGAATTTTAACTAATCTTAACCCTGCAGATATAACTTTTTTTTTTTTATGTCTCCACTGCTTATTGCTTTATGATAACATTGTCTTGTAATTACAGTTGATCCATCCATGGCAGAAAAAAAAAAAGGCTGGCTTCATGAAACTTTGCTTATGATTTTTTTTTATGTGGTTTTTTTTTTTTTTTTTTCTTTTTCCCCCTGAATGTCAGTTTTTAAATGTCAATATGCTTGGAGTGGGATATCTTTTTTTTTTTTTTTTTTAGAGAAGATCCCTCAACACTGAGTGGGCTTTTCAGGCCTCCAGAAAACAGTCATCTAAGATGAATTCTCCTAGCTATGAACAGATTTCTTATGAGGAGCTGTGCATTCAGAGTTGGTTTGATTGTTGTTTCATTTCTGAACATGAAGTAAGTGAGAGTCAAGATGCTCTGCCATGCAATAGCACCCTTTCTGCACGCTGTTCTATGTTACTCTTGAAATGTTTTATGCAAGCCGCATGACTAACGGAAGGCGATGAGACTGCATTTGGTGTCAGTCAATAGTCAATAACTCACCTGTGTTAAGTGAGTTGTTGTTGAGCAATAAATAACAACTTGGACTAAATGCTGCCTGAGCTGAATTGCAATTGGAAAAAGTGAATGATTGGAAAGGAAGTATCCATCAGAGGTCAAACAGGCCTTTCATCAAAACATTTATTTTTTGAATGCACTTGGAACCTCTAGGTGGGCTGATGCTGCTTCAGATGTGAAGGGAAAGATGTGGAATGCAGAGAAGTGGTTTATATTCTGGATCATGGAGAAGGATGAAAAACTTGTCTTTTGCTGCTTTAAGTTTCATAGGTGCAAAATGGATCTCGGGTTATCTCAGTGCTGACTTGAAATACACTGTGCCTTGGGTAGATGAGGGCCAGCTGCCTGAGTCTGAGAATACAGACTTGAGAAATGAGGAGATGCAGTCACTCCACACCACCAAGAAGGGGGAGTTTGGCTTCTGGTTGTGTGCTCTTCCTACCTTCCTTGGACCTGCTCTGGTCCTCGCTGTGTTGTTTTCTGTAGAAAGGCAAAACCAGCACAAGGAAGTGGGTAGTGGTCTCTAAATTAAACAGTTTGGTGAAGGGTGAAGCTCTGGAGTTGGCTAAGGGACGAGAACTGTCATGAAGCAGAGGAAGGTTAGAAAGGGTGGAGAGCAATGCTGCCCTGCCATGTCGGAGTCATAAACTGCTAAATGAGCTCTACTGCCTGTGAAACTTTTGCTAAACACCTAGTATATGAGAATCAACAGGTCTGAGCAACATGGAGGAGCAAGGAAAATGTTCTTATTTTCTTATTCAGTCCAGTCAAACATGTGGAAATTAAAAATGCTGAATTTAGCCAGAAAGCTATCACTGAATACCAAGGAGTCAGTTTCTACCTTTTCTGGAGGTGGTACCTAGCAGCAGCAGTTTAGAACGAGGCAGTGGGCTTCTTGCTTCCGAGATGATTCCTGACAGTCTCAGGGGGACAGTGAAGGGGGACTCTTTCCCTCGTGATCACTTTCAGTATTTACTTAACAATGCTGTTGTAACAGAGAGGAAGTTTTCTGCTAAGCTTGTATGTGGATTTTTTCATTTATAGGAGATAAGAGACATTCGTCCCATTAGACATGAGCTCTCTGTGAAAAGCAACTTTTGGAGTTGTACGCATTACTTCTTTTTATGACTGTGTTGATGTTCTTCTCAGCCACCCATACTTAACAAAGAACTAAAAAGCAATTCTAATTTAAAAATAAGTGTCTGTGAAGCTTAAAACTACTGGAACTCCCCCCCCCCCTTTTTTTTTTTTTTTTTTTTTTGTTAAGGACCATTTGCAAGTTTCATTGCACTGTTATCCTCAGGTTTGTCATGGTTTACACCCTGGATTGATTTGGAATTTGTGACATGCTGGAGCTGGAATTTCTAAGTTCTTCTTCCTAAAGTGTCTTACCTAGTGAGATGTACCTTTAAACTATCATTTATATTGACATGTAGAGCAGAAACAGTTTAACTAAAGTCATGTAGATGCTTGCACACTCAAGAACTATGTCACCGATGAACACAAACAACAAGCAGGTAAACCAGGGTGCCAGAATTGAAGCAGTATGGGTTCCTTCTTCCTTGGGAAAAGGCAAACCCATTCCTCAGATTGCTTTTACTCAAGGGCCAATGTAAACTTGGTGGGCAGAATGGTGGAGAAATCCAATGTAAACCTCAGGGGGATGTAATCTCAGGGGAAAAAGAACCTGTGATTTAAGTGAGGCCACAGGGTCAGCTGAGGCCATGAGGTGTAAGTACAGCTCACACTGTGAGGTGTGAGTACGGTTGTTGGGGTCCAGGACTGGCACCAAAAGTATTTGGGTTCAGGGACTGGTCCCCTAGTCATATGGTGCTGGTGAGGGCAGCCACACAATTGTTTGGGTTGGGATTGTGTCACAAGATTATATTGGGGTTGAGGTTGCATTAGGAGATTTTGTTGGGGCCAGGGGGGTGGAATGCAATTTGTTTGGGTCAGGACCTGGCCCCAGAGTTCTTGGGGTTGGGGATGGCTCTGAAGGTATTGGGAGTCAGGGGGATGGCTCCACAGACATTTAGGGATGGAGGGGAATGGCTTCTCAATTATCTGGGGCCAGAGGGAGCAGCCCCACAAACTTTGAGGGCAGGGTTGTGTAATGAGATTATATTTGGCTCAGTGGAGTGCAATCCAACCTGTTGAAGTTGCAGGGAGGGGTAGTCCCACAGTTGTTGGGGTTGGGAAACAGCCCCAGAAGTAGGAGCAGCATGTGTTTGGCAAATGGGCATAAACAGCCTGTCCCCAAAGCCTGATGATGGTCACCAGGGGACTCCCAGGTTGGCTGGGCAGGACGGCTTTGTTGTCCTCCAGCACTGATGATGCCATCTTCTTGGTCCTTGCCTACTCTTGGCTCTCCTCCTGTGACTGAGAAATACATATCAGATTTTCTCCAGAAGCTTTGTTACACATGCATTTACACGCTCCCTTGTCTCTAAGTTTTGATCTGAATTACAAATACCTTTTAGTTAAAATGTAGGTCTTCAAATGATGCCTTTTAAATGATGGCACCTTTGTTAAGAAAGCACTGAAATAGGATCCTAGGGCTGCAGAGATGCACAATGAATATACCAAAGCATGGTGTGAAGTGGATGCTTGCAAGAGACAAGACATGCTGTTGGAAGTATAATATTTAAAAAAATGCTTGTTATTTCTGTGAAGAAACCTGGTATGAATAGTCTTCTAATTGATATTCTAATGGATTTACATGATACAAATATTCTGATTAAATCAGAACAAGCATAATGACTTCATTATCAGATACATTTTTGTTCTATTTAAATTCATCCATCTATCAGAAATGCTCACTGAAATACTAGAAGGGCACTCACTAGTTGCAAAATAGATTAATTACAAATTCTAATGGACAGGAATTGATCTAATCATCACTCCAGGATTCTTGGAGAATTAAAAAAGCAGCCAAAATGCTCTCAAGTAAAATGTCTTACTTTCTGGACACTGATAGAGGTCAATAGCTAGAAAATATGGAGAAAAATATTTTCCCTTGCTCTGATTTTAAGATATTTGTCTACATGTGAGTTGTCTACATGAAAAAAAAAAACCAAAAACAATTTCTTCCTTGTAATTAAGCTATGCTCTCCCTATTCCAACCTTTAGAATATTTTTTTTTCTAGTTAGATAGAGAAAACTAGCATCATAGAAACGATGTAATTCCAGCTGAAGCTAGATCAAATGTGAGACTGTGGCTTGTCTTCGATTAATGCAGAATTTCAGAGCATGAAGGCTGGTTTCTGCTCTGAACCAGGCGTTCACTGGGGAACCCTAGGCCCTGGCTTTCAGTCCCTGGACCTGTGACAGTTGCTGAAGTACTCTGTGGTGGGAAGTGCCTGGGAGATGTCTGTGAAGGTGAGAGAAGTGTCTGGCTGTGGAGAAGCACCTCAAAATGTGCAGTGAACCTTGTGAAGGACGGGGATTGTGGGCGCAGCTCCTTTGCTGGTGGCAAGCTGGAAAGGCAATGTATCTCTTGGGTTTCTTCTGTGTGGTACACCTGGGAATTCCTCTCCAGTAGTTTTGGCTTTGATAGTGTGATCTTAATTCATATTGCTAAATTTTAATGGTCTTCACCCCACTTTCAACAGGATGGCCTGATGCTATATACACAGTAGATGGGATTTTTGAAACTTCCTCTCCTTCCTTTCCTGCTCTCTGGCCTGTCTCACCCTCAAGCCACCTCATCCTGTTTCTCCAACTCAAAAATATTTTGCATTCCTGTGAAGTTAGTCTTGGCTCCCTCAAAATCCTTCCTCCTGCTAAACAGTTTCTCCCAGGGAAATTCTTGCACCTTTTCAAATCCTTCCTTGTTGCCTACAACCCACTCTAGGGAGGGACCCCACAAGCTCAGGTACCAGTAGGTCCTTCCCACTGCTGGCAAAGTGCTCCTAATCGATAGGTTTTAGAGTGTCTTCTGGTGAGCCAGCTCCTCTCTTGGGAGATATCCAGGCTTGCCATCAACAAGCCAAGCTGGGGTGAAGGGGGAGATCTCCGCATGAAAGGCAGTGGAAAGGAAAATGGGCAGTCAGCAGTTGAATAAAATTTGTCTGAGGCTCCTTGCAGTTCCCTTCGCACATCTGAGAATGTCTCAAAATATCAGCAAACTTTATTCCCTTATGGGATTAAGACAGCAGTTAAAATCTGTTTGCATTTTTCAAGCTGCTCTTTTAAATGTTGTGGAGAACAGGCAACTGCTGTATGGTTGGCATCATCCATTCTATTGCGCTCTGGTAACTGCTTAGCCATGGCATGGTTACACATCCAGTAAGAACCAATAAAAGTTCACATTTCCACCTCAGAAATAAATGCATGAAGTTCATCTGTGTAGTTGCCAACTTTTACCCTTGTTACTCTTATCTCCCACCCCTACTTCAATGCCTGTTACACTCGTTTGCAACTACATTGCATAGGATTAATTACTTTGCACAATTGATTAGTATCTAACACTTGCTGAAAAACCAATTTAAATAACCACCTTAAAATTATTCATGAGGACAGTACTTTGCTATGCTCTTAGGGCTAATCCTTCCTTTGGCAGTACAGGTAACAGTGCCTTGTATGTTTGTTTCTTTCCTTAAGACTATGATTTTTAGTTGCTTATAACTTTGTCCAACTCCCTGTCCTTTATTGTGTGTCACAGATACAACAATTTCAGTTGAAGTAGTCCTAAGAAAAATGTATTAAAACAAAGTTAAAGGAAAAAAAATCTTAATTTGTTTATGCTAAAAATGTTCTTAAAACAATTTTCAGCAGTCTTAGTAGATTCCCTGGTCATCTGCAGCCAAGAGAGCACTGAAAGCGTCAGCCTTATATATGAAGAGATCTAACCTCAGTCAGTAGCAGGGGAGATGTTGAAGCAAACCCCAGTGCAATCGTAAACCTTCCCAGAATTTCAGTGAATTGATTTGTACGGTGTAGCTAAGTAAGTGTTCCCTTGTCTAAGTAAGTGTTTCTAGCTGACAGGGTCCCAGTCCACAGTACTGATCTCCTGATTCTGCTCCTGCCATTGCTCCTCCCTAACTGTCAGGAAGGACGACTGGGGGATGCCTGGCTCCCCTCCTGCTGTCCCAGCTGGAGGATTTATCTGTCAAGTTCTGAGCATGTATAAACTCACATAAGAAAATATCCCAAATATTTTAATGAACAGGGATAAATTTTCACTACATAGCAAGAAACATGTCTGTAGTACTATTCTGTTCCTCTGCCCACCTGAAAGCAGGGAGATAGAAGTTCTCAGCTAAGCACAGAAAAACATTGAATACCATCAAGGAAGAAATAATGTGTTTTTTCCAGTCTTGCTTTCAGATGAGCCAATCTTAGCAGAGACTTAAATCTGGCTCAAAATAAATGCTTGACAAAAAAAAAAAAAATCAATTGGAGTGTCTAATCTGGCAAAAAAATTAAATGAACAGGGTGGTGCTATTACCTCTTGCTAAAAGTACACACACACAACGAGGGTGAACGCTCAGTTGAGGAAGAAGGGTAGGAGCTCTGCGAAGTACCAGCGTGGGGAAGTATTACAGTAAAGATGTCAGTAAAACCAGGTGAATTTTACACCCTTTAAACACTTCAATATGTAAAAAGGTTTTCTAGAGGAAAACAGAACATGGGTGATGATATCAGGGAGACCTCCCAGAGAGCTTCTATAAATCTTTTGCAAGTATCAAAATCTTCTACAAATTTGCTTCTTATTTTAGTGGGGAATCCCTAGGTGCTGAAATCTGTATGATTGTTTCTCAATAGGTCAGCTCAAATATATCCATAATGTGTAAGGCTTTGGTTTTTTTTCTATATATTCCCAACAATCTTTCTTACAAATATTAAATATTTGATGCGTTAAAATATCTAAATTCTGCAACAAATGACATATGCTTTGCAAATATCAAATTTTTATTAATGTATTTCACAAGGTGCCAATGCACTAATATCCTCTAAAAAAAAAAAGTGTTAATTCAGTGAATTTTGTACAGTAAGTGAATATGGAGATTAAAATAACTGGATAACCCTAGTGAACACAATAACATCTATAGGAAAGGTGATTTCTTGGGGGAGACAAAGCTGTTTCTTGAAAATCTTCCTATCCCTGTAACAGTTGTATTGCTAACAGGAAAAAAATGATGCAACTTAGCCTATTTGAAAGGATGCCTTTTAAGAATAGCACAGTACATTTTTTTCCCCTTGCCAATCTCCTCATTTCTATTGTAAGCAAATGTTCCAGCCATAGAGGTGAATATGTCAGATGTTCTTTGTCCTGCCCTTCTAAGCGAACATGGCCTCTGTGCTGCTGAAGGCAACACCTTTAACCGCTGCCTTTTCCTCCACTTGACATTAGTTCTGAAATATTAAATGTTCATGCCTTACAGATCTAGCATTACTGAAAAAAGGAGGTGAAGGCAAGAGCAAATCAGATTAGAGCCGCTCCTTAAGTAGACTATGATTCTAGCACTAGTGCACTTGGAGAATATACATTTATGTTAATTAAACCTCAGGAAAATTGTCATAGTGAGAGTTTTCATCTTTCTTCACACCCAGTAGGATTTTGCAACGTGCATCAGTAATGTGTTTTTGGATTTGGCTGTATAAGATACAATTTTTCTTCTACATGTAGCAATTTGGAGTAAAATAAATTGCTGCCACTTAAAATTTTTCAGTGCCCTTTTACTGAGCTTAGGCCATTTCAAATGACATTTCACAGGTAGCATGGGGACAAATCATCAGCAGGGCAGTCATGTTTAGCTGCTCATTAATTGAATCAGTGTTATGAAGCATGAATTGGCAGAATGAACAAAGCTAAAGCAATTACTAAACTCTCTGCAGAAATGTGTAGAAAACTGAGGGTCTCATTTAAATTGTTAACATCTTACCAGTATTACACTTGAACTCAGAAACAATTAATTTGATCACCTGCCATACATATTAATTATAATTATGCTGAAACAATTGAAAAGAGACTTATTTTCTCATTTGGTGGGAAAAGGAGGTAGAAAAATAATGTAATATGTAGTTGGTAGGGCCGCTCTTAAAGTGGGAAAGTGATCACTTTCTCTCTTGAGAATCACTTTCCTCTCTCGGTGGGAAGGACAGCAGATGGTGAAGGAGCAAAGGAAGGAAACACAAAAGATGCCACTGTGCTGCACTTTGCTGCCTTTGCCTCAACTACTGTCACCAGCGGTGATCTCTGAGCAGCAAGGCTTGCTCTTCAGAGCTAGCTAATCACCAGCAAAGAGCCTTCCTTTCTCAGGTGTGGGAGTTGCATGCTTACCAGTTGCTAATCCAAAGTCCCTTGCAGGAGACCAGAGTAGGCATTACTAACGTCTTACACCATGCCAGCCAAGTCATTAATTTTCTGATTAACAGCAGTTCTTACAAAAAGAGACTAAACTGTGCATTACTCTAGACATAAATCTCTTGCAGTGGCACTAAATTGAGTAGGAGCAAGTGAAACGGCCCACATGAAGCTCATACCTTGCTAACAGGCCAGTTACATAGACAGGCCATAACTTTTGAACAGCCTGGAACAAATCCGTAGTGTATATAGTTTCCAAAATGCCTACATTATCTATTGCTTAATCAGTAGTTGTGTAAGAAATCACTGTGGCTATCGGAGCAGAGGAAACAGCTTTACTGCTTCTATTAAGAAGTGCCATTATGCTACAGCAACGCATTATCTTCATAAATCATTTGTACTGGGAATATATTTGTCAGGTTTCAAACAGATTGTGTAATTATCACATAATTTTATTTCAAGGGTTCATAACAGGGAGTTAGATATGACATTTGGTAATATAAACAGTGCACTTGATTCACATAGCAGTTAGCCATAAATGTTTAAAGAACTTGGCTCTAAAGGGTTTTTATAAGACTGTTTGACAGCAGGTTCTCAGAATTCATATTGTACACATAACACATATATAAAAGCAGCTTGTGAGTCATTGGATTGGCAATGATATGTGCCGAGTGTTGTAAGGTGAGCGCGAGTGCTTTACAGTGTATCAGAGCTGCCAACGTGGTGTCCGCAGTGCTTCTGGTATAAAAAGGTAGAGGAAATAAAAGAAACCTAGGGAAGGTTAGAACTCTAAAACTTCCTACTCTTGTTACAGAGAATCTCTTAAATGTGGAATATTCAGAAATATGGGAGGTAATGAACCAGGGGTGCTTACATGTTAATGATGTCTGTCAACGTGTTAATATTACTTTGTATGTTACACCTGTTTATGCAGTCTTTTGCAGAAATACATAGACTGATATAGCAAAAGAACCAGTGATTTGTCATGTCTAGCTCTGTCACATGCTGCTGAAACTAAACAGTGTTCGGAATACTTTTCCCATGTGAGTACTCGGGTTTTTCATTTACTGTATGCTTAGTAGCTTCAGGAGCTCTAATACAGCATATGGGGTCCCATAATGTCACTTATTTGCTGAAGTGTCACGAAGTATCCTTTAGCAAGTTTCTTGAATTAATGATTTGATAATGGTTGGACTTGATGATCTTGGAGGTCTTTTCCAACCTTAATGATTCTATGATTACTCAGTTTGTTCTTCTGTAAAACAAATGTAAAATGTTTTGCCTCCTGCATGTGCCCGCAGAAGGTAAACTAAACGAAGACTTCAGATAACTACAGTGTAACTGCAGTCTTGTTCTCACAATGCAACAAAGCTATATGGCAAGTTGACAAAGGGAAAAGTTACATCTGGAAACAGTAAGCACTTTCCCCACCTCCCAGGCCAACAATAAGGCTGGATATCCACACTCGTTACCGAGCGCATCCTGCTTTCTGATTATTGTATTACATTGCTAAGTCTGAACGCACGATTTTTCCAAAGTAACAGTTTCCCTGTCATATTCTCCTAGCAGCCCTTTAAATCTGTGATTCATGATCTGGGAGCTGGTAGCTCTGAAATCGATGTTTTTCTGAAATACTGTGATGAATTGGGTATTTTTCTAATAGTCCTAAAGTACGGATTGATGTCAAAATGGACATGTGTTGTTGGACTGCACCCACTGGAGTGACAGCAGGGTGCAAATAAAAACTACCATTATTAAGCTTTTTTTTTCTATATAAGTTTTGTTTGTAAATCCTGGCGTTCTCTGGTTTTAAATTGTTTGTTTATTTCTGCATGACATGGTAAGGACTGGATGTTTCGTACTTCTCAGCATTTACGACTTAAATAACACTGACTTCAATTATTGTTACAGCTTTGAGTAATACAACTTTAATAGAGAAAGCTTTTACTTCTTTACATTTAGGTAGATGTTTTAATACCTTAAGTTGTGATAAAAGGGTAGTGCATTGTATAGCTGAATATTCCAAATACAGACTTTTGAGGAGAGGATAGCCTGGCAGTGGTGTTCTGCATAACTTGCTTTTCACCCTGGTCCTGCCTGATCTTACCTGGTCTTCACTTGTAGAACAGGAGTGGTCTCCTGCTATGTATTGCATCTGGCACAATGCATCTTGTGACACTGAAGCACAATAGTTACACTGTGATATAAATAAAGAATAAAACATCTTACTTTGTTTAAAGCAGGTGCACAGGATTCCAGATAATATTCTTCACTGCTCATGTTGTAAGTAGACTTAAGTAACTGGGTCCTTGCAGCCACAAGTCGGCAGGGTCATGGCTGCAGGAAGGGTGTTTGCTGTGGTCACCCTGTGTCCAGCTCTGTACTGAAGCTGGTGAATTCTTCGGTATGGGGGACTGAATGCAGAGTTTGGGACAACTCTGAGCTGATTTGCTGTTTTTTCGCTCTACCTGTATTCTGAAGCTTTCCATGTCTTGGGATATCTCAGTCCCCTGATGCTGTGGATAAAATTACCAACAGAACTAGATGGCTTAAGAAATACTGGGAAGTACGCAGACCTCTCACTGCTACTTACTTTCAGCATTGTTTGTGCAGCTTTTGTTATTTCAGAAATGCAGATCATAGCTGGCTGCTGCTGAGGCTTTCACTAGTTCATTGTTTACCCAAGGCAATTTGTTTTTACTTCTGTCACTGTCAATTAGAGCAAAATCCATTATCCTCATGATTAACAAGTAGGCTTTATTTCCATCTCAGAAAGACTAAAGGCTGTGGCACGGAACTTGGGAGCTTAGCAAATTGGGTCGATTACAGGATGACGCATGGGTGATGTCCTTGACACCAACATACAGATGGTGATACTGCCAGACTCTTTATGTCTGATTAATTGAGCAAAGGCCTTTTGAGAAACAGTGTATCCTGAAGGCACTATGACTTGCATCTGTAATATAGTGTTCCAATCACCTCTCTGGAAAGATAGTTAGTATTTTATTTTTAAAAAGGCAAGTAGTAGACAAGTTGGCAGAAGTTTTAAGTGAAATTGCTGCAGCAAATGAGAAACAAGCTATGGCTGCATAACTGGCCTTTCTATTTTTTTCAAACTTGTATTGCATTTAATTTTACTTAAAATCAGATAGTTAGTAACCCTCTGTCTTCCAGCAATAACTGGAGGCCAAAAGCAACTCAGAAAAACAAGCATTTAAAAGGAGTGATTTCACAAAAAGCTTGAGAATCCTAATTAAAGAATACAATGAATAAAACTACTGTAGTAAAAATGTGTCATAGCACACTGACAAACAAGATCACAAGCAGTATCCATCCTGGGAATCCAAAAATGTCAAACACTAATGGTTGGCCAGCCTGATAGATGTAAATCTTGCCAGTGTCATTGCTTCACCAAGGGCAGATTGTGCCTGACCAATTTGGTGGCCTTCTATGACGGGGTGACAGCATCGGTAGACAAGGGATGAGCAACAGATCATCTACCTGGACTTGTGCAAAGCTTTTGACACTGTCCCGCACAAGATCCTTCTCTCTAAACTAGAGAGGCATGGGTTTAATGGACGGACCACTCGGTGGATAAGGAGTTGGCTGGATGGCTGGATTCAGAGAGTGGTGGTCAACGGCTCAATGTCCATGTGGAGACCGGTCACGAGTGGCGTCCCTCAGGGGTCTGTGCTGGGCCTGGCCCTGTTCAACATCTTTCTCAGCAACATGGACAGTGGGATAGAGTGCACCCTCAGCAAGTTCACCAATGACACCAAGCTGTGTGGTGCCGTCGACACTCTGGAAGGGAAGGATGCCATCCAGAGGGACCTTGACAGGCTGGAGAGATGGGCCCGTGCCAACCTCATGAAGTTCAACCAGGCCAAGTGCAAGGTCCTGCACCTGGGTCGCAGCAATCCTAGGCACAAATACAGGCTGGGCGGGGAATGGATTGAGAGCAGCCCTGAGGAGAAGGACTTGGGAGTGCTGGTGGACGAGAAACTCAACATGAGCAGGCAATGTGCCCTTGCGGCCCAGAAGGCCAATCGCATCCTGGGCTGCATCAAGAGAAGTGTGGCCAGCAGGTTGAGGGAGGTGATTCTCCCCCTCTACTCTGCCCTGGTGAGACCCCACCTGGAGTACTGTGTCCAGTTCTGGAGCCCCCAACACAAGAAGGACATGGACCAGTTGGAGAAGGTCCAGAGGAGGGCCATGAAGATGATCAGAGGGCTGGAGCACCTCTCTTATGAGGACAGGCTGAGAGAGTTGGGGCTGTTCAGCCTGGAGAAGAGGAGGCTCCGGGGAGACCTGATAGCGGTCTTCCAGTACCTCAAGGGGGCCTACAAGAAAGATGGGAAGAGGGTGTTCAGTAGGGCCTGTTGTGATAGGATGACGGGTAATGGTTGTAAAATAGAGGGAGGTAGATTTAGATTGGATATTAGGAAAAAATTTTTTACAATGAGGGTTGTAGAACACTGGAACAGGTTGCCCAGAGAGGTGGTGGATGCCCCATCCCTGGAAACGTTCAAGGCCAGGCTGGGTGAGGCTCTGAGCAACCTGATCAGTTGCTCAGTCAGGGATGTCCCTGCTCCTTGCAGGGGGGTTGGACTAGATGACCTTTGAAGGTCCCTTCCAACTCTAACCATTCTATGATTCTATGATTTATTCATTGCAGTCCAGGTGAACAGGAGTTTGGTGTCAGGAAAAGAGGTTGCAATGCTGAACCCTTCCTTCTTTATCTAACTGCTGAAGTAGCACTGTGGTTATACAACCAGTTATGCATAAGGTGGATCCACCTAGCCCTATCTGTTTCCAGATGTGCTAGGTCTTGTTTCAGACTGCCCTTGCTACCCCTCAAAGGCTTTTTCCCAGCACCTTCCTCTTCTTCTGCTAAAGGTTTTAATCTATATTGACTTTTGTTTTTATAAACCACAGTAAGGCCTTCTGAATGGTGTACAGAAGTCCCTTTGCATTATTGCATCCTCACTGGTCTTCCTATACGCTTTCTGTTTGCTTGGGATGGTTTGGCTCTCTATTTGCACAGCATCCAGCACAAGGGCCCCAGACTCAGAGTCAGCCACTGCTCAAAAGTTCACAGGTCCTCTGTACAGTGTTAGCGTGAGCAGCACTCTCGTGAGGGTGAGTGAAGATAACCAGTTTTCATGTCAGCCTCAGCTACGTTAGATCCCTAACAGGGATCATATCTCTTCTGAGATATGCATGGAATGACAACACTCCACATGCTGCAGCACTCCTTAGCTTGAATTACTTCCAGGTATTTAGCAAAACGTGGGTAGGATTTTGTGGTGTGTAGTAGGCAAGGTACGGAAGGTGCAGTCCAGGGAGAGGGATTTAAATGGCTTCGCTCAGCTGCCCTCTGGTTATTCGCTGCCCGTGTTGGGCCACCGCTGCCCTCTGACAGCAGAGCTGTGTGAAGCAGCTCGCTCCTGACATGACCTTTCCAGCAGTTGCATTCCTGGCACATGCAGGGGTTACGGTTTGCAAGAGAGCGGCCTGTGAAGAGCCTCTGCAGGGCTTGTGTTAGGGCTCCTCTGTGCAACCCAGCACTCTCATGTGTTGTTCAGAGACCTGAGCATGGCAAAGACCTTGCCTTTTGTAAATATGCACTGTGCATAAACAATGCACGTCCCTGTGCAACAGCCGCTGGCAAAAATGTTTGCACGACATTAGAAGCTAAAGGATGTTGATGTGAAAGACACAGAAACAAACATTTATTTGTAGTGTTTTGCTTTAGTTTTTGCTTATTTTGATGTGCACTGAGGGTACAGAACCTTAACTTCTGCTTTATTTTGGCCTTGTCAGACAACATCAACATTTTATACATTTATTTGGATTATTTTCTTAAAGATCCAACACCATGCATGTCTTAGAAAATATCTGAAATCCAATATATAGCAGATCTTTATAAATTCTTCCCCATCCCTACCCCAAATCAAATAATCTACTACAAATGTACACACCAAAATAATTCCCAGAGTTGCTGTTCAGTTTCCCACCGCTCTATTCTTTTTCAGGGCAGTGGTATAAAGCTACATTTGTCAAGAGCATCTTGAGGGTTTATTGGTCTCTGGTTTGTAGGGGGACTGGGTAGATAAACAGTTCAAAGGCTAAGGACTCTAAATGAAAATGTTTGGCTTTTTTTCATACTGGCAATGCTCAGCTCATCAGTTCAACTACAGTCCCAGCAGTTGTGTGTGGAAATAGAGGTGCGAGGATAATTTAGAACTTTGATAAACCCAACATCTTTGAGTCATTTGGGAACCGGCAGGAAGCAGGCTTACACTGCTTACTGCGTGGACTACCAAGTTCTTCGGTTCTCCTAAAGCATTTAATATAAGCTCTTTTTCACATGCTAAAGGTCTAGGTGTTTATTACGTGGTCTTCCTTTGTGAGAAGAAGTGTCAACCGTTCAGGTGACCTCAGCTGGGAATATGTTGCCTTGGCTGAAGTGGTTTCTTGGTCTTGCAGCAGCGGCTGAGAGCGTATCAGAAGTCCATGAGGCATATCTTCTAATTAGACGCTTTAGAAATAGGCAGTACCTGATTTTCCCTTACTACCAGGATAAGTTCATCTGGCAGCCTGTCTGTGCCATAGAAAAACTTTTAACTGGATAAGCAAGGGTGAGGGAAGCACTGGATCTCACTACAACCTTTACAATACTCTTAATCAAAACCAGAATATACTCAGCCTAATCTTAACTCATATTTACTTTGGTGCTTTCATTTAGAGGGATAATGAAAGAGATGTGCAGGAACATTTAGTTTGCAAAGAGGGATGATTGGGTTTGTGACGGCAATGACAGCACTGGAGAATAGCAAGGGAATAAAAACATCATACTGTCTCAGTGGCAGAGGATGCTCTAGAGGAACAAGGTTTTTTGATCTCTGACTAGAGGTGAATGCTTGAGTCTAGATTTGCTGAGCATCCAAAATATTTTCAGCAACTGCTGGAAGAAAACTTGAGGTTGCACCTGTTCAGCCTGAGATGGCTGCTGTGTGCTGCCAGCCTCTTGGTGGGTGTAATGTGTGGTTAACACTGGACAGACAAGTTGGCCTGGGCTGTTCCTCCTCTATCAATGTGCACAACAAGCAGGAAAACACCGTGGGGTGTACAAATTCCTGTCACTCATGTCTAAGGCAATGGGGAGGGGTACAGAGCAAGCTTTGGTGTCCCTGCTCCCTGGTCTCTACTCTCCCAACAGCAGAGATGTAAAATCACGTTTTCTCTCTTAGCCTGCCTCTTAAAGTAAGTGAAGTTATTGCAGGTCAGTCCCTGTGAAGGCTCTATCAGCAAACATATGGGAAGTTAAAGCAGAATCCCCTTCCTCTGGGGAAAATTCAGTACAAAATGAATGGTACTAAATAATTCTCTCCGGAGATGATTTACCTCTAGTAAATCATAAAGTTAATGTTGAAGAACAAGTTTCTGTCAGATTGCACAGGGTTATACTCTCTCACTGTTTTTCAACAAGGTATTTTGTACATAAGTACAAACTAACATCTACCTCATTACTCCCATTTGTGTTTAAAGACACAAATTGGACTCGGGGCTTACTCATGTCCTTGAGACATGGGCTTTCTTTTAAAATAAACTTTTTTTTTCAAATTTTTTCTGTAATTTCATTGTGGTCTGGTGATGGAAGAGGTTCTTCAGAGTGAGAAACTGCAGGAATAGGTTCCCCTATTTCTTGCTATACCTTCACCTAAATACCTGAAACTCTGTCACAGACTAAGAGGAGTTTTACAGAAGATCCTTGTAACTCGATAAAAGCTGCTGCAATGCTTTGGTCTGGATACTTCCCACATGACTACAGGCATTGCATGCAAATGTGGAATATCTGAAATGTCTACAGGCAATGCCTCTCCCATTGCAGACCAGAGGGGAGGAGAGGTTGGGGTGAGTATGCTGGCATAGTTGAGGTCTTAATTGGCTCTCTAACACTACAGGAGCCTCTTCCACAATGACAAGCAATCTTCTCAGGGGCAGAGTTGTAAAGACAGTAATTGATATCAAAGCCATCTGCATTATTTTTGTTAGTTTGGAAGATAATACTGCTTTGCCACTACCTCTGAGAAGCCTAGATGAGTTTATTGTAATTGCTAATTCTGAACACCGATGGATATTTTTCAACAATTTAGAGAGAAAAATGTTTCACAAACTTCCAGACTCTTTCTTTGAACTAAAGATTAATTTCTACATGTGGATTTAAATTAAGACAATGAATGACGTATGACTTGGTCATTCTCATTTTTGTTCTAAGGGATCTTTAAAGTTAGCTGGAGGCATTTTAGCTTAAAACCAGACTGCAATATTTGCTGTCTCGGTAACGGCATTATTTCATGGATTTCCATATGCAACAAGTGAAGAGAAGCACATGCTTCATAAAATACTAAGCATATTTCTGTTCTTGTGTTACATGTTAAAGCAGGGGAAAAAAGTTAGTGTCTTAATTTGCTGTTGGAGCAGTCAGTGCTAGATATCTTAGAAAGCTGTTCTTTACTTTAAAATTAGGCCTTAATTTCCCCTAGTTTGCATACCCAATATCACATCTCAGTCATATTTTAATATACTGTCCTGCTGTGTATGCAACAACTGTTTCCAAATCCCAAATAAAACAAAAAGCTCTGCACAGTGTCTCTGTACTATTCTTTCCCTGAATGTGAAAATCACCTCCAATGAAGGCTAAAATCTGGATGAGGTGAGAGTGCCAGAGGAAGAACAGTCGGAGGAGGAACAGACACTAATGGGAGATGCGGAGCTGCGTGCACCCACCTCTTTCAGTGCTCACACACCCTGCCCGTGCTGAGACCCTGCCCTGATGCCATAGGCGTGGGTGCCAGGTGTGCACCCAGCCTCATGGTGGTCTGTGAGTGCTCTGGGGAAGGGGGGGCTGCGGGTTGGTAGTGATGCTGAGGAGCCCTAGTGCAACAGAGAGGAGCACCTTGGCTTCGTGGGATCTGACAGGGCTTTTAAAAACAATATTTGCAGGGACAATCTTATCCAAACAATACAATGTGAGCTGTCTGTTTGTACAATTTTCTTTCTTTTACATAGTAATACGTATTTAAAAACAATTGTTTTGGTGAAAGTAGGAGAATATTGTTCAAATCTATTTATGGAAATAAACCATATAGATAAAAGTACCTTGAGCACTGTTTATAACTACATTTACTCAAAAATGCTTTTAAATATATTTGTTTCTAAGTAGATAGCATTAAACAGACTAAAACCCTATATTTAGCTCAGTCTATACAATGAGTTGCTACTCCAGAAAATTGACTGAACAAACTACTCAGGGACATATAATACGATAGAATAATGTGTAAAATGCATCTTGAAGAGAAACAGGAGCAAAGAAATAAAATAATGTGTGAAGATGAAACTTTAAATGACGGCAACCTTTTACAAGAAGGAGCTTATGCTGAATTTCCATTCTTCTAATGGAGTCGTGGTGGATGGCAATACATACTGTCAAGATCTATTTGTATAGCAAAATCACACCAAGTGAAGCTATTCAGAAATTTTTTTGATGGTACGTTTCTTTGTCAGAATATGTCAATTTGTCAGAAGTAAAAGGTTTAATGGAAACACATTGAACTGGATTCATCTTTCAATGCCGTGTGGGATTTGTTGGAAACCCACCCAGTGTCCCACCAGCAGATGCACCAGGCTGCTGCTCTAAGCCAGGACCTGGCAAGTGCCCGGAGCTGGCCCAGGCTGCACAAGGAGCTCTTAGGAATGTATTATAGTTGGAAATACACTTGCTTGGGAAGATATTTTCTTTCTTAGAGAAATGTAATTTTCTTTCTGGAAATGCTAAAATACCACAGAAATTAGGGTGTTGGTTTTTTTGTTTGTTTTAATCTCAATTTAATTTTCTAGACAGTTCTAATATAGAACTCCTCAGAGAAAAGACTTGGGGATTAGTCAAACTTGTTTGTCCTGACCCGCCCAGCAGATGACCAGAGAGGCAATCTCTGGATGTAGATATTCTCACACTGGATTACCTGTTTTGCACTGCCTGCGCTGTGCAGGCAGTATTTACTATTGCTGGAAAACCAGCCCTTCCACAAACATTGGGACAGGACGAAACGTAGTTATGAGATTCAGATGAATTTTGCCAAAGAACTTATGGATATACTAATTAGATCTGGCAATGAATCAGGTTTGTCAATGGTAGCATAACTTTTTTGAATTTATTTTCTAAAATCATCCATAACATTTAGTTTATTGGCAAGATGGTCTTGGAGAGCAGATCCAGGTTTCAAAGTTGCGTGTTTGACTCTGGCAAAGTGGCACCAACGGTGCCTGTTTGCAATTGAAGAAAAAACATCGGTATATTTATTCAGTCAAATGTTTAATCTGATTAGTGCTAACCAAGCCAGCAAGGATGAATTAGTAAGATGTGGTTGAAAGATTATAAAGTTTCATTTAGAATAAAATGTAACTAGCAAATACATTAAAAGAAATACTGAGATTTAATTTGGCAAATAGCTTTCAGCAAATAATTAGTCTCTTATGGTTACATTTATTTTTCTCTTTCTACAATAGCATCTCTCAAAATGTCATTGTCCAATCCTTGCTTCTGTCAGCTTACTGAATTAAGCTGTATTTTGGCAGATAAGCACCATGTTATTACTGTTTTCTTCTTGGTAGCTGCTCGCAGACAGACTGGGGGGAGGCCTGGCTCTCACCAGCCAGTGGCTGTCATCCGCTACTCACTGTATGCGCTGGTGATGCTGCGTATCTGATGCCACCTCACACCAGTCAGCTCAGTAACGCAAGAATATCAAACAATACAAAAAGCCACTCAGAGATTGACAGTTTGGCCCAACAACAAGTTGTTAGCTTGGCTTATCCATTTAGTCATGTTTTCCCACTTTTCCGTGTTGCAGAGAGCAATGGGGAGGCATCTCTCTATGGGCTGTCGCCTGCCCAGTCCCTCAGCACACCTCAGCCTCAGACGTGCTGTGAAACAGCAAAATTCAGTCTTGCCTCCTTTTCCCTGTGAAACTGCTGAAACTGGAAGGTTAGCAAAAATTAGAGAGAAAATGAGGGATTCAATCTAGGCTTTTTAAGTGCATGGAGACATTCTGAAACTGCTCACTACCTCACAAAAGTTTGATTAGATGCTTTTAGGAATGAGGCCATGTGAAACTTTCAGAAACTCTCAGTGAGCAGAGCTTTGCCTTCAGGAGCCTTAGCAACCCCTTGTCTCTGTGTTTTGAGTTATGCTTCTCAACTGCCTGGGTGCAGTGTATGAACTATAAAATGGTGCCAACCCTGTGTGCACCTGGGATGTGTCAATGTGATGTGCGATCTGTGCGTGCGCAGCTGCCGTGGCATTGCTTGGTGAGTGAAACAGGGTGGAGGAAGCAGGAATAGATTTATCTTTGTCTGTGGTTGACAGTCATTTTCTGCAAAAAACATTGGGTCCTGGTCCTACACCTCAAGGTAATTGTCCAAAAGTTTTCTAGGAGCATTCAGATGAGGGTTGTACATGAGATCAAAGGCTTTCAGGGAGCAGTGGTATCACTGGGACTTTTCTTCTGGCAAAGGAGCTCATCTGCCTTTGGGGTTGTTGTCATCTGTATCCAGGAATACTACAGCTTTGTGTAACTTGGAGGAGCCCCTCCTGCACTCCCCTGTAAGCAGCTGCGTTGCTGAATGTCTCAGTCTCTGAAAATGGTGGATTTTTGGTAAACACTTCTTAAATTACCTAGCAAAACACATAGACTAAGAAGAGGTGAGTGAGGCACGTACTCTTTACTCCTGCAGTGAAACCAGCTGGTTATAGATTTAAGAAAATGAGTTGTT
This sequence comes from Chlamydotis macqueenii, assembly GCF_036417535.1. NCBI lineage: Eukaryota > Metazoa > Chordata > Aves > Otidiformes > Otididae > Chlamydotis > Chlamydotis macqueenii. Next base: position 8,586,919 of record NC_141561.1, read on the forward strand.
GTGTTCAGTGTCTTAATCCTTGTTATTACTGTGTAAATGACTCCATCCAATTAAACTGTAATGTGTTGACTTTATTATGTGACGGCAGATTGTGCTTATGGTCTAACAACCACTGTAGCTCACTAGAAAATAGGTGTGCTCAAAGCATGATAATGCTTTGTTCAAACCAACGGCGCAAGTAAAATTGTGTTCTCGCTGTGCATATTATGGGGAAGATCTTAAAAGCCTCTTCCCTTTGGCTTGCCTGTGCCCGTACTGCCATCAGTAGGAGCTTTGCCATTGACTTTAGAGGGAGCAGGCAGAGGTCAACAGTAAGCACATCTGAAAAGCGGCACTCTGTGTGACACCAAGGGGCACTTTGAGTAAGGACAGTTTTACTACCAAGGTCTTGGATGGGGCTTGAGAAGGAGGCTTGGCTCAGGGGGAAACTTCCCTTGTAGACCTTGCTCAGAGATTAAATTCTCTGTCAAGTGGGGTTAAGGCTTTTTCCTCTCCTTTTTTAAATCTCTATTCTGTCCATGCTCTGAAGCGGTCTTATTGTGTCTATGTGAGCTGCTTGATCTTTTTTTCCCAGGTGTGATGGAGGCTTGGTTGTAACACACATTGCTCTTAAGCCCAACTAGTCAAAGCATCTTCAGAAATTTCTAGAGCTAAAGTTATCCAGATATTAGCCTGTGTCCCTATGGCATATGTTAAAATTTGAAGAGTCACAAAAGCTATTTGTAAATATATGCTCAGTTAATGTATGAATGTGTAACTTCCTGAATTTGACAACATGCACTGTACTTAATTAGATAATGAAGTTCCAACTGCGATTTATAGAAGTGAGTACTTGAAATAAACTAATTTCTGCAGTTGTTTAAATACAAATTAATTTTGATCTGCTAATTTGGTTTAAAAAGTAGCTCTTGGAGATAGCATGTGAGTCCCAGTGCATACTTGCTCATCTAAATCTCTGCAATGCTCAGTAGAATCAGATCAGAAACTTCTATATGTGTTAAGATTATACCCAGCTACTTGAATGACATTGTGAATATTTCCCAAATTCATTGGATATTTACATGAAGTTGGAAGAGAATATCTTCAAAAGAACAGTTTCAAAGCTGGATTTTTCCCCTTTCTCTCCCTAATCAATACACAAGCTTGCTCTGAAATCAGAGCTAAAACCCCAGCAGAAGTTCAAAAGGAATAGCTGTGGTACGTGGAAGAAGGGTTCATCCCTGTGAGAGGCTTTGATGGGGACTGTGGGAACACTGTTGCAAAATATTCCCTTTTTTCAGGTTTGTTTTAGGTTGCTCATGATTCTTCACAAAGCAGGCCATCCCCCTGTCAGGATGAAGGCATTTTAACTCTGTCAGCAAGTAGTACACCGGAATCTGAATATTAGGCAAAACTGGGTGATTTGAAGCCTTTGTGTTAAGATGCAGTTTGGGAGCTTTGGCTGTCACTTACGCGTGCCTGAACGCCATCTCCAGTGCTCATGGCTTTCTGCTACAGGAAAGTCTTGTCTGAGTGAATTATTGTTATGGACTGTGTGGGCCAGTAAAGACTGTGTAAATATGCCAGCAGCGGATCGAGATGCTGGTTTAGCTCAGAGGCTGAACCCCTGTATTGCTGCGGGGCTGTGCTGGATGAGAGTGAGCCTGGCGCGGGAGGGGGCTGCAGGTGACAGTGAGGCTGGTGTCATCACCTGGGACCACGCATGATCGACCTCTCTGTACCTCTGTGTGACTGTTCTTCACACAGTTTTTTACAAATCTAGGCCACTATCTTCAAATGGGGCTGACAAAGACAAATGTTGACCATCTGTTTGAATTTTAGACTTGCTGCAGATTGATTTAAAGTGTGTTTTCTTTATGTAGGGAAGCAAGCTTTTTAGAAACTATCTTCTCAGCAGCATAGTTGATATTCACTAAACTGGACAAATCTGGAAATCTAGTTTTTAATGTAAGTTCATGCCACTATTTTCTGTAAAATCTTTTTTTTTTAAATCAAGTGTTGCAGTTGAAAAAGAGCTGTAGGATGTAAGTGATCATAACTCCAATTCAAAAACAAAGTCTGAAGTTCATTTATTATATGTTCTAGTCCTAGGTGGTTTAGTTAAGTAAACTTTCATTATTTTACCTATTGTAATATTTGAATAGGAGTTGTAAGGCATTACTTGTGCGTGGCTTTGTTTTAAATATATGACCGGCAACTTATTAATATTTCTGAGTTCAAACCTACTTAATCACTTGTGTTGCATTATGAATCACTCTGCTCTTTCCTGTAAGTTTCCATGGCAGAGAGGGATGCTCAGGGACTACTAATGGTAGGAAGAGATGCAGAAAATCAGAGTACAGAGCAGTTCTTCAAATTTTGCAGAGATTCAAATGAAATATTCCCTCTTCCTTCCAGGTCATTAGTTTAAAAGGTCCTTAAGTTAGGATAACTGTGTTAGTCAAGAGAAGGCTGTATTAAGCAACTTGAAAATTGAATTTATTATCAGTTTTATGAAGATTGCTTCAAGGGTGTGGAATTTTTAATAACTTTCTTTTATGTTGAACTGCCTGCTGCAGCCTTCGTGGGGAAATAGAAGGAGCTGAAGATGAAATGAATGCTAACGTGTCTGCTTCCCAGCTTTACCTTAGCAATTTTATAACTGGCAAGAAACACAAAATCCCTTTTCTGCTGTAAATCAGCTTCTTTGAAAAAAGCCCTGGGACAGTACAATGGGTTACAGTTATTCTGTGCTGTACTAATGGAAAACAGAACACTAAGTTAATTGAAAGAGCAATCACACCGTATTTCTGAAAAGTGAAGATAAAATAATTTTTCATAATGAAAGAGGAAATAAGGAACACTTCTGGCATTCAGCACAGTCAAGCTTTTATCTAGGTTTCTGCTGACATTAATCTTTGTGCACAGGCTACTAAGGTTGAAATGTCTATCGCAGCTTGCCCGCAGCCCTGCATTTCCCACAGAGGGAGGTTTCCCAGCTCGAAAGGGGCTTTGCTGGGAAGGGGTATGGGGGAGGCAGCTGAGGAAAGCAGCAGTTCTGCCCATCAGCCTGGGCTGGTGCAGGCGCAATCGCAGGAATCGGAGCTGGGCACAGGAAAGTGTCTGCTGCCCCAGAGGTGCCCTGTAGCCAGCGCTGAAACATATGGGCCATGTGCTTGGAGGATGACAAATACCTGTGAAATACGCATTTCACACAGTATTATTTCTTACATTACTGAAAAAGTTTATTTCTTCCAAAATACACTATTGAATTTCAGTTGTTGTGAGTTTTCTGCTTAATTCGTCCCCTGCTTTTCCTTTTTGTGCATGTTGGTTTCCTTCCATGTGACCTTAGCTTATGCAAAGTCTTAGAAATCAGCGCTCAAGGAGCTACTGTTCCCCTCTACGCTGGCTTCGCAACCTTAGCTTGAGAACTGGCACTGCAGAATTTGCAGGGGTAGTATAGCACAATATTTAATGGTTGCAGATTGGTTGCTGGTGCATTTAGAATTATTCCTGCTTTAAACCTCTCATATTAAGGGCTTTGAATAACAAAGTGGGGCAGGATTCATATACAATTTGGGAAGCAGCGATGCTGAATGTTTTCTTGGACTCGGAACAAAGCAAGCTCTCTTCCTTTCATGGTTGGCTCTCACTGATTCTCCACTCTTGCCACAATGTCAGATTCACTCTCAGAATACTAAATACAGCTCAGACAAACGCTGTTTCTCAATTCTGACAGCTTTATATTTGAAGCACTTCTGTGTTATATACAGGCTTATGATGCCTGGCGTATCTGAAGTGTGTTCAGAGTTTCCAGAGTTTGCTTAGTTAAATGTGGTGGTATGAATGTTGAGAGAGAATCCAGGCAGAAATAAAACTAAAGGTGACTTTAAAAAAGAAGGAAAAAAAAAAAGAGAGATAATATCACAGTAACTGAAGACTTGAAATCCTTTGCTTAATAGCTATAACTGTTAAAATTTTCATGGCTGTCTGTGCAATTTGGACATTTTAACCATTGTGCAAGTAGATGCAACTGCAAATATAAATCTTCTGTCTGGCTTTGAGAATCTCAGCCCTTTGGTTCTCACAGAGGTGTGGCTCACAGAAGAGAGGTGACTGAAAAAGGGTTTGTTTTTTTTTTTCCCCTATTTCTGATATTTAAATAATGAAATGGTTGATTTTGCTGCTGACATCTGATAAGCATTTCCTATTAAGTTTCTTGAGGAAAATATGGATTGGGGGAAATCTTCATATACTTATGGGAGAACTGCTCTCAGCACCAGGCGATAAAGTACTCGGACTCATTTCCTTATGTGAAGAACAGGCTGCTTTGCTCTGTTTGTGGCACCGCGGTTGTCCATCAGCATGGGAACTTGGGCCTGCCAGCTGCACCTGCTGCCATTTTGTTTTCCTCTTCTAAGGCTAGTAGGGAAGCATCAAAACCTAACATGTTAACATTTGAGGAGTGCCACAATGAAGCCCTTGATGGCATGTATAGCGTAATTTTTAAAGGTCGACTGTACTGGAATATCTGTTAGAGATTGAACAACCAGCTAACAAATTCCAAACATGGCTTTGAAAATGGTTGTTAAGGTACTGTTAATGTTTCCTGATGGCTTCTGGATGAGTTTTTATTTAAGCTCATAAAAACTACTGCTTTCTCAGTATTGCTACCTATGGATTTAACCTCTGATTTCAAAGACTTTCCTACTTAACCTAAATTTTTCTTTCCTTCCTGAAAGGGACTTGCAAGAGCAGGAGCACTAGGTGTTTTCTTCAGACAAAACCGACTCAAGGAAGAAAATAAAGTACAAAAACTGCACATATTTAAAAGGAGTACTCTGTCGTGGTCTTGCAGATGAGTGTATGTGCCATATTTTTATATCTAGAATACACATATTTATATAATTGCATACCACTGTAAGTGTATAAACACCAAATTGAGGCATTGAAAGTACAAATCTTTAAAAGTATAGTTACAGAAGGATAGTATTGATGTGCAGATATTCCATCTGTTTCTGAGAAGGGAATCTCTCTGAAGTGCTAGAATAGCATGCAGGTTTATACTGGCCATTTTAGTCCTAGCTGTAACACATATGCATGTATACATACGTATATAGTCTTGTCACTATACATGCAGTGTGTACTCAAACCTGCAGGTTAGTAGATGACAGTCCTTCCTTGGGCTGAACTTCCACATCTGCCTCCGGGTTGCAGTTGCTCAAAGTCAGAATTTGCTTGGAAAAGTGCAATAAGTAAAACTGGCAACTGAAGATGGAAAACCATTTCATTGCTTCAGAACTTTCTCAGATTTTTTACCCTACTTGTGCATGTGATCTTATCGCTATTTATTTCACAATTCACAATACTTATTAAATGCTCTTAACTTTAAGATTCAGTCTGAAGAAAATACCCCAGTACAGAAATCTGATAACAGACTGCTCATCCCTGAAGTCCACGATGCCAAAGGGCAGCATTTGATCACAGGTTTCTCCTTTTTATTGGCTATATTGAATAAATACTCTGCGTGTGCAGTTTGCAGCTCAACGGGAGATTAATGTGCAAAGCAGTGAAAATTTAACTAGGAAAGATAATTTGATCTCTCGTCCTACAAGAGAGATCCCACTGCTAAATGCAGCCAGAATCACTATGGTTTTAGATTTGAAAACCATTACTCCTTCCAAAGAATCTCATTTAGATTTAGCCTTTCTCCATGCCAATTTAACCAGGTTTTTTCTACTCTAAGGTTGATAAGCAGAAAAATAAAAGTTAGAAGTCAGCTGTCTAGTTAGTACCAGCATAGAAAAAAGATGGAAGTACTGACGTTCTTGTGAGAAACTTGGTCTTGGAAGGTTTTCACTTACTGTTTAAGTCTCAAAGGATTTGGATAACAAGAGAAATATCATTCTTCGTGAATTAAGACTTGAAACTTTAATCTCTGTTTCATACAGTTGAGTGAGGAACACAAATGACAGCTGAGTATCTATTGCTTGATACAGATGCTTAGGATACTAACTAGGAAGAAAAGAAGTGAAAGGTTTTCAATTAAATGAAGAAAGATGCAATATTAACCAATCATGAAAACTATTATACAGCTTCTCTGTCCTCTTCTTGGAGAGATCCTGCTACTTTTCTACTTTGAAAAGCATTGAAGACATGGATTTATAGTTCCTTTCTATCCCAAACTAGCTTATATTTTTAAGCCCTTTGACATAAAATCAAAGATTTTTGGGACTATTGAAAATAACTTTGTTGTATACTTTGTAGTTTAAACTTTGATACCTTTTGGTAAGGCTGCTGGATTTTTCTTCTTGGACTTCTCTGTCAAAGAAATGGAAAGCACTGAGAATGTGAAACAGCCTGGAAATGTTTTCTCTTCCATCAAGAAACATAACATGTCCTTTCAAAGCTTAATTGAGCAGCACAAAGCTAATTAGCTGTCCGAAGACACGCCATTTAATTCACAATCCAGCATTAATTTGTTCTACAGACTGAGCTTATCTCATATATAAATGCCTTTGCCCTGTGGCTTTCCAAACAGCTGCAATATACAAAAAAGACTGATAACTCTGCCATTTAAATGTTGCATGCTTTCTTCACTTGCGTATAAAATACTGAACTGCATGTGAAAGGTAACTGGAAAGTTTTCATGGTCACAATGAAAAAATAATTTGTATCTTTATTCCCTTCTAGCTGGGAATAATGTTATCACTCTGGGATGCAAAAGCTATCATTTGAGATGTGCGCTAGATTATAATTTACAACCTGGTAATGTAATGTGTAATTTTGATGGTATGTCGAATAAATGGTTTCAAAGCTTTTTGTGTGTGGTAACTAATTGCTTTGTCACTTTCTCTTTATTGTAAAAATCCTGAGTATATTTGTTAAGCTATTATAGCACAGAAGAATTGCTACAGTTAATATAGAAGAAGTTTTATGTTGCTAATCTTTGAAGCATATAGCGTCATTTTCAGAGACTATTTAGCAAATTCTCTGCCTTCTCCACCTTCGGTAAGAAAGTCACTATTTTCTTAGGATATGTGAGGAGTGAGTTCATGACGTATGACTTTTCATGCCCAAATACTAAAGCCTATAATGCTACACTGGGTGTCTTGCTGAACTTATTGTTCCAGAAGATGTTTGCCATTAATTTCCCCCCTTAGTACCAGTTGATGCCTTTGTACATTATACTGTTTGTATAAAGTCCTATTAGGAAAGAAGCTGGGAGTCTTTTTCTCTTTGCAGAGGCCAAATGATACACTTGGGCCTTAAAACAAGTTTGCAGCAAGGATTTTTTTCTCCTCCAACAAATTTTTCTTTGAACATCCACGTCAAAGAATTTGGAGGTGCTTATATGGGACCCTAGGCTTTCCCCAGGCTCTGACGCATTCTCAGGAACCAGCCTCCAGCAGGTTTAGGATGAGCCCTAAAGGCCACTGGGACAGAGTGGCTGCTTACCTGGACTGCCAGAGGCTGGGAGTAGGGAAGGAGAATGTGAAAGAGGGGAGGAATGAGAAGGGGGAAAGGGCTGGAAGAAACAACTATGTTAGAGTACTTTTGCCAGTGTAAGAGAACTTTGCTGGAGAAGTGAGACGTAACTTCCCAAAATTTAACCCTATTCCGTATCAAGTGACTAGGGATAGGAAATAAAGATGCATCTCTTCCATGAACATTTTTTCGTGCAACCCTTTCTCACAGATGTCTTGCTCTAATGATCCATTCTGGTTGGTGACCAAGAAGGAGTGGATATCAATCTGCTGCCTGTGAGCATGCTACACTGCAGCCGACTGTCCCATGTATCCTCACTGGCATCCTCTCTGGCCCACGTGTCTTTATCATCTATTCTATGCAGTCTCTCCTCTGCACCTTCCTTGACCTCGAGTTTCTGTGAGGAAATAAAAAATAATGAAATTGCATTATTATTTGCTCATAGAAATTAATTTCCCACTGTAGACTAATGGAGTGCCAGTGATTTTTAAAGCTTGTATATCAAGAAAAGAGATAATGGAAAGATATTTTCCATTTTTAAACCTTAAGCAAAAAAAAAAGGCATCCCAATTAATTTTATTGCTGAGTCATAAGGCATCTTCCCTGTAGTTAACATATTTCTGTATTTAGAGAAGCCAGTATTGAATTTCAGGATTTATAGCAAGGTGTGGGCACTGTCCTTCCAGTTTTAGGTTGCAGCTGCATGCCTGGATGAGGTTTCTAGGGCAGGCAGCATTCATCCAGCAACTGCTCCTCAGCATTATCTGGTTCTGACTCTGCTTCCTCCATACCCTTACCAACCTAAGGTGAAGGAGCTTCTTGTGAGTTTGTGCTCCCCTCTCCATCCTTCTGCAAGAGGAGATGTGGTGGCTTCTCTCCTGAAGGACAGAAGTGATGATACTGTTGCCAGCTGGCGATTGTGCAAGTGGAAAAGAGTATTTTAACCTAGCTGAGAGAGAGAGGAGGAATTATCACCTTCCCAGGATAACAGTTGAGAAGACAATCAGTCCATCCACAGATCAGTTTACCTGGCAACATGATATTCTGCTCATATGTGTTGGCACTGTTGGTTTATTGAGCTGCTGATCACCCTTTCCTGCTGCAGGGACTGTAGCAGCTCTGAGTGCGAGGCATGGGGTCAGTAGCTGGGAGAGGGCTTTGCTGCTGCTGGTGTAAGAAATGCTTTGGGGCAGTTGTACACACTGTGCACTCTCTCTTGTTTCACAAAAAAAAAATATGATGAGAAAGTGTGAAATATTTCTAGAATCCTGATATATTACAAACAAATATGGTACTTACCACTTCGAGATGTTAAAGTTTGAAAGTGGTTAAATAATGCACAATGGTCCTTTAGCTGTGGAGAAACTTGGGGTGGTTTATGCCAGGGTAGAGTACTGAAAAGGGTAACGTGACCAGAATGAGAGGCAAAACAGTGATTTCAGTTAAGACATTTCATTTTGGTTCTCCTGGCTATTCCTAGAGATTGTGTGCATGTTTTTCTGAGTAAGCATTTGATCACTCCATCTAAATACAAACTATGTCTGCAGAGAGGTTGATATCTAAAAGTTCTTGCTGCCTGTGTTTGAAAGCCTGGCTTTTCAGATTTTCTTGTTGAATTTTTTTTCAGCTAGTTTTCATCTGGTATGTGATTTAAAAAATGTGGTGTGTATCTGGCTGTGGTCACAAGATCTGCAGACTTTGTGAAGTAGCTATCTTCATGTTGATTGTTTAAAGTTGACGTTTAGCTCAGCAGTAGATTGGAAAAAAAAAAATTAGCAAAAAGAGAACTCTAGCGATGATCTGATGGTCTGAGCTAAGCAGGACAGGACTGAAAGAGGAACACTTCTTTGGAGAACCTTGGGATTTTCCGGGTGAAGAGCTTATATAGCTACTTTGCAGGTGAAGTATTAAGAACATTCAGCCTCAATTCTGATTTTTTTTTTTTTTAATTTAGTTTGTGTTTCTGACCGATTTTTTTTTTTTTTTTTTTTTTTTGTCTTTCAAATACTTAGAGAATGAGTTAGGATTATTACTATTTATAACTATTTATATTTCAGAAAAGTTTGGATTATCTATTTTATTACAACTGAACTAGTTCATTTTTGTTGCCAGACTGTGTTATCTACATAAATAACTTCACTGCTCATCCTCAGTTGCAGCAATCCTTCATTTTGGCATCAACTTTAATATCATTGTTTATTCTTATCTATTGTGTTCCATGTAAGATTAAGAAAAGGTTTATTTTTTTTTTTATTAAATGGCAACAGTTACTGCTGATGGATGATAATTTACAACTCCACTACCAGTAAGAAAGAAATAAACCTTTTGTTTTTATTACGCTCTTGGAACTGATTACTGGTATAAAAGAAATAAAACAACTCGTATATCCAGGAAAGCTTATTGCATTATCAGGCAATACACCTGCCTAACTGATGAATAGGACTCAGTCTTGCAGTTAATAAAAAGCTGGAGTTATTTCAGGTTGAAATATAGTAGAATAAAACAACGCAAATATTGTTCATGACAATTTCACCATCATAAGAGAATCAGAGGTCTTAGCTGTGAGTTGAAGGAAATCAGTGTTCTGCTCTAAGTCTAGGCTTCTGGTTTTCAGATGAATCTTTTTGTATTGTTTTCCAAATGTCAAAATGGCTACTTTATCTTTAAAATGTGTTCAATTTGAAGCTGCAAATGACTTCATACTAATGTAAGTATTGCAAATATATGAAATCCTGTGAATCTTCATTCAGCTTTTTCTTAAAAAAAAAAAAAAAATATTCTGGATAACAGACTCAGTCATCCTAACAATAGCTAATTGACAGTTACAAAATTTTGCTCAGCAGTATTTACAGTCCACCATTAGACTACTATCTCATGGAAAAAAATATCCTAGCAGAAGCAAATTGAACCACTCCCCTTCCAGGCCTTCACTTTTGCCCACAGCAGCAGCACTGTGAATCAGGCTCCACAAATTCCACAGATGAGAAGAAGGAAGCAGAATAAAGAGAGTTCCTAAACAAGAAAACAACCCAAACCAACTGCCTCCCCCTCCGCCAAACTCCAACCCTCCTTCAAGACAGAATGATTCTATGATTCTGTGACTCCTGGTGATACCAGTTGACTTCACTGACCTTTTGGCGACATCTTTGTCTTGGCCAGAACCTGAGTTTCGCAGCTTGTCAGAGGTCCAGGACAAGCTTTGCACGCCCTCCTTGTCTTCCTCCTTGCTGAGTTCTTTGCCTTGCTCTTTGGTAACTGAAGATAGGTTTGGGCTCATGAGATGTGTTTTGAAGTGATCCAAGTGTCTGGTCTCGTTTAAATTTTTGAGGGAAGACAAAGCATGTTACGCTAGTCTACATGTATTTCAGAAATGCCAAATCTTAGCTCATGGTTTCTGTAATTTTTCTAATTAAATTTGAGGGAGAGCCTGACATTACAATTTTTAGGTAGGAGAAATTTATAGAAGTTTTTTGTCCTTGTGTGCCTAGGTCAAGATTTCTTGGATGATATTGCAAAGGATAGGTGGACTTGGCAGCTTACAAGTTCAATAAAAGTGTCTCTTACTTTTTTGCCTCAGATCCATGCACCTTCCAAACAGATTTTGAGTAATATTTTGGGTTTTCCATGCCAGTTATTCTTGTATCCTTCAGAATACAGAAAACCTTAAAAGTATAAATTAACTATTCCTTCTTTACCTCCATCTTGTTTCATTAGATTTTATGCTAAGTTTTCATGGTTTCCGCTGGACACTACATTCTGATTCCTGTCCCCTTTGAATGGATGAAAACACATTTACTTTGTAAATAGATGCTTTTCTCAGTTTAATGTAATTCAGGTCTTTAAGGTCAGAGCAAGTCAGCTCAGTGAAAGAACTGCTAGGTGACTTCTGAACCTTTTTAAAAGCAAACTAAAGAAATTCTTGGGAAGTAGCTGTCAGATTCCAAGGTATTTGGCTCCATATGGTATGTATGCAGCCTTCCCAGAAGCTAAACCAAATTTCTGGTTATCAGAAAAAGTAAACTAGGTCTCAACTCCCATTTTCTTTACATCATTCTGAAATGTTAACACATAAATAATTGTGGAAAACAACCAGATTGACTCTTCAATGGAACAGAAGAAGAATTACCCTCCTGAGAGGGCAAGAGCATGAAAATTACAAATCTTTTGATCATTTCTTTCCAAGAGCCAGTCCTGTTACTCTACCTGACACATTCTGGCTGGTTTTTCACTCCCATTCAATGAAGAAAACATCCAAGAAAGGCAAATAGTAATGTGTACAGTCTTAGTATATTTGGGGAGCATAGTGCCCTCACAAATCAAAAGTCTGAATTACCTGAATTTATGTTGTGGTGGGTTGACTTTGGCTGGCTGCTAGACACCCACACAACTTCTCTTGCACTTCCCCTCCTCAGCTGGCTTGGGGGACAAAATAGGATGAAAAAGCTCGTGGGCTCAGATAAATAAAGATGGGGAGTTCACTCACCAATTACTGACATGGGCAAACAGACTGAAATTGTAGAAAATGGATTTAATTTGGATCTGGGCTGCAGTTCCTGTCAGGAGCAGCTGCTCCAGCATAGGCTCTCCACAGCTGCAGTTGCTTCAGGGAATATCCACCTGCTCTGGCCTGGGCTCCTCCATGGGCTGCAGTGTGGATATCTGCTCCAGTGTGGTCCTCTCCACATGCTGCAGGGAAGTACCAGCTCCAGTGCCTGGAGCTCCTCTTCCCTTTCCTTATTCTCTAACTCTGGTGTTCAAAGAACTGCTCCTCACTGCTATGCAGAATGTCCAGCACAGGGAGCCTCTCTGTGAGAAGAGCCTACCCGTGCAGCCTTCCTGCTGCCAAAACCTTGCTACCTTTACCCAGTGCGACTACAGAGGTAACTCTGTATATGCAAAGCAGTTCTCTGTTCACAAGACTTTGCTGTATGAAGACTACTATAGCGTGTCAGGGCTTGTACGGATTGATAGAGAGCCACCATGGGTCAGTTTGGTAGAACTTGAGAACACCATGTGTTCACAACTGAAACCTAGGCAAGCTTTAATCCTTTTTGACACTAAAATGTGTTTATTGAAGGTAGCATTGACAATCTCACAAGGCTTTGTAGAAAACTACCAGTTGAAAAAGCTGTTAGTTTACATCCTTGTCTTCTAGATGGCATCTAACTTGTCCTTGTGTTGAAATCCCATCACCATCAATGGAGGCACATCAAAGGTAAGCAGAAAGAGAAGCTAAGTTTGTTTTATACATTTGATGCTGTAAAGTTTAGACACAAGGCTGTATATCACTTCAACAGGCAACTCCTCTCAATTTGCATTAAATAGGATTCACTGGAGAGTATTCTGTCTCTTATCATTCTTATAATGGACGCTGAGTTTTCTAAAAGAAGCCTAACCTAACTCTATTGGGATTTTTGATGGTATTTCTAAGGCAGTCGAAAGAGTATGAATTAATATCTCCCCTCTGATCATAAAAATCAAAGCAAGCACCAGTCATTAACAGCAGACTGTGACCCCAAAGTTTCAGTAATCTAACAACAACATGCATCAGCCAGATTTTTCATGTTCAAAGTCTTCAGCCCAGCTGAAGTAAGGTCTTATGTTCTTTTTGAAGAGCTGATATGTAGATTTGACAGAGCAGGACACTGAGAATTAGAAAAGTCCAACTTTTTCTGGTTCAATAGCACAATGAGCAACATCAAAAAATACTTGTCAAACCTTCACCTGCTTTTGTGTAAGACCTTCTCTTATTTCCTTTTAGCTCTTTATGGTACTGCATGTTGACCTATTTATTCTTGAGACTGCGATGAAGTTTCTTCCACAGAGATAGATTTTTCAGCATCTTGAGATGGTTCCAAAGAAAATAAACCAGCTTCTGGAAGGCTCAGGCTGTCAAACAGAATAGAGGGAATGTACTTTCTAGCAGTACCTTCCCCCTGAGAAGATCAAAGCAGATGAGTTTTTTAATCACTAAATTCATGAGGAGGTTTCTCTTCCCTTGTTTTGGAATTGCAAATTTTCTTTGATCAGAGGGAAAGAGATTTTCTGAAAGGTGCCTGTTTTGTACAATGATTAACATGTAATAACCTCACTTGTTCTTAGCATGACATTTCTTAAAAGAATAATAGCAGCTTTACTATTCACCAATCTGACCTTTCCTTATTACTTTACATGATATATTTATAGAAGAACGTGCTAGAAATGATTGCATGTTTAAAATACCACTTACATAAGTGCAAGTACAAGTTTTTAAACTGGTAGTATGTTGAAAATTCTGTAATTGCAATCAAGTGGTTTCATAAACTTGGGGAGAATCCTGAGTGTCAACCTGTACTTAAGAGCAATCCTACGGTAATAAATCATTCACATGCACTTAATAAAACACTAAAACAACTAACTTCCAGAGGGTTTTAGATATAAGACTGGGAGGAAAAGAAAATGTTTTCAAAAATTAAGAAATACATAGCACCTTGACAGTGTCATATAAAACGCAGCAGAAGAAAAGAAGATGACTATGTGTTATCTGTGACTACTCCCCAAACAGCTTAGTTAATTTACTGGTTTCTCATTTCAGTAGGCAGTCTCTAGCAAGGTAAAGTGCTACAGCTTTTTTTCAGATGTGATATCATTTGGTCTTAATGCTCAGTCATGAGGTCATTTTACTGTATGTAAGAATGAATGTTCTGAGGATCAGAAGTTCAAGTAATTAAATCAGAAATCAATTTCAACTGCTTAATCAGCAAACATTCTTTGCCAAGTAGAGAAAATGGCATGTGGTAGCTTTTTGTGAGATCTATTTATTTACACAGCTCTATAAAATTGCATTTACCCATTCTTGTGGTCTTGTATCTGCAATGAGCTCTTTCTGAACTGCTAACATACTGCACGAGTCTCCAGATAAAATTATGCAATTGGTGACAGATTTTGTTTTCTTATGATTTATTATTTCTGCTCATGTAATATTTTATATTTTCTTAACATTTTGCAGCTGCTAAATGAGAAAATTCCTTCCAAGGAATTTGTAACGTCTTTTACCTGCATAATGAGTGAAGGTTTATCAGCCCTCTGGACTTTGCTAGCTTGGTTTTCCCTACTAAGATTTCACTGTGAGCCAAAATATTGCCTGCAAAAGATCTGCTTTTTTTTTTTTTTTTTTTTAATCTCTGTACACCTTTGTGATGTTGTAATTCAGTAATGTACTTCTCAGTGCAGGCACACTCCTGCGGGAGCCTCAAGGGGCCCATACACATGCTGAAATGTTTTGTTGAGCACACTGAGGAGTGGATTTGTATTTAATATGTGCTTTTCCATTCTAAAAATTATTGTAAGTATTAACATCTACTCACATTCAGGACTTACTGAACTAGAGTAAGCTTTACCCAGAAGCACTGAACCCACTAGCTATGAAGGGATTACGTTTTGTTGCGGTGGCTCTTGCAGTGCAGCAATGCAGAGTCAGTGGCAAATTCAGCTTAACACCCCTTCTGAAAGACAGAATTTCTCCATGTGTGCTAGAAGTGTGTTTGATTTAACCATTTTTGGCTGATTAGTTGGATTCTTCCTGCCTTTTATACAATGGTACTCTTATTAGCTCCTCAAGTTTTATGTTGTATGCTTAAAAAATGTGTTAGAAATTATGATTGTGAGAAGGATCTTCATTTAATGTTTTTAAAGCAAGCCTGGCCTGTAAGTCAGGTTGTGTTGACTTTCCATGGAATCCTAGCTAGGTAATCATTTTTAGCCCATTGCAAGCATAAAGTAAAACATAGCAATGTAAAATCACGCCTGAGGACAACCCCGTCTGTGAATGGCAAAACTGCAGCCTGCATAGGGAGAGCAAAGACAATGTTAAGCATCCAGCAGTAATAGAACCATGGCAGCCCAGGCAGGGGTCAGAAACCCACTCAGGACTTAGTGCAAGTTTTCTCAGCTGTCACCTGTGCTGTGGCAGGAGTAACAGTACCTTGCACCGTTATCTAGTGCAGAGATGCCTATCTGAATTACAATCATATCTTTGACTCGACTGAAAACAAGTTCTGAGCAGTGAAGTCACTTTTGAAAATGAGATTTGGCTGACTTCGAAAATTGGATTCCCTAGTCTACAGATAGGCTTCTAAAGGACCGGCCAACTGGGATGGAAAGCAGGTTTGTAAATGAAATATGTTATTTACTGGTGGAAC
Source organism: Chlamydotis macqueenii (assembly GCF_036417535.1). Classification (NCBI taxonomy): domain Eukaryota; kingdom Metazoa; phylum Chordata; class Aves; order Otidiformes; family Otididae; genus Chlamydotis; species Chlamydotis macqueenii. The sequence goes on from NC_141561.1 coordinate 8,602,569, forward strand.
ATGAGGGATGCCTCTGGTAAATGTTCTGAATAAGCTTTCCACTGAAATTATTAGTAAGCTGAATTCAGAAAGGAGTAATGACTTCATTAGTTGCTATGATACAAAAATACTCACACTGTTATTACCGCTGGTGTTATGAAATAAAATGCTCTGCATCTTATGGATACTGCATGTTTAACCCACATTTGCAAAACTTCCCAGAATATGTAAACAACAATTCTATTTTTCCACATCAGGTGTTTGTGAAGCCTGTTTCTGGGGCTTAGCAGCTTCTCTGTAGGACAGTGTCTGGTGTTTGATACATGAATAAATCAGACAAGACACACTACAGAATATAAAAGGATCAAAAAGGGAATGCTCCTCATTACCACTGGTATGTTTTCTCAGAGATGTAACAAATACCTGACTAGTACTGGAAATCCATGCAAAATTTCCCGCATCAGTAGGTTTCTGTGCCTTTCACCAGTGAAGTGTTTAAACTAAAGCAATTCTTTTGTACAAGCATATAGATCCATGAAAGTGCTTGTATCTTGATCTCAAATGAGAAATTGTTACACAATTGGAGAAAGGCCCAGTGTCCTAAAAAATGATGCATCTTCATGAGGAAAATGAATTTCTTATTTGCATGGTAGAGCACTCAAGGCCTCACCTGAGATCAGAGACCCCATTGTGCTAAGCTGTTTATAAGAAAAATTGTAAACATTTCCTTCTCCCATGGGTATCTGATTTCCTCTAAAAGATGTTTCCTACCTCAGCCAGAATTTCTAGAGAAGATGCAAGAGCCATTTGGTGAAGTTCTGCTTGAGCCAGGTGAAGATGACCTGGATAAGGGAAAAAAAAAAAATTAATTTATCATTGTTATCTTACCTCTTACATTTTTCTAAGATGAAGCCATCCTAACATAAAAGAAAATGGCACCATAAAATATGTATTAGTCTGTGGAAGACCTTCCTGTATTTTAGCTGTGTTTAGGAAACCAGAACATTTTTCAATGGATCAGTTGAGGGGGGCTTCAGGAACTGCATAGAAAAAAAAAAAGAGAATATTTGTATATCTATATTATGCCATGAATCATTCTTTCTACTGAATTTCAGACTGCTAACCTTTGTTGGACTGTTCCAAAGAAGACTGGAAACAAGTATTTAGCTAACCTGAAAGGTAGAAGGGAAGGTAAACCTCTCTTTAACACAAAGCGGTCAGAATGATCTCTCTTACCCTGGTATAACTGCACAGTGTCACCACTGATGGATGAAGTGAGTGATACTGTAATACCAAGTATCGTGACCTGGCTCAACATATTAAATTTGGTACAACAAAATCAGCCTGTACTTGAAAGCAAGTAAATCTCTTAATGCATTCTAGACTTGAAAAACCTCCTATACAAGGTGAGTTTCTCTTGAATACTTGAAAACTTGAAGATATAGATGGTGATGAGAAAACAATGGGTGAGGCCTAGATCACACCTGCTTTATAAACCCAACTTTATACTTTGAAAATGTAACAGCACAGAGCGACTGTGGTGCATGAAGAATTTTCTGCGCTACTCCTCCTACCCCATATTTTTCAGATAGTGAATCTGTACAAATAGTGGTCAAAAAGTCATCAATTTCCAGATGAATTTATATTTTTCCAGTTTATAGGTTATTCCCTGCAGGTTTTGATGTGTACTGGAGATGCAACACTTTCAAGCAGTCTTATGGACATGGTTCCCGATGTTGTGCTCTGTCTGAGTGATCACTACTGATGCCAGGTTACTCAGGGTGATTATTTACTGGATTGTATTTGTCTGTCTTTTAATTGATCACTTGAAATATACTGAGCAGGAGCACATGGAGTGCTTAGATGGTTCGCTCCCCTCTGAAATGGGTGAAATCAGCAGCTTGGATGTCCCACTCAGCTTCACTGAAGGTGAAGATTTCTACTCTCTTGGTCAGTAAGTAAGTCTCCATTTTTCCAGGATTTTCTGCAGCCAGAGAGTAATTTCTGAAAAAATGGTGGTATCTTGTATCAGAGGCTACCTCATCTCTTCCTGCCTGGGTTGGCTCCCATAGTTTCGGGGAGTAGGTTGACTCATACAGGGGAGGACAGGCTTTCTGGAAAATCTGTGGCTGGTAGAAGGAAATCCTCCTGTCCTCTGGTGGGTTCTTCCAAGGGCTCCAAAATAGAGAACAGTGCAAAAGTGATACAAATCCTTTGTATAGAAGGAGGGAAAACATCCACTTTGTTGTGTGAGTGCTGCTGATGATATGCACATTATTTCCTTTGTATCTTAAAATGTGGATTCATCTTTCTCTTAAGAATCCTCTCAAAAAATTACTCTTCAAAAAAGTGTCAAGCCATGTAACAGATTTGTGTGGCTATGACAAATTACAGGAAGGAACAAAACCAATTTTTTTTCTTCTTACTAAAAAATAGGGCAATTTGAGGCACTTTTCAACAGGAGTAGTTCTAAGTTAATGGCATCTCAGTAGTCAGATCTTTTCAAAGTGTATTCCATGGCAAAACACACAACGATCTGCACTGGCCTTTGTGTCATTAAAGAAATTGAACATATTTAATCTTCCTGATGAATGCTCGTATAATAATTTTTCACTGTTCCTAAGACTGCAACAATTTTCAAAGCAGTTACCTAGAATTTCATTTCAGAGAACACTGAAATTCTTCACTGCTACTTCAATGCACCCAAAGATTTCAGCAGTTTACGGCATTCTTCACAAATCTGTGCTCACTGAGACATGTCCATAGAAGTGAAAACATTTTATGGTCTGTTCAAACACTTTGGATGGTACCATCCAGTAGAAAATTACCCTACACCCAATGGACTGATATCCCAGAGGGCATGGGGGGAGCAGCCGGTTTGGCTGCTGCTCTGGAGCAATCATACCAAGTTTTGTGTTGCTTTTTGCAAGTGGTGTCAGGGGAGCATCCATGACTTCTTCAGACGGCTGAACATTTTTGGATGGGAGGTACCTCTGATGGTGAGAGATGCCGTGTTCCAGCTGCTTCTGGGGTGATCTGCTTATGCACCTGAGGAAATGTGATTTTGTAGCTGGTGTCAGCAGTACTGTTTTCATCTGTTACATGAACCAACACCTAGGATTGCTTCTATCCCCGTGTGACCCGTCTTTTGATTAGGATGGACGAGGAGCTGCTAATGTCTGCATATTTACATCTGTCCTCTGTGTGGCTGAGTGTTGGGCAGGGGACATGGAGACACTGACATTTCTTCAGGGGCATCACAGGAGCAGAGGACCCAGATGGTGTAAGAAGAGCCTGTGTGGTTGTGCTGGGTTAGTAAAGAGGAGATAACCAGGAGGTAGGAGGACTGAAACATGTAGTGGGTGCCTTCAGGGTCACTCGCAGGCTATGACAAGGATGCCACCTCTGTGGCATCTCCCGTGAAAGAGGACAGCAAGGAGCAAGGCTAAAACTACCTTCACCCTCCTCTTTGCCTGCAGCCTTGAGGAGAAGCAGGTTCTGGGAAACTGACAGGTCCCTGTGGGTCAGTCCCTGCCCCTGGGCTGTGTGGGGCAACTCCCTCCTCCGACATGTGCACAAACAGATAATTATATTTAAAAAGACTTTCCGAAATTGACTTTCCCCTTCTTGCTATGCTGTTGACCTCAGTTCCTGCAAATGGAGGGAACTGTTACTCAGCTCCTGGCCAGCACATCACTGATGTGCTGCAGGGAATATTAATTGGGTGAGAAGACACAATTTTTCCTGAGGATGAACACATTTCTTCTGGTCTTTTCCTGCTACTGCTGGTACTTGTAGGAGAGTATTGACCAAGAGCAAAGTATTTGTGGTGGAAATACTGATACTCAGGTGGGCTGATTAACCTCCTCCAGTGCAAGCGTGAGCATGTCAGGTTACGGGACCTGCCTCTGGTCCAAGGTCTGATCGAACAGAGACTTTGACCTGACTACAGTGAGTCCATTTGCTTTTTTTTTTTTTTTTTTTTCTGAGGAGAAGAAAGCGTGTGACAAAGCTTTGTGGTTCTTTTGAAGGAAATGGAGAGACCACAATTCAATTAAGTTAATTGAAAAATGAACAGACTTGCTGGAAAGGAAATTGGTGGTCTCAGAAGAGCAGCTTATGGAAAATCCTGAGGGTAAAACCATACTAGTTTGGGGAATACACATGTTCTCAGGCTAAGGTCGTTCTTGCCAGCTGAAGACCTCATCTTAGAAATGCCTCCCTCCTACCTGACAAAGGAAAGAATTGCTCACATAATGATAAAATTTTCCTTCTTACCCCCCTAAAAGATTTGTACATATTTGTTAAAAAGTCAATATGGCCACTCTTACTCCAGTTTTAAGAACTTTATGAAGGCTGCAACTAAAATATCCTAAACTTAAACAAAGAGATATGAGATGGTACCCTCCAGTCCTTTATTCTTGAGAAAACTGAAATACTTTGATATTGTTTTCTGGTTTGGGAAAGATGAGAATAAGGGATCAACATGTTCTGCTCCCTCTATACTGTTTGTAAGCCTAAGCGTGTCAGTGTCAAAGGATTTTGAAGATTTTTTTTCCTCTTGATTTTCAGTATATTCTTGAAAAAAAACAAAGCTAAAAGTAAAAGATCACTGAGGCAAGCTTTGACGTATCTATATTCTTACTGAAATTTCTGTGCCTTGAATACTGATTTGTTAGTACAGGTTTGCTTATAATCCTGTACTTTTCACTGAAATGTTTTGCTTATCAGAAACACGACAGAGAAAATTATTCTTCTTTAAAAGAAAACACAAAAAATGAATTGGTAAATGCATCATGAATTCTGAGAGCTTTCTACTTTTTAATTTTTTTTACCACTAAACTCAAGTGAGAACTCTTAATTTCACATCGTTAGCTTCTGAAATCTCTTTTGTAAGCCTGGCTAGTTATTGGCCCTGCCACTTATCCAGTCAGATTTACAAAGGCTGTCAATGCTTTCAGCTCCTTGTGACTTAAATGGGACTTGCAGATGCTCAGCAGTTTTAAATATCAAGCCAATAACTTTTTTCAGCAATTTATTTTACCCTTACCCTATTCTTTCGTGAAATAGTATTTTGGCTGAAGATCTTCACTGTTGGCTTGGGTCCCTTTTCCTTCCCATGGGAAAGGACTGGCTTTGTAGCCAACTTCAGTTATCTCATCCAAAAGGTGTATTTTAGTGCTAAGAATAAATTAACTTAATCATCAAAATAAGTAAGAAATCTATCTGTGGTGCTCAGTTCGTTATTCCATGACTGTCATTCTTTTCTTCTTTATCTTTATTCTTTTTTTTTTTTTTTTTTTTAATCTCAGTTCTTTTAGTTATTTTTTCCTTTTTGACTATTTTTGTTACTACACAAAAGTGTGACTGGAAGATGTTTGGAAACAATACAATGTCATATTTAATGTCATGTTTTGTCCTTTCCCATGAGTGGTGACAATGTGCTCCTCACTGGAGGACTAAAAGCAGCATTGCTTTTTATTTGCTTCTTGAAATACCCGAGTTGTAAAGGAAGCTCTGGGTTTTCAAGACTTGGTCTCTACAGAACAGTGTGTCCATGACAGGCTTGTTTCCATGTCATGACAGACATGTTTCTTATATCAGGCCAATATCAGCAGGATGAGCTTAGATTTGCACACAACCACCGTTACCAACTCACTCACAGTCTCTTTGCTGTTCTTTGAATTTTATCTTGACTTAGGTTTTTTACTTTTCATGCAGATTCTTAAATTCTTTTGTCTTACTTCACATTATTCAGCCTCACAAATGTATTACTGAGTTTTTGCAAAATGCTTAGGGGTGCGGTTTTAATGAGAGGTATATTAAAAAGCTTTGTGGGATTGTTCAAGTAATGATATCCCTGAAGTGATATTCAATTCGCTCTGTGTCTACTTCACTAATGATGGCCTGAGATACTGGTAATTAGATCTGTGTCTGTTTAGTTTTTGAGAGGAAGAGGAAACCGGGAGAAGCTAACCTGAGAAAAAGAAAAGGCTACGTGATGGCCCTAGATTTGAGGTTTTTCAAAGTGTGTGTAGACAAAGGTCCCCGTCTTGCTGATCTGTAATGCAGACACAGGAGTAACAGGAAATCTTTAGAAAAACATTTAATGAGGTGTAAAAAAGCCTCAGTCAGAGCTCAGCAACTGCAGGTGCTAATAAACACCCAATTTTCATTGCATATGTGTCCATGTCAATAATAGATACTTCTGTGCATATATGGAGCAGAAGGAGAATGTGTGAAAGGGATGCTGAAAGGCCTCAGTTCAGACATGATGGTGAAATGAAAAGTTGGAGATGAGAGAGAAGCAAGGGAAAGTGAGGAGAAGTCAGGAAAGAGACTGCCTCAGATATGAGTGTAAAGAGACAGAACTGGGGATAGGAAGCTTAAAGTACAAGAAAGGTAGACAAAGAAAATAACAGTAGAGGAAATAAAAGAAAAATTGCAAAGTAAGTGGAAAGAAAATAATGGCAAAGAAGAAAGATAGGAGAAAATAGAGCATATTTGTGTTGCTGCCAAAAAGCTGTGCACTGGCATACTACAAAGATTAAAAAAAAAAAAAAAAAAAAAAAACAAAAAAAACAAAAACCACCAACAACAACCTTATTTTCTTCTGCAGGGAACAGCTTTGTGAGGCTGAGGCTGGAAAATGCTGTTCCAAGCCATGATTTTGGGCACAGTGAAAATGATTATCTGGCCCTAAAACTTTAGATGTGAGTCGGAGTGACACTGTGGAAGAAGCTGGTGGGAAAGCATGGTCCTAGTACAGCAGTGGTTGCTCTAGGCAGCCTTGTTGCCTGTAAATTAGTTTCATTTATGAACAGATAAACCACCAAACCCTTATTTAGCATTGCACATAGGACTGAATGATCAAGCGTGCCAATGGCTATGTTTATCTATTCTGGATTTTTTTTTTTTTTTTTTTTGGTGAGACATTAGCTCCCAAACCCTCTCCAGCGCTTTTGGCAGTCACAGCTGCACTGTGTGGCAGCAGGGGCTTTTGGCAGGAGGCTTGTGTGTAAAGCAGCTTCCAGCTTCAGAGCAGAAGTACAGAAGATGCTGCTGGAACCTATCTCTGTGGGAGAGTAACAGGAACCAGATGCGTTAGACTGCAAGTGAGATTTCCTCTTTTGGGCTTCCAGGAACTGCATTTGGGACACATCAGAAAACTGTGTTATTTATATGGCAATTGTTCATCAAGAGCAATTAGGGCATGGATGTGTGCCTGTCTTTGGTGGCTGCTTTGATATTGGGATCTTGTAAACTATTACTCAGTTTTCCATCTCACTGAGGTTTGGATAGCACCATATGCTCAGATGGAAAGCCACTTCTATGACGGTGTCAAGAATTTTCTAATTTTTATCAAAACTATTTGTCTTGGATTTGTTTTGAAACTCACTTATTAGTGATTAAATTTATTTTTTACTTCCTAACATGGCCTAGAATTGGAAAAAAAACCTGTTTCTTTTAGTTTTATTAACATATGGAAATCTACCTATGATGGTTGGTATGTAAACAGTCTGCCTGGAAAGGCATGTAGGAAAGGAGCATGTGAGGAGTTAACACACTTAACAATCTCTGTGGCTGTCAGAATAATTAATGCTTCCAATAAACATGTTAATTAGTTGACATGGAGAAAAATCTTCCTGCGTACATGTTGGACTTTTTCATATTGTCATGAATGCAAATACCACCTTATCATATCCTTACTTTTGAACGCTACCTCTACATCATTTCCTGGGTTTAGACACTTGTTATTGACTACACAAAGAGCAGCAAAAAGACTTAATAAAATCTGACAGCAGGCAGCTTTTCCTGCCTGGAAAGATTAAGTGCTTAGCACTTTGCATTTCAATTACCTAAAACTAATGGAAAAAATATTTTACATTTTAGCCCCTTATTTGGCAAATTGCTTGGAGGAAAAAAAATATTTCTGATTTAGAATTACACTATACTTTTAAAAGTGGTTGAAAAGTGGATTAATCTATTGTCTGCAATATATAACACTGCTTTTTTAATTAAGCAGATATTATGCAAATTTTAATCAATACTATTGTGTGTCTTCTCTCTGCTAATGCGGCCACTGCCAGAATTTTAGCTCTTTCCTGATCTAAAAGTATATTTTAGAACTGCTTATATAAATTGTTTCCTATAAGTCATGACTATTCTAATCTTCATAAATTAGCTAAAACAGTTTCTTATCCTTACCAAGGCCCATAAATGAATGTAATCAGTAGAGATTTTTATATTTGAATCGTCATTGTATGGAATAAAACACCAACTTGGATTTCAGTGCTTCATTTGTTCTGTTTGAACTCAGAGTTTTTCATGCAGAAGGATGGTTATTTAAAGCAGCACATACAAATGACTTGAATCAAACTGTTTACCGAATACTCTCTCCATAAATTATAATTATATCCTTCTTTTTCAGTATTGCATATTTCAGTTTTAACAAGTGCAACAAATCTCTTGGCTTATGGATAAAGGACTTGCCAGTTTCAATATTTGAAGTGTTCTCTTGCAGAGCAATCATGTTATTTCCCTGCAGGTACATCATAGTTTAAATATTGTTAGTAAGAGTAAAAGTATCATTTTTGATCACAAAATTAATGATGCAGAATGTGGCTTGAAATTATGTCTGAAGTACAGTGTAATTTTAAAGGCAGAGGTCTTGATGTTTCTGCGTTACTTAGTCAGTCAAATGTTCCCACTGCAGCTGACAATGGTATCTCTTGAGTGATATTGCCCTTTTGGCCTGGGCAGTTGTCTGTGTTACTGTCATTTATTCTCAGCCTTTGGGAGAAGAATTGATCATAGGGGTCAAGTGTTCCTTTGGAGCAGCTGTGTTTATTGACACAGATTACATAAAATTCTGTGTCTCTGCAGCGGAAATGGGCTGTTTATGGCTGCCGCTGCAGCAAGTCCTACATGAGAAGGGACAAAATTCACTCTGCTCTGCGCTTGCTGCTGCCTCTGTCTTACTTTGCTTTTGGCATACATCTCCGGCAGAAGCTGGGTTATCTCACAAGAGCTGAGCTAAGGCTAATTTTGGGAACACACCAGAAAATTACCTAAACCAGACAGAGATGTTGGGGTTTAAACTGATGTTCTTACAATAGAAAATTGTTTAAGAAATATAAATTTGATAGAAAATGATTATTTTGGAAACACTTCTACAGGGAGATAAAACTCTTCTTTCCAAGAAAAATGATAGAGACAAACATGCAGTCCAATGTATCTGTATCTTTGTTGTCATGGAGCTTGCTGAGGATGTGAGACAAGGCTCCAAATTCCCTCAGTTCCCTGGTGAGGGCACCTCCTTCAACTTGCCCTCGTTCAGCTCTTGTGTGTCGGTGACCCTGGGGACGTCTTGAGGATCTCCCCAAGTCTTTGCTCATGGCTGTTCCACTTTGTGTAGGTGTGTTGTTCACCAAGGAAGGACTTGAGGCAAGCTTTCTCTTTCGAAGATGAGTTGGTCTCCCTGTGTCCAAATGAATGGTTGTAGGCAGAGTCCTCCTCTCGAAGAGGAGAGGCCAGCTCTGGTCCAACAGTGAAGACCTCGCTGATAGGGGAGACCTGGGAGCAACTGCCCTAACTCAGGCAGTGCAGGAACACAAACCAGTTTCTTTTGCCTCCAAGTTTCCAAGTGCAAGGTATGTCCAGCTGCCAGCAATTCATGCATTAAAACAAAAGAAGAGGTTTCCTTTAAAAATTCCTGGCTACCTTTGTTTAATTTTTTTTTTTTAGAAAAAATTGCAGATGTATTTTTGTAGCTAAGAATAAAATGATGACAGATGTTAAAATAAGACAGTTTTGGTATGTTCTGGGTCTGTACAAATGAGAATCAAGACCTCCCCTGCATGGAGCCAGCTTTTCATTAAACCTTGTTGAATCAAAGTTTTCAAGTTAATGATATGCATTTTAAGTAATGTCTGATATATCCACATTATTTCATGAAATTGAAAAGTGGCTTCATACATAAAAAGTAACAAATGAAGAGTTTATAAATTGCTTCACACGGATCCAAGCAGCCATCTGTCAGATGACAAGACCCAGTGGCTCTGTGTCTGGGAAATGGGTGATGGATCATCCAGTCAACGATTCCCTGAAGTATTGGGTTATCTGTTACTATATATATTTGAGTAATTTTCAGTTAGGGAACATGTAATCTGATGATCATGATTGTTCTGAAAAAAAACCCAGTATGGCACCAAGTGAGAGATCCATCCCAGAGAGACGCATTACCTTGTGCTCTTGAATACAGGTTTTGAACAATTAATGACTAAGGGGACTTCCCACTGTAGGAAGGAGTCAGTTAACATGTTGTAGTACTTGTTGAAGAGCATTGTGAGAAAATTTTAAAGGGGGATATTGTGTGTGGAAGCTTTCATGAGGTTTTTTTTTTTTTTTTCCTGTTTAAACTGGAGATGTACTTACAACTCAGTGGCTTGTACTTCATGCAAACATTTTATACCAGTTGAGCCCTTCTCTACCTTTTCTACCTCACTGCACAGTCTAATACAAAATATTCATTTTCAACCCTAAGATTTTAATCAGAAAGGCAAGAACATTTAATTACTACTTCCGTAGATGTGTTACTCTTCAATGGAAAGGGCTGCATGCAAATTTGTTAGGCAGTGTTTGCTGTACATTTCCCACTTTCTCCAATGTATTTACTTCAGAGCCTGCGTAATAATCAATAGTTAGCAATCTGCAGTGTGGAAAAGATAATGGGGTGATTTGGAATTGCTGTTTTTGACAGGATTCCATTCTTTTAAGATTTTAAAATATTTCTACTGAGATAAGGATCGTAATAGGGAAAAAGGAGTGTTCCTCAGGCAGAATAGCTGTGGGCAGAAGCCGACCGATAATCTCCAGTATCTCATAAAATGCTCTCGTTACTGACAAACGAAATGGGCAAAGAGTATCGTGGAAGTGAGTTACGGCTGCTGTCACCTACTTGTCATGGCAGCATGCAAGTGTCACCTCTGAGACCACAGCCTTGAAGGAAATAGATAGTTTCAATTATCTAATTTTCACAACGAATGTGACCTGTTTATTGGAAATCTATAGGTGGTTGGCAATGGCAAATGGTAACTGTGAATATATCCAGTTCAGTGCTGGTTAATTTACAGCCTCTTCTGAACTACAGAGTAGCAATGTTATTTCTTGAAATAAACTGGGGCAGTATAAGTACCTAGGGCAGAATAAGCAAACTTTGTCTTTCTCCTTAATAGCTTTAAGTCGTTTGAGTTTGTATTTATTTATGTGAGCAGCGGCTGGAGATCTTCATCTGGGGGTCAAGGCTCTCTGTGCCACTATGAATAACTGAAGATAGTCACTGTTTTTTTTTTTTTTGCTGGAAGTTCAGTCAAAGTTTATAACAAGATGCCACATGTGAGAAACAAGCAAATAAGGGTGACATTTGCCACAGTAACAGCTTAAAAGAATCAAACAAATAAGCCGTCAGCAGCTCATGACGGCTTTACTACGAATTGCTCTCAAATGTGCAGTGACATTTCACTATTAAACAGCTCATTGTTTTCTTAGGTTTTGCATGTGGTTTTGTGCTATAATCCCTAAGTCCCAATCTCCCAGTTTGGTTTAGAATTACATGCACTAAAAGGATGGCCAAAATCTTATTCTTGGCCTCTATTTGGCACAGAGGGTTTTACACAGCAAAATGTCTTGCTCGAGTCAGTTAGGAATTGCTGCCCCTCGCCTGGGCAGACCTTGTGACAAGAGGCGTCTTCTCATCTGCAAAATAGATTTTGACTGTGGCCTTAATCCTGAAGCTATGGCAAATTTCTGAAATTTCTGAGATATGTGAAGCCATTGATAACTTGAGGGTTAGGGCAGGGACACTTTCTGGGAAGCCACGGGAGAATGGAGGACATCCACAATGGCTCATAACAGCCTATGCGGTTGTGTCCTGTGCTCCCATCCTGGATATCGATGGCTCTGTGGCCAGATAAATTGCCACGCTGTCGTACAGACAGGAACACATTTAACAAAAGGATGCAGATTGGTGCTAAGACAGTGTCTGATAAACCAACATCTTCTGGTCTACAGGGATTTATAGAAACTATTAGTCACTGTTGCTGCTGTCTGACAGGAACGAGGGACCATTTGTTGTCTGTACTGGTCTGGGTGACCAAGATGGGCATCAGCCACAGGAGGAACCAAGATATGTCTGCAAACATTTTGCAGTTCTTTTTCCTGCCCAGTGGCGTAACTCCCTCCTGGTGTGGATTGAGCTTTAACTGTTTGGTCCTTACTGGTGGATTGATCTTCTGTGGCTCCTTGCGGAACCAGAGGGTGTATCATCCACATCTCATTGGCAGGGGAATTCAAGTATTGTTGAATTTGCTGTGGAGATATTGAATAGGACTCCATAAACCAAGCAAGTGTGGCATAAGCACGGTTTCCCTTCACTTCTCCTGAGAAGGCATCTTTAATGTTAGGAATCAGTTAAAGAAATTAGCCTATTCCCTTGAAATTCAGCTGAGGGAGACCTGCAGCATCTCCTGTCCAGCAGCACAGACAGGTAAAGAATAAGCCTTGACGTACTGTGGTCTGACAAACTCTGTGGGTCTGGCTTACTGGCTGCAGAAATGTAAACTGTTAACTAGTACGAGGGTGAAGTGTTTGGGATTGTGACTGGTTGTGACACTTAACATGGACATAGCTTTATATCTTGTGTGTGTCCGTAGACTTAGGGACTTAAAAACTCTTAGGCAAAAGGCATTTTATTTTCAAAGTAGTTCTTTCCTTTCATGTGAGATCATGCCAGTGTAAGTGCAGAAATCTCCCAGGATGAGTCTGGGCTATTTCACTAGCACAGCTGACAGTGCATCCCTGAATGCCTTTTGTGGATTTGTTTACTCTTTGGTCTATAAAAGAACATCAAATCAGCATGGTACTCTTGTAGGAGACTCTCTGCTTCACATCCCTTGAGTAGCTATTATTAAAGGCTGTCAAGGAACCTATTTGAACTTTGGTAAAAAATATAAAAGCGGTTAAATCCTTTGAGAAAAATATTAGAAAGGCAAATGAATAAAATTCTGTCTGAGCAAGGTAGAAAATCTAGTGTAGGGGCTACAAGAGTGAGGAAAAACCTTGCAGAGCTTACATTGGTACCTGTGTCTTTGGAAGAAGCACGTTCACATGGTGAGCACAAACCAGCTACACACAAATTGTTTCCTGCATACAGCAAATGGCCACCAGCATTTTGGGTTGCTTTTGCAGTGTGGGTAGAAGACTACTTCTGCCCTTTTTGGGGCCTTTTCTTCATGTCATGTGCACAACTTAGATAAGACAAATGCACAGCTAAAGCAAGTATACTGGTATTTATTTTTCTGATTCATTTTAACCTTAACCTATACAACTCTCATTACATTGAAAGGAGCTTCATAGATAAATCAAAACCAAAGACACAGGTTAGACATGGACACTTCTAGTACGCTGATGGCAGAGGGCAATTAGAAGAACTGTGGTTGTTTATTTTGTTGAACAATTAAAAAGAAGACCCTAGAAGCTGCATTTCATCTCTGGTTTCCATTATGACACTCCATGTATTTTATTTCAGATGTATTGATCTAAAACTGATAATTTTTTTTTTAATGGCAGATAATGACTGTTAAAGAATAATGAGGAAAACGTTGTCCTTGCTAATGGCCAACATACTGCATCTAAAACAGGAGCTGCTTGCATTTGTGCCAAGTATAGGAAGTTTCTCATTGATACCTTCTGCCAGTTTAGATATAAAGATAATCACTCTTTCTTTCAATAAAATGGCAGTCTAGCATCCAGATCAATAACTTGTCCCTCTCTGTTTGGAAGACAGAACAGATTCAACCTTTTGCTGATATTTTGTTTACAGATATAGAAAATGCCATCCAAAAGGATTGCCTCTGCCCGACTTTTGCTGAATACTGATCAAAGAAGATCTCATATTTGTTGACCAGGGAAATGGGCTTGAAAAGAAAGAGAAATCTAAATGTTGTGTTCAGGGCAGCAGAAGGCTCAGAAGCAAATCAGTTAGGAGCAAGTGAATATTCCTCCTTTGCTGGGGGCACTGGTGGCACAGCTCAGCCCTGCTGCATTTCCCTGGGTCCTGCTGCCTGCCCGGAGTGCTGAGTGGGATGGGACATGGATTCCTTTTGCATGAACAGCAGACAACATCCCCTGTATAGCACTCAGCATCTCCTATGGGCACTGAGATCACAGGAAAATGTGTTCTCCCCTTGTGCATGCAGTACAGAAAAGAAGAGGTGCTGCAAATTATTTTTGCAAATGTAAAATATGGGGGAATCTTGTTCAGCAGCAGCTTGTGCATGATAATGATCTCAGAAGGGTACAGTAACAAATGTATTTTCACTAAGGATTAGCCCAAGCTTTAAAGTAGCAGTTGAGCTGCAAACTTTGCAGCGCTTGGATCTGGTATTTCTAGCTTTGCCTTTTTTCTGCCTTGTACAGGCCACAAAATTTATTAAAATTTGTTGTAATTACATCTTTGACCCCTGGAAATCTGCATGGATGGTTCTGAAAGATGGTGTAGCTTGAGATAAAATCTTTAAAGCTGGCCATGAGTTATAGCCTCAGTTATAAATCTTTATGGGATTGATATATGATAGAATAGTGTAGTCTGCTGTAGCACAGTGTGAGATTTGCTGCTCTTACTCAAATTTAGTAAGTATGATTGCATTCATTCTGCTTACTGAAATCAGAGATAGATGATGAAACATGGTCCTTTCTAGAAAACACCCTAGAAAGGTGCATAAATAAGTACTGGAACCCTTTGGAAAATAGATGGGTGTAGGTAATGCTCAAACGTTTATGTTGTGTCCTGCCAAAACACTGGATACTTTAAGATAACATGACAGAATAGTACTCTGTGCTATTATGCATTTAATTTCATTTTCATGGCACAGTTTTTCATACTGTACATGATAATGGAATGCAGCAGCTGGATTAAAAACATTTATGTCTTGTTTCCTATGGAGGGAAATAAATCCTTTCCTTTCCTTGATGTATTACCTATGGAAGAAAATCAATTTAGTGTATTTTCTTTTATGTGAGTTCGTTAGTGATTGTAGGAGGGAAAAAAATGCAATGCTCTATGTGAGTGTGATGAAAGTAAATTCTTATGGCTGGCAATTAAAAGAATTAAATTTAGAATGAAAACAAATATCTTTTCAAGAATGATCCAATAATATAGTTTCTACGAGGTCCGAAATGAACTCATAGTCAGCCAGGACAGTCAAGTGTCAGCCAGTAGAATTAATTCTTCAGACTGCAAGGAAATGAGTTTTAGTGAAAGCCAAATTCGACAGGTGTTCAAATGCCAGTTCAGACTCTTGAGGATGCTCCTCTGGTTCTAACTAAGGGATGGGAATAAAACCCAGCCTCGCTGACAACCACCCAGATGATCTTTATAAAAAAAAGATGCTGCTGTCCCTGCAATGTGATTGCCTTGTTTTCTTTTTCCCCAAAGAACGGATGATTGAAAACAAGGAGAACAACTTGTCATGGTCCAGTTCAAGGCAAGAAGAGTAGATCATGCAGCAATGAAAAAATGTAATACAAAATAAAAATAGCCTGATCAAAGCTATCTTGATCTCTGATAGAAACAGAAACTTTGCACCATGCTGAAGGAAATGAAGTATGGAAATTCAAACACCTCAATTGCAACCACAGCCTCCTTCTCTTACCCTACGCTGCTGAGCGACCAGCTCTGGGGATGCACATAAAAATGGGATGCACATAAAAAAACAAGAAGCTGCAGAGCGGTGCCTTCCTATGAGGGGCACTTACCATGGTAAACTGTTTCATTCTGCAGCAAACAGCTTAGAAGTAATACTGCTAATGGACAGTAAACTGCAAAGAGAGATTTGTGTCCCTGATGATTTAATAAACATGGCAGAGGCTAGAGACAGACAGGACTTCTGTGAGAGACCATTTCTTTCATTTGAAACTGTTTTGAAAAGGAAACTTTCTGTTGAGAAACTACAGAAGTTGTTTCCCTGGACAAATTTCAGTATTCTGAGACAAGTAAACAAAAAAAAAAAAAAAAAAAAGCCTTGCTAGCATATTCTTCTAAGGCAAAAGCAGATGCACTCTTTATCTGTGGTGTCAATATTGGTGATTTTTCAGGCATTCGCATCCACATTGCTGCTTTTTCCACTGGTAATTATTCAGTTTTATACAGCAAAGTATTATTTACGTAGTGAGGTAATATTCTTTAAAGTAGTTCTCATAAAATGGCATTAAACTTTTCTAGGCTTTAGTATCTTTTAATTTCTTTGTAACAAATCTGCTGAGTTTATGAGTAAGCATTTTAAACTGTGTCCTTTGCAAATCCACAAATCAAGATGCATTCTGCCTGACAGCACATCGTTTGTAAAGATATTGTCAGTCAGATCTTGTCTTCAGCAACATCTCTCTTATAAACCTGTCATTTCTCTTCAGTCAAGAGGAGAAGAGACACTAGAAATTGGAGTCTGGGATCTGCATGTAGTATATGGATGGGGATATAACAAAAGCCAGGAGAGCTTAGCAGCCACGACTGGGGCATGTTAGCACCTCCTGTTAAGATAAGGCACAGTCACAGATTTCCCTTTGCTTTCTTAGAGATGCTTTTCTCAGAGTGCTGGTGCTGCGTGGCCGGGGGGAGGAGAGCGCATGGGGTGAGGGTCTCATTTCTGGACAGGACACCTCCTCCCAATGTGTCTCCAGGAGAACGTCTCTCACAGTCTTATGCGCTGTAGCTGCTGCTCGCTGCTCCTCAGAGCCAAGCTTCAAGTATCTCTGCTGCAGTGTTTCCCAAAGAGGCAGGAACTGTGCTGGCCTTTGAGTGCCCTCCACGCGCCGCTTGCTCTGGGTGCACTGATGATACACTGCCCTCGTCAGCTGGAATCTAAAATACCAGTGTGACAGAGGTCAGGAAGACTTGATAGACTTTGGCTCAAAGTTCACAGGAGAAAATAGGTCTTACAGTGCTTTATATGCCTCGGGGCAGTATTTAGCCAGGAAATCTCTGTCTTCTGGGTCCATTTATTCTCTCAGCTGGAAAAAAATTGCTGATATTCATGTCTCAAGTGCTGTAAAAGCCACCCAGCGTTTAGGCAACAAGCTCTGAACAAGCTTCAGAATTGAGGTCAGAGGGTTCATGGAGGGGGATTTAGCGGCATGATGTCCCGGGCAGCCCTTTGGTACTGTTTTGGGCAGCATCTGTGGCACCTCCACCACTGCAAGACCCAGGTACGGCCCTGGGAAGGAGGAGTCCTCCTCCCACCCTCAGTAGCTGGAGTTAAACCTGGTGACTGCAGTGATCTCTTCCCTCCCTGCCAAGTAAGTGTACAGACAGTAGGCCATGCTTATGCATGAGTTGTTTTATGAGAAAAAAAGTTATTACAAAAGTATAGAAAAGAGGAGAGTGTGTTGTCCTGTGTATATTGTTTTCCCTGTGACTTGATGCTTGTGTCTTCTGCAGAGAACAGTGGCAAAATTTTACCGTTCTCCTCTCCCAGACCATAGGAATTTTTTTTTCAGTGCTAAGACACTTTATTTAAGTAATTACACTAGAGAAGATTTGGTTCTCAGTGTTTCCACTGGAAAATTTTAATTTATCTGGGACTAATGTTTTGCAAGGTGTGTAAAAAATAATGTTGACTTTTTCTAGCTAAAAAAAAAAAGGGGCTAGCATTAAATAACTGTGTTGGGTCATACTAAAATTTGTTTTTTTGTCAAAGTTATTGTTTCTCTACAGTGATAATAGAAATTCAATAACCTGCAGAATTCATACTTTGGGAAAAAACTCACTCACACCTGACTTATTATTAATGACATCGTTTAGATCATTGATTTTCCATACCATATGGTTAACTAATGATTACAGAAAGGCCTTCAAAGAATGTATGCTAACAACATCAGCTATCACAAATGATAGACTTTATGGATTGCCATGAATATGAAGTGACACTTAGAATACAAACAACAATAGCACGTGACGTGTGAAGTTATGTGTAGCAATTAAGGCCATGAAAATGTAGCTTTGTACCTCTTTTTAAAAAGATTATGCAATTGTAAATGGTCAATTCTCAGCAGACAGAAAAAAAATCCTTCCTCCTGGGCGTTTAGTAATGGAGCTCCCAACTGCCATTTAACATTTTGTCATGTCATTACCAGTGAAAACAATTTGCACTGGCAGCACTAATTGAGTTGAAGCTTCCAAACGTTATTTTTATGAGAATAGGTGCCCTGAGTTTTTGCATGCAACCACATTCTTTGCTATCAGGTTCCTCATTTGTAATAGGATTTTTTTTTTTTTTTTTTAAGTCTGATTTTACTAATTTTTTAAAAGACCAAAAAGGAGGGAGTAGATGATAAGGGAGCATGCGATGCCACACCATGGACCCGTTGTGCCAGGCTGTGTGTTTTGCTTGTGTTTGGCCCCGACACACTGCTGCTGTGGTGGCCCGGCTGTGCTCAGAGGAGCTGACCTTTCGCAGTGTGTGTGTGACGCTGTTGTACAGGAACTGTCACGCTGCGTTTTGCAGCGAAGGCAAAGTGAGAATTACCCCTCGTGATTAATTATACAATAATAAGCATTTGTGGTGAACCCATAGTCACATTTCCCATCTCCCTGTCATCTATCTGCCCGGGGAGCTGCCTTGTGATGCCTCCACAGCGGTGGCAGAACATGATGTGGCTAACTTAAGGCTAGGGCTGAGTAACCTGCTGCCCTCCTTGTTGAGCAGTGGGGAGATCTGGGTTGCAGGAGGGCAGTCATGGAGGGCACTGAGCTGGGCAAGGGTCTAGGGAGACCCACCACCTGTGGGGGCTGCTATTCCTTTGGAGGCTGCTGCAGGCTTCCTTGCCGCAGGGCAGGCTGCTTCCACCAGCAGTGCAACTGTGTGGGCGTAATCCATCTGCCTGCTCCCAGGTGAGCAAATGTTTTCCACGCACCCCCGAAAAGCGGTGTAAGAGAAATAAGGTGGTGTGGTGTGTGAGCTGATTCAGTTTGTCCCCTGCACTGAACTCTGTGCATGGGAGTGACCAAGATACCCGAATGATCTTCACTGTGGACTCTGAATAGCTTACAGATATTACAGCATTTCCATGTTAAAAAAAAAAAAAAAAAGTTAAAACCAAGTCTTTTTTTTTTTTTTAGCTGAGAAGATGAACCATACGAATTTTGCTTTAGGAGGCTTATAAATGCTTATGAGCCCCATGGATCTGTTTGATGCTCTGTTCCACTGTGGTTTCCCTTTGAAGTGAGAGACTTTCGATAAAAGTGATGTACTGTATGCTTGGAGCAAGATTTATACTGTGGGAAGATGTGAAATGCCTTGGCCAAGGATATGGAGCTCGTTGCACAAGTTCCTGTGGACAGACAGATACGCGCTCTGTCCTGAGGAACATCCAGGCTGTGCCAGTTGGTATAAACCTTCTCAACTGAAAAAAACCTAAACTGCAGTTAAGGGCTATTACACTTCCAAAGAGCTCTTGAAAAGTGGAGTTTATCTATTCCGATGCTTTTTCAACATGGCCTAATAAGAATCCCAGCGAATATATCAAACGGGGTAAAGGGAACTGCTGTGGCGAAAGCAAGGTTTGCTCCCTCTGGGAGAGACAGACTGAAACCAGATCAGTTTGGGGAGCAAGGGATTCATGCCCCCTCGTGTGTGTGATGTTAAAATCATGTGCAGAACTGCTTTTCTTGGCACTATATTACTACTAACATTTGCCTACAGTTTCTGCCTTGGATCGATCCGTTGGCTCTGCGTATGCCTGGAGGGATGCTAGCCTAGAGAATGTTTTGCCTGAGCTAAGTGTCTACAAAATTGCACCAGAGACGTTTCCGTGGGTGGCTCTGCCATGAGGATGTTTGTTCACTTCTACAGACTTTCAAAAGAGTGATTCAAACTGTTTGCTGACTTAGGGGCCAGTGACACTCATCATGGGTGCACTGTCACTGCCACTGCTCAGTTTATAAAAGCGCAGAAGTTAAATCACATTTCGGGCTCTGGGATGGTTTCTCTGCAGTTTCAGAAAAGCTGCTTTGCTGCTGTCTGTCTCCTTATTTTAGGAATGGAGAGCAGTGATGTTTGCCAGCTCCACATAGAGTGGTAATTAATGTTTGAAGATGAAAAGCTACTTGATTTTGTAACAGGATTTTGGCTTACTTGTCTGCTGATGGGAGACAAGAAGAGCAATGGATGAAATTGCTCAAAGACAAAATCCAAATAACTTTGAACTCTACTGAGGTTTAAATAAAGCCACTGTAGAACATTCATTTTTCTTGGGGATATGTAATAACTTGGAAAAAGTATTATAATGGACAAATACAGATTTTAAGTCTCACTCAGTGCTGCACTGCCTCCTTTCCTGTGCAATGATGCTCTGAATTTTCACTTCAGGCTGCCAGCCACTGACTCATCTGCACATCATCTCTCACCATTGAATTCTGGATGAGTTCAGTTTTAAAGCAAAATTCTGAAGCTGGTGTTATAAAGGAGATGGACCTCTTGAATTTTGTCTTTGAACTCCAGTTGTCCCACATATCTTTTTAATGTTTATTTCAACTGCAAACTCATTTTTGTGCCCTGTGGTCCAGTATATCATTTTGGATCCAAATTAACAAAAGCACCCAAGTCATCTCTAGCTCCCTGGCTTTGATGTTTTGGCACTGCCTCTTTCCTCATCTGAACTTGGTCTATGGCTAAAAATTGTAGTGTCATCCACAACGGTGAAAAATAATTTGGTTCAAACAGATTTTGGTCTCTTCAAGGATCAAAAGCATAATAGATGAAAACACAGTAAGGTAGAGGTTTGAGTGGTGATTTGACACATGTCAAACTGAAATCACCTGCTTCTTTCTTAGAGTTAAAATGAAGCACAAAAGATAGGCCAGGCAGAATCTGAAGTAAAATAAAGGGTCTTCCAGCCATGGTAGAAATCTTGTGTCCTCTGATCCCCTCCCGTGAGCTTGTGCTGATAGTTATTTAACACTTTTAGAAATGGTTCCTCTTGCGTGCACGCAGCTGATGTGAACTCGCCTGTCTGAGAAATCTGAGCATTTGAAGGTGTATGCCGTGACACAGCCTGATGGTGCTTCTGCAGAAAGACATGAAGCAATTTAATGTTATTAATTGCTCGCTGGCTGATTAGATTTACAAGAAGTTGCCAAACCTTAAAACCCCAAATAATCATTTATCACAAAAAAAAAGGAATTTATTATGCCATTAACTTTGTTCCTAGCAGGTTTTCCAAAGTGAAATCACTAACTGCTATAAAACTTTTATTGCATGTTTTAATTTATTTCTCCCTCCAGTTAGGAAATGTCTTAAAGACTTATTTTGGTGTTCTCTACTGTCATTATTTCTCATACATAAAGAAAAATATTTGTAGCTACTTGTTCCATCCGTTGTGCTTTTGAAACTTGTGTCACTCTGATCTCCTTTCTGTTCCTGGAAGGTCAGAGATGAGAGAAATCAATAAAGGGTTTAGCTTTTAGCGGACTAAATGGGAAGGCCCAGATGCCTTCCGCACATCTGTGGCAATACAAAGGAAGAAGATGAACATGAAGGCAAGGCAGTAGTAATTCAGGGCATTTTAGAGCAAAAATGAAACGGGTACAGATTTACCTCACCTGAAGCACTGAGGTTAGGAAAGTAATTGCACTGGGATCTCTGCATAGCCAGTGGAGAGACAGAGGTGCTTCCAGGGAGGACGATTGTTTTCTGTGGATTACATGGGGTCACCAGCAAATACATTTCTACCTCAGTACTCTAAGTGCCCAAAGCAAGGTAAATTATTGGTGCTGGGTAGTGTAACTATGAGTGATACATGCTCTGCTTAACTGAAGCAGCTGAGGGCTTAGGTGCCTGTGCCCGAGCACCCACTTCCAGGGACTCCACAATATAAATTTTCACTGGGGTAAAAACTTTCCTGCACGGTAAGAAACCATTCTGTGAGAAATACATGGTGTGAAAATAAAGTACCAGGCTTGCCTTTTTAGTGTTATGTGATTGACTACGGAAGGGACTCAGGGAAAGGGATTAAATACTTCAGAGTGAGACCAACTGCTTTTTGACCTCAGCGTAGGTTGAATACCTGGTAAGAGATGCAGCAGTGGTGAATCAACTCCAGTAGAAGGGGGCTACAAGCTATTGGAAGCCGACATGTGCAGTAAGGATGTGAAATTTCAGCATCAAAAAAACCCAGCTTCTGGCACTTATAAGAGTAATGTAAAAGCTTTTGATGGAGAAGTACGTAAACAGAGACCCAAGAGTGGGTTTTGATTGTATAAATAATGAATATTTCCCAAGTGCTTAGTGAAGGCTTCTTATTTCCTCCAGTATAAGGAGCATCTCTGTGGATGAAATATGTCAGGTTTTGTCAAACCATTTATTGTTTGCAACATTCCTGGAAGATTTCCATCCAGTTGCAAGTAGTAGTTGATGTAAGAGAATACAGAAAGGATCAATATTAAAACCGTCTTCATGGCTCAGAAAATCTAGTCTTGGAGTCAGATTAATCTGAGCTTCAGAAACATCGAAGCAGTGAAATGCCTGTTACCTCTCAGTGGATTTGGCAAATGGATGTTCCCACTCTATGTCGACCAGGCTGCCAAACCCTTGAAGCTTTTCCCCCATGAATCTGAGTTTGCCAGCCCCTGGGCAACCATCCCAGGTCACTCTGGTCCCAGGCACCCAGGTATTTCAGCACCTGTGGCTGCAGGCTGTGCGGTGGCCACGCATGGAACTGTTGTGGTCAGAACAGCAGGGGGACCCAGTTACATGGCGCTTTTTATTTCTGCCGGAACGTTTCTGGTTTTCTCTTCAAGCTCACACATAATTCTAAAACACAGGGATGTATGGCCAGTCATGTGTTTGTCAGAGCTGTTATATGCTCCTGTGTTCTCCTGATAAAAAAGTGATCTCGTGGGCCACGGGAATTGCTGCTGGAGCTAGGGATTTTTGAAAAGGGGTGAGCACGTCCAACAGCTGGTATTGTTAGACTCCAGCCTTGCTGAGGAGAGTTTATGGGATTGTCTTTGAAACTTACTGCACGGGTCAAATTCAGCCTGCTTTCTCTTTCATTCCTGTCAAACACTGACTGAGTACGTTTTCCCTGCAGCAGATTGTCAGGACGAGATACCAAAATAGGAAGAGTACACTTTCATTATTTAAGTGTCAGACAGAGGGACACATAGCAAAAGGAGATGATGGTAAGTATTAAATCCTTCCAGCAAGATGCTTAGGAAAGCATTAAGGCACTGCTAAAAGCAGCTGAGTGCTAGCCTCAGAGCACCAGCTCTGCTAACACCCCTGCACCCACACCGCAGGCAGAAGGTGTTTTTGTAAGAGAGAAACGCATACGTGGGCACGGTGTTAAAAAGGGACTTGTCCCCTAAAATGTCTCGTCCTTCATCCCATAATGGATTCTGTATGAAACATCGCTTTGCAAAGCGTAGCATCGCGCTGCTTTACTGGGGTGCCCAGTCTGGGCCCGTAATGCTCTGCTGCTCCTCTGCTTCTGCTGCATCGGCTCCTGCCCAGCAGTGCCCCTGCCCAAGGTGACTCTTGCTGTTGGGCTGGTGGTACTGAGGGAGACACGAGCAAGGGAGGAGGAAAGGTAGAATTTGCAGCTTTTACAGATAATGATCCTTTAACGCTGCATAATTTTCCCTTTACGTGTGTTAGCGTAAAGTGAAATTCAAGCGAAGTAATGGTTTAAGAGCTGTGTAATAGCCCTTACGGAGAAAAAAAATTGACCAAAGCTGCCTTATGCAACGGTACGTCTGTAGCTGCTGCACCTCTGCCTTGCATTGCAATGTCCCCTCAGAGGTGACAAACCCAAGTGACACGCAAAGTGTGCAGCAGGAGACAACTGCAAATAGGTTAAAGCCCTCAAACTGCTCTGCTTGCAGATTCAATTTCTGTCTCGGTAAACTTTTATTCTCCTGACTGACAGAAATGTGTTGTGTGGATGGATGGGTAGACGATGGTGTACAGTCCCCACGCTTTGCATGTGCAGCACGTAGGTACATCTGGGGTCTTCTGAACAGCCCCTCTGGCTGGACTATAGGTTGCAGCGTGAGAGTAGTTGTGGAGCCCAAACCCAGACGACCTCACTTTTGTACCCATGCCTGGTGTTACTGTGTGCTGGGGAGGAACTGAGGTGCTGGCACATACTCGCTCCTTTGCTATAACCATTTTAAAAAATTGCTTTGTTGCTGTCTTGAGCTGTGATTTTTGGAGAAGACAGACTCGGAGCATGCCTGTGCGCTGCAGCGTGGCAGGTACAGCTGTATCCCCTCCTCTGACGTGTTCTTCAGGTTGCTTTTATAAGCAGATAAATTCTGAATGGGTTTCAGTTGTCAAAAAAACCCAAGAAAAACATGACAATGAACATCATGCCACTCATGGCATCCAGAAGTTATCTGAAAATTAATGGAAGGTTATTTCCCACCCAGCCCACACAGACATCCCAATCTGGGTACTGTCAGCTGCTGCAATGTTTTACATGAGAGCATGTGCAAAATGTTTTTGAAACAAGAAAAATCTTTCTGGCCTTTCTTTTTTTTTTTTATCTTTGTGCAGTTGCACAATGAGCAGTTTCAGCCCTGAATCTGCAGTGCATGAGTACAAATGTTTAATGTGCAAATACACGGAAAGCTCATGTAATATGATAGGAGCAACACGTATTCTTTAGCAAGAATGAACACACATTTAATTTTCTCTCATCACGAGAGTTGTTTTTAAGGTCATTAATCCTTTTTTAAAGATGAAATGTTGACAATACTTATATTACCTGCTAGAAGAATAAATGAATATTGATTAATGTGGGTGACTTAATTTAAGCTGAATTGTCATGTCATGCCATTTAGATTTCTTCTGAGTGACTTTAAAAGCAAAGGAAATATCAGTGTTACAGAAATAGATGGCTATTTATATTTATTTTAAATTCTTTTTTTTGTAGCTGTCTTCTTTAAGATTTTCTTCATCTATATGCATGAAACTTTGAGCCTTGGTAAAACTCTCACGTAGTAGCTTTTAGCCAACCAAACTTGTCCTTAGTGTAACACAGTGGAACATGTCATTATAAGTATTATTCCTTTCTTTCTATATGTGTCCATATTTTAATCATTGCATTAACCTTGGCCAGATGCTACAGGGATTTCTGGGGGTAGGTTGGTAAATGTTTAGTTAAATTTTAAAACCTTTATGGTTTTGATGTGCCCAAAGAATTCCAAAATTTGCATTTGCAATGCCTGAGCTGAAGTTATTATAATATGATTCTCTCAATTGCTTCATCTTGTGTGTTTATGTAAATGAAAAAGTTCTTTATATATGTCATTTCTTAACGTTTTCCTGCCTCTTCACCCCATATGAAAGAAAATAGCATGGTATGTCATTTAAAAAAAAAAAGTCTTCTAAGGTATACAAAGTGTGAATGTGTGGGAACCATTGATTTGTTCAAGTTGTTTTGAATTAGTCCTTTGTGGTGTCAGGTAATACTTGAAGGAGAGCATGAGAATGAGACAGTGGTTATTAGGATTTTTAGAAAACTGTTAGAAATATTAGCATGGACAAGAAGATTCTGAATTTCTCCAAAGTTTGACAAAAGAAAGATTACAAGGGATACTGTAGGCAAAGTTGTATAATTTCTCAATTTCCAAGGCAGAACTGGCAAGAATGAGAGTATTAGTTGAAGAAGAAATCTTAGTGTTGCTGTGTGATAGGCACACACAGTGTCGTGATGCTCTGTAAATCTGCTGTGACAATGACTTTCTACTTTTTGGGTTACATTTTCCAGATCTCAAATCAGCTAAGGAGTGTAATCACATGCTAAGTCTGTCTTTATTCAAGATGTGAGGATGCTTATCTTTCAGAGACTTCAGTGGACTGAGCATATATTCAAAGACAGTAACCCATTTAATTCCTTTTCTAAAGGGTGATGCTTTCCTGAATCAGAGCAAGGCAGTGAAACTGTTTTGGAGAAGGATGCAACTCCCTGCTATCTGCTTGATCACATCCTTTTTGATCTGCAGCTGCCTGCACTTTTTAATGGACTGCTTTCCAAATATGCCAGCGAAATGTCACTTGTCACTGCTGAGGAGTGGTACGGTTTGGCATTGTGGGGAGAGCAATAGTTCGGGAAACAGGAGATCTGGGTGACCTTGCTTAGCTGTGCCCGGGAGGCGTCGTGCGGCTGAGTGTAACCCAGTTCCCTACACCTCTGATTCCTTTCCCATCACTGTAATGCAAATAACTAATGATAACAGAGCTGTTATTGGTGGAAAGAATCATCCCTGTATGGGTAAGTTCACATCAGATTGAGTGGGATGCCTGCAAACTTGAAAATTAGACTGGGGAGAACAAAGGAGAAACCATAAGCTTATTAGATTCGCAGAGTCAGTTTTGTATGAGTTTTTCCAGCTTCCTGTGAGAAGAAATATTTTCAAAATGGGTTTGATTGCTAATCTGATTATGGCAGCTCAGAAGTTAAATTGAAACATGAAATAAGTGAAGGCTTTTGGAATTATGAATTAATTAGAAAACTAATTAGGACAGATAACAGAAATGCAAGTTGGTGAATTGTTTTTCTTATCTTGCAATAAGAACATTTAAATTGAAAGGATGATATTAAACACAGCCTACAAACAACTGGAAATCATGTTAGCGGAAAGATAAGTACTAATAGGGGATTTTTTTTTTTTTACATCATGATATGGCTTTTAAAAAATTCTGAAGAGGGAACAGCAGTTTAAAGGAGTGGCTGTCTGTAGGTTCTGGGACAGCTGGAAGAGAAATGAGACTGAGAAAATGGGGACAGAGACTGGGCTGGTGAGCCTCAGCAAGTGCTCCACTGATGTCTGTCAAAGGAGTGCCCGTGGGCTGCCCGTGCTCCCACACACTGGGATTGCAGGGCAGGAGCATTTCGGCATGCATTGTGTGGTCCTGACCCCCACCTGGGTGGTGGGGCAAGCCCTGGTCCCTGCACCAGGGACGGGCAACTGGGCTCTGGAGAGCATCCCTGGTGCGGTGCTGGGGGCAGAGGCAGTCGTGCTGTGCCACCCAGACCTGCAGGGTCCTTTGGGTGCCCACTGGCTTCAAAAGTCTGAGTGCCTCACAGACCCTGGGCACTCCAAATTTATGCTGCTTTAGAGAAGTTACTAATCCATTACTGCTGCTCCCTTAAAATACAAGGGCTGTCATGGTAATAAACTTTAAAACCAGAATAAGCTTTAAGCCCAGATGGTCTAACCAGTAAGAAAAAGTTCCTGCTCTGAAAAGCTGGAAGCAGAGTAAGTATTAAGGAAGTATAAAGTAATCGTTAACATTAATATATTTCTCTCATCACCTACATGAACATGAGAAAGAGAATCATAGAGGTGATGTATAATATTCATATTGCTTAATGCATTACAGGAAAGTGTTCAGACACTGCAGTGAAAAGACAGATAAAAGGCCCTGCACAGAGAGTGAAGGAATATGCCCCTGAAATGTGTTGCAGTATTGGGTGATCACTCAGTCGGGAAGACAGAGACTGCGTGGCAGCTACCTGCCTCTTATTTATTGAATTACCTGGCTGGTAGCTTGCAATACCTTGTTGAATGATATGTTAGTAAGCAACTTAAAAAAAAAAAAAAAAAGGGAAGAAAAATAATTTCCTAAGGTAGTTTCTCTCTAAGATCACAGTGAACAGCTTACAAACAACGTATTTAGGGAATTATGGATAGCCCATAGACCATAGCTTCTAACAGGTGAAATTGTCACAACAGTTTTTGCAAACAGATTACCTGTTCGTATGGTCTATCAAGGGTTTAACAATGATTTAAGCCCAGGCAAGAAATTATGATGAGGGTGGGAGTTTGATGCTTAAATAGCTTTGAGGCCTGGCACTTCAGCCTTCCAGCCAAGCCCAGGCATTCAGCTAATCTAGATGATATGAGCCTTTGTGGGTTTTGTTTATGTGTTTTCCAGCTTGGTGATCTGGGTTTATACTTACCAAAATACACATTTCTGCTGTCAGTTCCCTATGCGGAAAGGCAAATGCTGTTTTCATTATGTGGATGTTGCTGAAGAAGTGACAGAAACTGTCTGTGCCAATTCTTGTGAGAAAGTTTCCATTTGTTAATTATTTTTCTTGGTGTTTCCCTGTACTGGCTGCCCCTTTGCCCTCATGTAGAGAGGAAGATGCTGATCCTTTTTATTATCTCCTTTCAGCAGTGTCTGCTCTCCCGATTTCCACCGGTGACTGCTCAGCAGAACTGGTGACCACAGCTTCTTGTCAAGGCAAGGATCAACCTCCCCTCTACGCAGTGCTGACAAATACCTTATTTAAATCAAGAGGAAAATGTTGCTTTTCAGATAGCACATAGTCACTTTGTGAAACTTACTGCCTCAGGATGGTGTGGGATGCCAACATTTTATTACATATATTTAAGGAGTATCGGTCCACTGTGGCTATTAAGCACAGTAGTCTGTGCAAACACAGATTCAGGAAGGTTTTCTCCTGAGGCTGTAAAACGGAGAAATAGTCTATGTATGTCCTGATCACTCGCTGCCAGCTTTCATCACTGGTCACTGGTGGTCACTGGTCTCACTCACATCTTAGGAAAGCAGTGTTCAGCAATGGTTCAGGGTATGTACATGTACGTACATGTGTGTACACATCCATCCACGGGCTCTGCTTCTCTCACCCTGGCTCCTCTACCTCTGTCCATACCATCGTTACCTACCTGCCTTCCCCATAACGTTTTGTGGCGCCTCAGACTCACATTGCAACACATGTAGGAGAGTTTCGCAGGCTTTAAAGGCCGTTGGTAGAACATATCAAGGATATAAGTCAAGTAGGTTTTTTTTGATTACTGCTTGGATTTAGATAGGATCAGGGACAAGTTGGAAGGCTGAAGTATGCAAATGGTAAATGTTGCAAGGATCACTGCTGGTATAGACAGAGTGAGCTTCCTGACTCCTCTGAGGAACTTAAAAATGGATGTGCCCTTACGTCCTTTGGTTTTTCATGGAAATGCTCTATGTGTATAAAGGGAGTAATTCTACAACAGTGCAGTACTTCATCTTCATTATTGTTAACTCATTATTAATTTTTCATCAGTAGATTCATATGTCTTGAATTATTCCAAATGCCTTGTGTACCAATGAACTCTGGCAAATTTGAATTTAAAACTCTTCTGGGTTTAGGGGTTTAGGAAACAAAAAACATCTTGAAGTTCTAGAAGTTTCTGTTCATGGGGATTGCAGGTGCATGGGCCAGTAGCAGGGGTATGACCCTGACCT
Organism: Chlamydotis macqueenii; assembly: GCF_036417535.1. Taxonomy (NCBI): domain Eukaryota; kingdom Metazoa; phylum Chordata; class Aves; order Otidiformes; family Otididae; genus Chlamydotis; species Chlamydotis macqueenii. Next base: position 8,631,863 of record NC_141561.1, read on the forward strand.
CCGGGTAAATCATGTAATGTATTTTCTGTTTCATTTTCCTAGAAGTGAAGGACAGCCAGAGCTGAGAAGCTACCAGTAGCTATTCCGATAGACAAGCCAAGCTGCCAGCATTTGGCTGCTGAACTTTCTGCTTTGCATTTGCTGGGTAAGCAGTTGTACAATCAAGAGCTGCATCTGCTTCAGTTTCATCCTACGCTGAAGTGCCTCTCTTCAGCATTTCAAGTGCTATAAATGAATTATAGGCAATAGTAAGAAGATTCTAATAATTCTCTGAGTTAATAGTCAACTTATTTTTGAGTGTGCTCAAAATCTTATGTTATCATAGGGGAGTAATTTCTGACATACAGCCCAAAGGGAGTGGGGAGTCCCATTCCCCAGAGCTTTGTGCCTGCCCATGCCTTCAATCTGTCCTTCCTAGTAGAGCACTTTGGGAGGCTAAGGTACAAACAGCCTTGGAAGGAGACAGCCGCACTATCCTGGAAAGATCTTTGCCCTATTACAAGTGAGAAATGAGATGTGGCAGCTTGCCCAAGCAGACCTGCAACATCCCTTTGGGGACTTGCTTTTGGAGAGGGCTGCTGTGCTGTGCTCCCTGTGTGGCTTCCTCATTACCTACAATTGTAGGTGCTTTGGTAGCAACTTCTTCAACTGAAAATCTCAGCAGCCCCAACAAATGTCTGTAAGGAAGGAATGTACCAGGGAGTCACCAGGGAAATCAAAAGGTGCTCTGGAATAATAGATATATATAAAAGTATCTCTTTTTTTCCTTATATTTTGCATGTGATGGGGAAAGTTATCCTTCCCTTGAACAGCATCGAGTGGGCATTCTCAAACATGCCCACAAAAAAAATGTCTTGCCTAGCAGCTTGAAGTTAATATTTTTCTTTTGTTGCTCTCTTTTTTCCCTCCAAAATAGTGAGCTGGGACCTAGTACCTACTAGAGTTTACCTAGCACCAACATGGTGCTGAGTCCGTGGCATTTTGCAGGAGGTAATTCCTTTGTCATTGGTACTGCTCCCAGGCACTAGCTAGTATCTGAGTCAAGAGGTGGCATGGAGAAATTAGCAAAAGAAGCCCCCTCATCACCCATCAGCCCCAGATCTGTTACATGTGGTTGCAAGGGGAAATTGCTCCACCTTGGTCCTAATTTGGGAAAATCATCTGTCCTTGTCCTTACAGACACTCAGGCTGCCCCACCACTGCTACCCACCACAGAGGAGCTGGAGCAACTCCAGTTCTGCCATACGCCTCGTATAATAATTTACAATTAATAATGCAGCTATAATACACTTCCAGAAGATGCTGAGGAGTGACTTGGAAACTGCTGAGCTGGTGTTGCTGGCGTGGAGGGAGGTGGCACTGACCAGCAGGAAGGAACTCCTGCACCAAGAACAGAGAGTTAATGCTGTTTTCTTGGTTAACTGTGAGAAAAAGCATGAATGGGCTTGTTTTGGGAAGGGAAAGGGAAAAAGTTCTCTGTGAGGAAAATCCCTTTTTGCAGAGTTTTTACAAAATGCTGTTATTGCACTACAAAGCCTTATGAAGCCATATGTGTCTATGATCTAGGAGTCTTAAAAAACTAGATAAACTTGAAGGAAAATGCAAAAAGAATTACCATAATAAAATATACTGTAGGAAGCCTGAGAAACTGAAGCTTGGCTTAGTTGACAAAAAGTGTCAGTGAATAAAGAATGTGGTTCAATAATTGATCTCACACTTTAATATTTTATTCCTAGTCAGATATTGCAGAAACTTGAGATAGTGAAAGACTTTTTAAACTCTATATTTCTTTGAAGTTTATGATATGTTGATAGTTGCTGTTCTAAACATATTTTTTCATCATCATAACCCACAGAAAGTAACACAGTTTGGTTTGGTTTTAGGAGTTTAATGGACATAGGAAGAATTCAGATAACTATCAGAACGATAAGTTATGCATTGTGTCTAACTGAACTAAATCCTGAGACACTACAAAGATATTGCAGGAAAATGATCAGAAACTATCTAAATCAGTAGGAACAGTAATGACAGTCAATGTCAACTTTTCAACAATAAAAGTTCTGTTCAAGTTAAGCTCACTTAGGCTTTGTGGAAGAATTTAAACCATATACATATTGATTGGATCAAACAAAATGGTATTTCGCTTCTGAGTTTCTATTTTTAGCCCATGCAAACCAATCTTTTCTGATCATAATCTGCACAATAAGTTCACCACTGCTGGAACTTCAAGCTCAAAAGCATGTAGAAGTGCAGTATGGAAATTAGTAATTTTTAAAAAAATCCCTACAGCTCACAAAACTTTCTCAAACGCTGATCTCCAAAAGGACTTTCTAAGTTGCATTCACTCAGTCTTGGTTTTTAAAATACTGAAATTGCAAAAGAAAGAACATTTTTCTTAGATTTAGAGCTATTGCCTTCAAAATAGATTTTGGTTTTGCGTTGGCTATGAGGTAGCTTATTTTATATCTCTTTTAGAGTGTTTATACTCTCTGAGTGACTGAGACCTGATTGGAGCAGTTATATGTGGTATTTTTAACAAATACTGTAAAAATATTTAGAAGACCTTTTTCTTTTTGGCCAAATTTGTGGCCAGCAAGGCTGGGTTCATTGTCTGATAATGGGTAAAATGAGGAAGGGTCTGCCTAGAACCTCTGATTTGCCTTCCTGCCTGACACTCTAATATTTATTTCAAGGATACTTAGAATACTATTAAAGAAGCCTTAGAATACAGTGCAGATCAGGGCAATAATGCTACAGCCACAAATACAGTTTGGAAATAGTCTCAAGCGCAACAGGAGATAATATAAATTACCTCCATATCCTGAGAGAGTTTATGAATGTAGCTGGAAGAGCAGGATTACTGTATTAGGGGAGCAGAAGCATTGCACAACACCGGTGAAGCCCCTGGGCAGCTTGAGTGTGCTCTTGAACTCAAAAAAAGTGCCTTTGGTTGCCTTCTCTAAGTACGTGAAAAGAAACCGGGATGTCGTCGTGCTACGTGAGCTCCTGCTCTGCAGAGGCACCAAGTCAGAGTCACAGCCAAGGGTCCAGGCTCTTGCACGTGGCACACAATTCGTGTGCTGTAACAATGCTGTGAGCTGTATTTTGTTTAGCAGGACATGGTTATTAACTTTTTGTGAATTTTAATTTTTTTAATATATGCCTATTTTCTGTTTTTAAAAGATCAACAGGGAGACTTGTCACCATTTTACCGTGGAGACAGAAAAGGAGAAGGGAACTGGCTTTTGAACCACTGGACTGTCACCTACCATTGCACAGGCTTACCATGTGGTAAGATGCAACGTTTGGATGAGATTTTGTGAAGGGCGTGCTGCATAGATGCAGGCGTGCAATTTAAAGTTTTTTTTGAGACCGTACAATTACTATACAGAACCTAGCCTTATTCCACCCTCACTTCATAGATCATTATACCTTATCTGTGTATACATGTGCATATATAAGTGTGTATAAACAAACTGTGTTTATATAAACTAACTCATGCTAGAAATCAATGCTGAATCTACTTAGTGTCAAAATAGCCAAACTGATATTAAACCATCAGCAATTTTCATTCATTAACCTGATTTAATGCATTACCAAAGGACAGAAACAAGCACTAATTGGATAGCAAGCACATTTCAAGTATCTATGCTAAATTGCCACAAGCAGAAAACAAAAACATTTGTAAATGTTCCTGCTTCACACCCCAGCCTTTTAACTCTGCATCGCGCCTAACTCCTTAGAATTCTTCAGAAATAGGTTTCTGATTATTATGCAAGGATAAAATACAACAGATAGGCACTATTCTGAAATTTTTATTTGATAAGCCAGATAATTTAGCTCTCATTAAAAAAAAAGAATTCAGAGTGATCTTTTTGTGAAGTATAATTTAGCTAATCAGCACGTGCCATCCTGGTGAGCAATGAATCAAGTCACTTGTGTTACAGATGATACTAACAAAACTTATACTAGTTACTAAAACAGAATGGTTTGCTTACTCAGCTTTAAAAATCAGAGTGACTGGTAGTTACGAACTGCTTTACTGAAAGTGCCATACAATGCTTATGAATAAAATAGGATGCAATTTAAGAGGCTATTGCCAACTTGAGAAGCAGTGATAGTAGAGAAACAAATTAGCTTCCATGTGTTTTGTGTCTTGAAAGTGAAGAGCATTTTGTACAGTCATATTTACTTTTTTTTCCTAATAGTTCTATGCAGCAAATTAGTGTGATTGCTAACGATATGGGGCCTTTTCTAGATTTATTTGTTACGTGTGTTACATTTATTAAGTAATTTTGAGAAAGGACATCACACAATTAAGATTAAAAAAACCCAGCTACCATTATCTAGCCTGATATGTGGTTCATGCCCTTTGCAGTTTACATTAAGTGAGTGAATAAGGGATCAAGAGTATTCTAGGATCAGCTCCAAAGTAATAACAAATCTATCAAAGAGTGCTGTGCATGGTCCTGAGTCCAGAACCATGTTCAGGAAAACCCTTGTTCAACTATTGCCTTGCAGTGGTGACATCTAAACTGCATGCTGTGTGTTTTCCACCAGAAGTCCCACTGGAAAGCAAAAAATTGCCTCTGGTAAATCAAAACTGACATGTTGCAAGGCAGGAATTAATTTCTACAGACTGGCATTTTTTTTTATGGATAGCTGTTTTGTTGAAACTTCATGACCAGCAGCAACAGCAATCCTTTAGCCTGTTCGGATGAGGTGCAAGGGCACTAACCCCACATGGGAGCTCAAGGGGGAAATACATCATCAAAAGCACATGTCACCCTGTAACTGGTGTCTCAGTACTGTAGAGATGGATCTGACAGCATCTTTCTAAGAGGCGGTAATCCAGGCTGCTGAGATGTTGGAAATCCTTCTAATTACAGATATTCCTGACAACAAAAGTGCTTGTAGCTGGACTCTTCAGCAGAAATAAAGCTGCAGCAGTAAGCAGCTGATCACTTTGCAAATCAGCATCTTATTGTCATCTAGTTTGGGTATGCTATTTGACAACGGGGTAAGTGACTCATGCCTTACTTTTTACTCTCAGAACAGGTACTGAAGTTTGAGTCAGAATGTCCCCGATGAGACTGAGAGAAAGTACCTAATTTCTGGAATATTTCACAGGCTCAGCCCAATTTCAGTGAGCCCTTCTTTAAGGATGCAGCCACCTAAGGGAAAACACAATGATAAAGGACTGGTTTCTGCTGGCGCGTTTTATTTCCATCCTTTTGTTGGCCTTTTGAAATGTAGTATTATACCTGAACTTAATTGCAGTGCTGTTAATTGCATGCAGAGCCATAAACACTGAGTTAATACATTGGATATGATTGTGTGTGTGTAAATGTCAATCACCAATTACTTAGCTACCTTTTTAGCTTAAATTTTTCAATGTTTCTTAGGAAAGAAACCTTTGACAATATGAAGCCTTTTGAGCTACAGCAAGATTTAAGCCATGCGGAGAGCTTACTTCCCCCACTGCAAACAAATTAACACTGGCATGGGAAACCTTAACACATCACTCAATGATAGCTCATCTCCAGGTAAGATTCTGATATGTATACCTGTCAAAATTAATGAGGAATAGTTCTTATGGGTTAGCAGTAATATTTTAAGAATGCTGAGAGAAACTATTTCACAGAAAAAGTGTGCTGAGCTACTCCAAATCATGGCCAGATCTAAATATAGCATTTGTAGATGTTTGCTTCTCCTGCAGTTTTTACTTTTGTCATCTTTGTAATGTGTTACTGTCATTCATTCAGCGTGCTCGTCTGATCATTGTATTTTCAGGCATGACAGCAGTGTTGTACACCGCACTGCCCAAACCCAGTGGAGTTTCTAGAAAGCTGGTGTTCGCATGCCAAATACCAAACTGAATGCCCTGTGCATGGAGCAAAGGGAAATCTGCTTCACCCTGGAGATGTTGTAGGATTTTAAAAATCTGTTTTCATTATGCATGAAGCAGAATGGGGTGGGTCAACTTTTTCTGTCAGAATTGTCTTTTACTGGGAAATTTGTTTGCTAATTAAATGAAACTTTTTTTGGTGAGAAGTGTCTGCTTTCTACCAAAACCAAGGTGTTTTGTCTAGTTTGGTATTTTTGGCATTTTTTTTTCTAATCCAGAATTGAAATATAAAACATTGAAAATGAACACTTTTAATCCAAAACCTGGCATATTTTTATTTAGAAATGCCTTCTTCTGGAACAGCAGCACCACCAGTTTAGGACTGACTGTTACTACCTCCTGTTATTTTAGCACAGATTTGTGTTCAGTGGCTGCTGCTGCTTTTGTCAGCAACCGCCTGCCTCCATGCTGGCCTCTGGCTGGCTGTCAGGCTGCTTTCTGGATTCCCCCAAAACCAACTGCTTTCCTGCAACAAGGGTTTGCTACAAGTTCCTCTCCTTTTCAGACCAGAAAGGGGCCAGGTGTGTACTGGGCTCTCTGCTCAATTAAAATCTTCCAGCAATGCCCTTTTTAGGGAGGTGCCTTCTAAATTATACACTATACACAGTTCTAAGTACATGTGTGCATAGAGCTCACAAGCATTTATACATTTGGCTTTTCTCAAAACAAAATATTATCTCTTGGGATGGAATCTAATACATTCCACTTCAAGTAATTTGTCACAGAATTCCTATTTTTGCATGCAAAGGAGGGATGCATTTTAATAGTCTTAATGCATTCAGATAATTTCCATGGAAAGATGGAGCCAAACCAATACAGCAACCTCCCTGCTTTCAGATTTCTCAAATATTTGTTCACAGTTCACTTTGATCATTTTCCTGGCTCATTTAAGAGCATTAAAATTTTGTCTGGGAAGTGAAGTTTAAAGTTAAAGCTAAGAAACAAGATTTTATATTTGTTCATGCACATATTCTTACTACAAATCCTTATGCTTGTCTAATATGGGAACAGAAACACAAAATACACCCAATCATAAATTTCTTAATATTCAGGAGAATTCACACTACAGAAGCTGGTCTAGAACATGAAGTGAATTTGGTAAAATACATAAGCAAAGTGAACATAAATAGGAGAGCGAGTTGTTTTTCTCAGGTTCATTATAGCAAACTTATTTACCAGCCTATATAATTTGCCATTCAAAATTAGGGCTAATCTTTAAGGCAACCACTTCCTAAGTATTGGCATCTTCTGTATGGTCAGATATGGCCTGGACTTCAGGGAACAGAGAAATCAGTCTTGCAATCATAGGAAACTCGCAAGATGTCTATACGTAAAGATCAATTGAAATATTTGGAAAAGTAATTGATCCATGTTCCAAGATGTGTATTTGTGGTGCAGGTTAGGAGAGCATCAGAGGCACTGATGGGACTCAGCCGCCTGAGGCTATCGACCCCATGGTAAGGGATGGTACAAAACGCACCCGTTGGGTTGTGCCCGGGAGGCATGACAAAGACCCAAACACGCTGCTCGCCCTGGCATCCCTGTGCGGTGCCTTGCAGACGTCCCAAAGCAAAAACCCAGCCATGCTGGGGCAGTGCCAGAGTGATGGCACAGCAGTGGTGCAGCTCTCAATGAGGGAATAATTTAGCATATAGATTAGATAATTTTATGGAAACCGAATGGCAGTGCCAAGATAGCTGCCGCTTCTTGGAGAGAGCTGAGAGCTTTCTTCTCTTCCGACAAAAGTCCCACAGTATTCAGGTGCAGGAAGTTATTATGGTGCTTGGAGAAAGGGGATTTGACAGTTGCATCAATTATGCTTTGTTTTGTGAGCAATTTCAGGAGCATAATAGGGGTCAGAGAAGAGGCCAAGCCGTGTTCCATGGTATGTTTAGTACGGTGCTGCAGAAATACTTTCCTTTTTCCCTGCCCTCCCCTCAGTTAAAACAAAAACGCCTCATTAAAACCCAGTAAAAGACACTGAATTTTTCATGCGCCCATAGATTTGCCATTGCTTTCTGTCTTCCTTGTGAGAGCTCCGACACACTGTAATGATTCAAATCTGTCCTTTATGTAACTCTGTTTTCTTCAGTTAAATTAAAACAGGGGGGAATTAGCCCCTTTGATATTTCTATTCCAAAGCTCGTTGGAAGTGTTGTACATGTGGAAAATGAGATTTTAAATGGAAGGCAAATGACTCATATTAATTTAAATCCCAAACTAAAGACATAATTGCATATACTATAACTTCTGTTATAATGAGGAGTTAGTCATGAGTGATTACATAAATTGTAGAGTTCAAATGATTTTTTTAAAAACGTATTTAGGGTTAAATCCTGTCCTGGGTGGAACAGAAAATGCAGAGACATCCTGTTTCTTTAGGCTGCTGCTGGCCAGACTAAAATTTATTGGGGCGGGCTCAGGGATTTGCTGAGGAAACATTTTGTTGTTTACCCCAGTGTGCTCACTTAGCCAGCCAGTATCGCTGATTTTTGGCTAACACGATAATTATTGCTTACTCCTTACAGTTTCATGGGCTTTGGGTTCAGATTTGCCCTTTGAAAGCCAAAAAACTTTCCCCATTATTTCATCCTCTCTTCTTCTTTTTACCGAAGTTTATCTTTTAGTTTTTTTTTTTTAAAAAAGCAGTTCCTAATGCAGACTAGCAATATTCACTCTAAATACCTTTTCTATATGAACAGCAGAAGAGAGGCCCAGTTCTGCGGACATCCAGTTCCTTATTCAATTAGATTTACTGGATTGATTTGAATTGCAGTGGAAGGCTTAATTAGCAATAGCTGAGGAAAAAAAATGTTACGCTCTGTGTCAGCAAGCCTATACTCCAAATGCCTTGGCAAAAACAGATAGGAGGCTAAACCGTCATATGGGGATGAATCATGCAGATGGCTGGCAAAATCAGAGTGATGCTACATGCTAGTATTTATTTTGAAATGTTATTTACATTGGAGTCTCATTTCATCTTAACACAAACCAGTCTTGCCAGTACTGATGAACAAAGCCTTTTTCTCAAATTTAATGTTTTTTTTTTAAATGCTTATACTTGCATCTTACCAAATTCCAAGTTCTTAAAACAAAACAAGAAAGCAACATCTCTCCCCAACCCAAAGCCCGATGTTTTGTATGTACCAGAGTAATTTTGTTTTAAGAGTAGAGCTCAGATTTGAAATGTCTCAGTAGAAGGGTGATTTCTTTTATGGTCTTTACAAAGCTTAGTGTAACAGCAGCTCTGATATTTCCTTTGGAGTTACTCACATTATTAGAAGTATTTCAGTGCTCTTTACTAAGTTATCCTGTCTTCAGTCTTGGCTCTTTTGTCTGTGGCAGATACCTCAGGGAATGAAGCAACTAAAAATGTTTCAGTAACTTAGAAGGGCATGTTCCCATCATTTGGCATTCAGACCTTCCACTGACATAAAAAGAAATTTTGCTTTTAGAGAGATGTCAGCGTGACAGCTTTCACAAAATAAAACTGATAGGCTGCTGCTGCTGCATGACTTTTTTTCTGTAATAGAAAGATTTAGTTCAAGTCAGCGTGTCCTGCATGAAATCACACTGCTCAGCTGGGTGTTAGGAGCAGGACTCGCTAGTTTTTTCTGCGCAGGGACAGTACGGTGTGTGTTCTGTCTCCTTCTGAATAAGGTTTCCTTCCTTCTGTGATACCATGACAGGCGCCCTCAGCCTCCTGGCCTAGCGCGATGCTGAGCTGAATGCCAGTCCTGGCACCTGCGCTTGGGAGGATGTCTGGGACCATGGGAGGTCATGGCTCTCTTTTTCAGCCTTTTCTTGGATCTGGGGCAAGTGATGAGGCTCCTCTATTCCTGTGTTTCTGGATTTTGTTTTTAGGAGGTGGGATGGAAACAGTGAAATCCTGGAGTGTGATGGAAATACCAGTTTGTTTGGCTGGGTGAGGAAGAACTAATGAGTTGTGTCACCATTACCAAAAATGTGCAACACCCTGAGCTCTGATAGGGATGCTTTTATTCAGTCAAATAGTAAATAGATACATATGTTCACCTCAGACATTTTTGTTTTCTGTTGCAATTTGTTACACAGTAAATCAATTTTTCTTGCTCCTTTTTCTTGCAAATTCTCTCATTAAATTAAACAGTCTGAGAGGAATAGCCATTAGATGTTCATTCCTTATTAATTAAGTGGTTTAAAATCTAGGTCTTTGAACACTTCCCTAATTAATTGTGTAAAGCTGGAAACAAAGTTAACAAGGAATGAAAGAGTATTCCTTTAGGGAAGTGCTTTACAGTGAACTAGCAAGCTATCTACCAAGTAGTGCAGAAGCTGTAAGACATCATTGTTCTCACAGGCTAGACGTGAAGTCTCTTTCCAGCAGTAGCCATGACAGGAGTGAAACCTCTGACAGTTACATCTTGATTATAAACCTATGTGATACCAGGTGAAGTCCAAATTACTCAATGCTGATAATATCTCCACGTCCATCACACAACTCGTGTCCTGCCCTGCCCTTTTCTGCCTCCAGTCTGCTTTTCTTCCCTTCCCCTTCTCCAGCATATTCAACAGCTCTTTTTTTAAAAAAAAAAAAAAAGAAAAAAAAAATCGCTCCTGGGCATTTTGGGTTCTGCTTCTTATGCAGTCAAATATTTGGTCTGCTCTCTCTCTTGCACCTTCTCAGTTGTGGATGTTGCATTTCACTGGGAATTTTCTATGATGAGTCCCTTTCATTGACAGCATGTCCAGCTATTCTATTTCCTACCTTTTAAGAAACTTTAATACTTGACATTTTGCAGTTTTAAAAGCTATGTTACTCTGCCAATTGATTTACATAATCCGACAGTTCCCAGTATTATTGACTACCTCACTAGTTTTTAATGTTACTATGAATTTTATTAACGATCGCTTATATCTGTTTCTAAATGCAATGTACAGCAGCACTGAACTAAGGCAGATACTTACAGTTAAATTTATGCTTTGAGATCTATCAGTTCTATAATTTTAATCCATTTAGCATGAACTTTGTTGTGCAGTGTCATAGTGCTCTTTTCAGTTAGAGCATCTTCTGGAAGCAAACCAAATGAGATACAGAATTTTATTTCATCAGCATAGCTACTTTTACAGCCAAGTTTGTACTTTAATGGTAAGACAACTTGAATTTTGTTTGAGAAGGCCTGTTTTCCATACAGCCATGTACACTGTAAATAAGTATATTCCTAAATTTTAATTCTTTATTGATTGCAGGTCATTGGATATTTTTTGATACTGAGATGTTTGCTCTTTCCCAGAGTCGTGAAGCTCCATGTGTTTCACGGTCTGCTATGATTCAGCGTGGGAAGCACACAAACTCTGTCTCTTGAAGATCCCAGTGCGCAGGAGAACACGCATAACCTCCCGGCCTGAGTACAGCATGCTGTGGTGCACGGATGTGTTTTGCCAGGTGAGTTTGCACCACGCCACTCGCTAGGCATCACCCAGTGTTGGGCAGTAAATGCACACAGGCAAAGCAGACTGCAGTTATATCAGTATGTGAAAGGCACAGATTTGTGTTAGATATATAGGAAGGATTAATTTTTCCCCTGTTTAGCTGAGGTGAGAATTTGCATAGATTTGCTGTTCTGAAGTGGGGCAAGGAGAAAATGATGCTGTATTTTGAAGAATACAGCTCCTTTTAAACGACCTTTTCTCTTAAACAAATCCTAATACAGTAAAGTTGTGTCTGAGCTTAAGGATCCTCTTCGGGCCCCTCTCTTTTCTCCTTCCTTCCTAATGCTCTAATATCCTGAGACTGGAAAAGATATTTCCATCAAGAGTATGCCTGGCACTGACTGAAAGTTTCTGTAACTAGAAATGAAACTACAGAACATGAAATGTCTTATGACAGAACAAAGCAATCCATCAGTTTATGAAATGGATTTTATTATGTGGTCACCTGCAATAACAAGGGACTGGACTGAATACCCTAGAATGCCTTTCCAGTCCAGTGTACTATGATTAGAAACATAGGGAGCAGCAAATATGTACTCCCTGTTATCAGGTCTCTGCAACAATTCTTTATTGAACTCCAAAGTCAGTGCAAGACCTATTGTGCTGATAATCAAAATCCGTCCTATTTCCAGACCAGCTTCTCACAACGGCTGCACTCCACAAGAGCAATAAAACTGCAGATGAAGATTCGTGGGACCACTAGAGTCATCTAACACAGTCCCTCACAGTTATAAGCTCCATCTTATAAATCATTTTCATATATATATGAACACGGAAGATAAAACAGAACTATGAAATGAACTCCTATCTGCAGTAAAGGCAATGACATAGCCTGTTTTATCCAGAATTTACTACAGAATCTTACTCCTTCAGTCCAATTTTTTTTTTGCCCTTGCTTCCACTCACCTTCCCAAATCCAGTTTTGAAGGCTGTTCTGGCTTAGATGCTCTGGAGAGAATGGGAGAGAAAGAGACAGCGTTAGTGGTGACACTTGGGTAATACATTTCCAGATCCAGACTAGTCCCTTGGCAGTTATATGTCAAGAAATGGGGATGAATGAAACAGATTAGCACAGGGTCAGATTCCCAGGTGGTATAAATTGGCATAGCTTCTTTAGGCAGCTTTTCTACTAAATGAAATTGTTTTTCACCTCTTGAAGATGTGAACCACAGATTGAAGCAGTATGAAGATTGAAATATAAATAAGCCCCATATATTTGCTGGTTTAGTTTCAGAATTTAGCCCAAGCCAGTCTCATTATGAGGTCTGTTATTTATTTTCCCTTTTTTCTTCGACATCTGTCTCTTAACAGACAACACTGAATACTTGCAGTTTCTAAGGACTCTCTAATTAAAGGAAGATGTTCATTTTGTTACCTCTTTGCCCCCTAAAAAAGTAATAAGGAAAAGAAATGCAGTGTGAGGCAATGCAATCAACCATCTCCAGCATCCCATTATGAAAACTGCCTGAATAATTCACTTGTCTTGAGTGTCGTTAGTGGATCAACTGTCAGCCCAGGGATCGTGAGGAAGGGCAAAAAAATTCCAACCCAATCACTTCTCTCTCTGCACTTTCTTAGCAAACTCCCATCTTCTTGCTGAGAGATGCTGCAGCTGCCACCTAGGAATGAAACAGAAATGTGGTGCCATGCAGGCAGCAAAAATGGTAAGATTTCCCCCAGTGTTATTTTATTAAAGCAAAGCAAAACAAAACAAACATCCTCCAAGAAACCCACAGCTTTTCCTTCTTCCTAAGCTAGTAACACTCCTGATGACCAGCAGTGAGGCCAATCCTTTTTACTGATCAGATTGACTGCAGACACATTAGCCATGCACATCAGATGTGCAGTCCTGTTATATGTGCTGTTCTCATTTAATCTATCAAAAATCCTGTCTTTCCCTGACAGGCCTATGTACATATTCTGGTAGATAAACATGTTACAGAGATCTGAGCAAGGGAAAAAAGTAAGTTTCCTGCCCTTGAGACTGAAGTGTCCTATGGGATTAAGGTGTCTTGATTGAATTTCCCAGTTTTGAAATGTGGTAATAATATATAGCTGTCCCTTAAAATGGTGGGGCTGGCAGCGGTCTCTTTGCATCTGAAGGCTGCCAGGGAGCTTTCCTACTGCTGGCATCTATAACTTACATCGCAAGACAGATTTTGTTTTCCCCAGATTTGCCTTTTGGGGATCCTACAAAGTGAACAGCTTAGGCTTTCGAAGTTTGTGTGCCCACACTTTGTCGACTGGGTAAAGTCAATACAAAATTCATACTTTATAATATAAAAAGAGCCAGTAGCCCTTTTCATGTGAAAATTGCCTTGAAAATGTAAATGGATTACCAGTTAATTTTTAGAAATACGTATCTATTCAGTTCCCCAAGCTTCCTTTCACCCAGTGCCCCAGGCATGCAGTTTGAGGATTAGGGAACCAGCAGCTATTTCATGGCTGTGTTTAAAGACCAATTTATACCTCCATGGCCTGGTGCTATTGACACTGTTGTGACTCCAGCAAGCACCCGTAGACTCTCTGCTTTAATTTCCTGAGCAGCTGGTAGGTAAAAGACGATATTTCAGAGCTATCACAGAAGAAGCAAGGCTTTGCCGGTAGGCCAGTATTTACCCAGTATTTGGACGGATCAGGAATAAATTTGACAAAGAAAAAAGGAAGTAAGCATAGAAATTGAGACCTTTTTTTCTCTCCAGAAGGATGTGTTAATCCTGGTAATGCTTCAGATGAGTACTTCCTGAAGCTGGGTATGACATCTGATGGGCACTGTTATATCAAGTCCTTTCCTTTCGTAATTTCTCAAAATCATCAACTGAAATTAAAGAAAGGTTCAGAACATGCCTGTCAATACCTAGGTTATTCCTAAATTTGGGACAGAAGGTGTAATGGATCTGGTTCAAACTGTGAGCAGGGTAACAGGCTTATGTAAAGTTTTGGACTACAAAGATCTGCACAGTTTAGAGAACCTTTCAATTGCCAAGCAGCTCCTTGGCATTATTGTTTTCATATCAGCCACATTTATATTGTGTATAAATTGCTTTGGGATCCTTGGGGTGAAAGGCTTTAGATAAGTGTAAATTACTGTGTTGCCTGTAATTATTTTGAAGTGGTGATTGCTGGGCCGTGCTTTTTATTTGTATTGCGGGGGGTTATGATTCTAGTACAGAGATATGGCAGCTTTGGAATTGGAGAAGAAATATGTTCTGAGACTTTGATTTATGTTTTTCTATTCTACTCTTTGAACATAAGTAGGAGGGCAAGAAGGAGAGCATGAACGTTTAGTGAACGTGCTCCTGCAGTGTAATTCATCTCTGAGACTGAAACAGCAGGTTTATAAACCTAGTTAAGTGAGCTCCAATTTGTCTGCTCTTTTTTTTTACACCTGCTGGAAGCGCTTTTGACAAATCACGCACTTTAATAAAAACATATTTTCAGAGTGATCTGGAAAATATACTGCAATCAAAATAGTGGCTGGATTATGTGTTCGGAGCTAGTGTCCTTTTATTGTGTGTGCAGGATGGCTATGCTACGTTTGTCTCAGGAGTTATAAGTGAATGCAGGGAATGGTGCTTGCGTACAGGTACTGTAGCTGTCAGTGAAGCCTGTGTTTGAGGCTTTCAGCATCATAATAAGCATAAATTGTAGTATTATACTTAAAGTGAGAGCAGTATGATGTAATTTCTGGATTTATTAGAAGATTGCACAATTGCTGGAGAATATGTAACTGCATGAGACTGTTTTTCTCCTTGACAAATTCCTCCCAACACTTTGAGTCCCACAGGTCTTCAACACATCTCTGGGATTTACTAAAAGCCTCATAGCCCAACAGAAAGAAGAAAAGGTTCCAATATCATATTTTCTTCCTTGGTTAGTTTAAGCACTGTGACATTGAATGTAATTTCTATTGAAACAGTCCTTGGTTCACTGCAAAGTACAGGAGTGGATGATCTGCACTGTTTTTCCCCACAGTGTTCTACTTTTTTATAACTGGAATATAAAAAAGATGCTAAAGTATAAGGAAATTATTTCTATGCATGTTTAAATGGTATTGGAATGAGCAGCTGGCAGTAACGTTGCATCTCATTAACAAGGTAGTATTTCCTAACTAGTTGGATGCGATACTTGATGTCACTAAAACTTGCTGAGGTATATGTGTGAAGGTACATTGGTACATGGCAATGAGATGCGAACGTCATGTAATTCTAACAAAAGGAAGTAAAAATGTTCACAATGACTTTAGGCAGCCAAAACTTTCACAACTTGTCAGCTGAAGCATGGCAGCAATCATGGTGGCTGAGTAGCGTAGGCTTGTGACTGACACACTTGTGATTGAAAAGAAAAAGAGAGATAAGGGAGATTTAAGATGTTTTCTTATTGAAAAGGCATTACAAAGCTGAAGAAACTGAGAAATGTTAACACATGGAAGAAGAGGACTGTCTTCCAGGAACACGTTAAACAGCAGCATTTATGGCTGCAAGCAACAGCAATCAAGGCATAGCATGGCCAAGGCTGGTCCTGGACTGCAACCCCACCATCATCTTCATAGCCCAATGGCAGGGATTATATCTGAAATGTGAGGTTTATTGCCTCTTTCATGACCGGTGCTTTGGTCAAGTTCTTCCTTCAAATTCCTGTGGTCTGTCTTCTCCCAGCTTCATTAAAGTAGTCATTTAAGCTTTTTCCCCACCAGTGCTTTGTTTGTCCCATCTTGCATTTTCCTTCACTGAAGCAACGACTAGAGATTGTGCAGATACTGAGTTGACCAGGCAGGTTCACTCTCAGGTACCAACACTGCCAAAATGACTGCTAGCAGCTTGCATGAGGCTGCTGCTATTTTGCTCTCTCTTGCCCCAGAGGTGAGGAAACAAAGCAACGTCCTTGTTACAGCCAACTTGGAAATCTGAGCTGCAGTCCTTCTAACAGGGTTGTTTGCTATCTCATCTTTCAACCTGTTTAATTAAAATGATGGCTTTTGCCATGATAAAAAAAAATGTATATAAACTATGCCCAACCAATAAATGAATACTGTGAGGAAAAAAAAAACAACCCAGAAGATTAATCACTCATCTGCTATTTTATATATGTGGCAATGAGTTAGAGCCTTCTTCAGCATCCTGGAAGTCTTGTAAAAACATCTTTAAAGTGAGGAGACAGGAATGCATGTCTCGTAGCGAAAAGAGACTTTGGGCTGGCTTGAGGGGCATAAGAAGCATTTTTTTTTCATTTCTGATGGCAATTGCCCCTTGCTGCTCCTTGGCCAAGCTGCTCTGCAACATTTTAGGAAAAGTACTCATTTGATTGTAGAATATCTTTCATCTGTTAAATTCCATAATGTTATGTGCTATTTGATTTACATTGAGTGAAGGAAGGGGGAGTTTTGGTCTGTTATTCAATAACATTGAACCATAATGTTGGGAATAAATATAGTTTCAGTATTATCCTTCTAAAGGTTTGATTTTTTTTTTTCCTTATGCCCACAGGGTGATAGCATGCCTCTAAAATTTTGCTTACGTTTGTATTAACCCAGATACATGAAGGAAAAGGGTCTGCAGTAGCCAATTTGCTTTCTCTTTTTTTTTCCTGTTGTCACTGAACTTTTCTGTTTTGTTTAATCTGGAAAGCGTCTTTCTTTCCTGCAGCCGCTGACATCTAACATAAAAAACCCTACACCCCCACTTCAGTCTCCATAGCTACAAACTAATAATTAAAACTTCAAACCCTTATAAATAGCTGAACTTACCTTTTTTTTTTTTTCCCATTCCAGCTTTACTGACAGCTGACTTCAGGATGCTACCTCTACATACAAACAACTTGGGGTAAGATTTCTCAGCCTGACACAAAGGCTCAGAATGAATTTTGCTTGCATGCGATATCTGGTGCAGATATCCCAGATGCAGGAGGAATCGCGGGGTAACTTCTTCATGTCGAGGGGACAAGGAACTTGATCAGATCAAGTTCTCTCATGGTAAGCTTGGCAAAGCCTGGGCAAGTTTGCAGGGCTGCCTATTAGGTACATAAATACTTGGAAAGCTGGGCTGACTCTCAGTGTGGGAATTCTTACAATGTTTCAGAAGTTCAGCTGATGGCGAGGGTCTAATGTTTAAAAAAGGGAGTTGCTTCTGAGTGGCTTCTTATATATGCTGAAAATAAGGGAGAGGATCCTGGTTAGACAAAATACCCTCAGTCTTGCTTGTCATTTCACTCAAGCT
Source organism: Chlamydotis macqueenii (assembly GCF_036417535.1). Taxonomy (NCBI): domain Eukaryota; kingdom Metazoa; phylum Chordata; class Aves; order Otidiformes; family Otididae; genus Chlamydotis; species Chlamydotis macqueenii. The sequence continues at coordinate 8,649,458 of NC_141561.1, forward strand.
TGTGTCCTAATCTTGAACCTTCAATAAAGCCCCTCTGGACTGTGGATTTTGGCTATGGTTTCGACCCAGAAATACAATGCTCAGGCCTATCTTGAGTGAGCAGGAAGGTGCCTGGAGGACCAGCACTGGACAGGGCTGTGATGTTCTTGCAGACTAAATGTTCTGCATGGGGTTCAGTATTTTCCATGGCAAGCAAGATTTTAAGGCTTAAAGAAGTATAAACTTGTACAGAAAGACACTTCACACTGCTTTTGGCATGTCTACATTATTGTGTGGCACTTCCTGAGCGCTGTGCAATGAGACTGGGAACATGGCTATGCTCATAGGTAGGGAGATGGTTAGCTGTGTTCCTGTAAGTCTTCACATGTGCAAAAACATCACTCATCCTGTAGCTCTTGCATGGTAGAAATATTGAATCCTGTTAGTAATGTGAGTAATAGTTATGCATCACATTAAATCTGCTTCTCAAATCAATCAGGTTTCCCTTTTTTGTTTTACAATGCAATAGCTCCTGCAGATAGAAGGCTGAATGGATGCAGTAAGATGGAGCACAGTGCTCCTGGGGCCTGCTATGGACTTCGTCTGAGATTGAAGAAAAAGGATTTGTTCTTCTTTCCTGAAGTTCCTCATGTGTAAAATATGTCTATCTGTCAATATTTTTTTTTAATTTCCTACACTTTTGTGCATTTTCTGGACAGTTTGTAAATGCTGTGTGACTGGTACATTCACACTGAGCAGAGTATAACTTTGGTCTCTGGTGTTTAAGGAATGACCACAATGTAAATAAGGAACCAAAATGAAACACTTGTGGGTTTCGGGCACTACTGTGCTAAAGCAGATTAATATAGTTTGGTGGCCATAAATGTTTTTTTTTTCTTAACTTTTTTTTTTCTTAAATAGTATTGGTTATTACTCTGAAGCCTCATTTGAAAATGACAAGGACCAAAGTTTGCTCTTTTCTCATTCCCTGCTTGAGTCTAGTAATTGGCATACACAAAACAGACTGGAGGGATCCTAAAGATACTCTTTGCTTCTGCCACTGCTTGTGATTCCTCAGAATTTATTCAGCAGTCCAGAGAGACCTGCTAAAAGGTGCACTGCAAAGTGCTGCTCATAAAGTCACGTGCTGTCTGTGCAGGTTTTTGCAGGTGACACGTTCAGTTCATTCGCGCACAGACAGTTTTCTCCTGCCTTTGCTTCCAGTTTTCTATTTCAAAAACCGCTTGCTTCTCTTCCCTGGTAACAAGGCAGTTGTATGCAGCCTTTTTTTTTTCACTTCCATCACTTCTCACACATACTCTCTGTACTGAGTTAGGGATATGTAGATATTACTTATCCTACTTTCATGACATCCCATGTTTGCAGGCAAAATCTAGTCAGAATATTTCATTTTTATTGTAACAGGGAGGATTTTTTTTCATCTTCTGGCTGCAATTTAATGTTATTTACCTTAGCTTTTACAGGAAATTAATTGAAGGAATCATCAGTTTCATATACCGGGCTGGAAATTATAAATTTTAAGCATGACTTTCAGCAATGGTGTGAATTCTCCTTGGTTTTGTTCAAAACATCAATTACTGAACCACACTGGGCTGTTTAGAAAAAACCTTTCAAAACCTAAAGATGGTAAGATGTGAGGGAATTCTGGGGTGGTGAAAGCAGTGGAAATACGTACAGTGAGTAAGAGAACACCTTGCAGGGATAACACAGTGCTTTCCCAACTGGAGAACTGTCCACCCTGAGGAACCCCTCATTCCAGTAACCAACACTGATGCTGGGGGTTAACAGAGCAGCAGCAGTTCCTGGCACTCCAGCCATACTGAAGCCTGGCGTCTCGCTGATTTATTGAGTCTGTCTGAAGTTACTCTTTACTTGAGGGAATTCTCCTTCACATTCCTTTCATCAGCTGCAGCCAGATCGACTGCTTCAGGGGAGGCGGGTTGTGCATGCATGTACACACGCGTGTGGGCATACAGCTGGATTGCCATCCTCCAGGAACAGCTTTTCCTGGGGCACCTTAAGCTGTGTGTGAACTTGCTGGCCATGACCAGCAGCATACGATAGCTGCTGGCCTTCCCATTGACAGCTGTTTGGAGTAAGGGGAAAGAAATTAAGATTTTTTGCACAGTTGACTGGTGGGAGGCTATGCCTTGTCTTTGTTTCACGCAAGCCCAGCGTCGATGCACAGCATGGCATCTTGTGGTTAATAATTCTGAGGAAGCTGGCAGCGATCCTGAGTCAGCCTCCCTTGCGGTATTAAAACTTCTTTGTCCATAAACAGAGAAATCTGTAATCTGATTATGAACCAGTGGGAATTAGAAATTGAGTTCACTCATGTCAATAGCTGCCAATGAATGCAAGCACAGAATTAGGCCCTGGGTATGTGGAACAGCAGTAAGAGTAAATTTTATGTACTTGCACAAAACAGAAAAGAAAGCAAATAGCTACAGGAAAACATGTCATGAAGTATATATATAATTACCAATATACACTTCAATTTTTTTTATTTCTCAGAACAGTGATTATACAACTTATTTCATGAAACATGACCTAAAAAATGAAGAAAGGATTGTGGTTGGTTTTTTTTCTTTTTTTTTTTTTTTTTTAAAGAACATAAGGCTTGGAAAGCAAGTGAGCAAGCAAGAGGCAGGAAAATGTGTGGCCAGGGAACTATATCGGGAGTTAAGTAACAGCAGGTTACTGCAGGACTTGAATAGTGATCAGGAACCTTTGGGAATTGTTGCCTCCAGCAGGAGATCTGGCTGCCCACAGCCACTCACATTTGGGCAGTGAGGTAGGCAGAGTTTTCTATCAGAAACAGGGATTTTCTTTTTACTCAAACTTTCTGGATAGTTTAATCAGTTTTCCTGGCTGATCTTGTTGACTTCTTACTAATTTTAAATATTTCAGGAAGGAGGTTCGTTCAGAGAGCTGAGAGGCTGCTCCGACACCAGCAGGTACCACCTGCTCTATTGCAATATGTAACAGAGGCATCTGCTCACAGCTTGAATATTCTCCAGCATATTCGGGTAATCACTCAGTTATTTAATTGCACCCTAAAGGCATTGAAATTTTTGAGAACCTCCTCGCAGAGCTAACGTGGATATTCACATTAGCAGTCAGCATCCAGGGCAAACTGCATTTTGCTAAGCAGCCGATTCCCAAAGAAGATGACACACCATGAAGGATTAACGGCTGCATCCAGGAACCAGGGGGATAGCAGGGAATGACAGCACTGGAAAAGCAAGCAAAGGAGTTGGTGCTCTGGAGGATTTCAGTCAGCGTGTTGTGGAATCCCACTCTATTGATCTAACTTGTCTCAGATATTTTATAATGACAAATGATGCGCTTATAGAGTCGTTACAACTCCTGATCACCCTTGTTAGGTTCATACTCTAATTAGGTTCCACCTTGCGAGAGCAGGAGGTTAATCAGCAAAATTTATGCTTTCTAGGAATAAATACATTAAAGTTTGTAGAAGTTGATTTAAAAACTATGCCAGCAAATTATTGATCTTATCTCTGTCTTTGGCAGCTTTTTTACCCAAGCTGCTTTTTCTTTGTTATTATAAGGAAGAGATTTTTATTTTAGCTTAAAGCTGATTTTGGGGCTTGCGTGGAAGGCACTGTAAAGCATAAAATCAAGCACAAAAACTTTACACAAAGTTCTCATAGGAGCTTATAAAAATCCACAGATACTTAGTCCAGCTAAAAATATTGTGAATTCATTTTTTTTTTTGGCTGAAAGTAGTTCCCATCTGAGATTGTTAAACACAAATATATTTCAAGATGAAGAAGAAGAATGTCTTTGAATCCTCTGCTTGCTTGAGCTCCTGGTGCAAATAACTCGAAGCCAGCATTTTCTTTTCAGAACAAACATTTTGGCACAAGGCAGAGTATGGTGTAAGACTGTTAGCCCTTTTCCCAAACAGCTGTTTACTCATTCCCTCCTCCTCAATAGCAACCAAAGAACCTTCAAGTTGAATCATAAGTCTCATTTTTCTGTGAGTTTTTTTCCCATCTGTATCCATTAAGTTTCACTCCTGCCTGCATAAGAAGGAAGGAGGTGAAAGAGCACTGCTGAGACCCCGATATGCTTGCTAAATGTGTTTTTTATTGCTCAAAATCCAATAAATCCAATAAGGTGAAGGAGGCTAATGCAAGAAAGTCCTGCAGGCTAGAGGCCAGCCCGGATGCCGCACTTGTGGTGCCCAGAGGTGACCGTGTTTGGGCTGGGAGGGACCTTCTTCCTGGGCCTTTACTCTGCATTTGGCTTCCATCAGAAATGACATTTTTCAGGGTATCACTGGAGTAAACACCATCTGACTGCTCTCCCCTCTCTGGGGGTACGTTTGTACCCAAGGCTGGTTCCCGTGCAGGGCTTCCTCAGCACCTTTCTGCAAACTGAGCAGAGGGCCAGACTTTTCCTCAGCAGCTCAATCTCTTTTGCCATCCCTTTGCAGCAGTACCTGCCTTTGTGTCTGAGTTAAGATGTGCAAAATTAATTTTGACTTTGGAGATACTGAATTCAAGATGATTGAAAGCAGATTTCCTTCCAGGAAATTCAAATCTTCTGAAAATGAACCCCACTTTAAAGAGCTCAGGCAGACATCTGAAGTCATGATGAGATTTACAGGTTCCCCATAGTTCTTCCGGAGTACGTGTTGAGCTCTCAGCCTTCCCCCTTTGTTCATCCCTTGCAGGGTGAGGTGGATCTCTGACTCGCACCTCCAGGCCCAAACGCAGGCACCTCTGGGCAGGTGCTTGAAGGAGATGAGCACCTGCCCAGTATTTCTTCATGCCGCTATAAGCACAGCTCGAAGTCTTTAACAAAACTTTTTTGTTGTTTTCTTGCATCCCTTGTTTTTGGACACATACTTTGGACAGTTTCTTCAAACTAATTAAAAAAGAAAAGGGGGATAGGGAGGAAAACCAAGACACAGAACCAGAGAACGAACTCATCCTGGTGCCTGAATTTTTAAAAGCCATTTTATTTTTGAGCAATAGCTTCCTGCACTGGGAGTGTGGCTTCTGGTATCAAATAGTGCTCAACAGCCTCCCTCTTGAAAGAACAGATGCTTCAGAGATGCCTGAAGCTGGAGTCTCATGCAGTGAGAGACTCCAGCAGTTTCTTTGGGAGATTTGTGCCATGGCTTCTGGCTGTAGTTTGTCCTTTTTCTCCTTTGCTTCCTCCTGAACCAACTTTTCCTGTCCCGGCTGCAGTTTCACACACCCCTCAAAGGTGCTCCAGGAACTCCTTGGCGTGTGGCACACTACATCTTGTTTTACTGGGAGGTTTCTCTAAAGTAAGAGCTCATTTAAGAATTAATATGTATATATAAAATATTGCTTGCTCATTATCAGCCTGAGGTGTCACAATCTGCTCACAGAGCTTACCAGCTTCCACCCCCAAATCCTCTGGCTTTGATACCGGCTCTGGGCTGGGCCCATGGAAAGAGCATTTCTTGTGTTTCTGGCAAGTCCTGTTCACGAGCCTGGAGGGGGCAGTTTTTTAGACTGCGCCACAAACAAATCCACAAAAAAAAAAAAAAAGTTATTTGGGTAGAAGTTTAATTAGAGCTGCATTTCTCCTGCTCTATGGGGAAGCGTGAAGCTGTTGCAGCACTTAAAGCTCGGAGATTTTGGAAATCCCGTGTGTGCTGGTAGGGGACGCGAGGCTGATGCTCGTGTCTGGTACCTGTGTTACATAAACCCGCCCGTGTCCCGGTGCCGCAGTGGGCTGGAGTCCTCTCCGAGCCGAGGAAGGAGGCGGCAGAGGGGAACGGGGGAAGGAGAAAGGAAAAAACAAAACCCAACAGCCGGGGACCAAGAAGGAAAAAGCAGCCAGCGTAAACTTTCTGCTGCGATCTCAGTAATTTCAGCTGGGAGCGCTGCGGGCTTCGGCTGTCACGGAGCGGGGCTCCTCTGCTGCCCAGCCCCGGGGAGAGGGGGGCACACGCTGCTCCCCAGCCCCGCTCCCGGTCCCGGCGGGGCGGTGCCGGGCGGGGCGGGGCGGGGCGGAGCCGTGGCGACGCCCCGGGGTTCGGAGCCGCCGCAGCCGGAGCCGCAGCCGCAGCCGGAGGTGGAGCAGCCCCGCGGGCGCACCGGGCCCGCTCGGCACAGCCGCTTGCCGGAGCCGGCAACATGAACCAGACGGCGACGGTGTCCCACCAGGTGCAGTGCCAGTCCGCCCGCGCCGTCAAGGTAGGGCCGGCCCCCGGGCACCGCCGGGCTCGGGCGGGGCGGCTGCGGGGGTTCGCCCGCAGCTGCCGCCTCTGCCCGCTCTTACCGGTCAGGGCAGCGGGGAGGAACCGCACCGGGCGCGGGGAAAGTTTGCCGGAGGTCGGGGGCGGAGGGTGCGCGGCGCTGAGAACTTTGCCCGCCGGTTTCCCCCTGCGCTGCGCGTCCCTGGGGCTGCGCCGGTGCGGGAGCCGCGATGTGCTGGTACCGGCTGCGCCGCCGCCGCACCCGCCGCGGGTCCCTTCCCGAAAGTTTGTCCCCAGGGGAGGTGGCTACTGGGCACCGAGCTGTTCTGGCCTCCCTCGTCCTTACTCTGCAGTAGCCGCGCGGTTAAAGGCTGTGGTTGAAGAATTGACTTGTTAGTCGTGGTTTTGCCGTTGCCCGGTCGGAATGGCCCAGGGAGATGCGAGGTTTGCTGGTTTTGTTTTCCTCGCGTGTGAGAGACGCGTGTGGGTGCTGTGGCTGGGCAGTGAGGATGGCGGAGGGGGAAGATTCCAGGGGAGCAGCCGGCGTTCTCCCTCAGTGCCTTCTTCCCCCGCCCCTGACACGCTCCTGCCTTTGCACTCATCGAAAACGACTTTCTAGCCGAGTTACCACTCTCTGTGCTGATAAAATGAAATCCCTAAACAGATTTGTATTCACTAGGAAGTATCTCTGCAGAAATAAGTGGATTTTCTCCTGAAATAAAATAACAATGCAATCAGTGGCAGTATTTGATTATTGATTCTTAGTTCTGGAGAAACAACATCAAGACATTTTACACCAGCTATTTTGTTCCATAAAATGATGTGAAAGCCGGAAAAGTTAACTTTGGTGCTTTGCTGTTGGTCGCTCGGGATCGCCCAGTGCGAGGCTGCGCGCAGGTTCGTGTAGGGTGAGGAAAACTGCGGGGGCTTCGCTCTGTTCGCGGGCAAAGTTGGAAGTTTGGGGTTGGTTTGTCCTCTGGGAAGGAGCAGCCGAACTGCACATCATGTTAGCGAACTGTCAGTTGGGCTTTATCCAGTTAATGCTGGGAATGAAAATCGTGACTTAGAGCTGAGGCAGGAGGGGATTAAAGGTATAAATCTTCTATTAGCACTGTCGTTTTTGTACAAGCTGCGTTACACTTTGCAGTGTATAATAAGTAATGCAGAATGTCTGTAGGCTCCGGGACGAGATGGGGATTGACCTGTGGCTCTAATGACCAGTTGTGTAACGCGTAACTCTATCCATCAGACCATAAACTGCCCGTGAGTTCATGCTCAAATGGGCAAGGTCACAGGAAGTGATGAATGACAATTGCCCTGGCCCACTTCAAAGAGCCAGCATATATAATACTAAATTGCTTAAAACCGTTTCATCCTCCTTAGGTTTATCTCTGAAAGTACCCGAGAACAGAGGCAGTGCGATACGTGCTCTGGGAAGTATTCCCCTCTTACATTTGGGACAGCCAATGCTAATTTTTCACTGACAGCAACATTTATTAAATTCATTTGACTGGAATTCTAAACCAAAACAACAACAGCAACAACCAATATCAATATGCCATTAAAAAAAAAAAAGACCCAGACGAGTCAATAGTCTTCAAAAAGAGAGGACATGAATCAGAGCCTTCTAGACATGAGTCCATTTTACAACCAACACAGCAATACTGATGCCATTAGAAAACTGTCTCATTTTTCTGCTCTTAATTCAATGTGTCAGGTGTAAAATGTGCTTTATAAATAGTTTCAAGTGCTTCCATGCTAGGCAAATGGATACTCCATGAGAAAGTATTTATGACCATAGACGAGCAGTGACTGCCCTGTGGTAATGAGGACCTTGTATTGGAAATTACGTTGAAAATATGTCGTTAGTGACCAGACAAATATAAATTGCATATTAATCATAACTTGCCAAGAAACAGTGTTAGTTCCAGCAATTATGAAGATTCAAGAAAAAAGGTTACAGGAAAGCATAATACCTACTGGAATGAGATCTACAAAACCTCTTCTTTTCTTTCCTTTTTGTTTTACTTTATGTTTCTTTCCAATACACGAACCCATGACATCTCAGCTTCTATGTGTTACGATCAATGTAGTGTTACGATCAATGTTTTTTGGATCAGCTACTCACTGCTCTGTAATGTAGCATAAACTTTTGAATCCACGTAGCAAAAAGTAGAATGATCCACTTGTCCAGTCAACTGAATCGTGCAAACTCCATCCTGGGACTGCAGGAGGGCTGCTGCCCGGATGTAGGGACATCCCGTCCCTTTCTCACATCCTTCGCCGCTGAGGGAAGGGTGCAACTTTTTGCATCCGTGAGCACTGAGAACTGACTGTACTGCATCCAAAGTCATTTTGGTGATGGAGAAACAAGTTGACAGAGGAAATCTAATAGGAAGCAAGAAAAAAAGCCCAAAGATACCAACCCCCTTGGATAAAATGCAAAAATCTCCGAATAAGGCCTTCTTTTACCTCTACGCCTTTTTATAGCTCTTCCAAAATGATTGCAAATCTAACCACTTTGCTGACACTGCTATGAATAATGATCTTTCACTCTCAGATCTGTAACAAAAACTTTTATGGTCTAGCTGGGAATGCTAAATACCTGCCTTATTTCTGTATCATTGCAGCCTCTGCTTCAGGAGCCCGCCCAGGGCAACGAACCTGGTTGTATTTGTCCCACTCTTGTCAACACTGCCCCTGAGCGAGCTCTTCCAGGGGAACCACTCTGTCGTTGTGCACTTCTGAGTTACGCTGATGGCCAAATGATTTTTTTAAGTTTTTTGTTTCCCCTGACAGAGAAAAAGTCTGTTAAAACATTGTTTGCCTTGTTTGGAGGAAAAAAAAAAAGAAAAAAAACCACAACCCAGAAATAGAGAAGAGTTATTATCTTGGCTGGCAGGGTCTGCCATTATAAATGCTTTCAAACCAAACATTTGTACTGAAATTACGGGGACCGCGGAACAGAAATAGTTATGTCTTGCTCTTAACACAGTTGGGACTACAATTTGCACTTAAAAAAAAATACAGCCAGGAGTTAAGCTACTATTTCTGTAGCTTTCTACATTCTTTGATAATAAAACATTCTCTACCAGATCATGACTCTCTGCTGTTACCAACCTAATATTGATCTGACTGTGAGCTGGATCATGGAAGCAGTTACTAATTGGCATTTCAGAAGCACATAATTACTGTGTAATATAATATGTATGTTATACCCTTTTACTCTACTCTTCCTTCTTCCCTGCCTTCCTTTCACTTTTATTTATTCATTAGCTTTTAGATTGTAAACTATGAAAGGCAAGTGCAGATATGTCCTTCACAAAAATTCTGCATCAGTATCCAGGGACAGTATCAGGAATTTCTACATTTCAGGTTTCTTGTAGTAGCATTTTAACACTCACTAATTGATGAGTAGTGGTTTACTAATAGTTTTCTTATTTACAATTAGGTTGAGGAGCACATATTTAAAGGGGATTTGCCCTGTTCTCTGTGGACTTATGTGTGTGTTTACAGCAACTAAGATTTTTACATCAAACCTGCAGCATAGCAGGAAACATCTGTCTGCTCCTGCAAACTGCTATACGCGTACCTTCTCCTGACATGTAGCTGCTCAGTAATACTTCTCAGGTTGAAACTTCAGGTAGTCAGATCTTCAAATGGCCACACGATGTGCACAAAACAACAGGCTTTGTGCACGTATGGGAATCATTCAGATCTACCAGCTGTTTAGGAAATAAATCCCTTAAAATGAGAACAGTGTTTCTGAAATCCATTACATCAAAAACAAGTCACTAACAGATAATCTGAGTGAGTGTTCAATTATGAATTATCCAGGATAATACATGACAAAGGACACAAGTCAAACAAGGCTGTCTCACTGTGAGGAAGGTAGTCTATGGCAGCATAGTAATGCAAAAAACCCAAGAAAAAGTGAAAAGTGATACATTAAAAACAAATAAGTTTGCATGGTATCTTGTTTAAGGGATTAGGTGATGAGAACACTGCTGTGCCATGTGGAAACATGTTTGTGCTGTCATGTGAGGAACCACAGCTCTGGGGATGCAGAGTGTGGAGGTGGCAGCGGAGGCTGGAGGGAGGCTGGCAATGGGGAGAGCAGGTCGCTGTCACGCCGCTGGACGTGGCCATCTCAAAATGCAAGTTTAGAACAATGTAAATATTTTTATTTTCATAGATGCTGACAGATCTATCTTGTGTTTATCCTGTTCTTGAGACTCTGAGTGATTATTATCCAAAAGTGATTATTGCACTGATCACAGAGACTGGCTTGGAGCTGATACAAATGCCTTGAGTCTTGTTCCCTGAAAGCATTTTGGGCTCTTTTGCATCCTCATCGCCTGCAGTTGCTTTTCTTCCATTCTGGCAAACTAGTTTTGATCAGTTTTGGGTTGAGTGGAGTTGCTAGTGTGATTTGTTAGCATTTTGCAGACCAAAAATACAGCCATAGTGACACATATGTATGTATGGGGAGAACAAGCTGGAGGTCTCTAGATGGAAATTTGAAGAACTAATCACAACTTGTGAATCTTCTTATTTCCATATACTACCTTTCTGTATCATTTCCACCTCCTTGCCAACATCTGTACTACCAGGGAATAACCAGTGCCTTTTCCTTTTAAGAACAACCCTTCCTTCATTGTAAGAATATGCATGGTTACAAATAAAAAGCTGCACAAATGAAGAAAAAAAATTTGTAATACTTACATTTTCCCATTCCAGTCTATAAAGAAACAATTCCTCTATGTCAAAGGTAACATCAAGATTAGTTTTATTTAGGTGACTTTCAATAGATGAAACAAATGCAGTACTAGTAAAAAACCCCCACAGTATTATTAAAGAAAAAAAAAAAGAGAAAAGGGAAGAGATGCTATCAAATCCCAAGTTCATGCTCTGAAGAGCAGCGCAGCATCAGCACAAGTCTGATGCTCGGACACAGCGTATCCCAGCAGCAATTGCCCAGCACTCCTCAGCAGAGATGGAAGCGATCGGGGTCGCTCCTTGGAGGGGAACGCGGTTCCATTGTTTGCTCTGAGCTTGCTGTTGGGTTATGTTTGTTGGCTCTTCCTTTCACTTACAAATGGTTAATATGCTTTCAGAACTTTCCATTCTTAATTCCTTGTTGCACAGAGCAATGGTGGATGATGCATCCCTGGAAGCATTCAAGGCCAGGTTGGACAGGGCTCTGAGCAACCTGATGTGGTTGGAGATGTCCCTGCTCCTTGCAGGGGGGTGGGACTGGATGGCCTTTAAAGGTCCCTTCCAACCCGAACCATTCTGTGATTCTACGATTCATAAAAACTTAAAAGCAATTATCAAAAAGCGTAAATGTTGGATACTTCTGTATGTTTAAGTATATATTCTGATTCTGTGGTATAGATTTTATATACATAACACACATAGCCACACACACGTCCCAGTCTATTCTAATACACACGCTATCTCTAGCTTTCAATTTAACAATAATGCTAGGAATTTAGAAGGCAGTAATTTAAAACTAATACACACAAATATAAATGAATGTTATGATAAATTATATTTAATAATAGGTTAGTACTTTCCTGGATTGTAGTAATATAAAAAATTTCCAATTGCAAATCATTACTTTAAGAATATGACATTAAGTTTGATTCTTTTTGAAGCCACTTAAGGTACAGGTCTGTGAGTGTTAGAGAACACTTTCCTGAAAGGATACCACATCATGAGGATTTTAATATTTCTCATTTTTTAACCCAAAATTGTTTTACTAAACACATGTAAAGATAATTTTATGCTCATTTTGTTCAGTATTCAGTATTTCATTCTTAAACTTAGCGTGGTAATACTTACATGCTGTCCACCTAGCGAACGTTGTTTTAGAATTTATTTAGGACCTTTCATGAATCATTTGACAGTTTTTTTTTGGATCACTGACTTTGACTTCTCATGTGTTGATAACACCCAGTGTTACTGGCGGGATGTGCCAGAAGCAAAGAATTATCTTATGTATCTACCAATCCTAAAAATGAGGCACCTGATAGTGGCAGAATGCCTCAGGGGCTTTTTGTTTCAAAGAAACAGAATGAGGCACGCAGGTTCGTTACACTGTGAGTGGAGTTAAGAGTGATTCACAGCAATATACGCCAACCCCAGGCACCTGAGGGAGGGCAACACCTAGAATCAGAGTCATCAGCTTAATTAAAGACTTTCTCCACAGTGCCAGAAAGAGGGAGGGTGCTGGTGCCATCCAGGGGCTTCAAGGGAAGTGGGAGAGAGTCAAAGGATGTTTAAAGCTTGATGTTAATGATGCTGGTCTTGAGCTGCTGACCTCTTCCCTGAGGATGTATCAGAAAAATAATCTGAAATTTTAGTTTGGAGAGAGGGAGACTGGAACCGAACTGGTTTGTGACTCCACAACGCAGAGACGGCTGTTCAGTTTGAGCTTGTGCGTGACCTTGCCAAGGAAAAGGATGTGGAGGGTGAGCCCTGTGGAAGTTTTACAGAAAGTTGAGAAGGAAACAGAGATGATATCTGAAGGACGCCTTGGGGCTGTGACGGCGGCTTGGCAGGAGAAGGCAGAGACAGAGGAGTCACAGGAAGATGGGATTTCAGAGTACGACTGACTGCTAAAAGGCAGGTGGCAAGTCAAGAAAGATTAGGAAGGAGTATTGTGTTTTGGCTTCAGCTAAAAAGACGTTACTGGAGATATTGGCTGTTAGATTAGATTACGTTGCTAGATCGGGCCAGTCACACTAAAATTGCTATAGAAAGTCACTGCCTTAAAGAGAAGCCAGAAGACAGAGGTACCATACTTCTGTTGCGAAGTGTCAGAGGGGAGCTTTGCAATGTTATCTCAGTACGGCCCTCTCAAAGCAAGGCAGCACAGTGTTCACAAACTTCATGCTGGGGGAAAAAACCAATGCTTTGCTCACATTGCATAGGCTTTCTACACTTGGTTTTATTTGGTTTATTAGAGTTAGGTAATAGAGGGAAGAAACCTAGAAAAATAACAAACACAAGGTTAGTTACAACTAGGTCTCTTGATTTGGGTACTAACATAGAAACAGTAACAAAATAGTCAAAAATATTAGTTTATTGGAAAAGTTATGGCAATAATTATACATTCCCCCCAAAAAAAATGTTTTGGAAGTATACAAACATAATTTTTGGGTGATTTTGCCCAAATTTATCTGTCTGTGCAATAATGTTTTAGCACTGTGAGAGGCAACGACAGTATGTAGGTGTTAAGTTCTTAGTCTCTTCAAAATTATAAGTTGTTTTAAACTTACTTAGTAATGTTTTAGTTGCTGTATCTTATAAAAATGAATATTCTAATAATAAGAATACTAAGCCTATTATTTCTTGTAAAACCTGAGCTACATTTGTAAGAGATGTCAGATGTAGTAATCCAGTGACATTTCTGCTAACAAATTTGTGAGAATTTTTATGTTAATACAATTGTGGAGAAATAAAAATTAAAACTATTTGTGTAACAAAAGTGTGCAAACTCCTGTGATTTACAGGAGCAAACATCAGAGGTGCTTAGCGGGTTGCTAAGCATGGAAAAATTGATGCTGTTCTATTACAGGATGACACTTAGGTTGTTTTATTTCCCTACAGCTTGAGAAAGTTATGACATTCTAGCAGTTAATATCAAATTTGCTTTAAAGTTTGTGTCGTTGAAAGGATGAACTTTGTCTTCAAAGGTGAGCCTGCTCTTTGAGATGGCAATCCTCTCCCTCCTCCGGCTGCTGACTCCTGGGTGAGCCCCGTGTCTGATCCCTTCAGTGGTCCTCACTCTCCTTTGCACTGATTGTGCTCTGCCCAAGGAGAAGTCCCTGGAATTTCCTGGGCAGGGTAAGGTACCGAAGCTTTGCTCCAAGATCCCCAACGCCACGTGATTCAATACACCAGAGTCCATTCAGCTTCAGGGAAGCTGGTCTCCAAAACTGTTAGATGTCAGCGGTGAGGGCCAAGAGCCCCTCTGGGAACCCCATCTCCTTGTCCCTTGCTGTTGGGGATAGTGATCTGGTGACTTAGTGTGTGCAGTGCTGGATTTACTCTCCAGTACAACAGTGAAGGCATGAAGAAACTTTATTTAAATAATATTGGTTTATTAGACTTATTTACATTTTTAAAGTTGTTTCAGCAATGCAAAGGCGAGTGTCTGTCCCTTGGTTTACTTTTTGCTGGATGTTACAGATGAATAGCAGGTTTACATTTTGAAATAGACTTTTTTCTTGTGTAAAATCAATTGCTTAGGCAGGAGAACTCCTGACTTCCCAATTAAGCAATTTATCTAAAAGAAATCTTTTTTCCCTTCCCTTTAGAGCATTAAACACTAACTCAGCTTGAAAGCCGCATCAGTCTGCCAGCACAGGATTAATGCCACCAACATTTCTCTTCGAATTTGCTGCAGAGATGGCCTGCAGACATGAGCATCATGTTAAAAAATAGCTTTTATAATCCCTTGTGCGTGATAACTGAGAGCCAAAACCTTCCTCTGTTTTCCTTTATTTCTTCGTACTGGCTAGAGGAGGGGAGTGGGCGCGAGAGCCAGCGCCCCCTCCCCGATGGCTGTCCAGCCCCTCGCCCAGCCCCGCTGCCTGCTTGGGCGGTTGCTGGCTTCCCTTTCTGGCTGTGATGGGTCTGGCTCTGCCGCATCCCCATCTCATTGGCGCACGCGGTTCCCTCCGCACTCAAGCCTACGGCCTGTTCATGAGCACAGACGACCTGGCCTCCTCAAACCCGAAGCACGGCTGATCCCATTGAACAGCAGGGAAGACTCTGGGCTTCCTTTAACTTTTTGGATAAATCTAGGGAGGGAAGGAAATTTTTAATTTTTTTCTTTAACCTGTTTGCTCATTGTCAGTGTAAATAAGTTTGGACATGTTCTGAAATTACGATCACAGCTCCTGAGTGCTGAAAGGAATCAAAGCCCCAGAGCTTTTGAGCCTTCCCGTAATTCACATTTTACCCATACAAGCAAATCCAGTGCACGTGGCGCTGAGCAGCACAACAGTCTGTTTATTCAGTCTCTGTCCTAACCTTGCTTCTCCGTGAGCTTGGGAGGAAATTGCTGTGCTTCTGCGTTGGCCCCTTGTGGGAGGTATTCGTTTCTGCTGCTTATATGGATCCTTTCCCCTCCTCTCCTGCTAATCCAAACCCATAAAAGCATCTTAGCAGTGCTGGAATGATTGACTAAAGGTTTTCTTGCTGTAATTTATACACACATCAATAATTACGTAGTTGACCTCTTTTTTTTTTTTTTTTTTTTGTACAGGACACAATGTCTAATGGCGGGAGCTAAAAAGTGGAAAATGGGAGTTTGGGGTAGGCTTACAAGCTCTGGTGCCTGGCTGTAACAGTGTTCATCCAGGGAGAGATTCTGCTCCTGGTTATTTATGTTGAGCTTTTCTGTGGAATTAAGGCAAACTCTTTCGGTTAACTCTTTCTCTTTTGGAGGTGGGAGGAAACTTTCCACTGACTTGCATTGCTGACCCAGCTCACCTTTGTGAAGGGCAGAGTAACCTTAGCATAGCAGCCAGGGAGCTGAGGCTTCTTGCTGTCTTTCCGTTTGTGCTGCAGTGCAAGGGGTTTGTGCTTTGCATTTCCTTCTGGGTGGGGGTTGTTTGCATGGGAGAGTCGTGAGCAAGTGAACGACGATGGCGAAAATGAGATTATGTCCAGTGACTGGACAGACCGGAGGGAATCGACTCTGGATTAGTCTCTGTGTCACTCTGTTGGGGGGGAGAAAGAGAGGAAAAAAAAATTTTGTGCACCTGTTAGACTCAGTTTCGTTTTTGCTTTCAACCCTGAGGTGATAGGACTCTGCTCATACAAGAAATATTTTGAACTGATTTTTCACAGAGTAGTGTCTGAGTTCTGGTAGTCAACAGAACCAAGGATTTGTCTGTTTAAAGACCAGACATATGCTACCCATGTCTTTCCCTGTGACAATTTTTGAGCTGTGAATTCCCCACAGTTGCCTTCAGTAAAATCACAGTTTATATCCATGAATACATTTTTTTTTTTTTTTATAGATTTAGTCTGGAGTTCGAAAAATCTTGGTTTTATAATTCAACAGCTGTAATGTGTTTTCTGGGAACATTAATATCTCTGAAATGTGATTATGCAAATATTTGGAGAGGGCAAACAAAAGCTCAGTGAAAACAAATCCATAAAATAATTGAGAAAATATTGGTGTTTTTCTATTTTTATAGTATTTGCTCCTCTTTAAGCATTTCCCAAACTCTCTGGATGCTTCTTTCCCCTCAGTGATTTAGAAGTTTCTGGTGACACCAGTTGCATCCCAAGTGAGGTCACATTTACGGAAGAAGCCCATCAAGCAGCTGATGCCATTTTAAGGTATTTTTAAGATAGCTTTGGCAATATTTTATAGTTTTAAATAACCTTACCAGCATCATCAGAATTATGACAGTAAGCACTGTTCAGATTTCAGGACTCTTAAGGAATGAAGAAAAATGATTTTAGATGGCCACTGAATTTAGGCCCCTTGGTTACTGGTGGGCAGCTGTAGTTTTTGACATCTAGTACTTAAATACCAAGTCCTTGACTTGATGGTTATGCTGTGAAAGATATGTTTTTCATGAATTATAACTAAGCTGCCTTTTTTTTTTTTTTTCTTTTCTGTAAGAATTTAGGATTTTTCAGTAGTTTCTTGTCATATGTGTTGGCTTGAAATTCTCTAGGGTCACTGCAGCAATCCTGAGGCAGATGAGTTAAATTTAGATTGGGCTTTAGAGACATCAGCTATTCACGTATCCGAAACACCAGCTGAAGCCCTAGGTAGGATTGTAGTTGCGGTGGTGTGGGTCAAGGTTTCAGCTGAGCCCTCCCAACTTGCGAAAGTCAGGTGGTGGGGAACCGTGTCAGGTTGTACGAGATAACATGGGAGCCCTTCCCTATTTTATGTGATAGCTTTGGAAGTGAGAGACATGTTCTCAACCTGGCCTTGTGTTCCTAGGGTGGCTCTGTAATTTTTGTACTGGATTGGAGCTGCACAAAATAAGTGTATTTGTAGTCTCAGGTGGTGTTCAGAATGAGTGTTATGCATAAAACCACTTGCTGAAGTAACTTTCCTAATGCCGCAAGAGAGCTGGCCGATACAGAATTTGGGTCACCATACCTAAGAAGATTTCTGTAATTAAAACAGCTTTTATAGAACATATTTGCATTTTTACACAGAATAGGTGAAAAAGCTTTTAAGTTTTAACCAATCTATCCCTCCTGACACATATTTTTGCAGCTCCAGATCTAAAGCTGAAAATAATTTAGCACCAAATTCTGGTAAAGAAAAATGTCATCATTGTAGGATTTTCAGAACCTTATTTCTAAAGTTGCGAAAGATTTATAAACATGTTTTTTTCTGCATGTGTCATCCTCTGAGTATGCTATGACAAAGCCATGCAAAATAAAGCTGGCATTGGTTACATGCCATGGAAATAAAAAAGAATGAGTTTTATGTTTCATTTTTAAACTGTAATTAAAAAAGTACTGTATACTCTCATTTGGTGAATGCTGCACACGCTGCAGAAAAAATGCATTGCAAGATTTTGGAAAAGTGCCTGCAACTGATACAGTGGTTTCTGGACAGAATTTTATTGGTTTTGGTACAGTATTTTAAAAAATACTGTAATTCTCAAGCTGCCTTCTTGCTCAGCTCAATTATTTTTTTTGAAGAGCAATGCAATGTGCTCATGAGATTTTCCAGTGTTCTTCCTATGTTGTTACTGTGGAGAAAGGAGACCGTATGTACGTGAAACCTCGCAGATCAGTCTTGAATGATTTCTAGATTTAGAGCAAAGGAAAGAAATGACTAACATTACAATTTAGGACAAACTTTGGCTTCTATTTAATAACTGCTTCTAATGATGATATGCTCGTGCACACTTGATGGTGTGATCATGCACCTTTACACAATTAGCATTTATATTTTAACTTTTAAAATTAAAATGTTGAGTACCTACTGTTGCGAATGAGTAGTATTCTATACCAGGATTCTACTGGTATCGAATATTTAGAGTGGTATGTGATAACGCAGGAGTTCTCCAGAATAGAACTATGAATGTTTGACAAAGTTGCATAATGTCAAAGTTTAAATTATTGAATAGCTACAATTCTCCTGCAGAAAGTGCAATGTAGATTAATAGACATAAAGGAAAACATGTTCCAGATGAAGTAGTGGAGTAAATATATCACCTAAGTGGTTGATAAAGTAGCTGAATTGCTGTAAACAAACAATAAAATGTCTTAGAGGAAATATCTAGGAGAAGTCACGCTATTGGAAGAGTAAAATATAAATGCAAATGGTAAATATAGAAAGGGAAAGGGGTGGATGGCAGTTTTTCGATTTAAAGTGTAGGTTCTCTTGGCTATCTGTCTAATAAAGTTGATGTTCTTGAACGGTAATGACTGTTCCCTCTGATATGGAGTAATGCTTAGCAGACGACAGTCAATATAAGATGGACACAACCTATTTCTGCCATTGAAGACTTAGAATGGAAATACTTCTGGGCATTGTATATGGAAATGTTCAGTAAAAGTAAAATTTGAGACTGTATAGAACATTAATCAATTATAAGCCATCTTAATACATAATAGAGTGAGAAATCAGAGTCCCTAGATATTTATTTTACTGGTAAGCCCAGTCCTGCAGAGTATCGATTCACTGTACGCCATGCAAACGGCTTTTTTTTTTTTTTCTTTATAATTATCTTCAATAGTTCTAGTTTTGCACAAAATATCCAGACTGGGACTGATCACCCTCTACCTCTAAGGCTGAAGATGTCAAATATATGGTTTTATGCCAAAGGTATTTGTGGAAGCATCAAAGTTCTTGTCTGCCAACCAGTGGCTAAATGCCATCAGCAACAGAGACAGCTGGGAGTTTTCAAGATGTAGCTAAGGCAGAGCTGTGTTGTAAAATAGTCTTACTTACTAGCAATGGCAGCAGAGTTGTCAATAATATCCCTTCCCAGCTAACTAGAGGCAGCCTAGAAGAGGTGGAAGAATTTGTGTCTTGTGGCATTGTACCTTACTTTGTGCTAACTTTTTCTCTTTTTTTTTGTCTTTTTCCTCCGACTTCCAGTGGAGAGCTCTCATGTAGATCAAAAGGTAATGGTAATGATGTGAGTTGATGAAGCTTTCAGAAGAAAAGGGAAGGAAAAGAGATAAAATACTGCTACTGTTTTCAGTAAGGAGGCTTGCTTGAAAATATTAATTTTCTAATTCTCAGTGTTTTCTCAAAACAATGCTTAAAAATGGTGATAAAAAGTTTCCAAGAAAATGAAGATAGTAAGAAGTAATACTAAAATTACACTGATAACTCTTCTAAATTCAGTATTGTTTTATGTAGCTAATTTATTCATTATGAAATACAGAGAACATCAATGGCTACAGAAGCTAGATAATAGACTGCTTTTATCTTTTTAATAACAGACCTAATCTCACAATCATTATTTAAACAAAATTTCTTATTTTCACAGGTTTTCTTGCATGTGTTTTCCTCAGACAGGTCTGTGGTATTTAAAATTTTCTGTAGGTCACAATTTTTCAAAAAACACATTAAGAAATGGTCAAATTCTTGCTACATACCAACACAATGAAAAATTAAGCACTATTAACATTCTGTGATGAGCATTGAAGCAGAGGAAACTTAAATTTCTCGCGCAAAGCTACCGGGGAATTAGTCTTAAAGATGATGAGACCATGAGGATCTCTTTTCAATACCCAGCTGAAATAGAACAATATTCAAAAGGAAAAGTACTGACATAACAGTTTGTAAAAACCCTAAGAAAAAAGAGAATGAGGAGATGGAAACTCAGCAAAATGAAGAACTACCCCATTTTGACCCATCGTTTCCACCAAATGACAACTCCTTAGTCAGCAGAGACTCATCAGGTGTCTCATCCGGATAGAGAGCATTTTAATCCTTAGCATAATTGCTCATTCATCTTAGTTATCTGTTGTGTATATTAGCCAATAAATAGTGACTTTCTCTTCTTACACTGTGTATGTCTGACTTATAGTCTCTTTGCTCACAGTAAAAGCTGGCTGAACAATGTGACCCTGGAAGGAGCGTTGCACATCTTTTTATGATCAGTCTCCAGAACCCCAGTCTTGTTCTTTTTTGAAGTCAAAGTGGCGAAAGTCCCATTCATTTTTAAGAGGGTAGAGTCACTAGATAGGTCACTTCTGAATTCTCCTATTAAAATAGAATTATGTTATTTAAGTAAGTTATCTAAGAGAAATCAGACTTGAACATGGAAGGACCATTGATGGGCAAAATATATTTAAAAACTCCAAAGTCCGAACTTGAATGGCCTCTAAAGCTTCATCTAGAATTTAGTATTTGCTGCCAAATTTTCAGGTATCCTGTGAGCTATAGGGTCAGCCTTAGGCTCTCAAAGTGTAAAATAATGCTGTTTGTGTGTTTCTCCCTGCTGCTGTTACCCACAGCATCACCAATATGCCCCTTTGCCAGTGGCACAGCAGCCAGGAGGGAAGAGTCGCGCCTGGCCCGGTCTCCTCCTGTTTGCATTCCGTAGCAAGAGCAGAGAGCTCTGCTGGGGCAGTGATGGAAATGCAGTGTTTGTGCGTGGGAGAAGCTGGAACAAAAGCCCTTTGGGATCATATACTTTTCATTTATCACTGTGTTGAGAGTTGCTTATAAACCTTCCACTTGCAAATTACCACTTCCTTCTAATTTCCCATTTTAATTTATTTTCAGTCTTCATCAATAATGGTTTTGGCAATCTGGTTTACTTCCCTTTATTTCCCTAGATACTCTTTATGGCTTGCATTTTTAAAAAACAATATTCCATTGAATAATGTTTATTGTTTATGCCTAGTTTTCTTGAAGATGAACAACAAAAATTACTGTGGCAGTTCTCTGTTTGAAGTACTGTTGTTTTGTTTTGTTTTGTTTTTTTTCCCTTTTAGCCTGGATTTATATTATTTATATTCAGCTTTCCTAAAGAGAAAGAATGATCTAAAATTTGGAGGAAATATATTTTTGTTTATAAAGAGTAATAGTATGAACGACTTTTAATTATCTTTGTGTTGCTAAAGTAATGCACTGATGTAGTTACGATCTTCATTACTGTGAGAAGAACGGAGTAGGGATTAAAAAAATAAGTAAGACATCTAATGAAAATCTTCCCTATCCAAGCACATTTGATTGATTTGCTTGTCTTCTGGTGAGAAATGCCACAGAGCTGGAAAATCTGTCTGGCTCTGTCTCTGCTGAATGAGTTTGAGTTATGTTTCTTAATAATGTAGCTTTATATTTAGTGGCGACTTAGAAAGATTTTGCCCTTTTTTCCCTGAAGGCAAGATGCGATCTAAGTTGCCTGGTCAAATGAAAGCTGGTGTTGTTGAGTGTAATCAACATGTATCAAATGATCTTAGTAGGCAACCTGATAGTACAACTTTCTTGAGGCTGACTCTACGGCTTATTGGATGCATCATTTCTCTGCAGAATACCGAACACACGGGAGGAATATCCAGCATGTCTAATGCATGCCGTAGCAGCACGCTGATGAAATGTGCATGGAATCAAGTTGTAAAATTGGAGTAACTGTTGAAATCTGCTGCAGATGTTGAGTGTAATTGATAAATAACTACTAATAACCAGAGTGATAACAATTTTGTTATGTATATGCTCAGAAGTTGTGTTTTAAAGGGGAGTTCAAGTATATCGAGATTTTTCTCAGGTTTCAGCAGCAAGGCTGCACTGTAGCTGCACAGCAGCCTCATGAAGCCGTGGTGGGAAGGGGAAGGTGCTGCACAGCCACTTTTTTTGTGCTCTGGTGAACTCTGTTAACCAGGGCTGGGTAGGAACAGACAGGAGGTTGCACCAGCTCAGCTGATGTGTGGTGACTCTGCCAGCTACTGGAACGGGATCACATCTGACCGTGGGTTTATACCCTTCATTACTTGGTTTCAAAACTGTTTTTGAAAACATGTGATCACACGATTAATGACTGTACCAAGGGCAAGCTTAGATGGTCTCTCCACTATGGGCAGAAAGACTTCTTGAGTGTGTAAGCACGTTACATTCGCACAAACTAATGAGTGACTTTGTGATTTAGTGAGATGATAGGCTACTCCCACTGATCTCCTTCTCAGTAACCCCATTTGAGTAGGTGGCTCTTGGACAGTTAAGACTAGTAGCCTGCCAATGATTATGTCAATTTTAATGCCAGCTTCTAAATGTAATTTAATTACTGTGACAGTCATCTTGATGAAGATTTTTTTTTGTTAAAAGAAGACCAGGCACTTTTGCTGTACTTAAGTGTGACAATGAAAATGGAGGACTGGCATAGGCAAGGGAAAAGAGAAGATCTTACTTCTGTAGATGTGTGCTGGTGGGGCAACCAGGCTTGTCAGCCAGAGGGACAGGCAGCTAGTGAAGTCTCTGAGGAGAAGGGGTAATTCCCAAAAGTGATCAAGATCTTCAGCCCCTTAAAGAGCAGCTGATGAGATTTACGTGTTCTCTGGCTGAGGTCTCCTCTGGAGATCTCCTAGGGCTGGAAGGGACCCAAGATAGGTCTTTTGAGAAAGCTGGAAAGGGCATTTACACCTGCAGCTAAAACTGTAATGCTAAAAGTGGTGTTTGTGTGGGCAGGGAGTGATAAAGCTGGACCCTCCCCATGGAGTCCTGGCCCCCGAGGACGTTTCCTACATAGCTGGAAAAGCCCACCTTGAAGTCTGGGATAGTGATGGGGCAGAGCTGAAGGTGTAGCCACAAACTCTGGGAAGGAACCACTGGAGTCAAATGTTATGTCACGTGTTGCTAAACTGGAAATTTGCAGAAGCCTTTCTAAAATAGTTGTTTCTATTACATCTGCCCGTATCTGTGAGAATTAAGAAGTTGCTAGTTTCAATGGGTAGTTTTGTTCCAAATAAATTCCTTAGGGAGTAAAATGAAGGAGATTTTTCTCAAGTTTGTATTAATACTTCAGTTAAATATTTATAAATGGAAGCTTCTGTGTTGTACTTTGAAGCCAGACTGTTTTCCTAGGTATGTGTTAGTGTCTAAATCTGTCACTATAACATCCTAAATCCTTTAATTAGGTTTGCCAGTTCATAAGCAAAAATTAAGTTTCTACATCAGATGTTTCTTTGAGACACAGAAGATGTTTCCTTGATGGTTTGGGTTATTTAAATTTTCTGCAATGCAAATTCTGTGCATAGTCTTGCAGAAGGCTACACTAGCTTGAAAACCAGAGGTCATATCAAAGCTGATGTAGAGCTGTGGCTTGCTGGTTTTGGCTTTTTGTTGTTTCTAAATAAAAAATCTTCAGAAACAAAAACTCCTCCTACAGCTCAAGAGTTCATACAGTAGAAATTGCTATGTGTCAATAGACTTTCATTCTTTCTGTCTTTCTGTCTTTCTGTCTTTCTTTCTCCTTTCTTTTAACATTTTTACCCAGATGTTAGAATATAAAATTCCCTATAAACTAACAATATAAAAATATACATAACTGATACACCTCTGCATTTTCCGGAAAGAGCTGTAGCATTTTATAGCAAGACTATCTTCTCTGTGGATGGAAAGCTTTTCGGATTCAAGGTTTTTGGCTGTGGTATGAAACAGCATAGCTAACACGATGAAGCAGTCAGAGAGCCAGCATGTGGCATGGCATCCTTTTCCTGACAGGGCATATGCCAAAAAAATATAAAAAATTTAAAAAATGATGCAAGCTTTTACACTGTGTGTGAGCAAGTACTATTCCACTGGGTTCTACCATGCATGTTGTTTGAAGGAACAAAATTTGAAAGAAAAAATGCTGGTTTGGCTCATCTGAGGGTCTTGAAGGTCCAAAGAATAAGCTATACTTCTCAACTTGTCTAGATTTAAAGACATTCAAGGGGTAGGGGGGAGTTTAAGGTACATTATAATGAAAAATATTTTCAGGTATAAATAAATATTTCACTTGCATATTTTGCATTTAATCTTACCCTTAGAACTGCAAGTTTTTGTTTTGTTTTTTTTTTTCTGTAAAATATAAATGGGACTTTAAGTAGAAGTACTCATGCTTTGCATAACCATATACTGCCATAGCTTGCAAACTCTGTGTTGAACTGAGGTCAAATTTCAGATGCTAATAATGATATAAAGGTTCAGATTGTGGAGTAAAGTTGATGATCCATAACAGCTGACTTTGGTAACCAAGTGAAGACTTTAGAAAATGTTAGTATTTCAGAATAGTTCTGAAATAGCTCACAATGAAGAATAATTTAACCAATTATTGGGAAAAAAACCCCAATGAATGAAGAATAATTTGGCAAATAGTTTGTTTTTGATATACAGTCTTATACATAGGGATTGAATGGAACAGAATTTGTCTTGAATCTAAAATGCTTTACATGATTCAGCTGAAAGGTTTGATTTTGCCTTCTCTTTTAGTCTTCAAGCTGATATAAGCTCGGGGAAGACTGATGAGCATTTACTTCATTACTGATGTGCTTCTCAGTGCTAAGTTTCCGAACAACGTGACTCCAGAGATGTATAATTATCTGTTGACCTGGACAAAGGATAAAATACAGTGTAAATATAGGTATGTAGAGAAAATCACATGGTAGAAAAACAGCATTTGTTTTGAGCATGGATTATTCTAATAAGACCTTAAGGTAGGAGTGGTCTGTAAACTTCACATTTTTTTTTAAGAATTAGAGATTAAAATGCTTTAAAAATTAAACTTTTAGCTCTATAAGGAATAAGATATCGCAAAGCTCACTTTGTAAAGTCAAACTTGACAGCCTGTCCACCAACTTAAAGCAATGGAGGATGCTGAGAGATTTTAAGAGTAAACAAATAAATATTCATTCTTTTTCCATTCCCCTAATTTGTTATAGTTTGTAGGATTAAGCAGGTGAGCAGCAGAAGCTTTACAGGCCTTTCCAGAAGAGAAGCTGAAGGGTTGCAGTCAAAAACCCCTTTGGAGCTTTGAAAATGCCAAGTATCTTTTAAAGAAAATAAAATCTTAGTAAAGTTTATTTTAGTGAAAATGGTGATAGAATACCTAATGTGGAGTGTGTGAAGCAGCTAGTTTTGACATTAAAGATGCAAAACAAATTCAAAATGCCATAAAATTGTAGTGCTTTACAGAGTGTTAAAAGACTGACATTTTCCTTCCTCTGTCTGGGACTGTCAGAAGTTTCTGAATCTGTCTTCTAAAACTTGTTACTGCCCTACAGCAGTGTTCACAAATACAGTCATCTCATGGGAGCCTCTCTGAGGAATTTTCTTGGAGATAAAAATGATATTTTCTTTAGATTCAATCCCATGGCAGCCCTGAAGATATTTTGGTTGGTTTCTCATCAGAAACTGGAGACTTTTAAAGCTAGAAACAAGACTTAGAATTCCTCTTCTAAAAATGATGTAACTTCCAGCTTCCAATGAGGAATTAACATCAGTATTGGATGAATTTGGAGTAATGTTTTCCCTTCAACTGGCTACTAAAGATGGCCCAAGTAGGTTTATGACAAGAGCGATGGCTGGTGCTCCAGCTCCAGCTGTATCAACTTCAGCCAACCCATCACATCACACTGCAACCCCATGCAGCCATGTGTTGTCTCTGTCTGTTGGGTGTCAATTGAAGAGCCTTGGTCTAATTCTTGGTGTACAGTAAATGAATGAGTTAATTTAAGAAGTAAATAAAGTCTGAGAAAAATTGAAAAAATTAGCACTTGTGCATTGATCTGGAGTTTGCTCTTCTGTGATAAGAAAGTCCATGTTCTGGGAAAGGAGGAACTCCCTGTGCTGACAAGTAGTGTATCAGAATATGCAGTGAAATGCAGATGTTTGAAATATTCCATCAGAAGTAGCAAAAATTTCCCACAGCAGCAGAATTTGTGTAGAAGCAGCTCATACAGCCGTGGCTGTAATGTAGTAGCATAGACAGGCTGAGCCGGAGGCAGACAGGAACTCTGAGCACACAAATCCCCTCAGTATTTGAATATATGCAAATAATGCATTAGGGTTCCGTGAGGAATTTGTGGCAGAATTAGCATCCAGGTCACCAAACTGCACTTTTTTGTCCCAGGCTGATCTGCTTGTGAAGAGAGGTGGCTTGCACTGTTGCCACCCCCACACTGCTCTGTGGAAGGCTGTCATTAGTGATTACAACTTTCATGTCTTTAATTACTGAGATACTTTAATTCAATATGATATAAATGAACTTAAGGCTCTGTGGATTCCTATTGTACTCTTTTAAAAATGGAGTTTCATAATGGAGCCTGAAATTTAGTTCACTGTGAACTTTCTAGAAGTTAGTAAGTTTGGGCCAAGTTCTGACCAAGACAGTTTATGACTTTCTGGGAAACCACATGAAAATTGGAGGGTTTGGAGGAGTTTCCTTATACTCATTATTTCATGTCAGAAGGGAAAGCCCAGGATATTATTTTTCTCAGGTTGCTGTTATTTTGTAGTGCAAGTCAATAATTGCTTGTGTCCACAAGGGCCCTTCAAAACAGACAGTCTGCATCTTCATGCTAAACTGAAAAAAATGGAAGAAAAACCCCCACCTTATGGAGAGGGAAGTGATTTATGAAGATTATAAGTGGATCAATGGTGAGGCCAAAAATACTACTGAGCTGCATACACTACTTTTTCTCCTCCTCTATCTCCTCCAGTCCAAAGCCTTCACTGAGCCTGGCTGTCTTTTGACTCAGATGGGTTCAAGCAGTACTGATGTTTATTATATATAAATGCATATGTAATGTAACAGCTGTATAATTTGATATGGACAGCTGTCTAATTTAAATAGAACTCACTGGTTAGTGAGCCTTATTGTAGAAACATAGGTACACGCCATTAAAGTTAGCTATAGGATTCCATGGTAACAGGCACTGCGCATGAAAAGAGAGACGGTCTCTGCCCAGATGTGGGTAGTCATTGTCATTTAGGATAGCCTCGGGTATCTGAAACATCCCTTTGGTTGGCCTGTATGACATGGTGCTACAGGAAACCTGTATTTTCCTGGGGCATCAGCTGGAGGCCAACTGTGAAACCCTGAAGCGTATAAAATGATCCTACAGACATGTTTAAGCACCAGGTTTACTCCAGGGATGTTGATGTATACACTTGGGGAGAGGCGTTTGCAAGAAAACAGACATCATCTAAGTACAGAAGTAGCTTAACTATTGTCAAGGTTCTAGTAGGTGTTACTACAGAGTAAAGTTTTAAAGAACAATGTGTCCTTCAAACATAGCTTTGTAGATGTTTTTAGGGAGCTATCTGGCAGGGGAGATGGTACTAATTTATGTGCAGAGTCATAAAGCATATAAGCGAAAAGATTTTCGTAAATGCAGTTGAATGGCATTATCATGTAGGCCAACTAATGCAAAATAACAATCTGATTATCTTCCTTTTGCCTTGCAGCATTTGGTATTGATCTAACACAAAAGTAGGAGCCAGATAAAGAGCAGCACTGAGTTAAGTGACTAGTATAACTCATCCTCTCAGGTAAACATTTCAGGGAAGAAAAAAGTGCTTATCTGGAGTCAAAGCTGCAACTGTCTGTAAATTGCTTAAAGAAATGCCCTTGGTGCCACCCTTAGAAGCATGTGCTTAATTTTACTTAAAATGTGGATGGTTAGCTTTGAAATGCAAAGAATGTATCATAGCATAAAGGTAATTAAAGGTGCTCAGATTTTCTTTCTTTTGTTGTGGTCAGCAATGATGTTGTACTCTGCACCCCTATTGCACCTGCCGAGCAAAATGGAGAAACAGTGATGGATGGGCTTGCTGGGAAATGTCAAGAAATGGATGTATAAATTACTGAGGGTATTCTCAGTGCTTTCCTTTGAAGGTCTTGCTTCAGGAGGGAATTCTGAGCTTCCTAAAGTACTTGAGTGAAAAATCAAAATTATGCACGGAGGGAGGGACTACCTACAGCTAGCTAATGGAGTATATTAGGAAAACAGGGTTTTCCTTGAACTTTTGCCATCTCTTTAGAGCATGTGGGAAGAAGCATTCAGTTGCCACACTTGAATCTTCTAAGGACCAGCCAGGCTAGCGCTGGAAAAACCTACATCTTCCTTTTGCAGGTGCTGAAACCCTGCTTTGTGAATGATGCGCCATGCTGGGTGTGCTCCATGATGAGGACCATTCCCTGTGCAGCAGGGCTACGTCTCTGCCGAACCACACATTGCTCCTCAAACTGGTCTGTCTCTTTGGGCTCTCAGTTTGTCCCAGTTAAGCTATTTTCTTATCTTCTGCATTCTTGCAGAGTGGCCAAAGTTGAAGCCCAAAGACAATAAAGACACATGGCACATACGGAGAGCCCTTTAATTATTGTGTTTCACCAGAGACTACTGTTCTATGATAACTAACCAGGATTATCCAATATACCAAGATTTTTACTCTCTGCACTTATACGTCAGTACCATGCAGGAGTTAGTACAACGTTTTCTGAAACTAGAGCCTAAGAAAACTGGCTGGCGCTGCACTTTTTGTTCCTGTCAGCAGCAACAGCAGAAAAAGCAGGAGAGCATGAAAAATGTGGTCTCTGAGCCTTTTGAGGAGAAGCGAAGTAATAGAAGAGGTGCCAACCCTCAGGTGTAGATAAGGTATTTCTACATGGGGATGCTGACAGTCTGGCACTACAACATATTATAAATCATTCCTGCCTATAAGTTAGCTACTGTTTTCAGCTGCTTCTGGTGAAAACAAAAAATGCAAGTTACCTTACTGTTTGCAAATACATAACAAGTTTTTCTGAAGAAATTGACATTTTCATTGCTTTCATCCTGCACTGGGGGAACAATACGGTACGATATAGTTTTCTATTTTTAATCTGTTACTTTGCTGATATTCTGCCAGAATTTGCTGGGGAAGGAAATACACATTTCTATGCTCTAAAGTGTAGTCAAATAGGATTTTTGAATATGTAAATTGTAAATCTAGGTGGAACTGGAAGTTCATTAGCTCAGTTAAAGGTTGTTTTCGAGGAAACTTTAATAGACTCTAACCACTAATCTTATCACTGGGTTGCACTTTCTACATACATGAGTGAGATTTAGGAAGGCTGAATAGGAGACATGTCTTGGGTTGACAAAAGCAGCGCTCCACTGAAAGAGAGAGGATGCTGTTTATAAACAACTGCTGCTGACAAGGCAGAGGACATGATAACCTCAGTATGATTAACTAAAATCACCTGAAACCTTTTGAGGAAAGATGTCAGGTTTGCCCAGCATGGTGGCCAGTCTCCCTGTGTCACAGTGCCTTTTCTGGACAGCCATTTCTGTTCCTTGCTGGGACCCATTGGCACTAATGGTGCTGGGAGGCCGATTTTCTGCCTCTCTGACAACTATTTTTATATTCTGAGAAGGGATGAGTAAAACTACCCAACTTAAATTTTCTGCAGTCTTCAGTATTGTATCTCTTTTCACCTTTTTCAAAATGAAATATTTATATTATTCTGATTTTTCCTTATGTAGTGTCATAAATTTTATGCTTGGAGGCTCATCCAGTCCCATCTCCTGTAGATAGCAGGCTTTGAAATGTGTTTACTTTTGTGTTACGTCAGGTGAGTTAGGTCAGGCTGCAGCACAGAGGTTCTTGGGAGTGCAGATGCTCAGTTTGGTCTGCACCAGCAGTGATGCAGAGTGATCCCCATGTCCCTGCCTCTCTGACCTCACGTCAGTCAACTGACATTTTGGTCTGCTTTAGCCCACATGCTTCACCCATCCAACGTCTGTTCTCTCCTGTTGTGTTGGGTAGGAATGGACATATGTGGTGAAAAACAGAGGCAAAGGATTGTGCCCGGCTCTTAACTTAGGGATAAAAATAGTGTTTCTGCTTTATGTCATCTAAAATGAAACTGTTGAACATCCCTGGACCAAGATATTTAATTTTATCTCTGTTGTACAGTAATCTGTGCCCTCCAAGACACGTTAATGCACCGTGAAAGCTTTAATTTTGATGCCACCAGCCAAAATTCTCTCCTAAGGGCCGGATTCCTAGACTGTGCTATAAAGAAAAAGAAAGGGAGAAAGAAAGAGCGGTTTAAACCATATTTTTAAAGACTACCATCCTATGAAACTTTAAAGGAATTATAAACCATATCGGTAGCTACTGAAATCTTTAGTCACAAGTATTTTTTTACAGAAAATGTCAGAAAAACATCACAGAATGTGCTAACTGTGGCTTTCTCTTCCTGCATGATCCTGAGTA
Source organism: Chlamydotis macqueenii (assembly GCF_036417535.1). Lineage (NCBI taxonomy): Eukaryota > Metazoa > Chordata > Aves > Otidiformes > Otididae > Chlamydotis > Chlamydotis macqueenii. Next base: position 8,679,868 of record NC_141561.1, read on the forward strand.
TACGTGCAAGTGTTAAAAAATGAGTATTTTAAAAGAAAAATTGGCAGAAGAACATCTAGCATTTTCAGCAGAAAATGTATATTTCTTTTGATGTGGATCATGTGTTAGCAAGGAGGGATAATCAGAAAATGTATTCATTCTATATCATATAATATATAATTCTTTTATAAATAATTTTCATTAGATAATTTAACACACTTTGTTGGCATTACCTGTTGTTGCTGTGGGATATGCTTGCAGCTGTAATTTCAGATCCTTAATGTTTGTTACCCTCTGTTTTGGTATTATTAAAGCTTGCCTGATTGTTTCAAAATTCTTCAAAAATTTTTATTTCCGTATTCATACTATTCCTGTTTTGGCATAGTTTATTTAAAATTGTTTAAACTGTTAAAAGCTGTTTTGCACAGTTTATTTAAAACTTTATTAGAAGTAATATTACATATTAAATCACAAAGCCTGTGTGGTTTTGCTAAAAATTGTGCTAGTAATTGTGTTCAGTACTTTGAACATAGATCCCTCGTCTAGCAGGAATGTGACCAGACTAGGGATATAAAAGCCTACTGCCTTTGTGCTAGAAGAACATTGAAAAGTCATTCGAGCAAAACACTTAGCAGAGAGCACAACCCATCATACAGGTGAGCACTCCATAAAAGCACTGCCTGTGTGTAAGCTGAGACACTAAAGACGCACTCAAGAAAAATTTGAATTATTTATTTCCACATGTTATCCTTTAAAAGCACTTTAAGATCACTCCGAAACACTCCTGTCAGCGCACAGTATTCTCAGGAACAGGAGGAGATGAAAGACATACTCTTGTGAGAGGCCTTGGAGAATGGAACTATTGCTTAAATGGACCAGCAATGTCTTTCTTTAGTTCTTTAGATACTGTGATAGGACTGAGATATTTATTTTAATTTTGCGAACAGTTTTTTTTTTTTTTCAAATTCCCCAGGCCTTCCTGATCATCATATGACACTGCCCAGCTTTGATCCACACAGAGAACTTGCCTGTCCTCCAAATGGGGCTCAGCTGTGCAGTAAGCCTCAATAGAATCACAGAATGGTTTGGTTTGGAAGGGACCAAGGCCACCCAGTCCAACCCCCCTGCAAGGAGCAGGGACATCTCCAACCAGATCAGGTTGCTCAGAGCCTCATCCAACCTGGCCTTGAATGTTTCCATGGATGGGGCTTCCACCACCTCTCTGGGCAACCTGTGCCAGTGTTCCACCATCCTCACCGTGAAAAAATTTTTCCCTAATGTCTAATCTGAATCTATCTTCCTCTATTTTGGAACCATTACCCCTTGTCCTATTGCAACAGGCCCTACTGAAGAGTTTCTCCCTGTCTTTCCTGTAGCGCCCCTCTAGGTACTGGAAGGCCGCTGTAAGGTCTCCCCAGAGCCTCCTCTTCTCCAGGCTGAACAGCCCCAACTCTCTCAGCCTGTCCTTATAGGAAAGGTGCTCCAGCCCTCTGATCATCTCAGAACTCTTCCTGGTTGTATGAGCTAAGGGAGAGTGGGTGTCCGTGCCCCAAATGAATGTGAAAGTGCATGAATCATTCCCCATTTTCTTCCAAAAAAAGACAGAACAGGCAACATCACAGACCCTGAAATGACAGAAGTTATTTCACTGCCTCGTATGGAGCTGTGCCACAGGCAGCCCCTCGATCCCTCGTGCCATTTTCAGTTTGGCCTCCTTACTGAGTGACTTAAAACAATTTTCTGAAAAATGTGAAAACAAACCTGCAGTTTTACTCCCCTCTAGGTGTCTGCTGAGGCCACTCAATGTTCCATCTGGATCTGGCAGTGAGGCTTGAAAGGTGACAAAACACAATGTCAAAGGCAATCCTGCAGAGTCATTCTTGAAGTCTGTTGTGTTGGTGATCAACATTTGTGGCAGCATTTATTGGCTTTAGTACAGAGTCCTTAGCCTTCCTTTGGTGCTACCAGTGTGTGAGGGTGTGCTCAGGTCTCTGCCATCAAGCTGTCTTCATGGCTTCTTCATTTCTTTTCATCTGCTTTGTACTAATGTTTATTTTCTTCCTTAAAAAGTTAAAAGAAGTAGATCAGACAATTTATTCCTACCATATTTTTAGATTTCTCTGTCTGTCATTTTAAATAAAAAGGAAATGAAGAGGATTAAATTCTGAGAGAGTAAGTTGCATGTAAATGTTTGTTGCTAACAAGTGTGAAATTCTACAATTCTTGTTTATGATGATGCATTAACTCTTAAGATTATGGTTTTTTTTTTTAATTGGCTTTTTCATAGTACAGAGAGACTGCTGTCAAAACAATTATTTGCGTGGAGTTTCAGAAATCGTACATGTGATCTACATTGTGTTGAAAATCCGTGGGATATGTTTAAAGTACTGTTGTGCTTTTTGAAATCTCACCAAGGATTTTAAAGGAAGCCAAGTGGGCTTCCAGGGATGCCAAAGTGCTCATTCAGCTACTTTGAACTGTAACGTCGTTTTGAGGTGAGTATCTTGCTCGCTCTCTGGGAAAGGAAACACATTGATCTGTTTTTGACAATCCTTGCTGCAGATCTGGAGGCACGACTGAGACTGCTGGTTGTGCTTGTGTCTGTCTGGTGTTCAAATGGAGTCTGTGGCTGTTTCGCCTTTTCTGTCAGAGCATCGTTTTATGTTAGGTGATATGGCCAAGGAGGACACCTCCTCTTGCAGGAGAGGATACTGTAAAACATGGAGAGTTTTGCATGGCGACTGAAGCCATCTTTTTTCTTAAGTGGCAAAGCCATTCCAGGAATATAATTGAACAGCTGATAACCTGATTTGACCTGCTTTTAACTGTCTGAATTTCTCATTAAAATCTATGGCATTTGGTGCTATTGAAAAATTCGAGAAAATATTTTTAACGAGACTTTGTCATTGGAAAATACTGATTTGTCAATATGGGAAAGGTTTCTTTTCAATCTGTTGCCTTGCTCATGAAGTATGAGGAAAAAAAACTTTGAAATTGTGAGAATATTTTATTTAAAAAATTTGGTGAAAAAAATCACAAGTAGTATCCTCTCATAATTCAATTTGGTTATGAATATACTTCTAAAAATATACTGAAGTCAAATAAAACATTTACAAAATACTGAAAAAAAACACTTGCCTATTTTGCAACTTTTTTTTGGTGTTTTAAACTTTTCACTTTGGGTCAGGATGAGAAAATTCTCTTAAAATTAGAGTGGTTCAGTACATAGATAATATCTGAAAGCACTTGAGTTTGTCAACTTACAATATGCAGAAACTTGAAGACCACAAACCAAGAACAGAATATGGATTTCCTAGAAATGGTGCTGAGCTAAAAAAAGCAACTCTCCTCCTGCCACTGAAGAACCCCATGCAAGTGTCTCCCATCACTAAATCAAAAGTGCACTGTAATTTTTAGAGACGACCTTACAAGGTTTTAATTTTCTGAGGTTTTCCAGTAACCTCGACTCATAGGTTAAATGAGCTTTTTTTCTTCTATAATGGAAATACCCGGAAGACAAACCTGTGATGTTTATTGCACTTCACTGAACAAAATCTGTATTTCCTTTCTGAAAAGAAGCAGCTGAAATTATTGCATGCAGGATGGTTTATAGTCTACAAAAGATAAACTGTGGAGAAGGCTCTATCCCCTTTTAGGTGGAAAAATTTTCATTTGAAAGGAAAGGTATACCACTAGGTAATAAACTAAAATAAAATGCAGTTTTCTCTAGTTAGAACTTGGTTTTACTGATGTACCACACATCATGTTTACAAAATGTAACATTAAACTGGGTGCCAAAATATTAAATATGCATTAATATTTAAAAGTTACAGTAAGCAACCCAACAATTGTGCATTTGTCTAACAAGTTAATAAACTACCGTTGTCCTTACCTGCCTCTTTTTTTTTTTTTTTTTTTTACATAAAATTTAGTCATACCTAGATTGGTATCAAAAATCATAAAGGTCTTTGTGTATCACTATTATCTTCTCTGCTTGTAACTGATTACATTTTAACTGCTCCTGAAATAGAAATAGCATTCAGCAAGCAGTAGAAAAAAGCTAAAGAAATGGTACTGCACCTACTCCTCTCGGTGTAAACTGAGCTCAGTGAAGAGTTCCCTGGTTTAACCAGATGAAAGTTAGACTCACTGAATTTTACATTTTGCCTTGAATTCTGCCTGTGGCATTCACCAGTATTTAAACATGGAAAATCTGGGGGTTTTTTTTGTGATTTTCCTGAGAAGCAAAGCTTTTTATTTCCCATAGCTTGGGAGATGGTCATTCTGTCAGCGTTCTTAAATCCAAGGGACAGAAAATGCCCCCAAGAGAAAGAAAAGCGTCAGAGTGAGCTCGGTCCTCATTAAACAACACTGAGTCCCCAAGGAAGAAAATTTTTGGCTGTGATGCCATGGAGGAGAGCATGAGACTGGGCCTCCCTTCCCTCAGATCCAGCAATAAGACCATGCTCAAAAAAACCCTAAAAACCTATTTCGTCAGTTTTGCTGCTCAGGAAACTACCTAATTCCCTATAAAAACAGTCTGATTATATTATTAATACCTATAAATGCAATCACTTCATTTTGGAGCCAAAGAGGGACTTGAGTTCTTCTAATAGTCTTCAAAGTTACTCTCTAACAGCTTCCTGTGTATTTATCTGTAATCAATTTGTTATGTTTCTGAACAAGGGATGCCAGCATAATATCCCATTATGTGGCTGCTGCCGTCATCGTGTGTTGTTACTGTGAAGCTACAGGATTAAACTCTGTTCAGGACATTTGTAGCCTACACTACAACATGTCCTTTTCTCTCTAGAAAGTTCACCTAAAATTCATTTGAGTCATTTGCATGGATTCAGTACGCAATTGATCAAAAAAGTGCTGGACACTACCATATGTCTTACCAGAGACAAGACAGATAGTCTTGTCTTATCTATGCATCTTGTTAGGGCAGGTAGATGCCTCTTTTTTTTTATCTGGCTAGCTTCAACTTTATGGTGGTATATTTGGAAGCCCAATAAACTAAAATTAAGTTATACAGAAAAAAACTCACCAACTTGCCCTCAAAAGTTGCTGGCAAAACAAGGATGGAGTGTCATCAAATAGATCTCCATAAACCCAGTTTGTACCTGCTCATAGAATCATTTGGGTTGAAAAAGACCTTTAAGATCTTTGAGTCCAACCGTAAACCTAAGACTGCCAAGTCCGTCAAACCATTGGGGTAATTTTGTCAAGGCAAAGAAGAGCAAAACAACAGTGGCGGTCATTATTTACAGAACTACCAGTCCTGCTTTCCAATATTTTGTAATACATTTAGTGATGTTAGATACTACAGTACAAAAATCTTCCATTGCGTTTTGCAGTGCACGTTTAGGAAATGCAAATTGCATTTACTTTAAAAAGTGCAGTTATCACTACAGAATGACATGGTAAGTCATCCAGTGGGAGAGATGAGAGTAGATGTATTCTTAGGATCTCTGTCTGAATTTTGTTTGAGGAATAGGATTAGTGAGTCAAGTAAAAAATCAGGGAATTATCTCTGGGCTGAAAGGATTCCAGTTTCCAAGATAAAATTCTCATGAATTCACCTGTTCTAGCAAAATTACTTTAGAATAGGCCTTTCTGGGTTTTGATTTGATTTAAAGCCAGCATAATGCAAAAAGGCAGAGCTGTGGATTCACTTTCTCCCTCTTCTAGTATATAACATTTCATCCTCGCTGCAGAAATTGCAAATTCTAATTTGCGCCAGTTTTTCATGGTGGCTCTTTTAAGCTGGTTCCAGCCATGGGGGCTCATGGCTGAAGTTTCATACTGAAAGTCTGACATGCTAGCACATGGGCTCACCACTCTCAGGTTGAGACAGAGTCTGTGATCAGGCTAAGGTTAATTTCTAAGTGATACATGGATATTTTAGTATAAATGCTCTGTTTTATTAATACTTAGAACGTCCACTAAGCTTAAGCTGGTAAATGACCATTTCCAGCTTGCAAATCCTGTGGAGATTTTGATTTAGTGAGGTATCGGTGAAAGTAAAGTAGGTATTTGTAGTGGATAGAAAGAGACTTGAGCGAAGTCAGGAGACACCATGAAAGGCTGGGCTTTAAATTGAGGAGAGAGTTGAAAAAATGAAATACTGTGGTTGAAAAAATGAAATACTGTGTGATTCAGTTTCCATACTTCCCTATGATAACTCCTTGACCTGTTTTACCATTATATAACATAAATAGTTATTCTGTATTAGGTAGAAAAGCTTTTCAAACGCAAGAGAAGAGTTTATAGTAACTTGCTGTAGTCATTATGTTTCTTCACTCTATATGAATGGGGCAAAGAAGAGCGTAACTTCTGGATTGGCCTGGCAGATGGGAGCAAAGCCTCTGCAGGGCAGAAGAATGGGTGCGGAGGAGAAGGCTCGTGCAGGTCAGCCGCCTACCTGGGAGCTGCAGATAATCCTCCTCCACCAGTACCCCCACCGACCTGCACTCCTCTGCTGCGTTGGATGTCTCCAGCTGAGAACTGCGGCTTCCTGCCCGTGAGTTGTAAAGAGAGGCAGGAATTTTCTGGAGAGTGTACTTCACTCCCTGAGAAATGCCGGAAGGACTTCTGACTTTCCAGTCTCCTGCCAGGCTCCCTGGTCCTTGGGCAGCCCATCAGAGTAGATAAATGTCTCCTGGAGAAATGCCTTCACACTTTCTCCATGTTTCAGACTACCGAGCTCCTGTTGTCCCTGCCTTACAGTGGGGACGCTGTGTTAATTTTTTCAAAAAGTTAACAGAAATCACATGGGAATTTGGTTTTCATTAGAAATTCCAACATTTTCTATGAAAGGAAAGTTTGGTTGCCATGCGTCAGGCATGTTGAGTCAGGTCTCCTTCTCGGCAGTTGTGGAGCACTGTAGGGAACGCATGGCATCTCCCTGGCCCTGCAGCAGCTCCTCTCTGGCTGACAGCTCCAGAGGAGGCACCAACAATGAGATTAATATGCTCAGTATCTTTTGAGAAGAGCAACAGGCTCGACTTGAGTCTCAGCAGGCCAGAGATTGCTTAAATGGGCTTCTCTGCAGGCGATTTTTGCCCTTGTATGAAAGTATGTAAGTCTTTAATGGCAGCTGTGCTCCTTTGCTTTTGCTGCCCAATTATTTCTCGTGTTTTTGGGTGTGCCTCTTGATCCTGTGAAATGATTTACATGTGTTAGTTTAGGAAAAAACACTCGGAAAGATAAGCTTTTGCTCTGTTAGCTGGAGCATTTATTTCTTCCCATGCAGGACAGCATTTGCTGTTTTATAGATGTGTCTCTGGTTCAATCCTGTGGGAAAAAAAAAGGAGCAGGAAAGACCATTTAATAGTCTTAGCACTTGCTCACTCACCTTTGAACATCAAAGAAACAGTTCTAGGGGGGAAGAATAACAATTTTTTTTTTTTTGTAGAATAAGTTTGTAAGGGCAACTTAGTAGTCTGGTAACTGTGGCAACAGGGGAATATGTTTGCTATTTGTTTTCATGCAGATTTAAAACAAGGAAGTAATTACTTCTTGAAAAATTGCATTTTTTTCTGCTCTCAAAATTATGGAAATTGTGCAAACAGATTTAGAGCTGCTAAAATATTTTAATGTGTTGTACCACATTGTAACTAGTACCTTCATGCAATGTTTTCTGAAGAAATAATAGTTCTGTAATTCTATTGAAAAACTTAGTGTAAATATAAATTTAAAATCTTATTCTTTGTACTGTGTAATTTAATATTTATTTTCAATTAATTACTCTTTAAGCTCCTAAGTAATATCTACCTGGAAATTTAGAGGGATGCCCTGATTAATTTGGACTAGAATGCTCTAAAAGGTGAAAAAATAACATTGCCCTTTTATGCTATACTGTGAATAAATCTGACAGATTAAGGTCAAAACAATTAGCCTAAGACTGCCAAAACAAGCATGCTAAATTTGGTCACTTTACTCAGGTTAATTTTCAGTGCAAAGCAGGGGCTTTGATGTAAGCAGTTAAAAAGAATCTGATGGCCACAAATTACAGTTCAAATCCATGCACAGCTAAATGGCAAAAATAATACCAGCAGCTGAAAATTCAGTGGTGTGGCTGTAAGATTTATCTCATTGTTAAGTTTTTAGTTAAACCTTCTATCCATGATCATTGGCAGAAATTGTGTGGCTGAAGGTTTAGAAGACTTGACTATGTTTTGAAAAACACATTGGTTTGTGAAATGGCAGGCTAAGGAGTGATTGAAAGAGTACTTTTGGTCCACAGAGAATACCTGGGTACCTCCTTGATCACAACAAAAGTTTATCTTCCACCCTGCTTGGATATCAATAAAAACAATAGTTAACTGCTGACTACATTCCATTTGCAGTACTCAGGTGTTACAGATGCTTTACTAGTGAGTATCTCCTCCTGTACCTCATCAGAGAGTGCCGGTCAGAAAATTGCTCCCTGCCTTGTTTCACATTACCAGTTTAATTAGCTAATGAGGAACACCTTGCAGACCAGGCAATATAACCTTCTTTTACTGGTGTACTGCCTTTTGCCATTCCTCTCCAGACCTGTTTGCTGAGGGCAGACTTTCTCCTGGTAGGCAGATTTGCTAATATGGTTGTAATACGCTACTGCTTACAGCTAGCTGGCTGGTAATAAATAGATAATTTGATGTGAAAACTCAGGTTCTATCATTGCTGTCCCTGAACCAGAAACTTTCTTGGAAATCTACTGACACTGCTGCTGCCTGGGCTTGACCTGCTTATGAGTTTAAGGTCTTCTAAGGTATGGAACAAAAGGACATAGGATGCAATTTGGTTTTCATATTGTATAATTCTCTGCTGTAGCTTGGCTGGTACCAGTGAATGTACTTGATTATAGCACTGCATGTAGGACCAGATTCAGGTTTTTTTGAGTTGCAGCTCCACTCTCCCAAAGTTATTATATGTTTATTTTTCATTTGCATTCAAGCAAAATAATCTACAAAATGCAGCCTAGGCAATCTCCTTTTTCTTGTAAGTTTTTATTCTCTAGCTGCTTGGGTGAAATTTTGTAGTGTGGACCTACTTGGGGTGGGTACTACTGTAGTGCAAAGTAGGCAGGAAGGAGATTATAATTATGGTACTCAGGGCTTGTTTAGTTCCTTCCTGTACTAGAAAAGAGATAAAAGTAATCAATATAAATGCAGCTCTGGAAATAATTTTTAGCACTTATGTGGTTAGAATTCTGTGAATGCAGCTTGGGGAGGCTGAGTGTTGTTTAAAAATGCTGTGATAGGGGAATGTAGTTTCTGGTAGCTAAGCCAAACTTATCTCTCTAATATTGATGTATTTAAAATGCAATGGGAAAAATGCAGTTATCTATGGTATCTTACAGAAGTCTATGATAAGGAAGATAATAAGGGAAGCTATGAACTTGATGCTTTTAGCTCAGGAGAAAAAAAATGCTTGTAAAACCAGGTAATATTATCTAGCTGCGGGAGATAGGGTTGCCTGGTTTTTGATTGTGGGTCATATAAATAGGTAAGAGCATTGAACGTTAGATCTTCTGGAAACTCTTAGCTTTTGCTTTAGTTTTGAAGGTGAAAGCTTCCATTTCAGTATTCTTTCTCAATAAAATGTTTGCTTTAACCTATTATATAATGTTAATTTTACTCTAAGTTATGGGATAATTCAGAATGAAACCTAACAAACCTTAAAGAAGGAAGATACTGTTTAAATATTTATGGTGTCTAAGTGATGTATCTGCCTGTGAGTTTATGTCCACTTTGGAAAAGAGAAGGGGTCTTAGATTTAGGATTTAAAAAAATCTTTTAATGGTCTAGAATATCTTCTAAAAATGAAATATTTTTCCTTATTTCAGAGCTCTAAAGGCAAATCAAGACAGCCTATCTATCAAATGACACTTAGTTTAATAGTTTGGTTAAATATGCTCTTTTCACAAGTTTAAAATGCGTGTACGCAATCCACGTTCAGGATTGTAACCAAAAGGCCAGAAAAGTGTGCTCACTGCTGAGGAAAGCAAGGAAGGATGCTCCTGTGTGCAGGCACAGGTGTTTGCTGTTTGTTCCTGATACAGCTTGTGACCCAACTCTCTGCAAATCCAGATATCAGTAAATTTATCTGCTGCTCTTTCTGTCTGAAGCTAAAAATCCTAAGTTTTTTATGAGTGATCCTTGCCAGGAGCCAAGAAAGGACAAAGCTCCCCTGTAGCACTGTAGTAATACTTCCAGTTCTGTAGGAAGATCTATGCTGATACACCATATGCCTGCGTATCTTGTTTGGAATGGAGTTGATTGTAAAGAATGAGCTCAGTGAAAGTATGTTAAGAAGGGTTGAATAGATTTTTTTTTTTTTTAATTCTGTAAGTGTTCATTATTTTAAGTTGAAGCTAACAAATGCCAGAGAAAAGGTTTAATAAAAAGTAGGAAAGATTAAAGAATGGAATTCAGTATTTTCAGAGAAGACTATTTTTTTTTTTTTTGGTTTGTTAATGGAAAATAAGTTTAATTCCTACACAGTGTAAATAATATTGTAACCAGCACTGTTAGCCTAGTAAACCAGATCAATGAGCTAAGAAGCCACTGGAAACTAATGTGGCTGAAAAACCCAAATGGATGAGCTAAGCCATTGGAAACTAATGCGGCTGAAAAACCCAAATGTTGGTGCAGTGTAGGACACCTCAGGAACCATTTGCTCATGGTGGAGCTGGAGCAGCTGGTGATGGGGACACAGCAACTAGCAACAGCAGTTTTTCATGGAGCTTCCCACAGATTGGTTTGGGGATCAATCAGGTTTAATGCATTTATTAATGACCTTGGCACAGATATGAGTGTGCTGCTATGATTTGGTGAAGACGCGAAGCTGAGAGGGATTGTCAACAAGGCTTGAAATGCCCTACAGGAAGAATTGTATGACCTTGATTATAGTAATAGAAATGAAATGAAAGTCAATAGTACAGAGTGAAAGGCCCTTCCCCCGGGGGTTAATGGTAAGACTGCTAGGTATCGACTGGCAGCACATTTTGCTGTGGGATATAGGCTTTTAATGTACAGTAGGTACAGTCAAGCCTTTTTATTGTTACAGTTGTCATCTTTTAAGCTTATAAAGCAGGTTTTGTGATTAAGAAAGAGTTAATGTTGTGTTTTTAATAGTTTTCCTTATGCCAGCTATTAGTTGTGTGGCTTATCTGATTCATGAGCTGTTATGCATATGTAAGCAGGTAAACCTGATGGAGTGAAAGATGCAAAGAACCTTGTACTTGTACTCACCTGTGAGATGGGTAGGGGAAAGAAAGGGTGAAGCAGCAAGGAAAGAAAATTCAGCATTTGTATATTTCCTCTTGATCAGCAGCCCATTTACATATTAGCTGAATATGTGTGTTTTCCCCTCAAGATCAGAGGGTTCCTGCAAGGCCTCGAGGAAAGCTTTGAAGCTTTGCATTAATGCTCTCATCCCCAAACACTCCATGTGCACAAAAACAGGGGCAGCACTGAAGAGCCAGTGCAGCCCGTGGGTGTATGGTTTAACTCACCAGCATGGTCTCTCCATGGGTTGCAGCGTTTTGGGACATGTCCACCAGCTCCCCGTAGTCCCGCTTTGGGGAAATACCCACCCAGCACCTGGACTGCTGCTCCATCTGGCCTCAGAGCTGCAAGGCTGTTTTTCACACTTCTTTCCTCTCAGTGCTGAGCAGTGTTTTGCCCTTTCTGATGTTTTTTTTTTTTTTTTTTTTTCCCCTGAGGTGCCACTGGAAGGGGGGTGCTCGCTGGTGTCTGCCATGGGGCAGGCCTGCCCCTCGCCTCACAGAGGCCCCGCAGCCCCTTCCCGCCTCATTGCCAGCAGGCCACTCTGGGAAAAGTGGTACCAAACGTCAGGAATTCGGGAAATCCTTGGTAGTGAGGTGTGGTTTACCAAAAACGGTACTCTTGCCATTTTTGATGAACTGCAAGAGTAAGCAGAAAGTGGCCTGTGACTCAGGCAACGCTGTCCTCCCCTCAGCTTCGAGGCAGAAAATGGCAGGAGAGGAGAGCATGGGTCCACTGCCTGTCCTGACATTGTGGAGGGGAAAAGGCAAATGCCAGCCCAGCTTGCAGTAATGGAAACACTAACAGACAGGTATGTGACTGAAGTTGCAGCAGTGTATGTGGTGTTACTGGTATGGCGCATACTCAGAAGCCCCCACCCTCCTCCACCACCGGTAATGCTCCTGTGGCTGCATGGTGTGCTGGTCTGGTGGGCAGTCCAGCGGGTAAGGTAGAGACTTTTTATCAGGACAGGACAAGGGGTAATGGTTTTAAATTGAAAGAACATGGAGTTAAATTGGGTACAAGGAAGAAATTTTTCACTATGAGGCTGGTGAGACACCAGTTTGCCTAGTGAAGTTGTGGATGTCCCATCCCTGGAAGTGTTGAAGGCCAGGTTGGATGGGGCTTTGAGCAACCTGGTCTGCTGGAAGGTGCCCTTGCCTAGGGCAGGGGGGTTGGATTGATGATCTTTAAAAGGTCCCTTCCAACCCAAACCATTCTATGATATAAATATGTTGGGAGAAAAAAAATAATTGGAGTGGTTATGCTTCAGACTTGTTTAAGTTATTCATTAATGGCCTTGACATAAATATTATGAGTGTACTTATAAAATTTGCTGAAAATGCAAAAACCAAGAGGCTTTAGAGGAATAAAACTGCTGCCCCAAGAGGCCTTGTTCAGTTTGGGATGACCTCAAATTAATTTTTCATCTTTTTTGGTCATTGAACTGGAACTCTGTATTTCACACTGTTCTAGTATTAATAGGATTTATTCGCAATGTGCTTTCCTGCCTTTGATATAGTGCTGCTAGCAGGAGCATAGGAAAGGTGAACACAAATGTTTGTCTGTTTCTGGAAGAAAGCATGAAACCAAATGAGGAGAAAGTGTGTTCAAGCTAGTAAAGAGTAAACACCAATGGGGGGGGAAGGGGGACAGGGAAGCAGCGTTCTGTGTTTTTTGGTAAAGCATCTCCATGTTGATTTATCACAATGGAGACTTTTCTTCAGGAGCAAAAGTCAGGCTTCTTAAGTTTCTATCAAAGTCTTTAAAGAGAGACAAAACATGTAGACATAGCATATGACTGTTATTGTAATAGTTTCAGATATCCAGTGGAAATTTTGAAATTATTCAAGTGTAAAACCATGTGATGTGGTTGCACTACCTCACCAACAGATCTGTGACTATCTTGCTTTGTCTCAGATGTTCTGGCTGGCAAGGGGGCATTAAAGCCAAAGCTCTGTCCTCACTATTTGCTGAAGGAAGTCAATGAACACATAAATACAGTATTTTATACCAAAACAGATAGAGGGATAAATAATCTCTAGATGATGGGTGGGGCTCCTGTTCATTCTTGAGTGTGACTACTTCAGCAGTCCAGGATCCACATGACCAGTTAGACATGGTAGACAATAAATCACTGATTTATCTTGAAAGTCTTGGCATGAATGGCAGTGGAGAGAGGAAGAGTTTCCTTCTGGCAACTATTTGGACCCTTGTGAGGTGTTTTTATCTTTTTGCATGGTCACAGGTAGGAGGAGCCAACTGAGAAGATGTAAACCGTAATGAGATGGAGACAGAGATGGGTGAACAATGAGGGGAAGGGCAGGGAGGCTCAGAAGTAACCTCCATAGCAGGCTCATATGTGTGCTGAGGTGTTGACCTTTTTTTTTTTTTTTTTTTTGGGAAGTGTCCTTACCAGCATGATCCTCGGCATGGTGTGGAAGATCTTGTTGGGGCTGTAGCATACCTGATGGCTCTGGGTTTGGGCTTTGGCTCTGCAGTCACCTGGGCTAGCAAGCAGGATGTATTTTGCTGGACTGCTCTAGGATCTGCAGAGGTGACCCATGTTGGCTGTCATGATAAGCACTACTTAGGGAGCACCCTAAAAAAGTATTATTGCCTTTATGGAACTTCCACTTTAAAAAAAAAAAAAAATCTTTCCAAGGGAAGGCTTCAGTACTGTGCAACAGATGTGCTTTGCTAAGTGTGGGAGAGTATGTGATGGCTTTCAAGGTCATTTTTCTTTATTGTACATTTATAGCAGCTGTGTAACAATTATTGAATAATGGATATCTGGTTTCTTTAGAGTATGCAGAATTGATTTTTTTTTTTTTTTTAGTGAATTACTGATTGGATTGATTTTATGCTTAGGACTGTATTGGACAATGAAGTGTATAAGTTACTTTGATCTCCCAGACACTTTGCTTGATCTACTGTGGCAAGCTAAAGCTTTAGTCATATTTATCATGACAATTACAGAATCTAGAAATGGAAAAGGCCTCAACTCCTCTTGTCCTTTTCCTGACTAGACAGGAATTTTGCTTCTATGTTTATTGCTAATTTTCTTTTTCTCCCCAGTCCTTGATTTACCTTGTCAAGGGATGTGGTGGGTTTTTTTTTTCCTTTTCCTCTCAGGAGATTTTTTTTTTTTTTTTTTTTCCCCTCCACAAGATACCAGTAAGTGGACTATATTAAGCACTTAGGTGGAAATTTTTTGGAAGTTGTATCTTCTTCCCTTGGAGCTAAACTTCATCTTTAATCAGGATTATTTTCCTGATATTCAAATTCAAGTCTGTGCTCTAGTTTTTTTCTTGCCTTTTATGTACTCCAAGAGGAAGGCGGTGATTGGGGTGCTGTGGCCCTGACAGTTATTACCATTAGTGGGATGGAGGGCTTGTTATTAGATTGGAAAAGAATTATACAGATGCTAAAGCAAAGGACAAGAAGCTTGAATCTGTAGAAAAGATGAGATTCACAATAAATTTGTCACAGTGTGAAGTGTACTGAAGTATCTATTTTCTTTGAGTTTTCAGGAAAAGGGACAGGAGGTGACCTCCTAGGTGCAGTACCCTACCTTTTTAGGGTGGATTTTTTTATTGCTGATTTAATATGAATAAGTAGACAGCCCTCTGTTCTGAATAAGTTGTTAAATGCTTCTGCTTTTACCTCCTGGACTCTTTCTCTTGCTGGTACTTGTGTAATCATGGTGGTGTATTATTGATAGGACCCTAATATCCACTCACTTTTTTTACCCTCAGTCTGTCCTTTCTCCATGGTGTTTATATGCATTACGGCAATATCCAGATGCCTCACAATCTTTATTGCTCTTTCCAATTCCCCTATGAATTAGGCAAATACAATTATTCTCATTTGACAAGTACAGGACTGAGGCACTTGAAAAGTAAAGGCCATAAACTAAAAGAAATTTAGGCACCCAAATATGTAAAGTGCCTAATACGATTTTCTAAAGCATTCAAATGTATTATGCATCTAACTCCTGCTGACTGTGATGGAAGCGAAGTATGTAATTCATTTGGATGTTGTTAAAAATGTGTAGGGCTGCCAGTCTGTCTGTCTTCATATTTAGTTAGATAAATATTTGAAAATACAAGTCTAGATAACTTGCTCTATGCTACACATAGAGACCTCCAACTGATAACCTATTACATGAACATTTTTTCTTCAGCCTTTCTCTTTTATATCGATTGCTTTTTCTACTTATAAAATAATTTGTAATACTTTATACTCAAATATTATAAACATGGTACTTTAGCTATCGAGTTTCATAGCAATTCAGCAACAGTACCACACTTAGCTTGAATTATGCTTAGATTATATTGCTCCTAAACCAGCAATTTTCTTAATGGCATTTATCAAAGCATTTTTGGAGCTGTTTTATCTAAATGCCGAGTGTACTTTTTCAGTTAGTAGCTGAGTAGGTAGGAAGGAGGTTGTGTACTGACACTTAGGTTTCTGGATAAAAGCTATGTTTCATATTTCTGGTTTTTTTTTTTTAAATGTTAATGGTATTTGATGAAGTGGTAAAATGTAACAGCTGCACTTTACACTCCTGAATTAAATCACTTAAGTGTGGGACACTGCATTATTGCATCTTTATTGCAAGGTTTCTGGAAGCCTCTGGAGAGCCTCAGGTGTGACGCATACCCAAAGGCTGTGTGAGGCTCCTTGCAGGGTCCCCTCTGCACTTGTGTGCTCCAGCAGCTGCTCCACATGCACTTTTGGGCATCCTCCCGAAAGGGCCTTTCCTTCCTTTTGCCACCATCCTCCTGCCTCAAGGCAGAGGCGGAGGGAGAAGCAGACCCAGACCCTGGGCACATCTGGTCTGTAGTTGCATTTTGGAGGTTCATGTCTGACCCCACTGGGCCAGCTCACCTCAGTGCCTGTGTTCAACACCCAAAACCCATGGCTGCATCAAATCAGTGCCTGGCAATGGCCTCCTGCCATCATCTCCAGAATTGGGTTTTGCAGTACTGTTTATAAAACATTAATTCTACCAAGTGTCAGACTTCTTCAGCTGTAAGGGTCTTGCCTTCAGGTGGGTAAGGGGCTAAAAAGCAGTTACAGGGGTTACATCAGTACCATGTAATGGGAATTTTACTTTAGACTGAACTCCAGCATCTGGGGCTTGGAAGCAGACAGCTTGTTGCAGGTACTGGCCTCTGTGCACCCCGTGGGGCTCCTTTGGTGCTGGCTTTCTGATCTTTGGTACTTATTACCACAAAGATAATGCGATTTAAAATTACCTGCATATGTTTAATATCATAGCTCTCTTTTGTAAAAAATAAAACCAGTTCTCTCAAAAGGAGAGTTTCCTGAGCATTCTGCTTTTTTTTTTCTTCCATATTCAAACATTTAAAAAAAATATTTTCCTTCTCTGTATTGCACTATGGAAAGGATTTGTATTGAAAGATTAATATTAAAGGGACTACAACTTGCTAAAAGAAGCATCAAGTAATTATATCAAGCAATAATTTGATTTCCAAGTGGCTAAAACGTGATTGAAGTCAAAATAATTTATAGCAGCAACACGTCTGCCATTGAATCTAATATATAGCCTACAGTATTAAAATTGCAATTAAAACCCACACACTTTCTTATAATGAAATAATTATTCATCTTCCATGCTCCAATTAATAGAATATAATTGTATTTTTTACTAAGAAAATTTATTTCTGTACTGCTGGAAGTAGTTAACACTGTATTTGATTTTTAACCACCATGATAAAAATGGTGGACATGATAAAAAAAAAAAATCCATCTTAGAGTTTTGTGAGTGGCCTCTTCGTATTGAACTGAAGTTGCACTTCAACTTTGAAATAGCTAAAATCTGCTCTGGCAGGGGATTGCTTTCATAGCTTTGTGTTGATAGAATTTCAGAATTTTTTAAGAATGAATAATTTCTTTGTGTCTTCTGCTGTTGGAACAAAACTGAGTCAAATGCTTAAGACGGGCTATTTCTGAAATAAATGAAAATCCCAACTGTAAAAACTGGCTGTGCCTGCCGGTGGCAGTGCGGTGCAGTTCGGCTCTCATACACTGGAAGGGTGTAACTCAAGTGAGTAACAGATTATGGAGAGAACATTTTGCTGCCTGAAACTCATATTTTTCTCAACTCTGAAACCAGTCAGCAGCACTTGCAATAGAGAAGGAAAATTGGCATCTTTTCCGTTGTGCTTGTGGCTTTCATATTTAAGGATATTTAAGGATATTTTAATGAGTATAAAGACAACATTCTGTTGTCTTTTGAAATTCAAGTCTGTTTTTATTATGAAAATTACATATGCATGTGACATCATAATATAATGTATTAAATGTGTCTTGGCTCTGTGTGTTGCTGGAAATCGATGCCTATGATGCTGAAAGGAGACAATCACAAATATTTAGCTGCAGTTACACTGCCTTTTTAATGTGACATAGCCCAGAATAACCCAGAGGAGGGAGTGTCTGTGTGGTCATCCAGTAAGACCAGGGCATGGTTTGGCAGAAGGCTGCTCTGTCAAAAAAGCCCAGATTTCTGCTGGGGTGGGAGAAGAAGGGAGAGATGTCTCTTGACAGCAGGGTGGAGCTCTTTCCTGTGGTGAAAGGCCGATGCCACTGGCTGTGCCACAGACCTGGTGAGCCCCGTGGTGTGGGACATGGCTGCTGCTGTCGGGAGGTAAGAAGTGCTCCTCTGAAGGCAGTTTTCAGCAATGAAATGAGACTCCTACTTTGAAGTATTGGTGGAACCCATCTTTTCCCACTGGGTGTAGATTAGACCTTTTGCAGACTCGATCTGGGTTTTCAGATATCCTCCTTGAAGTCATGGAGACTTATAGACACTGAGGCAGATACAAAAAGGCTGGAGCAGAGGGGGTTTCATGTGCACATAATTTTCATGGTATTTTACAGGAGGGAACCTGCCTTCAGCATGCACTGTGGCTGCTTTTTTCCCTGAGCACATTTCACAGCATTGTTCCCGTGTCGTGTTCCCACAATACTGCCCGAGGTATTGAAGGACAGCAGATCTTCCTGTAGGTTGTCTTCTATCATCAAAGAATCTATGGTTAAAATAGAGTCCAAGAGAGATCACGGAGATACGTGCAGCCTCTTTGCTTCTACCTCCTTAGGATGAAGTCTGGTTTGAGTTACATTTTAGTGTCTTTTGATTTGCCTGAAGCATTTTTAAAGCAAGTAGAGAGATTATAGCAGCTGTTGTTTAGTGTTTACCATAAACACCACCATACTGTAATATCCAAGGTAATGGAAGTGTTTCTTGCTGTCTAATGAAGCTTGGTGTACTGCAGGGCCTCTAACTGCTTCTGAAGCCTTCAGTGCAAAGAGCTGTTTTGCTGTACCGATTTTAGTGTTTCCTGCCCTTTAATTCATTTATAGTGGAATAGTCTACAGCTTGTGAAGGGATGAGGTTCATATTTAATTCTAGAATATAAAGTTTGTGCTGGGCAGCAGCTGGAAGGCTGATAGTAAATGTGGACAAGTATGCACCAAGAGCTTGCTTAGCAAAGTAATTCAGATTTAGAATTTCACTTTTGTAGTAAAGGTGTGTTAAATAGCTAAAAATTATTTTTTTTCATTTGTTTTTCTTGCTTTGAATGATGGAACACATCTCAAGTGGCTAAAACTTGCTTTTCTGGAAATTTCCAAGTTGTTTCAAGTAACTGTTGTGTTATTTTCAAACCTAAAACGTTTTACACTTTTTATTTCCCCTTTTCCAAAATCAGCTGTGTTTCTAAGGTCAAACTGGATAAAGTATACATAAATGCAAAGGACTACCAGAATATGCTTACCCTGTTAAATATTAAGAATTTTCAGCTAATTCAGTAGGTCTTTAATTTTATTCATAGGAAACTTAACATGAAAACACAGGCAAGATTTTTTTTTTTCCTTTATCCCTTGAGTTGTGTGGCAGACTGTCTGTTCCTAGCTGTTTAGATATACTGGAAGTAAAGCAACAGGAAAACTTTGTGCTACAGAAGTAAGTTGCACACATGGGTGTGTAACCATGCTGCTATGGCAGAGAAACACTAAAATTTGAGTTTCCTAACTGTCCAGTACTATTTGGAAATAAGACCATTTCTTGTGGAAGATCATACATATTGGGGAGACTGTGGTTTTGATGTCATCATTAACTGAGGCTTTCAGCTGAAAGGTGTGTTTTGTGAAATGGCAATTATTTATGAGGCATAGCTGATGTGGTAGAAGTTTAACTTCTCTAGTCATGATTTCAGTTGTTGGAGGTGGTGATTGCCACACCTGTGACAACTTTTTTTTTCCAGAGCTAATTTTCAATTATATTTAAATAGTCACTATTTGAAAAACTAAAGCCTTCAATATCTAACGTATATTATGCTCTGGGGATGAGAAGTAATCAGCTGATCAAAGTTTGTTATATTGTATGTGTGTAGAATTACTGTGGCTGCTCAGCTGTGTCTCTTATCTACTCACTTTGAGAAGGAAAAAAAAGAAAAGAGCTGTTTTTCTCTTGGGAGTGCATCACTGAGTTTCTCAGTGTGGCAGCTAATACAGACAGTGAGATGGCTGTCTTGTGGAGAAATGGTTCAGTGCATTCTGGTGAGAGGTGCTGGACCAAGTTTGGTAATTGCTGTTAAGGAGTATTTTTACCTAGCTCTGAAGCTTTGTGCCTAGGGCTCCTGTTGGATCAGTAAGGGTAGAGGCACCAAGGTCCGCTTTGTTGTTAGTGTTCCTTGCCTGTCTCTTAGTTTGTCTTGTTTATTTGTCAGATTACAGATGGATTTTTTTTTTTTAAATTCTCTACTTGATTTATATCAGTTAAATTATTTAAACATACTGGCAGTAGAAGCAAAAAAGCATTCAGAAGTTACTGTTTTAAGTTAAAAAAATACATACACATTTCTTATTCTGTGACAGCAGTCTTGTCGTACGCTGACTAAACGACCCAGCGGGGGAAAAATTGCAGGGTGATTGCTAATGCACCTTCCTTGAAAGGCTGTTGGAATGTCTTGATCTATTGGAGATCCTGTCTGGTCATGTAGTAGAAAAAAAATTTGGAAAGGGAAAAAAAACAAACAACAAAAAACACCCCAAAAACATTTTACGTAACTATTTTGAAGAGTCCTCTCAATTTTAGGGAATACAAAGACAAGTTTGTCTCAGTATTTCTGAGTAAATAAAAATCACGTGGCAAACAGCGTCCCACAGCAGCACTCAGAGCATCCCAAAACTGAAGGTGCTGTTTCCTGGCTTCGTCCTTCCGATTTCATGCTGATATGGTTCTGTGTGATTCTTTCAGGAGAGGTGATGGTGCTGTTGCTGTGTTTTGTTCTTTTGGCAATCTTTGTCCCGCAGAGATCTCCACTTGTACCCCTTCTTTTCTGCCACATCAGTCTATGTTCCCTCACTTCCCTCATGCAGGCCAAGTGCAAGGTCCTGCACATGGGTTGGGGCAATCGCAGGCCCAAATACAGGCTGGGTGGAGAATGGATTGAGAGCAGCCATGAGGAGGACTTGGGAGTGCTGGTGGATGAGAAGCTCCATGTTAGCTGGCAATGCGCGCTTGCAGCCTGGAAAGCCAACCACAATACTCCTGTCACTTCTAACAAGTGCTGTCCCATGGAGTGATGTCCTTGTGTATGTCTCCTCTTTGTGGCTCAGACTTGCCTTTTTCCCCACCTGCCCTATAGCACTACCAGAAGATGCAGGTGGCTATCTGGAAACCTATTTCTTTCTAATAATCTCTGAAAAACTTTCATCAACAAGAAAGCAGAAGGTAAAACAAGGGCATGGCCATTTAAATGGAAATGCTGAACAAGTAGCAAGTTGGAGAAATGAGCTTTAAAGTGCTGCAGTTAATTTGAATTCCTCTTTACCTTGATGTACAGAAATGTATTTAGAAGCAACTGTTTGAAGATGCATGTAATATTTAATGATACGCATTTAGTCCTTGTGAAAGTTAATTATCAGAGCAACCATTGTAGCCAACAACAACATATGTTTCCTCTGGAGTGCCTTTCTGAACTCGCCTAAACATTTTTATTCTAAGGAAGTCATGCTGGAAAGTCTGTCTAGTGCATGATGTCCCCAGAGGCTTGTGGGCTAATCTTCCCTTGCTCCAAAGGTACCCACTGCTGTTGGGTGTGCATATAGGGTTTATACCTTCATCTGTATGGGGCCTTTATCGTCTTCCTTTCTCAGTCTGGTAATTGAGTAAAGTGATTTAGTAATTATCCTTGTTAGCACGTGAAGACAATCAAATTACTTTTGCTGTCAGAATGGTTCCTTTCTGAGCTTTAGGTATTTTTACTTTTTTTTTTTTTTCTGATACTTTACTTCCGTGGTGTGAAATGTGCTATTTCAAACAAAAAGAAGAGAAACAGTTTGTTTTCAAGGAGAACAGTCTAGTGGTTGCACTGGTCTGTGCTGTCCCTTATGGATGCCTGAAAGTAGATATGTCCCAGTCCTGAGCAGCACAAAGTGCTTCCTAGGCACAGAGGTGTGATGTGGAGTTTGTAGGAGTAACTTGCTGTATTGATACCAAAAAAAAGTATAAATAACTCCAAATCAAGCAATGCCAGCTTGCAGTGAGGCCAGTGAATATATGCTTGGTATTTATATCTCTGTTACGACTTTTTCAGGGGAGGAAATGTGTTATTAAATAGATCACGATACCTTTTTTTTGTGAGATTGTAATCATCTGTGGAGATGTGGCAGGCCTACACATTTCTGTTGAACTGCTTATGTGACATAGTTTTTCCTAATAAACTTTTCATTATCTGTCTAGAGCCTCATTGATTTCATCTTTATTACAATCTAAAGTTTTTTTTTTAACCACAGAAGTGACCCTCTGGGATAATTAGGAAGTGAAAAAGGGCTCACAAGTTTGAGATTACTGAACCATCAAAGTTTTGAAGGAAAGAATATCCAGTCTTCACTCACTGACTGACTGTAAATTTACTAGTAAAGGATGATTTTCTTTAGGAATTCGTTTCTTTAGAAATTCTCAGTTTCAGAACCAGTTAAACAGACTTTTAATGGTGACTGCTTTTACCTTCTGAATGAGAATCTGTTTGTAAATGGAATTTGGTTGCGCATTGCTGGCAGCAGCGCACTCCTGTTGAAATGTGTACTGGAAAGGTAGGCTCCTTCAGCAGTCTCTGCAGTTACTTGCACCAGGCCACTGCAATGAGATGCTCTGCATTTAATTTGATCAGATATTTGTTTTGAATATAACATTTAAAATCACAAAGTAAATGAAGCTTCCACAGACACACACTCTTGAAGGATGTTATTATTTATTCAGTTTATGAATCAGCCCTGTTTTGTGCTGCTGAATGCAATCCAAACATTGGCAAAGATAAATAATGATAACGCACATCATTGCTGCATAATTTTAAGGCATTTTATAGCCTGGAAAATGTGGTGAATTCTATAAAAGTGACAAATGACACAACACTGTAATAAATAGCCATAGTTATGTATTGTGAGTTAGAGTTTAGATTCAAATGGAAATTCTTTTTCAGCAGATTGGATGTGAATTGAATCTCACAACCTCTCTACACAAATTGTTTTGATTTCCATATATTTTTCTTTATTCTAATCAACGATGGTATGCACATTCTATTAGATATAAATAGTGAAACTTATTAATATTTAAAAGGTATATGAAATCAGTTACTATGAACATAATACATTAAAATGTGTCTTACATGTGTATATCTCCAACAATAGGACAAATTGTCTTGACGTAATTCATAAGACTTTGATTCATTGTCTGTTTAGAATGTTTGGCGCTTACTAAGTTTGTCAGTGAATGATTCAGGTATGCGCTGCATCTTTATCATGGTAATTAAATCCATTTAGTGGAAAAAAAACAAACCTGTATTTCCCCTTTCACTTAACATAATGTAAATATTTACCAGAATAAAGTTGTTTGAAACTTACAGTTATAAAAGTGTAGGATGAATGTTCTGAAAAAGTGTTCCAGTGGTAATCTTAATATTGAACAGATGGATTACAGGTAGAGTATTTGTGGTTGATTTTTTTCTTTGATTAAATTAAAATGTATTGGTAAGTATTTTTTTTTTTTTAGCTGCAGAGAATTGTTAGGGGGAAGAAAACTGTGAACCAGTATTAGAGACTTGATACCTCATGGCTAATTAAGCAATGTAATAAGTAATTGTAAAGCTCAAATAAAATCTGTGGGCTTTGCTAAATTATTCCATGAGTAGCTTGACTTACACAATGTCACCTAATTATAGTTTGTATGGAATATTGTCATGACTGCATGGTTCTTCCCAAATGAAAAGTAAACTTTGGCTGCAATTATATTACTGTTTACCAGACTAGAACAGTTTTCACTCAGCCTTGAACAAAATTAACTTCTAATGATGCATCGCATTCAGATTCAAAACTTCACCACTGTGGCTGAATTGACTTGAGTTGGCGTTAGTGACACAGAAGTCTTTCAGGTGGGCTCTGTTTCTGGGGAATATGGCAAGTCCATGTAATGCCAAAATGCTTCATAACAGATGAGAAAAATAGACAATATTGAAAAAAAAGATTTCTCATAATTTCAGTAGACCAGTATGGTTCGGTCACAACATCAGTTTGCAAGACTCTGCAATGTAACATATCTGAAAATGAAATACATTCTTCAAAGAGTGTTTTGCTTAGGAGTTGTCCTGTCAGCCTGGGCTGTACCAGATCTAATGGGGTGTTCTGCTGGCACCTGTTGTGAGCAACGCTTTGGTCAACAGAAAGGTACAAATGATCCTGTTATAGAAACTGTAAACTTGCCTCTGGAGAAGTGATCCCATCTCCCAGAGGTTATCTTAAACTACGAGTCATTAGTGTTTGCAAACTGCGAAATTTTTATTCAATCATTAGTTGTAGTTCTAGAGGTTTCTGTAAGCTTGGTACTGCTCTAAAAAGACCAACCTGACATAGGCTGCTCAAAATTACATTTATACATTGAGGGATGAGGCTGAGGAAAAGACCCAGTATCAACAAATAATTACTCATATGGACTGATGAAGTAATATTTTGGATGAAGTTGCAAAATTAATGGTGAAATTACTGAGACAATCTGTCAGAATGTTTAAAGTCTGCCTTTTAAATGTTTGTAAATTAAGCACCTACACAACTACAGTGATGTGTATTTTACGAGTTGTTTGTTTTACTCTAACATATATGAATATGGGGAAATTGCCAAAGGCTAAAAAGATGAGTAAATCAGGTTACTGGAGGATATAAGGAATAAACCAAAATGAAACACAACCTGCAGATGACTGGTATGAAACATACTGGAGAGCACAAAATTAATATGAAATTCTCCTATACTAGTGCTCTGTATCTTAGGAAGTTTGAAATAGCACAGTGCTCTGCTAAGAAGGTGACGCCATAGGCTTTCAGTATAGTAGCATTTAGAAGCCAGTAAGTTCCTATAAAGATGTAAAGCTTGCTGTGATTTGAATGAATAAATCCCTAAGGGCATGTTATTCTGAGTTTTGTGACCATTTAAGCTCCAGGTCAGTAAATCACTTGAACTTCTGCTTTATTCAGTTTATTTGAATATTAGTAGAGCACTTTGACTCAAGGCAGAGTATGTGCTCAAATGTTGCTTGAAATCAATGTCATTTGCTTGAATTCAAATTGCCATAATTTAACAATCTTCATTTAAAGGCAGTGCAGCTCTGCACTTTGAGTGCTCAGAGCATCAATTTCTAAGCAAAAGTATCCGACTCATGTACTAGTGTCCAATGCTTCCCTGTTGTAGGAAATTGAAAACAGCACCTAAAGCAGAATCCTTTGGACTTGAAATTCTAGGAGCTGTCAAAGTATTTTTTTTTTTTTTCTCAAGTGTATTTTTGACCCATTGCTCTTATTTTAGAATGCCAAAGCACCAATAATGTGGACAAATATATTGAGTCTAAATGGCCAATTAAAAAGTGCTGTAGGAAGGACACATTTCTTCATGTAAACAACTAACTTGGTAGATTATTGACCCAATAATCTGCAATCTGGAGAGCTAGCTGATGTGTAAATCTGTGGTCCTGCACGCTGTTTCTTGGCAGTCCTGGTGCTGGATTTCAGAGCTGACTGGGGATGGTCCAGTCCTGCTGGGTCTGCAGGAGGGCTATGGCTCTGCTGGCATCTGCGAGCACTGGTACCTGATGCTGCTTCATGGTTTGAGACAAAACTGTGAAAACAACCTGGGTAACAGAGCAACAGTGATTTAAAAAAAAATTTTTTTTAAGCTTTTATGGCAAGTGTTGTACACTATAGTGTACATCTATATTATATATTTGGGTATTCTTTTCGCAGAACCATTTTTCTCTCTAGAAGAGTAATACATTTCTAGATAGAGGTTAATAGTTTTCCTTCCTGTATCCAAACCTGGAAAGATGACCTCAGTCCAGAGGCAGTTGAGGTTTGCATTTTTAGAGTACTTCGTGCTGCATTTCTACAGGTAAGAGGAAAATAGGAGCTATGTATCCTGTGTTCCTTCTCATGTGACTGGCAGGAAGTGACGTAAAGCGGTGCATCCTGGAAGCTCAGATGCTTTTTGTGCTATAAAAGTTGAGTTAGATACCTTTTATTCTTGTAGCTACAAGTCGTCAGTGAACTGAAAGTTAATTCATAGTGAACTTTCTTGAAAACTTTGCTTTTTTTTCCCTTCTAGGAGGCTTACTTAGTCTCAAGTAAGCCACTTTAGACTGTAAGTACACAGTTGTTCATTAAGTATGAAAAAAGAACATCTTCAACTGTTGACGTTACAGAGTTCTTCTGAAGTAAAGGGAAATTCACGCTGCTGCTATCTTGCTTATACACGCATAATTTGTCTTGAATAAATGATCAAATATATTTAAATATGTAATGAATTATTTTGCTTTAAGAAAAATCTTCATGGAATTATTAGCTGCTTTTATTTTTGCTGCTGTTCTAATTTTTTTATTTTATCAACTGGCAAAGATGTCACTGTGCCCAGATCTTGCAGCTGTGTCTTCCTTGATGGCAATTCTCATTCCAGTTTTTCAAAACAATCTTGACAAGCAAAAATGTGTGCTAGTGTTTTAGTTTTTCATAAGAAGCTGTTGCCTAAAATGTCCATTAGTGAAAAGCTTTTCTGTTGCTTAACAAACCCCTTAGCTGGGCATCACCAGGGATCTGAGCAGGGAGGGTAAGGAGGAAGATGGCATTTAGATTTCAGGGGGCTGAGATCCACTGTCAGGGAAACATGGTCACAGGATGAGAAGTGGGGGACACCCCACCTGATACTTGAGGTTTAGCTGATCTCTAGGCTGTACCTAGCCAGGGTTGTGCTAGAGCAATCAATCACCTGTCCCACCTCCACACATACTGCAAACCAGCCTTTTTCACAGGAACACTACTTTCATCAGCCTTGAATGTACAAATGCAACTTTAACACTGAGTTAAGATGTTGAAGTGGGAGTTGTCTTTAAAAGGACAGAAAGAGCTGGTATAATTGAGAGTTGAAATTGGTGTTCTCTTCTCTAACTTTGTAAATCTTGATGCTTTTAAGGGCATCACTGCTGCTGTGAATTAGCACATGGTAAGACAACAGATGCACTGCTGAGACTCCAGCGTGCACGTAAGTGACAGTAAATACCCTGCCTTGTGTCTGAGGGACTTGTGGGTGGAGGCCAGTGGGAGTGGAAATCACATCACAAATATCAGGGACAACCAGAGACTGAAAGAAAGGGTAGAGAGGAGGACTGAGGTTAGAAAGAAGAGGCCTGTGGGGAATTAGAGATGATGGCGTGTTGAACTTTGATTTAGTTGCAGCATTCCTGGCAGTACTGGGCTTATCTCCAATGTATTCTCTGGAGGGACAGGTACAAAGCATGTGAAGGAGGAGTGGGGCAGTTCCTGGTGTAGCAAATGCTGGAGCCTCTGGCAGCACCTTCCCAAGGAGTGTTACAGCTGTGTAGGGGTGGGTCTTTACAGTGGGAAGAGGCTGTTACTGGTGTCCATATAGGACACCTTTTGTGGGCCATGGCTATTGTCTGGTTGTGGGACTGAGCACTCATCAGCCTTTGGGGTGCCCTGGGAGTGTGCCAGCCTACCTGCACGGTGTGTCAACCCCAGCTTGGTGAGTGGAGTGAGGGGACAATGGGGTTCCCTCAAAAATGCACTCACAGTCCAAGCTAAAATGTTAATGTAGATTTATCCATTAGCTGTAACATGAAAAGTTTACCTTTATGACATCCTCTTGTTCCCATTCCCCTACTTTGCATCCCTGTTGAGACTGGGACTCTGGCCTTCGCAGTGGGTCTTTCCTGCCCTTATCAGGGCAAGGAAATCGTTTTTTCTTTCACCACTTTGTGAATCTCTTCACTTCTAAATAATCAGTCAGTGGATCTACTCGATTGAATAATTGCTTGCCAATGTATACAAACATAATTTGTATATGTGTGTCTATATGGAATATAGATCTATTTGGAAAATTAATTTAAAATTTTATTGCAGCAAATATTTACTGTACCACATTATGCCTTTTATTAAAAAGTATTAATATTATGAACTATATTATTTATCTGAATAATCATTGCTTTTACAAGATGAACCACTATAAAAATATATATTCTAATAATTTATTGAATACTTAGAATGTAAATTGACTAAAAAGGCCTTGGGCAAAAATAAAGAGGATTGCTGAATTCTTGTCATTAAATTTTAATTGTCGAAAAAAAAAAAGGTATCTGAGCATTTCCCTTATGCTGAGGGATTAGAGCTGCAAAACAAAGCCCTGGAAGTAAAGGAATTTGACATCAGCTTTGGATTATGTCCTGCATAAGCATTGCTAATGCAGTTCTAATGATTAATTCTGCTTTCTTAAACTCTTTCTTATACCTCAGTAACAGGAGTTTGGGAAGAAATTCTACAGCAGGTTGCGTACTGTACTTCATGGGCAAACTGTATTTCAGGTCATAACAGGCCAGAAATGTCTTGCCCTGAAGGGGGGGCATGGGAAGGTGCATGTTTTAATTGAAAGAATTAATGTCAGAAAATCAGGAATCTCTATCCCAATGTTTTTCAGGTAGGTTCAGGTGTCAACATCCTCCCTACAGGAAACCTGCTTCTTTGTGTAGAACCGCTAATGGGCTGTATGGGGGAAAGGAGCTTGCTCTCATGCCTTTTTTTTTTTTTTCCCCTTAATTTTTATTTATTTATTTATTTTTTATGACTTAGTAGCTTGCTTATTAAGTCAACAAAATGTTAGATAAAGAACTGTCATTAACAGTGAACATATACCCAAAGGGAAATAAGAGTTCAGATGAATAAGGCCTGAATCTAAGATAATGGGCAAAGTTCAGTGAAAGTCTGAAAGACTTAAAAAGAGATTCCTCATGTCCACAGTGTGAAGAGGACAAGGGAGATTTGGCCCTGATGTTTGTGAGTGGTGGTAGCCCTCCAGTGTGCCTTGCTGTGTGGCAGGGTTGTGTACCCCTGCTATTCAGGTGCATCTGGTTTTCCTCAGTGAATTTTCTTGTAGAAGTGTATAAGCCAAGGTATATGCACGCTACTATATTTTTTAAAGTATATTTTTGCCAGGCTTGCCACCAAATCATGTGAGGGTGGCACGATCACAGAAATCTGTGGAGGAGCATAAGAAAGAATTGCTTATTACCCAGTAGGAGGGGAAAAAAGTTACTGTTTCTCGAAGATATAAAATATCACTACTTTGCTATTGAGATTCTGTTTACCCTTCCACTTGACTCCCTGTTAGATATTTCACACACATCCTCAAAAGTAAATGGTTATCTAAAAATGTGAAAACAATTATGATACTTCATAAGTTAATTTGACTAAACTTCTGCTTATGAGTTAGATGTAGTTCTGACATATACAAAACTTGCTGCTGTTTCCTCAGCATACTGTAAATCTGGGCAGGATTTGGGATAGTGTGCCTCTGTATTCCAGACAATTTAAAAATCTGTCTCACACCTCCATTTTTCCAGAGAAAGTGAGCTTTCAGTAACTTCTGCACAGTCCTGTGGCAGAAAAACAGTGGAATGGGTTTAGGACAGACGTGTGTCTCGGTGCACTTCTACCACACTTCCAGTTCCTTTGCAGTCATAGAAAAGGACAGGATGGAGATGATGCTCACAGGTATATATGGTGAGAGGAACAGGAGTAACTTTACCAGTATGAACTCTTACTGGTAGGTAGCAGGAACATTCAGAGCAGGCATGACTATTGTCCTCCGATTGCTTCTCCTGCACTTCCCGAAGTAGAAATCCAGTCTTGTGAAGACCAAACTGCTACATAAACTTTATTTCGGATACTGCCAGATGTCTCACTCTTGTACTTATTTATCCAGATAATTAAAGTCGCTTTCCTTATAAGCGACTTGACTGGTCAGAAAAATATGTCCTGTTCAGAAATGACATCTGTATGCACACTTTGGTACCCGTTGTATGTGATGACAAATGCTCTACGGACATAATTCCAATAGGCAATGATAGAGAATCAAAACAGTAAGAGATATATTTTAATTTTTTTACCTAGTCTAAGACGTAATTGTATGAATCATGTAATATTAGGCCAGCCAGAAGTGACAAATCCAGTAATGCATTTATGATGATTTTATGTTGAGGAGATGCTGAAGGTTAGCTATTGCTAAAGCAGAGGTATACATATATATTTTAAGCTAATAGGGTCCATTTAGATGGATTTGTTTGTGCAATGCAAGTTTTTACCTGTTAAATGTTACTTTAACTAAATTGCTTGTGGTAGCATGGGAATGAAAAAAATCTTATTTGTTACCCACGCTTAAGTGTCAGATAACATTTAATAATTTCAAAATGCCAGTAAATTTATACTGGTTTGAATTGTAAGGATATGAGATTAAAATAATCTCCTATAATGACAGAAGGTAGTTTAACATTTATAGAGCCTCAATCATTCTGCCATATGAGGAAAATGCGTTTTATCCATTTAATTTTTTTAAACTTCCATGTGATGGAGTTTGGTTTGACTGATTCATTTTGGTTCTTATGTTTCACATGAAGGAGAGAATCACCATGATAAATTGATATATTAGGATTTGATGAATGGTTACTTCCTGTTCCGTATAATTATCAGGCGATAGTTTCAGTGAAAGATGCTAGGAAATGAAACTTTTCACTTCAGATAACCATCCACCCTGTCTGGCAAGAAAAATGAATCTTTATTTTCAACGTATTACTGTGGATCAAGGCCAAGAGAGGGCGGGCAGCTGTTTTTAAGTTGTCAGGAATAGGATAGATTTGAAAAAGTGCCTGTCTAAATGAAGTTGTGTAGGAAATTCTGATGACAAACGTACATGCAATGTTGAGAAACCTGATGATTTGAGAAAGCTGATTTTTAGTTCATAACTGGCAGGGAAAGGATTAACCATTTATAAAAGGCACCCAAGTGTACTGGTAGCCATTACACTTTTGCTCATATAGCAAAGAGGTATGTCATCCATTAAGATGTGGGTAGGCTCTTAGAGGGATGCCAAAAGGACTATGTGTGTCTTTGAGGGGCTCTTTCCCTTACCGTCTGTCATCCTACTGGATAAAGGCGTCACCCGTTGAGTCTCACAGTGCTCACAGAATTTGCTGTGATGCTACTTTCAGGATTGTTTGATCCAGAATATGCAGATGTTATGTTTATAAGAGCACATACGTTGTTTTTCCAGGTTTTCAGATGATTGTGGGGAAACATGGTGCAAATGGAGCAAGTAGAAATACTAAGTGTCTGTAAATGGAACTCAGCCACTACATTTGTGTTTGTATTTGTCAGATTTGCAAATGCTTGGGTAACAACAAAAGCATTTTTGAGAACATTAGAGACATTTTGATCTTATTACTGTAGCGGGTTGTATGCAACTAGCAGATCTGATGAACTAATAGCACATGAACGGAGTTTACTAAGCAAGGAAGATAAGCGATTGTTATATTCAGATGAAGCCTGAGATAACATTAAGATGTTTGAGAGTTGGAGTCATTAGAAATAAGGATGGCTTCCTCTGTTGGCAAAAAGCAAAATTTGTCATCTTCAATGAGAAAAATTCCCATGTTAAATCTGTCAGGAAATGCTCATGAGGATTAATTCAGGAAGAATAAAATGAATATTTTGTCTTAGATTAGTTTAGAAACAGTCATATATGATTTTAGTATTTTAACTTCATGTTTCTCGTTTTCAATTTGTGTCTACAAAGACTTGTGTTGTAATGTCACTCGGTTATTATATTGCATTAAAAGCAAAATAAATAGCAGACTGGGTAACAGCTTTGCCAGTGTTTACTTCATCTCTTGTTACAAATCTTGTTAGAATGATAAGCAGTTTGTCTTTTGCAGTGTTTTAGGGAAAAGTTATTTTCTGCAGAACTCTGCTGAGACTTAAAAGAGTTGATGTTGACCTTTCCTATATTAAGAACCATTACAAAAGATACATAAAATATTCAATTTGTAAGAAAATATTTTTTTTCAGAAGCTGTCTTATGACTTAAGATATGGCAATGTTCTGTACTATAAAAATAATTTTTGAAAAATATATTCATCAGTCTGTGAGGACTGAGATAAGTTCTTTGAGCTCCACCAATTGAGCTAGGCAAGTGGGAATGGGCTCTCAGTGTCTTTGGCATTATTTAGTCATTTCCCCATGGATTTTTATTTTAAACTATGTCCAGGTTTATTGCAGCTTGATGGTTGGACTTGATGCTCTTGGAGGTCTTTTCCAACTGTAATGATTATATGGTTAAAAATAATAGTTTTTATCTTTTGAATTTGTGTCCTTGTTCTTTTAAAGCATCCAGTAGAATAAAAATAACTTCTTTTTCCTCCCATTTTTTTTTTTTAAGATTTGTAAGAGCAACTATGTGGAGAGGGGGAGAATATGTCTTCTTTTCAATTTCTTTTCATTCTTTTAATACTTGGATATAGAAAAATTTAGAAAATCATCTATCCTTGATAATATTCTACTTCCTTAAAGGATGACCCTTCTGTGGAGTGTATGTATATGTAAATATACATGGAATTATAAAAAAAATTAGTTGTAATGAAACAATAATTATCTGTTAATATAAGGATTTGGTTAAACTTCAGCTTGAGTAAACTAAGTGAGACATATTGTATTTTAACCTTATGATAGTATAAAATCACATATTAGGACAAGTGAGTTTGTTTAAAAAAATTGTAATAATGATGTAAAAACCAAAAAACCATGATTACTCTTACCCTCTTTGTAGAGTGGTGCAAGAACTGAGGAAAATTTGCATTGCTTAACTTGTTATTGTAATATGTTTTTCTGATGGAGAAGTACAGAAAAGAATTTTTTCAGTTTGAACCTATCTTTATTTTTCTTCTGTAGTGAACAACAAACATTCTATAACTCAGTTTGAATGAAAATGTTGAATGAATAATGATCTGAGGTTCCTGTTAGTATTAACCTGTATTTTTACAAGAGTGCAATTATGCAGGGCTTTTGTTTTTAGGGAACATGATGGTAGATTATTTTACTCACGTAAGTATGTTATTTTCATGTTCTCTGTATTTTGAGGAATTGAAGCAAGAAACTGCAGTGGAGAAAGTGAAATGGCTATACTGGCAGTATGACAAGAAATATCATGCTTGCTGCATACTGTGGAGCACGTTTTCTGCAGCCTTTCTAGATGTAAGAAAAGAGAGATTTAAAGGTTGATAATTATCCATGTTTTCAAATGTAAATTAATGTCACTGTTTTCGTAGACCTGGGTGCTGCTTTCTCAAGTCGCACAGTTTTTTCTTTTCTTTTTTTTTTTTTTTAAGCTCCACAGACTCTGGGCCTCATTTCACAGAAATCCACAATTTGGACATTAAAAGCCTGGTGTTGCAGGTCTCACCAGCCTCACTGGTTATTTTGCTTCATTTTATGCTATGTATCATACTCAGTGTTACGTTTATTAATAGATTTTGTGGGGTTTCTCTGGAAGGGTGCATTGGCCACCTTTTTCCAGCAGGGTGTACAAGCAGCCTGTGCAACTCCAGCCGATGAGATAAACGGGATCTTAATACTGCATAAATTTCAATAGTAACAAGCCAGCCCAAATTAATCATTATGCTCTAAAATGAGCAAGCAGATGGAAAGATGTTGACTTCTGACGCAGAAACTGTTCAAACAAAATCTAGAAAAGATTGCATTTCAGAGTAAATTAAAAGCATATATTTCAGTCTCTACAGCTCCTGGAAACTTGATGTCCGGTAAATGTTACCATGCATTTAAAATCTCTTGAAAGCGACTATCTATTATGATGAGATTAAAGGACCGAGAGTATATTTTGAGTAAATCTCGTACAAATCTATTTTGAGTGGATCCTTCAAACACGTTGAGTAGGATACTTAAAAGGCAGATATCTATCTGTACTTAAGGGAGTACCAGTCTTTATTCCTTTACTGGAGTTAACTTGAATATTTTAAAATAAATAGGATAAGAACCATAGCTAGAAGAGTGTAAAAGCAAAGTCCTCACAAGTAACTACTGATTTGATGGCTTTAATTTTTATTTCCTCAGCTTAAGTTACCTTTAAAGGCTGATTTTTCCAGAGTATCCTTATTTTACAGTTTGATTTGAACCACTATCTGCTTTAGAATCTACGACTAGGTTCAGGGAGGCTGTGTCTTCTGGTTGTCTTTCCCGTATTCTTGCACATGCTGGCTTTACTGGGAGATTGCAGACAGTCTGCTGTTGCTGGGAAAACTGGTTTGCTGCTCCCAGTTAGTGCCCAGATCTTGGTACTTGGGTGCTGTTCTGAAGTGTGACTGCCCTGGCCAGATAAATTGAGATGTGTGCTAGGAGATATTAATGAGGAGGTGAGGGGAGCGTGGATTATGGGCCCTGAGCTGATGGGGAAGTGGTGTGCTGGAGTGGAAGGAAAGGGAATGCAAGTGCAACTTAGTGTTGGGCAGTTCAGCCTTTTCACACGCTGCTCGCCTGCTTGAGTTGGGAAGATATTTTTGTGCAAAAGATCTGCATTTTCTGTGTCCCATGCCCAGACCTACTGTGTGGTTTGTTTGTTTTGTTTTGGTTCCACCCTGCCCCCCCGATGTAGCATTTTATGCATCTAGCCTGAGAACTGTAATGAATTAAGGGTCTCTGTCGCTTCTGTTGCATAGTCTAATTTAGCACATTCAAATGCAGCACCAGTGTGTGGCCCAAACACTTGAAAGCTATTTAGAAGCAAGAATATGAAAACATAATGCGTATGCTTTTCTGTCAGAAAATTTGTAATTAGTCACACAGAGACACTTGAAAATTAAGGCCAGTATTTAGGATTTGAGGAGGAATGGAAGTGCAGTGTCATGGTTCTGGTTCACACTTTTTTGGAATTCATTATCAGCTCATTATTTTAAGCTGATAGTGGATATTTCAGCTGAAAAAAATAAGGGGATGCAAAAGGCATAAATAAAATTGTGGGAAATGCCAGTTTGCAAGGTTTTTTTTTCCCAGCTGAAAGGAACAGCTTGTGGTCACTTGGAGCAGCGTTGTATGCTTACTTGGAGGAGCTTGGGTGAACAGGAATTAGTTAATTTATGTGATGGAGAAGTCAGGAAAGAAATGAAATAGTCCTCCTCAAACTTTAAAGTTTTCCTCATATTGGGAGATGCTTTGGGAATGTCACTGGAAGGCGTTTAAGTGTATTGTAGAGAATGGAGGAAATAAGACTCGTAAGGGGAGAGATGCACAGCACAGGTTTGCTCAGCTGATTTAAATGCTACCTCTTATCCAAGGGAATACAAAAGATGTAATCAATTGTTAATTTAATTAGAGATCTCAGAGCATTAATATTATTAGTTTAACTTTTTCATCTAAAGGCACAAATACAATGTCATGAAAGTAGCAAACACATAAAAAAAATGACTCCTAAATTCTTTACACTAAAGTATATAGCCAACTAGTCTCATCTCGGACATGGGTCTGTCCTGGTGTTCCCTCATCCCTTACTAAACGAGCTGACTTTCGCTTCCAAGATTTCTTCTTCTGTACAGGGGCGACTGATACTGACACAGGTTGGTTCTCTGATTCGGCTGCAGTGCCAGTAGCTAGAGTTGGAGTAGCCGCGGGGCCGGTAGCCGGGGCTGGAGTAGCCGCGGGGCCGGTAGCTGGGGCTGGAGTAGCCGTGGTATCGGTCGGTTGATTTTTTTTTTTTCTCCCTTCTTCCTGAGGGTGCTGCACATTAAGCAGTGTTTGGTAGATACTAGTCATTGCCCAACACAAAGCAATAAGCTTTGCCTCTTTAGAATAGCCATGGCATTTTTCTTTCAAACATTCGATCACTTCATCTGGATTCTGCAGTTGTTTGGGAGTGAAGTTCCAGACCATTGGAGGTGAGAAGTTCTCTAGGTACCTGCCTGTCTTCTCCCACATACCATGCCACCCCTGCCCCTCCAACCTCAAGGTAGATCTCCGGGTGAATTTTTTAAATAGTTGTTTAATCCTAAACAACATCTGAAACCCATTTAGGACACAGAGCAATAGGAGTATGCTGGCTTGCACATCCCAAGGATACTCAAAATTCTTGAGAGCTGATGTGACTAGCTCAAAAGAAAAAGGGAAGGTAAAGGAGTACGGGAAGGTACCCTCCTCTGATTTCCCCATAGATTGGTTCTCCGGGGAGAAAAAGAAAAATGTGTGATTATTAATATTTCTTACCAAATGGCATCCAAAGTACGGAGTTGTCAGCAACGCCGAAAACAAGGACCAGATTAATTTCATGACCAGTGATGATACCATATCATAAGCCAGTAGTGCCCAGTAAATCAAAATGAGAATTCTCATCCATTTCCGAGAAGTGATAAACAGCACCACAGGAAATATGTGATGCAACTTAGGACAGACATAACACAAACATGTGAACACGTAGTACAACATTGTGACCAGGGACTCAAATAAAATAATGAGCGCTTGTAACAACTTCAACACACTCTAGTCAGATCTGTCTGTACCTCAACCCTTCGAGCCCCACGTTGGGCACCAAAAAGACTGTGATGGTTTAGCCCGAATCATCACACAGTTTCTCGCTCACCCTCCCCAGGGGGATGGGGGAGAGAATTGGGAAGGAAGGAGAACTCGTGGGTTAAGATGAAGACAATTTACTAAAATAAAAGGGAAAACTACAATAATAACAGAATATAAGGATATTAAAAATATACAAAGTGAACAATATGTGTTTTCTCACCACCCGATGTCCCAATGACCGGTACAGCCTGTCCCGAGCAGCGATCACGGAAACAAAACCGAGCAGCAAGCAAAGGAGCAAAAGGGAGCCAGCAAGGTAGGGGGAATGATGCCAGCAAAAACAAGCAGGAAGGATGGATGCCAGGAAGGCAGATACCCACCCTCGCCTGCCCCCACTTAGATACTGAGCATGACGTTTATGGCATGGAATACTCTCTTTGGCCAGTTTGGATCAATTATGCTGTCTATCTTTCTCCCAGCTTCCTGCATCTGCAAATTAGCGAGACTTGGAAAGCAGGACGGTGTCCTTGGTCTCATTCACAACAACTGGTATCATCAGGGTGTTTATGAACATTCTTCACACACGAAATCCAAAACATACCAGCTACTGAGAGGAAAAATTAACTCCATCCCTGCCAAAACCAGGACAGGGTCACAGCAAATTGTTTTACATAGATATTTGGAAGATACGTGGGTTTTGGAGAAACAGGTAATTTGCTTTCTGTGCATCCATGTTAGCAGCTGGAAGGGGAAATAAAAGGCCAGTGACACCAAGATGGTTTTCTTGCCCCTTTCTAATCCATCTTTATGACTTCAGGTGGTTCTGTGCTTTTTCAGTGCATCATAAGAAAAGAAACATGAAAGACCGTCTTGGCTAAATTAGAGGTAAGATTAAAGCCTCTATTTTTTTTCAGTAATACTTAGTCTTTGTAAAATACTTTAAAAAATAGTACTTCTGAAAGTAAATGAATCCAGTGAACAGTAGACGTATTACTCTTTTGCAGCATAAAGATTGTTTTGAAATAGTGTCCTTCTAAAATGCCTAGCACTTGCTTTTTCCTGAAATTATTATCTTGGTAAGTAATAACTTCATACCTGTTCTATCAAAAAACTTCTGTCTTATTTATGACTTGGGCTATAAACCTGCAGACATATATGGGATGCACTTAGCTTTTAAGCCCATTTGTGTGAATCTGTTGCCCTACTAAATGGCGAAAATGATCCAAATTATACCTTTTTAAGCAAAACCACATTTCCCCTGATGTACATCTCTATATATTGAGCAATTTTTAGGCTAGAAAACAGCACAGTGGAAGTTGTTGTCTTGCTTTACAAATGCTATGGCAGAGTGTGCACAGCTTTGTGTTGAAATGGCTCTGTACTAACACTAGAAATGAAGTAGGAACTGGAGAGGACCGTTTCCGACTGATCGCAGATACGTTTTGTTCTACACCACTGTCTTGTCCAGTCATGCTTTGCTTCATACAGAGCTTTATAAACTCTTGGGGAAAAAGACCATCTGCCTGTTCTGTATTTGGAAAGTACTTAACACAACAGGGTCTCTGGGTAAATAATGGATACCTTCTCCCTTCTCAAGCTTTCTTGTCATCCTTGTTTGCATGCTATGGTTCAGCTGGCTGTGCGGGAGATGCACATTAGACAGATGCATGAGAAGAAACCAAGCACTAGCATTTGGAGGTAGATTCCAGGTTGCAGCACTGCAGGAAGCTGACTCTGAGACTTGAAGAAAGCATATCCCGTATCAGACATGCTGGCTGAACTTACTTATGCACTCGTTTAGCTGTGGCTACCAGTATAAGACCAGAATTTAAGTCTGATCTTGTGCTGTCTGGGAAGTAATTTTAGGTGCTTATGCAGTGATTATTTTTTTTCCCCTCTTATGCTTGTTGACATTTATAGGAATTTCCTAGCTAAATTTATGCACTTTATTTAAAATATTAACTGCTACTTATTCAGCACCTAAACTGGAAACGAAATACTGAAGAATTTTAAGAATCCACACCTTCAATATTGCAGGTCACCCTTGTGGGTGGGTTGTGAGAACGGCCTTTGAAGTGGTAGGATGGGTTTAACAGGGAAGTCCTATTACTTGCTGAGATCTGAAAGTATGTGTCACTTGGGCCACAGGTTTTATAACAGCAAGCACGACGAGGATGCTGCACAATAAAGATGCTACACAGGATTAATTCAGTCAGCAGAGAGGAAGGATTTTCTCTTCTCATCAGTCACTTAATAACTGTAATAGGAAATTTAGGTATGGTCTGAAGGTTAAAATGCTGTTTGGTGATCTGGATTCAGTCCTCTGCCCTGAGTGGTGCTGAAATCAAAATTTGTCTTGTCCATTTCCCCTCTAGGAGACCATACCTGTGACTAATATATGTGAACAGTGAAGCAAAAAGTGTGAAGAAGGGATCTTAAAGATTTAGGTTTAATATGCTATCTTGAAAGACCCTTTCTTTGAAACTCTTCAGTGAGTGCTGTAAGCGTTGTTCATTATACTAATATGTGCCTAACCTGTAAGGCAGTTATACTTTTTACTTTTAGTGTCATGGGAATTTCTTGATGATATATCCTAGTCATATTACGAACAAGTGAGAATTTTGACACATTGTACTCTTGAAGTTACTTCAAAGATGTGGAAAATTCAGCACTTGTGGAGTTTGCATAGAAATTCTTGTAAATGAGAATTATACTTCCACTTTTGGAAAGTGCTGTTAACTACATAATATTCACAGGTTCTCAAATCACCTGTAAACCTTAGTTTAAACGGCCTTTTTCTTCAGCAGGAATCTTACCTGTTAGTGGAATGGACTGTCTCAAAGACCATATGTATTGCCCTACTTTTCCCTTATGCCCACTCTTTTCCCTTACACAAATCATCTTGTATCCAAATTACCACCTAGCCATGAGGATGAGGTGGTGGACCATGAACAGGCTTTGTAGTATGTTTCCTTTTGTTGATAAGATAATGCTGAAGTGTTTAGCTTTACAGGTTACCAGAGTGATCAGGTCTCCATTTCTGTTTCTTGGGCACTGGCTGCCACATGTTGGGGTTTTTTTGGGTGGTGTGTGGGTGTGTGTTTGTGTTTTTGTTTGTTTGTTTTGTTTTGGGTTTTTTTTTGTTTTGTTTTCTGACAGCCTAAAGATTTCTCTGCCTAATCTGTTACAGACAGCTTTAGGAGGTTTTTACTATTCTGTACATAGGTTGCTTGACTCCTTTATAATGGCTGATTGGTCTCCTATTAGGAGACTTCAATTTTTTTCATAATTAAGATAGTTTCCTGATAATGCTTTCCAGATGTGGCTTCCTAGTGTTTTTCTTTA
The DNA here is from genome assembly GCF_036417535.1 of Chlamydotis macqueenii. Lineage (NCBI taxonomy): Eukaryota > Metazoa > Chordata > Aves > Otidiformes > Otididae > Chlamydotis > Chlamydotis macqueenii. The sequence continues at coordinate 8,719,455 of NC_141561.1, forward strand.
ATTGCCCTCAAGATAGTTTTCTGATCGTGTTTCTCAGGTGTGGTTTCCTAATTCCTCTTCCCTAATTACACTGTATGCATGCAACAGTAAGGTTGATTGAATAGGTCATATATATGTTTTTGGTTTAATTTCTTCAGAACTCATTTTACACTGCCATGATTCATTAAAATAACAAATATATAAAAATAATTTGTTATTAATTTATTAATATCTAGGTAATAATGGCATTGTTTCTAATATTAGCATTTTCTTTAACTTACGTTCATTAGTTCTCTTCAAGTTAGAAGAATACATGAACCTGTATTTTTACTGTAACATCGGTGAAGGTGTTAAGAGTCTACAAAATAAGGTCATGACATTCATTACCAGAGCAATGTCTTTATTTCCTATCTCTGTCAAAAGGTCAGAGTTGCAGGTGTTAGTGATGAGAGGAAAATTTTATATGAGAACCCTCAGAATGAGAGATCTGTCCATATATAAACAGCTAATAGATAAGTAGTTAATATAATAAATGATTATTCAGAAGATGTTTCTGATTTTGTCAGACTAGTAAAATTTATCCTTTGCAAATGTATAATTCATCCCATGTCTCCAAAAAAATACATTATCTTCTGCTGTTTCCCTGGTGAGATATGCAATTTGAAGCCCCAGGGGCAAGATCAGGAGAATATAACTTTATTACTTATTCTAGTGGCAAGGGAAAAAGACATACTACTTCAGCTTCATTTTTCTTGCCAACAGGTCATGCAAGAAATATTTTTTTTGCTTATTTATTTTTGTTAGATTAAAGTTTTGGATAAGAAGTTATTTCATTGCTAAGCACTAATAAGCATTATAGCCTTGATAAATATGCTTAAGACTAAGGATCACAGCAAGGAAAGTCCTTTCTTGGACAGCAGCAGGTGGGAACGTGGGTATAGAGGCAGTGCACGGGTTTTCTTGTGCTGTGGTGTAGAGCGTGGCCATGTGAGGCAGGGCTCTGCCTGGGGCATCAGCGTGCTCTCAAGTCCTTAGCCCCATCCAGAAATTTCTGCAGTAGCAGCTAAGATCTGAGTACAGTTCCAGCCAGATATGATTTAAGACGTAAGGTATATTCTACTAATGTCTTGAAAGGGAAAAGTAGTTTGCACTGTTGGTGGAAAACATAAAATAAACTTCTGTGAAACGGCAGTGTTTTCATGTGCCGAATGTCACACAAACAGGATTCTCTGCAAGTTCCCTGGTTAGGACTTTGGTATGTGGTTTTTTTTTTCATTGTGGTGGTTGTTTTTCATTGTTTTTTTTGGTTGTTGTTTGTTTTTTTCTTTTTTTTTTTTTTTTTCTTCCTAGAAGCCATTGCTGAGTGTCAGCACTTACTATACACAGTCACTAGTCTCTGAAGAACGGGGTTCAATCAAATGATTGAAGTTTGGGAAGAGATAGGGACTCCTTCGTAGTTAGAATAGTAGATAAAATACTTCCATGTTTCACAAACTGGCTGAGCTGTCACAGATCTACAAAGCATCTGAGAGGAAATTAGATTGTGAATGCAGTGCAAGACTGTGAATAAATTAAAATCCCTGAAAAATAGTGTTTAAAAAAACCCCACATAGCTCCCCCTCCTTCCACCTCTCCCCCCACCCCTGCATTTGACTAACCCATATCCATGGGCACAGCCTGGATTAATATCCCCCAATTTCAAGCAGCTGTCTGGGGTGACTGTGTTAGGATGCTCGGCTTTCCTATAAGTTTGATATCCAGAGATCCGTGGATGAATTATTCTCTAAAAGTGTGTTGCTCTTTCCATGTGCAGAAACCATAAGCAATTTTCTTCATAATTCAGTTGCTTTAGAGCTGAGCCTGGTGACAGGCAGAAGTCTGGACCTTGCTATCCCGGGGTGGTAAAAGGCCGTCAGCAAAATGCTCTTCAACACTAGTCTCTTTCCCATGGTGCTGTCAGGAGATGACTTGCAGCTTGTTGATGCTCTGCATCGTCCGATTCCCAAACGAGCGCCTGAGCAAATGAGGGTGGTGCCTTCCTGCTCCCATGTGCTGGTTGAAATGGCTCATGTCTATTGTCCCTGTCCCCAGCACGCTGCCTGTCCCAGTTAGTCTTGGGAGCAACTGTAGCTCCAGTGTATAGATGGGGAAATCTTCTTCTCCCAGAATAAATCTCTCAAACTATTTACTACATAATTGTGCCTATGTTATATTATTTTGTGCCGAGAATGACCGCAGAGTATCTTGCTGTAGTTGTAGTAGAATTTATTGAAAAACACCTACCCTTCTCAGTGCCAACTGGATGGTCTTGTGGATTTATTTACACATAAGCATCTTGTCCTGGTGTTATTTAATGTATGCTCTGATTGAAAGAGCAGCTGTTGAAGTATAGGTCTACTTTTGTATCTGTATCTCAAAGGAACATGTTCTTTAATTCAGCAGTGAAAAAGCTTAATAAACTGCCAGTGATCAGAATCTAATTGAATTTGGTCGGTTAGAAAAAAAGCATTGAATTGGCTTTAAAAAAATTGGAACTATAATACTGAAAAATTAAGCTTTCAGAAATAAATGTCAAACTTGACACCAAAGAACATTTTTATCATCTTCCTGTTATTACCTTAAAAAGGGGATCAGACCTAAATGGGTTATGCGAGTGATCTGAATGGGAAAAGCCCAGTGCTATGGCCCTGTGGCTCCAGGAAGGGAGGAGCAGGTTGCAGTTGTGCTAAAGTCGCTCTTCATTGTTGTACCTTTGCACAAAGTGCTTTTTGTTTTTTTTACGCTCTCATCTTTTCATGAATAGTAGGAATACAGTGGCAGATTGATACTATACTGGATAGAGTGTTAGTTTTCCCTTAGTATGTTTGCACAAAAAGTCAGAATATGCAGGGTTTGATTTCTATTGGCTTAAAATGCTTTTGGTAGCATTGCTTAGCTGCCTATATTAATTACATTAATGGGATGCTAATTTAATTGGAGGGAAAAAAAAATCTAATAGAGTACTTCCAGATTTCTTGTCAACATAAAAGATGTTGTGCTAAGAATATTATGTGAATGAAAATTTGGTCTGATTTTATTAATGGAGTTATTGATTTTGATATGTCATTAGACATGGTATTTCCATATGAATTTTAAATTATGTTAATATATAATTGAGTACAAGTATGAAGAATTGCATTGTTTGGGTAAAATTGGACAGGCAGTAAATGAATTGCCTGTAATAGCTCTAGTAACTTGACAAATTAGTACGGCATAGTTAGCAATGTTTGTAAATGGGCATGCCGTGTCTGTGAAGTCTGCCACTGAGAGAACTGTGACTGCTGTTCCTAAGCCTCTTGACTGAGGCACAGACTGACATTAACAAATGTAGAAATGACCTCTGCCTCTTGGAAGTTTCTGCTGTCATCCCAATGAACTCTTTATACATCTGCTTAACTTGAAGAATACAAATGGTTCCCTTGAAGTTTTTTTTTTTTTAATGCTTTGCTAGATTAACAAATCTACGTGCTGCTTCAAATGTGCCTTTTTTTCAAATGCTGAATCTTTTTTTAGTGTGAAATGACAATTACTCATCTTGAAAATAACAGAAGATGCAAATTGATAGCGGTATGGGGTAAGCTTTTGTAATATGCACCTGTGTGAAGCAGTGCACAAGCCGTAATATCTGCAGTTCATAACACTTTGCTGTCATTATTGGCTGAAAATAGATTTGAGCTTCTGTTTTGGAGGACCAACGTTTAATTCATTCAGTGCCTCATTTGTTGGAGGATGTTGCAAAATGCAATACGTAAGTTGGCATGTGCTGGGTAAGGTGCATGAAGGATTCTTGCTATATTCAGCAGTGGTTAAGCGGCTGCATTCAGTTCTGAGCATTGCATTCCCTGAAAGATACAGGGAAATGGGGAATCTGGATGAGGCCAACACTAGAAGCTTTGTAAACCGTGAAAGAACTCTGGTTTATGAGGGGGAGGAAGTGAAGCAAGACACATCTCCAGTCCCAAGACATAAACATGGAAAGAAATAAGCTACATATGCTGTGGATGAGACAGAGGGTAATTGGGTTAAATTTAAGTGTGGGAGACTAAGATTTGATACTCTGAAAAACTTTCCATCAACAGTGAGGATAGTGAAGCATGAAGAGGTTACACAGGATGGCTGTGAAGTTTGCCACTGTGGACTTAGAAATCGCACAGGTATGATGGCAGAGGTTGGACCGAGTGGCTTCTTTTTTTTTAATTATTTGCAGATAGGGAGCTGTGAACACTGCTATATTGCTGTGGGAATGCCTGTGAGCTAGAATGGGATCTCAGCATACAGACCAGAGTTAAGGATCACTGGATTTTACTACCATTTAGTGTATCCTTTGAGTTTCCAAATTCTGTCTCTGCTGTTCAGTGCAAAGCCTACCCCAGCTGCATTTAGTGAGAAAGTGCTGGGAAGAATAGAGAATAGCACTGTCAGAATGTGATCCTGTTGAAAATACTTTTATATTTGCCAAGCAGTTGATGAACAGCATGAAGTTATTTAATGATTTGCAGAGATTTAAACACTTTAGTAAAAAAAAGCTTGCACGCAAGTGAGGGGGACCTTTTAAAAGTCAGTGAATTGCCAACCCATTCAAAAGATTAAAATATTTTTTTTTTATTTTCCTCTCACTTCTGTATCACTTCTCACAGTTGTATTGGCACTGGTGTTTCAGAGGATAGCAGTGGCTCATGTCAGGACTCCTGATATGTATTTGAACCTTCACGTTTTTGAGTGCTCTTATCTCCTCTGCTTTTGTGCTAGTGGTGCCTTTTAAAAACTAACTTTGTCACTAATAGATTTAACTCTGGATGGAGAAGAGGATCCCAGTGCTAGTGAGCGCTTTTAATAAAGATACCCATGTGCCATAAAAGAATTTGAATAGAACAGGCACAGACAAATCTAAATTTGCTTCAATGATAAACTTGTTTGACCCTTCCTCTGAGAGCTCTTTAGTAACATTTCGTTAGAAAAGTCCCACATGGAGAGACTTGCTGTGGTTTCACAGGAAAGGAGACACTTCATTTCCTCAAGACTTAACCCAACATCTGCCTGAACACTACCGTTTGTAGAATTGCATTGGCACTGTTTCCTAATCACCAGAAAGCTGGTGGTTTGGCACTTTGTCAGAGCTGTGATAAGGTTTGTGTATTTATATAAATGTATGAGTTTTTCAAAGACTGTTTAGAGATTTTTAAAAGAGAAATTGCATTCGTATCTGTAGTTGTGATACATAACTGATGAAAGCAGAATCTGTGTTTTAATCCACCTGGAAACAAGTCCTGGTTCCCATGAAATTCTCCCGTTGGGTGATTCTCAACTGAAACTTAGGTCTGTGGCCTGAAGTTTTGGGGTCAGGAGTGTGGCAGGAATGTTTTACGTTGGCTTGAGTCAGCTCTCACTCAAGGCACTGGAAGCAGACACAGCCCGAGGCTGCTGCTTTTCAAAATCAGCCAAACTTTGGATTTGTCCATGCTGTGCTTTGGAGTGCGATGCATAGATTTCTGGGCTAGTTACCAACCCAGATTTGGAGCCGAAATTGGTCCGAGTGAAGCTGTGACTGAGCTGCTGAATCCTGCTGGGAGATAGGCTGATGACCTTAAGCGTAATACTGAGAAAATATAGTTACATAGCCTTCAGGTCCTGAATGAATAACACTACAGTGCTGCGTGGTTGTACTGTAATAAGTTTGAAGTTCTGTTGGGATCTTTGCACCTTGCTCGACTAAATGTTGTAAATTCCCCTTTTATTCTTTTCTGCTTGAAGATGACCTAAACTTTTAGTACTTTCTGTTTTCTGATACTTAGGGCATTTGTCTGCCAAAAGGAAAAGCAGCTTTAAAATGAAACACAATTATAGCTCCTTCACTTCTCTCTGGACTAGGAAACACTAAATGTGAAACTAAAAACCAAATAATCCTCTTCAACAATAAAGTATATTTTTTGAGAAATATATTCTGTACTAATTAACAATAATGTTTGGAATATTTAATTTTAAGATGAAGTGTAACTGTGATTTGTAATCTCATTTGGTGAAATTTTTCCTTGTTAGTTATTCATTACAGTCAGCTAGTGACATAAACTTTAAAATAAAAAATACATGCATGTGTTACAAGTTGTAATTATTCTAATGCCTCTGTATTTGGTTATTGTTAGTTTCACATATTTGTAACAGCAAAACCTTATGGGTGCATAAAAAAATTTTTGAACCTTGTAAAACTGACCTCCTCAATGAATAACACGGGAATTCCGATTTATGAATTGGGGATAACTAGTAAAACTGAACTATGATAATTTAGAGATGAGCAAGTCTCTCTTGGTCACTTGTAGAGGGGTATGTAACCCTTGTGAGAATCAAACAATCTAGAGGTGGCAAGCAATTTATTGGAAGGGAGGAATTAAGCTATTGAGGTTGTCTTATTCTATTTCTTGGCAGGCTATCATTTCCCTTGTGGTACAGGAGGTTAGAGTTTTTGCAGTAGGAACAAATAGTAATTGGAGCCTTGGAGTTGATTTGTGAGAGCAGTGAAGAGGATGGTGTCCAAGCTTGTATCTTTGCTCAACTACAAAACAGAGCCCTCAAGTTTATGATCATGTAGCCACAATGCTTGCCACTTCCACAGCTGTCTGCCCAAAGTGAATGTATTGAATGAAATCCTTTCTAACTTTTGTTTTCTTGCTAAATATCTGTATTCCTAAGGGGGGAGAGAGGAAAGAAGTTTGCATGTTTTATGTCTCTTCAAGCGTTGCTGGATCTTTTCTTTTATCCCATGTGCATTCCCCGCTGGAGTCTTGCTCTTCTCTCTTGCTCTGCAGTTGTAAACCGCATGGAGGCTGCTCTGTTCTTTAAGATTATTTTACCTTCTGGTTATTTTTTCCTTTTCTTTTCCCTTCAGATCCCTGTTTTTCTCTTCTACCTGTAGCATAAACAGTTGTTTGCTTTTCTAGCCTGAAGCTCAGTTTACTTCCTTGCAAGGGAAGACAGAATTGTCTTTCTCTTTCTAAAACGCTGTCAATCTTTATCTTCTTCCAGGTTCTTCCACTTGATCTTTTTTTTTCTTTTTTTTTTTTTTTGTCACAGATTTTTCTTTTTCTTTCAGCTGCCCAAAGTTCCTTTCCTTATTGCAGTGCTCATAGGTTCCTTCACACTCTGCTCTTCTCTTTCTGCCCTAAAACCTCAGGGAACCTCTCTGCTTTGCTGCTGAGCAGCACTACTGCAAGGGTCCCTGAGCTGTCTGCTCACATCCCTCCCTCTGGTGCCAGTGGGCATCTTAGAATAGAATCATAGAATAGTTAGGATTGGAAGGGACCTTTAAAGGCCATCCAGTCCAACCCCCCTGCAAGAAGCAGGGACATCTCCAACCAGATCAGGTTGCTCAGAGCCCCATCCAACCTGACCTTGAATGTTTCCAGGGATAGGGCATCCACCACCTCTCTGGGCAACCTGTGCCAGTGTTCCACCACCTTCATTGCAAAAATTTTTTTCCTACTGTCTAATCTAAATCTACCCTTATATGTGAAAACGAATGGTAAAAGTTATTTACATATTCATGCATAAAAATGATAGTAAAACACTTCAGGTTAAATGTTCCAAGTGCTACACATCTGTTGTGCAATGGTTAGCAATCAGGTAAGCACAAATGTTGTTAATGTTCTTGCACGAACGCTTACGTATGCTATATATATAGAGAATATTTAATATGAAGCACCACCTCCCACAGCACCACCTGTGAGCATCCACAACTTCTCTGGGCAACCTGTGCCAGTGCCTCATCACCCTCCTTATGTCTAACCTAAACCTACCCTCTTCCAGTTTAAGGCCATTACCTCTTGTCCTGTCACTACATGTCCTTGTCAAAAGTCCCTCCCTAGTTTTCTTGTAGGCCCCCTTTAGGTACTGGAAGGCTGCTATAAGATCTCCCCGGAGCTGCCTCTTCTCTAGGCTGAACAGCCCCAGCTCTCTTAGCCTGTTCTCATAGGAGAGGTGCTCCAGCCCTCTGATCCTCATGGCCCCCTCTGGACCTGCTCCAACAGGTCCATGTCCTTATGTTGGGGGCTTCAGAGCTGGATGCAGTACTGCAGGTGTGGTCTCATGAGAGCAGAATGAAGGAGCAGAATCACCTCCCTCGACCTGCTGGCCACACTTCTTTTGAAACTTGAAATGCTTGGAAACTCTGCAACCACTTTTTCTGGGAGGTGAGTGTATATATAATTTGATCTGCTCAGGGTTGTAGCTAAGCTAGGCACAGCCTGACATAAAGGTAAAGGAGATCCAAGGTTTTAATGTTTTCATTTAATACATTTGAAAATTTTGAATATGTAAGGGTCAGAATATGAGGCTTCTTTTTTCTGTATTGTAATGAATGGTATATGGTGGTAAGAATTCACAGATTTTTATTAAAAAAAAATTATTTCAGTTACTACAAAAAACCAAAGTCTGCCATGCAATCCATGGTAAATGTTGTAGAACACTTCTATAAGGTTTTCTGGCTAAAGCAAAAGTCTATTTTAAAGTTATTGAAGTTCTATAATGAGCTACCTTTCTGAGCTCACCAATAAAAGTATAACATTCTGTGGCTCAGTATAATAATTCAGTGAAATTAGCCAAGTAAGTGGTCAATGAAGCAAATGATTAAAAAGCAGAGGATTGAAAAATGAAGATTAAGAAGGGATAAAATTGTGTTTTTCATTACTGTACACTTTGTAGGTCATAATTAAAGTCCACTGCATAAAGTAAAAACACCCTTTTAAAATGTGCAAAAGTATGTAGGGGTGGTTACATTTTTGCTCGTGGTATCAAACCGTATATGTTGCTAACTTTATGCACTGTATATCATGGGCGTTAACAGTTGTACATTCATCTCTGCCTCCATTGCTACAAAGTAGATATTCCAGTGTGTTCATTGACTTCTGTTTTCTACATTTCTGATAAGCACTTCTATTTTAAATTAAGTATACAAATTATCAAAACTGGAAGTACGTTAGCTAGAACACCTGCTCATATGTAAAGAGGCTTACAAGGTTTGAAACATTTGCCATAGAATCTGCAAATCAGGAAAAAAAGTGAATAGGTTATTCATAGAATCACAGAATGTTTTTGGGTTGGAAGGGACCTTTAAAGGCCGTACAGTCTAACCTCCTGCAAGAAGCAGAGACATCTCCAACCAGATCGGGTTGCTCAGAGCCCTGTCCAACCTGGCCTCGAATGTTTCCATGGATGGGGCATCCACCACCTCTCTGTGGAACCTGTGCCAGTGTTCCACCACCCTCAGTGTAAAAAAAGTTTTTCCTTATATCCAGTCTGAATCTGCCTCCCTTTATTTTAGAACCATGATACCTTGTCCTGTCACAACAGGCCCTACTAGTGAGTTTCTCCCTGTCTGTCTTGTGGGCCCCCTTTACGTACTGGAAGGCTGCTGTAAGGTCTCCCTGGAGCCTTCTCTTCTGAGACAGCCCCAGCTCTCTGTTTGTCCTCATAGGAGAGGTGCCTTCTGGTCATCTTCATGGCCTCCTCTGGATCCTTTCCAACAGGTTCCTGTCCTCCTTATGTGGACTGTAGAATAGTGACTGAGGGTATTTCTACATTGCTTCTGTCAAGGTTTATTTCAGGAACGTGTCATGGCTACCTTGTGGCTTTTTTTCCCCACCCTAGGAGTCTGGTGGTGCTCAGGGCATGTACCTGGAGACTGAAGGGTCCGACATTTCAGGTGGCCATTGTAGGCTGTATTTCAATAGAGGGATCTTAAGTCTGGATTCTTCCAAACTTACTAAAAGGTCCTTTTGCAATAGCACCTTGTGATGCAGAGTGCACGGTATGCAGCACAGATGCTGCCTTTTCCTGGCCTTATCACATCTGCATCTATTCCAGTCCTCTGGAGCACTGAGTGTGAAAATCTCACTGGTGTATTTTTTCTGAAGTGAATAGATGGCTTCACAGAAAATCTACCAATGCGTGTGGCACTAATTTGTAGCTTTGGTTATCCCAGCAGAAGTGCCTGGATGTTAGAGGCAATCTACTGTGATATATTTTTATTTGATAGACTTTTTATCTCTGGGAGTGCTAATTCATTATATTGTGCATTAAACAAATATTTACTGTTAGTTTCACAGGCCATATTAAGGCATTTTAAGGCCACGTTCAGCCCTGATATTTTGCACAGACACGGGATATTTGAAGAAGCAATGGGGACATCCACCCCTTTCACCCCTGCCTCCAAAAATGCTGCAAGCAACCCCTAAACTCTTGCAGCATTGATTTGATACCAAGCAGTGGTGGATGTGCTTATGTGAACGGAGCAGCTACTGAAGGGAGGAGGAGATCCAAGGTCAGAAATACTGGATCTCTCCTGCTGTAACTTGACAGGCTGGGCTATTTCTTTCAAGAGTGAGCTGCTCTTGCATATAATTAATTGTCAGTTGGAAGGTTCCTTTTGACTTCACAATGCTGATGTTGATAAGCAGCTTAGAGACTCTCAGGTGTCTGTTATTGTCATTTGTTGACTGTGCTACATGGTTGACCTCATGAAAAAGACACTGGAACAGGCTTGGTTGACATCAGCTTTGGATATTGTCTCTCTGCGTTGATACCAGTATCCGGATCTCTGCTTTCATCCTATGCCTAACATATTTTTAACTTTGTAAAGAGTACTTTTTAAGTTTGTGCATAAGTTAATGGCCTGGATTTTATCAGTGTCAGACTTCCTCAATTCCTACTGATGTCAGTGGAAATCATTTAAGGTTAACATTGCTGAATTTCGAACCATTAACTTTAAATATGTAAACAATTGTCCTCAGGCAATTGGATGTAAATGTAATGGCTTGAGTTTTGTAACACTAGTTCTATAACCAATTATGGATCATTACTCAATAATTTTGTCATTATTAATTTCTTTTAACTAATATTTGCCAATATTTCCACACTATAGATATTACATGGGAGTCTTTGAAAGTCTGTGTATTCAGTTTTCATAATTAAGTATGTTTTTTTTTTGTGGTTACCTTTAATATCTCAACTTGGGGACCTCAATTGAATCTAATTATGTTTCAATTGAAAATAAGATATTCTAGACTGAAGCTGTAGATCAGAGCTCATTACTAAAGCAGCTCATTATTTTTAATGAGCAACTTCATTATATCTGATTCTGCAGAGAACAAGACATAATTCTGTTGATGTAGAGAAGCTTGTTAAACTTTGGTAGCCAGCAGCATATGACTAACCGCCTGAATTGGGCAACAAAGATTAGTAGGGTTAAAGAAACTATCTCATAGGATTGTAGCCCGTCCCCACAGGTGAATTACAATAATCAGTCTGCAAAATAATTTTTTATTTCTTTTCTCTTGGTGTGAACTTTGTTAGGCGGGAGTAGTTGGATATTACTTTTTAAGTAGTCTGGTTTACAAAAGGAATTGCAAGGAAAATTCACAATAAAATATAATTTTTAGGGAAGCTCTAACCTAGAGAAGATGGCAACATCATCTTTCTGCCAATCCAAGTGCCTGCTGGGAGTATCACAACATGTATACTGTTCCTTAATGCAGCATTTTGTGTTTGGTCTCTGAATTAGCTTACGAATGTGTAAAAACCATGTTACCTGACAACTGTCTGGGGATGGTGTGAATTAGGAAGGTATCTCAGGTAAACATACTGTTAGTACAGCACGATGTGGATACGTGTGCCTCTTGGCAGGCAGCTTCGTGCTGTTCTGCTGCTGCGCTGAATCTGTCAGGGATCCACTGTGAAGGCACAGGAGCTTTGTCCTCTGTGCTGAGAGAAAGAGTCTATGGCTCTACAGATCTACTCCTGGTTTTCCATTAATGCATTATTAAAAAGGAACGAGGATACAGCCTGAAAATGAGTCTGGTCAACCTTTTTGTCATCTTGGATCTACAAGCTGTTTGGTGAAAAATGCAAAGTTTGAAAGAAATTTATTAGGGACTCGTAAAATTGATGTTGTACAGTCTCTGGCTTTCCTGCTCCAGCCCTGTGGCTATGGGTAAGTGTTCAAGGTGTGGAGACCTCAGCATCAGTTTGCTCCAGTTTCTGCCCAGGCAGCACGGAGTCAGAAACTGCTGATGCTGGGTGATTTGGCTTGCCTTTGTGCTCTCGTACCTGTACTTCAAGAAATATTTGATAAACCTGGGTGATAAGAGCAAACTGAAATTCTGCAAACTTAATTTTTGTCAAGTTTATAATTTGGGCAAATCTGAGTACTGGTTGACAGAGGAAATTAAGACAGACGGTCTCTTTCTGTTATTATATGCATCTTCCCTGCCCAGTGGTGGTAACATAAAGTATTTCTGCAGGGATTAGGGCTGCAGATGTGTGCTGCCTGCTCAGGCATGGACACCAGGAGGGGCCAGAACAGGGATATTAGGTTTTCAAAGAAAAACAAAAAACACAATTCATATTTCTTCATCTTGTTCTAGGAAACAGTTGAATTATTTGTGTATGAGACTATAAACACTCTGAAGCAGATGTAGTGCCTACATCTCAACGTAGTGACTTTGGCAAAGTTGCAATAACGGCTTATGCAGAAATGGCCTGGTAGGACCAAAATAGCTGTCTTTGTACCAGGAAAAAAAAATTAATATGATCAGATCCTTTTATAAATTAATTCCAAAAAGAGGAAGAAAACATAGATGTGAACAGGAAAAGAAGTTAAACTCTACTTCCATACAAGAAACTTCAGAATTTTCTTATCTACAGATTATCTTGGGGAGGAGTAGGAAGGAAGATGAGGGAGGTCTCAGAAGATCCAAGAAAGCAAACAATATTCATCTGAAGTGGAGAACAGAAGGACTAAGGAAATTGTGTCCAAAGTAGCCCCTATATTCAATTTCTAGGAAGGCTCTGGAGTAATTCTAAAATTATCAATATGTAAGCAAACAGGGAATGACAAGATGGTAATAAAAAAACCAAAGTGACTTTTTTCAAGAGGTTCAAGCAGGTGGCACATAAAACCTGAATCTTAACTGCCTTTGTTATTTGTTGTTAAGATGGAAGCAGTATGTGATACACGACTTTAATACTTTCTTATATGACAATGCCATTTAGTTGACTTGGCAAATATAATTTAGGTGAAATCATTGTAAGGACATCTCAGAAGAGTATGAGGAACCACTATAATACCATTTGCCAATTGATAGTCCCCCAGGGATTTTTGGATCCAGCCCTATTCAGTATTTTCATAAGTTGGCTGGTGGAACAGGGACTATGCTTAGTAAATTTGTAGGTAATATTTGAACTGAATTCACTTATGTTGGAAGAATATCCTGAAAAAGTAGAGAATATAAAATAACCCTGGTAAAATAGTGACATGATCTAAAATCAGCAAGATGAGAAACCCAGTAAACACAATTGCATACTGTATCTGGAAAGGTGAAGTTAAATGCGCAAATGGGGATAACTTGCTAGGCAGCAATACAGTGGAAATTTATTTGGGTGTTAGTGGAAAACAAACTAAATATACATCAACAGTTTAATGATGATTCCAAAAAATGAGACCTGATGCTGGTCAAGCTCTTACTAGTAAATGACAAAGCTTCTCCATGTTTGGGTAGAAGTTTTATGTGCTTTTCAGTGAAACACTCCTGCAAGTGCCTCCCACTTTCTGGTCCCTCCTTTTTATGTGTCATTTTGAGTTACTGGAATCAGTAACTGAAAAAAACCCAGAAAATAGGGAGCTTACCTTACTGCTGTGAGTGGACTGTATCTAAAATGTCTGATCCATCTCCCTACTACTTATGTGGCTGATAAACAAAATACAAAGCATTTAATGTGCAATGCATTTAGTATTTTTTTTTCATGTTTTAAGGATGTTTTCTGTTGCAGAGGTGTTAATGCAGTATGCATGAGCGTACCAAGATCAGAGTTCATCTTGCAGCACAGATAATTACAACACTGAAACCACTGTGTTAAAACTTGTCTGAAGGGCAGTGTAATATTTTTCTGAGGTCTTGAGTGCTCTGTAGGCGTTGAGTTTAAGTCCCACCTAATCTAGCAAAATCCTGCTTTGATGTCACTGAAGATGATATAATTATCATTGTAATTATTATTATTTCTTCCCATCTGCAACTTTAGACATCAGTTAAGACTGTAAAGTACTTTGGGATCTCATTGATTTTAACAACAACAGACTCAAACTTTAATTACGTTGGCTGTACAGCCTGTCTGAAATCAGTTTTGTGATTTGGTTTCTGTGACTGGAATTAATATCACTGACCACTGGTAACCCAGTATTTGTATTTTGCACACATGAATTTTTTATGCAAATCCCTCAGAGCAGGTAAAGAACTACAGGAGTATGTTTTTACATAAAAAGGAATCAGATTTATTTCTTACCTCACAAGTATACTTTCACTTTCTTTGAACTTCAAGTGCTCTTCTACTGTCTTTTAAGCTTATGATAAAACCTTCCTTCCTGTATATCTATTCTATTTATTAATTCCTCTCCTTATGATAGAGCATTTCTACAACATATAAACCTCTAAAAGTAATTTCTTCTCAACCTAAAGCTGAGTGAACACAACTTCCATTTTGCTGGAAGGACTCTTTCAAATTTTTTTTTTTTTAAATCAGAGCGTGTCAGAACTAGAATGGATTAGAAGTGATCCTGTCTATTCAAGTCAGAAGCAATTATCACTCAGCTCAAAAGACAACAGTATCTGCAGAACAAAGGCAGCTGATAATGAGCCTGAAATTACATTTACTCCATACACTGTTTTTATATGCTATAAGATGCAATGAATACGCATACTAGCTTTGTAACAACACCTGATGGTGTAAAATTTCTGATCTCTAGAATACTTGCTGTTTTGCTTTCACTCCTTGAAAATTAGCATACAACTTTGAAGAAGTTGGCTTGTGAAATGAACAGACCAATACAGACATCTGCATAATACAGATACTTCTCAAAACCTATAAATGTGATAAAACAGAAGTCAGGCTAGTCTTTTCTGTCTTTTTTTTTAGTTATGTCTCTTTAGTTCTGTATGGAAATAGAAGTTTCATGAGTCTTGAAGAATGCTATAAAACTGTGTAATAAAAATTGGCAAGTTACTTGGGGAAAAAAAAATGTGGAGGAGAATCCAAATCTGGAGCTTCTGGTTCCTTGATCCAGCCATAGCCTATTACAGGAGTGTTTTAGTCTTTAGTTTTGATGCTTGTCACTCAGTTGTTCACAGTTACCAGTATGGAGTGTCCTCAGATCTTAAACTGGATTCCTTTCTAATAAAAGGGCATCGGTACATGCTCTCAGGGAGTGGAGCTACAGTTCCGGTTCCTGAATGACACTCACAGCAACGCTAGCCCAAAATAGGTCCCTGTAAGTCCTGTGCTGTGGATGTTGGCTTCCCAGCATGTTTACAGAAGTGTAGACATTGACTGTCACCCTTCCGCTCTTATCTGAGTAGACAGTTACAGACGAGTGCTGTTGATACTCTGATTATTTTTACAATGAAAAGTTCATGCTCCAGAATTCTTTTGCCTGTGTGCAAATTCTACTAAATATTGTGCAACACAGTTTTAGTTTTCAATCTTAACTCTTTCTTTGGTCATCCAAAAGTAGGATTCATGGCAGTGAACAAATTCAATGACAACCATTTGTTGCATAATTAAATAACAGCTCCATCTTAAATCTGAATATTTAATGTATTTTTGTGGAAACTGGAATTATTTTTTTTCCTTGTCTCAGATAAAACTGCTGTTGACTGATAACTGCACCTCATTTGCTATGTATATGTGATTTTATTTCTTTACCTTGCTCAACCTCATAGTCTTTTGGGATAGACTGTACTTGTGATGTTTTATAAACAGTAACCCCCTCCCTATATTTATAAAACTGACTTCAGTAGTGCTTGTATAAGAATTCTAAACAAGAGATGGAGAAATGTTTGGTTTATTCAATTCACTTCTGTTACTCTAGTAGTAATGGACACTCAATCATCAGTTTGATCATTAAGCTTCTGTTTTAATACACATTTCTGTGTTAAGGTACACTGTTTTAAAGTATTTACAGTTAGATATTTGCATGGAAAGCAATACATTTCAGAATTCACTCTCAGATTTTAAGAAACAGCATAAATAAGTCTGTACTCTGAGGTAATACTGTGATGTGAATGATGCCTAGTTCCTACTGGTATTCCCACGCTAGCCTTTAGTCTCAGCATGGATGTGCTATAGGAAATAAATGATCAAGTGGGAAACCAGAGGAGTTAAGTATTTGAGACGGTGTTTGTACAGTAATTTAGTGAAAGAATTAGTCTTTATCTGACTTAATATAGAAGTAATAACTATATATATATCTCTATGAAAATTAACGCCTCAGATGAGACATGCATGGAAGGAAAATACAATTTGAGTAAGAATGATTGTTTTAACTCATTTCAAGGGAGGTCAGTTGAGCTATGGTTGCCTTTAATTAACATTCTCATAAGCTGTCTGTGCTTTCATTAGAATGGCAATCAAATACCTGAGGCTTTGTTTACTTGCACTCAAAATCATTTAATGAAAAAAAAAAAAAATCAGCCTCATTCTGACAAGTGGCAGTCTTTCCAGTCCTCCAAAAATACCCACACCCACCAAAACTCTGTATTTGGAATGTTGAAGTGAAACAATCCCACTATCCAGAATCAGGTATGATACCATGTATATAGTTTAACTTAATAAGCATAGTTAGTTATCAATTCTGTTCTAAACCGGTTGAAAAGAAATAAAATAGTATTAATTTTTAATGCTGAGGGAGTTGGAGTTGTACAGCCTGGCAAAGAGAAGACTCTGCGGAGACCTTATAGCAGCCTTCCAGTGGCTAAAGGGGGCCTACAAGAAAACTGAGGAGGGACTTTTGATAATGGCATGTAGGGGTAGGACAAAGGGTAATAGCATCAAACTGGAAGAGGGTAGGGTCAAATTAGACATAAGGAAGAAATCCTTTACTGTGAGGGTGATGAGATGCTGGCACAGGTTGCCCAGAGAAGTTGTTGGATGCCCACAGGTGGTGCTGTGGGAGGTGGTGCTTCATATTCAATATCCTCTATAAATATAGATGGCATACATAAGTGTTTGTGCAAGAACATTAACCTGGTTGCTAACCATTGCACAACAGATGTGTAGCACTTGGAATATTTAACTTGCAGTGTTTTACTGTCATTTTTATGCATGAATATGTAAATAACTTTTACCATTTGTTTTCACATATAAGTGGACACTTCATAATGATTGTAGTATTAATAGATATTAGTTGTAAAATGTGGTGGAAAGGCATTTATTCAGCACAAAATTGTATGAAAGACTGTTATCTATGTGGTCTGTGAATACTATTGCTTTGTTTGGAATGGCCCTGTTCCAAATATCTATGCTTAAATCAAAGGATCATAATAAAATGAAGACTGGTATGCTTAGTTGAATTTTGAGAGTTAAAGTGGAGTGGAAATGCAGATTTCTGTTTAGTGAAATAAATTGGTTCCTGTTGAATGATAGCAGAAGGCTCCTCTTCTAATTTGTTGCAAATAACCTATAGCATTTTTTAAACATGAACTTGATTATAAAAGAAATGGATTGGCATTTGACTTTCAAATGTGTAGTCCATCAAACTATCAAATTAATATTACGTAAAATTAAGCTTCCTATTTTGAAAATGCTTCTATATGCAAAAATCAGAATTACACAGCCATGACTCTTAAAATGAAGTGAACGATTTCTGTTAAATGCAGGTACATAAAAGATGTGGTTAACTATCACTAGCAAACTTCAGTGACAATGTTATACATAATGCACCTGATCTACTTGAAAAATTTAATTTAAGTTTGAGAAAGGGAAAAAGTTCCTAACTGTGCTCATAAAGGTGACTTTTGAATGTATTTATACTCTGAAATATATAAAATGGTTGTTATTTGTCAGTGATATGAATGATATTAATTCTTATTAGAGTGAGTTTTATTTCACAATTATATTAAAAAAAGATAATGAATTCCAATTTTAAATGCCAAGTTCTGATTTTATGTATGCAACGCTTCTGGATACCTCATATTTTTCGTATCAGCGTTTCTTTTTTTCTGCTAAGATTCCTCTTTGAGAAGTTCCTTTAGATATCTTTAAAGAGATCAGAAGTGGATTAAATCTGGAGGAAAAAATTATGATTCATTCAACCTTTCCGGCTGATTTTTGCCCTTTCTTCTTGTGGCTATGATCAGAATTGTTCAATGATAGTGAATCCAATAATCTATGTATAAGTGAGCTGCAAGAAGAGACCTTTGATTCAGTGCTGCTCCCACCGTGTCCCCTTGGCTGCAGTTTCTTCAGGGGGCTAGGAACCCTGAAGAATCACTTACACTGACGATCCATGCAAAAGCAGGCAGGTCTGGACTGAGAGGCTTTTTAACTATAGCTCTGACTCACTGCAGGGCCAGCCCTCCCCATGTTTAGAAGTCCTCAGAAACATAAGCTTTTATTTGGAGAAATTATATTCAAAGTTTTCTTTTACACTACATGCAAGACTAGCTCATCAGAATTTTTGTTGGTAGTTCTGCAGGTTTCTTTATTAGGACAAGAGGTTGTCCTTGGTACTAGCCTAGTTACATGGTTTGTCTTGCATATGTTGACAATTTTAAGGTGATGCTTTAGTATAGGATACTACTGTGCTCTTGTTTGAAATGTTTCCTTCAGTTTTTTCTTTCTTTTTGTAGCAATAATATGTTGCCATAAAATGTTGATATATGTTGCTGACAGGAAGACCTGAGTTCTATATATGTATATTAAAAAATTAGTAACTAAGTGCTGTTTCCAATGACAGTGAAGTCAACGAACTAGAGAATTCCTAAGTACCTTATAGAATATTCATGCTCAGTAAGTGCTAGTTTGTGTACTCTTATTCTCTAAAAAGAACTCAATGGGTGTTAAGTAAATGCTGTGGCTGAGGTGATGAGATAAGACTCAAGAAAATAAGTGCAAACAAACAGTGTGCATTTTTGAGGAAGACAGTTGCCTTATTGCTAAGAAGAAACCAGACTTTTTAACCAAGATTATTGGAAAAAAAAAAGCAGCATACTAGTTTTTCAGGTGTGCTGTTTGGTGTTTCTCAGGAAAAAAAAAAGCTGTTAGTTGAGTAGTGTGAAGGGAGGGGTTTTTTTTGCTTAAATTTACATGGTTTTACAGGTAGTTTATTTTAAAAACCAATCTAGTAAGTAATATAAAGAAACCTAAGGAAAAGGAGCTAAAGCAAAAATTTAAAGGCAAAGATTTTTCTTAAAGAAGGTTTTGAAAAGAAGTGCTACTGTACCAAACCCATTGTTCTGAACGTCAGCAATGCAGGTTGTCATGCAAAAGCCTGAATTCAAGAGCTAGCTCATGACTGGCGGTGGGACAAACTTAATGAAAAAAAGTCAAAATTTGTGGTTAAGTTAGTAGTGACCTTGTGCTATGCTGTGCCAAGTAGGATGGCGTACTGAAGCACAAGCAATGCAGGGGCTTTGGCAGACAGAAACAATGATTAAAATAGGTGCCCAAGTGGCATCTCGCTGTGGAGATCCAGAGGAAAACAGGAGCTTATCATTATCGGATTAGAGTTTCTTAATGTAGTCTATGCATTACTGCTGCTGTAAATATTCTTTGTGCAAGAGCCATGCTGCCAGGGTCTCAGTGATGAATAGCTGCCCTTGGAGCTCTCCTCCAGGGAGTATGTAGAAACCGTGAAGGTAGAAATAGCGTAAATAGAGCATGCTCCCTTTTCAATAACTTATCCTGGCTTCACATACTGAGTTTTTTATTGTTTTGGTTTTTGAGTACAGAAAACCTAGAAGAGTCCAAATAACCTTCAGCTTTGCAGTGTCCTGTACTCAGAGGTTTTTTTGGCTCGAATCTCACAGAGGGTCTGAAGAATGCCACTGGGTCAATATAATATATATATGTATATAATATATAATTATAATATATAATAATTTTGGTGGCTCCTTCACCAGAGATACTCTGAGAACAACCTGGCATTTTCATTTTTCACTTCCTCTCCCAAAAGAGGGAGAAGTGTTTGTATTAAAAAATAACTAAATGCCAGAGCTGAGATGTTTCTAGATTATTTTAATTAAGTGTATTGGGTGATACCATGCATTTAGGAATTGCCTAGATTCCTGTGGACTCTTGGATAATCTCTAGGTATATTCGCTGCTCACTGCAGGGTGGTTGGACTAGATGACCTTTAAGGGTCTCTTCCAACCCAAACCATTCTACAATTCTATATCTCAGGAAGGTAGCAGTAGACTTCAGTTGCATTTAAGTAATTTACATTTGCTCAAAGCAGCTATGTTAATAACTTTTTAGTTAGCGGCAGCAGATGGCTGAAGATTTATCTTTCTCTGCAGAAACTGCAGTACATAAAAATCAAAATTTGTTTTAAATAACATATGGAGATCAAGAAAATAATGTATTTATATCAGCTGCATATTTATATTTTATTATCAACACATTACTGGAAAAATAACCAGCAAAGAAGGGACATGTGAAATAGTTTTTTACTTACCACATGATACAAGTGATTTATGGAATTAATATCAATTAAGTTCTTGGGGATTATTGGTGGCTTTAAAAAGCAAAACTAAGCACTAAAACTGTTCTAAACTTCTCATATTTAGAGATTAGGAAATTATTCTGCATGGCTTTTGATAAAAGCCTTTCTGTAGTTCTAGCAGTTTTCTATTTTCATCTCTTTTAATATTCTTTGAGAATTTTGGTGGTTTTGTTTGCAATGGGTTTCCTCTAGCCAGTGTAGTTAAAGCAGTATGATTTTTTTTTTTTGCAAATGTGGACCACATACTGACTGTAATTCCCATAGCAGGAATACACTACAGGATGACTTAGAGGTGGGCTATCAGGAATTTTGGCAGTCTGGATGGAATTGCATGCTACTGTCACCAAATTGACAGCGACTTAAACCTCTGTCTGCATAAGGATGTACTACCCACAAAGCAGTTGCGTGAAGGAACAAAGTACCATCTGATTGTAGCTGGTCAATGAAGAGGAAGTAGTAATTTTTGAAAAAATTAAACTATTTCAGAAATAATGTCAATTGCTATACTCTTTTTTTGGTTTTTTTTTTTCTTTTTTCTTCCCTGTTACTGAAATGTTCACTTAAAACTCAAGAAGATCCATGGTAAATAGATAACTTCATTAAGAGATCAATATTACAAGGGAGACCAAGGTTCAAATCTTCATTCTCAGTGGAGGAGAGACTTTCTGCATAAACGTAATCCAAGCTGGATAGTATAGAAAGTACTTGTTGGTACATTTTCTCTACTCAGTCTCTAATCTCATTGTTACAGAATTATGCTAAAATTATCTACATCTTTTTTTCCTAATTCAGAATTAAAACATGTCAAAAGCTCAATGTTTTTTGTGTTCTAGATCAGGGAATCTAAACACATCAGCAGGTATTCATGAATCTGCTATGTGAGCAGTAATTAGTGCCTTCTCAACTGATATGTCATGAAATTATGGAAAAAAACTAACCCCTGAATTTATTCCCGTGTGGATTTCAGTATTTCTGAAACTTCCTGAGTGTCTATAGCAACATCTCTTGTCTTAACATCACCCTCTTCCACATTACAGTCAATACTACATTTCAAGATTGGGATTTCAGTCCAGCTTACCTAGCAGAAAGTGACTTCTACATTTGACATCTGTAAGAAATTCAGTAACTGATAATGTTAAGGGTGGCAGGTAGCTACTGGGACTTGGAAAAAAAAAATATATATACACACACACAGAGATGCATATTTACGTACATATAAATTCATGTATAGGTATACACATATACATAATTTCAATGCATGCAACTATCATTAAATACTAAACTGAATATGCTTATTTATCTTTTCCTTTGGGGAAAATAATTATAGTAGCTGTAGCGTTCACAGATATTTTCCTTCGTCAGTTTTATTTATTCCTGCAGAACTCATTAAAATGAGGTGTGGGGTTTTTTTTTTTTTTTTTCAGCCTAACGATGATGTTCCATTCTGTTATAATACTTAGAGGAAAAAAAAATAGCTAAACTATACTCTAATGATAGTTGTGTCTTGCTATTCATCTTCCTGTTTGGTTTCCTGGGTTGCAAACATTTTGGGCCTATGACGATTGTTATCTGCTTTTACAGTGCCTGAAACAATACAGCATGGTTCTCAAAAAGAATTATAGATGAAATAATAACAACTTTGTAACTTAAAACTATGACTCTTTGCGGGTCTGTCATTTCAAACTTGCATCTAATTGTTTTTCATCTGCATTTATGTTTTGGCATTAGGACTAGTGTCGGTATTTCTGCTGTGAGGGTCAAAATGAGAGCCGTTCTCCTGAAACGGCTGAAAAGCAGCAGATTAAATTAAAAATGAGGCTTTCCCAGTACATGTTACAGGCAAGGTGCCTGCTGCCTCTGTCCCACCAGCACCACCCTGTATGCAGCAAACAGGTCTCCTTGGTTGAGAACAGGACTCTGCGTGGAGGGAAAAAAAAAAAAGAAAGAGAGAGAGATTAGACTCCTTCCTCTTGGGAGTGACCAGGACTGACTTTTGGCTGTGTTTAATCCCTGAGGAGATGCAGGGGAACAAAGTTACTGACATCCAGACAGTTGATTCCCAGTAAGAGATGTGAGCAGTTATGTGCTGCTGCTGCCCCTGAAACACGGAGTCAATCTAGCAAGTACACCATCTTCTCTGCTTCCCAAAGCAGACTGTATTTTTATCAAATACGTGGACAGTCCTTCTGACTGAGTGCACTCAGAAGAGAGAGAAGAAACAGATATTTCTTTCTCGGAGCTGAGCTGGCTATCAATGTGTGAGCAATAGCAGGGAATGCTCACTCTAGTTGCTATGTTTTATTTTTCGCTCTCCCTTTGGGGATCTTATGGCAGTCTATACCCCTCTCAAATTTAGCGTGACATTCCCTGAGGTAATATCTGTGCCCCAACATGTATTGTATCTGTTAAGCTATGGAATTTAGGTATGTCTCAGCTGCCTTCGAGGTAGTTGGAGCTGGTTGTGGCTTCAGGAGGTGAAACTTAAAGTTTTATATACTCTCTTTTCAACAGTCTAGGGTGTAGACTGAGCTAGGACCTCCTCTCAGCTGCTCAGCGGTGCTGGAGGTGTGGGAGTTTGCTGTCCTGGGGCAGAGAGGTGAGAGCCTCAGGAAGAGGAAGAAACTGTCATTAGGGGAGGGGATGGATGGAGAGAACTGGAAATTCAGACTTATAGCTCTTGTACCACACGTGTTCAGGTATGCACTGAGCTTCTCTGTAGCACCCCATGTCCCTGGGAGGGAGGAGCAGCCTTCAGCCCAGCGACCTGGCACAGCGGGAGCGGGCAGCTGGGCTGTGCTCGTTTTGCTGCCCTCCGTAATCTGCAGTCCCAGGCATCTACCCACTTTGTGCAAAGAGATGACTTTCAACATAGTTTAAAAATGGACACAAAAAAAAACCCCAATGACAAAAAAAAAACCAATGGATCATATAAAGTCTAAATTTTGAAATTTAAGGGTTTGATTTGGGATTTCTGAGTAAATATAAAGGTATTATCAAGACATTCTTTAGTAGAGAAACCTTTAGTTCATACTTTTGTGTAATATTTTGCAAACGTGGGCACCAGAAAAACCCCCAAACCCTTTCTGAGACACGAGTAGCAGTAATTAGCATTGTGCTTGTAGCCTGACAGTAATATACCGGCTGCTTTATTTGCTCCATAATGTGTAATGGGTGTTCCATTTGGATTATGAAGCCACATGATGAATGAATTGGGCTGTATTGATTGAACTTCTGTACCAGTCAGTAATCATTTTGCTTCTCAAGCTTTTATGCCCTCAGAGTGGGAATTAAAAAATGGTTTAATTAGGACATGGGGAAGTATCCCCTTCAGTCAGCATCTGCTAACAATAAAGAGCTTAAAGCAGTAAGGCCTAATGACTTGTCAAAGGAAGTGGGAAGTAGATACTAGTGTTTGTTAATCAGGGTCTAAAAAATAATAATCTGTTGTACTTAGGTTGTGTTTTTTTTTTTAGTTTTTCCTAATTCAATTATAGTATCATCTATTTAACCAACCTACTGTTTTTCAGTAATTGGCCATAGTTTTTTTTTTTTAAAGACTTGTAATTAAACTGTCAGTATTTCAGTTAAACAAAAATATTGGGAACATATAGTAATAGAGAATTGAGGAAATCTGTTCAAAATCTTAAAATCTTTATCAGTAACTTCTATAACCAGCATGTGTGTAATGTTCTTGTTTCCTCTACAAATCACAGCTGAATCCTTTAGAAGTTAATGGGATGTCCATAGTGATATGTCCTTTCTAGTACTCTTTCTTAAAATTGGCTTTTCTGAAGAACTGGTGACTCCCAAAAATGTGTTTCTATTGAACTTAGATCCAAGTGAGAGTGTTTATTATAGAACTGAAATGATTTAGTGGTTTGTTTTGCATGGTCTGGTGATTTTCTGTATCCTACCAAACAGGAAATGTCTTCTACTGTGTATGCTAATGTCATGAAGAGCCACTGGATTTGCCCTATGCACGATCATCTATCTCTGCAGCACCTGCAGTTCAAATTTGAGAGATTCAAAGCTTTTATCTTTTGAATCAGCATATTTTAAAATACATTAACTTGGAGCTGATGAAAATATCAGCAGTGAAATTTAGTCTGCCATGGGAGACCTCACCTTTTGTAGCATCGTGAGTCTTTTGAAGACCTCTTTTTAGAGGTGAAAGTCACCCTAACAGAGGAAGAGCTATGAAATATATAGCTGAATTTTTTTTGTGTGGAAAACTCACCTAGTGACAAAAATGTGTAGCAGGTTTTTTACTTTTCCCTGTAATAGAATTCAGAAATAGCTGTTTAATACCCCCATTTTGCTTTTGTTGAAATGACACGGCTTTCTGTGCTTTGAGTTCATTCTGGTCTGTGATAGCATTGGTGATTTTTCTTTTCTTTCTTTTTTTTTTATTTAAAAAAGAAAATAAAAACCCCAACACAAAACCTCCACAAAAAAAAACCTCACTCTCAAATTGGTTTGGAAGTGATTTCACAAAAACCAATAATTCAGAAGTATGACTGAAATATGGTTTTCTCTAGGTTATAAGCTAGTTCAGGACAATTGGTGGGAATTAAGACTCGCTGCAGAGCACAAGGGGAACTGAGGTTTGGCTGGTGGCAGCCAGGGTTATTTTCTGTTGTGTGTTTTGGGGCCACTTCCTGCAGCCCCTGCTCCCAGGAGCTCTCAGGGCTGTTGGCACTGCAGCAAGGCTAACCAGGCAGGGCTGTGGCTCAGGGTGCAAGCAAAGGAGAAAACCAGCAGGGTTTTAAGGATTAAATCAAGAAGATTAGGTCTGTTTTACTCCAGAATGGTACTTGTTCAGCAGCTTCTGGATGCTGGGGGTGGTGGGGGGGGCCGGGAGGGGGGGGTGTGGTTGAAAAGAGAAAGAGAGGCTCAAGTAATGAAATTTAAAATGAACCAATAGTGATTTTTGGTAGACTTTCAGCACCCTGGGACGGGATGCAGGGATGGCAGAGGATGTTACCTAGCAACTGCAGCAAGGTGGTTAACTCTTTGGTACCCATCCTTTCTGCCTCTCCAATAAACTGAGTGTAGAAGCTGAATTTCTACAGAGAAAAGATTGGGAAGGTTTCTACTATTTGCAGTGTAATATTTTATATAGGCTGCAATTAAAATGTTAGGAAATAAAATAACCCCTGAAATGTTGTAGTTTGTATTTAAGCTACTGTAACTATTTTAGGGTTTATTAAGTTGTTTGGAACCATGATTGATATGTCTATCACCAGCTGTACGTTCCTGCATTTCTGTGGTGTGAATTTCTGTAACACGCATGTGATGTCAATCGCTTATTGACCTTCCATAAATATAAATCTCTTGAAGATCTGAGACTTTTTTTACTACAAATAAAAAATATAGAATACACCAGCTCTATATTGTAGCTCAGACTCCCAACAAAGTCAAGATTCTCCAGTCAAAAACAGTGATTGTTGCTCTAGTTAAAGCAGTTAAATCCAGTTAAATCGGAAGCACCTAAACCAGCTGAGGATGTAACTGGTAATATGGCATTACTGGGTAACAGAACTGTTGCTGAGATGAAAACTCATTTGAGATGCTATGGTTTTAAAAGGTTGCTAAGTAAAATTCTGTGAAATGTGTGGCAAGACAGAGGGTGTTTAGAGGGCAGTAGAGGATTACAGATCAGACTCAATCATGAATATTGTAAAGAGGAGTTGATCTTAAATTACCACTAGTCTTGTTATCTAGTCTGCATAGCAATCAATATTTGTGTCAGAGTGCTTGTGGATATGTGATATTTTTTAACATATTCTAGAGGAAAACTAAATGAGCCTTTTGTAGCACTTAAATAGAAACATTTATAACAGTGTTACTTAATGCTTATTCAGTTATCCCAAACTAGGATGTCCTTCATGTAGCTTTTATTGCTTATTAATGTTGTGATGGTAAAATCATTTAGAGATTTTTATGTGACCTAAATATGTCAGAATACTATTGTTGGTGTGATTTTCCTTAAAATTTGGCATATGTATTTTTAATTGCATAGAACATACCTGCAAAGAGGCGCCAGGCAGGACAGTCCATCATTTCCCCTGTCTACAACAGGGGAAGGAATTCCCCTGTCTAGTGGGTAGACAGCTATACATTCTTATATGTTGATGTATAAAAGTGAAATAAGAGGGTGCTGAACACAAATGAGTGTATAAAAAAAATTTCCTAGTAGTATTCCCACATTACTCTAACTGTATCAGCCGCAAATTTATAGCATGGAGTTGCAGGCAGAGTATCTTCGTAGTCTGCTACTGGTAGGTGGTTATTAGAGCTGTTGGTTTGTGAGCCTCCATTCTTTCAAATGTTCTCATGAAAACTGAGATGCAGAAAGTTTAGATTATTTCTCTTGTTTTTTTTTTTTTTTGTACTTGCTTTTTTAAAATTTGTTTAATCTCTCATAGTTTTCTCACTTCTACTATGTGAGTAGGGATTTAATAATAGTAGATTTTATTATGCAAAAGGAAAGATTGGCTGAAATCAGGGATGAAAACTCCAAAGAATAACAGGAATATGATGAGCTAATAGCTGCGTAGATAACTTTGAATTACATCAACAGATTGGAATGTTGTTACTGTCTGTATAGGTGAATATTGACTTTGTTGATTGTGTGAGCTGATATTTTGTCACGCTTTTTCATATGAGAAAAGTAACTGAAATTCCAACTTCTAGCATGTCAAGCATTATTCATGGTTTAGATGACAGTTTATAAATCTTGTACAAGAATATTTTTCCTTTTTTTCTTATTATTCATGACTCTGACCTGGCTGCCTCTGCACTGAAGCAGACTAAAAGTGTTCACCTGAAACCTCAATTACAGTTTACTGTGTCTATAGCGGGAGTAGTGCAGTCTTTCATCTTGGCACAGGCTCTTTCAGGTGAGATAAAAAAGTTCTGGGAGAGAATAAGAGCAAAGAGAACTTTCTTCATCTTGTGTTTGCTGTAGCTGATGACGACAAAGAAATCGTGGGGTGGTCATTGAGATAGTTGCTCCTGTTTTTCATTTTAATTTTGAACATAAATATGAAGCTTTGCAATATGCAATTTTCTTCGCGTTGTAGTATTAACAAGGAGCTCTTTTCAAGAAATGTGCGCCTGTGAAGGAGCAGTTGTAATAGCTCTACAGGGGTTACAAAAATTCACAACTAGAAGACTGTAGAAGCTGTGGAGATGTAAGCAGTTCATCTCCAGTTACACTGTGCAAGCCCTGCAGAAGCATAAGCCTAACAGAGTTGGCAACGTATTTACCTGAAGCATAGCGCAAATAAATCATCTTGTCCAGATTTATGGCCGTCTGTAATTCCAGTACTGGGGAAGGGGCACGTCTGAAAGGTGGAGCAGTTGAGGTGCTGGCTGTAACGTGTCCACTTTCAAACTTTCTCCAAAAACCTTAATTCCTCTGAGCAATTTGACTATGGAAGGAATATCCTTTGAGGAGAACCACATCCAGCAGAACTCCTTTAGGCTGAACTCGGCACTTGTTCTGCGCTTTTTTGTATTCCACCTCCTATATCAACTCCAGTGCTGCAGTCTCAGTATGTTATATCCAACATTTTCTATGACTTTTCCTCTGCAACTGATACGTCATGGTAATTCCATTATTAGTTGTTGACATAGGCTTTTTTCACACACTACTTATTTTTTTTTTCTGACTTCGTTGAATGTATTTATTAAGTCTAAAATTGGATGTTTGCGTTATTTGGAATTTCCAACTTTGCACGGTGAGCTGTAATGAGTAACATCATACTCTCCAAGTCTCTTCCAGCATTCTCTCCCACACAGAAAGGATTGACAATTCTGAATTTACACCTTCCAATTCCCAGTTTTCCCTCAAAACTCAAATGTATACAAGGTGATAGGAAAGCAGAGAGTCTTGTAAGATGCTATGTGTCACTCTGACTGCTTAATTTCTGTCCTTCCCAGTCTTTTGAGGAGTATCCTTTTTTTCATGTATTTTTAAACGGTACTTTCAGATAGTGATTTTTTTTTTTAAAAAAATTATTGAGAAGTTATTGTCTAATAAAGTAAAACATTGTAATCCATTTCCTTTTCATCTTATTGACATGGGACTGGCACCTCATCTACACCATTCTTTTTTACTCATGTGAGCATCTCAGGATGCTTTCCACTGTTATTTCCCACACTGTGAAAAACCTAGAGTTGACCGAGTGACCAGAGACCTGCTCCACCAGGCAGTCATGCAAACTCTGCCATTTGTTTTGAATAGCTTTCACTATAAGTGACATCAATAGCAAAATCTGCCTAGAAATAATTTCAACAAAGGAAGAAATAGTACAAAACCAGGTTTGTACACATCCATCAGGACAGCATTTGTGTCACTGTAAATTTAATATTTCCAGTTCCTTTCTCTCATGTTTGAGGACTGTCTCTCTTTTACCACTAGTGGAAGTCTGTAGATTAATTTTTAGAGGAATATATATTTATAGATGAATTTTTGAAATTACTCAGTTATGTTTAAAGACTATCTGAATGTCTGTTTATACCATCCTTTCTCTTTTGAAGAGCCATTTTCAAAAACTGTTAAAATTGGAGATGACCTATGTAAAACTATCAGATATTATAGGAGAGTATCACAGATGGATTTTACTGAATACTTTCTAATTTTACATTTAAAAGTAAGAGATTTTGAGGTTAATTATTTCATAAAGATTTACTTATAATTACTTTCACAGAACAGATTTTAAAAACCAGTCAAGACAAGTCAAAAAACATTTCTCATGTAAGTTTGAAAGGCATTAGTGTTTACTGAAAACAGTCATTGAGACAAATTTTGTTTTTTAGGTGGTACTTGCTTTCAGATGCATTGTGCTTTTTTGTTTAAATATGGTAAAAGTTAGTTTTTGAAGATTTACTGCTAAAGTGAAATCAGGATGTTCTTGATGTTTTTCCTTCTCTTTCTGCTGATTCAGAGAGTAATAAACCAGATACAGAAGAACAGAACAAAATGCAGCTATCCAAGGAGATCCTTCATTTCCTAAGTTGGAAATAATTAGGAAAGATGTATCTACTAACCCAATCTTTAGCTGCTTCATCTTATGGTACAGACAATAGGACTTCCTTGCATGAAAGAGCCATGTTCTAGGGTAGCAAAACCCACATTTGTGTGATTTCTGTGAATTGGTCATCCTCGTCCTTGTGGAATACTGGAGGCTAATAGAGAGGAAAAACAAAGGGGGGAAAAAAATGTTTTATTTTTCCCTTTGTTCTGCATTAGGCTGTGTTTAGACAATATAGGAATTGCCGATGGAAGTGATCAGCGGTTAGTTTTTGACTTGTGACTCGTTGGCCCTTGGGATACTGTGATGCTTCCTTATGATCCTGAAATGCAAGGAGTAGGAATTTCATCCTTGTTCTGTGCCCGGCAGCTGGCTGCAATGAGAGGGAAACACAGGCTGTCGCTGTTGTGTCTCTTCTGACTTTCCTGGGCATTTGCCCTTTTGATCCTGTGCTGAGGCTGGTGCAGTAGGACCTTCCTTCTGAGAACCAGGGCAGCGCTGCTCAAACACAAGGTCATCAATCAGATAAATACTCCTCATATTTTGGCCAAAAAGGTGTTTCAAATTTGAGGTCTTGCTTTGCAATTCAGTCTTGCTGGGTTCAACCCTTTAAGTCCAGGGCCATACCTACGATCCCAAATCCCACACGGGAAGCGTACCAAGTGACATTTATTTCACAGAGCTAATCAATAATGTAGATAACTGGTACACATATAATGAACAAAAGGGAAATATATTTCTTTTTCCTTGTACAATAAGGCTTTGTTGGGTGTTTGATTTGAGGTAATCATAAATGTCCATGAGTTTTGTTCATCTCAGACTTCAAGTGTTTGCTTTATATTTCATTTAATGGTTCAAAATTATAGAGACATGCTTTGGAGTTGACCAGGAAAAGCATGGACAAATGTGAGAAAGCTATCTTTGTACTTGCCTCTGGTTGTGCTCTACACCACTCTTCTACAGAAGCAGGTCTCTCCATATCATTTGTCTATGGATGTGTAGAGCTGAAGCAGTGGGATTTTTTTTTTTGTGGGTTTTTTTTTTTTTTGGTGTGCCCCCCCCCCCCCCCCCCCCCCCCCCGTGGCTTTTCAGTATCTGTTCTAGGCTCAGTGTTTTTGTTCATGTGAAACATTCAAAATAAGATATAATTTTCACAACAGTAATGTAAAGAAAAATTTCCATTACTCGCTTTGTGACATCAGACTAAAGACTGGGTTTTCTCTATGCTTCCTTACAGTATTCAGTTAAATTATAATTACTGATGATTCTGTCAACATCCTACCAAGTAACTATTGCGTTTCAAAGGCACATCCCAGTGTAGAAAGTTAAATTGCAGTAGGACAGCAGTGAATGTTTTTCTGTAACTATTTGAAATGCTAAGCTACATGGATTTCTTTCCTTTCTGATTTTTCTCATTGTCCTTTCAGGGACATTAACACAACTCAGGCTTAGAATATAATCTGACATGAGGCAACAGCAATATAAAAGAATTCTTTGAAGCTGTTTCTTTTTATCATGCTTTACCCTTAACAGGGTTTCTCTGGTCTAATTCCTTTGCAATTCTAAAGAGAATTACATTTCAAGTTCCATAATTGCAACAGGGAATTGAAACCTTGTTTAAAAAAAATATATATTAAAGTATTCTGTCCAAGACTGATCTTATTATCAGCTAGTGTTGATGGTGATGTTTCACATGAAAATGTTTCGAGTATTATAAAAAAGTCCTGCTTGTTATGAATGTGCATAAAATGTACAACAGGCATTAATTTAGCTACTTCTGATACATGCTTTTTGACCTCCCTGGAATGTATTTGAGAAGTTACATGCTAGCGCAAACACTACAAACTTCATAATCCTAATTTTTTCCTTAAACTGAATTAATTACATTTGTTGCTTATCTAAAATGTGGTGCCTCTGATGCTGCTTTGTCTATGTATTATTATCATATTTATGCACATATTAATTTATTAGCTTTGTAACTACAGATGGATGGTATATTCGTAGTTTTTACAAACTTTGTGCTGAATTGAGTGTGTGTTTGCAATAATAGGTATTTCACTATGTTCCCTGCTTTTTCTTACACGTTGACCATGAAAACTTGATTGTGTCTGCGTGTGGTTTTTGGAGTGTTTGGGAGAAAATACTGAAATGGTTTTGTCTTATTTGGATTTCCAGAAGAGAGCATGCGCTACGCAGTTCCTCAGGACCTTAGCTGGTGCAACCTCTGCTTGGTTGTCCCACAAGAAGGCTTGGTGAGGATCTGCTGTATTCAGTCAATTTGCATATGTAGCTGCGTTACAGATGTAGGTCGTCTTTATATTTCCTGGAAGTATGCAAATAATGTATGGGTTTTTTTAATCATAACTGGAAAACCCTTGTGTAGGAGTATCCAAATATAAATTACTGAAAAAAATGAAAAACCTTTCATACAGCTGAGCCATCTGATATAGGAGAACTATATTTGAAGCTTTTTCCTTTTTTAAGGGGAGAGCTTTTTCTATCTCCTGAGTAGTGGTTGTGGAACTGAAATTTATTTATGGTGCTAAAAAGTATGTTTTCATTCTTTCCTTATTTTATTATGTAAATGATGAACATATGGTCCTGGATCCTGAAATGGCATCAGAAAACTTATTTTTGTTAAGGAGTGAAATAGAGACAATATGACAACTTATAGTATCAGTTTTGAAAACTCAGGCTGATCTCTGGCCAAAGAAAACCAGGACAAATTATTCTCCACAATTTACAACTGCATTGTTTTCAACAAAAGAATATCCAAGTACACTCTAGGACATTTGGCTGATACTCTATTTTAAAATGAATCTAAAAGATCAACATATTATCTGTCCTGTTTAACAATAATGTCTGTCTTTGTTTTTAAAGGTGATACTTTGGTATTCTTTGAGAACACATAAACGTACATCTATACTAGAAAGTTAAGTTTATTTAAACAGTTGGTAAATATAAACAGGTGGTAATTTACTAATTAGAATTACATTTTAGTGAAAAGGGGATAAATATTAGAAAACTACAGGTGGTCAAGCTATCCCAGATAAGCTAGTTACTTAGTATTGTAACAGAGGTACAAGAAATTTTATTTTGCTTAAATGAAAATTACTTAAGAGTTGCATGAAAGATCGTCTTGATGTCTTGGTATGTAAGAAGTAAACTATGTACCTTCCATAGAAATATTTCCATTCATCAGCAGAAAGTCCTGCATCCTCCCCTTCAACTTCAAGGGGAGAACTCCCATAGACATAGTCTGAGCAGTACATATTGTCATAAATAGATGCTCTGTTTTAGGGATAATATCACAAACCCCCAAATCTTATAGGTAGCATCTTTGGCTTTAAAAATGATTCCCTTTTGATGTGCTGTGAGCGGGGAACAATACTTCAGTGCAAATAAACATACACTATGCTCTGTTACCCTTTGGGTAGCTAAATGGACACCAAACTATACAGAAGTAGCAAACTATATTGAAACATCAAATTCTTCTAAAATATTATGCTTGAAAAAAATGTAAAAATGTTGCAATATTGTTAACAAAATTAATTATAGAAATGTGTGGCTGAACGCCATGTGAGCCTGCATTATTGTTCTAATACAGTGATACAGCAAATTAGGTAAGCATTTTATGTCCTTAAATAGGGCTGTTGAAGCCTGTGATGTTATTTGCCAGCCAAGAGCATGCATGAACTTAAATTTTTACATGAATTAGAGTTACACAGATCATAATTTCTGGTTTTGTATAACACTTGTTGCTGCATTCGCTAAATATATTCCTTGTAGAAAAAGTAATAATACAATGTTGGTTATTCTCTATCTGTATGTATTTAATTGTAGTTTCTTAGTTTACACCAAGGGCATTAGTTGCTAGTCTGTAATTACAGCTTTTATGTGATCACAATTGATACAACAATTGCGTTCTTTTGGGGAAGAACACTTAGATGTGCAGTTGTGCACATCCTTACCTCCTTAAACCCACCGAGAATGACGTATTTGCAAGAATCCCTCAAACAATTTGAAAATGCAATGGTTTCATACCAAAAGTGCCACATCTGATTGCATCCTGTCTGTTACTAACTTACTTGTTCCTTTCTTTCTCTATTATGAACATTATTCTGACCTCTTTTCCTGATTTCACTGTAAATGGCTAATTTCTGATGTCTCTCCTAAACTGCTTGTTCCCTCTTTGATTAAAAATTATTTGTAGAAGACCTGTTCATCGATAAAGCTCCATTTAGATTATTGGAGACGTGCCTGAAAGCCAGCACAGCTTTGTACTGCTGTAGCACCTTTTCTGAGCATTCCCCACTGCTCTGAGGGGAAACATCAGCTCCAGAACCGATTTGTGCTGACGGTGCACTGACAGAATTGCCCCATTTGTGATCTGGATGTGAAGTTAGCCTACATTCTGTCTTGTTAAAAATAAATTATATATAGTATATTTAAATAAAAGACTAACAGTCATAGGAAAAAAAAATCTGAATTGCTAATAATGTTTTCTGTAGAACTCAATCAGGATGTTTTTATTATTCTCCATACAAACCTCTACAATTACAGTCTAGTGTTTTTTTTTTTTCCTTAGGAGCATTAAGCTCTTGCCTGTATCAGGAACCCAGTGTTTGCGAGCACTGAGACTCTAAAATAGTGTGTCTTGTCTTATTTACCAGTGGGAAAAATCCATTGAGTAAGATTGTCCTGAGGAACAGTGGATGGCACTGTTGGTTTGCAGCTATGAATCTGCAAAAAAATGGAGCAGGACAAGGCAACCTTAAAAAAAAAAAAAGAAAAAAAAAAAAAACAAACCCCACACACAATAAAAAAAAAAAAACCCAAACCAAAACACCCCAAACCAAAAACCCTCAAACCAACCTCCCTCCTTCCAAACCCAAAAATATATCCCACCCCTCTAAAAAGCCCCAAACAAATTAAACTGTAAAGCTGTATCTTCTTAAAACAGATGGAATAATTCTGAGACTGTGTGTCAGTGCTCAAAAAAAAATCTCGAACTGATGAATATAACATGTAAGATTAAGTAGTAAATTGGGTCCTTATTCCCCAGTCTGTTAGCTTGACATTGTGGTTTTGTCACAGGAGGGGGAAAAAAGCCCAGCTGGCTAAGGTGGGAGTTAATGGTGGTAAATTCATTTGGCAAAAGTGCTAGAAGAGCAATGCCTCCCTCTCGCAAGGGAGGGTTGTTAGTGTTTGCGGGTTTCAAGGCTTGCTGTGTAGCAAGATCACACCTATGCAGAGGAGCAGAGGGAATGTGCTCGGTCATTTGGAAACTACTTACAGATGTTGTCTGGAAAATAGGCTGTAATTATCAAGTCTGGTTATTGGGAGGAGGGGCGTGTGGGTGAAGGAGTGGTGTGTGCTTGGAGTTTATGAAGAAATAAGCATTGGAGTTTAAGACCCCAGTCAAAAGCATAATGAGAGACCTATGAGATTCCTCTCATTGATTGTAGCTACCTTCACATGAAGAAGTTAGATGCGTTTGAATGTTTGGGTCTTTGCTTTTGAAAAGATCAAATGCATTTGTTTTGTCCAATTGTATTTTAAAATGCACAGTACACATTTGACCAATGTGCCCTGGAGAAGTCAGATATGGGCATGGCCAGTCTGCTCATGAATGTGCAGTAGTCGGTCCAAATCATAGACACAAAAAAATCTAATATTGAGCAAAGACCTTGCTATGAAAGGGCTCAATGCCTTTTATGCTTGTTTGTCAAACGCTGAAAGTTAATTTAATTCCTATCATGTAAATGTCATTTAAAGAAAGAGTGAATCTCTTAAGGAAAAATATAACCAAAAGATGAATACAGCTGTCATTATCACTAATCCTTTATTTCTGATCTCCAAAGAGAGAGAAAATTTACTTGCAAAAGTTCTACTCAATTTTAAAATTACGAATGTAACGTTACAACGTTTCTACATTCCACCAAATGTCTAAGCCCTTGAGAATCACATAGATGCTTGGTAGCTAAGAAACGTGCAGTGCTGTAAGTCTTTTATCCTTCTTTAGAAAGATGCCTGCTGCAGTTTGTAACAGTGATGGTAAGAGCCCATTTAAAATTATGAGGAACTACTGATTGATTAATTCACCACAAAAATAAACCTAATGGCTGGAAAGAGAAGCAGCACCTTTGTGAATAATACCAAATAATTTAATTTAACCTGGTATAAGTAACGCTACAGCATTTCTTATAGAGTATGAAAGACAGGGTATGAACTATGAAGTTACCATTCAGAAATGTTTTTTGATTTGTATTTTTAAGAGAATTAACATCAAATCAGGTTCAGTATTAATTAATTTGAAATTCAGCCTTTTCCTAATTTTGTCAAAGAAAAAAGACCCAGTGGATTTAATGAGGCAAACGGTTTATTTCTTGCCAAAATGAGCCGCTTCAGTCAAATGTATGAATGGCAGTTTGCTCTTCAGGTCATGCTCCACTTTAGTACTGATAGTACATAGAGACAAAGAGTACTGGTCCATCATCTGTGTTTGTGTTCTCTTTTAAGATTACATGTGGTTTAAGAAGGAACTTGTCCTAAATTAGCACCTTTTAACACCAAAGTAGTATAAAATATTGATACCATAGCTATTTAATCTATATCCTGTAGTCATCATGACAGTTTTTATTTACCTAATCAGTTTCATAGTCTAATAATACATTGCATTTAGGAGGCGATAATGAAATTACAGCACTCTCAGTGTTAATTTTCTGTATCTGAATTCCCTACAACATCTCTCTAGCATTTGTGCCAGCTCCAAAAATATCACACACAACATCATCCTAGCCGCTTCTGGAGCGTGTTCATAATGCGCTTCACCTGCCAAGGGGACAGTGCCGCTTCTGCAAACTTGGACTATGAAGTAATCAGTTCAGCCTAGTTCTGATCATTTGTATTGATCCTTATTCCTTATATAAGCCTAAGAATTTTTGAGTCTTTGTACAAGACTAAGACTACTTTGTCTACATCAATATAATTCAGGATTAGGTGCTAGGGAGCATTGCAACAGCCAAAGAAATCTTATGCTGATGTTTGTTTTTCTACTTGCTTAACTGTAAGGAAAAAAAAAAAAAGAAAAATATACTTGGACTTTCAGTGCTGCATAGGAACTTTGGCTAATATGTTACCTTTTTTTTTTCTTTTTCTTTGTTTTCCTGCCACACAAAATCAAGATGGCTTTTAACTCACAAACTGAAGACTCTTATTATCAGTGACATGCCTTAGATTAGAATCCTTTCAGATGATGAATATGCTTGCCAATTAAAAGATTATGGGAGGAAATGAAACAATTTAGTTATGGAGGAGGATAAGAAAAGTGCAGTGGTGCAATTCAGAGAAGACGGAGAAAAGAGATAATGGTGAAATAGCTAGCTGAAACTAGCTTCAAAATTTAAAAAGAATGCTAAGCCAATCCCTTTTTCTGCTCAGATTCCTGGAGAGGAAATTGAATGCAGCCCTCTGAAATGCTGGGGGAAATAGGCTGTGCTAATAGAAAAACCTCAGCATGGATAGCAGCCAGCAGTAAAGTAGAGAAATATGGCTTTTTTTTGCCAAAAAATCAGGCTAGAGATATTGAGTACAATTTCAAATTCAGTGTTGCACTTGTCCAGCTTGTATATCCTGATACATTTTGTTTCTAAACATGCTTTATTACCACTAATTTACAAATACGCTGTGATTGATGTTGTTTGTTATTTAATTTGTTAAAAGCATAATATCTTCAGGAATAGCTATGATGAAGGTAGAAAACGTAAAAAAAAAAAAGTCTGGTTAGACTGAGAAGTGGCATTACACAACTTATTGATTCCAGATTATTAAACATGTATTACTATATATAGTACCTAAGTATGATCGTATAATATGGTCTGTCTGGGTAGATGAAGTGTTTCTATTATGAGTGACATCTTACTCCAAAGTAGGAGTCTGTTTAAAAGCCTTGTTGCATGAAACCACTACTTGGTTAATATTGTGGGTGTCTCAGTTAAACCCACAAAGTCCTCATTTCAGAGCTGATACAGATAAACAGAGTTTTCTGGGAGATGATATCCATAACAGGATAAAATAGTCAAGCAGTGGTTCGAGAGCTGAAACCATAGTTTGCTTTCTGCACGGCTATGTTGAAGTGTCTGTTTCATCTAAAGATAACAGTAATTTTGGGGAAGAAATGTAAAAAAGTCAGCAATGATACAAGTAACAAACTTTGAAAAGGTGCAACCAGTAAATGGTAGGTGTGTCCTACTGGCAATATGATGAGCTAAGTGCTGTATTGATTTAAGTCTATTTCCTGTTTGCATATTAGCAGTCACTCTGCAGACCTCACCAAACTTATGTTGGGGTAAAATTATGATAAGCAAAACCAGATCACATGATTTGTTTGTTAAAACCATGTCTAGTTTGGGAGTTTCTGAAGTCTAGGTTGTGGTTGACTGGTACATAGAGCTCCACAGAGGTGTGACCTTGAAGAAGACTTAGTATATATTCTGATCTGGTAACAGCTATAGTCTTAAACCAGATAAGGAGTTGTGCTGTGCTGTTAAATCTTTGGAACATGATTATGAGATCTGTGTGACCAAGAATGAAAGGTAAATGCTGTTACCTTTCACTAGTGTCAATGCTTTTTCCTATTGATGACCTTCTCCCTTTGTTAGATTTTTCTCTTTCCTTCCCTCTTTTCCAAAGTGCTTTGAGTCCTGGGATAGTCTGTCTTTTACTGTACTGGTTGCCAGACAGGGAGATGTTATGCAGTGGTGTGATTTTGTCCAGAACACATTCTTTGGGCTATGCTTTCATAGCCCAATATTCATTTTTACTTTTTCCCTATTCAGACTTATGTCTCTAGTATGAGAACTGGTTGGAAATTTTATAGATAGATACTTCTTGGGATATATATCAGTTTGTTAAAATAGATGTTATATTGGAAGGACCTAGTGTACTTTCACCAAGAATGATTTTTTTTTTTTTTTTTTTTTTTTTTTTTTTTTTTGGGTCTTGGCTGGCCTTACAAGTTAAAATGTGAGGTTCACCTGTATTAGCCAACAAGCTGACAGGTGAGGTGGGTAGGAGATACAGAGCCCAATAAATCTCTCCTACAGGAGCTGTCCTGCTTAGTGAAACTATTTTTGTTAAAGCAATGACCTGAATCCTGGTTATGCACGTTTGCCACATTCCTAATCACTGAAGAGTGTCTTTTCTTTCTCTTCATTCTCTCTGCTTTCATGTGTATATAATTTACTTGACAAGCTGGAGGAGAAACTGCAAAACAGGCACAGTGAATTGGGACTTCAAATCTGTGATCGGGACTGCTACCTGGGGAGCTTTGGTGACCTTTAAGATCCCATCTCCAAGCAGCATATTGCTGCTTCTGGGTTAATTTTGAAAAATTGGGAAGTTTTATGCTTGTTACAGTGCAAAATGGAATGTTTTTAATGCTTTGAAAGCTAAGGAATACTGTTAGTGTCTAGATGAGAAATGTTAGTGATGTTTTTTAGGAACAAATGCGTTATATTTCAGATTGACCCCAGCCAAAGGAGTGGTCTTTGTGGTAAAATGACCTCATGTGAAGATAAAACACATTGCGTAATTCGGGTGAGATCGATATCAATGATATGAGAAATTCAGGATGGGAAGAAAATTACTTCATAAAGAAAGAAAAGCTTTTAGAATTACAGAAATAAAGTGAACGTGCTAGAAAAATAGATTCCGAAAATCTAACAGCAAATGGCTGAGTTATTGAACACTAAGTTCTAGACAGCTTTAACAACACTTCGACAAAATGTAAAGATGTATTTGGGTATATACAGATGAACATCAGGAGATGGCAGTAGTGCTTGCTGAACTGCAAAATAAGAATATAGAAGAGAAACCCCTAGAAATTAAAATAAGCCATTTTATAAGTTTGCCAAAGCAGATAACAGTATTCTAATTTATTAGAGCTCTATACAACCATCCTATTTAAATTGCAAGTTTTATTGACTATTTGGTATGCTTAGTATAGAATTTATTTTTTACTTTAAAGCATTGAAAGCTGTCGTGTATGCTTATCAATAACATACTAATATCAGGATTTTGAAAGACTTTCTAGAACAAATATCTGATTTTGTCCTTGGCCAAACTTATCATTTATGTCTCTTGAAAGGTTAAAACATCAGTCTTATTCAGGATATCAGCTTTTAGCAGGCACTACATAAAATAGTAATCACTGCTTCCTAGAGGCAAAACTGTAGTGCAGTGCTTTATATACAGTCATTTAATTTTACTGATTATGTGTGTGACTCGGAAATATGTACTTGAACTTATTCTAGAAAACAATGAAAAGGGAAGCCCTTCATTTGTGTGCAGAGTTTCCACATGTGATCTTTGCGTTGCCAAGTACCTTTGACTTCCTTCAGCATGCATCTGATACTTGAAATTTATTTTGGAGGCTAATCACAGTTTAAATGCTTTGAAATGACCCAAAGGGGGGAAAAAAATCTTTTTATGAAGTTGTAGGAAGCAAATTTCAGAGGAAGTGGAGTTTGTTTTATTAGTGAAATATAATTCAACAATAAATATTGAACAGTAGCATATAATGTGTAGCTAATGGATGAACGAGGCTATGTGGGTTTTTTGCATTTGTGGAAGAGAAAATACTGAAATGCAGAAACTCAAAGTATAGTCACTCTGTGGAGAAAGTATGTTCATAATTACTCATTATTCTAAGAATATTACATTTTTCCTTAAGACTGTGAACAACCTTAGATTTTTTTTTTTAAATATATCTACACATTAAAAAGCTTAGCATTATTAAATAACAGTCCCTACAAACTACACCTTGGTATTGCCAAGCAGGAGAATAGGAAACTGAGGAAGCCTTTTGGTAAACTGTGTGCACCAGTCCAGTGCAGAGCCACCAGCAGAAGTAGGTGTTCAAGCTGCCACACCATCAAGTCAAACCTGTCTGTGCTTGATCCTGATTGCTGCATAGCAGTCCACACCAGAGTGATGGATCCTTGAAAATGGAACCTTCCTCCCCCCGCCCCCCCCCCCCCCCCCAACTAGGATAGGACGTGGAGATGAGGGTGGGACCTTCTTTTCAACTCAGGCTGCACTAGTTAGATTTAAGTCCATCAGTGCAGCTCATACAGCTGTGACAGATGTTAAAACTTGTGGGCTGAGTCCTTTGCACTCTGTTTTGTCCAGGACTGAAGCTGATTGCTCTTCTGGTTGTGCTGACTCAGATTGAGAGACCATACTTGAAACTGTGTTGTGGCAAGTCTAAAAGTTAAAAAGAAATATTGGGAAAAATAGCAGTCAAAACACATGATATCACAAAATTCTTGGCAGACTGCAGTGCAGGGGCTTCCTAAACTGTAGGAAGTTGCTTTCACCCTATTATGTTCATCACCTTTGAATTTGTGTAATCAGTTTTTAAATCCATCTTCATCATTGGTTGCAGCAATCAATCCAATAATTTATTTATATGTGTGTGAGAAAGATTTTCCTTTTGTTTTAAACCTGCTGCCTGAAAAATTCATTTGGTGTCCATTAGGTTTTTTTTTTATGAGAAGTAGTGACTAATCATTCCCTATTAATCCATTCTCACTCACCATTTTTCCTCAGCTGAGGAGTCTGACTTTATTTAAACTCTTTTCATATTGGAGCCTTTGTATATCCCTGATGATCCTTGTTGTTTTTCCCTTTTGTCATGTCCTTCCTGAGATGGAGCAGTCAGAATTACAAGTGCTGTTCAGGATGCTGGAACAACATGAATATATGTAATGGAATAATTATATTATTTTTGTCCTTTTCTCTGTTCCTTTGCTAAGAGTTCCTAGCATTCTGGTTGTCATCTTGTTGGCTTCTGAATGAGATGCTGATGATTCAAGGAACTATCCAGGAGATACCCATCCTGAGCAGTAAGAGACAAATACTATGTGGGTATAGTATGGTTAGTTTTTTTTTTTCATTTACGTTGTTTTGTATTTGTCAATGCTAAATTTCACTTTGTATTTTATCATTCAGTCTCTCAATATTCTGAAATCCTCTTGCAATACTTTGTAGTCTATTTTAGGTTTCACTACCCTGAATAATTTTGTATAATCATTGGGTATTATCACCTCTATTCATCCTCTTTCCAAAGCACTTATGTGTGTCTGAAATAGCACGGGTTCCTCTACAAAGCTGTAAGTGTGACCTTCATGTTTTGAAACATCTTTTACTCCTGCTGTTCCTGTGCAGCTCCGTTGTTTATCCCTTTCAGCTTTTAGGGGGATAATGAAGTAGGGAAAAGGCTTTTAAAGTCACAGCAGTTAAAGTAGGTTTTTTACTCTGTGTTGTGTTTCAGTTCACAGTATTTTAGTCTGTTGGCTACTTGTTTTCTTTTTGTGAGTTTTGATGCTGTCATGTACTTCTTCTTGAAATCAAACTTTTTTAGTAGTGTTTCTTTTCATTTCAAGGATGTTGACTATGAATATTATTGAAGAATACAGTATCAGTGGTTACCTTGTGAGTTGTCTTTCCAAATGTTTGTTTAAATCAAGAACTCAGGATTTTCTAACTAGTTGCTTCAAACGAATCATTATTTATGTGTTTAAAGATGCCTTTATCTCTCAATATTTCACACTCAGTGCGTTATTTGGTTGTATTTCACTCACACAATCCTTTTTCTCTTTCTGCAGGTAAACAAAAATCCATGAGAGTTCTGCAGTACTCATTACACTGAATTTATTTTATTTGGCTGTAGGCTTTATTTCACAATAAGGCATTTCTCTGTCACAACTAAATCCTTTATTCCTACCAACTCAGTTTTGAAATATTAATGGTCCAGTTGTTTGTAGAGAATACAATTTTGCAGTATTTTTGTCATTAGATTATAACATAATTGCTCAAAGTGTTAGTAATTTTGTACTGTGAAGACCTGACATCATTTCAGTAACATGTCTCTCTCTAACTGAACATCTGGGGAGATGGATGTGGTGACTGAATGCTGTTATATCTGCCCGTTCTGGGCTTCTCTCTTTCAGGGGTTTATTCACTTATCAGGGGAACTGGAAAAAAAATTTGATCTAACTTTATTGCATTAGTAAATTTTTCTTTTTTTTTTTTTTTTTTTGTACTTAGGAGAAAATATTACCACTATGTTTAATCCTACTATTAACCACAAGACCAAAGAGTTTTGTTTGTTTTCCCTAGGCTTAGTTCTTCCTTTTTAAATACTTCTCTTCAGAGTAGGTGTAGCTGGAAGAGTTTGGAGAATGGCAGGTGATGTGTGTTGCACTGTGTTTGACAGTGCAGCCAACAGTCATGGCAATTTGCTGTGCACACAGAGGGGGACCAAAATCTTGGCCAGGGACACTGTATGCATCTTCAACAACATTGGTGACAGGCCACAGAGCACATATGCTTCCTGGCATGTCAGGGCCCTTGACTCTGTGAGCTTCCGGCCTGTCCTGCTCAGCATGAAGCTCTTCAGGCTGGGGTGCAGGGAGTGCCTGGGGCCTGTCCCTGAGCCGGGGGCAGGGGGAGGTGATCTTCCCGTGTGCTTTGCATGACTGGGAAATGGAAGAGTCCTGTCACAGTGAAGGCTGGAAGCTAGCAAGGATGTCTACTCCTCTGCCAGCAGAGTGGCAACTACAGAATAGGTTCAGTGCCGCAACAGCAGGTGGGAGGCTAGGATGTTGGTCCCTCAAAGTGTCTATGCTGGCTTAGCCTAAGCCATGCAGGAGGTCTGTGAGGAAGAAGTGAGTTATCATTCTGGGAGACTTTCTGCAGTGTGGGACAGAGAAACCCTATCTCTTGACCTGACCAGATGTCTTGGGAGGTTTGTGGCTTGCCAGGGGCTTGGATCTGGAATGTTGTGGAAAGATTGTGGAGACTTTTCTGGCCCTTGGACTATTATCACCTGCCATTCTTCCATGTGGGCACCAACATTAGTGCTAGATGATATCTAGGGCATATAAACTCTGACTGCATGGCTCTAGAGAATGGTGGTCAACAGCATAGGCACACACCTGGCTTTCTCCTCAATCCTGCTCATGAACAGGGAAGGTTTGAGGAGAAGTGGATGGATTCTGCAGGTCAACAAATGGTTGCACAGCTGATGTCAACAAAGGGATTAGGCCTTTATGAATGTGGGACTCTGAGGATCAAAGGCTGCTAGAAAGATGGACAGGATCCATCTGACAAAATGGATCCCCTGCACTAAGGAGTAAAATAAAATTGTTTCATGCCCCACATATCTGTAAAACCATATCTTGTTGTGGGAAGCAGGATCAGAGCTTTCAGGAAAGAAAGATTTTGGTGGCTTTTTTTTTTTTTTTTCTTCCTACCTACCTACTTGTTGATGGGATGACTTGCTCAAGTTTGGGAGTGTTTGGGTGCTTACTAGAAGCAGACTTTGACAACAGCAAGGAATATTTTCTACCAAGTTCCACTAATGAGGAGTTTAATGCTATAAGGGGATCTCTGGTAATGCAAACCTTTCAACTTGTAGATCAGTAAAGTACTCGGCAATGCTATTAAT
The DNA here is from genome assembly GCF_036417535.1 of Chlamydotis macqueenii. Classification (NCBI taxonomy): domain Eukaryota; kingdom Metazoa; phylum Chordata; class Aves; order Otidiformes; family Otididae; genus Chlamydotis; species Chlamydotis macqueenii. The sequence goes on from NC_141561.1 coordinate 8,763,568, forward strand.
TTGTCAATAGGTAAGATTATTTTTTTTAATGCCTTTTTGTAGAAACTGAGAATTAGATTCCATGGGATGAGCAGTTGTTAATTCCTAACAACAAAAAAAAAATTGTTATATGATACTGACAGTAATGAAAAAAAATCATGCAAAATGTTATACAGAAGTCTGGTTTCCTGGAATCTTTTCAATTTTAGTCTAATTTTTGATTGTGACAAGATTTGGGTCTGTTTAAGTATTGCAATCTCAATCTAATTGGCCATGGCAGTTAATGTTAGATATTCCTGCTGAGTAGTATTATTGGACATGTTCTCCTACCCGCAAACATACAGCTCTGCTAAACTCATTATAATGCTCTCTTAATATGGAGGGCTTCTAACACAACAATCATTAATGGTTCTGCAACTAAGTTACAATCCAGTAAACTAAATACTGGAAAACTATGTTTACTAAAATATTGGGACACTCTTAAAATCTGATTAAAAATTAAAAGTGTGTCTGAGTAGAGAGTACATCTTTAGCAGGCTGTTGTTTCTTCTTTTCTGATTTCCTGTCAGAATTATACTCTGAAATGTACTTAGAAGGTTCTTCTTTTTCTCTCAGTCCACAACATCGTGTATCTGAAGTGAATTTTGGTATAGAAAGTTAAGCGACTTGGTTTGGGTCTCTCTTTTGTGTCAGGACTTGCAAGCTCTCAACAGAGAAGATCGATAGATGAAGACGACTGGTTGCAATTTTCCTTTCTCTTCCATATTAGCACAATAGATGACAAATCGAAAGTCTGAGGTGGGAATTGCCATAGAAGATGGATGGAGAACCAACCCTCCACCTTCTGAACTAACAGGAAAAGAGAGCATCAAATAAGGAAGATGAGACTTAAAAAAGAAAAGGAAGTATACGAAATATTTTTTTTTAATATGTGTATCTTTTCCATAAGACCTCTGAATGCTTTGTCAGGTTTTTTTTTTGTACAGGCACTGAATTCATGTTCAGCCTTGAGTGAAATCTTTAAAGATCTAACGCCTTTCTCGTAGCATTTTCATGAATATGAAAAAGCAGAGTGCATTTCAAATGATGAATAGTAGTGAAACTATTAGGAATAATAGCACGGCTACATTGTATGGGCAGAGACATTATCAAGGTGAGTAAAATCTGTTTTAGTATATTGACTTGATTGGCAGGTAACCATGGTTTCTGCTTTTCTCCTCCTCTCCAGTCACACACTTTAGTTTACTGGATACATACCCTTGGCTACCGGAAAGAAGTTGGTTTTACACTTTGAGGAAAGAGAGCCAAAGCAAAGCATTCCTGGAGACTGAATGGCTATGTGAATTATGAAAGAGTTGCAAAAAATAGTGTATAATTATTCTAAGGAGTTTTTATCACAGCCAATTGGAGTGACATTACCAATGGCAAGACTGGCAAGCACATAGTCATCTGTCATTTAAATGGGCACCGGAAAGCTAAAGCTTTAAAGTTCAAACTTGAGCTTTAGGCCAACTATCAAGAGCTACATGTATGCCCCAGAGGCAGCTATTATTCAAATATTCCTTTCTATTCTCTGGTTGAATTGTGGTTAGTAAAAAGAGGAGTTTCGCTTTTTATTTCTAAATAAGACCACAAAAAAATACAATGATCTGAACAATAATTTTCTACTCTAAGTCACATGTTAAGAATCTACTTTGTTATATAACAAAGAATTTTGTAAAGCTTTGTATTATGAGGTACTGTTTTTCCATTTTTGTCTATGAAGTATTGCTAAAGATCTGATTACTTTTAATTTTGGATGAGAATAAAAATGAAATCTAGAAAAAAAAATCCTACCTTTAACTAAAATTCTGAAATATGCACATTTATCAGAATTAAACCCCACAGCTTTGGAAGTTTATGATAAACATCCATTTGGCTTTGGTAGGATTTCATCAGGTGCTTACAGTTACTTCTTAACTTTGCATTAATAAATTTCATGGCATAATACCTATTGGCCAGTTTTCATATGCTATCTACTGGGTTGTTCTTGGTTTTTTTTTTTAAACTTTGCTAGAGAAAATAATTCTTGATTTCAACCAATTTCTTTGTCATCACAATTAGTAAATATAGGAAAAGTGTAATAGCAGTCTCAATAGCAAAGCTAGACTTTTCAATCAGTAATTAAAATTGATCTGATTAACATTTGTTTTAAGTTCAGATCTTCACAATAGAAATAATGGATTGTATTTAATATTCTTTTTTAGATATTAGCCTTTGAGATGTCAGTTGAAGTAATCTAAACAGTCAGGGCTTTAAAGTTATCTGGCATCTAGAAAGAATAATTTCTTTGGGATATACTGATCTTTGTCTGTCTCAAACCTCTTGAAAATGTTAATTAGTACCAAATAAAGAACAATGAAAAGTGTCTGCAGTCTCCCTTGGAGATTAAGATTTGGGACAAGTAATTTTGCACGTGAGATGAATATGCAAGTGTAAAGAGATTTAAATATCTGATTTTAGTAGGTTTCATCCCACTGGGAGAGACACTTCTGATTATCTCTGACCTATACCAATTATCGTGATTCTCCCTGTAGGCTAGCCATAATTTTAATAACTAATCAAACTAAGCCTGAAGGTTCTGTAAAATGCCAAATGTGTACTTGCACTCTTGCTACTTACAGAGCTCATACTTGCTACCTGACCTTGTTTCAGTTTCTTAAACTCCTTATTCTAAATCCGTTGAAATATTTACCTTTTAAAGTAGGATTTCTTGGAAAGCAAAATAAAATCGATAACTTATTGGGTTATAACTTATTTGGTTTTTGTTTCGGATCAAGCATAAATATAAAATAGTGATATACTTTCAGTTTAAATGAAAGTTGGCTTGATGGATGCTGAGACATGAAGTGTGTCAGTAGTGCAATGGTACAACTCAAAATTCTAAAGCAGTAGCCTCATTAAAATTGATATGCGGTTGACAGTACCGACCTCACCTTACTTTTTAGGTCGATGGCATGATTGTCTATTAGTATATATACTAAGAGGACTTTCTTCTGCAATGTAGGCTTCAGGAAGCCCCCTAGAATCAGAACTGAAAAGAGTGCTCTGCTGAGGTGAGAGTCAGGATTGCTCTTCCAAAAAATACATTGGCTGAGCTGAAACAGGAAATTTTGCTTTTATTCATGAGAGTGCTCAATTCGGGAGAAGTTATTGGGAAACTTTAGGCAGTTTGTTTCTCTGCTCAGTCTTTGTGGCTCTGTGTCTTGGTAGTATGAACACATTAACGTTGTCCTGTGAGAGACAGTGTGTTGAGCTTATGCTGCTGTAGGTCAGAGTAAATTTATAGAACGATGTATAGTAAACAATTTTGGCTGTGCATACAGTATTGCATATAAATTCTAGAGTCAAACCCATTTCTTGAGGTGAAATGTATTTAGAAAGTCCCTGTTGAAATGCTGTTCACAGTTGTATATAAGGTAAAGATCTTCACAGAAATTAGTAGAGTTGTATATAGTGAAAACTAGCATTTAAATCAGTATCTTTGTAGTAAGCTTTTCCCAATTACAATTTCTCCATGTTTGTATTTTTGGGGGGTCTTTCATTTTCTTACCTTGACTAGGTTACAAGATTATTTTTTTTAATAATAAATTACATTACTTTTTCTCTATTCTTCTGTTGCTATCTCTTCTACATGCTTCTCACGCAGCCCTTTCTGTAGATGCCCAATTTGCGTACTCCTCTTCCCCTCTTCCGATCAGCTTTCTTCTACTCCTATCATAGAAGCCTGTTGTCACTTCACTGTGTTGCTACAGGCTGTGCTTATGGCTGCTATTTCTAATGTTTCATGGCTACCTCTTAACCCTTTTTGGTCTTTTACCTGTATTTTTAATGCATTCTGCATGCTCCTGTGCATGACGAGCAGAACCAGACTATGTCCTGTTGTAATACACTTGGTATCAAAAATCATGGTTACTGCACTCAGAGAATGCAAACCTTGAAAGGAGTTTTAGCTCCATAAAAATAAAAATCAAGCCAGTAAAATTTTATAGGTTTCAAATTTACTTTCATGCATGCTCCCATCCATTAAAAAGTAACACTTCTAGCTGAAACCAATTAGACATGTTTAGGAGTGTGGCATTCTTAAATGTTAGTATTTCAGGCAGTAAAGTTATGCTAGCTACTTTCTGTTACTCTATAGAATGTTTTGAAATCTACTATACTGACTTTCAAGGCTGATACAGTTTTGAAAGTTGGGAAGGGATCAGTGAGGTTTGGGTTTTTGTTTTTGTTTTTTTTTTCCCCTCCCTGTATGCAAGGCTGCTCAATATTTCAAAATGTAATCTATGCCCTTTTTCTGTCAAATGCATATCCTCTGCTGCTTCTGGGTCCTATAAATAAATGCTAGTTTTTAAGATTTGCTTTTGAGAAACAGTAAGGGCTACCAGTGCTGGAGTGAATAATAAAATTTAACTTTGATTTTAACTTTACAGGACTCAGGGTGGGTGATGCCTTATAAAATACTGTCTTAAAACCCACGGAGATTATATCTACTGTATGCTTTTTATCAAGCAAGTCAATTATATTTCAAAAGATATCAAGTTTATCCGGCAAATCTACATCTGCTAAATCCACGTTAGCTTTTATCTCATTTTCTATTTACTTTCTTGTCCTGCAGTGCACATTCCTTTAAAATGCTTTCTAAACTCTATGCTAACGAAGTCTGACTAATGAATGTGCAGCTGGATGGTCATCCCATCCTCTTTTGTATGCTGAGGTACTTATTCCCTGAGCAACGTTTGCTTGCTTTACCTGCAACTGGCTTGGTCAAGTCCCTTTAGGGTCAGACTGCTCCAAGGTCATAAATCACAGTTTCTAGGCTTTTTTTTCTGCTATGCCTGAAGCATCAGAATTCAGTCTCTGAGATAGAATTTGGAATTGTTAAAGCAAAACATTTCAATTGCAGAGAAATGCTTTTTTATCCTTCTAAGAGAAGCTTAAAAATATCTACTCCTTACTGCAGAACACAACATAGTGCTTCGGGTTCCCCCTCTCCCTCCCCTACCTCCCTGAAGGTGTTCCTGATTAATAGAAAACACAAAGGATCTCTGACTGAGAAGGTGCGATTTTTTTCCTTTATTGCAGGCAACAGGATGGCTGTCATATGTAAAGTTAGTCTGGAATTTGAATTACTGTGGCCCAGTGATGCTTGCGCACAAGTGCACTTTGAACAAAGAAAGTGTGTAGCCTATTAGCTGAGACTCAGACTCTGACTGAATTTCATGTCTCACTCTTAATGGAAATAAACACTCCCTAATTAGAAAACTTTGGCTGTACCAGCACATGCTTTTGCACTGCTGCTATTTGATTCGCTTTGCGATGTGTCAGCCAAGGCAGTACCTAAAAAAAATTACTTCACCTCTCCATTGGTAATTTATAAATCTGAATGCACACACAGATTTTTACTAACAGGATTGCTGGGTTGTTAAATCATTTGACCAAAGCTTGAAGAGTCTTAATTTCTCCTTGAATCATGGTCTCAGAATTTGGAGGACTGATTGGCATATTTAATGCCAAGAACAGGAACAATTTGAAAAATAGTGTAAGTAGAGAGTTAAATTGCAATCATCTTTGCTTGCATTAATAAACACCAGTTTTTAATCTTGAGTAATTTAAAATGCTCTTTCCAGTTATGATTGTTTCAATTAACAATCTTAATTTTGCATTAATTTTGCGTAGCATTTCGTATTAACTTAGTTTTGTTTGAACTTAGGACATTCAGTGAGAAGTATGCCTAGTTAAATGATATTTCATGGAATATATATAGATAAGCTATTTTTAAAAAAAACAACATACCATATGCAGTATATTAAGGACAATATAAAATATATTTAAAACTAATTAAAAGTTTATCTGTTTTATGTGAGATTAAATATAATAGATTGTACATATTTTGGTAAAATGGACCAAAAAGAAAGGTGCTGTAGAGCTATGTGGAAGAATATATGTAAGAAGTAATACAACAAATTTTATTAGATGGACAAAGATAATTGGAAAGGACTTGATGCCACTGAGAATCAAGCTAAAATTTTGAGGACAGTGCACAATATCTTTATTGTTCAGTTACTTATGATGCTCTTTGCATTTTTTTTTTTTACTTAGTTCTATTTTTGACTATAGAGAATAACTTTTACACTTTTCCAACACTTTGTATATCACTTCTAACCAATTAATCCAAGAGAAGAACTCTCTTCCTATCCTGGTTTAGCTGGTTTACTTTCTCCAGAAGTATAGGGAAGACTTTCTCAACAATCCCATATATTTACACTTAAATGTAGGAAAACTAATTTTTAAAAGAGCAGAGTGAACAAGGGAAGAGAGTAACAGGAACTCTTAAACAGAAAGCTAAACATCCAGCTGAGCACTTCACTTCTGAAGTGATTTGAGGTAAATATATAGCTAAGAACAGTAGTAGCTACGAGTAGTAATATCACTTAGTCTGGAAGGAAAATAATATTTTTAATGCTCAGAGACCAATTTGATATGAAGTTGTTTTTTTCAAACTCTTAATTTCTGAGTGTTATTGGTATTACTCCAAACATTTGGTCACAGGGTGAGCATTATGTTGCCTGTATCTATATAATTAGTGCTTCAAAGTCTGCATAAAGTAGAATTGTCTAGTATCTATAAAATCCATCAAGTAGTTTTTCAGTATATTTAGGTACTTATGTATTTGAATCCTGCTTGTCATAAGTAAGAGACTGGAGTTTTAGCTCTAAAACTAATGTAACACAAACCATAACAATGTCATGACGATAGTAAATGGGGCACACCAATGGTTATAAATTGAGTACTACATAACTGACATTTTTGTAAGAGTTTTAAAATTATTTGGTTACACATAATCTGTAATAGTATTTTTTCACCTGCATCTCCCAACAATGCAGTGGTATGCTGAAGTGCTATTCCTTAGTGAGAATGTATTGAGCAGGATATTTCTAAAACTGAGTCACCAAAACTGAACACGAGTCAGTATCAGCTGCCATCGCTCCATGAAACCAATCAATAGCCTCACTGCTTATCTTGATTTTACTGGACTGTCCAAACCAAAAATGTACCAGTTCAGTTCTTCATCGCTTCTGAACTGCCCAGTTTCAGTAATTCGGAATAAAATGGTATGAAGAGCTGTAGCATGGGGTTGACGGGGCGGTGATGGGACGCAAATATAGGTATCGGCAGTTTCTGTGTAAGGGTCCACTCCCTTTAACGAGTCTCTTCTTCTGTCTTTTGCTACATTGCTGAATGGAAGAGCGCTGGGGACGGATCACTGAAGCTAAGTGGCGTGGCCTGGTCATTTCCATATTGTTTAGGGCTATCCTCCTTTGGAGGAGATTTGTATTGAAAGAGAGAGCTGAATCTGGCAAAACTGAATTAGAGAGTAAGCTAAGAATCAAGCAGTATGGCTGATCAGAGATCCAGTGTTTTAATTTTCTTAACAGAACCCTTTTTTATTTATCAGTGTAGATGTAGCTTATGGCATCCCTTGAGTATTGAGTAAATAGTAAATATATTACATCCAGTAATCATAGTCATGTTTCCATAATCGTGATTTGGAGACTAGTAATAACTTACTGAGCTGGTCATGCTCTGGAGTTGTAGGCTGCATCATATTTATGGCAAAGGCTTACTTTGTAGTAACTGTGGCTGATAATGGACCTTTCTCTTTGTGTGTGTATGAATGTAACACAGGAGGCAGGGCTGTAGAAGTAGCCCACTGTGCTGCTGACACAAACACAGCTCTCCAGCCCGTTTTAGAGCTCTTCTGTTAATAACACTACCCTTTCAAGGACACCTGATCAGATGCCTTGGGTTGTTCAATACACTGAATCAGAGACCTGCCAGAAATCTATAAAATGTGCTATACAGAGCTTATGAAATTCAGTTATTTTCTCAAAAAGCTGTCTCAAGGTGAAGTGTAGGTCAATACTAGAATGACCAGGTTTAAAACTGCCCTGATTATCCCAACTTTTGCCACAGAGCAGATCATTGATTTGAGATGGTACTTCAGGAGAAGAGACAACTGTCTTCTCAGGAGCTAAGAACAAAGTATCACCACTTCGGTTGCTGTACTTGGCATTATTGACCAGGGGTGCTTGGGACTGATGGTAGATTACCATTTGGTCTCCTACTCAATAACATACTCGTGTACCAACAGAGATAATCCTGCAGTAAATAAGAATTGTGTATCTCGAGCAAATAGTAGCCTTGCAGAAGAATAGTTTGACTCCCTGTGTAACTATCTAAACACCTCAATACAGTTAGGACTGTATTAAAGAAATATGAGATCTGGCATTGAAAGAGTCAGCACTGAGTTAGTGCTCCACCTGACAAGTAAGGTAAATCCTGGAGTTTTTGTGTGTAGAGGCCATTACCATTGGGTACAAACAGAATGTTTTTTAAATGGAATTATTTTAAGATAAAAAGGGGAGTGTAACAGATATCATTAAATCTTCCAGTACATATTAGCAAGGAACAGTGAAATTCTCTCATCACAAGTAATTTTTAACTAAAATATCATAATTATTGATTTTAAAAGTCTGTTGACTGTTCCTTATAAGCAAGGATTTGGATTTTTCCCTAGTGAAATAACAGAGGTTCTAGTTTTTGTAACGCTAATTGTAACACTAACTTGAGTGGGAGGAGGGTGCGTACGTATAAATCAGGTATTTTCGAGAACAAAGTAGTGTTTACAATAATCACTAACACCTGTATAGTTGAATTTTTGTTCTAAAATTGACCCTGCAAAACAGACTTTGCTGCATAATTGAAGGAAAGAAACATTTTTCCTGTTTACTAAGGCTGTTCTTGATTTGCAGCTTTGTGAGAGGCAGAGGTCTGCTGTTTATGCAGGTTGTTTTCTTGAATGCTATTTGAAATTATTTTTTTCTGAGTTAAGCTGTCTCATTAAGCCTTTTTAGAGAGAAAACATAAATTATGATGATACTTCACTTAACTTAAAGATTTGTTTTTCCATATAATTGTCGCTACAGTGCTTGAAATATCTCACTGTTTGGTTTTGGATTTCATTTCCTTTCAAGCTCTTTAAATACTTGTGTCACTTAAGCATGCTGTTTTCAAATTTTAAGATGATTGTGAGTGCTGCTCTGGCCTTTTTCAGCCTCGTCACTGTGAATCTTTCCGTAGAAAAATACAGATTTTCTACATTAGAAATAATTAAAAAAAAGTAATTTGTCCTATATATGAGCCTAAGAAGCAACTTTGGTATTTTGCCCTCAAATCTGCCAACTTTTCATCAGTACGAATTTAGAAATCTTGTAACTCTTAGGACAGTTTAGTCTCCATGGGGCAACTTGTAGCCGATGTCACTAGAAGACAGTACTTCTGAACTGTCTTTGAGTTCTATATCTCATGTATAAAGAAGCTCCTAACTTGAGTACCTTAATCGAAAGCTTGAAGTTAAGTGGGGATCTGTTTTAAGCTTAAGTCGTTATCCATATTCTGTTTCGTTATGTGTCTATTTTAATTAATACATGTGGTAAACAGAAGCAATAAACTTATAAATGTGCTAGAGTTGTTTATTTCCTAGGTAAGAAAGAGAATTTTAAGCAATTTCCTGCATTTTTGTCTTATATGGTCTTGACGTTGATGAGTTGCATTTGTTCACAGTGACAAGCTAACTCAGTGGAAGCTAGCGGTCTAGTTCTTGAAGCAGAATGAATGGTAAGTGTGATTTAAATTGTTTGAAATGACAGATACCTGCCACTGTATGGTAAATTCAATTTGAAATTACATTGTGGATAGTGCATGCACATTTTGATTTTGAACTTAGTAATGCACAAAGCCCCAGTGCCTCCAAACAGTTTTTGTGTCACTTGTAATAAGTTTAACTAGATTCTGCTCTAGTAGAATGGCATAAATCTAAAATAAGTGTCCTCAAGTTTGGTGGAGTCGCACCACAATAACTGCATTCCAGTTTTGGTGTTCCCCTCTACTTCTTAAATGAGAGTGACCATTTTTTTGTAAGTTACTCTGTTCACATAATGCCATCTAGAAAAGTAAACACCATGAATTGGACTTTATTAGTGCTGTTGAATATAATGGAAAATGTTTATCTTTTGTGTTAATGTGCAATGGTATAGAATTGTTCAATTAAAAAAAATAAATCCTCTAGTTGGGCTATTCAGGTCTAACTAATTGTTTTTTTTTCTTCTCCCTTTACTTACCATATAAGTCATCTCTTACTAAGAAACTTTTTTTTTCTTTTACTAAATTCCAATTTTAAAAGTTGCATTATTATAGTAAACATGGATGCAAGTTTTAACTCTGATTTCTCAGCACTCCTGCTATATGAGTCAAGGTCCAGCTACCTGATGGCTATTCCGGGCAATCCGATAATAAATCCCTAATTCACCATGTTTCCCCAAAGACACATACTGAGAAAGAGCGTGAACTACTTAGTATTCCAGTATGTACAGGGCAATTTAGGTTGAATGGGATAAAATCCATTTGTGCATTTGGGAGTGGAGAGTACCAAAGGAGCTACTGCGTTAAGAAACGTGTTTACTTTGTTGGCAGTTAAAACTGATGCTATGTCCTTGAATTTGTGAGTTGTTTTATAAGTGAGCTTGGTATCTGCAAACCCCTAGCCCTTTATTGCGAATGACAGTATTCCACAGTGCTCAGTGTAGTATGTAATACCTAGTATACCTAGTGTACATGAAGAATCCCACGAAGCAAGACAGAATCTGTGAAATAGCACATGCTATTATATTGAGTCCATATAAGTAAACTTGCAAGTAAGCCTATATTTTAAGTACAGATAAGTAATATATCTGAGTAATGTGTAAGTAATAAGTATCATATCAAAATGAAAATTTATGAAAGTTGGCTTTGGTGATTAAACAGTTATGGCCCAAGTCTCCTCTTGCATTTGAGAAAGGGCTCCCATGAATGTTTATGAAGTAAGGCAACCTGATGTTTCAATGAAAACCATGAGCAGAAAAAGACAAAGGCATAGGAATTTTCAATGATTACTATGCTTTGTAGCAAAATGTGGATTTTGGATGGACACAGAAGACACATCTGCCTTACTGGAATGCTTTATTGTAGTGGAAATATTTGTTAAAGATGTGCCTTTTTGCGATGGGACTTTGTCCTTCTGTATTCAGTATGAAATGTGTAGAGAGTGAGATAGGCATCTCAGTAGTGCCAGAGGTGGCCCAAAATGTACATGTCTAGTCAAAGCTTTGAGTAGTACCTACGTTCACTTCCATAATGTAAACTCATGTTGGAACTGGTTGAAAAATGCACGTTTTCTACAGTCTTCAGATCTCACATATTTTTACTGCAGAAGACTGTATAAAGTATGCATTTTCAGGAATATTTCCTCAAAAATGTAGTTCTCTATAGGATTGTATAGAGACTCTGTGCAAATTCCCCCTGGTAAAATTTCCTTTTCAGCCTCTTTGTTGTACTTAAGGGCATTATCTTCAGAATATCAATCAACACTTCATTGCCCTGCACTGCTCTGCACTGCTGCATGAAACAATACAAAACTTCTCTGATTTCTGAGCCCCACATCATGACTACTTTCAGCTATAATTCATAGTTCCAATATAAAATTAAAATACATGATTGCAGAGGAAAGTTTTTATAGTATTTCAGATATACCAAATTGTCCAGGTAAGAGAAACACAATATGCATTTTTGCTCAAATGCTTTGCTAAACATACCATGATTGTGGTTAGGAAATGTCACTCCACCGTTCCTTTTGCTTAGGAAGATTCAGAAGTATTAGAAAAGCAATGAAGATTATTGAACTATTAAACCTTTGTAAAAAGATCAGCCGTATGTGCAATGATCACTGGAAATTTGGAATACCTTTGTTATATCACTTAACATGATAATAACATATGAGGGAAATATTAACACTTATGATAGGCTGTTTGATTTATGCTATATTCGGGTTTTGTTCATCAGTCACTTCTGGCATGTAGATGGAGGCTTGTCTTTGGGCATTTCTGTGGCAGAGAAGGATGTCTGAGTATAGTTCATTGTTTTGCTGATCAGGTCTCTGCCACTGCTTTCAAGTTCACTTGCAGGAATCCTCTCAGGATGGCCCGTCCCCATAATAACAATTGACTTGATAAAGATGACTATTTGTAGCTTCGTTCTATATCGCAAGACAAGATTTAAAATTCAAAACCTGAATTCAGTAAGTGGAACAGCATTATATTACACTGTTTGTGATGTCACCTATACCTCAGTGCATAGATGAGCATATGACATAAATTAAAAAAAAATCTAAACTTGCTTCAGTTGGATCCCACAAAGGTAACAAAACCTCACTTGCTTTGGCAAAATGTTACAGCAGCACTAATACTTGAACGTCTTCTTTTGATTGTTGTCTTTTCAGCATTATATGTGGGAGATAAATATCATGAAGGAGTTAACTCTCTCTCTTTCATTGGTCTTATGAAATACTTAAAACTCCTGAAATAAGTTATTCAGCAGATTCAAGTATTTTTAGATTCAAATATAGATTACTTATTTGCTACTTCAGTAGGCGCTGGGTATCAAAGTGACTAGATCCCCAAGGAGGCTTGCTCAGAGTTGCAGCACTAACTTCTCAGGTCTCTTTGATCTGAGTTGCCTACATTTTTAGAAGAGTTTGCCCAAGAATGAGACTTGCAAAGGTCTGGATGCTTGGTAGGGAACCAGCTAACAACTAGCTATTAACTAATCAGCACAACTAATTCCATCCTCTTTTGTAATGTGGACATTTATCTTTGCTGGAGATACTTAATTACTTTCTGCTCAGGTCTACTTTGCAATTCCTTTGCATGTGCAAGAGAGGAAGCTGGAGGAAGATTGTCTTAGGGCCGGGTGAAATGTCTGGAGTCATGATCAAATTTTGAATAAAATAGCCCAGTCTGCACCACCTCAAACAGTATGGAGGGTTCTCAGTACTACAGGGTACTTAAGTTATAATAGCAATGTGTCTGTTCTGTTGTGGGAAATGAGAGAACTTTTCACCCTTAAAACAGTAGTAGAGATCGTTGAATGTTCTTTTTCTGCCAGAGTAATTCAGCACAATTATAACTGCAATCAATTAAATTACTAGTTTATAATTAAAAACAAAAGACAGTTAGGAAAAAATAGAAATAAGACTAGTTTACAACTTAAAATGTATTTCATGTTTCTGGATAAACTTATTTTATGGTGGTGAATAACATTCAGCATTTTAAGACCTAGTTTCATTGTGTTAGGCCTTAGTAATAAACAGGAAGCCAAGAACAGTAAACATTTAATTGGCTTATCTATATCAAATGAACATGGAAATTTTTCTTTATAGTATAATATTTCAGAGCTGTTATTAAATTTTCTTTTTAGTTAGAAGAGTTTATGTTGAATTTCTGCGAAGTTTCAATACTGGATTTTTAATATCTACTTTAGTAGGTAAAATGTTCCCTTCAGTGAAATACACAGTAAATCAAGAAAGCTTGGTGCAACTGCTTGAGTGTACTATAAGCACAGTAATCAAAGAAATAAGGAGGTAATATTTCTGGTACTAACAGTAATATTTCTTTTGAAACATACAGGACTAGAATACATGGTTGGTATTTCTGCTTTTCAGAATTTCAAATACACTGCTACCTCACTAGTGCTTTCTTCTTGCAAGAATGAATTTTCAGAGCTGCAGAATGCTGTGGGGAAGAAAGCATCTCTTGCAGTGTCATTTCTGTTTCTGAATACTGTCATCTTGGCCAAAATGTCTTCTGCCCTCCCTTGCATTTTCTATGTACTGTGTAATGTTTGATTCTGATCAGAACATCAAAGAGGTGCAACTCCTATGCTTTCCTTGGACTTTAAAGTCTTTGTTTTGCATTGAGACTTTGTCTTCAACTTGAAATGTGTCATCTATGTATACGGTAATGATAGGTATTACTCGAGATGAGGTACTGAGATAAGTCATTGTTACCCATCTCTATATTAAACCTACCTGGGTTCTGTTTTATTTCTTAAAAACTGGGATGAAAAATCTCCAGCATTTGATATCTATAAAAACAGCTGATCAAAACCTGGTAGGTTTTGTTTTCTGAGAAAGCATGGCTGGTAATGGGTAGGGATACAATTCTAGCAGCTAATTGGTCCAGTAACAATTTCCAGAGGGAATGCTGTGAGATAATGTAACAAAAAGCTCGAGGTTTGAGATAAGGACAGGGAGAGAGCATTCAAGTTATTGTTACATGCAAAACAGACTTGACTCGGGGAAAACTAATTCAGTTTATTAACAATAAAACGTTGTTTTCTGCTGCTTCTTCCTTTCCTCCTCGGGGGAAGAACTCCTCACATTCCTCCCCTACTCCCTTGTGGGGTCCCACCCATGGGCTACAGTCCTTCATGAACTGCTCTGGTGTGGGTCATTTTTCCATGGGGTGCAGTCCCTCCAGAGCAGGTGCCCCAGCGCGGGCCCTCCATGGGCCACAGCCTCCTTCAGGCATCTGCTTGTCCCAGCGTGGGGTCCTCCGTGGGCTGCAGGTGGATCTCTGCTTCTCCATGGACCTCCATGGGCTGCAGGGGGACAGCCTGCCTTTCACCATGGTCATCACCACAGGCTGCAGGGGAATCTTGGCCAGGAGCCACATTACTCCTCCTTCTCCTTCTTCACTGACCTTGGCGTCTGCAGCCGTTCCTCGCACAAGAAAAATTCTTCACAACAGGCTGGCAGATGCCTCTCAGGTTCTCTCACTCATCCTCTCTTCTCTCAGCCAGGCTGAGCTGTCCAGGCCCAGACGGCTGCCCAGCAGGAGGCCAGAGGGTGAGGCCAACAAGGCCCACACCAGCCCCTGTCTACCTGTGCTTCTATTTCCTGATCTTAAATTTGTTATCGCAGAGGCATTATCACTGTGGCCAATTGGCTTGGCCCTGGCCAGCAGTGGGTCTGCCCTGGAGCCAGCTGAGTCCACCAGACAAAGGGGAGCTACTTTTAGGAGCTTTTCACAGAAGCTGCCCCTGTAGCCCTGCTCTCTACACAGACCCAACACATAACTTTTACAATGGAAATATTTTCTTTTCATTCTCATTCACCTCGTGAAAATAAAGATCAGTTTTGAATTTGCCTTTTGAATACTTCATATTCACTTCTGAAACAGAGTGTACATGATAAATTACAAAATTTTAGCCTAAAAAGTGTTACTGCCTTGCTCTTCCACTAAGAATCTTCAGGGTTAGTTTAATTGCTTGAATTACACTAACCTCAAATATTCTGAAAGTTAGAATTATTTTTTCCTATATCCCCTGGAGATCTGGAGAAAATTCTTAGGTCAGTTTCACTAAAAGAAATGATATTTGATTACCATTAAATGTCACTCTAGCCACGGTGCGCTAATATGTGAAATATTCTGCTGCATAATGCTCCTGAGGAGATAACGCAGTAAGACTCATTAACTCACTTCAGTGCTGCACTATGCCCGATGAAGGAGTTGAACAATAAAATTAAATAGGTGCACACAAATTGTGAACCTTAGATGCTGGAGTACAACAGATAAAGTTGCTACATGCAGAAATTCAGATACTAAAAGGCTGAAGATACTAAACTTTGCCTATAGCTTTTGTAGCTGTGCTGTGTATTAATAGCTAATCGTAGGTAGAACTTCGTTTCCTTTTTGCATTGATTTTAAGAACAGACAATGTTCTCTGAATCGGAAGGGACTGAATACTCCAGTTTAGATTTAGGAACATCACATCTTATATCCAAACAGTCATCTTAGTATAGTCTTGGTCACTTTGTTTGACTAATCTGTTCTATTTCAGTGTTCTTGTGTTTGGTAGCTCTTGGCTAAGTTCATGTTGCTACAAAAATGTCACTTATAATATTATATTTTCTTTAGTTATTGTTTGTATTTTGATCTATAAAGCAACATAAAAGTGTGGAAAACAAAAGTTACAAATAAACCTCCCTAGCATAGGACTTACTAGAGTCATACAGAGGAGCTTTATGCGAATTAATGTTGCATGAATTAGGAACACCAAATTAATCAAAATTAAATTTTCTCTCAGTTGTAAGACACTTAAGATTTGTTTTCATTTCACCTTACTGCAGGCACTTCCTTGAGATCTCCAAGTTAAGAGTCTAGACACCCAGTAGCCCTTCTATAATCCAAAGAGAGGTAAGCACGTGTTCAGCTTAGATAAAAAAAAGACAGGAGGAGGATCTCCCTACTTATCTGTCATTCTTCACAGAAAAGAAGGGGGACCAAAGGTGACCAGGACAGTGTTTGGACTGTTAGA
Source organism: Chlamydotis macqueenii (assembly GCF_036417535.1). Lineage (NCBI taxonomy): Eukaryota > Metazoa > Chordata > Aves > Otidiformes > Otididae > Chlamydotis > Chlamydotis macqueenii. The sequence goes on from NC_141561.1 coordinate 8,779,840, forward strand.
TCACGCAGGACTTCCTGTGCTGTCAGATTACATTGTATACCTGCAGTCGTTATGTTCTGCTCTGTGCATTTAACTTTTTGTTTGGGGTTTTTTGTTTGTTTTTCCACTTTGGAAATGTGGAAATGTTGTGGCATGTGGTTGGTAAAAGGGAAACGGTGCTCACAAAGATCTCTTGATTCAGAGCTGGCATGCAAGATGCAAACCTGGGAAGCACTCCCAATTTCCAGAGCCTACAATTGCCTAAGTTTTTTTTGACTGTTGTAGTGATGTGATTCATAGAACGATTTTATGCCTGAAGTTTAAAATTCTTTTCTTTCTTTGGTTTTGAGATTATTGAGGTGGAATTAGAGGTGGGAAAATATTTTCTGTGAACAACCTTAAATATATATGTAATGTAATAGAAACATGCTTAATTAGAAAATAATTAATGCCTAAAGATGAAAGAAAAAGTGTTAAAAAAATAACAACCACTAAATATTTGGATTGCTTCAGAGTATGTAAAAAGGAATTTCATAAACAGGCTTCTAATTCTGAATTACTATTTAAAAAAATAAAATCTTGAAAATTGTATTTATTGTACGTTCAAAATATACAATGACTAAAAATTGATAATATAAAAAAATAATCTGCTTTATGGTAAGTTCCTGAAAGATTTTGGAAATTGTTTTGATGATGGAAATGTCTTTATTTGTGATACCCCAATTTACATGAGTTTCCAGTGGGTGAGATTAGCACAGAAGGCTGTCCGTGCTGAGCACCTCTGGGTACTCTTAGTGTCAGAATCACATGCTGAACTATACAAATAATCATACTTATATTTTATGTCTATTTTTGCATATGATCTTAGGAGCTGTTTGTATAGTTATACTGCTCTTCTGCTTGACTTCAGTGGATTTTCAAAAGTCTTTCCTTCCCTCAAATTACCTTTGCCTTCTTGCTATGATAGTTTAATTGAGTGTAGGGTATAAACCTAATTTATTTCTCTTTTGCCATCCTAATAGTTCTCACTTTCTTCATTGAAAAAGTAATTACTGCCTTTCGATACAATAACTGGGAAATTACTTTTTCTGATAACTCATGCTATCATATCATCATCACCATCAGAGTAAAAATCATTGATGCACCAAAAAGAGTTTTGTGACTTCAAATTAGTTTAAAATACCTGATACTGCCATAAAAAGTTATTTGTGTGGTTGCCATTTAACCTTCTGCAACAGACAGAAGGTTCTATACAGAAGATTATAGTCTAGGAAAATGTTGACAAGTTTACTTTTCTGAGATTTCTGTTTTTCTGTATTAAGGAATGTGTCCAATTCTTTTAGACTAAACGTGCTGTTTTCACAGAATTTATCCCTCTGTCAAACATCTCTGAATGATACAAGTGGAAACAAAAATTTAGAGATCTAAAAGCAGATATATTCTGCAATTATGCCATGAAATAAAGTTTAAGTGTTAAAAAAGAAGAATGCAGTGTTGATAATGGCTTAAGATGATTATGAAGTCTATGTTAACTACTTTAAAAATAAGAAAACTGCCACTTAAAATGTGTATCAGAAGAATTACTATGTAAGCACTTACATGCTTACATAGTAATGGATATGGGAGCAATTAAAGCTGATGCAAGGAGTTTTTGATTGCTCAGCTTGTGCAAATTGAAGGCACAATAAGTTGTATAGAAAATAAAACGCTGACTTCTAGTGTATATAGAACATACAACCGAATTTTCCTATTGCGCTTGCTTAATTAAATAATTCAGTGTAATGCATTTTATTAATGTGTTCATCAGGCAAAATAAGCTATAAATGGGATTATTTTCTTCCCTTCACTTCTGTGGTCAATAATTATTTTGCATGTAATAATTAAGTATCTTCCTTTAGAGGTCTTGTTTGTCCCAGAGTAAGCTAGAAGAGTCTTTACACGACCAAATGGGAAAGGGATCTGTGGGACAGGTGGAGTGTGACTGGCTCCACGTGTTGAATCTGAGGAACTTCATAGCAAGGTATATTAAATGTAGAAAACTGGGTGATGATGAAAAAGAGAAAATTCTGTCAGCTGCTTTTAGGACTTACTGTCTGATCTAGTGTTGAGTCTTTCCATTACTTCAGTGGGCCAGAGTCCAAAAGACTCGAGTTTTTAGGTGTGCATGGGATAATATACAAGTACATACTCCTATACCTGTCATCGTGTGAATACTCCTCTTCTCTAGAATGACAGCCGTGATTTTTCAAGGGAAAACTGTGCCATACAGTATTATTTCATCTGATAATTATAGACCATTAGTGAGATGGCTTTGTTAATGATTATTACTATCATTTGGCAGAATGAGGTCACCTGACTGGAATTTAGGCACTACTTTAACAGTAGATGTATTAATAATGACAAGAATAGTGGTTCCCCACCAGGGAGCTGGAAAATGTGTAGGATCTTATTATTGAAATTAGTCATAATCTAAAATTAACAACAACAACAAAAAATTAAACCCTGAATCTTCTGGTTGACAAAAGTGGTCATCTTTTTTTAAAAAAAAAAATTCACTGATTAACTTAGAGTGAAAGAAAATCTAATTTCAGTCATCAAACTTGTTCCTTTTGGGGATAGTTCCTAGTACTAGTTTGGGGTGCACTGTACTATTGTTGAATCTCTAGATCTCCAGCTTAACGTTTGTATCTCGAGGAGCTGCTATCTTGGTTGCTTTTCCAATATGTTCATGGTCTAATAGTCCCAGTGGGCATGTTGAGGAGGAAGTTTCTAAACAATATGTAGCATATGTGTTCTCAGTCACTGTAGTTCAGGTAATGACTTTGTCCTTCAGTCTTGAACCTTTGTTCCTGTGACAGTGTTAGTCACTGTTTCAATCGTGCAGGACAGGCAGAAAGCTTCATTCTTGGTGTTTGTTATCATCGAGGCTCTCCCCATGGCTTTCCATGAGTGTTGATTTGATCTCCTGTCCTTTACTGCCATTTATAATCTGATATCCAGCATGAGATGCATCTATGTTAAAATCTAGGGCCTGGTACTGAGTGTACTTTGTCTCTCTTTTGTGTATGTATGTGTTGGCTTCCTATGCAATGCAAATGCAGGCCATATTTCCTGCAGTCTGAGGTCTGAAATCTGTGGTCTCTGTGACCCTTGATTGGCCTCAGCATAAAGGATTGTTGTGGTTTTGTCTGGTCCTGATCAGGACTGAACTACGACAAGGATCCTCTGTGCCAGGAGTGGAGGAGTCAGAAGAGAGGTCTTGTGACTCAAGGCTGCCCCATGCCAGTTCCCAAGATCCAGCTGTGGCTGTTAGTGCTTGGTCAATGCTATGTGTTTGTTACTAATTAGAAGATCTAGTTTATTTGAGATACGACATCACTGGGACAGTGGGTCCAAGCCTGTGTTATGATATTGATATAATGTCATGCAGTTGCTGTGTTTTGTCCCAGAAGTGGGTGAATTTCAGAGCCAAGGAACTGATCTATTTAAAGCATATTAGGATGGGAGGTAATAGGAACCTTCAGGAGGTTTTGTAAAACATGAAGTACCTTGGATGTTTTTTTTGTATTGAGCACCTTAAATTAGGCTCTGTCTCTGTATATGGCAAGATTAGTAGAATTGAGTGAAAGATTATAGAGTAGTTTTATTGTCATATGGCCACTTAAGACCTAGCTTTTTATTGTGGTCTCTTACAAAGTACCTAAAGAAAGTAAGATCACAGTATATCCCTTCTTTTCTGATAGCATTTATTCTCTTTATAGACATGTTATGATCTTTACTTGTAGTATGGCTTCTCAAGACTTAAATTGATCATAATGAATGATTTGCACAAAATGGTGTACAATTATCTGTTGCTATTTCGTGATATAATTTTAAATAATACAGTCTATGTGCAATTGCTTGTCCTTATCTTTTTGTATTTTTACTCTTAAATCCCGGCCTTTCTATTCTTTCTACCATTCTCTGCAGCACTGCACGCATCAATACTAGTGTTAGAAAAGAAATGATACCACTACATGCTTCCCAGGAGCTTTGGCTTAGTTAATGCTGGAAGAGCATTTCTCTTCTGTTGTGCAAGGTCATTCTCTCTTCTTTTAGCAGTAAAAGACACCAAAGGCTGCTTTTTGCCTAGCGTATTGGCTAGGAAATATGACACATCCTAGCTCATGGATTTCCCAGTAATAAACTATATGTTTTCAGTACTTCCTAAGTGAAGAAGATGGCAGTATCTTTGAAGCAAAGACACTGCAAATAGAGAGGCCTTTCCCTGAAGACGTACATATCAAACATTTAAAATGGAATGGAAAAAGACAGTGAAGAGAGTCCCATCTGAAACATTCTGCAACACAGTTTACTTTTCTAAAGAACCTTGCACTGTGTGTTGCAGAGACAAGTTAAAGCTTGTTGTAACGACTTCGAATTGCAAAATATCACCAGGGTAGTTTATCCATGGCGTAACTCCTTTGACTTTAGTAGCCTTATGTATTTTGCACGAAAGCTCTAACTTGCCAGAAGGAACAGAGTGCATGTGGTGCCAGTTATTTTTTTCCAGTATAGTGTTGGCTTCAAAATGTAAAGAATAATGGCAGGGATGAAAGAAAGAAGCTTTGATGCTGTTCGTTGCAAATAACAGGAAGAGAGAACAGTTGACTGCATGAACGATGTAGTTCTTATTATGAGATTTAGCCAGTAAGAACGTTTATAACTTTACTAGGCACCTTTAAGAATGAGTGTACAACGGCGTGTGGTCTCTGCATATCCATTTCGGAGATACTTCAGCACTGAGGAGAGTTTGTATGTCTACAAGCAGAGGTCTGAGCGAGCAGAATTCTTGAATCTCCTGAGGACTGGAACATGACTCCCTGGGAAGCTGCAGAAATAAAAAACTTAAACACCTGTTGCAAACTTGCTCATTCATTTGAATGTGTGTTGGATTAAATCTTAGCTCAATAAGGATTTTTTTTTTCTTCCCATGTTAATATACTGCAAAATTCACATTGTGCAGGACATTGTTTTGTGATTGTGAGATTTTAACTAACATTATTACTTTTAGAAGGATGTGGGGAAATATATTGGAGAACTATGCTTGCTTCTAAGTTTATTGATGGGATCATCTGGAGAAGTATAGCTGCTTTGAAGTAAAAACTGACTTACTTTTTTTCAGACGGTGTTTTTACTGCTGTTTACCTGAATGTACATTTATGATTTGATAAATTTGGTGGGCTGATCTGTTTTTAGAATGGGATTTCTGATGATGAGAGCTGTTACAGCATTGCTTTATTGGTATTTTTAATAATGCATAATATAATTGCTCTAGACATACTAATCAAGCTCCATGCTCTGTTATGCTAAACAGGAAACAGACTCTGACTGATATTTTTAGCCAGCCAAGGTGGCTTTTGAGGTTGACTTATCTGAAGAAAACATGAAAGATCTGTAGAGCCAGAGAGGACATAACAGGGATTTTAAGACCATAGCCTGACATTTGCATAAAAATGTGAAGTCTACTAGACATACTTCAGTACTACCTAGACATATTTCATTCAGGTCCTCAGCAACTGTGTCTACCTTTGAAGTACTCTACTTTGAGCAGGATGTTGGACTAGATGACCTCCAGAGGTCCCTTCCAATCTAAATTTTCCTGTGATTTTGTGATTTTTCTATTTAAACAATTGTTAATTTAAATTATTCTCTAATTCATTTCTTTAGTGCATTGACCTAAATTACTAGAGTATGCTATGCAGCTAATACTTTTAATAACTAGGGGTGCAAGCTGGAAGAATAGAACAAATTACTTTGATTTGATGTTTTTATAATAAAAATTCCCAGTCTCTCATGCATGTTCTACATAAGCAAGAAGGTTTTAAATGTTTAAAAACTGTAAAAACCTGAAAAGTTGTTTAAATATTTAGCCTGAAAATACAATTATATGATATTGCAGTAGTACATCCTTGTAAAGGCCAGGTCATAGTTCAGTGTTTAGCAGAGTGTATCTTTGAAGCTGCCAGCCTAAACATTTGAGCTACGGTGCAGGCTTATTTGGCTCCAAAGTACAAAAGAGAATGGCAAGGAATAAGAGCAAATAAATCTCAGTCATGGACTAAGCAGAAGGTCTGGAACAAGAAATCCTGCTTATGAGATTTGGCTGCAAAACAGACAGGTAACTATTTCATGTGCTGTGGCTCTATAGACAGGAAGCAAACAATAAAGCTAGCATGTTACATCATAAAACACAATATGCTTTATGGTTATATTCATGACTTTTTTCCCCCATAGGGAAGCTTTCATGATGTAAGAACAAGAACTCAAAGCACTTGGAAAGTGTACTTTCTGTATGTACAAATTGACCTTTAATCACCAGAGATAATGGAATATAAAATCTACATTTGTATTAGGATTGTCACACTAGCAGAGAAGAGGAGTCCGTTTGTAGCTTATGTCCTTTCTGACTTAAAATTTTATAACCGGCTTTAATGCTACTGCTGCATCAAAGATGAAGGTACATGGCTTAATGATAATGAAAAGCTGGACTTCAGGTATTCCCCAGATACCTATTCTGATAATTTTAACTGTATTAAAAATCAAAGTAGTTTTAGGTGAATTTACTATTGATTTTCTGTTTCCTTCAGTTCTGAATTTTAAAGAAATGATCTTATGTAAAATTATTTCCATGTTTGCCTCAGTCACAGTGGACTTGCAGTATGTGCTGCTCCTGCAAATGTCTTTTCCACAGTGTACTGCAGCCACTACTTCTATTTTCTCTAATTGTTTTGCAAAACAGTTTTCTGTTGTGACACAGAAGTGTGCTGAATGGCAATGGCGAGCCACAGTTTGGTGTAGTTGATATTATTCATCTACTGAGTTGCAAAAATAAAAACTAACTGGAGTGATCAAAGGCTTGATGTGATGCCTGTTCAAGCAGTGGGAATCTTCCTGCTGATTTCTGTCTACTTTTGATCAGGCTCCTCAATAGCTGTTGGGACCTTGCATTTATATTGTCTTTACAGTTGTTAACTGCCATCTGCTCCACTCACTTGTCGTGTCATGTTTAACATCAGATCCATAAGCTCTCAGGGTGAAGGTGACCATGTCTTCCTTTGCTTCTACTGTAGCAAATATGATGCTTCCTTAATCTTGACTAACAAATTTAGGTCCTACAGGGATATAAATAATAATAACTTAATTAACATAATTTTATACATTCAAGTGTGCGTGTTCACGTCTACGATGTATACTTTAAACTTATATCTGTTCAGACTTGTACAGGGCACATGCAGTTGCTTGTCAAAACAAGAGGCTCTGATACAGTAAAATTGTGTATATCCTTAGAAATATAACTTGTGTCATTCAACTTCGTCCCCTCACCCACTGCTATTAAATATAGTAGAACTTGTTGACAGGGATTCAATATGTAGTGTCCAAAATTAAGCTATGTAACCAGTTTTAGCAAAGACTTACGAAGGTTACAGTTGTACGTTTTTGAGTTTGGGTACAAATGTTGTGATAGGAATGGATTAATGTTCTTCCATTTCCTATCCTTGTTATAATCTCTTTTCCCCAAAGAATGTCATATCAGAATTTTAATGTCTTGTGTAATCTGTGAATTATATCATTGTGTTCTACTGCTTTGACCTTTTCTACATGCCACGATTTGATTGAGTAGCCATTCCACTGCTGTCTTTCTTTAACTGCTTTATTATCCCATAGGGAATGTGTAGACTGGGCAGACATTCAGAATACACTCCACACTCATTTTGACATCAACTGTCAGCCATTTCATTGCTTTACGGGGCTGTTACTCAGGCTTCATATTCATTAATTGGTATCTAAAAGGGAAGTAGCCTTATCAAGGAATGTTATAAAGAGAGGAGCCTTGAAAGAATGACATGTACCAGAATACTGAAAAGTCAAAATAGTGTTGCATAGGTGATGTATTTCTTAAAGTAGCATAACGAGGTGTGTTCCCAGATGACACAGAATTAATTTATGCTATGACAAGGTGATATCAAAGTGGAAAAAGAAATAATTTTCACCAATTCTCATTATGATCTGGAGATAGTACTCTTGTGGTCTTAATACTGTAATAATAGCAAAAGGTATGATGAATGGGAGATAGCACCAGACATTACATTTTGAAAGGATACGGAAATAATGTTATAGTGTTATCAGTGCCACATCTGTGGCTGAATGGGATCTAAGTATTAAAACTGTAAGAACAATGATTCTAATTCCCACTGTTTTAATTTGAAGGTTCAACATGAGTGAACTATTTCACTTTCTCTGTCTTTACAGAGTGATGTTGGTATGCTGGGTAAATGATTGTTCTCTGGCATATGTCAAGAGTGCTGTAGGTGTATTTTGTCCTCCTATTTTGTTCAACTTACTTTAGCTTGTTTACTGTACAAAAGGCTTGTATAAGCTCTTGTACTTTACACTTCTAAACTGAAGAAAATCGTAGAATTTGATGACTGAAACATGATTTGAAAAGAAGAATCAGTTATGGCTAAGGAGCAACTAGTTTTGAGAAGCAGAGATAGGTTATGAGCACAAGTTATTTGCAGTGTACACATAACTTTATCAGTGGAGTTGACTCAATCAAAATTCTCAAATCTTACTGTGCTTTCATCACTTAAAGTTTGAAACAACTTTTAAGTCATAAGAAATAGCATGTAGACAGTATTGGAATTAAGGCAAGATATTTCAAAATTTGGGAATGTATTTCTGACTCTTCATCCTATTTTGGAACAGCAAATATTTTTAATTGTCAGCAACAAAAATATTCATAATGTAAAGAAACTTCTCCCTTTCACATCTGTTGCTGAGTGACTTCAGAAAAGTCTCAACCTCTAGGCTTTTCTTCCCTTTGTGCTTCATACAGTTCCTTTCTTACCTTGAAAGCCCTTAAGCGCAGTGTTTTCTTGTGTGAAAGAGAAGGCATAGAGACCCTCATTTAGGAGTGCCCTTAGGCTGTACCATAATATATACAATTAATCTAGTAAAAATTTACTTAGACTTCTGAGTGAAAACAGCTTTGATGTGGAAGCCTTTTTTTTTTGAGAATTAGTATATCACAATAGATTAGATTGGATTCCTGAGGTTAATTTTTATGTAATTGTTAAAAACTATATTATAAATTGCAAGAAATATACTTTTCATTTTAAGGAGGGTTGGAAAATAAGGCTTATGTTTACAAATTCAGTCTGTTTTAAGGGGTCATGTCCTTCTTTTCTGACCGTACTCTTCTCACTCTAATGAAACTTGCATGTCCTGTGTATGAGCCAAGAAGCCGGTTAAATTCAGATTAAGTTGGTTAATCTGTACAATTTCAATGAGGTGTGTGTGATATAAAGACCATAACAAAGCTATGCATTAGTAAATCAAAATATGATATGTGATGCTGCAAAGAGGGATTTGAGAAGAGATGAAGACAGTAAAAATGAAAGGGAAGTTCAGTAAAGGAATATAAATGTTTACAATTAAGAAACCATCCATCTTAACTCTTCTTATCATCCTGAAAGATTTTAAGCTTCTTTTCAACAAATATTTTAGTAGCACTCCTTTTGCAGACAAGAAATGGTAACAAGGGTTACAGAGCTGCCATTGTCCGTATACGTTGGCACTTATAAAAGAATTTATTTTTGTCTCTTAGGCTAGCAGCCATGGCTGTAAACTGGAGCATCTACAAACCTGTTCTGTCTTGCTGTGTAATAATATTGAAAGGAAGCTGAAAGGCTGCGTAGGAACCAGGCCTAAGGCTGATCTCCCTACACGTCGTGTCCAAATGTGCTGTGCTGTATAGATGCTGTGACCTGCCTTTGTTAGAACTGATCATCCTTCGGTTACTCTTTGGTGCCTCTGCACTCTGAACACAGACAATAGTTCTCATTACGTTTGTTTCCATGGGGTTGATAGTTACAGACAGAGGAAGTTTGAAAAAGAGATGACCTCCTGGATGGATGCAGAAAGACTTCTCTGCGGTCACCAGGACTCTTTCCATTGATTTGACTGTGTTTTATTCAGCACTACTGTTTGCAGAGACCAAATCAGAGGAGAGGGAGAGATTGGGTTTTCACTTGTAACTAGAAAAGAAAAATATGTGTTCCTGGGCCAAGAAGGATGTATTACGGTTTCATTCACTTCTTAGGATTAATGTTAAACAAAAGAAACTTCAGGAGCTTCTTTGCCTGACTTCAGTTTATTCTTTTCTAATGCATTTTCTCTATTGCTATTCATTTTCTGTCTTTTCCTCATCTTTTGTACACTTACTAACCAATCAATGTGTCTCTCAAAACTTCCCTGGAAGATTGTCTTTTACAATAATTTGCTATAATCACCCATCTTAGTGATATACTGCAGAAGGCACAATAGCTCCAAAACCAGACAGACAATTGGTGCTTATTTTCAGACAATTTTCATTTATGTGATTTTTCTTCTTTCAAATGCCCGTAAGTAACTATTTGACTCTTTCAAGGTCTCTTCGATGTGACTCTGCCTTAGCAAGATGAATCACTGTTCTGACCTTCAGTTCTCTCTCCTCATTTTGATGAGGCAACTTTCCATTTTGTAAAACAGAAAGCTGTTTTCACTTGCAAAATAATTTTATTGTGCCCATCAAATTGCACAAGTCATAGCAGGATGAATCTCTCTGATTTACCATGAAGGCTAAGGGAACATTTAAAGAATCTTGCTTTGTGTGCATGTGTATTGGACTTTTCCTGTTTGTTTTTGGGAGCCAACTCAAAACATTTGCAACACAAATCCTTTTTCTTGTTTGTTTTTGTATTTTTTTTTTATTAACTAGTTAGGTAATTTTGGTGCAGATAGCTCATAGTGAGCATTTTAAAGTCCTGAATATGCACAAAAATTTCCCTTTGGGTAAGAATCAAGTGTTCTGACAAATAGATATGTAAGATTTTCTTGATTTAAGATTAAGAGAAAATAAAGTTAATATTTTTAAAAAAAATTATCATTCTTTTCTTGATAGAGCCTATTGGAAAGCACACATTATTCCACACAGAGGATTCTGTAAAACTGCTGATGTTAATTGTGTGTGTTATAGCATTCAACTTATAGTAGAAGAAGGAAGAAAAGTATTTATCAGAGTAAACTTGAGATAAATTTGGAGGAAAGTGAATCTGCCCTAGTTCAAGATGTATTTAAATAACATTTTCTTAGATACCTTTGTGCTTCCTAATGTTTTTATTTCCCATTCAAAGACCTTAGAAAAAGGAGTGTTTAAGCTTCTATTGCTATTTTAGACTTTACAGAAATAAAGAAGCTGGGTTACTTTACTCTGATCCTTTTAACCTTTCCATAATTGCAGACTTACCACTATCCCATAAAAAAAAAAAATCTGAATAGTCAAATTTTTATAGTGATTGCCATTGCCGGTACCACTGTTTAGCTTGTTACAGTGCTAAAAAATTTCATGCTTTATGGCTTTTCAGTGACATATATTTGTCGGTGCACATAGGTAAATGTACTTGACTTGATTTTTGGCCATCTTTAATTAGGAAACAGCTGAATTATGCTGAATTGTTTGAGCAGACTTCAGGTAATTTTCTATCTGGGGAAAGGACAAAAAAGAGTCAGAGTGTCTAACTTATAGGAACCAATACTCACCTGTCCAGTGAGACAGGTCCAGTGATTTCAAGCCAAAATAAAAGTCACGGCAAGTCAATTCTATTTGAGGATTTTTAGAAGACTTATTCCAGTTTTTTTTGCAGTTTCTGTGTAGAGCTCTATTAGTTGCATTTTTTTATGTGAGAAGAGTGAAGCAAATTATTCATCTGGCAATGTTTAGATGACAGAAATCTAGAATGGTTTCAAGGGGAGTTGTAATGAAGAATTAGGTTTCTCCACAGAGTGTATTACATCGGGTGTGTGTGTTGACACAGTATCATCTATTTGTGCACACTCTGTTTCCTGTGGGTTGTCTCAGCCTGACAGGTCAGGTGTACAGGGTCCAACAGGGAAGCATGTGATGTGCGCTGCTGCGATAGCAGAACTGTGGAGATATTCTGTACACATGCCCTAATGGTGATGACACAAAAATAGCACCAGGAGGCAAAACATTGCCATTGGGATGTTTTCTCAGGTGACATTCACAGTGAGCGTTTTCAGGATATTATCATGAGTTTTATGATATTTTGTGCTTTTCATGAAGTACTTCTTGATTGTACACACAGACTTCAAACTGTGAATCTTGGGTTTATTCAATTTAGAAGCCAAAGGGAAAGAATTACAAGTTAGTGTTAAATCTGAAGAATTTTAAGTAATTCTTATAATCCTTTGAAGCTTGTTTCTTGATGTTTTGAGTTGTCATTATGGTAAATTGTTATGTAATTTTTGTTTCTTCTGAACTTCCTGTTCCTCTGCAGATTATTCAGCTTTCACAAGTGATAAATGACCTCTCTTCTCCCCTCTCTTCTTCTCTCCTCTTTTTAAGAGGAATGCTAAGTTCTTTAGTTAGAGTGTAATACTGGAGAGAGAGACAAACATAATTAGCAAATTGTATTCCATTAAATCATCATTACTTGTTTTTTATAGTCTGCAGTGGGTTCAAGACATTTGCTGTTGAAAACCACCACCCTAATTTATTACAAAATCTCCAAGACTGACTTATTTCCAATATTATTTTCTTTCTTCACTTTCCCCATAGGGAACTATTTATAGTGCATTTTATTAGCTATATGGTAGGTAACAAATTCAAATGCAGATACCATTTGTTGTCATATACACAGTATTCCAGTATTTCAAATTTATGAAACTGATTTTAAACTGACTTTTTTGGTTTTGTACTTAGATTACTATTATTTAGAGTTCTGTTGAGATCTATGTAATAGACACCTAGTGCGAAGAAACTGTGTTCCTCTGAATCCTGTAGAGAATTTCACGTTTTCAGAGAATTTTTCTTACATGCTTAGTTTTAATTGTTGGTCCTATGTTCCTGAGGGAAACAGCACTACTGTTATTTGAGTGTGGTTTGTAATTTTGAAAGTCGGAAAAAAACTCTGGAAGATTATAAGAAACAAAGTGCATTAGTCATTCTGTACATATGCGAAGGCAAAACATTTCATCAAAGAACAAAATCAGAATGCTACTTAATGAAGGAGGAAATTAAGTTCGAGAAGTACAAAGTCACTAAAATACTAAATAACACTTCAAATAATTAATCAGGTAAAACTCTGAAATTGGGCTAATGGTATATCTTGATAAGGTTTTTAGAATGGTATGTTATTCATGTCTTATGGAAAACTTCAATAACAAGAAGGATTCTGTGTTTTTTATGCCTTTCCTGTGTTGATTACTCTACTTCTCATTGTCTATTTTGTCTTTGGATTCTTTAACCTTTGAAAAAGCAGCTGTGTGAGAAACTCATTTTAGATGCCTTTCTAGTATAAAGTCATTGCTGTCCTATACTTTAATAATTGTTAGCAGTAATTTATTTGCTATTTGCACATAGTCTCTCTAGATTTGATAGCTTATGAATATTTTAAATGTTAAATGGATCAGTTTTATCTTTTTTCGTTATTTTAATTAGATTATATGAACTCCCTTCCTTTTACAGACCATAATCTCCCCACACACTGGGGTTTTTTTTACTGTTTTCTCAGTTCAGGAGTATAAATCCAGATGCTAGCGTACACCACATCATTAAAAACTGACTTAATGATCATTGCCTTTCAGACCGAGATGACAGGACATTAAGAGAAGATGGAGCATCTTACTACTTCAAGCCCTTCCTTCCCCTTCAAACCCTTCAGCTGGTGGCACTCTGTTTGCATAACAGAGCCACCACCTCTCCAAAAGAGATCGTAACTCTCCTGTTTTATCTGCCAGCAGCATCACTGTACCTGATCCCAGTCGAGTGCCAGGGAAAGAATCAGACCTGTTGTGCTCTCTGTCCTGACTGCTGCACCAGACTTGGTGCACCTGTACTTGCACCAAACTAGTTACTTGTTTGGGAAGACAGTGGACACGCTAGGCTCCTGGATGGATACAGGAATCCCAATACCTTTTCAAGTGTAGATTAGACATGAACATACACAATCCTTAGTTTAATTTCTTAAACAGTATACACTAACACCTAGCAGCACGGTTGTCTGTGTCTGAAGCTCACACTGAGGAGATGTTAGAGCTCACTGTGAAAGGAGCTGTAGCACTAGGTTTGAGAGAGAAGCAGCTTTTCCCCACTACCCCATTTCTTTGGAGGGGGAAGGCTTTTCTTGCATATTGGAAAGTATCAGCTGTGCAGCCACTCTCTTTCCTTCTCTAGTATGCTTGCTATATATATGAATGCTTCCTGAATGGAAAAATAATGATGTTAATTGTTAGGTTGTTAAATGGGTTTGACCTAGTACAACATATCATGTTTAGCGTACTCTCTTATGACCTCTGAAGAAGGACATCTTTGTATTCCTGCAGAGGATTTTATCGGTTATCTCTCAAACTCTTCAATTTCTGCGATATCCCTAGCATGGTTTTCTAAGGAGCTAAGACACATGTGGTTGCGCTCTGTGTCCTTTAGTCCCAAAGCTTTTAAACCTGTTGGCTAAGTCCATCCAAATTTGACAGAAGTTTTGATGACATTCAGTCCACATATGTTCTGTGAAAAAATTGGTGGTTGGTCACGAGGGTAGAGGCTCAACGAGTGCAGTGGTGGGGAAGGCAGGCAGAGCTCAGTCTGTGCAGGGGCTGTAACGGCGGGCTGGCAGCCAGTGTGTCCACAGCCCTGCCTGTGTGTTGTAGGGTGGCTGCTGCCTGCCATGTCTTCAACTTGTAGTAGTAACAGTGGAAATGTTAATTAATTGGGACTCTTCTCAAATCAGGTGTTAATTTCAAGTTTATAGAAGAGTGTTTCTTTTTGAGTGTTCAGGTCTGTCAAATTTTGGACCTGTTGTGAGTAATGAAATGGTACTTTTTTCAATGTTACCCACATCACCAGTTTTCTCACAAATTCACCAGCCAATCTGTTGTTTGGTGGTGGCTTTTTTTGTGTGTGTGTTTTTTTTTTTTTTTTTCTCTTCCTTCCCCTGTGCTACTTGGAGACAAAGATGCATGGATAGTTACGTGTATCTCAAGCTGTGTGAACATTGAAATGCTCACACAGTATCAATTACGGGGCAGTAAGAAAGTCAACAGCATCTCCCTTTAGAGATTGCGTGATCGTTGCGGGAAGATTACATTTTTCCTATTAGAGTTTCTGCCTGAACTAATAGTTATCCTGAGCTGAATTCTTAGTTCTTTCTAAATATACCTTCCCTTGAAAAACTGTAAGGACAAAACTTATAGGAGTATATATTTTCTTTCTTTTGCCCAAATTGTCTCAGGGAAGGGGGTTTCCTTGGATTCAGGTATAGTCAAACCAACAGTCTTGGGAGGAACTCTTGATACTTTGATATCTTGTTAGGTGATCTTTACATGTCACAGGAAATTTCCTTCCAGTGTTTCCTGTCTTCTGGAATGTATGAGCATCTTTGCCATAAATTTTGGTAGGAACAAGGTTCCAATCTTAAAGAAAAAAAAGTAAATATGAAAAGTGTGTAAAGTTGTGTAAAGCTAAAGAAAGACTGTTGGGAAATGTTGAGATGTTTTAACATCCTTTTCTGTGACAGCCTTTATGAAAACTACTTATTTGACATCCAGATTTTTTTTCAATGGACAAAAATTTCCAGTCAAAATCTGAAAATCTCTGCAAAGGGGATGGACTCTCCCCCTGGTATCCTGTAAGAGGGAGGTTTCTGTGCAAAATTTTATTCCAAAGCCCTAAAAACTCCCACAAGGAGTTAGGTATGAAGCACTCATATTTTTCTAGTAAATTGCTACCTGTCTACTGTATTTTTTCAATCTGTTTTTTTTATTCTTCCTGCTGTGAAAGTAACTCCACTAAAATCTGGAAGGAAGGAGGGGAACTGTAGCAGATGGTAGATCATGTTGAAGAGAATAAAGCCTCTTTCATTTCTTTTGGATTTCTTAGCCATCCATCATTAGATGCATTCTGTTTGGATTTGGAAAATACAGTTTGTGCTGTTTTAAATAATTACTTGATGACAGCCTAGAGACATAACTTCTAATGTTTCATTTGGTGCAGTTTCCATTGAAGGGCAAGTAACTTGGTTTAAGTGGAAGCTGAGAGGTAAAAAACCCCAATAGTTAGGAGGCAGTAATTACTGAAGCCCCTTTTTCTGCAAGAATGTTGGAAGTTACCCTGAGTATGCAAAAAAAGACTTCAAAATGTTGTGAATCTAATACATTCCTGCTCTTGGTACTGACCTGTAGTAAATCTGTCAGTTAGGTTGCATAGATAATTATAGGACTAATATTGCTGCCTGATCTGTGATGAATTTTGCATCTAGTAATGTTTGTGAAAAAAAATCAATGAATACTTTTGTTTTGCACCTGATGACTTTTCATTTCTGGGATTCCAAGCAGCAATGCTGGTTGCTCATCTTACACCCATTTTCTATCAAAATAAGTGTAAAAATAGCTAAAAAAAGAAAAGAATTCATCCGCTTCTAGTTCAAATCATACACATTTGCTGAGGTAAGAAAGAGGACCATTTGCAAAGGCAGAAACTCCAGCTTCCAGTGAGATTTGGTTGTTGAGCTGCCTCTAGCCTTTTTAGAAAAGGTGTTCTAAAAAGAAGTATGACTTGTTGGGGAGCATCCTTATCATCGTAAGACACTGTCCTGCCACTAGGGGATCTGGGTGCAGTGTTGAACCTTGGAAGGGTTTGGGGATGGTGTAACATGTTTTAGATCAGTCTGACCTCCTCTATCAAGCATTTTACCTTCTTCAGGAATGAAAGGTCTCTCAAATAGCACTGTTTGTAGAATGCCTAATATATTTGAAGAGTGCCTTACCCAATGAGCTAATATCTACATTAACATGTGCCGCTTAAAAGTTGTAATATAAGTCAAATATCAAACCGTAAGAAGAGATGAGCTATATAGATGAAAGTTTTCTCCTGTGAATTTGGGCTCTATAAAGCCAGCAGCAATGCACCCTTTTTGCAGAACTGTGATATAACCTAACTGTATTGCCATACTTAGGATTTGAATTAATCATATGCTTCCTGACTTGCAGTTGAGTTCTAGCTCAGTCTGTTAAAGGGCCTTGACTTTTTTGTCTCTGAGCAAAGACAACTGAAAGCAGTTTTGAAAGTAAAACTGAAATTCTATTGGAGTGGTATTGAGTTTCTTGTAAGTTTGCTTCCAGCTCCTTTTGACCATCCTTTTAGGTATAAAAGGCTGTTGCATGTCTGCCTTGAGTCTGATGTAAGAAAAATGATCCTTTCTATCTGGGGTAATTAATTACTACTTTGTGGAGTTGCATTAAAAAAATCCTGCCTTTTCCTCCTGTGGTGTATGTCTAAAAAGGAAGTGGCTGTAATACGAGGGAGTGGAGACCATTATTTGCTCAGATGTTGTGCTGATGTGGCCACAGAAAGATTTTATGAATATTTAGATAGCTTTAAGTGTTACAATTTATTGGAAAAAAAACTATCAGGAGAGATCTTGGAGGCTTACTCTTAATGTTGCTTTTATTTCATTTGAAGTCTGATGGAGGAACTGAGTGTAAATAATTAAATTCTAATGATGCCAAACTCCTCCCTCTGTAAAGTAGACACAGCACTGAGCTCACATCTGACCTTTAGAAGAAATGTACTTTATAGGCTGTGCTTGGGACATTCACTATTGGCGGTGTGAAAAGAAATCAGTAACTTGAAATGCCTTAGCTTCTTGAATGTTGATATGCAGAGTGCTTTATATGGAGAACTACATTTCTGTCCCCACTCACAGAGCCTGTCAAGCTGAGCAGGGTAATATCGTGATTCTGTAGAGGCATGGGACTGTGTTCCCTGCTGACTTAACTAGGCGAGAAGGGCGTCAGTAAGATTTATTCACAGCACTCTGCTGGTGCCTTTGTCCAAAGTCATGCTCTGGTCCTCTCAGTAGTGATATTCTTATATGGACACCTACGTCTATGAAATCTCTACTTATCTGCTGCCTCTGTCAGAGGTTATGTTTTGAAGCCGTCTTTTGGGAAAGTTTGATTCCAGTTGGCAATTAAAATTTGATAAATAGAAAATGGCCTCCATCCTGATTCTTAAGCATTAAAATCCCATGAGGTGCTTGTGTAGTGAACATTTCAAGTTAAACACGTTCTTTCTTTTCTGTTTTTAATTTAGTTTAGTTTGTTAGGGATCGGTAATGGAAAAGGTGTGCGATGCCATGCATGTAATGTGAATGTGATGATGTGCTGGACCTCCCTCTTGAAGTAATGGGGTGTTCTGGTTTTGTTAGTGAGGGGGGGGCCTAAGGTGGCAGCTTCTGTAGGAAACTGCTAGAAGTTGCTCCCCTTTGTTCAGTGGACTCGGCCGGGCCTAGGGCGGACCCGCTGCTGGCCAAGGCCGAGCCAATTGGTAGCAGAATGTCCCGTGATAACGCCTCTGTGATAACGTATTTAAGTAGGGGAAAACAGGAAAAAGAGAGGAGAAGATGTGAAGCAGCTGAGCGGGGGGCAGAGAAGGGGAGGCGCGAGCCTCATGGGCCTTGCAGGCCTCACCCTCTGGCCTCCCGCCGGGCAGCCGACTGGGCCCAACTCGGCCCGGCCTGGCTGCAAGAAGTGGAGAGGAGATGAGAAGTGAATAAGATGTAAAAAGGATCCTGAGAGGCGTCTGCCAGCCTGTTGTGAGGAACAGCTGCAGACGTCAAGGTCAGTGAAGAAGGAGGGGGAGGAGTAATATGGCTCCTGGCCAAGATTCCTCTGCAACTCGTGGTGAAGACCATGGTGGAGCGGGTTGTCCCCCTGCAGCCCATGGAGGTCCACGGAGGGGCAGAGATCCACCTGCAGCTCGTGGAGGACCCCACGCCAGAGCAGGTGGAGGCCTGAAGGAGGCTGTGGCCCGTGGAGGGCCCGCTGGGACAGCTGTTCTAGAGGGACTGCACCGCGTGGAAGAGATGACCCACGCCGGAGCAGTTTCACGGAGGACTGTGGCCCGTGGGAGGGACCCCACGCTGGAGCAGAGGAGGAATGCGAGGAGTTCTTCCCCTGACGATGATACAGCGGCGTAAAACAACGCGTGATGAACTGACCGCGACCCCCATTCCCTTTTCCCCCCCCGTGCTGCTCGGGAGGGGAAGGTAGTAGAGATAATGTTAAGCCCGGGAAGAGGGAGGGGTGGGGGGAGGTTATCTTGTTCCCTGTCTCATTCTCCTGCTAATTTTAGAAAATAAATGAATAGTTTTCCCCAAGTCGAGTCTGTTTTGCCCGTGACGGTAACTTTAAGGATTTCTCCCCGTCCTTATCTCAAACCTTGAGCCGTTTTTCTTATATCATCTCCCCCTGTTCTCTTGGAGGGTGGGGGGAGCGGGAGAGAGACTGCGTAGTCTGGTCCTGATCAGGGCTGAACTACGACATGGGGTATATGTGAATTTGATGCTCAACTAAGCATGAATTTTTGATGTTCCTCTAAGCAGTATTTTAATTTTTACTATTTTAAACTACTGCTTAAATTAGCAACATTTGGTAGGAGTGGTCTAAAAATAGTTTGAGGATGATTAAATCAGCCCTCCTGGGTATCCTCTCTAGTCTGGATACTATCTTACTGTGTGAACTTCTAAACTGCTTAATCTCACTTATATATATTTTTTTTTTCTGATTCTAAAGTGAGAGATCCAATAATCACCTCTGTAGAAGAGCTGTGCTTCTCTAATGAGGGTTTTCCAACAGTCATTATAGGCTTTTAGTGCACACGGAATATTTTTGTGCCTACTTAAATACCCAATCATTGAATGATTTTTTTTCCTCATTATATTCACAGGTTAAAAGTTCTTACTGAGAAATACCATAGGTTCTCCCCCTCCAAAGAAAAAAAAAAAGTTAGCTATATGGAGAAGCAGTACAGAACAAAACTGTAAAAGGAGCAGAATAGCTTTGCAGTATGCAGTGACACATCTCAATGGCATCAGCCTATGATTTTGTGAAGTGTCCTGAGTTTCACTAGCTTCTTTCTTTGTGATCTTAGTCTTCCAGATACTGTGATAACACCTGAAGAATATGTTGGAGTATGTCAGAACCTCATCATCTTCTCATACCACCCTGAAGTTCCTTGGCTCAAATTAAAACAGGGAATCTGGGAGAACATTAGAGGCTCAGGAAGAAATCTGTTGGTGGCCTATGGTTTTCTGTTGCTTTATAAGCAGGTTTGGTTTTTTCTTTTTTTTTCTTTTTTTTTTTCTTTTTTTTTTTTTTTTTTATTCCTTGGTCTTTTTTTTTTTTCTTTAGTAATACAAATTCAGAGCACAGGAAGTAAAAAACAAACAAAAAAACCCCCAACAATAAAAAAAAAGCCAAACAAAACCATCCCCCAAAAAACCCCACTTCCCAAAAAAATCCCAAACAAGACCGTTTCTCACTTGGGACCAGATGTTCATGTGGTTTTCAAAGCATTTTAATACATTGCTTGTAAATGTTAAGACAGAAGATTGCTTTGATTAAACAGGTTTTCAGACTGCTGCTGTTTATAGCTCTGCTGGTGATAAACGGTTGGAACCGTGTTTGATAAAAATATCAAAGAACTAATTTATGCATTTCTGCTAAATTCCACTGCGATAGTGAGATGTGCAGACTTGATGGGAATCTGGCCTTCACTTGTTCATAAACAGGGGCTTGAAGGTCAGCCCTTGAGTACCTAGTGATACTGTTCCTTGAACAGCTGTAGTTAAAAATATTTTTGTATATTTGTAGTAATACAATAATTTTTATTGTTTCAGAAACTTTCATTTGGTTGTTGAGATACATGAAAATCCACAATATAATCAGGAAACCCAGATCTTGGATATTATGGGAACTGGAGCCCATTTTCCTATGTAGCGAAGAGGGAAGAACTAATTTTCTCTTGTTGGTCCAAATAAATTTTCCTGGCACTTCCTCATACTCCCATCAGATGCCTCCCAACAGCCTCTTCCACAGTTGTGTTACTGCTAATAAACTTATACTGGGTAATTAAAAGTGTTTAATAAGATGGGACAATCCTGGTCAGGATTTTTTAAGGCACCTGCTTCGTGAATCTTTACTTTGTTCTTTTTCTTGCGTGGAACTGAAACTACTTGATCTGGTGACATTTGCCAGGTTTTCTCAGGGAAATTCTCTTTATTTCAATTGGCCGATACTGGCAATTGTAGAAGAGGGTTTACTTTCAATCTTTGTCTTGGTGAAATTCCAAATTCCATGGTGTGATAAATGTGAAATCTTGGGTGTCCATGTATAAAACTAGATATATATCCTAAAAGCTTGCAGTGTACTGAGGAGTTGTGGAGTATGCAGAGATTTGCAAAAGTAGAGCAATTTCACCTAAGTCAATTAAAGGTGGTTAATTTTAAATAAGTTTTACATGGCTGCGTTGATGCGTTAAACTAAATAACAGGAAAAAAGACCAGCCAGCCACAGTTAGCATTCTATGTTTACCTGCAAGAAATAAATAGTCATTTTACTTTTATTTATGATAACTGATGTTCAGTGTAGAAAAAATATTTGTCTACCAAGAGGTCAGTCAAATGAGGACAGAACCCTAGTGTAAGAAAACACAGTGCTGTTGGAGAACATCAGGACAGTATGAGCTTTATCGTGGATACCTTTTTCCTTTTTTTTCTGGCTCTCTAGGTTTAGAGTTAATCTATGAAGGGATGGTGCTCTGCATTAATTAAGTTGCTGTCTAGAGCTGTGTCGTGGAATTTGCAGAGCAATTGAAGTTAATGAGTTTCCTCACAAATGCAGCTGTGTGCTCCTTTACACGACCATTGGTGCAGTCCAGCCACCAGCAGGCACTGGAACCAGAAGCCAAGGGAATGACTGCCTTGGTAGTAAATAAGTAATGGCAGGTGCTTACGTATAAAATATGTGATATGTATGTGCATATATACACATGTGTAACGTGTGCGTATACACATATATGCTGCAATGATACTTTTAATATATATTTTAAATGATTTGCCAGTACAAGTTTATACATAAGCATGTATACCTGTATGGTAAATCATAGAACAGGACATTTTATTCATTCAAGTAGTAAAGCAATTTTGTAGGTCAAGAACAGTATTATGTAGGTACTGGGGTTTTTTTTGTTGTTGGTTTTTTTTTTTTTTTCCCCCTAGCCCCATCACT
This sequence comes from Chlamydotis macqueenii, assembly GCF_036417535.1. Lineage (NCBI taxonomy): Eukaryota > Metazoa > Chordata > Aves > Otidiformes > Otididae > Chlamydotis > Chlamydotis macqueenii. The sequence continues at coordinate 8,801,989 of NC_141561.1, forward strand.
GTTGTAATCTTGTTAAAACTACTGAACTTGTGGTTTTAGCAAAAAAAAAACCTGTCTTATCAAAATGTTTCAGAAACTTCCATGGTTTAGTTGCAACTTTTCTAGCCACTTTTAATAATAATGTATAAAATGAAGTGTGTAAATATTTTTTTTCAGTACCAGACTCTACATTTTCAAGGAAAAGAAATTGTGTGTCATATGAGATAGTGTTAAAAATACAAGTTGTTTCTACAGTAAGTGATGTAAAGGATGGGTTTTTATTATAAATATTGTAAGAATTCTAATAAGCATGTGAAATCATTGTAATTTGTTATTACCTTAGCTGATTAATTGGAAAAGTAATATAAACAAAAATGAAATAAACCAGCATAAAACAAAGGACAGGAAATTTCTTTTAAAAGCTCTGAAAGGGAGATCTACTTAAACAAAGCAAGTATAATTCTAGAACATGTAATTGAAAGGGAAGAACATAGTTTTAATTATGGGATTAGCTGTCTCTGGTAGTAGTTCACTTTAGAATATATCAGCATATTACAAAAATATCTTGTAGTACTTGAAAAACTGAAAGAGTGGTAATTACACTGATCTCAGATTTTAAAAAGGAAAAAGGAGGTGTGTGTTAGGGAGGCTACAAAATGTAGTCAGTTTAGGAAATATCAGTTAAATTCTATGACATCTTAAATGTTATAGGTAATGTCTTTTCAAATAAGTATTTCCAGCCTAATGCAACGCAGAAAATAGGATAACGAGGCATTTCTGGAGATTATATTTTAAAAGTTACAAATGTACTACTTTCTAGCCAGCAAGACTGCACACAAAAACAGTGGGGTCATTCAGGAAATAGAGATGTTCATAGTGTAGAAGAGAAGGAATTGAACTTTGCTGGGTTAATGGCTTTTCCTTATGTCCTAAAGGCTTATGTCCTTTTTAAAAATAGTTTTCCTTTCTACAATGCAGTTACACTGTAGTTTAAAAGTATGTTCTTCATCTCCTCTGTTATAGGGACCAAAATTTTACATGTTTTCAAATCATTCTCAGTCCTGTAGGTCCTTTTGGAAGATTAGGTTATTTGATATGCCCAATTAGCTGCAATGAGGCAGGTGCTTTGCCAGGTAAGATTTTTTTTTTTTGCCATCAGCTAGTACCTCAAGTGGTGTAACCTGGCATGGAGTCCTTCATGTGTCAGAGCCCCACCTTGTTACACAAACTCATCTGTTCCTCTGACTTGTTTACTTAGCTCTGCAATCACATTGATGCACTTGCCATCAGTTAAAGAAGCTTATTTATTTTGAACCCTGCTTTTTCTTCTATGCATCTTGAAGGTTTCACTTTTTCCATGTCTCATCACCTTATTTCCTCTCACAAATTCACTATGAATTTTCCACTGTTTTCCCAAACAGATCTTCAAAACCCATTTGTTGTTCTCGTTCTGCTCTGGATCTTTTCTTTGCTCATGGCACCATGTCTATGGCTGTTCTTAGAAGACTGCTTTTAGACTGGAATAAATTGGCTTAGTGCTGCCTCCCGACCTTACTTAGAGGTGAGCACTTACAGATTTCTAGTGATGGAGTCCAAACTGTCCTCTTCGATCATCTCACCTGATCTTCACTATGTCACAAACTATTACATTTCACCTTGTGTAACTGAATATCTGTTCCCCCCTCACCCACCTAGGCATATATTCTCAAAAGACATTCAGTTTAGATTCACAAACATCCTGGACATTTTTTTTTTATCTCTTGCTGTTTGGCTTTTAAAAATATGTGTTCATTTTTCCAGGATGAATTTATCTGAATATATCTTGCTGTCATGGTTTCTCTCTAGTGCGCTTTTCCTTTTGGTAGCAAAGACACAGCCTGACCCTCTTTAGTAGCTGATGGAGTGTGTTGACACAGCAGTTGAGGCCTTTTGCTACAGACTCAGAGTGGTAAATCTGTAATTTGTTACTTCCCGACCACCAGTCAAAGTCAGACATCGGGATGTTGTGTCGTTCATGTTCTCAAAGAGAAAAAACTGATGATGTTGAGTGGGATAGGTTCAGTCTTACACTTACTGATCATCTCTCAAGCTTTTTGAGAAGATTAACAGATACATGTTTTTACTGTATGGAGCGAACTGCAGAGTTAGAAAAACATAAGATTACACTTATGGGTTTAGATTTTTCACCTATAGTACTCTTATCTGTCAAGATACATGCTTTGTTCTGTAAAACCACGTTTGCTTTTCCTTTGTTCATCGTCTTGTAATTTTTATAAGATTCAATCAAATGCCATACTTTCCATAATTTTGAGTGGAACTGTAATAAAAATCACTTGGCATTAGATTTCAGGCCATTCTTTTCAACTTTCTGAATATTTACTTGAAATTTAGTGGTGTGCAATCTTCTTAACGCTGTAGTCCAGCTTACCTCAAAAAAGGAGTAATCAGTAATAAAGACTTGGAGTCTTGAGTTCGTGTTATCCAGACCAGCTTGTTTTAAATTATTTACCCTCTTTGATATGGTATAATGTTTGCATTATTTGTGCACTGCCCTAGTTCTTACCAAAGATAAAATTGAAATAATGATGAAATAAATGTATTTTGCATTAATAATTCGTAACACTATATTATTTTGATAGAATAATTTTTCTTATTATTTTCTATTTCTATTGTTAATGCTTCTCTTCTGCCTAAGATTTTCAAAAAACAAACATTTTTAACTCATGCAGTTATTCACTTTCTTTCCTGTGTTTTCTAAGTAGATTTTCCCTTGTTTCTTATGCATCCTTACTTGTTCTTATACTCCACCTTTCTTATTAATTAAATTTAGGGTTAAGACCGTCTAATAATCTCTTTATACTCCTTTTTGACATTTAGAGGTGGAATAGCACAGTAAGGTGTGTATGATCAGATATTTAAAACATGCACTTTAAAAAACAAATCTATCAAAAAAAATGTTTTTTTTTTTTTCTAGCTAATCCATGTTGATGCTACAGACAGTCTCTAATTGCTACGTAAAGGAATTATTCATTCCTTGCTGTATACAGCAAGCTATAAGGAATTAAATGCAGAATTTATCTTCTGTGTTTTCTCTATGAAGAACAAATATTAAGATATTTAAGGAGGTAGCTGCATCTTTAAAATTGTTTTTTATGACGACTTCATTTCAAGTGTCGGTTTTTTACATTCTAAACCTCTCAACTGATGGTGCACTGACGTTAATGTTCAGAGTATCATTAGGCACATATTGTTACAATAATATATTACCAATGTAATGTACTTCTGATCATATATCAGTGAATTAATCATTACTCTGAATTGTTTGATGTATCAACGAAATGCATCATTACCTTGACCCATCTGAAGTTTTTGCATAGATCATTGGTATGGTGGAACCCTAATGATAAACTAGCATGTAACCAGGCTTCATTATGTTAATTATCTAAACCAAGATTCTTTAGTGTGATAAATATATCATGTAAGCCATCTCATCAGCTGGGAGAAAGAGAGATAGTAAAGACTGGTGAATTAGCATATGTCTGAGTGTAACAGCAGAGCAAACAGCACAATTTGATGTGTTTTGGAAATAAAATATAAGCCTAACGTGTCTGTGGAAATAATTGGATGAACTAGCATTTACTTCAGTCATTAAACTTGTCGCTCTGTAATTACCTCGAGTTTAGCATTATCATGTTCGTCTGTCAAATAAGAAATGTGGAATGATAACTGAAAAAGCATGTCTGAAAAAGCCAGTATTTCTCTCTATAGACAGGACCATTAAGGAGGGTGAAGGCTCTAAGGGTGGTACAGTCTCCTGTATTTGCAAGAAAACGGGTGACATTTTTGTCACAAAGAAAAGAAAAATTCAGTCATTTCCATTAAACCAGAATATAATATACTTATTTCCCTCCCAGATAATCTCCAGTAGCTGAAAGTGGCCAAGTTCCATACACATTCAAACATTATCTGATTGAAATGGAAAATAAACCATGCCCATGAGCCTGTAACTTTTCTACAATTTAAAATGATACCATGAGTTCTGACACTTCTAGCATCAAAACCATACCTTCATCTGTCACTTGAGTTAAGAAAATCTCGGGCATTTGCTACTTTTTAAAGTAGCAAATTGAAACAGTTGCTGACAGAAGACTATTCAGAGAGGGACAATCAAGTACTCTTAGTCATGTATTTAAAGAAAAGTGATTGCTTATCTAAATATATAAAGGTAAAATTTTCCCATAAAAACATGTTTTAGTAAAAAAAAAAAAAGTAATTTTTCACAGGAAATGTGCTTTTAACTTTTATTGGGAAATCATGACATTTTTATTTTTCAGATCAGTTTTTGATGAGACAAGATAGTTGATTGCAATCAGAACAAAATGCAAATGGTTACTGGTTTTTACTTCAAAAATCTGTTGTGAAGAATTGATATTCTGCATGGAACAAAAAAAAAAAAAGAAGAAAAATTTCCCTTTTAGTTATTTTGTAGAGTAAGGAACCATTTCTTAATTGGTCCTAAACAAGAATAACCATGATATTTTATTTACATAAACCTGTTGGAGTATAATGAGGGCAGGACTGGATTTGGTCAGATTGCTGATGAAATATATCCACCCTTAAAACTGGAAATCACCTCTTTCTTCCTGTTTAATCATTTTCACATAAATATTTGTCAGATTATATGGAATGGCAGGGTGATCTTGGAGAGGTAAACGCAGTTTATTTCAGTGGAACTTACCTACAGGAAAATGGATCTATTTGCAAAGGGAAAAACTTCATTCTGAAGTTTAAGCACATGCTTGTTTGTAAACATTGTCTGATACATCAAAATGCTTATTGACATAGATAAAGCATGTGAATAATCATTTGGAAGATGTACTGCTCACCCTGTGAAAAGGTGAAAAATATTGGCCTTTTAGCAAGTAGCATTTCCTGAATTTTAAGTTACAAACTTTGCAAAAAAAAAAAAATGCGTTCAGTGGTATGCTGGATGGAGCAACCATACAGGGATTCCTTTCTCAATTAATTTTTGTTAGGTGGATTGGAAAACCATCTCTCATTTGCTTATGTAATAATATCTCAAATAGCCTTTTGTGGTGTTTAGAGATTTAAAAATTGGTATGTATCCTCCAGAAAAAGTTGGATGGCAAGGTAGCATCAAAAAAAAATGCATAATTTTGAGTCAGAATCTTCATTCATTTCCTGAATTTAAATTTGAATATTAATAGAGTTTGCAGAAAGTAGTTAATTAAAAAAAAAAATCAAATCTAATTTAAAAATTCGTGGGCTGCATAAGTAAAAGGATTTGTGGAATATAGCTAAAGATTCAAACCTAATTAAAAATGCCATACTACATTAAAAATGAGGGAAATGTTTTCTTGATAACTATAGTCCTGCAAATAAATTAACTTTCCCATTATTACTATTTGTTTAATGTTCCCAATTAAGCTAATGAAATGCTGAGAGATAATTTGCAATACGTAGTTCTGTGAATTTTTCTTTTTAGCCTAATCCTATGTGTGTTTTAAGGTCCCACACTGAATATTTTTCAGTAGGCTGTGAGGCTTATATCCAGTAAAAAGCCCTGCAAAAGATGATCTGAATCATCTATGTAAATATATTTGAAATTTAGCTCTGTTTAAAAAAAAAATGGTATACCTCTCAACAATGACTTGGTATTTATTTACTTCTACAGTATTTCTACATATACAAGCAAACAAAAGAAGTTATCATACAGAACTGATGAGCAAAGTGTGTGTGTGTAAACATATATGTGAATATATTAAAACATACTTGCCGTGTCCTGATGTTTCTCTTACTTCCCAAGCTACTGTTAATGAGAATAGAAAGGTAGAGTTGATTGAAAGGATCACGCTGGTTCCACGGATACCTGGGCAATTGAGCATCTTTACAAGTCTCTTCCATTTCTATTTCTGCTGTTACAGTTTGTTTACAGAGGACCCAGAAACTTCAAGCAAAGATCAGTATTTCTTTTAGACTGGCATTGGCAGGTCTTCTTGTACAGAAGATCTATGCGTGATGCCACATCCATCTCTCACCTTCATCGTCCTCTAAAGAAAACAAAAATCAGTTAAGTGGTTCAGACCTGAAGAGCTGAATCCAGGGTATGACTATGAGCGGTCACAATACACCTTTTATTTTCTCATGAGGAAGCAGACTATCTTAAATGCAAAAACCCCAGTACAAACAGAGGCCACTAATGATTTAGCAGTCCCACATGAAATTAGGGTTGTTAGGCAACACTTTAATTACAAATATGTAAGCTATTATTTGAACTACCAAGCGAATAAGCATTAGAAGCATGAGACAAATTCTGTGATATTATGAGCTATGCAGGCTGTTGGTTAGGTCGTTAATACTAAGCTGAAAAAAGCAGCCAGAGGATTGATTTGACACTTTATTTTAACCCTATTCCCATCACTTATTGATACTGTTTTAAAGTTTCCACAAAATAAAAATAGTTGGTACCCCCAAAACAGAACCAGAACACTGTTTTAAAAAAACCCTGTAAATCCTATAGAAAGCCCACATTTCTGGTATTGTAGAACACATCCAGCATGTGAGAAATGTATTGTTTGTGTGCATAGATTAGTAGCACTAAATAACTCTTTCCAAATACTTACAGTCTAAAAATCTACATATCAAAAAATCATCAAAGCAGAAAATTAGAGCACTTGGTGCCCTGTAGCATCATCCCTTTTTGTTTGCTTGGGCAATATTTGAAGAATGAAATGTGAGAAGAATGAAGTGTGGAGGGTGAGTGAAGAGCCACAGGGGCTTTGACTCTCTACAAGGTATGTGCTTATGTATGTCTGTATACACACAGATGTACACAGAGAACGAGCCTGTATGCACTGTGGAGAAGAATATTTGTACTTAAATTGCATAATTGGCTTTTTCTTTTCAATGCTATTTTGCTCCTTTACTTAATTTCTTTATTTTATCTGGAATCTCATCAAGAAGCTAATTGACAGAGTAAAAGTGCATTGGCTTAGAGTACTTTTCATACGGCTATTTTAATCAGCCTTCAGTAGTGTATATGGATTCATATAAGACCTTCAATTAGCCTGCACATTAACACTGGTAAAACAATTTTAGATCTTTAACTTATCAGGGATGCTGTATGCAAGAGATTTGAGTAGCTGAGCAGAATTTGTCATCAGACACGTTTCATTGCTGTGCTCATATGATGCTGGTCACCAAACAGAGAAGGAAACAAATGAACTGAGAATGTTGCTTTTCTGAGATTGTTTATTCTTTAAACATATGTTATCAGCACATTACGTTCTCACAAGTTTAAGCAGGTTTTCTGAAGAGGGAAATACTTGCTCTTCATGTTGACCTCATACAGAATCAAGGGTTTTCTCTATATAAAGAAGCCCACCTCATTTGTTTTTGTAGTGGTTTGTAATGTTTGATTTTCTCTTTATATTGCACACTATAATATCTCTTAGTAGTAGTTATCAGGAAACTTCAGGTCTAAACCAGTGCTTAACTTTACCCATTTGAACAGCGTTGCCAAAGTCAATGGAACAACTCATACAGAAAACCTCTGTCTGCCTTGAGTCACTTGTTCTCTTGGGAGTAGAAGTTGTTACATGCACATAAAATGGCTAATGCATCTCATCTCAGTTTTTCCCACAGTTAACTGATGAGATTAGAGGCATTGATTGCTATTCAGCATTTAGACATTTATTTTAAAACTGTATACGTATCAGAAAAATCTACTAGGAGAACTGAGCTGTTTTTGTGTTTTCCTAGTTATTTTTGGTCATTGTATGAAAAATATTTGTGTCTTTTGTTTGTTTCTAAGACCTGGTAAGAAACAGGAACATACTATAGTATAGACAGAAAAAAAGCGTAGTACTTAGTAGTGCTCGCCATGAAGGACCTGGATCATTTACAATCTTGTTTAGTCTTTTGATGTCAAATTCTGCCTTCAGAAACTACAAGGTAAAACCAGGTCCCATGAATGAAAAGTATTTTGCTGCATTGAAGGTGAGCTCTTGCTTCTAATTATTCAAAGGTGCCTACAGTATTTTAATCTGTAGTGCATTAATTTTTTCAGTTTATTTTGTGCCTGGTCTAAAATGGTATAAGAGTCCTTTTCCTAGTCAGAAAGGTAACAATGAGTGAGTTTCAATCTAATTATTTTGTTATCTGCTCAAAATTTCTAATGATTGGATGACATTATTATTATGCAGGTTTGCAAGGATACCTATTGTTGTCGTTGTAGCAATGGAAGATAACTGTCTGTTATTTTGGAGGTATGGCAAGGACCAGTATTTATTGCTGACCCTCTTGGTTTTGAAACTGATTCAGCTCTGAGTGGGTGTGACTAGGTCCACTCAAGTGAAGTGTATTAGATATGGATTTGGTCCCTGAGGTTGGACTAAATTTTTTTTTTTTTTTCATTTAACATATTAGAGATTCTGTGACACAATAGCCATATGCTCGTACAAGGAAAACCAATAAACTTGAATGGAGTTTATAAATTTATGAGAAAACTGCACAGCATCACAAAGCTTGGTGGAACTGTGTGTATGAGATTTATTTCTTGACAATACTCTTTACAGAACTCGGGAAATATGAGCTTGGTAAAATCTTTGCACTCGTTTACTACTGATAGTTTTCAGTCGGGTATGATAAACTATGTATAAAACTGAATCCCTGTCACGTGTGTAACTCCAGGAAAACTCCAGGAAGTTTGAAGACTGTATGCAGTTACCAGATACAAAAAGAAGGCAGTTAAAGTAGTGCATTCTCAACGCAGAAATGCATAGTGTGCTAGAGACTAATTAAAGATGTGAGCACACAGATCACTAGGAATTGCCCAAGAATAGAAGTTCACTTGAAAATAAGGTAATTAAGTTAATCTTCTGATAGTGGAATTTTGCAGTAAGTGCATGTATCAAATATGAAAGTAAGGAACTTAAGAGGTAATTAAAAGTAATTCAGGCATTAAATTAAGCTTCTAGCTATATGAAGTGGTAGTAATTACAGACATCAAAATTAGAACCATATTGTAATCAGAGTAACTACAGTGTAATTAATGTACCTACATCACCAAGTATCTACAAAAGTAAAATGCAAGGTGTTGGTTTCACAGAAACCATTACTGTTTTAAGGGTAGAGCAAGTCAGTCAAAACTTTGGAACAGGCATCGGTACCCAAAGTAGGAACAAAGCTGTCTACGCTGAGGATATGTGTCATTTTCCAAGCACTGAACTAAACCCCTGCTCTTGAGTTTCCAGGACGTCTTCAAGAGATTGACATTCCCACCTGACTTCACTGGCTGGAGGTCTGCTTCCACAGTGCGTGAGCTGTGCAAGCTACCTGGCACATCAGGAGTTACAGCTCTGTCTCAGGCAGACAGAGCCTTTACACTTGCTTTCTGCAATTAGGCTTGTCAACATCTCTCTCAGGAAAGTACTACTGGCTCATTAGGGCTAATTGCTGGCAGACACCTGATTCCCTTAGAGGACAAGGAGAGGAGCCAGGCTGCGGGGAGAGCTGTGATGGGTGAGGTGAGGAGCGCCTACCAGGCAGGTGGATGCACCTTTTAATCAGTCCTAAATTGACTTACAGCGCAGGAAACTTGACCTTTTCTCTGATTAGAATCTGAGCTGATGAAATTCCCCTTCTTCTCTGCAATCAGTTGCCACGTGAATTAGGCTATTAGATATGTGTATCTACCTGCCTGCCCCAGGCATGTTGTTAACGCTGCTGTGATTAAAGTAATTCATTACCAATTATGGGGTGTGAAAAGGGATCTGTTACTATAAAGTAATATTTTAAAGCAGACGTTCTAAAAGGTACACTCAGTGTCATGCTTTGTTTTCAATTATTTTATATAGCAATCTTGATGTTTTTATCTCTGACACGAACAGTAGATTACCCACTGCAGGCCATATGTTATAGGGCAACTTGTACGTGATCTGTGAAGCAAATGAAACAAAAAAAAAAATCTGATTATATCTCAGTCTTAGCAGAAACTGTACCATTTTTCCTATGCTGTAGAAGCAGATTAAGCATAGGAAGTTTGATTTCTATGTATTCCTTTACTCTAGAGTTAAGTGTAATCCATTTTGAGTTTCAGGAAACATTTATTGCATCTTAGACCTCTCTCTCGCTTTTCCTTCTGTGTCCTAATTTATTTCATGTATTTACCTGGAAAATATGCAAATTTTATTTTAATGTTGAGCATTTAGCTACCTCTATTTACATGAAATCAAGAAGTTTAGCATTTGTGCCACCATATTAACTTCAGACATTTCTACTGTAGTGTTGGCAAATTTTTGGCCCAAGGCTGTTACCATGCAGTGAGACACACTGAAAGCACTAGGATGGTGCTGCTGTACATGAGTCTTCATAGCATCAGTCATACATCTGAAGGTTGGTTTTTCAAGCTCCAAGCATTTTGAATGGTTTAGACATTTCTATGGATGTGTTCTTGCTCTGTGTAGAGGGTCAAAGATGCTGCAAACCACATTAGTGCCTTTGTGTTTCTAGAACTTTACTTCACCGTTCGCTATTGACTCTAGCTGAAAAGACGCGAATTGCTTTGTATAATTACCCAATAGAATTACTGAAATTGCCTGAAGGATAGATTGTATATCACATTCATGGCACTTACGACTTTTTCATCTGAGTGGAAAAAGCAGTAGATTGCTATGTAAGTCTGATCAAAGTAAGAGCAAAACTGTATTTATTAGTAGTCATGAGTTAACACATAACATAAACAAGATTCACTGAAAAGTCTCAATTTTACCTTAAAAGTTTGATTACTGCATTGTGGTGCATCAATGAAAAAACACTGTGCCTCTCGTAATTGTGGCTTAAAGTAACAGGATAAAGAACATAAGAGCAAAGAATAAAAGAAGAAGTAAACATATCTTTGATTTAAAAATATGGTTAATTCAGTAAAATGTAACCCTTAAATATTTTCCAAAAGAAAGCTATTTTTGTCCTTGGGCTGTAGGGAGGTTTTATGAGTTGAACACCTGTCCAACAAAACTGGAAGGAAGCTAGTAACTCTTCTCCTGAGAGATTTTTTTTTTTTCCTAATTCCTGTAAAACTCTTAGATGTCTTAATCTATCATGTTATTTTCTGATGATTTAGGGAGCCTATTTTTTTTTTTGTAAATAACAGTTGGAAATAATATAGGCTTATAGTTGTAGTTTTGTGTGTTTTGATCGTAAGGACTGATAATTTTTTCTGTTTCTGATTTGAAAATGTATACATACTCCTCATATAGGGATTCTATCTGAATACTTTTACTCTACCACTCTTCTCAATTTTATTCATCAGGAGAATGTAGTGGTTTAAGACTTTAAAGAAAGTAATAATAGCTTTTCATAGTCAAAGGCTGTATGTTTTCTCACTATTTTAACCAAAAGTACAAGACATTGATTCCTTGTTGAAGAACAGTGAGGAAAAAATTGGGGTTGCAGGACTGGACGCTGCCAGAATTAGTGGCACTGAAGTTCTTGCAATGGTTGAGAGGCAAGTAGCTTCTTACAGAGCCCTGCAGCTATAGGAAATACATGTGTCACTAAGTTCAAAATATCTTTTGTGTCATGGTTGGACGAAATTGTAAACAAACAGTGGAGGCAAAAAAACCAGGGGTTTGAACATGCAGTACGTATAGGTGTGACCCGTCTGCTATGAATTAGAGCATGACAGAAATTGCTGTTTATTGCATGAGTTTCTTGCACCAAACATAAACTAATAATTTTTCTGAAAAGACCATTACAGTTTTAGTTCCAAGAGCCTCAACCTGGCTTGTAGGATTGTGGCCCAAATTTAGTGAGTGCAGTGAATTGCAGGCACACAAACTGGGTATCAGATCTGCAGGCATAAAGGGCAACAGGACTTAACACCTGTACCTGAGTGCTTCTGTGATATTACAGGTACTAAGAGAAGAGTAAGCTGAAGACTGTGGAAAATGTGTTAATAGCTACAGGTGTCAGCACAGGAAAGGAATTGAGATTTGCGGGCAGTCATATAGTTTCTATGGTGGATTAGTGCTGTGTAAAGGTTTGGAAATGCCATTAGATGTTTCACTCTTCTACTGTCGTATGTATATCTGGGAAATTGCAAGAGTTTAGGGATAATTTGCTGCTTGGGCTATTCTCATATTTTTCAAGGAGTTTGCTCCAGAAAAATTTTAAGTATAGTTCCACTTGCAGGTACTCTAGAATTTAGTAAGCAGGTAGTTAAAGCTGTAGGAAAAAATGTCCTTTTGGTCTGATTCTAGGGAGTCTGTTATGCTGAACAGAAGACTTCAACATTTTAAACAGAAACAAGTAACATCATTTATTTCCAAATGAGCATAAGCAGTGGCTTAGTCTTTCTCCTTTATTGCAACCATAAAGAAAATCTCAGTGCATCTGTGTGCTGTAATTTGGAGTGATGGATACTAAAGTTTTGAGAAACTTGATTTTTGTGTAGGAGGTAACACAACTGGACACTCCAGGAGATACTGCTTCTAAGCAACAGCTGCTCCCTCTAGGAATTAGATTATTTCCTTTATGTCCTTGGAAGCACTGGCAGGTACCTGGAAAAGTTGTGAAGCCAGGAGGCAAATTGTCTGCCAAGGGCTTTTAGGAAGGGCACCTGAGCATGTCTGCTGCTGTACCCTGTACAGCAGGCAGTTCTGCTGAAGAATTTATAGATGAATGTTTGGAGTTGGGTTCTGAATAAGAGGAAAACAAAAATTGTGTCATCATCTTTTTGGGGACTTTAAGGTCCGCAATTAATTTTTTTTTCTTCAAAATTATGATAAAGTGTCTAACAGATTTTTTTTTTCCATTCTGGATTTTCAGTCAGCTGATACAATTAATCAGGTTTAAATTTTCAAAATCAGAAACATTGCATAAGGCTTTTTCACTTCCATCTTGATGCGGGAGGAGTGGAGGTGTGGGAGCATGGGCTGCATCTAACCTGTGGTGCAGGAATGGCTTTGAAGCCAAATTTGCAAATTGTCTACTCTGGGTCCCTAACAGTGTCCTCACAGCACCAGAGCAAATGAGCCAGTACTTCAGAGCTTGCCTCAGAGCACATTTGTCTGCAGTGTGGGCAACCTCTCATACAAACCATCTCAGCCTTAGGTGACTGCATGTGAATGATACTGGGCAGAAGATACTACAAGGCCCTTCTTGGATCCACAATAGCCCCAAAATCATCAGCCATGAGGAACAATGAAATTTATGGGCAGTCTGATGCTCTGAATTTAGACTGCCTAGGTGGACAATATGGATAGATGGAACCAGATTTCAAGACTGCTCTGGGCTGGTGGCCACACTGGCAATTCAATTTGGATTATATCTTTCTTGTGCCTGACTCAGACACCTCAGCCCTAGCTGGAACATGGTGCAATAGGGTGGCTAGGGGCACATTCTGCCCAATACCTGAAATTGAGTTGAATACCTTACCTTCATGCAGTAATGAACAGTAATCTCATTCTTAAATATGATGACATGTACATTTGGTAAGTGAACCCCACTGATACAAATAAGGTAGCAATCACTGATCCACCCAGAATCTCTTTCATTTTAAGACTGTACCGTATGAATTACAGTGTCTCTTGAGTAAGAGCTTTGGATGCCATGTTAGACTGCTGTCAGATTTCTTTTCTGCTTCCCATTCCAGCCTGAACGGCTGAGTCGTGTACGGCATGACCTGATCACCAGGACAGGTCAGCCAGAATAGAACTTCAAATTGGGTTGGATGTATCTTGAATTTAATTAACTCCTGCTGTTTAGGCCACTTAGAACCTCACTTTCTGAGCTGAATGGTTTACTCTTCCACTTTCATCTCTTCAGGATGAGAAGCTGGGTCCAAAGACCGGCGAATTGAAAGGACTTCAGAACACTTTGTAGCATGTTACAGTAATAATAGGGGGAGGGATGGCAGAAACTACCTTTTGAGCAGCTACACGCCAGGTGAGAGCAAACTCTCTAAAGCGGAGGGCAAGACTACTGGAGTGCGCCATTCCTTAACTTTTGTTCCTGGAGCTGAAGATGAATAAGGCCAGCTTCTGCTCTCTGCTCCACATGCAGCCAAAACTTTCCAGTAGGGAGCAGAGGAATGGACTGAAATGAATGACAGGCTCACAGGTTAGTTAAGGTCCTCTTGATTCATCTTTGTTTTGTTCCTTACTAGAGTCACAACTCAAACTTGTGTAACCAGTGGTGCTTTTAAAGTCTCAAATAGTAGAAGGCTGCCCTCCTACTTCCAAATAAAATGCTGTGTTGGATCTTTAGAAGAGTTATTCTTATGTATTTGGACGACAATACCTGCAGTTCTCTCTGTCATTGACCTGTCACTTGTAATGCTATCAGCTGTGTTTGAGGGTGACCATGATTGCCCTTGCAAGATATTGGAGCTGCACAGATGCGAAGAAAAGAGAGGGCCATGTGTAGGATATATGCAGCCATTTTGTTCTTCAGACTGGGCTGTTATCTTGAGATAATGTGTTATCTTTGTCAAACCCACAGAACTGTCTCCATAGGTTCTACGGAGCTACTTTGTGTTTGAGGTGACGATTCAGTGACTCCGCAGCAGCTGAGGCTTCTGTTTCCTGTCCAGCCATGTATCTTCATAAAATGGGTCAGACCAAGGACAGCCTATTTCCCTTCATAATCTGAGGCTATGTTGGAGAGATCATTCAAAATTTTCCCCTTTCAGACCCAATTTTCAGCATCCATATTCCCAACCAAGGAGTTTATGCTTGGGTAGAGGCTGAATGCTCTTCACCTGCCCAGAGGGTTAATCTTGCAATTGACTGAGCCCATATAAAGCTGATAATTCATTTTAAGGGATGGTGTTCCTTCTCAGTGAATAAACAGATGTCTACATTTCTACCTTCACAGTTATGCAAGGTGTTTTCCTTTTTCATAGATCTTTTTATGTATTTTGTGTGAATTTTTTTGTGCCACAGGTTTTGTGCTGTATGTCTATTTCTTCCTCAGAATAAATGTTTCAAGTCACTTAGAAGTACAAAAAATTAGTGTCTGCAGCTGAGCTCTCAAGGGCAATAATCTAATAACAAATGTGTGGATGAAAGGGAAAAAGACTTGATTATGCATTTCTAAACCATTATGACAGACAACAACAGTGAGGAAATGTTTTTAACCTATGAAATTTAATTAAGTTTTATCTTCCACTATAAAATACTCTGGATACGATCCAAGAAGGACTTGAGCATGAATGCTTCCTTCCTCAGTCCCTGGCTTCTCAAGTGGGTTGCGTGACCCTGTGTTAAGCAGTTTGGCTCCCTAAGCGCATGATGAGAAAGGCTTGGAAGAATCAGGCTGTGATTGCAACATTGCTTTCAAATGTTGCGCTGGTTTAAGCCACCCTGTTGACACTGTTTGCTCCTGCCTCTCTCCTATCACCATTTAATCCGTCTCAGCTTCTGACAAGGTCTATGATGTGGCTATAAGCAACGTTGTACACTTGCATCTTGGTTAGGTGACGGGGCATGAACAGAGGAAGAGCAGAGAGCAAAGGGCCGCTGAAACTGGCTCTGCCTCTTGAAGGCAAACCTAAGCAGGGCTTTCTTCTTGCTTCTATATGGAGAAAGAAGACAAAGTGCTCTTCCTCAAGAAAAGGGCCTCCTAGCCATTTAAAAAATATTTTACATAAAATACATAATTTACTTTGAACTGCCATTAAATAAAACACACAAGTGTTCCTGAAGCGGAACCTGGACTGCCCTGCCCAGCTATCAGGGAGACCTTCTTCCCGCTGTGCTCCTACTTGGGCACTGTGGCACATGGTATCTTTCCCACTATGTGGAACAGCTTAAGGGAGGGGACACATAAGGGTGTTGAAGCCGAAAAGATAAAGTACCATGGAATTTGAGTGAAGTAGAAACTGACATTGTAGCTGTGTAATTTTGGTGTTAGGCCCCCATGTTCCACCTGACTCATGCTGTAGATGTGCAACTTCCTTTGTTAAATGGTGTCTTTTTGTTTTTTAGAAATACAGCTCCAAACTTGGTATGTCAGCAGTGTTTTTCTAGTCAACGGTTGTCTTCAGGAAGAAATTGTGACTTTTTAGAATTTCTTAAAAGTTTGTGTTTCAAACTTTGGTCTGAGTGTCCTTTTGGTGAAGCATTGGTGTGATGATGGACTGTTTATATGATTTGGGGCCCAAACGTCTTCCTCTTCATATTAATTCTCTATTGGTAATTAGCAGCTTACTAAAATCCTCCATCTGTGACTGTGTGTCCTCTCACACCTTTCATGTTTTGCATTTAACTGATGCTGTCTGTTTCTAGTGGTTTCATAGTAACATAGATATGGGGAATAGCAGGAAAAATGATATATTTTTCTAATGGAATTCCCCTGCCACAGCGAGTAGTGTGGGTTGAAAACCAAAAGGGTGGATGAGGGGTGTTTCAGACTTAATGGCAGGAGACTTAGGCTCAGCATCCAAATATAATAATGCTTTGTTAAGTAGTCCTTCTGACAGCCAATGTTACATTGGAGCCCTGAATAAAGGAAAAAGAAGCCCCTGGGAATGCTTCCTTGCATGAGACAAACATTATCCAATAAAAATAAAAGACAATAGATACTCTGATATAAATTAGAGCAGATGGGAACTGACTAGGCTTAACTATTTTCTCCTAACATTATAAACCACATACATTATTGTTCTAGTTGTTGTATGATCATCGAAGCTCTTTAATGACAATGCACTTAAGTAGGCATAGTATCTCAAACGATTAGGCATAGTAAATTTTATCTTTTCTTTCAGTTCTGTTATTTAGACAATGAGTGGGAAGTCTATTAAACGTTCTTGCAGGATGCTCAGAGAAAAATGTCTGCCACTTGCCGTATGTTACATAGCTAATATTATAGTAGAACCTGAACAGTGTCCATCATTGAGAAGAGGTACACGT
Organism: Chlamydotis macqueenii; assembly: GCF_036417535.1. NCBI lineage: Eukaryota > Metazoa > Chordata > Aves > Otidiformes > Otididae > Chlamydotis > Chlamydotis macqueenii. Next base: position 8,818,902 of record NC_141561.1, read on the forward strand.
AGACAACTTACGGCATACTAACCCTGCAGTTTCTTGACTTTTGGGATTGTAAGCTTTGTAAGAGTGTCTTCCTATACAAAATTCCATTTTCCACAAAATATCATTTCTACATTTATTCCTTCTTTATGAAATACCCAGACAAGACAGTGAAAATGTAAATAAAATAATGATGCAGCAATTGTATCATGGGATTTTTCAGGGACATGTAAGGAGTTGTTTTTTTCGTCTGAATTTAAATTGGTCTCACTGCAAAATCCATGCCAAGTACATTGTCAGCCACAATTTTTAATATGTTCCCTGGTTGGTGGGTAAGTATTGTTATCCTCAGTTTATATCTATGCCCTGAACAGAGGAGCTGAATTTAATCTTAGACAGTGAGTCAGTAGCAGAACCAGATCTAGAACACAATTTTTGTGCATTTAGGTTCCTCATTTTGATACAGCTGCTGAAGCTTTTCCAAAGCTCTGAGGTGCTTCTACCATTAGTGCTGTTGCAAGTATACCACTGAGATGATGTCTGCAATACAGACTATTTATTGTACTTTATAGGTAATTTAACTGCTGAGTGAACAGCAATGTTGCAGTAGAGAAGGAAAAGTGTAAATAAATTAATTTAAAATAGGACAAAAACTTGCTAAATGTGGAACTTTCTGTAAATCTTGAGCTCTGCTGAAATACTGCCATGTATGTGCAGGGCACATAGTACTTGAAGGAAGTTAGTCTTAAAATTATTTTGTGTCTGACAAAAGTAGGTTTTGAAGTATGCTCCAAGGCCAGTTCAGGGAAAGGGAGAATAACATGAAAACTATATTACAAAAAAAAAAGGCAAATTCTGCTCTACATTAGAGTGAAATATCTAATGGATGTTTGTAATCTAAGTGTGTACATGGAAATCTAAACTACACAAAAATTTTTGACAAATCAAACATGTAGAGGCCTCACAACTTAGGCCATTAGGAGAAACTTTCTCAACAAAACCAGAATTTAAAAGTACAAGTTACAAGAATTGTTGGTACAGCAGTTGTAAATCACAGCACAGAAGAACTAGCAGAGTGAATGAACTCACAGGTCTCTCCTTTGATTTGCAAGATTAAATACGTGTGAGAAAAGCAGTATTTCACATATGGGGGGTGAAATAGAGGAGGCTGTGTCTGATGCTAAGCGTGTTTGTTTATGTCTCAACGTGAAGTGTGAAATATTTCCTTTTTGTCATTTCTCTTTCCTAAGCTGACTGTTTATTGCTTATCTTGGCTGTCTTCTTCTGGAAGTGATCTCCTAAGAATGCTAGGAGCATTTTTCTTTTCAGGTTACAGAGGTGCAGATTGTAACTCTGGAACAAACTCAGAAGCAATTTGACAGCAGTAGGTACATTTTAAAGCATACTTTAACAAATTTTGTTTAGCAGTGGGTAGTCAGCTAAAGATGGAACAAGAACATATTAGATTTAATTTAATATCTTGGTTGCTGAATTGAAAGATTCAGAAAAGGTTTGAGATGAAAGAGTTGTCTATTTTTGAGCATTTGCATTTGATTCTCAGCAGACAGTTCCAGATTTTATTGTTGCTTACTTCAGAGACAGAGTAGCTAGACATATTTTCCTGTTCAAGTAAAAGCTTGTGTTTTGCACAAACTGATGGAGCTGTATAAAAATGCAAACGATCTATTTTAATAGGTCTGCCATTGATATGCTGAAGTTCAGTCTCTGTGAGTTAAGTAGTGCTGCATAAGGCATGGCAAGAGCACAGAAAATAAATGCAACAAGCAATGGAGGAACAGCTGTTGCGGAAGATGGATGTTTTGCTGTAATGATGTTGCTAAGATTATTAATTTATTTAATAGATTTCAGAAAGGATTCATCTGTTAACTGTCATGATTTTATCACTGGGAGTCTGCGGGTTGCCATAGGCTATGGGCATGCTGTTTGCCTGTTAACAACATCCAAGGGGGGTCAACTGACAAATACCTTTGTTTATTACCATTTGGTTTATAGTTCAGGATTCATTTGGAATGTCCCAGCTAACATTTGGTCCCTCACTTTCCTAATATTGCTGACACCAGCTGTAACAGCAGCCTTTCTCTCCTGGAAGATCCTTCTTCCTTTGATGAGCTTGTTCCTATAATTGGTTAGGTTGTATTTTTCCTTCCTAGATTTTATTAATATTGGTATTCAGGGGTACCTGCAGGCCAGTTAGAAAACGTGACCTTGGTATTCTGGCCGCAGTCTGTACACATCACAAAAACATATGTTGTTCTTCAAATGTCTTACAGCCTATATTTAAGATGAGACAATAGGTGGATAAGAACAGCAGATGCAAGGGGCGCAAGGTGACAGTGAGGTGATAGCAATTAACATAATAAGCCCTTTGCCTCTAGTCACTATCAAGCAGTTTAATAAGAAGGACTTATTATCAAATGTTTTGAGAAAAAAAAATTATGATAATTTTTCATAAATATTAGGTGAAGTTTATAGGATGCCATGGTTTTGTTCACTGCTCCTTTGCTGTTATTTTTGGGTTTGATCTTTTTGTCAGTTTTTTGATGCCACACAGTAAATAGAACTTTTCCTACCATAGTGTCATCTGCCTTAAAGTATGCTGGTATCATTTGGAGGCAGAGAGGTGAAGGTCACAGTGATTTATCCTGCTGTGTGTACTGATAGCATCCATATAACCTCAGTGATGGGGCCGTAATTCAAGTGGTCTGATTGAATGCAAGGGGGAGATAATGCCTGTTGTCATTGTTATTATGGAGAAAAGAAATACCAGCAAGTGATGATGTAGTCATGGTTCCCTTATCATCTGAAAACTGTATGAACCAACACTCTCTGATTTGATTTCTGAGAAGCTAATGGAAAAAATTGTGGTAATTTCTTGTTCTTTAGATCTAGGTTTTTTTTTTTCCCTCTTTATTTCTTGTTCTATATCTTTTCAAAAATATAGGAGCCTTCAATGTCCGTCCTTTACATGTCTTATCAGAAATTTGGCATAGCTTTAGCAAATAATTTTATTTTAATTGCAAGTAATTTGTTTGTAAATTATCTAAGGAGGAATGTAAACAGCACAGCAATTCAAGCCATATCATTAGGATCAACGTATTTAAACTCAGGCAAATAACTCAATTGAGTTGTCTCTGTACTTGTTAAAATATGGCACAGTGATTCATGAAACTGAAGAAAAGCCCCAGGTTACTGAAACTGCACATAAGTAACAGCTTGGCAAATAAGGAAGAGAATGGAACCGAAGTTTAGCAAGTTGATGAAAGAATAACAAAGAAAGCGGGAGTGCTGGAAGAAAACAAAACCCAACAGCTTCATATTTGCAAAAGGAAACATTTTAGGCAGTGTTTCCAAATCTTGTATCTATGTACTTACAAGGTTCAAACACATTGTCATCAGTCCCAAGACTGGGCTGAATTGTGTAAGCTCTATAACTTGAGCTTGCATTGTTGGGCGGCTCTGCCAATGTCCTTGTCATTGCTCACCTTGTCTTCCATCTTCCCACGTTCTCTGCCAAGCAAATATCACAAAACCATGACAAAGCATTTATTACTTCACTGACTTGCATATTGCAAACAAGTGAAAGGAATGCAGCAGAATTTTTCAAGTACTGTGAAGCGACAAGTACTGTCTCAGCCTGAAAAATGGCTACCCACAAAAATTAATCAGAACTCAAAGGACCTCTTATCGCTGTGCCTTGAGCAATGGACAGGATCTGTCAGTTCTTCCTTGAAACTCATCCAAGGTGGCTGGCAAGTCAGATGGTCCTGTTCCAGTGCTTAAGGTGGTACTCACCAGCTTCATCTGGATAATTATTAATTGAAAGTACAGTTTATTACCGATCAGTGCTACCCTTCTGAGATGTTAGAGCTGTGAGCTTCATGTCTTTGGTGTTTCTATACCAGCAACTGTGCTTAACACTGGGAGACTGGGGAAGGATGGTCTTTTGTAATCTCTTTACTTATTTCAGCAAAGCGTAAGCCCAGCCTTCTGGAGACCCCTAAATATGCAAAGGTAGGCTTGCAGAAGATGGCAGCTGGTTTGTCAGTAGGGTTAAAAAGCTTCGTTTAGCCATTTAAAACTATTGTTACAAATACACAAAGAAGAAATAAATACACTCAAGCAATGGTTCATTATATTACAATATTTTTACTCTTACTGGTTTGAGTAAATGGATTTTCCTTATAAATATTGTGTGGATACTAATTGCATAACTAAAATACAATCTGCATTTTTTTTTCAGACCACATATGTTTTTCTAATGCTGCATTGGCCCTTCCAGAGCAGCTTAGGTAACATGACTGGCTAGGCTGAAACTTTATTTTTTACCTCCTTAATATTTACTAAGGGATTTTTTATTTATTGAGTTATGAAGTATTTTAAGACACATAGTCTCTTTTTAAAAAATAAAAGTAAAATTGGAAAAAAATAATTAAAACGAATCGATTGAAATAATTGAGGGGAAAACCCACACTGGTTAACATCATAAGAAACATGACACATATTTGGACATAAATTGTATTTTAGAGGATTTTCCATAACATACTCCATTTATTAGCTTTATCTTTATATGTGTATGCATAAACACACAAAAAAGTGGACCCATATTTCAGTTTTATATATTTTTCTGTGAAATAGCAGTGTTCTGTACAAGTGATATAGAATACATGACAGTTATGATATTAATATATATTGTATTTCTAGGGGTTTTCTAGCAAATATATGAAACTTAGAAGAGCTGAAACATAAAGGTTTGGGAGCCGATATGTTCTGCTTCCTTTGTCTTGTAAAAAGGGAGATTTAGAGAGCTCTTTGAACCTCTGGAATATTACGGTATAATTTGAGAGAACACTGGGAGATCATTTAACTCTCATGATATTGAGAGATGTAGGACTATAACTTAAACCTGGTGTGGTGGAGGCAGACAAAATCAGCTCCACGCATGGGTTTCTGGTGGTGCCCCACAGGTCTGACCTGTGCCATGTTTATTATTGCAATCTGAGTCTTTCTGAGCAAGACAAATGTCTCCTTTTTTGTAATGTATTTGGTGTAATAGATTAAAAATATTAATTAATTCAATCCTACTCTGAATTTGCCAAAACAGTCATGGATGTTCAGGTCCTGTGTTTCCGTTTGGGCTTGTTTCTTGTTATGATGCTGCAAAAAGATCTGGGTAAGATTCTGGAGAGAGGAGGAGGGATAAGGCATGAGGGGATGCTTAAGGAAAGATTAGGGATAGAGTGAGGGAAAGATCTATGTTGTCAAACCAGGACATCATTGGTATCGGTCTATCTTTCACTTGTTTTGTCTTTGTGATGTGTACCTAGATTAACAAAATGATAATATCTGAAAGCCTAATTTAAGTGTTAATCATGTTTTTGTATTATTTGTAAAATTTTGTCTGAGACAAAATAAAGACTATCATCTCATTAAGAAATCTGGCAGTATTACTCTGACAGTAATGGCATTTTCATTCTGTTTTCGTAACTGAAGCTTCAAAGCAGCTTGAGAAATATTCATTACTGATGCAAGCTTGAACATGCAAGTGAATAGTTGTATCAGCACTGTCATTTATAATTTCAGCAACACCATCAAGCACAAGAGAAGTTTAGCTAACTGCAGGATAAAAACAATGGACTGCTGGATAAGATTAATGCAAATGCTCCTTTAGAAGAAAATAAGCATCTTGGAAACAATAAAACAAAGGAAATGGTATTTTTTTTTTATTAAAGTAGTAAATGCAGCTGTTTTATTGTTTGCTATTGATAAATTATTTCCTCAGGGAATGTAGTCTCCTGGATTTTAAAATATATTTTTGCTCTCAAGTGTTTCTCTGGAAACAGTGCAAAGAAAACAAAAATTCTATAACTTGGTTACAGCTTATACATTTAACATCAAATGTGGATTCTATCTTTATTTCTTTTGTTCCTTTATAATTTTTTTTTCATTTTGAGGTGATATCTCTGAACTCCTTTAAAGCCTTTGCCTACAGTAGAAGGTCTCAGTCAGAGGCTTTCTGCATTGCTTGTGTGTCATACCTAAACTTTACCCTCCACAACATTTTTGGTTTTGTGGTTCTGTGTTCTCAGCTTCAGCAATAAGCAATAATCCTGTATGCTAATTTTGTTTCTTGTCTAGGTTTATTTAAGTTTTTCTTCATATATTCCTTATGTATTTATCTTTCTAATTCTTATTCATTAATTGCATTTAAAAATACAAGCTGGTTGCAAAATGTTTTTAAAGTTCCCTCCCCAAAAGTCCTTGAAATAAAATGAAAATGGAGTGTGTAATAGACTGTTGCTCTGTTTGTAAGGTATAGTTGATTGCTCACACCTTTTTGTATTATTTCTAACAACTGTGGTAAGTATAACTTTAAAAAAATGTGACTAGAGAATAATTTTCTTCAGTTAAAAATATAAATTTGTGAATTTTTTGTGGTTATGAAAAACCTCAGAATATTTTTATAATTATGAGGACTAACATAATCTCCTTGGTTCTAGGCTGTATTTGAAAGTAATCCTGATTACTTATAAATGGAAAAGTCCATTGCACATGAGCTCTGAAAACCCAGAGCTCTATTCTGTTTCTTCCAAGTCAAGGTATCAGCTTTGAGGCAGACATATATATGTGTATATATTGTTTGGGTTTTCTTATTATGAGCTTCATCTTGAATGCAACAGAGCATGATCCTTACAAAGTTTTGTTGTTTTAAAGTACACAATATGTGCTTTTGAAGTAATTTTTCTTCTTTTCATCCATTTCAGTGACCTTGTTCACCTTTGCCTCATCATCCCTGTTGGTCTAACAGTATTGGCAGTTAGGCGATGAGCAGCTGGTTAAACATGTGACAAAGTCTACCTTTCCCTCATGTTAATTAGAGAAAATGAGGCAGAAACTACAGCCCCAGCTGTAAAAATCCATTTTTATCCATTAATGATGGTCAGACTTCAAAGGGGTTAGAGGGTGTGCTAATTCAGGAAAAGAAATATGGTGCTCCAGGATCCTACACCTCTGTGTACACGCTGTGGCAAAGATGCAGAATGACACAACGCTTCAAATTGAGAAGCATAATGCAAGGGTGTCCTGGTTCTGGCCAGGACAGAGTTAATTTTCACCTGAGCTGGGAGAAGAGCTGGAGCTGGTGGCACCTGTGACTGGGGACACAGCTGGGATCGGTTACTGATCAGCCAGCAGCTGGGACAGTTACCCAAATCAGCCCCAGGGCTGTTCCATCCCCTGTGAGGGCATGCTCAGTGTATAGAGTGAGGAGGGGGTTGAGCAGAGGTTCCTGCTACTCAGGAGGGAGCTGGGCATCAGGATCCACTCTGAGCTGTTGTACTGTAAGTTATACGCTTAAATATCTTCTGTTATTGGGGTTTTTTTGTTTGTTTGTTTTCCATGTCTGTTTTCTTTTCCTCTGTTGTTCTCTTAAACTGTTTTTATCCCAACCCATGAGTTTTGCCTTCTTTTCTTTACCAATTCTCCTCCCTGTCCCACTGCTAAACCATGACAACTGGTGACCACAGTCACCTGTGAGGATCTGGGAAAGAATACAGCTCCTCTGGGAGGGGAGCACCCGGGCACTTGAAGACATGCTAATAGAAGTTTGTGAGATGTGATGAAGATGATGACATCTTGATTTGGCTTAGGCAGTAAGAAAGGTTAAGGGAGAGGTGTTTTTTTGTTGGTTTTTTTTCCTTCTACAGTACCACTGGGGATTTTTTGCTGATTTTCCATTTCCCTCATTAACCTAGAAGCAGAAGTTAGTCTACTGAAGTTAGAAATATAATTTTAAAATTATCAGGTGCTGAGGGGTTGTAAAGAGAAAGAAGGAAAATGGGAGATGAGTACTATTCTTTTAATTTACATACCCAGAGGATCCAAGGGATGCACAAGAAAGAAGGTGAAATTAATCCTCACCATGGAGTCCTTTACCCATTCAGCGTTACGTAGTTGTAGTTAGACAAATCTAATACTGAAAATGATGGTGATGTAAAACTATGATTTAAATCACATTTGCCTTAGGGCCCACCACCTGGCTTAAGTTAGAACAACTTTAATGCTGCTATAACCAACATCTGACTCCATATACCTACAAAGGCTTTTTTAGAAATGAGTAGTACCTGAAAACCAGCAGTATTTTGTCTGTGGCTCTAGTATTCTCCCTTTTCCTGAATTTATGATGAAGAAGGTGGGAAGTAAGTGGGAATGGCACCACTACAGGAGCTCATTTGCACATGATGCATCCTAAAGTGTGCTGCTACTTCTGCGTTGTTTCAGTTTTTTCAGGGATATTTTTTTTCTCAAGGTGGAATTTAACTTTAAATTACAGGGTTGGAATTCTCTAAATTCTTGAAAGGGGGAAAACCAGTAAATTTGTTCTGTTTGTTTTCTGTTGGAATTACTAAATAAAGGAGTTGGTAGTACTGTATCTTAAAACCTGAGACTAAATATAAAAAGTAGTTCAGAAAATTTGCAGTGATTTTTTTTTTAAACTAAGTCCTGTTCGTGATATTGTTCCAAGTAAAACTTTACTGTCACTTCAGTTATCTGCAGCGATGCAAACCAACCTACGATGCTGGGAACATGAATGAGAGGAGTTATGTTTTAGAAATCATATTTATTGCTGTCAAAGATAATCTTGATTAGTGTAGCCAGACCCATTTCTGTAAATTTGCTATGCAAGCTAAAACTACAGCTCTGATTTATTAACTTTGGAATCAACCATTTTTGCTTTGGAATGCAGTCATTTTTAGGAATTTTGCCTTTAAAACAGCACGATGTTACGTCCTGATTGTAAGTAACCTTGTCTGGCAAAAAGCAATTACAATGCATTCTTGCTTTTTGCTCTGCAGTTGTCACGACGGTCAGATGTGATGTTATGTTGCTGGCAGGTGACTGTGCAGCCTAAAGACTTGGGGGATCTTCCAACAGAGTGTGCACAAATTTCCTAGGACACTCCGTTTCTCTGCTGTTTTCCCTCTGGGATCTTGGTGGTCTTGTGGGCTGTGGTTTCAAGGGTTTTGTCATTTTAATATTTAATGGTAGTTATAGCAAATAGGAAAACAAACTTGTGGCATTCATACTTGTTACTAAAGAAATGGTTGCAGGTTTACAACTGTGTATATTTAAGGGTATCTTGTGAGGTGATATTTGGAGTTGCTAATAAAAATTTATCTGCTTTTGTCCTTTAAATCAATTTTTCATGGTGAGTGCAGTTCTACTTGTATTACAAATATTTAAAGAAGTTAAATTAAACAGGTTGAGTGGGAAGCAAACATAGCGACATGGGGTTAACAAAACACAGCCTTGACATACTGGAGATTTCATAAATCATATCGTATGCTTTCTGCTCAGCTGCTCACAATAGCAAAATTGTCCTGTGTCCTAGGCTAAAATAGATAGTACAGGACTCCGTAAAGGAATGAAATATAAGAAAATGTTATAAGCAGTCTTCTCAGATAGTGACCCTGAACAGGGATTGTGTTTAGAAATGTATGAAAAAAAATGGAGGAAGAATTATGAGTCAGAATTAATTAGGATGATTTTTGTACACAAAGCTTACTTTTTTTTTTTTTTTTAGTTAGATTATTTTATTTTAGCACCAGCTTATCTTCCTGACCTTTCTGCCTAAATTTGCAGCAAGCACCAGACTCGGTACCATTCTCCATGTATCAGAGAGTGCTGGTGGTCCCACACAAACTGCTTTGTCACACTTTACATTCCTTTCCAGCTCATTACTCAGAGATACAATAGGTGCTTTCTCGATATTTAAGTTTTGTGGAAGTTCCTGCAGGAAAGCTGTATCTCTGTTATTCAAATGCTGTGCATGGTTGTGACTCGGAAGGATGAAATAAATGAGAGCCTCTATTCAGTTGCAGATGTACTGCAGCTCTCAGGATGCTGTGTAGGAAAAGACTTTCCACTGGTGTAGGAGATAATGAGAAATCCTTTCTTTTGGATCAGGACTTGGAAACTGCACCTTGTGTGATGTCTGCTAAAAAAAATAATTAAGACTTCATTTATTCTATAGCAGCTGTGCTGAGTATTCCTGAATGTTTTTCTTTGGATCTTCAGATACTTCTGCTTCTTTTTAAGTTCTCTTTTCAACAGTTGCCAGACCCCCCGAGCACCTCCGAAGTGCTCCTTCGATCTCCTGCACGGCTCGTGCTGCGCTTGCACGCTCGGGTGGGTGAGAAGGACAAAGCTGCACGGGCTCATCTATGCTGCTGCAAAAGGCTTGGTGCTCTGCCCTGCCAGGAGCGGGCACGGCATGAATTGCTGTAATAAATGCCGTATTTTGGGCATTACCATGCATAGTTTCCTGAACCCATAACTCAAATGTTACTTTCCTATTGTGTTAGAGTTGCCTTCCCTGGACCTAGAAATACAGCTAGCATTGAGCTTGAAAACTCCTTTCATTTTTTTTTTTTTTAATATTTCTAAATTTAGTTCCCTTGTCTCAGTTCTCTGCGAGTCTGTGTTGTGCCATTTCCGTACGCTGACTGTAGCAGTGTTTCTCCACATCTGCCGGTTACTGAGCTACTGTTGTTTTGAAGCTGACCTCTAGCAAGGAACAGATCTGACTTCGTTCCTCAACAGTATTTTAAATGTTTTAGGGAAGAGTGAATGTTACTTTCCCTCCTGAGTCTTCTGCCAAGTCTTGCTGCTGCCAGCTACTCCAAAGTTTTCTTCCACTTAATACCTTTCCTTTCCTTAAAGCCAGGCTCTCCAAAACAGTGCAGGACTCATGATGTTTCCCAGAATTATTTTTTTAAGGAAGCGTATAAGATATGATGGCTGTCTAGGGCTGATTTGAACTTCCAGGGTTTACTGGGAAACATTTGTAGAGACAAGGTGTTCTGGCTGTTCCAGCTGGTTCCTGATTTGCTTCTCTTTAACCTGTGTGGTTTTGAAGACTTAATCTACTAAATATTTTATCATGGTCCCTTAAAATTTTTCTGGTCATAAGAGAAGAAGAAAGGATTAAACAAAATTAAGTAGTGCCTTAGTTAAGACTTGAAAAGGAAAGGTTAGAACAGCAAAATATCAAAACAAGTGAACTCAAATGTCACTGACAGTTTTAACTGCACAGGAAGACAGATGAATGGTTGGTGCGTGTGTGTGCGCGTATATACGTACACGTGACTTTCTAGTACATTTGTTGCTGATACTAAAAATCAAACATTTCTCGAAAGGAAGCAGAGTCATTTAATAAATGAAGAAAGATGAGACTATATGTGGCTTGCAAATAGCTGTATGAATAAATTGCACCAAAATACAGAAAAGAGGCGTTGTTGATTCTGGAGTAATGAGATCCTTAATAATGCTGAGAAAAATGAGAAACAGAAATGTATATATTTGCATGAAAACACAACTGCTACAATGATGAGTGCATATTGCTGGTAGGGGCTCAGTAGGAAATTGTCTAGCTCTATTGCAGTTGGTGGTTTTGGTGGGTTGGTTTGGTTTTTTTTTTTGTTGTTTGGTTTTTGTTTTGTTTTGGTAATTCCGTTTCTAAAATTGGTAGGTGTATAAATGCCTATACATTTGATTAAATGGACCAAAAAAATAGAACTAGCTAGAACGGAATCACTGTTACCTAGTGAGATCCTATGTTAAGTATAAAATAGCGAAGTGCATGTCAGAAAATAAGGTCTGGAATAACGTAGGAAAAATATACCCATGAGGAAGAAACAGTTTGAGCACAGTGATTTGAGCTCCTATGTCCCATTAAGCATAGCATAATACTGGCCATACTCAACAACTATCTTGGCTAGTATAGCTATTACTGACTATACTGACATTATTATTTTGTGTAAGACAGTGAAATGAACACTTTTGTTGCATTCACGCAACTAAATTTAAAACTAATCCGTACAAAGCACTGAGGCACTTGTCACGTGGTGTAGTTCAGCCCAGAAGTGATGGAGGATGGTTTACATGACCTAAACGTGCTTATTGTATCTCAAACTTTTATAATTCCATTAAAAGTGTTTTTCTCTCTGTGATTGAGCAATGTAGAGATGTCTCTAATCTGTGTTATTCCATCTTGTCCTGAATGAAGTATAGATACTGTCTGGGAAGTAACTACCCTTATGGTATTGCTCCCTCACTATAGTTCTATTTCTGGGACCTCTAGTTAGTTTTTCCCAATATCATTTGTTCAAACATGACATTTGTCTGCTATCTCCAGAGGCCAGCTTTCACATTTACAGAGAGTTTAGCATTAAGGACTAAGCCAAGGCTCATATCATTCCGATTTTGTGCTTATCAACACAGTCCATCCTTTTTCCATGAATGTAAACTGTTGCGGATGTCTAGCACACACTGGAGCAATCTTGAAATATTAGAAGGAAAAGGCACTTTTATCTCCTTGCTTTTTATACATTTTCTGATAAACACACAGGACTTTTCACTCTATTATTTTACCTAATTATAGTGCATTTATATTAGGAAGTGCAATCGTGCTTTAGAGAATGAATACTGTATTGCATTAGCAAATAATTTATGCTGTTCCTTCAGCATTGGGAACGTTACATTTCCTCTGATTTACTGGTGAACTTATTTCCCTTCTGATTTTATCTGATTATTCTGACTAATGCTTTTATCAGAACTTTACTATTAGTCAACTTTCTGGCATCCTGTTCTCTGACTTTTCTTTTTAAATTCTGTAATCCTGTGGTTCTGGTTGTAGCAATAAATGCAGCACAAAAATTGCACTTGTAAGTGTTCAGGTAGGCAGGGCAGAATTTTGGCCAAACTGTCCAGTTTTGGTTCAGTGTCATACTTCTTCAGACTTTGTCATAACAAAATTACAAAATTTTCTTAGTTGCTGTTGCTGCAATGACCTTAATGTTCATTACTGGTGTAATAATTATTGCCTTCCCTGAGGTGCAAGTTAAATGCTGTAAACAGTAGAAATATGACCCAGTGTTAGCATTGACACATGTTTATAGCATTGATTTTATATCTCCTCAGCCCAGCTTGCAATGTATTTGTTTTCAGAGTAGTTAACCTGGCAAGGCATTAAGTATTTCTTTTGGCCATAATGTTGAAGATAAAATGTTAGTGGGAAGCTCACTGAGAAACTTCGCTTTTTAGCTGTCTTCCCTACATGATTTTCCTCCTTTCCTTTCCAATTTGCAGTCTCTTTCTTTTACTGCCTATTTCTTCCCCGGTGACTCTGAGAACAGGCACACTGGAACGGACTAATGGTCCATCAACTCTATTAGCCATCTCTGGTGGTGACCTGTACCAGGGATCTTGTGTACTTTGTGATATTTTTGATTTGGTTTTGGCCTCGATGTTGGCCAGAGAATTGTCTTGTTACACAAATGCATTAAGAAATCTTAGCTTTCAATTATAAAAAGGGGGATTTGGACCTTTCAATTACGTAGAAATAATTTTGAATGCAAACTGAAGGCGAGTTGTAACAGCTCTGTGTGCGTGAGTGCTGGTATTGTAAAGCAACAAAAACGTCTTTACACTTCAGGGATGTTTGACTTCAAAATGTAGTGGTTACATTATAAATATCACCATGACCACAGCATCCAGCTTTTTAATACCTAATTTCTGCTATTCAGGAATCTCACACCTACTGTAGTGACAGTGGCCAAGAGACAGCAATCCCTGGATGTTTTTGTTTCACCTGCAAATAATTTGTGTGCAGGTATCTTGCAAGCTCTTGCTGACAAAACCTTTCTGCTTCCCTATTGTATGTTCTTATTGTGCTGTGTCTCACAGATTAAAAGGGAGCTAAACTTGGAGAATTTTGTAAGTTTTATTGAGATTTCTCATTTTATGACCTTCTGTCTGTTGAGGGCAGATGTTTTAGTTACCACAAGGCCTTTCTCCAAAACATGAGCTACGAGTATGAAATTAATAAATACAAAACTGTCTAAGTCTACCCCTGAAAATGTAATGATTATAAAGAACAATGTTTCTTGTTTCCCTGTGAGGAGCCTCATGTAGGTACTGGATTCCTTGAGATAATTTGATTCTTGATAAGCTCTTAGGCTCTATATGACAGTGCTGTCTCCTTGAAAGGCTGCTCTCCCCAAAAGGCATGTCCCATTAAATAAGTTGTCATTGTAAGCTGTGGCGTGCCAGGAGAGCTGTCCTAGAGGTTGCGTAATTTTATGCAAAGGTGCAGAGAGCGAAGTTTGCTCCCCTCAACAGCTCGTGTGTGTTGGTGTGGACTGTGAAAGAGTGATTTCAGACTTGACTCATTCTTTTAGAGGTAAGAAAAAGGAACAGTTCCCACTGTTCTCCAAAGAGAATGAGTTGAGTGTGCATGTTTGAGGGAGATGCATATACAAAGGGCAGAAAATAATGCTTTTTATACTTTTCTACTACATACTCTTGTGCCAAAGGAAGGCACAGTCTGCCTGTAGTGCACAAAGTCAATCACTTGCTGTTATTTATTGCAACGTATTTCTTTCTGCTTAGGATGATGTATGCTGAGTACTGAATGGATTGTCCCTTTTCCTGATGAAACAAATGGAGATTGTCAATAAGTGAAGCAGAGATAAGATAGATAGTGGCTTGTTAGTGATTTGGGAGTGAGGTGATATGGCACAATAGATTAATGCTTTGCCTTCATTTGTTGACATTTAATCTCTAGGCTTTGGTTTGTATTCAGTACACAAAGTAACTGAAAATCTCTCCCATTTGATACTTGTGAAGCTGACTTACAACCAGCTTCCTTGCTTTTCAGCATTTCCTTTTTTTTTAATAGTGTTTTAATCTATGTTTCTGAAAACTGATGTAATTTCTCAATTTTCTCCTTGGGGGATTCAGTAATTATGACTCTTTAGTATACCTTTTCTTTTTTTACCTCCTTCCTTCTTTCTCCCACCAGTCTGGTCAGAGGGTTGTGGCTTTGTTTATTAGTGACTGTGCTGCCTGCATTTCTCTGGGAACCACTTGTCCTTCTCTGCACCACGTCTGCACCTAACAAGGCAAGGACCCTGGGCAGAGGGGGCTGTTCCATTCCTGGATGTAGGATGGATGAGAGTGCCAGCCTACTGCCTCTCCAGCTGCATGGAGCAAAACTTTGAAGCGTTATTTGCTGTCTCAGATAATAATAAAGTCTTCTTAAAGAGAAATATTCTTATTATTCATTGATATCTTGTTATATCTGTTGAGTCTGAGGACTTTCTGGTTTCCAAGTGCCCACGTGAAGGAGTGAAGGTAAGCCCTATGAAATGGACAGAGCCTTTCTGTGCAAATACACTGCCCCCCCCAGCTCTGAAAGATATAGAAGCATGCATAAAAGGAAAATTATATCTGTGTATATGAATCTCAAGATGATATAGGGTTGTACTGTTTTTCTGAAATGCTATTAATAAATGTGATGCTGAGCTGGTCATGAATTCAAGTTGGGAGACACAGCACATCTACTTAGAACTGCTGCTGGAAGCATAGGTGGCATCCTCTTTGTGGAAGATAACCATTACAGGCGCATTTGAGAGAGAAGCCATCTTAAGATCACTGAGGATTGAAGTCATGTTTTACTCAAAGAATCTGTGCAGTCTGGGCGGTAATAATTGCACGAGTGCAGCCTCCTCATTCAGTACCAACAAGCTTCATTAAGCCCTAGAGAGTTGACATAAAATACTGAACTAGAGAGAGCAATTAGCTCCACAGGTCTGGTGAAAGGTGCCAGCCCTGCTGATGCATTTGACAATGACCCTGCTCTTCTGGGAGCTGCCCCTGCTGTTAAGAGATTTCCCGCTTGGCAGTGACTGGATGACCTGTTCCACCACAGGAGAGACTGGGTAGGGGAGAGGAAGGCTGAGAAGGGTCCCTGTGACAGCAAGCAAAGAAGGAGAGGGAGCTGTATAGTGCTTCCTCTTCCCATAATATTGTCCTAACACAAACTATGATGATTGTTACAATGTTCCTATCCAGCACACAATTGTCTTTACCATTGCCAAGATTTTGCAGGCACAACAGGTCCTTAAGAAAAGAAATGGGGTGGCAAAATCAGGAAACTGATTTTCTCTGCTGGCACAGAAGAGCTTTATGCAGCACGCTGCTGCAATGTGTCTTGCTTAGCACTGATGTTCTTATTCATTCAGAAAATAGCAGTAGAGGCAAAAAGCCAGTTCATTCATGTATTTGCCCAGTGATGGAAACAGACTCCCAGATAGTATCTTGTCTTAATACAAAGTAAATGAATAAAGATTACATGCTCTGGATCGACAGAAAAATATCATTTTTCAAGGATGATCCCTTTACTTTGAAAAACACCTAGTACTTGACTCTTTTTATTGTAACCAAACTTTCTCAACTTTGTACCTTCTATAGCAGATTTTTCTGTAGTTAATATGCATTACCATACTTGATTATTAATTCATCTAGTCTCTCCTAAATCAACCTTTTGTGTGCAGAAGAATGCTAATAGATTTTGTTTCTAAATCTTCTAATGTACCATGAAAAAGTCTGCTACATGGCTGACTTCTGCCTCTTAAATATTTAAATTAGCATACTTCTGTCTGCACAACTGATTTGCATGACCATTATTTGGATATGTAGCTACATGGCTATTGTAAATACTGCAAAATCCCATAATCACCAGAAAGAACCTGTAAAATCTCTTAGGAGACTAGCTAAAATGAAACTTCATGAGGTTTCCACTCAGTTCTGCTTGACTGATCACATTTTTTTGTTTATAGAAGTATATATCCACCATATTCTTAACGGTTTCAGATTTATCTTGACCTCCTTGAGATAAAAACCTATTATACTTCTCCATGGCAGCCTTTCCTCTAGTTTCTAGGAAGGTCAGTTGGAATACTTGTTTCCATATGTCATCCCTGAGGACTCTGTTAGGTTTTAAGTTCAGCACTTTTTCCTCCATTCCCAAAACCAATTGTAGTGATGATTTCCACGCAGTTTTCTCCTTAAGTTGCCTGCTGCCATGTGCTGTATTCTCTCTTCTCCAGCCTCTCCTAGGGTGCCCACCATGCCTTAGGTACTCACTAGGGGTTGTGTCCAGCTGCTCAAACTCCCCCGTAACAAAATCACCAGCTCAACCTCAGTTGTAGAGACCTTGAGCTGTTATGTGCTTTGGTGCTATTCCAAAGCTAGATAGGAAACCTTAAGCATTATCCTTTAGCAATATGTGTTTAACACCCTGAAGAGGATGGATCCTCCTTTGAGGTCTTTTTTTCTCTGTTAGCCACAGTACAATCTGGAAAGCAGGATAAGCTTTTCAAATATTCGGCATTATCATTTTAATTTCTATTCTAGCTTTTTTTTTTTTTAACACCACTATCAGCAAAAATACTATGTAAATTACTCTTTTAGAAAAGTACTTTAATTTTCTCTTATGGGTTTTGGTTTCTGAGTTTTACTGTTTTTTTTTTCACCCAATATTTTTACACTTTATTCCTTAAATCCTGTTTTGTTTATTTTTTCTGCAATTCTTGCCCCAATCTGATTAGATGAGCTAACTTGGGTTAGATGGCTGTATACGGTTTAAATCAGAGCACACAGCTATTGGGGTCTAGACACCTATAATACCATTGCATTTCCTGCAGAAGAGCCAAAACAGGAAGAAAACAGCATTCTAAAATAGATTTTGCTCCAGCACAGATTCAATAAACAAACTTTGCCAAAATATTTGTGATGCTGATTACAGGAAGGCTTGCAAAAAATGAACAAAAAAGGTCACTTTTGCTGCCTTGTGATGTTCATGACTCATTAGTCAGAATGCAGACTTTGCATTTATAATTTCTCTAATCAGACAGTGAAGTCTTGAAGGAGCAGGAACCATTAGAGTATATAACAGATTTAATACTAAAATGGTTAAACACATGTTGATTTGGTATAAAACAGAGATTTGTGGAGGTCATGCTTTCCTCCAGCAGGCTAGAGAGGCAGTACTCCCACACACTCCCTAGCAGTTGATTTTTAAGTTGAATTACTGCTTTAGCGAAAACCGTTAGTCCCTTGACCTTTGAGGTCAGAGCTGTGATGCAGCAGAATATAGATAAGGAAGATAGGAAAAACTTAAAGGAATGTGGGTATTCTTTTAAAATTTCAAATTATCCTTTCTGCAAAAGAAGGTAAATCCCATACAGATGACAATTTTTTAGTTAAAGACTTATTTTGCTAACTGAGGCTTTGGATGTTGCTTAGATGATACTTTGCTAGATCCTTTGACATGGAGAAGTATCTGGCTATGGTGTGCTTTTGGACATGCAGAGACTACATACGTAAACCTAAGTTTAAATTAGGGTTTGGTTTGTATTTTTTATTTCTGCTGTGGCTGTGTTGACTGTATTGGCTTCTCAACCTAACAAGCCCCTGAGCAACCTTCTGAGATTTATGCCAAATAAATTACTCTATGATTCAGTGACAATGTTTTTATTTCATCTTAAAAGTGGGACAAGAATTTTAGGAAAAGGAGGGGAGGCTGCTAATTCACTGGGGAGCTGTGCCTACAGAGCTCTCCACCTGTCCCCTTCCCTGCTGCTTTTGGAACTGCAGATAATGTGTGCATGTGTGCAGCTGCTATCTTCCTCCCTTTCTGACACTGGATTCAATAAGGGTAATTTTTCTGAAGAAACTTGAGTGAGTGGGAAGTTTGCAGATGTCAGGTCTGGGCGTAGAATCATAGAATGGTTAGGGTTGGAAGGGACCTTTAAAGGCCATCCAGTCCCACCCCCCTGCAAGAAGCAGGGACATCTCCATCCAGATCAGGTTGCCTAGAGCCCCATCCAACCTGGCCTTGAATGTTTCCAGGTATGGGGCATCCACCACCTCCCTGGGCAACCTCAGTGTAAAAAAAAAAAAAAAAAATTTCCTAATATCTAATCTGAATCTACCTCCCTCTATTTTAAAACCATTACCCCTTGTCCTATTGCAACAGGCCATACTGAAGAGTTTCTTCCAGTCTTTCCTGGAGACAGAGCTCCCAGTTGCAGGCCACCTTGAAGCCCAGAGCCTGGCGTCTATATTTCCCCTACTGAGTGCATGGAGTACAGTCTGCTAACAGGTCCCCTCTTGCAGCAGGCAGTATTGTATGCGTTTTGTAAGATTTGTTTAAAAGGGGGGAAAAAAATTCCTTTGAAGCTTCTGAAAGCTGCAAAGATGGCATGAAAGCTTTTCACAAGCAGCTGACGAGCTATTGTAGCTGTTATATGCATTATTTTAACTCATTATTGTTTATACCTAGCAGATAAAATTAAACATTTTATTATAATGAATATTTAGAATATCTGCTGTATGTATTTTATGAAAGATTTTTTTTTTATAATACTGCAGAGGAATTGATAATATTTTCAAGAGTGATCACTAAACTTAGCCTTTGTGTCAAGGAATCGATAGAAATTTATAGAAATCAATTTAATAAACAGAAATTACATTTGGAACTCATTTAAAAAAAATAATCTTTTGCTCTATCTTTCACGCTGATTCTGATCTCAGATTTTATCATAGCTGCACTCTCATTTCAGAAATAGTTATTCTCGACTCTACACAGTACATAAATGCTCAGCATCCAGGTCTGAGTTCTATAAGATTAAAAAAAAAGTGCCAGTCTGAAGTCTAGCTCCTTTTCTGAGGATCAAGCAGCAATACTTCTCTTCCAGTATAGGTAAACCTGGCTGTCCAGATGATCTAAGCGGAATAGGAGTGCTATTTTAAGTACTTTTGAAAATGCGTGGGACTTTTTGGTCTTCACCAGGAATGCACAACCCAGTGCAGTGTGTGACTATTCTGAGCAATAACTTTCAGAGAGGAATCCCTGGCACGAGCCCATCGGGGAGCTGTGCTGCACAACCGTGATCTAAGATGAGATCTGTGTGGTGAAGAGCTACTGCTGTGCCGATTGACGTTACATCCTTTATCTTTATAGAGATATGGAGAGTTATTGCAGATTTGTGGGTTATTTTTTTTTTAATTTGTAACTATAATGTTTTTAAATTTCTATGTATATTTCAGAATTGATTCTTAGTTAAGGTGACAAAATTATTTAGAAAAGCTAGGATGGTAAAGTTTTGACACACCTAAACCACAAGAAGTTTGTAGGCAAAGATGGATATCTGGACCACTTATATACACTAATTGTGCAAGATGGAAGGCATTGACAGCCTCCTCAAGCTCCATTTTTCTGCAGTTTTGAGGTTTTAACAAGTCAAACTCATTTCACAAAGCTGCTTAAAGTTCTTTTTGATGTGCAAACCTTTGGAAACAGTTAATATCTTGTTATGTTCGCATTGATGCACTAATCAGCTAAAGGACAGACACATTTTATTATAAGAACAAACAAAGTGCATCTGCTTGAGGGATCAGAGAGAGAGATACAAGGTTTGACAGCTGTAGACTTCTAAAACAGGCTGGACTAAAATGAAATTTTACAGAACGAGAGCCGTTACTCTTGTGATAATCAGTTTTCATCTAAATAACATTTGCACCAAAGACTTCTGAAACAGTGACATTTTAATAAGGTATTTGTATGTTTGTGTTTGTGCAGTAATATAGTAGAGCTATAAATGCTCTACCGAGATCTAAAAATTGATTTTGTCATATGTCAGAAGGATATAAATGAGAAAAAAATCAATTAATATGCCAAAGTTAAAGAATAAAAATAATAAGTGGAAGCACAGTGGTGAGAAAGCCACCACTGTATCACATGTACCTTACATTGTCTTGGGTGAAGCTCCACAAGGTTAAAATGTTAGTCTTCTCCAGATGTTCTAGTAAATTTAAGTCTATTTTTCAAGAAACATGATTTTTACTCTAAATATGTTCTTCAAAGTAACTAACATTTTCTTTTTTTTTTTTGTAAAAGTCTTATTCCTGAGGTAAACTCCACTTTTAATGCAAACTTTACAGTGGTTCACAGAGCCACTGAGTTTTAGCAGTGCCACTGTATGTACAACATACATCTGTAGGCCAGCATCTGGTCAGTAATGCTATATAGCAACTGACGTTTTGAGAAAAAGAACAAGAATTTGTTCTTTTGTAGTCTCAAAAACTCTTTATAGTGTGTGAGACTTAAGATTTCTGATGGAATCTGGCAGAACGGAGGATAAATTCCTGCATATCTGTGTGGCATGCTCATTTAACTTAAGTACAATATCAGATTTTGTTGGTTTTTTTTTTTTTTTTTCCCCAAAAGAGAAAGTTAAAATACCTTGTTCATCAGTATGAATTTTTTTAAAACATCCTATGTGTTTCTGAAATACGCTGTCAATCAGTTCACACACATATGGAAAAAGAGAGACCTAATAAAAAGTGGCAGCTGAAAACTAATATTCCAAACTGTCACCAACTAATTAATTTTCTCGTTCGTATTCCAACTACACTCCCAACTCACATGGACTGCTGCCAGGAAACTCGACAATAAAAAGTTAATTTAAAATTCCTAACAATAAGAAAATATTGAATGAAAAACTGGGGATAAACAGACTAACCTTGGATGAAACAGGTGTATTTAGTCTGAAAATTCTGTTTTTGCAAGTATACAAGAGACTGGACATCACTTTGAAAAAATTGCAAAACTGTAGCAACTGAGATTGCTTTATATTTTAGGACAAATGGAGTTGCTCTTTGTATCACATTAACATAATTTAAGAATTTACTGAGTTTTTTCCTCATATCTTTAAGAATATCAGACAAACCAGTCATTCATCATGCTCTTAAAATTTTATATTTTTTACATTAAATGATTTATATGGAGACTAATCTAGAAACTTGGTATGCACCTACGAGTCATTATTTTAATCTGCAGATACTGAATTCATTAGCAAGATTTTTTTTTAATGTACTGATGTACCTAAAAGTGCAACTAATGAAATGTATCAGAAAACATCTAAGGACCAAATTCCCTAAATACTGAAGTACTTCAGAAACTCCTTGAGACATTACCTGCATGATTAAATACCGGTAAAACTCCAGCACTGCAACCCATATAATTGTAGATGGCCAGAGCATAGCTGTGTTCTTGCTTTCCCCTGTGAAATCCCATTCATTTAATTATGCAATGTACAAAATTTATACTATTTTTTGTACATGATACCTGGAATTATGCACTGGTGTTCATCAAGAAATCTGTCTGTAGAACTTCTGCATTGGTAAATCTTGTATAGTGGTTTCTCGTGTTGTTTTGCTGTCTGGTTAAACAATGTATTTGTGAGAGCAGCATTATGCTGGGGTCTTGTGTGACACCATAAAACTATACCAACAAACAATATATTTTCTGACATAGCAAGGAAAAAAATCACCTAACTTTTTCTAACATGCTGCTTGGTTTGGAAATTGAAAAACTGCTTGAAACTATGGTAAGAATTGAAAGTAAATGAAATGGAAATACAATATATTATAATGAGACAGATGTGAGCTCATTTTCCCTGGTGCAGGTTCATGGACTCTGCATTCACTTGGTCTGCCTGACATTTAAATTTGAGTAAATTCAGTGGTTTATAAGAAAAGCATCTGTTGTTGGAATGACAATAGCAAGATACAATACCAAGGAAAAGGAATCTAATTGTTATTAGATATTACACCAGAATGTCAATGAAGGGGCTTTCATTGTGTTGAGATTCTGGCATCAGCCTGGATATTAAATTGGCCAGCTCATCAGGGAATATAGCACATTAGTGAGTGATTCAGCTGTGACTGAGTGTGTGCATTAAAGTGTGTGACTTAGAAAGTTTCTCATGCTATAAATCAAGGAACGACTTAATACACAACACATTCATGGAGGGAATATAATATAAATTAGTGTGCTTTACTTCTACTAAGTTTAACCTTTAATCACATTAGGCTCAACATTTAATTTTTTATAATACGTTTTATTGTTGTGTTTGCTGTCCCCTCTACAGCACAGGTAAAACCTTGAATTTTGCCATATATTCAACCCAAGCAAGCTGTAAAACCTGCAGCTTATGGCTTCTGGTTTAAGATCTCTATTTGGGCATGTTCAGTAACTGAGTAGTGGGGGTTGCTGTTAATGACTTTTAATTAAATCAAAAAGCTTTGAGATCATAAACCTGCTGACTTCATTTCCTTTTTTTCAATGCACTTCAGAAAAGTAATTACTGTACTGCACATACAGGCAAATCTTGTAAAATGCCCTGAAGATGCAACTCAAAATTAAGACTTCTGGTAATGAACAAAGTCAGTAATGTTTTTCAGTAAAGAAATGAACCAAAAGTTAGTATATTCTTCAAAGCACATTTGGGAATGACTTTATTTCTGTTCTATTTTTAAATAAAATTTCCCAAGAGCCTGCATTTTCAGGCTTGGAGAAGGTTATGTAAATCTAATTTTCTTTTTTTCCATGATTACTTTCTAATCACTGCAGCAAATGTAGGGACTGTAGTGTTCTTCGAGTCTTTACATTTGATATACTTAACTCTTTTCTTCAACATTAAAATTAGTCCAAGAGCCTTGGCACAAAACATTGAAAAAGTATAGAAAATAAACAGAACCTTGGTTACAAGGATCTCACAAGAGTGAAAGACCACAAAGATGAAGAACAAAAAAACCCTGAACATTTAGTTTTACCCAAAATCTTTAAAACTAGTTTTCAGGTAATTTAATATAATCTCCATAATCTTATGTGTCTCCACCTGCCCAACTTTTTTTTTTTTTTTTTTTTTTAAACCTCAACTTTTTGGGCCAAAAGGACATTTTGAAGTAAAACATGAAAATTTAAAATACTGAACAGATTTTCTTTTCTGAGTAAAATCTTCTCCTGATTATGCTATTTTCTGAATTTGGGAAGCAGATGCATCCATTGAAAGCCTGCATTTTTTGGGCAGGGAAGGGAAGTATTTATTGAAAAAAATAAATCCCCAGCTTTGTGTTTTCTTGTGGAATAATTCTTAGTACAAATTACCATCTATGCCCTATGCTTTCTGTCATACTTCCAGCTTTTTCTCATATTGCAGTGATGGATGCAGGCATATGGCAGTGCCCTGTCAGCCTAGGTAAGCCTATGTACTTTTATCTCCCATGCATAGATTTCTCATTTTTATTTAATCTTAGTATTGTTTTCCTTACTTTATCTACTTTTCAGCAGGATTTATTTTGCTCTTTGTACTTTGCAATAAGTACATGCTCGATATTTTTTTTTTGCAACTCTCTTCTTAACAATAGATAGGCTGATACTTTCTACCCTCCTGCTCTCCTGCACCAATGTTTTGTGCCCAAACTCATACAGAATGGAGAAACGACACTTTCTTTTGAACTTCAAGACCATGACAAAGTGTTTAATCTGTGAAGTCGAGGTAGAAGGGGGTCTGGTAGCTGAATGTCCACTCTAATTGTGTTTCACTTTCTCCTGCTCTTCCTTGAATATGCAACAGATAACATTATCTTAGAAATTAAAAACCGTTGCCTCTATAAGTTGTTTTAATCCACGTATATACTGCTTTCTGGGTTTGTATAAAGCTAACACATCTTTAATTTAAATTGGAGGAACAGGTTTCTGTGTGATTGCTTTTGAATTAAGACAACGCTATTTTGGATGCAGAGATGTTAAATACTATTTTTGATACATAGCAACTAAAAAGCAGCATATGTACAGGGTCAAGAACTAGGACAGTCATTGCTGGAAAGACAAAATATTTTTTTTTTACTCCTGTGCTTTTTTTTATCATTTGTATTTTTCCAAGTAGCCCAGAGCAAATATGTTACCAATGATCAAACATACAGTACTGACGACTCTTTCCCAGATCTCCCAGCCTCTACCGTTGGTGGATTCCTGAGGCAAGCGTTGCTTTTATGTCTTCAGAAACCTCAGATGATTTCTCTTCCCTGACCTGACCACCTTCTCTGTGAACCACTACAAAGCATCAGCATCCACAGTATCCTGTGGCAAGGACTTCCACAGCCTAACTACATCTGTTTGAAGGACAAAACTTCCTTTTATTTGTTTATAGCCTTCCCCTTGCCTGTGTGTTGGAAGAGGCAGTGAACAGGGGTCATTTTGACCTCCATCACCTGCTCATGAAGGGCTCCCTGCAATATTACCAGGCTGTATCTATAGCTGAGATACACACACTTAGGAGACACTCATGTCTGGTAGACAAATACGTGACAAGGCAAGATCTGCAGGATGGGCTCTGATGAGCACTGCCCACTCATGAGAATCTGGTCAGGAGTCTTACAACAGCCAGAGACTGTCCTTTGGAAACCCAACCCCCCATCTTCAATATGTACACCCTCCTGGCTGTTTTTTTTTGGTGGGAACCAGGATAGTGAGTCTTGAAAGAAAACTAGTTCTTTGCAGATAGTCTCAAGGTCAGTGTTATGGATCACTTCAAGATGATGCTTTCATGCATAGGAAGCAGCGCTGAGGAATGCTCAAAGGCTGTATTTCGTAGTGGAGGCAGCTTTTCTAACCCCTAGACTATGTTATCTGCTCGCACCAGTAAGATGTAGTATCTTTAGCTGTAAGAAATTCTGCACCGCGTAGAAGAAATTCTGTCTGCTTCATTGCAATTCCAAAATATAATTATCTGGAAAGAACAGCCACTGTGTCCCAGTGTTATACCTTCCATTTGCACAGATGAATATAAATGTGAACGTCTTGTACCTTGCGGTACCTGCTAAGTTTGGCAACCACTTGAGGTTTTTATTTGTTTTGGTTTTTTTCAGTGTTTTTCAAGAGAGCTGAATTAGTTATTCATCTAAAATGCAAGCAAGAAGGTAAAAGATGCAGCTATGCAGTTAATATTCATTTTACAATATCAGCTAGTTTGTGAGTAGATT
The DNA here is from genome assembly GCF_036417535.1 of Chlamydotis macqueenii. Lineage (NCBI taxonomy): Eukaryota > Metazoa > Chordata > Aves > Otidiformes > Otididae > Chlamydotis > Chlamydotis macqueenii. The sequence goes on from NC_141561.1 coordinate 8,844,633, forward strand.
AATAATTTGGTTGGTATTTGAAAGAGACTATAAAATCCAGAAGTATAAAGAATATTTAGAAAATAACAATAAAGATTGACTGTACTGACATTTATTATTTATGTTTTTGTTTCTTCAATTCTTGTTCTTCAAATCTATTGAGAATGTGTATCCTCACATGGAGGAGTCATCTGTAGACTGGTGCTGCTGCATTGCCTCACAGAGTAACCTACTGGAGGAATTGGGAAATGTGTTTTACTTTTAGGAAAGTGAAATGTCTTGATTTTATTCTAACGTAACTGACAGTCACTGTGTACTTCAGCAATGCAGCCCATGGAGAGCAGGCAGAATACACAGGATCTCTCTGCTGTGGGATTGCATGCTGCTGGACAAAAGGGGTGCTGAGAACAGAGGAAATGAGTGTAATTTGTTGTAACTGCTACCTGAGTGATGCAACTAACTTCTAAGATTGCATCTTGTCTTTTCCTCAACAATAGTGCTGATAACCACACTTCATCTAAGTCTTGATTTATTCAAAATATTCAGATGGTATTAGACTTTAGTTAGGCAGTAATTACTGGAAGAATGTCAAGAGACATGTAAATACAATATTTTTTTATTAGATTACTGATCATTACCTTTTGAACTGAATAGCAAGCCAACCTGAAGACCTTTACTAGACTAGGCCAGGTCAGGTTATCTGAAAATTTAAATATTTTAATTAGCAAAAATATATATTATATGTTTTTTTTAAAAAAAAATTGTGATGATATTTCCATTAATTGCTCAGACCTAGAGTCTCACCTTTTCATGCTCTATAAAAATTATTTTCTTTCCTAGTATTTTCAAAATTTTTATTAAATTAGATTTTTGGTTTTACTTGAATATATGGTTTATGCACTGTTTCCAAGGAGTACTTTTAAACTTGTTCTACCTTTCCTTTCTGTCTCTGCTCCATCCCAAGAAATCGTAGAAAGACAGGAGAGGCTGCAAAAATAATGTTTAGTATCTGTACTGCTTGTGGGGTTTTTGTCTAGTGAAAATAGTTCAGTAGAAATATTTTCATCTTTGTGTTGAAAACATTTTGCTGGACTACATTTTAAAAAAAACTTGAAACATATGATACACAGTTGATGATCTTAAGGGTCTTTTCCAACCTCAATGATTCCATGTATCATTGCTGCATATAAGGACTAATCTGAGCTTTCTAGAAAATATACATACTACTTAGAAATACTTAAGAAATAAATCCATCATGGTCAATTATTTTAAATCAGTAGCAATAGTAAAGGTTTATAAACATTTTTGAAAGAGCACGAGAGTGCCTGGGACCAGTGTAAGATAGTGCATTCTTGGCTTTCTGATGGTAAGTACCCCTAGACCAAAAATTCATTTATGTGAACGTCCCACCTTAGTAGGCATTTTGGCAGCAGTTGTCTCTAGGAACTTCTTCTTTTCAGAAGGTGATATGACTAACAAATTACTGCTATTTAAATTATATATTAAAAAAGAGATGATTCTTTAGGAGGAATGCAAATGTTAAAACTGGCATTTTGTTTTTAAATATTTTCATGGAAATTCAGTAATCATTCTGGCCTTGTAGAATGCAAACTTCTCTACACTGGATTTGCTCACACAGGTGGTGTGAGGTGAGTTTCCATAAGCTCTGTTAGTAGAAAACCCCATCCCTCACTAGTATGGGCCACCTATTTTTGTTGATAAGGAAACGTACACTTTTCTTACTGCATCCTTGGTCTTTCTGGGGACCTGCTAACCAGGGAGGCATTTTGTACGGAGGAATGCACAAAGACCAGCAAGGTGGTGCTTATCTCTAGTTACTGTATAGCTAGCGGCTGCTTCATAGGGCTAATGCTATGTGGAAGTGAAGCAACGTCTGTTTAAATGGGCATCATGAAAGCATCCTTTCAGAGCAGTAATATGTATATATGTATATAGCTAGGACTTCCCAGTGCTGGCAAAATATTGATTTTTATATGCATTTCAATTAACTTCTGTTATAATTTAGACCACAGGATTAGTGTGCTCATTTGTACCATCAGCCTGCAACAAGTGGGATCAACAAATAGTATAGAAGAATGGGTTTTATACATGAATAGCCATTTATGCATTTGGCATAATAACCTTTGCGTATTAAGGCTTTTTACGCACTTACTTCCAAACCTACAGAATTGACTATTTCCAAGTAAATGATGCAGTGCTCAGTCTCATTGACTACTGACTCCCTGCTTTGCTTCCATGGAAAGCGAGCTCCATTAAACACCTAATGGTGTCATGGAAAGCAGAGGTAAAACCAGGCTGATAGGAGGTGTTCTCTTCGTGACTGCACAAACCATATTAGCTTCGGTGCATATAATAAAGTTGGCTAGGGTATTGTATCATCTATTTACTCTATCTGTGTTTTAAGCTATGACTTTATGGTGCTATTCAGTAAGAAATGAATATCCATAACACATCAATTAGTGGTCTGCATGTAGCTGTAAGATAAGGGGTGTAATTACTAGAGAAGCTGGATCACCTATCTATAACAACATTTTCTAGTTTTACGTGCAATGAGGGAGAAGCAATATTTACAGCTGTCCTTTTTTTAAGAAAATAAAACGGTTGCAAGTGAGTAGTCAGGTACAATATTGGTTGAGATGTTAAGGAAAGGAGAGAAGGTACCACATAATGTTAGCTCATATTCTTCCAACTGCTTTTTAAAGGGATTTATAAGTGGTCAAAGACTGAAACAATAAGTTTCAAATTACTTTGCTAAAATGAAAAGGCTGGGTTTAGTAGTGATATAATAGCCAAACTATATTGCTTCTTATCTTCCAAGAGCAAGCTGGGAGAGAAGATAATTTAGGAAAGCGTGCCAGCTTTGAAACAGTGCAGCACCATGGACAATATACTGACTTTAAAGGTAATTAAAAAATACAATAATAATTGCAAATAAAATTTTATTGAGTATGGGGATTGTTTTAAGGAGCTTTTTTGAAAAGGTGTCACCTTGGATAAATAATCGACCAAATGAGAAATCTGCAGCTTGAAAGTGTAAAATGTGAATGTCAGTTCAAAAAAGGGGAAAAAAAACCCAACCCAAACCTGCAACCATTGCAACGTCTTTACTGGCGTCGTTATTCCACACAGCATTGATCTTGTAAATCTAGTGTCTTTAGCCATGCAGTAGGCTGGAACTAAAAGGAGATCTTGTTGTCTTTTGCTGGAAACATAACTGAGTATGAGTGAAAAATCACTGAACTGGGGAGACTTTACTTGACTTGAAAGCTATTAACCAACCTGCCAAAAAATGTGGACTTCCATACTCTCTGATCCCCAAAAATCAGATGCAATGGGACAGTATTTATAACTAGCGAAAGCTGAGAACGAAACAGTTATTACTAGTCCTCTGTTTTCCCAGTGATAGAAATAACTGGTGCCTTCTCCAGGACAGGGCAGGAAATGGTGCTGGCTGTCCCTTGACAAATGCCAATGCAGCCAAAACCTGATTGTTAAATGGTATCCACCAGCACCTCAGTACTTTTTAGCTGGACATTATCTTGGGTACAGGGTTGAGGGAGTGTATATAGTCCTAAACTGAGTTCTTTCTGCTAGGAGCAATGAAATAATTTTCTAGTTCCCTAAGATGTAAATGGCCAGAAATAGGACCAGAGTGCTTTCAGCTGGTGAAGACAGAGAACAGATGGAGAAGCCTGCTAGGGCCCCCATCTTCTCTAGCTTCTGTGTGGCTGAGGATCAGGTGAAAAGAGCTGAAGCCTTCTCATCATTGTTCATTTGGGTAAAATGGACACCATTACCCAGCAGCATGAAGGTATGCAGCTGTGTGTGCTCAGCAGCAACCAGAGCTAAGGAGAGAAAGCACCTGGGGAAGAAGGACAGAGAGCAGGACATCAAAAAGAAACCTGAGGTTACTAATTTGAACAGCACAGAAAATAACATAATTTCTAGCAATGATGAAGGAGAGAGGGAGAAAGGAAGCTTTTAAAAGAAGAGATTGGAAAGTGTTGAGGTTTTGACATGCTGATGACATGCTGGAAATGGCTAAAACTGGTGGCTATCTGGGATCAGGCAGAAAGGAGAGGAGAGAGTTGGACTTGGGAGTGTGCTACGTTAAGCTAGTACTGTAAATAAAACCCTGAATGTGACTAAAGTTACCAAGTGAATGAGGAGGGGTGAAGTAGCAGAAACGGAGCACTGAGGAATATTGGAACAGTCTAGATAAGGCAGGAGATGCCAGTAAACATTAAAAGACTTGAGATTACAGAGAGGAGGAATAGACAATGAGGTGAAAGCCAGACCAAGGGAAGTTTGAATAGTGAGGACTCTCCAGGAAAAGGTCAGTTTTAGAGACATGCAGAAGAAGGAGCCCAGAAAAATGCTTTGTTGCACCAAGCTCTAGTTATGGCTGGTAGATTGGACTCACATGATGCTGCATGCTCTATTTCTAGTGAATGAAGTATGGTTGCGCAGCTTACAGTAAATTATCAGTACTTGCGTAATACAAATACAAAGTTTCTCAATTATTTGATTGTCTCTGAAGCACCTAACACAGCTTTCAAGAAATCATAGAAAAGGAGCAGACCTTGTCTACTCCTATCCCTGCCCCATGCTTTCTTCACTCAAAACTTGGATGAATTTGCAGCATTATCTTTGTTGTTTGTTCTAGGATCCAACTATTTATTTCACCAAATTAATGTTTAAATTCTCATCAGTTACTAATGCAGAAATAATTTCATAGTCATAATTATACAAACACGACAGGAGCTTATTTAATTTGCATCTTGATATTTTGTCCACATAATATTCATCTGGTAAATGCTTTCTTACAATTTTGTAAAATCAGCAAAATAAAATGAAATAAAAATACACTGGTCCTCCCTTTACTTTCAGCAGCATAATCAAAAGTCAATAGATGAAGACTAATACTGTATCCCAGTGGCTGAGAGGTGAACAGGTATTTTATAGCTAGAATAATTTCACTTGCTTATGCTGAGAAATACCGTATTGCTTGCTAAATGTTACCTTAGTTACAACAACTATAAACAGCTGTATTTTGTGAACAGCTGAAAATCCTGTGAATTCTTTTGAAAAGATAGTATTTTGGAAAATAAAATGTTTCATTGTGTTATTTCTTAGTGGGAATGTGAATTCTATGGACCATGTTAGGAGGAGGCTGAGAGGAGACCTCATTGCTCTCTACAGCTACCTGAAAGGAGGTTGTAGGGAGGCAGGTGTGTTTGGTCTCTTCTCCCAAATAACTTGTGACAGGACAAGAGGAAATGGCCTCAAGTTGTGGCAGAGGAGGTTTAGGTTGGATATTAAGAAACACTTCTTTACTGAAAGAGTGGTCAGGCACTGGAAGAGGCTGCCCAAGGATGTGGTGGAGTCACCATCCCTGGAGATGTTAAAAGAACGTGTAGATGCGGCACTTTGGGACACGCTTTAGTAGGCATGGTGGTGTTGGGTTGATGGTTGTATTTGATGTTCTTGGAGGTCTCTTCCAACCTTAAAGATTCTATGATTCTGTATATTGGTATTTTAGGCTGCTACTACCACTATTCCACTAAGATACTCCATATATCTCAAATCAACAAATATATCTGAAACTAGGAGCAAAAAAAGAAGGAAATTTTATTTTTTGAGTAATATAAAATTAAACTTACGAAGTTATTCCATTTTCCCCTTTGGAGGCGTTTAGTTAGGAACATTTGTTGGGATCTCTGACAATTTTTATATGCTTGATACTTAAGATTGTGTTATAATTAGGTGTCATATCATGAAAGCTCTTCTGACAGAGACCTTGATTGTTATTACCAGATTTCAAAATTAATTTACAGAAACTGTTGCTAACCAGCCTGTTGAATACCCTTAAAATTCCAGAGAGTAAACAATTCTTATGCTAACACTTCTGTTGTCATAATAGTCATTAATTTCTAAGCAACATACAACATGTTACAAGATAAAAAGATGACCTAGTGTTGTAAAGAACATAAATAGAGGCCTGAAACACGTTGCAGATAGTGTATATTTTAAGTAACTCGACTCTTTTATCACATGTCACGTTTGGGTTATGATGCTTGTCATCGAAAGAAACTCGGGTTTAGCATGTGGACACAATGCAATTAAAATGAGAAAATAGTTTTTTGAGTAAATGCTAGCATTTGCAGGTGATTGGGAAGCTGACACTTAATCTGCAAGCCCTGATCCTTATTGCCAGATCAGCTGAAGAGATGCCGTATGAAGTGGCTGTCAAATTACATGCTTTAGCAGTCTTTGTAATTGAAATGGCTGCACATAATAACTGTATCATGTCTGGGTGCTCTGTATCTAATGCAGCGTTGGAATTAATTTTGATTTTTTTCCTCTACATTTCTTGTTCTTTTCTTGAATGCTAGAGTAATTGTGAAGTGAAATATTACACCTCCAATAAGTGTCAGAAAGTTTTGTTGTTGTTACTGTTACTTGGTTGGCTTTGGGGTTTTTTAAGGAATTTATTTTTGTTTCAGGTCTTGAGAAATTTATTCCAAAATAGCAGATGAAAGACTATTGAGGTGGATCTGTGATCTGGGGCAGCTGTGATGATGAATAGCTAAAAGAAATAGTTTTTACTGGGTGGTCCTTGATCTGTACTGGGAAATGGAACATTGTAATTAAATATAAAATTTAAAAATACTTATGCAGTCCCTATAATTTTGGTGAGAAGTCCAGTGCCAAGGTGTTTCAGATTTTGTGGACAGAGGAAACTCTCTGGCCTCTGCCACATGGAAATGGGTGTGAGACAGAACAAGCAGAGGTGGAGATGGGCTTTGTTCATCTCTGCGACCTTGCAGATTTTGTGTCCGTTTTAACCTGTTTATCCAGATCTCTGATTCTATCCTGATATCTCTGTTTCGTACAACATATAAGGAGCAAGTAAGATGTTAATCAGAAGCCTGAGCAATGAGGTAAAATCTTTCCCAGCTTGGCAGAGCTCCAGGCTGATGCAGCGGTTTATCAGGCTGCACAGTGCTCAGGTTGCCATACACACAGCTTGTGTTATCAAAAGAGTCAGCCTGCTCCATGGATGCTGCAGTCTAAAGAAAAGGGACCTGTGGATTGTTTTATTCTCAGCTTTGATCCTTTTAAAAAATAATATTCTCTCTTTATTCTTATTTCTATTGATTGTACTTTGCTGCGTTAAACTTTACCTGCTTTTTGTTTCTTTCCCATGTCTACTTTTTTTTTCAATTGACATCAGTGATTTTGAAACAAACTCTTCCTTCTGTATTGGCGCACAGCAGAGAACACGTGCAGGGCTTTATTTTCACTGAGTTGGTGTGCTATAGCACTAAACAGTTGGTATGCACTTGTTGGATTTCAGTAGTTCCTATAGGCTGACTTGCCTCTGTAGCTCTCAGGGTAAAGTGATGGCACACAACTACCAAAATGTCCCTGTGAAATTGTGTCCCAGGGACTAACTGTGAAACCTCGTATGTTTTACATTATTTGTTGAACTAATCATCCCATCATTAGTTATTATCTTTTTATAAATGTAGCAAAGGCTGAGATCAGCATCGCTATACTGAAAATCTGCTCGCTATACTGAAAAAGCTGATGTATAGTGTAGCTATACATCAGCTTTTGAAGAGCCTTTCTAGTATTGCATTTCAGTCCTTAAATTATTTCTGCTATTTCCTAAGAAATAAATTATTTTAGCAGGGAAAATGTCTAACCTACTCATGTGGATGTGCATTACGTCATAACCCATCTGGTTGTAGTGGGTTATCTTCACAGGAGAAGAGAGCGAGCCCTGATGCACTTGCTCCCTCCCTGTGGGTGAGTTATTTCATACACTCTCCTTTCCTAAACTTCTCTAATGGTGTCAGATGTCTGCATGACCTCTAACAGATGGCTGTGCACAAACTGCTCCTCTTGGGCTCTGATGCACTTTCTTCAATATCTGAAATTCATTTTTTAATATGCTGTGTCATAATTTAGGGGTTGCTTTTTTTTCTTTCCTTCTTAAAACCAGAAAACAAGTGCATTTAACCATGAAAGCAGGTACAAATATATTCCTGTTAGTGGGTAGTAATGAAAAGTCAGAGAGATTAATGTGCTGTTACTATTTATTCAGTACTGCATTGCTTGTGACTAACTACAATGGATGAGACCTTCTTTCTGCCTCATTAAATAAGTTAATCATGTAAATCAGGAGAAGAAACATTTTGGATAGTGTGAGTACATGTTGAGCATCACATAAGCACTTTTTACCACCATGTATTAAAGGAGATTTGACAACATACAGGTGTCCCAACTACAAAACATTAACATTAGTCTTCTGTTATCTCTAAAGTAAATGAAAACAAAATTAAAAGGTCAAACTGGTGCATGTTTCAATCGGGACAACATGGCCACTGACTGGAATGTCTTTCAGAGAAAGAAGGGAACTGTAAAGTGAATGGAAGTTCTTGAAGAAGGCAAATTAGAATGGACATTCCAATATATTCAGAAAATAAAAGGATTTTGTAGCTTTTAAACTGTAAATCAAAAGTATAGTTCATTTTCTATAAAGTAGCATTTACTAAAACTTCTAGGTATTGCTTTTTTGGTTTACTGAAAAACATGCACCAATATATATTATAGGTTTGAAGCCAAAAGAATGAAAATATAAATTAGGACATAATCTTGACAATCTGAGAAGGAACAGAAATAAAACTTAGTAGATTAAACTAGCAGTGCAATGATAAGGAAATGCAACTCTCAGGATTACCAGACAGAATTAGCGAAAACCCTACCTTATCTGAACATTTGTCCAAAACAGGTTTTAACCCAAAGCTGAGCTGCTGAGACTCAAGAAACTTCAGGTTCTGATATGTGATTTTTCAAGAAGACTGAGTGCTTGCACTTTGTGATTCCAGATGGAATGGAAGAATAGATTCCAAACATTACTTTTTTTTTTTTTTTTTTTTCAACTCTCTAAACTCGAGAACTGCTAGAATTATCATTTTTGTCATCACTGGATTTTTAATCCAGAGATTTCAGATAAATAAATCCTAATGACTGGACACTTTAACTGCAACCTAAGAATAAAGTGGCCATGTAGATAATTGTCAGAAGTTGGATTAAAAGATACAGAAGTTTTGCAAAAGTATTGTCTGCCTTCCTTTGTTTTGAATTAAAAAATAAAGTGAAATCCATTATCTTTTTTTTTTATACATGGTAGCAATCACAAGGAAAGCAAACAAGGAAGCCTGCAAAAGGATATTGAGAAAATGCCAACACTTTATTGGTTGGAAGGAAATGAGTATGAATCTAATGTGAAACTTACTGAAATCAATGGAAGATACTCATTGGTTTCAGTGATATTTGGGTAAGGCTCAGTGTGAGCTTAAGGTAGTGTTACATAGTTAGGCTCCTGACTACTCTTTAGCCGAGCAAATGGTACTTTACTTAATTGTTGGAACAAAACAGAGATTTAAAACAAAGTGAAAAAATAGGTTATGCCTTTGGAATAGACTTAATCTACATTTCAAATCAGAAGTACCTATTTTTAGGATCAAAATGTCTTCTTCCACTTTTAAATGACACTAGCATCTAGCATTTGGCTTTTTTTTTTAAAAAAAAAATCAAAAATCAAATGCATATACAAGTTTAATATTTAAACTTCATATAAAATTAATTGTCATTTATTTTCAACCCACATTTAAATGCATTTCAATTTCATAACAGTAAGAGATCTAACTGAATTGTGCCAGAGAAAATTATATTGGTTCTAAAGTTGCATCCTAGATTCAACTTGATAAACCCCTTTATTATGACTGTCTCAGTTTGGCCTGCATGCATTGGGTTTGGGAAGTTCTTATTTTGTAGCATTCAGCTGCAATGTGGGAAAAGTCAAAAGTAGCAACAGAGATTGCCAACTGGGGCCAACCAAGTATCAATTCACTTTCCATTTTGGCTGTGATCAGATAAATCCTTTTTTCTTAATCTAATTTTGCTGGGGTTTGGATTTGTCCTAGAAGAGGACCTATAACTGATATAAATATGAGGTGAGATTGTGTAACAACTGCTGTCCTGACAATATTTCTATTCAGGGTGATAGAAAACTAGCCAGAATGCCTTAACTTATGATATTTATACTATTGCATGCAGAAATGTTTTCAGGACAGTGGCTGACATTTTGACATTCCTGAAACTAATCCTTAGCTGTATTTCATCCCTAGTGACATTCATTGTACTGATAATTGAAATAATATACAACTTTAATTTTTACACTAAAAATAGATACAGATTTGATTTTTTTCCCCCTACTATTATCTTGTAGCAGTGCAAGCCATAATACAATATATGGCTCACAATGACAAAAAATTGTTTTCAATTTGGTAAGTCGTTTTCAATTGAAAATATAATGCATTCCCACACAAGACATATTGCAGTGTGACAGACTGTAAGTATTTGGGAAGACCTACTATATTTGAAACAACATAATTAATACTCTTTGTTCATGATAGGCAAATAAACAACCAAGGCAGGTCTTTTTCAGTGATAGATAGCATCTTTATTAAAGAATTAATCTAGATCTCAAACCAGGTTCTATCTAGGAGATAAATCAGGGTCTTGTGGTTCCATTTACGGTTCCTTTTACAACCTAAGCGTAAAGTTTACTGCCATATAGCCCAATAATTAATTTTTGAGGAATGCCAAGCCCCATTTCCCTTCTCTCTATTTTCATTGCAAATAGAGACACATTTAGTTCACTATAACATCACTGATTTGCTCTGTCTTTAGCAGATAGTTTAAGTTCTGACTGTCTAACGTTAATTATATACCTTTATCAAGAATGTTGAAGTTCTGCTGATAAAATGTATTTATGTATGCTAAGTATTTAATTTCTTCAACTCGTCTGCAAAGTCAAGGTTGTCCTGTCAGAGAGCTCCTATGCCAGGGACCTCTGCACTTGTTCTCCTGAGATGGTCAAGTTTGGAATAACAGAGGGACTGCATAAAAGCCATAGTGATTTATTAGTTCACGTTTGGGCATGATGGGCCTAAATAATCTATTACAGCTATTCGGTAGATGCCATGATCTGTGAAAACTTACCTGAGCAGCTGCGACCAACATCTGTTTTGCCTAGTCAACAGAAGCGTAATCAGTAGATAGCTTGCAAAATCCTTTGGGGCACTCATGAAAGCTCTTTATATGCCTCACTTTCTAGGTCCTCACTTGGGACAAGGTTTGTAGGTTGTTTGGACTTTATTGTATTTATTATATTTGGCTGTGAGCAGACTATTAGATTAATTGCTTAAGACCTTACTGATGTTTTAATGCTTTGATGTGCAACGAATTAGCTGAGGATGATGTCATTTAAGGAATCACCAGAGATAGCTGCTACTGAAAGATCACATCAACTGTTGTTTCAGATTTTCAGCAAATGCATGTAGATACATCTGCAGGGATTGGAAAGCTTCCAGGACAAACATAGCTATGTTCTAGCTTTTAAAAATTATATTAGTACTTTAGTGAAAACTGAGAGTTTAGAAAGCATTTGAGAAGCTTGTTTACAAGGTTCTTAGACAGATGCTTCTGCTCATTAGGGAATGCCAATATAGAAGTTCTGTATCTTATTGTTGTATAAAGATTGCGGATACATCGAGGAGGAGATGGATTATTGGAGCATTAACAGCAGTGGAAGATCTGCAGTCTGCATAATCTCTTCAATATACATACCATCTTCCACTTCTTACTCTGTTTGGGACCTTGAAAGAAGAAAGGCCTGAAAAAAGATAAAATCCCTTTTATAGAGAGAGTTTTTATTTATATTTTGTTTATATTTAGTTTCGGGAAGGCAGTGAGCTAGTGAATAGTGTAACTAATCTGGCAACTGTGAAGCAAATTGTAATATAAGGTGTTTTTCAGCAGAGATAAGGGAATAAGAATTTGATTCTATACGGCCAAGCTAAGTTACGTTCCAAGAATATGGATATCAGATACTGTTAACATTTTTAATTTGAAAAGGCTTACTGTTCTCAAAAACTAATGGCTTTTATGATTTTTATCTTGACATCAAACAAAATGAGGCCCAGATTTCTGAAATGAACAAGTGGATTCTGGGATAATCCAAGTTAAAGATCATTTGTGATCTGAGTTAAGATGTGGAGCAGTATGTTATTTTTAAACCACCCCTTTCTGTTTTTTACACATTTTGCCAAGATAGAACCTTGGTCAGATTTCTTGCAGCTCAGAGATGTTTTTGTAGTCCTTTTCTCATCCTCTGGATCATCCCACAGCTCCTTGAGGAATTACAAAAATACAGTGACCCAGATCCCGTGCTGCAGCCGAGGTAGCAGCAAACGTAGCTCCTGTTGTTCTGGGTTTGACTTTAAACAGGGGACATCGCAATCTTGAGACAGCTTAGGTCTCAAGTAACACCAGCTTCAGCTGAAGAGGCTCTGGAGTATTCCTCACTGGAGATCTTTAAAGACAGATTAGGCAGGAATTACGTGCATGTAGTTGATCATGCTGCAAGTCTGAGGTGTATCCTAGATCAGTGATTTCTTTTTTTCCCCATCAATTTTTTTCATGGGTTTATAACTGAAGTTAGTACCCTTTAATAACTTCCTCTAATCAACTACATACTTTTCTCATATTTATTTAACTTGATTATGATTTTAGTGTATATTTTGAAGCTGTGGGAGCTCAGAAATAATAAATCATTGCAGGGTGGGTGCTGGCAGAGTTTTAAGGGGCTGTCACCACAGCTAGCACTCTCAGCCCAAGCAGCTGCTTGCAGATTCAGACATCAAAGCACCTTATAGAGAGGAAAAAATCTATCAGGTTTTTCTGATAGAGGACATAGGAAAACCAACAGTTTTAAAAAATATGATTCTTTCCTTCTGTGCATGTTTTTTTCTCCCAGTTAGTTGTCACAGGGCCTTCCTTTATTTGCAGCATGAAGATGAAAAGCAGTAGAGAGGAGGTCAAAGGAAGATGACACCAGGTATAGCCACACACACCATTAATATCTGAACGGCTCTATTCTCCTCTGCTTGATGCAAAGGAAGGAGACGTGGACATTCAGGGAGCTGATTGGCATGATGGGTTGTGTGCTTTGTCATATGCTCCTCCTTGAACTCATTCTGGAGTGTCTCTGTGGCAGTGGGACTTGAGAGTCCATCCGTCCACTGTGCCTTAGAAGAGACTAAAAAAGGTGGAAGAAGCCCTTGTCAAATAAAACACTAGAGGAGCTATTAGTTCATCCAGTCCTATGGAGCACCTGCACTCCGGACACAGACTCTTCATTGCACTCTGTAGTGAGGGAGCTGCCAGGTTTGAGAGGCAGCATCACATCTCCCACGCTGCTCCTCAGCCATGGCACTGTCTCCAGAACCGGTTGCAGTTGTTGGAGTGTTCTCTCACTCCTAGGGCCATGATCTGGAGCAATCCAAAGGAGGGGGAAAAAAAACCAAACCAAAACAAATCATAAATGATATTTGGGAAGCAAGTAGCATGTTGTCTATCGTAAGCTAATTTGTTTCCTTTGGCTGTTGCCTCCTGAACCTATAAAATCTGTGCTTCTGTACCACTGAGTGCATAAAAAATATCTAGTTCCTTTCCTTTGGAGATTATTCCTCAAAACAACATCCTATTATCATAGTCTGACTCTTTTCATAGAATCATAGCATATGAAAGTGAGACCACACCAACAACACTTTTTCTTTCTACGCCTTTGGGTCTTTGTGCCATTTATTAAAAACATTTTTTTTCTCCCTGATAGCACATGTGATGAGTAATTTCAAATTCACGTCTAGAATATCACAAGTTGTCTGAGTTCACATCTGCTGAGTGAGCATCAGGAGTTTTTGTACTTCACCTTGATTTTGCAATAGCATTGACCAAATTCAGCGGGTTGCTGTTTCAAAGGCCTTACCTGTATGAGGTAATGCCTTGCTCACTTAGTATGTATGGCAACTCCTCTGTTTCCTGGTGATAAATGATCTCAGCATATTGAAATATAGGTAAATTTGAAAAATAATGAACCTCTTGTTTTCTGAGAATTTGGAATTTAAATGAAAGGCTGTATGGTACAAAAGTGATATGCCGTAAAACCTTGTTGTACTGAAACCAGAGAGCACTGGAGCTTGAATAAGATTACCCACATGGGTATTTTTAATAAGTTCAATAGTGTGTTTCCCTGCCTGTTTGAGAAAATAAATATCTTTCTTTCAGAGCATCTTGCTTATATTACTTGGAATAAGATATGTCATAGCTCAAGCAACTTTATCTTAAATCAAGGAAGCAATAGCTTTTTTTTTTCTTCTAAATTTTAAAAAATTACTAATGCAAAAGCATTCCTGATGAAAACTAGTTCAACTAAATTGAAATCAGCAAATCACACCTGTCCAATGTGGCATTTAAAATGTTATATGCCCAAATTACGGTTCACCCAGATCATCATTCTGCAACAGGTTTTTTTTGGAGTCAACATTGCAGGCAATGTTCCTTTTCTGTTGCGATAGGGTTTTGCAGAAGCACAGGATCCATCTGCTTGAGACTTACTGTAGCAGCACGGCCATACGTAATGTTAGTGTAAATAATACATTAGTATGCAGCATAACAGGCATTAACAGTGGAACTGGACAAGCCAGGTGGTGTCAGTCGAAAGGAGGAAGAAGACTTTCGTAGTGGTGAAGGCTAGCAAATAATAGTTTCTTCCAGATTAGCATTTAAAAAAAGCATTACATTCTTTGGATTAAATAAAATGACTACAATTCTTTTGTAGGAAGCTACTTTAATTGCTGTTTTTCTTTCCATAAGTTACTGCATAAATCATAAATTCTCTATAAATTCTCCTTGTTTTTGGCTTTGCCTCCTGGGGTTTTAATTTATCAGACTTGTCATTTCTTGAATATTATCACAGATTGAAATGTACAGTAGGCACCTGGAGGCTTTTACTTTTTTCCATCCTTGGGCTTTGTAGAAATAGGACCATCTGGCCTGTAGGTCTGGAAGCATCAACATTCACTCATTAAATGTGTCTGAAGCCCTCACTTTCAATCTGCCTCATTTAGCTACCTTAGGACTGTAGTTAGGTGGTCTGTTGTTTTCACCTGTTGTTTACAAGCAGTTTAAATGTGTGCTCCAAACTAGAGGCAAACATCTCCTATACCCACCTCCATCTTTCTTTTTCGTTACTGCTTGGCTATTGCTGGAGTGAGAATCTAGGGGTAAAGAATGTGGTGGTATTTCCAAAATTTCTCTTAGTGCTTCAGAAACAATTTTCAGATATGAAGCCTGAAGAGGACCCTGCTGGGTTATTTAGTTGGGTGCTTCTCATAACACAAACAGCAGTGAAGTGTCTGCTTCCAGTAACAACTGCTGCTAAAAATCCCTGAGGAATGAGCCGTGCAAACCTTTGTCACGTCAAAGAGCGCTCAGGTACCTCTGCGTTACCTGCCAGGTGTGGAAAAAGGAGTTCAAAGCTCAGCTCTCTAGTTTCTGGGAAGGAGCCCAATTTTCACACGGTGGGGGGAAAACGTGTTCCAGTTGTGAACTAGCTGAAGACTGTCATCTTGCAGAGGATCCCTGGGGGAAGTCAGACCCCAGAAAGGAGCCTTGTTTTGATTATTAGCAGCGACTTACCTGCCTGTCAGGAGATGGTGACAGGCTGTAAAACCCTCTTCTGTTTTGTACGGGCTGGAAGAGTTGACAGCAGCTTATTGTCAACTCAGCAATGATGTAATTGCGCTGTCTTGCTAATCTGTTTTTTTTTTTTCTTCTCCCTGTAGTTAATAAATACCTTTTAAAACTTTTTAGTAGAACTTGAGAGTATGAAATTCCAAACAGAATACCAAAACCATTAGCTTTTCTTGGGAATGTGTCCCCTCAAGTGAATGACTCTGTGTTCAGTTACAAAAGCAATTGTTAAAAAAACCAAAACAAAACCATAAAAAACCCCCCCTGAAAACGTGCTGCTGTGATATAAGCATGAATAAGGATTTAGCTTAGTCTGGAGACCCTCAGGTTCAATGGGAAATTTCAGTAGGAGCTTCTCTACAACATAGATCAGAGCACACTTACTGAAGTGAGGTTTATATTCTCAAGGCAGTTAGAGTGCTGAAGATGCCAAGTGCTACATCTTGGATCTGACCTATGTGCGAGATGCTGCAAGGTGAGGAGACACGCTGAACTGCATGCAGCTGAAGTTACCACGTGTGTGTATGTCTGTGAAGCACTGAGCTGATAATTTCTTATTAGCTTTTGTAGACTTCTTCTTAACCTTCACTTTTACTGCCTATGATTAAAGTTGTGCTCACCCTGCACAGATTGCTTTCCACAGTGACTGCAGCAGGTTCATTGGCTTGTTTCTGTATCACTCCACCTTACTGGTGCCTTCAAGGTTTAATTTATCATAGGTAAAGCAAATTTATACATGTGAATTTGCACAAATAAGATTTGAAGGCTGTGATTCACAGCCACAGTAGTAACTTTAATAACTAGGAATACTTAGAGAGTCAAAATAAATATTGGTATTCTCTTCCTTTCCTCATTTTGCCTGAAATGTATGCAGGTCTATCATTTACTCAGAGTAAACATAGATCTACTAAAGCTTCACAAGCCTTTCCTGTCTGTTTGCATACTTCAGGTCTGTTTTGATATAATTTCTTGTTGATTATCCCATTTTCACTGTAGGGAGATAGCTCTCAATATTAGCATTTGATGAGATGGTTCCAGCAGAAGGTGAAATGCACTATGACGGTATGGAATAAGGATTATTGTATTTAGTTTTTTAAGTTGTTAGCAAGTGTGGATCTATTCATGCACCTTTTGTCATAAAACTCAGAAGAAGTGTGGGAGAAGGTAAATTGGGGAGTTTTACCTCCATCTCGCCCCTCAGCAACGGCATGAAATGCCCTCTGGGTCAGTTCTGTAGGCTGTGCCTAGGCAGGTTCCACCGCTATTCCTCAAAAGTGTTCTCGGCATGACATCTGGTGCTTATTAGCCTGTGTGAAAACACCTGTGCCCTCCAGCAGCAAGATTTGACTTCTCCATCCTCTGAAGAAGGCCACCAGCACAAAGGATGCTGCGCCCTTCAGCCTCACACAGACTGACTGTGGTTCATGCCAGTTCTCACATGAGCAGAAAAAGTAGGAATGTGTGGTGGGGCTTTGTCAGTTTACCTAGAAATATTATTTGGCAGTAATTGCTCAGCCTGAGTCAACAGTCTCTTCCTGATCATTCTGCCTTTTGCTGCTGTTGTACACCCACTGTTTTCTCTGGTGTAACCTGTTTCCATTGCAAGGATGTGTATGACACCTGACATGCAAGTGCTCAGCGGAGAGGTCACTGGGGGATGATGTGTACAGGAGAGTGGTGGTGAAAAGGTGTCCCTTCTCCTCTGTCCTCTACTTCCAGCTTCAGTTGAAGCCTTTCTTTAAGCTGCCTCTTTATACAAGCAGTACCTGTGCTGACTCACAGATTGTGTTTGTATTTTATCCTCCTTGTCTAGTGAGCGCTACCATAGCTTGCTCTGGGAAGGGGAGAAGCAAGCACTTCTGCGGAGAAAGGATTCGTTCTCCGCAATCACAGCTGCTCACAAAACTTCGCTCTGCTCTAGCTCCTAAATTTTGGGCTCAGCAACTAGAAGGGCTCAGCTGACAGGGATGTGGAGTTATTTCTTCTCCCCTTCTAGCATTATTAGTATTTGGTTTCTGTCTGTTCTTCCAAGCTGAACTTCACCAGGCAGGGTGCAACGTTGGTGCTTTCTCCCAGTCCGTAGGTAAGCCACTTCACGAGATGCGTGCATCACCTGCTGCCAGAGCTCACAGGAAGATCCCCAGCAGATCAAAGCAATGAGCTGAACAAAAGCAGTCATTTAATCCTTGAGGGCTTCCATTTCATAAAATGCATTTTGGTCACTGTTATGATGATTTGGTACAGGCACCTTGGGCAGCAACGGTGGGGGAAAATGACTGAAATAGAAACCAGGAGCAAAATACCTTCATCAGAGTTCTACCAGTCTCTCCTTTCCAAGTGTTTGACTGGAGTTTGAAAATGAAGGGATAAAACTAATTTACTGAATTCCTAATTTCAAATAGTTACAAGAAATAATCATTTATTGAAGTAATGCGTGAATGTATATTTATATGGTTCAATCAGAAAGATTCATAGTTGGTTAGAGATAAAGCTAAACAGGAGATTGCACTAAGAGAATCTGTTTTATGAAAGGTAAAACCAAGGCATAAAATGATGCACGTGCCTCCGTGCAAACTTCCATCAGCCGTAACCACTGTGCCTGGGAAATTCAGAGCTTGGTCTGCCGGCGCTGTGCAGCTGGACGGTGCAAGTGCTGTATCTGAAGTGTTCAAGGTGTGATAGACTGAGGTAAACTCAGTGTTGAGTCCATTTGCACATGAGCAGTCACATTTCCAAATACCTTAAAGCTGACAGATCGCTGCTAAAATAGCAAACTTGCCTTGTTGAGCCTGTGAGGTTGGGGATTCTCCTGGAAAGCCTGACAAAAACCTTTTTGAATTTTGCATGTTCTTTTTTCTGCATCAGATTGATTCTGCTGTCTCATAGTTACTCCACAGAAGACTGCACCAAAATAATTTTAATTGTATCAATGTGTAGCTAGCGTGAGAACAGAAGTGTGATTCTTACAAAGGAAGCATTGTTTTAGCTTTAAATCAATTCAAAATTAACAGTAATACACAGTAATACACAATTTCTTTTTTATTGCAACTTGTTACTGTAAATGTGCATGAGTTGAAAGCATGCTTTTAGCAGCTGCTTAGATTACCGTGTATAAGTAAACAAGGTTAAATAAGCACAAACATCTGAACTTCTATACTTACTGTAGGAAATATCTGAAATACAGTGAACAACTGTAGTGGGCTCACTTAGTCTTCCAGGCAATAATGCAGGCTGACTGCTGAAACCATTCATTATATTGCAAACTGTTTTGTGTATACTTCATCCAGCTTCAGCTGAGAAAAAAAACCCCAGAACTTGGTACCCTGCTTCCCGTACAAAAGGGTGAGTTAGCAGTTACTGTGCTAGTGCCAAGTTACACCAGCCTGAACCTGGCGAGGGTGGGTAGAAGAGAGCGCTCTCTGTTCACTCGTCCTTCATGAATGTGAGCGAGTATCTTGCTCTGTTTTCAAACAGAGAACGAAAAATGCACTGTTCACTGTGAATCTGCAAAACCGTATGAAGTGAAAACTGCCAGTTTCTGCTCGCAGTACCAATGAGCTAAAGCTCCAATGAACGTTAAGCCTGAGAATTCAAGTAATGACACGACTGCTCATTGCTATACAGGAAGAACTAAGCCGGGGTACAACGTTAATTAGCATTAATCATAGACAAATTATTCTGTCTGATACAAACATGGATAGCGAATAGCAAATACCGGAAGCTCTCATTAAAAGTTAAATCTTTTGACAGTGGTTTTCAAAGATAATTTGCGGTATACAGGTAAAGACAAAGCAGGGTTAGACATCTGCTAGTCCTCCTGACTATGAGTAGGTGTCCAAAAGCTGTCCTACAGCACAGATGCAATTTTTATGCATCAAATAGACTTAGTAGCATCTACACTTCCTAACATTTCAAATTTCAACAAAACTTTTTCATACTAAACAAAGTTGATATCATGAATGCTTTACAATGGGACACAGCTTATTGCAGTGTCTATAAATGCTGATAGCACTGATTTATATCCTGTGCAATCTGAAATGTGATTAACATTTTAAGCTAATATCCAAATCAAGTTGTTATTTTTATAACCTATCAAATGAAAATTATAAGGCTCTTAAAAAAACCCTCAACAATAGACTTATAAAGGGGATAATGCGAGAGACATTAGCTGTTTATGAAAGATAGTATCTCATGCAAATTTGATGATACATGTCTTACTGCATGTTATTAGATGTTCATTAGCTATGCAAATATTATTCACTTTTTGTAAATGTCTGCATAAAGAATTGTGAGCTTCAGTGCTATGGTTTAGCATTTTTTTGATATTAATCCTTATTTCCAATGTACTACTTTAAGGTGGCAATCGATTGTTTAATGCCTACTAAACTATATAAAATGCCTAAAATTATAATAAGAATGCATGATAGAGTTGGTTCATAATTTCTAAAATTGTTGTCTATTCATATTTTTCATATTAATAGCACAAATATATCTGAGACTTAAAGTACCTGTAGATTGGTTGGCATGAGGAAGACCTAACATTGACATCTTTCATTTAATGAGATTCAACAAGACAATGCATTTAGGGGTAGCTTTCAGTAGGGTTTTTCAGCTGTAGTAAATATACGATGTGCCATTCTTATTAAGTGAAAATTGACATGGCTAGACAGCGTGGTCTGGAAGAGAATCAGACATGAATTTTCTTAAGACTGAATAGACCTAGAAATTTAAGTCCCGTTTTCAAATACGGTTGCCAGTGTACAGGAGAGGTGGGATTCCCAGAGCTTCTGGGTCATCAAAAGCAGTCTTCTGCTGTGGTGTGCGAATTTATCATATAATCCTTTTAATAAACTAAATAAATCCTATCTACAAACTGTTCTGGTTTTTTTTTTTTGCCCCAGCTACTCCCCCTGGGAGGCTACTACCTCTCTCATCTGATAGAAATCATTCTCTAATGTCCTTCCTAAATATATTCGAGGCAATTTATACCCATTTGTTCCTGTGCCAGTATTATCCTTCGGCTTAAAAAATGTCTTTTTCCTTCCTGGTGTGTCCCTGAAGTGTTTTCTAAGACTGATCACACTTCTTCCCAGCCCTTGTTTAGTTAGGCTAAACAAGCCAGGCTGTTTTAGCCTTTTCTCTTAGGACTGAAGACTTTCCCCTGATTATGATGCCTCTCTGCTCTCTTCAGGTTTTAATTCTTCTTTATATTTTAACACAGGTGAACAGAATTTTTCAGGGCCTTCAAGACAAGGACTAGTGCCTTGTATAATGCTGGTTAGTGCTGGCCATATCTTCTTGGCAATCTCTCTCTGCCCATGCAAGAAATTACTTTTTTTTTTTTCCTTTTCCCTACTTCCATCATAGCTGGCAAGTGCTTGATCCGTTGCCTCCTATGCAATTTCTATCTTTAGGATGCTCAGTTCAACTGAAATTCTTGCTACTCATGAAATGCATGGCCTTGTACTCAGTAGTATCAAATTATTTTGAGGACCCATGCTCCTGTTTTCAGTTATACCATTCTTTCTTGTGTGATATCCTAATTCACTTACATATCAGTGGCATTGTAAAATTTGTGTCATCAGCACACTCCATGAGGACTTCTCTACCTATGCAAACTGCGTGCCTCCCTGCGCTACTGCCACCTTTGCTGTACGACTATCCCCAGGGCTCTGCCATGTGCGACTGCCATTCAGGAACTCCACCGTGCTACTGAAAGCCAATTTTAACAAAATTGCTTTCTGTTTGTCCCAGAGCATGCAGAAACTCCAGATCAGAGTCTGTTTCTCCATAAATAAAAGAACACTGCAAACAGTGACGCACGCTCTTGGGGTAAATTAGTGGGATGGTGTAATACGGGACAATGTGACTGGCTTCGGTGCATTTATGGAGCACTGGAAATCTGCGTGCGAGTTTGGGCTGGGACTTGTCCTCCTTGTGCGCACCTTGCCAGCCTGCTTCCAGGAATGGGGCTGCTGCTCGAGACAAGGCTTTGTAAATCCCATGATCCTGGAGTTCTAGCCACGCTTTAGCCAGGCAGTGTACTTTAAACATCCCTCATCTGCACGGCAGCTGTACCGAGCAACAGGCAAGTAACTGAAAGAAAAGCAAATGTGTTAACTAGCAGAGAACACAGGCTGTGCCCGATCGCCGGGTATTTCAGACTGTAGCACAGAGAGTTCCCTTTCTTTAAGAAACAGCCTTGTATTATCTTTTATTCATACTGGTATTCCTTATGCCATTGCCTTGCGTGATTCCTGCTGTGTACAGATGTGAATGTAGTGGCTTTCAATTCACCTGACTGCTGCACATGTCCTTGAATCAGCAGTCTGCAGTGCACTTAGCAGCATCATCATAGCTATTATTTCCCTGCGTCCCAGTGGGCTACCATTCATTTCAATCCTGTGAAAGCCTGCAAGTGCCAAATCTAGAAATTTAACATTCAATTAGCACTCTGTTTTGTTCAGGAAGCATTCTACGATCACAATATGCTGTGTATCCTTTGCTAACACCTTGGTGTAGTCTGGATCACAAAGCACAGCTAAAATGGAGCTGTAATTGAATGTCTTAATAAAGCACAAAGCTGTTGGTAGTTTACCTTAAATTTCAGCATTTCGTAATTTAAAGTAGTCCATCTCGTGAAACATATTATTTTTCTTATACACTGCTTATGCATGAGAGAATTTCTTTGTCTGCTTTTTTGTTGGTAGAAGTTGCTATTATGACCTGCTCGTGAGTTTGTATGATTCATGTGCCTTGACCTTTTTACCAAACACATTTTTTTTATGGCAAGCTCCCTCTTCCTGTGGGAGGATTTAGGATCCCTAATATCTGTGTCTAAAATATAAAGGATGTTGGTGTCTTTGAGCTAAAAGGAGCTTCAGAAAGTCTCAGACAAAAACTTCAGCAGCTGTCCAAAGTTGAGTTACAGCCTGTTTGGGGTTCATAAATATTAGGAACAAGCATAAGAAATTCTAAGGTAGAGGATGAATTTGGGCTTACTCACAGTGTGAGTACTCTGAGAAGATAAATTCAAGACAAGATCTTTTTCAATTATTTGGGGTTGCTTTGTTTATTTTCCGATTCCTGATTTGCATTTTCTGAACCTGATTTGGTCACTTAAAAGTCTAAAAAAATGCTAGATGAGTTTTCTGAGGAAGATGCAGTTCTCAGCTCGGGAGAGCGAACCAGGACAGAAATCAGGCAATTAACAGGCCTAGGAAAGTGTGAGACGACCGAATTATTTTCCTGTCTAGTCTTGCACCAGAGAGTTATGCATGGCTATGCAAATCCGCTGCAGTGCTACGGGGACTGGTGCAGACTGACGGGGGATTTATTATCTGTTCAGCACAGCTGATTGGGCTGCGGATGTAGGAGGAAAGGGACTTCAGAAAATGATCTCGACATTTCACCTGAGGCTTCACATTTGCTAGAAGCTTAAATTCAACTGTTAAAAACATTACCATTTTCCCACCTATTCACTCAGAATCTGTCAGTGCCTGTGTAGGCTTTCACTGTTCTCTGTCTTGCTAGGTAGTCAGCTAAGATGATGACTGAAGTTTTTTAGCTGGCACTGGCAAAATAAATAGGAAGAGCATGTAGTAAAGAATACTGTAAGTACTGTGAGCTGTACAAAGCTGGATTGTAGGAAGATGCCCTGAAAGTCCATCAGTTTTTATTTCCCCACCATGTCTCATCTGTCTCTGGATCCGACAAGCAGATCCAGAACACCCAAATGCCTTTCTGAAGTCTTTGAAAAGGAGTAGGATTTACTCTACCTCTTATGATAGTGGTGACTCACAAAGAGTGTTCTCATTTGAAAAGTGCCTTTCCTTCTCCTACTCCTACACCTTGTCTAATCATAGAATCATAGAATGGTTCGGGTTGGAAGGGACCTTAAAGATCATCTAGTTCCAATCCCCCTGCCACGGGCAGGGACACCTTCCACTAGACCAGGTTCATCAAAGCCCCATCCAACCTGGCCTTGAATGTTTCCAGGGATGAGGCATCCACAGCTTCTCTGGGCAACCTGTTTCTGTGCCTCAGTACCCTCGTAGTGAAGAATTTAATCCTTATATCTAATCTATACCTACTCTCTTCCAGTTTAAAGCCATTACCCCTTGTCCTATTACTACATGCCCTTGTTGAAAGTCCCTCCCCAGTTTTCTTCTGGGCCCACTTTAGGTAGTGGAAGGCCGCTCTAAGGTCTCCCCAGAGCCTTCTCTTCTCCAGGCTGAACAGCCCCAACTCTCTCAGCCTGTGCTCATAGGAGAGGTGCTTCAGCCCTCTGATCATTTTTGTGGCCCTCATGTGGACTTGTTCCAACAAGTCTATGTCTTTCCTGTGCTGAGAGCTCCAGAGCTGATGCAGTGCTGCAGGTGGGGTCTTACGAGAGCAGAGGGGCAGAATCACCTCGACCTGCTGGCCACGCTCCTTTT
The DNA here is from genome assembly GCF_036417535.1 of Chlamydotis macqueenii. Lineage (NCBI taxonomy): Eukaryota > Metazoa > Chordata > Aves > Otidiformes > Otididae > Chlamydotis > Chlamydotis macqueenii. Next base: position 8,868,743 of record NC_141561.1, read on the forward strand.
GATGCAGCCCAGGATGCGGTTGGCCTTCTGGGCCACAAGCGCACATTGCTGGCTCATGTTGAGCTTCTTGTCCACCAGCACTCCCAAGTCCTTCTCCTCAGGGCTGCTTGCAGAAGAGGGATAATATTCCTTCCCCATTGAAATACAGCAGCTCAAATGAAATATTTGTATGAAGATGTTCCGCTCAGTATTCTTGTGACTGTTTGTATTTCAAGTGACTCTTTGTATTTCAAATGCCTCTTTGTATTTATGGCCAAAATTGAGTAACTGAGCATTTTTATTATTTGATGTTCTTTATGTCAGATAATGGAAATTACCTGACTGACTTACTCAACATTCAAATTATATTTAAAAAAATGAATTTGGCACTAGGTTTGATATATAATTTTTTTTTTTCTGTCATTTTTCAGTACATTTGTGTGCAACTCTTAGACCTTGTGAAGTTGAGAGATATGTCCTGGCAGGCAACAGGAGATAGGGAGAGTAGCATTAGGGGATTTCAGTACAGGACAAAAGCAGGAATAGCTACTCTGCTTTCTAAATTCTGAAGAGGGAAGCTTTCCCTCCCTCTGTCTGAGGTTTCTGCTGATCTCCCTTTTCCACTAAGTTTCCTGTTGCAGATTAAAAAAAAAAAAGTATTGAAAACATTAAAGAATACTAAAAATCTTCCCAAATCTGAATGCTATAGACTATGTAAGATAACATTGTATGGAATTGTTTCGTGTCCAAAGTATTTTGGTATCAGCTGATGGCTGTTCCCCACTTGCTACATGCCTACGTTTGAGTTCTAAATGGGTTACCAGTTTTCGGGTATTGAGCACATTAGCCAGTGAAAGTTTGTGGTTGAAACCCATCTCTAGTGAGAAACTGAGCAGTAATATTTAGTGGTGGCCAGGAACTAAAGAAAAGAGAATTATTATAATAAAAATGCAAAATAAACTCTACAGAACAAGAAGCCTCATTCTGGGCTTAACGATTCTTCCTGATGGGATGAATGTGTTTCCACATCTAAGATATCTGGGCTACACAGCTATGCAAACACTAAAGCTGTAGAGTCCCCATGAGATACATCTTTATCTTTGTTTAAAAAAAAATATTTTAAATCCTCCTCTCTGTAGCATCCTAGTATATTACGAAACATCTGTGGGTGCCCAGAGGAATGCTATTTTACAAAACGTGGGCAGACCTAAGAGATTTTTCCAAATGTATGTGTCAGTATAAAGTAATAGGGCTGGCAAACATCACACCAAATGAAGGATGTATGTATGTAAATATATATATATATATATATTTAACTCCATTACTGCAAAGATCTGCATTGTGTTACCTACATACTGGACCTCTGAAAACACAAGTCCAAATTATAACCATGTAATCCTATTAATATAATGGAGCTGAGAGAAATTCATTGTAAGGGAGATCTTGAGTAATGAAATTACATATGAAGTATTTATTTTTCTTTTGAGTTTTAATTCCAATAACAAGCCTTATTGTAATTTTCAGTTAACACTGTCCTATTAGCAAATACAACAAAGCAAGAGGTTCTTGACTGAAGAATATAACTCGTATGGTCTGATAATTTCATGGAAATACCTCTTCAATATTTAATTGAACTGACTCATGCTGAACTATTTTGGGTGAATTGAAAAAGACTGATTCAAATTCTGAGTTAATTTATGCAGATTATGATATTTCACTAGTTTTTGTTTTCCTGAGGGAAAATTAAGTATTCTGAACTTCTTACAGCTGTAGATTGTTTTTAACAGTATAAATATATTAAGTTATGATATTTTATATGAAAGTCATTGAATTGTAAGATGAAACAAATAAACTAGAAACTAGTCTAGAAGAAACAAAAAAAAATACAAAGCGCTAGAATAACAAACAGAAACTTCAAGTTGTTTTCACTAGAAACAGGTATAATTCTAATGCATATTTTTAACCAATTTTAAAAATTGAGAATGAAGGACAGAAAGTTCGAGGTAGGTGAACAGAAGATGAAAAACACTGGAGAAAAGAACGAAAATGGTGAATGGTCCCTAGGAGCTTTGTAAATTATTTTTATCCAGTGGGGAGGACCAAATGCTACTTTTGTCAGTGAGAATTCTGAGTTGGGATTCCTTCACTCCTGAGAGCCCTTCTTGTGAGCAGCAGGCCAGGAGTATGCTCACTCACGCAAGTGAAGGCTGTAGCAGTGAAAGGCAGGCCAGTGCTGGTTTTTTTTTACCCCATTTAGAGGGATATCAGTAACGAAGATAGGCTGGTAGAGATTTCAGCTCTGTCTCTGCAGGTGGCTGGAGCTTTTGGATTTCAGCATGGACTACCAGTCTACATCTGAAGGTCTTCACAGTCGTTGGTTCTTGCACTATCTATATCAAAACTGTGTCTTGATACAGGAGCAAAGAGTGTACCTATATTTCTGTGTATACAAGGCAAATGTTTATTTAGCATCCACCTGGGTTTTACTGTAGTCATTTGGGGTTAGATTCATCTAGTACTGTGGGTTATTTAAATAAGGAGGATAGATAGGAAGGAAAGGATGTGGAACGATTCTGGAAAGCAGCATTAAAGCAGAGCGTAACTACAGAAGTGCTGGATGTGAGCACACAGTCATGATCAGAGTGTATTTACAAACACAGGAGTCATGCTTTCAAATAACATTAAGATTCCACAGCAAACTAAATCATTACCACTGTCTCCTCTCTTTAAAGTATTACCTCTGTGTGCCAAAAAGCTGAACAAGACCGATCGAAAGAATCCAACTCACATTATTCTTGCCTTAAAGTCTCATTTTGAAAACAGGAGGAATCAAGGACATAAGCATTACTTCAGTATTTCTTTTTACTTTGATAAGGCAAAGAGCAAAATGTGTTCAATACAGTATTTTCCAGTGTCTAACATATCATGTTAAATCTCGAAAACAAAGAAAGATGGTTTTAAATAGCCAAATTGTTAATTATATTAGGGGTAGGATATGTTCCCAAGTAAAGTAAAAAAAATAATCTGAAGGTTTGAAATCACCATAATCGTTGCAGTGTGAGAAAGATTGGGAAACTTTGAGATTTTATCTGCTTATAGACTCCAGACTCCTTACTCAGATGAGTCTCTTTTTTTTTTTTTTAATTTTAAAAACAAACAAGTAAGCAAACAGGTGCACCATTAACCTATCCCTTTTACCAGCAATTTATTCTCCCCAAGTACTGAAAGAGAATTGTACCCAGAGGAATGAGATTCAATATTTTATCCACACCCTCATCATTTATGTACTAGAATGGATTAAATGTTAATCTCTTAATAATCCTTAATGAAGCAAGAAAGATCTTCAGAAATTAGCACTGTTTAATTGTCAGATGCCCCCTCGAAGGAGATGCTGTTTGTTAGTCAGGGCAGGTCCCAGTCATTGCTGGGTTTGAGAACAGAGTGTTTATTTCTCCAGGCCACAGCACTGCTGCACCAGCTGGAAACGAGTTGGTTTAACGCCTGCAGATAAGGGATGCGAGTGATATAAGGCTGTCTATCAGAGACAGGTAAATCAGCAGTTTGGAAGCTGTTGATAAGCCGTCTTCATTGTTTGAGAAGTGAGGTCAAGCAAAAAAAACAACACATGGGATTCATAAAAGCAATGACATTAAGAGCACAGGAGGCGGATGGGGTGTGTAAATCACAGCCTCTGTGCTGAGGAGTCCTCAGGTGTTTGGTGTAAGAGAATGAGGGAAGGGCAGTGATGAGCTTTGGCTCAAGAGCAATAAGATCTTCAAGAGCAGCAGGGATTTAGCAATTAAAAACAAATCAGCAAAGACTTTTGTGTTTTTCGTGAACGATACACTGTTTCTGTTAAAATGCAGTAAGCTTGAGCTGTCTGAGCTCTGAAGTTACAAAAAAAAAAAATCTGAAAGTAGCAGATTTCCCAAAATATGTGAAATTGCCTAAAAACTTTTTGATAAGTAATGGGAAAAATTCTTAGAGGTAGTCCTAGCAGGAGAAAAAAACTTGTGACTGAGATGTCCATTGTCTCCTTCATTTTTCTTATCAGCCATGGAGCCTTTTGCACACAGAATAAGGAATAATAAATCTGTCGCAGAAATAATCTTGAAGGAATACATCAAAAAGAGTCTGTTATGTTTATCTTATTTTTATCTAACCCTGAACAATTTTTTAAAATTGTTCTCTAAAAAAAGTGTCTGTCTTCAGAGTAATTCATGTCGAAACTGAAGGGTTAGCTCTATGATTGCCTGACTTGAAGAAGCTGTTTTCCCAAATGCATTTTGGTAAAAATGGGCAACAGATTTTTGTATTTACAAATGAAAAGGAATTGGAGTCCCTTGGAATTGGCTATGCAACTTCATTATTTTTAAAAAATAAAGCAACAGCCAGAGGAATAGTCAGTGAAGGATGTTCTGATTATTCCAAAGTCTTTTATCTTCTCAGCCTAACTATAGTAGGAATACTGAAAATATTGCTAGTTCTTCTTAAGAATAAAGAATAATTATAAAATATCCAAAGTACAAATGTAAAGAAAATGTCAATCTTTAAACCTTACATCATTTTATGCCACCTAAATAGGCACATGAAAACCAAGCACAGACAGCAGGGTCTACCTAATACTGAGCATCCCTTGTTATTGCTTTATTATTTTAATATTGATATATTAAAATGACGTATTTTTTTCCTTCCTTGGGGATGCATAATGCAGATAGTTAGGTCTAACCAAAACCCTTCTGTCATAACCACAAGTTTCAGAGTCCAGACAGCAGTGGGATATATACAACTGGTTGCCTCTTCATCTCCATCTCTAGAAATATAATCGGCAACTTGGTCTCCCTTTTCTCCGTCTCCTTCCAGATAAACTTCTGACATCTGAACTTTTCATACATACAGCTAAGTTTACTAGACAGAAGGGTCTCAGCCATAAATAGCATTTGCTAATTATATTTTTTAAAGATAATGAGTATACTCATGTGACTTCTAATATTTTTATATCTGTTATTTATAAGCCTGAACTTCCTAAATAAACCATACTACAAAATAATGCAGTTCTGGAAGTAAAGGAACAGAAAATAATCAAGTAGCAGCTTGGACAATTAAAATCACTTCTATTGGAAAAAGGGAAGTAAGGAAGGAAAAAAAGTAAAGCAGGAAAGTTTCTTATAAGTGATACTGGTGAAAAAAAAAAAGTAGTCTATGGTAAATGTTATTTGCAAAAGAAAAAAAAAGAACTTTTTGTTTGTTCCTTGTTTTACTGAACTGAAAAAAGTGCTATTTGTTATCGCAGAAACATTCTCACATTATGGTTTAAAAAATCCATTGCAGGATGAGTTATATATTCATAAACAGAGAGTTCATGAGCTTGTTCTGCCGCTCAGTCAGATCAGTCAGTTTTTCACCCTTCCAAGACCCAATAACGTCAGGGTCATTTTTCTTCACTTGCCATCTGTTTGTGAAGGTACAGCAGAAATAATTTAAGCCAGAAGAGAAGTGTGTTTATTTAAGTGTTGGGGATGTAGAATGCTAGTGTTTTACCATTAGATAATGGGCCATATAAATCTTCATGTACACCAGAGCTGGAAAGGAGCACTTGTCTCCCCAAACTCAAGGTGTGGGAAGGGCTTTGCATCAGGCACTACCCACTCAGACAATCCCATAGATATCGAGATGTTTGCTCTGGACTTTTTACTCTTTGTTTTCTGTAGTGGACAAGGAGAACAAGAACTTCTCGCAAGATCAGGGACTTTACTTTTGTAGTAGATATTTATAGATAAAAAGTCTTCATGTCTTAGCTTATGTTATGAAACATATAAATAATAACTCTTAAAGACTGTCCCCATGGAACTGAAAATTTCAGCTGCAAAGTTGACTTTTTCATTCTTGTATTATGACACAGTAGATAAATAGAATTTTATTCTGATCGAGCTGTAGGTTTCTTTTAAAAGGTTCATCAATACGTGTGCCCTGTCTTTGCACTAAAATAAAATTTATTGCGCAGCAAACTCTATTTCAAACTTAAATGAGAAAATTAAGATTTAAAAAGTTATGTCTATCTGCAGATGTAATTAATGATCAAAGATGCAATTAAACATTAAAAGGAGTTTGAAACTTCATTGAATAGTTTCCTTAATGAGTTCCTAATAATAAGAGATATTTAATAACTTTGAGAAGTAGTTTGAGTAGGCAGTTACTTTTGGCAAATGTAATGCTTTAACACATTTTAATTTAAATCAGAGAATAAAAAGTATATACTAATGGAAGATGTCCAAGATTGATCAATGCCATATTTTCAATAACTACTAGCTATTGCTAAGCTGCTAGAATTGAAAATATATACGTGATATTGGCATGAATACCAACACTTTGTCATTATAATAGGCATGATAAATTAATTCACCGTTTTGTTGCTTTGGAATATTCCCAGGATAAACTTTGCTCAATAAAATCGTACTTTAATTCAATAAGTAGACGAAACATTTAAAGATAGTGAGGTAGAAGCTACTCTTTTTGAACTAGGAATGATTGATGTTTCCAAATGACAGTTTTTAATCAGAAAATGCAGGTTTTTTGGAACTGCATCATTTCAATAGGAATATGTCCATTTCAATAACAATTATAGAGGAATTTTTTAAAAAAAATTTAATTACTTATTGCAGTTAAGTAGAAGAAATTGCTAAAGATAACGCTTTTTATTTTGACTTCTTAACTCCTTCTCTTTTCGTTTTAGAGAATACAGTTATATTTCTTACTTTAAAACTTCATCATAACATTGCATTTTGTCATTCTTTTTATTTTTTTCTTTTAATGAGAGAGCTCTGACACTCAATTGAGTACTTTTTCCCATTTGTCTAACAAAAATTATTGAGGATCAACACATTTCTAGGAAGAAATGTGTGTGGAAAATTCAGTTCAAAAACTAAAAGAACTTTTGGTGAATTTTTTGGTGAATTTTGAAACCCATTACAGCCAATATGACTGAAAGACTATCAACACGGAAGATGCAGATGGCATGGTGAGCTGTATGCACATCTCTGTTACCTCACCTTATCCTGTTTCTTAAAATGTTGGATCTGAATTTTAATGTTATAATAGGTATTAAACCCTTGGTTTTTCGAACCTCCCTCTCGCCCAAGAAAAGTATGTTAGATTGAAGGCTTGTGCTGTATTGTATGAGAGAGAAAAAAGAAGGGAGATAACAGGAAAGAAATGGGTGCAAACCAGGATTTGGTTTCTAAAGGCTATCTGCATGGTGGCAGGGCCATGACATCTGTTTGATGCCACAACTGGTTTTGAAAAACTAGGATTTGGCTAGTTTAAATTTGTTATGCTCACCTTTGCTCTAAGTGTTCTCCTTGGAAAGTAAAATTTGTGAGATAGTTGTTCGTTTTTATAGTGTCACCATGGCTAAACCATCCTATTCTGAACTGAGAAACCTTAACCAGCTGATTGAGATTTTTACACTAAAAGAGGGAATAAATATTTTATAACATTCATGGTTACTTCAAAATGAGTTTGTGAATAGAATGTTTCAGGCTTCTTTTTGAGTCCTTGTCTTCATCATGTGAAATCAAAACTCTATCTGAGGTAAATATAATGTGAAAGTAGTTTTATTTGTGATGCTGGGCTCATGGGGATGTTCTGTTTAACCTCTTATTAAATGATCTCTGATGTCTTCTTTCTTTTCATATTCGGATGATATAAATTACTGTGGTTTTTTTAGACACTTACCTAATCCATGTGGACATAAATACTGAACATTATTTAATGAAACAAAACTAAAAACATTACACACACAATTAGCCATTTCCCGTAACTTTAATAAATACATTAAATTATACTGAAGAAGAAGAATTACAGTGTGTTTATGACCAACCTATACAGAGATGATCTGGGGGAAAATAGTTGCTTTCCTTTTCTCTTTAATAAATGGACCCTACATGTAATAGTAGCCAGTGCCAAGAGTCCTGGAGTGGTTTATCTGGAATGAAAGAGCAGGCATAGGTCTGTGGTGTTCTCCCTTTGTGTTTATGCACAAAAGTGCACAGTACTTAGCTCAGGCTCTTCCGTTGCTTACGTCGTTTACAGATCTGCAATGTTTAAGACGTGGGCTTTTTCTGCTCGATTTTGGTATTTTAGTATGATTAGCTGGGATTTCTCCTGAGGGGAATGAGGTTTGCCATCTGTGATCAGTCTTATGTATGAATATGCCATTTCACTGAGAAGATGATATGGTACAGACGCAACAAATATTTTTGCTCGTGTCTGAAGAAATGCTATATGTTGTGAGGTGTTTTTTTTTTTTTCTCCCTTAGTCTAAAATGCTCAGAAATTATTCCTACTATCAGTAGTTCTATTAATAGTGATTTTTGTCCATTGCTATAAAACTTTGGGATGTATCTGTTTGTTTAGCCATAGGAGTATTTTTTTTTCATAAAAGGAAAATCTACTTGTATGTCTACATGATCGACATCATATATATCCAACGTGATATGTCATCTCTTCAGGGCTTAGAGCAAGAAAACAAAATGCAACTTTTTATTTCTTTTCCCATGACGTGAGCATTCAGTAACTAATCAAAGAGTCCCTATCAATAAGTGCAGAATTACTTTATTTTTGCTGTAGACAAGCTTTGTTAGCTTTTTGTGCCAACAGTGGTAGTCATAAACTGGTTTCCTGCAGTGGCTTCATTTATCCAGAAGTCCACTCTTGTCAGTATTTTGAAATAAAATAATGGCTCATCAGATGGATTGTTTTATCTAGTATTCTAGCTTTCAATTTCTATTTTCTCTTTTTTTACCCCAGTCTGTTGAGAATATGAATCTTTCTTGAGAACTGAAAGGTTAAAACCCACGCTATTTCAGGGTCTGATGTGTAACACGTCTTTGTCCATAATGACGTTCACAGAGAGTGCTGTTGTTAAAATCAAGGAAAAAATATTGCTCACCATATACATCCCTAAAGGCATTTCTTCATACAGTAATACCAGAACCCTGTGATTGTTTGGCAGGTTTATTTAAAGGTGGCAGTACATTGTACTCATTTAATCCTATTGTCAAATGCTCATTTATTAAATTTTCTCTAGGAAGTCAAAATTGCTTTCAAATTAAGTATTTTGGTGCTGTCACTCTTTTTTAGGATTTAATGGTGTTGCAATGTTCTGTTGTAATGAGTGACTCATATTGACTCATTGTTTCTGCACGTTACCTCTGCTGATGCTTTGCGAATTTTCGGAGTCTTTAGAGATTTATGCAGTCAGTTTGGTTGTACCCAGCCTTGGAGGGATCAGTTCCTCTTCTGCTATGATTTTGGGGACTAATTTTTGGTCAAATCAGCTGGTAAAGACAAGAACCAGGAGCAGAAACCTTTACAAAACACAGGCTGTGCTACGCAGGGTAAAGCATGAGCAGGGAGCAGCGGCAGTTCGGTGATGGGTACCCTACGTCGGAAGGAGGGAGGAACCAAATGCAACGCCACAGGTCAATCACAGCCCGGCTTTGAGGCTGTGAGGAGGCTCACACACACTTTTTGGCAGCTCTCTGGAGCAGCTTTTCCTGTCCTTCAGCATCCCATGTGCCAGCCGCAGGTGGTAGACACCTGCATCTGTCCTGGAGACAGAGAAAAGCGTTGAGTTGTGCTGGCTGTGAGTGCTGGGGTAGGCTGACGTGACTGGGGAACAAATGCGTGAGACTCGCCCATTAAAGGTGGGACTTGACATTATTAATAGAGCTAAGCAGGCAAATGCAGCAATGCCAGCTCACTCCAGCTCTCCTATTTTTCCTGGGATAGCACGACAGTGTGGGTGCTGCTCCTCACTGCAGACACATCCACGCTGCCGAGCCCCAGGCTGAAGTCAGAGGTGCACAAACTTCTAGCAAGAAAAAAAAAAGTATAAAAGAAGTGTAAAAGATATGGTGGACTAGCTTATTAATTTTGATGATAAAAATGAAGCAGATGACTGAATTAATTAAAAAATGGTACAATAGGAAAGTTATTGCAGTGTAATAAAATTTTTGAAGTCTTGTTTACTGGAACTAACAATCACCATGTTTTACTTCAGAGTAGGGGTTTCTCTAGTAACACGGCAAACATTGAGTTGTTAGAGAGAGGAAAAACTTGCTCTTATGCCAGTCCTTCAGAACAGCTTCTGCACCAGCTGCTGCCTCTAGAATATCTTCAGTTTTTCTAAAAATGCAGTGGAATTGTTTATTATTTTGTGGAACACCGGTTCCTATACAGGAGTAAATGCACACGTGACTGTTTTCTGATTTCTCTTTTGAAAGTCAGTGTGTCGAACATCCAAAGTTACTGGGTAGTTAAAACTATGGTGGTTACTGTATAAACACAACATTCATGATCTTTTAAGACACAACAATTTTAGTTTGGTTTTTTTTTTTTTCTGAACATGAAGACTTGAAGTTTTTATCCCATAATCTGCTTAGTTTCACCTGGTTGAAGTGATCAGTGACTGGGTGATGGTCATTGCTGTTCGAAGGTGTTAGTAGGACTCGCTGAAATACGCAGCAGGTTTTCTTTTCAGAGGGTGAACTTTATTTCCAGTATTACAGTTGCTGTTTGGGAGGGATTTTTCTTATTAGAGGATAGGTAGGAAATTTAACTTAGAAATACTCTCAGGGCAGAAAGGACGTCTCATTTACTGTGTCTATTTTGAAGTGTCAGTCCTGAGAACTGGGAGGGGGAACAGTGATTTTTTTTCAGGGAACTCAAATGACTCTGAAGGAGGTTTGGCACGTTGCTTTTCTATTAGATACAAACCCACAGCATGCATCTGTCACTGGGCAACCCTTCCAAATTTACCTAGACCATATCAGCTATATGGCCACATACTGGAGCTTCTGTCAATCAGCAGATAAAAGATATTTTTTACAGTGATGTGGAAGGGCGTCATCTTCCAGCTGCTGCTTTTTGTTGCCATTTGGCTTGGCTATTGCTTAGAAAAGAAATATTCCTTTTTGTACAGCCTATAATATGTCCTGTATTGAAGTTATTAGCCACACTCAATATTAGGATTTGCTGTTCTTGTGGTAGATACTGGTTTCTCAAAGGCAAGCATGCTCTCATAAAGCTATGTTAATCAGTTCTTTATATGGAAAAATAAAATGATTGACCTTTTTTGACATGCTACTGAAAGAATGCCTTGCTTCTCTTTTGTTCTCCTTTTTCAGTTTGGAAATTACATTCTCTACCAGCAAACAATAATTTTCAGGGATAGAAAAACGTCAGGAGTTGACAGAGCAATTTGGAAAGAATAACAACCATACATTGTGGGCTTGATTATCCACTGGGTTTCACCTTTTGTAATTTGCAAAATGAGTTAGCATAAATGTATATGTTGCTTGGTTTACAGAGATGTAAATTATTGCAAAAAAATACAAAAGAACAGCAAAGTAGGCTCAATATTTGGCATTTGTAATACTACAGAATGAGTAAAAGTATTCATTCACTGGAATATTCACTAGAAAGACAGCTTGAAGAGTTAACATAATATGTTTTCTTTATTCTCTGAAAATGAGAAATAATTGAGTTTTTGCAAAAGTGAGCTACCTTCTGCTGCCACAGAGGCAAACCCAGCAGACAACTCGTCATGTCAGAACAGAACAAAACTTAAACAGTTGTTCCTGAAATGTGCAGCCTCATTTTCTAATTTGATTATTGCTCTAGTTGACAAGCTCTTAAGAAAGGTTTGAAATGTTAGTGCTTTTTCAGGAACACTAACAGGAGGAAAGGATGGAAACTCAGTATTTTATCCCCCTCTTGTTATGACAGGATGGATTATCTTATGTTAAGATTTAGAAGACAAAACAGCTTCACATGTATTCTGTCCCTAAGTATAAAAGTCAAAGACTTGATGCAAAGATATGGTTGGTAAAAGGTACTCATGCAATAGTTTTACAAGCGAACAGTATGTTAAGGCTGTGAAATGCTCTCCATGTCTCAGAGATGCCAATGCTGCAAGAGGGCATGAAGCCAGTTCTGTCTCCTGTACTTAATGACTGCTGAGTTTCACTTGAGGGCTGAGCCTCAAGTCTTATCTTCTGCATTAAACAATCCACACACTGCATATTTGCCATGTATTTAATGTCAGATAGTTTCAGACTAAGCACTATAAGTTAATGCTTCAGCCATGTACATTGACATACTGAATTGTTTAACCAAAGCTGCGGAAAGCTGGAGGCCCCATGAATCTGAAGAGTTTCAGTCAATTAACATTCATAGCCTTACAATGTCTGTTGGAATGAGGTACCCAATTCCACATCTGGAGGCTAAGAACAGCACTGATGGAGCAAATACCCATTACTGGCAGGATTTGGAGACTCAATTCGGGTGTCAGTGTCTGAATGTTTACCTGTTGCTTCCAGAGTTGCTCTGAAGTCTGGCAAAAGCTTTGATGTGGATATTGTCCTGAGCAGACATAATTCCTGAATGTCCAAGTATTATCAATTTTCTTTCTCATATGAAGAAGAGGTAAATGTTACAGAACATTGACTGTGGCTACTGGATAAGACAGTGTAAACCCTAATGAAACTGTTACGTTAACCATCTCCAAAACGTGCAATCAAGCTGTTATTTTTTAATGAAGCAGTGGAGAGTTCATCTTGTTTTCTTCAGTTAGAGTTGTGATTTTTTTTTTTTTAATTAAAGGGCAAGAAATGACAAACAAGGACAAGTTCTCAGTGGGAAAGAAGTAACATTTTGGATGTGCTAGCAAACACTTATTTTTGACCACTAAATGTCATTAATGCATTAAAAAAGATGTCAAATTATGACCTGACCCCAGCGGTTAAGTGCCATTTTAGAGTGTTTAATGCACGAACACACATAGAATTTCTATCACTTAAAGCTATCTTGGCATCACTGTGATGGCCCGCTGTACTTTTGCAAATTACTTTGTCGTCTTTGTGGCTTTGCAATTCTTCTTCTTGATGACACATCACTGATAATGCCACTTTCAACAGTGACTGTACGACACTAAGAATTATTAATAATTTTCTGTCGGTCTTTTTTAGATAAAGAGTTTCCTGTCCTCCTTTCTATTGCCTATCTGTTTTCCATAAAAGTCCAAGTGTGACAGATTTTCTGAGAAATAGCGTTTAAATCTTTGTGTTTAAATATGATTTTCTTTAGATGGTAGACTGTGCTTCAAGATTAGGAAGATACTAAGACATCTCATTCTTTAAATAAAGTCAAGTTGAAAGATGCGATATGGAACACCCTTGTAAAGATTTCATTCTGCAGCAAGTAATTAAGTACAATTTAAGCATACCATAAAATATGCAATTTAAAAAAAAAAAAAAAAAAAAGATTGTGCACCCTGGCAGGTAATACCGTAGATTGCAGTCCCACAGTTTCTTTTGCCTGCTGGCATATAAGAAAACACAGATATTGACTTTTGTTGAAGGTCTTTTGATCAGACAGCTAAATATTGACTAAACTGAAGTAACTGTCATTGTTCGAACCCAACGGTCAAAATAAGTATATGTTTAGTAGGAATGAAAGAGGGAACTGGGGGAGGGGGGGGGGTGGGGAGAAGAAAAGCATATGGATTGTCATAGATTTCCTCCTGCCTCAAAATGTCATTATGAGACCAGTCATTTTTGGTAGCTCTAAGGCAGCCATCTAATTTTTTGTTTGTTTGTTTGTTTTTTGTTTGTTTGGTTTGGTTTTTTTTTAGGTTGAAACTCCTCACATAGTTAGATAAAGATAACTTTCTTTCTGCTTTAAAATTATATTTGAGTTTATTGCATAAAGCTGCTTTGATCAGGTGTACACAGCTTATTCTTCAATTCACCTATTGTGTGATGGAGCACTACGGCCTCTATGCTAGGTGAATATTATTGAACCTAGAATTTGCATGGCAACTGATTTCAGAAAATACCTCTGTAAGAACAAGACTATGCAGAAGACTATCATTTTAATTGATTTGCTCGGAAAAAAAATGTAAACATACGAAATGAAATTAGCAGTCTTTTGCATTCTTCTTCCCTTTTCTAGGTGTCTGTCTTATCGCAGGCAATTACATTCCTGTGTAGCAATAATTTAGACCCATGTCACCATTTTAATGACTTTGGAAAGCTATAAAGACATAGTTTGCACAGTTTTAAAGTATGTGCTTAAAGTATATGGCTGTTGAGCAAATCACTTAAGCATGTGCTTAATTTCAGTTATGTGGTAACGTGTCATCGGATTTATTTATACAGTAATCTAAGGAGGGATGACAAGTTAACTCGGGACCATATTCAGCTACCGTGCAGGGCGCAGTGTGGGAGGGAAAGGAAGGGGATTCTGGGAATCATGGTAGCTGAGGGTTTAAAACCGAGCTCCTCAAATTCCTCTTGCCTATCCCTGAAGTGCCCGTAAACTACCTCTGACAGGACCTGGTCAGAGGTCCTGGTCAATAGTGAGGGACATTCCTTAACCTTAGAAACACGCTCCTGAAGCACTCCTGTGGGGCCTGTTTATCTATTCCTGTAACGGGCTTTGGGAAAAGAAAAACAAAACAGGTGCCCACTGTCTTTTAACACTTTTTCACGCACTGGGAGATTTACCAAATCTAAGCAAATCCACGCTAATTGTGTTTTCTCTAGATTAAGCAAATCCAATTGCTCCTCAGATCTCACACTTCCTTAATTACTTGTCTTGTTGCTCCCCCTTTTTTTTTTTTTTTGCAGTCCAGTGACCAAAATTAACCACAGATTCAAAAGACTGATATTAAGAAGATCAAATAATTTTTTTTGCTCACATATATATAAGCTCCGCCTTTCATCTCTCCTAGGACTGAGGTGTGCTTTTTGAAGAACAGCAGAAGACTGTTACTTCTGGACTGCTGTTCATCCTTTTGTTGCTTTTGTGCATCTAATTTCAGCTCTGCCTGGTTAGCACTTTTTGCACTTTTTGACTGAATTTCTCATTGTTGATTTTGGATCAGTTCTCCAGATTATTAAGCCTGTTTTCAGGTTTGATCTTGTTCTTGACATTGTAATCCACAGCACTGGATCTACGTATTCCCATATCTGAGGCTTGTACTTACAAATGTCTGTAAGAATACTCTCTAATAACTGAAATAATGATTAATAACGATGGACTTGCACAAAAGTCCCTGAAAGGTCCTAATTGAAAATACTTCCCCTTTTGGCAAATAAATATTAAGAACTGACATTTCGCATAAGTTGTCAACCACATGGGCAATATTAATTTAATCTATATTGCATTTTCTTCTGAGAAAATCATGTGGTATTGTTCCTGAAGTCTCACAGCACTTTCCTCTGATTATCCACTTTGGCTCTTGAAGAGCGAAACTAGCTTGGCTGGATATCCCCTGGACCGGATAAATTACTGCTGGCTGTTCTTTTTATCACCTTATCTTCTATGAACTTAAGTTCTGTATTTATATTTTTTTTTTCTGAGAACTAAAGACTAAGCTTCTTGGGCGTACTTTATTCTCTTCTTCCTTGCTAAAGACAAGCAGAGTTTCTGCCATTCTCCACTGCAGCAGAATTACCCTGTCCCTTTGAACTTCTGAGAGATTTCTCTTAAATGGCTCAACGATAGCTGAAGCTTCAAATATTTCTGAGTGAGATTGATTTGTTGATTTGAATGTCGATTTATCTAATTATTTATTCACCTAATGTATTTATTTATTTTCATGTTCTGGACTTCATAATTAGTGAGCACATAGTTAAGTATCTGGTCTCAATTTTTTTTTGTGTGTGACAAATGTATTAGAAATATCAGCCTTATTTCTTTTCTCTTTCCTCTTTTGAAATCTGCCTTTGCCTAAATCTTTTGTCTTCTTATACCTTTTTCTCATTTTTCCTAATCGTCTCATCAGAATAACTTTCCAGCTTTAGATTCTTAACAATTTTTTTAATGTTCCTTCTGTTTCCCTGATGGTTTCTCCTTTCTTTTGGAAAATAAAATATCATCCCCAGTGTATTTGAAAAGTTGATGTATCTCTGACAGTCTGTATTGCTTTTCCATCAGACATTTGTATAATAAAAATCCTCCTTTCTGCCTGATCCTTCCTAAGGACTTTTCTGCATATTAGTTCCTTCAATACAAGGACATTACTCTCAGGATATTTGTGAAGACTAAGGCTTGTGCTTGATTTTCAAGGTTAAATAGGGAAAGAATGACTCCCTACAGATTAGCACCCTTATTCATGGTCCCTTTTATCTCCATGAAAAGTCGTTCAAGAAGACAGTAATTCCTTCTGACTTGTTGAACTGCAGACTTCCGAACCAGGATGCGTGTTATTGATACAGAGGAAAGGCTGCCTTTTTTTTTCTCTCTTCTTGAACAATTTATGACCCTTTTACAGCAAAATTGCAATTCTGTAACACATCCCATTAATGCTATAGTGCTGCTTATGTTGTCAACTGTGTACTAAAACTTCAGCCTCTTGCAGCTGTCTTTCATTTTCATGGCATTTACATATCCCTACCTTATATACTTAATTGGGGCTCCGTTATTTTCTTTCCTGTAATTCTGTTTCAATTTCCCCACCAAATAGCTGGCCTGAGAGTTTCAGTCTTTCATAATATCCACTTTTTTTTTGCTCATCTGTGTGATTTTTTTTTCACTGTATCAGCCTAGCTTAGGGGAGTGCTGTGAAGGATAGCTCTTCTCCTTAATATAATTTTTTTTCTCAAACCTACTGGATTCTCCAGGGTTAGAAGCATCAGCAGTTCTTTATCCACCTCTCCTGCCCGATAGCCGACTGAATCCTCAAGAGGGTTTCTGAGTGTAGCTCCCAGATGAGTAATGATGCTGAGGCTGGGTTTTAGATAGTTATTTAGAATCCAAGTACCGGTGTGCCAATATGTTGTCCTCTGTAAGTCTCCTGAGAGGACACGAGCAACACATTTGGGAAGTCTGCGGTTTGTGTCCAGTTCTTAATGTAAATAATAGTCCCAAAGTTTCTGTAATAGTTCTTCTTAATGCCTCCTCCCAGATCTCCAACTGTATTAACTTTCTCACTGTCTGCATTTTTCTAACACAGTTTGCATCTAAATTAGAGATTCCTGATAATTATATTGAAAGGGAAAGAGCTCTCTTCTGCCTCAAATCACACTCTATGACTTCTGTAAGTACCCTTAAGTATCTCTGCCACCTTCTTTATTGAGCAAAAGTGCTAAAATGACTGCCAAGCTGAAAATGTTGTGAAAAATCACAGAATGTTATCCAAATGAAATGTCTAGTCACCATAATCAGAACTAAGACCAAAATGAGAGCTCAGCCATATACAATCCAAATGTCAGTGTTGAATAAGCCCTCTAGTACGTGCAGCTTATCCAAGCCCTTAATCAGTGTTTGACTCCTCAGTCATCCTGTTGACTTTCTTGCTTTTGATCCCAAAATGTGGTCCGTTTCTTATTCTGTCAGGAGGCGCTGGCATGCTTCTTTCTAAGCCAGTCCTCTAGGATGAGGCTCAATATATTGCATTGCTGTGTTTTAATACAATTCTTATTAATTCTTAATATTTAATATATATTACTCCTATTATTATACCTATTGTTCCTATTACTATAAGTAATATTCTTAAGTATTTACTTATTTCAGTTAATGTTGTAATTTCCAATGTTTGGGAGAGATCCTACTGTATTCTGTTCAAGAATCAGGATTCTAAAAAGGAATTCTTTCTTCATTTACTAAAGGGTGTGTATTTATATAGTTGTTCTGCTTTGCCTTGGGCTGTAGTTGTGTTTCCTTGATGGATGAATAGCTTTCTGCATAGATAATTTGTAGATCAGTTTGTAAAACATTTTCAGATCCTTTGGGAAAGAAAAGGTATTGTACAAATCTTGGATAATATATACGTGTATTATTACACAAATATTGGATACCTTTCATTATGTAACGTCTGCTATGGATGAACAGGCTTTCATCATATAGTTCTGTGGCAGCTCTATTTCATATTGTAATAGCATCATGGAAAAAAGGTCAGTGGCATAATTTTATACAAAGTCTTTTCTCCTTCCCTTTGATGTAGGAATAAGTCTTTCAGGATACTAAGACCTACTCTTTCCAGTGACTGCTAATCAGAATTAAGGGTTTTGGATGGAGAACAGGCCCCGCTGTTCTCCACTTTTTTACCCCTAATGTTTTAAGGTCTCTTGGAATTATGGTGGCCCATGGAGTCACTGTTGTTAAAAACAAACTGTGCAGTGTTAGATGACTTATGTAACTTTCAGCATAAAGTACGTACACATAGTCACGCATCTGTTTCAAAGGAAAATACAGTTCTCACTAGAAAATTATTTTTTAATCATAAGGCTTGTTGGTTTAGTTGTAGAGTGAATTAGAGCTAGATGGAAAATATTTAACAGGACAATCGTCCCGCAAGAATGAAGTCTAATCAAAAGGGTCTGGGGGATTATGCAGATTTTTACAAGCTTTAAAAAAGGGGAAGAGAATAATTTGTATTGGTATTGAAGTGTTTTCTTTAAGTTTCTGGATTAAATTATTTTTGACTTTTGCAATGTAGTGAAATTAACGTAATACTACTTCTATGTAATGTAAATAATGAAACAGAATTAAATAACGTAGTAGGGAAAATGTATCATTTTGCTTCAGTAATAAGAAAATATTTAAATGCTATTAAAACAATTAACTTGTGTTTTTCCACAAATTTTATTTTATTGTAGATTATGGCATTTTATTATGATTGTATTCTGATTTTTTACTCCCCTCATTCTCTCATTTTTTATTTTCCTCCTACTATTCCTCTTCCCTGGCCCCCACGTTAGCGAATGAAATTTGGTCTTCCTAATCCATCCCTATGTAATGTATAAGGCATTTTTAAAATTGCTTAACTAAGGTAAGCATTCAGTCTGGTAGTTTTTAGTAATAAATCGGTGCCTAATCTACTGAGGCTGTTTTAGATATCCCACTTACTGACTTGCTAGTTGCATCTCTTGTGGTTAAGTATCTGAATCCCACAAGTCTTCCAAGAGAAACACGTAGATATGTTCAGATTCCTGAATATTCTAATTTCATTTTTGTAAACTGTGGTCATAAAATAGGTTTGAATATTAGTCTGAATTCTTTATCAATTATTTACCGTTGACAGGAGATCCTCAATGGACCACTTAATGTTACTGTACACGCATGCCATATGAAGTTCTTCGAAGAGTAGCTGTATAGCAGCCACCAAGGAGAAAAAAAATCAGTCTTGCCACTTGTGGTTTTAACCCTGAGGTTACACTAGTATCTTTTTTATTTTTCTAAACATACTTCTGATTTATAACTATGTCAATATAAGACTTTTGAGTTCCCAAGCCAGTCATCTGTTGACTAAATTTAACCTGATTTAATCTATTGAAAGCTGACAGATTCATCTCTGGTTTTAAAATCCACTAATACATTTGTATAGAGTTACTTCATAGACTTCTTGAGCAGCTCATGCCTTTCCTCTGAACTTCGGACTTGTCAAAATATAGCTATTACTTTGTTTTCAATTTCATAGTTATGTTTTGTAAATTTGCTCCTTGCAAGTTTGGTAAGAAGAAATATTTTATAAATACAATCAAGCTGAATCACAGCAACTCAAAAGCTTTCCTCTGAATGTGTGAAATTCCTCTCCGTAGCCATAAATTGTCCTGTAAAACCGTGCTTGGCTTCTTCTAGCTACTGCTGACAAAGAGCTGGGGGATGAAGGTCCTGCAGGACCCTCTGCCAGGTCAAGGCAGATGGTTTGGATACCTCAGGACATCTGCAGTGGCACCTGGCGACTGTAGTGGCCACCTGAGTCCCAGTTTCAGGCTGTGGTATCGGGCGCACATGTTTGTGTGTCTCTCTTGTTTTTCTTGGAAACTGTTGTGATTTATGACTCCATCCATTCTTAGGTAATCAGGAGGGGATGCCATGGATCTGAAATCGGGGCTCCTGTGTTCTTCTGTTATGAACTCTTCAAACACTCTTGCATGCTGGCTATGCATTTTACTGGGTAATGAGAATCCTGTTCTGGATATTTTCACTGAAATATTTGCACATGTATTTTAATAAGTCCTGCAACTTTCCTGCTGGAATATATTTGCATTTATTTGTATTAACTCAGTGTTTGCATTGCTTGTTTTTCTAAAACAAGACAAGGACAGAAAAAAATGAATACAATTTATTCACAAAGAAAGTAGCCTTTCACTGCAGCAGACATTAGAATACAGTGTGATTCTGAATGCACAAGGTGACTGGAATTTTCCCTCTATCAAAGAATTTCTTAAGCATCAAACATTCTGTCATTTAAAACCATAATTTAAAAAGCACTCTTGTACAAAACCACATTCTGTTTTTCAGGTTTATGTGACTCGAGTGGTTCTTCTCTGGACAAGTATTTTTAGTTTTTTGCAAGCCCACAGATCCACTTAAAACACAATCATCTTAACTTTGGTTTTTGGACACATTGGTTTGATCTCTAAATTCACCTTTGTAATTTCAAGGATTTTTTTTTAGCCCAGTTGCTAGAGCTGTAAAAGGAAACAGAAATGCATAATCAGAGTATATTCATAAGATCTGAATTTAAAAAGCCACCGACAAGCTCTCAAGCCCATGACCTTACAGCTTTCATAAACTCATCAGCATTGGGCTGCATAGAGGCTGTGGGTAATATGACAGGAGAGTGTTTTTCCTCAGGTTGTAAGAGTCTGAGTGGTAAGGTTGCTAGCAAGAGAGAAACAAACCTGAAGTTCTAGGCTGGAAGTGATTGAGAATCTTTGGATCTCGGTCAATTGACTTCATGGCAAAAAAGCAGACGCTGTTTGTAGGAATGGGTCAACTGGACATTAAAGATTTTATGGACTTCTCATTTTTATGGGAATGCTTGTAATTAGTGATCAAGTAGTATTTCTGTCTTCACTAAGCGGGACAGTTATTAATTACACAGTGATGAAGGCCATATAAAATATGCTGAAAACAAAACCACCTGCTCCAACTGTTCCGATTTCGCCCTTTGAAACTCCACCAGTAGAGCAGCAGCAGATTTACCAAACAGACTCACTCCCTGAGGAAGGGACAAAATCTTCACTGTGCTAATAATGACTGTGCCTCTTTGTGGCAATCTGCACAGCGGCAGCATCTGTGTGACATGAGGCAATTAAATCGCTTGATAACCGGGACTTTATTTAAAAGTGAGTTTTTGTATCTTTACTTCAGCTCAGACACGGCACCTCCCAGCCCACCTCCCAAGGGCACTGAAGGGATTAACACGTGGCACATAGGAGTGCTCTCAATAACTGCTCTAGCCTGAAGTGGTAGCTGGTCAGGGGAGTTGTAAACCACCACAGTTTCTTCAAGAGCAAAGGGAAAATTCCCCTCACTTGTGGCATCCTCCGCTATATTCTTTTTGCATATATGTCTGGCCCTTTTATGTCCCAACAGGTTCCTGGCTTCCTTGCTGGCTGTCCAAAATTGGCACTCCTTATTAGTCTGCTATATCAACCAAAACAATATATATGTTATTAAGTCATCATGTGATAAAAGCTGTAACTATCGAATAATACTGTGATGGAGTTGATACTCAGTTTATGTGGAAGATAAAACAATCATGTTTTGTCTTGACTCATGCACCCAGATCTTGTGTGTGATGACGAAGATTGAGGAAATTACAAGGAGGCTGCAACATATCATTTCAGCTGAAAGATAAATGAATTAATGTAAAGACTCCGTAAAGAACTGTTCAAGGACATAATTCCATTTCTTTCTGCAGTTATTTCACCCAAGCCTTAAGTGCTTTCTCTGCTGATGCTGAGAAACCTCATAGGTGTTTTGGTGAAAATGGTACAAGAAACTACCAGAAATATTGTACATCTTAATTGCTTTTACCCATATGGCATCAGTTTTAGTACCAGGCTCCAGTTTTAGAGATGTGTCCTATTAATGGCTATAAAACAACTGTTCTTTTAAACAACCCAGTCAAATGACATTTCAACAGTAATTTACTAAAAAAGACCCAAATAAAAGTTGATGTGGGCAGCAGTGAAAACTGATGAATTAATTTAATATCCCCAAAGCATCAATACTATGAACCAACAAACTAGCATTCAAAAATAATCATAAAAAGGATGATTGAGTGCTATTAATGAGAGATTAGGTATTGACTTTAAGAAGCTTTAGATAAGACTCTGTGTATAGAGCCAATCCCCAAACTCCTACCCTCAAAATACTCAGGTTTCCAATAATTCCAATTGATTTATGAATGCCCAACAACCAGCACGAATGACCTTTATGAAGTTTATGCTCCATATCTTAGTCCATTCTAGTGATAAAACCTCACAGTGAATATATTGCGAATGAATAACCAAGCTTCAGCTAAACTGACTGCTAATGTCTTTTTCCTTCTTGATTAATAGCAGAAGTCCATCACAATGGTTATCACCGAAAACAAGCTGAAAGTAAGCTCTATTTGAAACATGCCCATTCAATCCCTAAATCATTATTTAGCTCTGATGAGGGCTCAATAATTAGTCAAGTTGCAATAGACCTGTGCCATAAACAGCCTGCATCAGAATATGTCTGCTTCCAAGACGTATTATTTGTATTACTGTAGCACCTAGAGGCCACAGGCAAAATCTGAGGCTCCCCATGTTATGTATGGCTCAGAAAAAAATAAGATCCTGAGTCCTACAGAACGTGGGCAACACAAAGGGCGGACTGGCAGTAAAGGCTGCAGGTGCTGCAGAGGTAAAGCAAAGCAATAGGTATTGGTGTACAAAAGATGGCATCTTGGGTGCTCTTTTTTGCTTTTTCTTTGTACAGCACAATTATTATACGAAAAGAAACAGTGGCAGACGGCAGGAACGTAAAGGGGCAGGGCTGACAGCAGGGAGGGCAACAGAAGTTAGGGAAATAATGAATTGTAAGAGCGAAAATAGGGATATGAAATGGAGAGGTGAGGGCAGAGATGGTGTAGAGAAGCGCAGGAATGGCTGATTCCAGAGCTGAAAGAAAGGAACTGTGCAGTGTGGCACGCGGGGTGAGCAACCCAAGCCTCACTGCAGCCTCTTGCAGCTGGGTCTCACGCAGGGGGCTGCGGGTGGTCCTCAGTGTCGTGCTGGAAAGGAATCATAAAGGCAGCAACAAAAAGAGATTGAGTCAGTTAATTTAGACAATTCTCCTAGCCTAGGCAGCACTAGCTATACTCGTATCACTACAGACAGACATTTATCTGGCTTCCAGAGCTGGAGGCCTCCAAACCGCCTAAGGCAACCCAGTCCATGGCTTTGCCCTCCCCTCTCCTTTGGAAAGAAAGATGCTTTTTTCCTAATGTTTAACCTGAATCTTTCTTCCTGCTTTTTAAACCTATTGCTGTTTATCCAATTCACCACATACACGAGAGATTATTTTTATTCTTTTGTAACACCTTTTAAGCATTTGAACATTGTTTCTGTATCTGCCCTCAGTTTTCTCTCCTTTAGACTAGCTGATCTCAACGATTTTCAGTTTCTCTTCAGAGTGTGTGCTTGCCAGACCTCTGATTCTCCTTGTTCCATGTCTGTGTCGCTGTGCATTCCCTGACTTTGGCCCCTGTGTTCAATGGATGCCCTGCCAGTACTGACAAGGGCAGGATTGCTCTGTGCGTCGTGGTGGCTCTGGTCCTGCTTGTCCATCACAGCGTGCTATTTGTCCGGTTTGCCGTAGCAGGGCACTGTCTTAGGTGCAGTCTTGAGATCCTCCGTAATGTCCCAACGCCCATTTGAAACAGCCATCCAACCTGTTGTTCTTAATCCCTCGCACAGTCCCTTGCACGTGTCCTTACTGAACCAAATGCGCACACGTCTGTAAGCTCTAGGTCTGCCAAGGCCGCATTTAACTCTGATGGTGTCTTCCAGCTTTCTTGGCATCATCCCGACCGTTTGTGAATCTGATGAGCATACAGTGTGCTCCACTACCGTGGTGCTGATGGAAATGTGGGCAAATGCCACAGTATACTGCAGCCTCGCACTGGAAATGATGTGGTGGAGGCAGTTTTGTTGATACTCAGTTTTATTCTGATTATGTTTCTCTCTTCTGTCCTGGAAGACAGTGCTGGAAGCCCTTCTGAATCAAGATAGATGACATTCACTGCTCTCCTATCCACAGGCCTGTTAGCCTGTTAAAGAAAGAAATTAGATTTGTTTGACATGATCTGCTCTTGGCAAATTAATGGTAGCTATTAGTCGTCATCTAGTTCTCATTTAGGTGATTGCAAAGTTCATTTGATTTTTTTTTTCTAGAACTTTTATTGGGACTTCAAGGGAAATTGTGTCTGTCTATTGGAGGAGTCGACACAGCAATGGGTGATACAGGAAGATGGAAACATGCACTACTCTGTGTTCTGTGGCTGACTGGGATGTAACTCCTCAGTCCCCTTGTCACCTCCCTGGTCCCTTCTAACCTGTTCCCACTGTAGGCTTAGATCTTTCTCACTGCTATTAATTATGCTCACCATGCCGTCAGAACGGACCTTTCTTGCAAGGTTTGATGCAAAAAAAAAATGTTTAAAAAGATCAAACACTTCTCTCATGTGCTGACAGCTTTCCTTCTACCTTCCAGTCTCTTGAGACTCCAGCTGGCCTCAGAGAGTGCTGGGGCTGCTCCTGTCAGTCACGCAGCCCCATGCCAGTGCATCGTCTCCTCCACAGCGACAGTTCTGCGATCCTGCTGCAAGCCTGATTGTGAAGCCAGTCCCAATTAAGAAACGGCCCAAGCCAAGCCTAAGTGTTGAACTTGTTTGTGTTTGAGGTTCTTTTTCCTTACAAAGGCATATGTTCACTGTCCCTTGAGTTACCATCTATCATTTTCAACTGTTTCCTTATTGTTAGAAACAAATGTCAGATGGTCTCCTTTTTCGGTCCTTACTAAAAAAACCCTCATCAGCACTCATGATACCGCTTTAGGACATATAGTACAGTGTGTCCCTGAGGTCTTCTCCGAAGTTCTCCTGTTTTCTAGCTCCACGTAAGGGCCTCCTACGCCGGGTTCAGCTAAACCGGGTACTGGAGACCCTCTGTGCAGCCGTGAGGGGAGGGCCTTCGTGAAGGCAGGGCCTGTGATGCCCCACGCTGAGGTGCCCCGGGGTAGGGGACATTCCCGCCCGGCTCGGGAGATGGTGCCTTGGCCGCTCGCTGCTGAAACGCCGGACAGGGCGCTCTGTCCTGGGGGCGTCTGGAGCCGCGGGGACACGGAACGTCACAGAAAAGCAAAGAGCACAGCTGCACTTCCTTCCCCCTTCTTTTTTTGCCTTTACCTCCCCCCCTCCCTGGTTTCTCGCAGCCGGCGGTGGGGGTGGGGCTCCGGGGAAGCCCCCGCCGGGCCAGGTCCGGCTCGGGGGCGGGCAGCTCAGCCCCCCACCACGACCGGTAGCGACGCCCCCGCGGCGGGGGCGCGGATGGTCTCTCCCGGGCCGGCGGGCAGCGCTGTGACACCTGCTGGCGGCGGCGGCACCAGGCGGGCCGGCCCACGGCGGGCGGGGCAGGGGGTGGGGGGCGGCGAGCCGGGTGGGCAGAGCGTGCCCGCCGCGGGGCGCTCCGCGGCCGACCCCCCGCTGCGGGGCCGGGCGCCCCCGAGCGCCGTCTCGCCGGGGCACTGCGGTAGCGGAGCTGCCGCGGCGGCGGCTCCCCGCCCGTCCTCCCCTTTCTCCTCCTCCTCCTCCTCCTCCTCCTCCTCCGCCGCGCCACTTCCAGGGGAGGCTGGTGTCATGCGGTTGGCGCCGAGGGAGGGGTGCGCGGGGCCGCAGCGGCGGTGAGAGGCGCCCAGACCAGCCCAGCCCAGCCGAGCCCCCTGCCATGACAGCCATGAAGGAGCAGCCGGCGCACCCGGGCGGCAGGGGGAACCCGCCGCCGCCTCAGCCCGACCAGGTGGGACCCCCGGCGGGAGGCGTCGAGGGGCTGGAGGGGTGACAGGAGGGATGGATATGGGTGGGGGGCGGCCGCCGTCCCGGAGAAGTTGGGTAAAAGTCTGCGGGGGACGTGCGCCCTCGGAGGGTTCGGCCCGGGGAGTCAGGAGCCCCGCGGAGCCGTCTCAGGGGATGCGGAGGGGATGCAGCCCGGTCCGGCCCCGCCCCGCCCCGGGGCTGGGGTACCGGTCAGCCCGAGCCCCCGGCGGCGGCGGGTCCCGCAGGAGTTTGCTCTGCGCTTCCCCGGCGCTTGTGCCGGGGATGGTGCGGATGAGGGGGGATCGACGGGCTGCCGGTTGCGGGGAGCAGCGGCGGGGCGAGGGCGTGCGGTTTGGGGGACGCCCTGTGCCCGCGGCGGAGCTGCCCCGGGTCGGCGCGGGGCCGCGCATCGCATTGCCGCCCCGCCCGGTCCGCGGCAAGAGCGGCCCCGCGGGGCCGGGGAGGTTTCCTGGAGCGGCACCGGTCACGTCCATGGGCTCGACCGGTGCCTCACCGTGGGCTGACGGGCTGAGGCTGGCTGGGGTACCGGTCTCTGTCGGTATCGGAACGGGCGAGTCTCGGTGACGGACGGGTACCGGGGGAGCAGCCGAACTCCGTCGCCAGCATCACAAAAATCGAAGTTTTCCTTGCTAGCCCCGCCGTAGCTGTTGCTGCGGGGTGGTAGCGGTAACGCGCCCGGAGGGATGGGGCCGTGCGCGTTCCCACCCAGACCCCCGGCGGGGACCCCCTCGCGGCTGCGGGGTTGTGCGGCCGAACCGGAGCCCAGTCCGCAGCGCCGCACCTGCTCGGGGCACGGTTCTCCCGAAAACACCTCACTCCAACCATAGTCCGAGATGGAGGGGTTTTAATTTTTTTTTTTTTTTTTTTTTTTTTTTATACTGTCGGGACTCGCCACTCAGCGGTTTGAACTCCCGCACGCCGAACGGGCCTTGCGGGACGCGGGGAGCCGCGTTTCCCGTTTTCATTCTCCGTTACGCGGATCTACAGAGCTCGGTTTTCCCCCGGTACGCTACCGCTGGGTGAAAAGCGCCAACGGCGAGAGCTGCTGCACGCAGTTTTGTTTTAGAAAGCCCGCATCCAGTCCTGCATGCACAGCCAGGCTGCACATTAAGCCTCTGGGTATCGGTATCAGTGAGCCCATTCATTAAAAAAAAAAAAAAATTGAAGATGTATGCTTTTTTTTTTTTCCTGAAAAGTGTATCTGTTATGCATATTTTCATGTAATAGTGATAAAATAATACATTTGAGGTTGAGGAGCCTTCTTGAATAAATTAATTGTATAAGTTATGTTATCTGAAAAAGATAGTTAACTTCCATCGCTGCTTAAATTTAATGCGAACAGTAGGATTTATGGAAAAGTCAAGATCACTTTCAGTAGTCTCGGAGGTTGACAGAGATCATCTATTTCAGTGGTTTTGCTTTAGAGGGTGCTGCTTTTAGCTGCCGTAGAGAGTACCTGAACTTAACCAGTCTCTATATTCGGTTCAGACACATTGAATTGCCAGGGTGGCTGCTTGTTGTTGGAGGTGGAAATATTTTCAAAGCAGGCTTACTGTTATATGCCAAAAATTACCGGTTTAACTGCTCTTTTAGGTCATAATGAGGAACAAGTTCTCAGTTTAAAACACTCCATCCCTGGAAACATTCAAGGCCAGGTTGGACGGGGCTCTGAGCAACCTGATCTGGTTGGAGATGTCCCTGCTCCTTGCAGGGGGGTTGGACTAGATGGCCTTTAAAGGTCCCTTCCAACTCTAACCATTCAATGATCCTATGAATATTAGGAATTTATCCTAAATGTAAAAGTATTATTACCGGAGTGCTCTGGAGTTCTCGGCCTCTCTCAGTGGTGGATGGGGGGGGTCCACTGGTTTGTGTGCTGTGCCTGGCTGCGTGAAGTGTAAACCTGAAGTCCCATATATTTGCATCAGGTTTTTCCAGGTCAAGTTTGGTTTTCCTGGTAAAAGTTGATATTGGATCAATTTTGTTTGCCTGTTTTCTTAGGTGCCGGGGATGTCATGCAGTGGATAGCAGCATCACATAGAAAATGTTGCTTTTAATGGATAGTGAGTCTTTCTGTGGCTTTAAATGCTGGTAATAAGGATACAGGCCTAAATCCTACAGTGAGCTCGGTGCAGAGGGAGGCTGTGGTTGGTGGATCTCTGAACACCAGGGCTGCTCGCGCACCTTCCCGGCAGCTGAGATCCACAGCATCGTAGCTCAGCCCCAGCCAGGGCTTGGGCACAGGCTGGCTCTGGCGCTAGGTTTGTGCTGGAAACCGTTCCTAGTACAGCAGTGTGATGTGGCTGTGACCTTAACAGAGGGGTATTGCAAGTTAGAAGCTTTTTCTTGTCTTTTTGTGGCTACAGTTACAGAACGGCAGCCATGGTGGGGTGTGGTGGTGGCCATGGGGAGAAGAATAAACAGGAGCTCACCCCACTTTCCCATACCCCATAGGACTGTCACTGCTTGGTCCTTGTGGAAAGTGAACCCTCCTGGGGCCTTCAATAAATCTATCTGTCTGGATTCTCTTGTTTAATGTTTCATTTTGCTTGGTGAGCTTGTATAAACCTGTAGTGTCACTGCAAGTGGCACCTGGAGTTTATTTATTTATTTTTAACAGGAAGCCACATATGCACTGAGAGGTTTTCCTGAGATGGTAGAAGCAGCAAATCTTTTCTGGTAGAGAAGTGGTTGAACCTGTGTGAAGTCCAAGAAGGAACAAGGAATTACACCACTATTTTTAAAGTGTAAAACTCTTTTCTGATATCAAAGTCCGGTTTTACAGATACTCCTGAGAACAGTCATACTGAAGTTGATGCGTTTGTGGTAAATTTATAGGCTTGTGACCTGAGTTGTAGTTTCAAATTACAGCAGGCTAATGCTGGGACTCTCCACTTAAATAAAAGCTTGGACTGACTGACTGAAGCATCCATAGCCATCAGCATATAAATAAATGGGATACAACTTCATATCCAGTGCTCCCCTGATGGTGTTTTTAAAGCCAGCCTCCCCGGGGCCGAGGCATCTCATAACAACTTCCATTAACAGTGCTATTGATGTTTCGGCGATCGGTTTGATAAATTAGCCAGATTTATTCTCAGCTCTTTGCTGAATGATGACTCATATTTATTGCCAAAACTACAGTTTTATGTTCAGATGATATATCTGTAGAAAGGAAAATAGCTGTAAATTACTTGTATTTCTGCTCATTTCTGGAAAGCTTGATCAAAGTGCTCAGACTTCTGTCACTTGAGTGCTTGTGTTGGGAGTCAGTGTGGCTCCCTCAGTTCCTCTTAGAGAGTACAAAAAAAAAAAAAAGGCATTTTTCATCTTGTAGCTTTTAAGAACCGTCCTGGGGTCTTGGACAATGATGTTTAGTGATCGTTTTTGGAAGGCATAACCGTTTGGTAGTCAGTGGACACAACATGTTTGAAAAAATAAAATGTACCTGTATGACTTGCTGGTTGATGAATGTTGCTGTCTTTGCAGATGAAAAACTAAGATAATTCCTCTAGGTATTACCTTTGTGAGGTGATACCTCATACAGTCAGTTTACAAAAGAACAGATGATCTACACCACCTGGTGCTACTTGCTGTTCTTTGTATGTATAGAAGACAGACCTTTGAAATTTATAATCATTCTCTCCTGAGCCTCTTTTTACTCTGCCAACTTAAGGTCTTTTTGAAATTGATTTTAAAATAGAAAAAAAACCATTTTTTTTCTTGTGTCATTTTAGAATGTACTGCATTATTCTGCTTAAAAACAGTTGAGAAAAACTGAAATTGGACTGCATTGTGTTGCACTAAATCAGGCAATTATTTGGTAAGCATTTGAAGTACATGTTTAGTATACGTACAAGGATGACTGACTGCTGTTTGCTTCACTGCCTTGATTTAAGGACTTGAATTTTATCTGTCTCAGGACCAGTTTCTGCAGTCACCAAAAAGGGGCATATTCTAAAAGTACCTCTGAACAAAAGAGAGCAATCTGTGGGGTTTTTTTTGTTTCCATGGATAAGGGAAAATAGTTTATATTTTTATGTCTTCCTTCATTGCCTTACTTCTTTTTCCCAAAACTAGACTCTGATCTTGCAGTGGGAAGAACGTTGATGGATAGCTGTGTCTGTCCAGAGCAGTATTCATCTTAATGGGGTTTTGTCAAGGTAAAAGGGCTCTTCTCTGCCCTACTCAGGTCATTTTGAGCTTGATGGGTCAGGAACTTGAACTCTTAATCATAGACATACCACACAGTTCCAGTAACTTGAAAGATTTAGTTAGGTAGGCAAGTCCATGTCCCCTGCTCTTGGTTGTGTTCAGAGTTGGCTTCAGGCTGAAATGAGAAATTCTGTTCTAGTATATAATCCAAAGTGACTTTGCATTTTTCCTTCTTGCCAACCTAGCGGAACTTTTTACTCGCTTTATTACGGCAGTATATCAAACATAGTGGTTTGCAAGGTTCAACATAACACCGGAAATATCAAGTAAAAAAAGCCAATAAAAGTGGAGAAATAAGGTTATATTATTGTGCCCAGAATATTTCATAAAGAGTTAACACCTAAATCTTATCTTTAACTTTTAAATTCTGTTTCATACACTATATGTATGGCATACTGTATCCGTGCTGGATCCAGAAAGAAGTATTACAGGCTTGCAGTATCTGTTGAGTGTATGACCAGCAGCACAAGAAGCTTACATGAACATGTATTAACTGTGGTGGTTTGGAATATCATTTAGGATTCAAGTTCTAGGGGAAGGCACGGGGCACGTCATCTTTCAAATACTACGCGTGGCCTTGGTTCACTTTCTCTTTGCGGCTGGTTCGATCTAGTTCAGTCATCTCCCTCATTGTGGAGATGAGCACAAAAAGCCTGAGGTTCATCTTGTGTCGTCACTGCATTTCTAGTCTTCTGCCCTGAACTCCGTGGAACAGGGGCGAGTGGGATCTCATTTTTGGTGAAATTCTTTTCGTGTTAATTAGGAAGCATCATTTTGTAGGACATCTTGTAAAGAGTCTTGTAAATAGTATAGGATCTCGGGTAGTTGAGGGGGCAGTCATGATTTTTTTTTTAAGTGGCTGTATAGCACATCTCCAATTCAGAACTGATGAACATCTCTTCAGAACTCGCTTGGCCTGACACAGAGCGCTTCACAAAGAACTTCCCAGAGCCTGATGCACCTGGGAACCTGCCAGGAGCACAACTGTGAAGGGTTCTCTGCTGGCAGACGCAGGGCAAGGCAGTGATGCCTGCGCTCTCTTGCCCCTTGTTCCCTCCCCTCGTGGTTCCCGTGCCTTTGTGCAGGTTTGCAGTGTCTTCCTTTCAAAGCGGCACGTGGGAGTCGGTGCAGCACAACACAGCACCTGATTTTCCAGCGTTTAGAGCTCTCCACTTTGCAGGTGGATTAAAGGGATTACTTAAGGCAATAAATAAAGAACTGTGACACAGGGCAATCTTTTTGGCTCATCTCTGTTAAAAGTGAATTGCGGGCACGCTGTAGGTTGCATAGTAACCTCAGATATTTGAACATACGTATTGTGTTAGCTATTTTAAAACGTACGTTCAGTATTCCTTTCCAGTATCTTCCAACTGAAAGTATTGCTCCGGGCAAGCTATTTTGATAATTAACAAGAGGGAGGAACTCTTTAAGCAAACAGAGATGTTTGGTGTTATTCTAGAATTTCAAGGCGGTCATTTTAGCACTTTTTAAGAACTTCAGGGCATTCAGAGATTACGTGCCTGTTACTGACTCACAAATGTGAGCACAGACTTTCTTCCCATAGTGGTAATCAGGATGAATGTAATATATGATCCCTAGAGAGGTATCTTAGTTTTTATTGTTGTTGCTGTTGGGTGTTATTGGTTGTTTTTTGTTTTTTGTTTGGGTTTTTTTTTTTTTTAATAATAGAGCTTTAAAATGTGCCCAACTATGGAAAAACTTATAGATATACAAGACCATACTTCACATGTTATAACATTGAACTGAAAGCGGTCACCTGCCGCTACGGATGCCCGTGTCCTGCCAACAGGTAGCTGAAATTCATTGACGCTGTCTTTGTAACTCTTATAAGACCCGTGTCATATTTCGGGTCCGTGCATTAGCACAAAATCTCGGCTGTCTCAAACTCTGTCCCTTTCCACTTTGATCATAGACTTCTTTTACGCTCCACTCAGCTGCATCGAAAAATGTTCATGAATATATGATGGTAGAAAGAACAATGCTGATGGTGACTGATGATGATAAATTATGGTATTTATCCATTAGGAAGGACATTGGATGACCTGCAGATCTGAGGCTGAAGCTAAAGGACCTTTTCTAATCGTTCTTAGCACTTCTGGCAACATAACTTATTATGAGTTATTTACGTAGAGAATGTGTAAATAGTTTAGAACGATTCTAAACCAAGATAAAAGCCCTCTGGCATTTGGAGGATGCTGTCTAAGGAAATCAATTAGGAAGCATTAAACAATGTGATAATTTAAGGAAAATAAAGATTCCTTAAATGCTTTTGGGGGTTATTTTAGACTGCCTGGGGCAATATTTGCAATTTACATTCCTTTGGGAAGGAAAAAAAAGCATTTTGTAGCTTTCCAGAAAACAAACTGGGCAAATGGTGGAGTTTTCTTTTTGAAAGTACAGTGAGAATTCCAGATGCTAGTGGGAAAACCATTAAACTTGTTTGAAATGCTGGGCGAGAGCAAGAAACTAAATCAAACACTGCCAGTGCGACTGATCATTCATCCTCCGTGTTTGTTCTTTCTGCTCCTGACGGCGCAGAGGCTGCTGACTTCCTCCCCCCTTTCCCATCCCAAGGCTTCAGAGGCTGGTTAAATCAAAGCATTTAAAATATATTAGGGGAGTCTTTCAGAGTAAGGATTTGAGCTTAAGTAACTTAATTAGGAGCAATGATGTGCTGCAGTTTTGAATCTTATGGAGGAACTGTTTAAATTGGATGGTCTAGTGATAGTTCTAAATAAACACAAAATGACCATGGCTTGTGTCAGAAAAAGTGCACTTCAAGAAGATCTTCTTGGTAGTCCCTGCTGGAAGTCTCCTCTTAGGAATTTCTACTTTATTTGGGAAGATTTCTGCAATATCTTGGTGCAAATAGTGACACAACAAAGATCCTACTGAGAAGTTCAGTCAAGGGCCTTGTTTTAGGGTGAGATGATTGTATCACATAATTAGATGTCATCAAGCGTAAATATAAGTTTAAATCTTCTTGAGGTAATAAGCCCACAAAGTCCGAAGACTTTGAAATGAGTGGTTAGCTGCAATGCAAGGAAATTGGTTATAAAAGGTTAATTTTTATTTTTACTTCAAAGGTTCCTTCTGCTGGGGTGCGTTGCAGATGTTGTTCCCTTTTGGTCCCTGAGATGGCTGAAAATATTTCTATATCATCACCCATTCCTAAAGTGGGTCCATTTACATGGACTTCTCCACTGAAGTCGGTTGGACTACCTATGTGGATAATGTCTGCAGGACTGTCAGTTTATGCAAGTTGTTCGCTCACCTGTTAGGAGAAAGACAGGATCTATACCTATCTATAGTATCTACAATTTCTTGTATTTCTTTCAGAGTCTCTACATGCTGTTCTGTACTAAAGAGGGTATTTGCCCTCATTTGGGTCCTATCACTGTAGGTAGAAACGAGCTTGATGTTAGAGCCCTAAGTAGCAGTGTTAAGACCCTGCATTTCTGATTTTGTTATGTCTTAACTGGGGACAACTGAAGGAAGGAGGGTGGAAGCTCATCTGGATGGGTTTATGAAGACTCCAGTGAAGTCTTTTTTTTTTTTGGTGGTAACTGTTTGGATTGCATCCTTAGCCCTTTTGTTCCTCTACACTCTCTTTATACACACATAAAATGCTGTGCTCTGCATGAGTAGTTCTCAAAACATGCTCACTACTTTCTCCTTTCAGTATTGTTACATCTCCAGGTGATTCTCTCCTATATCATACTTTTCCCCTCAGCTTCTCATCTTTAATCTTCTATTCACAGTTTTCTTGACACTTTTCTTCTGACAGCCCTTCTGCCTTTCTTTACCAATGTCATACTTCTCTTTGTAAGCTAAGGAATGTCTTTGTGTCCTTACTCTTATTTCCCCATTGCTAATAATTTGAAGAACGTTGTCTCACTCAAGTGTACCGCTGGCTTTCATTGACAGCATAAGAGGAGTGTCAGAACAGAGGACAGCAATATGTATATACTGAATTAATGTGTTTTAATGCTTCCTTTGTGATCCAGTAGTTTCATTATGTATTGAAAAACCGTTAGCTTTGAGGGCATGGAAGAGAATAGAGTCATGGTAAATGAAAGCATCATTGTGGTAACTTGTCTCAGGTGCCTGTGTGGTGTCTTTAGTGGAAGCAATGGAAGAGAGACAGATATTTGTAGAATTTTATTCTATTAGAATAACTCTATGCTCTAATTTCCTATCCCATAACATTGCTGATGTTAATATACAGTGAGCTTGTAGTTTAAAGAACCCACTGATCAGGAAATGAATATGAAGTAATTCTCATGAAACATACATTGACATATCAGAGAAAGTCTGAATTCTTATTTTTGATCTCCGTTGTATTTATATTTGTAAACATAAACAGATATGAGCAGAATGTTCTGGTTTTCATGGTCGGTGGTATCCCCTTCATACAAGAATTTAGGAAAAGGAGATTCCTTCTTTTCCTCCCTGTATAATTAGCTGTAGCACAGAAACTCCCTGCTTATTCAAGAAGAGGAAAAACTTGAGGAGAAAAGGCTTTAGTGTACTAATTCTGCGAGCAGCACAGCCCTGCGTATCAGCTCAGGGAATATCTTTTTACTCTTATTTGTGTCCTGTGTACCAAACCCAAGAATTGGCTATAGCTGTCCCACACCGTACAACACATATGGAGAGATGATAGATAATTTCTGAAAGAAGCATGTGAAGGACCATGCATCATGTCAGCAAGGGAATATATTCAGTGTGTAAAGAAAAAGTAAGCTTCTTCACTGAAGATTTGTTTACCTCCCTCATTCTGGCCACCTCCTTGCATTGTTTTCACTTGGGGCTACAGTACCCAGCACAGCTGGGGATCTAAGTCGGGCTGGATCTTTTTATTCTAAAAACCAATCAACCAACCAGAATAATGACAATAACAAGAACAACAAAACCCAAATCTAGAACAACTCTTCCCCTCAAAACCAGCTTTGAGAATTTTCCCCTTTCTCCTTTGCTTCATTGAGATTATACTTTTATTAAATGTGTTATTTGTATCTAGGAAACTGCCAATTGTATTCTTCATAAATCTTGCCTGATATTTGAGTGGGTAAACATTCCTTTCTGAAATGTAATCTAGGCAAGTGTGGTGCAATGCCGGCTTTTGCTTTAGCTCGTCTCACAGTTGCCAGCCTAAGTGGACCTAATAGCACTTCTTACATGGGATGAAAAGGTGCTTCAGTAAAGGACTTTTTCTCTTCCCTCTAAAAAGGAAGAACAAAGTACCACATTGAAAGTTTAAAGTGAATAAATGTCCTTACCTGCTGCCGTTAATATCTTTTAAACTACCATAACTTACAAAAGTATAATTCTCTTCAGTCGTAGTTACCTATTCAGTTTCTTTTTGTCAGGTGTCCTTCCATCTCCACTGCAGTGGGGTGAGGGAGATGTGAATGTGTTTGCTCATTGTTCACCTCTAGATGAGGAAATAATTGTACTGAAATAATATTCTCCGAGCGTTTGCATGCAAGCTTGCCCGTCAGTATTTCTTTGGGCATTGCAGTGTGTAAGCCCACGGCGGTAGCATTTTAGTTTGGATCAAAAATGTATTTGTTAAACAAATCCTGATCGTACTTACTGAGCTTTCTGCCTTGCTCTCCAGAGCAGTTTCAGAGTGTGAACTGGATTCCTTTAGGATGAAAATAAACAAGCTGATGTGCTCCAGCTGTTGATGGGTGTTTGGTCCCCAGGGTCAGACTAGAGCTGGTCCATGTAGCCCACAGAAACACACAGGTTGTGGAGATCAGGTCCTTAATGGGAATGGTTTCTCTCTCCATTCTGCTCCCCTCTCCTTGCTGTTTTACACATATCTTTAACAAACGTAGAAGGTGACATGTAAGAGCATATATTTTAAAGTAATTAGAATCATGGAATAGTTTGGGTTGGAAGGGACCTTCAAAGGCCATCTAGTCCAACCCCCCTGCAAGGAGCAGCGACATCTCCAACCAGATCAGGTTGCTCAGAGCCTCATCCAACCTGGCCTTGAACGTTTCCAGTGATGGGGTGTCCACCACCTCTGTGGGCAACCTGGGCCGGTGTTCCACCACCCTCAGTGTAAAAAATTTCTTCTTTATGCCTAAACTAAACCTACCTTCTTTTAGATACCATTACTGCTTGTCCTATCCTATCAGGCTCTAGTAAAAAATTTGACCCCATCTTAGTTTGTATGGTTTTGTTTTGTTTTTCACTTGCTTGTAGACCTGATGCAACTGCTTGTAAGACTTTTTTTTTTTTTTTTTTTTTCCCTTAGAACACTGGATTTTTTCCCTAACATTTTTGGAGATACTTGCTTGCCATGTTTCAAGCATACCAATGTTTGTTGCCTCCTCAGTTAAGATGGAAATACAGTGGCAAAAATAAATGGGTTGCAGGTGGTGAAGAGGTCTCAGTTTCACTAGAGAGATGCCTATGAGGACCGCTCAGAACCTGCGTATGGGAGAGACCGTAGACACAAGGAAAGAAAGTGAGTCTTGCTGGAGGTTTATAGATCATATAATCTTTTGTAAATGAGATTTTTCCATAGTGATATGTAGGTGGTTGTATCAGAAAGAGTGCCACTAACTTGGAAGAGGATGGAGATTAGGAAATTGGAGATTAAAAGCCCTTATTCTGTTCTTGATTGGCTGCAGAATTTCTGTATGACTTGGGTAGGTCCTTGAAGGCTGCAATTTCAGAAGTCACTGCAGAGTTTGAGGTGTACTGTTATTCTGGGAATTCGAAATGTCAGGGTTGCCTGTGTTGGACAAAAAGACTTCCAGTGCATTCAAGATCAGCTAACCTTTGGGAAAACTTGATTACCTTTTCAAAGTGTTACCAAGCAATAAAATAGAGAATATATCTCATGTGGTCTGTTGGTAAGACAGTGGTTAGTAATTAGTGTGAATCTAAACTTGCTGATGTTTGTGTACTTACTTGAGAACAACACAAATATCTAGACTTAGGAGTATGCTTGCAATCCGGACGAGCTGCAGGAAGGTAGTGTTATTGGTGGTTGGCTGAGGCTCTGGATTTCTGCCCTGAAGACAGGAACCTGAGATGATGTTTAATGTAGTAATCACAGTGGTTGGCATTTACGGCACTGTTAGTACTTCCAAAGCGTCACACTTCCGTAAGGCTGCATTTGCTGCGTGGAGCAGCTCCATGGGTGCTGCAGTCAAGTGTGTGCTGCTCCCGCTGAGGGCTTATGGCAGAGTTTGTTAATACCCACCCTCAAAACCAGCTCTGCAGGCTGATCCTGGAAATGCCAGGCTCAAGATTTTCCATTTATTTCAGTACAGATTGCTTCTGTGCATGGAGTTTCACATGGGTAAATTTGTGAAGCCTTGAAAAAAGGCTATGGTAAGAATACACGAATGGAAAATTAGTTTAATCTGATTTTCTTGTACTATACATTCTTCATCCATTATTCTAGGAAAATACTCATAAATTGTAAATAATGAGAATACTTTTGAATGCTGGGTATGATCCAGTGTCTCTTTCAGTGATAGGCTATAAAGTGGTTAATAGAGCTAACTTTAAGGCAGCATTTTGTGTGAATAATTCTGCTGTTTTGGGTAGAATTAGTATTCCTTGGTTGTCTGACCCCAGCAGATAAGGGCTGTAAGTTCCTGGTCTGTTCTGGCTATCAGCATGATCCCCTGTGACTCAGCTGAGCAGGATGGAGCCTTAACCACTCACCTATTTTCCAGGAATCTGCAACCACTGAGGGCTCTGTACTAAGTCTTGCCTTCATATCAGTGTGAGTCTTCCATCATTTGTGGGAACTTGAACTGGCACTGGTAATAAGGATAAGACGAGCAGCACACCAAATTGTTAGGAAATTGCAAAATACCTGAGAAAACCACCTTTTTTTTTTTTTTTTTCTCTATCTGCGTTGCACTTGGGCAGTAGGCTCCAGTACAGTAGAGAGTCGCAGGAGCAGTCAGACAGTAGATGAGCCGTAGTCACATTTACGTGGAAATTCCCTTAATGAGGGGAATGGTGTTGTCTGTTTTACTGTAGTGGATTTCCACTAAAAGCAGGGAGTCCAGCACATCCACCATCTGAAATATGCTCTGAGCTGAGCTTGGCAGAAAGAAGGTACATGAAAAGGAGGGATGACTGAGACTGAAATCCCTGACTTTGACCAGTTACGGGAGGAAGCAGATACCTGTTAAGAAGCGCCTTCCAGGTGCCTCTCTGGCTTATATTCAGGTGCTCATCTTCCAGAAATCAAATCAAAACAAGAACCAATAGATACATAAAATAAAACAAAAAAAAAAAGGAAAGTGAAATAAGGAGTACATTGTATTTTTCAAGTGAGGCAGTTTAACCCTTGGAATAGAAATGCTGAGGTAACTGTTGAACTTCGTGTCTTTTGATGTATTTGAGCTAAAAATGGTTTCCAGAAAGATGCCTAAGCAAATATTCTTGGCCCTGGGACAGAGGCAGTATCCCAGTGAGATGTAATGGGTTGCAGTCTACAGGAGATGAAATGATGGGGATCCCTTTTAATGCCTTGATGAATCAGTGAATTATGAGAAATTTTACCATTGTTGATAGTTGATAATAAACTCCTAAGTAAAAAAAAAAAAAAAAAAAACCCACATTTTTTACCAGTCATCTCTCTCTCTCTCTTTTTATTAATCCTTCTGCTGCTTGACAATGATAGAAAGTTCCTCCTTCCCTTTTTGTATGCTATTGTAAATCTTTGTCATAGTAGCAAAGGAATAAAGGTTATCTTACATATGAGCTGAAGAGAACTTTTCCTGAAGATATGGAATCCTACTGTTGGGAAAGTTTCCATGCAGCTCTTGAGAAAACTTAATATATATTTACTTTTGGGTCTCAAAGGTGCAGCTGTGACTATGAAAAGGGTTTTTGAAGTCTGCACTTTTGCTGCATGTGGTCAGTATTCATCCGTGGCCTGCTGTTAACTCTGGTTCCAGGACCCTGATCTAGCTGTCAGTACCATGCAATCTTCTTTCTTACTTCTTTTTTTTTTTTTTCTTTTTTTTTTCTCCCTGACAGCTGAAGAAATGTAATTATAGTGCATCTCACTTGCTATATAGATTTTGAAGAAAATACTTCTTTTCTGCTTTTTGTTGCAGAAAGAAACTCTTCCTGGTGAATACGCACAGTGGTGGTTCAGTCAAAGCAGGCCCCAAAATACGTTAATGCTTGTTTTGTGGGTTTAGGAGCTCCATGCTTGACTGTGCAAATGAGGAATGACCACCTAGCTTAAGGGGAGTGACTCCCTGTTTGGCGTACCAGTTATTTTGTATGTGAGGGAGGCGTTTTCCTCCGGGCAAGAAAAGTCTTGTTTTACATCTGGCATATTGGGACTTGATTTTGAGACTGGGTCAAATCTAAAATGTTGTTTTGCCATATTGCCTCTTTTCTTGACATTGCACGTGATATGTAGACAAATCCTGTATTTAAAAGCATTTGTAGAAGTAGTGTTTAGTCATTGAAAATGAGTTAACTGTTTCCATGAAGGCTCCCAGATTCAGCTGAGAGATTACTGGGAGGATTTTGCCCTTAAGGACTTTCTTGAGGTTCTTGGTGTGGAGAAAACTGTGCTTTGAGATTAAATTATTCACCAAGTGTTTTTCAAAGTAATTAAAGCTTCTAGCATTTAATGTTTTATGTATGCAGATTAAAAATGAAGGTTGATTAAATCACGACAAAGGGAAGTTTATTCACAGACGGCAGACGGTAATATCTGTTTTGTGACTGGTGGAGCACTGTTGAGCCTACTTCATTACAGCAAATATTGAACCACTATATTAGGGCAATTTTTTTTTCTAAGTGATGGCATAGTTAAAAAGTGGGCAGTAGAATTTGATGCAGTACAGCTCTGGCTTTGCTAAATAGTGCAGAATACTTCTTTTTCTGTCAAGTATCTGATTTATAGACAGTTTTTCAGCTTGTGTTTTTGAAATGGCCAGATGAGCTATAGAAAACTCAACAAAATCAAGAGGCAGGCCAAAGTAATGATTTTCTTGTTGGAAAGTAATAGACGTGCCAGTATAGCTTGTAATAACAGCAGGTTTTACAGCGTGGTGCAGAACAGTGGGAATGTGAAACACATAGGTTACATAAATTATCTGTGCGTAAGTTTCTGCTGAGTTCTGGGCTATAGTCATTCATTCATGCTCTCACTTTTTTTTTTTTTTCCCTTTCTTCTCCATCTTTTTCTCCAGTCACTTAGCATTTCAGTGCATGAACTCCTTCAGCCCTTTAAAAATTTTACGTGGCTATCTCCTCTGGATTGAGTACCTTGTCCTTTGAATACATATGCTTGCTGTTCCCGAATGATTGAATGGTGATCTTTGAAATCTAACAGCAATTCAGACTTCACTGTTGCAAGTGCCTCTGTGAATGATGCGCACACTCGTGTGCACACTGAAAGAGAGATTGATTCACTGAGGCCTGGCCTGTTTTCATATTGGATGAAAACACAAAAACCATTTTCTTTCATCATCCTAAGGAAACAGAGCATGTATGGTCACATGAAAATGAAGGTAGTCATTAAAACCATCACAGCAAATGTAAATGTTTATTATACAGTAGGGTGTGTGACTCTATGGATTTTCCAGGATCTTTTTGCTATCCAGTGAGTGCACCTTCTGATGTAACAAGGAGACGAGGGTTTGTCCTTTATCCAAAAAGTGAGAGATCCTACCTTCCTGTGGGGTTAGGCAGGCTGCCCAGGACTGCTTGGTGCTCTCTTTCCTGGCGACAAGAAATGCCTTCATCTGACAGAGACCATATGTCCTTGACTTGGGTCAGTCAAGTCTGTTCCTATCATCATGGTAGAAATATCCACCAACTGCATTACCTGTCAGCTCTTCTGGTGTCCTTAGCAGGTATTGTTTAGAGAAGATAGTCCTTATGCCCGATATATCCATGGCTATGGCGTGAGTAGCGTGCAATATTTCTAATACATCTTTAGTGGGATTTTTCTCTTTTCTACCATCTCATTATGGACCTAATTCTGTTCAGTAACTGGAACTTTCAATTGATTATAGTTAAATTTTCCAATAATACTTACTTACAGCACCGACGGTTCATCAGAACAAAAAAAATGAAAGTTATTTTTGTTTTTCAAAAGAGATAATTTAGTTCTAGGTGGCTGATCAAGTTAAATCCAGTTAAATCTAGTCAAATGACTGGCCTTTAAATGACAGCCTCCGTGTGTCTTGTTCCACGTATGCTGCAGTTAAAAATAATCTGAATTCTCAGTTTTAGCACAGAGGTTGGTTGGACTCCAGGCTGTACGATGTATAAAACTTTTCTTTTGAGGCAGGGAAGCAAGGTCTTGTATTTTAGGAACTACAATCTCAACTCCAATTGATAACATTGAAAACAATTTGTGGTGGAGCAAATGCAGAGGGGGAATGTTCTTCAGCACTTTTGGGCATTTCATAGTTATTCTGAAGTCAGATCAGAGAGGACAGGAAAGACTGGCTGGGATGAGGAGTGGGCAGAAAGTGAGGTCTGGCTGGGAGAGGCACCACACCGACTGTGTTGTGAGCTTCTGAAATAGGACAGCCAGCCAAGACCGGCTTGGCTTTTCCAGCTGGAAGATCACATGAAGTGACCGTGCTGGACTGAGAAGCCTGTGCGGAGAGGGAGCCAGATGGCTTTGCAGAGCTCTCTGCAGCCTTGAGTGCCTGCTTGAGCTTTATCTCCCATTTATTTGGGGTTCCTCCAGCACTAATAACTTTTTTTCCCCCTTCCCTATCTCCTGTTGTGATAGCTGTATTTTAACTGAACGCCTGCGTTGTCTATAGAGTTCTGTATGTATCTGTCTGCACGCAGGCAGATCATGGTGGGATTTATCAGTGCTGCTGCAGAAACTTCTCAAGCTTAAATTTCCTCTCCTTGCCCTCTTCCCTATCAGGAAAGCGAAAAACAACAAAGAAACACCCGGTATGCAAATTTAGAACATCCACAACACGCTGTGTGAGTGTGAGAGCTTACCTGTCCAAATATTTCTTAATTATTCAGAGTCTGCTTTCTTGGGTGCTTTTGTAAGGGGTACTGCCATAGTAAAACCGAGGGTTTATAACTCTTCTGATAGTATTCTTTGGTCATGGTGAAGATCTGGAGATATATTTTGAAGTACACCAACAGAGATCA
Organism: Chlamydotis macqueenii; assembly: GCF_036417535.1. NCBI lineage: Eukaryota > Metazoa > Chordata > Aves > Otidiformes > Otididae > Chlamydotis > Chlamydotis macqueenii. The sequence goes on from NC_141561.1 coordinate 8,910,996, forward strand.
TGCGTTGCCTTCAGTTTTCTGTAAAGCCCCACCACACTGTTTTCTCCTGAGACAAGTAGTCAGACTTGTTTTAGTTCCTCTAATAGCTCGTAATTCTGATTTATACTTGTCCATAATTTTGGTATGTTTTATATAAATACATACATTATGCGTTCTCCTGCAATATGTCTTGTGTTTTCATTTTTGTACTCATCAGCCTATGTAATGCATTATACTCCACAGCATATCTCTTTCCCACCATCCAGGGAGGTGCTGTGCATCTCCTAATCGCTTCTGCAAAAAGCAAAGTCACCAGAGAGTGTTACCTACGAGTACTTGTACAAAGCTGAGAATATGCGATGTATCATTTCAAGCTAGAATTAAGAACCCTAGTTGTTGGAGAGAGACATGTGGAGAGTGTAAATCCTTAAAATTTCATGGGCATTTGAGGGATTTACAAACCCTGTCAAATAAACTTGTGTGAAATACCCTGAGGAACTCTTCATCAGTTTCCACCAGTCCTGTAGAAAACACAGGAATAGCTGTTTTCTTAACCAGCAGAGGTTTGATTTTTTTTTTTTTTCCCACTGGAATGGACACTTCCAGGTGATATTAATGGCTTTGTCCACATGGAAAACGATTCTGCCTTTTGAATGGTTTTGCCCTACCCTGCAGAAAGGTTTTTTTTTTTTTTTTTTTGGTCAGGTTACATCAGAGAAAGGGAGGAGATAATATTTTCATGTTATGAAGGTATTTTCCATATTAAGTACCTTGCAAATCCACCTTGATGAACCAGTGACACTGCAAAGTGCTTTCTGTTTGGTATTTTTCCCTCTTTTTGTTGTGTGCTATATTTCATGGCTATCTCTGTCCCTGTGATTCTTTTTGCTACCAAAAAAATTCCTTCCCTGTTATCATCCGAGCCTTTCATGCATTTGTGGATTAAATTTTTAAGTAATACTTCTGGAAAATACATCTACTTTCTGGTCATGTTACTGTCATCTTCTGAGACTTAGAGGTGTCCGTACCTCACCTTGAAGTGTTTGAAAACAACTCCTTGTTACCAAGATTTAGCATCACTTGGGAAAAATCAGCAGTTAGTCAGCTTTTAAGATAATTGCCCAAAGGCATTGCATTCAGGATGCAGTGTTCTCTGATGTTGGTGAAGCATGAAATTTAAGACTCTCCAGAAGTTCACCTCGTGTATAAAACTTCTAAGTAAAAACAGGATTTGGAGGCTGTCGGGAGGTTAATCTGGGTGAGGGTGAGTTATTTTCACCAAGAAGAGCCTGCTCCTTTATGGATCTCTGAACCAGGGCTTTTGGTACAGAGGCACACAGCTCTGAATCTGTCAAAGATGCTGAAATATCCCATCTTTTTTAGTGAGCAATGAAAGATTTTTGTACAAGGTTGTAGGACCTTTCATTATTTCTCTTCAAAGCAGCCGCTGGTTTTTTGAGGGCTCCATTCTTCAACTACGTGGCACCAAAGACTTTATTTCTGTGTTTTTGTACTTCAGCAGTTCCAGTTTAATTCTGAGAGAGCAGATGGTTGATCAGTATTTCTGAAAGTTTTGTTTATATTGTGACACGGCTTCAATCTTCATCCAAGATTGGATTGCTATTCTAACATCAAGGGAAACAAAAGTGTTTTTTCTGAAATCTAAATAGACAGAGTGAGTATCAAGTGGATGAAGGATAATACTGTTGTCCCCATTTCACATTTTTCTGTTTCAGTTTTTCTCAAATGGGAGTGAATTGCTGTGGTCTGACAAACCTGCCAGTAGCTTGCATTGGCTGTCTCTGAAATGGACACGGTGTCTTTCCATACCGAGGGAGAATATGGAGGGAAGAGTATTTCATTCTCCTGAAGTGGTTTGATTTAAAAAATTGCTACATAAACAGAATATTGGCAAACAATCCCCTGAAACTGGAAGAAGAGGCAGCAAGTTTGCATATTGGGAAGAGAAGTAGCTGCAGGGTATCAGTGTGGCTTGGTAGGAAACTTTTAGCTAGAACGTCAGGATCATTTTCTTGGTGACCTTTCATGCTCAAGGACTTTGGTGAATAGTAATTATTTTATGCTTGTAAGGAATTAATTTAAATTAATATCTTTAGCATACCATATAGTGATTACTTAACAGCTACTGCGATCTGTGTTACAATTATTTGTATGTACTGGCTTGGAGAGTTCACCCTCTACCCACCGATGGTATCTTGAACCCTGGGATAAGTTCCTGCCATTTGGGCCATGCCAAGTGTTGAGCTGTTATGGTCCTGCTTTCCTGTAGTGCCCCAGAACCTTGGGGGTCGGTTGCCTGAGCATGAGCCACTGAAGCTGGAGGCTGTAGAAAGCCTCTGGAAACAGTCATTGGGAGATAAACCAGCTATCGCTTCTGAAAAGGGCTGTGAGTGCATTCGTCCCATTGCACAGCTGTAGCACTGACTTTTTCTCCTTTTTGGGTGTGTGCCCCTCATCAGTCCTTTCAAAGAGCTAACAGGGTTTCTGGAAGAAACAGTATGGCTTATTCTGAGTTTTATTGTTTTGCTGGTGACCAGGAATAGCCTTTTCGTGTCTGGATTTATGATACACAGCATGCAAAAAGCTGTTGTCTGCCCTTCCCCTTCTGATAGTTCTTTTTTTTTTTTTCTTTCAAAATACACTCACGTCCCTGAAAGATGTCTTAGTGCTTACAGTTGAGGTTGGAAGTTCAGAGGCACAAATCATTTGTGGTGCTAAACCAAGCTGTAATTGGATGTAATGATACCTGCTTCCCAGGACAGTATACACTTTGGGTAGTTAACATTTGTGAAGCAGTTTGAAATGCTACAATCATAGGTGCTTTGAAAATGCAAAATGTTGGTATTATTCCCCAAAATACAGGGCTTCCCACTAGAAGTGGTCATAAAGATGTAGCTGTTAACTGTTGAGATTTACTTAAGTCTTCATCTTGGGATACGTGCTGTGTAAATTCAGATGGAGGTTTTATTGATATTTTTCTTAGAAATTAATGAAGCTACAAGTAGCCCTGCTGCTCAGAGAGCAGCCGTATTCTAATTCACCGTGCTACAGCTTTGAAGAAAGCAGCCTCGCAGAAGTTTCTCCATTTTTACAAGATACTGAACTGGTAAAGCTGGATGTGATCCATGTGAACTCTTGACTCTAAGCGATGTAGCTTAGCGCAATTAACCTTTTCCTCTAAGCAACACCTCTTCTCCTCCGCAGTTTAAACCGATCTCGAGAGGAGTAACAGAACAGTGAGTAGACGCTTTAATCCAGTCATCCAATCCCTGAACGTTAAGCTAAAGCTCCAAATCCCATTTTCCTGTTCAGAAATCTTACATAATAAAAACATCGGTTATCCGGATGCAATCTGCTTCTTGCTCCCCTGCTGCTGACCGGTGTGAAGGGCTCCTGCAGTAGCATACAGGAGTGGGGCATGATACAACTGTGACACCAAAAAAAAAAAAAAAGATATTGTAACAGTTTGTGATATTTTAATGTTATTATAGCTGCAGATTTCAGACAAGGTGTTGATAATTTCAGTGCTGGAAGAGGAGTGTGATGTGGGTGGGCCGCCCACTGTGCACCACAGTGCAGACCAGTGCACACAGAAAAGTGTCTCAGGTCCCACAAAATCAGGGTCATACCGGCACCCAGTGGTGCTGCTATTCTTCAAACCCTGTGTGTTTTGAACCACTGTAATGGAAGAGGCTGGGGAAGGAGCTGGGACACCTGGCAGCAGCATGTGCAACCGGGGCTGTGCAGCAGAAGCGCCGTGTCACAGATGCTGCAGCATCAGCACCTGGTAGTTTCGGTATCGTCTGGTACAGTGTGCAGTTGGGATGCTGTAGCGCTGCCAATGTGTTGCCTGTCACCAGCATATTGCTGGCACAGCAGTTTCTCACTCTGCCTGTTTCTTGGTATGAATCGGATGATTTGCCAGTGTTTGGAGCTGCAGATGCTGAAGTGTGGTTTCACCTCTCCCGACCATTGGCAGACCTGAGAAGAACGTCACAGACTGATTTTGCAAACTCATTTCTCTGGAGTGGACTGTGACTCATCAATATTCAGAAATGCCAAACACTTACAACATCCAGCCTGGAGCACTTGGGCTCCTGAAAACCACTCTAAGGCAGAAACGGTTATAAACCAGTAGACAGTAACCAGTTTTCACGCTACTGTGACAAAGCCTTTCAAATAATTGCTTGAAAATACAACTTTGAAACATCAATTTTCTGTTTTTTGTAGTGCTGTTTATCAGATAAGCATGACGTTGTTAAAATTAATCTTCATTTACGAATTTATCTGAAGCAAAACACTACTGCTCTGACTGCGTTGTTATTAATCCCTAGAGTTTACCAATATCCGGACGTCAGAAGGGGTGCTGTTTTACTTTGATTGGGCTCTTGTGCATAGAAAATAGCACACACTCTGCCCATCTGCTTCATTAAACTGTAAAACCGATTCAATTTTTTAACATATTTTTAATGCATAGGCATTAAATATTTTGTGGACCTTGAGCAGCCATCTGGCTTTTGTGTTTTTAAAGCAGACTTAATCTCCTGTTCTAGGTTTCTGGGTTGCTTTTTGTTCTTTGGGGTTTATTTTAATTTCTTTTTAATTTGGAAGTCTTCTTACCTGACTTTAAGCCTTTAGATGAAGTTCTTAAATCATCAGGGAGGATGAGACAAATTTTAGGTATTTCAATAGATTCAGGTCATCAGTGTTTTGCTGTTAATTATAGAGGGAAGCCTGGATGACTTTGTTCTTAAATTAGATGTTTTCAATGATGGTGAAATGAGTCTGGATCTTAGCATGGTGAAATGACTTCAGATCCCAGTATAGGCAGGTTAAATCTGAAATACAAAAATACAATAACTTTTTTTTTCATTGCTATTAAATATGGACTCTTAGAGTCAATTTTAATAAACATTTCCTATGCATGAAGCATAGCAATGTCTGACCTGGATTTTCTTCAGATGTTTCTCTGCATTTCCTTTTGAAATGGAGAGCAAGCAGGAGAAACTTCAGGTCAAGGAGGAACTGGGCAAGACAGTCACAGCCAGCGAAGAAAGGGGGCTTGGTCTGCAGTACCTTTGAACCACTGCTGTGACGGTGTAAGGCTGCTGACTGGAAATCATAGGATCTACTACAGGACTCATTTATACCCAAACAGTGCTGGCATAATTCTCGGGATTTATGAGAATTATGTCATGATTTCAGAGTCAGCTCAAGCTGCTGGTTCCCAAGAGAGAAAGTGGCATTGTGTCAGTGTGTTCTGGTGTCTCAAAACATAAACTTTCTACAAAGGTGATTGACAAAGATTAATGTTTTGTAATTGTGAGCAAGAAGAGGAAGCTAAAGACCTTGGTACTGTGTGTTTTAAGGAAAAAAAAAACCAAACCAGCAAGCTGTTCAGAAAAGTATTTGTGTGGATCAGCATAAAAATTCACCGTTCTGTGTAATGAGAGCCTTAGTGTTGAGTACAAATGCCGCTTTGCTTCAAGTTGTTCACTGATCTTGTTCATGAGAGCCTTGTGCTGTTGTGCGTGTGGGGAACATACAGCCGCCCGCTGATGTCTCTGAGGCTTATGCCAAGTCCCTGAATATGCTTTGAGATCCACAGTTAAATTTTGTAGTATAAACAATAAATTTTTCACTACTAAGATGTTTTTCCCTCTGAAATTTAAAGGGATAATTTGTTCCTTATGCAACATTGCCTGAGCTGTTAAGTCTTCTGTTTTGTTTTTGCTGTCACAGGAAGAGAGTGGAAATCGTCATCGTAGCAACTCTGGCTTTAGAAGGGAAAGACAAAAGAATTACCATTCTCCTTGAAACATCAGCTACAGGACCAGGTGTTTTTCGCCAACTGTTTTCATCAACTTGTAGCAGAAAATTCTTCTCTGTTACATCTGTGTGCTTTCTATTGGGGTTCAAAGCCAGGTTCACCCTCAAGTGGCTGAAGTAAGGAAAACCGGTCTGTACGGACCATGGGAAAGCATAGCTCCAGCAAGGAAGGAGAGAGGGTTAAAATACCATTTATCAGGGAAGATACCTGACCCCATTGCCCTGAGCTCTTACGCTGTCTGAATGGCTTCACTTGTTGGCATCAGGGTGCTCTGTGCTTGACTGAAGCTGTTCAGATCTTTGCAGGCTTCGTTTGGCTTAGCTGCCTCTGCTTTTGCATTGCAGCACAGGAAATTCACTGCAGCCCTTAAAGGAAGGAGGTGACAGAGGTGAATTATTTTTGACCTGTGATCAAATAGACAATATTTTCAATGGAGAAGAACAGCAAAGGGAACAGGCTCTATTGCAGAGTCCTCCTGATTCCTGCTTTCCTTGCACACCGTGTCTCCCTGTGTTTTGCTGTGCTGGAAAATAGCTTGTGCCTTGCTTCCCCAGTGCTCTGGCACAGGCGGGCTGCTGCCCGTGCCTGCCTGCCAGCCTCACGGAGGGCTGCCCCACATCCATGTACAAGCACGTGATGAAAATTTGTTTGGAGAAACATGGGCAATGTAAAGGTTTTTCTGCTACATGAAGGTCTGTGAACTGAACATGGACATCATGGGATAAAACCTGGCAGAGAGAGTAGCTCAGATACTGTTCACAGCTGGAAGAAGGTATGGAGGGATTTCTTCTTCCCAGCAATGTGGATTTTTGTCTTTGTTCATTTGTGGTGTGAGTACATCTTTGAGATGCGCTCTCTATATTTTTCCCACAAAAGAAGAAAAAAAGAGAAGATTTATGTCAGATAAATGCTTGATTGCTTTTCAAGATTTATAGTCTCATCACCCTTGTCACAGTATAAGATTCTCTAATAAAGATCAGTAATAATAAAGCACAGTCTTATTTTATAATACTCTTGTTGGGACTTTTTTTGAAAAATGTCTTGCAGAGAGCTGTAAATGTCAGCTAATCAAACCAAGTGTCATTTCACCACAACAGCGCTTTTATCATTAGATGAGATAAAGGAGATTCTGGTGGAAGCTATTTGTGAAAGATAATGTTTTTAAAACCTTTCTCAACAGTGGAGCCTGCAGGATACTCTCAGCTGGTACAGGATGTTGTCAGGCTTCACACCGAAGTTATGCTCAAGTTGATCTTGTTTCACCAGCCACTCTTTGTAAGGTCCGCCCTGTCTGTCTTCTGGAGTAGTGTGTTAAGAAGACGAAAGGCTCCAGATGTTATGTTTTGGAAATAAAAAGTTCTCAAGCATCTTATATTTTAGCTAGTTTTGGTTTGTCCAAAAAAAAAAAAAAAAAAAGTCCATCTTGTCCAAATACCGGTTTTGGTTTCCCCAGTATATTTTCTTTTTTTTTTTCTTTCTTCTTCTTGGAAGTAGACAGCAGCAGCTCCTTCACTCATAACGAGCTCTCAGGAATTACTAGTACCACAGGGCAGCCTTGGCCAGTGTGCCTTCAGGCTGTGTGTAGCCATCTTCATAAAGGCAAGAGCCCTAAGACACAGATGATATACCACTGAAAATCTGGACAATTATTTGGGAATAATTGACAGCGCGTGGCTGGGTTAGTCCTTGCTCTCACCAGTGAAGAGAACTGTTTGCATGCAGGGTCCCTGGCTTCTTTACCTTGTTCTTGCAGGTTTCTCTTTGCTCATGCAGCCCAGCTGTCTCAGGGCAGGTGCTGGTGTGATTGTCTCTTCCCGTTTTAGGGAGTTGAGGGGTGTCTTGTTAAGCAGACAGGAAGCTGTGGCCCGTTGAATGTGGTTGTGCATGACTGAGAGCCCCAGGGCTCCTGTAAACTGCATATCTCTAGATTGGAGACATATGGATTTGATGAGTGGACTGTTAGGTGGATGAGGAATTGGTTGGATGGTCGCATCCAGAGGGTAGTGGTCAATGGCTCAATGTCCAGGTGGAGATCGGTGACAGGTGGTGTTCCTCCAGGGTCTGTACTGGGACCAGTACTGTTTAACATCTTCTGGTGTCCTGATCTAAGGTGGGAAGGAGGGAGCAGGACCCTGCCTCTCGCTTTGGAAGTGTCTGCTTCAAAGCCGTAGGGTGGATCTGTTCCTCTGCTTCCTTCTGACCCCGACTCCTGGTCTGTGGAGAGGAGATGTTTTCCTTGTGCTTTGCCCTCCTCTTGTTCCCATTTCTAAAAGAGGTGTGCTTCTGCGCTGTGTTGGCGGGAGCCGGCTCTTTTTGCCAAAGGCTTATCAAAGCCTCCTCAGTTATCTCTGCAATATTTCTTTTATCTATTTACATATAAGCACTATTTAAAGGGAACAAATGGCCTGTGTGATCATTCCTATGTTCATTGTTTTATGAATTTAGTTCCTGATGCTGAGACTTTGTTTTTCAAAGTGGGATGAGAATTGCTGAGGATAAACAGTGCCAGTGTTACATACAGCAATAGTGGGGACCTGTGTAAAGCTCAGCCGGGCTTCCTTATTGACAAAGCCTAATTGAAAATGGATAAAGTTAAAGATTTTTTGTTGTTGTTAGTCGAATGTCCTGGCATGAACTATCTCATGCAGCTATTCTGCAGGGTATAAGAGGACTTATACCATGAGTTGGTAGGTGGCTTTGATGCCAGTATCTGCGGTCTCTGGGGACTCAGAAAAGCCACGGGCTGGGACGTGCCATTTCCACGAGCAGCACCGCTCAACCCTTCAGCACAGCTGCCTGCTCTGTATGTGTTCTATTTAAAAGTCTTAAATTCATTTCCTGGAGCAGTTCCTCGATACAGCCAGATTGAGCATCAAAGGATTGCCCACAGCCCTGGAGTAGACCTATTTATTAAGGCTGATTAACACGATGAACGTGCTGCATATGAATTAATGGCCCCCTGTGAATATTGGACCTCCAAGAGTCTGCAGCATCTCTGGAGAAGCTGGTTAGGAAGCAGTGCTACAGCCATTGCTTTGCGTTTATTTTAGGGCTTTTTTTTTTTTAATTGATCCTGATTACCTTGAAGATCTAGTCAATTTAACATTTTATTCAGTGGTTCAATGAATATTGCGTTTATAACAGTAAGGAGTTTTAGAATTAAATCAATTTTTTTTTCTTGTTTGTTTTCAGAGAGGATGACTTATGAACATGGTATAGTGTGTTTGGCTTTAGGTTGACTGACGAACGGTGTTTTCTTCAACCAGCAAGCTGGCAGGGAATTGCAGACAGTGACCTCATTTATCCTGCGAGAGCTCACTCTTCTTGACGGTTTCATCAGCCAGTGGGAAGACGTTTACTGTTCAGCTGCTGCCAGCAAAGCTCGCGCTTGTTTTTATCTCAGCAAACTCGGTGAATATGCAGAATATTGTGTCAGCTTAAGTGGTGTTGTCTTACAGGGTACAAAATTTTGTCATAGAGATTGTAGCGGAAGCAGGCAGTGAAGTGAAGCAGGTTAGTTCAGCGCTGTATTTTATTAGAGGATCATGCAGCACGTGCTGTAAGGCTGTATATACGGCTGTATATAATTTGAACCTCATACCTGGGAACCATTTGCAAAAATGCAGAGTACAGGTTTAGTGAAACTGATACTTTTCCCCTTTCATAAAAGATGGAAGAAAATCTACACATACATCATATTTCTGCCGTGATTTTTAGCAAAGAAGTAACTGAACCTGCTGCAGATTCATCATTTCCATAACTATTTTTTTAGCATGGAACTCACAACAATGTTTTGCAAAATTAAGGGTCAGTAGATAAACCAATAGCGAAATGAAATTTATGAAAGAAAAACATTATTCCTGCTTTTGTAGAAACAGTGGGTCCTCTGAAGCGTCACCTACTCCCGATTAATTGTTTTCATTTTGTAAAATCATGCTCATTAGACTTCTTGTACAATACACAAATTGTGTAAAGTGCAAAGTACAATGCAGCCAAACTCAACATGATGCTGGATCGCAGATATGAAAGTGTTTCTTTTTGCATTGTTACCTGGTTTTAGCAGTGTATGCATAATCTCTGCTGTGTTTGTTGTGGCAGTGAAGGGCAAAAGCGTCCTTGCTGCAAGCTGGCAAACGCAGGCTTGTTGATGGCAGATTGGCAGATTTCTTCTGTACGTGTCCTGGCAGTGACTTTGACGTCTATCTTACTTAACTTCTTGGGACATCTTGAAGGATTAATTAGTGCTGTAAGAGTTCTTATCAATAACATTTCCTTAATACTCTTTAATTAAAAAAACCCCTATAAATAATAATAGTTACGATAAGTGATTTCAACAAGTTTTCAGACCTCGTACATTCTAACGCCCTAATTAATACACATCGTGCCTTTGCTGCCCCATTTTGCACTATATTCCAGCAGGATCTATGTAGGCAGATGTGATGATTCAGAGCTGATTGGGGTACCTCCAGCTTGTTTGGGGTCATTGGAATAGTTTGGTTTGGCAAACTAAAGATACTTCTTAGACACCTCCTCCAAAAGAAGAGATACTTTTCAGTCTTTTTTTTGTAGAAAGATGTGGGTGTAATATTCAGCATACATACAGTAATATTTGAACATTTTGGTTACATCACTCATAAAAACATATTTATTTTCTAGTGGCTTTTTAAAGATTAAATGGCTTGATTTGTCTTTTCTTCTGTGATTGTGGAGAAGGAAGCGTGTTTCCAGAACAAGAAGCCAGGCAGCTTGCCTGTGTCCTCAGATTCTTAGAGGGAGCTTTGATCTTGAGAGTGGAGGACAGAAAAGCAATACATTCCAGTGGTGTGATGCCGGAGCTGCTTGATGAATAGGCAAGACATCTCTGGAGATGCTTCACTGGTGGATTGTATGTGAAAGAGAAAAAAAGCAATAGTAAGCTGAATGCAGGGCCCAAGAACTGATAGATGACCAGGTGCCGAAGCCTTCTGCTGAGGCCTGTGCTGGGGGGCTGAACCGCTGCTCAGGTGCCTTGCTGGGATGTGCACTGGAGGTGAAAGCAGTAACGTGCTGGCCCAAGTGCTGAATGCTCTCTGTGCTTCCTTGTGTTGGGTGGAGAGGAGGCAGAGCACCAGAGGAGACCTTCCCTGGGCCATAACAGCATGTGGGAGGATGACAACGCCCAAAATTGTAACAGCCTTTGGCCGGTGTATAAAGCACATATCTTACTGTGTCATACAGAAGTAATTTGTTTTCTACTACCAAGTTTTGTCTTTGGAAGCTATTTAGGTGTCTGCCAGGAACGTCTCTAGCTGAGAAACAACGTGGTGGGTGCACAGCACAAAATAATTTAAAATGTGTCGGATAGATGAGTTAGTAGGTTCATGTCACATCTTTGGCAAATTCAAATAGATTTTTTCAACCTTTAAGGTTGAAGAAAGGCAGACTACTAGTGGGTTTTTTTGAGTAACTGAAATCTCATTGAGTTTACTGGCAAGACTTTTCTTAGTCATGTAATTAATTAACAGTAAGTACTTTTGGAAGCTGCTGCTATTCAGATTAGCTTTCCTGACTTCAGATTCTTCTGGAATAGGTTGAGCTCTGATATTTGCTCTACAGCATGCAACATCCATCCCAAAGACAAGAGTAGCTGGTTTGCTGTGGAAGTGTAATGAACTCGTGCTGAATACTTATTCATTCAGCATCTGCTGTCCGTATCACTGTATCAGTGTTTAATCCTTAACGAAGCTGCTTGTTACTGTTCCTGTTTCCTGATTCTAAATGAAGATGCAAACAGCATAAACTTCCCATACTGTTCATTGTACTGGACTTACAAAATCATTTGCTTTGCTGTCCTGGATTTAAAAAAAAACAAAACAGTGCTTTCATATAATTGAAGCTATTTTAAGGACCTTTGTTTTTGTCATCTGCCTCAGGAAATGATAGTTGCATCTCTGACATATGAATTATATCCAGTGTTATATTCCTATGAAAAACCTATAATTATTTTCTAATTTTAGCTGCTGCTTGTCTATAGGCACCACAATGTAATTTATATCAACAATTTTCTCAATATCCATAGTTATATATTATGTTTTTTTCAGTATACTTAAATGTGACTGCAAACATAGCTAATGTTGGTATTTAAAATGCATGCAGATTTTTTTTTTATGGATAAATACAGATATTTTACAAAGAAATATAAGGCTTGCAATAATGTGTATGTGATGAGTATATGTAATTTCACTATGAATACTCTGGACATGGAGTAGGCTGCAAAACTACTTGTCTCCCTGCTTCACCCTGAGGTCCTGTCCCCAGTCCCCCAAACTGCCTTCATGGTTGGTCACTCCTGGCTTCTCCTTGGAGAGCCCAACTCTTTCTTTCGAAGGCAAGACCCAGGTGTGTTTCTGCATTTAGTTTGGTTCAGGGGCTGCTCATTGTAGGTGTTATGGTTGAGATTGCATCGAGTTTCCTTCCCTCCCAGTCCCTTCCCCAGCCTCTATGGGTTTCTCCAGTACTGCTCAGGAAAGCTTGGAGCACACTGTGGGGACAGGCTTTCAGGACTTGCTGCGTACGTCTTCTGTGTCATGAGCTGTTGATACAGAACTTTCATAAAGCAACACAGACCTTGTTGTATTTTGGCATATTGAGCCTGAAAAGCCCCCGACAAATAAATAACTATGTCTTACGGCAACAAAGACACCTCATGGGGCCCAAGGGAGACTTAAATAAAGCGCTGGGCAGCATGGATGCAGCCAGCGTAACTCTGAGCAGCGTGGGCAAAGCCTTCCTCTGCAAGATTGTTTTTTTTTTTTTTAGGGACTAGAGAGATTGGTATGGTCAATAATTTAATATGCATTATAAACACTTACTTAGAATCATTTAATGTATTACATTAGTGGGAGGGGAAGAAGCTGTATCTGTGTTTTCCAGTTCATTGTTCATGGTGTTAAAAGGAGTTTTGTTAACAGCACCGTTGGTGCTACTGTGTTGATGCTCTTAATTTTTACTGTGCTTTGTTTTAGTCTGTTTTAAAAGAGCAGGATTATACTGAGGTTTTTTTGTGGCCTGCATTTTTTTTTCTTGTCACCCTCTTGCAACCCTCTTTTTGGTCTTGCATTTTTTTATTAGGAAGCTACAATTGTTTATAAAATTGGCAGGTACAATTTTGGCTGAGTATTCAAACCTGAACAGGGCCTTCCGTAACAAGCATGCCCAGTACAGACACTGAAGCATGGAGGTAGGAGAGTCAAAAGCTCTTCATCTAGGGCTAGAAAAATAGGTATCTCTGTTGGTTTGAAGGCTGAGAATGGCATATAAAACACATTTTCCAGTAAGTAATACATTACTAAAGCATTAGAGAAGGGAAAGAGTAAACATTCATGACAGAAATTATGGACAAATAATACAGCTGAAGAATAGGGTTCAGGAGACATCCTTGGCACTTACCTTGCCTGCAAAGTGGTGTAAGGTGTTTTGCTTTGCATTGCAGAAAGGCAGAGTTTTTGGTTTCCTGTATTTGGTGTGCTGTGGAGGCTGTACTGGAAGAGGCACACATCGGTTGTGCACATTTGCTTGGGCTGTAAAGCAGAGAACATGAACATTATTTATTTGTATTTTGCCTCTGTGATACTTGTTTTGCCCTGCAAGGTCCTTAGCAGATGATCAGCAATTTATGAAGGTCTGGAGATGTTTGCTATGATTTGTAAACACTATAGCATGGGCAGTAGGAAATCCTGCAAGTTGGTAGGGAAGATAAAACTTGAATAAGAAAACCGGAGTATATGCTCTTGGGAAAAGTAACTTGATTAGGCAGTTCTTTAAGACAAGACATTTGGTGGACAAGAAGAGCAACAATTTGCTGCAGAAGTATATTAAGATACAGGGAAAAATAGAAAGTTAGTAAAGTAAAGGATATAGGGAAAGAGCAAGGAGAGATTAGAATAAGAAAACATGAAAGGAGTGCAGGCAGACATTGCTGTCGGAGGGCTTTCTCTGCATGATGTCTGCAGACAGTTCTTGGAAAGGAGAGTTCTTTGTGGTCCAGACAATAGCCACAGAAACCAACAGAGGTGATTATCAAGGCAGGTTTGTAGGATGCTGTTTAACAGCTAGATTATCACTTAAAATTACTGAAATGTAGTGAGTGTAAACATTGCAAATAACAGTTCAGCTTTGTGGTACATGCACGGGGAGCGTCACTGAGTGAACATTTAACAAGAGGCTTTGGAGCTGCATTCATGCCCTAAGCAAAGTTTGAATGCAGAAGAATTCAGATGAAGCACTGAAGCTTAACCAAACTTTATTAGAAGAAAACTCTGCATTTTGAAAATAGATTATTGGCATTGAGTAATGTTTGGTTCATTATTGTGATTGACACCTAGTAATCCAGATCCAGGTTTACCACACAATAACAGTTGTTTATTCAAATAAGGATGCATCAGTTCTCAGAAGGATCAAAGAAATTGTAAGGCATTTTCTGTTGTCTATATTCCAGAAGGTCGGTTCATTTATCTTGAGAGGCACAAAATTTAAGAGAGCATTTCAGGATGTGTGGAGAAGTCGATAAAGAATTGTCTGCTTCAAAAACTTTCTTTGTTCAAGTACTGTACGAAAAGAGCTTACAGAAGTAAAGGTCTTCAGTCCTTGAAGTTTTCAGGGCTTACTCAACCAAAGCAATAGCATCTTTGAGGGATCATCAAGGGCACAGCTTCAAACAATGATTTATATAGAGTCCTTACCTTCAGATTCAATCCCCATCTTCTCTGCCTGAGGTAGCTGGCATGCAAAGCCCTTGTCGAGGAGGGGAGCCTTTTGTAACGATCCCTTCAGTAGGGCCCATTCTACCTTTTCTTTAAAATGCGCTGATTTCAGTCTGCAAATCCTTGGTATGGTTTATGAGGTGTGCTGCTGAAGGGGAGCTTGGCATTGTCTTGGAAATTTGTATTTGGGTGACTCCTATGCCTTAACCTGGTGAGAAGCATGGTGCATCACTGTGCTCCCCTTAAGAAAACAATGGACTTAGTTTGGGTTTCGTCTATGCTGGAGTCATCTCCTGTGATTTTGGTACTGCTGCTCCAGAGTTGTAGTTGGAATCAGGATCTGACCTACTGTGATGTTTAAGAAGTTGTAAAAAAATAACCCAGACCTGGTTAATATTCTTGTGGAGGTGCACACTGTAACATACAGCTTTCTGAGATGGGATGAAGCATAATCTTCAACTCAGTCTTTTTGTCTTTATTTTCTGTCAAGAAGAGGCTGTTAACCCTGAAATAGGGGACTGATTTATAGTAGCCTGCAAAAAGAGAATTATTTCCAGAAAATTACAAGAACATTTGCAGATGCTGAAATGGGGGGAAAAAAAAGCTGTGCATATCTCATTTTTCTGCAGTCAGAAAATGAAAGAGACTCTTGTGAAAACTCATACTGTTCATAATCTTTCTCAAAAGTCGTCGTCCTCTTAATGTTTGGCAATATATAAAATCTTAGGTATGTGTGTAGAATAGTAATGGAGACAGTTATTAAATTAATGCTACCTCAAATATTTTTTGAATCAACTTCCTGTGTCTTTAATGAATCATTACTTCTCTGGCAGTTCAAATTTACATACTTTTAAGGCTGGCTCTGATCCATGTTGGCATCTGAAGTACGGAGATCAGAACTCTTCTGAGTAATAGAGCGAGGCACCAAACAAATACTGAAACTTGAAATGCTGCATGAATTGTTAACTTCTGCTTAATAATAAACCCCATGGATTTGGCAGGCTGAAGACAGAGTGGGCAGCCACTGAAAAATATTTCATTTTGAAATGTGCTGTGTGCTCTTGGGTGCCTGTTTGCACTGGAGACCATGGTCAAGGGGAGCATCCAGAAAGTTTTCTTGAAACTCGACAATTCAAAATGTTTGGAAAGCAATACATGGCCATTCTCCTACTATTATCTTATCTCTGTTACCAACAATCCAAGAAAAAAATGTGTCTTTTAGATAAGAACTAATGGAGAAAAACATTAATAAAAATATAAGTTCAGTAAAGATATGTCATGATGGAGGTGTAGCGAGTGAGTAATAGCATCTCTTGTTAAGCTGAAGTTAAAGAAATAATTAAAGAGCTCTCTTAGTGAGAGAAGGGTTTGAGAGGGCTGAATTCTATTCCACTGTCTTCACTGATGTGCGCACAGGTATGATGTGGTGTAGGTAATTTTACTGGCTTAGCTGTAGAAGAGCATTTGTAGCTATGAATTATCTCTTCCATTGCTGCCATCAAAAGCAAAAGAAAAATAAGTTACTTTCCTCCATTAGAAACTTCTGAGGAAGACGAAGGATCATTCTTCCTGGTGGACTGCTTAGTACATGCACAGGTTTAAAACTGAAAGCGGCCTCACTGCCTGCATAGAGACGATGGAAATTGCCCTGTTTCTGTGGGAACATCAAAAGAAAGTGAGATGCTGACACGCCGGTTTTCTGCAAGACTACTTAGGAGGTACAGTGTGTGCATGCCTCACCCTCTGCTAGAAAAGCCCAGTTTTCCCCTTTCCCATCCAGTCGTCTGGCTTGACATGGTGGGAGTTCTGTGACTACAAGGCAGCAGAGCTCACCTCACGTTTCTGCAGTTGCTGCTGTTTTGTTTGTTCCTGCTGCGTAGTGCTTTCTGTCAGGGGGAGTGCAGAAATAGTGACATTTCCAGAAGAAAACTGTTACTTGTAAAGTGTCCAGCACTGGTGAAGAGGCACGGGCTCTTGCTTCATCCAAGACCCTACAGCCTCTGTTTGTGTAGGAGCCGGGCAGCCCCATGGGTGAGGGACGAGCCTTCAAGCTTCTCCGTGTGGCTGCAGCTTCTGTTCAGAGGCTTTCCTCAGGAACAAATTTTGGTAGTAACCTAATTGGCTCTTCTCTCAAGCCAGACAGTGACTTGTTATGTATCCTCCCTTTTTTCCCACTTGTTCTGTCAGTCTTATGAGTGATTCTCCAAAACTCTTTGTTTCTATTCATAACACCATCTGTTCCTAGTTAACTGACATATCTTCCCAGCACCTCAAACTGATCTGTCTTTTGAGAAAGGTTACTGTGACAGTTTTTACTTTGAGTCGAGACGTAGAGCCTCAGCAGATTTGCGTCCTGGTGATGTGCATTACCTGAACTCTATCTAACTTGCTCTCCAGGCAGCTTTGATTTCTCACTTCAATCTTTTTCTGAGCAATGTTTCATACCCCTGCTCTGAGCTGGGCGTGGAGAATGCTCCATGGTCCTACGGTTAGGATGATACTCTAGCTGTAACGGTGAACGCGGCATTGCTCTGTTTTCTGACTGTAGTCCTCCTTCCAAAAGTCACTAAAAGCTGTTTCTTGAGTGCAGCCTGCATATGTTTGTGGGTTTGTGCCAATAGGAACTGAAGGTTTTACTGTCTATCACTTCAACTTGTGTCTCCATGCCTAAGTTCAGCATAAAATAAATCGGTATAATTATGATATACTGTGTCCTCCACTCAATTTGCAAATAGTATTAGTTTTCTTTTGAGAATGAAAATGTCTGTGACTTTGGCCACTACTTCTCTATTTTATTGAGTTTTAAGGGAATTATATTTTAAGTATTCTCAACTGTTGAAATAACTTTTTTAAGTGATCTGTTATATTTTAATTAAAAGGTCGCATTTGAAGACTGCAGTGTGTTCTTATGTGTAATGGATCTGCTTCTGGAGTGACTTTGTTCATTAAAACTAGAAAATTAAAATAGAAAAATAGACAAGGGAAGGGAGGCCTATTAGACTATTACTTTCATGTTTGGTTGTGAAGGTAAAAACTATGTCAAAATGATAATTAGGTTTTGTCCTCAAAATGGCCTTGCTAGAGCACATGCAATGATGGAAGCAACTCCGGTACTTCTTCCTTTCTGGAGTTAGAGAATTCCCAGCTGAGGAGGCTCAGAGTGCTTCCAACCACTCTGCTGAAATAAAATTATCATACCTAAAACCAGGGTGCCTGTAAGCTGGGAATTCATGTGCGAGAAGTAGAAGCATCATTCTGAACACATAGATTCTACAATTGATTTTGCCTTGGAAAAATATTTACTAAGAAAAACTGCTGTAGACGTTAAAACTCTAGACTCAAGCCTCTTGGCAAAATGGGATCCATGCTGAACTCATTTCATTTCAATGCTTTTACACCCAGTTTTAAGTTGTTTTTCTTTCCCGGGAACTTAAGATACGTATTTCTATTTGATATGCAAAAAGTATTTGTATGTCCATTAAATCAGATTCACTACATAATAAAATATATTTCCTCTGGTGGAAGAAATTACATATTTGGATGACTTTCCACTGCAGGAAGGCACTTTTAATCCCTGAGGTAGGTTGCTGTTCTTCATATGAGCCCATCTTCTGGACAAATAAGCATTTCTTCATCACTTCTGGGCACACAGCTCTTGCTGGCTGCTTTGGGGCCCTGTGGGCTTCCCAGCTAAGAAGATGTCTCCCATTGCTGCGTCCATCCCTGTATCAGTTAAGTTCTCTGCACTGTGATTTAATTACCAATTCCCAGATACACGGAATGGCTGATCCTGTTTAATGTCTCAGCTCAGCTTGTAAATAAGGAGTGATTCTAGCCAGGTAGGCAGATTTCTTCTGATTGTACACTGGGATAATAAAACAAGAAAGTAGTGTGTTAGCTCAGAAAACAATTTTCAGCTGATACTTGTGTTTGCTTTTATGATTTCTTGTTGCTTTTGAAGGGAGAATGGCCAGGTGGTGTAGGGTAGGTTTGCATGCTGCTATGTGTAAACACTGAAGTACAGGGAAATTAATGCAGTGCTTTTCATAGTACTTTAACTTGATGAGGGCTTTAGTGGAACTGTTTGTACTAAGGTAAAGTAAATGATTTCCATTGAAATAAGGAGACTTAATTTAGGTGCTATTAAAAGTCTGACCCTGAGAGACTGCTGAGGTCTTTAGATCAGGGCTGAAGTCTGTCTGTGCTTCTGCGTCATCCATTCATAATGAATGAACCCTCACAAAGTACGTACAATCCAAATACAATTACAGAGTATACACTGAAAATTAGTAATTCATATTAAAAAAAAGGAGAGCTGATTGTCTATAAACATGAGTTGTTTTACCTCTTCTTTTATGATTATAAAATGAAGCACCTCTGAAGTTTCTGTGGAGCTCTCATTTTTTTGGGGAGAATTTTTTTTGAGTTCTTAAACCTCAAATTTTAAATCTTAATTTAGAAAAAAGCATATGTTTTCTTACTCTGACTCAGAACTGGCATAATAATATAATTCTTTCTTTCATCTATCTCTCAAAAATAAAAATCAAATGTCTAAAGTCTTAGGTTACATTAGTGGATTAGAGCCGAGTCCACACCCAAACCTGATGTTCAAAATTCACTTCGTTTCAAAAATTAATGACTTGTATTCAGGTGTAATTTATACCTTTGATTTGTGCCTATGGCATCTGCTTAAAGTTGATCCACACTCTATTCACGTTTTTTGAAGTTCCTCATTTTCATTTCTAACATTCTGAAGTTTTGCTGGTTGCTATGGGAAGGCTTAGGAGTATCATTGTCCTCCCAGGTTTGTTGTGCTGTGTTTTGGTTATGCAGATGTTCATTGTGTATGCATAAAGTTTTAGTATAATGTAATATTTCTTTGTAAATACTGCAAAGGTACGTAATGTGCTACCTTCATTCAAAAACACAATGTTAGCTCAAAAGAAAGAATCGATAGAAAAGGTTTTGTTGGCAACAGCAAAGAATTGTGTGGATTTTATTTGATTGGCAACGCTACTTATTTTTGACAAATCCTTTTTGATGAGAGCTAATAAATACTGCAGCATTAAATCCTGGAGATTACTGGATGCTTGGAAGGAATGTAAATTGTCTTTGCATTGTGCATTGCTCCAAGCACTGCAGAAGTACAGGAGTACTGAAGGCCGTGTAAGAACTCTGAGTAATTCATGCAGTGAGCGCTGCAGAGGCATCGGTAGTGAGGTGACGGCGGGGTTCCCTTGCATGGGTGCTGACATTCACAGGGTCTGCAGAGGTAAAATCAGCCTTGTCTCTCCGCTGGAGTAGGTGAAACAATCTTGCCCAATACGTAGGCATTATAATTCTGCAGATCATTAAAACAATGCCTGGATATTACTTT
The DNA here is from genome assembly GCF_036417535.1 of Chlamydotis macqueenii. NCBI lineage: Eukaryota > Metazoa > Chordata > Aves > Otidiformes > Otididae > Chlamydotis > Chlamydotis macqueenii. The sequence continues at coordinate 8,930,944 of NC_141561.1, forward strand.
TAAAGATTTCCAACAAAATGTAGTTTCTTGACCATAAGTAGCTTCACAACACAACATTGCTCATAAATAGAGTTTTAACTTAACTTATTTAATATTGTTCTTGTCAAAGAAAGTCCTTTGTGCTTATGTGCATTAAAAAAGTAAGAACTTATTCTTATTAATATGAACATTTGATAAAGCAGAGTGATTTGGCTTTACCTTTCATGTTCTCAATGGTCACTGTAGATAACAGGACTACTTACACTTTTAGATAGTAAAACTGTAATGTAGAGAAAATGAGACTTGTGGAAGGGAAAAGACAGAGTTATATGGGGTCTGTAAAATGTGGGAAAGTAACGATGAGAGGGAGTGGAGAGCTTCTGAAGAAATGGAGATAATTTAAACTCCCTTTTATCAGTGTTAGGGGTAACAAAAGCAAGAGTAAGTGTAGAATAATGGGCTAAATGGGAAGGGGAATGAAATTTCAATCACCTGCAACAGCAACTGTTCTCTGCTTGTATGTCCAGTTTTACCAAGCAGAATAAGAAGAAGTATTTTCTGAATGAATTGAATGTTAATAAGGATTTTAGTAATTTAAAGAGAAGTCTTAAAACAGTAGTGACAAAGCTCAGAAGGTTTGAGTAGATATACCTGAAGACTGAATTAGGCTAATGTATTGTAAAGCAGCAAGCTGGATGGTATGGATCCAAGAATTATTAAACGCTACTGAAAGTAGTTGCACCTTGGGTGGTCATTTTTAACATCTCATTTGTGAATGACTGAGTAGACCAGGGTTGTGATTTTTGTCAGTCCTTTAGCCGGATGATTTCTTCTGCAGCACAATGGCAAAATGAAAAACCTTCTGACGACTTAAAAAATGAGTCAAAAAAAAAAAAAAGACTTAAAATACTGCCTAATGAATTTTATTCTATTGGAATAGCAAAATGTTTTTAGTGTTTCATAGAATGTGCCACCATTTACCGCACTTAATGAGGTTTTACCCATCCTGTGATTATCAATCTAAACTAAGTATAAAAATTACGGTTGTAGGTCTCAGAGGATAGTGACCCATAAAAGATGAAAATCAGATATATAATTGAAAATGTGGTCATTGTTTCTTTAAATATGCATCTATGTGCTAGTGCTATCTGACAGTTTCTAGATCTGCCCTTAATTTAGCTGTCATTAACTGGCTGATGAGGTACGGGTATCAGGGTAGATGTGGGTCATGAAGATACTCTGCCCTGAGATAAGAGTGGCCTTATTATAATTTATTTTTCTCATCAGAATGAGTCTTTTGGAAACCCAGTCACAGAGGAAGGAGTCGCTGGGGAGGTAGAGCCGTACACGGTTGCTTATGCTGTTTTCCCCTTGCTTTTCCGTATGCCCATCGGTTCCTATCTGACAAGGATTTTCGGAAGCTGTCTTCTACATTTGAGCCGCAGTTAGTTGTACCGATGATTTCTTCCATTCATGTGCCTAATTACCTGATGGAGCCTGCAGATCAACTTGGCTGCAGTCAGAGCACAAGTAATTGCACTTTCAATTTGGAGCAGAAGTGGAGGACTAGTGAAGATTTGTCGCCTTCATGTGTGGTCATGAAGGAAACAGCCAAGCATTGTTTGTGGGCACTTCTGATAAAGCGGCTGTAGTTAAGGCATTGATTTAATTCTTCTCCTTTGTCCTGTAACAATAGCTTGACTTGTAATTTGAATCATGTGTTTTTCTTTTCTTTGTAACCTTCACATTAACACAGTAATTATTGGGTAGCTGGCATATTACCGACCAAGAATGGGTCTCATTTTTTTGAGGAGTTTATGCACTTTTCTTGCTTGGCACGCTTAAATATTGAAGTTGCAGCCTTAAAATAAATTATTTAACAAAAGCACCGAGGGTTTCTTTCATTGCTTACTTGCAGAGTTACCTAAATATGCAACTAAGAGCCTCAGGGAATCCACAGAAAACAGAAAATAAAACATTCTTATTGCGATGTCTTGCAGTGCGTTGATTACTGACACAGATATACTCAGGGAGGGGAGGTATGTTTCTTGGTAGATGCTGAGTATATAGACACTATGTATAGTATATAGGCAGCTTTTGGGTAAACTGCAGTTTCCGATGGCCTCTTTGGTAAAGGCACCCAGAAGAATTAATGTGTATATTTCTAGTAGCTTCATGTTTCAGAAGCTGACAAATACAATTACTGTTAGTGAGTTGTACTTTGCAAAACTTTTTGTTATTCTCTTGGATATTTTCAGATGTCTAGTATTTATATTAGGTTTTTGCATTCTTTCTTAAAGAACAATCTAGCTTTTTGCTTGTAGTAAGATGTAAATACTCCTCATAACCACACAGGATAAAATTACCAAGTCAAAATATCCGAGCTCAATTTTGTTGCAAAATCCTGTTTGCAGTATGCTTTCAGATTGTATTATAATCATATGAAGTATAAACAAAATAATGTATATATACTCCTTGGCTAGGGGAAATAATGGAATAATTACCACCAGGATCTGTTTTGCTAGGTCACAAAAAATGACTCTTAAAAAATTGCCCCAACTTAGTACATTCCAGCTATGTTATATAAGCAGTTGTTTTGATATGTTTTAATTAAGAATAACATTGACAATGTGCACGTGCAATTGTTATTATACAGGATTCAAAACTTCAATACCTTTCCTATGAGACGTATTGTTTCAATTTCTTTTCCTGCATCATGTTGAAACATCATGCAATTAAAATACCATATCATGTTCTTTTGCAAATTATTCTGTTGTAGACAGGTAGTCTTGATGAACTGATGAGATTAATACTTCTAGTTCACTTACAGATCTGAGATAAGCCATGCTTTTTTGCCCTCAAATACTTCTGTAGAAAACATTAGAGGAAACAGGACTCCACGTTACTGACTGATTTGATTTTAGAAGCTGAGCTTTTTTGCTGACACTGGTTTTCATGAAAAAAAAAATTCCTTGTGTATCGTCACCATTCACTCCAAGAAAGTATAGGTGAGAAAAGTATGCACAGAAAAATGTTTTGCCGTGTTCTCTCGCTAAGAGTTATGATGGGGTTATTTGTGAGGCTTGTGATGAGCAGTGGGGCACTGGGGGCAGCGGGCACGAAATGTCAAGTTTTGAGTTAGCTGGTCCATCAGACCAACTTGTTTTGGAGTCAGTTTTATCTGAGCCACTTTTGGTTTGTTTTGCCTGTTTGTTTTTTTTTTTTTTTTTCCCTATCTTCTGACTGTGTTGGTGGGGGAAGTTTGAAAGGATGGAGTTCAGTCTCTGGGCTTTGTTTTCCCACTCAATGTGCTACACAACAGGTACTTCAGTAGTTGGTTTGTGTTTTCAGTGTCACGTATCCAGCAGAGAGGCGTGGGAATTTGGTTGCATGTCTCCACAATCTTTGACTTGAAGACTTGCTTCCTCCAAGGGTCACTGTAGCCAGAAATCATGGGTGCTCACTTCATCACTTGGTGTGTGTGTCAGGCCAGCTTCAAGGATCTTTTGGGCTGGTTTTAACGTTATTCCAAATTTTGATCCCATGAGAACAGCTATATGTAACCTCATCAGTTGTAATATAGCTGCTCTCAGAAAAATTAATAAATTGTTTCCACAAAGGAGGCAAGGCTGTAAAGGATTATTCAGTTACTCAAGAGGGAATAAGGAGCATACGGGACTCTGAGCTGTAGGAAAGAGGAAGAAAACCCCACAGGTGTAGAATCAACAGAAAATGCGAAGAAGGAAATTTTCTTGCAAAAGTCAGGTATTAACTACACCAGCACTTTTGACACCGTTCACTTTTTGTGAATTAGCTAGAAAATAATTCTTGGCAGGTGTTCACAAAATTGAAAAGACATTTGTTAATCATTGCCACTTATCTGTGAAGAAACCTGCACTTATATTCCGTGGATGGTTTGTTTGGTTTAGTTTGGGTTTTTTTCCTGTCTCTGCTTTGAAAGTGATTTGTGTTTTATGAACATTCAGGATTACCTGTGAACCCATTTTTGCATGGCATGTATCTGGAAAAACTCTCCTTTTGTAGCTTATTTAATAAGTTATTCAGGTCAGTTGTCTGTATAGGTCTGGACTCTAACTTGTAGTAGCTCGTTTCTGAGGACAGACTGAATATGTTCATTAAGTCTCTTGAAAAATAAACAACTCCTGACAAATATTTAGTAAAAGGAAATAACGATGGACACTTCTTTAATTATTAATCTGGAGAATCACAGAGTATCCCAAGAATCCATTTCCTTTAAAACCTACAGGATGTCTCTGTAAGTGTATGTAAGAAAGCCACAGTATTATAGCCTCTCTTGTAGCCCAACACTTTCATCTGCACCAAATATTGTCCTCTGCCTCCAGACATTTCAGTAGGAGTTGTTGAAGTGGATCTGAAGGAATTATTTGGCTCATATATTAAAGCTTAGAGTCAAGGAGAGATTTTGAACTGAGTAACTGTTGTGAGTACTGGATCTGTAGACAGCAAATTACCTTCAGTGCATTAATGGAAAATTCAGTGACAAGGCTATTTTCAATTTTTTGTCCAATTTAATATAGCAGCTCTGCCAACGGCCGGGTACCCACCTCCACGTCAGTAAGATCTTTGTCTTCTTTCTCTGGCTCTTTTTAACTGACTTCTAATTATAACTCTTCTAACTCTCATAATGGCAAGAAACCAAAAAGAAATATGTAGTATTTATTTGGAAAAAATTATCCTTGCCTTATTTGTAATTAGAATCAGCTAGGAAGAAGACATTACTCTGGAGAAAGAGAAAGGTGCCACTAATTTCTTGCTCTAAGTCAAAAATCCTAGTTTGGATGGATTTCTGCCAAAATTTCTAAGATATTCAGTGATATCCTCTCACTTTTATTAGTACAAATATTAAAGTATGCATGGGTTGCATGACAATATCATTGCTTTTCATGGCACTATTATTCTTTTGTTAAGAATATGACAGAGCCCTTAAAAATAATCTTCGTTTCATACTGCCCAGTCTCTGTTTAATCGCAGTGCTCTTCTGTACGTTTATTTTACAAAAATCCACTAAACCTAATGTCTCTGATTTCTGTTGTTTCTTCTTGTCATTCCCATACTGTAACAGCTACGTAGGAACGTGTCTCAGAAGTGGTTTTGTTCTGGCAGTAAGCGCTTGCATGGGTCAGTAATAAATTAGCATATCACAATGTATGTAAGTTTGGTTAAAAAATAAGTGTGCACTTCAGAGGAAGCTGCGATTGCCACAGCAATTACTAATTCTGTATTTGTTTTACCTGTTCTAATCATCTACATTTTCTTCCCCCAAAAAATGTGGTGAAACACAAGTGGAATATTACTTTCTCTTTTTGTGCAGCGCAGACATGTCCTTCTTCATTTAACGAAAGGTGTAAATTAGGCACAAGAAATAACTCAACTATTGCTGTTTCGTAGTACTTGAAGTAATACTACCTTATCCAGTAAAGGCTTTGGGCACCCTTCCGTAAGTTGCGGTAATATGGCTTATTGTTCTTCTGTATTCCTTATGCTGCCAAGCTAAACAAAGAGCTGTACGTAAAGAAGGAGCTCCGTGTAGGTAGCAAAGTGTCTGTTTCTCAGTCACCCTCTGGTTTTCCTCTCCATCCTGCTTTCTGTCTATTAACTCCACAAATACCAGATCTCGGCACCGCCTGTGCTTAATTCTGTGTCCCTCACAGGGTTTGAACTGCCCAGCTATTGAAGCTTTAACTGAGAGTCAGAAGGTCACAAGGGATTATTTATCCCTACAGTCAAAAGTTCGTTTGAGTTGTTTCTTAGAGTGTCCAGGCATTGCTGGAGCAGACCTTAGTGTATCTACCGATTTCTTCGGCATTTAATAAAACTGGACTAGATGACCTTTGAAGGTCCCTTCCAACCCTAACCATTCTGTGATTCTAAAACCAGCATATGGAAGAGCTTGCCAATAGGAGCATCTTGACTCTTAATCCCCTCTCTGTTTTGGAGAGACTGCAGTTTCCTGCTGTACTGATGGTGGCTACGATGTAATCTCGTTGAAAGGAAATAAAGATAATCTGTGGTGCAGGCATTAAACATTGTGAGAAGAGGGCAGGCATGCCTGTGGTGGCTTGACCCATCCAGCAGCTGAGCACCACACAGCCGCTTGCTCATTCCCCCACCCCGGTGGAACCAGGGAGAGAACAGGAAGAGCAAAAGTGAGAAAACTCATGGGTCCAGATAAAGACAGTTTAAGGAATGAAGAAAAGAAAAAAGAAAACAAGTGATGCAAAGGCAATCACTCACCACCTCCTACAAGCAGACCCATGCTCAGCCAGTCTTTGAGCAGTGGCTGGATGGAAGACAGCGTCCCCTTCATCCTCTACCCCAGGTTTGATTGCTGAGCATGGCATTACACGGTATAGAGTATCTCTGGCCACTGTGTTTCAGCTGACCTGACTGTGTCACCTCCCAACTTCTGTCCCACCCCCCCAGCCTACCTATTGTGAGGTTTAAAAAACCAAAACAACAGAGAGCCTTGATGCTGTGCAAGCACTGTTTAGTAATATCCCAAATGCTGGTTTGTTATCGCAGAGTTTTAGCCACAAATCCAAAGCCCAGCACCAGAAAGCTAACTCCATCGCAGCCAGACCCAGTGCAGTACACTGGTCTGAAAGTCCCCTCTGTGCGTTAACAAACTGGCAGCGGAGGTGAACTTAGCAAGATCACCATTCAGCACTTCAGAATCATTCAGCTGATGCAAATGGGATCTGAAGTGATACTGAGAGAAGTCACATGGTTAGCTGGAAAATATGTTGCTGAAACAAATCTCAAAACCCTAAGTGATGGACTATTTTAACTTACTCTAGTTGAGACAAAAAAAAAAATGTTTTAAAAATCTTAATGTTTTTTTCGCACTTCATTTAATGCAGTTTGCCCTGGGCTAGGTGCTGATGGCCATGCCCGTGTGGCAGACCTGCTTTAACACCTGGAGAAAGAAAGAGCACTCTGTGCCACCAAGAGGCGTTTCCATTTTCCTTAAATTTGTCAAGAGCTACTAAATTATTTGTTGGCTCACATTTTCCCATGAAACATAACGGAAGGCCTTTGAAGTGTTTTTTTTGTAGATAGGTTGGCCACTAAGGTAAGAAGAGTTTGCAGGGGAAAAAAAAAAGCTGGATTTTTGCATTATTTTGAAGTATACTGTAAAAATCAGTGAATCCTGTAAAACAGCCGAGAAATTCCTGATAATTGTTTTTCTCCTAGTACTGCCTTTGCTTTTTAATTGAGTGGTGTATATGTAAAGAGGTGATTTGGTGACCCATAGTTTTTCTATAGATGCTTTTTTATAAGCTGTATGTGTGTGTGAAAAATGTAATGTTAGTGCTGTAAAGACTCACATTGTTTTTAAGTGGGCTGTGATCGTGGTTCCACTGGGTTACTGTATATACTATCTCTATATAACACAGTATATAGTATCCAGTCTACATATTTCCTGATCTGGTCTTTTTCCCCTAACAAAATGCAGGAGAAAACCATACCTGTGTTTCTGATGAATAATAGTATTCCTCTGCTTTAAATAAAATTCAATTTTTTGGAAAAGCAGGTAACTTAATAATGAAGAGGATTGTGAAAAATTAAATTCCTAGTTGGAGCCCAGTGACAGTGGCCAAATAATTTTGTTTTCTACAGTTTTGTTCACAGATATTTAGATAAAGAGATGCTGGTTTACCATTCTAACATGACCTTGGGAAACTCATCTAACTTTCTACTAACTTGAATCCCTTGAAACACACAGATTGCAGTGTTTGCTTTCCTGGTACTGACACTGCTTGGCTTCTTTACATTTTAATTTATTTATAGGGATGTTGCCTTGAAAAATATTTATCTGTATATATACTCAATGATACATATATATGTGTACGTATATATGTGCACGCAAAGGCTTATTAAAGCACATTTAGGTTTAAATTACTTGTTTTTTTTTCTGCAAGTAACTTCTGTGTAAATATGAAAGCAATTTAAAAAATGATGATGTAAATTTGCAAAATAAACTTTACAAATTTGTTCTATATTTTGACAACTCCTGATGTAATATCACTGATCTAAAAAAAAAAAAAAAAATCTGTCAAATCCTTTCTCCAGGACTCCTAAATGGCATAAAATTAAGCATGTGTACAAATATCCTGAACAATGAGAAACTCCAAAGGTGATTTTGGTTCTTCTGGTCTAACAGTGGTCTTACTTTAAAGTTATATTCCACTGTGTAGCTTGGTGTTATACCACTAAATATAGAGGCCTTAGATTCAATTTGAATTGTACAATTATGTGGTATAAACATGAATTTGACTTATGTGACATTACTGCAGTAAGTAACCTTTCCTGTTTTTCTAACCTTCAATGAAGTGTAATGTTATGTTGTCAAACAGATCCGCTCATTAACACCAAAATCAGCTATGTCATCTGCTATGGGACCTTGCAAGTATACTGAGAAATAAAAATACATTTAAAAGCCTCTTTTTTTTTTTAAAAAAAAAAAAAAGGCAAATCAGGCAAATTATTATTTAGTTTCTGAGTAAGGACAAATTCTAGGAAGCGACTTTATTGTATCTGTAGAAAGATCTATAGGTATGCAACACGTAGAGCCTATGTTCATCAATTTTTGTATGTCTCTCTTTGAGATACATTATTTTACTAGATTGGATGATTTTTCTTCAACATAAGAAAAATGGAAGAAATATGTTCCTATCTTGTGACATTTCATTAAAGTTTGGATCAATAGGAATTTGCGAAAATACCTTTTTGGCTGTAAGTGACTGTGCCAGTATTCATATAGACTTCTTCCTTTGCATCATAGTCACGTGCAATAAAATCATGTTTGTGCCTACAGCTTTATAATCTTTTTTCTGTCCTTGTCATTACTTGCTTTAGTAAAATACCTTAAGAATTGTCTTTAATTGTGGCAAATGAATTGTTGATTTCCTCTAGATACGAATGATGCGTGGGCTCACTGGAAATGAGCCACTTGCTTTATTTCCATGTAAACTTGCAGGCAATCTTCAAAATAGAGAGAGCTTTTCATATTCAGATAAAAATCTCATAGCTTCAAGACGACACTTGTGTAAGGAGGTGAAGATGTAGCACAGTGTGAATACTGGAGCTTTGACCCGATGAGGACATGGGGAACATAACCTGGAGTCACACCAGGGCTAGCAGTGAGCTTCAGACCCTCAAGATGGTCTGTGACTTTTCTTGACAACTACCTATCTGGAGGTGAGATTTTCAAGGCAGATGGGATGAGTGTTGCAAATAGATATATTTAATAAAGCAGCTGTTCTACTTAGAAACTTGCAAAAATCCTTATATGTGGCTATTTGCTCTGAGCAACCTGATGTGGTTGGAGATGCCCCTGCTCCTTGCAGGGGGGTTGAGCTAGATGGCCTTTAAAGGTCCCTTCCAACCCAACTATGCTATGATTCTGCAAGTACTTTGGAGTCTCAAGATACATTTTGCCAGAACATTGTTATTCTCTTTAATTCTCCAAGTATTTCTGCTGGACTGGAAAAAGAGTACTGTATTTTTACTTCTGAAGCTTGTTAGAAACAAACTAAAAGACTATGAACACAGGATGAAAAAGAACAACTTTGAAATACTGAGTCTCAGTGAGGTTGCCTCTGATGCTGCAGTAACTCTACATGGTGTATACCTGTTCACAGAAGTGTGTTACATTCAACTCAGCTCCCAAAACCCAGAAGAGTTCCCTTGCCTGCTGTAGCTTGTCCCTACATCATGACTGGTTTTTATGTCAAATATAGACCAGTTTTGTCATCCGTTATTACCTTATCCAAATGTCCCTCTGCCCCAGCTACTCAGCAGTCCTTACGGCAGTATTTTGCATCACCTGCATTTTACATATTTTTTAAATATTGTGCACCATGATAGTTTGCTTTTTTCCCCCTTGCTTTTCTGTGCTGCATATATCAATACTACTGTCTTCATAAAAGAAAAAGTGAGTGGCCACAAATTTTAACTTGAGTGTGTGCCATGCTGTTTTGATCAGTTGTGCTGACCCCATTTTCTCCCTGGTTTTGTACTTATTGCAAGTATAAGTAATGACCAAAATTTTAAACTAAGCTACCGTGATTAGACCTTGAACAGGGATCTTGGTAGAATGCTTTAGAAGTTAGGCTTTTACTTGTTTGTCTAGTGTAATAGCTAGCTCATTGTCTTTGAGTAAATGTTATGAGGTACACTGCAAAATGAGTTGGAAGATGTGAAATGCATTCTTAATACATTAAATTGTGTCCATAAATGTTTCTGATCTTTTTTTTTTGTGAGTAATAGGAACTAAGGATGTTGCAAAGCTGTTCCAAAATACCAAATATTACCAAAATTCAGTTAGTGAATGGTCTCTTAATGGGTCCCAGAAAAAAAATAAATCTCTCTGCTTAGAACAAAAATTATAAAGGCTGAAAAAAAGCACAACATGTTTTGCAAAGTTAGGAAAATAGGTAAGCAGCGTGGATGATTAACACTTCTCAGAATGACTTGCACATTCATTCTTTTAGTTTATTTTTATTAAGAGCGGGTGGGTTTTGTGTTGTTTTATTTGTTTTGGATTGGGCTGGGTTTTTTTCAGTTTGGCTCTGCGAAAGGAGAGGATTTCTCTTACCAGCACAGCCCAGATAAATAAAAATATGAAGCCAGGTTGTTCCCCTGTCCAAATCCTGCACCTGTTCTAAGCAGGGTAATTGCTAACAAGCTGCTCTCTTTTTAAAATGCCTGTTATCCACAGAGATGACAGAGAGTCATGCGTTCCTGTGAAAGTGGCGTTTTACAATGACGCTGAAAAGAAGTGCCAATGTTTGATGAATAAAGATGTTGACCAGGGAAAGTAATTGTATGACCGTAATCATTTGGACAAGAACTGGAGCAATAGGATCTTATAACACGGCGGATTGTAAAGGGAGCAAGAGGGGTGAAAATGATGGGTACTTATGCAAATGGATTGTAACTATCCTGGGCCACGTTGTGGGTCTGTCTTCTAGTCTCTCTTGCTATCTAGGCCATGGGATTACTCAAAAACAGCTGGAAAGGAATGGATGCAATCATTTAATCACAAATTCTAAATGCCTGCTGTGGTGATTTTCCTGCAAATAATACAGTGCAGAATCAAGGCAGGTGGTATTTAGTATCAATTGCAGGACCAGGTATAGAAAGAACTCTGGAAAGACTGCAGTCTTTTAATTATAAGTATCCTGGGTCTGTCTTTTAAAACACCTGAGCTACAACATGAAACTGTTTGTCTTCTTATGTTTATCACCTTTTCTTCATGTTTGGGGAATGCAAATGGTAGCGTTTAATGAAGCAGATGCTGGAGGAGTCATTAAGTGATACTTAGTCATGATTGCATCTAAACTATAGAGTGAGACTCATTCCTACTGCAAAGGAAATTATATTTGCTTTTCCTACTCTAATGTCCCTGAAATTCTTGCCAAAATAAGGGAAGGCTGTGATTCTTCTCAGAGCTTTCCATCTGTAGGCTTTGTCCTGGTGACAGTACGGGAGACAAAAGAAAGAAGATGATTCATTCAAGGCTTCAGAAGATGCTATGTTGGCAGAAATTGCTACATCCTGTGACTCCTCTAACTAAGATCCTTCGTCTGCCCTTAGCGCCCCAGAACAAAAGCAGGCAACCACCAGATGCTGTAGCAGCTCCGTGCTGATGGGTTTTCTGTTTCAGATACCCACGGTCTAGGGGTGAACACCAACGTGCATCTGCACGCTTGCACCACTGAGCACATAAACCTGGTGGAGTTCTCCGAACTGCAGAGATAATGGCAGAATCTCCGCTTTCGTTTTGAGCTGTACACAGGAGAAATAGCTAAAACTGGTGGAGTTCTAGTTCTTAATGTTGATAGATAAATGCATATTTTCTGTATTTGTTCATCACACCCCTTATCTGCTAGGTTGATCACAGCATGGGCAGGTATTTCTATGAGAAAGAACAGATTTAGTTAAATGCCAGCTCTCAGAGTCAGCATGCCTCTGAAAGTTTGTTTTTCATTTCTTCTCCCAAAGGGGATGCTGCGTTTTAACTAACTTACCTCTTCTGAAAATCCTGGCAGAGGCACTTTTTAGTCCCCAGGCTTTAGCCAGTGCCTTTCAGTGTGCCTGCTTGCACCAGGCAGTCTCCTGCTGCTTCTGTCGTTATTTCCGTGGTAGAAATTGTATTGTAGTTTACATAAATAGTTTTCCAAGAAATCAGGAAAATGCTATTAAGATGATTAAAAAACCTGACTTATTAATGCAGCGTGTTACAGCAATGTTTTCTGACCTTTTGCTGCCTCCTTAATTGTACGTGCTTGCTAGAAAAATTATGTCTTAAAGGCTTTTTATCCTCATTGATTAACAATAAAACTGTGCAACTTGATAAGCTTTAGGAAGGAAGCTGTGCTTTTTTTTTCTGCTTACAAGAAAGATTGTAAGTTTATTCAGGTAAAAATATGGAAATATTTGAGGGGTTTTTTTAGGGTAATACATCTATTAATTTTACGTGATTTTTTTTTTCCCAAATCAATAACCCCAACACTACTTAAAAGGAAAGAGAACTCTTAAATTATAGGCACTTGCATTTCTATGTCAAGGGATAAAAAAATATTTCTATATAAAATAAATTTAATGGAAATTAGTTTTATGTTGTTATTTCTGTTGTAATGGGAACTTGGGTTATATCTTCTTGTTACATTCGAGTGTAACACAGCCATTATGGAGGTAATTTTGTAGTTTTCTGTTTTCAAGATGAAACATCCACATCAGACTCTGTATTTGGTTCAGAAATAGAGAACTCCTCAGCTGGATGAGGTTACATGCCACAGACTGTGAAATTCAAAGCTGTGTCCTGCTAGTACTTAACAGATATTTCTGCCTGCAGTGAACCAGTTCATCATCAGTCAGTAAATTGTGGTTGGAGGGGGAGGATATATTTAGAAATCAGCCTAGAACAGGAGAGAGAAAAATGCTTCAGCATATTTGATTTATATTTGCTTTGTATATTTGGTGGATATTGTTTTTCAACATTTCCATCTGAAATAACTTGTTTTGCAGTGGCAGGCGGGATTTAGCATAGAGGGATGCTGAAGGGTTGAAATGAGTCATGCTCTCCTTTGACAGCCTCAGCCTGTCAACCCTCTTGTGTCCAGTCTCGGCAGGTTTTAGTTTTAGCCTGCCTTTTGGTTACTATTGCAAAATTCTGGTGCGATCGCTTAAGTACACTTGCAGCCTCTGTAATGCCGTATAATACCTGTTTTCATAAAACCAGTCTGACAGCAAGTTATGCCTTTTCTTTTAGGGTTTTTTTCAACAGAGATTAAATGGAGACAGAGCAGAAAGTTTAGGCTCTTAGGTTAGAAATTATTTTCGGTTGCATACATGGATTTCAGTGATAGTAGTGATTAAAAGCTCATGATAAAAAGAGTTCTTTAGCATTTGGCAGGAATAGGCCAAAAGCATTACGTTCTGTAACTTGATGTACATTGTTGTGTGTAGGCAGTATAATGGATTTTTCTCTTTGTAGCTGCTTTTTAGTAAGGTATTAGTCAATGACAAATTACATTCAGAAGTATATATCACTTAAGGATTGTTTTTGGCAAGAATGCAATTAAATGATTTGTGAAAAAGGTACTTTAAATAACGAGAAAACTTGCAGTTGTATTATGCACTGAGCAGCTGTTTTCTCATCTATTAGATTGTAAAATCTATAATAACATTCTAGATAGTATTATATATAAAACATTAATATAAGATCCTGTTTAGAAGATTAGATCCTTAAATCTCCATCTTTGTGTTCATTGTTGTTATGTGCCAGTTAGCAGTTACTTATGGGGAAACTATATGATGTCAAAAGCTTCTCATTGTATGGCTCTCTGTCATGTTTCCTCTTGAATGACTTGTCATACTCAAAAATGACAGCTTCTGTTTTGCCAATGATACACTGTCTAAAAATCTATTTAACTGCCTTTTGCTTATGACCCTTTTGAAAAGCAGTGCAAGGCTAAAAATATTTTATTGTTGAAGAACAGCAGCTTACTCTATTTTAAAACTTTGTAGGTTATAATCCAAGAGTTGCATTGGTTAACATCAAGAGAGTTGACTGGAGATGTCCCTGATACTGACTGTACTATGAATTCACCTTATTAATTTTTCTAATATTTCAGCAAATCTTTTTGTTAGTGTACATTAACTTTGCAAATGTCTTACCAGAATGTCGTCACTCAATATTGAAACATCCTTATGACCTTTTAATAACTTTTAATGCAATAATTTGGAACAAGTCATAAATTTTATCAAATTATTAAAACCAAGTACTTTCTTAGTCAGAGATAAGTCCTTCTCTTTATGCCAGTCTCCAAGATCTTCAGCTAGCTGGAAGCCCCCTTCTTTCTCACTGTGGGTACCAGTAAGCTTTGTATGTGAAATACTATATTTATTAATTTGATATACTCCCAGCAAAAAAGTGTAGAAGTATTGAAAATGGAGCTTTATTTTTAGAAAATGAACAATATTAATGTCTGCACACAAGAACCTTCTGAATAATGAGGACTTGGTACATTTTTTAGAGGCTTTGATTCAAAAAACATGCAAGTTATTCAGCTTTTGTTGGTTTAAATCAAGTCTTTGGAACAGGGTTTCATGATTCTCTGAGGGTAACTACTGTTTTCTCACCACCACTTGCTTGTGTGAGCTGCTAGTTCTGTTACAATTGGACCCTGCTAAATGTCATATGAGTAAGGCTTATACTGATATTTAGAATAAATTCATATTTTCTAGACTGTGCTATTAACGCTAAAATAATTCTTATGTAAGGGAAATTAATAGTTTACATGCAGGATGTGAAAGTTTTGTATTCCTGTGAAAAGGCTGGGGATCCTTGTAATCCTCGTATCCTAGGGATCATCAAAGGGGCTTGTGAAGTTGGCATACAGGTGTTGAAGACCAAGGCTGATCAGGAAGTTGCATGGTAATTGGTATTTAATGAGGTGGAAGTGAATCAGAAGGAGCTGAAGAAAACAAGGGAAGCAGGCAGGTTTGCAACAGTTCGGAATCAGGGGCGATGGAATGGAGGAAGTAGGTGGATGCCAGGAGTTTCAGCTTACACCATCTTTTTCCCCCTGCCTGTGGAAGACAGGAGTCCTGAAATTTAGTAAAAAAAAAAAAAGGTCATCAAAGATGCATTGTTGATTATGGTACTCAGGCTTCTCCTGCATGGCGATCCCCAGGAAAGCTGCACAGGGTTCAGTCTGAGAGGGATGGCCCATTAATGCTGTGCTGCAACTGTCCTTAATAATGTCCTTCTGTGTGCTGTAATGGAACATCTTCTGTTATCTGCTGTTCCATCAGTATCGACACCAAAACAGAGATCCGTGTAATAATAAAAAAGTACAGTTACTCTTACACTCTCTGGGAGGGAAGGGCTGAGAGCAGCACAGGCTGGCCGGTGGCTGTTTACCACTGTGCCCGAGCTGGCTTCAGCTGTGGGGAGGGGAAGGCTAATGCCTGTCCGGTGAGGGACCTGATCCTGTGAAAACCAGCCCTGGCCTAGGGTTTAACCTGAGCAGAGAGAGTGGCTGCTTTGCTCCTCCGGTGAGGGTGACAGCGGCGGATGGCAGCCATGTTGGGGCGGTGGTGGTGGGCTGAGGGCTCCTGCAAGGCTTTGCCTGTGGGATTGCTTAGAAACTGCATAGGGGCATTCCCCTTACATTTCCTGGAAAAGAGGACTGGGAGAGAAACTGTCTTTTACAGGTAGAAATGAACAAGTGAGGGGTTTAAAAAAAAATAAGTTATTAAGGTGAAAGTTAGAGTTGCTGTTCTGGATGATGGTGTAGTGTACACAAGCCAAGAAGGCATGAGAACATTGTCATTTTCTGTTGTTAAGACATCTCCCTTTTGCATTCATTTATAATTCAGAAAACCAAAATTAAATAATGTGTATGTGAAAAAAATACTAATATGCCTTTGGAAGCTTATAAATCATAGCAGGAGGTGCCTTCCTGTGCCTTAGTCTTTCCCATAGAACAAGATGGCCCAGATGGCAGAGCTGCCCCCATCCCTCTGCCCTTTTGCCCGGCAGAAAGAGGAAAGATAAAAGAATATTCTTGCTGTGTACTTGCAGATTTAACAAACCCAGGATCGCAGATGAAATAGGAGAAACTCCATGTAATCTCTCATCTTCCATGGCAGTCACTCCCTGTGCGTTCAGTGGAAAGGTGGCCATGGATGCTATGGCAGCAGGTCCTGGGGAGAGGGAGAGAGGCCTTTATGTGATGTTGTCTTCAAGGGCAAGTGTGGGCTAAACCCCATGTTTTTTACCCCACCTGGTATTTAGCTGGAGCTTAGTGGAAGCTTGCGTAGATCATGAAGCATTTGTGTAACGTAACTCAACTTTGTAAGCAGGCTGAAGTGGGATCGTATGTACTTTTCACAGTCTTACCACAGCAATTTAATTTTGAGATAGTAAAGGCATGGGTAATTTTGGCAGAGAAACATTTATACTTGCCAGCTGTAGGCAGGAAAAAAAATCATGTTTTCTGTGAGGGAAAGTTAGTATTTTATGAAACAATTTTTGTAATTCTGTTGTTACATATTTACTTATTTTTTGGTCTCAGACTGTACCATGGACACAGGCAATGCATAGCTACTGCTGAGAAACGTAAATGGCATCTGGCTGGAGTTAATAGGAGTTAAACATGTAACCACAGAGAATATAGGTTTAAGTGTACTGGTAGTTACGGAAGCATTCATTTAACATTTGTTATAGGGTACTGTTTTTTTTTTTTATGAGTAATAGGGGAGCAGTTTACAGTTCAACTACTGTATAGAGAAGAGAACTGTATAGCTTCAGATGGAATACTTGGAGCCTCAGGCAGTTTTGTAAATGTTTTCTGTTATAAATAAGTTAAATAGCGTACATTAAAAAGGATGTGTATTTAAACCTTTATGGTCCGTACCTCGTTAGGTGGAATTACAGTAAAATGCTACATTTCATTTCTATAATTATCTTACAGACTGCTAGTTGATAATTGTCCTGAAGTTTATGTTCAGAACATTTTAACACCAGTCATATTTTGGACAGTTTGTATAAGCTCATTTGATTGTCCCTTAGGGGTATAAAATTACATATATGTATTTAAAAAAAAGATATCTATTAAAAAAGCATGAGAGTTACTTACATTTGGATGAGTATTGAGAAGGGAGGGATCATCATCACCTCTCATGCTGTGATTATGAGTATGCACAGAGCAATTTGCCTGTTGCTAATAGTTCTAGAAATATATGATTATGAAACATGGTCTTTTCCTTTTATTTTATTTTTTTCCATTCCTGTAGGAACTTGGAAGTAACAGCCCTCCGCAGAGGAACTGGAAGGGAATTGCTATTGCGCTGCTGGTGATTCTAGTTGTTTGTTCACTCATCACTATGTCTGTCATTCTTTTAACCCCAGGTAACCTACTTCTTTATTTTATTTTACTGAAGGTGTATGATTCATAATGCAGTCATTAAAATGACATGTGAATGTTAAAGTATCTGTTGCCCTTAAGCATTCTTAACTTCTGGCTACTGTAAACTTGGTGCCTGTAAGGACCCAAGAGTTACCGGAGGCCTTGTGGAGCAGAAGCATTTGGCTTTGGCAGGAGCTCCCCAGGATTGTGCCAGCCTTGAGATGGCTACAAGCAATCCTCATTAGCCTCAGCAGGTGTGAGCTGCCTTCAAGATTTTGTCAGTTGTGTCCTGGTGTAATTTCAGATTCACAGATGAGCTAAGAGAAAGCTGTATGTCATGGAAAACTAATGCTGAGAATGAAACTTCTCAGTGAATCAGAAGCATGCATCTTTCACATGTATATGCCCCAGCTTCATTCTTTCTCTCAGAAACAAAGAGAGGGGAAATTACTGGATTCAGTTACAGGGAAAAAAAAGGGAGGGGGGCAAGTAGTGGACTAAAAAAAAAGCAGTTGAATTTAAAAATATAATTATGCCTCTTTTGGTTGTTGTTTTAATTTGATCCAGGTTATTTTTCTAAAGTTTTTCTTTTTTTATTGCTGGGACAGCAACCATTTAACTATGTCTAGGAACCTAAGAGAAGAAAATGCTGCAAAAGTTTTAAAGAAAAAATGTATTTGTATTCTTTTTGTCAGATTAAAAGTTACAATGTAAAGTGCCTAATTTGGATGGCATGCCTAGGTAGTGAATATTGGTCTGCAGATGTTCTGCTGTGCAAGTGCCCAGTTTGTGTAAACCAAAAGGTTAACGAAGTGCTTTTTGGTAAAATAATGCTTCCAGACAATTTGGCCACTGAATGAAATCATCAAGGGAAGATGAGTGGGTCTGTGCATGAGCAAGTACAGTAGTAGACTGCTGCTGCTTGAATGGAAGATGATGAGACTGAATGGAGAAGGGTCCAAAGCTTTGCTTGTCAGAGGGAATGAGGCAGCTGGCGGGGAGTACATAGGAATACAACAGGTTATTCTACTTCCTCTGTTTTGTGTAAATAACTACTACATATGCATGGTACTGATAAAAATGATAAAGAAATGACTGTTTCCTTGTTTCCACTTAGGAAAAAAACCCCAAAGTTGTGCTGCTGTAGTCTCAGTGTATAGGATTTTCTTCAGGCAATAATGAAAAACCAGACGTTAGAGGCAAATGGTGGTACACTTTAAGAGAGAAGACTGTTTTTCTTTTCAAGGAGAGGTAACTTTTTTTTAAGGCTTGTAAAATCTCAGAACTGTTGTGCTGGAATCCACGATAGTAAACATCAGTTCTGGCTCTTACATAGAATTATTAATGATGTAAAAACGTAAATTTAAGTTTTTGAAGGCAGTCGTGGAAAAAAGAATAAACAACCTAGGGAAATGTTAATTTTTAAAAAATATGTTAAGAAAGCTCAGTGAATTACAACATCTCTGAGGTTGTTTCAAAGTCCAGAGAGCTTGCTTGAAAACTTAATGTAAGCTGGGACCTACATTTCAGTTCAAGTCATGTGAGTGAAAACTAGTTCTGTCAGCTGAGCTGCTCTAAGATATCCCATAGAGACTGGAGAGCTTGATATAAATAAAAACCTTTTTCTAGGTCTGTAAAACTGGTGTTTCTTGCAGGCTGGAAATGCTTGGAGGTACACTGTAGGACAGCTACTTTTCCTTTTTTGATCCTAATCAGTGCTGCTCCCCCTTGACTTTCATGGTTAATTAATATGTTTTTGGAAGAAAATACTCTGATGCTCTGCTGGTTTGCTGGCAGGTATTAAGCACTTTAGCTGAAGTTATCTGGCCTTGAAGATCTCTAAGATCACTTTGGGATGTCTAGCATTCAAGGGGAGGAAAAACTTGGAGACTGTCTCATGTCTGGCTATTGTGAGGTGCTCAATTCTGAATTGCTACCAATCTGTTATGAATACTTGGTTTTGCAGATTCTTCTGGTAAAATATAATAGAGCTGAATTAAGATATTCAGTGCAATAGTGAGAACATTGTCCTGTATTACCTTGGGGTAGTTCAGAGTGCATTATTTTTAATTTCCAATACTGTTTTGAGCATCAGAGACTTCTTTCTCTATTTAGTTCTGCCTGTACTGATGGTTGCTTTTTAGATTTCATTTAAATTCCCCTAAATACTGCGCATAATGCTGCTGCTTTTAATGATGATGATGATCATTTTGGATGATGGTTGCTCAGAAGCCTGATTATTTTGTTGAAAGTTTTGTGGAGGCAAAAGTGTATTTACTGATATGCCAAATCCACCAGAAGTTCTCTTTTTTTTTGCCTACAATTGTTTATACATTGCTTTGTCTGCAATGTAAGAAACTCTTAGGTCTGTGTACACTTCAACAGTTGCCATTTGACTTCACTGAAACTTTGAGCGACAGCTTTAATGCATTTTTTTAATAGCGGGATCAATGCTTCTGTACGAGATAACAAGCTTTTCAAAGAAAATCTTCTGTGTAACTTACATGCGAAAGACTTCAAAGAGGCGTTAGCTTCTGCTAAAATTACAAGCGATACTAATGGAAATTCTTGATTTATTTTTTTTTAGTGTTTTATATTGCATGAAATATAACTTGAATATACAACACTAAACAAGAACTGTGTTGAAATAAGATATATTTTGGCCTACTAAAATCTTAGATTCTCTTAAAATATGAAATATCTGTGTTGCAATTATAGTTGTGGTTTTAGTAAATTGCTAATATTCAGAAACTTTATAAATGTATTAGTGTTTTCAACAAACAGTTGGAAAAATGGAAGAGCAGGCCGTTCAGTAACGTAAGAGGTTAGTGGTAGAGTCTCAGTGGAGACTCAGTTGAGGCTCAACAGCTCTCTGTGGACTGAGAAGTACATTAAAAAAAAACATTGCACCCACTAAGCACAAATTACTATATTGCTCTGTAGCTAGGAGTAGAAGGCCTGCAGGCAAGTTTCCCTGCTGCTTTTCTTCACAATTAGATAAGTGCAATGCTAAAGAAAGTGCATGAGCTGTTTATGAGATGCCATCATTTTGCTTGTATGTCAGAATAAAGATAACACAGGTATCTTCTTTGTTCTGCTTTTATTCTGTTTCATGTTTTTCAAGTTTCATCGCATACCTGCACATGCTGAAATATTCATAGGTAGACTTTGGCATCAGTGCCTCACGCCTGCCTTTAAATCAGCCTGTTTTTGTGCTTTGCATCATGACAGTATGTTCCACATCGTAGGAATCATTTGAAGACCTATCTGCTTGGCCACAGCTGATCTATATTTCAAAACTGAGAAATGCTTAATTGGAAGTACTGACAACTGAAACCTTTTATATGAAAAATCACCTAAGAACAGTTTAAGAGTTGTAAAGACATTGCCACCCTTATGTAGGTGTTTTGTCACAACACTTAGGGCAGTTGTTAATTTTGGGAATGACAGTAGTTCTACCTTCATGTTAAAGTACAGTTTCTGCAGGTGTGGCAGACTCAAATTCTGTATGTGGGACTCCTTTGCTGAGTTGTTGATGTTAGCATTTAAACCATGCATGCTGATGTATGGTAATTGGATGCAACTCTCTACTCATAGAGTGGACTGAAAGCAAACTCAGAGTCTGCTTTGCAATCTCTTGATGAAAAAAAAAAAAAGGACAACTTTGCAGAAAAAAATTGTTTAGGGAACATTTAGGTTAGCCAAACTGACAGAAAATGCTTTTTTGAAATTATTTTGAGTAAAATCAAGCTCTAGGAAGAGATCCATTTGGATTATGTCCAATAGATAAATACTCTGTTTAGAACAAAGTTGGCACCGACCTCTCCATGCCATCTCTCCTGCTACTCTTAACTGAAGAGAAAGCAAGCTAAAAATTGTTTTTACTGAAGTGGAGATTAATTGCCAGTAGATTCAGGTTTCTGTTCGGTGCTGTATAGGCTACCTGTAACTGCAGTAAATTGACAAACATGTTTTGATACCTGGCTACTTTCTGGTAAGTTGTTTTTCCTTTTTCATGCAAACATATTACAAACTATACTAATTAGTAGTTATAGATCTACCTGCTAGGTTGCACACAGTTTACTAGTGGTGCTTCAGGTGGCCTTTAACATCAAGCCTTTGCCTTAATTTCTAGTGTTAAAACTTTTTCCCACAGAAAATTCAGTAAGGAGTTTGAATTCATAAAATACTGCACTACATCATTTTTAGTTTTATTTGCTAGGTTAGAATGTAAATTTTATGAGATGTTTAGACCACATTTAATTACTAACCTGCAAGAATAATATCCTATAAACTCATGAAAAGTAATGAGACTATTAATGTCTACTTTTGCAGTTTTCTAGTTTAGTAAACACATACAAACAGGTTTGTAACTTTGAATAAATACATATCAGTTGTTGAACTGTTTTTAGTTTAATTCATTTTTAAAAAGCAACCATTCAATTTAGTTTTTAACATTTAGTTTTGTTTGTATCTTCTGTAATTTATGTTCATTTTCTATACCCAATATATGTAATTTTAGATCAAAATATAGAAATCTATGGGAGATAGTGTGAAGACATTTGAAATATGATTCAAGAAATAATTCAATAAAATTTAATTTGGAAATGAAAAAGAGTAGGCTATTTGGTAATGTGTTGATAAAGTGAAAAGAGGCAGTTTTTAAAATAGAAAAAAGTACTTTGTGAAGTACATACTAATTTATGCTTGTGCTCAAGCAAGATTAATCCAGTAAGTGTTTTGAGAGTTCACATTATATGTTATTCATCTTGCTATATATAAATTAAGCATTTTGGAAGCTTAAATTAGCATTTTGGAGGTTTTTCTTGATGTCAAATCAACATTTTTCTTAAAAATTGTACAACAGTAGATATTGACAGACCAGAAAGCTAGTGTCAAGGCTTACAAACAAGTCTCTGTTTTAGTAATGACTTTGCATTAGAAAAAAAATTCCTTTTCAAACATCTAGTAAAGTTGCTTGAAGATGCCATTTTTTTCAGCTTAGAAATGCTGATAGCAATTAAAAAAGTTACTTTAAAATCCAATTTATATTGAGATTACTTGGCAGGCATGTGAATTATGTAGAGGACAGAGAGCAGAGTTCGTGTACCTTTCTTCTCTGATAGCCTTTCTGTACATAGTTGATGTATTGTTTTAGTGATTTTTATTAAAGCAGTTAATAAAAAAAAAACTGTGGAAACTAAACTGTCTTGGGTAAGGCAGTTTTTGGCAACGTAACAGCTTGTGTGAGCTTGATTGATAGTTGGCAAACTGGCAGGATGTAAGGGTTCACAATAAATAGATTCAGGAAAGGTTAGAAGGGGAATCCTTTTGGGATCGCAGACATCATCAGGATGAGGGTGTGTTGAATCAAAACAGGTGATGGAAAACAGCTTGTTGAGGGTAAATAGTCAGCAAGGTTATGGAGAAAGGGGAAAACGGGCATGTGAAGAGCCCGGTATTTGTTGCTATTAAGTTAGAAGTAGTGTTTTGAAGACAGGGAACGTGTTTGTGAAGCTGAGTAGAGCATATATAACAACATGTGCTTACTTTGAAGATAAAAACTCAGTGTGTGGCAGAAGCAAGAGCTAACAAGGTCCCATGATGTGTGAACAGAGGGATTAGGTATAAATCAGGAGAGAGAATGTTCCTCTGCTATAAAGCTCTAGTAAGACTGCAAGCGGAATATTGTGTCCCATTCTGGACTTGGAGACTTAAAAAAAGCCCAAACAGGCTATTTTGATCCCTGGAAGGTAGGAAAAGGGCAAAAAGCTTATTTAAGGATTAGAACATTTGTCTTATGAGAGATACATGCATGCTTAGCCTTACAAGACATCAAGGGCAGGAAGAGTTGATTATGGTGAGTAAGTGCTTACTGGAGCCCTGCTGAGACCTGTGCGGGAGGCGTGTGCAGAATGCAGCAGTGACGGGGAGTGAGCGGCTCTGATGGCCTTGTGTCTATCGTAAATTTATGATGTGCATTAAAAAGGAGATTCTCTTCAATACAGCAAGGATGCACCTTATTAATACTAACAGAAGTGACTGCGGCAGGCGGTGCTGACATTTAAAGGGAAAAAAAATCATGTTCTTGTTGATTTCAGTAAGCTTTCAGCTGGGCATCTGATTGAGAAATTTGACTGAATAAAGACCAATAATGAAACTATGATTGACTTTATTCACCATGAAGGGGTCGCACTTTCATCTGAAATGTATTACAGGATACAACCTCTACAAAGCACACTTCTTTGTTAAAAATGTGCTGGTGACATCTTGGGTTGATATAAAGATAAGAATGCTCCTTGACTGCTGTGATTCTAGATACTCTCTTTCTATGGGTCCGTTATCAGTGGTGTTGTTTAATATCAGCAATCTGTAAGGACAAAATCTGACTAACGAAAAGATCCTCTCTTGGAGAAGATGGGTGCCTGACACATTGGAAGAAAAAGCTCATAGAGCAGGGAAATACTGCAATAATCTATGGCAAACCTGCCCAGTAATGATCAAGTGATTAAAAGACCTGACTGGTTGTCTGTCTGGTTGACTGTGTAGGGTGTGCATAGCGCATGTTTTTGCTAGGGCACAGGCATTGTATAACACAGCTTTTGGCAGCTGCACTTCTCCTAAATAGCCTAAAGCAGTTAGGTGAAGCGCATAGCTGCTATCAGTGAATACTGGTTGGAAACTTTGTGTTTTGACAACAAAACTTTTGCTTTAATAGTACCTCCAATTTCACATGTTTGTGTGATGGTTCACTATTGAATCTCCACTGCTTATTATTCATTTAACCTACAACACAAGAAAAGTAGAATTTA
This sequence comes from Chlamydotis macqueenii, assembly GCF_036417535.1. Classification (NCBI taxonomy): domain Eukaryota; kingdom Metazoa; phylum Chordata; class Aves; order Otidiformes; family Otididae; genus Chlamydotis; species Chlamydotis macqueenii. Next base: position 8,955,203 of record NC_141561.1, read on the forward strand.
GAAGAGATTCTTTTTTTTTTTTGTTTTCTGAAGCATGGAGATGATTTTAGGAGCTGGCAATTTTTTTTTTTTTTTTTAAATCAGTGTTGGCTAATGTTCAAAAGCACAATATTCCTGGATTCTATCATGTTTGGGAAAAACACAAGGCTGTTAGCCAAATGTTATGTTGTGCTTATCACTAGAGAGCAAGCACAGACTACAAAATGTGCATATATAATTACTTTTTTTTTTTTTACATTCTAGTTTGTAGAATAAATGAAATTCGTTCTAAATTTACTCACAGGAGTATTTTACTTAGTTTCTGTCTGTATAAGGTGTTCAATATGGCCTACATCCTTTGGCTGTCAGGAAATTTTTGTATTGGTTTGTAATCAGACTTTTCTTGTGGTGTAGAGCTCTGGGAATAAGGAGCTTTGCCACTACAGTCCCAGTATAATAAATAGGCAAGCACTACATCCTTCAGTTGTCCTGTCCATAAGGTAACAAGGCTTTGTTTTCTGAAGCTTTACTGAAGAGAAATTAAACATTTTCTCGTAGTGAAAAAAAGCGAGAGCAAGGTATTGGTATTGATTTCAACAGGACCTTTGAACTATGTATGCTGGTTCAGTAATTCCAATGTTTTGCAAACTACACTCAAGATATTGTTTTTAATAGCTATCAAATGATCCTGTTATGTTTATTTTAGATGAACTTGCAAATTCGTCAGAAACCAGATTGTCCTTGGAAGATCTCTTCAGAAAAGAGTTCATAGTTCATAATCCAGAAGCCAAATGGATTAATGGTAAGTATATAATCGCTCATGTAATTTGAAACTAGGTAATAATTTTGAGTATTGAATGCTATTACTATCCATGCACTAAGAAAGAATCAGTTAAAATTTCAGACTCTCTTGAAATTGGCCAGTGTCCCAGTTTTCCTTGTAGTTCTCAGTCATGTCTGTTTCATTAATTTTTGAAGCGGCTTTCTAATTTTAAAGCTCTGTCTAGTAGAAACCCAGTAAAATTTTCTGTTTATGCTACTGACTCAGTTGGAGGTAGTGATAAAAAGTTGTTTTTAAGAACTGGATCTTGTTTATGGATTCACAAAAAGATCAATTCAGAAAATTAAATTGTTCTGTTAATACCTGACCTTTGGGATTTGAGAACTGGTTCTAACTCTTCACATCTGGAATGGATTCTTAAATATTTCAATATACTTGTATGGCTCATAGTAGTTTTCTGCTGTCTACAAATTGTATTTAATGCTGTACTTTTTAAAATGATTTATAAATAGCATGCAGATTCCCAGATGTGTTTGGGTACAGTTTTAATGTAAAAAAGAAAACAAATTCAAACTATCTTTTTCAACTCACTGAACTCCTTTTCTCTTGATCGCATGGGTTGTTCACATTCTCTGTGTTTGCAAGAAATGTACAATAGCACAATAGTGACCATCTGTTTTGTGTCATTGTAGTTGGATCTTTGTATTACTCCAGGTGTTGTAATCAAAGGAATAGCAATAGAAGGTGGGAGTTTGGAAGTCTGGTGACTGTGTATGTAAATTCAGAATAACTTTGCATGGAAAATAATGATACAATTATAATATAATTGTCAACTTGAGCGTTCAGTAGTAACTGGAACTGTTTTTCGTATAATATATTAATCAACTTTGGTGTTCAGTAATAACTAGAACTGTTTTTCATTTGTAGGAAGCTATATGATTTAATTGAAATTGCTTTATGATATACTCAAAGTAATGAAATGGGCATAACAATATAAGTGCATTTCAAAAAAAAAGGATGAAAAGGAAGAAACGTATGGTTAGTCTTTTTTTTTCTAGGTCTATCTCTGGTGTCGAGTTATTTGTTACCCAGTAGTTTAGGGGTAAAAGAGGGGAGGCTCAGTTTAGTTTCCTGCCACTCCCTTTCCCCCAGCTATTCCAATGACCATACAGTTGCTGAGATGCCCTTCTTCCTTGGGCTGGTTTCTGTCTGCCATCAGTGCCAAAAACTCTGGTACTGGCTAAAGCCCAAACAGTGCTTTTGCCAAGAGGAACAATTTCTTGTGTTTTGCAGAAAAACTTTTTCCAGTGAGGACTGACTAATTAAATCCTAAAGCAGTTTTTGTTGAATTTGTTGTTATTTGATAAATTCACTAAGCAGTTGCCTTTGACCTCACCCTACTTGAAAAATACTGCTCCTAATTTTCAAATAAAGTTATTACAGACCCAGTATTGTCAATCAAAGTGGTCACTACTAATACAGTGGAAGATGATTTTACTAGTAACAGGTGAAAAACAGAGGTCATAAGCAATCTAGTCTAAAAGCTATGAGATTATATAGTTATGAACTTTCCATCTGTTGAAAATAATATTATAAATACTATTTAATAAAGAAAGGCTCTGTATTTTACTAGCAGTATAGTTGTACCAGTATCCAGTCTTTCTGCAGTGATGGTTTTCTCAGCCAATATGAGAACTCCTAAGCTGGCAGTTAGGTGTTTTCCTGTGCTCATTTGGCAAAGAACCAACAAAGTCCAGTGGTACAAAAAGAGCGGAAGGATGGACTTTTTTTCTTATTAGAGTATGTGTGTGTACAGGGATTGAGGAAAAAGTGGGGATAATTAAGGATTTTACTAATTGCTTATTATTTCTGATAAATACGGAAAAATTATGTATAGGGTTTTTTTTTTTCATTTTCTTTGAAAATTACTGTTATGGTAAATTAAATCAGCATCTTAGATAATAAGCAAAATGAGAAGGAATCTTGCAAAGCAGCACTTCTGCTTCCTGCTTCTATTTTTATTATTAAGACTTAGGATAAGGTTATGTTTTCTTTCGTGGCATGGTGACACTGCAGTGGTGGCATTGTATGTGTGGAGAATGAAATATATAACTTAATATTCAGTATTCATTACTGTGGAGTTGGAGGGGAGCATTTGGCGCCTTCTTTGGATATTGGCAGGGTGAGTGCTTCTGGACTCTACCCAGGAAGATTTTAGTGGAAAATAAGTAGCTACTTACTACTACTTTTTGCTTCTCTTGGGATAGAATAATTTGTATCCATCTGAAAGTTTTATCATCTTGACCTCCTGGGAAGGGATGGGAATAGAGATTGAAAAAGTGACTCCTGCCGTAAGCAGTTCCTGCAGGGTCTAGAGCATATTTTGTAGAAAAATGTCTGATTTAAGGATTTCAAGTGCTAGATGGATCACTGTGTTCTTAGGTAAGGTCTAGTATTTAACTGCTGCCACTTAATGAAATGTTCCATACTGGTGTTCAAATTTCTCTAGCATTATCTTCCAAACACAATCTTATTTCTTCCTTGTTTGCAAGTTCCTCTACTACAAAAATCATCCACATGTAGTTATTTCCAGTCTACTCTTTAATAAGAAAAAGTCTTACATCCAGAAGATTTTGCAGTCCATTTCCTTTTCAGCTTGAAACTGAGTCCACAATTTTATGTGCTTGCTACCAAAGTTAATAATTATGCAAATGTTTAAAGCTGCTGACGAAATGTTGTTCTTCATCTGAGATAATCAGCTGTTGCCAAAGAAAATAAAAGAAAAAATTTGAGCTAGTTTTAAAGGTGACAAAATATATTCACATTTAATGTAATTTGAAGGTGTACCTATGCAGCTATCTTTCAGATTTCTTCCTCCCCTCCTTTTTTCCTTTTTTTTTTTTTTTTTTATTATTTTACTTCAAAGGCAAATTTTTTGAAACCTGACTTGGATTTTTGTCTTTTTTTTTTTTTCTTGCAACAATTTAGAAAGGAAAGAGAAAGAAAATATGGATGATAGCTAGTATTTTTTTTTTTCTTGAAAATAACAACTTAGTAATTTACTAAGCTTTTTCAATTATAAATCTGGTCCCTTCAACTGTATTTAAAGTGACATGATGGGGAACACACACAACCATCAATCAGTTTAACCCGTGTTATCTGAAAGAGAGTTTGATTTAAGAAAGCCTTCCAGTTGGTTGGCATAGTTTCAAGACGTTGAATGAGAGTACATCTTTCCTTAGCATTATTGATCTCCAAGTTTTCTAATAGGAAGTGAGAATTTAAAATGCTGCCAGTGAATAATAAAAGTACTTAAATCTGACAGCACATTGCTACTGATAAGGACTTCACATTAGGTGGCAAAACAGCTTGGTTTACTTAAGTCTAAGTACAAAACTGCAGTGTAGTTTAAAATATCCAGGCTAATTAAATTTAAGAAAGCACTGCAGTTAAACTTCCTCTATGCTTTCCCTTGCCAAAAGAACTTTTTAAGAGACTTAATGTACCCATCATATTACTTCTGTCTTGGATTCTAACAGTTTTGCAGTAGGGTCCAGTCTCTACTTCAGGCTGGGCATAGCATCGCGTTTCATGAGCATGATTTGCTTTAGGATCGTGTCTCCTGGGTGCTGGTACAATGTGATTAATGGAAGGTCATGATACGTGGTCTATTGGGGCACAGTTCTAAACCAGCTGTACCTATGACCACAAGCATAGCCCCTCTCTATGAGGGGCTATGTTCATAAACTGATGTATGAATCGTTGCTTATCTGCCCATATCAGCAGTCTGTAGCTGGGTCTTTGAACCATGCTGAAGCATTATTTCAGGACATTTTCTTCATTTCTGTTAACGTACTTAGAAATATGTATGCTGGCCTGTGGGAAATACTGAGGGCTCAAAAGGTTTGCAGTCTAATCCCTAGATCTTTGGTGGTGTACCTGCATCTCTTATTATCAGGGACTCTATTAGTGACAATAAAATTCAGAATCTCTGCCTTTTTTCCTTCTGTGAAAATGGAAGTTGCTTGCATTTTTGCTTTTTAGGTAATCTTTGCCGGCCTTTCTTACGTGTGATAGAGTGCATTGACTCCTCGCTTGTATTCCATCAGATGGGTATATAGTCAGCACAGTCACGATATTTTTCATATATCTCAATGAAAAGTGTTAGAGAAGGACCTGAAGTCTGAATGACAGCCTGCAGCCATCTGTGCTCTGGAATCCTGTCTTCTGCAAAAGCTTAGCAAAACACTCGAGTACATGTGTATGTGCTTTATGGAACAGGGAGGGATGTAGGCATCTGCTTAAGTTAAAACTTCTGTAAGGTGCTTTGCTGAAATTGTGAGATAAGATAAATATTTCTCTCTTTCTCCTTGTTTGCTTCTTTGTTCAGTAACCCTTGCAACACCATGTCACAGTAGGATGTAGGGCAATGTGTATGGCTGGCCAGCATTGCATCTCTGCAGGCAAACACAGTCCTGCTGATGCAAGAGCACAGATTTTGGTGTAGTGAGAGAGAGGACTGGGGAGGTGGCAGGTGACAGCGTAGAGGGAAGGGTTTTCAGTGGCAATTTGAGGAGAGGAGTGATCTTCGAGAGGGGAAGAGATGACAGCAGAGATTCCCTCCTCCTGTAGGACCCCACACTTTGTTTGAAACAGACTCATCTGACAAGCAGCAGCCCTCTCTTTTTGGGAGGAAGAGAGAAAATAAGGGAGTCATGAAGAGTTAGAAGCAATAGGGAAAGGAAGACTTTGACCCTTGAAGCAAAGGAAAGGACCCGGAGGGGATGAGGTGGCAGCTTGTGTATCAAGAAGTGTTTCCTGCCTCATGCAGAAGCTGCGTTTTCTACACATAACGATCCTCTCCCTGCCTTTAGCCCTTGTAAACTCCTGTGCCTCGTCAGACAGGAGCTGCTAGTCCGCTCTCTGTGCCTCAAGCAGGAGGCTGCTGGGGCAGGTTTGTTTTTATATTGTTTCCAGATTTCCTGTATTAGGTTATTAGGTTCAGCAGAGGCATGGCTTTCTTTTTCTGAGTAATGTTTTCTAGTTCAGGTGTGGGCATCTTTATTTAGTTTCACACATCAATTTTATCAGCATGGAGAAAAATAGAATGGGTGATGCCTACCCTTTTGAAACATTAGTGAAACCAAGGGACTGGTTTATGAAGGAAATCCCTCTCCCTCCTTCACATTTTGTTTTGCAAATACTTACTGTGTTTAGTGAAAAAAAAAAAAAAGGAAATATTAAACGATTTTTGCTTTACAGTTGAACAGTTACTTCACTGTAATATTTTTTAGACTGTGTATTGGAGTTATCGTGGAAAGATGTTATCTTTCTGAAGAAGTATTATTGCTTCTTTCATGTCTTTGGTCTCCTTAAAGAGCAAGTGAGACTGTGGCTTCCCATAGATATATTTGTGGTGTTCCCTAGCACCTTTCTCTTGCTGCACACTGCCTTTGTCACCTGGGGAGCGACATGTGTACAGAGCGGCCTTTGCTTGAGCTGGTGCTTTCCTTGAGTCTCTGTTGGGTCTTGTCTATCTTGAAAAATAAAATAAAATGTGAGTGTGGCAAACCTGGCATGAAGATTATTGAAATGGCTTTAAAAATTGTGGATGGTAAAAATGGAAGTGGTTTGGGGAGCACAGCACACAGATGCCATAGTACCACCTGTGCCAACTTTGTGCAAGAAGCTATGGTTTAAGACATCTGGCACTTTTTAAAGGAAGATTTTGCTGTGCACATGATGCAAATATGAACTTTATTTGTCAGAGCTGAGCATGTTGTGATGTTTTCCAATGAATATGAGTCAAGTGCAAGCAATCAGTCCATCCCTGAGCAATAAAAGAAGACAGATTCTGCTCCAGAAAGTTGTTGCTGAGTTGGAATCAATAAACAGACAAATATCTCTATTAGAATTACATATCTATATACATTGGTATTACTGCTGTAATTTATGATGGATATTATTAAGAGTGAAGTCCTATGTTTTCTTTTTTCCTTCCCTTAAATGAGATGAAACTCTGAAGTGGCCAGGCTGGAATGCAGCCATTGTGCAGAAGTGCATTTTCAGTGCAGCAGGAGCCGTGTTTGGCATTCAGATACCCAGGCTGTGATATGATGCATTAATGCTCTGTAACGGACTTGGGCAGCAGTGAAGAGAGAGTACAGTAGTGCTCTTGGCAGCTCTGCATGCAGCTTTCATTACTTATCTGAATCTAGAGGGTGCTTGGATTCAATGCCCTGTGCAGGGAAGAGCACCACGTAGAAGAACAGATTAAAAAAATTCCCAGATAGTGCTCCAATCTTTGGAGGCTTTTAGCAAAAACTCTTCTTTCATAAAATTCTAGCAGTGCTGTGAATTACACACCCAGTTTTTGTCAAGTCTGAAAACTAAGTTTTGGAAAACCCCCCCAAAATTCGTAAAGATACATAGAATGTTTCCAGGCTGGCGGAAGTTTCTCTCAGAAACTGCCAAAAAGGGGAATAAAAGTTTTGATAGCTGCCATTCCACTGTTTTATTAAAATAACTTGTAAAACAAAAGAGTTCAAACAATGTTTTTGTAAAATAGACTGAGGTAGCAGCATGGTTTAATTCTCTCATTAGGGAATTGAATGGAGGAGTTTGGGGCTTTATTTGCACTGATGCTGAAAACTTCCCTGCAAGCCAGCTGTCCATGGGTCATTCAGACTAGGGTTGTGTAGGTTCTTTAGGTAACTACTCCTAGTGCCAGGCACAATGTTCCTTGTTGTGTCCCTTGATGCAGGAATTGCAGTTTCTCAACCAATGGCCGGTCTTGGTTTTTTAGCTTAGGTGCAGTAGTTCTTTGGTTTGGTTTTCTCTGAGTTTCTCATGTTACAAAATTAATTTGTTCTTAAATATTGCATTTGAAGAATGCGTGTAAAGCAGAAGATAAATAATGTGACATGCATGAAGCTACAGAAGTGTTAATGTGAACAGGAAATAGAAACTGAAAGAAATTATTTTATGCAGTATTTTAAGTAGGATTGCAAATAAGAAAGCATGAAATAATCTGGGTTGCAGCTGTGCATGCACCTTTAGAAACAAGGATGGGGAAAAGCCGATACTTTTTTGTGCGTGGAAGTGGAGATTTCATCTGATTTCTGTAGGGATTTATCAGAAAAAGGATGGTCTTTTTCATCAATACTCATTATCACAAAGCAAATATTAATTTTCTTCCATGAAGCAGAGATGCCTTTGTGCTTCAGATGCAGGTCTTGTCCTTGTGAGTGGGTCTTGCCTCTTTAGATGTTGTGGCTCTGTAGCGGTGGGACACTCACCAGGCTGGCAGGAGGGCTCTCCCCTGTGGGCAGAAGGCCAGAGGATTGCTCTTCCTTTCATGTTCTGATTATCCACCCTGAGGATGAGCAGTTGTATAGCCTGTTGCTCAGAAAGGTATTTTGTCCTCCTCATTAAAATTCAGATGACTTGCTTGCCTAGAAGTAGATCTTGGGTGATTTCTGCTCAGATCAACTGTGTTAAGCCCCATTGCTGCATCGATACTGGTGCCAGTATTAATGATCGTTAACAAGCGTTAAGTAGTGCTATGTATTCAGGGCCATTAATTTGTGTCACCATTGTATTTTGTAAATGATTTCTTAGCACACCTCTTCAGACATCTCCCTTCCTTCACCGATATTATTTGTGCGCTAGTACAACATTGGATTAGATGTGACTTCTACACTGTCTTGTACCTCTCTTCTTCACTTGAACATTACTGGTAGTGACTGAAAAAGTTTTTTCCTGAGCATTTGTTTTCTGACTGTGTATTTTTGTTTTGATTTGATTTTTTTTTCACTAGACATGCTAAGCATCCTCCACACAGTACCTCAAATTTATTTTCCTGAAGAGTCTTTATTTCATGTAATAACTTACTTCTAGTTGTACTCATTAAGATGTAGACTGATTCCATGCTCGTTGAGATCTATGGGATGGGACAAAATCCACAGTTTGGGATATAAGTTAGGAAAAATGAAATAAAGTATTCCAGCTACTGGAAAGATTGCATTACCTTTTGCCACCTTTAGCCAGAAATACAGTTAATCACTGCAATCCTTCTTAAAATTTGTGTCTCTATTGATTTTTGTCTTATTCCACAACCCAAAACATTAAGAATTTAACAAAAAGATCAATATTCTTACTTAGAAAATATTTACAGAGAGTGTATCTGTTGTATAATGTATTGTATTTTGAAAGAGGTTAGCAGAATGGTTTACATTTTCCAAGCAATATTTATTGATAACAACCTAATGTCGAAGGGTTAAGCACAGTAATTCTGTATGTGAACCCCTAGGAAAGTGGACTAGACACTTAATAAATCTTAGTTCTCCCTATTTGTTGAAGCAAAAGTCTCCTGAGTGTCGTGCACGTATTAAGGTTACAATTCCAGTTACCATAGCAATGTCCATGAAAGAGGGAGACCTTTTCACAGTAATACATTTTTGACTGAGAAAGCAGTTCCTAATATGAACAAGTATAAACTGAATGTGCTACATCATTGCTCTTAGGATGTTACCCTCTAGGACAATAATTTTTACTACGTGAGCAAACCTGAACAGTGGATTGCGAGTTTTGGAATGATAACAGATGGTGAGTGCAGTACAACAGGTCTGTGAGTTCCCTCCAGAATGCCACACTTCTTTCTGTTACACATGAAGACTTCAGAGATGTACGTGTTCATGCATCAGCAAGTTTATATATGTGTGAAGAATATTCTTTTCATCCTCTGCCTCTTTGTTCTGTTTTCCACTTACCGTCACTGCTCCTGAGCAGAAGGGTACCTGTTGCCCAGCTCCAGCTGTGGTCCTTTCCCCATGGGATGGATTTGTAGTGACCTGTTAACTTTTCGTTTGGAATCTGCTGTTTGTACGTGCAGCTGGTTTTAGGGTCCTTACAGGCTCATTTAAATCATCTCCGCTTTGGTCATTAGTGATTTGATTCTCTTCAAAGCAGGGCTCCATGGGACAGGGGATGTGCCTTTAGTCATACACAGCAGTGCTCTTGGTTGATTCTGCCTTTTTGCAGTTGCCTAACACAAATCCTTTAAATTCTCTTCAGTTTTCTTACTTATTTGTCTAAATAGTCAGTCCTTTAACAAGTGCTCAGTTGTGTTTTGTGGCAGACTAGTAAACTGCAAAGTGTTGAAAGTAGTTATCTTTAAAAATGAAAGTTTTATTTTTCTAATCCTTATGTTCTGTTGTTTGCTTGTTTTTTTTTTTCTTGAATTAAGGGGCAGTAAAACCAGTGCTTTGGATACCATTCTGTATTGCTTAAATGCTTACATAATGGATCCATAAAAATTGCATTTTTAAAACATATCTATCTATAGGCATAGATTTATTACACCTTTACTCCTTTTTTTTCTTTTCTCTCTTTAGTTGATTCCATTGTGTATTCTCTGACTTTTCCTGTTCAAATGGCACTGACTCATATTTGCCATTCATTAATTTCCCTGGTCTGTTTTCCTTTCTGTGCCACCTGCTCTTTTTCTTAAATGTATGGACTGATCCTCTACCCTCAGCATGACAAGGCAGTCCAGACACATGACATAGGTGCCAGGCCAAGGTTATTCTTCAGATGAAAATGTGGTTGGTCCTTGAACAATTTTTCTTGTTGTCTCTTTTCCAGTGTGATGCAAAAGGACTTTTGGTTTTAGCATATTTGGGAAAATATGGGTCACATATTTAAGAGTCTTTCAAAGGTCTGTTCAGTGCATCAGTTCTGTTAAATTCTCCCATGTTTGAGTTGAGCAGGAGGAGATGGCACAAGCATTACACGGTTTTGATCCAGACTGTGCTGCATCTTTTTGCAGTTTGGACCTATTCCATTTAGGTACATCAGGTTTAGAGGGGAAAGGCGCTGGAGGGAGAAAGCTACAGAGTAAAAGCATAAAACAAGTAACAGCAAAAACAATGAGAAAAAAGAGAAACCGGCTACAGAGAAAGCAGAGGCAGGAGCAGGAGAGAAAAGTTAAAGGACAGTTAGCACCTCATCAGAGCCACAGAACACATGTGTTTCACGTTGAGGGCATCTCTTTATTCTGTAACTCCAGGCAGCTGCTGGAAGGACACCTGTCAGTGGTGAGAATTTCCACTTGATTTTAGTGTTTCTGATCTTTGAGAGACAGGAGCTGGCCCTGGTGATGAGCGGAAGGCATGAGGCTGGTGGTAAAGGTACCTGGGTGGTGTGTCACACATGTGGCCAGCCCCAGAACTGGACCAAAGCGATGCTGCTGCCCTAACCCTGCTGACACAGTGCCCGAGGAGCATCCGGAGGCACGACCTGCCTGCCATTTTGTCTGGCCAAAAGTTGTGCTTGACAACTGTAGCTGTGTCTTAATTTGGGGATGTGTGAAGTGTGGAGAGAACAAAAGTGCTATAAACTCTAAATTACTATGTTTTTGCAAATCTGATTTAATTGCATTTTTAATTTACTGCTGCAGAAATCAAATCTGGCCCCCATACTGTCTGTACGAGACTGTAGAGTTGAGATGAACCAGACATGGCTTGATATTTGCTTTTTTATCCAATCTGACAAAGTTTCTAGGCAGTTTGTGTGAGAGATTTGCCAACTCCTAATCATCATAGCAACCATGTATCATTTTGCCAAATCTGTAAACATAGATTGATTTTTGATCTGTTAATAGGGCTATACAAACCCACAGCCACTCCAGTGAGATGATTAAATTCAGGGCACTTTGTTGAAATAAACTTCCTAAAACGTGGGGCTGGGTGAAACAATCAAGTTTCTGACAGAATTTATGTATTGGCCTCCCATGCTGAGAGCTATTAAACTTTTAACCTAATTTTTGCTGAGTTTTTGCCACGATATTTTTCCCCTCAGGGAAAGCACACATCTTTAGTTTTGAGAGGATTTTTTATCCATAGTTGAGAACTTACTTGATGAAGGAAGACCATCTTATTTGAGAAGTGCTTCAAAGGGAAATGCGGAGTGTGCTTTCTGTACTTGCAGCCTACTTTAGGCATATATCTGACAAAATTTCTCCTGCATGTGCAGTGTTGATTTTTAAGTTCAGCCAAAGCTACTTAGAAGCCTAAAGTTTGCTGCAGATCTTTGAATTGCAATTTGAAAGTAAAACTTGAAAGTACTTGAAACTTCTTAAATGTGGCTGTGAAGACCCAGGAGTTTTGTGTTCTCATTGTAAGAAATAGCAAAATAAACATCAGACAGGTAAATTAAGATATTTTATTGCAGGGCAGGCAGTACATGAGAATTAGTTGTAATAGCTTCAAAAGTAATTGTTTTTGACCCTATCCCAGAGCAGCCATTTCTAGGATAAGAGGGCAGCTTATTTTCTTTTTCTTCTTAGGCCTGGAGTTAAGTCTTAAGTTTTGCCTGCCAAAATGGGTCTGTTAATTCTGTAATCATGATTCAGATATTTTATATTTGTTACTAGGATCTCGGCTGAGACAGCTCATCTGTAAAGGTCACTGAGCAGATGTCAGGTGATGATAACTTTTCAAGTACTACTGGCATGAGTTAGATTCAGAGTGACAATTAGGGTTTAATTGTGATATTTTTGTCGGACAAGTTTTCTGACAATTTTTTTCTTTCTTTCTTGCTCTTCACTAGCAAGTGAAGGACTGTTTCTGTAGCAGGTTCGTGAAAAAGATTTAAATAGTTCACTTTAGCTTTCTCACATTTTGGATAATGTGATTTTTTGTTTGTTTGTTTGTTTAAATGTTGAAGTCTTCTCTTTAGTGTATAATCATTTCATTTTGACATTCCTCTGTTGTTTTAATGTATTTTATAGTACTTGTGCAGTATTTTATTCACACAAAAATACTGTATCTGGGTCTTACCATAGAGAACAGTTCAACATTTAAAACCAAGTATTTCAATTTATTATATTTGAAATTCTGTGGAATCTTTTCTTAAAAAAAAATATATAAGATTTTCAGTTATTCTAATTCGGAATAAAAATGCACTCTACAATATTTTGTTTTCCAGTTGTCTGTGTGCAATTTAGAGGAGGCGGCTCTAAGCTATATTATCAATTACAGCTCCAAACCACATTACAGATTACCCAAACTATGATGTTGTGTTCCTTCCATGGAAATCAATTGGACATTTAACATTATAACCTGTAGCATTTCCAGTGATTTCTGTTGGATTCCAGATGAACAGAGATACAGAAATGAGCTCCTGTTATGAGATGTTTCAAAGGTGGATGCTAGTTCTTTACCTTCTGGGTAAGTGCAGATGTACTGAAGTGTATTTGAGTTATGGATTCTTATGTTTTTTCCTGTTTTTATACCCAGCGTTGTACCTTATCCTCCTAGAAGCAAGGACTCACTGTTCTAGCAAGTTAGTCTTTCCTTTTTTAGCAATCTAAAATGATCATATAAAGTTTTACGTAAATGTTCGTCTCTGTTCTAGTACTTTCTTCTGTTTTCCAGCTATTTCTTGAGCTCCTATTGTGGTAAATTGTTAGCTGAAAACAATTTGGCCTCAAAACTCCATTTTTGAGGACCTTAATTAGCCCATACATGTTACTGTAATGGCAATAACAACTCTAGTTCTACTGTATTATTCTAGTAGAAGTTAAATTATATTTTTAATTACTTAGCTGATGTCAGAGAGAAGAGTATTGAAAAAGAGCTGGAAGAGAGGATGCATATTTTTTTTTACTTCAGGTACTGCTGTCGCCTCCCCCGCCCCATTTTGTATATAGTATATGGAAGGAGAGGCTAACTGCTTTCTATCTCGTTACTATCTTCAGTGTCATCTTTTACTAATTTTAACTAAATATTTTTTTAGTATATGTCTATCCTGAGTACTACAACACACAGCCACTGATTGCCTCACCACTAGATTAAAATCTACTCTGAATTAACAGTATCTTTTATTCTGTTCCTCATGAAAAAGTGAGTAAGTCTGAGTGTTCAATAAGTTGCATTCGTTTGTGTCACTGCTTGGTGGTTTTTTGGATTAGGTAAGGCTAAACTCTGAGGAAATAAAATGGCAGTTGAAATGTAGTTTGTTTTTTATCTGAAAGTAAGACTTCGCAGAGATGAGAACAAGAAAACAGTATTATGATTGACTCCTGGCTGGTTTGTGGGAGTTTCTGAACACCGTGTTGAAGACAGTCCCTTTGTTGAAAACCATGAAATTTCCCGATTCCCGACACCAGTAATGTGTTGAATGAAAGCTGGTTTATTTCTTGGTAAGGGTATTTGTGGAAATTGACTTAGTATCCATCTTACTCTCTGCTTCCTGTTTTTGTTTAATAAACATAGAAAGCTTCAGAGCAAAACTTCCCAAACAATTTTATTCAGTAACTTGAACAGGGTACATTGATGTATCTGTAGATACTCAGTGCGTACCTGTTTAATACCTAGTATTGAACTTCAATACATTATCATAATGATATATATTTTTAAATTATTATGGAGATTCAAAAAAGGATATTTCAGTTTAAATTAAGTCAGAATATATGTATATTAATTTTGAATTAGAATTTCAAAAAGGCTTGGGAGTTTTGGATATTTCAAGTAAATGTAATACCTCTGCTGAATAACAGGTTATAGGCCAGGCTGGATGAGGCTCTGAGCAACCTGATCTGGTTGGAGATGTCCCTGCTCCTTGCAGGGGGTTTGGACTAGATGACCTTTGAAGGTCCCTTCCAACCCTAACCATTCTATGATTTTATGATTTGTGGAACCGAAAAAAAGAAATACTTGTATGATAATATAAAACTTGATTTTTCAGGAGTGCTGAGCACCCACAACTCACTATGATGCTCTTAGTATATACTAATTGAAACATAAGACTTTGCAAAATAGCATTTGTTCTTTCTTAGGTGTAAAGGAATTTAGAGATCTCCTTGTTTGGGAGTTGCCTAACTATGTGTTGGTCAGTGATGTTTAGACAAATGTGAAGTGTTTGGGGCTCAGGTAAACCATCTGGTCTTCTAGCAACTAAGGAACCTGATACAGAGAAGCTGTTAACAGCCACTGACTTTGACAGTGCTTCCAAGCGCACAGCGCTGAGCTTAGGGAAACTCTGGTTTGGTATGGCAGGCAGACATGGTTTGTTTTATGCCTTTTCAGGAAAGTTTTTTGTTATGTTTTGTTGTGTTCTCTTTTTTAAACAGTGTTGAAGCTTGTGTTGGAATAAGAACTGGGCTGTAATCTTTTGGGGGGTGCTTAGTCTTAATGAATGAATACCATCAGAAAAGAGAGATAAGCGTCTATGAGACTTGTGCTTTCCTTGAGAGTTGATCATGGCCTCCCTCTTCCCCACTCCTCAAGAAGGGATAAAGATTACTGCTTTCTCAGAGTATTTTCTGAATATATGAAAAAAAGTAAATATGAACTTGTTTTTTATTTCAGAAGTGCCATGAGTTCACTATCTTTATTAAGACACTGCATCTTTATTAAGAACTGCATGTTCATAGAATAGTTAGGCTTGGAAAGGACCTTTAAAGGCCGTCTAGTTCAAGGAGCAGGGACATCTCCAACCAGATCAGGTTGCTCAGAGCCCCAGCCAACCTGGCCTTGAATGTTTCCAGGGATGGGGCTTCCACCACCTCTCTGGTCAACGTGGTCCGGTGTTCCACCACCCTCTTAGTAAAAAATTTCTTCCCTGTGTCTGATCTGAATCTGCTCTCTTTTAGTTTAAAACAATTAGCCCTTGTCCTATCACAACAGGCCCTACTAAAAAGTCTGTCCCCAAACAGATAATCTAGGTACACCAGAACAGTTTGCTGGGGAACAAAATTGTAACAATTCCTTGGGAGAGTATTAAATAACGGACCATAGATAGAATTCACCTGATTATATCTTTACCAGAGCAGCAGTGAAAAGTTCTTTCAATAACGGGATTTTTAAAAGCATTTTACAATGACAACCTTTAATTAGAAGGGTAATTATTTTTATTGCATTTTGTGATGTATTTTTCTAACATAATAGCAAACTGATTTCCTGCATTGTCCTTCTAGTGAAGAAAAATCTTTTCGAAGTGCATAATTTGAATTTAAATGGATGCAAACCTTTGTACTCAGCTTGCACAGCATGCAAGTGATAACTTAAGAAAAATACAGCTTTGTGACACACTGATTACTTTTGTAAAGATAGAAGTATATTCTCCCTTTGATGAGTGTGTCTAACTTCCATTAGTGCTAATGGAAGTTATGCATTTATGCTTTGAAGAGTCTACACTGCAATTAATTATAACGCTTTAAAGAAAATGTGAGATGTTATTGAAAGTAGAGATTCTTTGGTGTTGAAATGTTTTTTCTTATTTTCTGCCTTGTTCCCCTTCCTTCTGTGAATGCTTTGACATTGACTGACATATTGTTATGAAATCTTCTAAATAATAGTGTCATGTTTAGTTGTAATTGCATTATGGTGTATTGATAGTTAAAGTCACCTCACATCTAGTTCTTAGGTATCTAGCCTACCTCCTGTAGGTCTCTTTTTTTTTTTTTTTTTTTTTTTTTTTTTTTCTGTGTACCTTTAGCTGACAGCTGAATAACTGTTCCATTAAGTTATCAGTTCCAAGGTTAACCTCAGATCAAGTTTTATCTGACTGAAGTTGAGGTAGATGGGTGAGCTGTGTTCCTTGTGCATTTCCTTAATTTTCCTTTTGTGAGCAAAAACCAATGAGCATCAGAAAATGAATAAATTGTCCCTCGATCCTATGATTCAAATCTGATTGCAAACAGGAATCAGCACTCAAGAAAAAGCTGAATGGATTAGAGGAAAACAAGGATTAGTTGTTGCTAATAGTCACTCATATTGAAGGTGATGCAAATACAGTAGGTTCATCTGGAAACTAAAAGCAATTAAGCAATTTATTCTTTAACTAGAGTTTTTGTACTATTCACTGGGTAAAAGACTGGCTGGATGGCTGAGCCCAGTCTTGTTATCACTGGTCTGGATGAGCAGATTTGAGTTCTCCCTCTGTAAGTTTGCAGATGACACCAAACTGGGCAGCAGTGTTGATCTGTTCGAGGGTAGGAAGGCTCTGCAGAGGTATCTGGACAGGCTGGTGGTGAGGACCGAGGTGAACTGTATGAGATTCAAAAAGGCCAAGTGCCAGGTCTTGCACTTTGGTCATAGCAAGCCCGTGCAATGCTATAGCCATGGGGAAGAGTGGCGGAAAAGCTGACCAGCAGAAAAGGACCTGGGAGTGTTGGTCAACAGCTGGCTGAACGTGAGCCAGCAGTGTGCCCAGGTGGCCAAGGAGGCCAACTGCATCCTGGCTTGTATCAGGAACAGTGTGGCCAGCCGGAGTAGGGAAGTTATAGTGCCCCTATACTTGCACTGATGAGGCCGCACCTCAAATACTGTGCTGTTTTGCGCCCCTCAGTACAGGAAGGACATTGAGTCGCTGGAGTGTGTCTAGAGAAAGGCGATGAAGCTGGTGAAGGGTTTGGACCACAAGTCTTACAGGGAGCGGCTGAGGGAACTGAGGTTGTTTAGCCTGGAGAAGAGGAGACTGAGACCTTATCGCTCTCTACAACTACCTGCAAGGAGGTTGTAGCGAGGTGGGTGTTGGTCTCTTCTCCCAAGTAGCTGGTGATAGGACGAGAGGGAATGGCCTCAAGTTGGAACTGGTAAGATTTAGGTTGGATATTACGAAAAATTCCTTTACTGAAAGAGTGGTCAGGTATTGGAACAGGCTGCCCAAGGAAGTGGTGGAGTCACCATCCCTGGAGGTGTTCAAAGAATGTGTAGATGCGGCACTTTGGGACACGGTTTAGTGGGTATGGTGGTGTTGGGTTTACAGTTGGATTTGATTGTCTTAGAGATATTTTCTAACCTTAATGATTCTATTATATTCTATTCTAGATAGGTAAACGGACATTTTATTTTTAAATGTTTTGTCTTTTCCTGACACGTTGAGCTCCCTTTATGGATACTGTTTCTTTTTGTCTCCAGTTTCTTATTATCCAGTACACATATTTTCTTGATTTAGAGAGATGTCTTTTATATTTGTGTATTGAGTTTCATGAGAGAAATATTTTCTTACTGGCTCAAGTCAGGGTGTTACTTGACTACAGAGTTGCTGATGAGAATCCTGACATCCCTCACCAAGCAGCGCGAATGTGCTGATGTGATAGTTTAGTTTGAAAACATGTAATTATGATAATGGCAAAAGAGCAAGTCTCTATGGGGACTTAGATTTCCTTCCATAATGCAAACAAAAGACACTCTCAAAATGTAAGTTCTGTTGTTTCATCTATTATAATGGGCAATTAATCAAGACGCAGTGAGAAAACTATGCTGATAACAGTAAAAGCTGGCACGTATCTTTCTAATTTGTATTGCAACAAATTGACAGATGTAATCGCAACAGAGGAGGATGTTTAAATAAAATTAGAGCTGTGATAGGAAATGACAAAGGGAAGAAACTGAGAGTTAGGGATGACATTTTATCTTGTTTTAAAGCAGCTGTGAAATGGAAAAAGACCATCTCAGTGGCATGAGTTCTGCTGAAACAGATGAGCTGTCAGCCCTAACTACAAATTCCTGGCTTGGTATTTGGTTATGATATATCAATTGCACTAACAGGATATGGTTTGGTCTGTGATTTTCTTGTTTTTATTGTGCTTCAACACAACTGGAGAATGGATTAAAATGCTTTTATTTAAAATGGGAACAAGCTGGCAAAGCTTATTTTCTAACCTGTATTGATACTGATTTATTGATGTACATATAATATATGAATTGCTTTCATATATGCCTGTGTTTGCCTACAGATGCTGTATTTGATTAAGTGTAAAATATTTTTTATTTTTGAATCAGTAACCAGGATGGTTACCTATGGTTAGGGTATATTAGAACTGTAACATAAACAGAAATAACTATTTTTCTTCTACAAAATCAACTGAGTTTGGAGACGTGCACGTAAACTAAAACTTTCTCTTAAAGGAAGACTGGAGCATGATGTAAATCTCTGATTGGCTCTTCATTGAGTGCCATATGCTACCATAATCTCTCATCTTTAAAAAGCGCTTGGGTGTTACAATGCGTATTTACATAAAAAAAAGCTCTTCTGTGAAACAAAGTTTATGTGAACTAGTAAGTTATTATCTAGTAGAAGGCTGAAGTTCCTACCTTTGCATCAGTGCAAAAAAAAAAAAAAAAAAAAGCGCTGATTTCTTTGAGCAGGAATCTCTTATTTCTGGAACCATGGAAATAATTACCTCAATGAGAATATGCATCATCTCAATAGCCATTTTCCTCCGTAGATACTCAGGTGCTTTATCAATGAGAGGATGTGAGGAAATTGAGGCATAGCACTGAAGAAATGAAAACAGTAGTTGAAGAGAAGGAAATGACAAACTCTTTATTTCCAGGGTTGAGATGGCAGGAGATGATTGATCTGGGCTCTGTCTGTGTTAGCGAGTAGTGCAGGTCTGTAGGAAAGGATTTTCAAAGTGAATCGGCTGGTGCTGGGACCAGCCTCATCCCTGTTTGCTAACAGGGACGTTTTGTTCAGACCAGCTGCAGTCTGGTCCCACAGATGGAAGGATAACTGCTGCTGAAATGCATCCGGTGCCCTCCTGGAAACGTTTTGTTTCACTGTGCAGAACCCCAGTTTGTGTGCTCCCAAGATTGCTCTGTAATGTGAAACAGCATGGTTGAAGTCAGAGAAATCGGATGAAGAGACAAGTACCTGCCAGGAGTGGTTTAGATATTGCTGGTTGTAAGCAAGGCAGGGGAAGTTGCAGGAGGAGGAGATCGGGGGAAGAAGGAATTTGATGAAGGGGAATAAATGCTTTCTTGGCGTCTTATCTGGTCTGTCTTCTCTGATTTTTAAGTTCAGAGGCTTCTCCTGTTCTCCCAGGGGAAGGGAGCGTTCCTGGGAAGTGAGCTCAGCTTTCTTCACTCCCTTTCCTGCGTTTATGGGACATTCCTCCTCATCAGAAATACTGATTAGCCTGTGAAGCCCATCATGAACCTTGTTATGGTGATTTGTCTCTATGCTTTTTGCATATTATTATGATGACTACCTTGCAGTAGGAAACCCTGAGAGAAAGACATTCCAGGGTTGAAAAACTTTTCCACAAAACAATAGAATGACTTTACCCAAAGCTCTTGGGTAGCAATTAAGGGTAAAGTTTAATTTTAAAAAAATCTGCTGAATTAATTTACATAATACGTATATTAAATCATAAAGGATATGCTTATGCTGCTGATCTTTTTTAATTGAACTTAAATGACTACCAGGAGTAATCCACAATTGTTTGTGGTATGTCTAGAGTAACATTTACAGTTTTGTGCTTAACTCAGTGTAATGGCTATTTAATTAATTTGAGTTAAAAGGAGAACTTGTGCTGAATGGTCTTTTCCTGTTTCATCTCATGATGGCTCAGAGGTGGCCAGGTGTTAATTCTGAAGCCATGAAGTCACTCAGGGTGGATGACTTTCATGAAGTGGGATGAAAAATCTGTGCTGCATACCTTCTCTGCTAAAGCCCAAACATTCTGAATTACAGTACATACTGCAAAGCATATTTTTATCTGTGCTGGTTTTTTTCCGGATTGGATGCAAAGAAGAGGGATAATGGCAATTGTATGTTGTTAGGTTTTGGTTTTTAGGTGCTGAACACTGTATGTACTTTTTTAATACATATGCCCAACACTCTGTGAACCTGATTTTTATTTAACAAGGTTCCTTAACCTAACATTTAAGTAGAAAATTACATTTCCCAGAAATGGACGGACATTTTTAACTTTAATTTCCTGAAAAGTGCTGATTTTTACGATGCTTTTACAAACAATGTACTCAGGGACTCATGTTTATATGTAATTAAGCTCTATAAAGAATAAATACTTGTTACCAGCAGGGAGTCACCTCTTGCCTTAGCCTTGATACTTAGTAATTTCTTCATTGTGTGGCATTTTTAAAATCAGCAGTTCCCCAAAAAGCTAAAAGCAAAAAATTTCAAGTCAATATAAAAATAAATAATCAGGCATCTTTGAATAATAACAGCTTACAACACTATCTAGACCAGCAATTCATTTTGGTATCAAAATACCTTTCCAATGACCGATGGCCTTTTTTTCACTTACCCCTATCTATCAGGGTGCAAATGCCAGTATTTAGCACTTAATGCGAAAAAAAAAAAAGCGATTGTGCTCTAACCAATGGCAAAAATATTGAGGGAATTTAAATCAATCTCCTTGAAGGGAGTTTCTGTAACAAATTAATTTCAGTAGCTTTCTTAAGCTTCCATATTTTCTCCTGCCCGAGTGTGCTGCCTTATAAGTGAATGGTGAAGTTTAGATCAAACATAAAGAAATGTGCCGAAGCTGGAGAAATCAATAAAAGCCACAGGAATTTGGAATCCTTGTGTGTTATTCAAAAAAAGGGGCTTCTTCCTGAAAAGCTAGACTTTTCCATGCACATCAGCACCCAGTGAGGCAGAGCCACTGAAACAAACCAGAGAAGTAGAATAATGTCAGAATGCTCGCTACTTGTGCTCCATGCTGTACCTGCCAAGGTAAGCACTATCTCCAGGAAATGTGTTAAATCTTTAAACGCTTCTGTGAAATAATTCCAAGAGAACTGCTCTGCAGAAAATGCCTCTTGCCCGCAGGGAAGTAATATGAGGCAGACCCCTTGCTCTCTAGTTGGTGAGGAATCACAAATTTAGAGCAGTCTGATTTTAGATGACAGTGTATCCACATAGAAACAAGAGCAAATTTGAAACTCAAGAATAAAATGTTTGAAACTGGGATTTCTTTTATTTTGCAACTCTGTTAAACAACTGTGTTAATAGATATGGGGGATATGTATATTTTACCTCACTCACATTGGTTTCATAGCAGCATATCTCCAGGGATTTCAAGTGTTACTTACTTCATTGTTTTCTGTAGCAATAAACTTAGACTGAAATATTCTTCATCTAAAGGCTCATTCTTGCCTAACAGTGAGCCTTAATCAAGTCAGACTGGCATTTTTTAATTACAAAGCTATGTGGAGAAGTAAAAAAAAATCAAGAAAGAGTCCTGTATTCCACCATGCAATTGAAACGCTAGGTATGCAGGAATTTCCTTTCTCCAACAGTGCAAGAGTTAATAATTTAGGTTCTTTACTTAGAAACTGTGATGTCACCTCCTGAATTGGGAAGAAATGCACAATTTCATGAATGCTAACTTCTTCAAGGAGGCTGTGTTTATGGAAATGACCAACATCCTATGTTTCTGCAAACAGTCCCATTTCTGTTCTTCCTGAAAGCTCGTGTCACATCTAACCAAAACCTGAGTATAAATCTGCTTCCTTTCTGTGGAAAAGTCTGTTCCAGTTCAGGTGTACCCAAAATGCAGCAGGTGGAAATCCTTGTTAGTTGTGTGGAGCTGCAGGGTAGGAGCTGTGTTAGTGCAAGCAGGTCAAAGAGATGGGAGCGGTCAGCCCTTACAGCTCTTATGACTCATTGCAAGGAGTTTGAATCTGTTCCTCAAAGTGTAATAAGACATGCTACACGCTTGCCTGTTGAAAACTACTGTGTTGGCAGCCTCACTCCATCATATTTAATGTGGCAGGGAGAAGCTCTGCAAACCCTTAGGTGAGTATCCTGTTCAGATACAGGATTAGTGATGTGTTTCATGGTAGGTGATTCTCCCAGAGGTTATTATTATTATTATTTTTTTAAGACTTACTTTTTACAATGGGAATCTTTAAATATTATTTTACTGGGGAGATAATATTTTCTGACAGAAGGAAACAAGTTGATTAAATGGCTAATGTAAAATAGTGCTGAGGTAAATTTTTAATTTGGAAATTAATGTGTGCTGCATGTGGCCTTGCATTGTACAGATTTTGTATTCTGTACACTCAGATCAGCCATCTCATTTACGTCTTGGTGTTGTAGGATGTTGATCATAGCTGGAGAAAAAACAGTTGTAAGTCAGATTACAAAAATGTGTTTGTATCTATTATCTTACTTTTTGCCATCACGCCAAGTGGGAGGAGGTGGATGTAATCTTTGTTTTCTAGCAATCTGAGAACAAAGAAGGAGCACCTCCATGTAGTGCATTAACACTGGTTACATGGCTGAATCCAAACAGTAGGTACACTGAATCCAAACAGTAGGTATGTGAGGTTTCCAGAAAAAGACAATATCTTTTTTCTTTCCTTCCTCCAGGATAATTTTAGGGAAAATGTATAACAGAAGCAGGGAGAGTGGAAGAAAATTCAGTTATTAACTAACATACTTATTTTCACAGAACCTGTAATGGGCAGCATCTTGTAGGGACACCTGCAAAACCAGACCTTTCATAAAAGCCGTGCAGCCTAAATTTACCTGAAAGTCAGAAGTGATTGATCTCAGGAGCACTAATGAGTAAGGCACATGGTTGCTTAAGCAGTTGGGATTAGGTGGGAGAATACCAGGCTATGCAAAGAAAAGTACCAGTAAATTTGTGAATGACGTCAGTCTGAGCATAGTTAGACATGTGACAGGTTGTACAGCTTGGTTTTCTAAACATACTACTCAGTTTTCTGTAGAAGTGCAGCTTCTTTTATCAAGAACAAGTTCTCTGTGATGTGAGGTGTAACATGTGCCTGATGGTGTTGCTTTGCAGATTTTTTTATTAGTATTTCAACTCTCTGTGGACAAATTGTTGAAGGACTTCTGGACAAGCATTTTTGTATTTCCTCTGAAAGTCTGATCATTGTCTAAGAAGGCGCTTGGTAGAAGCCACTCATAAGTCAGTCCTACAATATAGTTCTAGCTTTTATCAGGATACCACAGACTTGAAAGTTGTGGTTCTTAGTCCAGACTAAAACCTTCAGTGAAACCTGAACAAAGCTTAGTTCGAGACACCGGAAGCATGATGATTGTCTTGCACGAACATTTAGTACTATAAAAGCCATTGTTAAATGCATTTCATTTGGTTTAAAAGGTGGATATATGTATTACATGGTATTATAAGATATTCATGTGTAGTATGCAATATGAAATATTATGTAATATATCATATATATAGATAATGGAGTCACTTAAAAATTGCATCACTAGTACTCCAATACAAACCTCTGACAATTATAAGAAGGGAAAGCAGTGAGCTCTGTCCTTTTCCCCTAGATACAGGCTTGCTGTATTTATTCCCAGTGGGGTGGAGGATGGTGACAGTGAAGCTAGCAGGTGTCCTGCCTCACTTCACGGCTCAAATGTGACAGAAGAATGAACTCTTCCGGAGATGGATAGTGTCATCTTTGGAATTATAGCTTTTCCATAAGATGAATATTTTGAAAGTGTCTCCAAAGTGCATGTCAACTTAAAAAAAAAAAATACAGAGAGGATGAAGACAAGCATGTACTAGTCTGATCTAGTAGAAATCCAAAGCTAGGTAAACTCCCTTGTTTCTGGGAAATACTGTTTTATTCTGATCCTGAGACTATTAGACTATTATGATTAAAATTGGTAGGACTTCTGCCATTTTACTCGAGGTTAAGCTTTCACCATTAATCTAACTTTGCTCTGTCAAAGCTTTGCTCAGTCTAATTACCACTTGCCTGAAGATCTCCTATGACAGCAAGATCAAAAGGTTCATTATGTGTTCTAAGAAAATCTTTTTTCTATCCATATTATGTCTCCATTTTAATGTAATAAAGGAAACACTTCTCTAACAGAGAAGGGAAACAATATAAATGTTGTTTGTTACTGTACTTGAGGCATTATTCTATCATCTTTTTTTGTCCTGAATTGAGTACATTGTCTGTAACTTTTTTTAGAAGTGGAAATTTGTGTTTCTAGCCATCTTCTTTTGCTTTCCATAGATTCTTTTGTCATAGGTATAGAAAATGAATTGAAGATGTACCTCTGAAATGGCTGTTTTTAACATGTCTTTTCCACCACATCCCTTTTCCTTGTGCAGTTTGATTGTCACAGTCAGATCCTCTACTGCACTGAAAACAGAATATATCTGGTTCTATTCTATTTTATTTTCCTAAGAAATTACAGTTAATTCAGAACTCACTCTTGTAAACAAATTCTTTAAAACGTTCTTCCCAGTGTACGCTCACTTGTGCTTGTCTCTGCTGATAGTATTTTGTTGCTGGTTTTGTGGGCTATTGCACTTTACTGGAAAACGGGAGTGTGGAAAGGGACTGTGAATGTTGTGGTATATGATCTGTTGTCTGGACAGAACTGTCAGGTAGTGAGATATACAGATGGTCTTCACCACACAAACTTAGACTGAAATTTGTGGTTCTGGCTGAAGACCAGCCCCAAGTCCTGTTCCCATGTGCAGATGTAGGCTGGGTTGGTGTCCTGGTTTTGGCAGGGATGGAGTTAAGTTTCCTCTCAGTAGCTGGTATGTTTTGGATTTTGTGTGTGAAGAATGTTCATAAACACCCTGATGATAGGAGTTGTTATGAATGAGACCAAGGACATCGTCCTGCTTTCCAAGTCTTGCTGATTTGTAGATGCAGGAAGCTGGGAGAAAGATGGACAGAATAATTGATCCAAACTGGCCAAAGAGAGTATTCCATGCCATAAACATCATGCTCAGTATATAAGTGGGGGCTGGCCAGGGCGGATATCTGCCTTCCTGGTATCCATCTTTCCTCCTCGTTTTGCTGGCATCGTTCCCTCTGCCTTGCTCGCTCCCTTTTGCTCATTTGCTTGCCGCTTGGTTTTGTTTCCGTGATCGCTGCTCGGGATGGGCTGTACCGGTCATTGGGACATCGGGTGGTGAGAAAACACATATTGTTCACTTTGTATATTTTTAATATCCTTATATTCTGTTATTATTATAGTTTTCCCTTGTTATTTTAGTAAATTGTCTTCATCTCAACCTACGAGTTCTCCTTCCTTCCCAATTCTCTCCCACATCCCCCTGGGGAGGGGGAGGGTGAGCGAGAAACTGTGTGGTAATTCAGGCTAAACCATTATGGTTGGCTACATGACACCAATGCAAAGCTTCTGGAATGGTCTTTATTTGAAATAGAAAGAGGCTGTGATTTTTCCAGAGGTCCTGCATGAATTGTAGGCAGCAGCAGTTGTGAACTGAAATTGTCTCCTTACTGTCCTGTACATGCTTCTTTTGGCACACATTCCCTTCAGTGACAGACTAGTTCTAAAACTCTTTCGGAGACACCAATAACTCTTCATTTGTCTCTTCTTTATTCATGTTGTTGTCTGAGCTACGGAACTGTTCCTCCAGTCACCTTGGGGGAAGAGGCTTACTTTAGTGTAGTCAATGAAATGATGAACTATTTTCATGCTAAATGCTCTTCTGATTTTCATGATGTTTCCCTGGTGGGCCACTTGCTACTCTGGTGGGGATATGCAAACTAACTGCCTCTTTGCTGTCAGCAGTGCATCTGGCAAAAGCTCATTTCTTATTAGTACACGTAAACTTCAGTGGTGTCATCACAGAGGTTTATCATCACCAAAGCATATGTTTTGGATTGTGTGAGGAGGAATCACACTTACAATGAAGTTTTGGGAGTAGATTTGGGCAACTTACTCTCTTTTGTGTCTAGAGTAAAGCAGAAGAAATACTTGAGAAATAGGAGTTGAGATATGTATAGTAAACAGAGAAAAGTGAGGCAAGTCTTGATGCGATCATCTGCAGGCAACCACCTCCCCCGTGCATAACACTTAATGCTCTGGCACTGAGAAGAAAACCTTTTACAGCACATGTCTTTTACTTTATTCTTAAAAAATCCAAACTAAATGCAGTCTGCCCTGTGGGAACTGCTGAATGTCTATCTCCCAGGTGAACAAAGACAAGGGAATACTGAAAGCCTGCTAGGGTTTTATCTATGTCAAACTAATTCAGATAGATATTGCAGTCATGAGCAGAGACACAAAAAAATCATAAACAGATGAATTAAGTATTTAGAAAAAAATATCAAATTATATATCTGAATTGAAAAATGAGATTCAGGAGATCTTGGCACTGTTCTTGAGCTTAATGTTTATATTATTTATTTAATCACTAATACAAAAGACCAAGTGCTGTAATATTGGTGATGATGGACTATCACCTTGGTTCATCCATCATTAGTCCTTAGAGTTCGATTTTTAAATACAAAATGTTGTCAATGATTAAGTCTGCATAAATGTGGTTTGCTAAAGGTTGTAGTCCTGAAAGATCTAAATTAACACATACAGGAAGGTCACTTTGCTATAACTGTGAAGGCCAGTCTCATCTTTTTAATTACATTAACTTTTATATCTTTCTATCTGCTACTGTGTCTGCTTCATTATTTTATTTTGGCAATGTCATATCTATAACTCTTCTCATATACTTTGGATAAATAATTATTATGTTGCAGAATTCAAGAAAAGATCGGACAGTCCTGAATCTTTGAGTATCCTCTGTCCAAGATGATGCAAATAATTTCCATTCACTGTAATTAACATTAAACTTCTGAATTTCTTCCAAGGTTTCTCATCCTTTACTCCAGCAATTTGTCAGGAGGAAATAGTAGGAGCTTTTAATTAACATTCAGATGACTCCTCTTTTGTTTTATTGATAGTTTCTACGATCATTCACCCTCATCACCTTTGCATAGGCCCAATATCTTGCCCTTCTTTGGAAACTGCAAAATCAATTTGGTTCAAAGTTGCACCTAGCACTGTGCTGTCCCGAGATGGAACACTTACTGGGCACGGAATATGCAATGAACACTTCATTTCATCCTCTACAATTTAGTGCAGAGTTGGTTGGGGTTTTTTTTTTTTGTGGTTTTTTTTTTTTTTTTTTGGTTTTTTTTGTTTTTTTTTTTTAAACCCAGGCTCTGACATGGCTGTTAGCATGAATGTTGTAGGGTATATGCATGGATCAGATAGTCAAGGAACCCTTCTTGCTGTTCAGGTATGAAACTGGCTTTTGTTTCCCAGATAAATGACAGAAGTACCACCCTCTGGTGTGTTCTGGAGCAAGGGTTTTTCAGTGCTTTGTGCTGCAGTGGTTTCATTTTGGATAGAATGATTAAGTATTCATTGATCCTGAGTGCTGCACAGATTGTAGCAGGCAAAGTACTTGACTGGGAGTAGGGTATTTGACTCCCAAACTGGATGTCAAAAGTCTGCAATACATTTTGTGAAACGTGCTGCTGCAAAGCTTAAAATTATATAATTATACAATTTCAGCAGGGACTATAATACCAGTTATTTGATCATCTGAAGTAACAATTCAGTAAGCATGGATGAGAAGGGATGTTTGAGAGTTTTAAAACAGATTGCGAATGATACTGAAGGTGAGACGGAGGCTGTTCGTTTCGACATTTCAGACAAGTGACATAACAACATGCTGTTGAGCTGAAAGAGGAACAAGTGGAAAACAATTCATTGAAAAAAAAAAATGAAAGAAGAAAAGTGTTTATGACTGTGGCTCTGAAAAATGCTCTTTCCTGGTTTCCCTAAGTTCTGGTTGGCTAAGTGCCTGCATGCTGCAACAGCAAGTGTTAGTAAGAAGCTTTTATTTAATTTAATAAGAAAAGACAGCAATATAGTGCTGAAGTAGAAAAAGTTTCCCAGGTTTCTTTTTACTGAAATGTTTGATTGCAGCACTATTGTACAGTGTTACCAAACTGTAATTACATATACATGAAATACTTTGTACATGACAACGCAGTTCTTTCGTAGAATTTAATTTCTGTTCTAAAATGGTTTCTATTTTGTAGAGCTCTGAAATACCTGTTCTGTTTTAGACTAAAACTTTCGAAGGTGAGCTGTTTGACCTACACCCGAGTTCCCACTAAATTTAATTGTTTGCAAGATGAATGGTGACATCTAGCCATAAGGACTTAAAATTTATTTTTAATGTTGCTGATAGATGAATGCTGACTTGTTAGTTCCTTTCAGTCAGCTATTTCTATAAATTTTTGAGATGAGTGTTCTGTAAATTGATGACAAGTGTGCCATCACAAGGTTTCTTCACCTAGGCAAGGTTGTGCCAGATGCCTCCAAAATAGTCTTGTGGGTTTTTTTTTTTTTTCTTTTAGTATTAAAGTATCACACTATGGTATGTCAGGGAAAAAAGGATTGTCTGAGAGGCTGATGTTGAAAGCGTTGAGATTAATTGCTTTAGCTTTATGTGTTCTGCTCAGACGAAAGAAAGAAGCTCTTCCAGACTGTGGTCTGGGGTGCTCTGAGCTGACTGCTGAAGGGGCACATTTCTTTGGATTTCACTTCAGATCACATCTTGGGATATAAACTCTCATATACAAAAATATAGTTTTAGATACTCTCCTAAATCCTTTGGTGTGTTTGTGGTTCGTAATCACAAATCTTAAGCTTTTAGCTTTTCCAATTTGATGCTAGGAAAAGGAGACATTGCAAATCTGAGTTAGCGTGCTTCGGAGGGAGGCTTGGTGCCTGATTTGTATGGAGTATGGCCAGAGCTGAGAGAACCTGTGAGAGATAAGGTAAAGACAAAAATCTGCTTTCTGCTGTTCAACACACCACTTACAACAACATTAATGTACCAGAATCCCAAGACTGAACTGTGAGAGGAAGGTGCAACACCAGAGAATCATGTCTGATAGCCTTTGGCAGGTCTCTGCAGCTGCAGGGTTTCTAATAGCAAAAACCGCTGTGCACGCCAATCATCCTGGTCCCAGACTGTTTTTCTTGGAGTATCTACTTATTTGCAAGAGCTGGGAGTCTGTACACTTTTTTGTCTCTAACTTAATATTTTTATTTTAATCCTTTATCAGCAAGATTCTTTTAATGGTTGTGTGTAAGCTCATATAACCAGCAGTAAAATCCATAAGAATATTGGAGGGGGAAATATTATTCTACATATTGAAACACCTCTAAAATTTGGCTTAGGGAATATGCTCCTCAGTGTCTGCTGTACCGCCTTGTTAGAGTCCTGAAGAATCTAACATAGTCAAGTGTTAACTAACTGTACATTTTGGTGTACAGAAATTTTATTACTTGAGTTCATCAGAATTTTTCTTTAAGGCTGCGTGGCAATTTCTTAATTGCTGGAAGAAGAAATGACTGTAACATGTGAGATCTCTTGGGAAACAAGTGATGGTCCTAAGGCATCAGTTCAGACTTTACATAGGAGTTTCGGTATTAAAATATTTATTTGGCTCTAAATTAAAGACTTGATTACCTTGTATTGTAAGCCTTAAGTTGTGGTTTATAATTCAACTGACAGAAGCCTCTTTAGATCTTTCTTAGGATTTAAAAGGATTTATTATCTTTGTATTAATCTAACAATTTAGCCAATTTGATTATTTGATTCAAATACAATATTGAAGTCAGCTTGCTGGCTTGACCTGGGTTTGATTGCTATGCTGCTTTATTTCTGATTCAATTTATGGTTATTGATTGTAGTTCTTGAGTTTTTGGTTTGTTTTTTTTTTCCACTTCCTCTACTGATCTTTTTTTTTTTTTTTTTTTTTTAATGTGTTTAAGATATTGGGTTGTATTTCTTTCAAGAGAAGTGGTATTTCTGATGACCTGGTTAAAAGTCTGAACCAGTTTTGTTTTATCAGATATACACCTTTTCGTACTTAGTAACAAAACCCTGAGACAAATTCAGCAGGAATTTTGGACATAATTCCACTGAGTAGCAGGTATGTCACAGCTTATAAGTACTAAAGAATTGACATCACCTAGTGTTCACTGAGCCTGCAGATGTCAAAATTTTGCCATTGACTTTTTTGGGATGGAAGCTTCATCCACTCATCAGTCAATCCATTTCTGTTTAGGTGCTTGTTTACCTCTTCGGGTTTTTTTTTTTAAATTTTATTTTTTTATCAATAGAAAATTACTGTCAGGGAGAAAATATACAATATTCATGTATTGATATATGATAGTGGTTACCTGTAGGATAGAATTATACAGAAATTTAATGTTAAAGATGAAGAAAAAACTTTAACTATAGCAAAGAATATATTTTACAAATATAAACTAATTTTTATTGTGTAAAAAAAAAAAAAATTAAAAATGGGAAAAAAAATGGTTGTGGAGTGCTCCGGTTGTTTCTTTTTAGATCTATTGGATTTTCACCAATTATGATTTAGCGAAACTATACTTCATTTGCATCCTTCTCTTCTGACCTCTTTCATATGTGGGTTTTACAAAATATTTTTCTTGTCACAGAAAGTGAAAGTGACTGAAACAACCCACATTTTGCAATTCTAAGCATGTATTATGCTTTTTACTAACAACCTTCTGTTTGCCTTGGGTGAAAATAGTACATACAATGTGGAAATAGTGGCTTCATTGTAGTTTTATTCATGTTTTTTTTAAAAAAACCCACTGTTTCAAATTCCACACTCTCTAAGTATTTTTTGGCTGGAATTTGTCCTCAATGTATGTTATCATGCCTAAAATTAAAAAGTCTTTTTTTTTTTTTTTTTTCCCCGATTCTGACAATCACTAGGTATTTATTTAACAAATGCTGGAGAGTTCTAGATCAGGCTGTCTTTGAATATGTCTGATGGGATCCAGACAATGTCCTCATCCTGCAGGAAGTCTCGGACAGTGTATCATTGCATCATGGGCATTTTGACTGAGAAGGAGTGACAGGGAAGGAATTTACCTGTATCTAAGGGATCTGAGCCACAGAATGATCTTGGGACTCAGGAACTGCTGCAGAAATTAGGGTAATAGTTGTTTTACACTGTCCTTGCTAATGATCTAGTGGCTTGTTCGTGTGTACTGAGAAGTAAAAATAGCTCTTCATTGATGAGTGAAACTTGTGCTTTTCCCAGTGGTTTGTTCAATTACTAAATGGAGTCGGTGAATGAACCACAAGGAGGATAAAACAAGATAAAGTTCTAAAGAAATCATGTGTATGTGTTTGTGTCTACAAAATAAATCCTAGATTGCTCTGTTCTTCCCAAGACTAAACCTAGGATACTGAGGAATATACTAAGCAGGAAGATGACATCAGCCTCAGTGGGCAAGATATTTAGATTAGAGGAGGTGGTGAAATTTCTAAAAATTGTGGACTGCTACACCTAAAAGCTTTTGGGGAATTTTCCTTTTTTAAGCAGGTAGACAAGAACCATCAGGAGATTGAGAAAGAGGCAAAAATTACAGTAGAAATATTCAAGTCCTAAAAACCTGCATATGGAAATAACTGAGATGACTGAAATGTTTTAAGTGATAGTTGAGGGAACCTGGGATGGGAACTGCAGATTTGAGGGAGAGGGAGAGGTAACTCCCCAGCTGTTGATCACCAGTGGTCTTGAATGGGTCTGTGTCTCTAGTCTAAGAGGAAAATGTACATTTATTGTTCTTCCTGTTCCTGTTCTACATGGTTTGTATGAGTCGATATATAGGAATTTGTTTACAAAGAATATTTCCAAGTGTTTTTACTTACCTTTTGAATCACAAGTTATCCAAGTGTAAGAGGCAATGAATGCAAACATATTTGGGTGTGTTGACCCAACAGTGCTTGGGAAGTGCTTGCATATCTGAATTCCAAGTAGTCTTATGGTTTTGAGTTGTCTTTGGGTCTGTGTTGCTGCATTGTGTCTGTGTTCATTCCATGAGGGCAGAGTTTTGCTCAAGAAATGTGATTGTGATGCAATTCTGCTTATAAAGGGGGAATCTAGTAGCTAGGAGTCCAATTTCTTACATCATGCGGTTAGCTTTTCTGACTCTTTTAGTATTCACTATAACATTGAGAAAGGATTAAGAAATAATCAGGTTCAGAGGAGAAATTTTACGACCAACTGTGTTCATAAATCTGGAAGTATCTGGCAGAAGAAATAATTGCTGAACAGTTTTCTGCTTTGAGTATTCTATAATACAAACTTTCTTCCCTCTGCCCCGCAGAGGAAGGTTTAGAGGAGTGTGATCCTAGCTGAAGTGGCGTTATGTCAATGTGGCTTCCTTTCTGTTGCTTGTGCAGGGACTCTTAGAAGTTATGCACTGTTCTTGCCAGAATGGTCCAGAATAAATAACCACTTCACTAAAGAAAGAATGTTTTATAAAATTGAATATTCAAGTGTACGATGCTAACATCTTGTCAGTGTTTCCTGTTTGAGAGACAATATTTGGTTACTACTGCTGATGATAGTGAGTTATAAATACTGAATGCTCAATAAATATTGACAACTCAGTCCTAGGCTGGGGGCATGGATTTTTTTTTTATTTTTTTTTTTAATGCATCAAGAGCTTTGTGACTGTTAGTTTGAAGATGACAGTTCCTAACAGCAGTGAGAAAACAGACTGTAAGGGCATATGGATTGAGAGAATTTCAGAAGGCTCTGAAATGTTTTGTTCTAAAATTCTTCTTCAGCTTAGGAATAATTATTTTCTGAGTTAAACAAACATTTAGGATTCAGTAGCATTTTTATACTACTGTATTTTGGTTTGTGGCTTCATTACAAGCAAGGCAGCTGAAAATTGAACTTTTGTTAAATTAAAGCAGAAACATCTGAAGAGTAATGAAGATTTTGTTCCCCTAAAGCTTGGTTTTTTTTTTTTCCCAACCATAACAAAGGGGTAATGGAAGATACTCTTTCTTGGTATAGCAATTGTTTCTTTTATACTCTTTCACTATTATGTCTACATGTATAGGATACTGAGTTTAACACAGTTAAAATTCTCAAAGAAAGCTTAGTGGACCTTCCTTTGCATGGTTAGAATGCTTTAAGATACTAGTCAATGAAATGCTAATAAGTGTTTAAACCAAAAACTTGAAAAGATGCATCTCGAGATAGAAAGAGATCCTTCAGCTGCAGTTTTTTAGTTAGTTCTGTTGATGCTGGTAGTAGTACATTGATTTATGTCAGCTAAGGTTCTTTCTTGTATTCAGCACTCAATCTCTAAAACATTAGCTGTTGTTTTTCAGAGAAAGTAGGGTACTAGCAGTTGAAAGTGAAACCCGTATTGTGAAACAATGAAGAGAGACAAATGCTGTTGATCTATAAGACTTTGGAAATCAGAATCACCTTCTAACTTCAGCAATGCTGTGCCTCTGAAGATTATCTAGTCCAAACACTGTTCTCAAAGTGGTATCATGTACAGCAGGTTTCTCAGGGCTGTCTCCAGTCGAGTTTTGAGTATCTCTGAGGATGGAGACTCTACAGCCTGTCTGGGCAATCTGTTCAAGTGTTTGACCACTGTCATAGTAAAAAGTTGGTGATCCTTATGGGTCCCTTCCAACTCAAGGTATTCTATGATTCTATGATGCTCTTTTTAAATCGATGTCAACTGCTCCCAATAATCATCATCTCCTTCACAGTTTTGGAGATGGTAACCAGGATTAGTTGTTCCATCACCTTCTCAGAGATCAAGGTAAAGCTGACTGACCCTTGGTTGCATGTCTTTTCCTTCATGCCCTTCTGGAAGATGGGAATGACATTTGCTTTTTTCCAGTTTTCAGGAACCTTCCACAATTACCATGACATTCACTTTCTACCTTTTAGAACATGTTTCCTTAAATCAATTGTGTCTCTCCAAGGTTTAGTAGCATAAGCGCTGTGTATCTAAGAGGCAGCTACAGTAGTAGGGGCTGTTCAGAAATTGAATACTATTGCAACTAGTTTAAAATGGGTAGGACTGCGTACGATGTCTGTGATAGTTGAAGAAGAGTTTAAGAAAAATAATTTAATAAAGAAAAATAATTATATTTACCTGTTGTAAAGTAATACTTTGTGAGTGGTTGAGTGTTATCATTGGTTTTATTATCTATTTTTAGCAGAAAAACTGTTCTTTATAATTACTAACCAGTAGCTACGTAAAATAATTGATTCAAATTTGTTTTCTAATTAAAGATGATAGTCGTTTCTTACCTTATTACTTACTAAAGTCATGATATACTGCCTCATAAATTGGTGCTTTAATCAATTCGGAATTTTTTTTCTCTTAATATTCTTTTCATGCTTTTAGGGAAGAAATGGGGAAAAAAGTAGGATTGGATGTCTGTGAATTCCTTTGGTAGAGTTTATTTTAGAAAGAAACTTTCAGTTTGGCAGGGGACAATATGGTATTTTTCTGTATTAGTGGCAGTTAAGGAGAAGTTCACCTGCATGTTTGCTACCAGAACCTTCTTGATTGCATACTCAGTCAGTTTAGCAAATAACATTCACTGTAATTGAGCTTATTTAGTACTTTTAGAGTTGCGGGCGACCTAGGCAGAGGGAACTAAAAAGTTT
Organism: Chlamydotis macqueenii; assembly: GCF_036417535.1. Lineage (NCBI taxonomy): Eukaryota > Metazoa > Chordata > Aves > Otidiformes > Otididae > Chlamydotis > Chlamydotis macqueenii. The sequence continues at coordinate 8,990,051 of NC_141561.1, forward strand.
TTAAGAGCCATCTCTAAGCAGTAATTGTATTGAATAGCATGGATGTAGCAGAGGTTTTCATCCAGCGGTGAAGGGCCACGTTTGCTATTCTGAACAGAAGTCAGCTTGCACAGGTAGAGCTGTGCAAGGTGACATGTGGTCACCCTGCCTAGAAAGAAGATGGCTCCTCTCTGCTGATCTGTCAAGTTGTGCCTATCCGTTCTGGTAGTGATGCGAGTTAGTTCAGAGGATGGGAGGGTCACCTGGGGAAGTGTTGCTGTTGGTTTCATTTCTCTGAGAGGATGCCAGTTGTACAGATTTTCCTTAATTTCTGTTTGGCAATTCAGGGAAGTATGACATCACAAGTGGATTTTTTTCTATATATATTTTTTTTTTTGCCTGGTCTTCTTCCAGAGTACAAGAGATTTAAACTAATTAAAGAAACCCTCAAAAAACAACTTCAGGATAGATCAAGACAAAAAAAAAATTATTGAAAAATCGTGCTTGGAGACCATCATCAACAATAAGGAATACAAAACCCGTACAAAACAGTCCCCTAGTTTGTATTTCAGAACGTGTCCTCTTCTTGTAGTTTAAATGTTAGAATGTAAGACTGACAAGGAGAGAGAACAGCTTTTGAACAACTGGGTGAATGAGTTCAATATTACATTAGTGAATTTTACATCACTTAGTGAAATGCTGTGATAAACCTACATTATTAAATATTATGCTACATAAATGCAATGAAAAATTATTCATGTGATTAGCATTTTCTTAGTGCCTACCAAGTACTACTTTATTTTATTGAAAAATCTCTACTATTACAGAACAATTTTCGTTCCGTAAGAATACATCCATCAGAAAAAAAAAAGTTATAAAGGTTAGATATGACTAAATGGCATGAAATTTAGAAGCTCGTTATGTACAGAAGAAGGAACAGTGGGAGATAAAAGACAGGAAAGGGCAAAGTGATTTGTATAGACAAAGGGCTAAACAAAGTGCGTCTAGGGCACTGGTCAGAATGTGGACTACTTAAAAGTTGGCACACTTGCATTTCTCCTCCTAGCCATTTTAAATTTGGTGAATTAAGTAGATTTGTGGAAATGATTCCATGAAAAAAATGCTTCCTTTATTTTTTCTCAATTAATCCTTTGGAGCTCTGGTTGTTAAAATACTTTATATGAGGCTGTTTTAATGCTTTTAGGTGCATCATCAGACTGTTAATGCTGTGTTACGTCAGCAGTTAATGCCATATTGAAAGCACAGACATTAAAGGTTTCTAATAGAAAAAAAAAAAAGAAAAACTGTAACAAAATGCCATTTTTGAAATGAATGAATTAATGTCCCAGTCAGCTTCTGACAGTTCAGCAAAAATCATCTTCTTGGGATATGCTTAGAGAGCTCACAGAGTGAGTCTTCTAGAAAGACTCAAACAGAAGGTGAGGAAAATACTGGAATCAAATGGAAATGTAGTTAAGATTGTGTATTGTTTTTTTCTCTTATTAGATGAAGAATGAGGATGGATTCTTCTGTTGCACAAATTCTGCATCTGCTAAGATGATGCAGCAAATAGAGTAGTAAATTCTCATACACACAGAGAGAAATTACAGTATAGGACATTGGAGCTATAGGCAGCCTGAACTTTTGTCTTCAGCTAAGTCTGAGTGGTTGGGTGTTACCAGAGACTAGAACAGTTCCTCGTCTCTTCTTCTCTTACCTCCCATACTACCAGGGCTTGGAAAATATCGCACTATTTGGAGGAGGGGTGTGTGCATCACAAAAGCTGCTGTATTTGTAGCTGCTGCGAGTGGCACCAGTGGCATCTTTGGGCTGCCTCCGCTTTGTGTCATCCTTCTCACTGGCCGTGTGATTCTGTTCAGCCAAGATACATCAGAAGGCTGTGTGTCTTTTGTTAATGGAGCCAGTGGCATAATCAGCTCCGGGAAGATCCACTAGCTCAAACAGTGTCCTGTGTTTGTAATTATAGGTATTTATATATTTATCTTTTTCTAGGAGTAAAAGTAATCCAGGATGGAGAATCCATAAGTGTACAAAACCAAAATTAAATCAAAGTAGATTAAGAGGAATCATAAAATGGGGATATTACTCTTTATTTTTTAATGGGAATTGCTTTTCTTCCTAATTCAGTTTTCTGAAGACAGTGGTGGAACAGCTGCCAGGCTGAATGGTACTCATTTTATCCCTGGAAAATGACAGCTCCAGTACAGTGGTCCTAACTGTACGCTGAGGGGGCCATTCATTATTAGGTTATTTGAGTAATCTCCTGTAGGAAGCAATTTAGAATACCTGCAATCTGACTGCCTGCCTGTTTTAATTTTTAAATAACATTATTTTGTGTAAGTGCTATGAAATCATTCCATGCATGGTAAGCTGCTTACTGAAAAACCCTTATGAAAAGTAGATTCTGTGAATTTGCAGTAGGCATGCAAAAACTTTCACGTTTTTCACTCATTTAAACTCATTTGATAAAAATAATTTCCTTACCAACTGAGAGACCATAGAGGGCAGGTTTCAGTGGCACTGATTACTTTTAAACCCTTAAAACTTTAAATTATAAAAATATTGTTCCTGGCTGTTTGGGGTCCTCGTGGACCTTGTGGCCCAGTCCCATCAAACATCAGTTCCTTTGTCGTGTCTGTGCAGTCAAAGGACAGGCTGGAGACCAGCTGTACCATGTAGTTAGCTTTATGTTTTCCTGTAAACTCCATTGTCCTATTAGCAGATTGCCTTACAACTGTGAGTATATTTACCTATGGAGGAATAAAAATGCTTTTTTTTTTTTGCCTTTTAATAACCGAGGAAATGAGTCAGAATACGGGTGATATATCTGCCATCAGGGAAGGCATTCTCTACATGAGTATAAGAAACTGAACAATGGTTTTTCACATCCCAGACTCATATCTTTACCCAGGGGTAATGCAAAAAATGTGGTACAGGACTTAATACACCCTGCTCTCTCCCACTCCTGCTAAGGAACAAATACACTACAAATGCTGGGAAAACTGTATTGCTTTTCTGTCCCATGTCCACTTATGAAAAAATGTCCAGCCAGGGTAACATTCCTGGTTTGCATGTGTAGAAAGCATGGCTTTACTACTTTTATTTCTGATCTTCTCTCAGTGACACGTTGCAGCAATGATAAGGCTGTAGAGAACTAAATGTTCAGAGAGATTACTTCACTCTTTATGAGGATTGCTTTCATTGCAAAGCTGCTTTTGAAAGTGTTGCCTGTGTATAGTACTAGTGATACGAAAGTTAATCCAGAGAACTGTTTGTCATGGATTTGAAAGGGTTTAAAAAAAGGTGTGTGGGGGGGGAAGCAGGTAATCAAAGATCAATTCCCAGAACTATTAGAGTTGGCTCTGACTCAGAGGTCACTGCACTATCAGTTTTCTTTTTTTCATCATCTCTGTCAGGTCTGCATTCACCTTTACAAGAAGAGTGAGTTGTGTAAACTACGTTGTAAGATAAGTTTGAAATCTGGAAGCCTTTTAATTTAATGACAACTTCTTTTTTCCATTAGGTGACAAGGTTAAAGGGCAGTCTCAAAACTCCAATAATTTACTTTCCTTTACTTTCTTTACTGTTAACTGAAAGGCCATTATTTAGGAATCGAGTGGTTGACCCGTGTAACAAAGCTTATTAATAACCTCTTTGTGAACAGGACTCTATAATACACTAACAGTTAAAACATTTTTGCGAGATATCAGGAATTCATTTGATATTAGTTATGTGATTCTAAGGTCATAGTGAGATCTTTTGTTTATGTTTAATTAGTATTGCAGTCCACCACTATGGACAAGAAAAAAGATACAGCAAAGCAAGACTTCCACAGCTTGATTTGTGTTTGCTCCTACCAGCTCTGTCCCCCTCTGATTTTACTGGAGTTACTCTTGATGAATAATAGTTTGTATTATACATTGCAAAACACCTGTGAACAGATCTGTAGCCATTCTAATCCAGCACTTTGTAAACATCTGACTAAAGGCTCAGGCTTGCAAACTCTTAAGCAGGAGCGTAACTTTTCATGTGAATCACCATATTGATATTTGTGAGCCAATTTAGATGAAACATTCTAGCCCTTCTGCAACACTCAAGATCATAACGCAAATGCTGTGGGGAAGGAACTTTTTCTTATGTGGGAAGTCTTGGGGTATTTCCCCAGTGAGGATCACTTATCAAATATTCTTAAGGGGGTGGGGTACTATGATCTAAGTTAGTCTCAATCTGTGAAGGTACAGGGACAGTCTTGGAATTCCCAGTTGCATGAATCTGTGAGAGTTTTCTCAGGATGGTGCTATCTTTCATCCATGCATCTGCATCCAGCTTTTTGCTTGAATTAAGTTTGTGCTTTCAAAGTGAATTACTCCATTGCCCCCACTTACTATACTTTAGTTTGTGTTGTGGGTTGGTTGCAAAGCACATAAAATGGATTACTTTCAGATGAAGCTTGCTTAGTTGGGGGAGTCCCCACATGTGCTTCAATCCCTGTGGGAAGTTCAGTCCATGGGACCCCTCTAGAGTGAGTCATTTGTTTTCTTTTCTGTGGAAGAGCAGTAAGCTGGTGAGAGATATTTACATATTTTTTTTCCCTTTGGAGGAGCATAGTAGAAGACTTCATGACAAGTTCAGGCTTAACTTGAAAGCTCTTATACCAGTGGAATTCTAATCTTTTAGGCTGAATTTGCTGAGTTGATTTTGTGTTATGACTGAGGACCTTAACCGTTATATGAATGAGGAGGGATTCTTACAATAAAAATCTCATTTGTTGATTATTTTGTGTCCTCAGTTTTGTTTAAAATGCAAACAAACCAAACAAGAAATGGATTTCTACAAAGGTGAAGTTTTTTAATATCTTTTTGGCAACTCCTGGGTTCTAAGAATTTAACTGAAAGACCTCCCTTTCTTTTTCTTCCTTTCTGTCTTTTCTGTTTGTTTTGTGATCATGAGAACGTTTTATTCCTTCTTTGCCTTTGTAGAAGTCGTGAAGACCCAGGGCCATGTGGTGATGCTCCATTTGGTGTTTTCTTGCCACATGAACATGGCTTCTGCAGCTCACCAGTTCTTTTATTAACAATGCACTTGGCTTAGGTCACTTTGAGAGGTCTGCCCTAATGCAACATTTAAAATTTATATTTAAAGTAAAAAATTGTATAATTCACTGTACTACATCTGATTAGAATATATATTCTAGAGGGAGACATGCACAGCAAAGGGAATTAATTGAAACAACTAACTGCTCTGTGTTTATCATTATAATCTAATATCATCTAATGTTTGCAGGTGGTGTTGACTTAAAAACAATACAGCAAACAAACTCCTCTGCTTTGTCACCTTAAAAAGCTGCAGCAATCCACATTAAATTTATTATTTGATAAAAAAACATTATCAGCCAAGGTGGATCCATTTATCTTGGAAAAACAACATTTTGATCCCTGTTTGATGAAAAATGTATTAAAAATTTCTGAAAAGAAGAGATTTTTTTTTTTTTTTCTTCCCTGAATATATGTTTGTCAGTGCCATGTCTATGGCAGAAAAGAACACAGTAAGTGATATGCTGTTGCAATTGTAAAAATGCTTGTTATGTGATATTGACTCTTAGAAATTTTATTGTAGAATGTTCGTTATGCCAATAAAGCTATTACAGAATAGAGCATATAAAACAGATGCTAATACAGAATTAAGTGGTGACTGTTAAATTAAAATATAATCCATAACTCTTAAAATACATAATAGATTTTTTTTTTCTTTCAAATATTCACTGGTTTGGCACTGAAGACTCTAGACTTGAGGAACAAAATGTGCAGACAGGTGTGCACTTTCTTCATTGAAATTTAAATTAGTTACGAATTGTCAGGGGTGAAATCAGCTCTTTCAGTCAGGAGGGTCTTGTGGAGTTTTGTACAGAAGTGCAGTTGCAATTGCCTGTGGTTATGTGAGTGTTTGTTTTGTGTTGTGAAAGAAATTAAATCAAATCTTAACGCAGTCAGGAGGTTTGCTATAATGTATTTTTAATTGAGATTGTGGAGGCCAATTTTCTTTTTATGTATTTGGAGGGATATTCTATGGTTAATTTGTTTCTAAGTGTACAGAAATTCCAAGTGTTGCCTTCCCAGTCCCCATATAAAATCATTAGTGTGATGGTGCACAGGGAGCTCCTCAGAGGTCAGGAGAGAATCAGTCTGCCTCTTCTGCGGATGGAGTTTTTGAGTGGCCAGTATTTCATGTTCAGGGCTATTGAAGCCTCTAGGAGCACAGTGTCTTCCCAGCTTCTCTGTCACGGGTGTCTAATTCCGGGCAGCCATTCGGCCACATACTGTTATTTTTCATTTCAAAGAGCTTTTCCAGCCATCCTGTCTTGCTCTGTTTCACACGTTTCTGTAACCTGTATTTGAGATGGAGAATTTTGACTATAGTTCTTAGACTTTAGTTCTGAGAGACTAAGACACAAACTTTCACTAGCTTTAAAGGCTTGTCGTCTGCTGGCACATATTTTAAAAAAACTTTCTGGATGCTAATCTGTTCTGTAGTAGAAAAGGTGGATGCAAATGGGAGACCTGAGGCCATGACTACTTTTCAATAAAATATTATCATTTAGAGCTGTGCAAGTTATTTCACCTACCACATCAAACAGAATGGCAGTAGAGAATAGCAGTGGAGTGCATTTAAATAGTTTAAGAATTGGCTGATTGAAAGATCTTAAAATGCAGTTGTCAGAGAGAGTTTATAATGTCATGAGGATTGTTTGAAGGAGGTTCCCCATGGGTGACCTGTGGGTCCCACGCTACCTGGTATGTTCATTAGTGAACTCCAAGTAAATCACTGCTGCTAAAATTTACTCTAAATGATGCTAAGATCCTCATGGGAGTAAATATAATCTGTACATCTGTCTGTCATATACAGCAACAATATGGACCTATGTGCACTCAAGATGATTTTAAATTTATTTTAAGACTGTGAAATATATTAAAAAAACCTCAGTACGTCTAATCCTAGGGAAGAAATAATGGTGGTACAGTCATACTGCTGTTGTGATACAATTGTATTTTGTAAAATGATGACCCTGAGAAAGGTTTAGCTGTCATGATAAGCAAGAACATGTGAGTTCCCAGAAGCTCCTGCTACTCAGTTTGGAAGGATCCCAGTGCAGTTTCTGTCTATTTTCAAATGCCTGGATTTAAGTCCTCCAAGGGACCTATGGAGGACTTAATCGGTAGGACAGCTAGCTTACCGATCCAGACCGGGACTTGAATGCAGGTAGGCAGGTGCTCAGCCCTGCAGGTGCTCAGCCCTGGCTGTGTGGTGAGTGCACAGAAGCAGAAGTTAAAGCCCCTGGAGAAAGGTGACATAAAAAAGTGAAGTTCTTTGCCATTTAGGAGTCTGTGTTTAGGCAGTAATTGAGAGCTTTCAAGATCATTGTTTTGGCTCCAGGCCCTCAGGAATTGAGCACATTTATTTGGAGGATTGAAGGTTCACTGTTTCATTCTGATGGCCCAAAATAAGTTCATTATACTCTCCTTATTATTCATCCATATCCACCACCAGGTGAAGCCCTTTTTATTGCATTATTGTGTCACATTTTGGCAACTAAATAATTCTGAACACTATTCTCCCAGAGAAGTAGGAAAAAAAGTATCTCAGAATGATTGACACCTCTCTATCTACTAACTGCAGAGCACGCTAAAATAGTAGATGACTTTTCCATAAGCTCCAGAATGTAGCTTGTGTAGTATAAGCTACAGAAAGTAGCTTACACGGTAGTTTCATTCAGGGAATGTGGCCAGTAGCTCAATGTGGTGAAAGGACAGGTTCTTTTATGTGCATTACAGCTAGTCAGGCTGGTGAGGAGGATAGCCTAGCTTATGTCATCTGCCCTGGACTTTGTGTTATTGAAAAAAAAAAAAAAAGTAAGCAGATGTGCATCATATTGTCATTGTTATAATTCACATACTAATTGTTTCTTCAGGTTCACTGAATAAATCATAGGTTAATGCAAGAGTGCCAAGGTGCATTTTGCCGTTGTCAGAGTACATCCAGTTCATTTTACATGTTTACTGTGCCACACTTACACAAGGCTCATGTTGTAAGTGTATCTTCTCTGAAGAGTCCACCTGAATGGATGAAGGAAAACAAGGAAGAGAAGCTTGAAACTTAAATATATATTCAGGTTCTCTACATCTGTGAACTTCTTTTTTTTATGACAAGGAACAATATTGTTTTTACTTCCTCTGAAACTTGGCTACTCTTAGCAGTGCTCATGGAAAATTGCAGCTTGTTTTTTTTTTTTTTTTTTTTTTTTGTTATTGAAAGGTCTAGGTTGTTGAATAGCTGTCAGCCTTGCTTTTATCCTGTTACATGTTCTCAGGGAGTTGCAGGTGCAGTTTGACATTTAGGGGGAAAAACTAAAACTTCACTCTTAAATGTTTCTCTGCCTGTCATGTTCCAAGAATGACCTTTTTTTTTTCTTTTTTTTCTTAAATCATAACAGCCATGTAGAGTGTGTTTCTCTTTAGGCCCAATCTCTGTATATTTATGTGCTAAAGTATTGCAGTGACAGTAAGCAGCCTGTCTAAAGGTGGCTCTAAACACCAGTTAAACCACAAAAGAAAGTGTGGTCATTTGTCAGTGAACACACTGGAACTCTTATGGCTGTTTGGCTGAAAGATCTTGTCATTACTCCTAATGCTGCTGGGGGAAGGCACCTTTTCATGTTGCACATTCACAGACATTGCATTGTACTTCATGGGTCTCTTGGTTTCGTTGATTAACCCTGAGATCTAGTGCACTGTCTGAGAGCTGGAAACACGGCATGGATTAGCAATACTTTCTTGAAGACTAGGTTTGTAAAGAAATTGGAAAAAAACCCAAACACTTCCATCTGCAGTAGATTCTAGTGTTGTATTGGCATGTGAAAATCTTTCTTCAGACTAACCATTGTGCTTGACTTTAGAGGTGAGAGTGGACATCTTAGCAGAGATCAGAAACTCACACAGTTGGTATAAGAAGTCATTTAAAGTTGGAGTTCAGTTCTTCCTGGTTGCAAGCTTCTCCCTCCTCTGTGGTGTTGCGCACTGAAGAGACAGAGCTATATGGACTTGCATCTTGGAAGGCGGCAACACAACAGTTGTCAAAGACAAGAAGTACTTTTGAGTATGACTAAGCTGAGACATAAATACAAGAATTTAAGGTCACTGCTTAGAAAATGTTCTACTCTAAAGAGTGAAATTCACTTTTAGGTGAATTAAGCAGCCAACAAAAGCTTAAACTGTACTTAAAAGATGCTTATAAATTCTGCATAGCATTTCTGCCAGCACCTAGCACATAGGTAAACGTCACCTGTGTTTCAGAGGAAAGTACTGGTAATTTTTCACTAGGTTCTTTTTTTAAAGTACATCTTGTACATCTTTAATTGATTAAATACACTTAAACTGCAAGATTTATTCTGATGTGGTTACTGTTTGTATCTTTAAAATAAAAAGCCTAAACATAAAAGATATATCCAGAGCTAATGTAAATTTGCATACTGACAGTTAAGTTAATGATAGCATTATAGTGAATTATATCACTGATCTAATTCTGTAGTTTATTTTTATCTTTTTACCTTTATTTTTTAAGTTAGCAGAGGGAGTGATTTTTTAAAATTATGGTTGGAAAAGTTCCTAAAAGTTCTTCTCAGTGGAACCAGTAACATCAAATCATCGTCTTAGACTGTTACAGACATTTAAGTATGACAAAATTTAGAGCTCTGAACATGCCATTTACAGAAATATTTGGAAGCAAAGGTGTTTACACTTACTTTTTCAAAAACCCAAAGTCAAATCAATAACCATATTGAGCTTCGACTTCATAGTATCATGGAATAGTTTGGGTTGGAAGGAACCTTTAAAGGCCATCCAGTCCAACCCCCCTGCAAGGAGCAGGGACATCCCCAACCAGGTCAGGTTGCTCAGAGCCCCATCCAACCTGGCCTTGAATGTTTCCAGGGATGGGGCATCCACCACCTCTCTGGGCAACCTGTGCCAGTGTTACACCACACTGATCGTAAAAAATTTTGTCCTTATGTCTAATGTAAATCTACTCTCTTTTGGTTTAAAGCCATTACCCCTCATCCTATCACAACAGGTCCTGCTGAAAAGTTTCTCCCCATCTTTCCTGTAGGCCCCCTTGAGGTACTGGAAGGCCGCTCTAAGGTCTCCCCAGAGCCTTCTCTTCTCCAGGCTGAACAGCCCCAACTCTCTCAGCCTGTCCTCGTAGGAGAGGTGCTCCAGCCCTCTGATCATTTTTGTGACCCTTGAATCAGTCTTGATCAACTGAAATTACTGTAGCATTAGAGACCAATTCCAAATGCTGAAAAGTCTGTTTCATTCTTCTGTTGGTTGCTATTATGAGTCTGTCTCAATGGCTTCTGTCAGAATTGAAGAATATCACCACCAGTGATGATAAAGCAGATTTCATTGCCAGTGAGAGACTAAGTGATTAATATTTAGTAGTGAAGCGTGCTCTGATAACCCATGCCTTTTCCTTTTCAAGCTTGGAATATATCATTTGGGGGGGAACTGAAATAGAACGAGGCATAAAATCGTAGGAGATACACATATTGAGAAGAAAGGCATTTGCTGTAGTTTTTTTTCTAGTTTCTGGAGCTGATAAAGTAAATTATTCATTATTCATGACAATTCTGCAGACAAAGCTGACAGCAATAAAATACATGATTAATAGACTGTTCTTTAAGAAGATTACCAATGCAAATCAATAGATAATGCCTAGGTAGTATTCCCATCTGCACATATGTATTAAATATAATTGAAAATTGTTTTTTTCTTTGTCTTTACTTTGATTGTATCTTAAATGATGAAAGTTAGCCCTCAGCTTGAGCTGAGGGCTCCAGTTTTCCTATTTCTATGTGTGCACTTGATCACTGCAGTATTGTTGTTGCTTGATATTGAGCTTTGTGTAATTGATATCAGCCCACTTACTTGTATTGATCAGAGTGAGCAGGATTTCAGTTGTGTTCAGAACAGTTGTATTCCCTCCCAATTTGGGATTTCATGTATGTTTGAGTGACATAACAATTGTATTATGCAAGCACACTGTAGTTCTGCAAGTATTATCATGGATGCATCATAATGGTTTTGCATCTTAGTTTTGTGACATAAAACTAGTAGGGAGAAACATAACGAGAGTAGTCATTGTGAGCAACTGCTGTGTTGTTCTGGAAACAAGTGGCAAGAAACACCACGGTTCCTTACTCTTCCATGTTACAGCACTGGTATAAATCACTGCAGTGATTGGGATAATCGCTGGTGTACGTGGCGGCCCAAACCTACTCCCATTATAAGACCCTGAGATTTTGTGTCTCCCACTGTTTTCTGGAAGATAAAGATAATTCTCCAGATAACTGGAGAATTTCTCCAGAAAATGTATTCTTCCCTGCTTATTCTAGTAGCTGAACCTGTGCGTGATAATTATACTTAAGAATCCATGCTTAAAAACAATGCCAACTTTTTAATGTCCTAAAATTGTCTGTTTTAATAGCTATAAGCTTGTAATTGGTTTTTTACATCTCTTATCACAGCTAATATGCTGCAGGATGCAACAGTACTATATTGTCTTATATACGTAGATCTTTTTCCAGATGGAAGTAAAAACTTGCTAAATAATAATCTTTGTAAAATAATTGCCTTCCCCATAGCAAGTCAGAAAGTGGCATATATAAAGACATTTTTTGAGAAGGAGAGCATTAGTGCTTGCAAACTTTATCCTTCTGAAGGATAAGAGGTAAGTGTATATACAGAGACCATTCTTAACACAAATGTCATTTCAGATCTTTCTGTGCTCTTCCTCATTATAGCGGGACTGTCCTTGGACATACTGTGTGTTTAGTTCTCACTGTCTGCTCAAAGAAATATTCCATCATTTGTGGTGATTGTGTATCTAATATACAGATACCAAATTTACTTTTCTGTGTTCATGGCCCTTTTCATATATTATAGCTGAAACTGTGTCTGAAAAGCTTGGTCATTATTCATTCTTCTATGTTCATTGGTGATCGCTTCTGGTAGTGGAATTAAGTGATGTGCTTTCAGACAGCACAGCCTGAAAGTCCAGTGAAAGAGCCCAGCATACTATGCAGCCGGCATTTCTGAGAGTGCATTATAGCTAGAAACAAAAGTAACATGAATTATTTACCTAGAAATATTAAACAGGCTTGAGAACACTGCTAGAAATAGAGAGAATTCTGGGCCTTGTGAATCATTCATGAAGCTTTATTTAATACAGGCTTATTTTTGTCTTCACAGACGAGTGAATCATATTTTATAACTTTTAGGATGTTTCTATGTATTTCATTCTACTCATAAATAGGTGGATTTTTTTCAATGCCTTCTAAGGAAGCACAGATCAGTAAAATCATAATTTTATCTTGACTCCTGAGTACCTGTTTGCTTTTTTTGCAAGTAAGGAGGTATGGAAAGAGGCAAAGTGATGTGGTGAAGGAAGAGGAGCTCTGTAATGGTTTCTGTTTGATCATATACTTTGTCCCATTTTTGTGGTTACTGGAAACTGTGGCACCCCAGTAACTGAACTTGTGGACAGTATCGTCTTTAGGTACTTCTGAGATTTGCTCAGCGCTTCCCACAAGTAGGCCATTGTCTTCTCTGCTTCCATTTCACAATTCTAAAATAATGTTACTGTATATATAAAAAAGGATTTTATTAAGCAGCCCATTAAAATCTCACCTCCTTCAGTGAGAGTGACAAGCTATTTGTGTCAACAGTCTTTCCTTTATCAGGCCATTCCAGAGATTATCCCAATTAGCGCTGAGGACTGTTGCACACTCAACAATAAAGTTTCAGCACTAGTGAGTCTCTCTTTTATTGTAAATAACATGTCCTGGGTTACATAAACACTTTCTTAGAACCTGTGATGAAACATCTTATTTTAGTGATCAGGCTTGATCCATGTCTCCAAATGAGAACAAAAGAATCTTTCCATTAATTTATACACAATCCAGATTAAACTTTTAGAGCCACATTCACACCACCACTGTTATTTGTAAGTAGACATTAGAACTACTGACATGAAAAATGTTGCAGGCCAGTCCTCAATCATTATTATGAAAAAAAATGCAAACCGAACAACCTTAAAGTGCTCTGCTTACTTATTTGTCAGGAGATTTTGTTAAAAATGCTGCTTAATGTGACATGAAATTTGTTGTCATACATGGTAGATGTTTACGCTGTTAACATTTGGAGATGCATCAGCTATTGCTGATTTGATAAAGTTCAAATGTGCACTTTTAATAATCTACTTGGAACTTCTAAATTTTTAGTTGCTTCAAAGTCTGAAAGTTATGTTGATGTAAGAATAAAAGGAAAAATAATGACTTGCTTTGGAACCCCAATGCAAACTCTTGGTGTTTGATGTGGTATCACTGGGGGCAGTGGGCCTTTTCCTCATAAATCAGTGTTCCCTTCAGGAATGCTGTTTGTTCAGATACATGCCAGCAGGTGTTAAGACTTTGGTTTTCCTTACTAAGGAGATGCAAGTGAGGGCCCGTGGGACTGAATCAAAGCCCACTGAGGTCTCTGGAAGTACTTCTGAAGGCTGTGCTATTGCAGAGATACCATCAATGCCTGTTTTTGTGTATGTGAGCCTATGAGGCGTACTAGCTAGGATAATATCCTGCCTCATAATGTTTGTTTGCCATTATAAATCAAAATAACATGCTGTTTCATTTACATGAATAGTGGCCCTTTTGACGTACTCTTCTAAAGGAAATGTAGTAGCGTAAGGAAGAAAGAAGGAATCGTAGCTTGATTTGAGGGAAAGAAGATAACAGTAGAAATATCAAAACTGCTAAATTTTCAATAAAATTTCACCTCTTCTCCCTTATCAAAGAAGAATTATGGCTGCTATTTGCCATAAGAGGCAGAGGTAGTATAGGTCACAATGGTGTCCTGAGTCTGGCTTGTGAACCTCTAGTACATATGAGAAAGAAACATGCTGAAAAAGCACTTGAATCTGTTTAAAGGCAGTCTAATTTCAGAACAGCTCATCCTGTGAAAAAGAGATATTCCAGCAGATACGATTGCACAGTATTTCTTTACATTGCATTATCTTATAAAAGCTCTGGTTGTAAGATGGATTTCTCCAGAAGATTGCTCTTTTCAAATATGGGTTTTGTAAAAAGCATACAACAACATTTCTTGGTGGTTATCAGATGATTTGCCTGTTTGCATCACAGGCCTGATAGTATTTGTAATTAGTCTGACTTCTTGGTGCTGGGAATTACACATATGTAAGGAAAATTTTGGCTAACGAATAAGGTGGATTTTTCTAGGAGGCAGGTTTTCTCTGCTTTCTGGCCAAGATTTTTCCACCACATGTAAGGACAAGTCAATAAATTTGATTTATCTTTATAAGGAAGAGGGGAATGGAAGAAGTGACCTGTAGTCCCTACATCCCAGGAAGAGAATGGAAAAAATCTAGCCGGTTACTAATTTCTGCTGAGTTAGCCTTAACTTTTTGTACTCCCATGAGGATCCACCCTCAACAGTAGTGAGAAAAGAGTTGCTCTTCATTCTCTGCTGCTTACACAGTTGTTCTTCCTTGGGCTTGTCAAGGGAAATGTTGCTAAATTGTGAGGCTTTTAATCATCCAAATTAACAAGGGAATATAGTCACCTATGTAACTAACAGAAATTTGCTAGTACTCAGTGTATATACAATACCATACGTGTTTATGGTCCCTGCAGAAATATACTGGTTTTTATCCTAAAGCTGATATTAGACTTTGTCACTGGCCTTTGTTTTAGTGCCTCACCAGAGAAGCATCTATATTGCATTTTTGCATTCACTGTATGTATGGTGTTGCCACCGCTGTGGATTAATTGCTCCTCTGGAATAAAAATGAGAAAATGAGGGTGCAAAGTATGATTGCTCCAGCACCAGTACGGCTGGAAGCCCTTTCTGCCTCTCCTTTCACAGGACTGGTTGATTCAAAGCATAGTAGCAGCTCTCTGTTCTTTTTAAAGAGATGTGTGCAGTTAAAGCAAGGTTTGGCTGTTGCTGGTGCTGAAGTGACTGTGTTCTGATATTAGTAGGAGAGTTGCTCAGTTTCATCTGAAAAACTGCAGTGAACGAATATTCTGCTACAGAAGCTGAACCAAGGAAAGACACAGGGATGTGTGTGTGTATGTAAAATGCTGGTTGTGGATCAGCTCGAAGATCAAGGTGCTTAAGGATTTTCATCAAAGGATGAACTTTATTTTTGGTAAATGAAACTTTTAGTTATTTTGAACAAATGTAAAGGTCTGAGTCACACGGGATTTTAGGAACAATTAATGAAGCGGGAAAGGCCACACAATTCCTTTGTATCTTGTAGTGTTTGGGACATTTGTTAGAGACTTGGTAAACAACTTTTACATCTTTTCAGATAAATCAGTCTGAAAAGTTAGGACCAACCCACTCAAAGATTAAGAGGGGGACATTATCTGTAAGATCAGTTGTATCCTTCTTCCTACAACTTGACCTAAAGCCGCTGCAGATGTCAGTGAGGTTATTTGAACCTGAATTTCATGATTACTGAGTGACTGTTCTACCTGTTAGGTCGGATTATATAGTATTGAAACATTTGCATCAGAAGCAAACAGCTTGAACTCCTTATTTTAAAAAAAGCTAGTTTAAGTGATGTTTTTTTCCCTCTTTCCTATCTGCAAAATAGTTACTCTTCTAATGATCAAAGTCTAAATACAGTTCACCTAGTTCTAAGGTGCCTCTAGCTTCTGCCATTGAGATGACTTTTTTTTTTTTTTCTGTTTTAGAACTACAAAGTAATCCTATGGGGAAATTTTTGAAGACTTTTAACTCTGTAAATTTATGATATACCACTTTTTTTTTTTCTTTCTTCCATCTTGTAATCAGTTACCATTGTACCATTTGCGCAGCTTTTTCAGACTTCTGTCTTGAACCTCTCAGTCAATAACAATAGAAGTTGAAGGTGCAGGAATTTTCAGTCATCGCTCCATGTCTAGGGGAAAGTCAGATATCACTTCTATCTCAGTAAAAACATCTTTAAAAATAGGGCATCATTAAAACAGACAGGAATTTAAAGTACATTGTAATGGCACTGATTCTGTTATACTCAGTGCTAAGATCGCTGTTTTTCAGACCTGAGGAGGAAGTGATAACGGTATATCTGCTATATATGTGATAAAACATATTCCTTCTCATTAAAAGAAATAGTACAGGCTAGCACATGAATGATGCAAATTACAGTATACAGTCTGCAGAGAGTAAATCTCAATTCTGTGGATCACTGGAAGGTTTCAGATAATGTCCTCAGCATTTCAGAATGCTGAAGCTGAACTGCAAGCTGTAAGCACTTATTTTGTCTCTCTTGGACTACCACTGTTACCTGCAGGGGTTGTTGACGTGGGTACTTACTTAAGCTGGATGTAGTATTTTGTCTCAAAGCATGTTTGATCTCAATACCCTGTGCCTTTTACTTAAATAATTACAGCCTGTGCTGCTACCTTGTATCAATACCGGTGTAATCTGTGCTAAGAAATACTATGCACAGTTAGGAACTAGACACCAAGTGATAAAGACATGTATTAAAACCCTCCAAATGGCCTTATTTAATGGAAAGTCTGCCTGGTGATATCATACATCATATTAAGTTGATTAGTATGTGTGTTTAAGAGACAAAAATACAATGGATATATTACATGTGGCACTATGTAAAGTGCTGCACATGGGAAATAATGAGGTTAAAGTCATTGTAAGATTACAAATAGCCAGTGATTAGTGTCCCACAATTGATGTGTTGTTGCTTCTGCAGGAAATGCACATTTTCATTTTCTAGCCATAGCGGTACAGAAGTCACCATATTTCCTTCCCTGTCATTTGCCACCATAATTCTATCGAAGCGAGTATTACATGATTCAAGAGAGAACATCGCTTTCCTGCCATTTATTTATGCTTCACGTACAAATGCTGTCCTTGTGCCGCCACCCACTGTAATGTGTTTATGAGTAAGTCCTTGATTTTGCATGCAGACTCCAACACCTTCATCTTTGCTGAAGGTTTGCTGGGATCCGTTCCAGGATCACTCCTGACGAATATCTGTGAAAGCCACACAGATGATCTTTTCCATCTATTGAAAAATAGTGATATGAGAAAGGAAAGGTTTATCAGCTCATTTTGTCTTTTTTAGATTTCAAGAGACGGTAAAATGTTTGCCTGTAAGTACGTATTTGCTTTTGAAGTAGAGTGAACTGACTCTTTACTTTAGTGCCTTGTATTTGCTGTCCGTGAGTTTCCTGTAACACTCAAACATTACCTGCATGGATCATTGGTGAACAATAACTCTTAATTTTGATTGAATGCAAAATTTAAGTGTTTAAGTGTTTGAATTTGTGTCACAGGAATCACCAGTTGGTGAACTGAATCAATCTCTTATGTCTTCTTTAATGAGAGGAAAATAATTTCTTGGTGTTAGCAGTTTCCTGTGAGGGGAAAAGATTTTTTTAAGGAATCCACTGGTGAACTTAACGACTAAACGTATGCAGGAATTTTGCCATGTTGTGTATACTAATAAGTAAATAGCAAACTTGTATTTTTTGATCTGGATTGTAAATGTCGGTTCTGGCTCTATGACAGGCCATGCTAGTTATCTTCTGCAGCATCGTCCCTAAATCTTTTCCAGTCTGTGTGTACATAAAAGAGTTAATCTACTGCTTGCTGTAGAGGATACTTCCCACCAAGATGAAGCACATTTGGAAATGAATTTTGTGCACTTGATGTCCTTCAGTGCAGGGGCATCTCCTGCTTTTCTTCTTCTATTTTGTGGTTGTATAACATGAGACAACTACTGATTCTCTACTTGGGTTATGGAACTTCTGACAACTGTTTTTTTTTTTTGTTTTTTTTTTCTTGTTTGCCTGTGATTGTAATTAATTTCCTTCCAGCTATAAGCTTTAAAGATAAAAACTTACACAAATTCTTCCTTTATTACTATATCTAGTTCATATCTGATTAAAATTTTTCCTTATCAGTTCTTGTGTCACCTTTAATAAGTTTGTATGATCTTCTGTGAACAAAATTGTATCTATGAATACCTTCATAGTATTAATGAGGTTCTGGAGAATAGCAACATGCACACCTTTTATTACTGTTAAACATGTTCCTCTAATGCACTCTCTGCTTTGCGTGTGTCTTACTTGTTACTGTCTTTTTATAATAATTTCTGGCTTTTTGATAATATCACTTTGTTAATATTGTGAAGTGTAAGAGGCGCCAGGCTACATGACTCCAACAGTCCCTTTCCAGCCATCAGTTCAGCTGGAAAAAGTTTGATGTACATAGAAACCAAACCTGGTGAAAATAGAAAAAAAAAAGACAAAAAGAAGTGATCCAAGGGTTAAACTAATAGTAAATGCTTTAACTTTCTGCTTGGTGAAACCTAGGGCTGTGGGAAGGAGCATCTCTTAGAGCAAAAGTGCCTGTAGAAGAAAAACTAGAAAAATGTTTTCTTATGTGTTCTTCTAGACTTGACAACAGTTTATCCCATCAAATGCAATGCAGAATCCCTCTTCTAGTGCCCCTTTCCTGGGAAGGAATGACTGTTCCTCCCTCAGCTGGCTGTCTGAGCTCAAGTGTTTTGCAAGCATTACTTCAGTCTTGATTACAGTATAGGATGTAAGGATGCAGAGACATAAATAAACCTATCATAATGACTGAATTAGAAATATTGGTCAATTTATTTGCTGTCCAAATTAAAAATATGACTTCTGTTAATCATCCTAGCCACCAGAGTTTTTGCTACCATCTAACAAAGAGATCAGAGTGCATTGCCACTGCTGCCAATGACACCATGAGTAATGGGAAATTTTTTCTAACTCAACGATGCTAAGCCAGGAAGGGTGCTTTTGTAGCTGAAGTTGCTCTGGGTGACAGGCAAAATAGTCTGGATGTGAGTAGGGTGTGATGTGGGAAGTACTGCCCTTGTCTGTTTTGGGGTTTACTCTCAGCGTTTTGCTTCTATGACTTATCAGTCAGAAGTTGCCCCAATGTATAAAGCTTTTAAGTATTTAAACGTTTCCTCTAAACCCACATATTATTGAAATGATTCATTTAACATTTACCAAAAAATCATTAAAGTATAATTACAAAAGAAAAACCTATTCAAAGGAAAAAAAAAATTACTATTTTTGCACTTGCAGAAACATGTTGTTAATTATTTTGATTAATTACATTTTAGTTTGGCCAGCATCTCTAGTGCACAAATAAATCTGCCTGAATTCCTGGTCTGGATTAAGTGACTGGTGCTCTATCAGGTGAGCACAGGTTCAGGATCTGGTCTGAGAGCTGAGCCCTTCCCAGACTCAAGTCCCTGGCCTGCTGCGGCTGCCGTCCCTCTCCTCCCCACGAGCCTGCGCTCCTGCTTCTACTCAGCCAGTGGTCTCAGGCTGCTTATTCCTGTCACCCTTAATACCGCCCTGGCTTCTTTTGCATAAGAATAATGATTTTAGTAGGAATTACATTTTTAAATTGCTACTTAGAATAATTGACTTCACATTTATGTTACGTGAGCTGTATTTTTTTAAATGACCTTTATATGAAGTTGTGGAATTTGTATTATTTTCTTGGTATGTGGTTTATATTCACATTATTATAGGATATGATTGTTGTTAATTGGACATATTGAATAATTAAGCATATGCGTACTGTCTGATCAGGCAAACGGTAGAAGAACTTCACAACAGGATGAGCATCCTCTTAATGAGAATGAGTGTTATACTACTGCTTCTACAAGGATACAGGAAATCCTGATGTGCTCTACACAATGTAGCTAATACTTACCATTTGATAATTGTTTGTAGCACTTTTTAATTGAATTGATAATGGTGTGTGTAAATTGTCTGATCAAATACAATATTGTAAAAAAAATAGTGTTAGATGCCACATCACTTTAACATTTAACTATGTTAGGATGTGCTAGCATTAAACTGTTTATCCCACCTTCAGGTATATGTATAACCAACTGTCTATTTTACAAGCCAAAAATAAGTATAATAGAATCTCTGATACTAATCAGAAGTAATACCAAGAAACTCGGTACTTGGAAATAACTACGCTGAAGAATTTCAAAGGCTTTTTGTCTTAAAAAGGTAGCATGTTTAAAAAAAAAAAAAGCAGGTTATTTATTGCATTGTAATTTTTTTCCGTTGCCTTGTGGTATTTCAGAAGAGCAGTGTTTAACTGGCTGTAAGACTGCAGAAGCATGGATGATAGCTTTTTGCTTATTTTTACATAGCTAGAAATAAAATAATGTTCCGTAGGTATTCTTGTAATTATTGTGTATTTACTGAAAATACTGCATATATTTTTCTTTGCAATATTTGGTATATGCTTCCCATATTTTCACTAGAGGTAGGAAGAACAGTGATTAAGTCCTGCAGTAAGAACCAGTGCCAAGCTGTGCTAAACTTTGTTACTGATGAGTATCAAATATTTTGACTTAAATTTTTCTCCCAGCTGCTTTCCTTGCTGTAGGGAATAAGTAACCTGCTCTTGCCAAGAGCTAGCTACTAGCTACTTTTTTTTTTTTTTTTTTTTTTTTTTTCTCCCTGAAGTGAGAATTAAGGCACTTCTCTCTCCTTTGATCTCCCCAAAACCGAGTATGCCAAGCATGTCCTCCTCACTGAGCACAGATTCACAGTGCTGATATTTCACTTTGAGGAGTTTGGAAGCTTTCTGCCTCTGCCCTTCTGCTGAGTAAGAAATGTGAAAAGTCTTTCTTAGAGTCATTGGGATCCTGCCAAGGGTTCTTGGCCCAAATTAGATATTTACTTGGAATAAGACATCCATCTTAAAATCTAGTAGCTATTTCCTTCCTAGGAAGACGTTTATTTCCTCGGAAACTCCATTTGTGGGTTCTTTTCTTGGAGAAAAAAAAAAAAGTGGAATACCTCTGTTGCCAGTGCAGGGCTGTACCTTAAAGCTGAGGTAATGCTTTTTTTTTTTTTTTTTTTTTTGCCTAAGCTGAAAATCAGTGTTACAGTAACAATAATGTTGTCACTGTTTATTGGGTTTCATATTTAGGGAGAATGCCACCACAGAAAAAGGAGCGTTTGTGCTCTGTGCTGGTGGCATATGTGTGAGTTTGCATGGGGCGTAGACATTTATATGCACATCTTAATTAAATTAAGTAATAGAAATTGAGCAATCAGTCTTTAGATACATCATTGCTACCCATGACTTCTGGTGGCCCAAGTACAAAATGTATTTTCAGAGTCAAAATGAACCATCTCTGAGTATCCAGAATACGTTTAGCCCTGAAAACTGAAATAGTGCCACTGAATGCAACCTTGCTAAAAGGTACTGCTCCTGAAAATGTGAGTGGCTAAAAAAGGATGTTGAGAAAGTGGATGTGAGTTAAAACTTACACAGCCTTTTTTTTTTGTCTACATAGAGAAAATTTTCCAATAATTTCCCAATATGTTATGAAAACCTGGTTTTGGTATTTTGCATGTCAATACCTTTGGCACAGGTCCATTTTAAAAAGTGTAGTGTGATTGTTTCGGTGTAGAATACAAAATATTCTTGATATCCGACCTGCAGTGGTGGAGGAAGCCTCTACATTGTTCCTGTAGGCTGTTTTGAAGGGAGACATGAGGCAATAAGGAAGTGCTGGACATTTTTTATTTTTAACATTCCTTTTTTTTTATAGGCAATTAATGCTTTTATGTCTATTATTATTCCTTTGCTATCCTTATAAATTGTCTTTATCTCAACCCAAGTCTCTCCTCTATCCCCTGGGAAGGGGGAGAGTGAGTGAGTGGCTGCGTGGTACTAGATTGCTGACTGGAGTTAAACCGTGACAGCGTGTTTCACATTACACTGTGAGATTAAATGGATTTCTTTTATTGATATCTCCCCTAGGCATTATTATAGTGAAAGTCTTTCTTTAGCTAAGGTGTTAATGGCATCATGATAGGATTTGTTTTTCTCCTTTGTGAGCTCATATTATAGTATCAAGAGATACAGCGGATTCTGCATTAAAGTGTTTAAAGCAAGTCTGCATGCTTTTTTATAAAAGAAAACCCAACAGGAAATTATAGGCCTGGTGCTGGAATTGCAGATCAAAATCCTGTAATCTGTGCTCTGAAAGAATTCAGGATAGAAGGCCATGATGGGCCCTTTTGGCCTTGAAATCTCTGAATATACTGCATATAATCAATGCAGTTTATTCTATTTACATAATTTCTGACTGTCCAGCCTTTATGTAGCTGGAATATATAACTTCATAGACAAAATCCACTTCATGTACTGCAGATGAGTACGTGGAACTGCTGAGTAGGTTCCCTGCAGTGACTTCAATTTCAACCTGTAAACTAAAATAAAGTTCATGTTTAGAACTACTAAAAGTGATCTACAGTTAGAAAAAATTGGAACATTTCTGTCCTTGTTCCAGTTTGGTGCATGAAGTTTTTTTTTTTAATTGCAAGGAAAATGAAAAGAAATAGAACAAAATCTGTTTGACAAATTCAGCATCAGGAAAATGCTTAATAAGGATGATAAAAATGAACAAGTGTAAACAAATTTTAAATCTCTTATTTAGCAAGGTGTTCTTCCAAAGCAAAATATTTAGGTTTGAAAATATGATTTTTCTGTCAAAGGTGCAGTTACACCAAAATAAATGTCATTCTTGTTAATATTTATGGATCAACCCTTCTTACGTGCCCTGGTAATGGAGTAGAGGAGAAAAAGAAATAATGTTTCTGTTCAGGGTTTTCTCATGACATAATGCTGCTTATTCTGGATCCATTTATTTTAATAATTACAGATTATAAGCACTGGGTATGTATTTTTCAGCTTTCATCCTCTAGCTCATTCGGTCCTTCCAGCTGTTGCCCTGGGTTTTTTGGGTGCAAAAGTGAAAAATCCTCAAACAGGTATCTTAAACTTTTAATAGAATAATTTCTAGGTGTCTAAAGTGTTATTGAGCAATGATAGATCTAGTATTGCAGTTAGCATTTCAATGAAAAAATGTCACTTTTACTTAGGAAAAACCAGAAACTAATAAAGTCAATAACAATGTTAATCTGCAAGAGGAGCTTAATTCAAATGAAAAATAAAAGGTGAATAGCTTTTCTTACCTGATCAGAAGTAGGTAAGCAGTGTAATTTCTTGAAATAATCAGTACAATAAATGTGGAAGCATAATTTAAATATGTATTTTCCGAAATGAATACATGACTAACGTATGGAGAAAAGTGCTATTGGTTCACTTGCACATCACACCTGGAGCAGATCTGTGCTCCTCCTTTTGTGGGTAACATGCAGTCAAATTACCAGCAGATGTTCATGCTGTTAAAGAACAGTTGTTGGCTTGCCAAGAGTGCCATTGTTCAACCTTGCCTTGATTTTCTTCTTGTTGCAATATCGCCATTCAGGTACATTTTATTTCAAATTAATTGCATAGATGAGCTGTACAAAATGTCCCTCACTAACATGTCACCTTTGTAATTTTGAAAGAAGTAAAGCTCATGAAGATAATGTTAAGATAGAAACTTAATTGCTTGTCTCTCTTTCCCTTTGGAACTAAGACTTCATCTTTGAGCCAAATAAAATCTGCTCCAAACGACAATCAGGATCCTTTCCAGGCCAGTATGAGGGGCTTTAGTTGATCTGTTTCTCTCAGAAGGGTTTTTTTTTTTTTGTATGAGTTTGAGCTCTGGATCCGAGTTTTCTGTTTGCATCCTGAGGATAAGACTGTTTCCTAGGTAATTTCATCCTCCAGACCCGCTTCCTACTTTTGTGGAGCTTGCACTGAGTGTGCCATGTGGGACAGGACCCACTGGGTCAAGATAAGCACTGTCCTGGTGGTCCTACACAGTAACTGGCACTGCCCGTCTAATTCCCCATGCTTCAGCAGACCAGTGGAGTTACATATGCAGACTAGACAATGGTATCCAAAACAAATGAATGCCAAAAATTCTGCCAGTGTTTTCAGATGTTGATGCCAAATCTTTGTTTCCGTATCTGTGATGATTAGAGACCTACACACTCACCATTTAATTTTCAAATTAGCTGGCATGGGTATTTCCCAAGAACTCCAGTAGTTTGGTAGGTAATGAACACATAGGAAAACAAGACCTCTTCAGTGCTTTCATTTCATAAGTTAAATTTGGATACACAGGGTTTAATACTTCTGGACAAAAATTTTAATGGCACATATGACTTTTGAATGTCTGATTTATATTAAAAGTCTAGATGGCTGATCAGTAGAAAGAATTTAGTTTAGACTGGTATTTTAGGTTCATAAAAAGATAGAAATAATATCACAAAACAATGCCTTGATGTGATTTATGTATTACTGGTTGTATGATAATTCTCAAGAGCTAATGATCTTCATTTAATCAACATGTTTTTCTCATAAATCACAATGAGGCACCTGCTAATTTCTAAAGAGCAGGTTGAATAATTAGGTGTGAACAGAAAATTGCCTACCTTCATTTATTTTTATAATAACTTAGAATATTTTGTTTATCCCTTGGCAGTATAAAATAAAAAAATCCAAGTCCTGTCAGTCGTGTTCTGTGACTTTGAGCTGCTAAATTCCGGGTCCACTGCACTGTGGAGCAAAACTCCCATTAACTCCAGTAGAGTCAGGATTTCTAACAAAGATGTGTAAATGCTAGCAAAGCTGTTGGATTCAGTGCGATGAAATTGAAGCACGTGGTAAATATCTCACTGAAAAGAGCTGAGAGTTAAGTCCATTTGCGGCTCACTGAGTTTTTTCTACCTGCTGCCATAATGAGGAATATTTATTAAAATAAGATGCATTTCTATTGTACACAGATACTTTAAGTTCTTACTCAGCATCATATTTTTAAATTTAATTTCATTTTCAGTGGCAGCAAATTGATAGCTGCAAAATATGTTTTATTGTTATCTAGAAATCAGAATTTCACAGTAGATTTAAACTAAGTATCTAAGATCACAAATTTTTACCTTTTCCTAGTTTTGATGAAGACTGAAGATTTGGTACCGTTTGTAGAATAAGGATTTGCCTTGTGGTATACTAGTCATGGAAAAGACAACAGAGAGCCATTCAAATTAAGCTGGAGAGAATTAAATATACACCTGGTCATTGAATATTATGGCACACTCCAGTAGATAGTCAACATTTTTTTCATTCTTAGATTATTCTCTCCCTGTATTGACTGTGGGCCAGGGTTCAAGACAGTTAGTTTATTCATTAGAGAGGAGCGTTTGCTTGTGTAATAGCTAATGAGGTGATTTTTGTGTGTGTGTGATGCAGTCTTACAATAGCAGTGCCAGACGTGGTAAATTTTGTGATTGTTGTTTTCATTACAGTAGAAGCTGATTCTGAAGAAGTGAATAATCATTAAAAATTAAGGTAAATGGAACACTGAATGGGAATGTTATTTTCCACTATCATACTCTGAAAGTTGATATTTAATAGGATTGATGTGCTTTTTAAAAAAACATAATACATTGTCCTCTGATTTAATTGACTAAAGTGGGAGAGTTATGCTACATTGGTAGAAGGTTGTCCCATCTTGAATTAAACATATGATAAGATCTGGGTAAAACTAATTTGATAGAATACATGTATTTGCTTCAACTTCTAAGTGCCTGTGAATACTTATTTTTCACAATACCATCTTCAGTAGCAAATAACTGGACTCTAGACTGTCCTTGCTTTAGATATTACATTGCATAATCACACCCTCTGTGTTCTCTATTTTGATCATAATTTCTTCGAGATGAAGTTTACTACAGCCTGTACAATTTCCATGTACTACAGAAATCAGCTGGAGAGCAGTAAATAATAAGCATTAGTGTTGTCAGTGTAAACCTGGAAATCCTGTTATGACCTCATTTGCTTTTGACATCCTCTCTGGGAGTGCCAGATGCTCAAGGGCTGCATTACACAGCTCGTTAAGGACAGCCCTGCAGCCACTTCAATATAATACCTGCAGTTTTTCCACTGCTGGCCTGCAGCCTGAGTGTGATGGTAGGCACTGAGCTGTCAGCTCTGGCTGAATCAGCTCACTGAGACGCCTTAGGGTGAGCAAACTGCAGCCTCCCGCCTGCTGCAGAGACTGGACTTTTACTGTGATATGTCCATAGCTGGAGAATTTTCATCGTCTCACTTGTTAGGCTTGTCTGTGAAATATCAGTTACATTTAGAGCACCGCGGAGGTAGGAGCGATGGGGAGCTCTCAGGAATGTTTGAGAGGCACAGGAAGTTTGTGTTCCTCTATTGCAGGTTGAAACACCCAGTTTTATTTGAGAATTGTAATTATATAGGAGTTGAGAGGCATATAAACCTTCCTTCCTTGAAATCACTGTGTCTTAGCCAGAGTGCAGCCCTGCCAATTGAGTAATCTGTGTGAAATCCAGCCTGGGCCACAGTGCCCACTCCAAAGCAGAGCATCCCGTCTGGCTTGTTCTCTTGAGAGTCTCAGCAGAAGGGTCAGCTCCCGAGGCTCTCAGAGAAGTGCTGCTGTATTAAGACACCTTATTATCTCTCTGGGGAGGAGGCTGGGATAGGATGTGTGACTGAGACTGACAGTTTGTTCCCTGATTTTCTCAGTAGTCCAGGGACATGTACGTTATTTGGGCAACAGCTGGCTGAGTCCATGCCAAGCTGGCTCAGTAGTGGTCCTTGGTGCAATGCAAGAGAGCAACTGGAGATTTTTTTTTTTTTTTTTTTATTCCTGACCGAAAGTGTTTCCAAGTAGCTGGGAAAGCTGAGCAGCTTAGTGGGAAACTTAGGAAAAGATGGAATGTTGGCAAAATTACATCAACAACGTCTGGTGTTTCACCATCACTGTACGATGTGAGGCGAGAAAACCAAAGTGCCAGTATAACTTTCCTTACTTTTCGCTTTAAAGTTTTTAGCACCTTAAGTACAGTACGTTTGCTAATTTGAAGTCCCTATTTTTTTTCTTTTTTTTTTTTTTTTCAGGGAAAACAGCTAAATAAAAGTGTAGGTACTGGAAGGTATCCAGGAGTAATAACCTGGTGGACCTTGCTGGAGTTGTGTGGCACATGAGCGGTGATGTGGGCTATTAGGACGGCTCTCTGTCTGCTGTGAATATTGCCCCTTCCCCTCCTCTCTCTCTTGGTGCTGATTTACTGTTAATTGCATTTCAAACAAATTGGAATGGACTAATAGACTCAAGTCTATTATCCTAGCTTTTAACACCATGAAATCATGTTTAGTGCTTTGCTCTAGGGAGGGAAATGAATATCCCTACCATTTTCCTCCCAGTAATGACAGAAATAGAGACGGAGATTTCTGCATTAAAAAAATGGAGTGGGGAAAGTGTGAGGAGGAACGGCAAATCTTGTGCTTCAGTCCATCAAGTGGTTGCTCTTTAGGTTAGATAACTACTTCCCATTTATGCTACTCCACATTTAGATCTTTGCATTTTCATTTATTTTTATTTGTTTGCTTTGTAGTGCTTTGTCGAATTGTGTTCTAAAAGTGAAGGAGACTTCTGTTACTTTTGATAGGAGATTAATTATGGCATAATTCCTATTTTCTTTCAAATTTTTGTAATTGTTAGACAGCTCCTTAAATTATGTAAGTTAACATCTTGCTGTCACGTGGTGTATTGACAATCTCTGAAGCTGGAGCTCAGCTACAGCTATGTCATTTTAAGCGTGCTCTTGAAGTGGAGAAAATGAGACAGACCCTGCTGGGGCAGCCTGGACTTGGGAAGTCATGATTTTGTCCAGATTTGGGTAGAGGTGCTGTGCTCCCTCTAAACCAGAGTCCCAGAGGGGTAGAAGAGAACTGCAGGGAAATTTCTCCATCCAGGAAGACTGGAGAAGAAATAGCTCCAGCAAGCTATATCTGCTATCTGCCGTGGATGGCAGGACCAAAGCCCTCAGGGGGTTGCAATTTAAGTTAGTGGTTAATAAATGGGTAAATTGTAGGAAAAACGTGGAAATTTCTAAATTAGAATACTGTTGTGTTGTCATGGCAATATGCTGAAGAGGAACCTTTTAAAAACCTAGGTGTGATGGTTTAGTTTTACTGTGAAAACTAAGCTGAAAGTGCACCTGGTTTCCACAACGTGTCTGAGTAGAGCCCCAGTACAGTCCCTGTGACTTTGTTCAGCTACATTCTCTGTGATTACATGCATTTCATTCTGTGTAGCTAAATCTTTGGTGTCTTTGTGAAGTACTTGAGCTCCTTCTCTTGTGTTTACATCTTTCCAACATGTATGGAAGTGACTTGCTTTGGCAGCAGTCAGTCATGTTCTTCCAGGTGAGCTGCTCACAGACATTACTGCCTGTGGCTGATGGTCACTGCCCACTTTATTGCCTCCCACAGCTCTACAGTGAATATTTCCTCACCTGGTTCACTTCAAGCTCAAGAACTCAAGTTTAACTGCACTATGTATTTCACTAGTGTGTTTGTTTTTTTTTTCTTGTAAAACAGACTGCCAGCAGATTTGTTGATATTCAGGAGGTATCTGCTTCCTCTGTCTGGTCTGAAGTGCTGGCATGGGGATATCAGCAGTTGTAATAATGAGACAGGATCCTGTGCCATTGCCTGATAGCGAAGAAATCTGTGATTTTGTAAATGACAAATTTACAAAGTTTCTCTTTGTAGTGACTGTTGAGAGAGTTGAAGATATTAATATATTGATATACTACAGTAATTGAGACCGCTGAAAATTGACATGAGTTGAGCCTGACTTGGTATGATACCCAACACCAAGATTAGGAAAGAGGAGGATACATTGATAAAGAATGGAGATTTGAATTACCTGGGTCACTTTATTCTGGGTCAAAGAAGGTAAGAGTATAGATTTTGTGCAAATGCCTGCACTCCTAGTTTGTGCTAGTTGCCCTTATCTGCACAAATATACAACATGCTTTAAAGCATAATCAAAAAAAGTTCCAGATTGTTTTTGATTAGGCTGATTAATCCATTAGTATCAGTGTAAGTCAAGATCTGCTCTCTCCAGGTCTATCTTTATGTTAATATAGCTCTATGGAATAACTAAGTCTACCCTCTCAGCAGAGCTAATTTACTTTTTTCCGGTGGGATGCTACTGTGACTGTGCTGCTTCTGTTTCTGTAGCTACTGTGCCATAAGATCTCCACCTGGTTTTTGGTTAGTTTGTGGTGAGCATTAGAAGGGAAAGCGAAGCAGACCACCTGCAGAAGTCAGAAAGTACAGGAATTGCCTGTGTCTACAACTTTGCAAGTAATTTTGAATAGGGAATCTTCTATATAATGAAAAATTGTCTAAAAGAGTCACAGTTTTCATTATAAAAACTAACAAGAGAATAAATGTTTTCTTGAAAGCACCTCTATCAAGAGCCTAAACTTTTAGAAAAGCAGTGGAAATCTTACTCAGCTGACACGTGACTTATCTGGCATATTGAAATTTGGTCTGTATCTGTAATATCTTTGTAAATTACTATTTTATTTAATTAGCAAACACTTAATTAGACAAAGATTTGTCTAGCACCTCCTGTTCATTAAATCAGAAAGCATTCTCTATTTTAATTAGCATGACATTTCTATATTCAATTTGATGAAATGCCATCTGCAGTTCTAATACTACTGTGTACGGCGAAAGGCTGATTGATATATGTGCTGACAGCAAGGTATCAACATGCTCTTATGTTTGTATTTTAAAAAAAGTAAAATATAATGAAAAGGAGGACTCACTCTGACTTGTTAATGCTGCTGTTTGTGCTGCAAAGCAGAATTTTGTTTAAACAAACTAAAACTTAGTAAATATTTTCAATGGGAAAACAACCGTTTGTAATCTTCATGTTAACACTATCAGTAATTTCAAAAGACTGCCCTGAGGCCTCCTTATTCTAGATATTGTGAAGCAGATTTTCAGCATTTCTTGGATGTCTCTCCTTCTCTTTCCTTCACTTTTAAGATGCTACTTACACTCTCAAGACTGTTTGATAGATTAGGGTAATATCCAATAGTTTTTATGCACCTGCCAGAGTACTGGTGCTGCTGTGTCACCAGCAAACCCCTTGGGCCCTGCTCTCCAACAGGAGCCCCATCGGCTGGGCCTTCTAACTAGCATCGCACAACTGTTGTTTGAAATATTTAGGTAATTTATTTGGTGAAGCAATTGCAGTCTAGATACCACTTCTCATAGCATCGCTTACAGATACAGTAATTTTGAGTAAAGATAATAGAGGCTGACTACAATAGTAGTCAGGTGTTTGGAGTATGGAAGTTTAGTCACAACTTAGGTTTGCTTTAAAGTGTATGGTAACTTGCCCTTTCAACCCAATCTGTGTCATTTAAATTACAGGATGAGTTGCTTAACTTCAGTGACATGTGAAATCAGAGGTTATGCTCATCAAATTAGTTACCACCATTCAGTGTCCGGCTTTCGGAAAGCTAAAGCGCTAAAGGCAACTTAGACCCTGGGCCAAATTCTTACACCAACACTATTCAAGGCTTGATTTTCAGTGACAGTGATGTAATAAGGATGGGAGTTAGTCCATTGTTCCACTCAAATAATACATCATTTTTCATTGGAATTTAAAAGGGCCTTATTTTTTTTTTTAGATAATGTGAACATATATGATATCATGTGAAGCTCGTTGGAACAGTGAGCGCTGCAAATGAATTCTGTTGCATTTAGAACATGGCAGAGTGTTGTCAATTCAATAAATTAGAGCAAATTCAATAAATGAGGGTAAAGAAGTTACTGCAGAATTGATGGGGGTCAAGCAGCTTGTCAAATATGAAAAGTTTTGCATTGATTTCTTTGCATTTTTATGGTATTTTGCCTGTACTTTGACATTCCCTGGAACAATATCTATTAGGCCATGTACAGTATAAGCTGTGTCTTCTGCAAACAACACACATCCGGATCCTGAGCAGAACCTTTACCAGTGTTGAACCTAAAGCAGGAACAGTCACCTTACTAAAACTATTTATATGAAATGCTGCTTACATTTCAAAAACACTTGAGATTATGATGATGCCATATTTACATAATAGTTGCATCACTGAGGGCTGTATTTATGATATTGATATCTACATCCAAACTGTGATTTAAATTGTATAGCTTAATCATTTCAGCAGAAAGTGTGTCCCACGTTCTTTGCCTAGAGATAGAGCACATGATGAAAAAATTTACTTTTAGAACTATATGATAGCATAAGAATTTTGACATTTAGGCTCACAATGATAAAATAAACTATTGTTGGTTCTACAGCTAATACAATTTTGTAAGAGGATGTAATAGTTATGTACTGACTCAGGTGAAATTATTGTGCTGCAATAACCACAGAAGAATTTTGGTTTTAAAATCAGTTTGTATGTAATATTTTATTTAATGTTGCATTATATGTAAAAGCCAAATAAGTTGTAGAAAACCTGTTTGGCAGCAGATCTGGTCTACAGAGCTACCTCTCTCAGAGTCAGGTTTAGAAATAAGCTCAAAATCAAGGTCAACTAAATTCCTCCCAAAGATAGTTATCTATAATAATAGTTGAGCTTACCATACCTTTTTCTGTCGGCCTGTCATCACATGACTGCTGAATCATCAAGTTTGTTACCTCATTTAAACAGACATTAAGTTTGTCTTCTAACAAATCCAGTGCATTTAATTAAACCAGACACTGCAGTTCTGATGAAAAACTTTAAGTAGGCAACACGGAGAACAAGAAAGATATTTATGGCAGTCTTTGTTGAAACCCCTGCAATCGAGTGAATCAATTTGGTAAGCTGTACCCGAACCATCTCAGCAAGTAAACTAAACTGCCTGCTGCAGGGAAAGGCAGGAGAAAAGAGAGAAAGAGAAACAGAGGTAGTCCATTTTGTCTTCCTCTTCTGAGATTTGTGGAATTTGCATGCTGTGCCTTTGAGCATCATACACCCACACCGATTCTCTGAACAAAGCTAACCAACCCCAGTATCCTATCCGCAGCCGAGATCAATATTTGATAGTTTGTAGGAAAGTGGAATAGAAGGCACAAACAGGAGGCAAATTATGCATCAAAAGGAAGAATAAATATCCCTTGATCCCACAGGCAGCCAACTAAAAAAAACCCAAGGTTTGAGATTTTTATTAAAATTGTCTTAGCACAGAGCTACAAACACGAGTGATATTGTGCAGAGAATCCCGTATTCCCAAAGATTCACTGCAGAAGGGAATGAGAAAATCAATAGAGGGAGTTAAATCCACAGATTCCAGGCCAGAAGAGATTGCAACAGCCATCAACTCAAGCTTTTATATTTATACCCACATTCAGACTAAACTAGTTCTTAACATAACGATCTGAAGCACATCTTTAAGGAAAAAACGTCCCAAGGCTGCTGATTCTATCATCCATCTCCTTTGCTGAGCTCTTCCACACATCCCATCTTCCATATCTGTCAGCAGCTTTTTCTTAACTAAATATATGACCTAGATGTCTTTGAACTTTCTCTTTATTAACTCAAATAATTTTAGCCATTCCAACCTTGCATTTTTGTTTGCCTTCTGATCCATTCTGACAATTACTTAGCATTCCTCTTTACTCATTTCCCATTCTCACAGCATGCGTTCCAGGAACTGGACATTTTACATTAACGTTAATCTCTCCAGTGGTGTGAGCGGAGGGAAAATCACCTTAGGACTTATACCAGTGATCCACTTATGCTGAAGAATTTCATCAACTCTTTTTGCCATGATATTGTATTGAGAGCACATAGTACAGTATTTAAATGTATAAGCCCATGAGCTTTTCTTTCCATCACTGCTCTTCAATTCCAGTCTCCCATCTCCAGTAGTGATCGGGTAACCAGGTGAGACAGATCACTTGGTAGGAGTACCTTGTCTTCCTCATTATTTTTCTGAATGGTACTATTTTTAGTCCTTCTAACGTGTTTCCCATTAATTCTATATATTGTAAGCTCTGGAATCACGATGTCATAAAATAAATTAAATACCCTGAAGAAAACCCAATATACAGTTTCAGCATAGTTACCTCTATGAAACATAACCCTGTCAAACTTTGTGTAGCAAGATCTATATTCCGTAAAATGCTGTCAGGTAATAATTGTATTGCTAGCCAGTATTTTGTTGGAAGAATGCTGGATTTATCGTGCCTCTATTTGATTTGGGACTGATGTGAGGATAACTTCTGTACAGACCCTTGGGTGTCTGTCTTCACCTTTTAGTAGCATGGAATAATCTTATCTGTCGTCCAATGCTCTGGAGTTTCCAAAGTTTTCAGAAATTTGAGAACTATTACCAGTAGGAAATTTCCAGTGAGTTGTTTTAGAGACTGTTTTGTGTACATCATCCAGGGCTCGGGACTTGATAACTCGTGTTCTTCATAAAGGCTTCCTCACATTCTCCTTTGCTCAAGACAGAATGCTTTCTATTTTAGTGATGTCCTTAGGTGGATAACATGGCTCTTCAGTGCTGCAGTTTGTGCTGAGAAGTTTGTACATTATACTACTCTTTGTTTTAAATTAAACAAGAATTATTTGGAGTAGGAACTTGTCGTAGTTCAGCCCCGATCGGACCAGACTACGCAGTCTCTCTCTCACTCCCCCCACACTCCGAGAAAAACAGGGAGAGAAAATATAAGGAAAAACGGCTCGAGGTTTGAGATAAGGACAGGGAGAAATCCTTAAAGTTACCGTCACGGGCAAAACAGACTCGACTTGGGGAAAACTATTCATTTATTACTACAAACAGCAGGGTAATGAGACAGGGAACAAGATAACCTCCCCCCACCCCTCCCTCTTCCCAAGCTTAACATTATCTCTACTACCTTCCCCCCACCCCGAGCGGCACAGGGGGGAAGAGGGAATGGGGGTTGCAGTCAGTTCATCATATGTTGTTTTACGCCGCTGCTTCATGGTTGGGGGAAGAACTCCTCACATTCCTCCCCTGCTCCATTGTGGGGTCCCTCCCACGGGCCACAGTCCTTCGTGGAACTGCTCCGGCGTGGGTCATCTCTTCCACGGGTGCAGTCTCTCCAGAACAGCTGTCCCAGCGGGCCCTCCACAGGCCACAGCTGCCTTCAGGCATCCACCTCTCCCGGTACGGGGTCCTTCACGGGCTCCAAGTGGATCTCTGCTCCTCCGTGGACCTCCATGGGCTGCAGGGGGACAACCTGCTCCACCATGGTCGTCACCACAGGCTGCAGGGGAATCTTGGCCAGGAGCCGCATTACTCCTCCCCCTCCTTCTTCACTGACCTTGGCGTCTGCAGCCGTTCCTCACAACAGGCTGGTAGATGTCTCTCAGGATCTTTTTTTACATCTTATTCACTTCTCATCTCCTCTCCACTTCTTGCAGCCGGGCTGGACTGAGTCGGGCCCAGTCGGCTGCCTGGCGAGAGGCCAGAGGGTGAGGCCTGCAAGGCCCATGAGGCTCGCGCCTCCCCCTCTGCGCCTCTGCCCCTGCTCAGCTTCTTCACATCTTCTCTTCTCTCTCTCTTTTTTCTGTTTTCCCGTTCTTAAATACGTTATCGCAGAGGCGTTATCACGAGACATTCTGCTACCAATCAGCTCGGCCTTGGCCAGCAGTGGGTCCGCCCTAGGCCTGGCCAAGTCCCCTGAACAAAGGGGAGCGACTTCTAGCAGTTTCCTACAGAAGCTACCACCTTAGGCCCCCCCTCACTAAAGAAAACCACGACAGAACTCTACTTCTCTAAACAGCTGCAAATGGACAATGCTGAGGACTAGGTATTATTTTCTTCTGTAGACTTTTTGACCATAGGTAACAAAACAAATGTATGTCTGGCTCTTATTTACATTTGCGCTATCAATGAAAATATTATCGTTATGTTCTGTGACCATCAACTATCACGTTATCTGGCCTGACAGGCTGTCGATTGGAATGACTTTTGTATAAGTTAATATGGCTACTTTTGAAGACTGTATTTGTGCTCAACACTTGCACGGTGTTTTGATATAATCTTTTATCTGAGAATCTCCATGCATTTTGCAAGCGTTCATTTGATTTATGCACTTCTGTTAACTACTGAATCCAACATAAAGACGAAAGCCCGGGTTTAGTGAGAGGTATAATTACTGTCCAGTAAAGCCTGCCTTTTGAAGATACTGACTCTCAGTTTTCTGTTCTGATCGTTTGAATAAATTTTTCCTCTAACTTGAGAACAAAGGCTTTAATTCATGTCATTCACAGTATTTGCTGTTCCAAATGCTGTTTCACACTGTGTGTATGACTTACAAGAAGAGCCCTAGGACTGTGTATTTTACCTGTGGTCCTGTTAGCAATCTTAACGGGAAGTTCATTATTTGAGTGAAATGTTTTTGGTAGAGTTAGTTAATGAGGCATGATGCTATAAATCCTGTTGGCCAAACGTACATGACATGTAGAAAAGTAGGTAACTGAGGAGGAATTCCATTCTGATGCTGCTGCTTGGACTTGGGTAGCGCATTAGTGTCACCTATGGACCAAAAATGCATTGTTTAGAGCACTCTTCAAGCAGGAGGAATGAACAGGGCTAGTTGTTGACGGCTGTTCAATGCCTCTGGGTTGTACATGCCATTTCTCCCATTATGGTTTACTCATAACTGGGGACAGCTCTTTGTCCAGACAACTTTATTTTTTCTATAATATTGCGTGGCACTGTGGTACAACATAATTTGGGATTTTCAGTGCTGGTGTACCTAGAAAAATACATGCAAAAAAACCCTAAAAGGAGTGGCAAAGACTTTAATGTTCTGTAGTAGCCAGTAACCTGAAACCACAATAATGTTCTACAAACTAGTACCTCTTTTTATTCAAAATTAATATTTGAAATTTTTTCTTTACAAGAAGTTGCTATTAATTCCACACTTCACAATCTGATTTTCCTTCCTAAGCAACAGCTCTGATAATCCTGTCCTAAACTCCATCAATCCTACCCCACTTCCCAGCCGTGATCCTGAAATAGTTTAGTGAGCTCTTAAAATGAGGCTTCATTAATTTCACAGAACGTGCCAGAGGACATTCACCAGTGCTGTATATCTAGAGTTTCTGTGGAGTCAATTAAAATACATCTACATTCTTCTGAATAAGCGAAGCATATTTTTTATGATAGCATAACCTTTTTCTCTAGTCGTGTTTACTTCCCACTTCATAAAATTCAGGGATCTGTAATGAATTTCTCAGATATAACTGAGGATTAGTAACGTGGGGGTTTTTTTTGTTTCTTTTAGTCTTGATTTAGAACTTTCTTTGTGCTTTCTACATTTTTATAACAAAATAGTTTCATTTGATGAAATAGAAGTCTCTTACATGGGTTTTAAATAACATGAAAGAATCAGCACTCAATCTCTTCAATCTCTTATTAGAAATAGAGGGAAATTTGGAACTAGTTTGTTGTTTTTTGTTTTTTGTTTTTTTTTTTAAATCAAGGCTTATGTAGTTATTATATATTTCTTGGTAATTTTGCAGGTATTGATACAAACAGATACAAAGCCGTTTTCATAGGAGCCACAATTAATTTTGTAATTTTTTTTTTTTTTCCTTTAGTTCCGGGTGTATTTTGATTCTTTTTCTTATGGAAACTTATAAATCAATAAGTGGTAGAAGGCAATAGTTATGACAGTTTAGCCCACAACGTTTTAAATGTTCTACAAATGGACCTGTTTGGCTCTAACCCTCCTTTGTTAACTTCTGTAACTTAGGTGACTTTGCTGACTTATGTGATGATCTGGTATGCTGTGGCCCAGCACTGATCATGCAGAACATGGACTGTCTTAGGATGCAGTATACATCTTTGCCAATGCAGTTAACCAGAGAAACAGAACAGTACAGATGTTTTGGTAGAATCACTTCTAAGGACACGTGTGAATATGGTATCCAGCAAAAGCTTTTTGCTTTTTTCTTTGCAAAACTTTACTTTGGTATATGGCCCTTTTCATAGTGAATATGGTTGGATGTTGATGTCTGAGTGACAGTGATGTCTAGGTAAGAGCGGTTTTACATTCAAGGTGTCACTTTGTTCACAGCTATCCCATTTTTGTCACAGAAAATGTTTCCATTTAAATGAAATAATATTTTTGAGTGAGGCAAACATACTATGTGGCATAAACTGATATATTTGAAGCTCATGAGGCAAATCAACAAAACTAGATATTATGAGTGCAATTCTTTTCTCAATCATGTTTGCGTATTGTAAAAAAGATATTCTAATGACTGTAATACGCTGTTTTTTTCTACAGATGTCGTATTAAATACCCAATGTGTTTGCTAACTGTTAATACCTTTGTTGTTGCAGATACAGCAGTGGTGTATAAAAATAGGAATGGACATGTTGTTGAACTGAATGTAGAAACAAATACAACCACATTATTATTGGAAAATACAACTTTTGTAAGTAATATATATTATTTACTCATTTCTTAGTGGAAGTTTGCTAGCATTTTTTTCCTGCAACAGGAGTGAGAGAGTATAATATTGAAAAGTTACAGAAAATATGTTTATAACCTAGAGCGGAATATTTATAAATGGAAAGTATAATCCATTCCTCTGTCAGTGCATGATTTCTGGCTGAAGTTATTCTTTTTTTTTTTATTTAGCCTATGTCTAAATAACCAAGATGTTGGAAGATATGTTGTTGGCTGTAGTCCATGCTTTGTTCAAGCCACTTGAAGGATCATGCCTGGCATATGTGCTGGTGAATCTACCTGGTGCCTACTGTAATAAGAGATTTCATAAAATGGGGGAATGCTACTCAAAATATTGAGAGCTTTTCCTTATTGGAAAATGGGAAAAGTGTTCAAAAGTCATATGAAGATTTGTCCATTGAGCAATTAAATATGCAAAGAAAAATTCATTTCCTAGTTCTGTTAATCTCTGGCTTAGTTGTTCCTCTGTGCTTTACTTGCAAACTAGACAGTTGGAGATTATTCCACTTGACCAGTAAATAGTATATACATCAGTTGTTTGCATATGCTTCTGACTAGCAGTAATTGCTAAGAAATGTTTTAATGCCTTATTCTACATTTTGTTTTGCCTTCCTTGGTGCTGTTGTTCTCAGTGATACCGCTTATATTCTACCCTGTAATTCTCATTTATCAGGGTTTTACACCATAAATGTGTGGCTTGTCAATCTTTCCTCATAAATACTCCAAGCAGACCACTGGTTGTTACTGTTAATCCCTGTATTTTTTATTTAGTAAAATCTTTTGTGCCTGCAGACCCAAAAGGATGACTTATTTTCATCAGTGGTCTTTTTACAAAGGATGATTTTATTCCTGGTCTCTTCCTGGCCTTTGCTGATACAGGTTACAAATTTCAAAGCATAAAGCTCCTGGTGGCCTTTTCTTCTAACTCCTCAGACTTGAAAGAGGAGAGCAGAGGTTCAGGAGTGTTCTGGTTTCGTTTAGTGAGGGGAGACCTAAGGTGGCAGCTTCTTTAGGAAACTGCTAGCAGTCGCTCCCCTTTGTTCAGTGGACTCAGCCGGGCCTAGGGCAGACCCGCTGCTGGCCAAGGCCGAGCCAATTGGTAGCAGAATGTTCTGTGATAACGTATTTAAGAAGGGAAAAACAGGAAAAAAAAACAGAAGATGTGAAGCAGCTGAGCGGGGGCAGAGAGGGGAAGGCACAAGCCTTGTGGGCCTTGCAGGCCTCACCCTCTGGCCTCCCGCCGGGCAGCCGACTGGGCCCAATTGGGCCCAGCCCAGCTGCAAGAAGTGGAGAGGAGATGAGAAGTGAATAAGAAGTAAAAAGGATCCTGAGAGACATCTGCCAGCCTGTTGTGAGGAACTGCTGCAGATGCCAAGGTCAGTGAAGAAGGAGGGGGAGGAGTAATGCGGCTCCTGGCCAAGATTCCCCTGCAGCCCGTGGTGAAGACCATGGAGGAGCAGGTTGTCCCCCTGCAGCCCATGGAGGTCCACGGAGGGGCAGAGATCCACCTACAGCCCGTGGAGGACCCCACGCCAGAGCAGGTGGAGGCCTGAAGGAGGCTGTGGCCCGTGGAGGGCCCGCTGGGGCAGCTGTTCTGGAGGGACTGCACTCCGTGGCAGAGATGACCCACGCCGGAGCAGTTTCACGACGGACTGTGGCCCATGGGAGGGACCCCACGATGGAGTAGAGGAGGAATGTGAGGAGTTCTTCCCCTGACGATGAAGTAGCAGTGTAAAACAACGCGTGATGAACTGACCGCGACTCCCATTCCCTCTTCCCCTGCCTGTGCCGCTCGGGGTGGGGGGGGCAGAGGGAGGTTATCTTGTTCCCTGTCTCATTCTCCTGCTAGTTTTAGAAATAAATTAGTATTTTTTCCCAAGTCGAGTCTGTTTTGCCCGTGACGGTAACTTTAAGGATTTCTCCCCGTCCTTATCTCAAACCTTGAGCCATTTTTCTTATATCATCTCCCCCTATTCTCTTGGAGAGAGAGACTGCATAGTCTGGTCCTGATCAGGGCTGAACTACGACAAGGAGAAATAACTTGACACTGACTTCCTAGGTCAACATAAAGATAAAGGAGAAGGGAGGAGAGAACTGTATTTCAATGGAGTGTGTGTTGAGGCTCCCTTTCTGTGAGCTGCCCCCTTCCATATGCTGCGATGTGCCTCAGAGTACCTCCTACCCCAAAAAAGACTGGCAGACACAGTTAAAAGTGGGTGAAAAGGTGAATTTCTGTAACGTGCAAACCACAAAGTATTGCAGAAGCGTTTTCCCCCTTATCTGTGTGTGTGTGTGAGCACTTGCCTGGCTAACTAGAGGATTAACTGAGTCAGGGCAATGTATTGCCTTCAGTGTGTAACTTGAATGCAAGCAGCTGCGTGGACATCCCTGGCTGTAAAACTTGACTTTAATGACAAGACTTGAGTTTCCTCACAGATGAATTCCTACGCTTTTGGCTGCGAGTATTTGGCTCATGCAATGTCAAATGTAATGCCAGAACGATGGGCTATTCAGACCATTATGCTAAACCAGTCTTGCCAAGTAATGATGGATCAGTATGGACAGGCTGCTTCACACTGGGAATGTTGCCTCTTTTCACAAAGTTGCTCTTCTCTGGGCTTCTTTTTTTTTTTCAGACTGAGAGAGCTCTGGACTCTAGATACCTACTCTTAATTAGATGTGGGAAACTGATCCAAAATGGATGGTATTCAAGCAACCATTTAACAATTATGTATAGAACAGAGACAAATTAAAACATGTGTGGTGTTTTCCTGCAAAGCTCCTCTCTGTACACAGCCAAAAGCTAAGAGTGTTAGAGGTGAATAAAGTGAATCCCAGCAATGATTATTCATACTGGAGTAGAATAAAAAGCTGAAAGCAGAGCAGAAGACTCAGTAAGTTCATTGGTGTGCACAATGATAAATGTTGCTGTGCTGAGTTGCCTGTTGAGAAGGTGGCTGGCAATCCTAACATGAGAGCGTAACATTACAGGGGCAAGACTGTACCACTAAAATCAAAAGTTGTCCTGTTCTTCTAAGCTCCATTGTCCCCAAATTCACACTGCTAAATGTACTCTTCCAAAGTTAGACACCTGGATCGTTAATCAGACATTTTTCTCACTCAGTGTCACATCTGCTTAATCACTGGTGCATAATTAGAATGGTGCTGGTTTAATGACTCTGCAGAGCTGTCTTGTATTAATAAAAAGTACAGCACACATCCAGCATAGGCAGTAGCAGTGCAAGTCCCCTCATCCTTCCCTATCAAAGAGTTTTAGTCATGGAAGAGTCACCTTTTGATGGGAATTATTAGTCTGCTTTCAATCTGCCCGTGGAAGTGGCAGGTTTTTCTTCGTAATGTTGATAATTGTCTCTTGAAAATTGAACTGCCGTGATAAACTCATTGCACGGAGGCAAGGGGCTAGTAATGACTCTTTGTCACTACTGATTGGGCTGTATTTGAACCAGCAGCTCTGAAGGGCTTTTCTTTTTTCCTCATTACTAATCCCCTGAAGCAGCCTTCCACTGTGTACAGATCACTGGCTCTTCTTTTGCATCTTAAAGACTGTCATTTTTGTGCAAAGTACATTTCCTCTATTCTTTGTGTTGCTTTTTGTCTAAAAGTCAAATGTAGGCCTACTGAAAAGCCTCTATGCAAGTGTATCAGCAAAAAAGTAGACTGCAGGTTTTTTTTTTTTAACAACGTATGTTATATATAGACAAGATTAAAAAAAAAAAAACAACACTTTGAACAATACCTTTAAAAATAGGCATGCCCTGGAAAGAAGAAAGGCTAGTGTTTTGGCATTCTGAGATGCCTGTTTCTCTTCCATAGGGAAATATGTATCCCAAGTTCCTGAGTTAAAAGTATTTTTTTTTTTCCAGTTTCATTAGGTTTTATTCAGAGAGTAGAAGAAATCACTGTACTTTATTTGTCCTTTTCAAACTGAATCCTTTTCTATAATCAACCTATCAGTAAAACAATCTGACATTTATATAATTAAGCCATTAGCAAGGCAATATTATGGGTAACAAATACATTGATATAAGTGACAAGAGCTTGTAAAGCACAATGAGTATCTATAGCATCTCTGAAGGTCATAATTTAAAGATGTTTTCTAATACATATTTATCCTCTCAGTACGTTCATGTAGCGCATCCTGTTCAGGCTGTCTAGTAAACAGTTAATATTCTGAGACAGAGGCATATAAATGTTAGCAGCTGGAGGCTGGGTAAGTCTTCTATTAAATGGAGCCAAAAAAAGCCCTAGACATTAATCACTGTGTGGCATCCTGATGTTTGTGATGCTGCCTCGATATGCAATTACAATATGTTCTCTGTCATCTATCTGAGGTGCCTGACACCATGATCCTAAGTGACGTGCCTACCAGTTTTTCAGCATTTAGCAATACTTTATGTCACGTTATAGTTCCAGAATAAGTAACATTATGCCACATTTATCTAAGCAGTTTCATTATTTAACAAGCATTTTATTTATACCTTTTGCCATCAACTGTTACATGAAGTCACTAAGAGCACATTACCAGTTCACACACAACCCAGCCACAAGATCTGGCTAAGCTGGAGAGGAGAGCATGGGGACCGCATAGTTTCTTTTGCTCAGGGGAGGTTGTCCATCTGGTCCCTTATCATGCTTCTAGCTCAGCCTCTCTAGTCTGTTTTACAGTCCCTAAATCCAAAACAAAATGAAAAAAGCCAACACAGATATGAGAGAAAACGTGTGTAAGGACTGTGTGTTCTGGTATGGTACTTGCCAAATTTGTTGAATCCTCTGAAGGAAGCCTTTAGAGATTTTGTCGTCTTTTCTTCCTCTTAATAAAAGCTGAAATAATTATGAAAATTGTAATACTGTTAGTTTTCAGTTCCACTGCTTTTGTGGAGAATGCATGCAAAACTGGATGCTGTGCATGCACCCTGACAAACTCTCAGTCTGGGATCCCAGGTCAGAAATGAGTGCAGCGTCACTCCTTAAGCCCTTCCAGTGTAGATGATGGGATATACTTTGACTCATCAAATAAGACACTTTTCGTTCATTTGCAATGCCTGATGATATTAGTATAATTGTTTTCAGTTTGGAGACTCTAGGATAGTGTTTTGTATTTACAAGAACTTCCCCCCAGCTGTATGCATTGGACTCTTCTTAAACCCAGCAGTTCCCGACTTCCTCTCCCCCTTGATTTCACTGCCTTTCCACAACTCTTTTCAAGCTCAAGGGGAAACTGCATCCTGGTGCACAGCAAACAAATATTACTACGTTGCAAAACCCGGGTCTCGCCAGGAGCATACCCTAGAGCATCTTGTGTAGTCACATTCCTGTGGACCATTTTTTACACAAGGATGGAGAGAGCAGGATTACTTTTTGTTGCCTGCTAATTAGGTGGTGGTGTCAGAAGGGCAAGCGGAGCAGGAGCAGCCTTGGCTGATGAATCGTGATCAGGCTGCAGCAGCCCAGCTGTGAAAGCCCTGTGGAGGCCTTGCAGCCAAAAGCAGAGGATGAACATTTTAGTCTGAGCAGAGCTTTTGGCAGGGACTGTGTTGTGGTGTTTTACAGAGCATTGCTCATAAACAGCCCTTCTTGTTGATAGTACTCTTTTTTGTTTGTTTGTTTGTTTGTTTTTTGTTTTGTGTTCCCCACCAGCACACCCCCTTCTTCTTTTGATGGGAAACTCAGTGCAGTATCTTAATACAATTATAGTTCCATTGTTGATTAATGTAGATTTAATTGCAAGAGTAATTTACATGCTTATATTTTAAGAGCCTTGCGTAAGAGATTAATGAAAGGCTGAATAATGGTAAATACATTAAATGACATTATATAACCACATAAATATTAGTAATTGTTGCAACGTTGGACGTTTTAATGACCCACACATGTTGTAAATAGGTGGTTATGAACATTGCAACATTATCTCTGCTCTCTCATGCTCCTCTAAATGTTAAATAACACCCTCAGCAAGAGGGGGTTTTATGAGTTAAGGTTTATTGTTGCAGTGCACCGCTGTGCATAGAGATGGGAAAGCGTGACGGATGTAAGGGCTTGCAGTCACTGTGGTTTGGTGGTGGCCGTTGATTTTTGTCCAAGTGAAGGAGATTTCAGCATAAAAAAATGCAGGGGAAGTACTTCGAACTGTCAGGTTAGGGTAGCTCTCCAAATAGTAGTCCTGATGAGATCATTCCTTGATATAGAAAACAATTAAGGGTTAATGATACCAAAGATGAGGAATGGGAGGGGGATATTTTTGTGATTTACTGGTTAGAGGTTATTTTCTCCTAGGGAGGAAATGGTGCGAGGCTCCCGTGAGCTGCACAGGTCTGTTCATGTCTTTTTTATGTCCTACAATCACCTCCTCATGTGTGTGAAGGTAACTTGGGACTACATGGGGAGTTTCAGGTGGGTTTGGGGAATTCGGTTTGTGTTTTTGAGAACCACCCGTCCCGAATTGCCGACATCCATAGCGTAGAGTTCAGCTTAGATCATGTTTTAAGACATATTCGTCTTTTACCCCGGATAGGAAACCTGACTGTTAACAGTTACAAACATGGCATTGCAGCATTTTTGGATCTAGATTAAATGCTCGGGGGACACAAGAAATAGTGTATTAAGAAATGTAACCTTGGAAACCCAAGTTTTTCAACATTCTAATTATTGTACATTTTCCTAATTACAACCTACTCTCTTCTCAGAGGTCCCCTGTTTTTATGCCACAAGGCTGCATTTCTGCTAGGCTCCGCTCTCGGCTGCTGTCTCATCTCACCTTCCCGTGGTCCATCTTCACCTTGCAGTCGCAGCTGTGGTAGCGGACGGAAAATCCCATTGTTCCCTTGATTGCTGGTGCCACCGGAGGAAACTGCTACATGCCAAATGCCTTCTCATTTTGCAGCTAGAGTAATTCTGCCCCATCTGATTCCTCTTAGGCATTGCC
Source organism: Chlamydotis macqueenii (assembly GCF_036417535.1). Lineage (NCBI taxonomy): Eukaryota > Metazoa > Chordata > Aves > Otidiformes > Otididae > Chlamydotis > Chlamydotis macqueenii. The sequence goes on from NC_141561.1 coordinate 9,034,404, forward strand.
ATTTGGTCAATGCCTGGCTGATAAGTTGAGCTGAGTGCTAATGAACTCCCATACATCGCTGTTCAGTTAACTGTTACGTTAAAATTCTCATACAGAAGTATGTACATGATATAGAGAGTAGCGGTATTGCCACCAGGCTTAAAAGTAACATTCTAGAGGTCTTGAAATATTTTATCCTGTATGAACAACAAAAAATTTTAAAGCTTAAATGTGTTTAAAGTGAGCACTAAACAATAATTGGACAAGTATAATAATAGGAGTGCGGACGATGTATGTTTCTGGGAAAAGTATAAGTACAAGAACAACAAACTGAAACAGAAGGACGAGTAAAACTAAAGGAAAAAAAGCAACAACAGTGAAAATTTTCTATAATAAGTTTTAACTGTGATGTATTATTTCACTTAAAACAATCCAACTGAAAGTATGAAAAAAAGAGTACTATAAAGTGATTGACAGATGTTAAGGTTGCATTCTTACAGCTCCGGGCTAGACTATGCTATAGGTAACTTCCATCTGTCTGCTATATAGTATATTTTTGAAAGATTGTGAATAAGGTACTGATTTAGATGTTGTAGTAGTTAAAATCCACAAAAATAGTAAAACCAGTATTTTACAGTAGGTGAAAGAATAGAGCAAAGATGAAGGATGTAGCCAGCACAGCAGTAACTCAGAACCAAGCTTTAAGAAAACGGAAGTAAAAGGGAGCTGATACCAAGGGGCCCTTGCTGAGGATGCAGCTCCTAAACCCAGGCTAAAACTTTTGTTAAACACAATCGTAATGGGCATTTCTGTTAACAGCAAAACACATAAAATGCAAATTGGGAAAAAAAAATCACCAATGCAAAATATTGGCATTAGAAATCAAAGCTGAGAATATATTGTTCATCGGACTTTTGTTTTCATTTTTAATCAACTGTATGGAAAATTGGAAGAAAAGCCAGTTTTGTCGGGTGGGGAAGTCGTCCTTTATATTTATTTGTTACAGAATTGCTTTTTGTTTTCCTTTCGTTATTACTATCTCAAGCTTTTCTCATCTTCTTTTCCTTTCATGCAAAATTATGTTTAGCAAGACATATTTGGAGTGTGCATGAGAGAAGGAAGCTGGAAAGCTGAAGGGCAAAAGACTGTTCAAATGTACTGTGTCCTTTTGCCTCCATTTGGCTTTTGCCTTTGCAGTGTATGGTGACAGTGAAACTAGCACTCATGGCTTGTCCATGGGATCATCACATCATGCGTCACTGTCAGAAGAATTAAAATTCCTTTCACGTGAGGTATTTCAAAGAATCGTAGAAATGCAGTGTTTAGTATGGTTAGACCAATTATATAGTCAGTGGGGATTGTGGTTGGGTGGGGAATGCAATACAGGATCATTCTTTGTGGTAGATTTGTGAATTAAGAAGGGGAGACAGTGCACAGGTGTTTAAAAGATATTTTTTTTTGGCTCAGAATTATGCAACAGTGTAAAATGTAACTCATTTAGGGATTCCAGCAATTTATCTAGTCAAAGTGTTTTCTAGTTGCAAATGGCTGATGGTTTTTCTAGGATTTTTAAGTCTTAGTGTGGCTAGGTAGAACTGACAAATATTTTTCCTTCTCTTTTGCCTTTCTTCTGTTGTGGTTTGGAAAGGGGATAAGGATGTCTATAGAGTGCAGAGTGCGGCATCGTGTTGAGTTACCCCCAGCCTCCTAACTAGCTGATGCTGTGCAGTGATGCAGAGGGAAACCAGCCCTGCTTCTGCAGCCAGGGACCATGCCTAATTAGCCAGTTGTATTTCTCCCTGTTTCAGAGCTTATTTGTCCAGAGCTATGAGATCAAGCACAGCTGAACCACAGAGGCATAAGGGGCAGCATTTAGATCTGTCTTCCTGAACAAAGGCTCAACAGCTCCTGACAAAGCAAGAAGCTTGAAAAGTTGCAGATATGCAGACATGGTAGTGGAACAAGCATCCTCCAGATTCTTGATAACAAGACACCTGAGATTTTTTTAATTCCCAATGTTTCTGATATGGTATTTTTCCAACACTTTCTCTAAAACTCAAAAATATGTTCTCCTGAGAACAAACCCTTGGGGTCAGAGTCTTCACAAACTTCTTCTAAGAATAAATATATCTAATCCTTGTAGTCAATGTCCCAGCAGACAGTCTCCCAAGGGCTTGAGTGGTGTATGTCTCACCTCCTACAGCAAGGATTGAAACTTTCTTTTCAGGCCATCACCAGCTGATTGTATCTCCTCACTCATGGAGTCAGCCTTCTGTTGGTTGATGACATACCTTGGACATGTTTGTGGGGAAAAACCCAAATCTGTCTTTTGTTTTAGTGAACTCACAGATTGTGAGCTTGCTTGCCATGTTAGGCAGGAGGAATGAATCAAGTGCTTGTTGTTTTTTTTTTTCCCTGTTATTAATCTAGAAGGGCTGCTTCTGTGCATACAAGTAGACAGTTTGTGAATTTATCACCACAACTGTGCTCGTCTTTACCAAAAAAAACCCCAAAACAGACCTCTAAGGAACATTAGATCACTTTTAAGTGACTTAAAGTCACTCAAATCTAATTCTATTAGAATTAAACATATATTTCCTTAAAGGCTTGATTGTAAATCCAACTTAAAAATATAGGCTAATTATGTTTTTATGATAGTTTAAAGAAATCGGCATTGCTATCACCTTTGGCAATGACCACATGATTCCTGCTGGTCTAATTTTTATGTTCTTGTTTCTTAAGTCAAACATTAAAAAGTATGAAACAACCTTATGCTCCTTTTAATAAGAATAATGCCATTAAACCAACAAAAATAAAACTATTTTGCCAAAACCATTACCTTCAATCAAGAGATTATAACTTATTGGCATTGCATGTACACCATGTGTCTGAGGCATTTCTGGAGGCAAACAGAATTTTGCAGGTGAGTGCAAGCTGAATGAACAAGGTCATCTTCAGTAGGATTCAAATTATTTTAAATTCCGAATCCCCAAGACTCTACACTTGTGAGTAGCTCTTGCTGATGTTGTCTCGAACTGCCAATAGTTTGCAGCTGAGCTACTCGGGTGTTTGCATTAAGAGCATCATTACTTCTGTGGAGTTGACTGAAGATTCTTACTAAATGTGTGAACTGGTAAGCACCACACTCCCTGAGAATGAATTTGGAAAGCTGCCTGGGTTATATATTGTTGAAGACTGAGGTAGTGGGGCAATAATTAATAAACTGCTAGAAAGCAAAGAAGTTTCATATCTAGAAATGCTTTCGGTGATGTGCCAAGAAAAGGGAATGTTATTCATAGATTAACATTAACATAGTCTCTGCTTAAAGATGATTAACTCATAAAACCTAGTTTGAGCACAGTATAAATCGGTTCTGAATTCTTTGTAGATACAAAAGGATGCTTTTAGGTTTTTTTCCCCTTCTTTTTTCCTCAAGATTGCAGATTTCCGTTCTAACTTTTGATACTGTCATGCTCTTGCGTTTGTCTTCAAAACTATTTTTTTCCCTTTGATTTCTTTGGTTAGCTTGATTCTTATTGTATTACCTAGGAACTTGAATTTAATCTGTATATCAAAACATGGCATCTTCTTTTTTTTTTTTTTTTAATAACTCCTAAGCTACTCTGAATGTGTTAGTTTGTGACTTCTGGTTTGTGTACCTTAAAGCCCTGTTGAATTCATTAGTTTAGCAGTTGGGATTAGGCTAAACAGAAGAGGATGCTCAAGAAGTAAAATCAGGGAAAGCATTCCTTTGAATAGTGGGTAGATCTTGTTCTGCATAGCTATTCGTTTATTTTCTTTCATCTCCTACCTTTGTGGTTCTCTTATTTTTTCTATCCTACTTTTTTTCTCTTCTTATCTGCATTTTTCACTTCTTCTCCTTTTTCCTTTCATTCTGCAAACAGATGTCTTGAGATTAATTTAAATTTTTTTCCTTCAGTACACTTTAAAGCACATTCTTATCTTCCTCATACATTAGATGCATTAAATTCTTTCTGACATCAACATTACCCCTTGACTAAATTACAGCCCTGAATTCAATTAGGTGTCATGTAGTCTTGGATAGATATAAAGCAATATTAGTTTTATAATGCTATGTTAGGTTTCACTTTGCTGTCCACGATAGCATTTCCTTTCTTATAAGAAAGAGTTTTTCTTTGTTCATGTTGTCTTTAAAAATGTTTATGTATGTGGCATTAAAAGAAAAGCAATAGACATAATGCACACCTATTCTTTTTCCTGTTTATTATCTTTAAGCCTAATCCTTGAGTTTAGTGCTTACAATCATGATAGAAAACTCATCAACTTCTTAATTGGTATCTAGTGTCAAAGCCAGATTCATCTGTTGCTGTTGTACCGATACCAACAAATTAGACTAAGAATTATACGAGTCCTTCTTTTGTGAAAATTACGTAGGTGTTTTAAACCAGACTTGTCTTATGAACAGGAAGTTCTTAAATTAGCTGTAAGAAAATCTGTAAAAAAATTATCCTTCTTATTGCAAACTCACTTTTGTTGTTACTTCATTTTAGGTAACGTTCAAAGCATCGAGATACTCAGTTTCACCAGACCTAAGATTTGTTCTTCTTGCGTATGATGTTAAACAGGTAAGCCAACTATTCATAATCAAAGAGCCTCTAAAACGTAGCTCTGAAACCTTTGTTCTTTTGCATATTTAATCTACAATTCCACATAATATAACATTAATCATGTTCCTGATTGCTCTTCCCAAAACCTTCTGATGAAGTGATGGTGAAGGATCTGTTTAGGTGCGTACAGAAGTACTGCAGGGTTCTCAGTTGAGGCAAATTGCCATGGCTCCTCTGAAATGTCATGCCAGTTTATGTAGTAGGTATTCCATAATCCTTAAACTGTTCTGTTACTAGCTGATTATGTGAAAGCCTGTCTTTTGGTATTCCTTACTGTTTTAAACAGCTGTACATGTCATTTGTGAACAATACTAAAAAAAAAAAAATATATGGGTTGATTCATGTCCTGGAAGTTTTATCATTGGTTTCAGTAGTCTGAAACCTGATAGTCTTGGACTGTATAATGCAGTGTATTCTTTGTTTCTTACATAATGTAGAGATTTTGTAGGCTATTATGTTGTCAAAAAAGAGTTTCAATCAATAATACCATACAGAGTTTTCTAAAATATATCTTTGAACACAAACAAAAATGGTTTCATGAATTTCCTCTGTGTATATTGGTGTTTTTTAGAAAAAGTGCTATTTAAATATGAGCTATTATTCATTACAGAGTAGTTCTGAATTAATAGACTCAGTGGTTATTGAAGTAAGTTTGGGTTGGATTGGGGTTGTTTTTTGTTGGTTTTTTTTTTTTTTTTTTTTTCAAATTTAGAACAGTAAAATTTATAAATACTTGTTAATACCTGTGACCTTAGTATCAGAAGTCAGTGTTCAGAAATGAGACAAGATTACTATTGTTTATCATATTGTTCTACAGTATAGTAGTTTACTTATTGTTTTTTGTTGATAATGGATAATAGAATAGCTGTGTGTTGTAGATTGAAATTCTTAGAATAATAAAATATTCATTTCTGGGTTGGTGTACAAACCTTGCTGGCCTCCTGGTAATGTTGCTGTATTGATCTGTATACCTGCAGCTTTAATAATGATATCTGCAAACTGGAAAGTGTGCTGAAAGCTGGTCTGAAATATTCTAAAGGTGTTGACGTGAAATCATTTATTTACTTGGAACTAGATCCAAGTGGGTTTTCTTCTGTTAATTCTAGTGAATTCTGGATCAAGCTCTTTTTACAATATGTAAAATTAATAATTAATTAAAATTAATATTAAACAACTTAATTGGAGTCTTTCAAATTAATTTCAGTAGAATCAGGCCAGATTTTTTCTTTGTATCTCATTTCAGTGTAACTTTTTATGAAATTGAGGATTTGCTTATTGTCATGTGTTACAACACATGCTTGAGTATTTAGTAATACCCAGTATGAGACATTCCAGATAACTTGTTGCAAGCCTTTAGTTGATCTCACCATCTACTGTAAATCGCCACAGACCCCTGAACTTTACTACCTGTGTTTGCCCCTTAGTTTTCCTTTTTTATTAAGATTTAGGTATATAATTGCACTGTAATGTATTTGATGGGATTTCTGCTTCTGCAGACTTTGAAGGCTTTGGTTTTTTAAAATTGTAATGGTTATTTACATACGTTATTCTGTGTTCTTTGTAACATATAATACAGCTGGAAAAGATTTATTAATCAACAGTTTTATAAATAAGCTAGTGTGTTTCAGTTGAACAGATTGGAGAAAAACAGAGACAAATGTTTCTTCGAGACATTTTATCACGAAATTGTAATTAGAAGCAAGGTTATTTTGATGTTTGGATTAAAAATAAATGTTGATATAAATTAAATAGTTGAATATTTATTTTACTGCTGTCAGCATTTTCTTTAATCTATTTTATGCTTGGAATGGCAAACTTTAATTAAATTTGCAGTTGTTTCAGCACAATTAAGAATATCCTCTCTGCATAACAGGACATAAATCTGCATGAAAATAAGCCATCTTTGAATAGAAAAGTAATAATTGAATGAATCATTTAAATCATGCTTAATAGAGAACAAACCCATTTCATGTCGCATAGCAGCTGTTTTGGTGTAGCTCTCTAAACTTCATATGGAAGAAGATTCCTTTGCTGAGGAATTCAAAGTATGGTATATTGCTTTCTGGACATCAAAATCCCTCCATCTCTATCATAGCAGGTCACAGAATGTAAGCCAGTATTACTGGCACAGGGACTGTGGCTGTCTGGCTTTTTCTTTTTCAACAGAAGGCTGTGGCAATTTTAGAGGTACTTTATGTGTGTTCTTTGCTGCAGTACTCCATAGTTCTCCACTACTCTGAAGTGCTTTCATCAATTCTCCCAAGTTTTTTGACTTTGCCAAAACTTGCATGGATTGACTGTGGGTAATTCAGACTTTCTTTCTGTTACTGACAGTAATTTGGTTGGCATCGCTGAAAAAGTCTCATTTTGCAAGGAAGCAGATCAGTAAGTAGGAACTAATTTGAGAAACGAATACATAACACTCTTGCTGGATGTCCTGCCATCCTGATTCTTCTGGGACAGTGTGAACACAGCAGCAGGGAAACCATTGTATGCATTGTATGCAGAGAGGGGATAGTTTTGAAGTGGTATATCTTTTTTATTTTGATTTTCCTTTGAAGATTGTCAGTGTATGAGAAAAGAATGTGATGCTCTGAGAGGCAGAGCACCTAAGCCAGTTGAGATTTTCAGAGGAAAGGTTATTTCACTATTGCTTTTAATAAGGACTGTGCTAAAATGACATTTAAAATTTTTCTCACTCTGCTGGTGGTATTATTCACAACTACCAAAACCTGATTTATAGTTTTGATTAGAAAATGGAAATCAGACACTCTGTTCTTGCATTAATGGTAAGGAATGGGGCAGTAAATTTGCAATTTGCAGTGCAGTGAGCACTGAGGTCCTAAGAAATTTTTTTTTTTACCATTGGGGAACTTCATTGTCCCTCAGCAGAAGGTTTTACATTGTGAGTTGTCCCTGGAGTCCCCATGAGATGAAAATAAGCTCTGTTCCAGATATTAGTGGGGCTTTTTGCTCGCACTTCATAGGCATGTTCTCTCCGTGCTCTTGCTAGAATGTAATATGCTGCAGAAGAGCAAGTGAAGAAGTGTAAGATCAAGTCGTCTCTTTCTTTGTAACTCCCCTTTTTTTCATCACTTGGTTAAATAATCCCTTCCTTGTGATTTTGTTTTTTTTTTTTTTTTTTTTTTTTTCCTACAAACTGTCCTTTCCTTGTACTGCTTTCAAATCCCTTTTGAATACTGGCTTTCAGGAATTTTTCCTACTTTATTCTCTTCACTGTTACTAATGTATCATTTTCTGCTTTCAATACAAGATGAATTATGTGCAGGTTTTTTTGGCTCTTGGTTCAGAAATGTGCTTAAAAAACCAGATTAAAGTTCAGCTCTAGTTTAGAAGCATAAGCATTTATACGCTCTCTAAAAAAGGAAATATTTTCCTGAATTAGGGCTTCAAACTAATCTTTTTTAAGTAGAGAATTTTAATAAAATGATGTATTTAGCTTAAAGCACTGTGAAAATAGCTTTTAATAATTCTTACAGTGAGATCAGGATGAAGAATAATCCAATCCTCTTTAGAAAGGGAGGAGAAAAATAGCTTTAGATCTAAGAATCACTCATTCAGTGGGAATGAAAAATACTGGAAAAGTGTTTCTGAATGTTTGTAGTTTAATGTATTACAGTAAAGACAAGTGTCCAACATGGTATCTGAAGCAAAGAAAACTCGAGAGAAAGAAGTCAGTTATCTGCTGTGTGCCAATGTGCGTCATTACTTTGCTGCTGTGTCTGTTTTCAGAGGATAATGATAGGGAGTACTGATCAGAGTATACAATGAACGGAGGGCGAACAGCAAGAAGCGACATGCTCACATCAAGCTTTCAGAGATTGCCTCCAATACTGGCTTATATGAGTGGTCTGAAAGGATCTTCAGTAGTTTGTAGATCGGAGGACTCTGTGAGGGGAAAATTCAGTGAAGTCCTAAATTATGATTATCTGTTCTGCATTAGGAGATAATCTTTCTACAAATTAGGTGGAAACTAAATATTCAATTGTTAGTAATCATCTTGGTCAGTTAAATTAATTATTGGATTTTTTTCCCTGAAAAAAAAAGTTAAAGAAATTACATCTTATGTCTTATTTTTATTTAAGACACTGGTGTTAATATGTGCAGGTGTTTTCACCAGGATAGTTTACAGTTCTTATGAAAATCTGACTTTGAAGAGCATTATCTGGAGCACCAGCTAATGGTTGGAAACATACACAACAAGATGAAATGAAATCTGTCTTCTAACACATGGAAACAATATTTGCTCAACAAGATTACTCCTTAGAAAGGAATAACAAAAAGCTTCCTACACCAGCAGTGATCTGGACCACAGTATTTAAGTGCTGTCTATGAAGGTGCAAGCAGGGACTGCGAGAATGAGGAACTGCCCATTGTACTCGAAGAGCAGGTTCGGGATCATCTAAGGAACCTGAAGGTGCACAAGTCCATGGGTCCTGATGAGATCCATCTGCGGGTCCTGAGGGAACTGGCGGATGAAGTTGCCAAGCCACTGGCTATCGTATTTGAGAAGTCGTGGCGGTCTGGTGAGGTCCCCGATGACTGGAAGAGAGGGAACACAACCCCAATTTTTAAAAAGGGGAATAAGGAAGACCCAGGTAACTACAGGCCGGTCAGCCTCACCTCTGTGCCTGGCAAGGTCATGGAGCAGACTCTCCTGGAAACCACACTAAGGCACATGGAGAGCAAGGAGGTGGTTGGTGACAGCCAACATGGCTTCACCAAGGGCAGATCGTGCCTGACCAATCTGGTGGCCTTCTATGACGGGGTGACGGCATCGGTGGACAAGGGACGAGCAACTGACATCATCTACCTGGACTTGTGCAAAGCTTTTGACACTGTCCCGCACGACATCCTTCTCTCTAAACTAGAGAGACATGGGTTTGATGGACGGACCACTCGGTGGATAAGGAGTTGGCTGGATGGCCACACTGAGAGAGTGGTGGTCAACGGCTCAATGTCCATGTGGAGACCGGTCACGAGTGGCGTCCCTCAGGGGTCCGTGCTGGGCCCGGCCCTGTTCAACATCTTTGTCGGCAACATGGACAGTGGGATAGAGTGCACCCTCAGCAAGTTCGCCGACAACACCAAGTTGTGTGGTGCCGTCGACACGCTGGAAGGGAGGGATGCCATCCAGAGGGACCTTGACAGGCTGAGAGGTGGGCCCGTGCCAACCTCATGAAGTTCAACCAGGCCAAGTGCAAGGTCCTGCACCTGGGTCATGGCAATCCCAGGCACAAATACAGGCTGGGCGGGGAATGGATTGAGAGCAGCCCTGAGGAGAAGGACTTGGGAGTGCTGGTGGATGAGAAGCTTAACATGAGCAGGCAATGCGCCCTTGCGGCCCAGAAGGCCATCTGCATCCTGGGCTGCATCAAGAGGAGCATGGCCAGCAGGTCGAGGGAGGTGATTCTGCCCCTCTACTCTGCCCTGGTGAGACCCCACCTGGAGTACTGCGTCCAGTTCTGGAGCCCCCAACACAAGAAGGACATGGACCAGTTGGAGAAGGTCCAGAGGAGGGCCACGAAGATGATAAAAGGGCTGGAGCACCTCTCTTATGAGGACAGGCTGAGAGAGTTGGGGCTGTTCAGCCTGCAGAAGAGGAGGCTTTGGGGAGACCTGACAGCAGTCTTCCAGTACCTCAAGGGGGCCTACAAGAAAGATGGGGAGAGGCTGTTTAGCAGGGCCTGTTGCGATAGGACGAGAGGTAATGGTTTTAAAATAGAGGGGGGTAGATTTAGATTAGAAATTAGGAAAAAATTTTTTACGATGCGAGTTATAGAATACTGGAACAGGTTGCCCAGAAAGGTGGTGGAGGCCCCATCTCTGGAAACGTTCAAGGCCAGGCTGGATGAGGCTCTGAGCAACCTGACCTAGTCAGGGATGTCCCTGCTCCTTGCAGTGGGGTTGGACTAGATGACCTTTGAAGGTCCCTTCCAACCCTAACCATTCTATGATTCTATGATTCTATGAAGTCAAGATCGGCTATAAAATTCACGCAGTTAACTTTTTCCTCCAGAAATGTGTGCTTCTTTAGATAAACCTTTTTTTCATATGTATTTTCTTGGGTCCTCAGGGTGATCTCTCATTTGTTCATTTTGAGATGAGTCCAGAAACAAATCATGCACGTGCATACTCCTGAAATCACAAGATCATGAATAAAAGTCCAATCCAGACATGACTTTCCCATTCATCTTTATCTTTCATGAAAAAAACCTGAAAGACCAAGTTTTAACAGCTTTAGGATAGAGAGAGAAAAAATAAGAAGGGAAATTTAAGTGAGATCCACCCCCAAAATTTGAAGTTAGTTCTTACAAATATTTCTTTTTATTTATTTTATTCTTCTCTTTGGTATGACAAGATTGGATGTTTGAAAGGTCAGATATTGAGCAATTCATAGAATTGGGCTACTCATTTTTTTTCCCTTTTTAAAGGGTGTGGTATTACTTTGAGTTGAAGTTTTAACTGGATAGTTTAGAATTTGTTAGCATAATAGCTAGCCTGTAGGTGATCTTGGCATACTACTCAACTATTATGTGTATTTGACTTTCTTTTAGATAGCTCCACAGATATACAAGATATTTTAAAGATATAAAAAGACAAAGTCTTTGCCTGAGATGATTATGTGCTTTGTAGTAAAATCAGGCAAAGTGAATTTGGTGACAGTACGTGCTATCGTGAATTATCGCATAGCAGTAAGTATTCGTACGAGTACATTGTGCCCCACGTCTCTCCAGGGTTTTGTCTAAATTATATGGCAAAAGATAATAACCACCAGTCTCTGTAAACAGAAGATGGGGAAAATAAAAAGGATGTGTTTTATGCTGAGAACCCTGAGTGTTGATGTTTGTTTAGTATTTGTCTGATAAACAGCCTTTCCTCGCTTCATCCATGTTGATTGCACCCAATTCATCAGATGGTTCACTACCTTACTAGTTTTTAGGAGTAGCAGAGTTATACCTGGAGTATCTGCGTATCTTTTGCATTATTTGGCTTTATATGTGCATTATTGTATTTACATTATTGGCATATTTGTGATGGGATGGTGGAGCTGCTCTCTGCCAGGGCATTACTATGAGTGCCTGCAGAACAGGGAGTGAACTGTCACAATTTCTTTCTTTAAAAAAAAATCTGACATAGAAGGTAGGGAAACCAGGGTGCTTTGTGGATGCTTCCACTGTTTCTGTGAACCTAATATGAAAGCTATCATGTCACATACATGTCCATATACATCCACTTACCTGTTTTTCAGAAAGATTTTTAAAATTTCTTCTGGAAAGTGCTTGGTTTCATCAGCTGACTTGTTGATTCATATGTGCACATTCAGTTAAAAAAGGCAGATCACCCTCCACTTTTCATAGGCAACCGCACGAGACAAAGTGTTCCTGCTTTTCAAATAATTTACTGGGTCTCTCTGGTCTGTTGATACTTATAGGATTGCTGTTCAACCTCAAGTAAGAAAATAAATAAATAATTATAATTGCTCTTTTTTTTTTTCTCATTCAGAATTGCCAGAGTTGAAAAATCAGAGTTCATGTTTTCAACTTCTTTTTCAAAGACAGTATGGAAAAAAGAACATTGTGCTTTGCTATTGTTCAGCAAAAATGGATGCTAGGGCATTTAGCTTTTCAAATGAAATGTTTATTGACAGAAAAAGATATTTATTTTCAAGAATACTGTCAGTCTTATCAAGTATGAATACTGTTATTTCAGGAAGACTGGGGTAGTGTCCAACTGAGTTTCCAAGATCAAGTGGTTTAGAAACTCAGTCTTGACATAACTGTGCTTTTCCTGTGGTCGTATTGCTGCATCACATAATAATCCACAGAGACTGGATTCCTGTGCGCTAATATTGTATAAATAGGCAATATTACACTACTTAAGTCAGCAGATCCCTTAATCTGTGAACAATTTATTTTATACAGCGTAAGTTCTAGCTTCTGCTGTGAAACCACCAACCCTATCACATCCTCCCTGTTTCTCTTCTCTGCATTGATAATATCCAGAAATGTCCTAGAAGTGTCCATTTTAAGTGAAGAATTTGTCCGTCACAGCCCATAGACAAAAAAAGCACTGAGTTTAAAAGGTGGGTATTTTTAATTCCAGTTACCTCCTGCTACAATCTGTTGTATGTACTAATGATGTTACGAGAAATAGTGTACAACTGAAAGCTCATTTTTACAATTACATTGTAATGTATGTGTCTTTTTAGAAGATGAGGTACTAGGGACATTTTTATTAAGATCTATGAGAATACGTTTTCCTCAGCAATGCTGAATGGAAAAATAAGATTTTTTAAAATAATAAAAAAAACCAAGGACAGCTTGAATAACTAACAGGGCAAGGACTGCTAGGAGTCCTAATTGGAGACTGTTTTAATAGCTGTTAGAAGCTGAAAAAGCTGAGTAGAGCTTTAATTTGGATTAAGATCTGCCTGAGTTTATCACAAGCAACTAGAGTCAATTGATACACCCATCTGTTTTTAAAAATTCTTTGTTCCATGCTCCCAAGAAATAATAATTCCCTTCCTTGCTACCAAAACTGTATGGACTAAAAGAATATTTTACAGAACTCTCAGTTATGACAGGTTTTACCCTGAGCATGAATCATTGTTAGTTCAACTGCTGCACTTATTGATTTCTCAAATACAATAGCTGGCTCAAGTCTTCAAATGTAGTGAATAAATGACTTCCGAGGAGCAGAATCGCTCCGTGGATCTGACTGACCCATCATGTTGAAACGTTTTACTGAAAATGCCATGTATGTGTTTTATGATGTAAATATCAGTATGTTCCACAATTACTTATTTCGGATCTAACTTAAAGACATACTCTTCCTATGTGTAGTGAACATAAACAAGATTGAATTACTTAAAGGACAGTGCTCTTAACAAATGCCTACAGTCCAGTTCATGTGCTCAATACACTTAGAAAATAAATTTTAAACAACAGAGTTTTTTGCTTTTATTTCATTTTTCATAATATCCTCTTATGTGAAATTCTATAATAATGTATCTTACTGAGAAATGTGATATGCATTGTAGCTTTCTCATTAAACTTTTACATAAGATACCATTAGTATTGATGAATGTTATCCCAAATGGTCACTTAAAATAGTCATTGATCACACATTCAGAATTTTAGTCTTGCAGCCAAACTCGTGAATGTTGTGTTACTGGTCATGAATTTTATACCAAAAGGAATTAACATTTTTCTTCGGCTGCAGTGTTAGGGAGTAGTATACAAACTGGTAATGACTTAGTGAATTTCTGGTCTTTAAGTGCAACAACATTTGCTAAGAAAAAAATATGCACTTGATATATGAAATTGAATGCTTAAGCACAGTCTAGAAGCCCAAAGTTTTCATCTTTTGAAATATTTTGGTTTTTTACTGTTAATTGCTATTTTAGAAATTATTTTTAAGAGGTAGAGTTACTCCACGATATTGATTGATGTACTAGTATGTGGTTGAAGTCACAGTAATAGCATAGATGCTAGGCTTTTTAAAAATATCTTTTAAAAAGCTGAACCAAATCTCTGTGTAGAGGAGCCCTGCTGTTTTTCACAATTTAAATGTATATAAGGATGTATTTAAATATACATATATATAAATCTATGCATATGTTTAAATAAATATAGATTGAAATATTTGTTTGAAAATAACCTAGAATTTAAATAACAGTATGGACAAAGCAGAAGTATATATAAAATTTAATACTTGTGTATTTTCATCAGAGTTGCCGTACATCTTTGACTGAAGTCTATCAGTGACACTGACTTGAAATCAAAACCCCGAAATGTTATATGCATATCTTATTTCATTGCTTAAATGCAATCAAGTGTAATTAAACTTTGCTGAGAGAGGCTGTGCACTTTCAGGGCCCAGCTGGACCAAACCCTGGGCCCCCTGGTCTGGGCTCAGTGTTGATCCCACTTTGTGCAGGGAGTTGGACTAATGGCTTTCTGAGATCCTTTCAACCTGAGTGAATCTTTGAGTCAGTATTATCACGTCCACAGTATTCCCCCTTGAGATAAATATTCCCAAGATCTAAAAAAAAATATTTATTTTTTTGAAACAGTTCCTAAGAAAGAAAACAAATGTCAAATGTCTACCCAAATGTCCAGTTTCATAAAATGACAAATAATACATAAATATTCCTTAAACTATTCTCAATGACATTATTCATAATTTTCTTTTATTTTAACTTATATTCTTAATCTCCAAATGTTTCTATACCTTTGTTTATATGAGATATCTTATTCTCTGCCTCTTCAGATACATGAACAGATAAAATGCTCACTGTAGCCATCAGATTTGGTTGAAAGAAGTTCTGAAATCTTTGTGCTCTGCAAAATGAGGAAAATAAGAAGAAGGAAAAAACTAAGCTCTCACTGAAGATTCACAGTTACTACTTATTATGATTAAATAGTCAAACAGGCTGGCTAGATCTGGAAACCAATTATTCTAAAATGTGAGAGAGGAAAAAAATAAATCTGCTTTTTCAGTTATTCTGCATAATTCTCTCTTTATCAGCAGCGCAGTTGAATAATAATTTAATTTTGCTTAAAATAGACAAGTTGGAAAAAACTGAGTGAATTGAAACAAAAAAAAAATCACAGCGGTGGATAAGACTTGCAACTGCTTTTTAATTCCGAATTGCAAGTTCTTGCTCAGAAGAATCTAAAGCACAAACTGGAAGTTTAACCGTAACATTCTTAATCAACAAATGTTTTTAGCCTTGAAGGAGAGCCTTTTTGTATTGTGTGTTCACTGAAATTGCTGGAGTAGGGGGGTGTTGGCTTTTTTTCTTTGCTTGTTTTCGTAAGCAGAAAAAAAAACAAGTAGGGTGAAATCTTAAAATCCCAGCACCTCATTTTGGAAAAAAAATTAGTCGCCCCAAAGACAAGTTCAAATGTTGGTACCTGTGGTAAGGACAATGTGTAACAATGGCAAATGGTCTAGAAGAGGAGCGAACATGTGTAAAAGCTGTCCCATAGAGAATATTTGCTCCTCCCAAGTGCCCGTACAAAAATGATCTTGGAGCTGGAGGGCGTTCTGTGCTGTGGGAGCTCTGAAGCTGCTTGTCACGTTTCAGTAAACAAGTGCAAACACATCAGAATTTAATTTTCTTCCATTATCTTTCACTGTGCAGGCAATATCATTATATTTAAGTAACAGCCTTTGTCTAGCAGGCACCTGAAGTGCTTATTGCTCCTGAACTTGATGAAAATGCCATTAAAGTCAGTGGAACTTTTTCCATTGACTTTAAAATGGACTTTTGGATTGGCTCTTGTCTACCTGTCACACAAATGTAATAAAGTCATCTTTGTCCTGTGACAGCAGCAGCCGGGTGGACAATGAATGAGGCAGCGTGCCGCTAGGACTTTCAGCAGGATCTTGCAGAGGATGGATTTATCGGTGTTTTCAAAGGCTCATCGGTGCTGTAAGTCAGCCCTTAGTTCTGTAGGTTGTTTGCACCTTTGTGAACATTAGTCATCTTGCTGTTCCCTCGATTTAGGAACAGCCATGACAGAGACTTTTGACAGCTCACTATAATTGTTGTTATTTTCTGTAGCATTTTGGGTGCAATTCACTTGGCCCTGGTGCGCTGTCAGCTTGTAGTAGTTCTAATTGCTGTCTGCAGTGTCATTATCTTAAAGATATTTTAAAACTACTTTTTCCTCCCGTGGAAAGCTTCCTGACTGTGACCTTCAGCTGCTTCCTGTGGATGCTGGGAGAAGAATTGATTCAAGTTCTTGTCACTGCCAACTTAATCTGTCCATGGTTTCTTTTAAGACCCTTCTATCATCGTTGGTGCTGACGTGTATGTGAACATGCTGCCTTTAGCGTGTTTAGGACTAAGAGGCTGCGTAGGAGAGTGAGAGCAAGTTCGTTCTTCTGCTTCTCCTTCTCCCTCATGGGGAGTTAGCATTGGATTGGTGCCGCCTCTGCTCACATCAACTGTTCTTTTTTGGGGGGGGATTTGTGATGAAGGAATATTTAGAAGATGAACAGGGCCTTTGCACCTCTCCCTGATCTTCACCGGCTGTGCTGGCCAGAGTCACAGAGTAGAGAAAATAAGTAACCAGTGCTCTGTGTTGAGCAGATCTGAATCTCAGTGTTTCCTATGACAATTCCTTGTCTCTTTGCTGTCCTCTGGGAATTGCTGTGTCTGAAACTGATCTAACAAATTCCATTCAGCAACTTGAACTCCTGTTCAAGTTCTAATGGAGGATTTATGACTTGATATAGCTCATTCCTGCAAAACCTCACCTTTTTTTCTAAACATAGCGTGGTGGAGGATTAGTAGGAAGAGGCTATACCTATTATTAGATCAGTTGAGGAAAGGTTTGCATGTGGAAAAACTGTCCTTGTCTTCATACTGTGTCATTAAGTAACAGAAGCTGTTACGCAACTTGATTATGTCTTTGTTTATATATTTAGATAATTGGCAGATGCAATGGACTTACTAGCTCTAGTCCTTACCGATACCATGTAGTCCTCATCTGTTCTAAAAATGCTCCTGGCTTTTTCAGTTTCCTTTAACCCTTTGATTTTCATTCCTCAGTAAGATAGAGAAGACGAAGCTGGCAGAAGTAACTTCGTGTCTCACTTTCTAGCACATAATGCCAGTGCTACTTCACTTTTGTCTCAGATGTCTTATTGAGTCGGCAACATGAACAGTAATGGAAGTTTTGGTACAGCAATGCAATGAACATCTTAAAGGACGCAGTGTTAAATGTGCTTTTAGCTCATCAAAACATCCTTGAGGTCAAGGGCAGATCACTGATACTAATGTAGCCTTTTTCGGAGGCTGCTTTCAGATGAGGGATTGTGTAAATAGTTTAATTTACTGCATAGGCATTTACACTTTTCTGTGGGGTTTATATTTGTCCTGTAATGATGTTTGTGAGTTTTGGTCAGAGCTGAGGAGTCTTTTCTTGAAAAATGCTATGTTAGCTTAAGCTGGGGTTGTACCAGGAAAGCTCAAGTTACCATAATGGTTGAAGAACTTACTTGAAATAGTGTAAATATACTAGAGTTACGCTTAAATTAGCAAATTGAAGTGGTACTTATGTTAGTAGGGAGCATATGGCTGTTTCTTCGTTAATTTTTCTGTAACCTGATCTCATATTTTAAAGTTAAATAAAGCTTTTGTATGAATGTTAGAGAACTGAGATCAGTCTTATTTTTGAGGTGATGGTTCTTTTTTCCATGTGTGTCAGTCTCAACCCACATATGATCCTATAATACTGTACCTGAGATTCTGAAGTCTCAATGATGTGAAAAATAAATGTTACACTGATAATAGAAATACGCTATATGGTGTCTTTCTTTCAGAGATCCCCAAGTGACATGAAAGTCTTCATGAGTTGCTCTCAAGAGTCCTACAAGGGTGTTTTAAAATTTGAATATATTATATATTTATATACTTACATTCTTTATATTTTAAATGATACAGGAAAGTTTTTCTTTATTAGCAATATATCCAGATTTTATTAAAACCTTTTGAACATAAAAAAAACTCAGTTGGATGCTTTCATGAAAAACATCTGGGCTATTTCATTATGTATTATTAGGACTAGGATACATTATTCAGTTCATTAAAATATTAGGAGCATTTGTAGTGGATGGTTGATAAGACTTCCACATAGGAATCTTAAAAACAATTAAGCTAAAATATATGCATGCAGAAAGTAGCCATTAAATTTGAAGTTTGGTTTGCACCACCTTTAGACATGTAAAAATCAGGGCAGAGTATCAAGTTGAGAAAGGAAACTTTTATATTAATAGTATTTCTCATCAGTGGAATTTCACTGTGATTCTCAGCTGTGGTATTCATTACAGCAGCCATCTGCTTTGGCAGTGCTATAATTTCATTTTTCAGTATCTCCGATGAAATTAAAATCATCATACAGTGAACACTGCTAGGAAACTAAAAAATCTAAATATGAGCTTGGTGTTAAAGGAACTCATTGTGATTTATGTTCTATTTTTATAGTATGCCAAAAATAGAACATTAACTGTTTTGAATATTCAGGGAAAGGCTGTCTTTTTGGGTGGTTTTGCTTGTATTAGTGTTCCAGTAATTTTTGAAACCTTACAGTGAAACAGGATTTTAGAACTTTTTGTAAATGTGACAAGTAAGTGAATGGGGAGAAACAGAGAATCAGCCAGGGTCACAGTGAGGAACAGATTGCTCTTCTCTCCCACTCTCTTCCCTATTACCAATGTTCAATGATATGTCATTCTTAATTTTTCTTTTTACTATGTGTCTTAATAGTCTTAAGCTTCCAGGTATTTGCATTTATCCTAGTAATTTGTTGTGATGTTCTGCCAAGGAATGTTCCCAAATTCTTGCTGTGTTTTCTGTGTATACTTCCACAATCAGAACCTTTTAATACTGAGCTATCTGAGAAATCTCATCCCTCCTTTTTTTTTTTTTTTTTTTTTTCTTCATTTTCCACTTCTCTGGCTTTTGTTTTCTTGCCTCTCTTTGCTCTATCTTGTTTAGTGTTCATGAGACTTTAACTTTCTGTTTCTTAATCCCACTGCCTCCCAGATACAATTATGCTCTTACTCCCTTCATTTTCCTTTTTTTCCTGTCTTTCCCTGAGACAGAAAGTTGCCTTTTCAAATACATTTCCTGATCTCAAAAAATCCTCACTTAATCCATGTTCTGTCCACATTATTGTTTTACCTCTTCTCACATTAGTAATGTCTACTTTCCTTATTACTTGTCTTATGTTTTATAGTTTTATAGATAAATCAGTTACAACAGTCTTAGGCAATGTGAGGTAAGTATGTTCCAGCAAAAAAAAAAAGGGAATTCAGAGCAGACAGTCGCTTTGCAGTTCCTTATGCTTTCACTACACTGTGAGACTGGAGCATGCTTAGGAAGTGATTAAACATGAGGAGATACCTGATTCCAGAACTACTTTGCTCATTTTGCTGGTTGTATCTCGGGCACATGACCGAGACTGGATATATCTTCTGATGAACTGGGCAGATGGTCTCCTTCATGCCAAGTGCAGCTGGATGGCATGAACTAGATGAGTAGCTGAGTTCATTCAAATTCCTATATTGTGCTTGCCATTGTGATGATTTATCAAAAAATCTGAGACTACAGAAAGTTCCCATGTATAGAAATGAGTTTAAATGATACGCAGAGTGAAAAATGAATACAGTAGATGACAAATGCTGACAGAGAAATTTTGTCCTCATCTCTACTTTTTTTTTTTTTATCTGATAAAGTACTCCAAATGGATAATTATTACCTATAGTGGCTAGCATATCTAGCCATTTATACATTCACTTACCTTAAGTAATGGAAAAGAATGTAAATTCATGAGCTATATCTCTTTCATAAATGTTTGAGACCTTTTTTTGTCTTTTTAACCTTGAGATTATATGTATGGTAGTATTTTAAATTAGCATAAAATGTTATGATCATTGAGAGTGATATACAGCCATGTGTTCTCTTACAATGCATCAAGAATAATGAGTGATAATTCGTTCAGGACATTAATTAAAGAGCTCTTGAGTAAATTGGAGATGTAGTTTACTACATAAATGGTATATCAAGTTTAATCTCTGTTGTACTTGCTACTTTATTACTCTAAACTGAAAGTATTTAATGAAAGTATGGTTGGACATATATATGTATAGCATTTTATATAGTTATTCAGCAAAACTGTGGAAAAAATTGTTTGTTCAGAGAAATTGGGATTACTCTAGCATTTCCAAAAGGGTTGCCTATGGATGATTTTAGTGAAACTAGATCTTTAGCTGTCATGTCTTTAAATGTGGAGGATCATGGAGAGCACATACTAGTCACAGAAAATCTATTCATACCATATCAAAGGGAATTCATTAAGCTTATGTATTTGATGTTAGACATTATCACCAAAATGAGGCTAGAATAAAGGAAAACTCTTAGAAATGACACACATATCCTTCACCTTTTTTAAAATAGTTTGGAAATAATGATTTTGTTGTTGGCTGAGGAAAATATGTAGAACACACTGTACATTAATAGATTCTCAGATATTTCTGTTTCTGACACATTGCTCATTTATTTACATGCTAATTTTTTTCTGTGTTATCCCTATAACATAAATTCCAGTATGCCAAAGGGAAAACATAATTCACTGAGAAGATTGTACTTTGGAAACATCATCACATGTTAGAACATGGTATCCTCAACTTAATCATTTAAATTTTTCGAATAAAGTTCTTATCAGCTAGCTTTCTGCATACATAGCAACAGTACAGTTGTCTCGAATAACATTTCCCTTGCATTATTATTGATCAGCATATTAAATGGCAGCGCTATATTGGAAGGGTTTGCTCTAATAACCATCACAGAAAAAGGAGAAATCACTCTCTATCCATACTTACTAGAAAATTACATGAAAGTATCTTAAGAAAACTGGAAAAAGATTGATTACCCTCAACCTTTTGCATACGTCTGCACTAGATCAATACAAGATCTGCAAGTCAGTTGATGTGGCCTTGGACAGCAGGGTACAGAAGTAGTAGTCAAGATCCTGAAAGAAAGGGGTAGTTGTGTCAATGTGTCTTTCTCCTGACAGTTAATTCCTATTGGATGTTTTCCACTTTTCATAACTTTTTAAAAATTCTCTGGGCAATTTTGCTTGCCGTTGGTCAAGATGTGTAAAGGAAGACCCTGAAAAGTTCCAGAGAGGTTGATGTGCTGTCTCATAGGAAGAGCTAAAAATACTTGTTTAGTTTTATAAAAGGATGGAGTAAGAAAATACTTTATATGCTAAGCACAATGTTGCCATGTACAACATGTATGTAAACTACAAAGTAGAAGAATAAGTAAAGAGTGTTAACCTCCAGAGCAGTGTGGTCTTGGGCCAGTCTTCCAATAGTAGAGTGGTGGCAACAACCTACTTGGTTTGAGGGGAGATTTTAATCAGTCTGTACATGAGATTCTGGGAGAGTGTTGCTATCCTAGTTCTGGCTAGTGTAGAGATTTTCACCTGAGCTGGCAGAGGAGCTGGAGCTGGTGACACCTGTGGCTGGGGACACAGCTGGGATAGGTTACTGGTCAGCCAACAGCTGGGACAGGTTACCCAAATCAGCCCCAGGGTTGTTCCATCCCCTGGGATGTCAGGGCCAGGGCATAAAGTGAGGACGGTGCTGAGGGGCAAGTTTTGCCCCTTGGGAGGGAGCTGGGCATCAGGATCCACCCTGAGCTGTTGTACTGTAAGGTATGTGCTTAAGTATTTTCTGTTGTTGATTTTGTTTTCCATCTCTGTTTTCTCTTCCTCGACTGTTCTGTTAAACTTTTTATTCTAACCCATGAGTTTTGCTTTTCTTTCTTTCCCAGTTCTCCCCCTCATCCAACTGAGGGGGTGGCAAGGGGAGGGATGAGCAAGTGACTCTGTGGTATTTTAGCTGCCAAGTGGGGCTAAACCAAAACAGTTGCATGTGATAGCAGTGAGATGCATTTGATAGGCAGGAGATCTTTTAAAATGTTACTACTCAGTAGTCATGGTGCAGTTTACAATCAGCAGTTCCAATGATTTAAAAAAAAAAAAAAAGAATTTTAAAAACTAGAAGAAACTGATTCTTAAATACTTTCAGAACCAAAGTGAACATAATTCAAAGAAGAAAAAAAACTGTATAGAAAGTGGAGCAATTCTATACTATGAAGTAGGTGGACTGGGTGATATATGAGAAGATTTCCATGTCTAATTGCATTTGATACCTTTGATATTCAAATTTTGATATCTTTCTCCCTGGTGATTTCCTGCTGACTTGCATTCATTTATTTCCAGTCCTACACAAAACATTCTTGCTGACCTCTGCACCACTTATCTATAATCTATTACCTTTCCTTTTTTCTTTTTTTTTTTTTTTTCTTAAAACATCTGCTGTAAAATGTTTGTTACCCAGAACCATTCACCATCGAAGTGAGTTAACAGATGTTTGTGAGCAAACTTTTCTGACAGTGGAATGCATTTTCTGGAGCTCTGGTCTAGTGAATTGCTGCTGGCCCACTGTGATCGCTGACATAGAAGAGAACCTCTCACGTCCATGGAATTTCAGACAAAAAAAATTCTCCAGTTCTTTTCAAATTGACCTTGCTAGTCAAGGGAAAGGATTCAATAGTTTAAACATGATGAAAGTAACAAACAGTAGTGTGAAGAAGGTACTGAAGATTTTTTTGGTCCATCTCAGGTTTTGGCAGTGGATGAAAGAGACTATATAAGGGTGAATTCATTCCGGTCAATAGATTCAAAATGCACACAGATACCTAAGCAGATTAAATAAGCTTGATTTCAAAGCTGACTCAGTAAAAAACTTTTGTGTAGACAGTGAAAGGCCATATCCATAAGATGACACTGAAAACTGCCATTTAGATCTTACCTTGTGTAAGAAGAGACATTCATTTACAGATATGAGTAGCATTAGGAGGAGTCTCCACTCGTTCTGAATATTTAATCACTTATAAAGATTGCATTTACTGTAGTGTCTTCCAGTCATGAATTTCAAAGTGTTTTAAGAATATGCAGAAGTGTATTTATGTCATAGTTTTGTTGGACTGTTTTTCTTCTCTCTGAGAACTGCTCCGTTTCTGATATCCTGCTTTCTTCTGCCAGTTTGTACCCAGTCTCTGCTTTGGAATAAACTGGAAAAAAATCAGTTGCTGGGAAAGGGTAGTTGTGAGTGCAGGATAGTGCATGCCGTGGTGCTTACATTTAGTGTGGATGTAACCAGTGAAAACTTATTTGACAGGCAGTGAATGTTGTTGTGACCCCTTTGCATTACTACCAGATTTTATCTCCCTTTGGTCAAGTTAAGGGTGACCTGTAAAATTTCTGCTTCTCTAGCACTTACTGTTATTCTGTTGAGGTGTGTGATTAGCTGCGCTTCTGCGACATGGGCCATGACCTGCTGTGCAAAGACGTGCTGGGCAGAGGCCTTTGACTAAGCACTGGAAGCAGTAGGGAGGTTCAGTGTCATGGCCAAACCCTTTCATGCTGTGAAGAGGCAGGGATTCACCACTTGGGTCAATGCGCATCTTGCATGGCTGGGCTGTCTTGAAGGCTGTCTCCACAAAGGGCTGCACCGCATCGTGCTCCTGCCTAATTCCCCTGCTCTCATCTATTATTAGGTATTATTGCAGGCTCCGTTAAGCGTTATTGCAAAGTGCTATAGGTCTTTGGATTTATCAGGGTTTTGTTGTTTTTTGGTTGTTTGCGTTTTTTTTTCTCTTTTTGTTTCCTGCTTATTGCTTAAATGTGGTATCTCTAGTTCTGTATATGGCAACTAAAACTTGTAGTGGCACAGTAATTTTAACAATATAAGAGCTTTTTAATGCAATGATGCACAGTATCTGTTTTGCCTTTTGTTCACTTGCAAATATAATATTCTAGAGGACAATATTTTGTATTGATTTTTACTTACAAAATCAATAAATAAAAATAACTTGGTGCAAGAGGGAATTCTATTACAATCTTCATGGAAATTGTTGGAAGACGTAATAGAACCTTAAAATGAAGTAATATGTATAATCAAACAGTGTTGACTACATCATTATCAATGACAAGCTTATGATAGAAAGTACTTTCTTAGTACTGAAGGTCTGTTTTTATTTGTGACTCTCTTCCTATTCTCATGGGCATAGCACATAAAAATGATCTATATTGTTTAGAGAAAGGCAGAATCTTTCAGGGAAGCCCTAAAATATGCTCTTCATTTCTCTTCTGCTTGTCTTCAGCTTAGTCTTCTATTCATTATGATTCAGTGGATGCAGTAAAAACTATTGGACTAAACTAATTGGCAGTGGATTTTGCTAGAGCTGTGCTGTGGTATTTGGTTTGAGTGCAGTCACTATTAAATAAGTTAAAACAGCTACTATATGTAGTACTCTGGCAAAAATTAAGCTGACCAAGATCTAGACTAGCATAAATGAGGGCAGGATTAGATCAAGAAGACTATAGTATAGCTGGAACAACTGACTATGAAGCCATTTTGGGGCTCTTTTGGCCAGTGTAGTAGACTAGAGATGAGGAAGTCACCTGCAGAATTTTTGTCCATTTTTACATCTTTCTTTTTTTTCACTTTCCACCTGAATTATTACATATTTATTCTAACTGCTTACATGAAGAGGAAAACACATTTCTCAGTTCTATATTACAGATGAAGCAGAAAGCTCTTGTTACTTTTGAGTGTTCTCCTATCTCTGAAAGTGTGGAGCATTGATAATTATATGTAAAGGTTGTAAAGATTTAAGGAGAACAGACTATAAAGAGTTAAGATCTTCTTTCCATGTCTGTGGAACATGCTCCCTAAATTGTTTCTCTAAGATTAAAATTACATGTATCATATTTAGCATGCTTTTAAAAAGTCTGTTAATATATTACATAAATCAGGATTTTGCATTTGATTGAAGACTATATGGTATACTGAAGTTTGCAGCTTAAGATCTTTATGACTTTGCCATCAGGCTTCCTGAGAACTTCTTTATAGCAAAAGAGAAATACTGTTACGTAGTTAAAACCAAAGAAGTTCATGTAGGTAGCACCAGTTTATTACTGACCTGATTTATTGCAGGTTCTCCTGAAGTTCAACATCACTCATGGTGCACAGAGCTAAAATAAAACCCTTTCAAAACTCAAAACTGGGTTTTGAATGAAGTTTGAGGGTCAGTACAGGGTGAATCATGGCGTGAATAAATGAGAAGCCTGTAAGTGTATCTTTTGGGCTTATTGCCATTCTTTTACTACAAAGCAGGAGAAGCTACCAAGACCCTTCCTGTAGTTGACAACTTGATCTATCTTTTTTTTACCTCTAACAAACATATATGGACCCTGATATTTGAAATGTGCTTATCAATTATATCAGGAGTGCAGTTTTTTTCCCTTCCATATGTAAGCTTTTAGACTGATGCATACTTTAAAAAAAATGTTTTATGTAGACTCTTCTTTTATTCCTAATTGAGGAATAATTTGTCATGTCCCTGTGCATAATAATCTCCCCTTTGGGAATCCAGCTATTTTGACAGGAAGGAAGAAAGGGGGAAAAGTTGTCTGAAGAATGGGAATATTGCAGCTTCCATCACTGGATCCAGACATCCAGTTTTACGAAGTGTTTTATTATCTGGATCGAAACAGCAGGGGCAAGGGTGCGGAAACACGTGAATAAGCGATGAAGACATAAAAGACAATGAAATGATTCAGCGTTATATTTTTTTTTTTCAATATTAGGCACTGTATTGCATATTCTATGTATCAAACACAATAATCAGATCCACAAAGATCTTAACCGTGACTGTTCTGAATGTATAAAGCTGTCAGAGTGCACAGTCATTCAGGCACATGCTGCTAATGATTATTCAGTTGTAAAATAATGCAAAATGTAAAAAGAAATGCCGAGAGTCACAAATACAAAACCGAGACAAAAGAGTTTGAAGTTCTCTTATGTGACAATATTTCACTTAAAATCTCATCCTAATAGTTTAAATGTACATTTAATGAGAACAAGAGCATCTTTAAAAGGAACCTGTAAATACGATGGAAATTGGATTTAATATCATGCATTTTATTGTTCCTTTTCTCTAAATAAAAATGTAAACTGAAACCTTAAATCTAAGTCTGATCTGGGATATCTACCGATGACAGTATCCTCTGAAAACTGATTTGTGATCTGCAGATGGAGGTAGTCAAGCTGAGCGTGTGAATTGAAAACATCTTCCTCTCTATTTGGAAATTGTAAACCTACTAGTCCTTAAATTAGTTGTTGATTGAAGACTGTGATTATGAAAGGAAGCATAGGGTTCTCAAATGTACATAAAATGTAAAGCTTCTAATTATTCCTGAGTAGGAATACGTGGAAGTGTTTGTAATAAACTGATGTTCACTTCTTACAGAGCCTCCCCTGTATGGTGTTACCCTTGCATCCTATTACGGTTGTCCTGTTTCACTTTTGACTTAATATATTTGTTAGGTTCTTAATATCTTAGCTTTAGTAAAAAAAAAAAAAAAGATACATTTGAGAATAGTACTCATTTTTTATCAACCCTTTCAAGAGTGAAATTCACATAGGAAAGAGTCTTTTAAAACTCTTCTCAGTGGTGCTGCATAACCAAATGGGGTCTGACTGAACAATTAAAATAAACTAACCATGCTTACATAACCAAAGTCAGGTAATTAAAGTGAAGCACCAATGGTTTGGGGTTTTTTTGTATCTTATTGTTCTTTGACTAAGAAACAGATGGGTAAAAACTAGGTCTAGTGGACTGATATAAATTACTGTCCTAGCGACATTTGAAAAAAAAAATTGTGGTCCTATCTCTAAGAGAAAGTAGTTGTGAGTACAGATAAACATTTCAGTAAATTGTTAATTGTTTTCCAAAAAGTAAATTAGAGAATCTGTAGAAAAATCCAAATTCTGGACAGCAGATGTGGTAAAGATATGTATTTTCATATGCATTTATATAGGATTTTAATAAAGAAAAAACATGCAAATGCTTGCATAACTTGTGTTCAAATATCTAGACAACCTTTTAGGGAAAACAGTGCTGAAAGTCTCAAGTTCATACTCAATCAAGAAACTATATTTCTAATTCACTAAATTTTTTTTTGGAGGTTATCTACTATAGCAGGAAGACTTTTGTTTGCTTTAATTAGAATTGGAATCGTGCTATCTCTGCTGGCTGCAGAGCTTTCAGGAACTGTCGCTATCGTTTTCCAATTTACAAATGTGCCAAGAAAGTAGCTCCATTTCCCTCCTCTCTCTAAATTCAGAGCATTATCAGACTTTCACACGAGAGTGCTTTGCTTTTGAACACAGCTGTTCTCCATAGTCACATGCCCATTTTCAGAGTGCGTTTCCACATAGCCATGTAAGAAGGTTATGTGAATTAGAATGAACCTCAGGAAGATTCAGAGTTTACTTCCAAAGTACATTTGAGCTTGCTTTCATCTGTGGACTAGGTAGGAGCTTTCAGATGACCAAAGGATTTTGGTTGTGGTTTTAAGTATTTTTGACCATTTTTCCTACTTTACCATTACTTGCAAAGTAGTAAGAATTTTCAAGTGTCATGAAATGCTTTGCTGTTTTCAAGAGTTGAGGAGATGTTGCTTTTTTCCGATGTCTTTTTTTTATTCACCCAAATAATGTATTTAGAAATAATTCTGTAGTCCTCTCGTGCTTGCTGCAAAATGAGCTGTAATGCTGACAAGCAGAGGAGAATTAGAGGTGGTGAAAATTAGAAGAATTAAGCTGAAAGTAGAAAGAGGGGCCATTAGAGCTATGACGGTTTTAGACCAGCAGTTTTCAGATTTCTTTTTCCTTAACTGAAAATGGGGGGAAAAAAAAATGAAAACATTGTTTTCTTGCTATGCTATTCAAACTCCAAAGTGTTCTGATTTAAAGGTAGCTCCAGCCAGGTCATACGTGTATAAAGGCATGCAGTCGAGCTTTTTTGGTTTTCTTTTTTGTTCTGGTGATAGAGATGAGTAAGTATTTAGGGTGTGGAGAGGCCTGATGGAAGGGCTGATGTGGGAAGCTGGGAACACTGAGCACAGTCAGCTCTTAGAGTACGCGACTGCAATGGGAAACCTGCAGCTCTTCAGTCTTGTTGTGTTGTGCTGGTAGACGCTGAATGAAAATGTGGGTTGAAGGACTATTAAAAATCTGCATTTGGTGGCTTTCATATTTACTTTAGCTTCTAAACTGAGACTGGCTGGGGAGGGCCCTGCTCCATCATATGCACGTGCCACGTAAGGATGCTGTCGGTTCGCAGGAGCTCAGCACACAGTTGTCTCGAGTCCTCTGCTTCTCTTCCTCCCTCCCAACTCCAGAGAAACACGTGCTGCAGAGGAGGGAGTTCATAATAAAGAAGTAGTGCTAAAAAGTTGCTGTTTGATAAACATCAAAATTGGAAGAAAGAGTACGCAATAAAATATATTGATTTGTTTTTGAAGCAATGTAAACCAGTGTAGGCTGATTACCCCCGTAATGCCTGTGGTACTTACACAGATATTTGTTCAACAGAATACATATGTTGCTATGGCAATCATTTTATTTGTAAAATGTTAAGTAAACTTCAACAAAAAAAAAAAAACCCCTTGAAATGTTTTGTTGTTGTTGTTGTTGTGACTAGTATCTCCAACCCACACGCAGCTGTTCTAAAATGGCTAATGTCTCCTAGTATCTAGGATCCGTATTCTAAACTGGCAGTAGCATCACTGCTGTCAGAGGTGATCTCTGCATTGCTAGGTATCCGTGCGCTTGTCTGCAAGCACAAAGCAGACGAAACACCTTCCTCCACCTACGCTGTTTTGCCGTGTGCTAGGCAGTGCTTGCTTGCGCTGTGCTGCATTTGCCTGCCTGGTTTCCAAGGGCAGAGCCTGTCTTCTTCGCACGCCTGAGATCCTTTTAAGAGCCCTGTGGGATAATTCACTTTTCCTTATGGCCCCAATGAAAAGGATATTCTAGCTTGTCATCATACACAGCTACAGAAAAAAGCTCAGTTTTGTGAATTTATGGTTCAGGGATGGAAGTGTAGTTTCTTTGGAGAAGCTCCTATTTCCTGGCTGAGCTGTTTACACGGTAGGGCGGGTGTTCAGGTTGATATATTGCCCTATGTTCCCCTCCAGGAGGGGAGAAACCCTGATAAGATTCACAAGTGCTGTTCACCCATAGCCATTACTGACATCATCTCTCCTCAGAGAGCTGCTGCAGTGGGAGAGGATGAAAATGAATGCTTTGCACCGTGCACGATACTTTCTCAGAACCTGTGAATACCAGTGGTATGGATTTTTTTTTTTTACCCTGCTACCCAGGGCAGTAGTTTGCAAGGACATATCTGACAAATGCTGTCCATAGAAAGGACCTTCTTTTTTAAAGAAAATGTTACAATTCCATTTTTATGAGTGCTCTTAACTTTTCATCTGTGAACAACTTGCTTTTATAACCTGTGACAACACCTTGAGAGACAGACAGACTTTGGCTATTCATAAGAACTTCTGGTGGAAATAGAACAGTGACAGCACAGTTAACTATTTTCGTTTTGAGTTCTTGCATTTGCATACAATTCTCTTTCTTATGCATCACAGCCATTTTGAGATGTGTGAGTGTGATGGTATTTTAAGAAGGAAGAAGTAGGAAGCCGCAGCATAAATCCCTTATATGGATTCTACCCTTTGGATCATATCCAAAATCCTCCTTAATTTGATGACTGCCCGGAAAAGACTTTAGTACTTTTGCTTCCTTTAAAATTATTGCAACTATGTCAGCACTTAGTCGGCTCCAGCACTATTTTTGACACTTCTGTCTCCATGACTGTGCCCATTAATTCACTACTTGATTCTGAATTCTTTGGGAGGTGAAAGCTTTGTCTCACACAGAGGAAAGATCCTGCCAAGAAGTGGATTGGCGGCAAAAAGAGGAGTTGATATGGCTGTCTTATATGTAACTTGGACACTTGCCTGCCTTTTTTGGGGTTCCTGCAAGCCCTGGGAGCACAGTCTGAAGCCAAAAGGATGGTCCTCACAGCTGGGAATAGCTGCTATGAAAAATGAGGGTTAAGTGCAAAGACAGCTACTGCTCTTGAACTGCGTGAAGACTAAAGAGGAAGTAGCTAGAAAGGCAGGGAGACAGAAAAAAGGATAGAGGTAGAAAATAATCTGTGCTTGACTTCTGCAACTCCAATTTGTGTTATAACCTCACTGCCTGGAGATCAATAGTGATTGAGGTGGGCACAAAACCAGAGCAGGAACAGACCTGCCTGCTTTGACAAAAATTATGTGTTTTGTGTGTACGTGATGGAGTCATATGGGCAAGAATATGAACCTGAATACCAGATATCTTGAAGTTTAGGCATATTATAAGGATTACTTTAAGTTGTAATTTTAAGAGGAAGATACCTTGGGGTAAGAAAATTTCTTTAGAAGGAGACTTACTTGATATGTTGGTTAAAAATAAAAGTTAAATGCATTCATATAGTATATATGAGAAGAAAAAAAAAATTGTATTCCCTAAGATAGACATAAATTGTCTCTATTTTCCTGCATCCTCCCTTAATTGAACTGCTCTGGAAGCTAAATTTGGGAAAGCAGATTTTGTGTTGTGCTCTAAAAAAGAAATGCTGATAGTTTGATTGGGAAAGGCAGCCTCGTAGAATTTACATATGGTGAGAATTAGCGTGCCCTCAGCCTTATAATCTCCGTTAATGTCAGTATTGTCTGCAAGTCAAAGAGGAAATGGAAGAGGTGAGAGCTTTGCTTTAACTAGGCTTAGATAGCCTTTGGCCTGTACCTACTCAAGCAAAATGCCACGGATTTCAGCAAGGTGATAATCTCACTCTTAAACCTTTGAATATGAAGGCAAGTCTAATGTGTGCCTGGAATTTGTGGGGAAAAAAAACCCAAATCACTCTGGGCATCAGGCCCTCTCCAATTCATTTTGCTAAGGAGATCGTGCTGGATGCAATTTCAACGTATTGTTTCCCAACTTTCATGGTCACATGCAAATGCAGCATATTCTGTGGTCAGCCTTGACCTAACATGTTTGCATTCGACAGGGAAGCAGTTGTTGGTTGGTTCCTGCTCAGGAAGTAGAAGAGCCTTTATGATGGCTGATTTTTAAGGGTTCTGATTCAAACTTCAGTAACGTTAATGAAAAGATTCCTTCAGCAACAAATCAAGGATGACTCAAGGATCTGATGACATTAGACAGGGCATTGAAGTAGACCTTTGTGTTTTTACCAGAATGGATTTTTAAAATTTATATACTAGTAATAGTAGCTTTCTCTGTACTGATCTTAAGTTTTAGACATTTCAGATGTTTCAACATTTTTTTCCCCCCAGCTGCTGTGATTTTGTTGCTGGTCAGATGGCTGCAGTTCTGAGATGCTCTAGGTAGCTGTATCACACTTGTAAAGCCAATGGGCAGCAAGAATAGTCAGTAGCAGATTACCCGCAGCTTCTGAGCTCTGCAGAGATGGAATTAGTACAGAGGAACTTTCCTTTAACTCATCAGCAGTGTTGCCCAGGGGAGCTGCAGACGTCTCCAGCCTGCAGGTCAAATCTCTGTGTCCACTGCAATTTGAAGGTTGTCGCCCTTCATCTTCCCTTCTCTCCTCTCCTCCCTCATTCCAGCAAGTGCTGTTAGGAAAATTATACAATATTTTGGCAATAAAATTCTGAATTAAATGTGATATTTCTCTAACCCATTAGTCGTTCAATCTACTTTATAAGTATCGTTTTAATTTAGGAACCTGAAGTTTTTGTAAGCAACACCTGAAATCTTCTTTTGTAGGACAGGGAATAAGAACAACAAAGAAGTTTACATAGATTTAATGTTGCTTGACGTTAACATTTTTTTTTTAATTAGTAGGTCTGATTTTGGTGCATTTTTTGTGAAACACATTGTTCCTAGGTTTTATTTTTAAAAATTAATTAAAAAATCAGGAGCAGACTGCAATTATAAGAACTATCCCTTTCTCCCTTCAAAGCACTCCCTCTGCTTCTAAACTCTGAGTGAACGCAGTGGCTGAACTTCAAAGAGAAATACTGTCTCCCTCCAACCAGGCCAACCGCTGCCTTCAGCCCATCTAGGAAATATTGGAGTGACTTTCAAGTTTAATTACTTAAAATGTTGAACTGGAATGGCTTCTGATTAACTCACAATTTAAATGTAACTTTTTTTTTCCTTCTGTTTTGAGCTAAAATGTCAGAATAATTTCTAAAATGCATTTATATGCAAGCGAGGAAGATCTGTTGGGAAAGACTCATTGGGAATTGTGACTTTACAATGTTCTTGCTGAAGTTTATCAATTATTTGATAAACATTTTCTGTACTGGACAATAAATTTTACATATTTTTTAGTTATTTTTTTTAATCCAGCCTGTTTATGTCTGTCTATGCCATTATATATATATATATATATATGAGAAGTGGACCGATGGCACCTGATCTATGTTTAATCTTTACATTGCACAGCAATATGACTGCAGCAGCATGTGTTTACTCTGAATCGTACAGCAGATATAACATAATGACAGAGACCACATATGGGGCTTTCTCCTCCCTGTTACATTTAAACCAACAGCACAGTTGTATTCACCAAAGGAGCTGTTATTCTCATATCTTCTCGATTTGTTTTTGTTTCGCAGTAACATTGCAGGTTTGGTACTTAATGTAACTGGCAGAATTTCAGGTGCCGTACAGGAGGCTCTGTCAGACAAGCTGTTAGCTGTGAAGTTGAAGACTTTGAGTACATGTATGTGCACAAACAAATGGAGGCTAAAAGAAGAAGGATGTCTGTATAAAAGGATGGATGCAGTGTGCTTCAGCTGTTTATGTGCAAATACAGCTTGCACTTGGTAAAGATTTCAAGTCGGCAGAGCTTTTATTTCTTTCACCGTTATTCCTAATTACCATTATCAACCCCAGTACAGCAGTGCAGAAAGCTTTTTACATTTATCTTCTGAACTAACTCATGGGCACTTACAGCCTGTTTGTACATTATATCCATTGTTACGCATAATATTTGCAGATGTGGTGAATGCATCATGACATGAAACACTATTCAGTGTTGCTAAACTCTTGCTTACAAAGAACCTTTCAAGAGTGTAAACTACAGGGCTGGGGAAAATTTGTGCACAACATGTTATGTATTTTACCACATAATTAGTGTACTAGTCTTTTAAAGTTTGTAACTTGTGTCAAAACTCCTAGTGTGTACTGGGAAATGAGCTTGAAGGACACCTTATAGCAGTCTTCCAGTGCTGAAAGGGGCTGATAAGAAAGATGGGGAGAAACTCTTTAGCAGAGCCTGTTGTGATAGAAGAAGGAGTAATGGTTTTAATACAGAGCAAGGCAGATTCAGACTAGATATAAGGAAAAAAAAAAATTATGATGAGGGTAGTGAGACACTGGCACAGGTTGCCCAGAGAGGTGATGGATGCCCCATCCCTGGAAACATTCAAGGCCAGGTTGGATGGGGCTCTGAGCAACCTGATCTAGTCGGGTTGTCTAATCTAATCTGTATACTCTAATCTTGCAGTGGGGCTGGACTAGATGACCATTAAAGGTCAATTCCAACCCAAACCATGCTATGATTCTGTGATACAAAGAAAATCAATTTTGTGTTTCAATCAGTTGTCTGTATTCCTTCTAATGGACCTCTACTCAGGTTTTCTTTTTTGGCAGAAAAAAATTGCTATTAATCTGATACTACTTTTTAAAATTAGTGCCTTCATAATCTGCTGTGGATAGTGGACTCTGACTTTCAGGCTAAAATAGGATATAAATATCCTTGATTTGAGCAGATATTATTATTCTCAGTACCTCATCCAGTTCCACACTGTGATGACATCCTTGAAATCTGGGATTGTTTCGGTGCTTGACTTCTTAGCTTCTAAGCTCTTAAGAAATAATATGATTAAGAGCTGGCTCCTGGTTCCATTGTCTTCCTTGAATTGATTCAGTGATGATGGATCAAGCTTTTCAGGTACAACATACAAAAGTGAAATAAAGACTTTAACTGAGTAGAAATAATGATTTTAATGGGGATCATTTTGAGACTAAGTTGTGAGGGGAACCTTGGTAGACAAGTGAGAATTTGAAGAATGTCAAATAGGAAGAGTTAACAAACCTGCTAATATAGCAGGTTTGAATATATCTGTAATACTCCAGTCTGCTATGAAAACATTTTGGAGCCAGCTTGCAGGTTATAATTTCCTGTATGAGGTGAAGGTAATGTGTTTTAAATAGCAGTGGAACTCTACCAGTGTGATAGTGAATTTTGGAGAGCTCTTGGATTCCTAAATTCCAGCCAACTGACACCATCCATGGTCTTTTGCTGCATAGAATTCCTCGCAAGAGCAGGAGCTGCAGATGTTGCCATCTACAGTATTTTGGAATTCGTGTTTCCCATGCGTTGTAGACTTGTGTCATACAATGAGTTACCACAAGGGCTGAACATAAAAG
Organism: Chlamydotis macqueenii; assembly: GCF_036417535.1. Taxonomy (NCBI): domain Eukaryota; kingdom Metazoa; phylum Chordata; class Aves; order Otidiformes; family Otididae; genus Chlamydotis; species Chlamydotis macqueenii. Next base: position 9,069,032 of record NC_141561.1, read on the forward strand.
AGTTTGGATACCAGAATAGCATGGGTAGTTGTAGGGGAAAATTTCTATTAAGTGTTTTTCATCAGAAGTTTGTTCACAGGGCAGTTGTTGTTTTCATTTCCAGGATACTGGAATCTTATTACAGAACAGAGAATCTTAAATGAAATCTTAATTTGAAAGCCCTCAGCTTATCAACCAGTAATAAGTGCAGGTCGACAGAGTTAAAATTTTAGAGATATTTTGCCAGAACTGGAAACTAAAAAATGGTACTACATGCAGTTCTTTTAAAGTAACTATGCACCAGAAACAGCATCTAGTGCTCAGTAAGTAAGAACTTTAAAACATGATAAGGTTTTCTATTAAAACGGTTGTGTTACTGTGCTTTGTCAGTCTGTCCTGACTCCCAAAAGCAGGTGTTGACAAAGTGGAATAAGTAAATGCGATTAATCAAGATGTCTAGTTGTTACTCTTCATTTTGATTAACAGTGGGCTATGGCATAAATAAATCTGATGATGATTTACTTTAAAATTATATAGCTTGTAACTGAAAAAAAATAAAAATATCTAAGGTGGATAAATTGTAAATGATTACAAATCTTACCAGACTGAACTTCACCCTTGGGTCTGTTCAACATGCATAAGCGGTTCAGAAAAATAGGCCTTAGTGGAGTCTCACTGCGTCTAAATATACTGAATCCTACTTTGTAACCTGGACAGATGAAGTCTTTGCTGCAGGGCCGCTCTGAAGAAAAAGACAGAGGTTCACCTGCCCTATGTCTTGCATCTTTCTCCATTCTGAGAAATCTAAAAGCTCAGTCTTCTCTTCTTTTAGTGAAGTTCTCTAGACTGTCATTTCTATGGGATTTGAGGGTTTTCATGAAGGAAAAGTGTTTTGTAGATTATAAGCCTGAACTACTACTTCCCCCAGCTTTATATGCTGAGCATGACGTCATATGGTGTGGGGTATCCCTTTGGGCAGTTGGGGTCAGCCGTCCTGGCAGTGTCCCATCCCAGCTTCTTGTGCACCCGCAGCCTACTCGCTTGGTGGGGTGGGGTGAGAAGTAGAAAACGCCTTGACTCTGTGTGAGCACTGCTTAGCAGTAATGAAAACTTCCATGCGTTATCAACATTGTTCTCAGCACAAATCCAAAACGTAGCCCCATGCTAGCTGCTATGAAAAAAATTAAGTCTATCCCAGCCAAAACCAGCACAACCTGAGAAATGTAGTTCATATTTTCTTGGTAATGGCTTATAGTCATATGTCAGTCGTCTTTTTTGCTGCTATACATATATATATATTTATATATTTTAATGATACTGTGCTCTGATCCTTGTTTCTTCCCTCCCTTCCTTTATTTTTTTTCTGGTGTATTGCTACTAAAAACAATTGCAGTTTTCAAAAATGTTTTATGATCATTTCAGCTGTTTTTTTTTTTCTGCTGAAATTCAAAAGCTTATCAAAGTTGTCAAAATTTCAATTTTTTTGACTGATTTCTTAAAATAATCGTGTTTCTGGGAGTTGACCGTCAGTTATTCCTTCTCCTTCTCCTCCTCTCCCATCTCTCACTCAAAACTTCAGCACTTCTTATCCAGCTTCAGTCAAATAAAATTAAGAGCAGAAGTGTCAAGATTACAAGCATTCCTCAAGTTTTCCTCTACTTGTCTTCTCATGTTTAACAAGGGATCTAAATTAATGTGTGATGGAAAATTTTTCCATAAAGAAATCAGGGAAAAACCTTTTATAAGAAGTCAAAATTTAAAACTAGTTAGACTCTTTTTAATTCTAGGGGATCCTGAACTGACCCCTTTTCTATATTTGACTTTCTTTCCAGTCCTAATCCTCAGGAGTTTGCAGGATCTGCTGTGTGCGTCATATCATTCCCATTGTCTGTGCTTGGACATCCTCTCCAACCTCTCACCCTATCCTGCTGTTCTCAGGATGCACTTCAGTTTTTGTGTGGCATTAGCAAGCTACCATGGCTAAGTGTAATGGGTTCATGAATACAATCATCAGACATGATGCAGATGGTTACAGGTTATCTGTTCAGTGCACTTACCAGTTCAACCTGTTGTGTTCTTACCCCTTTTCCATAAGGTCTCTATTCAAGCACTGTTTTGTGTCGATTGTTCTCAACTTTCTCACCAGCTGTTGCCAAATCCATTTTCCTGTTTCTTTGTATGTAATATCTATTCTTTCTTTTACTTTAGCATCTTACCTGTGTTTTGTTCACCTGCCATCTTGATCAACATATTTGGATTTTACTTGTGTGTTTCTTAGGAACCCATCTGCACTGAAGGCAGATGTTACTTAGTGATGCAGAATTGATTCAGCATAAGACAGTGGAGGTGAGGTTTATTTAACCAGTCTATTTAACGTTACATCTCTGCTATAAATTGCAGCATTGATGAGTTACAGAACATCGTGTTATCCCACAGTGGGTAGAAGGGGTTAATTTTTTCATTGCTGCTTTAGTTAACTGAAACTTTATCTGGCTTAGCGTGACTCGGTCTTAGAAACCTGCAGATCTGCCTTGCCTTTGCAGTCCAGAATGTAAAACAGACAAAATGTCGCTGATTGGATCACTGTTAAGAAAAGTCTCTTATTTGGCCTAACAACCTTGACTGTATCCTGTTAAGCCAGGGAATTGATTTATTTACTTTTCCTGAGCTATAGGAGGTTGTAACGGGCAGTTTGCAGTTTCCTAAATGCCTGCATTTTTTTAATGCATACATTTTATAGTCCCTTGAATGAGCCCTACAAGTTCCTAACATTCCGTGGTTGTACAGTATTCTCTGAACGTTCTTGTGTATGTTGAGCAGTCAGTGTTGGCATTGATCTGAGTTAGAAAATATGTCTGTAGTAGAGACTGTGATTTGATTGCTGTGAGTAGTTCGTGTCATTAACAATAAATGCATCAACAAATTGATGATTAAGTTGCATTAATTTATGAAGTTCTACTAAGATACATGATACTTTACAAAGTACGTACTAAGCCCCAAGAGCAAGGACCTTTGGGTTAAAATTTTAGAGGCATTGAGGACACATCGTAAAACAAATTATGCTCTGCTACAGTACTAATTATACCTTGGTTATAGGTATAATTTGGTATGCTAAAACCATGTACTTCGATTTTCTTGAATGCAGGTTAGAATGCACCTGGATGGATTGACTTCCAGAGATACTCAAAGTGAATTAAACATAAAACTCTGTGTGAATTTTAATAGTAATTTTGTACAAGATCTGTTCTCATTATTCTTTATGAACTGTATATACTTAGGCATTTCTACCTTACTTTTTTTCAGTGTTTCTATATGTTTATGTATTTTTAATGTCTTCTGGTTTAAATGTTTCAAGTAATCTGTTTCATCATCACCTGTTATGGGAAAAGAATATGTACTTGATTGAATTTGAAATAGAGTTCAGCCAAATTTAAGTTCTTTTAAGAGTCTACAACCTATATAACCATCGTGTACAAAGATAGAATTTCTAATTTGTAGGAGATATTAACTTTGAAGTTGACATTTCTGTTCTCTAGTAATGATTGCAACTGCAGATTCTGCATAAATGGCATATTACGTAAAGTGAAAGTTTAATTATAAAGGGAAACTTAATTGAATATTTCTGTTTGATTAATAATAAAGAAGCAGGAACATCACATTGGTTTTAGACAAGCCATGTAAAGGAGTTGAAATACTGCTGTCAGAGAATTAAACATGGTACAGTGCTAAGATGTGCTTTCTTTCGCTGTGTTTCTCATGACTGAGCATGGGCTGTGACCTTGCTGCTTTGATTTCTGCCATATGTGGTATTAACAGCATAGTCCAAGGCAGACAAAATATAGGTCACAAGGCTTTTACTGCAATCTCTCTCGGTGGGTTGTCAATACAGTGTCTTCAGTTTAGTGAATATAGCACTACTGCCTAAGGGAGCAATACGGCAGCTTTATTTAACAAAGTGAAAACATATTGAAATGATGAAAATGCTGAGTATAGTCCTTTCTTAAAACTACCTGAGGAATTAAAAGACCTGGCAATTTCAGAATCAGTGGGCGTGATTCACTTCTTGCGTAAAATAATGTGAATCAACAATAACCACACAGAGCTCAGTAAAGTCACCCCATGGGGAAGCACCAAGGAGAAACGAGCTGATGCACAAAATTGCAAATTTTTTTTTGATATATAAGGTTTTCAACTTTCCTAATTTATTTAAAATTTAAAATTGAGACACTTAAAGCTTTTTCTTTTTTTTTTTTTTTTAAATTTTCTTTTATTTTTCCCCTTTGGTCAATATTAATTACTGAAAGCTGCCGTCACTGTCAGCCACAGTGACATCTCCAGTGCCTCCTTGCCAGGCTTTCTAACCGATAAACTGTCAGCTTCAGAGGAAGCTTGAGCCACTACTAGATGGCACGTACTTTTCTCTGAACAAACCATTTGTGGGATGTCGTTCCCAGATGATTATGGTATCACTCAGCAAACAGTTGTTCCTGAACACATATGTTTAATGTATGTACAGGATTTTTTATTTTTTTTTTTCACTAGCAAAGATACTTTACCTAATATTTTGATGTTCAGGAACTGAAATACAAAACACTGCTGAAAATTTAAATGGGCATTAATTGACAAGATGTGCCTAGTAATTACTTCACTGAGCAAGGAACTTCAAATAAACCTTCTCCTTTCAACAAAACAACTGTACTGTCTAAGTAACTGGAAGTGTCAGTGTCAGTCTTTACGTGTTGTATAAGATGTGGATCTCCAAAAAGCAGTGTGTTTTACAGCATTTTTATGGGGTATTGTTTCAATAGTTATGATAAAATCTTCCTGAGTAACCAAAACCCACTTTTAAGTGCTTTAGTTTTCCATCAAAAAAATTTGCTAACTTAGTAGTTGGGGCTAGCATCTCAGAGTTACAAACGTAGATGTGGTGTGATGGGCTCATACCCAACACAGTCCTATGTGGGGGATTTTTTGACTCATTAGCTACAAAAAATGAGTGAGATTTCTAACATTAAAAGATATGAGGCAGTGAAGAAAATTTATTTTGATTTTGAAAATATTATTCAGGTTCACAAGCTGGTGCTTCTAAATGAATACTGGTTTTCCTACAAAGTTTGAGTATTTCTGGAAATAACCATATTTAGAGCACTAGCATTGAACTTTCTCTCATATTGATGCTTTGGATCTGCACCTTAGGAAACTTGTACTTCCTAGTATATATATCTGTACTATATCTAACCCATGTATCTAACACACACCTTTTTTTGCTGTAAAAATTGAAATAGAAGCCTCCTAATTCATCTGAAATGTGTGCCAGGACTCCCGGTACATAAGAATAGCCTGATGGTACTGCATGTGAAGGAGGAGAAGCTTCTGAAGTTTTCAGTAGGGAATTGAATGTATATTGTGGCAAATAGATCATTTTAAATTAGTGTTCTGTACGTTTAGGATGGAGTGTATTTTTACTCATGCATAAATTGCCTCTGAGCACAATTCAAAAACCTAATCTTAGACTTAGCAATGAACATTTCAAAAAAAGTAAATTAATACCTTCATGGGGAAGAAATATAGTTTATTATAGAATCACCTACTATTGCCACTATAATTATGACTGTGTCAGGATTTCTGTGAAAACTCTGGTTTTTTGAGGGGGTTTTGGAAAAACCTCTTTCATAATAAGATGTAGCATAGCCTGCAGCTTTGCAGGCAACGTCTGAGCCCGAGGTCTGTACTGCGCTTACTGCTCTGAAAAAAAACAATTTTGACCTTTCTCCTGTGAAAGGTCACACAGGAGTTGTTGGGAGATTCCCAGAGAGGCTGGCTTTTCTTTTTAAGAAGCCTTTTTATTATCATAAGCAGGGAACCATCGTGCCTAGGATGCCTTTAACAGAGATCTTTTCTTGCTGGCAGAGAAAGATCTGCAGGGCTGGTGGTGGCAGAGCAGAGGGAGGACTGACCTGCCCTCATGGCCTCCAGCCACGCTGCTGGCAGCTTCAGGGGCCTCTGCAAGTCACTCCCGTGAGAATGACCCTAAACCAGGGTCTGCTTGCTGCAAGAGATGGCTGCTGCCCCTCGGGCTCTGTGTGAGAGACTGTGTCGAATGTTTGTCTCAACATTGTCGAAGCATCAAACCATCACCTAAACAATGGTACATCAGTTAAACCATAGGACTGGAGTCTTCCTGTTTTTTCCTGCAAGATGATTCCCTTATCTTGCAAGCCAGTCAAGCCACAGGGCTGGAAGCTTCCTGTTTTTTCCTCCTATTTTCCCACAAACCTGAATGCAGAGCTGATTCTGCAAAATTTAGCCTTACCCCTACGTATGCGCCCAGACCCAGGCCAGAAAAACAGAGGAGCCCAGAGACGGTATTGGGCATGCGTATCACCGCCAGGTGAGGGGTGCGGCCAAGCAGACCCGCTCTTGGAATACGTGACGTGGATAAGACGAACGATAAAAGGACAGAAATGACCAACATCGGACGGAACGTTTCCCCCACCGAGTCGACTGGACTGTCGGGACGCCGCAGCTCCGTGGTGGTAGCTATTGCAACTGAAACTCTTTTCCCTCTTTCCTTTCTTTCTCTCCTTTCTCTTGCATTTGCGAACTTCTTGTCGGGTTAATAAAGTTACCTGGCGCTTGACTCCGTTTTGAGTCTTAATTCTGTTCCCGAGAAATACGAACAAAACCACGCTCCGGTGTGTGTGAGGTTGGTCTAGCCGCCCCTAGCCTCCCAGACTCGTCTGAGGTCGGCTAGAACGCAAGGGGGCCTTCCTCCCACCCGAAATCGGAGCGTGACATTATTTAATTGGCGTAGTCGGCAGGATTCTCGGAGAAACAGAAAGTGTCCAGTTGCTTTATTAGAGACTCTAGTGTGTGCGTGTGTGACTGAGACGTACATTGGTATGAAGCAAGTGCGGAGTCCGGATCCGCGGTTCTGTTTGTCCGCGAGGAAAACAGCCGGAGAAGGACGAAGCGACAGAATTGGGCGAAAAACGAGTTTTTGTTTTGTTTTTTTTTTGTGAGAAATTTGAAAGTTCTGGCCTCCTGAGAGTGTATGGGGGGAATTGTGGTAGAAATTTAAGGTGTGTCCCTCTCAGGATGAAATAACCCCTCTTGGTGAAATAAGTGAAATTTGAAAGTTGTGGCCTCCTGAGAGTGTATGGGGGGAATTGTGGTAGAAATTTAAGGTGTGTCCCTCTCAGGATGAAATAACCCCTCTTGGTGAAATAAGTGAAATTTGAAAGTTGTGGCCTCCTGAGAGTGTATGGGGGGAGTTGTGGTAGAAATTTAAGGTGTGTCCCTCTCAGGACGAAATAACCCCTCTTGGTGAAATAAGTGAAATTTGAAAGTTGTGGCCTCCTGAGAGTGTATGGGGGGAGTTGTGGTAGAAATTTAAGGTGTGTCCCTCTCAGGATGAAATAACCCCTCTTGGTGAAATAAGTGAAATTTGAAAGTTGTGGCCTCCTGAGAGTGTATGGGGGGAGTTGTGGTAGAAATTTAAGGTGTGTCCCTCTCAGGACGAAATAACCCCTCTTGGTGAAATAAGTGAAATTTGAAAGTTGTGGCCTCCTGAGAGTGTATGGGGGGAATTGTGGTAGAAATTTAAGGTGTGTCCCTCTCAGGATGAAATAACCCCTCTTGGTAAAATAAGTGAAATTTGAAAGGTGTGGCCTCCTGAGTGTGTGTGTGTGTGTGTGTAATTGTGGTAGAAAATTAAGGTGTGTCCCTTTCAGGACGAAATAACCCCTCTTTCGTGAGATGGGTGCTTGCAAATCTGTAAATGTTCGTGATGAGATCCCCACGACGGTATCGAATGGGGATTTAGATAAATTGGATGACCTTTTGGAAAATTACCATGCTCGCCCGTCCCTCCAGGGACAAGAATGGGCGAAAAATCATTGGTTCCAACCGCAGAGTATAGTGGATAGGATCATGATATTACAGAAGGGCTCTAAACTTAGGCCCGGGAAAGGAAAATCTATAGTTTGTGCTGTTTTAGGAGCAAGTCTGGCAGCAGCTATAGAAGATAGGAGGCAGAGATTGTGTCAAGATAATGCTGTGATAGACTCTTTGAAACTGGCAGTTGAATCCTTACGAGAACAATTAAAAGATACCCAGCAGTTGTTAGAGGAAGAGAAACACCGGAATGTTTTGCTAAAGGAAACTTTGAAGGAAGAATTGTGGAGAGAGAATGACTCATGTGGAGAGGTGGAATTGAAGTTAGAAGAGAAGGGGATCAGACAAATCTATCCTCAGGAGGACTTGCAAAAAGCAAAAGAAATTGTAGAGAATCCTCCTCACATGTATCCCCTAGTTAAAACTGAATATGTGTATGAGGGGGAAACCGACAACCGTCCCCAAGTTATTACTAAAGAGGTTCCGTTTACAGCAACTGAGTTGGCAAAATTAAGGAAGGATTTTGCAAGGACTCCAAAGGAATCGGAAACAGAGTATGTTTGGAGAGTGTCGTTGTCAGGGGGGGATGGAATCTTGTTGTCAGAAAGGGAAGCAGAAGGATATTGGGGTCCGGGCGTATTTTTAACTACCGATAATTATCAGGCCCCATGGTCTTTGACACAGAGGGCAGCATATTGGGCTGGAGGGCTGAACCCTTTGGAGAGAGGGGACCCCCTAGCCATCACAGGCACAGTGGATCAACTGGTAGAGAGTGTGCAAAAGGCTGCTTGTTTGCAAATGATGTATGATAGAGAGCTCAAACCTAACCAGGGCTCTCCTATGATGATGCCTGTGGATCCCGAACGGATGACTCCTCTAATTCGAGGACTTCCTGACTCCCTGAAATCCATTGGGATCCAGCTACAGGGGAAGATACAAAGTACCCCTGTAGCAGATAGACTTACTGGTGCTCTGGAGGGAACAGTGACCCCCGATCACAGAAGAACAGGGAGGAAAGTGTGGACATGGGGGGAAGTAGCACAAGAACTCATAAATTTTGGGAGAAAATATGGTCCCGTTGGTGGATTCGGGCAAAGAACCGAAACCAGAGCTGTACGAGCCGCAGAAAAAGGTGAAGGGCGGCCAGCACTGATCAAGAAAAGTCCCGATTCTATGTCAATCCGACTTACTGATTCTGGGAGAGGGAGACCCCTCAGCCGTCAGGAATGGTGGCAACTGGGGCTCCAGACAGGCATTCCCCAAGATTTAATGGATGGGCTTCCAACCCAGAAATTGGGGAAACTCGTACAAACATGGTCAGGGCGAAAAGTCAATTTTGGAACAATCCCTAGTGCCCCACCTTTGATAGACCTTAGGGAAGAAACTGATGCAGAAAAGAGGGTGACGGGAAACTAGTTCCTCCGTTCCCCGAAGGTGGGGGGGGAAACGGAGGGTGGATGTTTATAAAGCAACTCACCTTAAATATGAGAGATTTATTGATTACAGTGGCTGTAGGACCACAGGAAAAAAAAAAAAAAAAAAAGTAACCTTTTTAATTGACATAGGAGCACAAGTCACCGCACTGATGCAGACTGAGGCAGAGCAATGTGGAATTTTGACTTTGTCGAAACAAGCAGAAACTCCAACCCCAGCGCCTCGTGCGCCCACCCCCTCCTTTCAGTCTCTCGTCGCTTTTTCCTTTTTTTTTTTTCTTCCCTCTCTCTCCTCTCTCTCTCACCCGAGGCAAACAGAAGCCCCACCCCCCTTGCGCCTCATGGCCGCTTTTTCTTTTTTTTTTTTCCTCTTCCTCTTTCTCCACCCGAGAAGCGAGTTCTGTTTTGTAGGAGGAAGAAAGCACCAGACCAGAACCTGACACGCCTGCAGAGGAAGTGATAAAACCTATCAGTGAAGATGTTTGTAAACACTGTTTTGCTCTCAATTATATTGCTCTGGGGATTTGTCCGAGGTGGGGAAGAGAGGCCAGCTCACCCCCCCCCCCCACCTTCAGAATTCCTTTGACAGTAATGAGGTTTTTTTTGTTAGCAAAATCTGTGAGTGAAACTTTTAACTTAAGCCATTGCTGGGTGTGTGGAGGACCTCTAGGACTATCAAGCAGGCCATGGACCTCCATGCCCCTCACGCCAGGACAAATCATGAGCAATTACAGAGAGGTCAATAACACCACTTGGGACGATTCCAAAACATGGCCAATTCAATTCCCTGCCATATGTTTAAAGATATTATTATATATATTATATATATATAAAATAATATATATAATGATCATATTTAATATATAATAATAATAAAATATTTTTAATTATATATATATTTAAAGATACTGCTTAAATCGCACCCAAAATGGAGGAGTCAGTGTGGGGGAAAGCAGATGTCAGTGGACACTCACATATAAGTTAATTAACAAAGATGTTAGTCTTAGCATATGGATGTGGGTTAATAAAGCCGGACGCAGTAAGAGTTTTGGTGGATTTTGGTCAAATAAAAATGAATCCTTTGACGCTTGGTGGCCCAGCGGCCGAGGTTATATTCAAACTTGTGAGTGGAAAAAAGACACGGGTGCTTGGTACTGCACTGGGCAAACATATAGTCAGCTGGGAAAACGTAACACCACCTTCTTTAGCCCTTTAGGAGACTATAATACAACTTACTTGCAACATCCACGGACTGCAGCTGGACCGTTTGCTGGAGGGGTCAGAGCCAGAAAAGGACATTACTGGATCTGTGGACACACTGCCTACAAAATACTACCAGCAAACTGGTCAGGGGTTTGTTATATTGGAATTATCCGGCCTCTATTTTTCCTGCTTCCAGAAACAGAGAGTCCCCGACTAGGAGTGAAACTGTATGATAATCTGGGTGACGAAGATGTTGCACGCAATAAGCGAGCTATCGAGATTGAAATAGGTGGAACACAAAAATGGGGGAAAAATGAGTGGCCTCCCGAAAGGATAATACAGCATTATGGCCCGGCCACCTGGAATCCTAATGACCTGATAACAGGGGCCCGGGAACCAATTTATAACTTAAATCGCATAATTCGTTTGCAGGCAGTTTTGGAAATCATTACCAACAAAACTGCTGATGCTATAGATCTCTTGAATCAACAATCTCGAGAGATGCGCACTGCGATCCTGCAACATCGCATGGTTTTGGATTATTTGTTGGCTGAAGAGGGAGGAGTATGTGGGAAGCTAAATATTTCTAATTGTTGTTTAAAAATCAGTGATGTTGGTGAGGTGGTTCTACAACTGACCTCAGACATTAGAAAACTAGCCCATGTCCCCACTCAGACATGGAATGGCTGGGATGGCTGGGATGGTGGTTTGTGGTCCTGGCTACCAGGAACACCATGGATAAAACGGCTTTTATTTTATTTGCTATGTGGGTTAGCAGCCTTAATGTTTTTTGCCTTGTGTTATACCGTGCCTAATTCAATTAATCCAAAGCGTAGTGACTCGAATGCAAGCGGTCACTGTGACTTCACCCGATGGGGTTAAACATATCAGATTTGTACGGCAAGCTGAACGCGTAACTGTTAAAATCATATAACTTTGCCATTTTTAACTGTTCTGTTTGCTATAGAGACTATTGGCTTTTGTCAGCCAAACCGCGTGGCAGTTTCCCCTTCCCCCCCCGCCTCCGCAAACTTCCCGCCTTTGCTTACAGATCCACCATAGAAGTGAACAAGAGACCTCCTGATGAACTGTGAAACTGAACTTTATTGTAGAACATATATTAACTAGACTAACAATAACTAACAACACACAAAACAAACAAACAAAAAATGTGAAAACAGCTTATATACAACAATCGTAGTAGTAACAGTACAGCAAAAAGACCAACATAAAAAGAGCACCAAAAATTGCAACCACTAACAGTAAACAAATTAACATTCTCAGACACCCCCAATCAACCTCTTCAACACCTTCGCTGTGGGCAGCGCCAGGTCTCTCTCTCTCTGACCCCGCAGCAGGTATCATGAAGCTGGAAGTGGAACAGCAACAAAAGGAAAACCTTAACAGCCACGAAAATTAAAGGAGACCTCTTGAGATTAATGATACCTACCTCACTGATCGCCTCGCGTGGTGATCGGGCGCTTGTTCAGGTCTCTCGTCTTCGCCAAGCGGCGCCAGCTAATGATAAGAGAACATTACACCACTATAGCCAAGCAACAGGAAAAGTAAAGGAATAAAGGAAAAGAGAACACTTACTGCTGGTGCATCTGCCGACATCTTGAAAATGGGTGCCGCAGGTGGTGACTCCTGCTGCTCAGGTGGTGTGCGTGTGCGTGGCACCTTGCCGTTGCCCCTTTTATAAATTCCAAGTCTGGGATTGCGCACGCGCAGCCCCCCCCCCCCCCTTGGAAAGATCTAGAAACGGATCTTGGGGTTCATATACGCAGTTCCTTCTTCCGGAGGATGTTGGTACTGAAGCGGGAATCCTGGGTAGTAGTCCAGCTTGCCTTCAAGCCCACAGCTCCAAACTGGCGCAGGCGCAGTCACCCCATTTTTTGGGAAAACACAGGAAGAAACGCTGTCCCACTCCCGTGGAGTCTATATCAGCCACACCACAACTGGCAGAGAATGGCTCCAGATGATTTTCCAATTGATGACATATAAAATTTAAAAGTGGTCTATCTGTCAGATAGACAGATAGCTTTCCCCAAAAACCATGTTTGTTACCCCCCCTGTTTGAAGGCAAACCTGGAAACCTACCTAAAACTTGATTTTTAGGACTCACAGGGTGGGAAAAATGGTCCTTATATTGATATTTGAATCTATGTTTTTTTATATAGAAATTAATTGTTAACCTATTAATCTTTATTTGTGTTATATGTATGATTTTGAATAGGTATTTGACATCATTGGATCTCTGAACATCATATCCACAAAGTGCTGTATGTGAACTGGATTAAGATATGTTACCTTGGGGTGGTCCATATTAAAAATGAAGAAACACCTCAACGTATCATACAACAATATAAACCCATTTTGTGGCCACATATAAGCATAACTAAGTCCCCTTACCCTTTCTTCCCCCCCCCCCCCCTTTTCCCTTTTTCTTTTTTTTTTTCTTTCCTTTTTCCCCTTTCTTTTTCTTTTTCCCCCTTCAACCTCGGTGAGCGATGCTGAGCCACGGGGTGGTATAGAGACTGAAAAGGTTAATTAATGTCTCAACATCGCTGGACAATGGAAAGAACCAAACCAGACCACCAGCAATAGAAATTATATGAGATGTTTGTTTGTTTGGTTGGTTGGTTTTTTTTGAAACCACCATGGATCCATGGGGTGATATAAAATTGACAGCAAATTTATAGTGTTATTGTTTATTTACTGTGTTCTGAGTTGGAGGCGTGGAAATCCACTTTCCTGCTGCGTATCCAGACTCAAGTTCCAGTGGATCACACAGCTACCAGCTCCACAAGGACCTAGTTGCCAGCTTCACCAAAAGGCAAAAAGTGAACTGTTTTGCTGAAGAAAAATGGTCGCAAAAAAAATGAACAAAATGCTTAACATTTTGATGGTGCTGTATCTTGGGACATTTATGAAGTGGTGCATTGCTATAGTTTTGTTGGTTTGTCTTTGTTTACCTTGTGATTGTCCTTGTAAACAATTACTTGCTTCTTCTGAACCCCCAGAGCCATAAGCCTCAAACTTGGCCTGGGACACATGCTTATATGTTAAAACCATTTACTCAGATAAGATAAATGTTGTTAATTAAATTTAGATATGTTAAGATCATTTAGTTAGATAAGATATTGTTAATTAAATCAATGTATTTAGCATTTATATACACTAACTTGCCTGACAAAAAATAATGTTTAGAATTGTATATATCTTTTTTTTTTTTTCTCTCTCTCTTCTCTTTTTTTTTTCTTTCCCCTTTCCTCTATCATTTATGCCACCACGGAACCCCATCCCTGAGGCAATAATGTTGAGCCACGGGGTGGTGTGAGAGACTGTGTCGAATGTTTGTCTCAACATTGTCGAAGCATCAAACCATCACCTAAACAATGGTACATCAGTTAAACCATAGGACTGGAGTCTTCCTGTTTTTTCCTGCAAGATGATTCCCTTATCTTGCAAGCCAGTCAAGCCACAGGGCTGGAAGCTTCCTGTTTTTTCCTCCTATTTTCCCACAAACCTGAATGCAGAGCTGATTCTGCAAAATTTAGCCTTACCCCTACGTATGCGCCCAGACCCAGGCCAGAAAAACAGAGGAGCCCAGAGACGGTATTGGGCATGCGTATCACCGCCAGGTGAGGGGTGCGGCCAAGCAGACCCGCTCTTGGAATACGTGACGTGGATAAGACGAACGATAAAAGGACAGAAATGACCAACATCGGACGGAACGTTTCCCCCACCGAGTCGACTGGACTGTCGGGACGCCGCAGCTCCGTGGTGGTAGCTATTGCAACTGAAACTCTTTTCCCTCTTTCCTTTCTTTCTCTCCTTTCTCTTGCATTTGCGAACTTCTTGTCGGGTTAATAAAGTTACCTGGCGCTTGACTCCGTTTTGAGTCTTAATTCTGTTCCCGAGAAATACGAACAAAACCACGCTCCGGTGTGTGTGAGGTTGGTCTAGCCGCCCCTAGCCTCCCAGACTCGTCTGAGGTCGGCTAGAACGCAAGGGGGCCTTCCTCCCACCCGAAATCGGAGCGTGACACTCTGTTACATGTTTCTGTTTTACAGCAAGCACCCTGTCTTCTGTTAGGAATTCTCATCTTTAAATCACAGTACCTTCTAACACACCTCATATGTACGGAGCTTTCTAGCTGGAGTTTGCGTCCTGCGTGTGTTGAGGCACATCTTCAGATGTTTCCATGTCCAAGAACCCTAATCCTGAGAGTGGCATTGGCATCTGTATGGAACAATACAGAAAAACAAAGCTGGTGAGGGGTCTGGAGCACAAGTCTTACGAGGAGCAGCTGAGGGAACTGGGATTGTTTAGCCTGGAGAAGAGGAGGCTGAGGGGAGACCTCATTGCTCTTTACGACTACCTGAAAGGAGGTTGTAGGGAGGTGGACGTTGGTCTCTTCTCCCAAATAACTTCTAATAGGACAAGAGGAAATGGCCTCAAGTTGCAGCAGGTGAGATTTAGGTTGGATATTAGGAAACGCTTCTTTACTGAAGGAGTGGTCAGGTACTGAAATAGGCTGCCCAAGGAAGTGGTGGAGTCACCAACCATTTTATTTCCTTGCTTTCCTTACAAAGGTGATGTATCTGTGAGTAGCTACTTACTGCTGGTTTAGTTTAAAAAACTACAAATTGTTGCTGTATCCAATGGCACAGGAAAGATAAATAATTCCATCTAATTATATTCTCCTCAACAATAATGCATATATATTAAAAGGATAGTCATTGATACTGTAAATTGCAAAAATTTGATTCAAATTTCGAAGTTAGTTATTAGCACAAGAGACCTATATAAGTTTGTGAGAAAATTTGAATGTATTAAGGGGATGCTGTTTGACCTCACTGACTTTCTGCTTTAAAATGGTGACTTTAATTTCCCTCTCTTCTTCATTTGACGATCTTGACTTTGTAGACTGTAACGGCCTTGTGGTTCCTAAGAAACTCTTCTGAAATTAACAGAATGAGAACTGGAGTAAAAATGAGGTTAAATAAATGAGATAGAAAACCGGACCTTCTCAAAGAAAGATTGCTGGAAGTATTGACCGACTCATAGTTAGTGTGAGAGCCCTGATGTCTCCCAATGTTCTTGTAAGGTGAGCAAAATGAAAAGCAGGGAAATAATAACTAGGAATTTAAGAAGAAAACATTGATCCTCACTGTTGTGGTTTTGTTTAGTGAGAGGGGGCCTAAGGTGGTAGGCAAGCAATCAGGCAAGCTAATTTTAGTGAGCCAAGAGTGTGTTTATCAAGATAAAAATAGATACAAATTAGAAATTTTATTTATTGTAGAGTTTGTAAAAAAAGAGAAAACCAGAGAATTCTGAATAATCAACGAATCCAAATGATGTTTTGCTTCATTTTGTAATTGCCAAACCCATTCCAGTTACTGGGATTTGGTCCTGGTTGAAGGGCCTAAACTAAATAGGAAAATTGTACAGAGCTATTCTTCATCTTTAATAGAGAGTTTTCATTTGTTTGGCCATATAAGCAAAGAGATTCATGTCTGTGTCCTGCCAGGAAATCCCGTTTGGAGCAAAGGTCTGGGGAATTCTAATACAGAATGGAAATTTTTCATCCTTGCTTACATTGCTGTATCCTGAAGTTAATTTTCTCACAATTTCTACATTGGCCAAAATTTTCCAAGTGTGGGATCATCTTGGTGATAAGATGACAAATAAAAGACATCAGGATGTTTCCTTTGTTTTCCTGTGAAACCGTACGCCAGTTACTGGGAGCAAACCAGTGAAACGTGTGAAACATGTTACCTGCAGGCTTGTTCAGAAGGGGGGCTGAGTAAGCTCTCAGAAGTTTCTTGAGATTGTTTTTCACTCTCAGCAGGCCTGTGTTTCAGTGCAGAAGCAGCCTATCTTCTCTAGAAACTGCTACAGAAGGGAGAAGAGAACAAGAGTTAGGAGGGGGAAAAATATTCAAGGAAAAATAAAAAGGGAAAAGGAGCACATCTTTCTGTGTGCAGTGACTAAGACAAAAGAGGAAGACAAAACTGAAAGAAAGAAAAGAATAAAAAAAGCCTAAACATGACAAACCAAGATAAGTACAAAAAAAAAAAAGAAATTATGAAAGGCTGGGGCATAGGAGTAAAAAGGAGATGATGTAGAAGAAAAAAATCAGAGACTCAAAAATGTAAGCAATGAACTTACTTTCCAAGTCATGTAACTGAGCAGAACTTATAATAAGGCAATCAGACTGCAGCACCTCGGAGTTATCATCATGACACATTAAAAAAAAAAAAAAAAAAAAAGCTTTAGCTAGAATTGGTTTGGTTTGGTTTGGTTTTGGTTCTAACCACAATACTAATGTGAGTAACAGTGATTTAAAGAAAACAGAGTGACCATAACTATGTTACTGTCTGATGAGTGTAATCACCAATGGGATAGGCATTTCAGGCAAGATGCGTGTCCCCATCCGTCCCTCCACGTCTGGCCGCACGCTGTGTGCTGCTGCGGGGATGCAGACGGGCTGGGGTGCTGGCCAGGAAGCTTCGTCCACAAAGCCCATGGCAAAGCCTGGGGCAAGAAGTTGACAGGTAGAGGCAGAATAGCAACACCGTGGTGTCTGGACGGGTTTCACAGCAAACGAAAGCTTAAATAATAAGGGGAGGGTTTTTTGTTTGTTTCTTTGTTTTCGTAGTAGCAGAATTGTTTTGATTAGATCCAGGAAAGGCTCCATGTTAGTGCACGGTGAGGCGGCAGGGAGGCAAAGGAAGATGCAGAGTTGCTTTGAGAGCGAACGTAGTCCGTCCTGTCCCGGGGGTCAGAGGGGCTGGGCAGGGAGAAGTGCCTCTTCTCCTGCTTTTGTGAACTTTGGTTCAGGAGCGAAGAAAGGGGAATTAAAATTCTTCCACCCCTCCATCAGGGATCATTACGTGTCAGACATCCCAATAAAAGCAGTTCATTCTTTCTGGAGAGCTAAATGTGAAGTTATAAAGACATTCACAAGTACAATTTTCCTGTTCAACTGATAATGGCGTTTGAGTGTTACCAAAAAGAGTGTTAATGCATGATTAAAAATGGGCATAATTTAGTTTGTGAAAGTACTTGCTTTTCAGAATTTGCAGTGTGTGTTTAGATATTAGTAAAGCTTAATTATGATCTTGATGAAAGGGTTTTGTCTTAGAGGAAAGGAAATCCTAGGGAGGATTTTTCAAAACCAATGTGAATGGATTTGCTTTATTTTAGCGATTCCCTAAACAAGACAGGACTCATTGATGCTCTAACTCTGGCTGTAGAAGGAAGATGGGCTGACTCTAGATTATGACGGTGACTTGATCGTTTGCTTAAAGAGATATTCAAAATCACACAGAAATTAAGGGTGCGATGTGTCAGCTGCAGAGTAATGTCTACCATTAGCACAAGATTGGCAGGAGCTCAGAAGATATGATTATAATGGTCACTTTTTTGCCTTAAAAATAGGAAAGTATAATGCTGTTCTCTGTATTCACATCTAGCATGGAAATTTTGATTTCAGAGCTCTGTTTAGTCCTCTAAAATCCCAGAAACTGGATACTTTTTCCATTTCTGTTTATTGCCCATGAAGAAGTGTGTTTTCTAACACTGTAGTATGTCTTGAGATCACAAATAATCCATTTGTACAGTTTATCTTTACTTATAATCCTAATTTTACACTCACTGTCTAACTGAAATCATTGATAGTGGCTTTCATGAATACAGAAGGGCACAGCTCTGTGAAGTGGCATTGCAATGTGTGAAGAAGGCACTTGGAAGAGAAAATGTGTACTGGAAATGTCCAATGCTTCATTCTGTACATCCTGAGGAGTATATTTATCCCCTCATAATGTTGGCTAAATAAGCAGAATTAGTAGTTAATTAAGATGCTATCAAATATGAATAAGGCTGCTATAACCTGAACTTGTGTTTGAATAAATGGAAGAAGACAGAAAATATTGGTTGAAAATGGAACATGAAAACTTCTAGGGCTAATACTTCCATTTTCAATAGCTTGTGCTCTCTTTTATCATAGACTGACTAAAGACTGATACCACACCTGACTAGTAGCGTTTTATACTGGGGTTTTTTTTGTGAAGTAAAGCATTTATAGGAATCTAGCCCTGACTTACAATGTAATCAGAATATTTTGTGAATGTAGCTGTAATTTCTACATCTTCAAATTTATTTAAAAAAATACAGCAGTGCTTTTCAAAAATGTTTCAACTATAGGGAATTTTTTATATTAAATGGGTGATTTTACAGTTTTGAGGGTTTTACATGCTCTGGCAGAAATATAATAATATAAGTGAATCATCTATGGCTTCTGTCATGTGCGTGAGCACAACAAGCTTTGTAGTGCTAAGATAAAAAAAAAAAAACCAAACAAGTAGTATTTTCATGTAACATTTCCCAACATTTTCCTAATTTTAAAATTGCCTCAGATCATTGAAATCATTACCATGAACTTGTTGGTATTGGCATTTTTATATAGATTATTGTTAAACATTTGGACAACCAAAAAAAAAGGATGTTTGAGCAGCTGACAGAAGACACAGGAGGCAGAGTTTTCTCAAAGCAACCTTGATCCCGGTTCCATTTTAATCCCAGGTGTGCCGCTGAAAAGATTTGTGCAGGAGGTTATGTGCAGTTATAGGTATGTGTAAAGGAGTGTATCTGGTAAAACACAGGACGTGGCAGGTACCTGCTACTGCTTTTCCCCATTCTTGCTGCACGGGAGAGTCAGGCCGTCCCCGAGCCCGGATTCTTAGTAAAACTGTGTAATTCTTCTTTTCCAGGATTTGTTATTGCATTTAATATATTTAGGTTTACGACAAAGGCAAACAAACATCTTAGGCATGGTTGTTACGGTAATACTTTAAAACATTGAGTGACATTTGCTTTTTTGCATATTCCTTTCATCTTCTGCAAAATGGGGTATATCCTATGTTACTGCAAGCACCTATGGCAATTCCACATCTTTCTCTTTGATTTCCGAAGATCACAAGAATATGCAGAGCCTGTTTTATATAATGGTTGGTTTAATGAGTGTGGTGTCATCAAAGATGAAGCTTCAATTTCAACTTCTCTGCGACTACTAATGTTTCCCTCTTAGAAGATGGAGCATTAAATATGTATATACAAATCGAGTTTTCCAATTTTTCTCTTTTTTTATATCTGTTTATGTCATTATTTTCAGATGTGCCCAAGATAGAATGGAGGCTTGTAAAAACAAACTACATAATTTCAGTGAAAGTATTCTAACCAATTTGTAGCAGGACTGCAGAAGAGATGATGATGTGAGTGTATGCATGTATGTATGTATGTACGGACCCCTCCTGTCTCCTCGTTGTCCTTTCTTTGAGAAGAGGATTTGTAAATACAGTTTCCTTCTTTCCTCTGTAGAAAAAATGATGAGTTTCTTATTCCAACCCAGGCAAATCTGGAATCTTTTTGTTAGGCTCAGAGCCACAGGCTAGCAGACATGTGCAGGATTTTATATGGGTTCAGCTGACCTAGAGGAACCAGTGCTGCTGCTGCTGCTGGAGAAGTCTTTTGCTGCTGTGCCACACACTGTCAGTTGTCCTCCTCCACTTCAGCAAGTTTCCTAGATTTGTTCTCAGAAATGGCAGAACTGTTTTTCTTGAAGCCTTCAATAATAAGGAAAAGCAAATCCAGCACATTTTGGTGGAAGGCCCTTGTACTGGAAAAAAAAAAAGGTCAATGAAAATATTAATGTTCAAGGTCTTCCAGTTCTCAGCATGTGAAGTTTCAAGAGGTAGCAGCAAACTCTAGCTGCAGGCAAATGTATAAATCAGCTTCTACACCTTTGTAAAATATTTAAGTATATTTGAAATGAAGTTGTTCCTCATAATGAAGAGTAAGTAGTTAACACACCTACTTTCCTTTTTTAAGTTTGAAGGCTCTTTTAATTCAAAATCAGGTGCAAATGTTTTCTTGTCTCAGTGTAAAATAAAAAAAAAAATCAAATATGGGCAATCTTGTAGACCTTATCCTGTTCTTAGAGTACTTTTTCTGCTTTCCTTTCAGTTCTTCGTACAAAACTTCACTCTTTGAGTGGATTTAATTCTGGAAAGTTATCAACTTTATGGCATAACTGTGGGAGATGTTTCTGAAAATGTCAGGTATTATCAGAGCACAGCACATTTAGAAGAACTCAGGCTGTATAACCCCAAGGTTATATGTATTTAAATCTGACTTCATTACATTTTATACAAGACAGAATATCTCTGTCTAAGAAGGCCTCTATTTTTTTTTTTATTTCCCGTTAGTTGCCATACTTTAAAATCAGTAGAAGAAAAACCCCAAAAAGCAGAGCCATGAGGGCCAGAGCTGCAAAAAACCACTGACATATTGAGGTTGTAGGTGTTTATTTCGCTGTGAGGTACAATACTGTGTTACTCATTATGCCAAAAAATACTTCTTCAAGAACAGATTCTATTCTTTTTTGCAAAGGACAGACATAACATGATTTAGTTATTTATTAACAGAAAGTCTTTCAATTTAGTATTATAAGTAGCTTGGCTTGAAAGTAAATTTGTGCAGAAGGATGTCCCTATGGATCTAGTATAGCATTACTTGCATCTTTGAAATGTCCCCGGAGTGACTCAGTTGGCTCTCCTAAAGTCAACTCTGAAAGCAGAGAGAGCTAAATTCAAACCAGGCTGGAGGAGGCGTATCTGAACCACGTCCCCTGTGTGCAGACTAACCACTGCGTGAGCCGCCTCTGCCTGTGGTCTCCAGCTGAGGACCCTGCTCTGTGCTCTGTCTCCTCCTGCAGCTGGTTGTGACCCACAGCAGGAGCCCTTGAAGTCCGTGTCCCGTTGGGAGTGTGGGCAGTGGTCTCCGGGGTGGGCAGATCTCTGGTGCAGCACATCTTGTGGTTTCAGTGGGCAGGGAGAGAATGTCTGCTGGAGGCAGGGAGAAGACACCTCTTCCTGGACATGTGGGTGCTTGTGGCAGCTGGTGCGTGTAGCCACCACGGTTGTCCTCTTCTTGAGCAGCATTTGAAAGGTCAGCAGTGATTGCTGTGTGCGTAGGCGCGGTGAACAGTGGTCTGAGGATATTCAGTAGAGGAGAGCTAAGAATTCAGCTGTTGGGCGTATCAGCTGAGGATATTTTATGTGTGATAGCAGAGCAATTTAGCACCTGTTTCAAAAATGTGTTGGTTTCCTCCCCTCCACCCCCCCATCCCTCCCCGGTATGTGAGGAATTTTAATGTAAAAAGGCCACCTCTAGGAGTATTCAATAACTGAGTTTCTTTGTGATTCTTTTGCCCCTCAGGGCTGCAATATTGGGTTGCAGCCTAAGTTTTGCCTTTGATCCACATTACAAACCTGAGTTCTATTTTACATCAGTATCTTAAATGATGCTGAAGAAGGCATCCGGTATTCACATGGGATTCCAGCTGAAATTAATAAAAGATTTGACCACATGATGCAGTTAAATATTTAACTTCCATCTGAATCTTGATGCATGAGTGCTTAGCAGAGCCACAGCACAGTTGCTGGAAGCTGCCTGACTGGCCTGTAGTTGTAGAGCAAGAGCTGATTCTTTTTCTCCCCTAGTTCTTCTCTTTGCAGTTTATTGGAGCAGAAGGTAGAAATCAAGCTGTATCCTATTTTCATGTATCATCTCGTTTGTTTATTCTTGCATGGGCCTTGCTGGAATTCTGGAGAAAACGTGTGACCCAAAGAAAGAAACAAATGCCTTATTGCTGAACTTTCTACAGAAATAGAATAATGGGAGCAAGTAGGGAAAATCAGTCAAATACTATAGCCAGGGATGTGAAAGCTGTGTATGAATTGCATTGCAGACGGTGGTCCTCTGGGCAGGGTAGAGGATGCTTAGGAGAGCACCACACCTCCTCACCTGGCATCTTGGCTGGCTCTCCTGCAACGCGTGTGAAAGTACGAGAGAGGAGGGGGAGGAACCAGGGAATTGTCATTCACTCCGGTTTTGTGTCAGTGTGTCGTTATGGCATGGCCAGGACATACAGGACTTAGCATCTGGGAAGTCACCCTGGTGTGGCTGAGTGAGGGTGAAGAGTCATTAGAAAGTACTTCAAGAATAATGGAAGGAAAAATGAGGAAAAAGTCAATCTGTATCTCAGAGAGAAGGAAGAGCTAATAATTAAAGGCTGAAGTGTTGATTGTCTGTTTTGTTCCAGCGTTCAGAAGCAAGGTTAGCTGTGATCTGATGGCTAGCACATTTAACATCATCAACAGACGAGTAAGAACTTAGCTTAAGATAATGAAATAAAAGGATAGAACTGCTCTCCTGGCCCTGATAAAAATTGCTGTAGGGAAGTAGCTGAGGTAGTGTGTTTGTGATTATTTGTTATCTTTGAAGACATATGGAAGATAAACAAGATCTATAAAACTGAAAAGAGCAAATAGTGATTTTCCCCAAAAAGAGACCGAACAGGAGATTCTGGGAAATTTTAGTGGAGAAAGGGAGGGAGGTGATTGATTTTTCTTTTTCTTTTTCCTTTTTTTTTTCCTGGGTTTTTTTTTTTTTTTTGAGGAGAGTTCAACTTTAACTGCTTGAAAGTGCCTAGAAGATAACAAGACAGTAGGTAACTGCCAACATCCGTCTGTGAAGTTCAAATTATATCACATCAGTCTAATTTCTCTCTGTAACTGTACAAAAAGCATGGTGAGTAGATAAGAAGTGGCAGCTGTGGTACGTCTGTCTTCCAGTGGAGCCACTGTTTTCCATGGCTTTGTCATTGGGGAGCTGAGGAAATATGGTCTAACTGGGACCAGTTTAAGTAAAAGCAGATTGCAGTTCTGTGCTTAGAGTGAATGCTGGCAAATAAATAGTTCATTGTCAAAAAAAAGGTGGATTCGTGGTTGACAGGGCTCTGACCAGAGACCAGTGATATTCAACATTTTCCTTAATGATTTAGGTAATAGGTAATTTGGCAACACTGGGTTGCCAGCAGCCCTGGGGACAAAGTTAGAATTGAAAGCTATATGAACACATTGGAGAAGTGATTTGAATATGTAGGTTATAACTCAATAGCTACAAAGGAAAGCTCTTACAGTTAGTTGGGAATAAATCTAGTGAACAAATACACAATAAACAGTGTATTACAGACTAGTATTGTAGAAAAAGATATGGGGATTACAGCAGGTCACAAATTGAACACAGGAAAATAACGTCCTACTGTTCAGGAAAGAAAAAGTTTCCGTGTTTAAGCATGTGTTTTCTGTAGGACGTGTGAGATCTTGAAACTGTTACTTTGGTTAAGAAAGAATGGAGTTTCCTTAATCGTAACAGGAGAAGGCTGGGGATGTAAGTCCTCAAATATGTAAAAAGTTCCTGGGAATAGTAAAATGATAAACCTTTTTGTTTTATATGCTCTTGTGATAGAAGTAATAGGATTAACTTGTAGCCAAGGAGATTTAGGTTTGAATGAAGAGGAACCTTTCTAACTCTAAAGATAGTTAAAAACTGACATAAATTTCTTAAAAAGCTTGTAGAGTTTCCACCCTTGGACACTGTTTGTAACCAGATTAAGCCAGTATCTTCTGTATGCTTTCGGGGCAGCTCGTTCTGTCTTGAGGTGAGAGTGTGGCTGGTTCTCAATCAGATTTTTCTATCATTTTTGCATCAAGTGTTGGTATTTTGGATACTTAATCTCATACTGCTTAGTATTACAGTCCCCTACTCTGTTTCAATGCAGAGGATAATCTAATAACAGAGAAGTCTATTTCTGCACATCTTTGAGACTTAACAAATTTGCTTTTCCTTATTGATTGCAAAACCTGTTTAAGTTGCGTGAAGTATGATCAGAATGTTGATCAGCTCTTCTGCATTAGCAAACAGGGTTGTAAGATTCCAGTTTCTTTACTACACCGAGCTCTCTTCCTGCAATAGCATGTCCTGGTTTCAGCAGGGATAGAGTTAATTTTCTTCTCAGTAGCCGGTGTGTTTTGGATTTTGTGTGTGAAGAATGTTGATAGAAACATTCTGATGATATGAGTTGTTGTTAATGAGACCAAGGACACTGTCTGGCTTTCCAAGTCTCGTTAAGGTCTCGTTAACGTGCAGATGCGGGAAGCTGGGCGAAAGACAGACAGAATAATTGATCCAAACTGGCCAAAGAGAGTATTCCATGCCATAAACATCATGCTCAGTATATAAGTGGGGGTTGCCCATGGGAGGGGGCATCATTTTCTGGTATTCCTTTTCTTTTTGGACATTCTTGTCAGGTATCCGTTTGGGCACCCTTGGCATTCTTTTCTTCTCTCTTGCTTGCTGGCATTGTTCCCTCTACCTTGCTAGCTTGCTCTTCCCCCTTTGCTTGCTGCTCGGTATTGTTCCTGTGATCGCTGCTCAGGACAGGCTGCGTCAGTCATTCGGACATCGGGTGGTGAGAAATTGTACATTGTTCACTTTGTATATTTTGTATATATTAATATCCTTATATCCTGTTAGCTTTGTAGTTTTTAGTATTTTTAGTAAACTGTTTTTATCTCAACCCACAAGTTTTCCTTTCTTCCCAATTTCTCTCTCCTGTCCCACTGGGTAGGGGGAGGGTGAATAAGAAACTGTGTGGTGATCCGGGCTAAACCACCACAGGCATGTTAGAGAAATACATGTTAAGCTAAATCTGATACAGCATGGAGAAAAAACACATCACGATTGCGAAAATTAGGTAAATAGGAGGAAAACTGAATTAAAGCTAATATTCTATAACAACAGTTCTTCAATTTCTTGGTGTCTGTCCTGAAAAGCAACATAATTTGCTACATTGGTAGAACATTTGTATTTGTGAATTATGATAAATTGTTTTTAAATGGCCCTTATTTTTTATTACTAGCAAATATTTGGTTAAAGTAAAATGAAATTGCACATGAAAAGTCCACTGAAGAGTGTCAAGTTCCAGGCATTTTTTAATTTTTTTTTTTTTTTTAAAAAAAAAGTGGTTTTTGTCAGTGTGCACACAGCAATTTAAGACTCAGAATTAACTGCATGCTGATTTAATTAGACAAGTAATAATCTGTCAGTGTTAGGAAGTTAACGATAACTTGTAAACTACTACTAAAACACTGTGGACAGAGCAATCTACACTCAAACCACTTTATTCCATAAATACATTTTAAGAAATATAATGCAACACTTTGCTGTGTGATAAAAATCCTTGAGAAGGTGTAAAAGAAGTAAATGTGTTATCATTAATATGGAATAAAATGGATAGCCTTGCTAGAAACAGTCGTGCTGTACAAAGTATTAGAATGTCTTTATTTCATCTTTGTAGTTCAGAGTTCCAGTCACCAGAAGGGTAATTGCTCAAGGAGCTCTGTGGTCGGGTTAGCTACAGTGGCCACCATGGGAAGACTGGAGAATTTTAGTGTTACATTTTACAGCTAATGGTTGTCTAATAGAGATTCATTCAGGTAGGAGCTATGCCAGAAGTGTGAATGGAAATGTAAAAGGATCTGCTTGGGAATACTGGAAAATGTAAGTTCTCCTGGATAAGAAGAGTGGTAGGCTCCTGAGTGCAAGCCCTGTTAGATCAGCTCTACCGGAACAACGCATGTGCACGGAAAACAGTCTTCTGTAGGAAAACCTGTCAGTTAATAACTGAAATGGATGATGAGAGAGTTAAAATTTCTCCTCTCAAAGCAAATACTTAGCTGCCTGACTAACTTTATCTGCTTCCTAAATAATGATTGAGAAGCATCTGCTAACAGAAGGAACTCAGTAGCATTTAGTTACATATATCTGAGCTGTCAGGTACCACTGACCTAATTCAAACAACGACAAAAAAAATAAAAGCTGAGAAAAAATAAGACACATCTAGTAAAGAATAAAGTTCTTAATAGACCCTTATAAGTTCATAACCCCAAATTAATATGCAATTAGTCATATAGCTTGCAATTGTATGTAAACCAGCAGAAGACCGGAGATCTGTAGGTGTCCCGTTTTATATCAGTAGTGCTGTGCTTGTAAGCCGTGCTGCTGTTGCTGATTATCATTCTTAATAATTGAAAGAGAGAAGAAGGAATGATCGTCTTTTTAACAAGTACTAATTTTTAGGGTCACATTTAATCTCATTCCCAAAGCATTCCCATGTAATCCACGTATGTTTGTGCTCATTTAATATAAGCTGGAATGGAACTGCTGTGTAGTAAGGTCACTCTGCAGACTCTGACAATACATTTAGTTGTTTAATGGCAAGCTGAGGTCTATGTGTGAAACAGATGCCTGAAATGGCTCTATATGTTTATCAGTATAGAAGTACTCTGTACCACCGAGGACCATGAAATTTTGTTACTGAATTAAGATGCAGACTTTGAGAGAGTGCTGAACTGGTAACACCACTCAGTCTCAGGCCACAGAACCAGATTAGTAACAGATTCTTTAATGACTTTGCAAAATTGATGATAAATTTCTGTAAGGGAAGAGGAGCTTTCAGGCAACTTGATGATCAAGATACAGACCAAACAGAAATGGCTGTTCTCACTCTTGAGTATGTGGCCTATTATGTATCTCTTATAACAAATAAATAACATTTTAAAAGAGGATATAGATACTAAAAATGGACATAGCTCAATAGAGTCCAGAAAGTTAGAAAACAGTAGAGCAACTGAGAATCTGGCCAGTGGATTATCATAAAATAGCCACTGCTTACTTGGAAATCTAAGAAGCTTAATTTGATTAAAGTCCCATTATTATTTTTAGAAGGACACAAATGTGAATTTTACTAGGTAGTTCCTCACATTAAAGGTGCTTAGATATTTTTATAATCCCCACTACTGAAATTTTAAAAAAGACTTGATCTGTTTTTACTCATAATCACGTTAGGCTTAATCATTCAATTCTGCCCATTGAATTACAAGGAAGATTAATGAAATGTCAAATAAGTAGTTATATTATGAAATTTGCTCCACTTGAGTATGTGAGAGGAATATAAGCATTTTCCATCAGGTATTTGATGTAAAAATCACCTTAATTTCTTAATGGTTTGATTATGAGGGCTTTAGCGTGTGTGGAAAGGGTAAGGGTGACAATTTCAAAGGGCTCACGTGTCAGATTTACAGAGATATTTGAATGCCGAAAAGTGCAGATAAGCACCAAAGATGACCTTTAAGAATCATGCTAGAGGTATGCATCTCATTGACTTATTGGCTTCTCATTGACTTACTGGCATCATTCATCTGACGCTGAAATGCATCCATCTTTAGAAAGTTTAGAATTCTGTTCCCCACGTATGTTTTATGTGGAAGAGGCTTTGAAAATTATGTCAAATATGACCATGAGAAAACCCTGGTGTTACTGTTGTCCCTGCAGGAGAGCTCCAACAGAATAATCTGTTGAAGTTATGAGCTGTCCCCATGGGTTTACTGGCTACTTGGTTCATCTCCATGAACAAATAACCCTTTAGTGCAAATAACTAAAAATCTCCAGTTATCACTTCTTTTATGTGTGTATATATATATGAGAACTACTGTGAGCATATACGTCAACAATAGTGCATATTTAAATTTACTACTTGTTTCTGGATACGAATCACACATTAATGAACTAACCGAAGTGTTACAGAGATCAATAAAAAGATTTTCATCACAGATATAAGTTTTCTGTAGCCATATCTTTTTGGATACATTCACATCAGAGGTAGCAGTGATTAACAGGAGCAGGCAGTAAACTGTTTTTATCAATACCTAGATTTGAAAGACCTAGAGTGGGGATAGATTTCCCTAACAGAGGATTTCTTCTGTCAAGAATTTTTTCCTTTCAAATTTTCTTTGTCAGATGGTCTGCTAAAATCTGCATCTAGATTATTTGCTTCAAAATACAATCTGGAACGTTTTCGTTGGGTTTCACAAATGTAATTGAATTCAGTCCTCATAGAGTGGCTGCTGAGCTTGTTGATCTTTGCTATAGCAAACCCCACCAGAACCTTTACTTATTTCTTGAACTGTATTCCTTTTCTAATTAATATGGGATTGGCAGAGGTTTATGTACAGTTTAACATTTCTATTTATATAAGTTTCATCCAAAATTCACAGTTCATAGGCAGAGCTTTTTAAATAAAATAGTTCTGGTCACTAGCATGGAAGTCCTTCTGAAAATCACATTTAGAATCACGTTCAACTCAGTATATAAAATGATAAATAAAATTAAGCATGCTTACTGTAAAAACATTGCAAAAAGAGTGTTCAGTGTAATAAAAAGTAGAAAGATCTAGTTTGTTTATCAAACTAATTTTTTATTTAGCAGGAGTCACTAGCTTTCTCAGAAACATTTTTGGGATCAGAATAGCAGCTCAGAAAATGTGCAAGTGATCTGTCAAAGTTTTGAAAATTGACTTGTAGCCCGTGCAACAGTGTTAACAGAGCAACTCTGGCTTAGTCCTTAACTGGGTGTAGTGAAGCTGGATCATGGAAATGTTTAATCTCTGTATGAGAAAATGTGTCATGTTTTTAATACTTGCTGAGATGATGACTGATGTGAAAGACTTTGTGTGCACTTTCTGCAGCTTTAACTCAGAGCTGCATAGAAAAATATTTTTAAAGTGTAATCACTGATGCAGCTTTGTACTTGAGATAGCAACCTGAGATTGCATCTCGTAGGAAAAGATGTCCTGCAACAGCTTGAAACCAGTACTTTTCACTGTTCACTTGCCTAGCAACCACCATGAAATGCAGTCCATTCGTAAGCATGATGCACTACCTTGTAAATATTGTTTGCACAGATTATCAGAACAGGGCTTTAGTAAAATACTTGGAACTGATGTCTCTGGGTGGAAATAGGGAAGCCAGTGAGTTGACAGATGGGGAAATCTATAAATATGATCAACAAAATTATGAAAAGTTGGAAGAGAGGGGAAGATCTACAACAAAATTAATTCTCAGGGGAGCCATATTAATACAAGCAATACCATCTGTACTGTCAGTTTTGCAGAAATGTCTGACACGCATACTTTTGGTATGTTCTGTACCAACCAACAGAGGTGAATAAAGTATAAATAGGTGGGTTTTTTATTCTGCTGAACTTATTCTTGAAGTTGGAGTTGCCTTTCTCTGCTTTGACGAGACAGTGGGTAAAGATGATGAATGACATAGTTGCCAGTGCCCTTTTAAATGTCTTTGCAAAAGCACAGTGTCAAACAGGGAGCAGACTGTACTGCATTTTATCAGATGTGTTAACACAAGAGGAACCAAAGCTGTGTTACATGGAGGTAATGGAAGGAAGATATGGGGCAGTAATGAAGAAAATTTGCTTCAGAGATTCCAGAAGAAACGGACTTCTAAGTAGTCACTGCTATGTATATCAGTAATGGTGATCTCATGAGAGTACTAAAAAGCAACAAAAAACATATTTTGCCATACCTTAACAAGAGCTAATATATGTCATGCAATTTAACAAATGGTTGGATGTGTTCTGTGACTGTACAATCAGAGCAGAAGATAGATTTTTGGAAAGTATTTAACATCAAGAACAACAGAACACCACCACTCTACCAGTTGCTTCCTCAAAGAACAAAAAAAAAAAAAAAAAAAGCTAAATAAGGCAGTGAAGTATCAAGCTAGCTCCTTTATAATTGGAATCTGGAATTTCCAACTTCTTCATTGAAGCAGGGACAAGTAACCATGGAAAGCCTTTGTCTTTCTAGTAATATAGATTTACTTAGCCTGAAGGAAAGGGTTCAGCCTGACCCAGGTCATCTCTTAAAAAAATGCTAAGGCAGAGCTGCCTTTCACTAGAAACACCATTGTGGCAGCGTAATTGAATCCACCATGCAAGTGAATATAAATGGGAATGGTTGGCACTACTTTGACTTTTAAGAAGTAATGCATAATCCTGTAATGAAAAATTTTGTTCCATAGGAAATACCCAAAGACAAAAAGATCTGTGTGTTTTTGAAACATTTTAACTGTGCTGTCTTGCAATTATCTTCTTGTAGCTCTTTGTATGGCAGGGGTATCTCCCGTCTATGTTATGCATGAGGAATCCATCCCTTCTTTCTCAGAAGAAGCACTGGCTGTATTCCTGCCTCCGTGATCAAAGAAACATTGGCTGACTGTCTCTTCTCTGAGTAGGCCAACGGGGCAGTCAGGAAAGCAAGTAAATCTGCTGGCATTTACATCTCTCAACAGTGTTGAAAAGAGTGTTGAATAAGTGAATTCCTGCTAAACGAGAGTGAGCGGTTACTTTGGTACAGACAGAATGAAAGATCTTTTAAAATACATACATAGACAGAGTTGAAATACCTTGAAGTAGATGGCAAAGACCAGACCTTTATGTAACTGTCCCAGAGAAATGTTTAAGCACATCTTTGCAAATCTGTCTTTGTTGCACATCATGCTTTAAACTAAGCTTCAGTCTCATGCTCTGAGGAGCACTGATAGTGTGTCAGACCTAGCAGATCAAATGGTTGGGTCCACTTTTTAGAGAAATATTAAGATATATCCCTTTATTCAATTTTTGTGTTCTTTTTAAGTAAGGACAAGTGTTTTGGGGTTTTTGAGCATGAAAGGTTGTTAGCCTGGGGTCCTAGGCAATAAATTAATGTTTCAGTGAAGGCAGTCAACCACCTGCACAAATTTAACCTTTAAAATTCTATTTATTGTCTGCAAATATAACACCAGATTAGAAGTTTCCTGGAGAGTTTAGTTTGGTGTGAGCTATTCATCACTTTGTTATAGCTTTTTTGAGATCACCGGAGGAAGTAGTCCCTTGTACTAAAAGAATAGCTCTGTTACCATGACCTTTTAATCACTTCATCATGAAGAGGTCTTTTGCTGCAAGTCTACTTCATGTTATCCCTGCCAGAGGAACTATAAAATCATAAAATGTCTACAACAGAGCCGAATACAGACATTTGATACAATAAGAGAAAATTAGTGAAGATAGGCCTAGTTGACTGCAAGCAGCATTGTGGCTTGCTGATGGGAAGTGCTGGAATGGATAACTAACTGTGAGCTCAATTGTCGGAAGCTGCATATAAAGGTGATATTTTGCTCAGTTTTGTAATAAGGTAGTGGAATAGAAAGGGAACAATATAAGCCAGCTAGCAGGACCAGCAGCACCAAAGAAATCATAGAGGTAAGGGAGATGAATAGGGCATGACCAAAATGGAAGTTTAAAACTCAGGGTGAAATTCAGCTCTAGTGATACTTGTGGAAATTACTTCTATGGACAAGACTTTCTTTTCATGCTGTCTTAACATAGGTATAGTTTATTGAAAATACTGGAGTTCACACTGCAGTGCAGAACCAGTCTAAGAAGGGGAGACATCTAAATCACAGCATTTAAATAATTTGAAGAGTTTAAACAAGGTTTCTAGAGAATGGTTTGGAGGGGTGGAGTCTTGGCCATGTTGGCTGCCTGAGTTACAAAGGTTCGATTGTTGGACTAGATGACCTTTAAAGGTCCTTCCATCTCAAACTATTGTATGATTGTAGTACAACAGCATTTAACAACATGGATTTCAAAAGCAGTTGGGGAAACCTATTCACAGCTCAACCTACAGGCAGATAAATACTCAAAGTCAAGACAGATAGTAATTTTCTCATAAAAACTGGGTAAAAGACTAAATAAGGAACTGAATACTGTTGGGGGAAAAAAAAAACCCAGTAGCATACAGAAAAGTCACTGGAGAGTCTAGCACCAAGAGATATGGTTAAAAGTGTCTGGGTATCACTCTGGGAGACTCCCAGAGAAGAGATGACTTATCACGTGTGAAACACCCACTGCATTCCTGCTTTTCCATGTGGTGTATATGTGCTAAGCGATGCTAACCAGTGTGTCCTGGTTTTGGCAGGGATGGAGTTAATTTTTCCTCTCAGTAGCTGGTATGTTTTGGATTTTGTGTGTGAAGAATGTTCATAAACACCCTGATGATACCAGTTGTTGTGAATGAGACCAAGGACACCGTCCTGCTTTCCAAGTCTCGCTAATTTGCAGATGCAGGAAGCTGGGAGAAAGACAGACAGCATAATTGATCCAAACTGGCCAAAGAGAGTATTCCATGCCATAAACGTCATGCTCAGTATCTAAGTGGGGGCAGGCGAGGGTGGGTATCTGCCTTCCTGGCATCCATCCTTCCTGCTTGTTTTTGCTGGCATCGTTCCCCCTACCTTGCTCGCTCCCTTTTGCTCCTTTGCTTGCTGCTCGGTTTTGTTTCCGTGATCGCTGCTCGGGACGGGCTGTATCGGTCATTGGGACATCGGGTGGTGAGAAAACACATATTGTTCACTTTGTATATTTTTAATATCCTTATATTCTGTTATTATTATAGTTTTCCCTTTTATTTTAGTAAATTGTCTTCATCTCAACCCACGAGTTCTCCTTCCTTCCCAATTCTCTCCCCCATCCCCCTGGGGAGGGGGAGAGTGAGCGAGAAACTGTGTGGTGATTTGGGCTAAACCATCACACCAGTGATGATGCTAAGCAAGGCAGTGAAAAGCAGGACGTTTGTGTATTCAAGTGTTGAACTGTCATATTCCTGAGAAAACCATTTGCCTTTTTCACTCACATCTTTTATCCTCCAAAAGAGGAAGGCTGTAAATACCAGTCTGCTCTACATAAATTTCCTTCGTCAGTCCCAGGAGCCTGTGTTTTCCAGCCACCATGCCCACGCACTGCCAATCTGCTTGCTGCTTTCCCTCCCAGCTCCCTGTTCTCGTTTGATCTAATTCTCTTCAGTTTCAGCCCTTTAAGGAACTCAGTTCTATTTTGTTCTGAACTTGTTCCGTCTTTTTATTATTTCTCTTTTTTCGTATGCTGATATTTTTAGCTCTGTCTTTTTGTCTTCCTCCTTCCATCCTGCATATCTGCTTGTTTATCCATCTGCTTCCCCCAGCCCAGTTTTCTTTTCCATTTTCTCTCTGCATTTCTTCAGACCCACAGGTTGTTTATCTCATTGCTTGTTCTTTCTCCAGCTCCACAGAGTCTTTTCATCTCCTCATGTCATTTGTCAGTGAAGAGCAGAGGAGCATCCAGCATCTGCTTTCTTACTGCTACTGGACTGAGTCACATTGTCTGGAGAAGAGAGAGGGAGATTGAGACTACAGTCTTTACTTCAAAATTGTTGCATTGTATGCCTTGATTTTCTTTTGTATCCTCGTCATTTCAGAACATCTTCAGTTTAGTTTTGTGCTCAGAAACTGAACATTTTATTTTATATGAAATGTGATTTTAGAAAATGTTTTCTTAACAACTTTTTTTTTACCCGTTTGTTTGCACATGGTGTTTCACCTGAATCAGCTTATGTACATTTTTGTAAGTATCACCACATGTAGAAGTATCTCTCTTCAAAACAAGGTGGTATTTTTTTCTTCATTTGCCAATTTCCTCCTTAGCAATCTGTTTGAATAAGTACAATATGTGAGGAATGTGTTACCTTGTAAAAACTGAGACCAAAACCAAGTCTTGGCTCAATTCTTTCTTTCACAGTGTCCCAAAGAGCAAACTAAGTTAAACCATCACAAAAGACTCTCAGGAGACTTGATGCAGCTCTGCCTTCAAGAGTCAGTGATTTAAAATATATTTTGGTTTCAATTAACAGTTTTCAGTATGCATGGAGACACTCAATCCAAGTTTCCCATAAAGGTTGTCTCTTGTATGGGATTCGTGTTATACTGGAAGGATCCTGTGAAGAGATCAGACTGATGAAAGTATCAGGCAGTATTAAAGTACTTAAGTACGTATTTTTCTAATACATATTTAGTATCCTCAGTTGCAATGACCAGAAGCAGGCACTCTCAGCAGCCTTATATTTCTATGGAGATAAAGTTCTGGTTGTGTTGTCAGAATTTATTATCTTCTGTTGCCCCTTACATTAGTCCAGATCAAAATAAGCATGCGTATTGTGAAGCTGCCTGTAAATCAGTTTAGGAAAAGACAAGTTTCTGTAAATCCCAAAATATTTGTAAAGTCAAAATTTTAATCATACTGAATATGAGTGTGAGCATACACTTGAGAATGATGCGCATGTAGGCATGCATCGATATAAAAAATACGCATGTTATGTTTGAGGTTTGAGACTTACCCGCATTGCCGTCATGTAACAGTGATTTCAGTGAAGTCATACCTGGTTTTTAGTGCTGAAGGTGAATAAGCCAGAAAAAAATTCATATAAATTTTTGTCGTAAGTCATCTCATACAAGACTCAAGGAACATTTTACGTGATAGTGTAACTAATAGAATTTCAAATGACAGTGATATACGAGGCTTTCAGAAGTAGCAATGCAGAACATTCTTTTTTGAATAATTCACTCATCTGAAGTTATTATATATTCAAAAATGATTGAGTTGCATATCCAAATATAGGATGGTCTATCTCAGCTCTTGGTGTAGGAGAAGAAAAAGAAGTTTCTGCAGTTGTTCTGAACTGTGGCTTGTATCACATTACTGTTCGTTAGATGAACTGAGTTTAATTGATTGTGAATTAATTAACATTCTGCAGTGGATGTATTTCTCTTGAGATAATTAATCTTATTGAAAAATTATATGCGGGACAGTTGAAGCTTTAGCAGATTTTCTAGAGGTGCTTTTTTTGTTTAGGCTTCCTTGACAGCCTTTTTTCTTATAGATAAATTACGTGTCTAGAAATGTCTTGCCTTTATATTTATTTTGTTTTGGCAGCATATAGTTGTCATGACTGGCTATATTTCATACCTCAAAGTATTAATGCTAACCATAAATTGTTATCAATGATATGCAGTGGTTCTTATCAATCATGACAAGTAATTGATGTTGATTGAAACAAATAAATATGCTTTGCAAAGTTATAACCTTGTCATTTAACTTCAGTGCTGCAAAGACATCAAGCTATCTCAGATTAAACCTTTGCAATTAGATACAGAGCTTTCAGAAACAAGATATTCTACCTATAAAAGCCAAAGATTGTGCAGAAATACGTAAGAGATTTAGACATCAGTATTGGGAAAATGTACCTCTACTTTTTTTGCTTCCAGAATCAAGTAGAAACAGTAGAATTCAAGGATGTGTGGAAATTCATACGCTCATTATTATGAAGTCTGGTTGGTTGTTTCTCATGGTTTACTCTGAAATTCACTGAAGGACACATTGGAAATCTCCGTTTGTGTATCATGCTGTTTAAAATGAAAAGTCCCATAAACTTTGTTTCAGATGTAGGAGGTCAGGCACGATGATCGTAGCAGTCCTTTCTAGCTGTTTGAACTATGAGTTAATGTGTCATTAGCTGCAGGTTAAAATTAAGGTAAGATGAAACAATTTACTGGATTGTGGTGCAAATCCGCAATTAATGAAGGAGATAAATTCTGTGCTTCTCTCTACCCCAGATATAATCCATATTAAATCAATCATTAACTCATGTGATAAAACTCTTGCTGAATCCAGGACCAGGTAAATAACAGCCAGGCACTACACCTCCTAAGAACAAAAGGCGCCACTTCACTGAAGCACGGTGTGAACCATTTCTGCAGTATATCCTTATGTGAGTTGAGCTTTGGTATCCATACACAATCTGAGGCTTTGCTGTATTTGTTGCCATGGCATAATATCAACAGAATTCCAATCTTTAATCAATATTATTTTCATAAATACGCGGAGTCGGTCCTTTATTGATCTAGTGTGTCTTTTGTTCAAACTCTTCATTTGTAATATGTGTTACATAGTGGTTCAATGTTTCTGTGGCTCAGAGGTTGATGCTGCAGAGCTCTCTTCACTTTTTATGCTCTCAAGCAGCCAATTACATGAAACCCAAACATGGCCATGCCATATTTAGTTGTTTAATCCCCTTTAGAAGCAGTTCGTATGCTGGAGAACACGTGGAGTCAGACTGGACAGGCAAAGGAGGAACTTTTGAAGTGAATGGTAATGGAGTTTTAAAGGAAGGTAGATTTCACCTAATACTGTTATTGATAACTTTAACATTATTAATTTATTTAGTACATAAATTACAAAGTGGATGGAGGATTCATCCAGCAGCTGTACTTTACCTTTGGCAGTAGTCATGCTGCTACTAATTTAATCTTATTACTCCATCACAGGTTTTACTAATGGGGGTGTCACACATCTCGTAATACAAAGGGAAGAGAAAAATAAATCATTTTTATTGTTTTGTGAAAGTTGTGGCTCAGCACATTCGATACTGATTTCATTCTCTTTGTACTGCTGTCCTGCCAAAGTCAGATGTCTTAAAGCTTATAAAAAGGAAATGAGGAATAGCCATTTGTTGTGTGAATCTTGATCCATTTTTTTTACCCATAGCAAGAAGTTGCTGCTTGGAATCCTGATGGCATAAGGCAGAGACTAACACCCTCCCACTGTAACTCATTTGCTTTCAGCAGACTACCACAACGGATGAAATCTGGCCACAAATAACCTGGTGCTCTCCAAATGTGTAGCAGAATAAAGAGTTTGTATATGACATTAATGCCCTACTCAAAGTCTTTTCTCATTTCTGTTGCTGGAAATCTGAATTACACCAATGTGCACTGAGCAAAACTGAAAGTAAAGTATCACTACCTAGAGGAGAAATAATTTGGGTAATAATTTTCATAATTTGTATAGCTAACATATATATACTTTGTATATTTTTTTATAATTTGTATAGGCTGTGATTTCCTATAGAAATTGAATTTGAATATACAGTAACTCGTCATACTGAAAATCAAGAATGCAATGGTTTGGCTGTCTCATTTCATGCTAGCTGAAAATTAAGTAACAAAAATCTGATTGCTACCATACAACAGAATATGTTATAGAGCCATCCAATCTTCTTTTAGTCTTAATTTGTATGTTGTTGCACTGTGTGTAGATACTAATTGTGGTCTGAAAATGCCACGGCTGGATCGACGCAGCGTCTTGCTTGAGAAGCTGTGCCAAAGCCCTGCATCACAGGATCATGCACAGCGAGCTTAGCGTTGCACTTCGTTGCCCTCCCAGTTAACTGCAGTTAAATTGTGGGGACTGAGTTGGACTGTGTGCATCTGTGGGATAGGCTTGCCCAAAGTCATCAGCACAGTTTCATATTGTCCGCTGTGTCATTTGCTTTGGATGCAGCTGTAGCAAGCATAGGGCATTAACATCAGTAATCCCTTCAGAAGGTCTCGGTAACCACCCTGTGCATCGACATTTCATGATGTTCCCTTCATATTCTATCCACTTGGTGTCTGGTACTTGCTTACTTTTTGTAGTTCGTGGCATGTTCTACAGGCTCAGTTTTTCTTCCAAGACACTTTTATCCCACAGGCAAGAGATAAAGCAACGTGTGTTTGCATTTCTCGGTCTAAATTGAATTTTGAAGGCTTTATTGAAGATTGGATCCTGGAGCAGTGAATGAGGTTTCATGTGCCATTGTGTGGGTGTACTTCCTTCCGTGAATGACAGATGAGTGATTGGTTAACTTTTATCTGTGCCTTGTAATCGCATTACCATGGCAAAGTCTTTTGGTTTGGTTTTGAACATAAGTAGATTTTTCAGTAATTCTTCAAATGCTTAATTCAGTTGTAGAAAAAAGGATGAAGGCGAAATCCTACTCATGTTGCTGTTCTCCAGGCTGTGTACCTAGGCCAGTAGTTCCTGGGTTCAGTTTTAGGTAGTCCTTTTTTTTTCAGCTGGGCTCAGGAATGTTTGTTTTTCGGGGACATTGTTGTTACAGATGTGATGGCCTGAAGAGATAAATGAGACAAAATCTGCGGGAAGAGGTAGTATCTTTTGTTAGACCAACTGATGTAGCTGGAAAAAATAGAAAAGCTTTCCAGCACACAGAACCTTTTCCAGGTCGGGTTCTCTTGGCTTTGAACTGCCTAATAACTGACTTGTGCATGTGAAGCAATAAAAGGAATTTCTTGGTCTTTCTTTTTTCATTAATAATACTGTTTGGGAGGCATCCGTATATTGCAGCAGGTAGCACTTCCCGCAGCTGAAGTAAATCATTCTGGTTTTAATTCTGATTCAGTCCTTTAATTCTTAGAATAATAATATAATCATTTTTCAGTCAGAGTAATAATCTCTTAAAATACTAGATCTTGTTTTCCATGTGATGGAAGTGTAAATTAACCCATAAAATAGCTGAAACTTCACTGATTAATCATAAAGATCTGTATGGTTTTGAAACTTATCTGAGAAATTGCCTCTCTTTCCAAGTCAATGTCTGTGTTTTGAGATAAGTGAGATGGGTGTAAGGGCATATTCTGCATTTTCAGTTATTTAATAATACTCTGCTGCATTTTTTTAATTGATGGGAAAGACATAGCTTTTACATAGTCTCTGTTACTTGCTAGGTAAAATGCAAACAAACAGGTATATACCGCAGGAATATTGTGTGTGAGACATGCACCCTATTTGACTGGTAAACTTCAGGATAACTGATCTTAAGTGTATTTCATATACTGTCACTTTTTATGGTTCTTGCTCAGACTGAGTGCTGTTATGCCCTGTGAGAAGTTGTCTTATTTGAATCTGAAACGGGAATTTACAGAGTAGCAGCACTGAGAACTGCAGAGACCAGTTCAGAGTATGGGTGTCTGCGTGGGTAGAAATGAAAATATAGGACAGTCTGTTCACTACCTTGCAAAAAGCTGTGCTAGCAAGGAGGGATCGTTATGGGTCTAAATAAATAACATGTGAAAGAATATAATGGGTTTATAATATAGGAAATGGATAAAGGATGCATCAAGGTGTTGGGCATGCCCGAGTATTTTGTGATTACACTGCGGCGAGATTCTACTGTCATTAGCTCTCCTCAATTTCCCTGGAGCTAAGGGCCCTCATCATCCTGTAGAAATACTGCTAGTGAGGTTTTCTTGGCAGCTTTTTAGCACAAACACTATTCTACTGAGGGGTGTTTTCCAGGCTACCCAAGGACAGCAAATTGAATATTTTCCAGAGTATATTACAGAATTAGTGGAGGGTATTTGGCTAAGTGTGTATTGCACATTGTTTTTCCTGCATCTTGCTGGGCTATGCATCGAGTTCCATGACAGTATTTCATTTTTAGAAACCTTACAAAGACAAAGACATTCCTTGAAAGCTAGAAAATAGAGGACGTATAAAACCCAGAACAATATGTCATCTAAAAGTTCAGATCATGATTGATAAGTGTGGTTTTCTTATTGTTGGCTATTAGCTGAATAATAGATTGTTATTTCAATAAGTTTTGACTGGAGCAATTTGTCTTGAAATACTTTTTTCACCTTTTTCTTTTGGGTTTTTTGTAATATAGTTCTGTAATGTTTTTTTTCATACACAAATGCAGCTAACTTTTTCAGTATTGAGCAGCATCACATAAAAGCCTGTCTTCAGTTTATAAACTGATGAAAGCCTGAATTCAGAAGAAATACTTAATGTGCAATGGTAGTTACGTACTGTATTCTGTGTCAAAAGAAAAATTAAATGATATTGAGGGGGAGGTATGCCATCTTTCTGATCTAAAAAGCCATTTTCTCAGTCCTTGAATGAGCATTGTGGGGAACGTTTTCCAGCTTACTGCAACAGAAGCAGCCAAGTTATTTACCTGTTAGAAAGGCCTGAACCCTGCAAACATACATGCCACTCGTGCAGGTAAGGCTTCTCACGCTGTCCCACCTTAACATGTATAGTTATTTTATTAAATTATGCAAGGCCGTTTTCCTTTCTTTATTTTCATCTTCTGATATGACAGTACAGAAATTACTGTAATGCTTTTAATATTTTAAAAGTCTTTGCTCTCCTACATGGCTTCACTTACTTAGAGACATTCCCTATGTCTATATTCATTAATTGATTCTCCTCTTTGTACCTAGAAGAGTCTTTTTTTCACTACAACCTTTCTCCCTTTTTCTTCAGTTTCACTGCTTAAGTATGTCTTTTTTTTTTTTTTTTTCTTTTTGTCAGCTAGAGTAATTTACTGTCCATGTTTAAATATTAGCCTTAGTTTAGTCTTTTGATACCACTCCAGTTAGAAGGCTTGGAGTACAAAAAAAATGTTTGAACACATTTTGATATAGAAATGATAGCAGTTTGGATTTGAATGGTGAAGACAACGACCAGCCTTCACTCTAAGTATACTGTGAGAGGCGACAATGCAGCCCAGGCTTTACCTGTGTGAGCTTTCAGTCTGTGTCTTTGCAAACTCCACCGTAAATTACCAGAGATTTTTCCGATTAGTCCACATCCCACAAAACGAGAGTTGCGGGGCAAGATCCCCCAAGCCTACGTATGCCTTTTCCAGAGGGGATGCGGCTGGTGGCAGCATGGAAGGTTTGATCCTGGTGTTTTGGGAGTCCCTGATGCTCCCTACGGTTAGCGTCAGGCTTGGTGCCCTCAGCTGGGCTCCTCTTGTGTGATGCTGGATGTGGTACATTAAGGATCAGGAGACACATGATCCTAGCCATTGATTTGTGTCTCTCTGCGAGCTACAGCTTCACCAAAATAGTGGAGATCCTAAAAAGGATCTCTGCGGGTAAGCCTTTATACAAAACTGAGAGAGCTTCCTGGGAATATGTCACTTACTATATAAGCCAGGCTTGGAAAAGAAAGATTTTTCTATGTTCTTTTTTTATTATTTGTTTTCATTTCAGTAATAACGGTGTTTCAGTATATGGCTGTTGCAAGCAAGAAGAATTAGGAAACTTCCTGCTTGTAATTTATTCATGGTATTCCTATTAAGGAATAAAACTAACATGAGTCATTTGAGAATAACGTTGGCATCCTGTCTGAAAGTGGCTTCATTATAATGTTGGTCTCCTCTGGTTGTGGAGCTTTTACAACAGTATTAATACTTTTAAGATAAAGATATTAATACTTCTACATGAACATTTAGATAGAAATTTTACCACAAGGCAAGAGGAGATTTTCCACATGACATACGAAATGTTTTTGTTCTTGTTGTAGCCTATTTTCTGTTAAAGCTGTGAAAATGACTTACTAATGTAGCATTTCTTGTTGAAATATATTCCGTCTAATAATTTGCATTTTAAATATTTCTGTTCTAAATACTTATCAGCCCTCTGCACATTATCTGTGATGTACTTTTCCCTTTTCCGGGAAGGACGCGAGACCCATTCTTCTTCCCAGTAACTGGCTGTATGAGACTGTCTCCTTTAACAGCTGCTGGCAAGTGGCCCTCTGGGTAGCCCCTGGCAATATAGGACCTGCACAGAAACCGCTATGATTTAACCATTTATGTCCCTTTGATCTGCTCTCTTTTACCTCTAGCAATATCAGGTTTATAAAAGGAGGCAGGAGCTTTGAAGCCAA
Organism: Chlamydotis macqueenii; assembly: GCF_036417535.1. NCBI lineage: Eukaryota > Metazoa > Chordata > Aves > Otidiformes > Otididae > Chlamydotis > Chlamydotis macqueenii. Next base: position 9,110,740 of record NC_141561.1, read on the forward strand.
TGGTTTGTCCCATTGTCTTACCAGCAGTACTTGAACAACTATCATGATAGGCCCTCAGTTGTGTTATTGCCAAGTTAATTTTTGCCAGAAACCTCGCTGAACTTTAAACATTATGGTATGTGAGCAAGTAGTCTGCTTCTGCTATGTATATAATTAGATGTGTGTGTATATATAGTATAGAGACATGGTACTAGATATGTTTAATAGCAATTTAGAGAAAAATCAATGTAATTACTTAGAATGTTCTTCTTGGTGTCTTTGTACCTCCTACAGCAATCATAATATTATTATAATTTGCCTCTATTTCTGTCACACGGCACTTCTCAGAAGAGGCTGCTACCTTACATGACCAAACACTTCATCATAAGCTGCAACATAAAAAAAACGGAACAGTTTGGGGCATACTTGTTAATATACGTCTGATTCTTTTCACTGAAGCAACACTTTTTATGTTAATCCTAATAGACTTGGAAAATTGACGTGATTCTTGTCTAAAAGGGAAATCTTACAAAGGGAAATTCAGCTGTTGCACAGAGTACAGTTACTAATCTTAGAGCTTTGTGGGCTTCTTGCAGCATCAGCCAGCAAGGATTTAGGACACGCTAAATTCTTGGTGTGTCTTGACAGGGAACTAATAATGGAAACAGAGTCAGTGGAAGGATATTTCAGATGGTTCTGTTACTGAATGATCTCCAGACAAAATAACAGTCTCTGAAACCCCTCTCGTGTGCCATAGTGGCAAATTCCAATGGCTCTGTTCAAGCGTGATCCTCCTTTGTCTCTCCTCTTTGGAGGAGATACTGCAAGATTCCTGGTGCAGATAACATAACATAAACTAAAGAGTTCCCCACATACGTTTCTATATCAAGGTTTCGGCTTTACAGCTGTATCTCTTTCCATCTAACTGGAACCAGCCTGACACTGTCCAGAAATAAGTCCTCCATGTGCCAAGCAGAGATACTGTAACTCCGTAGACGTGAGGCTGCAGTAAGTCTAGTGGATATCCATCCCATGTTTCTTTCTGACAATAGTTTACATTAAAAAGAAGAGTTTCTCTTAGTACAGTAACAATTAGTCACAAATATATTTTATGTTGTAAGACCATGAAGTAATTTTAGTTCATAATAAAACTAATTAATACTGTGGAATTATGCTATTTTCTTAAAGCGAGACATAGTGGTAAAGAAATGAGCTACGTTAAAACCAGTCACCTGAGCCTGGAAACCAGCAAGATGTCTGTTATTCCCAATATGTATATGGATATAGACTAATGTTTGACTTTAGAGAAAACATGTAGTAGTTTGGTTTGATTTTAGCCCTTCGGTGCAGTGGTACATTACGTTATGCACCGTACTGTGCTGTTCCCCGCCGTGGATCTCCTGGGTCCGCATACATCAGGCCTTGATATTTTGCACTTAAATGACAGTTCTTTTGACTTCAACGAATAAAGACAGCAGCATAAGACTGTATGTTAGATTTGCTTTCCTCTCTGATCCAGAGAATCCTCATGTTTCTGAGACCAGAAGTCGCTGGTAATTTTCTGACGAATTAGGACGCTTTACTGACAAATAGCTCTTTGTTTTACCCGGAATGTTGCATACAAAAAAATCTCAGATAAAATTAATTTTCCCTTAATTACTAAGAAAGTTAGTCAAAATCAGACTGAAACACGTTTAAGGAAAGCCACACACACCAGACAGAGCCCCAGTAAGCATTCAGTTTTTCTGTTGTGCTCTGTGAGCCATAGCCCAGAAGGTCGTTCAGACTGAACATAGCAGGTGGTCAGGAAAATATCATATGACCCTGTATCTGTCAGCATTTCAAGTAAAATAACTGGGATGCCTGTACAATGATTATGACCATAACTTGATGCAGAAATACAGGAAGAAGTGTTTTATTTTCCTAATGTACGTTCTTGGGGTTTTTTTGTTCGGCATTGTTTTGTTTTTCAAAATGCTGCTATTAAACAGGAACAGAGATTTTTTTTGCTTGGGACTTTTTCTGTGCAGTTGTTGGACAGGTTAACTGTCTGGTTAAAGTAATAGATGAGTGTGTGTTTCCTTCGTACGGCATTCAAACCCTGCTTCAAATCAATTGGTTATAATTAATACAGTAAAATATTTCTTTCAGAAATAAAGATATCTATTTACAGGGGTTGAAAGACTGTGACTATCATAATGGTAGTCTGTATTTAAGCCTGTATTTGTTTTGTAATTCTTATGCTTTCTTTTTTTTTTCACAGGTTTTTCATTATTCTTATACAGCTTCATATGTGATTTATAACATACACACAAGGTAGGTCACATTGTTTTTTTCAATATGATGTCACTGTCAGTGCTTCTATGCCTATGGTGATGCCAGTGTGTTCAAGTAAAAATGTTTACGTTTTTTCAAGGGAAGTTTGGGAGTTAAACCCTCCAGAAGTAGAGGACTCAGTTTTACAGTATGCAGCCTGGGGCGTCCAAGGACAGCAACTGGTAAGCAAAGCCATTAAAAATGCTATGGTGGAAGTAGTTTAATAATGTATTTACTCCAGACAGACTGAAGTAAAAAAGAAAAAAATAAAAAGCCTTAAGATGACTTCTGTTACGTATTTCTGCATGATGCTAACATAGTCCTGTTATAGCTTTTAGGGGACCTATTTATGTATTTATTTTTATAGAAAACATGTAAACATATTTTTCCAGTCTAATCCCAATAAGCAAATTGTACAGTTGTTGAAAGAATCACATCTTCATCTAAATATGCACTGAAGTAATTTTCAGAATAACCATCTTTATGGCTACTGCTGTGAGAGAAGGAAAGTTGAAGGTGAAGAGAAGTTTTCAAGTGCAAAATCAATGAAAACTCTGGGCAAATGTAAAAGCTTAACATCCAAAAGTGGATGTGATGGATTCAATGAAAAGTGGTGTTTTCATTTCAGTATGAAAACTGCTGCCAGGGTTATTTGTGCTGCATTGAATTCATAATAATAAAGCTAGAAGTGCTGTGTTTCATATATTGTTTTCAACCAAAAGTTTTACCACTTTTTATGAATACAAATCATCCATTATTGTCATGACCAACCTCAATAGGAAAACAAAAAATATTGTGGTTTTAGGAACAGCAGTGATTTTAAACTGACTTGTGTTGGTAGTTGAAGGCAAGAGGAAGACTTCTAGAAGCTTCAACTCTCTGAATAAGAAATTCAGGTAATCCTCATTACAATGTTCTAATAAGCTCATTAATGCCCACAGGCATGATCTCGAAGTCTCTTTGCACATCTGACTTGTTCATGCAGAGAGGCTATAGGTTGAATGTCTAGAGAATATACCCCATTGCTTATATCATTCATCAAGATGGTAGGAACAGAAAAAATATTTCTAATTAGAATGTATTGCATTAAGCAAGTGGAGGCAGGAAGGAAAAAGTAATTGGAACACGCTTGCTGTGTTTTAATAATTAACCACATTAATTTATTAATAATGAGAGCATGGTGCGGGATTGATGGTAACAAATACATAGGTTATTTACCAGGCAGTGTTATGGAGCATGGCAACCTATGTAGGTTGTAGCAGAAAGGCAATGCATTTGCAAAACTGAGCAGAAATTAAAAAAAAAAAGTAAATTGCAGTTCATAAGTTATCTGTGCTGTACTTCTGATTAGTAATCTAAACTAAAACTGAAATTTCATGCAGTGATTAGTGAGAAATGAATTTTTTGTTTTCCTGAGATGTAGCTTAAGAACAGGAGCAGACTTACCAATCATAAACTTGAGAAAAATAATAAATCAGAATAATGCCTTCTTTATCAGTTTTTCCTAGATTGTCATTCTGGAAATATGTATGGATACTTTTAGATATGGGCACAGGTGGACTCCTATTAAGTCTTGAAACTGAAAAAAAAAAACGTGTTTTTTTAGGTACAACCTTAATCATCCAAATTTGGAAACGTTAGCATAATTTATACTTCAGTGAGGATAACGTTACTCATCTTTGTTAATGTCCCTAGTAAAGTTAATGTCAGGCTTTAAAAATATCTGCTCTGCTATGGGCTTTATGGTGCCATATGGTCGGCAGAATTAGGAAATAATAACTCTGATTAAAACACAGAATCTTCTGTGCACTCTGATACCAAGTGTTGTTAATAGATGTAAACCTGCAATGACCATATACCAAAGGTCATTTCCGTAAGAATTGCCAATAAGAAGGATGTCTTCTTGTAAAGCCATTTATGTGGTAAAAGGAGGCTTCTAAAGTGACAGAAGCATCTTGCCACATTACTCTCCCCCTTCAGCAGCAAGCCAGAAATGTAGAAGGAGCATGAATGAATAAAGACTGTTGTGAGTAATGGTTGTTGCTGCTGTCCAAAGGAATCGCTGTCTCTAGCAGAAACAGGACAGTAGAGACCATTGCAGCAGCATAGGTTAAGCGGAGAAAAGATGTGTGATTAAGGACACATCTCCATAATGGTTCTCAGTTGTAAAATTGTCATTAGAACAGACACTTTATAGGTGAGTTTTGAATAAAGACACTACAGGAAGCAAACAGCAGTGAAACTGGGTACAGAGGAAATCGTAATGGGAAAGACCTAAAACATGGTAATCTGTCAGCAGTAGCTGTTGATAACGTGTATCTGGGTTCAAAGAAAGATGCAGTCTCATGGATCCATGTTGCCAAACACACTATGATTGGTTTACTGAAGTTCCTTCCAAAACAATACTTACTTGTCTTTCCATATAATAATGAAAATAGTAATAATTCATAATAAATAAAACAAGCAGTCGAATACATGATACATACCCTACACAAAATTATTATGGTGTATTATCATGAGTAATCTCCAAGAGCCATTCATTACAACTGAAGAACAAGTGGAGAGCAAATAAACTATATATAGACAACTTTTATCTGGAGAAATCAATGATACGTACCCTGTGGCCATCACATAAACCAAGTATATGTAGACCTCTAAAATGAAGAGGAATAGCACCCTTCCAGGTGCAGTGCAGAAGACAGTAGCAATGCTATAGCCATGACAGGTCAGCAAAATCAGCATGAGATGTGAAGCAGCAGGCACAGGTATGCCTGACTGAACCAAAGGTCCCAACTTTATGCCGTAATTATTTGGAAGGTCCTGGATTAAATCAAAGTGATGTGGGATAACGCATTGTCCTGTTTGCAGCTGGAATAGAGTTAATTTTCTTTCTAGTAGCTGGTGTAGTGCTGTGATTTGGATATAGTACGAGAATAATGTTGATAACACGCTGATGATTTAGTTGTTGCTAAGCAGTGCTTGCACTAAGTCAGGCCTTTCCAGCTTCCCATGTCCTGCCAGTGAGAAGGCTGGAGGAGCACCAGAAGCTGGGAAGGGGGCACAGCCAGTACAGCTGACCGAAGTTGGAAGGGACCCATAAGGATCATTGAGTCCAACTCCTTACTTCTTGCAGGACTACCTATAATAGATATAATGTAAGATGAAGAGAAAACAAGTGGAAGGTTTGAGCGGGAAAATTTGTATGAAGCCAGAAGTTCTTATTGCACAGAGGAGGGAACATGGCTGCAGTGAAATCAAGTGTACAAGTAATACTTCACGTCCTTGTGAAAATCATGTATCAGTCTAATTTGTCTACCATTATGAATAATTTCTAGGGCTGTCTCATGGGACAGCAGGCCACATGTGGCTATTGAAGAACAGAGTTAGGTTCATATCAGCTACCAGATGACTGGGCCATAATACCATTGTTTTGGAGGTACCGTGGTGGTTGCAAGTTACTTCAATTTCTTGCTATTTACCTAGCGTAGAGGATTTTGTAAAGATTAAGAGAAGAGCTCAGAGAAACATCTGCTGTTTGAGTCATGACATTTTGGTGGTGAAATTGAAAATGTTTGCCATTGGGGAGAACAAACTTTTATCTAATGAATTAATGTATTTTAAGGTCACATAGCTGTTATTTGTGAGAACTGTTTTCAAGGTCACTCTCTAAATTGCTATCTTTTAACTGTGTTAGAACTGTGCCAAATCTAAAATACCATTTCTGTGTATCTTAGTATCTCAGGGAGCTGTTTATGTATTTGCTGAATGTCTCTCATATTGCTCATATTTTATTAGAATTTTGAAAGAGATCAATTGATTATCTCTCTACCTTGCCTCTATAGTATCCATTACTGCAGCATTAAGTATTTCCAGGCAAAACAAACCAGCATAACTAAATACCTAATTAGTTTTATCAATATTTTTCTGCCTCCAGTTTACTTATTTAGAGACCTCATGGTATGTGTCTGAGAAAGAGATGTCCCACACCTGCTATGAAGGCTTTACTGAGGAGGAGAATGCTTTTGGGGGTTTTAGAGGGCCTCTGGTGTTGAAATACCCAATTTTTATCCAATATTCTCTCTTCTTTGGACTTATCTTCTCCTGTAGTTTGTAGCAAAAGCTTTCATGTTTCTGTGCCGGACCTGGCCTGTATCTGGCATAGAGGAGACAGCCTTTTCTGTTGGGATCTGTCTACGGAGATGTATTGCAGTAGAAGCCTGACCTGGTCTCCAGGGTGTGCACCGATTTCTATGAAAGATGTAGTGTTTCTCTCCGGTGCTTCTTGCGATACAAATAGTTCTGATCAGTCATCGGATGGATTACTAAGAGTAGTTCCCAGTGAAGTGCGGTTAGAAGTTGTTCAGTTTTATGCAGCTTTTTCTTAAAAGTTTTACATCAAGTTTCTTCTGCTTGGGTGGTAACATGTTGTTTATTTTGTATGAAATACTTTATGTTCACTTTATTCTATGAACTTATATCCATGTAAGTCGCTTTGTCTTTGTGTTTATACTAGGTATTTTCTGTTATTTATTGCATTGAGTTCGTTTTTCTTTTGATATATTAAGTGTTTTTGAAGGGAGCTTGAGTTATACATTTGGATGGATCAGCAATAAACAATGATCGATTGACTTATTTATTAATGTCTATGCATAAATAAATGCCTATTTTAATAAAGCAGAAATCAAGAAAATAGTAAGACTATCTAGAATACCAGAAAGATCATTTTGTAGAAGCTTGATGGCTTTCTTTGGCAAGATTTGATGCCATCAACAAAGCATAGCATTATGAAATAGTAGGAGTGAAGATGAGCTTTTACTATGCCTTAATGTAATTTAGGTCATCATTGTGTAGAATTACCTGTTATCCTATATACACAAAGAACACTTTGACTGTAGCTGAATTGTGGATGCAGGATGCTCTCATCAATTTTTAGAAAATATTTTCGATATTATAAAACAAGAAAATTGCCCTCTTGTTACAAAAAAAAAAAAAAATGGAAGAGGATCCTCATAGATAATAGGGCTTAGAAGCTGAAGCTTTTACAAAAAGAATGGAAAAAAAAAAAACAGTGAAAAAGGACCTCACTTTATATTAAAACTACCTAAAAAGAATCATACAAACAGAAACTCAAAACCAAAAGAGATGAATCTGCTTTAATTATTATTAATAAATGTACCAGTTAAGAAATCCCAGCCTCTCTGCTTTGTGAACAGTCACCTTTATCCTGGTTGTCTTGCTTGAAGGTTTATTTTGCCTTCCCCTCCCGTCAACACCTATTGCCCCACAAAAATGCAAATACTTATCAGACTGAATTGCTTTATTAACATGGCATTTCCTTACAGTGGCCTTCTCCAAAATTTTAGCTTTTTTTTTTTCTGTGGATTTCAAATACTGTTTTAGATAATTAAAATACTGCAGCAGCAAAGTTCTTTGATGCTGTATTATTTGCCAAGTACCCAGAGAAGCACTAGGCTAGTTTTAGTAAATGAGAAATTAGCAGGACTATGCTAGACACATACCTTGCTCAACAGATCCTTTAACAGCCATTAGTTGCTGAAAGCTTCATTTACTATTTGCTCTATCAAGGTTCAAAGTACAACTACTATAAAAAATTAGTAACATAACTTTTTGTAAAATATTTGCCATGTGTTTTACTTTTGCATAATTAATGCTGTGGGTACTTGGCACCCCCTCCTGGCAAAAACACTTCCATTTGCAAATGAAGAAGAAAAGATCTCTCAGGGTTCATGAGCCAAGTAGAAGCTTAATTAATGCTAATGAAGTAAGTCCTAAATAAATTTATTTAATCAGCTGGTTTTATTTTCAAAGTCTTTTGCTCTTTTGACTTGCTCTATTTTTATATGAGTAACTTAAAATCACATCTGGAAATGTCAAGGCTTTATTTCATCTTTCCTTTTAATCATGATGCTAATGAAGCAAACGGCAGTAAAACTGAAAGGAAAATGTGTGGTTGAATTTATTCTGCAAACCAGAAATAAACAAGAACATTTTAATGTGACATTAGCCTCAGGTGTGATTTCTTATTTTAAATGTGTGAGGGGTTCCTTGCAGAACATCTGTACTTCACAGCATATTTTGAGATACTTGGTCTTGCTGAGGATGTTTCTGTGAGGAGATGGAACCTGTATGATTGAGCATTGACCACCTAGTTGAGTCTTTAAAGTATTTGACCATAATTCTAGCAAATGCTGAAGTCCTCCCTTTCTAAAGGCAATGAGAAATTATGGAGGCTACTAAAGCTTTTTAATTTTCTCTTCCAAATGGTTTTATTACATTTCTAGATTCCAACTGGGAAACTTAGTGTGTCAGAGGCTGAGAATTTGAACCAAAAAGTTAAACTATTTGCAGAAAAAAGGCACAAAAAGACTTTTGACCAGCAGATAGTTAGATTGTGTATTATTTTACAAGACTGTGCATTTTTTTTATGTTGGATGAAATGTGCTAAACGGTCAGATTCTGTTACGAAATGATGTGAAACGCACTTGCTAGTATACTTGCAGAAGCTTTCTGCCACTTTATTTTTTTTATACAAGAACTACTTTTTATCAGGGTCACACTGAGCATGACAACTATAATATTTTTCTTCATATAAGAATAAGAGTTACCTAAAAGTCTTAGATAAAACTGTATTCCTCCAAAGCTGCAGCTGCACATTGCATTTCCTCTTAGATTTCTCAAATTAGCATTGTAAAATGTAATTTTTTTTTTGCCTTTCTCTCTAAGTAATTTAATTCAAACTAATCTTCAAAGAAAAAAATTAAATTCTTAGTTTCTCTGTAGGTATTCTACTGAACTAATTTTCATTTTCAGTTATTAATTTCTAGGTGCCCGCTCCACTTAAATATAGATGAAGCTGGGGGAGAAGATAAGCATTACATGCCTGTTCTCTAGTTTCAAAAGTTATCCTCAGTATGAAAGGAGTTTTCTCCATCTTAGAAAAGGGGAATGGAAAACGCAGCTAGAAAACACAGGCAGTTTTGGAAAACAGGGAAAAACATTTTTGTATGTCAAGGTTGACTATATTCAATAAAAGTTTTGTGAGTTCTAGAGAGCAGGAACATTTATAAGTGGAAGCAAGGGTAAGTTGAGCATAGAAGTTGTTGCTTCATCATTTTGCTTAGTGAAATACAGTGAATGTGTCCTGATATCAAAGGTAACTTAAAAATATTAACTATTAAGGATTAGATATTGCTAGCCCTTTGTGAGAATAGCTACTTGGCTCTATCTGAAAGATTGAAGAAATAATGAGAAAAATCTTATGTTTTATAGGAGTATTATTCCTCTACTACTGTTTTTCATGTGGAGCAATAAAAGACCCAGCAGCTTTACAGTGAATAAATTGAGAGGGGAGGTAAAAGATGTTTCCTTTCCCTGATTCCTATTTTATTGTCACTACTCTAGCATGCGGTTAATATTGGAACCAGTATGTAAACTGTGCACGTAGGTACTGCACTTTCCTATCCAGTCTCGTATCAGTAACTCTTCTGTAAGCAAATATGTTGGAAACTTGACATATCGTTATGCTAGGAGGCGAATTATTTTTTCACATAGATGTTTGTGTGTGTCCCACAAAGGCACGTGCAAAGAAGCACAGACACACATGTTTCATAGGAGCAATCATCAGGACTTCTCTGTGCAGCAGCCTGCAGGGAGCGATGAAAATAGCAATATGCCCCTCTCATCTAGACTGTCATGTTGTTCAGTATGTGTATGTGTAACAAAGCATATTTGAATATTCACACTCCTGTCTGTTAGCCCCTATTAATTGCAAGTCCAATGACTCATAAAATAGGACTGCTGTGCTTCTTGTGTGAAAATTACGTAGCTTTATGTAATACAGAAACAAGAAAATTGTACTTCAAAAGTCTAAAAATCTTTAGAAATAGCCACCCATAAAAACTAAATACACAGTCAATGAGAAGAGAGGTCAAAATCTGATGAAACCTTTTGCTAAATCAGAGTTGGGAAAGATTAGTTAACAAGTTTTATTATGGACTGTTTTTTCATATAACTCCATTATCCTGTCCAAATACATTGCAGGCTTACCTGTGTCCATGGATTATATAATCACTTAGTTCATATTTGATACCAAAAAAGATCTTATATACTACAGAATGGGGTGGAAAATTGGCCTGTATTCATCTTTTGGTGAAGTAATGTAATGTAAATGACAGTTTTATCTGTGAAATAAGAAGACCAGATATATTCTGTTCTCTATTACTGCCTTACCACCTAGGGAAAAGGAAGGGGAACATTCACTATGGTAAGGTGCCAAAATATCACAACAGAAGAGTCTGAAGAACTGACATTTTTAATGCCTTTGTGGTTCAGGTTTTAATCCAGAGGTTGTTTTAGCCAGTGGTAAACACAAAATTTGTTTACCTTTTGTAAAATTTTTGCAGAAGCCTTGCGAAAAACTTGTGTCTCTGTGATGGGACCAGTGCCTACAGAGTTCAGCTAGGAAAAAGGTAAAGGAATAAAACCAACTTGGCAGCAAAACTCCCTGCGCTCTTGCTGCGTGGCAAAGGTCCTCTGGCTCTTCTATTGATGGGTTCTGTTTGCTGTATGATAACATTTATTTTCTCATTTGGCACATAGCACCCATCAAAAATAGAATCAGACTGCTGTCAGTGGAAGTGACAGTGACTCCCCTCTTCAGCAGGGATGAACCTCCCTTTTCCCTTATGATGTGTGTCCTTGAAAGTTAGTTCAGTTATTCCAGTGGTCAAAATAGGACATCCCAGCCCAGTTTGGATCAATGAGCTCTTTATAGCAGTCAGCCAGGACTTTATCCAGTGTAATATGAGCACACAGCTTTGGGCAAGTTCAACACTCTTGTAGGCTCTTTCTCTCTATTTTAGCCAAGTCCTTCTTGAAAAAGCGACATTGAATTCTGTCATCACCAAGCTGTAAATGTCCTTGCATGGTTTTCCTTGCCCTGCAATAGGGTTATGACTTCCCCGCTGTGTTTGCGCTGAAAGATCAGAGCAGATTAAACTCGTGCGGCACAGTGTTAAAGTGACTTAGGCTTTCGTGCTGACTCAGCCTGAGCCAGACAGTGAAATGCAGAGGACTACTTGTGGGTGTTTAATTTTAGGAGGTGTGGATTCACTGACAGCTTCAAGGCCAGGATAGCCCTGGAGAATAAAGATTAAAAAGTAAGGTATACTGTTGATTTGTAAGAGAAAACAAAGCATTGATGGGCAGGGAGGAGACTGAAGAACCTGGCAGTCAGCCAAGACTTAAAACTTGTACTTTTGTGGAAACAAACTGGTATTAAGAAGGTCTGTTTTAAGCTGGTGGAAACAGCATTAATAAGGAAAACTGAAACCTGTGCAGGTCAAAGTATTAATCACTTTAGTTGGAGGCTAGAGTGTGGTGAAGTAGTACTACACTAGTAGGATTCTTGTGTTTGTATAGATGTCATATATATGAGCAAGAGCTTGATCAGTAGTGACTAATAGCTGTTACTTGGTCATGTAGACAATATTGCGAACACTGCACATTTTTACTTCACTGTTTATGGCAGTTGCCAGTGCATTTACAGAAACAAAAGAGAGAAGTTTTGTGTGGAAAGAAATTAATTATTTTTAAGTGTTGCTTCTCAGACCCTGAACTGTCCCAAATAGAATGGTATTGTAAGTATTAGTCAGAATTTTCTTATTCCTGTTTATCTCATTCCTAATAAGATCTTTTAAGACAAACTCACTGTCTTGCATTGAGTGCCCTGTCTGTGTGGAGTGGTAAATGGCTGTGGAGTCTGTACAGGTAGATGCCGTCTGCTAAAATCTTGGGCCATCATAAAGACAACTGGCAACTTGAAGAGCATGCACAGTAGGGAGACCGAGACACAGGTATCATGTGACAAGATGGGCTGGGTCAGCAATAGTAGCTGAAAGACAAGGCTTTGTGTTAAAGTCTGCATGAGTTTCTCATACAGAAGATAATCAGAGGCATCCTGGTCTACTTCAGCATTCGAATAAAGTATAAAGTTTGTCTGCCACCATAGGAATAGTAGAAAATATAAATATGACTTTATAGCACAGCATTTGGTTTTAAACTAAAAGAGAGTAGACTTAGATTAGACATAAGGAAGAAGTTTTTTACAGTGAGGGTGGTGGCACACAGGCCCAGGTTGCTCAGAGAGGTGGTGGATGCCGCATCCCTGGAAACGTTCAAGGCCAGGTTGGAGGGGGCTCTGAGCAACCTGGTCTGGTTGGAGATGTCCCTGCTTCTTGCAGGGGGGTTGGACTGGATGGCCTTTAAAAGTTACACACATCACTGACACAGACAAAAGACCAAAGGGCTGAGCAGTCCAGTCCCTGAAAGACATTTTGCACAGTGCTGCGGCCAGCGTGGTTCCTCAGGCAGCTCCCTGGGGAGGAAGCAGTAGATCCAGACTATCAGCTTGGGGGCAAGGCAGTTTTACTGCAATCTTCTGTGGAATCACAAAGATTTATAACATAGTTTTTTGTGTAGGTCGTAGTTCAGATATTATATGTGATTTTGTTTATATAACATATAGCACAATGTTTGCACTCATGAGTAAGTTATCATGGGATTAGGCAGGGTGAGAACTTAGTGAACACCATGATTCAATATCATTGGAAAGGCAACATAATTAATGTGTGTCTAAAAAAAAAAAAAAAGAGCAATGCTTCCTCACTTTTATTGCAAATCAAGGACACAGACATCAGAGTTGTTATGGACTTGCTGATGCTCTGTGAGTTCATGGCCTGGTCTGTTCCATGATGTTAGTAACTAATCTTACAGCTGCATTATGAGTGCATCCTTGCTATTGTTTACAGTAGATTTATAAACTATCTAAATAGCAATTAAATATAATAGCCTTGTAGATTGTTTGCAGTTGTTCAGAAACGATTGTGCTAACACATTACTGTGATGCAGGGGCATTAATCTAGACAGCAGAAAAATGGTTCTTCACTGTTCTGTTCTGCTGCTCAGGCTACGTCTGGCAGCTTGATGACTGCAAAATAAAATTAACAATTTTGACAGCAAAAATAAAATTAACACATTGTAACTGCAAAAAATAAAAAAGGCGGTAGATGACATTGGGATGTCTGTGTTCAGAGGTCTCCATGTTTCAACCTGATCAACAGCTACTTTCTCTCTGCCCTAATTATAACATAATCAGAAGGTTTGAAAGCTTCCCCTGAGAAAATTCCTGTCTAAGTCAATCACAATCTTTAGAAAATTGGTACCTTTAAGAGTGAATGTAGTTATTATTGCTTACAATTATAGTCATTTTATTATCTATTATTTGGTTTTTACCTCATTTCCAGTATATCTGATGAGTTTGAAACATAGATTGTATAACTGTAGATTTTTGTCTACTGCCATGCTTTGCTTGGGTAGCTGATGGTACCTGCTGTGCCCGGTATCTGCATAATTTAATGATCTATGATCCACGTGGACCTATGGGTTGAGGGCTGGAGCAAGTCAAAGCTGAATAGCTCTGAAAATTGTATACCAGTGTAGATTGACCTGCAAGAGAAAAAAAATCTGCAGAGAGGAGATCAAAGCCATTCTGCACTACTGGAGACTTGCAAAGCAGATGTATTACAAACTGTGTTGGACATCTTAGCCTGCAATCCCTGTCCGTGAGAGCTCACAATCTAAATAGACTACAGATATAACATAAAGTTGCTTTGCAATACAATTCCATAAAACCTTCCTTGAAATTGTCATCCAGTAATGTACATGATGTGGATAGAAAATCTGTAAGATGTGGGAGAAAAAGAAAAGGATTTTGGAAAAAGTCTACATAATTGTAACTGATAAAGTCACTAATGAATAATCTAACCATCCAAAACTCACACTTATAACAGTTTATAAGCTACTTTGTTTTATATTATCCAAAATCACAGAATCACAGAATGGTTAGAGTTGGAAGGGACCTTCAAAGGTCATCTAGTATAGTAGTTCTCTTTGTTTGGAGATTGCTGCAGGACCTATAAGAAAGATATCAGAATAATTGGTCACACCAGTGACATGTGTTATAACTGTTTTGGTAGTAGTTTGTTATATTGCATTTTACTTGTCCCTCAGTATGTGAGTGTCCCAGTTTATTACCACGGAGCTTCTCGCACATCTTGTTACCACAGGTGAGAATGGCGGATGCTGACCTTTTGCCTTGCCACTTTTCCAACATGTGCAACGTACCCCCTAGAAATCTCGTTTGTCCTTGTGATTTTCTCTACAACAGATCTCACTTCCACATGTGTGGAATGATAATTCAACACCTAATTTGGAAACACCCATGGATAGAGCATTGTCACAGGCACATTGGTGATGTTCCCATCATCCTTACTGTGCATGCAGCCCATAAGCATTTTGAGGGACCCCTGTGCTAGCACTTGTTCAAGATGGGTGTTATTTCAGTCTTCAGCTGTAGGAAGAAACCAGCCAAATGGCATCATAACACCAGTTCATCACAGAACAGAGGAAAAGCCACCTCTTTCCTGCAACCAAATGGAGAACTGAAGGATTTCTGTGGCTCACTGTAGCGTGTGTCCTGTGGCTCTTGGCTGTAGAAGAGCTTTGATATGGAGCAGGAGGTTTAGGTTGATATCATGGAGCTTCTAACTGGCTACAATAAACAACTGGTCCTATATTACTCTGTATGTGCAGTTCTTCTGGATGATATTAGAAAGTGCTTTCTTTCCAAAACGAGCATTTTTTTTTTTCCAGTGGGAGATAAAAAGAAACTAGCAGTTATACCTTTGTTGCATTGACACACAAAACACGTAATCTTAAGTACACCTTGTTCTTCACTGGGAAGCTGCTTGGACTAAATGAGATTTGGCAAGGGAGAACGGCAGAGAGGAGTACTCATCTTCTGTGTCAGCGGGTGTAAGAATGGTCTGGAAATCCCAATTTAAGTCTATCAGTCCCAGGGGTATAGTAAGTGAAATCATAGATGGCAAGAATTCGTTCCATTCGTACCTGAAGAAGAGAACAGCTGTTACACTGAGACTACGAATAACGTAATCAGTGGCTTTATTGGAAAAAATGCCAGGCTTTGGAGGATGTTGAACAGTGGTAGAGAAGATGCCAAGCCAGGCCTTTCTTTGCAATGGTAATTCATAGACAGATACTGGGCTGACTTGCAAGATTTTTTTAAATCGGTGAAAACTAATTGTAATTATCTCAAGTGGAGCTATTTGTATAATTTTTCAGATTTATGAACCAGAAAGTGGTAACAAATATGTGAAGTACTTAAAGGAAAACCAAACTTGTTGTATTGACAGCAAGTGTTGAAAAAACACAACCAAATGGTTTCCATGTGATTGAAGGGGTTTGATTTTAGTTTATTTCTGTAATGCAAAGTTAGTTGATGTATTACTTGCAAATCAAGGAAGTGCACAGGTATCTGCATTTTCCCTAATTGGGGCCAAAACAGTAGCAGGAATTAAAACCACCTTAAAATCACTTAAAGATCATTTTTAAATGAATTATTTAATTAAAGATACCATGTTTTTTGTTTATTTAAGATCACTTGTTTGCACTGAAGTTTGCATGTAAAGCAGCGTGTTGTTGAGGAAACAGAAGACAGTTGGCTCTCTTGGATACAGATGGTATGTGTGTATACATATATATGGTCAGGCAGTATAAACACCAGCAAGCAAGTTTTTATCGATCTGTTTAGCTTCATGCTAATTTTCCTTGATAATATTTATATGTGAGAGCTCTCTGTGCTAGTTTCTTTGACTCTGGGTTTTAACTGCTGGTTAAACCACCTGCATGAAAGCTATTTAAACTGTGCTTACACGCTGTACTCCTTTAGCTGTGGTCTAGAGAGCATAAGAAGTTATTCTCATTCCCCCTGTGTGTTTTGTTCCACTGCATGCTCCAACGTGAACTCAGGATGAGAAATGCAGCTGCTGCGTCTATTGTGAGGTCTTACAAGGTTAAGCTGCAAAATAGTCCGTGCTGTGCCACCTTTGTATTGTACCTGGAACTGGAGACGACGTGGTTTGATCTCTGAAAAGCAAAGTACAAAATTTACTGAGCAACTAAGAAAGTATTTTTTTGTTTTACTTTTTTCTGTCTAGTGCATAGCTACTATTATTTGCATTAACAGTTGTTAGCAAGAAAAGGTATTTCATTTGGAAATTGTAGCGACTGATCTAACTAAGGGCAGTTGGATTTGGCCCTGGTTAATGTATGGTAAGACAAGGGAGAGAACAAATGGTAAGAGATGAGCCCAGATGGAAAAACATCTTGAAGCTTTTGAAGAATTAATTATCCAACTAATTAGCTGGCAGTTTCACAAGAAGGGATGGAATTTTGCTGTATGCTTGGGAAATGAAGTCTTATAGATCCTATGCTGAGATGCAGCTGTTGGCCATGGTGATGGTGGAGTCAGCTGGTTAGCCAGACCATCGACATGGGTGCGCAGGGCTACGCTTGTTTCTGTGTCAGTAAAAGCACTTGCCCTTCTGCATAGAGCGAAAAGTGTCATTGAGCGATCTGTTACGTACAGCGTTGGGCTCTGGACATACCTGCACTAGTCCAAAGAGTGGTGAACTGTGTGTCCTTGCCCAGGTCACACAGGAATTGAGTCACAGATGGGCTGCCTGAAGATGCTTTAGGTCAATGTCTTTAGCAGTGTCATTAGCAGCTGCCGGAGTTCTGCAGGCAGCAGCATTTCCTGAACGCTTGAAGATCACCCTCTGGGCATAATCTGAAATGCTTTAATCTTATCGTGGCTCATATTCCCTACGTGAAAGGTAAAGACGACTGTCCTGTTCTCCGGGGTATTAAGTAGGAGCACTGAAGTTGTTCCAGATTGGAATAGTTAGTTATATATTTGTTGGTCAGAGAGTCTGTAGAAGTATATGATGATTTCCTCAGTTCATGGAATTTTAATTTTTTTTAGCCAAAGTTATGTTGATACAAATGCCGCCTTTGTTTCCTTTCCAGCTGTACGTGCTCAGTAGCTTTAGAGTTCGGTTGGCACCTTCCTTGAACTGGGTGTTTGTCCTGATGAATCCATGTAACGAGAAATCTGTTGATCATGCCATTAGTCACACTCCACTGTTTCTTTCCTTCAAGACAAGATGCTGGATTCTAGGAATTATCTTTTTATCTTGAAAAGTTATTTCAGGAGCTATTAAAACTTAAGTAGGGGTAAAATGTGTCTGCAAAGCCCACTGAGACTTCCAGTCTGCATTACATATTTCTGTTATCATTGATGGCAAAATCGATTTCTGCTGATGGTATCAATCAGGAAGTCAAACAAATCTGCCGTGCTCAAACTCTGGAGGATTAATTAGAAAGAGTCACTCATTAAGTTAGGAAGACCTTGATCTATTAACCATTATGGGATAAGTGTCCAAGTTTTCCCTGTGACAAATATGAAGACAATTTTAAAGGCTTCGCTAACTAGTTTTCTACTGTTTTGTTTGTTAGTTGTTAGTGACTTTTGCTATCATTTCACATCAGGTAATGTGGAAATAGTAGACTGGGGATGTGCAAACTTGTGCCTTGTAGGACAGCTGTACCTTCTAACGGCTTTTAAACTGTGGCCACGCTACACCAAGCGTGACACAGGCCAACAAGGACCTGGTACAAAGTGTGGAGGCATACCTTCAGCTTGGGCAAAGCATGTCTTGAGTGAGTAGTGTTGATTCTAGACCCAAGATGGTTCCCTCTCATATTGAGGAACAGCAATGGCAATGCATTATACCTAAATGGTTAGTGTTTTATTTTAAGAACTTGTGTGGCAAGCTATCTTATCATATTCATATAAAAATAAGTTTATCCCTGTGTATGTTAGCGAAAGGACAAATGATAGCTTGTTAGGTCTACCTGTTTAATTGCAGTTTTATGATAAATTTTCCTCTCTCATTTTGGTTGCTCTTCTCTGCAAGTAAGACTGATGATCGGTTTCAGGGAAGGAGATGGTTTTGTCAGCAAGGGCTGCAGCTCTGAGATATATTTCTCTTCCCCTTGTAGAAAACTGGGCTTTTGTTTATAACTGCAAGTCTGAACTTTGGTGTCTGGATGGATTTCTAGGATAAGTGCAAATATCTGATAGCGGCTCTGTCTCAACTGCCGGGGCTCACTGGCTGGGGAAGCTGGCCCCGCTTTGGTAGAGAGCTCGAAGCCCTGCTTCGCACACATTCGCTGCTTTCATGCAGGGTAAGCGATCGCACAGTGACCTCCACACAGCTCCAGGCAAACTGCTGCTGCTGCCCAACCGGTGAGTAAAAAGCTTGTCCTGCCGCCGATACGCTACCCTGCAATCAGAGGAGTGATTGAGTGTGGATGTGCCTGTGCAGAAGGCTTCAATAGAGCACCTAAAGGGAAAAAGTGGAGTATTTTTCTGTAATTTAGCAGCTTTTCTCTGCTTGTAGTGTTTGAAATTATTAAAGATACACAGGGGGCCTCTCCAGCTATTGGCACGGGGTTTGCCGTTCAGCTGTGGGATGTGATGTCTCTGTTTTCACAGCTGTCTGCCATCTGGACCTAACTGCTCAGGCTGGGTGCTCTGCTTAAGACCTCAGCCTGAAATAAAATCATGTAGTTGTGAAACATGTTGCAAACAATAAGTGTTTCAGAAGAAATTAATTTAGAAGAAGTTTTATGAAAAAAAGAAACAGTTTAGAGGCTGACAGATGTGCAAGAAGGAGGAGGATTAGTGCTGTAGGTAGAACATTAGAGCAAGCAGAGCCTCAAATTCTTCAGTCAGTTGAAATAAATGAGATCATTATCAAGAATTAATCTCTCACTAATCCAAAACATTCTTGCAGATATTTTTCATTAATTGGAAAATCATAGAATCATAGAATGGTTAGGGTTGGAAGGGACCTTCAAAGGTCATCTAGTCCAACCCCCCTGCAAGGAGCAGGGACATCCCTGACTAGATCAGGTTGCTCAGAGCCTCATCCAGCCTGGCCTTGAACGCTTCCAGAGATGGGGCCTCCACCACATTTCTGGGCAACCTGTTCCAGTGTTCTATAACCCGCATCGTAAAAAATTTTTTCCTAATTTCTAATCTAAATCTACCCCCCTCTATTTTAAAACCATTACCTCTCATCCTATCGCAACAGGCCCTACTAAACAGCCTTTCCCCATCTTTCTTGTAGGCCCCCTTGAGGTACTGGAAGACCGCTATCAGGTCTCCCCAGAGCCTCCTCTTCTGCAGGCTGAACAGCCCCAACTCTCAGCCTGTCCTCATAAGAGAGGTGCTCCAGCCCTTTTATCATCTTCGTGGCCCTCCTCTGGACCTTCTCCAACTGGTCCATGTCCTTCTTGTGCTGGGGGCTCCAGAACTGGACACAGTACTCCAGGTGGGGTCTCACCAGGGCAGAGTAGAGGGGCAGAATGACCTCCCTCGACCTGCTGGCCACGCTTCTCTTGATGCAGCCCAGGATGCGGTTGGCCTTCTGGGCCGCAAGGGCGCATTGCCTGCTCATGTTAAGCTTCTCATCCACCAGCACTCCCAAGTCCTTCTCCTCAGGGCTGCTCTCAATCCATTCCCCGCCCAGCCTGTATTTGTGCCTGGGATTGCCATAACCCAGGTGCAGGACCTTGCACTTGGCCTGGTTGAACTTCATGAGGTTGGCACAGGCCCACCTCTCCAGCCTGTCAAGGTCCCTCTGGATGGCATCCCTCCCTTCCAGCGTGTCGACGGCACCACACAACTTGGTGTCGTCGGCGAACTTGCTGAGGGTGCACTCTATCCCACTGTCCATGTTGCCGACAAAGATGTTGAACAGGGCCGGGCCCAGCACGGACCCCTGAGGGACGCCACTCGTGACCGGTCTCCACATGGACATTGAGCTGTTGACCACCACTCTCTCAGTGTGGCCATCCAGCCAACTCCTTATCCACCGAGTGGTCCGTCCATCAAACCCATGTCTCTCTAGTTTAGAGAGAAGAATGTCGTGCGGGACAGTGTCAAAAGCTTTGCACAAGTCCAGGTAGATGATGTCAGTTGCTCGTCCCTTGTCCACCGATGCCGTCACCCCGTCATAGAAGGCCACCAAATTGGTCAGGCACGATCTGCCCTTGGTGAAGCCATGTTGGCTGTCACCAACCACCTCCTTGCTCTCCATGTGCCTTAGCATGGTTTCCAGGAGAATCTGCTCCATGACCTTGCCAGGCACAGAGGTGAGGCTGACCGGCCTGTAGTTACCTGGGTCTTCCTTATTCCCCTTTTTAAAAATTGGGGTTATGTTCCCCCTCTTCCAGTCATCGGGGACCTCACCAGACCGCCACGACTTCTCAAATATGATGGCCAGTGAGTGGCTTGGCAACTTCATCCGCCAGTTCCCTCAGGACCCGCGGATGGATCTCATCAGGACCCATGGACTTGTGCACCTTCAGGTTCCTCAGATGAATAAAATATTTTTTAAATGCTATGGGTTTTTCTTCCATTTGGTTTAAGGCTTGATGTGATTAGCTGTGCAAAATGTCTCAGAAAACGAAAGTCAAATAATTTTGAAGGCTGCAGATTTTTATATTAATCCCCATTTACAGCATTATTAGCTACCACTGTAGCCCCCCCTCACTAAATAAAACCAGAACAGGATCTTAGCTAAAAAATAATTTTAAGTCCTTTAAAAAAATTGGGAATACTTGGGAAATAGGTGTTGAAGAGCTTTAAAAAAGCGTAATAATAATTTTCCTGTAAGATAGCATAGCCTAGTTCCACTTTGTGCCTTTTTCAATTTGTTTTCTTATCGTAATGCCTGAAAGCTGTGAAAGCATTTTGAGCACAAAGCCACTGATGTATTCATGAGAATATCTGTCTGATACACAGTTAGCAACTCCTCTTTTAACAGTTTTGGAAGATTAAGTAGTTACAGTCAACGTTTTAGTACTCATTATGTAGTAATTAGACCTAAGTGTCTAAACCCTTTTACTTTTACTTGCTTCCAGATATCTGAGTGGAGATAGAGTAGCACGGGAAATTTATGGTTTATGTGACATTGCCCAGAACAAAATACACAAAGTGATGAATTATGTGAAGTCCCCACCTTGGAAACCTCTGGGCACGTGTTTAGTTTTACTTACTGGAGCCAGGATTTTAGGCACATGGATTCTGCTCCATGAATGGATTTGCTTTTTTTGTTTTGATCAAAAATTTTTATCCCAGTGTCATGACTTGTTGTCTGCCTTGCAGTATTTGAGAGCTTAAATCTCTGCTGTAGGAAAAGTAGTAGTCTGAGTTCTCTC
The DNA here is from genome assembly GCF_036417535.1 of Chlamydotis macqueenii. Classification (NCBI taxonomy): domain Eukaryota; kingdom Metazoa; phylum Chordata; class Aves; order Otidiformes; family Otididae; genus Chlamydotis; species Chlamydotis macqueenii. The sequence goes on from NC_141561.1 coordinate 9,132,265, forward strand.
TCAGCCTCTTGCTCTCTCTTTCACTCAATTTTAAGACCAAATTGTGGCTCATATGTTTAGTTTCTATGTATTGCCTTACTAAAAAAATAATAATTTCAATGTAGTCTTTGTGTTTTTGAAATAAAAGCTTGGAAAAATGTTTTAGTGCAGCATAAAGAGGAACTGTAAGGAGTTTTCTACAGATATTTTTTTTCGCCAGAAAGCAGGCAAATAAGAGCCGAGGAGTAACCAGGGTGAAAAAGCCCACTTCACTGCTCTCTGGTAAAACCGTTGTTGTCCACACGCTGCTTCTAATCACGGCTATTTTGGAGGGACACAAAGCCACGCTGCGTAGCTGCTGGTCAGTGTTGTATGTGCGAATGCTAGACAGAAGCGAGCAAGATCTATTGACAATCTTGTGAACAAAATTAATTTCAAGCAATCATCTATTAAAATTTCAGTATTTTTAGAGTTATATATGAGGTACATTTGTAGCATAAAAATACTATACTGGGAAGAGGAATTCTTAATGACTCTGCCTTTCAGAAATGTCTTTCTGGGCTGCATTGCTCTGGCAGTAGTGTCAGGTGGGAGATTGGGTTTTGTGGCTCATAAAGTACTTGAAAGTAAGTGAATCCACTGGTTGGATTTAGAGAGAGCAAAGCAAAGAGCCTGTCAGGCCACTACTAGTAGCCTTCAAGATAATGTCATTACTCCTATTACAACTCTGCTGCCTGTTTTGAGGCAGAAATCAACATTTTAACTGCTGAGTCCTTAATTCCAAGAGGTGAATGAGTTAAATAATTATGGATGAGCACTTTGACGTGGTCAAAAATGGAGGGGAATGCAGTCCTGACTGCGAGGGTTAGGCAGCATCATGGTAGGAAGGGTGCACGAAGCCATTCCTTTCGGTACAAAGAATGTGGAAAATGGCACTTCCTGAAATATAACATATTCAAAGTTACCGATGAGATCAAATGACTAACCATAATGGTGAATCTTCCTAAGATGTTTTAACAGCCTCAATCATAGGGATATTGATCTTTCAAAAGGCTGCAGGCAGTTCAGAGCAATACTTGCCAGTGCACCATCTCCTGAATCATCAATGTGCATTTACATGCTGTTTAGTTATGTGCAGGAACATGAGTGGTTGCGTTTCATAAATGTTTTGCAAAGGAACATAAATTCGTCGGTTTTAATGTTAAATTCAAGGAAGCGATGAGCTCAAGACTTGCTAGGGAGAGAGCTGCTGACGGGCTTTGAAGTTTTTCAAGAACTTTAAACTGTTTCAATTCATATGTTCAAGAAAAGAATTGTTCTTTGGGCTAGCTTTCAAAGTTGAAAGAACACGTGCCACAAGTGATGAGGAGAGAAGGGATGCTTTGGATGACAGAGTAGACTAAGAGGATTGTGGAGATGTTCAGAGGGTGGCTGAGAACTGGTTGAGGATGGAGACAAAGCCGCTGTATGAAATGAATGGGGGATAAAGCTGAAGAAGCCGGCAATCAGTGGCACAACAGTGAGTATTCCTTCTGAGATATTTACTTATCTGAAATGTGTCAAATGGCATTAGCAATGCCTGCTAACTAGTAATAACAGGATTAAAGACCTTTTCGTGGTTCAGTCATAAAACAAGTAGTTCTTAATCCTGTACTTTGACTGGCAATGATGGCATTAAATTAAAGTTTCTCATAGTAGAGACTACATACTATGGGTATCTTCACCATTAAAAGTACAAGCGGCCTGAAAAGGGGGAAGAGAAGCAAAAATGATACTTCTGATCTTCTAAACTGAGTTAGATTGAGCTCATTTATTTGAAGAAGCTTAAATAAAATAGAATCATTTGATCTTTTTTTTTGTTATCTTGTGAAAGCAGTTGTTTATATAAGAACAGATTGTCAACTGTAAGAAATGGCTCCTTACTAAGGAAGAGTCAATAGAGTGGTTCTCCCTAGTTAGGCTATCTGTAATCTAGTCTGATAGGAATATTTTTAGTCCACTTAAATAGCTAGTACTTGGCTAAATTATTTTTTCTTGGTTAAGAAATTAGCCATGCTGTATTATTACTTGTATTTGTTTCTTTCACCTTAGGACAAAAAAAAAAGTACAGTTTTACTCTGGAAATATAGATTGACAAGAAGCGTTTGTCAATATTATTTCAAAAGCTTACTATGTCTAGCTTTCTATAATCCTTGTTTTCTCTTGGTCTTAATGGTGAGTCATACGTCAGCTTGTTGTAAATTCTGGACTGTATTAAATATTACTTCTAAAACTATAAATGTAATTACTGGTCAGTACCTTCTGGTTTATTCAAACTGGACCAACTATTTTTATTTCTGTTTGAGCTCATGACTGAGTTCTGAATTTCTGACCTTAAAGAACTTTGTTCCAAGTCATCCTTGATTCCGAGTAATGGTTAAAATCATTGCATTGCTCATGGTATGAAAAAAACCCTCAACTTTATTGCTTTATGCGGCAGAAATCATGAAGTGACTACTGTTAAAAATCCAGAAATGCCATTAGTTTGGGGACTCTTGGGGAAATCTATTTCAGATGGTAATTTAGAAGCAAAGAGAACAGCAGTAATAGTGATGATAATACTTTGCTCTCTGGTTAGTATTTTCCCATAAGTCATTTATCATAAAAGTATGAGAGAATGATAATTTACTAGGCTTTTAAAATGGTCTTTGGTGGAAATACATTTACTTCATGTTAGCAGTCTCTGAGACTCCATATATGCGCATTGATGAAATCACGTAACAAAAATTTCTATTCTGTGTTGCTTCTCTGGTGCTGTTAGCCGCATTTTGTCAGTGTGAATTGAGATGGTACCTAACATTGATATTAGTTTGCTTCCATTGTTAAGCTGTGCAAGCACGTATGTGGCCATTGTAATTTAACAATAAGGAAAAAGGCGGCAATTCTGGGAGGATTATAGCCAAACTAAGAGTCGAGTCACGGGCATTGACAGCTCAGGAAAATGAGGTATGCAAGGGTACAGACAAAAAGGACTGAGAGCATTACTACAGGAAATGCTGGTAGCTGTGGTTCTGGTTTTCATACCTGTCTGTAGCTTTTGGCTTGTTAGTGTCTCTAATGTTTGTTTCTTATTAACCCAGACTTACTAACCTTCCTCAGCATCACCATTATTTATCTCCTTCTGCCCCTTTTGCCATCCTCATACACCTCCAAAGTCTCATATTAGTCTTTTTTTTTTTTTTAATCTTTATTTTTGGGGGGTTTTTTTGGCCTTTATCATTCTCTTACTGCTTTTTGTCATGGAGCCCAGAGCAAAATCTTACAAAATGAGTGAACTTGAAATCTTTTGCTACGAAGTGAGCAGGGAAAGAAAAAGAGAGAAGGCTGAGAAGTGGCAGTGAGGGAGGAGAGGGCTGTCTGTCCGGTCTGTTAGGCTCCGGAAAAGGAAGAGGAGCTGAGACTTGGAAATAAAGGGCATTTCCATAGCACGCCTGAGTAAAATGTGTGTGTGTCAGAGTCAGAAGTAGTGTCAGCAAGCTGAGAAGAGTTAACAGCAGTCAGCTGTTTATTTTTGTGTTTCCACTAAGTTCTGACACTGTAAGATAAAGCTGTACCTTACATCTATGATGTATGTACTGTGCTGACGGTACTTGCAAAAGTGTGTCTAATTTCACAGCTAGAAAAACAGATGATTCTTTTAGATAGACTGGAATTAATGGAAAATTTCTTTATCTGTTCAACTGTTATGAAACCTGTCTCCTGTGTGATTCTGAGGAATGTAATAATATTTCTTAAAGTGTGTAGAAATATTTCAACTGGGAAGACAATTTCAAAGGAAGAATTTGGCTTGGCGTAAATATTAAAAGTTTGCTTAGTTTGTCCAAATTGATAATAAAAGGAAATATGAAGACAATGTGGGTAAAAACTCAGGCTGAGTTATTCTGTAGACTGTTCTGAGCCTGAGGAAATTATGTATTCATTGCTGAATGCTCACTTATATCTACCAAAATGTTCTTTTTTCTATCCCTCCCTCTTACCTCATCCAGATTTATATTTTTGAAAATAACATCTACTATCAGCCTGATGGAAAGAGTAGCTCATTGCGCCTGACATCTTCGGGAAAAGAAGGAATTATTTTTAATGGAATTGCAGACTGGTTATATGAAGGTAAGCTGGACAAATATATCTGTTTATTAAAACAGATGAGAGGTTCTTGTACAGACCAAACAGCACTACAGATCTATTAATTTCAGAAAATGCTATCTAAGGTTGGTTTTGCTTCTTTGCCTTCTCATTTTCTTTCAGTATTGCCTTTGTACCTATTCATATTTTGTATTGACTGCTGTTTTGCATATAGCAATATTTTCTGAGAAAGAGGAATTTATTTTCAACCAGAATGTATCAACACTAGTTATGAACACTAGTAGTACGTAAAAAAAAAATTCTATAGTAGTGAAATCTTGACGTGGGATTTTACTACCCGCTTCAGTGGGGCAGGCATTTCAAATAGAACTATTCAAGTGAAACTAAACACCCTGTATGTTTTGCTTATCTAGAATAACTCCATTCATACCGTTGGATCTATTCTGGGTTTCCAGCACAAGTGAGGATGGAAAGGACTGAAATGATTGCTTGTGAACAACAGTGCTGATCTACTTAAAACAATTAAGCCATCCTACTAGAGGAAGGCACAAAAGAATCAGTGTAGAAGCAGAATTGGCTGCGTTTTCTTCTCTACTGGTGGATACGTGGTGAAACATGAGAACAGGTTGCCCAGAGAGGTGGTGGATGCCCCATCCCTGGAAGCATTCAAGGCCAGGTTGGACACAGCTCAGAGCAACCTGATCTGGTTGGAGATGTCCCTGCTCCTTGCAGGGGGGTTGGACTGGATGGCCTTTAAAAGTCCCTTCCAACCGAAAGCATTATATGATTCTATACCTGGTGAAAGAGGATACTGCCTAGTGCCTCACTTATTTTTTTCTGTTTTTCCTTTTTTTTTTTTTTTTTTTTTCCTGTCAGTGGCTCTCCTTCAGCCACAGTGGTGTTTGGTGTGCTGTGTGTTAGCATGACACGTGAGAGACTCCAGCCCCCTCAAGCCAGGCAGTAACATTGTGCTTGACTTTAAGAACATGCTTGAAACTGGTTTAAGTGTTTTGACAAGATCTAAAAGTGTCATAGTGTTACTTCATCAGTGGCTCTACTTATGCTTAAATCAACCATCAGCCAGGGGTAGACTCCTATAAAACTTGCTGTTACTGGAAAGCAGTGCCAAAATGGAGTGGAGGACGGCTTAGTCTGTGATGTCCTCTGCCTTCTGAAGCTGCCTTCTGGATAGTACCGCAGGAGGTTTCTCTCTGCAACCAAAACACTTTTAACATGCTAATAAATTGAAAAATGAAGTAGATTATCTAGCTTGATACAAAAGCTTAAAATTAATACATATTTCAGTTATTCTTTCTATGGGACTCATTATTTTATAGCTAAATAGCTCAGTGTTAAATACTCAGTTACTTGACGTATACAACTTCTCGTATGTGGAGTTTTGCAGGGCAGAGTGTTTTTTAGGAACGATGTTAGGGCATACAGCAGGGAGCTTCGGGGGGCCCTTAGAAATGGTCTGTCCATTCCTCCTGGGTTTTTAGTAGGTATGAGCAGATAGCTCACATAGATATTTTTAAAATCTCTGCCCAAGTAAACTATGAAATTAGAATGGCATTTTGCATCCCTTAGCCGTATATCCTTAGCCTGTTCCTGATAATTGCCCACTTCTATTAATGTTTTTAAGTGTGCTAATGTGTCGGCACATTTCAATACTTAAGGACTACTGACATGTTTTGAATGGAATACAGTTTTATATGCACCTCATATCCTTTAAATCTGACATGACTGCATGCAAATTGAAGAATTTAAGCGTATGTAGCTCATTGAAGTTGATGTAGGATATCAAGTTTTCGCTAAAACGAAGTGAAGTTAATAAGAGTCACAGTCATGGATGCAACAAGGCAATTGTGGCTCCAATTCTTCAAGCATTTTGAGGAGACCTATTCAGAAGAGAACAAGCTGGGTTTCTCTTCTCTTTTTGTGGGTAGCTGGGTGCAGCATAGAGCTGCAGTGCACGACGTATTGTGAAGAATCACTATGCAGCTCTGCTCCACAGAACAAAACATGATATGAGATTCGTTAAAAAACATTCCTTCCTAGTCTGCAGAGGATCGTAAGGATATCATATGATACTTCAAGTTGGAAGGGACCACAAAAGGTTACCTGATGGAACTAATCAGGTCCGGTATTTGCCAGGTGTTTTACTTGAGCTGTCTGGAATGGATGAAATAGACCCCATCTAAGAAATATACAGATAGACGTTTAAGATGTACTTTGGTGGAAGAAATGTCAGTTTTATATGATTTGGACCACTGCATTCATGGGATCTACATTTAGGAACTTAAGAGAATCAAAACTAATCTCTTTTATTTGAAGCATGCCGATATGCTAGTTTTTTAACTATTTCAGCTTACCTATGTATCTCAGAAACAGTATCGGAAAGGGGTTGATGTGGATTTTTTTGTAACTTTATTCATTTTAAAGTTCAACAACACTGTTGATAAAACAAATGGCTGTTACTTTAGGCTGCAAGTATTTCATGGTGATCAGAAAAAGACAGGGTGACTTGGAAAGAACAGGAGCTGCTAGCACCATGATGGCAATGATGCTTGTCTGAGGCAGATGCTTTCGCATTAGCCATTGTTTAATTTAGAGCAGTCCTCTACTTGCATTAGTGTTTTTAAGAGCATCAGAAGCTGAGCAGACTCATTATTGTCCAGATGAAGTTAAGAGATTTTCGGCTGAGTTGAGAACTATTCCTCCTTTTGACCTCATTTGTTTTCTGGTATCGTTTGCATGAGTTATTAGCGTTTTACCTCACACAAGCATTTGGGAATAGCTTTTCTTTGTGTGAATAACCTTGCTTGAATGCAAACAGTAATATTATAAAACAAACACAATTGTGATTTTTTTTTTTTTTTACTGTCTGGTCTTCACCTTTCATTCTCGGCTGTTCTCCTGTGTAAAAGGTTTTAGTTACCCAGCCGGGGAAAGAAGCAGGACCCAGAATACCCAGAATATATGACTTTGAATACAGGTCCCAGCTTCATTGCACCTAACCTTAGATAATTCAACCCATTAAGCCACTTCAAACCTTTCAGAATCTGATTAGCATCTTGGAGAGTCTTCACTGACAATTTAAGTAGTTTTGTAGGTAGGCTCTTAAATTAGTTATGCAGTCAGGCCTTCCTTCCAATTAGTATACTATTCTCAAGTAGTTTCCCAGCCAAATTCTTCAAATTTAAATACAAAATGCTCACCAAACAAGTCAACATATCAAATACATAATGAGAAAAATCTAAGTCTTTTCACAAATAGAAGACAGAAGATCTGAATTTGGAATTTTTCAGGAGCTGTTTTACTGTGATTTTAGGAGTTTGAGAGGTGCTTCTATGGTTGTTTATATTTTGCTTCTTTCTAAAATTAAATGCAAATACAGTAAATATAAGAAAACATTGCATTACATTTTGAAGCATTTCATTTGGAGATCAAATAAAATTTGGATAAAAATAAAAGTGTTGTTTGACCTTTCAAAAAAGTTACATTGCAGAAAAACTGAACTTCTTAAGAATTAAAGCTGACCATTAGACTGAGACAAGAAAGCCAAAATGTTGCACTCCAAAAATGATTACATAAGTATCACTGTGTGAGGATCTGCGTGTTTCCAGGTGCCAGAGCTCAGCAAAATTGAATATTTTAAAGTTTTATATTGAAAGGAAAAAAGGAAAAAAAAAAAAAAAAAGATTGACAATCCTAAAAAGCCTGTCTATTAAAATGGTCCAAATAATTTAAAATTTAATTAAACACTTCTAACATAATGCAATAGAACTAAACATATGGCAGCTACAATCATCTTTCACGTTTAAATGATTTATTGACGTCAGTGAAAGTATTCATTTGAGGAAAATGGTTAAAGTTTAGTCTTTCGATATGCCTTGTTATCCAAACATTCAACCCAGGATAATGTGAAATTACTGAAATTAAAACAGATGCATTTCAAGTAGGCACGGAAAGAACAAATCGGTGCCAACTGAATGAGCTGGAAACTGTGTGACAGTTATTTTTATGGACCCTGAGGAAATCTGATTTTGCAGAGGAACTTCTTCACTCTCACGTTGCCCACTGGTGGTCTCCAGATGGTGAAAGACTGGCGTTCCTGACCATAAATGACTCTCTGGTACCAAACATGGTTATTCCCCGGTTTACTGGAGGTCTGTATCCAAAAGGAAAGCAGTATCCATATCCTAAGGTAAGATGAGTGTGAGTGCCGCCCCTACCTCCTCTTCCTTGTTCAATGATAGTATTTAGCTGTATGGAAGGAGTGGTTCTGGACAGAAACAGAGGCTGATTTTGTCCATGTTGATTTTCAGGAAATATTAATTACCTTTTTTTTTTTTTCAGTAGACCGAAACAGCTTTTGATGGAAAGAGGCTATCGAGTGAGGGAGTATCAGATAAACTGATTTGTAGTAATTTCATCATTGATATGTGGCTTGGTAAAATCAATCCACCACTTCTGAGAGAAGGGTAATATATTTGAAGGACTGCACAGAAAAAAAGAGTCTGTCACAACTGCACTGGAGTTGTACACAATCTGTGCACAGCACAGGGCAATTATATAGATCTCAGTAAACTGTGCTCTTATTAAAAATGTGGAAGATGAGCTTTGGATAAGATAAGCCACAGTAAAGTCTTTTCCTGGCCATCAAAATGAGGAGGGGAAAAAAAAAATAGAGCTATCACTGAGTTTCAGAAGATTTGGAGAAGGATTTTTAGATTCCTATTGGAAAGTGAAAGAACAACCCAGACAGGGGATAATGTCATAATGTCTGATATCGCTCCTCGTTTTCTGGGGATTTCCTGATGAGGTGCCTCCCTAGCTGTCATTTTTGCACTGAGCTCCAACACCAGTCTTAACTTACAGCTTAACAGTTTACCCGTCCTTTGCATGCAATCTCAAAGTGTCTGAGTCCCTTTCTGACAGCATTTGTAGGTCCATGTATGTGATGCTCCCGTGACATTTCAAGGGAAGTTTATTGAGGGCTTTAGAAAATATTACTGTCACCCTATTCCTGCAACACATTTTTAAGTGATGACTCTTTTTTCGTGATGGGTTGGCAGTTAGACTGTACCAGGTACTGTGAAACAATGATATGCTTTATATAATGTGTTTGTGCTATGAAATAATGTTAAAATAATGAAGTAACAGTGTTTTCAGAGGTAGTTTACATACTTGCATTGCCAAAGGCCTTGAGTGACAGAGCAAAGAAAAAAATAAGGAATATTTTTAAAGTCAACTTTGTAAGCAAGAAATGAGAAATTGCATTTCATTAGCAATTCAGCATAAAAGTGATACAAGACGTTACTTCAGTAATCCCATTAATGAAAAAAACATTAACTTTATTTAATGTCTCTATTTAATGCCAATTTAACTATTCTTTAAACATTATTAATTGGTAATGAAGCTTGTCGTATAGCAACAGAGACGGAAAAAAGAAGTTTGATCTTTATTATAGCATGAAACCTCAGAAAATTGTATCTATGATTAAAAAATAAAATGAAACCCGAATGTATCTGTGAATACTGAAACATGCACACCTGTGTATGTGTCATATGCACAGACTGTATTCTTTAAAAAAAAATGAAAAAGGAAGTTTAAATTTTGTTAAACACATTGAGAACAAAGTAGGATTTCAATGTAGAGTTCTTGCTCTACTGCACAAATGTTTTTGGTATTACACAAAATTTATGCTATTTAATTTGTCCTGAGGAGACCCTCAGTGGCGGAGGAGTTGAGGCAGTTCACTGTTGAGGGAAAGATGTGGCTGTGAGAGTTTTCTGCTCCAGCAGAAAAACCCCTTTCAGCTGCCAGAGTCCACTGGAGGCTGTGGGAGCTCTCGGCGCTCGCCCCACTGCCCGCAGCCCGTCCCCGGCTGCAGGGACAGCCCTTGTCTTCAGCCGGAAGCTGCTGCTCTAGAGCTGTAGCTGGGACGTCTCCACACAGCAGAGCAGGGCACAGTGTGAGTATTTGTAGCAGAGGCAAAACGATGGGTCAGCGCAGCCCTGAACAGAGACCAGCTCAGCGTGGCAGCCCGCGACAGGCAGCACCATGCCATGGACCCCTCTGACCCATCCAGAGACCGGCTGGTGATGGCAGAGCTGGGGTGCTGCTGTGCCCCTGCGCTTCATGTTCGGGGGCTAGCATGGGTCTGGCCATGCCTGCTGTGAAGGCGTGCCCTCCAGTGCCTCTCTACAATGCATAACCGTGCTGGGTAGTGATTGCTCATGGCAGCCCTCCCACTGAGAGGACACGCATACCACCATGCAGTTAATGTAAGGTTCAGAGGATATAAGGAGACTGCAGTTGTGTCCCAAGGACTTGATCTTTCAGTGGTTTTCTTTCCACAGTTTTGCATTTGTGTTAGCTGTGTTCAGGCAATTAATTTTTAAAAATTAAGATTTTTTTTTTTTTTAGTTTTAATAACAACTTATTGTTCTAAAGATAATTCATTATCTTAATGAGTGAGTCTGTTTTGCTGCCACTGATTCGGTGCCTCTAAACCACCTATTTTCTTTTTTTTTCAAAGGCAGGTCAAACAAACCCAACAGTAAAGCTGTTTGTAGTTAATCTGTATGGACCAGCGCATACACTGGAACTGATGCCACCTGACAGCTTTAAATCAAGGTATATAATTTCATTGTTTTGAAACTCATGTTTAATTTAACCTGACTGTCTTTTAGGCTAATCATTGCCTTTTTCCATCAGCACAACACTTATCTGGAATGCACTTGATGTCCATCCTGTGTCTGAATATAATCATGATAAAATAGAATACAGCTGTATTGGATTGACGCTGCTCTTAAAAATCACAGGGATCTGGGATTTTCTCATGTCTGATGTCCTGAGAAGCTCCAATTTACTTGAAATATATGAAATTAAGAATCCTAAGCTATGGTCAAGGGGGCTGAATGCTGTTCTGCTGCTGAGGTTGTTATTGCATTCACTCTCAGCCTTTCCTTGTTGTGTTTGGCAGCTTGTTGCTTTCAGTTTCTGAAATGAGATTGCAGAATGTAGAAGTGTATTACAAGTGCACAGAACACGTAGTCAGGGTGTTCCCTCATTTAGAGAGAAATATTCTGAACTTTTCAAATGCAGTAGGTTACGTAAAGTTTTGTTTCTCCCCGTGGCTGATGGATGCAGTGAGGTGGCAGGAGGTGAGATGCTGTGCCTCCAGATCACACAGACTAAGGAGGGTAATGCTGTGTTTTTCGTGAAAGACTGCTTCAGAATCGCTGAGCCAATTTAACAGTCCCTTTGACTCTGGGGCTGAAGAAATGAGGTCTGGCTGCAGCTGGTGAATCTCCTGCTAAAATTGCTGCCTTAAGCTGAGCTCCTGGTTATCTGTCCTCACTTTGAGATGCCTTGAAACTTTTGTTTAAGGGCAAGAAAGTATTCATCCCTTCCCATACATGTATTCAAATTTGTAGAATTGCAGTCATCTTGATTGAATTCCCATTGTGACTTCAGTGCACGTGCTAATGAATTTCTAACCCTAAATTATTTATAATATATAGGTAATAATAAAAATAAAAGAGCTACCACCATCCAGATCTGTCTGCAGTCTAAAGGTGAGAGAAGTGCCACGTCCTCCCTTCACTCAAGGCGTTTTCAGATGGAGTAAGGTGTGAAAAGGACTGGCAAACACAAAGCTACTTCTAGCTAGAAACCCCACCTCTCCATATAGTTGCAGTTCCTACAGAACCCAAAAGATTTTATAGTAATTGTTCCCAAAACAATCGAGATGTTAACAGTGAGCACTGATTCACAACCACTGCAACCAATTTTAAGCTGGCATAGCTCTCTTCTATGCAAATTGATGTACTCCAGTTCAGTGCAGGACTAATTTAATAGTGAATTGTTTGTGTCAGCCAGACTACTTACTGATTGTGTTAGTGAAAGGAACGGTTCTTAATAAGTTGTGCTTATTGAAGTGTTTTCTTTGTGTTGATGAGCCACTACTGAAAAACATAATAAAATCTCCTGCTTCTTGCTAGCCCTTCATTAATTTAAATCATAGTATAAAATCTTAATCCTTGCCATCAAGATTAGCATCTTAACTCTCTTAAACAGCATTAAGATTGTTCTTTAAATGTGACGATGAAGTGAAATGAGAAAGCAAATCCGCAAGAAAAAAAAAATCTTGAAGATGTTGTTCAGATGTTATAGTTTCCCTCTAGATTGTCCAAATTCATTTTTCCTGACCAGCAGATTGAAAATAAATGTAGAAACAAATGAATTATTATTGGTATCTTAAAACCTTTTTTGCGTCTTGAAGCTGAAGACTAGCAGTAGCTCAATTTGTGGAGTTTCTTTTGGGATCCTTAAGGGGCATCTTTGCCAGATTTTAGAGTCCTTGATAAAGATATTGTTGCTGTTTAATTCAAATAATATTCCTGTTTGCTGCTGTATCAGAAGACAGAGTAAAAATATTTAAACCTGGAAAAAAGTTATTTTTTTTCTTAATTTTGAATATTAAGGTAGAATGTCTGTGCTATAAAATACAGAAAAATTCTAGAGTTATCAGCCAAGTATACTGTAAATCTTGTATTCTGACTCTGGATTTGAGTAGCAGTCAGTCATCACACTGGTCATCAATCCATATATATCCATACAACAAAACATATATATATATACAGGTATGGAGAATGAGCTTTGAACAGGCCTTTCTAGAGGGGAAAACTTTGGATTTTGTGATGATTGGTATTTTTTTTTAGAAGTATTGGATTTTTTAATAAAAGTAGTAGCTACTTTTAGCAGTCGATTTTTTTCGGTACCTTTCTGATCCATTCATTGTGGAGTCATTATAAAATAGATCATGGGAGTCTTTCAGAATTAAATTGAATGGGACACTCATATATAGTTGTATGGATCTTTCAGGGCAGAAACATTTTGGAAATATGTATTGTACAAGTTATAACCAACTGTTATTACGGGAGGGATTCACTCCTATACAGAGAGACCTCACAAATGGGTAGGGAAATGTGCTGCTGTTATTTATAGCCACAAAAAGTAACATTCAGATTCTCAAATCTCCCCAGATTGTGTGCCGTGCAGGACCTCTGAAGACAGAAAACTGTTTCTCTGATTTTTAGGGCATTGGGAATTTAATGTAAGATTGAGTAAATTTAGTGTTCTGCCTTCATTTACTTCTTGCAGTGATTCTATAAAGATGCTTGGTGATATTTCCCAAGTTTTGTTCAGGTTATCCTGATATAAAGATAGCAATCACATTTGCAAATTTACTCCTGAAAGTTTTATTCAGTGAAAAAATTTACTATCAACTCTGCACTGTTAATGCCACAAAAAGACTGACAGTCTTCCTTTAAACATGCGGTTGTATTCTGTGCAGTAACTGTTCCCCCTTAGTGTTTCCATACCACGTGTACAATTACATGATGATTTCTTCAGTGGCAAACGTGGTTTTGTACTGCAGGTTTTTTTTTTTTCTCATTAGTCCTAGAGAGCCCATATATGTGTAAGATGAAATACATATGCATTCAAGTTGGGAAGCTAACAGCTCCTGCTGCAAATTTTGAAAAAGCGACGTGGTGTGCAAGTGGTTCGTTCAAACCAGTTGTACCTTAGGACACCTGAAGAATCCTTGTAACTGGTGATATTTAGATAGGGTATTAATATGATATTAAGAAATTGCGTAGGCGAATTTTTCAAACCCCATGCTTGAATTTAGACCTGTCAGGCAGAAAAATTTCATTTCTTTTCCAAAGTGAATATTACTAACACAGAGAAAACGTGGAATAACACATGAAAGAAGTTGCAGTTGAGTTATTGTAGTAGAGTTCTGCTTGCATACATGAAGAAAAGGGTTTTTTCCTACTGTAACTCTGTACTGGTTCTCAAAAGTCTCAACATGGGGGTCATCCACTGCTTGTTTTCCCCGTTCTCAGCCATAGTGAGCAAGCTGCATTGGCTCTGCACTATTCCCAGCTACTGCTGACCAGGTAGTTTTAAAACTCACCATAAGAAATTACGTCAGTCCCTTTTCTTAGTTTTTCCCATAGTATTTTAAAATGTCTGAAAAAAAAGCTAGATGTCCACATTCTCATTTCATATATGCCTGCGTTAAAAAAGACTGAAATATACAGTCAAATCCTTCTGACTTTGTATGGCAAATTTAAATAATTTTTGTTGATTTTAATTAATCTTTTGTAATGGAACTGGAAACACTTAAGAAATTAAGTTTGCATAAATTCAAATAATTCTTTTACAAGCCTCACTGATGTTTTTACTGTCCACACATTTCCAAATCAACAGAATCATTTGAATATTTATAAACCTTCAGTTTGAAATCACCTTTAGAGAAAGGTTGATTTTATACTTCTGGCAGCCGGTTTATCTGAGCCTTGTTTTGGAATATGAAGCTTATTTGATTCTAAGTGGAAATGGGAAAGATTGGGAGAGGAGTGCAATTTGGTTTTAAGAAAACTGGCGTTTACTTTCAGCTTCTCTTAAATGTGCAATGTCTAGTCATTTCTTTCAAGCTTCTGTCCCTCCCTTTTTCTGTAACTTGGCAGTAACGATACCTGTCTCACAACGTTGATTTAAAGGATTAATTCACTATCATATCTCATAGTAAATGTGTCTACAGGATAAGAATACATTCACAGGCTTTATTTTATTAAAGCTTTCCCACACCTGGCCAAGGTATTTATTGATTATTCCCTTCCCTATTCAGTGGGAAGACATGCAAGTTCTGCACGTGGGCCAGGACAAGCAGGGGCTGGGACCTTGCTGCCTGCCCAGCCGTCCTGCCGAGGGGTTTGTGCTTGGGGCTGAATGGGAGCCAGCAGCACACGTTTATTGTCGCCAAGGCTGGACCTCGCTCTAGGAGGAGTGTGGCCAGCAGACTGAGGGATCTTGCTCTGTCCATCACCCATAAAGGCATCCCCCACACCAATTTGAGGATTTAAGGGAGACGATGAGTCCCTCAGTGCGCTACCAAGGTGATCGTGGCCATAGCCCATAGCTGTGAGGAAATGGAGAGCAAAGTTTGTTAGCCTGACTAGGATGGTGGCCACCAGCACCATGGGAAGGGGAGCTAGAAAAGTGCCTTCCAACCGAATACCTGTGGCTTAGTCTCAGAAGAAAACTGCAGTACATCCGTCAATGTATGTGTAGATAAAGTCATGTGTAGTATACCAAAATACTAACAAACTTTAGTTACCTTAGCTACCTTGCAGGTTGTATCTGAATTTGTGTTGTTTGCCATGTTTCCAAGAATGACATTTTTTGTTAGTATCTGTAAATACACGTTTCAATACACAACAATATAAATAATTTAAGAATGCAGTAAATATTCTAGAGCATCATGCATGGGACAAGTTTCTGTTGTTTAGCTTCTTCAATAACAATCTGCCAGCAAACTAGTAGAGCATAATAGGCTGGCTTTCTTTAGGTGAACCCTGTAGTATTTATTATCTAAATCCAAATCTATTAAAACCATCAACAAAAGTAAGGTTCCTTTTTCCATTGCCATAAATCTCAAATGTCTTCCAGCTATTCTTATGAGCAGCTTTCTTTCATAATCAGCTCATTGGCTCAAAGTTAGAGCAGATTTCTTCATTATAGTGAATGGTATGCAGTTGCAAAGTCTGACTCTTTTTCTTGAACGCTTTCTTATTTTTAAGGCTAATACTGTGGGTTATTTTCCCGTTATGTTATTCTGTCTATTTCAAATCCAAGTATCTCATGTTCAAATTCAATTATGATTGTAACTATGCTTCCAGCATAATGCAGTGCAAATCCCTTTCCTTTGTTCAGCTTGTTGTCTCTGTTGACTTTGCTAAGCACTGACAATAACAGCCAGCAAGATACACTTATCTATCTTTCTAGTCACAAGCATCCCAAAAACTCACAAGTGAAACAAGATGTTCTGGACATTCTTGAGTGATGATAAATGTATTAGCCAACTGTTAAACTACCTCCGTGGAACTGCGTATCAATTGAGATGATCAAAATAAAGGAAAACATTCTATAAGAAGAAAAGATTTTTAAAAATTGGGGCTTCGAGCTTGGCAAAGGGTGATAAACACCTTTGATATTTAACATGTTTTTTATCAGCAGTGAAAAATGAATCCAGATTTCATCAAGTTACGAGTTTTTGGAAAAAAAAGTTAGTTGCCGTATGCTCAGGAAAGCCATTTGCTTTCTTAACACCTACCATTGGAATTTTTTCTCACTGAATATCCTCCATCAGCCCCAAGACCTGACCTGTCGTGGTATGCAGCACCTCCTTGGCACACGTGGGTGTTCCAGCTCCTACTGTTGAGCTGACTCTATACATGTCATGGTCCCGGTTCACAGGCCTGAGGGAAAGCCGTACCTTCTTTATACTGATCGCTTTATATAATTGCTTTAGGCCATTTTAAAGCCAAGCAACAGATTTAAATACCAAATGTGAAATCAGAAGTAGCTCTCTGGCTGGTCAAGGAGCTTGAAGTTCTTGTTTTTCTGCATTTCCTGGTTCAATACAACTCAGAATAAAGCGAGTCACGTATGAGCTCCTTCAGTATTGACTGGTCATTGGATACTGTGGAAGAGAGACTGCCTTTTCTGTGTTTTCAGTGTGCTCTGTCTGCCTTTATACAGAGTAAAAAAGAAAGCTAACTATTTGGAATTCAGGAAGGAAAAAATCCTAGCGTAGATGAGAGGGAAAAGACTCTGAAAAGTCTGAGATGGAAACTTGATTAGACCATGAAATGGGGACTGGACGAAAAACAAAAAGGCAGGTGTACAAGGCAAGGATTGAACGAGATTTTCTTGATAATCAGGGTCTTCAGTGGGAATCCTGAGAGCTGGTGAGATGGTACAGATAGAGGAGATGGGTATCAACAACAGGTTTATGATTCCATTGATCACCTTATGGTGGCCCTGGTGTGAGAAAAGGGATCGATAAAGAAAAACTTGGAACTGCTTACACAAAGTGTAGGAAAAAGAAAGTTAGGAGTAGGGTGAGGAGGCATAGTTTGAATAAAATGAATCACAGCGAGAGAGAAAAGTCCACTTTTATTAGGACATTTGAATGCTAAAGGCAGATTCTGTCTCTGCCATGCAGCCTCTGTGTGATACAACGAGTTTAAACAAACGTTGCACAGGTAATCATCGGTCATTGCATTTGTTACTCTTTGGATATGCGGCAAATTAATCCACATTCTGGCGTAAGAGATGTTCCCAAGCAGAGACAAAAGTTGTGCTCTGAACATACAGAGTGCTGTAGAGTACCTCATTAAATGGGTATCAAATTGAGGATCTAGAATGAGCGTAATTTTTTTTAATATCTTGCTTCAGTCCATTGTCTAGAAAACAGTCATAGTCTTTCCCCTTTAAAGTGTTGTTGTGAGGAAACTTAATGTATGTACAGATGCAGAGGGTCTAGTAATCTCAGGACATTTGTGTATTTGAGTCTGGAGGGAGGGTGCTCCCTTTCGTTACTAGAACAATAGATTAGTTACAAAATCCTGCTAAGCTGGAGACACAAGCTGATAGCATCTTCCTCAGAACTAGAACAGTTATTTGTCCTGCAGGCTTCTCTGTTTTTATTCAACTGTATCAGCAAATCTAATAAGACATACGATTTTATTTTACAAACTTTGGCTTGGTTATTGACTTGTAGTAACACTACTCTGTATGTTTGCCTGTCCCCTGTATATATGAAACAACAGATTGACTGCAAAACTGCAAATTACGAAGGAATGTTACTTGGAGACAATACTTAATTTCAGAAGGGTCTGTGTTTCTACATATATATGTACATGCTATACTACAGTCCTGATAAACAAGTCATGTAGGGAAATGTAGGGAATGTAGGGAAATTTGAACATATTTTTATGCATAGTTGATGGAAGAGCGAAAAAAAGAGAAATTTTAAATGATCTTTTATTTTCACTTCAATGATCAAGGAGTTTATGTCAGTAATGGAAGATGATGTTATGATTTGATTTGGACTATTAATTACTACATCAGCTGGATTCTGATGTAGTTAAATTTCCTGTTTCCATACCTCATTGCAGACTTTTTCAAGTGGAACAGCACAGACTTTTTTTTTGTAGAATTTGATTCTGGGGCAGTTCAGGCTTTGTTGTCAGTGGATGCTGTCTTGCCTTGGTGTCTAAGTACCGGGAGAAGGAGGCAGTCCTTATATACATGTTTTGAGGATTTATTTTTGGCTGTCTTTGGTCTTCTGTATGCACAGTCACAATGGGTTTGCACAGCCTTACGAAAGCATGACTGCAGAGGGAGAAGTTCTCGACTCTCGTTTCTTGACTTCTGCTACGGGGAACCAATTGCCTGGGATTTGGTATTGCACTCTTTGGTTTGCTTTGTGGGCTGTATCACCTGCTCTGGTGTTAGAGCTTATGTTAATTTGGCATACGTTTTTGCTCCTCAATAAGTCGAAAAGCTTTGTAAATTAAAAAAAAAAAAGTAAATACTAGACTCAGAATATATCTCAAGTCACCATCTCTGGTTGTCATTTTAGTATCCAGATGTGAAAATATCTATTTTCCTTGAAGCTAAACATAAAAGCCAAAAGAAAGTTGTGCATACCGGGTTGTTCAGCTGTGTTCTTCAAATATAGAACCAGACCGAGGTGGGGTGAAGCTGCAGTGAATTGCTGTCTCCAGCATCTCCTGTGCGCAGCATCAGAGTTGTACAAACTTTGCTGTTGGCACTTGTTCTGGTTTTGTTAGTGAGGGGGGGCCTAAGGTGGTAGCTTCTCTAGGAAACTGCTAGAAGTCGCTCCCCTTTGTTCAGTGGACTCGGCCGGGCCTAGGGCGGACCCGCTGCTGGCCAAGGCTGAGCCAATTGGTAGCAGAATGTCCCGTGATAACGCCTCTGCGATAACGTATTTAAGTAGGGGAAAACAGGAAAAAGAGGAGGAGAAGATGTGAAGCAGCTGAGCGGGGGGCAGAGAGGGGGAGGCGCGAGCCTCATGGGCCTTGCAGGCCTCACCCTCTGGCCTCCCGCCGGGCAGCCGACTGGGCCCAACTCGGCCCGGCCCGGCTGCAAGAAGTGGAGAGGAGATGAGAAGTGAAGAAGATGTAAAAAGGATCCTGAGAGGCGTCTGCCAGCCTGTTGTGAGGAACAGCTGCAGACGCCAAGGTCAGTGAAGAAGGAGGGGGAGGAGTAATATGGCTCCTGGCCAAGATTCCTCTGCAACTCGTGGTGAAGACCATGGTGGAGCAGGTTGTCCCCCTGCAGCCCATGGAGGTCCACGGAGGGGCAGAGATCCACCTGCAGCCCGTGGAGGACCCCACGCCAGAGCAGGTGGAGGCCTGAAGGAGGCTGTGGCCCGTGGAGGGCCCGCTGGGACAGCTGTTCTAGAGGGACTGCACCCGTGGAAGAGATGACCCACGCCGGAGCAGTTTCACGGAGGACTGTGGCCCGTGGGAGGGACCCCACGCTGGAGCAGAGGAGGAATGCGAGGAGTTCTTCCCCTGACGATGATACAGCGGCGTAAAACAACGCATGATGAACTGACCGCGACCCCCATTCCCTTTCCCCCCCCGTGCCGCTCGGGAGGGGAAGGTAGTAGAGATAATGTTAAGCCCGGGAAGAGGGAGGGGTGGGGGGAGGTTATCTTGTTCCCTGTCTCATTCTCCTGCTAATTTTAGAAAATAAATGAATAGTTTTCCCCAAGTCGAGTCTGTTTTGCCCGTGACGGTAACTTTAAGGATTTCTCCCTGTCCTTATCTCAAACCTTGAGCCGTTTTTCTTATATCATCTCCCCCTGTTCTCTTGGAGGGCGGGGGGAGCGGGAGAGAGACTGCGTAGTCTGGTCCCGATCGGGGCTGAACTACGACAGCACTGCTCACCATCTTTGATCTAGTAAGAAGTCTTTAGAATGTATAATTAAATATCTGTTGTCAAAGAGTAATGAGATCTCCATCAGTATTAGATTAAAAGCCTAATTATGTGCAAGCTAGGACCCTTGCTTTAAAGGGAGTTTCCAGGTAAGTTTGCTCGGCTGCTGCACATAACTCAGCTGAATTGTGAAAGCTGCCAGCTGCCAAGAGTAGAGAAGTGAAGCAAATAGCCTGGCTGGGATGACAGGCTGCAAGAGGTCTTCCTCTGTAACGGGCCCAGTCTGCCAGGAGTTTGGGAGGAGGGAGGTAGATACTCCATACCATGAGGCTGTGCTTAGGAATCCTCCGTTGCTCAGCGAGGCTCATTGAGGGACAGACAATTTGTCCAGTATTATGAGCTGTTCGTTAAAATGGAAGCTGACATGGACTGGTACTGTGAGTTCCCTTTATGGGGAACTACTATAATAGTTGTTATTTTATAACAAATGATATTTTAAAGTGATCTCACCTGCCCTCTAGCATTAGAGATATTTTTTTGTTCGTTTGGCAGTAGAGCTGGATTCTGTTGCAAAGATGTGTGTCCTCTGAAGGTACTTGGTATGGGGAAATGTACTGGCTTCTGTCAAAATCTAGTGTTCGTTTTTAAGCTGGCTGGCAGGTACATGGTTCGTGTGTATTCACAAACGTGTTTCACAAGTGTATGTTCTGCGGTTGGTAAAGGTTATATATTACAAATGGCTGAGAAGGAATTGCTAACGGAGTACAAATTTCCCAGGGGAACAGCACACTAGGGCTGAGCCTTCCCACTTGTAGGAACACGGATGCTGGGTATTTGGGATTATTTTCTCCGTCCCTCGGTAGTGATACTGTCATGCGGTACAAATCCAGCGTTTGATGAACTGTATATTTTTTTTTTTAAAAAAAAAGAAGTCTAATCTGAAATAGGAAGGATCTGAGCATTGTGTTTTTGAATGTTTACTTAGGGAATATTACATCACCATGGTGAAATGGGTAAGCAACACCAAGACTGTGGTGAGATGGTTAAACAGAGCTCAGAATATCTCCATCCTTACGGTTTGTGAAACCACAACTGGGGCTTGCAGCAGGGTAAGTAATTTTTTTTCCTACACTGTCTTTTCAAGGTTTCTTCCTGCGTTTTGTTTTCATATTGAGAAAAAGATTTTTGGAAATCGGTTTGCAGATGCAGTAGCTGCAAGCTGAATATAATTAGTCAACAGGGAGGAAATAGGTGGGAGAAAATTCCAAATCTGGTTAAATGGTTTCATGCAATTAGCAACTTTGAGTGACATTTTCAGAATTACTAAGCTTTGTTCATTCATTAACTTCAGTGGAAACTGCAGTTGCTGAACATTATGTACTTTGGATATAGCTAGCACACTGACAAGCTTGTCTTCTGTCAGATATTTTCAGCTGCATGGTTTCTCCTCTCTTGCACTACAGAGTTTCTTTTCAGATCTTTCTGTCTCTCACAGCTTACGTATGTTTAAGGAGAAGGTATAAAATTCTGATAATTCCTGCAAATTCGATAGCAGAATTAAATAACTTCAGAAAAAAAATAAATTGAAAAGCAACAGGGATGTTTCATTTTAAATGTAAGCCAAGCTGGAATACATTTTTCTATTTGAATCCAGCCACATCCCATCCTTTGACCCAAACTTTAACTTCTGACACTCCTGCATCACATCTCTCCATTTTCACAGTCCATCTTGCCTCTAGAATGCAGTTAGCCACTTTCCCATTCTGAGTCACAGCCTCTTCCCAGAAGCAGCTAAAAGTATAAGTATTTTCTATACATGCTAGTATCAGTACCAACAGATGTTCCACAGTAGAGGGTATAATTTGGCAGCATAAAGGGTTATGAGTGATTAATGATTGACCTCGGAGTCAAAAGGCTCGCATCAGTGTCTGCTACTGAAGTCAGTCGTGCTAAATCGTTAGGGATTGTTTTCAAGCTTGTCTGCTTCTTTTGCTACATAGTGCAAATCGCTTTTCCTGGCTCAGAAACTGCATATAAATTCCCAAACTATGGATTAAGATTGCAAAAAATGAGATTTGTTGATTGGGTTGGTTTTTACCTGGTTCTTGCAAGCCTTGTGCGCTTTTATTAAGGGAGAGGAAACCATTGTGTGCTCCAAGGTCACCTGGCCTTGTCTGAAGTAGGTGTCCAGGGAGCTGTAATCCAAGACACAATATAGAAGAGAGAGACTGAGAAGTCCCACTCCAGAAGAAATAAATGTCAGCGAAGAATTCTGTAGGTGAGAAAGGAAGGATAGAAGTTCAGTGTCACCTCAGTGAGCACAGCGCAGACAGGGCTCGTGCTCATGACCTTGGATGATTCCTCTGCTGGAGTAAGGTGATGCTCTTGTATTCGGTAATGGATGAGGGAATTGTGATAATTTAACGTTGTATCAGACTATTTGATTTCAACTGTAAATTATTTTTTTTTTAACATTTTGCACATGTTCTCAGTTTCAAAAAGAACTGTATAAAACCTGCTGCTGTAGTATCTACAGATCTTTCATTTGCATTTATTTTTTTCTCTTCTCTAATGCCACACTACAACCCATTAAAGCAAGGGTCTGTGGTTTGAAAAGGTCTCACAATTTGAGCTTGATGCTGGCTGTTTGCCCAGTGTTGATGAAGGCCCTAAAATATTCAGTTGTTGGATGATGCCTAGAGGTAAAAAACAGATAGAACTGCATGTGTAAAGCTTCTTGATAGCTAATCAGAAAGGACTGAAAAAGGCATTCTTAGGTCCCCTGTGGTGTTCTACCAAAAACTCTGAATAAAGCAGCTGACTTTGTAATTAAATTATCATTTGTTTCAATGTAAGTGCCAATTTAGACATGTGAAGATTGTAACAAATTGAAAAAAAAAATGGGAAAAAAAACCCCACAAAATAGCTAGAGACCTTTTGCTGAATGTGGGACATATTTTTGATTTATAGCTATTCCATAAAAACATTTTTTTTTTTTTTTTAGAAATATGAAATGCAGTCAGACCTATGGCTTCCTAAACAGGTACAGTATAAATACTATTTCTGGGTATATAATGTGTAATTGCTTCATTGTCATTTTTGTTTAATTATATGTTATAAGCTATTAAAATAAATTTCTTTTAAAATAGAATACTTTTTAGGATCCTGCATTAGTTTAATAGCTGAGGATTATAGCAGTGTCTGTGTAAACTTTCAGATGGCAGCTTGTTTCTCTGGTAGTGGGAATCCCATCACTTAGCATCACACAAAGGACATGTTACTATCTAGCTGACCATGTCAGTAGCGGAAGGAGATACAGACTTTCAGCAAGCAATTCACCCCTTTGAGCTGAGACACCTATCTGGGTTTCAGAGGCAACTGGATGACAAGCTCTGATTAGCTACCTAACTCTTGGGTGGTTAAAGATAGATCAGACAAATCCCATTCCAAGCATGTTCCTATACACTGTGCTGATTTTTTTTCTGGTTGAAAAATAACCTCACCAAATTAAACTCAGTGGAGTTCAAAGATTAGAGGGCATACGGGCTATAATGGGAATGTGTAAGAACAATATTTCTAAATTCATACCCAGAACAATACGTTGAACTAATATGTCCGCAGATGGTTCTGTTTTCATAGCTTCAGAAGAGCTGTCCAATAAATGGATGAAACACATTCAATTTAAAATACATTTCAGGCTTCATTTTGCAATGTGCAAATGAGAAATCATTTTTTAAAAACTATGCTTTTATAGCAAGCCTTTTCCCTTTAGTATTTCTGTGTAAAGTCAGACATGGAGAGACGGCATCACATCAGGCTACAATTTATGGTAAAACTGTGGTTTGGAATATCACCTCAATGTACTTATTTTTTCCATACAACTTTTTTAAAATCAGTGCATGCTAAGCATGTACTTAGTAATGTTTTGCTGAGTCCAGGCCATGGAAACATTTTTTCTCTTCATCACTATTAGTATTTGTCTTGGTCATGAATTGTGTGTTCGTAAAGGACAGAAAGACTATCCTCAGAAGTCCCACTGCGTTAGGGATAAGACTACCCTTTCACTGGGAGGGAGAGTTTGCAAGGGCTGTAACCCGTGCTTTAGGACAAGATGGCACAATGGTAACTACTGGCATGAACTAGATTTAGCTTTAGCCACCACGTTTTTGTTAATCTTAGCAGAATATATTTCAAATCTAAGGATTTTTCTCCAATTGGCTTTTGAGCACAGCAACTACCAAAACCAAGGAGACGAAAAACCTAAGCTGATGTTTTGTTAAGAAGTTCGATGGAAAGTGTGACAAACTAATACAATCTTACATTTATAGAACGAAGAACCAGTTTTCTCCAAGGATGGCAGTAAGTTCTTCATGACTGTCCCAGTGAAGCAGGGAGGCCGGGGCGAATTTCACCACATAGCCATGTTTATTGTTCAGGTAAGATTTGGGTTCAGGCTATTTTTTAATATCCTGGTGGTCATCTAGGACTTTTGCAGAGGACACATGACACATGTTCAGTAGAGTCTGAACAGTTTGTTGTGGTCATTTGTCCTGTTCAGATTGTCACTCAGTGCAGAGGGACATATTTGTAACTTCTTCCAGAATAAATGGAGCTCCCTCTTTTTCCTTAGACCTCTGTCTTTGGTGGCATGTAAGGTCAGTAAATGAAAGGTACTTCCAAAGTACTCTCTCTGGAAGATCTCATATTTTCTTTGTACCTCTATAGACAAGCAGAGACGTTTTGTTGTTAAACCCTTCTGTCAGTAATAATAATGTTTTATAGCCACATTCAAGAGGCCTACAGAAAAGCTCATTTTACCCTCTTTATATGCGCTATATATGCATAATTTTAGTTATCAAGTCCTTCAGAATCTGATCTTACACACAACAGTATAGGGAGAAAATACAGAAAACTTAAAATTTTGTGAAGATTAAGACTCTCTTATTACCATTTGCAACGTTTTCCAGTGGCTTCCATTGCCTAGGGTCATTACTTTTTCCAAAGAAGAATCTGAAAGAAGAAAAATTTGCACTGTGACTGTGAAGGTCACTAGTATGAAGTTGTGATGAACTAATAAAGGAAATTATGCCCTGGAACGGAACACTCCAAGGCATCTATTTAAATCAGCAGAGCATTAATCCAGGTATTTTAGCAGAGCTCTATGACATAGGAGGGATTATCAAGGTACCCAAAACATCAAAATAGCAGGCTTGGCACCAGGCAACTCTATTCTCTCCCTTTAGACAGCATTCTGCTATGAAGATTATTAAGTCTTAAATATGTTCACAATGTACTGCAGACAGAATAAGAGCAAAAGAACTATAATGAAAATTTAACCTGAAAAAGCAAGAACAAGAATACTCATTCACTAGAGTAAATCTATCAAGAAAGAAACAGAGAAGAAAAAAGGCATCAAAGACATGTCAAATTCTATCTTCTAAAAAAACAGTAGCTCAGATGACAATCTGGTAAAGGTGTATTGATACAGTAACCACACAGAAGTTCACACAGGAGCAAAACCATTTAGTCAATCAAGTCTTACTTTGTTTTTTTTTTTTTTTTCCCCTATATGAATAAGTATCTTTAAAATACATGTAATGATAATGATGGAGATCTGAAAATTAACTTGCAATGTTCCCAAGAATGTTACAGATACAATCAAATTTGCCTTAAACCTGTAGGCTCTGACATTTTTCACTACTAGAGAGCCTAGGAAGTTTGATCCTAATTCAGGAGCATATTTAAGCAAAAGATTAAGCCCATTCCTATTCAATAAAATAATTAAATATATACCTGCTTTTAAATACATGTTTTGATCCAACTGGAATTATGTTTAAAGTCAAGCTGATGATAAAGAATTTAATATTCTGTTCTTTTTAGGCAGAATTAGAGCCCTGGGTACTGCATAGCTCCAAAAATAAAAAATACTTCTGTTTTGGCCACCATCACCGTAAATAAACAAGTCTGAATGGTATCACCAATGACAAATTTGTCTTTAAGTATATAGCTGCTCCTGAGAGGAAGAGGAAATGTGATATCCCACATACCAACCATTATTCATCAATAAGCAACATTCTGTGTGGTAATGGGGCTGATACAGAGCAATAAAGGACAGGAAATGTGTTTATATTATGTGTTTTACACACTGCATTAATCTGATTGTCCATTATTTCTAAAGCAAACATGGAGGCATAAAAATTATATTAACCGTTGCACATAAAGTCTTTCGTCACATCAGATGTTTGTCACACTTTGTGAGAGCCACAGTGGCATAACAGGTGCCCTGCAGAATTTAAAGCAGTTGGCAGATTGCCACTACCCAGATGATCAGAGGTTTTTTTTGTGATGGAGCTCAGATAACACTGGAATTTGGCATTCAGATTCTCATTGCTTCTCTGTGCTACTCAGTACAGATATCAGCTCATTAACAGAAATCAGCCTCCAGCTGCAGGAAAGTTAAAACACAGAAGCAACGTGAACATACAGCAACAAAGAAGTAAATTTTAGTGGCTTACTTTAGATTACCTGAATCACTGAGGCTTATTTGTCAATCTTAGTACAAGTGCTGACAAATTATTGTCTTTCTTGGGCTGCATTACTTTGACTGCAGGGTAGTTGGACTGGATGACCTTTAAAGATCCCTTCCAACCCAAACCATTCTATGATTCTACTTTACAAAAGCATGCGTCAATGGTATATTCAAAGCAGGTTAGCCGAACCGTCTAATTAAATCTTCTTGCAAGGGGAGGTTACTGTTTAAAAAGGTTACTGTCTATCATATATTATTTACTGTCTGAATGTAGAGGGCTAGATTTGTGTTTTATTGTTTTCAAATGCTTTTAGTAACCTATGAAATATTTAAAAGAAGCTAATCTCAAAATGGGATTGAATCATGTGTTATGTATCTAGAAATTTCTAGCGTGGGGTTTTGCAACTCTGGAAAGTATATTTTTTCCAACCACAAAATAAGAATTATAAAGTGACTTTAATGGATCAAGGCAAGAACTTCCTGCAAGCTTCATAGATTATGTATTAGGGCTGTAACCTTGAAAAATAACCATGTTTATTAACAATTGACTGGGCTTTTTACTGCTGTTTCTTGTTAAATTCTGTGATCTCAATATTTAAATATATCTTTCAATAATTGCAGCTTCTCTCTCTAGAGAAGAAAAAGTCAGTTATAATAAATCACTAATTTGTATTTTAATCATTCCTGTAGACAGCTCTGAATACCAGAACTTTCCTGAACAAGGGGCCCCTCATCATAAACATATGTACAGCACCTAGCACAGCGTCCTCATTTCAGCTGATACTTGCAAGACTTGTTATAGAGTTACTACCTCCTTCTTTTCTTGTAGATCTGTTAGAAAACAGATCGGTTCTAAGGGACTTGGTTTTGCCTTGCTGGTTCCAAACATGTCTCCTAGATGTCCTCGAGCATTTTCTGCTTTCTAGTTATTGCTGGTGTTGATGTAGAGCACACAGGTTACAGGATGTGGTTCAGAAATACAGGGATTTAAAAAACCCTTTTTACCTTCATGACTTTTTGTAGGCCACATAACCACTGAGGGCACTGTGATTAGGTATGGACTGGTGCTCCTCATTCACAGGGCATGAGACCAGAAAGCATCAGTAGATCCTTCGTCTGACCTCCTCTGTAACTCCTGATGCTCAGTTTCACCCACTAAAGCTGAAATATGACCTCTTTTCTTTACAAAGTTTGTCTTGAATTTGGAAAGAAAGAATTTTTATATCCAGACCAAGCATCATAACCCTAGTGTAGAAAAAATGCTTTCAGTATCTTCATGCTGTATTATAGTGAGGGCTAAAGTTTCTATCCTCAGCGACCTAAGCCACAATTTTACCTGTTGCACTAAGAAGCACTCTCAAATAAGCTTCTCACTCTGTGACTTTCATTGTTTTTAATCTGTGTCTGATGAGGAGTCTGCTGCAAATTCCAGCCAAAGAGTTTGGTTTTACCTGAAAGCAGATATGCATTACATCCTAATATTTCCTAGTTCAGGTCCTGGTGCATTGGCTGAGAAAACTACCATCATATTCTTCAAGAGAGGTTTTGAATGTCCCCTTATACCAGTTATTTCCCTAGGCTCACACTGAGATAGAAACAATTTATGAGAGGGAGAAAAGGGTGCTGCCCAACTTGTAAGCATTTGGGTCAGTTGCCAAAACCTGGACCTTCTCTTAGACTCTTTATAGACCCTGGATAAAGAGAGGCTTCTCCAGAGTGCACGGTGGAGCAGAGGATTTAGGTAGGTTTAGATCCTGTGAACTGACGTGTCTGAGTTTGTGCAGTGCGTTTGTCGTAGAGGTTTGCCTGCCGCCTCCTATGAGTGGAGTGTGATGTTGATGTCCTGTCTTGCTTGGCACAGCATCTTTGAGGTAATCTTGGCTCAGTACAAGCACATGAAAAACGTGAAAGCTTGGTGAGCACACAGTGGTGTAGAGTTTTGGTTACAGAGGTCTGAGTCAGATTCCCCTGCTATGTCACAGTGAAGGAAAAGAAACACTAAGAGAAACAAAATATGTGTAATGACAAGATCTTTAGCTTGAAGTACAATACTTTTATTGTCTGTTGGCATATGGGCAACTGAAAGAAAAATTGTGATGGAGACTGAGATTATTTTAATGACTTTGAAGAGTTTATATATGGGAAGGAAAGGATACTTGGAAGTTCAGGGCCATCAAAATGCAAGGTTTATGATTTAAAGATGTTGTGTTGCACATTAAAGTTTAAAAAGCTGTAGTGAGTAATGACATGCAAACAATCCTACTAGGCAAAGAAAAATGTAACAAGGTGAAAGTTAATATTTTCCATCTTGCTCCAGGCTAAAAACGAACAAATCAGTGTGAGACATCTGACATCAGGAAACTGGGAAGTTATCAAAATCCTGGCATATGATGAAAACACTCAAAAGATGTAAGCACTGTTCTGTTTGTCTGTTTATGAAAATATCTGAATTATTAAAGTAGAATCCATTTAACTGGAAATAGTGTATCTAAAATTAGGTAACAATATTTCTTTTGTTTTTGAGCATTACTATAAATTTTACACTCCTGAGTACAAAAAATGCAGTTGTAAGATAATTTATCTGCCAGTGTATTACTGCATGGGTCTTTATGCAGAGGGAAAAGGAGTATTCTGTGACATCGGTTGACTTAGTTTTTTCAATAAAAGAAATCAACACATAATAGAGCAGTAATAACATTCTAGTGGCCCTTTCCTGGACTCCAGAAAATAAATCATTGTAAATTTTTAGTACTTGATAAAATCTCCAAATCTTCAGTTTTCATGCTTGGTTGGTTACTGCATGAGATCTCTGGACTTCATTTGGGGATCTGATTCAACCTTGTAAATTCAAATTATATAAAGTGATTATCCAAACCCCTGATTTTCACCCAGATCACTCGGAGAGAAATCTTTCCAAAGCCCATCTTAGCACTATTGGTGATTTTGAGGAGCAGTAAAGAACTGACATAAGACATATGAAGGCTCCAGATTACTGTAGTGGGTCTTGGTTAGTCTTCACGTTCATCTGCACAGAGCAAAAAATACATAATATGTCCAGTTCTAATATTCTTTAGAATAAATGATGTTTCAGCAAGGACCTTTTTGAGGCTGCAACAATGCTGTCATCTCCAGTGTTACTGGAGAAACGTCCTTTCCAGCTAGTCCTTCCATGGGCTTTGAAAATCTATCTGTAGAGAATTTCTTGATACTTCTCCAAGGTTCAGATGAAAAAATGAGGCATGGATGCGCTCAGCCCGCAGAGGTGGCAGACTGCATGTGGGTTGTCTCAGCTGCCTGGGAGGACTTCCTTACCCTCCTGCCTCTCAAGGAAACCTTTGTGGGGATTTCATCAAGGACACACCAAGGACTTGCCTTGATATTCTCGCAGCAGCTCTAGTAAGACTTTACATCCACACAACCTTGTCTGTAAACCATTGCCTAGGGTGCTAGCTTCTGTCTCTAGATAGAAGAAAAATGATTCTACAGCTCAAAAAGGCTTTCGGGTATCATAAGGCCTATTGTATTTTATGATATAATTTCATTGTGACCTTTTTCTGCCCTTGGATTTATATTGCAAACTCTGGGAGTGAAGGAGAAACTTTCTCTTCTGTATTTGTAATATGCAGAAAGGAGTCCTGGTTGCTACTGGAGCTCCTGAACGTTACAGAAATTAAACAGAAAACATAAAATTCTGTGTTCATCACTGCTTTAATGTGAAATCATATAGCATCTGAAATAACTACTCCATATACTGGGTCTAAGTTTAATGTTGGAGCTTAGGTTTATATAAAAGTGTTTGATCTTCATGTATATTTGGGAATTTTTAATTTTAAATATGTTATTTATGATGTCTCTCACTTCTTTAAACGCTACCCAGATCAGATTGTTTACCAAACTGAGTTTAACTCTGTCTTTTGTGCACAGTTATTTCTTAAGCACTGAAGAATCCCCAAGAGGAAGACAGCTACATAGGTAAGTAAGAAGTACACGGGGCTCTGTTAACAACTCCTTTGTCTCAAGCCATAAGTGCTATGATGACGTTCTGTGAGCTTAATTGCTGCTTTGGGGCTTGAGTAATCATTTATATTGTGTAAAAATTACACTTGAGCTATAACAAGGAAAGAATCACAGTTTTTTCAAAACTAAAAATGCCAATGATATTTTACTTGTTTAAAAAAACAGAAAATATTTTCACACAAAATGGTTTTGCCATTGTGTCTTCTCTAGTCCTTTTTAAGCATCTAAAAAGCTAAACCTAAACGCAAGCATGTAATATGACTGCGTTTTTTAAAGTAGTGAAAATGTTCTAAATAAAATAATATTTTTGGGCTCTAATCATGCAATTTAAAGTATGTGGGCAAAGCACTACCTCCTCCTTACACAAATCTCAGTGCTTAAATCTGAAGTTAGTGAGGATTTTAATGGTGTCCTATTAACGTTGTTACCCCACAGCACGGCTAGCTATTGGAACCCCAGTCCAATGGTTTTGGATCTTGCCTGTATTGGCCACTTTACAGAACAGTAGTCTACTGAGTCATCTGAATTTTATCACTCTGATGAGCTAATTCTTGGTTTATTGTATTTTATTCCCCTGGAAAATGTTTCTGATCAATGTTTTTTCCCCAGTGTATCAACAGTGGGATCATTGAATCGTCAGTGTCTCTCATGTAACTTCTTGAAAGACCAGTGCACGTACTTCAACGCAAAGTTTAGCCCCATGAATAGGCATTTTTTACTGCATTGTAAAGGTAAGTAAAAAACACATCATGTAATAGTACTGTGTTTGCTTCTGAATTAATCTGTTCCCTTGAGAAGTGCATTACGCTGGAGTCTAACATTTAGCTCGGTAGTGGATTACTCAAAGTTCTGTACAGAGCTTATTGCGAGACTGTAAGTTAAGATGTTCTCTGTAAAAGCTAAATGACAAGTGAGATCAGAAAGCTGCTCCAATCCTATCCCTTCGGTCCTAGTAAAGGACATTGAATTTTAAATTTACCCTAAATAAAAATCCTTCACTAAAAAATGTGGAATTTATAGTGACAGTACTGTGTTCATAACAGCTTCATTATATTATATACTGGAATTGATCTCGTCCTACTATACCTAGTTAAAAAATGAGTGCCTGCTTTCTGTAACACTGTGTCTCTACATGTGTATACATGTATGCATACACTATATCTATAGACACTCACCCACATACGTGTGTGTATGTGTGTGTCCACCAAAAAACAGGTATGGTTTAATCCACATAGGCAGATGCTCTTTATCAATACAATGGCAATAAATAACTTCTAGCTTTTTATTGTTAGCTGCGTTCCTGTAGCACTAAGTGGCACCGACTGGGTTCAGAGCTGGTATGTATAAACAGAAAATTAGAACCAGCCCACACTGAGAGATTCATAACCTACACCCGGGAAATAAACACTGATAAATAAGTAAGATTATAAGAACAGGTTCAGAAAAGCATGAGACAGTCAATAATAAAGCGTACAGCTAGACTTGTTGCCCTTGAAACTTGCAGTATTTTACAAACAGCATTTTTCCGGTATTTTTGCTCAGCTAGCATCAGATTGAAAAGAGTAGAACACAGTTCACCTGAAATACATGTGAATAGCTCATTCTATTTGCACACATTTTTTTCTGTTTCTTTTACAACTGTGTATATTTTTTTTTGCACAAAAGTAAAATACATGCTGGCTCAAGAATTGAATCTATTCAAACAAACAAACTATGAATATATATTGGCTAAAATAAGGTTGGAATTTTTTTTTGGTGGAAGTGCAGCTATAATATATAGCTGATCAGAAAAAAAAATATAAAATACCAACTGTATGGTTTCTACATGGTTAAAGCTGCAGCAGAAGTTATGGAGCTAATCCTGAGGCCCTTATCTGAGTAAAGACTGCACGAGTAATGAGCTCCTCATGGTTTAAGCAGAGGTTTGCCTTGTGTGTGACATAGTCCCTATGGGGAAAGTCTCAGATTCCTGCAAAGAGGGAGGGTTGGTAAATTGGGAAGAGTTTTTTTGCCCTGAATCAGCAATGTGCTAGGGACCCAAAACATACTTTGTTGTTATTATTTTAGCAAAGTGTATTCCACCTGTAATTTTTAATGTGTTCCTTTGATATAAAATTGTGGATGCCCATAGGAGGTTGCACATGGCATTGCTCACAAGCTCATGACTTTCAGTGACTTTAGAGATGGCAGTTCTCTGGGCTGGTAAGGCTGTAGATCATCCTCCCAGGATTAAACCTGCACTCCACTGAGTTGCAACCAGTAGACTGCCCTAAGCTGCAGGTGTTGGGCAGGGATGATAAAACAACGTCATTCGGTTTTCCTACCTCTAACATTAATGTATAGTTGTCAACTTGGAGTTATTCAGAGGTGTTCTCGTGTGGTTCATCAGAGCTTGACAATTACAGCAGCAGCTCTGCAAAATGCCTGTGGTGGGGTGGATGTTTGACAGTATCAAAGTTGATGGCAACATTCACCATAGAGCAGGTATTAAAACTTTTACAGGGAGTTGCTTGTAAGAGTACAAGGTAAGCTGCTGCAAGGAGACAGATGGTACCACACCTACGTGCATACACACTTGTTTTCCCGCAACAAAAAGCCTGACTGAATTGTTACAAAAGCAATTTGCCTGGAAAATCCTTGGGGGACTCTGGACTGGGTTGATCTATACAAGTTTCAATTCTTCCACCTCCTATTTACCGGTGAGCACCTTTATTAGGATAGTTTTTCCTTTTTGGTTACCCTCAGCCAGGAGATCTGTCTCAGTATACCAGCTCTATCCATCTCCAGAGACTCTCTGGAGTGAGGAGTTATTTCTAGCCTAGTAGATGGAGGACCGGCTCTACAGCCTCTTAGTTTGGCAAGCACGTCCTTGTGCTTTTCCATGCTGCTTGTGGGTTTTTCCTTTAGCACTTCATGCACACTGCCAGATGTTAATCTGTCCCCTCAAATAAGATACTTCACAAAGAGAGTAATTGTTTTTCCCATTTAATACAGCAGGAAATAAGTTGTGGGTTTAGTGTTAGTTATAGGAGGTGAATGGGAAATACAGGTGCTGTGCTTAGTCCTGATGAGCTGTAACACAATGCCTGTAACATGTCTGTCTGTTTCTTTTCTGATTGGCTTTTTAATCTACGTAATCTCCCTTTTTCAAAATCTGTCATCATCCTTCCATCTTTTAGTACAACAAATAGGGCTGGCCTGGAAAATGCCAATGCTTTCACCTCCAGAAACTGTCTTTCTTAAATCAGAATTCCGAGCAAAATGACAAATTCAGAAGAAGTAAAAAGAGCTGGAAAAACAAAACAAAATGAAAATAGAGAGACAGCTGAATAAATTATCTTGAAGAGCTAAGGCAGAAAGCTTTGATTTGTCAGCCATCTACCTGTTAAGATTTTTGTCAATAGTCTCCCTTGAGGCAGAGAAAGAAATTGATAAAAATCTTTAGTGGAGGCTGTCAGAGGCTGTGAATAGCATCATGCTATTTATTTCAGGTGTTTAAGTTTCCCTAGGCTCATGCCGTAATTAATTGAGAGAGACAACCTCCTTAGGATGACTCAAAACACACAAATTAGGCTCTGTCTCTGAATTGCTCTCAAAGGGAATCTTTTTTTTTTTTTTTTTTTTTTTTTTCCCTGCAAAAGAAGAGGAGTCTAAAATCCTAATTTCAGAGGGTCCATGCCTTCATCTGCCATGGCGTCCTCAGGGACTTCAGCTTTTCTGCATCATCCTTCCTAACCGAAGAGTGACTGCCTGCGTGTAATTCAAACTCTTGTCTCACCAAGATAAAACTTTATTTCCCTTGCACAAATTCCGTGTTGGGGGTGGGGATGCAACATATTCTTTTGGAAGTTTACACTAGTGGGAGTCCTCAGAGCGGGGGCAGCAATCTCAGCTGTACTTCTGAGTGTGCTGAATGTTTGGTCACCTCAGTTTCACATGCTGTCTTGTGCATTTGCACAGTACTTAATGACATGGAGAATTATTCTGGGTGCTTTTAGTTTCTCAGTGGTACAGTAAAAATATAGTATCTGACATTACCATGAAATAAGATTAAATTACATTACACCTAGATTTAACCGTGATGCTCTTGGTCTTCCAGAGCTGAGCTACCAAAGGAGCTTCTTAAACAGATAAGTAAGTGAAATATGTGGTCATTTTTCAACACCTTTGTAGCTCTTCCATAGAAAACATAAGTGAATATTATCATTAGTTCGTTTCCCAGTCAACCTAAAGTTACCGTTTCTGAATGTCAAACTGCTATATTTTAGACAGTGCCGTTAAGTGCCTCTGTAATTTTTTTATTCTTCACTTCTAGCTAAAACATGGAGATTAAAAAAAAAAAAAAAGCTCCTTCAAGGTGAAGTGGTCTAAACTGCTTGCTGAGCGGGCAGAAGGCAGTCTCCGTTTCACACTTTGATGGTACCGTAGTCTAGCCTGTGTCCTTCGCAAGAGACACCAGGAGTCACTGCTGTGTTTGAAGGGAAGCATGTGTATGGAGCTTCAAGGATCTGGCCTTACGTGGTCACTGATGTGCTTGTTCTTTGTTATTGACTGAAACACTGAGTATTAATTACCCTGCACTTCCTCTGTTTTTCTTCTCTCAAAACAGGGCCAGGCGTTCCAGTAGTTAGCGTGCACAGTACAAGTAATACAGCAAGTGAGTATTCCTTATGGATTAGGTGTATTTTATTGTTGTCCTTGATTGTTTTGGTTAGCAAGGGGGAGGGGAAAAGCATTTACAAGTAAATGAAAGCTAATAGATGGCTCATTCATATGAAGTTCTGTTAATTGCCTTTTAGCAACATCCACATCTGCAAGTGATAAGGAAAGAAGTTAGTCAAAGGATTAAAACTTTTCCAGGCTTTTAGGATATGTTTTATGCTAAGTGCGTATTGTTCTTCTATTTACACTTAAATTAATTAGATGGCAGGTTGATCTTCATCCATTTCACTTTCTGTCTAAATCATGCTGCCATTAGGATACATCTTCTGTATTTTTAGAGATGGTTTTAAAGATACAATCCAATTATCCTGAAGTGAGGTACAGTCTTTGGACGATTGATCATAAAATCTGACCTACATACGATGAACTTAGCCCTGCTCTTATGCTTCTCAAATGAGAGCAACTCCACTCACATTTTCAATGATGGCAGATCCAAGAATAAAGCCTTTTTATGAGGGTATTCAATACCTCTGATTTTCACATTGTACTCATTGCTTTCTCGATAATGACACCAAATCTGTTGCTGTTCCTGGCTGCTTGAGGTGCTTTGTAATGGAAGACTGTCCTTCAGCAGCAGGATTTTCCTCACTTAGATGTTTCTCTGGTGCAGTAGAGGTAACGACTCTGCTACCTTTATCTCCACTGTGGCTCCACATAGCATGAATGTGTGGATTAGAGGAAAGGGAACATCTTTCCATTCAAAAACACGAAACCAGTCCTTACATATCCTGATTTCATTCATTAGATTATCCCCAGAATTTTTCCCAGGTACCAAAAGTCCTGAACTGTACTTATCTGCATCCCCTTTGTCATAGGCCAGCCAGTAGTCAGCCATAACAGTGGACCTAATCTTTCATGTTGAAGTAGCATACTGATCAATAGTATCATGCTATGAAGTGTTAATTAATGTCTGTACTTTGGCTTCTTTTTTTGTTTGTTTGTTTCTTTGTTTTCTTTTAATGTCACTGTTAGTATTTGCAAAGCTCAGTGCCAAAGCACCCCAAGGGTAGGGAGTTTTATCCAGCTCAATAAGGGGTAGCTACTGCTGAAAGTAAATTGACTTCTGTAGAGCTACTAAATTTTGTGAAAGTAGACTTTTGTTCTTTATTACTTGCATCTAAAATAGTGTTGATAGTGAATTACTGTAAAAGAGATTTATGTACAGCATCTTAGAGGAAAACAAAGCAAGTCAGGATAGAGGGACATTGTTGTAACAACAGGAAACCAAATAATGAGAGAGATAATTTATGGTTAATGTTTCAGTGCAAGATTAGATTATCCTCTTCAATTCATAAAAGAATGATTAAGGATTACTTCAATTATTCCATCCTGAGACTATAATTATACCATTTTGGTTGACTGCCCAGAACAAACATTTTCCTTAGATTATCCATTTTGGCCCTAAGTGGAGGGTTTATTTTTTAATTAAAAAAATCTACTTTTTGGAAGCAAGGTCCGTAATTTGAGTAAAAAAGAAAAGGAAAAAAACCCAAACAATTAATCATTCTTTCATGTGCAAAAGGATTGCTTCGAATCTGTCTGCAGCTTTAAACCAAACTGAAATCTTGCTTTTGGTTGAAGTGCAGAAGAGAGAGAAGAACATGCAGTAGGGCTGCGCTGGCTGAATACTGACCTGGAATATCTCATTTGAAAAGGATGCCTGCTGGTGGCTTAGGATATTGCCCAGCAGACTAGCCTTTCCCTGTGACAGTTGCTGTTAGTATTTGTCAGGGATACTAGTATTCATGTTGTTCATCAGCAATTCTGATGTTAGGGCTTAATGAAAACAAAGCCTACTGCAGCCAGAAAATGCAATAAATGCATGTTTTGAGGTAAGCTGATTGCTCAGTTCCTGAATTGCAAAATAGTTGCATTATAAAAAAAAAAAAAAAAATTACAGAGGAATTCATTTACAAGATTTATCATTGCACATTTGTCTCTTTTTCTTTAATTTTTATTTGAATCTTGATTTATCTCCAATGTGATGATTCTCTGTACCTTTCAACTTGCTTTTTCTTCCTGTTTTCTACAGAGTTTTATATTTTGGAAAATAATGCTGTGTTGAAAGAAGCTTTTTTTAAGAAAAAGAATTCCAGGACTGAAATTAAAATGCTTCACATTGAGGATTACGGTAAATTTGGCAAAATGTTATTTTATCAAACCAAAAGCTTTCTTACAACGTTACTATTTTTCATCTGTGTAACTACCAGCCTTTAATGTTTTGCTCTTTTCTTAAAAGAACTCCCTTTACAGTTGTCACTGCCAAAAGATTTCACGGATCAAAACCAGTATGCCCTTCTGTTAATAATGTAAGTATCTGTGTAGAATCACTGAAAATAACAAAAAGATGCTTCATAGACAACATTTAACTCTATAATTAGAATTATTTTTTTTTTTTACCTTGTGTAGGAAAATTAGCTCATGGATTTAAGTTGGTAAATCAAAAGGCTTGTTCTCAGGAGGATTTTGTTATAGGTCCTGTCTGGTAGAGATGCCTGGGTTTTTTTGAGCTTGTCAAACCTATCTCTGCTTCCTTGTACTTTTATGTACGTGAGGCACTTGCCCTTCTGATGGTGTAGCTGTGAGTAGTTCTGCAGTCTTTCCTGGACCCATACTGATCCCTACCCACAGAGGATCTCATTCAGAGCATACGCTCCTTTTTATCCCTGATAGAAATGGGTAGAGCTTCTAAGAGGGGCTCAGTTAAGATGCATAAAGCAAAACTGCTTTTAGGAACACTGGAAAGAAGAAAAGATTATTTTTGAGCATCAATGGCTGAATGCATTCTAGGCACGATCCAAAGTCTGTTATGATTCTAGAAAACCTCTGTGGGAGGAAGGAGGTACTCCCTGACAACCTGTGGTGTTCTTTTAAAAAGAAATAGTGTGCTTATTTCTTTCAGAACAGTCAGCCTTTTGAGTTGCATGTCTACAGAGTGTACAGCAGAGGAAGAGAGCAGAGTCATGAGCATACCTTCAGCCTACCCAGGAAAACTAGTGATGGCCAGCTCAGGGCATCGTTCATTCCTCTTCACCTGAGCTCAGCATGGGTCTGCCGTGGGTATAGAGGGCTTTCCTATACCTACAGATCTTCTTCCAGTCCCATTTGGAAGGAACTGATGTGAATTTCTCTAACACAAGTGTAGGAGTGCACTGCTCAATTCAGGAAACTGCCACGATAGCTGAGCTGTGTCACCTGGATGAGACCTCCCCTTAGTGACAGCAGAGATCCTTCTTCTTGTATGTGAGGTCAAATTTACAAGCTTGAGCTGCTGAGTGATCCCAGGTTCTTCTACTCAGATCTTAGATAATAGGACACAGAGGCGTAAACTGGCTTATTTTAAAGTCCCGTTTGTCTTCAAAACTCAGGTTTCTCAGTTGTATTTATCTGCAGTTGTGAAGGCATTCTGCTTTAAGTGGCTCATGAACACGCTTTTCTTTTCTTGTGGAGAAACAGGACACAAGGTTTATTTTATTTTTGTGGTATTTGCTAGCACGATCTTGAAGCATGATTATGTTTTAAGCAGCTCTTTTAAGTGTCACAAAGGCAAACTGACTCTGTGAATTGACACCAGCTGCATTACAGGGAGTTGCAAATACTTGCGCTTTTTTTTTTTTTTTTTTTTTTTCTTTCCCCTGAGAGTAAGGAAACACTAAGGTGTTAGCAGTGAAATGTTTTCCTTTCTAAGGATCCTGGTAAACCCACAATCTGCCATATACAGTTATGGTAAAATATGAGGCTATATACTCAGTGTAAGACCTAGAGAAGACAGCAGGGAAGGATAAGAAACCTGGAGGACAAGGCCACAAATGATAGAAAAAGGAAAAAAAAAGAAAGCTAAGGAAATACTATTAGGAAATGGTTTTAGGTATCAGAAGTTGAAATAACTGAGAACAGTACTGAGGCAAGGTCTGAATGTAAACCTATCAAAGTTTTCAGTATCCAGTGAGCGAATAATGTGGCCAGGTCATAATGTATGGATATGTTTTGTAATTGGTTTGGGGTGGTTTGTTTTTTTGTGATGTGCATGTGGGATACAAAGGAAAATCATCCACTTATGAATACAGATTGTGGCATCTACATTAATAAGATGGAGACTTTGCTTTGTTTTAGTCAAGTCTTTACCTTTGCAATACTAAATTCTCAATGTTAGCATTAACAGGATTTATTTTTAGAAAATCATATACAATAATGAACTTATGATATTGAAAATTTGAAATCTGTCCTGGCTCATATAATGTTACATGTTTTGTGTCCTCCTTGTCCCTAGAAGACAAAGAAGTTATATTTCTTCAGCAGCTTTTCACAGACTTTAAACTAAGATTGCCAGCAATCCTTTTTTGAGTTAAAGACATCCCCAAATGAGATATAAAACTGAAAAACTGTCACTGAAGTTGTGGGAGATTCCCTTGTGGGATGATTGTTTGAGCCTAATAAAATCTGCCCAGCTCTTGAGAAAGAACGATTGGAAATATTTGTGCATGTAGAGGGTAATTTGTTGGCCCAAACAACTCCAAATTTACATCTTAAGATTTATTTCATTATCAGAAGTACTGCTTTCAAAAAAAAAAACCCACAAAAAGTAGTATTCAAGTCCAAGAAGAACATGTAGCTTTTGCAGGAAACGCTGATTAGTTGTATGTATGGTGTCGTTTCCCGAATATTTGACTTCCCTGAGTCCCAGAGTGGTACTGTTAGGACTGACTGAGAAACACCCTGTTCCTACTGCAAGAAGTGTTAGACAAGAATTGTATTACCGGCTGATAACAAACACTGCCTTTCATATTGTTCAGCTGCACCTACTTTCTTGCTTACATTCTCAGCCATGATACAATTATTGTTATGTTCCAGCTCTTGAAAATCTGAAAAAGAATGCTTACCCATGTCCTTGGTAGGAATGTTGGTTTGATTGTACATCCATTTTTTGGGAAGGAGATTCTATGTAACATCTTGATCCAGGCAACATACACTTAGGTTTATATAAAGAGAAGATATGTATCTGGAAAAGTAGAGTATTAGCAGATATGAAGTGGGTTTTGCTTTCCATCTCAGTAGCACTGCAATTTGACAAGGACTTAAGGAAAAGAGAGGGAGGAAAGGAAGGAAGGTGAGGAAAAGAGAAGGTGAATTTCAGGTTGAAACTCACATAATATGTGTCTGCGGTGCAAATTAAATTCGTAGTTACATTCATACAAGCTTCTAAGTGCATATGGGCTTTGTCCCCTAAGCTACAGGGTCAATATGGCATATAAGATCTAACAGGCTCTGACTGGCTTTTTGGCTGCAGTTATTGCTTCAGAGTCACTCCAAACCTCTGGTGAAGACTCATCTTCCCTGTGTCTTACATTTTGCCAGGATCTGGTTTGCCTGTGTGGTCTGTAACGTTCATCATAAGGACTTTGTGAAGATTCATCCATTAGCAGTTGCAAAGCATGCTGCAGTGCTCAAATAGAAGATCGTTGTATTGCTGTGTTAAAATTTATGTCCATCTGTATGGCTGGCCTATCTAACAGGTCTCATGTAGAAACCAGTTACGTTGGCTAGCACTATTTTTCTTTCCAAAATTGTGATGCATAGGCCATAAAATGCTAAATAGATTATAACATTCTCCTTTCTTCCATTTGTTCTCCTAAAGCACTAATACATTTCACACTCAGTTTCCTTCTGATATAATACATACAGTGTAGCTATAGATTAGAGAGATGTACAGTAATTGCTTGAAAGACTGATTATCAGCTCTTTTCTATATAATTAAGATCAAAGTTTAAATTTCAGATTCTTGATTTTTCTCATTATGGTTAACCTTACTCATTAAAAAAAAGTTGGAAGATACACTCCTTGATAACACACAGGAAATTATTAAATAAAGACTCTGGCATTTAATCTGGGTAATAAAATGAGAGGTGATGATCATTCTTTATTTTTTCTTGAACATAATTAACCTCATTCCTTCAAAATCTGTAGCTAATGTATCTTAAATGTCAGCATTTATTATTTAACACCATTTGAAATTGTCCAATGTGTAAGTGGATATTGTAAAAGTGAGTCAGTGGAGAGATTGTTCTGATTTTTTTTTGGGGAGGGGAGAGAGGAGGCAACCCAACAGGTATTTTCCAAAGTCACAGTGAGTTGTCTCCAAAAGGTTTTTGGTTTTTTTGTTTACTTGTTTTCTTATATTTTGGTAGTAAACGGGAATCACTTCACCTGTTACTGAAATTATGAAAGTTTTGGGCCTTGCACAGGCAATCAAACCTGTTTATGCCTCCAGTTAATACCCTCTCAGGACTGATAGCAAGATAAGACAGTAGGGTTGGAAGTGAGGATTTTTTTACAGCTTCAGGAATAACTCATTAAAAGACTAGAAGAAATGTAGAGAAGCATAATGCAAGTATTGGGAAATATTTGAGATCTGAGGTACGGTAACACTTTAAATAGCTGTCTTGTGTACCTTTCATTTGTTGTAAAGGATATTACTCATTTGAACTGGCAGCTCTTGCCAAGTGGAGGAACAGTGCTTGGCTGCATGGTGAAGTGTGAAAATATGGGGTGGATTCCACTACTTTGATTGCAATATGCTTGCCATGGGAGCATCCCTGAAGACGCTGTTGTTTGGCCAGTTCTTCCTCTATAAAACACTGTCAAAGTTTACTTTTTGGGGGATCCCTGAGTTGTGTGAATGATTCACTGATTTCTTTGCAAGCCTTCCATTTCAGGCCTGTGTCCATCCTGCCTCTGCCCAGTGTGGCAGTATTTCTCTGCTCTGTTGTGTTTCTGTTACATCAAAGTATTTGATGGAGAGTCTTTTGGTTTTAACTCTTTTAGATTTTCTTCCCCATTATTTGAATTTTATAATATTTGTCAAGGCCTAGAGGGAGAATTTATTTAACTTAGTTTAAAAGAAGGCCTCTTTCAGCTTCCCCTACTCCCACTTCCCCCACTGCAGTACATATCTTACGATGTGAATAAAATGCTCGTTTCATCTTCCTTAGACAAAGACAAGAGGAGATTCAAAACTTCATCTCCTTTTCTTATGACACAGGACAATGTTACAGCTCTTGTTCTCAAAATTGCATTTTAAAAGTCTTTAGCCTCAAGGACTTCAGAAAGCTATTTTAAGGATAACAATTTTACTTTTTGTACTATGCTGTCTACTTCAGTCCTGTCTTTCAGGTGATTCCACCCTAGTAATAGAATCACTTCTGGTGGTGTGTTTTAATTTGTTTGGCCATATCTGCAGGGGGGAGTTGAAAACACACTGTCTGGTTTTAGTTGCAGTCTGCTATGTCTAAATAGGGTGTATGAACACACAGAAAACATTTGAGACTTTTTGTCCTCAATGTTTGAGGCTATTCAGGTTCCCTGATTTTTGACCAGTAACGATGGGTGTGCTTGAAAGCTGATGCTTGTGAAAGAGATGCTCATGAAATCTGAAAATGAAGTGGATTGGTCTGTTACGCCAGTTTTGCAAAACGATCTTTCCCTACTCTATTTCAATGTAAGCAAAAGATTACTTTTATCAGTAATATTTCTTTGCATGGATTTTATCATCTGAGTTGCAGTCTTTCTCGCATCAAGTTACCTTTTCTATATGCTGCATCAAATCCGTTGTTTTTTTCAGGAATAGAATGAGATGTACTGGAAATTAAGCAGTGATTATAGTAGTTATTTGCCCTGTATGTTTTAAAATTGTCTTCCTCCTCTTTCCCCGCCACTTGGTCAGCCCTACAATTTCTAAAATTCCTATTTAAAATCATGCCACTTCATTTTTAAATGGTGCAAAACCTGGAACAAATTTTGCTGAAGTCATGACAGCAGAGAGGCAGAGGAGTGTATTGCTCAGACTACAGCAGCAACAGCCTCTCTGGTAGCACTGTGTTATTCCCTGTAAGCTGTAACTCAAGTCATGAAGAGACTTTAGTTTAAGCTTTTGGTTATAGAATCTGAGAGAACAGGTTCTTCTCTTTTCAGCAATATATGAACTTACGATAAGCTGCCCCTTTCTGAGATGTATGTGACTGCCTTGCAAGAAGCATACAAATTACCCACTGAGGTCAATGATATTGGTGTATTATTGATGGCTTCTGTCTATTTAAATGGTACCTCAGTGGTGAACTTCAGCAGCGTGCCCGAGTTGTCAGCAGTGGCGCTGCCACAGCAGACTCATAATCTGAGGGTAGTCGCTGTCAAAGGCACACCCTAGGCAGCTCTGAACCTTGAAAGTCAGGAGTAAAAATAAAAAAGGGAAAGTGCAAGTGCTGTCACTTACAAGGAAAAAAATAATGAATCGGGAATTATTAGACATAGTCTTCATTTGAACCGTTCTGCTTTTGTTGTTTGACTCTGGAGAGGATGCTTCTTGAGGAGCCCTTGAGCAATGTTGAAGAGCCTGTAGCTTTGCGTAGTCCGTTTGGTGTTGGCTTCGATTTTGCTGTAGTGCTTTGGCTAGTCGAGGGTTCCCTTATGGCCGTCCATAGTCAGGTGGGAAGACGACTTCTGCCTTTGTGTTACACCCAACTGTAAATGACGGGGACTTTCTTCCAAGGCTTACTAGTGGGGTCAAGAAATAATTCTGTGATGAGAGTACCACTGAACAGTAGTTAATCATAATTAGACTGTAGTGATGAGCATAAAACAAAAACTGACCTTGGAGATAGCTGTAATCCTAGGACAAGCTTCACAT
The DNA here is from genome assembly GCF_036417535.1 of Chlamydotis macqueenii. NCBI lineage: Eukaryota > Metazoa > Chordata > Aves > Otidiformes > Otididae > Chlamydotis > Chlamydotis macqueenii. The sequence continues at coordinate 9,176,151 of NC_141561.1, forward strand.
ATCAGGCTGTGCATCTATTATTACACCATAGTAACAAACTTACCTTGTTACAGAGCCCTCAGAGTGATGTTGAAAGTTGTATAAAGGTTTAATATCTTGCTGAAGGCCTCATTTAAAAGGTTAAAAGTGGGACCTAAATGGTGCATAGAATGTATGTTGTCTCTCTGTGGAGGACAGAAGCATACCTCAGATAATGAGTATCATTTTATAGTAGCAGCTGAAGAGTAAAGAGACTTTTAGATGCTAATGGGAATTTTGACACGTACCTCAATGGAAATGGCTTTAAATGCCTCTTGCAGACGATATATATGGACATTCTTTAAATAAATTAGCCACCGGAAAATTGCTTCCAAAAGCAATACGTCAAACAACCCATCATGCAGGATCGAAGATGTATAGTATTTGAAATTAGAGCCTAAAAGTAACCCAGCTGTGCCCTCCAGAGAAGGAGCTTGGGAAAACAACACTATCAGAGAATCTTGCTGAGGTTCTGTCTGTGTTCTTTCTTAATAGAAGAAATTATCGGAGGGTGTCATCTTTCATTTAAAACCCTTTTTGGTTTTAAGCACTTTCTGGTATAGAGAAAGGCTTCCCCTATTCCCAAATGTCTAGGTATACAACATAAATATATATGTACTTGCATGTATGTGTAACCAAATATAGAACATGTGTAAAACAAATATGAGCACTGTATTTGTTTTGTTCTTGTATTAGGTGGGAGGGAAGCAGGCTGACTCACGGTATTGTCACTTGGGTAGGTGCATTAAACTGTTGGAAAGATACCTAGCCAAACAGGGATATTTCTGACGTGTTGTTTTATTGTGGAAAGTTAGAAGAACTTAAACAAATTGTAACTGGTCTGAGGCTGCTAATATTGGAAGTCATGGTAAAAGCTCTGTGACAACATTTATGTTAATGTAGAGTGCTTCTGAAAACCTCGCTCTCTACAACAAGGAGAAATTGAAAGAATTGTTCTGCTCATGCTCTTGCTGTAAACAATAATAGTAATACACTTTTGAATTGTGTGTTTTCTGCAGAGCTCACTTGACAGTCAGTATTTCCAAATTCATTGCTCTGCATTGTTAGCAGTTAGTGTAATCACAACTGAATTGGTTAAGCAAACAAAAAAAGGCCGTTGCATTCTTTTTATAAAGCCAAGTATAAACTTGATGCACAAGATAACGGTGAATCAAGCATAACATGTTGTGTGACTGAGTCTATAACTAAGTAATCCTGATTCCAGTGCATGATATAGCAATTACCTAGGTAGATCTGAGTTTGAGAACATATGTTTTCATCCTATGCTTGCTAATTAATAGAGTGATTACCTTGAAAATGTTGTATGTTATCCACAGCCAGACACAGATACTGAATCAGCACATTATTGTACATGTAAGACAGTAGTTATTGTTAGATTTTTATCTCTCTTTCCTCCCCACAGGTTTATGTAAGTCTCTGGCAAAATAATAATTTCTGTCTTCATCTTTCTTTCACCTTAGGTAGCATATTCCCACAGACACTGTTCAATCTGATCTCCATACAGCCAGCATAGACACTTTCACATTTTAATTTGCATTCAGTTGACAGATGCAGCATGCATAGAAGTATTTTGCATTTTGTACAACTTCATGGTAGCCTGCTCTCTTATTCTGTATTTATCTTGGGGGAAAAATAATGACAAGCCTCCCTTTTAAAACTGACATTTTATTTTCTTTGGAAGGAAAATAGTATATTTGGCTTCAATGGAAAATGCTTATTGTTCCTCCAGAAGTTGCATTCTCCCATTCTGTTCCACCTTGTCTGCTGTAAACCACCGGTTTTGGTTGGGTTTTTTTTAGTCATAAAATAAACTTATCACTCTTGCCTGCATCCATTTCTTCCTGAGAATTTGGATGGAGAAAATATAATTTTCTCCAGTGTGTACTTCAGTCTTCTTTGTACCCTATTTCAAAAAATCCATTCAAGGATAAAATAACGCAATTATTTTTGTTTTCTAAGATGACACACTTCCTAATAGTATTATATATCCTACAAAATTGTAATCAGGGTACTGAATGAATTTTCCTTTTTGTTTGTTTAGTGTGACCTAACAAATTCTACATGAGCGTTCTCAGAACTGAGCTAACCATTAGCGATTATGGTTTGGTTTTTTTCACTTTATTAACCTATAAGCAGCACTACATGCTTTAGTTTTCTGTTTCTTTCTATAAAGTATAAAGAAATTATTTTGCTTACTACTACTGCATTGATACCAGCACTAGCTACTGTGATGGTGTCGATGGAAGTGACAATAATTCAACAGGATTGCATAACCGCCTGAACTCTGCCATCTAGGTTAAAAAAAAAATGCCGGAGAACGGCAAAGTGCATCACGTTGTCAATAGTCTTCGTTTGTGTCTGGTGTGTTGGTATTTGCAGTGATGAAGCTCCAGGCAGCCAGTTGGTTACAGATAAGTTTCACATTGACTGGGACTCAGTGCTTGTCAACTCTGATAATGTCATCGTAGCTCGATTTGATGGCAGAGGGAGTGGATTTCAAGGCCTTAAGATTCTACAGGAGGTCCACCGATGCTTAGGATCAGTGGAAGTGAAGGACCAAATAGCAGCCGTAGAGTACGTATGTGCAAATTTTTCTTTCTTTTACCCCGTTTCCACCTTGATGAGCAAGCATTTTTAACTGAAACTGCCCAGAGTATTTTCTTTGCATACTGTATATCGTTAATATCTTAATGTTTATTTTTAATGCAGTTGCAAATTTTGAAACAATAATCTTTTCATTAAAACAGCAAATAGAAGATCGAAGAGGTGTTTGCTTTTTGTGTTGGTGCTTCTTTTTGGTAAAGCTATCCCTCCATGTGCAATCCAAGTACGCTGGCTGAGCTAATCCATATTTGTCAATATTCTGTAGGAAAATTTCTTGCAGTGCACATGTTAATGTTTAACTGCATTTGTGTTAAAATGTTTTAGGCCTATACGATAGGATACTGCTGTCATTTCCACCGCAGAGTTCTGGAGTAACCATACGAAGCAAGTGGAGTCATAATGGTGTAAATGAGAGCAAAATTTGGGCAAATGTCTGATATTTCTCATTTACATTATTGTTCATAGACTGATACAAATCCAGCAGCTGCAGGAGAGAGTCATTTCCATCTGTGGAGTAATCACACATGGATTTGACAACACTCTTTCTTTACTCAGGGTGCGCACATCAGAATGGCTGATATCAAGGTCTGGATGGACTTTTTCCAGGGATTCTTAAAGAAAGACAGATTTTAAGCCAATTTTTTTTTTCTTCTTTTGAAAGAGGTTGATTCTTCAACCATTGCATGAGTAGACAACTGTCTCTGACATGACATTCTTGGGCAATAGGGCTCCGGGTATTCAGGTTGGTCAGGGATGGACTGTGTTGAGAGGAGCAATTCAAGGGGACCCCTGCAAAAGGGCCATCAGCAGCGGGCCATATGCTGTGTTGTGAGAGCTGAGCTGTCTGCTCAAATACTGAGATGTTGTAGGTTAAATCTGGCCTCTTTTTTTGGATGCACTGTGTGGGAAAGAGGGAGGATGCCCTTGGCTGAGAGGAGGTACTGCGGCTTTTCTGTATGAAATTCACCATTGCTTATTAATGGCCTCGATGAGAGAATTAATTGGATAATTATCTAGATTCCAGAAGTCGCATTCATCTTGCCTTCCTTTAGCTGTCAAAAAACTAGGCACCTGGTCAAAGCTAGTCATTTAAGCTCTAGTTGGTGGAAAATCCTGCCATTTCTGGAGGGTGATTCTCCCCAGACTGAGATTTCCAACATGGATGGGGAAGAATGGCTGTTCAAGGGTGTCTCTCTTATCTCTTTTAGCTGAAGAGCAGATGTAAATGGGCAATTTAGACAAAATGCTCAGATTCCGATACCTAAAGTTAGGTGAGATGAGCTCAACACCAACTGTTTGCCAGAGAAGGAATTGAAAAGCAAATCACATTTCCCAGTGCAATAATACTTTTATTGGTGTTATTTGTTCTTCTGCCTGATCTGCATGTATGACAATTCCTTACTGTACAAATAATTTTCTTTACATGCTAGATTTAGCAAGTAAAATTCACCATTTTACTTTACCAAAGTAAAAAAAAATATTTTTTTTTTCTTTCAGATCACTATTGAAACAGCCCTTCATTGATCCGAAGAGACTGAGTATATTTGGAAAGGTAATGATTCATTATTCTATTTATCTATTTTCCTAAGACAATTTCAATTATTAAAAGAGGGGGAAAAACCTTCCATAATTTACTGTATGTTCAGTATATTATTTTTTTTTCTCCAAAGGAATATTTGGGATCAATCCAATCAGTTTTATGGTACTGCAGTATTTGTGTTTCAGAATCTGCAGGATAAAGTATTTGTTAAAAAACGTGTTTTCTTTAGAAATTTGTAATAGGGCGTAGGTTTTTGTGAACGTTTGTTTCTTAGGCTTTTATATTTGGGCTGCAGCTAAATTGACAATGTCCTTTTAATACAACTTTTATATCTGAATGTTTTACTGACCCCTGAAGTTAGCTGAGTAGCAACTCTGTGGTAGTGCCAACAGCTTCCTTTATGCGCCATCTAGAAATAGCTTTGCTATTTTGTCAGCTGGCTTCCCTGTGTGACATGTTGTTGCCCCAACATGATACAGAGCAAGGCAAAGGCTTAACCTTTAGTAACAAACTAAATAGCATTTTAATGATGTCTTTTAAAAAAAACACCAATTAGAAACACCGCATAATTGCTCCTGTGTCTATTAACTAGCATGTGCAGCCTTCTTTTTTTTTTTTAATTAAAAAAAAGTATTTTCTTAAAAATGAAAATGTTTTGTGCCTTTGACCCCAAAGCAACAACAAACCATGATCGAGTAGCTAGACAAACCCCTCAGTCATCATTTATGAGAACAACATGTGCTCCACTGTGAAACCCATTAGTTCCCATCCCCACTCTGCTACTGACTTGCTGCAAGGCCTCAGGCGAGGTGTTTAACCTGCGTGTCTCCGTCTGTCTGAATGCAAGATGAGGATATTGATATTTGCCTCCTGCATGGTAGCATTTTGAGCACTAATTATTGTTTATGACTATTATTAGTGTTCCATATGAATGTGACCTTTCTCAAAGACTTGACCTGAAGAAATGGTCATTGCAAGAATTTCGGTAGCATCAAAACCAGTATTTGGTTTGTAGGGCAGCAGCCAGAGATTTTTCAGCTGAGGATGTATAAGCAGGGCTGATTCCATCCACCAGATGATCATGGCACACATTTCTCAGATTTTAGTGCCCATTACCAGTGTATATGGAAGTACACACACATAGAAGCATCTACATTTGTCCCTATCCTCTTCTCACAATTGATTGAAAATGTTATTTCTGAAATGAAATCACTAAGCACCCCAAATTGCTCACCTGTTTCCAACTTCAGAAATTCTTTACATTGCTACTTGAAAATTCCCGCTTCTTTTCTATAGGAGATTCAGCAATATCATGTTTCCCAACAGTGACGTGATGAGACAGTTACCATAGAGCCTACATGTAAACATGGTTTACATATGACCCAAAGGCTATCCCCCAGAGTTATTTTCTTTCGCAAAATATTATTGATGATTATGTTCCTGCATTTATTTTCTGAAGGAAAGATTGAGGAATGAAAAGTGGAAATGTGAGAAAGCAAAGAGCAAAAACTGTGAAATTCTATAAGCTTCAACGCTGCTTTGAATTCAGGGAAATTTATACTTTCCAAGTTAATGTCTCTCAGTTGTTTTCTACTGTCAAACAAAAATTCTTAAAATATAAAAGTCAGGTTTAGAATTAAGAAAAAAAAAAGTCTATTTAACAGCTTCCTAGGGTTAATTGTATTTCCTTCCATTCTGCTTATTTTAGAGTCAATTAAACCTTCTTTGAAACTCATTTCCTTTCTACTATGTACAACAACGTGATAGGAATATTTTTTTTTCAAGTGATGCACGATCCAAGGGCCTTTCTGACCTGTTACACAGCAAATTGTGTTTCCATGTAGTCTGCGTTTTTGTCATGAAAGTAGAAAGAGAGCTTGAAAATGAGTTACAACTTCACAGCCAACTAGCTTCTTGAAAATACAGCAATTAGGTTGTAACTGCAGAAATCCACCCAATGAATGAGGCGTTGTATATCCTTGCATCAGAACATGTGAACTGTTTTCTGCATTGTCGTTGTGAAGTGCTTCTAAAAACGTGATCTTGCTGTGTAATGTTTTTGTCCTGGAAAGCCTGGCTGGAAGCAAGGGCACAAGCACAAAGGAAATAAATTCCCGGGAGAACTAAACGAAGCTCTTAATGAATACAAGGCATAAATAATAAATAACCTGGCAATAGCTATGCTAGGATTAAAATTTGTGCTGTGGAGCTACTGGGAAAGACACAGAATATTAAACAAAAGCAAAAGTAGAGAACCCAGAGGCAGAGGAATGTTGCTATTCCCTTAAACTCTTTGAATTATACAAGTTATTGGCGCCCACTCGGAAATTCTTTCTTAGGTGAAATCTACTCCTGCACATGGACAATTCTGGGCGGCTGTGTGCCTCCCGGGCTGGAATTTCTATGAGAAAGGGATAACTTAGCTCCTCACACTCCCTTAAAAATCCATCTTATATTCTGTGTTTTCTTTTGTGTGTCTGTTTGCGTTTACTATAGGTTGATTCCAAAGAACACTCTTCTTTGCTTATTTTTCTTAACTAAGTTAAAGGATTTTCAAATATTGCCATTCTTCCACAGAAATCATCTACTCATTAAATATTTAGACATAAAGAACAGGAGCAGGCAGGATTCAAAGAAGTCCTTGAGAAAACTCTGTGGGCATTGATGCACAATATTCTTTTTTGGGGGTTGGCTGGTGTTTTACCTTTTTCTTTTCCCTGTCATGGGACAATATCTTCTTCCTGCAATATCTTGTGTCAAACACAAAACAACAGCAACCACAAAATACCTGCAAAAATCAATTTTCCAGCACTGATGAAGGGAAAGCAAAGAAGGCAAATAGAGAAATTTGAAGAGCCCCTAATATATGAGAAAAATCATTGATCCCAGACTCCACGATTCAGAATTTCATTTTCTGTGGGTCTAGAATGATTGTCAGTATACACATATGGATTGCCAGTGTCATTCCAAAAAAAAAAAAACTGTGGTCTCAAGTAAAAGCTTTCATGTTTTTGTGCAAAACAAAGCTTTCATGACTCTCTTGTGGCACAACTCCTCCTGGGGAATGTATTACAGGCTTTGCAGATGAGATGATGAGGAGATGTGCCATAGGGCAGATAAATGTAGTGAGGCAAGGAGAGAGCTCTCTCACTTCTGCCCCACCTCTCCCAGCTTCTTCGTGCTGTCTGTGCTCCCTTCTTTTTAACACAGCCGTGTGATGGGTGCCCCTGTGAACAGAAAGTGCATCCAGAGATTAGCATAATATTGAGCAATGTGGCTGTGGACAGCTTTTTTTTTCTGCAAAACAGTGGAGGATCTGTAGCTCTCTGTGGTATGTCTGTATATGTTAGATGATGTAGCAGAAACCTCTTTAATAGCAATAGCAATCACCGTAAGATTATACTATTAGATCAGCACAATGGTCTTCAATTTTCTTTTTGCTAAAAATAAATGAATGAACTAAAATGTCAGTATAATTTCCGTTGTTAGGCATATGGTGGTTACATTGCATCAATGATCCTGAAATCCAGTGAACGACTCTTCAAGTGTGGAGCTGTGGTGGCACCAATTACAGATATGAAGTTGTACGGTAAGTATTTCCTGCCTTACAGCTGTGTGATATCTATTCAAAACATCTTTTATTCATGGAGCTACTATTCATTTTAACTAAGGGCAGATATTGTACTGATATAATCTAGGTTTTGTTTCACTGTCTCGTACTGGGCACAGGCTATGGACTGGGACACACAGGAAATCAGACCAGGTTACTTCAATGAGCAGGGGGTTTTGTGGGGCTTTTTTCAACCATATGGAATTATTTTAAATGGTACATTCTGGTTTTAAATGAGCATCTCTCTGTTGACTTAATGGTCAGAACTGTTGAGTTTTAAAAGAAAAGTAATTTTGATGAATTCACAAATTTTTGTTTTCACTTTGACAGCATCAGCTTTTTCAGAAAGATACCTTGGTACTCCATCAAAAGAGGAAAATACCTATCAGGTAAGTTACGTAAACACATAACTTAAAATGACAGTTTTAAAATGCAATTCAGTTACACCTTTGTGTGTGTTTGTTTGCTAGGCATCCAGCGTATTACACAATCTTCATGGTTTAAAAGAAGCAAATTTGCTACTAGTTCATGGGACAGCTGATAGTAAGTATTTACAAATGCAATTACATTTGGAGTCGGAGTTTTTAATACACAGGCATTCACAGGCAGATTAGGCACACACCTAGCAAGTACACTTTTAGTTTCATTATCCCTCTGATAGGATTTTTTTATTTTATACCAATTCTCACGTCTAACTCTAAACTGATGACACTTTTCTTTGCTGAATATTCTTACCTTTTAGATGCTGTGTATTCTAATTTGTTCAAGTCTTGTGGACCACTGTCTTGCTAGTGGAAGGTATTATATGAATTATTAATAGAACAACATATATTTTTAATGATATTTTAAATTCATAGAGATTCTGCAATTGAAGAAATAATTATCGGTACAGTTGGTGAAGTACAGCAACGAATGGAAGGTTAAACTTTTCAGCTACTTAATTACAGCGTAGTGCCAAAGCTTCTGAAGCTGAAACTACAGGGAACCTTTTAATAGCACCAGTACTTTTAGCAGGAGTTTAAGACAGAGAATAAGTAAAACAGAGGGGTGCAACCACTGTCCAGTGTTTTTTCCAGAGTAGAGGGGAGAGGGACAGAGGAGATACACTGCGTGGCTGAGCAGGCATGAAGGTCTCAGACTTGGCTGATTGCAAAAGGCAGCAATTTCTACCCCTCTGAACTTGGAGCTAGAGGGAATTGGGACTCTGATAGATGTCTGAGCAATACGGTGTGTTCAAGGCTAGGACTCTGATTGCCTGCTGCCCTTGCTTAATATCACATCTAGTGACACTGCCCGGCCCACATGCCAGCCTAAGCTCTGCGGTGTTAGGACGTGGTAATAAAGTTGCTTGGTTTTACCATACAAAGATTAAGTTACTGATATGTTGCAGAAAGTCTATTACCTAAAGAAGTATGGGCTGTAATAACCCTGTGCAAGCAGCAGAAAATCCAATGTCCTTTCCTTTAACACAGTTATAAACTGTCATGATATTCAAACAGAATGATTTTACATACCTCAACTATCGCAGTGTGTGGAATTCCAGGGTAGAGAGTGGAGGCCTCATGGAGTGCCTGGAAAGCAAGGCCTCCCTTGGGGCTTCCAGCTCCTTCTCCAAAACCTCCACTGTTAACACCCTGCGTCCCTGGTACTGCTGGGGCTGTGCGCTTCTGACCAGAAAGATACTAAACCTCAGAGCCAGTAATTACAGAGATTTGAAACATTTTCAGTCTAAGCTGTTGGATAGGCATTTCATATTAGCTTAGCTTTTTCTAATACTACCCAAATGTCGTTGTCTTGCAGCTAAAGTCCACTTCCAGCATTCAGCGGAATTAATTAAACATCTAATAAAAGCTGGAGTTAATTACACTATGCAGGTATGTGCACCTGTGACTTCTATAGACATAGTTCAACATTTAACCTCGCATTGCTTTTTCTTCCCCGAGAAGGAGCCCCACTACTACAATGCACTGGTATTACCTAAATTGGCAGTGAGAACTCCATTTAGTCACATTTTCCTTACTGTTAGTATGGATGTCAAATAACCATATCTTCTTGTCTTTCTTCTGGGCTCTTTCTCCTCTCTCTCATCTTTCTTTTTTCCACCCATTTATCCTACAATGCTATGCAATGTGCTTTAGAGTTCATATACAGTCTTTGTAACATGGAGATACCACTACCTTAGTCTCTTTTTACTTAAAAAAGTATTGGGTTGCATTAAACGAATTTTCCCTTCTTCTCAGCATTTAAGTTTATTAAAAGGCAGCTAAAAGGCAAGAGTGCTGTTCCCTCTCTCCATACCTGTATGGAGGATGAGGGTGCTGTGGGGGCCAGGCTGGGGAGAGCAGGACAGAGTGTGTTGCTGACATACAGGCTTGCCTGTGACCCACCACGGAGTACATGGATGTTTCTTGCTGAGGGTTTTGGTTGCATTAAACTTTCTTGAATATCTTAGACACTGTGGTTTTGGGTCATTCCTCCTACTGTCTCTAGTGTTGCACATTGCAAGCCTCGGCCTTACTGAATGGACTTCATGTATGAAGTTGGAGCGGGGCATGATCTATTGTAAAGGCCTATGAAGAGAAGAAGAAGCAGGAATGACAGAAGTCTCTCAGAAGAGCCCGCTTGAACCATTCTTATGCAACTTTGTGATAACTTGAGTTTGAGGAAGCAGCTGAAGCTGTTTGCCTCAGGCCACCACAAGTCTCTTGTCCTAAGTCCGTGGCCTGGATTTCTTCGTTCAGCCTGCAAATTTTTGTTCAGCCTTACCTGGGAGAAATTTCCAGTGGTATTTGAATGGAGAGAGAAAAATGCCCACATCCACCCTTGGAGAGAGATGATGGGATTTAGATAAGAAAGGAAGATAGTTAAAAATATGAATAAAAGGGTTTTTTACTGAACACTTAGAAACTGGGATATTGAGAGGACCCTAAAAGCATGAGGTAATTAATCCTCATTGATGTTAATGGGATTTGGATGCCTGGACCCTGTTGAAAATGCCAGCTAAGTGAACTGTTGTAAGCGCAGTGAGTGTGAATATAAATTTTTTCACTTCTGCAGATCCCACTGCAGTGGTTTTATGTAAGTTCAAATTCCAAGAGAATGAGTTTTACTTTGAGTTTTATTAGCTTTCCTTGATGCCATAAAACTAATGTTATCATCCTGTTGTAATCTAAAACATTGAAGATCAGAGAAAGAAAATTAGAGCCCTAAATATTTGAAAAGCCTTTTAAAACCTATTTATTTTTTTCCTTTCTCCTCTGCTAGATCTACCCGGATGAAGGTCATAACATTGCTTCTGAGAAAAGCAAATATCACCTTTACAGCACAATCCTTGGGTTTTTTAGTGCTTGTTTAAAGGAGGAGACACCAATTTTACCACAGGAACCTGAAGAGGATGAATAAGGAAGCCTATTTGTGTAGTACTGAAGGGGACTTACTTTGCGGCTCAATGAAACCTTAAATAAAAGTGACTGTAAGATTGCAGATTCTGCAGAAGCTCAAGGGCAGCTAAAGGATATCACAGTGGAACAGCACATTTACAGACAATGAGCTAATAAACTGGAATTCAACTACAAAGTCCAAACATATTACCAAGGGACAAAACCTTTACCTTTGCGGAAGGTCAACAGTTGGTTACAGTTTCCTGGAAGAACTTAGTTTTGCATAAGTGTAGGGTTAGTGCATGTTTGTTATGTTAAGCCTCACTGTTGGTTCCGTAAGTGGTTGCTCATTTTTTAATTTAAATGCACATCTTTATTCATCTTTGCATAATGCACAACCTATCATAAGTATTATGGCCACTAATATTTTAAAAGATGAGCTGCAACCTAACACTTTACTGTAACGTTACAATAAGTGCAATTCTTCCGCTGTCTATTACACGTAAGAAACCACAGAGATAATAAAAGGCACGATATTTTCTCTAGTTTCTGCTCAAAGGGGATATATTGTCTAGTGCATCATATAACATGGATATTGAAAATGTTTGGGTTTTTTTTCCCAATTTCAGCATTTACTATTATTACTGTACCTACTAGTAACCAATAAGGGGCTTTTTGGTAGTGTACTCTTGGTCTTTATGTATATACCCAGGACTCCCGAAGCAGAAAATCTTTCTGAGCTTGAAGAATTTTTTTTCAAAACATAATTAACAGCTGTATTGAAATCAATATCTGCAATTGGAATCTTTCCCCAGTCCAAAATGTATCTATTGTTTCCTTAAAATATGTTTGGGTTGTGTTTTGGTATTGTTTATAGTAGTGAATAGTTTGCTGGTTACACTCTAATTTTAGAATATGCTACTTTGTCACATGTAAATTAGATACATAAATATTAAATTATAGTTTCAGATAAAGAAAATTTATTAACAATGTATAATGCCACTGAGTAATACTTTACTCCTCAAATGAAGACATATTTTGTATAGTGTATCTTCCTTTTCTTCCATCTGGTCTCAGACATAATTCTAATGCTCATCAAGGTGGCCACGTAGCTGGAACACTCCATTAGTTTTTATTCCAAGGATGCTCATTAAGTCTCTTGCAACAGGATTTAGATTCAGCAGCATCACAAAGAAATGAAATGTTTTACATTCAAGGCAAAGGAAGCTCCTGACAAGTTAAATTTCATTATTTATTCAGAGGGCAAGCCCTCATACATCCATTTATTTGCCAAGGTGAATTACAGCAATAGAAATTGAAACTATGAAATAAACAAGGCAGCCAGTTTGGGTTTGCAGAATATTAACTCTGATCACTGAAATCAAGTGCAATGTTGACTTAATTTAAGGTCTCTTCCTGAAGGTATGTGGAAACTCTTGACAGATGCTGTGCCACTTACATGAGAATAGCTGTAGTTTTTTCTTTCTGGATATATTCCAAGTACTTTCCTACCCAATTAAGGTTTCATTTCTTGCAAGATTAAAAGAAAGTAAAGTAATTTTTTGAAGGTAACTTATACTGTTTAAGATGCAAAATTATGCATATTTTATGAAGAATGGGAATTGATTTTAATGTAATCAAAAATCACCTGAAGTTTTTTACTCATTACTTTCTTCTGGAATATTTTCTTTCATGTTTAGCATTTTTTTATAATGCAAGTAATTAATTTGTCTGAAAGGTGTGATTTTATGGAACACTGGAAAGTCTCTGTCTTTTAATGTTTAGTATTTATCTTGTTTTATTAGCAATGTCTAACTATTTTTCAATTAGTTTAATACAGTTTTAATGTGCAATTATATCTTGTCTGGGTCCCAGTGTCACCACAAAGTATGGCTGTGCTTTGTGATATTTATAGTACATATGGAGCACATATGTATAGTATAGGTACAGTAGATACATATGGAGGCTACTATGTGCACTATGGTAAGACCATATAAAAAAAAATAGTAAGGAGAATTCAAACAAGGTTTTGCAAATCCTGTTTTCTACAGAGGAGCAACACTTTAAAGTCTTCTGTTGGCTGGGACCTCTAGATTGTGATTTTATAGTTTACACCCATTACTTAATAAAAGCTCACTTGACAATATTGGTGCTTTTCCTAACCAAACTCAGTAAATGAGGTCCTAATCAGTTTAACTCAAGACTTTTTCCTGATTTGGGCCAAATGCACAGGAGGAAACCACAACCTGTGTGCACATGTTGAATGTACCACATGGACTCAGTGTGTGGAGGCTACGTGAAAAGATTAATTCTTCTCAATATGCACTGGCTGTTTCTCTGCCAAACAGCCACTATGCATTCGTATTTCCTACATTTCACGTATATAGTCTTTAGTTACCTGCAAAAGAAAACAAACAAGGCAATCCTGTCATGTCTCAGGAATAGGATTATGCATGTGCTCAGGAAGTGCATTATCTCAGATCTGTGGGACCTGCACCCTGTCTCCTCCTTTCCCCATAGCTCTCTGTTTCAGGCCCCCATTCTTTACTCTTTCTACCCCAGCATCTCACCTCCAGTTCTGATCAATTTACCTGAATATAAAGGTGGCATGAGGACATGGCTTCTGTTAGAATGCTTTTGCCAGGACTGGTATATTTAAAAAGTGTGTTATCTGAAATGTGGGTTATCTGTGTGGAAATGTGGTATATTTTTAATGTTTTCAATATTTCTCACACTGTCCTGCAAATACAGGTATTTTTCTATAAATGTGTGTACAAGATGAAGCATCAGACCCAGATTAATTGGTCTTACTGAAATTTTTATGTATGAGTTCATTTCAGATACTGCAAAAGAATTTGCAGATGCAGTCTCTGATTCTAGTTCAAGAGTTTGGTGCAAGAGGAGATCCAGAGCTATCGCTGCTCTTGCTAACCAGTTCAGCTATTTCTTCCACTTCCAGCACAACTGAATATTGTTATCTATCAAAATCTACATACATAACTAATGTCAATCACTCACTACTCAGTCTATGTGATTTATAGTATTGATCTCTTGATCAGTTGGTACACATTGCACAGAAATAGCATGGAAAACAGACTTTTTCATAGCTTATCCATTGTTAAGCACTGTGATGGCATTTTAGGTCTGAAAATGCACTGTTTGATTCAGCTGTCCTTAAAATATGACACTTACTAGACTAGACCTATTAATTTATGCAAAGCTAGAGAATCAGCATATCAATTTACTGTTTGCTAGAGCTTATCTCTATCTTCTTGATTTCCTCTCTCTTTTTTTTTTTTTCTGCTGTTAGCACTTGCAAAATCCATGAAACCTGTAGGTCATATTGAAATTTCAATTATATTATGAAATCAAGAGTAACTGCATATCAATTGGAATATTTTTTCCAGATTGTTGAGTACAAGGAAAGGCTCATTATTTTTAAATTAATTTTTTTAATCTTTTTGCAATGAGGACAGAATTATTTATGACTTAGTTCAATCGATATCTGCTATGATTTGCTATAACCAGCTGCCCGTTATTCCTGTGGTTTTGGCATATGTAGGTCTACCCGTGTCTGAAAATGAAGATGATTACCTCTGTTCTCTCAGCTCTGGCACTTATTTTGAATATGGACTCAGTTTGGTTCATTTAGTTGAGAAATTTTGCCTTTTAAGACAGAAGAGCTTGTATTTGATCTGAAGCCAAAGATTCTTCGTGGAAATTTGGGAGTTTGTTGAGTGTTGGCTCCTTTAATAAAATGCAGAGGATACAAGGTGTGACCTAGTATCCCTCCTTGCAGGTTTATTAGATGTTACTGAAGAAACTGAAGCAAGAGAAAGACTGGCCCAAAGAGACTGAATACCAGTTTCTTTTGCACAGCCTAAAAACACAAGGGGAAGTGGTCCTAGCATTTTATATTTACTTCAAGTAACTCCTGCTGTCAAGTCGGTTGCCTCTGGGGAAGGAAGAACCTCACCAGTATTGACTACTGGTGCATCTTCTCCAAAACATCTTTCAGATGTTAAGATTGTTAAGATCACTCGTCTTTATCCTTTGAATGGTTTCAAGAGTGCTTCAGAGAATGGAGAGCTCGTGGGATGTGGCTGAGGAGAGTCACAACTTCCAAGGTGCCTGGAGCTTTGAAAAGAAAAGAAAGAATTTAGTTAAACTTCTGTCTATTGCATTTCATACATGAAAGTCAAGCCCGGCTTCAAGGAGGTAGGTGGATGGCAAGTGTGGGTGAATCGCTCACCGGGGGGGTAACACAACATGTTTCCCAATACCAGTACCAAAATTTTGCAGTGGTAAGTAGATTAAATGCCTGCTTTCAGATGCCTGAAAATTACAGTGCTGTTAGATAAAGTTGATCAAGTATTTGGATAGAATTAAGGAAATTAAACCACCTGAGTGTATGCAGTCCAAAGTTTCCATTAAACTTGGGACTAGACTTCTTGCCTGTGTAATTAGTTTAGAAATCCAATATCCTACCTTTACATAAGTCAAATTTAACAACAACAAAATTGATTTAATAATGGCTATACTCCGTGAGGACACAAATGATATGTACAATTCTTTTTAATTATAATATTCCGTAAAGTGCTAACAGCCTATTTTTAGATTTTGTGATGAAATAAAAAAAAAAAGAAAACCTTCTGACTGATAGAACCAGCAGAGGGAATTTAATTGCTAGAAAGATACTGAGGAAATATTTCCCTAAGGAAAGTGATTAGAAAAATGGTTTCTGCTAAAATGTATTTTGTGTCATAAGTGAGCTCAGAGTACAGTTGTCGGGGTGCTCCTAAGAGAATATAGATGTTGACAGCCAGCTGGGTGTCAGAGGCTCAGGTAGGAAGCGGGTACCTGTGGGGCAGAGGGTCCCATCCTCCTCCTAGCGCAGGGCCTTGGTGAAGGAGGGTTGTAGTCAGGGAGTTTGGTCCACCACAGTCCCCTTTGGATCCAGCACTAGTCTTGAGGTTCTCTGGTGGTAAAGGAACACTGGAACACAAATGCAGTTGATAGGCAAATACATGAAATCGTTATGAATAAGAAAAATTGGGCACTCGGTGATTGACTCAAATGCACTCCAGCTGAGAGACTGGCTGGCAGAAATTACAGTTCCAGCAGCGATTGTAAATGCTCTAATATCACTGTGAAGTAAAGGAGAGGGAATATAGGCATGGACAGAATATTTTGTTTCAATATTGCAGAAGAGTTGCTTTAATAAAATAGTCAGATCCTTCCAAAATCTTAACAAACTGTGGAACAAAACCAAGCTGTCTGTTCCAGGAGCAGCATCTGTCAGCCTTTTCCCAGCATATACTTTTGACAAATAAAATAATGTGTAGGATCCGTTCTGGAGAAGGTTTTCACCAGCATTAGGAGAGAGGTAAGAAAGAAGAGCGCTGTGAGGAGTCAAGTGAAGAGACATTTTATTGCAATATGTTGCTCTATTCAGAGCTTCTGCTTAAAATAAAGTGGTGGAGCATGTACCACAAAAACCGGTAACCTTAGAGACAAATGTAGCCAAGGCTTGATTCGATAAACTCAACTAAAGCAAGAAAGCCAGAACATTCAGTTCTTTTCAGAAAAGAATTATGAATAACGTGGTTTCTTACTGATGTTTAGTCCTGTGTTTAATGTTTATCCTACATTTCAGATCGTCGTTATAAGATAGGAATTGTTAAATATAATTCCACATTTGAAATAAGCAGTTACGGTGAAATCTTTTGTTTGGCAAAACAGTGCAAATTGTTACATTCAAAGCTATTTGCATTGTCAAGTTAACAGTTCTTCCTTTCGGATTGTACTAGACACTACATTCGTTGGGCTGATGGGTTGGTATTTTCTAAATTGGAATAGAAATTGCACTGAACCTGGACAGAGGGACTTCTCTGCTTCTCTAAGAATTGCTTATGGAAATACAAGGAATCTGAACACCAGTGATCTATTTGAAGGGGGTTTTATAGAACATCACATGAAAAATACATGTTGCCCGAAGAAGTGGAGGACCACAAATGAAGAAACAAGTAAGATCATTTGGCGGTGTAATCTGAATTAGGCAAGACAAAAGAAAAAGCAGTGTGGAAAATTGATTTAGGCTTAAAAGGAGTGATGTGAGAGAGTATATCAGATTCTGTAGCTTTGCTTTATCCTACGTTTTTGGGTTCAAGAACTTGCTTCTGAACTGAGGCTGGAAGCAAGGCTGTGGTCAAGTTTTTCCAACAAGGACCCGAGTGGCTATCAGTACATTTCCTTTAATTAAAAGAAATTAAATCAAAGCCCAGAGTTTAAGCTAAGAGCTTAGCAATAACAAATTGGAAGAGCAGGAGATTCAGCTGATTGCAAAAAGCGGCATGGTGCTTGATGAAGAGGCCTCACCGCAGTGGGAAAACAGAGCAAGGTGCTATTTACCCTGCGTGAAGGAACTGAAATGTGGCTCATAAAATGCATTAGGATGAGACTCTTCTCTGTCTTAATATGAGGTAATGAGAGTAGGATGAGAAGGTTTAATTCCTTCAGTATGCAAATGAATATTCATTAATTGTAGCAGAGACCAAACTTGTGAGGCTGAGTGCCAAATGCACCCAGTGCTATGTAGATGCACAAGGCAACATCTGTTGATGTTTGACTATGTCAAAGTCTTCTCTTAACAGTTGATTTGCTTTCTCATGCCACTAGAGAAGAAAGAGTTGAAGAGCACCCATGGAGGGAAGCAGCACCCCAAAGGCCTCCAGGAGCAAGGCGGGAGAGAAGAGGAGCTGTGTGGTTGAAAGGAGAGCCTCCTCCTCCGCTTGTCCTCCTTGGGGAGTCTTTCAAGGGAAGGGTTTGGGGTGATAGTTGACGTTGGAGAAAGCTGGTTCTCAGATCTCCTATTATGTCCCTACAGGGCCGCTCTGGAGAGGGTGGGCAATGAAATCCTGCTTTTCAAAGGGAAAAAGGAGAGAGTGAAGTTTCCTGAAGTTGGTCTGGGCACATGCTTGTGACCCTGAAGTGTCTGGGAAGTAGGTGGTAGGTGGTGATGCTTGATTGTGGGAGAGGGCAGCCTCTCCAGTCCTTCACTCACTGTGCACTGGGCAGGGAAAGAAAGAAGACTTTTAATACCAAAAAAAAAAAAAAAATTGAGTTAAAATGAAAATGCTCTTGAAAAAGAAAGAAAGGTTGTGGGTTGTTTCTACCCCCTCCAACACTTGTTTTAAAACAAGAAGAGACCAGCAATCTGCTGTCAAGCTGGTCTATGACAAACCCAACCTGCTATTCTTTGGCACAGTATCAAAGAAGTGCTTTGGTGAGGAGAGAAGCACAGTCCTTAAATGTAAGCTGTTGTGGATGAACTAAGCAATAGTGCATTCTCAGTCAGGGACCTTCACGTGGAGTATCTGAAATGTTGAAAACCTCAAAAACCCTACTTGGAAGGTGGTGAAAGAGAACTACAGCTGAACTGAGCTGTACCTGAACAGAGGGCTTCACCCTCCTCCCTTTTAAAAGCAAAACAAAGCTTTGATTGGAGTATTTGACAACTAAATCTCCACTCAAATATAGGGAGTTAAATTGTGAGTCAAGATTGCTCATGGAAGATATTTCCAGGTTGTTACTATTGTACAATTAACTATTAATACTATTATGCCCACCACAAGTGAGTAATGGGCAGAGGCAGCAGATATTTTTGGCTTGTGCTATCTACCAGGGATGCATTGCAGCCTTGGGTACCACCCACTGCGTGTTGCTGGTTGTACCCACAACTAGTAACAGTGATGCAGTGCTGAGGACAATGCCAAAGATTTGTCTGTTCTTAGAGTTTCCTCTGTAAAACCATTAGACAAAAGCATTCTGGGTCTGGTGGGAGGAGGGGGAAAGGGTATGGCAGGGAAGGTCTCTGTTGAGGAGAGCAGATCACTCAAATGCTGGCTGAATTCCCCTCCTTTCTCCTCTGGAAAAGCTGATAACAGGCTCACAAGGATATGCTGCAATAGGCAGTTCAATAATTTATATAAGGGGTTTTTGAAATATGGTGACGGCAAGGCAGGGAAATGCGTGGTGCATCTTTTATACGTGTTCTTTAAGACAGCAGAGCTGTCTGAGCTGAGCACGTGTTTTGGACAAACAGCTTCCGTACTTAAATGGCATACGGTGCTTTGACTAGACATATTGCTGTGGATAAGGCCCATAAATATAGTGTATTTTAGAAATGTTTCAGGTTTATAAATGATAACTTTTCTGTTAAGGATTGGTTTCCTATCACATTCAAAGTCTGTACATACTGTTCTAGCTAGACTCTCCATCTTCCCAAATAAACCTTACTGCTGCTGTGCTCAAAACCTTGTTTGTATGCAAGGAGGAAACACCTCATCTACAAAGAGAAGAACTTATTGTTAGTATATCAGTAATATGTACTTCCCTCCTGATCATGACGCTCATTAAACATTTGGGACTGTGGTATCCTCCCCTGGGTACAACAGAGCTAGAGCAAATCCTGTCTGCAGGAACAATGCCTGGGAGGAAGAGGGGCTGCGATTCTGATGGGGGTCTGGGGCTGGGTCGACTGGGGGTGGGTTGGCTGGTGCTGCCAGGAGTGGGGAGCTGAGGGATTCTTGTGCTTTCGGCTCTGCTGCCTCTGACCCTTCCCGTCCTTGGGCTCCTGCAGCATCCCCTCAAGTGTCTCGGGTGCTGCAAATTAAGATTCTGTATCCATTCCCCACGTGCTCCAAACACACCTTTTTTGCTTTCCTGAGACCTGTGTGCAATGCCTGCCTCATGTGCTGCATTGTTGGGTCTGCTCCCAGGGCAGAGAAAGTCCTCTGCCGGGACTTTCAGAGGCTCAGCAAAGCCCCAGGCTGTCTAACACTCCGGGCTTACGCCGTGTGTGCCTGGCAGGAGCTTATGAGCTGCCTTAGCTATACATTGGTTGACTCTCCATTGCTCTCTCTGCTTCTGTAGGCACAGACACTTGAGCTGTGTCTACAGATTAGTCACTATAAGTAATGCCTTCCTGCCTATATAAGACTTATCTTCCCTGCCACAGCTCATTGCATTTTTCCTTAACTGAATTTTTAAACCTTCTGGGTGGTTTGCACAGAAACACCAGGTGTTGCTGCATCTCACTGTGGCTGAGTGTGCTGCTGAGGTGCATGGTAATAATTAATGTAAATAAAATCCGCAGTAGCCCTATGGGGTAACGATGTCCAGTGTGTTTGTGCAAAGGGTGGCAAATGCTCTGTGAGTGTTCTAGTTATCCACTGTTGGACATGATACAAGTCCCATAGCTCTTACTCATTTATTTATTTTTAGTGCCTTCAGAGAATGTGAATTGTAAATGTATTTTGGGAGGATTGTAAGATTGCAGATCCCCCATGAGATAGGCAGTTGACTTGCAAGCAGAGTTGTTGCATATGCCCTGGATGAGGTCTTTCCAGCTGAAGTGCTACAAAGTAAAGAGTCCTCAGATCCCACTGGTAAGAGCTGCTTGATACTGGAGAGGATGAACCGCTCCTCGTGTGCTTTGCCTCTACTGAGGTGATGGATTAAGGGTATCTCCTGTATTTAGCCCCTTCAGTCCATGAAAGATGGAAAATAAAAAGCAAACCCAACCTCTTCTGGTAACTCAATTTAGGATTATGGTTTTGATGAAAAAATAATGCACTCAACCTGAGGATGCAAAAATAAATTGAGTGATAAGCATCTACTTTTTGGCAAAAAAATATCTTTTATAATTTAATCCATCTGCAGGGTTAACTTTGGCTGTCAATTAGCATTTTTCCACATGTCAGTCTTGGTTCCTCTGTAACCATCATAGTGTGAGTACGGCACCCTGAGAAGGTAAGAGAGCGTATCTCGTAAATACTGATATGCAAAACTGCATTACAAAGTAATCAGTGATCAATTTGAAAGATTTAAGAGCACTTTTCTAGAATCCTAGCTGAAACTGGTAATTTCTACAGCTAAATGTTGATGTTGTTGCCATAGAAGCCTTCAATTCTTCATCAACTTCTGTTTTGGGTTTTGCTCAGTGGCAGACATTGGGGAAGGGAAAAGGGGGGAAATACATGAGTATACGTTAAGTAAGCCAAGGAACACTGTGTAACACACACCTATGATGTGTCACCCTTCCGATACTGGTTTGAGCCTCCATTAGCTGACATTTTTCTTGAACCAACTCTTGAGTCCAAGGAAGCTGTATCGTTAAGCTGCACTTCATTGAGCTACTGCAATAGGAGTCTGGAGCAACAAACATTTTGTTTGTAGAGGAAGAAAAACAACTTTGATGCCTGCTGAGATATCTTAGTATATTTTTATATAAATGTATTAAAAAATCTTGGTACTAATTCAAGATATCTGTTTGTTCTGAGTATTAGCTTGAGAGGGGATGTCTGGAAGGAGTGGAAATAGGTTGTTAGTTCTTTTCTCCCTCCTTTGTATCACTGGTACAGGCTGCTTATTATGGAAGCTGTGCTGCATTTTCATTTTGTACCAATTAACCTGCCACCTTCTCTAAATGAAGCTTGTTCAAATGTTGCCGTGCATGACCACCAAATGTAACTGCAGCTCAGCACACTCAACAGAAAGTTGGCTGGTTTATGTTTTTTATTATAGCATTAAATTGATTATTTATACATTGATTATTAGAGCATCATCAATTAGAGCATTCATCAATTTAATACTATAATAAACTTGGTATTGAGCACAGTTTTATAGTATGCATAAAAATATGCATATGGCTGGACATTTCTGAATTGCAGGAGTGTGAACCAGACAGAGAGCAAAAACTGAAAGCTATTTGTGACATTTAACGACCATATTAACACCCCTAATAGTAAATGACAAGGTAATTAAGGTGGAAAAAATATCCCAACAAAAGTGGTTTAAGCAATTACAATCATATCATGAAAGTAAAAGAACACATCCAGCTGCGGGGAGGGGGAGCAGATCTCAGATTGTCCAAGTAAATTTATTATTCATATTATCAATGTCTCATTTAAGTATCTCCAGCTGTATAATGTAATCCATGAACTGGCATGTATGACCATTTTGAGAGATGCAGAGAATTATAAACTGCACTGGGTAATGCAGAAATGTGTCTACAGGTGATGCAGGTACTAGGGATACAGAACAGATTAACATGGATGAGGAAAAAAAAAGGGAGTAAGGTTCTATAAGGCTGTTGCTCTGGGGGAAATCTGTGCTGGACCCAGATTACTGGAGAAACTAAAACCAAACCTAGGAGGTTTATGTATAGAGAGGAAGGTTATACTAGATGGAACAGTATATTTGTAAGAACTTTTAATTTGCAGTACCAAAGGCTGGATGATCTGGTAGCAAGGAGATCTAGTTCTCCTACTATGTTGTGATGTCTTTAGATAAAATACAGAGAAGCTCCTGTGTCACTGTATCTGCAAGTGTCTTCTCTATATCTTGATTTTTCAGTAAATTCTGGACATAATATATCCCTATCATGTAAATGTACAGGACATAACATGCTCAGGTACCGGGGCAAGATGATAAGACAGAGGTAGTCAAACTGGAAGAATACATTTTTTTGTTGAAAATATATTTTCTTGTAAAAAAAAAAAGGGCAAAAATCTGGAAAGTGAGGCTTCTGGAGGGTGACTGGGACAACATCAGCACTTTTCCTTCCTTCAGAGAGCGAGACACATTTGTCTTCCGTTCTGCCTGCTGCTAATCAGAGTCTGTGAAGGAACGAGAAGTGATAAGACCTGCCCTGTGCTTGCTTCCAAGGGACTAAGTCCCAAAATACACATCTTTAGAAGGGATTTCTTTCAGGCTTCTAGCCATGATATTTTTACCTGAAAAGGAGAAATTTGACAGTTGCACTGAGTAGAGCTGAAAGGCTGGTACTACAAATGTCCTTGAGGACCAAAGGTAAGTGATGCAACTCATTTTGGGTGGGCTACAGTGTCTTGTATATCAGAAAGAAGGATTCCAAATCCTGTGTTCACATCTGGATGAAAAAGCCAAAGGGGCAGACCTAATATAAAAATAAGCCAGCTGTACCAGCTGTTTTCAGCTTCTGTCACCCAGTTTTCAAATGACAAGCTGATGAAAGGCTGCAAGAAAAGCAGCAAGTCAACTGAAGTCAAAGGCAGCGTTCAGTGCTGTAGGGATGGGTGCCCAAAACATCTTGATTTCTTGATTTAAATCTGAGGACTGAGTCAGGGCACCTGAAGGCAGCGAAAACCTCAGTTAAGTAGGTGGAGAGCAAGTCTGCAAGCCAAAAAGCCTTCTCTTAAAATCCTAGGCTATTTTTTCACATCAAAAAGGTTCCGCAAGGAACCAGAGGGTCTTGGTCCCTACATTGCATAAAACTTGCAGCTCAGAGGTTTATTTCTGTAGTAACATTGATACCACTAGGCTCATTCAGAGTTTACTTCCTGCTCTTCACCCCCTTAAATTCGCTGATTGTGCTTAGGCAGGTCCTGTGACAATCTTCTCGGAAAGGGTAGTCAGGCACTGGAATGCACTGCCCAGGAAGGTGGTGGAGTCACCGACCATGGGGGTGTTCAAGAAACGTTTGGATGTTGTGTTGAGGGATATGATTTAGCTGAGAAGTATTGGTGATGGTTGGACTGGATGATCTTTTAGGTCTTTTCCAATCTTGATAATTCTGTGATTCTGTGATTCTCCATACCAAGATGAAAATGTTACCTCAACCCTCGGGAAATCGCCCTGTGGTAGGGACCCAAGATCCCAGTTTCCTGTGCTTTGTGCAAATATCCTGTTTATCCAAACCACCCTGGTTCCTCTGCTCATTGGATTCCTCTGTGAAAATGTGCATAATACTCCTGTCTTGTCTTCTCCTTTTTTGTCACAGGCGGTTTTGTTTTGCAGCTCTGGAACAAGATTATCTCTCGCTAAATAGCTGAAAAAATGCTTAGGGGTTGTTTATCCCACTCACCTCCCTGACACTCCCTCTTCTCAGTTTTCTTTCTGTATTTTAATTATTATGTTATTTGATGTTCGTGTTTTTCCTTAAAGTGCATCCTACTTCTTTTCAGACAGATAGAACCTGAACTGTTATCTTGATGGGTGAAAGCATTCTCAAAAAGTTTTTCAAAATAATATGGCTAAAGCAAACTTCTAACTCTCTCCAGGTGAATGCAATAACACTTTATTGCACATCTCAAAATGCCTACAACATGAAGCTAAAATTCTGCTGGAGATCATAAACAGTAAAAACCCTACTTTTATGACAAAATATAGTACCCAAAGAAAAACATGCAGAGAAATGGCCTCTTCTGTTGCTTCTCCCTCCCTGCATGTGTGCATTCCTTCTGTCCTTCAAAACTAGAGAGGACTCTGACCTGAGCTCCTTAGCCTGTTACAATGCAAGAAATATATAGCACAAAGGCTTTTGATGGATAATTCAGAAAAGATATAATCTGGCAATTTAATTTGTTTCTATAGCAATTAATTTAAAAAAGAAAAGCACAAAACATTAAGGCTACATTTTTCTCAATATAATTGCAGTTAAAGCACGTTCAAGCAAAAGACTATCTTGCCATCTTTGCAGTTGGATTTCTACACATTAATAATAGCTAGGTTTCCTTTCCAAGTGTCTCATTCATCACGACACTTAAATTTAGAGCAGCTAATGGGAAGACTATGGAAATTGTCCTCTCCCTCCCTTTCTGTTAACCCTACTTAGCGCTGCGCTCGTGCTTTCTGCTGGGATGGTCAGCCTTGCTGCACAGGATTTCTGCTGGGATGGACAACGTTGCAGCAGCTCTGCAGCCGAGAGCTCTGCAGTGGTGTTTTAGCCAAGCATAAATCCTGCTACACTTGAGGTGCGTGGCTTTATAAGCAGTCTTTTAACAGAGATTCTCAAAGCACTGCATTCAAAGTTCTATGAAGTCAGTAGGTATCTTCCTATTGCCGTCAATGGGCTTGGATCCGCCTGTCCAGCTCTCTCATCCCAGCGTCTCTATACCCGAGTCTGATGCAGATCATACAGTGACAATGCCGAAGGAACCATGTTGGTATTACTATAAAATACTGAGCAAATACTACAGAGTTATTGTATTTCCTTTATTTTCACCTATTATATTTCCTAAGGCACTTTCCCCAGCATCTAAATGTGCTAGAGGAGACTAGAGGTTCAGGATCTTACTGAGCTGCACTCGAATGAAGCCAGTGCAAATGCTGATGGGGATTTTGGGCATTGATGGACACAGTATTGTTCTCTCATTGCAGATGCTTTCTGAGAGACAATAACTTCTTCCATGGCTTATTCTGTCCTGGAACTGGGGAAATCTCTTTTGCAGTATGCTATGCACACACTATTTCTGCCAGAATGTGTGGGAATCCAAGTACTGCTTACCCATTTGTAAATAACTTCTCTAAAGAGGAATGATAAGGGTTACTTACTGGTTTGAGCCAATTTTGTCTGAGTTGTGTTAACAGCCTCCCTAATCCATTTCTGGCTGTAGTGAAGCACAGCTTTTCCAACCTGAAAGACCAAACTACTGTATCGGTGAAATTGCAAATATAACTTAGCTTGGAAGAACAGAGTTTACATCATAAATTTCCAAATGTATCACAGATTTACTTTTGACATTTTACATTGTAACATAAACACAGAATACCAGGTTGGAAGGGACCTCAAGGATAATCTGGTCCAACCTTTCTTGGCAAAAGCAAGGTCTAAACAGGATGGCCAAGCACCCTATTCAGCTGAATCTTTAAAGTGTCCAATGCTGGGGAATCCACCACTTCCCTGGGGAGATTATTCCAATGGGTTTTTGTTGAAATTTGTAAAAAAAAAATTGTGAAAAATTTTCCTCTTGTGTCCAATTGGAATCTCCCCAGGAGTAACTTGTACTCGTAACTGTATAATGAGAACACTTAACTGCCAGGACTTCTGTTTCCTCATCTGTGAAGCAGTGGAATAGGCACACAGTGCTGTGAAAAAGCACAAAAAAAAAAAAGGAGTTATTTATTTACCTTAAATACTTAACTCTAATGTATTGGCATATTACCTATTTATGCTGTACCAACAGAGTTTTTGTGCGGGCAAGGGCAAAGGGATTAAGCAAAATAAACTCTCTGCATTATATGTATGGTTAAATAATTATTTGTATTGATTCTTAGGGCATTTATGTTCAGCAGAAGCGCAGTGCATTACCACTGTTGATTGCACTCTGTTTTATCAGAGGGAATAAAAAGCAGGAGAAACTTATCACTGCCTTGCTCCTCCCAGCTGAGCATCTCCTCCTGAGTGCCTGCTGAGACTGGTATGGGATGGAAGCTAAACACACTGACATGGGTTTCTCCCAATTGATGGGCATCCTCACTGATGACAAGACTGAGTGTTGTGTGGAATAGTAAATGTTTTGCAGAAAATGTTTTGCAGCTATCATTTAAGTGGCTCAGAGAAAACTTACCAGACAAAGCAACACTTACCTTTTCCTTCAGTGGCTGCGGTGTCTCATCCCATGTGTGTTGTGGCTGTAACTTGTTTCATTCCTCTTTGTTTTAACACAGTTTTGAAATTTTACCATAGACTCACTGGAAAAGAAAAATAACTGCTTAACTTCTCTCCCTCCTGC
The DNA here is from genome assembly GCF_036417535.1 of Chlamydotis macqueenii. Lineage (NCBI taxonomy): Eukaryota > Metazoa > Chordata > Aves > Otidiformes > Otididae > Chlamydotis > Chlamydotis macqueenii. Next base: position 9,202,881 of record NC_141561.1, read on the forward strand.
TGTTGTCCACATTTCCCCCTCCTGTTTACTAGTGAGGGGTAAGGTCCTGATGGGTTAGGTAGGACATGGCTCACTCACAGTGCTAGTGTGCTAGTTTCTAATTGCTCTGATTTTCCATCTCCATCATTCCCACCCCTCCCATCCTTTTTTTTTTTTTTTTTTTTTTGTAAGAGACTGTCCTTGCTAGCTCTCATGGGTGGAAGGTGACCAGGGAGAATAATCAGGAGTACAAATGCCTAAATGCTGTGGGAACACTTGCTCCTGTACTCCTCTTGTTACCTGTGGACAGAAAGGACTTCTAGTTGGTATCTCTGATGCTGAATCACATAGGCTGTTTAAATTAATCCATTTTGCAGGCTGCCTGTGGCAGCACCACTTCAACGTAAATGGAGATTTTGGCTCCCTTGTGCTATGTCTAATCAGTGACTGATTTTAAACAGTCTCCATTGAACCAGCCTATCCTCCCCCTTGGCCGTGTTAGGGCTGCTGGCACCTACCTGGTGCAGAAAGACATGCAGGATCCAGAGGTGAAGCAAGATGTCTCCTCCTCTGTAGCACACTGGAAGCATGACCATCATTTCTGCATCAAGCTCCCAACTTTAAAAATGGACATTAAGTCTGGTCTTGAGTTGGTCTAGAAAGAGAATGGTTGGTGCTGATCTGGCAGAGAAATTATCAGAGTGTTTATCTGTTCAGTCTTGGTTATCTGAAGTACCTTTCATGTTTGATGTAGGCAGAAGCTTTAGCTGGTGTTTCTGAGGAAACTTCTTCACAATGAGTAGAAAAAAAATTCTCTGGATTCGTTGCTATTAAACCCATGTTTCATCTCTGAACTCAAGAAAAGTCCTTTCCTTGTTATTTGTATGGACAATTCTGCTTGTATACAAGATTGAAATGCTGTCTCTTCAGGAGATCGAAGGTCCCTGACAGCAGTAATCAGTGGTATGAAAAATGAAGTATGGTTTTCCAGACCCGGTCATCCTTAAGCTTTCTCTCAGTGACATCCTTGCTGGCTCTTTAGGAAGCATCTCTTGATGAACACATTTTTTTCTCCTGCTATTGACAGCTCTGTTTCCCTGCCAAAACTTTATTTTCAGCAAACATACTTGTATAATACTGTGAGCTCTTTATCCTGATGAAAACTAATGAGACACACTAGTGCTCCTTCATTTGTATTTGATGGGCATTCAAAACGTGTAACCTCCTGCTGTATTCACTTACAGTCCCTCCCTAGAATTCAATACCATGAGTCAAATTCCCTGGGAATTATGGCCACTTTGTACTGTGCTGGTACCATAGTCTTGTCCTAAAACCTGCTTAACTTCGGTGGATCAACTGCATTGATTTTCCAGAGCCGCAGAGGCTCAGGGTAAGCCACCTTTCTTCTCATGACACTGGTCAATCAAGGAAAGCAAAATAATCAGAATACCTGCGGGGATCACACTGATTTTCTGCTGTGCCAGGACCCCTATGGGGCTCTGTGTCCTACTGCTTTGGAGGCAGACGGAGGGCAGTAACAGGATTTGTTCTGTCTGTACTGACTTTGAGTAGTCATCCTTCAAGACACTCTAGTTTGCATGTTAAGCTAGAACTGGCCTATTGTTTTAATGGCTTAGGCTTGTGCTCATGGGACCACAGGTCCTAACAAGTGACTGAGGTCTTACGTACAACTGGAATGTGTAAGTACAGCTTGGTAAAAGATGTAGTAAAAAGAATATAAAATGGCAAGTCAATATTTTAGTAACAAAAATGACAAAGGCCCTTGGGGGCAAATTCTCTCACTCTTGTTTGGATGACCCATTTATTAGCTTTTGATGTCTCATTCATTCTGCATCTACTGGACACAGTACAATTTTATACACAGGCTTTCCTGTCTCACTGATAAGGGTTTGACAGAAAGGGGGGATAACAGACTTGCTCCTATGAAAACTAGTAACAACCCTATGGATTTCCTTTGAATTCCCTCTTTTCAAAGTCTCATTCAGTGTTTTGCATGGATGTGCCTTAGCTCTGTAGCCAGCAAACGAAGGAAGTCACATGCACAGTCCAGCCTCTTCTACCCTTGCCATCCTCCACTCAGAAACAGTCCCTTCTGGACTGGCTTACTGGGTGCAATTGCTCATCTTCCACCTGCAAGTCTGTTTAGGGCATGAGTCTTGAGGAGATGTCCTGTCATTACTGGGTAGGTAAAAAGGCTAATCATGCATTATGCACAGTTATGCTGATTGATAAAGTGACACAAATCTTGTTGTCAGTATAGTATGGATGTGATGGCTCTGAATTGGATTCTCTGCTTTCTACCATCTACTGTAGGTATTTCAGGATGCAAAATCCTGAAAGCAGAAACTGCTTCGCCTAAAATGTCTACCATACTTTAGTGGTGTTGTGTTGTAATTTACAGGAATCTAAAGAAGCTTTCAGATGGAATATACAGGAACTCTGATGTTTCTGATTCCCTGATGTTCTTTCAAATGTCATATGATAATTGCTGATTTAGGGTGGACTTGTGAATTTAGGTTACTAAACACTACTAACTATGTGTAACATACTGATTCTGTTATATAATTACTATGGTTTGCATAGTATAATTTTTCATTTATTTGCCTTGTTACCCTATTTGCAAATGCAAATCCCCATTTGGGAAAGTAGTGGAAATCACGGAAAGAGCAGCTCACTTTGAACGTGCACATCTATGGTTTATATGTGCAAAATAATTATCTTCTCTAAATGAGGTCCTGGATTTCTTGAATACGGCTTTCATCTTAGGGTATATAGATCTGCATTTCGTTCGAGCATCCAGGAGCAACACAGCTGATTGCAACCTGAGGTTTTGCTTTACTGAACAAGTCTTCAAGAGCACAACAGCATGTATAACACTTCAGCAAGCAATATAGATTCTCAGAGTTTGACGCAGGAGGAACCATTAACCTGGCCTTCTTTTTGTTCCCATTATTTTGCATCCATTTACTGAATAAGTGAACTTTAATCCAAATAACTTGGGGTTATTTAAAATATAAGATTGTCTAGAGAATATGCTTCTGGAAGGAAACCAGTCTTGATTTGCAGGGACCAGGAGGCACTTTCTGTTCTACATTTCCCTAAGCAAAGAGGATAAATACCACATTGGATTTGGTGAAGAAGTGACTTTTTAGAGATGTTAATGCTTCTTTTTTTTTTGGATGAAGTAATCAATGAAGCCAAAGGAGGAAAATCAGCTGGTGATTCAGTTGTGAGGTGAACCTTGCATATGATTTAACTGTACAAGAGCCTACTGGTATCAGTGAACATACTACTTTTCTACTCAAGATCCTCACAGATGAAAAATACACACACCAAAACCCCCAAGATAGTAACTTCTACCTTATGTAGGGGCAACATTAAATGAAGCAAACCAATTACAGGAGCAGCTTGCAGGGGCATGGAGGTTGTTTAAAGATGCTCTGTTAGATGCCTGGAGTAAATTTAAATATCTTGTTAAATTAAAAGTTTGTTTAGAAGGGGAAAAAAAAAGCCATCCAAGTGAAACAGGAGTGAAAAAGATGCTATTAGGAGTAATAAAGACACTCTTTAAAACATGAATAAAGCACCTGAATGGGAAAAGTAGGAAAAAACTGTAAGTTCAGGTAGCTGAAATACATAACCACAACAGATGGATCAGAAAAGATTTAAAGGCACAGCTTCCTGAAGTCCTAAAGGCTGATAATGGAAACCTTCACAAAACCTGGTGAGGCAGAGAGACTGTGGGATGCCTGTGGGTCTGGGGCAGAGGTGGAGGAAGGGCTGTAAGGGAGCATCGTGGACAAGTGCTGTGAATCGCTGCATGAGAGTTCATGGCAGAGGTGGGACCCACAGAGGGCTGAGCTTGAGGAACCGTCTCACACTGAGACCTCAGTAGAAGTGTTTTTAAAGTGAATCAATAAAATTTACAGTTACAAATTGCCAGACCCAGGTGCTTTTGCCCTAAAGCTCTCTGAGGAGCTTAAATGTAAAGCCGATGAACTATTACTGGCAGTATGTAATATTTAAATTTATCTTAGTAGCAGAGCAGAAAGTGGCAAACAACGCCAATCTTTAAAAGCCCGTCAGGAGTGATGGCTGTACTGTAGGAGGCCTGATTTCTGCACCTGACATGTAAATAGGAGCTATGGAAAGAAAGGGATGGAAAGACTCATGTCTACAGATGATACAGTGGGGAAGAGGTGCAATGAATTTTGCAGAAATCCCTGCTGCAGTAAGAGCCAAGGTATGTGCACAGGATTGTTCCATCAGTCTAAACATCACGTGCATGGATTTTTAGCAATGCCCTTCACCAAATTTTGTTACTGACCTAAAGTTTTACGTCATCAAAGAGCAATAAAACTAGTTAAAAGGTGGAAAACAAAGGTGGTGATGAAATAATCAGGTTGTAATTATCCCAGCAAAAACTCTGTTGGGATCTGTTCTGCTTAAGGTATTCATAAATGATGGAGAAAAGAGACAAAGAAAAAAAAGAAGCCAAGAATACAACTAGGCTCATGATACAAAATTGCTTTGCTCTGATGAATCCAAAGCTGACTGCCAAACACATACAGAAAGATCCTGCAATCCTGGATGACTGGGCAGTAAAATTGCAGATGGAATTCAGTGGCAATAACGTAAATTAATGCATAGAGGGGGAAAATGTTCTACTTCTGTGCATGGGTGGCTCTAACTGTTCTATTACTATGCAAGGGAGAGATCAGGAAGCCATTCTGGATTATTCTCTGGATATTGTGTAGAGTTCAACAGCAAGAAGGGCAAGTAAAGCACTGGGGATAGAGGAGCCATAAAGAGTAAGAAGGAAAACATTATTATGCAGTTGTAGAAATCAAGTTTTTAGAAAGCCATCCAGAAATCTTCAGTACCATGTGTTTTTTTATCCTCCCTCAAAAAAAAAAAAAAAAGATGTGGTAGAACTAGAAACACTGGCAGACAGAAATTTTGAATATTTACTTTATAAAGATGATGCACAGAGCAAGTAAATATGTATGTTCTCAACATATAAATCTTGAGACCTTAGTCAATAAAGATTTGCTAGAAATGTTGCCCAGAATGTATATGCATCAGAATTGACCAACACTGTGAGTAAATAACAGTCAATTTTTATGATTATTACTAAAGTAAGTGGAAATTTCAAGAAATTTGGTCTAATGAGGTTGATATTGTTCCAGATAGAGTTCATGCATTTTTAGCCAAAATACATTTATTGGTTTGTGCATTTTGTGCAACTTTATACCAAACAGGCATGAAGGATCTGCTGTGAGAGAGATGATATGTGGTAGATAAATGGAGAGAATTGGCATAGCCGGCATTACACGAAGAGTTAATAAATCATTAAGGATTAAAGGAAAGACTTGGTTTGAGAGATGTTGTACCCTACAGATCATGGCATTTTGCATTACTTTTTAATGGTCTAGCACCGTTTTCCTTGCTGCTTATTTCCAGAAATACTGTCTTTGAACTCCTGCTACATCAGGCACGGCCAAGTGGCACAGCGATACTACTCCCTGGAGTGTCGCTGTTAGAGGGTCTAACCCCCCGTGTAACATCACGGTAAATGTCAAACTACTTCACTGACATCCAAGGATCTTGCCAGTGCTTTTATTCTCATGTAATTTCCAGACCTTTCAGCACTGTACTGTGCAAAAGTCTGACTTTTATATCAAAATAAAACAGAAATACAAACCAAGCAGCAGAGTAGTCATTTTAATGTACAATGGCAGATGAGCTAACTAAAATTAAGTAAACTTAACTTTAATTAATGTTTTTATAAGCCAACAAAAATCTAGGATATGAAACGCTGTTTAATGCCATGGTTTCTTTGATCTCATTTTATTGATTTGCATGATATGAGTTATAAAGAATCCCCAGTTCTGGCATGGAATCATATGATAAATTGCAGCTAGATTACACAAATTGGAAGTTAATACAACATTAAATAATTGAAAATGTTTTCCATTCCATAAAAATAGAATAGAGAAATACTAAAGAATGCTCTAAAGTGCCTCTTTCATCACGCTGTTACACAATCTTAATACATTATTAAAGTAGTAATTTTTCAAATACTTTACTGAATAGCACCTATCTATTATGGACCAATAAATGAACTGAGGAAAACAAGGTATAGAAGCAAAGACTTTTCCAATGAGCAATAAAAGGTCAGTTTATACTGCAGGTAAAAGTAAAATAGATATGGTCTGTGACATTTGGACAAAATATATACACCTAGAAATGTGAAGTGTCATTCATTTGCTGGGGCTCTTGAACTGAAGCCCTTGCTGACACAGAAGTAAGAAGGAATTGCTATTCAGCTTCTCCTAAGGGAGACCGGGCTGCTTAAAACCACTGATGGAAATGTCTCAACTCAGGTGGCCTTGTAACTAGATGTCTCAAATACAATATTTGAAACCACAGCAGCTCAGCAAATCCTCATGGCAAAGCAGTTATTTCTGTTCCACAGTTTAGGATCAGAGGATCTTAAATGTGTTTAAGGACTTATTTACCCCTTAAAGTAATGAGGCACCTGAAGTTTTCTAGACATCACAGGTATTTCCATCATTCCATCTCAGTTCCTGCTTACCTGGCATGCAGGAATTTTATTGTCTTTTTCTAGTGGTATTCCTCAGAGACATGACTTGCAGCGTCATGGAGAGATGGGGTGGAACTGGAAGTACAACATGAGTGAGAATTCAGTTTCTCATTAAGCAAACAGTTGGTTAGGTCACTGGGCATTTCTGTCTGGTTGAAAATTTATATAATTTTAGAAGATTTGGGGTAAAAAGCACTGTTTGACATAATTTATTTCTTATTGCTGCCAAAATGAGGGAGAAGAGGTGCCCAGTTTAACCTTCATATGAATTGTAAGAAAGTTGAAGAAGTACTGAAGATGAAGGACAAAAAGAAGGTAACTTAAGAAGAGCTTTATTTTTACATAGGCTTAAAAACAACTAGCTGTTGAGAGGTTTTGCTCTTGAAACTAGATTTATTTTTACTTCGCACCCTATGTTTCTTCAGAGATAAAGAGTAACAGCATATCCCTGGCTTGGGTCATTTCTTGAAGACTAGAGAGATCAGGAAAAAGTTACTTTTCCAACAGGCTCAGCTTTGGCCCAAGTAAAAGCTATTCTACAAAAGAAATGTTCCTAAAATTGCTGTAACTGAAATAATGGCAAAAGAAGGTGCTCAGGAATATATAGAATTATTCACAGGTGCTTTAGACTCAAGCAAAATTGTTTACAGCAGAAACGGCTCATGGCAGCAGAAGATGGTGGGCCTGCCAAAACTAGAAAGTGAGAGCAGTAGAGGCAATCGAACCTCAAAAAATACAATATATTGGGTACAATAAATCGTTCAAACCTCTGGTTTTCTGTGTAGAATCATCCTCAGAAATCTGAGGATGCAGGTAACAAAAACAAACCACCATAAATAAGATATTAATTTTTTTAAGGGTTTTAGATACCCTTTATAAAAACAAAGTTTGTGAGTGGAAAACCAAGTTCTGTACTCAGCAGTATGTCTAGGGAGACTGCTAGAGCAGAAACGGCAAACACTTGTGAATTACGAATATTTTCTTTATTCTCTCAAGCAGTTAATAATGTCTATTTGGTTTTGTTTTGATTATTAAAGTTTATAACATTTGAATTTTTCAGAGAATGGGTAAAGCTGTTTTCTCAGTGCAGTGAAAAATGGAAACATAACAGCATAAATTAAATGAGATGTGGAAAGTTTATCTTTTGTTTTGTGAATCTGCTCATTTGCAACGGCTGAATTAGTTCATTTTGCGTTTTGATAGAATGTCTTATTCAATCTTGGAAACCACATGCAGCACATTTTTTTTTTCCCTTATTAAAGGTGTCTCTCGCAGTACACACCATTAGTTTGAGTGGAAGATGGTATTGTCAAAGTGGAAGATCCAGGGACGGATTCTGATTTGTCTTTGCTTTGGATTATATATGTATTTACATCTCTCTGTGGAATCACGCTAGATTTTTACTGTAATTCATAAGGTCAGACTGCCGTGATCTATTTGCTGATTTCATATGAGCTTTTGAACACTTTACCTCGCTGAATGATACTTGCATATGTAAGTACTGCAGGTCACCATCTGGCCTATCAATCATGCCTGGCTCTTCTACTTTTATTTTGCATCAAATTGGACTCTTATGACTATATTCCTACCCAGTATGCTCTACAAATATGGCTCTTCATATTTCCCTTAAGTTTGATCAAGTCAGTCATTATTAAGGTCTAGAATATTTCTAGTTCTGGATGTTTGAAAGATCTGTGAGAATTGTGAAGCATTCTTATAAATTAAAAATTGAAATGACTTCATTAAATAAGTGACATACTGAACCTAATTATGGTATTATCCTAGGTTTTTATAGCTCTATATATTGATATCTCCTATAGAAAATACGTTTTAATAGATATAATATTTATATATAATATATTTATATATTGATATATAGAATATGTATTTTTTCCTATGTATTTCCTAGTTCTTTGATCTTGTTGATGTTGTTAGATGTTTGATGTGGACAACTGCAGTTGAGGATGTAACAAAGAAAATTTTTTATGGTTTTCCTGATGTCCTTTATCTTTGATTTTTGCTTTATTTGCTTTATTGAAGCTGGGAATTGTGTCATCCCTTCTGACCTGCTGACACAAGATTTATTGACAGCCTACCTAAAGGAAAGGGTGATGGATAACAAGAAGAGGAGGAGGAGTAAGTTTGATGGATAGCATGTATTTCAAAAGCCTGTGATCAGTCTGGCAGTCATCTTTGTCTGTTATTTGCATTATTCAGAAGCCACATTAGTCCTTTCCTTTTCTCATAACTAATAAATCAGATGCCTTGGGACAAATGTGCATCCAGGCAGTGTGCTGCACAGCCTGCTGGAAGGTGGGACTGGGTCAGCAGAGCTGGGGCGATGTCAGGGAGCTGCAAGGATATGAGAATGTGAACACCAGGAGCTGGAGGGACAGGATGCTGACAGCATGCACCTCTGCCCATCATATCTAAAAGCAATGCTTTCACAGGTTCATCCATAAGCCCCAAGGAACCAGCACCAACATATGTTGGCACATGTAGATGTTCCTGGAGCCTGGGCTTTTTCTGTCAAGGCAAATATCCTCCTGCGTAGTGAAGTCAACCATACTGTGCTTCAAGCCAAGGAGAATTGCGTGGAGGATCTGATCAGGGAATTACACCTGTAGCAGCCTGAGAGCAAACCACCAGTGCTTGCTGACCAGCATGGGTGACATCATGTATGTAACTGAGATGTGCTGTGGTCTTTCTGTTGCACATGAGGATATGAGGGGATGTTTGAGGTGAAAGGCATTCACCTGATCATAGCAGAGGTCCCACTTATGGCTCTGTGCTCCTCACTGTTGGTGTGGTGCAGAAGATCCCAGAGATGCCTTGTGCTCTTGCCTTCCTGAGCTGTGTGGTGAGCCTACACGGGCTCATTAGTGGTGTTCACACAGAACATCGGGCTCTTGCCTGAAAACCAAACATAGTGCTCATGCATACATTAAAGAAATAAAACTTCCTGCCTTGTCTCTATGGAAATTCATTTATGCCAAAATCGCATGCACGTCCATTGCCTGGGCATGGTTCAAATCTGTAGAAGCATAAGACAAATTCAAATATGACTTTGTCAGAAGGCATCCAGGAAAACCTGGCTGGAAAGAGAAGGGTAGAGGTGGGTCAAGGAATGTGCAAGTTAGAGCTCCTTCTTTAGCTGAAAAACTCAGGTTCTCACCTTAGAAATTCCCTGTGCATTTCCCTGACCCTCCTGACAAGTAGCATTGAGCACTCTATGCAGACCTATTATTTTCTCCAAGACACGAAACACGGAGTGAATGCAATTATGTCCCCATTTCTTTCACCAGAGGAAGAATTCCATATCCAAGCACCCTGCCTCTACATCTGAGCCTATCCTTGCAGTCGGCGACTCAAACGCTCACGGCTTGTGACCCCCTGCTGATGGGGGTCCAGGCTTAAGGAGTGCACTCCTCACGTAGCCTGGCTTGTTCAAGAGCTGTCGTGCTGTCACAGAACTACCAGGGCCTTTATTGTGATCTTCGATATTACTCCCAATAAATGGCAATGACAAAAATAATTGCCATCACTTGTACCCAGATGCTTCTGTAATAAAATCCAAATGTATTCTCTGGGAACTTAGTGTAGTACTCTCTCTGTGATAAAGGCCGCTTGCACGTCTTTCCCTGACATGTCCCTCGACACCCTGTTTGCCTGAATGCAGTCAGCCACCCTGGGTCTGTACAGCTCATTTGCTCTCCTGTTACAACCGCACTGCTTGACGACGGGGCCACATGACACTCCGTTGTCTTCTTCTCTTGGGATAATGACGAGCCTCTCAACCATATCAATTGAGATGATAACATGAAAAATGCTTCTTTATTTTTTCCCCCTTCCTCAGCCACTCCTGTCTGTGGCACCCATCCTCCAAGGAAAAGGACTAATTCAAAGGCGGTTGTGCGCAAAGGGCAGGCTGGAAGATGTGGTGAGGCCAGTGTGGCGGTCTCTGATCGTGACAATGCCATCACACTAGAGGAAAATAGGAGAAACTCAGGCTCAAGAGTCAAAGAGATATTTTACAATGCTTCTTAAGACTGCACGATAGAAATGTGATAGAATAGGCAAGAATGTGCTAGACAGATGCAGCCTTTCTCCTAAGCCTGTGTGAAGGCGTTGCTGAATCTGGGGAGTGATTAGAGCATTCAAAGCACTATCCATCACATGAGAGCAAGAGTGCAGGGCTCTGTGCTGAGCAAAGTGCTGCCAGTAACAGCTGAGAATAGCCTGAGGTTTCTGTGATGTGAGATGGATATACAGGAATTCAGACTTTACTGGTACACAGATCTTGCCCCTCTTCATAATTCCACCTGTGCTTTCTATGTTCAGACAAAAATTCACACTCTCTCGCTCTCTCCACACCTCTCTCTTAAAAATATAACAAAGTCATTGTTATTTCCATTCCTTCAAAGGCAGATAATTTACGCAATGACTGAAGTATGTCTACATTGACAGGCTGACTTACTTAGCCTCTGCTTCTGTCTGCATTACACTGTGCTTGGGAGTGGAGGAGTGTGAGTGCTACAGTTGCTCGGCTTGCTGGGAGCCCTTCTCAAATTGAAAGTCATGTCAAGAGTTGAACTTTGGCAATTTTTTTTTTTCAGCCTCCTATTTTTGCTGGTTCAAAATTAATCACCTTCTGCCACTGTGTCATTTATGACAATGGCACAGGCTCCCAGAAAATCACTTTCTGCTATAAAACTGACCCAAGAAATTTATTAGAAAAAAGGAAATAATGTTAGCTAGCCCTATGGCGACTTTATCTCTTTTCTTTTGCTCCTTCGGAACAACAACAAAAAAATTCATGGTGTTTTTCTCTGTCTCACTTCACTTGACTTTCTTGTACAGTTTTAAAGAAACAGCCACACTCAGAATCTAGCTTACTTAGGTTAAATGCAGAAACCATAAATATAAGCACAAAGAGTCTTTCTGACAAGGCAGTCAAGGATTCTACTTCCAAAGACGCCAGTCAATTTTATGGTCCTTCTCACCTAATACATTTTTTTTAAAATGGAAATTTTAGAAGTCAGTAGCTGAAAAATTTCACAAGCAGCCTCCTTAAATCCCCAGTGCCTTAGATGACCCTCAAGCCCTAAGACATGTTTGAAACTGAATATGTCAAACACTGATATAGCCTTTGAAATACACCTGTTGACAGTAAGCCAACAGTTAACCTCAATGTAACTTTTGTAAGCTGTTCCTCAGTTTGAATTATTTTACTAATAGGTAAACTAATTCAAATGGAAAATATGGAGGAGGTGTTTTGGGTTATTTTTCATCCCAAGAGTGACTGGACACAAGAAGAGATTGTCAAAGAGCTGGTGGAGTCTACCGTCTCTCGAGATGCTTAAGGTCTGACTACTGAAGGCCTTGAAAAAGCTGCTCCACCAGTCCTGATTTGGGCAGGACAACTTCCAGGTGTCACTTCCAGCCAAAGTTATTCTGTGATTCTGTCAGATACAAGATGTGTAAGTGAATAAACTGTTACATTTTTTTTTTTTTGTCTCTTTCATCCTCTTGGACAGGTCTGTGTATTTGCAGAGCAAACAGACAACAATACCAAAGCAAGAAAAAAATCTGTGGCAGTTCCAGTGCGAGCCACTTCCAGCCCACTGATGAGAAGACAGTATTTCTTATTTCCAGTTTCACTGTGAAGAGAAAAGAAGAAAATATTATCATATTTGTGATTTGGAGAAAACTGTTTTAACAACCAAAGGGCAGCAAAAGAAGTTGTTTATAGCCATTTTGCAAAGCTGTTCTCCAAGGATAGGCAAAAAGCTGTCATCTGAAAATGAGTTAACTGCTGTACCTGGGCCATATATAAAGTTGTTTCAGTGATTGAAAAAGGTGCACTTATGTGCTGACCACACATCTCTTCTGGTGTAGCAAAGTGAAAAGTTACCACACAGCCAGTCAATACAGAGGAAATTATACAGCACGTGTTCACTACGCCTTTGGAGATATGGGAAGAACCAGGGCAGCCTTCGTGTGTGTTCAAGAACAGAAAAAAACACTGAATAACTGTGTTACAGTGACATAATCACTAGTATTTGCCTATCATCTGGTCAGCAGGGATTCTAGAAGTGGGTTATACATTTTATAGTGTTGTACTGTCAAATCTAAACCCTCAGTCACTTTTCAGTATGGTAAAGTGAACATTGTAAATTTTCCTGTTTGCAAGGATGATTAGTTGAGGGTTGATAAACACTGGTAGGCACTGTGTAACTATTAAAATGTGCTGAGATGGCATAGCTTATCCCTCTGATAAGACCGCAAACTGAAAGTTTTTGCATGCCAGAATGATTTTACTGCATTATGTATCACACGATGACTGGAGAGAACCACCTTTGTTGCACTACTTGGTGGAAAACTTTTCTGTGAGATGAATAGCTGAGGTACTGCAAAGAGGGAGCCTGGGGAGTGGCTGATGTGACAGCTCTAGTGTATCCCAGGCACAGCCAGGGGCCTTGCTACACGGCTCCACTGGCACTGGCGGTGTCCTGGGTCACTTCTGGCACCTGGACCTTAGATTTTCTACTGTGAAATGGGATGGATAGTATCATATGCCCATCTGTAAAGCATGCTGATGTCTAGAAGACAAACACAAAAAAATAGCAGTCAAATAAAGAAAATGTATGTGATCAGTACGAGGTCATCAGATGCTCTGCAGGCAAAACAAGTAATATATGTTCTTTTGCAGAAATACAGGAATTAGTTCAAACTGCACAGGTTTTGGATTGAGGCTTCTTCAGTGAGTGCTGTGTTTGACTGGCAGGTGTAATTTAAAAGAAGAAAGGATGCTATAAATATTTTTAAAGCTAACATAACTCCATCTCTGAGTATCCAGAACTTTCTGCTTCATAAATTGCATATAAAGATGTATATCCTTAGGAGACAGTAAGTAAAATAGTGGTGAAGCTTTTATCTCTCCAAACCACAAAATATGATGAAAAAAACCAAGGGTTATTCACATAATATCTTACAAATGGAAAATGGAAGAGCACTTAAAATGATGCTGTGAAATATATGCAACTTGGAAGCTAAGCCTATGATATTAAATTTACCAGTTTTTTGATTGCTAATTTAATCAATCAGGTGTAATCATTTTAATTATCAGGAATACCTGAAATGTTTTACTGTTTTTGTTGATTGATGTGACGAATGATGTTTTTCAAAGGTCAGCTAGTTAACGTTAAAGATGTTCTTCTTTAGAGCTGGGCTCTATAACATCACCTAGCATCTTTGGTTGAACTACTTGTTTTGTGCTTTATGATGATGAGGTGAATCTGCCCTAGACAGCTTTATCACCCCGGAGTTTCCAAAGTAGGCAATTGATGCTCATATGATGAAAAACAAAGCTCGCCAGGGAAAAGATATTATAATTTACTTTATGAACAACCAAGTTCATTCACTCTCATAGGGCACCTGCTTATAATTGATTCTTGTAGAAAATCCTCCCAATACTTATGGACTATTATGCAACTTGTTTGAAAGGGTCAGTCCAAGGAATGGGATGGCATCAGTGTAAGCTTGCCTTTAATAAACAGAACTAACAGCTGCTGGGCAATATTAAGCTAGTTTGTTATGAACCCCTAAAAGCCCACTGTGGCTAACCTGTTACTCATCACCAGATGGTCTGTGTATGGTATAGTCCCCCCTGATAAAAGAATAAGAAAGACCAATGGATTTCACCAATTGAAGTTTAATGAGGAGTGAAAAGAAACAGGTACAGATTTGAAAGATGCTTGCCTGATTTTTTTTTCAGTTTTCAAAATGACCTTGCATTCGTAATGACTGTAGATTAGCACCGGTTATGAATCACAAGTGTCTAATGCACATATAAACTGGGTTGAGAAAACATTAAGGGGTTCCTAGGAAGAGCCATAGATTTTATACAGAGTACAGTAATGATCTTGCAGTAAAAAAGTTATTTTTTTAAGAAAAAACAGAAATATTGTTCTCATTCCCAAGGCTAAGGAAAGTAAATCCAAAGTGGCTGCTTTTCCCCAGTTACTTGTTTTGGGATAAGAAACCTGAGATAATTTTAATGATAAAACATGGAAGGACTCGGGACCCATGTCAACACTCATCAGATTCAGTGATGGCTACCAACTCCTGTTGGAGGGCTTATGTCCTTTAGAGATTTAATGGAGAATACTGAATTATTAGTTTGGAAACACAGATGTGTCTGTCAGATGAAACACTACTCTTCAAGCTCCACTGAACAAAATACTTTCATTTCAGAGGAGGAAGAGGTAGACGTAGGAGAGAAACCATCCACTGAGGAGTTTCCCACAGCCTAGCAGGAGCTGTGACTCCAGCATCTCAGTCTTGAATTGCCACTTATAGAGATGTGAAAGCAGTAAAACATTTCTTACATCTTCTCACAACGTAGGAGTGGTGCCTCATAGACTAGTAAAAGAAACGAGCTGAAGCTTTGCAAGACCATTTGCTTTTCTTTCTTCCCTTCCATCCCTTTCTAAATTAGAGATTGACCCTGAAAATATTCATACTTAGAGTAGTTGCAAATATATGTATCTTTCAGGCCAAATTCTACAAAATGCTGAGTAACAGAGCTAGTGGAGGCTAGAAAGTGCTCAGGCTTTGATGCCAGCTGAAATAGAGAGGAATGAACACACAGCTGTTCTCAAAGAGCTCTATTTGAATGTGCTGATAACCAACAAAATGAGATGGAAGGATGCTCATTAGAACTGATGGCCTTAACAGGAAACCCAGTCAAACCACGTGAAGACAGAGGTGGTAACTGAAAGGAAAATGGCCAAAAAGCAGCTTTAGGAACATTAGGAAGTATGACTCAAAGAATATTTTTTCGAATTCAGAGGGAAGATTTTTGAGAAGCCCCAAAAGAAGATTTGTTTGGAACAAACAAGTTTAAAGAAAACTAAATCATGCTGCTGTGAAAATTATGGCCAGATTATAAGAAAGCTGGCCAGAGAGATAATAAATGTAATACAATGATCACATTTGACCAGTAAATGCTTGAGATCTCACTTTGTAGACTTTATCAAATTTTTAAAAAGCAAAATCTTTCAGGGAATGCTTTCATTTTAAATGAAATTATATATTCTGTCTATAATTGGAAGTAAAATGATGCCCTTCTTTGGGCAAATTTTGAAGAGTGTGCATATCAACTGATAGTCCCGATCCTGTCCTCACATTCCTATGAGAACCAAGTCTTCTGTCTCTAAACCAGCAAAAGTTACATTCCTTGGAAAGCTTGTTATGCAAAAGTTTCAAAACATTACAGTGTTGAAAAGTTGTGTTGTACAAAGCCTTGGAGCAGCAGCAAAGTGCTATAAAAACAGAGTATTGTTACACAAAGTCCCATACTTTCTCAAACTTCAATTACAGCTGCTAGTTGGGCTGTGAGGAGCAGTCAAGCCGGGATGAAAGATGACTGAAACAGGACTCTGCTCCTAGAGGAATTTCTTCTGCTTGACTCAACACTGTAATATTTTGGATATTTTTTTTTTTTCTCCTGTTATAGCTTTGGCTTATCTGCGCTGTGGGAGAGAAGTGATTTCTTTGGCAAGTCGCTCAGCCCTGTGCAGTCTGGGAAACCATGAAGGCACGTCACAAGTGCTCTCCATGTTGTGCACCCTGGGTTCTGTTGCATGAATTACCTGGTTTGAGGAGGAGAGTGGCTAGGAGAAGGTCCCAGGCCAGGTCCCACAGCATCGCAGGCAGGTCAGCCCATTGCCACCACCTGCAAACATAATTTTCATGAGCTGAAGAGACAAGAGCTGTGCTTCTACCAGGCTGTGAGTTTTTAGTTACGATACATTCAATGTTTACTCAAGCCCATTCATCCTCCCGTCAAATGAGGCACCTTTTCCCACTCTCCAGGAAATGTTTTATTTTATTGTGTGGTGTTCAGAGGGTGTCTGAGTTCTAGTTTAAAGCATCACAGAGCCTCCTGTGGGGCATTGCTGCAGTTTCTGTGGGGCTGATATGAGACCAGATATGTCACCTGAGAATTGGGAAATGTGATTTTTGGCTGGAAATGGCTTGTATACTGCTTGGTTCAGTGATTGGAAAGAAAAAAAAAACCCTATATTTATTGCCATGTGCTGCAGAGATATAGCAAATACAATGATAAAGCAGTCAAATATGCAATTTATTTTTTAAAATGTGAAGGGCAAAGTTCAAACTCTTTGTGTAAAAAGATTATTTTGCCCGAAAAATAAGCTGGTTTAGTTTATACAAAGTCAAAATGAGAAGAAACTTGCTATCCATTGAAAGTGAGGCTCTGGGAGAGCCAGTATGAGCAAGGAGAGCTTGAACTAGTTTAAAACCAGACTTTGATCATTATATGAAACGGGATTACAGGGTGTGCATCTGTGTGATAACTAAAGACCAGGTTTGGGGCCCAAGGGTGACTTTCCCATCCAGTTCCTGGGCTAAACCTTACCTGGGAAGGGAAGAGATCTGGGGAGAACTGTAGATTTATCAGAATTCAAAGACGGAATTAGAGACTGAAGTAGGAAAGTCCATTTTGTGATAGCAGCATTTCATCAACTGTTGGAAGCAAAGCACTGTGTATTACACAGCATTAACAGCTATACTTTGTTATACAGGTGAAATAATTTAGCAGCTTTTCTTCATCTTTACTAAATATAGTGGAAAACTTACTTAAACCCATTGTGCTGCTGTTTGCACATTGGTTAATGTTAACAGGAAAGCTGGAAGGTGATGCTGCTGTGGCTGGTCTCCATCCTGCTGGGTAGGGAAATTGTTCAGTAGTTAGGATCGTCATACCGAATATCTTATTAATTTCTGGTTTGCCATTGCTATTGTTATTCACCTTGTAAAAAAAACTTCAGTGCGCTCATTGCCTATCCACGTGGTCTGTCGTGGTACTGACTGAGTTATCAGCCAATTTTCAGGTTAACAGTTGCTCAGTACATAGGAGAGGTTCATGCTCAGACACCTTAATGATGCAGAAAACCTGCAACTCATCCTCACCCTGGGGCTATTGCAGGCTGAGACCTCTCAGGGGCTGCAGCAGGTGAGGGATCCTGACCCATATTCACCAGCTCCTTCAGGGTCTGTCTGCTGCTCCAAGGTAATTTTTTTTTCATCCAGAAGCCAAGTTCAGACTCTTAGCCAAACAAATATGGGGGCTTTTTTATTCAGAGGTCTGTGTTATGTGGCCAATATACTCTATATATATATATGTGCGTAATACATACACATTCAAAATAGAGCAAATGTCTAACTGACCCCTCAGCACAGTGTGCCTGAGTGAAGCTGAGTGTAGAGTTCAAGCTAGAATTTCACTTCACATAGATTTAACCAGTTTCTTATATATTGTTTCATATATATTCCTACTGGTTACCATCTTTTATCACTCTTTTTGGACGGGTAATTCCTTTTTCCATATGGCTCCAGTCATGAGCAACATCACGTGTTCAGTCCATGCTAGATATCCATTATGCTTTGCACGTTGCCCAATCTGTGCATCCTCCTCTGTACAATACCACCGCTGCATCTATAAACCCTGCTGTTACATAGCAATAATAGTTAGATTTGGCATTTTTCATAACAATACTTAAGCGTAAAGCAAAGCTCAAGCAGCCTTAGCTAGGTGATAAAGTTAATTTAATTTTTTTTTTTTTTTGTACACTAAAAGAATATACATTAATATATCAGCAACAGGATATTGAACTATATGGCTTTGTGGTCTGGCCCAGGAGGACCTTTCTTCGGTATCATCAACACGAAAAGGGATGCAGATGCCCAGTCCCACACTTGCATTCATGAAAATCCCATTTTAGCTATCTAGTCTGATCAAGATGACATGGGTTGTTTGAACCACTCTTGCACATCATCTTATGTCACTCAAGAAATACACTAAAACCTGTGTTTGTAGCTGGTGGAATATGTTGAATCAAAACCTTTTAGTGTACTTTTTAGGTTTTTCTTTTTTTATCAGCTGCAGTTTACACTTGAGGAAATGTTAATTCAGATTGTGTTCCTAGTGCTTGAGACTGTCCTTATTCTTTCTCATGGCCTCTTCCCTAAAGACCTGACATCGTATTTTTTATGACGTGAGGCATTCAATGAATAATAAAATAAAAATCCTAGGATATGTACAGTTAAAAGATTAGGAAGTGCTAGAATTTTACATAGGCAAACATAAGTTATTGAGGCTGATGTATAATCATATTGGAAAGCACTTATTTTTCTGCCAATTTAATATAGTAATAGCAGATATAATGCAGCTTAGATAGAGTTCTCAAGTAGAGCAGAAGGTTGTTTATTCTTTCGTGGCAGGCCGTGTCGTGCCCGAGCCCGGGTATATTGCATAAATGTTGTTAGCATCAAACATATCTCAGAGAAGCAGCTAGATGATGAATCATCCAGTTGGAGAGGTCCCACGCTACCGTTTATCTTTATTTACCTGCAGTTTTTTTTTACAGACATTTGGTGCTTTTGCTTCTGCAGAGAAAACTTATTATGTGTAATTCATCTTTTTTTCTTCTTCTTGTTTTTTTTTTTTTTAATAAACTAACAGGAAAAAGACTTGGCAGAAAATGAAAAGGGCATAGCAAGCATGGGGAAATAGACAGCTCTAAGACAGAAATTCTATTCTACAGTCAGAGTTAGAGAAATTGCCTTTAAAAAAAAAAGAAAGAAAAAGTAGTAAATTTTATTATTTTAACACATGAGTGATAATAATTTAGAATCTGTCTTTCTAGTGTGTGTTATTTCCCTGTTCAGCTCCCAAGCTGAAGAGTAACAGAATTTGACAATTATAGGAAAACATATATACTTATCTAAATTTATAGCAGCATTACCTGAATGGTTTGATATAGGCACTGGGAAACATCCTGTGTGACAAAGGATGTGATAAGTTGCCTAATAATTTGGAGCACCAAATTAAGACAGGGAAAGACGTTTTGTCCATAAAAAAACCCGTCTGTAATCCCAAAAAAGTCATCATGGATTATGAATAGTAACAGGAGGTGGCAGGTGTTCAGTAAGAGGAAGATGCTGTTACATTCCCTTCCCCTGTGAATCAGGAGGAGCCTGTGGTCCCCAGGGGACTGCTTCTGAAGAGAAGGTGCAATGCATTATGAATAAAAGTACTGCCATGACTTCCACATCAGGCTGACTTCCAGAATTCAAAACGACATCCCAGCATAAAAGTGTTCAAAAGCTGGATCATAAAATCAACTGGTTCTGAGGTAAAAATTTTCATTGGACTCATACTACGGAGAAAAGCCTTTGAACTGTTAGTCAAGAGAGCAAACGATAACTTAAGCTCCTCTCATAGTGCTTAATCCTAAATTTAAGCAGACTGATTCATCTGAACGATGAAAGACTTGAGACGTAGCTAAGAGTGTGATACCATAGTCTACATTTAATAAAGATGCAAGAAGGAAGAAAACCCAGCTTTTCAAGGGTTGTCTCTCTTTTTGTGGGAACAAAAGTGATTTATTGACAAAACCAGCTGCTCTCTCCTTACTATTACACCTATCTTAGACTATGACCTTGGGATATTTTTTACGTTATCCCCTGCCACCTCCTTTCTGGAAACCATTGAAGATACGGCAAGTGGAGACATTTTTACCTATTCAGGTATGCATGCAAAGATGGAAGCAGATTTAAACCAGAAAATTCACTTTTGTGTCCAAGGACAAAATAACATCAAAGCAGAACTACTGGCTCCCTTGCCTCTTATGGTATTTCCAGAACTAAAGTATCTCATAGCATAGCTCGTAGGCGAAGTTCTTCTTTCAGTGCAACCACTGTGAATGCAGAGCACCTTTGTAGATCAATTCAGTTATTCTGAGAGCAGAATCGATCCCTTTAGGAACAATTTTAATAAAACTGAAATAATATTTTTTTCCTTTTTAGCTGACAGTGCTTACTTCATTCCCTTAAGGTACAACGGAAGTCAAAAGAGCTTCTTGTTCCTAACCCTCAGACTCCAGAAGCTTCTCATTAGAATGCAGCACATAGTATTCTGAATCTGTAATTGAAAGAACTTTTGATGCACTAAAAATGAAGTTCAGGCAGATGATGAAATCTGAGGAGAACTGGTGATACAACCCCTTCAAAGTGCAGAAAGGCCGGACTGTTTTCTGCCTGTTGCTGAAACTCAGGGTAAAGACACTCCTTATTAGGTGAGTGGAAAATGATAACTGATTGAGGTTGGGTCCTGAACTGTGTGTGAGATTAGCAATGTGCAGGTAGTGATGAGTCAAGCAATTCTGGGCGAAAACCACCCTGATGAAATAAAGTCCAACAACTAAGCAACAACAGCTCATGTCACTTTTGGAGACAAATGTTCAATGACAGACTTAAGTCCTTCATTCAGTGAGGTGTACAGAGCCTCAGCTCTGTCTTTAAATACATGTTTTGATGCATTGAATGAAAACAAGTACTTCGCAGACTGTGTTAGTGACAGTGCTAAGCTTATTCTGTATCGAAAATTATCTGGAAAAGAGACTGTACTTGTCCCAGCACACTTTCTAGTTTCAGAAGATTATATGCTTTCCTCTGCTTTTTTACAATTTGGTGAGCCAATCAATATTAATTGATTAAGAAGATTGATTTTATGTGCAGAAAAATTTAATACGTATCAGGATTTAAAGTTTGTTTTCTACTTTTGCTGAATGACAGATGACTTTCTGTCACTGCATTTAGGTCTATGTTCCCAGTACATTTACTTGCTGATGCAGTGACTGTTGCAGATTTTTTTTTTTTTTTTTTTTTTTTTTTTTTGGTATTTATTGCTGAGAGTTGAACACTGAAAGAAGTTTTAAGTAGCTGTAGAGTCTGGATAGTGCATGAGAGGAACTAAACTCTTCAGCGTGAGCTCCAGAGCCATCAGGATGAACTAGCCATAATGAAATGTGGGATAAGAGGAGGTCCTTGCCTTTCTCCTGGCCTTATGTGTCTTATGAAAGACAGAACTCAGTCTCCCGTGTCCTGGATGAGTGCTCCAAACATTAATCTTCTCCCTGCGTGGTGGCTTTTCTGAATGCTGTGGTCAGAGCTGTGTTTTATGTCAGAGTCATATGCTGGGCATGCAGAGGGAAGATCTGACAGATCAACTCCTTAGGGAAAACAGGAAGAGAAATTTCAAATTTTTGGATGTTGGACATCTCAATCATGAGCTAAATTGTACCAATTAAAAAAGAAAAAAAAAAGTAGCGTTTCCAAGTTTTGTGGCTTTACATGGGGAAAGATGAGTACCCACATCTTTAAAGGCAGTCAGGAGACTGCAGAGGATCATAGCATCTGACAGTTGGCCTGGTCATAGCCTGTCTGTCTAAAGCGGGTCAATTTTTAGTATAAACTGCACACACTTCTGCATACAGCACATATTT
The DNA here is from genome assembly GCF_036417535.1 of Chlamydotis macqueenii. Lineage (NCBI taxonomy): Eukaryota > Metazoa > Chordata > Aves > Otidiformes > Otididae > Chlamydotis > Chlamydotis macqueenii. Next base: position 9,224,862 of record NC_141561.1, read on the forward strand.
TTCAACGCTGCTGCAAAATGGAGAGGTGGCATGGAAGAACCACAAAGACATTACTTGCAATATCTGGCAGCAAAAGACAAAAAGAACCCAGTCTGCCATATTGACTACCCTTAACTCGGTAGCTAAAGGCAGAAAAATAATCTACATTTATAGCAGAAACATAAATTAGACACAAGTGGGATTTTGGCGGGGGGGAGGTGTGTGTTTGTAGAGATGAAGGGAGAGAAGAGGCAAATATTTTTATATGTGTAGAGGGAATTAACCATCAGAATAATCTATTACAGGTGATGGTAGGTACCAGAGCCCTCAATCTCTTCAGATGACAACTGGATAACTCCCAGGAAGATGTACATTAACCAAGAGCAGGTTATACTTTAAGCAAAAGCAAGTCATTGTGCTCAATACAGAGCTGGTATGTAATGGTTAGTCTCACAGAGAAGATGATTGATGATTTTATGGTCCTATCAGGCCTTAAATTCCTTACATATATTTATCTGTGAGAAGCTCTGCCCTTCCCTGACTACCTTGGGCTGAAGCGGCCACTTACTTCTGCCAGCACAGTCTCTTTGTGTGGCAGAGTTTCTGTTATAAAGGCCTCGGATTTCTTCCAGTGAAAGTAAACTCAAAACAAAACCAAATCTACCTGAGACCGTGCAAAAAAAAAACAAACCAAACCAAACCCAAACAAAAAAACCCCAAACAAACAAAAAACCAACAAAAACCCAAACAAAAAAAAAAACAACAAAATTCCCCCCCCATAAAACCAAACAAAAAACTCCAAACAAACGAAATGAAACAAAACACCAGAACTAGCCATGTATTAAAGACTTGTCACTATGTATCACTAATAGGTACTGGAGTATTTGAGTACAGATCTTGAAATGAAAGGGGGGGGGGTATTACTTCCAAATATCCCTGAGGAACACAGCCCTTGTTCTACCTGTAGAAAGATGGCAAGCAAGTAAACCCCAGTAGCAGCAACTAGGCTGTGCTCAGGTCTGAAGAGAGGAGGGAGACAAGTGAAAGAGAATGCAGAAATTTGCAGCTTCCATCCTTACTTTTCTCTCTTTTTTTTTTTTTTTTTTTTTGGGGGGTGGGGTGTATGAAGCATAATTACCCTCCATAGCTGTCTAAAAGCTTCAGGGTTTTGGCTTTTTACCATGCCCATGAGGCACAGAGTAATTTTTCCTCTGCCCAATGTAGCTCCTTTGCAACACTAAATACAGAAAAATTAGTGCCAGCCAGCACAATACTATCAAACCTTAATCACAAAGAAAACCTAGAGAGAGTCAACTTTTATTGTACTGCAACAAAGAAACCCCTGAGCCCGATCTATGGCTAGGGAGGTCAAAAGAAATATTCCTATTGTGTCTTGGGGCTAGGAGACAATTCAGACTTCCAGTAAGGTCAGATTCTCTCCCACGTCAGTGGGCATAACACAAATGAAACTGGTATAAAAGATGTTGCACAAGCCTTAAGCAGAATAAATATTTTTCTTGTATATAAGGAAGAAAAAGAAAATCTGTCATCTGATGTTTCTATAGAAAGTACTTTATATGTTAGAAACTGTCAGCATTTATTATGTCTCTTTAAGTTGGTCTGTGTGAACCTTTCAGCTAAATATTGACTTTTTACATAAAACATATGGTGATATACGTAGATGATGGGTCAACATGCCACAAAGGAATGTAATCTGGGCAGCAAATCAATGGTGAGCGTCAGTTCTTCAGGGCATATGATGGAGCCAGGCATTTTGCCTGCATAATTATTTGCCTTGCAGTTTTGAGATGTACAGAAATTCACTATTTTCTCCAAATGGAGTTGTCCCATCTGAGTGTTGTTGCTTCAAATCTTTTAATGCCCATTATCCCAGACTGCTGAAATCAATGCATTTTAATATCAAGGAAAGAAAGATTAAGCCTTTAGATAAAAAGCTATTCCCCCACCTTTTTTGTTTTTTTCTCCTCAACAATACATATACTTTTAAGCAGCTAGATGTCTGGGATACATTTCTTCTCATATTCTTGGATTCTTCTCATATTCCCTTATAGTCTCTGCTTGGAAAATGATGTCATCATAAGTTGCCTTGAAACAATCTCTATTCATCTATAGGGTTGTGTGTCTGTGTACATACATGTGCACATATATTATACCTATTTATATGTGTACAAAAACCTCTTAATCCTCTAAAATAATATTTCATATTAAAATCCACTCTGAGTATTTGCCTAATGTACTATAACAGTAGAAATAGATGAGGATGATGCATTTATAGGCCTGCTAAAGGCCAATAACAGACCTTTCTCAGGTCAACAGACCTGAAGAATTTTTCTCTGATATGTCCTTGATTTTGACAGAACTAACCAAAATGTGTATTGTAAGTCTGTGGGAGTCAGACGTCTTCACTAGAGCCTAGCCCAGATTCTTTAATTCCTCATTACACCTTTCTCTTTTATCAACCCAAAAAGCTGTGGCAGTTCTTTCTTTCAGGTAGTGCGGCATTCAAGCAAATTTTGACTCCATTGTCCCTTTCAATTTTTGATGCTCAGATAGAGCATCACCCTTTCACATAATGCATTTTAGTTCATCCTACTCAAAAAGTCTAAGGCAATTGCAAAAGACAATTCAATTTGTTTTCCTAGTGCACTAATGGGATAATAATAAATGAATGGCTTTTTCACAAGAAAAAAAAACGTATCTAGAATAGTTTGGCTTTAGATTGCTCAGGTAATTTTTACAGATATGCACAGCCCAGGGAAATAGTTAAGCACCAGTCTCATTTCAATCAAAGTGCTTAAGTAGCTTTCTTACTCAAAAATCATAATAGCTATCTAAATATGCAAAGGAAGCACTAATTTCATTTTCATAGAACAGTTATAAATTCAGGAATTGTTATTATAGTCTTTTTTAAGAACCATGTTTATTTTATTTTGAATCAGTTTTTTGCCTCATATCCCACTAATTTTGAATCACCCAACTGTAAATACATGGGAATAATACTGCAATTGCAAAGTAAATTCACTATGATTATCCTTTTTGATAATTAATTAAACTAAAGAATTTCTTAATATGGCTTCATATTGTATAAGGATAATTTTTAGGAGTGGGACTCATTATCTATGTTTTATTTAAGCTCTGATAATTTTCAGTCAGTAGTTAATCTTCCAATGACCTGATTTAGAGAAAATTATAACCATCAAAAAGCATATGTGGTATAATTAGAGCCATTCTAGAGTTATTGCAAAGAGAGGGTAATAAAGTATTCTCCATGCCCACTTAGAAAAGTATAAGAAAAAAATAGGATTAATTTTCAGCAAGTGAGATTTAGGTTAAGCTTTAAAATAACTTTGTCATACTGAGCAGTAAAAAAAAAACCCCACCTCTAGACTCTTTATCACTGGAGATGCCAGGTTAGACAAACATTTCTCCGTAGTAGTTTAGGTGTAGCAGAGCCTCTCTTTAGGGATGGCACCTTACATCTCTAAAAATCCCTTTCATCTCATGTTCTGTGCTTTTTTATTTTTGCTTTGAATTTTCATTGTAGTTTTCATCTTTTGTACAGTTATTTTTAAAAGATATTTTAGGAAGGTTCATTGTGCTTTTAGTTTCTTAAGCATTTTCTCAAAACGCGTATTTATGACTAGCAACAGATTCTTGGGAAAAGGGTGGGTGATGTTTTGGTTCCATTTATGTGCAAGTTTTGAAATTGTAAATTTTCAGTGGTGTTCCTGCTTAGTGAAAAACATTTCCTAGAAACGTTATTTTAATGGAGAGTTTCAACAGATCTTTTAACCTCAGTAATGGGCAAAGAATACGGAGAGATTTTGCCTTAATATAGTTTACATTGTGTTTACTCAGGAACTTCCTACTGACACCAAAAGCTTCAGAGTGAGAACACTTAAAGAATAAGGCAGTGACCAAAATACATACCCATTATTATTAAAGACACTTGTGTGTTCAGAGCATCACTTTCCAGGTTATTGCTTATTTTCCCCAGGGAGTATTTTTCACAAGTAATAGATTGACCTATCATTTCTTTTCTGTTCTCTTAAATGGGTATTACAGTTTTAAGGATGTAATTATAGAACAGAAGCAACAGGGGAAAAAAAGGAAGATGAATTTCCACTACAGTAAATTGTGGTTCTTTGGTAGTTTTCTGAAAGCTTTTCAGGTTTTGCATTATGTAAGTAATTTGGAAAAAAAAACCAGGACTTGATAAGCTTTCTTTTGTGCAGCGCTGACAATGCATCTATTTGCTGCGGTTACCAACATGTGCCAAACTGGTTGCAATAAATAGTTGCCTTCTCCTAAGACAAAATGTGAGAATAGGATTGTATTAGCATGCAAAGTGCCTTCCAGTTATTCATTATACCCTTTCTGAGATTTGTGCCTCTAGAGATTCTTTTGTGTTTAGGGCAGAAGAAACTCAGATACTTAAAAGATATGCAAATTCTTTAAGAAGTGGACTCAAAACACCAAATGACTTCTAAAATGTCTTGTAGCACATTAGAAACCTGTAAATATGGTATTCTACTACATCTATTACAGGAAGTAATGATGTAAACTGCAAAAAAGCTTGTATTATTAGAAAAAAAAAATCAAGATTTCAAAATACCTTCCCTATAAATAAGCTACTTATGATTAAGTCTAGAATCTCCCAGGGCTTGTAGTGTACCAGCACATTAATTAAGACAGCTATAAACACACAGAAACGTTCAAAGGCTGATAGTGATGGATTTCCATATTGCTGGCAAACTACAAGAAAAGGGTAATGAAAATAAATACTGTAATACTTTTGTAATTACAGTTAAAGTATAATTGGATATTTTAAAATAATAATAATTCTAATCCAAGGTAAAAAACAAACAAACAAAACAAAACCAAGCCAAAACTACAGAAGACTATTTTTTTGTTGTTTAACATTTACCACAGGATACATTTTCAGTGTAATTAGAACTGTTTCTAATTTGCAAAACAGCCTCTCCTCTTATTAGAGTGGGAAGGCTGAGAAGCAAAGTTTACTCCTTGCTGTGGCTGATGGAAACAGAGTGGTTAAAAAAACCCCACCTAAATTAGGCTGAGTAAGTCTTCTCCTCTTCAAAGCCCAACACGGTTTGAGGCACTAATGTTCAGTGATACTAAGCAGCACCTTGCACAAATTTAAGGTTCAATGCAAAGAAGCACATCCAGGTCTGTCCCACTGTGTCATTTGCCCTGTATTTGTTTGCTTTTTCGCTGGGTTTTGCTCCGTTTTATCGCTCTATGTTCTATTTAACCTAATTGCATTTAAATTATTTTTGATCCTGAAAGAGCCTCTGCTATAAAGATACCAAAATAATGTTATTAGGGGTGTGTTTGTAAGGAAGTGGATATAATTGCATTACTTGAGTGATATGAAAGACGACTGCTAAAAGTAATCTAGATTGCATTAGAGGAAACAGCTCTCCCATGATCACTCCTCATATACTTTAGTATGCTTTTTTTTCCACTGTAAGTACAAAGACAGGAAGAATCAAAACATGAGCCAAAAGAAGAATAGCACCTTTTGTTTATTTTTCCACACAAATAGTGGAGACCTTTTCCCTCGGTCCCATGTGAGCCCCCTGGGAAGGCGCAGGGGGACGTGAGCAGCCATGGCCACCTTGGTGGCTGTGGCAGGTACATTAGCAAAGCAGTGCGTGATATTCTGGCACTCTGCTGCCAAAACCCTGCTGCTTTCAGATCAAACAACGCTTCTTTATGGCCATATGAAGCCTGCCCATGTTTCTTGGTCATTTCATGTTGGGAATGTTGCTCAGAAGAAGAGCACAGCTATGTCCCAGCGTGTCCCAGTGCTTACGCTTCCCACAGAGATGTCAACTTGCTCATTTCTTGCGGGCTTTTAGCTATATTCCCCTCTTTGTTACTTCCCAAAAGACAAATCTTTTTTTTTGGTCCTTTTTGAGTTATCTGATTTTGTCTTTTTCCTCCTTTCACATCCATCTTGCTCAGCTCACAGCAGTACAGCTCTGTCTGTGGGTTCTTCCTCAGCAAAGCCCTGCAAGAGCTATTTTTTCCCTAAATGAACCTTCACTGAATCTGGCAAACTGCTGTAGAGTGTTTCTGTTTATGAACTGACATTTACTGCTCAGAAAATACTTCACTGCAAAATATCCACCCAGCTATAGATAAATAGTCCTTTAGATTTTGTTTTAAACCTCCGATCCCAGTTCCAGGCCTTTGTTGAGCAGGCTGGGGGAGAAAAAGAAAAATGACAAAGTTGTGTTTGTTATTAATTTTTTTGCTAGCAGGGAAAAATCTAACAAAGGCAAAAGAAACCCCATTGAGACCATTTTCACAGCCATGTATTGTTGTAGGGAAATACATCTCTAGCTGGTGTAAATAAAGGAGGAAAATGTGAACTGATCTGTATGGCGTGGCTCCAATTTACAACAAAGCAAATTCTGCAACATTAATGGAAATTATTTCTAGGAATGTTTACTTGTTATGAAAAATGCATCCCATGCAAGGCTAGTCTTTTATAAGACTAAGCCATACTAAACAAACAACCAGAAAGCTTATCACAGTTATATGGGATGGGCTTTTAAAGTTATCATTTACTGTCCGACTTCAAATACTGTGTAGTGTGAAGAAGTAAAACTTTGACATCAGCTGCAGCAAACTAGCTTCCTTGAGATGAGCTGAGTAACTTTAAAATCATGAGAATAATCTCAATCAACATGCAAATTATGCAGCCTAAACAGGGAAAAACCTTACTCCTTCATTTACTCTTGGAAAATGTAATTTGGTCTGCTGTAACTGGCACTTTCCAAGAGATAAATTTCTCAAAATGATTAATATATTTGGCAGAAAATTATATCAGTAATATATGTAGAGCACAAAGGAGGCTTGGAGTAATGTAATTCTGCTCTTTTTTTTTTTCATAAAAGAGAAGGGTTGATTATGCCACCTTGTTAAGCCTTCACATATTCTAATGTGAAGTGGTATATTCAAATTCTACACTTTGCTCAAAACAGAATACATTTGTATCTGCAGCTTTGTAAACCCTCAAGGTAGTGATTTAAATGAAAACGTGACATTTTGGAATGGGAGGAAATGTTTAAATCCCAGCAAAAAGAAGATTCTGAGGTCTTAAAATTGCATTTTGCCCTGAAAAATTTGCCGACATTGCCAAAAACCTAGAGGAAAGGCATTAATGGTTCCATATATTTTATTTTTTTCAAAGGACAGACTTTGCTAATCCTAAACTTTTAATACCAGTTTAGAAGATTAGAGGAAACTGCAGAAATGATATTTTATTAAATAACATGAGTAGTTCAAGACAAACTTCCCTGAAATGATGCATAAATTTATCTCAGCACTTGCTCAGAGTGGAGCTTCTCCTGAATCCAGAGAGATGACCTGGACCTTAGGATTTTTTTTTTCTGTGTTTTCAAACAAGCAAAAGGACTATTGCACCAGACATGTGAGGTTGAAGGCCAGATGCCCGAGGGATACTCTCTGTTTTACCTGAGTTAATTAGCTATAGTACATATTTGTCAAAGAGCAGATAGATACCCTTTGCCAATAATTTAACATCATTAACAAATTATAAGATAATAGGGCTCTATTACTTTCTTCCAGGTTGTTGTTTTTGCTTAATAATTAATTACAGAAATGTAAATTCAAAAGAGTTCACACTGCATAATAATATCCCCCAAATGTAAGAAACATAAAAGTAAGACTAAGCAATCCCATGTACTCTGAAGAGATATGTACGTCTTGATTCATGTGCTGGCTGAAGGGGAGCTTTCTCATAATCTAACCAGCTAACCAGGACTTTTGGCTGGCACTGAAGGAGACTGATTTAATTTAATTTACTGGCTGGATTTTTTTATGCTACGTGTAAAATTAAAAAAAAAAAATAATCAGAATTTGTGGTGGCCCAATGAGACCTACAGGAATGTGATGGGAGGTGACCTACCCACGTTCCCCACCAGGAGGAGGATTTGCAGCGTTGAATGACCTCTGGCCTTGCCTGCATTGAAATAACCACACGCTCTCCCTCCTTCTTCCGAACTGTAATGCAATGGAGAGTTGTGGGGAAGGACTAGAGACTCATCAGTATTTGCTCAAAATTTGGGCAGGCTCCTAAGAAACTGAAGTTTTACTCAATTTAATTCATGTGAAATTCTGTTAGTGTTTGCTACTAGATGTGTTTCCTGAATACAGTTTCCATGCGTTTTTCACAAGGGCAGTGTCTGCTCTGCAAGAGGTGGGAAAGCATCAGATCATTTGCCCCTAGAGCTGTTGCTGATCTGATGTCCCTTCAGTGTAAGGGAGCCTGGGACCAGCTCTTCACCTTCCAAAGAGTGACTGCTATTTATTTGCTCCCCTTCAGCAAAGTTACTCCAGGTAAAAAATGCTCAGATTCTGTCTTCCTGCTGAGCGCTAAGACCCAAAGGTTTGTTGCCACGTGCCAAAGGGAGATTGAAATGAGAAACCTGGGCCTCAAAATGCGTAAATGCCCAAGCATGAAACCTGGCTGTTTCTGAAGGGTCATTCTCGGGTGGTGCAGCAAGCAGCATTGCTACAGGGCCACCAGAAAGGCTGGTGTTCTGTGTTTTTAAGATTACTGAAAAATAGAAAAGAAAGAAAATTAATCTTGTCATTGTCTTTTGTTGTGCCTGTCTCCTCATTTCACTAAATCCAGTGGCAGATGTGCAGATTAATATTAGATCAAAACCTTAACAACGGTTTAATTTTAAAGTTTTCTCTATTCTTTCCTTGAACGTTTGGTTTTTTTTTCTCATTAAGTATTCTAGATGAAGTAACTGTAACCAAGTACTGTAGTAATTATTTTGGATATGATGTATTTGATGTGGATTTTGGAGACAATTATGTATTTAAGCACTGAACTGCAGAGAGGAATGTTTTGCTATTTGATGGTAGGGGAAGAAATGAGCTCTTACCTGTTTTTGTGCAGCACAGAGAGCACCAAGCCAAATGGCCGCAACTGCTGAGGTGTTTCTGAAGGGCTGGAAATGGGAATTAGTTCATTCTAGGCTACAGCAGAGGCAAAGAGCTTCTTTGTGGCTTCTCCACCACAATGCTGGAGCAAATCAGTGGTCCTCTCAGTACAACAAACTGATGAGGGCATGTGGGATCTCAGTTACTCCGTGGAAAGGATGATGCCTATGATTTCATTGCTCTCTATGTCTTTAGCATCCACCTACTGTTATGCCCTGCTATTTAAAAAGCCAGCCTTTCAGGGTAAGGAGCTCTATCTGTTATGAACAGCACTTGGTGCAACAGGGTTTGTCATTACTTACTACTGGCAGCTACCACAATGTCATGGTGATAAAGACATCGCTGTTCTGTAAGCCGTAACAGCCAGCGCGTCTGCAACTGGTCCATACATCCCAGCAGAGCTGTATAGCAGTCTGCAGACTCTTTTCCCCTTCACAATCCCTCTGCAAACAATGGGGTGATGATTCTGCAGGGCTGTGCTACATGGAGCAGAATTCAGTCAGGTTAACCTTGAAATGCATGGGATTAAATAAACAAGTGCTTTGTAACAGCTTTACACATGACCAGAGAGGTGACACGCTTTTAGAGGCAGTCTTATTTCTCTCAGGGCTGAAGAAGTTTCCACCTTTTCAAAACTGAAATAAAAATAAGATAGGAAGATGTCTAAAAAAAGGCATCCTCATTACCTTGCATGCACAGGTTTTGCTACATGCACAAAATTGGAGTGTAAATCTTTCCCCAGAGTGATTCTGATTTATACTGGTGGGTGAGCGAGGAGAATCAGGCCTGACAGTGGGTTGCTAAGCTTCATTGCTTTGACTCCTTTCATCCAGAGTTCTTCAAAGTGCTTGTAATAAAAAGCCAGCTCCCTTTTCACAGATCAGTGCTGTGATTTACTACCTCAAGCATCCTGGAGAAACCTGGGATGATGATTGTAATGGTTGTGGACCTTCTCCACCATAGGCCTGGTCGATCTCCTCTGTTTTCTTATTTCCCCGCAAGGGCCTTTGGGAACTATTCTCCATCTTCCAATGAAAATTATAGTGTCCTTAAGCAATGCTTAATTGCTAAAAACTAAGTCCAGGGCAGATGCCAAGCAGGTGTGAATCCACCTGACTGCTTAATGTCCGTTTATTCCACTCTAAGAAGTTAAGGAATGAAGAAAGGACAGAAATCACTGTATCTTCATTTCTGCCCATCTGACTGCAACAGAGCGATTTCTACTTGCAGATATCTGCACAAGTTAGAGTAGTTCCATTTTCAGACAAGTAGAGCCTAATGAGCTGAGTGTGAGATTGGAAAGCTGGTCATTAAAGCTTATAAGTAATTGGCTAGATTTTTATGCTAGTGCAATTTGTCCCAGCTCTATCAAATTTATATCGTCTTCATGGCACCAAATGAAATATACAGCTGTCATTCCCCTGAACTTTTAGCATAAAAATCTGTATGAACCATGGAAATTCTGGACAAAAACATTTACCATTGTGAAAAAGGCATGGAGTTAAGAAATGGAGACATTGCAATAGAGCATTGTGGTTGCACATTCAACCAATTTACTAACAGAAATAACCTTTGTCTGTGTGGAGAAGGGGTACGTTCATATTTCCACCTGGCTCACGTGGCCAGTCGTTAGTCGATGGGTCTTCTACATCTGCAAATTCTTCTCCCTGTGCATTAGGCTTTTCTGAAGAGCAAAATCTCCTGCAACCTCTCAGACTGAATTGCAAAGTATGGCAGTACAGTTGTGTTGACTGGAATGACCTCTTCTTTAAGAAGGAAAGAGGTAATTGGGTTTCCAAATTCAAAGCTGCATCTGACATCAATCAGTAGTCAAATTTCATTAACTCGCACACCATAGGTTCCAGGAAGATTGACTGTACATGCTTTTATGGTTGGGAAAGCACTGAAACTCTGACAAGCCTTGATAACTGAAGTTGCGCAAGAGAATGTCTTTAATAAATGCTGGCTCACTTTTCTGTATGGCCCAGATTTCTTCAAGTAAAGGCTGTTATCTCAAGCTATAAACATATATATTAAATAAATATATCTGTATATCAGTATATGTGGAAAGATATATATCACTCTGTAGATGTATTTTTAATATATATATACACACACACATATATATACATACATAGATGTGTGTGTATATATGTATTTTTAAAAATCCCTGAATATTCAAAGAACCCCTGAAAGGGAAACCTTCTATAACTTGCCAGAGGAATGGACCCACCACACAGATTCCATCAGGGCACAACAATGTTCAGGTGCCCCTGCTTTAGTACACATAAAGAGCCAGAAGCATGCATTTGTTAGAAACATGCTAAAAATACTCCTTGGGCTTAAAAACATGCATTGCAGGTAGGTAGAGATTCACAAAACCTGTTGCTGTCATTCTAATGAGGTAATTCTTCCACCTTTAACTCTTTAACCCATGTAAGGGATCTAACTGGAACATATGCATAAATTACCCTCATGACCTTGGAAACATTCAAGGCTAGGTTGGATGAGGCTCTGAGCAACCTGATCTGGTCAGGGATGTCCCTGCTCCTTGCAAGGACTAGATGACCTTTGAACCTAGGTTGACCTTCCAACCCTAACCATTCTATGATTCTATGATTTCAGTTTCCTACTTCCTCAGTGCTGCTGTCCAAACACAGATAGCTCTGTTCTTGGAATAGTGCTGGGCTCCAGCAAGAGATATTCACCACTGATGCTGGACATCTGTGGTCCTCAGAGAACTGCTAAAGTTCTGGGTGTGGAAATCAGGTGAGCACAAAATATATCTTTTAATTTCCTAAAACAAGAATTATCCAATTAAGGAACCTTAGTTCCCATTCACTATCCTTGCATAATTTGTTGAGAATCTAAAAATTACAGCATACATTTGTGGATGTAGTAGCCTACAAAAATTCACACTAGAAGGAAATGCAATGACTCCCAGCTTTGTCTAAGGTGGTGAATAAGATCACTAGATCTTTGGTAAACATCTGACTTTCTCTGTTTTTTATTAATATATTATCTTCATATTCTCATCTCAAGAATTAATTTAATTCACTATTATACCAATCACAGCAGTTGCTTGTTCATGCTCCTTCCTCTCCCCATAGCTCCCACAGGAAGCTAAAGTCAACCAGCCCAACACAGAGCTACTTAACATAAGTAGCTGGTTGGAACAGTAGATCTATAATTTTTACGTGCTCCATTAATGTCACCAAGAAATCTTAGAAACTCAACTGTAATACATTGTATACTCAGTTGTATACATGTCAGCAGCCCAGAACTCATTTTAGATTATAGTTATTTATGCTTATTTGTGGCAATGACTGCCTTTTTTTCCCTTCCTGTCATCCACTCCTCACCAAAAATTGTGATTTCATTTTTGACATCATGGTTGTTACTTACAGAAATTTTTTGACGGTTCATGCAAGATAAAGTACATTTGAAACAATCAATCCAGCTAAAAACATGGCAAGTAGCATTTTTCTAGTAATTGCTGTACTGCATTACCTTTCTCCTTTAGCCTTTTATATCCTAAGATCTTCTTACAAGAAAAAAAAAAAGTAATAACTTGAAATAAAATAGGTTCATGATTAAGATATTCATTATAAGTTCCATACACGTTGGTTGTTTGTAATGATTTTTTTTTTTGCGTGTTCCTCAGGCACTAACAGTAAATTAATGTGTTTGTGACATTTCTGCAATTCTAACTTTGAATGAGACTCATACCATATATTGCCTTATAAATACTGACTTACATTAAGTCCCATGTGTGCCTCTCATGTAGAAATGAAATAGACAGTACAGTCATTATTCAACTTAATTTGCAATATTTATTACCCTTGGTGGATATGAATGTATTTGTTACACTTGCAATAAATGACCTCTGGGTCTCAGAGATACATATTATGTTAGGAAAAACTTGCAAGGAGTAAATAATACCCTTCCCTTTCTCTCTATGAAGCTTCTATTCCTACAGTGATGCTATTGTGTCTTTTATCTAAATGTAATTTATGCTAAGCTGAAGGAGATCTTGCTCGTGCTATGGAGTGAAACAAGTGTATTTGTGCAAATGCAGTAAAAAAAAAGCGACCATGTGACTTGCCCTGGTGACATTCAGGGAAAAATGCCTATAAGGACCAGCTGTAGAGTGATGGTGACATAATCTTGGGTAGTGCAAAAGCTAACTTGTCCTTAGGATAAGAAAGAAACAATGGAGCTTATTATTATCACTCACAGCCAGGTCGGTGACCAGCATGACCGTAACATCTAACTATCAGGTCCTTTATTGTCATGGATTGGAAACCATGGGAAAAGCTGAAGAAGCAGTAGGGCAACAGTCACACACCTACAACTTTCCTGAAAGTTTAGACCAGAAACATCAGATGATTAGATTATATGTAAAACTTTGTATTCAACATTCATAATCCATAGATTGCTAGTGATCATTTTGAGAAACTTGTAGGTCTATTTGGAACTTCCATAATCTAAATGGCTCCATCTGTGGTCCTGCCCCAAAGGCCACTGGTGCCAGCACAAAGATTTTGCAATGGTTTTGCTGGGCAGTGAAGAAGCTCTTCCCATCACGCCGATGGTAGACATGCTAGGCTTGCCATGCTCCTCTGCAGCACTTTGAGTGCAGCCCTGCCTCTTCACCAGGGAGACCCAACTCATTTGTGTTCATGAATCCCACCTAGATTTGCAACCTCTAAATCTCTTCCAGCTGATGAAGGACTTGTACTAAGCTTACCAATAAATGTAAAGAGAAATAAAACATTATTTCAATTTTACAGCTGAAAATAAAGTGATAATGTAACTCACTTGAGGTCTTATGGGAAATTTGCGGCAGACTGAGGAAGCAGACCCAAATCTTTGATGAGGCATCTCTGGTGCCCCCATTACTAGAATAGTATTTCCTCTTGAACTGAGTATCAGCCTCAGTAAAAGAAAATTTTACTTGCATTACCTGCATTTGCACATGAGAAAACCGAGGTGAAGAGCAGAGGAGCTGTTACAAGATCATCAGTTGCAGATTTGGTGTTCACATTCAAATCTGCCAGTTCCCCACTGGTGCACCAAATGCCAGTGAAAAGGTTGTCTCCAGTCCAGAGTCGCAGCTTATCCAAAATTGCTTTGGGAAGTCTTGCAATTTATTACTATGGGAGTCTATCAATGGCAAAGCAAAATTTCTTGAGACATCGTCTTCCAGAATTTCTTTAAAACTCTTTGTGCAGTGAATTGGCCTGCTTGAGAGTGGGATGTAATGAACTAACACTGAATACTTGTCATCCTTACATAAATACTCTGGACCAACACTAATACTTTCTTAAAGCAATGTGAATTTTTCTAGCAGTGTCAGAGTTTTGACTAGGACTCTGAGTCAGCAGCTTTTGTTTTTAATAGCTGCTTCTTTTCTTTTATTAATGAATCTCACATAGAAGTGCTTGTATTCTACAAAGCAGTTGAGCTCTCTTGTACTGTTCATCTGTAGAGCAAGAAACTTATGCAAGTGGAAAGACCCTCCCCCCTCCTTTCCCCCTGATTCACATCCTATGTAATTAGGGAACTCCTTTAATCTTCTAAATGTATTTTTTACTCCATTTCTGAACACTCTGGCACTGGTTCTGTAAGTACATCTCATGGCAAATTGTTGCATTCCTAACTAACCTGGATACACCATTGGAAACCTTTAATCATGCAGCCGGTAGTTGCAATGCACCTGCCCTTAACTTCTTGCCATTACTGCATACTAAAGTACAATAATAAATAGCCACCTTCCTTGTTTTGAAATGCCTACCCACATGCGTATTTTTCTTTGAAATATGCATGCTAGTTTTCCCCACATTTATCTGGAGTAAGCTTAATTTTTATACTTTTTCTTACCCTTTAAAACTCCTTCCTTTTAAAATCTCTCCTTCCTCAATAGTCTTCTGTGCACTTCACTCTGTTTTTACAGCGGATTATACAATGTGTCAGGCTAGAAAAAGATTTCTAGTATTCAGAAAGCTCAGTCTTGTGTCTAGTCTGTGAAACAAAACATAATGACATCCCCAGATGCTTGCTGTTGAAGCCTTGGAAAAGCTCCACTCTTGCTGGGAGCTCTGCATCTATGCAGAATTCATCTTCCCCTTGGTTCCCTTGCTGTTGTTGGTGGCTCGTAGGAAAAGCGTTGAATCCTCCTACAGAAGACAGTAGTCTTCCTGGATAAGAACAGGATTGTGCAAGAAAGGCACAAGAAGCCATTGCCATATCTCATTGTTTTCTTAATATCAAGCTTAAATTTTTGTTTTCATTAGTCTGTTTCAATATGTAACAATTTTTATTCCTTGTTCTGGAGGTATTTACAGCTTCACAAAATCTAGATGTTTAAAATGCAAAAACCTATGTAATATGGTAATGAAAAAGGATTTTTTCTTAAACCAAGATGGTTTTGCCTACAGAAGTTAAAAATTACAATATGCGGTAACTGGATTTTACTTTTTTTTTAGGAAGTTTAAAATGAATTTATTAATAATATTTTTCTCTTGTGTGCTCAGTAAAGACAACTGCCCAGGATGTCAAAAAGATGGGGTAATGCAAGCTGAAGCAATTGTTTATTTTGCCCTGTGGAGCCTGCCAGAGCACTTGCTGAATGATCAGCCTTTCACCCAAGGTTATACATCTATATATTGATCAGCTCAATTTGTAATCTGTAATTTCCAGTTAAACTACTGCTTTCTCATAATTTATAAGTCAATGATTATGTCATTAAAGGCATGTCTTTCAAATGCTATGGACTGACTGAAAAAACCCCCGTGTTTCAGAATACTCCTGCTCATGATACACTCCTAGTTTTACCAGTGGCTGAAAGCACTTGGTGTCAGAGAAACTACAGCATTGACCATGGGCAAAAGGGATTGGTACAGTCAGGACTGAATTCTCTAAAAGACATGTTTCCCTTTGAAAAAGGATGCCTGGCAAATTTTGGAAGAGAAATTTCAGAAATCTAGTGATACATACAACTCATCAGCTTGCCAGGGCACTGATTTCTACACCAGTGAGTTCTGCCCATGTGGCATATTAGTCTTAGTTTATATCAACAAGGAGAAGGTTAAGAGGTAAGGATGAACTAGCTTTATAAGTGATATGTAAACATGCTGTATAATCAGTATTCATGTTACCTTTCCAAACATTGGACACTACACTTAATCCCTTATTTGCTGCGCTATATACTGTATTTTTGTTGTAAAAAAATCCAGAGCATGATATGATCATAGCAAGGAAACTATTATCTTGATGTCAAAAAAATCTGTGATATTTAATGAATTAAAACATGTTTGGCTGCTATAATTAATTCCATTTTGAAGTGTACAATTTTTGTATGAAATACAACCCAGAGAACTAAACAAGTGAATAATGAAGAATGGTTTATAGTCAACCTCATTTTGGTAGTTAAGTATTCTTTTAAATTTTCCATCTAAGCATTTAAAAAAAAAAGTGAAATATTAACAGCCATCTTTTAAAAATAGTCATGTTCCAAAGAATTGCCTGTGATAACAAAGGTAATCCATGTCATAAGCTGATAAGGAAATCACAAATCCTAATTTGTTTAATATTTGTATCTTTGTAGTGATTTGGCACAATAAACATACCTCAAGGCCTTTTAATCCTATAGGCATTGTACAAACAGGGTAAAGGCATCCTTGTTCTGATCTTAAGTGAGAAAACCTCAGGAATGTAGAGATTAATAATGAAAGAGCTTTATGGCAGAACATAAAGTAATTTAGATTAAAACATCATTTTAGTAGATATGACAGCAGATCCATTTACTTGCAGGTTGGTGGTTTTTTTTTTTTTCTGTTTTGGTCAATGTTAGAAATGAAGCCAAAATTTTTCAGTGAAATGTGTTGAAGCTGAAAATATGAACGGGTTTTGTTTGGTAGAGTGTTTTTTTAAAAGTTTTTAGACTCAGCGCATGTTTGACTTGAGCAATATCCCAGCTGTAGCTGCTCTAGCTCTAGCAAGATAACAACCCTGTACAAAGAATGTAAATTTTGGGATCCAAAGACAGTAAAAGACACAAAAGATTACTTTTTTTTTTCCCCAGGGAGCTAAAATCCAAAATTACTTCCAGTTCAAACTATCTAGTTTTAGATAATAAAATGAAAGAACGCAATATAACATAGAAGCTCCACCAAATTAAAATTAGCTTTTGCTTTCAGTAGCATGGATCCCTTTTCTGGCAGTAGAAAGTTTGAGTGCTGGCTTTGCATGTCTCTTGCTGACTGTTTAGGAAAGGAACCAGCAGGCTTGCCCCAAGTACATTTTCCAGAAAGAAAGGCAACAGACCTGAATATTTACTTAAACAAAAACATTGAGAATGGCCCTGCAAGTAATGGCATTGATATATGAAGTCTGAGGAAGACAGCTTGTGTTCGCATATCCATCATAATGTAAAAATGCTATAGAAAGCTGCTCTAGAAAACTCACAAGTGTCTAGGTGCAGAAGACATGCCAACACTGAGCTAGACACACAAATACTTTGTTTGTTTAATCCCCTGTTGCGTGACCTACTACAAGGGGAGACTCTTCTCTCTGTCGGGGCAGGAGCATGAAAGAGGACACTATACACTTCTGCAGAGGTAACTGAACCATGAACACACCTAAGTAAAAACAACTTATGCCATTGGTATTACTATGACTTTTGATGGAAGATGCTGCAAGATAAACAAACATGTGTGCTGCCTGCAGGTCTAAAATTGCAGCACACAGGCTGTTGAGTTCAAGGCATAGTAGATAATGAAGAATCTTGAGTTAGAAGATGGACTAGATGACCTTTAAAGGTCCCTTGCAACCCAAACTATTCTATGATTCTAACTCATATATTTATTGCCTTATGGAAATGGTTTTTAACATTTGATACTTACAAAGAACTACAAAATGTCCTTTCTAAGACCCACAGCAGCTTACTGAAATAAATTTATGATCTTTGACTGTTAGACTATTTTTTTTTTGCTTTTAATTCAAAATAAGGATGTTCTAATTATTCAAGGACAGTGTAAAGGAGTGTAGCCCATTATTGTCTAGCTTCTGCTCTAAAGTAGTTATCACACAGCATATATCAAAAAGCAGCAAAGCCCTATAATAAGCCCTAGTGCTTGCTAGCCAGTTATATTTAGACATAAAGCATTACTTTATCAAAAAATAAATGTATAAAATTAAAAGGAAAATGAATCAGCAGTGTCTTAAATCAGCTTGAGAAGAGTGAAATAAAACCAGTTTCTCCAACTCTGAACTGTCATTAGGAAGCTTTGCAAATGTAGACAAAAATCCCTCAAGCTCTGGCTCACAAGACTGCATTTTGTAGGGCATTCAGTGCAATATTTTCTATTTCTGTGCTATCATAAAAATTAGAAACTTTGCATAAACATTCCCAAATACTGTTAGTTTCTAATGAAATTTTATTTAGTGGGAAATGTCCTACTGAGAAGCAACTTCCCAAGCATTCATAACTCTTCAAATGTGTGTCTTACCACTCCAGAGAAATAACCAACTCCTGCTTCACTGTGGCCAAGAATAAAAGCTCAGTGAGCTCATTGTGGAGCCTGACTGAGCTCGTGGTAGAGAGGGTCAAGTTCAGAGTGAAGAATCCTACTATGTATATATAGTAAGTATAGGTACAGGCATCATCTTACACTAGTAGTGTGATTTGCTGAAGGCACTTGTTCCTGGCAGCTCTTTACTTCCTTACTGTTCTCCTTTTCAGCCTTTCTGACCTAGTTTTCTCTTTTCTGGTCCCATGCTTCTCATTCCTGGAGCAAAATACAGCTGCAGAAAGGTTGAGCACTGGACGGGAACTGCGTCAACAGTGACAGTTATTGCATGGCTGTGTCTGCAAACATCTTTTTTCATCTTTATTAACAAACACACTTAAATTGAGTTTACACTGGCATTCTAATGGGTTGAAGCAGCCACATATTGAAGAGGCCAGCCCTGTTCTCAGGTATCATCTGAGTGATACTTGAGATGTGGACATGCATAAGATTAAAGATTCATTTTTGCTAGTTTAGAAATCCCTC
Organism: Chlamydotis macqueenii; assembly: GCF_036417535.1. Taxonomy (NCBI): domain Eukaryota; kingdom Metazoa; phylum Chordata; class Aves; order Otidiformes; family Otididae; genus Chlamydotis; species Chlamydotis macqueenii. The sequence goes on from NC_141561.1 coordinate 9,243,929, forward strand.
CCAAAAGCCGTCTCAGGCCTTACACAGCTTTAAAGCATTGTCAAAGATGCTGTAAACTATGCCCACATGGAGAAATCTGAAAAAGCCTCTTCCGTCTCTAGGTATAAACAAAAAGTAGCATCACTCTCACCACTGCATTTTGTTATGAATTAGCTCTTTTTTTAGTAATTTTCTGAAGATAGCATTTTTTTAAAAAAGGTCCAATTCCTAGACTGCAAAGACACTGTCTTGCAAAGAAGCTAGAAAGTTCCACCACTTTCTCTTACACTTTAAACTTCGAGAGCAAAATTTTAGAAGTGATCATCTTTTCCTTGCAATAACTCTCTGAAAATTCTTGTGACAAAACAGACAGGGCAAGTGGCTAGCTTGAAATAGCCAGCTCTTCAGCTCTACCTCCTGACAGCAGAAAAATATTGTGCCATCCCAAGATACGCTCTTACATTTGCTGAGGTCTGACCAAGATCAAACCTTTAAAAAGTTCTCTGATATGTTAGTGAAAGCTGTGAATTAAAAGCCAGAGATTTATAAGGAATAGTACATGCAACAGATCACTGCCTTGATCCTTTACTCTTGCTGAGACTGGCCTGTGCATCCTTCTCCTGTGCCTGTAGATACATCTTTGCAAAATTTTTCTGAGCGTAAGTCAAGAAAGAGGTGTGAAAGGAATGTACGCAGAAGGACTGGACACACAGAACAAGCTTTAGCTTGGAAAGATTTTAATAAGTTTGAATAGTTTTTGTAGTTTTGTAAAAATCCTTGATTGGGAAATCATAGTTAAAAGTCTGCAGATGCAACTTTAGCTAACAGTAATTAGATCCTTAAAAATTATTTTTAGAAGTCACCTAATAAGTACCATGTACCTTTTCCAGCTATCAAACTAGAATTATTTGAGGTAATTTGAGATAATTCTGTACAAACATGGTCAGCGGAGGTGACCCTTTTCATGATCCTCTGTATTTCCTTCTATTTTAAGCAAGCAGAATAATAGTCAGAAATCTCTCTTTACAGTCCAGCTTTCCTGCACCTCAAGAATAGTTAGAAATCAGATTTTACCAGCTATAAATCAATCAAAACAATAACATATAAACTTACTTCTGTAGGTAAAATATTTTGCCTTTCCTGATGTTGAAAAACATGTTCTTACACTCTAGGGCTTGGATTTCATGTTGCCTTGTTTCCACCAAAATTTATGGAGACTGAAAAGAGGAGAGCTTCTTCAGTTTGCAAAATGTATCAGCTTCAGGTGTTCCTTACTTATGGAGTGAGAGAAACCAGAATTTGAGGCAATGACTTAAAAATGGTAACACTTCATTTGTAATCAAACAAACAAATAAACCCAAACCCATTGAATGGTTCTCATTGAACTGGTCAATTTATTACTTTGTTTTCTAACAGAAGGCTTTACACAGGTTCTGAGGACTGGATTTTCCATCACAACCTTTTACTACAACTCCCAAATAAAACATTTCTTATTTTTAATTGCTACTTTTGCAGTCTTTGGTGGTTTTTTCCATAATCATTGCATTAGGTTTCAGTAATACGATGGTGCCTTGAAAATGAAATGCACAGGACATGGATGTTGAAGATGTTGCCCTGAGGTAGGCGCGTTGTGAGAGTAAAATGCCTTCATGCCCTATAGAGAAGTGTTAGGGGCAAAAGGGTCAGAGACTACTTGATGTGGTCAGTTATTACAAAACCAAACATTCCTCTCAAAGCCCCGAGGCAGGGACTTAACACTGCACAAATGAATAACCTCAGTTAACTTTACATATATGATATGTACATGTGGGTAAAAGGGAGCTTACATTTATATGACCTCTCTTCTCCGGTAAAACTCAAAAACACCGAGATAACTAAAAAGGTCTCCAGATTTACTATTACATAAAACCTGATTTTAGAAGTCAGATTCCTGAATTTTGAAAGCCTGTTTTTGGTAATATTTCACCCTTCTCCACTGAGTTTCCTGACATGTTTAACAGCATCAACAGCGTACCAATTCTTGGACAAAGGAATGAAATTTTACATCAGCCTCCAGGCCGAGCCCCTGATTAGAGAGCTGAAATGCTGCTTCACATGATTCTTCCTGCTCAGCCAAGCTGCTGGGCCATTGTCTGTTTTTTTTTTTAAGAAAATTAATTTCTTTCATTAAACCTTTTAACTGTAAAATGAACTGGATTTATAAAGCACTTATTACTAGCCATTCTGGATTGAATACCTTGTGTTACATCACTCTTTCTATGGTATTGAAACAGCCCTGGGCAAGATTGTAAGCACTCCTAGTGAGCCTCTCATAAAGATGACATGTTCATCTCATCTGGCAATTGCTGAGAACAAAAAATGATAGATAAATTATTTTTAATGGTACCTGGAAATGCTACTCACTAACAATAGGAGCGTAATCCCCCTCTCTTGCCTCCCTTCTGTCCTTCCTGCCTGACATCCTCAGCAATAACCGTGGGGTGGAGCAGGCTTTGCAGTGCGATTGTGATAATGCTGGCAGAAGCAATAGTTGCATCTGCTGTGCCTTTCAGGAAGGAGTACGCTTTATTTGAGCTGCATACTGGGACTACTTGTCAAATGTCTTAAAACTTTCTAGAGAGATCTTCCCCACCTAAAACAACCATGATAAAACAACTGTTACATTTAATTTCTGCTGAAAGAGAGAGTTACCTTTTACTTTACTACACCAGTAAAATGGATGCTAAACATATGTTGAAAGATCACAGCTCAATATGAAGGAAGGTTATTTTAATCACTTGAGTCTCAAAAACTGAAAGTATTCTGCATTTGTGGATAAAAGCATTGCTTTTTTTTTTTTCTCCTTCTTTCAAAGTGGTTATTAGGTGTCACATATTTAGAAACTTCAGCACTGTAGCTTTATGTTATTGTTATCGAAGCAGCTATAAAAGAAATAAGGACTAAGAATTTTAATGCAAGCTTAGGTTCCAGGTGCAACAGAAAGAACACAAACCTCACTGAGAATGAAATCTAAAGTTAATCCATCTGTCACTAGAAACTTTCTGGTCTCCCACAGGTGATTTGTGTCAAAGACTGCACACCAAAAGCTTTCACTGCTCCTGCACCAAGAGCAGATCCCCACCAAGGCTTTGCAAACTGTGCCACTAAATGGCTCTGCCTGCCTGGACCTTCTCCACAGAGATCCTGCTCCTGTGGCAGTTGGAGATGGTGTGTTTTAAGACCTCTTCCACTGAGAAGCAGGGCTACTATTACAACATATAACTGGATATTTTTATGTTAAGTGTACCCGAACTCCTTGCTGTCAGGTAAGAGAGTGGCTAAAGTGACTGCCTATATGAAATGCCCCAAACATAACAGATGACTGCGTGGGCCATGTAGATATTTCAGACCAAGCAGCACAGGTGAAAATGAATTTGAGGTTGATTGATCTCAATAGTTAGTCAAGACAGAGCAGTGAAGAGTAGCTATGAAGCAAAAAAAAAAAAAAAAAAAAAAAAAAAAAAACGATTATTGGCAGATACTGGCAGAAGAAAAAAGATTTAAGCTGAGAGTTTGATGGTTTTGTTGAGGCATACTACAATAAAAATATACAACAAAATTAGTTATAAAAAACTTTCAAGAAAGTTTTCATTTTTTTTTACTTTGGATAAGTTCTGAGATGCAGAAAACAGGCAAAAAAATTAAACTTTTCAGGAAGTTTTGAGATGACATAGAAGAAAGAGTGTGTCCTTCAAGAATGTTGATCCTTAGCTGAAGAGATCAAACAAGAAGATATTTTTCTAAAATACTCTTTGTAAAGGCTGTTGGTTGGATTCAGAAGCATGTTAATTTGCACAGGGAGGAGGAGGAAAAGTTAATAAGTTTTCAGCTTCCTCCACAAAGACTTAGCATTCAAAGGTCATTTGACTATATATCTTACAGTAATTAATGTGAAATGAAAGCAATTAGTGATCTTTCATTAATGCATCTCCTACATTAGATTAGTCAGCTTCTATTTTTGTCAGATGCTACTTAGCATGCTTTAAAGGATTTTTTTTTTTTTTTAAAGTCTTCAATCTTCATAAAAATTCCAGCTGGGAAAGATGTAGAAATAGGAATTAAAGTTGATCAGGTTTTCCCAGATTTTCTCACTTTTAAAGTGAAGTATTACTGACTTTGCTGAAATTAGGTACTATAGAATTATTTTGATTTTAGCTAATTCCTATGGTTCAAAGGCAATCAGGTAGCCACACATCAGCAAATCAAAGGGCATTCAACTGCTACTTGTGCCTTTCAGATTTTTACTTCCATTGCTAAATATCTGCTGGGAAAAGAAGTTCAAAATCCCCGTTACACACAGGATATTTTAAAAGTGTTAATCTAAGACACTGTGTATCATCATATGGAGTCTGTACTTGCTCATGGTGAGGAAGGAGAGTGCAAGTGAGGATTTATCTATCTGCTTGTGAACTTCAACAGTCATTAAAAATTCTCTACTCACTGTTTTCTAGCTGCTTCTTACATCCTAACTGCGACATTGGGTGTTGTGAAGCTTAGCTACCCTTTGCAAAGCTTTATTATAATATTTGTAAAGGACTTTGAAATCCTTCGCTGAAAAATGAAATAGAAGTGCAAATTATAATTATTACTATTCCAAGCTATTTAATATAAACACCCAGTTAAAACAAATTACTCATCAACTGATTATTTTTGTCTTCTCACTGAATCTTGAAATTTGGTTCCTTTTTCCATTATTGGAAGCTAAATTGGAGAAGAATCTAACATGAAATTTGATCCTTTCATCTCAGATAATGTGAAAGGTCTTTTTCAAAAATCAAAGGAGTATGTACTTGCATATGCACTAGTGGTATGTGCTGGTTTTGTGTAGCAGAGGGGGCTGCAGTGGCAGCTGCTGTGAGAAGCTGCTAGAAGTTGTTGCCCCTTTGTTTGGTGGAGTTGCCACTGGCCAGGGACAAGCCAATTGATGATGCAACATTAAGTGATAACACCTCTGTGATTATGTATTTAAGAAGGGAAACATTAAAAATAGAAGCAGAAGTGCAGGCAGAGAAGGGGAGGCGTGAGCCTCACTCTTTGGCCTCCTGCTGGGCAGCTGTCTGCGCCCAACTTGGCCCAGCCCGGCTGCAAGAAGCAGAGAGGAGAGGAGATGTGAGAAAACCTGAGAGGCATCTGCCTGCCTGTTGTGAAGAATTTCTTGAGAGGAACGGCTGCAGACACCAAAGTCAGTGAAGAAGGAGAGGGAGGAGTAATGCTGCTCCTGGCCAAGATTCCCCTGCAGCCTGTGGTGATGACCATGGTGAAGGCAGGCTGTCCCCCTGCAGCCCATGGAGGTCCACGGAGGAGCAGAGATGCACTTGCAGCCCGTGGAGGACCCCATGCTGGGGCAGGCAGATGCCTGAATGAGGCTGTGGCCCACAGAGGGCCTGCGCTGGGCAGCCGGTTATGGAGGGACTGCACCCCGTAGGAAAAACCGACCCGCGCTGGAGCACTTCATGAAGGACTGTAGCCCATGGGAGGGACCCCACGATGGAGTAGAGGAGAAATGCGAGGAGTTCTTCCCCAGAAGAGGAAGGAGTGGCATAAAGCAACATGTGATGAACTGACCATAACCCCCATTCCCTCTTCCCACCTGTGCCACTTGGAGGGGGGAGGAGGTAGAGATAATTGAAAATTAATTTAAGCCTGGAAAGAGGGAGGGGTGGGAGGAAGTTGTTTTTGTCCTCTCTCATTATGTTGCTTTGGTTTATTAATAATAAATTAAAATAGTTTTCCCCATAACAGTAACTTGTCCTTATCTCAAACCTCAAGCTTTTTCTTATATTATCTCTCCTCCATTCCCTCAGAGGGCAGAGGGAGTGAGTGAGCGACTGCATAGCTTGGTCCCAAGCAAGGCTAAATTACAACAGGTAACAATTTACCAAACCATACACTAATTTTCTCCATTAGCATCTTGCTCTTTGGCATAGTCCAGATTTTGAAATTGTGCCATTATCTGCCTCTCTTCCTGACTGTGAACCAGATGCAGACTCTGGTCTTCATTGCTCAGAAAAAAAACCCTGTAGCAAACTCCTGTTTCATTCAAGTTTTGCTGACCGTAAAGGGACAGCCTGTGTGTGGGGATTAGTGAATTTCCCACAACGTTTTTAATCCTGATCACCCATCACAAAAAAGCATGCACAAAAACTTTACCTCAAATAATACTGCCACAGATCGCATTTCTGTGATGTGCCAAGAGGGAGAAGCAGTTACACATTCAGCCTAATCTAAGCTGTACATCAAATGAACATCAATGTGTTTAAGCTTCACTGTTTTATCAAACACAAAAGCCATTTTTTTTTCACTCAAGTCAAGTAAGTTTAATTTCATACTTAATTGTTTTGTGAACTCAGGGACCAAATACATTCAATTCCTACAGCAAACTTAGCAATTACATCACATGTTCCCAACTACACACAAAATTGCATATTTATGAACAAAGGATAAATGATGAAGAGAAAAGCATCTTTTTTTTTTTTTATCTGAGATTACTGTCAGCTGTTAAAAAAAAAGAGAAATTATAAAACAGTAAAGCATTCTAGATTTGGAATTTCCAAGGTGAAGCAAAACATGCACTGTAATTCACTGTTGACAGGGCTGCTACTCCAACCAAAGATATACATGCCAACAAATCCTCCAAGAACAGTTCTAATGAAGCCTGTCATTAACTCTAATCAGCAGCTAAAATGCCACACAGTTGCTCAGTTACTGTCTCCTCACCATCCCTGTAGTGGGACAGAAAGGAGAATTAGGAAAGAAAGGCAAAATTCCTCAGCTGGGACAAAAACAGTTTAACAGAACAGCAGAGGAAAACAATAACAAAAAATACTGAAGCACACAACTTACAGTACAACAGCTCACAGTGGGTCCTGATGCCCAGCTCCCTCCCAAGTAGCAAAACCTACCCCTTAGCACCATCCCCGTTTTATGTGGAACAGCCTTGGGGCTAATTTGGGTAACCAGTCCCAGCTGTTGGCTAATCAGTAACTGATCCCAGCTGTGTCCCCAACCACAGGTGCCACCAGCTCCAGCTTCTCTCCCAGCTCAGTGAAAGTTAACTCTAGCCTAGCCAGGACCAGGACAAAGCACTTTCTCATTCTACAGTCAGAACTGGCCCAAAGAGGTGTTTAATGTTGGCAGGTAACTGAAGGAGAACAGTAGTATTGTAAATGTCAGAAACAAGTGAACTCAAGGCTGAAAATACTAAGCCTACAACAATTTCTCGTTGATGAAAATACTGCCTTTATAGCCCAGAAAATCTGTGAATAAAAACAAGTCTGAAGTTGGAGTCTTATTTGAAGTCAGCAGTTCATTACCTTATTCTAAACTTACACTCTTTTATCAGTCTGAATGTCAGAAGGCATTACAGAACCCTCAGAAATATGACTTTTTAAATTTCCCAACAGTCCAAGATACTTTCATTAAAAAAAAGAAATTTAATATTTAAATCACACAAATTCTTTAAGGCATGTTACGTAAGGTTTGATGATTATTTTCTTTGTTTTTCATTCCATCTGTTTCTATAAACTGTAGCATACAATATACCAAAACTCCAGATTTAAAAGGAAAAGACATCGTGTATTACAGCTGCCAGACTTAATAATTCATCTGAACTGTTTGTTCTGTGATAATCCACAATCCTACCACTCAAAGACGTTATTGTCTTTATTCCTAAACGCTACCAGTTCTGAGTTTTTATATCTGTTCAAAAGTGTTATGAAATTCTTTGTTTTAACCTTGTGCATTTACCTTCTACATGTAATATGAATATGAAGTATGTATTTGATTTTTGGTTCTTTGTTTTAATTGATGTAGTGGTATTTGCTTACTTATTTTCTGATTACTTTTGGTAAAAATATTTTAAATAGCACAATTTGTAGTATGGAAGTGTTTCTTGCTGGCCAGATAAATTTCAATCCAGAAAATTCTAGAGTATATTTTGCAATAGTAGACTTTAATGATGTGAAAATGAACTGTGTCATTGGAAAAAAAAAAAATTGATTTTAGGCCTTTTTGTTGCCCCATTCTCTGGGCAACACAGCCAGAACCACATGCTATTTCAAGAGCAGCTCTGTCAGAAAGAGAAGTTTTGCTGATGCTTAGGGTAAAAAAAGGAAAAAAAAAGTCTGAAATAATTCTGTCCATCATAACCATTCAGTTTATTTTACACCACTTTTCATTGGATCAGCTAATCAACAGTAAATAATATCGTCTGAATTTCGTTAATAGCTGTATGATTATCAGCAGTTCTTATACAAAGAGGCAAAATAGTGAAGAGATTAAATCCCCTATTGAATTCAGGGTACAGCAACAGGCAAGAAATGAGAGCAATTCCACTTTTTATCGGAAGGTAATCACCTGCGCTAGGAAAGCTTGCTCTGTTTGGACTCCCCAGGTACTGATGCTTGGCCTTGATTCATCCCTAAGAATGAACTAACTCACTCCTCTGTAACCGATACATCTTCTACATTTTGTAAAGCCTGTTTGACTCAAAGTTGTTAAAATGTTTGATCAGTAAGAATTATTCATTCAGTTTGTTTGAATGAAGCTCATAGAAATCCAACCATGACATTTCCAAAGCACTACCTTCATAATTATGGCCCAAATAGCTGCCTCTCAGCTGTAAATTGCTGGGCAACATCATGTCTTACGTATAAACAGATGTCCTGTAAATTGTCTTAACCTGCAATTACAGAAACAAAAATGCAAAAATTAAGTTTATGAGCATTCTAGTTGCTGATCAAGGCTACCTCTGCACAGTGCAGAGCAGATACTTATGTCTACTTAGATCTTCAATTAATATTTGATATTAATTATGCCAACAATTACAAATGTGTAATGCAAGTCATGATTATATTTAGTTACTGAAATGAAAGTTTGAAATGTTTCACTCTTAGTCCTGAAACATTTTATTATAGATTGTATCTGTTGTTTGATTTGCCTTCTAAATCTAGTCGTACACAATCAAACAGAAAACTTCTAAAATATAAAAAAAAAGAAAAACGGTGATGCAAATTTTCCTTTTGTTGCAGTAACAAAACCCTCTGTAGAGAAAACCACTACAAGTTTGTGCCAGAAAACAACTCAATAATTTGTATTTCATAGGCAAAATATATATAGTCATTCACTCTTGAATAACTAAAAATAGTTGTTGGCATTTTCTAGATACTGGTTTGCTTTGCACTTTCCTGAGGCGTTTCACAAGTGGTGACATCCTTTTGAAAAACCACATGGCTATTAAATATTGGGATAAACCCAATGGTCTGATAAGCAGGTAGATTGTAGCACATCTGTTTCACAGTACTTTCTTGAGACACACAGGACTAACATAGAATTCTTAAATCCCTAAATCCAGACAACCCCATGATATAATCCTCTTTATAAACAGCTCAAGCTGTCTTTTAAAGGTGTAACTTCTTTACTTTTACTCCAGTGGGAAGACTCTGACATAGTCTTGCTGCTTTGATTTTTAGGTGAGTTTTTTTTACTAATTTCCAGATTAAATATAGTAAGAAAAATAATATTAATTTGTTCATTTACCAGCATGATTTTTTTTTAGGTTAATAGGGCTTGGGTTTTCTTTTCCTTAATGGTTATGTTAGTTTTTCTATGGTCAATAATTACATGCTCTTTCAGCCTGAATTTTCCTAATCCACTTTCCTAAGTGGAAGAAGGCGCTTTTGTCTTCCATTTTCAGATTAACTCTTCATCCTTCAGATCCTTCTAATATCTCTTTCTGTACAATTTCTTGCAAAAAAAATAATCTTTAATCTCAGCCAGTGTTGCAGAGGACATACCACCTGTGCTTCTCTGTCACTTCACCACCTGTAAGTGACATTTTCATGGCTGATGGAGTTGAGGTTCAGAGTCAGCCTATAACCCGCTAATACTGCAGACCTGCCTCAAGCTAGTGTTCCCAGATCTTTATCACTTTCGTAATTTCCAGCTGATAAGGTTCTTTTTACAGCAGAAATGTGTACTGTTGAACACCATATGCTTGAACTTGCACTTTAATTCCCAAATCTATGCTCTCATTCCTCAAGGCTGTGCAGTCAGTATAGTACAGCAATTATTGTTAGCATTGACGATGCCTCCCATCTTTGTATCATCAGCAGCTCTCAGACTCTTATTTTTGTGCTGATAAGGTAACTACAGGTTAGTGAAAGATGTAGTATAACCAGATCACCATGGAACCAGTCCTTGGCAAATTCACTTTCAACCTTTCTTCTTGTCTGATACCTGTCCTTATCCTTGTCTGTCAACCTGTCCTCTTTCCCTTTGATACATCATGTTTGGTATTCTTTGCATTCCTCTTATTTTTCAACTAGCTCTCATTTAAAAATTGTCCTGTAGAATCACTTCAAATGCTCCATGAAATTCAGATGTAGATGAGTGATTCACTGTATTTCCTTCAGACAGTTAACATAATGAAAAAAGATTTTTGTTTCTCTGGCTTTATCTCTTTCTGTTCAGTCCTGTTGCTTTTTCTTCTATTTGCCATTTACCTTCATGTTTTTAATTACTCTTTCAGAGTAATGGATCAAAGTTAGACTAATAGACCAAGGTCAGAAGTGATTTCCTGAATGGTTTTAGAATCATAGAATAGTTAGAGTTGGAAGGGACCTTTAAAGGCCATCCAGTCCAACCCCCCTGCAAGGAGCAGGGACATCTCCAACCAGATCAGGTTGCTCAGAGCCTCATCCAGCCTGGCCTTGAACGTTTCCAGGGATGGGGCTTCCACCACCTTTCTGGGCAACCTGTTCCAGTGTTCTATAACTCGCAGCGTAAAAAATTTTTTCCTACTTTCCAATCTAAATCTACCCCCCTCTATTTTAAAATCATTACCTCTCGTCCTATTGCAACAGGCCCTACTAAACAGCCTTTCCCCATCTTTCTTGTAGGCCCCCTTGAGGTACTGGAAGACTGCTATCAGGTCTCCCCGAAGCCTCCTCTTCTCCAGGCTGAACAGCCCCAACTCTCTCAGCCTGTCCTCATAAGAGAGGTGCTCCAGCCCTTTTATCATCTTCGTGGCCCTCCTCTGGACCTTCTCCAACTGTCCATGTCCTTCTTGTTTTGGGGGCTCCAGAACTGGACACAGTACTCCAGGTGGGGTCTCACCAGGGCAGAGTAGAGGGGGAGAATCACCTCCCTCGACCTGCTGGCCATGCTTCTTTTGATGCAGCCCAGGATGCGGCTGGCCTTCTGGGCCGCAAGGGTGCATTGCCTGCTGATGTTAAGCTTCCCATCCACCAGCACTCCCAAGTCCTTCTCCTCAGGGCTGCTCTCAATCCGTTCCCCGCCCAGCCTGTATTTGTGCCTGGGATTGCCATGACCCAGGTGCAGGACCTTGCACTTGGCCTGGTTGAACTTCATGAGGTTGGCACGAGCCCACCTCTCCAGCCTGTCAAGGTCCCTCTGGATGGCATCCCTCCCTTCCAGCGTGTTGACAGCACCACACAACTTGGTGTCGTCGGCGAACTTGCTGAGGGTGCACTCTATCCCACTGTCCATGTCGCCGACATAGATGTTGAACAGGGCCAGGCCCAGCACGGACCCCTGAGGGACGCCACTCGTGACTCACTCATCCCTCTTCTGAAATGCAGGTACTTTATTTCTGGTTTTGACTTCTACAGTGCCACTTTCATTGTTGTACATCTATTATAGAAATGTTATATATAGAAGCAGCAGACCCATGGTCCCCTCAGTCATCCAGTCCTGCAGAAGAGCAGGAACAGGAACATTATCCTCCACCTGCAGATATTGTCCTGCTCCAGGGTTCCTCTCTCCACGTTTACTGTTCATCTGCTTTGCTGCTTGCGTGATTAAAGTCTCAAAGTAGTGAGGATTTCAGCACAAACTCCGTACAAACTTTCAGCAGTTCTGTACAAACCTGAAGGAAAATCCACTGATTTCAATAGTATTACTCACGTGTCTATAGGTTAATGAGGCTTAAGTGCTTTTCTGGACGGGAGCCTAAGGAACTCACAAGTTATCTTTGTGCGTCCTTGCTATTGATGCCACTCTCTGAGCCCTGAATATTCCTCGTAAGTGCTGTTGTAACCACGAGCACTCCATGAGCTCAGCTATTTCTTTTGCTTCCAGGTCTTCAGCTTCCTTTTGCAGCCAATGGACACAGTGACAGCCCCACTCCATGCAGTGTCACCAGAGCAGGAAACAAAACTGTGATCATATTAGGGTCTTTAGTGTTGTAAATTCTGCATGGACTAGATCTCAGGAGATTGCTTTTTACTGCATCATATGAATACGTGACTGACAGCTGTGCTAGCAAGGTAGAAGGGAATCAATAAGTGGTGAAGACCATAAGTTCTGTGGGTTTGCTTAAGAAGGAATTCAAACACAGGCACAAGTGTCTGTATTTAAGGTATACAAAATATATCAGCTTGAATAATTCATTACAGACCTGGTTAATATGACATGAAACCAGTCAGAATTTTTACATGTTAAAATAAGACAAACATTTTTACAGAATTATCCATTCATCTGAAGAGTCACAATTTCCTTTATGTATTCATTGGAAGAAGACATTTCACCATTTCCTTTGTGATTTATTTCTTTGAATCTTGTCTGATTAAACATTGTAAGATTTATTTCTTCGATATTATGTTCCTCATAGAATTTAATTGTAGAACTGTGGGAAAAGAGCTGTAGAAGAATAAAAACAGATTGATTTAATTCAATTTTTATACTCATTTAAAGTTATTTTACCTTTGGGGGTAAATGTGTTTGGGGATGGTGGGGGAATACAAGCTATAAATTCCACTTGATTTATCAGTAATAAAAATAAAAGATCTCATTTAAAAATTTACAATTAAGCAATGAAAAATTGAATGGCCATATTAGTTCGACAATAAGTGCCATGGGGCATATATAAAAGGGAGAAGTGACAGAGCAGCAAAAAACTAATTTTTGCCAAAGAACATTCTCCATTATGTCTAGAAAATATGGCTTTTTGGGCATACTTTTGGATTAATCTTCTTGCAAATGGAGCTTTGAAATCAATACATATTACCAATATGTATTTTCTAACAGTATGGCTGTAGCAAGCTGAAGAAATCAGAGGATTTTCTTGTCAGGATTTGCCCATCTTGAGCTATTCACAGTAATAATTTTTTATACAAAAGTATTTCTTAATGGTTTAATTTGAATTAGTGTTAAAATCCTTCATACTGCATTGGTTGCTACTATAATTGATAGTATGTCATACAGGGTAAATGATTAAAGCAAGATATTTTGGAATTACATGCAGAGATCTGGAAATCTCGTGGCTTCTTGCCTTTCTTCCACCTGCCCACTTCAGCACATTTATTTTTGTCTGGGTGAAGTTTAAGATAAATAATTCTTGCTGGTTTTATTACTGAAGCATTTGGAGTCCTTAGGCATGGCCTAGGTCCCTGAGTTGCTTGGTGCACAAAAAAAAATTGCTGTATTATTGATCAACTTGCCAACTCTACCAACCCAGCAGCCCAAATACATTTTTCTTGGTTTCTCAGCAAAGTAGAGTTTCAAAGATGAACCTGATGGATGTTTGCCACTGATGGGGCAAGCTGCAATGCTGAAGGCATCAGGAAGATGCTCCACAGCAGTTGCAGTGACCCTCTCCTCAGAGGCTGCTGCCAGCAAAAGTGTTCTCCCTCAGGCAGGTATGGTGAGTAGAAGGAAGATAACTTGCAAAGTCTTTGTAAGTGAGAGTTACATTTCAAGTAGTCAGGACTGGGGAGCCAGTAGCATCACCGCTGCTGAGAGGTGACATATGAAGACAGACACAGTAACTGTCCAGGAGGCTAACAGAGAAGAGATGAAGAAAGCGTATTTGAAGAGGCCAAAGCCAAGTGCCATTTCAAGCAAGAGAGAAAATAGCATGTCTAGACAAGAATATTAATCTCTATTAAGAACCAAGCAGTATAAATGGCAGAACAATTGAAATTTCAGTCTCGTGAAGGAAAAAAAATACTCCTTTTGTTGGAAAGGGAGTGGTTTTTGTGTGTGTATCCAGCTAGTGCTTAAAGCTGGTACAAGTGAGACAAACTCTCCCAGCCCTAATGTTGTATCTGAGCCAGGTTAGTGCATTCACCCTCTTCTTTTGATCTGAAATAATGTCCTGAACCCAGCAAAATATATGACACCATTTTTCACACACGCATATTTTTTAACAGGAGAGAACAGCTGTGTTTCACGTTTTTCTTTTCACTTGGAATGGTTACTCTCTGAATCTGGTTTCCTTTATGCTTCAACTCTTGCATCTACTAAATGGCAAAGAAAATACTTATTTATGTTGAGGCAATGTGTGAGTCTGCTAAATAGTTTGAAAACAAGCAGTACAATGGATTTGATTTTTAGGAGTGCTGAATAGCTCTGATTCCAAATGGCATTAGTAGGACCAGCAGGTGGTCAACACTAAACATGGATATCTGTAAGTGTGTTTTTCCTGGGTTAATACTAGTGGAAGAAAAGTAGATAATTTTAATGTTATAATTTCAAGTTTCTTCCCACATGTTTTAGCCATATTGCAATTTTCAGACTCTTCATCTGAGTTACAGACATGTGGCTCAAGATGTAGCCTGCATCCCAAGCAGTAACATTTGCTCCTGCACTTTAATCTTGGGCTGCTGGAGTTTTGTCAGTGGCTTCACAAGTATCATGTTTCCATTCATAATTAATAAGCAAACATTTCATACAATGTTGTCAATGAATAATATTATTGTACATCACGCATTTGTATCAAAATAGACAAAGACTAATCCTTACCAGTATCTTCGGAGATTTTGCAGACATCAAGCAGACTGAGAGATATCTGAACATTATTTCTAAGGAAAAGATGAAAGTGTTTCACAGCATATTGATCTGTACTGGAACATGAATGATTAATATACTTTTGGTCCACCTTCAGCTGGACTTCTTTAAGATAACAGCCAAGAAGCAGCCTATGATCTCATATCTCATATTGATAGATCAACAGATAGCTATATATATATGTTTATATGTATATATTTACCTTTATCATTGTCAGATCTTGCATTCTAAATCAAGCCTTTGCAAAGGGGAAGGTACAGAGATGTGAGATTTCTAAATGTATGCAATTTAGTGTTTATTAATTTTTATTTTCAGTGTTGATCTCTTTCCATTCTTTTTCATTTTTGACTGAGAATCACTTGATAAATACTACCATTTCCCAAGTTTTTCTCTATATTGAAAAACTGTCAATGATAGCTAAGGTGTATTATGGAAAGAGTGCCAACTCCCCATTACTCTGCTTTAAATTGGCCCTTATTAATGGGTTGAATTTTTTAAAATCTCCTTTTCCTCCTAATGTAAGTCAAAACAAATAAAAAGAAGAAAATGGAGTTGACTGGGAAGTTGAATTGAGATAAAAATGGGAACAAAGGATGATTAATTCTTGCAAAGCAACAAAGACTTGTCTCAGTGTTTTAACCGAGCATCAGAGACTTCATGTTTCTGGGGAGAAGGAAGAGTAAAATCAGTGCATCTCAAAAAAACATCACTTTAAATTGATGTGTTAAGTAATTTAAGTTACTGCATTAAACATCTTTTCTGGCAATTTATGTAGGAATTTTGTATTTATTTCTTTATAGTGTATCTTCCAAGAATCCTCTTCCCTATACTATCATTTCTGACAAGTAAACTTTACTATGTCAACAGAATCATTCTACTTTCATTGCTGTGCACAACAGATAACTTTTAATGCCTAGATTACATTTCTAGTCTAATAACTAGGAAAACAAAATCTGTTTTGAGAAGCTTTCAGAATAAGTTTGAAGTCTGCTAACCAACTCAAACTGCAGAGTGTGTTGGCAGGTTTTTTTTTAAGGAATGACATTTAGCGACTGAATACCCTCATAGCTGCCCAGAAGTCTTGCACATAGTTATACATCCCGCTTCATATCAGTGCTGGGAAAATATTAAGTCAAAATGATTATAGATATGTAATCAGAGTAACTTGGTATGTCAGTTTGAAACATTGCTTGACTGTCATAGCCTGGATGAAGCTGCTGCTTTTGTGGAGCACTTACATTTCTATCATGATAATCCACTGTGAACCAATAACAAAAGGCAAGTAAATATGGAAATTACACTGCGTCAGGAAAACCTGCCCACTCAGTACAGTGATAACCAGCTCAGACAAGCGGAGCCCAAGTGCAGAAAAAGCAAATTCTCTTTCCTTGTTTTTAAAAAAGGAGACAGAAAAAGATGACAACTATGTTTAGTGACATACAGTGCATATGAGCAAAAATCCTACAGTGCAAAGTGATGGAAGACCCAAAGGCTACCGTATTACTGGGATCTGCAGTACCTTTAGGACACTGTGGAGTAAATTCAACCTACATATAACATCAGTGAAGTTACAGCAGGTTACCAGGGAGATCTGAGCCTGCTACAAACTTGCAGCTAGGCTATTTTTGTACTGCAAGCTCTCCCTGTCTGTGCTCTGAGCTGGCCAGCCCCAAATTAGCTGCATTTCAGAAATCATTAGCTCTGACTGTGCTTAAGTGACTCTATCCCCGCTCACAGAATCACAGAATCACAGAATTATCAAGATTGGAAAAGACCTAAAAGATCATCCAGTCCAACCATCACTAATACTTCTCAGCTAAATCATATCCCTCAACACAACATCCAAACGTTTCTTGAACACCCCCATGGTCGGTGACTCCACCACCTGCCTGGGCAGTGCATTCCAGTGCCTGACTACCCTTTCCGAGAAGTAATATTTCCTAATGTCCAGCCTGAATCTCCCCTGGCGCAGCTTGAAACCATTGCCTCTAGTTCTATCACTGTCTACACGAGAGAAAAGGCCGACCCCTAGCTCACTACAACCTCCCTTCAGGAAGTTATAGAGAGCTATAAGGTCTCCCCTGAGCCTCCTCTTCTCCAGACTGAACAATCCCAGCTCCCTCAGCTGCTCCTCATAAGGCCTGTGCTCCAGACCCCTCACCAGCTTCGTAGCCCTCCTCTGAACGCGTTCCAGGGCCTCAATGTCTTTCTTGCAGTGAGGGGCCCAAAACTGAACACAGTACTTGAGGTGACACGGGTGTAGCTCCAGGTGTAGCTCAGAGGCGTGTCACAGAGGTGTTCCTCCACACACACAGATCATGGGAATTTGGTTCTGTGTTTTGTTTTCTCCAGGTCCCACCACTGTGAACGCATCCTGCTGCTGCACTGGCCCTCTTCACACGAGCCTCCGCTTCAGCAAGTGACATTGCTTTGATTTTCTTCCTCTGCTTCAGAAACACACTCGGTTTGGCCTCATGACAGAAGACATTGTATTGTCTGGATGTAAGAAGGCCTGGGACAATTGAATGGCTCATGTTGTGAAGATGAAAGTAGTGTCTGCTCTTTCTGGTGCATCTTTGCTTTGACTTGCAAAGTGCTGAAAACTCAGCTCCTGACCAGAAAAATGCTTCAAGGCTGTCGGGGGTCTTTGAGATAGAGAGGCAAAAAGTTAAGCTTATTCATAGTGATATAATTCATGTTCACTGTACCTACAATTTCAAATGGAAATTAATCACTTCTTTTTTTCACGATTGTTTGTCATGCATCAGAATAAACCTGGTGTGAAGTGAGGCAGCTGACAGCTTGATGCCAGTTCACAAATAAGGCTGCAGATGCATCCAGTTTAAAATGCTGGGATTTTTTTTTTTAATCAATCAGAGGTATTTGAGTTCAGTTCTCAAGAAAATGAAATGAAACTTATTCTCCATGGTCACCAATCAGTTTAAGAATGAGACAAGGCATGAATTACCCATATTTTCTTCCAGGGCTTTTTGTCAGATCAAATGGTTAAACTTGGGCTCTGCATAAAGTTTGTCTGTCTGGCTGTCTATCATCTGTCTATCTCTTTATCTAACTATCCATCCATCTATCTGTCTATCAGTCCTTTGGCCTGTTTTGTAAAGCAACAAGGTGGACATTTCTTAACCATTTATTGGACAAATGCACACAATAATTTGTGAGTACTAATTTTTTCGAGAAAGAGATTGCTCCTAGAGACAATTACACGAAGAGCAACCTAGCCACAAGGAACATGTGGAGTAAACAGACATTTCACAGAAGTGACTGTCTCTTGTCTTCCTTGAGATCCTTGAGTTGGAAACATAAATCCTCTGGGATTATATAATTTCATAGCTCAGAAATTAATGTGCCACATTTCATTAGGGCCTGTGGCTGCTTCACTGCAGAATACTTTTTTTCTCCTTCATTACATCTGCAACTCGCAGTTGGAAATCCAAAATGGATCAATCTGGGACACTGCTACACCTGACAAACCTCTTAATAAACGTCATGAAGAAGTGGCAAACAGCCTGCTCCTAAATAGCCTTTCGCTAGACACCAACAAAACTATCTGCCTCTGCCTGATAATAGGAAATCATAATGATTTTCTTGTCATGTAGCTTGTGAATATGGCGTGAAATCTTTTCCTTCACTGAGCTGAACGTGGCTGCTTGTGTGTTGATGAATGACTCTGATGTTATTGGGCAAAGCTGTTGACTTGCCTGGCCCCCTAATACCACCAACTGAAAACACTGCACATTTCCAGTGGATTCCAATAATTGTGTGGAAAGAGCCATCATTCATGCCGGCCGTAAATACACTAATAACCCTCCTTAGTGAGCACAGGAGTGAGCTAGAGTTTTCTTTGCTGGTCTGAATGCACATTCTGATTGTATTCTCATATAAATGAACACAGTACATGGATGGGACAAACACCTATGGAGTGGGAAGAGGAGTATGCAATGGAAGAAACAGAAGAAATTCTGGAAGTTAATCTCAACTGTAATATTTCATTAATTAGCTAACAAGAACACTGCAGAGTGCTGGCAGCTTTTTGTAAAGATTTTGTGTAGGCTTTCCTTGTTAACTATAAAGAAATGGTATTAAAAAAGGTTTCCTATTATTTTTAAGTAAATTACTAAGGATTCTTCATAATTTATTCAGGCTTGTAATGTTCTCTGTCATAAAATATGCACATTAATGACCCTGTAAGCGCTTGTGTTCAATATGTCGTTTCAGGAAAGGACTTACTGAGGTTGTGCCAATTGACATCACTGCAGCCATACTGAAATAATTATTGAAATATCTTCACTGGAAATAAGTGAAACCTTTCTTTTGGCATTTTATCCTTGATTCTATTTTGATGCATCAACACAGTGCATGTCATGGTGATACTCAGCATGATGTTTTAAGCGTGATCCTCTGCCTGCATGTGCGCATTTCCTGCCTGAGAGCTGAAACAGCAGACATGAAAGTCATTTAAAAAGCTAAGTAAAAATGTCTTGTTTTGAGGAGCGATTTCATTTTTTTTTTATCTGTAAGGGTCTATATGGTATCTTATGTCCATAATGTATCTTATTGCGATATTTATAAATAAAGATGTTGAGACAATCCTGTAGAAGATAGGACCTATATATCTCAATAATTTCAAAATTTGTCATTTCCTTAATATAAAAAAAAAAAAAAGGAGAGCGAGATCTACAAAACGTTGGAACTATGTAATGAAAGCATTTATTGCAGCATCATGATCATGCTCACAAGTGAAATCACAAATCTGAAACAGAAAGATCAGGATATAATTATGAAGGTGGCGTTTGTATCCGCAGCCCTGCACTCCGCATGCCATCCTTATAAATTTTAAAAGTTACCTGCCTGCTGCTAAAGCTATTAAACAGCTTGTGTAGTTACAGAGACACAAACACAAACATTGCTTTCTTCTTCCTGGAGGTTTTTTATATTTGTTCTTTGCTGTTTCCCTTTACTGCAGTAAGCCATCTACACTGAGAGTACCATCCACCCACCGCGTATGGGAACTGCAGCTGGGAGGCAAATCTTGAAAGGTGCCATTCAGCTAAGCCAACCATGTGTTAATCAAGTCTTCTGTAAAACGTCTAAAAATCTCTTTGGATATTTCCATGTAATTTCAACCTAATGAGATTTCCAGCTCAGATGGATGAAGGCCACTTCTGCTGTGTGCAATGGGGAATGCTTGGTGTAAGGATGATGCTCCAAAACACTCAGCTGAAGGCTTAAAATAAGCTAAGACAAATGCCAGGTATCTGTTGGCATCGTGAGAGAGCACGCCAGCAAACACACAGAGGCTCTCCCATCAGTACCACAGAGCTGAATGATTGTGAATTTGAACTTAGTATGTCAGATACTTTTGGAAAGTTTTCTGTAGGCAGCAAGGTTCTGCATTATTTATGGCAGCATTTCTGACAAACATGGGGCTTCTATCATGCTTCTGAAGCATTAATAATGTTTGCAATGTACTTAAGACCACCTCAGAATAGAACAAAAGCTGTTGTTTTTAAATAATTCCCTATCATACAGTCCAACCCTTTGAAAAATCACCTGGAAGAGTCTCCATCTGGCAACAACCAACTAATTAAAGATTTACATATGTAGTCCACCTTTATTTAAAATCAAAACTCTCTCTTTTGCTGTAATATGGGTGATTATATTATCTAGATAGCCAATTATATGGAAATAGCTTTTCCCACAGAAATACATGTTCCAAGGTGTTTCTTCCCTATGACTAATACTTTTTTTTTAAGCTTTCTTTCTTCTTATATTAGAAAGCTGTTGATTGAGAATTTGAAAAATGCAACTAATTCATCCTTATCCCGTGCCCCTGGTGCATTTAGCTCTGTCACATGCAAAAGGATATTTTCCAATCAATTCCTTCTCTATTTTCTCAGCAATACTCCTTGTTATGTTGCTGTCAGGCTTCTGCACTTAGTATGAAAGGGATCTGAGAATATAATGATATTTTATTATTCTGGGGTGAAGGGAGAAAGCACATTTGACTCTTCTGCCTCTGCATCAAAGCGGTTGCCCCCCCGCCTCTCAACAAAGTAAAGCAAGAACTGAACACAGGGTCCCAGCATCCTCCTACTTGCTACAGGAGGCTGAAGAGGGCATTTGTGCCTTCTTTCTTCTTCCTTCCATTGTTTTCTCTGAAGTACTTCCTCCTCTATGAAGAAGCTATTTTTACTTGACGTGCCCTTTATAAATATTCCCTAAGGACTCTCAGACAAAATTGTCTGGTAGTTTAGACAGCTTTTTCCTGTTGTGATATTTAACTTTCTTTCTTGCCTAACTTGGTGGCAAAGCTGTTATTTTCAGCTCATCAGAGAAGCTTTTGTTTTTGTCTTCTTTTGCCCTTTTTTTTTTCTTTTCCTATAGAGTTATGATGCAGCCTTTATAATTAATTATAGGCATAAATCCTTTCGAGTTCAGCCAAATTCCATTATAAAGCTTATGTTTAGCTCCTAACAACTTTGTTTACATAAATTGATCTGCCTTGAAAAACTCTCAGGTTTCTGTTTAGAGAAAAAGGGCATTTTAAAGAGCACTCAGAAGAAAATAATGTTGAAATGGTTCTCCATTTTTAGTAAGTATCTGAATTTAAATTGTGCAACTGCAATTCTACTGCTTTTAAAAAGGTTGTAATTTTGCACAGATAATGAATAATTAAATATAAAATGAGGAATTTTGGAATAACACTAGGCATTTTCTGTGAAACGTAGGACAGG
This sequence comes from Chlamydotis macqueenii, assembly GCF_036417535.1. Lineage (NCBI taxonomy): Eukaryota > Metazoa > Chordata > Aves > Otidiformes > Otididae > Chlamydotis > Chlamydotis macqueenii. The sequence continues at coordinate 9,265,510 of NC_141561.1, forward strand.
TAAGCCACTTATAAGACTGAATTGCTTTAAAAGTATCTGGTTTGTGGTGCTGACTTACGAATTTGCTGTTCCTTTTCAAACCCCTCACCCTGAGACTTCATACCTGTAAGAGGCTGCTGGATTGCAGCACCTTGAACTTTTGACTAAGCTCCCTGAACTGGAAATTTTTATGTGCAGTTGGGATGGCACAACAGCCTTTAAGGAAAGAAACATTTATTTTATTTTATTTTATTTTTTTTAAATCCAGAATGGTCTGGGTAATATGCCTGAACTGTTGTTTGTAGACTTAACATTTTGCTTTGTGTTTGATCCAAGTAGCCAGGTATAAAATAAATGTCAGCTATAAGATAAGTGTCAGTTTGCAGACCATAGAACAAGTAAGTAGTGCTGAAGGTGCTGAGTAGACATAGTTTGTTTTTAGAGGAGTGAATGTAATGTTTTATCTGAGTGTATGGATTCAAAAGTTTGATGAGCTATGAGAATCTTGTCTAAGAAATTTAAAAACTATGTCATTTCAGAAATAGATGGTATACTTATTTTTAGTCCTGGTGTTTCACAGTGGAGGTGGCAAGGTCTCCTTTTAAAGTACAGGTACAACTCTTCAACCAGCCCCCCTCTCTTTCCCTCAAACATGGTCCTTTCCAATCAGTGAAGGATTTGTTGAAGTGTAGGCAAGTTAAGCCAAGCATGGAGACTTGCCCGACAAGCAGACAGTTGTGAGCATGGATCGACGCTATTCATACTGATTCAAACACGCAGGAAAACAAAAGGGTACATGAGTGCAGTTCTTCTGAGTCCAACAGGAGTATGAAAAAACATTTCTGTTCAGAACAAAGCTTCCTACTGTGAGTGTGTATGCGTTTGCAAAATCTGACTCATTCTTGTAAAAACAGAGGAAAAAAAAAACCACTTTCTGTAGTGTTGTCAGAACTTTTAAAAAAATAAATTTTAAATCTATGGAAAATAAGTAATTTCATTAATTTCTCTTTCTTGAAATAATGCAATGTAATAGCTGTAGAAATGCAAGTTTAATTTTGATATATGCTTTCTTAAAGATGTACCCAACCACTTAAGTAGCAATATTTGCATTAAATAATGCATAGTTAAGACTGTAATGTTTAATGAGATATCATGAGATGTTGTACTAGAAGGCAAAATACAGTGAAATAATATTGGTGATTTTAATGAATGAATTTAAACAGAATTTCTAGAAACATAAAACTGCCAACGTTATTTTCATGTAATATATTTAATTTAGAAACCAATAAGTGTATAGATATGACATGGAACAATATAATTTCTGGAGAAAAACATCCCATTAGCTAAAAGTAAAATGTTATTACTATCATTGTTACTGCTGCTATCATTACTATCTGACATTGGAGATGGATGGCCAAAAAAGTCCAGACAACAATCTCTGAGGACTGACACTAGAAAAAAAAAAAAAGAGGAAAAAGGAAAAAGAAATCTTCTTTGAGTAACAACTACATTTTTTTTATGGAAAAGTTCTTTTGGCAGAAAAGTCTTCACCAATTGAACGAGATAAAGAATATGAGTGTCCACCACCTGGCCATACCTCTTAAACTGATTGGGCTTTCAAAGTACTGAGTTGGATTTCAAATTATACAAAATAGAAAAAGAGGACAATGGCTGGCCACACATGGGTGCTCGAGGTACAACTCCAGCAATCCTTCTTCTTTTGGCTCCCCCACAGATGCAGCCATAGGTAGATTTTGGTCTGTGGCTTTTCATTCCCATGATTTAACAGCTTGGTGGTAGGCAAGTTAGCTATTATTTCTAAACAGAGAATACGCAGGGCTTTGAGAGGGATGTTTTCATCTTGAAACCCAAGCTATTTAAAAGCATTAAAAAACTTTGTCGTCTTCCCCCCCCACCCACACCAGTTCTCCACATTATGCTATGAAAGACTAACAAGTAAAATTAATAATATATAAAAATGACCCTTTGTCAAATTCCACAGTCTTTCACTGGTGATTGACCCTGCAGTGGGGGCAATCTGTAACGGATGATGTGTAGGATGAATCATGTAGAAACTGTCCGCAAAGGACTGACTTAAATTTTCCTCACCAGTTTTCAAAATTACTTATAAAAAGGCAAGGCAGGGATAGTAGATGCAGTGCAAAGTATTTTGTGTATACATCTATAGATATTATACACAAATGTAATACATGGTAATTGAAGACTTTGCAATTTGCATTGCAACATTTCTGTATAAATTGTTTTGCACATGAGTTGTGGGTTGTTTTCTTTTTTTTTTCCTGACAGTCAGACTACTAAATGAAGGCTGTCTTGGAGTTACTGAAGCCAACTGAAACTAGGATATCTGAAACAACACAGCAGTGTCCATGAAATGCAGGCAGGCCTCTTCATATTGCAGCAGTAAATGGGTTACTCTAATTACTATCATCAAAGTTTGCTAATCTTTCTTTATGGTGAGCAATATCTTTTTCTGTGAATAGTCACACTGAATTTAAACAGGAACTTCTGCAGAATAATATGACAGAACAAGTGATGAGAAATTTGACAGAGAATTCTAAATACCATACAGTAAAGCATAATACAGCAGATGTGGAGATTTCTGTATGGTGCCAAGATATGTAAAGGTATACTCAGAGACTGCTTACAGAAGTAACTCAAAACTACACCACATAGAATTCAAAACAAGGTAAGGACCACTGTCTTGGTAAGGATGGTACAGTCTGAGTGCATAAAGACAAGAATAATGGAGAGCTCCTTTAGCTGCCAGAGAGTATGGCAGATACCAGGGAGCGTGTATGAGAGACGAGTCCTCTCAGCAAGAGAGGGAATTACTGCTAGGACTTCGATCTGTAATATTTTCCTTGCCTTTTTGCCTCAAAAACAAGAGTCAGCCAGACTCTTGTGGAAGAATCTTTAATGGAGAAAGAAAACAAACTGATTTTCAAACCCCAGCTTTAAGTTGTGGAGGTGGAAATCAAAACAAAGACATCAACCTTACCCTATACTTCTGACTTTTAAACTAAGCAAGTTTGACCTGCTACTGCTAGGAAGGAATAAATAAAGCAACCCACGAGAGCAGCCTCAGAGCCATTTTTGTGACCTTACCTGATCTTTACCTGAAAAGCAGCAAATCCTCCACTCCAGAATGAGTTTCTTTGCCATAGCAGAACAGATGGAAATATCAGTTCCAGTTCTACTATCCAAGTAAGCTTTTTGTTTCCATTTCTATTAATAATGATAATGCTTCAACATATTTTCTGTTAAAGCCTTAACGATAAGGAAAAATATTTAACAGGTTTTAGCAGTCGACAAGTATGTTGTTTGAATTTGCCACAGCAACAGGAAGCTCTTCTAAGCTATTTTGTTCCTACATTTGTAAGTACCTCTCAAGCCAATGGAGCAACATCAAAGCTTGTCCAAGCCCATATATCCTTCTCTTATTTTTTATTACTGAGATACAAGTAAATAGAACATCTTCAGAAAGTGAAAAGAATGAAAACAAGGGGTGATAAATATGGGGAAAGTAGACTGATGAGAAATAGGAAATTTGCCAGTAGCTTTGCATTTCACTGATATCAACATATCTCAAGATGGTAAGTTGCTGAGCTGGCCCAGAAAATTTGTTGTATAGTGCTTCTGTACAACAAAAAAAAAAATACCCTATTCAACAACTCTCCAGTTCCTGTATGTGTGTAGTCTGGTCAGAGCTTCTGGGAAACCATTAAGAGGACAATGAAGTGAAAGAAAGGACTCCTACTGGTTATCGAGATTCAGAGCAAGAAGTAAGAGCTTTTATTAACTCACAGGGATTAAAAATATACATGCATATAGCTCCTTTTAATTGCAAGAGTAGTGGTAACACAGCAAGAAGAAAATATTTATGGCTTGTGACGGTTGTGACTTTGCAAGATTAATACCTCCTTGGAAAGATGTCTTTGCTGACTAAAGAGTTGCTTTGGCTATCTGAAGGGCTGCACTGTGCTTAATGCTAAATAACACTTGAATGACATCCAGGAGATAAAATCAATTTGCTTGCTTCCTTTTGCCACTGTTCTCCCTTCCTTCTTCAGAGTCAGATGCCACTGACTTGCAGAGGGACTGGAGGAAGGCTTTTAGTTCTTGTTGTCTCTGTGAGCCTGAACGTTACTCAGCGCAACACGCTGATCCCCACTATTGGAGAAGAGCAGGAAACTTAAATTCCATTGACCTGAAATTACTTTGCATCAAAAAAGCTGATTTTAGGACTTTCCTCTGATTTTACAGTGAGTGCGAAGTTTTGCAGTTCAGTTCTCGTAATCCTTTTAAATGCTCTCTTCCCCCACACTCTGTGGATCTGTGCAGACCCCAGAAACCGGCTACAGCCTGGTAGATCCCACAGTCACTAAGGTGTTAGGACCATTTTATTAAATGTACAGGGAAACTGGCAAAAACGATATAAACAGAGTGCTGACAAACTAACAAAACAACCAGCACGACATGGGAAAAACAGCACTTGTCCTTCAATAATTTTTTAGATTATTTTTTAACAGACCTGGCTTGCAGGAGCAGTGGGCATGAGCTATTTAGATGAGGCTGTGAGTTTTAAAAAGACAGAGTATCTTTACCTTTCATCAGTTTCCTGACTGCGCTGAGGATTTTTCCTTATGCATAAAAAAGGCAACGTCATGTATCCTTGACTGAGAATCACTGATACATTTTAAAAATGGAATTAGCTATTCACTGCATTACAATGACTTGCTTTCTGTAATTTGCCATTAATATGCTTCTACCTGAACACTGCAAAATGTGAATTAAATTGCCACAGGGAAAAATGATGAACCTATTCTTTGATTCCATCTAAAAGCACAGTTGTAGTCTCTTTGCTCATAATAATGTTCATCCCTCTCTTCCCAACAATTTCACTTTAACTTGTGTAAGTTTTCTTTTCAATTCATGAAAAAGGGCAGCATGCAATATGACCTTATTTTTAGCACTTTTTAATTTACCGTTTTTAACAATTTAAATATATTATACAATTATATAATTCTACTATATATAGTTATACATTAAATTCATAGTTAAAATGTAATTTCATAATTATAATTTTAAAGTGGCAATAAAAATTACCACTGGTTTATAATAAAGTCTTCCGTCCCTTCTCCTGTCCCCACAATGAAAGGATTAAGACATTAAGGATACAGTTGAAGCTCACCAAAAAATCCCAATAGGGAGATCATGATGAAAAGCCAATTTTTAATATATTTCCCAGTCCAAAGCGTATCTCTGACATATGTCTAATACTGTATTTCTACAGACTGTAGTGCTTCCAAGCATATACACCATTTGCTGGTCTGATAAAGCATAGATAAACTTTGCTGCTTCTTATAGTTGGTCTCTGTCCTCGTGAAAGACAACTGCTTAAGCCATTTAAATGGGAAAATATTCTTACATTTGTGACTCCACCAGCTGTCTGCTTCTTCTCTGAAACCAAGAAAAGAGAATATTTAATGGTAAACTGTAAAAAGCAAATGTTCAAAATACATAGATATGTTCTTTGAATAAGGCAACATATATTGATGATGTTTTATGCATAATGTTTTATCCTTTCTCTCTCAAACTGTTATTTGTCAGACATTTGTAAAGCTTTGAGGCATTAGACTCCTTTTTATGCAATATTTTTATGTTCATTGCTAAGTGGTCTGGCTGGAAAACAAGATTATGTGATCTGTATTTGGTATCATCCTTACAGTTGTAAATTCGGCTTATTTGTAAAAACAGCAAAGGTTTTGATAACACATTCCAAGATCTAAAATAGCAAGCCTTTCCTGGTCATCTGGCACCAAACTATGACCATCTCAAATCTAATAGCGCTCTACCTTTCCTTGATAAGCATTGATATAGGAAGGAGTGGAGCAGGAAGTCCAAAGAAGAGCTCTGGACATACATGTTGTTCTTCCTGCTATTAGTGGAGGGACAGTGAAAGTGGTGGTGGAGTTTCCTGTTGCTGGAATAAGTCACCTCCCTAATGCAAGTGCCTGTGGCCTCTCCCCAGGCAGCAGTGCAGCACTTGGCTTCTCAGGGCCACGATGGGATGGGCAGCAGAACCTACGTCTGTTGCCCTAGACAGCTGCTTACTTTATCATTGACTACAACTGGTTCTAGGTATATGTATTTAATTCAAAGAAGAATTTTGAGATATCTCCCATAAAAGATGGGGTGGTTTTCATAGATAAAAGATGCATGGTTTTCATAGTTCAATATCCTAATGCTGAAAAAACCTAATAAATAATTATCCTTGCTACAAACACAGGGCAGACTGGGTCGCAGGTATGTCCTAACACATTCTGGTTTTCTCATGATCTTCATGGACATTTGTGCTCGCTTTATAAATAATTTCCAGCTTTTGCTTAACAAGACACATACCTTTTCCAACCCTTTCTCCTAGTTTTCTGTCCTGCAGTGAGGGAAATATTTTTCTACTACTGGACAGCACCACATTTGAATAAATACACCTGTATATGTTTTTATTACTATTTCTTGCTTTCTATCTGCTCCTTTTGGAACACAGCACACAGAGCAGGTATGGTAAATAAATCACTTTTATCAGTGAACATTCTGCCATATTAAATCTCTCATTCATCCTGGAATCTACAGGCAGCTTAAAACACGCCTCATGTCAGTGCTGTCACAGCCTGGAGACACGCTGGAAAGCTGGGAAGAGATTGACTTTGATAGCTATCTGTTTGCGATAATAACATAGAAGGAGTGTCAGTCATGCCCCCCACATCTGCTCCACTATGGAAGAAACACAGCCTAATAATTTTTATGGCTAGCGTGAGTACGTTGGGCAGAACCCCAGCTGATAAGCAAATGTGATGATATCACCCTCCTTCTCTGAATATATATTCACAATATATTATTCTAAATATCCTGTTATCTAAAACCATTGCAGCATATACAGGCAATTTTTTTCCCTCTAAGTATCTCAGGATCATCACTGGCCTCTCACATAACTACTGAAAAGTTGTCCTCTTCAGTTCACATATGGACTCTTCCTTTGCCCCATGGAGTCTCAAATGTCTGCAGTTTCACAGGTCCTGCACCGTTGCATGGGGAACTGGCAAATCTTTGAAGCTCAGCAGTGGAAAACATGTGAAGAAGAGCATTTAGCCTCTCCTCTCGATTCTGCACTCGTTAATATTTACACAGAGAAGCATGGAGAGGCCTTGCTTTCCATTTCTGCTGAATCAAACCGCAACATTATCCAGTGTTTCATCTTCCCTGTGGCCCTATTTATACTTTGGCATGTTTTCTTATCTAGAACTAAATGCCCTTCAAAACATAACTCCCTTGTCTGCCTTTCTACCAGACATGTGTGTTAGTAGTCATTTTACCAAGGGCAAGAGAGAAAGGAAGCAGACCGCTCAGTTTTGCTTTTTGGTCTGTGCACCACTCCTCACGTTTGCTTACTTTAGTTGTGTCCCTCAGTACCACAGCAAACTCCTGACCATGTATATCCATTTCTCCAGACTCACTGACACATATCTTGCCCCATGGAGTACACAGTGGCATAAGCCACTCTGTTTTGGTGACTTGCTGCAAATCACTTTTAAATCATCCTGTAGTAGCAGTTTGCATAAAATATGCAATTATTTTTCCCTGCATCTACTAATCGGAGAAAAAAAATCTGATGCCAAATGCTTAACCAGAGTAAATCAATAGGGTTCCACTGATTTAAATGGAGGTTTGATCACATCTCACATCTGAAGGCTGATTATCTCGGTGGTGGTCCATTAGACAAAACCTTAGCAATTATCTTACGCAAGAATTTTTCAACTTCATTTTCATTGCTAATGGAATACAGCAAGCTTTTTCTTCTAGGAGGTCCTCAACTGAATCCGGATTTGAAATCTATTTATCTGTCTTCCAGTGTTCAGATTTATTAAAAACTATTGGACATGTCCCTAAACGATTCTTAGCCACAACATAATACTGAAAAATTCAAAATACTGATTTAATGATGTATCTCTTACCAAGGCTGTCACTAGCAGATCTTTAATCATTTTGTAATTTCATTTAGGTTTAACTTTGCTGCTGTCATTATCTACAGGCTGCATAAATTCACTAGGATCCTTTAAAGACCATAAGTACAGGCTCTATGAATCCATTCTTTAATTGGAGCATCTCTTGAGCATGTGCTCTGTAAAAAAAAAAAAAAATCCTTGAGTTGCTGATATTTTTACATAATCCATTTTTGTCCAGTATTTCTGGTTTTCTTATTAGCTTTCTTTTAGTTTTATGACATACTTCTAATTATTTAGTGCAGGAGTGTTTACTGATATCATTATCTCAAATGAATAGGGGTTTGATACAAACCACAATACAGAGCTTCTTTAAAGCCTGGCCATTTTGTTTGGTGTGAGGATGCTCTCTCAGTATGCTTGTTTGGCAGTGACTAAGGTTAACCTCAGGCAGCTGTTTGGTACAACATAGACAATTTTGTCCTTCACTCTCAGCAGAATATCTCAGGGAGAAATGTTATGAATTCACTCAACAGCTTAAAATAAGACTCAGCCAATTATAGATTTTTAAATACTCTCTCTTCTTGCTAGTAATAGTTTCTGATATTATTATTATATATCAGAATAATATAATATTATTATATTATAATAATAAAAAAATCATATGTTGTTTAAAAACATGGATGACCAGAATGGCTAAAATTGACTTGACCAACTTCTGTAATGACTATCATGCTCCTGAACCATTTAAACAGAGGAAGATATATGCTAATTCTGAGAATTAAGCCTGTAAACAAAAACCATACAGGAACTTTTTATTGAGAAGTACTATCTAGTGCATGAATGGAGGAATGAATTTAATAATTTATTCAGTTTGCTAGACTTTTTAGTAAAAAAAATACAGTCTAAGCGAAGACAGAATTATTGTGCATAAAGGGTCATAGTACAATTAATTTTGGAGGGGAACTCTCGTGCAACCTCCTTGTCCAAGTAGGGTCAGCTATGAGATAAAACCAGATTGTTCAGGGCTTTATCCAGGTGGGACTTGTCTTCCTTGGAGTCAAGGCAAGATACTCACTGATTTCAACAAGCCTGAGATTTCAGCTGAGGCCAGTCATTCTTTAATTTAAAGAAAATACGAAGCAAAGATAGACTTTGAAAAACACCTGCTTCCAAAAGGAAATGGTAAATGTGACTCCAATATAAAAAGTTATGCTTTAGTTTTTCTTTAATATGAATTATTTAAAAAAATATTATTTTATCTTATTAGACATAATTGATCTCTGTCACATAGGAGTATATGGTAATCTACCTTAAAATTTGTCAATTGTAACTAAATACAAGATCTGAAATGTCTTTGTAGAATTTTCCAAGGCTTTCCAGAATATAACCCTAGATTGAAATATAATAAAATAGTTCATGTGTCCAAATGTAAAGTGAAAAATAGTCTGTATTTGTCTAAGACAGACTGACTGAAATAGAAATGGAAATTGAAGCAAACTATGGCTCATAAATGATAAGGTGAGAAGAGGTAGATATGATTGCACAGTAGTTTGTATTGAGTTCAAAAAAAGGCAGTTAGGCACACATTGTTTAATCAAACGTTCTTCTCCTGCTTTGAGAAGTTACATGGCCCAATCAGCTCAGACACACAGACTGAGATAAATAATGCAAGTGAGTACTCTAATACATTTTGAACAGCTTTCTGGGGAAAAAATGTTTATTTCTTCAGATACTTTCAAACAAAGATCCAAGTTACAAAATCTCCTCTATTTCCTTTGCTTTAGAATCATAAGAATTATTTATTTGTGAAGGATTTCATAGTCACCTTACTGCTAACATCGAACAAAGTCTTACAGGCTTAAGAAATGACAGAGAGACTTTTCCAGCGATGTCCAAGCTCCCTGGCTCACCTTCCCACAAACCCGGTGTAGGCACTGGTGGAAGCAAAAGCCTTTACTCCCTTGCCAGAACATGCTATTGTATATAAAAGGAAGTACTCTGGGATCTCAGATACAATTGTGATGGAAAAAAGGTCACCACTGTAGGTTTTTGGGTTTCATCCTAGGAGATTGTCCACTGATAATAGTGGCTCTCCTTTCTCTCACCCTAAGCCTAACATAGGAAGGACCATCTCTGAGGCTAATCCATTAAAATTTAAGCAATTTTTAACCAGAACATATAAGACCTGTAGCTTGTCAGGAATGCTAATGGACTTTGGTCAGTAAGGAATGAAATAAACATGATACAGTTTTTAGCAAACATCTATTTCTCTACTCACCACACTACAGCATTTTCTGAGCTTTTCTTCCGGAACATCCTCAAAATTCCTTGTAGCTTTTTTGGAACCCAGAAGGAGAGGGTTTGGGGTTTTTGTTTGCCCCACAGATCAGAGGGTGTCTGTTTACCCTCTTTTGACAAGAATTTCCAGTTTCACATTAGTGTCTTTATGAAAATAAAAGACAGTCATTGTTAAGCCCATGGAAACAGATGGTCTCCTGAATATAATCCCACTGTGTTGCAAATGAAAAACTTGATTTAAATAAGCAGCAAACTGTTACAATTCCAGAGTTAGCAGCACCTTTGACTCCTGTAAAAGCATTTATTTCAGGGCAGAACCCATATTCTTCTCTCAACAGTCAATCATTAGCTACAGCGCTTTTTTTTTTTTAGAAGTTTTCTTTGGTGTTACAGGTGACTTGGGTCCCTGTGAAGAGTATTGATGATTATGGGAAATGCAGTGATTAATAACACCTTCGCTCACATCAAGTTGTCAATTATACATCCATGGTAACATAGCTATCTGAAAAAAAGAAAAGAAAAGAAAAAGAAAGCTCATGTGTATGCTGAGGTCTCTCATTTTGCCCAGAGCTTACATAGGCCAGCTGATCTAAGGTGGCTTTTGGAGCTGTGTTGCCCTCAGCCTCCTGCCCTTGGTGATCCTCACTCAAATTAGGACTGAATATCTCCTCTGTTGAAGGTTCTGCATTTCAATGGATACTCCACAATCCCAGGCTAAGCATTTTGAGGTCAGTTCAGTTACAGGAAAAGCTTCGCAAATTTCTGTACTAACAGCAAGAACAATCATCTCCAAACATTGTTGACTTGCTGCATGTCTGCTGAAAGCCTCTGTAAGACTGAACCTCTTGAGTCCATATTTTGGACAGGATTACCAAATACTTATAAAACTGATTAACATAGTATAAAACTGATTAACATAGTTACTATCTTCAAATATTCTTCAAAATTTTGTCTGTAGTTTGACCTTGATGATTTTCTCCACAAGTCAATATACAATTAAGATTGTATGAGGCTGATAGAGGTAACGGCTAATTTATAAATATAACCAGAGAGCATTTTACAATTGCCTGATGAAATCAATCTCCTTAGAACAATTTACCTTGGCTAAAAAATTGTCCTTGGATGATAGTTTCTTTGAAAAAGGGTTCAATATTCTACTACCACAATAAATAAATAAATAGATAAATAAATAAATAAAATTGACAGTGCAGATGAGGTCACTAGAAACTAAGGCTGTTCATGAAAGTATTGTTCTAAGCAAAGACAGTGAACTTAGAGAATAATAAGTATCCACAACAAGTTTTGCTTTGATACAGTAATGCAATAGAAGGAAAAATGCATGATGAGATTTTCAAAGATTAGAAGGTGAATAAAGATTTAAATTGAATACTAATTTAGTTTGGAAAGCCTTGAGGAAGAGATACCCTTCATGTAAATTTTTTTTTTTTTTTACTTAGCAAGGTGCTTCATCTGCCAGATGAACACAATTGAAGGAAAGAGATTATACAGACAGAACAGGAGCAAGCTTTGTCTTTATCCTTTGCACACCCCTTTGCTGAAGCGCCATGCCATTATTCAGCATAAGCAGTCACAGCTGGAGGCCGCTGAGGAGGTCAGTGTTTGTGAGGAGACATGGAACCATTTTAATCTGGCAAGTAGCTAAGGGGAAAAAAACTACCTGGAGCTCAGCCTGCTTGTGAAGATGGGTGGTGAAATTCACAGGCTGTATCCTCTGAGCATAGAGAATGGAAAAAGCTGCGGAAATGGAAAAGTCCAATTAGAGACTCATGCAGACATGACACTAAAATACACCTTTTAGACAGCAAAATTTCTCTTGGAAAAGAGTTCCCTCTAGAATTTATTGAAACCATCGTGTTTCTCATCCAATATTAGAAATTGTTTTGATGCTTGTTCAATGCAACTGTGGCTTCAAAAGTTGTTAGAAAAATATATCAAATATTGACATAACAGAATTTGGCATTATCATATTTGCTGTTACTTGTCAAACTTCAGATATCTTTACAATATTTTGGCCCAATTATTTGATGCCTTTACAGTGGAAGATTGCTTCCTTCACAGTCAGCCCTGCAGAGGATCGCAGAACCTTTGGCTACGTGAGATGACAAACTGACAGTTCAATTAGGCTGTGAATGAGCAGAGGAACTGAACTTAGAAAGACACAGTCAAAGTATCCTTAATAAGTCTCAATCTATGATTACTTGCGAATCAAACTATACTTGTTTTTATTCTCTTTCATTTTAACTGTGATGAGTGAGACAAAGATCAGTTTCCAGGAACTGGCTGTTGAAAATAAAGGGGCAGCCAAGGGAGCTAGCAGGCAGAAACTACTTTTCCCTACTATCTGGCATGATTCGGTTAATTTGCCAATGACCGGGTTCAAATGCTGCAGCAAAACCACACATTTTCCAATATTTTTTGCATAGTTTTCAGTAACGATACTGATAATAATGAAATCACTTTTTGTGACTTACTTAAGGAACCTTAGACAGATTTGACTTTTATCAAGTTACAAGCAACTAAACTCAGCCTCTATGAGGTGTCATAAAGTAGAGACCCAACAATGGAATTATCTGAAAACATTTTAAAATGTGTCTCTTATTTGGTGGAAGGAAGACTTTTTAGAACTGCATTTAGGATTAACCATAAACAACTCTTTGAAAATCAGGAAAAAAAAACCAAAATGACATTAATTTATTGTAATTTGGCTGATACCTATCTGTAAATAATCAAACTAAAATAGTTTAATCTTCACACATAACCAGATAAAGCACCACACAGAAAATAAACATTTATCTAGTATTTTCCATAAAATACAAAATAGTATATTTCTTCCTGTAAGGTTTTGGAATTTACCTGGAAAACCAATGGCTTTGTTGTTTCTTGGGAGCATTACTCCCATCAGTGACCACATCAAAATTAGCCCTGGAAAGAAGAAATAACAGCAGACATGAAGCACTTTCCATACTAATAAAAAATGTCAAACTTCTCATTTATACCCTCGTCTAAGAGTTAAATGGGTTTACGGGGTAATTGATGATGTCTTTTATTTTGCAGTTCTCTTTTGTAATGCAAATACAATGCCACTGAAGTGGCTAGGTGGTGATGGTGAATGAGAAAGACATCTGACATTAGAAACACTTCGTATTATTCACCCTAAATAATCCATGGTAAGAAGTACACTCCTAAATTAGGTTCTCTGAATTAATATTCCATAACTATCTTCTCTCCATCTTCTCTTCCATTTATGGAATGAGGTTCCTAATTTAAAAACAGTGAATAAGCCAGTTGAGGTTTTCCGTTGCAGCAAGCAAACATCAAAGAATCTATGTTGGTTTATCTGAGATCTCACCTTATAATTTGCAAAATCTCAGTATTTTAACCTGTTTCATACAAAATGAAATTTCTACTGTAACTACATTAAATTAATCTTTAGTACAAATACATCAAACACAGGGTGGTAGACAAAATATGAAAATCACCTTCTTAATATAAAAAAATGTTTTCATGCCTATCAATGGCTATGATTTTTCTTTCCAATGATTCATACCTGCACTGGACAATATTTTTCTGGCTACTGTAGATGTTTAAAAGATGTGAAAATGATTCTGCTTATTGATTTCCCTTCATACTTAGCAGATAAATCCATATGATGTGAAGATGAGGCTCCATTAAAATGATTTCTGGTGACATCACTTTCACCTGAAAGTTTCCACAGTAATGACCCTTTAGTTTCTCTGTGAGAGGTCATTCAAACAGAGGAACACAGTAAAATAATATGTCTCTTGTGGGTTTAAGCTATAATTTCATCTTTTAGGATACTTTTATGTCTTAGATAATACTTCTGCTACAATGTAGGTACAATTTGTTCAGATAAAAAGAGAAAGTGGAAGAAAGGATGTACAACCAGGTACATTATTTCATTATGCATGTTAAATAATCCCAACTGACCTTACCTCTGAAACACTACTGCTATAGTCTAATACAAGAAAGTCTGCAATATGAATGTCTTTCAGAAGGGCCATATATACACAGTGGTGTAGAGATACCAAAGATGTACCATTCTTTGTGAAATTGATGTGGAAGTGGCAATAATTACTGCAGAAGAGTACCTAATGGTAAAACTTTGACAAGCTTTGTTCCCTGAAAGATTCTTAACCAGAAAGATTCCTGAAAAGGGTCTGGTCACGAGGTTACACACAATCCACAAGCTGAGGTTTTTTTGGTCAACACCATTTTACAATTGTACCGATGACCATAATAAGTACCTCCTCAGGGATGAAGATCCCTTGCTGTAAGGCACTGTAGAAAGAGCAAAAGGAGGGTTCACACACAATACATTCAACCTGTGTGTGACACAAGAGGAGACAGGGAAGCACTGAAAGGGTGCGGAAGGATGCTACGCAGCTAAATAAAAATTATATCATGACCTCAGTAGTACTGAAATTATGGTATAAATGTTAGGTTCAAAGAAAATTTGAAAAGTGACATGAAAGGGTTATGGTGTGAGATGGCTTTGCATTGTCGATTGACTTTGTCAGTCACTAGTGGACAATACTACTGTTCCTTGCAAGAGAGCTCTCAGGGGTTGAGATTGAGGAACTATGCTTAATCAAAAAGATTGAAGGGTATTTGGTTTTGCTTTTCTTCTGTAGTATGTACCTTACAGAGGAAATTTTAAGAGGCAGCTTCATGACAAAGTATTATCCCAAGAAAGTAGGACCATCTCCTTCGGGGAGAAAAATATTACAAAACCAATCTGTGGAAGTCTTTTTAATCTAACACTCAGTCTACATAGTTTTCCCTGGAAGAAGGGCAATATTGCTTTGACAGACGGGGATCGCCATCTCCTAGTTGGCACTTTGATGTGCTGCCAGTGCCCTCCTATGGTAGAGTACTACTTTTGGATTATAGCGATGCAGAACCTCCTGGACAGGAAGACCTCACCAGATGTGTAGAATAGCAGCCATTCCTGTATTGCCCATCACCATGGGGTGTGGTGCTTTGGGAAACACTCCTCTGTCACATAAGAAACTCAGATCTATACGCTACTCAAGAAAATATTTTTCATGTAACCATCTTTCCCATTGGGGATCTTCCTAGTGTGCAGCACTGAGTGATTAACTGGCTGAACTAGTCAAAAGGTTTTCTCACTTTTTTTTTTATTTTTCCCCCCTCCCTCTGAAGTAGCTAGCATTGGCTAATCTCACCTGGCAAATCCCATACCCTTTATCTCATGAAAGACCTAGTCTTAGTCGGGGATCACACATTATGTGAAAAGCTTACCTGAACATGTGACATTACCTCATTCTCTTTGGTTGTCCTGCTGCTCCAGGGCTGAACCTGTGGCTCAGAGGGTATTAATTATTTTCATCCCTTCTGGATAATATGTAAAAGTCGGCACTAGATGAAGCGGACATCCACTGAAGAGATCTACATTTATTGAGAGGATATATATTATTAATTAAAGCAGAAAGCTGCATCTTGCAATAGAATCCTCTGTCCTATATACCAGACGAAGAACCCTTCCTCTGTGTGCCAAAATCCACGGCGACCACTGGGTTTCAAACCTCTCATCCAATATTTTGCTGATGCCAGCCTTCCTGTGAGGTCACTGCTCATTGGATTGCATTTTTTCCTATTCAGATCCCTGTGACACCAGCTCTTCCTCTGCCCAGGCACGGCTGCTTTGGATTAGCGAGAAACCTGCACAGATATCCCTGGTTTGGAGGTTTGCCAGAGTCTAGAGAAAAAAGGCAATCCTAGAACAGCAAAACAGATGAATGAGCTCTGTAAATCTCCTCCTTACAAGCTAAATTCTACAGTAGAAGTGTGTGAAGGTGGTGTTGTCCCCCTCCTAAATTCCCAAGCTGCACAGTAGCCAGTGACCTTTACCAGCATTTTCCTACCACTGTGGTGTTTTTCGGACACACAATGTTGAACAAAGTCTGCAGATCCTTTTGAGATCATGCCTTTTGTTGTTAGAAAGGTGTCTGCCCAGTTCTGGGTCCTCAAATAATGCTACACAATCAAGTAGAGTTGAGTTAATGAAAATTTGTGATAGGAAGAGGCTGTTAATCTAGCATTTTGGCTTCCTCTGCTGTCACTCAGGCTGCAAATGGTGTTGCCATCTGCTTTCCTCTGTGTTCTCATCCAGGATATGAAATGTGCCCTTGAGAGACTGAAAAAAAAATAAATAAAAGGAAAGAATAACAACGATCAGCTTGATTTCAGGTTGCAGCTTGAAGTTTTTGCCAGTCATTGGCAGAATGCTTTGTTTGCAGGCAGCCATGGGGTGTTAAGACAAATGGCTGTTCTGCTATGGAATACGTTTTCCAAGAAAAATGTTGGGATTTAGTCATGAGACTCTCATAGGCATAATAGGAACCAATCTGGAGACTGAATGGTCTCCTTGCCTTCTTAGAAACACATTTCCTCCACTGACAAATATATTTGCACTCTTTTCATTTGATTGAGGGAGCTCTGAGACTATTTTTGGCACTTTTGTATGTGTGTGTTGAAAATTGTAGAAACATAGAATAGTTTGGGTTGGAAGAGACCTTTAAAGGTAACCTAGTCCAACCCCCCTACAAAAAGCAGGGACATCTCCAACCAGATTAGGTTGCTCAGAGCCCCGTCCAACCTGGCCTTGAATGTTTCCAGGGATGGGGTATCCACGACCTCTCTGGGCAACCTGGTCCAGTGTTTCACCACCCTCACTGTAAATTTTTTTTTCTTTATATCCAATCTATCTCCCTCTATTTTAAAAACCATTACCCCTTGTCTTATCACAACAGGCCCTGCTAAAGAGTTTCTCCCCATCTTTCCTGTAGGTCCGCTTTAGGTACTGGAAGGCCGCTATAAGATCTCCCAGAGCCTCCTCTTCTCCAGGCTGAACAGCCCTGACTCTCTCTGTCTGTCCTCAGAGGAGAAATGTTTCATGCCTCTGATCATCTTTGTGGCCCTCCTCTAGACTCACTCCAGCAGGTCCATGGCCTTTTATTTTGGGGGCTCTGGAGCTGGAGATATGATCATGTAGAACTACATTTTTTCTCCCCCTTAACAATGTTATAGCTTTTTATGACCTGTTTAATCACTCATTTATGTAAGATAGAAACAGAAGAGTTTTCAGAAGAGCCTTTCTGGAAGCCAAGTTCTCAATCATCTTTGTCTAAACTGTCATGTGTGAAGCGCATGAAGATTAAGGGGGGAAAAAAAAACCAACAACAAAAAACTCACAAAACTTTTTGAACAAATTTGAAATTAAACATCTGAACCAAATAACGTTTTGTGAACTACGATAACTTTATAGCTCAACTAATCAGACTAATCAAACTCCTAAGATCAGACTAATCTTAGAAACCTGTGATAAGTTGATGATTTCAAAAGAAAACACTAGCTGAGGGAGTAGGTATAAAACATAGATGAGACACAAAGGAGAAAAAGGAAAAATAATAAAGGAAAAGAGAAAATAAAATCTGCAAGGACAGATATAAAATTATCCTCTAGAAACTTTCATAATTATTTAATGTCACTGCTTTTCATTTCTGATATGTTGTTATGATCTGTTTTTAAAGGTATAAGATACCGCTTTCCTTTGTCTTTCTTTTTTTTTTTTTTTTTGTTGTTGTGAGAATGGTGAGAAATGAAGTGGTATCTATTTACATCTAATTACAACATGAGCTTTATATAAAGTTTAGAAGGAGATTTTGGGTTTTCTTTCTCTGTTTTTTTTAGATTTTACTGCCCTTTGCTATGCATAGAGGTAAAAAGTAATTCTCTTTGTGCATGTACAGAAATTGACCTTCATTTAGCCAATTGAGCCGTATTGAATAATCAACATCTTGGTGATCATCAGGTAGTGATTTATCAGAATCTTTTCCCTGAGTGCTTTGAATGAGGACCTTGACTATCAGTCTCTTGAATCTAATGTAGGCTACAATGAATGGACATTTCCCAAATCTTAGACAGCTCTAATATTGCAAGACACTAATTTTAAAAAGTAATTAGAAGTTAATTGACCTTAGGCTTTGGCTAAACAAGATGGGAGCTCTCATATTACTCAACTACATATCTCTTGCTTTTCCCACGCTCGTATTAACTTTTTAATTTACCAAAACCTCAAGCGTGATATTTTCTGCATAGCACTACAACAACAAGGTATCTTTCTCTGGAAGGAAGTTCTCAGGAAAAAAAAAGGAAAAAAAAAAAGCTTAGTTCTTTTTGACAATTTTAATTTTTTAAAGGAAATATTATAAACCGAATGTTCATCTGGTGCAAATTTGTCTAGACACTGAGTTATGATTGTTGCACATTCCTGAATTAATGTAACTGGCTCAGCACTACCAAGAAATAACATTATTGGTACGATATAATATAACATATTATAGAGAGGAAGAAGCTTTAAGTTAATAGGTTGCTGTACCATGTGCTCTAATCTTCACTTTTTGAAACAGTTAAGCAACGGTCAATACAAAATCCAACTGAGGGGGAAAAATTATTCTTCTATGTGCAAACATTGAGGTACCACTGATATAAGCACAGTTTTAAGCGTACAACTGTTCTAAACTGACCCATCAAACTAAAGTACTGATGATTATTGAATTCCAGGCAGCCACAGAAGCATATAATGAATGTCTTCCATAAATTGATACAGATATGATGATCACAAACACTTTCTTAAAATTTTTAATATTTTCATAATCTTGGGCTTAAAATTCTTCTAAGAGGAAGGAGCTGTGGTTAAATATTTGCAGCCTTCAGGTAGGCTACATAATGACATTTTAAGGAATAAAGCAAATGCACATTGCTTTTCAGAAAATATTTGAGAAAGGGCAAAAAGAAGGTATGGCTAAACTGCTGAGGAAGGTAGGTCATTCCAGTTGAGTAGCAGCTGTCACAGAATCTAAGATTTTGTTCAAATGAGAAAAAATACATGGAATATAGATGCTGGCAAGCTGAATGTCAGAGACACGGTAAGATGGACCAAAAAAAAAAAGCCTGTGCTTGAAAAGATTTACCAGTAATTTTAATATACTTAATACATTGTTCCTCAAACCCATTAAGAGTAAAAAGCCCTCCAGAAGGTCTCTAGAGCAAATAGATAATAAAGCCATAAAAGGAGCACTCAAAGAAAAAAAAATGGTCAACCAGAAAAGTAAATTAATTTTCTACCTTTGTATTCATTGTGGAAGAGCTTGGGGAGGTTCCCATACTGGAACCCTTCATTACTGGGTATTCACTAAAGATCTGAATCAAATTGAAGTGTCAATAAATGTTACAGAGCAAACAACGAAAACTGAAGAGGAACAAATTGCATCAATCAGCATTTCCCTAAGAATTCAAAAGGAGTTCAAGGACCAGAAAGGTAAACAACTGTCAGTGGTATACAAAGGATCACTTTAAACCACTTTCGTACCTGAGAACAAGAAAGCAGCATACAAAGATGAAAAATTTTCAAGAAATATGCTATGAATGATCCAGAAAACTACAAGCCATTAAATATAATATAAAAACAGCAAATCAGGAGTCAATCTGATTTTTTTTTAATAGAAAGTCCTTAATGTATATGACACATTTTGCTGAAAATACAGTTATAATGTGAGAACAAATGATTGTGGCTGCAAAGGTTGGCCTAGGGATACCACAAAACTGTATCTGGGCAACAGAATGGAGAAATGTAATTCAATCTAGGTAAATGTTATGTAATGCACATGGGTGAAAAAAAAGAGAGTATTTTATACACAAAATGAGGGAGTCTATGTTGATCAATATAGCTGAGGTGTGAGATCTTGGGATTATGATGTACAGTTCAGTTACTTTCCATAGCTCAGACAGAGTCAAAAAAGAAAATACCGTGGTAGAAGTTAGTAGAGATGGAACGGGGAACAAATAGAAAACATTCATGCTCCCATGTAAGTCCATACCATGCAGTTCTCATCCTCCTCTGCAAAAAGGCTCAAAGGGCAACAAAGATGAAAAGGAATATTGAATAATTTCCTTCCTTTGGTGGAGTAGACAAGGACTTACCCTACTGGAGAAAAGACAGCTGAAGGAGAATTTGATAGAAGTCTGGAAAATCATGTCTGGCGAGGGCAAAAAGAGATTGATTATCCAGTGTCTCTTCCAGTACAAGAACCAGGAGGCATCAAGTGCAATTAGCTGTGAGCAGATTAAAAAAACACAGAAAAGCAGCTTCCCTTACATCTCATGTGTTCAAGCTGCAGAGCTCTGTGCTGCAGTACGTTATGGCTGCTAAAAGTCATAGGAACCCAAAGGGAAACAAGTTCACGGAGTGAGAGAAGAGTGTAAACAATATAACAAGAAGTAAGTTTGAAAATACATTATTTTAATTTCACAAAGATAGTAAGGCAAACACTTATGACATAGTTTAAAATAAAAATTTATTTAAAATAATATTTTTAAACAAAGATATAGAGAACAGAATGATCCAAGAGACAACATAAATAGAACTGAATAAAAAGAAAAATCTGTAATGCCAATGGACAAATGAAAAAGAAATATTCTGGAAATATATCTCATGTCATTAATTTCTGCAATATATTTCTCTACTTGGAACATATTCTCTCCACAAACACACAAAAAGAGACAGAACAAAAGAGACTTCCAAGTCATATTTGTTGACTTGTCTTCTATAACCTGAGGATCTTTTCCTGTAAGATTTCTAGAGGCAGCCCAACAGCTTGTTCCACAGCTTCCACGTTTCCATTTTGCTTTCCAAAGTGTAGGACGTGGCTTGAATTTGAGCTGACTGATTTCACCTCCTTATCTAATGAAAATATTGAGTTTTAATCTCATTCTCCAAAGTGATTGTCCTCTTTCTCTGTTTGAAGTTCTGTGTAACCCGATCCAAAATACTATGGTGATTTCATCAAATCTGTATTTTCTTGTTTTGCTAATCAGACACTGAAAAGTGTTGAAATGCTTTCCTGAATCGATATAATTACATTTAATGTCTTCTTATTATCCAGCAGGCAAGTTACATTATTGAAGAAAAAATTAGTTTGGTTTGACATAACTGTTTTTGACAGATCTAGTTTCATTGACATTACTACCTTCTTTTTCTCTGCTCAAAAATTGATTGTTTCATAAATTTTTTTTTCAATATCTTTTCTGGAATCAAAATGAGGTTGGTCTGTATATAAGTTTCCAAATCTTCTTAGTCTATCTACACATATAATCTTTTGCCATTTTCCAGTTCCTGTTCCCCAAGAGTTCTAAAATTTGTGGAGGAATTGCTTTGGCTCATTTCTTAAGTACCCTTAAATAAATTTTTCCAGGCCCTGGTGCCATAATTATGTTTCTCTGGTGAAAAAAAAATTATATATTTTTCCTGTATTCTGGCCTTTGCTCTTATTCTCCCATTATCTAACTACTCGTCACAATTAAATTTCTTCATTAATTTATTTGCTCTCCTTCCCTGTTATATGAAAGCATCTCACTTTGTATTCCTTTTGCTTTTAATGCACTTACAGAACATTTTCTCTTTCTCATTTGTATAATTGCTAAATAATGTAACTGCTTCCATTTGGGCATATTTTTATGTTGTTCTTCATTTTCTTATTTTTATAAAGTTCTAATGGAAATGTATTAATGTCATTATAAAACTAGCTGTTCTTTGTCATCTAAGGGAATATCCTTACCTAGTTTTTGATCTTTTTGAAGCTTGTTGATTTTTTTTTAAATGTCTTTACTTTTTCATCCTGAGTCCTTCTCTAGTTGACCACTTTCACATAAATAACCTTTCAATGAGAATTGAAAACCTTATACCCCACAATTTGAATTTAACCAATTCTTTCTCATCGGTTAGAATCCAATTCAAAACTTACCCACTCTAATAAGTTTCAAAAGATTCTGAACAGAAAAACTGTCTTCAGTTATTTCAGGAACACCCAACATATTCCAGAGTCTGCTATTTTATTTCAGTAATTACAGTAATCCTCTATTATTATCAGATTCTCTTCTTTGACTGACTTAGGGGACTGCAAAACTTTCCTCAATTCATTGCCATCTATGTTTCCTTTCACTGGCATCATTCAGAAGAAAGTATTAATGTTCCTAGATACCTTAGGAACATTATGCATATGCATCATTCAGGAAATCTGATAATTTTTTCATGAGTGACAAGTAGGGATTGTTTCCAATTTGCCTTGAGCAATGAAAACTCTAAAGCCAGGACTACCTGTTTCTACATAGCAAAACCTACAAAGCTATGCAGGCCATGTATGGTGCACAATACACACAAAGAGTAAAAGCCCTTCTCCAATTTTAATGAACAAAGCACTCTAAGTAGTCAAGAGTCCAAAGGCACCAATGTGCTGTTAGGCTCTGGAACAACTTCAATAACATAAGAGTTAAGTAAATTATTTAATGGCTTCCTTTGCTATAAAGGAAACATATTCGCAGCTCCGCTGGGTAACAAATTGAACAGTCATGATCAAAAGCTTTCTTTCTGCTTTGTCTACTGTACCATCTGCTTATTCCTTCCAGAACTTCACTCTGGCAAGTGACTCACTCATTGTCATACAGCTTGGCAGATAAGTGACATTATGTTGTACTTACTTTATGTGTGACTCTGCATGCTTAAATTTATAAATATTCATCATGTTACTTTTAAAAGAAATTAAATACAGAGCAACAGAGCACTTAGCTGTGTTGTAGTGAATCTGTAGTGAAATTGATTTCTTGCATTTACTGCTAGGAAAAGAAAAAAAACCAAACCAAACAAAACATAAATAACATTTTTAACCTGGAGTTAAAGACCAGGTCTTGATAGGGGCTATGCTTGGGAAATTTCGGTTTCTAGTATAAAGAACAGACTAAAATCCACAGGTCAGGAAAATTACAGGTCAGGGATCTACGTATGCTGCTGAGTTATAAAACAAATTTTAAGCTAGAGATACATTAAAGTATACAAAAAAAACCTGACTTTGGAGAGCAAGTGTCTATTTGGAGGGTGGATTACTGACCATAAAGATCTGATGATCTTATTCAGTGGGCACCTGGACAGGTTATGACATCCTAGTTTCTAAATTATTCTAAATTCTTGACTATTTATTTATATCAACCTTGTCAGACAATAAAAAATGGAAAACAATACAGTTAGTTAATAAATATTATTTTCTAAACAGGTTTCTTAAAATGGCAATCTTTTGATCCACTGGGAACTTGTTGACATTATTTTCTTTATCAAGTACCAAGGAAGGTTTTAATCAATATATCAACCTGCTGTTGACATTTCTCTAAAATCCTTTGCTAGCCACCCCAAATATCATGGGTCAGTATCCTTACAAGCATGTAGCACAAGGAGAGCTTCAGGTTTCTTTGATCATGATGTGACAAAATAGATAAGCTGTTTGAATTCTGCAAAGCAAGAGTTTGAGCAGCTGTTTGGTTTGACCATGATTGTGCCCCTTTTTATTCTCTATTCATTAGCATTCTTATGAGTATTTATGGTTTGGGGGGTTTTGTTTACAGGAATGTTTGAATAGCTATACAGTAAACCTTTACAAATGAAAAATAATGATTTGTCTTATGTTGTTTTTCACTCTACTTTTTTTTTTTATTCCTGGCAGCCTTTTTTCATCTATTTAAATGCCAGAATTGCTTAGTTTTTCTGTGATATTCCTTCTAATGTGTCCAAATATTTCGTAGCATAATGTTGCATCAGATATTCATAACCATATGTAGGAATTTATTTAAGCGTTTATGAAATTAGAACCTGCCATTTTAGGTAGTTGTGAGCAGCTAACATGTTACTGCAGTTCATTCAAAAACTATTTGGCTTTGGTAGAATGCCTCATTTGAGCATAATCTTCAGTATCCAAATTATTTGATGAGAAGCTAGTAAAACATAAGTAAGAAGCGCTAAGTGCATGGACTCTCTTACATGAGATCTTTATTTAAGAACCATGATATGATTCCATTAATTCTATTTTTTTATAGTATAATATGTGTTCAAGTTTTGAAACGTAAACCAAACATAATATTCCAGGACTTTTAGGCTGACTGACCAGAGTGTGGGATCTCTGTGATCTATTCTTAGCATCAGCAGCTGCATAGCTATAGAGACAAATTACCATTTTCATCTTTTTTTTTTTTTAAATTATAAAACATCTGTGCTTTGATATGATAAATTGGTGTGAAACTTTTGACCACTCATCAACCAAAAATGTGACAGGATTAATAGTTAAATTTTTATACCATTCTGCTATGAACCATGTTTCTTCTGGTTAAGGAAGGTAGTTTTTATGGAATCCATTTTCTACCAGTCACCACTTACAGAATCCAACTATGTTGCAGGGAATTTCTAGCAGCACTTTTTCAATAGCTGTACCAAGAAGTATGAAGTTTCTCAGACTGCTTTCTACCAGAAACATTTAAGACCCACCATGTGCAAAGTATTCTGAATCACAGAAGAGAAAAAAAGTAAAACAAAAAGCTTGACATGCCCTAAACTAGAAGATCGGAAGAGCTGAATAGCCCATCATCTCTGATCAGTCTGTGAGATGACCAAAAGGATGTACTTGTTAAGGCAACAAGCATGTGTGGTATTTTCCCAGAGTACTCCTTCAGGTACCTCTACACTTCTCAGATGAAAGTCACACGCATGTGTTTAGCGATAAATGTTTTATTCCACCATGAAGCTGTCCAGTTTCCTCCTGAAGTACTGTAAACATTCACCTTACGACAACCCTCCATGACATCCTACATCTTGGAGATCCAGGGTCTCACACAGTTAGGCACCTGGAAACACTTACAGATAGGGTCTTAACATAGCAGACTGCAGTACCATGTGGAGAAACTTCAACTTGCTCTGAATGAGAAAGGTAAGATGTTCAAAATAGCACAGCAAAATGACCAAGACCTTCCGCTAAGCACAATATATTATCTATGTTTGGAGTTAATCTAGGTATCGTTAGGCAGTTGGGTCATGTGAAGCACTCTTATTTCTGCTTTCTCTAGGTTAGTAAGAGAAAACAATATATAGATTAATCCCATTTGAACTGTGTTAAAAATCATTAGGTATGAAACAGACCACTCTGAATTCCCTTTTGGTAGACGTGGCAAAACACCATGGAAGTTAACGGAACTCCATTGGTTTACTACAAAAGAGAAGGTGGATGCTGTTCCTGTGGAATTTCTAGAAGCAACACACAGCTTCTGCCACATGGATCTTGAAAATACTTATTCCTTAGATGCTAAAAAAACAATAGCAATCAAAAATTATTGTAAAGCCATGCTATGTGGGAAAATTGTGACAATTATCGTTGCCTCTGTGCTTACATACATAGGCACATGTATACTCATCTTTTGGCATGGCAAACAAAACACTTTCACAACACTTCCAGCATTTGTTATCTAAAATATTTGTTGTTGGGCAAAAGATGTGTGAAAATTTTCATGATTTCTTCAAAGCCAATGAATACTCAGGATGATTTTAGTGTGAGAGCTATGTTCTTTAGAGCTGTCAGCTCTTGAATCCTCAATGCATTGAAAACATTTTTAACATGTCATATGATTTTTTTTTCCTTTTAATGGCTTACTTGCTAAAAAAGTCTCAAGTTTTGCTTTTAGAAATATCTGAACAGCAGAGAAAGAGGTGAATATGAATTAGTTTTACTGCAAATGAAATTGCATTGCCAATCATTTTTACTGACTAACAGGCAATGATGTGAAATTACAGTAAGATAAATTATTATTCTTGCTAACTAGCAAATATTCTGTTCTGCAATTCATAATTTTCTAAAATAGAGAACGTGTAAATGCAAAAAAAAAAACCTGCATCATCTGAAGAATTTCATTTCACAAGCTATCAAGAAAGATGAAAAAATGAGAAATATGTAAAAGTTAATAATTTCAGATACTACTTGAAGAACACGATATCGCTATTTCTAACTGTTTCTGGGTTTTATTCAATTTTCCCCTCCTTAGTATCTTTTTATTACTCAGGAGTGCAGGTGTGGAAAACAGATAACATCATATCTGACCTGAAGTTTATGAACTCCTTCTAAACATAGAAGGATAAGATAGGAAAGGCATTTGGACATGGGCTACAGCTGTTCCTCCAAAAAAGTAATAGAGAGAGGGAGAGAGACAGGAATACCATCATCAAGCTTAAACAAGGCAATAAAAAGTCTTAAGAATGTCAACTCTGATTATTGTCATTGGCCATCTTAATAAGAACTTGAGTGTGACCGATAAGCACCATTCCTGCCACGTTAGGCAGAACTTTCTGTGTCAACGCCTCCACAAGATGTCTTTGGTGCTGTGCTGCCAACTGAGAAAATGAATAAATATATCACTTAGATACGTAGCCTGAAGATGTGTAGCTGCTAGTGTTTGAGAGTGCTCTGAGTTTATGAAATAAAGTAACTACCTAAAGCAAATGGTGGCTACATGAATAGAATGTGGTTATCAATAGTTAATTCATTATGTAAGGTATAAAAAAGTCTTTCAAGTTATGTAAAGGAAAACGGATACTTACCTTCATTGATTTGAGGTGCTGGACAGTCAGGGCTGGATGCAGTGGGCTGTGTGTGGTCACCATACTAGAAGGGGATACCATCTGCCGTGGCAGGAGTGATATGGGATATATAGGAGCTCTATATCCTGCTTGAATGGCAAGTGAAGGCTAGGCAAGACACCATGCAGAACCATGTTTTCAAACACTAAATCTTGCCCTTCGGCTCCACGGCACAGTGGACAAACTGCTAAGCTTGAGATCAACCTGGTGTTCAGACTGCCTTGAAAAAAAGAAACCCACCTGAAAAATCCTACATCAAGTCCACCTGCATGGCAAGGCGAGGCTAGGCATGTCAGATCGGTGGGCAAGATGGTATTTACAGACAGGATCTGTTGCAAGAATTGTAATCTCAGCCACTTTAAAGGAATTTAATGTGAAATTCCAAGGTTAATGTTCCACTTCAATTTACAGGACTCCCAGCACTGGAAGACCAATTCAGAAGAGGTTGCACAGCAAAATGATTTTTTAAGAAGGGGGTATCTTTTTGTGTGGGAGCCAGAAAGGCTCACAATGGAAAACTTCGTAGGAGGATAGAATTTTTCTGCTCATGCTAATAGATACAGCATTATATAAAAAGCTTCTAGGGAGCAGTTTATAAAACAGCTACCCAAAATAAACATTATGAGCCAGTGAATAGATATAGTTTGTCTGAAATGAGCTTGTATGTGACAAGCAAAGCTACCCACATTGTGAAGAAAATAAATATTTTAAATGCTCACCTTTGAATCCAAATCAGAGACAGCTACTTTCTAGGGACAGCAGGACACTTGCTCAGAAAGTGGGACAGCCCTTGAAGTACATGACTTTTCTGGCAGAGGAAAGTGAGATACAGCTCTGCTCCCCACCTGTCTTTCTAAGAGGCCGCACGGTCATGTTTGCCCCGTTTGGCACCTCGCTTTTGCTCAGCACTTGCTGTGGCTGTAGGAAGAGTAGTGTCCTCCAAGGCAGCAGGGTTTTAGAAGGTAGTTGCAAATAAACAAGCATGCACTTAGCTCACAGCATGATTTAGGAGAAATTTTGGTCTGTAGTGGAGCTGTCATCCAGAGTTAACAGGAGATTTCCCCAGGGCAAAGGAGAAAATAAAGCCTAAACCTACAGCTGTCCTCTGAGGCCTATAAGGGCTATGTTGTCTTTTTCTGCAGAAGTCTTCAGAGTAAGGGATTTTGCAAGCAGGGCATAATTTAAACAGTATATGACATGTTCTTAATGCCATTCCCATAGACCTGAGACTGCAATAACAGTCCCTGTGTTTCCAGTCCCACTGTGTCAGCAGAGGCTGATCTAGATAGTTAGACAGTGTACACAGCACAATGTTTGCTATTTCAGTCCTCATCACAGACCAGCCACGTCCAGGCTCAGTTTCTATCAGTTCTTTTCAAGTTCACTCACACAATACCTTCTCCTCGATCTTTTTTTCCACAGTCCTGCTTTCCTTCGTTGTCACTTTTTGTTTCTAAGCTCCCACTGTGTTTCAGGTCTGACCATTATTTTTGGCTGCCAGTAAAGGATAATAAAGGAAAAAAAAAAAAAAAAGCCTCAACCCTCTTCCTAACAACACTGCATGACATCAACAGGAGAGGAGCTGAAAGCAGTGTCTCTTTTTCCATAGGCAGGCTTTCTCGTCATGCCCTGCATGCCATCCCCTGCTGAGACTTTAACTATTGCAGGATAAGCCAGATCATAATTTTGTTCGAATTGAGCAATGCTCTCTACAGAATTATTTTTTCACATAAAATCTTTCTTTATTCTGTGGCTGTTTGCTAAGAGCTCCTATGACCCTCAAAAGACAAGGAAAAAGCACAACAGAAAAACAGGAATGGAGATGAATCAATTCCCTGTGGAGGAGTTGAGCCTTGAGCTTCTGGAGGTTCATTTAGGCAACTCAACATGATGCTGCAGTGGGGGGACCTTCCAGGTTCCAGGAAACATGGACCTGCAGCAGCCAGCTATCAATTCTGTATATGCACTAAAGGAACGCAAATCAAATAGCTGTGGTACAAAGGATTTACCAGCAGGAGTTTGAGGTGGATCTGTTCCACCACAACAGCCGACAGCACTCTTGGCACGGAAACCATTAGCAGTGCACTGAATGTGGGCCATTTTTCATAACCCTGATCCTTCTCACCAATAATGCATTTTAAAAAAATATTTCTTAAAAATTACATTTCAATTCAGTTTCCCAATTAAAACTTTTCTTTACTGCTGTCCCTTAACCAAACTGGTGTAGTCCAGGATCTGACCATACAGCACTTTGCATAGGAACTTATTACAACCGGAGTCCTCAAAAGGCAGTGGGTCTCAAATGGCAGCACTGGGGTTTAAAGCAGCAGAGCTGCTAGCACAAAAGACACGAGCAAATGCATAAGTGCCCTCTGTTTTTCCAGAAGACCTGCTTTTCCCCTGTTCAGTTGTCTTCTCCCTCATTTTCTTTGCTTTTTATGCTGCAGTCATAGGTAGCTTTTACAGTATTTTTGTTTTGATAAACCTTCTAAAACAACTGATCGTGACTGTAAAGGGTTAGATAAGCTATCTTCTTCACTACATTACCAAATGTAAAATAGCATCTGTCTACATGAATGACTGAACCTCATTCCATTTCTGAAATAAATTTCTGAGATATAACAGAGGATCTAATTGTTTGCACTGGATTTTATAACACTGTGCTTATGATATTGCAGATGCATCATTATTAGCTAGTACAGAGCAATTACACCACCATAAAAGTATAGTAATTCTCCTTTCTCAGAATAAACCATGGAAGATTTCATTGCATTTACAAATCTGAACTAAAGGGAGGAGATGTATTGTTATACCAACATTTAGAGCAGATGATTGGAACTTTTCAGTGAAGCCAGATTGCGGATAAATTCCCCTGCCTAGCTTTAGCTCTGTAGTCCTAAGGAGCTGTTTAACGTACAGGAATGCCTCACATTTTCCAACACACATGCCATTTTACTTTACTGTGGCTATAGAGTGGCCATCCTATACAAATGCAACAGGATGTGCTCTAATGAGATACAGTATTAGACTGCTGAGAAATTAATTTACAGTGTAAGATTCTTGGTGGGAACAAGGCATTAAATCCTCATTCAGCTGAAATCAATGGTAGAAGTCTCATTGATTTCATTTGGGCTGGGATTTCACCCTGTGTCTTTTGTCACATCTTGCATGGCTCAGAACCAAGACACTGTTCTTCAGCTTCACCATCACTGATAATACTCACTTACCTATTGCTTATTCTACATACTAAATAATACTACTTATTTATTCTACATTCAGAACGGTAATGATTCAGAACTTTAATAGCTGTCACTGCCTCATTTTGTTTATTAGTTGTTTTCTTACTGGAAATGACTGTATTGCCTCCACTGAAAAACGGATCCCTGCCTCTGCTCGTGTATGCCTATGGGTCCCTTCTCCCCTCGCCATATAGGGGCTATGATGGATAAACTCTGCAGTCATTTCTGCTAAGGACTAATGCACATTCCAGCCTCTTTCTGACAGGTTTCTGAACGCAGCATAAATCTGTTTGCTTTGGACTCTTTCCAGGGAAATATTCATTCTGATCTAAATTGGCAATGTTAATTCTGTCATTACCAGAGTTTTGATATTTATTAACCTAAGATATGGAACAATCAAGCTTAAGAAGAGGAAATTATATTTCCAGGGAAATCCATTACCGTTAATATATATTCAAGCCCCAGTGTGTAAAAAAAAATCTAGAGACTTGATCCAATAGATAAGGTCTTGTCAAAGAATTCTCCCTCTTTCCCTGCCACCACTCACCTATTTCCCAGATGCAGCATCACTTTTTGGCTTTTCTAGTTGTAGAGAGACACTTGTTACTCAGAGGTTCCTAGCCAGGGCACTCTTGATAGCTTCTTAAACCTGCAAAAAAGATGGTCCTGCACTTCTCTTAAGCCAGTGCACACCACAGTCTGCTCCACTCTGTAGTGCCAGGGCAACTGGGACAAGGCTTTCTAATGGATCTTACTTTTATTGGCACTAGGCTGTCAGTGTGGTTGAGTGGTGCAGTTGACACGCCTGAGGGATGGGATGCTATCCAGAGGGACCTGGACAAGTTCAAGAAGTGGGCCCATGTGAACCTCAGCCAATCATATCCTGGGCTGCATCAAAAGAAGCGTGGCCAGCAGGTTGAGGGAGGTGAGACCCCACCTGCAGTACTGTGTCCAGCTCTGGAGCCTCCAACATAAGCAGGACATAGACCTGTTAATGCAGGTCCAGAGGAGGGCCATGAAGATGATCAGAGGGACGGAACATCTCTCCTGAGAAGAAAAGCTGAAAGAGTTGGAGTTGGTCAGCCTGAAGAAGAGAAGGCTCTGGGGAGACCTTGTAGTGGCCTTTCAGTATTTAAAGGGGGCTTATAAGAAAGATGGGGACAAACATTTCAGCAGGGCCTGTTGTGATAGGACAAGGGGTAGTGGTTTTAAACTAAAAGAGGGAATATTTATACTAGGTATAAGAAAGAATTTTTTTACAAAGAGGATGGCTCTGAGCAACCTGATCTAGTTGGAGATGTTCCTGCTCCTTGCAGGGGGGTTGGACTAGATGGCCTTTGAAGATGCCTTCCAACCCAAACTGTTCTGTGATTCCATGATTCTATGCCAAACCAAGCTTGAATAAACTGGTGAGGCAGATTCTTTCTCACACCTGGGACAGGAACTTTCCCAGGACAGCTGGAGACTATAATTTTTGCTGCTTTGAGAAGCTGTCTGGGATTCTTACTCATTTGGAAGTATAATCAGCCAGCTGGGGGACAGCAGGGGATTGAATTGCTCCTGATGTTTTCTGGTGATGTCTAAGCTAAGTGTAAATTTCCTCCTGACCTGAATCAGGTTTGCCATACTGGGATACTGTCATTTCGAATCACAAAGTGAGCAGAACATTTTTTTCCCACTTTCTTTGCTTAAATACTTAGTAAAGCATTACCCTTAATACAAACTGTCATAGAATGTTTCTAGCCACATATGGTCCTGCATTATGAAAACAGCCTTAAACAACTACTGACTTCCTCTCCTATCTATTTCTTTCTGTATTGCCCGGTGCTTGTAACTGATAAGAACATGATCTAAGCTCTGGGATTCATTCCCTTTCATTACAACTTTCATTGAGGTGCTATGTCTCTGTTTGCAGTTACAATCTGATGGATTTTAAATTAACAGTATCAGAAAGAACATTAATTTGTCTGTGTATGAGATGTTATTAGGAATAATGGTATAATATTATCATATTCTTTTTTTAGTGCTTGGTTTTATGAACCCAGCAATCATGAAAATATTTAAATAATGAATGTAATTGCTTATTTAAGTCATTATTGTGTATAAATATTTATATTTATAATCAATATTTCCTCAAAGGTATCGCCATAAATATAAAGAAAACAACACGGCTATTGCACATGCAAAATCATGTATCTGGTTCCTCAGCTGGTATAAATCATCATTGTATCACTGCTCTCAGAGCGACACCGGTCTGCCTGAGCTAAAGATCTGGCTTTTTCAGCCTGCACTGGTTATTTCAGTGTCTTACCGTTTGACCGACCAGTGAGGTGTCAGAGACGACAGTTATGTTCAGGCGTGGGAACCCAGTGTTGTCTGGCAATCAGGCACCTCTGTGGGTGGCATTCCGGTCTCCTGCAAGTGAAGTCAATTTTCCCTCTTACTTCAGTAGGTCTGGATTCTCCATAAAGATAGCACTCAGAAATTAATACCTGCAGTTATTTTCAAAAGGGTAACGATATGTTATGATGTCTTTGTTTCTGTAGTGTGACCACTTCAGAGAAATGCAAAGTATAAAAAGGGGTGAAACTATAAGGGGAGACAATTTTATATGCCTGAACAAGCCAAGAATTTCACAGAGAGAACTCTAAAGGAATACTTCTTATGTCTATCATCTTCCTGTCCCTCCAAATCCAATCTGATTGCACATTGTTCTCCAAAATAAAGGAGACATTGCAATTGTGCAAGGGGCGTAAAGTTTAAAAGTCAAATGTAGCACACTTCAATTGGAAAATCAGTGATGAGATGATGTCTAATTGCTTTTTAGCTCTGAGATGCTGCAAACTGTTTTATTAATTCACTGCTATAGACTGTATTACCATATGTAAATAATTGCATTAACCCCTGTGCTCCCCCACCTTGTATCATATCACAGGGAAGAGCAGACTGACAGAAAAGTCAGAGCAGGGCATAACGGAGTGAGGGGAAGAATAGCAGTGTGATTCCTAATTAAGAGTCAGGAGTCTTAGATGACACATTATTACTGGAGCTGAACAAGGATAAAAGATGAATGTCTAATATATTAGTGTGATAGCTAACAATGAGGTACAACAGCAGTGCCCTGCTATGGTACCCTTTCCATTCCAAGGATTTCCATTAATTCAGGTGGGTCTGGAGGACAGGGAATATGTGTATGTGCAGATAGTTATGCACACTTGATGGATGACTGATGTGTATTTTGAGTTTACCAAATCTTAGCAGTTTTTGAAAAGAAGCCCTACAACTAGCAATAACTCCCATAGTTTGCTTTCAACATGTATCTTTCATAAATCACTTAGGGAACATTTACATTTCATAACATACCTGCAGTTGGAAGTTTAGTTTCAGGCTTTATCTTAAAGAGAGAGAAAGGCATGGATTAAAATTCTCCTAGCCAGAGGAATGAAGTGTCCCAATATCTCCTTTTCTAATGCTCTAGAGGCCATGTTTAAAGGGGAGGGGGGAGGGGGAAAGCCTTTCCTCAGGTCTTCAGCAGGACCACATTTTCTTTAACCTGACTGCAATACCTTAAGTATAAGATTTTAAGTTGATGTTGTACCCATTTGTTCCTTCTGTATCACCTTGCAGAGTTGCGTTGGACTGTCTGCCTGTTGTGGTGCCTGTTTTGACACAGCTGCACCATGCCATCAATTGGCTGCATGGATTCCTCACAGGAGGCTAAAAAAAGCCATCCTGAGAGGGGAGCTACCCAAAGAGTTGGTTGGTAGGCAGCGTAATTTACAAGCACTGCAGATGTTTATTGGATGAGATCTCACAGCACTTCTCTATTACTGTACTGAAACAGACCTTTAAACTATTGGTGATCTCTCCATGTAGGATGCTTCAATAAATAAATGCTGATTTTGACCTAAAGAAATTGTATTTAAGTTGGAAGAATAAAGGCAAGGATAGACATGGAGAAGCAATGGGGAAATTGCAGCTGGGAAGACAGGATACAGCATTGCAGCACCTAATGGTGCTTGTGAAAACTGCATCCTTAGAAAGTATTTTAGATTTTTTTTTCCTTATAAAATATGATTATGTAAATATTTGTAAAAAGTGAGACAAAGTACAACTGTGATAAAATTCTTAGCCTTGTTTTAGTGTCAAGTACAAACCTTTCAAAGAACAGACAAGACAGAATGACAAAAAAACACAAAGAATAGACCATCCAACTGAGCTCTGCAAGAGAGTTAAGATCTGCTCTCACAAACACTGTAATTTGTTTTGTGCATTACTTTTAACGTGTAATTGAAAAAAACCTTTTCAGGTCAAAAGGCTGTAGAGATTTTTAGTGCTGTAGAGATTTTTCCGTTTTTGTTAAGCTGTTTTGGAAATGCATTTAATACTGGTCTAAAATTATAAAGAAAATCGTATTTAGTATGCAGTTTCAGATTTACTTGCTTTATTAGTCTAACAATACATAGATTTGATATTGAAGGACAGTGAATAAAATTTATTCTTTTCAATTTAATAGATTGTTTTTATCAATTTAAAATTATATCAGCCTACTGTGTCTCACTTTGAAAACAACAGTAAATATTCCTACAAAACAAGTTTTATGTACATATCCATTGCTGCTATTATCGCTCTATCTAATTTGGATGTATATGTGGATCCCCAAACTAATTTTTGTGTGACATTTGTTTCTATTCCTAGTTAAAGCCATGCTTCTTAGTGTAAGGCACACTGTTATTATAACAGATGGTTTCTTTCAATTCATAATGACTGGGAAAAATAATAACGAATCATGTAAGCAAGAACAAGCACTTCACTTTCTCTACAAGTTACTCAGTGCCTGCCAATTTGAAAAACAGCTGAGGGCTCTGGCTGTGGCTCCTCATCAGAAATGCAAGGATGCTCTCAGGTTAGACTACAGCAGTATATCCAATTTAGAGAGAGCAAAACTAGCAAGACACAAGAGCTGAAAATCTTTCCATTTGGGCATTCAGGGTTTTCCTTCTCAGCAGTGAAAGGAAAGGAAAAACAACATAAATCCCTGGTGTTGGAAGGCAAATGAAGGAAAAACAATCACTGGTGTTATTTCAGGATACAGTTGTACCCAGACACCTCACTGCATCCATCTAACTCAAAGGGAAGAGACTTCAGTCTCTTTCCAAAAGGAGGGTCGCAGTTACCTCCTCACTGTCACCGTTCAGTCCTGAGCGATGTGGCTTCTTTCTAAAGTGGCACAGATTTGCAGAATCCACATTTCTTTGAAAATGAGGAATCCATTTGCAGAACTTAATATTGAAAAGTAGGAATTTGATCAGATTGTCTATGTTTTGCATATTAAATTAATTGAATGGAAAGTTAGCAGATATCTCAACACACAGGCAAGTATACACAACTTTGTTTACCTTGACACATCTCCCACCTGTACAAAGCCTCCAGAGTGATCCCCATTGCTTCTTTCTCAGGTCTTTACCTCCTTCTCTCTGTTCATGCTGAGTCCTGGGTTGAGAAAACAGTTGATGACTGCATAGAAATAGACCTTCAGAAACCCAACTTTATTTATCAATTCTCTTTGCACTGCTCAGCATTGGCCAAATCAATGAATAATATAGACCTCCTCTTAGGTACACACATTTTTGTTCACTTAGTTCTTTTTCCCTATTTTCGGTTTATTCCTAAAGTACAATTGTTGCTGTGTGACCTTCTTACCCACATTGTTCACAAATCCCTCTCAGAGCATAAGATGTAACACCTAACATCAAAGCAGATATTGCCCTGTAATTGGCTTTTCTCTTCCGAAAGTGAAAAAGAGTCTGTAGACAAAGTTGGTTAAAGTAAGCAGGAAGTTGTGTTTTTTTTCCAGTAGCATTTAAAAGAAAAGCAAAAGCTGAATCACCAGCCTCTCAGATGACATGGAAGTCTTTGTAAAGAACAATTATTTTGATCTGACTCATACAGGAGGAAAAAAAAGCTGCCTAAATATAAGATTCTAATGCCATTTTTTGATACATCTGGATATGTATATGTACTAGCTGGGCCTGTCTGGAAGGCTTGCATACACGCACGTGGCTCTGATAGCATTATCACAGCTATTTGGGCACCTGAACTGCTTCCACAGAAACTGAGGATCTCTAACTCCTAAAAAAAAAAAAAGAGTCCTTATGATGAATAGTAAATGTGCTCCTAGATTGGGACTCTGGCTGAGAAAAACGAGGCAGAAAGAATAAGGACACAATAAAGGATCGAAACATTTGCTATGAATATTTTCCAAGTTAAAGTATGTTTCATTTCCACATTTCTAAATGAAACTGCATTTCTGTTTTGAAAAGGCATTTTTCATTCAAAAGTGACACAAATAAAAAGGAAAAAAAAAAAGATTAAAACAGGGAACTAAGCAGTTGAAAAGAAAGCAAGCAGATTGCTTTGGACAAAAACAGCATTCTGAGGTGATTCAAATGATTATTTTTGTGGCTGTTTCTCTGCTTTAATAATACCCTTGAAATCTTTCCTTTTCAGTTCAATGTGCACTGCATGTGTTTTGCCTATGAATTACTAAACTGAAAATTTTATTACTTTTCAGCTCTTTTGTCTTCCCCTTGTTAGTTTCTGCTAAACATCATCCTTTTGTCTTGTCAGTGGCTACTGTGAGCCTGTCTGAATGGGATGTACAGATGTGATGTATGAGTTTAAATTGCTTTTGAAGTTCATCATAGTTCATTCTGCTCAGGAAGAATTTGGGAGTGATACCAGACCAGATTCTCAGCACTTGGAAAATACACTTAAGAGTGTGTGGGCACAAGTGGTTCATTCTTCTCAGCAAAAAGTTAACTGTGCTATACATCCCATTGCATATTTATGAAGTGCGTGGGTAATGGTGGATGGGAGTCTATTGTGGCAGCAATACTGCTCATATCATTTTCTATGATCTGTTTTTGTTGTCTTCTTGTTTTATTTCTTTTACTGAATACTGTACTTTTCATTGCTTTACCAGGCACATTTTAATGTCTTTCTTTTCATACAGAAGATACATGCCAGGCAGCAGCTACTTTAAGAACATAGTTTGTACATCCATATGCATTGGTAATTGAAGATGCTTTATAAATTGTGAGCCTCGGAGTCTCAAACTTAACATTGTAGTGCACAATCAGGAAGTATACCTATGTGTTATATCATTTAGAAGTGTCAGCACATATACAGTCACAGAATCATGGAACGGTTTGGGTTGGAAGAGACCTTTAAAGGCCATCTAGTCCAAACCCCCTGCAAGGAGCAGGGACATCTCCAACCAGATCAAGTTGCTCAGAGCCCCATCCAACCTGGCCTTGAATGTTTCCAGGGATGGGGCATATATATATCAACAATGTAGGAGAGAACATTTTAAAAATTATGTATTTACTTGACAAGGTGCCTAACACACTTACATGGTATTCTTCTCTTTAAAGCACCTCCTAGTACAATGTAGGTTTCTTCTGCTAAAGACTGTAATATGATAGTTCTTTAAATTTGCCCTCTAAGACAGATCTTCCAAGAATTCTTGCTGCTTTTCCTAGAAAAACCTTCCCTACATGAGATTGGCTTCACACTTCTGACTATATCATCTGGACAGAAGAAGACAATTCAAGATCCACACTGCACATGTCTGCAGGGTTTTGCTCGGGACCTGACTCAGGCTGGAATATATCAGGTGCACAGCTGGAAGGCATTAGGTGCACAGCTGGAACACACTGAGTGCACAGGTGGAGTGTATCTTTCAGTTTGGTCCACAGAGAGTCCAGTATCTGTGCTGAGACTTCTCTGCAACATAAATCAAAGTGGGGTTCACCGATCTCTCAGGAAATTAAATAACCAGGAGGTTCAAGAGTATAGTCCATGTTCATACAGATGGGACCTACTGAATACAACACCTGCTCCTTAGCAAGTAATAGTTACCAGTAGTAATTAACACTGAATATACCTAGACACATAGTTTATGAAATTAAATTTTATGAGAAAAACTAGTTGTACCTGCAAATAGAGTGTATAGAAGGATCTTATTTTCTTCAGAGTATCTATCCCTAAATTACTGCTGATTAAAATTTTCAAGTTAATAATTTCTTCAATCTGTATTTAAATCCTCTGATTGGGAGTTGTCTTGCAATCTATCGAAGCAATAAATGTGCAAGCTAACATAAGTAATCTATTTAGATATCTTAGTGACTTCCATGCCTTCGGTATACCATGAGCCAAAAGAAAACAAATTTGTAGTTCATTTGCAAATGCACATTGAAATTGCTTTGTTTGAACTACTTAGTGTGCCCAGCTAATATCCCTGTGCTCTCCTTATAGTCAATGAATGTTGGATATCTCTTTGAGCACTCATCAAAGAGTGACTCAGTCTATAGCTACACTCTGGGACTGGTGACATTTTCGGTGAGTGCCTCAGACCTGGTCCTCTGCTGCCTGCTCCAGTTCTGCTTTGTTGAGAAATGTGCCAGGGAAACCTGGTGTGGTACATGTGACAGAGTAAGGGAGAGAAAAAGGAAAAGATTTTACATTTCTGCTTCTTCTGCCGACCTAAGGGACAAGAAGCCAGGAAGTGGGAAGGGAAGATGGTTGCAGGGTACTTAGAACTGTGTCTCTGATTTTTGAGGAGTGCTTTTTCCTCTTTTGGTCGGACTGACAACACAGGGAGCCTAAGGATTCTGACTGACCTTGTCAGCTAAGTGACAAAAATGGAGAGTTATGTCAAGCCTCAATTTTTTCTTTGCTTTTTTCTATCCTGTATGCAGTAAAAGTATGAGACAGGGGAAATACTCTGTTGACACTGTGCAAAATTAAGTACTACCAATGAAATCGGCACCTTCCATTTGCAAATGTGAGGGAGCTTATATTCAGTTTAATTTAAAAAAAAAAAGAAAAAAAAAAGTAAATTTTATGCAAAAAAACCCCCATAAAACACACAAATGATGTCTCCAGCAGAGTAACGGAATAAGTGCCCACA
The DNA here is from genome assembly GCF_036417535.1 of Chlamydotis macqueenii. NCBI lineage: Eukaryota > Metazoa > Chordata > Aves > Otidiformes > Otididae > Chlamydotis > Chlamydotis macqueenii. Next base: position 9,304,588 of record NC_141561.1, read on the forward strand.
GGGGGCTTTGATTTGAGAAGCTCAGTTATCTGCATGATAATAAAGAGGATGTACGTGTATAGGGACACAGCACTTTCTGGAACCCTGTTCAGATTAAAAAATGCCCATATTCTCTACTTTATGTTCAAAATTTAATTAAGAATTCTTTGATTTACTTACTAATTCTTGATGTAATTCCAGTATACTTTCCTCTTTGTTTTGTATTCAGCATTCATATGTCCTTGGTTAGAGAAAGGTGTTTATTGCATTTTTAATGTTTATTTTAATATGCTAAATTGAGAATGTGAAAGGTGCCATGACAGGCTCATAATGTTGTATACAAGGAGCTTTGTTTACTACCTCTGTGCCTGGCAAGGTCATGGAGCAGATTCTCCTGGAAACCATGCTAAGGCACATGGAGAGCAAGGAGGTAGTTGGTGACAGCCAACATGGCTTCACCAAGGGCAGATCGTGCCTGACCAATTTGATGGCCTTCTATGAGGGGGTGACGGCATCGGTGGACAAGGGATGAGCAACTGACATCATCTACCTGGACTTGTGCAAAGCTTTTGACACTGTCCCGCATGACATCCTTCTCACTAAACTAGAGAGACATGGGTTTGATGGACGGACCACTCGGTGGATAAGGAGTTGGCTGGATCACCGCACTGAGAGAGTGGTGGTCAACGGCTCAATGTCCATGTGGAGACCGGTCAAGAGTGGCGTCCCTCAGGGGTCCGTGCTGGGCCCGGCCCTGTTCAACATCTTTGTCGGCAACATGGACAGTGGGATAGAGCGCACCCTCAGCAAGTTCGCCGACGACACCAAGTTGTGTGGTGCCGTCAACACGCTGGAAGGGAGGGATGCCATCCAGAGGGACCTTGACAGGCTGGAGAGGTGGGCCCATGCCAACCTCATGAAGTTCAACCAGGCCAAGTGCAAGGTCCTGCACCTGGGTCATGGCAATCCCAGGCACAAATACAGGCTGGGCAGGGAATGGATTGAGAGCAGCCCTGAGGAGAAGGACTTGGGAGTGCTGGTGGATGAGAAGCTTAACATAAGCAGGCAATGTGCCCTTGCGGCCCAGAAGGCCATCCGCATCCTGGGCTGCATCAAGAGGAGCATGGCCAGCAGGTCGAGGGAGGTGATTCTCCCCCTCTACTCTGCCCTGGTGAGACCCCACCTGGAGTACTGTGTCCAGTTCTGGAGCCCCCAGCACAAGAAGGACATGGACCAGTTGGAGAAGGTCCAGAGGAGGGCCACGAAGATGATAAAAGGGCTGGAGCACCTCTCTTATGAGGACAGGCTGAGAGAGTTGGGGCTGTTCAGCCTGGAGAAGAGGAGGCTCCGGGGAGACCTGATAGCAGTCTTCCAGTACCTCAAGGGGGCCTACAAGAAAGATGGGGAGAGGCTGTTTAGTAGGGCCTGTTGCAATAGGACGAGAGGTAATGGTTTTAAAATAGAGGGGGGTAGATTTAGATTAGAAATTAGGAAAAAATTTTTTACGCTGTGAGTTATAGAACACTGGAACAGGTTGCCCAGAGAGGTGGTGGAAGCCCCATCCCTGGAAACATTCAAGGCCAGGCTGGATGAGGCTCTAAGCAACCTGATCTAGTGGGGGATGTCCCTGCTCCTTGCAGGGGGGTTGGGCTAGATGACCTTTGAAGGTCCCTTCCAACCCTAACCATTCTATGATTCTATGATTCTATGATAAATGCCATGTGCATCTCAAAATCTTCCTTTGGTACACAAATTGTAGCTTGTCCTTATCAGGATTCTGCAAAATAACACAGTGATGCATAAGAGTGATTAGACAAGGACAAATCTGGCAATTATTTTTTTACTTCTTTATCATTCGTTGCAAAACCAGTCCGATTTCATTGTACAAGGATTTCACCATGTGAAACGTGAATGATTATGTGACTTTCAGTATACGCATGCGATTACACTTCTGTGTAGGTTAGCAAAAAGCTTAAATTGAGATCTTACATTTGTTTGTAAGGGTTTTTAAGCATCCTAATATCCTGTTTTCCCAAAGTGAACAAATAATCTTTTTAGAAAATGATCTTAACATGTGAAATTGAAAGAAAAGGGAAAATAGTGTCACTGAATGCCTCAAACATTTATCAGATTGAGAACAGGGTGAAAATTTCAAAGCTGTTATTTCAGTATTGTTTAAAACATTTGCTGAAACCAGAATATTGCTTTTTGTTTATTCTGAATAAACCTTGAGCAGTGGAGTTTAGCTGGCATAGTAGTATGCAGAAAAATATGTTGGTGTGACATGTGGAAATGTATCAGAAATACATATTTATCAGCTCTGTATTTATCCATTTAGAGAACGGATAATATATCTTGCAGTACAATCTACATATCATAACTAAACAATGTGGATTAGAATCTGATTCTTCATGGTCAGGCTGTGGTATAACTCAACAAATAAGCCAAATGTCAAGTATATGAGGAAAAAATCACTCACAAGTACTCTGGAATCACACACAAGAAAGGGTGCTATTTATCAAATAAAGCCCTTGCTGTTTGCCAGGTGCTCACCTCCAGTTGTTCTCTCTACCTGGCACAAGCTCTTAATTTTGCTGTTTGAGCTTAATTGTTTTACAGGAACAGCAATAAAATGTAATGAGAGCTGCCAAGGTCGCTCTGCTTCTCAGGATAATGCAGTTACAGAGCCCAGGACAAAGATGTGGGAGCCAGAGATAAAGCATGACCAGGCAGAGAGATCTAGCAGAGGTATGAGCTTTCCAAAGAAATCTGACTAATTTGAATTCCTGATCCTCTTCAGTGTACACTGCAAGACCAACAGGTGTGGTAAATCTCTGACACTGTACCTTGACATATAGATATAGGACCAGATCTGCCTGTAGCTAAACAAGAATCAAAAAAGTTCAATGAGTTCAATAAGGTTCACCTTTTAAAATGGAAAGTTAATCTCTTTCTTCCATAAATTGTTTTAACTTACCTTGGGAGGTGGTGATGGGCTCTTGAGAGGACTCAGGGCAATTCTGTTGTACTTCTTTTTTTTTTTTTCTGTTAGCACCACATAAAGACCTAAATCCTTCTGATTTTTGGCAACTGAAATGAAATACACATTGCCACACAGATATTGTTAAGCACTTTCTCAAGATATACTAGGCAAAGAGGTTGCTGTTTCACCAGCAGAAGTAATATACAACCCAGAAAATTCCAGGTTTTTTGCCAAATGATGCTTTCTATTCAAGAAAATTCCAATGTCATGAATAAAAATTAATCTATAGAGAATTAATTCACAGGGCAGGGCTGTGCAGGGACAGATAAAAATCAGAGAGCACTCAAGGTCTTATTTCCAACTCTTGAACACGCTTCACTTTTGCATGGAACATCTAATCTATCTCATGTGCTGCAAAAAAAAATTTTTAAAAAGACAATTAAGACCTGGCTACTATACCAGTTGCTACAGCACTCACAAAGAGAAGCGACCTGTCAGCCAGACAGCTCATCCATCGCAGCTGCCAATATATGCTCACCAAAGGTCCCCTAAGGTATCATTTCAGAGGGAAGGGAAGAAAATATTCCCGTCATTGAAGGCACATAGTTGAGCTATAACTCTACTGGAAGGAAGTTATCTTTCAGGATTCCTTCTGCAGCACCTTTATCTCTTGGACACAGAAGTTACTTCTAGTTTCTGTCTTTGCAAAGACAGTTGGCGAGGACATCCATGGGAGCTGGTGCTGCTGCAACAGCCATTCTTGGATTGCATGGAGGGCACTGCTACAGCAGTCGGAGTCTCTTGATTCCATAGCCAAAAACTCCTGCCTTCTCTTACAGAGCTATTCTAGCAGGTAGAAAGTCTGTGAGATGTATGCAGGTACTTACACGTGTGTGTATGCATGTCTAAACAGTCACTTCCAGTTCCCTTTACTCCTGAAACTGTGATATGAAGCTTTGCCCCTTTAGAAAAAAGACAAAAAACAATCCTTACCCATGATAAACTCAGCCTTAACTATCTGCTCTGGAGGCTGAATTTGATCATAAGGTGATTAAACAGATTTAACCTGACATATTGAAACAACCTCATGGGATCACAGATCTTGTTATCAGTAGCAGATGAAAGAGTTATATCTAACTAGAAATTCATTTTTAGTCTCTAGGATCTGGCAAGGACTGTTATACAAGACATGTCTGAAGGTTACAATATATTGGTCATGTGCATTCCCCGTTTCAAACAGTACTATCCAGAATAAGGATTAAGTGTCATCTAGTTTTACTGCCCATGCAGCTTACTCGTCTTGGTGAAATATCAGAAAAATACACTAATAGCACATTATGGTTTCCAAGTTCCATCCCCAGTTATTCAAATTTCTATTCTGTTCACTTCCAAAAAGTGCTGCAATAACTTTCACAATAAAATGGTACAAATGGGAACAATGAGTTCAATACTAAAATGTTTGACTACTGCTTATTCACGGGAAGAAAATACCTTGACAAGGGTTATAGACTGAATGTTAATGCTAATGCTTACACTGCGGCACATCTCCAGAGTATTATTTTAATGCCACTGTAAAAGTTAAAGAACATACTAGCATTTTTAATAAGTTTTTTACTTATTTGGGAAACTGAGTGAATAATCATATTGGCATCTGCCATTACGTGTCAGGATTGCAGATAACCTAGTTCTTTAAAAGGCAAAGCACTGAGGTGATGCTCATTCCCTAGTAAGTGATGCTTACAGCTGTGATTTTGTTACTCTGTGGGCTGACAGTGTCACACCTTATTCATAGCTTAATGCTGAACGAGACAAAAATCTACTCATAATGAACTGCTGATGAATTTTAACACGGATTATGCTCTCAGACCGTTGACATACAGAAAATAAATATTTCATTTTTAGTTAATGATTGCATAACAGAGGCTTATACTCTGTACATTTGTTTACACCTGTGTAAAACACAAGTTCCATGGGAAACCACTTACATTTTGTTATGTGCCCAAACAGCTCATACTACAGAGCGTCTCAAGAACCTTCTGACACAGTGAAGAAATAAAGAAAACAGCAAGAAAAGAAATCATGGGTAAAAGGATCTACATGTCGATATTTACTTAAAAACTAGCACACAGACATTCTAGCATTTATATAAAACATCTTTTACACACTGAAAGTCCTTTTAAACATCCATCTCTAAATCTCTTTGTAAGCTTTCTGTTGAGTCATTTGGTTGGCAAGTTCATAGTATTACACCACGACTCCACTGGCAGAAAGATTTAGGGAGATGTTTAATGGAAAAATATCCCCATTAATTATAACCTTAAATAAATATGCAATGGAAATCATCAAACTGTTATTACTCAATAAACAATTCTCTGTAGTTAGCCACCCTAAATAGACTGTGAAATGTGTTTGCTTTTTCCAAATTTACTAGTTTATGCCTGCTTGTTTTAACTATAATGCATTTAACAACTGTCTTTCCTAGGTATTTGCTATTAATTACGTGTCATGTAATGTGAACTGTTAATCTAATGCATAACATGTTTCTGATAACTGCCACTAAGGAAACCAAAAAATACCAAAACCAGTAACTGTCTTGAGGACCAAGGATTATTTTGCACAAGTTGCATTTACATGTTTACATAAGTGAGACTCTCCTAATGAGTTTAGGAAGAAAAGCTTGGGTTTTCTACAAATCTGTACAAGCAAAAAAATCAGTTATGCAAATATTTGTGAACAGAGAAAAATGAGATGCTGAAAAAATATTTATGTTTCCCAAACCTGTTTAAAGAATAGGAGTGGGTGTAGAATGCAAGAAAGTCTTTTTTTTTTTTTTTTTTTTCCTGGTTGGCTGTTATCATTTCAAGCTGCTACCACTACAGTCATGACTACTGAGCAGCAAACTCCCAGCTCCATGAGATAACATCGTTTTAAGATTGTCTGCAGAGTAGTACATTGGTATATAGAAAACAAATGGCTTCCACACACAGCTGTATGTGGGAGTCAAAAGGTGTATGTAAGAGATTTTCTACGCATTGAAGGGACTGCTTGGAGCTGAAGCTTCTGTTCTGAGGGGCAATGAGAGGCTGTGGACGGCTTCCTGGGCACCACAGGCAATTCACTCAACTCTGCAAGAGGAAATTAGAGGCAGACATATTCACAACCCCACTCCTTTGTTTTGGGGCAGGGTAGTAACTGGTTCTGGTTTGGAGCCATGGGTAAAGCCATGGTAACTCACAAAAATGTAGGAAAAGAAGATGCCCAGTCATCTGGTCTTTACCCCCTCTTGCCCTTTTCCCAAGGTGAATAAGAATAACCAATTCCGAAAACTGTCACCTCTTTTAGCCTTTTTTTTTTAATTTTAAGATTATTTCAAGTTTGAGCCTATAAATTAAGGGTAGTTTATTGAATTTGTATGGAGGTATTATCACACTAGTATTTCAGATGTCTAAATCACAGCAAGATCTTAAAGTCCTGTAAGCATTAGCCTGAGCACAATAAATAATACAACAAATTACCTAAGACTATCAAAAGAGTGATGAAGTGCATCTGGCTGTTCAAATACAACTCTATCCTTACTGTTTTTATAATAAAATAATTATCTATATGGAGAAAGACATCTACACAGCTGCTTACTTTGCACAGTGCCAAACAACCTTAAGAAAAATTATTACCGTCAGTATTTCCTATTCTGAGACTTAAATCCTCCACCCTTTAAAGTTAGAGAAAATTGTTTTGTTTATATCATTGGCATCAGGTTTTGGGATAAGTGTAGCTTTCTGTGATTTGCTGAAGACTCTTCCATGACAGCACAGGGTTTTTTATCTCTTTATCCTTAAATCCCAGGATGTCAGCATTCATTTTTGAGGTAAATGTGAATCATCTTTCTCTCCATCTGCCCCTGTATACAGAACTGTTGTATTTGATGTATTTGTTCTTGTAACACTGACATGGGGTCAGGAAAGAACTGTTAGCCTCAAAAGCACAGATTAAGAGATTCCCAAGGATGCTAAGAGACCTCTTCCACATCCCTCTTTGCAGGTCTGTACCTACGAGACTGACACCAGGTGAATGAGTACAGATGCGCAGGGATCTGAGTGTGGACCTCCCAGACCCAGAGCTTCGTCAGCAGAGAATCCTGCCTTCCCTCTCCTCCTTAGCCACAATCTCAATAATACCAAGGGGTCCAAAGAGTAGAAGGATTTTCTAGGAATGGAAGGATGTTTCCAGACTGCCAAGTCACCAATAATTTCTCTCAACAGCAAAATAAATAAATTTTTCCAATTAATCTTAAAAGTACACAGCTCCATGACAAAAAAAAATATATGATACAATATCTGCTATTCCCTGTCTTACAGTGGCAGCATCCTAGAAACTCCTCACGACAAACAGTATCTCAAAACATCTATGTGTATCTGTGAGAATCACTGCACAACAAATTTCCTTAAGCTTTTTCATGGGACATTGAGACAAATTTTCTACAGGTCTAAAATCCATTTCCACATGGAAAAAAAATCTGACACATTCTGTATAATTTTGTAGCCCTATTGAAAGCAAAAAAAAAAATCATATATTTCTGGAAAAAAATCCTTCCCTAACATTTTCCTAAGCAAGGCAAAGTAATGATTCAGCCAAAAAAGAGCTTTTCTCAAAGTGAGAGTAATAAAACAAAAATATTAAGTCCTTTTCATCGTTATTTTCTTAAGTCTGCTGAAAAATATGAACCTTCCAAGTCTTTTACACTCAACTTTTTTTTTTCAGTGAAGCTATCATGTAAAGCAGAAAAATAGTAGAATGAAAAAGAAAAGGAATAAAGTATGGCACAACTGTCACAGGAAAGCTCCTCAACTCTTGCAGTTTTAGGAACTATTTATTAAATTCTTGTGCTGGGTAAATGAGTAGAAAATGTAGACGCTATTTCTGGATTAATCTTCCATTGAGAATAACTCAGACTAATCTCTCACTGAAGTATTTTGCTTCCGCTTTCCCCCTGAGCCTGCAGTGAGATTAATGTGTGAGAATAGCACATTAGCTTATTTAGCTTCACAATGGTCATACTTGGTGGCAAATTATTAATATTTATAAAGGAACTGTGGCAACAGAAGGCTCTGTGCTGGATTAACTATCTAAGAACACATTTTTAATTCTGGGACAAGTGTGAGCACTTAAAATGAATACTCAATTTTTGAGTGTCCCAACAGCCAAGGCTGGAAACCAGTGGCAGCAGTTTCAGAATTTCTGGCCTGAGTACATGCACACGTTTGAAAACTTCACCAGTTTTGGGACTTCTCATATAATGTACTGAGGGTCAGCTTGTGCATCTTCCCTGAGCATCTCCAGGGCATGACCTGACAGTAGTTACACAGGTCTGTTCCTGCTCCCCATATTAACCTTGTCAGGCTGGGTGTCAGTTTTGCTTTGCTGGTGGTTGGGTCAAACCACCTTTCCTTTCCAGGTGTGCTCACCCCAACCATTGGATGTGCTTTGTGCTGTGAAGGCAACCACTGTGCAAAGCAATTGTCGACAGACCGCTCCTGTTTCCACTGAGTCTTACAGCTGAGAGTGAAATCATATGAAACCCTGTGATACACAGTGGCTTGAACCTGGGAAGTATCTCAGAAGCCTTTCTAGCTGTAGGGCATTGGCAGCAGTGCATCATCCACCTGCCTACTGCATACTGCATCACCACTCCTCCATTTCCTCCGTAAAGCCAGAAGCGCACCTTCTGGGCCCACGTGCTACCTGCAACAGGGCTTTAATTCGGGGCACGATGGGGTCCTGTCTCTCAAACCCTGCTACACCTTATGGGGGACAGACAAATTACTATCCTGTATTCACCACACAGGGAAACAGCACACAGGTTAAGCCCCTCTTTTCTCCTTGGTTTCTGACTAAAGCCTCTCAGTCACAAGAAGTGCATTGACAAACTCACCATCAGAAAGAGGAAAACCAGGTCACAGCTCTACAATTTTCTCCCCCTGGCTTCAGCGGGACTAAGTGGATGAACTGATTCTGGAGTATTTGAGTCAGAAGCTGTGGAATGGGGAAATGTGTGTGGTGAACAAGGACCTAATTCTGCAGTCATTCAGTCTAAATAATTGCCTGAAGGGTCACAGCCAGATTAGTTTTCCAACCTTAATTCTTTTATTTCTTGAAAGCAATAAACCTAAAGCAGAAACCGGTGTCTACTCTCTACATATAGATTTATTTTCTGCTTTGCAATTCTCAGGAATCACTCCCGGAATGGTGAACTTTTCTAAATGTCAGTTAAAAGGTTCACTGATTTCTTTGCTCATTTCCTAAAACTGAAGTGTGCGCGTGCTCTCTGGGACTGTTGCTTTAGCTAATCCTGCCCAGCCACTCTGTCAGCAACTCCTCTGTCCACACTTCTGTCTGGTACTTTTAGTGCTGTTCTTTCCCTGCTGCCTGTCAAAGCTTGCTCCATGACTTCATCAGAAAAAAAATAATGAATAAATTTTACAGTTGTTATAAACTTTTTTTGTAAATTTAAAAAGAAATCTGTGTTTTCTTTTTTTTTTTTTCATTGAGTATATATGGATTTGAAAATTCTTTACCTTTGATATTTCAATTTCAGTTTGTCATTTGCTTGCTTTTATCTCCTTTTAGTTGTTCTTAAAAACCTCCTGGTTGCCTTCAGCGCTTTGTGTCTCCCTTTTTTTCAATGACACTTGTGTACATCAGACTCTTCAGGCACAAACGCTTAAGAAGTAGCAGAACAAAGCATGCGGGGGTCTCAACGATATAAAAAGATACTATAAATAAAAAACATACCTTCCTTCCTTTCTCTTTTCCCTTCATCGATAACTTGGACATAGCGGGACCAGAATTGATTTATGAGTTTTGTTCCAGTGGTGGGGAGGGAACACAGCCTGGAAATGTTGTGTTTCCAGCAGCTTCTGAAACAAGAAGGTGGAAGCCTTTAAAGACGCTCTAGTGTAAAAAAAAAAAAAAAAAAAAGAAAAGAAGAAAACCTCTGTTCTTATCATTTTTATCCTGACACTTCAACAAGACCACTTGTCCATTTATATGAAGGAAACTTTCACACATTTCTTTGGCACTGTGAGTGAATGTGATTCCTCTGTCTCCCTCTCTTGCACAGGAGAGACAGAATCAAAGTCAAGAAATCAAGTAATGGATGAATGTCTTAAAGCGAAAACCATGCTGTTCCCCTCAACTGGGACTTTTAAAACACAGCTAGAAAAAAATACATGCCAAAGCTACGTGTTAAGGAATGAACTGCAGAACATAGTTTAGATCACCTCACGGGTGTTCCCTAGCTGTGACTGAGAGCATCAAAAGATCTCACAAGTTACATGCTTCTGCTTTGTATAGGTTTTATCATGTTTGTCTCTAATCCTGAGGATACCAGAGTAACCACTTCCGAGGCTGCCACTCTCACTCATGAATAATCTTCCATAGGCTCCATGAGAGCCAGTGTAAACCTCTGTTTATGTCTCTGGCAGCCACTGCACCAGTCTCTGGAGAACGTGAGCCTTCTACATAACCAGGTAGAGAGCACAGATTTAATTTTTATGTCTATGATTGAGCAATCTCACAGAGGTGAATGGCACTTACCCTGTGATCTGTACGAGTGCACAAACAAAAATACAGATTCTGCAATCTAGCTCTGAGCTTTTTATTTATTTGGTTTTAGTAGCCTGAAATTTAATTGTGGCCTCACTGTTAATATTGGAAAATTTTAGTCCTTTCCCACTTCCTCTATGTACTATTGAATTTCAGCCAAGTTTCTCTTTACTCATTTCACATTCCTTCAAAGTTTGCTTCCCTCCAAGTCCAATATATTGGCATCGCTGCCTTCTCTGCAGGCCTTCATCAGCATGTTAAACTCAATGACAGAAGAGAAGAACAAAGAGTCAATGTCCTAAAATAAGGCTTTTTGTGATATATGTTTGAAAGGGATCTTTGAAATCTCAATGAGCTAAGATTGCATGCACGAAACAGCCTGCTTTCCTGAGGTCATCAGCAAGGTGAACTATTCTCATCATAACACAATAAAAATGCCATTGTTTTATGTATAGCTGTTCTGTAGTACACTCTACCTTGTGGTGAGCAATTTGTCCAAGAATAAAAGGTAAGTGTTCACACTATACTTTATATATGATCATTCCTTTTGAGGAATCTTGCCAGCCAAACTGAGTTAAAGAACGTTAATATGAAGAGAAAAAAATAGAATAAAAAATAAAGAAGAGAAACCAGCACAATATAGATGATCAAGGGACGGGGACAGGGGGAAGGGGGTGAAGATAACAGGAAACATAGAACAGTAGAAAATTGAAAATAAAATGACAAATTTTGCTTAACATTAAGAGGAACTAAAATAGGTAAAACCTGACATAAGTGAATTATACATGGCATAAAAAGATTTTCAGGTGCTTTAATGGTACCATGCTCTACCAGCAGTGTTCAGCCCATGAGAAAAATGCCTTTAGCTCAGTTTCACATCCCAAACAGCAGCTAGTGGTGGATGCTGAGGGAAGAGGATCAGAGCTATGCCACCACACAACAATGCTTCCTCCATACACTCTCTCAACTCCGGAGGTTGGTCGCTCACTCAAGGCCAAGGCAATTTCAGTCAGTCAGGGAACACTTTTTGTCCCATGTCTTAGAACATTTTTAACCCAGGTGAGCATTTTTTGCACACACAACATAGTATGGCAATGATTCCCCTGGCTTAGATCCATTGTTTGTTAAGAGAAATCACAATGAAATGCAGGAGCTCTATTGCTGCTGGGCATTTTGTTCAGGATTTTAAAATAATCTCTGATATCAAATCTTGTTTCAAATATCCACTAATTTCAGAGTATTGATTTCCACATCTACTTTAGGGATAAAAAAAATTCTGATCATGCTTCCTACACCGCTTGTAAAATTAAAATCAGACAACTTCTACATGTAGCATTAGCTTTGTTGTTTTTTTTTTTTAATATATTCACAGTACATTTAAACACACATCAGAAAGAATAAACCCATGGTCCCTGTAACACGATGTGAGTCTGCATAGGTTTTGAGCTTCTAGATTCACATTACTGTAAATTCTGTTTTTTAACAGAACTTGTAACTTTTCTCATTTTTCAGAGCCAGAGGAACACTGTGATAAGACAATTAGAGACACACTCAGCAACTTAGTTACTCTAGATGCAATTTTATGGACAGATTCAAACCTTTGACTGCTTAGTGATGATTGAGTATTTCACATTACTTTTCATTAGTGAAACGGGACCCTCTGAGCAAATCGAGCTTACCTCATCGAGCGCTCATCCTCCCAGGGCAGCGTATTGCACACTGCTGGAGCTGATCTAATGCAGGCCTTCTATCACTTCAGCATCACTTCAGCAATCATTTCTGAAGATTCATGAATGGCAAAAAGGCAACTTATGTAAAGTGCTTCTTGAGAAAGTCTTTCCCCTCTGTGGATAAAAAAAAAAAATCTATCTAAATGAGTTTATTTTTTAACTGGAACAGTTGAGGCCTGACTGCAGCTAGAAGACTGAATTTAAATATAAAAAAAAAAAAAAAGAAAAGAGCACTTAAGGGCTGTGCTAACATCTGATTTCAATGTCTTCATATCTCTACTGCAGGGTTTGGCCCTTTGGGACCTTCCCACATATCATGTTGCAGAATGAGGATGTGTAGAGAGCAGGCAGACTTTTGGCCTGCTCTTACCCGGTGTACAGCAGGGTCAGCCAGAGAGAGCAAGAATCTATTGCCATCTCTTAAGATGCCATCTGTGAGGTACTGCTTAAGGCTTGGAACCATGAACTGTCCCCTGCAGAGAGTTATTTGTACAAGAAAAAGCAAAGTTTTCAGGAACAGGCAAACAAAAGAACCATGGGGTACATTTTCACACAAATTCTTCAAGACTTTGCTTGGTCTCCTTTTAGAAAAATATTCGTAAGTGATACTATCTCATTTGGATTTAATTTACATGTCCCCTTCCCTTTTTATTGAAAGAGGTTGTCATCTTACCTGCTCTCCCAAAAGACCAGTGCTGCAGTAATGTGGCACTGCAGGAGAAACATCAGGCCAAGGCTCATGTATCCCTGGTGAAAGTCTGCGGATCAGCTCCTGCAGAACAGATATATCTGGCAGATTCTCACTAATAGCCAAGCACAGATACTTTTTTTTTAAGTCTACCCTTTTAGCCAAATTCACTAAGGGAAGTAAAGTAATCGTAAAATTTCATTCAAAAAGTGACAGATAGAAAAGAGGTCTCCAATATGTTCCCACAGGTTTTGCAAAAACAGGTGAATAGCTAGAGGAAAATAATGCTATAACTGCCCTGGCAGAGAAAAGCCCGTAGCAAAAGCCGACATAATACTAGGCGCTGGAGAATCAACATAGCAGGGGAAAAAAAAATCCAGAATGCCTGAACTGCGTGGAAAACTTCAGCTAAAGTTTGCAGTCAACAAGGCAGGTTGTAAACCCTCATGAACAACAGAGAAAAATGACCTTTTCTAGGTCTTCTGGTTCCAGGGTTATTGTATATCTAACACCTAAAAACCTCTCACCTACAGATTTAATGTTAAGACCACATAGCAGGACTACTCAGAAAATCCACCCATTGTAGGTTCTGCTTTGACTCCATCTAGTTACCAGGCATTTGGCGTTTTCCACAAAGCTAATGGACCATCCTCAGCTGTGGACACAGAACTGGCTGGAAGCCCTGAAGTGTGGAACTCCAAAAAATAACCCAGCAGACCTAAAATTACATATCCTTGTAAAAAAATAAGTATCCCTATCAGAAAGCAATGCCCTACTCCTTTGTACTTTGACTTCCAACAACCCAAGAAAAGTTGCACTAAAACCAAAATATCATCTTTAATTTCCCTCACAGCTGGCTGTGATGCTATATTAACCACTAAACTCTCATTCTCTTTACCTTTTATCTCACAGATTATAAACACCAACAGAGATGAGGAAACTGCAATGTGTGACAAAGTGGTGACTCTTTGGCTGCACATTTTGCAATATAAAATATTATGCTCTTTCTTTCTCTGCTTGTCTCTTTTTCTCTGCTTTTTCCCATTGTGAAGTCAATTCCCATAGCAATGCTTAGGGCATAGTGTATTATTGCAGGGCCCAGATGGTTAGTTATGGAAAACTATCCTCCATCTGGTTCCTTAGTAATATCCTTAAGCGGATAAGCTTGCAGCTCTGAAACTGTGTTAAGTTTTCCATGCAGCTACTGTCTGTAGCAATACATGCTCTGCGTCTAACCTCGTTTTCAAGTTAGGAGGAGGAGCAGGGTTATGATGAAGCAAAGTCTCACAATAATACCAAATTCATTTGGAAATAGGAAAAAAAAATATGGTGAAAAAATATTTCTAATAGGTGAGTTGGGTTTTATAATCAATTTAAATCCTTTGAATTTCCACATTATTATTCTGTATTTCTTGTTTTTCTTTCCAAAACAAAGATAGATACTTGTTTGCTTTATCTGTGTACCCTTACTGTGAGAATATGGACTGTTTTAAATGTCAATATGCTACTAACTAATGAAAAACGTGATGTGAAAATATTTTCTTGTACTTTAAAGAAGTTACGTGATGTCAAGAATAAAGTGAAAAACTAACTTCCAACTAGCAATTGGAAAGACTCTCAGTGCAGCTGAGACAATCTTGATGCTAATATGTGTACAGATGGGATATCTGGACCACAGAGCACGCAAAATCTAACAGCAAATAGAAGAATATTTTAAAGAAGTTGTAGAATACAACTAAAGAGACCTTTTTTGTTTTTGCATTCATTCTGCCAAACTCCTCACGAAGTTATTCCAGCTCCAACAAGACTGAATCTTTCCTCAGGCTGCAATAAGGTTTGGATCAGGCCATCACTTGCACTTAGAGAAAACAAATATTAAAGGTGCTGGAAATTATCTTAGAAGGATACTGTGAGAAGATTTGATTCTTTGAGCAAGGCAACTCCCTTTATCTACAAGAGTTATTAATGTTAACAGTTAGGAACTAGAATTGCTTTGTTCTGTTACCAGAGGTGATTGCATTAAACCACATTTGCTAATGCTCTGTAAATTTTTAAAGCCCAAGAACTAGTTCTTACAATTCTTGTTCATGAATGTAATAGTCCTTTGAAGAACCAGCAAATGCAAATATTTCTAATTTTTTAATAGTATAAGGGCACTTTGAAAGGACTGCTCTGTTTTTTAGTAACTTTACCTTTTCTTTGGACAACTGAGGACTGTAGTGGTGTGAAAAATAAGTAAGTTTTGATAGCATTGTCATATTTTTGCTAAAGGAAAAGAAATCACAACTGTGATTCTTAACTGTTAAAAATGAAGCCTGTCTCTCTCTGTGAAGATAGTTCAAACACGTGAGGGGAAGGTGTGAAAGGAGCGAAGCAGCTTGTCTGCTAAAGCCCAGAAATGGCTCATGCCAGCCCCTCATGGGTCTGCGGTGCTCTGCTCCTCCAAGACAGGCACCTGACTCCTCCAATGAGCACTTTAGTCCAGGATTTTACCTGTGTTCCTCCTTTGCTGTGTTTCTGAGAGGAAGAGGTGTTAGTTGTTGTCCCCTTGCCGAGATCATGAGACGGCTCCTCTTCACCTTGCCTGCAGCTATGCCCCACAGGCTAATCAAGAAATGGAAGGTATTTTCTGCCTGCGTAGGGACAGGTATGGTCAGTCCCCACAGCCGAGCTTGCCTCCACAAGCTCTCGATTCCTTCATGGTGAGGACGAGCAGCCTGCCTGCAGTGCCAAGATCAGCTGGGAGGCAGGCACTGCTGGTGCCTCCCTCGGGATGATGCGGTTATTTGCAAACAATATAGCCCTCATCATCAGTGAAGCAGAGCTGGACGCTTTGCAATCCAGAGATGTTTTTGGCTGAGACAGGCTAACTGTGGAGAACCACTGTTTCTTGGCCACTCTGCTGCCTGCTGCTCCCAGCTGCCTCTGGATAGAATATAGCTGAGCTGGTTGGCTTTCCTGGGCTGAAGCCTGTGCTTCAAGCCAGAGTCAAATACAAAACTAGGCAAAACCATGAGCAGCTGGCAGCAGGACACGGTCTCTGGTCTCAGCCTCGGGCCCCACACTTTGATGGTGGCATATAACATCCACAATCGAGTGGACTTTTTGGAAGTTCCTCAAAAAGTAAGTAAACAGGTAACAAAGGGAAAACTGACATTTAAAATTGTTCTATAACGCAAACTAAACAGAATTTTACAGAATAAATAAATTTTAAAAAAGAGATACTTTTTGATCAAGGCCCTTCTCCCAGCCAAATTCCGGAGGGGTGATGTACAATGAAGTGCTATTGCTGCTCAGAGGAGGAATGCAAAAACATCCGAAACATAAATTGAACAAACTGATAGTCGGTGAGAAAATTCTTCTATAATAACAGTCAGGGATAAAAAAATGGCCTTATAAAATCAATGTCAGAAGGCAAATAAATATGTAATGATTTCACGGGAGGTGACATGCTAAATCTACGTGGCCAGTGTGCTGAGGATGCAGTTTAAGCAGACAGCTCAAGGGTGAAATATTGAACATAACAAAGAAATAAGAAAAAGAAAGAAAATTAAAGAACAAACAGAATAAAAAAGTCCCTGTGTTGCTGCTTCACATTCATGACCAAAGGAACAACATAGATGAGAGAAAGGATTCACAGTGAATAAACAAATTCCTCCAAGCTCTTCACAGGGACCAACTGAAGAAAGAGTGAAATAACAAGGAAATATTTATGAGCTTTCCTCAAGAGCAAAGTACATGGGGGAGGTAAAATTAAGGTCTTAAGGAAATAAATTGGAATATTTCGCTTTACAGAAAATTAAGTGAAAACCACCATTCTTAGAGCTAAATATTTATTATTTATAGCTACTTTCCCCAGTGCACATTTCTAACCAGGAGGGAATCTGTCAGAGGTTGATTTTTGTTTCCTTCTCCATTTTTGTTGTAGAATATATTTGATGTGCATCCCCAGATCCTTCCCACCTGCAGTGATGTCAATCAGACCAATTCCTTTGGCATGAATGGAGACAGGCTCGTTACTCCACCTCAGGAGTTTGTGCACCATCATCTCATGCTGGGAGAGATTTATTATTACTTTATTACTGTTTCTCCAAACATCCATTTACTGAAGCCACAAAAGATCTCTCTCTTTAGTTTTTGTATGTTCTTTGCACAATAATTTGCACAGCAGAAATGAAGAGTTTCTTGCCATATTTCCTTTTTAATGCATCTGTCATCTCTAAGAAATATAGAAGAGATTAAGTTTTGTAAATATTTCTTACAAATACTAATGGGATGTGAGTGATGGTAGATATGCAGAGTGTCACTGTTAAAGATAACTTCCAAAATGAGTCACGTCTGACATAATACTCTACTGAATATAAGGTCCCCACTGCCTTGAGAATAAAATTCCCACGTGATAGCCTATTCTTTTCTTCACCTTAGTGAAGTCATGATGACAGATTTGTGAGCTCTGGAGTCTATAAGGAGACTTACAAGGCATAACAAGCACACTGAAGACTTGCAGTTGTATTGTTCTTACTCTGAGATTTCAAATGCTGGCCCTGGACTGAAGCGAATGCTGTGTGATGTCTGGCTGTCCAGCTGAGCTGTTGTATTAGAAGAACTACACCTATAAAACATAAACAGGGATATTCAATTAGACAAACATTTCTCTTCAGTGTGGAAAGCCACCTGTAAAAGAGTATGTAAAGGTGCCAAAAGGGGAAAGTCCTCAACACTCTGCTCTGGGTGTTACACCAACACCAGTCACTGGTGTCCAGACTTTTTTTCCATTTGCAATTCCTCCCAATCTCCTGAAAATAAATACAACAGGATTTTCTTTAAAGAGCAAAATACCATCAGTTGCATTTTGGATTTCTGCTTTTTTTTTTTTCTGCTTTTGCTTTTTCAGGAGCTGACAAACCATATCTGTGCATGGTTGATCTTTCAAGGCTTCTACTTTGTTTGAATTTCAAGAAAAGTTGAAAAATAATGTGAAAGCCTGAAGGACAGCAGCTTCTGGCATATGCTTCTCTTTCACATTTTGCAAATCTAATGGTGCGTACCATCCCAAACTATGAGAGATGTGTTAGACTGTCATCTGAACTGTCAAAAACATGTGGCAGCTTCATTTAGTTTGGAGCAACTTTGACCACTTCAGCCAAATTTCATTAGTACAAACTTGCAGATGATGCAGCTGACACACATTTTAGCTCCCAGCATTTTGTGTTGGAGGAACAGATGCTTGTGTAACCGTACAAGTAAAGCAAAAAAGCAGTATGATCACACAATGTGAAAACCACTTAATACCATTAATAGATGACCATGAGGAAGTTTCAAGGAGCAGAAATATCAAATACACAATCAAAAATAAAAAAGAAAAATATTATACAGGTATGTTAAAATAGTAAATCCACTTAGTGAGAAGCAGAAGAGAAATCTTAGGCGTGAGTCTGTCAGCTTTCCTGCATCTCACTGATGGAGTTGCATAAAGCTCCTGGCCCGCATCTACATCTCTTGGGATCAAAGCCATTTCAGATTTAAATGAAAGAACAATATTAAATGATACAAGAGATTTCAGGAAGCAACCTAAGAGGTGTTGCCAGTGCTCAGAGGCTCTTAGTAATATGGCCCCTATATCTGTTCCTGAGAATGCTAAATCCAGGTTACTGTCAGTCATTTTCTGTACGTGGTTTTATGCATTCATAAAACTCGGGGCTTGTGTAGAATTCCCTGTCATGTTCCATAATGGGGCATATACAGAAATTTCAGGCTGAAAACACTGTAGAGTTCAAAATATATGATGTTTTATTAGACATACACTGCACTGCACAGAAACAAGCCAGACACGGTAGTCTACTTAGAGGTTATTTTGTGTAATATACTTCGTCTCTTTCTATTTTTAAGTCCACACTTCAGCTCCTTGCAGCTGCAAGATGTGTCTTAAATGGAAGAATAAATAAATCCCAGAGAACAGAACACATAACAGTGTATTAGCACAGCTTCTTTTGTGCTTCTTACCACAGATGCACTAAAAAACGGCAAACCCTTTCAAGTGCTTTGCAGCAGCTCCATCAGTGAAACTTTTTATTGTCACAGTAGCTGAGGCTTCATCTGCATTGGGGGAAAAATGCATGCCAAGCTAGGATGTGATTTTATATCATACCGACTGTGCTCCTTACCTCCCTGTGTGGATATCCAAGTGTGCGCTATGGGCAGATTTAACATCCATTTGTTTTGGCAGCCTGTGTCCTTCTCGTCATCCTCTCCTGACTACCCAGCTTCTTCCGACATCTCCCGTTTAGGCATCCTGGTACAATTGTTTGTGACACTGGGGAGAACTGATCTGGAATAATAATAGTAATTTTTGACCTGGTTATTTTAAACCCATACCAATCCGTTGAGGTCATTCAAGGCATGGATGGAAAAATATCTGTGCTAGCCCAGCTGAGGACGAAGGAGTAGAAGGAGTAGAAACAGGCAAGCAGCATTTGCAATCAACTTCTCAACCTGCTAAGTATGTTCAGCAATTTACACCAAACTAACAAACCCCCACACATGCTACCCAACACGAAATAAAACCAACTTATCTTCTGCTTATTTAGAGATTGGAACTGGCTCACCAGGTGAAAAAAAAGCTCCAATCCTGGTGCAAGGGAAAAGGTGGGAGCATGCAAACCAGGAAGGAGAGCAGAAGGGACACAGAGGGAGTGACACCATCTCTTTTGGTGGCTGCTTGCAATTTGATTTTCCCCAGCCATGGCTGAAAAATGCACCATTTGGTATTCATTTCAGTGAAAGTCACCAATTTGTTAAGCAAGTGCTAGTCCAGGAAACAAGGTGTTTCTGTGATTCCTCTCAAGATCCTAGTTTAGGACTACTGACGTATTCTGTTTGTCGGAAATCTGACAGAAAGTTGATGTGAGTTCCGCCAGGGCAGCTCCTCTCTTGAGGTGTTGGAGATGGACAGAAGTTAAATCATATCTGCAAGCAGAAGGTTATTCAATCTTACACATTTTCTGCTAAAAATTCATAGAATCTAGTACAATTTTTACCTACTATTTTTGCCCAATTGACACTTGATATGTGAACAATCCACAGTGCGCATCGCCGCACGGAAGCAGACACGTGCATAGCAACAGCAGAGTCAGAAATGAGTGAATATTTTAATTTTTATGTTTTGCATAAGAAGGCCGCTAGAAAAACCCCCACTTTTCCCACATAATTTATAAAAATAATAAGTATTGTGCTTACATCAACATGAGACCTTTTTTTTGGTTTTCAAATAAAATTACTTTTCAAAATATTACTGTTTCCTTGAACAAAAAAAAAAGCAAAAAACTTAGAGGCAGAAAACAAGAAAGAAGTACTTGAGTTGGCAACATTTCTTTTGGACCAAAGGAACAAGACTAGGAATTGCAAAATTGCTAGTGAAACAGAAAGTTTGAGTCCTTGCCAGCTTTAATGACATGGCATGGAATGACTCTGGCACCGCACAGTGTTATTTGAAAGGGAGAATACCGCTGGCAGCGGCACAAGAGACTTTCGCTGTTGTCAGTCATCAGAAAGCAGATGGCACGTCTTGGCTGAGTGGGTTTTCAGGCATCTTATTTCAGCAACCGTTTCAGTGTACCTGACAGGGTAGTTAAATGTGAAACATGCTACCTAAACACGGGCTGCGGTAACTCAAGTGCAATGAATTCCCAACCATGGCAAAATTAGCAGGAAAAGAGCACAGAAGTTTTACCTGTCCTGTACATGGAGTAACTTTCCTCTTGTCTCAAGTTAAAGTAGTTACTTGCAAACTCTTCAGGGTAATTGATCATTTGTTTCTACCATGACTAGTTAGCATTAAAATGACAGACTTTAAAAAATTGTTATTATTGTTAAAAATCTAAAAGTGAGAAAACTAGCGCAGGAAAATAATGAAAGTGGTTTTCATCTGTCATGTCAGCTTAATGACACCTGCCTCATGAGAGAAAAATAGACATTGTGCGGGAAAAAGCGTCAGATGCTTTTTGTCATGTACATCATGACCCTATTACCCGGTGTCTCTAGGATATCTCACTGTGGAGGACTACTTTGACAGTCATTTAGAGCTTGAGATGAAAGTTGCCACAAGTCGGTCCAAGTTGTAATTTAGACACTGAGCTGTGATATTAGCCACACCTTTACCTTGAGTCTAGTTTAAGAAGGAAACTTTACTGTGGTAGCTTCTGGAATCCCTGTAGACCTAAGAACTCTCTGCTTACCTTTACTTTTGGTTTATAAGAGTTAAGTCTGAAGCTCTGAAGATGTCTGGGATGCCCTTGCACTGGGGATGGCTTCAGCACACAGGAAAAAGAGCAGTAAGGATGACTCCTGGGAGGCTTGCTGGGCTTGAAGCTGTGTGTTCTAGAGGAATGCTGAAAAGTTCCATGCAAGCCAATCCCTTGCTGCTTTTGAAAATGCTGATATATATTCACTTGACAATTTAGGCATTGTAAAAATATTGGCCCTAGAAGACTGACCTACCATCACACACTGTTTGACAAAGCCAGGAACTGAGCTCCAATTTTTTTTTCAACACCAGGCCAGTTCCTGCAGCACAAAGCATCCATCCTCATTCCATCAGTCAGAAACAAAAATTTGTTCTGCGTGTCATCTTACTCAGCAGGGGCCTGGCTAATACAGGCATTAATAAGGGATGAAAACAGTCTTTAGAAAAACAAGTTCCCTATATGGGCATTCTGTACCATATTCACGTTTGAGAGTAACTACCCAAAATACTGTATTCAGGGGTAAAAAAGCCACACGACTCACTCTGTAACTCCAGAAAATAACAGACTACATAATTTTAAAATGGATCGATTCTCCTTGTCCATAAGCATATGTTAGTTCTCATGAGTCTAGTAAAAATCATGCATGCAAACTAGGAGAGAGAGAGATCTCATAGTACTTATATGCATAAAAAAAGGGGACTTTGGGGGGGTTGTTTGAACTAAACAAGGCATAAACTGATATGCATATGTAGAGTCCAGACATCTGAATATTTGATAAAGCCTTGGCATCCCAGCCATTTGCTCAAAGGTGTCACTTTATCCACCATATAGCAACGGGAAGAGTGATATTAAACAGAGCGAGACCATGAGCTTACATTCAGTATCTAAGCTGAAGAGTAAGCTATAAGTACATAAAACACCTGTAGATCAATTATAACCCCGAGTAGATAGCCAGCAAATCACTTTACTGCCAATATTTATCACTGCATTGCATCTAAACCTGTTAATTGTCTTCTGTCTTTATTGCCACAACCAAACTGTAGATACAAAATGTGAATTTGTGCAAACGGGCATCATTGCAATGGGACAATTAAATTATTCCGGCAGTACCATCTGAAAAGTCATAAGCACATCATAGTTATGTGTTGCACATGCACATTATAATTTTTGATTTCAGGGATAGTAGTGGGTACCCTGCTGAATGAAAAAGGAAGGAAAGAAATGCACTGCAAGCTGAATGTGAAGCAGAAACCCCTGCTGCATTTCATCAGTCTGCCACCTAAACCAACACTTGTCTGTAACAAAAAAAAAGACAGATATGTTCACAGTTAAGTCTCTGTACTAGACTGATCTGAGGGAGATTGAGACAGACAGACAAGGATACAGAGTTCACACGCTAATTTTACAGGCTGCAGCCACTGCAACAGTTTTATTAGGCAAGGCTGTGCAGGAAAAAGAAAGGCAATAAATCTGTATGAGTATTTTTGCCCAAAAGAAACTACTGCTGTGGAACAAAAGTGCAAGAATAAGGTCCTAGGGAAAAATCATACTGATACATCTCTCACTATGCACTCAATTAAAATTGCATTTATATAAACAACAAGTCTCAACTATTAATGTGACTGGCCATCTGCCCACACCTCCTTCAAACAACTGTTAACTCTACAAACTCAGAGGGTGGGCAAAAGTACACACGACCAAAATTAGATGCCTTGAGCCTTTTTTGTTTCTGGCAGAACTGCTACACGACTTATTATTATTAGTGAATGGATATTTGTCATCCTTTTTGAAATTAAAAACCCCTTGGAGGCTCTGCAGCCCCTCCATCACATTACCAGTGTGTGCAGGTTGCAAAGGTGCAGCGGGGAAAAGATGTGAGCTCCATCAGCCAAAAATTCTATTTCCTTCCCAAACGCTAAAAGGTCTTTCAGTGTGTGATTTGAATCATCCTTAAACTCCCCAGCATATTTAAGCACCGTGCTAATAGGATAGAAAAGTATTAAAGTATACATTTTAATCCCAGTGCTCCTGTGCTTTGGTCTCTCAGTGACAGTCAGGGCTTGGAGCAAGAGAGGAGTGATAAACTCAGACTCCGTTCGTGAGTGCTGAGGAGGTAACGAGCATCTTCCTTGGAGAGAGTCTCAACTGAGATTTCAGAGCAACATTCTCCACTCCATTACCCCGATTTTGCTTTAGTTTGATGCCTTGAATTTCTACAGGATTAGTTTAAGTAGGCACAGCATCTGGTTTCTTCTCTTAGCCTGGATAAACAGGGGAGATGGGCTGCTTCTGTGTGTCACGTCCCAGGACTAGGCTCACTCTTCTGTGAAAGCGCTGACAGAAATGAAGGGTGATAACGACGCCTAGGAGAAACAAGAGGAAACTGAAGAGGAGAAAATGGATGGGCAGATTATGACAACTGAACCACATTCAAGTTCAGTATCCTGAGCCCCTCTCTTAAGAAAGTGTGTGCCCTTCCAATCACCCGACTGGTGTGTTGTGACAATCCTTGTAGAGACGAGGTGTGCTGTACCTTCATGTTAGGAAACGACATATACCGAAAGGGTGCCTAAAACTCTTCAGAGTCCGGATTCTGTGTGTAAGACATGTCTAGGAAGTAACTACAGACATGTTTACATACAAACATATGTTATAAGTGGAATTAAAAATGGATTTTAAGACAGCTACAGAAGCACTTTCTCTGACAATTACAGGAGTATAAATGCGCCTTCTCCGGTTCACAGCTATGCAGACAGTACAAGAGGGACTTTGCGTGGTTCAGAGGAGAAATGTGCAGGGTGCCAGGCTGAGGGCACATTTCTCCTCTCACTTTGGGTGCTAGCACCAGCCTTCTGTTGTTCTCACCTGGCTGGGATTTGCCCTGAAGCACTGCATGCAGCTATTATCTCTGCAAATCAGATCAGCTCCTCTCCTTGAGGTGACTTTGTAACTGGCCTAGGGGGTCAGAATCATAAAACTTGCACAACCTGGATATTTCCCACAAGGCAGCCACAGATCAGCCAGACGGCATATGTAAGGGTCTGCTAAATGAGAGGACAAATCTTTGGTTGGGATTAATTAGTACGCTTCAGCCTGCAACGGCTCAGGTCCTGTCAGCAGGGAACATGAAGACGTACGTGCCTCATAATTTTATTCAGACAGCTTTGTTCCTTACAGTACTTGTCAAATCTTAAATAATTAGGGTAAACTACTTGTACCTGATGGAACTTAATGAATCTTATATAATTAGGAGGAAAAAAACACAGAACCATTTTTTTTTGGCAGGCTGTTTGTTCCAATTGTACCCTAACATGCACATTTTTGCCAGTATATTAAATGTGACCAAAGAAAAGCCTATGGCAATGTATCTGTTTCTACCCCTTCAAAAAAATTGAGCACAGACAACAGGTCTTCAGAGCTTGAGGGATTTAAAAACAACCTATGATATCCAACTTTTAATGGATGTGTAATACCATAACTTGTTCTAGTTTAAAATACAAGTTTAAAAGAAGCTCAACTAAGGAAGAACTAGTTGAAGGACTTTTCTAGCTTGGTCAGAACAAAGTCTGATCTATTCTTTCTCAGTTTTTTGAAGGCCATGAAATTTTGTGCATCTATCTTTTTCCCCAAAGGAAATACTTCAGTGTTTGTTTTTCTAGCAAACAACAGCTGAGCTACTGTGTACAAAAATCTTAGTATGATAAACCCATTCACATCAAGAGTAGAGGAAAATAAATTGTATTAAAGAACAGATTGTGGATGCCCTTTTTCAAAGATTGTGTGCAAATAATCACTTATAAATGTGTTTTAAAGTTAGTAAAGGAAGATAAATCTTTTTTTCCAGTTTCCCATCCTTCAATAAAAAAAAAAATAAATAAAAATAAGGAGAAAAAACATATGATAGGCAGCACAGACCCAATACTAAAAATGAAATAAATAAGGTTCCTCGTCACATGTGAAATAAAGGTAAAACGAGTAGCCCTGATCTTCAAAGAGGATTAATGCTGCTATTTGCACGTCAGAAAACTTCAAAAGATCTGAGGAAGTTAAAAGTAAATTAGGAAAATGAAAGGGACCAACCACAATTAAGTGTGAGCAGCAGGCTGGAAGGGAGACTTTATTTAAGTGGATGTTTGCTCATTAAGTTGACGTTAAAGTAAAAATCCGTCTCAAAGCACACACCTCAGTAATGACTTTGTGCCCCATGGGAACTGCAGGGTCTGGCTGTCAGAAATGTTTCTTACCTCTGGGGCCAGCAGTGACTTTGCTCCATGGATGCTGTATGAGACTGAGCAGCAGAACTGCAGCGACTCCTACGGATCCTGAAACCACCCTCTCAGCTCCTCCTCTGTCTCAGGATTTTTAAGGTCTAAGAGCTAAGACACTGAGCATGAAATACTAAGAGGACAGTTGTGAATCTACCTGTGTAGCTCAACAAGGGAATAAAGGAACAGAAAGCTCCACGAGAGGTAATTTTTTCTGAACTGCTGCCTCCTGTATGGAGGGGCAAGGAGAAGGTAGAGCTTTACTGGGAAAGAGGAGCTGGGCTGGGTTTCCCCAGGGAATAACTCAGTAACTAAGAAGCGGCTATAGTTTGATCTCTGCTCGGCTTCTGGGGAAAAGCAAATACACACTACCCTTTACTCACAGCAGAGCTCAGACCGCCTGCCAACGCAGAGCCCTGGGAGAGTTGTCTGGGTGCAGAGTTTAGGGCTTCACAGACTATTGACACAAACAGCTACATAAAGCACAGCTTATCCAAAGGTCATTAACAGATGTGCAGGGAAACATATCTAAGGATTCATACATATCCAAAATTCAGGGTTGTTCACCCTCCTGTTACTAGCTGTACAGTAGAACAGCCACATATTCAGCAAGATCGATGCAATCAGCTAGGCAGTGAGATCTGATCATCCAGGAATTCTGAGCAAAGATTACCTATAGCAGCATAAAGGGCAGCTCCCCAGGTAAGCAAAATCCAAAGTATAAATAAAAATGCCCAAAGAAGCATTACAGGCTTCCCAACAAGGTATCAACAGAAATAATAATGAGGAAATAAATGGTTGTGTGATTTAAACAGAAGCGCTGTTTAAAATTTCCATCAGTATCACAAACAGAAGATTCATGCAACCTTTGTGTTGCCATTAGTATTTCTTTTAAATTTGTACCCTCTGTAACTGGTAATATCCATTGCATTCTTTCTGCCATCTATCCGTACTGTCCTTTTTTGCCATCAGTATTCAACAAGTCAATTTTCACAACATTTAATTTCAAGACATCAGTCAGTTTCCTCAACAGATATTTGGAATCTAGTGGTTTTGGCAATAATGAACTGAAGGATTCATATTCTGAAGTCCAAGCTCCCCTGCAAGGATCATTAGCAAGATCTATTATCTTGCAACTGCTGCTTATAGAAACTTAATTCACAAATGTGTGAATCTACTTCAATTTGATGAAGCAGCCCACAGCTTGTTTGTTTAGCTAAATTATTTTCAGTCCTCCCTCTTCTCACTACTAAGCGTACACCAAGAACAAACTTTAAGAAGACAAATACTCAGTGATAATCTTGGGACTAGAACTTTTAATGCTTCTTTTTCCACTCCAAGGGAATACAGAAAGACTCAAAACTGGAAAGCTTATCTCGCATAGTTAACCAAAATTTTGCAAAGTAATTTAGGAAATTTGTTAAGATGAAGTTCTTGAAACATCTCCAGTAACTCCTGAATTCATTCTGCTATCTTTAAGGTTCATTTCTACTGCAATCATTAAGCCACCTTTACTGAAACAAGAGATAAAACCTTCAGCCATGCTCCAACAGACAGAAGGCAGTAGCCATCTCCTTTCTCTTTAAAAAATTCGAACTCATAATAGAAGAAAATAAAATTTTAAAAAAACCAACCTCCTAAAGAACTTCCACAACATGCAAAAACCAGAGGCATAACTATTAAACACTTTTAATATGCCACCTTGCATCTCAGTTTTGGGGAAAAAAAAAAAGACATAAAATATTAGCTTTTAAATAAATTGTAGACTTTTAAAGTCAGATCACTTAGGCAATATCCCATGGGAAATTTGTGATGGCTGCTCATAAAGGACCTTAAAAAAAGATAACTTGCTGAAGGTAGCCTGAAGATTTGCATGGGGCACAAACCCACTGGCATTTGCCTCAGCAGGCTGTCACACCTCTCACCTGGTGTCCTTCAGTTATGAAATGGGCATGAAATACTATTTTCTCGTCATGCGGTGGACAAAACGTAATCTGGTGAAGGGTAGAACTGTAAAGTCTTGTCAAATTTCTAAATGGGATAGTGTAAGTGCAGAGGTTATCCTTATTCACAAAAATATATAAACTTTGAGTGGTTTTGTTTTAGATTTATGATTCAGTTACAAAGAGGTAAATGTTATCATTGCCTGTTAATTAACTTTGATTCTTCATTGTTATTATTGATATAGATCGTTATATAAATATAAATTATATTTGCTATCTCATAAACATTCACTGACATGTATCAAGAGGTTGACAAGAGGATGGAGAGTCACAATTAGCGTTAATTAACCCTGCAGAATGTCTACTGCCAGGTGGCTACTGCCTTGACATGATGGAAGGCAGCTTAGATTGTGTATGTGATATTTTTCCTAAACACAGGCTTAAGTTAAGCCTGGAGCCACCACAGCACAGAGCTTCAACACGTGACTCTCTATCTTGCTAGAAAAGCCAAGGGTTCAGAAATACAATGTGTATAACAGCAATAAACAACTGTCAACAAAAAATAGTCTATAAAAATGTTTAAAATCTAATGCAGTGACAGAGCATTGTGTCAAGTGGGAAGAACACAGAAATGTAATAACAAATGCTAAAAAGAAGATTTAGGTTACTGGGGGACAAGTGACCTATAATAGATCTACTTTGCAATACCACACACTCAATCTTGCTTGCAATCATAGACTAAAGTCAGAAGGTTTCGTTCACTTATAGATACATACAGTAATATTGAAAGTAAGCAAGGTTGAAGAGGAAGGATGGCTTTCTGCTTGACAAAAGAAACAGAATAAAGTTCACGAGCTCTAGGATAAATTCCTATTTTTGCTGTTGGCTCCCTGCATGAATCAATGAATATTACTGTAACTCTGACTCTGTTCCCTATGTATATTATGTGCTTTCCAGTACAGAGACTATCTTCATGCCTATATGCAAAATCTCACAATAATGGCCCTTAGCTTCACTCAAGAACACAGCCCTATTAACAAATATGCAGGAAAATATTATTTATTTTAAATAATATCAAGTTTTCTAATATTTTGTATGTTTCTCATTCATTTCAAAAGTCGCTTAAAATGAAAATGAAACTCCTAGCAACGCCACTCAAAAAGATCGCACTGTAGGTACCTGTGACAAACATCCAGCTGTTTCTGGTTTTTTTGGGTACTTCTCTTGTTGGGATTGGGCTGCTCTGCTCTTCCCAGTTCCACCCCTGTTTTATTTAAATTGAAATCTAACTGCTTCTCTCTGCTTTCAGTTCTCTTTATCTCCACCACTCCACTCCTCCAAATCATAGTTTTCCACTACCAGGGAAAAGCCTCTATGAAAAAAACCCTTCAGCCTCTCTGAGGTTCCTTGGTATTTTTTCCTTGTACAGCAGGAAATCAGCAGGTTTGACCTGTTCTTCATCCTGGAAATCTGTTATTTTTTTTTTCCTAGGCCAGACAATTTTCATAGTTACATAACATTCAGAAGCTTAAAGCAGTTCCTATCTTCTTGTTAAATTTCAGATTTTCAGATGGAATATTTTGATTTTGTCAGAGAAATTAAGAATTGAGTGAATGAAAAATGTTATAAAAACAAGTTACTTAAGTGTGTATTTGTCCAAGTAAGTTCTAAAAGTGTTTACAGTTGCATCTGAATTATAGGAAGCTGGGCAAGACTCCACCAACATTAAAATATTTAAGATAGCTAAGGTATTCTTCTTCTTACAATAATTCTATATTTGAGCCTCAGATATTTTTCCCGGTGGAAGTTTGCTCAAGACTAATAAATTTTTGTGAAATGTTTCAGTCCCAATGAACTGACATTTTCTGATGAAAAGCTTGCCCCAAACCTCTGAACTATCTCTACCTACAGCCTCATGGTACTAAGGCAACTACTGCCTCAGGCTCTTTACTTTAATTGTATACATTTTCATCAAACTGTGACGTCCCTTGTGGGCTTGCACAATTTCTGAAATGTAGCTAAGACATTTACTATATATTTCTGGTTTTTTTTTTTTTATTTCATGTGAAATTATTTTGCAGCTTTATATGTTCTTTTTCATCTTTTTCCTGATGAATTTTGACATTCAGAGAATTACATTTTAACCAAAATCCTTCTAATTTGAGAAGATTAGCAGAAAAGGAACTAACATTAAACTATTATACTTGGAGGCTAGTAGGCAGAATGGGGGCAGTGGCTATTCAGTCATTCAAGTTAAATAAGGACCTCATTACTTGCCTCTGTGACAAGTATACAAATGCCAAGTTCCATAACTATGATTTAAAGGTTCAAAGACTAGATTATTCACATATTATTTAAGTTTTTGTTTTAAAGTAGCACTTTTAAATCAAGATCAAAATCCTGTTGTGTGATGTTCTTAATACACTGGGCATTTTTAATAAATCCTGCTTCTTAAAAATTAACAGAATATTTTGGTATTCTTAGTGGTGCCCTCAGTTTGCCTTAAAATGTGTGCAGGTATCCTGAGGTGTTTTCACTGAATTATTGTAAAATATTAGCAAGAAAATCCAGTTCAAGGACTCAGAGAATATGAACTTTAAAAAAAGACACCAATAAAAATAAATTTAGTCATTCATCATATTAAAATTTGAAAATGTAATTTGACTCACACTATTGTACTGAATACTTATAAGGAAAAAAGTGTGAATCCGGATTTTTCTGCACTCATGCTCCAAAATTTAGATCTTATTACCAGACATTTGGTGGTATATCTGATGTCTTGGCTTTAGTAAGCATTGGGCAAGTACTGATCCAACGTACGGAAAACAACTCAGTTTACAGGCAATTCAAAGCACTTCACCATTTTTCTATCTTAATATTTCATAAAAATCTGTAAGAAAATATTGACTTTTCTGCTTCCGCTCTCCATATTAAGAATTTATGTGAGTTTCTCTTTTAAATAAAATAATGTGTGATACAGTTTGACAGTGACAGCAAAAAGAGGTAGGGGTGGGTGTATTTTCTTTGAGTGTTTTCCCAAGGCAGAAGCCAGCACTGAAATGCTAAGATTTAATTCCTGATTCATTCTGCTAGGAGTAAGAAATATACAATTAATATTTGATAGCAGTTGGTACCCGATAAAAGAAAGGTAGGATATGTAAAGACTTGCTTGCATTATATGGAAAATTTACATATGGATGGGTAGGGTTGTTCCAGTTCTCAGTTTAAGCCATCCAAACTTCATACTTTGCATATTCATAGAATCATAGAATGGTTAGGGTTGGAAGGGACCTTCAAAGGTCATCTAGTCCAACTCCCCTGCAAGGAGCAGGGACATCCCTGACTAGATCAGGTTGCTCAGAGCCTCATCCAGCCTGGCCTTGAATGTTTCCAGGGATGGGGCATCCACCACCTTTCTGGGCAACCTGTTCCAGTGTTCTATAACTCACAGCGTAAAAAATTTTTTCCTAATTTCTAATCTAAATCTACCCCCCTCTATTTTAAAACCATTACCTCTCGTCCTATTGCAACAGGCCCTACTAAACAGCCTCTCCCCATCTTTCTTGTAGGCCCCCTTGAGGTACTGGAAGGCCGCTATCAGGTCTCCCCGGAGCCTCCTCTTCTGCAGGCTGAACAGCCCCAACTCTCTCAGCCTGTCCTCATAAGAGAGGTGCTCCAGCCCTTTTATCATCTTCGTGGCCCTCCTCTGGACCTTCTCCAACTGGTCCATGTCCTTCTTGTGTTGGGGGCTCCAGAACTGGACACAGTACTCCAGGTGGGGTCTCACCAGGGCAGAGTAGAGGGGGAGAATCACCTCCCTCGACCTGCTGGCCATGCTTCTCTTGATGCAGCCCAGGATGCGGTTGGCCTTCTGGGCCGCAAGGGCGCATTGCCTGCTCATGTTAAGCTTCTCATCCACCAGCACTCCCAAGTCCTTCTCCTCAGGGCTGCTCTCAATCTATTCCCCGCCCAGCCTGTATTTGTGCCTGGGATTGCCATGACCCAGGTGCAGGACCTTGCACTTGGCCTGGTTGAACTTCATGAGGTTGGCACGGGCCCACCTCTCCAGCCTGTCAAGGTCAAAAATTAAAAATTGATATGAATAATACAGTGTTTAAAAAAAAAAAATGTCCACAAGTCTCCAGCAGCTCTACCAAAAAAAGACACAGAGCACACAATTTCTCCACAAGTCCCATGACAAGTCTGTAATAGAGCTAAGATTTCAAATCCAGTCTCCTGGATTCAGTTCCAATGGTTTCATGACAAATCTTCCTCAGGAGGAAAAATAGATAAAGAAAACACTGAAAAACAGATTGGCCTGGCATCTTTCACTATTGAAATAGTTGAAGCATTTTGTTTTGTAGTGTAGAGGAAGGGTGGGCAATATGCCTAGACTCTCAACAGCTGTGAAACTAAGAGTCTTTATTTATTTTGTGTTAGGGAAATGTATGACTCTGCAATCAGGACAGCTTGCAGTACCGTGTTGGAATATAATCTGTTTTGAATGTTGCAGAAAGTCCCAGAATAACTTTCTAACAGCACTATTAAAAAAAATACACTTCTTTTTCCCTAGTCTGTTTGTACCTTTAACATATAATTTTGCCATTAGTGAAGTGTGATGGAAATTAAGTCATTTGTACAGCCCGAGTTGCTCAGTCAATCAACAATTATATTTTTTTTTCTTTGTTAGTAACTCAGGGCTTTATTCAGCAATAAATTGACTGTAGAATTCAAGCCGCTAAAAGCTTTTCAAGAGTCTTTAGCATTGCAACCGCACTGCCTCCACCAGAGCACTAATCTATAAATCTGAGGACGGAGGAAGGTCATGCTAAGAAAGATTTTGGAGCCATAACCCAAGCTCATGCCTTGAAACATGTCTTCTACCACCATGTGGATGGTTGACGTTGCAGGTGGGCAGTTTTCTAGCTAATAGTGTTATCATAAGCACTTACGGAAGCACATAGAAGAGGAATTACTAGACTCTTATTTTTCTTGTATCCATTAATATTTGCAGCTTCTCTGCTTTGGTAGCACAGTTGGCTGATGGAGTTCAGAGGTGGGTTTGTGCAGAGACTACTGACAGGGATGGATGCATCAGGACAGCACAGTGGATAGCCTGGCCCAGTAGACTCCACAGCGATCAAAATCAGACAACTAGGCAGGGATAAATGCTAACAGCAATACTTCCCTAATAATGTCCTTCAACCATGCTGTAGTCATCGTTTATAGGATACTGTCCAACTATCTGCTTCCCTTTTCAACCAGGCTACTTATATTTGATTATGGGTTTAGGAACCCCTTCTATGGACTTACCTCCCAGCACACCTCTTCTCTTCAAAGGCCTGTGAAGTCAGAAGAATGACTTTCTGGGCTTTTTCAACCAGACATCTCGAGGACAAGCAAGCTGGTACACCACCCTTTGAGCTCTAGGCAGGTTTCCTGACTGTTATTCATATCTAGTGGAAGAAAACAAAATACACTGTAAGCAGTTGGTGATAGAAATTTCTCAGATGACACCCAAATTTTTTTTTGGAAAAGCATGGAACAAAGAACCTGATGCATGGGAAGGGACTCACAGAGAGCAGAGGGTTTCTTTCACTGGACCAGCTATCACTGCTGAACAGTTCTGGTCTCCTAAGACTTTAGAAGAGAAGTAGAGTACCAAAAGAAAAAGGAATAGCAAGGCAAACAGCTGTGGTTTCCTCACTACAAAAAGTGAATACATTGACATTTTTTTTTTGGCTGAAATCTTGAAAGCTGAAACCAAAATTTAGTCAGGCTCCTAGGGTCTTCCCAGTCAGACACGATGAAGTGCAGTAACAATCCCAGTGAGCCTTCCAACACACTGGCTACTCAGTGTTCTTCCACCTCTCTTCTACCCAGAGACTTTCCTGCCTGCTTCCAGCATAAGGATGCTTATTTGGGGTACCTCTTGACAACCGGGCACAAAATACACCTTTCTGGTACATCAGCGATCTGCTCTCTCCCCAGCCTTGCCGATACAGCACTTCACAGCTCCCTGAAATGTTCTTTCTGATGTTAGGCTGCAGTCCAGCCCGTCTGCAAATGTCAGTGCCTGTCTTGCCACAAAACTGTGCCATCCTTACGCCTACTGCCTGATGCTGCTCTGAATGATCATTTCTCCTCTAGCACATTACTCACCCTATCACTGAGGGGAATATTTCTAAATGAGGAAAGGACCAGGGGATTGCAATGCCCCGGGGACGCTGCCCAGATGTTGCACAAGCCACCGTGCTGGGTTCACTTTATATCCTCAAGATGTCACATCACACTCGTTGTTATGCCCCGCTCACCTTTCTTGCGTTTACACCACAACCATTTCTCCTCAAGTCACAGCAAAACTGGCTCTTCCTTGCATCACAGCCTCTCTTGTCAGTGGTTATTTGTAGCTTACTCATTCCTTTAGAGCTAAAACTTGATTTGTGCAGCTCCTGGGAGCTGTGCCTTTCTACATCTAACAGAAAACATTGCAGAAACTGCCCAAAAGCAACAATAACAGGAAGTAATTCATTATGAGAGTTGATCAAAACACGCTGTACTTACAAATCTTAAGTAAAAATTTCCTGTTGTCTTCCCTATAGAGAGGGAAATTATTGTCTTTATCTGGATTTCACTTTTGCTATGCTATTCTACTGACTGTAAGTAAATTATTAAACTATTTTAGAATAGTCTAATGCCTTGTTTCTTAAAACACAAGGATACCTCATATGGTCTATTTCCAAACACAGCAAAGATAAGCATCTCTTGCATTGTATGTATTTCTAAGCAAACCAACCACAAACTTTGAGTTGAATCACCTTGCTTGAAGGAAACCCTTTAAAGATTTGTAAAATCCATGTTCTGTTCTTTCCTGCATTGCCTGGATTTGGCTAAAAAGCTTTGCAGTGTAAACTGGCAAAAGGAGTATTTCTTGACACAGCCAGCTTACGGGACACAGAGCAGCAAAGGTGCCAATGATAGCAACGGGCTAACATTTTTCAATAGGAACTAATTATTTCATCTAATTACCAAAAAACTTCGGGGTGTTCTTTTCAAAGTAAAATGTATAGCTCAGTTATTGGGCTTGTGCATGAATAACACAATATATGTAACTTACAGTAGCCAATGCTTAAAGAGTTTTGGAACTCTTAGCTTTTTGGAACAATTACTGGCAATTGATCAGTGCTTCAGATTTGATAAAGGACAAGACAAAGACTATTCAGTTGCAAGAATAAAAAAAATAACCAAATTTGGTAGATGTGATTCCCACCTATATTTCCTGACTCTAGATGCAGTGAGCTGTCTTGACAGAGCACTGCTTGTAATTCTTCTTTATAAAAATAACCAACTCATAGAAAATGCTTTTCTACCAAACCAGAAATTTCTAGTGGCATTTTTTTTGACCATATTGCTTTTTTAAAAAATTAAAAAAACATTGAAACGTTTGAGACGTTTCATTGCAATCATCAAATAAAATCACATTCTCTCACTTCAAATATTTTTTCCCTTTGTAACTGGGAAAAGTAAAGGGTTTTTTTTTTCCCTGCCTGCTTAAATAAAACTAAATTTTGTTTAAAATATTCAAAATTTTCACTGCATATTTGGGGTAGCACAAAATGTTTGTTTTGCTTGAAATGTTTCATATTTTCCAGTCAATTCCATTATCACACTGTCTGCATGGCCACAGTCAGGACAGTGAATCAGAAAAAGCTACAGTAGAAATTTTCTACACTATGCTCATGGTCGCTTCTGCTCTAGTTGTGACTACAGTATTTTTGAATAAGAAATTCCACACAGAGGTTTAGTGAAGTTTAACTAATTGACTTTTAGAGTGCATTCGGTTCACTCCCATGGATAAGCTCTATTTCTGAATCCTTCACTTTCTAGCCCAACGTGCTTTGTAATGCCATACATTATATAATAATAAAGCCTTCTTAAAATCACAGTGAATGTCTCTAATAGTAGAGATGTCAAGTAAATATAGTGATTACTGTGAAGGTTCTAACTCGTGGGGGAATTGTGATGCTTAATTAGTTAATGTTTCTACATTTCAGATTAAAGAGGTTAACAAGTTCAAAGTATTATTATTCCTAGCTTTTTCAAAATATATTACCTCTATTAATTTCAAAGAGAAAACAGCAGAGTTATAAGTCCTCAAATTTAAGCTACGTTTTTTCCCTTTTTTTTTTTTTTGTAAATGACAAAGCCACTGATATTCCAATAAGACTTATCAGCCAAGCATTCATACATCAGCAAACCTAGACACAAATAAGGTGGAAAAGCAAGAGTGAAAGAATTATTTCAGTCCCCAGCTTTCAAGGACATTATAAACAGAACAAATAGTATATAAATACAGGAAAAAACCCATGTATTTGGCTTTCCCTTTGCAGTACACAGTTAAAATGGATTGACACACTTCACCCATTGTCTAGCTGAGCACTACTTAGAACTTTTCCCCTTTTTCAATAAAAGCATCTTCTGCTTGAAAATATTGATTACTGAGGAATGGAGCATCACTAAGCAGTTACCTTTCCTTTACTCAATAGCTGTTTGTTTTTCTTTTCTTTTTTTTTTTTTTCCTCCTGAGAAAGAGATAATGCAAAACTATCACAGAGTAGCTGCTGCAGCAGAAACAAGCAAACAAAGTCACACTTTTCTCTGTAGAGAGGCCTTCTCCATGGAGAAAAAAAGTGCTTCAAGGTGGAAGTGGCATCCTGTAGGTTACCATTGCATATAAGTAAGAATATTTTTCTTGATATCATCTTCCTGCGCAGAACATTCTGTTCCACTCAAGAATTAAATTCACCTGCAGAAAGTTCAACACTAGCCCTACTGCCATGATGGAGGAGTCTGAGGATAAATAAATCTATACTGGGATCAAGAACAAACACGGTCCAAATTCAGATCACAGTTTTTACTGGACTATACGAACAAAACTTGGCTGATGTTGGTGGAATGAACTCCAGTTTCTAACAGGGTACAAGGAAATCAGAACCAAGTATTCACAGTGAAATGAGATTCCTAATACTGCAGACATCAGAAGAGCTTTCCAAAATGATAATTTAACTGATTTGTGATTTCACTGTGAAGAGATTCATAAGAAATTAGTATAGAGCAGCTCAACTTAAAAAAAACTTGGCAACTGGAACTTTTAACCCAAACCCAGCTGCAAAAGAACAGAACCACTTTTTGCAGTTTGAGATATTGCATTCTATCTTTATATTAAAAAAAAAATTATAAGCTCCTTATTGCTACTAAAACACACAGTGTAAAAAGAAAACAGCATTTGAAATTAAAGTTATTATTCTGATGTCACTGTTACATAGAAAATCAGTTTGTTAACAAAACTGATGCTAGATTGAAAGGATAGCATCCAATTATTGAAACAACATTGTGATGCCCTAACATTACCAGAATTGACCTGCAAAATACAGAGATTGCTAAATGCATCACTTTGTAATCACAGATTGCTTTGGATTTGGAAGTGGCTAGAGAGAAGCCAATTTTTCTGCCAAAAGAGAAAATGCAGATTGAAGTCAAAGAAAGCTTTTGATAAATATGTCTTGACTTGACTGAATTATTTTGACTGATGCATAAAATAATTCCAATTTAATTTAAAAGAAACATTCTTTTTTCTTTTGAGATTGTATTGTGCTTTAAAATCTAGCTATATTAAAAAAATATTTTCAAGACACTAGAATAAAAAACATACCTTGTACTAAACTAAACATTCTCTTTTCCTCCAAACTATAAGCACGTTTTTAAAATTATTAGCAGACTAAAAATCAATTTATTTTCCCACAGCTGTAAATGAGTTGAGCACATCCCTTATCTTATCATAACTGCCAGTGTTAATTATGCAATGAGCCTAAGAGAGCTCTACTTCAGTATCACTTCTGCAAAACAGATCAGAAAGAAGTAACTGAGCGTTCAACCTACTGCAATGAATTAGCATCACAGCAAAGCCCAGAGGCCCATAATAACCAGATGGTAGAACATGAACCCACTTTCCTGCTCTGGCACTGCAATTGGTGTGGCACTCCTCTGCTCGGTAATATACCCAGCTCACCCTGGTTTGGATTTCATGGTACGTAGGTAGGTTTCACTGTATTACACCACTTTACCTTCTAAAGTTTCTCCTTTCAAGGTTGTCAAACCGTTTCTAGATGCTCCTCAGGCAGCCAGGATACTATCACCCCTCTCTGTATTGGTTCCAAGACTGGTCAAGAGCAACTGTCAGACTATCCAGGCTTAAGACCAGATGTCAAACTTGCTTATGCTGTTTAAATTCAGAGTAAAGCTACTCACTTCAGTGCATCACTCCAGTTTCATTTTGATCTGGAATTGTATTGTCTCATTTTCATTCTCTGCTAAACTATCATCCATAGGACTTTCCAAGCTTGAATTTTCTACAATGGAAACAAATTATTTTGTTATTTACAAAAAAAAAAAAAAAAAGAAAAAGAATCATAGAATAGTTAGTGTTGGAAGGGATCTTTAAAGGTCATCTAATAATGAAATGAAATGTTAAGAGACAACTTACACAACCAGATTATTTGGTTATGTCTTTCTGGCTACATGAATTCATCTGAGAAAAGAAATACATAAAATGATGCCACTTCAAATTTTGATTCAGAGGGATATTGTGTTGTTTAGATGAGTCACTATGTCACATTGCATTGTTGAGTGGCACAACTCCGTGTTCCTGATTCACAGAAGTCTGTCTCCTTGTTCAAAACCAAAAGTGACATAAACCCATTTATAATTTAAGTAAGTTGCTGGCAGTTCCTAAAATGGCTTTCCTGGAGAATAATGAGGTAGACCAGTGGGGTAAGAAGCATGATAAGTGATTGCACAATATAACACATAATGAATAGTTGCTCTGTCCCTGGCAGGAGACTGTGGTACCAGAGAACCCTGTCATGCAATGTCTTTTATGGCACATCATAAATTAAAAGAGATCTTTATTGTGAAAGCTTCTGTCACTACAAGGAGGAAGAAGAGCATAATGCCACATTTTTTTTTCCAGGATTGAAAATCCAGGCCAAAATTTCTCCTAATGTAAATAATGTCAATCCATTCATTTCAGCTGAGATTTTCCCACAATTATCAGCAGAAAAAGTCATAAACTGCTTCTGTTTGAATTGAATTGAAGTATCGATTCTTCAAAATTGTTATGTTAAATAGGGTTTTACTTACAAGTATCTCCCTGTAAAAGACAATCTGGCACAAAAAGCTGATTCTGTGTATAAGTCAATGGGAGCAGACGGAAACATAGGGATTAGGGAAATGAAAAAAAATGCTATTGGAATTTATAAGGCCAGAGAAGTATCTGTCTTCCAGTGTAATTGCCTGAGATGATCAGCAGAAATTACAGCGATCAATTACAGCCAAGACAAAAAGAAATCTAGCAACACTTCCAAAATAAAATGTTACTTATTTTACTAATCTTTCTCTTTCACTGCTCATAATTTAAGGGC
This sequence comes from Chlamydotis macqueenii, assembly GCF_036417535.1. Lineage (NCBI taxonomy): Eukaryota > Metazoa > Chordata > Aves > Otidiformes > Otididae > Chlamydotis > Chlamydotis macqueenii. Next base: position 9,343,501 of record NC_141561.1, read on the forward strand.
AATCAAAGATCAAGTTAGGCTTAAATGAGGTGGAAATAGCAGCACGTTCCCAATGCATCTTTTTTGGTGTTCTAGAGATGCCCATCAGGACAGCCAGGTTTTTAGTCACCTTTACAGAGGTGTGACCGATGTTGTGCAGTGACTAACAGTTCCTGAGGGCTGCCCACACACTGTACAGCCTGGAAGGATGTTCCAGGAAAATATGTCTCAAAGCGTAGTTTATGTGGGTTTTTTTCCATTCATTTTGTCTGAATCTCTGTTTCTTTCCTGTCAAACTGCTTTCATTCAAAAGTATGTTCATATACATATATATTTAGGTCCACACATATGCATGCATGTGTGTATACTTAGGAGAGGGGAACTGACCAAAGATCAGTCCGCTCAGGACTGAATTCCATTGTATGGTCTATTCTTGTTGTTTTGCCCTGTTTCAGGGACTGTTAAGACCTCTCAGGTTTGTTCCTTTCAGCCCAAACTATACCCTAGACTGTGTCTGTGTTTAGTACCATACCCTACCCTCACCAGTTATATAAACTGCAGAGCCCTGCCACCACCAATGCTCACCATCCTGTAACTCAACACCAAGGACAGCTGTACCAGTGGCTCACCTGTATTCAATAAAAACTATTGGAAAAATAGGCCCTAGAGGATGTTGTGAGTGTTCTTAACATCTTGAAAAATCATATTTGTGAGGTGGGAGGAATGAAAACAAGTGTGGGCAAGAGAGAATTGCTCATGAAATCATGTGCACGGCAGCATGCAAATAGGTGTGTGTTTCTGTTGCATTGAACTGACAGAGCACGAGTTGGTGCTACTCTGGAAACTGTGCAGTTATCTTAGTGAGGTGCACAGCAGAACTAAGGTATCTTGCCTTTCAGCAGCACTAAAGACCAACAAGAACTGGAACTGGCTTATACTAAGCCAATTCAGATCACAGCATTGTAAACATATATCTGCACACACACACATCTATCTAAGTAGGTACATCCACACGTTATGTCTGAAAGGGTTAAAAATTAAATTGGCAGATGGTCCTTGAGCTGAGAGAATATTGATATTAAAATAAAGATCAAATCCTTGTGACCAGTACTTCAATTTAGAAGTACTTCTTTCTAGCCACAAACACAATTCTAATAGAATTTTCTATCAAGTGAAAAAAAACTTGGGAGTATTTCCTCAAGGACAAATATTCTCATAGTAGCACTTACTTGGACAGAGGAAACTGGAATTATTCATTTATTCCCCCAGTGAAATTCCACTGAACACTATGAACTCCCTCTGCCTTCAATAGAAGCTACTCACATGCATACATTTTCTGTGTGCCAGACTACGATTTATAGTTTCATATCGCTAATCAGATATTTCCCTCTTGTATTCATTTAATTATACCATATTAATAAACCTTGACTTTTAGACAGAAGCTCTATGAGATGTATTCTCAACATGATACACATGTAACTCCCCATAGCATCATCAATAGTTATGCACATGTGGAGAATTGATTACAGCCTTAGGTTTTCAGCCATTGCTAGCTGACTCTTAGATTCTTCCCCTGGTGATTTCTCGAGCACCAACACACATACTGCAGTTCCTCTTTTTGCTGAACACCTTTCTAGGAACAGTATTAAAGAGATCAGTTTATGCAACATAGAATTTTAATCTAGAAAATGCAGAGTTGAGGCATTGCGTGGTGAAATAAATAACCTCAAAGTACAGCCAAAGAGGTTACAAAAGCAGGTCCCAGAGATCTGGTTTCCTAGGAAGCTTCCGTACATTAGAAAAATGTAAGCAGCAGTTACTGGCAGCTCGAAACTGCACACATTAAATGTGTCCACAAAGGATTTTGACAGGTCTCTACAAATCTACGACTTTCTGTCCCTGTAGAACATTTCCAGTTTTACGGCAAAACGGAGGTAAGAAGCAGACTAGTTTCTGTGCAACTGTTCCATACTGGATGAACACTCCTTTGGACAAATATTCATTAATGCTGCTGTCACTTGCAAATCTCTGGAAAATCTAAATTATTTTAATTTTATTTACTACCTTTTCTCTGTTTATTTTTTTTCCTATTATTATTTGATATTATGCCCCAGCATGATTACATTTGTCATATATTTGAGGTTCTGCTATGGAATTCAGGGTTAGATCAGAAATGCTCAGCTAACCAAGCTGAAGATCATTATTTGTCATTTTTCCCACCTGCGTAGTTCTCGTTCATTAAGAAAAACCTCAGGACAGACTCCTAAAATACTCCCGTAGTATCTTAAAGGACTTTTCTAACCTAAATGATTCTATGATTCAATTGGCATCACTCCATGTAACTCCTTCACAGTTAGCATGACCTGATCTTGTTTTATGTAAACTGAGAGTCTGGATTTAAAATAAAATAGTGACAACATTTTAAGCACTAAATTCTGAATCTAGACCCTTGCATTATATTCCAATTTTTGGTTATCAAGCAACATGTTATATCTTATATCCACTTTTTAAATTTATTTAGATTGGGAAGGGTAGCATGGTGAAAAAATTTACAAGGTTAGCAAGTGAACACCCCTTCTCTGTTTTGGAAGCCTGGGGATTATCTCTTTAAAAATATGGTGATAAACTGTCCCTTCAGTTACTCAGATCAAATAAAGTAATTCATCCATGGCATGATTTTATGAGTCTGGCTACATGGAGTTATGTATATTAAAAAACAGCTAACAGATTTGCACTGTATTGTCCTCAGCAAGAGTCTAGTTTACGAAACGTATAGAATGTACAAAATTACATTACACAAAGTATAGTATGCAGTACACATACTATTTGTACTCACACATGTGCGCATCAGACAGATGCAATCAGAGATTAATTTTTTGAAAGTGACAAAAATTGTAACTTCAGTTATAGGTTTGATTTTCAGAAAGTGCTGATGAGACTCTTGAGAAATTCAGGAATCTTAGAGCGATTGTCCACAAACTAAGACATTTGAAAATCGTGGGAAAATATTTTGCAACTCATAACTAAATGAAAAAGTCATGTTGTTCTTACTTTCATGCAGTGTTCTTTGTTTGCAGCAATACCAAGATACTTGGACTTTTTCTCAGAGTGGGACTTCGCAGCTCGATCAGTGGCATACTGCATATCACTTTGTAATTTAATTATAACTGGAAGGCAAGGAAAACATCAATATATGCAGCTTCTGAGATACAGATGCAATTCAATAATTCACACTGATGTAATTGTACATTGTGGCAGACTACTGCTTTATAGGATCTTAGAGGACTTTGCTGGAAAGTCTGTAATAAAAATGATCATTGCTTTAAAACAATATTCGACCTGTTCTCCTGGAAAAAAAACCAAAACTAAACAACCTTCCTCTGTTAAGAAAACATAGAGTTTGCTTATCTTTTATCAGATATTCCACCTATTTTAGTTTATCTGCTTGTTTTGTACTTAAACTGCCCATTTCTAATCAAGCAAGTGTTAAGTGCTTTTTAGGCAGCTGGTCCATTTTGTTTCCTCTGCCATTTTTGCTATTGCCCGTGACAGATCTTTTTCTTAGACTGCTAAGCAATGTAGAAGGCTAATCTAGAGCAGCATTGCTCTCCCTGGGTGATTTAGATGAGACCAATATTCATTAACATTAGTACTTCACCACACAAGGGACAGTGCTTTAAAAAAAACTCTAAAAGACAGACCAGCAGATAAGTAGGAAATGTTACCCACATGGATAAGACACAGCACGTTATATTTCTACACCCTCTTTGGACAACCCATGTTGGTTTTAATTACTCATATTGCATTTTTTTTTTCTTTCTGTCCAGCTGGAATGTCTTCTGTTGTAATTTGCAACCATTGTCTCTTCTTATTTTGCTGTAAGCCTCCTTGATCCTGTTTGCTAAACTCTTCATTCCTCCTGGCCGCCACAACTTCTCCCTGGCCCACTTCCAATCTGGGCTTACTCCCAACATTTTTCCTTCTTCTCCTGCTGTCAGATTCAGTTTCTGATAGAAATCACGTGTCCACAATGATTTCTTTCATCTTTACCTTCACCAATATTATGTCAGATTCTTTTTTCATAACATCTCTATGATATGGCTTTCCCTATCCATGTAAATAGCTAAAACATTCAGTAATGCTATGATCATGCTGTATCTTTATACTGCAACATCCTTTGGTACAAACCAAGATATTTCTCTGAAGATTTTCATAAACTTTTCTTCAGAATGAGGTGGGCTTGTTTGGATTTAGGAAAAAAACACAAAACACTCTAATTTATCTGTCTCTACTAAATTCTTTTCCATTTTCCTCAGTTCCCACTTTTCTCAGTTTCCTATGCCTTATAGCAGCCAATCACATGAAGCCAAAACATGCTAAAGGAAATTTAAAAATATGGAAAAATGTCAGTGTAACTGGATTTTATATATTGAATGTTATATACACAAGCATAGAGCACTCTGACTGACTGTACTTTTCCCTTAATTGATGACATTGGGGAAAAAAAAGTTTTCATTAATCTAGGAATATTACATTTTTTTGTGTAAGCATTAGAACAAAGACAGAAATGGAAACAGTTTGAATTAAGTTAAATGTTTCATTCTGAAATATCTGAGTTGCATTTGAGTGCATGGAGGTTTTCATTGTTTTATTGCAATGAAATATTAAAAACTTAGAACAGCTACTATCTTTCTTTTTTTTTTATACAAAATAACTAGAAAGAACAAGGTTTGTCCTAAATACTTGCATCTATCTATATTTCTCACAGGTGGAAAGAATTTGATTGAAAAATGTCATTTGTCCTTATTCAAATTTAAAAAAAAAAATATATATATTCAAATAGGTCCACAGTCTCATCTATTTATTTTGTGAAAAAAAAGTAACAGATGCAGTAGACGAGGCACACTTAATTTTCAACAAAAACTAAGCCATTATACATTAATCATTAAGTCTACAATGGTCTTTACTCAGTAACTCCAGTGGCTTCACTGAAGCTAAGCTACAGGATTCAGAAGAGCTGAGTTCTGATATACGTTTTGAGTTATTTCTACCTTGCTTTAAGTCCCACGAGTTGAACATTTCTCATGGGCTTGAGGAATACTTGATTTGTTAGGCTATGATTTTTTTTCTTTTTATCTTTTACTACTTGCTCCTGATACATATTAAAATAACAGCCATGGTGAGATGACAGATGACTGCCTTTAGAACAGCAGTGGTGTTACACGATACCAATACATTCATAAATCAGAAACTAGATTAAAAAAAAAAAAAATTACTAGAATGTACCTAATCTATTTTACTAATGGCTTTCCAAGCTGAATTTAATTAAAACAGTGAAGGTTTCAACACATGGAAAGAAAATGAAATAAACACCATGAAATGGTAAGGTCAAAAGACAATTATTCATGATGACATCTTAACAGCCCTCAAGATCAAGAAGATGACCGCGAAAGTGAACGTCCTCAAGAAATTCAAAGTTTTCAGCTTGAGTAGATGGAGGTTTGTTCCAGTTTCTCCTACTACCTGGCAATCTATACAGCTGGAGTTTTGATATTCGCTGGGAACTTTGGGAAGATCACCGTCCACTTTGTTTTGAGCCTGGCATTCCCTTTCTGATGGGTTAACTATTTCAAAGTATTCTTTCACTATCTTACCTTGAGAAATGCTGCATTGAAACATTTTTTTCAACTGAAAATACAGTTTTTACATGTCTGAAAGGTTCTTTATTTTACTCTGAAATGTTTCATGCTACCATCAGAAGACTAGAAGGTTGGCTTGACCTCAACTTTCTTGTTCTCTGAAACACATTTCTTTGAACAGACCTGAAATGTTTTTTTTTTTTTAAATTGAGTTAACATTACACTTTTTGGTGCCTTATATTTGGACCACCAAAATTATTTGAAACTATTATATGAGAAAAATGCTGAAAACAAAAAAAAAATTGTATTTGAAACTAAAAATACAGTTATCTTGGAAGAACTGAAGAATTAGTTCTTTTCACCCTGAAAACCCCTTAGAGATCGATCAGTATAATTTGCATTTCTGAATAGCATTTGGCCATTGAAGTGAAAAGTATTGACAAACACAAAATGCATAAAAAGCTATTTCTTGTTTACCTGTTTCTTTCTGGGATTTTTATGTCATATTTGTGTTTTAAACTTTCATTTTCTTATCCTTCTGCAATCGTCATCAAAAAGTTTACAGCTCATGACAGCATCCATTTAACTATGTAGCCATTTGTTAAAATCCTTCAAGATTGATTATCACCTGTTTTACTGATGGGTTTCCTTGCCAGTTTTAATATGCTTGTTCATTTCTCCAAGGTAACTGCATGTCATTTTGCACATTACTTTAGACTGAATTGATAATGACTTTAATCTATTGATAATTTGATAATGCAGCCCTCAAAATTATATTCCAGCTGCTTGCACTTTGCTTATTGGCCACATCATTTAGCAGGAGGAATTAATTGTGAAAGACTTGCAATTTTATATAGGTAAATGTGGCTAAACCTGTGTATTATCATGGAGCACGTCTAGAGGAGCTCCCCTGAAGTTAAACTGGATTTATACAATTAAACTGAGAAAATTTATATCTGAACGTGTAAAAAATTAGTAAAATACCATAGACAGTTTTAAGCCACTCTGCTGGCTGTCAGACACTCTATTTAAATTAAAAACAAAAAGAAAATCAGCTTACAGGGTAAGAATAAATATTATTTGGTTTTTTGCAACACTTATTTTCCACAACAGAACAAATGGCTCTTTGCATTGACTTCGTATTGCCAGCAGTTTCTGATCAAGGGATAATTATTTCAAAAACTATTAAGTTCAGTCAAGCATCTTGATTTACAGAGTAGTCTGAGCAAATATAGAAAACCAGTATCTTTCATTGATTTAATTAATGTCACTATTCTATGCTCTGAAGACAAATTTTTAGGCTCGCTCTCCTCTTTGTATTGACCCTGGAGTTAATACCTAGCTAAAGCACATCTAACTGGGACTTAAGGAGAATATCTAGCAAAAATAAGACCATATGCAAAGTATGCAATGTGATGGCCAGTAAGGCATGTTGCATCATTTACAGCAAGCAAACACAGTTATATGCCCTCTGCACCCTAGGTTGTATCTCTGCCCTGTGCAGCATGCACGGATGAGCAGTGTTTTGCAACTTGTGAGACGTTATCACGTGATAACCTGCTTGAATGGAATCACAGGGGAATGTCAAGCCCACTTTTATATGCATTAGAAAGAATGGAAGGAAATTTAAATTTCCTTAGTTTCAACAACTCTAAGTAGACCAAGAGATACTACCATTCACAGTTCATTCAAAATGACTGCATTTTAAAGAGTCAGATTTCACACTTCTGAATCACATAGGTTAAAAATGAATTTAAAAGTGCATCCACAGAACTTAGTTTGAGTCCAAAAGGTTTAGGAATGAAAAATACGAATCACAAGCCAGATTCTCAACTGACATTAAATCAGTAGGACTCAACATCAACGGAATATCTGGCTCCAGCTATATTTTTCATTGGCAGTGAAATATATGTATACACACACACAGCTTGGAGTAACAATGGAGGATTTAATTAAATAGAGGTTAGAAGTGCTGACTCAACATACAGCGCCATTAAGTGAATTCTAATGAATTATTTTAAAAGCATAATTTATAAGTGAAAGACACTTACATGTGTAACTACACATACCAACCATCAGCAGAATGAGAAATACAAGTCTATTTGGAAGACCACAGAGTATACATATTGGTAATGTCTACAAAGACATGCTTTTAAGTGACTGAGCACAAACTCTTGGATCAAGCTGCACACATTGGATTTCAAATCTTCCATCCTACCAAAAACTAAGCACAACCAGATGGCAATTCATATCCTAATATTAACAGTTTACTTTTCCTCTCTTCTTCCATAACAAATTGCTGGCAGTTCTTGATGGGCTTTGAAAGAAAACTGGGTGATCTATAAACATAACATGATTAAATCTAACAAAGGATTTTTTGAAGGGGAGGAGGAGAAAAGAATTTTTGTAGCACTGTTGAAGACAACGTCTGCTGCTGGAGGTAGGACAGGGTGCTTCTATCATCAGTTTATGGCAGCTTTTCTCTTCTCTTGAATGGCATGTTTATTATTAATTCATTTGAAACTCAATGAAAATAGTTCATTACCAACTAGCCAGGAGTTTACCATTCTTTAAGATTTCAGAATTAGGGTAAGGAGATCTGCAACAGCTTTTCACTTATAGGACTGGAGAAAATGTATCCAGCTAATTAAAGGCAGAACTTTAAGTTTAAACAGTAAGAAAGGGCTGGAGTACCTTGCTCAGAACTCCCTTCTGACTCTGTGTCCTTTCTTCACGAAGCCATTACAAAAACCATGAATTCTTTATAATCTGGTGTTTTGACACTTCCTAATCTTGAGTTGTAAATTGAGAGCTTAACACTTTATTCCATTTCTTTATTAAAACAATATTGTCATGTGCAAAAAGGATACAACACCCTGTGATCTTCTTTGCACCAAACTATACAGGAAAATGCTCATCAACACCAGCATAATTAGTATTTTACTTCTTCCCATTTCTAGCTGACAATTACAAATTCCAAACACCGTATCTTAATGAGGATATATCATCTTTCCTGACTGTAAAACCATGACGCTTCAAGACTGCTTTCACATTACAATCCGCCTTCTCCCTCCTTTTTCTGCATAAAACTCCTGGTTCATCCTGTCTGAATACTTCTGAATTAATCTTCAATGGCCTTTTGTATCTTTCTGATTTATCGTTATGAAAATGAAGAGAAACATTGGAGACTGCAGGACACACCCATAAAATAAGAAGGGAGAAGAGATAATATTGTTGTTGTTGTTATTATTATTATTTTAGAAAAACTGAGAAAATTGAAGTTATCCCAAGAATGGGATAACTATACCTGTATGAAACCAGTTCTTTCAAAGAGTAAATATGGTCTAATTGCTTATTAAGTACTATTAATTCACCAAGCAAAAGGAAAGCACTATTGTAAGTTGGATTTATGAAGAGATACTGCTCAAAAAGGTCTGTTGTGCTGTATAGGAGAACACAATGCTTTGACTTCGTATTTGTTAATATTTAGAATATTTTATATCCAGAAAATCTAACTGTTCTCCACATACAAAATGCAATACATCCGAGCTCACCAAAGCAAGTTAGCAAGGCACCAGCTAGAACCAGATTTGCAGACAGTATCACCCTGAAAGGAGGAAGCACAGAGATTTTAAGGGCATTAAATACAGGTAAAAGCCAAAGTTTCTGATGGGATGTTCACTCAGTGACATGTGATGTAGATGAAAACCCCTATTCCCACAGCACATGAGTGTCTCTCCAGCCACAGTGTACCTCTTAAAGCTGAAGGAAGGGAGACCTTAAATATTTCCAGAGTGGCCCTGTTGTAGATTGGAGAGAAAAACCACAAAAATCCTATAAAAGTGAAGGGAGAGGTGCATTTGGGGCAATTTGACAGATAGTGTTTTTCTAACCTTTGGGATCTTCAGTGTGTGGTGGGCTCTTGGAGGATGGGGAGCTATGCTGGCAAGGCACCGCACCACTGGATACCAGAGCCACCGTCTCGTGTTCCTCATCAGACTAAGTTCAGAAGCCTTTTTCCTGTGAATGCACAGGAAAATTAAATTCATGAGCCAACACTATGTCTCATACGCATTTTTGAAGAGTTCAGAAAAATGCGTCCAGAAATGTCAGTGGTTTTGTTCTCTCCTGTTTCTTGCTGACCTGCTGTGTATAACCTTTTCCTGACTTCACGCTCGGTTGACATCTGGTTACCATATGTTTGCATTGTTATTGCTCTACCCTTTTATTGTAGACTGTGCATCCTGATAGATATCAATCTACAGTACATGCACTCTTTTATACAAAAAGTACATCTTAAGTAATTGTCAGAAAAAGTAAAGAGCTGAAAAGTCTAGAAAATAAGACAGCCCAAATTCAGGGTTATGGTAGGAAACCAGGCAGACAATCAGTCAGTAACAGGTTGGTTAAGTTGTTGCTTTTTTTTTTTTTTTAACTAAACAGAATTAATTTCGTATTTTGATTAAATAGGGAAGAACTGTCATAATAAACACTTGCTTGAACTGAGGCAGTTCAGCTAAAGACTTATTTTTTAGTCTTCATGAGGAATATATTTAAGCTGTATTATTTCCCCACACACAAAACAAATTTTTCTCAGCTGAATGTTCCCATTAACTTTAGCTAATTTACTTGTTAATTTGCCATTAGTAACCTTGAGCTTCAGAGACAGAGCAAGATGGAGCCATATCTCCTTAAAATTTGTGTGAAGGCATGTTCCTCGACCATGGGAGGCTGAGCTAGAGTTAGTATTTTTATAGCTTTGTATTTCATAACATCCCAATATTTGCTGATATTCAAAAATATTGATGGCATAGCAAGAAAGCCTATATCTAGTATGACGTCCACTGCAAAACATTTGAGTAAAGCAGCTCTTCATAAGGCCTAGTGTAAGATCAGCTGTAATTGCTCATGCAGATGTAGAGATGCTCTGGCAGTCGTTCCATACTTGGAGGGCCCATTGATTTCAGCAGGAATTTTAAATAATGGATGAGTGAACATGAGGTCCCCCAGGGAAAAATATATCATGCAAACAATAATGAGTAGGAGATCACTCACTTTTGCTTTGAAAAATTCAATTGTCTGTACACTGTTTTTACTGCCATGTGAGCAATGGGAGAAAATCTGTCTTACGGAGGTGCTTGTTTTTACACTAGGATTACGATGTAAGAGCTCCCAACACTGGAAGGAGAAAGCTTGAACGTCAAATAGCTGTGGGATAAAGCATGAGTGGGAGTGCTGACCTCAGTTACAGACCACTCTGAGCACATCAGAGCCTCCCTCACCACGGGACTATTTGAACCACAACATTAGTCTTGTTCCCGGTTTTGTGCCCCTGGCACTATGATTAACTAAAGACTGTAGTTTAATATTTTCAGTGTTCCAGGCACATTAATCAATTTGCAAAGTTTGTGCAATCACTCACTGTGACAGCTCTGCCATGCCCATTTCGAAAGCGAGAGTCACCACGGCAACATATGAGATAAACTGCTTCACAACTTTGCAGAACTTGCTGGGGAAAAAGAGGTGGAGTGGAGGATGCTGCAGAGTGCTAAATGGTTTCATCGCTCGTGTGGTTCTCAGCTATCATGCTACGAACACAGAGAGAGGCTGCCTGTCAGACAGAGCAGGGCGAGTCAGCAGAGACTCATTCTATGTGACATTCCCATGCCATTCTTCACCAGGTCACTCAGGCATTATAAGGAACATGGAAATCAGACAAATACTTGAGCAAATTTCTGATTCACTACTGGAGAAGTTTTCATGCCTCTACCTGGTGTTTTATTCCTTATTAGAACACTAGAAATAGTCACACTATTGAAATACGTAGTAGACCAAAAATGCTGCACCATGACATTGGTCCCAGAGCTCAAACATGTTTTTCACCTGGCTTACAGTTCTTCAGAAGTGCTGCATCTCTCCTTTTTGGTGGCTCACAGCACAAGTCTGTCCTAACTCTGCAGTAAAGTGGACTTTCTTTCCTTGAAAACAGAATACTATGTATTTTAACAAAAAGACCATTTTATTGCTAAAGCAATTGATCCAGGCTGTACGGAATTAAGCAGCCAGCTACAATCATATTTTCTCCAGCTGAGTTTTATCTGATTTCACTTAGTGTGTTTTTTAATGTGGTGGAGAAGTTGGATCTGACAACCTGCATGGGTGGTTTCAACCACTGAAGTCTCATTAGGGTCATGTCAGAGAAGACGTTAATGCTCTTTTTTTTTTTTGGAAGCAGAGAACAGAAATCTCTTCCAAGAGGTCAGCGCTACAAAAGGTGCTAGTCCTCAAGCTTAACCTTTTGCCTAAACTCTTTAACCCAGAAGTAAAGAAACCACAGGTAAGAGGAGTATCCACCCTTAGGAATGAAGACATCTATGTCATCACTGACATCACAAGGGCTCCTTTCTTTAAACAGAACATATTCTCTAATTTCCCCTTTCCACCTCATCTCCTCCCATGAGCTCTCATCTTTTGATTCAGTCACACACCTTTTCTCTGGTGTCTTTTCATTTTCATGCTTTCCAAAATGCACCAAGCCACTGCCTTGCTAAAGAGTTATGCACTTTTATTAAATATCCTTTTATTTGCCTGGCCCAGGTACTGTGCATCTGGTGGTACAATAGTGAAGCTGCTGCTCAAGAACCTGTCTGTACATTACATTGTGCGTGTCAAATAAAAACTGGAATCAATCTTAGCATTTTGGATTGAAAAAAAAAATCAGAGCCTGTTCTATAGCCGTGCACTCAAAATTCTTTAAAAAAAAAATATATATGTCAGACAGCATACATTCATATCTTGTTTTTACTGACAGACAGTCAGGATGCACAAAAGACCACCAAGTCTGCAGAGCACACATCCTGTGCTGCACACACAAGTGATCTCAGATTCTGGCTTGTGTTTTAATCGCTGAACTATTTTTCTTTTCCCTGTACGTTTCTCCCGTGTCTACAACTTGTACGAAGTGCATGTATGACTATAAAGAATCTATCAAAACACAGCAAATGACTAAGGAATAAAGGAAAGGTTTTACATATTTGGAGATAAAGTGACATAGAGGAGGTTTAATGATGACACTTGCTAATACACACATTTCTGATCAGACTACTAAAATATTTTCTTAATAGAGAGAGATCAGCAAAAACTATTTTTCAACAACAGCCAGTTTTTAAAAGAAAGAAAGAAAAAACCACAACAGTTTCAGGGAAATAAAATTGTCAGTAAATTTGTACTAAATTTGATTAATAGGATTTTGGGAAAGAGAGAAAACAATGGACTATGGAGGAAGAGGATAGGAAGAAACAGAGAGGTTTCAATATTTTCCAGACTAGTGCTTCAACTTGTTGCTGTAAATTATCAATTTAATTTACAAATCCAGCAACATTTTAAAAACAATGCAAAAAAGAACAAAAAAAAGGAAAAAAACAAACAAACAGAAAAATAGTGCAAGGAGACAATTGTGACTGACATGAAAGGAATTCTCTCCACCCTCTTTTCCACATTACTCACAAAACTGTAATGTAAGAAAATGCAGCCAACATATCCATAGTGGTTACAAACGTATTTTTAGAAACTAGAGACAGACTTACAATGTACTGCTCTTATATTTCAAACGTTAACAAGTAACTATTGTTGCAGAGGGACTTGCCTGCTCATACATTTCTCTCACATTCACTGGCCCCTCTGGAGAAGAACTCTGCTGAACTTTGGAATAAAGTTCTGCTCTCCCTGCAGAATTCCTGTCAACAAAGGCTGAACTGTAAGCATGACTCTTGCACTTCAATTACTTAATAAAGCTGGCAGCTACTCTCCTGGGAGCATGATCACTTGCCTTAAATATTGCATCCTGTATGAGAAAAAAAAACAGTAGCATGGATACTCAGGAGAAGAGTGGGAATCAAGCAGCTGTTCCAGTGAAATCGAATGAAATTTGAATTAACTGATATCTGCTGCAGATCTGGCCTAGACGCAGTGCTTTTTTTTTTTTTTTTTTTTTTTTTTTTTATGAAATAAGGTGCTTTTAGCATAACAAAATGCAATAAAAGCAAATGCCTTAATTAAAAGGTATGATGCTCTGAAAGTGATCCTGCCTACTGCAGAGTTTGCTGAAAACGGAAAAGCAAATCTTCCTCTTGTGATTAAAAATTAGTGTGTAACAGGTTTCCTTGCTGTGCACTTAACAAAACAGGTAGAGACACAGGACAGTTGCTTTGCTCACAAATCTTAACAACTGGTGCAATCTCCTCTGCTCTTATGGCAGGAAAGATGTGCTGATGTTCTCCCCATTATTTCTGTGTCCTTTTGCTACCCCAGCAGAAAAAAAAAAAAAAGTGTCACCACAAAGCAGCAGTAATATCTACTTTCCTAAATGAAGTCCAAGGAAGGATATATAAAAATTCCTTTTATTCTGAAACTGGATTGAGCTGTTGGAGTGAACTCTTTGTCTAGAAGGGACCACTCCAGGATTGGCAGAAAGAAATTCAGATTTTCTTTTTGCTGTCACTAAAAGGATGCAGAAGCCAAGCAGACATGTAACCGGCAGGCTTATTTCCTATTATCCCCCTGTCTGGTCAAACAAGGATTGGGACAATTTTGCCTAATACAAACAGTCAGTGGTGCATTTGAAATATCCATTTAGAGAGATTTCAGACTCTAACTCTATTATGCTTCTATGGGACTCATGCTCTTATAATAGTAAGGATTAAAAAAGAAAGCAGCTTGCTACCATATCCCAATTTAAACTCTGAAAAACCGTAATTTTTTTTCTCAAGATCTCTGCAAGTGAAGCATTTTCCTTTCATTTATTGAATTCTGCAGTTCACAATAACAGAGTAAAAATTTTCTCTAACCTGAACTAATGAACAATAAATCATTTAAAGCATGCAAACGCAGTTCAGAGAAAAGGAAAAATCAATTGTAACTCACTGGGTTTCCAAAGTAGATTTTTCTGCATGATGTTCTTCAGCTCTCCTTTCCACAATTTTCAAGAATTAAACAAAAGAAAAGAAAAAAAGGAGATAGTTTTGTTTCATCATATAAGATGTTAAGCAGCAGTCAGGCCAAGAGAAAGAGGCCTAGAAAGTAGAAGAAAAAAAAATGTAACTATCTCGATTTGAAAATATTTCATACATATTTTCTCTCACAAAAAATATTTTCCCTTCTAACTTCCCCAAAAGCACTAAATAATATGGCTCCATTAAGCTTATTAAAAAATCTTGGTAACATTATAGAATGAAATTAAAACCATCAAGTTACATGATAAGAAAATTAAGACAAATTATGCTCATTTTGGTCTGCTGTTCCTCTCTTCTACTGCAGGACAAGAGTGCTGGAAAAACCACATGTTGGCAATAGGAAACCTAACATTAAATTGTGCAGAAAAAGTTAATTCCAATAAAACATTTTCCTCTTGGATTATGATCCATCCTCCAGCAATATTTTATATTTATTTAATTTGCAGCACACATCTAATTATAAATATTAAAACTGGATATTCGTGCTTCTGTGGAAAGACAAGCCGTGGCTGCAGGCTCACTGCATGCTCAGTGCTTTTTATCTGTTGTAGTACCTCCTGATTTTGAAACAAGATTCTTCTTTCTATTCAAGTAGCTTGAAGTTCTTCATATTGGCAAATACTTATCTCTTATCCCCTCTCCTTTTTCAAACTGATAAACTGTTGTAATGTACATTTGAAAAAAAACTTATTTAAACAGGTGCTTTCCAGTGTTTAGCCCTAAAATTTAGGACCTTGGTAAAGAGTAAATAGAAGGGTTTGATTTTCATAAGACAAGTTACACTCAGAGACTTAGAGCTCCTTAAAGAAAAATCCAGAACCAAGTACCTGACACTGATAACTGCTCTTTAAATTCTTGAATATAACCAGTAGATTATAATATAGGCTAATAAGAAACATTTGGCAAGAAATTAGATTTGGTTTTGGTTCAATGTGATTAACAACCAAATGAACAGCGGTTGTGTAAAAACAAAGATTATAAAAAACCAGATCTCACTTACATAGTATTTTGATAAAATGCAATTTGCAGACCAGAGTAAGTTTTTGTCTTTCTAGAGAATAGTCAGTGTTGTGTTTATGAGGTTACTAACCTTACTGCGTCTGTTACTGGAGAGAGAGTGTCTGAAGACACTTCAGATAGTCAGACCGAGGACCTTCAAACCGTCTGGCAGCCCAATGCAAATCTAAGTAAGTAACTACGCTTTCAGTTTTAATTGATCTATTTTCACACATATGTAATTATGTAAGCTGTATTACCTTGCTCAAGGCTTACTGTAGTATATAAACATCTAGTTTATATACAGGACGTTTCCTTTGGCTTAACAGTCTTTCATGAGGAAATTGTATCCAATAAAACAGGCACTCTAAAAAAGTAAATCTTCAGGGACTAATATTTAATGGACCATGTGAAAAGAGGAGTATGCCCAAATTGATAGAGGAGATTCTGTTTCATTTATGAGTAACTTACTTAATAAACACAAAGTTGTATATATCTCTCAGACGTTTGCATGTAAACAAGGTCATCTGAAGAGCACGTATTTCTCAGTTTGCATTGGTAGTTACATGCTTAAACAAAAATCAAACATCCTTTTCTAATCATGGAGAACTTGTAGACTGTAAAAACTGAATACAAGCTGTGGATTTAGCCCTATGCAAGTGTAGGGTCTAAAACATTGACATTAAATACCGGGAGCAAACAGTAGTGTAATCGTATCAGGCACTGCAGTAATCAGGTTCCTTTTTGTTTTAAATAAATTTTTCCATAGTGGAAAAAAACAATAAGAAGTTGACTTTGCTCTGAGAATGTACTGGTAATAAAGATAAGACAGGTCCTGCACTAAATGACACAACACTCATCTTTATAGCTTCAGAGGTCAGCAGGAGATAAGGTAGGCTTTAGAAAGAGATGATGCTGCTTTACAAAGCAATGATAACAATACATTCACAACAAGGTGAATTCTAACCATAAATTTTCTGACTGGAAGGTAGGAGATAACAAAGAACTAATCTTTTAGGGAGTTGCAACTACTCTGTGCTTTCCAGTTATTCATTCAGCACAAAAACGCCTTGCAACGTAATCTCCCGGACATACAGGTACCAACATTTTATGATCATTTATCTCAACTTGCTATAATATCACAGCTAGTGGCATTTCTGAACTTGGCTCAGAAAATTATTTTTCCAGAGCTTCCTTTTCCTTAGGAAGCTGAATGGACTCAGCTCTGAAATGAGATCTGATTATGGAAGAGCTGTGCTCTTCGACTGGGAGAAGCATAACGAGTGTAAGCAAACCTCAGCAAATGCAAACCATGGAGTGGGTGAAAGATAGCAACATGGTCCAAAAATTCAAATTTTATGCTCACAAGGCTACTGCAGAGCAGACCACTATTTCAATCAGCTTTGCAGTGGACTCTACCTATCTTTTGCACAAAAGGACAGGGATACAAATTTCAGTCTCCTTTCAGTATCCTGATTGCCCCTGGTCTTCCTCTGTGACCATCGTGCTGCTCCAGCCATTATCCCAGCTAGATTCTACCTGAGTATGCTCGGAAAGCCCAGTGGCGTGGGGCAGTTAATAGCGCCTGCAAGGTGCTTGTATGGCTTTATTTATTGAGACGCGTTTTTCTGTTTCAGCATTAGATCCAGATCATTTAACCAACAAAAATGCAACAGCCACCAGATGTTATGTTGTGCTAGTGACTAATTATCAAAGAACATGACAGACATGTAATTTCTGAGGGTATTGGGAAAGATTTAAGGAGCAGAACAAGCAAGAAGTGAGATTAAGAACTCATGAAATTCAGGAGAAATAATTGGTTTGTTTTTTGGAGTGATGTTGTAACCTGTTCATAAAGGCATAACATCAAATGACAGTGTTGCTGAGGCTGAAAGGTGTCCCTGGAGACCGCCTAGTCCAAATCTGCTCTTTGAGCGGGGTGAGATGGAGCAGGTTGCTCGGGACTGTGCACAGTTGGGTTCTGAGTATCTCCAAAGGTGGAAAAACTACAACCTGTCTGGGCAAGCTGTGTCAGTGTTTAATCACCCTCATTGTAAGGTGTTTACATGAAACCCTTATGTTTACATGAAATTTTCTGTATTTCAATCTGTGCCCGTTGCTTCTTGTTCTGTTACTGGGTACTACTAAGAAGAGTCTGACTCCGTTGTCTTTACTCCTCCCATCACGTATTGATACACATTGATAAGATCTCTCTGAACCTTCCCTTCCTCAGGCTAAACAGTCCCAGTTCTCTCAGCCTCTTCTTGTATGTCAGATGCTCTAAGTCCCCAGTTACCATCATGGCTGGACTTACTCCAGTATGTCCATGTCTCCCTCATACTGGGGAGTCCAGAACTGGCACAGCACTCCAGATGTGTCTCATCAGTGCTGAGCAGAGGGAAAGGATCACCTCCTTTGACCTGCTGGCAGTGCTCTGCCTAATGCAGCATAGGATGTTATTGGCCTTCTTGGCTGCGAGGGCGCACTGAGGGCTCGTGGTCAACTTGGCGCCCACCAGGATCCTCTCTGCAAAGCTGCTTCCCAGCCTATCAGCTCCCAGGCTATACTGGTACACAGGGCTATTCCTCCCCAGAGGGAAACTTGTCATTTCTAGTGGCAAAGCTGTTTTAAGAGAGTCCTGTCACCTTTACCTTATCTTCAGTATACCAGTCTCCCTATGATAACAAGCAAGAAGGTGACTCACACACATTTCCCTTGATAGTTCTTTGCTAAAACTTCAAGTCAAGATCTGGAGAGGTGCACTGTTTTTAGTAGAATTGTAAAAGGAGGTCAGTGGCTGCTTTGCATTCTGTACTTTCAAAAGAAAATTGAGAAAGCGGCTAAAAAATAAACCTTTATTTGCCTATGTATCGTTTTTTATTACGAAATAAAATCATTTGTTGCTTCTTGCATCTTGTCAGGACAGGACAGTTAAGTCCCAGACCCTGCAATTCAATGAACTACTGCTATATTCCCAGCTGCACATGTTCCTGTCAGTTCTCCTGATTATTTACTCACTTGCATTTGATGTTGAAGCACAAAACTTTCAGGTGAGGCTGCCCTTGATGCAGGAAAGAGGAGTTCTTGGTGCAGCAGGAGGACAGCCTCCCCTCCACAGCAGCACTGAGACCTCCCTTCCCAGAAAGGCGGAGCAGCTAGAGGAAATTTTTCCAGCACTAAGACCTGCCACCATTTTTGCTTCTTTTTCCTGTATTGAATATTAACATTCCTCCTTTACCCATCAAGAAATACCCTTGATGTCCCATTCTTTTCTTGTCACTGATTCTTCAACTGATGAAATAAGTGGCAGCAGATCCACAGGACAGCATGATTTAGAAATTATGCTTTGTGGCTGGTTATGACTTTCAGAGCAAAAATTTTAGGCTGTATTCAGACTCAGGCAAGCTTTACTCCATCAGTTATGTAGAGATTGTGCTTCTAAGTTTGCCTGAGGACAGTGAACATAAGGAGAGGGGTTTTTTCCTCTTTTTTTTTTTTAACATAAGCTTGAGTTGTGACAGTTGCATATCAAAACATAGAGTATTGGTTGCCTGCTCCAGCTCAACAAGTGAATTCATCTTTCTCCCTGTTTTTCCTCCTAGAAATTTCCCCATGAATTTGCCAAACCTCTCCTCTCCACACTGCACACCAGGCTTCCAGCTCTCCTTTTTGGATGTTTACCTTCCTCATTGTCAGACTTTGAACTCACACATCTACTAAACGTTAAACATGTGCTTATGCATTATTCTTAGTAAAGACTTTGTATTGAAATGTGCTGTTTAAGCAACTTAAGCAAAGATAAATTAGGGAAATAATCTTGGCAGTTAGCAGACAATATTTAACAGCTTTGGTGTCAGATATCGCTAAGAAGTAACCATCTCCTGGGGGTTTCAGCAGGCATTGAAGATAATCTGAATTCCTCCCAGGAGGTGCTCGGAAACATCATGAGACTCCTTCTTAGTAATGAGGATTAGATGGGACACTGGTTGCGAGATCACACTTAGTGCAACCTTATCAGCTATTTAGATACAGGGAACAACGCTCCCACACAGCCACTATTAGTAGGTCACTGAAACTGTCATTAATCTTGTGCTGTTGATCTCATTCTACTGAGATTATTTCAGCTGGATAACCATATTGCAGAACACACAATTTAACTTGTTCTACAGTATCTGAGAAAAGAATAAGTGTTTTCAAGATTTAGAATGTTGTTGGAAAAAAAAAAAGAGCTGCTCATTCACTACAAGGAAATTTGAGATAATTAGCAATTGTACTTAATATATTGTATTATACAGTCTGCAGATGAAGCCAGATGCTCTGTCATGCTCTAAAGGCGTTGCAGCATTATGCCACAGTCCCTCTGCTTTGCCAGCCTCAAGGATCTCTTTGCCATTCACTGCTGCTACTGTCCAAATCTCGCAGCTGCTAAGTGAGAAAGAGGAGCCAGAGAAGATCATAAGGTCTTTGTTTCTTTCCATCATTTCATTTTTATATAACCCAGGTTGAAGCACAAGTATAGGTTAAGGCAAAATTCATTTTTTCCTTCTTTGCCTCACAATGGTTCCAGCAGCAATACTGCATAGCGATTCTGATTATTTCACAAATGCATAGGAGCTAATTTCAAAGCTGATCCATCAGGCTTAATGTCCCTGGAGTTCTCTCCAGGCAAGTCATTTATCCTTTATAAGGTTTCTTGTTTATTGCCTGACAAAGAACTTAGTCTTGCTGACGCCGTCAATAATTTAGAGCAGCTAGGAAACCTTGGCAGAAGCTTTTCTTACCTTTATTCCCCACAACGGAGACTCACTCACTGATGGGTTACGACATGAACTCTAAACTGAAGGCAATACAGAAGTATTTACTTCACTTCTATTCCTTCCCTCTGCTGCTACAGCATCATAGCCACTCCCTTCTTCATCAGTACTTAACATTTTTGCAGTGCTCTACATCTCCACAGAAGTGCAGAAATGTTAAATAAATCATACTGCAACCTCTGCAAGACAGGACTGCATTTGAAAGATGGCGAGAAATTTTCAGATGACATTTCCCAGGGAAATTCAGATCTACTAAAAATTAAAACTACTATTAAATTTCTAAGAAAACTGTAGCAAAAAAAAACCCCCACTTTCCAAAAATCCCCAAATTCCTACTTGTGCTTCACCTTTTAAAAGAATAGTTTCATTTTTGTTTGAAATAATTTCCCTTTAAAAAGATTCAAATACATTTTAAGTGCTGTATTCTCAAAAAAAAAGTGAAGGAAAATGAAAGAAAAAAAAAAGAGAGAAAAGAGAAAAGCTACTTCAAATCTTCAAAGTTTTATTTTTCCAGATCTGATAATTTCCTATAAGTTGAAAAAAAATAAATTCCAACTTTGATTTTCTTTGGAAATCATTTTAAAATACCAAAAGATCTTGTCATAAGGGAAATATTGCTCATAAAACACTCATTTCACTTTGCAGATAGGGAACTAGCAGACATAAACTAAATGATTTTACAGTGTCACACCCAAATCTGGTGGCATACCCTCCACTAAAGCTCAAGGTTAAGGTCTCTTCAAGGTTTAAGACTTTAAGTCTAGACTGCAGAGTCTGAGTGATTTGGCAGGACTCGGGATTAAAATCCCTCGTGAATGAGAGGATCACAGTTTTGCTTTTCCAAATACAGGTTTAAAATGAGTGGTTTGTTAACTCCCTTGCTTTCAAGAAAAGAAACTTTCACTTTTCTCTATTATAAGGTGTTTGAGCAAATAGAAGGAGGAAAAAGAAAGAAAAGAGGAGTGCCTGTACGGCAGGCTGCTGTACTTAAAATGCGCACAGCACAAAAACCAGTACTGCAGAACAGCTTGGGAAATCACACAGAAGACTTCTCCTTAGTATCTCCATTCACAATTGCTTTAGGAGGGTTAATCAGGTATTATGGGATGTGCCAAAATAAGTCAATTTCACAGTTATACAAAAATGGAGACAGTGATAAATGCAGTTTAAATAAGGTGGTGTATTAGATCAACTTGCTCAATGAGAAGACTGCACTGAATAGTTTCAAAGCCGAGATTTTGCCAGAGACAAAACTTGCATATCTCCATTTTTACACACACCTGGAATGACTGAGGTTCCTCTGTATTTTGTCGTTCTCTGCCATTTTAAATCATGTACAGTTCACTACAGAATGGAGTAGTAAAGTATGTTATAAATACTAAATATATAAAATAACATGCATATTGTGCTAAATGACCACTCTCTAAACTCTCTTAAGGTAAAAAAAAACAACCTTTATATGTTTTGGTTTATCTCTGTTGTAAATTCTTTTCCTATATCTACCCACTGGAGTCACAATTCCTATAGGCATTTATAAAGGAATGTGTATGAGCTCAAATTGAGATATATGATACTTATGATATCATCTCTACACAATATATTATCTGCAATATAAACATGATCAAGCTAATACTGCTGTAAAGGGGATAATATTCAGCTATAGCATTTGGATCTCAAGAAGATTAAGGCAATACTGCATATATGCTTTTAAAGGGAAACAAGTATATTAAGATCAAGCCAAGAAGTGCTGTTTACCTTATCAGACAGAGTTCCATACTGGAAGCAGGGAACTATAAGGATGCAAACAATGATCACAGGGCAAATTCTACCTTTCAATTCCCCTTTAGGATCCACTGAAGGCATAAGGCATTCCACTGGCACTGTTAATGTACCCATCAAATCATACCTGGGTGCTGGTATGTACAAATATTGAGCCCATTGATTTAAAAGTTAAGAGGAAAAGAGGACAAGCATAAATGCTCAGACCAAAACCCACTATGATGCATAAATGCCATTGATTTCAGTACTTAAAGAACTTCAGGTGATTGAAACCTTAGTTAAAACTGGGATGCTAATTTATTCTTTGTTATGAGGTCTCATATAAAATGAAATATTGAGGATTACCTAAGATGAACAATAGATCTCACTGATTTAAAAGTTTAAAGGGACATACAGATTTTAGGTCTTAAAGCAGATACTCAAAATCAATGAATACTGCTAGAATTAGCAGCCTCCATTTCCCCTCAAAGACTGTATCAACTTCATGTCACCTCACAGCTGCCTTGAGAAGATAAAGGTGTTGATATACGAGAAGCACGTGGGTACTTTAATGAAGCACAGCACTGAAAAGGCCACGGGGAAATAAAAAAAGTCTGAATTTACAAAGAGAATTAGAAGATCAGTAAATAAGTCATGGTGATACACATTGAATAATAAGAATAAAAGGAAACAGTGAATAGCTACTCATTTAGTGAGACACATTCATCCAGCGCACTGAATGAGGCAGGAGCCCCATGGAGAAAGCAGTATGCGATCAGGTAATTAAAGACTATATCATAATGCACACACACAAGGGAGCCAAATTAAACTTGCACAAAGCTATCAATGCAGCGTTTCCTAACTTTTCCACATTTGACTTTATAACCTTAATACTCTTTTAACATAGCCATTTTTGTTTTGATTCTTTTTACGTAGTCATTGGTATACATTAACTGTGAACAAATTTTTTTATTCTTAATGATCTAGCATTCATGTAGCTTAGCTGTAACTTTCCACACACTGTGGAAATGTGGTTAGGGAATGCGAACAATTGGATATAGACTTGGTAAAAAGAAATTAAAGGCCTCCTGGTAAAACTATGAAAACAAACATTAAAGCACTGACTCACATAAAACCATATACATGCATGCACAAAAAGGAGATATCAACTTTTCCAACAAGTTCTTAGCTTGATTTTCTAAAGGAGCACAGTTTCTGTGATTATGATGTCTGGTCAGCTACCTGTCTGTTTGTTCACCAGTCCTTCTCCTTCCAAATAATTCTCAATGTGTTTGTTAATTATAGAGCATATATGGGAAAAAAAAAAAGTGAAGGTGTCAAAGATAAGTAATTTTTACAGATTTCGTGAAAATTGATGGTTGAGTAGAGGTAAAACTCTAAATTAGTGACCTGAACAGTAAAGGCAGGCAGAACTTGGCCATTATACACTCTGCTTTTCAGCATAAATTATGGGTAACTATGTTGTGATATGTGAACAGGAACTCAACAATAAATAAGAAGTTACAGAATTTTTTTTCATAAACCTTTGCTGTCCCTCACTGTTATCTTTCTTATTGATGGATTCATTCAAAATCTGAAAGAATCAGATGGCCAAGCACGGACTGCCCGTAGAGTCATTCTTACTAAGTGCTGCAGGGCATGCAAAGGACGCTGACATGGAAGGCAACCTTACAACCATGCTTGTCCTTTGGCTACTTACTTGGAACAAGGACCATGCGCAGACAAGGTAAGATGGTATTGAAGGTCTGGGAGGATTATATTCATGACTAGCAAGCCACAGAAAATACTTCAGTCTTTGTTTGGGCTGAGATCATTACTACAGTCCACTACAGACTGAAAAACTTGTATGCAGAATCTGAGGAGCAGACTTCACTTTCTCATGACATTTCAACACATCCAGTGTTTGCCATTTATTTTTCTGTGCATTGTCTAAGACATTTCCATCCCTTTTCCTTCCATTTCCTCCTGCATTTACTACCTTTTTTGTAATCTCTCCTTACTCTTCTCCACAGACACAAGACAATTTTTCATTTTTACTGCCTGGGCTTACTTACAACCTCTGAGCTAGTAAGCTGATTCACATCTTCAAGCCTCACCTTGGAGGGCTCTGTTTCTCTCTTAAATTTAAAATAGCTTCCCACTGAAAATACTTTTTTAGTATCTTGTACAAAGGAAGTTTGCACTTTAGAAACTGCTTGGTATTGTGCTGTCCATACAAATGGAAGTTATGATTGCAAATAACAGAAGTAGACCAACCTAAATCCACTGACTCATTTTTAAAGATGTTATTTTTAAAAATTAAACCTAACAAAGCTCCAATGTAAATGAGGCTTATGCTATTATTCAGTTTTTAATCCATCTCAACTACATTTGACAGTTAGAAGTCTTAAGGATATTATATCCTGACATTTTTTTTTGTGTAAAGCGAAGCTGAGCAGACAGGAGAGGTTCCAATTAGCACCTTATCTGAGATAAAGCCACACCACGGGATTGGCAAGTGCAGGCTCAGAGAGCTTGTGCATCCCAGGCAGTCAACAAGGACCAGAACTGCTTTTGCGCAAGTGGTGGCCAAGCGGTACAGACAAGTATGGGGTATAGATGTTCATATCTATAGATATAGAACTTGGAGTTCACAGAGGACCTTGGGACAGTGCAGAAGAGGAGAGGGAAAGAAAGATGGAACGGGTTCTAACAGTGGTTATAGCATAGGTTCATGGAAAGCTAATAACAAAAGAGTTCATGGAAAGGAGGTTAATTTCCACTGGAAATGGAAAAAAAAAAAGATGAGAGATAGGAACCAGTTATTAGGAATAAATATTCACATTCAGTGTAGCAAAAGTTAACAGTGCACTGATCAAGGCTTGGTAATGCACCCATTACTCTTCCATATAGATCTTAATAATCTGGGCAAAAGGAAGAAAATAAGAGACAACAAAATTTGCAGGTGTCTTCTGCTTGCCTACCTTTACCCAATTACTTGGTATCAAGGTCTGTGGAAAAAAAAGTTTAATTTATTCAGAATTTCTTTTCCTCTAAGGAATTTCAGGATTGAAGTTTAGTATTATTTTTGACAGATAATATGAAGGTGGTGAATATCTGAAAGGGGAAATGACATTAAAAAGTTTGCGTAGCTCAGCAGCCTGAGCTGCTTTTGCAAATTCATAAGCTGTCATCTTACAGCACTTCGTGTTCAAAGACTGTATAGTTTGCCAGTGCAAAATAATGAGTTAAATTGATGAAATAATTTCTTTGGAAAAACAGTATCATAAGTTTAATCTTCTGACACTCTTATTTAGTGGATTTTTTTTGATAGAGAATGGTAGGCATCAGAGTAGGAATGTCTTTTTATTCACTAAAACAGGTGAGGAAGATGTTAACAACCATAACAAGGAACATACCCCTCAGATGGCCTCTGGTGCACCCAAAATTGCAGGCTATATGGATCTTTGGTTTTTTTTTGTTGAGGTAATTCTATTTTATGTATAAAAAGGTAACTATTCCCTATGGTGCAAGGTAAAATATACTGTGAGTCAGAACCATAAGCATTAGGAATCAGAAACAGATTTCTACCTGATAAGTTACTGACAGTTTTAAAAAGAAGGTAGTCAAAGTATTTTGGTCTTTAAATGGGTCTTGTACATAAAATTATCTAAATAGGTAAAACTAAGAACTTAATGAAAACGGCTACATTGGAAAAAAAATTTCTTAGTAGAAAATCTTGTGCCAGTTAACCAAGTTAGAATTACAATGTTTTAGGGAATTATATATATATGTATATACATAATCTAAGGATTAACAGTTTGCTAGTTACTAGGACTTCTTAAAAGACTATAACCCTTGTGAATGGCTTCTGGAACCATGTTCTTTGACAATGAAAGGTAGAGCAAATGTTTCAAGAGCCACACCATCTCCATCTTCAATATGATATTTCTCACAGCCTTGCGTATTTTTACATGCTTGTATTATTTTGAATGTCATTTGTGTATTTAAAGTTTTGTGCAGATATATCTCCATTTGTGCATACAGCTTGCAACTCATGAGACTCAGTCATAAATTTACCTAAATTTAGTGACACGCTGAAGTGAGCATATTCCTAGATTGCACCTAGTCCCTCCCACTCCTCCCGCTCCATAACTTCCTCTCCACGCTATAACTACTATTTACTTGGGTGGCACCCGATCAAACTTTTCCAGGATAAAATATACAGAATAAAAAGCACATTCAAAAAGCCAAAAACCACTTTAATCTTTGCAACTCCAACCTCCAGCAAAATACCACAATCATTTTAAGATCCCCTAATTTTTTTTTTTTTAAATCAGAAACTCTTCAGGAACCTGATTAATAGACATCATCTGCCTTGAAGTAGTTTTTCAAGGATGTCTCTGTCATTCACAGGGTGCAACTCCATGAGTTAATTTTCTGCTATGTCTGATATAGTTTTTAATTGAAAACTCTTCGTTAGTTCTGAAACAAGTTTTATAAGCACTGCTGAACTTCAATTCCAATTCTTTCTTTCAGCAAAGATGATTAAAATACAATTACTGTGTTCTTTGTAGAATATGAAGCAATTTTTAGTGGTGTAGCTGACAGGGGATATCATGAAAATGTCTTGAAATAAGTCATGTTAATTAATTGAGTTCTGGATCTTGCCTCAGATGTGCAAAAACTTTAGTTATAAAATAATGCTATATGTATATTTGCTGACAAAAACCAAATGAACACTCGGACCAGTTTTGTGGAGGAGAGCACATGCCCAATACAAATGTTACCAGTAGGAAAGAGTGCAGTGAGCTTTGATTCAGATTATGTTATGGTTTATGTCAGTAAGCTGTGGACACAAAAATTAAAATGAATACACAAATAGAAAACAAATTATTTAGATAAAATAAATAATTATTATATAAAATTAAATTCAAATATTATAGAACCAAAATGTGAAAAAAACCTTTCATTAGGATCATTGAAATGAAAACCTCACTATTTTGCATGAAAGAATTATTGACCAAAAATTATGTATCATATCTTGTTCTATTTTTAATTTAGTTTATATGTTATGAACACATGTACTTCAAATGAGAAAGGGTTATCCATTAACTGTTTATTAGGAAAGAAAAAAACATAAGGACAGGAAAAATAAAGAAAGAAAAGCACAGCAAAATATTAGACTAAATTCAAGCTAAGATAAAATAGAACCAAGTGATGAATAATGAATGCCGATCTCATTATATATCTAAAAGAACAAATCACAGCAGATTCTAGTTGAGTGAAATGCTTAATAACACAAATTCAAATCACAGATACTTTGACTGTATATGAATAGATCAAATTGTCTGGAGATGAGGTGTTACAAATATACAAATGTGTGTCCTCGTGGCAGAGATAAACCAGAGACAAGTGCTCTGTTCATAGTAACACAGAACATCTTGTTATCGTTAATTCACTGTCATTGTCCTTATTCTCTTACTACGAGCATGATTAGAGAAAATAAGATAGAGATGAAGCTTACAGGGGGTTTGAGCCAGAATTACCAGGCAGTATTGTAAAAAAGAAGAAAAAAAAAAAAAAAAAGAAAAAAAAAAAAATCTATCTTCAACTCATCCCATTTGATCTCATAATTAAATAGTCTACTATTCTACATCTGCCAGAAGTTGGACAAAATGACAACAAACGGCGTGAAAAGCCCCCGCTGTTCATGCCCTGCTACACACCCCTCCAGAGCTCCTCCATCTCCAGGTGAGGAAAAAAGGGTGTCATCATCTTCAGACCATAAATGAGAGGAGTAAAGACATCCACAGTAAAGGAATCCCACCCTCTGAGGAGCTGAGTGGACTAATTTTTTTTTTTTTTTTTTACATTTCTATCGATAATTTCCACTGTGGCATAAAGGTTAACAAACTCCTGCAATAATAGGGGCAGTATGCTTTGATGTCTAAAACAATGGGCTGTCCTGCTTCACAGCGAAATAGCTTGCTATTAGGGAGAAGGGAGACTGGTGAAACAGAAATCTATGAAAGCAAACAAGTAAAAGGCAGAAAAATAGGTTTGTCAACTAATAGCGGTGGGAAAAAGACAAAAAAGGAAGACAAAAGCCTGAAGTGTCCAAGTCCTATGATGAAGTTGCAGTAATATTTTCCATCCACTACTCCTAATACACTTTAAGAATCCTGGCCTAATATAACAGAAATTTTCATGAAGTAATAAAACTTCACAATACAGTATCAGACCAAAAGTTTGAGTCTATCTCATCTATTCCAGACCACTAGTAAGATAAGTATAACTAAGTCATATCGTACATATGGTGCCTAAGCTGCTCTTGAAGATCTCCAACACTGGGCACTCCATACCTTTCCTCCACTGAAGTGCTTCAGCATTCTTGTTATTGGAGTTTTTCCTAGTGTTTAACCAAACTTTCAAGCAGGAATTTGGGTCTCTTGCTGCTCCACATGGGTAATTTCCTTCCTTTTTGCAATAACCTTGTAAGTCCTTGAAGACTATTATCACAGCCCCTGACGTTTTCTCATCTTTAAGCTAACCAGTCACAATTCATATTTATCTTTCTGTCACGCATTTTTAGGCTGTGTTTTCTAATACATCAGTCATTTTTGTTTCTGTTCCCTAGACTACAGCTAGTCTATATCTTATTTGAAGTGAGCTGCTAAAAAACCGACACAGAAGTTTCAACAGACTCTTCTGAAACTTCATTGTGACCTTTACAATTTATTCTTATACTGAAGTGTACCTGTACATACATATGCACACATATACTTACATACATAAAGAGTATATTTTAAACAAGAATAGAGCCTGGAAGATTGAAATGATTAATATGCACCTTACAGGCTCTATTCCAGTTCAGACTGTGTTCCTTACATATCTGAGAAACACAAAGTGCTTAAAAGCTCATAATTATCACGTACACTGTTGTTATGATTTGCCATAAGGATTCAGATGTTCTATATCTGAACCTCTATCAGAGTCACCTGTAGCACAAAACATCTTCCTAACGTATGTACATTTATCTTTGCCCATTAGGTAAACCAAGGATGCAGATGCATATTCTCTGTCTACAACCAGATGAGGAAAGCAATGAGTTATCAGACTGGAAAGGCTGATTTAATTTTTTTTTTGAGGAAGGCTAACTCTTGGTTCAACAGCCTCCTCATTTACATAAGTACAGTAGCTGTCAGTTCATTAGCAGGTTATTAACAACACAAGGGTGGGAAGGGGGATTGTAAAAATCTCAGTGAAACACAAGAGGCCTAGCTTCTGGTTGCAAATTTATGTTAAAACTTGACAACACCCAAAGACACAGGTCAAAAATTATCCTGACGAGGAGTCAAGAGTTCATCGGGCTTACACTTAGAATAGTCTCACATGAATTAGCACAATTAAATCAATGCAGATTTAATTTATAAGTAATGTTTAGAGAATATGCTTCTAAAGTAAAGTAAAATCCCTCATAATATCCTATTTTAATGCTGCATATATGACATTGTGTCTCTTCAGAGACATGTGAGCTAACATCAATGATTTAGAGGATCATCATGTTTGCAATAAAGGGAGCTGATGCTTCGTATACTAAATCTGAGGTGAGCAAGAGCATTCCCTTCAGCCATCAGGTGTTATAATAAACCTCAAACCTGTGGTTCAGGCCTCGCCATCCAGCTTGCCTTGTCAAACTGACACGTAGGAGCTACAGTGGTATTAGAAGCTGCTGTAGCAGTCTGACGACGGGGCTAAAAAATCTTGTGCTAAAATTGCAAAAATAATGTGAAACTCAGTTAGAATGTCTCTTGTCTCCTCTTGCCTAGAACTGAACAAATTTGTTGCAATCCACTTTTTCTGTGCTACTGGCAGAGCCCAGCAGTTGTCCAACAGCTACCTACATAGGTGGATAGAAGCATTTTTCAGTGGTTTTCAGTCAGGATTCAGATGTGCTTAGGACGATAAAACAGATATTCAGGTCATTTTTCAAAATGGAAATCAACTCTTAAAACTGAAAAGCACATTATTTTGACTTAAACATAAGAACCTCTTGATTAGTCAGGTTGCTACATTACACAAAGTTGTCAGTGAGTCAGCTTCTAACAGGGTTTTTCTAATGATATTTACAAAAATTATCTAAAGCAGAGAGTGCTCTCTCAGGATGATACTGAAAATACACAGTGGATATATGTGCCTTATTACTTATTGCTCAAAATGAACCCAGGAACAATGAAAGGAAGTCCCAACTTGAGGTGTCTCAACATCTGAGGGGCATGAACTTTGATGTGCTTTCTTTCAAATACAACTGCTGTTATCATTTAAAATTTATAAATACTAATTGCTTTTTGTGTTCATTTTAATGTGTAAAACAGTGACAGTTACAACTAGCACATTTTCCTTTTCTGGGAAAGAACAACATTCTTCAAGGTCTTTATATCATGCCCCTCAAGGCAGTTTCTGACCAGTCAGCTCCATTAACAAATGTATTAGAAATGGAAACTATTCATTGTAGACAGACTTGGACAGAATTCAACCCTGTGTTTTATCTTTACCAGGTGTCCACCTGAGTACAGTGGACAAACCAGAACAAGGTCATACAACGGTAAACAAGATCTCCTCCTCAAAAAGGCAGACACTAGGGCTCCAGTATAACCACTCTCCTTCCAGACAATTACAGACTACTACAGAATCAATGAGCAATTACTAAGAGCTTTCTGAATAAATGGATTTGACAGCACACGATTTCACCAAACAACAACTGCATTTTTTAGATAATTAAATAAAGAGTGTTAAGCATCAATGGAAAGTAATGAGAAAATGAAGAAACTGGCAAAAATACTCAGTGCCATCCTACACACACATATTCAAGGTTTACTTCAATCTTTTCATTCATGTTCACAAAACAAAGTGACATAAGCCCAGCTGTTCCTGAGGCCATCTGTATTGTTGCAAGACTAAGTCCTGATACCCTGCTTCTTTACAGATCTCCTCAGTTCTGTAAAATACTTATCTTTCAAGGTATGAGCAATTCCCTGTGATCCCTTATCTCAGGTTCTTACCTCTGGCAAGTCCTCTCACACTCCTCTGGCTTACAGTACTTCACTTTGAAAAGGTGAGAGGCCCTGAGATGGGCCTCCAGCTCCACAGAGGCTGGCCTTGGGGCAGCTGCAGGCTGGCCAGAAGGGGTTTGATGTTTGTACCAGCACTCCTCCTCACAGGGTACCACGGAGATGTTCCCCTTGAATTCACAAAAAAAATAGGCTTGGCACTATCAACTGGAGTTGTTAGGAAGAGTGAACGAGAAGGGGAAATATCCACAAGTGGTATGAAGTCTCCTGTAGAGACTGGCAGAGTTACGTTCAGATTTTGTTATAATGTTGGTAAAAACCAACACAAGTGGTCTGTACCAGGCCAGAGTCACCTGGAGCCACAGTGCAAGGGGGATGAGCAATGAAGCTGGGACTCATCTGTCATTGTCACACAGGGCAGGGTAGCAGCCCCCCTGCTCTCATTTAGGTTGTGTGACAGGACACATCTTTAGAACACATGGCGCGGGGAAGGAGGGGATGCAGAGACAAACATGAGAAATGCTGGGGACAGTGTTTGGGAACACATTCCCAAGCTGCTCATCACCAGATTCCTTGGATGAACAGGTTAATTAGCTACAGTGGAGACACAGGGAGAAGAAGCTGCAGAGCAGCTGTGGTGCCATGCTGGCAAGAGCAACAAGAGCTTCAGCTGGGAGGCAAGAGATGGCAGTTAATGAGGGGATGAAAGACCTCTTAGTTCTTGTGATAAATGAAAGCCTTTCTTTGTCTCTTACCACTTCTCATTCCACTCGCAATGTTGGCTTCAGTATCTCTTCATGTGTCTCTGTTTCTATGGTTACTCTGCAGTTGTGCATGCACAGTACTCCTCTCCAAAAAGGTGAAGAGACCACAAAGTCCATCTTGCTCCAGTTGTGGAAAGGATATTTGGTATATGTTGCTCCTCACAAGAAATACTTTTCCACAAATGTGGGGCAGTTGGCACATAACAACACCAAGACAGACCCAAGGTCCATCGGGGACAGCATTGATTTTGAGCAATGGCAAACAGCTGGTGCCCAGGGAGAAGTGTAGGAACACAGCAAGACTGCTGTGTCAAGTCCCCAAAGCACTGCCAGCCTTGAGCAAATTGTGGTTCAGGGATCTCCTGGGCCAGGGTCAGTATGCTGGGTGGATTTCTCTTCTGTGGCTTTGTCCACTTGCTTTTTGAGCAAAACTTTCAGTGTTTCCAGGCTCCTGTGGCAAGGAGTATGGCTTTTCTATATGTATGAAAGACCACCTCCTCCTGCTGGACTTGAACGCTAAAAAATCTAAGCTTTTTCTACTGGCTTAATGCCACCAGCCATATCCTTACTAAAATCTGGTGCTCTAGTGCTGACTGGGAATATGGCGCTACTACATCAAAACAGACTTGAGTTCTATCAGCGTATGGTTGTTTTACACGTGGATGCCTGAAAGCATTTGATCACGGAACTCAAGTTCTACTAAAGGCAACTGAAGACTAGGCTTAATAAGTGAGATAATCGGAAACAGAACTTAAGTAACATTTTCAGAAATATTCGTTGCATGCAAGTCTGTAACAACGTCAGGAAAAGACTGCAGATGACCAGATTTCCTCATCTGTTTCCAATGTTAGAAATATTTTTCCTTGTTGGCAAGGAACAACTTGGTTCAAGTCCCATGTGAGTTCAGCAGCTTGTGCTCAAACCACTTACCCTCAATCTTAGAATTCATCTTCAATGCTCAGCTTTCTCTGTTTTGTGGCAGAGCTCTCTAAAAGTCTATTTTTTTCCCCTAAACAAAACAGATTTTGAAAGACAGAAGCCTTTTATGAGAGGAATTTCTTTCCTCTGCTCACCCCTTGTTATTCCAATATCTCCCAGCTGCGTTACTAATAATGTTATATTTGGAAACAGGTTTAGTGATGGCTTTAGGAAATCAAAGTAGACAACTTTGGCTGAGAAATCTTCAGCTGCACATTTCAATAATTCATATTTCGTTCAAGTCCTACAGACTTGCCCTGTCCCTTTGCTGGATGTTTTCTAGAATAATCAGTGCCCTACAACATGTAAGCCATCACGCTGAGTTATCATCAGCGTACAATTGTATAGATTCTGGCACAGTGAGAGACGTGTGCTGGCTGTGCTAGGAACATACGCAACAAGTCATATGTGCCAAAATGAATCTGCAACCACTAAATAAGAAGCACTAGATTTTTGCCTAAAAATATTCTGATCTTATCACATTGTCAAGTTGAATTTGGGATACGGGAAAAAAATGGAAAGAAAAAAAAAAGCAATAAATTTTCCCTACACTAAACAGAAGCCTCATTACACTAAAACATTAAAGCTTTGGGAGAAACAGAAACAGACATGGTCTTTTTTTAATACGCACACTTTCACTGGAGAGGAACTTGGACACTGGCACAAATGTATGCTCTCAGAATCTCAAGTTACACTTCATTCCTAGATGAGAATAAGCAAATCAAATCCCCCTCCTCCTAGATGCTAAACGCTCTCTGAACAGAGCATACATGTCCTCTTCCCTCCAAAGATGCAGCGCCTAAAGCAGCAGAGCTGAGCTACCCTTGCAGCGGGACAGCTGAGCCAGCCTGCTCCAAGAGCACTTACTGAGACACTATTCTGTCTCCTCCTTTATCTTTTTTTTTTAAATTATTTTGCAACTAAACTTGGCAGGCCCCTGACAGAAACCCTTTGCTTTACCTCAAGGGACTGAGGGAAATTGGCATTTGCTACTTTGCAAAAGTCATTTAACAAAGTAAAGCACCACAACATGGTATTACCTGACGTCCCTAAATTGTATGTTTTAACAGACTTTATTCTGCTTTCAATAACAGCAGTTTTGGGAAAACATGGAAAAGGTCAAAGAGGGTCATTAAAATTGGCACCTTTGCAAGGAAACATCATTCTCTCGTTCTACAGTGTTCCAAATATCAGGCAGATATTTACTACTCTTGATTAAACAAATCTGTCCCAGCCCAGAAAGTAACTCTCCAGTATAGGAACCAATTAGAAATAGCACATGAAGGGAAGTATTATTTTCTGTCTTTTAATTTTCTAAAGTGTTACACTAACCTGGAATTTCTAAAGAGGGAACATACCAGCATGATACTTGAAGTTTCATTATTTTTTTAATCATTTTACAGAGAACTGTTTGACTGCAAGCACTGCCAATGCAAAATTACCTAACGCTAAGGTTAGATTTGGCTCTTTTCAACAGTCACGTAGTCCTGAATAATAAAAGAAACCAAAGCTATCAGTACATTATTTTTGAAGCACTGTAGTATGCTCATATCAAATATTTTTTACTGTGCTGTCCTCAAACTATTACAAACAAAGTAAGATATTGTGCAACTGCAGATTTGTCACTATAAACCCCTATGTTTCTGAATTCTAGGGGCAGAAACGAATAGATATCTGATAATCAGATAATTCATTTTGCTGCACTAACAGCTATTAAAACAATTTCCCTGCTCTACGACAACAGCTCAACTAGCATGGACTGTTGAAGGTAAGATACAGCACAGTCCAATGGACTTTTTTTCCACTGGGGCAACTTCCCTGCTCTGTAGCATTTATGACCACTCCACTCCAAACATTTTAAATTTGAATTCTGTAACTTATTTTAAGCATTTCTATTACCACATTAACATTTACAGATATAAATACAAAGCCCTTTAATAGTATTCTGAAAACGTTGAAACTCTATGCATATGTAGAAATTAATCACAACTTGATAGTCAGATAAAATACGCTAACAATGATGGGACGTATTGGAATATCAACCAGAGCTCTGGAGAAATCAGATGACAAGCCACCAGTTCTTATTTAGTGTAACTGAGACAAAAACAAAGAAACAAAATCAATAAAAGTTGATGGACAGCTGGCTACAGCATAATTGAATTTGCTAAAATAAATGTGTTAAAGAATAGCCAAGTTCCCTTGAAGACAGAGACTTTTGACACACACACAACTAAGGGTAGGAGGGCTGGAGATCCTCTCTACCTTACGCAGGTCCTTTGGCTTGGACATAGGAAGAAATCTCCATAAAACAGTGGTAAACAAAGGAACATCTGGGAGGAGAGCTGACAGTTTGAGATGTGAACACTTGAAAATATTCCATTTCATTCAACAAAGTGACAGAAGAGGTGTTACAAGATTTAAGGAATGTTACCATCTGTGCAACTTGTGAGCATATGCAACAAAAATAGGGTGAAAAGGCTAAGTACAACAACAGTTTAATGATCCAAATTAAATTATTTATGAATTTTAACCAGTAGGAAGTTTCCACTCTCAGGAGAAAACATGAACAGAGAGTAGAAACTGTAGAAATGCAGCTGTATCTGGCATGGGAAGAAATCTCAGCAGCAGAAATAACCTCCAGCAAGTCTGATATTTCTGATAGGAAAGGGTTTGGGAAGAGGATAGACCAGAATAAGGACAGCAATAAATGCACATTTTTGCAGCCCTAATCAGATAAGTCTCAGACTAACAGAAAGCAGACAACGGAAACATAAATAAGACATAATCAATGGTGTTGTAGGGTTAGAGGAGATTTTGCTCAGATGTTTGTTGTTTGCTTTGCAGCAGTAAACAGATAACTGAAGTCATATTAATAAATTGAAGCTTTAACGGATGTCAAAACAATATAGAAGATAAACTATTCCTGGTATGATGTTTTAGGCAGACTGTTTGGATTTTAAACCCTCCATGGTTAGGACTATATCTAAATATTGAATCGTATTTTCAGATGTGCAAGATAAGTAATACATAATCCATGTCCATAATACATAATTGTTCAGGTCTGAAACTTTGTCTCCATTTTATAGAGACCCCTGAAATTCAGGCTTGGATTTGAGATCTGAAAGCTGGACACCGATACAAGATTTTGAAGTGGAACCAATTTCACCCGCAGCACAGGCTGAAGGGCACCTTCCCCATCACACGTGGGAGGAGCACATTCACATTTCTGGAAGATATTTTTATGATCAAGTGAAGAAAGTGGAGGCTCCTGCCCTGACTCCTAGCAACGCTGCCTGAAAAAGAAAGATACTGTATGTGTGTTTAAGGTGATTATTCTTATTTTGGGAGTGTTTCTTTCAAACACTTGACAGTATTCTTGGCATCAAGTCAGAATTTAAAGTGGTGGCTCAAAAGCTTCACCTAGGTCCATTGTTTAACACAACAGCAACCTGACAGGGAGTTTCTTTTGTAAGGAAAAGCAATTTCCTCTGCGCGGTTCAAGCACAATGGACGCCAGTGGGGCTGGCACTGACATCTGCTGGCATTGCCCAGTGAGAGAGCAACTACAAAATCACTCATTTAACAACAAAAGAAATAAACTTTTAAATGTTTTGTTACAAATTCTTAGTTCTCCGTTCTTTCATCGGGGGGCTTCTTTTGGTGGGCAGAGATTTACATCTACTGATCTATAGGAGAAACACACACATGCCCTTCAGATAATAACCCCTTAAAAATATAGGTCTACAAAACATATAGTGCAAGAAACACAAGGTGCAACAGCTTCATTACCTTGTTGCTAAGGTTTTATTTCTTTTAAATGCTGTATGTAATTAATTTGTAAAATTTATCAAACCTGTCATCCTCAGGATTTCACGCTGTGCCAACGCACATGAGTATGTCATACCCACACAAGCGTACCCTGCGTGAAATGGTGCGTGCACATACATGGATGCTCGAAAGCGGGTACGTATACCCCACAGGCACAGCCCCTGCGTGCGTGTGTGCACCTGCACAGTTAACTTCAGTGTTAAAAGCAAATCTATGTGAGTCTTTGTGTTTTGGTTCCAATCTCATCAGCATTGGTGTGTCAGGACTAAATCTGCTGAAACCGCAAGCCAAACCCAAACAAAATCAATATACACCAGGCTTTGCCATAAATATTAAATACCACCACAGGTAAATGCTGAGAGGGTAGACTAAGAGCTCTTGTAGGATTACAAGGATAATTCTTCGTTACCTCGGAAGCTAGATTTATTAGTATGTGGAAACCTTTAAAGGACACTTCAGAAGAGAGCCTGTGTGTGTACATTTTCTGGCCCTATACCGCCTGCCTGCTGAAACATATACAAAAAACATCTTTAGATTATGTCTATGGAGAGAATCTGGAAAGGGAGGAAAGACATTCTGAAGTTCTGAGGCTTTATCAAATTGACTTTAAGGTAGATAATTGGGCTTTAAAGGCAAATTTAACTGCACTTAGAGGCAAATACATTTAAATCAAATTATAGAGCATTTGCTCAGCAACACCGAATGCAGAATTAGATTATTTTAAAATATCTTGTATAGTTTAAGAAAGAAAAAAAAAAAAACACCCTCTATTTTTCATTGTGGCAGACACGACAGAGCCAAGCCTGGAAAGGAAGCTGTGTCTCAGACCGGCACTATGAACAGCAAAGAGTGAGTGACCTACTTGTGCCACTCCCAATTATTAAGTGGCACATCTGTCCTTCAAATGGTGCACAGTAACGAACAGTAAATCAGAAGCAGAGAGGCATGTCTAAGTCAGAGGAGTCAGTCCTCAGAAAGACTCATTATATCACTGAATTCGTTTAGCTTTTAAGGGGAGAGCAATTAGGGCAACTGCTGGGTACCCCAGGCTGAGAGCAGGAGAGGATGCAGATGTGGAGCAGGCAGGGGCAGGTGGCAGCACCCACTCACCCTGGGGTGGGGAGCAGGCAGGGACTTTGGCTCCTGCCTGCATCCCAGCAAGGATTTTCAGTTGCTGCCAACAACCTTTGCAGAAGTTGCTGTGGGATTAAGACAACCCCACACTCACAAGGATCCAGCCCTGTCCTTCCAACCATGCAAAATGCACGTGCTGACCAGCATCCACGGCATTCATCCATCCTATGAGGAACTGGGTTTCCAACCTTGGTTGCATAGCTCATCACATCCAAAACTACAGTAGCATAAGTGTGAAGACACCAGGTCTCCATACCAGTGAGAAGGCACAGAAGGGGTGATGATCCTTGAAATGCAATACCCTTGGTAAGTGTACTGCATAATAAAATCAAAGCAGATACTGCCATTTGTTATTTACATTACATTGACATTACTCCTTCAGGCACTAACCAAGATTCACTGACTTTACTCAGTGCAAGGACCTCTCACCCCACAGATCTGGCAATTTAAGCAGCAATGAGAGCTGTAAGGACATTTCCACAAAAATAATTTACTCCCTTGAATATTGTTTTAACATAAAGAACATTTTTAATGAATTCAAGTCAAATCTGTCAGAGCTTGAATCAGGTAGAAGTCTCAAACAACATTTTAAAAGGTCATTTCACATTTCCAAAATCTGTTTCAATACATGGCTTGGAAAAAGACTATTTCAGTTTGAAATTTGTTTAAATTGTAGTAATGGGCTTTTAAATTTCCTAAATAACAATATCTTCTTTTTTTCGGATTAAATAGTTCAGTTCAGCTGAAATTAATCTAGGTATTCCAATTGCAGAGGTTTGGGATTTTTTACTGGGGAAAAAGGAAAATGATTTTTTTAAGAAATTATTTAATGGTGTGGCAGGGAAAAAAACAACAGACAATAGAATTGCCTCTTCTCTGCCTCTATTAAACTGTATATGTTGCTGAAGGAAAAAAAAAAAAGTGAAGCATTGGACTTTTTTAAGAGATTTATTTTCTTGCTTGAAGGTTGCCCACAAAACTTTGATCCTGTCTGTATTTATCTATGAAAATACCTTGAAGACCAGGAGTGTTGCTATTAATCTATCGATTACCAGAGCACTCTGAGGCAAACCCAGGTGCTCTGGAAAGACAAATAGGCACAATCTCAGGAGTTTCTTCTTTGGAGAAGAGACTGAATAACTCATTTCAATTTGAAATTATGTGTCTTTTGTCCCTCTCCTATGCTTTCTCTAATAACTCTGAGAAACCTGAGTGCGGGCCAGAAAAACATAGCAGCTGAAACATAATTTAGGGCACTTAGTTGTATTGACTAATTGCTTAAACTCAGAGGTTATTTGAATTCACTAAGAAAGAAAACATTTGAAAATGATGGCTATCAAAGAAAAGATGAGTACAGCACAGAAGCGATCCTACATCTTGGATGTAGCCTGGAAAAGGCCTTTGAAGTTTTGGCAGATCAGTTTCCCTTAGAATGATGATAATGCTAAATCAAGTAACACTAAATGGTAACACCATGTGTAAGAGGTTGTGAAGTAAACCTTGGAAATCAAACAATATCTTCACTTTCCTCTTTCATTTGTGATTAAAGTATATGTTGGTTTGCATAAACAATAAGATGGGGAAAGTAAAAATGAAAATAAGAGAAAGCTAATGAGAAAGCGTAAAAGGGGAGTTTCTGGTGTGTGCATAAAGATTTAATTGAGGCATACATGCATTGTACTCTTCCTCAGAAAAGTGAAAATATCCCTTGGACCAGTAGTTTCACCCATTTTTACGGTCTACTCATACATCTAAGTGTTTGCCTGACTGCTCGTAAAATAAATATTTTCTAAATAGGACACTATCAGTCTAGTTTTTAAGGACTTGATATAGAAAGCTTCTACACCACCTCAAGTGCTACCCATAATAAATACTCCATAAAACACCCGTAAAAATATACTTATATGAGAGAACAGGGAGCTCTTAAAGTAGTCTATGATGCCACTACTACTTACACAGGGCCAAAACTACATCACTCTATAACAATATCCCATCTTTACAGCACCTATTTGTTCCTTTAGAGCAACTACTATTTTATTAAAAATAATAAAAAAGCATTTTTTTTCCTCTACCTTATGCCCCCGTAAATACCTTTATGTAAACTTTTCCAAATGGACGAGAAATGTAATCTCCACGGCAAAACCAAGACTTGCCTGTGGCTGGAACTCTTCCTCTACCTGCCACGTTGACCAGTACAAGCCAGTCTCCCTTTTCATCTGCTAAATAACTCAGATTTGGCAAATCCCATCACATACCATACCCAAGAAGAAGGGGCCCAATGGAGCCATTTCCCTTGTGGAAAAGACAGATGCCTAACATTACAGCTAAAACTACTGAAAAATAGCTCAGCATTTTCTCTTCTCGTAACTGATACACATTTTAAAAAGATGTTACCAACCAAGAGGCAGAGGAAATCTTCAGTCAGGCATCTTAATGTCCAGATTAACAGCAATTCACCTTACTCAATGCAATTCCTCAGACTAGAGGTGTCATGAACTAAAAGAGATAAACTGTATTCAACATATCCATTATGTGGAAAATCAAGGGGAACTTCTCTTCTTCACCGATTCTGGCAATAAAACACTGTCAGACAGGGCAGCGCTGGGGCCAGTGGACACTCAACATGGTGAGAAACCCTCTGGAAATGCTTCTTAATGGAAAACAGATTGCTATTTCAGAGCACCGTTTCCCCCTCACCCCACATGTTACAGCTAGAATCTGAGACTAGAATAGATCATTCCGGCATTCAGACTCCGCAGTCGTTTTCTGGGATCAACTGACCTTCAGGCTCATAATTTAGTATCCACCCAAACAGAGTAAAATACAATATCCATCTCACTCTAAATCCAGCTGTGCTGTATGTAATTCCTTTTGCACTAAAACACACAGTCATGCTCGTCCTTATCATCAGTAAAAGCAATGTGCAGCTTATTGTCATGTTTAAAAAAAAAAAAAAAAATCCAGAGATTACTGTCCAGCAAAATCAGAGCATGAAAGTGATTTAAGATTGCTTTGCTTAAGCTTTATGAATGGCAGACAAAATAACAATAAAAAGGGGGAAATAAAAACCTCTCTCATAGTGTTTTCTCAAGTGACACTTGTAATATTAGGACTCTGCTGTTATCTAGGGCAGATCAGATACTGATGTATAAAATCACTGTAGAGTTCGAAGGTCAAAAGACCTCTGCAGAATGAGAGATCCCGTAGTAGCTAATATTACATTACACCAGGCATAAATAAGGAATCCGTTAAAGTACGCATTTGATTGCTGTAGATAGAATAGCTTCATAAAAGTGTGAAGCAGTAGGACAATATCACCCAGTCCACAGACGCCATGAATACTGAAGCTAAAAACTGAAATGGTAGAGAGAAAGAAACAGAGAAAGGAATATCTGCAGCGTCTCTACACAGGATGTTTTAGTAAAAATGCACAGAGAGAGATGTTTCAGGAGAGAATTAAGTCCTTTGGCCAGTGGACACGGGACATTTAGGCGATGCAATGTTTCCTTCCGGCTTTGGCGTCTCTGAAAAATGTCTGTTCAGTTAGGCAGGTCTTCGGTCAAGTCCCAGGAGGACAGTGGTGTCTTGCTAGCTCATTTATTATAATATTTTGGAAGAAGTGAATTGTAGCTTTTTGTAGAGAAAGTCCTAACAAGACAATTTTGGAAGTATAATTTTTGGCATAATGGGAATTTCTGAAGGTCAGGCTGTATGGATACAGTAGACACATTCGGACTTCTGAAACATTTTTGTTTTCAAACTTCCGAAGAGTTTTTCATGAGGAAGAGACAGTTTCTGAGATTCAGCAGACCCTCTGGCTGCAAAGTTTTGCTGATCATCTTTGAAAAATTTAGCAGCTAGAAACAGTTTTGCTGCATTTAAGAGCCATAAATATACTTTGCTACTACTTCTTTCTGGTCATCCCTGAAAAATAATAAACAAAGATTTAGTCAAGTGATTATTTCAGTCTCAACTGATACTATGAACTAGCAGGTGGCAGGAAAAGAATAGAGAAAGAGCAGTGTTCCTTGGAGATCGCTCTAACAACGAATGAGATCAGATACTTTGTGCTCATTAGCAAAGAAGAGTCAGCTGCAGAACATTGTAAAACCCATCATATCCTGCTAAATAAAATCTTCACTGGAAGGGTGGAGGAAAGATTAGAGGAGCTTCTTTTATGGACTGTGATAATTTTTCACTCTTCAGATAGAAGAGTACAATCCTGGCTGCTTCATTAATGCGACCAGACACCCAAGGCCTAAACCCAACAATAAAAATGATCGGCTTCAATGGGATTATTTACACAAATGAGGCTTTGCGGAACAAAAGCTAAGTAGCCCACCCATGTGGGGTTCCCTGGGAGTCTTCAGTGAAATGTTTTTTGCAAGTGCTCTCTAATTTCATTTAAAAGGATGGGTCAGACTCTCAGCTGATGCAATTCAGAAAAATGATGTTGCTTTTACCTATTCTCTAAGGTCTTCCCCGTAAAGATCTGGCCTATCAAACCAGCTGTATATTAACACCGTACTATCTTTTTATGCTTCCACAACAGATAGCTTTAATAAGCAGCCATCTCTTTTCAGAGTGTTCTTGTTATGAAACAAACCAGAAATACATTCTGCAACAATACCCAGATCAACATGTACAGCAAAGAAAGAGGAGAGTACCGCATCAGAGAATGAAAGGGATAGTAAATATTTTAAGAATCTGCTGCTTAAATAAGGAGAAACATCCTGTGTACTAAAAATACAGTTATTGATCCTATTCAAGATTCAACAGATGACTTCCAACAAAAGAAAACTTAAAAGGCCTTGTCTGTTGACAAATTGGGTAGGTATATAGGACTGTCTTTGGTAAATGTAGCAGAAATCATGAAACATATTTAAAAGAAGAGTTCAGATCCCTCTTTTCTGCTAAATATTTAGCCTACATTATAATTTAAACACTGACAGTGCAAGGAAGGAATTAAAGAGGGAGATAAGAAGAAAAAAGGTGCGTTGCTTAAGACAAGCGTAGCAGGCATCCTAGCTAATTTACGCAGATGGAACTGTTAAACAAATAAATTAAAAAGACTTCTACTATCTACACTTGACAGAAATGGAAATCATCTTCTTTACTCTCAATCTACTCTTTTTATCTTTCCTCTCCTTCCCTTAGTGAATATGAGTCAGAAATCACCACTAGCAGAACAACCTCCGAAAAGTTTTCAAATCCCAAAGAAACAGAAAATGTTTTTATTTATGCTTGTGTGGAGTCTGGAATAAATTCACCCCCAGACATTCCCCAGTCCCCCAAAGAAACCCTAAAACACGGACCACTGTCCTTGCTTAACACGCCATATTCACACAGTTTTTGTAATCTCTTTTTCTCTTTGCAGGTCTGGGTTTCAAGTTGTAACTTCCACTGGAAAAAGACAACTCATTTTTGGGAAGAATGAACAATATCTACTCTTGGTACCATCAAACAAATAACTGCCATGATTTTTTTATGTACCAGACTTCGAATCTGCATAGTCAATGAGTCCTCCTGAAACATCTTGCCTGTTCTAATCAATACCTGCCCAGATGAAAGAGTTATGAGAACTGCTTTTATAGCAACAAGGTTTCATCTGACTTTGAAGCAAATTTAATCCTACATTACTGATGGTGCATAAAGAAAACAGCATAACCTAACTGTGTTGTGTTACACTGAAAATATTGTCTGAGAGGTGCAACAGTAATTTCCAGCAGCAAGTAGCGCTTTGTAACACACAATACCCTCTTTGCCTCATGTTAGAGGATTTTGGTGGGCACGCTTTTTAATGTGTGTGGACAACTCAGACTCCAGACTTCAATCATAAAGGGTGGATGGGAGGTTAAGCTCTAATTTTTGCTTAGTGCACTTCTAAGGAAAAGTCCTCTGGTGCCTTTAAATTAGTGCACATCCTGAATTTATGTTCCCTGCCTCTTGTCCTTGTATATCTGTATATATCCCTCAATTAAATGGCAGGGCGCATATAATCTGAAATGGATACTGACGCCAAACGACCCATAAAAACAGTTGGCTT
This sequence comes from Chlamydotis macqueenii, assembly GCF_036417535.1. Classification (NCBI taxonomy): domain Eukaryota; kingdom Metazoa; phylum Chordata; class Aves; order Otidiformes; family Otididae; genus Chlamydotis; species Chlamydotis macqueenii. Next base: position 9,387,522 of record NC_141561.1, read on the forward strand.
CTCTTTAAGGACACCATCAGACTGGGAACCCTGTAGATACAGGTTGCTGCCAACAACCAACAGGGCACAGAGTTGAGACCTGGTGACTGATGTATGAAGAAGATGAAGAAAGGTCTTGACATGTATCAGTGGAAACCAGGCTGGGCTCCTGTTCTTAAGAAGCGCTTCATTTAATCTGCCAAGGATTCTCACTAAGAATAAGGCACTCTGAAGCCTAATGTGTGGATCAATATACTTGAATCAATTGCCCCAAATAGGGAATGCTATTGATGTATCCCCAGAACCACCAAAACATGGTGTATGTTAACTTGCTAGCAACATCTGCCCTGAACTCAGTTTGTGTTGTGGAGCACTGAAAATATTGGGAAGAACAAGCTAGCCGAGTAGCACTGGGCACAGCTATCAGAAGCCGTTGTTATTAACCAGATAACAGCATGACAGAGGCTCATGGATTCAAACTGTTAATTCCAAAACTTTTTCCTCATATGAATACCACAAATCCAAGTGCTATGAAATTTTAAACTGGGAAATTACAGCCAAATTTCCATTCTTTAATATTGTATCCCATATAATGGAAAACTACTAGGCCAAATGAAGCCAAATTTGACTAAGATCCAGCACCAATTTCTTCTATAACTGGAGCTCGTAGGACCCACTGCACCTGTCTCTCTTAAACATCTGTACTGAAAAGTAATCTATGTTCATTTTGGCTGCCAAAAGAGATTACTCACAACCACAACATGACAGATTTCAGTGATACTTTATGATATGTTAGTTTTAAAACTGAATTGGATTTCTTGTAACTTAATACATTAATCCATTAATTCATTACTTTAATTTGATGTGTGAGTATATCAGAGAAACAAACAAACAAAAGCTTCAGAAAATAAAGATAAAAAGAGACAAACCTATAACAAACATAATTTGGGTAATTAAGTTCCAAAAAGGACCACCCAGGTATTTCTAGCCCTGCTCATCCTTTATATCTTCCAACTTCTATGCTGTATAAAAGAGATGTAGAAACCCCACAAAAATTGCTCAAGTTACTCATTAAAATTCAGAACTGTGGGAATGAGAAGTATGGAAAACATTTCTGACATCTAAAGACAAAGTAAAGTTACACAAAGAAATAAGTTTGCAGATCTATCTCACAGCTAAAGGATGGGTATAAATTAGCATTCTTGTGTCAAGTATTTGAAACACTTGAACTTATTTTTTAGCAACCAAAGCTAAAAATAGGGAACAGGTACTTTTGCTTTCAGCAGGACAAGCATTTTGCATAAAATGAAATATTCATAAAACAATGTGGCTATAAAAATAGGTAATTTATCACTGCAATCATAAACCCCAGAGGCCCAGAGATGTATCCATATCATAGGGGGGATAAGGCCCATTCTAGTACACAGCTGTCCCTCCGGACACATTGACATGTCCTGCAAAGCCCTTCTGATATGCAGGTCCTGTGCTGTCTACCTACTGGAAGAGTAAGGTAAGCAGTAAGAAAAGCACAGTGAAGAAATTTTTTTTATTAAATATAATGCTCTTCAAAAGCTCTCTCCCAATGTCTTTTTAAATTCTTGATATGTTTGCTCCAACACCGTGCAAGTGCATTTAGCAATCAGATAAATAAGGGAATTGCTTTGTGAATTTGCCCACTGAAATGTTATTGCTCTGCAGAGGTCTGCAGAAAAAAAAAAAAAAGTGAATTGGATGAGGCAAGGTGGCAGGGATAGACCAAGGAAATTTCATGTTTCCCAGTGCAGTTCAGCTCTGACAAGGGCTTTGTTGGAAGATCAAGATTTGGCTATTCCTAACTGATTGGCAGTTTTATCAAGTGTACAAATGTGGGATCTCAGCTGGAACCATCACACATTTTACTAGTTATCAAAACTGGGATTTAAGATCAGATCTCAGATCGGGCTGAGAAGGGTGCAAGGTAGTCAGTGCATTAATCCACTGACAGCAAAACCTCAAGATAAAGCTTGAAATAAAGTTGGGGTTTTTTTTTGTAAATCTTACATTATTTATCCATCATGTTTCTTTCCTATTGAACTAGAGGCAATGCACTAGAAAAGTGTTTGTGAAATAACTTGCATGTTTTAGTACATACAGAAACAATGGTTTCACATATTTAAACAGAGATGAAGAAAATGGTGTTCTTGTTCTACTTGGCTGAAAGACGGAGTGAGAGAGGGATGAATATGGCACTCATTAAGGTAAAATAAAGTACTTAACATCTCTCATATTAATTCGTACCTAAAGTCTTCAGCTCAAGTACAGATTATCTGCAAAACACATTAATCTATTTTTCATTTATTAGGTTTATGAATTTTACAACATAGTCTAGAAAGACAGTGAAGTAGTAGGAGAAAAAAGTTACAAAGTTAACAAATTAAAATATTAAGACTAATTGCTATTGCTAGAATTTATAATTATGGGAAGTAGGCACACAGAAAACTGTAAATATAAAATTAAAATATTATTTTCCAAAAATGAACTACAGTGCCTGTGGAAAATACATGGTAAACAAACAATTTAGAGATGCTAAGCCAATTACACCATAATGTTTCCTTTGCTTCACATGCTGTTTTGAGTTGATAACTAATGGCTTTCGACATGTTTTCTTAACACATTTCCTTCAACTGGTAAATGATGGCAATAAGATTCACTAACATTTCAAAGAAGAGCTCCAAACAGTTATATCTTCATATGAGGCGCTCAAACACTCACCCAAAGTCCTGCACCTAAATACCTACGCATGGTTCATCCCTCAATAAGACAATTTAAAACCTATGGGAAAGAAGGAATCGCATCCTGAATCCCTAGAATCAAAGATCATGACAAGTGCTTCTCCTGTCCAAGGTCCTCTGAGAAGTATGAGAATTTTGGTTCCTCTGTAATATTTCAGTTGTGATCAGCATGGGGGTTGGGAGAGCACGATGAAGTTTGACTGATTTTTCCTAAAAATTTCTGATGAAGACTTCTATCCCACATTTAAAGTTATGAAAATACCAAATGTTTTAATGATTTATATTCAGGGAATACAAAGATATTGCCTATGATAGTGTTTGCGAGATAAAATACTCTTTCTTTTATATATATGTATATGGGAAGAGATCTGTGTTAAGCAAGGCTTATGGGATCAAATCCAGCCCAGTATAAATTTGCGTCTTCACTGCTACCATGATGAGTAACGGGCCAGATCCATAGTGACCCCATTGTGTAGTTCCTGTGAATCTACAGAGTTGTGTTGATTTCCTCCCACTGCAGATCTATCCCAAACACATGTGACTCATTTATATTTGTTGACATGAGTCATCCTGAGCTTAGAAATTTTTCTGGGTGTGAGGAAAGGCATTTCAAACACCAGTCCATGAGTTATGTGTCTTTCCCCTTAGGAATAGAAAGAAACTTCTCAGGTGCAATTATCAGTATTATTTAGTAACTATTCTCTTGCCTTTTACCTAGACACAATTTCCTTGTACAGGTGGAAAAGTTCATTTTCTATAGGTAATGATAACGGAGAGGGACTTTTTTGTTGTTGTTGTTATCAAAGGACCTGTGTCAGTCTGGTTGCTTTCTCTTTTATTTGGTGACAACTAAAGATACAACCATCATTCTGATGGAGAATTTCAGAGCATTAGAAGTCCTTAAACATAACAGAAAATGGGTAGTTAAATCAACTCATTAGTCAATAAATAAACAGTAAGCTCTTCAGTTTCCAGGCATATACTATTTCTACTGTCATACTTGATATTATTATCAGTAATTTATTACATGCACATAGCTTTCATTATCATAAAGCGGCATAAGCTTCATTATGTCTAAATATTAATTTAATAAAACACTTGTTAATGCTACTGAATTAATGTCTATGACTTTTAAATATTTCCTTTGAATTAACTGTGAGCTCAAAGGATTTATGAAATGCTATATTCCTTCTCTCTATTGTGTGCAGACAAAACCAGAAGAGTGAATAAATACACTAGACCTAATTTCAGAAAAAAAATTACAAAAGGAGCCCCATCATACTCTTAAAAATTCCTGTTCTAATGGTCTTGGTTCTACAAGTTTACTAATATTCTGCAGAATTTGTCAAGCATCGAGAGCCGTGTTAGAAGACATAAAACACTGTACAAACAGTGCCTCCTCCAGAAGAGCAAGGAGATGGAAGTCACAGAGAAGACTGGAAAAATGAATGTATTTAAAAGATATTACACAACTTTTTATTGACTTACTTAATTCAATGCATCACAACAATAAATGCATTTGTTGGTTTCAGTGAGACTCTCAAGAGGCAAGTAACATGGTGGTGTTTCCTGGCACCTCCGCAGGGGAAGTCCACCAGGAAACTCTGTTGACACTGAAGACAGTGCCAAAACGCTGCTGGACTTCAAAGACACCAAGGCTTCAGTACAGCTTTGAAGGTCTACAAATGTCTCTGGAGAAAAAGTTGTGTATCATAAGCCAATGCAAGGAGTTACTACTGTAAAGCCTACAGTTTAACATTCACAATAACACTAGCCTCCTTCTATCCATATCAGGGTCTGATCAGTGTTGACATCATTAAAATCACCACATTATACAAGGGCAGTGAACTTGCACCCACCTACCCCAGCATGCGATGCCCTCCTCCTCCACAGTCTGCTCTGTCTCATGTATTGCTCAAATTCATCTAATTATAGTAAATAGCCTCCATCTGCTTCCTCTGCTTATCTGGATGGAAAGAGAGACATACGCTGAATTTAAGTGAATTAAAATTAACCTAATACAGTCATAGTGATTTAAGTGATGGTAGGTGGTCTGGCTACCTCTGTATACAGTTTCCAACTGGAAGTGGGCAAATACCGTACTAAGTTTGTGTTCCAGTTTTAACTAGGATTTCCTAAGCTGTTTACTAACTCGGGGAAAGGAAACTGAAGGTCAATGGGAAAGGAGTTTCAAAAGCACTCAGCACTGAAATGAACTGTGATCCCATTCAGTGTACTGGAGATACTATCATTGATTTAAACAAGACCAATGCAAAATATCTTGGAAAATCTGATACAAAGATGCTTCTTGTGTTGAAAAGTATTGACTGGTTGGTTGTTCTGTCTGTTTTTTCCCTACCATGGTCCCCTTCTTGTATTCCTTCTTCAACAAGATTTTTAAAAAATCAAAGGTTACAAAGAAAACTCAAACATACCTTGAGGGCATTGGGAGGGAGAAAAGCATTTTCATATGAGCAGTGTTATTTTTATAACGTTCAACTCAAAAAGTACAAAATATTGCAGATGCATAGCTGGAAGGGTCAGTGGGGATAGCCTCTAGAGATCTGTTGTTCAAATTAAGAACCTTTTTATTCTGGCTGAAGCTTGACATGTAACTGATATGTAATCTTTATCAGCAGCTTTATCACAAAATGAACATAAAGCAGCGGAAGACTGCATGTAGCAATTGCTTTTCAACAAACAATGCCTTTTGTGGGGGCATAAAGCTGACAACAGCAGCTCTAGCACGGGTACTCGATTCACCTGTATCTGGGTAAAGAGACCCATGCTGGGTCCTCGTGGGTCTGGGGCCATGGATGACCCACACTGGGACAGGACCACACCAGAGGGACTGTACTACCTGCTGAGTTCTAAAAGGCCAGTCCTGCTGAGATCAAAGGGCAAATAAAACATTTTTAGTTTTTACCAGCTGGCTTCAGATATATCTAGAAAAAGTAGAGCACCTTCCATTCCAAATGATGCCATACTGTTTGTACTTCTTATATAGAAAAGCATTGGCTCAATACAAGTATTCAAGTCTGAATCTAAAACAAGGCAAAGAAATTTATTTAAAATACTTTCATGTTCCCCGTTCTCTTTCAGGAATGTACAAAGTACTGAGAATTTGTATCCTGTTTTTCCTGCATCTGGACAACAGTGGCAATAATCTGTACTTTCCTCTGAAGACTATACATCTTTGTTCTAGAACTGCAGTCTCACTAAAGTAGAAGGAAAAAAGCTTCTGCATGCCAAAAGGCAGAACAGAAATATTTGATTCACTGAGATCAAACTTTGGTGTAGCAATGCAACAGTTTTGATTAAAAAAAAAATCTTGCTTAGATCAGAGCAGTCCTTGTCCCAGAAAAGTAACTGTATATTGGGTTCAGCAGTTTTATGAAAAAGAAAGATGTTTTCCATTCAGTTAACTAGTATATTTTAGCAGCTGCATGTCAATTCAAATTCATTTCACTTTTGAAACAAATAGTTTTTCATATTTTTTCCCCCAGTTTAAGAAACAAGCCACAGTTTGAACATTTATCTTAATAGTATTTCCCTTTTTTTCATTACCTTTCTCTGCTTGGTATTTTTTTTTCTTGAGGATTTTGGGAACTTTTAGTTTAAAAAAAGACTTTAAAAAATCCGAACTATTGTTTATGCAAAAAGAAGAAAAAGGAGAAACCTAAAAGGAAGCTCAAATTTTGATATCTCCTTCATCTTTAAAGGAAGCTAGAGGGGCTCTGCCTGAAAAGCACACACCCCCTAAGGGGCCTGTGCAGATTAGAAGTTACATCTGAGGTACATGCTAAGTACAGAGGCAAGATGAAGCATTCCTAGTCAATAAAAATAAAAAGGAAATTAAAAAAAAATTTCTGTAATTAAAGAATTTACCTTGTGAAAGTCATTAATTGTGGAGTCCTATACTAAGGTTCAACTTGTGTCCCATTTACTGCAAATTGTTATTTGCCTCACATTTCTGAAAAGTTAAAATCCTTTCAACGTCAAATACATTTTTCCAAATTCCTAAAAGTCTCCATTTTCTAAGACCTGTTTCAGTATCTCGACATTGAAGATATGTATAAATCAGCAGATTGTGTAAAACAGAAAAGGGGAAAAATGGTAAACAAGCATGCTTCAGAGAACAAAACTAGGAGTTTTTCAGTTAAAAGACTGTATTGCATTATGAAAATATTGTCGAGCATATTTAGGGTATTTATCAGTAGCAGTAATGTAGGATGCATACCTGAAATTCTGAATTTGAGTTATCTAAACACTCTCTCTGTAATTTACACCTAAACCTGAGCATAAGCAGACTCTGAGATCACACTTACTGGAAGCCATACCTTATATTCCACATATTTGAAGATAGGCCACTTTTTTTTCCTTTGCTTCTGTAAATTCTCAGCTTTACTCATTGCCTGTAATCCCCTTTCTTCCCCACTTTGTCTCTAACTGTGTTTTGCAATTATCATCATCTTCCCTCTTCTCCTTTTCTCCTTACAAACTAAATCCAGCAAAATAATTTTTTTTAGAGATATTTCAGATAAGTAAGAAATTAAAAAATCATGGAACAGGATGCTTCAGATAGCTGTGTTCGTGTGCTATGTCCTTTCACCTGTGCTTTGTTTCTCCTGTTTAAGTTATAAATTTCCCACAGTTTATGAAGTTATAATGTCCCAACCTACACTAATAAGAACTTCTACCTCCTACCAATGCCAATAGCAATCAATAAAATTTAGGAAGGTAGCAATTAGTGCTGGATTGCATCCAGTAGCAAGGAAAGTTGTATATAAGCATGTTGTTAAGAAGCATTTTTATTAGAAGTGTTGGAGGAAAGAAAGCGATATCTGTTCTGCACTTAGCTCAAAATTTCTGCTAATATTTTCAGGATTTTTTTTTTCACTATAAAGTAGAAAACAGCACTAAAGAAGGCAATCTTATCCACTGCAGCATCCAGGGAATAGAAAGCATCAGATGATAAGGCATCTGCACCAATATGCTACTGACTGAGAAGAAGCTGCTAGATTTAGGAAGCATTGTATTCATGACTTCCTTAAAAAACCTGATTTTTTGAGACATTTGGTATTCAAATAACATTTTATGTATATAGCTGCTAAAACACAGCTCATAGCAAAGCTTTCAGGATAAATAGGTGTAATTACAAAAATGTACAGACAAGTAACCAGAAAGTCATCACAGATAAACAAAACTTGGTCAGTATTTGGGAGTTAGGAACTGTATTCCTTAAGATAACTAGGAAAAAAACCCTGCAGTTTGGCAAATAACAGTAATGTAGAAGTAACGGCAAACAGCAAGGAACAACCCAACTGAAGGCAATTTTAAATTTGAGAATGGAACACACACCAGACAGTGGACACTACTGAAGACAGAAGAATGCATTTCTAAGCAAAGAAGAATTCTGGTGATTATTTTCTAAGTAAATAAAACTATAAATAAAAATATATTATGACTAGGTAAAGACAAGCCCAAGCTGTTGTGGGAAAACCTCAAGGTCTTCAATAAATTACATAGCAGAAATAAAACCAAACTGAATTATCTACTATATTGCAACAGTACTGTTTTATTATGCATTTGGGTTTTTTTACTATAATGACTGGGGCTATGTTTAAGAGAAGTACTTTCAAAAAAATTGTATGAATTAGTTTATAATTTGTCAGAAAAAAAACATGGAAGTGTGGTACTCCCTTGAAAGAAGGGACTTTGCAATCCATAAGCTGAAGCCTAATATGTCCTGAATACATACTCAAATTTAATAAAAACATCGTGCAAAATGTTGGTTCCTAAGATCATTGACTAAATAAAAGAAAGGGTTCTGGAATCTCAGTAAGGCACCAGCAACAAAATAAGCAGCTGCATTCAAATGTAGTCTCTATTCATTGGTGTGAAAAGCTGTACACAAGAACATACAAAGCCAGTCAGAACTCTATATGCTCCTCTTGATTTTATTTCTTAGTATACATATGTTGACTATTCAGACAGTACAAACCTGAGAGTGAAGAAGCCTTATGAAAATCAGCTTTTAGCATCAGAACCTCCCCCATTTGAGTAGTTGTAATGATAGACAGAGTTACTAAGAATAACAGAGAGGGCTCTAGGTACTCCTTGGAAATCTAGGCTTCATCTCAAGCCTCTCAAATCTATCTATAAGCTTATGGGTGGAAGCTGAAATATTTGTAACAGCCAAATGGCATGTGGCCATATTCCCAATCTGATCTGGTATTAGTCAACCTTAAAAACCCCAATGCTATTGTATTAAATTTACATTCAAGTTTAACTTCTATTTATATTATCTTCAGCTGCCTAGTACTCCACACAGGTGTTACATCAGAAGATGAAACAGTTGAGCTGCCATATCTGTTTTGCCTATGACATTCTTGATAAGGTTTGACAAATATCCAGTACAACATCCTTTGGGTTGCTATTTGTCAAAAGATATGGTTCAATAAATTTAAACATATTTTCACCTGAGGTCTTGTTCTCAGCTGGGATAAGCAACGAAAAATGATAACATTTAATATTGTCTTATTAACACTGGTGCATACTCTCACGTGCCTACCATCTTCGTTATTACAAACCTTTCTCATCAGTGGAAAGACAGGGCAGAATTCAATATACTCTGTATAAAATTAGACAAATTGCCATGCATTTATAAGCTCACATTGTTCCAACACAGTCAGTGTAATACTGACCTCAGATCTCTCAACATGAGACACATGCTTCTCCAGCTCATGGGTATCTAAGACCCTGGCACAGATCTGAAAAGAACTTAGCTATAATTTCCCCTACACTTTTACACAATTTCCTTGGCAGAGATTTCTGCAGCACAGCACCAGCAGAGAGGTCAAATTTGGATCTTCCCTCAAATTCCATCATCCTATTCTTGTCACAGCAGATAAAGAATAACCCAGTCCTTTGGTCTACCCAGTGTTAGTTTCTCTGCTAACAATAAAATGCTTTTGTGGCTTATTTTTCTGAGTCTGTTTCTGGACCCATGGTGTGATAAGCCAGTAGGATATACAGGTTCTGAATTCCAGAATCTCTTTTGTGTGTGTGTGTGTGTGTGTGTGTGTGTGAGAAAGGGTAAATGAAAGTGTCTTCCAGCTGGGGCCAAGCACCATATAAATATTCCTTGCATGAAGTACAAAATATAGTTCAGGTTTATGTAGAGTTTCAGCAAAAATATCCCTGCATTTTGTCCTTTGTTGGCTTGAGTAGAAAGTGAAATAAAAGAAAAATAAAAATTTTAGCATAGTCCCTGAGTTGAGCAGCACTCAGCAAAAATTCAGAGCAGTTGTAGAGTTATTTTAATTTATGGCACACGGGAGCAGACTGTCAGAAGCTGCCTCCTGAAATATATCATTGTATTATTTAAGATCACACTACATAAAAATAGGGGAAAGGTCACAGAAGAAACAGCGCCTACATAAAGTTCTACTAAAAAAAACCTCATTGTAATACAATTCCATTAATTTTGCTTACTTCTATCCTGAGAACTAAAAGCCTAATACAAATCCTGCTACAATTTGAATCTGTGGATGCAAATGTTTCAAGATCAAATGGTCTTGGAAAGCAAATTTTCCAAGGTTCAGAAGAAAGATAAAACATTTCTAGTAGAACAACAAGAAAAACTACTATGTGCATAAGTGAGTAAAACAAAAAGCAGAAGCAGTAACTAACAGTCCCTTCAAAATATATTCCACCCATACATGCTATAGAATGGCTTGTGTATATTCCATTGAAACAGCTGGATAAACATTTAATTATTGCTTTATTTGTCAGGCAGTGTTCAGTATAAAATACATAATGAACAGTGCCAATCACAAAAAGGAATCACAATAATTTGATGATATTTTGAATAAATAGATGTATTTAAAGTAGGATTAAGTTTAATGTAGTATCTCATCACCTATGATAAAATCTTCAGGAATGTTTAAGAACCTGTATCACTCTTTCCATTAACTAGAGCTATAACTACAATTGATTAGGAATCACTTTAAAATAATCCTTTTGAGTAAAATTGTGATATTAACAGAGGCAGATACAATAAACGAAGAGTAAGAAATCGGCATTTCACCATTTGCTTTATTGCAGTGTGATCATTTTTCGTTGGCTCAGCTTCTCTCTATCAGCATACTAACCTCAGCGATTCTCTTCAGTAATATTCCTATGCTTTTAAGATTAAAAATTACTTTTCTGTTTAAAGAATAGCATGATTTAATATAGAATTTTTTTTTCTGAAATGTCGCTTAGAGCATAGGATTCATGTGTACTAACCTGTATCGATGAATCACAACTAGGATAAATACTTCAGCCCATGGTAATATCCGTTTGGGAAGCCAGGAAGGAACTAGGCCATCAGTACATGATCTTTTCCTTGAAGGAACAACATTCCTTCTTTTGCAGGTGTCCTGCTCCTGCAAGCACAGACACCTCCTGTTCCAGTCCCCTGTTCGGTTTTTGGCCCCTCACTACAAGGAAGGCATTGAGAGCAACAAAGCTGGTGAGGGGTCTGAGGCACAAGTCTTACAAGAAGCGTCTCAGGGAACTGAGGTTTTTTACCCTGGAGAAGAGGAGGCTGAGGGGAGACCTCATTGCTCTCTACAACTACCTGAAAGGAGGTTGCAGCAAGGTGGGTGTTGGTCTCTTCTCCCAAGTAACACATGATAGGATGAGAGGAAATGGCCTCAAGTTGCACCAGGGGAGGTTTAGATCGGATATTAGCAAAAAATTCCTTACTGAAAGGGTTATTAAGCACTGGAACAGGCTGCCCAGGGAAGTGGTGGAGTCGCTATCCCTAGAAGTATTTAGAAGATAGGCAGATGTGGCACTTAGGAACACAATTCAGTGGTTAATTTGGCAGTGTTAGGTTAACAGTTGGATTCGATGATCTAAAAGGTCTTTTCCAACCAAAATTATTCTATGATACTATTCTACGACTCCTCTATCCTAAGGCAGCAAAAAACTTAGAGAGACTCTGCCTCACAAGTTCCCTGACCTGGCAATGCTTCCTGTCAGTTTACGGGGGAGAAGCATTTCAAGAAATTAAACCATATAAGTCGTAGGTAGAGAGATCAAGTACATCAATCTTAAACTGGGTTTACATCCTTAAGTTATACCAAGTTTCACCAAAAAAAGTAATGCTCTCTTACAAGAATTTGACATTCTAATTTCTGCTTTTCCTTCCTACATTTTTAGTATGGTATTTCAAATACATGATCACTTCCCAAACATACTAAAAATCAGTGATAATTTTAGAACATTTTTGAAGTTCAGAGTTTTCTTCTTCGCTAATCCTCCTTTCAGATACTCAGATCTCATGCTACTTCCTTTGTAAGGACTTTAAAACAGCAAATTCACTTTCTTCTCATCACCAGTTAACATCTTTTAACTTTCTGGAAGCTTACTTTAAATGTTTATTTTAGTCATTCTCAGAGCCCTTCTTGGGGATAATTAAGGACTCTGATAGCTGATATCTAAATGGAATGCTGAATGTACTATTACTTTGCTTCATTTTATTCTGATCCACCTTTCTAAATGCCAGCTCTCAAATTAATAATAATCCTCCCTGAACTGAGAATAAGTCTGATATGTCTGTCTTCATTTCTGTTAATGCTGATTCATCTAATCACTTAATAGATCTAACTTTTGATATGTTGGACTATAGCTCCCTAGAAAAATTCATCTAGTCCCTGATGGACAGATGCCGATTAGGCAAGTAGCATACATCAGGCCATGTAACAAGTACGCACATGTACACCACACTGTATGACGATAAGCTCCATGTACACACCATCAAGTGCAGCAGCCTGGTGAGGTGGGACACCTGCCTGTCTGCCCTGTTAGACCTCATCACAGGGCCCCTGAGCTCCTCTGTGGAAGCCTTCTAGCTTATCACAACTGAAAGTTATTGATATTGTGGTACTAAATAATTTGTATATTTCTAGCTACTTTAGAAAAATAAAATTAAGATACTATCATACAAAGCTAACAAATTACACTGCAAACTCTGAACTTCCATTTTTACATATTAAAAACTACAATAAAAACAGAAACATTCCTCTGTGTTTTCATGTAGCTGTGTAGATAAGTAACCATAATGATCAAAACAGCTGAAGATCACAGGACTCCTAATCAGAAGTACATTAAGCTACTGACTATGGTCATAATGTACTTTGAGTAAACTTCTGCGGGAGCATCCATCTGCAAAGGTATAATGAAAGCAAAACGTCTTTGGAAATCCATCAGATTGCTTTTTGATGGAAAGTGTCAGCCATTGATAATATCAAAATCTAGCAAGGACATCAAAGAACACAGGGTAAAAAAATTACTGCAGCTGTATTCTTTGATGCTGAAAAAGCCTTTGATAAACCTATGGCAGACTACAGGGTAGATGACCTAGCTGAAGGCTTTCTAATTGAAATAAAAGTTCTTTAATAATTTCTTACCTTCATCTTTGTAATAAATATATAAGTATTATAGCTTAGAAATGCCTATTTTTTTTTTGTTGGGAATATCTTTATTTGAGAAAAAGACCTACCAAAGTGTTTGTGCATTAGATCAGCTTTTAAGAACGAGTAGTTTTCCGCAATGAGGGCACAAAACCTCCTAACTATTAGATATATTGGATTGTTTCCACATAAATATCCACTGTTTAGCAAGAATTTCTGTCCTTGGAGATATGCAGGCTTACATAGAATAATAAATGTACCATCCAATATTCTACTAATGATATCTAGAAAGTAATTTGTGTGGAGATTATTTCTACTGTAAAGTTGACTGCTAAAGGTGTGTTGCGCTCCTGAGAGCGCATAACTTTACTTATTATTTCCTGAAACTTGTGGACCTCAGTGACGAAACTTTAATTAAATAACCTCCTAAACGGATTCTTCTATTTGACCTTACCCAGTTTCATAGACTTAGTTTACACGAGCGAGTTTACCGTCAGTCCAGTCAATTGGAATCTCATATTGTTCCATTCTGTTACAATGCTTTTTTAAGGAAAGCTGGTATTTGCACAATAGCATCTAGTTTCCTTCCACAGTACTGCAGATTTATTTGCACAGATATGCAACTGGCTACAGAAAAGATGGAAATGGCATTGAATCTCTCACAAAGACCTGACTATGGTTCTTTTCTGCTTTTCCCAAGACCAAGTCGGTGTTCTTAGATTATCCTCATTATGAAAAAATTTACCATTAAATCCAATCAGGCAAAATCATTCAGCTGTCAAGAACCCCCTACACAATAATGTTAAGAGTATATTTGAATTATACAATGAAACAGAATTGTTTGGTCAGGAGTAGATATAAACAGAGTAGTAGAGGAATAAGGTATACATTGGTATGAAGAGATCCAGCAGGGACTTAATAGTAGATATAAGGATTTAAAATGCTTATCAAGAAAAAAAAAAATCAGACACAGCAGTAAAATATTAAAATCATAATCTATGTTAATTATAGTAATATTTATTTACAAGCTGAAAAATACATTTTAAGTCATTTATGATATTGGTTTACTTTTTGCACTAATTAATTTTTCATGATAAAAATAGATCAATAGACTACTTGTCCAGGCACTTTTATCCAGATCTGAAAAGTACTTTATGTACCTACCACCCTGTTAAAAGTGAAGCTATTAAATAATTAGTATTTCGAAATCCATTGTTTATACTATCTGAACCATGAATTTATTTTTATCTGTTTTTTACATGAAAAGTGAAAACACTTTTTCTGCCCTACAAAACACACCTTATGTGGCTGGGTCAGAATCTGCCTCCATGCAGATAAAGATGTGAACAAGCAAACATATTAGATCAAAAGAGGATGAGTATTTTCCTTACAAACATCAACCTCCAATTTCATATTATTAGCATTCAAAAATAATATCTCAAGGCTTGAAATTACATTTTGAACTAGAAGAAAAAAATTCCCACCCTTTGGCAGAAATATTTGAACTGAGCTCATTAAAAACATCTCTTGACAGGTTATATTAAGTGTTACAATTACACCTAAATTCGGTTTAGTACAATATGCTAATTTTAAACAGTTTAAGAGATTGTATCTATTCCGACCATTTTTTCCATGGTGCACTTTGAAAGTGCACTTCACTTCCACCCCGGCTGTAACCATAATTTTATATCTGAACTAAGTTCATTTCTTTAGCTTTCATACTGCAAAGAACAATTTAATAGACACATTTGCCTTATGCTAGTGAAGCCCATAAGGTTTTTAAAGTAGCATATTTAATATCACTATCAGGACAGATAGGACAGACCTAGACTGCTTCAAAATGTATTTAGCAAAATCTGTTCTTTCCATGGAAAGCAGCAGGAAAACTCATACAACAAGCTTGGGAAGAAGAACTGAGTGCTGGGAATAAACATATGGAGTGTAGTTCTACACCGCCCTAGGAGAATAAGTGTAAGAAATAATTTTTTTTCTGTAAAAGAGACTTTGGAGACACAGAAGCAATCTCCGTGCTCTTTGTTCAGAACTTTTTTTTTGCTATGTGTAAGGATCTGCAACAGGTAACCTAGTAGAGCTAATTGGAAGAGAAATTAGGGAAAATATCCCCTTTTGAACTGAACTGAAAAAAAAAACCACCTGGTAACACAGATGGAGTCATGTGAACTTCAGGTTAACGCAGAAGGCAGTGCTTCACGTTATGTTTTCATTTAAATAGAAAAGAATAATGATTTTAATTTTCTCTTCTGAAAGGTGCTGTAAAACGTAAATAATATAAAGCAATGCCTGCCTAGGTTGAAAATCGAGAGATGAGAGGTTCAGCTGCAAAATAACCTATAAAGCCCAATTCTGAGTTCTTAGATTAAGTAATTTAGGTTTTGTGGAGCTATGTGAAACCAGGAGTGGTGAACATTCCCTACTGTACAAAATACAATACAATCTTCACACAACCAAGAGTTACATAGCTGTCCAGAGAGCAAAAATTGACAGGAAAAAGATAGGAATGGGTCACTGGAAGCCCACTAGGCTCCTAGTCCACTGGAAACATATATATATTTTTTTTTTTTTTTTTTTAATGTGGAAAGGATGAGATAGCAACTGCAAGTGAATCCTAGAGCATGGCATGAGATGGAAATCCAGCATGGGAGCAGCCCTGAAATTTGCAGGAGAAGCTCAAGATCGGAAAGGATGATCGTTCCATGTCAGACAGAAGATGGAAGAGTCAGTACTCACTTGTCATCTGAAAGATTAGTTTCAGAGGAAAAAGATGTCTTACTCCCCCCCTCCTTCTTTTTAGTCCTTCTATTTGCCAGTTGAAGAACTAGTACAGAAACCTCAGTTATTTGTACTTTTTTTTCAACATTATGGAAGTAAATTCTAAAAGTCTAGCACCCTAAGAAATTTTTGCTGATTGAAAAAATACAAGCCATAGATAGAGATTACTTTTGCTTGCTGAGTCTGGATGCTTGAGTCACCTTGCTGCTGGAATCACAGAGGCAGACAAACCCCTGAGAGGTGGTAGACCACTGACAGCCTGTACCAATATTTTTTAGGTCAAATCTTTTAGTGAAGAGATTTGTAAGTCTTTACATGTCAGGCGTACTGAAAACAGTCAATAAATAAATAATAATAATAATAATACACCACAAAGTTTGAAAAGGCACTCTGTACATCAATAAATAATTGCATTATGTATCACATTACATATTCTGTCTGAACATTTGCAGCTTAATCAAAGGCTTGACTGTCAAGCACTAAAATAGGGAGGCTTGTTTACTGGCTGATTTCTTCACCGTCAGAAAATATTCTTATGGCAGAATCCCACATAAGCATTGGTAACTAGCTTTCCATGTTAAAAAAGGTAGTAGAGTTGCAACAGATGAGTCAAGATTTTCCTATAATTTTTTTAAAAATCAAATTCTTGAATAAGATTATTCCTTCTGCTGCCCTGGATTCTTTTTTTTTTTTTCAAAATTTCAATATAAAATATTTGATGTTGTAGATTTGATCTCTTAAGGAAAATGTAGTAGATAGAATGCGAAACACAACTTTGCAAGCAGTAGGAATAGCAAATTACTTTCAGAAAATATCCTTTCTTTTCATATCCTTTCATATTTTATAACTTCTAATGACTCTGTAATGACTCCTTTAATTATTTTCCTTTGTGCTTTCTTTGCATGTTGGTAATAAGCAAAGTTGTCAATGCTGTATTGACTTTTAAAAATTATATTATTGAAAGGCTGAATAAGTTTCTTTCCTTTCTTCATGTTACAGCACCAACAGCTTTCCTGCTAAATGCAGTAGCTTATTGAGATTGTCCTTATATTCGTACATTTGCTACCCAGAAGCCCTGGCTGAGTTGTGAATTTAGCACAACTGATAAGCCCAGTGATGATAGTAAGATATTTCTAAATAAATTAGCAGTTTTAAGAAGCACTTGGTGTAGGGAGCAGCACCAGCAGTTTAGTAGGAGCAACCTTGCCCTGGTGAGGTGGGTGCTGCGCTGCTGCACCATCCCACCCAGTAAAGACCACTCCTACCTCTACTGCATGACGTGTGTGAGTTTAAACACTCACAACTTAAACAGAAAAAGTATTTTTGCATTGCCCTCGAGTCAAAAAATTTCTAGTCTTCATAACACATTCAGATTTTGCAGTAATACCGAGGACCACTTCTGTAGTTTAAATTAACAATGAAGTCAGTTAAAACTGGAGATATTTTTCATTTCCACTTTTGTACATCAAAAAGTTTCTAAATTTTGCACTTTATGAAAATGTATGACGTTCTTTACAAGTAGCTTCAGGAGACCGAAATCAACACCTAAATATTACAATGGCTTAGAATTGGAATTTTTCTTCTCATAACAATGAGTCCTCCTGAGCACACTCACAGTTTCATTTTCTTACAGCACATCACACAGAGGAGGTCTCTGTAACTAGCAATTCCTTCAGGCAGGTATCTGGATACAATGATGTGTCCGTTTTATGTCTGGTATCAGGACATGACCCTCCCCTCTGGTACAGAGGAGGCACAGGCAGAAGTTCAGATAGTGGCTCGAGTTAGTCTGAGGTCCTTAGGGATGTGTAAACATCTAAATACCCTTGAAAATGTCAGCCTGAGAAATCAGTCTGCTGAACTGATGTCAGGAGGATTACAGAGATTTACAGACATTGAAAACCTGGGCCAAGAAAAGAGAAGAGTAGCCAGATAAATCCTTTAGATCCCAAACATCAATACATTGGATACTGATAGAACGCAACAACATTTTCAACGTATCACCAGAGAACATTTTATGTGAAGAATTAGATAATCCTAAAATACTGGATTTGTTTACATCTGACCTGAAGAAAGACTTGTAAGATCTATAGTGTGTGAGATATAATCAGATTTGAAAAAATGAAGCATTTCAGACCATATTGTCTCAATTATCTGATGATGCAAAAGGGGTTGTTGATGAGGTATCTGGCAAATACTCCACATCTCTGCTACTAGCATGCTTATCTAGCAGATGTTTGAAATGAAAGGCTGACAGTTTTTATGTGATAATTAAATCTTTTTAGTTGACAACTGCAATTTAATTTAATTTTAATCAAGAGTAATAACCACCCATAATTGCTATTATGGTGAGGTTCCATTTTTACCTACGGTCTGAAGCAAAAATGAGCAAAGATTTTGCCTGTAGGCTTAATCTAAAATCTTTCTGATCTGAGATATTTTTCTGAATATATTAATTCTGAAGTACTTCCAAACAATAAAAAGACTAATAAAAAAAGGCAAAATCACAAATCAGTGGGAACTACTATACAACAAGAAAGTGGATACGTGCTCCAAGATATGACTAGGAAATATAAATCCCATTTCATTTGTACTGTTAGGGAAAACAGAGAGCATTTAGTATTAAGGTTGTTATTTACTCAGTTATTCACCAGACCACTGTGGAGCCACATGATCCTGGTATCTTTTGAAGCATCTCAGAAATTAGTTCAGGTGTGATCTCTTCAGTGCTGTGTAATTTCAACCGTGGCATGTCAGCCTCCTACCCAGAACGTCCCTTGCAGGGCAAGAGCTCGAACACTAATTGCTTCATCCCAGAGGTCCATGCCCAGCATTCCCCTTTCAACCTGTGGATCAGGGAAGATCACAACAGCACACCAACTGTAAAGCATGCAGGTGTAAGAAAGTATCAAATATTTTCCATAGGTAGAATTTCTACATTTGTGTTTGCTTACCTCTATCCTTTTTACCCTAGACAATCATATAAAGTAAGACCTTCAGCAGAGAGAGGAGGCACTAAAGAATGAATTACACAAAAATAACTCTCTTCGACCAAGAATCATGTAGATAGCTTAGAGGAAGCCAAGTGTGAGATTGATCCATATTCACTGATCAGACCCAGCAGGGCAGTCTCAGGGCCACATCCAGGAACTAAGCCAGAAAAGGGATGGGACAAGAAAGTCAGAGGCAGACAGGTTCCTTGCAAGATTTCTTGCCATGTTTTGCTCCTGCTCACAGGGAGGTATAGGACCATACTTGTTCTGAGAGTTGGTCTAGCTACGGTGATCATCACTGCCAATAGCAGACCTGGTATTCCTTGTGATGAAAAAAATGAGCACAGGGCTGAAAACTTTCTTGTTTTCAAGAACAAGCACACTACAAATCAAATCAGACAACTCCTGTCTAATTGAGAGCAAATACGTCTCAGCTTATTTCAAGATTAGCTAACAGAGGACAAGGCAACACAGACAACACCTGGGTAATTTTTCGTGTGAGGAACCTGCTAGTTAGGTGGCAACTGGAAGAAGTCAAGTCGTCCTTCAGCAGATGCCAGCCGGTCTGCCCTCAGGAACTGACAAACTAACTCTTCCTGATTTTGTAATTGCTATAGCTGAGGCTGTAGCACCTGCCCAACCTCACTTCTGTAGGCTTTTTAAAATCTTGAAGTTAAATTCAAGCTGGCACATAGGCTGTCTCTAAGAAAATAATTGTCATCTGTTTGAAAACTTCTAGCTACAATAGTGAGCATCTTACATAATTTCCCCATCTTTAGATATCTACATCAAATTTAAACAGTTTGCACTTCTCCAGTTTCTTGGTCTGAGCCTTAATGGACTGTGTAACATTTTTTACTAACATGGACAGAGAGGTTGGAAGAGAGGCAGGCAAAGTGGCTTTGAAGGAAAAATGAAATGAAGAAAATAAAAAAGGACTATTACCTTTAGCTACTGCTTTCTACATTATTTTCTTTTTAAAAATAGTTTCCTTTGCCTCTTTTTTTCTCCTTCATTTTTTGAAAGATCAGCAGAAATTACAAAGAAATTTGATGGGCAGGAAACTAAAAATATCATAAGAACCTGGGAAAGTTGCTGTGGAGAATGTGGGAAATAAAAAGCAGAAACACTGCTCACACGACAAAATGCTCTCACACTTCATTGATAAGAAAGGGAATGGCAAAAATGACGAAGTTGAGTAACAGCTCTTTGTCACTGTGACTTTAATGCCTGTCTTTGCCTACTGAATTTGGGAAATGGGCTTAAAATTCATTGTAGAAGAAAAACAGCCTTAAGAGAGCCTAGAACTAGAGTATTCCCTTTTCTTATTCTCAACTTCACACATTTACACTGCAATATGGCTTATGCTGGCATGTCAAACATTTCGAAGCACTGTGGCTAAAATGTCTTCAAACAGCACTGGCAGCATATTTTCTCTGAAAAAGAGTGATTGAGTAATTCAGAACCATATGAAAGCATGCAAGTTTCAACTGATCTTCCATTCAGAAATGTTTTCTTGGCTCCGTCATATAACTTCTGGTCAAAATTAGGAAGAGATCCCTTTTACATAGCTGTATGCCAGAGCAAGTACCCAGAACGCAGAGCAGCAATAGTCACATCTTTGGCCTGAAGGAAGCAAAGCTGAGCTCCAGATGGAAAGCAAACTGTTCAAAATCTGTCCATATCAAAGTAGATGATTCAGGAAAGTCACTTATTAAATAAGCAAAGGCAGAGGCCTAAAATTGAGTACTTAGCCTTCTTGTATACAGCCACGATTGATACCTCACTGACACACCTCTTCAGGCAGAACCATCAGTAATGATAGCAGCGTGGTGGCTTTATGAGAAATATTTCTTTTACTATGAGGAAGTTCACTGTATAACAGGAACATTTGATGTTCTAATAAAGCAGGAGCACAGTTTGAAGATAAAAGTTTCAGGCTGTGTGAATTTAGTGAAGTTTAGGTATACTGATGGACTGGTGGTTATTCACTAGGATCTGAGCATGCAAACTGAATGGGCCATGGCAACAACACAAGTGATCACAGCAGGAGCCACCTCCCAAAACTCAGCTGACATGAGCCTAGGAGGCAAACTCTAAGGCAAAGCTCAAGATTTTTCAGGTTAGTGAAACAAGATATCAAAGAAATAAAATTATTAAGAAAAGGTGACTTCAAGGGAAGACACACTCTAATTCTTACTGAAAAAGGTCCAGGTAAAACATCACTAAGGAGAAATATTTCTGGTATTTTGAGCCCATAGAAATAACAGTGAATCATAAGCCCCTTTCCTCTCTAGAAAAACAGAATAAGCTGCAGAAGCTTCTCCTCATTACCCTACAAATTTCAGATGTTAATAGCAACGTTCTTACTGCACTCTTGATGAGTAACACTGCATTTGCTCTTTTCTGATTCAAATGACATCAGAGAGAATGAAGTTAAAAGACAATTTTACTTCTCTTTCTAAATGCAAAGTGCATGTAGAATATCATGATGTAGTTAGCCCTTAGTTACAGAAGATACTCCTGTAAAAAATATTGAACATTTGTAGTTCTTACCTGTAGATAGAAAGCAGAATCATCAGTCAGTGTACCAGTAGGAAATAAAGGGTTAAATTTAACATTTGCTCTTTTGACAAACACAATAGGTCTTAGTACCCTTGCCAGAAGAGAACTTCAAAAAGCTGTTCAAGTTCTCAGTTTAGAGTTCCTGTTCATTCCTTCTACAAGGATGTATAGTATCACTGTAATAGATCACCGGGGCTGCTTTTCTCTGATGTATTGTTGCAATATATCATAAGAACTGTGCTTGGCAGGAACATGAATTTCAGACATGGGCCTATTTTATATGTTTTATTTGAGGACACTCTTAAGGAAAATCAATGTGGAGTTCAAGAGCTGGCACTGGAGCTTGAGTAATTCAGCAGAGCCTTAAAATGCTAGAGGCGTCACAAAAGTTTAAGAAATTATGAACACAGGATGAGATGAGCTACCCTCAGCTTGTTCATTTGGTATATGGAATACCAAAAGATCTGGCTGGATAAATTCTGCTAATTTCTAGACCATCTATGGGATCACTCTGGGGGCTGAAATATTCCTCTGTTAGTCAGTCTTGCTATTTCCTCCCATAAAATAATTTTAAATAAAGAACTGAATTGCTAGAGGCAAACCAGTTAGGTGGGGTTTTATACGTCAGAAAGGCACAATCATACACAACCTACGGAAACCTTGAAAACCTGCCTAATTAACAGACAAATTATATTAAGTGAAGTATGCTTTATAACACAGTGCAGACAATGGCTATTGACCCCCTCTGTGTCACACCACAGAAAGTCCACATTTATGGCAGGATTTGAAGTGGACGAATAGACCTGGTACCAGCTCCATGTTCAATCCTGGCCCTAAAGGTGAAATGATGATGACCCATAAGTGTATATAGATCCACAGGTGTGTGGCTGATATGACAACAAACGTGTCAAGCTTAAACCGAAGGCTGCTATCCCAGCTACAGTGATCTGCACATAGGACAGAGTGACGTTACGCTCTGCTTCACACAATTAGTTACGAGTGCCATCTGTTCAGAAAGCAATGTCATATAAGCATTTTCATCAATAAATTAGCCTAGTAGGGACTCCTCTGCCCATGCTTTTGAAATTAGTTTTCAGTCAGTCAGGATAGGTTTCACAAATAAGGATGACCACAATGTCGGGATGTGAACGTTTCTGCTGTCCAGCCAATTTGAGGAGGTGGTTGCCACTCCATTTACACAGAGAACAGAGTTGAGCATGTTTCAGCAGTAGTAGCATCGGGGGCTAAAGTAAACCCTTCTCTTTCTTGATTCAGTCTGCGTGTTTTTTCAAGGGATTCAAACTTTAAGGCCAGGAGAACCATTAGATCATCACATTCAGTCTCCAGTATACCACAGGCTATTACATCCAGTTACTCCTCTATTAAGCTCAATAAAGCATAAGTATTTTTCTCCTAAAGCACCAATCTCCATTTGAAGTATCAAGAGATAGAAAATCTACTATTTTCCTTGCTGTTTCTTTATAATCTAAAGGTTAATAATCTTCACTCTTAAAATCATTTGTGAAACTTGTCACTTGAATTTCTCTAGATCAGCTTCCAGGCATGACTCTCACCTACTTTCTTAGCGAGATTAAAGATTCTTTTTGTATCCACTATTTCCTCCACACAGAAATACTTACAAACTGCAATCAAATCATCTATCTTCCTGAGATGCTAGACAGATTTGAGTTCTTTAAGTCTTTCACAGTAGTATATTTTTTTCCTTTCCCCAAATCTCTTCTGTGATTCTTTCTGTACCAATATAAGTATTTCAGTAGCATATAAAAT
This sequence comes from Chlamydotis macqueenii, assembly GCF_036417535.1. NCBI lineage: Eukaryota > Metazoa > Chordata > Aves > Otidiformes > Otididae > Chlamydotis > Chlamydotis macqueenii. Next base: position 9,410,874 of record NC_141561.1, read on the forward strand.
ATGTTGGTAATAGAAATGTATAAAATATTGCTTCATCTGTCTCAGCAATACTGGATAATCAGGTAAAAATAATCTCTTACATCTCTATACTGTACTACTTATACCCTCAAAGATAACCTATTTCTTTTATTTTTGTATATGTATTTGTTTATTTTGCAGGGAGCCATGTTATGTAAGGATCTCATCTTGAGTTACCTCTTAATTCTGAGACCTAAAATTACTCATTCAAATAAAAATCTAAGCCTTTCTTCTTCCCTTTAGAGTAAATCAAATAAAAGCAACCTTCTGCAGAGCATTATAAAATTCAGATTTCCACATTTAAAGAAAAAGGCTTTGGCAAAACTATAGCACGAGAAAACCCAGATCTTTACCCTTTGCACACATCAGTCTGTACTGTACCGCGCTTTTTCATAGGGTTGCAAGAGACAGCCAAATTTGGTACAGGTTGGCCCAAAACTCAGCCCAAGCTGGTGCTCTCTATCTCATATTTTTCAGGCTTTGCCTCTCAGCACACTGAATGTCTGACAGTAAAATGGTACCAGTTGGGGTGAGTCCTGCGAAGAGCTCCAGGACTTCACCTATTGCCACAGTCCTGTTCCTGACCAATTTCTTACTTAATCTCTTATCACTCTCAACTGCAGTTCTTCATTCACTCTGAAGTGTGTGTGTATGTGTGTGCGTACATATAAATGCAAAAAAATCTCTGATCTCTGGTCCTGCTCTGGTGCCTGAAAAAGAAGAGGAGGATCTGAACTCGTAGCCTTGCAGTGCCACTGCAGTCCTTCTGTGGTGAACCCTCTGAAAAGGAAAGTGATGAGAAGAATTAGTAGAAAAGACCTGCTCTCTTATTTGAACACCCAAGATTGCTCAGGTGCAGCACTTATCAGGCCTTTTCTCAGCCAGCAACCAGCTCATGCTCTGTGCAGTGGGTGCAGACATAGTCCCAGGAAGCTGAATTTCACCTGCTGAACAGCCCTATTTTCACATAACGTGATGGTGCAAGCAGAGCTGCCGATTACCCTGAGACGTGAGAGTCTGCGCAGGGGTCCTAGTCTTCGCATCGTGTGAGCTGTAGATGGAAAAAGAATGGCTCATGCTTCACTCAGTATAGGCTTCAGACAAGTATCTTTTCTTTAATCTCCCTTTAATTCTCTGCATGTTGCTTTCTAGGAAAGGAAAATCTGAATACCATGAAGAAGGTCCACAGTCTCCCTGCTCTCCTGGGCTGGGTAGGACAACAACGCAGCAGAAGAGCACCAGCGGGGAGTTCTCATTTAACAGCAGAGAGATGGCTGGTACTATTCTGCTTCAGCATTGGGGTTCAAAGAGGTTGAATCTCTGAAGAGCATCAGTAGCAGCTTGGAGTTTTCGTTTTTCTTCCTACCAAACCTTGCCAGACTGCCATCATAGACGACTTAAATCTGGATCTAAATCACTTGGTTTGAGGATTTGCAGAAAATGAAGGCAAATTTTTAGAACGATGATGTTCCGTAATGCTTAAAACACTCCTGATTTGTACCAGGAAAAAAACAACCCTAAATCCCACACTCTGCTTTTGTATAAAATTCTATTTCTCCTTTGCCATTTCCCTGGCCTACCAAAATGCTATTAGTACACTGAACTTGTAGAATTCAACAGCTGGTCCAGGACTCAACAGACTGTCAACCAAAGCAACAGTGGCAATCACCATTAAAAGCAACCATTCCGTATCTGTTCCTGCTTTTACCCTTCTGACTTTTCAAACGCACATTGAATGTGCCAAATCAATTATACGAATCCATCATACCTCACTGAAAAGAGCATATTTCTTTACTAGGCCCTCAGGAAAAGCAGTCAGTGCTATCAGACTCTCAGTAAGCCCAGTGGAAAAAAAGGAACCCCCGACTGTGGAGCCAGACACAGCCTCCACAGAGAGAGGTGTGTTCTTGCTGGGCTCCAAAAAGGTGCCCTTACATAACACTTTGAAAGTGAAGTAGAATGAGTACTCTGCCACAAAATAAAGCACTGTCAGATAATGAGAAACTTGAATTTCATATGTAAGGACAGCAAAATCAATGCAGGCACTTGAGGAGGGTGTGTGGTACCTGCAGAGTGAGAGGGGGAAGATGATGACTGAAAGGCGAGAAGGTGACAGTTTGCCTATATTGCCATCTAGTCGTCACCAGGAGTCATAGAGAAAGGAGGGGGGAAAATGAAATATCCACTCATCAGTGTCCAGTAATAATCTCATACAATACTTCTAATGCTTTTTAAAATAAATCCGATAATGAATCAACAGTTAATACCTGTGGGCAATGTTACAGACCAAGTTTTCAAAATGCCTGTGACTTCCTGAGGTTCTGCAGCCACTGTCATCTTGAAATGTTTTCCTCCTACACCTTGGCAAGGGGATAAAAAGGTGGTAGAAGGGGATATAATTGCCCCTTGTCTTTTTCACAGTTAGATTTTGGGAACTATGGCAAAGTTAGTTTAATCTCTTCTGTTCTAAGCTTGTTGGAATAATACAGGATAAGAAAATCAACTTGGGTAATTAAAACTATGTGTTTAGAGAAGAATTTGGTTCTTTCTAATAGCAACCAACAGAAAAATAGAAAAGAAAATTAGAGAAGTACCACTGTCATCATGAGCCCAAACCTTGTGAGCCATTAGCTACAGCTGAGGAGCTTTATCCAGTGAAGGACTTAAAAACAGACACCTGAGGCCATAGTTTGATGCTCAGTCTTAAAAAGAAATGCTTCAGGAGAGCTAGGAATCAAAGGGTGAAACAAAAACAAATAAGGGATCCAGAAGTTGGTCTTGAGTGCGATAACTTCATCTTCATTGCCCTCCTGTGGACTTGCTCCAACAGAATGTAGACCTGTTGGAGTGGGTCTAGAGGAGGCCACAAAGATGATCAGAGGGCTGAAGGACCTCTCCTACGAGGACAGGCTGAGAGAGTTGGGGCTGCTCAGCCTGGAGAAGAGAAGGCTCCAGGGAGACCTGATAGCTGCCTTCCAGCACCTAAAGGGCACTTATAAGATGGGGAGAAAATCTCTAGTAGGGTCTGTTGTGATAGAAAGAGGATAATGGTTTCAAAATAAAGGGAGGTAGATTCAGACTTGCTGTAAGGAAAAAGTTTTTTTACACTGAGGGTGGTGGAATACTGGTACAGGTTGCCCAGAGAGGTGGCGGATGCCGCATCTCTGGAAACGTTCAAGGCCAGGTTGGACAGGGCTCTGAGCAACCTGATCTGGTTGGGGATGTCCCTGCTCCTTGCAGGGGGGTTGGACTGGGTGGCCTTTAAAGGTCCCTTCCAACCCAAACCGTTCCATGATTCTATAACTAGGGATCCTGAATCTGGAAACATTAACTGGAAATGTTAAGGATGGGCCAGTGTTCAAATGTAATTTCTCTTTATTTTCCCCTGAGCTTACACACTGTTGTGCAAGCCAGGACAGCATGCTGGCAGGAAAACTCCCTCTATGCAGTCTCTGTTTCTAATTTCTCTTCAGTACCTATTGCTGCCAAGTGAAGAAACAGTGCACGTGGCTAAATCGTTCTTTGGTGCAATCCTCATAGCCTCTCTTACATGCTTACAAATAAGAGCACTATTTCCCGTGTAACTAATATTCTGTGTTTACTTAAAAATGCATAAAACACATGGTTAATTTTGTGAATTACCCACTATCACCAACAGAATTACTTGAGGCAAGCAGCAATATTAGTGCCATTTCTCTCTGCCCCTTTTCACACAGTGGAGAATATTTCCTCAAAACTCTTGCTAGAAAAATGCCTAGTGTGTTTACTTGGTAGGTTATGATATAAATCTTGATTCAGTTCTTTAAAAATACCTTCTTCTTCAGATATTATTTAATAAATTTCAGGAAATACTTTATATCACAGCATAAATATAGATAATGAAAAGAGAGAAACCATTCTATCTGTTCCCTGTCTTCCAGCCATCAGTGTACTCAGTCACAGAGGGGAAAGATGATAAAATAAATCAAGAAGGGAAAAGGTGAAAGATACAGTCATGGACTGTACACTTTTCTTTCACCTATCAGCTTATCAGCGAATTACAATGAAATATATGTTGTGAATACACAAACAGGAACGTTGTGTGATCCTATGCAGAAAGAAAAGCAAACACAAATTACAGAAAACAGCATCCAAAATATTACCCAACAAATGCTAAGCCATTAAGTAGCCAAAACACATAACATAAATACATGTCTTTTTCTAAATATCATGTGATCACAAAAATAAAAAAAAAAAAAATTATTCAGGCACATCAAGTGCCTTAGGCTTTTTCCACCTCTTATGTTATAGGGCTGTAGGCTATTTCACCTGGTACAAAATACAACATCTAGACAAATAAATGTGAACTGAAAGGTTCCTTTTTCCCTTCTTCTTCTTCCCTTCTGTTTCTGGAGGATGCCTTAACCACTGCTTCATTACACAATAGATCTCCAGGAATGCTAATTCAATCCCTCCTGACCTTACAAGAGGTTCGGAGGAGTATTTCAGACATCCCTAGTTCTGGTAGACCAACAGTTCACCCATTTTTGTGAAAAGTAAGAGCTGGGACCTCCAATAGCATCTTTTGGTCATGTTTCTGCAACCCACAGAAGCTGTAGATGAAAGAGGTAGAACCGCTGCTAGATATATTTTGTAAAATTAACATAATTTTTATGTATTATCTGTTCCTAAATAACAGATGGAAGGCGTACCTTCAGCCTGTGCTAGACATGCAACTCTCATCTAAGTAGTGCATACCACATAGCTTAGGGCAAGTCTTCATACAAGGAACATATTTTCCCCAGACATTTAGGGGCGTGTGGATTCCCTTTGGTGGCAAAGCACACAAAGAGTAGGAATCAATGTCCTTCAGCAGGTTGAATCCCTGGGCTCAGATTATAAAAAGCTTTTATGTACCACAGTTATTAAACTTAAAAATTGTGTAAATAATTCTTGCTCAATTTTAAAACATGCTGAGTGCCTGCAACTCTCAGTGGAAACTTTAGGTATTAAGCATTCATTTAGAATAAAAACGAATACGAATGGAGTTGGCTTTTCAGCATTAAAACATTGATTTAGAGGGGTCATTTTTCCTAAAGTGCTTTTAAAAAGTGGTTTCATTTTTTTTTAGCTGTAATATCTTTCTTTTCACAAAGAATATATTAATTTGATCTGGCCTGGAGAAATTCTCGGTGCTATGCATGTTTCTGTGAACGATGATGCTTACCTGATCACACACAAAAAATGCACAGAACTTCCTGAATGACCTCCATAATTAAAAGTAAGGTTCTGCCAGCCTTTTGGACAGTAGACATTATGATAAATCTAAATTAGACGTGCCTTAATAAATACCCTTTCCCCTAATAATTATATCATATTTTGCATTTTGTTTTAGTGATGTCTGCAGGGCTTTATTTGTGGGAGAGGGTAGGGGTTCATGGGATACATTTAAACTTAACACTAAAACTTGCAATTCTGTTTTTGGTGGTTGACTTACACTTCTCTGTCATTAACATAGTAGAAGCACTTGGATGTTTGTTGGTGGCAAGACCTTTGGCTCTGAAATTGCAGTGGGATATCATTCTGAAGGCTCTCTGTCCATAAATCAATTTTAATTGCAATATTATAGCCCAGAAAATTCTGCTTTCATATTCTAACAATACACAACAGAGAACTTCAGTGTGATCCACAGACTTCATCCAAATCTACATCTGTTATATCTAAGATTTTATTCCTACTCTGCTTTTTACTATACTCCATACATGTACACCTGACAAATGCTGGGAAAGATTTCCTTTCCTCTCCTCTTAAGCAAGGCACACTACCTCTAATAGCGTATCTCCGTCTCTTTACCTTCTCTTGGTCTATAAATACACCTAATCACAAATGCCAGACAGTTCAGCCGCTGTATATCATTACTGAGATGCACAAAGGAAAAAATGTAGAAAACAATTTAATGTACAGCTGTTTTATTAATGCAAATGCAAAATAGTGTGCCTTTTAAATGTCGCTGAGATGGCACACGGTCAACAGGTCTGTGCCTCAGGCCCATTTAGTCCATATTCTCAAGGAGAATGAGAAACCTGAAACACCACAGAGATCTTTACAGTCAAATTAATTCCCTCGTATTTCTAGACCAAGGGAAAAGTCCCAGGGAAAAGTCCTTGCTTCTTCAAGCTCCGCAGCCAAAATCTTACCTTCAGGAAAAGGGTAGGTGCATATGAACATATATCCCCATACTTCTTCACCCTAACAAAGGCTTCCATCCAGCTTCTGCATCTCTTACTTGGCCATAGCAAAAATACGTTGTTTTTCTTCTATCCATAGGACTCCCAGGTCTTTACTTTTTTTTTTTTCCTCCTCCTTCTTCCCTTCTGTTTCTGGAGGATGCCTTAACCACTACTTCATTACACAACAGATCTCCAGGAATGCTAATTCAATCCCTCCTGATCTGACAACAGGTTCAAAGGAGTATTTGAGACATCCCTAGTCTACCTAGTTCTGGTAGACCAACGGTCTTCCCAAGTCTATGTAGGTAAGTATTGCCATCTTGGCAGTCACGTGGATCTACATGAAGATTTAATTTAGGAAGAGGTCTAGTTTTCTTTTTTAACTCATCTTTACTGATGAAAAAAAACTAATCAGATCCAGTTTTTCTTCATCCTTTGTTTTTTTTTTGAAGCCTTTCAAATTCATACGTGAACTGGAAAAAAGCTAAAGGATTAAACACCTCCCAGAGAGAAGATTAAACAGGCTCTGACTTTGTTTGGTGGGAATGCGACAGTAACACACTCCTGGCACTATAAACAGTTTATATAATCACGCTGCTAGAAGAAAATGGGTAGTTGCTAATAATGTTTTAATAACAAGCAGTTATTTTAAGATAGTCACATGATTCTGGGTGAGTCTCTTACCTTTTCATCCTAAGTCTTCTAATTGCATGCTTTGCTACAACACCTGTAGTTATATTTTCATGAGAACATTTACTTTCGGAGTCCCAACTTCAGTTTCTTTCTCAGTCATATTTTTCTGTCAAATCACCTTTATTATCATATCACAGCTCTATGCTTTAGGTATAATCAATCATTCTTGCCTGCAGTTCCATTTCAGATTTGCCCATAACACGATAGGTATTTCAATTTTAGATATTGCCTTTTTTTTTAATGGAGATTAATTTTTAAAATAAGATGCAGTTTTAGTGTTAAGATAATTAAATTTTAGTAAGAGACACTATCTTTCTTTTTGCTGTGTCAGCTCTCCCAAACTTATTTATACCTTCAGCAATCTGCCACTATGCTACCCTAATAAAATCAATAGGTTCTGAAGTCCAGCATGGAGAATCTTTTTCCATTAATAAAATAACTTTATTCACTCTGAGAACCATAAATTGCTGAAATACATTTTTTTTTAAATTGCCTTATCTACATAAGAATCAACAGCAGTGTTTGTAAAGTGGCTGTACTGCCAAAAGACATACTTGATAAATCTCTGCTGTATATTTTACAATACAGAAGGGTTTTCTTTTTGTTTGTTTCTGTCAGCTTTGTTTAGTGGAGCCAAACTTGTTGGAGTCAACTTAATGGAGTCAAATGATGTATGACTTCCCCAGCACAGCCTAGGTTTTGTTCAAGTTGTTGAGGCTTTGTGATGTCTTCCAGATCAGCTGTTGGTGTTAGCTGGTATTTGGTAGTTAAATAAAAAGGGGGGGGTTGGGGGAGGAAGAGGTTGGCTATCTTGCTATTTAACTTCCATCCCCCCACAAGTTTTTTTTTTCTGGATATTGTCATTTTTCTGCTGCATCAGAATTTTTTGAGAAGAAATACAAAAACTGTTTTGTTTCTAACTGTTCCTTGGCTCAAGTACAAAAATACAAGAGTCCAGAAATTACAAAGGATTTTGTTTGTTTGATTTCAACCCTCTGGCACAGACAGGGAATCAAATTCCCCCACTGGTACGAAAGCAATTTTACAATGATAAAACTGGGTTATGCTCACTGGGCTAACTTTTAGCACGGTGCCGTTTCTATTTTTAGTGGCTTTCATTCCAGAAGGACCTGAAGCAAGGTACATAACACAGCTGCTATTTGTTGCTGTTATGCTATTCAGTAGCTATCACTTAGAAAGACTACTATTGATTTCAACAAACTTTGGTTCCGACAGTTAGAATTAGGCAATTTTCCTACTTCGGAAAAAAAAAAAAAAGAAAGAAAAAAAGAAGAATTGGTCCCCGACTACTCTCATGTTGGTGCCTTTGCTGCCTTCAATATCAACCAAGTAGCTGCAAGCTTCCAGTGCAAAATCTAATTACGTTAGCTGAAAGGTTCCTAACAACCTCCACGTGCCTTAGGCCAGACTTTCAGTGGTTCAAGTTCAGCATATTTTATTCCAGTGACTTTGAGTTGCACCTGGTTTCAATTTAGGGAAGGAGCTTTACCCTTATCATTTGTCTTCATCCATACTTCTACCCCATGGTAACTACAAGATATGCTTTCGGGATGGTAATGAGCTTTCGCCTCGCATGCTTGAGCATTGCTGTTGCTTTCAGAACAAGGGCAGGTGACTGATCTTTGTTCCCCTGGAAGGACTCTCTGAAGCCTACCTGTTTTCTCAAGCTCATCTACTAGTCAACCTGGTTCTGAGTTGTTATTTTTAGAGTACAAGGTCTGACTCAAGTTTACTTTTTAAACAAGGAGAATGAAGTTTCTTATCATAGCAGACTGTGATGTTATAATCAAAAGACAACAGATAAAACTTTAATCCAAAACTTCAGGTTCTCTTTGTAATAAATATTTTTTTTTCAGTTTATTCTTCTCCTTTTTTGTCTTCATTGTATTTTTTTTTCCCTTTTCTTTTTTTTTTTTCCAGTTTCTGGGAGACTAGCAGTTTAGCTTGAATAGTTGTTACCCTGAACCAACTTTAAAAAGCATTACAGATGGGGATATAATTGAACTTATACAATAGGAAACAAAACCCGAGTTTAAAGTCCTGCTGTTTTTCCTACCTTAACTGAGCAGGCAAAAAAAATTGACAATAATTTAAAAGACATTTTGAAAAGCCTACAAGAGTGTCAATTAAATGTCCATCTGAACCAAAGCTCTAAAACTGGAGAGGAGAATTCAGGATAGCCCTTGTCAGTGGTAAGAGGTGGATTTTCAGAGGGTTCTGGACCTGATAGTATGCACTTGATTGGTATGATGAAAATATGAATACAGCAGCAAACTTTCTGTTTTACGGATACTTTAAAATTCTCCTGTCCTGTTTTTGAAAGGGCAAATTCTCTGGGCAAAGATGATGGTATAATACTAAACTACTCTAAGAGCCATACCTTACTAGTGAATTAGAAAAATAATTAGAGTTATGAAAGGAAGTGTGGAAAGAAATACAAACTAAAAAGATTGAGATCAAGATGCACTAGTTTATAGAATAGCTTCTGGAGCTAGCATTTAAAGATTTAAAACTCAAATTAAAAAACCCTAAGACCTGCAGTAAGTCACTTACTCCTCATGATCTTTGATTCTCACAAGAATAATACGAACGTCAAATCTGTTGCACACAGCCTGGTGCTCAAACAGTGAGAGAATTCAGACAGACCAACTTGTCTCTTCAATGGAAAAACAACAATCAGAAAGCAGATGTATCAAGTTGACAGGCCAACAACTTAAAGCCTTATGTTCCTGCGTGCTCAGCCTCTGTTAAGTCTTGCCCTGGTCAGTATTTGATCTAGTGGTCTTGTATTTATTAGCATCTATGCAAATCAAAAGTGTAATATATGTTTAACAAGTTGTTAGTAAGAACAGCCTTTAGATCCAGCTGAACCCCTTCTGTCCACCCCTATTCTTAACCTTCAATGTCAAAGTCGTTACTACATACGTACCTTAAAAATGAGATCTGGTCTATACCTCTAATATTGAACATGCAACATGTAACACAAATTATATTTCACAAATGAGAAATACCACCTTTTCAAAATTTAACAATACTGTGAAATTAAACCAATGCATAGAACTGCATCTTCTAGTTCCTAGTTTGAACAAAAATATATTTTACCGTGCATTTTGCAAATCTGCAATGAAAGACAAAAAAAACCTCAGAGTATTCCAGCCATTAATACAATTTTTCAAAAGATATAATACCACAGGCAAACTGTATTACATAGCAATAAATTGTTCACATGTTTTTAGCACAGGTATTCAGCCAGAATATTGCCATAGAAGAGAATAGTACTCCATTAAACAAGAATTAGGGATGATCAAGAAAGAATCTATTCCACATTGTTGACCTAGAAAAATGCACAAAACAAATAAAATATTTTCCTTGAACACTGATGCAAAAGATTCAGCTGTCAGAAAGCTGAATACCTTGTTTTAGTAGTTATTATGAGATTTTAACCACTGACTATAACTTGTTACAGGGAAATGAAGAAATGTTTCATGGCCTAAACGTGGTTTTTGTTTCATGAAATAAGAAGAGTAGACGTGGACCCACCTCTAATACTTCTACAGAACTATCTGAGATTGCAGAAGAGTAAACTTGATGGTTGAGGGAGTCTTTTCCAGTCTACAGATAATTTCAATTTTCAAGTTTTTTTTTCCTATTATCATTCAGAAGGTATGCAAAGATTATGTGACCTTTCTATCATCAATTTTTGGATTCATAGACGTGTTCAAAGAAAACTCTTCCTGGTCAAACAGGCAAAAGGCATCTCGATGGCAAGCCTAGGGATGCATTTCAGATAATCTGTGGTACATACTGTAGCAGCAAGAGCTGTGATAAATGTTCTTGTAAAAACACTTTATGCAGGAATTACAGGCAGTAACTTTCAGATTAGATGTTTGGACAGAGAATGTCTGAAAAGACATATTTTCAGATAGCAGGCCATTAAGGATTCTGAAAACCCACAAATACTTCTGTGACTCACACGATAAAATGCTCGGTATTAAAAAACTTAGCTTCTCCAACCGCTTCCTAAATTATTTTGCACAGTTCCCTGATAATACATCAGACTACAGGCAACCTATTCATTACAATTGATACCAAATCCAGCACCATATCAGTAATTATGGTAGAAAACTACAGTAAGACAGACAGACTTCTCCAGTGAGTTTGCTAGCTGGATTTACTCACCACGACCCACCCAAACTGTACTCCTGCAGTCTCTACCTGATGCTGCAACACTTTGTCCAGCTGTAGCCCCAAAATACACCTGTGATGTCCTCCATTTCTTGTGAAACGCACGCACCGTAATCACCAGGGTACTAAATCAACACTCCCACACGGTCTGGGTCCTTGGACTAGGTTACTGCTAGCCAAAGAAAAGGAAAGCAAATGCTTTTTTCCAGCTAATCATTGGTCTGCCTGATGATTTGAGGAGTTGCAGGTAACTAGATGTGTGATCGGGCTTTCATAAGAGTATCTTCTGTCCACAAATCACTGGTTTCCATAGTTACCATCCGTCTCTGAACAGCTCTGAATATTGGATTTACTTTTTTAACTGGAAAGTACAACTACCACGCCCTTAAGTAGAGGCAATCCTAGCCTGATGTCTGAGATCTGAGATCAGATCACTGGCTTGAAATCTCAAGCCAAAAAAAACCCAGTTTCCAGTCCAAAAGTAACAGTAAACTGAAAATATGCAAATGCCAAAAAGGGATAGGAATTGCCCAGCCATTTTCTCAAGGGAGAGCCTCTGTAACATCCGCAAGGACACAGACAACAACGGCTGCACTGCTTAAGTGCAACAAATTGAGACTGCACTGCTTGAACACTCAAGCACCATTTCACTCTTTCACTTGCCCTTGATTTTCTACCAACCCACCCATCCAAAAAGGAGAAGGGGGACAGACTGCAGCTGCATTTCACAATGTGAGTTCACTCTTGGTGATGGTTTGTGGAGGAGTTGCTCTGATCACCAGTCTGGAAAAGGCATGTTAGCAAGAGCTAACTAAACTCCACCACCTTTGCCACTGACTCATATGATATCAATACAGCTCAAATTTGAAACAAAATTTAAATCAAACATTGAAAGACACTGAGCAAATAAAAATCTAAGATAACACAGAAGCGGCATGCACACTGCAATGTCAATGTTGCACTTGCGTGGTTATTTTTTTTCATGATCTGACACAAACCCAAACTGTCCCAGGGGTTTAGACAGTCATAAAGATGACAGCTAAGAAAAAAACCACATTAATAGAAGTCCTTCACTTTATGTTAAAGATACACGTGTGTCCCCAGTATGTGGAAACACTTTGGTAACGCCTAAATGATGTATGCAATTAAAATTATCGGAAGATTATTCTGTGCAAACAGTGCGATGCCACGCTATTTATGGAAATAATAAACACAAACACTGCAAAAAAATCCCCACCAGATTCTAAAAACAAAGGGAAAAATATAATTTTTTAATTGCTTGTGGTAGTGCTGCTCCCTAGACAATTCTTGAGTAGAAATATTTGTTTCATGGAGATTGAGCCTCTCTCCACACTCTGATGCAAACTATAGCAGAAGACTGAAAATATCTTTAAAACCACAAGACATTTAACTGTTTTTTTCCTATATATTTTTAAATCTGTCTTAGCATTGAGAAGACTTTTACAGACAGATTGTTGATATCAAATCCACAGTCAAAATGAAGTGAGAAAGCAGTTGCATTTCAGCACAGGCAACATCTACAAAACCTAGAGACCTTTTCTGACACTGACAATTCTCCAGGAAAGGAATGCTACAATTAAGCCAAGCAATGCAATTTTTTAGATTAAAATATGGTTTAGGGCAATCAGCAGCGCCCTCATTGTCAAATTTGTCAGCATTACTTGACAACACCAATCATGACTTGCTACTGATTCATCTTAGACCTGACAAAAGAAGAAAGAATTGCACTGACCCTTCTGTTAGGGAGATCATGACCCAGAGGGTTCCAGACGTTATTTAGGATGTACAGGATGTATAGGATTTCTCTTGAGATCTGGCATTTTTTCAAGGTGCTCCACAAGTTATGCAGAAAGCTGCTTACACACAACTGAGTGCATAGATTAGCTGGTCCTACAAAACCAGAAACAAGTCTGCATATTCTTGAGCACCATCTACTGGTGTCTTGTCCATTAACAGTTGCACAATTCTTACAGAGCACCTGAGTACCAGGCTGAGCGCTTGCCAATGCACCTTTGTAAAACACCTCATTATCAATGTTGAAAATAATTCCCATTAATAGCTTTAACCTTGGGTCAAACCCACTGTTCCAGCTATTGAGGAAAAATAAACAATCTTTGAAAGGTCTTTCTTTTTAGCTCTTTGAATAGCTCTTCACACTTCATAAAACTTCCACTTTTTCTTTAAGCACTTCAACACTGTGATTTTTCAATGCATTCTCTTTAATGTTGTACTAATTCATCTAAAGTTGTTTACATTACATTTGGCATTTCTAGACATATATTGTTTGCTAAATATAAGTTTGATTCACAGCTCTTTACAGTTGCAGCGCCTTTCCACCTGTTTATGAGTTCTGGATTCCAACATCTTCATCTTATAACATCAATTCTCAAGGAAAAATGTGAACCAATAAACAAACAAACAAAAAAAAAAAAACCAAAACAAAACCATCAAAAGACATGTATTTGCAAGATTCCAGAAAAATTCTGCAGCTTTGGCTGTATTAGCCAATGGAGACTAGATCTAGAAGAGTGACCCATTTTTGGATGTTGTAGCTAAAATTTAGGCCAGATACAAGCCCAAATTCTTTTTTTGCCAAGATAATTTCTTGAGTTATTATTTAACTTGACTATACCTGAGAAAAATTTCAGCAAATGCTGAAGGGTTTGCTCAAATTACTATACCCTTTTTATATATATATATATATATATATATATATATATATATATCCTAGAGTTACAGTGTTTAAGACAGAGGCAATTAGCAGCAGTAGCATACCCATTTTGGGAGCTTCCAAGGTCAAGATCCTGCTAATGGGAACTGACATCTTGCTGTCCCTAGAGAATGCAAGAGTAGGCAACACAAAGTATTATTTTTCTAAATAACCTGTCGGAATGTTGCACAATTCATCTCCTGGAGTCACTAACTACACAAATACTTTATGTTTGTGCTTAAAGATTAAGTTTGGACAAACTTATACAAATGCTGGCTTATATCTTGCAATATATCCCTACATAATTCACATAAAGTATTATTAATGGAGTTGATACTGAGAGGGAATATCAACATGTGAACATTCCAATCTTTTAATATCAATTAAAAAAAATAATCTGTCAGCAATCCTTGTGGAGCGAGAAATTATTAGAGTTCTCCAAGGATATATACATATCTTTTGATGTAAAAAAAAAAAAAAAACCATAAAAATTATTCTTTATAAATCCAAGAGTGGCTTTAGTACATTCATATCAAATATTGAAATGGTGTGACATACTAAAATGCTATTAAAATATTTTTTAATCCAAAAGCAATATGAAATGCAGTTCCAAAAATGTGAATATAAGAAGTATCCTTATTATTTGGTTTATTTCTCTCAAGACAGACATTTATAGAAACAATAAAAATTAAAATGTGAAGTAAAATACTGAAACTTTTAAAAACTATATTCCTCTAGAGATATAAAATCTGAGAATATGCATACTATGGTAGTAAATTACAGACTCCTGTCTTTATTATTGTCTGATGAAAGATGTGAAAACAACACCGGTTTAAAAGATGTTTTTTCGTTTTCTGGTGTTCCTCAGAATAAGTTCTGCTGGAAAAATGGAGATATCTACAGATTCCATCTCTGTGCACGTAAAATGGATATTTGCAGAACAAACTTGTTTGCAGTAGCAAGGAAGCCTTACACAGGAGAATATAATACTATTCAAGCATAATAAAAAAAAATATGTAAAAGCATCAGTATTTTTTTAGTTCAGCTAAGTGATTTTGTTTGCTAATCTAGGTGTATCTCAGCATTTTCTCTACATGGCCTGGGCTCACATGTGCACGTTCGGAGGTGCAGGGCAGTGTACCCATATGCCAAAGTTATTCATTTTTTTTGGCAGGGAAGTCTAAGTTAGAGGGGAAGGGATCACAAAAAACAACAGCCACGTGGACATGTAGAGTTTAGGCAATCTGAAGTGTTTCAGATTTTGGAGGTGATGAGAACAACATTTTTTAAGAAATCAAACCAATTCTTTTCCTGCACCGGATGAAGCTGTCTGTGAGAAAACCCATGCCACCATCTCTAGGCTAATGACACTTCTCTGCCTTTCTGCTCTCCTTGAGACAATATCTTACAGACCTTGAACCTTGCACTTAAATTTTCCTAAGGTTGATTGGCACTATTTTCCATCTCATCAAGCAGGACTCTGAGCCACCCTCTGCCGTGGACAGCCATGGTTAGGCTCAGGTGTCCTGACTTTTTCTGTGTCTGTGATTCTCCTCTCCTGGGACAAAGGTTAACGATGACTAATGAGCAGGCAGCCTTAAAAAACAAAGAACATTCATTTAAAACCAAAACATTTAGAAGACAACAGAATTTATTGCCTTGGATGTATGCTTAGCTTTCCAATATGTCTATCTGGTAGATCTAACCTCTTACAGACTTTTCCATGACAGCTGTGTTCCTGTGCAGCTGCTGGCAGCTGGCCATCAGCCCTTTGGCAGTTTGTTATCTCTTCAGTCAGAAGAGTTCGACTCTTCCATCTTCCTCCGTGACAGATATAGACTCCTGGAGGTGAGTCATTTCCCTGGTGTCTGTTCATGAACTGGCCAGTGCACACTAATGTGAAATTTCCTGCTGAGGCCCCATCAAGAGAGAGCTTTGCATTTGAACAGCCCTCAAGTTGCTATTCTCCATCTTTGCCCTAACCACACAGAGTAAGTATGCAGTTGAGGAAGGGGCAAACAGGATAAATCCTTAGTTTCACAGTTCTACACCTGTTCTAAGAAGTTTCCCATGTGATAAAAGCTCTATTTTTTCTAATCAGTTCTGTGTTTGATAAAAGTCTGGTACAACGTTTTAAAATCTAAAGTGTATATGAGAGGCATTCTCAGACATCAGCAATTTCAGAGTTCCTCTCAAACACTCTCGCCATCAAATCTAACCCCAATTCTTTGCCTATTGCTATCTGTAATAAAATTGAAATAATGGTTGCACATTTCAGACAAAATGATCAAAGCTACACAACAAACTGGAAGACTTCAGTAGGGTGAAAAATAAACACAATAAAAGATGTATTTGGGAGGAATATAAAGAAAGATTAAATTTTAATTGAAGTGCACAAGATCCGTTTAGTGACAAAATCATGGGTGATTTTAAACGCTTCTGGTTGCCAACTTCACAACTTTCTCCTTTGGAAAATGCTGAACTCCCAGTTTCTGGAACAAAGTTACTGTGAAGGTCCATAGATGTCAGTCTCTGCTTCCCTAATCCATCCTCAAATCACCACTTTTGCAATTAAATATATTTTGTGACAAGTAAAAGCAAGACTGTAATATCCTCATTTTTTTATGATTTTATGACATCATTACAACGGCATGTTGTAACTTACCCCAAGACAATGCTTTTAACATAAGTCTAAACCTGTGATTCAGCAGGCATTATACCACAGAAAGCTTCAGCTTTGCTGGATTTCATCCTCTCAATTTCTGTGCAGCAAGGAAGATAGAGTAACATACAGCCAATGACACAGACCTGCCAACATGCTGCCTGTACATCTTTAGATTATAAATATTTTTCTTTAAATGATTGCATGTTTTATGGGAAAATGTAATTTAAACTTACATGACATGCCTAGCAAATACCTGTACAGTGTAATATGAAGAAGCTATGGCTAAAAGATATCTCATAAATAAGTACAGGTTGGCCTTAACTCCTTACCCATAACAGAAGGAAGATACAGACACTTGAGACATTATTATATCCTGACTTCTTCAAATACAGACAAAAGAAAAGGAGTTTCTGTTGTCTTACATTCCAAACAACAGTGCTATTTCAGTCATACTGAAGTCCCTTTTTCTCTCCTAACAAGTCATTTTGCTATCAAAACCCTCTCATAAACCTCTTCCTGAGAGGTTAGCCTTGGAATTTCTCTATATCCTTCAGGTCAAGTCCTGCTTAAGCCCGTTTGTCAGCACCTGTGAAGTTTTTGGTCACAGAGGGAGAGTTGCTCCTCCAGATCCTCACTAGTCATAATGTATTGTTAATTACTTGCCCTTCATACTGTATTTTTGATGACCAAAATACATGTTCCAGGTATATTTGTCACTACTATGCAGAGTTGAGTTAGCAGGTAACTACAATTTCCATAATAGCTTTAGGATGGTTGTAAATGACATGGAACATCACTGTTCAGGAAAAGGTTCTGTAGACAAAGTCCAGAGACTACATATGATTTATTGGGAAACCGCTTAAAGAGAGTAAAATTTCCATTTGCAAATATGTTTATTTAATACTGTCTTCCGAAAACAGTCCGCAGAAAGACGATCTAACAAATCAGAGGCTATGACAGAATGTCACATCATTACTCCCGTGTTTGTTATTTTCTGAGACTTCTAGAGAAGAAGAGGGATGAGTAAATAGATCACAGAAAGACCTAAATGACAAGAGCCTGCCCTTAAACTACCGACAATTACTAGACTGAAACTATTACAGATGTTCATGATAACCTATAGCAGCTACTTAGTTTCTGGGAAAATGATGTATTAGCTACTGCATTTTCAACTCTGAGCTTTCTATTATTAGTTTTTAAAACCTGCCTTTGACAGTCAAAATGGTATAGCGTGTCTTTTTACAAAATAAGCTCTACGCCTGCTTTTTCCTGTCAAAGGGAAGGGACTGATAGCACTAGAATTCATCCTGTGGCATTTCTGAGCAGACCTGTCTAGGAGGCTGGTAAACAGAAGGCTTCCACTGTGTTTCTGACCTGGCCACATCCATATGGTCCTTATCCCTTTGTGGTAACTTGCCCAACATTGGATGAAGACTAGATTTTCTAGAGGGTTTCAAACATCACCTGTTGGAGAACTGATGAGCTTCCCCGGGAGGCATCTCGGGAGCCTCTGAGCCTCCTGAACCAGAGCAAATAGAGCTGGAAAACAAGAGAGACCCATTCTGTTTCTTACATGATCTTGATCATTACTGTTTGTGGTCAGCTAACTATGCCTTATCCCCATGCTGCTTTTGTAGATTGTGGGTTACTTAAACTGCTGATATTTTACAGTAGCATAAAACAAGTTGAGGTTGCACCTTGAAATATTTTCATAACCCCTTAATATGTACATGTCCTTCCTACCCTATCTACAGGTGGAAAGAAAAAGCACATCACCATATCTGTACCTCACAGTTTTCTTGTAATGCATTGGTTTTTGTTGTTCATGCTGCACAGATAGGTGTTGTGTCACTGAGAAATTAAACGGTCCAAACCAAAAAGAGATCTTGAGACAATGGAAGGAACTGATGCAACTTTTCTGGAGACCGACATTTGTATTTAAAACTTGCCTTGCTGACTAACATATGATGCTTTACAATTAAGCTTCCTGAAGGGTAAGTTTTTACTTGGACAACCATCAAGACAAGCATTTTCAACAGAAGTCAGAAAGAAGCAGCAAGTCTTGAGAAAATATTTCTCTCTTTAATAAGGAGAAAAAAAAATGAATGAAGTTTGGACAGCATAATCATTCTTGATACCATAGTATAAGACAGACTAAATAAATATAGAAGACATAAAAATAATATTTTTTTTTCCTCTTTTGCCAAAACTCTAAACAGCAAAACTATATTTCTCTAGGTAAACTTAATTTAAGTATATTTAATAAGTGTAGCTGGAGTGTTACCAAATGTCTTCCCTTATCATGAAGCTGTCATTTAACATGTATTCATCTTTTTCTCTTGAAAATTTTGTCGTAATATTGCTGAACCATTGCTTCCTCCCCCTATGCAGTAACTCCACAGTTAACTACCCAGCCCCAGCAAGGAAAGACTCGCTGCTCTTCTCTATTCATTCCTCTTTCTTTCTGTTCATAAAGTCTGACATTTCAAAAGCCTTAATCTTTTATTGAGTTTGAGCTTACCAGAAGCTGTAGGTCAACTCAATACTGGGTGAATGCTTTGGTATAATGGGTGCCCTGTTAAAATGTGTATATAATCTACAGCAACGCCACGGCTCTGTCACTCTGATGGGAGGCTCTGGCTGACAAGGATTTTGAGTCTGCGTTGTCAGTCCTTCAGTCCACATGTGCTGAGCCCCTGCTGCCTGACTCATATGTGTCAGGTTCAGATCAAAGATAAAAACGTTTTGTTCCCTGCATGGGAAGATCACTTGCCTCTAATCCTGGATTGCAAGCACCAAAATAAACTAGAAATGATGTTTCA
The DNA here is from genome assembly GCF_036417535.1 of Chlamydotis macqueenii. Taxonomy (NCBI): domain Eukaryota; kingdom Metazoa; phylum Chordata; class Aves; order Otidiformes; family Otididae; genus Chlamydotis; species Chlamydotis macqueenii. The sequence continues at coordinate 9,430,218 of NC_141561.1, forward strand.
TGGAAGTAGATTTACAGTTGTTTAGGTATCTTAAACTTACATTTCAGCTCTTCCAAGCTGAAATTTTCTAGTCACTTGAATTTAAGTGTAGCTGGTTTCAATTCAGGAATTGTTACAATGACTGCTTGGTTTGATTTCTTCAGCATTGGTACATGCTGTCAGCCTTTCCTGCATTGTAACATACTTCATATCTGGGAATGTCCATCTAAACAAATTATAGATTTCTATACAAGGAAGAAATATCTTCTAGTTTTCATGTTTCCATCTTTTGTATGACTATATTTAAGTCTAGAAAAGTATTTTAAGCACTATACTTCTAAGACGAAACTAGTGATCTTACACCACGGGCTTACTGTTGTTGACCTTTTTGATAGTATCCTTTGAATCCCTAATACAGCATTACCGTTGCCAGTAACAGGCCATAAGCTATGTACTGAATTTGGAAGGCCTCAGGACAGAAGCTCATCAGGCTTGCTCTGAGTGTTTCTCATCCTGCCTGCTGCTTTGTTTTACTTAGTTTAACTGTGACAGCAATTTCCTCAATTGACCAGGCATCTGTGGTTAATTTGTTTTACTTTTGTTTATCTTTGTGAGCTCCAACCTGGTTTGGTATAGATAGTGCTAACAAGCAGTTGTTCTATGCAGAATGAGGTATTTATAGAGCTAACACCGTAACTCAGTGTGGAGAAACACCGGCTGGTACGAGAGGTGGGGCTTGGAGAAGGGGAGACACACAGCGTGGTGCAGAGGAGAGGGGGCATGAACTGGTACGGGATGGGGCACAGGCTGGCACTGGAGGCTTCATGGCTATAACTTATCTATGGTTTGAAGACATGCAGATGTGAAGCTGGACAAAAGAAGTTTGAGGGGTAACAGAAAAAGTATCTAACACATGTAAAAGGCACCATCTACAGTAAGTTCATTTGGAAATTTCATGGAGCTGCAGATTAATGAAGAAAGAAAAAGGTGTAAAAGGGCAATAGCAAACACTAAAATGATCCCAACTGGATCCTCATGTGAGGAAACATGAAAATTAGCATGATTCTTGATTTAAACTGCTAAGTTTTCAACTATCCTTACAATAAATCCTTGTCTATATATGTAAGGTGTATTTCCTCTTTGACTATAAACAAGGTTTTGAGTATAACAGTTCCTTTACAGCACTGAAAGGTACAATAAAGGCCCCAACACACAGGTTTTGTGCAGTTCCATTCACTCGTATTTATCTTAGTCCCAGGTTCAGGCAGGCTGAATTATTTAACGAAGCTGCTGAATATCTATAGTAAGCCAAAGAACAGAGACTGGGTTTTGGCAGCAAAGAGGGTTGAGCTTGAGGAAATAAAAATAAAACAAAACCACCTCTACATCTCCAGAGCTACATCCCAAATCCTGAATGCCCTGTTGCCCATTAATAACGTAAGAATGGAGTTCATGCACCTCTTTCCCATGCTGCTATCCCTGATATTTGTTTACCAATCTTTGTTGGCCAGTATGCAGCACTCAGAACAGGTCCTAACTTCCTTGAGGTTAAAAATGAGAGGATAATCAGATAAAAGCTCACAGGAAAAAAGAACAAACACATTCCCCTCTACAGTAGAATTTTTTTCTGTGACTTTCAATTCACCTTGTCTTCTCTTTTAATGTGCTCATTATTTCAAAAAGAATTGTAGAAATACCAGCAAGAACATTCCCAAAGACAGGAATATGACCCAAGATCAGAAGCTTGAAGGCTGACGCTTGTAGCAAAATGATAATCTGCTGCTCAGGTGGCACTTTTTTCAATCTGGATCATACATGAAAGCAAAGGAGGCTGTGTAAACCTATGCCAATAAACACATTTTGTTATGTAGAGCATTTAGAAAATACTATCATTTTCCTGAAACAAGGATTTCTTCCTCTCTTGCTTCATCCCTAAAACTATAACAGATTCATTTAATTATATAGTCCTTTAATCATCTAAGTACTGATTCCTTTCTTTAAACCAGTACAGATATAACAACTCGAATACTTGCCCTCTTTTGCCCTGAGGATAACTGATCGACTAGATTAAGATGCTGCCACTGCACGCAGGAGAAACAAAACCAAGATAGTAACATTTTTTGTACTAGCTATTTTGAAGGCTAACAGACCAGATAAGAAGATAAATTCTCAGACACACCAAATGCTTCTTGATCACAGCTGCAGTCCAAGGCCTTACTTACAAACTTCATCTCTTTTCACCTGTTTGCAGCAGGAGTGGGAGTTGTTCTGACCTAGTGCCCCAATGAGGCTGCATGAATGATGCTTATATTTTTTTCATACATTTATATATCAGCACTTAAAAACAGTTAAATGAAAGGGCAATTGTGAGACATTAATAAACGATCATAAGACATAAATGAGGAAACAAAACACCTTCACTTCACTCACAGAAAACTAAATATACAGGTAACTCAAAGTAATGTAGCACACAGGAGCTTGAGCATCCCTGTTGCATGGCAGCTGGGCTACCTACCAGATGCATGGGAAAGATGAAGAATAGTACTGATGGCAGGCTGCTCTGCACGTAACTGTGTCTAACCGGCCTATTCATACTCCATTTCCTCAAATAGCACAACACTTTGGAGCTGGAAAGTGGGTCAGAAAAAAAAGCTAAAAGCCTTCCTTGACTGAAACATAATTCAACAAGGTGGGGTTTTTTCTCCCGCTTAAACTCCACCCAAGCCACAACAGAACAGCTTTAAGGCACTAGCACAGTGCAAGGAGGCAAAGTAGCAGTAGGATGGTACAGTGGACTTCCAGAACCACAGATGCTCTCCTGCTCCTCCAGTGGATAGGCAACAACCTCGTCCCAGCACAAGAAGCAGAGGTAGAACAGTGTGTCCGCGTACAGCGCTTTGAGATACACGGCTGTGGACAGCTGTGGAAAAGCTGCACGTCTTATCTCCAGGAATGTTACTTCTCTGCATACATTACTCAAAATTAGATTTTATACTGGTAAAACACTAGAACTTAGTTCAATAGAGGAATCATTTCTTTATTATTAGTTTAGCAGAATAACAAGGGAGTGAGTTTTTTTAAAGCTGATTTATAAAAACACTTTTTAATCAGCTCTGGCAGCTGATTAAGTTATTCACAATTACATAACCGCACTGCTTATTATAAAGCCTGAAATACCTAGAGAGAAACCATTTATTCTGGAAATTTTTTTTAAATTTTGCCAAGGTCACATTCTACAGTTTTATTCTCACTTCATATAATTTAATTTTTCTTTTTGAATCCACATCAAAATGCATGTATTTTCATCCAGGTTGAGCAAATTATTTCAGGGAACATTTTTTGTTAACTCAAAACTGTCCTTTAATCTGCTTTTTAAACAGGCAGGCAGAATATTTTTTAAACTTTGGAGAGTTGATTTTATTATCATTAATCTAAAACCTTCCCTATATCTGCAAAACTTTCAAAGGTAGGGTTAATTGGTGGATTTACAGCATCTGGATCCTCTAGTTTTGGTGCAAGATGGCTAAGCAGCATGAACACTTGAGCAGTGAAGGGTCACATACTCCACGTGAGTCCTGGCCTGGGATCACCTCTCTGCATATGGTAATACAGTGCCAGTGATACTGTGATTTGCAGAATCTCAATAGAAATATCAAGATTGACACAAGCGGAAAAGAGCTGGGAGCAATCGCAGAACAGCAGCTATAGGAGGGGCAGGTGCTGATAGCTCCTGGATTAATAGGTCATCCAGAGCCCAGCACTCAGGAGGATGTGCAGCTTCCTGGGATACGTGAATGAGGAAGCAAAAAGACTGCGGGTAAATCCTGATGAGTTAAACAGGCAGGAGAGCATGGGGAGGTAGAAGATCACAACTGCTGTCAGCTCATAACGGGTGCAGAAAGATCTGTCCAAAACCAACACATGGTCATCAACCTAAGAACCTAGGAGACACAACACAGGTTTGTTGAGAAGTACCTCTTGTCCTATTTTCATTGCAAAAAAAAAAAAAAAAATCCTCTTTAGACCACCTGGATACACATCTTCTAGTTAAAGGTATCCCTGCTTCTTGCATGAGGGTTGGATTAGATGACCTTTAAAGGTCCCTTCTAACTCAAACCATTCTATGATCTCAGTGCTTAAGAGTATACGGATGGGAGAGGGTGAATATGAGTGAGATTATATTTGTGTTTAAAGGAAACCATGTTCCTCTCCTATAACATTTTGCATTGAAGCCTTGGTACAATGCCACAATATTATACCCGACACAGTCTGACTTGCAAGAGGAAATATATTTGCTATGTGCAGTTGTTTACTACTTGCAGATGAGAAACACCCAGCTAAGGAAGCAGAAACTGCTCTGAACTTTTGCCGTAAACATTTCTGGGAGCTGCGAATGGAGGAGAGCTGGAGAAAGAAATTGGCACTCTGCTTAAATTCTTACACAGTGTAGAAAGCAACATGTGCACCTGAATTTGTCTGAAAATGCAGTTCATTGACTTTGAGGGGAACGTTAATGAGAATACAGACTGTAGATCCTCGGAAAAGCCAACCAATATCTGGTCACGAGTTGCAAAAACAGCAATATCCAGTAGGTCTTGAGTATTTCCTCTGTATTTTGAGAAGATACAGAGGAAATATAACTCATAAATAATATCCCTCCAGGTCTTTTTCATCAATCTTATTTGTAGAGTTTCCAAGAGCTTTTTGGACAAGTGTACTGCAGAAACAGATGCAGAAATGAGTTGTATATAATTCAAAGTACTGTATTTTAGAGGATTTGTTACCAAAAGGCACTATAAATAAAATTAATTAGGGTTTACTTGTGCCAATAGAAAAATTAATTTAGCAGAGCAATATAATCATTATAGTTTACTGAAGCCAAATAGTTATGCATACACACTTTTGAGGGATGTACTTTGATTACACTGTTCTTTATGCCAACAAATAACCATTTTAACTTACTTCTTTCTCTTTACTACCCCTGAGCCTCCAAGTACTTTTAAAAAGCCAAGAGTTTATCTATTCCTTTTTCACCGAAAAAAGGCACAGAGAAGCTCTAATTCTGAGTTATTACGGATAAAAAGAAAATAAACCAGATATGTTAACTCCCACTCTTCCTCTCCAAACATTGATCACTGCAGCACTCATAATCTAAGAATTTATGTACTGAATGACAAAAAAAAGTTTAGAAAAGTAACCCACTATGAGAAGAATCACAAAGACTCAGACTTGTATCTGATGGGATCTTGAATGCTGGCAGCTTCAATTACTTAAAAAGATAAAAACCTTGATTTCCAAGACCATCTGTGTTGTTCCCCTGAAAGCTACCACTGTCAGTTAACTAAGAGTTAACTGGCGTGAGGTCATAGTACTGGAAATGCTGCTGATTATCAAGTAGGAAAATAGCTTTTTGAGAGCTCAAAGCTTGGCAAAGAAAGTTTAACAATTATTTCAATTTATGCGTATCCTGATTTTATGTGTATTTGCCATTTCTGTGAAAGCTACTTTTAACAGGACAGCTTTGTTCATATAAAGGTTGCTCTGGCAGAAATATTCAGAGAAACTGAATCCCTTTGAAGCATCAAGGGTAAATCAGGTTCATTCCAGCAAGGTCAGTTTTCTTCTCTGGCTTCAGAGGGTGCTGTATCACATCAGCATCGAGCATGCTGCCACTATCGTTGCAATTCCACCTCCAAATAAATTCACGCTGCACATCTAAAAACAAGTCCTAAACTAAAAAAATACAGTGTAGCTTTTCATCCAAGATAGGATTTTTTTTTTTTAAAACCAAATGAGGTCTGATAGTATACCTACATGGGAAACTTTTAATTAAATAGTTACTGTGGGTATTAAGCAATGCCCTTCCTTTGCTCACCAGCAATAGACAAACTGTCTGCTCAAGTAGCAGTTCAGTAAATGAATTTTTAAGTGTATGCTTAGCAAAAGGCTAAAGCCTGCAGATTCCTGATCTACATGGTGTTGAAGGCAGGTCAGGAAGACTGATGCTTTCAAGTGTGTGGCTTTCCTTCTGAGGAAAAGGAAGTCCTAGCAGAACCTCTACAAAAATTTGACAACAGTGGATGTTATTCTATGATTTGACAGATACTTTACATGTGCCTTTTCAGATTTATAGATATGAAAGTGTAGCCTGTTTTTAATATTATGCCAATTTTAAGGTAATGTTTAAAAAAAATAAACACTGCAACTGCAATCCAAAAGACCTTGAGTTTCAGAGCATACTGTCAATTTAGGATGCTCAACCTCCATCTCTGCAATTCCCACTCCCTTCATCCAACCTAAGGCAAATTCTTTAGGCTGTCTCTGCATGATAGCTGGATTGGAGACAGCTGTTTAGAAAAAAGCAGATTTCAAATTCCACATGACTTCACACCTCAGTCCTCACAGCAGCATCCTGCAGTGACCTACCAGGACATCACCAGCTTTGTGCACAACTAATCTGTGCTGCACGTTTGTCTGAGAGACTTTAACAGAAGTTAGGGACAAGTTAAGAAAGAAAACATTTATGAATTACTTAACTGCATGGTCTAGTGACTTTATAATAAACTTCTTTGTGAGTAGAGTTTAACTGAGAGTCTGATAGTCTGGTGACCTAAAGGATCTTGAGTAGGTAGAAGTCAAGCACCGCTTCCAGTTGCTCAAGGAAGTTTTAACAACTCTGGACAGGTGTTTTTAAAACAACACCTTCCTTTCAGAGAAATTTTAGATAGCAAAATTACATTAAAAATAATCCAAGCAGATACAATTTTTTTAAAGTTCACAGATTTTTTTTGTTGTTGTTTGCTTTTTTTTTTTTTAGCAAGACCAAATGTAGCAAAATAAACTGCAATAACATTTTATTGATTATTTCAGTAAAATATATGAAACCAAACCTGGAGACAATACCATGGTGGTGGGATATCACATGTGGTAATGACTTAATTTAAAAATCAAAAGATCCACTATATAGATACACACTACAGTAGATAATATAGAGTAGAGGATTTCACTTCCACCCCTAGAAAGTTTTTATTATTCAACAGAGTTGGCAGAAGCACAGGTTATGGTATGTCAATGTCTGATACTATTACTCATGGCAGTCATGCTATCTCCACTTTATCAGGAATATTTTAGGACTCCATTTAGTTCCTCACATGCAAGTGTGCTGGGAACTCCAAATGCTATCTAGTATTTGTTGTGCTAGGTTTTTTTAGGCAATTACATATCTTAACACAAATTGCTCCAAAATGCTCAAGTTCCTTGAAATTTTGGGTTTGTACTTTGGAAATAATTCTTTTCAGTTCCATTGAATAATTTCAATGTATCTAGCATGATTTAGAATTGGCTTAGAAGAGTTTGAAGAAATGTGTAAGCACCTACTTAAAAAGTAACCTCCCAATTTCTCTCTGTACTGTGTTAGGCCCTTCTCAATACCAACTGTTTCACAGAAATTTTCCTTTCACAGGGTTCCTTGCAAGACTGGAAAGAGCTGTAATTAAAGTTTATTTCCGGTTATCACAGGTTGAAGAGAGTGTTATGCCCTGAAGCACAAGATCTTTCCTTTCCCCATCCACAGTTCTGTCATTGCACAATACTGTAATTCTGCATTTTCTCATAATATGCACCACTAACCAAGGGTCTTGATGCTGAGGGGTCCCATGGGTCCCTGTTCCTCAGCAAAGCTCATAAAACCCAACAACCACCAGTGTTTGAATGGTCACACCACCTCAGTGTTTGAATGAAGGTCACAACACCTCACTGCAACAAACTCCATGGGACTTTTATTAATATAAATGCTGCAGAGTAAAGGAAACTAGAGTTTAGAAATCAGTCTTTGTAGCTAAAACTAGAAATGGAAAAAACCAAATTCTTAACATGTCCTCAGTAATCTTTTTATTTGTGGTCCTTATCATCATAGTAGCATGTTAATATGCATTCAAACATTAGCAACATAAATAGCAGTGAATTAAGTTTCTTTACAGTTGTGGCCAGTTCTAAAAGGAAAATGATTACTCAACCCAATTTTGCTTTTACATTTGCCATTTCAAGGCAGCTATTTCTTTCTATAGACTATAAATTTTGTCATTTGTCATCTAAGCCATTTGGAGGAAATAAAATTGTAGTGGAGTTCTTAGGTTCATAAAATTAGCTAGTTCACTTCTCGCCAGTTTTTGAATGCAAGGAAAGCACTTCTTCCCCAAGTATTCAGATTAGGAAGCATTTTATTCTTGGTTTATCATTGCAGGTTTCTGTAAATCTACGGAACGAGTGTGGCTGTTTTCTAGAAATTATTCAATGGATATAAAGAGGAAATCATAGTACTGCTATTGACTTTGAAACAGTACCATAAATTCATTTCATCTGCAGTCTTAATCTGTTGAAAAGAGTAATCCAGTCATCTTCCCCCAATTACTAATGACTGCTGTTGCAGATTCAGTTTTCTCAATGGGATTAAAACATGAATCTAATCGCATGTCACTCAGTGAGAGAGCTTTACAGCTATGATTTTAATTTTACTTTCTTAGTTATCCCACAGACAAAATAGTTACCTACAGCAGATCAACTAGAAACTACTATGAGTTTATAGGTTACGTTGAAACTTCAAAATTTCTTACAACAGGTACAAGAGAAACACACAAGGAAATCTATTAAAGGTAATATGAAGGCAACACTTCCCTGTAACTCCTCCAAGGATTTCCAAGAAACAGAAACTGCTCCCAGCTAACTCTGCTGGTAGGTGACTGACCCCCTCTGCAAGCTGAACTGCCCACACATCACCCAGCACCATAGGATCAGGAGCAGCAAAGGTCTCCATGGGACACTCACTAGGGCTGAGCACCAGGAGGGACTCCAGGTTTGGGAGTCCGTATTCTTGCCTTTGAGTCATTCTTAGAGCAAGAATCTTCCCTCTTGCAATTTCCTCAGCCTGGCACTATGCCTGTGATTGTTCTAGCTTTCTCAAAGAAACAAATATTTCCATTTTCTTGTCCAGGTCCTTTAGACAAAATAAGTTTCTAAGCTGTTTTCATTTTGAAGTCATTTAAACTACTATTTCTTTGGTTGTATTTGAAAGGTTTTTTTGTCAGTTGCACATTTGAAGGCTTAAACAAACATGTTCAACTCAAACATTTACATTTTAAGATTTGTAAATTTGTCTTAATTGTTAGATTTTCTTACTTGGTCTGTTTAAGCTGCTAATTATACTTGTCACTCTACTCTTGATAAGATTCTCTCTTTCTGAAAATCTGCATATTGCCCTCAGGCATTTATTGCTTTGCTTATCTTTTTGAAATACCATTTGAACTAGCGCTTCTCTAAATTCCTGTTCTTTCCAGTATCACCAATTATTAAGAACATATCTTGGACAACAGCACATGGAGATTTGGTTTAACTTTAATTGCCATTTGGGTGGCAATAGAAACAACAGATGACTGCTGAGTAATGTCTATATTGCACAGAAATGGTTCCTCATAATAACAATAATACCCAGTAGAGGTATGGATACATTACCTCCTTTAAGATACCCACTATGCAAGACTTCAGTTATTTCAAAGAGGATGTTGCTCATGGTATTAATCAATCAAGAAAACTCACTAGTCACTTCTGAAGCTTTCAGGCAATTTATCAGCCAACACTCCTGCATCAAAAGTTGGTTCTTATTGTCATACTTTCAGATTTGCCACTGCTGTAGGTTGGCTTCCAGGTCATGAACATTGATTTCAAATAAGTGTATTGTATGTGAGAAAACAATTATAAGTGATAAGTGAAATCTTAGCTAGCAACTCTATTCAGCCAATGAAATGAACAGAGTAGGAGAAAGCAGATCCAACTGTCAGCTTCTTGATTTGCATGAAGATATAAATGTACGCAATGAGATTTTTATATGACATACAGCAATGAAGCACCTAATGTAGCTTAACTTAGAAAATCTGCTCATTTGAAGCCTTTATAAGTAACAGAATGAAAGAAATATACTCACACTTCTTTTTCTTGTTCAACAAGCACACATATTTCAAGTTCAGATCCATGCAACGATTAGCTTACTGGCTGCAGACAGTTTAAGAAAGTATAGTGCTTAAACAATAAACCACAGCCTCATCAATTCTACCTGCAACTTATATCCATTGCCATTTTCCAAATGATAATCAAGTCAGTCCTGCAAACCAGACTTTGCCCAGCTATATGTTCTTAAAACTACATGAAAGACTGTTCCATTATCCCATCCCTTATCAATGAATCTACTGGAGAGAAAAAATAAAAATAATAAAATTAGTTACTTGAAAAAATCTCTCCCTGCCAATATGTAGTAATGAGTGGCATCCCCTTTTTAAACAGGTCTCAAATAAAAAGTAGTTTCTGCTCAACTAGAAAAAAATAACAGCATTCAGTAGGTGTCAGTGGACTTTAAGTAGAAACTCCTGCTGACAACCGGATGGAATTGAAGGAAAAGAGACTGGTTGGTTGAGTTCGTCGGTTTTCCTCAGGAAGGAAAGAAGGAGGGACAGAAAATTATAGAAAACCCATATCTCTCTCATTCTCTATAAACCACAGAGGATGTCCGTGTGGTACTTATATTTAGAGGTCTGATCACGGGACTCCAAACCTGTGCATCGGCTAATATAGTAGATGGATAATTCAAACCAGTCCAAAGGTCAGGACAACAAAGACAGGTGTCTTCAGCCAAGGTCTAGTCCAGCCTCCTTGGAAGAGAATGGATCCACAGACAGATCATCCTGGTTTCACTACATAGCCAAGGTTTGAGACTACTTTCTATTTTACCAATAAGAATACCTTTGGTTTGTAGGAACACAAATCTTCATTCAAAGTTTTACCATGGATGTATGTCTGCTCTCTTCACTGTTAACAAAGACACAAATACAGTGACCAAATTTAACAGGTAGGCAGCTGTCTTTCTAGTGCCAGTATTTCACAAAGGAACTGGGGAAGAATGCCTATCAAGCAGGTATCTAACTGGCTGGAAAACTACAGTGAGAGAATTGCTTTATCAGTGCCAAAGTGGAAGGTGTAGTGAGCAGTATTCCCTGGGTTATGTCCAAATGCAACACTATTCAATATTTTTCATTAGTGACCTCGATGATGGAGCAGTGAGCAAGCTTTTAAATTCACAGACATCCTCAAACTGGCAAGGACAGTCTGGAACTCAAAGCAAGCCTGACTAATTGGAGAGATAATCGAGAGGGGAAAAGAAATAAACACCAAAAAGAAGATGCAGTTTTATAAATGCAAGTGCTACATTTTACACAAGGACAGATGATCAGTTGAGCATACTCCAGGTGAGGGACTGGAGGTGATGGAGCAGGTCAACAGAGAAGTAGATAGATAATAACATAGCACAGAAGCTACTGAGAGAAAGGTGAAAATTATACTGACATCCATGAACAGGAGTGTCACATGAGAAACATGCGAAGTCCAGCGCTGTTCTGCTACCCAGTAGGACAGCCTTGAGAAATCACTGTACCCAGTGTAAGGCACTGTGCCGCAGTGCAAGAGAAACCGAGCTGGACTTGCTGGATGAATTCCAGAGGTGAACGAGAATAGTCAGCATTTTGCAAAAGGTTACCAAATATAAGAAAAAAGTTGCAGAATGCTGTTTATTTTGGCTAAGGGAGACAAGAGGCACAAAATAGCTGCAGTCAGGTATGTAAAAGTTTTCTGCAATATAGGAGTAATCTGTTTGTGGTAAAGAGAAGCAGTAACAGTTTTAAGCTGGAGTAAAAGAAAGCTGCTAGTAGTTTCTATTAGTCTTGCCTGCATCTTTCCCCACTGTGAAACCCTGGCATAAACTCTACAAGCTCCATAGGCAGTCTTCATGACTGGAGATTTAAGTTTTGTCACAAGTGAGGCAGATATCTCTCATCCTGTCTGGAAGATGATCTTAGTGACTCTGTGCAATTTCCTTTAGCCTGGATTTCCACAACCTGGGAGTAAGGCAGTCAGTTACCCCAATCATAAAAATAAGGCATCGCTCCATGAGATCCTAATTGCAACTGTAATTATAGAATTCGTCTCATGTGAGCCTTTCTTTATGAGAAAAAGGATTCAAATATTAGAAGCAAACTTCAAAGAAAAACCAACATATTCCCAGCTGTGAAAGTCTGCCTCCCTTTTACAAATATAACCCTCCAACTAATAACATATGCAAATATACAAAGCAAGTATAAGGAAGGAGGTAAAACAAAGCCACCACTTCCTCTGAATTTTCTCTTTTCATAACATGTGGGCTTAAATTAGACCTCTATGTGAACCGTAGATGGCTCACTGTCAGTTGTGAAAGATAGACTGCGGTAGGTTAAAGTTCCAAGTACAAAACAAACCTATTCCATTATTAGACTGCTCTAATCTCAAGGAAAGGGCTGCTGACACAAACTGCAATTTGAATTTGTCTTTATCTTTGAAATTGTCTAATGTTGACTTCTTTTCAACCTACCATGTAAACAGTTACTTTCCTGTGAGGACCGTGGGTCCATTAGTCACCTTGATTATGATTCAGGAAACTCTAAAATGAAGCATAATGGGTAACTAAGTGTGTACTAGTCCAGTTAAGTGCTTATTTTGAGCACAAATCCACACTTCTCTCATAGCACTTGCTTCTTCATTTTGAGTTTTAATCGGTGTCACACTGACCTATGCTGGTTGGAGATGACTATGCATTATACAAATGTAATAGGTGAGAAGACTGCCATAGCAGGCAAGTCATGACAGAGAAGCACAGAAAACAAATTATTCCGATGCACACCTTCTGAAAACTGCGTAACAAAAGGCATAGTTAGTAGTGATATCCATAACAATGGGTCTGACCCCATTATCCAACCTGTTTTCTATCTCACAGCATTAAAAATCTAGGCAATTCTGCAATACGCATCTCCACATGAGCTACTCATCCACTTTCTTTTTAGAGGAAATTGAAACAGCAGGCACTCCTAGTGCAGAGTTCATCTCACCATGATAAAAGCAACCCAGAGTGTCTTTTTTTTCCTCCATCTCTCAAGATTTAGATAGGTCTCAAGTCTGGATTTATACAAATAAAATGATGAAATTCTGTGAATTCTGCTTATATTACTGACATAACAAGTCAGTGAGACAGCTATTTAGATGTTGCATCTCCAGCTGAGCTGGTTGCAACTGAGGATATAAAAATCTTGCTGTATTAGCAGGTAAAATTTACTCCTCATGTCTTTATGAAGCCTAGCAGCAATCATCAGTTTTCTTATTTCCAGTGTATTGTGCTTGTTGGGAGATGAACTGAGGCTTTTTGTATAGGATTTCACCAAACAAGTAGTTGCTAATTGTGCATCACCTCACCTGATTTAACATACATGGACCAACTCTTCCGTATACCTTCATCCAAGGCCTCTTCTCAGATTACACGTAATGCCTACAAGGCTTGATGTCCTCATGCTTGTCTCTAGAAAAGGATTTCAAATGCTGAACTTCTCACTGGTGACAGCTGCTCTGAGATTTACAGCTGTGTTTACTTGAGCTTGAAATTATTGAGAAATTTAGTGCTGCGCTAATTGGCATAACATTCTCATCACCTTCCCCCGTACACAAAAGCTGTTCTGTCAATTCTGTCTTAGACCTAGTTTAAAAATAAGCAAAGTTATAAGTAAGCTGTGTAGTTTAAACACAGACATCGCAGAAATGCTTCACTGCAACAAAGCCCCTTTTCACTATTGAGCCAGTTATAATTCAGGTTTAATTATATCTCAGTTCTCCATGGACCACAACCAGCAAGGAAGAATGCTTAGATGATGGAAAAGGCTGTATACCTGGGGTACTGCTGAAGGCAGGTCCTCTATTTAGCAGTATACATAAAACAAAACCATATTTGCTCCGAAGATGATGGCAAGGAGAGGACACAGTAGCAGGACACATCTATGTAAAGGCGAGCGCCACTGACCAACCATGTCTGGTGAAATGTGCACCTCGAAGCCACACTTTGCATGGAGATTTGTGTTACTCATTTAACAGGGATAACCTTTCCTTTCTCATCACAGAAAAGAAGAGTATTGCCATCAAAATGTGGATGCTCCTTCCAAACCACTTGGGTCTATCTGTATCTGCCCTCTTCCAGAAAACGCTTACCCACCTCCTTCACATCAAAGCAACAAAAGTCTGCCCTCCATGAGATCACAAATTCACAAATGGTTTTAAACAATTAAGTATTCTATAGTGAGAGCAATTTATTTTTTTTGAAATTGCACTACTTGAGTTTGCAGACTCAGCATACAGATTTTACAATCTCTAGAATGTAATGAGAGTTAAGGACAGAGACAGCTGCTATTAGGTAGCAGGGAGGGCAACACCTCTCCAAAGAGGGAGGAAACATTGAGAAAAGTCAGTGTTTCCACAGAACTACATAAAGAATAAAGTATTCTTGTTAAAATATAGCCAGATAGGCTCTAATCAAAACTCACAGGGTTATTATAAAGGAAAAAAAAAAAAAACAAACATTAGGCAAGGTATTTTAAATGCATGAAACCTTGATATAAGCCATAGATCACAGACAAGATGTAGGAAACAAAAATCTACAATGTGCCCACTGGGAGCACCTGAAAAATTTATGCAGGGTGACACCTGAATGATTCAGGTCTCAGCTTCACATTAGATATTTAGTGGTGTCACGTAGCAAGCCTGGCATGCAATTTGTGCTGTGTTCTTTAGTCACCTCTCAGAGCCAAGGATGCTGGCAGAGGTCCGCTCCCTTCCCTCTGTGTGTTTTGACTGATCAGCAGCGCTTGACAGCAACATCCGCACAGCACAGTGCTCCTCTCCATCCCCTCCTGGCAAAGCCTCTCTAGGGTACTGTTCCCCTATCTCTCCTTCCTAGGAGCACACCAGCATAAGGCAAAACTTCAGTGCTATGAATCAATATGTCAGCTAAGACCAGCAAGCTCTATTTGTTAATTTCTGTGGTACTACACAGGTTTCCTGGTTTTCCGCTCTTACTCCCACAAGATGCCAACAATATCTCCTGACATTTGGGTTTGTCATGGAAAGACCTGAACTACAGTAATAAAAAGGTGAATAATAAACCTCTGCATTCCCTGATGAGTGTAATTCTGCCTAGCTGTAAGGTGGTTTTGGGCACACCAGCCAGTTGGGATGCCTACAAGAATTAGAGATGGCATCAACTGTTCAGGAACCTACAAAAAAACATCAGGTCAAAGACAACCAGGCATCCAGTTTCAGGAAACAGCAAAGAGCAGAACCAGGCATTTTGGCTTAGTTTTGGAATTTAGTATCTAAATTCTCCCCAAATCCTGCCTTAGGCATTGAATCGCAAATGATAAATGTTATAAGTGACATGTGTGCTCATTTATGCCACACATACTATTCCCTCATGCTACTCCATTCTCATGCCCAACAGAAATATTACAGATTTACAAGTGATTTAGGGCAATAAAAGATCAGAATTTGATCCAGGCCATTCACAGAATTGTCATTGAGGGTCACGTAAACAGAGTTTTCATAAAAACGTCCACTGTGTGATATACCTAGTAAATCACAGATGAGGGGAAGTCTGGAGTCACTCTTTCTGAAAAAATATATTATCTTCCTATTAGAGACAGTTCTAAACCTCACTTTTATCTCTGAAAGTCCTTGACCTCTGGCAAGTTTCAGATTCCAAATTTAGAAGAGCATCTGAAATTTGCAGCTGGTCTCTCCATTCATAACGAGCCAAGTCAAAACTGAATACATCCAAATTAGAGGGGAGTATCAAACTCTGGACTCGCATCTGAGTTGCGTAGCAGAGATCTCTTTCTAATGCTCATCATGTACACACAGCCATAATGTACAATTATCTATAAAAATCATACTGATCTTTTTTCTAAGTAAACCCAGGTAATCCTGCACCAAACAGCTATTAGTGTTATTCAGCATAAGCTGTCACACACATGAGCAGTGTTAATACAGATTAATCAATAGAAGTGTCTGGCATACCAGACACTTATGATTCATTGGTGGGCAGAGATCAGGTCTGCACACAGACAAGTTCTACTGGAAGTGAATAAAACAAAACCCATTGGTCCTCTATGAGTCTGTCATCTGCTTTGCCAATTCTGTTTAAGAAACAAAAAGACTACATAAAATTTTTCCCTAGGGAGAAAATCAAAGTTCAGTTGCTCCTCCCATTTCTATTTGGAGCTTTCTTCTCCTAATGTCAACTCCATCTGTCTTCCACAGGAACTTAATGTCTTTTGAATTGTCTATTTAATCACTTGCAGGTTTGTCCCCTTGTTTGGTTGTACTTTGCCCTTTATTTTTCAGCATCAGTGTTTGCCAGGCAAAGCATCCTACCTCCCCCACCCCTGGAGCTCTTCCTTCCTTTCAGTCTATTGCACGTTATCAGGTCACATCTTCTGTTATCCTGAGGTTGCTTTGTTTCCACCCAATGCGACTCATTTCTACTTGGGATCCAGCATCTTTGAAAGGATATGCATCCCATCTGCTACCTCTCCTTTTCTATCCCTAGTTTTACACAGTATCCCATCTCTCATCTATTTTCTGTGATGCCCTTAGAGCCTGCTCCCCCATTCTACTGACATCTTTGTGCTTATAACAAGACTTTTTTTTCTTTCTGATTTTTTACTTGGAGTGGAGAAGGACTTAAGATTAGAGTAAGTCTTTCTGCCAGTAGCAGCAATTTGTTTAGTGCAGTGCTGTTGCTACACAGTGATTTACTTGATTATCTAAAAATCATTCTGCATTATTTATTTCTGTATTTTAAAAAAAATTCTGTATTTAAAAAAAAAATTAAAAAGAAGTGTGCTCAAACACCATTCACTCCCTCATATGCACTCATGTTATAAGTGAATGCTAACACAAACAGCATTCTTCTCCTTTATGCATACATGAAGATTCTAAACAAACACTCTTATTCCTCCTCTGATTATGTATCAGTAGTTGCAGGGTAGTATACAGATATTCAACTCAAATGTACATCTTCGTGGCTAGAACTTCCTTGGCATTTCTTTCTGGCTGCTACAACATTCTACCCATAACACTGCATTTTCCACGTACTATAAGGAAAATCAACCAAACGTTATCTTAAATAAGCAATCTTCCTTTGATTTTCCCTACCTGCTTTGTCATTCTCAGGCCTTACACTTAGTTTCAGTGTATTTCCACTTCAAGCAAAAGCAGCATTTCTATCAATAGCCCATTAGATGTGCCAGTAGTATTTTGAAACAGATACTACTCTATTCTGGAGAGAATCCTTCCTGACTAGATAGAGGTTTTTGCAAACATGGGAATCTGTGTCCCTGGTGAATAAATGTAACTCAGGTTTCACTATGTTTTAATCTCAGCTCAGAGCATGCTGGGACATGATTTGGGGATTTTATTCAAATATATACAAGTAAAGGTCAGGTATGTTTTGCAATGCTCTATATCTGCATAAACAGATAGATATCTGATTTTGCCTTCCGATGACCAACCACAAGGAAGCTAATGCAGCTATCGAAAACATCACCTATAACAACTGTTCTTATTTTCCCAGATGATCTTTGGGGCTTTTGTGTGTGTGGAGGACAAGAATCAGCCTCTAGAAATATCTATGGACTGCCCAGTCTTTATGTCGGGTGCCTCCAGAAGCAAGTTTCATATGAAGCTTTGATTCAACGCGTTTCCAGTTGCTTTACTAGAATAATTGTGCCACTGCCAGTGAGACAGAGAAGGAAAAACAGTATGTTGCTTCTGAAATACTCCTAGATGCCATCCTGGCACTGGAAAACAAAACAAAACAAAGACTAAGAGAGCTGTCTGTGCTTTGTCATTTGTGTCATCTTAGTGGTTTTCAAGACGTATACACATATATACATGTATGCACATACATATATATTTTCTTTTATCACTTCATGAAAGAAATAGAAGTGAAATTTGTAAAATGAGTCATTCCCAGAATTCAGTCATGAATTCTTGCCTTAAATCTTTCATATCTGAAATTATTACAGGGTGTAGAAATCTTCAGAGCCTCCCATTTACTGTGAGAGAGCTGCTCCATTTTAAGGACTTCACGTGTGTCTTTGGTTGACCACAGGAATCATAAGCATAAGCTTGTTGGCAGTTTCCTGACACTGATCGGAGCTGTGTCTGGTAAATAATAACATTCCAGAGAAGAGTTATTCTAAACCAAAATAATTGCTCAGCCTGACCTCCTTATATGCTTGTTTTCAAAACTGTCTGTCCTTGAATAATTACAGCGTACCTAACTTGGCAATATTTTCCTACTAAAGATTTGCTTTGTGATATGCATCATCTCTGGTAACACCCAATTATTACAGAATCAATTGCAGTTTAACTATAGTTATAAAGAGGTAATTAGTCAAAAGACTACAGCAATTAGAGGGCCTCTGCCTTTGCTTTCTAAAAGAGACGAACTCTATACTTTGTGCTTCTGCCTTTAAAAGATAAATAAATACGTTGATCCAAATACATATACAAATAACAACATTTTCATGGACTTTATGCAGCAGTTGTAAACAAACAAACAGAAAAGCATAAGAATGATTTTAAAAGTGAAATAACATTCAGTTACCCCCTACCCATTGATGGGAATGGTCTTGAAGGGTTATGCAATGACATAAGGTGGATGGTGTTAGCCTGTTACTAGAAGAATGAAAAGCAAAGCAGAGCATTGTCAGTATAACCATCCACTTCAGCAGCAGAAGCCAAAAAGCCTTTCTTTACCCTCAAATGCATTAATTATCAAACAGTGATTTTAGATGATGTAACAATCAGTCTAGCATAAAGTCCAAATGCAGTATAATCCAGAGTACAAGACTGCAAGGATGCATCTCAGCCATGTCTGAGTCAAGGCTTTGACAAATGTCCTCTTTCAGATCTTGATTTCAGCCTCTAGAAACAAATTTCAACCTAGGACAAAGCAGTCTATACTTCAAGATAATTGCTCACATATAAGCTCAGGCAGACAAGGGGAAGCAAAACTTCTCTTTCCCCCTTCTATACAACAGCTTCCTCTGTGCTTGCAATAGGGTGTAAAGCTCTCAACCAGGTGATATTTGAACATCTAGAAACTCTTTCTGTGTCACACCACCATTCTGCCATCCTTACAAAAGCTCATCTTGAAAATACTCGGTAGTGTGCTTTGATCTACCGATGTTGGAACTGCCAATTTCTTTGTTCCTTAAAAGGAGGCCACACATTGTATCTTGATTAAACACCCAAAGTGAAAATGCCATGAAAAGTATTCTTGGTAATAAGGCAGTAATTCCTCTGGTGAATAAAAAGAGCCATGAAAATAGCTTGGCTTTATCAAGACAGGTAACAAAATGAGCAAACCAGAACATTTTGAGACCACCTCATGTAGCACAATTTGAGGTTGAATCTGATTTCATCAAATATAAGGTGATAAGTGCAGGATATCTAATACAAGAAAATGATCTGTTTTCCTGATCTTGTTGGGAGTTACCTATGATTATATAAATCATGTCAGAAGTGAGTACGTTCAACTGTCAATTCTCATTTTCTCATGATGCTTTACTTTGTGAGAAAAGGGAAGAATTTTTTTCCATGAAAGCTGAAGCTAACTCAAAACTTTTTATTGAGTCTGTGGTTGTGCACATCCTCTGAGTTCAACTCACTGAATGTCTGGTTTTGACACAATACTTCATCAGAAATGGAAAATTACACATGCATGACAAAACACCCGTCCAGAGGGACATACTTATGAGTTATGTCTTACAAACTGCACTGTGTTAAAAAAAAAGTCCATATGTTGCAGTACGAAAAAAATAATTTTACGTGCTAAAAATATATCTTCAAAAATATTTTCTTTGAAACTTAACGATTGTTAGTGTTTTCAAATATAATTGATGTATCTAGTTTACTAGAATATCTTCAAGATCATTTACTCCATTTGATACAACTCTGGACAAAAAAAACCACATCAAAACGTTTTTAATATCAACATGCAAAGCTTTTGCCTTACTGATTTGTCATAAAACATTAAATACAAAGCATCAATAATTAATTAGGGTTGTCTGATCCATCAAAATGCAGATCACTAACTTGATCAAAGCCCGCTTCTGCAGACATAAAATTGTAGACCATAAAAGTCTTGTGGAGTATACATCTCATGGATGACATTTACTTTTACAAAGAGGGACTACATGTCATTTTGGACATAATTAATCACCACTATGAAAGTGTGGGACTGAAATTCTGCATGGGTATGAAAACCACGGAACTAAACTTCAGAAAATGGGATCTTCAGGGTGTAATCATGGATTTCAAATTTTCTGCTCTCAGCATCCCTTTTTCTCTCATTCCTAAGGACACCGCACCAACATGCTTCAGCTTAGGTGATGATACTTGTTGATCAGGTACCACTATGTTATTGCAAACACAAGCAGGACTCCTCCCAAAATGATTACGTTACACTGGACTAGGTACCTGTATTGCCCAGTGCAGACCCATAACAAGGTTAGTCAAATAAGGACTGGAACAGATATCAAAACATCTGCTCTTTGGAAGGGTCTGGGACAAGGTGGTGTGTCACAAGCTGAAAATGAATCAGTAGTACCATATTACTGTGAATAAAGTCAATCTTGCCGTAACGTAGATATTTTCTACTGGTAGTATAGCCTGTAAGGCAAGTGAAAGAACTCTTCAGTCATCTCAGCTTCGACAAAACTTTAGTTAAAGTAATGTGATCCATGTGGGACACTGCAACATACAAGACGCATACGCAAATTAGATGGAATTCAAAGGTGAACACTGCTGGCTGTCTTGCCAGCAAACCAACCCAGGACGCACCGGAGCCCCACCCCAGGGAAAGCAGGGCATCACATGGATACCGTCAAGCCAAGCCTTCTATTTAATGCTGCGCAACAAGGGTTAAAGACCCATACACCTGCTACACATGCGACCACACTTGTCCCCTGCACTCGTGGACTTATCCGTGCCCACCATGTACGTGGACGCACCTGCCCCCTGCACTATGGACTTATCCGCGCCTAGCGCACCAATCACTGCGGACCGCCCCTCCTGCATACATGCAGCCCTGCTAACGTTACCCCACAGAACATGAAAATATTACCTATGAGGGAAGACTGAAAGAGCTGTTACTGGTTAGTCTAGAAGCAGTAAAAGGAGCTGAGCACTGCAATACTTAAGGTGAATGTAGAACCTCTGTCCTTGAGGTTCATAGAAGTTAGACTAATTTCTGTGGAAAGAGATACCAACAGTAGCTAAGCATGCAGGGGAAAAAAAAAACAAACCTTAAAGATCCCTTTGATTAAATAGTGAAAACAATTATAGAGCACTGACACTTGCCTCCATGAGATTACCCTCTCTGGTACTTCCATCTGGTAGCACTGAATTGAACTAAATTTTTGCAGCTGAAGACTAAATGTGCTAAATATGTTTCGCCTTGGCTAAAATATGCTTCAGCTACACCTATCAAAGATCATCATAATGACATGATGACAGCTAAGACTGAATGACAGAAGATTATGTAGTTTGATAATAACAAAAAAATCTAGCTAAAAGCTGTCCCTTTCAGGGAGACGGTGATAAAAATTGTATTAAAATGGAACACGAATAGATAAGCGAGATTTTTACCTTAGTAGAGGATACTGAAGTACAGAACAAGTCAGTTACAGGTTTATTCAAAGCCTGTAGCCACCATAATATGATTTCCCACTTATTGTTAGGACTGACAGATCACTGATAATATGTGTCCTCGAAGTCCCAAAAGATCTCTGTCAATTAAGGAAGATTAGAGATCCTCCAAAGAATTAGCACTAAACTGAATTTAATGTAATCACAAAGTCAGATGAAAGATCAACATTTTGGAATATTTCTCTGTAATGAGAACTTTATCGTGCCACATAAAGATGCTACAGCTTTGGATCTCCAAACTCAACCAGGTCATCTGCATGTTTTGGAGCTTGTAGAAAAGGAGAAGCTATATGGCCAGGTGAGGTAGTAAGGGAGACATGTTCCTTTTTTGCAGCTGCAAAAAGACAGACAGAGATTATAGTACTGATCCCTGAGAGCATATCATGGACATCAGAAAGTCAATCTCACTTTGTTCCTGAAAAGTGAGCCAAGGCCATTTCCAAAGAGCATAGCTAGTCAGAGAGAAGAAATTGGCATATCCTTTTCTTATTAGTTTCCCATTACTCATTTGCTCCTGAAGGGAAATATCCTTATCTGATTGGAAAAAGTGACAGCCTTTACAGCTGCCGGAAAGCCCATCTTCTCTCCTGATGACCTAATATGATCCTAAAGCATCGCAAGGCAATGACTACAGATGCATTCTCTATTTGCATGGTAAAATGGGGAAAAAAAAAATATATATATATATATACAGACTTCAGGTTTCCCTCATCTGAGTAGGAAAATCTTAATGTTTCCTTAGACTCGGAGGCACTAACCATCTCCAGAACAGCAAGCTAACATTTCTTCTAAGGTAGTTTTTGCAAAAGCATGAGCAACTGGTTTCAACAGACTCTGTGCCATAAAGTTACTCATCGCAAAAAGAAAACAAAGCATGAACTTTTTCCTTCCTGCCTGATGACTCAGTAACATCTAATCAGTGAAAGCTAATCATCAGCAAAGAAGCTGTCAAAACCTGCACAACCATTGCATCCAAGGCAGCTGTAAGCGTGTGGCATCTTCCCAAAATCTAGATATGCAGAGATGCAGCAGACTGGCATGATTCTGTAGCTATACGCATGCCTCTACCCAGATGCCCAAAATATAACAAAAGACAAGTCCATCATCGCTCAATTTCTGCAGAGCAGCTGAGCAAGAAAACAGCTGGCACACAGTCCTATTCCCGATGAATAAGCACAGAGATGACACAGCTCTCCTCAAGGTCACAACTCTTGAAAAGTTATCAGAGGTCTCCTTCCAAGTTACGCCGCTGTCCTAGGTGGTCAAAGCTGCAACATGCAGCTTTCTTGTGGAAAAAAAAAATTCTCACAGATTCAAAACCATGAGTGCACATGAGATTTTAAACCATTCTTCTTTCAGTCAATAGCCATTTTTCTCACAATCACTAATTCCAAAAGAAACTTATTCAAATTCAATATTTGCCTTTCCTCTCTCCCCAACTCTTTCCCTGTACTGTTTCCTCCAGAAAATCCACAACATAGAATCTGCCACCACATTCATTTCCATGGCAACAAATGGGATGCCATAAAGACTGTTCTAATCCAAGGACAGAGTGATAGAAAAAAGTTAGCTTCTGAAAGAGAGAATTCTTGCTCAAAGACAAATATCAAAGATAATTGTAAAGGGAATACAGAAAATTACTTGCTAAGTTAATTTTCTTTTATATACATAGGAGTTTACTTCTCTTCACAAAGGACACTTTCACCTTGAAATGCTGAACGCTCAGAATAGTGTTTATGGGTAGAGGTGATTTAATATGCTAATATTTATCTCATTTTCCTTGATTACATGACATGCATCTTTTTTATCAGCTGATAAGCTAGTTTATATTAAAATATGGGGAGAAGATGCTATGCTTGATTATTCTCAGTGGCATCTGCATATTTCAGTAGGCTATGAGTAACACAATTTATGAGAGCAGAAAACAGGCACATTTATTGTGACTTCCAACCTGATGGATTCCACAACCACTTACAAACCACACTGGATCCAAAAGCCAGTTAAATTCTTGCTGAGTATTATCTGCTTACAGCTTGATTCTTCCTTCAAGTTCATCAAGTCCAGAGATATGGTTCCAAAAGGATCATGTGGGACACAGTCAAAAGAAATATGACCATTAATCCTCATCTCCTCTGTGCAATACGGCACCTTAAACAGCCTTTTCTTGGTCCACACCCTCCTGTTGATGGGGAAATAAACAAACTGGAAAATAACAGGATTTTCCACTACTGAAGACTACTACTACTACTATAGCCAAAATAAAAATAAAATATTTTTTTGTCAATCCTATGTTTTTTCCTGTGGACAAACAGGCACTAGATCAGCAACCTGATCTAGTCAGGGATGTCCCTGCTCCTTGCAGGGGGGTTGGACTAGATGACTTTTGAAGGTCCCTTCCAACCCTAACCATTCTATGATTCTATGACATTTTATTGCACGTTCTTTCAAAAGTTTCAACTTAACCATATAATTACTTGTGTCAATTTCTAAATTAAAAAATGCTGGAACAAAGTAAAAAGTTAAAAAGTTGATGGGCAGAAAGTCTCATGGACTCGTTAATAACATGGACAGGATAAGAGCAGCTAACATGATGGGGAAGCAAATGTTACTCTGTGTAAACAAAGAGGTTGTTCATCCCTAAATTGAATAATGCTAAAGAGAAAAAGAACCATCAACTAATGGGTTTTTTCCCCATAAAATGCTTATATCTTCTATTGTACTGTAGCAGATTTGGATTTAGCAGCCAATGCACAAAACCACAATGTAAGTCTTAGCAAAAACACAGATGTATTTTCCCTAAAAATTCAAAATTAACTGCAAATACAGTTTTCTCAGGAAGCATGCTCTAATCACAACTTAAAGACTTCTGTCAAGGTATTAACTATCAGAAAGAAAAGAGTCTAACACATGCTCAAAAACAGCATTAAAAAAGCATTAACTTTTTGACATAAACTGAGAAAAGTCATAAAAGGAATACAGAAAAGTACATACCATACAACATCTTTTTCTAGGGTTCAGGCACAACAGGATACCTACTTAAATTCTTTCTTAACGTGCCCTGCTAGAGAGTCAGAGGGCACATGGCAGGGTTCTGCCCCACAACGTGCCTCTTTTGATGGTGCTTTGTACCTCAGCCCTCATGTCCTTCTAACTACAGGTTGTGTGTTTCCAAATTCATGTTTCTATAAACACCATAGAGCAAAGAAAAAGTAAAGGAAAACTTTATTTAACTGGCATTTCATAAAACTGCGTAAAACAGCTGCCTTAATTCTCCAGTAAGAGAAAACTTCCCTAGTCACACAATGTCTAACCACTCACTGAGCAATAAAAGTAGAAATGACAAACATATGAAATTATATCACGTGGAGTAGTTTGAACACTGTTTTTATGGTTTTTCCAAAGTGTTTGATCTTTCAAATAATACATTCATTTAAAATATTTTTGTCATCTACTGTAGCTATTGCAAAGTAGAATGATTTACAAATAACTTAAGACACTTGCATATTTGCATTGTTCTAAGCTGCACAAGTATTTTGAAGATGTCATAATGGAGATATAGCAATAAAAATAATTGATACTATGATATGAATTACCAATTATAGCAGTCTTATTTTTCAGAATAATGTTTGCCTCTCTTCATTTAAATCACAATTCCATGGGACATTTTACATACTTTGTTTCCCTCTTTATCCAGATGTTTTCTTCTATGCTTAATACTGAATGGGTAAATAACTATTTTTAGGATGTGAACCAGAATCAATATGCATCAGAACAAAAACATCCAGAGGACTGTTTGGTCCTTTTCATAGTAAAAAAAGAAAAAAAAAAAAGAGTGAATAATTTCAATCAAAGAAACTGAAAAGTGAACAGAAAAAAAAAAAAAGAAATAAAAAGAATCAACGCTTTTGAGTGGATTTGAGGGTCCTATTGCGATTATGAATTTTTCACTTTTTATCTCACCATAGGAAAAAAGATCAAAAAGATCAAATAGAAACTCTAAATGGCCTTTTCTGCCCTTTTCAACAATCTATGGTTTGTACTGTGACCCTATAAGGTCACAAATCTGCACCTCCAGAAGAAGGGGAGCATGCACTGTCAAGCTCCTGTGTCACCTTCTAGAGAGAAAGTAATCTATGGCAGCACTGTGCTAAACTTTTGAGAATACATATTCAGTATTTTGACCATCCAGATGCACAAAATAATCATAACATTTTAATAGTTACTACAAATTGCTTTTTGCAGACCCCAGTGAGCAGTTTGATATACGCTCCTTAATTTCACACAGGACTCAGAAGGAAGCCTTTAGACTTCTGCAGAAGCGTTGTGTGTAAATGGTTTTTACAACTTCTAAGATGCCTAAAACAAATCACACAGTTTGATATTGTAAACTGGCAGTATATCACGGTTCTGTAGCTTTTTAATGTCTACTAGTCATTCCATTGTTTACTGAAAGCAAGATATGGCAGTTTGGTCTCGAAAGGACATACTGGAATAATGGCTTTCTCCATCAGGAATAAGAACCTACAGCACAAATACAGGGATGAGCTCTAAAGGGAACTTGATTGGACCAGTGGGCAGAAAGCAGTAATATTCTTATGCCTAAGCACATACAGGCATAACAAACTACGATAGCAGTCACACAACTGTCGGTACAACACAACAACTTATCCTTAGTCTGAAATTCACAAACCCAGCTGCTGCTAACACACACATGAACCTCAGAACCTGTTTCTTACCTTGAATAAAGGTTAATTGTATCAATATCCAAAGCTACAAGAAAGTCATTAAAAGCTAACAAACGTACATCTTTAAATAGAATACATATGTTCAACAGGCTGTGAGTAATGTTATCGAGACCACATGTCTCGATATGACCAAATTGAACATTTAATTTAGAGAGTCTACATAACTTCTTAAAATTAGCTCAAGTTTTGTTATTGAAAAGGTGGGAAACAAGATTAATGACCCCATGGCTTGTGAGTTATTTTTAGCCTATTTCTCTTGCTATTTTCTGTTTGTGTAGTGTAAAGCAAAATGATACTTCATATGAAATGCATTTGGTTACCATATTTATCTGGCTATTAAATTAATTTCAGTATGAAGGATAATGTGCATCAATAATCATTTACTTCTAAAAAGCCTCAAATTGCAGCTTTTTGCTGAGATATTCAAAATTATGTAGAGAACTCATTGGCCTTCTCATTAATTTTAATATAAAATACATACCTAAATCATGCATCTAAATCTCAAGATTTTTTTGTAATCTCAATCCATTTGTCCTAATGACATGACTTCACTCAATTATGTAAAGATGAAATATGCTTTGGCTATTTAATAATATATTCTTAAATTCACGTTACTGTAGAAGATCAAAGGAAATAAAACAATATTACATTACCTGCACACGACATGGAACAAACTAGAGTGAGGATGCTTTGTAAATGCTCTGTCACATTGTAGAATGGAAAAAAAAAAAAAAAAGCCTTGATTATTTCTATTTAAGGGTAATTATTTAGAGAGGCCAGCAGGGTCACTGATCATAACATTGGGGATGATTTAATTTTCAAAGTCATGACAGAACAATTTATTTAAAAATGAGACAAAATAACTATGTAAAACAACGAGACTGTATTTGACAGCTCCTACATTCCTTCTAATATTTAATGCTTCTGTGGGTAGATTAGCAAGAAAAACTAACTGAATCAGTGACATCATAATTTGAAACATGCATGTCTAAGTTTCAGTGGGTGACAATTGCAAACAATAAACTGAGTGGGTCAGATTCAAATGTAGTCAATACACCCCCCTACACTCTCCTTCAGGCAAAATAGAATGCAAGAACACTAGGGAAAAAAAATATTAAAGCAATTTTGAAACATCAGAATAAACTACAGATATGATTATCATTTCATGACTCTTGGCAAAAAAATGGCTGAGCCTTTTTGCTTTAATTGCTTTTAAAAATTATTTGTGGGTAGAACTTGGCAAGCTTTTACATGAAAAAGAGAGCATTTCATGTCTAAGCAATACAGGGAGGAATTAATACTTGAAACATCTCAGCAAATCAGCACTACATTTATTATGATGAGTCATTAGTGGTAATCAAGAGCTGGTCAGACATGAAACAAGGGATGCTCTCCATTTAGAGCACCACGAACAAGCCATAACAGAGAAGTCTGAACACCGATCCAACCTGCTTTTCAGTCATTGCATTACGGACCACTTCAGATTCCTTTGTTAAAGACTTTCTCAGCTTAAACCACTTGACTTCTGAACAACCTCTCAATACAGTCTCTGCCCTGCTATTGCCATCTTTACTCTGCAAAGGAGCTGGGACAGCTGCTGTAATATAATGATGTCTTGTCAAGGTAATCAAGGCGTTACCACAGTAGGTGGTAATAATTGAGTTGGAGAGATGTCAAAAGAGTAAACAAAGCATGTGAACTGACTGCCATTTCAGAGCACAGAGGGGAAAAATGATCATTGTGTGTCAAAATACTTTGTGCCTTTTAAAGACAGTCCTGGGTAGATGAAAGCGAAAGGATGTACCCACATTTAGGCAATTGATAAAATACACAAGACAAGATAAAGATGAGGGAGAGACAGAATCAAAGGAAGTCTTTAAAGTGCTTTTCCATCTCTGTAATTAACCAGAGTGCCAAGCAGCCAGCAGGAAAGAGCGCATCTGATGTGTGATCACCTCTGCCTCTCTCAGCGGCATGCAGACGTGAAGCTTTCAGCTTCAGAAGCTGCACTGTAAGGCAACCCATAAGCCGTGCATCATATCCAAAAGGGAAGCTGGAAGTCAAAGGGTAAACCCAGCCTGCTGCATGTGTGTGCTTCAGCCGAGCCATTATACAAATGTCAGGTGCTGACTGGTTTAGTCAGAACAGGTGAAGGCTTAAAAGAGGATACAGAAGAGAGAAAAAATAAATCAGAAGCACTGTAACAAAATAATGGGTCACCTCTCTCCTTTATTCCACGGTGCCTTACAGGGCTTGATTCAAAGCCCACCAAAGTCAAAGAAATATTCCACTGACTTCTGAAGCCAAACTCAGAGGCTGATCAAATGCTTGGTGAAGTCATGCTCTTACTTCTTACCATTGCTTCTGGGCAGGTTGTTCTGCATCACTGCTTTTTAAAGAACTGCAATAGATAGGAGAGAAAGGCAGCACCCCTCCTGGTAAAATCACACAGCAAATGGACTAATAGCTGTCATATTTGTGGGTCCAAAGACCGAATGAGCGAACCTGACTATTTTATTTTAGGCATTTAAATATGAATCTAGACATGTAAATAGGGCTCCAGACTGGCAGCAGTCTAACTGAGACCAGCTATCGCTGTTTGATGCCTGAGCAGCTGAGCAACAAGTGTCTGAAGTGATGTGAGTGCTTAGCAGCTGCAAACAGCGACTCCTGGCCAAATGAAAACATTAGCTGACAGCTAGTTACTGCACTAACTTTCATTGTTAGCCTGGAAAAAGTTAAAGCTTTATTTCCTCTTTAAATATCATCAAGAGAAGAATAAATAAGGGCTTTTTAGGGTTTCTTAGGTCCCAAGGGAAACCCACTATACCTTTGGCTGGAAATGCTGTGAACACTCCTCCAAAAATTCTCAGACTTAAATGATGCAGTACAGGACTTGCTCCAATGCAAATGAAAATGACAGTGGAATTTGGCTTCCGAGCATTTTGTACAACAACAGAGCATCACCAGGAAATCAAAATAAAATGCAAAAAGGTACCACCCTAGTCATAGTACTTGCCAAGAGTCCAGGTATGCACTTGCTTCTCTTTCAAACACTTGCTCGTGAAAAAGCTTGAGTGATCCTAGCTAACATCACTGCACCAGAACTCTCTGGAGCATTTGCACTTCCACAGAATCTGAGGATTTTCGGATCAGCCTGTTTATATCCTTATCTCTCAATACGTGCTGGTATCTTGATTGAAACAGAGATTCTGGTCACTGTAAAAAAGATTGCTCTACTCATAGTAACTTATGGATATTGGCTATAGTTGGGGAAATGGCTGTTACGAAATATTCATCAGGAAACTCAAAGGCAAGCCTAAAAAAAGTTTTGGGAAGCAGTTCCCCCCCCCACCCCCCAAAAAAAAAAAAAGCAAAAATAAAATAAAAGACAGAACTAGCTTGTTTTTTACTTTGTAACATTCCTACTATCAACTTATATCATACTGTTGTTTTAAAGGATGCCTTGTAGTCATAAACTTCCAGGAGAAATTCAGCAAGACATGTCAAAATACAAGTGAGGTACTGGAATGTTACACTTGTCTAAGATTAAGAAAACTGTAAGAGTTTTATGCACATATTTTGTGCTTGAAGGATTGCACCCAAAGTATTGTGAGGAAAAATTATAAGCAAAGCTGTTATCAGAACTATGATATCCCTCATTTTCATTTTGCTTGGAAGCAATTGAAATATAGAGGACAACAACTTTGAGGTATGATTATAAAACTCACTGGTTCTGGTGGACTTTTGGATAAGATTCAGGCAAAACTTGTGAGCAATCAAACTTTATAAAGGACATCATAAGACACAGTTAAAAATTACAAGATTCATTGTAGTCCCAGCCAGTCACTAGCAGCAACATTTTCACAATTTTCAGTTGAGGCTGAAAGGCAATCATGGCTATGTTTAAATCAACGGACCCAGAAACCCTCCCAAGATATTAAATACAAGTCTGTGCCCTTGAACATGCTGACTGCCTTAGAGAGAGATTTTTGTGTGCAATAGCCATCATAGTCCGATTTCCACTGAAAAGAAACCCAGCCCATTGATCAGTATCTTCTAGCCAAGCCCTTGATCTGGAACAACCCAGTAGGGAAAGGATATAACCAATGAGTCATAGGCAATGTACCTGTCAACCCAAATTCCCTTTTCAAAGCAGGACTGAGCATAATCATTTAAATAGAACAATATTGAACTGTTGTGTATTGTTGTGATGTCCTCGTTGCATTTGATTTGGCTTTATTTAAAGTGACTTCATGAGAAAATATTTTACAAAATTGCATGGAAGGTTTCTGCAGGAATTGAAAACCTGAGACAGTTCATGCACATGAAGGCAATGTTTTGAAAATCTCACTTTCACAGAAAGTTTTAGTTTCTCAGAGGAATCAGGACTTGCTACCTCTATACTCAGTTTATTGAGAGTGAATAAATACAGGTACTGGAGAGACAAGTAAGACATGTTGTCCAAGAGCTCACCCCATATTTCAACTTAAGAAACTTTGCACGGCCAGCAGAACGAGCAGCTAGCTGGGCACCTCCACTGTGCAACACAGACCTGCCTGGAGGTCTGCCAGCAGAAAAACATTGGAGATGTTCCCAGTTGTGTGACTGGACTGAATTCCCACATGTTCTGGTTTTGTTAGTGAGGGGGGGCCTAAGGTGGTACCTTCTGTAGGAAACTGCTAGAAGTCGCTCCCCTTTGTTCAGTGGACTCGGCCGGGCCTAGGGCGGACCCGCTGCTGGCCAAGGCCGAGCCAATTGGTAGCAGAATGTCCCGTGATAACGCCTCTGCGATAGCGTATTTAAGTAGGGGAAAACAGGAAAAAGAGGAGGAGAAGATGTGAAGCAGCTGAGCGGGGGGCAGAGAGGGGGAGGCGCGAGCCTCATGGGCCTTGCAGGCCTCACCCTCTGGCCTCCCGCCGGGCAGCCGACTGGGCCCAACTCAGCCCGGCCTGGCTGCAAGAAGTGGAGAGGAGATGAGAAGTGAATAAGATGTAAAAAGGATCCTGAGAATGTCTGCCAGCCTGTTGTGAGGAACAGCTGCAGACGCCAAGGTCAGTGAAGAAGGAGTGGGAGGAGTAATATGGCTCCTGGCCAAGATTCCTCTGCAACTCGTGGTGAAGACCATGGTGGAGCGGGTTGTCCCCCTGCAGCCCATGGAGGTCCACGGAGGGGCAGAGATCCACCTGCAGCCCGTGGAGGACCCCACGCCAGAGCAGGTGGAGGCCTGAAGGAGGCTGTGGCCCATGGAGGGCCCGCTGGGACAGCTGTTCTAGAGGGACTGCACCCCGTGGAAGAGATGACCCACGCCGGAGCAGTTTCACGAAGGACTGTGGCCCGTGGGAGGGACCCCACG
Organism: Chlamydotis macqueenii; assembly: GCF_036417535.1. NCBI lineage: Eukaryota > Metazoa > Chordata > Aves > Otidiformes > Otididae > Chlamydotis > Chlamydotis macqueenii. Next base: position 9,461,964 of record NC_141561.1, read on the forward strand.
CTGGAGCAGAGGAGGAATGCGAGGAGTTCTTCCCCCGACGATGATACAGCAGCGTAAAACAACACATGATGAACTGACCGCGACCCCCATTCCCTTCCCCCCCTCCCCCACCGTGCCGCTCGGGAGGGGAAGGTAGTAGAGATAATGTTAAGCTTGGGAAGAGGGAGGGGTGGGGGGAGGTTATCTTGTTCCCTGTCTCATTCTCCTGCTAATTTTAGAAATAAATGAATAGTTTTCCCCAAGTCGAGTCTGTTTTGCCTGTGACGGTAAGTTTAAGGATTTCTCCCCGTCCTTATCTCAAACCTTGAGCCGTTTTTCTTATATCATCTCCCCCTATTCTCTCGGAGGGTGGGGGGAGCAAGAGAGAGACTGTGTAGTCTGGTCCCGATCGGGGCTGAACTACGACACCACAATATGGTAATTTAAGTTACGAAATAGGCACATTTGCTTGTACACTGCTTCTGAGATCAATATAAAATGGCAGAAAAGAGGACTGAACTGATGTGGAAGTTGCAAGATGAACAGTAACTTTATGTGTAAGTAAATGCCTTATATCCTTTCACTATTCTTTATCATAGTTTCATGATTACCAAAAACTTCTCTACAAAGATTTCATTAAACAAATATCTCAGTCAAATGAGGTTAAAGATTTTTCAGAGCTGCACTGATAGGCTTATGGACTTCTTCAATGACTTCAGAGTAATTTTCAGTGTCCTGGCATAGTCAGCAGTCAGTTAACATCCTGGTTACCTCTTTCTTCATCATGTACTGACCACGTGCCTAACACTGTGTATCTGTTTCAGCCTACTACTCATTTCGATGGATGGTTTTTATTTCATCCAGGAAGATATCTGAGGGGAAAACAAGGAGCAAAGGATTTTGTTGTTACTTGCATCACTGAAAGTCACTTCAGAGGCTATTTGTATTCATAGTTCACCAAAGCCAGTTCTCTGCTCTTCCTTGGACATATTCCACAGTTGGAACTCCTCCAGTGACACGAGTGACATCCACCTACCCAGAGGTGATTTGCACAGGGAATGCTTGCTGCAACCCTACAGCCCCAATACTGTGACAAAGAAGAGAACACTCATGGAGCCAGGAATAAGGTAAACACATTTCAGTGAGGTATAGATTATGTATGCTTCTTTTGTATTTCTAAAGAAATGGCAACAGGAAACATTTTTGTCCAAACAAGAAGGATGAGCTTCCATATGAGGTTTGATTCTTATTCCCCTTGAAGATGCTGACATCACACTACCAATACGTAGAACTCAAAACATACCTAAACTACACCTACATTCACTCTAAGACTCCTCAGACCATTTGTAACCTAGAAACTTCTGCCTGCAAAGAAAGTAATGACTTTTACCCTCTCCAGTGCAACAGTAGCACCTAAACCAGCTCCGTTTGCATGTGCGACCAGCAACACTGGCAAAACCATGCTCTTGCCACTGTGGCTGGTTCCATTCATGAGCTCTGGTTTTGCAATTGCTGGGAAAGCCCTGCCTTGTCAATAAAGCTGTGTCCAGGCTCAGGGTGCCTTGCTGTAAGACTTGATATTCCTATGCAAACAATGCAATTCCACAATAAAGCAGAGACGAAGATATTATGTAGATTAGCTGTAAGTACATTAGATAGTGTCTTCAACTTCCCCACAGATCTGTATCTGTACAACATCAATATAAACATTAAAATAATTTAAACATCATCTCTTAACAGCCTCATTTTAAGTGAGAATTAGACCTGTCCTTTTGCCCTACATATAAAGTGACCTTAATAATGTCAGTACCTACAGCACAGTTGTCCTGTTTTTCTCTGAAGCTGCATATCTGAATTTATTCTTTCTTGCTTTCATTTAATCTACATGATATTTCTTTTCCATTATGTATTTCACCTTTACTGTCCAAGAGCATCGTCAAGTAAAATGGTGATGGTTCATCAAGTAGGTAGGAAAATAAATTGATTTAATGAATTAACATTGAAACACAAAAATGGGCATTGTTTTTTTAAGCTTTATGAGAAGATGCTGTAAGTCACACTGCATTCCTCAAAATGTTCCACATCTTCACTGTGTTTAAGAAAGTAAAGACACCTTCTCAAAATTGAAATGAACAGCGTGTATCCACTCACAAGAGCATTGCTCTGCTCCCTGTACCTTGACTGCCAAGCTCAGTCTCAGAAAGTGAGTCTGAATGAGCTGGTTAAGCACATATTGAAGGACAAGCTTAGAAGAATACTTGAAAAAAGCATGCACTTCAGCCAGTGGGGAATGCAAATGTTTCCAAGTGCTGGAGCCAGCAAAGCCGCTGAAATATGAGATAACATTCACAGAGGATCCCTACATCAGGATCTCATTCTGAATGTGACTTTCATTATTGCTTGTTTTCCATAAAAAAAAAAGATGGGCACAAGGTCAGTGGAGCGACACTGTCACAAAGAGAAAGTAGGTCTTGGCTCAAATGCTCGACTGGATTAAAAGCAGAGGAAAATCTAAAATTATCCGAAGAGGGCTACAGATGGTGGCAGGGACTACAGAATACGAAGCACAAGGACCATTTTAAAATTCAATCTTGTGCTTGAAGAGCAGAAAAATAAAAGCCCTAAAGTACCAGCTTCTGCATTAGATTCTCTGTCAAAAGCAAATAAACAGATTTGAAATTCTTGGCTATGGTGTAAATGCGTGCAGGATCTGCACTTCAAAGTGTAACATCAACTGCTTTAACAGATAGTTATAGACACAGGCAAAACATATCATGGATGTCTTGAGTCCAAGGCTCTGCCAGGAGGACAATTAAAGATAATTTTGTGAGAAAAAAAAACATCTAGGGTTTATCTGAGAGACTGTTACCCAACCTGCTAGGCAAAAGTCATGTATGTATGGGCTTTCTCCTGCTTCTGCCCTTACAGTTACTTTTTAACCTCTCAACCAAGGATGCACTGGATACCCTGGTAGCACCCTAGAGTAATGAGATCTTAGATCCCTCCCTTCTGAAGAAAAGAGTAACAGGCTCACATTTTCCTGTGCATTCAGGGACATATGTGGGACTAGCTCGCTGTAACAGAATTCCTCTGCAGCTAGAGCTACTGGTGAAACATCAAAAGTCTTCCTCTATCACGCCACTGGCAAAACAAAAATGAGGTTCTATTTATGCCTATTTTCTTTTAAACTCCAAGCACAAATGTACAGTGTGGCACTGTATTATCTGACATAATAACCATTACGCAAAATGTATTCATTTTAGTCCTGTGTGTTCCCAGCCTTACTCCATGCTCTTTTCTTTGCATTCTACATTGTATTCAGGATAGCTACTATCTCTTTTTTACATGTTAGCAAAGCAGTTTGCACAAGAAAGCCTTGTTTATTATTTGGCTCTGCAGTTTTAGTATAATACAAAACAAAAAAAAATATAAATAACAAAACCTAATAATAATAGTAATTAAAATAACAGAATATTGCCAACAGAAGAGAAGACATAGAAGAAAAACAAAGCATCCATCCTTGACTACACAAATACAAAATTAATGTGCAAATATATTCATAAACAAAAGCACTGAGTTCTGATTGCTGTTATTTCTAGAGCCATATTATTCATTATCTGCTATGTTGTACAGAATTATATTGCAGTCTTGTGTGAATTCCCCGACAGCCATGCAAAAAACACTTATTTATCTTGCAAGTTTTATGAGTTTTAGCACAAGTAATCATTTGTACCAGAACTGTTGTATTCGTTATGCAACAGAGATTTTTTTCCTCTTTTTTTTTTTAAATTGATAACTTGAATACAAATACAAGAAACTATAATATAGTTGCAACATGTTTAGTAAATAGCAACCACAAGAAAAGTATAGGTTGTGTCCTTGACTGAAATAATTTGACTAAACTTTAGGAACAATGAATAGAATTAAGAGAAATATGGAATTTAGTGTGACTGATTTCTGGAGCCTAAAAGGGCTAAATTCACATGGGTAAATTTTCAGATTCACAGCTTTATTGGCTCCTCCAGATCTCTGACAGCTTCGCCAGCTGAAGTTCTGGTTTGTGAATAAGATCCAAAACCACTCTTCCTACTCTTAAGCTAACCATTATTTTTATAAACTTCAATTGCAGCCTATGTTACATTCAGAAGGCTCCTACTTCACATGGATAGAAGTGGAAATTGTAAAGCCATCAAGCACAGTGCCCTTTACCAACACGATGCTATTTCAGAAACACCTGTGCTAAACATCTGACCTACTGTGAAAATGCACAGTATTCAGCAGCCTTTAAAATTTTTCATTTGTTACCCACAGCGACGAAGGGAGGAGGTGAAGTGGCCGCATACTAGACTGTAGGATTAAAAAAAAGCCATGCTGAGACAATGGATTTTAACTCCTAGAAAGACCTTTTGATAATCTGTCAGAAAGGCACCCTGGGGCTTCTTCACCTGTTGATCAATGTGTCCTGTTTCCACATGGATATTTAATCACTGCCTAATGGGACTGGGAGGAAGTTCTAAATATAACCCCAGTGAAGCATGCTGTGAAGAACTAGGACCTCCAGTTTCCATTACTTTCACACAGAAAACCAAGCCGAACACTCAGATTTGCTCATTTAACAAGATCTGAGCCACCCCATCCCACACGGAGAGCAAGCATGGTGTGGAAAGCCAAAAGATGGGTCATTAACACGAAGCACTGCAACGCTATTGAGCGTGTGAAGTTAAACCAGTAAACTATGAAGTGTTACAAGCAGAAATAACTTGGCTTTAAACTACACTGCATTACACTATCAATTTGGAGGAAATAGTTGCTTTAGAAAGAGAAAGAGACTAAAGAATCTCAGTTAACTGCTGGCACAGTAGGCCAATAAAGTGACCTGCAGAGTCTCAGCAAGAGCATAGTGGAACAAATGAACAGTGAATCATTTCATGAATGAAAAGTAAAAAGTCTCCTTGGTGAAGAAAAAAGAAAAAAAAAAGAGGAAAAACTGAAGAGGATCATCAGATAACCCTCTTACCTGTAAGATTTAGGATAGAAAAGGAAACAGTGAAGAAAAATAAAACCAAACATACATTTCACATTCTCAAGAAATGCTTGAGGTCTGCACAGAAATGTGTTTACATAAAAATTCAAGCCGTAGACGTCCACAAGTACTCATGCGAATACTCTTGTTCAGAATCCCTATGCTAGAAAAAAAAAAATCATACAACTCTGCTCCTGTCCAGGTGAAGTTACAGCTCCCTAATCTGGGACAGGAAATTATCCCACCTGAGTAATACATTCAGTTCTGGAGACTGACCAGGAGTTCACAAATAGGCAAGATTCAGAAGACTCCATTAGAAAGCAAACACACATGCCTAACTCAGAAAATGAAGTAAAACACACTAAATTTTGACCAAAAAAAAAAAGGTGGGTACCCACCACTATCTACATTACAGTGCATGTTTTTGATACTTGCAGCAGGAATACTCCTGCAAACATTTATTGACATAAGTATTCCCAGCACTTTCTCTTCCTACCAATTAGTGGGCAGCCATGTATAATCTCTGACTGCAAAAGAGCTTAATGTTGAATCCTTGCCCACAGAAGTCACACAAGCTGCTTGTGTCCTGCCAAAATGCTCATTGCCCTGTGCTGAGCAAAAGATTTCATGTGGATCACTGAAGAGGAAGACACAAGATGAAAGGACAAGGCCAATTACGAGATACTGTGGCTGGTGTAGTTAAGAAGAAGAAAATATTTTCTTTGTAAGTTTTAAGTCAGACAAGATGCAACCAAGGAAGCTAGAAGGATCAACACTACAGAATATGACTAAAAGCTGGCTGATTTAAGAAGTATTTCTTATAAGGCTGACAAAGAAAGGACAAATGTCACAGCTTGTGTGGAAGAACGGGGAAGAAGAATTTAGTTGAGCCATTAATGGAGAAGGAGTTAAAAAATGACAGGGGATCAAATTGTGATCTTTTATAACCAACTGTTCTATTAGATTTTCCTAGTTTCTATTGGTAGACATTTTCTCCTCAAGTGGAAAAAGTATGTTGGGTAGAAGACAGTGGAATGGTTGACAATGATAGAGGAGAGAGGCAGAGTGGAAAAAAATAATTGTTGAAGAATAGAATTTTATTTAATACTGTAAATTGAATTTAAGCATGGAACACAGATCTCCAGGATGACAGAAGTACAACCCCAAAAGGGAATAAAAGAGATTGGAACATCAAGAAACTCCTTCATAGCGTGCAGCTTTTCCTCCAGAAATTTTTAAAGATAATTTGTCATTTTTTATGAATGTCAAAGAAAACTTAGTTTTGTCTGCAAGATCTTTGAATTTATTGCCAAAACTGTCATAGAAATGGCACTAGCAGTTTGATCCAAAGGTCACTGAAGTCGGCGGGAAGAGCACCACTTTTTTCACAGGGCTTAGATGAAACAAAAATATTCCTTGTACGAATTTTCTATAGAATAAAACTCAGCAGAGAATAAGATAAAAGAGAACAGAAAATAAGGAATGATCTGCCCTAAAATTAAAGTCATTATGTACTTCCTCTCTACTATTACAACTGCTATCTTCAGAAGAGAAGGAAAAGCAAGCCCCTTTCAGTACAGCCTACTTAAGCAAAGATTATACTTTCCCAACAGCTCTACATCTCTCCCTTATTAAACAGTCCTGCTTTGAGCTACCTTATTCTGTACTTCTCTTGGGATGGCCTAGAGCATATAATTGGATTTACTTCATATGGGGAAAAGAGCCTGCTAACCAGCAGTTGCAACAGCAGATGCTTGTTCACTTGCAAAAATAAAGAGAGAAAATTTCCATCAGTCATTTGGAACTATAAACGTAACAGGCTGGGTTTGCTTTCAGGAGTTTTGCTGTATGTGTGGTCATACACTTTTTTGCTTTCTAAAACCAGGATTCAGGCTTTCAAAAAATAATTCATTGCCCTTAAATAATAGTGTAACAGTTAGTGAGAATCAGAAAAGCCATCCCTGCCAGTTGGCAGTGCTGCCTTAGCAATATGTCACCAACGTAATTGTATCTCAGTACAGATTAGCACAATGCATCATCCAAATGGGAGTCCGTGGTGATGTATAGATGAAGACAGGACTGCCCAAAAAGAAGAGATGGATTCATAAGGAAGCCAGCTTTTTTTTTTTTTTACTATGCAAAGTAGAAAAGGACTTCCAAAGAGAGAAGATATTGAATAGGGCATACTGCATACCACTTTTGACAGTGATACAGGTGATCTGAGTAAACTAGGGCAAACTCATCCTGCTGAAAGACTGCTGCCCTCTGCAAAACTGTTTCTTTCCTTGCGTCACACAGATACATGTAGCCCTCACATAACCAAGTGCTCTCTCTTGGGCAAGTTGAGCTAGGCTAATAATGAATTTCAGGGCAAAATCTTGGGTAAAGGCTACTTACCTGCCTAAAGACTTGCAGATGACCACCACAGTTCTACTTATCAGTTTTTTTCCTTTTCTTTCTTCTCCCCCTCCCCCACTTCTCTGCCTTCATTAACCCACAGGGCTTCTTTATACTCTAGATAAGTACAATTAGGGCTTAAACATTTATAAGACGGATGGTACATTGTTTAAAATAGGTAATCTCCTACGAAGAGCATCTTTTCCCTCAATATTACGGGTAGCACAGCACCGCCCAGTCCAGGACCAACACCCAAACGTTCAGACATGCCTCGTGTGGAGCAGGGTCATGACTTATGCATCTGCTAATGAGCTAGTTATCACAAGACTGAAAGGTAGCCGCATTCATACCTACAAATCTCTGAAGCCGGGAAGCTGGTATGGTTAAAATAATAGGTTGCATGGCCCAGCTCTCAGCTCTTAAACAACAAGAGATCTGCCTGCTGTATTCAGAGAAAAAACCTGAAAGCATGCAAACAATCCTAAAATGTAAAGGGGTGAGTTAATTTCCCGAAACTACTTTTTCCCTAATTCCTTGTGTTGAGGACTCCATTTCATTATGCTGCATAAGAGATTGAGATTTCATAACCAGAGGTTTTCCCCTTGCACACCAGAATGACACCAGCTGCTTTGCCTTTCGGCCTTCAGGAACACAGGGAAAACAAATGGGATTTGGGCAACAAAGAGTGATATTTTCTTGAAATAGCTTGTTCCCCTGGTGTTAGACAAAGACAGGGCAAATCTGCAGGCAGCATAAGCTGCCACCAAGGGATAGCATAAAATCAAAGCAAGTGCAGCTTCAGTGTCTAAACTCCAAAATTCAACTAACTTCACAAAATGGGAGCATTAGACTTACAATTTCATACAGCATTCAAATTATTATTAAGCCATTTGGAAACATAGGTGTTTTAGCAAAGTGCTGTAAATCAAGAAGGTCTGGGGTTTTATTTCCTGCGTTGAGTTAGGTGGAAGGAGTAATTTTCCCAGTAAAAAACAACACAACCAGTGAAGAGCTGAGATTTTAACCTTCTATCTCATTCTTCTATACATCCTTCTTCTAAAGACAGAGAAGATTTCAGAAAGGCAGGAGTTAAACAGAACTTTTAGGACTGATTTCATCCTTTTATTTCATATTACAACACAGTAATGTCTCATCTTTCAAAACAAATATAAGCAAGGTAAAGAGAATAGGAAGATGATGAGTCACTAACAGTAGTTAAATCAAACTCGTCCTCTCAGCTTCCCCTTCTCCTTAGTTTAGCATTGTGTTAAATGTCCTGTGAATAATGGAAGGTAAAATCAGGACTTATTTGTACCACATGGAAGAACACATACATTTGGAACTACATTGAAAAACTGGGGGTCGCTGCTGTTCTCAGCCACCACAAACCTGCAGAAGTGAGCAAGAGGGAAGGGTCAAGTACTACCAGAAAGAGCCAAAACAGAGCCATAGGAAGCCCATATCATTTTCCCATACAGGTCTGTCTGGGGCGATCCAAGCTAGTCATGCTCTACAGATTAAGCAATAGGAGCAGTGATGCCTCTGACTGGTATTTGCCATTAGATGAAGGAACAAATACAGCAGATGTAGAAGGTACTTCTGTGCTGAATAATCTGCAAAGTATCTTTGGACAGACACTGAGATTTCTGTCGTGAGAAAGAACTAGGATAACACAAAGTTGAACTCCAGCCTTTTCCCTCAATAAGCCTGTTTTTCATACTGAATCTGCTACACAATCCATTTCTGTCTATCTGCCAAAAAAAAAAAAAAAGCCGCCCAAAGCAGAAGATAAATCATAATAAATCGATTGACTATTCCCCCAATACCCTAATTTATCCCTTTATTTCACTCCAGTAAGGAAATAATGAGACTAAGAAACATAACCTCATTTATAAAAACTCATTTGCCAAGAGGGGAACGTTTCATTTCTTTCAGCAAGCTGGAGTTAGCAAAACAACACCAGAGACATTAAAAGCAGAGAGGGTTTTTTATGATACATTGCTTCCTATTTATTGCAGAATACACAACCGTGTTCAAAAGAGAAACAAGCAGCCAGCTTCATGAAGCCTCACACAACAATTTTAATTTGACAGGCAAAATGTGAAAAGCTTCTTGATTAAATGCATCCCACAAAGTCCAGATGTGCTTTGTGTCACCAGTCCCAGAATGAGAGATGCCAAAACTTAAGAGGTGGTGTAAAAAGGGAAAAGAAGGGTTGGAGGGACAGGACTTTCTGGCTAGCCAAAAATGAGACTATATATGCACATCTGATCTTTCAGTACAAGATAAATTTAGTGGGTGTTTTGACAACTTAAGCATCCTGTGGAAAATTAGTTATGCTATAGATCTTCTTTTGCCTCATAAACTAGAATTTTAAATAAATAATAATAATGAACATTTAATAAAACATATTAAAAACAGGCAATGATGTTCCTAGGTATGCACATCACTTCTTATATACTGAACTGCTAAATGAGCTATAACTTTAACAGTAGAAAAGAAGAGATAAAGAAAAACACCACCTTTTCCACATAGATTTACCATGGGTATGTTGAATTACTTGACCTGATCATTAGAAGAACAAATGTAATCTCTGTCATTTTGACAGTAGATACTTGGCAATAAAAAAGAAAGATATTTTAATAAGAAAATACAAACAATAAATCCATAACAAGAAGTAAACATATCAGTGAAGTTCTTTACTTAAAAAGTAAGATCATATAGTTGATGTTTATAAACAAGGTTTTTCTTTCAGCAATAAGCAGTTTGAAAAATTAAGTGTGTCATTGTTTTTTAGAAGCTGCTGCGGAATTACAAATACCCTTCCTATTGAAGCAGAACAGTGCTAAATAACCTGAACATTTTTGAGAACCATAATATAAACCCTCCTATGTTGAAATGAGTCTTTCCCCAATTGAGAAGTTTTGATTGGAATCCAGATCCCAGTGTTCTTTCTCAAAACAAAGTAATTTACTTCAGGAAAAATCTCATTAAAACTTAAATCAAGTAAGCTCTCAGCTAAAATACTTAAAATAATCATGCTTCCTGCAACTGTGCAGTTGCTTTTAAAGCTAAAGGTCTTTTTTTTTTTAAAAAAAAAAAAAAAAACAAACATTTTAAAATAGTTTTGTTTACTTTTTCTTAACATTCATCTTCAAAAGCTGTTTTGTTGAGAAGTAAAAAGAGCATAGCTATAAAGAGCAGCTCATTTTTCTCTCTCTCACCAGTAACCTGCTTCACAGATAGAGCTACAAGAGAAAATGGTTTCTGTCTTCAGCTTTCAGTGCACTCAACCTGAGAACTGCTGCTGATCATATACTGAAGTAGGTCCAAGTCTGAGACAGTACAGCTCTCCCCAGAGAAACTGCCCACAGCCTGAACCTGTGTGGTCCTAGGCTGGAGAACTTTATCAGCATGTGAAAGCATATCATAGAATCCAAGAATGGTTTGAGTTGGAAGTGACTTTCAAAGATCTAGTCCAACCTCTCTGCAATAGGCAGGGACATCTTTCACTAGATAGGGTTCCTCAAAACCTCATCCAGCCTGACTTTGAACACTTCCAATGATGGAGCATCTACAACATTGCTGGGAGAACACTGTTCTAGAGTCTCACCATCTTCATAGTAAAAAATGCCTTCCCTATATCTAATCTAAATCTACCCTCTTTGGAGTTTAAAACTGTTGCGCCTTGTTCTATCACTACTGGTAACAATTCTTTCTCAGTCTTTCTTATAAGCCCTCTATATATATTGAAAGGTCACAATAAAGCCTCACCAGAGCCTGCTCTTCTCCAGACACGACGCATATCTTCAGAAACTATCATTTTATGGCATTACTTTACAGGAAGTGATCAATCCTGAAGCTTTCATCTGAAACGCTTTTGCAGGTTTGAGTGATTATAGTAGATCTGCAACGAAGCAAGAACTCTGAATAGATGGCAATGATGCAATATAAGCCAATGTACACTAGGGCAGGCACAGAACCCGGTAGCAATTCAATGAGACTCCAGTAACGGAAGCAGAATCCATTTTCCAACAAATATTTTAGTTTAGTTTCTTTGTAGGAGACATCTTTCTCACAGTAAGTATTTACCATCAAATGTAGTTGTGGGATTTTTTTTTTTTTAATCAAGCCATGACAATTTTGGAATTCAGCACAAAGGGTTTCTTGCTCATCCTACTCAAGAATTAAACCCCAAGATTTGCTTGGAAAGTCAATGCCCCAAAAATACACAAAATAACAATACACTGAATGCAAGCATTAAAGTATTATCAATATAAAGTACTGATCTGTGAACCATTTCAGGATCACAACTATCCCAGGCCTCTCAAACACAGGCATTTCTGTGAAATTTGGATAGGGAAGTTCTACTGTTACAGATTCCCAGACTGGGAGGAGAAGATGCAATAGCAATAGCTATTCAAAGTCAATGATAGTTGGCAGCTTACGTCCTTTAGAGTCATATCCATGGAAATTTCCCATTGTATGTTGCTTTATCACTGCAGACTCCAATAGTAGTGAATATGGCTGGAATTCGTGGATGTTGTTTCATATTAGTGACCAAGCAGGAGAATATTGCCCACATCACCATAAGGTAAGTCTCTGTCTTGTTTTAGTGGCTGGTGAAATATCAGTTCTATTACAGATGGCAGGCTAAGACTGGAGGCTTAAACTCTGCAAAGGTACCTGCATATTTTTCAATTACCTAAGTGTTAGCAGGAGACCACAGAGGACCCAGACAACCCCTGAGGCATCCTAACATCTTTGGACGTGCTGCTTTGCGTGCAATAGACTCAACGTGACTTTGTTAGAGATGCATAAAATGCCTACAGCTTTCTAGATCCAATTCTTTTTGGCCATCTGCAAATGCTGGCGTGTTGTAATGCTGAGTGTTACCGAGTCAAAGTGCCTTTGCGAATATCAGCCTTTACATTCTGCAGAAGCAGCTCAGGTTTGAGTCAACTCCTATTTAAAACAAACAGGAACTTAATCACTGGTGTCAACCGGCCTTGCATCAGGTCTTTAGAGGGAAACCTCAGTCTCGCTCCCTTGTAATGACCTACATTGAAACAGCTCTCAGAGGAATATTTCAATTAATTCAGACAGTTATCAGCTGGATCCTCCTCCTCACCTCTATTTAGCACTAGTTGGTTTATTGCCATTTTTCTTATCTTACTGAACAGAAGCAAAAAATCCTGCAAAGTATTTCTTAGATGATGTTAAGCTACTGAACTTGAATGAAATTACTTTGGGTAACAGCAGCTTGAGGAATTATTTTTTAATATTAATTATATTTGTCCTTAACAAATGTGAAACAGAGCACAGGAAAAATGTGCAGAGTGTCTTTTTATCTTTTAATAAGTAAAAATTCAGAAAAGCCAAACAAATTTAATTTGTTGGGTAAGGAAGTGCAAGAGTAAATAGGCAAAACTTGTTACTCATTTGAAGAGAGAATTTATTTTCCCCAACAAAATGCACTGCAATAGGTACTGTTTCAAGACTACCATTCCATTACATTCCAGTGCTGAGACTATTACCTAGCGTTACATAGAGCTGCAGAATATTGAATAGACCCCACTACAGGATTTCAGGTGATATAACCACTTGCATAGGCTGTCCCAGCACGGCTGCTGAGCTCAGAGGAAACCTTGCACCTAAGGCAAAGAGAAATCAGAAGACCACTAATGTAAAGAATCAAGACACAGATATGTAGTTTCAAAGCAAAAAAAAAATTGCTTCTAATAAATTATATTGATGGCTCTGGATTTCAGATTCCTGAATAGTCCTCAAGACCAGAATTGTTCCAATTCCAGTTAAAACAGCAGAACAGCGAGGAAGGCAAGCTCACGTGCAGCTCCTGGCTTGTTTCCCTGGACTCATAATCTTCACCCTGTGACATGCCTTGAGAACATTTCGCAATTTACCAAGAATGGGGAAGTTTTAAATAAGAGTACAAACATGCCCTGCAGACGGACATCAGTCATTAGTAGATGGTGACAAGACTCCAGAGGCTGCTCCAGCTCATCTTGTGGTGAGACAGCATCTCCATTAAGAAGCCTTTCATGTAATAACATTCTTAACCCTACCTTTCTCACTGCTTATTAACCTATTTTTCCCACTAAAAATGTGAGATTTCAACTGATGGTCTTGTAAAATGCTAGATTTCCAGATAGAATTTTCTTGCTTCTCTTCTCCACTACAAATCTAACAAAAGAGGCTCGACAACACAGTCTCAAGACAACCTAAAACCAGTACTTCAGAACTTGTAAGGCAATTGTTCAAGTTCTTTGGCCAGTTCAGGTAGACCAGGTTGTCGCTATTCCAGCCAAATGCTTCTGCTTTGGACCAGGACTCCCACCATGTCAGTGTGGTGCATCCACAGATATACAACCCAGCCTTCCTGTGCACTCTGGATGTGCCATGAGTGTATAAACCTGTGCCCATACCACATATATCTCTGCATATATCAGGTAGGCTCTGTAATAGGTGTCAAAGTGATAGGAAAAACCTTAACATAGTAAAAGCACTAATTTTTGTGATCAGTGTTCTAAAGAGATACTATCTATTGTCATCATCATGTAGTAAGTGTTGCCTTGGAAGTTTTTCCTGTATCTGAAGAAAAGCATTGAAACTAAATTGATTAAACCTCATACCTAAAATGAATCCATTTTCATTCACAATTCAAACCAACTGCATATTCAGCAAGTGCCTGAAATTAGGCTCTGCTTCAATCGAAATGGTTCTTAGAAGGTAGCAAGCTTCTTAGCGGCTTAGGTCAAAGTGCCTGTGAGTACACACGACAGCTGAAACATAAGCACCTAAGAACACTGTGGCCCAAAATACAAGTTCCTAATAGGCTTTTACAGCTGCTAGAACAAAGACTTTTTGAAGCACCTTCTCAGATTAAGATTCATAATTTAATCTAAGTGGGGCCTTTCTGGATGTTTCCCTTGCCTCCAAATTTGCTAAGCCAAGTTCAAATTTAACTCTTCATTTTCTGGCTTTTGTTAGTGTTGTTCATATTCTTACTGTTATTTCTGTGTCACTGTTTTTCTGGCTTGGTGGTTACTTTGTTACTTAATGCAAATCAAAACCATTTGAAAACCAGAGAAGATTCATAAATCTTGGAAAGAACTGTTGGAATATGAGATACTAGCTTCCTGCCAAAGAAAAAGAACCAGTCAACAAGTCAGCATACTCTAGCATACTATGGAAATTTTGCTTCCCTGAACTGACATGCACGAAAATTCCTGGCTTTAGCATTTACAACATCCTCTGAATAAACATTGCAAAAGTATTGCACAGGAAGTATGACATCATGTAAAGGTGTTCAGTTCTATCTACAAATCCAACTAATGGATTAATAAACCATACAGTTACTAAATAAAAGATTAAACTACTTGATTGATTAGCTGATGTTTACTCCTTCCATAAGAAAAACAATGCACCAGAAAAAAAATAAGAAATCTTGTATATGGAAGAGTTGGGTCCTCGCCACCATGGAAAATTTAAAGTGGCAATTTTATAGTAAAGTTAATACCATTAATCATGGTTTTAATACTTGTCTTTGGTTTTAATAGTGTGGTTAGACTTGACACACAAAGATTATGGTCTTTACATCTTAACAAAGCATTAGTAGTTAATGGTGTGGATGAGCATCACTATGGCTTATGTCAATGTATTTTAAACTGAATTTTAAAGTGCCTATTAAGAATGTTTTTGTTCTGGTTTATGGCACTTACATTACATGGGATATTTTACATATAAAGAAAACGAGACAGTAAGGATTTGCTCAGAAATCATCTATATCACGCTGGGCTTTGAAGCAAAATTCTCAGTATTAGAGTTCATCTCGAGAACAAGTCCAAAGAGCTCCCTTCCTTTTGCTCAGTCTCTCCCACACAATGGTTATAGAAATCAAGCCTCTGATACAGCAGCCCGCATGCCAACACTCTCTTTGAAAAGCTGCAAGAGAGGAACTGATGCGCGAGATGAGGAAAACAACAGTGAAGAAAATAAGCCACTTTAGACAACTTCTGAATGCTGAAAAATATTTCACAGAAGTGACTCAGTCAGTATTAGATCTGAGAATGATTCCCTAAAAACTGAAAGGGAAATTGTTCCAGTTACTCAAAAAGCATAAATGCTGTTAAGATGTTATTTACTTGGTCTGTTTCCAGCATGAAACTGCTCTTTTCTGCTTCCTTTAACCACAAAAGGAATCTCAGCCTATTTCAACTATTTTTTTATTACTTGGTGCTAGTTTCAACTGTCAACATAGAAACAGAGTTGGATACTCTATATTCTGGTGGCATTTTATCCCAGTAAGGACACATTATATTTTCTCATTATGTCTACCAACAAAAATGTGAGCATTCCATTAAAACAGCTAGTTTAGCTATCAAGTACTTCAGATAAATATTCCTTCAATGATGCACTAGACAAGGCATCAAATCCTCCAGCTCCTGCACGTGCAGTCATCTCTGGAATTTAGGGGGAGTGTTGCCTGAATAATGACTGCAATACTGAGTGGAAATGGTTGTTATACGATAGAAGGGAGAAAAGAAGTACTGTACCCATTCTTCTTCCAAATCAGGAATAGAAAGATTGAGATTTAATAGGTAAAATAAACCCCTTGAAGCATTTGGAGGGACTGAAAGCCAGTAAATCACCACAGTTCTAGTAAAGCGTGACAGCATAGACCAGGTTAGGAGATCTGACATGATAGAAAAGATCCAAGAAAAGGTCACTTGGGAGATCTGAATTATAAGCTGCCCCATGAATATTGGGAAAACACGCTAATTCGACTGACCACAAATGGAAAGAGCCAAAAAAAAAAGTAATTAGAGAAATAATTGGTTCTAGTAGTCATTACCACAAAAGTAATCCTTGGCTTTGTGTTCCTGAGTCCAACAGTTGCTGTTGAAAATCTTAAGCATTCGCTTGTATAAGCATTTTGTGCTGGATGAAAAATGACAGCATATAAACAAGTAACAGCATTGCGTTAAACTTCATTAGGCTGTGAACCTGAGGGTGCACAATGAAGTAGATGCTACACATCTTACTGGTCATTTACAAGAGAAGAAACATGGAGAGATGGTTTCTGCTTTTGGGAATGACATAATATACGATTTGAAACAAACCCTTCATAGTTTCATTTATAATCCCTCCTTGATTAGTTACTGTCCTTTATTTAATAGAGGTACTTTCACTATTCGTGCTCTTAACTGCAGCTCCTCTAATTTAGTGTCTACCCTTGTTTAGCAGCCTCACCTTTAGCATAAACTTCAGATTAAAGTAATTACATTTAATAGAAGCTGCCCACTTTTGAAGCTGCCCTTGATTTAGAGCTTCAAGGAGAAGTACTTAAATATAAAAGAAGCCGTGGCCTGCAAACTAAGTCTAGAACAAAGATTAGTTCATGTACTCAGTCTAATACTATCTATAAGTGGAATGTGTCAATGAGATAGAACAGTTCCTGGAAAAGACTATACTTCATATTGAAAGAAAGCTTCATTCGGTGCCGAACAAAGCTTCATTCGGTGCACAATACGGCTATTGTGCCATACCAGCAAGCTGCTTTTGTTTAGGGAAATAAACAGTCCTCGAAATGATCTTACGGTAAAATGTTAGGCTTCTGTTTATTTTTAAAACCTTTATCAATCTGTTCTCTGGAAAATGATACTACCTCTGCAGTATGACACTACGCAGAAAGTGGTAGTGTTTAATGTCAAGTCTGACACAGATTTCCTGCATGGCTAGATGGTGAGATTTGTTGCCTCGGTTATCTCTATTTGTGAAAGGGAGATGTCTGTTAAGACCTCATTCTGCCCATTTGCACCAGTAAGACAGAAGCTGCTTCCTCCTGCAGATTTGCCACGTATCCCTTAGTTTAGGGTGGGACAATATCCTAGAAATCACTCCAAATACCTCTGTTAATAATGGTCTCTCAAAATAAGCTGTGATGGTCACACTTATCAACAAAAACCTCCAAGGTCACTAAGGGTGGCCCTTTGCTTTCTGGTTAAAACTAATACTTTACCAAAAAAAAGTGCTGCCAAGGTCAGTTCCAAGGATCCAGCTGAAGGGACACTAACTTCCAAGCAATGGTCAACAACTCTCTTAACAAGCACAGATTAACCATGCAAATCACAGTTCTCCTGGTATCTTGAGGCGCTCTTCTGGAAATAAGCACTAGTCCAAAGCTGAGATTATTCACATGTTGCATGCCAAAAGTATGCATATGGCTACTCAACTTTGTCTCCAGCGAAGACAGCAGCAGGTTTTCCTGCTATTTTGAAAGTCAACTGCAAGGGCCCACAGACTAGATTCCATTTCCCTGGTCCCCTGGTCAGATGTGTATATCCAGGACTACTTTCCTGCTGAGGTTGCTGATTGGGGCAACAGTTTTCCAGTCTCATTTCAACCCTCTAAGAGCTTCCTCAACGTATACAGATTAGGACAAATAATTGTAATACAATTTTAACAAGAATAAACACATTAAATATAGGAATATGCAATTACATCATAATAAAAGTATATCAAATTATAATGTAAGCATATTATAATATTACGTGCTGTTCTTATTATGATTGCTGTAAGCTATACATGCCAGACATCGTAATGAATGTTTACTTTGCATGTGAGTGAAAACTGTGATATATTCAGCTATTTGATTGATGCTGAAATTCGTCCTGTCCTCCTCCTATGAAAAAAAAAATTAAAGCACCTAGATCAAATTGATATATACCTATAAATAACACAAGTGCTACATGGAAAGATTTGCAATAAAATACTGTTAACATTCAATTCAGCTTTTCTATTGACCTCAGTGTGGCCATGGTTCTAGCCAGACTGTTCAGGCTAAAGATGAGTCTTAATGAAAGATCTGAGCCTGTTGTTTAAGGAATACAGTAGGTACAAAGTATTTTTGCTTGTAATCCAGTGTTACCCACTTAACAGCCAATAGAAGAGATCTCCTCCCTGATAGAGCTGCTGTTGGCCCCTTGTCTTTTCTAGACAGAAAGGTTGTGCGCCACACTGCTTAAGGACATCCAAATGTCTAGTTCCTTGCACACTAGTTGGGGAGGGAAGTGTTCTTTTCTGCTTAAATCTATATGTTTCACTTTGCTGAATTTTAGAGATCATAACAGCCCATGCTGGAAATTCAGTGTCAGTAGCTGATTCGGATCTATAACGTACAGGACTGCTGGGCACTCTCCCATCACAACGCTCTCGCCATGCGATCAGTGGAATTGTGAGCGCATTTTGTAACAGTGAACTAAGTTTACCTGATCTTTCAAAATGAGTCTTTGAATGCCCCTAAAATTTGTTAGCAGTTTTACAAGTTCTATTTCCAGTGAAATTACAGAAATGAAAAAATTGTTTGCCTTAGACTGACCTTAGTGAAATGCAGTCTTAAATAGAAGTCTTCACAATATCTGAAGGAAATTGTGAGTGCAAATAGCTCTCAGCATCAAGCAAGAGACAGGTGTCAATGAAATGACTAAATTTTACAGCCATTCTTACTGATGAGTTCTTGAAGTATTAAAAACATTGATTCAGAGGTAGGAGCCATGGACAGGAATCTATTAGGAAGCAGGAAATATGGCGTGACTATGAAAATCAATGTAGCTAGCAAAGAGAGACAGAAAATGTGAAAAAACGCAATCACCTTTAAAGTGGCAATGAAGGGAACTGTGAAATAGAGCTCCCAAACAGATGGGTCAAACAAGGCATCTTCACTGTAAAAATGAAGGAGCAAGCAGGTACTACTTAATTTCTATAGGGACCAGCACAATAAATAAAATTAGCTTATAATAAAATTTGTTTAACAGCTGGTTTAAACCACATTTGCTTTCAGACAAGCAACTACTCCATCTTGTCAGTATTAAAAGACAAATGTAGACATTTTTAGGAGTGAATGCAGATATGGTACATTTGCCTCTGATTTTCACTGTCATGACAGCAGAGGAAGTTGACTCGAGTGCTATGCTGCCTGCCAAGTCCGTCGGTACCATACCTGTGCAAATAGCTCCATTCCAAATTACAGGTTAGAATTACCACATTGTGTATAGGGACAGAGATGGACATTGCATTTGAAAAGAGTCCAGGATTTCTCAATGTAAATTTCAGTAGAGAAAATTTTCTAGTAAAGAACAATGTATTCCAGGTATTTCAAGTTAACCACAAAATTCCTGCATACCTTGCTAGGGCCAGAATTTTACCTGACTATGCAGACTCCAACACACTTACCAAAACTTCACCGTGATTGTTATTTTATAGAGGACTCTTGCCCCACCCCTACCTAGAGAATAGGTAGCCCATTAGCAGAGTCTTGCCTGGTGATGGTGCTGGAAGAAAATGCTCTGTCACCATTGCACCTAACAAAATAAATTGTAAAATACATCCTAAAAAGAAGTGGTTTGAACTTGAATAAAATGTCATGCTTTTCAGATAGACATTTCCTTTTTCTTTACAAAACAATAAATATTTTATGCTGTAATCTAAAATGACCATAAAATATCTCATAAAAAAAAAGAGATGAATTTATGCCATAAGATTCAGAGCCCAGAGTCATTAGCATTATGTAACATTATAACAGTGTCAGAGAATAAGATTGTGGCCACAGGATATCCACATGTTTTAAAAGTGTGCATACATTATTTTCAAAACAGAAAATAAAATTAATCTTACAGTGGGAGTTCTATCCCATTGCTAGAAAACATTTCACATTATGCATTACATCAATAAATAAATAAAAAGTCAAATTACATATCTACAAAGTATGTTACATCCAATTGCATATTTATGTTTCAGCTAACTGATTCTCCGTAGGATCTCAGACTGTGACCACACAGCAACTGCTCCTTCTCATGGTGCCTTTCCTGTTGCCAAGCAGGAGAACGCAATAGCACATGAGCTTCTATTACTTTAAAATAATCTTGGCCTTCACTACCTTTGTCTCCTGCCTTCCTCTTTTCCCTACAGCTTGAAAGGGATAAGATTTTGACATTTGACTTGCATGTTCTCCTTGGGGGAGAGCATAGAAGTCAAGAACTGAACGTAGCATAGTTAATATTAGAGACAACCACAGAAGTTCCTCTATGATGAATGGCAAAAATAAAAAAATAATTAAAAAAAATTGCAATAATGATCACGTCTGATGTATCTAGCTCAACTCTTTTTACATCACCATTATTTGACTGAATTTTGGCCAGCAGTGCTTCCATTTCATTACGCCAAATGTAATGTTAGACTGCAAGTGCCATCTTTAGGCACTCTAACACACTGTACTAATATTGAAGTGCTCTAAGATCTACAACTTAAATCAGTAAAATATTCAGTATTATACACCATTTCTCTGGCCTGGACTGCCACTTGGACTGCACACTCACCAACCTGTCCATGCAGAAACCTGAATTTGCTGATTATTTATTCTCCGCTTAACACTTAACAATAGTAGGTGTTCTTCAAGCTCTCATCCTTATTCTAAAGCACTGTGCAGGAGAATCAGGCTTGTGAGAATGTGTTTAAACTTTGGCTTTTACCAAAAAAAAAAAAAAAAAAAAAAAAAAAAAAGAAAAAAAGCAGCTAGCTACTCCCATACTAGACAAAGAGAAGAGCACGGAGAAGATTACCATTCAAGGTGGAGCACTTCATAAGGCTTTAGAATTGGTATATTATTTAATCTTAAAACATCTGGGAGTTGGAACACATAAATCAGCATATTTCACTGCTTTCTTCAGGAGCTGGCAACCTGCCCCTGCTTTTTATAAATATAGTTGCAGGGAACATTCAGTAAAAACAAGGTTCAGAGTTCACAATTTAGTTTTTCCCCCATAGCTCAAGTGAAAACACCAGTTATCTCTAAGTCTACCTACATCCTTGTGTTTGAAGGTGCCAAGTCCAAATATAATCCATTCAACCCATCTTTGATAATTACTGAGTAGGGATTTAGTAGGACATTTCTCATTATGCCAATCCAGTATTTCAGTACGTTATATCCCTAGTGACTAGATGCCTTTTTTTCCACCCTCCTTTTTCTTTATTTCTCTAGTATTTCTTCTGTCTAAAGCCTTCAAATCATATCAGCTGACTGCTATATTTATTAGGCATCTTCAATACATTAAAACATTGTTCTCTGTGAAATGTGCTGTTAAGTATTACCTTAGTTCGTAATTTAATTTAATAGGATAGTGACAACACATTGACATTGTACAGGTTTGACCTAATGATTTATGAGGCAAGTTACACTTGCAGACACATTGATTTTTGGTAACTGTGCAATGAACAGAAGTGAAGAACAATTTTCTTTCTTTTTTTTTTTTTTTTTAAAGTCTCTCTTTCCTCCTCTCCCAGTATTACTTTATACATAGAATGGCCTCTTTTAAGGCTTGCTGATGCTTTGAAAGAGGATTTAGGTCATTGCATTACTTTTTGAATGATGCTTAAAGCTTTCATACACTTGAGAAGCCCTGTGCATCCCAACAAGTGCTAATTAATGTTTTCCACATTGCTGAGCCTTAGAAGTGATATGATAAAACACACTGACTATAGTAATCCAATTTAAATGATGGTGATAACTTTGTGCCTTGACAGTCAGCAGAAATAAGGAGGACAAGCAACACAGCAATCCTATCCCATGCAGAGTGCCTTCCCGCATCAGCTGGCAAATGTGGGTGGCCACGTGCAGGAAGAGCTGGTCTGGTTCGCTTGGAATAAACCTGCTGGGAGCATTCAAGTAGAAATTGGGATCCTTCACTACTCATAGGAGAAATGTTTTGCTGTGTTGCTGCATAGTCACACCAGGCTTGCAGGAATCTCATCAGGACAATCGGATAGGGTGAATAGAGAGGAGCCCAGGACACGCTATGGGAGATAACCCTCTACAGACATAACAGGCAACGGTAGAAATTGCCTTAATTTTCCCCATCCATCCCACAGCAGCTGTGGAAATAAAGCACATGAACTTTGTGGCAAGGGAGGGAGTTGCTGCTACAAAAATATACTGCCATCAAAGTGAGAAGTTTGTGTATGCCACAGCCAGTAACCAACAGCTGAGGACTGAGAGTGGAAATGCTGTCTGTGATAGCACTGTGGCCAACACTCTGTTTTTTCTGCAGATCAGAAGCAACCAGGGAGCGACAAACCTCGGATCTAGATCCACCAAGGAACAGCTTACATGGCTGCTGCTTAGCTACAGCCTGTACATCAGCAGAGAGAGGCGACCCACACAGCAGCACAGCAGACGGTACCTGGTACCTTCCTCTCAAGAAAAGGGATGCTGCTGCACCAGCAGGCACAGGTAGAAAAATCATGGGTTAATCAAGCACTTTCCTCCTCAGGCAGTATGTAACTGTACTTGTCCACAATTAGGAACCATGCAGAAGTCAATTAATGTTGGCACAGTACAGCCGAATGGTAAGTGTCTTCCTCTACTCTCTTCATATGCACTGAGAAAGATCACAATCACATGCTGGTTGGACAGACCTATAAATTAAAAATGAAGCTCATGGATTACACCACAATAAATCCAGAATACTGCAGTATCTATCTAAAATCTGAGATCTCTTAAACCGGGATAAATTTTGAAAGATCAAATCTTCTCAGCTGATCCACATTTTTGAAAGCACTAATGGAATCTCTTCCCCACTTAGTCTCCCAGCTCCTGTCCTCATCACAACACCCTCAGACATGCTAGCAGAGCAGGTTCTGCTGTTAGCAACTCAGTTCTGTTACTCAGTTCAACCTGCTTCAATTTATGTCATACTACCTCACAGTTATACCTGCTTCACATTTATTTTAAGCTATTCTCTCTTCCTCATTAAATGTCTTTCTATCTTCAGTCTGATATGGATATTTTATGTCCATGATACGATTTCAATATAATTTTAAATATAACTTTGTCCATTTTGTAAACTCCATCAGTTTACTTTTACTCTTATTCTTTTTCATTTCTTGTAACATTTCTGTTAAATAACATTGTCCTAAAATGAGAACCAAACAGGTTTTTTTTTTTTCAGAAGCGTGTCTTTCTATGCATTTGCACATCCTCAAATAGCTGCATCTTACTCGCACAACACTATTGAGAGGATTTCTACTTGACTTAGTACTGCATCAATCAAAAATACCAGTACAGGCTCTGGAAGAGCCCTAATGAGAATCACAATACAATAGATGACACCCAATAAGTGTAATGCTATGTCCCATTATTTGAGCTAGCTCATTCTGAGCTGCTGTATCTTCGCACAGTGCTATAGTGCCCTGTGTAGGCATAGCATAAAAGACACTTTAATGTCAATGTGTGAGACATAGGATTAATGATGGAGGAGATTTAAGAGTGAAAAACTGAGGAGCAATAAGAAAAAGGGAAGATAATGCCAGAAAAGCTTTTTGAATTCACTACTCTGTTATAGCAAACTTTCTTGTTAAAACCACAAGAAACATAACAATAATAGCAGGGATTAATTGAGATACTTTTGCTGCAAAAACACAGGACCTTATCACCAATCCTGCAGAACCATCAAATTCCAGCATCACCAATGTGAATTTGACATTGGGTTTATAAGCTATTATTCAGTTGGCTAAGGAATAACAGTTTATGCAAAACGTACCTTTTCATTGCCTCAGGGTAATACTCTTATCCCTCTTCTGTCATTAAATTAGATTTTAAAATAAAATAATTTCTAGGCTTTTATGAAGTTACTGACAGATTGAAATGCACGTGGCACTGTGATGCCCGTGTGTCTGTAAATGGAATGATTATCCACGTTAAGAGAGATCTGTAGAGGTCACCAGTGTTAAACTGCTGTTCAGATATGACTGTTTCAGCAAAAACTGAAATATTTTAAATCAACTTTTTCTAATGATAAATGAATTCACATTGAAATAATTGCTTGATAAGTTTATCTGCTTCCAGCTCTGCCCAGCACCACAACCTCACTGGTTTATGTTGGAGGATCAGGACTATGTTTCTCCATCACAGACTCCCCATGTGACCCTGGGAATCTCTCACTTGCAGTCAGATTTAATTAGGTACCTACAAGTTAAGTGCTGCAATCAAGAACTTGGACCAAGTCATCAAGGGCCTCACAGGGAAGGAAGCACCTCCAAACCAGGACTGAACTGACAGCAGCCACAAGCAGAGGTGCTGCAGCCTGCTTTAATGTAGCAGTCTCATGGCTGGAATGCTCTCCACAAGTGGACCAAGATTCAATTTCCTCTCTCCCTCTGGGGTCCTTGAACCCTGATCTCCTGAAATGAGAAGGCTATATACATTGAGTTGGATTTATCCCTTTTACACACTCCTCCTCTGGCCCTGAAATCTTGAATAATATCTTGTACATGGGCACAACTTCTGTAAATAGCATTGAAGAATTATGAAAGGATGAGAAAATGAGAAGAAATTAATGTTTAAAATTGCCAAAAGAAAAGAATATATTTGAAATACAACTTAAGAAGAAAAATTATACAACAGTCCCATATTTACCAGAAGGTTTTTATTCCAAGGGCCCTAAGTTCCCATCACATTTACACAGACAATATATTAAATGTACTTGCAGAAAAACAACCAGATGCTCGGTTGTTAGAGGCAAAAAAAGCAGACAGTGGGAGAAGAGCAGATTCCCTTACAAAGGAGTCTAAGCTAGGCACAGTTCTTAAATGTTTACTAACTTCCTGATACTGCGATTATCACTGCAGTGAAAGCAATAAACTAGTCAAACATATGGAAAATTAGAAATCTGAGCATTTCAATTATGGTTATTTCACTCTGAAATCCTTTATTCACTTCAGGAAAATCTTTCAAATTTTCAGACTTGTCAGCCCTATTGAAACTCCCAATATCCTACAAGAAAAATCTTGTATTTTCTACCTAGTTGTAAGGCATCATGCCTGTTGAACATCACAGGAGTCCTTTCATTTATCTTCACCATTTCTCATATGCATGGGCAGCTTAAAGACACGAACAATGGAGAAGGTAAGTGCTAAACTATACTCAGAATTAACATAGCAGCCAAAACTAGTTCCGTGAAGCTTCTATTTCTCTTTTACTATAACTTATTAAAGAACAACTTAATGGGTATCTTATGATTTTTTAAGTTAGCACCATTTTAAGTCCTTGCTAGAGTTTTATGTTCCAGTAACATAACTCCTATTTTTTGCTTTTGAGATTGCAAGTTTCCTCATAGTATCTGGAAGACAATCGCCCACAGACACAGCATTGCAGATATCCCTTTACAGAAATAGCACTGAATTTTATGGCATATCTATTTATTGATTTATTTTTTAGAGAACTTCTAATTACAGTAGTACTGAGCTTACATTAGACTGAAGTATTGTTCAGTACCATTACTGTTTATTTTGAGGATACTAATGCCCAAGCTGCACTCAAAGGGCATCACTGTGGTAGGCATACATGCACAGCAAAACCAGTTGCTGCCTCAAAAAAAAAAAAAAAAAGATGTTATCTTTACACATCTCTGTGCAATGCCCAAGTTTTACCCTCATTATCGGCAGTGTAATTAAATAGGGTACATTGACATTAAATATGAAACAGAAAAACTCAGGGATTTCCCCCAAAACAGTCATGAAATCTTCAATCTATCAAGAAAAGATAGATCTTGGTTTCAATCTAGTGAAAAAAACATTCTCTCTAAAAAGAACAAAACTGATAGGTAGTCTTCTAGCCATCAGATGAGCCCTCAGAAGAAGGTTAGTCCATATCACTGAATTCCTGTATTGTTATTTTATATTTAACAGAGTTTCATTAAGGTATATTAACTAAGATTACAACATCTCTCTCCACAGTCAAGTGTTCAACCCATAAAGTAAATCAGTTGCAACAGTCTAGGGAAGTATTACACGGCAAGAAAATACCATAGAATTTTTCAAAATATACAAATTACTACTTTAAGATTAAATCTGTGTAGTGGACATGATCTATCCAGCCTCTCTGGAAATGAATCTTCTTGAAATAGCTTTGGAAAAATAATACTTCAAATCTCCCTTAACAAGATCTGTCATTGGTTTGTTTTCTTTTAATTTTTTATTGTTTTTATTTTTTTTTAAGCAAGAAGGCCAGGACAGTCAAGCCTTAGCTTTCAGTCTAAGATCCATTTGCAGCCCACTGCCTAAGGCACCCTTTCCACAGCAAAGGCATGTCATACCTTGGGCGCGCACACTGTCACGGTATCTTCCCTGCCAAAAACCCACACCAGCAGAGATGATCTATCCCATCTGTCAGGTCAGGCAACACAAGAAGGCCAACAGCATTGCAGAGCCACATACACACACAGACTATTTTGCAAAGCAGTGAGAAAGCAGGACCACTCCTTGCGCTGTTTGATCACAGGCAAACTCTTACATGACGGGACACTGGAAAGATGAAAATTTGGAAGACAAATATGCAATCCATAGTATCCTAGTAGGAGCTATCCAAAGGAGTTCAATTTGCTGCAGATTCACAGGAACCAAAGTAGTCATCACTTAGTAAAATAACACAACTTTCAAACATACACTCAAGAAACTAAAGAATTATTATAATCTGTCTTTTTTTTTTCTAAAAGAAATATAGTCTGAAAAACTCATCTAGAATTGAATCTCAAAAAAGCAAGCATCACAAAATTGCCAGCTAAGATTACTTTACATAAATGGTAACACGAATGACTGTCTTGGAAAAAAAATTCAAAAAGTAATTAAGAAACACCCTTCTCTTAAAGGTCTGATCTAGTCTAGTGAAACACTCAGAGTAAAAAAAAAAGCAAAACAAACCATTTATAAATCAAATACTATAAAATGGAAACGACTAATTTCTGCAGTCAGCGTAAAGTAATTGAAATACTTTGTGAACTACGTTATTTTCAGAATTACTTGGAAATGAAGATCAGCCTTCCTTCCTGTTTAACTACAGCCTGTTCTTAAAATACATGTAATATTGTAGTATTAGGCAGAAAGTAACTAACATGAAATCACAACTGGCTTAGCTGTGTTCTAGATGTTACAATAAAGCTTCATGCATTACATTGAACAAGCTGACTGAAATTAATCAGTGTACTGAATATATGATATTACAGTGAACATAGCTTAGCAATAATTGATTCAACAGCAGGTGTGTGTGTAAAATCTACACATAGGTTTAATAAATTAGACTAGCTTGCTAATTTTCACTTTAGATTCTCATTTATAATCATAATGTCTCAAACATGCATCACCACATATCTTGAAAAGCCTATTTCTAGGCTGTCAGCTTGTTCTGCAAAAGTATATCTGCTTGGCACGTACCGGAAAGTTTCCGTTTGTTATTAGTGAAATAAGTATATGTTAACAACATTAAGACAAATGAACTGTGCCAGTTTTGTAGAGCAAAACACAGCATTTTCCTATGGCTTCACTCACAGAGCAGGGCGCACACTGCGGCTGCTCGGCAAGGGTAGCACTAAATTGGGGCACTAAAAAGGAGCTGGGGATGGAGCCCAGCACCAGGCAGAAAAGCTCACTTGAGCCTGGTGAGTCGTGCCACGCTTCCCATTCCCTTAGTGGGGTGAGATGAGCTTCTCCAGAGAACAATTCCCATCAGGAGCCTAACACGGTTGTTTTGAATTGCCTATCTCTCACTGTTGATGAGAGAAGGAGTCTAAAAAGATTAGTTTTAGTAGGGTAGAGTTACCCCCAGCAGCAGCTAATGGACTAAGACATATGTTGAGACTAATTTAAAGCTTTATTCTCCTTTATTTCTGCAGTATCAGAAAGCTCCAACACCTCCAGATAACACAAGGTTCCTCTTGGGCACATTTAAATTATGACACTAATTTAAGACACTTAACATTCTGGGCTAGCAGTGGGCTGTTGGGGTGCACAAAAATCTGCTGTACTACTCCTTTTCCCATCTGTTGCATTGCCATGGCACTTCTAGTGCTAGGGGAAGAGCTTAGAGTCCAGCCTGCAGAACAGACACGCAAGTAGTAAGTTCCTAAAACCTCCAGGATTACTTGCTTCTACATCATGATGCCATTTGCACTCAAGTTCTGGCATCCCACATAGAAAATGTGGTGTTGTTCCTTTAGGGATGTGCTTGATGGAAAATGCCAGTAAGCAAACAAACAGCCGATCGTCAAGTCTAAGTTCAGTTCTGTACGCAGAAATGAATAAGAACGTTACAGTTTGTCTGGGTAAAGGTATGAAAATATGATCCTCAAAGCTGGATTTGAACTATGGAAAGCATATGTAAACTACATACTCTTACAGTAGTCAAAGCTGAAAGAAGTTCATTTGAACTCTAAAACACAGCAAAGATGAAGAGAAGCCGCCTGGAGGGAAATAGAAATCATTAGCGGTGGACCTGCCTGCCAGTTCTAGCACTGGGGTCACCTCACTTCCCAAGAGAGCCGGGGAAGCACAAGCTTGGGGAATTGCAGGAATAGTGCAAATGCTGGTAAAAAAAGCTACTCTGTGGGTTGGATACTAGTTTCCCTTAAACGAGGAATAATTTCAGCTCCAAAAGTTTTTATCAACTCAAAATCTTTGGTTTAAAACTCATCTTTGTCAGAAATCATTGACCAAAAGGGCTCTTCAGGAAGGCTAAGCAGGAAAACTGAAAACAGAGGAAATATATGAAAGACATTTTTGGAAGAGCTATTTATCCCAAGTATAACTATATATTCAACTATAGAAAAGGATTGCAACTGAAAAAGTGGAAAAAAACCATTCCTGAGCACTTTTTTCTGAATTCAGAATTATTCATGAAAAGTATCCAATGTCTGTCAAGTTGGAATACATCCTTAACTAGAAAGATAACTGATGACATTGAACAGCTGCTGGGACAAGTTTATCTAAAAGCCTAGGAACAGCGTTCTTCCAACACTTTCATTTTAGCAATATATTTGGGTTTGTATCATTGACTAACAACAAATGAACTTAATACCATCTGTTCTATATGCCTTTCAGTCATTAATTACCAGCTGTCAGCTTTATTCTTGGTATTTTGGAGCAAACTTGAAAGATTGTTTTTTAAAAATAATTCTAAAATAATATCAAATACCTCCATATTTAGCTCACCCAATCCCTCTGCCTCCACCTAAGCAAGTGGTCTGAAAACATCTATATTCCTGAACTCAGAAGAAACAACCTTTGTATTAGCTGCTAAGTTACATTTAACATAGCTGGTTAACCATACACACTAAACATCAGCTACCAATGAACAGTTTAGACTGAGATTTGTTTAAATCTTTAGGAGAGATTCCTAAAACAGATGAGTGGAAGAAGAGCATCCATTTTCACACCAGAGCAAGTGCCTGGTGGGATTTCTCAGTGCTGCAAGTGGCATCAAAGCTCAGGAAGCCTGGGCAGATGTTCCATTATCAGTGCGGTTTTCTGAGAGATGTATTACAGAGCCACAATGTGCTCTCTGGCCTCCAAGGAAAGGAGACATTGTTGTGTTGCAATTGCTAATTCTGTGTCTTTCAGGTGAGGAATAACCTTGTGGTACCAGTAAGGAATGAAAATAATTGTACACATTGCTATTCTTCCTTTTGTTTCCTTCTTGCTCATTTACTGCCATGCCAAAAGGGTACTGAACTTTGATGCTGGTTCTTCAGATGCCAGCAAGGATGGCATTTCGTAAAGGACAATCAGCCAGCAAGAAACTTCCGTAGTTTTTAAGTTATTTTTCTTTGTCCCAGTTCACCTGTTGCTTCTTTAGTTCTTTGATACCATTGAAGAACGGCCAGATTACACAGCGTGGATTGCAAAATACAAGTGCAAATTAGAAATTACAGAATAGGGTCTACATAACAAAGCAGGCTGATCTAAAAGCTTTTCATCCGGTGGCTCGGAATCAAATCCTTAGGCTCAGAGCAACCATTCAGTAAGATTGTAGGTGTCTGATCCTATTCTGGCCCTGACATTTCATTAGGGCACTACATGGTTCAGCACACTAGGGTTCCTTTGAGCAACTACAGGTTTTGATAGATTTCAGAAGGAAGGCCCAGTGTTTACCATCAGAAAGGCAATACTTCCTAAAATACTTAGTTGCTCCACTCTTCTCAGTTGAGCAGGAAAATGTGGTACTTCACTGCATCAGAGCAGCGGGTGAAAGTTGAAGAATGACAAAGGTGGGACTGTTTGGGAAACCTCGTCTAACATGGGTAAGGTTTATCCTCAATTCAGGCATATTTTTTGCCTTTCACAAAACGTAGCGCACACCCTCAATTTTAAAACCAGATCTGTATCTTTACAGAGCAGATTTTTTTCATCTAATAAAAAGGGACAGAGGTAGAATTTGCTTTTTGTAACACTCGCCGCTTACTCTACTGAGCACCCACACAATGGGGAATCTGGGACCCAAGCAGTTCAGAAGTACCTTTCACTCAAGGACCTTGCATCCACTACTAAATATAACTATTTTCATTTTGGGATATAAGAGCATGCCAGGAGTAAAACCTGCCATCTCCCGTCCTGACTGACCACTGCAACGCTGGGTGAGAATTATTCAAATGCTGTGAGATCTTTAACCTTACCCCTAGCTGAAAAACACAGTAAAATATTTTATATCAAAGACATAAATAAGCCAATATGTAATTTTACATAAATTCATTAATAATGGGTGTGTAAAATGTACAATAAATCTGCTAATTAGTGTGATGATTCTATGTGCACCTTTCTGACTGCTTTAGGTGCTGACAAGCCTCTTGTTATTAGAGTCATAATCTTTTATGAATGTATCCTCAGAAGACCTTGATAGCAAGGGTGATGTTATTAGCTCCATTTCAAAATTTGTGGAAATGAGGTACAGGCAGACCAATGTTAAGGCTAACTGGATGAATTCAGGAGCTTCACATAGGATTACCCCAAGACATCAACAAGAAAAATCAGAAGTCCAAGTAACATGAACTTTGAGGAAATATCAATAAAATGGAGTTTGCTTAAGTTTAGGAAGAGACTTCTATATATGTGAGAGGTTATATATATGAGCTCAAACTTTAAGAAGAATGAAGTACTGGAAGAGACTGCCTGAATCCTGAAGGCTTTAAGGAGCAATTAAGGAGACATCGGCCTAGAAAGGCCAAGGAAGATGAAGATGTGTTTTCTTTTGTGGAAGAGGGATGGACTTACTGACCTCAGGAGGTGCTCACTGATGTAAGCTGAAAAACCCTCTGTGCCTTCAGAGTAATTTGAGTCCCAATCCCATCCATTAAGGATGATCTCCACAGGAAATCAATACATTCCAAAGACATCCTTTGAAACTCAATACAGCCCACTACTACAGTGGTCACGGGGGTAGGTAAATCCAGGCTCACCCCACACCGTCTTTTATAATTCAACAAAACTCAAAGATGTAGGCCACTGCTGTTTATAGGTAATGTAGATAGACAATGTAATTATGCTATACAGCATATATTAAAAACAACAACTGATGCACTGGTTTGTTTTAACATTAGGAAATAGCCATTACAGACCTGAGCCTCAAAATGCTAAGCATCTGCACACACTACTGAATTCTGCAGAAGTTATTTTAAGCTCACGGCATCTGTAAATTAGACTTCTACATGCCTGGCCACTGTGGTGATGATTATTATTACAAAAAGAGAGTGCAGAAGAGGTAAATAAAACACACAATGATGCTCTTGATCATTCACTTATTTCTTTCCTGTAGTAGCCTACTGTATTGCTAAGAAAAAAAAAAACCACAAACAATTATTCATAATACCATAACACTTAATTAACTTTACAAGAATACGCTAAGCAACACACCAGATGCTAATGAAATCCTGAAAGTCCATTTTGTAATGAAGCACATATGTACTAACATATTTTAATTTCAAACTGGTTTAGAGATTACAAAGAAATTGGAAGTTACAACCTCAAGATGCAGTCTCAAGACTGCATGCAGACATGCAAGAAGAAAATTGACATTATTTGGAGCAGGATTTATAGTTTACATAAAATATCACTATCAACAATTAAAAAAAAAAATCACACAGCCAGTGCATTCATCGGATTAAAACAACTATGACAGCTGGCAACACTATTGGTAAATTCCCCGAAGATATAAAGCAATACCAAGTCAGAAATCATTGGTAGTCTGAAGGTAGCCTAAGAAAGCCTCAAAGAAAAAGACATGTAACTCACTTGATGAAAAGTGAGTGAAGATCTGCAAAGAGGAAGACATGATCAAAGGATTAGGCCAGGAAAATTATCTATTTAAAATCCTTTAAAGCTACCAGTGTGAAGCTCTAAGTCTCTATTTCTGCCCAAATATAAAGTATCTCTCCAAGGGCCCAGTTCAAAGCCAAAGTCACAGAGAACCATAAATTTCAGATAAGGCCTTTACGACCATCCTGAGGATGTCTGTAATTACGAACATTGCATTGCCCTCTTAGAGGGCAGGTGAAAGCAGCATGTGGTCTCCAGCTCTGCTGTGCGCCCAGGGCCAGGATTTGAGCCAGACCATGCTTTGTCCCAAGGACCTCCTGACTACCAGACCTGCCAGCAGTAAACAGAGCCTCTCTTCCTCTCCCTGCCTATGTGTGGAAAGCTCCAAAATGGTGATTCTGGTCATATTAAACAGTGAAACTCAAATAATAAGTTTTCTGATGACTTCACTTCATGTCAAGTATGGCTATGTTGCTGGAGCAGCATGAGTTTTTGTGCGTCTTTGAGTTGCTGTGGTGCTGGAACACCAGGTATCCAGTAGACTCAGATGCGTCTAGAGGTTTGGAGCAGCCAAGTGGCCATTTCAAGACTGCTGGTGATGGATTTACACAGCTAAAGTAGCTGCTGAGTACTTCTCAGTGTATCAAAACCTGTAATTCTACCTGAAGTGAATGGAAATAGCAGCAATTGGGAATTAGTTCTTGAAAAATCTGATCCTTTAACTGCTGGGATAGCATTTTATAAGGCATAGATATCTGTTGCCGTATTATGGCACTGAACAGCTGTGTTACTATTCCTTCACCTTATCACATTCAGGAAAGTCTCTATTATTTAAAATATATATATATATGACCATATTTTAGAGCAATCTAGAACACTCCACCTAATCTCAGTGATATTGCAGACACCAGTGCAGTAAATATTTTTAAAGGACTGAAGTACTGCAGCAACTCCATCAAGTGAATTGATGCTCAGCAGTAAAATTATTGTTTTTCTCTACTATTTGAAAACACTCCAGTTCAAACTCTTTGAAGGAACCCAAAGAAGAAACTGCTGCAGGAATTTATTCCATGACCACTCTTGAAAATGTTATTGCTAACAGTAAGATTACTGCAGTGACTGGAATAACTCCTGGTTCTCTACAGAATGCTTGATAGTTGTTCTTACACACATACAATCTAATAAAAAAAAATTTTTTCAGGCACAGGAGCATAAAAATTCATGTAAGAGCTTTATGTGAAGCTGAATGAGTGTGAAAATGAGCAAAATGAATGAGATACATTTTTATTAACATAATGAAAACTAAACCTAGCAAATTCTCCCTCTTTTTTAAATTAGCAGTAGGATCTATGTTGTTATTATGCAGTTCTCCTTCCTTTCCTCTCAATGTATTGATTTTTCTTTTCTGCTAATGAACTAGGCACTTTGACAAATGTAAACCTGCCAGTGTCCAGTAATTTCAATACAGAAACCTACTAGGAAGCATTCACAGAGATATTCTACAGTAGTCACAAAATAGTTATTTTACTAGTCACTTGTTAACACCCCTTGCATAAACGTATATAATTTCTCAAGTGCTCCGTAAGCCACTGTTACGTGGTTGAAGAACTTGGACAAATTGTTTGACTTACACTGTACTCACATTCTCAGCACAAGCTGGAAACACGCCAGAGGAATAAACGACCCAACAGATGTTAATTGTGCACAAGACCACACTGCATGACTCCACATTGTACACAATTTTAAATATTGCAACTACTCAAAGATACAAGGGCAGGCTCTCCAAACCTTAAAAATTATTTCTGGAAATGTGCAAGGAAACAGGACAAAGTTAAGAGCTTACTGCAAACAATAGTCGCATTCTCAAAGAGCACTCCTAAATTTTCCATATATTACAGTAAGACAAAGAGAGGGACATTCAGAAAGATGCAAGAAAAGAGGCTTTGGCAGGGAAGATAACAACTGGATTGGCAACATTCTGAAGAAGAAAAAAAAAAAAAACACAAAAAAACCCAGGAAAACCGCAAGGCTTAGAGAGGTTTGTGTTCCATTGTCTTGACAGGGACTTTCTATGCACCTTCGGCTGCCGAAGAACTCATCCAGGTGCACGGGGGAGGTAGAAATCTCACAGTACAGTTTGTGTATTTGAAATCTAAATCCTGGTTTGCAAGTTTCTCCACATTAGGTCTGAATGAGTACTAAAGAGATATCTTAACTCCCTATCTTTATTTTCTGACTGGAAACCACTTTGTCTCGCAGCATGTTTTGCTTTAGAACCTTTAAATAAAAGCTGTCTGATTTACGTTCTCCCTTCCTTCCATGTACAGCATTCATCTTATTTCAGTTGCCAGTGCTTTGGACATTTTTTGAAGACATCTTTCACTCCATGTTTATACAAGATATGCATAATAGAACCATGACCCTTAGTGTGGGTACCATTTTGATTTTTTACTCTATTGCCCTTTCAAAAAGCCTCAATAAAAAGACTGGAAAATGTGAAAGAATTAATTTTTTAGGTTCAGATATTTCTCTTCTCAGCCTTATTTTAGTTATCAAGTAAACATCAACTTAAAAGAGAAGACATTTTCCAGAGATGCTTATTTGTTGAGAAAATAAATTAATCTTTCAGAGACTGCTATCTAAATATAGTTAGATAGGTTTACAAAATAAAACCACATTTTAAAGGAAATTTGAATGTGTGACTTCTAAGGAGAATCAAAGGAGCTCATCAACATACAAGTCTTTTATTGTCTGACAGGCACAGAAATTTTGTCTGAGTAGAGACTGATTGGATGCCAGGTCATTGCAATTAGAAAGTAATTAGCATTCTTTCAAAGTAAGGAGTAGAAAAATGGCCTGAGGTCAACATTCAGTTCAGTGGATAAGTGAGAAAATTTGTCTCTCCTGCTTTTCAGTAGGCGATGACAGAATTTGGAAATAGCTGGCTGTACTGTAAACTCCGCTACCTCTAAGGCCAAGCTAAACATTTACAAGCAGAGCCCTTTTTGGTTAGTGAACACGACATTTTGACTTTTACAAAGAAATCTGCTGCTAGGTTTTTCTAATTAGCCAAAATTTCTTCTTTGTCTTTTAGGATGCTGTCCTACTGGCTTATTGACCAGAAAAGCTCAACTCACTTACGCACTAAGGATGGTAACACCATGAAGAAGGCCAATCCAAAGCCTTCATATCCTTTCAGTTCTTTCTTTGTAGAGAGCTTTTTTTTGCTCCCTTTTTTTGTTTGTTTGGGTTTTGGGTTGGTTATTTCCCCCCCCATCAATCATCTCAGCCTCTGTTCAAAGGTAAGAAGCATCCTGGAACATGCAGGAAAAGACTTCTACAGCTTCATAAAATGCCATAAATCTTAAAATGCAACTTACTGCATTAGTTCTCTTTACACAAATATTAACCTCAAATTTCATCATGAGCTAGTATGGCAACCAACTGCAGTAAATGCAGATGTAAATACTCTGCTTGGGTGATCACCCATTACTTTTATTTCCTTAACTGGCATGCTGGGAGGTATACAAATCCTGAGAACACAGGAATATTTGAAGGCTTCAAGAAAGCCATTCCAAATTGAAAACAAAGAAAAATGCAAAACAACATTTTCTCTTCCTTTTTGTTGCATATTTTATATTTTTGTGTCTTAACCAGGAGAGAATGGAAAGATTAGGAAAAAAAAAAAGGTGTCTGATTCTGCATTAAAAGTAGTAACTACTAGGTGATCCTTTCTCCCAGCATCATCTGCGAACAACTATTTCATGAAACAAGAGGTTTGGAGAGTGTGACCTAAAGATAGGTCAGGATACAGAAAAATTACGCATATTCTTCTCTTTTTTTTTTACTTGCCTGTAAATATCAGATTTCCTAATCATGACACCAGTAAACAGGATCTTACTGGAAATAGGCATATGAACCAACTGAGGACTTTTCTTTTGCCACAAACAGCTGGACATGAGACTAGCCACAATTTCTATGGTTCTGAAATGCTAGTGAATTAGAAAAACAAATATTTAATAAAACTTTCAAACAGGGTGGGGGGGGGTGGTGGGGGGAGAAAAGCCAGCCACAAAGTTGAAGGGAGAAGAAGAGAAGGAATTATTTTCCTGATAAGAAAAACTCAGTTTACAGAGATGATTAAATTCCATTTTCTACTTAGAACCTTGTTAGGTTTAAATTCTATGCAGCAGCGTGGAAAGGAAATCACAGAAGAAATGGTATATAAGCCTATGTTAATGCTCAGAA
Organism: Chlamydotis macqueenii; assembly: GCF_036417535.1. NCBI lineage: Eukaryota > Metazoa > Chordata > Aves > Otidiformes > Otididae > Chlamydotis > Chlamydotis macqueenii. The sequence goes on from NC_141561.1 coordinate 9,498,763, forward strand.
ACCACCACAATAGACAGGCTGTGACCAAAAGTGCAGTTGTACAAGTTTATATTTCTTCACTGTAGGGACTGAAAGCTGAAAAACTAAGCATAGCGAAAAAGTAACATTACCAGGAGTGAAAGTTTTAACAAGACACACACCAGGAATACACTTGGTCGTACAGACTTAAACAATACACAATATGAATATAAAGATAAGTTACTTCTAGTGTGGTTTCCCTTTTTGAAATCCCCCTCAAAAAGCTAAATGGCAAATAAAACAGCCTGAAGACCCTTATTTTGTTTGAGGACTGATGTTCTGGACAGACCCCAAAACATGATAAAATCTCATTCAAGGAAAGAAAAAAAAAAAAAAAAGAACAAAAGGACAACTTAGGAGGATACTCGTTATAAGAAAAAACTGTGTTCTTCTCTTGGAAAACATACTTTTAGGAAGAGGCTGCTGTAGCCACTGGAAGCCAAAATCAGTAACAACTTGGCTTGACATGGCCATTATGGGTGCTGAATCCTTAGAGTGGACACACTTTTGAGAACTGCGCACAGATCCCGAAAGAAAGCAGAAGAGTGAACTAAAGAATGGATGAAAGCATGAAATGAACCAGCACATAAAAAGGACAAGTCAGTGTTATATCTTCATGCTTATCCTATACCTTGGACAGTTGTGGTAGAGCTCTAGGATTTTACACAGGAGACTATGCCTAGAGAAATTAAGAAAAGCAAATCTCTAGGTGCTGGGTTTTTTCACATGGTACTTTGTGCTATTTCTATTTCACTTAAGAGCATGGCTTATAATATCATGTCAAGATGAGCTTTCTGGCTAAAACCTGGTCAGGATTTATATCTACACTGAAGTTAATGACATTGCCCTTCAAGGGTGACAAAAGCAGCTTGGTAAATAATTACGTGTAACCATAAAACAAATTAAAGCTAAACCCTTCAGTTATCCCTCACTGTCATGGGGATGTACTGCAGCCTCAGCAGTCTGTGCAAACACTCCCTCAGAAGAGCTCTGGTAGAAAACTGATCTATCAGAAATGGGAGGAAGGAGAAGAATGTAAAGAGCTCTTTAGTTTAGCAGTGAAATGAGGGATCAAAGTCTGGGGATGAGCATAAGTAAGTTTAAGAAACAATACACACATTTACACATTTGTATTTATACAGATGATTAATTATTGGAGCATGTTGCCATAAAAAAAAAGTTTATCATGTCTTGTTAGCTTCAAATCAAGGCTGAAGACCTCTCTAGAATGTATACCATGAGTGTTGAAATCAAAAGGCTCAGCATAAGATAAAATTCCATAGCCTGTATTTCACAACATCAGAGCAAATGATCAAATGTCCCAGTGTGTCCTTAAAAGATATGGTTCCATAGTAAAAATAATTTCTAAATAGAATGAAAGGAATACATAAATCTTCTACATTCATTAATGTAAAAGGCTCCTTTTCTACTTCTTATACCCAAAGAAATTTATCTTCTAGACTAACCTTTGAATCAACACAAACGGACCCTTTAATGTCAACCTCTTTCCTGATAATTGTTAGATAGTTAAGAATAAGTGTCCCAGACCTAATGGCTTAAAACAAATAAACAAAATTATTGAATGTGTTGTCACAACTAGGTAGTTAATTTCACATTTCCCACAAAGGAAAATACTTGTTGCAATTTTTAAAAGCTCACTTTGTTGACAGACCGTTTCATCTCTTTGTGAACGTAGCAAATAGGTGCATTTATAAACTCTGTTGACCATCTTACTTGCAGATAGCCTTAAAATAGAAACAAAGCCTGAAAGAAAAACAGGTGGCTTTTCTGGAATAAGTTATTACAGATGGTTTGACCAGTTTAGTCAAATACTGTAAAATTTGTTTTAAGGAGAAACCCTGCAACTCCTCATCGATTATCCTATTTGCCATAATTATGAAAGCAAGTAAATAGATAGAATTTCTACCCCCTCCAGTCTTTGTTGTTATCAAAGGGATTGTTGACAGCAGCCTTCCTCTGTGTCTCACCTTTATTAAGTTTTAATTTAGAACTCACCTGCATTTTCTTCAAATTTATCCATGTGCAAGGAGTGAGACAGAGCGTCTAAGTCATTTAAATCTACAAATTAACAGTTCTTTGACCCCAACTAGGCAAACCAGCAATTCACATATTTCTCAAAGCTACCCACATGGCACCACATTGGGCCAGAGCTCCTCCACCAGTTTCCAACAGCATTTTTCAGCCTTCATAGGCTCTTCTCAAGTAAAAACCAGAGGAGCACCACTAAGAACAAGGTGAGACTGGGATACACAGCCAACCATGAAACTTCACTGCCCTTTCCTGAATATTGACATAAGCAGAAACTAGGTTGAAACAAGACATTTTTGGGTGCAAGCAAAGGGAACTGCAGGGGTAAGGAGAAAGGAGAGGAATAAACTAGCCTTCAAAGCTGTTCCCATAACCTTTTGAAACACTGCTGATGTGACAGAGAAAGGTTTGGGGTTCAAATGCCCTTTAAAAGAAGCTGAGAATTGCAATGGATTAATACATCTACAGCTTGATTCTCCTCATGATCAGAAAAACAGGTTTCGCATTTTTAAAAATAAGATTGAATATAAGAAACAACCAAATCCCTTACCAACATAACAGGAAAAAACATACAAGAGCCAGAGATTTTGACTAATTGTCCATGTCAAATGGAGAGAGGGGATAATACAGCTAGAAGTTTAAGTTTTAATAACTGGATATATTAATAAGACTGACATCTCTGAATGTCCTTGGGATCACAATTTCTTCTGGCAATAAAAACACTCAGAATGGTTACGGTGAGCGTTATGAATGTTTATTAACATAACAGTACATTCTATTTCTACAACGTGTGGGATGTGTGTAATGGTGCTACATGCATTATTCATATTATGCAAGACCGAAATAATTCCACATTTCAGTCTTATGAATTCATAAGATGAAGAGACAGCCTCTCTCTTACAACAGGGATGTTTATTCTGCTCTTACTTGGGTTCACGAGTCTTGCACAGACACAAAGCAGAGAATGTGACCTAACAAATCAATCAATATGAAAAATAGTTAACAGAATTTTTGAGCACCCTAATAATCTCAGAATAAAAAGCAACACCACAGCCCCTTTTCTTATATCAAATATCATCTGTTAAACATAACAGATGGAAAGTAGCATTATATAAATTCGCGGGTTGATAAATTCAGAGCAGGAGCACAAAGCAATGTGCGTAGGAGCCAGAAACCTATTATTTCCTCTTGTTCCTTTGACTCCAGTAGCTCTAAATTTGGAAACAAACTAGCTTAAACTATTTTTGTGAGCTGAGAAGACTTAAACAGTAAGCACAGGCTGAAGATGAAATTTCAGCCTGATAGCTGTGAATGCCTGAACATCAAGGTTAATAAAGAAATTGTTGACAGATCCCTACCTTTGACATGCTATGATACCAATCAAAATGTCGTGTTTGCCCAGCACTGTCTCAACAGCTCCCATCTCTTGACCAACTGAAGGGATGACAAATCTCTTCTTAGTAGCTTTTCTGGGTTTTTTTTGTTGTTTGTTTGTTTTTTATACAGGGTACTACAAAACAGATTTCAGTACAGACTGTACTGAAATACTGATTGTGTACTAGGAATATTTATCATTTTATATTCTTCTTGAACAGTAAATATTTTTGTTAGATATGTGTGGATTTATTGCTTGTAAATTCAGTTTTGGATCAAGCTTGCTATTCAGGAATTCATAGAGAAGCTGTCCAAGGCATGCAGCTAAAAAAAAATCCTCAGAAATAAGGTGAGAAATCTTGAAATATTTCAGTCTGACATTTCCAGATACAGGGTTTGAATTTTTATTTTTAAAGAAAGAAAAAAGACAACAAATCATATTTATTTCACTTTGACAGGAGGAGAAAAAAATTCATTTGGAAAATCACAGCAATAATAAGAGCCTTAGTGGCAGATTGCAAACACTGAAAGAAAAGCATGAGAAACAGAACATGAACACAGTGAACCTGACCACAGCATTCACTTATAGAGATCTGGTGACCAGAGATCAAGGACTTTTCTGAGCCAGATGATATAACAATAGACCAGGATGTTTTATAGAAATTTCAAAACTGTGAAATTATCTAACACATTTTTAAATCCCTTCCCACTTTTGGCCTAACAATCTCCATTATGAATATCTTATAAGATCTCATTTGTGATAATTTTATAGGATATTTAATTATCCATTAATTTATCCAGTAATATTAAGCACACATGATGTGGGAATTGACAATCCACATACTCTAAAGAGTTTTAAGCAAAGGAATTCTTAGTGTGGTTTTCATACATAAAGGCATACACTTACGCATATACTAGACAATCTTAATTGCTGCACTCCGGCACATCGAGGTAGCACTATGCAACAATATGCACACTTATTGCTTCCAGGAGGCACAAGTCAGATGCCAGTTTAAAACCTCTGAACAACAGTCCTGAAATGACACCATAATGCATGCCGTTTATACAGTCCTCTCCAGATTTCTAAAATTTACTTTTTAAGCATTCAGTTTGACAGGTGTTTTGATGTATAAATCATACCGGTAAATTATGTCTGAAACCACTTTCATGTCTAACAACAAGCACAGAGTAAGCATGCCACTTTCCTAGGAAAGTGATAAAAAAAAAAAAATGACAAAAGATGACCTTGTCTGTCCTTGAATGCAGCACAGCCGCACTCAGAGCGACAACTGCCCTGCGTGATGCAAAGTGAAAATATCTGCCCTGGCTTGACAAAGGCAAAAGAGCTCCATGTCCAGCTGAGTCCATCACCAATTCTCACTCTGTCACAGGTTACCTGTTGACAAGCTTCTTCACATTCCATTTCTAAAAGATGCCTTTAAACCTTCTATTATTTTGTTTCCATTAAAGAGAGTTCTCAGCTTGTATCTATTCTCACAACATGGCCATTATGCTCATCAAATATCAAGTCTAAGTCAGAGAAGAAACTGTGAATCCTTTGCATTTCAATAGCCAGAATACATCTGCTCCATACTTTTATTTTATTTCACAGTTTAGTCAATGTCTCAGTTTTTGGAGCACAGCAGTGGCATGTTTCCAAGTCCAAATTCAATTAGTCTTTTCTTTATACGACTATAATGCATGCTATAAAAAAAAAGTATTGGTTTTTGTGCTATTATTTAACCTGAGTATAAGTAAAATTGCTTATTTGATCATTTATCTAGGAACAAATGTTGTGTCAGATCTTTACTGATCACACAATTCTATTTTATTTTCATTTATTATTAGAGACTCCAAATAGTGGAACAAAAAGTATATTTGCTACTTCTAGTTACAACTGAAGAACTGAATTTCCCACCTGAGTCAAACCATCTCCAGCAAGCAGTGAGCTTGGTGTCAAGACTACAGTGAAATATAAGCATGTGCTTAAGAAGAAAGCTAATAAAACTTTGCCAGCAGGAACACAATCAAGCAAGCCTGTGGTGTCTGAAAGAAAACAAAAAGCCAAATTCCAGAATTACAAAGGGAATTTTAGCAGAGAATGACAGCAGAGTTGTTGTTCAAGCACTCAGTAAAGCACTTCTGGTCACAACACAAAAAAAGCCCAGATTTTGCAATTGGGCTTAATACATAAGATATGATTGACATTGCCTAAAAAAAACAATTTGTATGCATATATTTATTTTCTTTTGGCTCACAGCATTTCTAAGTAGTAAATAAAATTTCTTATTGTCTCTTGAATTCCCCCCCCAAGGAGTCTGCTTTAACTGTTCAGACCAACCATTTCCCCAGCTCTTCAGGACAAGGACAAAGTGCAATCTGCATTTTTGAAAAAAATTATCCATGATATAAATTAATTCAGCCCAGATATGAGGTAGCACAACAGTTTTTGCAGCTTAATGTCTAAGAAGTAAGAGAGAAAAATTGCCCTCACTCTTGAGAAAGCTGTCATGTTTGAGATTTTTTTTAAATGAGGAACAAAGCACTATGTAGAGAAAAGTGATACCGCAATGGTATATATTTTTAATTTAATACTATTTCATACACTTAAAAAAAAAACCATCTTTCTGATGGGAGTTACCTCTCCTATGAGCTGTGCTCCATCGTGTCCTTGCAAAAAAAATCAGGACCCACAATCTGCCCATGCAGCCCCACAAGCTGCAAAACCTTTCTTGCTCCAGCATAATCTGTGGTGCTGGAGAATAATTTGTTTGTCACATATGCTCTCTAAGTGTGAAGTCATTCAAAAGAAATGAAAGACAGTCTGTTGCAGCTCATTTATTAATTTTCACAGCAGTAGGTGCCCTGTTGGCATTTCAAATTAACGTAAGGAAAAGTTCAAGAGATTTAGCTTCATTTCAAATCATGTCTACTATGATTTTCCAGAAATGTTACAAATAGATTAAATTGCATTAGTAAAAAATAATTGCAGAGGAAAAGAGAAGAATATTAAATGCTAAGTACCAAACTAATGTCAAAGTAACATAATTTTACCAGCCGAATCATCCCTATGTGAAAGATTGTACTCAAGGAGCTGCAGTGGTGACCGTGCTTCACTGCACAAGGCTGGTTGCAAGTGTCAAATGACAAATTGAGAAGAAAGGATTTCACTCCTGTTCACTTCACAGCTCCAGGCCGTTCCAGCCTTCTCTGCAATTGGATTCAGGGTCTAAATAAACCTTCACAGGCCTGCAGTTCTTATGCGTATAATAAACTCTTCGGGGCTACTGAAAAGCTGCAGAGCTTTAAGAACACGCAGAGCTCTTATGATGGGCCTGGAGTTTCCTGGTGATTGCCTTTGGCTATTCATTTTCAAAACTCCCTGTAAATTTTTTTTATTAAACTATCCTAGTCTGACCACGAAATAGGAGACTTGCATTAAAAAAAAAAACAACTGCAGTCTCAAGTGTAATTGAAGCTCTATATTTATTTCTGTAGGGGTTGGTTTCACTGCCTGTCCTCTTTCTACTGCTTTAAGATCTCAGACACAGACAACTCAGGAAATACATTTCCAGAAAACTGACCAGAGAGAATTAAAACACAGCCGTTATTTCCAAATAATGGAATACCCAATGCATTTTACACCTTGCTTCTTTCCCTGGTGTGGGGAATTTCTGCATGAAAATTGTGCACTTTCCAATGAAAAACTTAATTCAAAAAAGAAACAAAACTTGATAACACTGGGGAAATTTTGAAATTGTAGCCAGGCATTATCTAATTACAAACCAGCAAGATATTTAATGAAGTTGGATAAGAGCTGATGAAAGGACCAAGGTGCAATCACCTAATTTAGATATTAGCAGTGCAGATGGCTGCATTTAAGGATTTCCCTTCTATATAATGAAGATAAATAGGTTCTTCTACACTGTGGTTTATCTTTCCCCTACGAAGGCATCAGAAGTGCTTATTTTTCTTGTTATCTATTTATTTTCCGATTTTCCATAGTCCAGATGATATCCAAAGTCAGGTAGGTTGAAACCTACTCACTGGTACATGGATGCTACTGAGAACCCAAAATGAGGTATTAGTACCCTTGAGCGCACCACAGGGATATTTATGAGGGGGGAGGAAGGGATAAAATTCCAAGAACTTACCTAAAGGTAGGACCTGCATTGCAATTGCACTGCATCAGTAAGGTGTGCATGTATGCCAAAAAATAGACAAATTCTCACAGGAATGAAGCATTTCATTGAAATTTTTCTGACCTTATTTTTCTCTAAACAAGCATAACCTCATGCTGAAATAGCAGCAAGAGCTGTAGAGTTTCTGTGATCAGGTGAATTCAAATCTGAGTTAGATGGAGAAACAATAAATATCCAGAGGTACTTCACAAATACTTCATGCCACTGGAGAAGGAGAAAATATCCGTAAGGAAGTCATTCTATACTTGTTATATTCAAAGTATGGGAGGAACACTGTGAGTACATTTCTGAGCTCGGTACACACAAAAGGACTGCTCTAGTTCTTTTTCAAAGTAGAAGCTGCATAAATAGAACCATTGTAATAGCTCAGTATCTGCTAAAACTGCAGACCCAAGAAATTAAGCCATACATTAAAAAAAAAAAGGAGGAAAAAAAAGAATAGAGATGTGCATTGTAGAGGACTGAATAAATGTGCTAAGGAGCAAGGCTAGGAAACAGAAGGAAAAATACACAGCTTAAGCTTTAGTTGTATTAAAACCTGTATGTCTGTCCACAGTAAGAGCTGGCCATGAGGTTGCCTTAAATTAGTCTCAACCACATAAACTGCTCCTCCATTTCAGTAATATAATAAAAATATAATACTATAATATTGTAACATAATATAGAGCCTCCACTTCAGCCATCTGCACACGCTCACTTCCTCAGTGTGACGCAGAGATGGCTCCCATCACAAGGCATGCATTTCTTTGTGCCTTGTGACGAAAAAACTCTTGAAGGAATCAGTCCGTAGACCGCTGTCTTTTCCTACTTACAGGCTTCAGAGTACCATAGCAGAGAGCAGAAAGGCCAGAAGTCAGGAAGAAGAAAGCCAGCTAGCTGATCGTGGATTCCTGTATTCAAAGCCAACAGAGCAAGTCGAAGTTCCTGGAATGGCTCAGAAGCAGAAAAGCTTGGAAGCAGTCACAGGGTCGGCTTCAGAGGACATAGTACACGGCATGCTGTGTCTGGATCAGACCTAAGGTTCAGCCCTAGCACAGTGTATGTTTTAACTGCTGAAGTTATTTGTTCTTCAGGCCTGGGTAATAAAGCTCTTCCCTTCCAGACCAGTAGTATCAGACCAATGGAGCAAGCTCTACTTGAAACTTTCTGTACAAACATACAAATAACTTAAAGGCAGTTCTTTTCTCCTAAGCCCTTGAAGACTCTTTCACATGAATTCCCCCATCTTCCTCACCATGCGCATTTATCTAGGGGCAGTGTCTCATCCCCGGGTTCACCAGGGCTCTTCTGACATTCATAAACTATTAAAGCACCAAAAACCTGTCTGTAGAAACTCTATTCAAAGTTTCTGCAAACTCATAGTTTGAGAGTTTTACAGGTAGTTGAAAACAGGCAGCAATATGCATAATTCACTGTGCAGCAAAAAAAAAAAAAAAAGCAGTCATTATTAAGAGTTCAAGGATCTTTGCCTTTTCCAGATCTTTGGACTTAGGTCTGTGGTTTGTTCAGAGGCCAAGGGGCTCAGAACAGGAGTTACTGTTTACCAGCAGTTTACCTGTGCATAACCACCTATGTCCATAATGATTTTGCAATATATTTGTAATTTCTTGGGTTGAATGCAAACAGCCATAGCTACAAATTCTACCCGGGACACAAAATCATTGGGGTCAGTTGATTTGGGAAGCTACAGCCAGTAAGGCAGTGGAGTCGCACCCATACTGCAAATTCAACAGTTGCCAATGGGGTGAAGCCTGTGGATTGACAGTTCATGTATCAGGTATGGATGAATTTGAGCAATACCTTATGCTTGCACTCAGGTATATTACCACAATCCAAACGCAAAATCTATAGCAAAATGATAAAACAATGCAGCAGAATAATGGGATAATTTGCATTGTAAGTAATTCCTGCACGTATGATACAACATGCTGTGTGAGGTTTTGACAGCCTTTCAGATAAACGGGAGAGACAAAGAAAAACAGGACTGTAATGAAACTCTCCTTGCCTCAAGCTGTTATCTCATCAGTCTCATCAAGCCAAGCAAAGTCATGCTAAATGAAAGGTCAAGACCGAGGATCTCCAACTGCTGTCTGACATTTCAGCATCGCAGTTAAAGCTCTGCTCCTTTGGAGCGGCCTCTGTGTTTTCCAAATTAAGCATTGGAAATATTTTTCAGTTACCTTTTAAGAAAGTTACAAAGTAATAAAAAGAATGACCATAATATCAGACTAAATATTTGAAAATGAAAATCTGATTCCATGTGTGCATTATATATTCAATTCATTACATATATAATGCTGAGAGACAAAGCACTGCTGTCAGCAACTTAGTCCCCAGAAAAGGGACTTAGAAATTATCACAACCAGTGAGGAAGAGAGTGATTCACATCTCCCAGAAGACTTCCAAGAGCAATGGAAAAAACCTTGGAGAGTGACAAATTACCACAGGAATCAATCGATTCTTTAATTGCAATGGTCTACAAACAAATCATGCATTTTGGCAAGTGCTTTTGTCTCTACCAGCAAACATGATAAAAGCAGTAGTAAGAGCATAATCTCAGGAAGTGTGGTGGCATTTGGAATATTTCAGAAGTGTTTCAGTTTAAAGAGCTTGTCATCAGAAGACGGTGAGTTTGCTGATACCTATATATTTCATGGAATAATGTTGAGTTCCATATTTTGGGTACTAAACAGGATGAGGATGGAATTTCTCGGAAACTCATAACAACCTGAAAAAAGAATAATTACCCTGCTACAGTCCCAGTCCTCTATGTGTTGTAATGCTTAGTGGAGCAAGACAACAACTCATTCAAGAACCTGGACCCAGGACCTCACATCCCATTAGTCACAGGGTTTATAATGCAGGCACCATATTGTACACAACACACTGCTTAATAAGTACACTACTACAGTGTCATAGAAGGCAGAGTCTCTAGGGAAACCAACCCTTTGTAGTATTCTGTGCAGGCCTGAAATCCCTTTTCCCCTCTGAGGGAATGCCAAGCAGCCAACACCAGAAGAAATATAAACGGAACATGCTTTGTTCTGTGAGAGAGAATGGATTTATGTTTATATCAAGAAAATAAAATAAGATCTAAAGGTTGCAATCCCTTACACATACACCCTTTTGGAATACTAAGCATAAACGAAGTCATTTCCACAACTCCAGGAGAAGGGAAAAAAAAAAAAAAGAGGGTTTTGAGGTTGCGTAGCCCAAAGAAAGGTTCAGTTTTGGGTTTGTTTTTTTTCTTCCTCTGAACAGAATGCACCAGGACATGCTGTAAGAAACTCCATCATGCAAGTACAGTCACTGTATGCACTAGTACTTCAAGAACATTATTTTCATTATTATTAATTCTTTTCATCTAGAAAGAACTGTGGGAATGGTCACATGACAGTTCTTCAAAAACAATACCTTTAAATCCACCTCTGTTACTGGCAAGAACACAGAATTAATTCAGTTACTGCCAGACTTATTAGAAATGTGATTACAATGAGAGTAGCTGGTTGTTTGGAAGTTTCAATAAAACAGTCTGAAAGATCACAGACCTTTAAATTTTAGCAAATGAAGTTAAAAGCCAAATGTAGGTTGGTTAGAAAAGAATCACCTCAGATAGTAGGAAGACAGATATAATTTCAAATGCTTTTTCTCAATTACAAATACATCTCTGAAACCTACTAGTCAAAACATAAGCAGGAAACTTGTAACTAGAACTTTTCAGAGGAGGCATAAAGCTTTTAGAAGACACTGCTTTACTAACACAGTGCATTATGGGTGGGTTTCTCTCCACATTCTGACATCTTCTGAGCACAGATAAAAGTGAAGGACACTTACAGACAGCTATCTGTAGATTTACATTGTTAAAATGACACAATTATTATGAAATGGAGAAATCATGACAGTAAAAGAAACCAAATAAAATATAAATAAATGAAATGGATAAGAATAAGCCTAAAAGTCTGATTGTAATGCCGTAATGTGGTAGCAGATCTTTTGTACAAAGAGTGATGGGAAGATTTGTCTCACAGTCCTGATGATGATGAGCAGAAAGTTGGCACAGAGTGTCTACACAGGAGGAGCAAAGGCCTTCTGCAGCTTTGACAACAATTTACACCTGTAATCATGAACAAAGTTGCATAGAACGTACATTTAATGTGATAAATAATGCTGCCACCTAACTTTCATCAGTACCTTTCAATGTGCTTTTTTATTATCCTGCCTGCCTTACAGATGGTGAAACAGAAGCAGTGCAAAGATCAGACAGGAGATGAAAATCTCCTGAAACTCCAGACCATTGCTTTATACTTTCAGTGTACTCAGAACAGCATGCTGCAACACTGTGTTGTTCTAACCAAGCCAGTCTCACCATTCCTCGTTAGTTCTCTGCATTACAGAAATCACTGCAGCTGTTTACAAAATTATGGATTCCTATGACTCACACAGTCTCTTCTAAATAACAAAGTGAGATATTTCATGGCTCAGATTACTATTTTGGTCATTTCGTTTTCTTTCTCTCTTTCCCTGGAATAAACAGCAGGGATTTGACATTATCCTGCTCACACGATTTTGTCCTTTCTATTTTAACAAATTTCAAGAAACTACATGCAGAAAGAAAAACATATATTTTCTTCTCTTCCTTCGAAAAATATCTGAAAATGCATTCATTAGACAGTCACAAGATTTACAGAGTCAACAGAATTCAATCCTATTACATCTTATCTTCATCGCAATGACACTGAAGAAGTAGTATGCCCTCAAAAAATGCCAAACTATGTTCATCTCTAATTTACCAGAGAAGTTTACAAACATGAGACTCAGGGACAATCAGTTTTTCTTTTTCTGTCATATATCCCACACACACTCTTGACCTATAACAACTGTACATTCAAGGCCAGTGATTTTAGAAAAGGCTGAGCTAACTGAACAGTAGTGGCAGCAAAAACCAAAACAAGTCCCTGACTTCAAACACAACAGCAGCAGATATACAGGCAGCAGCCAAAAAAAGAAATGGAGAGGGATGGGAATGGGGATCAAATACCAAGATCACATTTGTCAAACGTGAGGAGAGATGTGCTAAATTACCAGAACAATTTTGGCAAAAACATGATGTTTTCATCCTTGTGAGAAGTGGTACTTAAACTCCTTGTCCTTGCTACTGCTCATCACAGGAACATCTTCAAGACAAAGTTACAGTGACTGGAAAAATTTGCAGCTTATGTCAGCTCTTAAATAAACCACCTAGTAGCGTGACACTGCTTCCACTAAAGTGCATTGAAAAGTTTAAAACAAGTTCAAGATAAGCAGGCAAAATAGTGAAAGACTAATTTTCTATTTTTCCAAGGCTAACTGGAGTCTTTTTTCCACCTACTTTTTCTTCCTTGCCATAACCATACACATCAGCATAGCTTATATTTATTGTTTAATTATGAAAGAGTAATAATGAAAATGAAAAATGGCAATATAGATTTTCAGTCATATAATTCCAATGTTCCACTTTGCTAAAGTGATGTAAAACACCTATCCTTGTTAGCCAGGAATATGCTGAAACAGCATTTAAGAAAGACAAAACCCTCAGCCAGGCAGTACGCAAAAATGTTATGGATGCATTCTACAGTTTCCAATTAGCCATTTCACTGCAAATAAGATATCAAAAATACACGTTCCTGTCTCCATAACATTATACAATGCACAAGTGTCTCAGATCAGCACTTGCTACATAGCATCAATCTCAGAATAGTGTTTTGAGATAATACGTAAATAAAAGCACAACTTAGGATTGGACAAAAAGTATTTTGTTTGTTCTTAGATTTGCTATGCATCTTCATTTGTGGTAAAAAGATGCAATTTCCTGCCTTCACAGTTAAACAAAATACTGTTTACACAAGTCAAAGACCAAAGCATTTCTTCTCAGTATGTGAAATTTTAGCATCTAAGACACTGCAGTCATTTGGTAATCTGAGCACCAGACACTACTGCGTTTAAATTACAGCAAATGCTGGCATTTTGATGGAGACAACTATACACATAAAAATCAAATTAAACTAGCAAATATTAAAGTAGCATTAAGGCTGGGAGTTTAATTAACTTCCCTGAAAGTCAGAATACTCAATATATTGGAGATCCTAGGGTGGCTGAACATGTAAGGAGCAGAGAAAGTGAGACAGAAATAAGAGGGAGCAAAATCACCTGAATCAAGGTCACAGTACTGTATGGCCACAGCTTGGGAGAGTGGCTTGCTCAAAGCAGGAAAAAGTTGGAAATGACAGACGCTGGAAGGTTTCCAATGATTTAACACGAAAACAGCAGGTGATCTAGGGACCACCACTGCTGATCCCTTTTATACTGAGGGGAAACAGCAGCCAGTCCAGGCAGGTGCAGGAAGGTCGAGGAACAGCCTCTGGGAACCTGGAAATCACAGCACAAGAGGGCAAGGTAGCTCAGATTTTTAGAAGCAGGGAGTCAAATGGCTTTACAAACCCTTTTATTACTGTGGCTGCGATGGCAGGTGCTCTCCTCCGCAGTCATCTCTCTCAGACACTATCTCTTCATTTACTTTGAGTACATCTATGTTCCTTCAATGACACTGTCTATGCACAAGGAAGTAACTGCAAAAAAAATCCTCTCCGTTTCTGATGTACCTTACCACAGATCTCATTCGCACTAAAAGCCTCTTCTACAGGCTGCAGAACCTGGCAGCTGCTGGATTTTAAGAGAAAATTTTCATGGGTGTTTGTGAATTTAGAGAGGAAGGGTAAGGTAGCAAAACTTCAGAGAAGCATTATGGAAAGAGGGGTTTATTGTATTGTACAGGTTTCTCATAAAAGATTTGGAGATAGAGTCCTCCCCCCAACACCTCCCCTTTACAGAATTAGATTAATGCTTTGGCCTTGTCCAAGCATTATTTTCCTCATCTCTCACTTCCCTTTCCTGTATTTTAACCTCAGAAGATCTTTGTGGTGTCCCAGGCACTGTTGAGCACTCAAGAGCGCACGCACCAGCTCCGCTCACAGCCAGCAGCAGATTGTGGAACTCAGTAGACAAGGCAACAGCTTCCTCCTGCCGCCACCAACAGATGTAAGGATTTCACGAGGCACACATCACCCTTCGGGTGATCTGTTGACACTGGGGTCCTCCCCTCACCCCCAACATACAGCAGCAGTCATTTGAACATTTCTTGTGACTAAAGCCAACCTAGTACAGGCACCCAGGAGGACTGCATGTGAAAATCTACCAAATACTCTTAACTAGCTGGATAAATTTTTCCAGCTCTAGGAACTGCTTCTTTTTCTGTTTCTACCATATGTTTACTTTAAGACAGTGAGATATATGAGGTTGGAGCTGTTGCCTCTGCATGCCTACCCTGGAGCCAAACATACAACTGCAACTCATCCAAGTAGCTTTAAAACATCTGACTTGGGTACCGACAGCAACATATCCACAGTGACCCAGAGCTCATTCTGGGTACCTGCTTTGCATATATACCTTAAACCCTACACAGGTTTCTGCAGCTTTTTCCTGAACATCTCACTGCTGTGCTCAGTGCTTGCTGTACCCGAACAAGCTGCTTTAAACCCTGCTGCGATGTGTCACGCTTCTGCTGCATCTTGGGTGGACCCTCAGTGGCCCATTCCTGTCAGACTGGCCCTCGACCAGGGTGAAGGGCTCTTCCAGGTTCTGTATAGACAACTGAGTTGGCCCCAATGTCAGTTCAGGAACCAGCTGCCAGGGGAGTACCTCTTCTTGTAAGCCACTGCAGCTCACAAAGCTCTACCTTTTTGTTAGGTGGACTAGGGAGAAAATAATGAAGAGCAGACAAAAAATAGACTTTTTTCTTAATCTTTCTCCATTCTTGCCAAAGAGGGTAGCTTCTGATTGTGGATGCATGGGGTGGGAGCTATTTAGAAGTGGCTCTTCTTTGACTACAAAAATCAGCAAAACAATTTCAGTTTTACCCTTGTAAAAATAATCTTCAGCAACATACTTAGAGTTGACTAACACAATGCAGGATGCTTTACTTACAACTACACAAGCAACCACAACCCATAGCAACTAAGCTGTTTGTGGATATAGATGAGTTGTTCAGGAGTATTTTCTCATTACCTCTACGGTAGCCTACCTAAAATTTTTATCCTTCATATCACTTGAAAACAATGATTACATGTGTCAGATTTTTAATGTTCCTTGTCACCATGATATTAACAGCAGCACATGTAGCACAAGTGCCTGGGAGATTAATTGCTTGCTTTCATTCCCCTGTTTACTCTTTTAGTCTTAATTTAGCAGCAGAGATTGTTTATCAATATTTTAGACTCAGATCAGCTACAGTGAAAAGGAAAGGGGATTTGAGCAGATGGCTGTTGCAAGCTGCACACCCTAAGTGGGTAACGCACAGAGACGCCTCTTGATATACCACTGGACAAACACTTTTGCAAAATTATGCGCCGAAGGACAAGCTCAGGCTGAGCAATGGAAACTATGACTCATGTTCTAATTTAATTTTTCATTCTACACTCTCAGATTGTTCCACAAACAAAACAAATGCATGAGCTACCCTGCATCACATTACACAAAGGCACATTTGAATTCAATGCATTAATCTGCTGACATGTTAGTTTGACCTTATGCCTACATAACTAAAATCAGAAAATTCCCACTGGCTTAAAAGAAAAGAGAAAGAATGAAAAAAGCCAGAGAGACAAACCAGAAACTCTCTGAGAAACGGTACTTCCAGAAACCATTTCAGTTTACAACATCATAAATTCTTATTAGCAGCTCAAGTGAAAACAACAGCAACAAAGGCAGAACAGAAACATGAGCTCTTCTCAGTTCCCTCCATCATCAAGGTGGCTGGCTCCGACGTAGGGATGGGTCACCTAGGGCCATTTTTCTGGCAAGGTGCAGCCACTACAAGAGCCTGTGGTTTAATCTGTTCCTTAAAACAGCCTAACAAGCCAGGAAAACAACAATTGTGTTTAAAAAGCTCCAGTAAAGGTGAAGAGAGAGGTCAGGTGGTCTCAGAGCACTCCTCCACCTCACTGTCAGTGGAGGAAAAAAAAAAGATAAGTGTGGACATGGGGAAGTTTTAGCACATCCAGGATTCCCTGGTGTCTCCAGTATTCAAGACACAACTTCACCTCGCCATAGGCATTTTAGCCTATTTTGAGGTGAAACAGCTCTTGGGCTGCTCTTTTCCAGGCCAAGGGCATTACCACCACGTAGCTGCTACTGACCTCCCGCTTCAGCAGTGGCTGTGCCATGTGCTCTGCTTGCTGTTGGCAGACTGGTATTTTTGTCTTTGATGCATCTTCAAGTCTCTTACTGATTTTTTTTCATTTATGGACAAGTATGAGGAATCAGACTGGTTTCCAGTTGTGCAATTC
Organism: Chlamydotis macqueenii; assembly: GCF_036417535.1. Taxonomy (NCBI): domain Eukaryota; kingdom Metazoa; phylum Chordata; class Aves; order Otidiformes; family Otididae; genus Chlamydotis; species Chlamydotis macqueenii. Next base: position 9,515,786 of record NC_141561.1, read on the forward strand.
AGAGTCAGAAGTCCCACTGACAGAAGTCCTCAAAGTCAAGAGCATGGTAATTACAAGATTGATCCCTGCCTAAACTATAACTGCCTGCCTTGTGAATAATCTTGTTCTCCAGGGCTGTCAATCTAGCATCTTTCCTGTGAACATTAAATTTATTACAGTAACTTCAAGAAAAAAAAATGATGTAGTTTCAAAGTCATCTTGAGACGAATATTACAAGGAAAGGAAAAGCTGAGCTTGAGACACCAAGGACACCCATGCACCATGCCCATTCAAATTACAGTTTTTATACTTCTGTTGCCCTTCAAGTGAGTTCAGGATTCTGCATCAGGGCACTGTGAAAGCAAGGGTGCAAGGGCAAAGGCAGACACAGTAAGCTGAGAAAGCTTTTCCAGGCCTCCCAGACAGTCCATGACTGAACCATTACTAGAACCAACTTGTCTCACACGCTATGCCTACCTACCACAGCTGCATGCCCATGATTGCTTTTATTACACTTACATTTGGTTTGAATTTCCAAAGTAACTTATAGGGACAGGCTGTTTAATCCATTCTTATCATAGTGTTTAACGTATTTTACTATTATTATACCAGGATTTGAGTTTTCTTTTGCCGCTTTCTTTTTTTTTTTTTCTTAAATCCACGCTAACAAGCTAAAGTCAGAGGCAAAGAAGAACGTGCTCCTTCCATAAACACTTAAAATATTTCTAAGCAATTGAAAGCTTAACATATTACAATATGAGAAGATATCATAAACTATTTTATGTAACTTCAGAACTCCTGCAAATGCAAAATGAATTTAGTATTTTCTTAAAACTCCATGTGAAGCATGAACTTACTGAAAAATATCCAAAAGAGCTATGTAACAGTATATTGTTTAAAAAAGTACACCAAATCTATAGGTTCCTACCAAACCATTAAGAATCCTGTTAATTCATAAAGATACATCTAATCTCATATCTTCAGCCAGATGTGAACTCTCTGCATTTCCATTCCAACTAGGTTTGTTTTGGGCTTTTTGTTTTGGTTTTTTTTTGTCTTTTTGTTTGGTTGGGTTTGGTTTGTTTTTTTTTTTTTTTTTGGGGGGGGGGAGGTTTGTTGTTTTTGGTTTTGTTTTTTTTTATATTAAACAGACATTGTTAGGCACTTCAAAGGAATGATATATACAGTTAACTAATTTTCTGTGGAATTAGGGTGTATATTAATTGAAAATGATACAGTGTATTGAGGCAAATATTTAGACATGCTTTTTTTTTAAACATACATATCTACAGAGCTCTTAAAATACCTTCTTTAAGAGTTCTTATACTTGCCATAAAAGAAACATGATGCAAGTTGCAAATCAGAGGACAATTTTAGACTGAAGAAATTAAGGATTTTTTTTTTTATTTGAACATCATTGTTGTACTAATCCCTGAACCGTGGCTGATATATATATATATATATATATACACACACACACACACACACACCTTACTGTTGGAAGTAAGGTATAAAGTGGTGATTCAAAAGAATAAGGGCTTTCCTCAGCTTTGTCTTCTAATTTGCCATATATAGTGAGATCTTTGGACACATCTCTGATTTCAGGAAGAACCGCATAGCAGAATCAATTTGGGAGAGGATCTGGATGCACATTAACTTTTGGGGCAGAAAACCAAAACACAAACATTTAACAATCTTCTCATCCCTTTTTTAATTTATGTGACAATTTCCCCAAGAGCTCAAATTAAAGCTGAAAGGGCACAAGCAAAAGTTATTTTGAAAACACGCAGAAGCAGGAAGTGTTTTTTGCAATAGCAGACAAAGAATCTAGAACTACAATGATTTCCTGCAATTAGGAAAGGTGAAAGGTCTGCTTGTCTTAGGATGGTGAATTTCTCTAAATCACTTTCCTGTGACTTTTGCTTTGGTGTTACGCTTTCATTGTAAGAGCCATTCAGCTATTCAATAGACATATAATCAAAATGAAAGTATCCTAAAGTGTGCGTTTCTATGCAAAAGACAACAAGCAGAAACATCTTCAAAGGAGTGATTCATACCTAGGCTATATTCTTTTCTCTCATCTGTCTTTCAGTTTCTGGAACTTACATGGTTTGAAGTATCTCTCACTTTTGTGTTCTTTTCACTTTTTAGCAGTTTGAATAGAATAATATACTACTGTTATTTATATTTTACAGATAGAAGGCTAAAAAAATAATCTTTAAGATTTCAGCAAGTTAAACAAAATCTGCTTTAATGGGAGCAGGGATTCTTAAATATTTTTACAGATCTGGAAAGAAATCAGTCAGGTGATAAAGGGCAATGAAATAGGGAATTAAAGTCAGGGATCTGCAGTACCACTGCGCCTAACCGCTCCATTTCTTATCCCCAAAGACAGTCCATCACTTTCTGGAACAAGGTGTGATGTTGTTTTTTGAGGTACGTAACACAGACTCTGAGAGTTATCATCTCTTTCCATCTTCTAGACCTTTTCCTCTGCATTGCCCAAATTCCTGTCTGCTCTGACTGATGTTTACCTCCCACCTTTCTGCTTCTGTAATGACTTTACATTCATTGTTTCAATTTCATGTTTTACTGCCAGATAAACCAACTCATCATTTCTCTTGTTACTCGTACAGTTACAAACACAATACACTATGCCTACAGAAAGTGTTTTTGTAATTGAATCTACATCTGGTAATACTCCACATCTCTTCCACCTTTCAACACAGCAAGTTTGGACACCGCTATGTGCGTTTGAGTGAGACACTGCATACACAAACATGAAACCACTGACCTTGAACTACAATTAGTAGAGAACATAGCAGTCTACACATTTAAGGAAGCAGGTCTTTAAAAGCTCTCGCTGACTTACTATAGGTCAGTGACATTTTTCATCAAGCTTTCAGTCTATTTTTTAAACCAATGTTGTACCAATAACCAGAGGGACACATGCAGTAGGCTGGTCTGCTGGCCCGTCACAGTGAACTGAATCACCTCCCCAGAGCTTACTCCTACACAAACGGCACCTTCAAAGCAAAAAGCCAAATCTGGCAACTCTCAGCAGGAACAGTCCAAACCAAAATAAGAATATTATGTGGAGGGCAGGGTGGGGAAGGGATAGGAGTAGAGCATCCCTATCCACTTAGTAGCTCATAGAAAATTTTACAGCCCACCTGTCTTTGATCTGAGGCAACTTCAATTTTTTGCATTTTAACAGCCCCAGATTTATTTTATCCATTCATTCTGAAACTGAAACAGCTGAGGCTGATCACAAGTCATCTATTTCAGGCTCCTGCTGAAGAATAATTTTGTGTAAGTGTTCAGATAATAACCAAGAGCTTTCCAGTGAAAAATCACTTCCTGTAGCTTCAGTTATATCACTTCTTTTCTTCAAAGAGAACACTTTTTAGAACATCCAAAGCAATACTTTGGCTACTACTACTGACTACTAATAACAAATATCTCAGACTCAATTCTTACAGTGATGCTGCTGAAAACAAACTTGCCAATATGTGAATATAAACATTGAAACAGAAACTGAAATAATTCAGATAACACATTCAATCGGGATAAGAACCAGTATAGGCAGAAGAAAATCACAGTTCCTGCCATATTAGCAGAACCAGATTACCTGCAACAAGCCTGTAGGCTGTAAAGAGCAGAAAGCAGAGCAAAAGCTGGTTTATTTGTGTTTGTATCCAAGATTGCATCTGAAGCTTCTGTGTAAAAGTGATGAATTGACAGTATGAAGTTCTGTTAAAGACTGCTGCTAGCTCAGGTAGCAGCATTGGGATTTTTCATGTCTGGACTTCTCAGGGTGAGTACCTGGACCCATTTTTCAAGGACAGCGAATCTTTCGAGTAAGAGTAAGACAGACAGACATTGAATAAATATAGCTTTCAAAATCAATATATGCTGTGCATAAGAGGAGTGGTATTTTTATCCTAATTGCTTCACAAAAACATACCTAAAATAATCTTTTAAAATGATTGGTGTCCTCTGCTATAGTATTTATCCTCACAACTGTCTGAAAGTCACAAATCTTGTCTGAAAATCCATTGCCCTTTGGTCCATACGAGACAATACTATATCAACAAGAAGTTAACACTATTTACTTTCATGTTTTTTCCAAATCTGGCCTCTTGCAAAGATACCATGCACAAACGCACAAGACAGCCGTTGCGACAATGCTCCCGTAAAAAAGGTCTGCACAACCGAATATCTGCATTGCATCCCTTCATCTGAGCACTGGGATGTGTGCAAGCTCTGCTCAAGGTTTGAAGCTTGTACGTGAATGAGAAATACTGCGTAACAACAGGGCTAAGGGGAGGAAAACGATAATGATCACGTAGTTGCTTGTTTTCCTTAGGGATGCACTAGCAGTATAAGGTTAATTACGGTTCAGCTACCCACCGTGTGATGCCCTCATAGCAGCAGGAACATTTAGCTGTGCACCTGGACTGTGCTTTTAACTCATTGAGTTAAAAGTCTGCAGGTTTTCTGTTATGAAGACAGTTTATCACTCTCTCTCGGTAGCTCTTCATTGACTTCCAAACTCCTGTTTTACATCCATAGTGGGAAATAGATCTGGACTGATGGAGCAGTTGTTTTGACCGAGGCCATCTCTACCCCGATGGCAGGAGAAGGTACACATGCCAACCATCCATCCCCAGCCGTAGCAGCTAGGAGTCACAGGAACTGAGTTGATGAATATAATGAAGCCCATGATGAAAGAGCATTATCAAAGATGATTACTTGCTGTACTAACCCCCTAATTCAAGATCATTTCAAGCTAATGACATAGCAATGAACCACTTGCAAAATAAACAAAAGTAAGACTTCTACAAAAGAGGACCCTTCTGAATTGTGCTTATTTCACCATGTTTTGCAGGTGCTTGTACGGGGGGGGAACCCACAAAAACAAAACCAAAACCCACACATTGCCTGGCTTTGAAGGGGTTTCTCCATCCACAGAGGATCTCTCACTCAAGATCTAGTCTGTTATGCTGTGTTTTCTGTTTTCCTGAGCTTTTTAATATGGGATGCTGTTGCTTGGTAGGTATGTCTGGTCTTATAGTGTTAATTGTCTAATATTATATAGTGTTAATTAGAGATTCTCCACCAATTACTACTTCACCTCTCTCGTATGCAGAGCTAATTAACTTCTAGGTATGTATTATACTAAAAGGTATATTAATTATCATTCCAAAAATTTAGAATTATATTATGCATTAACAGTAATCTATTTAATTGCAATAATAGTGATGACATTGTTTGGGGGTGAAACTATAATTTAATACATTTACATTTTTCAGCCATGAAACTTATGATCTAAATTTCTGCAACTCCTCTCCAACAATTGATCTAATTTTTGTGCTTTTCTTTAAAGGCAACTGCTAGCTACTTTGAAGAAGTTAGATTCAAAAATGGAAGCTACACATTTAAACTAACTTTCTTTTTCAGATGAGATTCCTACCACACACAGATGAGATAGAAGGTCACCGAGTATAAACTGTGCAAGCTAAAGGAGAAAAAAAAAATAAAAACATCCTTGCCTTTTCTTGTTAGTCTACTGTATTTCTTTGATACATCTTTCATACAGCAAATGTTATTGATGTCTACATGTCTTATCTTGTTTCTGGTTATTGTTACAATCTCTAGTCTTGTCTAGCAGCAAAACTACCAAAAGGTCCTACTAAAGTCATGCTTAAGTACTCAGCTGACCTAATATGAATACGTTTTTCTTCTCCTCCTTCCCCACAAGATCCTCCTCTGATACAGTATTATCTAGAGACTCGCTGGCTCTGTACCTGATTCTAATCCATCCTCTTCCACCTCTGAATGTAAAATACCACACGGCAGTATCTCAGCAGGCACAAGGATGTTACAGTTTGGTTCTCAGAAACATGAAGTACTTCATCAGTACCCAAATGCAGCACATACTTTTTTTTTTTTACAGTTAGTAAAAAGGTACTAAAAATGACAGGAGTCTTTTTCTTTACAGTGGACATAAAGTAGTTACATTTGCATTAAAAGTTATCCTATATGCAATGGACAGATCCCCTCATGGTGCCATCTTCCATCAGTCTGATAGGCAACTACCTCAAGAAGAACTAAAAGGAGATGTCCTGAACACATGAAGTTGAAAAGCCAAGCCAGAAATCAAATCCTGCCAACATTGTGTCCTTTCTCTCCATTGTACAGTCAACTGTCGTTTTTAAGGTCTTTTAGAGACTCCACCTTACCCAACACATTTCCATGCCTATCACTGTTTCATGTCCCTTTATGTTTTTTTTTTTTTTTATCCGCTGCTTCTTGTACAATTTATGTGCTTCATCATCCACAGATCACTACTGGAATTCAAATACGTATTATTTCAGGATAAACGTTGTCACAAAAATCCTTCAGAAGCAGCTGAAGTTACCTAATGTGCTTAAAACAGTTTTCTAAGAAAGTTCTTGAAAAAAATGCTAATCCATTTCATCTTAGAGTAGTTGTTTGTGACTATGTTTGCATGCACACAGATTTGATATCTATTCTACTGTCAGCACTGCTCTTTGCATAAAGGTCACACACCAAAAAAAAAATAATGATAAGAGCATGTTATTGTTTCTTTCTGTTTTCACTCCTAAGCAGGAAGAAAGGAAGAAGTAACTGAAGTAACTGATTTTTTTCTTTGGCAATATAAAACTTGACTGCCTTAAGACATTCTCATGTAAGGTTATCTCAGGGAATTCTCAAAACAAGCCCACACAGTTTAATGGATTTTATTTTTTTTTCAGTTGCTGCAAAAAACTGCAAAAACCCACATATCCAGCTATATGGAGTATGCAATCCCATAGCTCAGAGTGGCTCAAAGCTGGCATCCTATGCTATATCCATTGGTAAGGGATTGAGCCAACAGCAGAGGCTGCAGGCAGAGCTGACCCTGCCCAGGAATGAGAGAAACCATCACTGGTGATGATCTACAGGATCAGGATCATACATAGCAGGTTTATCACACAGTTCGTTATCAGCCAAAAACACCATGGGTCCACTACAGTGCAGATACTGCCTGGCTGTTCTCACACATGGAGTCAGGAGGTCAGGATATGATCCTTTCCTGTGCACTACAGCATCTCATCTCTCAGGGGTCTGCAGGAGTTGATAATGTCTATGATACCAGGATCTTATTCATGTATCTGGCTTTGTCAGATACATCACACTCTTATCCTGAATTAGCATTTCAACCTGACTTAAAAAAAATGAAAGCTATTTTTCTTCATGCTTGTTCTTTAAAAAAATGTAAGTTTTGTGACTAGCAATGAATATAAGATTAGGCTAAATATCTTATCCGACGAGAAATTTTTCCTGACATTTTTCTATTTAATATAAAAATAAGTGTGTAGGTGGTTTTTGAAGAAAAAATTACTAAGGTGCCTTAGAAGTCTACTTCTTTGGAAACATGTAAAATGCCTGTGTTAGCGTCAGAAGTTCAATTCAATTCTTTAAGTCACTTGGGCACATTTAAAAATATTACCCTTGATCCAACTACTGACAGAAAGATCAAACACCCCTGCTGAAATCAAACTTCTGCCAAGTTTTCCATTTTCATGAAAAAAAAAGCTATTTTTCTCTGAAAATAATATTTCAAATTACAGTTTTCACTTGCTCGATTAAACACACTTAATGGATTAATGCCAAGACAAAGACAGCTTTAGTTAGGCATCACGTCTCAAAGTTTTCCATTTTAGAGTGTTACTATACACAGTCTTTCCCATACATACTACTCTCATTTAGTCATAATAATTCATTCATTTTCTTTATCTAGTTTGAAGATGACTGAGAATTTAGGCAGTTTAAATCTGAGGGTATTAACAGATCCCTAGCAAAGGAGTCCCTCTGCACATGGAGAGGTTAAGTAATTGGCCATCTCTGTTCAAGTCATTGAGATGATTGTTCTTTACAGTTATTACCCTGTGGCTTTCAGTTTACATAATTTTTCCATTTAATACAAGTAGAAGGTAGTTTACCAAGCTGGCAAACAGTGTTCTGATTAGCAAAAACATTTTGAGCCAATACAAACTAAACACAATTATTAGTATAATCTTATTACTATGATAAATCTTCAGACAAAGTTGAGACAGGAGCCAGTAGCTCATATGTATGATACTAAATTTAATTACACCTAGTTAGACCATTAAATGAGAAAGCCTAGGCTAGGCTGGGAGCCTTGTGGGGAGTTAAAAGGTATTAATCCTATCCTCCTATTCTTCCTGCATAGGTTTGGCGAAAGATGAGAGAGGGGCTTTGAAGAGGGCAGAAGGATGAAAGGGATTTGTTCCTGCACTGTAATTACAGCTCCTGGGGTACATCATTTAGCATGCTTAGCATGCCTGCGATATGGGACCACAGCCCCTCCCTCAGTGGGTGCAACTGGCTGTCGTGAGTCACGGTGAGACACAGATATTTACCCACTCCCAGGCACAGCCTCATGTATCCAGAATTGCTCAGGACACCCCACTCAGAACATTAAGCAGACTCAAATCAGAACTAAGACAACCCAAGATCGACTGTACAGAATCCTCAGCTGACCAGTGAGACCGCTAATACTGCTAGCCTAATGAATGTGTATTTTAAATCGCATACCAGTTACCAGTGCTATTGTAGTCCTTGTCAGTCCAATGCTGCATTTATGGTAGTGCAAAGCCAAAAAGGCACAGCTCAAAGGTCTACTCTGCCAAACCAGATGGAAAGTGATCACCTAGTCCCAGGACTTGGGTTGCAAACCTTGACACCCCGGTCACCACTCAGACCTGTTTTCTCCCACGTGCTGCTGCCCACAATAGCATCCACCTTAAAGTAATAAGCTGATTCTCTCAGATGTTTAAGTGTTTATTTTAAAAGGCCTGTGGCAGTCAGGTTCAGTGGTGACCTACACTTGTTTTGCAGTCATCTGGTATAGACAGTGACAGCCCTGGCTCACCACAGTGGAGAATTCAGCAGGATCATTCTTTCTGCCTACCTGAGCACCGTAGAGGCAAAGCGAACCACACGCTGCCAGCCAGTAGTGGTGGCTGATTTACCACAAAAGCATGAGCAACAAAGTTATTTCTTGAAGAAAGAATATTGCACATGGAACTCAATACACAACCTCAAGCAGTTCTGAAGCACAAGAGAGATTAATACCTAGCACCCTCACATCCTAAAAAACTGATGGAAATCAAGGGCAAATATTTGAAAGAGAACAGACATCCAGAACTTATAACAAAACAAAAGCAAATCCAACCAATTTTTTGAGTTTGAATTTGCTCGTATTCAAGCTTTATTTAGCTGATATGTTAACTATACTGGGAATCTGAAAAACACATTTTATGAACCAATAAGTTATTTCTGATTGTCTAATGAAGACAACAGTGTTACAGGCTTTCATTTCACTACATTCTTTGATCATGGGTTCTTCTTTATTTATTAATACACATTGATGGTTTCAAAACATGATATTTTTCAAATAACCTGAAATAATATTTTGGATTTGTACATATCTGTAGTTTTCCATCAGCAAAAGAGTCACTGGAGGCACACAGCATGTGCAGAACTGCTGCCATTCTAACTCCCGCAGAGCATATAAATTATGATACTGTATTTCCCGGGACATCAGTCACTACTGAAATTAACCACCTTCCTTATCACCTTATGCTTTTAGCTTACCACATCATTGACTAACTGCTTATAATGAGTAACACTCAGGATTATTGTTACATTTACTATTTACAGTAATTATGAGGGTCACTGACAATGAAATTACTTACTAAAACTAATAGTGCATCTCTTTCTCCAGGTTCCATTTAAGGAACTTTGCCATTTTCACTCCATTTTAAAGTGTCAATAAAGCTGTTTCCAAGTTGAAAATTCATTTTCATTTGTACATAGATTATACGTTTCAAAGGACAGAAACCCATTTCTGTATTAGTCACAGGAACAAAATGATCTCTCATTCACCCTCAAGTTTATTAAAAACGAAGTGCTTCTAATGTTGGATGAAGATGGATTAAAAACATACATTAGCTTCTAAAATTAAAATGGAGTCATTTTATTTCTTCATTCCACAGTCTGAGGCAGCATGCCATTAGAAGTGTAGAGTTTCACAGATATTCTTGAATTGCAATTACTGATTTAGAGGCAAATCTGGACTCCAAGCAGTTAACGCATTAAGATATGGATATAGACTATAAATATGGATATGAATAAGAGTTTAATTGTAAGTTGTTCTTTTAAAAAAATGTTACTGCAAAATACTCACTGAGAAACAATTTCCCAGACATTATTGATAAATTTTCCTGGTTTTTATCCTGTGCAAGGAAAATACTAAAATCCTGAGAGTTAATATGCAACAATAAGAATCAAAGTATCTCATTCTGTAAAACCCCTTGGCAGAGTTGCCCCCTAATGAAAGTGCTCTTTCATGCACATAATTCTCAAAACTCTCAACAGAAGCACTTCTGGGTCTGCTGCCTTTCACTGCTGTCACTCACCTTGAAGCATTCTCTCAAGACTTTAGAGACAGTTCCAGGAGAAACCTCAACCACAGCTCCTTCTTCAGAGAATTTCCTCCTCCCTCCTTGCTTCCACCTTAGAAAAATTAATAGACAAGAGGACACATCAATGCCTCTGTCTCACCCTGTGCCACCAATCCACCTCTGGTGAGGCCACCTTAAGCTGTAGCTTCCAGAAGCACACGGATTATTTTCCTTATCTAGGCTTCAACCCATTTGATAGCCCTCCTGCAACCCAGCAGGTCACCATGGATCTGCCCCAGAAGGAAACCTCTGCTGACTGCCAGAACAGTTTATCTCACCACCCATCCTTCCCCAGAGATCTCTCCAGCTCTCAAGAGACAACAGTTATCTCAGGAGATAACTGCTCCCTGGCAGCAATTCCCACAAGTTCCCAAGAAGCCCAAGACAGCCGGCTTCCCCCCTGAGAAACCATTCACATGAGCTGCATTTGCCCTTCCTCCTCCTTCTGTCTATTGGCTTCTCGTGCCAGCTTCTTCCAGGATGGGCTGACATGTCCCTCAGGAGCTAGCGTTGTTTTATTTTTGAAAACAGTAATTAATCTAACAGTAACAGACCCAACAGACACAGGTGATAATTTTCATGCCTATGTTATTCTTATTTTCTCAAAGAGGAATATACAGAATTGTGATCATTTTTTTCTTGGCTACAGATTGATTATACAGATTAAAATGCAAGGCAAGTCTTGCTTTCAAAACATTATTATTATTAGCCAATTGTATACACAAATTTAAGCAGAAGGAGCACTGTTTGGTTTTAAACACATCAAACAGTTTGCATGTTTCAACGTTGCATTGGAATGAGCCAGAGAATTTTTTTTTCCTACCATAGCCAAATTGCTTCTTAAGACTCACTAAATCACGTCTGCTGTTCATCTGCAAGATCAGTCTGAGTGACTTCATTTTTGATGCATCAAGGACAATGAAAAAAAATAAGAATGTAACACAACTATATAAAGTACAAAAATGAGAACTGGGTTATACGCTGAAATCAGGGAGACCGCAATTGGAGTGGCATGGTGGAGCTGGGGCATACAGAGAAGGTGGTCCGAGTGGGTCAGGCTGCAGACAGCTGTTACCAGACACTGCTAGCCAGAATAGGCTAGGCTGTATTTGCACCGAATAGCACAACACACATCAGCACACAGGCACACATTCTACAGGTGCAAAACTCCAAGAAATCTCATATACTGAGTTTGAGAGAGAGAAGGAAAAGAAGAAAAAAAACACATGCCAGCTGAAAGTTGATGTGAGTTAGACTCTCCAGTTGGCTGGGCAAACCCACAGGCTCTTTCCTGTAGGACACCAAGAACTGCTATCCTCGCTGAGACCAAGGTGAACATAGTCCAGACTTGTGTTTCCAACAAGTAAGGAATAGAAACTTCTTAGGGAAAGAGTACAAGCAAGAGAGTATGGATAATGTCAGCATCACCCTCACATCCCCTGCCAAAACCCAGTTAATACATTTGCTGAACTGGAAATGTAAATAAGACTCATCATTTTAAGTAACCATTAATGGACTTATCCATCATGAATTTATACGGATCTATTCTTAAATATAACTGTAATTTTGACTTTCAGAACACCTTCTAGTACTAAGCTTAACAATTTAATCACTAATTTTCTAAGAAAAAAAAATTACTTCCCCTTCTCATTCTGAATCTGTGACTTCATTTCATTTTGTGTCCTGCCAATACAAATCTATGGGCCAAAAGTGTTTATAGACCTATGGATCTGCCAACTTCACTTCTGGATCTGCCACCTCATAAGGCGAGAGAGCAGATAGCCTGCAGTAATCTGACAGTGTCACACAAATAATCCTCCTCCAGTTCCCCAAGATTACTACAGTTACATCAGTGTAAGAATTTGAATACCATTTCCTGAGAGGACAACATGAAAACTATCCTTAGGAACAAATTCCGCTGTCAAGTCCTGAGGGCACACGCATTAAGACAGCTGCATCAGAGCTGCGAAAGTGGTGGTCTCATAAATAACCAATGGAGAATTTTGGAGTTTTTTGCCACAGCCTGGCTAATATCAAAAGAAAAGCTTTTCTAAAACTTCAAGTCACAAATGTAGATGGAGGTAAAAAAAAAAAAAAAAAAAGGAAAAAAAAGAACTGATGAGCCTAATGCCAGTAAAGTGAGCAAGCAGCATATGAATGGCAGCATAAGGCACAGCTAACACTTATTATAAATCCACAATAACACCAGGCTGTTCCAAGTGCTGTCTTTCAGCAGAACAAAAGCCAATTCTATTTTTATGAGGGGATATTCATCCTCATCACTATCCATTTTTAAGCACCTTAAATGAAAACAAAACAAAATCAAATTCTTCTGTTACGGTAGCACATAAGGCCCCCGCGCCAGGGCTTTAATAGTTGAGGCTCTTTTCAAACACGAAGGGAAGAGATTGCTTGCTTGAAGTTCTTACAAAATAAGTCACTGAGAAAGCTGACGTGAAGTAGAGAAACAAAGTGAAATTGCCATCATCTGTTCTTTAGTTTTTTCCAGTGTTGGAAGCTGTTTACTAACTTACAACCATCCCTGTATATTCAGAACAATGACTTCTGCTGCTGCCTCTCTCAATAGGTAACCATCGGCCCAAAACATCTATTTTTTTTTTAAATATACGTATACACACACAGACACTCATGGATCAGTTCATCCTTTTCCTATGCTGTACAAACAATTTGTTTTGAGTAGTAGTTCTATGAAAACTTACACTTGCTTGGTTGAGACAAATTATGTGGTATTTCTTAAACAAGTGACCATAAGGACTGAGAGGGACTCCGAGTCAGCCAAGTGGGACACAACAGGGTCATTCTCAGAGCTTGTCCCTGCCCGGGTAAAGCAAATGTGTGGTTACATTCATCACTAACTTAAGGATACCATGGATTTAGAGGCTGCATTCCTGACATCATGTGCATTTAAAAAAAAAAAATCTTTTAACATCTACTCTTTGTGTTCAGTGTTTGGAAAATAAAATGCAAAGCAAATGCAAAGCAATGAAAGATTAAGTCTAAAAACTGAGCTGAAGTACATTATAGTGGGTGTATCTGAACATCGTAAAGAGTAGCAGAGTTGGCACTATACAACTCCTAATTAAACTGTCATTTAGAAAAGGTGACATAACTAATTTTTCATCTAAGATAGCACTTGCAAATCTAAGTAAATCTACTCAACTAAACTGCAAAAGTATTTTTAAGAGTCAGACTGGCTGATTAAAAGTAAGTGCTGTCAAGTGACCTGAAAAAAACCAGACAGAAAATACCATTGTATGAGTTTTATTCTGAATTTGTCCATGAAGGTATGCTCAAGGTTGCGATTCCCCTGTGAATCCACTCTGCTATTAACAGTTACAGCAGCATTACTGGCATAATAGAATAGGAACTACAATTTTAGCAATATGTAAATCAGCAGTGTGACATTTGAAGAAAGCAGCTGTCAGAATCCACTCTCAAAGCCTGTTTCAGCCTTGCTGTTATTGACACAGTAGAACAGGCAAGGCCATCCAGTAGCCAGAGTGCTGTGATGTGCTTGTTTGTGATCGCTGATATTGATTCCACACCAGTTAGCACCTCTCTGGACTCAGCATAAATAGAACAATATATTCATATTACTATAACAATAGGCAGTCTCAGACACAAATCTGAACCATGTCTTTTCAGTCATGCAAATTCACTGCAGTCAACACAAGAGCACCAAAATTATCCTCTATTTTAAGACTCTCCAATCCTGAACTTGCATCAAGAGTGAATCTATTCCAATACCTTTAGATGTGTGGATCGATTCTGTTTCTGTTGGGTGTGATTTGACAAAAAGCTCCGAATCATCTGATCATGGGACCCAACCAGCATCTCGAAGTTCTAATTGCTCTTATTCAAGAAGCTGAGGGAATCGAGAAATAGGATGTGGTTTGTACTTGTGTTCCTTCCAGCAGAAGTAACAGAAATACTTTGTTTCCCATTTGACTTAAAAAAAAAACCTAATTGCAGAAGCTTTAGCACAAAAGACAACTGCAGAGGAGACACTAATATTTAAGTTTCCTTTCTTGTATTTTCAACACAATCTATGGAAAGCTGACTGTTTTGTACTGGGGTCAGTGATTAAACGTATTGAGAGCTTTATTGATTTCTCAATTGAATTTGCAGTTTACGTCTTCCTTAGCTTACCTTAGGAATCATAAAATGGGTAACATTTCTTTTTCAAAACTCTTAAGCCATGAACACATTATAACATTAGCTGTTTTCCATGCAATCCTATGCTTACACTCAAGATTTGAAAGAGTTGAATCACTGTGAGGAAACACAGTCATGCCTTGTATAACCAAAGATTTATGCGTACAACAAACAAATATGCTTGGACAAATCCATGGACTGCACACTGACCTCAGACTCTTGGGTTAGTATTAACATCTTCTTAGTGGACTACAATAGAAAATAAGATTTCATGGGCAGTACCCATGAGACACCTAGTCTTTCCTGGCATCATCAAGCAATTACTTTACAGCAACTCAACCAAGGGTGAGGGAAAGAGTTACAGAAGAACACAATTTACTATAATTAATAATATGTTAATAGTATGCATTTCACAAACTCACCGAAGCAGGAACAATTTATTCCTGGAATACAAAGCAAACTGGGGCATCGTGCATTCAATGCACAATGGTAGGTATCGGTATGCAGTGGTAGGCAATGAATTGCCATGGTCAGGTGAACAACTCATTCTTGCTTTTATTACAACCATCACACCACTGAAGTTTCTGCTCCCAAGTCTAAAGCAACAGTTCTGTTCATCTTCCCATGGATAGATATTCCCCCCCGTCACTTCCAGATAGCTGTCTGTTGTGAAGGGTTACACTAACCACTGAAATAGCAAATTTGGCTGTGAATAAAGCATTTTACACTTCATATATCATATTCTGTTTTTCGGGGGAAAATAAATTAGTTCTCTAACACAGGAACCTAATTTTCTAATTAGGTTTAAGACACAGATATATAGATGGTTTCAGTTTGTTTCATTTATATCCATACCATCCTATAAATCATTAATCAGTATTGCTAAAATAATTAGTGGAAAAATCCATTATTTTATATTTAGAACTAATGATCAAAATGAGGGATCCTCCATTTCCCCTTCTCTGCTGTCTTGCTAACATCCTGCCCAGCTCCTTCATTCTTCATGCTTTTCAGCTCTTCTATCCTCTAATGACACTTTGGAAACACTTCAACCATAGGTGGTGTTGGCACACTTCTTTTGGAAACACCTACATATTTTTCTTTCAGCATATTCCAACTAAGTAGAGTTACACTGCTTTTTGGGGAGCCGTAGAGCTACGCTGTTAACAGAAAATTACAAACCCAGAGCTTGTAAATAGGAAAGTCTACACCAAGGACTTCCATATGATTTTTCTGAAATTCTCTTAGAGAAGTAAAATGGAAGATACATTCATAAACTAACAGAGAAGTTAGGGGAACACATTAGATCTAGTGCACAACAGGCTGGCTGCTGGGGCAGCACACTAACCACAGCAGCAAGAGAGCCGCAGCCTCACATCTGCAATGCTCCTGCCCAAGAGCTGCAACCCAACTTTATTCCATGTAGGAGATACATATATACAAGTACATGCACATAATAATTCTTCATTATTAAAGATATATTACAGACCTTCCTTATTACTTTATCAACTGCTTATGAGTGTGCAATGCTTTTTTCTTTAGATAATTAATAAGGCTCACAGCTATAAATTGACAAAGTTCATTTACCAGTCTGATTCACAGCCAATACTTATCACTTAAATTTGAGGTGAATTGAATCATCTGCTAATCTGTTTGTTGATAAGTGGGAATTAGACAAGTTTTGATTTAAATGAGGAGCAGGCTGATCAGAGGTGAAAAATATTAAATGTTAATTACTGTAGCAAATTGACGCAGCAGCTTTCTAAGTCATGTATAGGACTGAAGATTTGATTCCTTTTATGCGCAAGGTTTGAAGACATTCATTAGCTAGCTTGAGAGAACACAGAAACACACACTTCAATATAATTATTATCACCAGCCAATGTTCTTTCTAATGAAAAAATATTATGCCTGATGTAATTCTAATTACAGAATTATTGTATGCTTATATCTCTATGCATTTTAACAGTATGCTGACAAAGTGCAGTGTGTTATAGACTAGGAGTTTGCCCTGCAAACAATTACACAGTTGAGTAGCCTTCCTCTTAGAAGTTCCACTTCAATAGCTTTAATGAGACAGGTCATGTGAGCAAAATTCTTCTTACATTTATTAGCAAATTTCTCTCCTTAGTATTTAACCTTCGGTTTTGGGTGGTCGTTGTTTTTTTTTTTTTTTTGCATTGTTAGCTAGCTTTAATTTGTGTTTGGGGACAGTCACTCCCCAATTTTTTTTTCATTTATTTAGCTTCACTTGTTTCCAGTAAATTGGCACAAACAGCAGATCTGTTTGAAACTGTTTTTCCTAAAGAAAAAAAAAAAAACAAAAAAAAACAAAAAACCCCACTTCTTTTGCCTTTACATTTTAAGACCATAGAATATTTCATAAGAAATTAAAAAAACCCCAAATATTTTTGTGAAAAAAATGAAAAGCATAAGTCTGAAATACCAAACTATTAATACTTCATTATTATAGTAATATTTCTTTTTATAATTTCTCATTACTAAAAGATTAAATGTTACAATTCCCGTTTCTTAACATCTTTTTTTTTTTAGCTGTATGGTTTCCACAAAGCTGAGCAACCTTGTGTTTTAACTGTTCAGGACAAGGTGGTGTCCTGATTTCCCTGTCAGCTTGACATCCAGCAGAGAACCAGGACCTGGAACACAACAGCTGCTTTCACCTCTCCTTCCCCGCTTTAGCCTATTTACTTCAGTACAGCAAGCATCCGGCAAATGATGAAAAATCCAGCTGCTAATCTCAGCATACAGCAGAATAAATCTGCTGTAATAAATAAAATAAATAAATAAATAAATGAATAAATAAATGGTCGCATGAGAAGTGACTAGATATCACCCTTGAGCGAGTGAAGATTTATCAAGATGTGGCTGGGTATTTCAGCCCCCCTCTATCCTCCCAGAGGATTAAAGAGATGCGGCACAGTCACAAGAGTGTCCACAGAGTTCAGCCAGAGACATGTCAAGTCTGCCCTGGTATTTGAACAAGACTACTTCTGTATGAGAACAGCAGACTCAAACCTCTTAAAATTTGAGGACACGGCTCATGAAATACATTTTCAATTTGCACAGCTTCTCTTTAATCAAGTCACTCAAAACCTACCTGTAGCCACAGTCCATAAATTGTTCACCATAACTTTTCCAAAATCTTTTCAGAAGATCTGGATCTGGGTCTGAAATACTCCTATACAACTCCAACTAAATCCAGTAGGATTTGAACACTTGTGTCTGCAGAGTATGATATTTATATTTAACTAAATTCAACACTTATAATGTCAGGTTATTGATTTACTGTTGCCCATAACTTACACTGCTTTAAAAGACGCTGTTCTTTATGTTGTATTTCTGATGCCCTCTCCATTAGAGCTTACGAAAATAACTTTTACCATCAATAATTCTGTTCATCTTTACTAAGAGTCACCGTCAAAAATTACAACTATAAAGAGAGATCAGACTAGCTGACCTGTGACAGAGTGCACTTGTAGGGAAAATAAATACTACTTTTAAATTACCATGTGTCTATACAACACTGGCTAATATTTTTTACACAGCCTTGTATATTTGTTTGTTTTAATGAATTTGAGCAGCACTCAGGGGCAGTTTATTTTTGCCTCTGAGATAAAACACCTGAGTTAGCATTGCCAGAGGACCTGTAATACTGTAAAAGGGTTACAACTGGGTCCACAGTGGACATTGTGGGAAAAAAAAAGCATTTTCCTTTTTCTCTGTCAAAACACAGAATTGATTTACAGTTTGATGAAGTTCCAACTACTAGATGCATCAAACCATACACAGACCTGAGAAGAGGAATTGAAAATAGCAAAGACAAATAATGTGTGATTTGGGACAGAGGGAAAAGGAATTGACTGGCACTCTGTCGTAGTTCAGCCCCGATCAGGACCAGACTACGCAGTCTCTCTCTCGCTCCCCCCACCCTCCGAGAGAATAGGGGGAGATGATATAAGAAAAACGGCTCAAGGTTTGAGATAAGGACGGGGAGAAATCCTTAAAGTTACCGTCACGGGCAAAACAGACTCGACTTGGGGAAAACTATTCATTTATTTCTAAAATTAGCAGAAGAATGAGACAGGGAACAAGATAACCTCCCCCCCACCCCTCCCTCTTCCCGGGCTTAACATTATCTCTACTACCTTGCCCTCCCGAGCGGCACGGGGCGGGGAAAAGGGAATGGGGGTCGCGGTCAGTTCATCACGCGTTGTTTTACGCCGCTGTATCATCGTCGGGGGAAGAACTCCTCGCATTCCTCCTCTGCTCCAGCGTGGGGTCCCTCCCACGGGCCACAGTCCTCCGTGAAACTGCTCCAGCGTGGGTCATCTCTTCCACGGGGTGCAGTCCCTCTAGAACAGCTGCCCCAGCGGGCCCTCCACGGGCCACAGCCTCCTTCAGGCCTCCACCTGCTCTGGCGTGGGGTCCTCCACGGGCTGCAGGTGGATCTCTGCCCCTCCGTGGACCTCCATGGGCTGCAGGGGGACAACCCGCTCCACCATGGTCTTCACCACGAGTTGCAGAGGAATCTTGGCCAGGAGCCATATTACTCCTCCCCCTCCTTCTGAACTGACCTTGGCGTCTGCAGCCGTTCCTCACAACAGGCTGGCAGACGCCTCAGAGGATCCTTTTTACATCTTATTCACTTCTCATCTCCTCTCCACTTCTTGCAGCCGGGCCAGGCCGAGTTGGGCCCAGTCGGCTGCCCGGCGGGAGGCCAGAGGGTGAGGCCTGCAAGGCCCATGAGGCTCGCGCCTCCCCCTCTCTGCCCCCCGCTCAGCTGCTTCACATCTTCTCCTCCTCTTTTTTCCTGTTTTCCCCTACTTAAATACGTTATCGCAGAGGCGTTATCACGGGACATTCTGCTACCAATTGGCTCGGCCTTGGCCAGCAGCAGGTCCGCCCTAGGCCTGGCTGAGTCCACTGAACAAAGGGGAGCGACTTCTAGCAGTTTCCTACAGAAGCTACCACCTTAGGCCCCCCCTCACTAACAAAACCAGAACACACTCAAAGCAGAATTACTGAACTGGGAGAGTCGGGCACTGCAGCCCTTCCGACTGGAGGAACTGAACACAAAAAGGCTTCTGGGGACAAACTCAACAACATACTCGAGGAGGAGCGCACAACTACCCAGAGACCTCTTACAATCACTGTAATGCACAGCCAGTAGCAGAGCTGTAAGAACAGGATATGCAATCCAGCAAAGGACAAAAAAAGCCACTATTTCCTCTACACAATGTGCAGATGTAGCAAAGGGGACTCGTCATTCTTCAACTCTTCACCAGCAGTGGTGCACAGGGAAACACGTGCAGGATGTCACCCAGGCAGGTCACTGAAGGCTTCAAGGGTATTCAGCTAGCAGAAGAATTAGTAGTGCAGCAAGTTTAAAATTATTTTCCTAAAGATCTTTTCTGAGCAAAACAAATACTGGAGGATGGACCGCTGTCTTAATACAAAAACTTCATGGAATTTCTGAGACTAAAACTGGAAGTTTTGGCTATGGGATGCCAGTCTTTTTTTTTTTTCTGGGGAAGAAAAGGCATGAGAGGCCTTTATCAACCAGAAAATGGGTTTCTCTCTCCTGTGGCCTAACTGGAGCAACAAGGGATATGTTAAACTAACAGTATGAAGTCAAGCTGATAAAGAAAACAAAGCACAGAGAAGTTCAACATTTCACAAGTTAGTTCAGCTGCAGTAGGAAGGAAAGATAAGAAACACCTTGGTTATCACTGTATCGATGACAGGAATCTGCAAAACAAAGAAAGAGGAATTGGAAACTCACCAATAGAAAGAATTTCCATATAATTAGCATTAGTGAAGCCAGATGGGATGGTTCACAGCATCACTGAAATGTTAGAAATCCGCATTTATAGCCTGCTTAAGGGCAGAACGGGTGATAGAGGTGGAAGTGTATGTTAAAGACATCATTACTTGTTTTATGGTTATTGATTACTGTGGAGTAGAGTGTCTGGAATGAATACGTAGCAGAGTTTTCAGCAGCAACTTCCCAAAAGAGGCACTGGTATAGGAAATGGGGCTGGAGAACAGGAAGAGCATCTCCTTTAGCATCTACCTGCAATAAACCGAAGAAAGCATCTAACAGGGGGCTTCAGTTTGAGATGCTTGGCAGAAGTTACACATGCCTTATAGTAACTCAAATTTTCAACTATGAGTTACACTTGAGGACTGACACCAAAATTAAGCAACCCAGTATTAGTTACCTAGTATTATTTAACTCTATATGTAGCCACCTCATGATATAAAGAAGTATGCTTAATCATGGCACTGAATTCCTAATTCACTTGGGAACAAGTCATCACAAAATATAATGCTTGGTGTGAGCAGAAGAAGGTAGAAAAATATGGAAAAATGTTAATAGTTCAGAGAGGTCTGAGATACAGTTATTCCAAAATAAAGGCATGAAAACTGATGGATTATTTGTTTCTCCACATTATCCTTTGAAGATGGGAATTCATTTCAGAAAAATAGTGAGTTTTCTGACTCCTACAAGGCATACGGTCTCTAGAAGTACTGGACTTGGAGCAAGATGGAATGGATGATACCACTGTTCTTCCTTTCTGACCTTGGCTTACATCTATGGAAAAAGCCAAAGTCCAGAGAGTTGTATAAAGCAGCCATCAGATCCAAGGCTCACATAGGAGATACAATGGTCCAGAAAGAGGACATGGTACTTTCTAGGTAGTCCCTGCAGAGAACAAGCACGATTCTTCCCAAATTCATACTTTCACCAGTCACTCACATCACCCAGTCGTGTGCAACACACAGCACCTCAGGAACTGGTTTCAAAAGACAGAATCCAAATCTAGGAGCAAAGTTCAGAAAAATACTCTATTTATTACCATAGCATTACATAGTCTAGTTTCATATCTTCATATCACAAGATTTCTAATGGTAACATAAATCAGAGTTATACAGAATGCTTTGGCAGACAGCTGCAGTGTGTTCAGCCTTTCCAGTGTCTTTAATGGCACATATATTTGTGATTGTAACTGGAAAGCTTATTTATCAAGTAGCTTGTTTTAATAAGGATATTCTCCTATAGTTCTGTAGCCTATGCAGAATTTATAAGCAGAAAGAGAAACTGATGAGAAGAGTTATATGCTCTTACATACTGTCCTGAATTGTAAAGCATTTCAACGGAATGCACCACAAAGATTACTATGCACTATGAATAAGCACCCAACACAGCACTTACACTTTGCATTTCAGATTTGATAATCATCATCATTGGAAGTCTTGCTTCACCAGAAAAAAAAAATGTATTGAGTTCTACAGTTTAAAATTCTATCAAATCTGCTTGCTAAACAAATACATTTTCCATCTAGTTTTCCAATATAATCCCCACAGTGAAAACTCAACTATAGCATTGCATTAAAATGCATTTTATGCCTATACAGCATAAGTCCTAAAACCTATTATTATTGATTTCTTCTGTTCAATAGAAGGAGCCGAGTTACAGAATGAGCCTTAACTGGAAACCACATTAAGGTCATCACTTTGAAAACACCAGGTTTGACTAAGCTGTATTTCAGCAAAACCCACAAACTCTTGAGCACGTACCAGAAAGTCTTATCTCCAAGGTTATTTTAAAATTCATTTTAAAGCAACTGAAAACACCAGATTTCAATGTCAGCAACTGTAATTAGGTACTCTGCAGAGGGGAAAAAAAAAAAAATCAATTTAATTAGAATTTGAGTTGCTCCCAAAGCACCAAGTTGTAGGTTTTTTGCTCTTTTGTTACTCTGTCTCTGACCGTTATCCCTGTAGTGATAACAATAGGAATTCCATAAGGTATTTTTGTGGGACACTGAATGACAAGACATGCAGTGTCTCTCTGACCACTAATCCTGCAAGGTAAAACACAAAACAATTACAAGGTTGACAGAATAGAATAGTTGAGTTGGAAGAGACCTACAACAATCATCTAGTCCAGCTGCCCTCCTTTTAACTCACTAGCTCATATACTGTCAGTAGGTAGTTTAGCCTGAGCTCAAAATTATAGAGGATTATCAGTCATACTGAAGTAGAGCAGCACTGAGCTAGGCTTAATCTCCATCCCTATGTGGCCTTACAACTACCAGCAAAACTGAACTTTCAGGGACACTGGCTCTCCCTTCTATGTTAGCACATACACTGCCACCACCATCTGCATCCATGCTATTAGGCTCCTCCCTAATAACACAACACCAATTATTCTCACATCTATCCAAAGCAGAACATCAGCCCCTTAGATTAATTAAAGTCTGAACACAGGCTTGTAACATAGTATGTAACTCAGCCATCATAAATAGCATTTTCTTGTTCTTATGAAGAATGTGATCCTATCATGGAAGTCCTTCCCTTATTCAATAAAAGTACTAATATTCTGGCCAAATATTTAGTAAAGTAGCAGTAGAGAAACATCTATACCACACCTGAGCTGGCTAGAAAAGCTGTCCTATGAAGACAGTAACCTTTTGCTGGGAAAAGTTCTAACTGCAGGAAAGATTCCTTGAACAGACTACCTAGAACTCTCTCTTTTCAGTGTGATTTTAGGAAGTGAATAGGAAAAATATAATTCAATAAGCTGAAAACATCTAAAATGAGAAAAGTAAAAAAAATTTAAAATCTGCTTGAGACAGACTTTGTTTTACCCACATTTTAAAATTATTTGGAAAACAAAGTCTTTATCCTTGAAGATGGAACAGAGAAAAGCAAACAAAAGAAAGAGGAATGAGTGTTCTTAACTCAAATTACAGAAAATAAATTTAGGCAGTGAGATTAAATGACTCAAGAGAAGTCTCTGGTTTCGTAAGCAACTCTCAATCATTTAAGATTTCTGAGGTCCTGAGCTGATGCCGTAACTATATTCCATCTGTTGAAGTTTTTTGATAAATATAGAGTTTGAGAGTTAAGCACTGGAGGTTATACTTAACTTATCTGCTACAGCTTTACACTACTCCCATTTTAAATAGGGGAAATCAAATGGAAATATAAGCATATTCAGATTTCCAAAGGGTACTTTGATGAGAACTTATGTTTAAGATTGCTTAGCAAATTGGGAACCACCAGTTAATTAGGACATTTGGGTTGACAGGCAATAGCTCAAGGGCAGAAGGGAATGCATTAGCAATTAAAAAAAAACCGCTGGAAAGTACAGGAATAATTAAAGAAAGCCTAGAAAGTAAGAAGAAAAAAAAACCCTACATAAGCCACATCAACTTGTGAAGAGAAAAGCATCAAAGAAATGTCCATTTAGGTTTTTGCTGCTTGTTTCCCCCCACCTTCCATTACAGGGTATAAGGCCACATAGCTAGAGAAGTTATGTAGCTTCACAGCTAGTGTAGTAGACTTGGTGGCCTCTCCTATAGCAAAGAGGAATGGGTTGCCCCAGCTACCTCCCTCCCAAATCACAGGAGTAATGGGACACATCTTGGGGCAGGAAATACCCAAGTGGGAGTACTAACAAGCCCTTTTAAGTGCAGGTATCACTGGTTCAGCATCAGTCTGGAAAGAGGTATCAAGTGGGGTCCTTCAAGACTGGGGTCTGTCCACCGCTTTTGTTAGTGACCTTGATGGCATACACAGTTGTATGAACACAGTTGTCAGATTTCCAGATGGCACAAACTGATAAGAGCTGCTTGATCACACTTTTTTAGAAAAGGATTAGTCACAGTTGACAAGCAAGGATGAATCACTAATAACACACCATCATTGGAGAAAAATAAAAACCACAAAAAAGATGCTTCATAGGATGCTCTTCATCTTCACTATGGATTACATGTAAGCAACAGACTTGAGCCATGGAGAAAAAGTGTTTAGGCTGGCCATCAGGAAAGCAGGAAGTGTAATTAGGACACAAGAGTCCTAATTACTTGAGGTAGTGTCTCATCATCAGTAGAAACTTAACAATCAGTTACTAAGCCATTTCTTAGGAACAGCTGATTCTCCATCCAAGATTTAAGAAGAAAATAATTTACAGGAAAGATCTACCTTCCAAGCCCATTTTTCTCCAATTCCATCAGAGTGGCCACCACAACCTACTTGAGAAGGTTTCTCTCCCCATTCCCTACACATGGCCAGTAGAGAAAAAACAGGCTGCTACAAGGGATGGCTTAGAGCCCTTTTAAGGCTTTTACTCTGAAGCGCTTTCCACAAAGACTTTGTCTCTCTTTAGACTTACAAGAAGCCTGGGGAAACAAATTGTCTAATTTAGGATATTTAGGAAATTCTTAAATTTAAGCAGTATGAGTACTGCGCTATTGTTCTACCTGGATCAAGAGGGCTTTGTTTGTGGCACAGTAGTTAGCTAGAATATCCATGACTCCTTACTTTTAAACTATGAATTTGACTGAAGTTAACAGGGAAAGATAAAAGTTGTCATAACATAGATAAAGCATAAGCATCACTGCTAGACAGCTCGTCCCAAACCTGCATGAACTACTGAACATTATAGACAAAAGACTAAGACCCAAGCAGATTGTAAGTATCTCAATAAACGGTTCAACAGAAGGAGAATGCAGTTCAGTGCAAATTAATTTAGAAGCAAACAACCAATTGCCCTACACACTAATCAAAAAGGGTTTCAAAAGTCTTGTGAGAAAACAGTAACAACTGGTAGTTAAGTATCCTATTGAAGTTTTGTTGACATTGCTGTATATTTAACAGTAGGAGAGCAGCACAGCTGTCAGATCCATAGCATCCTGGACACACTACTATTTCTGGCTCAGCACTATATAACATCAAAACTTTACAGCCTCTGAAGAACATAAAGTGTGAAAGCTATTTAGAGGAGCTAGATGTTTTCTTATAGGGGAAAAGAAAAAAAAAAACCACACACACAAAACAAAAACCCCGAGCTGGCCCAACATGAAAGATTTATGTAAACAGTGAAAGAAAAAAAAAATAAAGTGTTAAAAGAAAAAAAAGTCATATCATCAGATGGTGTCAACTGGCAGAACTCCATTGGCTTTAAAAGTAACTGCACAGTTTTCTGCTAATTGAGGATTTTTCTGGCCATTAAAATACTCCATTAAGAAGTGTCAGTTCTTAAAAAGAAGGGAAAACCTGTTAGGACTGGTCATGATACTGCATACATGGAAAATAAAAATTTAGAATACAACTGAAGAAAGAAAAATTCAAGATGTACCCATTTGATTGTTAACACTGTTAGTTACACTTTGATAACAAGACAGACAGAGGGGAGAGGAAAAAAATACAGCCAAGAATATCAAGAAAATTTACAATAATAATGCAAAAAAAAATCCTACAAATGTTTCCAAATCTAATACAAATTTAAATTATTTGATATGTTTAGATATAAGTCAGCATGACTTAAATTTATCCCTGTCAATTTGCTGGTATTTTCAAATATCCACAATATCAATTTTATCTTCCTCTTACTGAATTTTATGGTAAAATTTCTATGGTTTCTAATAGGAAGAGCTTACGCTGAACAGATCTGAAAGATATGCCCCTGGCAGAGAAAACTCTGTTTAAGGGTATTCCTCATTTAGCCTCTGTCATCCTCTTTTGGGAGCTCTATTCTCTTTTCTTCTGGAAAAGACTTACTGCAGGCCAAGATCTTTCAGTTCATGTTTCTTACAAATACCAACAGATTGTGTTTATTCGCTGTCATGGCTCTTCTGAGATAATCGGAAAAGAGAGAGTAGGTTTTGGAAGATGTGGTTTAACCGCAGTCAGCAATCAAGCACCACGCAGCTGCTCTTTCACTCTTCCCAGAGGGGTGGGAGAGTGAATGAGAAGGAAAGGAAAAGTCATGGGTTGAGATAAAGACAGTTTACTAGGATAGCAAAGGAAGAGATAATATATGTATTAATAATAAAAAAATATAATATACAAATGCACAATTTCTTCCCACCCAATGACCAATACAGCCTGTCCCATGCAGCAATCACAGAACAGAACCAGAAGTAACCTTGGAAATTACACTGAGAAAGACAGCAAGAAAGTTGCCCACCAGCCAATCCCTACTTATATACTGAGCATGAGGTCTATGTTATGAAATACTTCCTTTGGCTATACCCCTCCCAGTTTCTTGCACCTGCACATTAGCAAAACCTGGGAAGCTGGAAAGAGTCCTTGATCCATTCTTCACATACCAAATCCCATACTAAATCCAAAACACAGCAGCTCCTGGGAAGAAAATTAGCTCCATCCCAGCCAAAACGAGGACAGAATCATAATAATGTCTTTTTGGGTGCTATTCTATCAAAAAGAATGTTTCCTGAACTTATATATAACACACACTAATACTTACTCTGTGCTTTGGAAACATACCATAAGGCATTTTTGAATCTAGCTTTCTGTGATCATTTTGCTCATACGATATTTCCACTTGAATACCACAAAATAACCATTTCCTTACTGTTCTTAATTCTTGAAAGTTTGTTGGTTTTTTGGTTTTGTTTGTTTTTTTTTTTACTTTATATAAATATTATAAGTATTTTGATACTAAGAGATCACATTGAATAGAGGCAAAGTACAAATCTGTCGAAAGGAAATTCAACCTTTTCCCAAGACAGAAATGAACCAAGTGAACATGGACTACGATCAGGAAAACCAACGTTGCTGAGCTCCCACCTCCTCTACTTACACTGTACTTTTCATCCATCAGTGATAAAAGACAGTAAAGGAAGACAGGTGCTATCAGCACCATTTCACATATAAAGAAACTAAGCAACAGAACACAGATATTTGGACATGTAGGACAGAGCCAGACATTGACACTAATTTCTTCCCTCCCAGCTTTATGCTGCAGGATACTTATTTTCTAATTTTCTCTTTATTGCTTATTGTATCCTAGAGCTCCATCACAGCATGCTGGTGAAAATCAGGATATACCACTCTGTGCTTATTAGGACTCCCAAGGCCATACAAATGGTTAGTATGTCAGAGAAGACTTTAGTCTTTAATTCACTGACTTCTAACCATAGTAGATGTGTATCTATCTGTGACAGATTGACTTCAATCTTTTAGAGTCTCCTTCATCCTTTTCTTTATTTCTTTTGTCTTTTGTTATATCACCTCTGCCTGCCTTGGTGGATGGAATGATCGACTATGGTACACAAAAAATAAAAGTAATTTTCTTGATCATGTTTTTTAAAATAGATTACATTTTTAAAAACTTGAGATATCCCAAACTAGCTACATATAAGTTTCTTCCCATTTGTCCCTCCCACTTTTTAAAAATGATACCTGGTAGAAATCCCTCTCCCCTACAAAGCCTTTTTGCATATAGGGATGCTTTTTGTCCTGGCCACCAACAGGTATGTGCAATGATACTAGGCTTCAAGCCACAGGGCTTTACAAGCTATACAAGGCATTTGCTATCCTTTGCATTGAATTTCCATCAAAGCTGAAGATATTATTTGTCTTTCATAGTAAAAAATCTATTGAGAATCACCTAGTTTCACCCAAAACAGGACCCCTGAGAGTCCTATCTACATGAAACAAATTAAATAGGGATATTTTTGTGCTTATGCAACCAAAGTGTCAATTCAGCATAAGAAAAGCATCTGTCTGTGACAGGAAAGATTCCTATGTCTGATTTTATTCTCTGTGCTCAGGAGCATCCAGAACACTAATCATAGCTATCTCTGTATGAGCTGACAGACTGCAACAATATTTGTCTCAGTTGATTACTTATCTTCAACATCATTCTTATTATCAGTGTTCCTGGCTCTGTCTGCCTGCCTTTCTTTTGAGAGTTTGAGATTTCCCCCCTCCACCTCCCTTCCATGATTCACACTCACCATTAGAGTTTTGGTTAGGTTTTTTGTTGTTGTTGTTGTTTACGGGTTTGTCGTTTGGTTTTGTTGCGGGTTTTGTTTTTTTTTTTTTTGTTAAGTCTGTCAGAGCCTGAGAGCAGACATATTCAAATCAGGTTACTATGACAATTCAGAGTAACAATGTGTTGCACAGAAAGATGACCTGACAAGATGTGGGTTTGATATGCTAGATATAACCAACAGTTTAAGACCAATAGGAGAATTAGTCTGACAACAACCAAAACTCACATGTCCAATTTCAAGGCAAACCACAGTTTACACATAAAACAAGTTTTCACATAGTTTTGTGCTCTATAGGAGATATATCCAGAGATTATATTTTTGCTACCATTTGTTTTATTTAGTGCATGGCTTGAGCTTCAAAAAGAGAGGGAAATGACACTCAATTAAAAAAGCCATCCCGAGGATTTTCTATCTGGTCATGTCAGTGAGGACTTGTCCCAGGTGAGAAAGTGATGTTGGCTGGAAGTGATGGCTTTGTGTGGCCTCATTTCAGCTACTGTTCATCTTTTTCCAAAACTTGGCATGAGTTTCTCTTCACGAGATCTTTGTATTGCTTCTTGCATGTATTTTCTGTATATCCTGTATTTGTCTACACAAGGATTGAGTCATTTAATGAGAATTGCATCAACAGGATTTCAGCTCTTTTTCTGTTCACAAATTGCCTGTGAAAAAATTGTAGAAGCCTCCAATGGATTTATTACTCAAAAAGTATTGATAATTTTTCATATGAGTAATTAATTGGATTTGCAAGTTGTTCACCAAAGTTGTACATTCCCTGCTCTGCTCTTTCATTTTAAAAGTTTTATCATAGTGCTTCTATGCTTCTCTTCTGTATGGTAGACTCAGCATCATTTAACTTTAAAACTATGCATCTAGCCACAAAAATAAATTCTGAATTACATACTCAAACATCAAAATTAAAATCCACAGTTAAGAACTGGAGTTCTCTTTCCATTCCAGAGCATATTGCATATTTGAGGTTAATACTGTATTTTGGCTAATCTTTGTGTTGCTATATTTCCATGCTGTCTATCACAGAAAGAAGCTCCTAGAATTACAAGTTTGTAGCCAAAGTTCAAATGCTTATTTGCTATTTCTATCCTGTGCTACATCTCACCTTTGTTTTCAACAGCTAACCATGTATGTTATTGGTATGTAATTCATATCATTAAACCATTTTTCTTCCCCTTGGATGATTAATGACTATGTTAAACTGATACTTAAAAATCTTTAGAAAGATTTGAATCCAACTTTTCAGTTCCCACAGCAAGTCAATTTCCGTTTCAATTTATCTTTTCCTAAAATAAAGAAATTTTATTTTTGTCACAAATCTTAAAATCAATGATTATAATAACTAAATTGTAAAAATCATGTTGTTTTCAGTTATTTCCTTCCCATAAAAGAAAGGCTTTTCATAAAATATCTTCCAAACACTCAAGTAAAAGCAACAGCTAAAATATTAAGAACCCAAACAGCTATTCTAGCCAAAATGAAGAGATTACACGTCTGAAAATACAATATAGCTGCTGTATCCTGTGACAAAAGGTTAAGTTTTTTCCTTCCCCAATAGAAAAGCACCCACTCCCTGACAATCAGGGAGAGGCACAAGCTGCAGTGGCTTCAAGCCACCTTTGTGCTCTTCCAATCTAATCTCATCCAGGTTTCTTCAAAGACCCAGAGATTCACCACAAAGTCACGACCGTTAAGTTTCATGCAAGTGCAGGGTATCTTACACAGAAGCAGCATGGCTATATTGAAATCTTGACATTCTAATTAGACAGACAGTTCCTGAACCAATTCATTTATACTTTTCCTAAATATTTTTAAACTCCATCAAAGTCACATGAACTGTTTTACAAAAGCCACCTTCATCTGTCCCATGGGGCCAGCTTACACAACATTACAAATACTACTACCAGTGTCCCTCCAATACCTTCTTCCAAATTTCAGATGTGATTGACAGACCCTGTATTTTGGGAATAGATGAATCCTCAGAAGACAACTACACAGCTTTCTCCTGCAGAACTTCAGTTGTGGTGGGAGTCTGAACTAGCAGGACCCTGACCTGTTAGAGCAGGTATGTGACAGACTTTTTTTTAATTTATGTGAAGGAGCTAGAGCAGGAATACAAGGGGGAAAAAAAAGTCAGGGATAACCCAGAATTAGTCCCACTGATAATTTTTGCAATTCAGGAGATATAACAGAGAAGAAAGATCATTTTTTCCTTCCACATAAATACTTTTAAAGCCACTGATGTCTGGAAGCACTTCTTGCACATGATTGTAGGCAGTCTAGGGAGCCCATAAAAAAAAAAGCTAGCCATTAATAATTTTCCCAATTGTACAAGGACAATGAAGATGGAGAATTAGATTTAATAAGCAATATGGTGAGGTTCCTTCATAGAACAATACCTCTACATTATAGATTATACATCTAGATTATACATTATAGATAACATCTAATATCAGCAAAACTAATGAAATCCAGTTTTTAATGCATTTATATTCCTCATTGCTACATAACCCCACAATATCAGACTCCACGCTCTCTCACCACTACAGCAATATTCCATTTCCCCCTCCCCAGCCCATATCCCCAATATCCTTTCTTCCCACGCAGCATCCTCTGATCCCACTGACAGACCCTGTTTGCCAACAGGTGAGGGCAAAGCTGGCTGAGGGCTGTGGAAGAGCCATTGCTGGTCACAGGCACAACCAGATCCTGCCCACAGCCTCGCTGCCCAGGAACCAGTCCTTTCAAACTCTGCCACTGAATTGTCAAAACTTGGGGGAAATTACCTGTCTTTGAGCTTCTTTCCTGTGCATCAAAAACAGAACAGAGTTCAACGGCTACAGTAAGGACGAAGGACAGAGCTGATCAAGTAAGCCTTGTCATCCTAGGAAACTATTAAAAAAAAAAAAGAAAAACAAAAACTAGATACTAGCATTACAAAAGGCCTAGATTTTACAGCTCATTGTCCCAAATTTCAAACTGCATTGCTGAACAGTGCAAATGTAGAAGCATTTAGAAGTGACAACAATTCCAGAGCAGGAAGACCTCAGAACCCAAACCTTGAGTTGGCCAAAATCAGAATAGCTATGTTGCGGTTGAAGTTATCCAAGAGCTTCAGAGCCAGCAGCTTAATTGGGATGTGGAAATGAACAAATACATAAGCAAGGAGTGAGTTTATGTGTGTCAGTGCCATAAGAAGCTAGGCTAGAGAGCAATCCAGTGCTTTGCTCAAAAGTGGAGCCGGAGAAGAGCTTACCAAACAGGACATTTAAAGGATAAATAAATTAGAGCCTATTAGTTGATAAAGATAAATTTCCAGTATATTTCTTATCTTAGGAGATAGCATAAGACAAGATGACTAGAAGCTGGAATTCAAAGTGAAAATAAGGCATGAATTTTAAACAACTGAAGCAGTTAATAGAAAAATATTTCCAGAAGATATTAGTAGGTTCTCCACCTTCTCAAGTATTTAGATAACCTGTGGATTACTTTTAAACAGGTAAACTCTCATCCAGGAACAAGGAGGTGTGAGCTGGTACAATAATCATTGCTTGGGACTATGTGCTACATGAAGCTGGCATGATCGCAGTCTGGCCTTCAGAACTTCAGATTTATTAATTTCTAAATCTGTTGATATAGATGCACATAAACACTTCTTTTGTTCCTCCTAGCACTAAAGAGCAGTATCTAGTACTTTGAGTAGTCAGAAATCCTACACAAGGCAGAACAAAAATCATGGAAAAAAGAACTGATTTGAAGCTCAGTTCTAACTGATAATTACCCTAACAGAAATGCAAAAGGATGCACAGCTTGCCTTGAAAACAGCTGAAATTGTTGAACAACATGAGCAGTGGCACAGTAGAAAACACACAAAGGGAATTCACACTCAGAAGCTTTTAAGCTTTTGTATATACACACACCAGGAAAACCAAACAGGAACTTAAAGAGTAATTTCAACTAAAGCTTTTGAAATACTTTTTTTTTTTAAATAATCCACATTTTAGGTTTGGTTTCCACTGTCCCCTTAAATGGAAATTAAAATTTTACTAAAAAAAGCTCAAAAATGTTTCCGTTCTCTTTCCGTTTGAGGTTGTGGTCTGCATATTTACCTTTCTGCTACTGAAGTTCTTCAAAACAGAAAACAGAGGGGTGGGGAAATTCCAATTTTTAGTATAATTTTTCCCAAATCAGTTCAAAGACATATTAAATGCTGAAGGTGTTACATTCTCCCCGAAAGCAGAAAGAGGAGTGAGTTTGCAGGACTGTCAACCCTTCTGCAATGAAATCCAGACCAATGAAACCTGCTCCCTGCAGAGCTCAAGATCACCAGGAGAAAAATGCAAGCGACACCCAGACTGCAGACTTAACCTAGTTGTCTTACTGGACAGGCTCCACCAAAGCACTGTGTGCAAATGCAATACAACTGAATGTAGAAAACTGCTTTGGGCTCTGGTAAAGGCTAGCAATTCACTTCTAGAGAGGGCCTAGGACCCTCTGCTCCTTCCTTCCCAAGCAAAACTATTAGGACACATTAAAGTAGGTTTCTGTGAAAACAAAGGGGCAAATTTTAATTTCCCCTCTGGATTTGGACCAACGCCTGCTCTTTCATGATGACATACGTAGAATTAATACCTAGTCACTCAGGCTAGGAAATCAAAACCATCACCACACTGCTCTTTGCAGGCTTCTGGGAGTGGTGAGGTCCTGACACAACCCTGATGAGCCAGGATGGGCCTCTGACTTGACCACCACCTTCCAGGGCAACTCTTTCCCAAATACCTTATGATTTCTCCTGATTTCATAATTATCAGGTCTAAAACCCCTACATAAAACAATAATCAAAAAGAAAACACACACACACTATAAATAATGCAGCATTAAAACACAGCATACAAGCACTAGGGGAAGAAAAAAAAAAAAGCACACTATTTCCATGAATCAGGGTTTCCAGCACTCATTTATTTGTATCAAGGAAAATAACATGTGTCCACTTAATTTCTGTGGTAACTGTATAGCAAAACAACTTTCTTTAAAGACACTTTTAAATCACTTAAGCCATCATTTTATTACTACCTGACAGGTCAATATTAGATTGCTTAAGGAGTATTGTTCCAATTTATACTCAGTATGTTGGATATAGTTTCTAAAAAGCTTTTATTTCCCTATTGGTATTCATATTCTTGTGTTGATTTTCCTCTAATAGAAAATTAATAAAGGATTATTTCTTTCCGATTATGGTCTATATGGTAATGTGAAAACTGAAGGCTTGACACAACTAAAGAGCCTGCAGTAAAAGAAAGCTAAATGTTGCAGTAGTGGGAGTAGATAATACACAGTTTTCAGATTAAAATGAAGCATCTATTCAATTTGGACCGGTTAATAATTACATATCTTAATACATTCTCAAGACAGAAATCCCCACTGAAGATATGCATCAATATTAGGTTAGACAGCAACATAACAAAACCTAGAAAAATAAACAACTTAAAAGCTTGAACAACAATTTTGTAGATAAAAATTTCTGTATGTATGTATGGCTGCATATTACTCCCGTTTCACTAGAAGTATATTACTAACTTATAGCTATAAGTAAAATGAAATGATTGTATAGTTATATCATTGTAAAGATTAAGGGGTTGGTTTGTTTGGTTTTTTTTTGAGAGCTATACAGAAAGTCTGTCAAGTAATAATATATTTAAGAACAGCCATCCAAACAACTGTAAGGCTTCTAACATAAGTTAGAGAAACATTTCACATTTCCTCCCTTCTCAGATGAAAACTTTCCTTAAAAATATCATTTTTCATACATAGTAAAAGACATTAAAAAACCTGAAGGACACAAGTAGTGAAGACACACATGAAACAGGAGGATGAAAAGCAGGTACGATACCCAGCCACTTGAGCAGGGTTTCATAGTTCTGCCCTGGAGCTTCCAACAGAATTTGGGCATCGAGGTCTGGCCAGGATAACAGTTCCTCCCCTTCCCATACTAGGAAAAGGGAGTGGATTTCTGAAGCATGGCAGATAGAAATGACTACTTGCAGTGTTATTCCACTGAGAGGAAAAGTCATCATTGTTCTAGGAAGCACAAAACAAGTAACTATAAATTAAAATACATATTTACTTGAGTGCTGACAGCAACTATTTCTTTGCTTTGACTGCTCATTGTTTTAGAAAAACAGCCAGGCAAGTTTTGTTCTCCTATCAAGTGCCAAATGATAACACAGAAGCTTCTACTAAAAATTTATAGTGTTGATTAATTTGCTAGTTCTAATTTCCAGTCAAGTTCTGTCATGTGTACACATCTTACTCCCCTAAACATTAGAAGAGATAGAACCCACTGCTATTGATTTCTAATCTGACGCAAAACCCATTGAAGTAAAGACAATGACTAAATTATGCAGAATATTTATTTACATGAACTGAATGAAACTAATAGCCAAATTGTATTTCTTTAAAATATATCTAGTTATTACATCAAAATTTTTTTCTTACCTCACTTCGTTTGTATGGGTCAATATTTTAACTTCAAGATTTCCATCTTAATAACCAGTCATTACTGCATATTACACAGATTAATTTTTTTCCTCTATAGCAGAATTACAGTAATTAACTTTGTACCAATTACCAGGGTGTATATTAATATTCATATACTTTAACAGAAAGAACGATCTTGAAATCTCACAGCAGGGATGGTTGAAATGATTCATTAATGTTCTGCACAGGTTTCTTTTCTAATTCATTAAGAAAATATTAGCATAATCATGTGAAATTAATTTTCTTAAAAAGGTTGATATAAGCAAGGGATTAAGGGGACTGCTGCTAATACAAGAAACATGGCTTGCACCACACTCTCCATCTCCAGAGGCCGACTATCATATTTGATAATGAAGAAGAAATCAGAGATAGATGGAGCCAGTTGAGCTGAGGATTTCACTTTCACATAAAAAAAAGTCTCATGCATCCTGTTCTTATATTTCTGGTTTTTTGACAAGACAGAGAAAAAAAAACATTTTACTCAACATGAACAAAAGGCTGGAAGAAAATAAAATAAAGTGATAGGCTACAAATGAGAAAAGGATCCAGAGAATGGAATATCTAATGATAATAAAAGGTGAAGAGAAAGTTCAGCAAAGAGAGGAAGAAGTGATCCAAGTAGACAGGACTGGAGAGTGACAGTTAAAAAAAAAAAGATTTAAAGGAAAACAAAAAAGCAATCTCAAAAACAAACGGCAGTGAGAGTGCAATAGACCTCATTCATGGATTCACGTAAAAAGGCATTTAAGGTAAGAGGACATTAAGATATCTTGTGCTATAACCCAAAGTGCCTCTTGATAAATCCAACTCTGGTGGATCTATTAAAGAAGAAGGGAAAAAAAAAGAAAAAGAAAAAAAATGGAAAAAAGTGAGTTCTGGAGCCTACACTGAGTGAGAATAATGTCACCGAGACAAACCCAGGAAAATGTGTGCTGTGAGCCAAGTTGAGGTTTGTCACTACTACGTTACATCCGGCATTGCTATTCCATTTTCCTCATGGTGACCATTCTTTCAAGTCAACTTTTTAGCTCTGTAACAAAATCAAAGTTCATAGCACCCGAATGTGCTCCAGAGACAATAGAGAATTGGACCTCTGCTAAGGAAGGCAATTAAAGGTTTTTAATCTTCTTTGTGAGGACCATATCAGAGAGGTGGTTTGTAACCGAAGGGTATGCAAGGAGTTCATTACAAAGATCTACGTAATTCTCCCGCTCAGGCTCTTCCTTCACATCTGCTCTGGCTGCAATAGGCCCTGTTGGACCAGAAGGCAGCTCCTCGCAGGATGGGAAGTCCTGCACACAGTGGCATTTGAAGTTGGATATTACATCATTACTAATGACTTTTTGGCACTGCAGCCTGAGCTACTCCACCTTCATTCCCACACACTCCTCACACACAGAGTTTCCTCCTGAGTAGTTATAGGCCTTCAGAAATGCAAAAATGATGATAACCCAAGGATGTAGGTGGAGTTCAGATCATATGAACCTAGACCTGCAAAAGCATGTCCATTTTTGGGTCCACTTCCTTTCCAAAACCCAGCATTAAGCCTTTGGTTTCCTTCAGCAAAGGAAGAGACGAGGCTGTGCAGAGCAGTACATGTAGATGTACCCGCATGGTCTGAGAGCATTTGAGTACTCCTGGCTGCCTGATCAGAGTGAGAGCTACCAAAACTCCCAGAAACACACATGTGTCTTCATAAGCAGAGAAACACACAGGTATTGTGGAACACATTGAGTGCTGTAGAAAGAAATAAAAAAGTCTGGGTCCTTAATAGACCCAACCGACCTTCCTGACCTGAACAGATGAGCTCATTTGTCCATTAAAGCTACTGCCCAGCTTTTCCAGCTGTGCCTACTTCCTTACCTCTTTTCACAAAAGCACCTTATCTAATACTAACAGAAATAATTACAATTTTTTGTTATCATTTTAGAAGTTACATAGCACTTGGATCTCCATACCAAAAAAAAAACCATGGACTTAACTTCAGCTTTGACATCCTGAAAACTAATTTTTTGTAGTGCAGTTTTGCATCAGTGATGTAATCATTAAACCTTGGTACAACTTCCCGGTGCATTCCATTATTCATCCTCACTGAAATTATTATTCTATGGCATATGAAGTCCAATCTTTCATAAGTAAATTCTATGCACTAAGTTCCACTAATTTATCACAGACATCAATTAATTCTTATACGTGTTCATAGAAGTCAATCTATTGATGTGAAAGAGTCATATCTCACTTTAAGCAGCAAATCTATACATGTAGACAAGGAATACAGTACAGTAAGGACCTATGCTGTGGCAGGGGGCAGAGGGAAGGGCACTGTTGGATGAATGTACAATTGAGAGGGACAAAGAATGGCCAGTGAAATTCATCCCTGCTCCACATTAATCCCATTATAAAAAATACTTTACAAGCTTTTTTCTTCTTTTCTAAATATTGCTTTAAATCTACAGTCTTCAACTTTTTTTTAAATCTTTATTTTAAACTTTATTCTTTATTTATTTAAATGGCAACATAATCAGTTCCTCCCCCTTAACTTAAACTTTCAATAATTCTTTTCTTAAAAAAATATTATTTTCAAACCAATATTTGTAGGTACAAATTCAGACCTCCAGGTATTTCTCAATAAAGTTCATATATAATTATTTTTTTTCCTTTCCCTTATAACCTCAATATTCTGGTTATATCTGCTGAGTGAGATCATTAAACTCAGCTATTTTAGTTTTCTACCTCCCACAATTTTCTGTCATTTTAAGTAAAGATAACTGCCTTTAATACAGAAAAACAAAACACTTGATTGCTTCCCCTAATTTTTCCCAATTTACCCTAATTACCAAGGCTTCTTAAAAACCTCATAACGTTTTTTTTTCCTGAAGATTTTTTCATCCAAACAGAAGTAATTTACAGTAAAGCTACAGTTCTGAAGGCTTTTTATTTATATGGATAATGTTCAGTTCAAACATATAACAAAAATCCTGATTTTTGTATCGCCATCTCTTATTGATGGTTTCTGAATTAGGAAAGGGAATACACTCAAAACATACTCAACGGCACCCTTCCGTCCTTTTTCTCCCACATAGTCTCTCTTGTAATGCTTTTTTCTTACAACATTTGTTTGCTTGCTGGTGGGAAAGTATTTTTACTGACATGAAAAACTTCTTTATCAAAGAAAGATCATCACCAGGAAAAGCTATGCAGATTACCTTTCCCACTAATATAATCAGAAAAAGTTAGGAAGCCATGTATAAACCTCTTAAATGTCGTTTCATGAAAGTAAGTTTTCTTTAAAAAGAGCATAGTTTCCTCCATTTTTATTAGTATTCTATTGCTTTTTGTCTGTTATAAAACTCAAGCTTTTCACTTCATCTAATAACAATGTTAGCAGGATTTCCATCCTAATTTATGATTAACTGATATTACATAGAGATTTATTTCAAATTGCCTTTGAACAACTAGACAGCTTAAAAGGAAAGGGAAAAAAAACCAAATCAAGTCCCACACCACATACAGAAAGGTGAAAATTTCAAGTGCTCTTAAAGAATAAAGATTAAACTCCATTGCTTTGCTGGTAAGTGGGCCAGCAGCCACAGAGGTAATTTATTGTAAAGCCCTAAGCAGATCTAAACTTCTGTTACCTCTTTAAAGCCTTGTGAATGCTTTAATTATAGCCATTCTATGAATAAAAGTGATGCAAGTCAAAAGGAAGGCTGTAGTTTCAAAGACAAGTTACATAAAAATAGCTTGACGCTGCAAGGCGCCACCATAACAATAAGCACAAAAAAAAAAAGAAGAAAAAAGTCATGGGTAACAAAGGGCCTAGCTTTACAGAGAAGCACTTGATGTTAAGTCAATATCCTGTAGTTACACAATTACTGTAGTCTGTATATGCAGAAGGGTATCCAGCTATCTAAACACACAAAGATATAATTTCAGAGCTTACATACCACATTTCCTGGCCACTGCCAAGAATTACAGCAGTAGCAAGCAACGGTAGTGAAATGCCAAGGATGTCCGCTTTAGTCACAGCACTCGGTGCTGTGCAGAGCTCACAGTGGTTTAGCACGCCTCATCCAGCATCAGAGAACTATGGCACCCGTATCTCTCGTATTTTGAGAATGAAAACATGTTTAGCCACTCTGGATTTTGCTTTGTTTTTACAAAGGCAGCACAAGGTGAAGCTGTTCAAGTTTTGTCAAAAATGCAAAAATACTGGTTTTATCAAAGTGTTCTTCACTGGTTACTATGTCTTTGCTGCATCTTGCTGAGCTTTGTAGAAGTCCCAGATGCCAAGCACAGGAGGTCGCTGTGCTGCTGGTCTCTTAAGGTTTTGGTTTATCTCATCTCTGAAGTTTTAAGTGACCATTCTGAAGTGCTGGCATGAAAACAAGGGTAGTGAAACAACTCAATTAAATAATTCAATCATACAGTGTTTTCTAAATATCTTTTATCTAGACCGCTCATTTTCTTCATTTATCAGCACCAGTTCTTGAAAAATTGTGTTCTTTCCCATTCATCAACACTTCTCTGACAACCTTTTAACCAATTCTCATTCCGATAATCCTATTAAAATCAGCAAATCCGATTTCCATTTTTTATGTCAGCTAGATCTTCCCTTGAGAGCCTGGACCATTCTTCATTTCTAACTTATGCTTCTTGTTCATTAAGTCTTTTATGAAATCATAGTTCAGCATCTCCTTGCTCTCTCTGGAAGTTTTTTTGCTAACTATTTTCTCCCTACTTGTCTACAGTTTGTCATGGTTTTTGTGGGTTGTTTTGTTGGGTTTTTTGGAGGGCTTTTTTTTTTTTTTTCAAGAATGCATTTCATCCCACATCTTGTATCTGAATCAAGCTGATATCAGCTAGACACAGGTATCTTGATATAGCTGAAAATGCCTTACACTGAAAAGATAACCAAGAAAGTTATACCGGAAAGCGCTCCACCTAACTATGCAACATTTAATAAAGCAGACTACCAAGGGCGTGCAAAAACCATCTTGTTTCAGAATGCATTCACTCAGTCATCCCTCTCCAACATCAAATATCATATGCATCAACAACCACAATCCTTCATTCGTGAGGTCATCTTCAGCGGTTACAAAATGAAATAAGGAAAATAAAACCGTAGAGGGTAACAATTTCAAAGTATCTTACAAGACGGATACCAAGAACAAGATACTGGGCATAGGCTGACCTCTGCTTAGTTACTTTTAACACATTTCAACAGTGCCTGTGCACAGTTAGTTGGTATTAGCTATCAAATTCCTAACTTGCATCCTACTCTACTGTGAAACACAAGCACCTAGTATCTACTGCAAATGACATCTCTGCAGGCACAAGCTTTTAGTGTTGATTAAGGAGAGAACTATTTAATTAAGTATTTTATCTCAATAAATTATAGGAAAAAAAAGTTATGTTTTCATACAGAAGAACCCAGGAAAATGAGATAATCAATAAATTAATATCAAAAAGTAAAAGGTAAAATTTTATCAGTGAATCAAATACTGGTTCAAGAGAACATAAGAAGTGCAAGTTACAGCCTACTTTTCAGTCCACCAAGGATCTTGCTTTAAAATCTGGAGGTGTGAATTAAGCATAAAGAAAATATGCAACGAAAAACAAGTTACAATAAAAAAACCAAACAACAACTATAAAACTGATGCTATGTACAGTAAGAAGGCCACCTTTCCTAACAGCAGATTTTGGAGACTGGTGAAGCCTCACAGACATACTGATGCACATCAAATGGATTGCATCAAATTCACCAAATACACAATAGAATCATGATCCAGGAAAGTACTTTCCTGATTAAGTATTCCTTGAAATTATGCTAATGACAAAGGTTTCTCAACATACAGAAGTGTAGTAAAGGAGCAATTTGCTCATATGTCATTGTAGACAACCCAATTAAAAAGTCTGTTTGACATTCAGTAGGAGACAAAAAGCTAGAAATGGGAAGTTCTATTAAAAATGAAGGAAAATAGTCTTAAAACAGAATTTTCAATTAGATTTCAGGTGCACTCTGACATCAAACTACTGTCTGATTTTGGTTGTCATATTTCTAGGAACGGAGCACTGGAGAAGGCTCATCAAGCTAAAAGGTTAAGAGTAAAACAAAAAAAAAGTCATTAGAACTTTAAAAGTACTAGAAATGAGAGAACAAGCAGCCAAGTACCAGGTACGAATATGCAGGCAAAATATGTTTTTTTTCCTCTCACTTGCCAAATAGAACTAGACATAGCAATACATCTAAAAATAATAATTTTTAAAAATATATTCTATTAGTATACTGTCACTGTGGTAAAATAACAATCTACAGAAGTTTCAAAAGTGTGAGCTGATATTTTTAAGAGTATTAAGTACATCATCCACAGCTAAATGAGCTTGGGCAGAGACATTAGCTAACATGCATCTAAAAAAATGAGCAACAGTGTAAATTAATAGTTAAGCAGACATTTTATTAGGGTTATTTGATCATATCACTACAGAAGCTGTAAAGTGTGAACCCAGAAGCAGGCACACCTCATCATAGCTGCTGCAGCACACCCACATTCTGCAGGCATCATTTTCTGCACTCTTCTTCCAACATCCCTCATCTCCCATGACAGGGTAGGAATACATATTGCCATTTCTACCATATATTACCACTCTGTTATATCACTCAGCTTCCAGCCTGAAGACCTTTAGAAATACAGTTTTCTGTGGTCAAACCCCTTCCCTCTCTGGAACTGCCTATTAATTTCTAGGTAGGTTTTCATCCTAAACCACTTTGCATCTCAAAGGCAATAAGCGTCGAAGGTTCTGGGTGGATTCAAGAACTCCAGTCAGCATAACTTATCCATTGCAGTGTTTATAATCTTTTTTTGACTCAACATTGTAAATTCGACCTCGCAGGTTTAGATTTGGGGTGGGGGTTGTAGATATTGTTGGGGGCGGGAGGGTGCATTTTTTTTTTTTTGTTAGTTTGAGTTTTGATTAACTCAATGTGGCAATACAATCCAATAGAAACAAGAATAAATTAGAAACTAACTCTACCTCAGCCCATGAATTGGACTGGAACTGCCACTTGAAAAATCTTGATTCTAGAAAGCTACAGTTCCCTCATAAATGGACACATGCGATATGTATGCTTGAACTTCATTCTTTTCTTTGCAGCCATCACCTTGAACAGATAAATCCAAACATGCAGAGGGGCAGGTGGCTGTGCAGCTGTAGATGTCACTATGAAACAGATATGATCAGGTTAGATTTAGTGATGATCCAGAAAGGAGCGAATTAGAGGTTATAAAGGTGATTGTGGGCATTTTTCACAACCTAAATGGCATTTAAACTAGGTAAATGCCCTTATGCAAATTTGGGCCACTTTGCAGCTTCAATAGAATAATTTCAAACCTATTTAAAACAATCTCAGAACATAACATTACCCCATTGTTCATTTTCATGAAATGTGGGATAGTGTCATGGTTTATAACAAACCATTACAGATAACAGGACACAATTGTCCTGCATATTGTCATTACTGGAGACATCACATTTTACAGTGCAGTTGCTCAGAATAACATATTTCAGCTTACCAGAGACAACAGGACAGTGGCAATTTCTTTCAGCTATTTTTCTTCCTGTTTGCTAGCCTCACAATTTGTTATCAAGACACTTTTTGGCTGTTTACCTCTGAGCAGCTCATTCTTACAATATATGACATTACAAATAATCCAGCTTCCCCTTGCATTATTACATCAGTGTGCAATAGAGAAGCGACACATGGCACATTGTGGGGTTATTAAATCACAGTGCTATCTCCACAGCTGCCACAGACATGCAAACAAACTTCTTTTTCCCCTCTGTTTTTTCATTTACCTTCACGTTTCTCTCCTCTTTCTCCCTCACTTTGCTCTATGTTCTAACATAGATAAACAACAAAACAAATGACTTCAGAAGAACATGTGTTATTTCTTAAGGGTTACATTAATCTAAGGTAAAATTAATGGCAAAATCCTCATTGACTTCAGAAGTACCAAGACAATTCCTGCAAACTTACACAGTGAACATTGCATCATTAGAAGTTCCAGTGTCCTCAAACATCTTAAAATGAGTTTGCACCCTTGCAATAGTATCTAACCATTCAATCCTACTGACAGAGTCACACTTAGTGTAAATCTAAAGCAATTCCAGACTCTAATCCCCAGTTGGAAAAAAAAAAAAGTACATTTTTATGGGAAAGAAGGAGATAGATTATCAGCCAGTCTTAAATACTGGTACAGGTTCTTCTGGGGCTTTTGTGTGACAGAGACACCCAAGATTGTGCCAATAAGTACGGGAAACAAAAGCAATGTAGTAGCATTAGCACTTAGATCCACTAATCAGCCTCCCTGGAACTGGGATATACTGATTTTAGCAGAGCACTGAGAGCTGGATTAGTTGCCACGTTTCTATTAAGTTGTTTGTTTTATGTTGTTGATAAAAACAGTTTTTTTCCATCTGATGTCCGCTCCTCTGTAAAAAAAAAATAATTTTGTTTTCATTGGTTTTTATGCACAAGTATTTCCATTACCAAAACATGCAGCTTGATAGCCTTTTTGTCTTTAATCACTTATGAAAAATTGAGAAAAGGGTTGTTAATCCATGCCTAGAAGTTCCCACACATCAAGAGTTGTTAAACTGCCTAGATGTGCCCAAAGATCAAGTTCAGGCAGATCAATATGGGAAGAGAGAGTGGAGGGAAGTCTGTTGGATGGTTTTGGTTTGAGTTTGTTCTGTGGGTTTTGTTTCTGGTTTTGGGGAGGGTTTTTTTTTTTGTTTGATTTTTTTTTTGTCACTAGCCTTTTCAAGATTGCTTCTTACACAAAATAGTGACCTGAAATTTTCAGATAT
This sequence comes from Chlamydotis macqueenii, assembly GCF_036417535.1. Lineage (NCBI taxonomy): Eukaryota > Metazoa > Chordata > Aves > Otidiformes > Otididae > Chlamydotis > Chlamydotis macqueenii. Next base: position 9,559,755 of record NC_141561.1, read on the forward strand.
CAGTCTAAAACATAACATAAAATGAAACCCTCTGAAGAAAGAGGCTGAACAAATGCACTGCAAGTGCCAGGTCACAAAAACTTGACCAATTCTGACACAGTGGAGTTTTTTCCTCTTCCTAATCCTTTTCACCAGCAGGATCTTTTGGGCTAAAGGGATTAAATTCAGTATTTTTGTAAAGGTCAAAAGTACCATTTCTAAAATGTGTTCAACTTTCTTCTTTGCTTCTTTTGAATGGTGCATAAGAGAGAGCAACTGTACAGGCTCAAGTTCCCATTTAACATACTTTTGACATTTTGCTCCTCTGGTAATGGAACAAAGGGCAGCCAGTTAACTTCACCAAAGCTTGCAAAGGAAAGATGTCAACAGAGCTTAGATCATTTCTTTAGAGTTGACATTAATCTTCAGAATGTCTGGGAGGAAGTCACAGGAAGTGTTTTGTCATGTCACTTTAAAAAAAATATTTTACTTTTTTAATTCAGTGTTCCCTGATAGACCATAATGCTGTATTTCAATCTATTTAATAAAGCTGACTCTCCGTGCTACTACAGATTATTTCAAAAGCTCTCTTAAAACACTAAGTAGCATCTGGGATCTGCACAAAGGAAAAAAAAATTATCACCTAATCACAGCACCATTGAATCCCAGAAATTAGAGACAGAAAGGAAGATCCACTCTATCCCCATGCCAGTAAAGGATTGCCCTCTAGAGTACACTTTCTACTTATTTTTCACATCTAATTTTAAACTGTCTCAAATGATGGGTCTTTAACCACTTCTTATTCTTCTCTTTTGCATTCTGAATTTACCATCATGAAGCTTTATCACTGCATTCAGCCCACATTTTATTTTTCTTAAATTTCATCCCATTATTCTCAGCTATACCCCTCTGTTCCTCTCCATAATAATTCTTCACCATCATTGGTCTTTACCGAGCAAGTATTTCAAGATAGCTATCATGTCCTTTGCTTTATTTGCATATCCAGTCTAAATATATTGCACTCATGATATTGCCCTATAAATCAGATCCCTCTAGTCACTTAATATTTCTGGTTGCTCTTCTATAAATCTCCTCCAAACTGCACACATCCCTGGTGTGGCAACAGGCAAAGGCATGAATTTTGCCTGTGTGTTATGCTCAGCCTAAAGTCACCAGAGCAAACCCTGGTGTTATCCTGCTAGTCTCCAAGAAAAAAAAACAAAAACAAAACACTTTTGTTGTCATTGCTGTTCTCTGAGCCCTGTGTTTTAGCTTGTCACAGGAGAAGGTAGGACTGAATTTGTGGCAAACCCAGGCATCAATCTGGTCATAGGTAAATATGCTTTTTAGCAAATGAAATATTAGCATCTTTAATTAAGAAGTTTACACCTGTTTGTACTAGTACACTTTCTCAAGTATAATTTTCCTTTTTTTTTATAATTTATTGTTATTGTCATTTGGATTCATTGTTCTTTGGAGTGGAGGAAAAAAGTCCACTTCAATTGATTTGAAATGTATTCATATACATAATCATTTTATCCTGAAAAAATAATCTTGTCTACAAAAGATCAAGGGAGCTGGCTTTGGGAAAGCTGGGGGTTGCACAGTCAGCAAGACTACTAAGGTAAGAAGAAAAAAAAAAATACAACCTTAGCTGAAAGATAAGAAAAATCAACTCAATGCACCAAGGCAGAAGACAGCCCATCCTCAGGAAATGTTTGTTTTCCTTTGGAGTAGCAAAAGGCACTATTTCCACATAGCTGCAAAGCTTAGAATGATATATTTAAAAAAAAAAAATTTAAGATCAATCTTAGAAGCACTTGTTGGCTAATTTCACTAGACATCTTTGAAGTCTCAGAGGTTTCCAGCAGGACTCACCACTACATTGTGAGCAACGAGCTGGCAGGCTTAGAAGAAGCAAGGAGAAGTGATCAAAATCCTGGAAACATTTCATAAGTATCCCATTATACTCCAACAAAGCTATTAAGAATTTGGTAAATTAGCGAGATGTGGGTATTTCTTTTCTACTATATGCATTTTCACAAAACATTGTTTCTATTTTATATCTGCAAGCAGTAAGACTTCTTGCCTGACAAGAATATGCTGTGTAACTGGAGTGAATTTCAATATTGCCAGGTTTGATTTTCAAGCACAAAACCAACACGGATGATTCCCTCTGTAAGTGCTGTTCATATCGCTGCATAAGCTAGAAAATTACAAACACCTCAGGGTGTCAAGCCAGCCTTCTTTATCTGTCCCGAAATAAACATTTTGTAAAAGTCCAGAAATATCTCACAGCTATTTAACACTTTTGGTCTCTAAACAATAGTGATTGATTTTGTTTGGTCTGGCAACCACAAATTATCCCATAATCATTTTATCCTGCCAGCCATACTCCTATTGACTTGCTTGCAGTTTAAGAAGAAAATTCAGTGATTGTAATGAAAAATGGAAAGGGCTGGAGGCAAATAAAAGTTCTCTCTGCTGCTGGAAATGCATCTAGTTTAATTGTCTATGCAGACTAGGCTTGTTTTTTCTGTGAAACTAAAATGAATCTAAAAATAAAAGTGCACTCTCCTCTCCCTTTAAACTTGCCTTGCAACCCTCCAGGGCTTTATTTCCTCATTTTTCCTGATTTATGACAAAAGAGAAACATTACTGTTGTCTGTATGTTTTTCCTCTTTTTTTTTAAATATAAAATTATCTGAGGACATGAAAAACAGAACCTATAATTCAAACCTTCAGACACTTAAAAGAAGCTTTGACTTACATAATACGGTCAAGATTAAAATGGATCAGGCTAGGGCACAGTACAGCGATGGCCACAGAAGTTTATACATTTCTTAGGTGGCAGGTTGGTGTGCTTTGCCAACAGGCTCAGGAGTCTAAAGACCAGATAAGGACATCAAACATCCGGCTGTTGAACCTTATCAGGGACCATTATCTTCTCTACCATACAGCATATTCATCCTTTTGGACCGCAGAGGATGCTTTCTAAAAGAACTCTTACCTATTGCAGTGAATTAGGTCATTGCAAACAGCGCCAATGGCTTCTGCTTTCCCTGCAGTACAGTATAAATTTGCCTCCAACATCTGAATTACATAGCTTTAGTATGTGACATGGATTAGGGAGTGATTTGTAGCCTGTGGTGCTACAGCAGATGCTTTTGACTACCTTCAGCTGATGGGGATGACAGTCTTTCAGGCTAACATTCCCGGGATGGAAAATCCCTAGCAAACCCTGGTCAGAAGTCTTCATTAGGAAAGTCAGAGCCTCTTACTCTCACCCTGCCTCCAGGAACACATAAACAGGCAATAAGCTACTGGAGGTAGTACAGAAAATGGCACTAGGAGTTCACATTGCCATGAAAAGGCATGTTTTAGTAGGCACGATAGCGTTAGGTTGACAGTTGGACTTGATGATCTTGGAAGTCTCTTCCAACCTTAAGATTCTATGAAAACAAAGTAGATTCCTCCCTTTTTCTTCCAAAATTATTTTCAAAGTTTCACATGACTTCATAGATAAGCTGTTCCTCGAAAAATATTTTTCAGGGAATTTATTACTAGGGAGGGAAAAACTGCTTGTGTTCACCTAATCTCAGAGGCATTGTCTGTGAGAGCACCTGTGACCAGGCTCTGCAGGTGCCTTGGGTATAAGTGGAAAACACCAGGCCAATGTGGAAAAAAGTTTTTGTTGAGGGACAACACATGAAAGACTCCCATAGACCAACAAGCTCAGGAAAATAGCAATCTTGTTGAATCCATGAGAACTGACAAACTCAGAACACCGAAACTTGGCCAGATCTGGACAAGACCATCAGAATGCCCCAACATCAGTGACAGGCAGGACAAGAAGTTTGTACAACATCCAGGACAAAGTGATGTCTGCTGTGTGCACAGACTACAGGAACACACCTTGTGCTTTACTCTGTGTCTATCTGAGCAAACAGCCAGGGAGCTGCAAGCCGCTGCTGCAACTAGGCTGAACGTGTAAGTCAATGCGATGTGCAAATTGCTTTCTGCCTGTAACAGCAGCTTTAGTCTATGAATAGTAATTTAATAAAAGGTGTTCTAATAATATTACTTCTGATCTACATCTCCATTCCCAGCAAAACCCCCCATTAGAGAAAAGGGAATTTCTAACACTTACATTCAGTCCAGCTATAACTTTACTAGATTTTGATTCCTTTATGGTTCTCCAATTTCCTATCAGCAAGATAACCCACAGAGCACTTCCCTAAAACAGAAGGGATATGCTTGCACTGACTGCTGGTAATATATCATATTTAAGAAGCTTCGTTCAAAAGCAGAGGTAGCCATTTAAAAGGAATTATTGGATCTCTGCTCTTAAAGACCTCATAAGCTGGAAGGAAGCAAAACTTTAAGTGCAATAAATCTATCTTTAATGTCAATACAAAACTCATTGCTATGGTCAAGAGCATTTCAGAGGAGTTTAGGAGGTTCAGAAGCAAAACACTCCCTGGAAGTTCCATCAAATGCAGCTGCTATGTCAAGCCAGCAGTTTTGAAATGCTCTATTCAGGGAAAATAGCGAACAGCTATGGTCTATCAGACTCTTCCAAGCAATCCAGCCTGACAGCGATTCAGCAGCTGCTGCGGCTTCAGCCAGCCCACAGTAAGCAGAGCCCCCTGCGCCCTCCTTGTGCCCCTTTGACCATTACAATTTTCAGCTTCTTAGACTCTACAGTCAGCTGTTGAGGACGGACAAACAACCCAGTGTTGAAGGATGATCATACAGCTGACACACAAATTTAACTTCTCACTGTACCAAGTCACCCAGCAAAAAGATCTGGAAATAATATTTTTTTTATTAGGGTTCTTTGATTTTCATTACAGTTTACCCTGCATGCTACATGGTATGCTGGTAAGATGGACCTAAGTTTCTAATTACCACAGGACTATACTTCTGCCATCACAAACAGCTAGAACCAAGCAGTTTCCCTGTAGTATTTTCTGAAGTGTTGAGGAGTCTCAGCTGCAGATGATCTCCTCTTAGTTATGCACAAAGCCCTTTGAAGATTTGAAGTAACAGGCAAGCTTTAAGAATGAACAGAAATAGCTCTAGTGATGACACTTTAATCAGTCCTCTGCCTCTAGATCTATGGAACACTGAAGTCACACGTCAGCACTTAAACTGGAGTTCATTAGGTGGGAGGACTCTAAGTGCATTTTGGAATCCTGATACTCCACTTCTAGTTTTCTTTTAAGGTTAGGATAAAAGGTTGACAGTGCAATTAATCTTTCACTAAAATGGAAGCTTCAGAAGTGTGTTAAAACACAGAAACGTTTTGTTTTGTTTTTTAAATCCAAATATTTTAGTGTTCCTTCAAATTAAGTTATTTGTATTAGTCTATTGAAATGAAGCAAAGTGAAAGTTGATTCAAAAAAACTCATCTGCATTTTCATATAATATTTACTGAAATTGTGGTATGCTTTTTAAAAATTTTAAGCATATTTCCTGTACAATGATGGGCACAGTCATCTTACCCACATCATAGACCAAGCAGTAACAGTCTGGAAAAATGGAAGCTTTTAGCTCCAGAAAATGTTTCCATGAGGCAAGGTAACAGGGTTATTAAATGTGATTCAATTTTTGAATCAACAGGGAGTACAGTTTCCAAATAAGTAAATAAGGCAATAGGGAGGTATCATGGGTAGCTCTTCCCTCTCACCACCATCAGGACTGAAATCTACCCAAAATCACTTTTTTTTAATTTCAAATATCTTTGAGGGTGACAGCCCTTTCTCTCAAAGGAAAAGGCTGCGAAGTGGAAAGCTGACGGTGCACCATTGTGATTCTGTGTCACTAGGATTCTTGTAACTGCACAGGATTTGACCACAGTTTAAACTGACAAATGTCATCTGAGAGCCTGGCTTTAAGTGGGAAGCACTCAGCTAAACTCTGACAGGAGCAAAAAGACAGCAAGTGCTGCTGTTTAATAAAGAGCTCTTAGCAGCTGGACAGTATCAAAGTTTCAGGAAATCTAAATAAATGGCTGTTAGAACTGCAATTTCTCCACTCTAAGTAGCCAGACTTATTTTCCTTGCCCTAAACTTCTCTATTATCACATCCCACAAGCTGTTCTGATGAGAAGCACTATGGACACTATGGGTAGGTACTGGGCATTTCATTTAAGCTTATTAGAAACAAGATGGGAGCACATTGAATCCCACTGCCACGAAGCAGCCGAGTGCCTCGATAGCTCCCGAGCAGCTCAGCACACATCTCGGCAGAGCGCCGAGCCCAGCGAAGCAGAACCTCGCGGCCTAACAACTAAATTATTCACCATTTGCCCAGGAAGGCTCCAAATACAACACTTCTCAGCAAGCACCTTTTCTAAAGATGACAAAGGTTATTTATGTTTCATCTTGCATGCTGCAGAAGTTATTACTGCCCTGCAGAGGCAAAATAAGTGAATGTTCTGCACTCCTGGAACAGGCACTGCTTTTGCACAATGGTATCAGAGCTCAGAAAGGCCCCGTGGTCTCTTGCATCCACCATCCTGTATTTGTCCTTTGATGATAAAACATGTCTCTGTTTCAAGGACGTTCCTTAGGGCACCATTATCACAGATACAGAGAAGGATGAAAACAGCCTGTGACTTCGTACTGCAGGTAAAGAAAATAATCAGGAAGGATATTAAAAGTAACATTGTACATCTACCTGTCTCTTCAAGAAGTATCTGTAAAGCCACCAAACAATTTGCTGGCCCACTTCTGCAGTTTGCTATGGGTGAGCTGCCGCCTGACTTACCGTCTAAGCTGGAGGAATATCCCCCTCTCTCAAGCCAAAGAACACAAAACCTGCAGGAAGGAGCTGACAAACCAGAGGGCATCGTACCCTGCTATGGTGCTGTGGGAGCTACTGCCTCTCACCTCCTTTGTGACAGACAGAAATTCTCCAGTCAACCAGTGAAATGTAACCTGCTTTTAGGCACGGCAAGAGGAAAAAAAAAACAAAACACAAAACAAAACATTGGCCTACAAGTGTGCAGAATAGAGTATTTTCAAGTATATCCAGTTAAAACACTGTGTTAAAAATTGGTAAGAAACTTTACTGAATACAATTTATTTAATTTCCATTCTTAAGTAACAGATTTTGTTCATACTTTCTAGCAAATTATCACATCTTGTTTAGATAGACACAAGGATAAAGAAGATATCTGCATTTACAGCTATGCATCAAATCCAGCCATTTTTGTTCCTTTATGATTCATGAAAGGAGTCAAGCTTTGAAGAGGAAAACCAAACAAGATAAATACAACACTTGAAGAGATACAGTCTAAAAACTAAAGACAACAAGAGGACAGAGAAGCAAGTTGCGGCAACTCAGTTTTCGCCAATCTAAGCTCCCAAGGGTTTAGCAGAACAGAAAAAGAAAGCGGCAAAAGTAACAAATAAAAGCCATTTCTGATTATTTGTGATAAAACAGGGGAACACATACTGCTAAATCACACATTCTACAGTGTTATTCTAAAAATAGACAATAAAAAATAGTGAAGTGTAGAGGAGGGATGAGTCCCATCTGCAAGTGTAAATGCGTTTTAGATACCGCTGCTGCAAAGCATTCATACCCTCACTCATTTCCTCAAAAATGATAGCAAGGAGCCACATCATGGAAAAAAAGACCATCAAGGACTATTAAACACAAAGATACAATATAATCTCCACTCAGAAAGTCCCTGAACTACAGATTGCCAGAAGCTAGAAGAGTACATCAGAGCCGCAGGCTTGATTTATTCCCACACTCTTCTCCTAAGCATCTGCTGCCAGCAGCTGCCGAGGCGGAGTGACAGGACAAGGCAGACCTTCCCTCTGTCCTGCTCTGACCCTTCTCACTTTCCAGACCAGCTGAAGGTTCAGGTTTTGAATGGTGCCCTCTAGCCCCAAAAACACCATGCGGGGGTGAGGAAGAGGATAGAAGTACTTTTATAAAATGAAGTAGAAGGGGACAGTTGTTATAATCAAAAAAAAAAGAGAAAGTATGGCATAGACAAAGAATGGTAGACAGGAAAATGAGACATGGGTTTTTTTTTGTAAAATCCAGAGGAGTAGACCTGAACAAAATATAATCCCTTCAAAGTAAGGAATATTGACATGGAATTTCCTGCCTGAGAGACACCAGAAGCATCTCCAATACAGTTAATACCTACATTAATATCACCCTTGGTTACTCATGAGTCCAACACAGAAGTTTCTGTGGTCTTGCAGAAGCATGCACAGTTTTCATAAGGATTTATGACATTTCAGTACATCTTTCTTAGCATAAAGAAGAATTTATTCTGTGCAGAGCAAATAGCTAGGAAAAGTAAGCTGTGCATGAAGGCTTTTCATAGCAAAGACATGACAGACAGGAGTACTCAGCTCTCAGCTTGGCTCCTGCACTTCCACTAAGTGCTCTCAGCAGAGCTTGAGGAAAATCCTTCAGTCTTTCACCAGTCTCTGGATAACGCGTTAAGGAGGATGAGGAAAAAGAAAATAATTCTTCACTTCAATTCCCATCCCTAAGCATCTCTCAGAAGCATGGAAAACAAGGTGCTTCAATGCTATAAGTGAGCAAGAGTTTCTCCACGGCTAGAGCTGCTAAGCCATGTCCATAAGGAAGAGTAATTAAACAGTTTCATGGAAATTTTTACTTATTTCCCACTCAAATTAATATTTTCTACTTTAAGCTGCAGGTGCGGCTGTTAGCTGGAGACTGCACACATGCACCAGGGATGAAACATTTTTCCCCTTCCAATGATGGGCAAACCAAGATTCAATTATAAAGACACCTCCCTTATGTACAAGGAGAAAAACTCTAGAACAAGGTATTCTGCTTAATAATATTTAATTTCCATAGAACTGCAAACACAAGAGACCTGAATTATTATTAGGATTTCCATAACTCAGGCCAGTAAGTATTCATAATTAACTGCTGCCCTGAGTAATTGTCCACAAGAATCTCTGCTGCTGTGAGCAAAGTAAAATCCACCCTAAGGAAATAATACTGTTGTTAACTTAAGTAAGTAGAATTAGAAGTATTAAAAAACCCACACAAGATGAAATACTTAAAAATCAGTTCTCTCTTTTTTTCCTTACCTTTTATTGTGGCAATTAAAAAAAAATAAATATATATGTACACACACACTAATATGTACTCCTCCAGACTCACCATGGTTTGAGTCATAGTCCTGCAGAACAATTGTAACTCAAGGATTAATTTAATGACTGCTTATATGTCATTATTTCATTAATTCTCTAGGGAGGGCAGGAACAGGAGAAAAAAAAAACAACAAAAAACCCACTGAAGAGTCATGCATCACTGGGAATGGCTAACAGTCCCCACAAATAGGGAAAAAAAAACCAAACTCAATAATATGCAACATTAGTTGTATGAGACAGGATTTTCCTTAAGTAACATGAATCACAGCTACTGAATGGGAGAAACTACTGCAGAAAGAAAGCAACAGATAATGGTGCCTGCATCCAGCTCATCCTCAAAGTAGGCAGCAGAAGGCTAACACCGTTTTGGAAGGCAGATAAAGGAGCATCTTATCTCTAACTGCTCAAAGGCAATAAAGACTCTTTACACCAAATACAGTCAATTGATGCTGAACCTCTATTGATCGGGGCAGCTGTGAAATGCTTCAAGTGCAGGTGTAATCCTGAGACACCCTGGCAGCTCACCCCTTCAAATAAGTCCACAGAGAAGCATAGCAAGGTACAGACTAGTCTTGCAGAGGCATTACAGATTCTACAGCAACAGGTACAACAGAAAATGTACAGTAATGACAACCTCCTTGGAGCAGGACATTATCATTCAATTATGCATGTATATCTAGAGGACATAGTGCCATGGAAACTGGAGAATCGGGCTGCCAAAGCTACAGCCAAGCTCACAGCAATCTATTCAGGTATAGGGGTTAAGATGGGCTCCTCTTCAACATGATTTTTCTTTACAAAAGTTTGTTGTTACTGCTAAAATATAAAAGGAGCTTTTTGTTTCCAGAAGGTTTGTTGGCACAGTTTTGCTCTCTAGTTGAGCCACAGCTCCATTACTTTGTGGTGCCCCAGTCATCTCTATCTCTTGTTCACCTACACCAGACCCACAACCCAGTAACTCAAGTCCAGCTTCTTGAGGAAGCACAGTTGATAGTGAAGAATTACAGGTTTCTATCCAAGGAGAGACTCAGTGCTCTTGGAAACACTAGAGCAGAGCAGACATAATGCAATTGAATCGATGTCAGGCAATCAAAGAAATACCTATTTGAATCCAAATAGGCAGAGTTTTATAGCCAACTGAAAAATACTGGGCCAGAAACTGATTTGACAAGGGCTCCTTTATAAGCCTTTGCACTAGAATCTTCAATTCTATGATTCATTAGTCAGTCAAATTTCTGACTAATGAATATTCTTCTATGCATATTGAACAACTCCAAACACTCCCAAAGACAAACCAAAAGAAAAATTGTATGGATTACTGCCCATGAAGAGAGTCTCCACTTCATACATTTTACATAAACCTTGTGGTTTACAGCTCGGAGAATTTTGTGCATCCTGAAAGCTCAAAAGGCTTTTACTGAATAATTATAATCTCAAAAGCACAGAGCCACGTTGATCACTGTAGTCAAAACCCTAGAAATCCCATTATTGATTAGTAAAGGCAATTGACTGACTACAACGGAATGAAGTTTGGGTTTTTTGTTGTGTTTTCTTTTAAATCAAAATTTTCTTACACTTAAATAAAAGTGTAGAAAAGAGAAAGTATTCATGAACTGATTCAAATGCCCTGTAGATCTTCATCTCCAGATGGCTGAATGATATTCTCTGGAGTCACAGTAATCCACACTGAAACACTTATTTCCCCCACTTTCCAACATTTCAAAGGTAACCTGAAGAGTTCCTCGTATGGAGCCAGCAGCTCAAGAGTCAGAGCTAGTCTAAAGGAGCAGAAGAAAAAAAAAACGAAAAAAAATTACTTTTTTTAAAAACTGTGAATGCAAGAGAAATATAAAGAACAATATGTAGGGAGTGCAGGGAAAGCAATGGAGCTTTGTCATAAGAATACATGGAGCCAAGGGGAAGATACTTAAGGAGATATTAACCAAGTCTCAGTTCTTCCCATCTGCAGTTAACTTCTCAGAAGGTTGCTGCTTTTTTCCCCCCTCATTTTGGTGCAAAAAAAAAAGTTAACAAAAATATATTTTATCTACAATAAATTGTGGAGTTCAACAGCAAAGCTTCACTGACATTTGAATCCTATTGTTTCTTCATAGGAACTGCCCATAAGGCAAGACCTGAACCTAGTTTCTAATGTATAAAACAAGCAGCACATATGCTTTTTTAAAAATTAACGTACTTTGGACACTTTAATATAAGGGAGAAAAAGGACTTAACATCTCATACTGCAAGCAGCTTTCTTATTTGTACCAGCTATTTCATGGTGATTGTAAATTAAGCTTATGTCTGAAGAGTTTAAAGTACACGCACAGAGACACACAAACTGCTTTAAGGTTAGCACTGTGATCTACAGGGCCAATACAAAGAGGACGAACACGTGTGGCGCAATGGGATTAAGTACCAGTATGGTGTAAACATCAGATCCATCCAGATAAGGAAAAGATTTGATGCCACAATATATAAATGGGTTCAGAGGAAGTCTAATTTGGAAATAAGATGTTACAGACAGAAATAGCATTAAAAAATGTTCATGCAGAGCATTTGTCTGCATTCACTATATAATCAGGACAGGCACACACTGCCAAAACAACCATGAGAATAAAGTTGATAGTGCATCAATAGAGGAAGGAAACAATCCTGCAGCTATCTGAAGATATGAAACCCATATATTATTCCCCTGTTGCATTTACCTTTCAATTGGTATGGGAAAGTACAGTCTCATGTTTCTCAGCAGTTTGTCCTATATGCAATTTTTATTTTCCATTGATTTCCTGTAGTAACCATACTTTGTGTGAAATAGCATGCAATAGAAAATAATATGTATGCCCATTTTACTGTCTCAAATTGGATTTCTGTGCTATTTCTTCTGATAGACTAGTTTTATTTCATTCCATCATTATTTTACCTTATCTGCTCTCAGTCTTCATTTTGTTTCAATGAGAAACTCATCCTTTTGCAGGAAAGGCAGCATACAATATATCCAACACTAAAAGCTCACTGAGGCTTTATTTGGAGTGCATGGTTCACAGCACACAGATGAATTTCACCCTCAATAAACACTGAAGATTTCTGGCCAAATAAGGGAGAATACAGCATGCCAGTATTCAACATTTTCTTCAAAACAGAATCAACACTTCATTTCTGAAAGTGATTTGTGGCCACATCCTATTCCTGACTTTCAATATCACCTGATATTCTTCTCAGCAGCAAAATAGCTAAGGTTATGATATTTTCTGTCAACCAACTCGTCACAGAGTCAAAGGTACTGGTAATGTAAATTGAGCTCTCAAACGATAAGACCCTTTTTCAGGAAAAAAAAAAAAACAAACCACACACACACAAAAAAGATAGCTGTATACCTCCAAGCTTTCATGTCATGTAAATCAGGATATAATCACCTACCCAGTTGTTTGCTCTGTCACAAGTATAATACATCTACCTTCTATACTTAACCCAGCCCCCTCAAACTTACCCTAAAATTAAATTCTTTAGAGAAATCCAGGGTTTTCTTCATAATTTAAATAAGGTTTCTATGTATAGGGGAATATCTAAAATTTCTATCTCCCTTAAAAAAAAAAAGTGTGATCAGGAGAGGAATCAGTAGAATATACGCTTCCCTTCAGTTTAAAAATATTTGGAGTAGAGTAGTGAATAAGTAGAATCATAGAAGGGTTTGGGTTGTAAGGGACCTTTAAAGGCCAACCCCCCTGCAAGGAGCAGGGACATCTCCAACCAGATCAGGTTGCTCAGAGCCTCATCCAACCTGGGCTTGAATGTTTCCAGGAATGGGGCATCAACCACCTGTCTGGGCAACTTGTGCCAGCATTCCACCACCCTCAGAAAAAAAAATTTCCTTATATCCAGTCTGAATCCTCCCAGAAACATCTTATATGTTATCATAGGTAAAAGGAAAGGACTTCTCAAAAAATTAACTCATAATTTTCAAATTATTTCATTTCTCATAGTGTTACTAATGAACTCTGTAATTAGGACATTCACATACCAGGCTGCCTTGAGGAGCAGGGTGCAGGGAAGCATTCACTTTTAATGTTTTCAGAGATAACTGCTCTATCCACTCTGGTCTTTTTTACCTCCTTGCTCAGAACCATTGCATCCATGGAGGTTACCTATTGCCAAGCACCAGCCAACCTCTCAAGCTAACAGGGGTAGCACCTCCATAGGATACTTCAGGCTACCTCTCTGCTCTGCACCGTATCCCCCATCCAGCTCTCCCTTAAGACATACACACCTTACTTCCCTTATGACTTCCCAAGGGCTTCTTCAGACCATCCAAGCTTGCCTCACTTGGGGATTCACCTTGGATTTTCTAACTTTAAAAGGTATTTTTATTTTTGAATACATAGCAGTATTCCCAAGCCTTGCCAAGCTGTTTCCTTTTTCTCCTCCACAAGCAACACATCTAAGCATGATTCACAAACTGCAAACACAGTCTACTATGATGAGCTCGTACTAAGCTTCAGGCTTATTAAATAACTCCTGCCTCTTAAGTCAGTCACATTCAACTGCAAATACGTCTTTCTTGGGGAGGGTTTGTTTCATTTACAGGTTGTTGTTGTTTTTTTTTTCTACTTTCTCACTATTTTAGTTTGACATCTTTTGTTATTCCCATAGACTAGAAGGGGCATCTACAGACTTGCAAACTGAAAATGAATTTCATTAGGCTCAACAGGGAAAAGTCACCATGAGATTCATCACAGTTTTGTATGAGAGAGACTAATTGACAGCAGACTAAAGACATTACACTGTTCTGATTTCATGATTCCCACTACAGCTCTGCAACCAGTTCTTTTTTATCTTGGAAAGCAGAAAATAACCATTAAAAGCAGCACCGAGTAGTCAAAAGGAAGAGAGAACTAAGCATTTATATGAACCAACCTATTGCAAATATCTGTGCTAAATCACAGCAATTTCATGCAATGCAATAATCTAACAGCTACAGTAGAAAGGAGGAAATAAGAGGTTCTTTAGTATTTGCAAAAGAATAACTGTTACTTAGTTTAAATATTAACGAGTGTAAACCTACACAGGCCTGAACTTACCAACCATGTTCAAGCATTAATTTTAGTGGCAGGAGAAACATCAGGATTTAAAACCTCAGACATTTGAGTACAGTGTAGTCATAAGTAGGAGGTTAGATACAGTCACAGGAGCTTTTTTTGGGTTTTGTTGTTTTGTTTTAAATACTGGCCCATTTTATTAGCTCTGCTCTGTCTAGTTTGGAAATAATAGCATCTTCCATGAGTAAGAGCATTAGTTTCTCCTGAAAGTCTTCCTGTTCCACATTCAATGCACGCACACCAAATTACCTAATACACAATGACAGCTGCCAAACTGCTCTTTCTTCTCCGCAAGATGGGACGTGCTTTCTACTTCAATCTGTTAACTTCACAGTCACAGCACGCCTAGTTGTCCACAAATTCTGGATCATCTCTTACATCAGCTGGCTAAAGCAGTCATTGCCACTGCAGCCCTCCTTAGCTAGTCTCAGCCCTCCACCCAGTCCCAGCAGACGCACCAGATTTGATCCTCTCAGCTTCTGCTGAAGACAAATGCACCCAACACAACTGCTCAAGACTTGCTATCTAACTACTTTCCAGCCAGCATTAAAAGAATATTTTCTGGTGGATTGGGGTGTCCGGTGGGTGGGGGTTGGGGTGGTTATTTGTTTGGTTTGGATTTTTTTGGTGAGGTTTGGGGCAGAGGGTGCTGCCTTAAAAAAAAAAAAAACATCTCACAACAACAAAAATATTAGCATGCCAGCTTCCTGCAGAGATCAGGACATTCTCAACATCTGGAATTTTAATGCAATTTAGAAGAGTCTGTAAGACAAAGAAGAGTGGGAAGAGCAGAGTATACATTAGCACTGACACTCACGATCTAGGGTGCTTTTTTAAAGCCAATTAAGTTGATAATTTGGGAACTTTCTATTCTTGTCACTAAATCGAATACAGTGACAGGTGTCACAAGAGTCCCTCACTTACAAAAACACATCAGCTAGAATAAATTAATTGCAAATCATGTGCATTGCTAACAAAGTGAGGAAAACCAGGAAAAAAATTAAAGTTCAATTGCATGTGACTTTGGTTTTTTTGGTAATTTTGAATTGTCAGTGTGATTGTAATGTGTATTTAGTTTGCAGTGCTTGTTGTTTTAGCTTAACATCACACTTCCAGGAATGCTAATGTAACATAGATGCAAGGTGGATATAAATATTTATGATGCTGAAGGAAACAACACTATTTCTGTTACTATCAGTTAGGAGTAGTGTATCAGACAGAGGAAGGACAACTTGTCCATGAAAGCGTGCAGATTAGTCACACTGTGAGATGAACCAAGCAATACTTGAGTATTACTGAGACCAAACTGATACAGCCATCACTAAGATTCCAGAAGAAGCTCATCTTTCACTGCTGACACCTTCCTGAAAGGTCTGAAGGATAATTCCACAGCGCACAGCTACAATACCCAGGGTCTCACCAACACAATGCTAGAGACAAGTATGGCAGTAGATCCAAGAACTATTGACAATGGTTTTCTATTGAAGTGATTCATCAAGTCACACCACCGTGGCTGGATCAACAAGGTGTAAACCAGCCAGTTTCTCACGCAAACAAAAAGTCAGTGCTGCCTCCATGGTGGGGGGGGGGGGGGGGGGACTTAGGCACACAGACAGACAACTCAATGCTAAATCACCTCACAAGTGGTGGCTTTTCACAGATGACATTTTTAAATGGAGGAACAATTGCTGTTAAGACAGCAAGAGCAACGATCAAAACCACACTTTGCACTAGTACTCTGATTAACAGTTGAAGGCAGAAAGCACAGACAAAACGTACATGTACAAAAAGTCTGCATAACGTTAAGAATGCTGTGTGTCTTTCACACTCTACTTGATGCCTCTGATGTAAGGGCTGGAGAAGTTTTGATAGGAAATCTCTAGAAAGGGAATGAAGGAGAGCACAAGAACCATGTTGACTACTATTAGCTGGTCTTAGGAAAATAGTGCAGTTATTTAAAACTATTTAGGATTCTCTATTTTTCTAACAGTTTTTCTTTCTCTGCATCTATCACCAATATAAACATCACACTTGGAATTATAGCACATAAATGCATGCTTTGAAGTTTTATTGTTTCTCAGCACCATGAAACATCAATGCTATTTACATGTTTATCCTGGACTATAGTTCAGCAAGTCATTGCTAATCACTTAATATTTTATGTAGACAACAATTCAAAAAAGAAAAGGAAAAAAAAAATCACAAATTCTTCAAGGACTGAAAAGCTCCACAAGACACACAAAGATGGGATTTTAGGGTCTTTTCGCTATTGCAGAAACCAACAGCTGCTGCTTCCAGGAAGCATTTGACTAGTTACACAGCCACAACGAGCAGCGGCAATCCTATTCTCCCAAATAGCTTCAACACCTTCCAAACAGAGTATATCCAAATAGAATAGCAATAACCAGTGAGCACAGGAGAAGACAAAAGACCAAGTTGCCCCTTAGGCACAAGGGAACACTGCAAAACACAGCATTCTCTCAAAAGAGAGCTCTCCACCTCTACAGAAATGAGGACAACTGCAATAGCTGTTATGCCACCTCTAGGTACAGTAACACATCCAAGCATACCAGAACTCATTCCCCTTTTTAAATAGTTGGGCAAATTTTACTTTCAAGCTGCTTAATAGGTGTATTAACCATTATTTAACAAAATAACTATACAATCAGGAACACGTGTGGCTGACTACAGTGTATTTGATGGTGCCTGAAGGACAAAAGTCAATAAATTGATTAAACATTAGTGGTAGGAAGTGGTCTTTTTTTTTTCTTCACTATAGAGATGCCTTTAAGCCTCACAGACTAACTTTATTTGCCATGGTTTTGTTCAGTAAAACAGGAAAGCTAACCATATGAGCAAACTGGACAGATACAGCAGATACAGATTAATAGCACTTAATGTCAGCACTGTCTTAAAACAGCAGATTTTATCTCAAGTGTCATGTATCTCACTACACTTAATATCTCACAGCAACTTTTTTCCCCATACTTCAGCACCCATCATAAACAGTATTGGCATAAAGAGCCAAATGAAAATTAATTTTTACCCTTCTGTTACAGGCTCTATTTGATATGCAGCCCTCAGACACTGTAGCTCTTCTTGTTTGGATAAGATTGAGCAAAGCATTCTTTTTTACAATTTGCTTAATCCGAAATTGAACCAAAACATGTCTTTTTGTCAGACAAGCAGCGATTCCGTGTGGGGAGATGCAACTGCAAATGTTGATGATGTGTCTATATGTGTAGCTTGATTAGAGGAGGTTTGTGTGCTCTCAACTTGAATAGTCTCTCTTCTGAGATCTCCGCTCAAGCCATTAGTCACAGTTAAATGAGCAACAACTTCAAATATAGAGAAAACAGATACACTTAAGCCATAGAACTCTGTGTGGGCAACGCTCGACATGCAACAGAGGTTATCCAGAGTCGAGAAAGCTTGGCTGAAGCTGTGGAAGGAGAGAGGGAGGCTCTCCTGCTCTGGCCACTGCAGAGACTGAATAGCAATCCCACCCTCCTGCCCCAGGCATCTGGGCATTACAGATGGTCCCTTCAAGCAAGCATCACATTCCACAGATCATGCTTTGAAAGCGGATTTTGCACCACTATGGTTTAATTGTAAGATTTAACACACAGCATATATCTGCTGCAGGGATTTCTGGTCACAGAGCTTTGTATTTACTCTTTGCTTCAGCGATTTCAGAATATAATCAAACTGCTGGTCTACAAAATTCAAGAATTGAGGTCCCAGAACATCTGTGCAACCTTTCTACTCTGTGTCCCCTTTATCAAGCTGATCTTCCAAGCATGATACCAATGCCCCTCACCATATATGAAATACCAAGGAGTATTGCTTGACAGCTCCCAAACATTACTGTGGTCCTCAGAGTTTTCACGGTCCATAAAATAGAAAGGATGAGTAAGAGGAAATAAATGTGATATACCAGGATAATAATAATAATAGTGTTGAAATGCAGTAATGAGAATTATTTTAAGAACTACCACTCTCCTTTTAAAGTGGGATTTCAATTCTTTTTCATACTTGTACAGTTTTGTGAAATATAGACATAGATAGCATAGTGATTTATATTCCACATGAATAAAAATAGTTCTCCATAGAAGCCTAAATTTCAAATATACCCCAATCAGAGAGAGTAAACCTCTAGGGAATGAAAGGTACAATTTTGCATATATTTGCACATGAAAGTGCACAGAACATGGGGAAGATCAATGATCACATATAACAGGAATAAATGTCATTAATCCTAATAATTAATGTAAAGTTACCACATTTGTTTTCCCATCTCAGGGTGCTGGGAGAATTTGTGTGAAATTCACCATCCCTCCCCCCCACTGAAAACTTAGTTTCCCAAAAATTATCATTTTCTCAGAAAGAAGTACTCAGCCTGTAATCTTCACTGTTGAAATGGATAGAAGGCACTGTTAGCTTCAGTTACAGTGATTTGGAGGGAAGCAAGGAGCAACTTAAAAAAATAAAAAGAAAAGCTTACACTTAACAGCAGAGACACTGAGCCCAAATTTAAGTCTCATTGGGGATTTATCCTAAGAGGCATCCTCAAATTAGAAATAGTATCTGGTGAATCAGCCACCACTCCTCCCTCAAGTGCCCTCCATTAGCAGACATTTAATAATGACCATGTTATCCCAGGGGAATGCACATGTTTGGGAGTCAGGTTTTGCCTCCAGCTCAAGCGAACTGCAGCTCTGGGATGCAAACATCCCCCTTCTCCCCAAGACCTGGGCTTCCTTCCTGCACCAAAAAAAAAAAAATTTGGTCCTTTGGTGGTTTTGACCAAGGCACTGGAGTGCATCAGCAGCCTCCCTGTGCACAGAAGCTGATGTGGCTACAAGCAGCCTGAGACATCCAGCAGCATCCATCCCCTCTCAAAACCAGCTGAAGGTGTCTCAGCAAGAGCTCTCACACACTTGCAACTTGAACAGTTGATGTTTCCCCAATATTGAACAAAGACAGACACTGAAGCACAAGAATATCCTGATGGACAGAAATTATCTTAATTTGTACTAGCTTTACTGATTTGAAAAAGCTGGTTATCATTTCATAGGTAAAGCAAAGCTCAGTTTTCCTTTCTTCCACCAAGCTACATATAAAGAACAGTGTGTCCTGCCAAAACTGCAGCATTTTAAAATAGATAAATCTACAGTTAAACACAGGAGATAGTGAAATTAAGTGAAATGACTAAGAGAAAGTAGCTCATATTTTCCTGTTCATGCTTCCTAGAGGTAAATCACATCAAATCTAACTAAAATTATTTTATTGGACTGTCATGCTGCATGGTGGATGAATGCTCAGACTTTACACTCCCTTCCACCAGTTTGGCACAGTCATGGTTTGGGAAGGAGACCGGCATGATAATTGTGTTCGCATACTGTGGAGCACCCCAAAGCCCCAAAGCATAGATTTAAAGAGTTGCTTGAAAGGACAGCAGAAGGTACAGTAATGAAACTACAGACCAAGAAACTCATGGGGTGCAGGCTTCTCCAAAGCGCAGTGTGATGTATGTTTACAGAAGCCTCAAATGCCCTTTTTCATAACTCTGTTTATAGCTCATCTGTGTGCAGTAAGTCTTGACCAGAATTGGTCTTTGACACAGACTGTAAAATACAAATCTTAAAAGGACCCAATGGAAAATAAAAGTCAGTATTATGACAAAAGGGATGATTTCTGATCCATTCTCTTTCCACTCATACCTTTCATATCAAGGAGAGATAAAAAAATATGTTTCCTGCTATACAAATTAAGAATTCTGCTTCAATAAAAACACATCTGGTTCCTATGATGTTGAAGTAAGAGGTTATTAGTATTATTGCTGCTGTTATTACTACAGTTGCTCCCAAAGGAACACACAGTCCTCCTTCTTGAAGGTGATCATCCTCTGCTCCCTGTTTATTTGTCAAGCAGGGGAGCAGTCATCAGAAGAAATGGTAGCAGCATCCCCAGTAACGCACCAAATATTAACATGAAGACAAGTTGAATCCAGCAAAGATGCTGCTGAACTATGTAGAGATAAATAGGTATTTTATCTGTTCCAGATATTTTGACACAAACAGAGCTTGATGACAAAGACATGAAAAAAAGTCATCTTCTACAGCTAACAACTTCCGTGACAGAAGAAGCTCGAATAGGAGAGGAAATACAAGTAATTTGTTTTCTGGGCTGTCAAGCCCTTTGTCT
The DNA here is from genome assembly GCF_036417535.1 of Chlamydotis macqueenii. Classification (NCBI taxonomy): domain Eukaryota; kingdom Metazoa; phylum Chordata; class Aves; order Otidiformes; family Otididae; genus Chlamydotis; species Chlamydotis macqueenii. Next base: position 9,580,201 of record NC_141561.1, read on the forward strand.
TGACCCAACAACAAACCTATTGATCTGCTTCAAAGCACAAAGGGAACGGTAACTGTCATGATGGTATGACACAAACCAGATTTAAAAATGAGAAAATAAAAAACAGCTTCTTCATACTCTGACAATGTGTTCTCTGGCATTCCTCTTCCATCATTTCACATGCAATCGCAACAGAGATGCATTATACCTGCCCCACTGCTCTCCCTGTCACTCAGGATGCCCTCTCCTGTGTCCTGTGAGCCCTCTTGCCCCTGCTTCCCCAAGGAGGACAGCACTGAGAAGAAATAATAGTGAAGCTTGCTATTTACCCAGGCAAGGGAATTTCTCAGCCTGCTCTGGAAGATAAATGCCACAATGAGGTGATGGTGCATGCTGTGAGCTCAGCCACAAGAGCCTACACACTCAAGTCAATCCTTCCTGCTGGGCATCTCCCAGTAACGGTAGGGATTCCATGTTTTCTCCACACTGTCAGCGAGCAGCACATCCACTTCCTTTCCATTCCTCAGGACTGGGATATCCACAGCTTTTTAGATGAATCCAGATGTTTTTTTCCATCTGGCTTCCCTGCAATACAGGCCAATTTGACCAATGTCCTCACACCACCTGTCAGTACTGCAGTAGCAGCTTCCCTAGACCTTCTCCAAGCCCACCTTCCTGAATAGCACTGGAAAAACTGCTCTGTCAAACCCACTAGAAACAGCTCTGTTGTTTATGACTAACTGTATTTTTCTTCCCTGTTGAAGGAAACGGTGTAACAAGTTTTTGACTACCCTGCCTGACACATAAGGAGGGCTCCTACCCTGGCCAGTGCCCTGTGGGTGATTCCATACAGCCTGTACGAGCCAGCAGGCATGACCAAAGAATAGAAGCCCTCAAGTGGATGGAATAGTTTCCAGCAACAACAGTACATGATGTGGAGAGTTTCAACTCAGCACTGCCCACAAACCAAACTGAGAAAACAAACAGCTGAGGGTCCCAGAGCAGGGCTCAGAGACCATTTTCAGCATTTAACAAGCAATCAGTGGGTTCAAGTCAGAAGTAGATTAAAATGTCAACCTTCCAAAACCCTACAAGAAGCTGAGATAGAGTTACAAGATTCAGATTTAGTAATGCAGAAAAAGTTAGTGACAAAATCTAAATTAGGAGTCAGATTAGGGGTAATTAATGTCCCACACATATATCTGCTTCCTAACAGCATATAGCATCCACAAATAAAAATCCTACTGTTTACTGATCCTTTTTTAAGAGTTGGCTTGTGTAATTTTTCATTAAAACATTCATGTGATAAGTGTCAGAAAAACTGAGTTTAAGGAGAACGGAATTATTTTGCAAGTTGGTCTAATTCAGCAAATAGTATTAGTTAAACCAGTGATTTTGGAGTTTTGTTGCTGTTGGCATAATATTTTTAATATATATTCAATGTGTTTTGGTACAAAAGAGTAAACAACTTCTCTTAAAGAAATATCAAAAGGTTGATCTAGGATTTCATGCAGACTATCTAGCATTTATTTTTTTTTTTTAAGAATTTTATTGGAAAAAGAAATAAGTTAAAGCTTTTTTTTTTTTTAATTTACTCTGCAGTTGTTTTGGATCAGTCCAAGTTTGATTCACCAGATATCCTGCAAAGTTTCTCTCTCATTTCAGCCTGACTTGTTCCCCTCCTCGATTATTGTTTTGACTGTGAAACAAAGATATATTTCCCAGTTGTATTAATCAGATATTGAGGATATTCCATTATTATAGTACAGCTATAGAGGCTGTCACCTCAGGTTTTCTTTAAGCAGAAATGAAGCTAAAACAATACTAAGCAGATTTCCCAGAAGTCAAATTCCCTTGAATTACAATGAGGATGGATGAAAAAGTATTATGACAGGTAACACTACAAAACACCAGGGCATCTGGGGCAAAATATATGTTTTTCCATACCAGTTAGGGGTGGCCCTTTGAGTAGATAGCTGCACAAAACTTGGAACTACCAGCGGTACGCAGAGCACAAAATGGTGACAAGAAGAGCCTATATTTTCCCACACCAGTTTTTTTTTATCTTCTCTTTCTGACACCAGTGGAGACATCTGAACCAGCAGGTTGTAATGTTAAGATGCCCATTGTTAACCCTGGGCTGACTGTATATTTAAAAGGATACCGAAGGGTACCCAGACACAGCCCCAGTGACGTAACAATATACTATACGTACACAGGATGTGGGACCACCTCTGTGTGAGTCTTCAAATACTCTCACGTAGTTCATACCTCAAACAGTCATACAAAGCTTAACCAGGTCATTCAGTGTTAACCAATATACCAAGAGGATGCGCAAGGGAGTACACCTTGATATTCCTTTTTTTTCCAAAAAAGAAACTGCTCATAAATATTGTTCTTGCTTTCACAAGAATACTTCCATGGAATACAAGTTTTCATTTATCTTCAATTCACACAGTAAATAAAATACTACTCTCTCCAGAAAGGCTTGCAAGCACATGCTAAAATTTAGCATGTGGGGACATGCATTGAAGCACAAGATAAACACATTTCAAAACTTTGTTCTCAAAAGCTAAGTTTAGCTTAACTAAAACATCACTTATTTTTTCTTTGAAATTGGAAGTGTCAGTATGGAAGACAAACATATTCAAATGAGTGAAAGTCACAGCACACCTATTAAGGTGGTTTTGCTAAACAGATATAAACTATGTAATTACACACTTAAGCTAGATAAAAATTAGATACAGGCCTCAATATTCAGTTATAACTTCAAGTATAGAGAGTAACAGTAAACAACACATGATTAAATATTTTGTAAGGAAAAAGCAGCCTAATTCATGTTATGCTTATTACTATGTACTTCTCACTTTAGAAGAAAAAAATCCACAGCTACAGTAAGGACTGTTTCTTCAGTAAAAGTGGCAAAACAGCCTTGGCTGTAAATCTCATCTCCAGATGTACATAATTTTCAGATATCACTGCTTGTGTGCTCTGTGTCAGCAGCCTAAGAGTAAAATGAATTTATTGTTTCCTTTAGGATAGCAGTTGCACCTCCCTGGGTAGCTTACAGCTTGGAAAGAGCTGTTTGCCCCACTTGGTTAAGCTCTAATCTGTCAGACATGACCTGTTTGTGGGAACTGAGCTCTAATTGGGGAATCTCATATTACTAAATGATACTAGAAGTATCCCTAAAAGACCAAAAGCAAAAAAAAAAAGTTATTCTATTAGGATGAGATTCTATATGCTCTCTAGTATTATTTTTTTAGAGTTCCACATTTTTTTTCCTGAAAAAATATAATTGATAGAGGGAGGTAATTTGCTAATAATGTCTCAAAAATTGCTACTGAGCTGCCAGAAGCTTAACAAGCTCAGAAAGCACAGTCTGAAATTCCCAGTGACAAAGATACGGCATTTTATCTTTTCTCTTCGGTTTTCTGATCTGAAGCTACAGTTCCATAAACAAGGGCAAAGAGTCTAGATTACACCTGTCAGAAAACTGACAGCAAATTTTAGCTTCATATTATTTATTCCTACTAAGTTACATCCTTAAATCAGACAAGACTCAATGAAATCTGCAGAATCTCTTTAAGAAATGTCTTACATTGAAATAGTCATTTTAAGAGTTGTGTTAAAAATAAAAGCTAATTTAGATAAGCAATAACATTTTAAAATATGTAACCCATAGTAGAGTAGGTTAGAAAACCTGCAAACCAAGAACAAACATTTCAAGAAAGTGATCTTAGACACACCAGTCATTTTCAACCAGCCCTATTCATTAGTTGTATCCTGTATTACAAAATTGCCAAGATCATATGAACTTCAGGCCTAATTCTCATTCCCAAGAACAACTATGAAGATGAAGACTTGAAGTTCATGTCATGAAGACATGAACTGAACAACTGAGGACATGAAGAGGGAGAAGGAAAGAGACATGGCATTTATTTTAAACTCCTTTGTCTTGGGAAAAACCTATAGAAAGAAGTGCTGAAAAGTCAAAATATCTTTTTCTTTCAGACCCCTATTTTTGGTATTGCTATTCCCTGGTGACTTTGGATCTGAGCTGTAAGTAGACACAGAGATAAAAAAAAGATAACATGCAAGGAAAAGATGACTTCCAAGTCTTCCCTGCATGTCCTTTGCTGTTTTCCTCTTTTCTTGCTGGTTAAATGCACGTTATTATGCCAGTCGTATCTGACAAAATCTTAGGTGTGAGGCACAAAGAGTCAGATCATCACGTGACAAGAACTTGCATCAGAAAACATAACTAATAACATTTTATATATTTAATACTTTAAGTGTATATCACTCATACATAGGATTATGTGTACATGGGGGTTTTACTTCCATATTCAGATGTTGGTCAGGAACACACTGTCAGGAAGCAAAAACAAGCTGTAACCAACCTTTCCCTTCCCCTTTTATTCTTGGATAGGTCATGTAAGGTGGGAAATGCCCAAAAAAAAGGAAAAATTGGAAAGAGGTTGTACTTTAAATGATTCATTCAATGGCATTTCTGCAACCCTCTGTGTAATTGAACAGCATTTCTTCCACCTTTCTCCTGAAAAACCCTTAGTTTTAACCATTGAATAGAAATAAATTTCTGGCTACTTTTACAAAATATTATGTTATGTTTCAGCAATCCACTCCCATTTAACACCACAATACAGCTATAAAATGGTTGATTTGGTTTAGTGCCTTACTTCTGAAGCACCTCACACACCAGGAGGCAGTGATCACAAGCGAGGTCCAGACCACAGAAAGAAACGCAAAATCTTGAATCATAGAATCATAGAATGGTTAGGGTTGGAAGGGACCTTCAAAGGTCATCTAGTCCAACCCCCCTGCAAGGAGCAGGGACATCTCCAACCAGATCAGGTTGCTCAGAGCCTCATCCAGCCTGGCCTTGAACGTTTCCAGGGATGGGGCCTCCACCACCTTTCTGGGCAACCTGTTCCAGTGTCTATAACCCACATCATAAAAAAATTTTTCCTAATTTCCAGTCTAAATCTACCCCCCTCTACTTTAAAACCATTACCTCTCATCCTATCGCAACAGGCCCTACTAAACAGCCTTTCCCCATCTTTCTTGTAGGCCCCCTTGAGGTACTGGAAGACCGCTATCAGGTCTCCCCGGAGCCTCCTCTTCTGCAGGCTGAACAGCCCCAACTCTCTCAGCCTGTCCTCATAAGAGAGGTGCTCCAGCCCTTTTATCATCTTCGTGGCCCTCCTCTGGACCTTCTCCAACTGGTCCATGTCCTTCTTGTGCTGGGGGCTCCAGAACTGGACACAGTACTCCAGGTGGGGTCTCACCAGGGCAGAGTAGAGGGGGAGAATCACCTCCCTCGACCTGCTGGCCATGCTTCTCTTGATGCAGCCCAGGATGCGGTTGGCCTTCTGGGCCGCAAGGGCACATTGCCTGCTCATGTTAAGCTTCTCATCCACCAGCACTCCAAAGTCCTTCTCCTCAGGGCTGCTCTCAGTCCATTCCCCGCCCAGCCTGTATTTGTGCCTGGGATTGCCGCGACCCAGGTGCGGGACCTTGCACTTGGCCTGGTTGAACTTCATGAGGTTGGCACAGGCCCACCTCTCCAGCCTGTCAAGGTCCCTCTGGATGGCATCCCTCCCTTCCAGCGAGTCGACAGCACCACACAACTTGGTGTCATTGGCAAACTTGCTGAGGGTGCACTCTATCCCACTGTCCATGTCACCGACAAAGATGTTGAACAGGGCCGGGCCCAGCACGGACCCCTGAGGGACGCCACTCGTGACCGGTCTCCACATGGACATTGAGCCGTTGACCACCACTCTGAGTGTGGCCATCCAGCCAACTCCTTATCCACCGAGTGGTCTGTCCATCAAACCCATGTCTCTCTAGTTTAGAGAGAAGAATGTCATGCGGGACAGTGTCAAAAACTTTGCACAAGTCCAGGTAGATTATGTCAGTTGCTCGTCCCTTGTCCACCGATGCCGTCACCCCGTCATAGAAGGCCACCAAATTGGTCAGGCACGATCTGCCCTTGGTGAAGCCATGTTGGCTGTCACCAACCACCTCCTTGCTCTCCATGTGCCTTAGCATGGTTTCCAGGAGAATCTGCTCCATGACCTTGCCAGGTACAGAGGTGAGGCTGACCGGCCTGTAGTTACCTGGGTCTTCCTTATTCCCCTTTTTAAAAATGGGGGTTATGTTCCCTCTCTTTCAGTCATCAGGGACCTCACCAGACCACCACGATTTCTCAAATACGATAGACAGCGGCTTGGCAACTTCATCCGCCAGTTCCCTCAGGACCCGCGGATGGATCTCATCAGGTCCCATGGACTTGTGCACCTTCAGGTTCCTTAGATGATCCCGAACCTGCTCTTCGAGTACAATGGGCAGTTCTTCATTCTCGCAGTCCCTGCTTGCACCTTCTACAGCTTGGGCAGTGGGACAGGAACTCTTGTTAGTGAAGACTGAGGCAAAAAAAAAATCATTGAGAACCTCAGCCTTCTCCATGCCCTCGGTAACCAGGACACCAGTTCCCTTCTGGAGGGGGCCTACATTTTCCCTGGAAATAAATATAAAAATAAATCCCCTGTAATAAGAAACTTCTGAGAAAATCTGCTGCTGATATTTTGAGAAGAGGAGGCAAAGTCACTTTGCAAGCCTGTAGAGAATTTCTATTCCCATTGGTCCGAAGTGCCATCAGCACCACTTCAGCAAACCATTAGTGTGCCAACAGGAAGACGGGAAAATTCCACCGCAGCCTCCTCTGTCTTTCCCAATGGATGGTATTTCTTTCCAATTTTGACCCCGAGCACTGTGATAAAGCACAGTCAGCATGAAAAGGATATTTTTCCCCCATCACAATTCAGCTGCTTGCCTGCTGGCTTACATTCATGAAAAAGGCTCATCCCTGCCTCTCCCTCACCCGCACAGAGCTCTGCAAACAGACATCTTATCTTTGTGCATCTTTGCAGAGGATCCACTTCCAACATACAGTGACTAAAATGGCTTGGGCGATTCGTTCACACACACATATCCCATTATTGACTCAGTCCAAACAAGTTGATGGCCCTGATGCTCATTTACACCAAGAGACGATTCAGAGGGTGGATATGGAACATGTTGCAACTTAAGTCCATTTATTAACTTATAAAACGGACACTAAAAATAGAAGGTCTCAAGACATCCAATTGTTCCTGACCTTAATTTTGCTTGGCCACTTTTCAGCTACCATTATTACATTATTATTGAGCAGCTAAGCACTTTGCTTGATATCACAGTACTGATATTTGCTATATTGTTGCTCTATTTTTTGTTCTCCTCCTCTTCCTTCCCTGACAGTGACCGGAGCACAAGTGAGACCAAGAGGCCTTTGGCAAAGGCACTCCTGGGTTTTTTCCTCACTGTGCACCCAAATCAGACATATGTTGCTGTGAGCTGCAAGTGTTTATCACACAGCAAGCAAAGAAATTAGAAGATACCAGTCTTCATCTATTCCAAAAGCCTATTTTTCCTCAATTTTAGTTTGTTCACTTATGACCCCCAGTACACAACAAAGTCACCATTTTACTTTTATTTTTTTTTGGACATTTTTTGTCATTCCCAGCTGTCCCATCCTTAGCAGCCCCACAGATGGAATAAGCATGAACTAATCCAGCATTCCCTCTATTTTGGCTGCTGGAGAGCACAATCAGTGTAGGCAAATAGAGAGATGAAGCTTTATGACTACTAAAGGGCACGAGCTCTGCCCAATTCTACCCACACCATTCCCCTTCACTGGGCTTGCAGCCCAATACTGCTGTAGTTGCTCCCCTGCTCATATAAATTCATAGCCAAAATAACGCTCATAGTCTAGGCACATGCCGTTTTTGAGGCAAGATTAGGGTGACTAGACTAAAACTAGATCTGGAATTCTCATCTCATTTCTGTTGTCTCACATAGCCCCAAAACACTGGGGTTTTTTTTCCAGACTTGGTCAGAATCCTACCTGCGATACTAATCTGTACATTATGACGTAAACTTGGTTCAAATGCTCTGGATACAGAGTTCCATAGAAATGAGAAGTACATATCAGTAAGGTGTGTTTCTCAAGATATCATGTCACACAACGGCATTTGTCTCTCAGTTGTTGTAGGCAGACTACAATTAGATCATACCAGATTATTCAAGCACACTCTAAAAATAAGGTTTCTGGGAATGTTTGCAATGTAGCATCTCCAAGACTGCCGAAGGAAAAGGAACTGTGTTCATGCATCAGTCCTGCAGACAGCTTAATGAGCAAAGCAGTGCTGTCTTCATTTTCAGCATGTATTCAAATCATTCCTCTTTCCTGTTCGATTGCTACAGCTGACATATAACACACCTAATCACTACTACCACGTCTGCACAGAGTAAGTAGATTGTGTGTGTGGCTTCTGAATACATCAGAATAAACATTTCGAATGGCATTCAATTAATAGCAAGCTCAATTTCTTTACAGGATATGACATGTATATTCTCTAAAAAAAAAGCTTTGTTCAAATCTTTACTACTTGCACAGAAATCAGTGTCTGAACTGTAGTTACTCAGAAATCAGTAATTAATGAAAAATAGCTAGGGTTTAATACATATAGTAAAAAAATTACTAGCTTATAAAAAACCCTCAATTTTAATATTTCCTTATAAACTTGTGTTAAGGAAAACAGACTTCCCCCTCCTTCTTTTAAAAGAAAGTAATTTGTGTTCTCCACTTTCCAAAGGAAAAAGAACTGTTCATTCTTTCATCAAGATACATTCTCAATTCATTTGGAAATAAGCTTTCTACAAAGAAATCAAGTAGAGAACTTGCTTTTTATTAAAAAAAATAGAAAAAACTTTTCATATTAGATAGTTACCCTTTCCAATCAATAAAATGAGTTTAAATGATTAGCAAGAGTACAGAAATGAGACCCATCATATACATTCAATCCCTGAAGTAATCATCAACCCAGACCACATCTGACATATCAACTATGTCATTTTTGCCTTCAGCCTTTTTTTAACCAGTTTCCTCATTACAGACTTTTTGAAACACCACACATACTTTAGCCTCTTTTCACACAAACATGCCTGTTACCAGACCCAATTAAGCACAACCTATGTGGGTCACCTCACTTAGTTCCTGTTGTTACAACCAGCATCATACCGCTCCTTTGTAACCTCCAGTGCTCACTCCGCACGCTCCTATTTGAGGACATTTCAATAACCATTTCTCCAAATCTCATCTTAAAACCTGCTTACAAGCATTCCCAGCCAGTTTATAATTTTGTTCAGTGCCAACATTATCCTGTAGTTTAATAAAACCTACACATTTTTTTTTTAATCACGTTCTATAAGCAGTAGTGAAAATCTACAGTCAGACATAAAAACATTGGTCCTCTCTATGTACGACTTTGTGGCCTACAAGCCTGCCTTGGACAGATGTCAAACACTGGATGCCCATCACCATGTCCCATATACACTCTTGTAGAGGCGTCACCAGTCCATCCCAAATACTCATGGAAACACCTGTCCTAACTCATCCTTCAGTTGTATTCATCACCATCACATTGGTGTCTAGTGTGCTTCTCTTAGAGCTCCCAAATTAGACCAGCAAATATTTCACTATTCCTTCAGTACCTATGGCTTTGCATTTTGTGCTGCTGAATTTGATCTTATTCTTTCTGCTCTCTCCTTCGAGGTCATTTATTTCTTGTGTATGAGACCCTTTTTGTTATCCAATCATTCCTTTTAATTTTGATTTCCAGGAAGTTTCATTAGCCCAACTTTCTTTTTTTTGGTGCCAAGGTTATTCCATTACCAAAAGGAAGAGAAAAAAAAATAAAAGAAAGAGATATGCTATGCAAACCCAGGCTTAACTTCAGTGTTTATCACAATTTAGTAGAAGAATCTCTGTTGAAACCCAGCTTGCTGAGTTCACTAAGCAGTTATATTGACTCTGTTAAGATAATTCCTTTGAGTACTATCATGTGTGATGCAGCCCTTAAATCTATGTAGGAGATACGTATTTTGATCTTTTTAGATAGTCTAAACAGAGGTTACATCCTGAAAGATAACCCTAATATCCAAGAATCACAATAATTAGTGGCCTCCCATTTGCAGAAAACTCATATTCATAATATTAATAAAGGACAAATTACAAGGTATATTTTACACATGCCATTAAACTGGTAGGATTAAGTTTGCACAAAGTGTAATTGCCTTTTGATGTGATTAAAGCACAAAAAGTCCAATCAGATGCAGCACAATCTAACTGATGACACAGCCCGAGAATTTTTCTGTGATTAGTGTCATAATACTGTAATATATTAGACTTGTGATGTTAAGAGGTACACAGCCCTGTTGTAAATTATTTCACTTCTCTCTCCTGTACATCTGAGGTGACAGAATGAAGGTAAATTTCTTCCTGACCATTTAGACAGCTCATTATTTCCCCAGAACGCTCCTTTGCCATCACTAATCTCTGCAATGTATCATCATCCATTTAAAGTACCAATTAGCTACAGTCAATGTTTAAAAGCACATTTTGTTTTCTATTTTTCCCAATATTTTTGAGGATAATTTCTCATCTGAATTCTGCAAAGACTGACAATCTGAAAACTCCCAAAAGTGTGAGGGTAGGACACCTTTAGGAGCTAGTTTCTCAGCTGATGCAAGTCTTATTTTCTCCATCGCAGTATATGTTACACTGGGGATTGGGTCAGCTCTCACTGAACCCAAGGGAGAGAAGAGCCACTTTTCACTTGATATCAGCTTAACAAACAATCAGCTTCTTCCTAGAACAGGTAAAAGGACTCACTACCCAAAAGCATCTGCCAAACAAATTGTGATTCTAGCACACTTATTTCAAGCATCATCATTTATGAAGCTCTGCAAACAAATCTGCAAACAGAGATTCAGGCAGCAGTGAAGAGGGCAAACAAGTGCTACCAAACAGAAGCACTCAGGAAGTCATGGAAAGTGTCCCTCCAGGGACCCAAAATCAGATCAAAAAGTTGATTCTAGTGAAAGAGGAAGAAAAAAAAAGTCTCAAAATTTCCCAGATAAACAAAAAAAACCCCCAAAAAACCACCAGACAGACAAACCCAGGAAAGCCAAGCAGAAATAGCTGCCTATGAGTGTTCATTTTGGTACCATTTCAAGAACACAGTGAAGTCAGCAGAGATCTTCCCAATGACATCCATTTTCCTCCTCACTTATCATCAAGGGAGGAGGAAGAAGTGTAGACAGCCTGAGTAAGTAATATCCAGTTAGTCTCATTCCTCAATATTAAAACAATGCACTGTCTGCATAACAGCAGATCACAGCAATTCATATAACTAAATTATTGGAAAGATAAAAAGACAAAAATACAAGACAGTAACTCAGGATGTCAGTCATGAAAGGGTAACACGGTCACGGACTAGTCTTGTAATGAAGAAGTGCCCTGAAAATAACACTTCTAAAATAAATTCACAGAAGAGGGCTAAATACCTATAGCCACTATACCCAGCTGAGTGAGGGACAAATATATTCAAGTATTTAAAAAGAGAAAAAGAAACTACATGTGTTTGCTAGATAATTATGATCGGCAACAGAGATTGAAGATGTCACTAGTTATTTGTGCGCTCTTTTGGCACCCTGTTCTGGTATTGTAGTGGGTATGATAAAGACAGGAAAAAGCCATTGAGAAAATGATGAGGATCTCCACTAAAAATAAAGAGCTGTATTGCAGCACCAGCTGTCCTACTGAAGCAGTCGAGAGCTACACAACACATAATGGATCTTCTGGTCTTCAAAAGTCCCAGAGGTCAGGTTTTCAACAAATATGTGCCACTGGTTAACATGCTGGGTAGCTGTTCACACCAGAAAGACTTCTTTGTCCCCAGGGAGCCAGTTCCAGGGCCCATGTCACAGCCAGTGGAGTTGCCAGAAAGGCCTGGAAAAAGCCCTAGAGCACAAGAGGCATTTTCACTGTAAACAAACTGCATCACATCAAATCCATCTGAAAGGTAAATTTCGGATTCCTTCCTTTGAAAAGGGGACTCAGGTTGCCTAGCATCTGAGCACTGTATTTTTCTGTTGAGGACCATCACACATACAGTTTGGCACGAGATACTTGAGCACCCAGTGACACAGAGAGGACAAGTCTTCTGGTATCATGGCGACTGCAGCAGTAACACAAGTTACCACAAAATAGTGCCAAAACTTTGGAGGACCCACCCTCTCTATCAGCAGCACAAGCTCCTTTCAAGAGGAACACCCAGCAGACCAACGACAGTGTTTGGGTTGTGTTAGGGAGGGAGGATAGGATGGATGAACTTGACTGTATCAAACACCAAGAGCTGCTCAAACAGGAGGGAGGTTTGTACAGCCGCACTGAGGAAACACAGGACTGTTCTACAAACAACTTAAGACAGAAGGGAGAAGATAAGAGTTGAAAGTCAACACCAATAGGGCTTTGACTGGATCCTGGGGAAGGTGCAGCTTTTGTCAGAGAAATTGTTTTTACCCTGCTTGGTTCCATTATTTATGAATTTGTGGGGAAGGCTGGTAAAATACTGTGGATCAATAACATGCATGACAAGATTTGCATCGGCTTGCTACAGCACAAAGCGCCTCTGCAGATACAAATAATGAGAACACCACTAGCATCTTTATTAAGCATTTTTATAACAAAAACAAAATAAGAATAAACCACAGTCTTATTGAGGCAAGTGAGAGACAATAAATAATGAGGGTCAGAATAACAGAGCCTTTGCAGGAGTCCAGGAGAATGCTATGTGGCAAGAGAAACGTTAAAACAAAACCACGGCCAAAGCAGTCTGAGATCTCAGGGCCCAAGCCACACTCAGCACTGTCACTATTTTAAATTTCAACTACAACCAGTTAAGACAACTAAGACCCAAAATAAACCATTTCCCAAAGAAGGTAATGTCTTCTGTTTTCCCATCTATAGTAGGATTGATATCAGGTGGGATTATTAAGTTACTCTTAAGTAAGTTTGTAAAGCAAACAGACAGCTACAAACCAGCTCAAACATCAAGTTGTGCAATAAAATCCTGTCAAAGACAGACACTGTAAACAACTTCCCCATATCCTCTGCTGGAAGGAACCCTGGAGAACAGCAGTCATCTGTAATTTTAACTAGTAGGCAAACTATAAATATTCAGAAGCACACATTATGTAATATTCGCCTTTTATCATTTGCAGAACTGTGATTGCCTGGGAAAGGAGGCAACAGGATTGGCCTGGTACCTGGGAGAGACGCTGCAGAGATATGCAAGAACTAAGGAAGTGTCTCTTGCACTTCTGGAACCCAGAGTGGGTTTTTTAAAACATCTTCATTATGCATCAAGTTAAGTTTTGCTAAACCCCTACCATCTCCCCAAGAATCACTGCTGTTCTTTGGAGTCCAAATTCAGTTGTCAGTTTGTCCAGCAACGTAACCTTGACTGCACCTTTCTCAGTATAACTAGGAGCAGAATTTTGTTCAAAAGAAGGAAAAAAGAAAAGAAAAAAGAGGGGGACAAAGTTGTTTACAAAAGATCTCTTTACACATCCCAATTTAATTGCTCTAAATTTAGAAATATCAAGAATTTGGTGACTGAAACTTGAGGCATTCTGCTTACAAGAGCATTCACTTTGTCATCTCTCAGTGCCAAATGCTGAGCCTTATTCCCCAAGCACCTTCATGAGCATTGCTCCACGACTACCCCACTGCAACCCTGTGTACAAGACACACTGCTCAGGCTGATGTCTGGTTACTGAGCAGGCAGAACGGTGAAACCTTTCCTGGAAGGACAGCTGCTGCCCTGCACTGACAAGAAGCACAGCGACATCGCATGGGACTGTTGAGAGCTGGGACACCTCCCCGAGCTACAGCCCCAGCTCTGGGCTTCACCTCCACTGGCCTCGGGTGCACACTGCTTCAAGCCATGAAAAGCAGAGAACAGTTACTGCCTGCGCTTCCCAGTCCTTAACAGAAGTGCTCAAACAGTTCAAAGTAATTCCTGTTAAGGGAACATGGTGGTTTACATTAATCAGCTAATCTGGCTCATTGCAGAGAATCACACTCTTGAACTGTGTGGGCTTGGTACCAACAAGGACAATGGAAGGGCTGACCCAGCTTTTCCCAAAATCTGTCAATTTCAGTGGAAACTAGGAGAACTTCCATGCCAGCAAAAGTATCATTTTCTGTTTAGGAACAACTTTTGTCTCGAGATGTCTACACAAAAAAAAAATTTAAACCTTTACTTTTTGATGAAGAAAAAAAAAGCTGCCAGCTCACAAACACCTGAACACACCTTCTTCAGCACAGAGCATTGACTTATTCATCAGCCTCTGGGCTGAATAAGAATTATGCCTTCTGAATGCTATCAAACTGGATTCATAATTTCCCTGCAAGAAACATTGCATGTTTCTCAATACTGGATATGGTAGATAGAGTGAAGACATTTTATAAATTTGACCAATTTTTTTTTTTATATTGGCATGCAGTATAATCATCAGCCTGCTCACACATCAGGCAGAACTTCTATTAAGCAGGGCTTTGCAGGCTATCAAAAGCAGCAATAATGGATGTCTGCTTTAAGCCATGAAGTCCCCGAGAGGCTTGATGGATAAAGGCCTGTAGCACCTTGCTAAATGCTAGGGAGACGCAAAATTCCTGCTCCAAGCTCAGGCACAAAACTGTTCTCTGTATTGCACCTAGTGTGGCTGAAGCCAGACGAGGAAAAGGACAACTGATTTTCTGCTTTTAAATATATTCCTAGTCCTTGTGTAAAGAATTCAGCCTAGAAAAGTTGTAACAGAAGAGGACATTCATCCACAGTTACACAAAGAGGTTAATCAATTTCAGCACTCATCTAGGTTTTAATTCCTATATACTGAATAACCATTCAAGCCACGAACGGCTTCACCAGTGCTACTGAGTCAACGTGTGAGGGAGGGCATTCGTTATGACATAAATTATTGAAGTCAGGACCTTAAACTCCTGTAGGTTTGTTTAATTTCACTGACAGGATAAAGAATTAAATTAGTTAACACAACCTGCCTGTTGAAGAACCATTATAGATTTAATTAAAAGTGAGGAAACCATAGAAACCCTGATTTACCTACACTACCCTTGTCTGATTGAAAATTCCACATAGGCAGAAAACCTTAATTCACTTTGATAACGTTGTTCTCCAACTTGAGCTCTCTTTTTTCTGAGCAATTGTTTTAACAGCCTACAAAGTTTTCCTTGCCTGAACGCGCTTATACACACCATCATAAATACATGGGCTCTTTCGGCTGGTAAAGGCCAACCCATGGCTAACATTTTATTGGGAAGGTGTGCTGAATCCTGCTAAAGCAATAACAACTACTGCCCTAACCAATTCTGATTTGACAAATCCAACTTTGTTTAAAAAACTTACTCTAGATATCATAAATTTGTCACACAGTATCTTGATTGCATACATTTCCTTTACTCCGATCAGAGTATTAGGTCTAAATAAACCTTCCAATGTATTGACTTAACCTGTATAATTGAGGGAGAAAAAGAAAAAGAGATACCAAGTTTTCCTAGTTGAATTTTATTCAAATTCATAAGTGCTATTTACAAATGTAAATTCTGACTTTTCAGGAAATATCAGAATATTGAACAGGTTTAAATGGGTAGATTTCCCAAATCGACTGTGCACTGAAACAGTCAATGATCAGCTGCATAGTGTCATATGCGCTATATCCTCCAGGCCACACAGAGCTGATGGCAATTTGATCTCGCTTTGGGGGGCAGGTGGGGAGGTAAATCAGAACAAAGGAAAATAAGCTGGAGGAAGTCACATCTGCTCTGCTTCCCTGTGAAAACATGCACCGGGGCAATGGAGAAAGGAAGACCCATAACCAAGGAGATGGAGTCGGCTTTTAATAAAGTTTTAAGCTCAAAGATATCTGGAAGAAAGTGTTCACTGAACAACAGAAACACTTGGCCAGCAGATATCAGCAAGCTGAAAGGAAGCACCGGCACAAGCAGAGGGGTTTCTACAAGGAGCAGCAGAAATCCCCGCTAGCAGCGCAGGAGAACTCTGCACAAATTCCTCATTTTGGCCACATCTCCTGTCAATGGCAAAAGATCATTCAGTCCATAAAATCCTCTGCAAAAGCTCAATTTCCTTTCCTTCAGTTGCTCTATGTCCCTGAAGAATAAAAATATAAATTGCAGTAATCAGAAGCTGAAACTCTGCAGAGAGCGCAGCTGAGTGCTAGGCAAGCCCTGGAGATCAATGTTCTCGCTGCAGGTTCCATCTCTGAGCTGTCGCACCCAGGACAGCACATATCCATCTGTGCCTGGCAAACCTGCCTGCAGAGCTGTGGGTTGGGATTATGACTACACCCGTGGCAGCTCAAGTTAAAAAAAAAGAAAATAAAAGTCACATAGCTCAAAAATGCAAGTGTCAATGCAGTTGTTCACAATCAGACACTCAGCTGGGACTGACAAGGAGGACAGGGCATACAGGGTTTAAATAAGCTCCTTGCAAAATGGAAACAATTGAACCATATTATCTGAAACACTGAAATAGAAGGGTTTTTTAAAATTAAATTGAAATTAAATTAAAAAAAAATACTTAAGTCTGCAGGACAGAGTCTTTAAATTCGGGGTTGGCACCTGAGACCTACTCCCCTGCTGCAGAGGTGCTGGGAACTGCCTGCTCCCTTCATTAGGGTGCTCAGTTTAGGTACCTACACATGCATTTAGAGATCTATTTTTATGCCCTAACCTTCCTGAGATACAAAAATGAGTATTTTGGATCTTAAACGAGATGTGCTGCATTTAAGCTGAAAAGAACAGCAAATTGCAGCTCAATGCAAAGGAAGAAGCCTGGAAAGCCTCAGGGCAGGGCTTGTAACAGCAGCACTGACAGACCCTCAGGTTAAGCAGCATTAATTGGGGCTGAGAGAGCATCCTGTAAGAAACAATCCTTATCCAATGCCATCTTTTTATTTAATAGTAGAGCCTACATCCCCTGTGTATGTTACTATATAGAGCAACCTTCAAAGCATATGCACAGCCTTTAACCAGGAGCACTGAGAGGAAGGACAGCAGGAAACTAACTTAGAGGAAAAAAAAAATATTACCCTGTAAAGGAAATATGGACTCATTAGATATCAGAGTACAGTAACAGCATTCCTAGACTGAAATATTAAGGAGCAGATATTAAACCCTTGTTCTGCCCAAATTAGTTTGCTCAACTCATCTAAATTCTGACTTCTTAAAAAAAGTCTATGGAAGTACAAAAATAATACTTCAAGGTAGGTTTTTTCATATTAACTTGATCTGTCCTTTCTATCTATGACTCTAAGAGAAGTAAATACTTCATATCTTGCACAGTATTTATATTCTGTTCCCAACTGAAGTTGCAAGAACTAAGCACCTCCCCCACACCACAGCTGACACAAATTAGTCCTGGGTTCAATTAATCTCCTGACACATTAAAAAAAAAAGGTGGGAGCACTGTCCATTTACAAAAGGGAGCAGTGTTAAAGGAAAGGCTGTACAGAACAGCACCTGGTCAATACCAAATTTAGTGCAATTGCTATGAGAGGGTCAAGCAATAAAAGCCACTTAAAATATTTTACTCGTTGTGTCCCACAGCTCTTCACAACTCTTAAGCACACACAAGGATCCAGACAAATCCCAGCCCAGCTGCACAGGTTGCCTGTATTATGTTGGATCAATCATTAAAGGACTGCAGCCCTCACAGCTTGTGTGCTTCTCTCCAAAACCACATAGCTGAAGAACATTTCAGCTTTTGGAGAAAATGCCGTTTCTAAAGCTCATTCACCTTGAAATAAGTAAGTTAAGTTCCACACTGAAGCAGCTTTCTTTTCCCTAAAAAGCCCTAGAAGATACTTAGCAACCCAGAGTACCAACACAGCAGCTACGCAGAGAATCCAGCGCCAAGCACTTTGCCATTGCATGAGGGTAGTGCCTGTCCTCTCAAGATAGTACCGGGGTGGGGGAGAATGGTGGGCTGGTTTCCTCCCTCTTTGCCAGCAATATTCTGCATGTTAATTCTGTGTTACATTAGATTTATTTTGTCTTGCTTATTCAGACAGCAATTTGATACAAACAAAGTTACCTTAGAGAAAACTGTAATAAACTGAAATCTCAGAGCAAGTTAAATGAAAGTCAAGAGTTGTTTTCATGTGCTGCAACCCAAAAAAATTTACATTTTTGGCTATAACAAACCTGTCCTTGTAGTTAAAGTATTATGTGAGGAAGGGGAAGGTGAGGGGGGGAAAAGAAAAGGGTTTTAATCATTAGCAATTTCTATTGCAACAAAAACCTCAGAAGATTTAGTAATACTCAATGAAGGTCTTTAGTTAAAGCAAAAATGAAATAAGCAGAAGTCTGGCCTCCATTATTTTAGAGTTTCTATTGACAGAAGCAAGAAATCCTGTGGGAGGACAAAAAGCAGTAGGTGATTTGAAGGGTGTAACATCTTATTTTGTCCAAGAAAATCTTATTAGTTTTGCTATTGAGAAATTTTTAGAGATGAAAAGAGACAGAAATGAATTTATGTAATAATTCTGAAAGAAAAGTCAAGTTAAATAACAAGCAGATGTAATGTATGAACAGATACAAGAAAAGCACTCAAGATGATAGTTCTGTGTCAGCTTTTGCCAAGACATGGTTGGAAGATTATACATTGCATTTTGTATCATTTTTTGTTAAGTGGTTACAGGGAAATTATGTTGGTTTGTGTGTGTGTGTGTGTGTCCCATCTCTTTCTAAAATGGCACTGTTAGATGAAAGTGGCTTTTTTTTTTTTAAACTTGCCTAACTATACTAAAAAGTAACATTATACCTGGGGAGACATCAGCTCCTCCACCACTTTGACTTACAGTAACCAAGAAGAGAAATACAGATTAAGACAGGCCAGAAGCAATAACTATTCACACAGAGAAGATAAGGGACTTTGTGTCCTAAAACTAGCAATTCAAAAGGCACCAAAATTCACAGATATTCCCAGATTCCAGTTGTTCAGATCAGGTCCAAAGATCAAGGGGTTTTTCCAAAATTCTTAACTGAAACCAGATCCCCATCTCCTGGATCTCTTGGTTCAGTCATTTTCTTCACAACTTACCTGTTTATTATACAGTTGTGAGCTACTCTGACATTCCTGATAAAGCACTTAGTTCTAGCAAGCTCAGCTTTGTCTCTCGGTTGTCCCCACACGAGAGCCTTTGGCTCTCCTTAAGTAGGCTCTGCACACTCTTACAATTAAACCACTAACAAATATACAACCTACTTCAACCCACTTTTAAGGTGCAAAAATACAAATACACACCAAAAAAAAAAAAGACATTTTACATAGACAAGATACCTCTGTACAAGCACAAAAATGTAGAAGACACATTCCTCACCTCATAACACACAGCAGCATCCTTTACCTCCCCTTACCAAGGGGGATCATTGGAGGAACAGCCACAGATCTTAAGAAGCACTTTAAGTAAGCTCCCACTCATACCTCCAACACCACTCCTCTAAAACCAACAGCTTCCTCCCCAAACCCCACCTCCCGCAATGAGCCTCAGCCACTTGCTCCACTGCACCCTCCACAAGGTGCAGGTGACACCAGTTCTCCAAAGCGCTCAGCAATGAGCCTTCATGGGCCCCAGCTGCTTCTGGGGCTGGGCGTAAGAGCCTCCACATGTGTCCACGTTATTATACATTTACTCTAGGAGTACAATATATTCCTGCAGCATCAGCTACTTGTTACTTGATGCATTATGTATCCCCCCCCCCCCACCAGCAAACGTCCCTCTCACAAATAAATGAAATAAGCTGTGCTGCTTAACACTTTTAGTTGAACACAGTAAATACCTCAGATCCCACTAAGTTATTGTGAAATACTATAATAAAGAGCAAATCCTTCAGATTCAAGTATTTCATTGATAAGTCTTCTAAATAAAGGGTAGTGGGGAAAAAAAGCTGTCCAGAAAATATGGTCTGCATTTAGCAAGTACAAAAACAAGATGTAACCAAAAGGAATGTAGTTCATCTGCCTACAAAAAAAAAAAAAAAAAAGAGCCATTGTATGATAGGCAAGCACCTTCTCACTGAAAGGTGAGCTGGGTAGCAAGTCCTGGTCAGCTGAAAAAGAAAACTTCTCAGCCTGTAAATACTAAATGATCAAGACCTCTGGTTTATGTGGTTTATAATCAATAGTAGAAGATAGTGAGTTAAATGGCACACATAGGGCTGGTTTGAAATTTTTCATGCAGGAAAAAAAAAGAAAGACTTCCTAAGCCCTTTACATAACATAAAACAACACGGCAGAAGCATCGCTTGCTCGCTGCAAAATGCCACAGGTGTTTCCCATGCCTGAGAGCACAGCAGTATGGGTGCAATGTAATGGATGTGGTGGGGTTGCATTTTGTGCTGGTTATCTGAACATCCCAAAGCTGCTGACCAATCTGAACCGGAATGGTAGAACTAGCAACTTCATCCCTTTTCTGCCCCACAGTCATGTGCTTAATACTGTCATTAACAAAGTGTTTCTTCACGCCTACCATACATGAGGATAGAGAGATTTACTGATGTGCTTAAAAGCAGTTTAAAATGAAATTTTACTGCAGGTGAAGGGCAGAAGTCCCTTTCTCTGTTCTCCTTGGTGCGCTTGGAATTGATACTACTTAATTTCATGCATTTGGGGGAAAAAAATATGTAATTAATTGTCTGTAGATGGTGTATATTTTGGAGTTTTTAATATGCCTAGAGAAGCAGCTTTGGCTATTCTTGCTGAACAAGCACTACTCACTCAGCTCTCCTGAGCAACATGCCAGTGTTGCCAGCCCAAAGAGTTCAACAATCCTAAGCCAGAAGCTTCAGAACCATAAGATTTCAATTAAAAATTACAATTCTTTACTCTTTGCCTTCTGATTCTTATTTTCATCTTCAAGGCTCAGTCAATGCCTGCTTGCAAGTTTCTTCTTCACAATCTCAAGAGCTTAACAGAAGCTGAAATTGTCATATAATTGCCAAGAACTGGAAACTGAGACCTTAAGCTGTAACAGGGACAGAAGTTGTGAAGTCTGAGCAATTCATGTTTCCAAAACAGGCTTATGTCTAAACTTTCAGAAATTCTTACTGATTCGGATTCACAGCTAACACAGGTCTCTCAAAGCTACTCCCAGGCATCTCGTTCTTGCTGCAGGCTTTGAGATCCCCACTGAATGTAACCAGGAGTTCATATGGTGACTTAAATGGAGCTGTGCTCATTGACACCAGAAAGTTATCTCAAAGTTCATAAAAAAAAAAGAGATGCTATCATCAGTAAAATTTCTGTTCAGAGCTAGTAAAAATCTCACAAGTCCCCATTTTTACCCATAAAGCGGGATCTAAATACATCTGCACCTTGACCCTGCTTGTCTTGAAACATTTGAGCTTCCTTTGATAATATCAATTTCCAGCACTTCAGAAATATATTTCTCAGTCCTTCTGGGTTCCTGCTTTGGTGACAAGCTTTTTCCTTTGATCTTGGTGTAAGAGCTTTCGCTGGCATGCTCTTTGCTCCCACCTTTTTCTGGTCTGCTACCAAGAACTGAGCATTTTTAGTTCTCCCATTAGATTTTAGCTTTTGTGTATTTTGCTTTATTGGAACTGGCAACACGGTGCTATTTAAACACAGCTCCATCTGTCAGAGTCAAGTCCTCCAGGTAGGGTGTCATGTTTGATTTCATGTTATCATTTGTTATGAAGTCAAAGCTAAAGAAAAAAAATGTTTACTGTAAAACAGTTACTTTTATAAATTCCTTTGAGAGCTGTTTTACTGTTGTGGCGGGACCTGCTTGTGTCCTTATGAATACAATCTTTTCTACACGGCCAGAAAAAAAAAAAAACAAAAAAAACCCAACAAAACAGAAGGGGTCTGCTCAGCCTAGATTTCTTCATTGTGTTTCCCTCTTCTGCTCTCCATGTCAACTGCATGTCCTAGGCATGTATGTGAATTTGTATGCCAGCATTATAGTTGATGGAAAACACTATAGGCCTAAAATAAAGCTGATATATTGGAGCCTGAGTTTTCAGATTTGAAAATTAATGTGCTTATCTTTCATTGCCCATCTCCAGAGCTGTTGTTCGGTATGAGGTTACATCTGACATTGGAAGAAGAGATAGCGTGGACTTTTATCTCAGCGTGGTAACAGTTGTACTTCACAGTCAGAGCTTCCCAGCCAAAGGGGGACTAGATGGGAAGCAATGCTTACGAAAAAACGCCATTTACTGGAGCCTTTTTGGTGTGCATATCAAATAGATCTGGTGAACACCATTATTTCCTTCCCAGTCTCCTAGACTGACATTGCTTCTTCTGTTCGTTTTTCTTCTCAGAAAAACATAACCCTTAAAAACCTAAAAAAATATTATGCTGACTGTGGTTCAGAGATATTTATGACAGCATATATAGAAACCTTTGCAACCCATTAGAGTGCTTGTCTTCTCTTTTCCTTTCACAGACAATATGCATATCTCACCTTGCAGGTCTCACTGATCACATTTCCTTGGGAAAAGCATTATACACACATTTTAATTTTGCTTCATCTTTGGCACTACATCAACAGTGGTTTTCTTAGCCATCTAGAAATGGCTATTCAGGTCCAAGAGGTTTCCTGAGTTTCCTTCTTCTCCCTCAAGCAGTTCTCAGCTCGTTTGGTTTTGCCAAACATCAGCATTAACGTTTCTAGCCCGATGATTTCTAAAGAAAGATAAACCCGCAATATACACTGCCTGAACAGCCTCACCAAAGGCGATGGTGTCCTGAGGCAGAAAGCGTGGGCAGTGCTTCTCACGCCCTCCCACACTGGGAAACACCGCAGTGGAGAGCCAACAAGTGCCGACAGACAATCCACGTTGGGATACTGAGAGATCAAGCCAAGGAAGTGTTTCCCAAGGGGTAGTGACATGTTTCCCTCTGACATGAGGACAGGCTCAAGTGCTGCGAAGCAGGCTGTTACCTCATAGAGGATCTGACACTGGGAGAGTAACCGGCACTAAAAGGGGTGACGATCCCACTCGGGGTCTCTGCCAGTGGCTGCACAGGGAGGCAGGGCAGCTTTCCTGCAATGAGGACCCAGCAGACCGTGTCCAGAGGGGCTGTGAAAGGAAGCTGTACGTGTAAACATGGGGAAGTGGGTTGCAGCTGGAGGGCTGGGAGGACTGCGGTGCAGCAAGGCCTTTTTTAACCCCCTGAGCCCAGCCTGGTGTTCCACTTCGAACAGCAAACAGCTGGGGAAAGGCCACCTCTTAAACAATCACAGCTCCTCTGGTCAGTAAATGTGAGGCATAAATCTGAGGGCTCACACCGACACCAGCACAGCTGACCATTGTAAGAGCTGTGCTTTTAGGGCAAATAAAGCGCCGTGTCAGGGGCACAAATCAGTTAAGCCCTCTCCTATTAGCTCTGTTGTCATTGTAAGCACTTTTCCAGGTTACGCTGCAGGAAGTAGCTATTTAAATTCATTCACAAATTTTTCTAGAGCAGATATGACCAGATTCTCCACTCTCAATGGAATGTAAACCAGAAAAGCAGATGCACAGAGTGGCCAGAACATAGGACATGCACACAAATTCTCATTAACGGCTGTATTGAACCAGGGGGTTGGAAAGCACTGATGTGCTGGACATTGTGCAAATAGCACAAAGAAATTATGTTCACAATATAAAACAAGAATTAAAATTACAAATGTATAGCACTTATCTTCATGTATGACCAGTGCTCCAGATTTGAGCAATCCAAGCCCGAACTATTGCACTACAGTTACACCAGCACTGGCCTCGCCCAGTAAGGCTGCTGGGATTCCTGGGACTGTGCTTTCTGGTCTGGTAAACTAATCCGTGGCCGTCTTCCTTTTTGGTTAGTTACTGGCTGTCCTGCACACATGGAAGGAATCGTGGACAGCTGGAAAGCCCTCACCCTGCAGTGAGCAGCTACCGGAACCACTTCAGTCGCAGCCTGCAAGCCCAAGCCTGGCCCACAGTGATTCCTGTTTCTAAAAACAAAAGGAGACAACAGACAACAGCAAACTCTGGGTCATGTTCAGCTCATGCAATAAGCACTCAAGCTGATGGCACAACACTAGAATTAAAGAGATATTTTGTTTTGTTTGCCTTCCTTGTATTTTCAGCTGCAAACACCAAAGGCTGACTTGCACACAGACCAACAAGCACATTTAAGTACCAGGATATGCTAGAACAGCTGCTGCCTGATCAGGAGACCCATCCTTCAGGGCCATTGTCAGTAACAATTCTGTAATTTATATTGATGGCAGTGCAGGGAAACAAAAACGACTGTTGTTCACACACTAGCAGTCCTCAGCTGGACAGCTTGTCTTTCCCCGGGAGTTGTGTATGGTCCCCTTTAGTTTAGGGAAGGATGGTGAAATAGAAGATGAAAGCTGGAAAGCAGCTGTCTGACTAAGAGTACATCCCGCACTGGCGTTGGTAGATTATAGCCTACAATAAATCATATTTGATGGATTTACTAATTAATTTAGTAGTCGATGAACAAATGCATGTTGCAATGGTTTGGTCAATTCCTGTAGGCTTTAAGTGGGTCTATTTCATGAATGGAGCAAACACTTCATTTCCTGCTGCTTGAAAAATGGTTTGTGCGCTGTCCCCCTAGAAGTCCTCCTGAGAGAATACCTCTGCTAGGCACTTAGGATATGGCCCAGTTTATACCGATGAGAGACAAATTACAGCCTTTCATCCTCCCACCTTCCCCTTTTACAGACAAAGATGATGTCTCTTGCACGGTCAGGTGCCTCCTCTCTGCTCTGCTGGCCGCAGATAGGCTCAGAGCACCTGCCCCGTCGTCGGGGAGAGCCGAACGAAGGATACCACCAAGGCAGACCTGGTTTGAGCACCCGTGGTCCCACCTGTGCCCCAGCCATCCAGATTACGTGGGCCAATGCTTGGGTTTGCCTAAGAGCACCAGCATCAGGCTTTTTTTTTAGCAGGCATTAGAAGCTTGAGCTGAGATTTTGCTTGCTTTTAAATAACACGGATGGCAGATGAATCAGGATTTTGTTTGAGATGTTTGTCTGTAGCGATGTGTGAGCTGACGTGCCCAATGTCACACAAGAAGGCTGAGACAGACCTGGGATTTGACACCAAGTGGCCTGAGCACTTTCACCACAGTGTGTGATTCTGTGTGCAGTGCGGTAGCTATAGATCCTGACTTCTCACCAGGGGACTAACTCCCTGCAGGGATTGTACCAAGCACTAATAGAGGGTTTCCCTTTAAGAATTGTTTTCTGTTCTTCATCATTACCTTTCTTTTATTCAGCCTTAACTTATTGCTTTTGTTTCACTGTAAATCATCTTTCCCCATATAAGTATTTATAGCCTCTAGTACTCCAGACACCCCTCTTTCCAGGCAGGGATGAGCTCCTCCTCACAAGTACATTTTTTTCTCCTCTCACAGCTTTGGATGCTGTGCTGCTTAGCCAACATAGGATTAAAATAACCAGAAAAGTGCTACCATTTTCAACCAGATGGACAATCCTGGGAGAACTTCAGATGCCCTATGATTCTGTTGCAGTTTAGATTTTGAACAAGAACTTAAGACTCCTTCCCAGGCTTCCAAAACAAAAGAAGTTGCAGTGCATCTTCCACCTGACTGTAACTTACACCCACTTCTCAGTCTGGAGTGGACAGAGGTGAGATGCCCTGCCTCTAGGTAAAACAGATCTAAGTCGGTCTGTGGGAGTAAAACTGAGCCAATGGATATAGCTCTAATTTTAGACAGCAGTCAGCACATGAGGTGTATGTCCTCCCTGCTCCACAGTCATCTTCCTTCCGTGTTCCTCTCTGTATCTAACCTATCTGAAAATCTTCACTACACCAAGGCAGAGGGGACTGCTTTGGTAAAAAGATGTACATTACTTTAACTTCATATTTCCCCCCCTCACGTACCTAAGCATATAGGCAATTTGGGGTTTTTTCCTTCTTTTCATACATGTGTGCCAAAACTCAACCATGTCAGAGCATTTAGATGTTGTGCAGTTACAGTGAATTTTAATTTCTGCCCAAGGCTTCTGGTTTATAAGTTCTTTGATTTCCAGTTAAACTCCTTGCCTCAAATTTTCACTATGTTCCCCTGCAACCTCAGGATGGAAGGAGATAGAGCACCTCCAAGCAATTAGTCATTGGAAATAATAACACGATTAAGGATGGCAAGGCTGGTTAAAATGGAGGGATGAGTTGGCTGCTTCCATGTGGAGGCTGTTCAGCCAAGTCAGTACCCCGCTGTCTGTGCTTCAAAGGCAGGAACACAGGGTCATCATTAGCTACAAAGTCAGAAGTTACGTTCAGAAAGGGAATGGGAAGGAGAAAAAAGAGCATTTACTGAATGTGGGGAGCTGCTTCTTAGGTTTCCTCCTGAGATCTGTAAAGTCGGACCCCAGATTTGACAGTGCTGTAAAAAGCTGTTCTCCTGAAATACCCACATTTTTAAAGTTAACAAAAGCCAAAAGGATTTCTCAGACCTGAAGCTGATTTCCAGTTGGTCAGCAATTTGGTGATTAGCATTTTTCTAATCCTAAAAGAATAAAATAAGGATGATGGAGAAAATGTGGAAGATTTTCACAAATTATAGTAATTTATGGAGATAAAGTTGTCTGTTCTGTACAGGAAGAAGCATACTATTGTATGACTGACATCATATCCACAAAATAAATTACCTGGGCATTAGATCCTTCCTTCTGTTCCATGGGAATCCTTTCCCACTCCTGTTACAGGAGTGATTTTCTAGCTACTGATGATAAAAAGTGCAGCGGATGCAGAGAATTATTCAAATGCCATTTTTTCATGTAACCCATGGTGATAGCGGGCTGTGCTCTGACAAGAAGCAGCAGGACCAGCTTGCAATCCGCAAACATGTAGCGTTTCAGGAGGAAGAATGAAAAATTGAACCTACATGATGCTTTTTCTCAAAACTGCATATTTCTTTTTTTTTTTTCCTCTGGGTCTTTTTCTGTAAATTAAAAAATCTCAGGTGCAGCAGCACTTTGGGCTAGCATGTAAAACTCACTCACTGACTCAGTAAAGGAAATGAACAGCCCATGCTTCTATTTTTTCTGTCTACCTTCTAGGTCTATTCTCTATTGTTTTAAATAATAGCAAGTGCATTGTGTTTCTGATCTTTCATTGAAATATTAACTATTTTTTAAGATAGGAATTCTATTATAATATCTTACATAGCAATAATTATTATTATTATTATTTCTTTTTGTATGGCTGCTGATTGGCCCAAAGAGCGGAAAATGTTAGGACTGCAGACAGATTTTTTGCTTCATTGAAAATAAATGTTTCATAACTCTCAGGAAAGCAGAATCTTTCAGAATACACCAAAATTTTGCAAAAAAAAAAAAAAACCCAAACTGAATTATTATGGGAAAGGACTAATATCTGCTGAAGTAAAAGAGAAAATGACTAAAAATATTGCTTATATGAAAAAAAAAAAATATTTTTTCCAGTACTAGAAAAATTTTAGCAGTATTTTAAATGCTGTGGTTTTCATAATTAGCAGTGTTCATAAATTCAATGATATTCATTTTGTACAAAAATCTGAACCTGGGCAGTGATGAAATTCTGAAAACATTTTAAGAAAGAGTGAGGTCAATAGAGTCAAAAGCAGAATATATTTGGATGAATGGTATTACTCTGTGACGTGAAGCTTGACTGTGAGTGGAGAACTCCCATTAGTGCAGCTCTTCACTAACGTGTTCACTTCATTAACTCCATTGAATTCCCAGAAATCATACTGCCATATAAGAAGTGCTTGACTTAAATACTACACTTGTCAATTTTACAAGTTAAAAATGAAACTCCTTAATTTTTTACCACAGAGTTTGTGCCAGGGAGCAGCAACTGCTGGCTGCTGCCATAAGGGCAGGCGAGTGGGAACCAGGGGTGAGAGCTGGGCAAGGGGATGGAGGCACCTTGCTGAGCAGAGATAGGATACTGAGTGGACATTGTGGGCCAGGGTCTGGCCTGGAGACATCAATCAGGATCAGTCTCAGTCCCATGATCACCGAGGAAGTCTGCATGGAGACCACAGGCAAGTCTGAGGTCAAGCTGGGAAGCCAAGCCAACAAGTGAATGCTGTCAGGCTGTGCTATCACAGGTATGCCACAGACTGCTCAACACTAAGCCACTTTACAACAACCTTATCCATTATTTTTAGGATTATATTAGTTTATATTATGTTTATTATTTCAAAGTAAATTAAATTCTTAACTAAGTAATCACTTAATTGCAAAAAAGTAAGTGAGCCAGCACCGTTCTTTGAGAGCTGTGCCTGTGCTTCCTACATGCACTAGACAAGAACCACACATACCTCTTGAATATTCATATGCCTTACAGACATGCCGTAAAATAAAAGTCCCAGATACCTGGAGAGTCCAGTGTGAGGAAGTTTGCCTGTGCTGCAGGAAATCCAAGATTAATCCTACTTATCACAGCTAAATGCCTTAGCTCAGAATGTCGTGACTGCTCCGGGAGACATCAGCCAACTTTAGAAATCTTCTATCCTGAGAATGCTTTCCCAAAACAAGAGTATTCAAACTTGCACAGTTTCAAGTAGGGATGGCTGTTCCAGATATTTTCACTTTTAACAAGTCACAGGGGTGTTTTGACAGGAAGCAGGACTTGTTTTTTAAGAAATCTCAAAAGAAAAAATTCTGAAGCAGCTCTAATTCCTATGCAGTATAACTCACAGCCTAAACGGGCAAGACCAATGAAGAACAGTAGAAATAAATAATTTTTCCTTGACAGGAGGGAAACAGACAGGTAAAGTGACTTGCCCAGTATAAATCTTCTGGATACCGATCTAGTTAGCACCTTACTCAGAAGGCTATTTAAACTTTTTAAAATGCATTCCTCTTCCTTTCTGTCCCACATAATAAACACTAGACAGCTGCTTGCAGTCTCATAAGCATGAATCTTTAATTCTTGTTCTGTCATCTGTTTTAAACAGCAGAGTATGATTTTGCTGTGATAAAGTTCTGGAATCATAATATATAAATCTGTTTGTAATTTGTGAATGTCAGTACATACGGTACTCAGGCATTTGATTACTGATTGCCTCAAGCATATAAACTAGCATATTAAAGCCTTAGCATTCTTGTCAGAATTAACTCATCTTAATGCTTCTAAAAACACCTCTCCCATGTAGAAGTAATTTATTTCAAGGTCTTTTAAATATTCTTTTATTTAAGCTACTTCACTTGTCCTTGTAAATGGCAGAATTTGTTTCAAAAAGACCCAGCTGACAACAAACTCACAGTCACGTGCCCAAAGTATTTAAGTTCTTTAATTTTGAGGGACAAATACAAAACAAGTAGAAATCTAAAAGTCTTCCAAAAAAAATCCCAGTCAAAGCCATATACCAGCATCACATGCAAATCCCACATCTGTGAATATAAATAGGAATTCAGGCTAAAGCTGTGAAGTAAAAAGAAAACTCTTTCCTTCCCACCTGACAAAATTTCAAATATTCACAAAAATGTAACAAACAAATATCATCTAGTCTCTGCTGGCTAAATAACTGCTCTCCTCTCAGTTATCCATCTCTTGCTCATCTTGTCATTTGATGGAGCCCTCATCCTTCTTACTCAGATTCTTCTCAGTGGAATTCCCCTTTGCCTTCTTGCTGCTGTCACTGAATGGCTTCTCTAGCAAATCCATTTTTCGTTCAGTACAGACAAAAAATAAACATCATCTTCAGCTCCACAAGCTTGCAATTTCAAGTAACCTCAATGTACCTTTTTTAACTTTCTGTATATTTAAGAATTGGCACTTCAAGCACCCTGCATTGCCACAAAGAGATGCAGAGCGGTGCAAGCTTCAGTGCCTCCATTTCACAGAGGTGCAAACACAGACAAAGCACCTTCCCTACTAACACCTGCTCTACTCCATGTGTTCCAGTCTGTCCTCTTCTTACGCTGGTTGAAGACACACATTATAAAGTTACATAGTGCAATATAAAACCATTTAAAGTATAAAACACAGGTATGTACTATATTTTAAATAGAAGGCTTGATTTCTCTTTTTCTTGTCTAATCAAGACTACTTTTTGCATATTACAGTTTAATCCCGTTTTTCTCAAAGCTAAGTCAGTAGTAGGAAGATTAAGCACTAACTCATGAAGGTGAAAAATGTATTTGAACCTAGATGATGTAGTATTTCCAGTTAAAAAAATCACTCTTGGATGAATGCAAAATAATTATTCAATAAACTGTGTTACAAAGTTAAAAAAACCCTACAACTGCCAGAAAGTAACTCATTGTTTTATTTTGTGGCGTTTTTTCTTGTTCCTGAATTTTGCTTTTGAGCAACAGCAAAGCAAACCCTTTTCCATCTGATTTATAACTGACAGGATGACACACCTGCGGAGAAGCCTGAATAGTCCCTTGGATTTTATTTTAAGGATGTTGTAGGTTTTTTGTGGTTTGTATTTTGGTTTTTTGTTTTGTTTTTAATGAAAGCAAGAGATAGCTAACAATATAACATAGTTTTAACCAGTTGTCTAAAATTCTGCAATTTGTAGAAGCGTCACTGGATCCCAGAAGACGATAGTAACAGTCCCTCATATTCACTTTCAATTAAATGAAAAAGCCATAGGAATCCTACTGTTCTACCATGGGACAGTGGAAGGCTTCCATGGTCAGTGCAGTATGTAATTAGTGAAAAACATTACTTTGGAGTACACTGTCAGCACGCTGCAGAGGGAATTAGACGTTCACAGCTGCCAGTATGCCTAATTTCCTACACACTGCGCGGAAAGTTTACTCCATTGCGGCTTGAAACAGAACAATGAACAAGAGTGAATTTATATGTGCATATTTTTATTCTGGTTTTCTGATGAAATGAGAAGTAGCAATTGCAGTGTGATGCAATATTAATGGACACATCCATGTATATGTTCAACCAGCTTATAGAAGCATATAACCTCTTTGAAAACAAGCCACAGTAAGCGTTAAAGCAATAGCTAAGGATTTAAGAATCATAGAATCATACTTGTCTATCCAGCAATTCACTAGATTTTCCACAGCAGTCTGAGGAATCAAAAAGTTACTGCAGATGGGTTTGATTCTTGCCACTTTGCGTCCCTCAGTTCTGCTTCAATAAAATGAATGTAAAGTGACATCCTTGGTCTCCAGGGCCTACTGAGCACTGCAGTATCTCCATGGTTGCAATGGTGTCTTCCTAGGCAGAGAGAGAGAGAACATTTCATACCTAGCACAGATCTCTGCACATTCCCACATGAAACCCTTGTCATATCTCCCTTCCTTGGTTGTCATAGCAAAAGGCACAAGTTCAGTTTGGACAAACTGGACCTAAGTAGAAGGAGGGGATGGGAAGCTGAGGTGTGAATTAGAGGTGACATTGCAAAGTCAGCTAGTAAAACCAGTGATATTTCACTGTTCCCTCATGGATGCAATCAGTGCATGAAAAGGCCAAGTTTGCTTACTCCCTTGACATAAGGAACTGTTGCACGTGTCCAAATAAAGCGTATAAATTACACAAAGGTTTCAGAAAGGAAGAAAACTACTTCCAACTTCCTGCTTGCACTCCCAAGGAACATAGCACAGAGAACCACGTATGATGTAGCTGGCTGTGTGCTTGCTTTCCTGCACAGAAATCCATAACTAGCGCTTCTAAAGGAAGCACAGCAAGGACAAGCATTAAACAGAGACTTGGATTCAGTTCTAGTCCCTGGACAAGTTTTTTGCACCTAAGAGGAATATTGAATCCCTGTATGGTGATTTAAACCATATAGCATACTTTTTAGTGAGGACTTTAAAATTGCCACAGACTTATATGGATCCCTAGTTATTACAGGTTGATGCACATTAAGCACAAAAAAGCTACAGACACAGCAAATAAAATAAAGGACTCATAATATGAATATCACTGCTTAGCCAAAATTTTAAATCCCTTAAAATCCAAATAGCCTCAGGGGGCTGGATCTAGTCTGTTTGTTGTATTATGGGGAGCCTACAGTATCATCTGTTTCATGTTATGTATTCTTTGTTAGTTCATTAACGGATAACATACACTGTGCGTCCAACAATAAATCTGGAGGATTAATCCTTACTTCCGACAAGCTTAAATGATGGTAACTTCTCTTCAAACATCACAGAAAATAAAATTCCCAAGAGTGAATATCTCTTGTTTCAATACTGAGGACTCAATTTCTAGGACTTCACAAATCCACGATCCCTAATGTATGTAGTATCCATTTATATATTTTCTTTACTACTTTCACACTGTATTAAAGCAAAGTTTTTTGTGACATGTATGTCATGAACTTCCACTGGGTTATAGAAGGTCAATTTGATTATGTCAATAGGCCATTTTTATGGACAGTCAAAACCAGGCAAAGAAATGCTAGCTCTGCTTCCTACAGAAGACAGACTGATGACTAGAGCATATACTGCATTGAAAAAACCCTGTAGGACTGTCAGAGAGGATCTCTAATCAAACAGAGCTCATCAGAGGCTAGATACTTATTTTAGACCTCATCAGTGATCTTTCTGTGTTTACATCAGACTTTACTTACCCATTATTTGCGCTAGTAGAGCCAGTACAGGTGAGATCCATTCACATGAAATGACTGTTCACAGATACTGATCTTCGATTTAGCCCTGCCCCCATGTGGTTTCCTATGTAGTTTTCTTGTATTAAAAGTACCACTACCAAACACTTAGTAAAGTCAAGATAGTTCTTGCCACCTTCTATTCCTATTTTCGGTTTTCCCCATCCATTTGTTCTACAGTTTCAATTTGGTCCACCTACCACCTCCACTCCTTCCCATTTCTCATTCTGTTTCAAGTCCTTCTAACTACAACTGGCAATTTCTAAGTAGATCCACACAATCTTCCCATGATTCGTCTATGATGTTGAGTCACTGCATTTTGATAAAATGAGGGTTTGGATGAGCAGCGTTATCTGAGATAGCACTATAATTCCGAGGAAACGTAGCACAGTCCTAACACTGGACTGGAACAAGAAGTATGACTAATTCTCAGGCCTTGATCCTGTGGATGAGCTCTACTTTCAGGATTCTCTTTCCTCCCCAACATGTTATAAGTATAAAGTAGAGCAACAGTAATCCCACTAGCCTAGGAAATTCTGAAAAATACTGGCCTGTAAAATTGAAAGTCTCCCACTTCGTGCATTCTGTTGTCCTGATGGCAGATTTTCACCAAAATCCAAATGGTGTTTGAAGTTGCAGCGTGAAACAGATGGGCACACTATCCTGCATCAAGGCACTGTCTGTCCATGCACTCAGAGACCCTGCCAGATGGCATACTCCCCAGCTTCATGCTTTTCTACCATATGAGACTCCATGTGGAAATGAAGACAGGCAGGTTGCAAGATCTGTTTATACCAGCACAGAACAGGGAGACAGACTTGTCCAAGGGAAAGAAAGGAAGTTTTATGTAGATGAGAAACAGTGCAAGTAGACACCATTTATCTGTCTTGCATTCCAGCATACAGACACTTCCACCTACTCTGCTCACCAAACAGAAGTCAATCTTTCCTTTTAGTTAGCAACACCCCCCTTTTTTTCCTGATACCTCTTCTCATGGATCTCTTTGCTGGAAAGATTCCACCTTTCTTGATTCCACTTTTTATCTTTGTAGAAAGATTCTGCTCTCCATCCTCTTCTCCAGCTACTTCACACTGCTCTATCTCCTGCATGCTCCTATGGTCAAGGATCCACGGATAGGCTGCTCTTCAGGGTCCATTTCTTCAGGAACATGAAAACTTAATGATGGCTTGAAACAAGCAAAGCAGAAAATTCTCTCACATGGTATAGAGTATATTCCTTTTCCCTTAAAGAAATAAGCTATATAATGCCCCTATGCAACCCTAGTACCAGTCAGAAATAGTTATAAATAAGTACTTATAACTACAGATGCTGACTTGGATGATAAACTACTTAATCATGAGCTAATGGCTCTCTTACACTCAGTTATTCCAGTGCCAGAGTGAGCTGGCTCAAGTTGCCCTATATGCCCTTATGTTAATTACTTTGACTAACTGCAGGAGTGACTTATTAAATTTACTGATTGCACTGTCCATAAACCAATATTTTTTAATTCTTCCACATCAATAACCAGACTACTGCTCTCTTTAGCACTGATATTTTTTTTGTTGGCTTTTATTGCCTTTGTTCAGATTCAGTGAGATTTCCCCTTATTTACAGGGACAACACAGCACACTAAGATTAAATGATTAAGTTGTGCGTGTGTTTTTTTATAGCCCTCTCCAGGGGGCAATTTTTCTTCCAACTCCGAGGTTTTAACATTTGGCAATCAGCAAAATAGACAAATATTAGATAGCTTTGATATTTAGATATATGGGACCATCAAAACATCTACCTTACTCCATTTACATCCTCTTCCAATGCCACTGAATCATTCTTACAATTTGCAGAGCTGTTGTAACGGTGCAGGCATTATTAACAGTGCCATCTTCAATTTCTTTCAAGAACAAGTTAATGTCATTATCATCACTGGGTGCTACTACCCTCCTTGATTTGTCAGTTATGAAAGGACTAGCACTAGTGAAGAAGTCAGACACATCCTCAGCATTACTAATTTGAATGCAACTATATCTATTAGTCTGCATATATGGATCAAGAAATAAATTCTTTCCATCTGCTTCTTCTATATTTTATTTTTCATCCTTTCCCATCACTAACTAATTTCTAAAATTCCTGCTTATTCTCTTCCATTTACCACAGTTTATTTCATTTTGGTCTTCCAAGACCACAAATTTAAAGATCCTTTTTGCTTAGAGTGTCTTGAAACAGACTAAAAATGTCACCCTTCTGTCAAGTGCATTAAACTTTGGTCTCTCAGGTCCAGAGTTGGTGACTACTTTTCTCCACTTTTAATTAGTATAATTACTTATCTCTGTGCTTCACCAGTTACTGCCTGTAGAATCCAGAGAAGGGAGCAATACAGTATTGCTTCTGTTACTAAAAGGTAACAAAGGCAAGGTTTCACGTTTATTTGGGAGGCAATCATCTGAAATGGAACAGAACTCTAATTTCTGGTGTCTCTAATGCATTATCTTCCCTACATGTAATTCCCTTTAGCTCTTAAGATAGTCATCTTGAGTGAGAGCCTGTGTGGTAGCACAGTATAGACCACTCAGTAGAGAAGGATTAAGGGGTCATTAAACACCTTGGTACCCAGTTCTGGAGGGAACATAGCTTAATTAGGATAAGTACCCAAGGCTTTCTAAGGTACAGTGATTTTCCCAGACTGTTTTACAGCATTGCGGTATTGCCTAGAATTTCAGCAGAGCTCCAGTCCTCTCTCTAACACCCTTTGCAGTTCAATTCCCCCATGTAACATGCCATATACTTTGCAAGGGAGCTTTCAGAAGGCAGCACCTGATTGTACCTAAGCTGAGAGAACATTTCCATGGCCAAATGAGATATTCTTAAGAGTCATTTACCTTTATTTGGAGTAAGAAATGAGAGAGACCTTCCTCTGTATGATAAAATTCACAATACATTTTTAAATGTTGTAGGGTTATACGTATTGAAAATATTTATACTGTATTTCAAACATGGGAGCCATTGTAGAAGAATAAAACCAAAGAGCAATTTATTATATTGCAGTTTTGTCAGTGAGCTACTATTTTTGCAGTCACTGGAATACGATACCTACCCTGTATCATCATGCAGCACAGAGTTTTGTGAGTCCATAGTGTTCTGGAAGTAAGCCAGGCAATAAAATAATGAGGGATTTGGACATGAGTCAGAAATAAATTATTCTGAATATTAAAGAAGGAGGAAAGAAAAAGAAATATAATTTACCATGCCAGAATAAAAATCACAATGTTTTAGAAATTGCTGGTCATTTTTCTAATACTGCAGCTTGAAAGATATTGAAGAACCTAAAACCAAATTGTCTTATTTTCAGAGATTCTGAGCATTCATTCACACAGCTGGAGTGGTTTCTGCTCAGTTTGTATGCTATTTCTTTCCTTGTAAAATAAATAATTTCCCACACTACTGTCTGTCACCTCTCACAGCGTTATGACTACAAGCAGTCAAAACCTTATGATGAAACAGATTTCTGTCAGAAAAGGATGATTAGTTAAAAAAAAAAAGAAAGAGTGTTTCATGGTGAAGGCTCAGATTTTGCAAATGTTATTCTGGGAACCTAGGTCAGCCTTTTGAACTTTGGAGCAGATCCAACTTGCAAACATTTATAATGCTTCACCCAAGGAACCAGAAGCTTTATAAACACCACTGTGAATCAAAGAATGCAGGGTCAAGGTAGTGCTTGGGATTTCATATGTCTAGTTGCTCTGTCACAAAACTGTGATCTTGAAAATTACAAGCTTTCCATTCCAAGATGGTGATATTAAACAAAATTCCAAAATCTCAGACCTACCAAAACTCATATTTGTAATTGTGTAGTCGCAAGATCCAATAATTCAGTTCCACTGCTGCTTTTTGGAGAGAGAGGTTTCACCTAGAATGAGAAGAATCACATAGCTTTTTGTTATAATCTCTTGGAGATCACAGGGAACACATTTAATTTCACAAAATTAAATCTGCAGAGTATTAGTTACAAATCTTTTGCTTCATGATTCTGGATTTCAACTCTAGACCAGAAATAAAAATTAAAAAAAAAAAAAATCAAATTATAGAAAGGAAGTTAAGCCTTACAGTCAGCTTTAGGCTTTAGACAACAGGATCCTCAAGGACCTCTATTCTTTATATTTCTGTAGAGGTCCTTGAGACCTCTTAATTGGATGCATAAGAATAACCATTAACATGTCAGAGCAGTTAGAGGACTCCCAAGACACATGTGTAAGCTGTTTTGTAAGGAGCAGAAGATTTGTGTCTTTGTATCTATTTTTCCTTTAAAGGGAAATCACCTTTTCAACAATCCACATCCAAAATAATAAATTATGTGTTATGGAAATTATTGATTAATATATGTCCCATTCATATTCCTTAAGTAAATCCTTCCACTCCATTCGACTTCAAGACTGGTGAAAAAAACTTTTCCTGATTTAAGCCATGAAGGACTGAGCAATGTTAGGACAACCTATGAGAAAAAAAAGAAAAACTGCTACCTCTTCTCTCAATCTACCTTGCCCAAAAGAATGCAAGGTCTGTATCCCATCTTCCTTTCCAGATATTTTCTAAGGCTTGCTCTGCTTTACCTCCCCAGCTATTTGATCAAAAATATTTGTTCAAAAAAACCAAAGGTTATTGACTTCTAAAATCTTCTCTCTACAAATGGATCAATAAAGCCTCCAATGGCAGCTCATCTCTCATTCCCATCACTGTATTTGCATTTACATCCACTGAGCGCGATCAGAGAAACAGGGACCTTGCTGATTTTGTAAACATCCCAGGACATGTGCTAGAGGGAACAGTGTGTGTGCGGATGGATACCTCTACATCAGCAATCTCCAAGAACACAACATAAAAAAAAAATTAGCTAATACATAGCTTAAGTAGGAGAAAAGAATGTCTTGTGTAAATTTTGTCAAAAAGTCCTCAAGATGCATTTCTAAAAGTGGTTTAAAATGTTATCTATGGGTTTCTTTTTTCCTGCTTCTCAGTAGTCAGCATTGATTAGCTGGGCTTTATATAGCACTGCGCATGCAAACTAGTTACAAAATTGTTATTAGCACTAGAAATTCACCTGCCATTAAGCTGCAGACTGTGGATGCAAATTTAGCATGCTCATAAATGGAAAGCTTGAGAGGAGTACAGAATGTTCCTACAACTACAGCCTGGAATATTAATCAGTTTGAAATATATATAGATGAGCTGGGATTAATAACGTCACAGGGATAATAGATCTTTCTTCTTTAGATAATCGATCCAGGTTTACTTTATTACTGTTTTATAGCTGTGTGGTGGCACATCTGAAACAAATGGGAGGTTCCAAAGTTTCCTAGTGAATGGCTTTGCTCACATTTCAAGATCTCTAATCTCAAGCAGTATTTGTGGTCCCATGTGAAAGGTGAAAGCCTGACTGGGCAAAAGTAGTCATCCAGCGTTGGATTTTCAAAGGCTGGCTCAAGGCATTAGCTGAGACTCAAAAAGCCTCTTTCTTCCCCCTACCCACATCAGTTCTGGACAGCTCCTCATCGACTTACCCAGAGTTGCTCTTCATCATCCCAGCACTGCTAAATTGTCCACTGAACATCAACATGGCTTCAGCAGGAAACGCTAAGAGGAAGGCTACCTCCAGAATCCAGCATTTACAGTGCTCTCCTGGGTAAAGGAGATACAGACATAAAACATTTATTTGCATGCAAAAGGTGATCTGCTAAGCCAGGTGTCCTGATATGTACAGCCTGTGCATGAGGTCATATGGCTCATGACCTCTCCTCTTCTTCCTCAACTTGAAAGAGAGGTCAAATACTAAGAGAAGGTCGAAGGTATTGGGTGGTGCAGAATACAATGCAGCGCTACACCTGTGCTAGCTCCTATGAATCTACCTGAATTATGGCATTCTTATATCAAAAGGCTGAAACCCAGCTCCACCATCTTCTCCCATAGCTACATGCTTCTCACATACTCTGGCTCTAACACTTGTCTCATCCCACAGAAAGCCAGTGCAACTCATTAAATATGAATACTATTGAATAAGGCAGAAAGTAGAGTCTATTTTTTTTTTCCTGAGTTTCATTTCTCTGGGTTTAGCAAGCAAAGTGGTCTTGATAATAGGACAAGAAGATCACCAGAGATGGCAGAAGACAACAGATTTTGGTCTAAGGGGATAGCTTAGCCGTCTCATGAAACCTTCCCCCAAATCCTTTTTTAGGTCTGAGTCTAAGACTAAAGACACCCCACTTCTCAGTGACCATCTAGGGCTAGGCAGCTCTCAAAGCAGCATGCTCATACTTTATGTCCCCCCTTCATGCATTTAACTTAGCATTCCTGAATCTTCCGCAGGCACTAGGCTACGCATTTTAACAGTAGCTTTGCCATACCCGAGACTCAGATCTCTACAGGCATTTACATGGATGC
Source organism: Chlamydotis macqueenii (assembly GCF_036417535.1). Taxonomy (NCBI): domain Eukaryota; kingdom Metazoa; phylum Chordata; class Aves; order Otidiformes; family Otididae; genus Chlamydotis; species Chlamydotis macqueenii. The sequence goes on from NC_141561.1 coordinate 9,619,242, forward strand.
CTCACACTGTTTTCAATTAAGTCAGGAGCTTAAACATCTCTGAAAATTTGATCCTGTAAGCCCCTCTTTTTGTAGCCTCAGCCCTTCAGGTTTTAGTTCCTATGCCAGGAACTATCATTTTTAGTTACAAAAGGCTCACATTCAAGACCTTACTGATGGCATAAATACAAGATTTCAATTTCTGAGAAGTGATTTTGAAATATGAGATAAATATGCCACAGCTCGTGTGCAGCATGGTTTCCAACTTATTTTACTGCTGACTATCAGCCTAAAATGAGATTTTATACAACCCAGTCTAAAAATGGAAGTTTATCATAGAACTGCTGATAGACTCTTTGTAATATGTTATATGCTAATGCTTTTAAAAGTCCTTACCTGCAATCTAATTTAAAAAAAAAAAAGAAACAGAGACGAATGAAACATGGCCACTAATAACAGTCTTTTCACTGTGGAAAGATCTTAGCGTGTTTCCACATACATGCATTACCCGAGGGTAATTCACCTTCCAGTTGCTAGTAGAAAAATTGCTATCTTCATAAAAAAAAAAATTGCCTCAAGGAACTTGACAAAAGTTGAACTCTCTCATTAATGAGATTTTAATGAGCTACACAGTGAAGATGAGTGAATTACGGAAGGATTTTTTTTTTCTTCTACAACTACTGTTGTATCACAATGGACTAAGTACATCTCCATGAATACATCTGTAGTTCTTCATGGTTTTACAGTAGGGCTAAATTAGACCTAATACTTTTTGTGGCAATTCTATAGTGCTGATTACAAAAACACCTTTATGCTTTCCTCTAAACAGCAAAAACTTTCTTACTCCAAACACTGAAATCCAGCCAAGTGGATGGATCTTCAGATGCCATGCTTTGCTAGTGTTGACAAAACAACCTCAATGCAGGTTTTCTTTCTTCATTAAAAATTTCAACATAAAAAGCACAACTTTGTCTTAACTTTGCATTTAGTTACAACACGTCAGCCTTTTGTCCCAGAAATCAAAAGGAATCTGCTTCTTACCTCCTCCCACCTCTGCCATCCCAAACTCTCAGCATATTTTGTTGGTTTGCTCTCCTCCGAGGCTGGACATTAGTAGGTTCAGCACACTTGGATACATGGATCAGAGATGGTATAAGAATCTGCATTCTTCCACAGGATGGCCAATGTGTTTTGTTGTCAGGATGATGATCATACAGATTTGGATTCAGAAAAAAATTTTCCTTACTGTAGACTGACACGGATCTCAGGATTGTGAGAAGGGGAGGAGGAAATACAGAAAGAAAATTCTGTCCAGCACAGGAGTTGAAACCTGTCACATTTATTCCCTTCCTGCTGCAGGAACAGGACACTGGGGCTCCCTGCTCTCTGCCAGATAAACCAGTGAAATATTTCACCCCAGCTAATGTCTTTGTGCTTAAGATAGGGGCCAAGTGGCAGCCTGAGAAACAGGGAAAAATCACATTTGATGCAATAACGGGTTCTTTGAATTTCTGTGAAAGCTGAATTTGAATTATACAACCTTATAAATCATATAACCTTATCAGATGGCACCAAGCATAAGACTTGCTAACTGCGCTGTCCGTGTTGCTGTGTTGCATTTGATCCAAAAACATCTAACAGCTCTGTTAATGTCCCTTATTTCTGGAACAAAACTAAAGTTTTCCTATAATGAAGTATAAGTGGTATTGAACATCTCTCACTAGAGAATTATTTTCCTCTTTATTCATGCTTTTTGATAAAGTTGATTTCTCTTAGCTATATTAACTAAGTTCATTAAAATAATCAGGCTACTGAGAATGGAAATGAGCAGCAATGAAAATCCTTGGTTTAAGAGAATTTTTATGCAGATGCACAGTATTATTAAGCTCTGTAATACTTATACACTGGAAATACTATTTTCCTTTTTAAAATATTTTTGTCACATACTGATAAGGTTGTTATATTTGCATTATTTAATATTTTTAAGAAAAAATCTGGGTATAAGTAAAGAGAGAGGTAAACTGGGATATTTCTGGGTATTGAGAAATAGCTGTTTCAGAAAACAGGTATTTTACTTGGGGTGTTTTTTGCCAAATACATTCTTTTTTGGAATGATCAGTTGGTATCAGCCAAAGTACCAACTGAATATCATATGTATGTAAATCAATAAGCATAGATGTAAAAAAGCATAATGATACATGTTTCAGAGATAATTTGCAATTGAAAAATCCATGAACATTGGGAAGGCATCTGGCACATGCTGAAATATCATTTAAGCATACACTGAAATGTATAAATGTTGGTGGGACTTAAACGTGTGCTTAAACTTCGCTGCATAAGGCTGGTGAGTTCAACAAGTCTTAGGAGCGGAGGAAGGGCTGCCCGTAAGAACTGAACAGCTGAAGTCAATTGAGTCCCCCAGTAAACTTACACTGAAGTGAAACACAGGCAGTAGATCAATGCAGCCAATGCCTGTTCTATACCATCTTCTGCCAATCTTAAAAAAAAAAAAAAAAAAGAAAAGAAAAAAAAAGAAAAATCAGCCGATGAACTGATGCCATTTATCACCCTCCATCCTAGTTCCTACATCTGTGTTTATGATTTAAAACAACCCTAAAGGACTGAAGACTGAGGATAGTCTAATCTCTGAAATTTCAGATAATAGTCACAATATAGAAACAATTTTTGATGATTACTTCAAGTTATTATCAATATTTTGGATATTTACTTGTGTATGAACTCTTTTGGATGCTTATTCTGCACCACAAAGGTCACCTTACCATAGTATCCTTGGACTCCCAGTAGCGTGTCAAGTGCTGTCACTAGCACACCTCTTCTCCAGCTCATTCTCTCCACACCCTCTCCCCAAGAAGGCAGATGGGTTCATAGGGGAATGGGGTTCTGTGGGTGTTCCCACTGACTGTAAGATACACAATAACAAATGATTCTTATCTGGCACCTGCCACATCCTTATTAAAAACAAAACAAAACAAAACAAAAACCAATGGTAATCTCAACACTCACCTCAGTTGCAGTAGGAAATAAAGTAATATTTTATTGTATTTAAAAATCAAAGAAGAAGGAGAAAGCGACTTTTCTTTAATCTAAACTAAATAGATTAGACAGCTGCAGCTTTTACACACTTTTAATCCCAGATCCTCTCATCTCCTGCCCTACCAATTCTAATAAATAAATAAATAAATATTGCCACAAACATAAAAGAACCCCACATATTAATTACACACCTAATTTGTGAGGAAATCGAATTGCTGTGATCAGTGACAGAGAAAAACAATACACAATATGGTATTTGTTCAGAACAAATATAAAAGTAAAAGCCAAAAACCAGCAAGAGTAGCATTCCTCTTTGAACATATAGATTGCTTGTTTTAATTAGAAACTAACACGCAGATGCAGCAGAGGCTGACCACCTCAAAGAGATCAGAAAGGACTTCTTCAGAGAATAATTACAATTGCAAATCAGATTGTGGAACAAGCACAAAGGAGTAACAAGCCTACTCCAAACCAAATAAAATCCAGCTCTATGACAGTATTTAAGCTATTTTAGGTACTCTGATTTAACAACCTCTCTTACAACAAAAGCAACAATAAGGAAGGCTTAGCTACTGATTTTTACTAGGTACCTTAATATGTAACTTCTGGGGAAGTTTAGAAAGAAGGCAAGTGTCATTTCCTTCATTTTACTGAAGTTATGGCACAGAGAGCAGCAGCCCTGAGGTCAGGGGGGCTGGCAGCAGAGCTGGAACAGCAGAGCCCAGCTGAGGGTAATATTCAGTGGTCCCCTAATCCAGAAAGCAATCAGAACACAGAGGCACCAGTGCCCCTGGAGAACCAGTTTGCCCTGAAGAGCTAGTTGCACCTCTGAAAACACTCTTGATCAGTTAATCTGGAGGTCATGCAGTGAGAACCAAATAGCACATTTAAAAGTTCTTATTCTGAGCACCTAAGTAAAGCAAACAATAAACCTTTTTCACCCTATCTCCATTTTTCCTTCATACTTGTCTACAGATGCACTGTCTTCACCATTCTCCACCTCATTTGGTGTATATGCATTAATCAAAAAAAAAAAACAACAATAAAACCCAAGACTGGAAATAACTTTTCATAAACTGCACAAAATCAGCCCCTCTTTAAGATGACACTATTTCCAGTGTTTGGTTTCTCCATTCACACACACATTACAGATAGCCAAAAATGGCACAGGGACTCTGTTGGGTATGATTTATTGCCTTGATTTATTGAACTGAGCAATGACAGAGTTCCCGCTTGACAAGTTTTCGTTTCCTCATGGCAAGTAATTAGCCTTCATATTGCCAAAGGGCTCTTCAGCTGCCCTGTCAATGCTGTTCCAACCTAATGAAAATACATTGTCTTATCATAGTAAGACATTTACATTATTCACACACAGCTTTCCTGTGGCCTCTCATTAGCTCCAGCCTGCTTAACTTTGCTGGTTTATTTGCTGCAACAGAACAGAAAAAAACACACGATGCTCAAGGAGGAAAGGAATCATTCAGCTGCAATCTTGCCTCACTGCTGTGTTAAAAAAAAAAAGTCTTCTGACACTCCCATGCCAATGATTTTAAAGAGTGTGTGAGGATATATACCCCAGCACACATTTTTGGCTGTATATTTACTCTTTAGTCTCACAGAGCTGCATCTTGTCATTAAGCACAGCCCCAAATAACGGGTAGCGTTATAATCCACACCTCATCACAGCCATAATCTCTCTCCTACTTTTTCCTCCTGACAGGTAGTTTACAGCTATCTGATCCTGACACTGAACTCGTCTCCTGCCACGCTGCCAGCACTCTAGCCAGCAAACAAAATCTCTAACCACATCCCTGCCTGTTCCCTAGCTACCTGGGGAGAAGGTAACTGTCAGTGGTTCAACAGCTTTGCTAACTCTTTCAGGCTGGGACCAAACCCTGCAGGTAGACAGTCCAGCTGGGATGGAAGGGCAGCTCTGAGGCCATGCTGTCCAAGCCACAGGGCTGCCAGATTTATACAGAGGAAGATGCTCTGTTAAGTAATCCCCTCAAATCCCACAAACAGTACTTCATCCAGTTTGGTATTAACATCCGACTGGAGATTTACAAACTGTAAAATGCCTCAACACCTTAGCACCTATTGTGCGCATACCTACCCAAACTAGCTTTAATACAGTCAGTGCAGCTGCCAAAAGCACTTTGTGTAGTAGCAAGATCTTCAGGAAGGCTGTACAAGACCACCTGGGAGCACTGGTTAGGAATATATTCAGATTTGTGTGCAAGAAAAAGCATATGGTGAGAGAGAATAGACAAGCTGCCACTAAATATACATTTGGCTAGGCTCTCTTATAAACTTTCTAGAACAATACTAGATCATTTCAGAACTTTTTTTAGCATTACAGTCCACAGATAAAGATTATATTAAAGCACACCAAATCATTTCATCCTCTGCCTTGGCTTTCTCTTGTCCAGTTTTCCCCACCTTGCAATAAATTCTGTTTCTGGAACAATGAACTCTGTTCCCCATCCACACAGGACCGGTCTTCCCATTGACTCTAAGCCTGGGCTGCTGGAGAGAACAAGTAGGAAGCAAAGCATCATTATGAAGAAGCCTAACTTCTTCACCTGGAATGGATGATGGAGAGATATGACTTTTACCTTGTGGACTTCAAAGCTGTCAATGAATTTCTTAATACACAGCTGACAATTTCAGTCTACCACTAGCAAGTAGAAAAAAGAAGGATGAATCCTACTACGAAACCAGCACCTGGAAAAGATACTTCTACAGAAAGCTGTTTTCTTTGTGGAAGCTATCTTGCTAACTGGCCAGTGGAGTATTTAGTGTGCTTAAATTCAAAAAGCTAACTTTCATCTGGACTGCTTGAGCCTTGCTTGGTTTATGCCAGATAATGGTCTAACTCTAGGTGGATGCAAAAGGCTAAAACGGGGGAAAAGGCCCCCGCAGCCAGGCTACTCTGTGGCCTTCCTCACACCCTGCCTTCTCCAGAAGACATGAGAGGGGACAGCAAATCTCACCGCCCTCTGCTTAATCCTAACAGAGAAAGAGAGTGAGGACAAGGTGAAGCACACTTTCAGTCTCTGCTATCCCACTGGATTGCACAACTGAGAAATAAATGCAGTAATATTCATGAACCGGGCACATTAATCCCAGCACATTCTCGAACACAAAATGAGAGATAATGCAAAAAAAATATTGTCCCCTAAATCCCACATTCTTCCCCACAGATCCTTTGGGGATGATAAAGACGCATATAAGTGCTAATTCTAGTCCGTCAAAAGGTTTTCTAGTTGTGCCTTTCACCATCCATGGAAGGAACGCCTCATCAACAGCCTGCTCATTACTTCTTTGTCCCATTTTGGCTTTCAGGCCAGAAAATACCCTGATGTAAAACTACCGTCCGGAAGAGCAAAACTGAAAATGGATATGGCCTTCTGTCTGCCTGTGTTTATTTTTACTGGTATTGCCTTTGATACTAACGCTGTATCTTCCTTTCAATCTGCAAAGCTCCCAGAACATTTTCTACGGCACACCTAAAAAATACAAAATAGTCATAAAACACTGCTTTGGAAGCAGTGAGTAACAAAAACCAAGCTGTCCTATAGCCATATATTGTGACAAAAAAAAAAAGAAGTGTTGATTAAATTCATGCTATACAGTTTAAGTGTTGCTTTTCCAGCTGTGAGGAACTAGATACTTCATCCTGAGCTTGCTTTTCAAGGCAATACTAATGCCTTAGGAGGGTCTTTAGTCATAGTTCCTTGCTTATTTCAGAAGTTTCCCCACACCAGTGCTGTTATGCATGAGCACCTTGGAAACTATCGGAAAGCAGATATTAGGCTTCTAACGTTAAGGCCAAAGGCTGCGGATAAATAAGGTTGCAGTGGCCCAAGGGAACATGCTATGTTTCTTCTAATTGCTTTTTCTTTTTCAATATGAATGTTCAGTGACAAAAGCCTACTGAAATTGCAGGGTAGGGGAAGGAAGAAGAGTGAGAACAGAAAAGTAATCACTTTCTGTGGGCCTTTGTCAAGTCTCCTTAAGCCCTAAAGGTGATTCAGCGGTGAAGTCTTTGAAAGGAGCAAAAGTAGGTCCCACTTTTCCACCTGAAAGAGGGATCAGGAAAAGAGAAATATGCTAAATTTGCCTAATACTTATCCCCAAGTACAAAAATGAAAAAAGCAAAGGCTGAAAGTTATGGGGAAAATAGAGTACATTTGTAAGGATTTTAATGACAGAAGAAAATCTGCCTTCTCTTCTTCCCTTTGAAGAAATTATTATCAATTTCATTTAAATCCTGTTGTGGGTCATGTAAGCTTCTATGCCACTCTTATAAGCTGTGAGGAGCTTTCTAGTAGGTTGAGGGCTGTAGGGCAGATAAAAAAAGCTTCCCCCAGATGTGGGGGTTTTGCAATCTCATTGATCCCTTTTTGTCTCTCTATTCTGCTTTTTCTTATGAGACTCTTAGGTTTCTGCCAACTCTGGCACCCTCATCCCACCAACTCTTTTTTTTTATGGCATTTTGCTTTCTTTTTTCTTTCCTTTCCTTTTCTCCCTTATGCTTCATTACTTCCCCCTTTTGTTAGATCTTTCTCAGTTCCCTGTGGTGAGGGGTTGCTGTCATTCCCTGTTGCATGTAACCCATCCCTAATTGATGCTGACATTTTTCTTCTCAAAGTACATTCTACTGTACAACTCAAAACCAGAGCTTCTTTGCAACAGTCCTGAATCTGGTTTCCTCGTAGCATTTTCAAGCACTGATTAATTGTGAAGAGGCATCCTCAGAGATAACAATTCACGTACAGACAACTGATCTCTGAAAAGGTATTTGTACTCAGCCTGGCCCAGGAACTTGTGGAATGAGGGTGAAAAGCTATGTATCAGAGTTTTCAGTTCTGAATATTATTCAATAACTCTGAGACTAAAGGTCCAATTTGCAAAGGTGAGGTTCAACCATGACACAGATGTGCAGATACAGATGCCAACTTAAAGGCAGTGGCAGTGCAGGAGATAAGCACTCTCTATTATTAGATTTTGACAGGCTGGCACAGAGTCCTACAAGCTGCTGAGTTAATGAGTCATGAGCACAGGATGGGAACTAAGACATCCCTCAGGATAAAACTGATGCCCTTCAGGGACTGAACCAGAGATATGAAGACCTGATTCTCAGAGAGGCTGAGTCAAGAGGAATTGCAGGAAATCAGCATCGCTTAACACTTTCTTCCTGCAAACTGCCCACAAATGTGGATCCTTTCTGACTATTGGGCCACTGTGAGTTATCAGCTGCGTACATGAGAGATCTTTACAATTACACCATTCTCAAGCATATTCAAGGACAGCATACTCCTCTACGGAGTTCTTAACTACAGCTCTATTTTCAGCTCACCAGTGTGTTACAGCCCTTTGTGCAACACAGGAGTCTAAGTATTGTAGAGATTGTTTGCAGCAACAAAGTAAACACAAAATCTCCTTCTTAATTCATGTAAGGCTTAGACTTAGCCAATTGTTATTATAGCATTGCCAGGTAACCAAACATTCTGCTTTTCCCTAGTTTTCTTGGTCTTCCATGTTTCCTCCCCTTTATGTTACAGTATTGAAACAGAATGAATTGTGCAGGCAAAACCACAATTGAGAAGGAGGGGAAAAAACCCACAATATTTGAATCTGTTTTAATAATGTTTTTCAACATTTTCCTTCTTTTTCTGTTTAAAACGCTGCCAAAAGCATAACTTTACACAAAGAGTAAATTAAAAAAAATAATTACAAGCACGATCCAATTTTTATCTACATAACTAGTGGCTTAGGTATCATTGAGACGCACGCTTCTCCAGCCTAAGCAGTCCAGTGAAGGAGTTTCCCAAAATGCAATAGGAAGGATTTCTGCCTTATCAAATGCCTTGTACTCCTGCAATCTCACACACAGATACATAGCCCAAGAAGTAAGCTCTGAAGGGTAGAACAAAAACAGAATGGTATATCGTAACAGCTTCAAGACAGTATTTGGATCCATTTCTAATAAACAGACTTTCCTCATCACTTTGTCACACCTAGATTAGATGTCCAGCATGTAAGAGGTCTCAGATGCTATACACAACAAACACTTTCCATCATATGAAAAGAGACAGGACTAAAACTGCAAACTATCTTATATCCAGAATGCCCGCCAGAAGAGCTAATGGAAAACTCACTTCTATAGGAATAACTCCCTTATCCTCTCTATGGACCTGTCACAAAGTGTATGAGAGGAGTAAAAATGTGACAGACGGTAGTGACTCTTGTAGATGACATTACTTGTAGTGCTAACATGATTAAGAGAGTAAGAAAGTGTGGGGATAACATATCTTTTTTTTTCTTGCAATATATTTGTTTAATCACAGAAATTCCACTAGAAAAGGAAGAAAACAAAGGATGAGCATGCTTCTCAGCAGTGTTTGGGTCACAAAGTAGGGAAATAATAATAACATGACATGCTTTTTTAAAAAATCGAGATATTGGAGACGCTGTCACAGAGATTATGTAAAGTGCACAAGAAATAGTGCATCTAATCTGTATTGATAATGCCAATTTCATGTATACGCCAAGTGTCCCTATTTGAAATGGCTGATGTGAAATCCTTACAGGAGTTAAACCAGAAGTTTCTGTGCCTGGAACTCCAAGTACTTCAAAGCAGAGTGAATGTTAATCACAGAGGGTTAAAACAAAGATGGATGAAAATGGAAATTATTGGCCTACATCAGACAGAATGACAGAAAGGAGACATAAGTACCACTCTGAATATTTTAAAGTTCTACTATAGAAGGAAAAGACAAAATCCCAGCATGCCACAAAACCTTGATGTCAGTATTCCTCTTTGAAGCATATATATGGCATATAAGCATTCTTCTGTTTTTACAGCTATTGAAGGTCCTTATATCCAACTTAGAATTTTAGCATTACAGGTTCCAAGTCCAAGACTTAAGAACAAAAACAAGATACTCTTATCTAGTGCTATATTATTAATGTATTTTAAATATTTTTATGTAATTTCAAAAAGATCAGCTGATCTTCCTTGCGTCTTCTCATAAGAGAAGACTGCCTTATGTATTCAAAGGACCTTACTATCTCGGTAGAAATCAAACTAGAGGAGATACCATACATTTATTATATCATTTATTCAAATAAATCATAATTAGTATGAGATCATCTGTTGGTTCTTGTTATCTGTTACAATAAGATGAAGAAGCAAATTTAAAAGGTCATTTTCATTAGATATTTCTTCACTATAATATTCTAATCAGTACTTATGTCTTAACAAATGCAAGACAACCATATAGTTTTATGAAGTCTGGGAAATAATTACAGCTTTAGATAAAACTAAAAAATCAACTTATCCTTTGTTTGTCACTGGAAGTTGAGAAAGCACACAAAAAATACACAGAGATCCAGCTGCTCCTGTGCAACTCCACAGCCTCCTGCTTTTTGCAGGTCATTTTAACAACACATTTATGTGTCAAGTCTAAAATGTCACTGCTTTGAAGTGCCAATAGGGAAAGGAGAAGTAACACTGGTACTAAAAAAGCAAGGCCCATATGGACATGCCAATGTATGACTTACAAAGCAAATTTGAGGTTTTCTTCTCTGATAAGGGCTTCACTTGTGATCTTTGGTGAGTTATTTTAAGACATGTCTGAAGAAAGACTTTGGTTTCGAAAGTCCTGCCTGATTTCCTTTTGAGCAATGCAAATCCAAATTACAGTCCTCAGAATCACTACTCAGCTGCCACTCCACAGACTCTTAACATTTTTACATTTAAATACTTTATACTAAAGAACCTTTTTAAAATGTAATTTCCTGGGAGTGTTCAGAAACAACCTAGTTCAGCTCGCCCTCCTCCAAACCACTGTCTACAGAGTTTTTGTGCAGACATATATAAATAATATACATAGTCAAGGAAAAAGGCAGTAGAATACAGTGCTCTGTCCTTCTACAAAAGCACCAACAATGGGCTGGAGATCAACATCACTTTCTCTCTCTAGCACAATGTATCTTTAATTTTGCCATATGACAAACTCGCATCTGCAGCTGACAGTCATTTTCTTCTTGTATCCCACTTCCCCATGTAATTTGCACTCCAGACAGTGAAGGTGTCAGTGGAGGTGTTAATTCATAGTTCCTATAACCTGGCTCACCTTTCTAACCAGCTAGCTACTGGCTAAACAGAGGGCACCTTCTCCAACCGGATTTTGAAGGACCTGTGCTCAGTTTTTGTAGCACTATTCTAGGCACAAAGCTGTGATCCTCAAGCAGAAGGAGCTATCTCCCCTCTGTCATTGACCTCTGGCATCTTCTATAGCCCTTCTCCACCTTTCTTCTTCTTGGGAAATAACAAAGGCAACAGTGTGTCCTGTGTGCTCTCCTCTTGACCTGCTGAGCTCTGTGAGGACGTGTCTGACTTCCCCTGTGCTTCTGATGAAGACAATAGATTCCTGGTTTCGCTTAGATCACAACATCCTGGACAAAGTGATTAGCAGTAATTTTAAAGCCACTGCAACTCAATGGCAAAGCTAAAATGACCATAACAGTACATGGCTGATTAGGTAGATATTACTCTGGACAAAACAACTGAATACTCACAGGTACACATGGCTAAAATTCATAGAAGTATTCTGACTTCCTTAAGCTATTAATGCAACAACAAACTAGATTGTATGGCACAGCTAATACACAAACATCTGAAAATATCTTAAGGAACAGTATTAAAGAAAATGGGTCTAATCATAAAATGCGTTTAAAAAGAAAAACATGAGAACATCCCTGCAGGGAGAAAATGAGGGGTCAGGAACTGTATTGTTTCCCTACGCGAGTCCCTGCACTATGAGATGCTGAATGGGGGAAGAAATAAACTGTCGTTGCTTTATTACCACACTCCATGCAAACACTCAGGCAAAGATAACCAAAGCTTTACTGATTTCAGTAGTCACAGGACAGCTTAAGATGGTGGAGAAAATAGTTTTAGAAAGACAGAAGCAAAGGGCCTGGTGAGAAAAAGGGTTGAAATACAACCCCCTGGTTTTGCTCACCTACCGCTGTCCTTTCTTTTAGCTGGACTGCAAGGTGTATGGAAAGTATTGACAGGTAGAAGGAGATGAATATGTGTATAGCCAGCTAATATGGTAAACCTTAGGCTACAAGATTATGTTGATGGAATAATCTTCAAAGAGTGGAATATGAATTCCCACTAACACAATAATAGCAGTAATTAAGAACGAAAAAAAACCTGAAATAGTGTAGAGAAGAAAGAATACAGACATACTAATTCATGCCTGGCCTATAACAGAAGGAACCCCATCTGAAAAATATAACTCCTGGGAAAAAAAAAAACCACAAAAAAATCTTTAAATAAAAGTTTAAAAATAAAGAAGTGAAAAAGAAATTACAGTTTCACCTTCAGATAAAAGCTACTAAGGGAAATAGAAAGTACAGACTATAAAAGAGTATTTTCTTTAAAACTTTACATATTTCAATTCTTGTCTTTCCCTTGGGGTTTGCATATTGCGGTCACATAGTTATCCAATTAAAATGAAAACTTTGCATTATCCTTTAGGCGAGGACAGCTGCCAGCTGCTAAGTTTTATAAAGTCTTTAATCTTGTCCATAAATATTTAACAAGAATTGGTTGGTACACAAACCAAAGTAAAGTAAGAAATCAAAGGCATAAGCTCTGCAGTAACCTCTGTATTGTCTGAATGGAGATGAACTACTTGAACAAAATTATCACTTTTCTCTTTTTATGTTGAAAATATTATTAAAATATATGCAGGCAGCTTTTCTGATCATTTTCCCATTTTCTTCCCCTCATGTAACATATAGAAAAGAAACAAGGTACTAAATAGATTTCAAAACTGAGATAAACCTCTCTTTTCCAAACTGAGTTTACAGCACAGCAAAGTACCAATCTTTGCCATTTTATCCTATATGCTTTCCATGTGAATCAGTTGTTTTTCGAGCACAGCCTTCAATAAGGGGTAACATCTTTTAACGATATGTTAGATATAAGAGACTCTGTGTTCAATATCTGTAGGCAGAAATATACTTACAAGTGTAATGAGACTGCAGGCATAGCCTGCAACATGAGGTCCTTGCAGCACCAGCACCAGCACATCCTTACCCATGGCATGCCATCCAAGCCCCACGGCAGCAGCAATGCATATGGCCTTCTCATTTAGACTGACATCATCGTGACAACTGAGCTGGAAGCCTAAGTCACACCCAGGAGCAACAAGGAGTCCTGTGATCTGCTCTGTTTCAACAGACTTCCCGCATAGGAATGTACCTGGGAGGAGATAGCCTTCAAAGACACGTCTGAGGAAATCAGCGATGGAACAGCCCCATGCTAAGCCATGGAAAACCAGCAGCTCTTGCTTGGATACAGAATATTCTAACAGATCATGAACTGAGAGGCTGTTAGACTTCTATTTGTAAGGCTACATGCAGTCATAGCCTTGCATAACCTCATTTTTGCAGAAAGCAGAGGAATAGACCTGTTGTCTATAAGGAAAAGGTAACCAATCCCCCTCCAATTCCAGGCCTCCAATCCCAATTTATGTCTGAAATGGATTAGTAGCAGGAAACGTGGCCTTGCCCTGCAGCAGTACATTCATGATAAACACAGAGCAGAGTTACAGCAGCAGCATTAAAGCATCATCATCTCTTGGGCTCAAGAAAACAAGCTCAATGACAAGGTCCACATGCATGATCGGTTTCAGTTTTTCTCATGTCTCTGCTGACCACCAAACCTCATCTCCATGGCCTGGACTATCAGCTCCCCGGCATCCTACACCCATGGGACTAGGGAGTTCAAACACCATGACAACAGGTATGAAACAGCACCTTCCAAGTCCTTTGTATCAGTGATGGGCAACTCACGGCCGAGACAGAGAATGGCAGCTGCTGATTCACACTTGTAGATCTATTTTTTCAAAATGTTTGCAAACAGAACCATATGTTTTGGTGCCTAAGGGGTTTTAGCCTGGTTTTGCCTTCACCTCAAGGCATTATCTTAGTTTAATTTTTGTTTGGATTACATACATACCACTAAGTATAGTCAAACTAAGATAAAGTCCTTTAGCGCAGGCTTTAAAAAATAATTAATGAGACTAATTTCTTGCCCATTTGATTGCCAGGTCTGTAGAAACTCAGAGCTGAGAGATAGCACAGTGCACAGTCTCAGTCTAAGAAATAAATACACAATGTCAAGCACTGCTCTTAATCCTATCCATTTGACAGTAGCATCATAGTATTTCAATGGGCAGAGTATTGAAAAATGTAAGCACAAGCTCTCCAAGCACACACTACCCAAGAAGAGGATCAGCCAGATGACCTAATGACTCTTTGCTACCCTTGTGACAAAAATAGGTATTTTTGTCAGCTGAACCCAGCTCAGGTGAGTCAGAGATGCTTTTAAATGGATTGCTTATCACTAAGGCAGCCAGAGCAGAAAAAAACCAAACAAATTCTTTTTTAATTTCCAGAAATTATATATCAGTTATAACAACGTAAAATAACTGTCTGTGTCAGGATGTCAACCTTGATGTAAACAGACAGTTAGATATTGGAACCACACTCAGTAAACCAAAGCTGCATATTCTATAAATTGGTTATAAGGCACGCCCTGGCACAACGGAGCAAAGCGCACGCTAGAGCTTAGTCCTTCTGCTTTCTGAATCAATAGAAATATTCTTCTCAATTTAACAGGATGGGATGAAAACACTAGAATCAGCTTCACAGAAGTGGCAGAATGAATTATGAGGGATGCTGGAGATGAAATCAGATGAAAAGGGTTATTGCCAGGACCTTTGTGAGCGACAAACACTTTTCAGAACTTTGCATTTTCGGTTTTAATCTGAAAACTGGCAATAAAGGAATCTGACTTTTCAAAGGAAAATATTTGGCAATGTTGTTAAGGTGGGAGGCTGGGGGAAGAGAGGCAAAAGATAAGGGTTCTTGTGAGATTTCTGGAAATTAAAACCTTAACCTATTCAAAGTCAGTAGTCATTCACGAAAAATACGACTCATTCTCCCAGCTCTGTCACTAGTGAGTCAAGCAAACTTAGAAACTTATAGTCGGAAATATAGGTGACTGCAAGTCTCTCTGAAGTTAATGAAAGTTGCTGAGACTATGCACAATGGAAGAAGCCAGGTTTCAAAATTTCACATATTTAAATGTAATTCTGAGGTAGTATTGACTCATCTTTTTATTCTTCAAGTAATCAAAATAAGGCCTTCAAATACATCTATGGAAAAAAAAATTGCTTTAAATTCCTCTGAAGATAGACTCCAAGTACAAAGCCAATGGTATATCCCACCCAATCTGTGATGAAGATGCTATTTGCACTTTGGATCCAGACTGAAGAGGTATTAGTCCCGAGTTCTGTTAGCCCTGGCAGATTAGAGCACAGTCCTTCACAGGACTGTGAATAATTGAACAAAGGAATTCATTGCTATGGTCAAGGTTAGCAGAACTTGATAAATATTTTCTTGGAAGAACTCATCCCCACAAGAAAATTTTATAGCACAGATTCATCTCTGACATATTAATTATAGATGAGGGAGCTCAATGTAAAGATAAGCTAGGCAGGACAGGTACTACGAGAGCCTCAGAAAATCTGCACTTAGCCTAGTGAGCAAACGTACTTTTGTCAAAGAAGAGCTCCTCAGGCTCACAAGCCCTTAGGGCAGAGCTAATTAAAGTTCAGAAAGAGCAGCAAGAAGTGATGAGCATGACAATTTCTCTGATGGAGGAAACAATCCAGGAGAAACCAGTGGGAGGCTGAGCATAATCGCCTGGAGGTGAGATGTGTCAAAGTTAGGGAAGGCCATAAGAAAACTGGTGATATCTGGGTGAGAAGAGCTGGGGAAAGCAGGAGGCAGTCTCATACTTTGCAGTGGGAGGTGGAGGAGACCCGTAAATGAAATATTTTTTCCACTCAGTACAAACTTAACTTTTCTTCAACAAAAGCACAGCTTACGTGCTGAAGGACAGGTTGACTGTCTGAGCCTAGCCTCTGGGCTAAACATCCATGTCCAAATGCTTAGTCCTTGAGCCAGAATTAGCTGTACAGAGTAAAATAATCCTATTAGATGAAGCCATGGCTACTGGCAGAAATGCTATGAGTAGATGAAAATACATGCAGTTCAGCTGTATGGACTATTAGGGACACATGGTTGCTACAAGCTGAAATATGCCCTGTGACTGCTGTGGGACCAAGAGGAGATGGGGAGTACTTCACCTCCAAAATACTAAACTGTTCAGCAGAGCAATATAAGCCTGGCAGAAAAGAGAGCAGTATCTTCCTTGTGTGCATCCAGACAGCATTGCACCATCGAGAAGCTTCGGTGAGAGGCACAAACAACATCACTCTCCCCTTTTGGATCTCCTCTGTAGACACGACACATAACATATAGCACAAGACACATAAACAACTTGAAGTGCAAACATATTGCAGTTCTATTTTTACCTGATGCTGTATCAGAAAAGATTGCTATAAAGCTAGAAGAAATTTCTAAAGCAGTGCCAACTGCCTTTAACTGATACTATTACTTTAACTGATTCCTTCAGCAAGTAGCGAGCAATAGCCTTTATTTCCTAGGTTACTTCCTCACAACAGTAATCGAATTCTTCTTAACAATTTTCAGTCATGGAGGAAATCTGAACAAACTGATCTCTGATAAAGCACCTCTGTTCACAGCTGTGGAATCTGAAGTATTTCTGAGGGAGAGACATATTAAGCCTTTAAATTCTTCCATTTATTATCCTCATGCCAATGAGAAAATGGAACATTTTAATTGAGTTTTGAAAGAGTGTTTGCAAACTGCTGACCTAGAAGGAAAGCCCTGCAAATCATTTGCCATAGATTTCTTACAGGACTAGGGAAAAACCTGACATGAAACAAAACAGCCATTTGCCACAGCACCGGTGGGTAAGTAGCGCATACACATCCAGTTAAAAGCCGTTTTTCACAAGCCTCACCCAGAGCTATGTGTAGCTTTGATTCAGGAGCAGAGGAATCATTTTACACCACAGCATCATGCACACCATTTCACCTTTCCTTTAAAAGGAAAAAACCAGGAAAATATAAACCCAGGAAAATACAAACAGATAGAGATCATCTGATTTCTAGTGCCCACCTCTCCGCAGAGCACACAGGTAGAAATTCAAGTTGCTTAAGCAACCATCTGCCTGTTCTCTAATTTCAGGGGAGTCCACACAAGTTATCATCACACTTAGGCACGGAGCACATAGGTTTATCTCATTCTGGTAAGAAATGATTCAGCATAATTCAACTGACTGGAACGTACACAGCACAGCACAGATATAAATAGACTTATATCTGCTTTAACGTTCTGTGATAAATGATTCTGTTTTGATTCTAAGACTGGATTTCTGATAATGAAACATGCTACTAAGCTCAGAGGTGCTTACAGCTGCAAAGGAACTCACACCACAGTTACCAGGAAGGAAAAACACGAAATGATATAACCCACATTCTTGCGATAGCAGACCAGGAGATTACATTTTGGATTATCTTGACAGGCTGGATTGCAATACTTGATATTTGGAGCAGAGTGTATTTGTGTCAAATAATTGTTCTATCAGAAAATGAAAGACACATTTATCAGTGAGAGACAGGTGTGAAAGCAGAGATCAAACACACAGAAGCATCTCCGCACAATCTCCCATAGTGGTGCTGTGGTTGACTTCACATGTTAAAATATTTCAGAATCAGAAGTTTGACCCGGTGCCCAAGGACACAGAAAAGGCCATGTAAAAGGTACTCAATGACTCCTCCACCTTGGTCTTTCACTGGTAAAGCTTGCCATTGGCAATCCCAGGTCCATGATACCTGTAGGAAAGTCTAGAGCAAGGAAGGCTTGCCATTCCTGGAAGAGGATCAAGTTAGGGAATATTTAAAAAGAATGGACTTACATAAGTCCATGCAGCCTGATGGTGTGCATTCACAAGTGCCGAGAGCGATGGCCAATGTCATTGCAAGGCCACTCTCAATAATGAAAGGTCAAGGTGATCAGGGGAGGTTCCGGAGCACTGGAAGAGAGCAACAACATGCCAGGACCTACATGCCAGATGGCCTCACTTCAGTCACAGGGAAGGTAATAGGACAAATTCTCCCAGAAATGCTTTACATAGGACAGAAAGGTGATTGGGAGTAATTGGCATGGATTTATGAAAGGGAAATCACGCTTGACCAACCTGATAGCCCTCTACAATGACAAGATCAGCTTGATGATGACAGTAAAAGCTGTTTATCTGTACTTCATTATGACTTTCAGCACCATCTACTACAGCATTATCACTGACAAACTGTTGAAGTATGCACTAGATAAGTGGACAACGAGTGGACTAAAAACAGGCTGAATTGCTGGGCTCCAAGGGTTGTGATCAGTAGCACACAGGCAAACTGGACACCATTCCCTAGCAGTGCACCCCAAGAGTGAATATCAAAGC
Organism: Chlamydotis macqueenii; assembly: GCF_036417535.1. Lineage (NCBI taxonomy): Eukaryota > Metazoa > Chordata > Aves > Otidiformes > Otididae > Chlamydotis > Chlamydotis macqueenii. The sequence continues at coordinate 9,637,753 of NC_141561.1, forward strand.
CAGTGTTGTCAGAATCTTCATTAATAATCTAGATGATGGGGCAGATCAGGAAGGCATCATCAGGAAGTTTGCAGATGATACAAAACTGGAAGGAGTTGTTATAGAGGTTGATAGTGGTTGGAGGGACCTCAATGGGGGTGAAAAATGGACAGAATAATGTTGGACTTCAGGAAGTTCGACAAAGGAAAAGATGAAGTCCTGCACCTGGGAAGAAATAACCCAATACACCAGTTCAGTCTGGGAACAACTTGTTGGAAAAGAACTTTACAGAAAAGGATCTGGGAGTCCTGATAGACAACAAGTTGAACAAGTTTGCTGCAATGTGCCTTTGCAGTAAAGAGGACGAAAGGCATCCTGGGCTGCACTACAAACAGCATTGCCAGCAAGTCAAGGGAGGTGATGCTTCCTCTCTACTCAGCTCTGATGAGACACATCTGGAGTGCTGTATACAGCTCTGGGTTCTCCAGGACAAGAAAGACATGCACATGCTGGAGTGTGTCCAGCAAAACATCCCAAAGATTACTAAAGGCTTTCAGCATACAAGTAGAGGCCAAGAGAGCTGGGACTGTTCAGGCTGGAGAAGGGAAGGCTCAGAGTGACCGTATCGATGTGTATCAATACCTGATGGGGGAAGTAAAGAAAATGGAGTCAGACTCTTCTCAGCAGTGCCCAGTGACTAGACAAGACACAATGGGTGCAAACTGAAATATGGCAAATTCTATGTAAAATTAGAGAGGGTGGTCATGTTCTAGAACAGGTTTCTCAGGCTGTAGAGTGTCCATCCTTGGAGCTATTCCAAACCTGACTGGACAGGATCCTGAGCAATCTACTCTAGTTGACCCTGCTTTCAGAAGAGAAGTTGGACTAGATTATTTCCAAAGGTGCCTTCCAGCCTAAACCATTCACCATTTTGGTCAATTGTCTACACATCTTTCAGTGGGATAATTCAACAAAATTGTGAGATGTCTATTATTTCATCTAAAAAAAAAGTATGTATTCCACTAGGCACGACATGTTTGATGCTGTGTTTGACAGCTGCAGTTAGGGAAATGGTTTTAAAGTATACTTTATATTGCAGTGCATTAGTGTGACTGCTCATACTGTCCAGGTACCATTATTAGATGGAAGTACCTGAAAGAAAGGATGCCATTGCACTTTCCCAAGTAATGTATCTATGAAACAGCCCAGCCTCTTTAGTGACACACAAAGAAACTGTAACTCACATTTTATATGAGTTCATGTATTTTAAAGCTTTCATAATTCAAAGATACCAGCACTTACGTGTTATTGACTATATTTAGAACTCCTAAGTCCAGGGACCTGTTTCTCAGAGCCAAGGATCACCTTTTTCCCCTTCTAACCCATCTATAATTTTTATTGAAGAAGATCTGTTTCACCCACGGGCACCACTTGTAGTCAGTTGCTGCTTAATAGCAATCACTGCCTCTCTGTTTTTTCTCTTAGCTTTAGTGTAATCTCAACAGCAATTCTGTACTGATTAATCGTACCTAAGTTTAGTTAATACGTCTCAAACAGTATGAGTATTGAATTTCAAAGCACTGCCTTCCATTCTGGTACTTCTCTGCCTCAGTTTCCATTCTGAATCTGCTTGTCTCATCTATAAACTTCTTTGGAACAAGAAGCATTTCAGCCAAGGCACACAGGTGCTACCATAGCAGAAACAGTAGGAAATATGAACAATAAAACTCTCTCATTGCATGCTGAAAGAAGGTCTTGGCTTCTCTCTGTATGTACATCTTCAGAAAAGAGATTGAGATTATTGAGTGCAGGAAGACTTTGCTTTTTTAAGATGAATATGGTGAGGAGGGAATATAATCAAGTCAGACTTGAAGAAATACATTAAATATACATAAGAACATGTAAGAAATACATAAAAACAAAAGAAAACAAAATCACATTTGCTCTAGACAATTCAATATCATGACTAGTCTTCTCCACAGATTTTCTCTCACTCAGAAGTATTAAATGCTGCTACGGTGCCAACTTAGCTGGCCAATAATTAGTGGCTAGGGTCGCACTTAATGTCGTCTCATCAGCATTCAGTAGCACTACATCATACTGCAGCAGAGAGGAGAGAGAATGGGGGAGGGAGAGGAGATAAAAGGAAAGAAGGATAAAGACAAATACTATTTCTTAAATTACACTTAGGTTTTCATGCTAATGGATATCCCCTTCCAGACATCATGCTAAGTAAAGAAATTGGCATAGTATGTAGCAAAGACACTAGTGTGATTATATTTATTTTTAGTGGTTACATTTTGGCAAGAATTTTGGCGGCCTTATTCCACACAGACACATAGACAAATCATTCACTCTGTGAACAGGTCTCCATCACAGGCAGAACAACATCTACTATTATTCTCTTCTTCTCTCTCTGTGCTCTTGAGACAATATCATTTTTGTCTACAAAGAATACAGAGGGTGGCTGAGGTCTTAACAGCACCCCAGGGCCAGATCCTTCTTTGGTGCTAATGGCCACAGGGGACAGCAGACCAGTACCAGTGCATATCAGCTGACACTCCTTATTGCAAAGATCCACCTGGAATTTATGACCAACACGTGCAACTCACGCTGAAGCCTGTGATGCTAGAGTATCACTGCCATCAGTATTCGTTCTACCTACAGGGAACTGACTTGCTGTTCTGTGCTGCAGTCACTCCTTCCAGTGACGCTGTACACACATCACTGGTCTCTGCTATAAAGCACCTCTGGTCCCAGTACAGCAGTTTTTTAAAAGTATTTAGTATGTTTAGTATGCTTGTTATTAAAACTGTCTCCAAATCCTACAAACCTATAATTACGCATTGCAATGAGGCCATGCTTGCTGGAGGATTAATATAATTGTATTGTATATTTGTTGGAGGATTATACATCTATTTTTTCACCCTTAAAGCACTCTTTTTCAACTTGGGCCAAAAAAAAAAAAAAAATTGGTAGTTTATGCCTTTAACATAGCACTAACATTTTCAAGCAAAAATCCATCTTGCTAGCCTGTGGCTTGGACTATCTCCATGGACTGTCACCCTATCTCCCCAAGCTTTTCTGGCATTCTCATTATCCAGAGCTTTCCCAGTCCCATGCTGACCAGCTACATTGGCTGCTGGGAGAGAAATGCAGTCACAATCCTCATTTGATCTCCACAGACTCACATGGAATTTGGTAGGACGGAGTAACAGTACAATTCCTTCTTAAGGATTTATGCCAAGTGCATGCACTGCAGAAGAAAGTAGAAAGAGGGAACTGCAATAAAAATATAGGTATAGATAAAGTTTCAACTTGTAGTTTCACATAGTGTTACTGTGAAAAGAAAAACCTCTTCCATTTAAGTCTCTTTTCCCACTAACATTGCTGGATATATCAACAGACTTCACTTTTGGACTTTGTCACTTAGCTATATATAAACAGATCTACAGCTGGTTCTGATTGACTTATTCTACCTGTTTCAGAGACTCTGCCTGAAATTTTATAAAATATAATTCCAGCAGTTTGCAGCAGATCAGGTGAAAGAGACCACAGATATCCAATTCCCATATGTATTGAAAAATCAATAACTACTAGGCATAGGACAAGAGAAAGAGACTTGTTATTAAGGTCAGGAGCCCATATATCTAGGTTGTATTTCTGGGTTGAGTCTATGTGTCTGTGGGTCCAAGTATATAATTTCTTATTTGTGTATCTAGCTGTCTTTGTAAAATGAAGTATTTAATTTTCAGAAGGCTTGCAAAGGTAAGGTACCATTTATAAAGGACCTGAAGTCTTCAGGTGGAAGGGCAGTCTGATATCACCGGACTAGCATTAAGTATCTGTTATATTCAATAGAAACCAAGCAAAATGGGAGCCATTAGGAACAGTCTTGCACACAGCAATTAGTCAAGGCCAGTTCAGTTGCCCTGATTCCCTTCTCTTTGTAAGTCCCTTCTGCACACTGAATAAGGCAGGTAGCCTGTAGAGAACTAAAGTAGGATGTTATAATTTAAGACACTGGACATACAGTTAATGTTGCACAGCCAACCACAAATCTAGCATTTTTCAGACTCAAAATACTTCACTTGACAAACTAAGTAACTTTCTTAATGAACTTCATTGCTTGAAATAAGTAGAATGTTAATCTAGACAAGCATCACTTTGAAGTGGAAAGAAATATAAATAACTTAAGTTTATATTTAAGCTTTACCTGGTCCCAGGCTTAGAACTCCATAGTCAATTTACTATGTCAGTGTCCATAGTCACTGTCCACAGTGCCATTCTGTGGACACATCTGCTAATCACATAGCCCCATGCCATGGGGGTCTGGCTCCATTTGCCTGAAGCCACTTCTGGATTCAGAAGGTTCACTCAGCCTTGAAAGATTCCTAGCCCTTTAGTCAAACAAGCATTTACCAAGGAGCTAAAATGGATATAACAACTCTTTTCCTGCCCCATGTGCTGCCTTGGCATTACCCCTGGCTTTGTTTCTTCCCTAGAAGCAGTCCTTGAACACCTATACTGGCATCTCCATCTTATACCATACCCCAGCCATTAGCACCTGGAAAAGTCCCAGGGACTTCATTTCATTCTTATTTGAACTAAACCATGTCTTTCTGTGAAAGAATATTCTTACTATCTAGAAAGGCAGAGAGATCTAAGCCTTATACTGGCTCTTTATTTCTTGTATGACATTACTATCAAGGGGGAAGGCTGTGTAGGTCAGATGAGGTGCCCAGTTTCACCTGTGTGGCACCCTGGCTGTCAGTGTATTTGCACAGCTGTGACTTAGCAAATGGGTCTAACGCTGAAGAGAGACAAGGAAAAGAGTGTTTTTCTTTGTGGTACTGGCTGAGCAAACCTTGCAGGCACTGTGCTAACAGAGTAAAAAAGTAATTCAAAGCTGCCTCTTGTCACACTAGTCAGTGAGTATTATTCTCTGAGTGCAGCCTTATTGGAAAGGAAGAAGCTATCCTTACATAGATACTTTTTGATCTACAAATTCATTTTAAGGTAAAGATGTATATTGTAAAGTGAGAACAGAGAGACCAGTTGGAGGAGAAAGAAATGCAGCATGTGCTAGAATGAAACCAGCAATGGCAAAAAAGACAGGACTATGACAGATATCCACCTTCAGCATGCCCTTCATAAAGCCTTGAGGGCTCAGACCCTACTGAAACAAACTCCGTATTTCTGCACAGAATATTGCTAGTTGCACCCTAACTCGATTGCAGACATTTATATATCTCTTGCAGTCAGCCACCATCATTACCCAGCCTGTGGGTGGCTGGCTGCTTTCCATTATATACGTAAAATATGGAAAACTAACAAGGCTGCTTTCACTTACCTGCTGTATGACTGACATCAAACAAATAACAGTGTAGGATCTTTCTTCAGAGTGTTTTTTGCCATGTCTCTTCCTTACAATGGTGCAGCTGGACTCCCATGGTCCACAAGAAAGCATAGATCAGAATGTCCCTGCGTGTCTCCAGGGTGGGCTGTACCCAGCTTTGTCTTCTGGTTTGACTCTCACAGATGTTAAAATGAGCATTTCAGCTTCTTACACTAGAGAGTAACAGCAATCAGATGGGCATCCCTCCTGAGGCAGGAGGAGTGAGTGTTAGAAAGCCTTTTTAACCTATGTTGGCATTAAATATATTCTTCCTCAAGCTAAATGTAGAAACTGAAGAAATGGCTGGAAACGTATAGCTGCACTAAGCAGACAGATTGACCTTCATTTTACAGAGCCATGTTCCCAGTCAAGCCCAATCTCCCTTGAAGAGTCACCACAGTGTCAAGGATAAAAAGGTCACTGGAGTTCTGAATCTGCAATGTGCAATTTCGTAGTGCATCAAAATCAGATATACAGACAACACGCACCATGAGTAGAAAAATACTTCTAGCTGTTAATTCAGTTCATAGATATATTAGTAGCTAGCATAAGGTTTCTTCTCCTATTTTAAAATTGTCTCTAGAAATAAAGCACTAGAGCAGGATCCCACTGAGAAACAAGGTAAGTTCAGCCTTTTTCAAAAAAAAAGGTTTTGATTTAAAAAGTAGATTCAACACTAAAATGAATTGAAATAAGTTTTCTGCAATTTTGAACATGGCATTTTCAAAGATGTGCTAGTGTACTCTCTTTTCCACAAGAAGCAACTGATATGTGTCAAACCTTCCATGCCAATAGAGACAGTATTTCATGTGTCATTTCAGTGCCTTCATTTGGAGATTTTCAGATTGTGACACTTTCATGGAACTTACTCCTTTTCAGGGCAAATATTGCTGTCAGATGAACACTTATCAGTCAAAGCACCAACTAGCTCCTTGCTTTGGAAAGTATGAGTCATGTGTTTTTAAGGTAGGAACTGAGCTACAGGAAATTGACTGTATCAGTTGCCCCACTCAAACAAAATCTTTGTTTTCTTACAAAAAAAAAGACTTGAAATGATGAAAACTCACTATCTATGATGACATATATGAAGGGTGATGTCACAGCAAGGGAAGAGATGCATATCTGCTGTTTCTCCCCTATGCTGAGACGCAATGGGAGCATTCTGATCCCTTCCACCCAATGCACTCTGGCACACGTTAGAAGTCTATGGCGGGACTCAGGCTGCCTCTGCAGTCTCTTTAGGGTCTACACATTTTTCATTTCTTAGTAAAAAACTACTTCCTAAGCTTGTTTTGGAAAATACAGCCAAATCTAAAAGCGGATCAACAGACTACGTATTTGGAAATTAAGTTCATCTTTTATATCTAAAAAGGAATACATATGCAACATAAATATGAAGCCAGGGGGTGCTCTTTTTATTCACAATGTCCTGGTTAAGGCTGGTTTCTATGGCAGCAGAAAAGAAGTGTTTTGTTTTTTCCCATACACATACCCCCCAGAGGAACTATTCAGCTATTGAATTTAGGAAGATCCACTTAGCTTATTAAAAATACTTTTTCTTCTTTGATGATATGCCAAAAGTGATAAAAGATCAGCTATTTAAATCATATCCCACTTTAAACATTTCCTTCCATGTATCTGCAACTGTATTTTCTTATTGCTGTTCTGTGTTTCAAAAGAGGCATTTAGAGATACAGCAAGGGCATTTGACTATTCAGCACCAGCTGAGGTCACAAAATCACATTGATTAATGATATTAAGCTGAGGAGAGTCACAAAATTAATTACAATTTTATATCAGACTTTTACAAGCAGGTAGCTCTAGGTTCATAAGAATGACATTAGGTTTTGGATAAACAGTTTTATAGGTCAAGATAATTTATCCTATTAAAAGCATATGCATTTACATTTTCTATTTTTATACCTGATAGCAAAAACTATAAACACCAACTCATTGTGCAGATATGGAAAGTCCCATTCTGAGATGTTCGGGTTAGATAAAATGTTGCAGAAAAAAGAAATACAGTCCATTTTAATTTACCACCTCACAGCCACACATTAGTAGATAAGTTCAAAGACTCAAAGACTGTGGTCTTTTTACATTGGCTATGGAAGGCTAATACACTCTCAAATGTCACAATATGTAGGTCTGTGGTAAAAGAAAAAAAAAACATACAGCCTGGCATTCAACAGCAGTGAACAACTGCAAGGGCAGATTTAGGATATCAGCTCAGGATTATTTAAACTGTTAGGCACTTGGAGATTGATCTTATTTCCACTGAAGTCAACAATTACACTTCTGTTCACATCCATGGTAGATTTGACACTTTGACTAAATAGTTTTCCTGTTTAGACTTTTACAATAAAATACATCAAGCTGCACAGCTTCCCAACACTAGAGGTATGTCTATATAATCAACATCTGCTCAAACTTGTGCTTAGTCCAAACTACTACTGTGTCCACATTGTGTGGACACAATTTTTGGTTTAAGTCTGCATAATCCCTCGATGTGTATCAAGACAAGACGATGAGAAAAGCTGGATCCCTCGTGCCCCTTGGCACAAGTCCAAATACATCCATATCCACGCATGTGACAGATACGCTACAACTAACCTGGCTGCTACCTCATATCCCACCTGCTCTTGCAGCAGTGTCATATGGCTGATGTTAAGAAGATTTATTATCTATCAGCTCTTTCCTGGCGACCCTTTTGGTTGCAAATGAGTAAATATTGCAAGGATTCCTGCACTCCAAGCAAGTGCATGCTATAGACAACAATTTACATACACAGCATATGTGCAGCTGTAATTTTACCTTCTTCTCAGGTGTTTTCATGGCAGGCTTCCTTAAATCCACAAGAGAAGCAGCTTTGACACAGTGAAGATTATCTATGCAGATCCATTCCACTCTTTGTAGGACGTCTTCCATTTTCTCTGCAGCACCAGGCTACCTTCTGGAACATAGAAAGTAAAGTCCATATAATTTCCTTGGTGTTTTCAGGAGGATTCAGTCATAGAAACATCTTAGCATTAGCGTGGTCTTGAGTCAAATAACATTGTTTTATGGATTTTACATCCTAGATTCACAATTCTTTGCAAACCTGACCTTATAACCTTCAATTCTGATGTCACAAATATTTACACAGATAAGTAGTTTTGGGGACAATACAGTTTTGCTCAAAATGCAAAATCTCTATCTAAATATTTGTGTAAACAAATGCTGTTTAATTTGGAGCACTACCTTTACCACACCACTTAGCATTTACCACTTAACACTTAGCATTTCATTTTTATTCCAGGATGCCATACTGTTGGAATGTGCTCCACGTTTGTTTCAAAAACCCAGCACAGAGAGGGAGGGTTTTGGTCCAGATCCTGCCATCACATACCTTCTTTCAGTGACCTGAATGAGAGCTGCATGGAGCCTGATACATCTTCCACCACAAAATTCCAGTGGACAGTTTTGCTTCTAGCAGACTTTCAGTTCTGCTACTGCTTCAGTGCAAGACCATCCAGGGGAAAAATGCCACTTCACCCCCACAGACTGCAGTATGAATTACACTTCATTCCTTTACAAATCTGCCTCTTCTTTTTCTCTCAGATGGAAACTGCCCAGTTTCTACTGGAGGGAGAAATAAAAAAAATGCATTAAAAAGACAGCGAAGTGTATGGTGATTGCCTTTTTCCCTATCTAGTGAATACTCTCCCAAAGATGTTCTGCTCAAGTCAGATGAAACTGAATAATATCTTTTAATATCACTGCAGGCTAAGTTTGACCTTTAAATATTAATATTTAAATATTAACGAAATAGCAGGAGGAAAGCAGACTGACAGGTGTAATACAAGTTAGACAAAATAGCACAGTAAAATTATATGCTGCATTGAAATTCTCATTACTGATAATGAGATATGCACATATAATCCATGATCTGAAGATGTACTCCAGAAAATCCAGGTAGAATAAATGATCAGAAAATTTTGCTAAGAGTAATTATTCTTATTTTATAACTTTGGGGGTAATTCTTTAAAAGAGGAAAAGTCAGACACTTGTACTTATGCATGTAAGTGGACTTTTTTCTTTAAATTGGACGCTTACTGGATCTGTTTCCTAAAATATTTTACCCAATGGTCTCTTTTGATTCCAACAGTATAGGAAAATCTTAATCTTTACACAGTTCTTCATAGCAGCTCACTATTAATCAAAGTGTTTTTCTCAAACTTGCTCTGAGTACTGCTTATACCACTAAAGCTGTCTGAGAACAGTGGAATATTACATACTGAAATTATAAACATTATTGCACATTAAGTGCAATATAACAAGACAGAGACATAATTTGGAAGTAGGATCAGTTCGTCATTCAGCACCTTCACTGCAATATAAAAAGGCAAAATCACAGGAGTCAGGTAGGGACACTGGGAGCTTTCAAATCATTCACACCTGAAATCATGTGTGCAGATCTACAAGACAGTTTTGAAAAAGTGACTGAAGGAATCTGTCTTGAAACCAATGAAAACAAGACATTAATGAAGGAGAGCCTAACAGATCCACAGCTGCTGCTTCACAAGTCTATGTCTCTGCTAAAGCTGTGCTGTTTAATGGGAAGATAACACAATGTTGGAAATTTTGTCATTAAAAAATTATTTACAATTAGTTTATTTATCCTTTTTGAAGATAGTTAACTACCTATAAGGTGTAAAGTTGTAAAAGGTGCAAAAGTTTAGAAAAGCATGGTGGAGGTGAGGTTTAACTTCCCTGGAAGTTAAACTAACAACAGGCTGGCTAGGGAACTCCATTTGTTACATCTCCCAGTGTCTCTCAGCATCACCTGCAAGGCCAGACTTATTCAACGCTTTTTCTTCTTCTGCCAGAAAATAAAAGTGACTAACACTAATTTTATGGCACAATACAAATGACTTCACTTTTGCAGGTAAATTCTTAGCCTGCGCAATCGGACCCCAGAGAAAGTCTCATAGTGACCAACAAACAGCTGTACAGCCTCAGCCAAGGTGAGAGTACCGCAAGAACATGAACGTAGCATACAACTGAAAATGCTGTTTTCACAGGGCATGTATATTCTGAAGAGGCTGAGATCTGTGCATGTCATAAGTCAGAGCTGCCAGCAGAGAAAGTCTTATTTTAAATAACACCTGTACCACCTACTCTGTCCTTACTGAGCTTCTGACACAGCCCTTCCAATACTTATGTCCTCACCACCGTACCTGTACCATACAAAACTCCATGACTCCATGACTCAACACACAGTCCAGCTCCTTACTCTCTCTAATGATTTCTCCTGACTTTATTGTGCCAGAATCCTGTAACAGGCTCATGAAATTCAGGGAGAACAACTAACTGAGGGAGCTGAGACGTGGCATCCCAGCTCATCCCAGACACTACTCTGCCCAAACCCATGTGAGATACAGGTCTGGATGAGGCAGCCTCTAAGCACAGGCAACATGGTTGACCTCATGCCAAAGGCATCTCCACGGTTTTTAGGAAACACCACCCATCAGCAGGGATGCTCATTCTGAGACTAGAAGAAAATAAAAATTCTTTCCATTTCACTCAATCTTACTTTAAAAAATAAAATTTCACTCCATACCCTCCAGAAGAGGAATGAAGGCACAGGCACAAAAACTGCAAAGCAAGTGGAATACCAGGACTCTGTCATGTTTTGTGCAGAGAGGAGGACAGGCTCTCTGAGAGACCAAGGACTCACCAGAAGGACACAGGAACAGCTCTAGGCCAGACACAGTCTTTTACAGTAACCAGGAGCTTTGAGTCCCTACATAACCTGGACATGGGGGAAAGACTGATTGTTATCCTGGCTAAGCAAGCATAACTAATTACAGAACTCTATACAAAAGGGTACGAGGAACCCTCTAGGGAAGTACAGCATTTCAGCCTAGCCAGGTAATACTTAAAGATTACAAATCCAGATAAACATCCAGCACTATTTCCAAAACTGCACCTAAGGACCTTGACTATGCTAAAAGCCTATTCACTGTACTCCCAACAGTCAATGGAGACAGACAGATGCCACTATGGAGCTCATGGGACATTTGAACTGCTTTTTGGAGTGAGTTCTTTAATACAAGACCTCTGTAATGTCCATAGTTATGGCAGGAATGTGACCACAAATGATTTATTTCAATCATGCAGGATGGCTGCGGCAGCGCTAGAAGCTCTACATGTATTTTCTGAGTCCCAGTCTCATAACAGAGTGACACTCTGTCCTGGTTCCAGCTAGGATAGAGTTAATTTTCACAAGAACCTGGGAGGGGACACAGCTGGGATACCTTCCCAATTAGCCAACAGCTGGGATAGTTTACCCAAGTCAGCCAAAGGGATATTTGATAGCATGTGACATCATGCTCAGTACACAAACTAAGGACCATGCCAAATGTTTTTTTTTTTGTTACCTGGGAGTCAGCTGGGTGTCAGGATCCACCATGAGCTATTGTGCTGTTAATCACGTGCTTAGTATGTTCAGTTATTGTAATAGGTTTTTTCCCCTCTCTCTATTTTCTCTTCCTTTGTTCTTCTGTTAAACTGTTTTTATCACAACCCACAAGTTTTGCCTTTCTTTTTCTCCTGATTCTCCTCCCCATCCCACTGAGAGGGCAGGGTGAGTGGGTGGTTGTGTGGTATTTTAGCTGCTGAGTGGGGCTAAACCACGACTGTTCTTTTTAGCATCTAACGTGGGGTACAAAGGGATGAGATAATTATTTTGGTTATATTATTAATGCTTTTTATGTACATCTGCCAATTTACATGAGAATGTTTTAAGCTGTCAGAGTACGGGGGAGTGTAGAAACTAGACTCTATGCCATGGCTAAACACTGTTTCAATCACCAAATGCTTCCTACCTTTACTAATACATATCCTCTAATAAGGCTCTGTTAATTCTCTTCAAGAAAATTCCAATATCTGAGTGCTGTTGCATGCTTGGCAAATGACCTGTGCTTTACCATTATGCAAGTAAAGATGGAATGTCTCTCTCTGCATGACTCAATGATTTAATAATTATTAATGAGAAATTATGCCTTTAAACATTTCTGGCAGATTATTAAGTGCATGCTAAATGTTTAACATAGCTTTTAGAGGCATATTATGACACTGCATAGCAAGTGAATCTCCATATACACAGCTAAGGTAAATTCCATTATAGCTACCTGGGAACTGCTGCTGAGATTTTGTGAGGTGGACAAAATAACAAACTTTGGTCAATATATTAAATGTCATTTGTATATCAAGTAGTTTTGCACTCTCAATGTGTCCATATTGCAAACCTATATCCAGATACTCCTTTAACATGTACACGATTCTCACCCACAGAATCCTGGCAGACAAGTCCAAAGACATTTGCCTTCTGCTAGATGTGAACAGCTCGTCTTCCTGCATGCCAAGTTAAAAATAGAGCTCTGCTATGAGAACCAGTCATCTGCAGAATGTCTACAGGCGTGAATGTTCAGGAAAACAGTGGCAAGACGTTGAGTAACGTGCAACCAACTGAACATGGTGAGTTGCAGAAGACCAGTTGAGGATCTCTTTACACACAAACGTGACACGGAGGTCATAACTAACTTAAAAAGCCAAAAACATTTCCCTTTTTAATACTGACAAATATGCACTTGCCATTCCCATGCACCTTACTGCAGTGTAAGGGAAGGAGTGGTAACACTGAGAAGCAGCATTGGGAGTCCAAAAGCCATGATGACTATGGAGATGCAAGATTATTAGTTTGTTAGAATTAAATCTACCGCTTGGTTCTAGTAAATAATTGAAGGCAGATCATGGTTTTCCTAAGCTCTCTTTGAGTTGAACTGAGATAATAAGGACAAATAGTCAAGTTAAGCCAGTTTTATGCTCTCCTGTCTCGGAGTTTGTGGTGCTTACTCTACAAAAAAACATATAGAATTATAAGAAGTTTTTGTTCATGCTTGCAGCCAACAGCTCAAAAGAAACTGATATCTAATACTGCCAAGCAGCAATTATTTTTCCAGTAAGAATAGACAATGTCATATCTTAATACAGTCATATCCCACTGGGTTATAATCTGATGTGATGCTGCCTTTTGTCAGGTTACACATACAGAGACCAAAAGCGCCACAGTCAGAAAAAAAACATCTTCATCCCCTGTGGAGGTTCTGAGTTGTCCAAGAATGGTGACAGATATGTTAAGGAACAAACTTACAGAAAGACAGAGACACTATGATCTAGTCTGTCTGACCTCATTTTCACAGATTAAACATACATGAATGAATTGTGTTTTGTTTCTAAGACAGTTTTTTTTTTTTTTCTGAAAAAGCCTGCCTTCAGATGAAGTACACAGTCCCAGGAAGGCGGGCTAGTCATTGACTTCTATCAGCATTACCAGAAAAGAGAGAACTGTAGCTCAGGTATGTTGCAACAGCCAGATTGCATCAAGCCCATCTGAAGACTGGAAAGACCATGATTTCCCCCTGGATTTATGTGCTTGTTCAAGATCTGACACCTGAAAGAAAAGGCTCTGGAAAATACCAGAGGGATGAAGCATGCGATGACTTGCTGTGCCAACAAGACAAGAAATGTGGTTCTTCCTTCACTTCATTTCACATTTTTGCCTATTCTGGGGCACGAGAACAGAAGCTGTGATCATCAGTAGAATTAACTCTGATCCGTTAAGAAAGACTGCCATCTCCCGGCTTCTTCAAGAACAGGAAAAAAAGAATTGATTTAGTTAAAGCTTACAGCTAATCATAAAGTCATGCTTGCTCTGAACCTTTAAGGGAAAATGTCACTGATAATAAAGGATAGGCAACTGAGAGTTGGAAAGGTTAATGCATTATGACTACACTATATAGGTTAAGCCAACGCGTGCAATAATTATAACCATCATAGCTTGACATAGTTTATAAAGGCTTGAACCATAAAAGCTTGAAGTCCAATAATCCAAGGTATTGAGCACTCTCTTATGGAATGCTGACTGTCTGAGCTCCCACTGAGCTTCAATCAAAAAATGCAATATTACATAACACACTAATAATTAACCATTCTCATTCTCAGGAATATTAAAAATCGTTTAAATGGCAATCTGAAAGGGTCTTAAGGGTAAAAGCAGCTTACACTGGTTTTAAGAACGTACACAATTATGTAAAGCAGAAGAGTAGTGTAAAACCACGGATGTAGGAGCATACCAATAATATTGAGCAAGTGAGGGGTAAGCCACTTGAAGGAAATCACTAGTAAGTGGAGCCCTAACTGTGCCTTGCAGCAAAAGTGAGAATGAAGTCACCGGATATTTTCTTGAGGGTATTCTTTTATTCACCATAGATTAAAAGCACACTTGGGTAGAGGTATCACAGATTGCTGGACATGCTGTATGTTCACTGTTTAGTTTCCTGCTCTGTCCAGGTTTATTAGAATCTGGTCCCCTAAGATGCATACTTTGTTACAAAACAAGATTTTACTATCACTCAAAATTTTAGTGGTTAAGAGTAAAAGACTTATGTTTAATGTTTAAAAAGTGCCCAGGCCTTCTTCCTTGAAGGAAGAATTTTGCATTGTTTAGAGTAAAGGTAAATGGAATTTCGAACTGCTACATGAAGAAAATATTACTCTTCAGCACAAAAAGTTTTACACAGTTTAGGAAGAAACATAGCAATTTAACTAGGTTATATTATCTGAAAAATTTTCACAATAGTTGCCATTGCATCCTTCTGTAAGTTTTTAGACTTCCAGGTACATATATGAAAATTAATAAGACTGAAGAAAACTCAGAAAAATATTGCACTGTGTTATCCATCATCTGTTTCACTAACAGCATAAGAAACATAGAGCTAGTATTCAAGGAAGTAAAATCTGACTTCAAATTTCAGGAACCTACTTTAAAATAACAATTTTAAAAAATCATAAATGTCATGATAGAATTGAATTTTAAATACTCAGCAATGAGTAGAAACCTTTGTAGTGAAACAGTGTTCTGTGACAGTTAAATGAAGGACCACGTGCGACGTACAAGTTGGGGCGGCGCGGGGGCGGGGGGAGGGGAAGTAACCTCAATCCTTCCTTTCTTTCCTCTTCCACAAATGGCATTTTTGTGTTGGAGCTCTCTCACAGTTAGGGTGACATCTTGTGTCCGTTCCATCACAAAACGCCATGAATTGTCCCCATCCAGCTGCCATGCACCCAGAAGGCCCAAAGCTCTATCCTTCCATTTCAAACTTTATCTTCAAAATAATTAAAAAGAATTGTTGTAAAATACAGGGTAAAAGTTGTTTACCCTATGTATTTCACTTACTTTCTCTGATTTCATAATCTCTTTAATTGTTACTTTATATTATTTGAACAGAGCTATTTTGAATGATAAGGCAATATAAAAGACACGCCCCTTCTGAAAAGGAGACAGTAATGTATTTACGAGGATTCTTTAAATCATTGAGGGCACTGTAAAAGGAAAGCCTTTTATGCCTGAGAAAATTATTATTTCAAAGATTATGAACCTGTCAGTCTGTAAGTTATAAGCTAGCTGCTACACCTGCAGCTTGATTAATCTGTTAATTAATCACTTGATCCCACTTGTAGCCTTTGCAGTATTTTGAAAGACCTTCACAAAGTTTTTATAAAAACAGGAAAATATTTTAAAAATGGATCTTTATATGTACAGAAAGAATATCGTGAATTTAAATGCCATCATAATAAAAGTGACTGTACCTTAATGTCATGTGCAAAACAGAGTATTTATCAACACTTACAAGGGATGGTAGAACAGTTGAAACAAACAGCTGTAAACAGCCTCCTAAAATAAACCAGGAAATGTTTGATTATTCTTTCTTCCAATGCAGAAAAGCAGTTAAGTTCCAAGTACCCCAAAAATGTTGTGTAACTTTAAATTACAAATGTTAGAAACAACTTGTTCTGCATTGAAAAAATAAAATAGAATGTAAACTATTCAGTTGTGTGCCACGAATGCTTTTACACTGCAGTTATCCTCAAGGTACCCTACTGCCTGCCAGTAGTACATTACAAATTGTGCACTGCTCTGTTGTTATGGATTATTTGTTCTCTCATTGCCTCTGTGAGGATAAAAATGTGTATAGCACCTTGTTTTCCTAGAGGATTTTTTTTGTTGTTTGCAGTGTGCAGGTGTTAAATATAAAATGACTATAAATTTATCTTGGAAACAGCAAAGTTTTCTTAGCAAAAGAGTTATATGATTATAAAAGAAAGTCTTACTGTGACAATGTAACAAACAAAAGGGAGGTGATCCTTCCCTCTTCCCAGTACTGGTGAGACACATGGGGCGCACTGTGCTCAGCTCTGGGCTCCCCAGTACAAGGACATGAACATACTGGAGGGAGTTCAGCAAACGACCACAAAGATGATAAAGGGATTGGAGTATCTGGCAATACAAGAAGAAATTAAGAAAGCTGGGACTGTTCACCCTGTAGAAGAGAAGGTTCAGTGTGTACCAATACCCGATGGGAGTGAGTAACGAAAATGGAGTCTTTTATGGAGCCTCCATCCTTGGAGACACTCAAAAGTGGACAGGGTCCTGAGCAACCTGCTCCAGCTGACCCTGCCTGAGCAGGGGAGTTGGACTAGGCAATTTCCAGAACTTCCTTGCAACCTCAGTCATTCTGTGATTCTATGATTCCAAATGTCTTCTTCATTTCAGAGAAATTTAAGCAATATTTTAGACAAGCTGGGCCCTAGTGCTGATGGAGATGAAGACAAAAATACTGACCTTAGCATAAACTTCTGTGGTAAACCAGTGCATAAACCCTGTTACTGCAGGGAAGAACTACAGCAGTTATACTTGGTGGCATTTCCTAAACACTGAAGACTTTTTGCCCATAAGCATCACACAGTCTAGCTGTAGTCACATCTATATAGCTCACTTCAGCTTAATTGAGCTAATCTCACACAATTAGCCAATCACCTTGCTAGCAGCAGAGACAATGATGTAGTCACAGATGGCAAGGAATACACGGGGCCAAGTATCCTCTGCAAATTGCTAGCCTCTGAGTCCAGCTGCCAATGTGGTTGCATTCCATTACTAGAAAAGGACACAAGGAAATTTATTTTTGTGGGTTTCCAGCCATTAAAGATGAAGTGGGGTAGCCACTGATCATCGCTATCTGTTGGATGCATCGCTTCAGGAAGGGCCCAGACTAGTATGGTAACCTGGACTCCTGCCATCCAGATCATATGACACACCAGGATTTCACAATCCACCATGCTAAACTCTGCAGAGAGGTCTAAAAGAGTGAGATTACACTTTGGTCCTCTGTATGTATAAAAGAGGAGATAATTCATCAGAACAATTTAAATGGTTTTAGTTCCTTACCCTAGTGTGATCCAGAATATCCAGATTATCTAGAATATTGGTTTCTCTTTAGTGAACTAATAAGGGCAATTGTGATGGCCTGACACTTTGAGATATTAAAACACTTCTCAAAAACACTTGAGCAGTTATAAGTTCCAGAATATCCACAGGAACTACGCAAAATCTACAAAGGTCTTCCATAAAACGCAATTCAACCCACCTCTACTTTCTCATCCCAGCTGCAGGTTTGTGCTGGTTTTGACTGGGAACACATGTGAGTACATGTCCATCTGCATTTACAACTGACACACGGAATAGCTTCAGCTGTAAAATACGGAGTAAACAAGAAATTTCCTGAAAAATTCACAAATGTGGTTTGAACCCAGCTGTATTCCACATGCTACACAAAGTGTTCATGATGTTATAAATGAGACAAAACCTCCATGTGACACAAAAGAGACATTATTTGGAAGCAATATTAAACCAAAACCTTTAAAAAGTGTGATTAGGATAGCCTAGCTTGCTTTTTCCAGACACAGCTATTTCACTCTCCTTGTCTTAAACTCAAAGGCACACTTTAAATTCCCCCACAGATTCAGTGAAATTCAATGATGCTCTGTGGAGATACAATTTGCACCAGCAATTTCTAACCCCCATTAACATTAACATGTCCTATAAATCAAGTTTTCTGTTCTCTATGTGCTATATCTTGATATATCTTACATCTGCAACCCACTTACACCAGTTCTGGTGTGGGTAACTTTCCTCTTCCAAAGTTTAGATTTCAGAATTATATGTCTCAATTAAATTGGAAAATCTATTATTTCTGTGGATACCTTTGTATCCATAACTTGCATAAATATACAGATCTTTTTCTTACATAAGAAAATCAGTGGTGGCTTTTTTTATATCCAACCTAAGACATCAAAAAAGGATCTTTTCAGACATTCTGCTTTCTGAAAATAAAACCTGTCTGCCTTAACTCAGCTCTGTACCACAACTCTAGTATTCAAAAATGACTATACACTTCTGATTCATGATATTTTCTATATGGGATTTTGATACCTTCTGTATAAATTATTACCATCTACCTAAAATGATACAACTGAAATCTATGACTACTTTTGTGTTACATTGTTAATCAACACAAGTTAGTTAATGATAAGTAGGAGACAACATTTTGAATTTGTCTTTCATGATGAATTTACTCTGGGAGATAAAATACTGACATTGGCAGCCCACTAAAAACATTCATCTTTGGAGATAAATTTGGAGTCTATAATATGGACTTCTTCAGCTCTACAAAGGCTTTGCTAACCCAAAACATGATTTCCTACAAACCTTCCTGCAAGATCATGTGTGAAGAATTTGAGACATTTTGACAACTCAATACCTTTTGAGAAAATCCTACTGTTAGTAACGATTGCCTGATAAGTCAAGCAATTAGGAATGAATCTATTGAACAGAAATGAAACATGTGCCAGGGGGAATTCATATGATATCTAAGAAATTCCAAACTTCAGAGAAAAACTATTAACATGAGTTAGCGGTTTAAACTATTGTCTAGACCTGTCACAATAAACTTATGATTATTGCCTTGAGTCTTCCTTTTTTGTGACTTTCCACAATTGCAGCTTGAAGAAAAAACAAAGACAAAAAGAAAACAGCTCATAAAACACATTTTGAAATTTCCACAGAAGTACTCTAGGCAACATCTTTTAGAAGATATTGAGACAAAGCAATGTTGGAGCACATGATACTTTGCCATCTAATGAAATCTGTAATTCCTGAATTTCTATACATAATGCCATGACATCTGTTTACACAGATGCAAGATCACATTTTATCTGCAAATGCAACAAAGTTTTCCTTCTGCATCATGCTGATAAGTCAGTTGACATAGACAATATATTCAGCTCAGTGGGATCTAACATACTTTCTCAGGACAGTTTATCAATTTGGGTCTCGTGCCACACTAACGGAATTTCAAGAAGACTTGCCAAGTCAGCTGGGACCCAACATGGACACTGAGGTGAGTTTTTTTATTTAGGGTCTTACCTGACCAGACTTTCCAGGTCCTAATTCTTGGCAGAGCTGGGAGTGTGATGACGTGGGTGAAAGCAAACTAGTGATGATTCTGGCAGTACTGGTTAAGATAGGAACATGTGGACCACACCATGCCCAAAGGACATAATTTTCTCCTCCCCCAATGTAAGCATCAGTGTCAGCTCCCTCGTGCCCAGATTTTTAATTCACTCTATCTGCACAATGACCATACTCCAGAAAGACGCACCACCTGGGCTAAATCTGGATCCAAAGAGCAAACCTAGTCACCTACATATGAATCAGTACAGACTAGGAAGTGCAAACCCATATCTACTTACAAATACATTCTGCAGACACAATATAAGGTAGCCAGGACGAAAATATATCCAGAACCTAAATTACACTGAGTTCCAATAAAGAACTTTTACCCACTTAAAAGTCAGCCTTGAACTGACTTCCCTTGAGTTTTGTACCAAAAGCCTCTCTTGTTGAGGATGGATCAGTTTATCTTCCAACGCAGCTGATGGAGATGGCAGTTATCCTTTCAACTTAATAAGCCAGTGGCCAGACCTGTTATCCAGTCTGTGAAAGTCTGGACAGGATCACGTGATTCATATTCTGAAGTTCTAGCAAAACAAATCTAATTCTCGTCTCGTGATCCATATGACCTCTGCAAGACAACAATTACAGATGGTGAAAAATGACTTTTGTTTCATCTCTAACATTAGTAGCTATTGCAAAAAAAAAAAAGGTTATATGCAATAAACACTTTGAAATTAGTACAGTAATAGCTCTGCAGTTTATTCTGTGTTACAAGGTATTGCAGCCTGGACCTTAGACAATTTATAGTCATTCAGGATTCTAGGAACACAGCGGTTACTGGTTTAAAATAGCAAAGCAACGTGCAGTGAATTCCTGTGCTGTTTGTGCCATCTGCAGGTCAAGAAGGATCTGAAGGGCGCTGAATTTCAGCCTTCAGGAGTTCATTCTTTGGCAGAGGATGCAAAGCCAGGAAACAGGAGGACCCTAGAAGGAAAGGTCATGCTGTCTATCACCAGAACGGAGGAGCAGCTGGGAGCTCGGGAGCTCCAGCTGGCCAGCTGGAAGGTGCTGTCTAAAAGAGCTCCAAGAAACCATGCTCTGGAAATGAGGGGCTCCCAGACTTGACCCACTTGCTAGTACTGCCAGACTGGTAAAAATCCAGGAGATTTCCATGTTAATTGTGCCCATCAGCAGGAACAGACAGAGGACCAGGTGGCTACTGAAGAGGCAGGACTTCAGTGAAGGCACAGCTGTGTCCATTACCCCAGGGCTGGCGCTAGGCATTCTGTGAGGCTGAAGGTTTCACCAGTTTTAGCGCTGGAAGTCAGCACTGGAAGTTTTCACCACCCTGTGCTGCATCCCCTGGGGATGCTGGCAGAGACAACAGACGGTGGGGATCACGACTTTTGACACCCCAGCTCCTGCCTGAGGGGTGGCGGCACTGCAGGCACACAGTGGGGCCTCCAGCCCCTCCTGCCTGTGCACGAGGACACCCCGTGTGTCCCCAAAAACACCTCTCTCACAGGTGCTAAATTTGGGACCCTACAAGTGGGTGCCCAGAAGCCCTTCTTTCTCCCATTGGAGTCAAACACCTGTAACCACGAGCACAGGCCACGCCAGCGGGCAAACGGGTGCTGCGGGGCCAGGGGTGCCTGTGGCAGAGATGGCAGCTCCCTTCCTCAGGGTGGAACGGGTCGGTTTCCACCCTCGCTTGCTGAGCTACCGGGGCCGGGCAGGGTTGGGGGGGGGGGGGACACAGCGGCCCGGGCCGGGACAGGCGATGCCGTGTCAGGGCGGGACGCCTAGGCGCTGTCCCTCGGCGAGTCCCGCTCAGGAGAGCGGCGCTGCCTCCGCCGGGCCGCCGGAGGTCGCTGCGGGCCGCCCGTCGGGCCTGGCGAGCGGCGGAGGGCGGCGTGGGGGGGCAGTTCCGGTGGGGCCCGGATGCGGCGGGCCGCCGTCCCCACGTGCGGTAGGTGGTGCGCGGGGTAGGCGGCCGGGATGTCGGTGCCGGTGGCGGCCGCGGGCAACCTGCCCATGCGGCTGCTCCGCAGGAAGATCCACAAGCGCAACCTGAAGCTGCGGCAGCGCAACCTGAAGCTGCGGGCGGCCGAGGGGGCAGGTACGGCGGGGCCGGGCCGGGCCGGGCGGGAGAGGGGCCTGCGTGCTGAGTGCTTGCGGAGCCGTCGTTGACTTTGGTTTTTTGATTTTTTTTTTTTTTCTTTTTCTTTCCCGCCTCTGTCTCCGCAGTGCCTGCGCCGGGCGAGGCGGCGCCCCCGGAGGAGGAGGCGGAGGAGGTGGCGGCGGCCCCTGAGGTAGAAGCGGCGGCGGCCGGAGCGGCCTCGGAGGGTGCGGGCGCTGCCGGCCCCCGCGGCGGGGAGGAGAAGAAGAAGAAGAAAAAGAAAAAAAGGAAAGCGGCGGCTCAGGCGGAAGATGGTACGTTGTTTTAGCAAACACAACTTGTCTCCCAGGGATGAGTTACCCTTGGAGACCCCAAAAAGCGCCCGGTTTCATTTTCCACCCTGTCGAGGGGATCTGTGGGCTGGACGGCCTGAGAAGTGCCGTGTGTTGCTGTGGGGCACGTTCTAAACCCTGGAGGTCTTCAGTTTTTCTTCTATTTTCTTATTCCAGCTGTAACATTTAAACTCCCATACGTACCAAACTGTTAGCAATCAATTTAATTGTTGTATAGGATTCTGCTTTGTACCATTAAGTTTGGATGTTTTATGCAAATACACATGCTGGCTTTCCAGGCAGAGCTTTGACAGACGGATGGTTTCTGTGCTTGAATGACCAGCCAGTACATCTTTTTAGCAACATGTCCAGCCTTTTGCAACATTTGAATAACATGAAACTAAAGTATGCTGGGAAACTACCTCAAAACTTGCATCCTGCAAATATTGGTAGATTTGTATATGTATGTACTTTATATATCTATAGACATATTACACATATGTATATATATTTCTGTATAAATTTGAAACGTCTGTCTCTTATGTATTTGACTTTTGTGACACTTCCCATGGTTATGCAAATAAAGAGATGTCTCTGAGGATCCATGTACTTAGAACAGGCATTACATTTCACATGACCTGAGCACAAAGCACGGTGGAAACTTGATGTCTGCGTTACAGATAGGAAAGAATTTTGTTACTTTTTCCTAATTTCCAGAGAAAGCTTCATATAGTATACATCACGCGTCACTGTTTTACTGTGCAAAGTGGATTCTGTGCAAGGAACTTCTGACATTTTTTTTTTCTCTCTGCCTCTGTTTCAATATAAAACTTGCCTCCCTTTCTCCTGCCCTTCTCCCACCCCATGAAAAATACATGACATTTCTAAGAGGGTTACAGACTAAAGAAATTCAGTCTGTGGAACAACTTTTAATGATGAACATGTTCTTTGTATCTCTAACTGACTTGTCTTTTGTACTCTAGGTACAGAAACAAAAAAAGTAAAAAGAGAAGAAGATGAATCTGTGGAGGTAGAACATGAAGATAAGAAGGATTCTGGAGAGACTGGAGAGAAAGAAGTGGAAGAGGAGGAGGAGGATGAAGTGCCCAGTTTACCATTAGGTGTAACAGGTATCTTGTGTTGTCTATCTCATGCATGTGCAAAAATCCAAGGTCCAACACCTTCTTCCAGAGCAAGTTGCAGTTTTCAAATTAGCTTTGTAAGTCAACTGTTTGAATATAGGTGACATGACACTGGCAGCTGTGCAGCTGTTACTCAGTTACTGCTCTTGAAATTTGCATTATATACACACTCCTATTAGTCTTAAAATTACTAGTGAAAATTTGTTTTGAAACAGATATACACAAATATGTTTAACTGTAGAGGGAAAAGTCAATGAAGAGCAAGATGGATGTGTACAACTAGTAAATTTGGCAGGAGAAGCAGTGCGTTCATGTTCATTTCTAACAGCTCTGTGCAGTATTCCTAAGAACACATTAATACAGAGTACTTTGTCAGTGTCTTGAGATTTTGCAGTAGAAAGGAATAAGAAAAAGTCCTTTGATTTGATTTAAGGTCTTTTTTTTACCTTTGATAAAAAGATCAATTTTAACTGAGTGGTCTCAGAGGACAGATGGAATCGAAGAAATAAGTTTGAATATTTTTTATTTCCCCCTCTCACTTCAGGTGCTTTTGAAGACAACTCTTTTACATCCCTGGCTGGTATTGTCAGTGAGAACACACTGAAAGGCATAAATGACATGGGGTTTACGCACATGACTGAAATTCAGCATAAAAGTATTAAGCCGCTTCTGGAAGGAAGGTAAGAAATACATCTTTTTAATCACTGTATTGACCCCAAATGTTGTGGGAGAAATGTGAATGTGACTTACCGCAGCTAAACTGTTGTGTTTTGGTTTTTTTTCAATATGTTCTCATATGTTTTAGATGTTTTGTTTATAGACATTGATACAAGTTAACAAAGTCTATATCTGTGTTGTGTGTGAACAAATACTTAGAGTAATCTCATGGAAACGGTTTTGCATTTGGCTTTGACAGCAGGGAAGTCTGTTTTCACTAGTTTCATGTCAGTGTGTCTCACAGAGACTCTAGAGACATAGTGACCAATTGCTGTGGACCACATCTGCCACTGCGCTCTGAATACTGACTCTACTGGTTTCCTGGAAGCCACGTTATGTTTTTACATTGTCAACATTGTTCAAAATAGGATTGTTCTGTTCCTTGTATGATTAACTAAATACTTCTCTCTCTAACTTTGCTACATACAGGGATATCTTAGCAGCTGCAAAAACGGGTAGTGGCAAAACACTTGCGTTTCTTATTCCTGCAGTAGAGCTCATCTACAAGTTAAAATTCATGCCTAGAAACGGTAAGGCTCTCCATTTGACAGCTGAATTTTATTGTGGCACAGCCATTTAGGAACATGGCTAGGAGGGAGATGGGACAGGTTGTTGTAACTTACTCTTGCCTGATTGATGTACTTTTTTTTAGGAACGGGTGTTATTATTCTTTCTCCTACTCGAGAGCTTGCTATGCAAACCTATGGAGTTCTTAAAGAACTGATGAATCATCATGTTCACACCTATGGTCTGATAATGGGGGGCAGTAACAGATCAGCAGAAGCGCAGAAGCTTGGAAATGGAATCAACATTATTGTAGCAACACCGGGAAGACTGCTGGATCATATGCAGGTAGATAAAATATTGCTGTCTTTTCTGCGCTGTTAAAATGTAATAAAACCTCTGTCTCTGTCTGACTCTGAATTTGTTAATCTTCTAGAACACTCCAGGCTTCATGTACAAGAACTTGCAGTGCTTGGTAATTGATGAGGCAGATCGTATCTTGGAGGTTGGATTTGAAGAAGAAATGAAACAGATCATAAAACTTCTACCAAGTAAGAAAAAAAATACCTGTCTTTCCCAGAAATCACTTGACTAACATTATGTCTTCTTTATGACTCAATTATTGTAAGAGAAGTCGTTAATTTTTATAGTTCTGTAAATGCAGTTCAGAGTGACTGCCTTACCCTGTACTTTTTTCTGATAGGTAGTATATGTTACTTTATTTAGCATCATTTATCTGAAGGACAGAGTTTTCATATGCACTTTAGGGATATAATTCTGTTCATATGAGATCCTTTTAGTCTAACATCTACATTCTCTCATTCATCTTTCCCTGCCCATTTATTTCCTACAATTCATTATTTCCTATTAAGGCTTAAATGTAACAAAAAAGATCTTCTGACTTGCAGTTTGAATTTTCTTCATATCTCCAAGAATGGTATCTTACAGAAGTTTATTTGACTATTTACCTTAAAATTTTCTTTTCCTGATGTTTCATTTAGTTATTCCTTGTAATTAATGTGTAAAACACATTTCTCTGAGTCAATAAGGCCCTCCCTTAACTTCGAAAAGAGAGGAAAAAAGGATGGAAATCATATACAAAAGCCAGTGATAAATATTTTGAGGTTCCACATCTTAAATATTAAAATTCAGATCTGCATGTTTAAAATGCAGATAGATAAACCTAATAAATAACATCCTGTGAAGAATTTTAATGAACAGTGCTAAAAACGGAAAGGTAAGGAAGAAAAGGAAACTTATAGACAAGAGAAATTTTTACTGTGCATGAGCTTAACTTGTT
This sequence comes from Chlamydotis macqueenii, assembly GCF_036417535.1. Lineage (NCBI taxonomy): Eukaryota > Metazoa > Chordata > Aves > Otidiformes > Otididae > Chlamydotis > Chlamydotis macqueenii. Next base: position 9,663,642 of record NC_141561.1, read on the forward strand.
TTCGTTTCATTACGAAGGAAATTATATTTTAAAACAGACACTTCAAAATATCAAAAAGTATTTCAAAGGTGGTGACACCGGTTGTTCAGCAAGAACAAACTGCTACTGTTCCTGCAGTTGTGAATCAATGTAAAGTTAGAATTAGAGGGTCAGTCTCTTGAAATCATAGAATCATAGAATGGTTAGGGTTGGAAGGGACCTTCAAAGGTCATCTAGTCCAACCCCCCTGCAAGGAGCAGGGACATCCCTGACTAGGTCAGGTTGCTCAGAGCCTCATCCAGCCTGGCCTTGAACGCTTCCAGAGATGGGGCCTCCACCACCTTTCTGGGCAACCTGTTCCAGTGTTCTATAACCCGCATCGTAAAAAATTTTTTCCTAATTTCTAATCTAAATCTACCCCCCTCTATTTTAAAACCATTACCTCTCGTCCTATTGCAACAGGCCCTACTAAACAGCCTATCCCCATCTTTCTTGTAGGCCCCCTTGAGGTACTGGAAGACCGCTATCAGGTCTCCCCGGAGCCTCCTCTTCTGCAGGCTGAACAGCCCCAACTCTCTCAGCCTGTCCTCATAAGAGAGGTGCTCCAGCCCTTTTATCATCTTTGTGGCCCTCCTCTGGACCTTCTCCAACTGGTCCATGTCCTTCTTGTGCTGGGGGCTCCAGAACTGTACGCAGTACTCCAGGTGGGGTCTCACCAGGGCAGAGTAGAGGGGGAGAATCACCTCCCTCGACCTGCTGGCCACGCTCCTCTTGATGCGGCCCAGGATGCGGTTGGCCTTCTGGGCCGCAAGGGCGCATTGCCTGCTCATGTTAAGCTTCTCGTCCACCAGCACTCCCAAGTCCTTCTCCTCAGGGCTGCTCTCCATCCATTCCCCGCCCAGCCTGTATTTGTGCCTGGGATTGCCATGACCCAGGTGCAGGACCTTGCACTTGGCCTGGTTGAACTTCATGAGGTTGGCACGGGCCCACCTCTCCAGCCTGTCAAGGTCCCAAATCATTGTTTAATGTCTGAATTGGATTGCAAATTATTATTGACATTTTCTCAGAGAGAAAGAATATTGTGTTTTGATAGCTGTTAAGATTTTAGGGGTGGAGGCAGCCTAAGTAAACATCCTGTACAATCTATAATACAGCTACTCCTGTCTTTATTTGTCAGTAGCAGTATGTTTGAACTAGAATTTAATTGAAAACAGGAGACTTGCTCAGAAGCTGGCACCTAGAGATTTTATGGACTTGCTATTTGAATTACTTAAAAAATGAGGTTCCTTTCCAAAATAAATATTTCCAGAGCGCAGACAGACAATGCTTTTTTCTGCTACACAAACCAGAAAGGTTGAAGATCTGGCAAAGATCTCTCTGAAGAAGGAGCCACTGTATGTTGGGGTTGATGACAACAAGGAGACAGCAACAGTAGATGGTCTCGAACAGGTAAAACACAAATGTTATTAAAAAGGTTATGGTCTGTGAACGTACCAAGTCCTATGTGTTTTTAAGTGGGTTGTATAAACACTGTCTTAAAGGGTGTTTGCCATCCTAAAGGGCACAAGCTGATAGTTGTCTAAAGGGCTTTATTCATTCTGCTAACTCTAGTAAGCTATATGCATCTAGTCAATGTTTGCAGGACAGATGACAAAAAACTCATGAAATAGTAATATAGTTAGTTACACTTGTCTATTCCGATCTATATTACGAACCTAAGCTCCAGTTGTCTTTTTAACTGTATTCTCCACATTGCTGACTAGAGGGATATACTTCAGATATTTTTCATTTTTGGTGTTTCAAATAATAGCTAAATGGAGTTGCACAGCAGTTTCTGAGTTTGTGCACTTGACATGATGAGTGTTGTTATAAAATTATCACTAGCTATCTATTACCTTAAAAGAGTAAACTCATAGCAAGAATTCTGTCAAATAAAATTATTGACATTTAAAAAAATTAAGAACTCTACGCAGTTACTTGCATGCCTAATGTGAGTAATTCGAAGTCCTTTACATGAATTTTTATTGTATAAAAGAATTTCTTTTCACTGAACTTAGGTTAGTTTGGAGAATTAATTAAAAATTACTTCTTTATATTTCAAGTTAGTACAGCAGATTTCTTGCCAGGTACATCATCTTTAGGTGTTTTGTATACCAAAATGAGGGACAGACAATAAGTCTAATGATTTGGCTGGAAAAATTAACTATGTGGCATATTTGTTCACAGCGTAACACTTCCCTAATTTAATTGTCTTGCTGAAGCAAAAGGTTTGTTTCATACTACTTTACTTAATAATATTTAAATAATTTACAGGGGTATGTAGTTTGTCCATCTGAAAAAAGATTCCTTTTGCTCTTCACATTCCTCAAGAAGAACCGGAAGAAGAAATTAATGGTATTTTTTTCTTCATGTATGTCAGTGAAGTACCACTATGAATTACTCAACTATATTGATCTGCCTGTTTTGGCCATTCATGTAAGTATTTTATTCATTAATTTATTTTTAATTAATCTGATAGTACCTGTATGTTCTTACTGACCTTACATTTGCCTTGTTTATTTCAGTCCAGTTTCTCTAATAAACTCTGCTCGCAAAACTGATGTCGATTAGTCTGTAGAGGAAGGAGATAAAGCAAAGATTATGCAATAACAACACTTCAATTTTGTTAATACTGCTATTTTCCAAATCAGGGTTGAGCACTGATACTGATTTATGCTCTGTGTGTAGAAAGCTTTCTGTTTACTTCCCAGGGGTTGCCTTTCACAAACACTTGAAACTCAATTTGTGGAGCAAAGCTATTGTCAGAGGAATCCAAACACTGATTCCTGGAGTGTTGGATGCTTTTTGTAAGGCCAGGGTGATGTTTGGTTTTACTATGCCAATTCTTACCATTTGGATGAGTATATTAAAATTTGTGTTCAAACTGCAAAATGCATAGTTTAGGATAAAGAATTGACTGAAAGTTTATGAAACAGTTACAACTGACTGCAAACATCCTTTTTTACTTTGTTCTTTTGGGGATTTTTTTGCTGTGTTTTGATAGAACTGTTACAAGCATGGTTTCTTGTTTGGTTGGGTTTTTTAACCTGTAATCTATCTAATGTCTTGCTAGACTTGCAGATGTTCTTTTTCTGAACTTGAGGCATTTATGCCGCCCTCCTGAAAATGCAACCCAATTTTTAATGCTTTAGAAGATGGAGTGTAACTTCTGAGAGATACCACTTCACGTAGCCCTGTGCTGTTGATTGTGGTAGCGTTGTTTCTTCACTGCAAAATGGTCCTACTTGGTCTGTACAAGTCCATGATACGGAAAGATGCCCCAAATTATTTTATATTTTTGACAATTAAATAATAAATGAAATGGGAAATTAGATTTAAGCTTATAAGTTGGCAGATTTTTTTTTATTATTTTTTTTTTCACTTGACATTTCATCCTTAATGTGTTTGTTTCCTTTTAGGGGAAGCAGAAACAAACCAAACGTACTACAACATTTTTCCAGTTCTGTAATGCAGAATCCGGAATACTGTTGTGCACTGATGTAGCTGCCAGAGGATTGGATATTCCTGAAGTTGACTGGATTGTCCAGTATGATCCTCCAGATGACCCAAAAGTAAGTTAAGGAAATAGAGAAACTTCACAGCAACAAATCACATCCTAGCTACAAACATATTTGGAGAGAAAATCTGAATCTGCTGCTTGACAGAGGCTAGGATTCAGCCACATTCATATCTAGCAGCTGATTTTTTCCACTTCCCTCCAGCAGCTCCTAGGAGGTGATGCACCTAGCTGAAAGTAAGAGTTGCTTTTAAAAACATTATTCTTTGTGCTGTTAAATTCATTTAAAATCTAACCAGCTAAACAGCCAAACACTTCTCAGGAGGAGTATGAGTTTATATATGCATCCCTGAGACTCCTAACAGCACTTTCAGTGGAAATTTGGTTTTTATTTACAAGTCAGTATTCTTATTTGAATAGATGTCCAGTGTAAACAAGCAAAACTCAAATTTGTCAGAAGTTCTGACAAATATACAGAACATATACCAAAAAGCAAAGTTTAAGTTTTAGTTATAGCAGATTTTTTTTCTTCACTAAAAGGTAAAATAATTTTAGTCAGGGTTTCTGTCTCAGCTTAATTATGGTTTGCATCTTCAGCATTTGGTTGCCCTCATCCATGTGTCAGTGCTGAGAAAAACTCTTAAAACGTAATGGATGATGCATTACACTGTGTTGATGTTAAATTCGGGGGCTTTTTTTTGTGAAGCTCTTTGATTATTACATGTGTGAAAGACTGATTGGGCTTACTGTTTCTTATTCTTTCCAAAAGGAATATATTCATCGTGTTGGTAGAACTGCCAGAGGTATAAATGGTAGAGGACACGCTCTGCTCATTTTACGACCAGAAGAACTGGGCTTTCTTCGTTACCTAAAACAAGCCAGGGTAAACTTACATCTAGGTTTTTGTCGGTTTTCTTTTTTTTTTTAACTATGCAACAGGTTTTTAAAGGCAGAAACTGTAATGATTAATCAAACATTTTGATTTTTTTGAACAAAAAACATTCTGTTGCTTAGGAAGTATTTAACTGAACATCTAACTTTAAGTCTAAAGTTAGCAGCACAAAGGTAAATATTGAGTATGTTTATAGTTGATTTGCAACTGTGCAACTTGTGTTATTAAAAAATAAATACATTTCCTATGACCTGTCTGTGGAAGGATACTGGGAGCTTGACCATCCAGAGGAAATTAAAACGTGGATGTTGCTTGTGCCATTTTTATTTTTTCTATTCAAAGAGTCAATTGCATTTTGTTCAATTCCAAAGTAAGCGTAGCCACCTTCTAAATGCAATCATTTTAATGTGGTAATACTGCACATAGTTTCTTGGTTGCTCTTCTTATGGGCTTTTGCCACTTATAACTTAAGTGATACTTCTATATATCTTCTAAAGCAAAAGCTCAAGTGGTAAAAGTGAGCATCTTTATTACTGTAGCTTAAAGGAAGTGAAAATGCTGGCATATTGATGTAAAGACACTTTACATATACTGCTGTGGTGTTAAAAAAAAAAAAATCCTGTTATGTAGCAGGTCTTTTTCTATTTGTCTTAGATCTTAAACACATTCACTATTTACACAGTATAAATAATTTTTATGTTTTATTTCTTTTTTTTTTTTTTTAAGGTACCGCTAAGTGAATTTGAATTTTCTTGGTCAAAAATTTCAGACATCCAGTCTCAGGTATGAAATTACTTCATACTACAGCTGCTCTGAATATCTGTAATAATAATTTACATGGAGAATGTTAGTCTATAATGACTGTAGTTTAAAAATATGTATACTTGTTTGGAAAAAGTTCCTATAGATGAGTACTGTGCAGTAAATCCTCTTGCCGTATTGTCCCTTGATGACAGTAAAGGGATAAAATGTTTAGAAATTAAAGATGAATTTTCATATCTAATACTAAATTGTTATCATTATATGGTACAAATTTGCTTGTAATAATTGTTTTTTCACATTACATTGCAAAACCACAGTGATATAAACCTGCTTTCAACTTCTGAACAGAGTGTCCTTGTCTAGCATCACAAACGGGATTTCAGTAGCTTTTACTGAATAACTACATATGTTCAGATGAATTGCAAGTAACGTGTCTTATAAGGTGATTTACTCAGACTTCAATATGCAGAAAGAGATCTAGTACCAGCACTTGGAAATGTTAGTATATACTCCAGGTATATTTTTAACTAGCTGATGTTAATAAAGCTGAACATCAGCTAAACCTGTTTTGTGCTCAGTGCTACAAAAATAGCCATGGAGCACAAAGTTGAATAGAATAGTGTAGACAGTTCTGTAAATGTGAATTTCTATTTTTGTTTAGTTCTGAGTCATTCTTTTGATAAGAGCTCTGTAAAGCTTATTTGCAGTAACTTAAGATTTGAAATAGCAAGTACAAGAAACAGTGAAAACAGTCTTTACAGAAAGAGGTTTCTAGTTAAGAATAATTAGAAAGTTATTATGTCTAATGTAACTTATTTTTGGTATGCCAAATTAATGTATGTTAAACATCCCAAGAGTATTGGGAACTTAGCCCACAACAAATAAGATGTCTCAGTCTACACTAGTGCATCTGCATTTTTGTCTTACTGCTTATTTCACAATGCATTTGCACCATAATAGAGAAGACTGTATAGAATTTCATGAAATGGTACAGTTTAGGTGACTGACTTAAAAGTATATACTGTTGTTGTCCGTTAATTCTCAACACACATGGTTTCATGGTGTGGCTGCAGCTGTATACTCCTTGAATAACTTGTTTGGGACAACCCAATTTAATATTTCTGTAAATTTTCATACTGCTGAGGCTTTGTACTGTAATTCAGTTTCAGGCTTTTTTGTCCCCCTTTGTTAGTAAAAGCAGTCTGGTATATGTATGTGCACTCTACCATCACAGGGCAGTTTTGCTGAAGTGAATAGTGAATGTCGTTGCAACTCACACAGTCAACAGTCTGCTTGAATATAATTTATACACTTGTTATAGCTATAATTGTTTATCTCTTTTGTTTTGTTTTGTTTTCCTCGCCCAGCTGGAGAAATTGATTGAAAAGAACTACTTCCTTCACAAGTCAGCCCAGGAGGCGTACAAAGCTTACATTAGAGCTTATGACTCCCATTCTCTGAAGCAGATCTATGATGTCAATAACTTGGATCTTCCAAAAGTCTGCCTTTCATTTGGTTTTAAAGTTCCTCCGTTTGTTGACCTCAGTATCCTTCTACTGCAGCATTTCAAAGCTGAGTTTCTGCTTTATAAATGTGAAATGCCACTTAGTGAAGTTCCTGTGCTACCTCAGATTCTGTTTTCTTTTTTCTGCTATTATTCACATAAATGCATCATGCTCCAACAATAGTTTATCAAAGAAAATGTTAAATAGCAAATATTAAAACTGCAAAAATTGCCTGCAAAGGTGTTTTAGTGCATGTACATGCTATGCATGCTTCAGTTCCTGCAGGGTGGCAGATACTGGAATGCACACACGTTCTAGAGTACTGTTCTCCATACTTTCATTGAAAGGTACCTGCTTAAGCTTAATAATCATGATATATTGAAATAGAGAGGCAAGAGCATGAACTAGAAGACAATATCTAGATTACTGTGAAACCTACCAGTGGATGGAATTTGAAGCATTAGTACTTTGGCCACCTTAGTTGCACAACTGGAGGAATGAAAGTATTGTTCAGAACCACAGGCACAAAGTTCTAGCTTTGTCTGTAGTTACGCAACTCAAGTTTTTCTGTAATGCTGTTATTTTTTTCTGACATAACTCTTGCAGTACCTAAAAAGCAACATTTCAATTTATTTCTTTTTAAGTTCCTTAACCAATAAAATTTCAGATGTGAACAGCAACCATGGCAGAAGACTACAGAAAAGAGGTGGAGGTGGGGGATTTGGTTACCAGAAGTCGAAGAATGTCCACAAAGCTAAAATCTTCAAACACATTAGCAAGAAATCGGACAGTCGGCAGTTTTCTCGTTAATCACACATTCATTAAAATGGCTTCTGGCATTGGAACAGACTACCTTGATCAAAACCATCTGACAGTTACTTCAAATTTAAACTGCTCTATTCACATTTTTGGGAGTCTTTATGGTTTTGTTTATGGGGACATCTTTTATCTTTCAATTCAGGAAGACTCTTCGGAAGGGAGACTAAAGATAGAAAGGGAGAATATAGCCTGTTAATTTTGCCATACTTGTAAGGAAGAAGATAGTTGAATATAATTATCTTAAGTCAATATTACAGAGCTTTTTGTTAAAGTAAAAATACTTTTAGGTTTTCTAGAAGAATGTGCTTTGCATTTATCCTTTTTTCTGTGCACACCCCTGAAAATTGTTGGAGCAGACAGTGCAAGGACAGATTACAGGGCAAGATAAAAAAAAAAATCTGCTCACATGAATCATTGCAAGGATTTTTAGTGCTGCAGAATTCTATTTTGTCCGTCAAATATACTGAAGCGTGTAAGAAGTTTCCTTTAGAACAGAACATACCTATGAATAATTAAGGCTGTATGAGCCTGTGATTCATTTCAGTCATGGCATTAGTATAACAAGTATACAGTGTCAAAGATAAAAAAAAAATCTCTTATACCACATCTGGGACATGCTTAATACTGGTTTTTTTAATTGTTATGATAAAATGGCAACATTCTAGTGAAATACTTGGTTTTCCTTTATGTTCTCTTGAAGTCTGAATTTATCCATCTGGTAATGTCTAGTATATTCTCTTGGGAATATGCAAAGAAAATTAAGAAAAGCAGATTACATAAATTGAAGAAGCACTCAGCGCAGATAATGTTTTTTAAAATGAGAATTTTTGCAGTTGTATCTTGTAAATTACAAGAGATAATTGCTTTTTAGTCTTATTTTTATCAGATCAGTGATGGGCAAAGTCAAAGTAGGACACCAGGTAACCCAGGACCAATTATGAATACAAAAGCATCTGTAAGTTATTCCAGTATAAAATGGACTGTTATTCCTTAGGTCTTTTGAAATAGCATGTTAGATTTAAAACTATGATACATGGAATATTGCAGAATACATTGAAGTACTGCAGAAAAACACTGGCGAACTTTCTTCTCACCCTTAGAGAAACCAGATCATTTTTTTTTTAGAAAATATGACCGTTCTGTTGCTAGTGCTTCCATCATTCAGAACTGAGACTGGTGCGTTATTTCTCCCTTTTTTGTGAAACAGCTGACTTTAAGCCCTCACAGACTTTTCAAGACTCTTAATTAACATTGGTCAGATACTAAGAACTTCTATTTAAGTAAATTAATTTTGTTACTAGGATTTGATTATCTCATGCTTCCAGGGTTGCAACGAGAAAGCAAAATCTGCTCTGAAGGGTAAACAGTGCTAAGTACATGATGCCTGGCTCTGCCTAGCTCATTGAGTTCTAATCTTTGATTCTCGGTTTGCTTATATATTTATAAATAATAGATGTCAAAATATTTCTCATGTCTGTTTATTAATAGTGCATTTTAAGAATTATCTCTGAGATCTGCAGCATCATACAGTTGAAGGGTTCTGTCTACGCTTGTAAGCTGTGCAGTTAGAGTATAGGAATTAACATTCTAGTGAAATTGACCGAGAGACTCATGAGATGAACTACAAAATTAATTACTTGGGAAGAGACATAAGCAAAGCTCCAGTAAACCATTGAAAAATCAGAGTATGGTTATGTAGGCACAAGCAGCGTGGAACAGGAAAAAACATGAGACGATGGGCAGAGTCAGTGACCACCTGTCTGACCATGTGCTGCATAGCCAGAACTGGTTGGGCTTAAAAATGCTTCAGTATTCCTGCCATTTCTCTACGTAGGCAAAAATCTGCTTCACAGAGAACTGCTTTTTTTTTTTTTTTTTTTCTGTTGCTCCTCGTCATTCTGGGAATAGAAGGCTGGCTTCTTTCCTGGCAGCTAGACAAACCAGCTCCAGCTAACTTTTTCTTTAGAGTAAGGCACTGTCAATTTCTGAAGTCTGATACGAGAACAACTGAAAAACAGGGGTCTGGCAAGAGTCTGCACAAGTCCTCTGTAGTATTCTTGGTTTGCATTTTTTTTTATATACCCTACGAGAAATATTTGAAATAATCTCATCTAGGAGATGAAAAGACTGGATAGTATTGTTCTAGCGTAGTACTAGCTTACCCTAAAAAAAAAAAAAAAATAGCACTGTTACTTAAGCATTACAGATGTACAATGGCTGCACAGTCTGCAGTAACTACGTAGTCTGCTAGTTCACACTCTTTTCCTGATTAAGCAGAAGATAAATTCCTGAGCTGAGACTAAGCGGGTATTGAAAGAGAAGGGCTTCAGCTTCCTGGCTGGTGCAGATACAGTTACCTTTCTCTTTGTTTATGGACTCATAAATGAAAACTTGTTTCTGATTAATTGTCTGTGTGTATCGGGCAGCATCTATTCTCCTATTGTATTGCAAGAAGTTTAAAAGATTGTCAAAGTGATTGGAAATCTAACGTTTCCTTTGCAACCTACCCTGTTATCAATCTTGTGAGCAGTTAATAGACCTCAGCCATCAGGCTCTCAAGGTTTGGCTCATAACAGTGACTGATAGGTTGGGGACTAATATTGTATGCCTTGAGAAATTGCCTTCTTTCTCTAAGAACCTTGACAAAGAAATTGAACTCTTTAAACCACTTAAGAGGGGGATCAAAACTGTGCTGCTTAAACTGGAAGATTTTTTTGACAGTTCTTGGAACAGGCCCATAAAGGAGAATTCCATTGCCGAGCTACTGCTCATAGTCATGAAAAATGTTGTCATGATATGAGTTTCGTATGCCATAACGCTGCCGGGTTACAGACAAGCACAAGATTAGTCAAAGTGTTGCCATCAAATTTTTCAGGGTGAATGTCACAGGTAGAGGGCACATTTGACATGGACAGTGTAGAGCAAGAATACTTGAGAACTGAGTATTACCTACTTATGTCTGCTGTAAATAAGAAGTATTTTTATATTTTGTCAGTAATTAGCCTTTTTGTTTCATGTATGAGTTGATAATTTAAGCTACCAAAGCTGATTTGCTTTCAAGCCAGTAATCTAAGGCTCAGGGGAAGCAAGCTCTCACTGGAAGGGTGAAAAGGACTATGTGATTAAAAAAAAAAAATATTTGAGTAGAGGTCTCCAATTTCTTCCTACTGTGAAGGAAGGCAGGGTACTGACAGGATACAGCACAGGTCTGTGACTTGTGCTTTTAGTTGTACCAGTTGTACCACTGTCCTGTTGAGGAGGCAGCTGTCCAGTTACTTCAACCTCCCCCACCCCAAAACTTACGGGGGATTTTAGAGATCTAAAAACCTAACTAGAAAAAAAGCCAGTTAGCCCCTTTAAAGGTGAGAGTTGTTTGGTTTTTTTTTTTCAAACTAAAATAACAATGCTGAAAGAAGCCTAGAATCAACTGTCTTGGCATGCAGAATAAACTTTGTTGCTGCTTTTGACTTTTGCTCTACTAGCTTGATTTCCTCAGGATTTTAGCTGCTTGGCTTGACAGGAGAATTCATGGAACTGTTTCTGATGCTTTTGTTTGCTCTCGATTTATAGAAGACGTTAAGCCATGACAGTAAGAATCCAGCTTCTTGAACTGGAATGCTCTTTGCTTCTAAAAAATTTGCTAGCTTGCATCAAAGCCATAAATACTATAATGTTGCTTGTCAAATCTCTTTATTGTACAGCCACGTGAGAAAGATATTATCTTTTTTTTTTTTTTTTTTTTTCCCTTCCTCTTAGCCACCATGATAAACTTTTGATATGGACTTGTAAGGAGGGGTAGAGGAAGGATGCTATTAAGAGAACAGAAGACAAATGGAAAATCGAGGTGCTGTCTAGACACACACTCACTTTGTTACATCGGTGTCATCCAGCTTAAGAACTGCACTCACCCTTCAGAAAAATATCTCGGCATACTCTGCAATGGCAGTCCATCTTCCCAAACACTTTTGTAAGCTACAAGACTGAAAAACATGTGTCTACTACTTTTTCACCCTTGGTCAGAACTAAAAAGAAGAAAATCGTAGGCCCTGCAAAATCTTGTATGACAGCTCCAAAACTTCTTCCACATGCTGCTCTCTATTTTGGCTGTCATCTGAAGACCTTCAGCTGTGCAGGGCTTTCTGGGCTCCTCTACGAGTGCTTGTAATCCCCTACGGATGTTGAGAATCACAGGAATATTAAATAAGTGTTACTCTGCATAACTAAAACTAGATATTCAGTCATAGGTGTTAACAGACCGTATGAATTTGTAGGAGCTATTGAGTCTTCTTTATAAGCTCCAGATAAGAGTTCTTAATATATTTTAATTAATGAAACGCTTTCTGTACAGGAAGAGAAAACAGATTCGAGCAGCAGGTAAGTTCTGCCTGGCACCTTTCTCTAATTGTTATTAGGAATTCTCTAATTGTTATTAGGATATAATTAGAGAATAACAATTCTCTAATTGTTATTAGGAAAACTGAGAATGAATTTGTGAAGGTACACAGTAACACTGATACCTACAAAATGTAATTTGAGAACATAAATGTAACCATTGAATGATGTTGCTTAAAAAAAAAAAAAAAACAACTTCCTTTTTCTAGAAGGAAAATTAGCTAAATGGCTTGTCATACAAAAAGAGGTAATTCTTTAATACTACAAAAAGAGTCCTTAACGTCTACTAAGCCATAGATGCAGACAACCTGTAACAAAGCTATATGAAGCACTAAAAGACTAAACATTGTATTTTCCACTTCATTGCAAAATTTTTATTAATCTTTTTCTGGTGCTTTACAAGTATCTGCTACTATAACTCTGTCAACTCTCCATGATTTTTTTGTCCCACTTTCTACATAAATTCAGCAAGGGATTATTTGTAAATAAGGACAGGTAATATTTCAGGTGCAAACTCATCAATAAGGTATACAGATTTTAACTATTAAACTCATTCAAAGAATTATTTCTCTGACTAAAGGGATGAAATCTATTTTCAAGTATTGCACAGACAAATAAACCACACACAACATATATTCCAGACTTGTACTCGTGATAAATTCATATAAAGGCCTTGCTTTACTGTATGTTCACTCCACTTTATAATGGCAGTGGAGTTAATTACTAGTACTATGTGGCCCGTGTGAGGAATGTTTTGGAAACATCTTCTCCAGGAAAAGAAGGCCATTTCTACCAAACTTATGACAAATGTGAAAGAGTTGCTGCGCAGGTTTGAAGTGAGCTAGAATGAGAAACAAAGGCATTTGGCCACCGCAACATTATCAGACACCAATTAAAATAGAGGTCAATGGATGTGAGCTCCTAAAGAACTTTGAATCTGACACTTAAAATATTAAATTCCACAAGTGGAAAGCCTGTGTCTTGTACATAGTCAAAATAAAAAATAAAATTAAAAAAAAAATCTGGCTCTTCCTCAACATTATTGGCGATAGCAGAAACCAATAGTCAAGGTCAAGCAAATTAGATTTACTCAATTATAGATTACCAGTTTAGGGTTTGAGGTTTTTTTATGTGGCTGCTGTAACAGGTGGAAAGCCTTATGGTAGCAAATCTGCTACTGTATAATCCTCTTTGTATTCATGTGTTTGCCTTAGCTGTGCTAGGGCTCATTGTCTGATAACATACATGCACACACCTCTGTGGCAAACGTAATTCATGAAGGTACACAGATCTCTGCTGACTGCCCCTTGTGTTTGAAAGCCTTGCGTTTGGTGGTTCACATCCTCATAGGTTACATAAAACTGATATTTGAATGGAAACTATTCTGTCAAAGATGTGGTCATTATTACTACTAAAATCAATACTAGCTAGCATTTATGTGACATCCAGATTCTCCATCACATTTTCAATCATAAAAATAAGGAACGATGTGTCAAAGGGCTTTTTAGGGTTTGATTTTTCCCTTGAGCTGAAAATCTTTCTAGATATTTATCATATTAATGGCAGGATTTATATAACTGAGTTTTCTGAAAAATGCTTTATAAATGAGGCTGATTTTCTATTAAAGAGCTAGCAGAGAAGACAGGATGGAATAAAACTGCATCTACTAGAAGCTCTCATAAGACTTTTGTATCTAAAACAAAAAAATAGAAAATAAGTCAAAACACTCAAGTTCACTGTAGGCCCTTATAATGGTCTAAAAATAATCTGCTTCTATCTCTAACAAATAAAAGCAAACTTCTGAAAAAGGTAGAATTTATTTAAATTTTACATATTTGCTATAAAAATACAGCATCACTTCACATAATGAGTTGAAATTCTGTTATCATCTGGATGAATCATCATCCTCCAAAGCTGTTCCTAAGCAGCATGCTGTCCTTGAAAGTGCTTGAAAACAGAGAGCTCTAATGAAGTTGGCCTGGAAGCTGCTGTCTGGCAAAGACAGACACTTCTTCAGCACAGCTGTACAAAGGGGTGCTTGGACAGGAATTATAAGGATGCAGGGAGGATTAAGCTAAGTTAAGAACTTTCAGACTGACAGGAAAAAAAAAATATGAGAAGACTGTGTCTTAGGAGATTCATTTCAACATTGGCAGCCAGAAAAGTGAGCTTTGCAGGTGGTGTTTGGGAAGGGGATAAGGACTAAGAAATACGTTTTGCAATTCCTCATCTCCATCACAAATCCTTTTCTCAGCAATTCTCAGGTCACCAGGGAAAAGTGAGAAACGTTGCAAAGGAAGATGTAATGGATTTCTACACTTAGACTTAGAAGCAGATTACCATTCCTCAGACTTTTGTGTTTTGCATCCCTCAGACTGCTCAGCCCACAAAGCTCCAAACATCCAGATGGAAAGGTGATGTCATTTTGTATTTACTGTTAATTCCACCATCTATCTCCAAGTCCTTAGTCATATATTTACTTGTTTATTTTAAGGGCAATGAAACAGTTGTTGGTATCAATTATCTTTTGAGGATACACACTGCCACTCTTTGTTGAGAACAAACTATGAAGACGCAGACTGTATTTTCTGAAGTAATTGAAAAGTATCAGTGAGTGAAGCAATGGATTTTCATTGTTTTCACTGCACTTTTACATGACCGCAACTTGTAATACTGTAACTGTACATAAGAATAAACTAGGTCTTCCTTTAGTTTTAGTAGAAGCATGGGTTTGTTTTGTTTCTTTCTTGTTGATGGCTTCTTTTTTTTTACCATTTCATGCAATATTTACTTGTTTTTCTGTTATTTAGAATACATTAATACCTGCAAGTCTCCTCATTTTTTTTTTAAATTCCTCCTTCTCTTTTTCAAAGTATACCCTGGTTTCTGAGACATTGTAATGTGTTGCCATAGCAATCTTTGAGGAGCACATTCACAGCACAAGACAACAATGGGGTAATTATCAAGAAAAAATAAATCCCTTTGAGACTTTATTCAAGCCTCTGTATTACAGGACTAGGTTTTTTCAGTCAAGTGGGAGGAAAAAGTGGGAGACTTCAAGGCATTCGATGTGCGGACGGAAATGTAACTACCTGGATGTGGCACATAATGTACACATAATAAATAGGACTAAAGGGATGGAATAAATGGCTTCTAGGAAAGGAAGATTTTGAGATCACCTGTGCTGCTTTAATGGTGACCCACACATACTCCGCAACCCACAAATGAAGTACCCTTAAACACACAAAAAAAAGACAACCTCATTTCCTGCAGGAGCAGGAACAAACGGGTCATATCCTGGCCCATTTGGGCCCGTAAATGTGAAACTTCTGCAGTTAGTCTGAGTTTTGTTTGTTTACTTGCAGTCTTTTTTTAATAGCTGAGTTATTCAAATTGGGACAAGATTCTCATTCCTTTACTAAGTTGACAGAATTGGACTGACAATTGTTAAAATATATAGAAGTTGAAGGGCTTTTTTATTTGCTTTTTTCTCTTACTGCTTTTAGGTCTGGATGCCTTTTAAAGGAATAAAGTGTTGTTCAGTAATTTTTTAGCTGGCATTTTCAAAGTAGCATTAACTAACACAATAAGACACAAATTAGAAGGGAGTGATATAAAGACAAAACATGTAAAGCTGCTTGTGAAGCAGTCATATGCTGTCTGCCAACCCTGACAATTTTTTACCAGTGTCTAATTGTTTCAGATGCTGCTTTAGGCTTAACTTGGAGCAGTGTTGTGAAAAGGCTTTTCTTTACAAGCTCCATCAGATTCTCTCTATTGGAAGCTCAATTGGCAAAATGCAAGACATTTAGCACTCAGAAGTCCTTTTCTCCTAATAATAAAAAGCTGGTAAGTATTGCAAATAGTTTTCTCTTTGCCACTGGCTAGAACACTTGTTAGAATTACTAAAACAACTAGAGCAACTTAAATCATGCCTGCATTAAGAGCCTGGGAAAGGATTTTTTTGCTTTATTGTTCATCTGGTGAGTGAAGTGGCATCTAAAAGTTAACCAAGCAAAAGAATATGGTTATTCTGCCTATGGTTGTTGTCTTTAATTTCTGTAATATTTAATTGTTACAGCTTTTCAAGTTGGGCCCCTCAAGTGCGGCAAGCTGGACCCTGCTTGCTGTGGGGTAACATAGTGGTGCTGTGAGAGGTCTGTAATATGTCAGATGGTGCTGTTTCTTCTGCAAACATGAATGCAAATAAAGAACATTGTTTTGAGTGGCATTCATTTAGACGGGACTATTCTGATGCAGAAAATACTCCTCCACATCAAAAACAAGCAACCAACCTCCTGTCCTCAAACTCTGCCCCGTGACAGACTGTGATTGTAGGTGTGCTGCTATTTGCAAGATAACAAACTTCACCAACCTTCTTTGATCTTATTTTCGTCATCAACATTTTGATGACGAAACAACTTCAAACACCTTTGGAGAGCTCTCAACGGCACCGTATGACCTGAAATTGTACTGGGTAATGGTCTACGCAAGTGGAAATGCTAGTTAGGGATTGTAAAGGACCTCAGGAATAAAAACAGGCTAGGATAAAGGATATTTCCCAAAGATCTGGGATATAATACCTTAAAACCACCTTCAATATAATACCGAGGTTGCTATGTGATCCTTTCACGCTACTTGCCACCGTCTACTACTCAGGAGGCGACAAAGCTAACCGTTGTGTCTCTTTTATGCATGCCACCCTGTTAACATCTACTACAGACTTCAAAAGAAGCTGTGTAACAGGTTTTAAATTATTTTTGAAACATTTTAGGGGCAGTTACTGGAAAGTGCTGGGAGAAGAGCAAGTTTTCAGAGGCTGGGCCTGTGCCCTTAGTAAAGAAACGCCATCAACCCACCCTGAAACAGACGGAAAGGTGGAGATGTTCCCGGCCACTTAAATTTTAAGAGTTTCAGAGGGTTTTTTGTTTGTTTGTTTGTTTAAACTGGCAAAATTCCCATGTAAACGCTGCAGCCTAGAAATAACCCGTGTTCAGTACAAAAACCCTCACCAACCTCGCAGGCTGCCTCCGGCGCCGGGAAGGGGCCGCTTGCTCTGGCGGGAGCGCTGAGAGGAACATGGCGGGCGGGGGCCGTGGGGAGAAGGGGGACTCCCGTCGCCTGACGGGGACCGGGGGCAGAAGCCGGGGGAGGCGGTGCCTCCCGCCACAACCGAGCGGCCCGGCCACCGCCCAGGGGCTCCGCCACCGCCTCCGAGGCGGCCGCTGGGGCGGAGCGGGAGCGGCGGTGCCGCCCTCCCCGTGCCTGCCCGTCGCCGCCGTCCCGGCGAGTCGCCGCCTCGGCGCTGTAGCCGCCCGGTGTGGCCGCGGGGAGCGGCGGGACATAGCGGGCGGTCGCTGAGGGGAGGCCGGGTGTGGGGTTGTGGAGGGCGCTGGGGCGGCAGACAGCCCGGGACGGGGGAGAGTGCTCGTGTGCAGCAGCAGAAGTGAGGGGTTCAGCCCCGGTCCCCGGGCATGGCGGAGACCCTGAGCCCCTGCACCCCGCGGGGCCAGTGTCGGGCCAGCTTGGGCGCCAACTCCTCGTCGGCCAGCGTGGGCACCAACGCCTCCTTGGCTGCCTCCGCGCTGGTGGGCAGCAGCACGTGGAGGGGCCAGGAGCCCTTCTCCATCTTCACCATCCTTATCTTGACCCTCCT
Organism: Chlamydotis macqueenii; assembly: GCF_036417535.1. Taxonomy (NCBI): domain Eukaryota; kingdom Metazoa; phylum Chordata; class Aves; order Otidiformes; family Otididae; genus Chlamydotis; species Chlamydotis macqueenii. The sequence continues at coordinate 9,681,203 of NC_141561.1, forward strand.
GGTGCTTCTGACCCTGGCCACCTTCCTCTGGAACCTGCTGGTGCTGGCGACTATCCTGCGAGTGAAGGCTTTCCACCGCGTGCCCCACAACCTCGTGGCCTCCACAGCGGTGTCGGACGTGCTGGTGGCAGCCCTGGTGATGCCACTGAGCTTGGTGAAGGAGCTGTCGTCCGGGCGGCGGTGGCGGCTGGGCCGGGAGCTGTGCCTCGTGTGGGTCTGCTTTGACGTGCTGTGCTGCACGGCCAGCATCTGGAATGTGACCGCCATCGCCCTGGACCGCTACTGGTCCATCACCCGCCACCTGGAGTACACGCTGCTCACCCGCCGCCGCATCTCCAACGTCATGATCGCTCTCACCTGGGCGCTCTCTGCCGCCATCTCCCTTGCCCCACTTTTGGGCTGGGGGGAGACCTACAGCCCTGAACAGCAGCGCTGTCAGGTCAGTCAGGAGCCATCCTACACCATCGTCTCCACCGGCGGGGCTTTCTACCTGCCCCTCTGCGTGGTGCTCTTCGTCTACTGGAAGATCTACAAGGCGGCCAAGTTCCGCGTGGGGAGCCGCAGGAAAAACGCTGTGGTGCCCCTTCCCGAGGCTGCCCAGGTAAGAGTCGGGGACAGGGAGGAGAGCCCCCGCTGCCTCCCCCAGGCACCTGCACCTGCTTCTCATCTGCTCCCAGCCGTTACCCCTGCATCGGTGGTTTTGACACAGCAAGAAGACTGAGACATGCCCTGGAGCTCTCATGTGAATTTAGCTCTGTTACAGACCGGATGTGAACGATAATTAACCAGTCAAAAAGTGCCACTCTTGGAGAAGAGTTCTGTTACCATTTTTTTTTTTTTTCTTAAGTGTGCCAGAAGAGTAAGTGACAGGTGCATTCCCTGCCAGTCTGGAGAGCCATTTAAAATTTATTTCTTTCTATTTGTCACTATTCCTTGGGGTTTTTTTCCCCTTTATTTTTTCACAGTGTTGATGGAGTAGACAAAGATATCAACAGATTTCGAGGTCTTGTATGGAGTACATGTATGCACATTTGTCTGCCAGCCTGGACTTCGTGTGGGATCTAGCAGTGTCTTAATAGATTTTAATAAGCAAATTATACACTTTATTTGTGTGCTTGGGCTATCTTACCTTGAATACTGGGAACATACTGCTCACTGCATAGTATTGCAGCAATGAGCAATGAATTGTTTCTATTTTTAAATTACCAACTGTCTTAAAAAACACGTTCTCTTTCTTCTTATCCCAAAAGCCCTAATCCCACAAAGCCCTAGTTGTGTGGGAGGTCTCATTCATTTTGGGGATACACCTACCTGGCAGGAAAGTTGTGTCTCTGCGGAAGGGTTGGGGTTGGCCCCTTGTGTTCTCTTAAGTCAGGCTGTGCATGACCACGCTGTCACCCATGCCATGTCACCAAGGTGCTCGGTAGTGCTCTCTGTAAACTCTCTCCCCTTTCTGCCGCATACCCTTAATCTCTCTCCTACCTGTGGAAATTATTCTTTACAGAACATTTTTGTCATTGCATGTTGTCTTTGCTAAGTCCAGTCCCTTCCCAATAACAAGATGAGCTGTGTGGATGTTAGAGATAGCTAAAGAAACATGGAGCATTGCTGTTCAGTTGAGGCTAGTCCTGGAGAGCCTCACTCCTCTACTAAATCCCTCTAACTTTGCTTGGGAGTCATGGTAGGAAACTTGTTGTTATGGTCATTAATAAAATTCTGTAAGTTGTGTCCCCTGATTCTAGCAAGAGATAACAGCACTGGCAATTATATGTGGTCAGACTTGCAGATTTGGGTCCTGATGTCTTGAAGATGTTTATAATATAAATTGATTTATGAAGCTGTCTTCTATGCAAAAGCAGAAAATGTGTTAGAAAAGATGAGAACGTCTCCTCTAGTGGCATTCTTTTTTTTTCCTATGGCCTTCATCCTCTTGTTTGCACCGAATTTGTTTCCAAGTTGTTATAAGTATGATGAATTATTGCTTGGAGTTAATGTATAATCTTTCCAAGCAGAAAAGATAACTGAATATTTGCAGTGGTTTTGCATGTCTGCTTTTACATACACATATACTGATACAGAACTAGTTGGAATCTAAAATTCTGGGAAGCTAAATGAGCCGAGACACTGCTGCTTCAGTTTTAGCCTATACAGAGAGATGTGTTGTTGGTATGTCGGTTTTAACAAGAAGTGTGGCTCCTAATTGTCATAGTTCTGTCTGCAAAAGCCCTTGCGTGGGCACAGCTAGGTTGGCAGGTGAGTGTTTTTTTGCTGATGACGTCTCTGGGAGCTGGTTTAGGCTCTACTGACAAAACAGCTCCCGTCAACGTGAGCTGAATACCCATTTTGGAGGGGTTGCCAGTGTAGCAGTCTCACCAATACCCTGGCTCAGGCTGGTAGTTCTTCATCTTTCTTATATTGGTAGTGATTGACATATTAACTTCTCCTTTTATAACAGTGATTCTTGAATCTACAATTGATATGTAGTGGCAATCTTCCCCATTGTCCCAGCAGCTTAATTTGCTGACTTAAATTAAAACACTTTTGTGATTCACATGCAAACCTTTATCCATCATGTAAAGGAAGAGCTGATGCCCAACTGCACGTGTATTTGTTAAATAAACCTGTGGATCAAGGGAGCTGGCATTCAAGGTGCATTTATTCTTTTAAGAGAGACTGAGATTCACCAAGTTTTATCCTGATCCCATTTAAGCTTGTAGGAACAGGATCCGTCACATTCCCAGGAACAGCAACAGTTCCCTAGTGAATTCTGGAGAAGAATTTCAGGTACATTGCTACTGTTCCTTTGACAAAATTATTTGTTTTTAAGATGCAGACACAAAGATAACATTGCCAGGGTAAATGGCAAACCTAGTGAGCTGATACAGCTTTGCTCCTTCACATCCAAGGGTAATTACGCTGTCAGCATCAGCACTGTCCTTCTCTCTGATGGGACAAATTCTGTTCCACTTCTCTCGTTTTGCCCATCAATTCACTCTAATTTTCTGTTTCTTTCTCTCCTAATGTCTGTCCTATCTCTACTTCCATCTCTCCCTTCTCTGAGAGTGTTCACCCTGCAACATTTATCTTTTGTCACTGTTGCTCTGGATGTGAAGTGCCCTCTGCATTTGTGTCAGCTCCTCACCCCACGTGCCCTGCCCTGGTTGATCTGAGTAACTTTAGAGAGGCTTTCGAGAGCCGGTGCCAAGGGCTGGCGGTGCTTCCCAGGCTGGAGGTGAGTAGTAGCAGCAATCCCTGTGCTGCAGCCCGTGCTGCACTCAGGAATTAGCTGTCAGGTAGCCCTGAATTGGAACTGCGTGCCAGGGCGGCGGTTTGTGGCCTGAGGTGCACCCAGCAGTGCAGCTGGTTAATACTAGCAAGTTAATTTAAGGAGGAAAAGATTTGAGGTCGTAGTACTCGTGTGCCTTGAAGAAACCGATGCACCAAGTGGAACAGTTATGATGATACCTTGATGGTTTTGCACAGTGCTTTTCAGCCAACAGAGCCGGGTGCCAAAGTGCTTTGCAGGTTGCCTCTGTGTGTGTATATATATATTTATGTGTGTGTATATATATATTTATGTGTGTATACATACAGAGAGAAAGATCAGTTGTCTCTGAGCTGAGAGCTGGCATACATATGTTTCTATACTCTTATAGAATTGCAGAATAGAATAGTTACAAAATAACTATTTTGGGTAATTTTTTGTTAAAATTGTACTTGTGTGTTTCAAAAACACTTTAAAATTCTTTGAAAAAAATTCAGGTGAGGGAGATTCACATGAAACATCTGAAGTGCTTCCTGTTTTAATGAAAGCTTGTTTCTTACATTCCCTTGAAACAAAAAAAAAATGCAGAACTGGGACCCTAAATTAGACTGGTGCTTTTATAATTATTTGTTTGCTAATTATGAAACTCCTTAAAAAGTGAATTCTACAGTCAATACTGAGGTCAGTGACTCTCATGTAAAAACCAAGTGGCATACCGTCACTGACAGAGAGGTATACTCTTGTCACACCTTGTTGAGAGTAGGTAATAATTCTCTCTGTAAATAGTCCAGCTGAAATAAATGAGACTGCTTGGAAACCAGCAGATACTGGACAGTGCCCTTTGAAATCAGTGAAGTCACTTGTAGCACAGGTTTTGCCCAGCAAGAATAAGGACAACAGAATCTGGATGTCAGGTTTACTTACATGTAACAGTTGCAGGGTCAGGATTAAATTTCCATGTGAGGTGTTAGAAATCAAGTTCTGTTGATGGTTGTTTTTTACTAGGGTTATTTTTTCTCTCTCCCCTCTCAAAGTACCTTGTACAGTGTATGAATAATTAGGCCTGATCCAAAGCTTATCAGTTTTGTGAAAGTCCTTCCCGGTCTCAGGCCCCAGAGCTCCAGTGGTGCAATGGTGTTCTGCACCGTGGTCTGTTCAGCTTCTCCACGTAACCAGTCAGGACAATATGGGAGAGAAAACAGATTCTCCTTCCCTGAAGGAGTCACAGGCCTTCTATTTCATATTTTTGCCTGTGACTTTACAAGTAGAAGAGATGGGTGAGGAAACAAGGTGTGACTGTCTAGAAGAGTGGCAGCAGATGTCGGATACGAGAAAGGTGAGGCACGAAGCAAAGTGGAGTGGCTACCATTTCCTGGGAGAAGTGCAGAGCTATTCCTGCTTGAAGAAAATCCTGTGAGAGAAAGCAGGTGTTCTTTTCCATGTCAAATGTACTGTTTGTCATATTGGTGGAGCATCCAAGAAAGTGTAGACATTCCTATGTTTTGATCCTTCTTTGTGCATTTCCGTTTCTCGTGTTCTTGTTGAAATATCAAGAAGTATGCCGAAGCTGCACTGAGGCAGTACTGATCTTTTTCTTTGCTGAATCACACTGTAATAGGCAAAACTCTGAATTTGTGGCCAGTAAGCCAGATTTAATTGATGTTTATCATCTTTACTGTTGTTTAAATCAGAAGTTATTGCAGACCCTGGAGGTATAGTACAAACACATACACAGTACCTGTCACGAAGGACCAGTAATAACAATCATTAAAGCTCTAAGGAACATTTTAAATCAAAGGATTTCATCAGAAGCTCCTTGGTGGCATGTTTTTCTTTTGTAATGCTGCTAGGAACACAGGAATTGGGAACATGCAGCTCTAGGAACGTACAGCCATTCAGTAGCAGTAATTCACTGGGGACAGACAAACAGCAGAAGTATCATTGAACTGTAACTGCTGATGAACGTACAGAGGAATTAATTCTGAAATGAAAACCAAACTTTTGTATCTGTGGAAGATTTTGTACTAGAGAGCTCTTTTCCCTCATTTAACTCTATGACGCTCTCACTGTAAGGCGGTCATCTGCACTTCTCAGAGCCTCTTGTCCTGGAAATAGCTGATTTAACGAATTTAGAACTTAATTCCGGTCTGAGAGCAGCAGTCTTTTTGTGCCAGCTTTTTTCCCCACTACTCCTGACTCACACCTCCTGGAGCAGCGCCTGGGTGGAGGGCAGGAAATCTCTGCCCACGGCACAGTGTGCTGCGAGGCACTGACTGAGGCCGATGTGCAACACCGTGCAGAGACACTCACGTGAGCGATGTCCCCAGTGTAACCTAAGGCATCTTCATGGATTGCTTTCATTTACTGTCTGTGACCACATGTTCCCCTGTCACAGACTGTTTGTAAGCTCTCATCAATAGGCCCAAAATGGGGGGGAAGAGTTTCATGTTGGGCTTGTCCTTTGTTCCACGTGGCACAGGGATAACAGTCAAGTACTGCGACTTACGTTAGAAATTGGAGTCATGCAAAGCCTCCAGGATTGGCACTGGAAACTGCAGATTTGGTATAGGCTGAGCCGTGGTTAGTTCAAGAAAATCACAACTGGTAAGGCTGGAAAGTTGCTATGTAATCTTTTTGGCCTGTGCTCTTGTTCAGATGATGCTAAATTAACAGTGGATTACCCCGTGCCTGCATAAGGGGGGGAATCCTTTACCATGGTTCCCCCACCAGCACCACGCACCACAACAGCGTTTGCCTACAACAGACTAATTTACTTTCCACGTGCATTGTGTGGGTCAGCTTATAACAAATAGCCTTGACTACATAGTCCTGGGGGCTGGCAGTTGTAGCAAGGATAATCTTGCACCAGCCAGGCGGGGGAGATGAGTCAGGTCTGCAGCAAATCATCTAGAAAGCAATAAAAATAAAAAAAAAAAATTATAATGAAAGGTTGGACTTTCTTGGCTTTGCAATCCACACTGATACGTATTTTCTGATATGAACAGCACTTCAGATTACATCTGTGTTTAACTTTAAAAATCCAGTGAAGTTGTCGCCTGAGGAACCAGTCCCCGCAGCAGGGGTGAGACACTGGCAGTCCTGTAGTACAGGTATTCGGTGACCGGGCGGGGGGAGCACCGTACGGCAAAGCGGAAGCATTTACAGGGGCATTGAGCACAGGGCCTCGCTAGAAACCCTGCGTAAAGGCTGGTCCCTTTTGCCGTAGTACAAGCCGGGAGCAGCTGGCCAGGGTCGTTCATGGCGTGTGTGGCTGGTCAACTGGAAACAACGTACAGGGTGAGCATTTAGACACTGATGATGATGGAAGGAAAGCTGAGCTTTCGTACGGCTTCCAAGGTTGTGTAAGTCCCGTTGAAGGCACAGGCTGAAGGACCTTGCTGAGCAGGAATACTACTTTACCTTTTCAAGGATATTTTGTGTATCCTTTTCAAAGGATTTCTTACGGAAAATTGAAGCAAAATATTTCCAGTCTGCCAGGGATATTTGCACAGTTTACTTAATAGAAGGTTCCGTGAGAGATCTCATTATTTTTCCTAAAGTACCAGGCTGCGATTTGCACTTCTATTACTATTACTGTTATTGCAACATTATTCAGAAGTCTGAGGCAGGACTAGTTAAAAAATAATTGAAAAAAACAGCTATGGCAACAGAGAAAGTAGAAATTATGTCCTGTAATTTGCAAAAAAAATTTACCATATTCTATTTTCACTTGCTGTTTTGTATTCAGAGGCCTGATCTAACAACCAGTGGAGTTTGTGAAAACTCTTCTCATTTCAGTAGAAGCTTGACCAGGCTGTAAACACATGCTTTGTTAGGGAAAACACCTGAGGACTGTGGTATCTTCTGTCAAAATAAATTGAATAACTTTTTCTCACAATATGAAATTAAGTGATTAAAGAGTCGCTACAAGTAAATTCTGCAGTTTAGTCACAAGCCGTCTAAAATCTGAAGTACTGAAAAGAAAAGGCTCTGATTTGCTGATGGCACATTGCAAGCTCTATCTTTTGAGCAAGAGTTGAAGGTTAAATATAGTACCAAACTATGCCCGATGCTAGTGACAAAGTCCTGTGTGCGGCTCTTCCCAGGAGGCATATTTATGTAGCTATTCCTCAGGGCTAAGACGTAATCTTTCAGGGTTGCCTGTCACAAATTTGTCCTCATGCCATACATTCATCCGTTTTTGCAGAGTGTGATTAAGGACGTGCAGAGCAAGCCCTTCTGCAGACAAATGGTGTGATCCTTGCTACATGAGGGGTGTCCCATTATAATTGTCAGGACAGATGTGATTTTCATTTTCCTCTGTTATTTGCCTGCGCCCATAATCTGCTGCTCTAACATTCTGCAGCCATGTCTCCTGTCTGAGGATGAAGACAGGAATATCCATCTTGAAGAGTGATTGTCTAGCCATTGCCAGGGCTTCCCTCTCAGAGTCGCTCTGCTTATATTCAACAGAGGCCCTCCATCTATTATACAGCTTGCACAAAGGTGGCATGTGTGTGTGGACTGTATAGCTAATTTAACAGCAAGCCATCTTTGGAGTGGTGTCAAAGTCTTGCTGTGCCTGTGAATTATCACTTAAGCAAATTTTAGAGCCTCAGGTTGCATCCTTAACTGTTTATTTTATTGTATGGCCCTCATAACTCTAGTGCCTAGAAGAACTTTAAACTCGCAGATCAATTATATTTCAGGCATTTATGATTTTGGCGGGGTAATGAAACATCGGCATTTTTCAAAGATTAGACACATTTCTTAAAAACTTTCCTTTACTTGAAATCCCATTATTTCATTAAAAAAAATTCCAATAGAAAAATATTCCTGCGGATTTAGCTGCGGTTTTTGGAGTATGCTCTGTCCCTTCTGCAGAACAAGTGGCAGTGCCAAGCGCCTGCACGCACCAGGGATGGGATTGCAAGCTCTGCGTCCAGGCAGTTAGGCTGAAGAAAATACCTTTACCTTGTAGTTGAAGAGCAGGCATTTGTTGCGGGTCCCTCACTAATGCCTTAGGGAAATGACCCAAAGGGCCTGCAATGGCATGAAATTCTTTTACGGTTCAGGCCTTAGAAACCCTGAAGTTCATGTAGCAGCATAGGAGGGTCTGGTTTAGGGATAAGAAGAAGGTACATGCCTTTGTTAGCCTTCCTCAACAACCTGATTTCCCACTAGGTATCAAAGCATCCAATAAAATAAACTGAAAAAGAATGCCCACAACACACCTGGCATCAGTTACTCTTTATTTAGCTTCGTTTGTCAGTCACACTCAGCAGCTTTTCCAACATAATGAGAAGTCTGGTAATTTTGGCACTCTGGGGCCTTTTTTTTTTTTTTCTTTTAGCATGGAAGGAACAGAGTTGGGGCCTTTTGTGGTAGGTGCACAGATGTTGTGCTGTCATTTAAAAGTAATACTTCACTCAAACAAATTGTCTTGGTAAGAATCCGTGTTTGCTTTTGTTTTGAGGTGAAGGAAGCTTCGCATGAACCACAGATGGTGTTTACAGCTCGTCATGCAGCTATCACTTTCCAGACAGATGGAGAAACATGGAGAGAACAGAAAGAGAAAAAGGCAGCTCTGATGGTTGGCATCTTAATTGGAGTTTTTGTACTGTGCTGGATCCCTTTCTTCACCACAGAATTAATAAGTCCCCTCTGTTCCTGCAACATCCCACCCATCTGGAAAAGCATCTTTCTTTGGCTTGGCTACTCCAATTCTTTCTTTAATCCTCTCATTTATACAGCGTTCAACAAAAATTACAACAACGCCCTCAAGAACCTTTTTGTAAAGCAAAGATAAAAGGGGACAGAGAGGAGAATATTATTCCTTTATTGCATAATACAGAGATTTCTTGAGGGAAAACATGCCTGTGAAACGTACAGTTTTCATGCGCAAGAGCTATTTGAGGGGATTTAGGAACAATGAAAAAGAAGATGGAAGATGTCTGGATATAAACCTACTGACAGTTTACAGTTCCCCCTTGGAAATACAGATATGCTGCTCCGGCGTTTGGCAGAGAAGATGGAAGCAGAGAACACCTCCCGGCTGCTCTGTGAATCAATATGTGTTCAGGTCTGCAAGCGAAGCACTGGCTGTGTCTAACACCGTGACTGTCAAATCCAACTGGACTGATCTCATCCGACCAGCTACAGGTGCCGTTCTGTAGCTCGCTCATCATTAGCAAAGGCACCGGTGGGAACTGCTAATTGAGCAATACTGAAATGTTTGTGATAGGGGCAGGATGCCGGCTTCATTTGTGAGATTTATTTGGAAGGGAATAAACACACTGTGTTCAGTCAGTTGTTGAATGGATGTGAAATTAAAATGGGTGACTAAGCTGCTCAGAAACACGCCCTAGCGTGATTGAAGGGCTGCATGTGCTGTAGCAAGCAGCAGTTCTTGAGGGGAAGTCTTGGTGAAATACAGGTCAGTTATGTCCCCTGGGGTTAAGTGAAATTTTCGAAATGAGTGTAAAATTATTCTGAGCTACTGAGAATGTGCTTGCACCTGCTTGCACAGGAGGAGGATCTAACATGGAGTTTTCACCTGGATTGCACTCCCTCACTCTGCAGGGCTCAGGCTCCCCTTGTTTCCTGAAACCCAGGTAAGCTCAAGAGAGACACCTGATACCTCGAAGTGAAGGGGGACTGTATGCTTTATTAGTCCCTGCTACCATAAAACTAAGCATGCAGCTGTGTCACAAACACCAAATGTGCTGTGTTCAGTCACCAGCTTTGCTGGCAGCAACCCATGGCCGCTTGTCAGTGGTAGGTGAGTATCTGCACTGCGCTGTCTTGGGGTCCTTGCACCATGAGTGTTGTGCTCATCACCCTCCCAGAGTGACGTCCACAATTTGTCAGCCTGCATCAACTTTCTCCTACTGTAAGAAAGATATTCCCGTCAGGTCTAAGTCCCCAAAAAATCCAAAATTACTCAAAACCAAGGCTTAAATTGTTTTGCCAACATCTAACAAACACCCCCATCCCAACAATATATACAGAAATAAATTAAAAGATAAATATTTCCATGGTAGTGTCCAGTCTCTCTCTCCCGGTATTTGTTCCTTTAGTGGGTTTTTACTTCCTCCCTTTCCCTGAGGGGGGATGCTCTGAGTATTTCTAGCATGGCAGCTTTTTACTGACACAGTCCCAGCACCTTCTCCTATCTCCTCCTAAGACTTCTTTAGGTACCGTAAGGGCAAAATATCGTAGCTCTGATGGGGCTGGGCAACATCTCCTTTTGAAGCTGAGGTTTAACCTTTTACACTGTCTTTCTCTGCCAGTTTTGTGTTTTCTGCTCCTTAAGCAACTCTTTGATTCAAAGCACACCCTCAGGCAAACAGCAGGAAACTGCACAGCATGACTAAAAGTCCCAACTTTCAGCTCCAGCAGTACTACACCACTGGCATCTTGATCTCACTGCAGTGCATCACACTCGGCCTCAGTAAGCGTATTTCCGTCAGTTAGGGACTGACGTACTGAACACCCATGTCAGAGAGGTATTCTCAAAAACAGAAAAATATTTATTTTATTTACTTGCTTAATTGTAAAGCAGTATTTATTGCAGTGTAGCCTAACATGATTCACGTATCTGGTGATGTCAGTTGGCACTTACTGTCAGGTGTATGGCAAACTTAAGCAGAGGCAAGTTCCAGTTCCTTCCTAAATAACCAATTTAAACAAATGCTGTCAAAGTGCACATCCCTCCAGTTCCTTAAAGGAACTGCCCATCCTCATGGCCCGAGCTGTACCTCACACCCTGCGGTACTGTGAAATTCCAGTGTGACCTGCTCTGTGTCCAGCCATAGGCATCTGTGTGTCTTATGTACCTGCAGAGGATGCTTCTCTCAAGAAGAAATTTTAATAACCTCCAGCTAGCTCGAGAACTGGGAGCAGGGCTACTGATGCAGCATACAGTAGAGCTTTCCACCTCCTCGGGGATGAATTTAGCTTCCTCAGGAGGTGAACCTGAGCCTCGGTAATTTTACCGTGGGAAGTCCTCGATAACTAGTTTAGTGCTCTGCCCACCCAGGCATCTGTGACAGCAGTGAGCTGTTACAGAACGACAGGCTTCCACCGAAAGCAGCCTGGCTTCACACTCAACCCAGAGGTGATGAAAAACAAATGGAGCTTTCATTTCACTACAGTGGGTTTAGAAAGCTCTTAACAAAATCAGCTTCCCACACAGGCTCTGTGCTTAGATAAGCAGCAGCACATATTCAGGATTTTAAATTCTGGATTTTAATCACATAGGATTTGATCTTAGCATGAGGGAAAGAAATAAGTTATCTGGGGTGATGGCCTAACCTGGTGGATGCTGCTTTCTGCTTAAAGCCAGAGGAGGCATTACCAGCCCCTGGCCTTCTGCACAGCAAGCAGAGGCTCCTTCCCAGAGATTTGTGTGCCAAACCTGGTAACCCTGTGCACTGGAGCATAACTGTTGGATAGTCATCAACCCTGATTAAAAAAGTTGGAACTGTGGATAATTTTCTACCTCCCTTGGTGTTTTATTTCTGTGATTAATTACTCTCATTATTAAAACTTGCAACTTTATTTTAATTGAAAAAAAAACAAGGAAAAAGTAAAATCAAGCATGCAAGTTCTTGCACTTCAAGCATTAGAGTTTAGATATTATGTTATTGCTGTGTTGTTATCCTTGGCTTCAAGACAGACCAAAGAAAACATGGAAAATACAACTCCCATGTGAACTCTGATAAATTATACAGTATCTTGAATATCCAAATAAAATAAAAATAAATCAGCTATTCTAGATGTCATTTGGCAGTGCTTAGACATACAGTCACTTATTTCCTCAAATAGAAGTTACCAGTTTGGAGTACACCAATCATCTCTGCTTGTACACAGTGGACTACTAGTTTTATTTCCTGACACTGAATCTGCTCCTATAAAAACTTACTGTAGGCTACTGCACAGCAGAAAGGCATTACTGGACGCTGCAGCTCTATTGAAATGGAGGCCTCAGTTTGTTGCGCTGTTAGAATCCATAGATTGTGCAGAAACGTGGAAGTTCTGGAAGAGGAATGTGAACAAAACAACGCTAATAACTTTCTGTGCTCTTCTCTCCAAGAGACCCACATCCATGCTACTGCTTCCACAATGAAAGCTCTTCAGTAATTCACTGTTAGACCCAGGAGTTCCTGATCTTTCCACCGTTCTTCAGTCTCTGCTTCTAAACAGCTGTTTGACATGAGAGCCAGGTGAGCTGGCACAGGCAGCAGCCGTAGCTGTGTAGACACCACATGAATAAACAGGGTGGTGTTCATAAATGTTTTTAGGTAAAAGACTGTCCTAAGAGTATTCACCCACCACCCAAATGAGTAAGATTTGTGTACCGCCTACCTACGTGCCTAATTTAGCAAAGCTGGCGCTAAGGAGGTGGGCGTACCAGCAAATCACAATTCTCCAGCTGTCTGTTTTACCTGAGTACCAGCAGCTATACAAAGAAGTAATATCCTTTCTCTCATGCAAGTAATTTTATGTTTCTAAAGAAATTTCTTTAAAGTTTTGCTGTCTCCTGTATGGCTGGGTGAACAGTGCCATAGCATCTCCGGAGAATAAAGACTACAACGTGCTGCTTTGCCACACAGTAAAATGCTTTTGCATGTCATACATTTCTCCCCCATCAAACACTACACACTAAGGTCACACTTCAATAAGCAGATTTTTTTATGAAATAAAGAGGAAGGAGGGAAGAAACCTTTAAGAAAATATTGGTCACATTTTAACTTGCCTTCCAACATTTTCTTTTATTCAAATCAACAGTGACTTGGTGCAGTACTGCACTCATTTTGATATACTGTAACAAAAAGACTGTCTGCATTTTGTCATGCTTGGATTAGATGTGTGTCACTGATTTCACTCTCAAAACTTATTTTACCAGTGGACGTGTGGAACAACATTTAAAGAAAGCTGTCACAGTTTAAAAGGTAAGCATATGCCTTAAGTTTGGAGACTGTCTCAGCTTCTGAAACAGAGAGCAGACTTACTTTACAGCAGTTTATTCATCAGCATATCAAAATAATTTCATTTATTGAAATGCAAATTAAAGCTCTAAGCAAGCTCTATCAAATAAAAGAAGAAAAGACATTTTGCTACAAGTCCTGTGAATGTTATTTTACAAGCCTGGTAATACCAAATGAATTCAGGGTCAAAGAAATCCAACACTACTGAGGTAAAATTCTGAGAAACTCGCAACCAGTTGAAATGGAGAATTAAGACAGATTCTGCTTGCTCTAGGTTTGCACAGTCCTTCACATACACGCATCTACACCCTCAGAATTTAGTGCCTCAGCTGCACAGCTCCAATCACCAAACTGTAGGCATTAAAAATATTTTAAATTCTGTAGATCAAAAAATTAATGTAATAATTATACAAAAAGACCTTTAATCTCTAGCAAAGAGATGGTACACATTGAAGCTTATTGACTTAAAGGAAAATAACCACTTCAAAGCACTGCCCTCCTTTCTTTGAAAATTCCACTTAGAAGTTACCTCTGCCCTTCACTTTGACAGAGCTGTCATCATTCTACTGGAAGCCAAAATTAACTCACTTGTTTCTGTTTAGCAGGATTGTCACATTTATAGTGCCAAAGCATCTTGGATGCAGTTCCCAAAAATCTCCTTCCCACGAATAGCCACAGCAACGATGCATACTTTTTCCTCCACACTAAAACTGGCTGGGGACAGCCTGATGTAATGGTTAAGCCTGACAGTCATCAAGCTAAGTAGGCCCTTAGAAGTGCCTCTTTCATTTGGATTTCTCCCCAGGTATCCCGTACCGCCAACATACACAAGCCTGCGACAGAAAGCAAGCAACATTTTTCGTACCTCTCCAGCCTCCTCCCTTTCAGTTTCACACCAGGATCTGAAGGCAAAGAGTCCATCTGTCTGCCCTGGGTTTCAGTCTATTGTAGAAAGAAATTGACTTGTTACAGTAAATTATTATCTGGACTCTGATTTATTTTCTATGAGCAGTAACTGGATCTTCACAAACCCCAGATTTATGTCTTGGTCAAAAATCACTAGCTTCTAGCCAGAGCAATGCATCTAATGGTGAAGTTTCCAGGTTACTATGTTTGTAACGTTATACTGAACAAATAATCACATCATTTATTTTACATGTAAATTCATTACTTACCCTACCTAGGAAATTTTGCTCCACACAAATTGAAGTGTCCATTCAAGTTATTTTTTTCTCTAGTTAGCTTTGATATTTGGAAATACATCACAGCTTGAACTCACAACCAGGTTACCTTGGTGCCAAAGTTAAATTACATTTAGAGAATGCATTTTTTTCCTTCTTGGAAGGTACTTGGAGTGTAATTTTGCCTTCATTATTTCACTAACTCTAGGAAGACTGGCTTGTTGAATACAGACAAGAGGAGCAGCCTGTATATATTCAGTCACTAACTAGTGAGGTGGAGTACAGTACAAACTGTCTCAGTAGAAAGGTTTTCTTTCCGTTTGTACTGAAGGAACAGGAAAAGTGTTTCAGGGTGTCACAAAAACACAGTCTCATTTATGAGAAGGTACATCGCATTGAACCTAGTCTACCACAGCTCTGGCAGCTGACTGCATTTTACCCGGACTGAACGTCAGTCTCCTTATACAAGGCTTAACAAATGCCTAAGCTCTCCATTTTCAGTGCTACAGAGTTTGCATAAATTCACATGCTAATATCAAACCTTCCATTGTATTCGAAAGGAGTGCAATCAGGTCTTGTACTGTGATTGTACCGTCTCCACTGAGAATTCTCTGTATTAAGTGGATGCTTACAGCACACAAATACAACCTTCCACGGACCTCCTTGAAATATATATCAGAGGTTTGACAGTTTGTGACAAATACCAAAACACCAAGCTTACCCAGAGCAGGAAGAGAAAACAAAATGTTACTGATTACTGTGTGACACATGAAAACATCCTTATGAGTGAATATGGACACAATTCATCTTTTCATGCACTTACAATTCAAAAGCATGTCAAGGCTCCTAAAGCAAATTCCACCTTAAAAACGTGATAGCAGAAGGTCACTGGATTCCAAACATTCTTTATTTCATATTTGCTGCCATACAAAGTAATCGAACAGCACTGTCTTCAGTGTTACTGGGGAAAAAGAACGTGGTTTTTCTTCTCCTGAAGAAGTGATGTACATTAAGAAGTCAGTCCAAAATCCTGATGTTAAGTACAAAAAGCAACTGAATTATAAAATACTGTATATACAGATATAAAGATTTTTCAGAAAGCGTTCCACAAAGTTTCTAAACTTTCAAGGGCAAATCTTCAGCAGAGTAAGTTGTCGTCTTCAAAGGTGAGCATCAGCTCATTTGAGCAGAATGTCTGAACCTTTATCTTCCTATATTACAGGTGACACAGACTTTGATTGTCATCCCAGACAGGGATAACATGATGGTCCTAGTGATTAAGGTGTTTCTTCCTGGAGCTATTAATTTAACAAGCACACTCTCTCTATATAAAAATGAAATTTCAAAGAAATTTATACAACAGCTAGACTTTATAAAAATATAGATCTATAATTTTACACCAGGAATTATTCAAGGTAAGTTTCCATTTTCTTATGTCTTAACCATTAGAAATTAATTTTTATCCTTTGGAATCTTATCTATGGCTAGAGTGTAAATTAAAATAATGTGAAGTTACTAGCTGGTGAAGAGAGTTTCAAGAATCTCATTCTGTGGGGTTTTTTGGCCGAAATTAACAAAGCACTGCATTCTGCAGTGCTCATCTTGTAGCACTGGACATATTACATGGTACACATCTACTTATTCCAGAATCTTGACCTAATTCAGTGTTAAAACTCAAAAAACATCCCCATTGCCCTTACTGTGGGAAAAAACCCCAAACCCAAATAAATAAAATTAGACAATATTTCTATTTTACTGTACTGCATTAACTCTTTACTGTGTAGTGGAGGCAATAATGAAGAATACAGCCATGTGATGAAGGAATGTAAAACTGAATACATACTGGAAAAAAAAGAGACTTTTACAGCTGTGTGTACATATATATTTTTATATATATATCTATATATATATATCTACATGGCAGTTATAACTGTCACCTCACAGAAGAGATTCAATAGACTGAACAATCATCAAACTTCACCAGCTGGAGCTCCTCAGGAAGAACTAGCTTTCAGCTTGGACAGCAGGGTTTCATTCTTACGGCATTCCTGTTAACAGAAGGCAAACAGATAAGGAGGTAGTTGCTCTTAACTCTACTAGCTGTATCTTCACATCAGCAAAACCAAACCCTTTTATTTTGAAAGGTCTCCAAAATCCAAAGTAGTGTGGAGTGAGCGATGAGCTGAAGATAATTCCGATTCATCCATAATGTTATTCCAATGGTAACATTCATTAAACTTTCATGATATTCAAGCCAAAAGGAATGCTGCTTGACCATTTGTCTGAAGTTGTTACAAGTAGCTGAAGCAAATGCACTTTTTACTTATAAATTGTACAAATCTGAAATTGAGATTGCTTTTAGGTGATGTGGAACTTCACAAGACAGTTTGCAAAATAGTCAGTGTTCAGTGAACAACTCTAGGTCAAGAAATATATTTACTTAAGTACATACCACCTGTTTTCAACACCACAACCATGACCTCATTTATTTTTAAGGATAGCGAGGTTGAGTAGAAGTTGCCTCAGAAGGTAGTGGAAAAAAACCCTGCTTATTTATGCTTCCACAAAAAAAAAAAAACCCCACCTAACTTCTGCAACTAGGATGTAAAATTCAGTCTATGTCAGAGAAGTAGCTGAATAATCCCAGTCATTCTCCCAGAGCACACTGTTCGAAACAGGAAGGAACTGTCTCAGAACAAAGCAGGACAAATTATAGAAAGATGTTTTTCCTCAAAGATCTGAAACCAAATGACAATTTTGCCTGGCAGCACTACTTTGTCATTCATTATCATGGAGACAATAATTAACAGAAGCAGATTATGATGAAAAGCTTGGGAAAGGCTAAATCAATGAAGTGTTAAACAGTTCTTTCACAGCGGTTAGAAAACAAGGCTGGTTCCTAAAGGTATTTGTAATTTCCGAGGCTCTGGATTCCCTCCCTTATTCACACACATTTCCACAACTCTCTTTGCTGCAATACCTAACTCTTC
The DNA here is from genome assembly GCF_036417535.1 of Chlamydotis macqueenii. Classification (NCBI taxonomy): domain Eukaryota; kingdom Metazoa; phylum Chordata; class Aves; order Otidiformes; family Otididae; genus Chlamydotis; species Chlamydotis macqueenii. Next base: position 9,698,631 of record NC_141561.1, read on the forward strand.
CTAGATCTTCAAGAAATTCCATTTGGAAACCCAAACATACAGCTTGCTCAGTAACAAATTAATCATTCCCCTGTACCACGGAGGGGTGCTAGTCTATCAGTGAAAAAAGAATTTCCAGAATCAAAATTCAGAGTCCAAGAAACCTGTGGCAATAAGGACTAAGAGACATTGTGAACATGGTGTGATAAGCATCAGATTAGGAACTCTGGTGCGTACAGTAATGCACGAGTCAAGACAAAATGGGTCACTGAACACTTGCCAGTTGACATTAGCAAAAATGTTCTTACCTCTTTAAATTCTTTCACTGTTTTAAAGTAAAGCCTCTGTTTCTCTAGAAGCTCTAAGTATTCATCATTCAACTGGTCTCTTCGCATTTTGTTTTCTTGCTTCTTCTTTTCCATCTGTTGGTGTACAGGAAGGGTAAGAGATCATACACTGTGTAAAGAATACACACATGTGCACATGCTGTACATGGAAAAACTAAATGTAAGAGACAATGGGAGACAGATGCTTCATCAATGATACTCCTGGCTTGTGCTTTAACATTTAGATCAGCTCTTAAAAAGAAATAATTGAAAAGCTAATGCTGAAGTCTCAGTACCAGTGGCACTATAAGTAGCATTCAGAATTAAACTAAGGCTCACACCTCTGCAAGCCAGGAATCTTGCTCACTGAACAATCCTACTTTAACAATGACACAGTGAAACTAGTCTTAAAAAAAAAAAAAAAAAAAAAAATCCCGATTTGGTTGTTTATGTTAGTTGTATCAAACAAGGAGGGCAGGAGACATCTCTACCTTCCTATGCAATGCTGTACTTGCTCAAGACCCACATGTGAGAAAACTCTTTTCTCCTTGTGCCAAAGTTGTGAGAAACATAACTTAAGTTCCTAAATGTGAAGAGGATTGGTTCTTATTATAGAACAGTCTGCCTTCCTCTCAGGGGCAGTTCTAACAATGTTCTTCCATCACAGATAAGTTTGCTGCTAAACTAGAGACTCATTTTTCCCTCCTTCCCTCTGGTGCTAGGGCACAACCACATGAAAAAAGCCCTGTTGTACTCCTCTCCCCAAAAATTATTTTTGCGTTCTCTGACAGGCTTTCGCCTCCTAAATTTTGGCAGGGAAAAATGCAATTCCAAAACCTGCAAGAATCCCCTAAAGCCTAAACAAGCAGGTAATTCCACAGCAGCAAAACTTGCTGCATTTCTAGATTTACATATCAATGTTGATCTTGCCGATTCTTATGCTTAAAGAAAATGAGCAGATCCCAGACTCTCCCTGAGTATGAACACCGCTAACAAGGTACGTCTCCTTTACAAAGCCAGTTGCTGTCCAAAACATCAGGGAATCTCTTATCAGGGCCAGTAGTTTTTTAAAGTTATACTTGAGGAAGAAAAAGTGTCAAATGTGTTAATGCAGAAAAAAGTACTTTCACATGTATCCCACTCCTTTAGGATGAGGCTAAAAACAGCACTGCTAAAACATCAAGGAACTAGACTCTTGTTAAGAGATAAGACCCTATTACTGTCCTTTGATAAATTGTTTCCTCTATGCATGACAAGCTTCCTGACGTACTCCTCTCAGTAGAGACTGGCCTGCTCTGTCCCCAGAAAGACTCATCTCTTATCACACCAAAATGCTTTTCTGCAAGTTACTCAGTTCTTGGTAACAACTATGTCTGATTTCTCCTTAGGTCTCTTTTACAATGCAGTTTCTCTTCAGGTACAAGGTATAAGGTCTTCAGGATTGTACAGAAAACAACTAAAGTGGGTGTACTTTTAAGAGTAAATCATGAAACTGACTGTGAGCACTTCTAACACGCTGCAGACAGGAGTCGGGTAGATAAGACTGAACTATCACAGGGATGAATAACCCCTGCAGCGTACAACTAGCCTGTCAAAAAAGTCATCCAACAGATATTTCCTAGGTGAAGAATAAGAAAATCTTCCCTTTTGCAACAGAGCTATTCCCCAAGGAATAATGTGAATTGTTAAAATTTTCTTAGCATCTATCTGTTGTCAGTATCTTCACAGGCATTCAGAATTCAGCTACGAGAAGGTACCAAATTATTATCTCGTCCATCACTAACAATCAATTTTTTTTCTCTCAATCAAGATAAGCTTTGCTTTTTCATTCAGAAACTCTTGTTTTTCTCCATTACCTGTAACTGCTGCCTCCTGCCAATCCAGACACTTACACTTAGGAATGAAATGTCACTTGTGACCTCTCTCACAATATGGCAGTGGCCAAACTGCCAGTGCAGGAATACAGCACAAGTGACACGAGCTGCCACTGCTTTCAGCAACCACTGGAGATGCTGAAATTGTATTTTCCCCCCAAATAATGTGCCATCTGACATGATAGCTCCCATTTACTTCCTTCTCCCTTATCTGTTCATGAAGCAGCTGAAACTTTTTATCCCATTTGGGAATATAGTAAGAGAGTTTAGAATGATTTTTATGGACTTCAAAGATTTAACAGTTCAATTGCAAGAACCTGAAGTCACAGCAGAGCTCTCAGTCTGCCTTCACTCTTTGTATTTGCTCTGCTGTTAGCCATTTCTGTGTGCCAAGTGGAGGACAAGACACAAAACAATGAACTCCTGGACAGTTTCAATTTGGGGCATTACTTGCTGCAGCAATTAAATAATGTAATTCTTCCAAAAGAAAGAAATGTAATTATCTTCAAGCTAATCTTTACTAGTCAGAATTGCACTCTTCTAAAAAGTACTTTCATAATCTCCATTTGACACTGAGTCACTCATTATGTCAACAGCCTTCATGACAGAAAGTTGACCAATATCTCTATTCTTTCTGGTGTGATTTTGTCTTTTCTGAGAAGAAGTCAAACAAATAAAAATAATTCATTGCAAAAAAGGCAACGAACTAGACACTTCTTCCAACATTTAGAGATAGTAAATGTAATATATTTTTATAGTAGAGTTTATTAGCGCAAAAGAGCTTTATTACAGCTCGAGTTCCATCCTGTTCTGTTTTTCTATACACACATTGTCGTAGTTCAGCCCCAACGGGGACCAGACTACGCAGTCTCTCTCTCACTCCCCCAACTCTCCGAGAGAATAGGAGGAGATTTGACAAACAAAAGAAAACCAGGAAAAAAAAAAAACCAAACACGCGGATTGAGATTGAACAAAAAGTAAATTTAACAGTAATGACAGAAGATAACAAGAGAGTGATGGAACACAAATACAGTATAATAGCTCACAACAGATTTCCACATCCAGTCTCTTCCAACTAGCAGGGCCTCCCTTCAGCACCCTCCTCACTTATATACTGAGCATGATGTCAGATGGGATGGAATAGCCCTTTGGCTAATTTGGGTAAATTAACCCCAGCTGTTAGCTAATTAGTTAACTATCCCAGCCATAGGGGCTACCAGCTTCAGTTCTCCACCCAGCTCAGGTAAATATTAACTCTATCCTGGCCAGAACCAGGACACACATGCAGCTCCAGTTGCCTGAAAAACTGTGCCTGAGACAGGTCTGACTGCGCTCACACAATCCAAATGGAAGAATTCTCATTGCATTAGGTGACATACAGCTGTTTCAGGCGTCTACATCACTACACTGTCAATAATAAAAGTTAAGGGGCATAAGCTTCCCATCTGGAGAGCGGTGTTATAATACCTCTGTTCTACTCTATTCATTAACATTTCAATGGTGAGCAGTTTCTTAAGGATGTGAAAATAAGTAATACTTGTTAGTTGCTTGCTTAATTTGCACCTTACATAATGGATTTCTCCATGTTATCCAAGAGGCTTTTCTGAAAGAATTCACAGGTTCTAGCAAAGAATCACAGAATCACTGAATAGTTAGGGTTGGTAGGGGCCTTTAAAGACCATCCAGTCCAACCCCCCTGCAAGAAGCAGGGACATCTCCAACCAGATCAGGTTGCCCAAGCCCCGTGCAACCTGGCCTTGAGTGTTTCCAGGGATGGGGCATCTACCACTGCTCTGGGCAACCTGTTCATCCTCATCATAAATTTTTTTTTCCCCATATGTCTAGTCTAAATCTACCCTCTTGTAGTTTAAAACCATGACCCCTTGTCCTGTCACTACAGGCCCTGTTAAAAAGTTTGTCCCCATAAGAAAGTGAGAAGAGTCTCAGACCTTCATCCGATTCTGTTTGATGCCTTCTACAATCTGCTCCATCTGCCGTAAAAACTGCTCACGAGAACCAGAAGATGCCATTGCTCTGGAAAGAAAAAATATAACAACTGATAGGGACGCGGGACAAAGCATTTCATTTACAGTTGTCTCACGTATATCCATACCCATATCCAAGAGCTCACATTGCTTAGTGTTCTATGTAAAAATTCATCTTTTGAATCACTGATTTCAGGTAACTGTACATCTCTTCAGCTGGTGTAAACTATCAGACAGGTAGGAACAGAGACTGCAGAGCTCATCACAAGCGTTCTCCCTGTTGGTTCAAGTTTGTTCCTTTCTCTAATGTATTGTACAGAAGTAAATTGTTATTAATAACCAAAAGCCCAAACTTTTAAGAAAAGCAGCTGTTGTGAATATTAAGAAGGCAAGTAAAAGACTAGCAGATCAGTAAATATTCTAAAAAATAATTTCATGCCCCAATAGGGAAAGCCCAGAAGTAATTTTAGATATGTAATGTATCTCAAACAGATTAAGAAAAATAAAACAAAGAAAATACAACCCCCTCCACACCCGCACAACAACCAAAAAAACCCCCTCAAACAAACAAACAAAAAAACCAACCAACGAACCAAAACCCAGCTGCCAACTACAACATTGGTTTCTACTGACTGGGCAGAATCAAAAGGATCTCATCACTGAGTGAAACAGATCAACAATCCCTGCAGCAAAGACAAACATCTGAAATACTCAATTCCTGGGGTTTTTTTTGTTGTAATTAAAAGTTTTGGATATCACAATAGGAAAAAAAGAAAAATAATTAAAAAAAAAAAAAATCAAAGTTTTTGACCAAATACACAAGGACACAAGGGTACCAAAGTAAGTGAAGAGATAATTAATTACTCTGGGAAAAAAAAGAAGCTTGTAAGTTCACAACAGATTTATGAAAAGATATAATAGGAAGAATTGTTTTAAACTATTAAACGGCCATCTCCTCCCTCATGACTCTACTGAATTGAACTGTTGTGACAAAAATTCATACTGGACTTTTTCTGTGAAGTCAAAAAAAACACAGAGAAAAATACAAGCCGGCTGCATCATAGACTGATATTTGACCTTGAACTCCCATGGGAACCATGATTTTACCTAAAGACTTCACACTTCATCAAAACCTTTAAATATAGAGTTAGTCTATAATAAACATGTCTGAAATACGTCCAAGTTTAATTTTTTTACATAATGTAATAACCACAACATGGAGAAAAATATTTAAAATAATGTCAGAAAATTATGACTGAATGATTTCTTTCCACGTCTGCAACTGAAGAGCCAGATATTAAAAACACATGTTGGCTATAAAAGTCAGGTAATTCCAAGTCCTTGATCCTCCAAACATTGGCTTAAACAGAATTAACAAACTATTTTATAGAACAGTTTACATTAATAAAAAATTCTAATAATTTTTTAGACTCTAAATCATGCCTGCTCCCACTCTTCCAACCAACCATGCTACCCATTTCATCAAAAGAAAAACGGCCATTACTTACTGATGAAAGTTGTCATGAATAGAATTCAGTAAGTTAACCTGTGAATTGATGGAGAGAGAAGAAGAAATCATACATTTATCCTTTCTGGTAAAATGAAATTCAAGTTAAAAAACTTACTATAGAGATGTTGCCCTGACAAGCAGTCGGCTATATGAAAATCACAATAAGCTTGCTTTCAGAAGAGAAAACACGATCCCTCTGTATTAGCAAAATCTATCCCAGTGGGGGAGCCACAGAAAGCAGAAGCAAATCTTGGACAACAAATGAGATTCCAGTTTTACCGATGCCCAGTTATACCACTGAGAATATTCCAGTGTGATGAATTTGCAAATTGAAGTGATGAAGTAAAATAGCATGTACATGTGTTCGACGTGTCAAAACTTGACATACAAGTAAATCGCAGGTACTCATCCAGTGTTCCATGGGGACAGTGCACGAGGATGTGTTGCGGTTGTGTTAGGTTTGCATAATTAGTCTTACTTGTAATAATAAAGCAGAATTGTATCACTTAGGCATGTCTCTGACTAAGCTTACAAGCCAGACAGGACAACAAATTAAGAAACATCTTAAAAGAAACACCCCATCAAACAAAAACCCCAGCGATAACTCCCCACTACCCCCGCTAGTAACAGTACTGAAGATGCTAGCTTTTAAGCTATTAACAGCATAGCTCTGTCAAGAAGCTGCAACTTAGCTCATCAGCCTAAGCAAAGCACTGCATCAGGAAAAAAGTAAAAAAAACCCCTAAAACCGCCAAAGAAAAAAACACCCCTCCACTTTTGCTTCTAAAGACTGGCACTAGTATCTCCACACAATACTGTAATGACTCACCAAGCTGTGTAGGAACAGCAGGCGAATGTCTGCATGCTTTCATGGTGCAGATGAGTTTTACAGATTTCCAAACTGCTATGCATCATTACTCACTTTGCTTATATTGTATGTATTTTACGGGCTGTTAAAAAGATGAACTTCTAAAAAGTACAGAAAGCATTTCGCATGCATGGCTTCTATTACGAGATACTAACGTTGCACTGAATCAAGACAGAAATAGAAATCTGTAACAACATCAGAGGAATATTTTGTTGCTTTTGGTATAAACTCCCTCAACTAGTTAAACTATATATTAAATATTTTCTATGTAACCACCTTTGATTTTTTTCTTGCTTTCTATATATTGCTGAGAGCACTAAAATTCGCCAAGTACCAATTAATGTGATTCTCTCTTTTGGCTTTGAAAATTCTCTCAAGTCTACCTTCCAAGCAGTTTCTCCTTTGTTTGGTGCAGAACGCTTTCGAATATTCATCAGTCCTAAGCATTGCAAACAGAATCACTTGCCCCACTGCTATGGAAAATTAAAACTGATCTCTCCCAAATCTAAAATCTTCCAGTGATAAGCCACATGCACGGCAGAACGTACAGCTGTTCCTGACCTTACTTTGAAATATTCAAACAAATTCTGAACAGCCTCCAAAGCAGCCAAGATGCTTAAGAATTCCTATTACTTAGAGGAAAGAAATTATTACGTGACTCATCAATATTTGCCAAGTCCACATCCCTGCCTCAAGATTTTTCCAGTAAGCGTGTGTTTAAGAATGTCATTACAGTTTATACCACAAAACACTCACGTCATGAAAAGTAATACTGCACAACTACTGCACAATAAGAGTGCTGATGTGTTGCATTATAAATGGTAAAATCAGTGAATAAAGTCAAAGACATTATGAAAAAATTATTTTATAAGCATTTTAAAAGTTAATCTTTCCCAAACTATGATTAAAAATTAATCATATTCAGAGAGACCTTTCATATCAGAACTATAACCTTTATAGACAAAGTTCCACTGTATAACAATTCCTGCTAATGTTATTTTAAAGCAGTTATGCTCCATGTATTTTATGAAAGGGCTGGTTTTGGGGGGAGAAAAGAGGAAAAAAAAAAAAAGGTCAAGAAAAAGCACAAGCATATTCCAGAAACGTTTTCGAGGTACAGATGCCAAAGGCATTTTTTGTACATTACTAGACAATATTTACTTGCTGAAACCTCAGTTCTAATATTAAAAGCAACACAAGAAAACCTCAACTATATTATACATTTAACAAAGTTAAGACTGCCTCAGAAAACATTCAGACCTCTTTCTTGTGACTGACGTCAAGCTAAAAGAAACTCTTGAACAATTTATTTGTCTTTCAATATTATATCCATGCAAGTGAAGCTTGGAACTGAAAAAAAACAACAAAACAACCAAATAAAACTCCCCAAAAAGGCATTGATATGTATTGGCAAGAATACTTTCAATTTATATAACAATGAAATAGATCTGCTCTGTATTGTGTTGGCTGTGGCCATGACAAAAACAACATCTGTATGCTTTTTAAATTTGGAGGCGTGGTCTCAGAAAAAAAAAAAAAAAAACTGTATTAAACTGTAACCTAGCAATATGAATTAAAGCAATATGAATTCTAAAGCTTCTACTTATCGTGGTATTTTAAATCTGGAACACTCTTATCTGCAACCTGTTGTATTACATATTATGAATACATTTCACCATTTGGAGTAAGAAAATAAAAACAATGAAAGACTACAGAAAAACAAAGCATGTGATTATTATTAATTTACAGATAATGTGATTATCAGATTACCACTGGCAGCCATTATACCACCAACTCTCGCACAGGAAAGCACGTTTTACAGCTAGGGTTCCTGAATATGCAGTATGTAACTGATATTACATGGCATCATCGTTGCTGGTTTATAAGAAGTTGATGTTTGAAAAACTTTCAAGAGAAATTCTTCATGGTATTTTCAGGAGACAAGAAAGTAAGTTACACCTCTAAGATATGCTGAGGATTTTAGGGACCATCAGGTAGAATGATTTTTAGAAACAGCATCCTCTCACGCTAAACTGAAATCTCTCCCACAAATCAGACATTTCTAGAGCACACGACAATCACCACCACAGGTTAAACTTTGCTAAGATCCTGCTTTGTACTGATCACTGACTTAACTCAATATATATATATATACACACACATCAATAAAAAAGCTGTAAGGCTCAATTCAGCACAGAACTTGAGATGGTTTTACATATATTATTTGTGTGTGTTGTTAAATCACGTAGTCACAGAAGTTACATTTAAACTTCTTGTGATGCAGCTTGTATTCTGACAACATTCACAGAGCAGCATAATACTTCTCTGCAACAGAAAGGGCCAGATCTACCCTGACACTGCAGCCATGCCCTAAAATACTTCTATCAGGGTAAACTGGGGAAAATTAAAGTTGAGAATGGCAGTGTGAAAACAGTGTTCTGCGTTGTGGGGTTCTTTCACCATCCTAGCCTCCACAAAATCTGCAAGAAGCCCAGTCTTAGGTGTTATTAAAAGATATTATATCTGAGTGTATCCAAGTTCTGCACAGTAGAAGAACATTGGTGAGCCTTCCAGTGGACTCACAAGGAGCACTTTTTCAGGTTATCAAAGTCAAAGCAAGTAAACTGTACTCAGTTACTGCAAAACTAAGTGGGAGAATCAGGAAGAGAGGAGGTCAATTTTTTCTCTACTGTCAACGTGCTCTTGTACATGTCTAATGTTCTTCCATCTTGCTGTTTGCAGGATTTTGCATTATTTTATTAAACAGAGAAGCCTTAAGTATCAAGCATTACATACTTTTAAAGTACTGTCATCGTTTTTATCAGGTCTTGACTGCTCCCGTTCCTCTACCTTTACTGAAGTCATGTGCTTGTCATTGCAAAACAAGAAAATGGAAATCACTCAATTAAGTCATCCCCAAGAAAAAGACAAACCCTACACAGTAGAGAGAGAGGGGAGGGGAAAAAAACAAGTCACTTTCATGAAAACTACACTGATCCAGTAAAGTCACCAGCAATTTCAGTATAGGCAAACTATTCTGCACACTACGCTATAAGAAGTAACTCATTCCAGCTGCTGCTGACAGAAGCTGGCATTTGCTCTCCAAAGTTACTGGCTGGAGCATTGGTTCATAATAAAAGATATTGACCAAAGAGAGAAAAAGTGGGTAATTTGGTCCTGTGATAGCAAGACAGAGGTACTTGCTAATCAAATGCTACTCATGTTTTGTGGACACAGTGAATAGCTTAAACATGTTGACTAATAGGACTTCTTTTGCAACACAGACCATTTTCCCCGCACCATTAGAAATACTCTCATGAACCAGTTGTTTCCCTTTTACTTACAGAGACTGTTAACTCTGCTTTGATACAACTGAATATGGTGAAAATCAAGTAAAAACTCTTTATCTCCTTTTCCACAGACTATTTAGAAAACAGTAATAACATTTTCTTACCTCCTTTTCTAAATATACTTTCTTATCATCCAGTGTATTATAAAGAGTAAAGAACTGCTTCGTTTCTTTGTGAGTTGCTGAGACTGCAAACAAAAAAGGGTAGAATAATAAAAGAGGATGAGGTGAAATGGAATATGTAAAAATACTTCGTAGGCTTTACAGAATATACTTTCTGCTATCAATAATGGAACACACTCTTTAATACCTTCTGGAAGAATATTCCCTCCGCATGTAAATCTCCAGCAGAGTTTGCAGCTATCAGACTTTACGAGAACAACACAGCTCAGAGTTTAAATTAAGCCTCAACTGCTGACAGCCCTTGATGCGAACACATGTTGGCATTATCAGCAGTGCTTCCTTACCACTGGATGCTCATCCTTCCTTCATAGGCTTTACCCTTACGCCATACGGGCTGCTGTGCTGCTAACAGCTGCCCTCACATAGCTTGCCCATGCTGGTGGGGAAGCACAGGCTCAGCGGTGACAGAGAGGAAACACATAATCTGATAGTACCGCATAGGAAAAATGCATTATACTATATCTTTCAAGCTACACCTGTGCAAGATACCCAAGAAAGATTTTACTGTTTTAAAGCCTTTTTTTCCTCCTTACAATTTATTCATGCTGGTAAGATTAAATAATACTTTCTTTTCAAATAACACTTTCTGGTTTAGGTGATTATAGCAGATGTTCATAGCTTGGTGGGGAAGGTAAGGCTCAGACATGCATTTCCTCTGGGCCTACAAGATGATGACTGATACTCAAATCTGCTAAGTGTTCATCTGTTCTTTAGTTCTTCAATGCCTAAGGAAACCTAAGAGACTTGGGATTCCCGAGGAAAGAGCTCAGAGAAGCACAGTTGGTAAAAATTATTACGGTTAATATATTAACCGTTGTCTAGAATCTCCAACCTGGAAAAAATGTATGGGTTAAAAAAAGATAAACCTGAATGAAATCATGCTCATTTCATTAAACTCTAAAGGCTAACAAGTTGTTATCTTTAAATAAAACCTTCACTGAACTGATAGGCTGGACTAAGCTTTGGAATGAAAACATTTACAGACAGCCTGAGTTCCCTCCCACTGACGATGTGACTGAATATCCAAATTTTTAAAGAAATTTCACAATTCTGCTCTCCAGCTGAAGCCCAACAGCAACCCAAAGCTCACAGCTGAATGTTTTAGTGACAGAAATCCAGCCGTGGCTACTTCTGCAGTAACAAGATGCTCAAGACCAAAGAGCTTTTTCATTGGCACAGTATGACTGTGACACATGTTCTGCACATGCTGTAGCCTTGAGAAACACACTGAGTACTGGGAGCCTGAAAGCACCGAAGAATTCATAAAAGCCTGGGATAGGTTGACAAATTAGTAAGGGCAGTTCAGCATGTTCCACAAAGATTTTACAAATACCGAAATCAGGCTGCTTCTTGAAAAACGGTGTGAACACAAGGATCGCCAACAGGGTTACTTCAGGTGTGCTCTCTTAATTAGTTTGGTTTTTTTGCAGGACTGCTGCCAAACGGAAGAGGTCTTTCCCAAACCATTTCATTCTGTGCAGCTCTTCCCTTTCTTGCAGCAGCTCTTGTAGTCACACATCTTTTGAGTGGATTCCACATAACAACCCAGAAGAATATTTTTCAGGACTTCAATTGTGTTAGAAAGTTGTACCAGCTCATGGAGCCTTACAGGCACACACCAGAGCCCATGTAAGGTAAGAAAAACAAAGAAAGAAGAGGAAGGAGGAGTCAGTTGGCTCACTGATTCTCTGGAAACCACAGTTCAATGTTTTCAAGGGAATACGCTTCAGTTAGGCCAAAAATAAAGCAGAGAATATTGGAACTTAAAAGCATTCTAGTACGGAACCACAGAATCATTGAGGTTGGAAGGCACTGCTGAAGATTGTCTTGTCCAGCACACGTTGGATCAAAGTTCAAAAAAACCTGGTTTTTGGCAACTCTGAAGATGTCCTGAATCTGGACAAACGAAAAGCCTCTAAAAAAATATCACAATTCACACAAAAACTTTCTAGAGATTTTCAGCTCATTTTTCCAAAACCTTAGCCTGTACAATGCAGGTTCCTGGTGACGACTGAACAGTGTGTTATCTTAAGTTACTGCACGTATTTTGTACTATAAAAACAAAGTCCCATATAATTCAAAGCATCTTAAATCTACACACAAAGCTGCACAAGTCTCTTTGATCTTAATCTTTCTGTACTTCATATATAAAAGAAGTCCCCATCTTCTGTGCAGGTAGATGCTCTGATCATAGAGTATTTGTCTGAATTCACTTAGATGTGACAGAGACTAAAATCTGTAGCAAATTAAATGCAAGGCAACAAAGTTGTCTTTATAGTTGGACTTGATTAAATAAACTGCAGGGCGCATCAGAAGCAAAAGGGGAGAAGGAAGTTCTGGGTTTGTACTCATTAAAGAAGTGTATCTATTCCATGCACTGAGTCAGACAACACACATGGAAGACAGCACATGACTACGTCACTACAGATGCCTCATCAGGGCAAGTGATTTGAATCAAAGAGAAAAAATTTCGAGCTACTCAACCTTCAAGACCTTGGTTCACAAACATTTAATAAATGTAGAATATCTTTAAAATGTTAGCTAGTTCTTGGTAGAAATTCATTTTAGCTTATACTAATACACAAGCTACATTAAATATACACGAGTAAGCATACTGGTTTGTTCCCACTTTAATGGAACAGCTTTAAAATTTTATTCAGTTTGCATGCCCCGTACCATCCATTCACAGCAAATACATACCTATCCAAAAAGTAGACTGAACACATTTCCCCATTTTATAAAACATAAATTAAATTTATTTATATTCATAAATAAAAATACAAATAAATAAAATGTAACTTTTTAATTTAAAAAGTTAAAGACAATCTGTACTCTGATCCTACCAAGATATTGCAGGGTATTTATAAATTAAAAAAATCAAAGAAAACAATCCCTTCAGGAAATTGTCTTTACTTTGTAGTTCTTGATATAGTTTGGTTCAGAACTAGCTATCTCACATCAACTAAAACAATGAAAGCAATCTGATGTTAGGGGCAGTTAACTAAATAAGACTCAAACTTACAGAAACCTCATTTGTAAATAGTGAATTCAAGACTTTCTAAACACACTGGTCATTAACCTAAATGACTGAACCTGCTCAGACAAAATTTACTCCAGAAATCTTGTGCATCAAGTTTCACTCTTACGAAAATTCTTATAGACAGCTTGTAAAACCTTGAAAACAGGGTTTATAACATGAATACCAGAAGATCCTTAAAATGCCACAAAACTAGCAAGTGCTGTTTTTACATGCCATATGCTTAAAATGCAATTGCCCTCCTTCCAGAGCTTTAGCCTGCAGCAGGATGTTCCTGCTTGATATACATACCCTGACTGTAAAGTTCAATAAATCTCTTCTGATACTGTGTTAGCTCAGCTCGGCTGGGTACTTCATCAATCTTGCGTTGTAAAATGGCTATTTCTCTGTTTCTTCGTGCCTGAATAGAAAGTTAGGAAGGGAGAAAACAAAGCCTCTTCTTGTTCTCTTCTTAAAATGGATGAAGCCCCCCCCAGCAATATTTTGCGACTACATAATTAATTTTAAAAGAAAAAAAGCATTGGCTGAGGCTCAATTTTTTGGGTAATTGATTTGTGATAGAAAAAAATTAAAATCAGAACAATAAAAAGAAGTATTAGAAGTTACAAGATAAGAAAAACATCGATAACTTCATACAAGAAAATTTACAAAGAGTCACTCACCAATAGCAGCCGGATCTTTTGAAGTTTATCTTTCTCGGTTTTGTACTGCTGTTCTATAATCTTATTCGGCTCCTAGAATTTGAGAACCCAAAACAATTGTGTATTACAGTTGCATATGAGAGCTGCAGTTGCAAAAATGCACAGACTGGGTTTGTTTTCTGTATTTGTCTATCTTCCATTTAATGGCTCCCACAATACCACCACCATCTGGAGCCCCCAACATAAGGAGAACATGGACCAGCTGGAGAGAGTCCAGAGGACTGGAACACCTCTCCTATGAGCACAGGCTGAGAGAGTTGGGGCTGTTCAGCCTGGAGAAGAGATGGCTCCGGGGAGACCTGATAGCGGTCTTCCAAGGGGGCCTACAAGAAAGATGGGGAGAGACTCTTCAGTAGGGCCTGTTGTGATAGGACAAGGGGTAATGGTCTTAAAATAGAGGGGGGTAGATTCAGATTAGATATCAGGAAAAATTTTTTTACAATGAGGGTGGTGGAACACTGGCACAGGCTGCCCAGAGAGGTGGTGGATGCCCCATCCCTGGAAACATTCAAGGGGAATGGGGGCCCCGTCAAGTTGGACAGGGCTCTGAGCAACCTGATCCAGTTGGAGATGTCCCTGCTTCTTGCAGGGGGTTGGACTGGATGGCCTTTAAAGGTCTCTTCCAACCCTAACAATTCTATGATTCTACAATTCTATTTGCTGTTGGTTTTTTTAAACAATGATTCATAATCTCCATTAAAATGACATCTTTTACTATTAAAAGTGCATTTTGCTAGCTTTTAAGCCTTGGATATTTCAGTGTTTAGGATTTGTCAATAGTTTTTCCACTGCTTTACAACACTCACACTTAAATGAAGATATTTACTGGAAGATTGTCCATACTTCCTGCCAGAATGTTTATACTTCGATTCAGTGGCAGGGTTAAGCATAAACATGGCCCCGGAGAGACCATAAACCCTCTGACATTCTAGATTTCCTAGATTGTGGACTTTAAGATAATTTTTTCTTGTTTAAAAATTTAAGATCTAGGTTCACATTTTAATTTTTTCATGCTGTGTTCAGAAGGACAGCAGCATCACGGAACCTCTAATCTACCTCATTTCAGATGCATAAATGTATCAAAGGTTTACCCACCGAAAATACAAGTACTTCAAGCTTTTCCTTTTCTGTTCATTCATTATTCATTGCCATCAGTCTGGATGCACTTGTATTAAAGCCTAACTTCTGACAGCTGCTCACGGCACGCAATGTACTGAGCCACTGAAAACTTGTGCTTTCATCCTTCATATAAATCCACTTTTAAGAAAGAAACAACCAAAACAAACATGCTTTCTGAGGAAGACCTGTTTTTGTCAGAGGTATGCACTGCTCTTAACACAACATCCAGAGATTCTTCTCTGGTACTACAAAGAAGGAGGTAAAAGGCATAAAAGCATCTCTGAGCTTCTATGAATTCTGCAAGAATAATGAAGAATATGACAGCTATTTTCAGTCCATTCTGTTTCTGTGGTTATTAGCCTGAAGTGTGGCTTTACCAGTGGAGGAGAATAGAATTTTTCAGAGATCACAACAGATACTTTAATGCTCATGAGAATGTGTCAAGAGTCAGGAAGGCCTAAACCAACATTTTATAACACAAATTGAAAATAAAAAACTTAGACATTTGCTATTACCTGTTCCTCCCCATTTTCCACTGCCTCAGCTTTCAAATTCTCAATATTTTGTTGAAGTCTCTCCATCTCTTCCTTTAAAAGAAAGACAGTTCATGTTGCTTTTAATCGAGACCTATCCTCTTAGCAGGAGAGAGCAACATACATCTCTAACAAAACTGTGGAGCTGACCACACACTTTATATTTAAATTGATAAGATTAAACAGCATTCCTTGCTTAAGGGGATCTTATTACTCATCACATAGAAGTGCCTGCCTTTATCAATCATGGGAAGGAATTTATCTCTTACTTGGAAATCCAGCTAAGACAACGAATGAGTGACATGGAAAATGAAGCTGAGAAAGCAAAGGAATTATACAACAGCAACAGCATGACACAGACTGCAATTCATTTGTAAAATTACTTCTTTTCATTCTATTAAATGCCATCCATTATTGTTTAAACAGAAGAGAATGAAAACAATTCTCTCTGATCATATTTCTAGGCAGTCTGTAAACGCAGCAGTAAACAGGACAGTAAAACATAATAATTAAGCACTAAAACTGAAAGATGCTCTGAAAACTGCGACAGCTTCACCTCAGTCCTGTCTCTTTTGGTGGGTTGCTCCAAAGCTAGGGGCCTTCACGGAGCCCTCCTCTTTGGCACTGTACCTCTCCTCAGGCCACCGTTAGCTACATTATCCAAGAGGAGACGATCCATTTTGGGTTGTGAATAGCATACGTGGCTATCTACTATAGACCAGTCGCAAACTTACATTTTAGTGCTCCCTATCAACCCACCCCAAGTTGCTCTCAGCAGAATGGTAATGGGAACAAGAACCACAGCTGTGACCAGTACAAGGCTGATCTGGCATTGTATGTCTAGAAACTGTCCTTTAATAAAAGAGTCCCAGGCACAACAGAAGACTGAAGGCCACACTAATTCTGATGCCTTGGCAGCCTTCCTTACACGTCCCTGCCACAGGGCAGGGGGCAAGTCCTTGTAAAATCCAGTTCCAGCTTTCTTGGTCATCTGCCTTGTTGCAGATACAATACACTGCAGAACTGAGCAACTGTCCACAATTCAGTCACAAATCAAGCTGGTGGCAATATTCAGTATGAACCTGGAAATACCAGTAAAGGCTGGGGGCAGGGAGGACATGACACACGGGATCGGCAGGGACACACAACATGACAATAAATCAGGAAGAAGTGTAATGGTTATTTACCAAGTTTTAAATGAATCCTCATATAAGAAAATAAAACTTACCCTGCAATGTGCTTTGAACTCTTGCTCCTGGCTTTTAAGATTTTCATTCATGGCCACCAGTGCTCGCAGACTCTGTAATATGCTGAATTTGAAGATCCAGTAAACCACATTAGATTTTTAGTTTCTAATTTAAACAGATGGAGAACTAAAAGACATTAGAACAAGCTTAGTTCTAAATACATTTCCAATAAAATCTGTGTAAATGAAAAAAAAACCAAATATCCCCACTGATATACCAAGGCCAAAATAAAAATGTAGTATTACACCGAGTATTTTAATTGTTTTGCTATGTTCCGACTTAATTTTATTTCATATTTTGATGGAGCCTCCTATTCAATTTCTGTGAGATGAAGGCTTCAAATATAAAGAAAACAAAATCAGGAAGGCCTCACGTAGTCATCAAATGTGTCTACAGTTCTTCTGCTTTGAACACCTACGATTATTTTCAACTACAGATTGACATTTCGTTCTGACTGAATACTATGGTAATATTTTCTTGTCTTTGGAAAGCAAGCTGGAGAATTGTTTTATTTTAAAATTCTAGTTATTTGTTTAGATTGACAAAACAAGAAAACACTGAATGATTCACTTTAAAATCATAATTTTTCAGAAGTTCAAAGGTCACAAAGGAAGAAACTTACCTAGAATCTGCTTGGGATTCTATTGTTTCTAAGGCTGCCAATTCCTTGTCCAGCTTTTCACCGTAACTCTTAACCTAAGGTTTGCAATTAATAATAAATTGAAATACATTTCCACACATAAAATGATTCATGGTACTCAGTTCTCCCATACCATGAGATCAGTGAGGTATGCTGTCAAACAGCTTCACCATTTAATACATCCCTCCACACACTGAACTTCTCAAAAGTGACTCAGCTAGAATCAGTGCACAGAAAAACAAAGGAAGATTACCTCAGTTAACGTCTTTTTTGCTTCAGCACATTTTGCCTGCAGATCAGCGCATTTAGTCTGCAACTATTATAAAACAGAAAGAAGAGTTTCATTCTATATTCATGCTAATTACATCTGTAAAGGAGAATAGCAACATTTGAGCTGTTAATAATGGTGGTTTATTAAACAACATGCCAGCCATCACAAACATTGTCTTTTCTTGTCATCTACTCAGAGAGCATTTGATTACAAGAATTATTGATGATTATTTAATTGATTATTTAATTAATAACAGAAAATGTTTTCCACCTGACCTTCTGGATGTATTAGGCCCCAGAATAAACTGCAGCTTTTACAAAATGGATGCCAAAAGAATGGTAACGTATTGGACAGAATCTCTGCTAAATTGCTCAAAGTTATTTAGCCTGGTTATACTAGCCTAGTTTCACACCAGGCTGTGAAAATAACTTCATTTTGTACTTCTCCAAATACATTAGGGTGATTCAAGAGCTGCATAAAAGCACCACGGCACCATACCACAGACATGTCCATACCAAATAAGCAAGCTGGTATGTGATTCTGTGCAACTATGGAATGTCTAATAAGGCAGCAGTTAGCAAAACACTACGGGATATTTCACTTGTCAAATAATTTAGAGGCTAATTTTAGAAAAATATCCTTCTCTAAAGTACGTATGATTTCAGATAATGTTGCAAATAGTAATAACAAAAATGGGACATGGATTACAAAAGCGGAGTAGAAGTGTTGCAAATTAAAAATGCACATTTGGCCTTTTGCTTCACTTCTTTTCACGCTGGTTTATTTTGCTGTTCACATGGAGTTGTGACTCAACACACCGCTCATCTCTTTCCACAGACAAATTTATAAAAAAAAAAAAAAAGCTTTTTAATTGTATTTCATATTTTTCCCCAATAATTCACCAACATACTGAATTCTAACTATTTTAAAAAAATATATAATTTAAGCCTGCAGTTCACATATCATGAAAATTGACATAAAGACTAAAGAACTATCTGTTATGAGAGTTCTTGCCAAAACTTATTGCAGTATTGAAACCAGAACTTCACAAACATTTTTTAAAAGGAGGGGTCTTGACTGTCACCAATTTCAACTTCTGCCTCAGCCTTCAAAAGCTGTCTTTGGCAAGTGGCAAAAAAAAAATAAGACAGGAAATTTTTACTTTAGTAAAGTGATAAAAGGATTATATTTGGCTTACAGCTGTCAGCACTTCTTTCCATCTAAAAGCAAAGCACTGAGACTGTCATGTACTGCAAATAAGCAACACAGAATTAAAGGGCCCTCAACTGTTAAAATGGCAAACAGCATGACAAGAGATTTAGAAAACACTTAAGTTTTCCTGTGGATTATGAAGTCTGTTTGGCAGTTAAAAGCAGATCTGTAATGAGGTAAGGACTCTACTGATTTTCTGTGGTTTACAATCATGTTTCCTCCCCACCCCGAACTACTTTCTTCTTCTCAGCAGTATGCAGAAAGCAAACACACACATCCATTCATATGCCAGGGAAACTGGTAAAGGAAATTACCTGCCCCTAACATGAAAAATGTAATCCACTCAACATCTATCAAGTTACAGGCATGTTCTGTATTACTAATTCAGTAGTCCCACTATGCTATAATTCTGTAGAATTTGAGTGCCATCTGCTCCAGAAAAAAAAAGCTTTTAAACATCTCAGTCATTGAGACTGCATACAGACATTGGTGGATCCTTTCTGCTTTCCAGATCATAACAGCATGACACAGAATACCTGCAAAAGCCACCCACAACTGCTAAGCTTCTTTACAGCCTCTCTTACTGCTCAACGAGGCAAGAAAGATCAAGAGAACAGCATGGCCAGAGAAATGTGCCAGTGCAATATTGAAGATTTTCATTTTTTGAAACCTGAGCTAGCTGCTGCAGTTTCCTAATGTCACTCTTGCTACACAATTGTGCCTAGGTTGTCCTCCCCAGAATTAAGCTTGAGCTAACTGCCCCCATGAATACGAACTGTTCTCAAAATCCAAGTCTGTTGTTCAGCGTTCTAGTGAATACATACATTCAAACTGAGCATGCCTCCAGTATGTCCATGTACTGCCTGCAGAAAAACTGCAGATGGATGGGAGCTGGTGGACACAATCAAAATCCATTCAAAATCTGTAGAACTGTACTAGAATATCCTTAAACCTGAGCAGATGCACTCTCTTTCATAACAGGGCAGTGCTAAACTTCTTATCTGGAAAACCTGCCTGCTCAGAGCAGATGCTGAGAGTGCCAGCATCTGCCTCCATTCTATAATACACATGCAGCACATCTGTATCTCCCTTCATATGTATCTGTCTTATAGCCTTTGTGATTTAAAAGAAGAGTTAAAGTGTGACAGAAATGTACTGCAATGACTTAGGATACACTGAACATCCTCTTCTTTCCCACTGACTTCTGAAATTCCAAAGATTTCATTCTGCAATTTGTTTCTACTTCAGCAAAAGAACTCAAATCAATGTGGGAATTCACACAGCATTTAACAGTCTGAAAGCTCATACTACGCCTGACCCTTCAGCCTGCATTTAAATGCTAGGTATTTTCAATATTTTTCTACTAACAATCATCATCCTGACAGGGCACCAAAGTTATGTTTAACATAATCAGACATGGAAAATTCATATTACCGAAGTGTTAAAAGAATACAAACTCAAGTAAAAAAAAAAAAAAAAAAAAAAGTATGTTTAATTTCAGTATCATAATTATCATATATCATAATACTTTCTAATATTTCACTCTGGAAAGGAATTGTGCACAGGCTTTCAGGCTTTCTGACCGGAGAGGAATTGTGACAGACATGGTTTACATTCAATATACAGTGCAAATAATCATGGTGGTGTTACTGACTATGGAAAAATGTTATTTTTAACAGATGGGGCATGCCAGAGGGCAACACAAACAGAAGTGCATCAGTTTAAGAAAAATAAAACTAGTTTGGCAAGTTCCAGAGCAAATGTATTACAATATTTACCAGTTAAAACACTGTCACACTCTACCCTTTGAAATTCTTTTATTGTGCAAAATAAGTTCAGAAGAACCTGCAGTGGTTCTTCATAAAACTTTTTATTAAAGGTGGAAAAAAGAAGAGAGAAACAAAGAACAAGATAGGCAATTAGTCTTTGCAATTTTTTGTGTGTAACTTTTATTTGTACGTCTTAATTTAAAATTAGTATTACTTGAATGTTAGTCAGAGACTTCAAAAAATGATTCACAGCATATGTTTCAGTGAAAGGAGATTTAAGTTTTGAAGGTATAAATATCCTTTAAATAAAATACTTTATTGCACTGTTAGAGATTATTTTATTTTCATTTAAAAACAACAACAAAAAAAGAGTCAGGTCTAGTAAGCGGCTGAGCAGGAAGGTTTAAAATCTAGTGCTCCCATAGTTACACCATAGTAGGTAAGGCTTCCATAGCTACCATTCTTTTACCTCTGTTGTTTGTAAGACCAAACATATCACGGTCTCACATAATGTGCCATACAGACACCTACCTTTTGGAGCCCACGTACTCCCAACACTTAATAGGTAAAACCAGTTAAGATGCAAGGCGTAAAGACTTTACTTACAAGAGCAGAGCAAAACAAAATGCAGATGAAGGTTGCTGGAGTAGCGCTGTACTTGACAGACTATCAGCGACACAAGTCATCAGCAACAGTTTTTCCTCAAGTACTATTTGTTTTTTGGCAAGCTCTTCCAATTACTGACTCTGATGCAATATGTTTTAATCAGATTCGGCAATCTAAAGATGGCATGGTGCTGATTACAGCAGTATGCTTAATTAAAAGCAGCATTTCATTAACGGCATAGTTCTTCCACTTATACTTTTCTGGGTTTAAATGGCAATAGCTTAAGTAGGTTGAAATACAGGAATGGCAGTTCTTACTCTTACTTATAGATATGGACAGAAGATCAGTCACAATTTCAAGAGCCCTTCCACCCTAAAACAAATGTGAATATGCGAACCAAGCAGTGACTGTGCAAAAATACGCCCAAACAAACAAGCAAGCAAAAACCCCACCTTAGTCAGTGAGACAAGGTGTCTCATATAAAAAGGATAGGACGTGATAAAAAGTCATTTGTAGCATATTTTAGAATAACTTCCTAAATTGTTTCTTGAAACTGTGAAAACATCCCATTCAACACTATAACTAACAAGTCAAATGGAGATACTCTGTTTCTCCCCAAGAGGTATGCAAAAAAAAAAAAAAAAAAAAAAAAAGAAAAGCAATCTTTTATTAGCTAGTCCCCTGCTCACAGACAGGGCTATACAATTTTTTAATATAAAACCAGCCACATTGTCTTAGTAATAAATGTGCAAGCAAGACATTCAGAGATGCTGAAATGAATGTTCAGCGTGACAAATTGCTGGTACAGAAGATAGCTTGCAAATCTTTTCTGGATGGCAAAATCTTTGTGATAAACCACATTTATCAGTTTTCTTCTTTATTACACACACAATACTTACCTCTTCCAGGAGCTTGGTTTTATGCAAAATCTGCTTATTCAGAGATGCCACCTTCCTTCTGTGTTGTTGGGCAGCTCCAAGCCTTTCTGGTCGCTCCTCAGCAGAAAGCTCAGATTGCTAAAACAAACAGTAACAACAGCCTGTAGGACATCACGCCATTACCTCTTGCTTCTTCAGTAGCTCAGGAAATGCAAAAAACACCTGTGATATTCCTCATCCAGAACCATGTTCCACTATGCAACAGAAAGAACGACTTCCTGATTTCTCTCGCATCAAGATAAGGAAGCAGCTGAACAACTGAATTATGTCCCAAAGGTAACAGGTAAGGAAAGATAAAAACAAAGTCAGGTGCCCTGGGACAGGTAGAAAATAATACAGACTACTAGAAGAAAGAAATAACTTTTTGCATCAGGATTACAGTTAAACCTTGTAGAGTTCTTAAACAGAAAAAATACAAACATGCTAAAAACCACCTTAAGCAGTGTAATTTACTGAACTTACGGAATCAGAGACCCCAAAAGGTAGATCCAGAACTTTCAAAAGCCTTGTACAACTGTGTTTTTAGATTCTGAAATACTGGCTTGGATGTATCTTTATGCTGAATGACAATGATACAGTCAGTGTGGTAGATACATTTACCACCCTAAGCTTTTTTTTTTTTGTGTGGGTGTGTATACTATGGACACCAGTCTTTGAAAACTACTCAATCCAGCATGCACTGCCAAGAAAGTGTCTCATCAATACGTAATGAAGAAAGCAATCTGGAACCAGTCTCATGTTCTCTCTGATTTGTAAAAGGAAAGCTGCCAGAAATATTATTTACCAGGATTAACATTTACAATAGAAATTGTATATTTGCAGTAGATAAAAGAATTATTAAAAATCAGTGATAGCTAGATGTCTAAGTGACTATTTGCCTAAACATTATTTGTACCTTTTGAAAGTCCTCACTTTAATCTTACATCCATCTGTTTTGGTCATTTGCTTCATGCACTCAGACTTCTTTTTCCCATTAATCCATTTGCCAATATTTCATTAGACAAACAGTTAATTTTCAACTACTTCAGGTGCTTATTTGCAGAGTCTGTCAAAGTCTTGAATACTGAGTGCTTTTGCAATAATTACCAAGTGTTGACAACCACTACAATGTATAATCAGCAAAAATGTTACAAGAACTACAAAATACTCCTCACTCATATTTGCTCCTGGTATCCACTCTAGGCAGATGGGTAAGCAGGCCTTCATTAACAGCTTAATTTTAAATGAAAATAAGAGGCAAAACCTGTCTTCCTCTTCTCCATTTTCTATGTTATTCATATTGAAGGGCAGCTCAATGACTTGTTATACTTTCACATCCACAGCAAGAAAAGACCAATTCTGGCAGCTTATCACAACAATTCACATACTTTCTTTCCTTTTGTTAGGAAAGGAAAAATGCTTCTAAGCCACACCTGTAACACTGAACTATTCAACAAATGCACACTCAGATTTACTTATTCCTCTCATTATTTAGCCAAATCACATTCTCTCACCACTTCATGCATTCTACGACTCCATCCTTCTCGCCAATACAATTAGCCTATCTAATATGCATAACATGCAAATCAAGAAAACTGAAAATGCAAGAGAAAAACATGAGCTAAACCAGTCTGAGACTGATCTTGCAAGAATAGCAGAAATCCATACACTACAGCTTTGGCATAAAGAAAAGTTTGCGACTCAAGAAGTGGATTGTTAAACCTTACTTTTTCGAAAATGGGAAATAACCATCACTATAATACAGGTTTCTGCAGAAAAATCTTTCTGGTCTGCAACTGAAAAAGCTAGAGTTAAGCCTCATGCAACCAAAGCGGCCTAAGGATCTGCTCTGCACCAACACTGCAGCTTTAAAGTTACTGAGGAACTGGCTTCTGATTTGTGGAGAAAAATGCATCTTTCAGCACAGAAAGAAGAAAGCACAGCTTATAGAAGCTACTTTGCTTTTGACACTATTTTTGTTAGATGGTGTCTTACTAGACCAAAACAGTAGCTGTCTTTTGAACATAATTTAAGAAAGCTGTATCTGAGCACTAGTGTCTCTGACTGTTCATCATTTTGCTACTCCATCTCAAAACAAGAACTTCAGTTATGCCTGACAGAAACGAATAGGCGGATACATCCTCCAACTTTCCTGTTAACGCACATTATTCCCACCAATGACAGGTGCAGCCTCGCTTCTGCATTCCTCCCCATTCCCTGCAACTGCTCAACTGCCCTAAAAAGATGTAGCCAATTCAAATAAACAAGTTAAACAAAAAGTGTTAGTAGCCTTGTCTTCTACAAGAGATTTTGTTAAGTTAAAACTCCATATTAATTATGCATGAGGATCACTAATCTTGTGGCAGCTGAAAAACTGCTAGCCAAAATAAATGGCTAAAAGAGCCTGCCTCCCACCGTTCACATATGAAAGTTTTAAATGGAAAGCAGGAAGGAAATACATGCAATTAACGTTACTCTTTGTAATGAGATTGTCTCACACACGTTAGTGCTATGAACTGTCCAAGAATTAAAGAAAGAGTTCAACCATTAGTCTACAGAACTTCACATTCTTAAAAAAAACCTTTCAAAAATGGAGTCTCTGTACAAAGATAAAAACTGTACAGCAGTAAATAATTTTGTTTATCTCTTCATGTTCAACCATGTCCTACTAGCAAATAGACTTCAGAGATTTAGACCTGTGACTAACTCCATCATAGCTGCCTCTATTTCAAGTCCACTGTCTGAAGCCCACAAAAAACAAATCTCCAGCCCTATAACAGTTCAAATCTGTTTTCAGTCAAGTTCCACTTAGCTCTTTAGTAGTTATTTCAATGTAATTTGCCATCATTTTTCCTTGACACTCTGCCAAGGCTCAGGAACCCAAAGATAAAAAAATCACTGCATCTCACCTTATCTTTCTGGGATGCCACAAACAAACAAACAACAACAAGTAAAATTTAGTATCTTCCTTCAATGACAACCCCCAACCACACTAAATAGCTAAAATGCTTATTTTATGCTACTTCAACTGACTGCGTAGGGTGCATAGTAATCTCTGATATAGGATTCTAGAAGTTATAAAAATCTCCTGAGTCAACTTCTCAAGATGTAAGCAACCTGCAAACAGCATTTAAAACAGCAGAGGAGCATTCTGCTTCAGGCATTTTTGCAGGGGGTAGTTTCGAGACAGCACTTCTCTAGTTTTAGTCTCTCATTTCACCAGGGAACAAGCTTTTCCTCCTATTCTAATCCTAGCAAAACCTCTTGTTATATATAACTATACTTGTAAGTTCTCAGGAAGAATCCTTCTAACACAGTAAAATCAAAGCTACTTTGAATAATTGGCCTTAGAAAGCTGGTGATGAATAGGCAGATAAAAGCTGTGTTAATAATTTTCTTCCAGGATCTTTAGAAGGTGAGGGACGACATTAGAATCTTCCTTCCAGTTTACACAGCAAGTTAACACAGCAGCAGAAAGGAGGGGCAAATGCAGAAGACTGTATGCACTGATCTTCCACAAAAATATAATCTTGTAAGAAAGGTCCTGGCACATGGCAACATCAGATCTACAATACTGTTTGCTAGCTATCTTCAGCGGGCCAGTGGATTCTATTAACACTCGGGTAGACAAATAAGCACTGCTGTGTTCTTCAGAATACGTGTAGTTACAAGGGGTTAAAACTATTAGAACTATATCCAAACATTGCTGATGCTTCAATAAACTGTTTGATAACATCATAAATCCTCTTTTCCTGGTGCATGCATGCACACACAGAATTTTTTTTTTGTCACATCCAATAGATTTGAAAAGCAATATATTTTTGGTTTGACTTGAATCAGTTCTTACTTTCTAGAGTATTAATCATTGTTCTACTATACTAGTCAAGGTCCTGCTGCCTTCTCTCAGAACAGAAGAAATGTAACATTGAAATATGACCCTTGGGCTTCTGTTCTTCCAATCCCTTACAATAAAGAATGGCCAAGAATTTGCTATAGACTCCGTTGAGTTATAGGGTTTATCTCCCAAATGGGAAAGCTCCATACCTCATATGTGTCAACAAAAACGAAGAAATAGAAGACGACTATTGGACAAATAAGAGTGACTTATAACTCCTATCTGACAGTGATGTATTGTATGTATTAATTGCTTGAAGAGTCAGATTTTCTTTTCACATTACTGTGAAAACAATCAGAGTTGAACACAATAAGTGGAGCTAATATACACAGTTAATTACCTTGACTTAAGGTAAAAGTAAAAGCAACAAAGGTTTGTTTTTGATGATTCTAGATTCAGAACGAGAGATCCAGGATATGACTGCTAACCACAGCCCAGTGCAAGTAAGATCCCAGTGTATGAAAACCTGCGTGGAAGAGGCCTAGATTTTCCTCTGAGCAGGCCCACAGAACTGTATTTCTGTGGTTAACACTGAACGTTTTAAAATACATTAAGAGTTTAGGCCTCGGTTTGAACAGATATCAACTTTGGGCCTTCTTTATTCATGAAAACGTCTAAGCAGGTGCTTAAACTCGAATTACTCCTGAATGCAATTCAGGAATATGTGCTATCACACCAAAAGCTTGTGCATATTTAAATCTCACTAAAATACTCTCCTGAATCCTGACTCTGCTGCTATCCACAGCATATACAAAACAGTGCTGTTTCAAGAGAATCATGGCAATTAAGTTGGAAGCTTTAGGGCTAAATTAACAAACTATCAAACACGACTTGGTAAGACGTGATCAGGTAACACACTTACCTTTTCAGCATATTCTGACACTATTTGCTTGATCTCATCTGACTGGAGTCCAACAATCTGGCCAACTGTGCTTGCCGTCAACTTGCCCTGCAATTGTGCCAAGAAAATGTTTCAAGTTTTGGAATTGCCTGTGCTTTTTACATGGTAATTTCTCCAAGCTCTAATTTTAACAGAAATGTACAAAACCTTCATACTGGGTAAAAATCTCTAGTCATAAAACAAAATCAAGAAACATTCCATTCCCCAAAAAAACTTCACTGATGGAAATTTCTCACTTAAAACCTTTCAGCAAACAATAGTGGTAATTTGACTTCAGATTTTCAAAAATTTACTTCACATTGTATTCTGTATAATGAATTTTGCACGTGCAGTAGTAAAACCCACTTTCAGACCACATTTTAAGCCAAACTATAACAATGCAGATGTGTGAAAGAATGCACCTTTCAAACTAGATGCATGTACAGTTCTACTTGAAGACTGTTTTTGAATTCTACAGTGGATTTCAGTAGAAAGCATTTCAATCAACTTTGAGACCAGACTAATTGCCACCTTTCCTTCTGTCACTTCAGCATAAACAGAAAAAAATGCTTAACCACTGAATTTCAGAAATCAAAATGTAAAAATGTTTAAAATTACAACAGCCTATAAGTTCCATTAACTACAATCAATTAAGAAAACGAGATACATATCCAATAGTTTCAGGGTCTTAGACTAACGTTCATAAATATTTATCAGTGTTTTGAAAAAGACTTTGAAATGTATAGAATTTTCCTCCACTCTCTCCAGTAAAATGATTACTCCTCTGGACATCTTCACAAAATGAATAAAGTAAGATCATACTGCATCTTGGATAGGTGCACTGTGATGTCTTTCCTCTGAAATTCTCCTTGCAGAAACCATCTGAGACACACTTATTTATACTGCCTTTATCATTTCAAGTCAAATGATTAAGTCACCAGCCTCAAAAATTTCTGTCTTCCTAATTCAACCATCTTCTCTTGCACTCCCTTCATGAAAATTTAAACGTAGTCATTCCAAGAATTTAGACTCACAATTAACCCAATTTTAGGAATAACTGCTATAACCAACCACAATTTAAACAAAGTAGTATCAGTTTAAAATGCTGCTTACCTCTTCTGTTGCCATTGCAGCCATTCCAGTCATCAGAGTTTTAATGCGAAGCTAGGGCAAAATATGAGGAGTTACACAAAGCAATTCACCTTTTAGTATTTAATTTATTTCTGTCTAGTGACAGAGACACACGTTACAATTAGTATCCTATAACATGTATTTTAATGCATGTAATGAGACAGTAAGTCTATGAAAGTTAAAGAAGAGATGGCTAAAGGTACCACATAAAGGAAAATGCATTATAACAGTACAGGTTCACTCAGATTGTTCAACTCCCACTATCAACTGAAAACTGACCTCTTAAAAATTGTCAGATTGCAATGCAAAAGTTGTTGTTTTTTTTTTTTGTATTAAACATCAACAAACATCTAATTTTGTGCATCAATTTCGGGTTTCATATTCTCCTGTGGGAAGTAACTCCCACTGCAGATAAGCATGGAAATTTTCCTTCTTGCAGAGAATGACTGGGCAGAATGACTGCTGCCCGCCCCCCAAGTTAGTAAAATCCATGCCTACTAGGTATATGGCACACCTCTTCAGCAGCCTGAAGGTCATCTTCATCACAAGGCTCAGCTTTTCCTGCTGCCGCAAGTCCTGGAGGTAGCGCAATTTTTTTATCTTCAGCCTTTTAAAGAAAAATTAAGAAAATAGTACATTTAGTTCTAGTAATCTAACAACAAGGAGACAACTGGAATATAGCTGTTCTGGTTTTATGAATACATTTCAGCAGCTGGAACATCCTCACACTCCAATTCATGTCAACCGAGGCGTAACCCTCACTGATTTCGTAAGAATTCCAGCTATTCAAGACAATGTCTTGACACATCTGGCACAAAGATCCCTTATTCCACAGTCTTCTAAGAACTACCAATTTCACAAGAGGTGCTGGCTAGTCCAGAATATGATGTTTGCTATATAGGAAAAAACTGATTTTTCTTTTTTTAAACATAAATAGTTTTAAATAACTTAATATAATTTACTATTGGTATAACAAACATCTAATATAAAAAAGTGTAAAATTGTCTGGTTCAGTTACAAGAATTCATACCACTAAAATTGCGAGAACTGGTGACAGAAGGAGTAGGTCACTCTATTGCACCCCTAACCCGACTATTTAATCTTCCCCTTCTGCCTTACTGGTGACTCAATTCACACAACAAACATGATGACCTTCTAATATACAATATTCCAAAGTCAGTAAAACTTTTGAAGAAACAAAATGAACTCTATAAACATGACTGCAGCCTGGCAGTTACTTTGAGGAAAAAAGAGGTATGTCTAGATTGAGAAACATCTCCATTTATAAAAATTAACTACTAAATTTATATGCAGTATATTGAGATAATGAAGAACAGCAACCTTAATATACTCAGTGTACTGCTGGGTCCATGACATGCTTAACGCATTTCTTCATTATCTCTGCAATAAAAGCTTGTACCTAAAGTAATATCTGCACTGAAATAATAAAACTGCAATTACTCTGACAAGGACATTTTATAACTCCATAATCATCAAAAGCACAGCAAGGATGCTGCTTTCCAAAAGGCATTATGATTTATTAATGGCATTGTATCATGTTTCTCTATCACATTAAACAGTCTGTTACATAATAATGGCCTACAACATTTCTTACCAAGCTGAATGGTTCTTTAAAAAGAAAAGGAAAAATTCTTTAATGATCACATCATGGAACGCTTTGTTAAAAGATACTAATTCAGACAGACAGGGTATGTCATTTCCTTAAATTAAAAAAAAAAAACAAAACAAAACACAACACCCAGACCTCCCTCTTCTAAGTGAAAAACGCTTGCAAAATGTGATCTTTGAGTACAGATGAAGGAAAACCTTTAAAAAAGGAGACTTCAAAAAAGAAGACAGTAACCAATTGCATCTTTCATGGCACGCAGATTTTTCATTCCAGTTAGCCATTTTTAAGAGGTGGCAATAACAGATGTTCTAGCTGTTTATTCTGCTGTATTCCTTTAAGATCTTACAGTAACCAACACTTAAAAAAAACCAAAAAAAAAAATGCAACTCTCACAATTTGAGACTTTAAAACTAGTATACTTTTTACCTGTTCTGCTTTTCCTGCTTGTCTGCTAAATCCGTATCTCCTAAAAGAACAACAGTAACATGAAAGAAATACATTGTTGTTTACAACTTTCACAAACACATTAAGTTTCTATCAGTTTTCAATATAAGAAACGTACTAAAAAGTGAATTGTTTACACAAAAACAACAGCCAGGTTCTGGTTAGTTTTGGAATGCTTCAAACAAACTAAACAAATACAGCAGTATATTTACAGAATAATTTCAGCTCCATCTACTCCTTCCATCATGAGTGGCAAACCTGGACTCTTCATAAAATATTGTCATGTAAAGCTCATGAAAAGAAAAAGCAATGCTCTCTTTCCATTTGGAAGTTAATTCTCAGCTACTAGCTACATACTACTGAATTCTAGAAAGGCCTCAGGAAGCTCTTAAGTGCAATCTCTACTCCCAAAAAAACATTCATTCTTGTGTGCTTTGACAAATCTTCAACTTCCTTCTGAAGCATGACTTTCCGAGCTTTAAATATATACTCAAATAAACTATTTTACTTCTGGTTTCTTGAGGGAGAGGAAAAATTGACATTTGAGTTATGTTGTTGGTTTGGAAATATTATCTTAAAGACAAAACAGGTAGAAAGAAATTTTAGATATAAGCAAGCAATCATCTTCAGTATTACTAAGCGCTGAACCCAGCACATATACAGATATGAAAAGAAGTGATGTTCCTGATTGACTAACTTACAGCTCCAACTCTTTAACTACTGCAGAAGTAGGACTATTAACTTTTAGCCATAAAAGGTTTGTAAAGTCATCCTCAGTAGCAGTATCAATTGTCACCAGTTCTCTCTCCATTTATTCAACACTCATACTTAAGAGGTAAATTCAGTCATATCTTATTACAGCATAACACCAAGTTTTCAAGAATTCTCCAACATTACGTTCTCTCTGCATTTTAAAGCTTAGCAGCACAAAGAATGTGTCAGAGCACTATCCTCCCACGGAATGTGCATGAAGTTGTGTTAGTATAAAAGCATTTGTAATTAGTATTGTTATTATTGTGTATCTATTCTCGCTTTTTGTAGGAGCACAATTTTATTTTCACACAGATAAGTGTGTCCAAGTAACGAACTGCACCAGAGCAGCAGTAACGAAAACATCAGTTATATCAACAGGGAACCCAGATGCCAGAAGGGACTTCGTATTTTGCTGAAAATGTGGCAATGAAAGCGCTTAGCTGAAACAGCCTATGCAACTGTGTATGTGGAAAGAGGATCACTGGCATCACTCTGCTCTCAAGCCAGACTCTGGTCTACCACATTCAAGCTCATTTGTGATCACCTTTAAGCTGGAGGCCACAGGATCAAAAAACAATTTAGAATATGGCACTATTGCTCACTCTGAGTAATGCTGCATTTGGCATCAGGACTTTGCAAGGCTGTATACTATTTGTTGAACTGAGAAAATTAACCTTTATGATTAGTGTGCTCTGAAAGGACCCATTTATTTCTATGATAACCATGGGGCATTCAGGAGGAAAAAAATCCCTCTACTCATGATTTTCTATGACTGCCATCTACTTGCAATAAAAACGAAAGGTTCACTTTAACTATTTGAATTCTAAAAACACTCAACTCTACTCCTAAATGTACCAAAAAATTATTATTTGCCTTTTTCAGCAGTGTTCTAGTTCCCAAAACATTGTTGAAGGGTGCACAGTAATCCCTACTGCCCCCACAGATTTCCGTATGTATCTTCAAGTCCTTGTACTCATGTTATTTTATTATGAGGTTCACAGCAGACGTACTATCATCCTCCTTAAGAGTTTGTCTACCAAAATACACGAACCAGACATTTGTGTGGCTCACTACTGTTATTTTCTCAGATGTTCTTTATTTTTGACCTATATCAGAAATATTTTTCTGATCAAGAGTTTTGTGCTTTGAGAATTCATTATGAAAGCATTACCAAAATACATTCAGATCCTGCAACTATCCTAATTTTCTCCTACTTCCATTCAATTAATCTTAAGCTTTTCACACCAAATAACAAACTGTATTTGTCTTCTAGTACGTACTGTCCTTCATTCATATCACCAATTCAAACTCAGTCCAGCAGGTCTTTTGTCACGCTCCATGCCCTTCAAACACCAAATACCTCTTCTCTATTTGTTCTTCTCCTAAAACTCTGCTATGCCATCATCACAACAAACACTATCCTGAAGAGGTATTTCCCTTCCCAAAATCCACAAATTCTCGGTCACCTTTCTTATTAGTTTCAAGCCACTCCTCGTGTCTACGTACTGATGCACACTACACAAAAGAGCAGTTCCCTTATATCTTCAACACCTCCTACTTTTCTCTTATTTCTTGTCCCTGTATTTAAACTTGCTCCATCATCCATTTTCACTGCTTTTATATTAAACATTTATCTGTTTTTCCAGCAGAAGTGAGCTTTACTGAAGTCTCCCACCTGTTCCACAGTACCTAAAGCTAAAACAATTTGTTAGTATCTGTACAAAACATCTATTTATTTCAATTTTCAAGCTGTATACTGATTTCCATGTTTGCCTTTTCTATAAAAACAAAACAAACAAACAAAAAACCCACAACTCTAAAATTACTCTAGAAAAATCATGCACAAGAATTCCCTTGAACTGCATGAACTATTTTATATTCTTCTTATTTATTAGGAGACATCTATGGACACAAATAGTAATAACACTGAAACAGTATTTACTGAAAGAGAATTTATGGGGTAAGCAAACAAAATCTGAAATCAAACAGGAGTAAAACTGAAGCAGTTTGATTCTCAAGTAGTAGAAAAAAAAAAAAAAAAACACAATCCAAATTTTATATGAAATATTTCTAAATACACACAATACAAAACCCACAGATAATTAAATGAAGCCTTTCACCTGCCATATTCCAGAAGTGTAGCATGAACCTTTGATTCCTCATCTAGCAGTTCTTCAGCTCCCTTCTGACGTTTATATTTTCTTTGGGGTTTGTAAACCTCCTGTTAGACAGTGAATTAATTCAGAGCTTGTAAAAGGCTTTTCTAAAATAAAGGAAGAACATCTACAGTGATATATACCACTGTTTGCTTTGCAACTCAATATACTTATCCAAATAAACATCCTCCACTTTCTCTTTTTGGAATTAGATGATAAAGTCTTACTGAATTTACTTCTAAACAATTTGTTATATAGGATCTGTCTTTCCAGGGTTTTTGTTGTTGTTGTTGTTTGGTTTTTTTTAAAAAAATAAATAAATGGGTATTTAACAACAATCATTATTTCTTCAACCATTTCCTCCACCACATTTGAAAGAACAGTCAAAAATAACACAGTCAACATGTATTAAAAGGCCCTGATTTAGCTGATAATGTTAGTGTCTAGAAATGTTACCTCCTCTTTGAGTTAATTTCATTTTTGACCCCTTATTAGATAATGAAATGTAATTATTATCTACTCAATGATCACAGTTTACTATAATTGAGGATATCATTATCATTTTGTTTAATTTAAAGATAAGTAGTCCAACTGCTGATAGCTTCAAACAAACATTTGCTATCTATTAAACTCTGTCTGCTCAGGGTTTAATAGCCTGTAAGCTAACTTGTGACTTTAGTTTGACAGTGTGGAACTCTACACTGTCTGTGCAGGCAGTTGATATGCTTTACCTACTCACACAGCATACACCTAAAAGGTTTTCAATCTGATACGTTGGCATTTGAGACCTGTTCTAAGAATGAAGCTCGACCTGTAACTTAATTGGGATCTTCTCAAGAGAAAACCCAGGATTGGCTGCATTAAAGAGAATTAACCGCCAACCATTTCATTACTGAAACCACTTGCTTCTTGATCATAAAAGTCTAACATACTTACAAAGATATCAGTAACTGTTTTGATAGCCTTCTCTTTTCTTTGCATAAATTCATCATCCTGCAAGACATTAATGGAGATGATTAAAAATACCACTGATGGAGATTTTATCTCAGTCTTTCTAACGAGCTTAGCAAACAAAATTCTCAAATAGTTTCTACCTGAGCTGTTCAATTAATTGTTTGGCAAACGCTAGTGATTTCCTGTAACACAGAAAAGTATTTGATTCTCTCCTCAGGTAGGTAGGTAGGTCTTTAAAACTGTATCCAGATCAGCAGTCTCTCTGCCCTCTGCTTATACAGTACCTGACACAAATGCATTCCCAGCCCACTACCCAGGATCTCCAATCATTACTACACTCTGAAGAAATTAAGTTAGGATGGCCTCAATGTGGAAAGAAGAAGAAGAAGAAAAAAAAAAATGTTTCCCCTACTGTTATTTTAGTTTCTAAGCATTAAAAACAATAAACCCCCCCAAACCCAAACCTCCCCAAGGAAATAAAATCTGTCTTGCCCAATATGAGGGACATCTACCTTTAATGCTGTTACTGAATTAGAGACAAAACTTGGGTTCTAAATATGGAATTGTCTTGGGATACGCATGAACAGAACTGATGGATCTGCACTATAGGCACAAATCCAAGCTCATTACAGATCTTCTGCACCCTGGAAGCTTCCTACCATTACTGCAGAACAGGGATAAGAGAGGATCACAACACTGTTCTAGGCACATAACTTCAAAGGGGGCAGCATTTGACTGTCATCAGAAGGAGATGGAAACTGGTAAAGCACAAAATTATTCTTATCACTACACTTCTACATTAAATTTCAGCTCTCACTCCTCTGGCAATCATATTTTACAGAGATAAATTCATTTCCTTTTAACCCAAACTTGTCCCTCTCTTGTCCAAAGTTCAGTTTTTTAATGAAATTTTTTAGGAATCTAGTTTTCAGGAACAGATATTAGGGTTTGGATACAGGGACACAAGAGCTGATTCTGAGCACTCTAAAACAAAACCCAAGTTACAGAGCATTAACAGCATATCAATTCTCATTTAGCTAGATCAATACTTGGGGTGTTTTTGAACACATTTCAGGCAGTGTAGCTCCAGTCACATAGTTAGCCTGGATACACTGCACAGAGCTCTCTATTGACTCCAGAAGCGAGCTACCTGGCAAGCCAGACTGACAGAAAGTATCAAATATTGCAGAAAAAAACTAAGGCAACTATTAAGCAAAAGTTAACCAATATCTATGAACCTGCTGTCCTAAGAATGTTCTATTTTTTTCCCAGCTGAATTCATACACAGATTCCTCTAGGACTGATTAACAAAATAGCAAAGGCAACTCTGGTATACTGTGCCGATTTCAGAGCTGTGAAGCTGGTACTATGCCTGAGCACTTAACATATTATAACAGAAACAAGAACTGGCTTGATCTTACCTCTGGTAATCTATGAGTTTTTTGAAATTGTGATATAGAGTAAGAACGGATATAATCTCCCATTTCTTCCCTTGTTTCTATTGCACGTTTCACCAGCCACTGAAAAAAAAAAAAAAGTTTCTATCAGTGGAAAGTGGAAGAATAACAGCAGCAAACACCAAACTACTGCATAATTATTTTTAATACATGATAAAAGATAAAAGCACTTTAAGCACACAAACAAGAACATTTATTTGTAAACAGTAACTCAGGGATCTACTCCTAACAAGATGATTCAGCGTTAGCTATTTTATAAACCTCACGTTTGCTATTCTTCTGTGTAGTAAAAAGCTCAGTAGAGCCATCAGATAACACATAAGAAAAGCTATGTGGTTTCTTAGCTTATAGTCAAAGTTTTACATATAAAAACCCAAATATTCTTCATCCTGTTGAACACTATTGAACCATACAAATCTCAATGAGCCATACTGTTCATACTCCAGTGGGGTTCAATATTCCAAAGAAGATCAAACTGCCTTCCCTTGTAAGTTTCTTCAAGACTGGCCTTGTATCTGAAAAATCTTTTCTGAATGTTATGTGTTAAATAGTGTATTGCAAAATTAGTTATTCTGTTGTATGATTTCCCCTTTCTTTAGTTTGCACTGTAACTTCTTATATACTGTACTGCTTTTACATGCTAATAATTTCTTACAGTAAGTATGGAAAGAAAATTCTATTGCAAATTTCAACTATTAGGAATTCTTAGTTGACAAATTCATTTACAAATAAAAACATGGAATCTTCACAAGTATATGTCAAGTTCATTGGAATTTTGTCAAATGAATTTCTGTAATTCAAATATTTGTATCTTCAATAAAATAATTTCAAAAAGGAAAATGAAGAGCATCTGTGAAATAGAAATGGATGTGGGCCACTTTAAATGTTATTCTTTTAGCTTGCATCTTTAAGGGGCGGTGGGGGGGGGGAAACCCACACCCCCTCCAAAAAAAAACCCTAAAGTGCCCTCCCAAAAATCTGAGCTGCATAAACCCTACATCCTAGCAGAAGAAATCTACTACTTAAGCTAGAAAGACATTTTTAACAAAGTACCTTCCACCACATGAAGTATGTGTTACCTATAGTATTAATGGTTACTAATTGTTAAACATTAATAACAGTTATCAAAACATAGAATAATATATAATACAGAAAAATACACAGTAGTAGTTCATGAAACAAAGGAATGTTAGCCTTCTGCCTTTTTTGTTTTCATCTATACCACAGAACAGCCAGCACAGCTTACAACTTGCCAGACCAAGACTCAACAACTCACCTGTACCAGCCAGCACAACATATATCCCGTTCTACACTCAAAAACCTCAAAACTCTACTGTACTCTAAAATCTATCAGTGTTGTCCTACTGAGCAGGCCATACTGAATAAACAATAAATCCCTCAGTTCTAGGAAGTGTTGGATTTCCAACACATATATAAAAATGTAACTGCATGTGTACAGGTTCATCTCTACTCGAAAGAAACCCTTGGGAGCATACTTTAAAACAAACGGATAGTCCACGTGGCTTTTATGTAGTCTGTGGGCCATGGTATGGTCATCCAGCTCCACAGCAAGCTTGAACTGTTCACAGAACCCATCTCTATCAGTGCGAGTGGGAAGAGGTGGCCTGGAACTCTTCTGGAATTTGAAGCAATTAGAAGTTGAACAGAAAATGTTCTGGGCTGTCAGTGCCAGGACCCAACACTGAACCTGGTTTTTATCATTAGTCCGTTATACTCTGACAGAAGACACCAGTTGGAACACGACCTCATCTCATTACCTTGGCTGTATCCCAGGTTGAAGTCATTACAGCTAAGTTCTATACATTTCTATCAAATTTGCCTACTATAGATCGCTTACTGTTTTCAAAAACTACAGCTCCAGCTCCACTGTTAAAAGACACATCTTCAAGCCTATGACGTTTTCAAGAAGAACCGCATGCCCGTGTAAGAAAAAAGTCGGCTTCTGACATTTACAAGACCACACAAAAAGCCACAAGAGATTGAAGTACATTGTAAACAGTGTCAGAAAAGATAAATCTTGTGGGCTGTTGACAGCCTGTGCAGGAGATCACATAAGAGATCAGATCAATCTTAGGATCCAAGTTTGAACCACCAACAGTTTTCTGTGCTATAAGCATGAACCCCTGGAAAGCGAGGGGAAGATGACAACAAGAGACAAAAATGCAGACTATTAATTACAAAGCACATCCCAATAAAAGATCGTGTACATACTTTTCTCTGTGAACATAAACACAATTTAATAGGAAGAATAGCATTATTTCTGCCCACAGGAATTTTTTTTAGTCCTTTTTTTTTTTTTTTTTTTTATGTTCTGCTATAGTCTGTGGCAGTGAGCCAACTAATTGGTTCCTCTAGGGAAGGATTCTTCTAAGTTCCTCCGGTTGAGTTCACCAGAGTAGCTTGCACAGTGCAAGATCTATCGAGACACACAGTCAGGTGGAGGAAAGAGTTTCTGTATTATTTGGGGACTGATTTGAGATTTACAGATAGCAAGTGAAACCTTGAATTTAACAGGACATCGAGTAAAGTGTCATTATCAAATACAGAATGCCATGGTGTGGTCAGCCTATTATAGCTCTTGCACGGTCTTGCTCAGAACACAGTATACTGGTGACACCAACAAAAGTTTTCTTGAAAGTCTATCTTGGTTGAGACAAAATGAGGAATCAACAGTATCTGGAGCAGGCAGAACTTCACAGAGATCTGACAGAGAGCCACAATTTCTAAAAAAGATCCTCTATGTACAAAAAACTAAGCTCATCAAGAAAGACTTCACCAAGTACGGATTAGATATACCACGTACCGGCCAGCTACTAATACTGAGAATCACTGCTGTCAGAGAGATCTAGAAATTAATTTCCTCCCTGCTTGGAATTATCATTTCTCCTTTCCAGGGGTAACATCCCAAATCAGGATTCTGGACAGAGCAGGTCACAG
The DNA here is from genome assembly GCF_036417535.1 of Chlamydotis macqueenii. Lineage (NCBI taxonomy): Eukaryota > Metazoa > Chordata > Aves > Otidiformes > Otididae > Chlamydotis > Chlamydotis macqueenii. The sequence goes on from NC_141561.1 coordinate 9,737,015, forward strand.
AAAAGAATACCTAGTGCTATCATTTTTACAGCAGGAGTAGTTTATGTTCTTACTTTAGAGAGGAATTATTTTTACTGTGAGAGAACTCTTATATTTAATAAATGTAACCATATCCTCATCATGAAGTGATCACGGCAAAAAATCAACCTGGCTTGGGATTTATTTTTTCTCTGTTTTTGTAGGAAAATATAAGTTTAGAAGTAAAAACTCACATTAACAAGAAACAAACTTTCCAGCCTAGGCAGCATCAGCACAGCTTGAAAGCTGTGTAACAGTAGCACACAAGACACAACTTTTTGTGGGGTGTGCAGTTAAGTGCGGGTTTTCCTCAGGACCCCTCTACTAGAAGAGAAGACAGAGACAACAGGAAGTTTCCCCACTTCCTACAAGCTGGAATTTAGATGAAACTCTTACTTGCTAAATTCCTTCACCAACAGGAGGTTAGGAGATATTTAATGAAAAAGAAGCTTAACAGCCTTTATTTTCCCTATTTATCAAAGATACATTTCTGTCTGCAGATGAAAGTAAACCAACAAAATGATAATGACATACCAAGGATTCTCAAGATACCACATGTAACTGGAACACATCACGTGTTAGCTTAAACCTTAATAAAATGGAGAACTATGAGCACGCACGTGGTCAGTGTTGCTCAACAAATACACAGTAATAGGGTCACACATCAGAGCAATTTATTTTTCCACTAATATAGTTTTTAAGTGATATGAATGAAAGATGAATTATGCTTAAAGAAAGAACTCCAACTGGCTTTCATCTTATTAATATCCTTTTGATTCAGTGGCTATCTGCATAACTTACTCTATAAGCTTAAAAACAGACTGTAAGATATCTGTTCTATTTCCTAGTCTGGCAACATAAATTATCAGATTCTGAAAAGAGCTTAAACTTTAGTTTCTTTAAGCAGACGTTCCACAAAGACAGAATCCGACTCCATTTCAAAGAATTTAAAGAGTTTGTTTTGTGTTTTTCTTAAACGTGGATCAAACAATATTTAAAAATTCTATCATCCATAACATCACTCAATTCTTTAAAAACATCCATTTAAACTACTTCTCTGTGACTAACCATTTCAAAGTTAAATAAAGAGCCAAACAACAACAAAGAACCTTGTTGGAATTTTTATGCAAGTTCTATGGCCTTTTTCAGCAAAGTATCAATACGTCACAAAAGTTATTACCTGTACAACAGGAAATATATGAATGAAATCCAGTCCCTGGATCTGATGTGGTTCCAAACGATGAGGACACTTCATTTTTGGCAATACTGACACAATTTTTTCAGTTAAGGCACTATTATAAAAATAACAAAAACACACATGTATATATGCTACAATTTTCTTTTCTAAATTACAAATTATTTTTGCTAACACAGTTAGTAGTTAGAAGGTTCCCTCTAGTGGCTTCCATTGCATACAGCTGTGAAAAGCAATCAAATTTTCATTCACAAAATAGTTTTTACACTGTACTATACATATTATTAGTCTGTCAAGAGGCAATTAAACCCCTCTTGCAGGTTCCTAGCTTGTGATTGCATTTACAGGATTACACACAAAATTTTAAGATCTGCATGTCTGGTCAGACGAAACGCCCTTGTAAGATACATCTACAAACACCTTTGCATATTATAATGTATGCACACATGAAGAAACACTAGCTTCAAGAACAGTTATACTAAGCAAAAGACATGCACTCAAAGAAAGTTCAGAATCAAGTGTAAGGACTTCAAAATTTAGCAGAACTCCCAAAACATATCTTGACGTTACTACCGAAATTTTGTAAGTTTAAATAGAAATTACACCTAAAAACTAAATACAAGACCATATGAAGTGTACTGTGAAGTGAGTGAATTTGCTGGCAAGCATCTCATCCTACAGCTCAGGTAAGAGCCGTTAAAGTGAAAGGATCACCCTAACAGAAGGGATTCATCTGCAAGAACATCACGGTGCTTCCACTGAATCCCTTATTTCAGGACAAGGTTGTTTTTTTTTTTTGCTGCCAATGCTGTCAAGCACATTTTTAAAGCAGGTTTCAGCACTGAGGATGAACACAGTAGCGGGAAAACTAAAACCATTTTTCCATGAAGGAAAACAGTTAAGTGGTTCAGTACTGACCTCAGTGATATTCAGTACTGCCCAAATGGACAACTGATATTCTGGAAGAACAGAAGGGGAGCAAGAGATAGGAGACAGAGAGGAAAGTCTGGGAACACACTCTGAAAAGTTATAATTCTTAAGAGAAGTGCAAACTTTGACATAATTCTTATAAGGCAATTTCCACTATGACACCATACTAAGATTCTACAACATGAAAAGCGCAGCACTTCTCAGCACAATCAAAGCAAACACTTTTTTTTTTTTTAATTTATCTGATAGATGCAAGATCCTCCCCTAATGCATGTTTCCATGTTTATTTCAACCCAGCAATTAAATAATAGGACGCCATCAAAATCTCTTGAGAATAATACTGAGAAAACACAACTTATCCTTATCTTGAGAACATCACAGAAGCACTGAACCACCACCAATATAAACATTACGTGGACATCAAAACAGCCTATACTTGTGTGACTTCAAACACTTTAGATTTACAAATAAATCATTGTTGCTGTTTTGGGAGAAGCCCCGGTTTTTGTTTTGCCAGTTTTGCATCCAGTCAGTTGGAAAGATAACAGAACTTTTTCAGAACAACTTGAACTACTTCCTATCCTGCTCTTTTTAAAGATAACAAAGGTGGTAATTGCAAAAACTACCACCACCATCTTTGTTCCCAGTCTCTACTTCTGTGCACTTCACAGTGCTTTATGTAGTTAGTTACCTATACTGATCTGAGTGCCTCCCAGTTTAACGGCAATAACCACAAAACTTTATTTTTAGATGCGTTACATTGCTGATGCTAAATGACTTTCAAGAAAACAGGTCAGAAAGATGGTCTTTTCAACTGCAGTGAGAAAACAAGTCTCTTCATGCAATTGTAACCTGACAGGCTATTCCTACTTCCTGAAAAATTTAATTATGGTTCTTTTATCACAGAAATACATAAAGAAATAATGTAGTTTAGAATGTATTCCCTTTCTCAGCATAAACAATGTTTACAGCCTCCCTAATAGAGGAATTAGCTGGCTTATGAGCAAATTCCATGCATAAGAAATTGATCAAACCAAAATGCTCTCATTGGGTCACTATTAGGAATAAACTCCTTCTCCTCAGTATGGGGCCGGTAACTGTTTCGGCAACAGTGTCATGCTTTAAATTCTGTTTGACAATACCTACAATTCCAACCCAGAACCGTAACGAAGAATCAAAGGATATTTACACAGCAAAACTGCAGACATAGAGAACTTAAGGAAGGTCTTCTAATGTTGCACTCCAGTTTCCAACAGCGTGGTCTCCCTCTGCCCTTTGTTTTGGCCTCTGCATCATCCTCTTGTGCCAGCACAAGCATCTGTGCAGCTGCAGAGAGAACTGGATCCAGGAACTGATTCACGATAAAACTATTTTCTTTTTTTTTGGTAGGTTTTAATCTGGATCAGTTCCCGATCCAGTTCGATGTGGAGCCACATAAATCCTTTCACTGCTTAGTAAGGATATAAGAACATGGCAGCCCAAAATGGAATAGCACTGCCTTTTTTGGAATAAGCTTCTTTTTGGTTTTAGAGTTTGCAGAACTACTGTCAGAGCAACACAGAAACCAGTGTAATGTTTTGCAAATGTGTGGTCTTGAAAAGCAGGAAACTTGGACTAAGAATCCTTCTTAAAAACAAGCAAATATCAGGTAACTTCTCCCTCTCGCCTGCTGCTTCTTTTCCAAGAACAAAAAAAAAAACCCCACATTTGCCATTTAATCAACTTACATTTTTTGACCAATAGTAGAGTTTTCCTGAAACAATAAATCAACGTCGATATCAAAGCTGCAAGTAGTGATACACCACGTCATGCCGCCTACCACCTAGCAAAGGAGCAACAGCATGCTTAGTTCCACATTAATTTGAAGCAGTAAAACCAAATATATCTTAAGGGCTTTATTTATTTTAGAAACTAGAGCTTAGTATTTTCTCCTTCCTCAGTATTCTTATAAAGAGATTGATATAGATAGAATACATACATTAACTTGTGCATAAAATACACATATACAAGGAAATAGAAAACAAGTCCAAAGGAGTTAGCGACATGCTAAATTCCTCTCTTAGCTTTATGTATCAGTTTTGAAATGGCTCTCAGATTAAAAAAAAAACCCAACAGATAACATACTGTCGTGTTTTAAATGTCATGATCTTTAAAAAGTGACCATATCAAAATTTTATCAAGGATCATAATTTCTGTATTCATATATTTGCCTTTACACAGACCTTTGCTACAATTATTCTTTGCTTGCTGACATGTGTAACACCAAGTGCCAGGCACAGTATCAACACAGTAAAGGAAATCCCCAACTCTGCGGAAATCTCAATTTCAGGCTCAGTTCCTATGGATACTTCGGCATATTTAAACTCCTGTGCCATTTCATCAATTTTACATAAGTTATGTAATTATTTAAAGACAACCTTGCATAAACATATGCAAGATAACCTAAATGTATGCAAAGAACAGGGGAAAAGGGATTGAAATGTGGAATAACTTACCAACATCACACAGCAAATTAGGATACAAGGTTTTCTAACACATTACCCCTCTCACATTCCTGTCTGAAACAGTCAATCAGTATCCCTTTTATAGTAGCGGCTAGACTATTTTCAATAGCGATGCTCATTTTTATAAAGGTTGGGCATTGTCATGAAATGTAACTTTTCAATTGTATTTAGGCAAGTATAAACCTGATGCATCCATTTCTACACATAAATGCAACAATATTACATCCTAAGGCGGTCTCCTTGAAACTACTTTGTGTCTGTGTGCACAGCTCCTGAGCAGCTAAGGTCAGTAACACCAACCAGTTTGAAGAAACAAAAATTGTATTGCAAAGCAGGGCTGTGCTACGATCAAAGAAAGAGCAGAAAACAGAAAAATCCATTTCAAGGCTGCCATAGTTCTGTTTTCAAACCCTGGTTCAGGAATTTCTCCCAGAGTCAGCACTGAAACAATTCAGAAGTCTCTTTTCAACCTGAACTTTGCTCACTGACAGTATCACACACTTCCTGTCTAGGACAATGAAAGGTTAACTTACACGACATTCTAAAGATACGTAAAAACAGCCCAAAAATAAGCTCACTAGGCTAACAGTTCCTTTCTTACACAGAGCCTCTCAAGACAAATATTTCCTCTCTTCTCATTAATTAATACTTCTTTTTTAAATTACCATGCTATCTCCACATATCAAGTCTTTATAGCTATTCTAACTGCAGTTGAGAGAGACAAATTTCCCCATATACGATTCTAACCTAGGCCGTAACACCCACAAAAAAGCACACGGGCAATTAGCTTGCATCCAATTGTCTCCTTTAAAACAGGCCTGCTGCATAAAACTATTTTCAAGACTGAGGAGCTCCTATCTGTCTGAAACTGGGTCATTTGCAGAATTATTTACATAGGAAAGCCTTATGTGTTCCAAGTATTTTTTTTAATCACCCAAAACTGCTAAACAAACTTCTCATATATTTAAAAAAAGGTTTTTAAAAATACTGCATTGGTCTCACCTTGTCAAAGGGTGATAATCCTTTTATTCTTGCTCGAAAATACCCAGCAGCCACCAACAGTTCCAGAATTTCAGTCAACTTGATGTTTTGTTCCTCATCTTCTCTTGTTTCAACCTGACAAACAAAGAACGCAACACTAATTCAATGCTTCTCTTTCATTCTTCAAATGAACATTTTCCAAACCTTTACATAGACTACATATCAGGGAAAACTTTGACTCCCATTAGCAACTTGGTTGCTAATTTGAAAGACATTAAAGAAATTGGTAATGCATTTCACCCAGTTAAATACTTGAATCTGCTTTTGCTGTTCAAACTCCTGGTCCAGTGCTTGCCTCCAGCTAGCTCCTATTGCTGTAAGACAGTTAATTTATTCTCCATTTTGCACATTACATTCAATTTCAGTGTTCAAAAAACTCCACACCTCACATTAAGGCTTCTATAATCTAGTTATAAAAACAAGAAGGAAAACTCACGTGGAATTCCACTTTTTGGGCCATGCAATTTTAAGCAAACTCAAAGCACGGCAGTAACAAAAACTGAACTCTTACAGCCAGCCTGGATTGTTTCAGTGCCCCAAAGCCTCCCGGCACAGCACCTCTAAGAGCTTTTGTTCCCCCCTGACAGGGTGAAACCCCAGGGCTCCAGGACTGTGCATGACTTACCAGAGGCACAGAGCACCCAAACCCCTCAGCCCTAGGCCGGAGAGCTGGCTCACAGGGCCTCAGGTCTCAGGCTCAGTGGCTGCAGGGACCCACCGATACCCCCTCCCCTCCCCACCCCACCTCCCTCTTCCCCAAAATCTTTTCGACAGTCACCTCCTCCTCTCCTCTCCCTCCCAGGGAAACCTGAAAAGCTTCGCAGAAGGGACAGGGAAACGCCGTGGTGCACAGAAGGTGACCTACACCGGCCCCACAGGGCCTCCCCCCGGACCGGCCTCGGCTCCCCCCGCCACGAGGGACCCCGCGGGCCGCAAGGCGGGAGGGGTGGGGCGCAGGGCTGAGCCCACCGTACTGCAGTGACCCTCCGGATCCCGGCGCGGCCCCGGGACGGCGGGTAAGGAGAGGAGGGGAAGGAGCAGGCAGGGAGCCCGGGGAAGCCGGGGTGCAGCGGGGCCAGAGGAACGGCAGCCGGCCGCGCATCGCCAACGCCGCTCTGCCCGGGGCTGGGGTCGGGGGGGAGCTGGGAGAGACCTCGCTACGGTACCTCCTGGGGGGCCTGGTACTCCTGTCCCCTGGGGACCACCATCGCCCTCCGTCTCCGGCAGCCTGCGCCCAGCCGCTCAGCCTGTCACGTCCGCTCTCCCCCCCGCCCGCCGCAACGCCAAGGCGAAGGGGTGTTTCCAGCAGGCGGCTGCCGGGTTCCCCCGCCCCCGCTCAATGGTTCGCCCGCACCCTCCTTGCGTACAAGCGCATCCGGGCCGTGCCATTCACGGCCAAAGGGGTGCGAGGGAAAGAGGGCGGGGGCTGCGCGGCTCCCCGGCGGCTCATGTGACCGGCTGCATGCAGCGCAACCGCCGGAGCGCCGTCCCGCCCCCGCCAGTGCCCGCGGGCGGCGCCCCTGGGCGCTGCCCGAGTGTCCCCCGTGCCCACGGCCGCTCCTGGCCCGCGGGGACGGCCCCTCATAGCCCCTCTCCGCCCCTGCCCGCGCCCACCGGTGCCGGGCACTTCCGCTCTGCTTCACTGGCGTTCGCCCTTCTCTTTTTTTTTCCCTCCTCCTTCTTCTTTTTTTTTTTTTTTTAATTTTGCAAGGGGACCTGAGGCCTCTCGCCGTCATGGAGGACAAGTCACGGAGTGCTCTGTGACCTGGGAGATGCCTCACGGCCTCTCGTGCCCCGCAGGGCACTGACACTCCTCAGCAGCAGCTGGTGACCCAGCAGCTGAGGGGGTTTAACAGTATTTTTTTCAGTCCTGCACACAGGTCCCATGCTCAGGAACCTTAATCCGGAGCTATCTCTGCCTGCTGGCAGCAGGTCCCTCATGGGGCCCGTGTCCTGAGCGCAGGCCAGTTGGGATTGCGAGCAGCAGTTTGCTGGCCGGGACTGGGTGTGCTGGAGCTCGGCCTCCCATCCCACCGTGTCTGCCAGCACCGGGCAGGCCTGCCATGCAGTGGGTGCAGGTTGGCAGGGCCAGGGGCTGGGAAGCTGCACCCAGATACCAGTCGCTCACTAACACCCCGCTCCGGTTCCGCCACACTTTGGACTTATGAATAAAATGACACTGATGCACAGGGATTTACTGGGTGATAACAGCCTGGTAGTAAACTAACCCACAGCTTGGAGGCAGAGTAGCCTTTCTTGTTGACGATGGCCTTGGAGATACCTGACAGTGGTCTCTTTCCAAGTCTACCCCAGGCATTCAGTTCCTAGGCTCTTTGCCATGCACAGAGCATTATGAAAAATAAACTCCGCGTTAGGCTGTGACTAGAGACATCCCAGGAGGTGAAGGAATAAGAAAAGCCAGGGGAGAAGGTCATCGTCTTCCATTGGAAGGCAGCAGAGCAGGCACCAGCCAGACCATACCAACTGCTGCCCTGACAGAGCGATCAAACCAGTAATAATAAAAGCAAAAATATGCCAGACTGGCACAGGCCACGTACTGGTGTAACCACAGGCCACGTCTTAATTAGAGTTGCAGAAAACTGTTATGCAGCCCCAGAGGCCAACATGCTCACCAGAGCAATACCAGGCTTTCTGCTTTTTGTCTGCCTTCTCCTCACAGAGAACTGTACGGCTCTAATTTGATCGTCATGGAGAGGAAGACTGAAACAAACAAACAAAAAATGGGGACAAGAAGAGGGTTGAAACAGAAGACTGTTAGGAAGGAATGTATGTGACCTTCAGACACAGGTTGTAAGATAACTACTGAAAAGAAACATCAACTTGGAAAAAAGCTTCCTGAGCCATCATATGGCCATAAAATTCCTTTTCAAATACGTAAAAGAAAAAGAATAAATAAAAAGCCAAGGGCAGTATAAACTAGGGGCTTAAGAAGTAACTGTGTATCAGACAAGGTAGGGATCAAACCTGCCCTGGAAAATTAACTGTTTCTTTGACTTTTTAAAACACAGTAATGAAAAGGAGAGAGGTAGGGCTAATTAACTCCTAGGGACTTTAACTTGTGCAACTGGCACCCAAAATCACAAAGCTGGCTTAAAATGATATACTTACAGAAATGTAATGGGTTCTTTTAATTTGCTTTATGTCTATGCAACCACAAGGACTGAAACATTTTTCTCATTTACGGCGAGGCTGGAATTTTCCTTCACTAGGTATATGGTTAGGAAATGAAAAGGAAAGGCATGAAAATACAAAAATATATTTTTGTTGTTGTTGCAACTCATCTCTGATGACTTGAACCTCAATAAAATACTCCACAAAGGCTTTGCTTCGCAATACCTAATTGTGATGCAAATTCACCCAGTTATCCAGACAGAGCTGTTGTCCCCTATGACATGTGGATAATCAATCTTCTAAATACCAATTAGGTTTTTAAAAAGTCCCAAGAGGGGTACTGTCTGAAAAAGAAAAACCTCCATTCTCTCAGATCTTTAGATTTTGTGCTTGCAATTACCTAACAGTTCCACTTTAGTCTTTGTTTTCCCTTCCCTTGCTCTATTTTGATCTGTGAAGGTAAGCTCTGGCTCTTGGTGCAGCTGCTTTGAACAATCCTGTCTTGATTTTTCAGTTTCCTTAATCTCGACCCCATGAAGCTGAGCTAAAGAGCTTCCTCCATTTTTGTAACCACAGGATTTATTTCACTGTTCAGCCTGGGCTTCTGACAACAGCAGACTTGGTCACCTCTGAAAACGTAGCAATAGCTTTCACTGTATCTTTTAGCATTTGATTTTTCTCATAATAGGAATTAAAATGAGATGTGGTTATAACAGCACCAGCAAGGGATCCACTCTTTGTTGGGCATGCACAATTAGATAAATAAACAGATAGACTTAGGTAATTTTCCCATGCGCTCTATGCTGAGGAGGCCTAAAAGACAGATTTATTTCCATAAATTCTGCCTGATAGTTAAAATAAAGATAAAATAATTATAACTCCCTGTGTAATGGTCCTTCGTACAGAGTCCTTTTGTTAGGGTACAATGTTCTTTTATGTGTACCATAAAACAAAGTGTCATGATCAGATCTTGGAGGAAATGGAAAGGATCCCAGTGATTGCATTGGACTATGGACCTCATAATGCCATGATTGCATCTTCTGAGTTGTGTTCCTAATTTCAGGAGAAGCTGAAGCCAACTGTAGGGGACTTAACCCAAGCCTTCCAAAGTCAGTATTAATTTGTACATTGTTTTCTGTGGCACACACCTTGCATGAGCTCTGTTTTCAACCCCTTTTGTTGCCTGTCAGCTCCAGCACAGAGGTCATTTCCATTCTGATCCATGAATGGAAATGAAATTATTCCTGCCATGAAGATTTTTATCTAGATTTCTGGAATTAGGAAGACTGTCAGGCACAGCAGCAGTATCTTCCTCTATGTATTTACTCTTCTTTATTTGTTGTCTTGGTTGTATCCCACCTCCTTACAGATATTCAGCCCTCCCTTCATTCTATTGCTTGAAATGTAGTAGGCATGAGGAACCATTCAGTAGGCAATTGCAAATTCCCAATTATCATCAGTGGAAGTGAGACTCCGTGCACTGTGAAATGAAAAAGTCACAGACCTGTTACAGTAGCCATTGCGTTAGAGGCTGCAGCAGACCATTACATCCCATCAAACAGCCTGATACGTTTTGCAAGCTATAGTGCCCTTTCAGCAATCACATACAACGTTAAATAGTGATGTTTTAAACATGCCCACTATCACCTCCATTGATGACATCTAGAAAGTACAGTCTAGCCAAGATCCTATCCAGTCTCTCCTCTGAATGATTCCTATTCTCAGCATTTAATAGTTTAAAACATACAGGGAGACAGGAAGACATTTTCCTGGGAAATGACGTCTGTGTCATTTTTAATATTGTTCTGTTAAGATTTGCAATGTTAACACAAACATTTTTAGCTCACTTACCAAACAGTTAGGTCATCCCAACCAAACCCAAGGTAAACACAGGTAAAACAGGTGGGAATAATGGATGAGAAAAGAGAAGGAGCTACTGTTTATGGTCGCCTTCTTGGTGATGTAGTTAGCAAAGGGCCACACCATAGTTCCTTTTTTTAAGCAGGAGGAAGAGGAAATACTTTATTGCTTGTGGAATTTGCAGAGAACAAGACAGTCCAATGGTGAAAATGCTGATGTTCTGGTCAGAAAAAAACCACAGCTCCCTCATGGTGTACATGACAGAAGTTGATAAAATTGGTGGCTGGTCCTCTCTATGATTTCATCCATGAAAGCTTTCTCAAAGCAGTCTGTCTGGAGAATAAGAGAATATTATAACTAATTTTCTGATTAATACTAAAGTTTTTACCAGAGTTCTCTTTTGCAGTGTCATGATTTTTGGTCACATCACTCAAAAGACTGTGGTCAGAGTATTCAAGTAACTAGTCATTTTGGGTACTTCGATTTTTGAGAAACTTTATGAGAGGCTTGATTTTCAGAGTCCCTACTGTGCCCTCTTTGAAATTCAGGCTACCAAGGAGTTTCTTGGTTTCTACATGGGTACACATTGTGAAGTCCCACAAGGACAGGCATAGTACACCCTGATGCAGAGTAATTACCCTTAGTGAAGTTTATTGGGGACAGTGCCCTTACACGTCTTCTCTCCTGAAAGTCTGAGGGCAGCTGTTGCTGTTACAACAAGAGAAATTAATCTACGGGAGAATGAAGTGGGATTTTCTGACTCACATATCATCCATGGAACAACTAATTAAGTCTGAGTCATAGAGCCTTTACTTGAGAAGGTACAAAGAAAATGAGAACAATTGCACTGTAACTGCATCACACAGTCCTCGATTTGGGCCAGGATATTAAATTTCAGATAGCAGCTGTGTCTGTGATGCTAGCACCAGGAAGAAATGTTTTGTTTCATTTTTATATTTAGACTGAGCAAATTTGATTTGGAATTGTTGGAAAACAAAAAGCGCAGGAACTTATACTTTTAAAAGGTAAAACTTCTCCAAATAGAATCATGCTTTAAGCTTTATTTAATGTTCGAAGAACAAAGGAATATAGGCTGTTGGATCAGTGGCTGTCTTGGAACAAATCCTTACAAAGGGGCAGAGAGGTGTATATTTTCACTGTGGCTTTTTTAGGCAAAATATATGGATTTAGACTTTACCTTCTACGTGTCATAATAGTATGGCACATCCTTCAGTTAAAATAGCTGTAAGAATGAACAGTTAAGTGCTCCGATGGAGCCAGATAATCTGAAGCAGTTAGAGACTTCTGACAGGTACGCTTCACTCCCAAGAGAAACACAATCTAAGGTGGAGGAGTTTCTCTGGCTTTTCTTATTCTATGTCAATTTTTGTAAAAGAGAATTGAAAAGGCAAAGAAGTAGTAAGAGGAACAAGAGAAAATATCAGCGATGTAGAGGTAGAAAAGACAGAAAAGTAGAGATACAAGGCAAGCAGTTGAAGTGTACCCTCGAACAGAGCTAAGCAAAAAGGAAAATTGGCTTAAGAGTGAGTGGAAAGGCAGATGAGGTACAGAACAAAGACATTCCTGCTTACCTGATTCCCATTTTATTCAGGTAAATAGGACTTGGCCTTTTCTGTGAATTATAAGCATTGCATCAACAATTATTTCGCTTCATTGACTTTAAAATAATCTACAGCTTTTTTTGATGAACAAATCTGGATGAAAACTGTTAACATTTATAAATCCTCCATTTTTTTCCTATACTACTATCTCATTGTGACACTAATAGCACACCTTTAAGATATCCAGGAACGCTTACAAGATGGTCTACAATGCAGCTTCCCTGCAGAAGAAATTAGCTGTATACCGTGTGGGTAGATACGGAGTTTAACTTGATTAATTTATACATGTATCCGTCCTGAAATGAAACTGTCCCACAGAGCGATCTGGCTTAGGAATTTTAGCCTGACAGCAACTTAACACTAAATGAAAAGTAAACCTTGCTAGCATTCAGTCTGTTCCCTCCATCTTCAGACTACTTCTAAGCGGTGGATTCTGGCTAATCCAAAACTGCCATTAGAACAACATATCTTTTTAAGAATCAAATCTGGTTTACGGTAAGGCACACCCTTTGACAAATGGTGGAAGAGCACCATCTGGTGACACCAGGCACATCATTATATTCTGCTGCCATTAGAAAATATATTTGTGGTATACAGCCTGTATTCTGGAAAGCCTGTCTCGATGTGTTCTAATATGTTTTAATCCATTGTTCGATTATGCCTAAGGAGTACAAGAGTGAACCTCCGGAAAACAAATCTGAGCTGACAGTGACCCTCTCTCTAGTGTCCTTTAAATCACTGAGAAGTTCTTGTAATTTGAATCAAACATTTTCTGAATTGTTCTGAGCCATTTTTTTTTTTAGGTGGCTTTGGAGCAGATTTTATGGGCACCATGAAATGCAGTCCCAAGTTTTATTGCACTGGACACCTCAAGGTTTTTCTGTGTGTGATCCAAGTGTTTTCTTACAGTGTTCAAGAAACTTGGCTTAGCTATCTTTTCAAAGATTTTCTTTTTCCACAGAAGCAATTATTAAGAAAAATGAATTACCTTTTGCCATTCTAGCTATTCACAGGTAAGGGAAAAGGGTGGTTCTTAACTTGACTATTATTTGCAAATCATAGCTAATTTCAGCACAAATTGAACCTGAATATGCTAACAAATAAAATACATGATTTTTCTGAATAGCTTCTTTTTCACAATGGTGATGGCACCCGTTTCATTAAAGTTCAAGGGCAAATTAACGTGAGCTTAGTTAGGAATTAATAAAAGCAGTTAATAATTATAATAAGCTTAGAAAACATTTTGTGGAATTTTAGTCTGCAAAGAACTAGTTTTCTAAGGGTGGGTTTTGTCCAGATTAACTCACACATCAAAAGCTGTTCAAAACCCCTAAACCTCAGGGAACCTTGCCAAAAATTAGATAAAGGTCAAGAATGTGGGAATCATGTAAGTTCTTGACTCTTAGGTGGGACTCAAGTATATAATTCATGAAAAACATGGTCATGATGTTTTCAGATGAACCTGGCCCACATAATATTGATTTAATTTTATATTTCTTAAGATACTAAAGCATTACATCTCCTAAGTGTAAAGATAATAATCAGAATGTCACCTAGCATTAAACTGTGCAGCATGTCTGAATATGTCTGCACAGAGTGTATGGTGATTATCCTGAAAGAAGCCCTGCTTCCTCCCAGCATCTCACAGCAGTGGGATGGTAAATCTTCAGCCTGTGATGCCACCAAAAAGTGTTAAATTTCTTTCAATGTTGAACACACTGTACCAGAAACACCCAACTGGTAAGTCTATTGTGCAAAGAGGAATATTGAGGAAGATTGCAGTAGTTGATGAGTTGGAGAAAAATCACTCATACTAAATGGTAACTTAGAAAACAGGTCCATTATTGCCCAAAAGAATGAATGAAGAAAAAGCTACATCTCTAAAAGCTTTAGCTTCCAATTTGTACGAGACTTCTAAGGCTTCTTAGATGGCAAGGAGTTAAAAATAGGAGGAAAGAGAGGCTCAAGTCCAGAAGATCCAGGCTGTAGCTCAGTTGTTAAAAAGCCACCTAGTAGGGCTACATTCACAGTAAAGGCTCAAATTCACTGCTCTCTGCAGCTTGGAAGAAACTGTCTCATGCAGAGACAATAGGCAGCCCACATTTCTGTCCTTTCTAACAGCAAAACCAGATGTCCATTCTGGCCAGAAAGGTGTGTGTTGTTCACAACTGAGACTCAACTTCAGTAGGGGTTCTTGCTTTTAGGATCAGATATCTGCAATTCAGTCTTGCCAAAGATCTAATGTCACATGCCACCAGGGAAGGAGTCCTCTTTGGCAGGTGTTCCAGAAAAGATTATTTCCTTTTCTACATGCCAGAGAGTGATACTATTGCCATGATCTTGTGCATCTGATGTCAGTCTTGTCGCAACTCGGTTTGGGAACAGCCATGGATGCACGCTCTATCTTTATACTGCACATCCTGCTCAGTTGCACTCATACAGGGAACATCAGCTATCAGTGCTACCTGTTTTTTTTTCCTTCTCAAGTAGTATCACAAAGGAATCAACTGACTTGAGCTTGGATCTCTCTGAAGATGTTTTGTTGCTAATTAAAGGATGGGTCATTTGAAAAAGAAACCACCTCTTGAGTTTGGCATCATCAGTGTTCCTAAACAATGAACATTAAAAATTCAGTCTCCATAAATAATGTAATCAACTTAAATCAGGTGGTTTAATATCTCTAAATCATATATCAATATGAAGGTTTTTCCATCTGCTTTTTTGGCTTTTGTGCCCTTGGAGAGGTTTTTTTCCCAGCAACCACAAAACGAAGAAAACCTTTCTTGTTTGTTTCTTAATTAAAACAGAGACTTTCACCTAATCTCTCGATTCCAGGAGCTGGGCTTTAAACAAACATCAAATATTGCAAGGCCCATAATAAAAATAGGGAGAATTGGCAATGCCTTATTACACAGCTTCACATCCTTTATGCAGGGCCACTTAGGATAAAGATTTACCTCTAAGATTGTTAGTATTTTCTTATCAGTCAACTCAAAAGCAGCAGTTTGGCTGACTCCAGTGACTGTGTTAGATTTTTTTTATAGTTCAAGGCTAATGAGGTCTTTTTGTTGTAGAATTCTCTTAGCAATTTCTCCACTGGCTCCAGTAGTTCATATTCTAGTGAGTTTGAAAGGCTGGAAGTAATATGTTTGGCGTTGTACTGCATATCCCCAAAGCACGCCCTCTTATCAGTGACTATGCCTTCTAGAAATGGAAGATGGAAAAGTATGCCTTAACTTACATAATTTCTGAAATGAGGAAAAAAGTTCCTGCAGATACGCAGACACCTGGGCTATGCCGTAGGCTGTTCAGTCTGGTTTGTTCGGAATGGCTATTAAAATCACAGCTCACTCACAAAGCAGGCATTAAAAGCTCCAGCAAGCTCTGCTTCCCACTGCTGCCACCCTGTTTCTTGGGATCCGTATTACCTTTCCTTTGTATAAGCATCAGATGTGCATCTACCTCTTCTCTTCTAAATCTGCCTCTATGTAGGAAATACAAAGCTTCCTATCTCTTGTTGCCGCTCTGAGGACTTACTGGTGCCCCTTCAGCACCGTACCGCTGGCTGCAACGACCTGTGACTGTAGAGACTTGGCTTCTCTGATTGAAACTTTTTGTAAACTAAAATGCCATCCTGTAAAACCATCCGTTGCCTGCAGATGGACTTAGCAGAAATTGCATCCTTGCACTCTGGGAAGCCAAGGGCTGGTGGGGAGCTGTGCAGTGAGCTTGGAGCAATGCTATAAATTGGCAGTTCAGCACGGTCCCTCTGGAGCAGAAATGATCAAATCTAGTAACTGCTTCTAGAGGGAAATGCAGTTGCTTCCTTTAGTTCAGGACTTCTAAAGAGAGAATAATTAACCTTTTACCTTAACTATTCTTCTGCTGAGCTTAGACACTTCTCTGTCTTCATCTTTTCTGGCTAGACTCGCTCCTGGCTCCCTTTCTACTGCAGATTTAAAGAAAAACCTGACAATGCATTTTCTTTTTTGTCAGTCTTTGCTTCCCTAGCTGGCTGCCTTGTAGTCAATCCTTCTATACTTCTCCCTTTGTATAGCAGAAAAAATCTTGCAATTTTTGATTTAGAAAGTAAAATGAAATGAGCTGCATATGCTATGTGAGAACATCACATCAGGAGTCACCTGCCTTTATTTCTGAAAGCGTCTGTGAAGTGAAGCAGCATGCTTTACAGTTGCTCAGAGAAAACAGGTCTGTGCTGACCTGTGAGAGAGAGAAAAGCCAAGTCTGCTTTCAGGAAGATAAAGGGAACTGGAGGTTCCAAATTAAGATGGCAAGCAGTGTTTTTCATGCCATGCATTAAGTCAGAAGTACCAGTGATTTCCCATTAACTTGCCAGCAGAGACAGAATTTCAAATGTTGAGCCAGTTCTGAAGGGATTCTGGTTTATGAAAGTCAGCCTGCATATATGCTGGGTGGTTGTGTGAAAAAGTGGATGTTCATAGGGGAACATCCACTCATTTCATAGGAGAAACCAAAGAAAAGAAGAAATGCATGGTGAAAGGGTTAAAGTTAGAACAATTATTTTAAAAACTTTATGGAGAAATAAAACATAAAGCAAAAACTCCCCACATCTCCAGCGTTTGACCTTGGTCAGCTCTAGACCAAGCTCTTTCCAAAGTGTTTTACTTAGTTCTTTCATTTTGAGAGTATTTTGTTCCATGACTCATGGAACTTCATGGTCATGGAGGTTTTTTTGGGAGACCTGAACATGAATATGACCGTTAATTTATTCAGTCCACCAGAACACACTCTGGTGCTACCAGGTAACTCAATGCTGGAGAATATATTTTCATGCAAATCTGGTTGCCCTGAGAGATGCTGTTCTACTTGAGAACTGGCATGTTGGTGTTCCATTCTGATGCTTCTTCACTGAATTCCATATCAAATTCACTCCATTTATAAGGCGAAATAAGATTTTTCTAACGGCCAGGTCTGCACATAACAGAGTATCTGAAAATCGAGCTACATTTTTTCTGCCATATAGTTCATAACTTGGCTTTGATAGCAACAGATATTCTGAGATCAGGACTGAACAGCAATTTTATTGCTAGGGCATAAGAGGAGAAAAGACTGTATCTTGCTTTTTCTACAGCTGTATTGATTATCAAGCCTTTTAGTAATTAAAAAAAAAATCAGAAAAGCAAGGAGATTGTACGTGTTGCCATGGGGAAAGACTTAATACTAGAGTAGTAACCTGCTTCTGAGAAGAGCCTATCCCTGACACTGCAGAGTCAAAATATACTATATTTAATGAATTTATATAACTGTGTAATAGCATCATTTATCTTTCAAGGCCATCAGATTAACTGTCTAAACACAATATTTAGGTTAATCTTCAAATATCACTTTAGCTTGCACAGTAGTTTTACTGACAGCCTCAGCCAAAGCCTACTGAGGCCAAAGTAAAGTTTTCTGTTGCTTTGTATTGAATCTGAATTAAATCATTGAGTCAAAGCTGTGTAAGTGTACATAGGAAGTGATAGAAAATGCCTTGCTTTTACAGACTTCCTACCTTCAACTACATCCAGTAGTGACAGAATATTTTCCACTTTTAACATCTTTTCCGTAATCAAACTCTATGGTTTGAATTCATAGTTTTTATATATAGCCCTGGGTTGGTTTTGTTTTTTTTTTTTCTGGATGCAACCCATTATTCATACTGAGTGTACTTTTATTTGTTAAATACAGTGAAAATGCCAGCATCAAGTAATTAGACTGGAAGGAACTACCTGACATACTGAATGACAAGAGGTGATCATCCATCTGGTCCGGTCCTCTGCCTAATGAACTGCTGGTGCTTCCATTGCACAGAATGAGAGATGGTATAATTACTGATTACTTTTCAAGCTGTTCTTCTAGGTTCTTTGAAGCTAGGTGGAAAAGACGGGATTTTCCAGGCTCTGTTTGAAGGAACATAGGGCAACAGTGCTGTGAAAAGCAACAGGAGGCAGGCTTTCTCTCTAGAGTAAAAGATGGAGGAAGATGCAGAAGGGGAAACGCGCACAAGGAATGACAGCATTGCTGAGGCTGGCGTTGCTGGAGTCTTCACAAGATGTGACAGTGATAAAACGCTCCCTTGGGCAGGGTATAAGCACACACAGGATGGCATCAAGCAGCAGTACGGACTAGAGGCCAGGCTTGTTTCAGATTTAATCAGTGGCCATATTAACATTTAATTTAGTAGGAGCAGAGCATCTTCCAGTCTATTGGAAGAACTCCTAGCAATGGTAGCCGTAGCATAGTGTCGCCTGGACACAAGCCTTATGGGCAAATATATCCCTCCTGTCCCTTACAGCACGTTAAAAGGTGGAAGAGTTAAAAGTGCTGTGGCAACACTGTGCCCATCACAGAGATTTCCCAGGCCTGCGGTACAGGTTCTTTCCCTAACAGCAGATGGCAGTGAGGTTAAACAAATGGGGGAAATAGCTCCGAAAAGGTGGTTTGCCCGCAGAGCTCCGTGCATATTCAGACCGTGCAAGGTTCATTTCCAGTGCACAGATCACCCGTGGCACATTCAGGTAGCAGAAAATATTAATTCATCCATCACTGTTCATAATCCAAGTCATGTTTATTTTGTTTGTGATGTTTTTAGTCATAGAAACAGTAGAACAGATAGAATCTGCTATCTTTTCGTTCTTACATCTGTATTTAAAACCCATGCATATCTGAACAGATGAGGATGAAGCTCAGTTTCAAGTGAGTAAACTTTTGTTCTTTATTATGGATCTTGTGCTGCATCTGGGAGAATGAAGATATATCAGCATGGGTTGCTTTAAAACTTTTATAATGCTTTTTTTTTTTTTTTTAACCTCAAAAAAGCTGTGTGACAGCGTTAATAAGATGTGGGTTTAAAGCCACAAGAACAAAGAGATTGAGAGTAAACTTTTACAGCCCTGCCTCGCACTTTGAATTAATCTTACTTCTGGTGGAAGGATAGAAGGGGGGGATGGTTGTTTTCCAATTTCCAGCAGGCAAATGATGGAGATGTCAGTATAGATATTTGATTATAACTTTTAAGTTCCTTGCCTGAATTAAAAAGGGATTAAAAGATATTAAGCATGTCTACTTAATGTCATTAGCATCTTAGTTCCATAGCAGTATCATGAAAAAACCATGCTTGCGGAGCTTGTGATTTTGAATCAGATGCTTGACCATCCAATACAATATCTATTTCCCTTATTTACTGCTCAGCACTTAATCGACCTGAGGAGACCCAGCAAGACTCTCCCTCCATCACATACTGAGGTAATTATCAATCTTGTACGATTATGCAAAGCACTTGAAGAGAGCCTTGCACAGGGCACTCCAGGCCTAGATCTTCATTTCAAAACCTCTTCAAGACATTAGCAAACTCTGGCTGAAGCCCTCAGCTACTAACAGTGCTGATCTGAATGTCAATACTGCAAGAGTAGAAGGAGAGGAACCTTTCTTGTCCCCTTATTTTAGACCGTTAATGCTCTGCAACACCGAGCTGGAGTCTGCAGCCCTGTTCCTATGGGAGGTATCAGGCCAGGTATCTCAGAGGAGAGAGGGCTCCAGGGCTGCTTTCAAGAGTTTGATTGCCCTCATGGTGGCATGCATAACTACAATATTTTCTTTTCCAGCTCATATTTACACATGCTATAGTCTGAATAGGCTTTTAGTCTTCCAATTAATTAGAATTTTTGGTTAAAAAATGAGCATGACACCCCAGTACACATAACACGCAAGGACAGAAGTTTCAATCAGTTGTGAAGAATCAGCCCTTCTTCATCTGTCAATCAGTCCATGCGCAAAATGCACAGAGCATCAATTGCTTTTTAGGTTATTTACTGTGACTTATGTATCTGCCAATAAATCTAAAATACAGGTCAAAGAATATGTAGCTCAAGTAAATCCATAAGTGTAGCAGAAAAGCTTCACTAACTACCTCCGATTGCCAAAGCTGAGGTCATTTCCTTGTTGTGAAAAATACTGAGGTCCATAAATTATTTTTATCACCTCTGGGGCAATGCAAACAGCTTCCCACAGATGCTGAAAGTATGATATGTTTTTTATTTAATATCAGAACACCACTTTTACACAGCTCTTAAAATATGAGGTCCAAGATTCTGCTTGTGCTTTAAGGCCCCAATTCAGCAACATATTAAAACAGATGCTTCAGGTCCTGACATTAAACACGTGCCAAAGTTCTTTGTTGCATAGTCATAGATTGCTGAATTGGAGCCTAAAGGCTAAATCTTTTTCCCATGAAACTTAGAATTTTCCTTCAAGGAAAACAAGACATTTATTCAAACATGATATAAATACACATTAAAAACATTTTTAAAGGCTTGTCTTTCGGCGATCACTAGGTGAGCAATAGCTCTGGAGGTAAACCTTGGATTAAAGTTGATGTAACATTTTTTACAGCAGTTGAACTGATGTTTATTTAGGATTTAGTTAGCATTGTTTCCACAAAGAAAATAAAAATATCTTGAACATGTAAAGAACATAAGTATGAATGGTGAACATCCTACAGAGAACTTTGGAGAAAACACCACTGAATTAACTTACACTACATTTGTTAAACATGAGCAGCTCTAATAATGACATTTCATTTAACAATGCCCTTTGTCTTTTCAGTTCATCAGTTACCTATTTCAGTAATGAACTGCAGTCATACCATTCTGATTTTCTGCTAATGTAAAGGCTGAGATCACTTCACTTGCAGTGGAGCGTGATGCTATTATTCTGTTTGTGGCTTGGAAAAAAAGCTATAGAATATATCACAATTGTAATTGGCTAACAAATATTAAAGTCTGTGATTGGTAAGGATACCAATAATTTAGTTTAGCTTTTAATGGGAACAAGTAAAGTTATAAAAAAAAAAAAAAAGAAAGAAATGGTTGAAAATGCTCAGCATATCTATTTCACGAGCACAGCAGTAAGTATTCAGCGGGGGAAAAAAATGAGCCACGCATGAAACGTTATTTTAATTTTTTATCAACAGTCCAAGCATAGAACTTAACAGCAACATCTTCAGTTAGGATGAATAATCTCAGTCGCAAAAATAAAATGGACTTGCCTGCACTAGTTAAGGAGGATTTTCTAAAGAACTAGAGGAAGTAAGATTAAGTGGGTAATATCCCACTTTGCACTGTGTAAATACAAGACAGATAAAAAATATCATATGTCTACTTGATATGATCCATAAGTCTTACGAGGGGTAATGGAGCCTACTTTCACTCATTTGGCTACCTGTTTTTGGGGTTTCTTAAATTTCAAAGGCTTCTTCATTCCCTTTCTAGCTGCAAGGGACATTTTAACCAGGCTGCTGTATTCACTTTTCTATTCACCGTGATCCATTCAAAGTATTTTCAGAGTCCACCAAAAACATTTAATTAGCAGAGACCGGTGTCCAGCACTTTATAGTCTTTTCCCCACTGAACCAAATCTGCCCGATTTACAATAGATCTTTGGAAAACCGCTTTTTACCGTGTGCTGCATCTATAGATCTCTCTCAATTACCCACAGTAAATTTAGGCATTGTACAAGAGCAAATTTTACAGTCCATGAAGAGATGAAGTGAAATCTAGATGAAATTCATTGTGACAGATTCTCAGTTAGTGCCCTGATGTGTCTGTATTACAGAAGATAGACATTCTATTAGCATGGAAGCTCCCATAATGGACTGTGAATCATTTCAGGTAATAGAGATGCCAACTGGAATGACTGAAAAGCACTATTGAATTCCATTAGAGCTCTTTGTTTTTAAATCAGTCATTTCTTTGTGAATATCCAACTATATACTTCTTGACCCTAGCTGCGAGTAATAATTGTGAACTAATATTACAAAACATTAATCTGAGTTACTGTTCAATTAACGTTTCTGTTCGAGGGTTATTTTTATGCTGCAAATGTGAAGGAGACTGTGGCTTGTATTACAAATATGTATTTGACTTGAGCTAGTGCAGAATGCAATTTTCAGTTATATTTCTGTCTCCACTGTATTCAGTCTCATCTCATTAGCTATAAAAAGACTCGGGTATTGGCTTTTCTTTTTCCGAAGTCATCCTACCAGAATAAAATAACTATAATCAACAAATCTATAAAGATAAACATTTTTATAAGGGATGCCACAAATAGTCTTCTTTCATTTAGGTGCTTGGTTAATTATCAGCACAATAACTAACACCATATCCTGTTACCCAAACAGCCCCACCTTATCTATCAATCATGTATGATTTATCAGACTTGATAATTGCCTGGATAATTAACATAGAATTTAGGTTTAGCCAGTGTGCTGAAACCTCAGAAATGCCTGCATAATTGCCATTTGTGTAGTAGATGAAGTTATGAATAATTCTTTTTCACATAAATATGAAGGCTGGATTGCAGGCAGCATGTATTTCCTCACCCATTGCCATTAATGCAGATATCATGTCATACAAGTGCTATGGCATTGTCACATGTTAACTATATGATAAAATAATTAAAATGCATGTCTATAAAAATAAGGGAAAAATTTTTCCCTTTGTTTGTAAGTCCTGCACGCTTCTTTCATGAGAAAGTACAGAAGGAAGATTGAAGGAAAATTAGTCTACTCAGTACAGCGGCAACTGGATTTGAATCTCTCTAATATTCGCACATAAATCCTTTGGGAAGGCTTTAAAAAGGGTAGGCTCTATATCTTCTGTCTACGATCATCTATTTTCACATCAGAATGAGCAACATTATCCTTATATGCTAGAGTATCTGTGTCTACAGCTTGAAAATGAGACTCTCCTTAATGTTGTAATGACAGGTGTAAGATTAACTTTGTTAGGTGTCTAGCCACTCATGCAAACTAAATTAAATTAATGGAACAAATTTCTCTCATAATTAAGATAAAAATTCATGTCAGCTGTAACCTTGCTGTACACTAATTATATACAAATGATTTATCATCTGCTTCGCCCAGAGTATTAATCCTCAACTCATTGATAACTGCAGCCAGTGTTAAGAGATGAGAGTTGATTAACTATGACAGATTGGGCGACCACAGTACCAAGTGCCTGAACAACCAGTGAAACCAGTAATATTCAAACAGCACTTCTTATTTAAAAATGCATTCCCGTGGAAGCAGATGCATGTTTAATGAGGGATAGGGAGATTATTTCAATAACGACTGATATTGGAACAGTGGGCAGAACTCATCAATAATAATTAAGCCCTTAGCCTGGTTAAGATATGGTTCTATAAAGCAGGTTATATACACATTAGTGAGATACTAGTTCAGGCCACGTTACATGTTATGTCTTCATGCATTGCTGTTACTTATTTATTTTTCCTACTGCAGAAGGTATTGCGTAGTTTACACGTATTACAAAACCAGTAATCTAGTTTTGGCTCGCACCAGCTCTAATAAAAAGAAGAAGAAACTGATTCCGCAACAGTCTTTTGAAGGTCCAAATAGGAACTCCTGTGTTAATTATGCGTTGGGAAAAGGTACCTCTTTATGAAAATGTCGTTCGACCAAAAAAACCACAACCCAAACAGCAAACAAAACCCAACAACTCTTGAAGCACCACCTGTTAAACAGGACCCTGTTTGGTCTCTCGGAATATGACATCATACTTTTACTTTAAATGACAATTATTAAAATTAACTTGTGAAACCATTAAGAAAAAAATATTAGTTGTCTTCTTTGTTTTTAAATAGCTGATAGGAATTTTGGGGAAGATTGTTAGTTAATAATATATCCTTTAATGAATAAAAAAATATGCAACATTCATTCCAGACATATTGAAGATTTACAGATTTGGGCTTGGTTTTTTTTTTTTTGGTATTAATTCTGTCTCCCCAGGACAGCTTTTTAATACTAATTGCTCATTGAGACTCCAAGAACCCCTGTCAGAATGAAGAAAAAAAAACCCCAATCTTGTACCTAGGCATTAATAAGGCACAACCAGCAAGCTGGATGAACTAAGTAATATTGCTGTAAATTAATTATTTTCCTGAAAAGTTGGTGTGTCTGAAGCCAAGTTATGAGTGGAAAGGAAACCTAATTGCTAATATAATACCGAAGGCAATTATGAAGTTAACACAGAGCGTGAACCTGTTATTCCCACTGGTAAGCTGGGACGAGCCACGTGCAATACTGCTGGGTTTTGGGCGTAGCGGTGTACAGCCTGCTCTTCAGTGAAGGCACCGATGGCCAAGAGAGCTGACGAGAAGTTTCCAGAGCTGCCTGCCTAACCAGGCACCGCAGTCACAACTCAAAGCTTTCCTGTTGACCAAAGTGCTGTGATTCTGACATAGAGGAACAAAACCCAAGAAATTGGCTCCTATCCTATGCCTGCTCCATGACTGGATTTTAAGACACCCAACCCTTCTCAGACTGCTAATTCTTAGTGTGAGGACACCTATTCCTTTGGAATTGGAATGGCTTATTTCACGTAGGCCACACCAGGATTATGTTTTCAATGTGAGTTTGAGCCTTTTCTTGAGCTCAGGTGTTCCTTGACATCCACTCAGCATCTGGCTGAACACAAGTGCTCCCGTATAGGTAGCTCCAAAGTTCAGTTCATATGGAAATTTGAGCTCCTACTGCTGACTATAGATCCAGCTGTGTGCCAGCCCGCCGCAGAGATGGGCTGGACACAAGACATGGTGTGGTGCCAGTTTGTCACTGCTCTGTAGTTACACTGCAGGCCAGTATCAAGCAGACAAACCAGACTACCTCCTAGAAATACTCAGCACTGCACACAGCCTGAGCTTCAGGTGCCAAGAGAAAAAGAAGAAGAGCCCAGCCGTCCCAGTGCTGGCAGTCTCGACATGTGGACAGCAGATCAGGGGCTGCTTTCTACCTGCCACTATAGACTCAGCCTCTCAAAAAAAAATTGAATCACTAGCCTAGGAAGTAAATATTCTATTTCATTATAATGGTCCTTTTCAGCCTCCAGTCCCACAAGGGACTTTTTTTTTTTTTTTAAAACATTTGTCTTCTGTTCTTCAAAAGAAATTAACGTCCCAGTTAAATGAAAAAGAAAATATGAACTTCAGGAGAAATAAAAATTCAAACATTTCTTTCTTACATTTCTAGCTATTTCAGGGCTAATTGCCTTTGAATTTGTAAATGCAGATAATGAGAAGAATCATGTGTATATGGAATTGAAGAGAATATATGCAGAGCAAGTCAAGTACTTGATACCCAATTTAACTTGGAGTTGGATATTAACTTTAAATAAGCAAAAGGCCATAAGCTTTTTTTCATCATCTTATCCTTAGGGGATACATATCTGCTATGAACCTAATCAGCTATGGTACACCACTGATCCTCTACGCCAGTGCTAATGAATGAACACTTATGCGGCAGAACAGAGATGGATCATCAGCGCTGCCGGTCTGATGTGGCGACCAGACATTGCCCTACACATTCCTATCAAGATTCAGTGGTTGCAAAAGTTTTTGTGTAAACTGCTTTTCAGGTCTTTGGGATCACTGTACAGAAGCAAACATCTGTAGAAATACATCAGAATGAAAGCATAGGAGAAATTCCTCATGTAAAATGACTTTTCTGAGCAATTTGATATGTGGTATGACATGCAAACCTTCACCTGCCAATGCCAACAACATCTAGTACGTAGGTGAGCTAGACTTTGTCCACTCCAGTGAACCGCACCAAAGCAAGCGTGTAACAGCCACAGCAGACTAGGCTGTACTGCAGTTTTCAGAAGCACTCTTTCCAGCAAAACAAGAAGCAGTTCCCATTAATACAATGGTCCCATTCAACACTTTGGCCCTACAGCAAGTAGGATTGTCTAGCTGGTCTGGTAGTTGGACTGTGTTGCAGCTCAACAGTAGCTACCATTTGTCTTTTTTTTTTTTTCTTTATTTCTTCAAATAAAGAAATCCGGGCATGAATATAGCTATCTGTCTTTCTAGAGCATATAGGAGTTAATGGACCAATTTCAGGGGAAATGTCAACGTGGAAGGCAGTGGCACTCTTTGCTTAGGAAGAGAAGTGGTGAACTAAAAAGAAAGTAGCACTAGTTAGAGAGAAGGCACGCAGTCATTTAGCACATCTTTTCTAGCAGAAACTCAGCATGGACATTTGGCAGTGATAGTGTCTAAATCCAGCCTTCTGGGAATGGCTAAAATGGGTCTGTGTTGATTAGTGCTACTTTGGCTAACTGCTCGGGGCAGGAATTAGGAACACACCCTCATTGCTACCAGTTAGAGCTACAGCTGATAGACCTACATTTGCTCATACTGACACACAAAAGGAAATACACCACCTTTGATAGAGTTCCTCCAGTTTAACAGGCACAAGGAGAAGCAGATGCCAAAAATGGATAGTGTTCTTGTCCTAAATCTCTTTTGCACAATGAATTAGTCTTACCTCCAGCATCTTCTGCTCCCTCCGCTCAGCGTAAGAAGCGGGATTATGCACTGCCATCTGACTTCCCCAGCAGTAACACTTCATTCCATTGATCAGGCTCTCCAAACAATGCAATTATTTTAGAGGAGAGTGCACTGAGCCCTAGTTTTGCTACTTCCACTTATTACTGAGGAGCATCAAACTACCCAGCCATTTTCCTGCAGCCATCTTTAAAAAAGGCAATGATCTCCATGTGCTGCTAACCTAATGAGGGCTGTGTGTGACAGAGTCGTAGATACATTTTCTCACTAGCCTAATGAGGAAAGTGACAGACAGTGAAACAGTTCACACTTGGGTAATTTTCTAGTCATCAGCAACTGCAGTGCTCATGGTAGCAGAAGCCAGAGAAGGGACAGAGAGATATACAATAAATACACACGGGCTCCATTGGCCAGAATAAGTTATCACTAGGATAGAGGTCTTGGGGCGAACTCCCTTAGGAAATTCAAACAAAAAGAGTCAATTTAAGGCATCTCTAGCAGTGCGTTCAATTAAAATTAAATTTAAAAAGTAGGATCAGCTGCTAGGCTGTTAGGCCACCTGCCCAAAGGAAGAAAAAAATTAGAGATGTAACGAACCTTTACTCCCAATGTCTGTAAGCTGCTTGTAAATGACTGAATAGACTGAACTGTCTGTTCGGCACAAAGTCTGGTTCTCCTTCTTCACCTCCCACCCTCCAAAAAAGGAAACCAGCAGCAGATAGTTCATTATCCATATTGACAGCAGGTGTTTGCATGAAAAATGCTGTCCTTCTTACATTTTTAATGTACTGACAACTTCTTCCAGTGCAATCATTATTTCTCAAGGGAACGTTCCTATGAGCCAAGCCTTGGTACATCCACCAGCACAGGCTCCCGGATTGATGCCACGAGAAATAGGAGAAGCTGTGCAGAGCGGTGCAGTTCTCCAAACGGTATGTTACTGCACCCCAGCACCTCCCACGGCCCTGACGGCCAAGTGTAGGAGTGCCTGCCTCCCTTCCTGCTCCTCTCGCACCAAGAGAGAAGACATTTGGATGCTGCTAGGACAAATAAAGCAGCAGCTGCAGACAGTCCACCCACCTAACCCCCTGTGAACTGACCTGACTCTCTCAGCAGACGGGATGGTAGGAAATGAGTAGTCTTGTGGTTCTTCACCTGGATACTTCTGCTGTGGCCCTTCCTGCCATGTGTGGGAACCAACACGTGGGCAGAGGGCCAAGCCCTGTTAGGTTTCTAGCTCTGCTGGAATCACTTCGTGGAGAGCTGTGGACACACTTTAGAGCTGGAGCAATTGTGTATGACAGAGTTCATGCTGCCCTTCCAGATCTGGTGCTGCTCCGCAGGTGGCAATGATCTCCTTTGCTGCTTCAGCACAGCTCCGCATAGCTCCTTCTTTGAGCAACTCTGTGGGAGCTGGATGATGGCCAAAAATGCCTAAACTGACCTCCTGCTGCACCAGTCACAGCTTCGGTATGTCTTTGCTCAATGGGGCTGCTGGGGCAAGTCCGTAGGCTAGAGGGTGGTTCAAAATACTTCCCAATGATCACAGCAGCAACAGATGAGCCCTTGTGCAATTAAATCCTGCCCTGCAAGAGCAATCAGTGTATAACCCCTGGACAGAGCGCACATCACGGTCACTTCCACTGAAGGCAGAGCAGGTCTCTGGCAGAGCTTTTGCCTAGGGTTAATTAGCTAATTCTCAAAATCACTCCGTAAGTCATTTCTGCCCCAGCTTTGCAGGCTGGTGGGGAAGTGAAGGACTTGCAGGAGTTGCCAGAGGCACAGATGCTGTTAGCCAGGAACTGAACTCAAACTTCTGGGCGCTGGTCCTCAACTGTGGCCGCTCGACCAAAATCTTTTTATCCAAGCTGAGGCCAGCGGTTCAGAAAGTGACTGGGCTCCAAGTCAGGCACCTCTGTTCTTCTACCACATCCTCTGCTGCTGCTTCTCTGCGAGACCCAAGGCAAGGCATTTAAACTCATTGCACCACATGTGTCATGTTGGAAGAACCCAAAATTGCTTCTAAAGTGTTGTTGTATCAGCAAAGTGCAGTGTAGTGCAGGGCAGTGCAGTTCAGGGCTGTGCTCTTTTGTTCCTGGCTGGCTCCAGACCTGGATCTCCTGGTCTGGGCTTTGTGCCCCACTGAGCTTCGCTCTACTTTTGGCTAGAGTTGGGCATCCCTTGACCACATCTCACACACGAAGCAGCCACGCACAATCTGTGCTTACTCTATTTTCTTCTGTTTAAAAACATAAAAGCATGCAGCCACTGTAAATCCAAACAACCCAGGGTACGTCTTCCTTTGAGTCACCCAATAGAGAAGACGGCAGCCTGGTAGAGGGACAACTGGTGCAGCATTTGGGCTTAACTTACAGCTGGGGGTAAGCCAATAAACTCCGGGATTTTCTAATAGGCATAAGGGAATTAGGTGCTTATCTCTCCCTGACTTTCACTGGGGCTCAGCACTTAATTCCTTTAGGCTATTTTAAAGATCTCTGTCTAGAAAAAGAAACTGGCTTTTATGAGCACAGCACAAACATTAAACTACTTTGAATAACTCTCTGTGCAGTAAAAATGGCAGTGTTTTCCAGTATAAATAATCATTTGTTTCTCAAAATCATGAATCATTCACTTCTTGAATTATTTAGGTGTCAGGGGATAAACTGTTAAATCTATATTTAACTCAAAGTCCTGCCTGATTTTCAGAAGTGCTGCATGCTCTTCAGCTGGGAGAACTTGTACATCAGATTGCTTGGATAAAAGTGCTTAAATTTGAACTTAGACACTTACATTTAAAAACTCCGCCCAACATTTAAGGGTAATCTGCAAAGGAAAGTGAAAATTAGTTAAAAACTGCTCTGAGCATTTTCAAAAACTATACAGTGGAAGGCATTCCAGCTGGAAATGCACTTTAACTAATTTGTCAGAATCATAGAATCATTTAGATTGGAAGAAACCTTTAAGATCATTCAGTCCAACCATTAACCTAGCACTGCCAAGTCCACTACTAAACCACCTCCCTAAGCACCACATCTACACGTATTTTAAATACCTCCAGGGACAGAGACTCAACCACTTGCCTGAGCATCCTGTTCCAGTGCTTAACAATCCTTTTAGTGAAGAAATTTTTTCTAATATCTGTTCTAAACCTCCCCTGGTGCAACTTGAGGCCGTTTTGTCTTGTCCTATCACCAGTTACTTGGGAGATGAGACTGACATCCACCTCACTACAACCTTCTTTGGAACAGGTTGCCCAGAAAGGTGGTGGAGGCCCCATCTCTGGAAACGTTCAAGGCCAGGCTGGATGAGGCTCTGAGCAACCTGATCTAGTCAGGGATGTCCCTGCTCCTTGCAGGGGGGTTGGGCTAGATGACCTTTGAAGGTCCCTTCCAACCCTAACCATTCTACGATTCTATGATTCTTTCAGGTAGTTGTAGAGACCGATGAGGTCTCCCATCAGCCTCCTCTTCTCCAGGCTAAACGACCCCAGTTCGCTCAGCCACTCCTCATGAGACTTGTACTCTTCATCAACTTTGTTGTTCCTTCTTTGGACATGCTCCAGCACTTCAATGTCTTTCTTGTAGTGAGGGGCCCAAAACTGAACACAGTGTCTTCCTTCTTGTAAAATTCTGTCTTGCTCATCACAAATATCCTGGAACATGATAACTCTGACCATGATAGCCATGCCCTGGATCACTCAACGGAGGCAGGGAGTAAAGAATTGGTCGTGTGGAGGAACTCAGACAGTTGTTTCAGGCAAATGGGGCATCAGGATAGGAGAGAGCTCGTGGTGCAGTGCTGCAAAGGAGAGATGTACCGCCCTCATGGTGGGAGATGGGAGATGATAGCACACTGTGTGATCCTCACCATCAACATACTGGATTTGACAAGTCTGTATACCAGTAGCCTAACTGCAACCCAGGTGATGTTAATGCCCTGAATGCCACTCTGAGTGTCTGCATAAAAGTTTGCCCCAGTCTAGACATGGCGCAGCACTTTCAGATGGGCCTTAGTGAAACTGTTCCACTCCCTGCGTATAGATGGACACACAGAATCTGCCAAAAAAATGTTCAGCCAACTAGGAAGTGTCAAGAAGATTTTACACAGGGGAAAAAAAGATTTGAAGAAACTCAGTGGTTAAGTCGATGTTCATTTTACTTTGTAGTTCACCTTAACTGATCTCGTCTGTGAGCCAAAACCCCCGAGACAAGAAATGTGTGCAAAAGATCCAAACCTGTGAAATGGTGGGACAAACAGCTTCTCCTCCTTTCATAAAGGGGAACAGCAGCTACTTGTGAAAAGAATCCACGTGCCAAATCTGTAAATATGCTCTAACTCCTTTTATGCTGCTGCTATAATTAATGTAAGAACCTTTAAAATTCCTATCTGATACTTGCACTTGTTATAGCAACAGATTTAATTGCAGAGCTACATCTTTTAGCAGGTTCTTTTACTTCATTCAAATTACTAATCGTTTAGATTCTCTCTGAAAGTCTTTCCTCCCTCGCTCCCCATGCATGCTTAACCTAATTAACTATAAATGAGAAAAAATGCTATTCACATAAAAAGAAAATGTTAACCTATAAATTATCCAGTGCTCCCTCCTGAGGCTGGCAACGCCTCTCGCAGAAAAGCTCAAATGTTGGTGCAGTATTCTTGGCTTCCTATCCAGTTTCTGCCACCCAAAATCATTTAATACAACACATTACTCTGCCATTTTGTACATCTGGCAACATTTGCTGATACTAAGTCCTCTCCTGTGTTGTCAGGATTACACGAAGGAGGATTTCCAGGATGATTAATTGGAGAGAGAAAATCATTCCTTTACATTTCAAGGAACATTTGCAGAAGACTAATGGTCATTTATGAAAATATGGCCTCTTTATACCCATTAATGTCTTCCAGTGCTCCCTGTGGGTCACACAATTAACCACCCATTTGTGTTTCTTTGCTGCTGTCATCCCAAGTCCTTTCGGTTGCCACCATCAGCTGAAGATCTTCTGCTCTATCCCAGCCAGATCAAAAGCCCACCCAGGTCTGTGGGACTGAGCCGTCTAAGGGACAGGGTCCTTCCTCTGTCCATTTCTCTTCAAAATCCACTTTTTTTTTCCCCAAAGGTTCTCAACTGCACTCTGCCAAATTCCAGCCTGAAAAGCTTTTCCAAATGTATTTGTAAATCCAAACAAGAAGTAGAGAGATACAATCCTTTGTTTCCCCATTCTACTCCCATGCTTTTGTGAATGGTATTATTCATCTCCGATGAAATCTGACATGATGGATCCCTATCCAGTAATGCAACGAACATGCGCCCAGGTACCAGGTGACATCACAGGCACCACCAGGAATGCTGGGACACAGATGAAGACTGGCACTAGGCGCTTCTGGGGAAAATGACCTTTCCATCACATTTTCCATGGTTCCCTGCTGTCTGCTCCTATCTTCCAGCCCCAGGACTTTGTGTCAGTGCCCTGAGGGCACTAATAGGCCTTAACGGCCAAGGGATTAGTATAACAAAGTATGTTGCCCTGTTTTTTTCCCTTCTGGGGAACTGGCATCTAACCAGCTCTTGGTTTAATTTACCACCAATCCCATTGCACTGCTCCATGTTTACCCCATGCTGCTGTCTGTGAGCTCCAAAACAGCTGTATGTTAAACTGGGAAGGGCAAGGTGCTTACAAGTGAGCTAGGAACTACAGGTTATCACACATGAATGGAAATCTTTTCTTTCCTTGTCCTATCATTATCCTTTCTCATTTTGATTTAACAGAAAATTTAAAAAATAGTACATGTATGTTGAATAAAAGGCATAGTGTTATCAAGCTATCCAGACCTAAGTTGTATTATGTTTGATAATATCATCCATGTAAGGAGCCTAGTGTGAGGAAATGGGTTCTCTGTTGTTCCACATCCATAAAACATGAAGATTTCTCTGTGGTGACCTGAAAATGAGGAAGATTGTCCTAAGGACTGAAGCACACGCCAATGCTGTCGTCTCTCCTCCCCACCAAAGGGCTGCAGCCACATCCCTCGATATCTCACATATCCAGAGTTCAGACACCACAAAGAAGCTGATGGTACTTCAGATGATGTCCAAGTCATTCACAGGACGCTGGTCCCAAGCCTGTGGGGTGTTGTCACCTTCTAGCGGAGATGGCTGATGTCCAGAACGTCTCTTCCCAGAGAGGCAGAAGAGGTACGGCAGTCAGCCAACACCAGGGATGGGTACGTGTTGACATCTGTGGTTTATTACAGTTTCCTTTGCTATCCATATAACTTGTTCCAGGCATTTTGTGAAGTGCAAAGTATCAACACTAGTTTTTTTTTGCCCTTGATATCAGAAGAGACATACCCAAGCAGAGAAGAAGAGAGAGAAAGGCAAAATGAGCAAAACACTGATAAAAACAAGGAGGAATGCTATATCAAAACACAGTAAGTTAAAGAAGAGACAAACTGGTTATCTATCCATTCCCAGTTCCCTGAAATTTTCCCCATTTTGAAGGTGCTTGGTCAGAAGCCGAGAAGAGACGGTGTCTCCAACTGTGTGGAGATAGCCTCATACCAAAACAGGAAAGAGAAGTATGACCTACTTGCCATTCCTGGACACAGCAAAAAGAAATGGAGGAAAAACTCAGGAACAAACTAGCAGCATTTTGCTTTAGCTTTCTAGATAGTGAAATCATCAAGACATGGATTTAATGAGTGTGTGTGCATTACGT
This sequence comes from Chlamydotis macqueenii, assembly GCF_036417535.1. Taxonomy (NCBI): domain Eukaryota; kingdom Metazoa; phylum Chordata; class Aves; order Otidiformes; family Otididae; genus Chlamydotis; species Chlamydotis macqueenii. Next base: position 9,770,418 of record NC_141561.1, read on the forward strand.
GGTTCAGGAAAGACTGTTGCCATTACACAAGTTAGCTGAAAGTGTTGTAAGTACACAAGTCTGCTAAAATACCTGTAGAAAAGGTATATATAAAATTGAGAAGATAACGTCATCCAATCTTTCCTTATTTTAACATTGCTTCAGAATGATTTACACACAGAAAATACAAAAGCCATTCCACGTACATTCACTCCAATTTTCACCTTCATTTTCCCGCAAGAAGCGCCATGCTTCTTTCTGTGGTCACTCAAAAGACTGAATCTGGGCCACAGCACGTTGCAGACAGACCTCCACCAAACCTACTCACTCCATTCTCCCCCCACAACCTCCCTCACAGTCCATACCTGCATTTCGTGTCCCCTGGGTTCCTCCAGTCTCATATCATAGAATCATAGAACGGTTGGGGTTGGAAGGGACCTTTAAAGGTCATCTAGTCCAACCCCCTGCAAGAAGCAGGGACATCCCCAACTAGATCAGGTTGCTCAGAGCCTCATCCCTTTCTTCTCTCTTATTTCTCTGCGGAAACACTGACCACGTTCCCACAACTCCTCTCCAAGGGAGCAATTTTCCACGAACCTCCTGCTTCTGATGCCCACACAAATCCTCACCGCTTACTTTCCTGTGTGCTGCTGAGAGCCCCTTTCATCAATGGGTTTGCAGGAATACAACCGCTAAGAATTTCAGTTAATTAGCACTAATTACAGTTAACTGTAATTAGGGGCACATTCACAGGGGGAAAGTAGGGTTGAAGGAGGAGAAATATTATTCAGGCCACTCTCGACTCTGGACACACACTTAGCTGAGCAGGGTTAATAAGAGTATCAGTCTGGTTCCCAAGCACGCAAGAGGTAAATAGAAGCCATTTTTCATGTTTTATTCTGCAGAGTACAGTTTTACCGTGGCCCGTTTTACAAGTGAGGTAAATGAGTCACAGAAAAAGCAAGTAGCTCGACCAAGGCTTTGCAGTGAGACATTGGCAACATGGAGCACTGGAGTTAAGTACTTTCCAGCCCACTTGATCCGCACAAGAACAAAATATTGCATTATTAGTATTAGTATTATTGCTATGTAATAGCTACCCTCACCTCCAGCACCAGAAATTTTAGGCTAAGCTGTGGCACAGCTGCACAATTTAATTTTAATTAATCAATCCCTAATCCCTGATTAGGGGAAGAAGAAATTATCTGACAGAAAACAAACTTCTATCAAAACCAAAAATATTATTTGCGTGGCTAACATCCTGCATCAATTTATAATTGATAAGATTCTGTAACTAGCAGTGGAAAAATATTAGAAAGTCTATTAGGAGACACTTAGGTGAATATTGTGTACCAACCTTTGAAATCCAAGCTGTGCTTTAAGATTGTAACTATTCTTTTGCTCAGAACAAAAAAAAAAAAAAAAAAAATTGAAAGGCACGACTATTAAGCAAGGATAAAAGTTGAGTCATAAGCAAATGTCATGTTATAGATTTACCTACCAACAAGAAGGCAGCGGGGTTCAGGTCAGAGGTTAATGAAAGACATCCAAAGGTCATTCAGTGATTATGTGAGAGCATGAGTTTAATAGGGCACGGGGACGACAGACACTGACAGAAGATTTATACCAGAGGTGATGACACCGCTACGAATACCGCTGATAAAAAGAGCCCCAATATTGGACTGAACAGAATGATAAATGGCGCACATGTCTACTCACACTTCTCATTATAAGCTCCTTCACTCATGGTGGCACTTAGCGGCGTTTATTTACTGTGGTTTGATGGTACCGAGCAGAAGCACAGTATATCTAATACTTTAAATGTAGACTTGCCATATAAAAATGAAACAAGAGATAAGATTAGACCATTGAATAATTGCCCAGCTTTCCTGCAGAGATTATATTCACTAGTGCTAACATTATTTTTTCCCTAATGTTCTAGTTCACGAACAGCTCAAGTGAATTAATTTTCTAAGGCAGAAGGTCAAAGGAAAATAACTGATAAGCGTTGTGCCTGCTATAGAATATCACTTTACAATATTCTCACCTCCTCATTTGTCAGATAGAGAATAAGAGATAATATAATAAAGGTATATAAACATATTTTTCATCACGCGATATTTAGTTTTACTTGTCCCAAGTGCTATTTTTCCTTGTGGCTATTGGTAGGAAGAAGATCAGAGAAGTCAACCAAAAATGTCAAATAAAAAAAATAATAATTAAAAAAAAAACTTAGGACCAAAACCAAGGAAAACTGCGACCTGATGAATAACATGCACTGCACCAAGAAACTCCTTTTCAGACTGTTATATATTTATCAAACCACTGGAGTGTGAATTCTATGAATAAGTCTTATCATCTTTCAGGCAGCAGGCACAATAAAAATTAGAACTACAGAAAATTGTGGGTATTACAAAAGGTTATTTCTATCAATTCATACATATCTGTAGATGGGAATGTCACAGAAGAAAATTCTGTATGTCTTTCCACTTGTACCTTCAACCAGAGATGGAGCAGTACTGCATGACGTCATATTTAACATTTAGTTGGACATGGAGCAACATAAATAAATCCCCACTCAACCCAGAGATGTTGTAAATAGTGTATGCAATTTTAAGAGCTGGAGAGATGTAACATTCCGAGCATAGACCATCATCGCTCTCCAAGATAGTTCATTTAGTTCCCTCACGTGTGCTGCCATTAGTAATACTTCCAAATACATCTATATTTTATACCAGATCCGTCTTGTAGTACCTGAATGTCTTCCATGTTATAGGAAAGGGAGGCAGCCACAGAAATTCATTGTTATTATTATTTCTGTCATTATTGTTTATTATGGTCTATATTGCAAGCACTAGTTTCACAGAGGTCACTGGGGTAAGTGTGGTGGGTTGATCCTGGCTGGATGCCGGGTGCTCACCAAAGCCACTCTATCACTCCCCTCCTCAGCTGGACAGGGGAGAGAAAATATAACGAAAGGCTCCCGGGTCGAGATAAGGACAGGGAGAGACTGTTCACCAGTTACTGTCACGGGCAAAACAGACTCAGCCTGGGGAAATTAGCTTAATTTATTACCAATCAAATTAGAGTGATGAGAAATAAAAAACAAATCTTAAAACACCTTTCTCCCCACCCCTCCCTTCCTCCTAGACTCTACCTTACTCCTCAATTCTCTATCTCCTCCCCCTGAGCGGTGCAGGGGGACGGGGAATGGGGGTTGCAGTCAGTTCATCACATGCTGTCTCTGCCGCTCCTTCCTCAGAGGGAGGACTCCTCACACTCTTCTACCCACCGCTACCAAAACCTTGTCATGCAAACCCAATGCAGTAAGCAGTGGCTTATTACAACAGAGATTCACAGTCTGGTCCTAGAAGTGTTGCAGTGGCTTCTAGATGTCACAATTATGCTAGGTCTTGCGCTCACATGTAATGAAAAGACGCTGCCTCTCCCAAAGAGCTTGCTGTCCCACAGATCCTACCTGCTCGAGGTAAAGGCTGGCGTCTGCACGGCTGCGCATAAGGCAGGGCATCGCTTAGAGCATGAGGGAGGTCTTCACTGGAGCACTGTGTGTTTCTGTAATAACGTTGTGTTAGGTCTTCTATCTTAAAAAAAGCACAGAGGAAAACCCTCCTAGCTGATTACTCCCAGTTACTGCCTCTAGCCCCTTGCTCTAAGAAATGAAATGTAAGTATTCAAAGAGAGAGGTAGCATTTCCAATACGCTTTGGAATACTCCTTCCTCATAGAAGAAATATGTGATAAAAAGGAAAACACTCTACTTGCATTTCAGAAATAAAAAAATATTTACTGGGTTACCTTAAAAATCACGTATTGATATCTAATATCTGGAAGGCATCTGGAGGTTCAGTTGATCCCTCAGGATAAGGGAGCTCTGATGGACTCCAGAAAACCAGAGGTATGTCAGGCAGAAGTTGCTGAAGTGTCATGTCTAGCTAATAGAGATAAGGGTTACATTGCTTATACTTCTGCTTGACTAGGAGAACTGAAAAAAAGAAAAGTCAATGTAAGTAAAACCTCATCCCTGTGTAGCACATGAGACCTATGCACTGTGTAAGCCACACGAGAACACAAGTGGTGCTGGCTTTGTACCAGGCTTCCGCATTATGGTAAACTCCAACCCGAGTGGAAAAAACATCTTTTGCTACCATACCAGATACTCCACCAATTTATACCCCTCATGTGCATCACAGAGTAGCCATTCTTAGCACTGATTCTCAGCCATCTCTTCCATCTATGCCCAGAGCAGATGGAAATATATACAGGTCTGTTTAAAGGACCTCACACAGTTTTCCAATGTTTTTCAAGTACTGTAGAATAATTTACCAGAAATACATTTCACCAACGTTTTCCAACAGCAAGGTACTTACTGATCTTTGAGATCCTGGTACCCACATTCCCCTTTGGAAAAGAATAATGTAATCTGTTTTATCTAATCAAGCTTTACACTGGGCTAATCACTAAAAATTAATAGAACTACACCAACAGGGCCATGCGTCCATTAAAATACAATGGAGGGGTACACTCAGATATAGGAAAATGGATGAAAAGGCAGGAGGCAGAATGGTTTTTCTTTAAAGCTCTGTAGCCATCAGTGACACGCTGTCATTCAGCATGTTTTATTGTCTACTTGAGCCAAATGAATAGAACGGTCTAATGGAAGCCACAGTGTTTCCAGATAGACAGCGTATTTGTTACCGAGGCAGACAATAAAATGTTAGTAAAGCATCTGGACCATCTCTACACCAAATGAGAATGAGATTTCTTATTTATGAATAGGAAAAATAAAACTTGAACAACACTCTTTTTTTTTTTTTTTTTTTTTTATTATGCAGCGAAAGAGAAAGCCAGGGCAAGTGAAATTCTGCTTATAGAGCAAATAGAAAATCTATTGCTTTCTAGCACGGCCACAAGAGACCAAGTTTCATCTGAAGATATAAGATGTAAGATCATTGCTGGTTATGAAGATAAGATCACTTTTTCTGAAGCAGCAGAAATTCACTGATGACAAAACATCACTCGTTTTGGCCCATGTTCCGGTTACAAGCACGTCAAACTACTAAAGTCTCTAATAATATACAACTGAAATTTCGTAACTAGAATAAAACATGGTCTTTATTCTGCTGCACCACAAACGCTGGAAAAAGCTGAGCTAAGAGTTAAGAAACTGTACAAGCAGATTACTCACAAAAAGACCTGTGCATGAAATTCCTTATTTTTTATAATATATTTGGCAACTGACACATGGTTTTGAATTTATTTGGAACAGATCTTCACACAGCTCTCAGGAAGCAGAACTGAGAAAATGACAGTGAACTGCTGAGAAGCTGGTGCCCTTTCGCAAACTAATGGTGTTATTTGGAGTTCAGCATCTACCCTGGAGATCCAAACTCAAAACAGATTAATTATCAGAAAATCTAATCTGCTGGATTTAGATCCAATCTCTGTAAGAACTGATTGCTAATTATACATATATGCATGTATACATGTGCGCATCTATATGGACAATATTTTTACTTTAACACTCTCTATGAATGTAATTAATTTAGTTCTTGAAAAAGCCTTCTTCCGAGAAAAGCCAGAGAAGAAAGTATTGTGACAACAGCCATAAATCCACAGCAGAAGGTCTGCTGGGTAAGTAGCACGGGGCACAAGTTGTAATATTTTTCTCTATTTGAAGTGTTTGCGTTCACTTTGGGTATGTGTGTTGATCTTTATGCAAGTCCTGGCCTGCTCAGAGTACTTCAATTCCTGGGTAATGGCAATATCATCAGAAGCTTGAACTCATAATCTTTTTTCATAAATGAATCAGTGGAGCAAAAAGAACAACAACAAAGCCTACACAAAAACACTAGGAACAATCTAAACACAAACATAATACTGAGATTTCATTTGTCTCTCTGCAATATGAAGGCCAAATTCTTCACTGGGGTAAATTTACGATGCCAGCAGAAATTCAGGTCCAAAATGTGTAGCCTAGGAGTAAAGGGATGAGAGAAAATCCAGAAGCCAGTTTAGGCCGGTCGTAGTTCAGTGATCCACATCAGCAGTGCAGCTGGGTACATATTTTTCAGTACACATAAAGTCCTATGTACTTCAGTTCAACTTGTGTGTAATAATTCTACTAAAACAGGTAAGAATTTAAAAAATCTTGCTCACTAGTCCTTCTTAAGCCTTCCTCATTAAATCTTAAAAAATATGTAGAAGAGAAGATAACTAATTATGTTAACCAGTCCATTTGCTGTCACATTAAAACGTAAGTTCAGAAGGTTCGTACCCCATGTTCTGGTTTTAACATCAAATCCTACACACCCCTGCTTTCAACAGAAAAGGACAATTTGAAGCAGTAGCCCAGAAATGCAGGACAGCCTAACAGCTCTTTGCTGACACTAACTGGTGGGCCACTATGGAAGAAAGAGACAATTCTTTATATTTTCACTAAGATTATAGCCAAAGCAGTCAAATAGCTATGAAGGAGGAAAAAGGTTTCCATTTTTTATGCCTGAGAACGCTACAATACAAATCTCATTAATACTATTTTATATTATGTTCTTCTGTCTTCTTTCCTTCTCCAGCATGTGGCTTTCCAGTGTTGCCTTTGTGATTCTGCAACTCAAAAAATAATAGTACTGACTGAGACAATTATTAATCCTTCTTGTCTATTTTTTATAGCTTCAGGGAAAGTTACGTGGTGTTGCTTGCTAGCTATCGCTCTGTTTATCCCCGCGTCCCTTGCACAACCAGGTTGCCAAACACCAGACTTCACGATTTTTCTTGCCAGGCTGACTGAGGCTGCACGTCACGTGTGGGGAGGGTTCCCAGGAGGGCACTGGTTCCTGCTGCAGGTGCCTGGATTGCAGCCTCCCTCTTGCTCTAGGACTTGGCATCGCAGGCGTGCGAGCCACCCACCCGGTGCTCAGCACTTGCTGGAGGTCATGGCATGGAGCTGCCAGCGTGGGAATTTCCATGCAGGTGTCCTGGATGCCTTAAAACGTTTCCAAGATAGACCCTGAATCCTATGTTTAGGCACCTGAATCACTTACTGACTGTCAAAAGCAACTAAGGCTGATGGAATAGATTTCATTAAAACTGCTTTTAATGGAAAATCGCATTTCCCAGTGAGCTCTTGGTTCCTTCATTTTTGCATTTTGCACTGTGTGCTTTCTGAGGGAAAGGTCAAATTTGAGAGAAAGTTGAATGCTGGAAAATGGAAATATTTGTTGGAAACAAGAACTCCTGATATTTGAACTGTCACTGTAAATTTGCAGATTTCCGTTGGCTAAGAGAAACAGACATTTTGCAAACTGCTCTGGAATGTGTCCTTCCCAGCAATGCCGATGCCAGCAGTGACTGCTGTCTGCCGCGGCCATGCCCGAGACTCGCTGCCACACAAACATTCCGCAACGCTGACCCAGATAACCGGTGCTGTTGAACAGATTATACATGATAACATCATTATCTTCTTATTCTGAGGCCTAAAATTTAGATGTCTGTGAAGTTTGGCCTCTTTTCCATCTGCAACACGTGAAGGAAAGAAACAGCCTCCTCCAGAAGACAATTTTTTAACTTAAAATAGATACATCAAATGAGCAGAAAGATCACTATGTGCTATTTCTCTCTACCACCTCAGAGGAATCTGCTGCTCTCTCTGGGCTGTAAACGCTGCAGGGGTAGGCTGGTTTGCACTCTATTTGTACAGTGAATGGCAAAATAGGAGTGGGTTATTGCCCTATCTCAAAATAAGTTAAAATGAGTTGGTGACATTTCTTGTAGGCATAAATATAAGGTCTGTATCTCTACAAATATAATGCCAGTATGTATGGTGCTATAAATATGGTAGGAAGTATTTTATTTCTAAATCCCATTTTGGATGTATTCTAACATGAAGATTACCTTGTATTTTCAATATCTTATTTAAATGTCCTAGTCCTTCCGCGCTACAGCTGTTTGTGGCTCTTTGGCATGTGACGCAATTAGGTTATCTTGGTAAATAAACTTCTGACTGGGCTGGACTCCATATCTCAGAAACCACGACTGTGCCTGGCAGTGTTTACTCCCTAGGTAACTGTTTTAGCAAGTCCTGAATGAGTGTGGCAACCACATCAGGGCTGAGCCACGCTGGCAGAGTGATATACGGAAACTCATGCTGCATCTTTCAGTAAATAAATAAAGGACTTTAGCCTCTGCAGCTGACAATCCAGCATATTTTGCAAGAGACTAAATAAATGAACAAAAAATGCCTTTGATACCAGCCCTAGAATTGTGTATCCTGTTGCTAACCTGAGATAAGCACAACCCCTTTTTATATCTAAGAATGCATGTGATCTGACGGTTTCACACTGCTACTCTGTTTTTCCTTTCCTCTCTAAAATGCCAACCCTATTGGAAAAATCAATTTTATAGAGCTTATCCACTGCACACTACGCTCTTGCCAAGATGCCAGGCTCGTTCACAGTACGCTGCCTCTTTGTGCCTAACAAGCTCCCCACATGCTGCCGGACTTGTCAGCCACGCTGATCTTCGCCTGTGACCCAGCTGTGTGCTAACTAGGATGGCTACTACACCTTCTTCTGCAGATAATGAAAGAAACAAGGCAGCAGCCTCAGCTGGCGAAATAAAAGGCATTTCTGGAAAATGTGCCCAGTTCTATAATTCTTCATTTCTGAAGGCCTTCCAGAAGCCTTCTGTATGCATGGAGAACTTCCAAGAAGGCTTTCAAGGAGATTTATATTCCTGAAGGATATTTTTATAAAGAAAATTCTGTAATTTACAATAGTTTTTTACAATCCTAGCTAAAGGCCCCAAATAACAACAGTACTCGTCTGGAACGTGGAATGAGGAAGGGACAGGCGTTGCTCATTGCGAAACTGCTCTTGGTCATCAGCCATCCTTCAGCATAGTTCACAAACAGATTTCTTCAGAACTCCTGCGAAAGGCATGCCATAGATATCCAGGATCTGCAGACTGCTTGAAGAGCTCTGCTGACATTTGTTCATACATCTCACAGAAAGCAAACTTGGTCTAATCCCTGAGAACAGGACTGCTACGCAGAGAGTCTTATACTGAATGCACTCTGTGATTGCTCCATGACTCCACACAGGAAAGGCATGCTTAGGGAGAGAACAAGAACTTCGGCCTGATGCTGTCCTTAGCTTTATAATCTCCAGAAGCCCTAACAGGAATCTACTCCAGACTTCTACAGAACATTTTTTCTTGTCATACATACAAGCTTTTCCCAAGTCACACATGCATATAATTCAAGAAACACCTCATTTTATTGTGGATCACCACAGAAAGACTCAGGTTCTACCTGCATTCTTCCTGTCTCTCTCTCTCTCCCATCCATCCATCCATCCATCCGTTCATCCATCCATGTATCCATCCATCGTCCTCTCACCCTTCTGTTATTGTCCTGCTATGGACACACCTTCAGCCAAGCCGAAAGGCCTTGGCTCATGCAACCAGTGTACCAGGCAGCTCTGAAGGTCTTTATAAAATACAACCTTTAAAAAGCCACTGTTAGGGACATGAGAGCAATTCCATTTTTTCTATAGGTATATGGCTGCTCTAGGCTCTTCTGCTTTCTATGAACTTTTATGAGTTTTTCATTGTCAGATTTATTATATCCAGAGCAATATTTATTTCCCAAAACTAAATCCAGAATATTCTGTATTGTCATGTTCTGCAGCCACTGCAATGAAACAATTCTGCACTGCCTTCCAAAAAAGATGCTTCTCCCATGATGTTTCATAGCAATTCCAGTCAAAGTAGGAGCAAGTGACATTTCTCTGCCGGTCATATGTCTGTCTTCTTTATCTGCAAAACTATTTGCTCATGTATTTATTTTGGCAATTTCCAGTTCAGATATGTTTTCCCATGCTTCTCCCTCATGCTCCTCCCATTTTTGCGCAACCAGTCATCGTACCCTCTACGATAACCAGATGGGTGTCAGGACTGAGTCTTCAGCTGGTGTGAAATGGCAATGGCAATAAAGTCCTTGGAGTTGCACTGATTTACTCCAACACTGGTTGTTTATTTTCTCACATATTATACTATCCCTCTACTAATATAGCTAGTATTTCTCATATGATCAGTTTATTTTTTTTGCAGTAATTAAGTTCTTGTAATTTTATAGTACCAAACACAGCAACAGACCTGACTATAACTAATCTGATTTACAAACAAATCGTTACTTGTCTATATATACATGCGTCTAGAGATGGAAAGATGCCATTTGCAGTCTCCATCTACTTATGCCACCCTTTCCTCTCCAGTGCACACACTTCATGTTCACAAAATTTCTGCTTTCAGGCTTTCTGATGGTTCTGGTCTTTAAGACACAGAGAGAAAGGGCACTTTGCTCTGCCTCAGGCATGTGGCTGGCCAAAGGACATCTGACGTGAGGGAAAGCTATTTTGATTAAAAAACCTTTTTGTCTTTCTCGATCCAAAATCTGGGGTTCAAGTACAGCAAAGTAACTATCTAAACCACAGCCAGGCCAAGCAGTTCAGTAGGAATTACTGAGAAAAAAAAAAAAATTGTCTGTGTGACAAAAACCAAAGTTGAATCACTTGAAAATTCATTTATTGCTCATCTAAACCACAATGGGTTTCTGTGCTGCTGTAAATCTTACCTTTTTCCATTCTTAATATGTCTATTATAGACCCATATACTCTCCTCTGAGTTTATAAATATTTGGTGACACTGTTGTTCACAACACACCAGCACAAACCCCCCCCCCCCCCAGTTATCACTAAATATGCCACTACAGTAAATACAGTAACAAAACCCATCCTATCCAGTAATTATTCTGGGAATTGTAATAGGACCTGCACTGAATCACTGCAGACCCTATAATATGGCAAGCTCTGTCAAAGTCTTTGCAATGTGCAAATATTTTTAATAAACTGTGTTAATTTTCAGTGCAATGAGAAAGGAAAAAGCTCATTAATAAAAGAATAATAATGAATGTAATGTTACAATGAATATATATGAGATATTAATTATAATGAACACAACAGCATTATTCTCCTATACCCCTCCTGGCATATATACAATAAATGTTGGGGTTTTGGTTTTTGCTGTGCCCGAACTCATTAACACAGGTTACAGCAAATTGTTTTCTGGTTCACATTGCCTGCTCTCCCCGAGAGGCCCCAGACTGGGGATGGAAATATGGTTTTTGGGGTGAGGAGCCGTGCCATTTTCAGTGAAGCTGAGGGCATGCGAAGGCCCCTGCAGACCCGGGGCTCAGCAGGGCCGGGGCCCGGCTGGCAGTTTGAGCTGGGACAGCAGCGACTGAAACGTGGATCAGGGACACGGCACAACCCGACATCGCCAGACCCGGCCCAGCTGGAAGCACAACCGTGGCACAAAAACCCCAAGGCCCCTTTCCAGAGGATGAGCAGCGCCGCGCAGACCGAGCAGGGCCGCCCGCCGATCGCACTCCTCAGCCCGCCGGCCCAGACCGCGCTGCCCCGTCAGCGGCTCGGCGGGGCGCTGCGGAGGCTGCGCGGGGCGGGGACTGGCGCGGGGAGGGAGAAGATGGCGGAGGCCGAGTGAGTCCCGGGGCTGCGGCGGCTCCTGCGCGGAGAGAGGGAGGGGGCGGGTCGGGGGGCGCGGGTTGTGCGAGGCGTGGGGGAATGAGCCGGGCCGGGCAGCGGCGTCCCCCGGCCCCCTCCTCCCGGCGGGCGACCGAGCCCCCTGCAGCGCCGCCGCCGAAGCCCTGCCTGGGGACGAGGGTAGCGCCGGGCCCCGCCGCGGCCGGGCTGCCTGTGCCGGGAGGGCCGCGGTGGCCGCTCGCCGTGCCCGGGCACAGCGGGTGGGCGAGGGAGAAGGTGCCGAGAGCCATTTCGCGCTTCCCCCCAGCACCGGTTAAACCTTCCGCCTGGCGAGGCTGCCTGCGGGCTGGGCCCCGCACGGCCGGGCCCGCGGCCCCTCCGCGGGGGTTTGTTAACGGGCCCGGGCTGGGCTGGAGGTGCTAACGCTGGCCTGAAGCGACCGGCTTGCTGCCCGGGCGGGTTGGACTCCTCAGAGCCGGGGGATCCGGAGCAGCCCGCCCGGGAGAGCCGCCTCACCTGGTGCCTGGAGAAGCGGGGTGGTTTTCTTTTGGCGTTGCCCCGCGGGAGACAGATGGTTTCTTGTCATTGCACCGTTTTTGCTATCTCCTGCCCGGTATTGCTTAAATAAATCTTCTCTTTCTTGGCCCCCACTGCACTGCATTGTTCCTCCCGTGTCTGTATCTTGTCAGAAGTTGTGAGTCGCGCGCAGCAGAAGGCTCCTGATGAGCATGAAGAGCACTGGGGAGCACTTGCAGGACAGATCTTCTAATTAGAAGACAGTTAAGTGACTAAGTGTTTTGAAAATGTCTAGGGTGATAATTTACTTGTTAACTTTCTTGCGCAATGCGAGACATAGTGTGGTTGCCTTGCAAATCGTATACAATGCTCTCACATGCGATGTTAAAAAGCTTGGGTTGAAGCTGTATGCCACCAAGGAGGGGAAGTGCAGCTGGGACTTTGTGGCAGTGCCAAACCTGTAGCTTTCGGTGTGGTGTTACAGCTTTGAATGAGCGTTTCCAACAGATGAGGGCTTAGAAGCAGTGTTGGTTCCATATGTGAACTCTTCCTATCTGTGTGGAAACACTCAGTAAAATATAAGGCTTAAAAGGAGACATCGTCTCATCTGTCTGCTGGCATGCTAGCCTCCCAGTCCACAAGAAAGAGGTGATGTTGTCTTTAGAGATCTTAACTTCCATTTTCGTGAAAGGTGGGAGTAAATACCGTTGCCGTGCCTGAGCATGGTGAACCCAGGCTGTCCGAGGCACTGAAGAATCTTTACACGATTAGTGTTAGTCATCTAGCTCTGTTCCCTCATTGCTCGCTTATGGCATACCAGAAGGTCTCGGAGCCAATGAACAGAGAAAATTTGGAAACTGGAATAAAACAAGTAGGAACAGCGCGTGTAGGGTGAGAAACCAGGACGGAAATGACTGCATCATTGTAATTTGGGAGCTTGCATTATTTGTTGTAAACATTCACTGATGTGTACCCACCCAAGCACCCTTGCTGTGGTCAGGCAGTTTACCTCGTAGTAAAATCTGGTTTTGGTGCCTTGAATGACTTGCAGCTGCAGTGGTTGTATAAAAGCAGTAAGCGATTTCCTCACATAGCAAAGTCCTGTTACATTTTGATAAGCCTTCACAGTTAAATGTCATATGTTTGCTAGGTGACATATTAAATAAATGGGAATTGGGTAAATGCAGGTTTTGTATCTAGTTTATGCCAGAATAAAATTGGACTTTTATTTGATCATCAACATTTCTAGGGGGGAAAAACAAAAGTAAGATCCAGTTGGTGTTTATGTCAGTATTGCCATGTGGGACCGTTGATTCTTAATTAGGTTGGAGGTTATTGTATTTGAAGAATTACAAGAAGCAGAGTCTTGTCAGAGGGAGATATCAAGAGGTGGTATAAAGTGGGGGAGTAATGGCTGCAGGGAAGTTCTCAATAGATTTCATCAGACAGGGACTTGGGCTGATCTCACTCAGTATTTTAGTTGATTAGCTTCATGTACAAAATAGATTGCAGTAGTGATGTTGGCTGATGACCCAAAGCTGGGAACCATTTGCAAGGCCAAAGAGGGCTGAGATATCCTGCAGGAAAAGTGGAGTCATGTTGAGTGCTGGAGTAAGTAATACCTATGGGCTGAAATTCAGCATGCAAGGTTTGGGGCTGGTAGCAAGGAACAAGGAGTTCAGTAACAGGAAAGAAGAAACTTGAATGCAGTAATGGATCACAGGATCGGAGCAACTGCTTTAGGACAGTGAAAAAAGAAATTGTGATCCTCAGTGTGCAACAGAAGAGCTTGTTTAAAGAGAGACACTGAAGTATGAACTTTCTTGTACAAGGCTGTGAGAGCCTAAGCTGGGATCGGCTCTGGTCATGCATTAAAAAGAACAAAAGAATGTGCAGACTTCAGGAAGTGCCAAGAGCTGTTGGGATGGTGAAGTAAGTGGAGAGTCAAGAGTTTAGCTTGTTTTCCTAGGCAAGCTAAAGTTAAGAAGGGACATAACAGTTTAAAAGCCCCCATTAGGTACAGTATTTCTGTAGAGTTTGTAACTGGGACCTACAGTCTCCAATGCTGTGTATTGAAAAGACTTTCCTGTAAATTCTGAGAATTCCTGTGATCACCTAGTGGGCAAAGCCCCCGGGAACAGGAGAGACTCAGCTGAGATAGTGGTGTACTTGTGACTCCATGCTTTCATTCCTGGAGGCTAAATGTATTATCCAAGCTCCACTGCCATGCCATCGGAGGAGGAGAAAAGAGACCTGGAGCACCTCCTTTTTGCTTGAGGGAAGTGTGTTGCAGTGCCAGCCTTGATGCAGACATCTGGGTGATCAAGGTGATCAGTGTGAGTCAGGAAGCTGACTAATAATCCAGACACTGTGGTTGCCCTCTTTCCCCATCCCCGAGATGTGATGATGATTACAAGTAACACAGAGAATCGTCTATGCAGAAAAGGTCTCGTATTCTTAGGAAGACTCTGCTGCTTCCCTGAACTGCTAGCATGAAGTTACATGTGATCAGAACTTATTTCTTCTTTTGTTTTGCCTTTTGGAACTCCTTCTGAGTGATGGAGGTTGCCACAATATGGCATCGCATCTTCTGTGCAGTTACCTGTAGTATCTTAACTAGCCTAGATGTGTTTAACTTCCCTTTTGGCTTTCCATCAGCAAAAGTGAACGCACTGATGCTGCATCTTCAGAGAGCTTCCTTGGGATCTGCTGAAGCTGGGGAGAAAGGGGGATGGATGTGCTGGTTTGGCTCCCCTTGTGCCCACATGGCCATAAGTAAGAGTTAACAAAAGCTGCCACCAGTTGTCAGTTTCAAATTTAAAAACAATGTCAGGGCTTTTTTTCTTAAGTTCCAAGTGGCTAAGCTGTCGATCAAAATCGTTGTTATACATGAATGTGGCACCGAATCTGTGTATAACAAGACTCTTGATGGACAGGTTTGTGGTGTTTTGTTTTTTTTTTTTGGTTTTTTTTTTTTTTTTTTTTTAAAAGAGTGATCGGGACGGGAACTCTGCCATTCCTGTAGTGTCAGCAGAGTTACTCATGTAGGATGCTACCTAGTGCACCGGCAAGGGGAGCTCCTTTTCCCTTTGCTCTCAGGTTCTTTTGTAATGGTTTGTAATTATGGTGGTTTTCACCAAAAGTGTGTTACTTTGGTTAACATTCCTCTGTATTAAGATTACCTCTCTGGTTGGCTGAATTACTTGCTCTTATCTGGGGTTATGAAAGTGGATGTGCTGTGAGATTGCTGAAATTCTGACTCCATCCTGAAAAATATTTCTCAGATTTCACTTTGCAGTTGAGAAGTGTTTTCTGGCGTCTATTCAAGAAGAGAGATCTGTGAACCTCTGTGGCTAACTTGAAATTAAGGGCTGTGTTTACTTGCTTCTGAATTACATATCCTCCAGTTGTTGCTTAAAGGAAGGGAGAAAAACAATTTATTGTTACTGCAAAGCAGGCCTTTCTTCCATTTGGTATCGGTTTCATTTCTTCACCTCTGCTCTGTGGTTTCACATTCCTAGCTGTCCCATCCCACATGTTTCCTCCTCCTCTGTCTCCTGGTAGACAAAGCTATTTGTAAAACCTGTTTTCTTTGTAAGGCATTTTTGCAGCTGTGGTTGGTTTTGCTCTCAAATTGACTAATTGTCTCTTCAGAAAATCCAGAAAAAGATAACAGCCATATTCTTTAACCCAATCTCCAATTTATTTAAGAGAAATATATTTCATTTTTCTTATATCTGCATTTTTCACCCTTTTTTATTATTTTTCAGGGTTTGGCTGTCTCCTAATTGAGGAGAGTCAAGGTACTGGTTGCACGTGAACTTTCCTCAGTCAGCCTATTGGATGTCTCTGAAAACATAAGAAGTCATGGCAGAAGATGATGCAATGCCAACCTTACCAAAAAAGTGTGGCCCTTACATTTCATCAGTAACCAGTCGTGGCATGAATTTGGTAATTCGTGGTATAGTGCTGTTTTTTATTGGCGTATTTCTTGCATTAGTATTAAACTTGCTTCAGATCCAGAGAAACGTTACTCTCTTCCCCCCTGATGTGATCACAAGCATCTTCTCCTCAGCTTGGTGGGTGCCACCTTGCTGTGGCACAGCGTCAGGTAAGTTCAGTCGTGTGCGTATGCCTGGCGTAGAGATGAAAGGGTGGATAGGTAGTTACATAGTTACAAAAAACTACATGAAAGGTGTGTGGAAGGTAAAAATTTATCTTCCAGCATCACTGCCCTTTCCAAGCTATGACTATCCTTCTGATCTCCTTGTGTGTACTCAAAGACACATGCATGTGCCTAGAAATTGTTGTTCTCCTAACTTGCTATACTGTAATATTGTTAGCAGAACATAACCTTTGCTTGTTTTGCTGGCTTACGGTACAAGTTTAACAGACTTCAGAAGGTGGTGCCACTTGTAACCTTGAGGCCTGGAGTACAGGAGCGTGCTCTACAGGCAGCCCTTGAAAATACCCTGGGAAGTGTCAGATGGTGCAGCACACAGTACCTTGTTTTGAATGCAGCAAACCACCCTGAGTAGTGCTCCCGTTTGTGGTCCAGCTTTCCATTTGTTCCTCATTCTAGTCTGAGGTATTGCTTTAGCTCTGTAAAGCTGAGAGACCTGACTGTGTATTGGGGAGTTGAGGCCAGGCACACAGTTTGCAGTTGTAGAGGCGCGTTGCAGAACAGAGCACCCTGGTTAGATTCATGTATCAAGTTGGATGATGTGAACGTGCTCCGTTTCTCCTGTGATCAAATAGGGAGTTGAGGCTTTCGTGTGTTTAGCTAGTTTAAGTGAGATATCTACTGTGGGTAGTAAGAAATATCCCCTTTCCCTCTTCTTTTGTCTTCAAATATCAAGGCGTATGCCATATTACAAGCCTGATGGAATGCAGCTTTCTACTTGGCTCTGAAGGCCACTGATCCCCTCAGTCATTTTTACACTTTACTAAGGGAATATTCTTAGCAGCCAGTACTGGAGCATTCTGCTTTAGCAAGCCTTTACAGTAAAGGCAGTATCTTCCTAGAGGACAGTTTTAATAAGATTGAGACACTCATGTTTCTGGGTATTAATATGAGTCAATAAACTGGCTTTTGAGCTGGTGTCATTGTTTTGCTTATGGTAATATTTAAGTCTATTTTTTTCCTAGCCACCTAATTGCTCTATTTTGGATACCCTGTTGAAATGTCCCAGGTGTCATAGAGGAGCGTACTTTGAAAGGAAACCCTCCAAATATCTCTCTGAACCTGCCAGTTTTGTTCTCTGGAAGTGCACTTGGTGTATTATGGTGGCAGTTACATACCTGCTTTGTCTGCTGGTTGTCTTAGTCCTCTTTCTGTTATCCTGCTGAGATAGTGGATTAGTTATTGGATTTTATCCTACATTTGCTGTATTTTTCTTTTGTGGTTTAAACTGATGGTCTTCACAAACATGTCTGGTAAAAGTTTGATCTTTTACGTGTGGAGAAGTGGGAGTTGAAATGGCAGAATCCCCACTTGCAGCAGCAATGCATAAGGTTTGCAGTGTTCACTGTAATGTTTGCACTGTTGACTGTTTGCATCAGACTGCACCTTATGCTCTTAGAGGTCATCTGAGAACGCTGTCTGCAGTTGTTTATGGGGAAGTCATGAAGGCTGGGTCTTGCCATCATCTCAGAAGAAACTTGGGGACCTTTCTGGTTCTGATGGGTTGGTGATTCTGTAGTCAGTCAGCTGCTAGGTGTTTGCACTACTTGATTTTAAGCCACCTGATTTAAAGATATTACTGCCTTAATTGGCTTTTCCCAGTTGGAGTGAACCCTCTGTTCACTCCTGTTGAGGTGTTTGAGTTCTTTCTTTATCAGTCTTTTCTTCTCCATTTTCTTTCCTTATTCTCTTTGCGAGCATACATACAGGGGGCCTCTGTGGTAAGTGCTGATAATTCACCCTTTATCTTACCGTTTGTACTTGCACAGCCTTCCTGGAGTTGACACGAGCATTTCTCTGCAGTGTGGTTTATTATTATGAACAGAATAAAGGTATTTTGCATATTTATAATCAGATTGAGGCTGCTTTCAGAGAAGTCCTTTCATCCGTCACTGTTATTAGTCATCAGTTTGGCCCAATGCCTTTGGCAGGACAGTTGCTTAGGGAGTGTGGTTTTTTTTTTTCCTCTCCAGCTTTACTGGTGATTTATTTTCCTGAATCCTGGAGATCAGTTTCCTCTCTGGCAGAATAAAGAGCATTTGCCATAACATCCCTCCAACAGAATGCCAGGCTGAGGGCGCTGGAGTCTGTACTGATGACTCAGGCTCTACCCTTCTCCTCCAGCACCAGTTTAGCATTAAGCACCAGTGTTGTTCCTCAGCTGTGTTGGCAACTGTCTTTTTTAGCTGCAATGAAGAAATGTTCAAAGAGCATAGCAGTTCCCTGGGGTTGAAAATCTTGTTTGCTTTCTGTATTCAACAGCTACAGTAGGCTCTCAGCTTTCGCTCTTCTGTGTGAGCCTTTATAGTGGCATTGAAGAGAAAAACATTATCCAAACAAAACATGTTTGTAACAACAACGAAAGAAGACCCAAATACTGTTACAAACCATGCTGAGCCCTTGCTGTGGTGTGTTTGTTGTTACTGCTCTTCTTGAATCACAGTGTGAGACTGCACATTTCGGTGGAGTGCAGAGCTCCTTCATCCTCCCTAGTCCTGTGTCTTGCTGCTTCTGCTGGGTCACTGCTGCAGTGGTTTAAGATGCTGCTGAAGTTTTACAGGGCTTTTTTACATAATGAAATTGTTTGAAATTGCTCCACTTTTACAATGTATATTTTGTACTATTTATCCTTAAAAGTTCTGTTTTGCTAGTCACAATAATTGTCAAAGTCTAGATGGTCTTTATTTTAGTGAAATATTGCCAGTGCTTTAACTTTTGGGCTTTTTTTCTTTTTTGTCTCCACAGCTGTGATTGGCTTATTGTACCCATGCATGGACAGACATCTGGGAGAGCCACATAAATTTAAGAGAGAATGGTCCAGTGTAATGCGATGTGTAGCAGTCTTTGTGGGAATAAATCATGCCAGCGCTGTATCCTATATTCTAATGAAATTGGCGATAACAAATGGGTTTCCACTAAAACAAAACTCCTGCAGTCAGTCATGGTGAATTGTTGTTAAAGATATAACATGCAGCATTTTTGCAAGGGAAATGCAGAATATGTGTTAGTGTTAAACTGTTGTAGCAGTATTGGAGGTGATGAGTCTCACGTCTTTTTGTTCTGAAAAGTCTTTTAGTTAGAAATGTCTCAATACTGGGCTATGTCTTACTTCCAGTCTATTTTTCTTTGGGTAATTAAAGTAAGCATGGGGAAATACATATCTGGTAAGTGTTACAGAAAAGTGCTTTAAGACATTCCAAGGGTTGTTTTTTTAACACCGTAGTAAGAGGTTGAAGCCCAGTCCTCGAGGTCATCAATGAAGCACATGCGCTTTGTAAAGAATGGGGAAAACTCAGGACCAGGTAAGCCAGGACTACACAAAGTGAGCAGGTGGTGTTACCCCATTCTGCAAATGATGCCTTGACACTGATTCCTGTGGTCCCTCAGGAAGAGCAATGAGAAGTCAGTCAGCATGTTGCAGTACATTATGCACCTCCTAATTGTGCAGCTAGTCAGAAGCATCCTTGCACAAGTCTGCTCAAAACTGGCGTCCCTCCCCTCTGAAGCAGCTGGGTACATGCTGGATGACAGGGTGTTTTTCACGTGGACTGAGACACCTTAATGGCAGCGCTGTGAGTCTTAGTGGTTTTGTATAGTCATGTCTAGTGCCTCCTCTGTCAGGTAAAACCAGGATCTGTCTGTGAAAATTGGATTCTTGTAAACTAATCAGAAAATTTGTCGTCTCTGGAACTCTAGTCTCCTTTGGTGTCAGCTCCAACATAGTTTGCAGAAACCATGCTAAGAAGTTCTGATTGCGTACTACTGAATTTTCTCTTTTCCAGGAAAAGAGGGCAAATTAAGTGAAAAGTGTGGGAGCTAGCTGAATTCTTACTGAGGTGGCTTGACCCTTGAGTGGGTTTTGTTGGGTTTTTTTTTGTTTTGTTCCCACCCACCAGCCATCCTATCCAGTATGGCCGGATGAACTGTAGCTGCCAAGGTTCAGAGGTGTTCTCACTGTCCCTCACAAACCTGGCTCCCCTTGTCAAAGATGCATTATCCTGGTCCTGTGGTTCTCACTGACCTGGACTGTACCTGTTGTGTAAGCACATGCAACTTCACTGCTTTTAAGAAATATGGGAGAATTCACAGCTTCTCTCTGCGTGGGTCAGATTATTTACAGCAAGCGTTCTTGCAGTTTTCTAACAGCTATTATGCGTATTCTGGGATATCATTAATGTACTGTCTGTATTTCCTCCTTGACAGCTCTCCAGACTGCTTTCTTTTCAGCTTATTGCCAGTTCTGCACCTTGCCATATTTGGTGTTTTTTGGTCTTGTTTGATGTTTTTCCTGATGCTATTGATTTTTATTCTGTAATTATTTATTTCAGTTAGTTGAACTTCTTTCTTGTTTCCTCTAGCTCTCTCCAGGCCTTTGTGAGAAAATAGGGCAGTGTTTTTATGTTGTCATCCCATAAATTTGCTCTTGGACTTATGAAACTTGGCAGCCTCCTTTTTAGTAATCTGTTTTGGAGAGGAGTAGAGAGGGTGAGTTGGAATTTCCAAAACATTTTGAAGAATGTGAAACGCTATGAACATATCTGGAGTGACTTCACACTTTAATCACAGGGTTGACAAGACTGATTTTCAATGTTGATTTACATGAGTACTTTCACAGTAATACTATTTACATTTTATTTTATAGAAAACATGAATATTTTTAATGTTTAGTTGAATGTGAACTAGCATCTGAATCAAACAAAACTGCAATTAAGAGTGACAAATACCTTTTTTCAGTAAATCCTTGTCATTTTCAGGAGTCTAATGCTAGGTTTTAATGCTAAGATTTCATGCTTAGTGTAAAAAAGGACCAGGTAAGGATAAGATGTCCTTACTCTGAACAACGTGTGCGTTGTATGCCTGTACAAAACACCTGCAGTAGTTAATAGATGTGTAGCCTCTCTGCTCTTGTGCAGTGCTGAGACCCTAAAAATCTGACGTGTTGTAAGTTTTTAGTTTCCTGATAGACTGACAACAGTTACAAGGCTTATTTCCTTATGCCCGATAGCTGTGTGATAGCTTTTTTTTTTTTTTACGGTATTCTTTTCTGTTGTGACAAAATATGATAAACAGAATGAAGAAAACTGCTTTACATGTGTATATGATATTTCCAAACTTGTCCTTAATGATCAACACAGAAAGTGGATTTTGCCAACAATATCCAGTTGTCTCTCACATTAGCAGCCCTGTCAATTGGACTGTGGTGGACATTTGATAGATCACGAAGTGGGTTTGGTCTTGGAATAGGAATTGCTTTCCTGGCCACGTTGGTGTCACAACTTCTGGTCTATAACGGAGTTTATCAGTAAGTATTTACACCTTTAAAGCTAAATGATAGTCTCCTGAAGCTAGAACGTAAAATCAGAATAACTGAAAGGACCGAATTTGACATGATTTCCAAAACTGCCAGCACTTAATTTTGAGTGTAAAATAAATTGAACAGTTCATGAAAGCTTTTATGTCTTTGTGAGACTTTTAGTTGAAGTTGCTTATTTTAGTAAAATTGCTACCTTACCAACAGTGTAACGTACTTTTTTTTTTTAGTTGAACAAACGGGATTATAATCAATAAGAAGCCTGCTTTCTTATCTGCTGCAAGTAGTTGAATTTCTATAATACGTGTCTTTTTGAGTTGAAATGTCCTAATATTTAAATTTGTGCGTTTGTCTCATGTGATTGGAAGATCCCCTGTATTGCAAAACATTGAGTTCAAAAAAGTGTGTTCTTTTCCAGATACACATCTCCAGATTTCCTTTACGTTCGTTCCTGGTTGCCCTGTATATTTTTTGCTGGTGGAATAACTATGGGCAATATTGGCAGGCAGCTGGCAATGGTAAGTTTGGAGAGAGGGTTGATTGCCTTGTAGGGAAAGTTTTAATCTACCTGTCATTCCTTTCTTCCTATGTACCGACCAGCTATTTGACTTGAGGATGTGGAGTAGAATAGACATCAATAATCATTGCTTTTTGATCTAGTTAGTGAGCCATTAGTACTGTTGTTTGGAGCACAGCCTGTGACTTTGTTCTGCAGGCTCTCAATTTTTCATTAGTTATGTAAATTCATGTTATTAATTTTGTCATCTTCTGTTTTTCAGTATGAATGCAAAGTCATTGCAGAGAAGTCTCACGAGGACTGAGGAGAAACAATATGCACCTTTTAAACAGGAAAATACCTGACAAATGACTGTCGGAGGAGCATAAGGAACACTTGACTATGAAATTGCCATAATGCAATTTTTTTTTCCCTTGAGTGATACACTTTACTGCAATCTGTGATTGCTGCTTCTATAGAAACCTTGATGTCTGATTTTGATTACTGTGAAGTTACAATAGTATGCAATACATTTGACAATATTGGTTCAATTATAGGATTCTTTTTTCCAAATCTAAACTGAGTTTACCATAAGTTCTTATCTGTCCATAATGTTGCAGTGCCAAACTGAACCTTTGCACTATGTTTCTGTAGCTGAAACTTCTGCTTCACTTTATCTTGAAAGTTTTGAGGAATTTGTTCTTAATAGCTCAGTGAAAGAGGATTCAAATTTAGGAATGAAGATCTTCTCTTTCCATGATGATAGTTCATAATATCTTTATGAAATTCGTCGGTTACAGATGCAATAAGTAACTGATTTCTGTCTATTAACACTGTATCATTCTTCTTACTCACATCACAGGTGAGGAAGCTTAATACAGATTGTATGGGTTATTGCTGTAGCATTTCACTTGTCTGTGATACGTGCCACATCAGTATCACAGAATACAGAAATAGAAACTGAGGCTGGAAATTACTTGCTATTTTTTCCCCTCATACAAGCAGTATACATATTTGTGTATGAATTTATGTGAACCATCATCAGGTGTGGACAGATTCTGAAACTGCCTGCATTGAGTAACGGGATACAATTCAGGTCATTCTTGTAGAATTGCGTCAGCTGACTTGTGTTGATCCCTTATTTAAAAAAAAAAAAAAAAACAAAAAACAAACCAAACGCAACACCGTAGGGAGTTTTTATTGCAAAACTTAATTCTGCTGAACTAAATCGGCCACTACCATATAGTGTCATAAACCCCTCCATTACTGATGTTATGTTTGATGGTTCTTGTCTACTACCTGTTCGGTTCACAGGGATTGTCAGAAGGAGACAAGGCTGTATTTTAGGTCCTGATGTAGCCCTTACTGCTGTGACTGTGGTCCAGGCAACCATAAATGCATTTATTCTTATAGCAATTTTCTGTGAGAAATAGTTACCCCTATTTTATGGGTGCCTATGCACAGAAAGTCTGATAGGACAGAGAGCTGAAATAGGCTGTGTGCTAATCGGTTCCCTTCTTAAGAAGAAGGATTTTAGTGTGTGTCCCATATTTAAGGGCATACATGGAATTTCCTCTTGGCTTTGCAGCTCCCTTTTCAGATCATGACATAAAAGAACTTGTGCAAGAAGGCAGACTTCAGGAGGACACTGCTGACCTGTGCCAGCAATGCATTTGGCATGGGATGTCTCTGCTTTGTTTTCCTCCTTCTGTCTCTGTGTTGATAATGTTTCAGTGTATTTGTTTTCCTCTTTTGTCTTGAAGTACTATTTTTTAAATCTTCCATGAAAGGTTTATAAGACTTGTTACAGTCACCTAGGGAGACTGGAGTTGGTCCAAAGAACAAATAGATCTTTAGACAAGTTTTTATTAATAAATGTGTGTATGCATTGTACACAAAGCTTGGAATAGGCAACTCTTTTTCAGTCTTATACGCTTATCTCTAAGTCTGAAAAGTATGCACTGGAGTGCTTCCAAAAACGTTATAACAAAAGAAGCGGTCACAAAAGGAAAATCTCTTGAATGAAGAAGTGTAGAAATAATAAATAAGCAAATGATGCAGCTCCACAAAGTTCCGTCAGCTTATCACTGTTCCATGATAATTCAGCACCTGAAGCACACTTGCATTGGGTAATGTTTCAGGAGAGCGCTTACAGATGCGCTTAGCTTTAAGCAGAGGTAGAACGTGTTTAAATAGATCCCTGATAGAGATTTTCTTTTAATCAAACCATATGGCAATAAGAAGCATTTTATTAATAAGGCCAAGAAACTGTTAGGGCGTGAACTAAGGGTGAGTTTCCTTAGGTAGGCTCTGGCGTTTCACTGAAGAAGCTGTTGGGTCCGTTTACAGTATTTGGCCTCATCCGCTTTCTTTACTTAAACAAATGACTTCAGCTTGGTGGGCAGCGTGATGAGTCCCTCTTGAATTATCAGAACATGAATGGCATAAAAATTCAAATGTTTCTGGTCCTAACTGGAGGGAATAACATGGTACCTCAGTAGCCAGTGTGCTGACTTGGTGAACAATTTACTTTCGTCGTGACTAAGAAGTGTATACAACTGGAGATGAGTATCTTTGTTATTCACTTGGTAGAAACTGCTTTTACCTGCCAGTCTCTATTTACACAGAAGAAGCCTTGTGTATGTTAAAATGTGCAGTTGTGAGAAGTGGTTATTGTGCGTCTGTGGCACCCACTTTACAACACTTTGCACTCAGAGTCATCTAAACCTGTTTAGACTGTGCTGTCCACTAACTTCTTTTAAATTTCATTTTGGAAATTTTGAGCATGTTGTGCAAAGGCAGCAATCATCCAAAATAAATTTGGGTGGAGTCCTTTATTATATGTGTTTTATTATTTTTATTCTTACTTGACTGAAGTCGATACAAGATTTGCATCTTGGATGTCCTATTTTTTTCAAACTGCATTGTAATTTTATGGCTGATGTGTTCAAACTCTAAAAAAGGTTCATGATGAGAATGCTGACATGGCCTTAACTGTAGTGGTGTGAACATGCTGCTACTGTATAGCGTGTAATTACAACATTAGACTGTCTTAAAAATGTTGTTCCATAGAGAATGAATAAGGTATATTTTAGATACAACTTTATAAGCACTGTAACCTCTTCACTAATTAAGCATTGTAAGGTCTATGCTGTTTAAACTGGCAAATTGCTGTTAAAAGCAAAATGTGCATTAAATATAATTACAACCTTGTGGTGGATAGGTTTCTTCTTTCTTTGAGAAATGACACTGATTTCTAAAATACACTGAGTTGCCTTCTATCAGCAATCTCATAATAATTTTGACCGTTGAGCTGGCATATTGGTTGCACAAAATGCCTGTCTAGAAATACTAAAAAAGGAGCAGGCAAGATCAAATCGGCAGCGATTCTATCATAATTAGCATGCTGAGCGGCCTTTGAAAATTTGCCCTTTTGAATCTGCAATGGGAATATTTGAGCTGGGGGAGAATAAGCCAGATAACTTCAGTTGCAATACAGAAAATAGAGATTTAGATATAAATAGCAGCTATGAATATGAAAAAAAAAACATGAATGGCAGGGGATCCCTTAATATATTTGTATTTATTAATGTTCCGGTCTGAATATGAACTGAGTGTTGTTCTGGTATTCACAGACTGTCCATTCGTAGTGCCCAGCACTCTGTCTCCAAAAAGATGTAACAAATAGAGGTTTAGAAATATGTAATGAAGAAGTCTCCAGGCAGAGGTGAAGAAAAGGTGGGAAGAGAGTCTCATCCATATTTGAGATACAGTGCCCGCAGCAGGTCAAGCGAAAGTTGGAAAGAGCGCAGCGGGTGAATGGAAAGCATCCATGTTTGTGTGGGATGGGGCAACCTGTGAGCCAAAAATCCGAACTGTGCTGTCCGAATGCAGAGTCCTGAGCATGCCAAGTGTTTGACCAGGCACATTGCAGCCAAGGATGGGAATAACAGTAATTTTACCTGCTCATAGCACTAAGTTCAGTCAAAAGCATGCTGACAGAGCTGCTTTGCTGCAGAGTTTATCTTTCCCCTTCACCTATAGCCTCTCCATGACAGTATCCTCCCAGGGGATGGCAACTCCGGGTCCTTCCTGCCCAAGTTCAGCCTGAGGGTGCCGGGTGGAAAGCTGCCCATGTTGAAGATAATATTTCAACCGCTGGGCTGCCAGGCGCTCGTGGAACGCATCTTATGCCTCCCTTTATAACGTGGCTACTGTAAGCAGCTCGAAGGAGAGTCAATAAACTTTTCCTCTGTAGCTTCTGTACTTCTGCCATCTGGCTGGGAGCTGCTGCAGGGACCTCTGGGCATACACCAGCCTTCCCTTTTTATCTCCCCGCATGTAAGGAAGGGATGTAATTTTATCAGCTGCAGCACCCCAGACATTTTGCATATGCTTTTTACGTTTTGGAGCAGTGTTATCAATAATTCCTGATGGTAATGGATGAATATAACCTGTGGAAGTGATGTTAAATATCACATACAATGCTTATAAAAGTCCGTGCACAGCTGGGTAGAGGGAATGTGTGCCTCGCTGTGGGAATAGCTATCTAACGCTGTTAGTTTTGATGCCAGTACTAAATGCAAAGCATGAGTAATTTTGCAGCTTAATGTTCAGTACTAAACAGTAAATGAAAGGTCAGTCCAACGTGTTAACTGTCGTGGAGTAGTAAACACTAATTGCTTCATGCAGCCAGCTTGGGTTTTTGGTCTGTCTGTTGTCATGTTTTGAGCAGCATGGTCCAGAGCCCTGTCCTGATTACCTCCCCCCAGTCAAATGACAAAGCCTCAAATTAAAGGACAAACTTTATGCCTGGGCTTTTCAGGCAGCGTACTGGGAGTGTGACGGCTTAAAAGCCGTGCTGGGGAAGAGGTAGGGGTCATTTATTGATCTGATTGGTGCTGAAATCCAGGTGGAAGTGTAGTTTTGTATTTTGAGGTTTTCCTGTCTCGCTCTTAATTTATGAAGCATATAGGTTTAGCAACTCCTGTTGCACTTTCACGCTTTGTTTTTTAGCCTGCCCAGTGCTATAGCAGATAGGAAACAACATAAGAAAGAAACAAATAAGAAAGAATATAAAGGAAAAGTGCTGCTACTCAGTTTCCCCAGGCCAAGCGAGTGGAGTGCTCAGTGGTGTCCTGTGAGCCATGTACATCAGTGTCAGATATGCGACCTGCAGCGTCCCCAGGTCAGAGCTGGCAGGATTAGCTTTCTGTACTGGCAGCAGTTCTGCCTTGACTTCTGCACTTAAAAGCCTCTAGGTAGGGAGTGACCGCTTGTACTGTAGTTGTGCAGGGATACGCGTACACATCGCAGAGCATTCATGGTGGCAAAGTCCACAGGTATAGCCATAAGGTCTGCTCTTTATGAATTTGTTGGTAGAAATTCTGAAATTGTGCCTTTTAAGCAAGTGTGGCCAAATAGTTATTGAAAGAAAATCTGTATTTATAAATATGTCAGAATTCACAATATAATTCTGCTGTTTGTGATCTCTGATTAGTTCATCGTATGCCTTGTGTTACATGAGATGAACCTGTGTTTCAGATATTTAATATTTTTTTGGTAACCAAACCTCAAAGCAAGCCTTGTTTTGTGGAGTTATTCAGAGAAAACGTGTGAACTAAAAAGAAAGCTGGGAGGAACAGGGCTGCAACTTAATTTACCAGGTAGAATTTAGAATCATAGAATGGTTAGAGTTGGAAGGGACCTTTAAAGGCCATCCAGTCCAGCCCCCCTGCAAGGAGCAGGGACATCTCCAACCAGATCAGGTTGCTCAGAGCCCCGTCCAACCTGGCCTTGAATGTTTCCAGGGATGGGGCCTGTCAATTATGCAAGGAGAAGCTCCAACATTTTGCATAATATTGCAAGAAAGAGAAGGATGGTAAGTGATCATTCTGATTTCAAAACAAGAGGGGAAGGGGAGCCTTACAGGTGCAGTGCATTTGTATTGACTTATTCTGATCTTCAGCTGCTCTCCAAAGGCATCACTTCTTTGGCCATGATCACTCGAGCATGGTTTGGCTCGTCTGTTTTCCTCTAACTTAGCTGTGCCAATTGTTTCCTCAGTGACCAAGGATGCCCAGAGTAAACCTGGCCATGCCACCAGAGAACTCGTAGGAAAATAGCTTTAGCAACTTCTTGCTGGGATTGACACAGTCCTTTTGAACTTTGTGAGAAACTGGTCATCTGGCCCTGGGCACTTTGGTTGGCAACAGTGTGGTAAAGGTGAGGGATGTGAGCATATGGTGTTCAGGTCAAGGTGAAAACCCCTGTAAGGACATTAAGTGCACATGTCAATTACAGGTTCTAATGAAAAGCAAAGTGGCCTTCCTCTACAGACCATCACTTCTTGTCTGGAGTGGTGAGACCTGCCATCAGTGTGCCAGAGAGGGAAGAACATGCTTTTCTCCTCCTCCTCACTCTTCCTTTGCACAAATACATAGGAGTCTGAAGCAAGGACAGTTAATCCCGTTCTTGGAACCAGGGCTATTTATAGGCTGGGTTAGCACTGAAAGACTCCACTGTTTTCTTTTTAAAAACAAATGCTGGTTCTGTGCTGCATGTCAAGTGTAATCATTGCTGAATGAACTGATTTGCAAAGCCAAGTTCTCAGCTGAGCTGGCGTAGCTCCATCGATGTCAGTGGATATGCAGCATTTCATGCTGGTCGGGAATTTGGCCCAGTGTGTTTGAAAGGGATGAAATTATTTAGACCTCACTTCTTTTCTCATGTGATACAGGTCAAAAGAAAATTCTACATTGTGCAACAGGTCAGAGCAGCACACTGCAGAATCTGCCTTTCCCTCTTCTCTTTCACCACTGATGAAAACTGTCATCATTTCCTGTGATTTACGATGTGTGCTTTTCGTATGGTGTATCAGCTCTTCAGGGGGACTGACTTAAAAGAATCAGATCTGGCAGATCAAATTAATAATGATGCAAATGCAAAATGTTGGCCGCTGATGAGCTTGTTGTCATAAATGCTTGCCACGATCTTGCTTTTTTTTTTTTTTTTGGTCCAGTATTTCGCTTGTAGGAAATTCAGCTGAGGATTTGTGTTGGACCTGTGCCTGTTCTGATTAAACTGGAGAGAGAGAAATAATACTGCTTTGTGTGGGTTTCAGGCTCCTCTTACCAACCAGTTTCCTCAAATCAGTGTAACAAGCGAAAATGCAGCTGGGGTGGTGGCTTGAAGAAGATGAATTGAAAGATCCTGAAGACTGATATTTCAGGGACGTGAATCGATGTAGTGATGTATCCACTATGTGATAAAGTGGGATAATATGAAGCTGGTAGAAAGTGAGTACCCATTCCTGGAAACATTTTTTTTTTAGTTTATTTTGCAGACTTTGGTCATTGCACTGGTCCAGGGAATGAACTCTGGGACACCGAAGAGCAGTGAGGTGAGGGGTCACTTGATAAGTTGACTAAAAAAGGGAGCTCAGTTTAGACGTCAGGCCAAAATGCCCAGCACGAAGACAAGTACCCGTGATATTTGTATAGTCCACACACACTGACTTTTTGATTTTTTAAATGTAAATTTATAATGGAGAATCACCTTTAAGTACCAAGGGACAGACAGCGATATCACAAGTTGCATTTGCATTCAAACCTTAACCTCTGTGGGAGTATACTTGCAGGTGAGAAGAAGAGTTGGTTTTTCAGACCCACGTGTGCCACTTGAAGGTGTTTTTTTGAGCCCCCCATCCCTGGATTTGGAGTGCTGCTTGGGATTCAAAAGCAAATGATTTTCGCCATTGTGGATCAGCTCGCTGGTAAATTAGAATCGTTGTGTTGCTCCTGCAACCCGTGGTTTGACGAATGTGGTCCCTTAATTTTGCTCCCTGGAAATAAAATAAGCTTCGCTGAAGCAGGAGCAGTTCCCCAGTCCCCTCCTTCCCATCGCAGCATCAATGCCCAGGAGAGAGCAAAGAGAAGGCCTCTTCTTGTCAGCAGTATCAGCTCCTCCTGCCTTCTGCTGGTGGTAAAAGTGAGGCATTAGAGACACTGTGCAAGAAGAAAGAGACCCAGTTGTGACGAAAAACCCCCAGGCTATCTCATCGAGGACGTTTCAAAGCTATGGGGGACAGTATGTGCTTTCTGGCATTGTCTGACTCAGCTTTTCATTGAGTACGTCCGCTTTGACGAACTGTCAGGCTTTGATAGCTTGTGATTTCTAAGGTCACAGTGACTAATGAAACCCAGGGAGATGCGGTGAGGTTGGTTGAGTAGCTGCTGCATGGCAGGATACGAAGGGATGCGGCCTGGGAAAGGGACCATGCAGCACATTGCCTGATGCCGCTCCTGCACAGCTGCTGCGAGGCGTGTGCTGAGATTTTGCTGAGGAAGGACGCAAACAGACAACTGATGCTTGTTCAGACAAATCTGTATGGGATTTGATGCCCTGCCTAATGCTGACTGATGTTAAAGGGGCTTAACCGGTGCGAAAGTCTGCTAGGACGTTGTTCTCCTCGAGCTCAGATAAACGATGCTGAGTATCTGGTGTGTGCAGTGAAGATGAACATATGTTCATCACTTTGGCTTCTCTTAAATTATGAAGGCCTATTCATTCTGCTATCGAAAAGTCTTGAAAACAATATCTTATCGCCCGTTGCGCTGTTTCCCTGAGATGGTTCACAATATTGTTTATTGTAAGCACTGTTGCATCTTAACGTTGATTAAAACAGTAACTTCCAACTTAATCTTCCTGTGGGAAGAACATATTTTAGATGTTAGTTTTCCTGCACTCCTTCAAAGTGAGACTTCTTTTCATCACAATACTATTTTTAATTAAGTCTGCCAAGCCTTTGTTACAAATTCTAATATAAAAAAGGCTGATTAATGCCCAGGCACACTACCTACTTTAAAAAAAATGCCTGCATTTTATCCTGACAGCCAGTTAACATCTAAAGCATACTTCTAAACATCTACAGATGTCCTTGGCTTTTGGGATGTCTTCATCCGGTTGATGTGCCTGAGGCCTGACACGAGTTGTTGGATGATGCCATCTCCGCTCCTGGGAGCAGAGTGTGGGTTTGTTTGAAGCACAGAGGCTCTGGCCCATGGCTGGGGCTCGAAGGTGTTTGTGGACAGAAGATGGAGACCCACCTGCTGTCCTTCATCCCCACCAGTTCAAAGGGATCCATCAAAGACGCACTCAGAGCCCAGTGATAATTGTACAGTTTTGTGTTACAGTTAAGCGAATGTTGATAAAAAAAAAAAAGAAAAAAAGTAATTTCTTTTCAATGCTCTCTTGTCAAAATGCCAGACGCCACTTGTTTTTGACATTTTCAGCTACTGTTAAATAATAGTCTTGCTTCTGTCACAGCTAATGTTGACTTGAAGGCAGTTGTGCATTTCTCAACGCAAATGCTAAGCAGACAGACTTGGGTCTTGACAAATATTTTCCAGGCTTGCCCAAGGCAAGTAAAAATGAGCTTCTAGTTAATAGTTTGTTTTAAAATTCAAATTGGTGAAATAGGCAATTAAAAAAAATGACAATTTTCATCAAAATTTGCAAATTAAATGTCTCTTTGCAGTCAGAGGGGCTTCGAGAAACTGCAATAGATAATTGCTATTTGAAATCAGTGAAGTATCCAGCACTTTAGGGCCGTGAGGATTGCGGCTGTTCTGCCTTAGTAAACCTTGATTGATTTGGTAAATAAGCATTTCAACTTCTCTCTTTAAAATAAATAAGCAATGTTATTGCTTTATTGCTTACCCCTGTATGGGAGGTAAACAAGCTCTCAAGCAGCAACCCCGTAATACCGCGAGCCCAAGTGCCATCTGTCACC
This sequence comes from Chlamydotis macqueenii, assembly GCF_036417535.1. Taxonomy (NCBI): domain Eukaryota; kingdom Metazoa; phylum Chordata; class Aves; order Otidiformes; family Otididae; genus Chlamydotis; species Chlamydotis macqueenii. The sequence goes on from NC_141561.1 coordinate 9,802,274, forward strand.
GAGAATTTTGTCCCTTTATGCACAATGGCTTCTTGCGGCACTGGGTCCGTCGCAGGTTAATTGATTAGCAGAGATCCTCCTTTCAGTTGTTCCCGCTTTTCTTCGCTAAAGGACCGTATCTCTCATCTCCATTTCCTCCTCTCCTGTATTAGCATACTAATCACACTGAACTCCCACTGCTAAAAAACTCCACCGGTTTTATACTGGGGGAGGGGAGGGGGAATAAACTGGCATTTCCCGAGAGATTTACAGATGCTGTTTTGTGACGGGGAGAAAGGAGGAAAAGAAAAGCAGCAGCGGTGGCAGAGGTGAATAATGCGCCGCGCTGGCTCTCCCGTGCCAGGGAAAGCTGAGACTGTAGCCACATAAATATTAAACACATTTGAGAAGCACTATTAAAATAAATATCAAAGACCAAGTTGCTCACACATCTGTTTCTCCTCAAATTTTGCCACAGCGCTCTCCGTTTGTTTTCTCTCCAGCTGTTAACACCTGTCTTTCTGTCAGTGGTAATAACGCAGTTTTAGGTGGGCTACGGAGCTGACAGTGACATGAAAGAATTCTCTTATTTTTGATGTAAGAAGCTCCTTTTTCAAACCTAAAAAGGGCTCTGTGAACAAAGATGTATCCTCGTGCTAATCCTTCAGAGCAGTATGTGGATTTTTTGTTGCTGTTTTAGGGTGGTTTTTTTTTTGTCAGACTACAGAGAGCTGGGCTTGTGTTGCACAGCTGAACTTGAACTACAGAAGACATCCTACAGTGGGCAGCTACTGCTGGCCTTTGTAGTGCTCATTTTGTTGCTGACACATATTCAGAAGGTTGTGTGTGCACGATGCTCCTCTCTCCATGTGATGCTTGTTATCTAACCTCATCAAAAGCGTATGCTGGGCATTGATTGCTACCAGAGGACACGCATCCAGCGGTGATGTCTTCTTTACTTACCTCTTAAATGAGCACGATATTTGCAGGGCTGCCTGAAGAAAGCATTTTATGCCTTTGCCGTAGCTGCCTCGATAGGATGATGATAGGAAGTGCTCCGCTATCTTGGCATTGAAGATGATGGGACAGATCCTCAACTACAGTAAACTGTGAGAGTCTATTTACTGTGCCTTTTTCCCTAAGCTATTTATTCCTTTTGGCCTACAGAAACACAAAGAGTCACAGAATCATAGAATGGTTAGGTTTGGAAGGGACGTTCAAAGGCCATCTAGTCCAACCCCCCTGCAAGGAGCAGGGACATCTTTGACTAGATCAGGTTGCTCAGAGCCTCATCCAACCTAGCCTTGAATGTTTCCACATCGTGAGACTTGGGGCAAAACATAGGTGAACTACACCAGAAACATCCCAGATAAGGAGGAACTAATGATGTAAAAATGTGTGGTAGCAGCAAATTAACACTCTTCACCCAATATAAGCTTAGTTTTCTGGCTGGGGTGCTGTAGGCATATGCTCAAGGCTCTTGAGCCCATATTTAGTCCTCCATGCCACCTTCTCCTACGAGGTAGCCCATGGGTGAAGCTCCCACCCCCTGCAGGAATGTACGTTTCCATCCGTAATCCCTGCCTGTGAGTCCCAACGAGACAATTGTGAGTGAACTTTGTAAGTCTTCCAGTGCAGATGGTCTTTGAGGCTTGGGTGAAGCCGAGCCGGCTCTCAGATGGGTTTTGTCCAGAAATTACTGTATGTGGCTGGTGTGGCAGGCAGACATCCCTTTCACCCCAGACTTACCTCCAAGTTTGATTTGTCTTTGGGTAATAAGTATGATTTTGTCAGCTATTTCAAACCGAGAGTAAAGTCTTCTCCTGAAGGTCCTACATAATGATTTTTGGCCACGTTTTTCTTTCATTAATGAATGAAATGGGTTGGTTTTCAAAAATATTAACTCACATCAAAATTTACAAACAGGGTACCAAAACTGTCCTTGCAATAAATAGCTTTCAAATTCAGAAATTACCACCTTTGTCAGCTGTAGGAGGATGTGGAAGTGTGAACCACATCATGGCCAGCCCGGTCCCATCAGCCACCACTTGCAGAGCTTCACAGATGTTGGTCAAACAACCGGCCAGGGAGATGCAGGCTCCCCCAGGAGAGCAGCAGCATTCCTGGGAATGATCCTGGTCCATGGGCTGTAATGGTTAACGCAGAGCGGTTGCAGCGTTAGCGCCTGCCCTTGGCACAGCAGCTTCGCTTCCCTGCCGCTATTCCTTGTGCAATGCCTGTTTATTCAGGCTTCACGCCGGGATGAAACATTTGACCCATTGTGCAGGACCGGGCGCGAGGGGCAGGATTTCCCAAAGCGCTCTGTGCTGGCTGCCCCTTTCTGCCATTAAAGCGGTGGGGCAGTCGGGGGGCTCATTGTTTCCAATGGGAGAGGGTTTAGGCCAAAACGGAATGCTTCAGAAAAATCCCACCCCAAAGATCTGCAATAATAGAAAATTGAACCCAACTGTAACTCTGAAAAAGGGAGGTGATGGTATTGCATGAGGCACCCCCTCGTGCTTTCTGTTTGCCGTAGGGGCAGCACGTGCTTCGGGGAAACCTTCTTGTGTGTTTAGTTCATGCTGGAATGTTTTCCACTGCCCGAGGAAAAATCCTGAGTTGCCAAAAGCTACTATCACCCCTGAGTCAGCTCTCCCATGTTTTATGTGCTGTTAGTGCTGATGGGTATCCACACCGTATTAGAGCTCCTGGTAACTCTCAGGAACTCAAATATTGTGCAAATTACAGCCAGGATGTTCGGGGAGCAGAATGTCCCTCTCTTAGCAGATGGCTGCAGCCCACAATGTCCTATAATTGCAACATAAAATATTACTACTTTTGCATGTTATGTTTGGGAAAGCATGCCAAGCTGTAGTTAGGTTTCATAGGATCAGAAAAGTTTAATCAGTAGGAAATAATTTGTTTGGAGAATTTGACTTTGGGATTCTTTTTTTTTATTTTCCTTTTTTTCTTTTTTTTTTTAAATTAACAAATACATCTGTCTTCAATCTGTAAGTACAGTAGGTCTCTGAGTATGGCACTGTTGCAGAGGTAGCCTGGAAAAGACCTTTGCCCTGGGAAAGCCAAAGCATTTGGGTACTACCAGGACAGGAGCCTCTCAGAAGACAGCTGGCCTGAGGTGACTTCAGCTGAGCATTGTTCAACTGCCTCCGGGCGATTCTCCCAGATGATAAATGATGCTGTACACAGAGCGTGCAGAAAAAAGCATCCTTCCTCCTGTAGACAAATTACTTTCTGGTTTCTGCAGGCTCCATGGTTGTGATTTCCCCCCCTTGCCCCGATGTAATCTGTATTGGATGTAATGTTACATAATAAACCATTAAACACCAGTGATGACTAAGATGGTAAGCAATCAAATATTTTACCTGAGACACATGTACACATAATTTATCTCACTTTTCTCACAGAAGAAATTAAACTGATTTCCTTAGCTCTTAGTCCAAGGCAAATGGAATCCTGGATTTGATTAAGTGTGGGTCCTTCTGCCTTACATTCTCCAGGAGATGTTATTCAAGTGTTGGGATAACAGAGGTGGGATCTGCCCTTTGAACGGCTCTCATCAAGCCCCAGTCCGCATGGTTTCTCTTGTGGAGTGAAGAAATCAAATTAGCTGGGTTATTCTAGAGATTGCAATGTCATGGCAAGGAACTTCTGATACCCACTAGAGAGGGTTACTGGCCAAAATATTCTCATCTCCTAGATGTTAATGTGAAAATTCCTGGTTTATGCTGCGGCAGCACCTATCATTTTTGTCCAAATCACGGCTCTGTTACACTTCCATTCTTACAAACACTGTCCCGAACAATCTGCTGATACAGATGATAAGCCATAACAACTGGATGAAGCCAGAAAAACATCAGGAGAGATGCCTTGGATGAGAGAAAATGAAACTTCAGTATAAAAAAGTCTTCAGTATAAGCTGGCCGCACAATTCACATCTGTCCATGGGCAGGGATGAGGATACTCCCATCTAACGCCTGTTCCCTGCCCTCTCCTGGTACTACTCAACTCTTCCTTGAGTTGCTTGGGAAAGTGTAAATCTCCATAAAACCAACTTAATTCATCACCAACACTTCCATCTGAAGATTTTCTCCTTGGTGGGACATTCCCAAGGTTGGCTAGATTCCTTGAAGTTTCCTCTGCTCCATGCTTTGCCAAAGTCTTTGTAAAGCTAGCCTCAAATCCAGCAGTTTTCCAAAATGACGACTGCAGCACAGCTGCCATCCCAGCTCCTCCATAGCCCTGGGCCATGCTGCAACTTCTTCAAACAGACGTAGGAGAAATCTGTGCCAAGCAGCGGGGCATTTAAAAGGAGCGCTCACATCTGATTTTGTTCATGTTTTTTTTTTTTTTTAATGTGCAATGAATGACAAGTTTCCAGACAAATTCAGAGCATTCACTTCGCTCATCACAAAAGCCACCGGCACAACTGGCAACTGTCACCCTGCCTCGTATGATGGGGAGGGCTGTAAATAACACTGCAGCCAAACTTTGGGTGAACAGGGTGCGCGTAAGGCTCTGTAATCCAACAGCAAAACGTTACAGTGCAACGGAAGGAGCTCAGCGTGGAAGACAGGACGTGTAATGTCTACGTGGTAACAAATGTATTAGAAGTGGAGTCAGGCCACAGATGCTGAGTAGCAACTGAAAAACTTCCCAGATTTGGGGGTATTTCTATTAGTTTGAGCTTTCAAAACTTTGGAAACATTAATACTAATTTTTTTTTTTTACTTTTCTAGCATGTATTAGAGAAGGGTGTGCAATGAACATTTTTTCCAGGCTTTGCAACATATCCTTTCACAAAACTGTCCTGTGTCTTCTTCCTTCACAACGCTGACATTCGGATCGTGGTGTGCCTGTGGTGTTTGGTGAGCAGACAGCCCTCCAGCTACAGAGGAGCTCAGCCACCACATTTTTGCTCCACTAAAATGTCATTTCACTTGGGCTGAAATATGAAGTGTTAAAAACTGCCGTTTCCCTCCTTCCACTTGCATTCCTGAGGGAAATTTTGGAGGGCAGCCAAAACCAATCGAACGCAAAAAATCTCACCGCTGGGAATGCCTGCGGCTGCCAGGGCAAGCACGGTGCTAGCTGGCCATGGGGAGAGGAGCACCAGCACCATTTCCTCTTGCCCTCATCACCCACTCCTACTGTTAATTCATTTTTTCTCTCTGTCATTCAGAGTCAAATCATGGGGTGGGAGAGCTCAGGCTTTAGGAGGAGAAGGAGTCTACAGCCTGCGCCCCAGCGCTGGGAAATGGCAGGGGAGGGCGGTGAGGGAGTGGAAGACAGGGAAAGGTTGTTCTCCCCACCTTGATCACGGGCACCCAGAGCGCAGATCTGCACAGCATCCCCTCCCTTCCGCTGGGAAACGTGACCACCAGTGCAGTGGTAGCACACCGCTGCTTCAGGGCTTAAATGCTCACGGAAAGGAAAAGTTCCGTTGCCCTTATGTATACTAAGAAATTGTGCTGAACCTCTTTGTGGGGAAAAAAAAAGTATAGCTCTCTCAAAAAAAATTGCATATGAAAAGGTCAGGAAGCAAAACGTAGCAGCAGAGGAAAACTGAAATGCATGGGCCTGGTTGTTGCGAGGCAAAGGTACACAAAAATACACTTGAGTGACTGTGTCTTTGACAAGCTTGAACTATATGTTAAACAAAAAATAGAAAAGGTCACATGGAAAAGGTACTCATGGAAATTCATGGAAAAGGTATTAGCCAAAAAAGCATCCTTCTGAGGAGGTAGCAGAGATCACAGGGTGTCAGGCCAAGCCGTGCCCATTCCTCCCGCAGAGGATGCTCATTCTCTTTTGCTGTTTTCAGGGTCCATCTGTACCAAAGGTACCTGGGGGCAGATGCATGGCTGGGGTCCATGTCCAGCTTCTGCTCTGGAAGGCTACTGAAGAGCAGCCTCATGCTGTGTAAACAGTTCTCACACAGGAGGAGAGCTCGGGCAAATTTTAATCACCTTTTAGGGGATTCAGTTGCCATAACACACGTGCTACCACACACTCCTTCTGAGAAGGGCAATTCAGAAAGAGTGAGGAGAGGCTTTGTGATCTTCCCTGCAAGTTGCAACCCTTAGGAGAAGACAACATGCCCTTATACTAAGACAAGTTATTGTCTTGCTAAACAAAATCTGGCAGTATTGAGTCTGGATGTAATTCTGTTCCTCTGGTACTGTCTGGAATAACACGTAATGTGACTACCTGGAAGAATGTTGCAAGGACTGTGCCAGAAAAAAAGGCTTAGTGCAGATTTGGATTAAATTTAATCTAAATATTTCAAGCTCAGGGGTCATGTTGCTATGTTTTCTCTCTCATCCATGTTTTAACAGAGCCATTTTTCCCCAGAACCTGGCCATCAGTTCTGTCTCCTGAAGCCACTCTGAGAGTAGGTTCTGCTTGATGCACGCATGAAATGCCACGAAAAACCCTGCTTTAGCCATTGTGTGACATGGAGGCACAACATCCTTATCAGCAGCAGCGCCTAGGAAAACTTCTTAGAAAGATTTCTCCTTTTTTCCACACAGGAGTGTTTTCACTGTACCATCTCCAAGAAAGTTCTGCTCTGGCTCCGTTTAGCTCTCCCTTTCCTCAAATATGCGATGCATCACCCACTTCAGGGTGTCTTGTTCACAAAACGGGCAGTTTTCTCTGTTTTTCCTGGCAGAAATGTCTAGCTGGATCTGACAAATAGGGATGAGGCCTTCAGAGCTGAGCACTTGAATGCTGTGGAGCCAGCGCATGCGCTCTTGGAGGCAGCAAGCTGTGAACCTTCCGTGGGCAAAATCAGTCGAACTCGGGACGCCCATTGTGCAAAAGGAGAGTGTGTGTGTTTTTTGAGGGAACCAAAGGACATCTGGTTGGCACACTCCAGTGGGATCTCGGTTTTGGAGTGGGATGTCTTGGGGTTCCTGCAATGGGCTGGGAGCACATAATGAATTTTTGAGGACTTCTAAACTTCCAAAAAAAATTATGCAGGCAATGCATTGCAGGGTTTTGTGACAAGTCTCTGCAACCTGAGCTCTTTTGAGAAGTTCAAGTTGCTTCCTTGGACTACATGTGAAAACTCAAGGGTTATGGAATTTAAACCACTTTTATCTCATTGATTCAGTGTGTTATTTAATGTATCTAAATTATTCCAATATAACAGGGAGCCTAGGTTTTACTTATAGTAACAAATGCAATTTTAAACAAGTTTATTTCTTTTAAAAAGTGTATTTGATTTAAATTAAAATTATCTTTACAATCCAATTGGAACTACTCATTCCTTTCTACCTTGATTTAATCTGCTGTCAAGAGCTCTGACTCATTTCTAAAGCGAGGAAGTCCTGGGGATTAGTTTTTTTCATCACTAATAAATTTCAGCTTATTTCTAGTCCAAATGTGTTTAGCTTCATCTTGCAGCCACCAGATACTTCTGTACCTCAGCCTGTTAGCTAGAAGAGCCCTCTACTGTCAGAAATTTCCTTCCCCTATGTTGTATGTAGACAATAAGTAAACTATTGCTGAATTTTCATTTTACTAAATTACATGGACCGAACTTCACACTACAGACCAGGTTTTTCCAAACACTGACTCATTTTCATGGCTTTTTTTCAGGAATCAGTTTCAATCTGCGCACGTGGATTTGCATGTTTGGTGGGCAGGAAGCTCAAGCCCCTCTCTGGGAAAGCACAGGAGGAGGAGGAGAGCAGCGGTGGTACAGCAGCTCCAGCACCACCGGGCTTCACCACCTGTTTGGGACAGGCAAGGGAAACATCAAGACATCTCAAGCATCAAGCGGTCAGACCCTACCAGTGTCAGCTCTGGGTTTGAGGTCAACGTGAACAATGCCCACCGCCATCCTCACCTCTGTTTTATGGAGCCGATGTGTGATCGCCCATGCGTTGCGAGCCTGGAGCATCCCTGGGCATTTGGCTGTATTAAAGGAACCTGCTTTGGAAACAGATGATTTCTGAGCAAAATGGCCTGATTCAGCAGCATAATGTACTGAATCCAACTGGAATAAAGGAGGCATCTCAACTGGCTGGCACAGCTCAGCACGGCCCATGGTGCTGCTGGGGGGGTGTCCTCCAGCCCACTGCCAACAGGGCTCATCGTGTTCTGGGGAAATAAAAACTGAGAGGCTGATATATTTGAGACTTGCAATTTCCTCAGCTGTTATTTGTATTTATATATTTACCATTCATGCATTTTGCTTAAAGAAAAGATTGAAAAACTTTCAGCTGTGGCAATTTCCTTGCAGCCTAAAATTTCCCCATGTCTCCCACTTTGTGTAACCTCAGGTGCTACACAGGCTGACTGAAGCCCTGTCCAGCAGCACTGCATTTAATTAAACCTTTTAATCTGAAAATGAGTGATGGAGGAAAAAAGGCGTTCTGAAGCACCAGGCATTTTCTCAGATTAAAACCTCCGTTCTCCTTTTTATCAGAAGTATGGAAATTGGTGGCACGTGAGTTCATGGCATGCGTTTCCTATCATATCATCACAGGCAGATGTATAAAATAAATGAAGGGGAAGTCATTTATTGTGAGGCCTTAAAAAAACTGGTCTGGAGCTCTTTTCATACCTCTTTTCAGTAATTACACATGAAAACATTACGCACATGGTATATAATCTGTCAAGCCGTCAGATGCTTATCTTCAATCCTCACTGGCAGGCTGAAGGGTAATCGCGGGGGTTTGTGGTGTAACCTTGGCAGGTATCTGAGGAACCCATCTGTATCAAGAAGGGTCTCAACTTCAGCGGTCTGCAACCAGCTCCTGCACGTACAGTAAAGGCAAATTCCACAGGAAACCGCTCTGTGAGCTGCACGTACCACGCGAGTAACGTGAGGTGTGCTGATTGTTTAGAGTGAACTTTAGTAGAGTTGAGAGCAGTTTCACCCCATGTGTGACACTGAGCAATTAGGGTATCCCCTATGCCTGTGTGAATCATCAACTTCCAAACTTGCGAGTCCAGCCTCGGACACAGAGCCACGCTTCACCCCTGACTGGTCTTCACCCCAGCACAGGCACCTGAGTTGTTTGGGTAAAAGTTATAATTCCTCTCACTCGGGCAACCCATGCCTAAATCCAACTGGAATGACGCTAACAGACTCCAAAGTTTAGAAAATGCTGGGAGCCAGCTAAAAGCTCAATAACTTTTAGAAACATTTCTTTCCATAGGATTTTTTTAATACTCATAAAACTCTTGCATTCATGTTAGGGTTAGTCTAGGCATATCTGAACTGTAAAACTTTAATATTTTCATGTCAAAAATGATTTTGCTAAAGTTAACTTTCCCCATACTTTGACTTATCAGTTTCAGTTGTGGTGGTGTGCATTTCAGTTGAAGTTTTATTACATTATGTTGGCAGCACATTATGTTTTTTACACATGGATTTGATTGAGAAATGAAGCTGGAATAAGAATGAGGTAGCAGCAGCATCTGCTGGGAGACGCAGCTAGTGCTGGTGTCAATCACTCTGATTGATTAAATATGGTGGCACACATTTTATTAAAACAAAATGCTCTCCCTGAAGAAGACTATTATGCCAATATAATACACAGCTTTCCTGAAGAACGTTACAAAAGAGGTGGTCTGTTTGTGAAACGCAGTACTTGTAAATAACTGGAAAGAACTGAAGAGTTCAAATTACATTTGGCTGCTCATGGAAATGGCTGTTTTATTGTTTTGGCATGCAGTCGCTGGTATTGTTACATTGGCAAGATCAGCAGCACCGATGGATGTTTAATTATTCTGCACTTATTACGAGCTCACTGATGTTATTAGACAGGTCCGAGACTCGAAAGTGCCTGGTGGCTTGTGACCGGGGTATGCGACAGTCTGGCTCAAGGCCCCACGCCTCGGGCATGCTGGAATTAATTTCCAGGCAGCCTCCTGGCTCTCTCTCTGCAGGGATGGGTGTTTGCGAGGCCAGTCTGAGCTTGGGAAGCCAGCTCCTCTGAGGATGGGCGGCCATCGAAGGCACAATTACCTGCCCTTCCAGGTACGAGGCGCAGACGTCTTTGACTTGCCCTCTCTCTTGCAGAAAAAAAATCTGATGTGCAGCAACTCCACCCCAAAATACAGCTGGTGGCAAAGGAAACCATTTCATGGTGCATTCTCTGCTTTCCCCAGGGGAAGTCAAGAGAAAAAAAAATGCGTCATATTATTTGAGAAGTGCTTAGAGGCTATAGTGATGGAGAATTTAGGATACAATAAATCTTTGCAGTGCTTCCACCTAAAGTTATGGCTTCTGCTGGGTATCTTAAGGTGTCGTAGTAGTTTTGCACTGGCTTCACCAGGGCTGAAGTTTTACCCACTTCCATTTACATTCTACACAATAAGATGAATTATGAAAATTCTTAACCAGTGTCGCTATTTTACTCACTTTCTTCCAAATGTAAACATTCATAATTTAACACAGCTCTCTGCTTGCTTCCTCCATCCTCACTAAATGTATCCAAAAAACATAGTAATAGAAACAAACGCCTGCGCCACAGAAGAGCGCTGCATCCTCCTCTGTAGGAGTGCGATGACTGGGGGTGAACTGATCGCAGCCGGGCATGGTGCTGCAGGAAGGGATTAAAGAGGCAGTTTCTGCCATCAGGGATCCTACTGCCTGCCATCCTCCAGGCACACAAATCATAGGAGAAAGACATCTGATATGCAAACTACGCAATAGAGCAATAGCTGACAAAAGTTGCGAGCTGGTGCCGTTCCTGTTTTCAAGGCAAGGATGCTCTTTATCAAGCCCTTTGGGTTCTTCAGATCCTGCGAGGCGAGAAGCAGCGGATCAAGGGAGCGGCAGAGGCCTCTGACGGGATAGGGGGTAAGAAAGGAAAATAGCTGGGAGAGGAAGATTAGATGGGGAGAGAACAGATTTGTACAGGGAACACCCAGTTTCCAGATGGGAAAAGATTATAGGAAAACCAGTACATGGCAGAAATTATTAGTTTGATTTCAGAAAAGGGCAAAACGCGACAGTGACGGTCACAGTATAACAACATACCTACCATAGCATAGAGGAAAAGCATAGAAAACACTAGGTTTTAGTCCACTCCTTTTTCATTTTTATTGTTGGGGTTTCTCATGGTAACCCCTCTGGGGCGATTCTGCTAGTTTCACTGCAATTCCTTCTCCTGTTTTATTTCATTAGAAGGACACAGCCTGTTCGCTCACCGTGACGTCCCAGCACCTTCAAAGCCTGGTAGCGGCTCCCCGAGCGCCACGCTGCTCTTCGGACGTTGAATTCCCTGACATACTCAAGCTGGTACTTGGAATTAAAAACAAGCTCAGCAGAGACTCTCAGCATGTTTAAAGTGATGGCATGAGAACGACATGAGTGCAGATGGCTTAGACAATATCTGTGTTGAATTTTTAATGACAGATTTGGAACTATTTTTAAGATTCTACTGTTATTTCTCCTGAGAGATCTTTTCTTAGCAATCTAAGTAGAAAATAATAATGAGGAAAAAAACCCTTGCTAGGCAACCTCTTCAACATGCAGATGGTTTCTGCAGTGACACTTCTGCTGAGGCTAATCTTTCAAAATTGAGATATTTTGAGAAACATCCAGTTGTGGTTTATTTTTTTCTTTACTCACAAAGACAGCTTTGTGTACAAATCTTTTCTCCATCCCCACCCGCCTATTTGGTGGTTTGAGGCTTGCTAACAATTTTTTTCATGAACAGACATCTCTGTTGTACTTCGCAGCCCTCAGAAATGTAGCTAACGATGGCATTTGTACTGATGCATACTTCATCTCCCTCCAGCCTTCATTCCTTCACGGAGCCCATTGGCTTTCTCAAAGGTTTTCCACCACCTGCATGATCTTATCTTGCAAACTTATCCCAGTGCAGAATTGCTCTGAAAAGCGTGATCGTAGTGTTTTACATGGGAGGGGTGGTTTATTTTCTAATATCCTCTCAAAAAGAGTCACTGAGGTCATTCTGAGCACATCAGTCCTTTGCAGGTGGCTCTCCCACTTTTTCTTCTAAGTTGGTCTCCATTAAAGTTCCCACCTTTGCAGGAACTTCTCCATTTAGTTTCCTCACTGCTTGGATGCCCCTGGGCTGGGAGACTTTCTAGTTTGTTGTGCTTATGTTGTCCCCCTTTCCTGATGGAGAAACCAAAGGCAACTGGATTTATGGTTAATGTGCAAAGACAGGAGAGTGGCGTGGGCTTGGGAGAAAAGCCTCAGGTTTGTTATACAAGCAGAGTTAAAGGACAGTCGTTGCAGATTTCAGTAAGCATCTGAATTAACATAAATACAGCGACACCACCCCTCTTTATACCCCCTGACAGTGCAAAACCTAAGGTTCACACCAAAATCTGATTTCAAGCTAAAAAGCCAGACTGCACAGCAGTTCAGGAGAGCGGTGCATCCTGTGCAGGTTTACTTGCAGCAAGCCCCAGGAGTAGCCTGGGCAGGAGAAATCACTGCAACCGTAATGGTTTGATAGCTGATAAATACGCATCAATATTTAAGAAGGATAGAGTGAAATATAACATCTCCTAAAACATTCAAGAACAGACTAAATATTGCTGAAGGAGTGAAAATAGCCTGACTGCATGAGGCATTTTAAAGCCTTTTTCTCTAACTCTTCATGGATCTACCAGTTTTACTACCAGAGACTGATAGTTACCAATCTTAACTCAAAACGGTGCTTTGATGCGTATTTTGACACATCTGCAAATGCTGACGTGGAAAGGACTTTAACTTGCTGCTAGCTATGATTAGTCCTAAGATAAATATTTTGTATAGTGTCTCCACAGGATTTTAAATCTTGATAGCTCCTGGAAGTTAATAAACATATATTAAAAAAATAGCAAAAATCTAGTGCTTCTGCTTTTGCACAGGACAAGGCGCAGATGTGTGTTTACTGATCCCAACTGCTCTGGGGATCCTGACCAGAGACGTGGTATGAAACTGGGACCTACTGATTTCTGCATGGTCAGGATTTTGCATATTATGATCTGAATAAAGCCCACTGTTAAATGTAAACATTTATAAGACTATTAAGCAGTTGTGTACTGGATCACCACTGCATTAGAAGCACTTCTGCTGGGCACAACGGACATCAATTTCTCTTTTTCCTTCTCAGGACTCAGAAGCTATTTCTTGATAAGGAAAATGCCCTTGAAGGATGCACTAGGAGAAACCAGTGGGAGCTCTGCTTTGTGGTTAGTTATATTTTGGAATCCTAAGTAGCTGTTTGCCTATGTCTATATTCATTAGGCAGGGATTTAAAGTAAAAAGTACACCATTCATTATTGTTACCGCAGCACAGACCTCTACAGCCAGCCCTATCACATAATGCAAACCAAGTGAACAAACAACCAACATAATTTACTGTCAACTTCTGTAAAAACCTGGAAAAAAATCCCTGCAGTCCAAAATATTGTGGGTGGTTTTAACAACGTTGTCCACAGTGCATGAAATGCAATATTTTGGGGGTAGTAATTGCCGTTATTTAAACCTCAGAAAGCCGCAGATTTATATTTGTTCGGTTTCCCTTTAAGCTGGATAATAAATCTGTACAGCTTCTTCTGGGCTTTTTTTGGTGTCTTTTTTTTTTTTTTAAGAAAGCCTTCTAAGAAGATAATATCTGCCTATACTGGGCTATTTTTTTGGCTTTTTAAAAACCACAGGAAAGATTTTAACTGCTGAGTTGCTCTGTATGGAGCCAATTGTGCCTTTAGACATGCTGTACCATAATTACTGAAGAGAGCATCACGGATACATATGCAGAAACCGGCAGTCAGTTTTGACTCAGAAGATAATACACCAACTGCGTATTAAGTTTAATGTAGATTAATGCGAGTTGCTTTCCTTTGCATGTATGTACACAGGTACAAATAATTAAGATTAATTCCGCTGGATATAATGGCCTTCACTGTGCATGGTGCCATAAAATTCTTCTTTAATAGCTGTTAATTGGATGTATTTGCTTTGATTGTGAAGTCCTGATTAGTCTTGTTACCCTACAACCCCTTCCCCCTCCCTTCGCTCACTTGTGTGCTTAGGAAAAGATTTATAATAAGGAAATCACAGCTATGCAGTTTATTAGCAAAAAAATCAGTACATGTATCTGTTTCCATGTTTTAGAGGTTCAGCTAAACAAGGGATGCTTTGCATAATATGAATGTACGTTTTTATTTTTTCTTCTTTTCCCCATGCAATGTTTTTACACGTAATAACTCAGATTTCTTGCTGGATTTATTTTTTTTTAATCTCTGTTTTCTTTCTTTGGCTTCTGCATTGAATCTGCAGAGCTGCTTGGTGGTAACAGGAGAACCAGCGTACCTTCAGCAAGCTCCAGCGCCAGGATCTCAGGCGTATGGCTGGAGTTAGGAACTGCTTTCACACTATGATTCAATATGTTTTTTCTGGAAAATAGTCAGTAATTATTTTGCCATCTCTGTTCTCTGAAATACAGTAAGCCTAAACATAAGGGACAGGGACTTCCATGTGTGCAAAGTAGCACATCTTCATGGAAATCTAGGTGGATATTTTATTTGTGCTGAATTTCTGGCTCTATTTTTTGAAGTAGCTCGTTTTTAGCGTTGATACTTTACTTTTGTTATCTCCCAGGAGCACCACTCTTTTTACAGAATTAATGAATGACGGATATATGAAGGAAGAAATTAAAGGTACATCTACAGCCTAAGCCAGTATCTCGGACACGGCTCCCCTGCTCTTGCCTGTGCACCGCTGTGTGTGGAACCGCAGGCAGTTTTCCCGGGACGTCAGCCCAGCTGCATGTGGAGCTGGGGCATTTTTTCCTGCTTGGAGCAGTTTTAAGTACCTGAGCCCAGCCACCCAGGAGCTGTGACAAAGCCAGGCCTGCCCCCAGGAATTCTTCACTATGGATTTCCGCTCCAGCAACTCAACCTTGCTAACACAAAAAATCTGTATGATTTTATAATTAATATACTGGCCCAGTGCCTTTTCTTGTATTAGTGTGAACTCATCAGCTTACTGCATTTCCTACTCCTGGTGATCTCCACGGAGCCCAACGAAGAGGACAGGGCTCTTACCTTCTCTTTTTGCCTCTTCCCGTCTGCCTTGAGCCACTGAACACTGCTGGGACACAAGCACATACAGAAGGGAGAACCTCAGTTTAAGGTGGTTTACACTTTAAAAAATAGGTTTTCCCTCAAGGAATACTTCAGTTAAATGTCTGTGGGGTCTGGTATACAGCCAGGAAGGCTTTGGTGGGACCTCGTCCAGCCAAGGGTGGGCTTCTGCCTTCCTCCTCCTCTGCCACTGTGTTTAGTGAGTCAGTGTGCTCCAGCGGCCGAATAGGATCCTTAAAAATGTATGGGTTATAAACAATCAACCTGATTAAAAATGACCGCATAAAGCGCTCGGCAGAGGACAGGCTAGCACTTCTGGTTGCATGAATCACTGCTATTTATGTCCTTTAATTAGGAAAATTGCTGTTCAGTGTGGGTTTTTGAAGATGTCTTCCAACAGATCTTCAGTGCTTCCTCTGACTTTATCCAAGTCTTCTGCTTTTATTATTTGGATCTCTTACTGCTGCCAGGGGAAGTCCAAACAGGGCCAGTTCCTGAAGCGTTTAAACCTGAGAAGCCCCATCACGATGCCCAATTACACCATCGTCTGAGGATCTGATTGTATGATTCGGGAAGTGAAAGAGCAGGTCTTTAACGAGATTAATAATCTATGGAATACTAATACGTGATTCTCCCCCCTTCTCCAAAAAGGAAGACGTCTGCATAATAGTGGCAATTACAAAAAAAAATGAAAAAAAAGAAGGCCATTTCTTTATAGCAATCTAAACATGCTTCGCAATTATACATTTATTGTCAGTATAAAACGAACAATTTGGAAAAAGCAGAGTGAATATTAGCAGAAGCAATTAAGAAAGGTGTTTATTTTACTGAGGCCTCTCCTGTTTTAATTTTGGAAGTAAAGCTCTGTCACTGAGTTTGCAGTTGTTTTATTCATGCTTTTAATTACAGCCCATTTCCAAATTTGACTCTGTGTGCCGTGGGCAAGGCTGTATTTACACATTCTTCTGCCTGAAGCCCCCTCCAGCAAGGGGAGGGTTAAAACCAATATTTGTAGATAAAGAGGTAAACATATTTACATTCAGTTTTTCACACTTTATGCATATGTCATGCAGTGAATAGTTTTAGAGGTATGTTTGTACTATCTCTCCAGAATTTTTACAGTCTGCAGGACACAAAATCTCTATAAAGTGACTTATTGAAATAGAAGCAGATTGGTAAAACCGTTTCTCTCTTATGAACTGTGAAGAATGATCCTCTAAATGAAATCAGGAAGGAACTGGACAGAATCTTGTTTAATGGTGTGACAAAATGAATCACAACTATTCCAAGCATCCATCACTGCTAAAAGGGGACCACAAATGATCTGTGAACTACTATATATTGATTACTCATGTACTACAAGTGTCGGATTTAATGTTCACACACCATGGAAAGGCGGCAGGGACAGATGGTGCCTTAACTCTTCTTTGATAGATTTTAATGGTGAAATATTGATTTCTATCTGGCCAAGGCCTGTTGTTAGGGGCCAAAGTCATTTGTTGGGTATAGCCGGACACCCAGTCTGCTAGGGGTAATCAATCATTTTTGGCAAGGCAGGTGAAATTCTGAAGAGAAGCACCTTGGATTCCCAAACTGTATCGAGATGAGTCTGAGACCAACCTTTGCGCATGCACCCCTCCTCCTCCCTCACCCCCACGCACGCATACAAAAAGACTCCATGAAATTGTGCTTGTAAAGAATTATTAATGATAAGACATGTTTACTGAGGAGAGTCACAGCGAATCACAGCTGACATGAAATAGTCTGGGAGCCTCGGAGAGAAAATGAGCTTCTCGCTAAAAGGGACTATATTTTATTTAAACATCCGTCTAGGGCTGAAAACTCAGGTAATCTGTTGTGTTACAAGCCACTGGCTGTTCTTGCCATCCAGAGAGATAACAGTGAGGAGCTAATAGGAACACATCAATCACAATCAGGCTGCAATTCCACCGGTGTCTCCTCTTCCCAGCTCCTTTTTAAGCTCCTTAATAACGATGATAACATAGTTCTGGGCTTGTGAGAGGGTTTCTTCCCTTTGAGGGTCATATTCATAAAGGGAACGGCTTGCAAAGTCAGCATCTCACTCCGATGGAAAGGGGGGTGGGGGGGCAAGGGGGAGCAGAGGGAAGGGGGTTGCAGGTGGGAGGGGTGGGGACTGCAGAAGGTGGGGGGATTTTCCCCCAGCAATAAATCCGCGGACGCCCCTCTTTCCCCTGACACCCTTCCCAGGAGAGGATTTGTGTTCGGAAGCGGGCGGGACAGGATAGCCTCTGCCCAGATGTGCCCCAGATGTGGGAAGCCAGTTGAGGCTGATTTTTCGTTTAGATTATCTTGCTTACCTAATGATTTTTGCTTCACTGCTCAGCTCGATTGTGTTCACTAGGACGGCAGGCTATTAAAATGTCAAGGCGCATTGAATTGTTGTTATCAAGGAAAGAGACCTTTCCAATCAACGCGCGTTCCCCGGGTTGCATAAAGGCGAAGAAGGGATTGGAGGAGAAAGAAGACCTTCTTCATACCGGGGAAGGGGGGAGAGGTGCGATGGGGGTGTGTACGTGCCTGTGTGTTTATGCAGCCGTGTGCGCGTGCACGCAGACGTGCGTGTGCGCCTGCAGTAATGCCGTGCCATAATTAAAATGCCATCTTTTATAACAGGTATTAGACATTTCTCTCATTCTCATTTATGGTGGGGAGTGCAATCCTTGTAAAGAAAATACTGGGAGGAGGAAACTTGTGTGGTTGAACCACTGGCCCCGCATACTAAGGAGCTGCTGGGCTGGGCTGAAGGAGAAAAACAAAGGCAAATGCCTTCCTCATGTCTGCACCTGCCTTAAGGCTTGATAAGAAAATAAGTTCACTGCCCTACTGGGAAAAACACTGGAGATTGTCCAGTATCACAATATTGAACAACTGGTGACAGGATGATACAAACCAAGCACATTTGGAGACACAAAAATCCCCTACCTCTCGTCACCACCACCACCTTGTTCATATAATTGCAGAGCAGTTTATTACACAGAGGTACATCAGATATTGCCACGGATTGATTTTTTTCTTTCTTCTCTCGTAAACTATACAGTACATCATATTGGTTGGGAAAAAATATATTCTTTGGATTTACTTCTCTTTGTTTAAATCATTTCACAAATATTTTGCTTTTCCCCTGTCATTTCTCTTTCATTTTCATTTAAAAAAGATGGCTTTGTTTTTGCCTGTGTATGGTTTTGTAGAATAATGACATCTATCCTGTCCCCCATGCATCAAGCATCATTGATTGGCCAGACCATCATTGTCACTACTGGGTGTTCATCTTCACACTTGCCGCTGGCAGGTCCCTCATCTACTTTCTGCCTCGCACATGCCCCTTTCCAGCGCCACACACTCACTCACGACAGGCATGCCCATGTCCTCTCTTTGCCTAATATGCATTTCTCTGGGCGTGCTTTTACTCCGTGTCTCTCCCTCACACCCCGTTACTTTCCCTTCCTCCAACCTCGTGCTGCTGTGCGAGGCCACCAGCCCAAACCGCAGGCAACCGCTCAACTCTGTGGCAATCTTCAGCTTGGTCTGCGTTAAGAAGCCAGGAGAAAGCAAATCCTTCCGTCTTTTTCCACATTGTCTACACTGATTAATGAAAGTTTCTCTCGCAAGGCTTGATTCCCCGACATATTCAGGCAGGGGAGAAGAGAGCACTGAAGAGATGACAGGAATCCTTGCTCGTCCTGCACATGGCAGTGGAAAAGGGGTACATAAGCCTCTTTTACCTCCATGTTGCTCCAGCTGGCCTTAGTTTTTCCTTTGCCTTACATTTCTACTCTCACATCTATCTTGGGGCTTGTCTCCATCGAAAAATTATTGCACCCGGGGCTGGGATGTGAATTAATAGCACATCCCTGCAGGGAATGTTGCAGGTACAGTGAGGACTTGTGTGCACAAGGACGTTACTGTGCAGCCAGCCAAGGTGTAAATCTCCCACGTTGTGGCACCAACTCCCCTACCCGTGCTGCCAGGGCACGCAGGGTCTGCGTGACACCCGCCGGCCCAGCCGGGCTCTGCACACCCAGTGCCCACATGCACTTCTGGTACGTGTGCTTCTCAACCAAGAAAATCCCCAACTTATTTGCTAATTTGAGTCATCCCATACTCGTGCTCTTAACAAACCTTGATACATTTATTCTTGCAACTTGCTTGAGAGGTAAGAAAGTGATGTTATTCCATGTTACAGAGGAGAAACAGGGGTGAGAAGGCTCCTGAAATGCCTAATTGCTTCAGATGCTGGGATCCAAAGTGACTTGCCCCAGGACATTGCATAGTGGGTTGCAGACAGTAGGAACTGGCACCCAGTCCCTGAATATTGAACTCTGGTTATTAATACTGTAGTGATTAGACCAGCTTTCATTTCCCCTATTAACATTTGTTTTTCATCTCCTCATTGCTCCTCTCAATACCTAGCAGTTTCCATATTTTTCTTGCAAACCGTAGCTTCCTTAAGCAGTGGTGTTTGGCTCCACCACCAACGGCTGTGAACTAGACATCCAGCCCAGGCCAGGAAGAAGTGAGGATCCTACACTCGCTTACCAAGTCAAAGAAAATGAACTTCATCATGGCCCAGGTGTGGGACCCACTCATGGCACCCCACAGGTCTTCAGCCTGACTCTGCTTCTGGCCTGGGTCAGTTGCCAGATGGGATGGGGAAAAAACCTACCACCTTCAGTGTCAAAGCATGTGGCAGAGGACGCCTGAGACCTTTTTACACTGACATTGGACTTGCATATCGCTCCTAGACCTATTGCCCAGACCTATCTATGACCAGGCCCCATGGACCTGGACCACTTCAGGTTACTCGGCCTCAGTTGTGCTGCCCTCCTTACCTTCCTTTGCTATTCTGACTCCATGTATGTCCTCTGAGTTGAATACTCCTGCCTGTGATAATCTCCTGAATCTATTGTTAGGATATATATTTTTTTTCTCCAACAGGCTATAAGATTCCTACCAGTGCTAGCACTTTTCTCCAACAGGCTAAGCATCAGCACACATTTTTCATTAGCTAATAAACTTGACAAGCACCATTGCAGAGTTAAAAAAAGTGTTGAATCTAACCCTCTCCCACTTCCTCCATAAACTATGGGAAAGAGAGCAGCACCCTTTCTGAAATCAGTAGATTCAATCTAAGAAATTTTCCAAATGGGTACTTTTGAACTACTACTGTTTGAGAAATGATGGGCAATCTTTGAGGAATCGTTATCAGCGTTACCTTCATAACAGATGAATCGATTTTACAGTCAATAAAGGACCATTCGTGTATCTCCTTCCAAGTCCTGGCCAGCACCGGCCATCTGAACATTGTCATTTTCAGCTCAGGCTGATGTCATTTCCCACACCTGTTTTGGGCATGGCTTCAAGCCTGAAGTCAATTATGATCCTTCTACTGATTCTGAAGGCTGGGAACAGTCCTGTAGTGGTTTGGAAGAAAAAAAAAAGCAAAAATTATTTTGCAGCATGGCCTGCAAAGCACAGAAAAGCATTAAAGGCTGGGGCAGTGCAGGAGGAGCTGGGAAGCTGCCCACCGGCCTGTGCTTTTGCCAAGACACCTTCTTGCTGTTTGTTGTATTTCAGAAATGTTTTGGAAACCTGAATTAATTTCCGTGATTCCTCAACATATCCTCAAGGAGATCTTGTCATTGACTCACTCCATGGGGGCTTGTTCTCCTGGTTTGGGTGTATCAGCACTTCTGCTGAGAGGGACAGAAGACCATACGAATTCCAAGCAGAAGAGATTATATAAACTACTCTTTCCTTATCAATCTAAGGGCAGAGGAAAAAGAAACCTGTAGCGTTGTAATCCACAGGGTCCTGGACAGTTAACAGGATGATAAATTAAAAGCAGAAAGCTAACCCAGCTGTTCTTTCAAGGATGGCCAAAGTTAAAAGGCTCAACAGAGCTAAAACTCAGCAGACAGAATACTTCTCCAGAGAGAGATTGCCAACTGAAGAAGTCACAGATCAGCAGGGAGAACGATTCATAGCACGAGATAACGTGCTATGGAGCAGGGGGCTGGCAGCTTCACTGCATTCATGCTGATGGGTATGATGCTCATACTGGGGTCTGGTCCGAGAGCATGCAGAGCATGCCTGGTTTGTGAATACTCATGCACTGGTGCCTGTGGTCAGGCAAAGAGTGGGGTTTTGTGCTCAGCACAGTAGGGTCTTGGCTTACAGCTGTGATGTCTAGGAAAAGAGCTACATGAAAGGGTTCAAGAAATGTCCTTTCCAGCAAAAGTGCAACACGTGTCCCTCCATACCCTATATTTAGCAATTTCTCTCACTGAATTCTCCACATGCTGAGCCTATTTTCATCCATAGTGTCAATACTGTGCCTCAGCTGACCTCACATCCAGTAGGAAACTTCTTATGCTTCAGCAGTATCTCCAAACATGAATATTGTGCCTATTTTTTTTTACTATTCAGTCTATACCCTGATCCTAATGCCACAGTGTGCCCTTCCAGGGCTGGCTGGGGTAAAAGGCTGGTTTTCCCTTCTGAGACATAAAGTGTTCTCTGGATACGGCAAGATGAAATGGATGGCAGCAGAGATGGGATGAATTCACAGAAGTGCCTCTACCAGACCTACCTGCTACCAGAGCAGGCATTTGCTGTTCCTGCTGCTCCTTCATCTCTCATCCCATTAACTTCAGAGGGTTTGCAAAATGATCAAGAGGATCTAAGTTTCAGTGCCAAAATCTAATTTCAGACATCTAAGACCTGCTTCTGCATCTGGCCCGTTATGCAAGAAAAAAACCCTTACTACCGGCTACTACATTTAAATGTAAATTGAGTGGGACCAGGAGAATTGGTTCCTGAACTGTGCCAAAACCCCTGCATTAAGAAGTTAAGGCTGGTATATATATCAATCACACCAGCATAAAACACATCAAAGGGATGTAACTGTCCCCCAAGCAAGCCTTATAATTCACAGAAAACTCAGTTGAAGTCAGCCTAGTTAAAATAAGTCTGAAGAGAAAGACACTGGAAAGTTTGTGATGATCTCTTGCAATGTCATACAATAACCTTATAATTATGATTAAAGCTTTAATTTCCTTGGCTTCAGAACTTATGTTCTTCCCTGGCTGCATCTCTTACCTCCCCAGGCGACTTCCAGGGGGCAAAGGAGCAGTGGCTGATGCCTGGGTTTGGAGAGGGTCAGCCCTTTCTGAAGTGCTTGGCCATACTGCGCCCTCTCTGTTTGAATTCAGCCCTTCCTCTGGGGACTTCCACAACCTTACGACGAATCCCTGGGCTGACAGCACCAAAGATGTGAGGGAGAGGGCAGAAACATGGGAAGTGCATTGAAACAACTGGTTCAGCCAAACCATGTTGGGGGTAGATGTGACCCAAGGTGAGTCCTGTTGTGTTTGAGGCAAGGCAGCAGCTGCCTAAGCCCGCAGGCAGACTCATTCCTGCTGCAGCAATGGGTTACACCCACAGAGCAGATGCCAGGTATGCCAGCACTATCCTTACTTGCCAGGCCCTGGCTCCTTGACCTTCAGCACACAGAGGAAACCCAATTTTGGCCAGGGCTGACCACATAAGACAGGGTGAAGGTAAAAGTGAGCAGCCTCTGCTTGCAAACAGCTGGTTGCCAGCCCCCTGCTCCCACCAGCCTTGGCTCTGTGGTTTTTCAAGAGCCCCTGCTAGCATTCCCAAGCCATACCCCCCGTCACTCTCAATGTGTCAAGGCAAAAATGCCCTGGGGAGCTTCTCAGACATAGTCCAAGCTGTTACAGCTCTGGGATCCTCAAAGCAAGTGCTGGAAGCAAGGCCAAGCCACAACTAAGCCATGTCCATTTTATTTTTGGCATACCACAGATTTATTTGCTAGCAAAATAGTCGTGTAGGGAATAGGAGCAGAGGGCATGGTTGTTTGCAAAGGAGCACCTTGAAGAAGCTAAACTAGTGTTTGAAGCAGAGTAATTGGTGTAGCAGGAGGCTGTGCCCATGCTAATAGTTTTTACTGAGATGAAGCTTATTAACATGTGCACTGGTGCATCGGTATTGCCTCTGGGACTCAAACTCAGCATGGTTCTCTGCCGCGCTGCATAGAGGTTTTACCTTCCTCTGACCTTGCTCAGGCTTCTTTGTCCTGTTCTGCTGTGCTCTGAGTTAACCTCTTGTCTGCTTAGGCTCGTATCCTATATTTTAAATGCAGGCCAACCGTTTCAAGTTTCTCCTATGATAAAGATTTTAGTTGTGCTGGAAGTATTTTGTGTCCCGTTGTTACGATGCTTTAGGTTTGTAGAAAGTTTATCGTGCAGTGCACACTTCAAATAATCAGCCCACCTCTAATTTGAAACTTTAAGATATTACAAGTGATCAAAAAACCTCACTCAGTGCTTGCCTTAATGTTGTACTTTGGGGAAAGAGGTGAGCGTTTAGTCCACATGAGTTCACAGACTAAATCACTGTTTGAGAGAGAGAAAATAAAAACTAAATCTTCCTTGGAGTATGCAGAGTATGCCCTATTTCTTCTATTAATATGGAGGAATAGAAGAGTAACTTTTGGGGAGTAATACAAAATAGGTTAGGAGAGAAAATGTGGTCTCTGCATCTGACCTATGCTGGGAACAGCAAGGCAAACCAAATCGCTACCTCCTGAGTTACTGCTGCTAGCACAGTTTAGGCAGAGCATTTGCCAGGGTGTTACCTCTTATCTTTGCTTGTGGAGACCGTAACAAAGTCCAGGTGAGGTATGTGACAAGCACAACTTACCACCTGCAGAGTTCAACCCTAAACTATCAAATCCCCAAAAGGCACTGACCTTTTTAACATGTATTACACAGAGAGTTTCCAGAGGGGAGGAAAAAAGAAAGCCGACATGCCAAGATGCAGGGCTATCAGCAGCCCTGTGGTGCCTGATCCAGGCTGTTTATAATTACCATGTGCAAAACAGCTCTTGGTGCACCAAGCACCTCACTGGCATAGTTCAGGTTATAACCCATCCAGTGCTTCCTCCCCACTTACAGAAAATTCGACCAGGGCAAGAACAAGCCCCAGCAAACATAAATAATTAGGTTTTGGTAGTGTTTTTCTAACCGTGCCAACCACCTCGATCTGCAATTTTCATCTCGAAACACCCTCTGCTTACCAGTAGTTAGAGGTTGTCCCAGCCCAAGGCCTCTTTTCAACAATGTTCTGCACTAAAACCTAACACGTGCTAATTAAGTAGGTGTGTTCTGGCCCCACACAGCTTTAAGACATCATTTGAAGGCTCGTAGGTTGCGAGTTTCCACTCATTGCTGCACTGCTGACAGCATCTCAGCGTAACCCTGAGCGCTTTCCACGGACAGAGTCGCCGCACTGAGAATTAGCGGCTTTGGCTTGTTCATTTCTTTCGCGAAATGCAGTTGTTTCATACTGAATGCAGCACGTCTCCAGCGTGTGTGATTCAGCTCAGGCAATCATCCTACACAGTGTAAATCAATGAGATGAAATGTAGCCACTGACAACACTTACAATTTTGCCCATTACTAGGAAATCCTCTTTCTTTAAACGGAAGGTGCCTTTATGTGTCCATTGAAGCATAGCTGAGAAAGCCTTCAATACTGCCTATTGCCTAAATACTGCAAAACATAAGAGTTATAAAAGATACATGTTGTGCATATTTATAAGGATTAGAATAAGTACTTTGTTAAATTGCTGCAGTGCATTTGTCCCCTTTCCAGGATACTTACAAACCTTGGATATTTTCTTCTTCCCATGAGTAAAATAAACACTTGTCTGCAGGCTTACCAAATCTCTCTGCTTTTCCATGTGCTGACAGTGCAAGATATGTACTTCTACAGCTGCGTTAAAAAAAAAATAATGCAGTGTAATTATTCTTTATCTTAATATAATAGACGAGTAAATGTTCCTACACTTCTTGCAGGACTAATTACATTTCAGTAATGTGAACGATCCCTGGAGCCGCGACTGTTAAATATTTTTGGAGCGGTAGCGAGGGAGTTTGTTATTTGTACACACTAGAGAAGTGTGGATTTGCGAAACAGAATAGCACGGCTCTAAGGCAGTTACCGCTCCTTCTGACGTCACCACACTAAGTCAACAAAGATGTAACACAGGGAACCCATTAGCAGGAGGATTTGCTGCTTCCCATCTGGTACACCAAATCCTCACATTCAGAACCCAGCTTTGGCAGCATGTGAAATAAGTTTCACTTCAGACACCATTTATGAGCAGCTCGTTAGGAGCTGCTGAGCAAAATGTGAGTTTTATAGATTGCGTACATCTAAAAAAGTGTAGGGGATTCCAAACCCATATATTTTTAAATTGTCTAAAATAAATTATTTACTATACTATGCAGATTAGCAAATAAAGCCAAAAAGGAGCTAGAGCAAGCAAACACAGTAATTCCAGATAAAGCAGCAATTCCTTGTAAGTATGCTGTAACAATTTGGAAAGGTGGCCCTGCCTGGCTGTTGACATCTGAGAAATACTGTGGTTTCAGACACGGTGCTGACATGGGGACTGTCCTGTCACTCATTGTTTGAAGCTGTCATTGCAGGTCTAGCCTTGCTGCTGTAGCTCCCTGCTCAGCGTGCTGGTGGCTAGACGAGTGTCATCTTCACCCTCTCTGCTCTCCACAGGATAGCAGTGATGACAATACTCTACAACTCAAGCTGCTGCACGGCCCACTATGTTTAATATTACAGAAGTGCTGCTCACTAAATGTGCCAGTCAACGTTTCTGCTCCAGGGCTGATTCCGCATGTTCTTAAACAAGTTTTGTGCCAGTCATAGCTGCAATTGTCACAGACCATCTGGAGGAGGTAGGTAGGAAGGAAGGCCATCGCTATCTACACAGCAGCTCTGTGAAGCTGAATGAAGCTTAGCAATGGAAGGCTACCTGCCAGGCCATGTCCTCTTTCTGCCCTGTGTGTGACCTGAACAGGGCTCAAGGCTCTTGCTGCTCTTCTGACCAGGCTGCTGGAAATCTTGGACAGACGAATGATGCATGTGCAGTTACTCTGACTCATATGGGATACACCAGCCCTGCTGCTTGGGTGCTAAGCAGATGATCTGCAGGAACACATTAAATCTGAGCATGCACAAATCAGCAAATACAAACTTTTTTGGATCCCAAAGAAAAACTAAACAAAATTATCTGTTGAGGGATTTTTTTGTGGGTTAGGTTAGATTCACGAAATCAATCTGCATAGTGAAAAAGTCAAATGGCATACTGTTATGGGAGTATATCCACTGCACATGTGAAAGCCATAACCTGATGAAAACCTGACTGCTGTATCACAACAAAATAATAAAAATGAAACCATGACCATCCCAGCAAAAGTGCTGCTTTGTCCAGTTTCCTCAAGCTTCTAGCTTTTCCTACAGGTAACGGCTTACAGATTTGCTCTCCTATCCTGTTACTGCCCTTCTGAAACATCACAGGAAACTTCTTGCAGCCCTGACCTGAGACATTCCTGTTCTGCACTTGGGTAGATCAGTCTGGCTTCCTCAGCCACGTCTGTGAGCAGCTACTGGAGTAGCCTGCTTGGGCTGTTTATTCTGAATTGGCTCCGCACCAGAGCTGGGATGCTGCAAAACAGGTAGTTTGGGTTGGGGTTAGGAACAGCGGTACAATAAAGCCTGCTGCCGCAGGGAGATAACGAAGGCTTGGGAGCAGAGCGAGGTCCATTAGGGAAGGGCCACTGGAGAAGCTGGATGTGACAGAAATGAGCTAAGGGAGCTGTGGAAAGTGAAATCCTTGGCAGAAAAAAAGAAACTAAAAAAAAAAGAAAAAAAAAAGAGAGGAACAAAGGTGACATTTGAAGAGATAATGTATAGGTGGAAAATTTTGTAGACATTAGGAAGAGACAGAAAGCAATGAGCATTTGGGGACAAACTGAGAGAATTTGGAATACCTATCTTCCATCTATTCCTTTTCTTCACTAGAAGTTTCAGTTTTTGCCTTTAATGGGATCATTGAAGATGCTTGAGAGAAGGACAAAGCCCTATTTCAAGTAAGCCTGTGCTGCTCATAGCATCTCATTGAAACCTCTCTGATCTGCAAGCAAACCAGCTTTTGGGGTTTTGAGTTTCCCAATGCAACACCAGATTGCCCCCCAAACCATAAATGTTCAGACCTCAAACTTTCTCAGACCCTTTGTCTTGCTGGTGGGAAAAGAACAGAAAGTCCTATTCAGAATGCTTTACCTCCTTCCTGGAAATCTGGGATGAAATTACTCTGCTTGCAGTCAGCAAGCCCTTCCCCAAAAGGGTTAATTTTCTGATGTGAAAAAAAAGGAATAATAATAATTTTGAAATCTTCTCAATTGAATGTTTACCTGTTTGCATAGAGATGGAACGCAGCTCTCCAGAATATTTGCTAAATGACCACTCAACAGCCCACACCCAGGGCGTGTGAAGGGACAAGGGACGTGGCAAAGAGAATTTGCAAGCATCTAGGCCGTCTGTCCTGTGCACAATCATTCTGTAATGTTAGTGTCTGTAATGTAGTGTCCACGACAGTTAGGGAATGAAATACAGATATTTGCTCAGGCTTTGTTTCAGCCAAAGAAGCTGTGAAATGGGTTTTTGAGCTGTTCTCAAGACTTCTCCTACGGAAGCAACAAATGCACAGCTGAGATGGCATTATTTTTCCTGTCTCCACACCCGCTTTCCTTGTGTTCCCTCTCTCCTCTTTAAATTCTTCTTCCTGATAGAAAGGGATCCAAGCCAAAAGTTCCACAATTCTGGAAACTGCTTGGGTCTGAGGTTTTGACTTAATTTATCTTTACATGATGATGTGAGTGAACTGCAACCCTGTTGACTTCTGTAGTGCTATCCAAGGCTAAATCAGGATCTACCTGCCCCACAAAGGAACCATTGTACAGCGTGTTGGCATTTGATCATGCTGGAGAATGAAACCCATATTTGAGTGAGGCCTACAAGTGCCTCATTACTGCACTGTAAACAACTGGATATTACAGTAACGGACAAGGCTTTGAGTGCTACGAACGGCTTCACATTCACTGTATTGATTTGCAATGTGCACAGTGATGGTCTGCTGGAATAAATACAAATGCCATAGTGTAGAAATGTCAGAACAACTTATTAAAAATGTGTCTCTTCCTTGCTCGTGCAGTACAGCATGTACGTCGGCACAGCTGCAGGATTGTGGCTAGGTGGGGATGAAGCTGTGGCTCAAAATTCAGCCTTGCAAGAATATAAATTCAGCATTTAAACAGAACCTGTACTGGACAGCCCTTTCCTTTTGCTTTGTACTTCTGTGTAACAGAGAAGACTTTTCCTGTGCCTCAGAACATATTTCACATTTCGGAAGAGAATATATGTTTCTCACATCTCAGGAGGGTTTAGGTGGTACCAGGTCTCAGCCCAAATACCAGAGGCAGTTCTCTGCCTGCCTTCCACCACTTAGAGAAGCAAGAAGTGCCACTGGAACCGACATTTCTCCTAACAGTACAATTGTTTTATCTAAGCATGGAAAGCCTTAGGGCTACAGTATAAACAAGAGACTTGTGCCAGGTGCACCTGAAGTATGTGTGCGTACCGTTACATACAAGTATATGTGACATATATATGCCTTTCCCATTCTGTACGTATATAGATTAACATTCTTTGACCAGATGAACAGTTTCAATAACACCTGCTTGATCTCTTGGTACACTAGAGGGTAAGAGGCAACTTTCTGACAAAAATGGCTCATGTCCATCTGCCTGCCTGTTGAGGCCTTGTTTCCCAAGCCATTCTTTCCTGTGACAACTGAGTTGGTCTGCACCTCCTGGCTGGCCCCTGTCACTTCTGGACAAATTCATGCAGTGACCAGCAGTTTCTTGCTAGAGTTTCCCCACATGGTGTCCTGACATCCCCTTTAGCTCATTATGTAAAAGGATGTCACAGAGAAAAATCTGTCCCTGCCTACTACCTGTAGGTAGGATTTAGTGTTGGAAACCTCTCTGTCCCACCTGCCCTAAACTCTTAACTAGTGGAGGGAAGTGAGAATGAAACTGGGAAAACTGCTCTTATTGCTACATAGGAGGAACGATGGACTATTCATTGTAACAAAAATAAATGTGAGTTTATGAATGAGTGTGGAGTGTGACGGAGGCTATGGAAAGGCTGAGAGGAGAAGTGGATGGAAATCTCTTGCTGGAAACTCCAGTCTGTTTCCACAATCATGAATAAAAATATTGCCTATGCTCCAAGAATGTACACCTTCTACAAACATTCAGATCGTTATTTCCACAATATTCATCAGCCTTAGCACTTTGCAGATGACAACTGAATTAAACCCCATCATATATTATTTGAAGGAGAATCACTGTGCTGATCATGCAGACTGAAAAATGGAAAGGTTAGATGACTTAGCCCAAATACAGGGGGGCTTGTGGCAAAAGTGAATCCATAATCTCTACTTCCATATGACTATTCTTTGTGCTTCTATTTACATAAAAAGTCCTTTTGAGTTTAGCAGCAGAAAGGATCTATGGAATTTCATGGAAGTCTGTAGATGTAACTACAGGAACTTCCAGGACCCCTTATTTTTTAGCATTGCTCTCTTTGTTGTTCAGGTAGTCCTATGGATTTAGAGATTTCCTGTAACATTCTGCTGCAGATACCATACGAAATGGAGGAGTCTTGAACAAGATAAAGAAGGTGCAATGCTTTGCTCCCTGAAGTCCCCCATTTGGTAGGCATGTCAGGAGAGAGGAGGAGAGCCTGCTGTTAACCTCATCTGATGGATAGTCCCTGAGGCACCACTGCCATCTGGTGAAAGCTGGAGCAGCCCATGGGGATGTGTTAGAGAGCCATAACTGACAGCCTTACCACTGCACTAAGCTCAGCAGAAAGTGAGCACAGTCTGGCCCACAGAATTTTATTGAGAGTTTTTCTTTGGAGTTTTTCTTTCTAAGCCTGTTTTAGGTTTCTACAGCAAATCCACAATCCTTTACACACTCACCCAAAATTATAGTTATCAGCCTCGGAGGACTATCTCTATTGGGAAATCACAATGATGTCCACTCAGACTTGGGAAGGTTTTTGTAGGTTTGCCCCTTTTGTCTGAGCATCCCATTTTCTGAAGCATGTGAGAAGGAGGTCTCCTACTTGTGTTGTGTAAATTCTCTGTTGAGGAGCAGTCAGTAGTGATTGCTTCTGCAACATCAAAAACACTTCATGGTCAGATTTGTCAAAAAATAAAGCAAAATACTTGTCTCAAGTATGGAAGCAGCTATTGTCTGTTCAGTTCCCCAGCCTTTGGAAAATAACTTAGTTCATATCACAAATTCTAAAAACTTGTCTTGGCCAGACTGACTATCCATCCTCGGAGAACATGGGGAACAGAGCTGCTGGCATGAGCAAGCTGGTCAGGTATATATGCTTTGTGTGGAGCCAATTTGAAAGAAGTAGAAATTACTCCAAGAGCCAGTGGGTGTTTTCCTGTTACTGACCTGATATCACACATGGAATAAAGGAAGCCAACAGGCATGATGTCTCCTGGGGGTTGATCCAATTTGACCTGTAGGCTGAAATGAGTAGAAAACTGCTGACTAAATAGACCTTGGATCAAGCACCAACCTCCTGTTATCAGAGTTCGTTGTAACTGATGTGAGGGTGAACAGAATCTCTCCAGCAGAATTGTACTCTTAGTTAAATGTCATAGTCGGCTGGGGTGATGGATATATACTAACATTTGCTTTCTCCTTCCACTCTTACTTTTAGAATCAAACATATTTGTATGGGTTTATATGCCTTGGAAATTTATTATCAAAAAGTGCTTATGGTGATGGTGTTTTTTTAAAATTTAAATCTCAGAATCATATGTATAAATAGTATCAATTGCTGTTTCAACAAGGAGAGACCACATGGCAATCAATATTGTAAATTATATCCTGTCTGTTGTAGGTAGTATTAAGATATACATAACGTATTAATGATCTCAGTAGTGGCCCAAAGTCTTTAGTGAGGATCAGGTCAAGTTTTGGTCAAGCTTTTAATGACTTCGTAGCTGCTAGCTTAACTTCACTGTGGTGTAAACCCATGAACTTCAATGGAGTTAAATAGCCAATTGTTTAAGGGAAATGGAAAATGCAGATACTTAACAACAAATAGGTTTTCAACACAACAAAACCAAAGGAAACGAAGAGATTTCTATTTTGGATAATCAATTTTGCATCCTGAAGAACATACTGGATAAAGTACTGGAAGCTATGAGAAGCCAATTCTACACACTTCCAGCCAGAACCTAGCTAGAGCCCTGAATACAGCATGTCATTATGATTAATTATGGGTAATGAGTGTTTTATGAACCTAAGAAAGAAAAGCATTTATTTTTCTGGTAGTATAGTGGTAGTGTCTTGTTTTGTTTTAAAGCTGGGAGTGCGAAGCCAAACAGATGACGAAACCCCTTTATTAGCTCTTTTGTTTTGCTCTAGGTTGTTACTAGGCTTACGGGGCCAAATCGCCATCGCACAGTGGCTCTGTCAGTGCAAGACATAAGGATTCAGTTCAGGAGCTCTGGGATTTTGTATTTTTTTCCTTTTGTTCTGTTTGATTCATTTTCTGTGGCAGAAACCCCATAGACCTATCTAGGATGCTGTTCAACAAGCATAAGAGGAGGCAGGACTAGCCCGTCCCAGGAAAGGTCTGCTGCTGGGAGTTTATTATCTCTGGGCCTGACTCAAAGCCCTCTGGAACCCCCAGAAATATTTTTCTTCATTTTTGCAAGCCCTGAGACCAGACCGTTGGGAGCTCATCTAGAAATCTGCAGCCCAGGATGATGAAAGCTTGAGGAGATGAGGGGACGGGGCTGTGACAAAGGCCTCGCTCAACGATCCTGCCCAGAATTGACTCTGGGTGGCAGTGCCACCCAGCACCACCAGCTCCAAGCGCACTTCTTGGTGCAAGCTTGGGGAGTTTCCATCCCTCCAGGGTCTCCGTGCTTCCCAGACCAGGGTCTGTGTTAAATCAGCAATGTGCATAAAGCTGGCTTTATCCACAGAGGTACTCTTGCCGAGGGGCAGCAAGAGGGTGCATGCAAAGATCCTTTGCTCCATCTGCATGTTTTAAGAGACTGGGGACAGCAGGGCAGGATAAGGGCTTTTGGTGCTATCGGGGTCTCGGTTTTAAAGAAGGGTTAAAAAACATAAGGGTAAAAGTGAGGGGAAAAAATAGAAAAAGAGAAGAGAGATCAGGCGGGGAGAGCCCTGGTCTCTGGCTGTTCCCCAATGCACCAGGAGGTGGTGCAAAGCCCCTGCTCATCCCACAGACAGGAGCCAAATCTCATTCTTCCAGGGACTACTCTCCAACTTGTACTGCCCAGGAAAAATACCAAAGGTTTAACCCTCCCCAGCATGCTTCCATAACTCTGGTGTTTTGGTATGTATTTAAGGCTGATAATATTAACTATGTGAAAGGAAGAAAAAGCAAGGGAACTTTATACTGCTAACTGTGATTAGCGTGCTGTGATAATGGTAATAAAATAAAGATATTACCAAATGTCTTCTAAAGTATTATATTTACAGGACAAATGATTCTTGCTGTGCAGAATGCAGACAAAAATGTGATCAGATTTTAGATTCTTTGTGCTTGTTTTTTTTTTTTTTGCATTTTGTACAATTCTTTTCTTTTTTATTTCTTTAAGATTTTCATAAAAATAAGCCTAAAAATAAATTAATATGAGTAAAAATAAATAGATTTTTATAAACCATTGTTTCCGTATGTATCAATTAAAAACAAATGAAAAGCTAAGTCATGAAAGTGTGTTGTCAGTTATCTCTTACTGAAAACAGGAGCTTCTAAATGTTTTTCCTGACTTGAAATACTGTACATTAGTAATAAGTAGTTTGTAAATACATTATATGGCCTTTGGTGGTAATTTAACAAAACTACTAATTTGTCTTTGTGAGAAAGCTGTGTCAAGCATGGCTTGATTGCTGAATTACTGAAACATTAGCAAAATAAATACATTAGTTTCAGGTAAATTGGAGTTTTCATTTCATTTTTAAAATATCAGTATAGGATTACAAAGCTGCCATATGAAAACTTGTTTTACATGGTAAGAAAAAAAATTACATGGACATGACTTCAGCTTACGCAGAACATAAAAAATAGCCTCAGTTTATTGTTCCTCATGTTACAGAAGTTCTGTTTTGTTTTTTAAAGAAGAACAAGAGTCTGTAAAAGAAGCATTCATTTCTGCTTCTCAATTGACAATGATTAGCAATGCCTATCGTGGGATAGTTTAGACTGCCAGTGTATGAAAAGCAGTATATTTCAGTATACTGTCTCTGGAACAAAATGAAATACAATATTTTCAAAATTTATTTTTGATATCTTTAACTTTTTTCCTCTCCTGGCCAACTAATATTTTTTTTTCATGCAAATTTTGTGTATGTTCCAGGTACAAAAGCTTGCATTGTTTTCATGAATGCAGCCTCCATCAGGCTATATGTTTATATGGTGCAATAAGCATATCTTCATTCAACATGCCATTAAACAATCTTTTTTAAGGTATGTGAAAAATTAAGTTGTATAAATATTAAAAGAAAATATGATACTAAATTTGTGCTAACTTCCTTGCTTTTTAAAATTCTGAGAAATGATGAATCTTTTTTTTTTTTCATCCTTACTTTAATAATAACACATATATATATATTTTGCATTTTGCTTTGGAGATGGGTGTCACTTTGGAAGTGAGTGGTTAGAGAGGAATAATGGTGGAGAGCTGTAAATGTAAATATCCAAAGCATCATCCAAAAGACTCAATAAAATATTATTCTAAATTTCAGGTCTAGAAACTTTTAGAAGATTGGATCAGAATATCTGTTGCTTTAAATCAGTGTAACTACTCTGAAGTCAATGGAGCTACATTGGCTTATATCATCTAAGACCCTGTGCTATTGTTTTGAATTTTATTTTAAGCACAAGTGCTTTTCTACAAACCTTTAAAAGTTCAGCTTTGCTTATTCAAGAAAATGAATGTTTTGAACTGTGACTTAGAATATTAAAAAGCCATTTCAGAATATAGCCAGATTTTCTGTTCTCTCTAATTTAACTTTCCCTTATTATCTTTAGAGAATGTCATTTTTTGGGCATGCTAATGCACCTAACTTTTATACCATCATTAAGGATCATGGTTTATTGGATTTCATCTGACTACTCAAGCAAACATTTGTTTAGTGACACTCTTAAATACAAGATTGTACTTCAAATGTCAGAAATGCTGTTTGAAAGTTTATGAGTAAAAACTTTGTTGCCTTTTAAGAAAACCCCAAAAGGAATGAAAACAGAAAAGTTTTACATAAACTTCCTCTGCAGTGCTATGAAAAAGCTATTTGGCTCTTGGGATTTTTTTCAAGATTATTAGGTGATAGTAACACAATTTACAATTAAGTTTGGGCAGAAACAGCTCAGACACTGTGGATGCAGGTGTACATGCATCACCCTTAAGTAATCATTTTCTTTGACAGCTCTTGATGACAACAATTGAATGTACAATATTCTATCATTACAATGACTTTATCTGAATCTTCATGTTGTTAAGCTAGTGGAAAGCTTCCTATTTTATTCCCTTTCTTCTGATCTTTTTTTCCTTTTGTTTAGCTGGTCACAAAAAAAAAAAAAAGTGGAGAAACTGCATTTCGCACTTTTTTATAACCGTTGCTGAAAATCTGTCACAGCTACCAAGGAAAGCTAAAGAAAACCAGAAACAGAAAGACTATTATTTATAGCTCGCAAGATACAGTATGGCACCATATGGTAGAATTTATCAAATTCTTTCCTTCCTCGTGCAGGGTGAAGAGGGGCCAGAGACAGTTCCCTCTTGCAGTCCTTGCTTTGCTAGCCACTCATTCATTTATGCTGTGGGCTAAATCCTGCTTGACCTACTGCTTTTACACCCGTAAACCTACTTCTGGGGGCACGGCGAGCAGGCTTTGACCCTCTGTGTTTATTTCTTCATTCTGTGGACGCAGTTTTGCTCGAAATGCTGTTTGCATTTCAATCAACTAAAACAAGAGGAGGGATGAATTAATGCCTGACTTAGCCCTTCACATCTGATACTGAAATGTAACAGTAGTCTTCTGAGGGTTTAAGTTTGCAGTGACACTTACCAGGTGTAAGGTGCTGTAAGGTTAAGAAGCATCAAACCTATAATAAGAGTCCGACTTCCTCTTCATTTTGTCTCCTTTTGTGTTACATACTAGGGCAAGGAAGGTCTGCCAATCACTATCATTTCTTTTTCTTGTTCTGTAAAGACTGGGTCGTCACAGCAACAGGCCTGTGACAGGCTGGTATCCATTTAGAGCTCCAGGGGGGTCCTAATAGGATTGAACCAAAAGATCAAGTGAATAGCTTCCTATTTTAGATTTGTAATAACTCTGAACTGCTTGCATATACATGGACCTTACAGTGTTATGAGGAGATTTTTTACCAGAGAAAAGATCTGTCTGTTTCTAAGAGCAATGTACTTTCAAAGGATACCCCTTAGCCTACTCCATCCTTGCAAAAAGAAAAAAAAAAAAAAACCCAAACAAAAATTAAGTCCACTTCCCTTTCTCCTGCACACACAAAACTGGAAGGTGTCATTTCCTTTCATTAATTCATTTTACCAGATCAAAGTAAATAGTCTGTTTATGGAGAACAAAGAAGCCCCTTTTTGGTATTCTGTTGAAGTCGCTATCAGATTCAGAAGTTTACTCATCTTTCTGAAATCTGGCAAGGCTGCGTGCTGCTGAGATTATAGCCAAACGGCTCATGCTCATGCGAAATGGGCAAATAAATTCCATGCAAAACAAATTCTAACAGAGAAAGAATTAGGAGGGGGCATTTTGTTGATTTGGGAGACACTCTTGAGAGGCTGGGGCTCTCATTCAGCTTGCAAAGGAGGTTTTGGTAAACCCACAATACTCAGCACGCAAAGGAAGAACTGTTGGGGGAAGAGGGATCTATATTTTGTTAAAGTTATTTTCACCAATTATGGAATCCATTAGGAAATAGATGTTGCTTCATACATTTAATTCCCAGCCAGATTCTTCTATCTATTGTTCATTAGGATCAGCACTTTACATGGAACTTCTTGTAGGGCAAGATCCCAGGAGTAAACATGTCAAGATCTAGCTCCAGGGATTATAAAGCATATTTTTTTAAATGGGCTAAATTCTGGTAGCTAGTTTGTTTTCCTAAAGCAAGGCTTTGGAAGTGTTTCATTCAGAGAAGGATAGCAGGTGGGACTGTCAAATGAGCTGCATTGTTGAAAGCTTTTGGTGTCTTCTCTCAAGGCACAGAGAGCTAACTTCAACCCACATGTGTGTTGATGATCCCTAATGCTATCTTGCCAGGATACCCTGCTCTGGAGATGTGTGCTTTGGAATCCCAAATTTGATAACACTGCATCAAGTTATGACACCTGAAGCCTTGTCCTGGAGAGGCTCTTTTGAGTACTACCCTTGTGCTCATTTTTTTTTGCTACAATGTCAGCTACTGCAACCAGCCTGAGACCATTTCTATACCATCTCTGAATCTCTTTCAGCAAGCAGAATTTTTATTCTTTGCCTTCTCCACCCTTCTCTAGAAAATATTTTGGTTTTAGACACAGTATGCCTTCATCATCTTACAACTAATGTGGGGTCTTCCGTTTTCAGATAACCTACAGTTTCTTTACTAAAAGTGAAAGATTCACACATGTCAAGAAATACTCACAAGGACTGTGTCTGGATGAGTAAATAAATACGTATTTTCCATGTATGATCTTGGCACATACATAGGTTCCTGGCACTTTTATCAATACCAATTTTGAAAAGGATTTTGCATAGATTAGGGACCCAAAGGCACTCAGTTAATTAGAATTAGGAGCATCCCTCTGTGAGAAAGGATTAGGCAGGTAAAAGACTAGGACTGTGATCCATCAGCCTATAGGGACAATGGTGAAACTGCAGTTCATTGGTTTGGACCCTGTGTGCGGAGTTGAGATACATGACAATGAGCACCAAGATGAAGGGAGTGCTGGGGGAGGGACCATGTAGCAAAACCCAGGGGCCTCTGTAGTGGGCTTTGAATGGATCTTCCTAGGCACGTTTGCCCTAAACTCAGGTTTCTCAAACTTCCCTTTTTCATTCAGCCAAATCAAAAGATCGACATGCTAATCAGTTTTTTTATAAAGGTCTTCACAAGATTTTCTGTTAGTTTTTACTCAGATTTCTCAGTGAATACAGTATAAAATGGTCTGAAAAACTGGAACAGATTTTGAAGTTAGATGCACATTTTATTATGAAGTTTAGTTTTCTTTTGATGGAGGCTTTTGACATGCTTTCTATGATTCAGAAAAAGAGGACAGTTTTGCTTTGCTGTGTCTTTCCTTTGAAAGACCTGTGTTATGAAGACTTTCATTCTGGCAAAGCAAGTATTAAAGGATCTTCTTAACACAAAGAACATCCTCATTTACATGTAGAGTCTGACATTTTGACGAAATTATCTTAGAGGCTTTGAATCTTGCCTTCCAGTTGTGAAGGAGGCAGAAAGTCTTTATGGCAAAGAAGAGAAAAATCAGGTTTCAATCTCACACTTCGTTGCTAATCATGTTGAAACTCCACTATAATTTTAAACTTTAAAATCTGAAATTTGCACACATAAGAAAAAGGTCAAGAAAATTCTTTAATTTTTTCCCTGTTTAATCTCTTCCATTCAGCCAGGTCTACCAGCTTGCTGTTGGTGTCACTGTCAAGAGGCAGGTTTGGTTTCCTGATGTCCTTTATCGCAAGTTAGCTTTCCGTCCATGTCTGAGGCACTATCCTGTGTCACAGCAACCTCCTCCCCACAAAAATAACTGATCACTCCTTTTTCCCCCCTCTTGCTTTGCTCACATTTAAATTTAGATCTCACTTGTTCTGTGATACTTTGCAGTCATTTTGGATCTGATTACTTCCTGGCTGCTGCAGATAGTGAGGCTATAGTCACTACTCTAAAGACACTTGATAAATTACAATTTTGACTTTAAAAGGTGGCTCTAAGCCTAATATGTTGATTTGGAATTCTCTTCCGCCCCCGACTAACTTTCAGGCCTCAGGAAAGAGCTGTAAGTCTAACATGATGAAACCTCTTTTCTTTAAAAGGGGTGCATTTCCATGGAGAAGCTAGCTGGCATTGCTGAGGCCTACATAACATGCGAGTGCAGCCAGAACCTTACTGTCTGCTGGGGTATGGGTTCTTTCATCTTCATCTGCAGAAGAAACAACTTTACTAGGCTTTTAAGACATATTTATAATGTTTGCTTTTTCAGTGTATGAGCTAGGCTGGTCTTTGGATAAGTGTTTGTAGATGAAGAATTTACTCTGAGCAAAATGCATGTGTCTAAATGTGCTGAGACTCGTGTCTATTTTCACCTATTGCAGGACTAAACTTTTCACAACTGGCTTATAAGTCAAAATTCTTCAGAGTTTGATGTCTCTGATGAAATGTTTCAAAAAGGACCCTGAATAAACATAGTGTGATAAAGGCATCTCTTCTCACCTTACTTTCTGACTGTTTCAAAGTGTAGTAATCCTAACTCCTGTTAGACAAAGACTGTTCCATGAGGAAAACAAATATTTTATTTAACCGTGACATCTGATGCATGTTCTCTTTTGTCCTGATCTACACGAAGCTGTCCAGGTCAGGAGTGGTCACCTTTGCTATTATTCTGTAACCTGTCCGCAGGACAGAATTACTTTTTGTTTTATGTTGTACAGCACCTGGCTCTTGGCATGGTGCTAGTACAAATAATAATAATGTACAGTACTTGGCACAGTAACACCTTATGCTCTCCATATGTGGCACTGCCATAAATGTGATAGTGCAATACCTCCAGTCAACACAGAGAATTACCTCTTACTGAAACTAAATGGATGTGGGTGCTCTTGATGATAAATCTGCCCACTCTGGTCTGTGCTTTTCTTTATGCAATTAGCTGAAGTGAGGGATGGGATTTTTTTTCTGACAAACCACCCACTTTTCAGCTGCAAGCACAAGAAAATACTTCCCAAGGGTTTGTCTGACCATGACATGGCAAAAAGCTGCGCTATCGCCCTGTGTGATGGATCTCCTAGGGCTTCCTGACCCTAGGTCTCGTTGCTGCACTTTATGTCAGCCCAGTTTGGAGAAAAGACTCCACGCTCGCTGCCTGTTTTTACTTCCTCCTTCGTGAAGGCTGTACTTTCTGTCCTGTGATGCCTTCTTTTCTGTGAGGTTTGAACAAGAAAGCAAGCAGGCTGAGGTAGAAATTCAAGAGGTGGCTCCAGAGGGAAGCTCTAAGATGGAGGAATGTCTCTGTGAAAGGGATAAAGACTGGCCCTGACCAGCCCCTCCATGGCCTCCCTGTCTGCCCCCAGGATCTCAGGGCAGCCCAGCCTGTGCCCTCCTCCCTGCCCCAGTGAGGCCGGGGATGCCGGTTTGCAGTTCCATTGATGTCCCAGCCTGGCCTTGGCCCTGCTTCATCACCGTGAACCCTCCTGAGGGCCTGGACTTGGGCTGACCCCAGCCGCCATCCTCGGGCCTGCCCTGCTCCCCGGCTCAGTACAGCGAGGCTGGGCCCAGCAGGGCCCACTCGTCTCCCAGCTCTCCTCTTGTGTAAGGTGACCTGCTGGGCAGGGACATCAGTTCAAAAATAAGTGCTGAGGGAACAGGAATCACGGGGACGCCCATTTCTGAGGCATTTCATGTGTGCCAGCCTGGTTCACGCGCTCAAGAGAGCACTTGCCTGAACAGCAGGTACCAGCTCGCTTTCACTTTGCACTGCTCTTTGTTTTTCTTTTTCTTGACACACTCAATTTATACCATGTTGATAACTCTCCCAAGTATAGTATTATTTATATTATTTATATTTATATTATACCAGTGTGGCAGACATGAGTGAGCCCATTATTCTGGTGAAACTGCATCCTCCCAATAGAAACAGTTGTATCAGAGTTTTTTAACTCACTCTCCTCTTTTTCTTGTAGGCCTGAAAAATTTTAGCTCCATTAATCTGGTGTGGAATATTAATTTTTTTTTTTTTTACTTTGTCTGAATACAGACTAGAGCAATAAGCCTTAGGGCTGCCAGACTTCTGAAACAGTTACACCTAGGAAGGGTCTAGAGCTTTCAGAGGGAGAAGGGAAGAGCAAAGAAGAGGAAGGCTGGATTTTAACGCATCTTTTTTATTTTTCCTCTCTGCTAGTTTTATCAGAGCTTGTTTACACTAACTTTCACCAGAGAATGGTAAAAGCCATGGGAAGCCATGAATTTTACACAACTTCTTTGCACCAATTTCCAACCATATATTCTTTTAGAGTGCCTCAAAAAAAAAAAAAAAACCAAACCAAAAAAAAACCAAACCAACCAACAATACTAGGCCCTAAAAGCATGCATTCAGAGCATTACTGTGGAAAAGCATGTCTGCTGAAAATCTGTGGCTTGGCTTACTGTACACCAGATTTCCCACATACACAAGCCCTCCATCTGAGAGAAAGAGGACAATTGGGGCATAAATCTTTTAAATGAGTAAAATGATAGCTGTCTTGGCAGTGGCAGATCTGATAAAGTGTATTCCACCTGTTGTCGAAAGGCAGCATATGGCCACAGTAATCTGCAGTTCAATCAGAAATGCAAGGATTTAAGTCCTAGCCTGGAAAGATTTCTCGTCACTGTCTCTCCTCAGCCTTGTCTACAGAGGAGTCTGTTCATGTGGCATTAGGCAAAGAAAGGTGACATTGTTCAGTGGTTGTGCTCTGGGTATGAGGAGTGCTGGGCTCGGCTGAACTTTACAGAAATTTCCTTCCAGATCTTCCATGCCGCGGGGAAACCTGTGCATGATTTTCCATCTACAGCTTTACCTCCTAGATCTCGGGCATCTCCAAATGGGCAGCAAAATCTTTCCTCTCTAGAACTAACAATACATATAACACTATTAATCACTGTTACTTGCCTGAAGTTGTGATTTTCTATATTGCTAAGCTGAAGAATAGGTAGAAGAGTTAAGTACGGGGAACAACTGTAAATGCCTCCTCTAGCCTTCTTCATCCTGGGAGGAAGAGAGCCTTGTGCTGAGAAGCGTTCTGCAGGAATGCTCCACTCTATTTTATTTCATGTAGTTATAAACATTTTCCATTTCATCTCTGTGTAATTTTCCTTTTGATTAGATAAAGTGTACTGAGAAATCCACAAGTTAGCACGAGACTGGAGCATTGGTATAGGAGATCAGGGAATTTCTCTTTTCATAACCATATTGAAAGTCTCTACCTAAGCTTACACGTAAACCAGACATAGGCTGTGATTAAGTTCTGCTGAGCAAGATTGAATGCTCCTGCTGAGAATTTGAAAAGGTAATTTTAATGGAGTAAGGAAAATCTCTCTGAAATCAATACAGGAAAGAGAGGCTGACAGTTTTATTATTCATTATCTTCTAGTTAAAGAACTGTTTAAGAGTATTCAAGACACATCCTAAAATTTGGGGGAGCTATTGATAAAGTTTTTGCTCGATGTTTATGTTCAGTGAACCTTAAGAGAGTTTTATATTAATGTTTCTCAAAAGAGAGGTGAGCTTCAGCAAAGAGCTATGTGCAGGACGAGGCTGTGTACGTGCACACTTCAACCCAGGCCCCAGGTGCAGACGCTTTACAGCTCAAAGCTTGAACTCCTCTGTGTCTCATTGTGCTTTCTCCCAGGACTGCTGTAAAGCTTAATTCATTGATTTTGGAGGGGTCTTAAATGACTGTAGGTATATCTCCACATCTACTGCTTTTAATTCAGGGTTTCACAAAGATCCCACTGCTGCAGGAAATCAGTGCTGAAATAGTGACCAAGTTTTCTGCACGTTTACTGGAGAAAAGCCATGCCAGTTCCAGCACATCTGTGGCATGTGGATGCTTGAAGGCATCGCTCCCATGCCACTCTCCTTTCTCTTGCAAGGAAGAAAAGAAATAAACTGTTAACAGAAGTGGTAGCATGCCAGTGCACACTTCCATCTGCTGAAATGAGCTGTGAAAGAAGCTGCCTTTCTCCCAGGTTGCACCTCACTCAGTGACATGGTGGGTGCCTGACTACGTTATAAAGCCCAGAGTCTGGGGGCTCTGTGCAGTTGAAAGAGCAGTTCTCTCTCCTCTCTGTTTGGGTGCAGGGTCTCAGTGCCAGTCTAGACAGGTCCATTTCTTTACTTCTTGTCATTCCTTAGAGCACAGGGACCTACTGTACTTCTGGGTGAAGAGAAATACTCCAAGAAGAAGTGGGTCTTATGAGAGTAGATAAATCCATACACCTCCCCTAAATTAAATAAAACAAACTAACAACATCAATAAAGGCCACTTTTGGCTGCAGTTTAAAGCCAGCTGGAGCCATTCTCCACGAA
Source organism: Chlamydotis macqueenii (assembly GCF_036417535.1). NCBI lineage: Eukaryota > Metazoa > Chordata > Aves > Otidiformes > Otididae > Chlamydotis > Chlamydotis macqueenii. Next base: position 9,844,718 of record NC_141561.1, read on the forward strand.
ATCAGCTTCTGCATTTTTAAACAGTATTAGGCCAAAGACAATCTTCTGTCATTACTACTTAATCTTAACCCTCCAAAGGTCATTCAGTGGTACTGCTGGGTTTTCGGCATGCCATTAAAAATTGAGAAAAATGTTCTTATATGGTGATAGTGTAATGAAACACAACCTTCCACTGGCCAGTGGGACTCTCGAGGCAGAGATATGTGGGGGTTTTATAGTGTTTGTGAAGGATGCTTTATGTTCTGTAACATATGGTATTGTTGTTACTCTTTTGATTTGTAGTTTTGGGCAGACACATTCTCATAACCTTTGTACGCCTTCGGCTTTGGAGGTCCTAAAGCTGCTATTGTTCAGTCAGTTTCCAAGCTCAAGAGGAATGTTTTCTTCATAAAGAACATGTTAAATATTACCAGAATTTCAGCATCAGTTTTATATTTCAGGCATATGATTTGGCATGTTCTGTAGATGACGAAACATAGCTTTTAAGTTATGATTTAATTTAGATTTTTAAATTAAAAAAGCAGCTGTTTCTCTACATATGAAATGTGAGTCCACTGTAACTTTACTTACATAAGCGTCCTTTTCAAGGTATAATATATTGTATAACGCAAGAGCAGAATAAGAGCTGGATTCAGTATAAGATCTGTCTAGCTGCTTCCTACCACTGAGTGAGTGCAAGGCTCGGGTAAGCTTGACAAATCATTGTCAGTGGCTTGGATAAAGTTTATTTCTCTCTCTTTCCACTTTTTATTCTTTCGCCAGACATACCTGTCTTCTTAGCTGAGTTGAGTCTGAACATTGGTAATTAGATTTATGGGAATTACGGTGGTGGAACAAGATTCAGTAATGGGTAAATTGGAAGATTGCAAAGATTGCAAAGATTGCCTTTGTGTAGTATTTGGAATTACATTTTTTCCTAAGATTTGTCGCATTTTTCCCCTTTTTCATTTGTTCTTTCATGAACTTCTAAAAAACAATGAATGGTTTATTTGGATAATATTTGGAGAAGAATACAGTCAGGATATCCAAATGTGTGCTGATAGCTATGTGTTGTGAACAGTGCAGTGCCTTTGTAGGCGTGAAAAGTCACTCCTCTAGGAGTGTGACAACAGGAAATAAATTAGGACAGATTTTTCCCACGCTAGACAAAACAGCTGTAATTCTGATAATAAACAGCCACTAAACATCATTCTTCTCATTTAACATTCTTTTTGCTTACTGCAATATAGTCAAGAGCAGTTGTGGTGCAGTCAGAAACCAGTGCGTCAGGATTTCTGAACAGGGAAAGAAAGTAGGTCCATTTTTCATGCACCTATCCGCTCTCAGACTTTCACTTGTCTCTCTTCTTGGAGCATCCTATGAAGCAGTGGTAAAATGAATGTCCTTGAAGTTTCCTGCACTTCATTTCACATATTGCACGTCATTTATACGCAGTCTCACAACAGAATATTTTTTTTAAGATATTGTGGGTAGCTGAAATATGTGAAATTACTTATATGAGTACAGAACTTTAGTTTTAACATTAATGCTGTGTATTTTTTTAAAATCAAATTCTTTCTGTGTGCACCAGTCCTTAGATTAGAGCTTCATGAACTTTTCCAACCCCAGACAGATCATGGCCATTATTGCTGTGTCAGTGTGAATTGTGATGGTCACCCATTCTTGTCTGCATCATACAGTACCCAGGGGAGGCCTGTGGTAATAATCAGAGCTGGGCAAACAGCCTCTCCCCGTCCTCATCTCCAATTAAGTCACCAAATCAAAATATTGAGGGGATCATGATCCACAATGACTTCCTGCAAGGTTTTTAAAAATCTCTCTTTCATGAAATAGCTTAAAATGATTTTTTGAGGTCAACAGCTTTAACATAAAATACACCATTTCTTTTTTATTGTTTTCCCCTTAAAATGTTTCTTTAAAAAAGTAGCTAATTTCATGAGACAAGGCAATAACGTGACATCAGCAGTTGAAATGTTTAATTTAGCAAATATTTATATAAAATGTTTAGACATTATTTCTCCATTCCACTTTGCTATTTTCAAATTATTTGCTGAAATTGACCTGAATTTTCAAGCATTTCCACATATTGTCACAGCATGACATTTCCCGATGGACATATTATTTGTCTGAAAATTTTTACCCCACTGTGTTGGAAATACCTTGTGTGACTGTAAAACACTGGCAGAAAATGGATTTTGAAAATAGAGCCCGATTAACACTTCACATAAGGAATCTCCACCAAGAAATTCTGCTAAGAAAAGTGGAGTTGTTATTGCAAAGTCTTTCACTGGGAAAAGTTTGGGATAGAATGAAAGTGATAAATCAGTGATTTAAATCAAAACTAGAAGTCCATAAATTCCTTTTTCAGCAGTAGGTTAAACTGTCAGGTTTAACAAAAGCTTACAACGCCTGCCTGCTCTCTGGTTCTGATTCTGCAAGTGCTATTGCTACCAGGTGTCATGCTTACTTCTGAGCCCTGCCACACCAAGGAAACAGGCCTATTTGGGACTATCTAGGACCTCATTTAGATGGGGCAATGCGTCAAACGTGTTATTCATGTGTAGGTTTCCAGTGCTGCTGTGCAAGACCTTTGATAATAAATACTAAGCCTGACAGATTTTCCATGATCATGTGTGATAGGATAAGTAAAATAAGTCTCATTCTGCAACTACCACTCAGATGTTTTTTCCTGAATGATCTAAAAAGTCACATAACTATAACTATAAATAAATATATTAAATAAATTATATGTATATATAATTTTAATATATATTTCTAGGTATTTTATTTGGTTTTGGTTTAAAACCAGCTCGCTGAGATGTACAGCAGTGAAATATTTTCCCTTGTCAGGTGAATTGTTTGAATTGTTTTATTTCTTTGAACAATCTTTTGGTATCACTTTTATCACACCAACTGCTGCTGTCTTGTCCTTGTTAAAAGTCTCTCAGCGTATCCTAGACAAATCCTTCTTTTCAGATTTTATAGTTCAGTCATCAAACTAACTTTGGGCCATAACTGTTTCTTGAGACAGAAGCAGCTCTGCAGAAAGCATGCTGACAAACCAGCTGCTCCTTAAAAGAGACAAGAAAGATGATAGGAATTGCAGGTGACTTGTGAACTTCATCCAAGCATGTTTGTGTGAGGTTTAGAAGGACCTAAAATGAACTGTTCCTGAGAAATCAGAGCAGATCGGAGTAGACTAACACAGTTCTTAACGCTCACATTTTTGTGGACTGCATCCACAGCGCCTCCCTGGCAGCCATTTTGTGTGATGGGGCCTGCACCCTGTGTTTGAAATGGGTCGCTCTCTAAGCTGTATCTGTTATTCTCCCTGATTGCAGCAACTGTTGAGCATGGTGCATATACTGAAACTCTACCATCAAGGGTAAACAAGAGCTATAACTGAAATGACGTTAGCAGCAGAACTGAAAGCTGGACTAAGTTTTATGCGCTGCTCAGTCCCTTTAAAAGGAATGTTGAGTTAATTTTAAGTGTTGCAAATGCCTTCTGTGGGGCATCTGCTCAGCAGAAATTTCCTCTGCACGTCTCAAAGTCTGGTTTAGACAGGTTAATAAATCTCTGCCTGTCTTCGGCTGCACAGGGTTGGCATTTTACAGCTGGAGAAGGTGAAGAAAGGAAAGTTATATCTTGTATGGAAAGATAATTCTAGAGCAGCACCAAAGGAGTACACAGACTTCTTCATTCTCAGTGCTCGCTGAAAGTGTTGTTTTAATAGAAAACAAAGGCTCAGAGTGCGGAAAGACTGAGTATTGAGAAGGCTGAGTGGACAGAAAGGAAACAGATTTGTTTGCAGAGGAGACTGGGGAGATGTAAGGAAACCTGTATGCATGTACGTGATTTGTGGCTGTGACTGAAGCTACAGAGTGGCCTAAGTCAGATTCTAGAAACTGTAATTCATTCTATATCACTGATAAATGAATTAAAATAATATTGATTCAAGATACTTTCTTATTTTAGTTGTTTTTTGTGTACACTCAGTTTGAAATGCTCAACAAAGTTATAAAAATGTCCTATCAAGTTTATGTACTTCTAAATTGTGATTAGTCTGATTTACAAAAGACAAAGTCTAAAAAGAATGGGAACATTCATAACCCAGTGATTTAGTGTAAAACATAAAATTACTGGCAAAATAATAAAGTTATGTGTTTAAAAATGTAAGGAATAAGTTCCAATGATGGCATAAATTCCAGGAAAATATTTTGGGAACTAGAACATAGACATTTATTACAGCTTGGCTGGACTAATGATTTCTCCTTTGCCAACAAAACACTTTATAGCTTTAAATCTATAGATGAGCATCAAAGTTTGTTTTATCAGAGGGGCTTCTTTCAGTTTTTTATGCTGTTTCCTAAATTTAAAATACTAAAATAGCAGGTAAAATTAGGTCCATTGCTAATTATTTTGTCCTTAAAAATGTAATAATTTAAATTAAAAATGTTTTATATTGTGCATGATGTTTGCAAGGTACGTAGGCTCAGCAAGACAGTTCTGTATTTTTTCCCCCATGGAACGGTGTCAGGAGCACCGTTAGCAGTTCTCCAAGGACTGGTATGGGTTTGACAGTCGTCATCTTGTCTGATAGTTTGGAGGCTCGCAATTCAACCTCTAATGAAAAGCATGCTTCTCTGAACAATGTAGCTACACATGCAAAATTAGTGCTATCACCAATTTCCATGAACTGGAGCAGAGGGAGGTTCTGTTACATTGTCTTCTGGGTCCATTTTCCACTTGGCTCCCTTTCTCCTTATGCAGTGTAGAAATGCTCCCCTTAACCCCTTCTTCTTAGCAGGCCAAAGACAAGGTCGTGGAAGATCTGATCAGTTTTATTGTCCTGTGTGTAATGCTGCAACTCCTTTTCCTTCTATAGAGGCTTGGATTTTTTTTTTGCTGGCAGGTGGAACTGTGGTGTCTGGGATCTATTAGTGCGGCCAAGTTTTGACTGTGGTGAACCATTAATTTAGCTGAGCCATGGCCAGAGATAGTAATGTTTGAAGGCAGAATACTGTGCTGCTGAGATCTTCACACTAATAATTTCTAGAGTGTTCTAAGTGAAAATGGGTGGAGGTTTAAGGGACTGTCGGGTTAATAAGAACTTGATGTTCCTACCCTAAGGATTTTACTGTCCAAAGTTCAGTTGCACGTTATGACCCAGATTCAAGGAGTTCTGCAGTCAATTAAAATACTTCCATTCATGTCACAGTTGCTGGAAAACATTTGAGCTGTGCGTTGCAGAGCCATGGCTGAGAGTATGCCACAGAGAGGCAGAGGTGTCACTGTCTCATTCGTCCATTCTCCAAACAGATGACCCCTGAATGCACCCTGATTAGTCACCTTTACAGGCAGTCCCAGAGACCTTGTGATCACCCCTTTCCTGGTTGTAGCCTGATCTGCTGCATGAGTTTGTGAAGCTATTCAGTGCAGAGAGAGGATGTTTCACGTATGTCATCGGTCTGCCAAACCCTGCTTCTCTCTCCCTTATTTGTGGTGACACACAGACTGCCTCATATTAGGACTCTTGCAGCTCATGCAATCTGGAGGGTTCTGTTGTTTTCTTCCTTCCCAAAGAAGTCATGGTAAAGAATGGTGGGAATGGCACACTAGCATTGAAGTGCAGCATAGGTACATCCACACTGGCATTAAACTGTCTGGCCTGTGTATGGGTTTCAGTCCCACTGGAGCAGCACAGGACTCAGGGAAAACATAAGAATCTGCTAAAGGAGACGAATAAGTGTTTGAGTCTTGACCCTCCAAGTATAATGTTGACAGTATTCTGTCCAATTGCTTCAAAACTAGGGATGCCTGCATCTTGGGCACAGTAGTCACTTGAAGATGCATACAGCTAATGCCAAGGACTCCGCAGGCAGTTGTGGCTGCCGTGCAGTACACAGCCTGCAGGAATTGCGGAATAAAGCAGATGGTGTCTGGGCTGGTTGGCTTCTCTTTTAATGTTTTCATTTTCTCATAGGATAATTGAGATTGGAAGGTACTCCTAGACTTAAAAATAATATTTACCTCATTTGGTAGTGAAAGTGGTGATCTGGGACCTGCTTTATGTATCCAACATCTCTACTCTTCAATCGGCGTTGTTCATACGTGGCCAAGGACCAAAGTGGTTTCTTTGTGGCAATGTGAGAGTGGAAAGATAAGTAAAAGGGCCTAACTCTGGAGGAAGAAGCCTATTCTCATGTGAGAGTTCTTTTTATTTTTATGTACAGAATCATCTCAGAGTTCTGGCAAACTAAGTGAGGCTTTTCTGGATTATTTGCTCAGGAAAAAGCCAATAATGCAATTTAAAACTGCACAGAGTCCAAATCTTATTTTTTTCCTAAATTTCCCAAATGTGTTGGTTTTTTTTGCATTCATATCACTCAATAATTCAGTCCTGATCTTCCATTCTGTATTCATCTACTGTCTCATTTTGGAGTTTCAAATACACTCCCTTTTCTCCAAACATCCTGTCACATACCAGAGGTGTAACCATATCCACCATCTTAACTCCAGGTGGCTGGAAGCTGATTCTGCATAAATTAGAGAGAAAAGCTACATTCTTCTCTTCCTTCCCAGAAAATTGCCCAAAATGAAACTTACAGACCATAAATCCAGCCAGAATAAAGCTATGTCCACCTCTAGTTCAACAGTTCTCCATACTTAGTATTCACACAAACAAAAATTGCTTCCAACTATTACTGAACCTTATTCCTTTGCCTTCCTCTGTAGTTTTCAAAGCTCAGACTCTGGCATAACCTGTACACGCAACGGAAGTGAACAACCTCACACTCATGAACAACTCAATTAAAAAAGCAATGCAGATTTCAATTATAGAAGTAGAATCTAAGAAAACGTCAGATTTTATTCCCATTACCACACAAACCTTCATTTTGCATCATGTACACAAACACATAAAGAAAGTGGTGTTCATTAAATCCAGCTTTTGCTAATGTATCCTTGAAGATGTCTGGAACCATCGCAGCAGAGACAACTGCTGTAGCAGCAAGATACTCCTGCGCTTGAGTAAGGTTGGTGAGGATGGAAACTGTATTGACATGACAGTCTGCTGAACCCTTTGATTTACAGTAGATGTGAATCAGTATCATTTTGTTAACATCAGTGAAATGCTGAGATTCTCTCCCTTTATTTTGCAATTCCAATTATTTAATGTGAAGTGAATGGTTAGAGATGAGCCCAAACTTACAGAAGTTTGGGCTGTAATGTTTCTGTAAATCCCCAGCCCTTTATGGACTAAAGCAGGACATTTCCTAGATTCAGCTGACAGGAGTTAACATGCTTTTTGTGCTTACAACTGTTTTTGGCTCTAGATAGAAATGTAGTGAGATCAGATCTCATAAATGACTGCTATCATTAGTCTTGTGAGAATTCCTCCATTTTGGTACTGGAACTTTTCAGAGTTGTTAGTTAGAAATTGGCAGCTCTGAGTCCTGAATGTAATTTTAAGCCAGCCTCACCATCAGACTTTTAGGTTAAAATCAGTGCACTCCAAACTCACACAAAGCAGCTATAAAAAAGGTCAGCCTATACAATCCTTTTATTTTTCCAGTCAGAAAAACTACCTGCTTTCTATTCATACTCATTTATTATTCCTCTAGCACTGAAGACACTTTTGCAAGGAAAATAATACTGGATTATTTAAAATATGTCTAACTCTGGGACACAGCAAGTGAACAAATTGAAACGGTTGGCTGTGTCCAGGGCTCTAAATAGTCACTTACTACCTTTTGGAAAAAAACCAACGTGATAGTCCACCTGATCCATGGATTAATTTGAGAAAACTACAGCAGCCATCACCATTGTAGAATATTGCTGTCATTAAATATACCAGGAAATATATCTACCCTCAAAATTTCTTATCCCTTTCGTGTTTATTCTTTGCCATGAAATCAGCACTGCTAGATGAATCCAGCACAGCTTCCTTAAAATCAAGTGACAACTTTGTGGCTTTCTATTTTTCTCTATTGGAAATCCAGATAGTCTTTGATTTAATAGGAGTATCCATCATTAGCCAAAAAAAAAAAAAATGCTTGTAGGAGTATTACCTTGATAGTTTATTATTTTCAGAAAATGCATTACCAGTTTGATATCTACTGTCAGTGATGAGATAAACAAAAAATAAACGCAGTATGCTCTTAGTCTGGGTGAGCTTGCTGCAATACTTGTCAATTGCAAGACTTTTTCATGGCTCCTACACTCCTTTCTGAGATGTTAAAGGTCTCACTAATCTTATCAGGTTGTTGATTACCACCTACTGAGCACAACAAAGAGCCAAAGAATGTGCATTACCTTCAATACATATCAGTGTTTTTACTCTTTGCCCCACTCAGACATTCTTCTATTTCTTTAAATGATGTGAATATTAAAATTGCCTTGTTCAAAATATATGTCATGCACATGTGCTAGTCGGCGTCTGTTTCAACATCATGCCAGGTGATACAGTACACTGTGATATAATGGCAACAATGGGATTTTTAGTGCCAGGGATGCAACTCTCACCCACGCAGATGACAATGGCCAGCAAAAGAGAAGTTTCCATGGAGCCTCATCCCTTTCCATTAGCTCAATCTCCCGAAACAAAGCAGTAAAGAGGAGGTCTGTTGCTAGGAAATATGTGGAAAAGTTTTTCCTCTGTGGTGGAGTCAGTAGCAGCAAGGAAAATTCCCTCATTAATATAATAAATAAGATGAGAATTAGGAAAAGAAAAGGTGCTGTTTTTCAATGCTGAAAATTGCACCATGTAGATACTCCAGAAGCTCCAAGTATAACTCTTCCTTATACAGACATCAAAGCAGCAGGAATGGAGAAGCCCCAGGGGTTTTGTGGAACTGAGTTTTGACTAAAGATGGGTATGACTCATATGGGTCAAAGCTTGCATTCAGTGGATAAGCATTTGAAGTTTGTCAGCTTATTCCTATTTACTGGACTGCCAAAATTTGACAGGAGATATCACGAAGATAATCTTTATTATGATGTTTTTAGAATTTCTTGCTTTGGTTCAGCCTGGAAATGCTCCAACATCAGCTTTCTTGAGATGTTTTGGCATTTTTTTTTTTCTTTTCTCAATTATTTGTACATTGGCATTGCTTTTTCACTAAGCTGAAGCCTGAACTAAAACCTCTGTAGAGGAGACAGAAAGATGAGACTGGCTGAATTGGACACTGAGGTTAGAGAAAAGCTCAAGGAGCAGGAGTTAAAGGAATTTACTACTCTTATCAGAGTGACATCAGCTGAGGAAATGGGACTGGGATAGTTTCACAGCCAGCAGCAAGATCTGGGAGGAAAGCGTAGCCTAGGCATATACTTTTGTATCCAAAATGCTGACAGAGATACAACTGCGTGGCGTTGAGTTAGGGACTGAGCATCTCTGAGCAAGCAGATGAGTATCTCTGCACTCACACTGTTTCAACATGATACATGGTACTTGTTGGGCACCCTTTAAATGCCCAGATATTTGCCTCCCACTGCTCTATGATGATATGCATGGGTGTGCTTCTCTGCAGCTCCTGCCTGGAACCACCTTCCCGTGTCTCCACCTCCGTGATTCTCCATTTTGCTTCAAATCTTGTTTGAAAACATTTTCTTTTCTCCCAGCCTGTGTCCCTAAAGTTCTCTTTTGCTCTTCCTGTGGTTACTATTGATTGTTCTCTATAATACCCCTTATGCAGCTGGCTTTTATTCTTTTTCGGCTTGAACTTACACCTTGGCTGGGTCTATGCTACACACAGTAAAGTGTTGCGGTGTTCATGGTCTGTATCTTATGCAATACAGATTAAAAGTTGGGTTGAATTCACAGAAGCTAAAGTACCGCTGTAAGGCATTTTTCCTCCAAGAATGACCTGTTAGTGCCAAGGATTCCAGCACTGTGTCTTGTTAGTAGAGTAATATTGAGCCAAACTCTCAGTGCAACAAGTAGCAAAAGTCAACACAATCAGGTTTTTTTTATACTTTTCCCATGTGGACATTCTTGTGTCCAAGGACCTTCTCCAGTTAAGAACAAACAAGAAGACTACAAGTAGCTCTGTGACATGTTTCAGCAGGCATGCCTACATGCATACGCTTTCTCTCGGTGCTCCATACAAATGACGTGTTGATTACTGGCTTACTGACAGATGATCCAAGATAATTCTTCCAGGTGCTTCCAGGTGACACTTCACTTGTGTCAGTGAAGTTTTTGTGAGGTAGCTGCCAAATTGCAAATGTCTTTCATGCTATGTCTTCAGCTGCTGGAAACAGACGTTATGAACTTTGTTTTAAGGGTGAGGTTAGTGAAAGAGACAGGGGGTTTGGATCTGGTGAATCTATTCATGCATTAGGGGCACTTAGAAAATGTGAATCTGGCTTTCTCCAGGTACGTCTAGCCCATTGAGTTCTACTGCTGGCTGTGAGAGGCCACCATGAATCCAGATGTTTTGAAATCACATACGCTTTTATGAGCTTGGCTTTTCACAGGCTTTAGGAGTCCATCTTTGAATTCCACCAGGAAATCCATACACCAATCCCACTTTCGGGACTGTTAAACTGGGAGCTATTTACTGCGTTGATTTGGCCAGAGTAGGAGTGGCAAAAGGACTTAGCAGAAGCAGCTGCTAACATAAGCAGTATTTTATCTATCTAAATTTGATAAAGGATGTCAATCAAAAGAACCTCTTAGTGCAAAGTTTTGCTTCTGTAACAGATCAAAAAAAAAATGTGAGTTTTAATGATGTTGACCAAGCACAATTCTTAGGACTTGGTCCATTGCTCTCTGAAGGTACTGGAAAGACTCTTACTGACTTTAATGGGTATTAGATCAGTCCCAGGGTGACGAGGGAAGTGTTTTGTGAGGATTAATTTTTCTACTTAAAGAACCTTCCCCTCAGCAAGAATTCCTTCTGAACACAGAGGTAATGGACCATTTTCTTCATTCTATAGCTTTAAGAAAGATAACTAAAAGAAAAGATTAATTTGGTAATACTTGTGGAGTTATCTGAAATTCTAACATATCAATGCAGAACTGCAACTTCGCTCAGTTCCTCATCTATAGATACAATTAATGTAGTCTGAAAACTGCAGTAATTTGTGATAGATAGATGTTTACTAATTTCAACACCCTTTTTAAAATCATGTATTAGGCAGGTTTTTAAATCATTAAAGTTTTCATGTCCTGTTTTTCTCATTTCAATGAAATGACAAACAGTGACATAAGAACAAAATACCAGTCTGATCTTTGTGTTTTGTAATGAATAATAAAGTGTTTTAACCTCTTTAGGGACTTAACACCACGTTAATCCTTTAATCCCCAGAAAAACCAATTTTGTTGACATGAAAAGGGGATATTTAACTTCATCCAATTAATTTTCTACCTTGGAGATACCATGATTATGAAGATTAGATTGAATAGATTCATTAGAATAACCTTATTGTGTACAAAGTGATAGTTTTGCCTATAGATAATTGTATCAGAAAAGAAAATTTTATATCACAATTACGCTTAATTTTCCAAGAATTGCCAATACTTTGTAACCTAGAAAACTCTACCACTTCTGTAATAGTCAGATATTAGATAGTGAATCTTCTTTTTAACTATATTTGAAAATTAGAAATGGAAAAAAGCAGAATACTTGCTACTTTGCCTGTGTCTTTGCTCTATGACTTTGCAAATTTTGGTAATCTTCAAAGTTTCACCTAAGAAGTGAAGCAATAAAGCAACTATTCTGTGTTGATTTTCAAAATGCATGGCATATGTAAATCGAGACGGATTTTTCACTTTTCACTTAAGCATTTGCAGAAAGGTCAGATTTTCAAACATGTTTTGTGGTACTTCAAAAGGATAAGGCTTTTTTGAAAAATCCTGCCTTATAGTTTGCTGTCTCTGGAATGAAAAGGATATGCATAAGAGTGAGGAAGAGTGGTTTTATGGTTAAGACATCAAAGTGAGATTTGGAAAATCCAGATTAAATTCCCAACTCAGCCATAGACTTGACGTGCCATCGTGGTCAGGTCACTTGACCTTACATCTTCCACTGAAAGTGGGTAGATAATACATCCTTTCTTCTAGCCTTTTTTTACTTGCCTTTTCAAACTGGAAGTAGTTTGGGGTACAGGCTGAGGCCATGTTTCAATGATACAATAAATTTGCTTTCTAGTACTGGATCAAAACATTTTGTGACTGAATGATGTGAAACACCAAGCCTGGATAGACTTTCTGTGTTAGGCCCAAGCTGTCACTTCTGATGACTTTGTGCCAGTGATCTTTATGTTGGATGAGATATCACTCCTTGTACCACTCAAAGAGTGTGGTTTATGAAGCAGTTTAAGCCACAGAAAACCCAGGGTCCTGCTGTGTGTTCCCACTCCTTTTCTGTGTTATCATTAACAGGGGACAGCTGTGCAGTTGGCTGGATCAGTGAGCTGATCCAGCTCAAAAGAAACCTTACATCTCCCCACAAAATGGTAATTTTTTGCTCACAGTAAAATGCATGATCACTAACGCAGTCACAAGAGAGAAGATGGGAATTCAAGGCTTAGGGAGGGAAGGTGGGACCGCACTGCAGATGCACAGATCTTCATCAGGTTGGTTAAGGGTTGTGCAATGTGCAGTTTATGACCAATTTAAACATGCTGTCAAAATCTCCTGACACAGGCACAGCTCTACTGGCAAAACAATAGTACAATATGGAGATACCAAACAGCTGTGCTGAAAGAGCTCTCTAAGCTCTTGACCTTCTACCTGAATGCTGTAGTGTCATCAGAGAAGTGATGTTGAAGATAACTACCTGCATCCAAGTCTCAATCACAAGCACTCGCTCAACATACCATGGTGTTGGTAACCAACTACCTTATCTCGTTCTGAGAAGTGCTGGGCATTTTCAGTGCCACTGTGCTTACTCAGGAGCTTTGGGAATCAAACACAGGAACTGTTAGAATGAGGGTTTTTTTTTCAGATTCCAGACTTGGCATGAACCTAATACATGCTGATCTTTCCTTTTGTTTTATTATTTCATTTTCATTATACAGGCAGGTGAAACTGGACAGAGCACGAATTATCACAATCCATTGGTGGATATTTTGCTGTCTGTAGTATTGATTTTGAAGTAGTGGTGCTGCAGTGTTGCAGTACTTCTTAGTGTTATCTGCTGCACTCTTACCACTACATATCCTATCACTTTAGACAGGCAGGAAAACTTGCCCCGACAAAATGCAACATAATGGTTTCCAAGGAGCCATTACTTTCTGTCATGTCAATAATTGGCAGATTAAAGCTCCTTAAATAGACACTAAGAGCACTGAGTGTAACAACTCCAAAGGAGCCGTTACCATTTGCGGTGTCAATAATCCATCAATTAAGGATCTCTACTAGCATACATTGACATAAAATATTAGAATGGCTCTGAAGGAGCCAGTTACAGTCAGTTGTTTGCTTTTGGTTGTTTGGGGTTTTTTTCAACACCCTTCTGTTCACATCTTTTACCCTTCCTTTCCTTATTCCTTCTCCTGAAAATCTGCACAAGTGCTACATCTAAATAACATGTAAATTTATTTTAATGTTACATTCAGAAGAATTTAAGAGCACTGAATCAATTTTTCTCTTGCTTTCTCCCACAGCAGTGTGCACATGTCCTCTCACACAATGAACACAAAAGCTGTTCAAAAAATTGAAGGTTATGTACATGAGAATGCCATTTGAACTGACTCCACTGAATCCAAAATGTATCTTTAACTTAGCTTCTGTACAGAAATCCTCAACGAAAATTAAAAAAAAAAAATGAGTCTCCAAGCCAGCAACACAACAGCAAAACTCACGTGGCTGATATTTTATTAGAAATTCAGTTTTGATAAGAATATTATTTTCATCCTTATAAGTAAGATTCAATGACTTGGTTTTGATTTAAGAGGAAAAACATGAGATTTAGAGAACAAGAAATTCAGAAAGTTATGACTTTTAGTCAGGCTGAGGCATACTCAAGCTGTAGTTTGAGTACAATACTGCTACTGAGAGGTTCATTCATCAAAGCACATTAGCATATGCTAAACACTGATTTCAGTGAGTCTTAACAATATTCTAACCAATCTTCCCTGAGCTGTATCCACAGCAAGGTTTCATTCTAGATGAGCAAAGAGATGAGCACCCAATCTTCCGTATTTTACTTTTTCTGCAGAGGTCAGTGCATGTCTTGACTGACCGATGGGGATAATATCTGTTCTGCAGAGTGCTGTGAAGTGCAATGAGCTGCATGTTTGTGAAGCCACTGGTTACTCTAGAGAGTGCAACACAGAAACAGAGTTGAAAGAAAAAAAGCAATTCTTTACTGGATGGATATTAGTGTGGGGCTGTATCAAATAAGGAAGTAAAAAGGTTAATTGAATAAAATTAAGCCAGACCCTGTGTGTTGATATTGTTACAGTCTGTGTATGTGCACATGCTGAATCAACTGTCATTCTCAATATTTTTACAGCTTGATTTTGTCACCATTCTATCCTTTCAGTGTTAGTTGATAGTGGTTTCAGTGCATCTGTTCATATGCAGCTTTACTCTGACAATGCCAAGAGGCATTTTTTCACAGATTGTTGTGCGAGACTAAAACCTGAGCTATAGCAGGGATCAAGAAGTTGTAGTGCAAGTGGAATCAATGAAACCTGCTTCCCGGTGGACCTGTGCGCTGCAGTTGTACTCACTGATGTGAGATCTATTCACTGGTTTTCTAGCCCTAGTATTTATAATGTCTCTTACCCATATGACTTCTCCCATAGCTAACAAAAAGTAAGTTCAAGCTGTAGGCTTATCTTCCATAGGGGCACTAATGCAATCTCTCACTCTTCTCAGCTACTATATTTAGAATTTAAAAGAATAGAAATTGTAGAAATTTGCAGAGACTCAATACTTACCCTTTTGTCAAATTTGGCTGACATTGCATAATAGGCTCAAAAATAATTTGTGAAGTGAAATGGCATGGTGAAGGAACATTCAGACATGACATGGCTGCATAAGCTTCATTCCCTTAAGAGAAAAGGGGAAAAGCAACATGCAAAAAGCAACATGCAAAGGCAGACTTCCTCTCCACCCTGCCAAGCCATTCACCAGAAGACTTGTGGTCTTAAAGCAGGAATGGATCTTACCACCAGTCCTGCACCAATGTGGCTCCCCAGCTGCAACCTTTACAGCTGTGTGACAAAGGGAAAAAAATCAGCTCCACACACCCAAGCTGATGCACTTCATCCAAAAATGAATATCCATAAATTCAAAACTTTGGGCAGAAGTCTGTGTAAGTCTGGGAGACTATCTAAACTGCTTGTCCATGAGTATGTTGACGTAAGTATTTCCTTTCTGGAACTACCACTGTGTAATAGCCTTTCTTCATTTTAATCTTCTAAACTTGTCTCAGGAGGCAGATAGGAAAAAAGTATTACAGGAGTGTGTGACCCTTGAAATTTGCTTCTTCCTATTCCCCCTCCCCAGAAATTCACACTTATATGCTAGGAGACAGAAGTCTATTGTCCCAATTCATTCAAGTGGTGTATATGTTTCATGCTCTAAAAATGAACACTATGCACATTCAAAATTGTATTTGCATCAAAATAGAAGAAATGTCTTGAGCTTTTATTTAATATCTAATGAGGAGTGCCCAAATTTTCTAAGTGAAAACCTGACCCCCAGGACTCATTTAGTGTGGAATGTATTGTTCACTAAGAAGGTGTTGTGTATGAGGAAACAGAGCAGAAAGAATACTCTCAATCTATTCATATTTTGAAGAGCTTTAAACACTTTCCAGAAATAGAAACAGCACCTGCTAAGGGCAGAAGTATAATTGTTTGCATGCCCTCAAACATTGCTTTACTGCACCACTTTTCATCTTGTTCTCAAAAGGCTTAACAGCTGAACACTGAGGATTAGAGTGGTGCAAGGTTAGAAAAGGAGATCAGAACAGTCCAGGCAGACAAGAGTAGGGCAAGGTGATTATTTGCAATACAGTAATTTGTTACTCGAGTGGCCACTGAATTCTGTGACTGTTTTTGCTTGCATGGTAAATGGAAGTAGGTTGGAGCTTTCTTTAGTGCCCTTCTGATCTAATGGTGCTGGTCCAGACTTGCAGCTTCTCATCCGGGGCTAGGCTGTGGCACTGTACAGAGCTGCACCGTGGACAAAAGGATGCAGGGCTACACCTATGGACTGAGGGCTGCGGGGACCGTGGGGCTAGCACCAAGTGTTGAGTTCACTCTCTGTTGGGGCAAAGGACATCTACTGTCTCTGATGTTGTCCCAACTAAACTTCTGAGGCAAAGAAATAGAGCAGAAAAGCACTTGAAGATGGCAGTTTAATGCATAGTAACTTTGTCTTGACTTTATGTCCTTAATGTTCACAGTCCAGAAAAGTGGAGCACTGCTGGCTTAGACACCTGATCTTGTCATCACAAGGCTGGGATTTTAAGAAGTCTGCAAGTGGTTGTGGGCTAGGATCGATTTCTGGAGCAGAAGCAGGTCGCTAGAAATAACTCACAGGATCAAAACTTTTTTTTTTTTTTTAAGAATAGCAAAAGAAAATTAGAACCAGCATTTTCAAAAGTGTCTTTATATCATATATAAAGAAACACAATATTTTCTATCATATGATAGTCAAGCCCTTTAGGAAGTTCCAAGCTGCACATAAACCTGTTTACAGTAGAGGACAGTCTTTCAGACTTACAGCAGGAATGGATGGAAGCTGCTGTGTTCATCTTTGCCTTTGTTCATACAGCACAGACTTTCACTGATTTACTTCCAGATTTCTGCAGCGTGCTTCACAATTATTATTATTTTTTAAAAATTAAAAAATTAGATCAGAAGATTTAACTTGAATTGCAGAACTGAAATGGAATGTGGGTGGTGTCACAAAATACTCCAAGTCCAGCCTGTAGAAAGATTTCAGTTCTGTTTAGGGGATGATCTGGCCTCTAACAGGTTTTCTTTTTGGTAGAAGTAGCTGTTTCAGTTGTGACTTAGCTTTGGGAAAACCAAACTTATTCTCTGAGTAGCTAAAAGTGGGCACTTTGCAAAAATGAAAGGAGCAGTCTCATCCCAAGTCAGTGACACAATGTGGCTGCTATTGGGGCAGAGACATGGTCAGCTCATCCTCTGCTGGTCCCACACGACTGCAGCAGTTGGCATAGGGAAGCTAAGACTTCCAACCGGTTTTGGGAATACTTATAGGACTTCCTTTTTCTGTGCTTTTAACTCAGTATCTTCCTATAGAATCATACAAATATATGGTGTTACTGTAAGGGAAGGGTTACAGATTTAGCAGCTAAAAAGGAAAGGAAAAAAGTAAAGAAGTGTCTCCACCCTGATGGAGCGACGCCAGATTATACACTGCAAGATTTGGTCAGAGTAATGTCCACAGTTAGGTTCATTTGTGTCCTTAGACATACAAATGCTAGTGAACCTTTTTTTTTTAATTATTAAATAAGTTTCTTCAAAGGAAAAATATCTTTTCTCCAACAGTTTATTTCCTTTGCATGTATGTTTTATTGGGAAGAAATAAAAAATCTGTTACCCTGTAATTAAATTGGATTACAGAATAATTACAGTCTTGTTTGCTTTCTGCAGATTACATGGCAATTATATTTGGTATTACCATGAAAAACCAAGAATTTCTAAGTATGTCATTACATGGTGATTTCTACAATACAATAAAACTGTTTAATTATACATGCAGTTTCTTTACTTCAATGGAAAAATGATTAAAATAATGCCAATGCCTCAAAGTTTTGAACAAGTGCCAGCATATTATATAAGATTTATAGTGTCGGTAGGCATTTGTGTGTGTATTTGCAAGTATGTATTTACATATACAAGATTCTCATTCATTCCTCCAGTCTCTCTTTTGTACCCAAGATATACGATTCAAGTTTTGCAATATTGTTCTATTACTCCATTGATACAGGGTATATTGATCTTCAGTATGCCCAGAAAAACTTGGTCCAGAAGCCATGAATCTTTTCCCTCGTTCTAGAGTCTATGTAAGAATAGCCATGACAAAGATGAAAAAAAGGATGAGTGTATGATAGATACTTCAAGCTGCATGACCTTAGTTTTGGCAAGGTTTCTTTACTTGTCAGATTATTTGCATAAAATCCAGTTGCTGAAGAACTGAGCTCTTCTGAGATTCTTCCCTGAGTTACCTTCTGCAGTTACACAAGCTTCTTTAGTGGGGTCTTGTTAGAAACAGTAGGATCATCAGTGCCATATGTTCATTGTAATGAGAGGATAGAGCCAAGCATATCTAATAAAGTTCAATGTCTGTCTTTTCTAGCCACACAGAAAAGCCATGTACTGTAAAGTTGGCTCTTTTAATGTTTGAGTCTAGCATTCAGAGTCCTGCCTTGTAACAGAAGCATGAGTGGCTGGCAAGTCTTTTCTCATCACCATTTCATATCTCACTGGTGTTTGATGAAAGAAGTAAAACAAAACCGTGAAAGAAGTAATAAGAGAGGCAGTAAGAACAAATAGATATTTTTTAATGTAGTGATTTCTACATCAAAGTAGAAGCAGGTGAACTTTCTATAGCTATAGTTTCAAACCCTTTTGTTACTGACTCAGTTATAGATCCTTCCAAAGAAGTAAAATAATTACTGAATGAGTCACGTGGTGAGCTGTGGACCTGTGTGAACCACAGGTCTTTGGAAGAGATGTTAGTGATGTAAGCTCTTCCTCTGCAGGAAAAGCAGGAAACCAAACAAAGCAACAACAAAAAAGTCCAAAACTTATGCACTTTTCCCAAGATTGGCAAAACATACTACATCTCCTGGCATAAATTTCTCTGTCCCATACTGCACCAGGCATGAGGAAAGCTGCTTCCATTAGTGAAGCTAATACAACTGTGTGGAATAGCATAGGATTTAGAAGCCTCAGAAAGACTACCAGCATAATCATCTAGGTGATGGTAAAGTGTCATCTGTCCTTCTGTAAAGCTGCAGATGTTTTTTTAATGTCTATTATCAGGGAATTAAAAAGGAAAAAAAATTAGGGCGCTGATACATTGTTAAAGTCAGTGTTAAATCTCCCCAAAGAATCAGCTAGAATAAGACTAAGTCAGACCTAATACTATTTTTATTTCCCAGATAGCCAAAACATTTGATTTGGGAAGGAAGAATAATACTTTTTCTTTTCTGTAGGTTTATCTCTTGTATATTTTTTGCTTTAATTGACCAAGGAGTACTGGTTACAGACTACTTTTGTGTCGGGCAAGTTGCTGCAGAAAAAGAGAACTAAGAGATACTTCTGATCTCTTCATATGACAACAAGGTATCAGAGTGTCGTAGTTCAGCCCCGATCAGACCAGACTACGCAGTCTCTCTCTCACTCCCCCCACCCTCCGAGAAAACAGGGAGAGAAAATATAAGGAAAAACGGCTCGAGGTTTGAGATAAGGACAGGGAGAAATCCTTAAAGTTACCGTCACGGGCAAAACAGACTCGACTTGGGGAAAACTATTCATTTATTACTACAAACAGCAGGATAATGAGACAGAGAACAAGATAACCTCCATCCACCCCTCCCTCTTCCCAAGCTTAACATTATCTCTACTACCTTCCCCTCCCGAGCGGCACAGGGGGGAAGAGGGAATGGGGGTTGCAGTCAGTTCATCATATGTTGTTTTACGCCGCTGCTTCATGGTCGGGGGAAGAACTCCTCACATTCCTCCCCTGCTCCATTGTGGGGTCCCTCCCACGGGCCACAGTCCTTCGTGGAACTGCTCCGGCGTGGGTCCGGAACTGCTTCCACGGGTGCAGTCTCTCCAGAACAGCTGTCCCAGCGGGCCCTCCACGGGCCACAGCTGCCTTCAGGCATCCACCTCCCCCGGTACGGGGTCCTTCATGGGCTCCAAGTGGATCTCTGCTCCTCCGTGGACCTCCATGGGCTGCAGGGGGACAACCTGCTCCACCATGGTCGTCACCACAGGCTGCAGGGGAATCTTGGCCAGGAGCCGCATTACTCCTCCCCCTCCTTCTGAACTGACCTTGGTGTCTGCAGCCGTTCCTCACAACAGGCTGGTAGATGTCTCTCAGGATCTTTTTTACATCTTATTCACTTCTCATCTCCTTTCCACTTCTTGCAGCCGGGCCAGGCCGAGTCGGGCCCAGTCGGCTGCCTCGCGAGAGGCCAGAGGGTGAGGCCTGCAAGGCCCATGAGGCCTGCGCCTCCCCCTCTGCACCTCTGCCCCCGTTCAGCTTCTTCACATCTTCTCTTCTCTCTCTTTTTTTCTGTTTTCCCATTCTTAAATACGTTATCGCAGAGGCGTTATCACGAGACATTCTGCTACCAATCGGCTCGGCCTTGGCCAGCAGTGGGTCCGCCCTAGGCCCGGCCGAGTCCACTGAACAAAGGGGAGCAACTTCTAGCAGTTTCCTACAGAAGCTACCACCTTAGGCCCCCCCTGCTAAACAAAACCACAACACAGAGGAATACAGACATCTGGAAGAGACAGAAGTTGACATTTAGGCTGTGACTGGGAAACAGTAGGTAAAATATGATAAGCTGGGAAGATCCTTGAAAGTAAATACTTCTGTTAGATACAGCTGTGACAGATGAATGAAAGGATGGCCATACAGTGAGGGTCAGAGAGGCTTTTAGGATGATATCAGAACCACTGCTGTTCTCCATCTTTATCCATTCTGGATCTGGTCATGCGAATCATTTGTGCCTTTTAAATCAAGGGAAATCAATGGGAGTTCAGTCTCCGGGGGTCTTGCAAGACTGTGCCCTGAGAAGAGGTGTATTTTATACTCCATCCAAATTAGTTTGCATTTGTTTTGTCTGGCAGTAGGTAGCAATAGCTGCCAATGCAATCAGTGTCACTTGCTGCTGAAGATATAGCATGAAAACTCTGTCATTGGACAAGACATTTTGCATCTTGTTCCTGTTGCAAAAAGCTGATTTCAACACTAGCAAGTTCAGCAAATCCATTTCCCCAGGTTTAATTGCAAAGTCTCTCAGTGTGAGTACAGAGCAAACCAGCTTGATAACCTTATTCACAACCTTGAAACCCAAAGGGATAGTTCAATGTTACTGAAGGGTACCTGGATCCTGAAGCTGTATATTAAAGCGCTTACATTAAAATGCAGTTCTACCATCAGGTTTCTCTAGATGGTTGTTCTGGGATTCATATATGGGTAGTGAAACTCATAAAAGAAAGAAGCACATCACAAATGAAGGTTGCTTATTAGTCATCATACAGGGAAGATGAAGTGAATGATTAAATTTCCCTACATCACATCTCTTTCCTGAGTTGCTGTCGCAGAGGTTTCAGCACAGTAAGAGCTGTGAAACAGCCCGAATGCTGCTTTGTGTTAGGATCATTATGTGCTGTAGTTAAGCATTTTGTTAACTTCAAAATTGACAGACAAAATATTTTTCAGGTAAGTAGAACTGGTAAATACAGCACAGCTTTAAGACTGTGGGGAAATTAAGCTATCTTAATAGAGGAAAAAGTGAACCATTATTTGCTGTCATTATGCACTGTTTGCTAATTATGCTCATCAGGTGATAAAATGAACAAGTTAATTTAGTTTTTTATTATTCTGCCTGAAATCATCAGAGAACCTTAGGGAAGTCATCCTTCTTCCTTTTGTTCCTTCCCTCTCTCTACCTACAGCATTGTACATTAAGGACCAAAATATGAAGCCGATAGCAAGTGCTAGTTGCTCTTAATGGATACACTGTTGATTTCTGTCCTAAATTTGCATGCATCAAGGCCATAGGTGTTTCTGGGAATCAGGAAAGTCTTTGTGCAGTTCTGCTCTAGCTACCCACGCCTCAACAGAAAGCTTCATGTACAACCCGTCTTTATACAGGGAACAGTTACTGATGGTTTTTCTGCTCTTGCAGTATATTCATGTTAGGTAGCATCTGGGGGTCCAGGCCTCTGAGTCCCCGCTGTTTATTTCTGAAGGTGGCAGCAAAGGTTTTGGACACTGGATATTTTGTGTTTGTTCCAGCCTAGGAACATTTTAATGTCACTCTCTTCTCAGTTTTCCTATTTCTTCATCCCTAAAATACTTTTCCAACTTCAGATGAAATGCTGTCTATAACGTCAGCAGTTGCCAGCTACATCTAGAGATACTGTTACTAAAGGTAGGTCACTGTAACCTATGTGTCCTTGGCTTGATTCATGATATGGCACCTATATATTAACCTACCTCTCTCTGCTTGAATTTCCCTGTGAAAGAAATGGGGAGGGGAATTACATGTTTGACTCCCAGAAGGGGAGTTTCTAAGAAGGGAAGAAGTTCAAGCCCAGGCTGTCATGAAATCCAAAGGCAGAAGGCCATCTCCTCAGATGGTTTAAATCATTGTGCAGCAGGACCGTATCAGTAGTTTGCTGGCGCATTCTACCCTCTTTTTAGAGAAATGTGTTTTAAATACTCCGCTATTACTGTGGTTTGATTAATGAAATTCCAATTGAAAATGAAACACACATTTATTTACAGAATATGGCCTGTGCACTACCAGGGAACATATTAGAGGAATAGTATGATCTAAAGAAAGTTACAGAAGTGTTTTCAGATCTTCTCATGTTTTGATTCAATCAACTGTAGAAGTACAAAGAGTGTTTACGGATGTGTAATAGAAAAAGCTGTATACACTTGGATGAGTAGTAAATTCTATGAGCTTTTTTGGTTCTGTTATTTAAAGTATTTATAGAACCCATTTGCATTTGGCTGGATGATTCTGGAAATTTTCTTTGTGTATTGAAATGCCAATTCTAAATCATGAATACATATTGGAGTAATAATATACAGTGCTTTTTTTCTTAATGATTTTTCATTTTGTGGTTGAGCCAAGTATCTATATGGGTTAAAATCTATAATTCCCAGAACTGATAGACAATTGAAAAGGCTTAACAGACTTCATGCATCGCTTGCTATTGAAACTGTATATCTAGAGGAAAACTAATATATTGACCTTAGAAGGCCATTTACTGTTATTTGAAATAAACTCATTGCTTATAAGTCTATGGAGTGTTTGTTTTGATGGTTAGAAGAGAAACACGAATCTTGTGAGCACTGGGTTTTTTGGGAAGCCCATTTTCAGATCCCAGAATAGCCCTCGTGTTTGATCTAGAGCTAAGTATTAGTTCCAATGGGAGCTCTGAAAAAATACCTATTGTTCCTCTGGTCATATTTATTCTCTGTAGGATGCTGCTACCTAACCATTTCCAGAGGTTTCCTTTTATTTAGATCTGTGTGTGTAACACAACTTTTGAGAGGAACAATGGAAGTTCTTCATGTTTCCCACAGTTTTAAACAATTATTTATTCAGGACTGAATTTTAAATGCATTTAAGTCCTTTAATAGTCATCGTTCCATTTGTTTAAAGTGACTGGACACTTCCTAGGGCACCTTGAGGCAAAGAATAGGAGGGCAATGATGCATTCTTGTATCTCTAAGATACTTCTCTAGTATATAAGACAGTCACTTCAATTGGTGGTGAGATATTTAAGCTCCACGTAACAGTTACATATCACAAGGAGCATTTTGAAAGCATTGAGAGCTCCAAGAGGTACAATAAACGTTAAAGTACCAAATAAAATGTCAGACTTGGGAATCTTAAATATGTTATGACTATTTTATCAAATATTATTGGATTAGCTTTAATAATCAAAATAAATTAGTAGTTAGTGATCCTAGGTGCAACATAACTGGGGGTAATAGAATAAAAAGAGACATATGCAAATGCTGGAAAATGCTTTCTAAGAGTGAGCTTTAATAAATAAGGAAATAGCATCCCTACATAAATTTTGGAAGCTTTCTTCTTTGATACTTTAAAGTGCACTAGACAACCCATAAATTTGACATCTTGCAGATGACCCAAGTGCCCTTTCCTTCCTCTAGCTTGTTTGGTTGTATGAAAAGTTGTTTGGATTCTGAAGGAATAAACCTAATTAGAAGAATACTTAAGTTAAGACAGCCAAGATTTGGATATAGCTTGTATTCAAAGAACTGTCCTTAAAATCACTGTTCAGCAGCAAACAAAAATAGCAGGTAGAAGATGGAAGAGAAAGAAACCTCATTTCCCCATATCTGTATGCAATGGCCTATAGAAGAGATGTCCAGAACCACCTTGGAACATCTGTGGGTAGGGGAGAAAAAGATTCTCCAAGAATCACCTCTGAAAATGTGGCTCAAAAGCATCCTTGCTGTCAATATCAAAATCAAAGGCTGATGCTAGGACTGAAAGAACTAAGTAACCTTCCAGTAATAGGATTAAATTAATTTCCATGCATTCTCTGGCTGGTAGTAAGCCTGAAATGAGAGAATCTGGAGAGCCTAGAAAACCTCAGCATTTCCCTATGGTAACCTTTCACAGCTCTGAAAAGGAATGAGAGATACAACTGTTAGTAAGATAGCCAAGGACAAGAGAGAATTTCTAGTGACTGCTTACTTGACAGAAGCTGGTGCTCTCCTGCAGTGAAGTATGTGTAAGACAACAGCAGATGTTGGCCAGTTTTTGAAGTCAAATATCAGAGAAGCATTTAAACACATTCTTAACTTTAAGCAAACACTGATGTGATTATCTGAAAGAGACATTTTTCACGACTGGAAAAAATCCTTACCTGATGTCTAAGATAGAAAACATCAGAACATATCCGCTGTTCATTTACAGACACAACGGAAAACATTTGACTCACAGGGACACTTAAGGTCACCAATATTCTGTCATAGACAGTAGATGGGTGCTATTAATTTTTCCTTGGTAAATCTCCTCATCATAAAATGTGTGTTTGCATCAGTTCTCTAGCACAGTGAATGGCTTTCTTTGCCACTATCCACAGGAAATTTTCATTAATTTATGTACACTGATTTCCCACTGAAGTGTAACTTAATCTTATTAATTCCTGAAGAGGCTTATGTTTAGTTTCCATACGGACAATACAGCATGTGCATCCTATTTTTCTGTTCAGAGGGCTCCCTGGAAGAGGAAGAGAGGAGAGAAGAATGATTTTAAAGGAAGTGTGTTAAAAAAGGAGGAATTGGTTTAGGGTTTTAGTTTGGTTTTGTGTGTGTGTGTGTGTGTTTTGATGTATTTTCACATGTGGTGGCTTTTCTTTCTGTTTGATATTTATAATTATCCTCTTGATGGGCAAGGAAAACTTTCAAGAATTAAAAACACTGATAGTGTAATATATACTCTCTGAGGGGACTTCCTCTACTGCATTAATAATTAGGTGGTGGAAGGCAAGCTATTAGGAGAAGACTAAATACATGTCCTAAAATATTGCTCCCTATTTATCTGCCTAATGTCCACTATTAAATCACACAGGCAGACAAACCTGCTGTGGGACATCCTAACGGAGAGAACAATGCACACAGGGGTAAAAGCAGAATACACTTGTCTCAGGTCAGAGGATGAGTCAGTGGTGCCCAGAGGCCAAGCCTCCCTGTACTCACTTCCAAGCCCAGTTTGTGCCATGTGAGATGGTCACAGAGGCTACTTATGGTGGGTGAAACCTCATTCAGAGAGGTCTGGCTTTTCACCTGGAGAATACAGAGAGATAATTTAGAATAGTTTATTTGGCAGTGAGCCCTGGTTCATGCAGCTGATGGAGTGGTAAGGATGTGATTGTTTTGCCCTTTCTCAAACAGTCTAAAGAACTGTGCTTCTGAGAAAGTGTGGCCTGCGTGTATTTGATTAGAGGAGTTATTGGGATGGCAAATAACAGCATAAGCTTATTTTTCACATTACTTACTTTGCGAGACTTCTGGCTATTTAGTATAAGCAGCAAAAAGATATTTCCTGTAGTTCTTTAGAGTGTTAAATATGTATGACTCTAAATCTCAAATGCCTTGCAATGCGCACATTTACAAAACACACAAAACATTGGAACTGAAAAAAACCAGTATTTCTCTGTGTTTGATCCGAGGTGTTAAGCATTACAAAAACCTCTCAGATTGACACGTTAGCTATGTAGGATGCTGTGTGAGTTGGGGAGGTCACCTGTAGATATCAGTGCTGAAACATTTTTGAAAATTACTTTTGACAGAGCTGATGTAAATGTACACATTGCTTGGCAATTTGGTAGTTGTAAATTGTTTGCAAACGTTATTCTATTTTATGTTTGGGAATTATCTGCAAGCAAACTCTTCATTTTATATTTTCTCATTTCATCAGCATTAGGATGTGATCTCCTTTTGTCAGTCTGTTGCAGAAACTGTCCTTGCATATGCAGAGTATGCAGTCAGCCATAGAGGCCACGTGATGGTGTGGATAATGTTTATCTTCCCTTCTTGGAGCACTAAGATTTTGCCAAGACACAGTGGAGACATTCAAAGAGATTTCAAGAAGATAGGTAGAAAAATATTAACCTTCAGCCTTTTTCAAAGATATCTCATAACACTTTCAGCATCGGGATGGGGAAATACAAGTTGTACGAATGCTATTTTGAGAAAACTAAAAGGAATAACCTTAAAAAGCATAACCAAATCAAGTTAAGGGTTTTGATTCAGTTCCCTGTGAATAGATTGGCTATGATTTTCTACCTCTGTTCTATCAGTTTTATCCTTTTTATTCTACAGAAGATGCACAGTGTTCTAACAAATTTGTGTGAACCTGTGTTTTGGTAATTTTATATATTTCTTCTTCAGAATGATGAAAAAATGCAGGATGTAGATTTTTATTTAGTTTTTGACCCAATTTGACAAAAACAGTTATATAATATAAAACAGGTTAGAAACCTCAAAAGTTTTGTAATAATGTATTATAGCTGCTGAAGGAAAATGTAAATTTTGTCCGAACTCTTTCTCCTTTTCCCGTCTCTGTAAAGTTTATTTTCAGTGTATATTGGAGTAAAAAAACTCCATTATTAGGGAGGCCAGAGCTGTAGTGTGTGTCAGTACATGGGTGAAGAGGGTAAAATCCTGGCCTCTTTGGACTCATAGCCATACTCTCATTGGCTTTATAGGATCAGGCTTTCATTTGAGATTGGTTAGATCAGCATTGGTAGAATTACTTACTACATGCAACAGTAAATATGCCCTTGTAGGACTGGACCTAAATTAACAACTTAAATTTAGGTTCAGATTATAAGAATGGTGGCTCATATTTTAAAAATTCTGTTTAACATAGTGAACTTCAGTGAGATGGGCCTGAATCCTAAATTGCATTTAAATTGGGAACTTAAGTTTTGTATTTCATTATCAAACAAAGGTATCTATTTGTGATTTAGCTATACTAATTTATTTCTAAACCAAATTTGTTTTTAAAGAATCACAAGACTCAAGGTACCCTAATAGAGTACAACAATTAGATTTTCTTAAATAAGAAGATAGTTTTGATTTGGTAGGAATGCAAACCTGTCTCAAGCTACTAACTTTTAATTTACTGGTATTCTTAGCAGTCAAAAATGATTGAAGAAGGTTTGGTTAGAGAAAAATGAAAAAATAATTTGTTTTATCCTAACATATCTTTGCGAGTATTTAGCTTTTCATAGAGAAGACACACAATCTTAAAAGAGAAGAATTTACCATTGGAAAAATTAATAATACATTTTATGATACAATTTGCAATTCAGCTGTTTTATTTACCCTATAGAATTACAAAACCCTAAAGAACTCAGTGAAAGCTAGACAAAAGATATGTGTGTGTGTATGCATGTGTAAGGGAGAAAAAAATATGAGAAGGGGAGAGCGAGCCCAAGCAGAGAAGTCGAAAACATTCTGATGGATCTAATTTAATTTTATGTTGTGTTTTTATATTGAAGTTCATTTACAAGTGCTGACACTTTGCTGTGAAAAGCTATGAATGTGAGATCTGCCATAAATGAGAAGGATATTTTTTAACTAACTTTAGCTGTTGGATTATAATTTGTTAAATAAACAATAGCTTACCGCACTACAGTTGAATGCAAAGATATTACTGTACTCAGCTAAAATCAAATAATCTTTTAGTTTCTATTCTCTCCAAAGTAAGCTAAACAGTGGTGTCATAAAATGACAAATTACAGGATGAACATAAGAGCAGTGCCTTCAAAAATACAATAGTTATACAAGCCATCTATTGTTAATGAAGAATATAATGCAATTTGTCTGTCTGTAATACAATTATGCAAATCAAAGATGGAACTATCCTGAAATCTCTCTACATTCGAAGTGATTAAAATGAGATAATTTATCAAAAAGAATATTACTGATCATGTTTATGTGTTGCACATTAATCCTATTACAATAATGTATCTTTCTACTAATGTAATGGATTTGTGCAATCTAACAGAAAATGACTTTTATGCTACCCACAATTACAAAAATACTCAAAGCATATCCATCGCCGCATAATAGCATATGCCTAAGACTGTGCAATAAACCTATTAAAACAAACAAAGCTTATGAATGTAACCTTCATACCAATACAGACAATGCTAAATTCAATTTTATTGCCCTCATTATTTCAACAACTTCATATATAATAAACGTGGTGATTAAATTACCTTAATCTTCTTTATAAAGAAAGAAAAACTTATAAAATTGTGATAGAAAAGTTGAGAACTTGGTAAATTGATGCCAGGCATGTAGAACATGTGATAAAATCTTCTAAACCAACATAATAAGTGGCAATCCATGCACTTTCAGTCCAAAGGTCTTTCTAAATCTCAGCAATCTGACAGATATAATTTTAATATATTACAAGTTAATCCTTAAAGTAACAGCATCTTCTGAAAGAGTTCCTATTATATGCAGCGAGGCATGTGGAAATGTCATGAGGTACATATGGACATTCTTCCATGCATATGGAAATACAATGTTAGGCTTAAAAATTTACCAGACAGAGCTGTGTTCAGAAAAGTCATGGTTCTACCCTCAAAAACTAGAAGATGCAAAGGAAAAGACAGCATATTCAACTGTAAAACCGACATTGTACATGTGCATTATAGTACAGTCACCAGGTGAATGCACACATGTTCAAAATACATTGTAATGCTACTTATTTTCCGCACCCAAATCTGCATAAATGGATTATTGTATAATATTTATTCCTATTATTGTATATTTACACTAATTTCCTTTCTAAAGTTCAGCTCATCTTTATTGACCTAGGCTTGCTGCACTCTTTTTTCATCCATGAAATGCTTCATTATCTTCCTCAGTACGCAGTTGCAGTGTACTGTGCTTTTTTTCCCTCTGGCAGGTAGGCTTTTCTTAGATGCAATTTAGAGATGGAGTTAGCTGGCTGCAGAGCTATGTAGCTACATACACCTCCTGCTAACCCTCTTCTTGACCCTCCCGACATGTAAATCAGACCACGTTACCTAGTTCACACCTATTTATTCCTCTTTCCTTGAAAGAATTCTTCTTATTCCTCTTCTTAAGCCGCTATATTCTGCATATTAAAACAAGAATATATGGTAAAAGAAGAAGGATAGAATAAGATAAAAAAGTGATGATGCTCATATACAGTGACTCTGGTATTTAGTGGTCTTACTCACTGTTGACTCAAATGGTACTGCTAACACTTCACCTATATGCAGTGTTCCGCAGTTCATGGGATAGCTGGCTGCAGTTGCTTAAAACTCATTTTTGCCCTCCCTAAACCTTGCACTGCTTTCTGAAGGCTGGTCCCTTATTTTTTTCAGAGCTGCTCAGTGGCTTCCTTAATTGATACCAACCTCAAAGGACAGCACATCCCAGCTGGGCTCACGCTCATACCCAGACTGTGATTTTTTTCCTTTCTGCCGTACCTGCTTTCTGTCAGTCTTGGAGGAGAAAGGTTTCCTGTCTGGAAGCTCCTAACTTCAACTCAGCAGTTGTTGGGAGCTGCTGCTAGTGTCAAATGATCTTCACTGGGATAGCTAAAATGGATTTTATGCTGCATTTTACTAACTGTGTGATAAAAACAGACTATTCCATACTGCAGAAGTTGACATAATGTGCAAGACATGATGCTTTGCTAAGTACAAAAGGGTATTAACCACTCTACAAATCTATAAATCTGCCCCTCCAGTTGCAGCTACAGTATCATGTTCAAAAGGATTTGAATTCCCAAACTTTCCCTCTGTTCTGTACTGTGAATGGGATAACATGATCTCATGGGTAGAAATTATTCTTTTGAGACTTGCTGGCACAGGTCTCTGTTTTCAGCTCCTGAGAACCCTTGGGTTTGTATGGCATTTGTAATATACATGTTTCTTTATCATGTGTCTAGGAGGCTTAAAATATTTTCGAACAACTGTTTGCCAAAGCTGTCTAATACAAACCTAACAAACCTCCTGTGCTTTGCAGAACAGAAACACGGTAATGAGAGACCTGGTTTTAGCTAAAGCTTGGCAGTGGCAGAACCTTTCCTGTCACACAATTTAATATTTGCCCATATAAATTTACTTGAAAATGAATTGAGATACTGCTGCAGCTTTTTTGGATCCATCTCTGTCTTCGCTTCTGTCTCTCTTTGAAACACACATTTACTCTGGTACATGTGACAACTGGTGGATGACAAATATACAGGCTTCTGCTCCTGGTATCAGTAAAAGCAAAGCTGCCCTTTATCAGACGAGAACTGAATCAGAGATAGCCATATTTGGCACTTAAAGATCTTATTACTCCTATATGCTCTGGCCAAATATTAATTCAACCAGTCCTATATGACATACGCAGACATAAATTTCAAGTACCTTCAAGTACTGAGCCCAAAACAATCTCATCAGCCTCAGAGACTTTATACCTCCCTAAAACCCCTGTAAGGTGGGGTGACAGCTGACCCTAAGGATCTCATGTGCACTGGTACAACTCCATTGATTTTGTCCTTTAGTGTTCATTGTGACAGTGACAATCTATTTGGACTGCTGCATGGCAAAAGCTTTCCACACATTTCTCCTTTCTTTTTAAATATATTCATAGAATCATGGAATGGTTTGGGTTGGAAGGGACCTTTAAAGGTCATCTAGTCCAACTTTGTGTCATCTGCAAACTTGCTGAGGGTGCATTCAATCACTATGTCACTGATGAATATATTAAACAGTACTGACCCCCTAAGAGGTCACTGACCTGCATCTGGACATCAAGCCATTGACCACTACTCTCTGAATGTGACCAACCAATTCCTCATCCCCTGAAAAGTTCACCCATTGAATCCATCTCTCTCCAATTTAGAGAGAAGGATGTTTTGGGGGACCACGTCAAAGGCTTTACAGAATTCCAGGTAGATGACACCTGTAGCTCTTCTCTTGTCCGCTTATATAGTCACTCCATCATAGGCAGCCACTATATTGGTCAGCCTTAAAGCTTGCCAAGGTTTTGGACCAAGATGTTCATCAAATAGAATATTCAATGGATTTTAGCCTTGCAGATCTCTGCAGAAATCCCTCTGTCCTCACTGAGCTACTCACAGAGGTTCTGCTCAGCCCCACCAACAGTAACAGCATAGCGACTGAAATGCTTCATCAGGCATAAGAGCTACAGCTTGCTAATATCTCTTAAAAACTGATTGAAAATATTGAAATAGCAAAAGACATAAAGCAGGTGTCTCCTGGGGTATTTACATCCCATTCTAAGCAGGTCAGTTGAGTCCTGAGAAAAGGAAGGGGGAAAAGTCAGCAAAAGAGGCTTATTAACTTAGACTTATTACCAACTTCTCTG
This sequence comes from Chlamydotis macqueenii, assembly GCF_036417535.1. NCBI lineage: Eukaryota > Metazoa > Chordata > Aves > Otidiformes > Otididae > Chlamydotis > Chlamydotis macqueenii. The sequence goes on from NC_141561.1 coordinate 9,876,324, forward strand.
CATTTTTTATCACCTTGACTACCTTTAATCTGACCTTATCTCTTTCTGTCACTCACCTCCTAGAAAAGGAAGGTTAATAGTGCCTTACTTCACAGATTTGTTGTGGTACTGACCACAGTACTAGTGAGATGCTCAGATAGCACAGCAAAGGAAGACATCTAGGTACCTAATTTTGGCATACAGTCTAATTTCTCTCAAATAGCTTACCTAACCTAGGAACTAGAGACTGGTAGCCCAGCTGGTTGTGACAAACTCACTGAGCTATTGCGCTTTTTGTTTACAGCACACTTGACTGTCCGTATGCTGTGCTAGCATGCGAACACGTGCTCTGGAGAAAAGCAGTACCAATTTTCCATACCATCTAAGGATCTCAATTGGCAGAACTGTGTGACAAATCAGGGCAGATTAAAGTCAAGCTGGTCAAATTCTGCCATACTGACATTTGCACAAAAAAAAAAAACAAAAACCAAACACAACTGTGGCATTGCTGGGTCCAAAAAAAAGGGCAGAATGTGGATCACAGTCACAACACTCAGATGCAAGAAGGAAGAACTCCCTGGTGTTAAAAGACAAGGAAAGACATTTTTGAGCAGAATGAGGCTGGCTGGCTGCTAGGGCTTTTCTGCTCTGTTGAGGTTGTAATTACGGCCTCTCAAAGCTTGCGTGACATTGCTAATTTGAGAGAAAATGGGACACTGATATCTGTAAGAACACTCAGGGTTGTGATTTTGATGACAGGCTCCATATATCCGCAAATCAAACCTGTGAATATTAAAGTCATTTAGTATCTTTATATAAGTAATTATAGAAACCATTCAAAAACAAGAGATGGGAAGATGTAAATGTCAGCTATAAAGAAAAATTTAAAGACATTAGTCAGATTTTAAGATACCTGAAAGTCAAATTGACCATCAAACTGCAGCATGAAATTATGAAATTGGAATTATCTAACACTTCTCAAAGCACAACTTTCTTTGCTAAATATCTCCTACCTACAGAGGAACCTTTGTATATTAAATGGTGCCCTCCACTTAAGATACAGATTCTGCGATTTGATACAGCCCATTTTATTCCTTTGTATCATGAAAAGAATCAGTTCTTTGCCTTAAGGTTTGGTGGTTTAGTGAATCCCCCGACTTCTGGGAAGATTTATGTGATATATATTAGCATAAAAGAGAGGCAAACAAGCCCACTGCAAATAGCCATTTAGTTATGATTTGTGTCAGCTTAATTGTGTGGAAAATATCTTGCTCCTTGGCACAGAATAAGTGCCAAAGTATGTACTTACCCTACCCACATGAGCCCGTAAGGGCATCTTTCACCTTGTAGTACCACAGTTTTATTTCCCAGTGAAACTGGAGAAGTGCCATGTGTGTGAGAGCTGCAGAAAAAGAAGACGACACTTCCTAGGCAGATCTGTCTAAATCTATCCATCGCTCTTGTTTGGCTCTCCGGTGCCCTGCCTTTTGGGGTATCTGGATTCATACAAAGGATTTAGTCCTGCAGGCTGCTGAGTGTTTTCCATAAAGTGCCCTTTAATACCAATTAGCTAATTCCTTTAACTGAATTAGCTAATAGTAGATATTACCAAGTATTCTTATATGAATGAAGAGCACCTGCCTTAGCATTTAGCCAAGTCCTTCCTCCCTCCCAGGAGGTTCAGGCTAGCTCTTTCTCAGCATCAGTGGGAGATAAGGGTGCCTACCACCTTGCTACACCAGGCCTTAAGATTTCAGCTCATTGTAGTACTGAGTTTTATCAATAGTTTAAGAGACTAGTGGAGGTTTCTCTCACCTTGCATGTGATAATGCCTCACAGCAGGAACCACAGGGGAAAGCTAAGTACTAAAAAGTGATGTTACAAAAGGATCTTGAGTTTGGGGGACTTCTGAAATCATCTCTTGTTATGGATAAGCACTCCCTTGTTGACATGCCTAGCATCCCTTGACATCAACTGTATTCTTTCTGGGTCTGTGGATAGAAATGAAGATGTTGGTGCTTATCTCTCTGTATCTAATTTGCAGAAAGCTTGTCAAACTTTCCATGCCCAAGAAATGGTATTGCAGGGATTCGGTGTCCAAGTGGGGATGGAGACTGGGAGAGAAGGCAGGAGACTTGAAAATGGTTTTATCTGACATGGATCAAAATTGAACAGATCTCCTTTATTTATTTCCATTTGAGACTCTTTTAGCAGCAGAGTGTAAGCACCAAATATACAGGAGACAGCAAGCAGAGAAAAAAAGTACAAGAGTTAAATGATAGCAGAGATCAGTATTTTAGCGTATTCCTTCTACAATTTAATAGATACAAATAGAAAAGGCCAGGCACAACATAAATATTTCCTATTATGGATAAACTAAAGTCACAATGGAATCTGTCATGCTTGTGATATGAGAGATGGACAATATTCCCAAGCTGTTGCCACGCTGGCACTTGAATGCAGTTTATGTTTTGTTTATGGAGCCGAATCAGAAACCCTTTTTCCCCTCCCCTCTCTCTTTTTTTTTTTTTTTTTTTTTTTTTGGGCCCAGCATGTGTAATTCTTCTTCATGGAAGCTCAAAATGGCTGTGGAGCAGCTCAATATTCCATTTATTTTATTTATAAAAGAAATTCAAAGCCTGAAAAGATGAAGTAATTGACTTACTGGGATGACAGTTAAACCCACTAAATTTAATCTTATCCTCTCAAGTACAACATATCACGCTTACAAATTATCACCCTGCACCAGACAGGCCTGCTCTCTTCACCTAATCCAAATGGAAATGAAGGCCTCTGTTATTGTATTATCTGACTTTACTATCAGCATTAATCCGGCTTAACTCACTTAATGATGCCACTTGTGGCACTATGAAGGCAGCAAAGAAGTCTATAAACTACTTCCATTAAAATGCAAATCTGGCCCACAGAGAAAATAAGTGACACAAAAGTAGGAGAATTCGGCCATACACTGTATTAGCCTCTTGCCGCACAGAACTGATACAAGTATAATAACTGATGCTGTGATTATTATTCTAGCTGTGGATTTCCAATGAAAGGAAGCCAGTCTACCACAGAACGTCACAAAAGTGCTTCAACAAGCCAGGGTATTTAATTTCTGAAGAGATTTATATTTTTTGTTGTCAGGAAATGAACAAATACTTATCAATGTAAAAACTGCTATCTTAAATCTTCCTGCCAGGTTTTTCATACTGATATTATTTGCACCCTATAACACAGGAAATGAAAATCTTCTGTGCCTTTCACATCTCCACTGTATCTTAAAATCCTTTAGTAACAGACTTGCTTCTTTTTTCAACCCCCTTCTGTAAACATAAAAGAAAACTTTTACGGATTAAGTATAGGGAATTACTAATGCCAAAATCCCAACCCCAAATTCTTTCTCCTGAACATTTCTTTTCACTGTTAATTTAATTATTTTTTAAAGGGAATTGTAACATCTGTTTTATAGAAAAGCCTGATTTAATTTTAGTGTAAAGCTGCCCACATTTACCTCTGCCCCTCTCCTCCCTTACACACACGCATGCACACTCGTGTACCCTGACTCGCCACTGCTTTCTGTGAAAAATCATTAATGCAAAAGCCTTCATTACTGAGAAAGAAATCCTAGTAAGACCACTAGGATTCAAGTTTCTTCCAATTTCTCTTGAGTTCGATAGCTTCCTCTGCCTCAATAACCCTACTACTTCATTTCTGGCTTTGGCAAAGAGGCAGTGTGCATATCTACAGGGAGACATGGGCACAGAGCCCCTACTGATTAAATCAACAATTTCTGTAGGCTTCGATAGTAAAATATAAATGTAAGAATTTGGTCCAGCATGTTTTATGTACAGGGTGACAAATGTGTGATGCCCCCTCACTTTTCCTTGGAAAGCTTATTACTGATAATATTAATAATTAGCAACGGGGCCAAGCTATTGGGATTTGTGTTTCCGTCTCGTGCATGGGAATTTGATTTAGCTCAGTGTGCTGAGAGGAGTAGCAATGAGATTCAGGTTTGCATCGAAGTCTGGATGGTGAATCCCCTCTGAGGCTGAAGAATGTTTTGATCTGGAGCCCTGGCGTGATCTCTGACAAAGACCTATTCTCTCTCATCCCCACCCACATGCTTACCCCACCCCGAGCGTGACTTGTTATTGAGATGGCCGTTCAGCAGCACACGGTTTTGCTCTGATGTTACATTACTGAAATACTGTTAAATTGGCTTTTCTCTCACCTTAGGCCCACACGAGTGTGATCTGATTGCAGCAGGCGCTGGATCTGCTATGGCACTTCCGTCTGGGATACTCATCGCTGACCTTCGTGTCACCAGTGTTTCAGCAGTGGGCTGTTCAATGCAAATGAAAACATCCTGTTTCAGCCTAAAGCCATGCTCTGTGCACTTACAGCAAAGAGAGGTTCTACTTAAAAGAGGCCGACAGCTCTGCAGACTTCACCAGTTTCTCTTTGTAGCCATTCATGGATTCTGGGAATTTTTGCTATTTACAGGGTGAAGTTAACCCCTAGGCACAGCCTATCTGGAAGTCATGTTGTGGCCAAACAGACATGCAAAGCTGCATACATACTGCTCATCCGATGGGCTTTGGGCCACTCCTAAAATGTAGAGCACACACAGATGCCCAAAGAGATCCCAGAAACTGCTGGCAGGGGCACTGTCCTCCACCTGCAGGCGGCCAGGCAATCCGTCCTTGGTGCCTATGGATCTGCATTCCCTGTAGCAAATCCCTAGCTGGTGTCAGACAGTGTCACCAAATGATTTACTGAGCTTTACTCAGGGCTTTTTAGGAGGAAATCAATTGCCTGATTTACAGGAGAAGTCCCTCAACTCTTGCATACATTTGGTCTGAGGCCTTTACCTTCTGGGACGTTCAATGCTCTGCGTACAACCTAGGTCTTAGCTAGGTATTTACCACTACACAAGAAAACTTCACTGGCTTAGCTTGAAATATAATTTTTAAACTATGGAACTACTGAACCGCATCTCAACATGAATACTATTATTTGAATTTAAATTGGGATAGTTTCAGTTTAGCTGAATGTGCTAAGAATTGGTTTAACCTAAACAAATGAACAGAAATTTCCAAAGGCACAGGGACCTCTAGTGATGTAGAAACCAGAAATCTGCAAAACCTAAACTGTCAGGGATTGTCTTTTGTTTATTTAAATACTAAGTGACACAGGATTCGATTCTCACATTCTGCTTTTTTTTTTCCCCTTGCATCATCCACGCATCTGCAACATCTTCATGCAGACATCCTACAGTTATATACATTATACTTTTCCAGAAAATGCTAAACTAAACATTAAACATTCACTCTCCTAGGAAAACAGTCTGTATACACTGAATAAGTAGCACACTGCAGTATTCTTCAGGCATAGCAATGTGGTATGCAGTAAATCTTATTAAATGCTATTATACTCACAGGAATCATGAATTTTTATGCATCCAAACAAATGCCCATGTGGACCAAATCATACCTAATTTGTACACGCAATTGTCAATCAAGTTTGCATATGATTTAGGCTAAGTGCAGATGAAGAATCATCAAACAGGTAGCTTACTCTTTTTGTTGTTTTATTGGCATTGAAACAGACATGATGCTGATATAGTTGTGGTAAAAAGTGGACACATGAGATCTTTCTGAGGTCTGAAATAGAAGCATCAAACTTCAACTAAGTATCAGGTGATAATTAACTTTAATTTAAATATGCTAATCAATTAGATCATTACAGGTGATATAATTCACACCTGTAGAACAGTTAGGGTTTAGTGGGAACTAAGTAATGAGAGGAAGAGGCATATACCACAAAAGCAGCCTCTCTGGGGTGAGTGGTTTTTGTATCTCTTAACATTATGAATCTCAGCATTCAATGCTCTGTTTTGCAGATAGTGGCTTGTTGGTTTTGATAATCAGGAATGAGAGAATCAAGATAAAATACTTGTTTTTAAGAAATCTCTGGATGCTTTTGCTCTTTGGCAATTCCTTAAGGCTGTTCTGTTACACTGTGCTTATTTGGTTTCAGCCAGTGTGGGTTGTTTTTTTTTTTTTTTCTTTTAATCCATTTTATTGCATTGGCTGAAGTAGATCACTGTTTATGGTTCAGAAGGACCTTCATGCACCTCCTGTCATGGGTATTTATTACTGAGGTGTGAACAGTTTTTGTGTTTGTTCCTCTAGGATTAGCTCATTCAACTCTGTGTTGGCTGGCCTAAGGGCAGTCTTCTCTTGGTGATGCATGAGCATAATTCAAAGGCAGCAGCTGGGGCAGTGGTCCAAGAGCGTTTATTTCAGAGTAGTACTGCTTTCCTCTGTAGGTAATAATTGCTTACTAATTTTCAGAGTACTTTCCAATAGGGGATTTGACAACCAGATACACAGAGTCAGAGGAGGCTTTCTCTTGATCTGGAGCTACATAGTACTCAGATGGCAAATTAGAGCATGACATTTTGCTGAAGGAGCATCTTTATGGATAGAGACTATCCCTGTATTGGCAAGGTAGAGGATTTGGAAGAAATCCTATAGGGAATTGAGAGAACTGCCTGTACCGCTGTGCTGGAATGCCCCTACCTCTGCAGGTCTCTGCAGTGTCCTCTAAGAACACGCACAGGGATGGGTCTGGCTTGCTGAAGGTTCTCCATGGTGGTCTACTAAAACCAGCCTGTAAATGGGAAGATTGTTTTCAGCTGTAGCTTAAATGTAACAGATGCATTTATTTATTAGAATATGATTTAATCCTTGACCTGATGAAATAACATAAATAGTAAAATTTAAATTCTTTTAGAAAGCTCTAGGTCAGGCTAAACTATGTAGATATTTTTGTGTGGTGGGAAGCAGGAGACTGAATAAAAAAAAAAGATAAAACTTGCAGCTAGAAATTCCAACTATGCCAGCTCCTGCAGTCCTCGCTCAGTTTTGACACTGTCCACAGTTCCCTCTTCAAGTCTGTACCTGGTAGAGCTCTTCAGAATGCTTTTAATGGGAAAAATAAAACAAGAAGTTTCAAACAAAATTAAATATCCTGCTTGAGCTTTCTTCTTTTGTATCACTATGGCTTTATTGCTTTCTTTTTTAACATCCTTAATTTAAGATCATATTCAGCTATTTTTGTGAGTGTGTGTATATATGTAGCTTATGATTTTCTAGTTTTATTACAGTGTTCAGTATAAAAAAAAAATAAGTGTTTCTTAGGCACAATATTGGAATTCATTGATCTTTCAAAGTTTTATTTCGTAATGTTAGGGGTTTCTTCAAAGGATGGTAATTCCTATTTTTTTTCAAATCTATTGCCCACAAAAAGTACTGAGCAAGTCCAGCAGAAATCTAATTCAGTGTGAGATCAGTAAAATATATCCGTACCCAGAAGGGATGGGCTGGATGGTGCTGGCTTCCTCAAATCCCCCTACCAGCATAACTCAGAAGTGTTGCCCCTTTTTTGTGCCCATAAAGAAAATTTGGCTCTACTTTTGTGTAGTTATGGGGGGGTTTGTTTTGTTTTGTTTTTTTTTCTTCTGTTACTCTCCCCTTTTGGCAGATAACTTTTGGGTAGACAACTGTTCACTGTGTGAAATTTGCTCATTCATTTTTTTCAGAGGCCACTGGACAAGAGTCAGTGGGTAGCAACTCACTGACCTGCAGACCTACTTGTGCTCAGATAAATGAGCTAGGTGTGAAAGGCTAAAAATCCCATTACCAGACCTTGAGCCATCCTGTCCTTAAGCCATTTTGCAGTATTTCTAGGGAAGAAATAAATACAAGTTGTGGATTAAGGGACAAATCAGATAAACAAGCTGTGAACTACTCTTCTGAAATAAAATTTTTCCTGTGTTTTTGCTTAGCTGCACTCCTAAGGCTATGAGATTGTAGCCTTAAGGGGTGTGTGGTCATTGTGCCCTAGAATGAAATCAAACCATAGATTGAGGCCATAAACCTTGTTTTACTACCTTGACAATGATTTCTATCCTGAAGTGTAAAAATGCATTTAAAATTTTTCGTAGAGTAGATGGCAGGAGTTCAGGTAACTTCAACCAAATTTTTTTGAGAGATGATCCCACCTCTGGCAGGTCTGTGCTGTATTTTCCAAGAAGAGCCCAGTCCGGACGGTATTTACTGTAACACCTACACTTTGGAGGTTGTGGACTCTCTGCTATATGTCACTTCTGAAAACTCTTATGAAGACTCTTCTTCAAGCTTTATCCATAGCCCAATTTTTAAGGACATTAAGAGGCAAGAGACAATGTGTCCTTCTCTGTGCACCTAGAAGCATTAATCTTTAAAGTCCAGTTATTTGTAAAAACATAGTTGGTTGGTTGGTATTGGGAGGAACCTGTATTTCTGTGCTCTGCTGAGATCTGGTGCTTTGTGTACAAATCCTGAATTCACCTGAGTCCATTGGAATTCAGGCCACCTGCAAACAATTTCTCCTCTGTGTTACTAGGGTGCTTCTGAAAAAGAACCTCAAGCTGGTTTTCAGCTGTCTGATGTTGCTCAGGTGATATTGCTGCAGAAATAGATGGGACAGATAAGAGCTGCCAGAGCAAGTGCTGAGGGTGCCTTTTCAATTAAGTAACATGAACAGGCAAGAAGCTTGGCCATGACTTCAGCCTTGGAGCCTTGCACAGAAATGAGTCAATGGGAGCATAGCTCTGGGGAAAAAAAAAACCCCATCAAGTACATATACAACTGGCTGAAGTTCAATTGAAAATACACTTTCTGTAGTTTTCCTGGTGAAGGAGGAAAGCAACATCATTTTATTTAGCTCACAGATCATTATCCTTTTTAAGAATAATGTAAACATTTTTTAAAGAAGCAAACAAAACAGGAAAAAAGGTTTATCTTTTGGAAATGGCAATAATGAAATGTTTTCAGGTTTTTTGGTTAGTTGGAGTCACTTAGCTGAGTGCACCATGAATGAATAGTGAATAAATCCTGCCGATTAACCTAAAATATAATTAACTGAAGAAAAAAAAAAAAGATCACCCCATTCTTTTAAACATTTAACTTCCTCATTATGTGACTACATTTATTTTTAAATACTATGTTTTTTAAAAAAAACTTCTTTTTGCGTCTTTTGGAGCTAGGCTTTTGAAGGTATTCAGTCCTCTAAATCAATCACACTGATTTCAATAGGATTTAAATTTCTAGGCACTTCTAAAAGCCCTACTAGGCACTTATACATCTTTAAGCACCTAACTACCTTTAAACGTCTGGCCCTTGATAATTTTACAAAATGGTCCTTTCTAACAAGCAGAGTTTTCTGCTAGCAAACTGGAAAAGTAATTAGCATATAGATGCATCCCTCAGACAGTAGACTGGGTTAAACTGGATTTTTCTACCTTTTAATAACCATTGGAAAACAACAAGGAATTAATTGGTTTGGAAATGTGAGCTGATGGAAAAAGTCAAGCTACAGAAAAGTTATTAACTATGCAACACTGAGAGTCCTTAAAACCATCAATTAATGAAACAAAGAAAAGAATACATTGAGTGAGAATTGATTTAGAAGTGAAGAAGACAGATGAAAAAGGAATTTCACTATAATATGATAAAGAAAAGATTTCTCTCTCGGAGCCTCCAATAGCCACTGCTGTAGCTGTAACAGAGTGAGAACAGTGCCAGGGAGCATCTCTGAGATAAGAAGAGCCTGTTTCCCATGGAGCTGCAATGCTCCAGCATGCCTTCTGCTCAGGGCAGCTTTGCCAGGCTTTACCACAGCCCAGCCCTCATGGTGCCATGTGCTCTGGCATATGATGGTGAAAGTTCTCTCCTGGCACCTTCTCTGATCATGTTTGGAAATCAGTCATGCAAAAGCCCCCGTGCCCCTCCAGGCATTCAGAGGAGCCAGCAAGCAAGGAGAGAAAAACTTTTCCACATGGGTACAGGGTGCCCTAGTAGTAAGACAAGAAATGTCTTTGAAATCTGTGGGTGAAAAATGCTGTGTAAGAATGAGGATTTATTTTCTTTTATTATCCTCAAGGGCAGAATTTGAAATAGCTGCTAGAAGGTGTTGCCTATTCCCAGTTTACATGAAATATCTTTAATCATATTCTAGCCAGAGAAAGAAAGGACTGCGAGAGGCACTATAAAATCTCTTCCTTGCTTTCATCTTTGCTTTTCTTCTCAGCCTCACTTGAGAGAGAGCAGAGTTTGCAGCCAAACTGATTCTGGACTGGCTAGGATTGTTCTGGCAAAAGGGGATAATTATAAAAGACACATTTCTACTGCAAATACTCCCACATTAAATTTTTGGATTTGAACAGAGCTCTGCTTTCACAGTTTAAAGTAAATATTTTTATATTTTGCTTCAGGGGTGAAAAAAAAAATCTTAATTGTTCTTAACTGTGAACATACTCTAATGACATAATTGAAAAAAAGATATGCAGGAAAAAGCTTTCAGTGGAAGGACAATATTTTAAGTGCTGGATCTTTTCACTGAACTTCTGTGTAAATAGAAATTAAAATAATACTGAATAAAGCATAATGCTTTGGTAATTGTGCTTTATTTTTCAGAGTTTCTAAGGCTCTTGTGAAACCAAAGAGGAGCCAAACTGTGGTTGCATCACTCCACAAAGCACAGCATGGGATCTTTTTAGGGAGGTAAGGTAATTTCTTACAGCAAGCCTTTAAAAAGTTTCAGAACACTAAACAGATCCATGAAATGAAATTAATTTTAATAGTACATAGTCAAGAGTTTTCTTGTAAATCTATACTGCAGATGGTATTTATGTGTGTGTAATGTAGGAGAGGAACTGGGAGGAAGGTGACACTTGCAAAGTGGAGTAAGAGTGACTTACTTATGTCATTATGACTGGGTGAGGAGAGGGACAGGCTTGTACCATGCTGCCTATTCCCTGGACCTGTGATTTGAACGTAGCCCTTGTACAGGCAGATTGCTCATCTGATCAGAAATCACAGAAGTCAAATGGGTGTTCTATCAGGACATGTGTGCCAGGATCATCTTTACAAATTTGATTGCAATGCTGGAGCCTTCTGTATCACAAAGCCATGAAAAATTTAGTCACACAGGATCGAACACAAATCCCATCCATGTGTGTAATGGAGTTCTCATACTGCAAGGTGCAAGAGCTGGAAGAGGAGAACAGAATGACATTAGCTTGAAAATCTAAATTCTTCTCAGACCTGTGTGAAAGAAGAACGAAGCCTCTAATCCTTATCTTCTTCTCAATTTACAGAGGTAAGAAATGCCCAATTGAAGTGATCTTTTTGCTCTTCAGTGTCACTATTCCTTCTGCTGCCAGGGGGAGAAGACACCAGCCTGCCCCTTGTGCCACTGGCTGAGGAGAGCCAGCTTGCCCCACTGCAGTGCGTCTTGCCTGTTACTGCAGGCTCCCTAAAGCATCTTCACATCTGTACTCTGCTGCAGGAGAAATATAGTTCACTGAGGTGCTTTGCATCATTCAGAAATGAGATCAGGTTTTACTGTCCAGCAGAGAATTTATGTTTGGGTGGAATGGCAATTATATTAATTTGTAAGTTATGGCTTCCTGCTGTCATCTACACCATTGATGCAGTGCAAAAGGAGAAGACCTGTAGTGAGATGTTTTTGGTGCTGAGGACAAAAGGTTCACACTCTGTATTTTGGAGGTTTTCCCTCTGACTAAGTCCAGTCATATTCCTTGGGCTGTAGCCCATTGGTGCCTGAGCTGGCATGAGCTGACCTCTGGAGTGCGTCTTCCACATCAGCTTAATCCAAAAAGGAGGCTGTTTGTGCCCTCTGAGGTTTCTCTGTGTTGTGAACCAAGGTGTGGTAAGTCACTATGATTAGGAAACTTCCTTTTGAAGTTCCTAGTCCCAACTGAAATACTGATATGGAATTCACTCATGGCCTATGGGAAGCAATGTAATAAATGCGAGCTACTGCCCTCATGGAAATCTAACTCCCTGGATTGCAAGGTGGTACCCGATGCATTCAGGCAGCGGGGCACAAACTCCCATATTTCTATGGGTTAAGACAACAAGGAGGTGAACCCAAACGAGTTTGAAACTGATGAAAAGTATTTGCCAGTAGGGTCAGCTCTTAATGTAGTCTGTACTTGTCTTCTGAATGGGACAGAGATGCATTTCTCAAATCCTTAACGAAACATGAGTGCTTGTTTGTTCTTATCCCGCAGGAAGAAAGAGCTAAAGGTAGTATTTCAGTAGCACTGAAAGCTTTGTTGTGCAAAGTCTCTCCTTATGCCTACCTAGACTGAATAATTTTTTTCAATGTGATGTGAATACCATTGAATTTCATTTACTTTAGAGAGACACGTTTTGGCTTTTATTTCTGAAATAGTTACTCCTGGCCTACATCTGAAAACTTAGTAGTTAGTTTTAAGGATGTCAAATCTGCTGAAATGAATACTTGTGTAACACCTGCCGTATGGGAGCTGGTAAATGAAACAGCATTGCTTGTGGACTAAAGAAAATATAGTTGGAGTGATAAACAGAGAGCTTATAGGTAGATCTATTGGGAGAGAAATGTGATTGAACTCCTGCCTATCTTAATGGTTGTGGCACTTCCCTTTCTGCCGCATGGCAAGAAGGCCCCAATCCAGTGGAGCACTTAGGGCTGACCAGTGCCTTGGAGATCACTGGCGCAACTTAGAGTGCGTACAACGAGGCACACGTCTAAGTGTGTTATTGGGTTAGAGCCAAACTGAATAACACATGCATAACACTGTATTTGGATTTACTATATTCAGTTCTCAGATCTGTATTGATCTGGATTTTGAAGCCTTTGCTGAAGTAACTTTTAAGTTTCTTTTTTATAAACACAAAATGAATGTGATATAGTTGCCCCTTTCATTCAGAGATTTGAAAATACTTTAAAAATATGAATGTATTGATCTTTCACTATGGGGAGAGTAAGTAGTAGCAACCCATAAAACAGATGAGGAATTTGAAAGTAGAAGAGTGGAGAAAAAAAATCCACAACAACTGAATGGAATTGGAAAACAAATTTGTCTTGATTGTATTCCCATCTGCTTTGGGTTCAGTTTCATTAGCTTTCTTGAAAGGGAGCTTCTGTCAGGAAAGTTCATGAAAGCACTGGTTTTTAGCAGGCATTCAAGAACAGTTGGATAAATTTTATTTTGATGTTGTAACTTGGCTTCTCATTCATGGACTTATGCATGCCTGGTCTTTACATACTATGAAAATATCTTGAGTTACCTACCCGTATTGCTAAAGCAGATCAAAAACTTCTAAATAAAACATTGTGCATACATTAGTCACCTAAATCTTTCACAGAAAAGAAAAACCAAATAAATTCAAATAAATTGTGATCTGTTAATACCTAACATAGGAATGTAAAGCAGGGGAAAAGTCTGCAAGGATAGGATTTTTTTTTTTTTTTTATTTACAAACCTTATTGCAACTGAATCAATTTGAGTTTAGAGAGGAAAACACAGAGAGGCATAAGAAAAACCCTGAATAAGGATTAGTGCAGGATAGATGGGTTTTTTTTTTGGTAATGGATTATATCAAAGGAAGTTTATTTAATTAAAAAAAAAAGGCAGAAAATATTTGAAATACTGTTTGTACGTATGTTAATTTGTGGAACTCATTGTGCATGGGCAATATCAGAATAACATAACAAAGACTGCAAGACTCACTAGTTATTTGTGGAAAAAGCAGCTGCAGCCACTTTAAATAGGAGGATAGTATAGGGGAAGAAGAACAGTAACGCTAACCATTAAGCACTGCGCTTAGGAAGAAGATTCTCTCATAAGTAAGTTATTGCATAATTCTCTGTTATGGGAGTTTCACACCTTTCTCTGAAACACCTGGTGCTAGGAATGCAATAAAACACTAAATGAATTTCTGACCTCATGTGGCAGGACAATCAATAGAATTCTTTTATTAGCTAGCTCTAGTTTTAAGAACTTGTCATAGTAACAGCACACAGTTTTGCAGAATGCTAACTTGTGATCAAACATTCAATTTATTTTAAAAACTGAAGCTTTCCTGTCTTATTGCACATTTCCTCGAGCCGGGAGAGATTAGACCAGCATGCTGTACCATCTACCACCAGAGAAAACATGGGCTTTTGTGGTTGATTGCTTAATACCTAATGTATGCTATGTAGGAAAACTGTGGTGGTACAAAGCAGCTGAGATGCAACCAAAATTTCTTTAGACCAAGGTACAGGGTCTTCAGCCATATCTCTTTGCACTAAGCAATGTTCCGCTGCAGCGTCTTCTCTGCCACCCTACAGCCTCACAGTCCCTTCTAGCATTAGGTGTCAAAATACAATAATTCCTGACCTTCTGATGGATATTCCAGTAAATCCAGTTTGGGAATATAGTGTGCATCAGGTCACAAAGTCAAAAGCTACTACACATCTGCTAGGTGAATCCTGAATTTTTGGCGTAGGACTGATTGCATGGTGCAATCAGTCATCTCCTTAAGCTGCTTTGTGCCCCAACCCTACCAGAAACACTGGACTCTGCTGATGTGGCCAGGCTCAAGGAAGGTTGATGCTGCTGGAGAAAAGGCCAAGGCATCCTCAAAGGACTTTGTGCGTCTCAGAGGCAGTTCAAGATGGGAATTCAAGGCCTTTTTCATAAGCATTGTATCACAGTGAGGTCCCATTAAAGTAAAGAAGAAACTACCTGTTCATTTCAGTAACACTAAAATTATACAAATCCCAAGTGCTTCAAAATACCTAACTCTGAAATGATGCCCCGATGAGAAACCCAGAGGAGTGCAGCTCCCTGAACTATTCCCATGCTCCTTCAAAATGAAGCCGTGCTGTAAAGCAATGTGTTCTGATAGCAGCCTGAATGATTTTTCCCAAAGAGTGCAGCAAAGTGTTAATGTGATAGCTCTGTGGATTTGAATTGTAAACATGTTTTAAGGCACACCAGAAGTATTGAATCAAATGTAAATATCTGTATGACTAAAGGAAACGTGTATGCATCAGGAGGGTTTATTTTGTGCTGGGTAGCACAAAAAACTCAACGTGATTGTAACAGCCATATTTTCATGCAAATAGACTGTAGTCAGTCTGAAGATATTCCAGGAATCCCAAACTTTATGCACCACCTCTGAAGTTGTCTTCATATAGAACACTATTTAATTTGTCATTAATTAGTAAATTGCTGTGTGAAAGCCAGCAAACTATCTTGGCTGAACTGACGGGCACAAAGATTATTCTTCTGGAAATAAGTTGAAATTCTTACTTCTGGACAATTTCCATGAAAATAGAACAGGCTTTTGTAGCTTTTATTTTAAAATAAGAATAAAATTGTGCCAAAAGACAGCAAATAAAAGACACAGGCGAAAAATAAAGTTGTGCCAAAAGACAGCCTAGCTAAAAGACACAGGCAAAAAATTCCCAATTTGTATATCTGTCCCAGCAAGGTAAAAAGACTTATTTCTTGCAAGAAGCTACTCCAAACTGGAATGTATTTGCGACTATTTAAAAGATACGACTAAGTGTAAATCCCTTTTCATTGCACCTCCTGGAAGTCAGGGTAGATTTTGTTGTATGAAATCTTTTCCTCTTTGAAAGTCAATGACTGGGGACGGGGGTAACGGGGAGGGGGAGACTTGGCAGGCTGCCACTGTCTTCTTTCATTATTTCCTATGTTACACGTACCATATAAATCTGCATTGGCTTGGTTTAACACCCTGTGTGTCAATGCAGGAATGACTGTTATTTTATTGTTATAAATAATATATGTTCATTCTGAGACATTTCACATATTTAGCTTTCTTGAATTCTCACTTTTTCACACTTTCCACTCCTTGTCCTCAGCCCCTGCCTTCACATTGGCGACCCAGTCAAAATAAAAGTCTCCCCCATCTCGCATTGTTTTTTCCATGGTTGATTGAATGGTGTGCTAGGCTCAGTGAACTTGGTCTTGGCTAGTGCTCCACCCAGAAACAACCTTCTCTTCCATGCAAATTATCATATGAAAGCTGCTAATGTCATTTTACTGCAGCTCTGCTTCATGTTTCAGAATTGTAAGTGGCATTGTGCAGTCCACATCTGCCCAATTTCAGGGAATAACACTTCTCCCTCTTTGCCTTTACTTATTTTTGCCCTATATGTCAGTGGAAAATGGTCTCCTTCCTTTTATTTGCTAGATCAGTGTCTTCCCTTCAATAAATATTTGCTGTTTCAGATATGAAAACAACTTTCAGTCTGGGATTCTGATGCTGTTAGAAATAACATTAGATCATGTGGGACCTATCCTCTGCGGATGAAATTGGTTATTGCAGGCTGATTTACAGCAGTGGAGGGAGCTGGTCTCTTGGAACTTCAGAATGGTGGGAGTCTCTTCAAACAGAGTTTCAAACAGAAAATGTTAAATTTCAGCACAGCACAACAATAAAGGAGAGAGTCCAGTGTGGTACAAATTTTAAATAATATTGACTGATGTCACTAGCTATTGGTCTGCCCTCAAACCTGGCTATGCATAGATGTAAAATATTTTTATATATTGAATATACGCATCAGCATATATGAATATGCCAATGCAATTTTGAGATCTTACTATCATCAAAAATGAATTTGTTCTTTACAAGAGAGATTTTTCATTGTCACTACAAGTTTAGTATCCACATAGCATAGATACAAAAATCTCACTCTGTACCACTACTAAATGCAATTTGCATGTGCATTAAAGAGTAAACCTTTTCTCTGATGTTGAAACAATACTTCACAAGAGCAGGTATAATTCAAATTAGGAAGAGCTTTTACCCACACAATGAGGTGTGAGCGATTTTTCTTGGATTTTATACACAATATGTATCAAAACTTCAAGGATTCTTATTTTTTTTAGCATGTTTATTCAACAAAAATCTTTACAAGAAACTACAAATGTTAACGGCTGGTATTGTTCAGCTCAATAGCAGGAAATGCAACATGACTGCTTTTACTGGGTGCGTGGGAGAGAGGACACTTCGCTTCCTAAAAGAAATATTGTTTTTTCATTATTTTTATGTTTGTTGTTCCCACAAAAATGGACCCGGGTGTTTTGAAAGGATTATAAATATGGTTGCAATTTGGCACTGTGAGCTGGTTGCAGCCGCTGTGTATGTGTGTCTCTCTGTGCTCGTGCGTGGAATTTGGCCAATTCGAACTCTGAGTTGGTCACAAGCAGCCAAATGGCTTTCAGTTTTCTTTTATTGTAGCTGCATTCCCTACAGGGTAAAACCTTTCAGGCTCTACTTCAAGGTACAATATGCTCCTCTGAGAAGATAAATTATTAAAACGCAGTGTCTGCTTGTGAAAACTCAAACTTTGCAAAGTTATGCTTATTTGGTCTCCAGGAAATAACAATTCCATCCTTCCAGGTCTTGGTTAAGCCAAGACACATGCTAATTTTCTTTTAACTTTGGAGTTCTGACAGCCTTAAGGAAATACGTGTTTAAGAGAAAAATGGAACCTGCTGCACCTAGGAGTTGAGGTGTCTGGTGTGATTAATTTGAAAAGGTCTTCCTCACTAGCATTTGGAGTAGAATGATTAGGTGTGAGGGCACAGTCTAGTATTTGAGTTTATGCATCATCACAGCTTATTTTAAATATTATGAGACAGCTGGAATAAGCAAACCATCTATCGTTTATCACAGAACTGCATCTTTTATTACTTGGCTGTGTAAATATCTGAGATGTGATAGGCTCAGTGATGAGACAGGTGGCCATCTTCCATAGCAGACCCAGCATTGTCCGTTCTTGCTGGTGCCAGGCAGAGCTGAGGTTACAGAGCCAAACAGATTCCTAAGACAGCAAACAAAACTGTCGGACTGTATTGAGATTCTGATGGAGCCCGAAGGCCAGTACGAACTGCAGGTTTATGTAAGCAGCTGCCTTTCCTGTTTCCTAAATCTTTAATAACGTGTTTTTTTGCCAGGTTATATGGGCGTTCATCTTTCTGTCCTATTCTGCCTTGTTGCAGTTACCAAAGAAAACGTATATTATCACTTCGAATGAAATATATATACACATACAGAATGAATATGTGGAGTGAAATATGTGGATGTGCATGTAGCACAAACCAGCTAAAAGGAATGTTTTGAGACATTTGACAGAGTTAATATTGATTACTGAATAGATTAAGAGACAGCCACAAGAGGTTTTGTCAGGAGATCAAACTTTACCTGTGTGACAGTGTTAATACTATGAGACATGAACATTTATCAACAAAACAGTTTCAGCTGCTTGGCAAAAAGCATTGCACCTCTGAAGCGTTTTGTCATACAGCTTCTTCCACCTAACAAATCATGGTGTTATATGCTTAAACTTGCTCACGGCAAGGAGAAGAATGTTTCCAGCAGAAGGCTATATCAGTAAAGTTCTTGATTAAGGAATTCTTCAAAGATATTTTTTTTTTAGTGTGCATAATTATAATATTATTGATAGAAAAGTAGTGACAAGAATGTTAGGACCAGCTGGGTGGGATCAGTGGTCCATCTAGCTCATCTTATCTCATGCAGCAAGTTACCTTACTAGAGTTTACATGGGAATATAAAACCTCAGCATGGAAGATTTCTTCTGATACATATTCTTCCAACTCTAAGTGTTCAGCAACTTCTCCAGGAAAGGCATGAATTTGAGACCTGGTGAAAATTAATGCAAAAAAACCCTCCCTGTGACTGGTAAGGTGAACACATGCAGAATAGCCATTCCGTGTGCATCTGAAGTGTTGGTTCAGATGAATGTCAAAATCAATGGTGAGCATCTTTAGGTTTGATTAATGTGAGGATTAGTTGGAGCTTTTGTCCTAACCTTCTGTCTCAGTCCACAGTTCTGCTTTTCGGTCTAGATTGTAACATCTGTGTTAATAATGAAAAAAACTCTTAATTTTCCAGAAATCTTGTTGATGTCACTCAATGGAGATCCCAGTGGAATAAAACAAAATTCAACATCTGAAAGATAATTAGTATATGACCCTTAGTAGGAGAGTACTTAGGAAGCAGTCTATTTGCATTCTGGCCTGGATCCAGAAGGTCTCCTTCTAATTAGAAAGAGCAGAAGGAACTTCCCCCATACTGTTAGCTCCTGATTCAAGGATGAGAAAAAAAACAATTACTCCTAGAAAGTGCTGTAAGTACAATATAAAAAGTGAAGCAGCATCTCAGCAAAGGCATAAAGTCAATATGGAAAAGGATCAAGAAAGATGCAGATAATTTGGAGAGATAACTTGGCTGATGGTCACAACTGAACTGCCAAAGCTTTAGAGCTGTATCGTGAAAGCGGTGATTAACTGTTTCTTGCTTTTGCCAAAATACCACTTGTAATTCATATCTAGCCTTCAGAGCAAGACTTAGGAGCTTGAAAAGCAGACTGTGACTGACCTGGGCACCACTGGTGTTACTGAGTAGGAGACCAGTCGCTCAGAACCCATTCTCTAATACAAGGTCAGATGTTTCAGCTCCACTCGGAGAAAGAGCAGCTTGTTTGCACTCCGAACACCCAAACACTTTAAGGAATCTGGAACAACCAGAGATTCCAAACCTCTAAAAATGCATTGAATATGCCTTTTGAAGTAGGGTATAATGTTATACACACTAGAGTTTTTGTTAGAGTACATAATAAAAATGTGTGACTCAATATTAGAGTAAATAACAGAAAAGTGACCCAGAATATAGTTTATCTTGCTATATGTACTACTGGTTGATGATGATGTCTTACTGGCAAACTTCCTTATTTGGGAAATTCTCAAGACAGGTGACATTTGGAGAATAATATGAAGAGGTCCCTATCTCCCTGATATTACCCCAAATAGAAAAGGCTTGAGCAACAGTCTTGGATTTTCAACTATCAAAACTGTTGGCATTTTGAAACGCCATTTTTGTTCTGATTAAAAGGTCAGCATTTTTTTCAGTTGTTCTAACATTGCCAGAATATTATTTTTTAGAACATTTTGGTAAAATTCTCATATTTCTTTTTTCTGCACAAAATTGGATTTCAAAATGTTTTGAGATATTTTTGTTTTCTACAAGATGGATATACTACTTTCGAGCAGTACGAGTCTGTATATTTTACTTTATTGTTTAACTGATCTGTATCCTACAGAAGGGCTCTTCACTGAAAATTAATGCCGGGTCCATCGGCTATATAATAAACGCCAACAGCTGTCAAAAGCAGAGTGAAGCAGAAGGGGGAAAAAAGACAGTAATTGTCTTATAAGAGTGCCTCATGGTAATTCAAGAAACATTCTGCAAATTCCCCCTCAGTGGGGTATGAAATAAAATCCACATTATGATGGATTGGGAAAACCTGGGGTGGCCCAAAGCTACTTTCTCTAGGATGATTTCTTCCTCTTTATTTTTATTTTCTGATAGCGTCCCTTACTCTAACAAGAGTAGAAAAAAAAATGGAGACAGGAAAATGTATGATCATGGTAAAGAAAAAAAGAAAGGGAAAAAATCTTTTGCAATATCAGGTAATCTTGAAATACAATAATATATCTTGCAAACCTGTGAGATCTATAGTAGGCTTATAACTGATCAATTTTCCACCCAGGTTTACAAGAAAAATAAAGACCACTGTAGTTCATAAATCAACATTTCTTAAGGTACTTGTATGTTTTCTCTCTCCTGAGGGTTAGTGATTTTAAAAGGAAGCTATAAAAATCAACACATTCAATGAAACTGAGGCACACAAGGAAAGGAGTATTTGCAGGGGCATGTATGTATAAAGAGATAATATATATGTACTATATACTAGATAACCAAAATTAGGCTGTGAATTTCATTCTATAACAAATGGCTGTTGATGTCTGTAAAAGCAGCAAAGTGCTTTTATCCCATGTTTTTGACACTCTTACTGACAGTTTTGTTTTTGCAGAGGTCTAAACACACTGAAGCCTTAGAGAACAGGTTTACTTTTCTGTTTTGAACTGGCCACCACGGAGAGTTTTCTCAGACTTTACACTGAAGTCAAAATGTTGGAGGGGCAAAGATACCTCTGAGGATTCCATAAGCATCAATAGTGACTTAGCATTACTAGGTGTACGCAGTTCTGATCCAGGTGTTACAAATCACTGGGCCAAGTCAATAGTTTGCTCTCTTTTTTTGGGAGAATATAACACCCCAAGTCTTTATACACATAACTAGGTGCATTCCTCGACATTTTCCCTGTCTTTTTAATGGGGCTGCCAGGAGAATTAGAAGGCTCCATGGCTTTACTGGGGCAAGATGTTCTATAGCTCTGCTCTATCTGAGCACAAACCCAAGTCTACCTTTTTTCACCTCTCTCCTTACAGAAGACTGGGACTATAGCTATCAGTTATGGTCCACTCTGCTACTGAGTAGGCCTCTTTGGGATTCGAAATGCAGTGGGAAATACACCACCTTCAGCCTGGGGATGAAGGTGAGACCTCTGGTGATTGTGCAGTGCTCTTTGCTGAAGGTCAGTGCTGAAGCTCCTGGTCTGCAGTAGCTGCGGTGGTGTCTGGTTTCACAGCAGGTCAGAAATTCCTGTCTGAGGTCCTCAAGGCTCACCACTCAGCTTAGCTGGTGATCTAAAGCAGCAGGAGCTTGATTTGCCGTCATTCAGCAAGGCAGAGCTGTGTGTAAACCCATATCCATCAATCACCAATTCTTTTTCTAATCCACTTACTCATATTGCCTCCTCCATTTGGCTTTGCATTTTTGTTCCCTTCATTGGATAGAAGTGTTAACAGTTGTAAAGATACCAGCCAGTCACGGTCATCAGTGTGTTGCATGCACAAAGAGGTTTTAAGAAAAAAATTGAGAAGTGAAATGGACTTGTAAGATTGGGCTCCATACTATTATGTGTAAATTTTACGTTCCAGTCATTACATTATCTGGCTTTTGAATCTCTGAATTTCTATTTTCCGTGTTAATTTAGACATTTAAGTAACACCAGAGCTAATTTTGTCTTTCAATCCTGAAAAATCATGCCCTCTCAGGATCAGCACTCAGTCACCTTGAGCCTGCTCTCTCCTCCTTTCCTATAATTCTACTTCCTCTGTTTTTTTTTTTCATATTGTAAAAATTCCTCTGCTATTCCATGTCTATTCAGACAATTTCCTAAGCTCTTCTTCCGCGTTCCCTGAAACCCACGTCCCATTCATCCTCAGCAAGCTCTGAGCCCCTAACTCCATTATACACTCTTAAACCGAAAGAAAACAAAAATTGCTCTTCACCTTGCTGACAGTCTGCCATGAATGCTAGATGTGCTTGTTCCCTCCTCCACAAAGGGCCAGGTCACCAGTATTTTTGTGATGAAAGATGACAGCATGGATGCCCCATACTGTCCTGTCAGTGAGTGCTGGAAGCCAGGATGTGTTGCCAAGGCTTAGATGGGGACAAATCTCTGGATTCCCGAGCAGCTCACTGCCTGGTTTGCACCTGATGTTTGAAGAGAAAATTGTGTTTTCACATGAGAAGAAAATACACCTGACAGTTCTGAATACTGAAAGATAGCTGCAACTGAGCAGTGCAACTATGGTAGCTTTGTAAACTTGCTTTGCTGTATTGACAGCCAGTCAGCCTAGTTGCTTAATCCAAATACTTTTACAGTTAGAATATGTTGCCAGAAAAAGGAAATCAGCTCTTGAGATGCATTATCTCCTTTCAAGACTGTCCTGGGGGCACTTACTCATTATCCTGGAATAAAACAAATGAAAGATTACTTTAAAAAAATATTGTTCAATCCATTTAGAATCCCTGGAGCTGAGTATTTTACATTTTTGTGGCCTGATAAAATAAAACCAGCAATTAGTTTACATGTATTTATCGTTTATGGTTCTTTCCTTCTCTTTGCAGCTCATTTTGAATACTATAATCCTGACAGATTAACTTTCCTACTACAAAAATTATTATTATTTCCTGGAACTATGAATGAAATAGGAGTACATGTGTTCACTATGACTGATGGAGGGAAAGCTCATTCTGCTAGACAGCATTTTAACCTGATGCTCTCACACAAAAAAAAAAAGCCCTGTCAACAAATATTCATGTGTGTATTTGCTTATGTGTACATATGCCGTTTCTCCACTAACAGTTTTTTGATCTGACCCATTTTAACTAAATCTGAGGGGAGATAAATCTTCCATGAAGGTCAGTGAAAACATGTGGCATGACAGGGGAAAAGTACCCCACGAAGGCACTGGCAGGGAGAACGATTGCAGGGGAGCTGAAGCACAAGAGAGAACCCAAATGTGGCAGAGATGTAAAACAAAACTCATCCAGGGAGAAGCTCCATCAGACCTCGTCACAAGCCAAGAGACAAAAAAAACCCCTACTATTTGCTTCATCCAAAGCTTACAGGACTCGTTGCTTTAGAGTATGCGAGAGGCTGGTTCAAAATCGGACTCTGGTAGGTGAAGTTGATGTGTGTGATGTGGGAGCCTGTGCACACCACGCGGAGCTGTGATTTTTAGCCTCCCTCCCACAGCAGACTGCAGCTAACACAACTTGAGCTGATAGTTCTGGGCCTTTCTGAACAGTAAAATTGACATTCCCTTCTTGGACAGTGTCGTACCTAACTTTCCCATTGAGTATGCCTGGCTATTTTCATTTTGTAATTGCCATCCTTAGAAATGTGCTATTTACCCCTTGGTTTGCAGTAGCAAGTTTGACCATACAATATCCAAAGCCTGTGTAGATTGTTTTACAGAGGATTATTTCAGGCCTAGTTAGAATATTTGGGATCTGCGGTGAGAGATATGGCTTTCAAGAGGCATCCTGACACTGACTTGGCATTGGTGTCCCACCTGCTGAATGCCAGTGGGATCCTATCCATGGCTTTCACAGGCTTTGGATCCCACCCAGAGCATTCTCAAAGACGGGTGGGAACTGGGAGTGTGGGCTGGCTTAGGAAATCACAAACAGTTTTGAGAGAGGATTTTTTTTTTTTTCATCAAAATTAAATTTTTGTCAACATTTTCTGTACAGCTCCAACAACAACTACTGTGGAAATTTGAGAATTTATGTTGTTTTATACAGTACACTCCCAAAGTCAATTTTCTCCTAAATAATTTTAATGCTTCAGCATAAACCTTACCAATTATCAGAAAATTAAAAAGGAGTTTTCCTTAAGATTTTACTTTGTATTACACTAATTTCCTTCAAAATCTAGCATACATGTTTCCAAGACCTTTATACTATTTCATAACACTGTGTTATGCTTACTATCTGTTACTCTCTTATCCTACTTTGATGTTGGAGTTTTGCAGCAGTTTTTAATGTTTTTCTTCCTCTTTAAGCAGAATCAAAACCTCAGTTTCTGTTTTCCTTTTCCCGTGTTTTTTTTTTTTCCAAATTGTAGCAAAACATTATCTTTTCCTTCTCATGCAGTGTGTATTTTCAAAGACTGTCATGGTTTTGGCTGAAAATTCCTAGCAAACTAGAAAACAGGTATTTTTTCCCCATTTTGACCATTCGTCTTCTTAATCTGCTGTTGCTTATTTTTGCTGATAGCACAGTCCTTTTCTCTAACAAAGTATATATTCATATGCATCCTACTTACTGTACGGATCACCTTGGGTGCTTACCAGCACTTGCTCCCTCGTGGCTCTGTGGGCCGCGTGCAGCCCTGCAAGGTGGACTTCCTAAGTACCAGAAAGATTAAAATCAGCATCTGCTACTTAAAGCATCTTGTGTTCCTCTTGTAGGCTTTACCCTAGTGAGTACTCCAAGTCAAACAATACTGTGGTTGTGAATTGTTGTCTCGCTTGCAGCCTTATTTCTCATTCTTGGCTTGTGTCCTAGAACGGGATCCAGAGCAGTTACTGACTACAGCGGTACAAAAGAAAACACTCCACAAAAGAAAACAGTTGCACAGTCTGCTTGCGAGCACACCGCTCCTGAGTGTGTTTCTGCTGAGCTTGCCCCCAAAATACAGGTACTTTAAATCCTCCAGAATTCAAAGTAAAAACCAAACAAGCAAACAGAAAGTTGAACTCCTTATAATCTCTTCCTTTTTGGAGAAAGAGGAACCAGAAAGGAAAAATCTTTTAAGTATTCACTTTAAGTGTTCTTGAGTCTAAGAACTGTGATTGAGAAGCACTTAAAAATCCTCACAGCCCTTACATCTTTTCAAACTGCGGTGTTAGTGAAACTCTGCCCAGCACTCATCTTACCTTTTTGCCTCCTCTCAAGCAAATACCAGACCTTATGCAAGGGAGATTACAAAATTTGTGCCTGAAATAACCTTGAGGATTTGGTTGTAAATCCCATTTCTGGTACTCTTTACTGAACCTCCATAACTACAGCAGCAATCTGGGCAGGAGCCTCTTTCTAGGACTACTGACGGATGTCCTAAATTAGAAAAGATACACTGGACTTCCAAATAAAAGAAACCTAACTGGGTTTCCTAGAAATCTGGAGGGTTCCCCCATGGAAGCACAGAAAGGATTACCAACTCCTCAGAAGAGGGGCAGTGTGTTCCATTCTGTCCTAGCACCGCAGGAGGAAAATAAGAAAGGAAAGATGGCCCCACTGAGGACAAGTGGAGTTTTGTTTAGAAATGGTCTTCAGGAGATGGCAAGGGGAAATAACAGTGATATCTAGTTTTCAACAGAAAATGGAAGGAGAGAAGAAACTTATATGTTATTACTATTTTGTAACTACAAAAATAGCTAGCAATCAGAATAAGAACAATGTGCAGAGGAGATGGAAACAGAAGTTGCACATAAAATTCTTTTTTGAGATAATGTAAAGCTGTAAGAAATTTCATCTCAAGACGAAGGTGTACATAGAGAGATGAGAAATTACAGCAAAATTAAAAGATAGATTAAGGAAAAGTATTCTAAGGAAAAATGCAGACATGGAAGTGCACCAAAAGAAAAGGCAGATGGCAAAACAGGGTGGAAAGCATAACAAGAAGGAAAAGCATGGACTAAAAGGAGATGAGATACAGATTGAGTGACTGACTATCCTAACAGCTGAAGTTTGATGCCATCTTTTTTGTGTCACAAGTGTAAATACACTGGCCTTCACTTACATGTACATCTCTGGACATATATTGGCAGATGACATTTAATGCTGGCAAATTCAGCCTGGGAGGATTTTCTGAATGAGGAAGAACCGGTGTCTCAGGTTTAAGCTACTCCCACTTATCTCTCTGCTTAGGTCACATGCGGTGCACAACATGTATTTCTGCAATGTAATTATTTTTGCTACTCCAAATGGGATAGAAGATACAAATCTTAATCAGAATGTAAAACAGATTATGGTTGTTTCAAGCTTCCACCCTGATCCCAGAACTCAAACAGAGGCCAAGGTGGGGCAGCCAATATTAAAAACAGATAAAGGACATACTGGGATTCAGGGATGGTGCTGTGTTTTCACTGTGCAGCTTCTCTGCCATCAGCTCTTGCCTCATTGCTGAGGGTGAATGAATGCAAGCCTGTTTTCTTGGTTTCCAGCCCCAGTCTTGTGCCTGGGGAGGACGCTGTGCTGCTTAAAACATTTACCGAGGGTCAGCAGCAATTCCCTGCTCTGCTGCCAACTACTTGTGCAACCGCGGGCGAATCACTTTGCCTCCCTGGGTCTCAGATCTGAGGCAGCACATCCAACCACCTGCTATGGGAGCGAATGTGTTAAAGCTTCTCAAACACAGGGCTAAGGGGGAGCCAAGTGCATTTGGCCTCATCCTGGCTAAGACCTCTCGGCTCCCAGTGGCACTGGAAGGTGTTGAGGCAAGTGAAAAGGTAGCGGAAAAGCCTAGTTTTCAGCTACTGAAATGTCAGGGGCGATGACTCAGGGTTAGAGGAGCCCACTTGGACGCACAGCTGTGCAAACTGCTTCACTAACCTTTGCAATGTCCCTCGCTGTGCCCTTGACTTTCTCGAGCTCAGCTGCATCTCTGTTGTTCCAGCAACACCTCTGCTTAACGCCAAGCTGGGCCTGGTGCTTTGTTAGGTCTCTCCTTGGCACCAGTGCCAGCTACGCTCTGCTTTCCTCTTATCTGGCCTCCTTGCTTCACCTTTTCTCTATCACCCACATTATTATCCTGCAGATATATTACCTTGGGATCAAAACAATCCCTCTCCACACATATGTAAATTCTAAATTAACGCATCGTTAATCTAGGAAGCGGGCAGCTTTCCATATTAGCCAGCAATCTGCTCCAGCATTGTGGTTCAAAGAGGAGCCCTTTGCCCTCGGCCCCCCTGGTTGGGGAGCCCTGCGCTGTGTCGGATGCCTGTCTCCCAGTGACCATCCCGACCCTGCTGTACCGGACTGCCAGTGCTCCCACACAGTCACAGGTGACCAACGCAGGTTGCTGCCGTTTAGTGGGATGTGATGGGGAAATTTGGTAAAATCACCCGCTCTGGGCACCGCAGTTTTACCTGGTGACCCTGGTTATCCACTTTCAGATGCCTTCTTGCACTGGAAGTTTTAGTGCAACTAAACTGAACATAATATCATGGCGTGAGCATTAAGTTCATCTTATTTATGTGCTCCTGTTACAGCAGAGTGTCAATTAAACTGATTGTTCACATGCATTTTCATGTGCTGCATGCTTATATATTAGCACACCTGACAGGAGAACACAAGAAGCGTATGCTCAGTGACAAATTGAAATGCAAGGGCATAAATTAGCATCTTCCTTTTAAAAAAGCCTGCTTTATTAACATGCGTTTTGTTCAAAACTGAATGGAGAAATTCAGGCATTCATGTAAAATGTAAGCAATTGAATTATCTTCAGTTTTCCTTGGTAGCGATTGAGGAACTGGTGTTGTTTTCAATGTATTTCACAACTGGTTGCCTTGAGAAACTGCTTACTGGTATGTAATGTTTACCATTAACTGAGAAAATGATCTGGTGCCTGAATACAGAATTAGCAAAAGGGTGTTTATTGTCTACTTGCTCTCTTCCCTACTATTTGAAAAGGCATGCACGAAATAGACTGAGTAATGGTCTGGTAAAGTGCTATTTTAATTGTCAGCCACTAGTGAGTGCTCTTGAATAGTTTTTCAAGGCAGAGAGTCCTTGAACCTCCCCCCCCTGAACTGCAAAGTCTGAATCTCTGGTTTGAATTTGTTGGAAGCAGGAGAAAGAATGCGATTTATAAGGGGGAAATGCGGTGCCACCGATGTGGAGGCGACTTCCCCGAACGAAGCGAGAAACGGGGCTGCAGCAGTGGATGGACTGGCAGGGACTTGGCTTTATTAGTGAGTGGGATTAAAAATAAAATATTGTGCCGACAATCCCTGCAGCTTGCAGTCGCTTTTATTTCTGTCCACTGATAATCCTGCTTTAAAGCATCTGTGGCTTTGTCAGGAGTTTCTATTTCAGCCTACTTGTACCTGCTGCTACTTGCTGTGTCGTGTGTGTGCTGGCCTGCAAATTTAGACGCTTACACAGGCTAAATAAACAGCAAATGCTCGGTGTTAGCCTTGGCTGAAGTCTGAGCCTTGCACAAACAAATGTAGTTATAGCTGGCTGAAAAGGTAATGATTTATTTAGCTTTGGAAGGAACAAGTTGTAAATTACGGATATACACAACTAAAGTTTTTGACCTGCAACTTCACCAAGTGAATATTTTTATCTTGACTGAGGCTTGGTACGGTCCTAATAACAAAATGAAGACTTGGTATTTACATGTTTGCACAGAGGCTGAGATATTAATTAATTGAAGAGAGACAATGGAGACCTCTAGCAGTGTGTGGTAATGTTTATGCACCCAGCAATGCCAGTTTAGAGGATGCATGAAGCATCACTGGATGTGCTAAACTGTTCCTTCTCTTATGGGGTAAAAAAAAGTCAGTAAAACTGAGTGGTTCAGATATCCAAGTTACTTCAAAAATTCTGCTTAAAAGAAACAAGCCCTTTTGCTTTTCTTAGTTAGTCATCACCAGTTATCTCCAGCACTCATTTTCCCCCACCCCCTCACCCTGCACAATTCATACTCATTGTAATTAATATTATGGCCTTTTTAGCAAAGGGAGACCTCTACATTTTATGCTACATTGCACAAGCAATTGAAAGTTGCAGATGAAAAAAACCCAAGCACCAAATGTTTAGCAGGTTTTTATTCTATTTTAAATGAGCAACCTATTTAAATCAATTATCAGCTTAAAATGAGCAGCCTGATCTAATTAGTGTTAGCCCCTGGTGGGTTAATGAATGAAAGGGAGGTGCTGGGCAGATGTGCTTTCCCCCAGGATATTCTTCTACTGACCACATTGACACAGAATCCTTCTAGGTGGGAGAATTTTATCAAACAAAATTGCTGGAAACAAGAACTATAAGATGTAGAATTATTAATTCTATTAGCAGAACAATGTGTTAGATGGCTTTGGGGTCTTCGCTTCAGTTGCATGTGTGGCTTTGCCAGCCTTTTTAAGACAGGATTTGTTAGTGTGAGATAAGTCATTACAAATCCCAAATAAATTACTTTTAGAATTAGCATGTGATTTCATTTCTGTAGGACACAAGAATTAGACAGACTTAGGGAAAATACCAACTAAAATCTTCAAAAAACTTGGTAAATAAGCATAGATCAGCTCACGCCCATACGTCCTGGTCCTCTCTCCCAGTTCTCAGATCCCCAATTACTTAAACATAACATCTTCTGAGCATTATTATGTAGCCAATTAGTAAGTTTAATATAGTACATGCAAACAGAAAATATGATAAGTATCATCAAGTGTGGCAAAGGGAGAAAATGATGCTGTTAATGAATTTTCTTCTCCCTTTGATGCATTTGCTGACTGCTCCACTGTGAGTGCACAGATGTTTGCATTTTTGGAAGATGAACTAAATGCTAAGTTGCTGGTAAATATTACAACTTGTTACTGTGTAGGACTTCTAGGTTTGTTTTTCTGGATATGACTCTTAAAGTGGGTCCCGTTGCTTTCCCTTCTGTCCCTATGGTTTTCCCTGCCTGTGTTGGTCCACAAAGACCATCAGGTCACACCATGAAATGCAAGGTTGTCCCCAGGAGCCTGTCTGCTGCTCTCTCCACCAGGAGTTGTGTCCTCCGCCATGGAAACTGACTGCTGGCTTGCCTTTCACTTTTAGCAATGTAATACTGGTTTTACAGATCCCCATCAGTCTGCTCAGAAATACATTTATATAGACACGAGAGACTATGAAATTTGTAAATATTCTCAAATCGCAACAAAAATACATTGACATGTTGACACTTGTATATTTTTCCTGGATCCTCAGCCTCTGCAAGATGAATAATCAATTCTTCCTAAATTTCTCTATTGAACTGGGACAAATAAACAGAAGTTGATGAATTATAACACTATTGAACAAACACTGGAGTGTTTGATGGTAAAGAGTCTGCTTTAAATGTAGAAAAACTCCCTTGTTGCTGTTTTGAAACATTTTGAATGTTTTGAAAGAGTCCACACAGTGTATTAAGTGCAATGGTCTGGTGCTTATGGGACACTGAGGGTTCGGCGAAAATAAAGGGTTTACTAGAGAACTTTTTCGTCGCTTTGCTCGGTGGTATGCACACATGTCTGTCAGAAAAGGTCAAAAGGATTTTTAAAAGATGGGTGTGAAGACGTCCTTTTAAAATCTCCAAATAAGTGCATCAGCAGATGTATAAAAAAGCGACTACTCAGAAGCAGCTGCTGACCCACTTGCTCTTCCCGGGCTTTCTATTTCTTTTTTTGCTTCCATATTACAGATGCTTTTCTGAAATTTCAAATCTTAAGCCTTTGTAATTATAGGGTAAAAGTTTTCATTAGTACAGAAGAGCTTCTAAACATGCCAAATACGCATAACTACGCAATATTTATCTAGATGTTTTAATGTGAAAGGTTTAAAACATTTGTTCAGTGACATTGGCATGTTTTGAAAAGGCTAAATAAACTGCTGAGTGTGTCATTTGAAGATTACATGAGAAGCATGTTTTGGGTTTTTTAAATCAAATGCTAGCTTTAAGCTTTTTGAGGAGAATATCTACTGCCTTTTGGGGAGAGAAACCAAGAAAAATAACTTCTGAGGGTTTTTTTTCCTTTTGAAAGTGAAATTAGAACCCAATAGATAATCATAGTTGCACTATGAGTTATTACAATGATTTATTCAATTAACCTCTTGAATATAAGCCCTATCATTAAATAACCTAAATTTGAGTGCAACAATTACAACTTTTGCTAACTGGAAGCAGTGTAAGTATTAAGTGTTTAAATATACCAATATAGGAGCATGATAATTTTTAAACATAATTACCTCTTTTATTATATTTTGATTAGATTAAAATTAATGCATTATTAAGCCATGGTATGTTCTACCATCTAGACCTCTGTATAGACAAAGATAGGAGTTCCCCCCCCGCACACACCCTTTTCTCAGGTCTAAATTAATTAAATTCCCTTTAATTATAATTTACTAAAAAGCTCCGCTTTTACCACTATTATGTCTTTTGAACTTTGAAATTCAAAAAAAAAAAAAAAAAAAAGAAACCAAACCCTTAAAATGGTCTTTTGCAGGAGAACTGAACTGTCAGCGAATTCAGGCAAAATTAATTATTTCAGCTTGATAAACCTTTTCATCTATTTGACTCCTTATACAGAAAAGCCAATTAATAATGTCAAACATGCTTTGCCTCCGGGGACCGGCGGGTTGTAATGAGTGTGTTTACTGCGGAGTGGCTATAGCAGAAAGAGCCGTGTGTAGCGGCGCTCTAATCGCGCCACACCTGTCAAGCTGAGTCTCATTATCTGTGTACCGAGGGCAAACCTCATTTTGTCAGGAGTGGTTTTCGAAGAACTAACAACTGCCTGGGGAAGCATACAGGACTGTCGGCCAGTAGACGAGTCACTTAATTACCAATCAGAGCAGCAGAAGTGAATTCCTAATGTTCTTGAGTACCGACCCAGCTAATCACCGGGATGTCCGTCTCACCTTATCAGGGTGCCCGGACCAACCATTCATTTTCAGCATGAAGCTAATTCACTGCTTTTCTCTGTGCTTTAATAGGCCAGGATGGATGATGCTGCTCGGTACACAGCTATTCATCAAACGCACGTTATCGCGCCAGTGTAACTGATCTGATTGCCTCTTCCCCCTTCCGATTGTGAGCTGATAACGGGGTGGCTCTCGGCGAGGGGACGGCCACCTCTGGGATGACCTCGGATCTCCCTCTGAAATGCGCGTGCACACGTGGAAATGTAGCTCCATAAGATGAACGAAGGTCTGACCTTGGAGTGGATTATATTTTGAAAGCCATGTATACACATTACCTAAGCCCTCAGAACTTCCCTGTGGGATAAATAGTATTATCCTTACTTTACATATTGGCAATGGAGACAAACTTCTGGTCTGTGACAAACAGATTTAGCTCTCCACGGAGAGCTGGAGGAGTGCGCTGTCCTTGGGGGAGCTCCTGAAGGACACCGTCCTGCTGTGGTGCCTCTGCTAAGTCCAGAGCTGCGGTATCTCCACGCTCTCTGGACCCTGGGAGCATCTCTTCAGCACTGCAGCTTAGCCTGTTCACATCTAAAACAAGTGGGAGTTAGGAGATGCAAAAGGCTTTTTTTTTTTTTTTTCTTTCCAGGAGCTGAGCATGTCAGGCTCTCCCTGAGCACGCTTGGAGCAGTTTCAGTTCAAATGTGCAGCGTCCTGGGGTGCAGGCAGGTGCCAGTTCCCCGTTTAGGTGAGCCTCCTCACGGCTTGCGCTGGGTTTCTTGGATAATCAAGGGCTGCAGGAAGGGGCTGGTGAAAGCATTAGAATTGGAGAGTTTCCAGCGCAGACTACCAGACTATACTGCATTTCCTTACTGCCATGTATTTTTAGCAGTACTGCTCTCTGCACAGAACA
Organism: Chlamydotis macqueenii; assembly: GCF_036417535.1. Taxonomy (NCBI): domain Eukaryota; kingdom Metazoa; phylum Chordata; class Aves; order Otidiformes; family Otididae; genus Chlamydotis; species Chlamydotis macqueenii. Next base: position 9,909,036 of record NC_141561.1, read on the forward strand.
TGCTGCTGTTTTAGGAAGTGGATTCTTTCTTACTCTATTTGCAGACGACAAATGATAGGCAAAAATTGCAATGCAGGAAGGTTTTGCTTAGCATATGCTAAACTAGCTGGTGTGAGACTATTCTGAAATTCTGGAGTGCTAATAGTTACAGGAAAATCCAAAGTGACTGCCTGCCAAGAGAGATTTTGCACTTTATTTATTGCAGAATAGCTGCAGAAGTCAAAAGGTCAGTTTATCGGCTATGTAAAAAGAGCAAAAAGCTCCATAAACACTAAAAAATAAAATAAGAACTTCCTTCTCCTCCCCAGCAAAGCCACCACCAAAAAATAATAGAACAGATTTATGAGACAGTTCTGTTTGACGACATCTCAGCTTCTTCATGCCTGATGGTTGGGGGTGTGGGGGGCATTTGACAGCAAACATCCAGTGTATTCTCTGGACTTCATGTATGGGACCACAGCTTGAGTGATGCTGGGTGGGTTTGGGTTGGGTTTTCTTTTTCTAATTTTTATTTTGTATTGTAATAGTGAATTATTATGTTCTGAAATGACAGCTGCACTCACAAGCCACCAGTGTTAAGCCACATATTCTGTGTGGTTAAGCAAAGTCTCCAATTTTAGCCAAATTAATGCAAGTTCACAAAATAAGAGGTAGGTGAAAGGGGAAAGAGGAAAGGTGGAGGGAAACCCAACTACCCAAACATCTGTGTCTTGATGTCAGACAGCCATATGCAAGAAAAATCCATTTCCCATGTGCCACAGCTTATCCACAGGGGAGGAGATTATGGCAGTCAAATGAAAACAAGTGCAGACACTGTCAACATAAAAATGTCCCCAGAGCAGGCTGGGAGCAGGAGGAGCTGGGACCAGGTCAGCACAATTATATCCATGTGGATTCCTGTTCTCCACTGAACTATCATGGTTTCAACAAGCTAGTGCAGCACTGGAGACTCGCTGCCTGGACAGGAGAGTTGTGCAGCCACATGGCTTCTCTCAGTATTTGGTTCTCGGGACACACATCAAACCAACTGGATGTTTGTTGTAGAAGCTACCAGGAAATGGCGGCTACAGACCGCTCTTAAAATGTTCCTGTCTCGCCCTGCATTTCCTTTCTTAGGGTGCAGTCTAGCAAAGCAGTTAAACATGCTGAAGTCAAACTTCCTACCAGTATGTCTGTGCACAGAGTACGATCTAGTATTTCACCTCAATTTAAGGCAACATTTGCTAACTTGCTGATAGGGTTTTACACAGCCAAAATTAGTGGAAAGCAGGAGGAGGAATAAAAGCAATGAGCAGGGAAAACGAGGGCCTGGAATAGCTGGTAAAACAGAAATGAACCTTGTAGCAGAGGTAAAAACAGATGCTTTATATTGATTGTTCATCCTCAGTCTTCTCGTCTGACTTTCAAGCTGTGATGTTACTCCAGCTTTATTATTTTTGTTTTCTTCTCTCGACTTGCGATGCAGATGAAAGTTTAGACTGTCCTGATTACTCTATTCCCAGGCCAAGTACAGCCTGACCTCTCTCTTTAACGCAGTAAGTGGCCTTCATCTTCCCCTTATGCAGGCAAAGGGTGAAGAAGAGGTCAGCAGCCCTGATAATTGCATCTTGGACCTCTTTGTTGGTATGGTCATATGATCTTTTGTTTTCTGTTTTATGACTGACAAGTCCTCAAAAACCTTCTGGCAACACTCAACTTATGCAAAATTGATAATTTTAGCTGGGGAAAACTTTCAGTATTGCTAGTCTTTCAGATTATCAGTGGGAAGAAATCTTATAAAATGTATCATTTCTAATCCAGCTGACCCACATCTGAAAATCTAAATGCATTGAATTGAAATATTGAATTGGAAGTAGTTAGATTCAGTCAAGTATCTGTGTGAGCCATAGTAGTATTTTGAGGCAGATGTGGTTTGGATGCTTCATGCCCCTGTGCTCTTTATGGGCCATTACTATCAGTGTTTTTTCTTTTGACCTAACATGTGATAGGCACTGTGGGGTCTCTCGGGAAAGTGGCTTACTGAAGAGAGAGCGGTGGGAGGGATATCAAGCTGTAACACTCAGGAGGCAATGAGTAGGTTTGGCTTGGCTCGCATTGCAATGCTTTGTTTCAAAAGCACGATCCCTGTGTCCTTTCTTTTTCCCTCCTCTCTTTGCTCCAAGGAAGAAACAGTTCGGCTGTTTCCAAGGTTAAAAATTCTCACTCTTTTTACTTTAAAAAATTTGTACTGGATGTAGACTTTGCGTCTCCATAATAGTAGCTGAATCTAGAGATGGTGGTTGAAATTTCCAGGTTGAACTTGGTCTTCTTTTCAATGCTATCAGTTGTTAATGTCTTTTTTGACTTTCGAGGGCTTAGGAAATTGAGATGTAGGGGATTTGTAAACAGTACATCTTAAATTCTTTCACAACGTACGATCTCTGTGATTGGTGATTGCCATACCAAAAGTATCTAGCACAAAATGTGTTAAGAACCAAAGGAAGGACAGAGGAGTAAGAAAAGAGGTAAGATTTGACCAAACTGTCTTAAATTTCAAACACTTGGACTTATTTTTCTCATCCTTTCAAGACCTTGAGGGAAGTAGTTCTTGAGGTTTAACAGAAAGAAGTGACTGATCATTCTCTCCATAGCAGGCAGACCTCAAGTCATAAACAATATCCTAAAAGCAGCTTCACCCATGTATAAGAAAAAGAACTGTTGCCTTTGTCATGCAGCCCAGAATTGTGTTTGGTTTTCTTTTTGGTTGCTGGATTTTCCCTTAACCGCACACTTAATGTGATGTGCATTATCACTCCCTGATCTCATTACCTATTTCCTTGAACTTGCATGTTGCTCAAACCAACTTAGAGGGAAGAATGCCATTAAATGAGTTAGTAATTCAATTCCAGCAATAACTTCATGTATTTGTCCGGGTTTTCTGAATGTCTTTATGAGAGCTTAGACAGTTCTGTGCTCACGTTACCTATTGAGAGTGCCTGGATTTTTTGTTGGGTTTTGGTTTTTGTTGTTGTTGTTGTTTTTTCACAAGAGCTCATTCATATATGGAATTCAAGCCAAGGACTGGTCTAGTTGAAGATGTCCCTGCTTATTACAGGGGAGGATGGACTAGATGACCTTGAAGGTCCCTTCCAACCCAAACTTTTCTATGAATCTATGACTGTTCTGCTCTGAGCAGTGGCTTGGTGGTAGAAGGCTAGAGCTTTCTGGGAAGAGTAGGCTTCCCACCCATGTTGCTGCACCTGTGCACAATAAACCTGAAACCTCTTGGAAACCCTGGGCTGCCTGCTTGCTGTATATATAATCAGTTGGCCTGATCCTTCCTCAAAATACTGGTTTTAAGTTCCTAAAGTGCCTAACTGTGGTTGCGCTATACCATGTGTACAAAGTAGGCATGCTGGAAAGTATGTAGCTCTACTCTGACATGGCTGCTTTTGAACACACTTCTAAATACAGAGAAAAATAAGGTGCTTTTCAAAAATACTATGGTCTGTAATGCTAAATATAGGCAGAATCATAACAGAGAGACGGTTCTATAGGTTTTGCCAAGCTTACTGGCTTAAATAATTCTCTTGTTTTATACTTAATGACTGCCAGGCATGCTTCATGACACAAAAAGTAATTTTGAAAAGGAGACTTTTAAATTCAATTTTTTTTTTAATCCAGAAATCGACAGACTATCAAAACATCCACAGTATCTTATTCTTTCAAATATGTGACACAGTCTTTTTTTTTTTTTTTATTTTAGAGATGCCATTGTGGCATTCAGGTGCACTGTAGCTCAAAAAAAACCAAAAAAAGCTTGAGTCCTTCTGAAGTGTTGGAATTAAGGATAGCTGCTAATTTGTGGGCACTCTGAAAAAAAAGCTGTAACCCTGGAACAATCACAGTTTTAATGTAAGAGGCAGAAAGGCAGATCTCAGATGTATAAATAAACACTGACCCATTTGGATCCCTGTTGCTTGAAAACAGATCAACCTATTAAAATGCATATGGAGAAAAGGGAAATTGGCTCCTAGGCATAACCGTGCACGTGCCAAGTTCCAATGTGAAGTGAATTTTCATTATGAAGTTGTTCTTTGTTAAATGACGCCAAACCTAGAGGTTTATCTAATGGAAACAATACCAGACTTGAATAAATTCAGGAGTGGGTGCCATCCTAGCAGAAAGCCAGGTTTTTACTATAGCTCTTTATGTGCAGAGCATAAATCACTCCTCTCAAGGAGCATGTGTCCTCTTGTCCCAGTGGGATGCTCTGTGAAAAATGGCTTGCTTGCTCCCGAGGCAGCATGGTTAAAGCATCTCGCTAGTGTCCCAGAGATGTGTGCTTCAGCCTTGAGACAGCCCCTGGCAGGGGGCCAGCGCGCCTCGTAAATGGGTCTCTGTCCAGTGTCAGGAGTCGGCAGCAGGCAGACACTGAGGCAAGACACAATGCTCTCTTGTGCACCACCGGCTACAAGAAGCCACTGGACTTCAACTGCCTCTTGGGCCTGCTAGCCCTCCGTCAACCACAGTTATGTTCTCCATTAAAGAACAAAAATTTGTGAAGTCTCTCAATGGTATTGGGTTTCCAGAAGCACAAAGAATACCCACAAGGCACTTCCAGAGATCCTTAAGTGTGGTTATAGCTCCAGGTGGCTCCTCCCACGGAACCTCAATCCTGCTGAAATCAGAGCGCTTTTTATGTAGAAGAATGGTTGAAATGAGCTTTTGGTGTCATGCAGCCTCTTTCCATCTGACTGGAAAATGGTCTGTTGTGCAGTGAGCCACCTAACCCATACTCAGTTTAATCCAACTTGTATATGAGCTGTATGTGTTGACTTACATAGCAAAGAGCTACATCATTGTTTCTTTAGCTTAAAACAAGCACCACTTAAACCTATACATTGAATCCTACTTTTCCTTTTTTTTTTTTTGAAAAAACTCAATAGCTTGACTCTACATGAGATGTTTTTGTTGCAGAGACAGAAATGACTTTGTTTCAGGTGCACTTCTCTTGCCTTTTTTAGAAGCAAGTCCAAGCACATCAAAGCCTACTAAAGGTATCTGTCCAGTGCAGGAGGGGAAGAGAAACCCAAAATCCAGATGAACTGTGAGCTGTAAGCAAGATTAAATGATTGTGAATGATGAAGATTGTTTCTGTTTACTATGTGTTCCATCATAAAGCTTTATGGAAAACATTCCAGGAGCGGGATGGGTGAACAAGATATTCCTAACATGAGTACTGCAGGTTCAAAAGTTCAGCTTTAGTATGAACATTGCAGATTTTTTTTCACGCACAAAGAGCAAACAGATACTTCTTTCTTATTGCGTGTAAAATGTGCTCAGCAGCCTGTCTGCATGGGTTCTTGGTCTGTCCTTCCTTCTGCTCAGAGAGCAAATGGCTGCTAATCATTAAGCACAGGAAAGATTTTGAAAGAGAAATGTCTCCTCTACAAAGGTAAGAAGGAAGGAAAGAGGGTAAAGTTCATAGCCTACACAGGAAAAAACCTTCCTGAGGTGCCAAATGGCCACACTGGATCTACCTCTGATACCTTTAAAGGGTCACATCAAGAAAGTGTCAGAAAAAAACCCATTAATTTCTCATTTGGATTAATGCAAATATGGGGCAGCACCAGTTTAAAAAGACATTTGAGTACTTAACAATGGAATTAGATTCTCTGTCTTAGAAGCTGTATTAAATCCTCATGAGCACGTATCTGTATTTCTGAGTTAACGTCTCTGCATTAACCTGGCCCCAAAGGCTAGCCAGTGCAATGCTCTTGTGTCGTGGTGGCTGAACTACGACATCTTGAAAGACTGCCTCTGATGCTGCATGTTGGTATTGTATATAGTTTATCTAAACAGACATTTTCCACTTACTTGATAAATTTGTAAATCAAGGACAGGCTGAAGAAGTAATCTAAATATACATTTTCAAAATTACGAGAAACTTTTTGTGTACTTCCAATTCTTCCACCTTGAGGCTCAGATAAGCCAGATTTTTTGGGGAGTATCAAATTTGTGGGGCCTTTGTCTTTTTCTTGGTTGGTGACTTGAGGGTTTCAGTATGGTAACAGGGATCACAAACCACTTGTGGAAACGCAAGACTTTGGTGCAGTCAAACAGCAGCCACCTGTTCCAGTGTAATTTTTTCTTTCTTGTGCAAGCTGAAGTCTTTCCTGGAGCTGGGGATGAGCAAGATGAGAGAGGAAAAAAAAGGTGGTTTGATTTTGTTTTTGTTTTGGTTTTTAAATAATCCTTGGGGAATGCAGGTAAAAGTCTGGTTTCAAATTAAAGGAAAAAGTTGATATGCTTAAAATAAATTCTTTCAAGATGGGTAAATCCACAAAATATACAGAAATGTCCAGAAATATGAGAGAAGGGGAGCACTTAATGAATGACCGGGAATTGCACTTTTACGTATCTTTTGCATGTTTTCTATTATGTAAGAAACATATGGGAACAAGACCAAAATTTCTTATGAATCTAGCCCATAAAATCTAATCCTGGTGATCATTTATCAAGAGACATTTTTTATGGAACAACATAGCAGACCTGGATGAACTGTCCTTCCAGTGCTTCATGCTCTGCGCTTTCATGTTAACAAAGAGAAGGATTGTTACAAAATAAACAAATCTCCTAATGAATACAAACTATTCTTGACTGTGCTGGTAACAAATAGGCCAAGGTTAAAGAGCTAAATAAAACACCTTGCCCTGAAATGCAGTAACAACAATTGTGACTTATCATGATCCATTAGACAGAGCTGCTCTTTTCTCTTTGGGGAATTTGGGGAAAAGATCAGTTTTGCCCTCTCAGAGCGGTACCACTGCTACAGCCACTCCTTTCCTTGCTGGCATGATAAATTAGCTCATGTAGGCAAGAGACCACTTTTGGCGTTCATTATCACTATTACAAGTCCACTCCTGCTTCTTGCTCTGGGGAAGCCCAAAGAACAGTGTGCAATAGATTCTGTGAAGAGTAACAGGAAAGAGGCAGGCAAGGACTGTTAGGGTGTCTTCAAGTTTGTAGTTATTTGATATATAGTTTTGGGAGACATCAGTCTTGAAGGACAGAGCATTGTGTGTATAAACCTGTGTACAGGAAGCTTTAAAACCCATTTTTTTTTTTACAGTGAAAAGAAATGAGTAGTTAGTTGTACTGAGGGCAGTTCTGTTCAGGAACCATCCAAAGCACATGATCCCGGTCCTGCATTCTGATGGTATTTTCTGCTGATTTGACTGGGACTTTGAACAGGAAAAAAAAAGGTGTACGTTGCTTACATGTTTGAGAAGAACTGGAGTAGCAATACTGATGTTACTGCAGTCACAAGTGGTGTATTTCTCTCCAGTTAGTCTATGAGCCGTGTGTATGGTCTGCTGTAGCAGCTAAAGGCATAGCGAATATTTGTCATAGGAGCAGCTGGATCCTACAAACAGGATTTTTTGCTTTGCCTGTGGCTCTCTTCAGTGTTTTGGGCTTCGAAGATGGATTATTTTCCCAGATCTGCCACAGACTCATGCTGTATAGCGGGCAGAGATGGCTGTCTCCACAGGGGCATCACCATGGGTGACACAGGGGCACATGGCACACAAGCAGAGCTAAAACACCCCTAATCTCCTTCTAGTGATAAGCATGAGCCTGACTGCACATAATCTGTAGGTGCTTCAAATCCTTATCTTTGACTAGATATGATAATTTCCCTCCTTTCCTACTCTCTGACTGTCATGTCTATTTAGCCTGGAAATTCCTTAGGACAGCTTGTGTCCCTTGAGGTATTTGTATCTTGCATAGTTATCCCTGAGATTAGCAAAGGTGTTTGGGTGCTTTTAAAAGAAGATGACAGTGAATGTCTCTCTTCCTATCAATACCTCCTATCTATACTGGGCCTGAGGTAATCAAGCATTAACACTAGGCAGCCCTGTCCTGACTATTTTGTGTTCATTTTCTTTATTAAGTTTCACAACTTATTCTTTGTTCTGGTCAGCAGCCATGAAACCAAATAGCTGCTTTCAGCACGATGACCCTTTCCTTTTGCTGTTGTCATGAACTGACTGTAGTCAAGCATGCTTGACTATATCACTTTTTAATTTACAAGGTGCTCTAGGAATCGTCAGAGAAAACATGCCATAGAAAGAGATATCGTAATGGTGATGACATGATTATGAAAATTTGGCTTTGTGAATTGCTGTTAGCAAGTTACAGGACGAAAGGGAAATAACTTTGGAATTACATGAAATTTGAGACAAGAAATTGTAGTTCTACTAGAAAGCTGTGTTGTACTGTGGTAGATTCCATTCAATGAACTTTTAGAAAGAAGAAAAGTCATATTAACCCATTTCAGTTTCTGGGTATAATATATCATTTTAGTTAATACTTTTAGCGTTTCAAGGTGCCATTCTGGAATACAATGATCTATGGTATTAATCAATTTCAACCTCTTTCATTATAAATTAAGAATAGTACCCCCCAAAACCTCTCAAATAAAATTTGCCATTTGAAATAATAAAAGTAAAGTGTGTCATTATGACAGACAGTATTTTATGTCACCTTTTCTGATTCTCCCAGCTGTGGTACTGCTGTCATTGTTATTAAAACAGATGGCATGAAAACAAAACAGAAATAGAGAAGTTGTAAGGTGTGTATAACAATAAAACACCTGAAGTGTTTTCTACCTTGTCTGGAGGATTCACTTGTAAAAAGTAATGAAGACCAGCACACTGTCCTGCAAATATTTTGCAAATCACTCATACTGTTTGGTAACTTCAGGTATCTCAGAATATGACTGCACAGCCTGTGTACCCAGGTCTTCCTTGCTGATGACTCTAGTCAGAGAGTTTCCTTGTGCACCATGCTTAACTGTGTTTATCTAAATTTTTGCTCCACTCCAGCACTTGCACTGTAAGCTCTTTGTGGCCAATTTCTATTATGTATTTCTACAGTCTTTCAGGGATATTTTCAGTTGAACATTTAAGCAGGAACAAGGAATACTCTTCTGTTGTGTTGAAGGCACTTGTCCTCAAAGGGTCTTGGCCCTTGAGTAGTATTTCTGCTTTTTCTGACAACTTCAGTTTATAGTTACAGATATTCACCCTGTTGTGACTCCATTTTTTCTATAACGTCCTTTTTCACTAAGATTTCACCTCTAATGTTTGCTCACTGCTCGCAAGAAGGATAATCCAACCCCCACTAACATATGAACAAACCTCACTTGGGTCTTGTGCTTCCAGCTGGATAATGTGGCTTTCGGTAGTAAAGAGTGGTAAAGTAACAAAGAATGTAATCTTTTACAGAAGATGCCTGGTCCTCTCCACTTGCCATTCCATGTTCTGAAACGAGTTTGAAACCTTTCAGAAAATGGCTGGAAAATAGCTTCTCCAGCGGTCGTCACATCTAACTGCAGAAGACTCAAGTCCAAGTTGAGCCATCCATACAGGAGACCTTTTCTCTTCCCTTTTGGTGCTCAGATTGGAGCACAAAAGGAACACAAATCTCTCTTTAATTTTCTGGAAAAGCTCCAGTTGTCACCCCATTTCTGTGTTTCCCTGAAAAATCCATTGATTGCTTGAAATCATGATAATCTGCATTCACTTCACGTCCTCTGTGGTGTCTGGATAATTGGGACTGAACTCTAAAATGCATTTCTTATTAGCCCTTTCATTTTAATGGAGAGCAGAGGCAGAAAAGTACCTTGAGTTTTAACCCTGCAATCTAGAGAAGTTTGTGTTTTTTCCACAATCTTATTCTCTTTGTCATGAAGCTAGGTTAATATTCTGCTGCTTCTCTTCTTCTTCAGAATCATAGAATCATAGAATCACATGGTTGGATGGGACCTATAAGATCATCTAGTCCAACCGTCTTAGTATGTGAATGAGGTGTCACAATTTCATTGTTCTGTGTACCATGTTCCCATATTTATAGAAATATCTGTATTTTACATACATCTTAGAAAAAAATATACAGGCACAGAATTTGAAGTATCTTATACTCTCCTAGCTTTCTGAAGTCTTTTCAGATGAAATTGTTGCCTCCGGCTTTTTGCTTAAACTCTTGTAATACAACCTGAAAACTAGAGCTGATTTGCAAAGAACCCACTCAGCGTTCTTGTATTGTCAAATTTAAATAAACAATTTAGTTCGATTACAGTTAGAAAAAATTCCAGTTCAATGCAGTTATCTTTATTTTAAATGAGATTGGCATATTATACCTTTATGCTTTTATTGTTTAATATGCTGTGGCCCTCATCACCATAGTATGGAATTGCCTCCAAAGTACTTAATAGAAATTACAACAACAACCTCTTTTTCAGTGAGGAACTGAAGCTCTGCAAATCATACTCTTTTCCTGGGTTCTTCTACAGGAAGGTCATCAACCTTCATTTCCTTCTTACGCCTCTCCTCGTCTGCCCTTGGGAGTAGCCATCTCCTTTTTGGCTTTCATTACTCTAGCCAAGGTAAATAATAGAGAGACCTTGTTATTAATGTTCTCGTTTAAAAATCTATTATAGTATTTAGAATGATGAGGTCTGACTCTAAGTCAAGGGAAGATTAATTACATGACACTAGTGAAAACGGGATGTGACAGTCTTTGGACAGATATGACTAACCGTCCCAATAAATCTGAGCTTGCACAATTGCCATAGTAAAGTGTGCGCCGTGTGCCAGCATTCAAAATCTTCCTCTGTACTCATAAGCAGTTACCAGGATGTCACTTAATTATCTCTTTGAGGCAGGCCCTACAGCAAGAGGAAAAGTATTTCTTAATATACCTTCCCAGGGACAGGGGTGCAAGGAACATCTCCATGAAAAAAAAAAACATACTGTTAACTCAACTTTCTCTTTTTCATTCCCTTCCTTTTCATTTTGGTACCAAGAGGAAAATGTGGGAATGATACTGGCTTGCAATCCTAATTGGCAAGGAAGTTATGCCGCTTACTACCCAGGTACTGCCCTTGCTGTGCTGTCTCCTCATTTTTTAGTACCTGTTGCTCCAAAAGCTCTCTTCTAAGCTTCTGTGGTTTTCTCACACTGGATTTTGGCCATTGGAAAAAGTTGCCACTTCCTCCTTTAGCAATCACTGATGGCCTAGTTTAAGCCCATAGGAGTTTATATGTATTTATATAGCTGTAAATAAACTCTTGGTTTATGCAGTCTGTGAAAAGCTATCAGCTGGGTCAGCACATAGCAGCATGTGGAGCAGCAACAACAGCTTCCATGCAGCTAATGCCAGGGGACCTTACCCCCAAACTCCTCCAGCAATCTGTCTAAAAATGCCTGTTAAAAATCGCTTCACCTAAGCTTCTTGCTCTTATTTAGCTGCTAGGTGGGATACAAACAATTTGCGTGGCTGAGCAGGTGGACATGAAGGATGATGAGAAGGGAAGAGGTGTGCACCCACTGCCCGTGGATGGGAAGCTTTCCTCACAGCCATCAGACCCATTTGCGTGTGCTCCTTAGCGTACTTCCCACCACCCACGCCACATCCTCGGACTCCTCACTCTGCAGATGCTGGCTTCTTTCACTTCAGTTGTGCTGAATTTCAAATTAACCTCTGCATGGCCACACTCTGACTCCAGCAGCAGAAACATTCACCATGGGGACAGGAGCAAGCAGTTTGCATGCATTTATTTCATTCCAAGAGGAGGGCATAAAGGTAAAGCAAATCACCCTGGGCAAAAAATTAAAATTAGCGTTGCTTTTGTTTTAACAACCTTAGGCAACTGGATCTCTAGGGCCACATCTTTGAGACCTGGCTCCAGCCTGCTCCCAGCTGTGCTGAGGGGCTCTGCAGGCCCCCAAGCTCTGCAGCGCCAATGTTGCTCCAGTGCAGCCTCTAATCGGGTGCCCAGCGCCAGCAGTGCACTGAGATGTGGAGAAGTTTTGTCTTCCTTGCTCAACTAAGTTTCCCCTATTGTGGCAAAGGAAAACTAACATAAACAAGATGGTTTGGAGGCAAATATCTGTCTTTTTGAAATCTGAAGTGTGTTGCTGATGACAGTGGGGAAAGATGCTGATACATATGAACCTCAAGTAACAGCTTCTGTTGGAAGGTTTTTGTTCAGCCAGATCTTGAAAGCTGTGAAAGATAAAGAATTTCAGCAAGTTACTTCTAAAATAATTTTAAATGCATGTTTGTTGGTAAAGTAAGAATTCACTGAGTGAACAACATTTTAATTCAGCAGCCATCCGTCAGCTTTCTTCTAGAAGTATTCTCTGTTTATGAACAGTATATGCACAAAATTAAAACCAAAGGAGAGGTCTCAACTATATGGGAAACTTTGCCTTTGAATGACAGGGGTTTCACTTGACGTTCCTCCTTTGAAGAATTGCCCATAGCTTTTCATCCAACTTGGATGTTATAAGAGCAGAAGGATATCAGCACATGAAGGAAGGGAGGGAGGTAGATCCCTGCCCTGCACAGTTCTAAACCTCACGTTTTAGATATTAGTTTTCTTTTCTTTTAGGTTAATACCTAAAAGCTTCACAGAATATTTATGTCTAAGAAGGGATGAACTTTCTGGTGATCACCAATGAATGAGGTAACGTTAGGTGAGCATAGTATTGCTCAATGGTAATCAAACTAGAATTTAGGGATCTCTTGACAAAATTATCTGGAAAGAACTGAATTTTCAAACAGTTTTTGAAGTAGTATATCCTTTAGCTACCAAAATTTCTCTTAGTTTCTTAGTTTTTTGGTTTGTTTTTTTTTTTTTTTTCCCCAGGTCTTGCTTGGATATTTTTTTGAGCAAATCCCAAATAGAGCAGTTGTGATTATACCATAGATATTCAGGGTGTCTGAACACTCCATGATGGCAGACAGCAGATCCCCCTTGGCCCCATCCCTTCCCTCTCCCTCCCAGATCTGTTTGCATTTAGTCTAGGTTTACCACATTATATTTCTCTGTTTGAGTACCTGGTTTCTACCTCACAGCAGGTGTCCGGACAGACCATGGGAGAGGACTGTGGCAGTCAAGAAAAGGATGAAGATTCAGAGGGACTTGCAGGATGTGTAGTGACCTACTACTTAGGGGTGTGGCTGATGCTCCAGTGCAATTTGGAACAAAGACCAAACTTGTTAGTGTAATTAAAGCTAGGTTTCAGGTTCAGCTTAAATGGCATCTGAATTGCACTCATATCTTAGTACAAATTACAAAGCAGAAAGGAACATTCTGTCTTGTATTGGCCCCCAAAACCTGAAAATGTGCCTATATTCTTTAGCTCCATCTACTGGCACAAATAAGCCTTTATGTACGTACAAATGAAAGTATTCCTGTACGAAAAGCAACAAATAAGATTCCTACAAATTGCTCATCTGGTAGATATGATTATCTTACTTTTTAACAATAATGAATTATTATTATTTTTGTAATCTCTATAGGGTGGAGTCTGTCATTTCTCAGAGGATAAGACTACACGGGATGTGTTACTAGACTACAAATGAATAATTGTGTGTGTGTGGCAATATGCAGTTATCGTTCCATGCAAGTATAATTGAAGCATCGTAAAAAAACCCCCATAATTAAGTCTTTAGCAATACCCAGGGGATGCAAGTTGTTTCTATTCCCATTTTAAAAAAAGAATGAACAAAATCTGACCAAAGAATCCTGGCTCCTAGTTGCCTCCTCTGCTAGTTATACTTCTTCCCGTGTTTGCGTGTTGAAAGAGACCATTGGATTGCTCTTTCCTGTGGTAGATTTGGGATTAGTACTGGAGGTGACTTTCTTCCTGCCCTGCGTTTCCACTGCTATTAAGTTTCTTTAAAGTCTTCGCATAAAAATTGAGTAATATTAATAGTTTTAATGAGTAGGTAAAAGTGTAAATAGATGCCTAAAGCTTAGATTTTAAAATAATTTTTAAATAAGGGAAAATGTATGTTTCATGCACAAAGCATTTTAAGATGTTCTTCCCTAGTATGCTTTTTTCAAAGGACTCAAAAAGAATGCTGGTTTGCATTTATCACTTACAGCAATTGTAGTTTTGTATCCAGACTCCTGTGGAGATTTCTTTTTCTTCACGGCTTCTGCCAGCTTTCATTTTTCATACTGCTCATATATCACTATTTAGTGTAATGGGAAAACTCTGAAGGAACAATCCTTAGTTGTAAAACAAATAAATAAAACATCCAAACCAAAATGGACTTGCCCTTATTCAGAAGGAATCATTATTTGGGAATATACTCATTTGTATAAATATACTTATAATCAAACTTTTTCCATATGACTCCAGAAGTAATTGCCTCCTTTAAAATAATAATGAAAAAGGAAACACAACATAGCGCCATAAGCAATCTCTTATTGTGGAGTGACTACAAGACACCGAGTTCTGGCATAACTTTCCATAATCATTCTCTGATGGTTGGAATTTATTTATTCAGTTTTAAATGAAGGGGTTTAGCATTTCTCAAATAACACCAAAGTACATAGGAAATATTTGTTGGATAAGAAACAAAAAGTATTTGAAGGTGTTCCACGCATTTTCAGCTAACATGATTTATACGTGTTTCTGTTTTTAATGTTGAGGGAACTTGGATTCAATAAAGTATTTGTTTTCCATGGGGAAATCCTGGTCACAGCAGTGCCTCAGTAATCCTACTTTCTGTACAATAAATGCACGGCCTCCTGTAGGAGGTTGGGCAGAATGGGATTCTGGCCTGAGCAAAGTCAACAGCAAAACACTCACTGTCTTCACTGGGATCTTCATTTTAGGTGGAACGGTCGGTATTCAACTTGTTTTCCACATGGAAAAGGCACACTGGCCTTGTGAGCCTGTAAGAGACTGATCCAAACCTCAGTGGAGACCATGGTGTACCTCTCATTGATGTCAATAGGCTTTGGTCACCACCTAATTGAAGGCCAGCTAACATGCAGGGTCAACAGTTAAAAGAAAAAAAAAAATATTTATCTCACCACCTAATGAACAAAAGTGGCAGTGGCAGGTACATGGGATAAGAGGAATGCTTGGGAGGCTGGGGTAGATTTAGAAGTCCATACAGATTGTCGCAAGGGCTGCAAGGAACGCTAATGGAGACATGGTGAGACTGAGTCAGGAAAACATCAGCATCTGAAGGGCAAAAGGGATGGTGAGTGAAGCGCAAGTAGGTGAAAGAAACTGTGTATACATGCCTTTCTGTTTCAGTCAATTTTACTAATTAGTGGGTGGGGTTTTTTTGCAGAGTAGTCAATATTGCGAGAGTGTATTAATATGGTAATAGCATTTCCCAGGATCTGTAGCTGGCGCTGACTTTGGGGGAAGGGAGACTGAAATGTCAATTTGCGCTTGAAGGTGAATGTGGCAGATTTACATATTTGAATAAGATACCTCCAAAAAACAGTTAGCAGAGGGTTTGGTTTTTTCCCTCTTAGTCAATTTTGCATATCATTTGACTGATGATGTGCTAATATGAAGCTAAAATCCCTCTTGTTTGTGGAATTGGGCAAAAAAGGTCACATTGCTCCAAATGTGCCCTGCTAGCCTAGAGCAGCCAGGCAGGCGGGTGAAGCCCTGCAGCAGCCGAGTGGGGCCGTGGAGATGACAATCTCAAACAGAAAAGGGGCTTTTCTCAGGATTGGTAGTTATTTTATTTAAATACTGCAGGGAAATGAGAATTGCATGTGTAGCATGAGCTCTCTGCCAGCTAATTCCAAGTCCAAATTGACCTTTTTATAGCTTTCCTTTACTGTTTATCCAATTTGCTTTATCTTAGGTCTCCTGAGTACTAGCATCGCTGACACCTGCCAGGGAAGACACACTGGCAAAGGCACATGTTAACCACTGATTTCTGCCCATCAAGATCTGCTCCAGGTCACCTGTGCAGGCTGGTGACAGGAGCATGGGATGACACACACTGTTTTCCTCTTGCTCAAGGACATCTATTCTTCCTCTCTGAGATTACCAACCCCCAACCCAGTGCAATCAATATCAGGAAATACGCTGTAATCTCTCCGTGAATATCACCATCCTTTGGGATGTGAGCTGGTCAATGCCTTTTGATGTGTTCCTAGAAGAGTGAAAGGTTTAGAACCAGAGCGCATTGTCTGGTTCCCAGCTCGCAGGCAATTTCTGACATTTAAGGAGCATTTTATACACGCTGATCTACTTGGCTCTTGTATCTGTGGAAAAATTGAAAGCTAGGTAAGTTTCAAAGAGGTTTTTCTTATTTGCCCACAGACCCAAGAGCTGAGTAGATTAGCTAAATCTAGAAAAGGCAGTGAATTAAAATAGGACAATTGTGTCTTTGCTGGGAAGACCTGTTTTTCTTTAACTGAACATGATACTTGCTATTGCTTTTTCATTTTAGCTTCCAAAATTAGCAAAAAATACAAAAAAAATACAGCTATAATTGTCTCATTTTTCTCCTATAGCGTTATCTGAAGTATAGAAGTAACTTTCATCTCTGCAGGGCATAGAACAAAACCTAATTTTACGGTGTCGTCCTAGAGGCGGCAGCAGAGTACATAAGAAACAAAAAAGCTGACACACAAATGGGCAAAGTTTTGTTTGCTTAGTAGTTAATCTATATAAAATCTCACTAAAGGGCTTTACTGGAATATAGTGCTAACATAAAACCCAAGAGGGAATACTGGCACAGCTTTGAAATAGGTGACAGGGTAGAAATAACGCTAATGTTATTGCATGTTCTGGATTTGAGTGAAATAATTTGACCTAAAAAATCTCCACTTGTCTCGCTGAAGCAAACTGCTTTCTATATCACAGATTTAGAGCAAAACCTAAACTACTTCCATAGAGCTAAAGAACCAGCTGAGTCGGCAAACTTTAGAACGACTCTGATGCACTGAGACACATTAATTGAATCGTACTTTCCAGTGCAACCATTTAGCAATTTATATAAATATCAAAGCTTTTGGGTTTTACTGTCAGTCTTTGTTTCCGAATGAGAAATTTATAAAAAACATATGTTTCCAACTGCCACTGAGTGCGTGTTCAGAAGGATGTGGGCACTGAACCGTATCAAACTTCCCTCAGTACAATCATTTGGGGAATCCACTAAGAAAATTCTTCTGTTAATAATGTCTCTTTTCAGTAATAAGCAGAAGTTGTTACTGTAATTGGCAAAAGTGCTATTGTATTGAGATGGGAGGAACAAAGCCTTAAAGCACGGTCCCATTGAAGTCCCGTGGGCCATTTGTTGTTGGCTTCAGTGGGACCAGGATTTTGCCAAAAATATCAAATGCTTTCTGAAGTCTTTCCATGAATTAGTCTGCAATTAAAAATAAATCATCTTGTGTAAGTAAGTTGTGTACAGAACCCACACTGCCATAAACTTCAGATCTGACTCCAGGTTCTCCAGCTTCTGGGACTGCTCAGCTCCAGGATTTTTGTTGCTTTTCTTCTGATGCCTAGCTGAGGTGTTAACATGGCAAAATTATGATGTCACTTCCAGTGTTTATATTTGAAGTGAGGATGTGAGTGTCAGTTTATCTGACTATTTATATTACAGCACCACCCAGAAGGCTCCAGTCACAGTGAGAACATCTTTAGGAAGGGCACATTGGCTTGATCTGCTCTGCTTGGAAATAAGGTCCCTGGAGCTCAGCCGACCTGCGCACGGTGTACCTGCTGGTGGGACGCGTGGAGGCACGGAGGTCTGTGTTTGCAGACTGGTGCCTAAAAGCTGCACTGGAGACCAAGTCCATACAGCATGTGCCAGGCTGTCCTCAGCAGCAGCTGTAGGCATCACTGCTGTGCCTCTGGTGCAGGATAGCCTGCTGGGGCTGACCCCAAGGAGTTTTTGTGTAAGTAAGTGAATGCACAAAGCTTTGGGGAAAAGGAGAGGCACAGACTGACTTAGGCTCTGCTGATTCCATGGCCTTGGCTGTGTGAAGGGCGTCACAGGCTTTTTCAGGGAGTTACTTTCCTAGCATCAGAGAGGGTAATTAAGCCCACAAAGTTTTAGGAAATCTTGTTTTACTACTGTTCTTTATGTCTGGGAAAGTTTTACTGTTTTATAAAATGACCTGTGACGAAGCCATGTACATGGAAATGTTTTCATTAAAATGTCTTGGCTTCTCCTACAGTTGATGCTGAAGGGAGGATCTAGCTGCATTGCTAAATCCTGCAGGCCTTATGTCGGCCAGAGCTCCAGCTTGATAAGAAGTGAGGGTAAGGGCAGCCGGTTCTGGTGCAATCTTCTGCTATTCTCTGCTCTAAGGAAAAGCAATCTTCCTCTGCGTTCACCTAGACTGGTGTAGGAAAGGGCAATGGGTGCTTGTGCAGGGTCAAGTACATGGTGTTTGTATACATTTTTTTCTGCTACTGCTGGTCCTTCCTTATGAACAAAATATCCTGAGAATTTGTAAACATATACCTGTATGTATGTTTTCTGAATGCAAACATCATTTGGGGTAATGATATCTACGAACAACTTACAAAAGGAAAGTTTATCTTCATTTGACACCCAATCGTTACCTGCAGGTCCCTTCCCCTGCAAGCATCTGTGATACACAAGAAAACCTTTCTAATAATTGACATTTAGCATTTTTCTTTGTTTTCAAGGCTGCTTAGCTAACCTGTACAAAAATATTTGCAGCCCCTCCTTCTCCAGAGAGCTCCAGCTGATGAGCCAAGCTCTCAACATTTCATTCCTTTGTAGATAGTTTGCTAAATTTTTTCCCAAGGCTTTATGGTTTTCAACAATATATCTTTCATCACCGTATTGCCAAAAAGAAGTGGCTGCCTTGAAGCCTCCCTTAGGATTTGGACTGGATATCGAGGATTAGTTTATAACTGGTAACTTATGAACTGCATAGTGTTCTACAAACAACTTATTTTTCTTAATGTAATGGTGAAACTATGAAACCTCATCATGAGAACTTATTTCTGAAAGAATATTTGAATGAAGCTTTAAACAATACTTTAATGCTTTATATTGCTATATCAAAACTGGTACTTTTGAAAGAGTGCATTTTTATTATTCATACAATAAGCATTAATTGACAACAAATCTTGAAAGTATTCATCTCTAGTTGAATTTGTATATATTTGTTTTGGATTTGGGGGTTTGTTTTTTAGATTTTTTTCAACCCCTAAGAATGTCTGAGTTTTGAGTTTGGCTTTGGTGCAGCTGGGATCTGACAATATAACACAAGAAACCCATTATTTATAGGAATGGAATCACAGCAGGTACTGGCAGAATACAGCAATGGGAAACTTCTGAAGAATACCCCTTGCTTTTACCTGTATTGGTGCAAGTCATATGTGTTGGTAATAAGGGCAAGGAAAAAAATAACAAGTAAGCACAGATTTTTTTATTTGAGCACATCTGTTTTATTTCAGTTCAGTGTGATGGCTGGAGGGAGAAAGGGATTTCTTCAGAAGGCATGTGTTTAGTTCCAGTTTTTGGTAAACTTAAAACAGAAAAGGACATCTAATTTTTTTATGGATTTCCTCCAAGTTGGTTATAACAGAAGTATATCCATTTTTTTCTAGTGCCCATAGTGCTCTCAGACCAGTAGAAATACTTCTAGATAGAACATTTTCCTGTAATTGCTTTATGTGGAATATATTCAGAGCAATCATCCCTTTGTTTGCATTGCAATTGCATCTGGAAACTCCTTTCAAGACCAGGGACCACACTAGGGAGCCTTGCAGGAACAATAACGGAAAGCCAGTCACCACCCCAAAGTGCTTACAGCTATCTGGATGGAACTGGGAAAGAAGGAAAGAAGAAAACGGATTTGCCAAGAAGAAAAATGATTTGCCCAAGGACACGTTTTAAACTAGTGATACTGCAGGATATAGTTGGAGTATATTACCTTCTCAATATTTTACAAAACTGCATATATGGCTGGAAAATTGTAACTTATTTAGCAGATGTGTGTTTAGTCCTGTTACGAAAAACTCAATTTTTCCTCCTAATATAGGCAGGAGCATGTGAACTAGATTACATTTTGGCATCAGACTGAACTATTTGTTAACTTTCATTATGATGATGATGATCATTTATCAAATAATGTATTGTTAGAAGTTCGGGGGAAGGAGCTGAGGAAGGAGCACTCTTAACATGCTCTGTTATTATGTTTGTGTCTAAACTTCCCTGGCCGGACAAAGCCAGAAGCAGAATAGCAGTCAAGATGGAGCCTTGCTCCTGTCCCAGATTGATGTCATCCTAAAAGACTCAATCAATATTGAGGCTTTATTAGAACAGATACTGTACCATCCCTGTGTAGGATGCTCCCTTCATGCTGAAGAACTTCAGTTTTAAGGGACTTGATGGATAAGAAGGATTAATACTACTAAATGGAAGGAAATGAGGAAGGAAAGCAGTTTTTCTCTGTGACACTTGGGTCTGACCTATCTCTCTTTCCATTAATGCAAATTTCTGTTTCCATTTAAATCTTAGGAAGCAGAGTCAGGCCAAAGTTGAGTGCTAGTGCTTTTGAAAATCACTCCCTTAGCAACTCACCCAAGGTCAGTGGTGGGTGTTTGCAGCAGAAATAAGAGTGAATACTAGTTCGTTTTCTTAACCACAAGATCATGCTTCCTTTCCTAATCCCAGGTTGATTTTAGAAGGCTGTAGCTCATGGAAAAAAAAAATCCAAATTTTAAAATATTAAACTTGGCACTGATGATAAGGAAATGATTAAGAGTCAACCAAGAAAAGGCACAACCACACTAACTGAAACAGTCTTCAGAGTAGAACCACATTTTCATCTAAACAGGTTTTATTGCAGCTCTCCTGATGCATACATTTGACTGCATTCTGCTTTTTTGTTTTGGCAGGCACCACAGAAGGCCTGATCCAATTCCAGAGGAAATCAATGGGAGTTTGATTGGAGCCATAGAAAGCCATGAAGGGAATTTCAAGAGATAAAAGTGTGGAGCCAGACATTCAAAAATAGGTTTTTAAATGTGTGTCAGTGACCTTTCTGATGGCCTGAAAATGCGGTCTGATTACCCTAAGTGAAGTTACTTTGCAGGGAAGGCATGAAATTTGGACCAGATACACTAACACTCAGAAAAAAAGAGTGAACTTGCTTGAGAGCATGAGTGTGAGCTGGACCATGAAAAGGAGCTTGGATTCAGCTCTCACTTGTGTTTGGATTTCTCCCCATTCATGGGAGCAAACATGGAATGGAATAAGAAAGCGACCAAGTTGGGCAGCCAATCCAACGTTTATCCCTACAAGGTAGTTTGGGAATTCAGTTGACCAAAGGAAAACAGTGACTCAGGTGTTGGGCTGAGTGATCAGAGTGCAAGCTGTTACCACTGTGATTGTCTCAGCATGAGGTCTCTGAGCCAAGGAGAAAGCAATCAAACAACTGCCTGGTCTTTCATTCCTGTTCAAAGAAGAAACCTTCATGAGGTTTGACTGAATTGGTTGTCCATTCAAGGACGGACTGTGGTTCAGGGACATAGGGTAGTCCTTGAGGTCAATATCTCTGAAGACTGGACGACAAGGGTACAGTCACGTTGAGCAGACTTTGTACTGTACCTGAGACTGAAGTAAGGCCCTTTCATCAGAAAACCTGCAAAAAAGAAGGAGTCAGAAGTTTAAGATTTCTCTCTTGGACCCATACACAAGAATCATGGTAGGTTCCTGAAGCTGTCTCTCATTCCTGGATTCCTGGCCTGTAATCACTGCTGTCTTTGGCTGCTGTGTTTGTAAACAGTGTTAAAGGTTATCATTCTGCCGTAAGCTGGTGGTCACTGGTTCTTGGTGGCATCCTCTGACTGTCCAGAGTGAAAATAAATGGAGATGGGGCAGGAGGGAATATTTTACAATTCAATTCTGTGGCGCACAACAGCTCCCTGGAAAACTCTGTCTAGTGACAAATTGCAGATCATGTGCCAGGGAGCTCAGTTTACATCTCCTCTATGATGTGGAAATAGTTTCCTGTGTCTCTCAGATGTCAGAGCACCAACTGGATGACAGGTAATGAAAGAAGATTGTCCACGTATTTGGTTTATGGGTTCATCTCATTTTCTCAGTTCACATGGTGGCACAAATAAAGCCTTTAAAAGTATGGTTGGTGCTGTGGATCGTAAGGGTAATCTTACTGGCTAAAGTCACAGCAATATGTTCAAAAACAGGATTCTGTTATCATTTTCCAGTTGTCTTCCACCCTGTTCCCCTCCCTGCCCCGACTGGTACTTCATTTAGGCAGAAAAACCACATATTTCTAAAATGTAAATGACATTTCTGTGAAAAGTCCTCAAGCGTCACCTTCAGGTGTTAACCTAGGTCTTGGTGGACTCAAGCCTGCATTCCTACTGACAGCAATGAAATTCCCTGCACAGATGAGGAATGTGGGTGAACAGAAAAGCTGGCAGGAAACTCCTCATCATAACTTTTCCAATAGAGACCTGGATATTTCAAAAAACAACTTTGTTGTTGTTATTGTGGGAATGCTTGCCTCAAATATTCTTTTTTTTTTTCTCTTTTAAATAGAATAACAAAAAACCTCCCAGAGAAATGCTTTACTGCCTTTAGCATATTTTGGTCGAGATATACACTGGGATTTTTTTTTTAAGTCTAATGCCAGACTAAGAAGATATGAACTTAAACATTGGATGATGTTGATAATAAAAGCACTCCAAAATAGTGCTGTGATAATTATCAACTGTCACAAAAATCAAGTGTCCATATACAATAATGAAGGAGTCCTTCTCCCAGAGACAAAGAGGAAAGTGTGCCCCTGAGATAAATTTAACCTTGATCCTGGGTAGGGATATTCAGAGGTGTTGTATAGGTAGTTATGATGAGAAGGTTCTGGGTTATGGTAATAATTATGCTTAAACACTTTCTGAATTTTAGTTATGTACCACTGTCAGAAGCTTTTCAGACACAGAATTTTTTTTCAACATAATATTTCTTTTATTTAGAAATTGTAAACTCTTAATAGCTGAAGGGTTGGGTTTTTTTTTTTTCCCTTTATCCTAAGCAGCTGTTTTCTCTCCTCACTCTTCCTTCCTCTGCTCTTTCCTTGTTGGAAGGAATGATGAGCGTGTGCCAAAAGAAAATTGAAAACCATGAGAAAAACACAAATTTATTTTTTTTAAGGGAAAAATAAAATAATGAAGAACTGTTCTGTTTTGAAACTACTGGACCAAATTTAATTTCCAAATTTATTTGAAAGTATACCAGATTCTGACCAGTTCCACTAGCTTCTGAACATTTTTGTGTGATTATTTTATGAGA
The DNA here is from genome assembly GCF_036417535.1 of Chlamydotis macqueenii. NCBI lineage: Eukaryota > Metazoa > Chordata > Aves > Otidiformes > Otididae > Chlamydotis > Chlamydotis macqueenii. Next base: position 9,932,172 of record NC_141561.1, read on the forward strand.
CAGGAATTCAAAATAGCTAGTAGGACAAATTTTCATGCTGAGAAGAAGGCAGTTCTCTTCCATAGCTGCCTCCAGATATTGCCTTTCATTTCTAGAGATAAATGCTTTTCTGTAATTCATGGCAGAGGGAGTGTACAAAGTAGGGAGAAGCCCTGGATGCAGGTGGAAATTCATCCATGGGGTATTTTTTTGTGAAGTAGACCTTTAGTTCCCATCCTTGCTGAAAGATGATGGTTTCCCTAAATCCATAGCTCCAAACTTGTAGTTTCTGCCCACCTCACATTCCCTCTCAAGTCTTTGCTCAGCAAACACCATCACTGCCTCCGAGGGGCCTGCAGGATTTGACCCTGTGATTTGATTAGAGCCTTAATGAGCAGCAGTGAAAGAAAAGCAGCACCCAATCAATAAGCTGCGGTATGCAAACATTTGTCAGAAAGAACCCAGAATGCTTTGCATTTGTTCCTCCCCTTGCTGCTTCTGACAGTTACATCTGCATCCATCCATTTTCTTCAGTCTAAGTGAGAATCATTAGACACGTAAGACATTTATTTATGTAAAAAGGAAACCTCTATGGCTACTTGACTTAAGCTGAGTATTATTTTAAATGATTTATCATTATTTGTCCTGGATCTAGGTTAACACTTTTCCTTTCTTCCTTTTCCATAATTTGAGTGGTTCTACCTTCCAGGCTAGCGTGTACCTGTTCTTTTTAAATAGCATATCATATTTGCTTCTGTTAAGCATGTGTGTGTGAATATCTTCATAAAACATACAGAGAGCACTAACTACTCAGACCTATGGGACAAAAATCAAGACAACATCAGAGAAAAGATTTTTTTTTTCCTACAGAGCCTGCTGTGGTTGCTATTTCAGCTGTTCATTAAAGTTATATTGCTTCCTTTATCTCTTGTGCTCGTGGAATACAAGCACCTCCATAATGAGCTTAAATTACCACGAGCTAAGAATAGAAAACTCGATTTCAGTTCTTGGGAGGCTGAAGCTGTGGTGGTGCATGGGTAATCAAGCAATATTAGCTGTATAATGGATCCCAGGGCAGGGCTGCTGGAATGTTTATGGCAGAGAAGCACAGCAAATATCAGTTTTCTGAGCTTCTTTCCCCCCTCACCGTTCCTGCCTGCTTATACATTTTGAAATAAACACTGTTGCGTTGCTCGCTCTGTATTAATATCCTGCATGTGTGGTTGGCCAGCCATGTCTGTCTTCGGAGAGTAGAGCCCCCTGTGTTCTCATTTTGTCATTTGTACGGCTAAGCTATGGAGAAGTCTTGGTCACCAGAGTTATCAGTATCAGAAAAGCACAAGGTAAATTCAATGAAAATGACAGAACTTAGACTGAAGACCCTCTATTTCCAGGTGTTTTGAATTATGTGGATTACATTCAATTAAATAGAAAGTGGGAATAAAACTCTTCCTTCCACACCTGATCATTAGCAAAGCACAAGTAAGGGTACCTTGTCCAGAAGGATCAAACTTATTCTGTTGTTAATTTAAGTTTAACAGACATTTTAAGCGACTTCTACTCCAGGATGTCTGTCCCCTTGCACACACAAAACCCTGGAGGCTGATGCTGCCAAAAGTAGGCACAGGGAATGGTGGTGCATCCACACCTCCCCAGGTATTAACAAATTGCCATTGATTTTCGTTTACTGCAACAACCACACTGCAGAGAGCACCAGCTCAGGGCTCTGCCTGATGGACTCTGCTGAATTTAGCTGTGATGGCTCCAGAGGTAATAATCTTCCAGGCACCCTGCCCTGTTCCGAGAGCACCCCCAGGCACAGGTTCAGTCTACCAGACGTAATGACTCATGAGCAGAAAGACAGGATATTTAACAAGAATTATCCTGGAACTCATCTGGATTGGGAAGAAACCTGCTTGATCACAGCATTATCACAAAGCCTTTGGATCGTTTTATATTTGACTGTAATATATTGATTTTTCCTCAACTTTCTATTCAGTTTCAATCTCTTTCTATAAATTCTCTTTCTGATTATTAAAAAGCTCAATCATCATAGCTTATACTAAATGCTAACAAAAAATTGCTCCACCAGAACAGTTCTCCACCGTTTTACAGGTCCTATGTCTCCTTCGCTAGGTATTTTGGCTCAGAGATTCATTACTGATTGTATCTAATGTTCAGAAAATAACACGTACTTTTTTGACAAGATACTAGCTTCAGTTGGAAAAGCTAGGTTGAGGCAAAGAGATGCATCTCAGAGTGTCTCACAAGACATTTGTGATAGAGCACAGACCCACCTGAGGCCTCTCGTGTCTTGGGTTAATCAGAGGATCATCTTTTTCTTCTAGGGGAAGGTGCCTCTCAAGAACACCAGAGATGGCAAAGTCTAACCCTCTGTTTAACTCACAGGTGCCATTTCTGCCACCTTTGTATACAAAGTGCTTTTCTTCTGCAAGTTTTGCTGCTAATACCGGAGAGAGCAGATAGACCAAAGCTCTACCTAAAGGCTGTAAAGTTAGTGGTCTCTGGCCTTTAATGAGCAGAAGATGCAGTTCAGTTGCAGTTCGTTAGTAGATATCATTAGCTTCTATCTCCAGGGGTCATTGGCAGATATCATTAGCAGGGGGTCATTAGCAGGTTTAGTCGATATTAGGAGGCTAGAGCCGATTCTGTGGCATGGAGAAGGTAAGAGCAGATGATGCTTTATTAGTGGCTAATTCAGATGATGCTGGGTCTCTGCCAGCGGCTATCAGAGCTGACTTGTATCCAGGAAAGAGTCCTGGTATCTCTGAAAATGGAAGATCTGGGTAAATAAAAGGAGGCCTCCTTGCTTTTAGCACTTCACTCATATAACTTTAAAACATAGTTACGTGATCAACTTGAGAATACTAAGGAAGCTGTCGGTCTGACCAGTGGATGGATGGGTCTAGCACCATGCTGACCTGCATATAAGGTGAGGATTTCTTTGGGAGGTGGCATCTGGCATAAACTACTAGACTGGTATTGATGATTTGTGGCCTTTCCTCTCCTGTGATTCATGGCTGCTGGTGGTGCTGTGGCCCCTTGCCTTGATGAACCTTGGAGGGATTCAGTGTCCCTGGTTGCACAGGTCTAGTCAGAGAGAGGATGATGCAGGAGAGGCTGCTGAGGACTGCAGAGCTGATCCTCTAGATTTTTGAGAGGTGACTCATTAGACTGGTGGGACATGTGCAGGCTGTGGGGTACTGAGAATGTTTTTAGGATGATCTGGGCTGTATCTCTCTTGAAGAGTAAATGCTCCCTTGAGGTTGGGTCAGTATGACATCTGTAGAGTGGCTTCTATGTGGAAAAAAACCACCTGCTTTTTCTAATTAACCTCCATTTGTTAATGAACTGGCAAATAGCCAGCATATCTGGGTAGTCTCCTGGCAACCTTGAAGTTATTCACCTGATTTCTTTTGCTTTCATGTGGGACTGTCTACTCCCAGCTCCCCTTGGGGCTTGAGTGTGCATGGGAGGGATGTATCCTGTTCTCATCACCACTCATTGTGCCCCGCTCCTCTCCTCCTATAAATCTGTAGCAATCCCACTAGGCCATTGACAGTTTTCCTTAGGAAGTTAGTAACTTGTGTCCATGGCAATGATGATAACTTTGGTCAATTCTGAAAAGCATCCGTGTTTCAGGCAGGCTGTTTTCCCCTTGGAAGTTGCTAATTTGCTGAAGGTTAAATTCATCTGTGGCTTCAGGACCTAAATTAAAAAATAAATGCTGAAAGTGAGCAGATAAACTTTTTGCAACAGAAATGCTTTGCTTTTCTGTGTTAAAATGGCTGTTTTCACTTTGATATTTGGTCACTAGTAAGAGTGAAAAGTATGAAATAAAACTCTGCTTAACCTAAAAGAGCTATGTGCATATGATGTAATTTACTTTTGAAACTTGACATTTACTCTGATTCTCTTAGTTTGTTTTGGTTTTTTTTTTCCACCTCAAAGCAGAAGCAATATCAAGTTCACATCCTCAAAATGAAAAATGTAGGATGTCATCTTCCTTTGCACAGCAACTTTTAGAAGAATGTAAACGGTCAGTGGCGGTGGTGTTAAGCAGCTCGGATGCTGTAACTTACACATCTGATTGCAGATGTTTGATAGATTTTACTCTACTTAAGTACAGCTAGGAGCTCCATTAACACTTGTCATGGAGATTTACATAAATGCAATAAGTAGTTCAGATGTTCAGGAGTATCTCCTGAACTTTTTGAAGGAGAATTGGCATTTTTATAGTTATCATGGCTCAATAAAGATGTAAGAATCACCCAAGGCATATTGGGAAGATGGTGTAAGTTAACACATCATATCTAAATAAATACCAGTTACAGGATATTAATCTCCATATACAGGTCTGGGATATTTCTATTTAAGAACAGGAATGCTGCCCACTTCTGTAGTACATGGGTGTTTCACCTGTATTTCAGAGGAAGATGAATGATTTTCTGTGTGCTCCCTTTTCTCCAGCAAAATAGGCTACTCTGTTGAATGAAACACTAATGCAATGATGTAATTCTGTATATAAAATTTTTCCAAAGGAAAACTTTGAAAATGAAAGCAAGTGTTCTTTTAGCATTTATGTTTGTAACTTGGAAACAGATAAACTGAAAGAGCATTTTTTTAAACAAAGAATCCTGAAGTCTTACCTTCACTTCTCTGGAAAGTGCAGCGTTCCTCTTTTTTCCCCAAAGGTAGAGATTCTTCACAAAACTTAGTCTTCAGCCAGCTCCAGTGTTTAGCATACCAAAATTATACAGCTAGTGTTTGATGGGTAGCATTACTAGTTTCCTTTCCAGAGAACTTGCCCAAGTTTATACACAGTATCTGCACCACTGAACTCTCCCAAATTAGTCGTACACTTTTATTTTTTTAAAGGAAGACAGAAAACTTGAGATGACCGACAAAAATATGATTATCCCATCTGAGTCAATTTTTTTTTTAGCTTAGCTCCCACAGATAACACAGAACTGGTGATCAGTTTTCTTTCAACACCATTTTTTTTCTGTTACATACAAAGGGTATTCAGAAGAAATGCCTAAATTTTGTGTAATTACAGGTAAATGAGATGAATAAATAACTAGAATAGAGGTGAAAGAGGGTGAGCCTGCCAATTGATTTCTAAAGCAAAGAAAACCACATGTGAAGGTTACCGAAGTCCCCTAGCCTCTGGATCATACATTGTTTCCAATAATTTCCTCAATCAATGCTTCACTCAAAACCAACACTTTTAAAAACTCTAATTATATATCTTTTGCATCTGATAGCTGTTTAAAGCAATGCAGTTTAAAGGTTTTCCTTCTACTCTGATTTATATATTTTTTCAAATGTTGAACAAATAATTGTATGCAGTTAGATCATACACAGAGTTCACTGGTTTCTACTTCCTTCATTTATGCATCTCCCTTCATAGGGGTGCAGAGAGAAATGAATGTGGTAGACCTTTTCAAATGATTTCTAAATTAAATACAGTAAATTCCTCTGTAATATGACTCATGAGACTTGAAGATCAAAGCCTTACAAGAGATTTATCAAAACCAAATAATTTTTACATAGAATATATGGTAACATCAGGTAATGTCATGTTGTTGTTCCACTTATCATGTGAAAGTGATGAAGAGTGGTGCTGCTTTATTTTCTGGATCCTTCACTAGTTTAAGAAGAGAAGATGGCATCAGGAATCAATTTGTTCTTTTTTTTTTTTTGAAGTTTGCCTTACACTTTCGGTGCTCTTTCTCCTAAGAGCCCCATATGGCCAGCTATTCCATGCTTCTAAGCATACGCGTACTTCTCTTCTGAGTGCCGAAATCTAAGCCCTCTGCAGTATAAATCTGGGAAAGCTCAGTGAAGTGTGAATCTGATCACTCTGATTAGTGCTGATTAGTTGCAAGCTGGAGTGTGAATGAGTCGTCTGACATGTGCAGTGTTTCGTTATATGTGGCTAAAGAAATTGCATTTGCATGGTGAAGTATTTATGGTCATAGTTGTGACTTGCTTCATTCACATCTGGTCCATGGCTGCCCTCTGGGAACGTCAGGAGAGAGAACAGGAGGGAAATGTGAAATGGTTCAGCAGAAACCAAAGAACAAAGACAAGATATTTCCTTCCCCTGCAGCCCCCAATCTGAATAAGAGAGTTTGTGGCCATAGGGGACACAAGACCATAGTGGCAAATATATATATATACTGCAAGTGAGTTTATGTTTCAGTTTGTTCTTTTCTGTGCCTTTTCTGCCATAAATCCATCACTACGATAGTCAGCTTTTCAGAATCTCAAGGAGTTGATGAGTGGTTGGGAAGATTGAAATATACATATATTTCTTCCCCTTATTTAATTTCTTTTTTCTTTTTTTTTTTTTTTTTTTTTTTTGTTTGTCTCGCTGCTCTAATTTTTCTGCTGCTTCTCTTTTCTCTTGAATCCTGTTAGATGAAAGAAACTACTTGGAAGAAGTATGTGAAAAATAAGTTGAATGGAAAGCTGTAGACATAATTAGTACTTTTGTATAATAAAATAATGCCTACTGATGGTGATGCACTATTAATTTCACAAAGAAATTTTCTACTCAGGTGTATATTTTCAGTCAATCCTAAATTTTTTTTAAGCCAATGTGACAATCTAATCTTTGACCAATATCAATTAGTAGGTATGAAAATACTGCAAGAACCAATTGTGGCCCGATATAGACATTTACTACACATAGTCTGCCTGGAGAAGCCTGTCATATGTGTGTACATAAATATAAATACTATCTTACTTTTAGTCTGCTTTTGCATTTCAGTGTAGCCTCTACTCAGGACACAGGAACTATTGGAGAATACAGAAGTGGCCACTGTTATTAGGCTGGAAAAATTATGTAGTAAAACATACCCGCATGATACAGTGATACGACTGGAGGCTTGCCAATGTAATGCCTATTTACAAGAAAGGCTGGAAGGAGAATCCAGGGAACTACAGGCCTGTCAGCCTGACCTCAGTACCAGGGAAGATTGTGGAGCAGTTTATCTTGAGTATGCTCACCAGGCATGTGCACGACAACCAGGGGATCAGGCTCAGCCAGCATGGGTTCATGAAAGGCAGATCCTGCTTGACCAGCCTGATCTCCTTCTATGACCAGGTGGCCTGCATAGTGGATGACAGGAAGGCTGTGGTTGTTACCTACCTGAAGTTTAGTAAAGCCTTTGACACTGTCTCCCACAGCATTCTGCTAGAGAAGCTGACAGCTCATAGCTCAGACAGGTGTACTGTTTGCTAGCTAAAAACTAGCTGTGGTGAGCAGAGTTAAATCCAGTTTGTGGCCGGTCACAAGCAGTGTTCCATAGGGTTGAGTTTTGGGGCCAGTCTTGTTTAATATCTTTATCAGTGATCTGGATGAGGGGATTCAGTGCTCCCTCAGTGAGTTTGCAGATGATACCAAGTTGGGCAGGAGTGTCCATCTGCTTAGGTGTAGGAAGGCTCTGCAGAGGGATCTGGACAGGCTGAATCGATGGGTTGAAGTGAATTGGATGATGTTTAATGAGACAAAGAGCTGGGTCCTGCACTTCAGTCAGGAACACTACAGGCTTGGAGAAGAGTGGCTGGAAAGCTGCCTGGTGGAAAAGGACCTGCAGGTGCTGGTAAACAGCTGTCTGAACATGAGCCAGCAGTGTGCCCAGGTGGCCAAGAAGGCCAACAGCATCCTGGCGTGTATCGGGAACAGTGTGGCCAGCCGGAGTAGGGAAGTGATGATGCCCCTGTACTTGGCACTGGTGATGCCGCACCTTGAATGCTGTGTTCAGTTTTGGGCCCCTCAGTACAAGAAGGATATTGAGTTGCTGGAGTGCGTCCAGAGAAGGGCAACAAAACTGGTGAGGGGTCTGGAGAACAAGTCTTATGAGGAGCAGCTGAGGGAACTGGGATTGTTTAGTCTGGAGAAGAGGAAGCTGAGAGGAGACCTTATTGCTCTCTACAACTACCTGAAAGGAGGTTGTAGGGAGGCGGACATTGGTCTCGTCTCCCAAGTAACTAGCAATAGGACAAGAGGAAATGGCCTCAAGTTGCATCAGGGGAGGTTTAAATTGGATATTAGGAATTTTTTTTTTTTCTGAGGGAGTGGTTAAGCATTGGAACAGGCTGCCCAGGGAAGTGGTGGAATCACCATCCCTGGAGGTGTAAAAAAAAACCACATAGACATGGCACTTCGGGACATGGTTTAGTAGGCATGATGGTTGGACTTCATGATCTTAGAAGTCTTTTCCAACCCTAATGATTCTAAGACACCTGTATTGTGGCCATTTATGGGCAAGGAGGGTGTGTGAGATCAGCAAGGCTGGTCTGTTTCCCACATGATTATTACCAAATACTCCAGCTACCTGAGCAGGTGGGCTGATGAGGCTTGATTGTTGGCTTATAAAGCACCTAATATCTTGGTGTTTGACTTCAGTTAACTATGTTTTTTAGTATCTATTAACCTTGTTTTATTTTAAGGGACAACATAGTTGTATATCGGAACTAACAGCCATGTAACTTTTAAGTAAATAATAGACAAATCTAACTCGTATCAATATTATTGCTGTTATTTATTTGTTCTACAGAAAGACAACAAACACAAAGTATACTTGTGTTTTCTTATAACAGACCTCCATTTTCCTTTCTGAAAAGCTAACATAAATGGTGGTCATAAAAAAAAAAGAAGGGGGAAAGGATACAATGTAACCAGAAAAAAAAACGATAACATGATGAAATAAACTCTGAAAGTCTTCTGTTAGTTAATTCTGTGTTTGGGACTACCAGGTGTTCAGGATGAGTCATACAACTTCAGAAATGTTTCACTTTCTATGACAAATTGTCATCTCATATCCAAGTCTGAGGTGATCAAGACCCGAGGCTAAGCATTAGCATTTACTCACTCTTTTGTTGGTAACATTCTCATATGAAATGATGGGACTAGGGGGCAGGCGGGAGGTTTCCTTGTCTTTTGCTGGGAAATGCCAGTTTGTTGAAACTGAACTTTTCTGCAGAAAACTTTCCAGGTCACAAAGGAATTTTTTGCTCAAAAGCTATTTACTTGGCCCTCGTTCCCACTATAAAATTATTGGTGGCCAACTGGTTCAGATGAGACGTAGCTGTGCCTGCCTCAGATGTCTGTTCTGAATAGGCAAAGCCTGGACTTAAACTCTGAGTTACACAAGTGTTGAAAGCCCATTTGGGCTAATTGATATTGAATTATGTATGCAAAACAGATCTCCCACCAGATAAGTCTTCAGGTATTCTGAACTGTTCTAGTTGGCTCTGAGAAACCTCATCGCTTTCAGCAAAATGGACTTCTGAGTATCCAGCAACCTCTTCTTTCTATTCTGTGTCTGCACAAAGTGCAGATGTGTACTTTAGAAATTCATTGCTGCTGGAAAAGATTTCCCGTAGGGGTTCAGCTCAGATTCAGCAGTAAAGGTGAGCTTCTGAGAGCTCCTTCCTTGAAAGTTACTTTTCGCAATTCGTTGTAGGTATCACCGTTAGAGACTATTTGTAATATTCATTTTGTTCTGCTTTCTTATACTGATATCTTAACCTTGCAAAATCTAGCTCCTAGATCACATGACATGAGCAATCAGATTACACAACCTGTTAAACAATGTCTTATCTTTCAGTGCCTCTTTTTCCATTGTTCTTAATACACGTCTTAATTCATATGCACTGTGTTCTTTCTGTGGCTTGGAATGCTTCAATTAAAGAAGTCAGCTGAAACGTGCTTGTATCTGTCCATTTTCTGAAAATAAGGTCAATATTCTTTATTTTCCTGCTGTAAATTAGTTGATCTTTAGAAAAGCAACAAAACCTCTTAATGATTTTTAAAAAAGAAAAAAAGTATGTGCACAATAATACTATTCTCATGTTGTTGCTACACAAATTCTCGTTTTCAGCTCTCTCTCATGAGCAAAACTCTCTCTTATGTCAGTATATGTACTGATACATATTGTTTCTTACCAGTATCTGTGGATGAGATTCTTAGAGAGAAACTTTTAAATTGCTTTTTCAAATAATTGCACTTTGCTGTTTGAATAGCTACTAAATGAGGGCCAGCACCCCTGTTAGGATGTGTAGGCTACTTCTGCTCCTTGTACAGTATGAGGTACTTTGTGTGAAAGGTTAGCACAAAATGTCTTTAAATTGTACTCTATTCTCAGAATTTACTTTGCAAATTTTCTTCCTATAGGCAGTTTATCATTATTTCCTCTCTGATGGATCTGGTGTAAAATAACTCCCCAAACTACTACTGCTTCAGTGATCCTTACTCTCATTTCAAATCCTAACAACAGTACAAAGAGTGAAATGTTTAAATAGTTGAAAGCAAGATATTATTTCTGAAATTTTATTTATATATCTATCTCTAATAGAAATTGTATCTGGAATTGTATTTCCAGAAGAGATACTCCTGCATGAAGCGTCATGTAAACTTGGAACTGGGGGCTCACTGCTACCTCACGCAGCCCAGGAAACAATTTTTAAGGACACGTTGGTGAGCTCTTGCTGCAGATCTGGCTCTCGCCCTTGAGGTAGCTTAACGAATATCCACTGGGTATTACCTTAGCCTGGCCCAGACATGGCTGCAATGCCATATTAGTGTCTGTCTGCCTGTGAGCTTTGAAAGAACATCTGAAACCCCATCCATACAGAGGAAAAAGAAGTTCATAATGTGGTTCACCTCCAAACTGTTTTTTATCTGAAAATTTAATTGAATCCACATGGTTCATAATTTAGAACTTGTTCTATAACTGTTTTTTCAACCTGCTTTAATAACTATTTAAAATATAAACCATGGTGTGCTTAAAAAAAAAAAAAAGAATTTATTGAACAAATGATTCATTGTAACATTAAAATGCAAGACACTCAGGTGAAGCCAATAAACGTATAACTGATTAATTAAGTTAAGAAAAATCAATAATAAAAATACAAAGTACCTACATGAAAACCATACCAATGCTGTGCTTCAAAAAGACATTGTCTGGGGAAAGCAGTTTGCTTTATCATCTTTCTAGCATATATGAAACTGTTCACCAAGGATAAAAGAATTATTTTGTTGAGTCTTTGAAAGGTAATGTCTTAAAAGGCTGTATAGGTTAATTCTCCAAAGCTTATAAAGAAATAGCGAGTTATTGAAACCTTGCTAGTGTTTGAAGCAATAGAAGACAGCAGAGCTCCCGCATACAACCTGCACACCAAAGAGCAAAATAATTGAACTGAGCCATCTGTGTTACCACTGAGCAACCAGTTACGACTTGAATGCAGTTTTTGGTTAAGCAGCACACACATAAGGACTTGCAGTTGCTTCATCTGAAAGCTTCCTGACATTGGCCATGTTTCTCCACTGGGGCTCCTGAAACAGCTCGTGGTGCAGTGGCCAATTGATGGGGTCTGATCAGCACTTGAACACAATGGCACTAGGAGGGGGGCTTGAAAGCAGAAAATATATTTACAGAAGTGAGAACAAGAAGTTATACAGCCCTGCAAGAGAGGAGAGATTGTCTAAAGATAATGAGTATGCTTCTGTTCTGTAATGCATCTCTTGAGCAAGTAGGCTCTCTCTCTGGAAATCACTTGCCTCAGCAAAAGATGGGCCTAAAACTTGTCTTCTTTGCCTATTTCACAGAAAGTGAAATATAGATTAGGGTTCTGAACCCACTTTTGTGCATTGGGACTGTATCCAGGGCTGGCAAACGCATGCAGCGGCTGACCTTTCTACTGCTTTTACGAAGATTGTTGCTGGTGGACTCCTGCCACAGGAAAATAGAGAAGTGGGTTGTAAAAGAGCTTGCTTAGACTTGACAAGTTTGCTGAGCATTTCTTCCCCCAATTAGAATGAAAGAAGTCGAAGGTAGACTTCAGTTTTCTCAGCTGACACATCTTTGGCTTCAGAGTTGAAAATGTTTCAACATCTCTGTGAATTTCAGCAGATATTTGGGTTCACTTTTAATGTGTCTGATGTCAGTGCAGTGTAGCTGAAAGCCAGAACTCCCTGCCAAGAAAGAAATGTGTCCAATATCAATCATCATGTACTTAGCAGCCTGAGTCCTGTCTGGACCAATGACTTTGCTAACTTTATTCCATATCTGGGTTACTTCTTTTTGATCCCATAAATAGGATGATTGCAAGACATAGCCTAAAATATCTGAACTGATCAAAAATAGAACTACATGGAAATGGCCCTTTTAGAGGGGTGTATTTTTCCTTGGCTTTACAAGAATGTGCATATTTCTTCATAGTAAAATTCCAAGCTGGAAGAGATTATGAAGGGACAACTCTCAATGGGCATAAATCAGCATAGCAATGTCAAATTACAAGGATTTGAACTCTTGAGGGCTTTTTGCTCCACCTGAAAATTTACCACTTTCACGAAAAAATATCCTCCTTACTAGGAACTGTTTTCATACATGCTGTGATCAAGAGGTTGGGGTTTGTTTTGTTTTGTTTTGTTTTTTTTCCCCCTCTCCTTTCATTGTTACCACAAAAAAAAAAAAAAGCTGATCTTGTAAATAGGTTTACGCAACTCTAGTGAAGAATGACCTGATCTTTGCAAGGATACACGTGAGGCTTTGCTGTTCCATAGTTTCCACTGAGCATGACATGTCTGGAATGCTTTATGATGACTGCATCATCAAAGTACTAGGAGGTAAAAAAGACTGGAGAAGTCTCTGAGCCTGCGTATTGACTTGCTTTACCATTTTATTGGGTTAGTCATCATTATAAATCAAATTCTAACTCTCATAGTTTGATGATGTTGTTAAATTACCTAGGTGCCACCTCAGAGTACTGCCAGTGCTTCATGTCTTGAATGCTTTGTAATAAAATGAGGGGGATGTTTTACTTCTAAGGCAAAGTTGGCCCTGGAACAAGACAAGGATTTCCTGAGGTTTTGCAGCTATATCTCACGATTCAACCTTGTGCTCGCAGACCTGCTCCATGCTCCCTTCCCCAAGCTTTGTGCCTCTCCTTCCTCACCCCTGCATGTTGTGGCATCCTGTCTGCGGAAAAAGGAAAAAGAGCTTATCTGCCAATGATTAGCACAAAACTATTAGGCTGCCTTTACAAAAACAAGATTGTTTTCCTCTGGATGTTGTAAATGAAAACCTTCTCTGTCTTATAGAGTATCTGGTAGTGGTGGTGAACTACTGGATGCAACCAGAGCTGTTCATTCATGTGTCACGAAGTCTGTGTTGCCTAAAGGAAAGTCTCCTTAGTTTAAATTATAGATAACCCATACTTTTGGAGCAGGTACTTCTGAATACTTTCCAGATAATCACAGATGCATTACAGCATAGGAACAGTGCTTTTTTTTTCAGAAAAAATATATCTTTATGAGGGCATTATGCTCAACAATGTGTGTATATTAGCATATACTTTTGTAGTTTATCCATCTGTATGTTTGTCGGTCCAGACTAGAGAAAACTCATCAGTGTTCCATAAGTCTTTTAACCTGAACCAGATGTGGGGAAATAAATGAGCTATCTCTCGGTACTGAATCTTTTCTAATTCATTATCTAGTACTGAACTTAATCCTTTGCCGTAACACTGTGTTTGATATAATAAAAGGTGCCAGCCAGGTTAGACTTGGCTGAAGTTCAGAGTAAATCTGCCCATGACAAACAAGCTTCAGAGAATGTCCCCATTAAGAGATTTCCATGGCTGATGAAGGTTTTGAGGTAAGTGTTAGAAGAAAGGCAACATCCTCCCTACTCCCAAGTGAGAAGTAGCAGACAGGGAAGAACACGCTTGCGCTGTTATAGCAGCTGTGACCCACACGCAGTGAAACATGGCAACATCTATGATCCTGTAGATGAAGTTCACTAGAGGGAACGATATTCTGAAGATGTCAAACACTTGCTTTAAACAAAAGCAAGCACCAAAGTTTTTGAGCTCAAAACCTCCTCTGCATATGATGCCAAGACTTGCTGCAGATGCAGAGTTCAGAAATGGGGAAGATCCTTTTTTTTTTTTTTGATTCATATAGACTTGGCTTTTATGCTGTCTGTGGAAAAAGAAGAAAAGGACCATGATTGCTATGGACTGCTAATGAATTTTTGAATTAAAACTTCCAGTAGTTGTTATTGTTCTCATAAATCTTACCTGTAAGAAACACTGTTTGGAGCCAAATTGTTTCAAAATTTCTAATTCATGCTTTTTATTAGGAGGAGCCTAGACTTTTGGTCAGTTCCCATGTGAGTGTGACTCAGTGTAGCTCTATTCAAGCTAAAAGCACTGTATGAATTCATACATGCTAAGAAACCAACTTACCGTTTAGAAATCATGGAACAATTCTGTTGGCTTTTCTAGAAACATTTCTTCCTCCTCCATCCATCCAGGACAGTGTGCAAGTGTGTGTGGGGAAAGAGAGGAAAATATAGAAATTTCTGTTGACTTGAATAGTGTGTCTTCTATTTTTAGACCTCCAAAGATGCATGTTTTGTGAACAGAGATTTTTGTTAGATGTAATTAAATTAATTTGCAAGGAAGTTACTAATTTCATTGAAAGCTAGAGATCCTCCCAATGCATGATTCATCATAACTCTACCTCAGCCCTGGCCCGCAGGGATAACTAACTCCCTTGGTGAGAAGATAATTTTATTTTAATTCTCATGCAATCATTGGACAACTTCAAGACAAATGCCAGCTATCAATGTTTAAGAGTGAATTATTATTCTCACTATTAGGGTGTGGTGGAGTAAAGGATGTCATACTTCAGTACCTATAAAGCTTTCTGGATATAATTTTGTGTGTAAGCCATAATAAACATAAAAATTGTACTTTATGACTTACATGAAAAATACATTAAGACAACCAAAATTAAAGACTTTGAATAGCATGGGAGATTTTTTTTTTATAAAGGACATAAAGATTTATTTTTCTCAGCAATTCTATTCAAATTAATAACAGGGATTTTTTTTTTTCTGTAACTACTTTCCTGTATCAGCAAATTGTTATTTTTGGTCCCTCCACTCCTATATGCCTAGAAGCAACCATGAAAAAAAAAGATCAGTTTTCATTACTTGCATCTAGTGTTGTATCAGAGATATCTGAGCTTCAGAAATACTGGAGAATTCAAGGGGAGTGTTGACCACAAAAGAAATGTAAGACCAGACTAGAAGAGTCCCTCAGACTACCTACATATTGCATTGTGAAGTCTTTGCATTATTACCAGCATACTTGGTGGATTTTGCTAGCATATAAAATGTACTAGACACTCCTAATGACGATAATTATAGTTCTAATCTTGCCAGTGATTTAGCTAGGCAGACATGTACACCTATGTGGAGCTCCATAAATTTTAATAGGGTTCCATGTGGGTCTGGAGGAAGAAGCGGGGGGTTGGCATATATAACTGTTTGTTGTATGGCCCTCACTCTGCGTGGTATTTGGGTGCTCAAACATGTACACGTTGAGTGCGCTAGGTGCACGTATGCATGCATGGCTCCAGAGTGTGTTACTTTGAACAGTGTTATTACATCTGGGAAAAGTATTTGGGGATAAATTAATTCTGTTCTAATAGCTGTTGGCTGTGGTTTACTTACTCATTTTGCCTCTTCAAAAACTGAGGATGAGAGGCAGCACATTTTTCTTGATTAATTATTATAAATATCTGAGACATTAGTTTTTTGTATTCACCTTCCAAATAGTTTTTAATTTTGTTTGGGTTTTTTTGAAGTGTGACAAGAACATGTCTTCTAGGGATTGCATTTGTGTCTTTTAACAAAGTATTTGGTATGGGAAATACATTCTCATTTCTTCAATTTTGGATTCCCAGAAATAGCTCTTGCTCATGTTAATGCTAGTGCAGGACTCAGAAAATATATTAATATAAGGATTGTTTGAGTCTTCTCTAATTTTTCACAGTTTCTTGCTGTCTTTCAAAATCCCAAAGTTCTACTGATTTTGTTTCTGAAAGGTAGACTGGTTTTGGACTATGACATTTCTGAATTTCAATGTAGAAATGTCTTCAGGTGTGATTTTGGGGGATCATCTGCATTTTTAATTGATGTAAAGCAATAAAAGTGTCTATTGTTTTCTTTATTTTTATTGGTCATTAATTTATAAAAAATATTGGTGAGCTGTTGTTTGAGTTGCACAAATAGTGCAAAAAAATAACGTAAAAATAACTGAATAATTTTCAAGTATATGCTTTTTTTTTGTCTTCTGAACCACTACTTATGGATAAGAGATTTCATTTATTAGTAGAAAATCATATAAAAGTATTTTTTATTGAAAATTTATACTTTCTTTTGAAATGTGTAAACCACAAACAATGTTAAATGTGAACTGATGCTGAAATTCTCTTTGCTATTAATCATGTCTGGAAGGCTGCTATCTAGGAAACATAGCAGTACCTGCTCTTCCTACATTATGTGATTAACAAATGCTGTGTTACTCTTATGTTAGTATTAGGATAAATTAAAGAGAAATGAGGAAGCCATAGCTGCAGTTAAATTCCTTTGATGAATATATGTAAAGTTATTTTTCTCACAACTTGTTTTTGGATAGTTTATAAACCCAAAATGAGTTATTTTTCACATGTCTGGTTCTAGTATGCTGGGAGTACTGGACGTTGCTTGATTCTCAGCTTATTAAAGCATAGAGATTCTGCAGAGCTACTTACTTCCTTGTCTGCTGGGCTCTGATGTAATTCATTGCACAGCTTGATCGATTTATTTTTTTATTCCTTTTAACAAAGAGGAAGCCGGTCAAAGATATTCAAACTGTTTGCCTCAAAGCTTACAGGCTACAAACCAAGTATTTCTGAAAAAAAAAATGTGGTCTTATATTTCATTTCCCATTCATATTGCAAACATGCTGAAGTAGATAGGATCAGGCAAGGGGATGGTTTTGTGATTTAAACACTCTAATTTGAGGCATTATTGCCTTGTGGTGTGTGTAAGAATCTGGGCCATGGAAGTTGTGGCTTTAAGCCCCATTTGTTAGTTTGCTCTTCCTTTTCTAACTCTTACAATAGTGGTGGTTTGAAGACCGGACTTCAGCACTCAGGAGTACTAGAATTTATTATGAGCAATCGCAGAGCCTTTTAGGGATATCAGGCAGCACATAGATGCTAAATGCTGCTAATTCTGTTGAAAAAAAAATACTTTGGTTCTTTCCACAACTTGTTTTATTCAGAATTAATAATATTCTGTTTCAAAAAATTACCTTTTTAATTAAATACTTTGTAGTATAGAAACAGTTCTATTCTCTTCACATATAGCTTCGAAAGAGAATCTTTGAAACCATCCACTATCCCTCACCTAGAAAATCAATGCTTGTAATTAGTGTGTTTTAGCTAAAATTTCATTTCACAGCTCTGTACTATGTACTACTACTGAATATGTATGCTTGCTGATGGGCCAGGAAGTCATAGTATCTCAGCAAAGCAAGTAGACAGTTTTATGAGCTTCAGAACTAATGAATCCTGCTTTCCTACGAATTTATGGTTGCCACCTTTGTGTTGAATTTTTCCTCACAATTCAGGCATTTCTGAGGCTTGTCTCCACTGTGAACTCTCAAAAACACTTGCTTCAACTTTTCCATGAGCTGGGTAACTTCAGCATCTCTGCCCTCTATGGAGTGATTTATTCTAATGGAATTTGTAAGAACCTGATTAGGAAGTTTGGGATTACTGTGCATTTGTCAAATATATTCAGAAGTGGCCATTAAGTTCAAAATTACAAGAAAGGGTAAAGGCACATAGATGCCACATAAACCTCACTTCTTTAGGAAATCAAGCTAAAAATACCCAGGAAGATAGAAGAAAACTATATGAGCTTTTTGATCCCTTTATTTGCATTAAAGAATATTTTCTTCTACGTTTGATCCTTCTGTTTACGGAAGGGCTATTTCAGCTCTGTGCTGGTGCTCTGAGCATGCGTATCTGTTGGAAAGTAGCTCCAAAACCCCCAAACATTCATTTTAGCTTACAAATTGCAATTTGATTGCTTTTATTTTTGCTTAATTAAGAAAATGTTTTGATAAAATGGAACTATAAGAATAGGAATGAATACTGTGAAAAATTTGAGGCAGATCTCAAACGTGTGCAGCTAAGCACTCTTCATAATTCACATAAAAACCTGCAATTTTTAAAAAAGAAAAGTAGTATTTCAGAAGTCCTAAGCATTATGCTTAAACCACAGATTCTGTAAAAAATGAACTGCATAAGCTATTAGCAACTGTATGCGTCATAAACACCTTAGGCAAGAAAATCAGATCCTAATGCCAAATGCAGCTTAGCTCCATCAGTCTGCGTGGAGCTACACTTCTGCAATTTTATAAGATAAATGTCTGTGCTGTTTTATGTGATGAAACTACAGCTTGGGTGAATCCTCTTATTTTTCACCAGTGATTTAATAAAAGCAAGCTCAATATAAATATTGAAAGACTGCTAGTATTGAAAATACTCTTTTCCCTGGTAGCTGAAAGATGTGAGAGCTTGGTCTTTTCATATTGATTGTGCAAAAAAAAAAGTTAAGATTTGTCTATACAAGAAGTGGGTATATTTACTAACTAGTAGGCTCTAAACATTTTCTATAACATACTATACTTTATATTGCATTTGCAGAGAAAAGCTTTGTTGAGCTATTTTTTATTTTTTTTTTTTTTTATCCCAGCTACCGGGAACTTCAAAACCCATTTTAATCTCAGCTGAAACAGCTGGTGAACGTTTGCCTGCTACCACTTGGTAGAGGTTACAGAGTAAAAGAGGAGAAATGTTGCAAACTATATTCCCCTGCACCTATTTCTTTGACACATCACTGTGGTAACACAATAAAAGAGCTGCATTTAATTATTTTTCCAGAACTCGTAAGTTTAAAAGAGATAGGATATTTATGAGCCCCATTTGTGCTCTCTAATCCACAAGATGCCAGAAGATACAGAACATAAACCAGTGTCTATTGGAAGTGACCCATCGTGCCTCTGAAAATGTTTGTCTTGTGCTGCATCTCTCTCCAAATAAAATACTGAGGGTTAATTTAATCATTAACAGAATAATGAAAATAAGGAGCCATGAAAATGTAATCAAGACAGATGATTAATAGTCACAGAAGTGTCATTTTTAAAACAGTTTAAAATATCTCCTGCGCTGCTCCGCTGTGTTCATGGAATAAACCTACTTTAATTATTTCCTGTTCAGGCTTTCCTCTGTTTCCTTGGTTTTAGGAGGAGTTTACCTAGCAAAAACCAATGCTGCTCATTTCCTCAGTGGATTAACTGGGCAATGATGAAACAGAAGCTTCTGTCTGCTTCATTCTTTACACAACCTGGTGTTAAAGAATGACCTTTCACCCTCAGAGATTTTAAGGATTAAGGATGCTTTTAAGTCTCGGTCTGGTTACTAATCCACCACTTTCACTTGATGTTAAATAAGCACTTCCTGATTTACCCTTTAAATCCTGTAAACATAATAAAACAGAGTTTAACCTTTACCTTAGGATTTTACCACTATCTTATGCTCTGTCAAATAAACCTTTATAAGAAGCAGGAAAGAGAAAACTAATAAGCCATAGCCTGATTTTTTTTTTTTTTTTTTTTTACCTTGGGATATGTAACAAAATATTACAATATTTTTAATATATTCAGGTCAAACAGTTGTTAGGGTGCATTGGGGTCCTTACACTGTGCAAATAATGGAATTTTTAAAAAGCATTTCTAAGCTATTTGGGATAATGAAATAGATGTTTCTTCTGCATTCAGACTGCTGTGAGCAGGCGATACTAGAAGGAGTTGAATGGAAATATATTGAGACAGATTTCATAATCCAAGGCTTTGCAACTTTCCAGAATATCATTTAGCCTCCAGCCATTGCTTTGTAAAGTCAAGCTCCCATCTGGTGTAAATTGCATGTAAGCTCCATTTGCAATCCAGGGACTATCTTGACTTACACCAGCCAGGGATTTGACCCCTGTGTCTTTCTCTTTAGGAAAATGGCATCTGTGCTGAGGAAATATTCATTCACAGCTACTTCCAGTGGCTACATTTAATAGGACAAAGTTATCACATCCCCTTCTAGTCTGTGTCACAGCTGCAAAGGTTATCTCCTTATCATTTATTTATATAGATAACTTCTTACCTATATAAGTAACTTGATCTGCGGACGAAGGAGGTGGTGGGACCAGCTGAGCACCCCTGCGTGCACAACAGCTCCAAGGGCTGAAAATTGGGAAAAATGGTACCCAGAAAAACAGTGTTGGAAATGCCTTCTTTAAATCATTACAGCTACCGCATATTGAGTGGTTTTAATAAGGTTTGTTTTCAACAAACATCCAAAATACTTCATTTCAAAAATTCTGAATTCTGTCACCTTAGAGAGTTTCTGGTTTTATATCTCATAGTTGATAGTAGTAAGTAGAGAAAATTATCCTAAGATAAGAAGTTAATTCCCTCTTCTGAGGCCCTAAATCATGGACCTTATTAACAAAGGAATATAGTTATCTATCTGAATGGGGACCTTGCTTGGCTTTTGATATCTTTTTGGGAATATTTATTTTAATTAAATTGAATATCTGCCTTGTATCTTGCAAATATCTGATTGTCTCTGCATCAGCTATTGCCTAAGAGAAAACATAGACAAAGTAATCATTTATACATGCATGATTTTCTTACTGTGATCAACAATCCCTTTGTCTTCTGCCTTAGTAATGCAAAATATCCTGTTTCCTCCATGTTTGCTAATGCTGCTCACAGTGGAGTGAATGGTTCAAGTGCAACTTCCTCGGCATGTTTGAGGGACCTGTTACATGAGCTGTAGAGGAGCTCTTGTCAAAACAAATTCTGATGTTTTAAAGGCTCTGAATAATGTTAGGATGGAATGCTGGGGCAGCCAACTTTCCTGGTGTCTGCTGGGGATAAGCAGATGATAGCTGGAGTTCTCAAATGTTTTGAATTCATGGAGCAAAGATTATTTGTAACCTCATTGGAAAATCATTTAGTTTACTGGGTAGGGCTGCTTTTGAGAGTTTTATGGTTCCCAGAATGCCCTGCTGTCTTAAGAGGCATTTATAATATTGGACCTTTTTCTACAGTCTGTTTGGAGGTAAAATTCCTGTTAAAGGCAATAGGAACTGTGGCAGTGTATGCAAACCAGAAACGGGACAAAGGAAAAAAAAAATTAAGCGAATGATAATTGATTTCTGGTTTTCACTGAAATTTGGGAAAGAAGGTGGACAGGAGAAAATGCTTTTGTTTTACGGGTTTTCCATCCACCATAGACATTGGTAATGCCTTGTTGATGTGTCTTGTGCCAAAGTTGTCCCATGAGGCACTGCCAGTGGGAATAAAACCAGCATGAACAGACTGAGAACATCTTAAAACCAGAACAGCCATCCCTTTGAAATAGCTTCCCACAGATGCTGAAGACCTGAGTAGTTCACAGCAAAGTGAATAACATTCCTTCCCATGAAGGACTGTCTGAAACTGAGCAAGAGCAAACCAGCCCTTGGCATAACCCCATGAGATTCATGGGCGCTGGACCAGTGAAAAAAAATTGGTCTATTTGGTAAATGCAGGTAGTCGTCTTTCCACATGACAGAGGTAAGTCATTATTCACCTATAGGACACAGCCTTTAATGAGGGATCCTACATGCAGAGAGAAGAGCTGAAATAGGCTCTACTGGAGTGAGTGATAATAAGCTTGACTTCAACTAGACTGAGAGCTGGCCAAACTGCTAGCATCAGGCATGACAGCTCTGGTGGTACAATACAGTACCGAGTGCTGTTGCACTTTGCGACACAAGTATCTAAGCTGAACTGACTCTGCAGCACTAGCAGGGTGTTTGTGGGATCTTCCTCTTGCATGTCAAGGCAATTCTTTGCTCAGACCCTGCTTGTCTGAATCAGCACTGCCTCATGGCTATGATCACTGTCTGTGGGCATGTTGGTGAAAGTAGGGTATCTTGCTCTTTGATAATGAACCAGCTCTTCTAAAAAAGCAATGCAAGTATCTTTCATTTTGTTTTTAAATCAAAACTCTTTCCTTGGAGAAGAGCATTGGAAATCCTGACATTATAGTATTGTTCCACCTAGCATGAAAGGAATCCACTACATCTGTCTTGAAAGTTTGAACTCTTCCTTACGCCCCTAAAATCACCTAAAGTCTTTTCTTTACTTAAAAATATCTGACAACATGTAACTTAGCTGTGGTCTGCATTCTACAAGGAAAAGAATCACCTTCACATCAAACTGCAATTATTGAAGGTAGTTTTTGGCATGAATGCTAACTTGGGCTTCTGATCCTGTATGTAAAGAAATTTGAATTATTTCTGCTCTTCTACAGAGAGCTGAGACTTCCTTTCCAAGTCCTTAATCTGATTTCAAAAAGGCTTCAGTCTTTCAGACATTCATAAGTCTTGTCTGATGCAGGCTATTGCCGTATACTCTGGAGTATCTTCAAGTGAAGGAAACCCATAACCGTTAAAAAGAGGGAATGGATTTATGGTGTTGAACTGAAGAGGTGGTTTGGTGGGGTTTTTTCTTATTCATTCCGTTACTACAATTTTCTTTTCTTGTGCTATTGCTTTTATATTTCTTAATGTCTTAAAAACAGCTTATATGGAACTCACATAGTAATTTATGACTTTGGTATGTTTCATTATTATCACTGCTTGCTCAGCTCTCCTGAATGAAAATGATTTAAAAACACTTTTTTTTTTTTTTCTGGATTCTAGAATAATATAGGAGAGCTCACACCTGTATCTGTAATGGATTATTTACTAAAGCTTTTTATGACTGTTAAAGTTCCCTAACTTTTGGGTTCCTGCTATAATTAATAATATCTAGAGCTTTTCATTATAACTTTTACTGAATTACACAAGGAGCTGATGCAATTCCTATCTTCATATTGGGATGCTGAACCACTGGAGGGTGAGGTGATTCACCTGAAGGCAGCCAGTAGACCAGTGGTGGATAGGGGTGAAACATTGACCCCTTTGTCCAGTTCTCTGTCCATGAAGACACAAAGCCTCAATTAACTGATTATAATCAAACCTGATTCCTCTGTTCTATTCAGCTGGTGAACTGCTGCTATAGCATCTACAATTCCTTTTTTTCTTGCTGAGGTTGCCTGCAGGAAAAGGCAACCAAAGAAGTGTCTGGGGAACAAGATCTGAAGCATTCTCCAAAGGGGCCACTGAAGGCAAGACTAAAGAACCTAGAGGAGAATAGGGAAGAGTAGTCACAGTGGCTGATTTGGCCAGCAGGCTGTGGTCATATTCTGAACCTGATCTGAGCTGCTAATGGGGAAGAGGCTGAGGACAGAGAATAGGGTCCTGCTTCTGGGCTCAGGAGGATACCACAAAGCTAACTTGGGGCTGAGTAGGCTGAGTTCATCTGGGAAAGAACAACTTCTACAGAAGTGTAGAAGGCCCAAGCTACGATCTGCTTTGTGCTACCAACGTCAACCATTTTCAGCACAATTAGTGAGTCTATAAATGTAAGGAAGATGAAGCGATGGTTGAAAAAGCACCTTCTGCATTTCTCTGCAACTCTAGAGTAGAGTAATGTGGAGCCAAATGCATTTCCAGCGTATGTATGCAAAGGATGTGACTGTGCCAGATATATGCCAGAAAAGATTTTAATCAAAGCAATTACACAGATTTCACTTAGTTCCCATTCATTTGGAATTCCTACAGGTCACTATTGTCATTGAAATCGGCAATAAGCCCAATGGTCTCCTCACACCACAATTTCCACAGAGTTATGCTCAATTTACATCTAAATAAACAGGAAAGAATGGCCAGTTTGGAGAAAATCAAGCAAAGGTTTTGCTTTCAACTGGAATTAATCTCCACAGCCAAAAACAACAGAAAGAAAGAAGTGAATATGATACATTTAAATTTTGTAATATATTGGCCTGACGCATGTAGTATTACACTGTATTACTTAGCATCTCTTAAAACAAAATCTTTTATTGAGCAGTTACCATTCAGACAGGTTATGGCATTTGTAGAGTAATTAACAACTTTAAAATATGACTAACCAAATCATTATTTTTAACTAAAAAAAATAGGCGCCTACATTCTTATGTATAAAACATTTTTTATAAGCTGTACATGACCGGGGAATATTTTACAGCAGAGCTTAAGACAGAGAAAATACTAATCAGGATTTTAAATGTCTGAAGTTATAGTCCTGTAAATGCTCTTGAAAATGAAATTAATAGCTTCCAGAAAGGTGGATAACCAGAGAGGTGAGGCAATGGTGCAAGTGGGTAGGAATGGGCTGACGGGAGAGCTACTGGGAGGCTTCGGGTGCTGTCCAAGTCATCCAACGTGCAGAGGAGGGAGACTAAGGTCCCCTTTGGTCAGATATTGCTTTGGGCCAAGCACAATGGTTACAAGGGCTGCAAAAAGGAGGAAAAAGTGACACTGAACTTTATACTGATGTAAAATAAGTACCACTTAAATAAGACTAAGCTTTTAAAATAGAATTAAAGGATTCTTCTCAATGAGAGCGCACTACTGATTTTGCTAGCACCTTGCCAACTTCAAGCGTGCAGTGGTTTGGGTACCTAGGAGGAGGTTTTTCCCAAAGATCACTCACTGTGCTTCTTAACAAAGCGCTCTGGATTGCTCACCTGGCTTCCCTTTAAATTTACACATCTTAAAAATGACTTCAGCGCCAACCCACTAGAGTTGATCTAGGTTCCCTCAAGTCTCATGAAACTTAGCTCATGTTCATCAAGAGCTTCTCTGAGTTGCAAGTCAGTGAGGTGTGAAATGCTTGTGGTTTGATGATTCACAGAACTCTCACCGTGAGCCTTAATTAATCAATCTTTGCAAGGAATTTGAAATCCTTAGATGAAAGGCTCTGTAACTGCAAAACACTGTTATCACAATGGCCACCACTTGTATTCATGGGGACCTCACTTTTACCATTCTTTTTGGTATTATCGCAATAGCTTCCCTTTTATGTTGAAAGGGGAAGAGCTGTGTAAACATGTTCACCGGCAAACATTTCTCATGGTGGTTTAAAAGAAACTATACTTGAAAAGCAACACAACTTTCCTTACAGCCATATCTCCCCAAGCTGTGATCTTGTCAGGCTGCAGACATTAAATGAGGCTGGGCTCGGTCAGCACTAGGATGGGAAAACAGACAATGATGATAATGATTAAGAAAATAAAGCTATCTGAATACAGATTTCTTCACCATCGTGCCCTCGCAGAGCATTGGGAGCCCATGAACTGTCCTCATGCAATATTGCAGCATGAATTAAAGCAAAAAACTCTGTTCACTGTCAGTAAACAATCTCTTAATTCTTTGCACAGTAAAATTACTGATTTAGCTTACCACCAAAGTGCATGATACAGCTTCACTGAAGACAAAGAAATCTACCCCAAAGAGCGTACCACATGCATCCTAAGCATGAGTGTGTCAGTGGATGTTGCTGAAGAACAGGAGAAAAGGGAGGGATATGAAGGATGATTTTAAGAGTTATGTTCTCTTTGTGTCAGATGTGGTTTTAATTTTCCCACATATGGGTACTTTCCTTGGTTTGCATGTTCACAGCTCTCAATTTCACAGGTAGATCTATTTCTTGTGGTACTTGGACCAAAGTGGTTTTCAATCATCTTGTGCATTCCTATTCGAGGGAATAGTTTAGAGAAAATAACTTGCAGAAGTGCTTAGGATTATCCACTGGAATTTAAGTCTCCAGGTTTGGCTTTGATTTTTTTGGTGTAGAAATCTTGTATTCATGTTGCAGATTAGATTTCAAGGGAAGAGATCAAGAGATAATTGAATAATCCAACTAGATTGTCATATCTAGTACATGAAGACTCTGAGGTGGAGAAATTTTTCTTATTTTGTTTGCTGTACTGTGTAGGACAATTATGGGTGGAATTTGAAGTTGTTATGTTAGTGTTACATAAATACCCATGTTTTCTGCCCAGATAGCCAGTGGGCAAAGATAATAACAGAACAAAGAGCATAGGTTATGCTGAGCTGCTGAATTCCCAGACCTGTTGGAATCTGAGATTAGTTTTGGAGTTGATACCCAAGCCCAGGATACAAGGCTTGTCCTTTACAATCTGTATTTAAAAGTAGCTGGTGAATATAATGAGAAATTGCAGCAGGTCTAGGTCCTGCAGGTGACAAATGGAGACTACTGATAATCTTAGAAAGACATGTAAAAGGCAAGCATTAAGTGGACAGCAGGAAGATGGTGCTTACTGGAATTCTCTACATCCCAACTGAAGCACTAGTTCAAGGACATGCTATTGCACTCGGTGTTCAAAACCAATATTCCAAAATCTATTGCAAAATACCACAAAGAAAGGTCACTATATAGATCTTATGATAGATGTGAACCTCTGTCTTCAGGAGTATACCCATGTAAAGAAAGTCTTGTCTATACAACACGCGAACATAATGATCTTACTTTTCCATTGATAGTATCTTCTGATCTTTCCAGCTTGGCTTCTGTCCCATCTACGTTCATCACTCACTTCTAATGATGTCTGGAAGGTTTTTGTAAACATAACTTTTGCATATCGTATGTGATCTAAGATCAGCTTAGTTTAGTTGAAGTTTGGTGTTTAGGATACCTGTGTAACTGGTTGTGCAAAAACTACTCATCTAATCTCATAATCTGTGTTTAAAACATCAGACGCAATAAGGGAAAAGCTTCTTGGCTGATCCCAGTGCTTGGGATAGAGCAGAAGGAGGACCACCCATGTAACTTCCATATTGAGGCAGTGACGATCTTGGAAAGTCCCAAGCCGCTGTTGCTCCAATTTCAACGTTCTTTACTCAGACTTTAAAAGATCAGGTCATGTCCTAGCTTCTTGACAGCTCACATTTGTGTCCCAGTAACAGAGAAGAAAACCAGAGAAGAAATTAATTTGTACATAGGAAATTCCATCACATGGAAATTATTGTCTGTTGTTTCCATGCCTGTAAGTTCCTTTCATTGACTTAAAGAACTTCAGTGCCTTAGAAAAAAAAAGGGAAAAATAAAGCCATGTCTATGAGACGCATCCACGATCAAAGTGGTTTGGAGAGGAACAAGCCTGAGCATGGAGCCATGGCAGCCTCGCCCCTGTTGGGCTGCTGAATTCAACAAAGCCTAACATAACCAACCATACCTAGGCTTTTTCTACACAAGCTTTTTTTTTCTGAAGATAGTAGTAGAACTACATTAAAGTATGTGTATATATATATATTATATATACATATTACTCACATCCACAGAGTTGCCTGGCTTTTCGTGGTAATGCAAGAGAAAACTGTAGATGGGAAATTCAGGGTAGAAAACTATAGTTTTGAAATTAAGGAAAAATAGATTTGAAACATCCAGTGTACAAATTAATGTGGTCTAACGAAAACTTATTTCCTATAAAAATATTTGACTTTGATCATTGTTAGCCATAAGACCACTACCAATACCTTGCACAAATCGAAGATTTTCCCCATGTCCTAACCATAAAATTGTTTTAGTTGTTTATGTACTTCTTGTGCATTTAACCACCATTCTGAATTGGCTGCATTTTTATTGATCAATTAATTTGGACTGGTAATATTTATTTTTATATTTGTTTTCTAAATAATAGTTTTACTTATTTTTCGGTAGAATTACAATGGCATTGCAATGTCTGAACATTACTTAGTTCAGTAAGAAATTCTTTCATTGCAATGTCTGAACACTTACTAAGACTTCCTAGATGCGACAGCAGAGACACCAGGGTTGTATCTCTCATAACTTTTGCTTCCATCTGGTGCATTTGTGAATTATTACCTTAGTTTCTCAAAGTTCAGTAAAAAGTTAAACTTGATTAATTTAATTAAACAACACTGTCCCAGGGCCAAGCAGCTCAAATGTTCATTTTTTTTATTAAACAGTAGTTTCATTCACACTTTCAAATTACACTTTGTTCAAAGGTCTCATGAAAAGAAATTTCTTTTTTTTTCCCTGTCCTTCCAAAATAAACGTTGAGAGGATTCAGCCTTCAAAGAGCTCATAGAATTTGAGATAGAAATAATCCAAAAGGATTTCCATGGTGATAGGAATATGGTCCAGGCTACACTTTAGGGAAATGGCGTAAAAGCAAATGTTAGAGAAGTTAGATTAATAAGTAGTAATTTTCACTGACAATAAAATCAAGTGGAATAGGCTAGATATGAGTGGGATGCATAAGTCATTGTTTTAAAAATGGATGGGGGCAAGCAGCATTTCATCAGATGTGCACAGGATCCACTCTTCAATTTTGGGTCAGCCCCCTAAAAAATCAAATTAATTACTGTTTGGAAAGGGAACACAGTTTATTACTCTGTTTGGAAATGAAGGCTGCATAGCAAAATACATTGAACAGATGCAAATGGTTAAAAGGTGGAAAGTAAGAGCCTAGGAGGCCACAAAGCTTCTACAATGAAAGAAAAATAGTGGGTTTTGTTTATTGATAGTGAGTTTTGTTTGGTTGTATGAATTAAGTGACACACAAATATTTTTATGACTGCATTTATTCCCCATAACAATATGAATGAGCCACTGAATAATAACAAAGTCCCTTGTGACTGCAGAAGAAGGGTGATTAAATTATAATCACATTGGATTAATTAATCTATAATATTTGTTCTTTATATGAAAGAGGAAAATCAGCCTTCAACATAAAGGTTATGTACTCATGAGGTCTGTGTCTTAATAAAGAAAAGGCTTTGGGAAAAAGCTTGACAAGCCCCCCAGATATGATATGTTGTAAATGTAGACAGAAGGTTATTACTGATATAAAATACATTCAATGTAATTATCAGCCACAACAAATAATCAGAGAGATTATAATGAATAATTAACATTTTTATTTTTCTGTAGTAATGTGTCTAATAGATAAGTGCACAACATTGAATTAATTTATTATACTATAGCATCTTAGTAATGAAAACTGTATCACCAAAATATCTCTTCAGTGGTCGTGCCAGATATCAGCTTAAATAACTGATAAGGCTTATTCCTTTGTTTTCCCCACCCAATAGTACTGAAGATGCCCTGAAAGCAAGCAAGTAGCAAAAGAAATCACAATAATCTTGAAAGAAAACCATAATAAAAATATAAAACTTTTGACCTGATTCTAAAGTCCCAGTAAATTTTAAAATGCATGTAATTACAAAAAGGACTCTTAATGTATTGCATTACATTTATACACATTTTATTTTAATCTCATTTTTGCTTGTTTTGTTACTAAAATATTCTATCCTTAATCCTTTCCAAATAAAATACCGGTTGCATCCTATAAGGAATCAATTACTGTGTCAAAATCATGTGCATTCTGAATAAAAGAGAAAATTGATGGTGAAATATAATGTACATGTAGATTTTAATTACTGAAACCCAACCATTTCTGTATTGGAAGGATATACTTAAAGTTCTAAAGACTGACCACATACCTCATTTTACACAGAGTGTTTTTATACATATTACTTTTAAATAACAACAAATATTCTTTATTTTTAAATGGATGGTTTTTTTTTTTTTACCTGTGGGTGAAAGAAAAACCCATTAATTTTATCATATTGTGTAGAAGAAAGTAATCTGCACAAGTGTCATTTCTGAAACCCTGGAGCTCTGAGCAGGCATGGCCTGTGCTTTTGGAGCTCAGAGTGTGATTTTTTTATTTTTATTTTAACTTTCTAATAAAGCCCAAACTGTAGTCAGACACCTAAAAGCCCTTGGACCTCAGCTTAGTTCAGTTTCATAATCTGCAGTTTAGGCTTATCTCTAGTTGGTGTGTGTAGGGTGTGTTTTATTGCTTACGCTGATAATATTGTACTAAGTAAAGCTTTTTCTGTGGTTCAAAACAGTTGGTTTTTTGTCTTCTGCAGTACTTGGGAACCACAGGTAGAGAGAGGTAGTCCATACCCTGACAGTGCAGAGTATAAATTACAAGTGAAACCTCAGGGGTTAAAAGTTAATATTGGGCTTCTAATGTTCAAACAACAAGAAGCCACAAAAGAGAACAAAATACTTTCTATGACAGCACCAACCCTTGAGCCTGGAGAGTTTGTGGCTGGAGTTAAATAGAGGCTAAAAATTTGAGCAGCACCGTCCTGTCCTCCAGTAGGCAGCCAAGATCCCAGGCAAGGAGAGCAACTCTTGCACTGTATTGGTATGTCAAATCTGAAGTATCTATCAACACCATCATATGTCCTGCTTAGCCTGCTGCAATGCTGTCCCAAGGATGTCTGTGAGGATGAAAGGTGGCTGCATGAACAAATAAAGTTATGGAGGTTCATATTTCTGCAAAAATAGAGGAAGATGGAGAGAGTACCTGGTGGTTGGGAAGCCTTGTTTTGATATGGTTTGTAGGCTTGGAGGTAGGACAGTCTAGTTAATCCTGCATGCTCTAAATTACACTAACAGTCCTCAGCAAGACCAGCAGTTGCCCTTTTTTCAGGATACGATAGAGGCAAAAATACACTGCAAAGGGTCTGCTTCAGAGTCGGTGTCACCAACACGTGGACCTGCTTCTGGAATTGTAGAAGGCACACTTGTTAGATGTGTCTGAAGAGCAGGAACCAAAAAGCCATGCACAGTGGACATAGGTGCCAAGAGCTTTTTTTCCCCATATGTTTAAGCAAGAGTTTCCATCAGAGATGGGTTCCAGCTGCAATGTTGACTTCCTTTGGTGTGACATCAGAATGATCATAGGGATTAATGACCCAAGGATTCGCTTTAATCCACACCACTGGGTGAACAGTCAATGGTAAGGCCCGCTTTGAAGAAAGTGGTACAGGCTGAAGAGTCTGAGGGTTCCAAAAATACTTCCCTTAACTTGGTAAATTTAAGGACCCCCATTTTAGGGGATGATCATCTGTTTAGGGAGTCTGCTCAGGTAGTATTCAGAAGCTCCATTGTCTTCTGTCTGTATCACTCTTCAGTGCTCTCAGGCTGATTTTTTTTTTTATGAACAGCTCCATCAGTTTCTCTTTCTGAGCAATATTTTAGCATTTCTCTTTCTTCTTTTTTTCTTGTTCTCCAAGGTCTGCTTATTAAATTATTATGCAACTGTGATACTAAATCTTATCTTCTGACTATAGTGCACAGAGGAGGCAGATAAGACTTGAGGGGAGGGACAAACCATTTGTCTTATCAGTAGACTATGAGAAGCAAGAGAAAGTGAAGAGAGGAAGATGATGCTTTTGATGAATATTTGTAGCTGAGAAAGACAGTGCACTAAAGGGCTTTTCTATTTTCAGTATGGGAGCGTACTTGTATTTCTAAAAGCAAAAGACTCTAAATCAAATCTGAAGTTAAAAACAAAGAAAATAAAAAAAAATTTATAACTCTGCCTCCAGCAACTTACTATTCCTTGCTAGCCAAATTCATCTATTTACATTATTGAGTAAGGTATAGTCTTCAGTTAAGAAAACTTTTGGTCATCCTATTAGGCCACATCATCAGCAACAGCCTGAGGTAGTTTGCAGGAAGTGATTTTTGGGTCTGTCTTCTACCCTGCCTGTGTGCCT
Source organism: Chlamydotis macqueenii (assembly GCF_036417535.1). NCBI lineage: Eukaryota > Metazoa > Chordata > Aves > Otidiformes > Otididae > Chlamydotis > Chlamydotis macqueenii. Next base: position 9,963,632 of record NC_141561.1, read on the forward strand.
GTATCTGGGAGAGGAAGTCATAAAGTGCTGTGTCCCAGGTGTAAAGAGGGTGAAAATAGACACCAGAGATTTTAAAAATAAAATACTTTACAATGGGAAGTTAAATCAATAAACTTTCAAGCTTACTTTTAATAGCACTTCAGCAGTGGCTAATATTTTCCTGATATAATGGTGATGATTTCTGAATTGATTTGGTCATCAAAAAGGCTAATGACCCAGTCTACATTGGAAAGCAAAGCCATTCTTAATTCAGAAGGCCACAGGATAGAATGGGTCCATATGGACAATTTCTGCCAAGAAAAGTGAGTCCCTGTTTCTATCCCTGTGGGCACAAAAAGAAAAGGCTCTGGACTGAGATGTCCTCACAGGGGGCTGCAGGGTGTGAGCACTGGTATTGCTGTCACTGCTCGTAGCAGGTGGAAGTCCTCTCTGCACCAAAGAGGACCCTCCTCAGGGCACAAACTGCAATTTAATTTTTGTTCTTACTGGCAATGGCTTTTTTCCTTTCTTTTTCTAATTCACGTTCAGATAGAGCAAGAATTTCAAAATAAGAGTTGACATTTAGTTCTTGTTAAAGAGTGGTTGCTTAAGCCAGTTTGATGCTGAGGAATGACTCAATTCCCTGCTTCAAAAAGGTCTTTAAAAAAAGTATGCAGATTTATGTTTTGGCAAATCTTTACTATCTTTCTATCTTTTCTCAAAGACAAATTAAAAAAAAAATGTAAACTGCTCCTGTCGTCAGGCTAATGGCATGGTGTCCCATACCCCCTCTAAATCTAGTTATTATGGATCAGCTAATGCAATATTTAATTACAGTCACAGGGGAGAGGGACTTTTTCAGTGTGTGATTCATTATCCCTTACGAATGAAAACTTCTCAATTTTGGTAGATAACCAATAAGCAAATGTTATTGATTGTTCTCCAACATCAAATAAGGACAATTTGGGGCTTGAATGTCACATTCAAGAGAAGCTTCATAACCATCCATTAAGGAGTTTCTAATCTTTGACCTCCTTGCTAATGCCAGCTGTGGTCTCTTCTTGATCATGACAACTTCCCTGTCATCACAAAATGACTCTGCCTTGGATTAGCTACGTTAATACAGGCTGACTTCAGGAAAATCTTAACAGTATTGAATTAACTATACTAAAGCCACTTATCTAAAGAAGGCCAATTTCTCTTACAGAAAAATTTAGTGTAAACTAAAGAAATGGCAAGAATAAAGAGTGGCAAAATGATGAAGAGGTATAAGAAACTTCTGTGTGAGAATACAAAAGAGAATTTGTCCTACCACTGAACAAATTTCTTCTTGGTTAATTGAGACAGAGATAAACTACTAGCTGATGGCTCACTCCAAATACAGAAGATGACGTTCTGATGAGAGACCAGGGCAAGTTAATGTGCCAGAGTGCTCAAACATAACACAGAATAATCAATAACAGTGCACCAGCTCATCTGTGATAACTCCCTGAAGTACGCTTGCATCTCCTGACAATGGTGGACAGCAAGTTAGCAGAGCCTTCTTCACCATCTTCAAACATGGCCGAGCTCATTTGATTGCATTTGCAGTTGCAGTGGGCTAAGAAGTCAGTTGTGTAGAACAGCTCCAAAGCTTGTTTTACTGCTCTGCCTGTGTGTGAATATATCCAAGCCCTAACTACAAAGCTGTAATCCTGAATCCTCCTGCTCAGCTACTACCTAACTCTACAAACTGTGCAGCTCATCCACTTGTATTTAAGTTCTTAGCAGCAGTTATAGGTTCACTTCCCCTGACTATTCACTACTTCATGCTCTGTCTCTGGTCAAATTAATCCCAAATTTGTTTTTGAAAAGTTTTTTCCTTTCCTGGCAGTTTAAGTTAAAATTTGGTGGCTGGAGCAGATTGGGCAGAAACTTCTCAGGCAGAGGAGAGAATTTCCTCTTTCATATCTCACTTCTTGGACAAAGGCTTAGCATCTTCTCTGGATGCTCTTTCAAGCTCTGTGCTCTCTCATTGTTTTGCATACTTGATAGTTTAAGGCCAATCTCTCCCCATGCAAAAGGAATTTATCTCTTTGACATGCAGTCCCACATAGACGGAGGCTGATGGAGGTAAATGTTTAAAAGCAGATTTTCAGAAGCTGATCTGTTTGTACTGAAGTCTTTGATAGTGTTTGGTGCTTTTCAGGAGTCTAGCACTTACCTACAAAATTAAGATGCTGAGTTTAAAACAAGAGAAAATAGAAAAGGAGTCAGTTGTTGATCTCTAAGTCCACATCTACACAGAAGAAGATATTTGGATTCATATTTGGAAATCAAATGTCCACAGTCAAGATATGGTCGTCTTGACTTTTAGACGCTATTAATCTGTTCAATTAGCTTTACAACAAATAGGATATATTACAGCTATTAGGCCAGGGAAGTCTGGGTTCAAAATAAAACCAGATGACCTTTCCAAAGTGAAACTTGCCATTAGTTGTCTAAGTAATAGAATTCCTCCAATTCCGCCCAGCCCAAAGCAGTCCAAACCCCTTTCCAAAACAGCTTTCGCCAAACAGTCTTCTACATGTTTTCGTTCTGAGAATGAATAGACTTGTCTGCAGCATGCTTTCTTGGATTAATGATTTACTTTCTAGCTCAAGTACTGAATCTAGTTATCTTTAGTGAACTTGATGTGTTGTACTTTCATTAAGTCTGCAGCAAGTAGATTTACACCCTCATACTTTTACTGCTGGAAATCTAATTTTAAAATCAGTATTGGGACTCTGCTGAAGTGTTTGTGGAGTCAGATCCTTGGCAGGCTTTTTTGTCTGTGTCATAGAAAACCACCCACTATCTGGCACAAATGGACAACAATGCCCAGGGGATGCAAGGCAAGGGGGACACAGCAGGGCAGGGCTGGCAGAGCTGCTGCATGGATTCCAGGCATCAGTTTTTCACCATATGCCTGGGATGAACACATACCGCTTTCTCTCTATCTTCATTGAAAAAATATGAAAATTTAACTGTCCCTTTCCACCCATAATCCTTCCTTAATTTCTTGCTTTTGTATCTGTACTGCTTTTGTATCTGAAGCCTGAACTGATGGTGTCTGCAGAGAAGGCAGGACCAGAGCAGTGCAGGAGCAGAAGGCTATAATGTGGGGTGGGAGAAAGTGATGGCAGTGATATCCCTAAAATTAAGATTTCATCCCCCTTCAGTGTGGACTGTATGTTGGGACATACAAAACTGGTGATTTTGTGCCACAGAGTGTTGAAGCCTAAAGCCTGGTCTGTGAGGCACCGAACAAAGCCTTACATAAATGTAGACTACATGGTGCATTGTGATAAGTAATTTCTCTACAGAAGTTACATTAAGCAAACATTTCGTTCATTCTCATATCCTTTGCTGTAAAGCACTGGTATTAAAAACTTGTGCTTTTCAGTGGTGAGGTGATTCTGTTGTTTAACTGTACCCAGGTACCTGAAGGACCCAGTGAGATCAGAGACTCATCACCTGGGTGCTATACAAACATTCATTTATTCATTTTACTTTTAAATATTAGTCATGTTCACTCATCGGGCCAATGACTTGAAGTACCAAAAATATGTTCTTTTGTATCGCGTGCTTTCTGACCTTTTCAAAATCTTAACAAATATTCCTATGGATTAATATTATCATAGTGTCTAAAGACCTTTTTGCCTTGAGGCTGCATGAGTGCAAAAGTAAAAAGCAGACAGTGTCCAAAGATCTTATGATACAGCTATGCAATAAGAAACAGCAAATGAATACAGTCAAAAAGGAAGTAAGAAGCAGCAATGAAACACTTTTTGTACCGATGATCAAGCAGTCTGACCACTGTCTTTTTTTTTTTTCCTTTTTCCAGTAAAAATAAGTTTTATGAGGATAATGAGATACCTCTGTGCATATTTATGGTGAGCACTTTCCAATTATGCAGAAGTAAAGCAACAAAAAAAAGCTTGGTGAAGAATTTATAAAGGAACTGAGATGCAGGCTAATGTTTCAATAGTGAGGAAGAGACAGTAGATGCACAAACAGGAGTCTGTGAAGGGCTTGGAAAGTGAAGAGGTGCAGTTCATATACGATTCAGGAAGGAAAAGGCATCATCTAAACAACAGGCTAGAAAAATGTCTGTTTTGGTAGTGTTCTTACTGGATATGAGTGGAGTAAGTTTGCACTCCTTTGCAGCCTGAGAAAGCGATATTGCATTAATTGAGAGGTAAGAAGATGAAAACTGGAGTCACTTGGAAGGATTCCATATTTCAGAGAGGCTAGACCAGCAATGTTTAGGCAAACCAGGCATCCAAAGATCTAGGGACTGATATAAGTCAAAGTTAACACCAAGGTTATGGTTTGAATCAGATAGAATGGTGATGATATTGCTCGTAACAAACAAAGTGAGAAAGAAAGCTTGGAAGAAAAGGTTAAGAATTGCATTTTTTGCCGTGCTGAGCTTTAGGTGATAGTTGAACGCCAGAGGATGTTAAAGAGGAGACCAAAACCTTAGTCTGCACACAGAGATAGGTCTAGAGATGTAGATCAGTGAATTACTAGCATAGAGATGGCAGCTGATGGTAACTGAAAAAGTCATCTTTGAACAGGCTATATGGGGATGGACACAATTGGTGTCATGTGAAACGTTCAGAGGGCTGGAGTTGTAAAAGGTTTTGATTACAGTCATGATGCAAAGTCCACTCATTTAAATTCATGTTGGCTCTAATGAGTTTTGGATCAGGTCCAAAGAAGAAAAAACTGAATTTCACAACAGGGAGCAAATGGCAGAATTCAGAGCAGGTTGAGAACAAGTAAGAGTGATACTGAAGCTCCACCTATATGTAATGTTATCCTTTTGGGATTCATTTTACCCAGCAGACACAGACATTTCATATGGTTTTGCTATCTTAAATGATGCCCTGACAGCACTAATTCTTGTGTCTTTAGGAACTCATACAAAAAAAAAAATGCATATTAGACCCAAGATTGTGGCTGGGAATCCTTTCAGAATATATTTCCATATCATTGTTGGGAGGCAGTCCTGGCACTCAGATAAACAAGGTCAGACTATTGCCCTTCTTTTCATGCTGAACCATAGGTAGTAGATAAAGTCTGGCAGCTCCTCAAACTATTTTCTGCTAAAATAAGCTCAAACAGGTTGAGGTAAAAGACATGACTCCACTGAAATCAATGGGAATTTTGTCATTAAATGTATTGAGGGTATCAATGTGGGGCTTAAATAAAGTCTTTGATAGAAATCATAGGATTTTCTTTCCTACAGCATGTAAGCATAAGACAACTTGTCTGTTTGTGGATGCTTAGAAAAAATAAGGCAAATAAAGAAAACTTATGATGTCAATGTGTGTAGGTTAAAGTGCTTAATCTGAGTATGAAGGCTTCATCTGATCTAAAGCCCCTTTAGCTGAGAGTGTTTACATGGGGATTTGACATGCTTTAACTTGTGTCATATCGACTCCACACCATTAATGGATTTGCTTTATCTTTCCCAAGTGCCTCGACTAGAGAAGCCATTGGTTACAATTGACAGAACGGGGTAGTTAGACCCATGGAAGTAGGCAAGTAGATACCATCTTGATCCAAACAATACAAATCCTTCAAATGTACAGATACCACTAGATTTGTTTAAACTTCTCTTACATTTGCAGTTTGACCATTGTTTCAGGGAATTAGCTCTGTGACCTAAAATAACCCAGTCATGAGTGTGGTTTGTTTTATTTTGTAAATGACACCCTTGTTGAATCTGCACCTCAGTGAGGTAGCATGTCAAGCTATAATAATATTTTCCCCCTCCCACTCCTTGTTAGTTTGCTGAAAGGACATATTTACAACACACTGAAGGGCAGGATCCTTGTTAGAGCTTCTTCCTGTAAAGCAATTGAATTAATCATGAGGAAATATGACCCTAAATATTGGACTGAGTGTCAAGAAACATGGCTTCTCTCCCAGGCTACAAGACAAATTTACCATTTGGGATTTTGGGTAAATAGCTAGGGTCAAGATTTTCATGCTCTTGTGCCTACCTAGCAAGTTTGAGTCTACGTTTGGGTGTAGTGATTGTTTCAAGGCAGCTGGTGGAATAAGGTCTAGGAGCATGCCAAATCTGGGGACTTGATTGCAGATACCTGATGTACAGTTCCTAAAATCAATTTTGTCTGCAAGCATCTCAACTTAAAAAAAAAAAAAAAAAAAAGGTATTTTAATTAATTTTCCAGCTTTCATTGTTTTGGAGGAAAACTTTGCAAAGGAGAGCTGACCATATTCCAATACAGGCTCAGTTGTGTTTTCCAAGTTGGACACACATGTTGCACAATTAGCAGTGGAGCCACAAGCACTGCTGGATAATCCCAGTCAGCACTTGTGGGAGGATGAAAATGGGAAGAAATTGCTGGGGCTGGTGGATCTCCACCAGGCTGGTTGCTAGCCAGGATTGGTCTGCAGTGGTGAGCTTGCTTCCAGACCTCCACCACTAGCATTCCCTTCAGCTTGCCTGAGCACACAAAATGTGTTGTGTGGTCCACACTTATGTGTAGGGTTTGATGCACATGTCCCAGAGTAAGGAAGCTGATTTGATGGATAAGATAAAAAGGTAGAAAACACATGGAAAAGACCTTCCTCTGTATCTGTACCAGTCATAAGTCTGCATTCTTTGAGGTAGGAACATGGCAATTTTTTTATTTTGAATTTGCTGTACTGGCAGGTCAAATCTGGAGTGCAGGTGGTAGTCTTATCCTCACTAAGTGTGTTGTGATCAGGTGGGAGGAAGTCATCGTTACAAGAAAAGAAAGTTTAATAGTTCACCTTGAAATACAAAAGCACACATTATGAAGTTCTGTTTCCTGATTCACCAAATAAGATAAATGATAAAACATACATCTATATGTAATGCCCATTCTCGTTTATAGATCTAAAAGACTTGGCTGAAAATAGAAGATAAAAAGCTGTGTAATTAAGAGTACTTGAAAAATTAATTTCTAATAAATTTTGTGCATTAATTTTGTCTTCATTTGTCTAAGTGGTTAAAAAATATACACATTAAATTGCAAGGATAATTCATAACAGCAAGAATTGACATCCTTGAAAAAGTTAATACCAAGAAGTAATTTCACCAGTTATACTCATCCTAATAGAAAGTTCTTTCACAGGGAAGATCCTTCATTATCTATAAACCGGAGTTTATAAAGGAATATTCAGAGGAAGTAACAGCGCCATAATATGTTCTGGCAAAATACTGTTATAGTCATATAACATGTGTTTTACCTAACTAGGGGTGGAGTTTGTTGATCCTCTAAGGCTACAGCATAATCTGGAGCATAATTTTGCATAAGAACTCCTGGATTCGGTCTTAGCAGTAAAGTTTTAAGATAATTTGTATGGGTAGAATTCTTTGCTTTAGTTTTCATGTCTGAGGGAGAAATTAACTGAGAAGTCTAGGCTTATTTGGATTAAATGAATTAAAATTCTTGTGAATGAAGGTCCTTCTTCCCTTCCTCTGGGGTAGTACCTACATATTGGAAGATTTGCTAGTTCTGATCCATTCAAAAACAGAAAAAGAAGGAAGCAAAAAAGCAAAGTTTCAGGAAGCTGAGGACAGTGTTGCATGCACAAGAGCCTTAGCAAGAGTTATGGCAGGCAGAATGTGCACTTTGCCTTTTCCTCTCTTGAAGATCCGGATCCCACCACCCCCTGCAGTAAGGCTATGTTGATTTGCACTAGTGAACAGTATGGCCAAAAACTAAGGCACAAAATATCAGCTGTATCTTTCTAATTACACTTTCCATCAGTTCGCTGAAACAAAAGCCTAGGAATAATAGGAAAAACCCTAAGGAACAGCTGGCTTGGGTGCACGGCCAAATAGCACTCATGCTTAATGATGGCAGTTCTGATCAGAAAAGGTGAATAAAGCACGCAAGCCTTGGCTCATACCATCTTATATGTTAATAAAACAGTAATAATTGTCTTCTTTTTAAACGTATCTGGATATTACCTTCACAGTTACAGTTAAATGTCAGCATTTGTTACAAGCTGCTGCTATTAACTGAGTATTTCTTGTTCAAAGACTACACAAAGATTTCAGAATATTTTGGAAACTCTTACTCAAGTTTGATGGCAATAATTATATAGCAAGTATGGAAAGTCTTCCAGCAAAAATATTAGCAACATTTTCCCATTTTATTTTAAAAGGATGGGCTTTGGGATATTAATATTTTATAATACTAAGTTTTGGAAATATATGCATGTTTGATATGAGCTTTTAATCTTTAGGAAATCAATTCATTTCTGTGATACTGAACTTGCTATATTTTTATATGAGTATATATATACCTGAAAGAGACTGAGACACAGAGAGAGAGAAGGATATATGTGCAATTGTATATGCATTTCTCAGTGCAGTATTAATAGTATCAAATTATTTTTATTTTCGTCTCCTTTGTTTTATAAAGTATATAGAGTTTGTGGAAACTAAAGCAACAGACTAAAAATTACTTTTGTTTTTACAAAGACTTTCCTAAACTAATTCATAAATGTTCACAGTTACTGAAAATAACACACTGGCACATATCCTTAGTCACTGAAATACTGATGCTCAGAAGTTTATACCCATCAAAAATTTGTGAGCTTGTCTCCACTTTGCAGAAGCAAACTGAAGTTTCTAAATAAGTTCTGTTGATTTGACTTTCACTTTCTGTTCCACCTATTTTCCTCCCTCATCCTGCCTTTCATTTGCCAAAAAGCCCTGTCTAGCTTATTTACATGTGAAAAAACTTGGAGCATCATGTGGTGAGGTTCCAGGGCAACACTGAATCCCATTCAATTCTCATTTCCTCCCTGACAGTCACCATTGAATCAATCATGTTTTCCATGCCCTCTTCATGACCACCTAGGAGATCCCAAATCACTTTTCATCTGCTGTGTCAATCACACTCAGACCATGTCCACTTTTCATTACTAACACACTGTCATGTGACCAGCTAATCTGTCACTTTCTGACAGCGGTTAGTGTGCCAATTGATTTAATTAGCAATCAATTAGCTTGTTACTATTGGAAGTAATTACCTTTTATAGAGAAAAGAGTGCAGCTGGCCATAGCAATAAAACTGCACTAATAAAACTGCATTTACCTCCCCTTCTCTACATTCAAAGTCACTAGCACTCAGGGGTTAGCAGAATTATTGGTGACATACACATGCTTGAGGAGTCCTAGGGGATTTCTTTGCTCTCCTGATTATGCTGGCAGACTCTTTCATTAGTATAGTATTTATATGTCAGGAAATAGGTCTGATTAAGGTTAATGTTAATATTTACATTGTTTACTTCGGCAAAGGTTTCACTATCAAATGAAACTGCTAATGAAATTGTTCTTTAAGATGGCTATATATTAATGCTTCTGCATTTGCATTGGAAAACTTAAAAAAAAAAAACTGTGCACCTTTAAAAAGCGTATGTGTCATATTTAACTGTGCTGGTAATGTTACTTGCTATTTTTGTCCACTCTATAAAACATACACAGAAATTTAACTTGTTGGGGAATTAAGTGCACTCATAAACCTTGGAAATTCTGCAGTGAAAACAAAAGAAGTACTTTCTAACTGTTTTCTGTTTAAAAAATTGACAAACAATTATTTTCTGTTTGATGCGTGAACTATCCAACACGCATATATTTCTAATCTATGATTGTGCCATTTCAAGCACCAGGACTGAAGTACATATCACACACTCATGCCATTAAATTCAGCCTGCAAAATACTCCCAAGGCAGACAATGACTCGCTACATTAGCTCTGTGGTGAACAGAAGAGTCAGTAATGAAATGAGTAAGTAGACTTGTACTCCATTCATCATCCTGTTTGCTTCAATATAAGTGTTCTTTTATCAGCAGTATTGGTACTGATGTCATCACACTAGGCATAAATCACAGCACAAGTGACAGTGTCCTATTAAGGGTCATGGTCTAAAATCATTATTGACAAATTAAAGACCACAGTTAGCCATTTTCCTGGTATACCCTCATTTGTGATATAGTTTGAACCTTTTTAGCTGGCTGCAGGGTAAATAGTCATTTATAGTTCTGAATAGCTGTGTACATTAACTCACCAACCACACTACATTCAAAAAAAATGGCAAGAAGCCCAGCAAAGACAAGGATGTTAAATCTTAGGCTGATCCTTGTCATCAACTCACATTTCATGGGACCTAGTTGAGCGGATTACAGAGAAGTCACCATCACATACCAATCTGTAATAAACACTCCTTAGCAATGTCTACAGCAGACAGGACAAATTCGTCACAAGCGTAATTAGAGAGAGCTTCTGCTGCAGCAGATGAAAAGCAATACAGGGTAACATGAGGAACAACCCTGGGCTGCTCCTTCCAGGGACTTTATTCCTCACATAGATCAGGGTGGGGGAAACTCAGCCCCTCTGTGCTCAGCCCATTTAAAAGCATCTCTCTTATCTCATGTTCTTGCTTTTCAGAGAAAGCAACACTTCTTTTGTGTTTGTCCAGTGTAGCCCCTTATAGAAACGCTGGACAGAAGGGCATTGACCCAGAAGAGGTATTTTGCTGTCCTTTTTCAGGGAAGAGCAGCGGGAACTCCAGATTCCCCAAAGCTATGTTGCTTCAGCCTTTGGTAAGATGATAGCTCCTTCCGTCTGAAGAAACTATTTATGATACCTGCTGCAGTCATTAGTTACCCTGGTGTTTATGGCTTGTTGGTTTCTTGCATTGCTCTTGTGCCGTTGTTGGTTTGCGATACAGACACCTCTCCCCCACATCATTTACGGAGGCTGCTGGAACAGTCAGTGGATGAACCAAATAAATTCACCAAATGTCTGACTGGTGGCAAGAGGCATCGGGAGATTGCATTAAATTAGACATTCACTTCCAGCTGTTGTCGGCACAGTTACAGGGAAACAGTTTCTGTGCCTTCTTACTGCAACACCTGCCTGAAGCACTGATTTTCATATTGCAAAGCCATGATAACCTTAGATGGGTTCCAGAGACTGGGCCTGGAACTCCTCACAAGGTTCCGAAAATTAAAGTAAAACTTGAGCTGACTTCTGAAGCTTCAGTGACAAATCCCATCTTGCTTCTCTCATTTTATCTGTCTACTGAGGGTAAAAAAAAAAAAAAAGAAAAATGCTCTTTACTGCCAATGGACCTAAAAACCTCAGTATTTGGTCATTTTCAGAAACAGTTTTGAGAACCTCTTCCAGTGCCATTTCTTTCCAGAAGGGGTCTCTTAGTGTGGGATGTAATTCTACTCCCTCCAATATATTGAAATATCAAGGACAACGTCTTATCTTGGTTTAAATAAGGTCAAACCAATATTTTAACCGGAGTTACACTCATTTCTGCCAGGTGTGGATCCTGCCTCTCTTCTTGCAGTTGTGAGGATGGGGGCTTGAGAAGAGGGAGCAGGCGCTGCCCGGGTGCGCGCTGTCTGGCTGCAATGCAGCGCCCGTCCCGTTGGGTGCGGCAGGAGAGAGAGGCAAGGGTTAATGACAGGGTCTGCGTTATTCACTCTATTAGGCCAGTCTTGGCTTCCAAATCCATTCAGCTCTATAATCTCACTCATTACACAGTATGACTCTTTATAATGCTTAAAATGTTGCCAAGTACAGTGTTATAGCAGAAACAGAATGAACACTGTTATTAACATACACGAATTTAAACAAAGCTTACTCATATGGCTCCTATTACTGTAGTATCTGAGCACCTCATTATCTTTAATGTATTTATCCTCACGACATCCCTCTGAGCCAGTGTAGTGCTATTATCTCCATTTTACAGATGGGCAGAGCAATAATAAGGGTATGGCTAGGAGCACAGTCAGGGATTTCAGCAGGGCAGGCTCCTGGAAGAAAAACCTGTAAGAAAAACCTTCAGTGCAACATCGTGGCTGGAACTGGTGGGCGATCCATGCTGCAGAGATGTGCAGACCTGTCTGAAATTATTTTGAGCTATGCTCAAACATAAGCCTGCAGCAGAAAAGTGAGCATTAGCTCCCAGGCCAAGGTTGGGTCTAAGTAACTTTGAACTGTGTCTCTCCAGTGATCCTGGTCTGGTTTGGTTTTCTACTTTAAAAGTGCCTATTCCACCTATGCAGCCTGTAAGCCTGTGTGATGACTGGCTGCTTTTTTCAAGTGATAACAAAGCAGTTGAACAAAAGAGATTGGGTTTTCAGACCAGTTGATGTTTCTTCTTGAAATTTTAATGTTTAACTTTGCTAAATGCCTAAATGACTAAACCCATCCCAAGTGTATTAAAAGCTACATCATCTGCTACTTGGTGCTAAAGGAGCACTAACATAAGTTGTAAACACAATATCTTGTCTTCAAATGTTGCAATACTTGGAAGACCAGTGATTTTCAGGAGATTCCCATCAGGCTGATACTGATAGGTGAATTGTCCTTGAGGGACACCTGACTGCATCAGCAAAGCAATTATGGATTTTTTCTCCAGAGTTCAGCCCTGGACCTGAGGACCTTGGCTCTAGATCCTCACAAAAATAAAACTGAGATGTTTCAGGACAAAGTTCCAATTTTGCCTCATTTCTAAAATATGTATCAGGCTTTTGCTGTTCTGAATTTGAATTCTTTACCTTAAAGATCATTGTGGATGTCAAGCACAAATTCCCTTCTATGATGCAATGATTAGCCTCAAATGACCCCACCTCTGATTTTCTTTAAGGATGTGACATTCCTAATACAGAAATATTTCAGATAAGAAACTTCTAATTTAAAGTGAATCCTGAAAAAAAATGTAAGTTTGTATTCCAGGCAATTTTAGCACATCCATTTATGCCAAGAGCTGATAGGGACTTTTTTTTTCTCTACAGGTTTTATGGGGTTTGGCTGAAAAACAACATTTTATTGTACTTACAACTTATGTGGGGTTGTACCAGTTTAAATAACATTTTTATATGGTGCATCACGTCCAAGAAAGCATCTCAGGTCAAAAATGATAGCACATAGGATGTTACCCAAGAGCAGCTCCTGACTTAGGACATTTACAAGAAGTGTTTAAACCCAGGTTCAAGCACCTGAGCTGTCTGTTTCATACCCTAGGTGTTTCTCAACTATAAAAAAGTTGAACTTCCAGTTCCAAGTATGTCTTCAAAGAGAGACTAACAAGAAATAGTATTTGTCCAATAGGCAAATTTCATAACTGGCTTGTGGAAAACTTGGGCTGATGGTAGCATTTTGCCCTGACATGAAACAGAAACCTTTTCTAAATTAGTGATCATTTTCACAGGTTGGAGAAATTGTTTGCTGCTCACTCTACTTATCACTGTACATCTATACTTATTATTTCACATTTCTATTACACTCTCTTACGATTTATTCAAATGTGGGATGTTTTGAACTTTGAGCAATTTCTAAGGCTCTCTGATTTTGAAGTTATGGATATAATATTTTGTATTGAAGGTGCTTTTAAAAGAAGTCTTTTGTTTGTTTAATACTTTCTACAGATCATTTAAAATTTTTTTAAAGGACTACATATTACAGTAATCAAGAGTTCGACACTAAAAGTAATTGGTAGAGAACGCAGAAAAAGAAGTATACAGGGTTACTAATATACACCAGGGCTTAAACTGACATGAATTTTTATCTTAATTATCGGACAAATTTGTACTCCCACTATTTAATTCAATTTGCATGCATCGGTAGACACTTATTAAAGGTAATATTACATCTGTCATTTTAAGACTGGTGAGAATTTTATCATAGGAGCAGCACGAAACAGCCACTCTATTATGTAAAAAACTCTTTTGTAAAGCTTAAAATAACCAGTATTGCATCCCAATTAAGTATTTGGAGGAAAAATGGTGGTACAATTTCTTTGTGGTACAATTATACATAACATGTAATATATGTAGGACTTTTCCTATAGTAGGCTGTATATGGATGTAATGAGTTCTTTCAAACACCTCCTGTCCTTAATATCAGACCAAGAGAAAAAAAAAAAAGGCAATTGTAAGCTGAGCTCAAATCAATTCATTGAAGAAGGATGTGTGCACGCTATGGCAGGTTCTGCAGACCTTTTTTAGATGAACTGCACTTACTGTATTGACAAAACATAGCTGTCAAGCCAGCACACGCTAACAGCTTCCAATGCACTGTTTTTCCTTGGGACAGAGCCTCAGTATATTGTAGAAAACTGGGAAGTAGGTGGCTATCCTCACTACTGGAAGTCAGCTGTTCGATTAAAAAAAACAACACGGTAGTTACCATGGCACCAGCCCGGTTACTCTGTGTATCAGTACAGAGGCTTAAATACCTAATACAAACAAACATCTTTTTTTTTTTTAAATATAAAAGCCTTTTAAGGAATTCTCTTTATAGTTCTAATAAATACATTGTCAGGCAATTTTCTTTGATCAGCAGCTTGTTAAGAATGTCATGTGTGGAATTTCCCTGGGAAAAATTTCACTTAAAAAGGAAAAAGAATTTTAAAAGAGCAGTGGAAAAAGAATTTTTTTATTATCCTGGTAGGAAAAGAAATCTTAAGAACAGGAACAGCTGAACTATGCGCATAACTACGCTACTCCCCTCCTGCACCTCTGCTTTTCAGCTGGTTTCAGACTAGAATAATATTGTCTTACCAACTCGATTACTTTAATTGTGACTTGCAACCATTGACCTTCTGATCTGTTGTCATTAAAAAGTCTGCTTTGCCATCCAGTGTTTACTGTGGGATGCTCTAACAAGATAATATAAGCAATAGCTTTTAATGGAAAGTGTAATTTCTCAGCTGTGAAGAACAAGGGTTTCCCAAAGTATTCACAAATCAAGACATATTGTCAGATATAAACTCGTATAATTGCCTTGGATTTTTAAAGGCTGCAGAATTGGCTTAATGGAAGTTGAGATATTTTTAGTATTAGATTATTTTCTATTGCAGAATTAATCAGAGCATTACTCATTACACTGGGAACAGAATAAAAATATGATCTCAGCCTCAAAGATGTACTTGAAAGCTGAGCCGAGCCCTGTACTTTCAGAAGTGCACCACCACTGTGGGTGACACTGGGAAGATGAAGATCATCAGCTAGTAGGTTCGGTCTCTGCCTTGTGTCCTCAACTTTGCTGTTTTCACTAACATGGCTCGCAGGACACAGCCATGACTAGATACGGCCATTGATGCATATCCTAGCGTTGATTTTTTTTAAATCAGATTAAAAAGTTGATAATAAGAAATATAGTTACCTTATTTGCCTTTTTCATGGGAATTTTACAAAATACTACTTCCCATTTTGCACTGATTATTTTCAAGTATTTGGCACCAGGTGTTGTTTTGCAAGCAGTTGGGTACACATGCTGCTCCAGCTGAAGTTGTATTTTGTTTTGCTGAAGAAAGAGAGGAAAAGACCGAGTCATTTGTCTCCACTAACACGAAGTTCTCCATGACTTTCTATTGTTACTGTTGTCGAATGAGCCCGGACGGTGAGAAACAATCTGGGAATTGAAATTGTCGCTGGATGCTGTGTCAAAGAACAGCCCATCAATCTTGGAAGAAATTTTAAGGGAACAGGTTTTTCATGCCTGTGCGCTGGTGGGAAGCCAAGCGCTTGTTGCCATTTGATGGTAAAATCAGTGTACACCTGTTCCAACCAGCTGGCGACATAACCTATGTCAGAGGGATATGTCACCGCCGCACCAGCCCAAACTGCTGGCGGAGGCTGCGTGACAGTCAGGGAAGACAGAAAAAGGAACTTAGGGACCAAAAGAGGAGGAGTTTACAGTGCCATTTCAGGGACACAGATGTGTGAAGAGTGTGATAAAAGAAGGAAACATCGGAGGGAATAAGCTCAAACAAAAAAGCAAATGTCATTTGCATTATGTAATTATGGACAACCATTGACTGCTTCGTAATAACACTCAGTAGGGCAATGTTAAACCGACTGCGAGCACTAAAAAGGCCTCAGCTTGAAAAAAGGTTAGTGTGAATTAGTATATATTTGCAGATTAATTCTGAATGTTATATCATAAATTTTATAGCCTAGCAGTTACTCGTGTACAGTGAAGACAACGCTAATGAGATTCCGACAGGATTAATTCAGAAAGGAGTAACATCTAGCTTGTCACTTTAATTTGTGGGGAATGAAGAAAATGGAGATAAGTTAATATATACATACATTGTGTACATGTAACATGTGCATGTGTGTGTTAGACGTAATTGGTATATCTCCTGCTGTGCTGCATCAAGTTCACAACCAAAATCACAAGCCGCTTTAAAAGCAGAAACACTACGAAATCTGCTATTTTTAAACTAACTGGATTATTATTTCAGCTGCAGTTTCTTAGAAAAAAAAATAAATCCTGCTAACCTTTCACTGGTGTAAATGGTTATGCTAATGTGTGCCAGCTGAGGATGGTGTTGCTTAATCTATTGAATAGATGTGTCACAGTCTTTCTGGTCTCCTTGTACCCTTATATCATGGATTCTGGAAGTCCTACCTTAAATTTTGAGACCCAAAGCTAAATTTTGATGTTGTGTCTGCAGCTTGTTCCCAGTAAGAGAAGGAGGTAGTACAGGATCATGAGTGCAGAGCTGAGGTTCTTGCATTTAGTTGCAAAGTGTGCTGTGGACTCTTGGATTGCTTTTTTTTTTCTTTTTGGGGATTGTCAGGAGATCTGCTCTAGATCCTTGATGTGGCATTTAGGTGTAATCTGGAGGATATATAGAGTTGTAAACCTGAAAACCCTTTCCCAACTGCCACCTGGGTCTGTAGGTACCCAGGTGCCATCGGTACTTCGTCCTGAGCTGAGTGTCTCTAGCCATGGACATGCTGTAGAGTAGGGTTCATGACAGTGGTCCATTTCAATACAACGTTATTTGACGGTGTACAAAACCAAGCCTAAGTCTCTCTTTTCTTGAGAAAGAAGTCCAGCCAAGACCCTAAAGGACAGGGAGGTGAGGGGCTCCATCAGTCTAGGAGTTTTAATCCTCTCTCAAATTCTGACGCAATGGGCACACGCGTCTATGCTCAGAAGAAATCCCAGCTTGAGGCCAAGGGAAGAAAGCCCCTTCCAGCAGGTTGGAGTGAATTTCTGCATTTAAGACAGCAGCTCAGTGCACTGTATCTCCCTTAAGTCTCCAAAGGGCCAACTGCTCAACACGCAGGGTCACTTGCCTTTGCTGTAAAGAGTCAATTTTTTCTCCAAATATTTCACAGGGACTCAAGCTGCTTTTTTCTGTATCTAAAGTTTTAACACCTAGCTGCATCCTCTATTAAATAGAGCTTTAGTCTAATACCTAATTCCCGTTTTGTAACATGGACCAATTACATGAAATTATACAAGTACATACACATAAAATACAATTATAAAAAATATAATTTCTTCTTTCTTAGTCACTGGATCAAGGAATCTCTCTCTATAAAAATGTATATTATCTGGCCCAATGTACTTTTAATGACCTAGGGGTAAGTAATTCTTACTTTCCTGTGCATCTTTTCCCTTTTTAATTTTGTTAGAGAGATACAAGTTCTGAACTAAATATTCCTAAAATAATTACAGAGATTCCTTTAAGGATTTTTCTAGCAATGAATAACTGTTGTCTTCTGTCTTTAAAAGGCTGTAGAAGGTCTGAGATATAAACTACACAGCAAAGACACTTAATCCAGATTGTTATAGGGGGCAAACAAAAGATGCCAATATGCTTGGGTCTAGTGATAGAGTTATATTCTTGATTTAAATGGGCTTTTCCATGATTTTGTTTTGTATTCGTATTGCTATTTTCTTGATAGAGGAGAGGAGAGGAGAAGAGAGGAGATTCATCACTGGCATGCCTAAGCTGCAGTTGCTGTTGGGCCTACAAGAAAGTGTAGGCCCAACATGCCTAGCTTATCTCATGCAATGGAAACCTGTTTGAGGCTGTAGACTTTGGAGATACAACTAATGCACCTTATAAAACAAAGATTTACAAGAGACTTGTAGAGTGCTCTGAGGAGATAAAATCACTAGGGCAGCTCTCAGACTGGTGAGAGGAGACCTCTGCTCGCAGAGACAACCTCCATGCCCCAGGCAGGGTAAGCCATGGCTCCTACTTCCAGCCTTAGCTGGATTCTAACTGAAAGTGTGTGGGATTTTTCTAGAAAACCACAACACTTTGCAACCTGGGAATCCCTGAGCTGCTTATATAAATTAATGCAAGATGTTAGCTGATACAGCTTTGCTCTTAATGCGTGTGAAAGGATTTGGGTTTAACGTCTGAGAATCATGTGTCTGTATGTTGCCACATGAGAGCGTTTGTATTTTCTTACACTTGCAATGTCTCTGTGCATTTCTAGACCTGTATCAGCAGCTACCTTGCGCTGTACTGTGTGTCCTGTTAAGAAAAGGGGTGCTTTTCATATTTTCTTCTTCTGCAACCGTATGAAATAAATGTCTTTGATACGCAAGGGACAAGAGCCCCTTTTTTTTTCTTTATTTCAAGACAGACGGTAACTGTCTAACACCCAGTTAGCTGCTTGTCTTATGTTACTTTCCCAACAGACTCTCACTTATTCTTTTCATTCAGTA
This sequence comes from Chlamydotis macqueenii, assembly GCF_036417535.1. Lineage (NCBI taxonomy): Eukaryota > Metazoa > Chordata > Aves > Otidiformes > Otididae > Chlamydotis > Chlamydotis macqueenii. The sequence goes on from NC_141561.1 coordinate 9,982,152, forward strand.
TTTAAAGGTGTAAGTGACCTGGTTTCACCTAAATTTTGCACATTTTTGCACAGGCAGCATAATTTCTCAGAAATCCTGAAAAATTCTACAGACATGAATAGAAAATAAAAACACTGCTTTGGGCAAGAGGTAAAAAGCAAAAAACAGTGTTTCTGTGAAGTTAATCAGGTATCATAATGGTGTCTGGTATTAGCCAGAACCATTGAGGAAACTGGAGCACTCTGAATGTGAAGTATGTAAAAATAGTTTCATGACTACATAAATACCTTTGGAGTCAGAATTTAATTGAAACTTAAATTCTTTGAGAGTTATTAGTCATTAAAAAGAATGACCCTCTATTTAATTTTTAGATTTTAATCTTGTATTCTTTTCTCTCCCATTAGCTCAGAAACCAGCTTGTTATTGCCCCTTAAGGCTTTCTATATAATTAAATATTCCTGAAACTCTAAATGCCAGCTGTACTGGTAGAACCTGAATCAGAATAAAGCAAGGTTATTTACAATTTTTTTTTCTGCAGAGGGTTTAGTACTTGAGTCTGCTTTTACACATGTCAGGGTATGGGTCATACTTTTCTTGCATAGAAATGGAAATTTTGGTCACCAACTTTAGTCTGATCATGAGTAGGTACCATGTGTCTGTGAAGACATGCAACTCTTTTTGCTTAGAAAGATGATGAAGATATTTCTGGAGAGGACTGTTAATAACAGCCAAGAGGTAAAACCCTCCAGATCTGGAAACAAGGGACCAGAGCTTACACTTGGTAAAATACGTGGCCGTGTGCATACGTATTGTCTTATGGGCAATGTAAGAGTTATTAAGTCCTTAACTGTAAAATTCCTTACTTTCAAGTGCTGGATATTTTTTTTGTAAATGGAGTGTTAGATAAGTAGACTATGTAGTGCATATGGAGTAAGTATTTAGTAAGCTAGGAATATGGGGTATAATTTAGCCAACAGTGCATGTGATTGATGGTGAAGCATTGTACCAGCATATCAATATACATTTTACATTTTTATATGTCTGGTTATTGGAGAAACCATCAGGAGAGCAGCACAATGACTATATAAATAAATGCAAGACCAAGGTCCACTTTCAGGGCCCAGGGTAAGACTACGCAGCTCTTTTTTTTCTTTTCTTTTTTTTTTTTTTTTTTGCAGAACTGAGTGCTTAAAAGGTCTGTGAGAAATTAGACATTGAAAAAGGAATCTCTGGAGAGAAAATAAAGCTGTGAGACTCAAGTTCTCCAGGCTGTCTGAAGCAACCTTCCTGGCTTGTAGGGAAAGGTAAACCCAAGGGATGGCCAGCCAAACGTGACCATGTGATTGCTGCAGGACAGGATTTTCTCTGGAAAGCTGGAGTTGCTCCAGAAGGGCAATCGCAGCCTGGACATAATACACTGCTCCAGATGGAGGGGAACAGGAGCTGATAGCACTGCTGTACATGCAGCATAAGATGGCCTTTGGGAGCAATCGGTCTATGCTGTGCCTTGCTGCAGCATGGGATCCCCATGCACATGTCCCTTCCCTCCTGTGACACAAGGTAGAGGTCCTCAGTGGAACACACAGATTGGGTGCTCCTCCTTGGATACAAACCCTGCAAGAAGAGAGTGTTTCTCACCAGCTTGAATTCTCATGTAAATTGCCTTCAAGGACAAGCAGGCTTGAAATTGTCCCCAGGACTAATTAGATCCTAGGTTTAGGTACAGAATAAGCAAGGAAACAAAACTCGGAGAAGGATAGATTCCGCATGAAAGATGAGCATGAATGAGAAACTACTGTTAGCAAATATAACCCTCCTTTTAGGGAGGTCTGTTCTGAGTGACTCCTATACAAAGAATGCACAATGAAGGGAAAAGATAGTTACTGGGGAGGGCAGTGGGAATACAGGTCAGTTCCTAGCTCTGCCAGAAGCTTCCTCGGCCAGTCCCTTAGTCTGTATAGAATTTAATTTGACAGGTCCTTGGTCTTTGTTTGAAACCATCATCTACTACGTTGATGCAAGAAACAGCAGTAACAGTAATCTATCTGTTTTTTGTGGTGGTGTGTTTTGTTATTTCTTTTCAAATTCCATCGTTTACCAATTTCCATGCCTCTCAGTTTTACTTTGGCAGAAAAGGCAAGGAAGAGGATTATCTAGGAAAATGCAGGTGTCAATAGCTAAAAACCGTATCCCAGGTAGTTTGAGTTTTAACATTTGCATTTTCTGGAAAACCTAGTGATTTTGTTTGTTTGCTTTGGGGTTGGATTTACTGACCAAAAAAACCAGTCAAACAAGCAAAATATATTAAAATATCTGATTGCTCAATATGAAGCCGGTGATTTGTCTTGTAGCACTAAATTAAAAATAATATATCTTCAGAAGTACATTCACTTGCTGCTACAAAAGTTTAATAAAACACTTTTCTACCTGCCAATATCCAGAGAAAAAGCCAGACTAATGAGTTTACACTGTTGATTTGGGTGAAAGGATTCTTTTGAAAGGCTTGAGCTACCAGGATCATATTGACTGTATTGTGATTTTTGTATTAAAATACAGCTTCCCAGCTGCATATGTTCTGGATAAAACTGGGATCTGGATGAAGAGTAACTGGCTCAGATGGATCTGAGCGCATCGGTATTTCTATTAGCTAGAAAAGGAGCACACTGGGACAAAAAGATCGCTTTTTCGTGACTGTTCCTTGATAGTCAAGCTGATGTTCATTATTTCTGGACTTCCATACACAGCTGTGGCCAAAATTTTTTCTCTGTTTAAAATTTGCTGGCATATTGCATCTGTTTCTGTCAAACAAGCTCAGGAATACAAATTTTGTCACCTCTAAATGAAAAATAAGTTGCTTTGTCACTGTATGTCTGATCTCTTTTATTAATTGCATCATTTCTTTTTTAATAATGAAATCTAAGTTTTATTCACTTCAATGTTGCCGAAAACTTCTTAGCCATGAGGAAAACGAAGCAATGCTGCTTCTCAACATAAGAAAGACTATATTGTGGTGGGAATACATATGAATATTTGTATAAGGAAAAATGTTTACTATGTAGAATGGTATACTCAATGACCCAGAAGATTTCCTTTGAAACTTAAAATGTCCATATGCTAATTTCAGATGTGATTGCATACTTCTGCTGTCCTTTCTTTGATCTTCTTTCTTTCCCACATCAGTGGCATTTATCTGATTCTCATTATTATATCGTCAGGGCTTTTGAAATTGGCTTATATTTGTTCTGGCAACATCCATGTGAAGTAGTTAAGTGCTAGTGCTTTCACTTTACAGACTGGGAACCAAGGAGAAGGAATTAAGCAACATGCCCAGGGACACTCAGAGAAAGACTGTGGCCAGGCAGAGATTTGGAAATAAGCTGCCAGACAAGCACCAACACCAGGTAGCAGGACTCTCTTGCCTCTTCTTGTAGTACTACATCACCTCTCTGCTCTTAGCTCTTTTTTACAACCCTGAAGGCAGAGAATCAATATGAGAGCTCCTCTAGCTCAGTGCCAAGGACATCTAAGCATATATCTAAATGTGAGTAGTAACAAGTAGGTTCTAGGTGTAGGAGTTTCTCATCTAACTCAAGAAGCCTGTGCTGTAGGTGACTACCTCTGGGTTAATTGTCTTGCTGCCTCTTCAGTCGAGAAAAAAAAGATATTTCAAGGATGCTTTTTGTCTAAGGTGGGCAAGGTAAATCATGCTTCTGAAATAACTCTTTCACCCCATAGATGGTATCTGGGTGCCTAGTTCAGTGCAGAAGTTACGTAGGAGGAAGTCCTATTTTGATTATTGTTTCCAAGTCAGCACGTGTGCTTGCTCTAACATTTCTTACCCATCTTTATGTCCACTATCAGCACTCTCAGACTCCGTAAAAGGACAAAGATTATGCTGGAAGGACATAAAAGCCATGACTGAGTGAACCTGTAGCATGGGACAGACTGCTTGTGCTCTAACCACTGCTCAATTCTCTAACCACTTATTCAGCAAAAGTTTTAGTACATGATAACTCTGGACCTGAAAGCGCATTGGGTGGATGGTTGAGGGAGTTGGGCCAGACTGCTGTTTCCATCAGGTGAACAGTGTTATTGTTCACAGCAGATCAACCGAGTAAGAATCAGCATAATCTATTTTTTATTCAGCTTCTGTAGTTCATTTTACTACACCTTACAGCTAAAAAATAGTCCGTGTTCCAAATTGTGCTGTCACAGTGATTTTCCTTTACAAAACAATAACAATTGGTCTAAACTTCGAATGTTTTACTTTAATTTACCTCCATCTTTTTTCCTTCTTTGTAACACGTGTGAATTAAAACATCTGGTTTTTGGGAAGGAGTGTTTTAGACTTTCATCTAATGCATCATGAGCTAAATAGTTCTGGTAACTGATTAAGGAAGGGTAACCTAATGAATTAAACATTGGCTTGAGAGCATGGCTTTCAGACAGGACTTTCTATGTAGGGTTGCCATGCTGCTGTCCATGATTTCCCAGGCAGAAATATGCATGCATGCATTATGGAGACGGATTCCCAGTGTGCAGTAAGCCAGGCATATCAGGTTTATTGTGCATGTGTCGACATTTTCTGGCACATTCACGAACGCATCGAACTCATTTTGCCTGCACTGTGCAATTGATATGTAGAAGATGTTCTTCTGTTCAGGACTTGCCAGTGTCCACAGATCAAAAAGAGGTACTGTTACTACGTTACAGTTATCCAGGAATGGCTGCTGTCCTCCTATCCCATAAAAACAAGATTTCCAGGAGGAGAAAGAGGACTTGTTTGTTTTTCCTGGACAAGTGGTTATCTTCATTCCATGATCTTAGATAAATCATCTCATCTGTTTGCTTACACAGCCACATTTAAGGAGAGGAAATTACAATGCTAAGTTACACTTAGTGATATTATGAGAGGAAGCACATCTGGTAAAGAGCTAAAGTTCTTCTAGAGGTAAATTTTCATGAGCTGTAATTCATGAAAACACATTTCAAACCATTGCACCCATCTCTAAATTTTGATAAAAGTCAATGGGCTCCAAGACATCCCCAAAGGACATCCCCAAGACATACTTGTCACTCTCAACAGATAGCTGGTTATTTCCACCTTGTATTGCACTAAAGACTAGTTCGGTTTTTGTCTCTTCCCTTTCAAAAATCTGAAGACCATTCCCAGTATAGTGATGTGAACAGGAGCAGGTCTAACAGGTAGAAAAGGGATTCAGGTATCTGATTTAGAAAAATGAACATTGAGCACTGAGACAGCATCTGCTCTTCTCTTAGACAGTTCTTCAAAGCAAGCACAGTATCTTCCTCTGATTTCCCATCTGTTCTTACACTTCTTTGCTCAATATCATCCTAGGGACATTGCTTTCCTCTGGTAGAGGGCACCTGCTTGCCTTCCCAACCTCCAGTTACTCTTTCCTGATGAAAACACTTGATCATGAAGAGAAAAAAGTCTTTACCCTTGAGAATGTTTGCTACTAGATTTCATTTGCCCCTCACTGCATGATGAAAATCTGAGTTCATCTGAAGCTCCAGTTATATTTATAATTACATGAAGGGATGTGACACTACAGGAAAATTCTGTGGGTTTTGTTTTATGTGATTTATTTATAAGTTAACATGGCACTTAATAAAAAAAAACTGTATAAATCAACTGATACAAACAATCATTCCTTTATCAGGAAATTACATGTGCAAAGTATTGGTTAGTGGAATGAGTCTTAATGAAATTCAGTCAAAAGCTGCAGATCTGAGAATGAACAGGGGCCTCTTAATAGAAGAAGGTTCTATTTTTCCTGTAAGGTTCAGAGATTCAAACAATAAAATAGTGATTTAATAGACTTTAAGTCAATCAAGATGATACAATAGTGTTAATTAGCCTTTTGTGCCTAATTCACAACTAATTCTGTTGTCTACTTATTTATGTTCTAAAGTGGCCCTAGATGAAATTTTTAATATTTCACCTAAGCTGAAGATTCATTTTTATGCTGGCTGGTAATTTTCTCATATATAGCTTGAAATTGGACTCTAGATAATTTTGCATAGTAGTATATCTACATGTCAGGATCATTGGCTGCTGTGTTGAATGGCTCTTCAGAGCTGACAACTGGATAATAGCTTTACTTTCAGCCAGCAGAGGAAGTCAAGAGCAAAAGTGTAGAGATAATGTGAATATAATTCATTATTCAAATATGCAAGTGATGAACTGAAAACAAAGAGGGAAGAGTAATAATGGTGTCATTATTTTTATTACTCTTGTTTTGCAAACGTAGCGTGAAACATTAAAGTAGATCTTTGAGAGATTCTCAACTGTACAGTGACAAATTTACTTTCTTGGCAATATTGATAAAACTAAAGTAAAGCAGACAGGTTTCTGCAGAAGGTATGCCATGCTGTTAGTTGTACTATTAAATATTTTCTTGTTGCCTTTTGCTCTTTAAGATTCACGTTATTAGTTACTCTTTAGAAGCCTGATCAGTGACTGGAAGAAAGTGCATTGTTGTTCTTGTGGCTCTTTTTAGTTAAGAAAATCTTCAAAGCTTTTAAATCTTTGTAGCATGACTAACAAAGGCCAAATAGGCAGGTTCTGTAAAGCTTTCCTTAAAAAATGAGGAATTTGCATGTGATACAAAAACATCCTCCATGAAAGCAGCACAGATATAGGTTTTAATGGAATAAGGACCTAAAGAGCATCCATTTCGTAACAGATGTGTTTTCCCCTTACTATGCTGTTTAACTCTACCTTCCATATCATTTGCTTTACTTCTCCAATGCTTAGGTGAAGGTTTATAAAAAAAAAATCTTTACTGCTTTTAATTTTTTAGTGTATGTACAGTAATATAGAGAGATTTTGGAAAGAAAGATGAAAGACATTTCTGCCAGACTTACAGAAGGGGAAATGAAAGTCCTCTGCGAAGATCATCTCCCTTTTGTACAGGGCAGTGTGGCAAAAACCCTTTTCTCCGGGCAGCTTATGCACCAGAGAAAGAGAGATAAGGCATGGAGAAGGCATGGAGGTCTCACTCGGCATGCGTGAGTAACAGAGAGCAAGGCAGCACATCTGGAAGGGCCCAGGTATGAGCTGTGGCACTCCCTATCTCTGTTTAAAATCTCTTTGTAGCTGCATAGGAAGGCGAAGGCTTTGTGGATTATTTTTATAGTACCTGCAATGTGTGCATTAGTTGTTTATCATACTGCAAGAGACTGTCTGGCACGCTTTTATGAAAACTGTCCAAAATTTACCGGCAGATTTGACATGCAACTGTTGTGAGGTTACAGCTCTGCATAACGCTTTCCAGCAGAGCTTGAATAGGTGCTGTTCTGCAAGGAGTTAATTTGAGATAAGGCAGAGGGGGATTGTGGTAGTTAAAAACACCATTACCTTCACATTTCTAAAACTAAGTTGAAGTAGAGAGGGCAGCCAAAGCCAGGGAAGAAGAGAGGACTGTTTTCCTGAAGACAGAAATGGGAGACTAAGAGACAGGGGAACTAAGGGTCTTGCCCAAGGTGAAAGAAGCAGCTTGTGGGAGACCTCTCCCTGCAGTCAGTCCGTTGTCATTCCCCCAAGACTGTCTTTCTCAGCTTCACAAGAAAGTTTTTATCTCCTAAACTAAAGATCTATCAAGAACAGACAGACATTTAGTATTCAACTTTAAACATTTTATCATTTTCATGGTAAATTAATGAAGGCATGAAATGCTAAAATGAGTAGAAGTGCCACAAAGGTTTGCACAACACTGTAACTGTGATGGATCTGATTCTCTTCTGACTTACATTATAAACACATGGGCATAAAAACATGGGCAAGTCCCATTGTTTTCTTATTTACAGCAGCTTAAACTGTAGGAGAGTTGAAATTTAATTCCATTAATTGATATTTCTATTTTTCTCACCTTTACCTGATTTCACATCTGGGACTTTTACCCAAACTTGAAGTTACTTAAGTAACTGACACTGAGATTTATCTGTCACCCTCCAGCTGAAGAGCCTAAGAGGTTATCAGAGTTCTCCAGAGCTATGATTTTGGAAACAGACTGTGTGAAGAAAGACTAAGGCTGCGATGTGAATTGGGAGTTTCAGGGGCAGCTCATTCCACTGCTTTTATGACCCTGAAAGAGTCACTTAACTCTTGAATCAGAAAACTATTTAAGTGCGTGCTCAACTTGACTGGGACAGAAGCCTGTGCTTGCAGAAGCATGTGTCTAAGCACTGTCTTGAAAAAATATGGTTTCCTGTATCAGGGCTTTTAATCTCTCCATTCCCCAGTTCTCCATCTGTTAAAAAGAATTAACAGGTGGCAGAAAGGAAATGTTCTTATCTGTCTTCTGTTAGCTCTTTAAAGCTTCTGACTCCGAGTGCGTGGAGTCACTATCTCCATGAGCCCTCAGCCTCTCTTGAAGCATCCCTGTCCTACTACAATGAAAAAGAATAATTTATGCACATACTTAACAAGTCTATTATGCAACACTGAGCTGCCCAAAAGAAAGATTCTGAGAAAATGGGGAGGGACCATTGACGTTCTTAGAAGAAGCTGTAACTGTGCAGAGGACCCCGTGCATTGCACTTCAGCACCAGAAATGCAGTGGCTTCACTGTTCTGCTGGGCTCTGAACAGGTATTGGTGGTGTCAAGATCAGACACACAGACCTTCTCTTGACAACCTCAGAAAGGAGAGGAAAGGTCCTCCTAAAGAGAGCAGCTAGCACTGCCTCATGTAACACATTCTCTTCAGCAAGTACCAGAGAGGATTAACCTGCAGACAACAGTTGCTTTGGGGTGGTGATCTTAGGTCTGAGAACAGGGATCTCAAGTGTGAGGAAGCTGGTCTGGCACAGGAGGAGTAGAAATAGCCAAGTCTGCAAAGTCTCGAGCTCTGTTCCTCTGTCATTGACAAAGCCAAGCCCAGAAAACAGTTACACTTGGATCCTGCACCCATGCTGGGCTCCCTGGCATGGAAAGACTCACAGGGCAAAAGAAAGCTCTTCATTAATTATTATTGTAGTAGTTATTTGCATTGTATTATGAAGACTTCATATGCAATACAGAGTAAAATATTATTCCTGTTGTAAATAGTTATTATTAATTAGATGAGACAATTAAGAATGGGGAAAAGATATAAAAGAGTGAACAAAAGGATAATTAACCAACATTTCATTAGCATCAATATTTTTCCTTTTGTTTGGCTCTTTGAAGTTTCTTCCTTGCTTATTTTTTAAATAACGTATTTTTAAATTAGCAAAATCATTTCAATTTTCACTTTGGCTCTGTGTAAACAAAAGAAAGAGCTTCTCATTAGAAATGTATTAACTAACATTATAATAAGCACGATTCTGCCTTATGGATAAAGGCAACCCTTTCCTATTAAAGGAGTGAGAAGGACATTATACACGAGCTGCTTTGGATGCTCAGTAGCAGCGTAACTGATCAAAGCCAGCCCCAGCCCATCGCAGGGACAGGCTGGGCAGTTGCCCACATCACCAAAACCAGAGGGGCAGTTTTTCTTTCAGCACAATTTCTTATTGCTTAGTTACCAGCTGTGTAATTCTGGTGGATACGACGGGTAGATTTATTTTGCCGGGTAAGCGAGGCCGACCTGAGCACGGCAGTGGAGAGCTCGGTGCTGCCCGTCTCAGGGGTGTTCGCAACATGTGCTGAGCTCTGCGCGGCAGCAGCTGCTTTGCTTCCAGCCTGCAAACCAGGCAATTAAATTGAGCCTGGGTATGTCTGCAAAAGCTGAGGTCAAAACTTTGACTGAAGGTTCACATACTTAGCCTAGCCTGTGCTTAACACCGTGTTATTTATTCCCATACCTTTCACGGTCAGCTTGGTTGTTTATCTGGCTGTTTTGCTCACTGTATTCCTAGAGAATTTCTGTTGCTCTGAAGGTCTGGAGGGGTTTCAGAAAGGGCTGCAGCAGAGGTGTGGTTTCAGCCCCTCTCCAGCCCTGCATAACCACGTGGCTGTGTGCTCAAGAGCATCTTCCCCTGAGATGAAGGGCAGAAATGGGCACGGAGAGGTAAGAGCAGCTGGGGCTGGCTTTCACCGGCTGGCATTTCCTTGAGCCCTGCAAGCCTGATAGAGTTGCTGCAGGACTGTTCCCTCCATGGTCACTCTCTGTCTCCTGGATCCTTGTCCAGCTCCAACGCTTTTGCACCAGCTTCACAGGCAGGACTATTAAGAAATGTAGAGATGGAGAGAGTGTGATATGTGAGTTATTTTCACAAGTTAGAGATGAACCCATAACTCATAAGTGGTGGAGCAGAGCCTGCAGAAAGGAATTTCTGTCCACCACTGACTGGGCTCACTTAATTTATTGCTTAACATGTACCTCTCATCATCAACAATGAGAAAACTAGTTTTCTGTGAGAAGCAAATGCTTTCGCTTGCTTCATCCTGGGGTAGAGGCTGTCTCCTTCCCCCTCATCCCTAAGAATGACAGATATTTTGGGGGGGTAACATGTTTTTCAGGTGGATTCTGAGTGTGCTGGGTTTTCAGCTCCATGCAACATTATAGACAAACATTTTAGTGATAAAACAAATTGACAAGTATGTGTGTGACATGGCATCTGACTATCAGATGTTAGAGGAATGCAAAAGGCATACCATCGCGAGGCATGTAATGCAGTGTGTGTGTCTGTATATATAGAACTAACAATTTATATTCTAATCATCACAAAGCAATCATACTGTGAGTGCATTTTTGTTATTAATACTTACTCTTTGATGCATAAACAATCCCATTTGAAATTCCTGGTACCCGCTATGCTAATCTTACAATGGAAAAAACTTATTTGCAAAGGAGGAAGAATGAAGGGTAGGTAAGCAAAATGTATTTCATCTGTTTTAAATAACTGCAAAACTATCAGCATTAACGGTAAAAATATTTAATGAGTATCGCAGTAGCCAGCACCAAATGTAGTGAGATACAGAATTGCGTTTGTTCTGTCACAGACATGACTGACATTTAATTATTGTCTATTTTTGTGCTGATAATCTCATTCTTATCATTCCTTGTTGAATCCTTTAGAACCCCAAGAAAAATGAGATCAAGTGACAAAAATAAGATAATGAAATCATACGAAATAGAATAAAATTATATCTTGTAGGTAAGAGGTGATTCAGGAGACTAGGTTATTTTATGGGCTTGTATAAGCTCTGTAAGTGATTGTGAATTAAATGTGTTGAGCTCACAGAAAAGCTTTGGAATGGAAAAGAATGGCTGATTGCAAGCTAAGCTGACTACTTGCTTGCCGTTGTGCAGTGCATGCCATATGCAATGATATAAGATCATTGTAAACCTCAAAAGATGGTGAATTTAAGTCTTGTTGGGGAAAAATATATCTTTCCAGCTCACTTCACTTTTGCTAGTTTGCTCCCTTTGTGCTGTTGTGAACCCTTTGGAAGCCGGTTTGTCACAGTGACTGTAAAATCAGGACCTATTTTTATCATTCTCAACTTTCAGCCAGAAAAAGGCTTCCCAGTCTTTTGCCAAAATCTATATTGACTACACAACCCAACCCAAGCTTTTGACTCACTGTATATGTCTGTTTGCAATATGGAACAGGAAAATGCTTCTAGCTGAAGTTTTAAATGAGGTAGGAAATCTGTTGCAAAAAAAATTAGATGAACAATGAGTTCTGCTAAGAGAAAGTCAAAGGCAACACTCACCATTTATTAGTCTTTTCCAAGATAACCTGTTAAGTTCATTGAAAAATTACCTTGCAAATTGTATGATGGTGAAAAAACTGAGGGTTTAATTTTGTTTCTTGCTAACCTCTGAATGATGTAGTGGAAATCTTGTCTGTACACACTAAGAAAAAATGCTGACAAATGAAAGTATATAACTCTTGAATGTGCTAATTTACTGAACAGGAATATTACTTATCTGAGTGTGCGAGGTAGTGACCACATCAGTGTTTGTATTTCTGCCAGCTTTTGTGTAAGTGGGCTTTGTAACTGTTTGATGACAAAAAAAAATGGAGCTGGTGCAGAAACATGGGAATCTCTTTTGCCTCCTTTCACAGGATTATCTGTGACCTCGTGAAACAACCCTAAATTGGGAGATGGGGCTTATTCCCGATTCTGTTATTGACTGTCTGGACAACCATAGGCATATGTCTTGAATATTCTGTCCATTAGTTTCTGCCTTGTAAAATAATAGAAGTCATGATGATAAAGTATTTTGGAGTCCCTGGATGAACAGCACTATATGAATTCAAAAAGCTCTTGCCATTAGAACTCGTTTGCAAAGTATTACTACAAGTACGTCTGTCTGTACCAAAGGTGATTATTTAGCATGGAAAAGGATATGTGTCGTCAATTTGCACCCAACTTATTTTTCCGAAAGCAGAACTGTGCATTTTCTGAAATGTCTACAAGTAGCCTACTGCGTAAGCTTTGCTTCTTGGGGGAATAGCAAGAGAAGTGGATCTAGTAGCTGCTTTTCATATGCTGAAGATGCAACATTGGAGATATTCTCTCTGCTTCATGCTCTAGCTCAGACAACCTTCCTTGTACAGGAACTCCCGCAGTGAAACAGCGGATCTCTGTTCTGTCTCTTCACCATGGAAATTCCAAATGGAAACCAGTCAGGGTGCTTCATGCAGGTGATTCGCCAGGCTGCGCAGTCACCAGAAAAAAGGACATCATCCTTCCCGAGGATGATCAACAGCTCCTAAATGAGATGCTTAAAGCAGGCAATACGAGTATCTCTGTCTCTAAACCTGCATGCTGTTCTGGGGCTGGCTGACTATCACATTTCTGTAGTCGAGCTCAAGCCAAGCCCAAACTCTTACATTTAGATTCCCACATTCTGGGTTTTGTTCCTAAACCAGAAAAGTTTAGGCTTAGTTTAAGTTTTAGTTTAGTTTAAACTTTTAGAAAAGTCTATCCAGACATAGGCTAACGAATCAGCAGAACAGAGCACCGCATGTCAGTGGCTGCATAGATGTACACATAATCCTGTCGTAAAAACCTATTTTTTTCCTTGAGTTTTATGTTGAGTTGGCTTTGCTTCAGTGAGTTCCATAGCAATGGCATTGAATGTCTGGAACGGCTCAAGGAACAAAGGAATGAAATAATCCCATTTTACCAGGCAACTGCTGATGCTTCTCATAGGCTTGCCCAGCTGTCTCAGCCCAGCACTTAAGCTCTAGAGACCTCAGTGCACCGTACATCCTGGATGTGGATGCAGAAATTACACTCTTCCATGTGTGTCTCTTATTCCCCGCACTCACAAACATGGCAGGAACAGCACATACATCGTTACAATTTCAGTAATGTGAACGTAAAGGCTCAGTGCCTTGGAGCAGTCAACGAGCGCTGCAAATCCCAGGTAAGGGCAGCAATGTTTGAAGGAGGCTCTCAGAGGTTGTACTATCTTTGTGCTACTCTGGAAAGCTTCTCTCTACAAAGCAAAATTGATGTTGTAAAGCATTTATTTTAGAACAGCATGCCCAGTGTCAATCGTGTATAGAGAGATTTATCTTGGACTAGTATAAGTCTACGTTACTAACATACTACCCTCAGGCTGAGTTTAGAGATGTGATTTGGTAACCTGTTGACATTTACATGAACGTAGGTGTTAATATGACCTACATCAGCTGCATGTGTCAGCAGAGGCTTCCTCTGTGCTCCCCATTTCATACCTAAAGACCTACATCTCTTTAAATTCTTTCTAACTTTCTGAATTGCAAATAACATAGAAATAGCATTGAAACAGTGGCTTGGTCTTGTGTATCTTTTGGTTGAGCTTCCTTCTAGTCATACTGTAATCCTCACTGTTGGTGATAGAATTAAATCTGCCTCCTTTCTGACTGACAAATCTAAATAAATAGCTGGAGCTGGGCCTGTTCGTATCCTCTGCTACACTGGTACTCATGCAGTATACTGGTGTATCACTCATGGTAAGAGAGAGGGGAAAGCAAGACTGTTAGCTTGTTTACACTTACTGGTTGGAGATATTCCTGAATAACAGAGTTTAAGAGGTTTAAAATAATTCATGTATTTCCAGCTCCAGTGTTACCAGCCTTCATTGTGGTCCTGGACTGAACTAATCATGTTCTTTTCAAAATGTAATACAAACAGAGGCTGCAAAACTTTCTAACCGATTTGGGAACGCTTAAACATCTCGCTGCAGACTCCACAATCACTGGCAAGATTTTGAAGATGCGATAACTGTTTGGTGAAAAAAGAGCTGTCCCTTTGTAATACAGTGGCAAATGAGTAATGCACAAACTCTGTCAACCTAAATTAATACACATAAAAATTCATGGTAGTTTAGATCATTACTGAGATCAAGATTCTATTCACCTCATGTGATGCCCATGGGAATCTTTCCCTTGCTACCAGTGCCCTTTGAAGCAGTTATTTGACCAGTATCAAAGCAAGTATTCTTCTAATATTTACAGTTAATGGCCAGTTGTGAATTTCAGTCCATAAAGCCAGGTAATATATAAATCTGTACTCTGTCCTTAGTTATAATGGATATACTTCACAGATGCAGTCAAAATAATTTACTAAGGATGAAATGGTTATTTTGAAAAGCAAAGTCTATCACACACCATCTGCAGACAGTAAAGTGTCACGAAGACAGATTTAGTGGCTTGGTGGTTGTTCCCAGGGAGCTCCTTCTGTGCTGAAATGGTAACATGAGAAAAAGTGCTAAGATAATTGCTGGAAGACTGAAAAATTATTGTTTGTGTCACTATCAGAGAGGTGGGAGAAGCAGATGTTTCAGAGTAGACAAGGCGATGTCTCAGTTGCGGGGAACTTGGACAGTGAAGAGGGCAAGTTGCTCAGCAGTCACCAGAGCCCAGGAGACTGGGTTTGCCTTACCAGACACTGGTGCGAAAAATGAGCCACAGCGCTGGGTTACAGCTTTCTCTTGTGAGAAGCTTTTACACAGATGGTTCCCTACAACAAGTGAGTTCTGTTTGCTGTAACATAGAAGTGGGAAAAGATTAATATGAGTGAGCAGCAGAAACAATTCCCAAAGTCTAGATAAAGGCTGCAGACTAAACTCTCTACCATACCTTTGTGAATCTTCAGTCTCACAGATGGTGGGACAGAGGCTTGACAGATAATACTCAGGCTGCAGTTCAGCTTCTGAAAAACACCCATCACCTGGGCCCAAAGCCGGTCCTAAGGTCTAGTTACAGTGATGGGTATCTACGTACACGTCCCATGGGCAACTAATTTGAACTGCTGGTTTTCTGGTCTTCTTACTCCTCACCCTCTGCAGTTGGTAGCTCAGTGGTGCTACTTTTCTCAGCCTGTCCTGCTGAGTATTCCTGGATTACTGTTCTTCCTTGGATTATCATGGTCGGCTAAGCAATAACATGTGGCCTGACCTGTAAGCTAAGTAGGTCATAACTCAGGGAAGAGCCATGGCAAGCAACAAATGAAAAGAGAAAAGTAATATGTTACAAAATGCTATATGGCTGCCTCTCTTAACGGAGTTCCCATCCTTTTACTTCTCCTATATTTTATTAGCATAGTTTGTTTTTGAGGGTAGCATAAAGAAAGAGTCTCTGGAGTTTGGCTAGATCCATAATTACACACACAAAGAAGGAAAAAATTCAATGCATACTATTTGTTACTTACTTTTACACTAGCTATTACAAAAACATAGAGTCTACACAGATTTGCAGCTTTGTTAACCTGGCAGCTAATTTCAACCTCGAGTAGTGGGGCAGGGGCTGGTGCATAGCGACAGCATGGCAAGTGCAGGTAGAAATAGGTCTGTTTGGTAGAACTATTTTGTGTCTGCAAGATGTTTGTTCTGAGGAACGCAGTATTTCTACATATGTTATGTATTAAGGAAAAGGCTTCCAAGCTGGAGGCTCTGAAGCATTAACATCTCAGCTTGTAGCCTAAAGAGCGTCTAATCTGACTTAAGAAATGCTATGGGGAGTCTTCTGGAGTAGGCATAGAATGACCCCTGAAAACAGGTACAGTCAGATACAGCTACAGGGAGGTGAGTGCTGGGGGTGATGATCTAAACAAAAATCAGAGCTTTTAAGCTAATCTGGGAAGGAACCCCCATAATGATATTTTAGTGTGTGTTTGGGAAAGTAGGAGTGGGGGGGTAAACACATAAGGAAGTTCAAAGTTTGAATGACTTTCCTATCTATTCGTATAAATAAGGCACAGATTTTTCTCATTCAGTCAGGGCTTATGAGAATATCACCCACACTAAAAGAGACAGGCATATTATTTCACTCTCTATTGTTCCATATTCCACTGAATATGCAAAATGAAAACCAGGTGATTGCAGTGCATGTGTGTGCTTTTTTTTTTCCTTTTGGGGGGCAAAGAAACTTTTGATCTTCAGTCTGTACAGAAGCATCCCAACTTTAAAAACGAGCACTGTCAGATTTATTATAGCACTGAAAAGTACAGATATTATGCCTACCATTACTCAGTGACCTCTTTAGGTTTGCCATCATGGTCCGAGATTTATTGCCTTCTGTGTTTTTAAATGCAAAAGGATATGTCCTGTTAATATTTCTGGTTTTGCTGTGAAGCAATGACTTCCTGTTTGCTAGTACCACAGGTAAAGAAGACACAAACCACAAGTGCCAACACTATGTAATTTTTTTGGTCCCGAGTCCCTAATTTCTCAGTCATCCAATGTGTTCTGTCAAAATGCAGCCTGAAAGTCTAGACCTAGAGATATCTATGATAGAAAGTGTACATCAGTATTTCAAGCCCTCTAAATTTATTCTAGCCATTTGACAGTTGCTTGGAGATACAATCTCAATTTTTTTGCAGTAGCCCCTTCAAGTGGATATTTATGGCAGATACAACTGTAATTATTTACCTGTAACAAAGTCCAGGTCTGCCTGCTCCAGGTGATACAGACAACAGAAGGACACAGAGAAAATATTAATCTTCTTTCTGTCTAGATTTTGACCTTTTGCACCCAGCTTCTCAGCTAATTATGGAAATGGGGCTGTGTTGATTTTTTTTTTGTTTACCATTTTTGTTTCCTGACTCCATGAGTGTATCAGCTATCACTACCAGTGACTAAATGACAGCTGAGGGTCCGTGTGCGCTTCCCTAACTCACGTTTAGTGTTCTTACTGACTTGCACTAAAAATGCTGAAGTCAAATGGGACTATTCATGCAAGTTAAGGGTGACTCCTGAGTGAGAAAGTTGCATATTTTGGGATGTGGAGTTTTCATTAGTGTAACTCCCATTTTACACAGAAATAGTTTATTTGAATAAAAAAAAAAAGTGAAACAAAAGAATGGCAGAGAAAATAACTGAGCCACAAAAAATGGGAAGCAATATCTCATACTGGTGAGATACAGAACCTATGCCTGCTTTTAAAAGGATAAATAATCCTGGTGATTCAGTTGGGACTATTTATGCCATCAGGCATGTGCTGAGGAAGCTGAACGATTCAGAGCCACAGCAACTAATAGTATTTATATATATTTTAGCGCAACAGCAATAAAACAGAATACTTTGCTGCATAGTGTGGAGCAATGAGAGAGAATAATAGGAGCAACAAATTCTCATTTGCTTCTATTCCTTCAGCAGAAACCCAGCGCGTTTGAATTGGCCGCGTTCCCATCGTGTTCATGTTGCCTGGTACACAGAAAAGCCTGAGCTGGGCTTGGTTGCCACTTTGACGTTCCTCCGTTTGGCTTGATGGAACCAGGCTCCTAATTCCGCTCTCAAAAGTGCTCTTCCCAGGGTTTCTAGGACTGCTTGTTGAATGCAGCCTGCAAAATATCTTGAATAAATTATTTCAGAATATAGAAACTATAGAAAATTATTCTTTTACTTGCAAAAACATTACTAAGGAGAGGGTTTAGTTATGTGCACTATTTTTCCTTAATGCATGTCAACTGAAAATATATTTCTCTTTGCTGCTGATTTGGTTTGGTTTGGTTTTTATTTTATGTGAAATGATTTCATCTTTGGCTTGCATATTGTTAAATTAAGCTTTAATGTATTTTTCCACATTATCTGTAATTTGATCATCCCCCTTTACATAACTTCTAATAATTTTCATTCTCATATTTTTGTATAAAAGCTCAGAGATATTCAGAATCAGAGTAAATCATACCATAGCAAATATCACTGGAACTGGCATGTTATCACTAGCAGCACTTAGGTCAGTAATCCGAGTTCTGTTGAATGCTCAAGTTACATTTGAAACATGAAAATATTTATGTAAGCAATAAGTAATAATACTGTTCTAAATCACTGTTCAGCCTCATCTTTGTTTTCATCTCTGTGTAGCTACTACATCGTGGTTTAGTTGTGTTTTTCAAATGTATTCCACCTTTACAGACCTTCTTGGCTCCAGTTATTTTGTGAAGCAAGAAAACAAAACAAATTCTGTGTTATTCCAATGCAGGCAACACAGTTACATGACAGATGAATTGAGTCTATAGACCACATCTTTTCAAAGCAATCACTATTAATTTATTTATAGCCTATTTTTTCAAAATTATTGAAAATCCATCCAATTTATTACACATTTTCTGTTCACTAGGTAGTGTGCAAGATTACAAATAGCTGATTCCTCTGCTCCTCTGTTCCCTGAAACTGTCATTTAAACCAAAAAGTAGTTGTCTTAAAGACTTTTTCAGCACACAATAGTTATAATTTTAAGGAATAGTTCACAGAAAGCATATAGGCATTTTTATTTTAGGTCCTACTATTTAGGTTCTACTCCCTAAAGCTCCAGTAACCTGCCCATGACTGCAGAGGAGCAGGATTTTTGCAGCAGCTTGGATGTGGAATTTACAGGAATTACTAATACTGTCTTGTAATCACGTCACCAAACTGAGCTGGTTCGCAGAAGTCATCCTAATCTGCAAAGAGATTTTAGGAGACCTCAATGCCTTTCCCACCATTCTCACAGGCAACCAATCTGCATCCTTTGCAGTCTGCATCAGACATCAAGCACAATTGCTCTCCTGAGCGCAGAGGATCTGGATCCAGTGCAGGCAGTGTTTCCACACTTTTATCACCGCTGCGTTATCCAGCTACAAAGCGATATGGTTTGGTTTCATTCCATTTCTGGTATGCAGCTTCAACTCCTGAAAGCTATGATGAGATGTTCATCTTTACTGAACTCATTTCAGCAATGTGTCCACTGCTTTGAACGATTTGACACACAGAGATGCTTTTTACAAGTTGATTTTTGTTGCTTTCGTTTTGTTGACATGATTCACTTGTCAGGCTATGTACTTGGGTTTTCATCGCCTCTTCCCAAGTGGAGATTGCATATCTTCATTTTGGCAGTTTCTGGATTCCATCTCGAAACGTAACTACTGTACTTTGTTGCCTTCAGTGCTGGAATCTCTAGAGATTATTTTTTTATTGCTGCTTTGGAGGGGAGAAGGTTAGTGATTTGGCAACAGCCTTGCAGCTGTGACCCAAAACTTCCTATTTTGCTCTTTATTTTTATAATAGTGTGTATTATTATAGTAT
Source organism: Chlamydotis macqueenii (assembly GCF_036417535.1). NCBI lineage: Eukaryota > Metazoa > Chordata > Aves > Otidiformes > Otididae > Chlamydotis > Chlamydotis macqueenii. The sequence goes on from NC_141561.1 coordinate 10,001,589, forward strand.
CCAGAAGCCCAGTTTCCAGCCCTAAGACATGATGACAGCAGATACAATTAAAAGCAGCACTTTGAAAATTGCACATACTAAAACTTGACAGGATCAAGTTTATTTGCAAACTTACGTAAAACTTGTTGAAATTGCCTGAAATTTAAAAAATAAACAAGTGAATTGAAATGAGTCATTTCAGATCTGAGTCTACAGGTTTTGGATGGCATTGGGAAGCCAGGCGAAACTCAGTGATTCATTTGAGCTCAGATTTTTTAAATTAGTGCACAAGAAATATGTGAACATAGCTCAAAGGCAAAGCAAAAGCAGAGTTTGACTGCATTTTCATGATCCTGATTTATATGAATATTCATATGGAGTTATGGGCAGAAGTTTCATTAAATGATCTGGTTTATTCTCCTGAGTATCACATTCAGCTGAATTTCATCCAGTTACTCTTCCATTGAGACCAATCACTTGAGTCTGATAAAAGCATTTTTTGGGGGCAAAGTGTCGTTTTCAGGATGGAATGTAGCTTTACTTTGTAGACATCAAGAAATGAAGAATCTCTCAGTTCTCATGGCTCTGACTGCCAAGAAATTTTGTTTGGTTGGTTTTGTTTTATTATTGTTATTAGTTTTGTCTGGTATCCTTTAACAATCGCCAGTCTTTCATACTCCTTTTTATGGTAAATTGAAGATCCTGAGTTTCCCAAAAAGATATTTTAGATATTGTGATCAAGTCATAAGGTAATCAAACTGAACATCAAGTCTGTCACTCTCAGCATTTTCTCTAGGCTTTAAATAGATTTTTACACTCCTCCTCATATAATCTGTTTATTTTTTAACATCTCTGGAAAAACATGGATACCAGAGCTATAGGCTCTACAGGCACAAGGCAATATTTTGTAGGTGACATAGCAACGTCTTTCTCATAAAAGGATTTCACAGCTGCATTTAAGAAGTCTGATCACCGCAAAGCAGCACACTCCTCTCCTCACTGTGCCTTAGCTTATTCACCCCAGGACTACACCAGCCCTCTCTGCCACAGGATTGAGCTGGGAGCTCAGGTTCAGTTCTTGATGTGTTATTATCCAAGAAACTTTTCAAAATCACCACTTTCTGTGATATCAGTCCTTATTTCAATAAGCATTTCTGATCCCTTTGCATTTAGACTTGTTGATGTGCGCTTTGTTTGGGTTTGTCCAGTTTACTTAATTCCTCTCAGTGACTATATTCTCCTTATTAGTGTTTATGATTCCACCAACCTTTGTATAATCTATGCACTTTATCGGTAAATAATTTATTTTATTTATCTTCACAACCTCAATGAAAAGTAAATATAATTATTGGTAGAAATTATTCCTGTGAAAGCCCTATGAATAAAAATAGTGTTATTTTTTATTTAGCTTTGCATACATTCCTTATTATATCAGAGCAAACTTGTGATCTACCATGCTTAGCCTCCAATAATTCCAGCTGATGCCACTTGGGATGTCCATCTCAGTAATTTAAACCAACCTAGCATAAAAGCACACAACGTGCTTTTTGCCTATTAAATGTTTATTCTGTCATTTCAGACCAACTCAGTAATCCCTAGTTGCAGTGAGTTCACTGGAACAATGATGCATCATGCCAGAAGGTATTTCCTTGTATGAGTCATGCATTTCTTCTAGACTGAATGAGCACACTAAGCTCTGGTGTTCAGAGGATGAGCAAATTTTACAGGTATAGAAGGAATTTGGTTTTTAAAACTCAGACTTGGTGTAATGAACTTGCTCAAGTATATCCTGGTGGACTGTATCACATATAATCAGCTTATAACAGCAGTTATCCTAAACAAAATATCCCACTCTCTATGTCAGTCAGCTGCTCCTACGATGAAGACAAATCTTGCAAGAGATTATAATGGAGTGTTTTAATCAGAGAAGGTGTCTCTACCAAATGAATCACAGCACGGAACCTCACAGCCATGGTACATGCACGTTCAGCTCTGGAAAGTGGCAGGTAGGATGCCAAGCTACAGATTCATGTTCAGGACTTGCCCACCATCCTCCATAAATTCTGGGATATTAAAGATCCAGAGGTTTGGTGCAGACCTATCTCTCATGTTAATCTTCCCGTGAAGGGCAGTTACCTGCATATTACAAGGGTTTTGTATCCTCTCCTATCAGTCTGTCCAACTTCTGTTTAAAATCCATAGCAACAAAAAGTCTCTGGTAGTCATGAAATCCCATTAATTTAGAAATCTACTTAGTGTAAGACTTTATTTGATTATGATTATTATTACCATGCTGATTTGGGAATTTATTTCTTTGGGAGTATTTACCGGCTCATTTCAACTCTTTCGTGGGCTGTTAAGGGGAGGAAGAAACAAAGGGCTTGAATTGCGGACTATAGAAACCAAGCCTGCTGACATAGTGAGACTGTCTTCAAACATCATACTGATGGAGCCAGGCAAAGGTTCTCAGTGAAAAAGTTTTACCTGAAGTCCTAGAGCTATGATGAGAAAGGCTTGCTACAGCTTGAGTTAGCAGACATGAGTGGTTGGGTTTTTTTCTCTGAAAGATTCCTACGTGTTTTATCCAAACAGCTGATTTTTAGCTGGCCGTAGAATCGTGTCACACGAAGCACTTATGCCACATAGATATGTAAATTGTGGTGAGTCACAGGCATAAAATAAAAGTGGGTAGCAACAAGTAATATTTACACAGAGACTTGCCTCCTGGAAAGGGATAAGGCCCAACATGGAGGAAAAAAAAACCACTTCAGTGTCTGTTTCGGTAGCTACAGACTATTAAAAACAAAAAATTGAAGGAAATGAGAGGCGTAGGCAAATGAGGTGAAAATGAGGAGATAGTTCATTAACTATCATGAGAGAAGTCCTGTTTTCTCTGTGTGATGTTTAACCACATAAAATGCTGTAGAGAGGGCTTTAGGCTTTTTCATATTTGAACTGTAAGATGATGAAATAGTTTTGCCTAGTTTGCTTATATATTACCACTTTTCTTGTTTAACCCTGATGGTGTGCTTGTTTTCAGAGGCATGTGACATTTCTCTGGTGAAAATCACCTGCTATCCACAGCTATGCTGTGATGTGCAGCTTCATATTCAAAATCAGAATTAGACCTGAAATTGCTTCTCAGAAAATAATGAAGTAGATGAGTCAGGATTAAGATGGTTTCAGTTGGTTTTTGTTCCCATGAAGATCTTTCTTCTTTGTCGTGCAAACAACGCAAAAGAGTCTGAACCTGATCTTTTCTAGCTTTAATTATTTAGATTACTGAGAAACAAAATCGGCTCAAGGCCCATACTGTAGTCTAGATTTGAAGGTTTAAATCTGGTTCTAAAGAATAAATAAAACCTTTGGCTAAAATCCCCTGGCTGAAAACCACTGGAATCAAGCACATTTCCTTCAGGAAGATTTAGGTACTCAACATCTTTTCTGAATTTGAGTCCTTCAGGTATTGAGTACTCTCCAGCAAGACACGTAGCCATGTAGTTAAATTGGAGCATGGAAGTAGTGGTGGTCCCACAAGCATATTTTATATCATATAATCCTTCCAAGAAGAGCAAATAGAATTGTTTACATGCTAATAATTAAACATGTTCTTGATTTTTTTTTGCTAGACCCAGATCTGATGCCATCTTTTTGCAGAACTGATAGCAGAATTTGGCCCACTATATTCAGGTGTTTCTTACAAGCAGCTTCTTTCTGTTTTCTCCTCTTTTTTCCAACTCAGTGAGGAACCATCCTTGAAGTTAAATAAAGAGAGTCCTATTTTTATAGTTTAGATTGGCACTGAATATTTACTGCATGTAAATCTACAGGTAGTGGTCTCTGTTGAGAAAACTGTTTTGGTTTTTTTTTGACATGGATAACTAGAAAGGAAGAAAGAAAAAAGTCAGTGTAACTGTTCTAGAATTATCAACAAACGGGAAAAAAAGGTATTAACAGACCAGTCTCTATTGTTACATATCAAAGGGAGTAACAGAATTGCTCTTCCAGTAACAAATAGGAAACAGGCTCCAGTCTGCTTCTGTGCTAAAAGGCTACTGGGAAGAATGGCATTGCAGGGTGCTCCTTTGACTGTGGATCAAATTTGCTCATTTTAATGGTGAAAAGATTGTTTTTCTGTCCAGCAACCCTGCTAGTTAATCCTGCATGTGAAAGCTGAGCTGAGCTATGTCTGATTCACACTTCATCACCTGTAGGAAGGATTGGGCAGCTGGAGCAGACTTTTGTTGATGATGGAAGGGAGTCTCGCTCCTTTTCCGTTAGCTAGACTGGGCTGTGTTATGCTAAGTACAGTAGTAAAAATGTATTTTTATCAGGAAATTCACTAGATATGGTACAATTTAAATGAGTCCCCACATTGAATAGATCTGTTAAGTCAGTATTTCACTAATTACAGCTGCACATCCATGGAAAGGCAAAGGGTAATGCCAGCATTGGGTTTAACATGCTGAACTTAAAGGATCTAGGCAACAACTGTCTTCTAAGCTCTGACAAATGGACAGAAAAAGGCAGTAAAAGCAGTGGGAACCATCCTGTGTTCTCATTCATGAATCAGAGATGTGGTGACATCCAGCCACCTCCTGAAATCAATGAAGTCCAGAATTAATTTCCACTGGAAAGAGTCCCACTGAGCTCACTCAGCCTGGATCAGACCCCGAGTGGAAGCAATTAATCTTCCAACCGCGGATCAGCTTTACAGCTATGCAACACTTCACTTGGGCTCTACTGTTCAAGTTTTCCAGTGTTTATCTTGTGCTGAGCTGGCAGCAAAGACTGGGTTTCATTCAAGCTCAAGCACATTTCTTTCATCACTTAGGCACAAGCCCCTTTCGGCACTTGGGCACAAATCATACAGCGATAGGAGTCTGATCATCAGGAGGCAGTGCCTGGACTGGTGATCCCAAAACTACACTTACAGAGTCTATGCAGATTTGGGTTAAAGAAAATTAAGTTGAAACTGATGAAAACAGCTCTGAAGACAGGCCAAACTTCAAGTTTCAGCTGGTTAGCAGAGGAAGTGGATGTGATCGAGGACGTCACGTGTAGGCATGGATAAGGATCAGAAAATAGATGACAGATGAATACCTGTTCTTTAATATAAAGCTTAGGTGGCTAGATTGATCTCAATTTAGAGTTTGTTTGTCTTAAAGAGATGCTGTAGAGTAGTTACAGGCTTCAACTTTGGTTTGATTTGTTCTCAGATATGTATTTTGTGTTGCCTCTTTCTCATTCCCAAGCATCACAAAACAAAAAGAAACCAAAACAAAATCAAACCTAGAAATGGGTGCTTTACATTTTCACTGAAAGACAATTCAGTTCTGTAACATTTTGCAATAACACATATAGATACTAGCCACAGGTGGAGACCCTTTGTGCTAAAAGCTGTAGGAATTTCCTACAGGCTCCAGGTCTTACTGACTTGCTAAATTCCTGTGAGAATCCCATCATTTTTTAACAACTTCCACAACTTTATTCACCTGAATAGACTCATATAGTGCTAGAATGACACTATTTGTACGTGAGAAGTTACAGAAGGATTTAAGAGTTTGCAGGACTAAATCATCAGTTTAAAAAGAAGTAAAAGAAATGAGAAAAGAAAGTCAGGTGGAAGAAGACTATGCACTTGTTACTTACTGTTAGGAGTTGGGATATGTCCTTGTGTTGTGACTGTAGGGAATTTTCACACCGAAGGAAGAGGTGCCCCTGTCAACACCCAGCTCGGTGGGTCTACTTCAGCAGCACATTTAACACATGTCTCATTTAAGCATAAGAGTTCATCCTAGAGGTCTTTCTTGATGTTTGTTTGAGCATTTTCCTGTCCCAGTGTTTGGATGAACTAGTTTTTCTATAGACTGGACTCTATGTCACATTTTAGGTAAACGAAGCAAAAGGTATCCTTGTTGAAAAGTGGACTTGATTCACAACACGGTTGTAGTTTGCACTACCTAATGTGTTCTTAAAAGACCAGGTTGAGGAATTTTTCTTTTCCAAATGTTGTATAAGATTTTTATCTCAGCTGTGTCCCTTATAATCAAAGCCCTTGATTAGAGGCTCCCTTTCATGAAAGACCAGTAGCTGCTGCAATTAAATACATAATGTTTCTGCTCCTGTTACAATTTAGGCTTTTTTTCCTTAGGAGACATCCTTATCTGATATTTAGTTTGAAGGACAGTAACTTATCTTTCTTCTTTCCTCCCCCTTTCCCCTGACAAAATGTTTCCTCAGTCTCACTGTCCATTCATTGAAGGAATTTTGATAATACTTTATACCAGTCACTGGCCAACTATTTGGAAAAAAAAATACCAAAACATGTTAGTGCTTGTTTTACAATTAAAGGCACAAAAAGATAATAATCAAGAAGAAATGTCAAAGAATCACTGACTTTGAACTACTATGTAAAAAATATGAGTAAAGATAGTCTGGGGAGTAAAGTGAGCCCTTTTGGTATGGCTCAGTGGGCAGGTGACATTGTGTGAATTAGCACTATCTGCGCAAGGGCATCTCAGTACATAGGGATTAGTCCTTACAGATGAAATTGAATTTAAGCTCTATACAAAAGCTCTACAAACTCTAGGTCTGTTAAGTATTGTGCACTTAGAAACACCTACGAGAGCAGCTAACTGAGGCATATAAGGTATGTAAAGCCCATGTGAGTTGGTTGAGATGAGGACTGGACCTCCCTGCACTGATCACTGCAGCAGCTTCCTAACAAGAAAGCCGTATCTGCTGAGAATCTGTCAGCAAAGCCCAAATCTGCATAGTCACAGCAGATGTTCAGTTTAAGTTCATTCTTACTTGAAATATGAGCAGACATTTATTTAACTTGGCTTATTTGTTTGAGACAGGGAGAAGGACATCTAACCCTAGACTTTTTGAGTGAGTTACCTGTAAGCTTACAGGTAACCCCAGCTGCAGCCCACATGCAATTCCAGATGAAAAACATATACTCTGTAGAGGTAGTATGTCCTTTAAAGGAGAGAAAAATAAATGTCATTCAGATTCAGACCGTAAGAATGGAAAGAAAGAGAGAGAAAAAAAAAAGAGAGAGTAAAGGAGGAGACAAGAAAGGAAGAGAAGAGAAGAGAAGAGAAGAGAAGAGAAAAGAGAAGAGAAGAGAAGAGAAGAGAAGAGAAGAGAAGAGAAGAGAAGAGAAGAGAAGAGAAGAGAAGAGAAGAGAAGAGAAGAGAAGAGAAGAGAAGAGAAGAGAAGAGAAGAGAAGAGAAGAGAAGAGAAGAGAAGAGAAGAGAAGAGAAGAGAAGATTCCCCCTTGCCAAAAACCCACAACAGTTGATTTTACATGTAACTGCCTAGACCTCCATTTTGTTATAAACATTGATGGATGTTGTTTGAGAACAGGACCAATTTGTTGTCTTATCAGGCTTTGCAGTCACAAATTCTTCGATTTTCCATAAGACCAGGATGATGCCAGCATTTGGAGCCCTACTTCTGAATCCCCAGTTGTCCTTGGAACTGCAGGCAGCTTTCTGAAGTACAGATAATTATGTATATGCATATATGGGTATCGGTGCGTATGTGTATATATATATACACACATGGTGTATGTATGTAGATGTAGGGATTTAGTCCCCACTGGAAAACTGTTCAATAGGTTTAGCAATACAGGAGCAGAGAGGCATCTAGTCCAGCAAAGTCTGTACTTCTCTTTGCCCTTGGGGAAACTCAGAGGTTTCAATATTAATCTGTAAACTTTAGCTCTTATGTGTCAGAGAATCCGTTTCTGCCTTTGCCCCGCAGTAGTCAGAGCTGGTTGAGGTACCTGGAGTTGTTGGTGCCTCAGTTTATGTGACTGACAGGTACTGAAAACACCTTGTCAGCAAACTCCCTCAGCACTATATTTTGTTTTTCCATTTCTCTCCGTGAGGCTCACCAAGCTGCAAAGCCGTTAATGGGTGAGGCATTGAGGTGCTGTGCTCACAGTTAAGTTTATAAAACTGCAAAGCAAAGTAAAGCTGAATTATATGGATGGCTGGAAGGTGGTGGATGCTAATGGAAGGGGTGGCTCTGTGGATTCGTTGAATTCAACAGCCACATTTTCATTGACTTTGTGGAGCCAGAATTATACCACAATGCAAAGTTGGCCCTTTAATTATGTCACTTACTGTAAACCAGAATTTTACTTGCACACAGATTCCTCCAGCCACGCAAAGCCTTTTGTCTACGAAGAGCTCTGCAAGTGCAGCGTCCACAGCAGGATCTGGCCCAAAACTTCTGTGCATGTGCTTAATGTGAGGTAACCAGCCTGGGGCGCACCAATCACACATGGGCCATGGGATGCACCGGCCTTCGCATTAGCAGGGCTGCCGTGAACATCGGCACTTGTCGGAGGAGAAGAGGAGTGCTCGTTCCCAGGCAGGTAGAGCTGCCCTCGCCGCTCCCACATCACCCAGGAATGCAGGTTCAAAACTTGCATCAAATTTCAGATGTGATAATCGTTCCCATCACTCTGATTTAAAATATCAGGTGATAATTTCCACATAGAACAATAAAGGAATATGTCTGTATTTATGAAATCGTAGTCAATGTCCAAAACCTAGATTTCTTTACAAGAGAGAGGAAATGACAGCGGATACAAAAGGAAATCTGTTCTGATTATCACACCTGATAAGCCTCATTGGTTCATCATGTCCAGCATCTGCACTGCTAAAACCTAATGATCTTGACTGAAACCTTTCTCCTTGACCCATAATAAATTGCACTTGAAAGGTGATGAATTACTTTCTGTCTTTCGCATCTTTGACAAAAGGATTGTATCACCCTTTGTTTTACAAAAGAACTATTCCATTTTACATTTTTTTTAAAAAAAAAGAAAACAAAAATCTACATGACCTATGTTTTTCAGTGAGGTTTTTTGGTTGGTTTTTTTTTTTTTTTTGAGAACAGCTATTGCTAATCTCCGTTTCATCAGTTGTCCTTTATATATTTTGCAAAATATGACCTTCAGTTTCCACATTGTTGTGCCAGTGACTTTTCAATGGCCAGCCTGGCTAACTCTTCCTTACACCAGTAGCTTGCTACTCACAGGAGTAGTTTTTCTGAAGGCATACAAGTACCTGCCTATCACGGCAGTATGGGTCTCATGATCAGCCCCAGGACGGCGAGTAGTCCGTCTGAGAACAAATGAGGGAATTTAGCAAAATGTATAAGTCCTTCCCATGCTACCTACTGAAACAAGCAGATCTATAGTCAATTTATTGAGCATAAATTACTGCCAGCCTTCGCTAGAATAATTTATACTCCTGAGCCACCTCAGACAGGAAGGCAATAGGGAACTGTCAGGATACATGAGGTTTTATATAGAGATGAACGAATAGCTCATTATTCAAAGTCAAACGATATTCATATTTAGGGGTCAGAGAATTTGGGAAATGTTTAGACCCTCACCTGAGACTACAGTACGAATCCTCTTTCCCCATAAGGTCTTCTCAAAATAAGTGCTGGCTTTTCCAACCCTGCTGCTTAACCAGAATAGTTAACCTAGGCAACAGTTGGGTGGGGAGAATTAATGACAGTAAAGGAGCAGGAAAATGAACAGAGGGACTCAGTGGCGTAGGATTAAGGAAATGAGTGAAAAGAAGACAGGGAAAGAGGAATTAAAAGATACAGAGACGAGATTAAGAAAGTAGAAGAAACAGGGATAAACAGTTACTAAAAAAGAAAACTATAGCACAGTGTTAATTTTCAGAAAAGCATTGTCCATTTTCTACTTCTGGATTATTGATTATTTGGTTATTGGAGAATCTTTGAGCAATGCAGGACAAAAGCCAGAATATGTTCCTTTGCACTTCTTTGTGTATTAGCCTAGGAAGCTCAGGCTTTATGAAGTAGTGACATCTTTGCCATCTCTTTTTCAATTAATCTTAAGATCATAAAGATTAGCATCTCAAGCAGCTATAAATCAACTTTCTTTTTAACTAAATAAATCCAGCTTCACTTTAAATCAGTTAAATCCTGGCACTTCTCAGAAGTGGAGGAATTGCAGTAGAAAAGGAACCCATTCCTCTGTTTCAAGCTCTGGCTTTCCCAGCTGCTGCAGGTTTAGCTGAGCATTACCCTGTGCCAACTCTCCTCCAAGGCAGACTGAATTTCAGCAGAGAAGGGAGACCCTGACTCTTTTTTTGGCCCTTTCCCACCGCTGCCCCACCACAGCAGCATATGGGGCACTCTGCAAACACTCAGCTAGCACAACTTTCAGTTCACCCAAAGCTGGGGGGAAGCAGGAGGGCAGGAGCTTTGCAAATGATGCAAAAAAGTGCCAAAATCCAACAGACAATTTTTGCTCCATTAATTCTAAGGAAATAGTCATGTTCAGCAAACTCGAGTGGCATCGTCACAGAGAAAGTTCAGGGTATGTTTCACTCCAAACTTCCCCGGTGCTGCTAATTCCCCATTCAGCCATTATGTTAGTTTACTAAGTCATCTGTACTCACCTACAGATCCTTCACTTCATTACTCCCCGGCCAAAATCTCTTCCGAAGGCTCCTCTGACAGATTTATATTCTGAGCATCAGACAGGAATGTGGTTCTCTGTTTTTCCTTTACCTATACTACATAAACATGTCCGGGTTATTGCTCTTAGGGCTCGTCTGAAACAGCTAACGCAGAGGATCTCAGGCTGAGCAATACAGCTACCTACAGAAATACGCCGGAGCTCCCGAGCTCCCTGCAACTGTTGCAGCAGATCTGACTTCTCAAGGTTTCAGCTCAAGTCTCACCTCCATTTCTTGGACCTGTTTCTTGACTGCAAGGGCTGTGGTCAAGGGAAGCCATGATGGGGAAACATTTCATAGTGATGTGATGGTAAATGTGACTTTAAAAATTTACTACAATGCAGCATCAGTTCAACTAGGAAGGGTCTCTACTGCTATTCAGGTAATTTCATTTTGTTCTACAAATCAATGGTAATTTTGTGGGTAGACGTTTTACAAACTAGTTTCTTATACCACACAGGAACAACTGTACAAAACCCAACCCTCCAACTATGATCTGGCAAAAGTGGCTTTTCACAGCCTGCCTTTTACCCCTTTTCCCCCAAGAAGACAGAGCATGCAAAAGTATTGCTAAGGATAAGAGCTTTTTCCTTTCATAGAACAGTCCTCCTGTCTCTTGAGAACTTCAGCCATGAGAATTTATTTTAAATGAAACTAATTAGCTAAAGGTTGCATCAAAACTCTCACAAAGACCCTCTGAGATCAGATTCCTTTCCTGCTAGTTATCTCCCCCGCAGATCCCCAAACAACAGAAGGCATTGTAGAGACAATTGTACAGATGCAGGTATGAGACCTGCTCCAGCGATGAGGGCTGTTTCAGTGGTACAAGTATTACAAGAAAAAGGAAGGGAAAAAAGGCATTTTCCTCAGCCATTTTCTGAAAATACCTCCGACATCCCTTTGCAAAACTCTATTAATAACGTATCAAGGCTCCACAGTCCTGTGAAGGGCTGGAAATGGTACAATCATCACCTTAAGCTTTGTCCAGCCACGTTGCTCTAACCTTTGATACATCATTTCCCTCGAAGCATTCTTTTGATCCAAAAGTGCCTTTAAGTAGACGTAAAATTCAGACAGAGAAAAGCAGCCTCACCTGGTGGTTTTGCTCTTCCAGATATTCCCAGTGGAGCGACACAAGCATCCGTTTACACCCATATTGCCCTTGGTCTCCTGCACAGGGGGAAATGGGTTGCCCACAAACGCATAGAGCCAGGACAGGTGCTGAGCACAGTGCTGAGCTGTGGTTTGGACAGGACAGCAGAGGCTGGCAAGGGCTGTACAAAAAGTTCAAAGAGCAAAGAGCAGGCTGTGCCTGACTCAAAGCAGGCTAGGAGCCAATGGATATAACTATAGGGCTAATTGGTAGTGAATTGAGATTACGGGATTTCATACCAGTCGCTAAAAAAAAACACTAGATGGAAACAACTCTTTCTATCCAGTTTGATTGTCTGTATAAATAGGCAGGATGACATTGAAAGTGGCAGTGTATGCCTGCTGAATTCGACTCATCTCAAACTAGCTAACCAGGCTGCGAGTCAGAGAACGAAGAACAAGATTGTGTTACCCCAGCACGTGTCTGTGATGGACGTAAATCACACTGGTAGGTTCCTGAAGTATTTAGTCAGGAAAATGAACCTGTGATACACACCAACACAGACCTGAAAAATTCTTGTCTCGACGATTCCAGTGTTTTTCTTATTTCATTAACATTCTCTCGAGGAGAGGAGCACCTTGGAAATAAGTTCTATATGCACAGATTGATGCCAAGAGCAATCATTTGAAGATCATAGTATACTCTAGAGGAAAGATTTTGTTTTCTAAGGCCAAAGATGGAGCATTTTTGGTTGCAATTCCTTAAAGAAAATTAGAGGGGAAAAAAGGGACAGGGAAAGGGGAGGATTTCTGTGTATTAAGCATTACAACTGGGTTTGTTAACTTGCTATTTTTAAGAAATATAGGTAAGCAAGGCAAGATAAATCACAGCAATTTGAGATGTCATTTTGCTCTCCTATAGCGTTTGAATTTCTTCCATATTACAATAGATCTTCTCTCCTTGTGCCAGCTAAATTGAATTCCTCTTTTTGGACTGGTTCTTTGAAGGGCTTTGGATAAAATGTCTCATGCAGTTCAGTTTGGAAGCTTCCCAAATCAAAACCCCAAACCCTACATTTTGTTTCAGTTGTGGGGAGTGGGAATTCAGATTGTTTTTTACCTGTTCATAAGACATCTGCTTTCACTATTTGGCATAGCATGGAGCTGAGGTTAGCGGGGGAAGGAGGGCTGATTAACCTCGGAGGATTTATTACATTTGATACATTGAATGTCTGATTTTGCCTCCCTTGTTCTCATTCGTTCACAGCCTGTACATCGAGACAAACTGCAAATTTTTTTTAAAATCGTTTAGATTTAATTTTCATCTCTTATTTAGCATTGAAATAACCAGAATAAATCATTGGTATCTGTTGGTTTTGGAAGTTTTACCTGGACTAAACTTTTGGACTCAGCAATGGAAGTCTCAAAATGGGAAGCTGATTTACAAACTGCCTTTAACCCCACTAACATAGGCTAAGGTGCACTGACTATTCACAAGCTCTGTATTAGCAGCCTCTACTATTTTGTGCTTCCCATGGCTCTGGTTCAGCTGAGGAACACCCAAAGTGATCCCAGATTTTTAAGTCCAGCTGATCCTGAACAGAGCAAATGTCAAATTAAACCAGAATTCTTTCATATGCCTCCTACATGCAGTTAGCACTTGACTACGTATGCTAAAATTTGTGCTATTTTTATACATGATATGTTTTACACAAATATGCTTGAAAATTAGACTGTTGGTAAAACCTCATGTTTTGTCAAAAATGTTTTTAAGCAAAGCATATTTGAAGATGCTACTGTATCTTTCTGTAGCACCAAAGAGATTTGGGCAAAGGTACTTAAACTGTGCTGAGAAACACAGCTGACAGCCAAAGCTAGTCAGATTCTGAGTTTGGCTGTAAGAAAGGCTGCTCGGAAGCCTGCTGATGACACAAAGTTTCGGCAGAAATTATAAAATCTCACGGAAATGGTACCCATTAGATCTAAAGAAATATTGCCCAAATCAAAGCAGAATGAAACTCAGAGCCTGTGCCCTGGTCACCAAAAAAAAAAAAAAAAAAAAAATCTTTTTGCAGCTCCAGTACCCAAGAAACACTGAGAACTTAACCCGGAGTCAGGTTCAGGTTGTCTCCCAGCTCTGCTACAGAACAAGACTCAGATCCAGTCTCAGGTAGGACCCAGGTTCCGGGGACAGCCAGGCTGGAGCCTGATGCTGCTTTGTCCAGGTGACATTAGTGACAGTTTTGCTGAGTGTCTGAAGGATGCAGGGAGACTGGTCCGTTTAGAAAATATGGGGATTATGAGCTTCTGAAATGAAATTTTAGCAGCCTTTTTTGAAGTAGGGGATTTTTGCTTTGGTGTAATTCATCATGAATCCAAACAGTGAACCCTTGGCTGAATTCACAGGTCTGTCTTTCAGGTCCAGTTGTGCTCATTGCAAAGGTTTCCTGTAAACAAACACACATGTGCACATCCAGACACATACACACACCAAAATGTTATTCCTGAGTTCCATTTTAACATCAGCACATTATTTGCTCTATTACCCTTCTGGGTGGCCAATAAAATATCAAACGGCAATTCAAGAAGGCAACAGATAGCTTACCCACAAGCAACTACGCTGGGCTTTCTGAAAGCTGAGCTCAGGATAAACAGGCAGATTTAGACACTTCAATCTGAGGCAAAAGTGAAAAAATAACGATCAATAACCGACTTGGGGATTTTTTTTTCTGAGCAATAGTTGCAGAGAATTTACCTGGGGCATTCAATAGCGACTTTGATTTTAAGAGGAGGGTTTGGATTCTCACCTGGTGAATATCAGCCCAATTCCACCACTGAGAGCAGAGATTACTAAATCATTAATATTATGCCTCCAGCGGAAGGCACTTGGCCAGCTCCTTCCCTCTGTTAATGATTTTTGTACACAGTGCAGATTTACATCAGCTAAAGATCTGGCTGAATGCCTCTTATTTTTGCTGAGATCATAATTATAGCCCTGGTCTGTATATTCTTCAGATATTATTTTCACAGCTATAGTCTTCAAAACTTTGCCTTGCCTTGTTCTCTTTCTCCCTGCTTTAAGTCTCATTGCTTCCCTTTATAGAACAGATAAAAGATTTATGATTCTTAATTCCTCTGCGGTTAAGCTGACATATTGGTTGTATATGCAAAAGGTGAGCAGACTACTAGGCTGCCTCATCAATACATTTTCATTGCTGCAAAGACAATGAGGGAAAAATAATTAAGAGGTGCTGTTACCTGAAAGCAGGAGTGCTCTACCAGGTTACATGTTTTACCGTGCTTATAAACAAACACTATTAGGTTCAATAGCACCCCAAATGGAGAACAGAGATGGAGAGGGAGATGAAGGCATGCCCTATCCAGAAAAAGAAATGCTGCCATGCAGTAGGCGAAGAGGAAAAGCACAGCATGATATAGAAAAGGAGAAGATGAGGGCTTATAAAGCTGCAGATAGTGTTGGATTGACAGAGAGGGAGAGCCAAAGAGGGCTGGAATAAGAGGGGAAGGCTTTAGTTAATAAAAGAACATCCACCTCTGGCCTCAGACGTTAAAGATTCAAAATCTGGATTTAAAGATGAATTTGTTACTTTAGCCTAGTCCTTGAAAGCAAAAAAAAAAGAAAAAAAATATTTCGTATAGCCTAGTCCTTGTGAAGGGCAAAACAGCTATAAAAGATATAAGGTAAAATCCCAGTGACTGTAGTTTTTATGTAGATTTGCAGGTCAAGATGAATCCTAGGTTCTCACATTGTCTTTATTTGGATGTGATGACAGTTGTGCCTAGAAAATGCATTATCTTCATTAGAGCTTTTTATACTAATGCTAGTAAGAAACATACCTTTTATCCTCTGAATAAGTAATTAATTTCTCATTAAAGCCAGATCAGTCAAAACTCCCTGAAAAACCAATTTTGTGGTTTTTCGAACAGTTTTGCAGAATCCAGAGAGAGTTTCACATTGAACAAATCCTTCTAAATTTAAGATTTTTTTTAAAGCAGCTTTACTTTTAAAGTGTATTAAAGGAAATTTCAAAACAAAAAGTCATTTAGATTTCAGGCATTCTGTTTTTTAAATGATGAAATAAAACATTACGGCATTTTCAACATTATGGTTTTGTTCCAGACAATTTGGCAAAGGTACAATGAATTTAGAAAGCACTTCAGCATTGCTAAATCTGCCTTTTTTTTGAAGAAAACAAAAAAAAATGGTCAGAGTTAATGTGAACCCTTTGTTATGAATTAAATGAATCTGTGTTTTGTTTTAAGCAAGCTCACTTTTACGATATTAATCTGGGTAGAGATTTAGTTTCATTTCAAACCACCTAACACAATACAGTTTTGTAAGCACAACTTGTTTGCGTGTCCATTAACATTTTATACTCTAGGGATTTAAGCCAGTGTGAACTAAAACCTTCTTTCTCTCAACTCCAAAAAGAGTATAGTAAATCACAAATTCACAGCAGAACAAGATGGCAATAATTTCATATGCTTTCATGTATTTAGCTGAGGCAGTTTCCCTTTCCACTTCTTTAGGAGCTAATTGCTGATTTAATCCAATGTTGAAATCCTCAGACCTTCAGTCAGATTTTGTTTTAACAATGTGGCTCTGACAAATAAACTTCCAGACTCGACATCCCAGTCTAACATGGGCTGCTATTTTTGATGTGCTAAACAGTGGCAAAAATGTTTGATTCAAGGGAATGGAACTATGTAGTAAGAAATAAGAAAATTTTGACTCCCATCAAAGAATAAAAAAATATGTTAGTTTATGGTTTATCTTTAACTATACATAAAATCCCTGTGTGGTACGTTGTGGTTGCATACCATCTCCCTTTAGAGATATCACAAAATATTTCTAAATCTTGAGCCAATTTTTTAATTATTCTTTAAGTAAGGTTCCCAAATTTTCTCTGTGAGGACCAGGGGTCTTATTTTGTGTATTTCTTTCTCTGGCTTCAGAGTCATCAATGTTGTCTTTTCTTTTTCCTATTCATTTATTGGTTTGGTTTTTTTTCACCTGAAACCAGGCACTCTATTCTGCTAGTTGCTGTGCAGTCCTCAAAAGGCAAGAAAAGAAATTGCTGTCCCAGAAAGAGTAAAATCTGAAGTAATATTCTCTAGCCAGCAGTCTCAGAAGCATGGGGACAAATTTGAAAGCTGCTTTAGGAAAATCATCCCAGAAAAAGCAGAGTTTATTGTTTTATTGAAAAAAAAAAGCATATAATTAGAATATTTTCTAACTAGCCCTTTCCCCGTGTCCCAGTACAGAGGCTGTTGTCCTCGTCCCTTTCTCAGTGCCGAGGAAAGCACACAGGGCAGAGCGAGAAGTAATTCCTCCTTACTTAGGGAACGGTTTCGTGAGACAGACAGACAGACAGACAGGTGCTGCAAAGCTCCACGAAAGCTTAATCAAGCCGGCTCGTCAAATTTCCTGCTGTTTGCTCATCCTGTCATTTTTCCACACGTGCAGCTCCAGCTGCAGTCAGTGGGGGAGTCTGTATTAGCTAAAAAACAACCAGAAAGAACCTTAAGGAATTGTACAACATAGCTCACAGAAAAACGACATCTGCCCTATGTGTTAACGGCAACTTTCTCTGACAAGAAAAACTCAAATGCCGCGTTTTGCTTGATGCTGAACCTCGGTGTATTTTCTAGCTCCTCAGGGGGAGCAGTAGCTTCCTTTTTCCCGATTTCTGTGCCATATGTACAATATATTAAATGCGCCTTAGCAGCACACTTAGAACAGCTTGAAATATCCCATTCTAGAAAGACAAGGAAAAAAAGTAGCTCCAAGTGTCTGACTGCAAAAATCCAGCAATAATTCATTTGGATGATGGTTTTGCAGAGTACAAACAGAATTGCTGATCAGACTGTGGTTACAGAGCTCAGTGCCCTAGTCCTGCAACAAAATTTCTGGGGCTGAATGCTCGCGTTTTAGCAGGAACGGGTACTAAGGGGTCCTCAGTAACGCAAGGACAGTATCAGATGTCCGTGGAGGCCGGTGTGGTCTCACAGGATATGAGGGGAATAGCTGTGCTGGGCACACGTACCCTTAATTTTGGAGACCCCCTTGCAGATCTCTCCAGGCCTCCACCTTGCAGAAGGAGAGCTTTGGAGGGTTTCCTCCCACCAACACACTTTGGGGCTATTTACTGCATATTCACATTTCGTTCCTGGAGCAGTCAAAACGAATTTGGCCACTGGCTTTTTGCAGCGAGTAGGGTTAAACACAAACCTGCCTTGGACTGCCAGGAAGGGAAAAAAAATCCACCGTTGTGGTGCCTGTTGGTAACAGATATTCCCCTGTATTCCTCTCCAGCGCTGAGTGACAGCAGCTGGAATTTATGAAGCATGCTTCTGCTTTGCAAGTTCCCTGTTTTTCCATTCAGGAGAGAGAAAAAATGTCTCTGCTTTGTTCGGTTTGTCAGGCTGCTTCCTCCTTTGTGCCCAAAAATGCAGTATGTCTTACAAAAAGTCTCTTCTTAAATTACATCCCAGAAGGTGAACTGGATATGTGCAAAAGCCTTTTCTCCTTCAACCAATATGCCACACCTGTATGGAATATGTGACCTTCTGATGGAGAAAAATGACTAAAGGTGCCTGTGCAATTCCCACCCGAGTTCCCACACTCAGGAATTTAAGGTGACTGTTTATTGCACACATACGGGCTGAGCCCTTTTGCACACTGGAGCTGACAGCAGGTTTCATTTTGAAGGCTCTTGCAGTGGGCAATGACTGAAAGTGGGTACAAAGTCAGTCAAAAATATAGCTATTGTATTCCTATTACATTCGAAACCATCTGTCTGAGCCCATAGGAAATGTGTCTAATGCTCTTTTTTTTTCCCTCCTTGATGCCATTCCTCATTTCTAAGTGCAAGCACGCACGTGCACACACACACATATTTCTACAACTGCAAGTGACTGAAAGCCATCAGGCTTTCATGATGGGAAGGGAGGAGAGAAGGGAATCCATAACTCAGCAGTATTATTTCCCCTACTTCCTTGCAAAACCTCTCTCACTGGAGTTTCATAGGCTCTCTCCTCCAAATTATTTATGGGAGAGGGGCAACCCACCAGACGCTGTATGTGCCATTATCCCCAGCTATTATCCAACAAGTAGTTAATGTTGTTTGAAGCAAGCATGATTCCTTCTGAGCTCCTCTGTGGCTGCTACTGCATGCCTAGGGCCTGGTTGTACTCCCTTAAAGTCGATGCTAAAACTTCCCAGCCTCACAAGGTGGTTGTGAGGATAAGTTCATTAACGTTTGCAAGGCCCCCAGATATCATAGTGCTGGGAGTAATATAAGTATCTAGATAGCTAGTTCTCAAAGACGGCATCTCTGAGGGTCAGATTCTGCACTAGAAATTCCCTTATGCCCATCAATTAACATTCGCTCTTGAATATGTATGTAACATGATGTTTTCCTATTATACATATTTAATTATGACTTATTCTCCAATAGCTATATAGGCTATGGAAAGAAACATCACAGAAGCTAGAGTTTTGCTTACTCCCTCAAGAAAAATAGGTTCTGAAAATCTGGAAGAGTCTTGGGTTTTTATTTTTGTCTGAATAGCTCCATCTAAGTTACCATTTCTCCAAAACAAAATGTGGCTCGTCCCCATTGTGACTGTAAATGTTTAAATATCCCTTATTCCCTTATGGTTTCCATTATTATTTATTTCTGTCGCAAGCAGAAAGATGTCTGGGTCATCCTTTCAGCCAGGATGAAACATGCAAAACAGGACAAAGAAAATGAACAGTAGTATTCCAGAGAAGTTTGCTTAGGGGTGTAGGTTGGGCAATCTTCTGACTGAGCTGGAAAGTCTTGAATCTACTTGAATTCTTAAAAGCTTTTCTCACCTTTTTTTCAACGCAGTGGGTCAAATTCATTGCTGACGACATTCCACTGGCCCTGTTGTCAATCCTAAAATCATAGAGTGTTATAACGCTTAAGCATTTCCTTATTTTGAAACATAGAAGTCAATAGAAGCAATCGTATGCATAAAATTAAATACACACTTCAATATATTTCATTGGATTGATGTTTTAATCTACTTTTATGACTTTAGTAGCTAAACAGAATCATTTTGCTAAATTAGAATTAAATAGAATTCTTGAGAGTGCAAATTATTGCCAGATACAGTATCTGTAACTGGCATGAGGAACACACACACAATGCAGTTGACTGTAAAGACTCAACTTCTTAATTAATTTTCCTGAGGCTTAGCCTTTCTTTTAAAACACAGCTGTTCCAGTTCCAGGGAAAAAGAAATAAAAACCACCATTGGAGACATGGCCCAAGTGTAACCGGCTCCGCAAAGTTGGGTTTGAGTTTGCAGAGAGCCTGAAACCACATCCATGATGCATGAATTTCTCTACCAAGTTCGGTGTATCCTGAAGTCAATAAAAAGCATGCTGTTTCAAAGAGACACAGCTAACTAAGTTGTCATTCATTACAGCACATCAGAAATGCAACTGTATTTTGAAGATCTCAGCATTTTCAAAGACTGGATGGGGCATCTGCTGGTGGACAGTGCATGAAGAGTAGGACTGAAGACAGAAGGTGAAGCTGGAGATGCTAAGTTGAACATGTTGAGCAGCTCGTTGTTTCTTTGCAGCTAGCTGTAATGCTCTGCTTTATATCTTATGCTTGGGCTCTAATTTCTTTCTGAGACGGACTTTTTGTTCTGTGCTTGTACAATACATGGCAAAATATCCCTTACTGAGCCTAGAAGGCCCAAATCTAATACAAACAATAAATAAAAGATGCTGTTTCCCCAAGGGAATAGGCTTAGCTTTCAAAAGCTTAGAAATCGCCCCATTTCAGCAAATACATAAATCTCCATTGTAAAAATATTATACCCATTTATATTTTTTAAATTGATTCATTCCATTTGATCACTTTCCTTTCAAATAGTTTGGCTGTTAATTGGATGCAGGCAGGACACACAGACAGAGCACTCAAACTTCCCTTTTGGCTCTGCATTTCCATGTGGATATTTTGAGAGACAGGCATTGTCTGTTAAATGGGAGTTGTGAAACACAACTACACTGGTCAGTTTTAAAACTTTTCGGTTGCCTTAGGTAACTAGATAATGTTCCCTCATTTTTTTGCAATATTCCCTAGGTATTTGCTTCGCTGTATGCCAGGGAAGAAAGCCCTGGAGGGAATATTAAGGTCAGGACGACATGGAACTAACAATATACAGAATATTTCTGCTCACATAGCCATCAGTACAGCTTTTGCCCTCGACTTCCCTGGTGTGCCTTAGTTACCATTGCTTCAGTATTCCCTGGGTATCTCTCGCGTTACGAAAGTCCCCTCCCTGCTGCGGAGAGGGGAAGAGCGGAATAGAAAATAGGATAACAATAGGAGGAGAGGAACAAAAAGTAGACAGTTATTCACAAAACTGGGTTCATAAATCAGCAGGATGGTTCCCTGAGCCACTCTGCACCCTATAGTGTGTCTGCTTTAGTGGCCACACAACCCATATGGCCAGGGGATCCTGAGCGCTCACCCAAGCCCCAGCTTTCTGTATTTACAGGACTGACCTGGAAAGATTCATTTTGAAGTGGGTCTTTGTGTTTTGTGTGACCAGCTGTGCGGTGTAAGCTGTCCCATCCTTAAAAAACCCTGCAGCCGCTCCCGTGCTAGCTGGTCGGGTTGTCCTTAGGTGGACCTCTTTGTGCAGCTCATCGTTTAAACGCGCTCTTCATTTAACGCCTTACAGCTTTCACACGGCGTAAATGTTTTTGCACCAGTTGAAGAGAACTGTAAATGCTATTGTCAGTTTGGTACAAAGGTTTGCATTTGTTTGCAGTAACTCTGCTTCTTATTTCAATAACCCTGCACAGTAGGGACAACATTCTGCCATCACACAATAAAAAGCTTTTCCAAGCAGGACTGACACACTCTGAAAGGCAGAACGGATAGTGCAGTCTCATCCTGATGAAATTAGCAGGGGAGAAATGTGAAATTTCCACCTTCCATTACACACATTCATGGACATTTGGAATCTGATCCGAGTACGAATCTGAATTATTTTTTTCTCTCCTCTCAGATTACAGCAGGGATATTTAGTATATAAAGCACAATATTTTCTAAAATAAAATAAGTGCTGTATTAGGAAGCAAAGAATGCAATAAACATTTTAGTCCCAGGTCAATAATCGTATAACAAAAAAAACTCAATGCAGTGCCCTTTACTCCTTTTTGTTGTATGTCAGCAGGAATAAAAACTGCTTTACTTTTTACCTCGGCTTCACTACTTTAACCCAAGCTGATGGCAAGAAGCCTAGAGAATATTGCTAGCAGCCTATTCTCTTATGACACCCACCCTTCATCTGGATGTAATATCTCAATATTGCTCCAGAAGATTGGATTTTATTTAGTCTTTTAGCATGATATGAAAAAGTGAACCAAATTCTTAGATGGCAGGGGCTTTGTCAATTAAAGGAGTCTCGTTTACTGGGAGCCAGCTGAACAGCTGACTTTATCATGTGCTGTAGATTAATGAATGCTACTGCTAGTCAAGAGAAACAAGAGGTCATCCAAAGACTACTTTGTTTGCTTTTTTGGTACTTAAAAAAAATGTTTCTTTAAATACTTTTAACCCAGGCCTGTTCTGTGCTCTAAGGAACACATTTGCCAGTTAATCTGCGATGCACACCAGCATCAAGGATCTCTCCTAGTTTTCAGGTTTGCATCTAAAGAAGCTTTTGTGACAGCCTAGCAGGCCAGGGCTGTGATTAGGTTAGGAGAGGCTCTGGTTAGGAGAGTAGAGAAAAAGATACTTTTTCTGCTCCTTTCCACTGCCCTCCTGTTACTGGACACCCAACAGTTTTGTGGTTTGGCACCTGCCTTTATGCAGAAGAAACTTCAAATTAAGTCCTTAGAGCAAGATTTTCAATGAAGGTCACTTACTGTACTGGAGTAGTGCAAAAAACCATCTGTTTGGTTTTTCTTATCCTGAAAATTTCTAAAGGTCTCAGGTTCATTCTGCATCACAGTGAAACAAGAGATGGAACTTCAAATATTTAAGGAAATTGGAAATGCATTCAGTTCTTTTGGGCAGGCTTCAGCTTGAGGAGCAATCATACCATGTTTGTACAGTGCTCACCGCCCAGAGATCCCACGCTACCAACAGTACAGTAGGTGACTGGGATTTGGGAGCGATTGATGAGCCCCAGGATGAGCTCTTTGGAAAGCTCCAAGTACCTTGTTTCACTATTCCCTCCTATGGGAATGGTGGTGTTTTTTAAACTATCTCTTACTCAGTGGAGGGTAAATTCCTGCTCCTCTCGCAGCAGAAGCTTCTTGCCACTTTGTGGCTGAAATCTTCCCTTAAAGGCACATAGATTCACAGCAGAGCTACTGCAAAGGCATCATTGCAGCCTTGAGATAGCAAAGTTAAAAAAAAAAAAACCAACACACAACTGGGTTTATAAAACAGCAGTTCTGCAGCTCTGACTGAGGCAATGCAGAGAGGATCCCAAAGTTGCTCATCTCTGAAAGTCGCTGGAGTCCTTTCAGCTGTTTTCTTTGTTTCCTTCCTGCTCAACAGAGCAGAATCCCATAGGCTTGACTCCTTCAGGTGTTCTCTCCTCTCTCATTCCATCTTCATATTAAAAAAATAAAAGGACTTAATTCTTTGCAGCTGAAATTAATTCAGAATCCCCTGCCCTTCTCACAGCCAGCAATAGGTGCTTAGCTGAGAAGACACTCTGACTACAAAGGTGCAAGGGTTTCCTTTAATTCTCCAAATACAAGAACAAATCTTGGCTGCAGTGAATTATTTCTCATCTGCATGCATGAGAAGGAAGAGACAAGTTTCTTTGTACTTCCAAATGAGAGTTTACCTCTTAGCTGGCCAGATACTTAAGGAAACAGCCTCTGAAAGGAGAGGACAGTAGGGTTACTTTGCTTTGTTTCCACTATTGCTGAAGGAATAGCTAAAAAAAAAAAAACAGATCCATATTTTATCATTATTATTTTATCATTATTTTTACCTCCCAGTGTAATTCACTGAAAGGGTTTATATGCAGCCCTCTTAATTGGCACAGCCCCTGCTGGAAATAGAAATATGCCGATGAATTGCTCCTCCAGATTAGACTCCCAGGAATATGTTGTGCTGAGAGACATTCAGTTTTATTTCCTGAATTGCTTTAACAATGAGTGCTGAGCAATGCTTCCTCCATTCCCTCCCTCCCAAGTACCCAGAGCTGGAAAGTGAGGCAGCAGCCAGAAGCTCAGAGTGGGCCCCCACCGCAAGCAAGATCTGCACGTAAATGCCAAAGCGCACCTGTGAACAACGGTGAGTGGGCCTTCAGACATCATGTTTGCCAGATAAACACATAATTCTCAATTAAGTGAGCAATTACGCATTATTCTTTAGCCCTTGAAATGGGTCATGCTGAATCTATTCCCTGGCAATGATCCCAGTGAAAAAGCAAGGCATCTCTTTAGGATGCAGATTTATACTCTCTGGTAGTAGGGTCATTAATAAAACTTTAAAACAGGATTCACAGGTAAACTCTGAAGGCTTCACAGAAGGCTTTGAAACTTTGAAGGCTTCACCTTTGGCTCCTGCTGTAGAGAGCATGTGTTTTCAGAAATCATGGTTTTCTTTTTCTTCTAGCTACCTACTCATTCAAGAGTGTCTTCTACAAAGTGATATGACTACTTATTGTGATTGCAAAGAGTGAGAGATGAGAGTATAAAATTTAGAAGGTCTAGGCTCTAGAACAGGTGCCTCTGAGAAACAACCTCCTGAACAGTTACAGTGAAAATTAGCATTATAGCCAAGGAAACTGGGACAAGTTCATCTTACAAGAGTGCTTGTTCAATGGGCTTTAGTTGCAGGACAGATAAGACTTTTTCTTAAAAAACTTTAGCCATGGAGATTTTAGTTTAAGATTAAAGATAACCCCAGACAAAGATTTTCTGGCTTTCAGAAAATGAAAATCTTTTTTTTTTTTTTCAACTGAAAACCAAAAGCTTGGTGTCGGACCTGGATAAGTTCAGCATAACTCCTAGAAAGGTTTGAGGTGATTCCTTCTTGTGCTTTGTGGGCACTTGAGAAGAAGAACATGCAGAAGAACTTAAATTAATTCTAAAACCCAATCTGTTATCAAAAAAACTATTGACAGAAGATTTTCAAGCAATGTCAGCTGCAATGCAGACCTGAGAACATTTATATGTGGACCACAGCTGTTTAAAACTGTGTAAGTGGGATAGATGAAAGGTTGACTTCAATCTAATGGTATTTTAACCTGTAGTTTCTAGAAACCAGACTATTTGGGTTAGTGGGTTGCTTCTTCTCCACTTATAACAAAGTGAACTTCTCACATAGCTTTTTATCTCCACAGTCCTGCAGAATAGAGGAAGGCAGTCCCCTGCATGCAGGTGGACTGAGGACGGCAAGGTTCGTTAGGCTTTGGAAACTCCTTGAAACAGGATTGTGTACACAATGTGTACACGTTTCAAAACCTGGGCAGAGATGGAGAGGGAAAGTATTTCAAGCTTTGCTCAAAGTTAACTTGCACGTTGGGTTGGGTTTTATTCAGTTCTATCTTCAGCAGCACCCAACTTGGGCAATACAATCTGATGCCACTCATGATGGATTGCACATAGGACCAATTGGAGCCCTACTAGCTTTAAAATTGATAGCACCTAGACCAACGGCGGTGGTGCAGTTTTTCATTAAATGAAATGGAAAAGTGATTTAATAATTCTTTCTATCTTAAATTGCTTAAAAGAATTTTAGACAGTTAAAAATTGCATGGATTTTAAACCATATGTGTGAGAGTGGAAAAAAATAAGGGTTTTGTTTTTCCTATTTTTAATATGAGCCAGATGAAACAAAAAGATTGTTTCCTTGCAAACTATAGGTCAAGTACCTATGTAGGCTTTGAGATGGCTCTGTAAGTTATCATGTTATCTTTCTTTCTTGACAGTATACCATTATGTGGTGTATCATTTCAGCATTTACTATCTTTCATGTCCTTTTATCTTCGCACTAGGATTTCTTTCTAAATTCCAAGCCATGCATTTGGTTTCATTATATAACACTGGCTTTTACAAAACATTGGCTCTTCATATTCTTTGGTTTCATATTTGTCGGCATCAGGCTGAAATAGTAAACCCACTACGTCTATTTTATCTTGTTAAAGATAAAAACAATATGGCAAATGAACTATTTGGGGAGCACTGCTTTCAAATTAAACGAGAGGAGAAAGTATTAAGTGTCACCACTGAGTTGAACTATATTGAAATCTTGAACTGAAGTGATTTTTTAAAAAAAATTGAATAAAAAGGTGACCCAAAATGTTACAACTGTCATGCAGGACTGTGTTATCTTAAATTATTTATTTAACATCTGGTAAATATTATCCAAGCTATAGTACAGATAAATTGAATAAAAGAATACCAATGCCAAGGGAAAAGAAGAATTGCTTAGTACACTAAGTATATAGAACTGTTCCACAAAGCAGTTCATTCTCTTTCTGCAAGGGGAGATGAGAAGCGTGGTACTGGGGTAAAATGCATCTGCTTCGTTTCACCCTAAGTATGAAGCTATCAAAGCAGTTTTAGGGATTTAATTTAATCTCAAACACAAATTCTATGAAAACAGTCTGACAACGACATGAAATTTTACATAACTTCTTTTACCCCTCCCCCTTTATAATGCAGCTTCCCAGCTGATTCATTTTATTTTATCCTATGCGTATTGGGGATTAGATTGAATTTTCTTTGAGAAAAGAAAATAATTAAGCCATCTATAAAGCTTTGGCTAGGCTTGAACATAGCAGCTCAGGATAGAGTTACTTGGAGGGGGGAATGAGGTCAAAGAAAAGTACTGCAGGGAGGAAAAAAAAGAAGCATCAAGTTCTGCGACTTGAGGAACAAAACAAAAAGAGGATGGAGTCTGAGAAGGGGGAAGGGACCTAGATTCCTTGTCAGTTTGTGGGTTACAAATGGAACAAAAGGCTTATCTTAAATATATGCAGGTTTAGAGATTTTTTTCTGGAAGCTATTCAGAGCTAATTAAATTACGGTCGAGTACTGAGCGTTTCTCCGGTGCTTCCATGGTCAGTTTCTGCTGAGCTCTTCTTGGTTACTTGATACTACTTATGAAATAAAGAAGATTGATTCCTAAATACTAGTTCTTATTCCCTCTTTGTGGATTACATTATACCACTTTTCATTCTTACCGTCTTTGCCTAAGCTGCAGGATATGAGGGCCCTATACAGACTGCCAACTCTAGCATCCGGGATGAAGAGCCTGCTATCGCACCTGGGTTCAAGAAGGTAAGGAGCAATTCAGACCATCTAGTGTCTACAGCTGCCAAATCCTGATTCCTGCGCTCGCAATGGTGAGGAGGAGTCAAGACACTCTGCCTGTACACGCATCACTTAAGCACCTTGGTTATTTCTTCGCACTCCACTGCTCTCTCACTGTATTGAGAGAAAAAAAAAAAATATGAAAGCCTGGGCTTGCTTGGTGCTGCCTTGCTCCATAGACAGCCACGATCGCTGACATAGCCCAAGGGACCTCAGATCCTGCTTCAAAGGACACCAAAGTCAACAGGCAAACTGTGATTGACTATACTGGTGTGAGGATCAGGCTACTATAATCTGGAAAAGACTTCCAGTTTTTAATCTCAGTTCTTACAGGACCAAACTTTACATAATAGCACCCACTATCAGCTAGTCAGTCCCCCTCCACCCCCTGCTTCTGGCCCTCTAGCCAGCCTCCACCTCCTCTGACACAGGCGGAGAGCTCTTAAAGATGTTAC
Organism: Chlamydotis macqueenii; assembly: GCF_036417535.1. Classification (NCBI taxonomy): domain Eukaryota; kingdom Metazoa; phylum Chordata; class Aves; order Otidiformes; family Otididae; genus Chlamydotis; species Chlamydotis macqueenii. The sequence goes on from NC_141561.1 coordinate 10,029,005, forward strand.
CTACCTATGAGTTGAAAGAGAAGGGGTGGATAGACAGGAGAGAGGGACACAAAAGGATGCCCCTCCCAGAGGGACAAGTTGTGGCATGGACACGGCGGCATTACTGGACACCAGAGAAGGCATACAGGAGGACCCACAGGAAACTAGGCTCCCTTAACCCTGCTGCTCACAGGGTAATTGAAGCCATACTCCGGTCCTTGAATCCAGCCAGAACGCGTGTACTCAGCTCTCCAGACTGGGGTTTGGATGTGAGTGGGAGTCTTTCCGTGGCCTCTTCCTGATGGTCTAACCTGCTTAACACATTGGTGGAGCTGCATGATCACATGGTTTGGACACGTGAAACCCACAACACCTTCCTTTCACACAGGCTGCGGTCATATCTCCTCGTAAGAGAGCAATTGTCGCAGGTCTGCTTTGGACTGGATGGTGTCTTAGCCTCCTTGTGTACAACAGAGCTTTCTGCTGCAGCTACTTTTACCCCTGGGAAAGGTAGGATCCAGGCATCTTAAAGAAGAACCAAAACTTCATCCATATCTAAACTGCAGATGCAAGGCTGCATTTTTATCTCCCTAAAGATCCTGCTAGCACCAGTTTCCATATGTCCCAATCTACTTTTTTTTTTTTTTGTGGAGGCAGAGGGTATTGTGGCCATTGCACCAAAACCAGTGGTTGGAACAGTTGCCCAGGCACCCAGCAACCACTCAACCTAGTGACTTTTGTTTCAACACCCCAGGCTGTGGACACCAGTTTGGTTTTCCAGAGCCTACTCTCCTGGGCCCCGCCACCATCAGTGAGCAGGCAGAAACCACGACCCTGCCCTGGGCTACCCCTCAACCTGGGGAGAAATACTTGGACATGTGAGAAGAACCTGGTGCCTAATCGTTACATGAAAGCATGTAAAAGAAAACCAAAGACATGAGCCATGAGAAGTTTATCTGGTTAGTTCACGGGCAGTATGGAAAGTTTAAACCCACTCACAGTTTACCCAAATGGATAATCATAAAGATTAAGTGAAATGCCACTGAAATCTGTAATTCATAAAGCCAAAAGCCTTTCTCTATAGTTGTTCCAAGGTAAAGCATTGCTTGTAGGAAATAATTTTCTACTATACCTGGATTTTTCTTGCAAACATGGTTAGTAGCAAATCTGAATCTGTCAGCACAGTAGTATAATTTAAATAGTACAATTCACAGCTGACAGGGGATTTCCACCGCCTTCACTTGGAAAATATGTCATTTGCTAACTCTTGTTAACAAGTAGTAAGGAATCTGTTGCTTGCCCAGGGTCACATGAACCAGCAAGAGACATTACTGAGGAGAAAGAGAAGAGAGAGGGGTTGACAGCAGCAAGCCAGATGCAGAAATAAAACTTAAAAATTTTTTTAAAACTCAGAGGAAAGGCCTATTAGTAAGTTGCTGACATCCCTGTTTATCTGAACTGGCTATTGCAAAGTCTGTTTTGGAGGTTCTTATCCCACATGCTGACCAAGCAAAAAAAAACCCAGAAGATCTTGAGATGACTCTCGAGCTCATCAGACTCACATTAGAAGTGAGGTCTTCAAAAGGCTCCTAGTAAAAACTCAACCAGGGCAACCACAGCCAGTGCCTCCTTGAAGGGGAGACAGCAGGATGCTTTGGTAGCTAAAGCTTTATATCAACAACAGCATTGATATCAACAATATCAACGTTCTTCTCTGGTGCATTGTACCCACCACAATTTTTGCCCTGTTGGCATGGTACGTGCTACCTTTGCAGTTCTCAGACTAGCTTTCCATGACCTGGCATCAAGGCAATCAGAAGACTGTATTCCTTGCTTCTTTATGGTCTCAGTCACAAAATGATGGCTTGAGAGAAAGTAAATACCAAACTGTCTGTAACATCATCTTCCTTACAGTGGATTGTTACTGAAATGAATAACAGGATTCGTCCCTTGCAAACAACGAAGCAAAACCACCCTTTCTTCATGCAGTCTCCTTTATTTACAAGGATAATCCTGTCTTCTTAAATGCAAACGACCATCAGCAGAAGGCAATTTACTTGATCAGAAACCTGTAAACCTGTCTTTCTTATTAGTTCAAGGTCCAAGGAGCTCTATCTCCCAGTTTCCTCCTCAGACAATGCTTGTACCTACTCCTCTCGCTGACTATTTCTCACTCCCTTTCCCCTACATGCTCAGATAATTGCAGTTAAAAGTAATGAATTCACCAGCCTCCTCATCAGTCTTTGAGAATCTTTTTTCCAGGAGATTAGGTATGTGTCTTCATCATACAATCCAACGTGGTAAGTTTTGTTTGAACTATCGATACACAAGAGAGCACATAGTTGTTTCTTCAGTTGGTTTTGAAATAAGAGCATTTGTCATGATTTTCCAGTAAACCTGTAATTGTTAGTAGATCAAAGTCCCATTTGATAACAGCTATAAGTATCTTTCAGTATTATACTGTTAACATTCTAGCATTTGGTGGTGTGGTTTTTTTTCTTCTTCCAGGGGGAATTAGACCAAATTTTTCATATATCTAATCAAAACTTTTCCCTTTAGTTCCAGAATTTGTCATGACAAACTTCTTCAGCAATGTTTTTAATAGGTGATGCCTAATGCATCCAAACTTGTGCAACGACATTAATGATGAACGAGAATGCTTAATAACTTTCATAGACCTTTCCATAACCTAACAGATCTAGAAGATCATTTTTTCAATTATTATTACCACCAGCCGTACCTCATCTCTCACCTTCATTTGTAAATGGGATGGATTTATTCTTTATGGTGATGAGTACTGAGACTGGAAGGCTTTTTTTCTATATACCTTGTACTGGGAAAATCTATCTACAACTTACTGGGAAGGTGGGGATGTGTCCAAAAAGTTAAGTGGCTTCCAGATAACTTATTTCAAAATATCATTTCTTTCATTATGGACGATTTTTCTGTGTTGTTGTGAACTGCACTGTAAAAAAAAAAAAAAAAAAAAATCCACACTGCAAGATCTGGTTTGTAAGGTTAGAAACGCAGTCTAGAATTAAGACCACTTCCCAATTTGTTCCTCTTTAGATCCAAACTTAGTATCTTTCTAAAAAATTGGTAAAAAAAAAAAAAAGCAAGTATGAAGTTGAATTAAGGAGTGGGAGTCCTTATTTTATATTTCTCTCAAAACCAGAGGAAATTACTGGTAAAAATTCCTCCTGGTTTAAAGTTTCTGGACCAAGATAAGGAGTGTTTGTGTTTTGGGGAATGCTGCAATACCCACAAGGTAGGATTCTCTAAGTGGACTAAGTGAATTAAGTTATAAACAAAATATGTTTTACTGGTTACATAGACAAATTTTCAGTTGCTATAATTTTTTTCCATTTTTATTTTTAATTAGAGGAAAAAAATATAGAAAAGTAGCAGCTGAACTCTTGTTACTGAATATACTTACTGTCAGTGTGGTGGCAACTGTGATATAAACCACCTGAAGATATTTTCTCTCCATATTTATTCTTGAATTGTTGGTAATACTAGGGACTTTGTAATGTTGCTCATAACTCTAAAGCAAAACCTTGTCTTTGTAACTTGTTCCAGCTTCACTCACAGGAATCCCATTTTTCCTCCAAAACCACGATTATTAAGAAATCAAAGATCTCCATAGATGTTTGTGAATGTCATCAAACTGCTATTATGTTACAGGCCGGTTCTGTCATGTAAATTGCATAGGTCAATTTGCCAGAACGACTGTTACAATCCATAAGACCAAATAAAAAGTACACAAAATACCCCAGGACTAACCAAGGTTACTGATAGGTGATTGTGGAATGAAAATCCAAATTTTGCTGGAAGAAATGTTCCTAATGGTATAGACTACATTTAACTGAAGCTGTTAGTGTTGTCTGGTGCTTAATATTTTTGCTAGAGAGCTTTCATTCCTTGAATCTATTCACACGTCTGTCTCTTTATTTGCCCTCAGGTGAAGTATTTAATCTGCTTACCCATCTTATTAAAGGACATGCTTGCTTTGGAGGAGGATGCCATGACATTTAAATCACAGATTATTTTATTACTAGGTAAGCTTAGAAGAAAGTTGGAGAACTGCATAGAAATGACAGACCTTATTTATAAGTCTGTCAAATATATTTGAGTCTGAAATCAGTTAGAATTCTCTCCTGTTCTCCCCAATAATTTACATCCCTAGGTGGATTATCATCATAACTCATTACAAAAATCTTGTCTTGGAACAGAAGCTGGAAAGATTTTTCCAAGTGCTTTATAAGAGAAAAGACACAAATAGTTGATAAAACATCATGATGGTGCTTAGATTCTGAAAATTACCAGAGAAATATACTTTATTTCACTTCTTTAAAATTTATTCCTCATTTAGCACCTGTTAATTGACAACAATTTTGCTCTTCTGGTAGTTTCATGTTTCTTGTCTTCTCCTCTGTGGAGAGCTGTGTTGTGGTGGTTTCCCTCTACATCTCTTATACAAAAACCTGAAGATATTCATAGCTATGTCTCCAGGTGCTGAAAAGGAGTCCAAATTGATTTTTCAAACTTCTGAAGCAATACTTCATTAGCTGTACCCCAAGTAAGAATATATTTGCCCTACAGAGCTGATATATTTGCCTTACAGAGGTGACAGTTACACCTTAGAAAATCTTATTAAAGCAGGGATGGTCCTTAAGGCAGATACATTAAGTACAGGAGGAACATCCCTATAACTGCGAGTTTGTTTATCTTGCTCAAAAAGCCGGTAATCACTTTTGTGTCTTTGAATTTGTACCAACATATTAATGGCAACATTAGCCAAATATATTTGCTTTTAGCCCTGGTGGCATAACAGGATTTTAGTAGCAGGTCAAAATATCCATGAGTATAAATATGTAGAGTAGGAAATTAAGACAGGAATTTCAGCTTTGGCAAAGGCAGGTAAAATAATGACTGCTTAATTTTTTTTCCTGTTCAACCAAAATTTAAATTCAATGTCTTGTGAGAAGGGGAAGAGGACTTTAAGAAAAAAAACGTGTCCTGATTTGGCAGATCCCCACAGGGAAAAGGCGTGTACCAGGTTAGATCTGCATGACGTGACTGCCGGCAGCCATGTGGGAGCAAGCGTGCTGCTCTTGCTGATACGATTCCTTAGCTCCCCTGCAAGAACATCGTAGAAAACACAGTGCAAATGTCTTACTATAAGCAAAATCTGTAATAAAACCGCTTCTCATCTGCTGACTGCCCCTTCCCTGAAAAGAAGGTGCCAAGTGTATCATAGACCAGAAAAATTAACATGAATTCTTGGAATAATGCTAGGGCAAAGAGTCAAACAAAATCCTATTTCAAGCATGTTTTCCAGGTAAGCACCTGGAAAACAGCAAATAGATGAATAGGATCCCATGTAGCGTATAGCATATGTCGTATGACATATCATAAGTATGTCAACCCAAGCCAACTTCTTTCTGTGACGGTGGCAACAACCTTTGTGGATAGGGAAGAGGTTGTTATTGTTATATATTTTAATTCTAGTGAGAGTTTTTAACATGGCTCCTGTGGTATTCTTGTAAGAAAGCAAAATAAAAGTGATATTCATGTAACTCCCAATGAGGCCCAAAAGAAGTATAGCCTGGAAAGGGCTGAGTTGGTTCAGCCTGGAGGGAGGACTGAACAAGTGAACAGGAGGACCATCTTCAAGCTTCTGTTGTGAATAATCTGTTCATCATGTCCATCATGGACAAGATCAGAACTAATGGACTTATATTTTGGTTATATAGTTAGGTGTCAGCAAAAGCTTTGGAATGCTGAGAATAATGAGGCATACGAAGACTGGATTTTCCATTGTGGGAGGTCTCTAAAACCATCAGATCATCAAGAGTTGCAAAAGGGTCGCTGATCTCACCTTGGGGTGGGGAAATGTCCAGAAAACCTCTCGGTGGCCCTTCTGTCCCATGATAAAACAATGTTCATCTTCTTTCCCAGAGCAAAACCTGTTTGCAGCCTGAGACCCACAGGACAGGTTCTCCCTCCTCTTTCTGTTCAGATGACCTCTGACATTTGCCCACCGATTAATCAGTTATGGTCTGAAAAGTGACCGTATTGCCAGAAAGGGACCCCTAGGGAAGTGACAGTAGTAGAGTATGTGAAATAGACAGCCAGACACACACAAAGATGTAAGGTAAAGCTACATCCAGGTACTCCCTTTTGAAGTCTCTGCAGAGTTCTGTCCACAGTTCCAAGTAGCAGCAATAAAGTTTCCTGGAGGATTTCTCACTGTTACCATGCTTACAGGCTCAGCCCATAACCCTGCATCTGCAGCCTGCCCGCTTGGTGTACCTAGGTGGACCGTAGCTAATATGGACCGCACCATCCATGTGTGAAACACATGTTCTGCTGCGTAAATTACACACGTGAAATCTGTCAAGCACATGTAGACATGCCCTGAATCCTCATGCATTTTTTGGTACGAAATAATTCCAAGAGTGTTTATTTCAACTATTTATTTATGAGGAGGGACTGTGGGGAAATCTGTGTAATATTCAATTTGCAGAAAATAGAAGATTTTATTTATCACTGTGATGTCCAAGTTGTAAAGTTGGATGCCAATATTTCCTTCTCTTCTGTGAATTTTACTCCTGTACGTTTGTTACTGTGTAGAATTGGAAACTCTTGCTGCGAAATGTAAATTAAGACACCACAGTGAGAGCTTCTGGAGATAACACAACCCTTTAGTCATCTGAATGCTGCTTTAGGCTGTATCTCTACTTATCAGCACTATTTACTAGCAGACGTTTAAAGCAAATGGGAAGTGAAGTGTTTTTAATCTTTCCTGCAACATATCAGTTCAGTGTCTTCAACAAATCAGTAGAGAGGAAAACATATTAGAAGAGCCGAGGTCAAATTAGTACACTAAATCCAACCCCTAGTTCTGCAGGACTCAAAATCTGAAGCCACTATTTACACCTGATGAAGCAGGACACCGAAGACAAACTCTGAAAAGATGAGTTTCACATTTGATACTGGATTTGGAAGTCACTGAAATTGTCAGTGGAACAGGCACTGGTTTTTAACCAACAGCTTTTTCTCTGCATTACCCTCACAATGGAAGGCGGAATTGCTGGCTTCTTTTCAAGTTGGTGCTTCTTGTTGTTGGGTAATTACCCCATAGCAGGATAATTACCTTTTTTTTCCAAGGACAGAAGAAACAGGCAGAAAGAACATGTACAGCAAAGAGACCACTCTGTGTAAAAGAATGGTAACATTTGAAAAATTGCAAGTTTTGTTTTCTTTCTTTTTTCCCTACATTACTGTTGTTCTGGTTTTGTTAGTGAGGGGGGCCTAAGGTGGCAGCTTCTGTAGGAAACTGCTAGAAGTCGCTCCCCTTTGTTCAGTGGACTCGGCCGGGCCTAGGGTGGACCCGCTGCTGGCCAAGGCCGAGCCAATTGGTAGCAGAATGTCCCGTGATAACGCCTCTGCAATAACGTATTTAAGTAGGGGAAAACAGGAAAAAGAGGAGGAGAAGATGTGAAGCAGCTGAGCGGGGGGCAGAGAGGGGGAGGCGCGAGCCTCATGGGCCTTGCAGGCCTCACCCTCTGGCCTCCCGCCGGGCAGCCGACTGGGCCCAACTCGGCCCGGCCTGGCTGCAAGAAGTGGAGAGGAGATGAGAAGTGAATAAGATGTAAAAAGGATCCTGAGAGGCGTCTGCCAGCCTGTTGTGAGGAACGGCTGCAGATGCCAAGGTCAGTGAAGAAGGAGGGGGAGGAGTAATGCGGCTTCTGGCCAAGATTCCTCTGCAACTCGTGGTGAAGACCATGGTGGAGCAGGTTGTCCCCCTGCAGCCCATGGAGGTCCACTGAGGGGCAGAGATCCACCTGCAGCCCGTGGAGGACCCCACGCCAGAGCAGGTGGAGGCCTGAAGGAGGCTGTGGCCCGTGGAGGGCCCGCTGGGGCAGCTGTTCTAGAGGGACTGCACCCCGTGGAAGAGATGACCCACGCCGGAGCAGTTTCACGGAGGACTGTGGCCCGTGGGAGGGACCCCACGCTGGAGCAGAGGAGGAATGCGAGGAGTTCTTCCCCTGATGATGATACAGCGGCGTAAAAACAATGCGTGATGAACTGACCGCGACCCCCATTCCCTTTTCCCGCCCCCCGTGCCGCTCAGGAGGGGAAGGTAGTAGAGATAATGTTAAGCCCGGGAAGAGGGAGGGGTGGGGGGAGGTTATCTTGTTCCCTGTCTCATTCTCCTGCTAATTTTAGAAATAAATGAATAGTTTTCCCCAAGTCGAGTCTGTTTTGCCCGTGATGGTAACTTTAAGGATTTCTCCCCATCCTTATCTCAAACCTTGAGCCGTTTTTCTTATATCATCTCCCCCTATTCTCTCGGAGGGTGGGGGGAGCGAGAGAGAGACTGCGTAGTCTGGTCCCGATCGGGGCTGAACTACGACAACTGTATTTCCACTAACTCTGACCAATAACATAACCTTAGCCAGAATGAAGCAGGAATTTGAGATTTTAGTCTTTTTTAACTAAATTTTATTGTAACTCTGAGATGAAATATAGTACACCCGGAATGTCCTTGCATGCTAGAAGGAAGTCTACTGAGATGTGGAGCCAGCATAATCTCCAAAAGCAGAGCGGCAGTCCTACTCCATGTGTTCTTCAAATCCATTAAAAGTGGTTGCTCCTACTGAAAGAGTTACAAGCATAGCACTTCGTTTCTCTGAGACTTCTTTTTCTTTTTTTTGTTTCTTTCACTTAAAATAAAAATTATCCATTCTGTGTTGACCTCGTAGTTCAGGACTTCCAGTGTCCCCTTGCAGAATTTGGACTAATACAAAGAACAGCTGGTACCACTAATACTAATGGATTTCCTGGTTTTAGTTCAAATACAGTAAACTTTTAGTTTAGTTCACACTAAATCTGAAGAAAGATTTTTCATATTTGTTTTTCTCCAGTGAGAATCATAGGCTTTAAAAATACTTTTAGAAATAAAAAAAAAGGGAGAGAGAAAGTACTTTTTATTATGTTGGCAAAAAATGTGTACCTTTTTTTTCCTCCCTGCATTTTACTCCACTCCCATGAAAGATCCTAATCGGGATCCCAGAACCGAACAGATGATTTGTGAGACCCCAGTAAAAACATGTACTGCAACAAAAGAATTTAAAACCTAATTATATACATTCAAGAAAGTATCTGTCAAAACTGCTTCAAACTTTTAATTAACTGTATATGGAGTGTGAAGGGGTCAAACCCGTATTGGCACAGTGTGTATGAAATTTCATTTCTCTGTAAAATGACAGACTGCAGATGAGTGGGCAGAGACCTACGGCCAAATCCTGCCGGGACTGAGTGACAACCTGAGACCAGTGAGAACTGGGGGCCCTTGGTCTGTCAGAGAGAGGACCAGCCCCTTGCAGGACACAGAGCTGTCAGGAGAAGGCTTTGGAAGTTGTTCAGCACATCAGAGGTTCAAGCAGGTAGGGGGCGGAGAGGTCTTTTAAAATTCAGCTGAGATATTTAGGTTTTAAATTCCTTATAATTTCTTGGTTTTAATAACCTATATTTAATTTAAAGGAAAGACGGGACAACAAAGTCCCTCTTTCTGCTTACAGAGAGCAACAATATTTATTTATTCTTTCCTTCCTTCCATTCAGAAAAAGATAGGCTGCAGATATTTTTGATTTAAAGAACAAGAAAGAGAAGCAGGAACATGTTTGTGTAGGAACACATCCCCATGCTGCTCGCTAGCGAGTGTCCTCCTGACAGCACAAGCTGGCTGGCAGTACCTGTGGTAGGCAGGGTACTCCAAGCATTCAAAACGCAGTAACATGTATAAGTCAAGTGCAAAAGGTTTGTTTTGAGTTATCTATCCATTTCACAATTGAACAACTCTTTTAGTAGTTTTGGCACTTTATCCCAGCATCTTTTCCATCCCATTTTGGATTAATTCAGAGATGGGCTTCAGCTGAACAAAACAATGAAATTTTGAATCTGGTAGACTTTGGCATGGGGAAGCCTAGTGTCTCCTCATGATTCTCCATGGTCAAATCTTTGAAACCTTTGCTTGACAGAATAAGCATGCAAGAGTTTTTTTGCAGCTTTATTCTGTATGTCCCTATACTGCAGTGGTTATCCTCCAAATCCTGCTCAATCTTCTGGTCATTGCAGCAGAGCTCAGGACAATATCGCAACAAGCACAAAATTTTCATGAGTACACAATGATTGGTCTAGTAAATCTAGGTTGCTTACTCTGTAATGTTTATTCTTCATGCACAAGGTTCTTTTCAAATGCACCAGTCTCTACAGGTACCTCTGCCACCATTCACATAGTTCTGTGACAGCACCATTTAAATCTGTAGACTGTGGTCTCCAAACACAGTAGCGTTCACCTCTGGCCAAAGGTACACATGCTGACATGAAGATTAATTTTAAGGCTGGAAGAGAAAACTAGCAGAATGGAAAGTCAATAAAAACAAATATATTCTCTATAGGACTGAAGCTGTTGAGAGAAATTTTAGCACCTGGAAAGCAATTCTTTATGTAGTCAATAAACTGAATATAAAAAAAGATATAGTGGTCTCAAAGCATAAGGTTGGTCACGGTAACTGTGTTCAAGGTAAGTTATAATCATAGAATGGTTTGGGTTGGAAGGGACCTTTAAAGGCCATCTAGTCCGACCCCCTTGCAAGGAACAGGGACATCTCCAACCAGATCAGGTTGCTCAGAGCCCTGTCCAACCTGGCCTTGAACGTTTCCAGGGATGGGGCATCCACCACCTCTCTTGGCAACTTGGTGCAGTGTTCCACCACCTTCATTATAAACATTTTTTTCCTTATATCCAGTCTGAATCTACCTCCCTCTGTTTTAGAACCATTACCCCTTGTCCTATCACAACAGGCCCTGCTAAAGAGTTTCTCCCTGTCTTTCTTAGCAGCCCCCTTTAGGTACTGGAAAGCAACGCTAAGGCCTTCCAGGAGCCTTCTCTTCTCGAGGCTAAACAGCTCCAACTCTCTCAGCCTGTCCTCATAGGAGAGGTGCTCCAGCCCTCTGATCATCTTTGTGGCCTTCTCTGCACCCACTTCAACAGGTCCATGTCCTTCTTACGTTGGGAGCTCCAGAGCTGGACGCAGTTCTGTAGGTGGGGTGTCACAGGAATGGTGTAGAGGGGCAGATTTACATCCCTCGACCTGCTGGTCACACTTCTTTTGATGCAGCCCAGGATGTGGTTGGCTTTCCGGGCTGCAAGTGCACATTGCCGGCTCATGTTGAGCTTCTCATCAGCCAGTACCCCCAAGTCCTTCTCCTCAGGGCTGCTGTCAATCCATTCTCCACCCAGCTTGTATTTGTGCCTGGGATTGCCCCAACCCATGCGCAGGTCCTTGTGAAAGTTCTACTAAGGGATCTTCAAGGAACAGTTTTTAGCAGGGTGTGGCTGAAACTGAGCCAAATTACCCTTGTTCCATACGAATATTTTATTCCCACCACAATGTCTTTGTGGATAACAGTCCCCCAACAGCTTTAATTAACTGGTTTACTTAGTGCAAATTTTTCTCATTGGAACAAACCTGATGATCATTTTGCAGGCCTCCTAGCTCAGAGTAGAATGTCGTTTGGGATAAGATATAAAAGTTTTTGCATTTTCTTCTGTGTAGTAGATCCCTACACTAGCAGGTAGCAAAGCAGTTTTTAAGGTGGTTTTGGTTTGTTTTAGTAGAGGCAAGAGCAGCATATTCAGTCATCCACAGCTGGTCTGGCAGGTTTTTCTCACAGCAAGCTCTATTTCCACAAAATTTGAACCCTTACCCCAATGTGAACAGTTTATCTTTTATCTGATCTCACAGAGAAGACCCCTCTTGCAATTTCGCTGTCATTATTTATTGTCTTTCCTTCTTGCTCTGCTGTTTAGCACCAATGAGAGAAAGGCAAAATGATAAACATCTGCCTAGCATGAACTTGAACTGTAGCCAACTTTGATTCTCCTCAGCATTGATTTTAGTGCTCTGATTATAGCCCCAATCCACTGCTTTCTTTTGATCTTCTTTCTGAGTATTTCTCTACCTTGATACACTGATGATGAAACAGTATTTGTCTGAAGTACCAGCAAACACTTCATTTCGGTTTCTGGCACCAGGCATCCTGCTGACATGCATTAAAGGCAGCGAATGTCTCTGCTTCCCAATTGTCAGTTCATATTTTGGTGTTTATTTGCAGAGACTGGTAAACGTGTTTTTCAGTTATCAGTCACCCACATTTTGGTATGAAAACACTGTTTGAACTGGGTGTTTATTACACCCTGCTGCTCATTTACACAAACCAGCTATTTTAACGGAAGTTTGGTGCGTGATTAAAACCTAACCTCTGCAGTTCTAAAAAATGATACATGGGTGTGCTAGACCCAGCCATTTAATGGTGCCTGCATATGAAATATTTTTGTTCTGAAGATAGGTTAATAGACCTTTAATCTATTTACTGCCAGCACACTCTCATATTTTACTACATCTTTTAATAAGCGGCTATTAAACTCATATCTGTGCACATGTTGACTATTTAGGTAGTTGATCCTTGAAAATGCCATAACTCTTGTTTGTACACAGTCATATCACTTTTCCTCTTCTTTGTAGGCATGGAGACACTGTAAATATCAAATTTGTATGCATTATCTTTGATCTGTATTGTTGCTGTTTAATATTAGGCAGGAATTAGGAAACACTCCAACTTGTGTGAATGCTGCAGTATGATTGTACAATAAGGAACTTATTTATAGCTCACTCATTGCTAAAAAATAGCATCTGCTAAGTTAAACCAGAGAAATGTGATGTTCCACTCTTTAGCCCAATTCCCTTAGCAGAGAAATGAGCTACGGTCACTGTGTAGTGTCTTTGGGAAATGTTGGCTTTTCCAACAGCAGCAGTTGCATCTGCATCGTGTTAGTGCACACACACACACAAAATGTTGGGTTTTTTTTTTAAGTTTAATGATCCTTAAGATCTCTTTGAAAAAAATCTTAGGAAACTTTATGCATTTCAAAAATTCTAACTCCAAGTTTTGCAACACCGCAGCCTTTTAAATCCAGACTGCTCTTTCTCCACCAAATAACCTTCTAGAATTGAAGTAGCTGGAGATTTTGCAGAGAGAAGAGCCATTTAGAACATGAGTATTCAGGACTGAGCTGCAAACTGTCTTTTCTTTACCTCTGTGATTTTTTTTGTCCTCAAAACACCATCTGTAGGTCTGTTGCTAAAGCTTCTCTTCCTGGACCCACTCTTGCAGTTTGTTGCCAATATTTAGGACTCCCTAAGCATCCGACTATTTGGGAGACACAGTATCGGGAAGCAGAGGAGGAATCATCCTACACAGGCTGGAAAGGAGCTGCTGAGCCATTCTCAAAAACTGGCTCCATCCCAGAGGGTGAAAACCAATGTGAAGGTGCATTTCTTTGAGTGTTTCGGGAAAAGATGAACACGGATTCTCCGTACAGCTGGAGAGAATCACTTGTAAGCTACAGAGATTTACCCAGCAGCGCTTTAGAAGGTTAACCTTTAGGAGGTTAATGCACTGGGGTTTTTATGGGCTTTCTGCACTGGAGCAGATTTCTCTCATGGAAGTATCCCCGTAAGAAAAAACACAATAACACTAGCTCCTAGGCTTCCATAACCGCCTGACATTGGGAACAAGTGAGATAAACTGCAGGATGAGGTGATGATGGAGTAGTGAACGAGAAACATGCCAGACCTTCCATGGGAATTCTCTACACCTCTCACTACCTGCGGTCTGGGCAAACTGGATATAATTTGAGAGTCTCTTCTGCATATTTGGGAATAACAGTCCTAGTATTCCTACTGTTTCAGGATCTTTTTATTTATTTTCCATGCATTTCAATGGTTCAACAGTGGAATAATTGTGAAAGCAAACTTATTTAGTGCAGATTTTAAATCCAGTGGTAACTGCGCTTAAAAGACTAAAGCTTATCTTAAGAACCCTATAAATCCTTATAAATAATAACTCAAAAAATGCAACTTTTATCTACAACTTTAGGGGTTTTTCTCATTTCACTTTATCCCTGCCTATATATTTTGCAGTTATTATAGACGTGGAATTTTAAATATATAGAAAAGCTGGCATGTTTTATTTATTTTTTCCCTTAGTTTTTTATCTTTAAGTACGTTACTTTTAATTTTTTTCCAGAAGCAGTATCGTCTAATGTTGGCCATCTGTGTTTACACCACATACATGTTCTTAAGGCTTATAAGTGCTCTGAATCTTGGCTTTTACCCTTCTTGTTCACAAAATTTGCATGACAACTGTGCAATGAAGCTGTATATATAATATTCCTTGAATGTAATTCTGAAAAGAAATGCAATTTTTTTTTATTTCTATGGTGAGAAACATGGCTTCAAAAACAGTCTAAAGCCAAAGGGAATTCCAAACATGCAAGCATTAAAAAGTAATTATTTTCTTTTTAATTCAGTTTTTTTTAAATGATCACACAGGATTCAAAATGGAAAATGTAGTCCAACTTAGCTGAGAAGAGAGTAATAGATGCAAGATTCATAAATGAGGCATGCTATTAAAAACATCATTTAAAAAAAATTAAATCGACAGAAATGTACAGAGACTAAGTCTGTAGAATAGATTCAAAATATCCAGAATACTTACAAAATATAGGATCATCACCAATATTGCTTTCAAGACATACAAGTAGAGAAAGTGAACTGGTTCTGTTCTGTCTTATCAAGTGACAACATAGGAAAAAATGTTGAGAATTCGTACAGTGATTTTTACTGTCTCATATCACAAATTCAGGAGTGAATAGGGGAGATCATCTTTGTGTGCAAATTTTTATTGTCTTTCAGCGTAGAACATCATGATCTGTTCAAAATTTAAATGCAATTATTTCACTTGAGTGTCAGGCCTTTGAAGGGTTATTTTTTGAATAACTGATGTGTGAAACTGCCCTTGGAGAGAGCACATGACATCCAGGAAGAGGTAGACTTACAATGATGATCTACCACTGTGGGGCTGAACTGAATGGTGCAAGAAATCTTTCAAGACTGTGTTTCTTAAAACTAGTAAGAACTTTGTAGGCCGCAGGTTTGCATGTGTATCTCTTTGGATTGTACCATTTGGACCAAATTACTGAAAAACACATCCAGAATGCTAGTTGCATAATCCTAGTAGTTGATCTCTAAATTTTGATCCTGTTCCACAAGAAGAGCTCAAACTGAAGACCTCTAAATGTATAAGCCTTTACAAGTTTGGGGTTTTAATTACAGTCTTAAGGCCTTTACAATTTAGAATTTTAAATAAATAATTTATATTTGATATATATAAAAATTCAATTTATATATATTATTTTAATTAAATCATTTCTAGAAAAATAACATTAATTTTATTGCAATTAATAATCATGTCTTTTAGCACAGTAGCTTAACATCTGCACAAGAATAGAACTGTATTGTGCCAGGCTCCATACAATCACACAATAATAACCCATCACTCACAGCCTAAACAGACAACAGATTTAAAGAGGAACACAGAATGACCAGTACAACAAGAACATAAACATCTTTTTCAAACAAAATACTTTTAGAAGCCTGGAAGGAAGAAGTTAGTTATACGGAGCTGGGTCACTGGCTGACTTCCAAAGAAAGAAATAGAATATATGGGGAAGATGAAATGAAAATCAAATGTAGACAGAGTGCTTAATCTTTTCTTTTCTAGAAAAGATCAAAACTCTTTTCTCCTTAGCAACAGCTAAAATTACACAAATACATTCCTAATATTAGTGGCAAAGTACTTATAAGGAATTACTGCTTTGTCACAGGGGTAATATATTTTGTTGTGGCTTTATTTTATTCATTACAGTAGTGTCTAGAAAACCCAACTAACAGGCTCCACAATATTTGGGCTGTTTATAAACAAACTGAACCAACTTACTCAAGAGGGAAGAAATGAGTAAATTCAGAACAGAAACTCGAAATTTACAGTAGGCACTTTTACTGTCTTAAGATGTTTTTCCACTAAAATGGATTACTCAGTGAAGAAAATCGTTTGTATGTAAGCTATGGAGAAGAGTTCCTGCAAGGAGCACAAAGCTGAAGGTTCATTTTGGGGTGGATAGTGAAGGTGTAACAGAGAAATACTCTTGAGTATTGTGTCAATAATGAGAAGGGTAATAAGTGTGTAAAAAAGTTATGACATTGAGTGACTGGCTGATGCAAATTCGTGTATTACATTCATTGTAAATAAGTGTGAAGTGATGTATATTTGGAAAAAATAGTCTTGGCTATGCCAAATCACTGGTGGACTCTCAACGATCATTACGAATCAGGAGCCAAGGAATGACAGACACCTCTATGAAAACATCAGCTCACCACTCAAGGGCCAAAAAGTAAATCAAATGCTAGGAATTATTAGGAAAGGAAGACAATGAAGCGTGAGTCATCATTATGCCTCTGTGTATCCAGTGTGCTCCCACATCTTAAATATTTTATGCAGCTCTGTCCTCTTATTCCCATTCCCTTCATTTAAAGAAAACTTATCCTAGAACTGGAGAAGGTAACAACCATCAGAATTATAGAATGACTAGAGAAAGGTTTGTTAATCTGAAAGAAAGATGACTGAGAAGGTCTATAAACTCATGGAGACCTGGACAGGATAAATAGAAGACAGTTGCATGTGATCGTTTCTGAGGAACCTCCAGGAACATCCAGGACTAAGACCCTAATTCAGCACACTCCTAACTATCTTGAGTAATGTCTCCACTTTCTCTGTACTAGTGCACCAGCTGCTTCTTCACTATAGTTGGAATCAGAACACACGTTCATCTACGCGAAGGCCTGAAGGCAGTAATATTTAAAACAAAGGCTTAAATGCTTAACTAATTGCACATTCTGTGTGAATACTCTCAACAGAGTAGCAACAAGATCAAAACAATGCTATTTAAAACCTAGTAAGTGTTAAGGGAAGACAGTAACAACACAACAAAAGCTAGAATGAACACTCAAGCTGCTTGCTATCCATCCACTGGCACATTAAATATCTTTTAGTCTTGCAAAGCTATGTCACCCAGGAACCACACAGTACCTACCAGTAAAATGAGCAATAATTAGTTGTTCATGAAATGGCAGATCCAAAATGTATTAAAAACACTTTCAAACTATCAAGCAATATATATATATATATATATATATATATATATATATAAAAAGGCCTGGTGAAAATCCTACTTCTAGGACTATTATTACTAAGTCAATAAAACCAACTTTTATGAGTAACTGTGATTCAAATGAGTAACTTTGATCTACAGTTTGGAACATAGGTGCTGAAAGTTAGAGTCCTAAATTACTAGGGTAACTTCTAAACTGCCAAATACCCTCCAACATTCCAATTCCAACATTTGAAAAAGACAGATCTCTTCCTTAGCTACCCCAGCATGTACTTAGATCCTGATGTAGATCCTACTGGCCTACAAGAAAGATGGGGATAGGCTGTTTAGTAGGGCCTGTTGTGATAGGACAAGAGGTAATGGTTTTAAAATAGAGGGGTGTAGATTTAGATTAGAAATTAGGAAAAAATTTTTTATGATGCGGGTTATAGAACACTGGAACAGGTTGCCCAGAAAGGTGGTGGAGGCCCCATCTCTGGAAGCGTTCAAGGCCAGGCTGGATGAGGCTCTGAGCAACCTGATCTAGTCAGGGCTGTCCCTGCTCCTTGCAGGGGGGTTGGACTAGATGACCTTTGAAGGTCCCTTCCAACACTAACCATTCTATGATTCTATGATTCTATGATCTACTCTATTGAAAAACAGACACGGCACTGCCACTGTGCGTTTCTTAGTTCTCCACAGACAAAGGACACATGTTCTCACTCTAAAATGCAGAAGGCTTTAGGAATTATTTCTTATCACACCATGATCTGGGTAAGTCAACAAATCATGAAAGATTCCTAAAATACTCATAAATTTAAAACATGGAAATAAATCCCCATAGTGGGTCCATCATAGCCCCATGTCTTGCCTCTAAGATTATTTCAAAGCTGAGGAGAGAATTCTGTCTCCTGCACCCAGCCCTTGTCCCTCTCAAATGAGAGTCCCATCTACTCAAACTAGGAGAGCTTTCACCCTGAGAACATGACATTTTAGAAATGGGAAAATTCCTCTGGGGCAGTATGCCTTCTATGACATCCTGGTCAAAAATAGAGCACTGTAATTAGTAATAAATAAATAGGCAGACAGACTGCAAAAAGGCAAGAGACACTCTCAAAACATACCTAAATGGGGGAGGAGGAGAAGATTATAAAGCATAGAATTTGACATACTTGCTGTACTTCAGGTTTTCTGTTATATACAAGTCACTTTTAAGAGTGACAAATGGATGCAGTTTACCTGAAGGACAGCTGAAGCCAGGTAAGGGTACTTTACTCAGGTTCTGATTTCCATGTGTTCTGCATATTGCCATGTAGCTGTCTCTGCAAAGAAGAAGTGTTGCATAGATCCGAAATTTCAAAATTAGCTTTCCGTATTGTACTAACAGTTAGCTGCAGAAACAACATTGTGGGGACAAGATGGATTCCCAAAAATTTGGTCAACTATAAGCATCGTGGAAAAAATACATTTGCTTTGTTTTATTTCCTTCTGTAGAAAATAACACACAGTATGAGAACTTCTGCTCAGACAGCAGAGTATTTTTCATGTCGTGGATTAAGTCAAATTTTCTGTAGACGGTCTAATTCTAATTCTGGTTCACTCTAATATGCCTCTTGCATAGATAGACTTGTTGTACAAGTCTATTATTTCAGGCTGTCTGTATACTTAAAACTGTCCCTCAGGAACACTGGAAAATGTTTCCTTTTCCTCTTTCCTGTCCTACAATAATTTTTTTTCACATTTCAGTGTGGAAGCAGGTCTAAAGTAGATGTAATTTTGAGCTGGAGATCTGGTTAGGGAATTTTAAGTTAAAAATGTTGGGAAAGAAAATACTGATTTTTTAAAAAACTGGCTGCTAGCTTGTGGTGGTGAATGTTGATAAAACTTTTGCATGGACTGCTTCATGGGATCCAAAATTGGATTTATAGTTCTACTGTTTCTAGGAGACCTGAAAATTAAATCTCTCCACAGCACTTCAGGAAATATCAGAGGTTCGGGTTCAAGGTTCATCCTCAGTTAGTTAAAGGAGTACATATCAGAGATGAAAGAGAAGCACCTTAAAATAGGCAAATAGCACTTCAATAGTTAAATATACTTAAAGGCATCATTTTAGACGTGAGAATGACAGAGCAGGATCTCCAATCTGCCCTTTCCTCCTATAAGTGGCCTATGCACAATAGGCCCTCTTCTCAGATGGACTGGGACTTGGTCCTGTGACCTAGTAGCTGTGGGGAAAATTCTCCTGCTTTTTGTCCCATAGTGGTTGGAAACTGGAAATGTAATCTCATATGGCTTTATATAGTGGGAAAATCACATCTTGCTCAGATCTAGTGTTTTAGCTTTGGAGTCCTGGAGTCCATGGGAAAAAAAGTTCTGAGAATAAGAACATTTCTAGATTATTTTTTGAAGTTTTTAAAACACTAAGCAGACTGATTCATTTGAGTTAAGTCAGGAATGGCTATAGCTTATTTATAAAAAATGAGAGTTCTGTGGAAAGGATAGCTACAAAAGAGAAAAGAAATAATTCTTGTTTTAATTACTGGTTAGTGCACATATTATTCTCAATTAGACTCTTTTGAAAAAGTTTCTAGCAAGTCTTTAGAAATAAACTTCTCGCAATTCCTGAAGGAAATTTTGAAGTAGCTAAGTGGTAATGTTAGTGCAAAACACATTCTGTGAACTGCTTTTGCTGAAATCTGGACATTTTAAACCTTTTCCCATGCGGGGTAGCGAGAGAGATCTCTTTATATTAATTCAGACTTCATAGATGTCACATGATAGGAATACATTCCAAAAGCTAAGATACAAGATTACTCTTTAACCATAGAACAAACCAACAGGAATTTTAATCAAGACAATATCCAATAATGACTGAATGTTTTTGGAAGGGATCCAGGATACACATTTGGGAATTTTAATCTTGACCGCCTTTGAATTTTGTAAAAAATATTTTAAAGTTTGGGGAATATGCCACTCTGGCTGATTCCAGAAACGAGCCATCTAAGGTATTAAAGTGTTTCATCTGTTCAGACATTGAATATTGCAAATCTGTTTCAGTAATTCATACCAGATAACTTCGCAATGAATGAGCCTCAGTGAAGAAACTTGTTTCCCTTGAAGTAGGACAGCAAGTCAGAAATAGAAGAAAATATAACTAAGCCAAACATATTTTTAAATCTTTCTCATATTTCAGAAAATATTAGGGCAGCTGCTTTTCTTTACTTCTCATCAGTTAATTTAAAATTATTGAAACTGTACTTTTTGCAGGACTTTGATGAACTGAAATTTCTTACACTATGTGTTTCTGTGTGTGTATAGATGCATCTCTGTAGCTGCATATTTATTATGATTGAAGTGTTCAGAAAATTTCAATTACTGTTTTATGGAAGGATCATGTTATCTTCAAAGTAGATGTGTTAATATATATCATGACTTTAATGCTCCAACCTGCATGTGTATTTTTATTTTTTTTTTTACTGGAAGCAGATTACAACTGTTTTTGCTGAGTTCTCTAAAATGCTATCATATGATTGGAAATTTTGACAGAACTAAACTACATGTATTATCATAACATTCTTGGCTTATCTGTCGCCCAACTTCCATTTGGAGTAATTTTATCTGCAGCCAATTTAAAACAATTTAAGAAAATGGAACAATTGAAATTGCTCACTTTAAGCTTGCACAATGTCTCATTTGAAATATCAGTGGGACATGAAATTTTAGGCAGAAGGAGATTTAGGCTTCTTAGGATGAACAAGAATGGACATTTTAGAGAGGTGCTAATCTTCCGTTTCTAGAAAGAGCCAGCTTCCAGCTATTTTGGGACCTGGTTGTGAAGGTTACTAATATTTTAGTAGAAATACAAAGTAGGAAAAGTATTCAGAATTTTGGGGTTTTTTGTATTAATATAAATTCCTGTTCCTTTGTTTTCTTCTTGAGACCAACCACACAACTGAATCTTCTCTATGCAGAGAAAGTTTAAAAGCCTAATTCTGTAAGCAATAAAACAAACTAAGCACAGAAAGGAATTTACAGTATGTTAAAAGAATAGGAGAAGAGGCTAATAGAGTTGTATACATTTCAAGGATAGATATAATCAAGTGTGTACAATATAAAGCAGAAGGTTCATAATGATTGAAAAAGGAGAAGTTAAAAAAAAAAGCTATTTTGTAGTAGCTGCATGAACTCTGGCTGAACCTTGCTATTTGGCAGCCTCCAGTAAGGACAGCCTAAGATGAGGCATTAGGGTTTGAATCTGAGAAGCTGACATCAAGCAGACAGCAAGACATGATATCTTATTTTCCTGAGCTATGCTGACACAAATTGAACTCCACTTATTATTTTCTTATGCCAGTAAAGTTGCATTTGGCATTTAAGCATTTTGCTTGCAGATGTTGGAGTGCTGGTTGTCTTAATTTAAATAATTTGCAGATTGTTTGGTAGTATTAAAAGATAGAAACTCATTCTTCATATGAGTCCAATTTTATAAGCTTTGGGTTTTTTTTCTGACCTTGTGCAAGGTAAGAATTTGATATTAAATCCAAGTAGCCCAAGGGTACAAAGCCAGTTTTCTGTGTTATTCAAAACTAGGAGTGGAGAAAACTCGCCTTTGAGCTGTTTAACTGATTCAAATAAGAAGAAAAGATGAAAATTCTGCACAATGATTTGAGCTAAGGAAAATGAAAGTGTGATTTAATACACATCATACATGAATAGCAAGTAGTTAACGCTTCTAGCATATTCCTCATTCTTTAAGTGAGTTATATGTCAATGATAACATCTAGATATCCCTTTCCATAGAACTAAATAGATAGGTGGACGGTCATCATTACTTCTGTACATCGGAAGATTGAAATTTTTCAGTTACTGCCATGCAGATGTTATAGCTTTCCTCTTCTGAAAAAAAAAAAAAAAAAAAGGTCTTCTTTCTCTTGTGCATTGTGTTGGTTTTATTTGCTTGTTTGTATTCCTAACCAAAGTGTTGTAAAAGAATACTAGTGATTTTTTTTTGAGAAGAGAATAAGATGTCAGTTTACGTTACAACCCCCCAGGGTAAATGGAGAGAATTCATAAAGGGTTAGAAAAAAATGTAGTGCTTTATAATGAAATGTACTTCATGTAATTTATGACTACACAGTTAGAGCACAGTCTTTCTTTTCCATTTTTCCCATGCTGTCTAAAAATTCTTAATAATTGTCAAGGGGAAAAAAATTTTACCACGTATTAAGAAACAATGTAACTTGTTTCATTTCACCAAAAGAGTTATCTTTGAGAAGTACATGGCCATGTTGTCAGATTATGCTAACGATCCAAGAAAGTGTGTCTGGGGCCGAAGGCTATGAGATCAGACGAAAGTGTAGGTCCAGCGAAGGTGATGAGAGGTCTACCAGCAATATCAATGGGATAAGCCATAGTAACACCAGGGTCTTCTGCATATCGCTCATTTTCCTACTTATAAAACTTGAAATAATAATGTCTATCCACATCCCTAAAAAGCTTGAAATCATCAACTGAAAAATGTTAGGGGTTACCAATAGCATGAATGTCCTGAAGCATTTTGACAAGAGACAATTGGGCCTGCTCTGCTTTCAGACCAAGTTAAATATCACATATAGACTGTCTATGCAAAATGATTTACCTAGATTGCAGTGAGTTACTTATGAAAAATGTGAAAACATATGTCAAATCGTAATGTGTATCTTACCTAAAGCAATATTGTAGTGTGATTTGATAGATTGCCCAGAAAGTCATTGAAAAAATTTGTGTGTCTGTTAGACTACCAGGAATTAATGGGAGCAATTAAGGAATATACAGACATTGCAGAGAAATTAAATTATTTCTTTGCCTTTGTCTTCACCACAGAGGATGCTGGGTGACACATCTTCACTTTTCTGGAAATAAAGATTAGGTACTGTCAGAGGCTGCAATATCAACAGAGGATATACAGAACAGAAGGAAAAAATTAGAGAACAACCCGTTATTAAAATAGGAGAGCATATTTCCAGGGGTTCCAAAGGAGCTTAAGAATGAAATGGTTGAACTACTAAAAACCCTAAAATTCAGATTCATTAAAATCAACCACTGTGCCTGATCACCAGTGACTATCTTTAATAAGAGAGCTACAAATGATCCTGGGAACTGAACACCAATTTCTTTTCTTAATATCAAGGGTATTGTGAAACAAAAATAAATAAATGAGAATCATAATAGAATAAAGACAATGTCTACCTAGCAAAGAAAAACATGCCTCCCTAATCTATTAGAGCTTTTCAGGCACATTGCTCACAAAGAAAGAAAAAAATAATTTAAAACACCTTTGACAATGTTCTGAAAAGAGACTACTGAGAAGTGGTCAAAGAAAAAGAGGCAAAAATTATCTCAAAGATCAGACACTAGCAGCTCATCTACACAAGACCTGTAAGCTCTGCACTGTGGCTTACTACTTAACTCCTTTTCTGAGTGCTCCTAATGAGCAATTTGGAAATGGATTAAGTAAATTTTCACCAATGCAGACCTGGATGGGGAAGGGAGGAGCTAAGCAATCTGTTCAATAAATTAATCAATGATTTACAGAAGCCTGGAGAAGCTATAGCAAGGAAAGCCAGGTTTGCGTACTATCATTTTATGTAATATATGTAGTAATTAAGACTTTGGATTTAAAGCACCAATATTAATTTAAACGTAGACTGAGGAAGCAGAGATTTGTACCATTCAGACATCCCCAGGCTGGAACCAACATAAACTCACCTGGTAAACTTGGTATAAAATACATTTCTTCCAGAAAACCAAGAGGTATTGTCAGTGCTCGACTGTTGCTGTTCCATTTCTTCCTCTTGCATTACTTAAAGTCATGCCAAAATAAATTAAGTTGCTAATCTATTAATAAACTAAAGAAAAATTAGCTATGGTCTTTCCTAAATTTTATTCTCTCTTTTGCTTTTTTTTTTTTTTTTTACCCTACATATGCTGTACCTTGCAGTCATCTCTGGTCAAGCATGGAGCTAATGAATTACTTCTGTATTCAGTCACTTAGACTTCATGAATCAGTCATCTCCTCCTGAAAACTGCTCTGGTCTCGATCTTTAACTAGTGTGAATTAGCACTGTGCCAAGAAAAAACAGAGGTGATACAATACTGTACAAAAGTCAAGGACCCAGCACTGTATTTCTACTATTACTATCGTGCCTTTTAGAAGTGTTACAGATCTTAAGCATTATATAAAAGCAGATTATGTACAAAGAGAAATTTAACGTTTTCATCTTATTTATGAAAGCTTTCCCCTTTGTTGACAAATTTTTCTATTGACCTAAGACAGTGCCCTGTGAATAGTGCAGTCTGAGTAATATTAATTTATTTTAAGTGATTTGTGTTTGTACGTTAGGAAATAACAGGAAAAATATAGAAACTGAAACACCTTTTTTTCCCCCCTCTAACATAATCTATGTTTCTATAACTTTGTAATTAACCTCTTTTCTCCTTTTTGAGTAGCAAGACTGTATTTTGAGCCACAGGCTTTTATACCTTGGAAGCCTTTTTCAGTAGTTTGCAAGTCTCCAAGCAATGTAGTTAGGCTGCATCTTTGTTATACCTTATACCTCTCAGGTGTAGCATACCAACCCCAAAGCTATGACAATGCTAGTAGAGCTAGCCAAGAAAAACAGAAATAGGAACCAAAAAGAGAGCCCCTGTGTATCCTGTCCTTGCCTTCAGGCAAAAAATACTGCAAGCTGCTCTGCTACCTCCATAATAGGGTGTAGGAAATCTCTGGTGTAGGTCTGTGTTCAATTCTACTCTCTGTTTAGATTTCTAAATATCATAAAAAATCAAAGAGCTTTAATTGCTGGAGTACCCAAGAAAGTAGTGGTGCGTTGTAGTTCCTCTGATAGAAAAGCCGAGTCGCTGCCCCGTGACAGCCCCCACTGTCCCCCCAGGTCCAGGAGGCTGCTGCAGGCGGGAGCACCACAGCCCCATCCCCAGGAGGTGCTGCCCCCCCCCCCCGCCCATTTTGCCTGTGTTACAGCTTGTATGTGATCCAAGACAGAAAATAGTCTCTGACATCTCGTTTTACTTTTCCTTGAGGGTCATCATCACCAAAACCAATATTATTAGAGAATCCATTTTCCCTGTGTGTTAGCCATGATCTGCTGCAGGTTCAGCATTAGCCTGAATGCCAGACATCATTGTGGTAGGGTGGGATAGAAAAGGGACAGACCTTTGCCAGAGAGGTGTTTTCTTTTCTTGTTTGGTGAATTAGGGAAACTGAATACTGGGATCGCATTCCTCCCGGATTTCTACAAGCAGTTAATACAGTGCACGAAATATTAATATTCAGTAAAAGAGCATTGCTTCAGGGAGGGAACTGGAAATATTAATAGCTACTGGTCCAAATTCTCTCTCACTGGACTCCACAGCCATTACTAAACTTAATCCAGGGAGAAATTTGGTCCACTGGGTTTAATTTAAGTATGTAATATGATGCACTGTTGGAAAAAAAAACCCCACATATCTATTTGGTGAATGTATTTTTGGGATGTCTCTTATAAGTTCAGAGAGTTTGAAGTTCATTTTTGTTCAGCATTAGTGCAGTGGTATCTAGAGTGTCATGCTCTGTTCTGGTCTTAGCAGTTACAGAAATGGTAGGATGAAGCTAGAGAACAAAAAGGGACACAAGCAGACAATGTGAGATCTGAGGATCTATCCCGTAAGGAGAGCCTCAGAATTTGGGGAATTGAATTTGTATCACTTATAGGAGAGGTGGCAAAGAGAGGACATGTCCACCTTCTATAAATACAAATGTTATGCTATTAAATGTTATGATATTAAAGTGAAACAACTTAGAGTTCACAAAGGCATCAAGGCTAGGAATTAGAGGATGGCTAAAACTTTAATTTTAGGGAAAAACTTTATGGAGTCCCATAAGCTTCAGTTGCAGAGAGAGTCTCCTGGTACTGGAGCCAGACTTACGTAAAAATGGATCTGATGGACACTGTTATGCAGTGTATATTGCAGTGTGTAGTGGTATCAAGTGAAATTTAGCAGGTGTTTCTGTTTTCCCTACTGGACTTTATCCCATCAACCTTATTCAGTCAAATAACCTCTCTCAAATCAGTGGGACAACCTTTGTGAAAAGACAGAACTATTTATTCTACTGGTGGCACAGACCTTTCCTGACATATAATGGCAAAGAAACAGAGGATTTATGGCTGTAATATCATCTGACTTCTGTATCCAAAATTTAAAACATGAAGGATAAAATATGCTTTTTCTGTTGGAGAAAAAAGGCAGAGGAATTACATTCTTGGCATATGCATTTGAAATGGCAGCACTGATGAGATTATATCTGTTATCTTCAAAATTGCTTTAAACCAGAAGCTTGGGTAACAAAGGACAGAAGTTACTTTCATATTAGCATATATGTCATGTTTAATCAATCAAAAGAGAACTGTAATTACTTTACTCTCTTCTTAGCTAACTTTAAAGAAAGGAAGTCATGAACCTATAAAGTAAATGTCATCCTGTTTAGATAGTTATAGTTTTATAGGTAATTTGTTACAGATTTTATGCAGATAATTTATAATTATTTCCTTTCATGCTCATCTTTTAGCCTGAAGTCCAGTTTTAACACAAACATAAGGACTGCAGATGCAAGGAGAGTATCAATGAAACCATCTTTTTTTTTTTTTTCCCAAATTTGGTGCACACATTTACAAGTTTATCAGCCACTGTGCAGCTACTGAACTTGGCAGTAGTTTGAACTGCATATGCAATATCAAAGTGAAAAATCAAGCGGTGGTAAGAATCAGTAGGCTCGGTTAGACGACCTATGACTTTCAGGAGATACTTGCATGAGAAGGAATTCATTTCTTCTCCCAGCCTGAGTCTTCGCTATCGCTTTGTTTTGGATGCTATGCAATAGGTGGTTTCCAGCACATTGTGCTGTTGCTGTGAAGGAAACAAATTGCATAATCAGTTGAGCGGGGAACTTTAAATTGTCAAATGTGTTGAACTGCACATACAGCAGCAAGACAACTGTGTTTTAAAATAGTCTCCCATTGCCACAGCTGCTTGCCTTCAGCGTGTTTTCCACCACAAAATAGTCTGTATTTTCTGCTTCATGGATAAAACCTCTATGTTGGAAAAACTCTGAAGTAGTCCCAGAAAGCAAAACAGAAAGAACGTATTTATGCAAGGCAAGATTTGCTACAAATGTTTGCTGGTGTTACAAGATAATTTAGTTTTATTTTGCTCTTTAGAAATCTCTTATAGAGTTAAGAGGTGGAAAACTAGTATTCGTAAATATTTTAAACTGTTAAGCCAAAATGTGGATTTGATTTGTTACAAGTATTGGCAGTCTGACTGTTGACTGTCCTTTCTTTTCCAACCTGCAATAAATTCTAAAAAAATATATTATTTCATCACTCACAGAAGTGGACGGATTAAAATACACACCGGGGAAACACTCCCTAGCCATGAGAGATATCAATTGGACTCTAAAGCGTAGTATGTCCTTTCTGGCGTTAAGGCACGCATGTGCATAAGCATAGCAATCCCATAGAGGTCTGGCCAATGACACTGGTGCTTCAGAGTTGGTTTTCTCTTTTTGGTTAAGGGCCAAATATCAACATAAACCTATGAGACTAGTAGGTCAGACTTCTGTCAAAAGTAACATACAAGCAGCAATATATCTAGTGCTCTGTCCACCTGCCTCTGGTTTCCTGTCCTGAAGTACTAAATAGCCATTTACATCTCGGTTGATTAGAGAAACCTTTGACGCAAGTCTGGAGTAAGGTTTAAACTTCTGTTCCTGGATCCGTAGGGAAACATGCTTAACCAGCTTTAACCTCTCTGCAACGGCTCTCTTCAGGCTGTTATGAAACATGAATTAATCTGACCTCTTCAAGGCCTGTTTATATCTTCCTGTCTGGGAGATCCAGTCATTCCTTCCTTCAGCCTACTGCAGACAAATGAATATCTCATGGTCCTGTCATATAAAAAGCTACTTAAAACATTTCAAAGCCAAAAGGGCTGCTAGTTTATACTCTTTGAAAAATCAACACAGTGTCTAAACAGTTCCGTAACACACAATACTTCTGCTGCTTGGATTTATTTCTTTCCAGCTCTGGGGTTTATTTTTTTTCTTTTTGACCAATATGCTATCTTGGTTAAGAGTATTTTTCATTTCTATAGTAGTAAGGATTAACTTGTCTCGTCAGAAGATGCTTCAGCTGCATGTCCAATTCATTGCATGTCCAATTCATTACGTTATGGGACTGATTCGTCAAAAATGTTAAACACCCTATAGCCCAAGAGCGGCACACAATACCTGGGAGTCCAAAATGCAGTTTTTGTTGTTACGCTCGTCTTCTACATCACCTTGATATCAAGCCTGAGCTGTGAGTGCTCAGCCATTCTGCAGACTGGGCATACGTCGTTTCATTTTGTGTTATGTTTGTTGTATAGAGGCAATAGAAACTGATGCCTATCCATATATTGATATGCTGGATGAGAAAGAAGTGTTGGATCTTTGTTACCTTAACATGATGATAGCAAAACAGAAGCAAAGACGAGGAGTAGGATAAAGATAAAAGTTAGAAGTGGGCTTCTGTTACCGGAGGGTAAGAGCACTGAATGTGCAGGGAGGTCCGGCCTTTCCCACCTTTGAGGGTAAATCCATCACTCTTTACCAGCTCTGGCTGGTCCAGTCTAGGCTGGGTAATTGAAAAATGCTAGCAAAAAAAAAAAAATTAGGAATTTATAGAAGGATGTAATGAATAATTCCGCACATTGGTGAGAAGACAGGATTATTGAGTTAGAAATAGTCCAAATCCCAAATTTGGGAAGCCTGGAAGACAGTGGAGGTGAGAGGGTGTTACCTTAGTGTGAGGAGATGGGAGCAGCTATGGAGAAGCCATAAGAAGGTGTGAGATAAAAGCAGGACAGAAAATAGAAAGGATAAAGAGTTAAGAAGGAGCAAAGAAAGGGAAGGAAGGAAAAGCGAAGTTACCAAAAGGAAGCACAGAGGCGTGGAAGAAAGGCAGAGAGGAGAAGGAGTGAAAGCTCCAGATGATGAGGAAGGAGGAGGTACTGGTAAAACAATAAATACCCGGTGAGCCATCCCCTGGGGCCTCCTGACTGCTCCCAGACCTCTCAGCCACCCTGACTGCCAGTGGTCCGTGTCTGCAGAACTGTCTTCATTTTTTTATCCTCATTCTGCCAACAGTGTACCACTGGTGCTAAAGAGCACTCGGCAACTATAAAAATCTGTAAAATTGAAGTCAAATCAAAGTTTGAGGGAAAAGAGGTGTTAAAAGGAGCTAAATAAGTCTGTAGCAAAAAAATACTAAATACTCAAGGATTCTGAAGTCATACAAATACTTGAGAGCCAAGAATGCAAAGAAAGCCCATACTGATTACTTATATATTTAGTATAACTCCACATACACATTTAATTCGGATACAAAGACATAATTTTAACTTTGAATCTTATTTATATGTAGTAACAGTGTCTTGATAAAATCTAAGTTGTGCTACCTTAAAACAAGCCTATTGACTCTAACTTGTAGATTATTAAATATGAATAGTGCAGTTCCTAGCAATAAAAGAAGTATTATCTGAGTACAGGAAGTACTTCAAATATTTTTTAAATGTCTTTTTTTTTCTTCCTTTTTTTGTTTCAAGTTATGGTATTTTGACTAGGATATCTTATTGAATTATTCTACGATTCTACCTCTTTCCCCCCTACAAATCTATACATTTTTATATTTTCTATAATTTCTTTGGGGGCTGTTTCCTTTGTAACATATGAGAATATTTTAATTTGGTTTTCTCTCCATTCCAATCATTTGGGGTTAAATTTTCTCTAATAGCCTAATCCCAGTCCAAATAAGTTTAATGAGAAAACTCCAATGTGATAAAATGGAACCACATTTTCCCTCTTAAGCCTGCACAGCAGACTTTTCTGGCATAATTGTGTCGTTCAAGGGTAGAATAAGGTGTGATCTGTGACTGGCATAAGCAAAAGCTTACAGTGCCGTTGCGGGTAAACTGGCAAAAATACCTTATTGCCGTTTCCACTCTGTTTGGTGAGCCTCAGAAAAGTTATAGCATCAACAGTGGAGTTTTGTTGCTACAAGTTGTTTTTCCAGTGTAATGGAAGGATATTCCTATTCCAGCAAGGCTTTCCAAGTGTGGACCTGGACTGAGTTACGCTCGTGTACATTGAGACTAATTCCGCTGCAGTCTTGCAGCAAAGGTCGTGTTCACTCTTGTTGTACGCCGGGGAGCTGGAAAGTTGGCCAGAGGAAAGGCTGCTGCCAACTCCGTGTGCTCTCTGAGCAAAAATAAGTCCTGCCCTCTGGCCAGGCTGCTGTAGCTCTCATCAAGAAGACACGGTGCTCACCACACAGCCATATTCCCAAAATGCAGGGCCAAGGCACTCCGTGTGACACCCTCTCACAGGCATGCCCGTCTCACGTGCTTTCTGTTATGCCTCTTTTCTTTGATCTCCTCTGCCTGCAACGGAGAGGGAGATCAAAGAAAAGCTGAGCTCTGCCTCTTATCTCTGCTCTCCTGTGTCTTTTCTCTCATTTTTTCCTCTTTACTTCTGACAATTGTAGGGGAAGTTCTCCTGTACCAACCCCAGCCTCCTCCGACCCCAGCCCAGAGCACTCCAGGAGGCTCTTGTGCTATTATCTGAAGCAGTCAATGGCTGAAAAACACTAGAGGTGATACAAGCTAAGTTTTGTGGTTTAGCTTCACAGGAGCAGTATCTCTATTCTTATCAAGGGTACAAGGGTGCAAGAAAGCATTTAGTAATGCTCTAGGCGGTTCTTTCTGAAGAGGCAACTGTAGCCTTAAAAAGTCTCAGTGATTTAGTTAATGAGCTGGAAAACAGTACTTTTCTAGAATAACAAAAGAGCTTCTGAGCTAATGGTATTATGCTTACAAGAAAAGCAGAAAATATAGTCATGCTGAATAGCAGTCATTCTGTGACAGCTGGAGGAGACTCAACCAAAGCCAATTCAGTTCAGATTTATCAATGTCAACAGTGTTTTGCCCTTAACTCTTACGCTTTACACATCTTTTCACATATCTTTTCTCATTAGCCACATGGAAGAAACATTATTATAGCATTCCTACCTAGATGGTCTTGATCTTTCCAGTTCTCCATTATCCATAACTTCCAAGTGAAAGAAATTAACCTGGAACTTAAAAAAATAAAAGCTTACAAAGTTTATTTTCCGTTTTGTGGTTCTGTATGCTCACAGAGCTTGCCCTCACTTCAGTTTTCCCAGGACTGTCGCTGTTTGAACTTTATCCAGTTCCCCTAAAGCCCACTGACTCCAACAGCGTGTGTCTGGACTTCCCTCCAAGTGTGCCTATGCTGGCATCCTAGCTCTGGTCTGGAGCACACTTTGGAAGCAAATCTGGTTGCCCTCACCTACTGTGTTGCGGTTCATAGCACGGAGCAGTCCCAAGGACGCAAGCTGGGTTCCTGTTGGCAGGAGCTAAGCTGGAGGATGTGATCCAGGAGACCAAGCACACTCCAGGCACTGATTGCTGTTACACCCCAGTGCTGGTGGGTGTTCAGTTCGCAAAGCAAAACCTCTCAGATGCCTGGTGTGGACGGACGACCAACTGCTTCTCTCTGCAGATCTGCTCCCATTGTGCCGCAGTGCTCGCAGTGACGGCTCAGAGCCTGAGCACAATTTGTTTGAGAGACTCAGTTCCTCCTCAGTGGCAGAGCATCGTTTCTGAGCATGTCAGTTTCTCTCTGAATTTGCTGGACTCCGTATTTTAATATTAATGACTGATCTCACTTTGGGTTTCTCTAATGCTTCTGGGTTCGTTAGGTCAAATTCAAGATGAAGAGCTGTGTAAAAATACACTTTTTTGAGGAATAAATGAGCCAGCCCCTTACAAAAAAAAAACAAAAAAAAAACCAAAAAAAAAACCAAACAGCAACAAAACAAAAACCACTAACATATTACTTTGTGCTAGTGAAGAATTCAAAATAAACCTTCACCACCTTTCCAACCACGTGAGTAAGCTTTTAAAAGAAGTCTGCTTGTTGGAGAACTGGGATACACATATTAACAGAGCTTTTCTCTCCAGTGTACTGCTTTCATATTTTCAGTAGCAAATGAACTGAGACTTAAAATGAATGAGCTGTTTAAGAGCAGTATGTCTCCCCTCACACCTGCATATGTTGATGGCTATCAGTGGGGCTCCGTGGCTGGAGTTTCAGTAGCACTGATTCTTGTACCATGATTATTTTCTTTAGCAATGCATTTAAAAAGCACCAGCAACCTGCCAATGCTGCCACTTGGCATAGCAGTCTGTGCTAAGCCTGAGACATCCTTGTTTATCTACTTTACTGTTCTTCAGAGCAAATAAGCGTCATGTGTAATTCTACCAACCTTATTTATCTTGATTTATGTGATTATGCGTATGGTACTAATTCTTGCCTTCAGCTGTGTTTGTTCAAATTACACACCCTTCCCTTAAAAATGCCATTGTACTTTTGGAGATTGATCTTTTTAACTCCATGTTTACATCCATTTTCATGCTGTTCAGTTGACTTCCTTTTTATATTCCTAGAGCAGGAGCACTTACGATAGTAGGCATGAGGCATATACACAAGCCTTGAATCGATCTTGCTATCACTGTCTGTCTTTTAATACTCTTCCTGAATTTTTTAATCTGAAATATGAATAACAATTTAATGCCTTCTGGAGGGGGAGAAGGGATTCTATAAAAAATATCATATTATATGAGTTGCATGGCAAAAGGATTTGTGATTTGAATTATTACTGAACCTCGCTGAGTACCCTTTCACAATCATTTGCATTTATAGTGCTATAGGAATAGAGTCTTTATGTAACAGCTACGGCATCAGAACCCTGTGGTTTTGGCTGTGGAATTCCACAGCTGAGCTGCTTGTGGGAGTCAAAATGCTGGACTGGTTTGGCCAGAGCACATTAAGGATGGTTCCTCAAAAGCATGCTGACAGTCATCAGTTTATTTTTTTTTTCTTTTGAAGAGAAATGTGTGTTTCTTCTTCAGTATGTATAAATGTTAGCCCTATCTAGTTGAATCCTTCATCCAGTTTTGTTTGTCTCTCTAAGCCTATATACAGCTAGGATGGCTGTGTGTGTCATGCTTCAGTTTCAGTCAATCAGGCAGTAAAGTATTTGTGGTCTAAATGCAAGAACAGCTGGGATGACAAGTCCTCTGCTTCTCTTCTAACTTCTCCACTGCCCTGTGTGTTCACACTGCTCCTAATTGAGCTCCTGAGGGGTCCTGTGACAAAACTCATGGAGCTCATGCAGGTAGATGTCCACAATTACCTCATTGTTTCCCGTGGAGGTAGGTCCTCAGGTGGTTGCCCTGAGGAGTAATTCCGACTCCACATCTCCTCATCCTCCCTCTCTCCATCCAATAACCATGTTGACATCTTAGCTATGGGTCTGCATTTACATCTTAGGTTCAATTAATTGTTTTCCATTTCTTAGAAGACTTTTTCAGTGTCACTGCATTCTTTGACATATTCTGTAAGAGTGATCTAAGCCTTTTGTTCCTGTACATACAGCCTGCTTTGGATTTCACTGAAATGTGTGTCATTTAAGCAACCCTGATCAGCCCAATACAGCACAAACACTCTTATTTTCTCTGTCATGAACAGACAGCTGGCCGTTTATACCTTTCCTAACAAACACATGAGGAAAGATCTCCCAGTTCCTTACCTGGAAGTTGCTGGAATGCACCTTGACAATATCTGGCAGTAGACCATTAGAGGAAAGGAAAATCAGGGCAGGGAGCCGTGGGTTTGTTAATAGTCATCTGAAACAGTAGTTAGATTTGTTT
Source organism: Chlamydotis macqueenii (assembly GCF_036417535.1). Taxonomy (NCBI): domain Eukaryota; kingdom Metazoa; phylum Chordata; class Aves; order Otidiformes; family Otididae; genus Chlamydotis; species Chlamydotis macqueenii. The sequence continues at coordinate 10,062,975 of NC_141561.1, forward strand.
ACATAAAAAAAATAAAACCAAAAGGCTTTGGACTCGTTTTCTTCAGCAGTCATTTATTCTCGTATTTCTTTTCACTTTTTGATAAAATACTTCCAGTGAAAGCCCAATTTTAAATGCAAATAAGATAAATTGGAAAGTTTTTAGTAACCCAGATAATGAATGGCATTGCTTAAGAAAGGGCTAATTGCACATTTACAGTTGCTTTTACAGGACCTGCCCGTTAACTGATCCTTAGCCTGTTTAATCTGGGCATCTGCATACAGGCTGTACAAGTGGACTGTTTTTTTTTTTTTTTTAAATTAGAATATAAGAGAGGACTACATCAATTTAGTCCCAGTGAAATACATATTGCTTTTGTTTTAACACTTCTGCTGTCTCATGGATCCAGCGTGCTAGATGTTGCCTAACCACAATAAGATGCACTTTCCTTGAAGAAAGTCTTGGAGGTAGTTTAACTCTTGGGGCCAAGGTAGGAGAGAGATTTGATGCAGGTGTCTCCTGCACAGGCTGCAGCTGATCCCCAGGAGAGACATCAGTCATTTTAGGAGTCACTTTAGCTCTTCTTCCACCTCAGTTTTGGGCGAAAGCAAGCCTGAAATCTACTAGAGGAAGAATCAATCTTCCATCTCTGCTCTTTCACACATTTTCTCCTTCTTCCCTTCTACCCTGTCTCCAAAAAGCCTGTGTTCTAGGAGGAGAATCTCTCGTACTGATGTTCTAGAAGGAAGAGGTATGGTTTTGTTGCAGTTTTTGGAGGGGACAGAAGATTTCTTCTGCCTCTGTTCTTTTTGCACCAACTCGATTGCAGGGCAGATCTCCCTCAGGGGAACAGTTGAAGGGCTCTGTGCTGTGAGTATCATGTTTGCAGCTTTACTCTCATGAGTAGTCCTGCTGAAGTCAACACAGGCAGAACTTACAGACACGTAAGCATTCACAGGCTGGAGCAGGATAAAGACAAAAAGCAGACAAAGCGAAGGGGAACAAGTTAGATGTACAAGCACAGTGGTCAGGGTGATGATAGGCACACATGTTGTTAGTTCCTTTCTCCCTGCCTCCTGCCAACCACTGAAACAAGCAACATATGATAGGAGGAGGAGAAGGGTGAAAATCCAAATCTGTACTGGGAAAAAAAAATAATCTGTAATAGTTTCATATTTTATAGGTCTTGTTTGGGCTTCGTTTATGCTCTCAGGGTGAATTTCTCCTTGTTACAGACCCCTGTGCCCACTCCTGCTCCATTTCAGGATGGTGGAGGGAAGTGGCAATAGTCTGAACCACAGTGCACTGCAGTCTCCTCATTTAGGGAGGGGAAAATATTTCTTTTGGCAAGCAGAGGTGTGCCTGTGCTCCAAGGTCTTCAGTATGCTTAGTGAGGATGGATAAGTAATGATGCCTGAATTTGAATTTCATGAGATGGCTCAACTTTCTGGTAGGTGTTTCTCAGATTTGGAGCAAAAGCAAACATGTTTTCAATTTCAAGTGAAAATGAATTCTGAAAAAGATCGGTTTCAGTCAATTTTTATTTCACAATTTTGTTTTACTTCCTACATCATCTGCAAAGCTTTCCAGAAGCATATTACTGGCGTGCTACATCTGGTATAAAATAATTGAAATCTTCCATTTTTGATGTATTAGTTATTCCTAAAGGATATTCCTATTCACTACCAACAAAAAAACATCGTCATCTCCTTTCCTAGACCAAACTCTTGTTTTGTAATAAGACAGTATAAGACCATGTACTTGAGTTCACAAATAAGTTAAGTTGCAGAGTATAGATCTAGTATATATTTTTGTGGAGTGAGGAAACATTTAAATTTTAATAGCTTTATTCTGCAACAAGGCTTCAAGCACAGATGTAAATAATTCAGCACTCAAAGGCCTCTAGTATGCCAAAATAGTTTGGTGTGTGCCTAGGATGTGTATAGGTAGACATGAAGGCAGATATGAAGCAGCTCTGCCCACAGTGGTGTCACTGTAAGGCTGAATGGTTGTAAGTGAGTCACAGAAATTCCCTGTCTCTTTGCTGTAAAATGGGGATAAGCTATTCATTTCCCTGGAATGCTGTGATCCTCAAATAACAGATGATGTGAACATCTCTGTTGAAATATTGCATCATTAATTTCCCATTGCTCTTTTGCCAGGATTTGAAAACATTTAGATCTATGGTGGCTCAAACTTTAAAGTTACTAGCAGTACTGCAATAACTGTTTTCAGGTTTTTTTTTAAAAAAAGTCTGCTTTCCCACCTTCTTTAAAAACATTTGCAACTTAAGCCTCAAATGCATTCTTACAGAAATAATTTCTTATATTTCCTGTGCTTTGCCTCTCGAAATAATGTCGTAGAGTATTCAATAATTGATTCAAACACAACAAGAGTACTCTGTCCCCTTTGTATTTCAGCAGTGGGTTCCTGGACACTGTTGCACTGTGACATGTTGGCCATGAGTCTCCACTGCTCTGTAACCCATCCAGGCAACACCACCTGTGATCCCCTTGAGAAAAAAAAAAGGCAGAATTCAGAACTTGAAGCTTCCGAAAATACTTTTGTACAAAAGTAAGGGAGTATACGGTGAACACAGTTCTTGAATTGCTGGGTTTCTGCAGTCTTCACTCCCTATTTTAGGTATTCATAAGTGCCCCTTTCAATCTGAAACTGTATTAAAAGCAGTTGTTAGAGAGTTGGTGGACTTTTTCTAGACTTTTTCCTCCTATCAATTACAAGTAAAGTTCAACTGATCGGAGATTGCTCATAAAAATGAAAATAGGTGAATATGGATTTTTTAATGGGTATGTTAAGGCATCCATAGTTTATCTGCTTTTCCAGCAGATATGACTCTAATAAGCTGCAAGGTTTCCTTTGAGTGAAGCTCTTCACACACTCGAGCAGTGGGCAAATATTAATGAAACACATCATCCTAGGAATGTCCATATTATCACTTTTGTTTTAAAAGCTGTCCACAGTAATGAGCTCAATATAACCTTTTGACCCTCAGATTTCTACAGAGTGATCCACCTGGCAAAGAGCTGAGTGCAGACCATAACTACACAATACAGCCTGTACACCCTCAGCATCTTTTCCTTGCAAACTCTGCGCTCGTGTGCGTGTGTGTGTGTGTCTGAGCGCATGTTTTAAAGACCTTGCCTAATCACACCTCACTTGTTTTTAAGTAGAACATGTGGTTTAACTTTGCACCCACTTTTTTACTAGAAGACTAAATGTTAACACCCCGGAGCAGCTGTCTTAGATTAGTGAATAGTTTACTACAAATGATGGAACCAAACTGATAGGATTATACTTGGTTCAGAAACAGAAAATTGAGTCAAATAGGTTTTTGCCTTTTATTTATTTATTTATTTCAAACTACAGAAGATGACACTAAAAACAAAGGAAAAATGTGTCTGTAATGCTGTAGTTAAAAAACATCTGACAAGTTTTTCTGACATGTTTTCTGTGTGGAAGGATCTGAAAATCTCATGTCCACTTGACGAGAGCATTTTTGTCATTCCAGAGTGGCAAAACAAGTGCAAAATGTGAAGTGGTCTGCACATATGGCCTTAGAGGGCATTGAGGTTCGGTGAGGGTCAACTTTTTTTGGATCTGAGTAAATTTCATGGTCCCAGCTGTCCAGATGATTTGCAGAGGACACCAATATACTGAAGCAACCTGCTGTGAATCTTCATCCAAACAGGTTAATGCATGGCAGGCACCCTGTATGGTCCTCAACAACTTCACAAAAATAAAGCAAACTTTCACCAACACTGGCTACCTTCAGCTTTCCACTTCTGGTCTTCTCATTGACTGGATATAAATTACATTATTCTCCTATGATCATCTAAAACTCTCTCCTTCCATATATATCTATTAATTCTCAACAGTGTTAACAAGGAAAGAATTAGACCTGTATGGACAGTGTATTCCTTAGATGCTGAATTAGAAATCCAAGTACTGAGAAACTGCTATGATTGCATTTGATTTCTTTTACAAACCGCATCTTAAAGATGTAACAATAGATTCATTTCTTACTGCTTTCAGATACTGCCCGAATACACACATGTATGTCTGTACACTTACACATGCATTCATACTAACGCGCATATGGACACATACGTACACACATTATTACTTTGTGCTTGGACTGTTAATTCCCTTTTGTCTCTATGTGTCTAATAAATTATTTTTCACTTGTCTGTCATTGACCCCTGTTTATCAATATCCTTCTTTGTCTGATTAGCGTTATGTGCTGCTTTGGAGTAAACATATGGAGGGGGAGGAAAAAAATGGAATTAATATTGGTCAGTTGGTTTCTTTTCTGCCTTCCTTCATATTGCCTGTTGCTCTGCCCACCGAACCTTTCTCCTTTCCCAGGCTATTTTTGTGGTGTCAAATACTGCAGCAAGATTTTGTCATTTCTCTGGAATGTGTACTGCATTGTTGCTGTAATATTGTTGCTGCCATGTTTTCCAACTTCCATTTTAGACGTCTTTGCTAACACAAATTGGAGTAATTTATGAGGTGACTTACAAATAACTTTTTTTCTGTATTTTATTGTTATCACTTAATTACCACTTTGCAGACATGAATGGAGCAGCACCATCCAACTCCAGTCCTTTTTAACCTGCGAGTCACAGGGGACTCGTGGTGTTTCACTCCATGGTAAAAATGGTATCATTAGTTTTCATATTTGATTATCCAAGTGTAGGCTATTTTTCTAACATTGGAAGGCTCAGTGTTTGATTGTAGGCACACAGAAAACTAAGATATAAAGGATCAGCACAAAATTGGGCATTTTGAACCAGTGCTGCACCTTACATGGTTTATATTAATATAGTAATCCTGGGAGATATTAGAATATTCTGCCCTATGGCTCGGCACAGAACATTGTGGGGCTCTTGGTGATGAGCTGGCAGACACCGTCCCACTGGTGACTGGGAAGGGATGGAGCCTTCTGCCAGCTAAATTTTGTTCCCAGAAATTCCTGCCTCCCAGCTCTCACTGCCACTCCTCCAGCTGTCCCGCTCCTCCATCACGTCGCAGCAAATCCTCCACAAAGGAGCCAGTGGAGAAGCGACCTTTTATCCCAACTCCTCATGCTGCTTTTCTGTACCTCTCTGTGCCCCTTTGGGAGGAGTTACTGTGAAACCGTTCCTTGCGCACACTCCAGCTTTTCTTGCACCAATAGAAAGTACTGCATTGAGCTGCTTAAGCAATGCACCAGTCGTGGTTTACGTCTCCAGACACAATCCTTCTCAAAAGCCTATGACTGAAATGGTGTTTTATTGATTGCAGCTCTCTGATAGGAAAAAAAAAAAAAGTCAGAAATAGACTATGAATATCAATAAATGCAGTATGGGAATTGTGAACTGTTAGGGACATCAGGTTTACAGCAGATGTTTTTGTCCCGTTTAACAAGTCTGCACACAGCTGGCCTGGGAGCCCCACGGAGCTGAGTCAGCAAGCGAGCTTTGAGGGGCTGAGTCTTCTCTTCCCCTTCACCATCATCCATAGGAGCAAGCTTTAATGCTGGGAGAGGCAGCCTGAACTCGTGCTCAGCACCATAACAGAGAGTGTGGGGTGGCACTGCACGGGAGATGCTGAGGAGAGTGGTTGTGTTGGTAAATTTAAGATGCTGATTTCTTCCATCTGGGGAAAGGCTCCCATTTCTTTGTGAAAACAGCCCATGTGGTGAATATAGCTGGAGCTGCATTTCCAATAAGACGCCTGCCCTGCAGCTGTGAAACCTGCAGGTGCATAAATCTCTAGCATTTATGATAAAATCTGTGTCGTGGACATTTTCTTATCACAGCGGATCAGGGAGAGGAGAAGGAGGAAAGGCTGAGGAAAGGCTGCTGACAGATTCGAGCTGCTTGGAAACACTGGCCAGTATTTAAAGAAGGCATCCGAGTCCCGTTCTCCCTGGAGCTGGTAATAACTGTGCCTCTGGCTTCCATGGGAATAGGCTCAGGCTTTTGGCTGGCAAATGTTTGCATATAGCCCAAATCAAGTCATTAGTTGCCATGTATCCAACCTGTATTTTAAGGCCCTCCAGCAGAAAAGTCCATTTGCATATTTATCTCAGCCAGGAAGATGGTAATTAAGTCTGTGGCGTTGTACACAACCCCAAGGAAAGTCTGCGATTCAATAGTTCGTAAAGACTCCTGCTGATTTCAGTGGGGTTTGGAGCAGTCACAAACTCGGTGGGTGTTTAGTGGATCCCCAACAATCCTGTATTTGCAAGAATGATTAAATTAGCCCTTCAGATTATCAGTGCCTCTGTGGTGTGAAAATACCCGCTCCACCTTTTCAACTAGAGAAAAAAGCATCGCAAAAGGGGAGATGTTTGCTCTTTGATATGGCTGACTCCATACCGCTACACCTCGTACACGTACACCTAGTGCTTGCGCTTGACTTGGTTCCCAGCAACGCGGATCACCCCTGTCCACAGATGGGTGGGAGAGGAATGAGGTGGGCCTGGGTCCGAATAACGGACAAGGCTGTCAGCGCAGCGGGTCAGGGGAAATTATTGCGCCGGAGTAAAACACAAAGGCCTTCGGTTGCAGTTAAGACTATCTTGTTAAAAACAAACAAACAGCTGTAGCAGCAAGATACCTGAAAGCAAGATAATTCTTCCATGAGGGGAAAACATGTCTGTGGTAGGAAAAAGACATTTAGCAGAAGTGAAAATGTTTAACTATGTTTTATGGAGATAGGCCAAAACCAGTTCTTGCATCTAGAGTTTTACTTTGCTCTAAAGAGATATAACAATCCTTTGTGTAATTCAGAAAAAAAAAATAGTATAAGCTGAAATTTTAACTGCACCCATGATTGCAATTGGGATTTTTTTTCCAAAGATATGAATCACATCCATTCTTTTACTTATTTATTTACGTTTGTATTTTCACAGACAAATACTTCTCTGCTGTAAATCTCCAAAGTCCCTCTGATACCGGTGGAGGTGTATGCTGTCCAAGGCTGTCCCCTTCCACAGCACACTTGTGAAGATCCTGTCCTTCAGCAGCAGCCTCGTGCCCCACCAGGCCCTTAGCGTGTCTGGTCTGCTCGAACGGCAGCGTCTCCTATGCGGCTGGTAATTGTCTCATTTAGATAAAACCATGGCCAAAACAAGAAATATTGCCAAATATGGTAGCCATCTTAAAAGTAAATTGGAAATATCAAGCCTTCTGAAAGGTGGTACTACCTTCAGCCAAGGTTTAGGTGGTTCTACCTTCAGCCAAGATTCATGCACAGCCATGCCTACATCTTTCCCCAGCTCCCCTCACTCCCTAACTCCCAGATCGCCTTCACCATCTCAGGTGGGCTGTGCAGAGAAGAGGAGCTCTCATGGCACATCGCATGGCTGAATGAAAAGGGGAGGGGGAAAGAGACCTTGCAGAAAGAGAAGAAAGACTGACCCAGGGACAGCTAAGGGCGCCTGGAAGAGACAAAGACATTTGGGCCTAATTCAAAACCCATTGAAGTCAATGGAAACCGTTCAATGGCCCTTGGATCAGACCTCTGCAGCGAAATGAAATGGACAAATAATGCACGGGTTGGGAGACAAACAAATCGGGAAGTGGTGGAGGTAGATGGCACAGCTGTATAGAAAAAAAGTGGCCTGGCAGGAAGAAGAGGGTCTGGGCAGTTGAAAACTCAGATAGGGGTTGGCAGCTAGTAGCGCTGGAGCTTGGCAAATGACCTGAAAATGCTGAGACAGAGATTTGTTTGGTCGGTTTTTGTAGCGTGCAGTAGCAAACGAGGCCCAGAAATGCAGAAGAGAAAAGAGCGGCTGGCTGGCTGACAAGAAAGCAGAGTTAACGATTCCAGCCAAGGGAAGCCATCCCAGGGGATTTCCCTTCCCTCTGTCCACTTCTTGCTGGTTTTAGCCAGGAGTTAATTTTTGGCCTCTGAATAGCTTTCCCTAAAAATAATACATTCCAGGCAGGTCCTCGTGTAGCAAACTGTGAATGTGACCTGATGAATTCTCAAATGCTCAGCAAAACATGTAGGACTTTTTATTTTTTTTCAAAAAAAAAAATGCGTAATGGTTCGCCGTGCAACTGTTAAATCCAGATTGAATTCCAGTGCTAAACCAAACCAGCCTTAGTTTCTGTTTCCTCATCGCGATAGAAAATCCTTTGCCTAAGGTTTCTGGGAAATGGGAACATATAGGAAAAAAACCCCACAACAAACAGAAGTATGAATTTAATTACCAATACTATACTCCAACCTCAAAGGGGAATGAGAAAGATAATTGCTTAGGGTCTCTGAGTGGAATCCTGTCCCCATGGCCAAGACAACAACCAGTCTAGCCAGCATCTCAATGACAGGAGAGCAATGTGCAGCATGTTTTCTAGTGTCAGTGATTCTGCGTAGAGTCATAACAGGTAAGTGAAATGGTAATTAAAAATGGAAGGAAGCACTGGCCGGAGGTGAGAACAGGTGGCACAGGGGGGGACCTGTGTTTTGTTGGGTATAAAATGGCAAGATAAAAATATACAGCAGCAATAAAAGCCATGTCCTCATGGCGAATTTTTTTCAGAAAGCTCTGGATAGAGAAATAAGAATCTGAAAGGGAAAGGTGGAGGGCTTTTCTCCCCAAGCTGAGTAAAAAAGAACAAACAATTGAGGAAATGCAAACAGGTTGTTACGATAAAGCAAAAAAGTCCCGTGGGGAAACAGATTTCAAGTGGCAAATGTGCTTGCAAGGGATAAGTGTGAGCTTTTGAGAAGGAGCTGCTGCAACAAAGAGTGGAGGGTATGGTGCTCTCTGATAGAGGAGGGCTGCCGGGGATTCCTGGTGCCAGGAGCCTGCATGCACCACCACTGCTGACGGCCGTGCTGGGACAATATTGAGCCGCAGTCGGTGACAGCTGAGGGGACATCCCGCTTACTGTCAGAGCGATGGGTTGTTAGGCTCAGGGATGTGAGAGGGGAGGAAAAAATCTTACTTTGATTCATGCATGTCTCTAATGGTGGAGGTTAGAGGCAGCGTCTCTTAGAAGCTGAGGGGACACAGGCTGGAGGGTGACCTTAGCTGCAAACAGAAAACTGTGCTTGTTTGATTTTGGTAAATGGGCGCAGCATCATTAAAATATTTAATTGGTGTTACAGATGGGTATCTTGACAGAAATACATCCTCCTTTTAGCTTGGAAAGCCAAGGTTGACTGGGACTTGAAGTTTACCTAGAGGTTTACCTTTTCCTTATTAAAAAAAAAACAAAGGACAGGAAGCAACTTAACTTATTTAGAAAGCAGAGAGACTTGGAGTGCTGATACACCAGATGATATTTCTCTTTGACTAGGGGAGGAGAGACTCCCTTCTCCTGAGGTTACAATTCCTTGCTGCCAACCTGCAAGTGATCTTTCTTCCTTCATGCAAATAAAATGACAGAGATATACCTGAGGACTCTGCTCCTGGGTGCTTTCAGCTATTCCTCTTTTCTTAGATGTATTTGCTTTGGAGTTTTTGCCTGGTTTCCTGACAAATTGTGAACCTATTGTCTTATTTCGTCCAGATAAAATTATCGAAGGCAACTGCACGTTTTTGTGCCCCATAAAATGTCTTCTAGCAGGAGAATAGTGTTTTTTCATACCATGATAGCTGAGATCTTCTGAATCTGTTAGCAGATTATTTCTGTAGCAGCTTATTAATTAGTATTCCTACATTTGCATGTTACTGCTAAATTACTCTGCAAAACAAGGTTTGTAAGAAGGTGCACTTTATAGATACATAAACTGAAAATAGACTATTTTAGTATCATTCTATTAAAAATCTGAGCAGTTGGGAGGCAAAAATGCGTAGGAATCATTCCTCTCACAAATCATTTTCAGACTAGTTTTAAATTCTAAGATATCAGGGGAGAAAAATGTCTCCCTGTATGTTTGCAAAATACCTACTTCAGTGCAAACCGTATTTTGACAGAAGCCTTTGATCTCTATCAGAGTGCAAATGACTAAAAATTAAACATGAGGAAGAGCATAGGGGAAAAGTATTCCTCACAAGCTAGACAAGGGAGATCTTTTTCTTCTTCATTCAGAATGTAATTTTGAATTCTCCCTGATGTTAGGAGACAACGCGTTGCTTCTGATCCTGCTTTGTCTCCCTCTTCCTCGGTCATCTACAAGAGGAGATAGGCAGTACAAAGCAAATTAAGTGATGTCAAGTGGGGCTAAATCCTTGGACTCTCGGGCACCCACCCACCCGTGCACAGCAGCGATGGTGGGTGCCTGCGTGGGGCTGTGCCGGACCCTACGACCCTTGCATTGCAGGCAGGAACCAGCGTCCGTGGAGGGCTCCAGCAACTCATGAATGTATAAATAAAGCAGATTACAGACATCACAGGGAAAAGTAAAAACGGGCCTTTGATATCCAGGAAATAAACTGGGCTTAATCCACAACAGATTTAACACTTTGTGGCCATGAACAGTCTTTTGCTATAGCTGTACAACCATCTTAGCTTGTCATGTGTAAATCCCTCTTTTGATAGCGAGCTAATGAAAATATTGGTTTAATATTTTAATAACCCATACCTCCCTGCTGATGAGAAGACTGTGATGAGAATAAAAACAGTGTCACACAGGTGAAGGGTGGCAGGTAAACGCTTTATTGCCTGCCAGTGCCAGCCTCTACCCCAAATTTCAGAAGCACACTAATGACCTAATGTCCTGATTTACATTTAAATCTTTCAGACATTTGTATATATTCTTAGCTTGGAACAGTGCACACGATTCAAGCTTAGCCCGTTTGTATGTTTTGGCAGACTTGTAGTGTTAAATAGTAATTTTAAACTGTTCAATTAACACGTTTCTCCATTTTCTAAGAAATATGAACAAATGAGTAGTCCCATGAAGAGCAGAAGCCTGTGTTTATGCTGAGAGTTTTTATCTTCTAAACCTGCTCTATGGTGCCACAAAAATGTCACCATTTAACACATACAAATTTAGTGAGATTCACATATTTAAATATTAAGCACACACTTAATTTCCTTACTGGACACAGCTTGTCTCCTCCTTGCCAGCTGGAGGTCTTGCAGACCATGTTTTTTGGCTCCTCCATGTACAAGGCAACGTAGGGAAGGCGGAAAATCAAGACAGTCCCGTTAGCACAGGCTGTGTGGCCTCGCCGAGGAACAGGACACGCTGGCTTGGCAGAGTGCTGTGCGGAGGCACGGCTGCTAGCCCGGCACACCAGCTGGCTTTAGGTACCTCTGAATGTCCGTGCATGGGGTGTGGAGATGGCCCCTTAGATTTGTGTGACATAATTTGCCGTAGTCCTTCAATGGAAAATTAAGTACTGGTCACGATATTTTTGAAAACGCTGTACAAAATTAAAATATCATTGAAAATGCATATAACAGTAGCTTGTTGGGATCTATCTATATTATTATAGGTCTATCTTTATAGATTCAGCACTTTTGCTGTTTTTATTTCTAACGGAATATAAAAAATAATAACAGCTTTTTAGGTGTTAAATGCTGTTATTAGTGTCTGGCTCACAATGAGAGCTTCACAGGAGAATTTCTTCAGTTCCTCTTCAAATTGCTGCAACATTTCATGTCGCACAGTGGATTCGAACTAAATGGAAGTAACAGGGGCTAATGGGAGAATTCAGACCTCTCAGTCTCGGTAGGAAATAGCCGCAGCGAGGGGCCGGTTTGTGCCCTACATTCTGGTGTTGCTGTTCTCAACTACACTGCAACGGTTAAACTTTCTGGTGCGGGAGAGCGCAGGTACCTGTGCTCAGAGCACGGGGTGTAAAAGGAACTCTCTTGCTGATAGCCATCTGGAGATCACAGACTCCAGCTCACTCCAACTTATTTTTAGGCACCAAGCTTCCTAGTCTTTAAGGGCAAAGAGAGGGGAGTAAAAATAGGCCAATTAGTGTAATTTCTAAAAAAAATTCCTTAAAGATCTTGAGCAATTGCAAAGGTGACTTTAAAATTTAAGAGGAATGAAAAACAAATGGGCTGGGTAGGAAATTTGGGGCCTCTAAGAAGATCGCTTAGCCAATAAATTGCCTTTTTTATTTGAGTATCTTTGAAGTATTCTCCCTGGAGGGACTATCTGAAAGCTAGCTTTAGTTAGTAGCATTGGGTTGTTAATGGCTTCCGAATGTACCTTCCCTATTTTCTAATCTTACTGTAGCCTCTTACCTTCCCTCCTTGTTTTGTTACATCTTCACTCTGCCTTTGAAAAGCAAACTTAAAACTGTGAAAAGTTCTTTTCTGTAATTGCAAGGTGATATCTGACATTATTTCAGACTTGCCGTGGTCTGTTCCCGGTTTGTCACACAGACTCCCGTTAGCTCATCTGCAGTGATGTGAATTTTAGGAAAAGGTTTCAGTCCTGCTTGGAAATCTTTGTGTCATCAACTCGTTGGACATCTGGTTTCAATTTACCATATATCTGCCTGAGGGTACATATCACCCCCAGAGTAAATAATAATAATAATGTTAATAATAATAACAATATCTATAATATAGTAATAATAGATGTAAATGAAGTACACGTTCTTGAGTTTCCAATGCGGGAAAAAACAAATTAGAAAATGAATTGCCTGGAGGTTTAAATTTACATTGCACGGATGGTTTACATTTTAAGCAACATGAAAACAGACTGCCTTCAAGAAAGGCCATGAATATTTTGGGAAGATTTATTTAAACCAAAGATTTGGGGAAATGTTAAAACCAGATGAATTCTATACACAATAGAGTGCTAGATCAAGTAATTTGGTTCAGCATCAACTGTGGGTCTAATCATATGAGTAAAATCTATATTTAAAATCAGAAATGGGTAAGTGTCTACAATCTAATGGGGAAGTAAAATGTCTTCTGAAGGTTAAAGATGGGTGGTACTGCATGTTTGGGGGAATTTTTAGACTGTCTGGTATTCCCACTTGAGTCTGTTTTGTAGAAAGCAAAACATTTCAGGAAAAAATACTAATTTGAATAAAGCTCTTACCAGGAAGTAAGAGAGAGAGAGAAATTAGTGAAGACACCAGTAATCATTAAGTCATTCACATTTTATACTAATGAATCTTTTATTACAAAAAAAAAAAACAAAAAAGAGAAGCAGGGACAGCTCTACTACAGCCTCCACAAGAGTCTGTTGACTGCAGCTTTCACCGGCTGTCAGAAGAGCAGGTTCAAGCAGCTCCTCCAAAGCAGACACAATTGGAACTTGAACCTCCAGGTCTCATCTCCTGGGCCCTGACTACATGGCTGTTAAATATTCAGACATGTGTCCTCCTTCCTCTTGTTTTTCACAGAGAACTTCAAGAGGTCTCAAGGTCTCCTTCATGCAGACCATGATGCAGAAACCTTACAGGTAAAATTCCCAATTCACAGCAAGACAGAGAGCAGTAGAAACTGCAATAATAACTCTTCCCTCACCACAGGTCATTGGGAGTCACTGGGGGGTGGACAAGACGAAGGCTGGTAAGGAACAAATGCTTTTGGATGTCCCAGTTTAAGGTGGTTGAGCATTGCCTTAGAAGATGGTCAGGAAAATTAATAACTGGGGGGCATGAGGTTCTGCTTCTCAGAACAACTCTGCTGTGGGGCACAAGTTGGTTCATGACATGAGACCCTGAGTAGCACTGTGATTGTAGTATGAATGAGCATGACTTGGTTTTTATGCAGTTTACACCTAGATGTGTACGCATGTAAAAGAAAAAAAAATATTTACTGAAGGGAAAGTTTACAAAACAAAACAAACTCAGAATATACCTAAAGAAATGCTGACAGAACCATGGATAGTGTTCACATTTCACTGCCAAGTAAAATTACAGAGCAGGAAATCTACCAGGGAAAAAACAGTCAAAATCCAAGTTGCAGAAATCTATTCAAGCTAAAGAAAATACAATTTGAAAATTAAACTTATCCCAGGTGAGGCCAAGAAGGAGAGCATTCTGGAAGGTGGAAATATATGGTGGCATCTCTGAGTACTGCGGGAAAATGGGAAAAAGAAGTAACCTGATCCTGAAATAAATTATTTGAGTGTTTTAGAATAGAAGATCACTTTTGAAAACAAAAACATAAATAAATATAGATGAGAGATTAGAACCAGAGTAGCATTAATATCTACATTGCCGTGTTCCTATACATGTCATGAAGTCTAGACATCAACAGAGACAAAATACCTGAAAACAGGCTACCTGAACAACAATGCAAATAGGAAATGTCCTTGATCCAGTCAAATATTTGGTTGGCTTTGGGGAAATTAAGGTCAAACATTAATTCTCCAAGAAATGTTGCAAATGTCTTCTGGAAATGAAACATGAAGCAAATGTGCTCTAAGTGAATGTAGTACTTGGAGAGATAGCTAGTTATAATGGCTAGTTTAAATATGCAAAAACAAGCTACTAAAGTAATATTGGGCATCTTGAACTACTTTGTCTTCACAAAAAGCATAGGAGGAAATGAATGCAAATAAGCATGTTTTAATTCCTTTTATAAGAATACAGAGGTATCACTTGTAAAAATTAATTTATCTACTGTACTCTAGCTAAGGTTTTTGCAAAGTCTTAAACAAGAGGAAATGTGAGAAGACTGGTGGATCTCTCTTATATAGACTTTAAAAGAGATTCTTGACAAAGTTCATCAGAAGACCAAATTAAAGACACCTATAAGTCTGAATTACAATTTTGTGTGTAACTGGGACCTGTGGAGCAGACAGGGCCATGCAGGAGGTTTAAAGGTCCCAGTCTCACCATGGCACAGTTCTGGAATGAGACAACAGTTCTGGAGAAGGACTGGTGTTATTCACATAACGAAAACTGAAATTAGGCAGCCAGCCTGGCAGGGAGGTGTGTGAGTGCCTCTGGGTAGATCTCACAAAATGAGGAAATTGGACAGTATTCTGTCAGATGAAATTCCACTTATTTACAAATTCATTTACTCTAGAAGGTACAAATTAAACTATGTATCCACTCTTCTGGAATCTGGATTTCTTGTGAATTTCTGAAGGAAATGATTTAGGCATCACTGTAGACAGCTCAGTAAAGACATCTGCTCAAATTCAATATGTAGCAGCAGTCAAAATTGTAAATTAGATGTTAGGCTGCATTAAGAAGTGAATGGCTATAATACAGAAAATATGGTACCATTTATAAATCTGTGAAACAGATCTGGAGACTGAGAGCTTTCGGTTTGTTCTCTTGATCTCAAAGAAAGAAAAAGAATGAAAGAAAAACCAAAAGTCTCAGGTGGCAACAAGGGATCATAAGAGTTACAGTGAGGAAACATTTAAAATTCGAGTCTTTGGAAAAGAGGCTTTAATTTATAAAGAGGAAAAAACAAGCATGCAGGTAAAGGCAGAAACATATGCAGAAGTGGAAGCTCAAATGAAAATCAGATATTCTCATATTGCTCTTTTCTACAGAAGCGTTTATATGGTATTTGAAAGCAAGGCATTTCTAGTTTACAAATGCAAACTTTAATAGTTCTACCTTATATTAGAGGTTGGCTGACATGAGGTCTTGCATTACAAATAGTTTCGGTCATTCAGTGTTTGCAACAGGAGAGAATGTTTCAGGAAAACTTTGATTCTTCTCACTTTTAACACTTCACATTTCTAGGGACATCCACAAAAGGCTGATTTGTATAAGTTCAAAAACTCTCTTTAATTAAAAAGCCATCTTTGTGAATGCAAATGAATACATCAAAAACTCTCAGAAGTTCACACAACGAATAATTAATCTAGATTTCAAGGACTCTCTAACACTCTTACATCATGAATACCTCCATCATTCAAGAATGGGCATCCTTCTAGCAATTAAAATAAAAATTTAGAAGATAATTAGACACAATTCTCATCACAATATTTTACACAGGTATATGATTTTGAAATTAGGTCAAGGGAGGGAGGGAAAATGTAATTCATTACACAGGCTCCAAGAAGCAGAATTACCTCATCATAACTTCTAAGTAATCTGTTTTTCTAAGTTGTCATTGTAAGAAACCACCATTGTTAATAAATCAGGAAGCCAGGGAGGACCTTACAGTGTATGGAGAAACTGGGTGCAGTCTGACATCTCTATCAAAAAGCTGCCAACAAAATTGTTGAAAAGTTCATATGATACAAAATATGCAGATTACATTGTGTGTATATTGTGGTGATGGGCCATACATCGTCCAGAAAAAAATGATTTCTCCTTAAATGTCTTATTTGCACAACAGCAATTACAGAATAAACCTTGGATACGAAAGCAATTATGCCAAAATATATCAAAGTCCTTGCACTCTCTGAAATATTAGGGGAAGGGATAGATGTAATTTATTTTAATGGACCGGCAGAGGTAATAAAGAATAGCTTAATGTCATTCTTCACAGATTTAGATCTTTATGATAAGGTTTTTATGAAATGGGATATATAACCCAAATAAAATGAAACCAGATTTAATGAAATTGCCCATCAATAGCACTTTCACAAGTTTGGGGTTTTTCCTTCAGTCTGGGTTTATTTGTTCTTAAAACCATTTGCTGAAGTTCATATGGCCTTATAGTGGTGGCAATCGTAGCTACTGTAGCTGGATCATTCTCCGGGAGATCAAAAGTTATTTTCTATAACTGTGTCCTGGTTCCAGCTCAGATAGATTAATTTTTATTGAGCTGGGAGAGGAGCTGGTGGCACCTGTGGCTGGGGGACACGGCTGGGATAGGTAACTAATTAGCCAACAGCTGGGACAGGTTGCCCAAATGAGCCCCAGGGCTGTTCCATCCCATGTGACCTCAGGCTCAGTGTATAAAGTGGGGATGGTGCTAAGGGGCAGGGTTTGCTACTTGGGAGGGAGCTGGGCATCAGAATCCCCTGTGAGGTATTGTACTGTAACTTATGTGCTTAAGTATATTCTGTTATTGGTTTTGTTTTCCTTTCCTCTGTTATTCTCTTAAACTGTTTTTGTCTCAACCCATACATTTTGCCCTTTTTTCTTTCCTGATTCTCCTCTCTGTCCCACTGGGAGGGCAGGGTGAGTGAGCAAGCAACTGTGTGGTATTTTAGCTGCTGAGTGGAGCTAAACCATGACAAACTGATAGTATGATCAGGTGGAAGATAATATCCAGCAGCCCAGGTGGCTCTCATAAGTATTGATATCACAATTCTACTACTCATTTCATTGCTGTTTTGCTGTTTGGCCTTAGATCTGATGTGTCAGTTAGTTTTAAATAGGTGTAAGTTGTACCAAGAGCACAGAGTTTCTCACAACTTTAATTAATGCCTAAAAAGAGCTTGAAAAAAAAAAAAAAACCCTGATAAAGCCTGCTAAGATTTCTAGAAGACCAAAGTATTATAGTTTGAATAGTCTGAAGCTTTGACAATATTCCAAGCAAGGATGAATACACACAGATAACAAAGTTTTGTTTATTTTGGGGTATGTTTTATCAGAAAGAGTATTTAAATCTTAATTTTAGTGTTCAGAATTCTTAAATGTTTGAGACAAATATTTTTGTAGGTACATGATACACATTATAATCTGTGTATAAACATATATTTACTATATTCTGTCATTTTATCTATTAACATTCCATAAAAATTGGGGGAAAAAAGTTTATTTCCTATTCTGAAGGAAGTGTTTTAAAACTCTTCTTTATATTCCACTGCATGGTCATCCTGCTGAGTATTTAAGAGGTTTCAGCAGTAACTTGATAGGGTGCTTTTTGTATGAGCAGCTCAAAGATCAGTAAGGCAACCTAGTATGTGACAAGATGAATATTAAATCTGTTAGTGGCGAGTGTCTCATTTCCCAGGATTGCAGCAGGACTGTTTCTGATATTTCCTGAAAAATCTTTTAAAATCCCTGTTGTGATCTGGTCTTGATCTCAGTGAGGTCAATGGGAGGATTCCCAAGTGACTTACTGGAGCTGAGTCTCTGGTAGGGAAAAACCTCCAAAACCACACAGAAACCTGAAGAATCATTCTCCTTGGCTTCACTTTCGAAGCTGCATTTGCTAGCAAGCAGTTGCATTTATCAATCTGGAATTTTGCTGCAAGCTCTAGGCACATGTGTGGGTTGGTTTTAAGAACCCTTGCAAAGCCAAAGACACACTGCAACATCAAAAGTTTCTGAAGAAATGTGGCCAGATCACATTGGCACTAATAACCAACGAATTTCAGTGCAGCCTGGGTCCTCATACAACAACCTCTGTCTCAGCTCATGCTCCCAGAGACACCACCATTCCTGTGCCCCGCACCAGACCAAAAGGCTGTGTGAGCAGCCACGCAGGGTATGTGAAATCCCACAAACTCTTGTGTTGGAGTAGGTACCATGGGCAGAAGACCACACTGTCACACCTGCCACCAGGTCTCCCTAAGCCAGCTAGAGGGATGCCAGAGGTATCCCTGGCCCTTGTGCAGATTACCTTGAGGATAGCACGCAGACACTGAGGATGCCAGTATCTCCTTGACTCTCTCCTGTCTCTCAAGCCACACCCTCCACAGCCATCCCAGGGAGAACACTTGTAGAGCACACTTCACCTTATGTATTTCCAAGCACCTAGCAAAGTCCGGCTAATTAAACTCCTTAAACACCCCTCCTCACTAAACAAAACCACAACAAACACTTATAAGAAAAGTAAGCATCATTCCTTTTTTTTTAAGAACTAGTGCTATTCCCCCTAAAAAAAAGACTTTGCAGATTTGGAATTTTAGTATTTTTTCCTGCTTCTTATCAGTCTGCCCTTTGTCTCTGCTTTTTCTGAAGTGCCTTCTAACAGCTCCCTATCAAGTCAGAGACAAAAAGCTCACTTGACCTCTGTTCCTGAGCTTCTGCTGCTTACAGGGCAGCACACGCAGGCAAGCTGCCTTACAGCTGTGCAGGGATGAAGCTGGGTGGACCAGACACACCTGATTTCTGATAGGTGCTCATTTTATCTACTTCTGTTTTAGGACTTCTCTATTGAAGACCATTAATGTTAAGGAGAATAACTTTAGAAAAGCACTGGGTGTCACATGGGGCACACGGTAAAACCTCTTGTTCAGGACCCAGCAGGCATCCAAGCTGTTAGGCTGTATGAGCAGAGAGATTGAAACAAATTCAAGTTAAGTGTCTGGGAGTAATAATTGTCCCATACTTAAAACAGTTAATATAGGTAGCAGCAAAGCTCTTTTATGGAATCAAACAGCTGAAAAAACAGCAATCTCCATCCCAAACACAGTCACGTTTTATGACCCGAAGGAGCAGCAAGCACTGGAGGGGATTTCACTGACATAGTTCACGAGCACTTCTGTGTCTGTATGAGATGAAGGAAATACCAGAGCAGCTGGAGAAGAGGAAAACAGCAGACTCAGAAGCATGTTAGTGTCCAGAGAACAAGCCAACAGAGGGAGTGTTTAGGACCAGCGCTGGCTCAATGAGGTGATGAAGAAGTTGTTGTTGGCTAGACAAAATGTTATTGAAGCCTGAGGTGTAACAGCTGTCCTTCATTTCAGATAGCCATAAAGAAGCAGTTACAGTCACTTATGAAACTATAGCAGGCTCCAAATCAAACCCAAGAAATATGTCATCACCCAGAAAGCAAAGGCAAGTGCCTGGCCATTCAGGAAAGTGAGTTGTGGAGATGTAAAGGTTTGCTAGGACAAGGAGAGGGAAGCAGAGGACACACAGAGGTGGAGCAGAAGTCAGGCAGAAAGTGGAGAAAGAGTGAGCGAGATTATTTGTCAGAGATGTGGGCTCAAGGTGTAGGCTGAGGAAATATCTCAGTTTTATTTCTTTGTGTTCAGGAAAATTAGACTTTATCAGCCTTCAAAAGTATCCAAATTTGTATGGAAGATGCTTCCAGTGCATTCAGTTTTTCCTTCTCTCTAGAAAAATCCAACTTTTTTTTTTTAGCCAGCTGCCTGAATCCAAAGGAGGAACCATTTGTGTTATTCAGAGAAACCTGGCTGTGTGTTTGTGTTTTCTCTTGCTGTTGACCCTAATAAGGCACCACTCTGACACCAGACACAGCAAATGCAGAAATATAAATTGGCATGATTCTCGCTCTGGCATATTATAGAAGAACCACAAAGACCCACAGTAAACTTAGAGACCCACAAATAGTTCTTTCACATCTTTAAAATCTTCCCTCTAGTTGAGAAACACAAACCTGAGGAATCTGTAGAAAGATTCCAGTGAAGTCTGTTGCTGATTAACAGCAGCAAGCAGTATGCTTCAAAAGAAAATTATAAAAAAGTCTGTATCTAGATCTTCCCCAAGAGATTGTAGTCTTCTGGGTATAGAGACAGACGAAAAACCTGCAGAAGACATCGCAGAAATTAAAATCTGCTCCATGTTGCTCCCAAGTGCTTTGCTTCAGCATCTCAACCAGTGGCACAGAAGACTTCATGATCAAAAACTTTAGATATCTTCCTTTAATTTCTCCTAGAAGTCTGAGTAAGTTTGCTGGGAAAGTTTGAATTAAGTTCTGCGGGATTTGGATCAGGCACTCCTGGAAGGGCTGAGGAAAGGATCTTGGCGGTTTCAGTGTATGAGCACTAGGATGGTAGTCAGAACAGCCAGGAAATGAAATGGGGTAATGATGCACCTAATAACTTACTGAAAATTCTGCAATAGGGAATAGAGCCAAAATCTCCGTAGAGATGTGAGTCTTTATTTCAAAACAGCACAAGAAGCCTCTTGGCAAACTTCCCACATGCAAGGTGTGCAGCTGAAAGCATTATTTCCAAACAATTCCATTCCAGAGGTACAGATTGAATGGAGATTATCACAGCTACCCCCAGGGCATGACTAACCAGGACTGGTGAGGTAGATCAAGCTGGTGAATTGCTCTAAAGACTGACATTTCAATAGCATATTGTGTGATAAGGGCCAGATCCTCAGCTGGCGTTGGCAAGGACAACTCTGGGGACGTCAATGGAGTTGCATCATTTTATGCCAGGGGAGAATCTGGCCTGTGGTATGCATGCAGAGATAATTCATAGTTTAATACCAGGTAACGCAAGGCACTGTCAGAAAGACTTTAAACTAATACACTGCGATAATCTAATCTTGTTGTCTCAAATACAAACCACTTCTTCAACCTCAGATTAAGTCAGTATGGGCTACATCTTCCCAGTCCTTTAAGAGGAAAAATCCCATCTGGTTGTAATGTGAGGGTCACATGGAAAGAACAAAAGTCTCTCGATATATATGATTTTTTTTTTCTATTCCAGAAGTTTTGGGAAATGACTCTACTGTCAAGAACTATTTGTAAGAAAGGTATAATGAGGAGATATGAAGAAATAGTGATTATGCCTCAGTTCAGTAAGCTTAAGTGGTTCACAAAATAGGGTAGAATTTTTGCCAGAATATTGCTATTGTTCGGCCTCTAATACATTCTAATACTCCTTCATTCACTTTTTCATTTTAAGGCTTTTGTGTAAGCTTGGAAGTCAATGCAACAAGTCAGTCTGTATCTATTTGGGACAAACCAGAATCCCAGGATATTTGGCCTCTACCTTTTGTGTGATCCTACATTGCACAAGAATCTGTCCTCCCTACTTCAGTAACTAAAATTTTGGGGCGACTGTCACATCTTAATAGCTTTCTCATGTTATAGTCAGATAGTGGAAAGTTATTTTTCCTTATCACTCAGAGTCTTTTTTCAGTTCGTTGTTTCTGTTTTGAAGACATCTAGAACAGATTATTGCAATATATTACTTCAAGCTCTTTCTGATAAGTGCCCAAATGAGCTAGATAATAGCCTAAAATTAGTAAAAGATGTCTGGAAAAGGAGTAAAATAAGTGGCTCTTCAGGTGGTTAATACAAAATAATGGAGTTGCAGGGCAACACGTAGGTTTTGCTTAGACAGTAGGAAAAAAATTTTTGAATATTTATTTAAGTTTAACATAATCTAAAAGTCACTCCTCTTTTACCCTGGACTTACCTATAACCAAATTTGTAAAAATTCAAAGCAACTGTGTATGACAATGTCTGTTGATAAGACTTTTAGACAGATGTCATATTCCACCGAAGCTAATGAGTGCCCTTTGCTTGATCTCATTTGGCTTTGGGATGCTCCACTTACCTTTTAATCAAAATCTTGTGCTCATAATTGAGTTGTCTTGGTATTGGAAACATTAAAGGTGTGTCAAGACACTCTCTTACTAATCCAGGAAGGGACAGTCTTTTCTGAATCCCAGAGACACTTTATGGTTTATGGGACATGACTTTACTCTAGGTGTCATCTTTTAAATAGCAAGTACAATTAAGGTCTGGCCATTTGTGATTATAAAAGATCATTAATTTCATTAAGAACTGAGGTGCTCAATTCCCTTGCATCTAATTGAATTGTGCTTAAGTTACATTTCTTTGTTTTTCTATTATTTCCTACAAAAGAGTGATTTAGTCTGATATTTAAACTGTAGATTAAACAATGGGGCATAGTAGCCATAAAATGGACAAACCCTTAGACTCACGTACACATCTTGTACAGTACTTGATTTATAAAAGTTTATTTGCAATCCCTTATTTGTTTCTCTGTGATTATACTGGCTTAATCGTATACCACATGATACAGGATATATAATGTATAAGTATATACATCCCTATATAGGTAACATAATTCACCATATATTCATCATTCATCAAGAACAAGACAAGATGTCTACAGTGGGTCCAGTCTTTGTTACTCATGTTGATAGGTGCATCCATTTTGTTCTTTGAAACATCCAGATAAGGAACATATAAACTGAAACAGATAGATTCTAAGTTAAGGGACAAGCTATCAAAATATTTCTCAGCAAATATCCATGAATCTCTAAGAAATAAATAAAATCCTTCATAAATAAACAGTAATTACAAATAACAATTTTTTACATAATATTTTGGCTTTTTCAGTCACAACAAAAAACATTTTTAGGCACAAGAAAAAACCATTGTGAAGGATTTTTTAAAATAATGGACTACTACTTCTAGGAAGTAACGCTTACTCAAATTTGTTCTGTTTTTGAACTTGTAACCTTTGTAGCAATGAATGCAGTGATATATAACAGACTGATGCAGCAACCCTAACTCATGTGAGTCAAAGAGACTACTTACATGAGTCAAGACTGCTCGTTCAGGCCCTTAGTGCCTCAATTTAGTAACCTGAGGAGAATGTCCTTTATATTCCATCTAGGGAAATGTAGAGTATGTGCAGGTGTGCTCTTCCAGGATGAAAAAAGCAGTAAATTACTCCGACAAGATAAAGCCAGAGATAAAATTGTGAGTTCTCTTCTGATTTGTGTAGTCATTGGATATCTTAATTTTATCATGGATAGAGTTGACTATGTAAGCATACGCTGGTTTTAATTGCGGGTTAGCTGATTGTACTGTCTCTGACTTTGACATTTTTAAAAAAATGGAAGACAAATGTATACAATTATCTGCAGAATTAGTAAAAAGATTTAGACTTGAGGTTGAATTCTGGCTTATGTGTTGAGATCATTTTTTTATATGGTTACCAAGATCTTTCCTGTATTTAGAGTGACTAAATCACTACAATCAATTTGTCATACAAATTTTGAACATCTTCCTCAATACAGACTGTAAGGAATCAAGAGAAGTTTTGATTTAATAACTGAAAAAAAGACAGTGTACAAAGGATTTGTCATAGGATTTCTTCCTGTTTGAAGAAATGCCTATAAAAACAGCCTTTAATACCTTTAATATACAAGTACATTGAATTTCATGTAAATCATGGTGAAGTGTGCCAATTTACTGATGTAGAGGAGTAAAATTACATGTATTAGTGGATAGTTGAGTAGGATATACCCAACCTTCCACCATGATAGTCTGAAGCACATTTGTAACAGTACCCTTTTCTACTCAAGGGGAAAAACTTATTTCCTTCAGTTATTTTCATGCAAAAAGGAATCCACTACAACACATTTTGAGAAGACAATTTAGGGTCCGGCAGATGGCATGGTGCTCATAGTAAATCTGGCACATAATAACACTGAGATCATTACTGCAAGTAAATCTCTCCATTGAAACTGGAAGCTGGAGAATCTTTTCTCAGATACTACAAGCCAAGTAAGGAGCAAGGAGAAGTCAACCATAGGAAGGCGACTTGGGTGATCATGGGTGTTTGCACACCCATAATTGTAAACAAATATCTGTTTTACTTCAAATGCCTGCAACCAAGACTGGAGATGGTTATTATAAAAGACAGATCTTAGAAAGTGGACTGTGACATGCCTGTTTACAGTATTAATAAACAGGTTTTATTTTACCTTGTTCATTTTCCTAGGCTATATCATGAATCCCTTAACTGGCTGTCATGATGAGTGACTTTCAGTAGCTGTCTGTCTGATTTCAGCAAGTCTAATACTTGGTGCAATTCACATACTGGTCAGGCAACTGCTTCTCCAGTGTATGACTCTGTTGCCATGTGGTTGCAATACCTCTCCTATTTTATTTTTCTCAAAACAATTAATATGCTTCCAGATATCTCACTAATTGTACTCCTGTAGATCTTCAGGATCAGATTCCTGTTAGACTTCACATAAAATGTCATATTCTTCAAATATTCCACTTCCATGCCTGTTTGGATTGTGTTGGTACTCTGGTAGTATTCATAAGCAAATATGATTGTAATTTAGACCTCCTTTCGTTGTTGATGCATGAGAGATTTACAAGCATTAATAGGAGTTAGGATGTAAATCCCTTGCTCAACAATAGCAGAGAATAACCCCCTTCATATAGATTCTGATGACCTATGAACTAAGGGTCAAGTGGGCCACACTACGAATTATCTGACAGCAACAGATGCCAAAGTCTTGGGTGGAGAAAAAAATAACAAAAAAACCTCAGGACTGCGAAATGCCCAGTGCATTTTCACAAAGAAAAGGCCACAGCAGCTATGCTTATAACTTCCTGTATCAGCCAGTGACAGAGCTGCAAAGCATAAAGAAGCAAAACAAAGATTCCTTCTTGCCTGGCAGCAAACTTCCCTCTTTCTCCAAAAATATACAAAAGCAGCTCCAAAATAAATAGTCATCACAATTAATTACCTACACAAACTGAGGGCTGCACAATAAATCTTTAATATTTTCAACTGCATTTTCAGTATAAGGGAATATTTGAAGAGCCAAGCAACAGAATCCACAAGCTATGTCAATGCTGCAAATAAACTATGTTTTCATAACTGAGATAATAGGATTAATTCTCCATCCTTTTGCCTCAAGTTTTATACCTGTCTAACTCCATTGATTTCAATAGGGGTTTAATCTACACCACATCAGGTCTATATCAGTCCTACATCAGTTGTAAACTGGTCTACACCAGTTGTAAGTTAGAGGAGAATCACACCCAGTGTAATAGTTCACAGGCCTTATGGCCTGTTTTCACATCTGCCTTCGTACTTTAGTTTGAAACCTCATGTTATTACTTTTGGCTGTTGTAGGTTTTTTCTGTTGCCCCACAGGTGTACAAGGTCCTCTCCATGCAGGGAAGAGATACAGGTCTGAACCATGGCACTGCAGGCCACTTTGGCTTTTATTTTCTAACCTCATTAAAAGCATTTTCATTTTTTTGAACCAGATGCTGGTTTTGCCCAGAGTGGTCAGCATCCTAAATCCTGCAAAGATTGTCACACTTGTGAAACGTTGCTGATGAGCTATCAGTGGGCACAATACTTGACAGTAAAGAAAGTGCAATAAAAGTCCTGGTAGAATTTGGGCTGTGTTAGGACAAGGTTGTAAAGGAAGAGAAGAAAAGCATAGGCATCATTTCCAAAATAGATTTTACATATGAGCACCTCCACTGGGGTGAGGAATGTCCCCAGAATCTGCATTTTACTCAATGTAACAGGAGCCGTTTTGAATTTTAATTTGGTGAAATGACTTTGTATAAGCTGGTTGGACCGGGCCCATGGTTATCAGATTCATCAGTTCACAGTGATGATGCCTCAAACAGAGCATAAAGAACTGCAGTATTTGTATCTATTCCATAATTTGTTGAAAGATTGAATATTAATGAAAATAAGTGCAGCATGAGAAGATATCGAAAAGATGCGAGGGGTCGCTGCTTCTCATGTGTTTGAAGGTAATTCATTTGGCAAAAACTGTCTGTGAAATTGCAGATGGCAAAGGAGAGTCTAGTTTGTGAGGCACCAGCTGAACACTAAAACTCAGTAGCCTTTGTTATTTCTGTCTAAATTGTTTTCTTTCTACTTGCAAACCCCTGTGCAGGGAGTTTGAACAATACGACCCCACTTAGATGTCCCTTCCTCTCAAACTCCAAGTCCGCAGTTCTGTTATTAACTCAGGTTTGGTTTTGAGACTGTTTTGTCAACCCCAAAACAAACACCTTTGTTTCACGCTAGGTTTAATGCAACATTAATTAAAAGATCATAATCATTGCTCCCCTTTTCCCATGGAACCCGTAGACAAGAAGAGGCGATCTGTGCCTGCCCTTTGTGTGATTTATGCAGGTAACTGAGGGCATACCTATCTTGCCTGGGTATTGCTTAGAATCACAGTTCATCAGCTTGGATTATGCGCACGGTGGAGCCATGAGTCTGGGATGGGGCAGAGGTATAAACTGATGGGCAGAATGCACAGTAGGGGATAACGGGGGGAAAAACAACAAGGATACAGGAGCAAACACTGCATGATGGAAAATCCTTCATGAGATTTTAAAGAGAAAATGAGTGCATCTCATTAAATCTGTTTGCAGACATCTATACAACAACTGAAGATGTCATCTTCCATTTCATTTTAGCCCTTTTGTTCTTGAGGCTGCCATCAACCTTGTTTTCCCTGCAGACACTCTTGAAAACAAGATGCTAGATCTCGAGGGGCTTTGTTTTAGAACAAAATTTACAAATAAATGAAGGACTGTGAAATACTTCAGTGGAAGGGAAGTCATTAAATTACAGCAGCTCTGACCTGCTACTGTTTCTTGGTTTTGTTCAGAGATTAGTGGCAGGGGAAGCTGGAAATGATTCTGTGCAGTCATTATATTTCATGCAAGATAACATGCATTTAAAATTATGCCATCATCTTTCTTGAACTAATGTGGGGTTAATTGAAAGGCCCATTTTTTTCTTCTGTCTTTAAAAGGGATGTATAAAGATCTGCACTGGGTTCACAGTGTTACTGGAAACTTGAATGGCAGATTTCACTTTTCAGAGTTCATAAGTCCTGTGGTTGCCCTGAAAAATATGCTGGTAGCCCATGTTGTATGTGCATCAATAGCAGGTTTTTATGTGACAGAAACAGGTCTTCAGGCTGGAAGAGTCCTTACAAAGGTGTTTCATATGTTGTACATATTTACAGACACTGTGGAGAACACAGCAGGAGCAGCTAGTGAATCGCCATCAGTTTTCTGTGCAATGATACGATGTTCAAAAACTGCTGGCTGTGTTCACTTAGCCAATTTTGGTACAACTTGAAATGATATTGCTTCCATATAGTTTGGCAGAAACAGTCATTCAGTTGTGCAGACTTTATTGTATTTGACTCTTCGAGGGTTTTATGGAAAGAAGAGTGTGAACATGACTTTCATTTTGTCTTTATTTTCAAGGAAGGAAACAAATCTCAAATTATTAAAACTATATAAAAGTCCCTCACCAGAGCAAACCCATTGGAATTTGAAATGATCTGTAAAAACACTCCTGTTTTGAACAACTGGAAGAGTTCCAGGTATTACACGTATGTCTCGTCTGACACAAACACTTGTTTTCGGAGGAAGAATATCCACTGACTTCCGTAGAATTTGAACCAAATCTAATATTCAGTACAGTACACACAGCAGCAGCAATATACGTCAGGATCCTGTGCATTTTCAGTGACCTATGAACTTTACATTGGCAATGGAGACTAAAAAAAGTGGACAGCAAAGAATACACCAGTCAGTACCAGTTTATTGGAATACTTGCTAGAAATGAGCCAATCTGCTATTATCTTCTAAATACATGTATATGTGTATGAATACAAATATGTAAGAATGTATATTTATGTATTGACTGCATACACATGTATATAAATGCGTAAATATGTATTTATATGAAAGCAGACACATGTGGAAATTATATATATTGAAAGTAACCTGTATAGCATTTAGAACTAAGAAGAATCTAGGCAAAAGAAATCTGCTATGTCCAAGGAAGATATAAAAAGAACAGGAGAAAAGGTTCTGTCTCTACACTAGCAGGAAAAAAAAAATCATAAATGTATTTTAAAAAGAAAATAGGAGATTTGGAGGGGAAGCCAGGCCAAATTCTATTGATTTGGTTCTTTTATTGAAAGACAGAGCAGCTCCCTTAAGTTTGGCTAAGAATAAAATTGAGTACTTTAATAGCAGTTCAGGCCATGAATGGAAACCATTTCTTTTAAAATAAAAGAAAAAAAAAAAAAGGATTGTAGAGGTAAAATTACTAGAACGTGAAGTCACATATTGGAATGAATCTCTAGGAGATTTGATTCTCATTAGCCCTGAAAACCAAAGAGGCAGAGTGGACTTGCTGACTTACAATTAGCCCTTTTCTGGCCAAAGGTCCTCCACAGTACGCACCGAGGTCAGAAGCCAACAATGGCCTCCTTTGCAAGGACAGGTAAGAGGCAGAGTACATTTAACTGATCCAGACTCTCCATCGCCACCTCTCACAGAGCTGTTTCCTCTCTCTGCAAGGAGCCAAGTGGTGCTGGAAAGCAGGACTGAGAAGATAACCCAAGGCTGCAGCACTGATAGACATCCAGGTCTTTCCCTAAAGGTACACTGGTCTACCTTCTCGTGTTCCGTAACGCATTTGTGCATGACTAGAGAGTTATGGCAGATATCGTATGCACTCCTGTGCCTTACACATACTGCCAGTATAGGCTGGGACTATTTACTGTCCCTTGCATACAGGTGAATATCAACTGTGACTTGGCAAGCACATGCTAACGTCCTAAGGCTCTGCAAACTGAAAATCTGATCCGCTTCTTTCATCTGATGTTAGTGAGAGCTTGATTTAGGTCTCCTTTAACACGCTCAGACCTTGCCTTTTTAAAAATACCATGCACGTAATTCAACAAACAGCCAACCTTGAAAGGATATCCTTCTGGAAATTTAAGAAACATTTTAAGGTTGAAAATATATTTTAAATAATCTCTCGAACATCATTATATACACATAGTGTCCAATAACAGTAAGTAGTGCATGTACCTGAAAGTGTCAGACCCACTTAAAACACTTCAAATGATGATTAATTTTGCTCATATTTGTAACATTTCTTTTTGCAGCTTTGACATTTCGTAAGATAAAGTAGAAGGTGTTTATTGTTTAGTGAGTCGTGTTAAACAGATTAAAATGTGAAGTAAAGGCTTACATCCTTTCATGTCACATAGATTCAGTTCAGATTGTTTTAGATCCTGTACACTTAAATCTGCTATACATACAGAAAAATATGTATGTTTATAGAGAAACAAAACTTTCTGCCAGTGAAAAGTCTGCCAGAAACAAGTCAGTTCAGGCAAAGATGCATGTGCATACTTTGCCTAGGAGAAATATTCTTGTCACATAAAAATCCCACCATTAATCAAAAATCACATTATAGCTTCTGGAATGAAGTTTCCTTTACTACTCTTTAATAATAAGCCTAAGATAAGATAAAATTGGTAATTGTACCTTCTCTTCTGATAGAAGATAATACTAAAGTGGTATAGAAATTTGAGTTACAAGAATATATTCACCCTGCTAATGGGCTTCCATTATGTAGTCTTTACTGATTTATTCATTACACATTTTCTCCACATATAGAAAAATTTAATTGAAAGTAACTTATTACATTGTTACAAAATGTTAACTAGAAAGTTTTCTTTAATCAAATGATCATTAATGCTAGGGGAGCTAGTTTGTTTCAATAATGCATTTATCAGGAGCAAGAATAACACAGGCATTGCCAACAATAGTTTTACAGGGCTGTTTATTATGTGAAGGCTTTCAGGGACTAATCGTACACCATTGCAGCTTACTGGGAGAGCATAATACTTTATTTACACCTATGACTTTTCTTAATCAAAGTTTTAATGACATACAAAATGCAAGCGAGGTCTGTAATATGGTGACTTATCAAAGGAATTACATTGCCAGGGATGGTAAGAGTTTGTAAAGTCAGATTCTGCCATGTGCGTGTCCCATGGAAGCGGATGGAAGAGAAGTGCTCACACCGTCTGAGGCAGAAAAGCAGTTTAGCATCATGTTCTCCAGCAAAAAAAAAAGCAAGAGAGAGGAAAGTATTCTTGAAGCTGTAGCTGTATCTAAGTCACTTTGCGTATTTTGCATTCCCTGAAGGTGAGTTTTAATACCTCTCTGGTATTATCATATCTCCTAGCAATAACGTCACCCCTACCCTTGGGAGAATGAGGGCTCTGTTTTAATGGGACCAGTATCCCATTTTCTTAGGTCCTAAACAAACAGGGAAAAAAAAAAAAAAAAGAAATATTGTCCACTAAATAGGTATAAGACAAGGCACAAGAGATACTCACAGGTGGAAACACTACAGCAAAGGGAAATTTCCAGGCAGGCAGTGATGTAAATTCACACAGCAGACATTCCAATCCTGTTGTATGAGGTGTTTTTTCGAAAAAAATTTTAGCTATTAACTGGTTATCAAATTTATCAAAAAGCATGTAGGATAGTCCCACTGCAGACCAGATTTAATTCTCTCCAGCCAGTCCACCACTCAATAGCTCCCACGGCTGCCACTGAGCATCTAAGGAAGATAAGTACAGACCTGTGCCCTTGCGTAGCTGCTATGGACTGACACAAGCAGCCTCTCTGTAGGGTAGATCCAGGCACCCTCCTTGGGTTTTTAAGACATGTTTGCAAATATTTCCTGTGTTTAACAATAACCATAACTACGCTGTAAACATCTTTCTCATTTCTGATGGCACACTACTCAAGGACTGTAGAAAACTGAGTCATTAGGTACTTTTATAAACTCTGTGGCTGGCAGAACCTAAATCTGACTCACTCAACTGGCAGTGTTTGTTTCCACAGTAAATTTGGTGAAAATCACAGAACCATGGAGCAGCTACTGGAAGTCTGAAAAAATACCTTGGGCAATCAAGGCACACAAATAAATGAGAAAAATGTTTGCTGTGTAGGTCAACGTCTCTGAACTTACATTACTTTAAAATAAAGTTAGACCTCATGCCCTTGTTACTTCACATCAACCTGGAGATGAAGACACAGCTGCCTTTTACTGTCTGTTAACCATTCTGGGACCACATAAACAGTGATTTGAGATATATGAATGATGTAATGCAGAAACATGCATTGAATTCTCCAAGTAATTTACCACAGTCTAAGAAACAGTCACTCTGGGTCACTTCCAGTTTGAGTTGTAGCTGAGTGGATGTTCATTGATGGTGCCAAAGTCCCACGCAAACCTTACAAAATGGTCTTTCACTGTTATGTGAATTAAGTGGTACCTGGGTGCCTTTCATCACTATGGTGTGGTGCTGTAGAATCATAGAATAGTTTGGGTTGGAAGTGACCTTTAAAGGCCATCTACTCCAACTGCCCTGCAAGAAGCAGGGACATCTCCAACCAGATCAGGTTGCTCAGAGCCCCATCCAACCTGAGCTTGAATGTTTCCAGGGATGGAGCATCCACCACCTCTCTGGGCAACCTGGGCCAGTGTTTCACCATTCCCAGCATCATCTGCAGCCATAAGGAGCCATTAGGACGAGAGGTAATGGTTTTAAAATAGAGGGGGGTAGATTTAGATTAGAAATTAGGAAAAAATTTTTTACTATGCGAGTTATAGAACACTGGAACAGGTTGCCCAGAAAGGTGGTGGAGGCCCCATCTCTGGAAACGTTCAAGGCCAGGCTGGATGAGGCTCTGAGCAACCTGACCTAGTCAGGGATGTCCCTGCTCCTTGCAGGGGGGTTGGACTAAATGACCTTTGAAGGTCCCTTCCAACCCTAACCATTCTATGATTCTATCACCCTTTGGTAGTTGGAGTTTTGGCCTCCCATTTCTTGGTGTGTTTTACAACATTTCCACTGCACTCTGAGATGAGGGAATTAGTCTGATAGCAACACAGAAGTGCAGTGTAGAAGACCCCCCAAACAACACAGGATTTGGTAGCCTCATTAACCTGCCTCTTCCTAACCCCAAGGAAATGTCAGCAACCTTAGGAAGGGTTTATAAAAACTGTGTCAACACTAACTGGTTACTTACTTCATTTTCCTTAATTTGATGGCTTCCGCCATGACTTTCTTGCAGTAAACAAACCTGAATGGTGGTTATTTCTGAAGCTGCTCATACTCTGTCTGACTTGGCCTCTAGCCTGGAGCTCCACTTTGCAACCAGCCCAAGGAGTTACATAAGAAAACCACACATGCTCGGTGATATTACTCAATATCTGCGGAGGGTTATAATCGTTTAAAGGAGCCAAATTCAGAACTGATGAGTAAGCGCCGTTTAGGAGGCAAAGCCTTGCCCTAAGTTACACCCATGTGAAGCCAGCGACTCGAGCTGTTTGCAAGTTGCGTTTATAATGGTGCCCCTTCAGAGCAGGAGTTAGCCCAGGGAGGCCAAGCTGGAATAACTTAAAACTCTTTCCAACCCCTTAAAGCCAAATTCTTCCTTGTCTTAGACCTCCGCTGATGTCAATAGACATGTTGAGACTGTAAATCAGGCCAGAAGTTGGCCCTTGTTTGGTCCAATTACCCCATAATAAACTCCCGGAGGAATAGTGTACTGATGTGTAATTTGCATCCTTTCTCCTCTGAAATGGTATATTTATGTTTATAGATTGAGTTAGCAGTTCTGAGGGAGGGGAAAGGCTGCCTGAATCATTTACAAATGGGAAAATCCATATATTTGAAACGTGGTATGAAATATTTGCTTTGGGACTGTAACCTTGTATACTAAGCGGCTGTCTAGAGTAAATATTTACAGCCAAGTTGCAACAAGTTCTTAGAATATGTGATTTTCTGAGTGGAAGCACTGACACATAAGGGTGCGACTTTCCCCCAGCAGAACACAGAGTTAATTGTAGGTTTTTGTAAAGATTATCAAGTATAATCTTGACATTAAGTTTTAAATGTTCAATAACCACTTTTAACCGTGTATCAAGCAGCTGTTTTTGTGTCTGACTCCCAAGTTCTTAAGCAGACAACTGTTTTCCTTTTAGTGACTCTGTCAGGCTTAACTTGGGATTAATTTGACTGCAGGTGTCAGATAAGCACAGTATTTTAGCAGCACTACCGAGAACCATGTGGGCAAAACGCAGAAGCATGAAGGCACGTTGGTCAAAACTTTGAAAGATTGATGGAAGTGAGTTATGCTGCTTAAATATCTTTGTCCAAAAAAGCTCAACTTGCAAGTGGGGTGGAAGGTATGCTGCAGCTATTATTTTGCCATGTTCCCTGTTAACATAGGTAACTGGGCAGACTTTTTTTTAATCGCAATTTCTCTGTCGACATAAAATCTAGCAAGCAACCTTCATAAATCATGCCATGACAGCTCGTGCGGTTGGGCAGTGCTAAACACAACTGGACTCTTCTTTTTAAGCCTTCGCTTCTTAGGTCGCCTGCGTCAGCAGAGCTCTTCAACAAACATCTGCAGTTCATCTTATCGTTTGAAGAAATATATGAGTTTCTCCATTGGTGTGGTTTTTTTAGCTTCAGCTTCTTGATTTGTTTGAACACCATCTGCTACATATAAAATTCAGGGAATTTGTGAAATGCGCATGCAGTGAGAAAATTTTAATTGTGTTAACCTTTCTTTTTTTGATCAAGTTAACTTTTTGTATCCATCATCTCCTGAGAGCTTAAGTAAAGAAAACAGGCGTATCTAATGTACTACCCAGTTATTTTCTGTAAGGTCTTCCATCTCTATAATACAAAACCAGAGTCTATTCCTTGCAGTATTTAAGAGTTATTGTAATAGTTTGAGTTACGCATCCAAAAATAGTTAGCAGTAGTAATCTCTTTTACACATTTCGCTCTCATCTTCTCGCTCGGCGCCTATGTGTGCATCATTTGCATCAAAACAGAAAAAAAAAAATTTTTTTTTTGCTTGTTCCTAGAATTAATGGTAACTTTGTGGAGGGCTCCAGCCGGCTGCCCGTGTGTCATGGCACCGGATTGCCACAGGGTGGTAGGAGCAGTGCGGCTCCGCAGCCACGCCAGCACCGCCGGAGGGGAAGAAAAAAAAAAAAAAAAAAAAAACTTTAGAAAGGACGAAGGGGAAATCACTTTCCAGTTAGTCTAAACAGAGGTATCAAAAATAAGGTTTAGCTCATGGTAAATCCAGATGGTTAAACATTTGACCCATATCTAATCCCCCTGCCAGGCGTGCACCGCCACCGTCACTGCTGTCATAACACGGCGCAGGCAGCGCAAATCACTTCAGTTCCAAGGAGCAGCGCGCATTTTGGAGAAAATTAAATTTTAAAGTGTGTTGCAGAAATAGAAAACACGATTTTGACAATATGTTATGACTGCAGCTTTGAGAGGAGCCGTACTCTGTACACTCTGAGAGAGTTCCTTGGGAAGGCGGCTCGCTGCTCTTCTGGGCGTTTTGTTACGATAACGCACAAACATCGAGCAGCACCTTGGTCTTAAAAGAGTCTGTAGCTGAGACCTGTTTATTGTACTTAATCATCTAATAAAAGGATGGTGGCTTTGTTCACAAGAGGAGAAATTAATCGAAAATAGAAATTATGCCTCGCTTGTCAGTCATATGCTTAGTCCTGACAAGTCCTATAGCATATTGATCATTGCTGGTGAAATAAAAAGGGGAAGGACCAAGTGACACATATGCAAACTAAATCCTGGGTTTGCAGCAATTACGTTAATGCCCCTGATTTTCAGATTTACCTTCAAGAGAGGCTTACTTGAAACACAGAGGACTGCTTGTTTATACTAAAGAGAATATCATTTTTTTTTAAAAAAAAAAAAAAGGAAAGATAAAATATTACAGTAGGAAACATAGCATGTGTTTTATATAAATATAATACATAACTTCCAAATACCTTTGTATTTTATGCTGGGATGAATGCAGTTATGTCCATTTAACAGAGGAGGATGTCAGAGCAATACTGGGCTCAAGACCTTCAGAGTGCGGAACAAACTGCATATTCAAAAATGGGCCAGGTTTATGTAGTATAGTATCATGTTTTAAACAGCTCACAAAAGAAGCCAAGTGACAACAGAACACTGCAGATGATATAAAATAATGTAAACCTTCCTTCAAATATCAAGCAATTTTTTTTCTGCCTCAACTCACTTTCCACAATAGAGTGAGTGAAAAATCCATAGAGAATAAAACCAGTGATCCCTTTGAGCAAGGATACAAATTTACCTAGATATGTCAACCACACAGATTTATGGGACAAGGAGTTTTTCACCCTGAAGAAAGAAGCTTTCTTGTCAGTCATCTCTAAAAAAAAAGCTGAAAATAAAGCTCTCAGAGTTATTTTTATGTTTTAGGAACTGCAAGAAATTTCTGTTAGGGGTTGCTAGGGTTTTTTGTGGCTTTTTTTCCTTAAGCTTTCCCATAGCCATGGAATAGTTCTCTTCATGGATGTATAAGAAACACTTGTGTTGTGCTGCTATTAACAGTATGATTTGTTAGTGTACTTTTATGTATGGAGTGTCTACATCTGGTAAGGTCTACAACTGTACCTCCTTGACAGTGCCAGATGTTGTGAAGATAAAATACCTCCTGTGTGAGGAACTGCTGGAATCAGGCTCCATGATAGGTGTTCTTAATACAGTTTAAAAAGGCATCTGTCTTAAAATAATTTCAACATCTTACTTTTCTATTTATTGTTTTGTCAGATCTTTCTTGTTACTGGGGAAATACTTTAGTGCCTTTCCTAACTTGATTTTAAACTTGCGGCTTCAGTTTCTCCCACTATTTTTTTTTTTTAATTCTGAAGGCACTGCTTTAAAGAAAGGGAGAAAAGCAAGAAAAAGTTTGTTGTGGGACTCAGATGAGGTTAATCAGCTTGGCCCAAGCAAGTAAAAAAAAAAAATGGTCAGCAGGTATTATTAAACCAGGTTAGCTACAAAACACCATGCAAAACAATGGGTCTGAATTTAGCCAAGATTTGTTCAAAACACTGCAGTGGGGAGCCAAGAGGGCTGATAGAAGGCAGGAGAAGAGCCCTGCTTCACTAACATACCCCATAACTCACTGCATTGTCGACCTCTTAAAATAGTAATGATACTTGACCCTTATTAGTATTTCTGGGCAATATATGAGCTTGAGTTTCCTTGGGTGAAAGCTAATGCCTTAGACCACCCTTTAGACCACCATTCTATCTAGTTATAGAACATATTAATGTTATTCTTGGGTCATTTAACTTACTCTCAGTGAAGAGTGGAGAATGGTGCTAAGCTGTAAATCAGCTCTGTCCTGCAGTGGATTCATGCCATAACAGATCATCTTGAAAATTCCAGCCTTGCCTGACCATGGTAAAGAGATTACGGTATGTAAAAATTCTGCTAAACATAGTTTGTTTCATTTTTGTACTTCTCTGCTTGTCTGTCTGGTGAGGGAAGGTTAAGACCTCTGATGGTGGACAGTGCATTGAAAAGGAATATTGCTATAATAAAACCCCCAGGGCTAAAACTTTTACCACATGTGGTTAAACTCGCCATCCTTTCTAAAGGTGAGCTGCGGCAGGGAGGAAATTATTAAACAAGGCCACTGATACTGTGCATAAAAATTATGTTTTTTAATCCTCAGGGAAAAAAAAAATGAGTTCATAAATGTATTGTGCTTAAAAGGTATCCTCTAAGTGCCAGCGTTCACACCCCAAATGACAGTCTGAAACGTGCAGTGGCACCAGTCCATTTATCTAAATCCTGATTACTCGAGATGAATTCATTTAAAAAGCAAATGTAATACTCCCTCCGCAAATGTTTCACTGACTGTTTCTCAAAATCATAAATATTTTTTCCACACTGTTCTGGCAAACCAATAATGTTTACCTTTAGCTTCCTAGAAAAGATTTACAGATAAGTCCCCAGTCTGTTTTGCAGATGTGCCTTGGTGAATTTAACAGTAATATATACTGTCATCACGGTTGTCTTCAAATCTTTGAAATCACTTTTGCTTTTTACAATACATATTTAATTGAATGTCTAGCTGGTAGATATGTATATGTATCTCACATTTGTGGGTGGGCATGTGTGTGCCTAATACATATATTTAGCACTTAAACATGGTACGATGAGTGATTGAGAAATGCCTAAGAGAGATATTTTATACATGCACATACAGTTTGTAAATGTGTAATCTCCTGAAACAGCCAGAGATGGAGAGACATCTGCAAATTAACAAATCATCTATCTTTGAGGTCATTCACAAATTAGTTTTGCAGAATAAGATAGAACAAAAACGTAATTCTGACAAGAATTTGTTCTGGCTATTTATCACATAAAATTGTGTAACAATATTAGACACAGGAATTTTTGCTCAGCTTATTCCTTACAGTATTACCATGATTTCACAACTTGGTGCAGATGTTTCGTGCTGAAAAATGTCCTTTGGTGACATTTGTACTCTTACTGTTGAACTTTTAAGTAGCTGTGATGCGTATATTCCATAGGAACACTATGGGGGGGAAGGGAGAAGGTAAATAAAAAACAAAACCTGTTTTAGAAAAGGAAACTTGAAAAATCTGTTCCACTCATGCCTAAGTGGAGGATTCTCCACATTTCATTTGCTATTTTTTAATAGCTACTTGTAATTTAAATTATTGCTCAGTAACACAGGCTTTTGAGGAAACCTGAATATTCTTGGGATTTAGTCAGTCTTTGAAATTGTAAGTGTTTTGCCGCTGCAGTGAGGACAGCACGTCCCTCGGATGAGATATATGCTAAAATCTATTTCACATTGTACGTTTATTGCTAATTTTATTGCTTGAATGGAGCAAGCAGTTGTATTTATACCTCAAAAGGCTATTGTGGTTAAATTAATTGAACTATTTCAAAGTTCCTTTTTCTCTGTTAATTATTTAAAAACAAAATTGAAAGTCTTAAAAGAGCAATTTACTTCTGAACTAAGGCTAAAGACAATTTTATGTTAAGTAAAACACAAATTAATCTGCCACTACAAAATGAACCGTGTTCAAAAAAAAATCATACAATCAGTATATTGATTCCCTCCATGCATATTTTTCATTTATTGGTATTATAAGATTATGTTTGAGCCTGCAGGAAAAAAAAAGAAAAGAGAGAAAGAAAAATTGAAACTGTGCACAAGTATGGAACCTTAGCTTAGTTTTATCCTGGCAAAATATTTTTTTAAAGTATATCTTAATTTAGAATTAAATCATAGTCACACCGATTCTAGATTTTAAATTCATTTCTTTTCATGCTTGAAGCAGTATGACATTCTTATTTATATGCCTTTAGAAAATTGCCAAATAATTTTCAAGAATTTATACTAAATTCTTTATAGAATATGTGAAAAGATATTTACTGAAAGCAGACTATATAAGCATTTAATCAAATTAATAATTTTTTCATTTGTAAAGCATGATAAATATTTGTGAGTATGTTCCAGCATGAAACTTCAGTAGGCTTTAAACAAGTTTGTTAAATATCACATTTCCTACTGGCCTAACTCCACTGAAATCAGCAGAATTATCTCAGTGAAGAATCTGATTCTTCGTTAATATGTGCTTTTTTCAAATGTGCAAGAAAGTTATACATGCTCTTCTATTTCTTACATATACAGAACAAACTGCAAAATTTTGTTTAACTCTACTGTAGAAAAAAAAAAAGGAGGAAAAAAGAAAAATCTTGTTTCTACTATTTTCTGAGGTTTTGGGGCCACTTCACATAAGACAAAATCCTCAGGAGGCTCAGTGCATATTCACTCTTAGGCCAGCATATCCAATACACCCTTTAGTCTTAGATTAAGGAATTAAAGCACCACAAATGAATTTCACATCCAAAATCATTCAATTTGTCCCCTTTGTCTTCTCGAATCCTAAGCATATGGGACCATACTAAGTATAGCAAAAATAGCTGCTGCTATAATCATAATTAGTACCTATTAGCCCTTCCTAGGTGCAAAACCCCAGTGATGAGAGCGCAGCACGAGAACCTAGATAGAAGAGGATTTGAAATCTCTGTAGTACAGGATTGTTATTGCTGCCCTTGCAGGTTCGCCAAACGCATGGTGACTGAGAGGGAATTGCTGGGCTTGGGAACCGGATCCTACGTGCCTTTCCCGTACACACAGAGATGTACAGACTGAGATCTTTTTTACTTCCTTGCTGAGGCATTTCTTCTTGTCCAAATATGCTTTCTGTAAAAACCTGCTTATATGTTCCTAAATATTTTAAAAGGGTAGCGTTATTAATTTTTAATAGCTTAGGTATTAAAATGTATACATCAGGATGCTGGAGAGATTTTTTTTTTTTCTTCCCCCTTTGGTCATATATTGGATAGCAGCTGTTTTACACAGGCTGGAACAGCTATTCACTGACCAGCTTAACATCCAAACTTTTTACTGATTTATTTTGGTGGGCACATCTTTGATAGTACATACAGCTTAGGTGCAGATTTCAGCCTCCTCTCCATAACATGTGTAAGTTATAGGCAATTACAGATCTAAAGGACATTGTCAACTAAAAAAAAAAAAAAAGAAACAAACAAACAAACAAAAATCTGACATGCAAATCTGACGTGAAGCTTTTCTGCCCAGCGGTATTTTGGAAAATGTCTGCTTTTAGATCCAGAGTGAAAAAATATGTACATTTACATTAGCGAGCCGCAAGAAACATTTTCAAAAGCAAAGATTCTAAATTGTGCATGAAAAATCAGCATGGACTTATATTTCTGGATGGAAAAATACGCCTCTTTATACAGGCAGCTTTGTATCGAGTGTAATTCACTTTGGCAGCGTGTGGGCTGGCTGAGCAACGGCAGTACGAGCTTAGCAGGCATTGAGCAGGGGAAGGGAATTAGACCCCAGCCCAACGGGGTCGTGCAGCCCAGCGACACAGCGCAAGCCTTGTGCAAAGGGCAGTGGTCATCCAAGCCCTGGACACAAAGGTCCCAGAAGCCCCTGTGCGTGGGGGGCACGCAGGACCCGCCCCCCTGCCTGCAGAAGTTGCACGGCGTAACGCAGGGCAGCACTGACACCGAGCGGGGACCTTCCAGCTTCCCACTTCCACCCAGCTGGGATGCAGCTACCATGCATCAAAAAAAAAGAAAAAAAAAAAAAAAAATCCCATCTCCCTGCCCAGGCTCAAACGTTTGACCATTGCAAGTAGTTCTCAAAAATCTGCGGCTGTCATTTTGTTCTGGGCTTCACATTATCCCTATTGACTTCAAGCATAAAATCAGATGAGAGCCAGAGACAGCTCATAAAAGTGAAGTCACGTGCAATCAGAAGAGTATAGATATCAGAACCTATGTGTGAAGGAAAAGGGAACAAGGTTATGATCATTGTCTGAGGAGATCTGTTCAAACAATGTAATAGAAAAATGCCTCCTTTAAATAAACATTAAACTTTTGCTAGAGGGTTACAATTTACAGTTCCAGCATGATCTTTTGAGATGGTGTGAATACATTTAATATAAAGATGTCTATACAGCTTCCCAAACACAAGGCGTATCTTGCACCACGAGCTCTGCAAGTACTTTTTTTTAATCAGTAGCTCATAAGTATTCATTGAAAGAAGTGTTGGTATGCTACCCGCAAAACTTACGGGAGAATCGTCACAACCATATTAAAATCAACATTTACCTTTGAGCCTTTTCTTGAAAATGGCAAAATAACAGGACTTTTAAAGGAATTTTAAATTAATTTCAAGAGAAGAGTTTGCATATATGCTATATACACTGCTACCAAATTTTCCACATAATTAACCCAGTGAAATCTGTTAAGAAAGCGAAGAAAAACTGTGATTCAACAGCCAGGTCTATCACATGCGTATGCAAAGGAGACAAGGGAAACTTTACCTCCCCTTGCAAAGAGCCGCCCAGCCCCGACTCTGACCCACAGCCTGCTTCTCCCACAACCACTCCCTGCCCGGGCAGCTCATTTTCCATCGGTTATCTGAGGATGCGGGTTAGCTAGTCACCTATTTTTCAAAGAAAAATGTTGCTTAAAAGGTGTAAGCCTTTCTTCCTGCACATGGAAACATTTTGATAACAGTTAAAGAAATGACTACCCAAAGCCTAGATATAATTAAAAGATTGGGTGTATTTTTCGATACACTGACTGGTCTACATGCCCGAGTATGAAAACATGTCATCTTCATTGGGATTTATTTTGCTGCTAAAATAATGCGCAACATTTTCTCCAGAGTCGTCTCTGTTTAATTTATCGCCTGCAAAATAAATTAATTTCATTCTCAATTTGTAATAATATATTGCACAAGCCAGGAAAAAAAAAAAAAGAAAGAAAGATACTGAAAGGGCAAAATAACTAACATGTTGCATACAGACCTGGATACCAAGTTCTGAAAGCATGGACAGACTTAGATGATCGTGCTATATTAAACTCAGTAATTCACAATTCGTACACATCTCTCAAGATACAAAAGTTATTACAGTGTCTATTTTTTAATAAAAAGATATGAAGGTAAATGGAGATGGAAGGCCAAAATTGTTAAAGGAAATATGGGAATTGACTGATCCTTTCTTGGCAGTGTCAGCTGTGGAAGAAAAGTGTCATCCACCCAAAATGAAATCCTCAAGCCTAATATCCCACTACTTGGGGATTCCCCCGCCAAAGCTAAACATCTGCTCAGTATCCGTACAAAACAAGCCTCATCAACAAGATGAAAGCTCCATCTTAGACAAACCTAGTCACAGTGAAGAGTCCGTGTAAGACGCCCATTCAGCTCCCTCCATCCAGAGATGTTTAATTACTCATGCAAAGCAGACCCACATGGGAAGATATCAGTGGGACCAGCCCTGTCCCAGCCTTTGGGCTCAGGCGCTCCCCCAGGAACAAAGCCCAGAGGTCCATGTTCCCCAGGGACAGGAGGGAACTGAGATCTCCCTTCCCTGACTCTACCTCTGGGCTAGTGGGTAAAATAACCCAACTCGACAAGCCATCTCTTGCTTCCTTATTTATTTCTTCTTTTTTCTCTCCCAACTCTCTCAAAAATCTCCAACCAGGCAATTAAAAATAATTCAATCTTTGTTCTGAGGTCGTTGCAAGATAACCAAAATGCAGTTTTTTGCTAATTTCCTCCTTTCAAAACCAGTTTGCTCTGATTTAGTCAAGGCTGCCCATCACATGTTACGGAGCAGCTCTTCTAGTACTGAACACAATCATTTGGAGGTGGTTTTCAGCCTTGCTCCATACTTTCCCAAGCATCTCCTCCTCCCAGGTGCTAAGCTTTCTGCTGCCCAACCCAATTTGGCTGGCGTGATGGATTTTATTCCACTGCTTCAGAGTACAGTTACTATGAAAAAAGTCAACTGTGTCCCATGTAACTTCAAATATCGGAAGTGATCTCTGAAGGTGACTTATGCCAACAAGTGTATTGTAGAGAGACACTCATTTGGCAGCACTGTATCACCAATTAGACCAGGAGATTCTGCCTCAGCTTCATACTGTTTTCCATATCACTCTGTCTGCACTTCGTTGCAAAGCAGTGTCTTCATGCGTTGGATATTCTCCATGTAGCTGCAGTGTCCAAATGATTTGTTACTTGAATGATATATTTCCCCAATGGAATAAAATGAAAATATACGGTACCACAGTAATTGACATAGTCCAGGATTTTGCTGCGTTGTCATGTATTATAACTGTATATTCCTATTCTGCCCATGCAACTTATTCTAACGTTAAGGTTTTAGAAAGAGGAATGGAAAAAAGAACGGAGGAAAAAAATCATGTGTATTAACCATTTTTCTGCTTCTTCCTCTTCCCCCTTAGACCTAGGAGCCTCAATATTGTGGTGCACACTCAGGCCAGGTCACCACGCAGTAGCAAGCAGGGGCTTGGGGACCTCAAGAGCTGGCTGTGAGCTGCGCTGATCTGCCCATGGGGTTCATGGGGCTCAGTGCACCTGGTGTCTACCATCTGCTTTGTTTAACTACATAGTAAAAATTTGGTTAAATCAAAGAAAACAAAATCTCATTCAAGCCGAGCATGAATCAGGCTCGTCATAATAGATTACTCCTTCCTCCTAAATTTCAGCAGCAGGCTTTACTACACCTGCCCTGGGTCTCCTGAACCAAGCTCAGCCTGAACTGTGGTTTAATGAACTGTGATTTAATGACAAACGTCCTCTAGTAGCTGAGGTGTGGCTGTCAAACGCGGCTGTGCATTTGCACAACATTAGCACTGAAGATCTGACTTTGTGATCAACCCAACATGCTCTCTTTTTTCCTGTAGAGTGAGGTCTTCTGTTCTCTCCAGAAGCTGTGAGACTGTGTTGCATATATCAGAGCTGCCTGGAAAGCTATGGTCATCTACAAATGATTGTAATGTTTCCTTCCTTTTATTCATTCCTACCTCTTTTTTTTTGAAAACAGAAACTTTGAAATTCTACTTTTCAGACTGGAAAAGCTCTTAAATCTGCAAAAACAGAGCTCTCTATTCCTGACCACTTAACATCAGTATACACTAATCTGGTTTGCATTCTTTTGATATTTCTTTTTTCTTTCACTAGCCTATTGCTCAGAAATCATCAGATTATTAGAAACATGAAGACTGATGTTTACTCACAAACAACTCTACTAGGAGTAGAAAATATCACAAAACTCTCTCCAGGGCGCCTGGAGGAACCGCTGTCAGGAGTGCGCCAGCCCCATCCCAGCCCCATCCACTCTTCAGCTGCCTACCTGAAACGGCTGCTGCCTGATGTGCTAGTTGCTTTGTGTTTTGTTTTGGGGTTTTTTAACTCATCTGCCAAAAGCTGCCTGACCTCGCGTGGGCCACGGTACAGCCATGGCAGGGGAATGGCAGCCTGTGCCTGGCACAGGCTCCGACCAGCAGCACAGAAGCAAACATCTCCATCAGCGCGTTAGCTGCCCTGTGAGTCAGGCAGTCCAGCCAGCAGCCTCTTCCATAATTGTTTGTCCTCTGTAATTAATTGAAGATGAACTGGCAAATAAACCCCACGCTCCCAAGTTTTCAATACGTTCAGCATCCAGAGCTGGCAACTCTTCTTCACCAGCTCCTTAATAAATTCCATCCACAGGAGTTTTGTGCGTAATTTCTGTGTAGGCTCAGCTCAGGCTGTACTTGCAATACAGTTTCCAGTTGTTCAACTCCAATTTGTGCGACGAGCAAAAACTATTTACGAAGCTTCAGCAGCCGTTTATAAATACTCACACGATAAACAGTGGGTTGTGCTGTGTGTAAGAAAATTCAGCAGAGACGTCGCCACAGAGTATATCATTGCTTATTAGGAGCTAAAAGGGGCCTCAGAAATGTTTCTCAGCGTGGCAGCTTTCTGCAGATCAGTACCCTCCTGCGTGGGCAGGACCACAGTGGATCTCCCTCCCAGGCTTCCCAGCACCTGGGGCGATACTGGGGCTGGCGCGGGATGTGGATCAAAGAGAAAAACCCACATCTCATGGGCATGTGGTCACACGGAAAGCCCCAGCGTGCCTGCAGAGCATCCCTGTACCCCTGCTACCCACTTGAGGAGCGAGCAGCCCATCCCGTGCCAAGCTCATCCTGAGGCCACCAGGAGGTTTCCTTCCTCCACAGCAGCAGTTGTGTAAGGGACACTGAATTTAGACCACAAAAACCTTTTTTTTTTTTTTTCTTCACATAGGCAGGCAAACAGCCATCATCTGGGAACAATGAGAGCTGTCAGGACGGGGG
Source organism: Chlamydotis macqueenii (assembly GCF_036417535.1). Classification (NCBI taxonomy): domain Eukaryota; kingdom Metazoa; phylum Chordata; class Aves; order Otidiformes; family Otididae; genus Chlamydotis; species Chlamydotis macqueenii. The sequence continues at coordinate 10,107,703 of NC_141561.1, forward strand.
AAGGGAGCCAGCCAAACTGAGAGCACAGGCTGGAGAGCTGATGGAAAGAAAGGAAACACTTCTCGGGAAAATTTTGCCCTGAAAAAAATCCAACTTCATCAGCTGAAAATGAATGCTCAGTCTATTGAGATGTGCCTTGTGCCCAGAGAGCAGCGTCATAGGGACAGGTGACCTATTTTCCTTGGAGAGGAAGGACGGGTTGCTCTCTATCAATCCCACCCTTCCTCTACCAGTTTATATATTAGCTTCTCCGGCCTGTGGAGGAAGCAGCCAGTAATGGACTGAATCATTCACAATGAATAAATCATCTGACTAGTTCAGTTTGGTTTTCTGCTCATGGCTCTTCCATGAACAGATCACCATTTCCCCATTTAGATTTATCTTGTAGTTTGGGGGTCTTCCGGGTTTTTTTTTCCCTAAATTTTTCACTCCTGCAAGTTAGCAAAAAAGCTGTTAGCTTGGTTATGACCAGCCAGATGAGTTGTGTGAGGCTGCTCCTAGCCCCGGACTGGATGAGCTCAACATGGCTATTGCAGGTATTTGCATCAATAAACAGAAAGAAAAATCAAATTCTGTAAACTGCTAAAGCCAGCAGAGTCCAAAATTCAGTTTCCATAGATTCGTATGTCCTTCAGGGCAGAGCCTCCCAACATCTCTGTAACACAAAACCCCATGGTGCCAGCACAACTGAAAGAAAAATGTAAGATTGTCAAGATCGGCGTAAGCACTTTTTGGTTCTTGTGTGGATTTTAAAGCCATAAGGAACCATTAGATCATCTGGTCCAACCTCCAGCACGAGTCAGGCCATAAAATTTCATCCAGTCTCTCCGGTATTGAGCCTGATGACTTGCATTTACCCAAAGCATATCTAAATCTGTATCACATTCTGGCTAGCAGCCATCTCAATGAGCAGCACATGTAGGGTGATGTCACCTAGAGGATCACCTGGATTTAGCTCTTGCAAAAATTATGGTAAGAATAATGCAGAAAAGCTCCAGTGCTGGATTCGCACAAGGTCTGTAGGAGTCAGAGCCTATGGCCAGCGTCAGAATGGGTTTGGGAAGCCTGGTGTGTGCTGCGGCAGCTGCTGGCGGGGATGCAGGGTGCAGAAGGGGAGGGAACCGGCCATCCTTCCTGTGGGGCTGAGGGCTGTGGTGGGCTGGGGAGGTCGTCTTCTCCCTCTAGCAATGCCTCTTCCCCCAGCAGAGCAAAGGAGTAGAGCAAAACTCTGGTGGCTTCAGGCCTCAGCATATGCCTATATTTCTTTCAACTTGTATGTATATGCTTATGTTTCTTTTGCTTGCTTTGCTTGAGAGCACTGCACCCTTTCATAAAGATTTGACGTACACAAAAGAACAAGCCAAGAAACAAACAGGCACCAAAAGCCGCCCAAACTAAAGCACCACCTGCAGCACAAAAATACCAGGCAACTCCCACGTGCCTCTTCCCCCACCCACCACATCAATGGGAAGGCTCCATAGCAGAGCATGGTGCTCTGGCCGTTAGCAAGCCCCAACACCCAGGCATTGGCCAGAGAAAATTCCCAACTCCATAGAAAACAGGGAAAAGCTCCCATCTGTGCACCACAGGAGCTCCAGCTCAAGCGCTTCCCAAGCAAAGAGGACTAAGAAAAGAAACAGTATCCTGCCATGCCAGATCGCAAGCCAAGCAGTATTGATGAGTCAAATTTTACATGCAAGCTAATTACAAGCTGATGTAAGCTGCAGCAGAGTGGTGCAATGCTTCTCTGTGGGAAGAGCTGCCGGAGGTGCATGCGTCCTGCCACAGAGCCGCCACTCGCCGAGCAAGTGCAGCCCCTCCTGAGAGCTCTCAATTTCCTCACCCATCTGGGCTCAGAATGTGACTGCTGTGAGAAATGGCTGCAAGATTCAAATTGGTTGGAGACTGGGCTCCTCCTGCCAAGTTCTAAGGAACTGGCCCATGGCCAGGTGATACTCAAAAGTAGAATCATAGACTAGAATCATAGAAGAGTTAGGGTTGGAAGGGACCTTTAAAGCCCATCCAGTCCAACCCCCCTGCAAGGAGCAGGGACATCTCCAACCAGATCAGGTTGCTCAGAGCCCCATCCAATCTGGCCTTGAATGTTTCCAGGGATGGGGCATCTACCACCACTCTGGGCAGCCTGTGCCAATGTTCCACCACCCTCAGTGTAAAAATTTTTTTCCTAATATCTAGGAAATAATATGGTAGACACAATCCTTCTTCCTCTCTCCTCAAACTACCAACAAACTAAGTGTCCAGGCACTTGACCAAGAGGTTTAATACTCTTACAGCAAGGTCATCCAGTCTTCCAAGTCCTCATCCCAACCAGTAGACCAAGGTTGCAATCCAGCCCCTGACATTTCCTCTCTGAGCGTAAATCAAGGCTGAAGGATGCAACTTAGATCGAAACAAAAGCTCATAACAAAGAGGAGGACATTAAAAGCTACTCTAATTTACACTACTAATTACAGCAGCATCTTAGGTGAGGGAATGGAAACCATGTGCAGCTATGTCACCTACGGTGTGAGCAGCCACCGCTACCCCAGCTGCAGGACAGATTTACCTCTCTGCACCCAAGGGTGCAAACAGGGATATTTTGGAATAGCAGCAAGTCAGTTGTCCCAGGCTGAAAAGAGAGGGCTTTTTCCCTAGATTATGCCCTAGCCTGAAGGAAAGAAGAGATTTCTTATTCCAAAAGTGGCCCATATGTATGTGTATGTACCCTGTATATGTGGAGTGAATCCCAAATAACTCTTCAACTTTTTAGTTAGACCTTTTCTTAAGTTCCAACTGTCTTGTGTAGACAAGCCCTAAGAATAAGCCAAACAAATTCCAGAGGTCAAACCCCATTTCTGACTCACTCGTTTCTTACATCATCTGACCAATCAGTTCACCTGGTTGCTCCTCTGTTCCTCCAGTTGCAACCCCTTGCAACATGCTGTTAAGGTTTCTTTTAAATGCTGTTAAGGTTTCTCTTTCCCTAACATGCTCTTGTTGACTTGTTATCCTCATTCCAGTTTAACTTTTTCCTCTGTTGCTTCCAGGAACTATCCTGCCATTCTGAAATAAAATATATTTTTTAAGATTTTTTTTTATCACACTTTAATTTTTAATTTTTTATTTTGGAGAAGGCAGCTGAAAATTGCTATGCAACTTAGCATAGCCATGTCTAATTTGGTAGTACATTATAAAGACTTTCAGCCTAATACTCTTGAGTCTATTGTAAATACTCAGACATTCCAGTCAACCAGACTGATAAAAAACAATTTAACGGGGCTATTGGCGAGAGTGATCTCAGATTTGCTAAAAGTCATGTCTATGTTCATGCATGCAAAGCAGCACATTTTCACTTATGAGTCTGACTGACTGGTAAAAAATCTTAATGCAAAATAAAGATACTGACACACACTGAGAGTGTGAGGCTCGTCTTGGCCGGGTCTTGTAGGTGCAAAGAGCATCTAAAAAGTCTGAAGACATTTTTGAAGTGCCCTCAGAAGTTTTTCTTATGACATAATTGAAAAAAAGGGTGAGTCACAGTTGCAAAATGAATGCTTCAAAGCATCTTTGGCAGTTTTGTAAGATAAAAATAAGCTCAGATTTTAGGGTGCTTTATGGCGGAAATAAAGTGCTGTGTTATTTGGGGTGTGCTGGAAATTCATGAAAGCCAAAGAAATACTTAAGACTGCAGTAGCTTTTTTAAAAGCTCTGTTGAAATATTTAAAATCAGGCTAGTAGCAAGAGCTCAGACTTTTGAGGGTAGGAGGGACTGTCGGCCTCTTCTCTGATCTGTTCATAATACTTCCTGTATTTTTTCCCTTTCTATACCCTTTTAGTGATATAGAGAGAACTCTTTGCTGCCTTGCATAGATGGAAGTTGTGTTTCTGGTAATATTTTTGTTGGTGTGGGTACATTAAATTATAGAGAAAAAAAATCAATGAATTAGTGAGTTTTATGCAAAGAATACAAAATTTCAGAAAATAATTGCACAAAGATTAATTCACAAGCATTTCTCCCAAGATGGAGCTGCCTGTATGTTCAGTTGATGTATAAGTCACGGGGTTATTTACAAAACATGGTTCTTACAAAACCTCCTCGTTATTAACACAGCTTTGGCATTAACTTTCTTAGCAAACTCAGGGTCGTGCACTGTATAGCTCACTATCCCTGGAAGCCATTCCTACCACTGTTTTGAGTAGATGTATTTTGAACAAGTCTAACTGATACTGAGCTGGACACTGCCGTTGGAACTGAGCAGTTGTCTGTACCGGGTTTCTAACTTCAGTATTATTGCAAAAACTTTAGCAAGACGGCCAGAGTTACACACCTACAGAAGAAAATGAAATTATCCAGTTTACCACTAACATACGCTTAGGATGTCCTGGATATTCGGTATTCTACACCAAGCAGATACCTATCTCAAAGCTGACCGCAATACGATATGTCAGACAATTGTTTTTGACTTCGGGGAGAGGACAGATTTCATTAGAAATGTCCCGAGATTCAACTTACGGTTTTGTGATATGACTAACTTGAATAAATTAAGGGTTTGAATTATAAAGTACTTTGGTGGCTATAAACTATCTGGAAAAAAAAAACTCCACGTGTGGTCAATAATACTGTGAAATCTTCCTGGCTGCCAAAGTCATCCAGCATCTTGGGTCACCTCCATCCTCACTTTCACAAGCAGGCATTTCACAAGGTGTTCTTCTGTTTTTCTGCATCCATAAATCTCATCACAATATGAATGGTGGCATGAAAAAAAGTCATAGCTCTGTACCGAGCATTAGTTTGTTGTTTGATACCTGGTCTCGCAAAGTGGGACAAAGATGACGCTGTGTTTGTGAAATGGTCCAGAAGTTTTTGTGTTTCTTTCAGTCTCTCCAACTTAAACAGATGTTGTTCAAGCCCTGCTACACAAACATCGTTCTTATCAATATAAATGATGCTAAGTGGTAGATAACAAAGATGCATTGGATCCTTAGTATTTCAGACATGATACCATAAGCAATTAATACATTATAGAAATGATTAGATATATCTAATGTCCTCTTGTTTATCTTGCCCCATGCTTACCTGTATTCCCATATGTACCAATGAAGGTTTTCAGTTAGCGTGACTTGTCCCCCATACATCTTTTGTCAGACAGTCAGTACCAAATGGATTCCCATGGGACATCCTCAGCCCTGACACACTCATTTCTCCCAGGTCAGCAAACATTCATGGAGATCTCCTGCACCCACAACTCCTACCTCTCCCAGTGACCAAGGAAGACTGGACATTATTAAAGGAGGTTATGCCTCTGCTGACTCTGCTGCACTGCCATGCTCCTCCAGATATAAATGATACACAGCAGCAGCCCCAGAAGCAGCTCTCAGCCAGACATCACTCACAGAATTGTAACTCCAGCATGCCCACTTCAGTCATTACCTCTTTCTATGAGGTCATATGAGCCCATGTCTTTGGGCAGGCAAGTCTATTGGATTTGCCCATAGCTTCTGAGTCTGGCAATAGGTTCAGTTCTGGGAACAGGCTTTCTCTGTTCTCATCTTACTCTTCATCCTTTATAATTGTGTTTTCACTGTTTGTAAATTTGAAAGACCCTAAGTCTTTTTTTACAGTTGACATGGATGTTTTCTTATGCCTTTCTCTGCTAATTGTTGTACAAAATCATACGACCTGTTCTAGTATCCACTTACATATCTCTCAAGAAATTGTCTTAGTCAATGAAATTACTGGCCTTAATTAGGCCATGTAGTTTGGAAGGCATTAGTGACACTGGAACAGTGTCACTAATGACAGGGTGTTTCTGACTGATTACATTAGTTAGATCAATTTAGAAAGCAAAAGCGATGTGAAACCAACCTCTCTGTTGGTGGGAGGGAACCGAGGAGTGGGGAAGCATCTACATTTGCCTGATAACATTTCCATCACTGGGCATGCCAACACCCTCTGCTGCATGCATCTCACACCAGCAATGGCTCTGCTCTGTAAAGAAACAGCTGTGATGGCTTTAGAGATGCTTTATTGATAAAGCTCTTTGGGGAATCTATCATCACATGGAAAGGGTCTGGTAACAGCTCTTCCTTCAACTTGTTAGCTGCAAAGGAACCAGTTGCTTTGTTCTTCCTTTCCACTGGCATTGCAAGATCAGATATACCATACTTGGGCTGTCACCTTCCGCAGTGTATTCTTTTGGATTTCTCCATAGTACTGTAATGCTTTTTGATGTTTCTGATACCACTGTTACTTTGCTAGATACACAGGCTCCTCACTGCGTCTTACGGCATGCACACTCTCTCTGTCTGTACTTGTATTGCGTCTCCACATCTTTTCATGCCAAAGAAAGCCAGCACACCAAACACAGTGATGGCAGACTCTCCAGATCATGTATTTAAATATGCTTCAGCCGTGGTCTTTGCTTTAAACACTGATTTTAGCCAAGTTTTTCCCTCATTTTAGTAAACATAAACTACTTTTTTCCAAAGCAGCTCAGCTTCCTTAATTGTAAATTGTTCTCAGTGTCATCAGATTTGTCCAACAACCAGTCCCGTATTATTCCATCCTCCCTGCTCACTATACACTCTTTTAGCCAACAGATCTCTCCTGACCGCGTCTTTTGGTGATTTAGGTCTATATTGCCCAGCACATATCTCCACGATGAGCCACTCACAGCACAGCCATCCCCTGCACTCACACCCCACCCAGCCCTGCGTGGGAAGCGTTGGAGCTACACGGGCACGACCTGCTGCTGCCCTGATGGAATGGTTCACTGGCAGGAGACAAAGACTCTCTTCTCTGTGTCATCAATGTGTAGATCATCGATGAGTTTCTTCGTACAGGCTAAGGATTTGCAGAGGACCGAGCTCCGTAGTCCTTGCCTTCCAAGTGGAAGCTGCATCTTCCCCACCTGCGCGTCTCCTTGCCCACAGCACCCATGACTGGCCAAGCCCAGCAGCAGCTGAGCTACTGATCACTTTCTGGTCTCTCATAGTCATAGAAGCAACAGCACTCATCCTGAGCATGGTGCCCAAACTGCCCAGAGGATTTGGGGAGCAGGAGCCAAAGGTATCCTGCACCTCTGTGCCGCTTTCCTATGCCAAATCCAACAAGCTGGCACAATCTTAGTGACAAAGCATCTGCTGCGTTTGCATCCGCGTAAATCAGGCTAAAAACACATTTTCAGATCAGTCAATATTCAGGGAAGTGAGAAAAGAAATTCAGGCTTTGTTTTTTAATCGTAAATACACCTAGAAGAGAAAAGCCAGGCATCAGCTGTTTAAAGAGGGGAGAAGCAACGCACTCAGCGTTATTGTACCAGGGAGTCTCACAAGTGGTTATAAATTCGCAAACAAGCTGGCGTGGTTTATTTTGAAAACTGAAAGCTCCTGTATCCAACGATCACTCTTCTCCCTTCTCTAAGAGGATTTCTTAAAAAAAAAAACTTTGTGGAAAGCAGCTGTCGGCTAAAGTAACACACAGCACCACTGTAAGAACGGATCCACGAGCCCTGGCAAAACCGGAGTCCTTGTCAGTGCCCATGAATGAAACTGTCCCGGGGAATCCACAGAGCAAGGCTGCGTATTTAGGAAGCTCAAAAGAGAGTCAAAACAAAACCGGGCGGAGCAGGAAAAGCAAGGCAGACATGTCAAAGGGCTGCCCACATGGCTCAACCAGAGGCTGACCTAAAGCCACCGCCACACAATTGCTTGTGAGACTCACAAAGGAGCCAGATGCTCCTGTCAAAATTATACCTTCCACAAATCAACATGGGAAACCTGCCACCATCCCGCCTAAAAGGAGGAGAATTGATACCATTTCTCTGACTAAAATAATATCTTTTCAGTGAATTAGCTGAAGAAAGAACAAGAGCTGTTTGCTTTGGACAAGTATATTTCCAAGCATGTCATCCCCACAAAAGATCTTTCTTTTGCTCTACTTTCATGCGACCCTGAAAGCAAATATCTGCTGGATATGATCAGGCTGGCTCCGCATCTCCAAACAAGGCGAGGGAGCTGATGGCAAGTGGGATTCTTCCGTTGCTCTGAGCTAATAGATATTAGGAAGAAAAATGCAGTTCTTGTCTTGGCTGGCTTTGAAATGTACTTAACTTTTCATTCACAACATGCTGCTTATATCCACAAAGCTCAACAAGGCAGTGAATATCATTGGCCTGCTTCAGAGACAAGAGGAAAACGCATCGCCCGAGGTCTCGCCGCACGTCGCAGCAACAGGGGTACGGACCGCAAAATCCGAATCTGAACTGCCAGGCCGCATCGCCCCAGCCCATTCCAGTCCTTTCCGTCGTGATTTAAACGTTGATCAAAATTTAAGTTAGTAGAGGGCATGCCTGAATCAGCTCATAGTTTCACAGCTTGTCCCAGTTCTCACATTAATTGTTCTAACTAGCTACTCCACAGACAAATATGCATTGGCTCTTTCTTCATCTCTGACTTGGCGCCAAGCATGATTCAGAAAAATAATCAACTGCGATTTCCTCCCAAAATTTGCCACCCATCTAAATTGTAAACATCGCAGCTCAACTCCCAGTTCATAACATGAGTAAGCAAACTCACTTAGTGTTACCGGCTGGTTTTCTTCTCCTTTTTTTTAGTTTCAGAAGAGGGCCATCTTAGTAAATCATATAAAACCCCATGCATTACAGCATGCGAAACTGCATTTCTGCAGCCATGTTGGGTCTGTTCAAATCTCGGTACAAGAACAGGAGGAGACATTGCCAGCCTTGCCAAGGTGTAAATCAGCCTCATCTTCTTGGAGACAGGAAAGCCAAATAAGCTCAAAACTGGCCTAGGAAATTTTGGTAGGACAAAAGATTTTAAATACAAAATTCAGACTTGTACACTCTAATTCACAGCAGAGGAAAGGGGATTTTTGGCACAACCACATCTCAACTCTTCTTTATATTTGTAATGATTTTCCAAGATGAAAATGTTTAGAGTGGGAAAACTTAACTGTCAATAAGTACAGCACCTCCCACACTGTGTGTACTTTGTGTGTGCATTAGCTATAGATTAGATGGCATGGGCAGTGCACCCACTTCATCTCTGTTAATAAAGTGCGTATAGTTTAATAGATAACTAACAACAGAGTCATTTTCCTAACATTTCCCATTGCTCAGCCACATTTATAACCTCTTGTTCCTATACAAGGCTGCACCTTGCCTTGCAGTGCCTTTTGCCCTTGCCAGAAGCTCTGTTAGTTCTCTCAATGGGAACCAGGCATTAACTGCCAAGTACAGAAACAATTACACGAAATGTTAGTTGTCTATCTTGCCAAAATTACAAATGTTTGAGGCAACAATGAGAGTTTTAAGATAAACAGAGATTGCATAAAGAATTACAAAAACGTGAAAGAGCAAAATAAATCATCTATGTCAATTCACCACTGCTATTAACGTAGAGCTCACATTGGGCTTGTTTCTATGGCACCTTTGTATTCATGCTATAGTGTTTCTTGTGATGGCAATGGAGAATCTGGTATTTTAGGAGCTGAATAAATGCTTAAATATGAACTTGAGTAGAAATGCACTCGAACTGGCAAATTCGACCTCAAATTGTCATTATCTTATAGATTATGAGCACCTGAAAAAAATTAACTTAAATTTTGATTTAAATTTAGAGGCGAAATCTCATATCTTTTAATTCAATATCTCTGAACTAGTAACCATCTAATAATTTCAAAGACAATTGCTGGAGCCCTTATGGACTGAAATTGTCCCCTCCCAGTCCATCACTAATTTTTTAAACTTTGTTTTTAAAAAAGCAGTGGAGAAATAGACTTGCAAAGGTATTGTGCAGTGAAAACAGTGTATGGGTATTTGTAAGAACAAAAAGATTTCCGTCGAGCTTCATATGTGTTGGGAATGATCTCTGTTAATTAAAAACAAATCCAGAAAATTACAGCTGAAATGAAGAGGGTCTTGCAAATGCTTTTCATTTCAAAATCTGCTGATAATTACAACACAACTGCAATTCCGTTAATCTTGTAAGGGAACGACAGACAAATAATGTAACTGTTGGATGGTGAATAGATAGCTAGATAGACACCTAAAAATGAGAATGTTATTCCCAGCAGAGGTAAGCAAGAGCAGATTAGAACTGAAATATTTCAGCAGAAGCTAAGCATGTCCCTGCCAAATACATTTTTCTGATATTAACTCTGTGCTGCCCAAACATAGTCTATCAAATCCTACACAGTTGTTTTGGTTTTTTGCTGGACTAAGGTCTTTCAAACAACTTGCACAAGATAGATGTGAAGGTACCAAGGCAAAAGTGTATCAGTGCATTAGTTTAACTTTTAGCCATAGTTCCCATCTATGCTACTTCTGTCTTATTTAGTAGTTGGAAATTATTCCTATGGAAAAATCGCATCACCTTGCGATTTACCTAAGCAGTCCCACACACATAATGCAAAGAGAGGATGTTGTAGATAGCTTTTTATTTGTATTTTCCTGCTCAGGCCTTTTTTTTACGTGCAGTAGCAGTGTGTTTGCCTGTTCACATGTGTGTGTGCATACATGGCAAAGCCCTGAGGCGGGTTGGGAAAGGTGGTGGGTTGGTGGCAGGAGCAGCACCAGCACCACCGCCCGCTTTCCCAAGTGTGGCAGTGCTCTCTCGCGCACCCGCAGACATTATTTCCCTGCATCCCACACAGTAACACAACCGTATGTACACTCGTATGCTCCTTCGCGCGTTCTGCATTAACTTAGCATTTTATTGATCGTTTGGGAGCAGAGTGAATGCTCATCATTAAGTTTTATATGATGTTTCTATTACGTGAAGCCTTACAACACGTGCTGAGTTAAGGGATGTTGCTATGTAAATGGAAGATAATTCCACATTAAAAAGACATTTTCTAGTGCATCTTTCACTTCCATTTCAGCTGATCTAAAGGGCTCCTATCAGCACTAACAGAGACGGGTAAGGCATAGGAATGTAAGTGTAGATAATAGTTTGCTAGGCCAGGATACTATTTCTCTGCCATGGATTTCAAAGACTTACTGTACATAGTGGTTCTGGCATTTGAAACTCCAGGCTTAGTTGGGGGATGGGGAGAGACGGAGGTGAAAAAAAGCATTTAATATGAACAAAACATTTTTTGTGAAAGGCAGATTCCTTTTTGTTTGCATGTGCCATACAGTTAACATTTTTTGAGTCTTTGCTGGTGCTCTCACACAAGCAAAGTGCCTCTTGAAAATGCACCATTACAACTTAATATATCTAGTATGTAATTTGTACTTAACGGAAAGATATTTAGGACCATTTGCCTCAGCCATAAGACTTTCAGCTGCACAGTGGGAGGTAGTGCTTCAATGAAACCTTTGTTTTTAATCTTCTGATACAGTCACTAAGGCAGTTGGCTGGCTTTAAAATTACATCAGTCTTTATAATCTAGGGTTTGCAAGCAGTGGTTAGTTTGGGGCATCCACTAAAGCATATCATTTCACGGGCAGAACTACCACCCTTTTTTCTTCTGTTGTGTAGGACACATGGAAATCAGTGTCTAAAAAAGAAGGAAAATGAAGAAGAAAGTTGCCCAGCAAACAAGCATATTCCTGAAGACGCCGTCCTGGCCAGCATGTACAGCGCAGTGCAGTTCGGTCACGTTTACTTTGTTTCCTCCTCTTCCTAAAATTAGATTACGATTCCCTAAGCGAGCACAATGATGCCGAAGTCGGACAACCCCAGGTCTGAATCACTTCAAAGCAGCTCCCTGTTTTCACTGAACGTCACCCGTCTGCCACAGCCCCGCGGAAAGCACATTGCTCTGCATTGCAAGTTGGGTGGCAGCGGGTCCATAGTATAAAACTGTTGCCTAGTGTTCCTCTAAGCTCTGCCCTCCCCTGAAAAAAAAAAAAAAATCCCTCATAATTCAGGCAACAGCTGGAAAGCTTAGCTTAATGGTCTGTGCTTAAATGTGGAAGGTCACAGGGTGCTGATCTAAGGAGCGGAGAAGTCTTGCTCAGCCGACTGTTGACACTTAGTAAACGGAGGAGGAGGGGACCGTGTGTGCATCTGAGAAAGCCATACCCCGGCCGGCGAAGAATAGGAAGCAACTTCTATTCAAGATTTGCAGGGGTCCTGGACCCAGTGGGGAAAAGCAACAAGGCCCTTCACTGCCTCTAAGTTACCTTGTATTATAACAGGATTAAAGTACATTTAGCTTCTCTATTAGCATACTTTAGCCCCATTTAGGCTTACTTGATGTTTCCGATGGCCTTTGATCAGCCTTGCATGGTGCTGGTCAGCTTCAGGACACAGCAGTCAAAAAGCGAGACTGTGAAATTATCCTGATGTTGAATCTCACAGGAGATATTTCTGGCTGTTTTCATTCACTCATCCCTAATATTCGCGTTTCTTTCTCTCTCTCTCTCCCTCCCTCCACCCCCACTCCAACCCTCACTCAAGAAAATAATTTACACATTGTTGAAAAAGGAGGGGGAAGAGAGAGAGATATTAAAATAAAAAGGTAGCTTAGTGACCAGTAATAATTAGCTCCTTGTTTGAAACCAGTGCTGGCTTGTGTGCCGGTGCTGAAGCATCTATGAAAAATACTATAATTTCTACAGTGTCTGGCTTTTTATTGCTTACATTTGCATATAAATTAAATCCATATTGTAGCTTTAAGGCAAGCTAGGCTTAGAACGCCATACAGCTCAGGGTCCTATTGTTTTACATCTACTTTCTATACTGTGGTTAAATGAAAAGGGAAGAGAAAGTAAAGGAGGGAGAAAGTCAGCTTTGTAGCATTTTTAATTGCTTCTCTGCCAATTATGGCCAAATTAATATTTAAACTTTGTATTGCTTTGAGAAATTGTTTACGAAATCCACTTCCTGGTGTTCGGTGCTCCCTCTGCCTACAGCAATATCTATATTGGAATCTTTTGTTGAAGAAAATGAAAAATAATTAACGATAAATTCTGTTGTCTTTTAAAATATTTTGCAGAAACAAATGCTGCTAATTGAACCGTAAATATTTCAAATATAGGCTTGATCCTTATTCCCAACAGCAGTCTGAAAAGCCATTACCAACCAATATTTTTTCACCTGATACTGTTTATTTGCAAGAGAAGATCTCATATAATTTACTTCACTTGATCTTATTTTTGTCTTCCTCCTTTGCCTTACACTGCTGTCTCTGCTTGACCGACTTAAGTTGGCTTTTCTGAGTTCCCGTTTCAGTGCAGCTCAGAAATCCACAGGCTGCTAACACTAACGCATCAGGAAAGAGCCTGGGAAGACAAGAGACATTTGCAAAGATGAGTAACAAGAAGCAAATGGCGCCTCAAAGTCTCCCTTTAAAATTCTTTAATGAGATACAGTACATTTTTTTTTTTCATTCTTTTCTTGGGCTAATGCCTAGTATGTACCAACCACTGGGCCACATTTTTAGGAAACATCTAAATCAAAAGTCGGAAGATTACACAGGGACATAAGAAAATCTTAAGATGGCAGGAGGCCAGGAAGCCCAGCTAGGCCTACCCTCTCCTCCAGTTAACAGTTGTTCTCCATAATATACTGGTTTTCTCCCCCTCTCTCTTCATAGGCTTCTTGCTCTATTTCAAATCTGGTCAGATCGGTCGCTTCTAGAGCGGCATCTGGTAGCTTATAATATATACCCTCTGGAAAAAAAAAAAAGGTATTACATTTGCACAGTGCAAGACCTCACTGGAGCCATGTCCCTCGTCCTCATATTTGACATTAGCTCTAATAACTGCGGCGCTGCTCCCTGCAGTTCCCCCCAGAGCCCTCTGCGGCTCAGCGAGGTCCCCTCTTAATCTTTTCTCTTTGCGAGGGATGCAGACCTAGTTTCACTAACCATTTTGAAGCCTCCAATCTCAAAGTCATTATGGGACTCTGTTGTACTATTTCCATTTCTGTAATATTCCTCCCGTAATTAGGTAATCAAGACTGTGCATCTTTCCCACGTGGCCTTTCGAGGTCGATTTTATTTATCGGCTTATTTACCCCTTATTATGTGTTTTAAAAATTCCAGTTGCAATACCATCGGCTGGGCACATCGCTAGTCTTCTCAGCTGTCTGCTTGCTATCATAATTTCCTTTTTCCTTTTTCCCATCATCCTTTTGCTTGTTCTGTCTGAATTTTGCAGCCACTCATATTAATAGAGGAAGTTACAAGCACTTGTACGCACAGTGAATTTTATGAGTAGTTTCCTGTAAACACCAACAGGAGGACAGTGTGAACTGACATGTGGGTGAAGATGTTGGTGGGACTGGTTTAACATGAGCAGTTCTGGGCAGAGGTCATTTCTGGTTATGGGATTAGAAGACACCTCACCTGGAGAAGTCCTGCCCTAGACTGGAGATCATACACTGTGCTGCATAGCAGATTTCACTTGCAGAAGGACAGAGCTTGCCAAGTCTCCATTAACACCTTAAATATTTTTCCCAAGATAAATGACTCTCACCTGATCTTCGTTGGGACAATAGAAGTCTCACTGCTCATTTCCACCACAATGAAATCATTGCCTTCAACTTACAGATAGCCACCTGTACATTCAGGGCTTTCTTATCAGCTGTAAAACAACGCTCTTAAACCCTTCCCTCATTACTTTGGAGCAATAAAACTGATAGCTGAGATAAAGCTCAATTTCTTTCCTCACCTATCAAAATCTTGTACTCATCTTCATCTCTTGGTTTCCTGTAGCCTCTGCCCACTCCTGGGCGAGCCTCTCCTTTATTTCAAAGCACTTTGAGTCAAGCACAAGCTCTAGTTTGATAACAAACTTCCTGGCTATGTCTTTCCTTTCTGCTGCTCAAGGCTGTCATTGTAATAACCACCGTGTTCTGGTTTCAGCGGCGGCTGCACGGCTCCTGGTAACGCCAAGTGCGATGACATTTCAGCACTGGATCAACTTAGGCCACCCCCAGCCCTCATAGCACCAGCCTGGCTGCAGTGGATGGCTTGGAACTCTTCTAGGGTGCTTCTCCTGGAGATCCTGGACTGATGAGACTCCCAAAAAGCCTGGGGATTGGTGAGAAAATGTATGCAGTGTCGTTTCACAGATGGAGGAAAGCAAGAGAGACCTCCTCCTCACAGGGGTCCGTCTCCTCACGGGGCCCCGTCCCCCACAGACAGGGGAAACAAGGACAGCCCCATGCCTCACCAAGTACCTGGGGCACCTGAGGCACCAGCTTCATCATGTCTCGTTTGGCCCAGGAGCAACAAGCCTGGCTTCCTGAAGGGGAAAAAATATCCCCAAACTCAGGCTGTCTGCACACTTAGGTCTGTCAGATCTGATTTGCAGAAAGGCTTTTCCTTTGCCACCCATGGCTGCCTGTTATGGGGTTAATTCTCCAGCCCTCTGACGGACCTTTTAAGACAGCACCACCAAGTTTTAAGACCATACAGATACCGTACCTCGTATTTGAGATTTAATCTGCCTTTTTCCCATATCAACCTACTAGTTATTTGTTTATTCCCTGTCTTATGCTTGATGCAATGCCCATCCTATCAACGCAAATGTGACTGTGAAAACAGCATTTATTAAGCTTTTTTTTGTGTATTGATGCCCTTTTAAAATGTTAGGATTTTCAACCTTTCTCTCTCTGTTTCCAAAAACGGATAGTGAATAAGAGAAGAAGGACTCTTGACAACACTGACCAAGGCTTCAACCATAACCCAACACAGCTTATTTTGAGGTGTGAAAAAGTTTGGTTCCTTGTTTGCCATTACCTTTGCTCCTTTGCTGTTTCATGCTCCTGCTCAGAGCGGGCTAAATCAGAGACTCGTATTCTGCAATACACCTGAAGGAGAATCCACTCAAAACTGCCCACTCTTGTGAAATTTTCAGTCTACACCTGTTGACCCATGAGATTTAAACAACACGCACAACTGGATTTTATAAGGGCGAAATAAATTGAGTCCAAACTCCACAGCACTTTATGTTCCCCTGTGAGCGGCTTCAGTGTTTGTTAGTCCTTCAGATTTTGGCTTTGTGTGTTACAAACCCCATCTTCTGGCAGTTTATCAGCTGTCGCCAGTATTGGTTTCAAAACAGATATTATATACCGCTCTTGCACCTTGTAACTGCAGTCATTTCCAAATGTATTGAACAGCTTTTCTGCTCTTCAGCTGCCCAAGATTATACACTGAGAATAAATTACCCAGCTGGATGCGCTGTTTGTAGGCAGACCCAGGCAGTGACAGCAGCAGCAGTCTCTGTGTTTAAAAGCATGTAAAACACTCTCTCATTTTCAGTGCCTTACATTGTGATCCTGGAAACAGCGGCTCAGCTCCCTTCTCCGCGCAAACAATGATGCTGGCAAAGATGTCCTGAGGTATCACAGCTGTCAGCCCAGTCCCTCACCCTTCGTGCTACAGATGAGACCCCCGATATGGGAGAGGGAGCCCTGCGGGAGTGGGGTGCTCCAGGAGACACCATCCCCATTTCGTTCCTCCCAGCTCTCAGTGGCCTCTGGACTTCATGCCCTCTCTGGTTTTAGTCCCGATCCTCACAGAAAACAATCCCCACAATTACTAGAAATCTCCTTTCACCCATCACTGTAATCTGGATTTTCTTTTTTTTTAATTTTTCAAAGAAAAATAATGTGCTTGCTGAGTATCAATAAACGTTTCCAGCATCAGGCAGCTTTCTGAAGTTTCCCTTACTTTTTTCTTTTCCCTTTTATAATTTCTTATTACAAGAGCTAATTTCCCATGTTGTCCCCTGCATCAGT
The DNA here is from genome assembly GCF_036417535.1 of Chlamydotis macqueenii. Lineage (NCBI taxonomy): Eukaryota > Metazoa > Chordata > Aves > Otidiformes > Otididae > Chlamydotis > Chlamydotis macqueenii. The sequence continues at coordinate 10,124,425 of NC_141561.1, forward strand.
GTATCGCACGGCTCTCCTCCAATGACAACATCACATTTCCTTCAAATTGCTGAATTACATAAGACTGTATTCATAAACCTAGCGCCAAACTAGAAACCAGGCCAGAATTTGTTTTATTATCTTTCCTTTCCACAACCCACACTTTCCAGGATGTTTTCATACAAGTGCTCACAAATAGTGAATTTTCCCCTGAAGCTGAAAACAGTTCAGTCAAGAATTGAAATTTGTTTGGGACAGAAGCAGCAACAGTTTATAAATACTACATCAGCTTGCTGAGAACCAAAAATGGCATCTGAACGAACACAACCAGTCACAAAATATCTCTGATATCTTTAACCATCTAAACTTTGGGCTCCAGGTCTGCAAGGGTTTTTCCATAGGGAAGAGAAAGAGATAGGTACAACCAACGGGAATTTACTCCTTCCTCATCCTCACAGGATGTCTCATAGGATGTCTCTTTTTGAGACACTGATTTCTCTCCCTTTGATAACAGAAGATGCTCAGAAGACAAGTTTAGGTATATCCCTAACTTCTAGCTAGCTACAGCAAATATCTTTCTAAAGACTGGCAAATAATCCATAATTCAAATATGTTTGCAGAAACAATTTGTCTAACCATTTTGACAGAACAGATTTGAAGGGAAAAAAAAAAACTGCTTGCAGGCAAACTGCAAGCATAAAAGATGACTAAATTCCTTTAATTAAAAAATCAGTGTAAATAGTGCTCTTGTTGATATTAAGTACATTTGTGAAGCAGAAATAGTTTAAATCAAACCTTACATATAATAAATGCAGAGATAGGCTTCTCACTGTGCATATGATGCCTTCATTATAGCTAAATATAATTCTGATCTATTCATCTTTGACTAGTAAGGATTGGAGAACTGTATTTTTTAAAAAACGCATTCTTAAAGTTAAGACAGAAGGGTTTCTTCTTCTGTTTCGTTTTACTTTCTGGATACTTCATGAGTCCATCAGATTTTCTTAATTCTGCCTGATACACAATACCTTCTTCCAGGGTAAAAGGGGGAGATATGCTGCGTGCTCATTTGCTCTTTCAGATGAGAGCTGTAATCCTCAGTTACTTTGTCATCTACAGCAGATCAGAAGCAGAAAAGATTGTCTGACATGACACGCTGCACTTTGTCTGATAGCACTAAGAAAACTCCTTAATTCAGAGAAAGTTTCCTATCTGTAGTTGTTCTCTAAATTTCTGGAGGACACAAACTCTTCTTCCAGGTTTCTCATGTCAGCATTGCTCAACGCTAACTCAGCTTTCTGGAGAAGGGTGGGAAGACTTTCAGGGGAAGAAATGCAAATATCCACAGATAGTTTGCCTTTTTCTAGTCATCCCCCTTGCAGCTCAGCCTAAGCAGATACCCCGTGTTCCATCACTGTCATGCAAATGCCTTAACTTGTCTCAAATTTAAAGCAAAGGGACCCATTAAAGGTTTGTGGCTTTGGCATTCAGCATCAGTTTGTTCTGGTTAGTATGAATATGGGAGATGTAAGGAGAGAAATCCCTTGAAAGAAAGACAGTCATGAAGAGAGAGTCCCAAGAGATATTTCAAAAATAGATGCTGCCATTTTTATTAGCAAAATGGGGAAATAATAAGTTTAGAAAAAGCACTCAGCTTGTCAAATACAGTTTAGAAATTTTCTAAGAGAGTCCTAAGCTTAAATCAGAGAGCAGAGTTTAAGATATTTTGAAATCTTACATGGCAGAACAAATTCTCTTTCCCACACTAATGGCTGTCTCTGTCTGTCTGTCAGCTCAGAGTTCAATCACGTATTCACAATAAAGTATGGGTCAAGTCCTAGAATGTCTGTGTCTTATAGTCTTATTCTTGGCTGACAAGTGCTACATCTAAATCAGTGCATGGCATTAAGTTATAGCCTGAAAGCAGGCTAGAGTGGTAAGAGCAGTTCGGATGATGAACATCTCTTGTTCCCCCAAGCTCTCAACCTCACTCTGGCCACTGTTGCTCAAAGACACAACTTCCAGCATCCCTTATCTAATTGTAATTCTACAAAGGGAGAGCTTAGCTGGATAGTAATACTGTATGAGACTTGTTTGGGCGAGTTTCTATCATCTGGCATGAGTCAAAAGATTACACATCAGTAATAGAAATTTATTCAGAGAAAGATACCCTGGCATAATAAGACCATCGTGTTCCATGTAATTATAATTCATGCATCCAGAGACAGCTGTCCATCAGATATATTATATTAGCTGGCTTTGATTTCTATAATGAGTTTTATTAGTATATTTATGAGGAGGAACAGCAGCATACAAAGAAGTAATGAATAAGTTATTATGTGTGCAGAACCAACATTTGGGATCTTCTAAGTCTTACAGAAAAGCCAAAGTCTGAATAGATACAGAGACTGAAATACTGCCCAAAACATGATCCATGCAGACCTATTCCAATGACCCACAATGTCAGCACTACCCATTGCTTTGTTTCACAGCCATGAAATCACGGGATTTATGCAAACAAGAAATCTAAATGTCTGAATAAAACAAAACAATGAACAAGAATGTCAAGGTTTAATTTATCTTTGATATTAGACTGGTGTGGTACAAAAGGATCCTTCTTCAAATATGAGAACTGGTACTGTTTATCCTTGTTTCCCACAGACAAGAGCATTCAGGCTATGCTAGATGAGATACTTTGAATTTAGAGAGTTTCAAGAGAGGATGGTCAATTCTTCTGGCAAAAATAGTGGAAACTGATGGAAATGTGGGACCAAAGCAAAGTCAAAGCCACTGAAATAACTGTTTATGAAGACTAAGAGAAAATAACAACAGGCAGTGATGCAGTTAAATGATACAGAACAAAGTAAAAAGAGGCAAGCATGAAGTCTCAGCAGCTCTGGAGATACATACCATTGGAGATAATTTTCTGTAAGCTCAATATATAAAAGTAAAAGTCATTACAAAGTCTATTAAGTAGCTAACTACAGTTAACGGTTCTGAAGCCTGAAGTGAGGCAGCTGATTTTGAAAATATTTCTCCGTTAGCAGGACAGCCTCAAGACTGTCTGTAACCCCACCCACTCCTCCTCCTCCAGAACTGCTTTCTGTCAAGATAAATCTTCTCCTGTTCCCCAGGTCTGCAAGCTATGTCCATCCGTGTCACACTGGTAGATATGGACACTTCAGACAGCTGAAGGTGGGCGCTGCAAGATCTAGGGGAAAATTAACTCCCATGCCAACATTTCCTGGTAAAGAGTGTCCTGTTGCCCAATTGTATCTCACTACAGCAGTTTGACCAAATACTTCAGGTTTCCCCCGCTACCAGCCAAAAGACCAGATCTCTCGTACGGCTGGAGTCTGAACTGCACACCACCATCCTTCAACTGCACCGCCAACAGCCAGTGCAGTACTTTCTGCATGAAATTTTAATAGGTAAGCTAGCACATCATACACTAACCCAATATAATTGAAAGAGTGATCCTTATAGAAAATGTCTGTTTTTAAGGGGAAAAATATATGAGTAATCAATATAAGGTCTGATTAATGACGGGGTCTATAGGCAAAGGAGAAGGGTGATGCATGCTTGTCATGCACAAAAGAAAACCCAGGAACTATTGGATACTGCAAGAGCCCAAAACCTCTTCAGTACACCCTAGATAGTCTCACCTAAGCAAGAAAAGAGACCAGATTAAAGTCCTCAACTGAGCTACAACACTGGCCAGCCTCTCTTGGCTCTACCCTCCCTGGCAAGTCCATCAGTCACCTGTAACACCTGTGTCTCCATATCCAACACCACGCTTTGCTGCCATTAGCTGATCATGTTCGGATAGCTGAGGGTGGGGTATTCAGTCTGATGTTTAGATCTCAGAACAGACTTCTGCGTTGCTGGCCAAGGATGCCACGTTGACAGAAGAGTTCAGCACGCAAGAGCAGCTTGGTTTCACTGATCAGGTTTGCCTGCTGCCTGGCTGCCAGGTTAACCTGTCGGTGTCAGTAAGAAACTGAGCAGTCAAAATGGAGCCAATTATTTTGCTACAATCTTTCCAAAAGCCTTCCTTAAAGCTGAGAGTTTCCAAGGAGGTGAGAAAGGGTGGTTAAAAAGACTTTGACAACCGCTTTTTTGAAAGAAAAGAAATTCCTGGCAAGTGGTGGGCCCTGCCTGACATCTGCACAGGGCTCGGATGGGGCGCAGCCTCAGTGTCCCAAGCGTGGCCTGACCTCCAGCAAGGCCTACGGTCTGACATAGCAGTAAAGACAGTATTTGGCCATCGAGATCTTATTTCACCTTTGGAAAGAAAGTGAAAACCGGTGTGGTGCTGAATTATCTTATCAGGACACTAATTGGAAAAATCCCCACAGCAAGAAATCCTCAACTGTCACCATGTGTGAGGAGCCTTGATTAGCCGTGTTGTTTACTGCTCACAACCGTTGAGTTATTCACTACTTTACTGACACCACGGTGAAGGGCACGGCAGCAGTTCTTGGCCTCATTCCTAAGCACAATGTATTGTTTTCAGAGCCCTTTATGCTACCATCACTCCAATTAGGAGCTAGGGTGCCTCCACAAATGTTCTGTCCTCCCACTTTGTCAGACAGAGATGATCTGAATACCACAGAAACCTTTGAGAAGGGGAAATCACAGAAGAGAGCATTTAGGGATCATAATGGCAATGAGTGGCAAGAACAGATGATTACAGAACTTCATAAATTTTAATCGAAATATCAAAAGAGCGTACTGTGAATGCAAAGATATCCGTCTCCTAATAGGAGGACAAGCTAAAGCAGTAGCTTTATAACATCCTTTGATGCCCTAGGACAGCAGGACCCCCGGAGCTGACTGTTGTATCCCACAATAGTTCGTTAGTATTGAGATTCTTAACTCCCTTTATTGGATCTGAGTTTTGGCTTCTAAGATCTGACCCCTGAAGAGCCAGAAACTTCAGAGTGCTTTTTGCTACACGCTTCCGCACTTTGGGCATTTAACTCCATACTATTAGAAATAGCATGTGCCTTTGCCGCAGTGAAGGAAAAGGAATAACCATGTTATCTCTTAGCAAAATATTATCATCACTCAGGCAAGGACCTCTACTGCCAGATCATCCTTCAGTTGCTGTTCTGATGTAACTGTGGGGAAAATATGTCTATATTAGAGATGAAAATTAAAGACAGGAGGATGGAGGTTACCTCTTCTGCTTCTGGACATGTATATTATTCAAAAAAGAATTTCATGACTCATCCTCTTCTAGTCAGGACTTTTGAACAGATAGGCATTTCCCAGAAGTAGATCTGAAGGAAACATCCACTGAGTTAGAAAAGACAACCCCACCGGCTTATGTCGTAGATTTAAAAAAATTAAAACACTAAATTACTGATCTGACTAGAGAGAGCTGTCAAGTACCCTACCTAGAAACAAGTGTCAACTAGAGCCCACCAGTCCAGCCACGCAGTTCTTGCACATTGTTTGCCTTTGCCTCACATTTCTCTCTCCAGTGTCCCATAGAAACTCCCATGGAAACTCACTGACTTCAAAAAAGTTGGAAAAGGTACTAATTTGCCTTCCTTTTTTTTTTTTTTCATACGAGCTCTCAGTCCCCAGACAATGAGGGATCAGACTCACATCCCTTAAAACCAGGACAAAGTAATGCGCTTGGAAGAGAAGATGGGAAAGGGAAGAGTTAATCAGGTTTATAGTTGTTTTCAAAGAGCAATTATTCAGTTCCTAAAAATGCTGGTAAAACAACAAAATGGAAAATAAATATTGTCCCAGCAAACAAATTATTAATATTTAGAAATGGACTGTAGTAATTTTTGATGCAAAAGAAGGGGGAAAGGGCATTTTAATGAGATTGGTACTCAGACTGTACAAACTCATTAGATTTGAGTTTTACCATCTCACAAAAAAAAGGAAAGGACATTTTCCTATTCTGTACCCCCTTGTTTTGAAGGCAGGATTTTGTGTTTGCATTCATTTTACTAGCATCTCTTCGTGAAGAGGTGCACACCCAAGCATCGTGAGCCCTGGCAGCCTTGCAATGCCAAAGCAGGAACAACCTGGAGCAAGAGCCAGTCAAATAAATGAGAACGAAAGACACAGCTGATTAACATCACCAGAGAATTTTTTATGGAGAATGTTGTTTTTCTTTAATTTTCCTCTCCCTCTGCAGCTTTCCTCAGAGCAATATCTGCGAATAATCCCCGCTCTCCAGCTGATCGGGACGCAGCTCCCAGCGTGCGGCTAATATTGGCACGGTGACATTTTAGCTGGTTTCGGCAGACACGAGCAGGTGCAAAGCGCACCCCGCGGGAGCGGCGCTGCCCATCCCTCTGAGGAGGACGTGGAGGTGCCGGGGAGGGAGTCCGACAGCATCGCCGCCCACAGTCGGCCAGCACCGCTATCTCCTGCCTGCACCTCGTACAGCAGCTTTCGTGTTTAATAAAGTTGTGGCCTCTTGGCTTTCACCACAACAGAGTTTCCAGTTTTATTTCCCAAGGGTTCATAGCAACAGTAACATGCAGTAGCTATAATGTGTCATAAAATAAATATTAGCAAAAGCACAGGCGGATCTCGGCCAGTTTGGAATTTGCTTGGCATCACGCATCCCCTAACGCATGTCTCCAAAAGCAAAAGTTGCCTACTGATGGAGGAGGTTTGTTTGTTTGCCTTAGTTTTGTTTTTTCCTCAGTCGGCTGGGCTTACACCACTGTCACAGCTAATAAAGGTAAGGACCCGTACAGCACTACCTCGCGCGTTGCCCTAATCACATTGCTCTTGAAATTAAGTCTGTCAGCTCTTCGGCTGTAAACCCGCATTGCGAGAGCTTAATAACTCCGCTGCGAACAAAACAAAATTGCCTCTAGACTTAAACCTGGTGTGCCAGACTTCTGCCTATGGGGCCAGGTGTTATTTGCGGCGAGGAGTACGAAGAGCGTGCCCAAAATGGCTAAACAGAGCAAATGCATGAACAGAAACACAACGGATGTGTGCACCTACGCACACACTGGCGTATGTGTGCACACAGGTGTAACTATCCCTACCTGCACTACTTGCATAGGGAGGAAAAGAATTCATCAGGAGCCTCTGACTCCCTCCCACCAATCAATTTCGTCAGGTTTTAGACTGATCTCAATCTCTACTTCCTTTTTGAGTGTTTTTTATCTTTTTTTGCCTAAGAATAATAAATTTACGCTCACCCACCACAAATTACACCGGCCTGAAGCTGAGGCAGCCAGGGTAAAACTCCATCCTACAGCAGCAGCAGTTGTTTCATGTCTGGAAACATCCCATATTTGAAGTTGAGTCTTAATAATGTCTTGCAGGAAAGCCCCAGGGCAGAGCTTTTCTCTGCCACAGACTTCTCATAAACTTTGGGCAAGTCATTTAGCTCCCGCCTCACCGGGGAGGCTCAGGTCCCAGAGCAGGAGGAAGGGGAAGCTGCATGCAGCAGCTCTGGGGCATAGACCTGGAAGTTCATCCTGCTACTTAGAGGGATCGTGCAGCAGATGACCCCCTCAATGGCCACGGCCGTGGGAGTGAAGCAATAGCCCCAGGAGAGCCTAGGGAAATGGGTCCTGCCAGAGGCAGAGGATTTCTCTGCAGAAAGGGCAGGCGAAGCTGGGAAACTAGATGAAGGCAAGGAAAACGACCAGTGTTGGATTAAAAAAAAATTTAAATACAGCATCAACACATGTTGCAGTCATGGGAGGGATGAGGGATGAGTTGTCCTAGCTGTAAGCAGAAATTGGCTCAGTTTTTTGCCGTCCAACCCTCCATCCTCTCACTTTCCCTTTGCTTCACCTTCTTTCTTGTGGGGTCTCTACCTGAATTCTGAGTCTGGGGGAAGCTCACAGAATCTATCCTCCCATCGCTCTGTGCAAACTCTACCTCACTCCATCATCAGCTCCCTGCAGTCCCCCATGCAATAAGCAATAACATTGGAACCAGCCAAAAAAGTGTTCCCACAACTCCCGGGCCCCGTTTTGGCCAGAGATGGCCATGGCAGAGCACCATGGTCAGATGGTTCTCATGGACTGACAGGCCTGTATTTGCCGTGCCGGCCGTGCACGGGGCACCAGCCGGTAGAAGCCTGGGGTGCCAGGGCAGGGTATCCTGGGTGCTGGCTCCTACGAGTCCTCCCCCCATCAATCTTAGAGCAGTATGCCGTCATGGATAAAGAGCAGCTGTTGCAGTAAGCTCATCGGATAACAGGCACGTATATTAAAGTACCTTTAGCACACTTACTAAAACATATATTTAGCTAGGGAAAATAATCTTGCCCTGCCTATAAAAGTCAAAGTTTGCCTTTATAAATAACTCCAGGAACCCTGCACGCATCCGAGGAAATGGCGACGGCATGCGTGCTCAGCCTCCTGCCCAGAAAAGATCTCTGAATAAAATATAAACACGCTGAAATATAAAGAACAGTTTGGTGAAGATAATGAAATCTAGTGAAGCCAGTAATTTACTCTGTAAATCATACAGCTACTTCTCCCTTGCAGTTGCCTGCCCTGATTTACATCACAAACCTTACTTCCCAGCTTCTCCCTGCTTTATTGCAAGCACGAGGGCACTTACTACAGTTTCTGCGTGGCTTTCTGGCTGGTGAAAAATATTTATTTATACCAGCAAAATGTCCCACTCTAAATATGCCACCTTGGCTTGATGCACTCTTCCTTTTTTCCCCACTCTTCTCTCAGATCTTCCCAAGAGGGGAAGGAAAAGCAGGTACCAAAAAACGCCTGGTTTACACTTATTCTTGCTGTCACAGCAGCTGGGAATGGGAGTGGTCCAAGCACTCTGTGGTGCCGGCCATGGGGAGTGGTGGAGAGGATCCCCCCACGCTGCCCGGGGATCCAGTTTGCTCCAGTCTCCCCACAGACTCCCCGGTCTCCAGCATCACACGGCCCTTTCCTATTTTATTCACGGCACCAAACCTCTCCCCATTAGCATGCAAAGGCTTCGAACTCTCGAGCTTTCCTATATTGCATAGAGCATCTTCGGAAGGGGGCTGGAAATAATTGGGTGCTATTGCCTCAGTAACACCGCCACGTACACTCGAGCGTATGGAAATCTGAAGTAGCGCCGAACACTCGGGGGCAAGCGGCGAGCCCCGCGTGCCACGGCGCTGCGGCACAGGGCTTAGTCCCAGCCTCATTTCTCATTCACGTCTCTCCTTTAAGCCGAGCCACTCCGAGGTGAGGCTATATCTCTATGAATTCAAGTGGATTTGTCTCCCGGTGTATGCATGTACATTAGGCAGGTGCATTATGCGTACGTATCACTCTACCTGGGTCTATGCAGAAATAGAGACTGCAGGGAAAAAATTATATCTAGATGAGTCTTTATGATGTGTGTTCCTTCAGTATTAAGATCTCTTCAGGCTTTGTATATCTGGTAAAATTGCTCTCATTTTAAATTCTCCCAGTAATAATTTTAAGAGAAAATTCTTTGTGACAACTGCTGTTGATTTAAAACTAATGTTTAGCCAGTAATGGGTAATTGTATTAGACTAAAAAAAAAAAGCTGCTGTAAAGTCGACCCCAGTCTGATTTTTAATTTACTGCATCATCAGCTACTTTTATGATACTATTTAATCTGCTGAAATAAAACTATTGCTGTATGAGTATCTCTAACATTCAGGAAAGATTGTTTTTAGCTGTTCTGCTCTTGGGGCTGAGGAGTTGTTAATTAGTATATGAATAATTCCTGCGAATATATTTATTTATATTTGGGTGAATTGTGACAGTAGTCAGAAAAGTAAGGTGTTATATTTCACTATGAATTCATTTTTAACCCTTAATCAGGGGAAAGGAAAATGCCCATCACTACTTTACACCCATACTAAATTCATAAAATGCATTCTGCATTTCTGGGGGGGGCGGCGGGGGGGGAAGTAAAAAGGACACCAAAACAATTTCCACCCATTTTTTCCCCGTAAGGACCAGAATCTTGCTCAGCCAGGACGTGTGCTCACAGCCGCAGGCAGCACAGCAGCTGCAAAGCTGCAGGAGCGAGCAGGGCTGCTCTTGCCCAGAGCCTGGTTTGCCTTTCCAGGACCCTTCCCAACTGCGCAGCAGCGCGGGGGGCCTGATCCTGCTCCCTCCGCCCTGGAGTTGCGTTCCTGACGAACGTAGCCGGGGCGCAGCGGTATATTTGCCTCCTCGAGCGTTAAGAAATCCGCGCCGGAGGGCCTGTTTCAACCCCCTCAATATGGATTGAAGGACCTCCACTGGGTCCAGTGGGCTTTGGATGGGTCCCCATAGCCTCCCCACGGTATATTCACACACAGAGCAGAGGCTTGTGAGCTACCTTTATACAAATCATAAAAAGCGGTTACAAATCGGCATTTTTATGCTTTTCTTGCTTACTAACTTCCTGCAGAAATAACATGCACCAAGGTCATGCAAAACAGCATTCTGCCTCTGCCCGTACCTAGCATCAATGACCTTCCCAAAACAATACACTACCAGATTAAAAGAGGATCAAAAACATTGTGCTGCTCATTTTGAATTAAAAAGAAATCTTCATGAAGGAAAAAAAAAAAAAAATAAAAAAATCTATCACAATAAATAGTCTGGACCCACCTAGTAAAAAAGCCCCACATTTTTTATTTGATACTCCTAATAATAAACAGCAGGCTCTCATAAAGATTACCTGGGAGATAAATGGGTCTGTTGGACGAAAATAAAGACTCAGGGTGTGACCAAAAATATGTATTTGTGCTGTGTGAGTTGCTGATTTTTAATGCTCCCAATACATTTAGGTTGTAGCTTTAGGTTTATTTACCCTGATAAATACTTGATTACCTGCCTGCGACAACGGGGGGAGAGGGCTGTTGTCAAATCTATTACAATACGATGAAGTAACAGTTACAAGATAAAGTAAGGTAAAACAAGTAATTCTTAATGCTGTGCAACCTATTCTTTTATCCAAACAACTTCTGGTTTTGTTATCTCCTTATGGTCAAACACCTATTCCCTAGAAAGAGAGGAGAAGTCTCTTTTTACCTCAGTAATTAGCTTGTTTGAAAGCTCCCACAAATTCTTCCTATCATAAATTTTGCATTGCTCCATGCACAATAATGCACATAAAATTAAATAAACAATTTAATTAATTTAATTAAAATTAAATATTAAACATATTGTGTATAAGAAGCCCATGTCTTTGATTTAATTGGGCAGGAGTACCCAAAGCAGTTTGGGTAACAGTGAAAAATAATTAAAAACAACAAGTACGGTAGCCTCTGGGTACGAAGAGTAGTTGGGAGCTTTCTCCTGAGAAAGGTTTATTTAATTAAAACTAAACTAATCTTTGGAAAACACTTGATAAGCATTTCATAATACAAATCATAATCCAAAAATGAAGCTTATACTTCATCTACACAATACTGGAAAATAATATTAAATAATTCCATTCTGCCATGAGCTACTTTCCCAGCACGGACAGAATAAATCAGCAGACAGCATGGTTACCACCTTTGAATTTTCTGTAGCGTTCAGTTCATCTAGATAAATGTTAGTAAGTTATATGAAGGGATAATGGATCCATAAGCGATAAGGCAGAGAATTAACGCTTTATTTAGACTGTTGCTTCTTGTAGATACAGTACCAGACAAGGAAAGCACAGCTAACTTATTTACAAGGCAAGCCGTGCCTGCGTTGGCAGGTGAGCTCTTTGGCTGCGTTAATGTTTTCGAACCTGTTCTTCGACACCTCTCATTCATACCAGGGAATATTATTTCCAGGATCTCTTACTACTGGAGGAGGAATGGATTATTTATAGGGTGGTGTCTCTATCAATACTTCACAGTGCCAAATGCTAGTATTTCTATACCATCCAGTGATAATTTCAGCTCCCTGAAAAACTTGGATCTCGCCCAAGGTGGTGAACTCTCTGCCTGGACATCAAACAGCCTTCCTCGCACAACCGCTCACAAGCTGGACTGCAAATGCTGACAGGCTTTATAGGTCATTTCAAAAACAAATGCTTCATTTTAACACCTTAGACTGCAGCAGTTACTGCAACAAGCTGCTGATGCCAACTGGCTTTTTCAAAAGCGAATGTATCCAAAGAGATCCTAATTGACAGTTTCAGGCAAGTGCCCAGCATAACTGAATTTTACTCCAGTTTCTAGAGAGGGGTTTTGAAGTGACCATATAATTTAAGTGACCTTTGAATATAATCTAAAATGCTACTGTAAAGCCTGGCTCTTCTCCCACTGAATGGGCTCCATCAATGGGGAAACTCCCACTGATGTTAATAAGGGCAGGAGCGGGCACTTCCAGCACTGCTTCCCATTGAATTACCCAGGTCGCTTTTTTTTGTGGGAGCTTTTTTTTTTTTTTTTTTTTTTTTGATACATTCCTGGGAAGATCCTGTTAACTGACTTGGACTTACTTTGGTTCATGTCATACCCACAGCTTTTTAGCAGAGGACCCAGTGATTTAGCAGAGATTTCCGTCGAGCAGAGGTACAATAGAGCCCTTTACAGGGTGTGGGAATTTCCCGCATGTTGATTAAGCTCGTACTGTAAAAGACGGTAGGCCAAATCCTTCAGTCCTCACGCAGACAAAAGTCCACATGGACTTATCCAAAATCTTCCCTGCAAACGTTCATTAAAGTCAATGGCATTTTGCCTCGGTAAGAGCTGGGGATTTGGCCCGCTGGTTGTCTCCGTGATCGGGCATCGTCAGGAAAAGGGGATAACCACGGCACTCAGCCCGCAGCAGGGACTGGCTTGCCCCAGACTTTGGGCGCTAGCTTCCCTCCAGCCCCAAAAACCTCACAGCAAAATCACGCTGTCGATACCAGCCAACGTGCAGTGCTGAGTGACGCCCAGCATCGCCCCTTGAGCCACCACCCCAACACCGACGCAGTGCCACCCCACGGCAGGCAGAAAGCAAACAGGGTGGTGCCACCAACCCACAAGGCTCCCATCCTCCCTACTGCAGCTTCTGTCGAAAAAAAAGTCTGTCTTACATCTCCGCTGGGACAAGGTAGCCAGTAATTTAGAAACACCTTAGAGGAGAGTACGTCTATCCAGAAAATAATAGAAATATAACAAAAAAAAAAGTGGGCTGGTTTCTATTTGTTTGTTTTAGGCGTATCATAGCTCAGACCTTCCTTTCCATTGTGGTTCAATATTTACTGATCGAAAATATAGACTAGCTGCGAGCCACAGCATTTGCCAGAAAGAACGATTATCATCAGAAAGAAACGGGCATTAAAAGAATAGCTCTTCCATTTCCAGCATATAAAACCAACATTCAGAAGAACAAACAGAGCAGAGAAGAAATGATGGTCATTTGCAAGTAAAATATTACTAAACAATATAACATTGGATTAACTGTTTCATGTATTTATTGTGAAAGAATATATAGAACTTTACATGAGAAACTATCAGTACAAGCAAGAAGCAAAGCAGCCTTTTAAACAGCTTGCTTTTAAGTTTAACGCTTCTGCACGTACGGCGCACGAGCTTGCTGCCGCCGAAGCCCATGCAGCAGCTCCCATTAAGTCCAAAGGGGCCAGGATCAGGCCCCGCGGCTTTGGACTTTTCTCCCGTGACGGCCCTTTCCATCGTATTGCCAGGCCCCGGGTCACAGTAACGTTACCGTGCCTGGGACACGGTTATGGCTGAGGAGGTGCAGTATGGCAAAGAGGCACCGTGAGATGCAATTTGTGGGGCTGATGCTGAAAACAGCAGAGTGGCTTTTTCCTTCTACATATGTTTTAAAAGGAAAGGAGGGGACAGAGAGGCAGGATAAAGGAGAGAAAAAAAAAAAAGAAAGAAAAAAAAAAAAAAGCAGGCACATATTGAGTCCAATCCTGCATTCGTGTGAAGCAAACCACTGAGCACAGTAGCGAGGGCTGACTGGACCGGACAAAACCTGACTCCATTTATTCTCTTTTGTTGTGGTGTGCCAGGAATGCAGGAGCTGTAGTTATTCTGCATTAGGGCTGGCTCCAGGGATGGCTTTGTACTCCCAGGACCTGTGGATTGCAGCAAACTGGTGCGGCTCTGATCTCTGGCTTTTGAGATTTTTCTTCCTTCGGGGGCTATTCAAAATGGTCAGCTAATAATTTCAGTAACTCCGTGGCAAATAATACACTATGTTAATTTGTAATTAGTTCACTACTCCTACATAAGCTTAAATTGAATTCATTTGGTATTCTCTTACTCAAAATACAGCTCCAAAGAAGGATTTCTGACAAATGTGACATGCAAGTCTACTCTAGTACGTGTCCTGTTTTACCCAGAAATCACTCTAAAACATTTGCCATTCAATGCACACTTTAACACCGACAAAATTTAATACAAAGTTAAGTCTATTATTTAACTAAATATTAAAGAGTTACTGAGATTCATACACAACTATATTATTTTTTTTTAACTGACTAGAAAACCCATTTAATGCCTGAATATTTTCCTGGGTCTTATTCTAAATGAAAGACTCTTTGGAGAAACAGAAACGTAAAAAGAATCGCAGTGGTACAGTGCAAACACAGTAACTGCCTGTTGAGATAATTAAAGCACCAGCAGTGGAGATGCAGAAGAAAAGAACAGAGAAGTTTAGGGCTGGATCAGTGCAACCTTTGCTCTGTGTGATGCAAAGGGTTGGGCCAGATGACTCAAGAAGTTGTCTCCAGGTCCCTTTTCTTTCATCCTATGCATGGGGAAGAGTCATATTTATTTTTAGTGCTTGAACTTGCCCTGCAAATGCAGTCCATCCAAATTAAATAAGTCTCTCGGACTCTTTCGAATTGCTTGGAAGCAGATTCTGAAGTTCTGATTTACTTTCAGCTTCACGCCGACAAAATTCCTAGTGATTTCAAGGACTACTTTGCCAGACAAACTAAAATGACAAGTTCATTTCTAAGGATCTTTACTGCTCTAAGAGTGGATTTAGAAAGAACACGAAGTAAAGGAGTCCTTAAAAAAGCCACAAACAGGATTTGGCCCCCATATGCAGTCATAACAATAATTATGTTGGTCATGTTCAGTCATGTACATGTTTTCATAAATCATTTTTAATAATTCTTGGATATAAAGAAGAACTTGAAGTGTGACAAGCTTCTGTAATTTTAAATAAAGCTTTCAAGTAACTTTTCGAGCTCAGGGTAGCGAACCCCACTGACTGAGCAGTGCCTGTCTAAGCACAAAAACCCACGGCAGAGGCAGAAGCCTTCTGGAAAGGCAGAGGCAAGGGCTGGGTGCTGCCTTCTCCTCTTCCCTCAGCATCGCCACTGCGGGGGCTTTTCTGGAGCTGGCCTAAGCCAGGGTACAAGGGAAGGGAGCCCACGCTGCCTGCGTTCCCCTTGTCGCACAGCAGTGGAACCAGCAGAGCCAAAACACTTTAAACCAGCTCTCCATGCAGGACATTGCCTTCGAAACCAACCCTGGGACTTTAGGGGGTGGCAAGGGGAATACTCAGGAATTTCAGGCAGTGATCAAGTGCTCAGCATTCCCACTGGGCTCAGTGCTCAGGAACGACCTCAGGTGGGAGGATGAGGTGCTCAGCACTGCTCTCTGCAGCTGTACGGTCACCTGGATGCACAGAAAGGTACCACGCACAAGGCACAGAGGAGCACTCTAATTTCTGCTGGCGCTGCTACACAGCCGTTATTTTTTGCCAGGACTTATCCTACCTACAGCCATAGTCAGGCCGCTAACCTATTGTTTAGCTCAAGCCAAGCTGATGCTCCATTTTAAATTAAACCTCAGGTGAAAGCTGGCAAATCCACGTGCCCATACATTTCATCTCTACTTGTAATCCCACACGCATGCGCCTCAGCGCAGCGCAACTTGCCTGACCTCGGGCTGGTGGGGTTTTATTCCTGACAGGCTGGATGTGAATAAAATCATATGGAGCTGTGTTTTTACAGTTCAGCCTTCTGAGTCCCGTCCTGCTGCCGTTGAAATCAATGGCAAAACTCCCAACTTGGCTAGTCAGATCAGATTAGCTTTGTTCCGCGGACTGCAACAATCTAATAGATACCAGGTGTCCCCGATAGAGCTTGTGTGGTCTACAAAGTAAGTGGAACGTATTTAAAAAAGTCAAATATGAAACAGCTACATCACAGAACCTGTAATAACCCCAAACTGGTATTATTATCTATGGAAGACATAATGAGTATCTTAAAACGTGACTCAATGTATATTTATATGATGCATCCCGTAACAGACACGTTCTGGGGTAAACTCAGCTGCATGTCAAACCACTACAGAAATGGATCCGTATTTGTGCTCATTTCTACAAGAAAGCATGGCTCTCGTGTGTTTTTACTTAAGGGAAAGAGCCCCAAACAACCTTAAATTAAGCCAGAAATCCACTTTCAATACCTGACCCCGCGTGTAAAAAGACCTATAGAAGTTAAAGGCTGCATGTGAAACCTGCTTTTCTAACATTCAGCTCTCTTCTTGCTCCAAGCTGTCAACTTCCACTGTGAAATTCCCTACTCGCTTTTCCACCTCACCAGATCCTCCAGTAGCATGGACTGGAGGAGATGACACAGTGCTATAAACGCCCAGACCTGGGCTGCACCGAGACATCCATCGCTACGCAGTGGGCGTAGCTGGGAAATGCGCAAGGAATTTCATTGTGCTGTCTCCTGGTGTGGAGGTGGCCAAGGAGTCTTGCCTGGCCCTGGCGAAACCCTCAGCACCCTGCTCTGCACCAACGTGAACAGAAATTGCTCTACACACTGCAGGGCCAGATCCTGACTCACAGCACCCGCAGAGAGGGGCCTCAGTGTGGCTCCTGCTAGTTCTGCCCAAAGGAGGACCAGAGCTTCCAGCCCAGGGCCCATCACACAGGTACAGCCAGGTCAAGAACCTAGGAACACACAAACAGGGAGGTCCCAAGGAAAAATTCAGCCCTTCCCAGGGAATAACAACAACAGATATTTTTCTAACCCAAGGACCTCAAATGTGGTAAGGTTTACCCCAGTTCCTAGCCAGACAAATATCTTCCAGGATCAGCTCTTGGGGCTGCTTGCATGCTGGTGCTCAAGTCTTCTGTTCTGCTCTTACCTTGCAATCCCATGTCTTGGGGGCAGCTTCCATGGATGTCCCTGACTACAAAGTCAGCCCAGGGCTCTTATGGGCAGCACTGACATCTGATGGATGAGAAGCTGGAGTCAGGAGGCTTCAAAACTCTTTTTGCCACCTTTCTGCTACAGAAGCAAGAGCAAGCCTGGCATCAAGTCTCCCTCTTCCATCCAAAGCACCAACTGTTCTCTCCTAAGAGTTGACGGGCAGCATGTGCTTGCCCCCAGCCTGGCCTAACAGGAAAAACCTGATCAGCTGCGGTCCAGGTGCTGCTGCAGCAGCCCCCTAAGAGGACAGCAGTGCAGTACCCGAGGTGTGATGCTCCCAGACAGTGTTTTAGGCAGCTGAAGTGCCAGTGGAAAGGGCCAAGAGTCAGTGCCCAGCTACTGAAGTCAAAGGGTACACATTAAATTAAAAAAAAAAAAAAAAAGCTGCATCAGGGCACCAGAAAAACACCAAGCCCCATTAAAGAGGCATGATCCACTTGGTATTTCATTTGGTATCAGAAAATCTAGTGCTATCTCTAGCCTTATCTTTTACCAGCCATCCTCCTTCATTAGGGATTTGTCTCCTTAAGAGGCTTAAATGCTTGTGCTTTTCCAATAAAGATCTCTCAAAGTACGTTCAAGGGTAGCTTATTTTAACATTCATCACTTTTAAGCAGACTTTTAGCAGAGGAGAGAAGAACGCATAACTAATTGTTGGAAGATCTGGTCAAGTTTATTGTAACGGGTAACTGTCGGGCAATTATGATTTATTTATTCAGAGGGAGATAAGGCGCACATTGTTCTCTGGATGGAAAAAAAAAAAACAACAGGGCTGATCTTAGAGTTAATATTATTTCCCATGCTTTCTTCAGTCTTTTCATAACTGAGGAGACCCACCAGGGCATCATCCTCATTGGCTCCCTTCACTCTAAATTTTTGAGTTTAAGCTTAAGCTCTCCCTAGCCTGGCTCCTGGGCCCGGCAGGTGTCTCTCCTTCTCCTCCTCCTTTTTTTTCAAAAGGTCTGTGGTCACCAGGGGACACCTGAGAGCACCGATACCCCCGCAGGGTCCCCAACGCTCACTCCCCCGCTGCGGGGAGTCTGAGGCCGGGGGGCAGGGTGAGGAGGAAGGGGTCTTTTTAATCTGACAGTGAAAAAAAGGAAGAAGGAAAGAGGAAAGAACAGTGCCCCGTTGCTGCCACCGTTCCTCGGGTCCCTGCGGTGCTTTCTCGGGAGCAAAAGGAGATGCCGAGGAGCATGCCCTGCGCTCGGACGAGCGCAGCCTTTTCCCACATCCCACCCGCTCAAACAGATCCCGGACTAGGCAGCCTCTGCCCCACGGGAGGCGGTTGAGATGGGTGGGAGGCGGCCGTGGTCCACCAGTACCAAGGGGCTGCTTCCCTGCCCCAAGCCCGGCACCCCGGGGTGCTATCTGCCCCCATCTTCGTCCGTGGCCGCTGCCTGGCCCCGAGACACCCTGGGGCTTTGCTGGGGACCGGAGAGGGGTCTCCTCGCCTGGCAGGAGGGGGCTTGGACGTGGCCGTCGAGGGGGAGCATCGCCCCCTGCCACCCTGGCAGCCCCCGGCCTCAGGGCTGCCCTCCCTTCGGGCCGGACCCCGCTGTTCCCCCAGCCCGGCGGCTCCAAGCAGCCCCACCGAGGATGACAAAGAAAAAAGAAGAGAAGAAGGAAAAAAAAAAAAAATCCTGAAATGCGCCCCGGCCCTGGCTCCTTCCCCTGCCCGAGCCCAGCCCAGCAGCAGCAGCATCCCCGGGGGCAGAGCGGGGCCGTGCCCGGTGTGTCCCCTCAGCCCCACAAGCCCCCCGCGACCGCGACACCAGCACGGTCACGGCCACGGCCACTAGCCGCAGCGGGCTCGGCTGGGCTCGGCAGCCCCGTCCCGTTCCCCTTCACCCCTTCCCCCCGACGGCTCTGATGCCGCCGCCGCCGCTGACAAAAGTTTTTTATTCGCATCCTCGCGATCTCCAAACAGACAAAGTGACCAAGAACAAACAAACAAACTCTTTTTTTTTTAATGCAAGAGTTGCTCACCTGGTGCTGGAAAGATCAGATCTCAGAGCAAAGGACTTCTACTTCCAGCAAAGTCTGGCTCGCCGGCTTACCCAACCGGAAGAAAGAGCCCCATTAGCTGGTTTACATCAACGCTTTTAAATCTGTTTCAAAGGCTTTTGATGTTGAGCATAAAGATGCACCTTGCGCGCTGCTGTCAGCACCCAGCCCCAGGCTGCCTGTCCAACTCCCCAGCAGAGGGAAAGTTACAGATTTATTTTTTTTTTTTTAACTCAAAAAAACTTTTTTTTTTTTGTCTCCTCCGAATTTCAGCCCTTCATCGCTCGGCAAAGCTTTTTTTCCAAACGCTTTGAGATTTAATCTGAAACCATTCGAGTTGTGTTTTGATCCCACCGCCGCTCTGCGTTTATTTGTTGTAAGGCAAAACAAAAGTTAAAGCGAACCGGTTTCACCCACAAGAAGCACCCGGACTTGGTGGGGGGTGCTTTGGGACGTGCCCCGGTTGCCGGGATCCTCCGGGGGGGGGGGCGGTGGTGAGGATTGAGCTCCCTATAGGGACAGCTTCCCACCTCCCCTCCCCGACCCCCCCCGCCCCCAGGACTCCTTTGGGCGGCTTGGGACAAGGCTGGGCGGCCCGGGGGGGGGCGGGGAGGGGACCAGGGCCAGGTCGGTCCCTACAGCCCCGCCCGGCAGCGATCGGCTCTGGGCAGCGCCAGTTTGGCGAGCAGGGCTCCCACCTCCGCTCGGTCACTTGTCAGCGCTGCCCCAGATCTTTACCCGACGGGACGGGAGAGGTGCAGTGCTCGGTAACATTCACCGTAAAACACAGCAGTATTCACTCGCTTAATTCCGGCGTGGGCTCGAGCACCGGAGGCGGGGTGCGGAGGGAGCCCGAGGCCAGGGCCGGACCCTCGAGCCCCCCCGCCCCCATCCCGGCCCCGCCGTCCGGCTCCCCCGACGGGGCGGACGCGGCTTTCCGTAGCCGGGGGCAGCACATCTCCCCCCGACCGGAGCCAAGGCTAGGGCCGCCCCCTCCCCTGGCACCCACGGCCCTTCGAGCAGGCGGGGAGGGGAGCGGGAGCTCCCTCTTGTAAAGCTCCCAGCCGTCGGAGCCGGCAAGATAAACATCATTAGAAATCATTGTAATTGGGATTGTGAAATCTGACCTCTGACCCGCCGGGCTACGTGTCACAACCGTGTCTGCTTTGATTCCTCGAAAGGCGGCACAAAAGAACAAGCTCCGTGACAGGAGGCAGCGGGATCCGCGCCCCGGCCCGAGGGGACCGACGGGGAGGCGGGGGGCGAGGACCACGCGTGGCCTTCCCCTCCCCCCTGCACCTCATTTGCATATGCAAAGCAGCGGGCTGCCGGGCCACCCCCACCCGGGGTGGAGTGGTTGGGGGGGTGTCGGGCCGGGGCCGGGGTCCTGGAAGGGAGACAGAAATGGGCGTCGGTGCTTCCTTCAGCGGGTTGGGGGCTGTCGGAGGGTCGTCTGTCGGGCGTCGGCCAAGATCCACACTCCACAAACACGCCGCTGCCCCCCGAGAGCCGGGGTGAGGGGAAGCCCACCCCAACTTCCAATGGCCGGGAGGGAGGGGGAAGTACCCCGGTTCTTCCAGGGCTTTTCCGCCTGGGCTTGTGGTTGCCCCCTCCCAGGGCTTGGGCTCCCCGCTCCCATTCGCCCCCTCCACCCCCCAGCACTCCGGTCGGGGTCCCCGGTGCGTGTCCCCCGCCTTCCCCCGCCGCTCTTGCGCACACCCGGCTCCTCTCCGACGGGGAGGACGATGCGGCTCCGGCTCTCATCCCCTCGCAGCTCGCCGCGGGGCTAGTGCTGAGTCTGGGGGGAGATGCAGGTCACACTCCACCACCCCCCAGCCGACTGGAGAGCACCCCCCGCGGGGGTGCCTGCCTCTAGCACCCACGGGGGACGGAGTCACTCGTGGAGCCAGCGAGGGCCGGCCTGCCCCGCTCCCCTCCTACGCCCCGCTCAGCTGCTCTCGCCGAGAAATCCTAAAAGCATAATTACATTAAAAAGCCTGATTTGTTTAAATAATCCTCTTTAGGCTCCGCTTAATCTGCCCGATATTTCCCCCATCGTCTTTATTCCTGACTCGTCCAGCTCAGCTGAGCTTGGCCGGACACCCTGCGGCTGAGGAGTCCCCTCCTCATTTTCCTCCTCCTCCTTCTCCGGAGCCCCCCATCCTGCGGGCTGATCCCCTCGCCTATCCCGGGCTGCAGGTAGGGAGCGGGCCCAGAGGTTCTGGAGAGGGGGCGGGGGCAGGCGGGGATCTCCAGTAGCCCCTCGACAGGGCAGGGCCAGATCCGGCTCTCGGGGAGCATGGTTAGCAGAATTTTAAGCAGAAATGACTTTTCTCTTTTTTTGGCCTGTACGGCTCCAGGGGAGTGCGAGACGGTGGGTATGTGAGAAAGGCACAGAACTGAGCTGAGATTGGAGCTGGGGGGGAGCGGGCTCTGTACGCACCCCACAACTCCTGCCGCTGCCCCTCTGAGCCGGGCTCTGGGTGGCCCTGAAAGAGGGTTTATTTTCTTGGCTGCGGCAAATTTAAGTTTAATCCCGTCGAAAAGAGGAGAGGAAGAAAGAACCGCAGAACTTTAGATGGCGCTGTAAAACATGGGTGGAAACCCCGGGAGTGTTCCCGGCTCCTCGGCCTGCAGCGAGGAGCGGAGTCCGCGGAGTGGGGGAGCTGGGCTGGGCTGGGATGGGGTGTGTTGATGGGGTCTGCGCCCCCCGGCAGCGGGTGCGGGGGACAGGGGGCTCTCACCGGCTAGGGCAGCCCCGGCCTGCACCTCCAGCCCCGGTCGGTGACAGCTCACTGCAGCGCCGAGGAAAAAGAGTTAAAAAGCAAAGAAAAATGGCAAGGCCGTCTACCCGCTGCCCCTCTTCCCCTTCTCCTCAAATAGACGGAAACTCCCCCAATGCCTCCGACGGGGCGAGGCGGGGGGAGCTGCAGGCTCGGTAAGGAGCTGCTCGCCCTCCGCCGTGCCCCGGCCCCCTGCTCCTCCGGGACATGGGGGTGCAGGAGAGGGGCTCCCCCAGCTCGGCTCTCACCCCGGCTCCAGCTCTGCCCGCTTCTCCCATCCACCTCACCGGCTGCGGGCCCTGGGGAGGGATTCGGAGGAGCAGGGAGAAAGAGAAAGGAGAGGGAAAGCCGACGGACAGCCCCGTCGAGAGGAGGGCCAGCCGCTCTCCAGCCCGCCCCGGCGTCCGATTTCTGCAGGGCCCGCAGGGAGCGGACCCCCAGCGCCCGCCCTCAGCTCCGTGAGGCCCCACGCAAAGCCCGCGTGGGCGCCAGGCCCGGGCACGGCGGCCCTCGAGGGCCTGGGGACAAAGCCATGGGCACAGCCCGATCTCCGGCCGGCCGTGACCCCGGGCCGTGGCACAGCCAAATTTAACCGGAGTGGTGGGGGGGGGGGTTGGAAAAGCGAGGCGGGGGCAGCAGGCTGGCAGCCCCGGCGGCCCCCCAGCACCCCGCGCTTCCCACGCACACGGACAAACGCGAGCCCGGCGCCGAGCGGCGATCGCTCCGGTGCCCCGCGGGCCGCGGCTCGGCCCTGCCCGGCTGGGCGGACACGCGGCGTGGGAGCCGTTCCTCCTGGAGCGAGGCGAGGATGCAAAGCCCACGTCCCCGAGCTCTAAGCGTCCGGGCGGTTTCAGGCGTTTTTTTTTTCCTGCGGAAGCTGGTGATATATTGTTGTTATCATTATTACGAGGTGGTCTGTATTTCTGAATGAAAAAAAAAAAAAAGGAGATGCAGGGGGCGAGGCACGGCCGCAACAGCCAAAGAGAATTAATTTTTTTTTTTTGAGAGAGTAGAAAAAAAAATAAAATAAAAAAATTAGAGGTCTCGGGCAGGGTTTTAAACACAAAGCTCACGGTTTAAAAATTGCTGCACTGATCCATCGAAAACAATATGCTTAAATATGCCACCAAAATGGCACTGTATACGCAGCGTATTGTGTATGTATATATACATTTATTTTTTATATTTGTATATATATACACACATATATATACACATACATATATATGTATATACACATATATATACACACACACATATCCATAGACTAAAATAAAGACTTACAGCCAGCCTGTATCCTGAACACAGTCTACACTTTTATTTCAGACTACAGATTTCTGAACATAATAAAATCTTTGGCTTGTAGCGGTGGGTTCAGTCTCGCAGTCTGTGGATCAGAATT
Source organism: Chlamydotis macqueenii (assembly GCF_036417535.1). Taxonomy (NCBI): domain Eukaryota; kingdom Metazoa; phylum Chordata; class Aves; order Otidiformes; family Otididae; genus Chlamydotis; species Chlamydotis macqueenii. The sequence goes on from NC_141561.1 coordinate 10,147,690, forward strand.
ATTTTTTTTTTTCCTCGGGAAAAAAAAAGAAAAAGGAGACAGAAATTCACACATACACACACACAAAAAAAATAAGATTAAACGAAAGATCAGGAAAGTCAGACATTTACTGTAAAAGAAGAGCAACGGACATCGAAGAAAAAAAAAAAGTAAAGCAAACAAAACGAACAAACGAACAAAAGAGAGGGGAAGAGAGAGAGAAAAACTGTCCAGCAAATAGAGATCGCTACACATATTTCTTACCTGAAATTAAATATATACAAAGTCATATGCTGTTTGGCTATATAGAGATAATTTTTTTTTGTAAGCGTTCATATTTTATTTTTTTTTCTTTTCTTATTCGGAGTCCTTATGCTACGGACAGACAATAGATCTGCTCTTAAACCGCACCTGTCCGCGCCCCGGCCAGCGGCGGGGAGTCGGGGGTCCAGGGGGGTCCGCGCCGCCTCACTCGCTCTCCTCTTTGTCCTGGACGGTGGTGGTGGAGTGGTTGTAGAGTCCCTGGGCCATGAGGTGCAACGCCAGCCCGTTCTTGATGCCCGTGGCCTTCTTGATCTTGGCCCGCTTATTCTGGAACCAGATCTTGATCTGGGACTCGTTGAGGCTCAGCTCCTGGGCCAGGCTCTGCCGCCGCTGCTCCGTGATGTACCGGTTGGCCTGGAACTCCGCCTTCAGCCGCTGCAGCTGCTCGGCCGTGAACGCCGTCCGGGGCCGCTTGTCCTCTTTCTCCGTCTTCTTCTTCTTCAGCTTCCTGGTGCGGGGGCCTGCGGGCAGGGCACACACACGCCGCTGGGCAGGGCCGCGCCGCCGACCGACCGACAGACCGACCGACCGACTGCCGCCCCGCCGGAAAAATGGCCGACGGGCGAATTTCTGCCGGTTCTGTGTGTGCGCCCGCCTCCCCAGCCTCGGCACGGTGGAGGGAAGGATGAGGACGGCATCTCTCGCCTCGGGGAGCGGTGCCCTGCTCGCCCCCCGCCCCGACACACGTCGGGGCTCCGCTCCCACCGGGACCGGCCGCGCTTCCCCCGCACGGCCCCGGGGTCCCCGCGGACCGGCACCAGGCGAGCCGCCGGCAGCCGCAGCCTGGCCGGGGGCTGCCCAGGTCTCTATCTGGGGGGGGACACGACAGTCCCTCCGCAAGGCCGGGCCAACCCCAGGGACCCTTCCCCGCCGCCACCCCGGAGCCCCGCCGCCGCCCGGGCCGTGCGGGCTCTCCGGCGGCCGCTCCTCGCGGGGGACCGGTTGCAGTTCCCTCCGTGAACCCCTACCTCCGCACACTTCCCCCCTCCCGCCGGGCCCCCATCCCCAGGCCGGGCCAGGGCCAGGGTCACGGAGCTCTCCGGGAAAACAGCCCGGCCCCGGGGCAAATCCCGGGGTCAGCGGCCGGGCCGGGGGTTACCCCGAGTCCTCTGCACGCCGGTCTGGCCCAGGGGGAGCGGAGAGGAGAGGGAGCCCTGGAGAAAGGGATCTACGAAAATTCCCCCGACAGCTGCCGGGCCGGGCGGGCAGCCCCGGGCCCTCAGCCTTCCCGCCAGCCGCAACCGGCGAGGCCTCCCGGCTGCCGAGTAGGCCGAGAGCTCCTCTCCCGGCGCAGCCCCTTTCCCCAGAACCGGGGAGGGGATCAGGGGGGACGGGAGGAGTCCCTGCGGCTCGGCGGAGGGGAGAAGGGACGGGGGCCGGCAGGATGGACCCGGGCTCGGCCGGCGGAGGGGACGGAGGGGGGGAGGCGAATCGCTGTTGCCCCGGCACCTTGCAGGGCTATGCGGGCATCTCCGGCCGCCGTAGCCTCCTCTCATCCCCGCAGCCGGTAGAAGCGACCGGATCCGGACAACAAAGAGGGCGACCGAGCCCCGCCAGCCTCCCCTCGGCCCTTCTCCCCTCCGGGCTGGTGAGCTCCGGGGAGGACATGCAGGGGAAAAAAAATAATCCTCTGCCCGAAATAAAAGGGAGGAAAGGAATTCCAGGCGCAAGTGCAGGGCGGGCCCCGGGAATCGGTAGCAAAACACCGGTGGCCGGGAAGCGAGGGCCGCGCCGTCTGACAGCTCTATCTATCACTCCATCAATCACCCGAGTCAATCAAAGTGGCTTTTCTGAGTTTCAGGTCGCCGGACGTGTCAATAACGGGGGATGGAGACAGGGGCTCGGCCGGTAGCACCGCACGGACCATGGCGGGGAGCAGCGGGGGACGGGCAGCGCCGAGCGGGGCCGGGGCCGGGCCCGCACCCCCCGGGATGGCACAGGGACCCCCGGCCTGCTGGCTTGGGGTGTCCTGAGGGGAAACCCTCTCTCCTCGCTCTCCGCTCCTTTTTTTTTAATTAAAAAAAAAAAAACATTAAAAACAGAAACTAACGGTGACAAAATAAGGGGCTGCCGGGGGCACTGGGGGAGTGGAAAGAGGGGCCGGGGGCCGGCAGGGCTGAGCAGGCGGCTCCCCCCAGAGCGGCCCCGGGTAGAAGGGCCTCCGTGTGCCCCCCTCACACCCCGAGAGCCGGGCTCCAAACCACGGCACCGGTTTCCGCGGCGATGCGCGGCCTACGGGCCTGCAGAGGCCCCCGAACCGCCCCTCCGCCACCTTCCTAAAAAACTTCTCCGAGAAACCCCCCCATTGATCCCCGCACCTCCAGCAGCCGCTCAACATGTGGCTCAGGTCCACTCCCCCCTCTCAGAAAGGCCACCAGCACCCAGGGAAAAAAAATAAAGCAAGGGGAGAAAAAAAAGCCTCCCCCTGCCCGAGCAGCCGGATCCGCCGCCCGTTTCGGCCGCGGAAGAGCCCGGGCTGCGGCGGGGCGGGGGGCGGGCGGGGGGCATGGGTCGCTCGCTCCCTGCATCGAAACGGGGCCAGCTCGGGGCCCGGCGTCACATTTAAATTTGGGAGACTCGGAGGGGGAAAGCGAGACACAAACACACGGGTGACTCGGGACCCCTCCCCACGCGCGGTCCCTCAGCAGGCCGGGAGCCAAAGCGGAGGGGGAAGAGGGGAAGGGGAGGAGGAGGGGGGCGAGGAGGGGAAGGAGGGGGTGGGGGGGGCGACCTTGTCACGATTTTAAGAGGTCCCAGATGCGCCGCGGTTCCTTACCCGAGGACGGTCTGTCTGAGTACCTGGTGCAGTAGACCCAGGCCGGCCACACCAGCGGCTGCTGCGAGTCGGGTTTTAGGACGGGTCCTCCGCTATTGGAGCCCATCAGCAGGATGGCGGGGCTGCCGTGCTCCCCGAACTTGCCCGGGTGAGTCTCGCCTCCCTCGGCGGGAGGTTTGGCCGGCCCCGACGCCGCCGCTGCCGCCGCCGACGCCGCGGCGGGGTTGGCTTTGGCGGCGGCGGGAGGCGGCGGCGGCGCGGAGCCGTCGGGCCGGCAGTTCGAGTCCGGGCAGAGGAGGGAGGGCGGGTTGGGCGGCCGGGCCAGCAGTGGGTTGATGTTTTCTCTACCTGAGCTCTGCCCCCGGTCTCCGTCCCGCTCCCGGCTGCCACCTCCTCCTCCGGCCGGCTCCTTCTTGCAGCCGAAGTCCGGCCTCAGGATGTTGTCGATGAAAAAGTTGGTGGTGCGGTGGGGCGGGGGTGGGGGGGGCGGCGGGGGGCGGCGGCGGGGCAGGGGCAAGGGGCAGGGGGCGGCGGGGGAGGCGGGCGCGGCTGGGCTGGGGGAGACGGGGAGGCTCTCGCCATCGCTGCCGCTGCTCGCCGGGCCGGGTGCCGCGTCTCGGTGGCCGTGCCCCTCCGGCGGCTCTTCCATGCTCAGCCCCCCGCCACGGAGATCGCTGCCTCTTGTCCCCCCCACCCCACCCCCCCCACCCCCACCCACCCGTTTTACGCCCACTCCACTTTGCCGGTGGGTGGCGGGGTGGAAAAGGGGGAGGGAAAAAATTAAAAACAGGAAAAAATTGGAAAAATGAAAAAAAAAAAGAATAAAATCCACTTGTTGGGCTGAAGCTGAGAATTTTTTTTTTGTTTCTCCCCCTCGCACGGATGGATCCAAAACCAGGGAGACACTCGAGGGCTTCTTTCCCCCTTCTCCCGATCAGCTTATATTTCCACCACTGGGAAAAAAAAAAAAAAAAAAAAAAGGCTGGAAAAAAACCAAACCCAAAAAGGTGTGCGGCAATGCCGCGGCCCCCTCCTCTCAAAAAAAAAAACCAAAAAAAAAAACCAAAAAAAAAAAACCCAAACAAAAACGGCCGCCGAAAACCCGTCAAAATCTGCCCATCTCGCCGCGGCTCCGCGCTGCCCGCTGTCACGCCGCGCTCTGCCCACGCCGCGGGCTGCCGGAGCCCTTCCCCGCCAGCCTGCTGCTGCGCGCCGCCTGGCCAATTTATTATTATTTTTTTTAATAATTCTTTTTTCCACCCTCCTTTTTTTTTTTTCCCTTAAAAAAAAAAAAAAAGCCAAATCTCTGACAGCTCCCGTCCGCGCAACAAACTCTCCCTAAAAAATCCCTCAGCCACACTTTTTTCACTCGCACCGGAAGCACGTGAGGCGGCCCCGCGCGTGGGGGCGGCCAATGGCGAGCCGCCGCCGCCGCTGACACCCCGCGCCGCGACCAATGGGCGCCCGACCGGCCGCCGCCATAAATACCGCGTGGGGACGGGACAGGACGGGGCGGACGGGACGGGGCGGGCGGCGGCCGCCGCCGCGCCCCCACCCACACGCGTGTATCGGCCTCCCCCTCCACTTCGACCCCTAACCAGTGAGCAGCTCCTTTCAGCCGCCTCGTGTCCCGCGTGGGCCGCCGCGAGTGGCGGCGATTTGACCCACCTATTGCCCCCACCCCAATAATAAATCCTCCCCCACGAAAAAAAAAAAATCTGTGGGTGCTCTTTTTCCTCTTTTTTTTTCTTTTATTCTCTGTTCTCCCGCGGCGGGGTGAGGCTGCGAGGGGAGGTGACGAGCCGGGCAGGGGTTCCTCGCAATAGAAACTTTTTATTTTTTTTTTAGGAATAAAAAATGAAAATAATAATAATAAATTATAATAAAGGCAGGAGCCGCTGCCGGGGCGAGCCGGGCGTAGGGCCGCAGCCGCTTGGCTGGTTTGTTCCTTTATCGTGGTTTTGGGTTGTTGGGTTGGGTTTTTTTTTCGGAATATGCAGTAGATCAGCCGCCAGCTCGCAGCTGAATTCGTGTCGTGTTTCCTCCTCTGCTTTTTGATGTTTATTTGTTTGTTTTGCTTGTTGGGGTTCGGCTTGTGGCTTTTTTCTTTTCTTTTTTTTTTTTTTCCTGGTATTTTTTTTTTCCCCGGCTGAAAGCGAGCACCTCGGGACGCGTGTTGAGGCAGGAAGGAAATTTAAGGATTGGGGGGGGGGGGGGGGGAGAAAAAAGCACGCTTTCTAAAAAATTAATTTACAGGAAAAAATCTAAACCGCCTGCTCCTGGATTTGGTGTTTCGGGGCAGCGGGGCCCGGCGCGCAGGGAGGGCGGCTCTCCGCCGCCGGTGCCGTTCCCCGCGGCTGCGGGCGCTGCTCTGCGCGAAGAGGCCAGGCCCCGGCGTGTCCGCGCCGAGGAGGGGTCCTACGACACCTCACGCTTAGCACGACGTGGGGTTGAGTTGAGGGGGGGGTCTTCCCGGTTGGGTGGGTGATCGGGGCCGCGGCCGCTTCCCCGCCGGCCGGAGGCACCTGCTCCGCATCCCGGGGCTGCGGGAAGGGCAATTCCCGGCCTTTTCTCCTCCTGACGTAACCGAAACCCCTCATTTCCCACCCCGCACCCCCCCTCCAAAAAAAAAAAAAAAAAAAGCGGCCGGGCTGCCTCGTGTGCCTCCGTCTATAGATCCTATACGTCCTCAAAATACCCCCGGTGGCTGCATCTGTGCGTGCCCGCATCCCCGCGCCGGCAGCGGCTGGGGTTTCCTGGGGAGCAGCCGGGCCCAGCGCTCCGCTTTCGGGAGGGGTCCCACGAGTCCCTCCGGGATGCCCGGCCGTTGCGTGTGCGCGCCGTGCCTGTGCCCGCAGCTCGGAGGTGCACACACACCCGGTTATTTTCCGGACCGGGGAAACGTTACCTCCAGCCGCACAATAATCCCCTAAAATAATGGCTGGCGGAACACAATCGGCCCTGAAATCGAGAGCTTCATCCGCAATTAAATGAATGTTAACACCCCCCCCCCCAACATTCACAATATCATATCATTTACTCGCACCGAAATTGGGTTTATTTATATTTAAGTTAGCAAAATTGAAATCTTTATCCCAAAAGCGAGCGTGGGTACTTAATTAAATTCTAATTAGGACACTATCAATATCCCATTTAGCCACGTAGCCTTTGTGAGCCGCGGTCCCTTTCAGAGCTGTAAATGGGGGCTCGCCGCCTTATCTCTCCTGCAAGAGACGCCTTGAGAAGGGCTGCGGAAGATAATTTATAGGTTTTAATTACTCTTCATTCCGCCTGATCAGCTTGGCGTTCATCACAGGACGGCGAATAAAACCTGGTCAAAAGCACTGTCACTATTCCCTGGCAAGACGCTTAATCAAAGTAAGCAGGGCCATATTACACGCTGCGAGCTTCTTCACGTAATTTCCCAGCTGCTGATAAAGCTAGTTGAATAATGCTGCAGTCCTTCGGAGACACCATTTACAGAAATGACTTTATTGACGGCTTAACGTCGGTAATTCATTTTACCTTTCATGTATTGGGAGCCCGGATTTGTTACAGTAATAGGATGATAAATGTCCTGGCGGCCCTATAGCTTTTATTATTGAATACAATACACACACCCATCCTTAAATGTTCCAAAATTGGGTAACAAAAGGGAGAGAGAGAGAAATCGAAGCCTTTAACTATTTAATTTGCCTTCCTGAGCGCGAGGGGGGAAGTGTGCGTATGTGCGTGTGTGTGCGTGCGTGTACATGTTTGTGCGTGTCTGTGCACGGGGGTGTGTGTGGGGGGGGATCATTTCATCCGGAGTCCTCCCCGCTTCTAGAAACTGGTCTGGATTTTTGAAGGCTTCTCTATAAATCGAGTCGGTTTGTGCACGAAGAGGGTGGGGGACCGGCTGGAAGAATGAGGAGGGGTTAAAGGAAAAGCCGATGTAATGTTTCCAGGCTGGGTATTTTTTCCTCCGCGACCCTTCCTATCTAAATAGATAAATATTACTCTCCGGATAGCAGATAGTTACGGTAATCGGGGTGATATGTCTACGCCGCGTCTTAAGAACGGAAGCTTGGGAAAAAAAAAAAAAAAAAAAAGGGAAAGAAAGAAAAGAAATAAGCACTTTTTAGGCAAAGGTTCCCTCCGTAACTCGCGGGTGCCGTCAGGTTTCGAGGCGCCCGTCGAGGCGGCCCGGGGAGCCCCGCGCCCACTGCCGTCGGAGGGTCCGGTCCGGCGGAGCCGGGGCACCCAGCGCTTCCCAGACCGGGCCCCGCTGGCCGGGGCCGGGTTGCGGCCGGTCCCTACCCCTCGGAAGTTCCGGGAGCTTTGGTCACTAGTGCGGGGAAGGAGAACTGGAAGCCCGCCGAGGGGCAGCGGGGCCGGGGGCCCGAGCTGGGACCCGCCCCCGGTGCCCGCTGTCGGGCTGCGGTGACGGCGCCCGCTTCGTCTGGCCGCCCGGCACCAGCCTGCGGCATCCGCAGCCTCTTCCGAAACCGGGAGAAATAATGTAGCTCGTTTCGTTGCATTTACTTTCTTTTTCTTCTTCATCTTCACTTTTTCTTCTTTTGGAGGAAGGCCACCGAAGGGAGGAAATTTAAAGATTGAAATTAAAATTAAAATTAAAATCGAATGAAAAATCTTTCGCAATTTTTTGTTTGTTTGTTTGTTATTTAGGTTGTTGTTTGTTTTTTTTTTTTTTTTTCTCCGCGCCCTTAGAGGAAGGAGGAAGTATAGAAACGTGGTTAATATACGCTGTGGTAATCCTATTTCTAGGTCTAGATCAGATCTCATTGGGGCCTTTGCTGAAGGACATAAATGAGTTGTTCTAATACAATAGATTTCATCCTTCCTACAGGGACTGGCTGACCAGCGGTTTTGTTAAAAGTGAATGCGAATAGATTTCTGCTACAAGTGCAGCATTATTATTATGAGCTGTAAGGTCAGACTATACATTCCGGGTCCCCAAAGCCTATAGACCCTGGGAAATGCGCGGGATATACCACGTCATTGTACCTGACAGTCTCTTCAATAGACTAATTCAATTATCGCTTGGGGATTCAGTCTTCATTGAAGGCGATAATAGCGCCGTAATTCGTTGGTAAATAGGTACCGGAGGCGGCCCCGCTCCAAACTTTTTTTCGGAGGGCAGGTTTCTATCCGGGGTTCCGGGTCTCGCTCGGGGAGCGGGGAGGGGGCCCGGGGAGATTTGGTACAGTGGAGAAGAGCCAGGCTGCGGGAAGAGCCTCCGCACCCCCGGGAAGGTCGCGGGGATGTCGTGTCCTGATGTCCCGGTGTCCGGTTATGGATCGATTACCAGCCAGGACCACCCCCGCCCCAGCGAGGCAGCCCAGCTCTCAGGTCACAGGGAGCTGCAGGAAAGGTTTAGTTTTGTTTACTTCGTTGTCTGCCCCCGCTTTCCAAGGGGGATGGAGACGAAAACAGCCAGCAGAAGTTTCTGGGGAGACGGGAAAAAAAAGTCTGTCTTATTCTTAGAGGTATTACTGGTTTGTTTCTTTTTTGCTCCAAGGAAAAAAAAAAAAGAAAAAGAAAAGGAAAGAGAAAGAGAAGGGGGGGGGGGGGGAGGGGGGGAGAAAAAAGAAAAAGAAAGAGAGAGAAAAGGAGGAAAAAAAAGAAAGATAAAAGGAAAATTTAAAAAAAAAGAAAAAAGGAAAATAAAAATGAAAAGGAAAAGGAAAAGAAAAAAGACGACGAGAAGATTAAAAAAAAAAGAAAATAAAAGAAAAAAGAAGAGGAAAAAGAAAAAGGAATGAAAGCGAACAGGAAACGAGAAAAGACAGGAAAAAAAGGAAAAGCATAGAAAACAGGAAAATTAAAATGAGAAAGAAAAAAAAAAAGGAAGCAGTGGGAAAATAAGAGAAGAAAAGAGAAGATAAAAAAGATGAAGAGAAGAGAAAAGAAGAGAAGAGAAAGAAAAGAAAAGAAAAGAAAAGAAAAGAAAAGAAAAGAAAAGAAAAGAAAAGAAAAGAAAAGAAAAGAAAAGAAAAGGAGAAAGGAAAAAGAAAAAGAAAAAGAAAAAAAAAAGAAAAAGATAAAAGATAAAAGAGAAATCGAGAGAAGGAAACGAGGAAGGAGGGGAGAGGAGAAAGGAGAGCGAAACGTTTGGTGCTTTCCAGTGGCCTGGCTGCAAACCCCTTCCCATCTGCTTCCCAAGCCCCCTCCCGCCTCTCCCCCACCTGCAGCCCACCCTTCCTCGCTGCCCGCAGCACAAACCACCGGCCCGGCCCCGGCTCCCGGAGCGGGTCCTCGCTCCCCGGGGGCAGACGCGTCCGGCCGGGCAGCCGCAGCCTCCGACCCGCCGGGTCCCAGCGCCTTTCCCCAGCCGGCCGGGCAGCCTGGTCGGAGTCACGGAGGATGTCCTAGCGCTACCGTACCCCACCTCCGGGCAGATGCTCCCGTCCCCTCGCCGAACACCCCAGGAAGAGGGGCTGGGAGTGGCAGGGTCCGGGTCCGCACCCTCGGGCTGCTCCCAGCGTGCGCCCCGTTTCCCCCCTCGCACGGGGTCGGGCTGGCTCGGACCTATTTGCATTTTTTTAAAATATGTTTTCAATTTTCTCCCTACCTATGTCTCGCCCTGCTTCTGTCCCTGCTCGGGGAGCCGTGCAGCCCGCAGCCCCGGCCTCCGACGGGCACCGGGGGTGGGGGAGTTTTCTGCCCTGGCAGGGTGCCGGAGCCTGAAGTGGGGAACGGCCCCCCGCGAGACTTTTTCCACCTCGAGTGGGTGCAAAGGGTTTTTCTTGGAGGCAAAGCCTTTCTCTTCCCCTGCTTCTGAATTTTTGACTGACAAAGGGGCACACGCGGAATCGCCGCCCACCCGTGGGTCTGTAGGTCGGGTGTCGGTACAGAGGTGGGGGTGCGTCCAGCTCCACGTAGACGCCCCGTGTCTCCCAACCCACGCATGCAGTGCTTTCCCTGCGGGTATTTGCCTGCGCGTGCATTCCCGCGGTTGAACGTGGGTGAAGCGGGCGCGTGAGGGAATATTCCCTTGCACATCCCCATGTGCAAGTAGGTGCAGACGGCACGACCCCCCACGCACACACTCCTCGGGTCTCCCCGCAGCCCGACGACCGCCCTGAGGGGCTCCGCCTGAAAACCCCGCGCCCGTCCCCACCCGGGACAGTCACCGTTGGGAAGTTTGCTCAGCTCTCTGGGTGCAAGGATGCTCCCCGGGGTCCTCTCCCCGTCTCCAGCAACGACTTCTGCACACATAACCCACGGTTGGGGGTGAAGATGATCCAGCTTTTTTTTTTTTTTTTTTAACCCAGTGGTCCAAGCCACAGCGCCAGGGGCCACGGGTGTAATTGTTTCTCACCTCCAAGTCTACAGGGCTTTCTCCCCACCAGTACTTCGGAGGAGAGCTGTGGTGCCCCTCAGCACAGTGAGCCCCCTCTGCCAATTCACACCCCCCTCCATCACCGGGCCGGGCCCCGGGCCAGGGGGGCGATGCAGGGAGAGTGGAGGCGGGGGGGAGGGGGTCTTGGCCTGCGCCGGGCCAGGCACCGAGGAAGTTTGAGATGGAAAGAAAAGGGGAAGAGAGGGGGGAAGAGAAATCCTTTGTGTTTTTGTCCTCCTTTGTTCCGGAATTAACTTGACCAGTGGGGCTGGGAAGCAGCACGATTTCGATTCGAATAAGCAGGGGACAGAGGTGGGGGGGGAGGGCTCTTTTGGTCCTCGTTGGGGGGAAATGATGCTCGGGGAGGCGGCTGGAGGGGCCGGCACCGGCTCTGGGGTCTCTTTGCGGCGGCTCGCAGACAAATTTCGTTGAGAGCACTATTTCTGCCTCGCGTGGGAACTTCGGGAGATAATTAGCCGTATTGGTCCTGCGAGCCGGGCTTGCTCCTCTCTGCTCATCCGTTCCCGGGGAGAGAAAAACTGTGCGTGTAGGGCTAGAGAGCAGCGAGACAAAATAATCAGCTTTAAAAGTACGTGTTGACTTGGGGGAGGAGGCAGGGAAAGGGGCAGAGAGTAAAGGAAAATAAGTCTATTGCCTGGAGAAATGATGCAATGTTACTGCTGCCCAGTGGCAGTAACCGGAATTGGGTCATTTTAGGGACAAACGTCGGCAAAATGCAAGTCACGTCCACTTTTGATGTAAGGATGTGTCCTCTTTAAAAATTGTTATGCAAAAAGACTCTCGTACGTGATCTTCTGGAGATAAAAAGCAGCAAGCCAAATATTGGAGCCCGAGTCAATAATGTATGAACAGATTAAGCAACCTTTCTCCCAGGCAATTATTTCAGCAATTGAAAACCTCGCTTGCTCCAAATTTCGAAAATAATAATAACAATAATAGCAAAAGTAAATAAAGCCCAGCGCAAGTGCTATGGTCTCTTGCTCTTTGTCCCTTGCTCGGGTTTGCTGGTGGGGCTTTTTTTGTTGGTTTTGTTTTGTTTTTGGGTTTTTTTTTTCGGCCAGGGAGAGTGGCTGAGAAGGTATTTAAAACAGCAGCGGCCTGAAAATCACAACAATTTATAATAATCTATGGATCGCGGGAGTAAATAGGCATATCGCGGGGCCACCGGCCTGCCTGGATTTATTTGTCTTTAAAGCTGCGGGTAAATTAAGTTTCCGGCTGTGTAATTCTAACAAAAGGTGATAGAAAACGCACTGGGGGAGTAATGGATGCTGGCACCGGGGATCAGAGGGGGGAATGGGCTTAATGTTGATTTATGTGCCCAGGGTCGGGGCGCCTCGCAGCGTCCGCGGGTGCGTGGGCTCCGCGGGTGCGGGGGTTCCACGGGGGCTCTGGGGTGGGGGGTGGGGGCGGCCGGGCGGAGCGCAGCCCATGCATTAGCAGCGGGTCACTTGTCCCCGCGTTCCCCGTGGAGCTGCTGCCCTGCGTGGGGAGAGACACGCGTGCCGCCATGTCAGGGTATAGCAGGGGTGGGGGATAAATCCGGCTGCAGGGTGCGGGCAGGGGGTCTGGCAGGAGGGACCTGGGCCCCTTTGGCCTCCCAGCAAGGTGCTGAGAGCTGGGATGGGTTTCCCTGAGCCATCCCCGTGGCTAAAGTCGCTGCAAAGCTTTGACAGAGAAAACTCTCTGAAACCCGTTTGCAGGCTACTTACTTTCTTTCCTTTTTTCTCTGCATCCCTTGCCCTGTGGCTGCCAGGCACCACTGGCCAGCCAGCAGACAGGGTTTCCTTCGCGTGCTTATCTTTGCCTCCATGATCAAAAACTCTCCCCCTAAAAAAAAAAATGGTGAAGACTAGTTCAGATTTTGGTCTTTAATTTGGTTGCTGGCACAGTGGCGATAACCAGCCATTCGTTTCAGTCACGAAAACAGAGAGCAGGTCAAAGGCAAAGAAACAGAACTTTCTGGAGACTGCCTGGCAAAGACCAGGATCTGTGCCCTCCAGTAGAAACTGTGACCAGGTCTGACACGAGGGATGGGACCCTGGTCTCCTTTGGGGGCTGGGTGGGTGGAAGGTGAAAAATTATTTGGAAGCAACGATTCCTCCTGGTGCGTAGGACTGAAGAGCGCTGAGAGCACAGACAGGAGCGCCGAGATGTAGGAGCATCCAGCCCCACCGACCTGCTCCAGCTGAGAGCCTTTTCTGAGACATGCCAGAGTACAATAGAAATTCTCGCTAGCATGGCACTTCACCTGCACACCCAGCCCTGCAGCCAAATCCCACATCCCTCTCCAGACAGCAGCCTTACATTCCTGAGCCAGACAAATGATGAAAAAGTTCCAGTTACCGTCTAATGAAAGGCCTCCATCTCCCTTCCCCCAGAGGTTTCCGATGCACATATAATTAGCTCTCAATATTTCATGAATATGGGGTTTTACTAATTCCTTTTCACTCAGGAGATTTTGCATTCGCCGTTTTGCCCTCTCCGTCATTTTGCACAAAGGCTGTGGGAAGGGTGGTTATGGGCTGGGGTGGGTTCTTCGAGCTGGGTACGCAATGTCTCTCAGCCGCCTGAGGCCTCAGCCCAGACATCCTGAGAGACACAGATCTCAAAGGAAGGATCGCAGCTTTTTTTTTGTTTTGCTTTGGTTTTTTTCTGTGCAGAAAATTGAATGTGCTGTGGGATTTCAGTCCTTTGGGGCAAGCATTTCTTTGGACAGGTAGTGATATAGGAATAGGTCTTCTTCTGAGTTACAGCATGTTTTGCAGGGAGATTGGTACTTTCTGACTGAAAAGAGCAGTCATCTCAGACAAACCAGGAGGTGGGAGTCAAGCTAAATACTACCAAGAAATGTCCCACTAAATCTTGGCGATCTTCCAAATTATCTGATTACTACCCAGTTGGATTAGTAAGAACAACTCTAAGCTCCCTATCTGTGTAAGGAAGGGAAAAACCACCCCAGCATCATCTTATTTTTTTTTTTTTTTTAAATCTAGTTCACTGGAAAGCAGTGAGGTAAAAGTTCCTCTGTCCATAGTCTGCACGGAAAAAAAATTTAGGAGTCTCATCTCCCTTCCCCATTACCAGACTTGTGACTGCGGGGAGGCTCGCAGCACGGACACTGAGGATGCCCTCAGTGCAGGGATGAAGCACGGTTGGTCAAGTCTGCCAGGAAACCGCTCCTTCCGTTGTGATTCCCCTGCTAGAGCTGCCTGGTCTGACCCTGTCACCCACATGTCACCCTGGCATCCCGCATCCTCTTGCCTCAGCCTGCAAAGAGTTGTACTGGGTAGAAATCAGCAGAAATCAGGAGAAATCAGGCCTCTGTACGGAAAAAGAAAAAAAAAAAGTTTCAAATTTTTTCTTGAGAGGCTGAGGAGGACCTTCAGCTGCCACAGGGCAGGCTTCGCTGGGCTGGTTGTGCAGCAACTGCCATCCATCCTCTGGTCATGCCATAGATCTTGACTACATCTTTTTTTCCTGTCCTACTCCCTCCAGGTGTTTTTGCCTCGAGTACAGTGACGTAACGATAGCTCAGTCCCAGGGGAGTTTTCCTAAACACACCGCAAGAACAAAGTTTGGTCCTTCTGTGCAAGCAGATTTAGACAAATGGGCTTCTCACCACACCGCCTTAGTGCTCAGCACCAGCGTTTGCAATGCAGTGGGTGAGTTTCTGTAAAGGCAACCTCCCAACCAGAAACAGCTCATTAAAAATCCCATTATCCCCATAACTTGCTTATTGTTAATTTAAATGACTATCTTATGATTTGTAAGGAGGCAAACAAATCCTAAACCAAATTATACTTGGAATCACTGAGCCCGATGGGCAATGGATTTTATTTGCTACACATTTTTAGTTAGGTGTTCAAGTGGTTTTCCAGTTTACAGTAACTACTGTTTCTCTGTGTGGTCCCTTGAAGGACAGCTTTGTTTTTTCGCATTAAACTTTGTGAGTCACTGGTTACTGTGCTTTGCCTGTTTCTTAACAATAACTTAACACTTACATGGGCCTTTTCCACCATCCAGTTCTCTGACTGATCACTAGGAAGCCAAGAGGAGCTTCCTAGACAGAGGGAGAGGAGCTCCCTCAGTGCCTGACACGGATGCAGGATCAGGACCCGCAGGCATTTTGCTGAGCTCTGAGTCACCTCCAATGGGATTTTTTCCCCGTAGCAGGGACAGACAGTTCATTCCCACAATGTCCATCCGTGGGTGTGCCGCAGTGGGATTTTTCTGTCCTCATCAGTCCCTGGGGGTGACGGTGCAGGCAGTGAAACCCTGTAGGAGTTAGCACGCTTTGAGGTTATGAACCCAGGCCTGTGCTGCCTACAGGGAACGTCTCAGAAGATGAAAATATCTCCCTCCACTCTCTCAGGAGTCACCTGCAACAGAAGCAGGACCCTAGGGAAGGAAGGGGATTATCCGGCACTGCTCAGGGCTGAGATGGCCGGCGCTGAGACCCCAGCCCAGCCACAGGCACTGCAGCGGTGCCCACAGACTTGAGTGATACCAAGCTGTGCAGATGCTGCTCTGGTGTGCAGGCAGAAGGGCTCCTAGAGAGGACAGCTCTTGTTTTCACTGTTTCCTGCTGCGCAGTGATTATTCTTTAATCTGGTTTTCAATGTGCACCCTTTGCTGTTTGTCCCGCGACTTGGCATGTTGATACAGTTTTTAATCCACCACTGATTTACTGGTCCACAGCTCTCATCCATGCCATGAGGAAAGGCTGTGAGTGCGACCTCATGGGCCAAATTCTCACTTGGAGCAAATGGTGATGGAGAAGTGGCCTCGGGGAGTGGCCTTGTCCCAGCTCCAGGGCTGCAGGCACAAATTCAGCAGGGCGCATCGCTGGGGCTCAGCGCTCGCTGCGGATGGAAACAGCCCGGCCCATTTCCTGGGGTTATTAAAGCCTTTTTTTTCCTTCCAAATGCTGGTTTCCAGAGACATCTTGTGGCTCTCGCCAGCTATCACAGCTGAGCTGCTCTGCACCCCAGCACGCTGCTCCTCCCACGCTCCTGGCTAGCCCAGCTGTTTCACCAGCTGAATTAGAATTTTTTTCTTTTTTTTTACCCCTCGATGTGTATTTTCACCTTTTTACCCCTCTTACATACAACTCAGGCTAGGGTATGAGTATAAGCATCGGTCTTGAAGGAATGAAGAGCTCTGCAGAAGCATCGCTGGCGTGAGAGCCCTCCCAGACTGGTGTCACTGCAGCTTTTGCTCCCTACACAGCACCCAGCGCTGGCGCATCAGCAGCTACTGCAGCACCTGGTGGGTTGTTTTGTTTTGGTTTTTTTTTTGTGTTTTTTTTTTTTGCACTAGCTCCTTTGATGACAGTGCTACAAAGGCAGAGAAATATAAAGCAGAAGTACTTTGAGTACTGCTGTGGGCTGGCTGTACAAACCTACGCCACACAGGTGGGAGGGCTGTCTCCAGCCTTTGCAGTAGAGACTTCCAGGAGCAACTTCTCAGCTGAAGTGAGAGAGATGAACCCCACAGGTGTGTGAAAGATGATCCTTTTCAGAAAGAGGATGGTAGGAAGCAAAGCCACGGGACCATGAAGGTCTCGTCCATACCCACATTGGCTGCAGAGGCGATGGTGCAAAAGCAAAGGCACTGCTGGGCTCTTAAAATCCTTTCAGAAGTAATGAACAAGCAACAACTATCCATTGGATAAAGAAAGGCTATTTAAACCACTCGGTGTCAACAAACCTTTTCTGGGCTTGTAAACTTATTGTTTAGCCAGCAAGCCCATCATTTTGTCTACCAGAGTGGCTCACACCAGCAAGTACGGGCAGCCTCACATCCCCAGCACACATGGCGCTGCCACCAAGTCCTCACGCAGGGCCACGGGGCGCAGGGTTCAGGCAGGGAAGCGAAGGCTGTTCCTCAGCCTCAGGCACCCCCAGGATGGCTGCGGCACCTCTCCATCATCCAGTTAATCCTCCTTCCTTTTGGTGGGGAGATACCAGCTATGGTTTCTGAGCTGGCAGATTGCTTGTCCCCATCCAGCCAGGGATTCCCTTCGGATTGCACAAAGAAAGCTTCATAGATGGCGGGGCTGATTTTAAATGTGTATCCCATAGCCACACAGATTCTCGCTGGGTCCAAGCCATCTATGCAATCTACACTTTCCCACTGCTGTATAATTTTCTTGGCATTTTCCTTGCAACAGGTGGGCTGCAATGTAAGGAAACATAGTGTGACTGCTTCGCCGCTGACTAAAGAAGAAAGATTTACTGCAGAAGACACATTACTTACAGTTTTATGGAGATTTCTTATCTAAAGCCATGTAACACCCTATGGCAGGAGTCCACAACCTCGAAAAAGCCTCCGAACATCCAAACAAATGTTTTCAAGTAGGAAAGGAGCCAAGTCACCACGTCTGCGCACAACATCAGGACGCTGGGCTGGGAACTGTAGCTGAGATCACACAGTGCTGTAACCCTGTTTCGCCTGTCTGGGGTCCAAGGAACCTTACGTAATTCATCCAGCCCTGGAGGGGAGAAGATATCGCAGATGAAAAATGACTTCCCAGGTGCCCTGGACAATGTGTTGGCTGTGCTGGCTCAGACAGCTTGATGTGCTCCATCCTCAAGCTAATCACCAGCGCCTCCAACTAAGAGGTGGTCAAGCCCATAAAATGACTTCGGAAATGGCAACCACGGACCTGATCGCAGCAGTGGGTGAAGAGATCTGTCTCCTGGCCTCTTATGGATGCAAGGCACAATGTAGAGAGGAAGAGTAGCCTGGCAGAGACACGAATGGCCTGGTGTCCCTGTGTTGCTGCTTGAGGTGGTTTTCCTGCATGAGGTTGTAGTTTGGCACAATGTCCGTGGCGAGGACCAGCCCCTTCTGACACAGGCACCAGCGCAGCACCAGCGCCACAAAACAACAAGTGCGGTGTGAGTTACAACCAGTAAACAGCAAGGCAATACCAATAAATCTTCATCTGAAGGCTGATAAAGTGTAAAACACAACATAAAATATGATGCATGGGTGGATGTTGAGCCTGCGAGCCTCTGACCTGTTCCCACGGGGACAAATTCTGGCTGATTTTTACTGACAGAGCTCAAAGCGGGCCAGCTGCAGTCACCCACGCTAAAGCCGGCCTCATGTCTCTTATCTAAGTAATTCCCAGTTATTAATAACTTTTATAGTTATTAATAGTGGGACTGACTGGCGTGTGCTTTTTCAGCGAGGATAAACCATTCAATCACGCAAAGCCTTGCCTAAGAGATGCTGCTAGATGAATCATTTAGGTTGATTGAGGGCTGTGTAAGTGATGTATTAAAGATGTGCCAAGCAGCATTCCTTGATGGGGAAAATTATGTGTTTTCTGGCAGATTCATAAGCTAAGGAATTCATCTGTGGGTTGTTAGGGAGATCATTGTCTGGTATGTGTGTATATACGTGGGAATGGGAATACCAGTTGGTTCGGTTTAATAGATATCTGAAATAATCTGTTTTTACTGAAGTGAAACTGTCAACCCAGGCTGACGCTGCATAAACTTTTGACTCATCAAATCAAACTGATTCTTTCTGTAGCTGTTATACCAAGGAACAACTTGGTCCCTGGGCTCCAGATACAGGAGCTGAGTGGGACATGACCTGCAGAGTTGACTCTGTGAACATAGCTCCCCTTCGTCTCAAGAATCTTTCTTGCTAGGACCCCTGAAAGAATGGCTAAATATTTCTATAACTATAGCTAAATTTAGGATCAAGTGAAAAGTGCAGTAGCTATTGTACCCAGTTCAATTCCTCTTATTTTGGTCCATGCATTAAAAAAATCCCAACAACAACCCTCTCTCATTTAAGGTGATCCAAGCTGGGACTTAAAACCAATGGACTCCAAGGAGGAAAAAATAATTTTAACCCCACAAAAAACTTTCAGTGACTGACATTGTCCCAGGGAAAGCCAAAATGCCTTCAGCTTCTCAACCACTCTTTCAGGAAGGTGTCCATCCGGGCTGGCAGGGCTGGGGACAGGGTCTGGCCAGGGGTGTTGTCCAACCTCATGCTGCCACCAAACCAGCAGCTTCCTGAGGGAAGCACCAGACACCTGAACTGGTGGCAGTTTGCCATCCACCAACACTCACATCAAGGACGGCTGAAAGGAGAAAAAGCATGATCAGGAAATATATTTTGCAATGTATATGTATTTTTAAATCTTTTTTTTTCTTTTCACTTTGCTGGAAATCGAGTGTGTCCCCTGCCCCTTGCACTCTCACACTTTCTGCTTTCAACTGAATTCTTTCTTTTTCCAAGTGTTCAGAATGGTCTGAGTTTGGATTGCCATTCAGTTCTTCAGGCTGTCTTTTAAAAACAACTTGTTTCAGTTTATACAAATATGTAGTTCTGATTCTGAATTTCACATTTGAAACATGAAGACAAGACTGAAAATAGCAGTGTGCTGTAGAATCTGAGCTTCGTATTATTACTTTCATCAGTGATCTAGCTTCATATCACTTTCAAAGCAGAGTTGATTTATTGTCTCATGATCCGTTTTGTAGAATTTCGTAGTTTATAGTTCTTACTTTTCCATCCCTTCACATCATACTTTTATCACCCTCCAGAGAAGAATTTTAAATTGCTGCTTAGTTTCTGTCCTGTATCTTCCATCCAGGGGCATAGGGCACTTATCTGCAAGCCTCCTCCTACCAGTCGCAAAAGGAGGGGAGGCATGTTTCTCCCTAATATTTCGCCTCCCTGTTTCACTCTGCTGCTGCCCGCTGTGCCCAGGCTGCAGCCGATGACCGGAGGGGCTCTCCTCTGCTCTTGCTCCGAGAGTGCTGTTCTCCCCGGAGACGAGAGAGACAATAATTAGTATTATTAACCATGTGTCATGGGCAAACCCAGGTTAGGAAGAGCCCGTAGAGCTTGCAGATGGGGAGCTTACGGTCACATCAATCAACTGGATAAGAAAATGAGAGAGGCAGGATCTTCAGCCTATTTATGCCTTGGCTTGGTACTCCATAGTACTCGAGTACTTTGGCCACTATTTATCTCATATTCACATTACCCCTGATGGCTTTAAGAGATGTTTAAAGTGAACTTCAGAGAAAGCTCAGAGTTGCTTAACACTGCGGAGGAAGATTTAGCAGTCAGTGGCTTGGGCGAGGTTTAATCTGCAGGGAAGGAGGCTGCCTTCGGGTACCAGACCAGGCTGCAGATCCCTCACCTTGTGCTGGGAGGATGGGAATGGTTTGATACTGCTCTGACGGGAAAACAAATCCTGATGTGGATGCATCCATGGCCACTGAAGGGATATTTTTCTGGCTTATATCACGGAGAGGATGCAAGGTGCAGATGGCAACATTCGATCTGGCTGCATGGAGGGCTCTGCCAGCTGGGGGTGGACCAGCCTTAGGTGATGGATATTTCTTTATGGTGATCTGAGTATAAATACACTGATTAAAAGCTTCATATTTGAAAGGCTGTGACCACTTGAACGGCTTTCCAAGCAATACTTCGGGCTTCTCCACCACCATGAGCGTGATGATGCTGAGAATCTCTCCCTGTGCCTCTCTTCCTAGCAGAACACAGCCCAAAGGACAATCAAGTTCAGTTAAACATATCAAACTGCCCAGCGTTTGCCTGGGTAAAGAAAGTGGTTGTACACTCCCAGCCAGTCTCCAAAAAGCCTCCACTGACCTAAGGGGCCCGAAGTCCTCAGCTGGCTGAACCAGATAATATCTTTCAGCTACTTGTTGGAAGGAAGCATTCCTTCAAGAAGCTATGATAAACCTGGCACTTAACAAGGCTCACAAACCAACTAAACAGCTGTGGGAGACATTTGGTGGACTCGACAGTAAAGAGAGGAATGCTTTGAAGACCAGACTTGTAAGGCAGAGCTCTGTCAAGCAGCTCCGGAGCAACCCGGTGAGCGGCCGAGGCGTATAGAGCAAGCTCAGCCTTTACGACTCCGCAGCCCCGCGACTTCCCTCCCGGCCGGCGTGCCCGTGATTTATCCGCCCCACACCCCCAGGCTGCTTTGCTGTTCTCGCTCCCTGCGTTTTCCAGGGCTCTGTTTCACATTAACTCATCAGCAGGTTGCAAAGCCAGCGCGCTTGAGGAGCAGCTTTTTAAGAGAGACCCTGCGGGTCGTCATCTCTTTGCCACAGAAGGAAGCAGGAGGGAGGAGGTCACCTCCTGCTCCTTCCAGCCATCAGCTCCTCCATCGAGTGGATGTGAATAGTCTTCACTCCTCCATACATCAGGAAGAAGCACAAAAGAAAAAGGGGCTCTGGGCTAGTCAAAGTCACTCGTAGCCTTATGTTTTCATAAGTCCTTTCTGTTCCTCAAAGAGTGCTGAAGAGCCCTACAGAAAATGCTCCTGGGGTACCAGGCCTTTTTAATTAATTTTTAGTTTGGTTTGTTTTTTTTTTTTTTAGAATATTATGCCACCTTTCCCTCAAAGAACAAGGATTGAAGCCATTTCATCTTAACACAGGGCAGGAAGATGCTGGGTTCCCACCCATATTTCCACCTTGCCAGGTTTCCATCTCTGCTGCTGGGAGGTGCCGAGCATTTTCCGTGCCCGTGGCCATGAGGCATGTGCCAGGGTGTTGGCAGCATTGAATCAGGTCAGGTTCAGGTCATCCTCCTGCAGATGCTCTCAGAGACTGAAGTACACCCAGGTCTTTGAGAAAAATATCTGATTTTCTCTGATTGTTACCCCTAAAAGTAGATCTTGCACTGTCACCTCATTACAGATAATGTATTATTTCACTGAGTTGACTGATAATCTGGGGGTTTAGAAATATCTTTTTTTTTTTTTCCCCGGAGATCAGTCACTACTCACAGCACTAACCAAAGAATCACAAAAAGCTACATCTTTTTTTACTTGCAAAATATGTTTTCAGTATAGCTCACAGACCACCTCTGAGCCTCTTTCTTGCAAAAGCAGCAAAGGAGAAGGTCCTGGCCAGCTGTATAACACCTCTGGGAAATCTTTAGTGATATTTTGAGTTTTCATGATACATATTTAGGTATCAGAACCACAGATTTTACCTTTCCAGAAGGAAAGATTTAAGCAACAACGCACACACAAAAAAAAAACCTAGAAAACCTTTCCTCATCTATCCTGGACTTTTTCCATACCTTTCAACGCCCACCTAGAAGAAGAGGCCGAGCGCATGCTCATCTATCTGTTTGCAATGAAGGTCTAGTGAGGGCTTGAGGTGGGTCCGCAGCGAAGCCAGATGGCCAGGTGTCCCCAAGGTCCTGGGGAGCGCGGAGGGGCTGGCCTGCGGCTCGCAGGCAGTCCAGCGCCGCACCACAAGGTGGGGATGCTACAATGCTGAATGGCTCTGGTCAGGGCAGAGCCGAGCTGATTGCCTTAATCTCTGCATGAGATGAAGTTTTCTAAGAGCCAAAAGCCAAAACGTCGCTTCGGCGCTTAGCTCCCTACACCTTAGCTCCATGTCCCGGGAAGTCACACACCAACATATCTCCTGTATAACGCCAGCATTAAAGACATTAGAAAATGTTGGTGCAAGTGCAGTTTGGTCCTGCGGCGTCCCCGAGCTTTTTCTATCACCTGGAGAGCCAGCACCAAGCACCGAGCTGCTGCTGGGGCTGGGGTGAGGCAGCCAGACAGAGCAAGGCTCAGGGGAGAGAGGGGAAATCAGATGTGCCTCTTTTTTTTTTTTTTTTTTTTTTTTCATGCAAGAGCAAGGTGACACCACCGTCACAGAAAGGTGATGGATTTTAAGCAATTAAGGGAACCTCTTCCTTTAGAGGCTCAGCTGTGCTGGGAAACTCAGCGCTTTGTGCTGCCGCTCAGTTTTACTTGGTTTCCAAAGAGGCAGCTGCCACTGCCAGAGCAATTCCTGCACGGAGGCAGCTATGATTGCTCCTTAAAAACTGCAAGACAAGTTGTCGAGCCCTGCCTGGCAGGGCAACGTGCAGCCAGCGGCCAACACGGAGGCATTTTCCTTGTGTACGTTGCCCATCACTGCCTGCTCCGAAACACCCGCTGCCAAGGGTGGGTGAGCATGATACTTCCCACCACCCTCTGCTACCGGTCTGCTGGGAACAGGGCATCTGACACAGTGAGTATGGGCAAACAACAGGCGTGATACTTCTCAGGTTTGACAAAGCGTTTGGCAGCCTAGAAAAGAGAAGAGGGACCTTGATTACAGTCTTCAAACATGCAAGAGGTTGTTATGAAGAGGGCAGCAGTCAATTGCTCTCCATAGCTACCAACGGGAGAACAAAAACGAATGAGCTCAGTGTTTAGCAACAGAGATTAGTATTACGCATTCGGGGAAAAATAAATTCTTTCTAGTTGTGAGGGTAATTACACACTAGGAGAGGTTATCTAAGGAAGGTGGAGAACCTGTGAGTTTTAAGAGCAGATCACACAAACATATGTCAAGAATCATCTTAAGACCTCCCAGACCAATACTTCTTGCTTTTGTGATTTTTAAGGTTTCCCTGTCTCGCCCTTGCATCTCATCCCCAGGGACAAAGCTTGATGGAGAGGATCTCTGCATCTGGGGAGGGTTTTCCCTAATCATCACCCATCCAGGCATGGTCCTGGGAGCCTTTCTGATGTCACTGGACATGTCTCAGCCTCATCACCCAAGGCAACTGGGCTGGGATGGCTCGGCCAAAGGAAGCAGATGGTAAAAGCTGTCACGAGTTTGTTGAAAAAAGAGATGTGCCAAGAAACATGAAATACCTGGGAGTAACATCCAGCCAGATCAGGAAATCCCTGAGATGAGAATGACTGGAGGCTCAGAAAATGGTTGGGAAACATCATAAATATGTTCTTATATCCCATTCTTCTACTCTTTCCTAGGCACCCACTTTTGGCAAACTCCAAGCAGGGTGATGGGCTACAGAAGGGTTTAGTCCATTTGAGCCAATGCATCCACTCATATCTTTCTGTAAAGAGAGGGGCTGAATGGGACTGAACAGGGCTCAGCAAATTACAGTATTTATTACTCTAAACGAGCAGGTTTTCCTTCCACAGGCTCCAGTGAGAGGTGGGTGTTTCAGCCTTCTCACAATGCTATCTTTGCTTAGTTGCCTTTCAGAGACAGTAGGACATGGTCCACAGATCTCCAAGCTGAAGCCTGCAGGAAAAGAAAGTGAATGAGCTCTGCAACAATTTACTACTGTCCTTGGCCATTTTTAACCTAGCCAAAGAGCTGGCAGCTGATATTCAACAGTACTGGCTCAGAAGAGGAAGGCAGTGCTCTGCCGAGGGGAAGCGAGGGGAGTTACAGCCCAGCCGCAGCAAGCACGAGTGAATCAGCTGGGGACAGTGAGGAGAGCTTGACGTCATAAAAAATAACCCAGAGGATGTATCAGAAGGGTCATGGATATTTTCACAGTGGTAAGGTGTCCATAGTTTGTGTTTTTATTTTTGGGATGTGATAGAAAAGTTCCATTCAAACAGCAGGGAAGGAAGTTAGTTCTACCTGCAATTTTATCTACACACATCTGAGGAGATGAAGGTGTTCATCTGTGACTGCTTTGTCTCTGAGTCTATCCATCCCCAGATGAAACGTCATGTACAGCTGTTTATCCTTTATCTCTCTATTTTTTCTCTCACTCGTATGGTATGAAACACTAACGTCATGGCTGGAATTAATGTCATTGGCAGGAGCCGGAATTTCTTTGCTGTACTGCTGTAAAGCTATCCTATGCAACTTATATAGGTCAGAAAATTAAAGGTACTTCTTCAACAGAGAATTCTGCCAAGGAAGGACTCCTCTGAGCTTGTACAAGGAAAGGGCACCCCCAGTCATGCT
Organism: Chlamydotis macqueenii; assembly: GCF_036417535.1. Taxonomy (NCBI): domain Eukaryota; kingdom Metazoa; phylum Chordata; class Aves; order Otidiformes; family Otididae; genus Chlamydotis; species Chlamydotis macqueenii. Next base: position 10,171,901 of record NC_141561.1, read on the forward strand.
TAGGTGGAGGAGTACCCACAAATCTGAGCTGCACGTCCCTCAGAGGGTACCCATCACTGGGAAGTCCTGTCCCACCCAAGGCCAGGCATTGCCATGAGGAGCCACAGGGCTACAGATCACCCCTTCCAGAAACCTGGGGCTTGTGTAGACCCCAAACAGCCCCGGGGCTATCCTGCAGTGAGCAAGTCTCAGGGGAAACCCGGTGGGAGAGGTAGGAGTCTGCTTCTGGCTCAACTTGGCCAACGGAGGGAAGAGGATGCTGAGGACAGAATGAACCTGTCTGTGCAGTGACTGCTGCAGGCTCTTGTCATTATTATAAAAGTTCAGTTATTACTGTCTTGCTTAGAGCTGCCCTGTAGACATTCTGTAGTTAAATGTACAGAAAATCTATAATGGAAATATGTCAGCACTGTCCACTTGCACAAAGCAGAACATGACTTAGTGTGACTTCCTTACAGCTGGGCTGGCCAAGACACCAGCAACAGTGCCATGGGTTTGCTGAGCTGACTTGCAGGGGCTGGCCACAGCCGGGCAGCCTGAGCGGGTGAGTGTCCATAACCAACACCCACCATGGCAGAAGTGGAGCTCAGAAAGTAATTTTCGCTAAAATGTCCATCATACCTCTATGTCAAACACAGTCAGGTCCAGCATGGCTTCATGGGGTGGAAATTCAAGCCCTTGGAGAGCTGTGGGACTGTTTCCAGCCTCCTTGTAGCAGTCTCCCACCCTGGGGTGCAGATGCATCATGAGAAAGCCACAGCTTCAAGCCATAAACCCGGAGCAAATTGCAGCATGGCAGCTGTGCGTACACGAGCAGGCTGAGCATTTGACATAGAAAGAGACAAGCAGCTGTTGAAAAACAATGACAAGTTCAGTTCTCCCTCAGCTGAGGCCGAGTTTGCCACTGTGGGACAGAGCTAAATCGCAGTGAGAGACCATACTGTGGCCAGTGCTTTGAAAAGTGTGTGGGTTCAACATGTGCTCACGGCCTGAGTTTGACTTAAAGGATAAATGGTGAGTCTGAAAACTTTGCATCAAGGTGAACATTTGCAAGTGAGCCCAAGTTTTCATCTATGGCTGAAAGTTGTTGCTGGTGTTTATAGTGTCATTTACAGGGGCGGATTTTTGCTATGAAGTCTCCTTGGGTTTGTTTTTTTTTTTTTGTTTACAAGACAAGCTCAAAAAGCCAAAAAAATAATTCTACAACAACCCCAATAGTTTATTTTCAACTCTTATTGTCATTGCATGGCAAATTTGTGGCAAAGAGCTCACCGTGCACCTGCAGATTTGGAAACCTGTTATGGACTTTCCCAGGAAAACAACTTCCCAGAGCAGAGCCTGTGCTGGTGGGAGCCTGGCAGAGGTCTCCCGTGCTCCCAGGTCACATCTCAGACACTCACCGAAACTTGATAAAACATTCATTTCTGGCACCAATGGATGTGAAGGAGCACAGAAGGAAGACAAAACTTAATTGCTCCAAACAAGCAAAGCACTGCAGAGCAGCTCAGAGGAGCCACTTACCCGGAGGTAGCACAGCCAGGTGCCACCCACATCCCACGCCCCGAAAAGAGAACTGTCACTGGGAAAAGAAACTGTGTTTTCTGTTTCTTTCTTCTTCTTACTTCTCATTGTCTCTTTTTTTTCTGACAAAAAAACAAGACTTTAGCAAATGTCCCACCAACAATTTCTGCTCATCTCAGCCCTTTCTCTTCCTCACGTGTGACTCAGGGCCACTCAGGACAGCGATCACAGAGGGTTTCCTCCTCTATCAAAACTCTCAGCAGCTAAACAAGGAGAGAGCTAGGAATATGGGCAAAATGAAAATTTTACTTATTCCTTTGCATCCTAAATCATCGCATTTTCTGTAGCTCCAGTAGAAATGTTTTTCTCCTGCTACTTTATCAATTATACCAGGAGGACTGAGGGATACCCAAACCTGAGCTACGTTCACCCAGTCAGCACCACCCAGTGATGGACAGAAATGCCTGTCAGACAGAACTTGGTGTTAGAAATCCAATAGGATTTGCTTTGTCTTTGCTGATAACTGGATTATAAGTTACACCCCTTCGTAGCTAGGTTTTTCAAGGTGTGCCTGCAAAGGTGCATCCTTCATACATCAGCCTCTTTGTGCTCTTTGCACCTAACTAAAATGTACTTTAAGGAAGTTTTCTATTCTGATATGATTTTAAAGTAAAAAGGGTCTTGGCAGGGCAGACAGTATAAAAAAATAATAGTGTATTAATGAAGAGTGGGAGGGTAGGTCATTCCCCTGTTTTTGGTAACACAATACCTGATAAGAGGTCGTTAGTCATTCAAATCACTGAAAGACTTTAATGAAAATTTGGGCTTTGAGAGCTGGATACAGACTGCTGGAGAGACTTTCGGGGCAAAAAAAAACCACAGAGAAAGGGAGGGAAAGAGAGCGGGAGCTGGCCAAAATGACAATAAGCTTAATTAAAGCCAGGAGGAACACTGGCAAACTCTCATTTCCAGGCTCCCTGGTTTTTAACCCGATGCTCCAGAGATGCATCTTCCTTGGGTCTGCCCAGCACAGCAGACGTGGCTTTGGGCACCACGACCCTGAGGGACATGTTCCTTATGGGACTGTGTGATTCAGCAGTCCATGCAAGACACAGTTGTTTGGTTTTTTTTTTTTTTTTTTTTTCCCAGTATATTATGTATTTTTAAAAGTCATTGTATTTTTACTAATAATTTTGCTTTTGGAGGTTTTCTGTTCTGTCCTCAGCCTGGTGCAGAGTTGGGAGTTAGAACTGAGCCTTTCACTAGGAAAAATAAATGACAGGAGAACAGGGATGCTCAAGGTCAGACTTCCCAGAGTTGTTGAAGTTTCCTGGCATTTTCTCCCTCACTGTCCCCGTAATCCTGCCTGGTGACAATACAGCAGCCAGTTGTCCCTGCACTGGGGCCAGGATGGTGACAAGGAAGAACTGGTGCAGAGGCGAAAGGGCAGCTGGTGCCGTAAGGGGAAAAACCTTGCAAAGAACTATAACCAAATTTGCTTTTAAAGAGAAGGAAATCAGCTTGTGAAAGGAAGAAGACAGTTCTGCACCGTTTAAGGGTACATTTGGGACTTCCCCGTTGCAGCTTCTATCTCCAGGGTTGCATCTCCGGCACCTCCGCTTGCGCTGAGACGCTGAGAAGTGTTGATGTATGTGCTCTGAACAGCTGCGAGGCAGACACAGCCCTGCTAGACTGTAAGAATGAAGGAGGGGTTTTGCCCCCTGCTATTTGGTAGATGTAACATGTCAGAATTAAGTAATGTGAGCTTGCTGCCAGCCTGGGGCACTGCCACAGGACTGGGATGTGTTTATTTCCTAGGACAGGAGATATTTCTGCATGGGGTTTTTTTTAGTATTTCTCCAATATTGGATAAATTTGATTTTTTTTTTTTTTTTTTTTGTGGTGTGTGACAAATGGATCTCAAATGCACTTATTTGTACATTGACAACCTGAACTTTGAGTGGAGGCTATGCAATGCTATACTCATAGTGAGCTGCCAACTGCTGTCCCCTTCCCGTGCTGGGTCACTGGTGTGCTGGAGAGCTCTCCAGAGATGTCATTCCCTGGAAACAACATTCCGTTGCGAACAAGCATGAGGACTTATCCTCACTGAGGGCTTTATCTACACCAAACCAGACAAAAGACCCCATCTCTTGCCCCACTACCTATGTTGCTACCAGGGGACAGAGCTGAGAGGTCCTCTCTCCTCCTGCCACCAGCTGCTCAGGCTCATTCCCAGCTAGAGGCAGAATGCAGACCACCAAGGAAGAGCTTGTTGGCATGCTATATCCTCTCTTGGTAAGGCCATGACACTGCAGACATCACATCAGACCTTTGCATGTACCAATTTAGGATTTTTCTTGCCAGGAGAGCTATATCATCTCTGCTAACAATATTGCTAGGCTGACAAAACACTGTCTAAACCAAAAATTTTCTTGGCTCAGTTTGCCGTGAGGAGATGCCGTGGTTTCTTGCTCTCCAGCCAGCATATCTCCACTAGAAACATGTTGCACTATTGACCAAGCTCTACCGCTATTGCAAAAGGCAGCCAACGTAGACCAGTGCCTAACTTTCCATCTGCTTGTCATTAGTCTGGATCTTCACGCCCCTAAGTCAGAGAACAAAACCTATGACCTTGGTCCACTTTCTTTTCATTTCACTTTAGGATTTCGCTATTCTTCTTGTTGATCTGGGGAAAAGTTTTGGGAGGGACAAGTTCTCAAAGGCCACTTCTAATCCAGAGTTTCCTCTTGCCTGTGCAGGGAAAGTAGTGGATAGATAAAGAAAAATGTACGCCCAAGTCTCTATGTAGAGTTGAGATCCCCCTGGATCGTATTCATCAAATGTTTGGCCCTTAACTGGTTGAGGGAATGAACTCTGAAGGTGCGATGATGTTTGGAAACTTGAGCTCGTTTCTGCTTTGATAATGTTTTTCCTTAATGATGTGAGCTACCGGACTGTGTTTATCCACAAAAGAACACCTTTCCTTAGCTTGCTCTGATGGACTAACACATAACGCATTTCTTTCTGGCACACACATTTACTGGCATGTTGACATCTTTTTCAATATTCTTCCCACCTCGGGCCACTCCATCAATCCACAGTCCTTAAGCAGAGACTTTTCAATGCACCACTAAGGAGAAGGCAGATTAATTTTTTTCCTTTACCTAAAGCGGGGCCATCTCTCCCAGGTTCCTTACCCCTGTGCAAAGGTTCATGCCAAGCCAATCTGAATTCCGTTTCAAAGTTCAAACTGTGTTTAATGGGAAAGGTATGATTTCATAAGCAGATCTGTGCAAGACTGATGTTGTGCAGACAAAATCCTATAACGATTAACATGTGGCACCTCAGTCTGATTCTCTCAGCTACGAACTTACATTGCAGTGAAAACTGCTTACCAGCTTGCTCGCTTGGTGCAATTTAATTAAAGAAATTAGGACAGCCAGAAACAGCTGCAGTTGTCACATACTTTGTTGACACCGGGATCTCTGATTTTTCGCAACATCTTTCTAATATTTTTGGAGAGGAGGGAGTCTCAAAGCCTCACCCTGAGGTCTCTGCAAATCCCTTTCAGATGTGGCTGACGGGGGAGCGGGAGCCAGGCTGCCTGGCTCGGCCTCCCACCGACTAGGCTGACCTCCCTTATCAACCCTCGCCCAGCCCAGCGCTGGCAAACACACCGAGCCCCACGCATGTTCTCGGCCCTGAAATACGGGTGTGGGGCCAGCCAGGACCTCTGCTGGAGCCTCACCAAGAAGGAAGGGGCATCTGAGGCATTGGTGACCCCAAGGCTGTCAAGTGGGTGGCTTTGAGGAGAACCAAGAAGGACTTTAGGGACCACCACAGCTCCAGGAGTCTTCTAGACAATGTCCTCCAGCTCTTCTGCCCCATCAACTGTAACGGCAGGCACAGCAACACTCCTCATTGGCACCGTGACTGCGGCTTCTCTCATGGCTTTCCTGGGTCCTGTCTGATCTGAAGCCCACTGACATCTCCCAAAAGCCGCTGTTTAACACCAACACCCTCTGAGTGAGACCCTAAATCTGCACATGCCTCGGGAAGGTTAAACAACCTACAGAGCAGACATTTTCACCAGCACTGCTCATTCAAACACAGCGGTGAATACAAATCAGTGGCTTCCATGTAGAATTTCTCGATGCCATCGAGTGCTGTATTGAATTAAAGATATTTGACCCATTAATAAAGGCAAATAATGACAAGCGAATCTTATTTTATTGGGCTAGAGTTAAATATTTGGCTGATAATGAAAACCTAATTCTAACTGATTTTTCCCTTTCCTCCTCAGTCTGTTTCTTTTAAAGTACATACACATGTGTGGTTTCGGTGTTTGTTTTTGCTTAAATTGTACCTTCTGCCAGGTTCCCTAGGACAGAAGGAATTTATTAAGAACCATACTTTTTAAAAAAAATTTCGGTGATTTTCATCTCTGTATTGAACCAGCCTCCAATGGCACTGGGTTATTCTTCGCTCTACCACCACCAACCACCACCATGGTCATATGAGCCTGTTGTCCTAGGCAACACGTAGGGGACACAGAGAGGCCATGGCACCCAAAGTCCTTTTGTTTTTGCCAAAACTTGGCTCATACACCCTGTGAGAATGGCAGTACTCTTGACTTGTGTTAAGGCTCCAGCCGCTCTGCCCAAGCCTTTTGGGTCTTTAGCTCTCACACAAATGTGAGAATTCTGGAGACCTGCTGCTCCCAGTTACTTTGGGAAAAAAAAATAAAACAAACAATTTCATGGGAAAGGTTGGAATTAGACAAAAGTAAGGGCAAATTCTACTTCTATTCATCAAATTCCTTCAGCTCTGCTTGATTTGTCACTGCCAGTGTAGCAGGAGGAAGGGAAGTCCCGTCTAGTTCCCAAAAGAAGCTCTGTGGTTGATTATGGAAAGAGGCACAAAAACCTGAAGGTCAGTGCAAAACATTTTTTTCCCTAGAAAGACTTGCCCACAACTCAGGCACGTGAGCCACTGGCAAGATCTGAGCATTGTGAACATCCTCAGACATTTGGACACTTGCACCAAGTTTCATAGAAAGAAGAAAGTACGCAAAGAAAAAGGAATTCGCTTTGCTCTTTTGATACCAGTTTAAGTCACTCTTGCTGCCAGTATTAGTTTTGCAAGATGCTCAGAGGAGAATATCAAATCAGGGCTTTGTTTTTCTTTCTGCGTGGGGAAGAAGCAGCGATGACACTCTCATGGCGGCAAACGCGAGCGATGAGGAGCACCAGGCTGCCAGCAGCACATGAGGAGGCAAGTCCAAATGTTTCACAAACACTCCAGTCCTAACACACCTTTTGTGACGCAGTGCAAGCCTTACCGACGGCTCCAGACACCCCAACCCGTTCCCAGCGCCGCGGGACTGACACACCAAACCGGCAGCACCCATCACACCTCTCCCAGTCCCTTGCTGCTTTGACGAGTGTCCCCACTTCACCCCCCTCCCACCATCCCCTATCAGTGTCTTGTTCCCTTTCCATGGGATACTTCCTGAGGCAAACACCACCATGCTGAGAAATACTGGAGAAACAGAAGAATGGATTAAGAATCAATTACTGTTGCTAAAGACAACAACAGAGAAGCAGCCATCGGTTCTCGGTCCTAATTAAAGGAAAACGACCCGTACTGATCTAAAGGTGAGCTCTGTGGGGAGCAGTGCTCTGGTGGCAAACTGACTGTGGTGGTGGATGGTAATAAAGCTCCCAGTAAAGTGTCTTTTCCTTTTCTGTCATTTTTTTTCTCCCCATGTGCTGATGCTGGGGGTTTCACTCTCGAGCTGATCATTTCCTAGCAGGAGATTGAGCAAGCTCAGCCCCACGTGGCTGTCGCTGGCAAGCAGGAAAGTCATCGAAAGAGAATCGAGGTTTTTTTTGCAGAGCTGTGCTGAGCAGACGGGAGCCGCGCGGTCACGTCAGCACCTGGAGAAGCCGCACAGGAGGACAGCAAAGGGACGTGAGAGAAGAGGGCAAGTGATGAAGGAGGGAAATTTGAGGGAAAAACTCACGGCTTTGGGTCTCTGAAACAGCCAGTGTCACCATAGCAATTATGGGAGATGATTCAAGCAGCAAGGCTGGTTGCTGCTCTCTAGGGACAGCAGAAAACCGAGAGGCAGGGGAGTCTGAAGCATTTTCAGGGGCTGAACTTTAGTGCCTAGCACTGTACACATGTTTTCCGGGACAGTTGCTTTGAGTTAGTTCTGTACGGACTGCTGTCAGTGATGGTTTCCAGTCTGTGTATATAGCTGCTCACACACATGTTTGCTCTCCGCATTCACCGAATAAAAGGCATGGGGTGGTTACAGGTTAATGGATTTTCAAGCTGAAGTGTTTCCCAGTAGCATTCAGGACATAGAAATTTGGGCCAGAAACCCTTATCAGAGGCAGACCATCCTGTGGCGTCCTTCAGTGGAAGCCCAAGTATTAGCCGCTTAATTTGTTTACGCTGAGATAAATCGAGAGTAACGCATCCATGTGCAGGCAATTAATTGGGATGCACCCCAGTGCAAGTACAATACAAAATACTAAACCTCTTCAGGAACGTCCTTCTGAACAATCTGCTGACTATTTGTCTAGCTTAATATCTAAAACCACAGTGACCCTGAACCTCACATAATCCCAGAGATTCTCCTGAAAAAAGAGACGAGGACGGGTTAAGGACCTTCTTCCCTGGCTGGGTCAGTTGTGGGGCACATGCCTGGGCAGAGGGGACCACAGCAGCACTCACAGCATCATGTGAAGTGGCTGATAGCTGCTTAGCAAATCTAAAATGAACCTGGGGTTTTAAAAGCCCAAGGGACGGAGGAAACTGGGAACGTGGCTGCACTGTGAGCTGTGCTTAGAGAGGTCTTTTTGGTCTTGTTCAGAGCACGGGATGAACAAAAGGATCCCAGCAAAGAGGAGCATTAGGGAGCCGCTGATCTCTCCCAATGGCTCTGAGCTGCTACGTGCAGAGCAAGCCCGGGGAGACGCCTCCCTCCCTTCGTCTGTATTTGGGCTGTTTACAGCAGACCATTAACAGATCTGACCCATGGCTGGTTTTCACACATCTCCTGCTTCTAAGCTGGCGTGGGATACATCCAGCCTCTTGGATCCTTGGATCAGCTCTTATCTGAACAGAGGAACGCTGTCTTCGAGGTGAGGAGCAAGGCATTGTATGGTGTCCTTGAGAACAGAGTTGCCTGTAAGGAGCAGCTGCCTTGCAGAACATATTTTTTGGCTTTGAGGGTGGCCTGCTTAGCCAAGCCTGACTATTTCACCATGCTGCGGAGGCTGCCCTGGTATTAATTCACCTCAAAGAGCAGGTTGAAGTCATTAAAATATTTTGCAGGTGGTTCCTTGAATTCATGGTGCAGCTGGATCCAGCCTAAAGGGAGAGGGGGGAAAGAAAAGGAGAAGAGGCAAGTTCTGATGAAACACAAATTAACATAACTCATAGAAGGGGAAGAAAATCTGGTTTCAATCTCTACAACAAAGCCAAGCAACACATCAAGATAGAAAGGAGAAACGTCAGCCAGGCAGCCCTGGGAATTTTATTGCTTTAGCACAAGTGTTTCTCCACGGTTCCAGGAGTGCCCAGGTGCTACTGCAGCAACCAGACCCCCTGAGCATGGGGGGCTTCACGACAAGGCCTCCAATCCCATATGGGTCCAGGCTTAAGCTTTGTTTTTATGCCCTGGCACGAATCTCAGTTGTTTAGACCTGGCATGCTGGCCTCAGTCTCTCAATTCTGCATGGAAAGTCTCCATCTCCACACCACTTCTTGCCCTTAGAGCTGGACCTACTTCTTTTTAGGGGGTGCTGACCAGGGCTGAGCTGTGCAGTCAGTGGGACACTCTCAACGGAGACCCCAGACCTGGCACCTCCGTGAGCTGCCGGTGGGCAGATCACTCACAACCTGCTTTGGTATCCCTTGAATTCAGCAGTGTCCCCTCATGTCCACAGGCCTGGTTGGACGGGACTCTGAGCAACCTGATCTGGTTGGAGATGTCCCTGCTACTTGCAGGGGGGTTGAACTAGATGACCTTCAAAGGTCCCTTCCAACCCTAACTGTACTATGATTCTATAAAGTCTTGGTCATTCCTCGGGGAGAACAAGGCATTTTAGCATAAAGGCCACCATAATGCAGAGTTGTACTGGGTCTGCCTGGGATGGAGGTAATGTTCTCCACAGCAGCCCATATGGTGTTGTGCTTTGTATTCGTGGCTACAGCAGTGTTGATTACACACCGATGTTTTGGCTGTTGGTGAGCAGTATTGCACAGCATCAAGGCTATGAATGGGCTGGGGGTTGGCAAGGTGCTGGGAGAAGACACAGCAGAGGCAGATGACCCAAACAGACCCTGTGGGGATATTCCACACCATATGATGTGGAGCTAAGAAATAAAAGTTCAGGGAAAGAAGGAGGAAGGTGAGATGTTTGTGGTTAGGGCATTTGTCAGCCCAAACAACCATCACGGGTGCTGAGGCTTTGCTTCCCAGGAAGTGGCTGCCTCTCTGCCTGCCAATGGGAAGTAGAGAGTGAATTCCTCTTTCTGCTTTGCTTGCAAGTGCAGCTTTTGTTTTCCCTGAAAGACCGTCATTATATCGACCCACGAGTCTTCTCACCTTCCTTCTCTTTTTTTCCCAGACCTTGGGAGAGGGAACTGAGTGAGCAGCTGCGTGAGTGTTTAGCTGATGGCCAGGGTCAGTCCACCACAAGAGCCGACTGGTGTGTCAACATTCACCAACCTTGTTCATTCCAAAAAGAGAAAATACTGAAAAATCAGGTAAAATAGTAAAAAAAAAAAAAAATTCCCAAATTAGTTTACTAACAAATCCACCACTGCAGAGGCAGTTGTACAGCTCTACTGAAGGCTTTGTGGTGTGTATCTATGGGCTGTGTCCCAGGTCAAACCACGGCTACTTGTTTCTGTGGCAGAGCAGTGTGGTCTGTGGGCAGGATTACTTGTTGGGCAGGATTACTTGTTGGTTTTTTTTTAAGCTCATCCGCAGAAACATGAGTGAAGGTGTTGGGATAAGGGGTAGACTGGCACATTTCCTGGCTGCCACTCTCACTTCAGTCTACAGGTGATGGCAGAAGGGGTGGAGGTTGCTGCCTCAGTTTACCCAACATGGGGCCTGTTTATGTCATCAACTTTTCTCTTCCTTGTCCTTGAAGGGGTACCAAAGCCCCCTGAATTCTGCTCATTTATGCCTAAGTAGGTCTGCAATCAAATAGATTAGTCTGGAAAAATTACCAAATTGTAGATAAATGGAGAAACACCTTCCCATCTCCTAGTTTGGGAAAAAAAAGAAAACCCTTTAAAAAAATCCCAAATTCAGTTATTTCAGGATAAATCCTGGAGAGGCTAACATCTCCAAGCTCACTGGCAGCATCACTGCTGGGAAGGGCTGTGTTTAGCCAATGCTAGGTTGGAGTTCGTTGTTCTGTCTCTTTGCTCTGCCATGAGCTTTTGGTGGCGGCAAATGCCTGCAGCTGACAATGGCAGGGAAGGGAGATGACAAAGGTAGCAGGGACACCCAGGGACTAGACACTTCCCGTTCCCTCCCACAGCAGTTGCCCACAGACCCGTGACTTTGAGGCGGCTGCAGTCTGTTTATAAAACTTGGTTCAGATGGGGTGTGATGAGCGCATGAGGACCTTCTGCCCGGCATGAGCTGCCAACATTGGAGCACAGGAAGGGAAGGGCCAAGATGAGCTGGAGGACTTCAGACTCTTCCCCGTGATGTTTTGGCGGGGCAGGAAGAGCAGCAGGAGGGAGAGGGGCCAGGGCTTCTTAGCAGAGAGTCTAGAGGGTGAGGCCGATGGCCCAGCAGACATGTCCCATAATGTGCTGGAAACTGCTATTCTATTAATAATCCCATTGTTTCAGCAAACCCTCAACCTAGGGACACTGAACTGAATCAGCAGTTTCTTTTCTTTTTCCTTTCTTGATTTAGTAACTCCGATTGCACAATCAGAGTCAATCTACTGCTGCAGTCAGTGACGGTGCAGCGAGAAACGAAAGACAGCAGAAAGCAGGTCGGGGAAGGCAGCAACAAGTGCACGCAAAGGCTGAGTGAGCGTGTTGGTACATGATCTCTGACGTCCATGGCATGGCCGAGACCCCTGCGCCACGTGCACAGGGAAACCTCTGCTGCCCGTTTGCAGAGGCTGACGTCCAGATGGAAACACACAATGCTGCCAGGCAGCCAGATGCTCACCTGACTGACGGGAATGTGGCACCATGCCCAGCTGCACGGGGCTACATCAACTAGAAGTAAGGAGAGAATTAAGTTTGACCAGCTGGGTAGGCAACAACAGCTGGTGGGCAAAGTTGGGTGAGATCATGATTTTGCTGTTGACCTTCCCAAAATAGCTAAGTGGAGAATTGGACTTTGAACCCGGAAGCAGTGCAGATCAGGACTGTCAAAATTGAGGGTCTCTGCTGCTGCTTTTGCACCCATGGCACCTGGGCCATTGAGAATGGCATGACCATGAGAGGTGGGAGGTGGGAAAACACACCCCTGAATTTCTTTCTCAGGGAAGGAGGGCACAAAGGTTTTGTTGCACCTTTTGCCTTTTAGAAGGGCTTTTAAAAACTACAACTGTCAACTTCTTTTTAATACTTTTGAAGCAAAAGTGATTTGCCTAGAAGTGTTGATAAAAGCCTCTCTGCTGTAAATCTGCTCTCTGTGTGCACCTGAATCACATCCATTCCTATAAACATCTACTTGGCAACACAAGTGCAGTCATGCCCAGCTCATCACCTGGCCCAGCAAGAGTAGATGGGTTCAAGCTTGCACAGACTGGTCAGCTGAATCACCCAAACCATTAGAAATGCGCTGGATACCAGCCCTTGCCCCCATGGGGAGGCGATGCCATCAAGGGAGAGGATGCACAGGCAGTCACTATGGCTGAGCAGCAGTAACCTCTCAAGCCACCCTAATTCAAGGGGGTGTCTGACCCCTCCACAATGAAGCAAATAATCCCAATTCCTATGCAATGTGTAGCAGAATATATGATAATGGAATATATAATAGTAATATAATACGTAGAATATAATGCATAGAATCTATGATTCTATAATGGAGGACACCTCTTCCTCCTTGCTGGTGCCAAACCAAGTCACAGCTGCACAGGATGTTTGAAAGGAGGACGCAGAAGTGGATTTAAAAATCCTCAGATATTTTTGGTTTAAGTCTTTAAAACATCTATACATCAGGTGCAGAACGGAGGGCTTCATTCTGCACCGGGCTGTCAGGGTGTGGATTTCCAACTCACGTCTACCTGAAGCTTACGCTGCACTTTCTTCCATGGCTACGCAAAGCAGTGAGGACCCAGCAGCCCTGCAGATGATCATGGACCCACAGCCCAGAAGAATATCGTGTGATGGGGACTGCCCTGCACCTCAGAGGAGACAGTGCATGATAGCGGCAGCGTGGGCACAGAGGGCTCTGCCCAGTGCTTACCGACGGCTCCTGCCTGCGGGCTTGGGTGAGTCGCTTTGCAAAATTAAAATCAACCGTGGGACAAACGGACATGTGAGAACACCAAATGCCACAGTGAGGTCTGCAGGGGTGGGTTTTATATAACATGAGCAAAGAAGTGGAGAGGTTGTAGAAATTGTGTCCATGGGTGTGAAAATGGGTCAGGGAGAAAGCAGGGACTGGAGAGAGTCTCAGCAAGGAAGCTGCGACTGTCTCTTCCCTATTACGTCCAAAACCCAATTCAGCTTCAGCATCCACCACCCCACTATCACTCACTTGTCTTTACCTCCTGATTCTTTCCTTCCTTGTACTTCAGTCATGCACCATCACTAAGTCATCATCTCAGTCCAAGTTAATGAGTTTTTCAGTACCATAAAGTGCTTCACTTCCCCTCCCAGGGGATGGATCTCCAAGCTAATGTTGAATTTAGGGTCTTCTTGGCTGTGTGAGAAGGTTTACTTGTGTTAGGAGCAAAATGACCACCTCACACCCAACCCCGCTAAAGCGCAGGGATGTTGAATAACTCAGGGTTGAACCTTTTGCAGGATCCCACCCAAGGCACTGTGGACACGGTGTCCCCAAGTCAGCGCACAAGAGCAGCTGAACATCTTAGCTGTGGGATTTTTTGAGGAACTGTTCAAATTACCACATCAGAGTTCTCATAAGTCTATAAAAACTGAGCAGATAAGAAAAGAATACCAGAAAGCATATCAAATCAGGAGGCAGAAAGGAAGTCCCTGCAGTCCTTTATTGTCCATAGTCTGAGAAGGCTTTAGGTTAGCCACAAGAAATCTGTCATGAAAGGCGGGGAAGATGGAAATTCAAGTGATATGAACACTTGGAGTATTTCAGACAAGATTGGGTTTGCCTCAGCTGCTACTACAACCTTTCAGATAAGCGGTAAGGTTTCTTTTTATTAAATGGATTGATATGGATTTTATCTGGTCTGTGAAGAAAGCAGCAAATAAAAATGAAATATTATATTTATATGGCATATTAAATGCTTTTTGCAGTGAATATGCTACTAAATTAACTGATCATTTAAAAAGAAAAGTATGTGAAAGTGTCTTTTCTAGCCCAAAGCTGATGCTGAGCATCAGAAATAAAATTAGGTCTTTTCCTGTTTTAGAAAATGCCTAATTTCACTGAGTAAAACTTTCATGTGTTAAAAGTTAAGACACTGAAATCACCAGATCCAGTAAAAAAAGTAAGTTTATTAATTTTTAGCTGAATATAAATACTTCATTGCTGACTAAACCATTCTATTGTAAAACTAATTAAATTATTGTACTCTTTTAAAGCTAAGACTTTAAACTCCTGATTACATTACTTTGAAAAAAAAACTTAATTAAGGGTAACTTACTGAATGCCTGAAGTAGTTACTAATGCTTCTGAAATACTTTTTTTGCTCCCTAAAGGCCAAAATTTGACAAAGCATTTTATGTCTTTTGCACTTACTGGTGATGATTCATTTTACATATTTTGAGTTGTTTTCATTTGTTCTGCAGTTCAGTTTATTATTGATTTTTCATTTGTTTTGACGCATACATGCCTCACTGTTGGAATTGCATGTATGCGGCGCTTTGGATGGAGAGGGCACGTGCTTTGAGCAGCACTCTGAGCGGCAGCCTGGGACAACTAAAAGCTACAGAAATAGGGAGTTTAGCGATGCAGAAAGGGGAGAACTACCACGTTTATACCGTTATAGGCTGGATGAAGTCTTGGTGGAAGAAGCTGGCTAAATTGGCTAAGGAAAAGATGGCCAAGTGAACGACAGCGCAAAGCCCGGCTCAGAGGCAGGCAGCCTGCATTGCCCGCAGGCCCTGGCAGTTTCATGGAGGGACCTTGCTGCTCCCTGTCGCAGCAAAGCACTGCTAGTTCATTGCAGCCAAGCCTGAAATGGTAGAATTTGTAGCTGAAGAGATGTGAGAGGGTATCTGCTCTACTTCTGTTGGTTTTTAGAGCCTCGAAGCCGAAGAAAGCCATCCACATGCTGTGCTAAGACGACCCTCGGTGTCTACCTGCTGCTGCTGACAGCTGGCCAGGGGCTGCTGGCGTACCAAGGTAATGCTGCAACCCTACTGTGGGCTTCACATCAAGAGACAGCTTTGCTGGGTGCTCTCGAGGGGTGTGGGTGAGAGGGGCAGGAAACCTCTGAGGGGGCACAGAGACTCCTCCACACACCACGAGTCAAAGCAGCCGCGGTGGGAAACCATTCCCCCCCACCCCTGTATACGTGCTTTCCATTTTCAAAAGCACCCTTGGCTGCAGGAAGGACATGAAAACCACCTTCCCGGTTCAAACGGTGGAGGTGTTTAATCCCAGATGTCCTCCACAGCTGCTGAGGAGTGTTCCCTGCCAAGCAGGGGTTTCCCAGCCAGATTGGGCAAGGAATATTCACCACTTGGGCCTTTTGTTTCCTCAGTGTTTAAGATGCAGAGACAGATATTGAAACTTCAAGAACAAAATACCTCCTCTACAGAAGACATTCTGGAAAGCTCCTTTGCCAACACACTGCTTTGGGAGAAAAACGCTGTAGAGAACCACATGGGACATGAAGAAAACTGGAGGAGAAGCTTAGAAGAGGAAATCACCATAATGAAAAGCAGCAATGCAAACCTGATGATGATGATGAAGAACATCACCCTGGTTGCAGGTATGGCTCCATTTCTCCATGCTGGAAACCTAGTTCAGGTGAACAAATAAGTAGGGCAAAATTTGGTCTTCCTGTCCGTTAGCGATACCACAGCACCCAGGGTTGGACTCTGGCTCCAGATGCCCTGGCTGGGGAGGTGGACACCTGTCAAGAAGTTGGAGCACAGCCGCATGCAGCTTCCCTGGATCCTGCTGCAGCTGCACATGTGGCTCCGGGCTGCTCTCCCCTCCTGTAACTTGTAGACTTGTAGACTTGTCCCTCATTGAGTGCTGACTACTGAAAAATATCTATTAAATATTTATTTCAGGGCCTCCCGGACGCAAAGGAGATCCTGGTCCACCAGGTATGTTGGTAAATGAGCTGTAAGCTGCTTTTCCTTTTTTTCTCCCTAAGACATCTGAAGTGAGGATTTGGGATTTCAGCCTCTAGACCCAGATCCTACCCAATGTGCAGACACCCAGTGCCCTGGCCATGTGGAGATCTGCTGCACCTTTTGACTGATCCCGCAGGGGCCTTGGCTTGCCCGAGTGCAAGGAGGAGGAACTGTACCTGGTTGTTGTCTGCAATAAACGTCCCAAATCCCCATGTGAGACAAGAGAAGCCCAGTGAGAAGGATCTATGTGCATCCCACAACCAGTGGATAGCTGGGCTTTCTGCGCCAGACATAGCAAGTCCTGCTGCCCAACTCACTTTAGGACAACTCAAGGAGACCTCCCCAATCCCTGCTCTATAGGGCCCCCAGCTGAACAGCACGTGTTACAAATGACAGATTTGGGACCTTGCCCACCCTGCCCTGGGGAAACAACTGCATGGATTCACGAATGAGCTGTGTGCAAGTGCTCTTTTCCACAGCCATGCACAAGCTGCTGCCCTGGGTACCTGGGGGTTTTGGGTAGAGCTACACCCACTGCAGGAGATAAATGTCTCCAGGTTATGAGGATGCAGCAAGTCCTGATCTAATGGCTCCACTTTGAGCAGAGGGAGAGCTAGGCAATGTCCAGAGAAACCAGAGTTTCTATCGTCCTATAATGATGATCTAAGATGCAATCCTTTCATCCCTAGCTCTTGTCTACACTGGAGGGCTATTCTAAAGAAAAAAAAAGAATGCATTTTTTAAACAATCAGATTTTAATATCTTGCTGGCTGCTTTTACAACATTGAAACAGCACCTCCCGCCAAGGACCATTATTATACATCAGAGCCCAATAGTTCAGTGCATTTTCAGGAAAGATCTCCCCAAAGGTCCCCATGAGCTGGGCTTGGCTGGAAGACAGCTGGCCCCTCCCCAGCCACCCACTCAGACGAGCTCCATGGGCTTTGCTCAAGTGGTTGTGCTGGTCCTTGCCAGCTGACAATTAGCCTCAGTGGTGACCGAAGGTGCATAATCAAAGGATGATTAAAAAAATTAATCTCTTCTTCTCAGCCATTACTGTGAATAGATGATGTGTGTCAGCTGATATATGTATTTTACATCTCAGGGCTACAGGGACCACCAGGGACAAAGGGAGACCGAGGAATCCAAGGTAAGGCTTTCCTGACACCTGAATTATTTCTGTGAATGAACATAAAGTGGCTTTATGGATGATTTTATGGGCAATCTTGTCCTCAGCAATGTGTAAGTCAGTAGGAATGTCATTGGAGTTGAAGGAAATAAGCCTATGCAAAACTAATGTGAACAAAAGCAAAACTTAGCTGGAAAAATTCTTATTATAAAAGTCAGCGTGCACCAGTCATGGTGGTGCAATTCCTGACTGCCCCCAGCACCACTCTCAAGTACACAGAGAGCAGTGTTTGGCTCTGCCTGCAGCTGAGCTGCTGATGTTCACCAGACAAGACATCTGATGAAGCATCAGAAAAGTGGTGGTGTCCTTGCAGGTTTGCATGGGCTGCAGGGTGCAAAAGGCAGCAAAGGAGATCCTGGTCCTGCCGGCCCAAGAGGTGAACCTGGAATGAGAGGAGAAAAAGGAGAGATGGGGCTTGCAGGTAAGACTTCTTCACTATCTCAACCTTTTTAAAATTCTCCCATGTATTCTTGTTCATACTCATTCTACTTAAAATATCAGAAGTCGTCTTCATAGGCCAGATATTTCATAAAAATCCAGGTAGCCCTGAGCATGGCTTGCCAGTCAATGAGGGAGCTGGATGAACAGGACACTCACCCTGATCTGAAGGGATTTTATTTCATGTCATGCTCCAGCAAAGCTCCCAAAGGAGGGCTGGGGTAAGGGGACGTGCAAAATGCTGACTCTGCAGCATGGAAGTCTCTTTATAGAGCGACGTTTGTCTTGTGAAAGCCACAGATATTCAATTATCAGCCTGTCCCAGGTTAAAGTGGTGATGTTTGCAGTAGGATTTTCATGGTATAAAAGCATACAGTATAATTTATATGCACAAGCATATGGATGTTAGCCCTCACTTTAGTAAAATCTATTTCTGAGAACTTTGTATCTTATATAAGCCTGACTTTTATATTCCTTAAGTAGAAGAATTCTGCACCGTGTTTCTCCCATGTAACATGCTTCAGTGGGCATCTCCTGCAGAGCTGTTATTCAGTGGTCTCACCTAGAGAAGAAAGGCTGAAAGAGGGGTAGCAAAACAAAGCAGAAAATGTGTGTGGTGCAGACCAGAGAGGACGGTTGGACAGGTTGATTAGGGCTTCCTCAGACCTCCCGTCAGATCCCACAAGCTCCAGTGCGCTCATTAGCACAAGTTACTCCAGAAGAGAAAACTGAAAGTAGGAGGAATACCGAAAGGAGAGCCTGTCCTCCTGCAGCTTCATGGAAATGCCACTGAATGGTAAATACAGGTGTGAGGCCAAACACTGCTGCTGGTGCAGTTAGATGGAGGTGCTCCACTGGCTGCAGAGACAATTAATCTGTTGGGCTTTTTTTACTTTACCCACGTGTGCTGTGCTGTTTGATAGGTCTCCAAGGACAGAAAGGTGAGATGGGCAAGAAGGGAGACCTTGGGCCCCCTGGACTCAAGGGTCCTCAGGGACACCAGGGAATCCCAGGACTGCCGGGTTTCAATGGTAAGTGCAGAGGACACAGCGCAGCCCACCATCAGCACACACGTGACATGGTGGAGGGCTGCCCTAGCAGAAGCCTTTGGCTAAGCCTTGTCAGCACTGATACTAGGATGTTGTTGCAGGCAGCACGGGGGAGCCTGGACGTCCTGGGCAGAAAGGAGAGGCAGGTAAGCAGTACAGAAGGCCCAGTTTCTTCTAGTGCTCTGAGACCAGTCTCTTTCAGATGACACTTCACAAGAAGGAAAACTGGAGTCAGGCTAGGTCCCAGCATGGATAAGAGAAGAGAAGATAATGATTAGATGAAGAAGCCATGCCAATGTTGTGCAAATTCATCCTGCAGCCTCAACTGACCCCACTCACTGTGCAGGAGAATGAAGGGTCCTGTACTGTGGAGGGCAGTGTCCTCTTTCCTGACATGCGTGCACACACAAGGGCAGAAATTGGCTGCTTTCTTAGAAAAGCCCTTGTGCTTCTCAAGGCTGACGATCTGCAAGGACCTGGGTCCAATACAGCTTTTCACTTCAGACTATCACTCACTGAACTGCTAAGATTAGGGCTGCCGGGAGAGGATTGCAATTTGGAGAGACCCCACTTTTGTTTTGCCCTCATAGGGTCAACTCAATCTGTACGTTGCAACGGCCAGTGATTGAGCTATCTTTCTTTTTCTTCCTCTGCATGTTGAGTTGCATTTCACATTTGCTGCTTTTGTTCAACCTTAAGGTGCAACCGGACAACAGGGACCCAAGGGAATTCCTGGCCTCGACGGCAGACCTGGTCAGAAAGGGGAGAAGGGGGACCGTGGGCCCAGTGGTAGCCCAGGTACAATGCCACTCAAACCTGTAACTCGCTGACCTCCTTCTCTGGCCTCCTTTTGTGTGATGGCTTCATCTTTACTGATTTGTTTTCAATTTTAGGAGCACCAGGCATTGCGGGGCTCAGAGGTGAAAAGGGAGACACAGGAGTAGCAGGTAAAGGAGAATAGAACAGGTTCGGGGTCAAGAACATACATTGTACAGACACTGGAAAGGGATCTGCCAGAGCAAGGAGGCCATGTGTTGAGTCCTGTTCTTGGAGCCGCCATGTGTCCCAGGATGCCATGGTGGGCCTGAGCCTCTGCCAGACTGCCGGGGGGTAGCTACTCACTGGAGGGGTTGTTTCAACCCTCTGTAACGTGCATGAGGAGGTGATGTTGCCTGCATTTTTGTGTAAATAGAAAACACACAAACAAAGCAGCAGTTTAAGATTAACAAAACAACAACCTCCCTACCCTGAAGCTAAAGACAAATTTTACTGGCTGTAAATCTGATGGGGAAGGGTATACACTAGCAAGCATTTGTCCTGGCTGCCTCTGGAGCATTGCAGGAAGAGGTATCTTCAAAGGCCAACTTGGAGCACATAACCTAGGCCTTTTCTTTGACCTTCCATCTGAAGAAGTCTTCCTCTCTGTCCCAGGCACCCAGATGATAAGATGATGTTCTGCAGTACAAACCTATTCTGGTGTATTTCTCCCAAATCAAGCTTTTTAACCCTGAATTTGTATAGTGTACACAAACCGCTCGCCTCCATCACAAGATGACAAAAGTCCAAGTGCTGTGCCCTTCTGCATTCATTGATACCTGGATGGTAGGGATGGGAGTCACCTGGCCCAACATTATGTGCTTGCATATGTCTGATGCACCTAAATTTATGTGTCTAGTGAAGACCCACTGGGAGGGAGGGTCTCTATCCCATCAGTGGAATTTAGGATATTAAATCAATGACCAGAAGTTGATCTATTTCAGAAGATAACTCTCCACTGCCTGTATTTTCTGTATTGTATATACTTGTACTAAGTATAACAGGGAATAAGACACCCACTTCAGAAATAGTTGCCTACAGTGTAGACAGCTAAACTGGACCAGTTGAAATCCGTCATAAATACTAGCTTGCATAAACTTTTATAAATGTATACATATCTGTCTTACATACTTTTGTGTGTTTGTTTTGATGTTCTTAGGTGTCCCAGGGCAAAAGGGAGCAAAAGGAGATCAGGGCCTACCAGGTAAACCCTTGTTTGACAGTATCACTTCTTCTGATGATGCAAAGCACTTTAAATGCCACGTTCCACTTTTCCGTATCAATGTGGAATGCTCGTTACGCTCTTCACTTGGGAAGGGACAGAGTCAATGACTTCCTTTCTTTCCACCCAGGCATACCAGGCCTAGCTGGTCAAAAAGGAAGCAAGGGGGATTATGGCAGTCATGGTCCAAAAGGTGAACCAGGAGCAAAAGGAGCCAAGGGAGACCGTGGATTATCTGGTAAGGCTGTTTGTCACAGGGACTGTGGAGCTGATGGTGCATTTGTGTTTGGGACTGTACATCACAGACTGGCACAAGCCGCTCTGGGACATGTTTACAGAGTTCTTTTGGAGGAACTCAATAGACAGAGCAACCTTCCCAGAAGATGAATGTGGAGAGTCCCACATTCACACCTTGGGAGGTGTGCTAAAAGACATGCAGGTAAACAGATGCATTAGATTTTCTCAAATCCTCGATCTCACAGAAAACTGAAACAATCCATGTTCCTCTTTGCTTTGTACAGATAGGTCTTGCAGTATACCACTCTGCTGGGATAAATCCCATGTAAACGTGGCACTCAGGAACACAGAACTGGAAACACCAGGGCTATTTAACTACGCCTCTCTCATTGTAGGACATAAAAATATTTTTAAAGGGCCAATGCTAAGACTACTCCTCATCCTTACCCTCCTCCCTTCCAATCACAGAATGCTTCCAAAACCCCTAAGAATGTAGTAGATAACCCCAAAATAGTAGTTACAATAGGCCATGGGAAGCAACCCGTGCTCCAGATGCCTTTTCTTTTAATTGTTCATACTGAACAGTACAAGGCTCCTCAGAAATAATATAAACTGGTGTCTATGTAGGGCTCCTCTGTGCACTCCTCTTCTGGAACTTTGACTTTGGAGGAGGAGGGGAGTGTAACTGAGGTGGCCCCAGGTTCAGGACTGCCCTCTGGGTGGGTCTCAGCTCCTGGTCCCCAGAAGGAGACAGCAATGTGTGCTTTGTGGAGGCAGCTTTTGGGGGAAGAGCTCACCATGTTTTGTCAAGCATCCCCACTCTCAGGACCAGGATGCTACACAGAAATGTGGAGAACCATTGAGAGTGGCTTTCTGCTGTCCCATGGCAGCACCTAGAAGGCAAAACCCATGATGTAGGTCTTCCTGCAAATACTTTGGGATATACTGTGCCTGCTTCTAGAGAGCCCAGAGGCTGTCAGAGATGTCATTTTACAGGTAGTAGTGGGAGTAAGATACATTTTCCACAAGTGAGTGGATGGGATTTGGCCAGTGGCCCTTCTGTTGGGTCACACATTAGGAAGACTTTCCTGTATCTTATCCTGCTTTTCTTGCCATGTTTCTTTTCCATACCCTTAGTCACTTCAAGGAGTGCATTCCTTAAGGGGATGGAGCCCTCATATCTCTGACTAACTCAGTTATTCAGAAAAAGTTAATAACTGGATTTTCCTCCAAACAGCTGTCAAATATTTTTTTTTTTAACTTGGAACAGGTTCCTCAGGAGCAAAAGGGAGCAAAGGTGAAAAGGGAGAAGGTACTGGACTTTTATTTCTTCTTCTCTCACTTGCCTTCTGGCATCGAAGATATCAGGACCAATTTCCCCCCGCCCCAGAGCGCACTGGTTAACCCGCAGCGCGGCTACCAGAAGCAAGGGATCTGTGCGCTGGGCTACAGCCTGGTGTCTCCAGGCCCAGGAGAGGGGCTTGAATTGTTTGGATTTGAGCTACCAGTAACTTCTGGTCCCATCCTCACTACAGCTGTGCAGATGGGGAGTGTTCATCCAGTTTGGGAGATCACTGCTTTCATCTTTCAACGTGCTTTTTTCCTCATGTCCGTATGGCTAGTAGAGTTATTTTCTTCTCCTCTGACCTGTCAGGCGGCTTCAATAATGTCATACGAATCGTGGGAGGGACCAGGAGAGGCCGTGTGGAAGTCTTTCACCAAGGGACCTGGGGAACAATATGTGACGACGGCTGGGACAAGCAAGATGGCGACGTGGTTTGCCGAATGCTGGGGTACAGCCGTTCGATCTCCACCTTCACAGCAGTATCAGGTGAGTCCACAGCAACCTTCCACCTCCCCATTCCAGGCCTCCAGGCCTGGGGTGTGTTAGATGCCTGGCACGGGAGGTTATGCACACCCAGAAAGCAGCACAGCAAGGTTGTCTACACAAGCAGCAGGAGAGCAAAGAGGATCTCCTCAAAGGGGCAGGTCATTCCCCTTGGGATGAGGGAGCTGCATGTCAAGTGCTGCTTGAACTGCGCCCAAGGGCTTGATTTCCAACAAGCCAACCTTGCAACTCAATGCATGTCTGCTGTCCACAGGGGTGTCTTTAGAAAGAAAAAAATGCATATTCCTCTTTCTTTTGTCCAACTGTTTTTTGTTTGTTTGTTTGTTTCATCTTCCACAGGCACCGGGCAAATTTGGCTTGACGATGTGAATTGCAGAGGGGGTGAATTTTCAATTTTCCAGTGTCCAAAGGCAGACTGGGGGGTGAACAACTGCTCCCACAGTGAGGACGCTGGAGTGGAGTGCATTTGATGGGACACAGAGGCTGTCCTGGGAACCACTGGCCACCTTTGCTCTCTATGGGGCTATTGTTCATAATGCAAAGCAAATTTCTCAGCCTCTGCTTATAGTCTCTTTACCAGGTCATAAAAATATTAACAGAGAAATTTTAACTTTCTGTAAATCAGTAACAGTGGCAAGACCCACAGGTAACCTGAAAGATCCCCACTGTTGTGAAACAGCTGGAGCTCAGGCACTTGAGCAGCTCACAGCTTTTCCAGTTACCTGACCTCAGCTCATCTGCAGTAGCTCACACGTGTGGCCTCTAAGTCCACAGGGGAGGAGAGCTGGTCCTCTCTAACCTAGTGCAGAAAGAAAGAGTAGGATAAGCATGCAGAACCGAGCAGTTACCACAGCTGAGCTGGCCTGGTCCATCTTTGTCACAGTTGTGAGTCTCCATCTAAAATCACCAGTGATGTGCACACCCCTAAGATAGGAGGTGCTCAGAAATCATCAGCTGATCTCTCTGGCCTTCGAATATAAATGTTCTCCAGAAAAGATGCTGATCACAGGTTAAAGTGTAAAAATAAGTGCCTGGGATCCAGGTGCCATGCTATCCTGGTTTAGCACAGACCTTGTTTTTGACCTTGGCCAAATTCCCTGTCTTCTCTGTCAGTGTTTCTTAGCTTGTCCCCAGGAGCAATACCCCTTACCTTACCCAGTGTGTAAAGCTAAACATTTTCATACCTTTAGAAAAGTGGTGCTCCAGTAAAGCAAAAGGACAGTGAATAAAAGCAATAATGGGGAAATATCAGCTAATTAAACTTCCAGAGTGAAAATACAGATCCTAAACCAAAGGCTTCTACTTTAACTGAAAGTCTTACACGTCTCTGAGATAATAGCTGGAAGGCTTCTCTTTCTTAAGGCCTTTCCCACCAGCACTGGGCATTCAGCAGGTGACAAGCAGCCTGTGTACATGTACAACAACCTGCTTGCAGACATTTCATTTAAAATGTCAGAAATACATGTAAGGGACCCCGCACCTGTGCCTTAATGCAAGTCAAAATTGCATTTGACTACACAGCTTTGAAACTTCCTTTTAGCGCTTAGAAATCCAGATAGCAGTGGAAAAAATGAGTGGTGCTGGTGCGAACAGCAGGCGATGGGGCATCCAGGGCCGATGTGAGTGAGAAGACCCAGAACTGCACAGGGTCGGACAGTGCAGTCTGCAACAAAGTTCATCATTGTTTTGAACCGGAGGAAATGTTTGTTATGAGGTCTCAGGTCTCAGGAAAGAAGTATGGAAAATCCCAAGAGTTTTCCAGTATCCGCTCTGATGCCTTCAACAGTAGGAAAACGATGAGAGCTGCTTACCATTCCTGGCTCTGGTTTAGAGGAGGCAAGGAGCACCTGCCACAAACCATGGGTGAGACCTGATGAACGACAACTATTTCAAAGCTGGTGGAAACGAGCGGTGGCTTATCTGCACGATGAGAAACAAAAGCTTTCTGTTCTGGCAGGGAGCCCCACCAGCACTAGCAGGATGCTGACTATCGGCACTTGGGCTAACACAGTTCTCCACAGGGCTCCCATGGTGCTGAGCCTGCACAGGTTTCCCTCGTCTTTTTTTTTCCTGTGGCAGCATGTAAATAAAGCATTTCCACTGTTAGGAAATAAAGGATTTACCAGCTGTATTCTTGTCTTGATACATCAGCATGTGGTGCTTTCACTCCCATTTTCTCACTTTCCTTTTTTCAGGGTAAATGCTGAGACATTTGTATTTTTTCATCAGGCAAAGCTGCCGCAGAAGGGAAGGTCATCATGCCCTCAGTGGCAACCCTTTGGCTGGACCCTGATTCCCATAAATCTCCTTTTTGGAGAATGGACATCCAGAAAATGGCCATGCAGAAAAAACCCAAGCCCAGCGCAGGGTGCACCACGTGCAAGAAATAGCATCCATCAGAGGAGACCACCGTGATCTGGTCACAGTGCCCACGATTTCACACTCCCTGTGTCAGACCCAACAGATCCTCTTGAAGAAGCAGTGCCTAGCTGTGACTAAATGGGAAAGGATGCTAGGTGGTGGCAGTAAAATTTAGATTTGATCCTCTTCTGTCCAAACCAGGGTGAAAACAGGAAGAAGTCACTAATGTAGTCATTAAAGCAGGAAGAAATTCTTCCCAGTTCCCCAAAGAGGTAGATGAGATGAAGAAGTTGTGGAGCCCTGTGGGACTGTTTGGTTGCAGGCTGGCTTCCTGCGACAGCCAGGGGCCCAGGTGCCAGAAACAAAAAATTCAAAGTCCAGCTTTAGCAGATTCAGAAGTTCACACCAAATTCCACACCTGGAATTCAAATCACGGATATCTCTGGCAGCTGTCTGTGACATACTCACTGTTGTCCCATGTTGTGTTTTGGTAGAGGTAAGAAAAGCCCTTGTTTAATTCCAAAAGGCAAAAAAAAAAAAACCAAAACAAACGAACAGATTTTTTTTTTTTCAGAGCCACTGGATAAAACCAGTGTGGGCTTGAATGATCTTCATGTCAATCCTTGTGTCAAATAACGGTTTCCCAGCAAAGGCTGGAACACAGAGCTAACGGGGGTGAGGGCTGAGCCCTTCCCGACAGTCCAACCGTGCCGGGACACGCCGTGGCCATCTCCAAGGATGAGGCGTGTTTGCTAAAAATGCTCCTTCCCGACACTAAGGGGAGCTCAAGGGCCGCCACCCGCTCCGCGGCCACCGCCCAGCCCGGCCCGGGTGGGATGCGGTGGGATGCGATGGGTTGGGGTCAGGGGCTGCTCCTGCCCGCCGTGCGGAAGGCTGCCGTTCAGACAGAGCATCCTGCTTTCCTCCTGTTTTCTGCCACCAAGAACCGTGGCTCCTGCACATCCCGGGGCACAAGGGCAGCCAGAGGGTCCACGTAAAGTGCCCAGAGGGTCTCTGTGATGGAATCATTGAATCACAGAATGGTTTGGGTTGGAAGGGACCTTTAAAAGCCATCTGATACAACCACCTGCAAGGAGCAGGGACATCTCGAACCAGATCAGGTTGCTCAGAGCCCCATCCAACGTGGCCTTGAATGTTTCCAGGGATGGGGCATGTACTGTCTTTCTGGACAGCCTGTGCCAGTGTTCCACCATCCTTATTGTAAAAAAAAACATTTTCCCTATATCCAGTCTGAATATCCAGTGATGCTGCGCCTGCGTCATGGGAAAGGACAAAAACTTGTTTTATTCTGTTCAATGGACTGACAGCACCGCACAGCGAGACCCAAAATCCAAGAGTAGGGATGCTCAGTCTAAGGGGATGACGCAGATTGTGTTCATTTCCCAGCCTTCAGTAACTCCAGCTGTGGTTAACTAGTCCTCCCAGAAAGGGACTTTGAAAAATAAGAGTGGAAAATACCTTTTAAATTCAGTGTCTTGTGCCTGCTGGTTTGTGAGTGCCTGCCAGGCATTCAAGACCGTTTTTCACATTTTTCTCTGAACTCTTAATAGCTAGAAGACGTAGAGGCTGGTTTGCACGCCCACACCACCTTCCTCGCCAAAAGCCCAACTTGGTGCTATCCATCCCCAGCTTTTAAGACCCCCAACTGACTGTCCTACCCTGCTCTAAACAGCTATCTGTAATAGGTAATGAGGAATTCTACAGCTTTGCTTATCATTCACTCCCAGCACCAATTAAAAAGATTTAGTTAAGCAAAACGCAATTACACTGTCATGGATAAAAGGGATACAATTAATTAAAAAGGAATGCTTTCCCTTAGCATCTGTTATTTCCAGATGCTCCCATCCCTGTCCTTGACCTCTCCTCATGATCTGAAGGTATTTGGGGTCAAGAAAATTTTGGGGTTTGGGTAGTTTGTCTCCCCATCTCACTGACTCATGTGTGCTTCCAAGGTAAGTTAGCCAGACCCTTGAGGACATAGACCTTCTCCAGAGCCCTAAAACATAATTTCCAACATCATTCTCCCTGCTTTTCCAAGAAGATGAACATTTTATAGCGGCTGTCTGGCACTAAGCTGGGACTTCTTTCTTTGTGGGGAGAAAATTGGGCTTTCTGTCAACTATGAAGGAATGGAGAGCAGCCAGAGACTGGGATACACACTGTGGCTGGAAGGATTTACCAAAATCCACAGGGAAGCAGCTAAAGTGCACTTTCCCACCTGGAGTGCCTTGAGAAGGGAGCAGAGGCGCTGCACAGGCAGGCACCCAGGCTGCTGGTTTCCCAGCCTGGTGGTGCGGGGACACTTGGTCCCAGCCAACATCTCTTCCACAAACAGTCAGGTCCAGGAAGCTCAGCCCTGCAGCGAGGTGCAGATTTCCCAGCCCCAGAGCTTTAGATCACGGAGGATCCTGCAGAGAATGTGTGTTGACAAATAAAGAGTATTTATCTAATCATTGCCATGTCTCGATATTGGCATTACGGTCAAACCATTAAAAAATGAAACTCTGCTTGTTGCCAGCAGAGTTTGATGAGAGGCTGAACGCAATTTTCATAGCCTCAAAAGAAGTCACACGTAATTCAAAGCACCACCCAGGCACACAGAGATGCTGAAGAGCAAAATGTTTACTAACTAAAAGCCAGTTCTGCAGATTTTCAAAGCTTGAAGTTTATGCTGAATGCGTTCATAACACATCTCGCCCCAGCAAAATTGCTGATGATTCCTGTTGCAAAAGTAAAAAAAGGCAATTTTGTTTGGCTCATAGCTAAGAAGTTGTTCTGTCTGAGGGCTGTTGTTCTTTAAAGTGCATTAAAGCCATCATATCAAACGTCACCTGTAATAAAGGAATAACTTTTCTGCTCATATTATATACCAGTGAAAATTTTAATACACATGCTGGCCATATCTGAAGATTAAACTCATCACGCATTATATGGGTCACTAATAGCATTTTCATCCCTCTCTTCTGAAGCCTCCTGTTGTTCGTGGTGTGAGATCACGTCAGCACAAATCTGCTGACACATTTCTTAGCTTTTTCTGCGTCATGGTGGAAGGCAGCATCTGCCCTCAAAACCATCAGATATTTTTTCCTGTCTCACTTGGTGTCAGAACTGGTCATGTTTTCCTTGGTTAACTCCTTTCCCACCAGCATGGTCCAGCAAAGGCCCAACCAACCATTCAGCGCTGCGCACAAGCCCAAGCTACAAGTGTTTCTGATCTCAGCAAAGAGGCCAGTTTGGCTCTCACTGGCACCAGTAGGAAGCTGGAGCATGCATCGATGCAGGCAGCTGCTCTGTCGTGAGACAGAGGTGAATTTAACCCAAAGTATTTAAACAAACTGTTAGTGGTAGCTCCAAACGATTATCCATTTATTTCAGTATTTGTATTTTTCAAATGTGACCTAAAATCTATAAGTAATTAGTTATTGTACTGGCTACAGTATTGCAAAATGCTTCCCTTCATTTTTTATTCAGACTCTGAGCTATGACTCCAAAATCATTCTAGTCACACCAGCCTTCAAAGGTCTGAACGGAGAGGAAAGGGGGCTAACGCCTTAATATCTTTGAGATTTGCAAGAATATTTGAGGATTTTCTGGGGATTCAGTGTGAGATGAAAAAAAGAGAGTTTCGCAGGCAAATAGAGGAACTTGTGCCTCCAGTTCAAAAGGAAAGACACATCCAAATGGAGAAAGATTTAAATGTTAAAGTGCTAAATAAACATTGCTATTCAACAGCAGTCTTTGTCTTTTGAATCTTGGGTTAAAACTACTTCACAGGGACTATAAAAGCTTGTTGCTCTCCTTTGTTGAAGCTAAATTAATTTTAACAGTGCAAGTTCCAGAGAGAAGAAGAATTGCCGCTGAAAACTTCTTCCAAGTCATCGAGGTGCCAGAGTCGGGGAAGGCGGTGGGGACTTTCGGGCATGTGAATAAGAAAGCCATACCAAAAATGGATTTATTTTGGGTCCACTTTATGTCGTTTTGTGTAAATCTTAACAAACATGTGGCATTGTGAAGGTGCTGATCAGGGTACAGTCAGCAGAACGGAGCACAGCTCTGCAGTGACCTTGTATCTCGCTGCCTTAGGAAATCCCACTGGAGTCAATGGATTCAGAGGGCTTTCAGGCTTGGGCCATAAATCACTCAAGATGTGAATTACTGCCTTATTAGAGCAGCTTCTTAACTGTAATTCCAGATAAATGCACAATTAGTCTGATCTCTTCTGATAACATGCCAACAGGGAAAAAAAAAAGTCATCTCCTACTAAGCTGAGCAGCTATTCAAAGGAACTGCAGCAAACTTTCACAGATGTTAAGGCCAGCGGGACCATTATAATCATCTCCTCTGACCTTCTGCATGGTGCAGGGCAGAAAAACTCACCCAGGAGTTTCTGCATCATTCTGAAACTATGGCTTGTTTTCCAGGAAAGTGCCTCATCTTGGTTTGAAGTTTTCTGAAAGTAGAGATAGCACCATGTTCCTGAAAAAAAACCCCACTTTCTTGTCACGTTATTTATCCTGCCAGCTCTCTGCCATTAACTCCAGTCTTAACCTGTGCTGGGACACTGGGAGCCAGCTGAGGTCCTAGAGCCAACAAATGTTGTTGCCTTACATCTGTTCAGACCAGATTCAAGAAAGAAAATAAGTTTTCCTTAACATAGTAAACTCCACCTGGCAGGGACAAGCCCACAGCCAGGTTTTGGAAGAGCTACTGTACTGGGCAAGCAGCACACCTATAAAGGGATGCTAATGCCCTTGCTGGAGTTCAGAGAGAAAAGGAATGCGCAGCACGTGCCAAGATCAAACTGGAGGTGACCTTCATGGTTTTACTCCTCTTCGGCATCTGAAAGGGAATTTCTGGAAGGTTTTTGCCACGGTAGCTGGGGCTCACCCAAGCACCAGGACTCTGCTGTTGCTCTAATTGTGCCGTCGCTCTGATTTTGAAAGAGATGATTTGACTTTCCAGAGTAGCAATGTGAGAAGCTCGGTGGGGGTGGAAGGCTCTCAACACACTTCTGAAGCCCTCAAACCCTTTTCTGGGCGAAAATGAGATCAAACTAAACTTGAGTGGCACTGTTTGCATGAGTAACAGCTAATGTTGATTACCCAGGGCTGCGAGATGAGGATCCCAGGGCTAAAAGAAGAAGGGTCGTTTTTTCCAGACGTGGGTAAAGACTGTTGACTCAACTTGCAGGGCTATAAATTTTCTCCAGTAACAAGTAGGGACAGACTCCTGCAGCAATGCTGGAGGGAAGGGAAATACCCTGTCTCTGAGAATCTAGTTATTTCAATCAGCCTGGAAGAGCTGCACAACACTATAAACGGATTTGGCTGCGGTTAAGAGATAGATGGGTGGAGGAAGAATGCCCTTCGCTTCTCCTGTGTTTATGCTCCAAAACTGCAAGATGAAGACTAGGGAAGTCCCCTACTCCTGGTTTATTTGCTTTAGAGGCCTTTTTGAGTGCAAGCTGGCATGGAGAGGGCAGAAGACGGGAAAGAAGTATCCCGCTTTTCCAAGGGCTGCTGTGACCACAATGCTCTGGGGCACTCTGACTTTCCACTTCTTGGACTAGGAAGTGTGGAAAAAGAAGTTGCTTTTTCTACATTTTCCATTTGTTGCTCCCCGATGCACGGTGCCGCTTCCAATTACAGGTCAGCATGTCAGTTGTGACCTGCTCTGGTGCGACGTGCTGTGACTCCGTGGGGCAGAGACAGCTCACTGAGGATGCGAGGATAAAAGATATAGTCTTTGGTAAACATGTGGGACCACACTTGGTGAGGGGGTCCCAGGTAACGAGACTGCAGTAAAAGGCCTCCAAGCATCACCCAGCGCGGGAGATGAAGCACGGAGCTGTGACCTAGGTCACATCTGCAGCTGGTATAAATCAATGTTGCTCTGTTGATATCTGGGGAGCTAGACAAATTTGCTCCTGCTATGAATTCAGCCCTTTTTTGTTCCTTTTTGTTTTGCCCAGCTCTTTCGAGTGCTGCTTAGCTCCTGTAAAAGCTGTTATAATAATGTTACATGCACTTCAGTGGTTAAGACATTTTACAAGTGTCAGTCCACTCTTTCTCTCCAGTATCTTCTATAATACACTTAGAAAAATGTTTTTTGTGGAGTGGTGACACTTCTCTGATGGTAATGTGATTCCTGTGTATGGGCTTGGGTGTAGGTTTACACTAGCAATGGCCACAGGCATTATGATAGTGACCGAAAGGTCCATGCAATGAGCTGCCGAGGCTCACACAGGGCAGCAATGAGAGGAACATGTCTGGGTGCTGCGAGTCCCCAGTCTCTCAGATACTGTAGACTACTCTGGGATATGCAATGCCCATCACATGCGCTTTCGTGATTTCCCTTTTGCATCTCAGCATGCTGTTTCCTCTGGCCAGACAAACAGCAAGAAAAGACTGTAAATATGAGTGGTGGGAAGGATGAGCCCTTTTCTTTTACAGCAAAGCCTGGCATATAGACCAAAAGGCAGCCTTTGCATCAGAGGACAGAAACTCACACTCTATATAAGACTCACGACAAATCAGACAAGCTGTCGTGCAAAGGAAAAGACTCTGGAACAAACCTCTCCGAGAGATTCACAAAGTTGCCTCATCTAGAGATGGATAACACCAGAAAAGTAAGGGGTAAGGTAGATTTTAGCATCCTTCCGTCCTCACTAGGCTAGGTGAGCATGTTTCTAGGCTATGTTTTCTTTATCCCAAAAAGTCAAGATGAAAATTCATGTCAGGATGTGCCTTTCCAACTAACTTTATGCATTTAATGGGAAAACAGCATAAAGGGTGAGGGTTTTTTTAGAAAAAAAAAGTTCATCAAATTCATATCTGTGTTCCTCATGGAGATACTTTTGTGGTTGTTCTGCTAAAGGAAGCATCTCCTGGCTGGGATGAATTTCACCCAGTCCTAGAAATCTGAGATAAATGGAAGAAAGAGAAACGACTGTAGGAAGGCCCTGTGAACACCATATCTGTGCTGGTCTGCAGGTGTTTCATGCGAGCTACATAATAAAATGAGGATTGCAGCCTTATTAAACTAGGCTGGACCTCTGCCAGACTCAGGATTGCTGTTCTTACAGACACAGACTCCAGAGCATTTTCTGCAAACTCTGCTTCCCCTTCCAGGATCCCAACTGGGCGGTCCAGCAAGGTCCGAAAGCCTGGAGCAACTTTCCTTCACTCCTAAACCAGAGCTAGGGTGTGCAATGCCCCTCACCTCCCTCAACCCTGGAGAAAGAGGAAAAAATTAAAATAAACCTTTAAAGAAACATCATCTTACGCAGTCTCACTGCAGGACACATGGGATAAGCTCTGAAGCTGGCAACACGAGGCCATTGTGCGATGGAGCGATGGAGCTCTATTGTCTGACCTGAGGTGCACATTTCTCACCTGCAGAAGGAAGGCAATGCCAGGGTGGTTTGTCTGCTTCGAGGAACTCATTTAGCACTTCTGGTTATACTGAACTGGCTGGTTCCTTCCCTGATATTTACTTCGCCAAATCTGGAGCTTCCCTTAGAGGGTCTTTCTGGAGCTTAGCCCAGCAATGAGTCAGAGGCTAAGTGCCTCCCAGAGCCAGACTGTTCCGCTCCTTTGAGTCCCTCTCACCAGTTATTTCACCCGTGAAAGAAATCCCATTCCAGTTCTTTACCTCCCCTCACAAACACAGAGACTGCCCAGGGCCTCCTGTCCATCACCCAGCGCAGCTCCCATCAGCTTTATCAGCTGCAGATAGCCCAGAAGCAGTAACCAGGGCTGGACATTGCCAAGGGGGTTTCTGGAGTCCGGGTGACATTTATAAATCCTTCGCTACCTCCTTTTCCCAGCCAGTCGTAACCCTTTGGTAGGCATATTTTCCCAGTGTGGGGCACAGGAAAAAGCCCACCCAGTCCCCATTTCTCCACTCACTCCTTAGGCAGCCTGTCTGAAATCAGATCTGAACTCCCCAACAACCTGCTCCTTAAATCCGGAGGGAGAAGATTCAGGATCAGATGGGAGTGAATAAAAGGTGCAAGAAATAATGTCATCATCTGGAAAATGGGTGGTACTATCTAGAGCAGAGAGGACTTAACTCAGGACTGAGAAAGCTTTGGGGCATATGGATTAACTAATGGGGTGTGGGATGCTTCAGGAGTCAGGATTCAGAACCTCTGGCATGTTTTTGCCGGTTGCCCAGGGATTTGAGGAGGGATTGACTGTTCCTGCTGTGCAGAAACCTGGGAGTTGGGTCTCTCGCCTTCCTCTCGAGCTGCTGGGCAGCACACATGATCCGTCTGTAAGCCCAGAAGTAGACCCACCCACCAGCTTTCTATGCAGAAAACAGTAGGGACTCTCCCAAAATGGTTATTTAAACACGGTGTTTTAAATTGAGATGCACCAGTTATTAGAAAACACAGTGATTTTCAGTCTCATGGTGCAAAAGTGTTATAAAACTGCCATGAACAGCACTTCATCAATGCTTCTAGTTCCAGCTCTTTCCCACCTTGATACTTCTGCAGTTTAATCCCAATTATTGCCGTTTATCTGTTCGCCTAGTTACACTGGATGCGGTCCCAAGCCATCCTTCAGCTCTGTGCCATCCGACATTCAAGGATCCTGGTCCTTCACTTAGTATCAACACTCCTTGTGACGAAATGGGGTCCGACCCAGAACACGGCAACAGGGATGCAAAGTTAGAAAACTGCTTCAGTTTTGTAGAAGCATAAGCATAGAAAAGAGTTGCATAGAGCTTTCATCCAATTTTTTTTTTTATAAAAGACACATTTGGACAGGAGAAACTCCTATTTCAGTGTAGAAGGGCTTACTTCCCAGATAACATCAAGTACCACAGCTAAGCCTATCTAACCAAGTATATGTGGATCCTTTCCCCTGTCTTTGTTTTTTTTTTTCCTCCTATTCATTTGTACATCTTCTGCTCTTTAGCTGTAAACTGTTCCAAAATGTGCATATGATACAAATTTACAAACCTGATGATTGCCATCATTTTCACTCTATAAGGAGGTAAACTCATGTACTGTTTCTAAGGCTTTAACTCTCAGTCTTTCAGAGCCATATGTACTGCTCTATTGATATTTCTGACCTTTGTTTCCAAATATTCAATCTCTTTCAAATAAGATCATGGTAGCTGGCAGTATTTGAAAACACTGATACTGCTAATCAGCAAAAGCCTTGCTGAATTTTGAAAAAAACACCTTGTCTGTCTTGCGTAACAAAAGACTAATGCTAAGCTAGCCCCGGCCAACACATTAAGGTGTGAAGTAGAGAACAGGCCTTTAAGGTTGGTTAAGACAGAAAATATTTTAATCACAGCTGAGAAAGGAAGAGATCAATGTCAGGTTTGCATAGGCTCAGGCAGGTCCTCAGCTAGTGTAAATAAACTCAGCTCTGCTGAGGTCAAAATGGTTTACATCCACAGTTATTTTTCCTGAATGAGGTGAACATTTAAAAACCCTTTTCAAGTCATTTTCAGCAAGCTTGTGTGCTACAATTGTCACTAAAATCAAGAGGAATTAGCAGTCTGAAAGAGGACCACCCAAGATATGCAGGCTATCAATAGCTGTCAAGGGAAAAATGGCTGTAAATCAAAGAATGCAAGTTCTTCTCTATTAAAAGCACAGATTAAGTATATAGCTGAAAGAAGCTACACCAGGACAGTGTTTGTCCTGGCAGCAACATTTCAGGTAAACTGGGTTAAGTGAAGTGTGTAAATACTTGGGCTGAAGCACCCCATCTGTCACTTTGAGGGTAGGTGAGAGAGTTACCTGGCAGGTGATACGACCAGTACCCGGATGGAAAAGTGGAGAAGTACAAAGATGAGGGGAACACCCAACTTTTGAAATGGGCAGAGGAAAAGAAAATCCAAACTGACTCCATAGGAAAGTGTAGAAATGCAGAGAACCTCCAACAGACCATCAAAATTGTCTGTTAAATGAATCCAAAGGGACACTTTCAGAAAGTCTGGAGTCAGGAATTAGACTCTGGGTTTCAGAACTAATCATACCAAAATCGAGTCAAATTTTAGAAAAAAAAAAAGCTTACACCAAGTCTAAAAATCTTGGCACTGCAAGTATGAGAACTGGAGCGGTAAGGGGTTCTTTTTGTTCTATGGCAAACTAAAAACAATCAAAAACAAACCTTGAGATTGAGCCAAAAAGTAAGGTTCTCTGTTTTCTTGCCAAAGCCAAAAGCAAAAATATTTCAGTTTTTAGGTAAAGTGAGTGTTAAAGATTTCACCAAGTTTGCATATCATTTAAGTCAATCCACAGCAATTTAGAGGTGGTCCCGACAGTAAGGGAAGCAGCTTTATGTACCCCAGGCACAACTGGCCAAAAAGAGGAGTTCAGTCCACCCGGCCCTGTTTCTGTCTGTGCCATGTTAACACCAATTTAATCCCAGTGTCCCTGTACCCACACCGACAGTAAGGAGTTTGAGGCATCCCAGCTCTTGTCTAGGAACTGTTGATGGTGACCATCTGTCATTGGGAAAACATGAGAAGCGGAATTAGTAACAGGCTGGTGGGGAATACTAGAAAACTGGGAATATATTTTACTGAAGACAGATGTAAACACAGTGAGGATATTGTTTTGAAATAAGGGAAGAGCAAGAAATTTCACAGTGTTCTCCTGAGGAGGTTTTTTTTTCCTTGCCTCACCAGTGGAAAAAAAAAAAAAGCTGGCAAGCAAGAAGACTAATTATAGGGCATAAATCTACCATTTTGGGGAATCTCCCCTGGGGTCTGCTCCTCCTCCATTACTACTCGATTGCCACCATTACTGCATGTGAGATGCATGCATCCACTGCTGCTAAATACCACAGATGCATCTCTATTATCCTTGGAAGCATAAACTGCTTTTTCTAACAATCAATTGCCCAATTCAGAAACAAGTCTAACAAGCTCATTCTGTCTTATTTGCTGGAATCCAGTGCTGCTTCTGCTGGGACTAAGACAAAAAGGAAAGTGCACAGAAACTGCTTAGAAAAGCTAAATGGGGAACTTAATTACTCCAGTAATTTTGCTTCCCAAATTAAAGGGGAAAATATTTCACAGACGGTAAGATTTTCAAAGTGTCTCAATCCCAATAACAGAGATTTCTCTTCAAAACACTGATGGTTGAAACATCTCCAAGGCCATGTTCATCGCAGAAGGGGAAAATATTCAAAAAACTGCCAGAAATGTCATCCAGGGAGGGAACCTTTCCCCGGATCTTGTCTGCACTAATAAGAGTTTGTTGGCACTTTTGAAGGCAGATGTGTCTTCTGCTGGCAACGGCCTGTCCCGTTTCCTCACTGAAGGAAGACACACTCCTCAACTGGTGTAAATCCATACACTGCTGCTCGTGCTAGCGTCAAGATGTCATAAGAAATTGCACCCCGAGAGGCTTTACCATGGCAGGAGAAGTCTCCAGCATGGGGTAGGCTTTGGCTGGGGGTTGCTGCTCAGGACGGGGCCTGTGTCACTGCTGAGGCTGGCACAGGGACCAGCGAACCCCCAGAGACAGGGGAAAAACATGAAGCCTCATTAACCAGCCAAACCCATGATCAGGAGGGTGATGTTAGGTGAGGAACGTGCTCCACAGAAGCAGTGGCTGGCTGGGATCACTGCTGTCCATCTCCACTTTCTTTTCATCAGGGCTCCTGGGGATTAGCCTGAAGCTAACCAAAGTGATGGAAATAATTCACGGATTTTGGGTCCGGCATTTCATGACATTTTATCCCCTGCTACTGCTCCTAAAGACCCTACATGACGACCATGTGACTGAGATTTTCAAGTTTACTCCCATCACTTTCAACAGAGATTTTTCTTCCACCTGCTGAGACAACCCTGAGCCACACACATTAATAATTAAATAAGAGCCGAGCACCAGGGGAGGGGAAGTGACAAAGCTGCCAAACTTCTTCTGAGATATTTTGACAATCCACAGCCTGAAAAGATTGTAAATGAGGGTCTGGCCCTTCATTACACTCCCTTTCTTCTGCGTATCTTTAAACATCACGCGGATTACGCATCATCCATCCCGGAGATGTATTTTGATGTCATAGCAATAGTTCGGACGCCGGAGCACACAACACTGAGCTGCAGGCACGGCGATTAACAACTGCTTTTGCTACTGTACCTTCTGGACTCCCATCAAAGTAAAATTTGTCCCAATTAATCAAACCCAAGGGTTCTTTGCTGCAATGCTTGTCTGTATTGAGAAAATCTCGAAGGTTCATGCCGGATGCTGTGCGCGGCTGCTAACCTTTCGGTGGAGTCCACCGGGAGCCGCCGCTCATTTGTATACAAAGCACGGTGGATAAAAGGGCAACTAAACATAATTTACCTAGAAGTGAGGTTAAAAGTGGTTTACCAGCTTGATGGTGTTTGGCTTGAGAAACAAGACATTAATTAACACCTACCCATTGATTAATATTGACTAGCTTTTTGGCCTTCTGCAAGCTTTAAGTAGGCAATTTTAAAATTTATTTTTAGATAAATTTTCCCCTTACCAATAATATTTTGACCAAATTTTGGCCAAACATGAACCTACTTCTAGTCTGACTGCCTGACTCAGGGAAGACCTGAACCTCCACTGAGGACTGCAAGTGCTGCTGCTCCGAGAGGTCCTCCTGCCCTCGGTGGGACAGTGCCCTAGGACACCAGATCCAGCACCACTGATGTTACTGAGCCTCATCACTGCCTCCAAAGGGCCTGAGTCTAAACCTGCATAGCCAAATCCTACTGCCTGCAGGGCTGACGCTTTCTGACATGCTCACCTCGCCTTGGGAGCCGCGTGCCTAATTTTGCCCTAGGCATGTTAAAGAAACCCAGCGTAAAGACCCAAATCCTTGGTTTCTTTGAAAGATGTATTTATTTCACGGTAGAACCTTCCTGGTGTCATTGCAGCTGTGACACAGGGCCGTTACATGCCCTGAGTGCCCTGTGCTCCCCACAGATCCCACAGATAGAAGTTGGGCTGTTTTGCCCCAAATAAGAGTGAAAATCTGCCCCATGCTTTGCTACTGTCCCTGGATGCTTGTGACATGGGTGAAAATGTCCCTATTGCCAGGGTGCTCCCCTTGGAACAGGAACATGGTCTCAATTCATCCTCTGAAAGTGCTGCTTTTAGCTTTTCTTGCCCATCCACAGCACATTTAATTTGGCAACACTGGTAGATGGAAGCAAAATTAAAGCCAGCTATTTGCCCATCCGAGATGGGAGGAAGCCTGGATTCCCAGAGTTTACAGATGCTGTAAGCAGGGAAACTAGCTTTCACATGAATATTTCCAAAAAAAAAAAAAGGCAGTATGAAGCTCAAAACTCACCCACAGTCAGGACCTCCCAGGTCCCAAGAGAGCCCATTTCAAGCACAGAGGCAATTTGGGGACCGTGGTGCGGGTTTTAGCACCTAAGTCTGACCTTACTCCAGAAATTGTCTTTCAGGCTGTCCAAAGCCCCTGGAAGAAACTTCTGCAAAAACCAGAGCGGGTGAAAAAAGCCTTCAAGAAGCAAAGACAAAACCCTGGAGCTGTATCTGTCTTGGCAAGCCTTGACACAGGACCCTTTCCTTGCCTTTTTTTTTTTTTTTCCAATGGCTCTTTTTCTGGTGTTTATTAAGAACTGACCGCTTTTGAAACTTAAAAGATCTCTTTCCAAATTGCCGTAACTTTTCTCATTCTCAAAAAATCTGAATTTTCTTCTTGAATTGAATTTTCCATAAATAAAAGAACCTCTTCAACTCTGAAAAATACTTCGATTCAAAGCTTTAATCAAAAATGTTTGAGGCATCTTATTGTCCTGGCCTAGAGGGGAGAACGCCTCTGTGTTTGTTTGTTTGTTGGTAGGGTGGAAAATGCTGACAGTAATGGCAGCATCAAGAAAAATTAATTTTTGGGTAATGAGCTTTTTTTTTCCTCTGGCAATTCCAAACGTTTGTACATTTGTTTTTGTTTGATTTATTAGGTTATTGGGTTGTTTTTAAGACTAGATCAAAATAACACATCTTGCCCATCATGGAACAGTAACTCA
The DNA here is from genome assembly GCF_036417535.1 of Chlamydotis macqueenii. Classification (NCBI taxonomy): domain Eukaryota; kingdom Metazoa; phylum Chordata; class Aves; order Otidiformes; family Otididae; genus Chlamydotis; species Chlamydotis macqueenii. Next base: position 10,211,131 of record NC_141561.1, read on the forward strand.
ACGTAGTCTTGGCCTATGTCCTATCCTCCTGCCTGCTAACCGCTAAACTGGACTAAGCATTCAAAGAGTTTGAAACCAGCCCTTGCCCAGGAAATAAGCAGTATACAGAGATCTCGTTCTGGGCCACTTTGTAGAAGTGCATTTTGCTCTCTGTGCTCCAGACCCCCCAGAAAGTACCTTTAAAAACCTTCCTTCCAGTATTCTGCAGATTAGCTTCAGATGCTGACCACGAACGAGGCAGCCTCAGTCCTTAGAAGCTGCTTCATGGCTTGAGCTGTCCCAGTGCTTCCATTATCTGCCAACAGCTTGGGATTTGCTCAGATTTCTGGTCATACACTGGTGAGAGGTGGTTCTTCTAGTGCTCAGATGAGAGATGAGGAATAATAGAAAATATATAGAAAATATAGAAATATACAGAAATATATTATTATATTATATTATATTATATTATATTATATTATATTATATTATATTATATTATATTATATTATATTATATTATATTATATTATATTGAGAATATATATATATTTCTAATATAGAAAAGTGAAGAGAAGGATGAAAATTGTTTAGATTTGTGGTTTAATGGGAAGAAGTTTTTTCCTCGCAATTGAAGTCTGGCCTCCCCAAAAGGGGAGAAGGCTGAATTTGCTGCATCCCTTTAAGGGCTGCTCTGTGCATCAGACTACAGTCACTACTTGACTGACGCAGAGATTTAGGAACCTCTGTGAGTGATGAGTCACATCCCTGCAGGAGCCTCCCTCCATCCCAGTGTGGGCATGGGGCAGCCTCCCTCTCCTCCGGATGGATGTACAGTCATTCTCATTGCATGAAAAAATTGTAGCTCTCCAAGGCCCATAACTCAGCCAAATCAGTCCCAGTTTTCACAGGAGCATTTGGCTGCACTCATTAAGGAGATCCATTCCCCTGCCAGGATTCATTTGCCTACCCCCAGCTGCTTTGTCTGTGCAGCTGTTAAAAATAAAGTTACAATGATTGTTTGCTACAGGGATAAGACAATTTTTGCACTTTCATGTTGCAGAATGAGCAGACTAGGTCCACTCGCAATCCCTCACAGGTTCTCCCCCAGCTATCTCACCTCCACCCATATGAAAAAAAAAATGAAAAAGTGAGAGATCAGCTAACTCTTTTGTCCAGAGAGAGGCCAAGGTTTGAAACCAATGCTCTGGAAGGCAAATATAGAATGCCTCTTCAACCACCAAAGGACATGGGCACCCCTTTAACTACCCAGGCTGGACCCCCGAGCAGCCTTGCCTTGTCTGAGCACTCAGCCAGGGCTGGGGGGGTCAAACACGTGGTTGAGCCCCGGTCCCAGGTGCCCTTGGAGGACACCTGCCAAGACTGAGTGGCTTCGGCCCCTGCCAAAAAACTTACTTTACTGTCACTTATTTTTTATGAACTTCTACAAGCTGCCAGGAAAGAGATTTTCTTACCTAGAGAATCAACTAAGGCAGCAGGAAGACAAGAAAAATGCCCTCCTCCTCCCACTTTCTCATTCATCACTAAATTAATGAGAAGCGTTTGCAGAAGGACACGGCCAATGCAGCCCACGCCGCACACCAGGTTTCCCAGTCCCACGTAAGCGCACTGGCAGGCAGCATCACCAAGGACTGGCTTGGTGACAAAAGGCGCCCACCATGGCCAGAGTTGCAAGTCTTTAAGAACCGCTCTTCAATTAAATTAAAAACATTTCTTGCTATAGTGTAATTCAGAGCCTGGGGCTTAAGGGAGGATTTCTGAATGCCAAATAATCCATTTATTAAAAATTAGAAAACCCACCCTTACTTTATCACCTGCTATTCTGAGGTGAGAGACTTATACCAAACCTCTGCAGAATGCAGCTATGTTGACTACAAATGGGATTACTCACAGGAGCTTTTCATTTGTAAGTTTTCTGTAGAGCTTGAAGGTCACACATTAAAAAGGGCTACAACCTCCTTCAAAAACCAGCAAGGGAGAACGCATTACCTTTGCTGCTGCTGCTTATGCAAGGAAACAATAAACGCCTTTCTTCAACGGCATAAATTGAGCTGTGCTGATGTTTCACAAAGCCACAAACTGCTTAGCTTATTTGTCAGGTTGTTTGCTCCTGGGTGAGATCCGTGCTGCTCCATCATGGTGGACAAGATTAACTCAGCGGCTCTGAAGTGGGAAGGGCCGGCTCCTCTGACCAGGTTACAGGACATTTGCAGGGGGAAGTCACTCTATCACACACAGGTGTTACTTTACCATTTATAGCCCAATGATCTGAAGTCTCCAAAGGCTGAGCTTTGACATGGTCAAGCCTTTGGTCCTTTCAAGGATAGCCCTTGAGACACAGAGGTTTGGATAGCCCTCGATAGCCCCGAGGTTTGGAGAAGCCACCACGTGCTGGCTGTGCCCAACCAAAGTAGGCCAGGGTGGGCAGCCACGTCGTGCTTTCTCGTCTTCCTTCCCCAATCCCAGGTGGCACCAGTGACACAAACCACGTGCCAGTGGACTCTTCTCTCTTGGCAGGGATATGGTGGGGCTCGTTTAGGAGCAAAATGAACTTGCTTCGGTCTTTCCTCCGGTCTCCCCTCCGGTCTCCACAGTAATTAGTTGTGGCCCAGAGGACCACTGTGCCAAAAACTCACACCTCCAAAGAGATCCTTTTATTTTGAATTAATTTCCAGATTTTCTAATTGTCTCCTCCAGAATGTTCCAGTGACATCTATCTTTTTAAAATATCTTAATTAAATACTAGATTTTCAGAACTTTGAGACATAGCAGTGGAAGTGTCACGGGGCAGATGTACAGACTCCTACCTCCCCAGACACAAGGGGGTTTGATGATCATTTCTTTTTAAGAAAAGAAGCTGAATTGCCTGGTCCTCAAAATGTCTGCTTGTACCAATTTTTGAGATTTTTACTATCTAAAATATTTAGTAATGTAGCTTTAGCCCAATGCAGAAATAACACATATGAAGTACCCGTGACTAAAAAAACAAGACAATTCTGTGCCTGTAAAGGGTTGCTGAGTGTGTTTCCTGCTTTCTACTTGCCACAGGGATTGAATAACATGCCGCGAATACCCAGGCGACGGGGCAGAACTCTGTGTGAAGACTGACTACCCTGTAAGGAGAAAGAAAGGAAACAAATGGCTGTCTCCGCTCTGTAAACCTGTCCTCTCTCTGACGAGGTTCTCAAAATGAGTGGAGTGAGCACTGGTCTGACCCACGACCAATCCCCCAGCCCACCATAAGCAGAGTCATGAGTGGGGATCCCTGCAGGGACCTGGACCTGCGGTCTGCTCAGCTGCAAACCACATTTCTGGAGGATCAATTTGCTCTTCAGAAAGCTCTGTATCACTCACACAACTCCCCAGAAGAAATGGCTTGCAGGAACTGCCTGAGGTAGTGGATAATGGTTACCCTGAAGGGCACTTTCTTCCTCCAATAGCCCAAAATAAACAGCAGCAACATCAGAGAAGAAAAAAAAAGGCTGAGTGTTGTGGCAGTGAAAACACGGACTCCGTGAATGGTGTTCCAGAGACCTTTATTGTTAGTCAGCATTAGTCTTTTATAGTCTATCAAAGTTACATGCGAAGTGCATGCACTTAATCATCTAATTTGATTGGTAGCCATATACTGTTCACGCGCCTTATGCCTCATTTGGATTGGTTATAGTTTTTTTGTTGTCTTTATTATTTTTGCCTTTGGTATTTCCTTATCTTGTTCTAGTTGCTGGTTTTTGTTATTGAGCAAGTGGTGTTCAAGGACGTAGCCCAAATTCATCAATGTCAAACAGCTGTGCTGCACTCTCTGCCTCCACAGAGTGTTAGGGCTGGAAGAGATTCACAGGACCAGAAGAGCCTGAGCCGTGAGAGAGCGACTCCACGGCATTGCATTAGCGAGCACAGGCACACACCAAGCAGTACAGGAACTTCTTTTCCAAAATAAGCACCTCTTACGTCTCCTCCTCCCTGCCCACAAATCCTCCTCTGCTGGGGTGAGAGCTGCCCTTTCCTGGCCCTAGCAGGTTTTATAAACCTGGACCAGTGAGTACTGCCCTCTGCAATCCCAGCTTTACCTGAGCGAAGTACCTGCTAGTGTTACAACTCCCTGTCTCTGAGGCACGTGAAGCACCCACCCAGTCTGTCTCTCCTGGCTTGCTTAAACAGGATGCAGAGTAAAATTTTCTCAGCAGCAGCTGTAGCTAACTCTCCTTCTCTGATCTTCTTTTTTCATTACTTCCCACGTTTTGGCATATGAGCTTTGTCCTGGACTACTACATCTCCAGCTCTCAACTGTGGGAAAGGAAGGCTGGGTGGATGCAAAGCCTTCTTGAAAGATCAGACAAAACTGAATGCTAATGGGGGCAGCAGCATAGCAGATCTCTTCTCCTGCAGTAGTTGGGCTGCTCATCCAGACAGTATCAAAGAAAAGTCCAAAGACGGCTTTGGGACAAGGATGTGCAGCCCATGGCAGTGCCCTCTGTGTATTGAAGACCTCAGATAGGAGGTCCAAAATGGCCAGGAACAATCATTCTGGACCCAGCCTCTAGGAAAACACCTAACACTAGGAGAAAACTTGGTCTTAGCTGGCTAAGCTAACCCTTCTTAGTCATTCAAAGGCTGCTGTCTTCCCAGAAGTCCCCCAGATTCGGCACCTGAGTGGCCCCAGAGAGTAGGCGGCTGTCCCTCGCAGCTCCAAGGCGCGGGTCATCTTTGTTTCTTGGCATCTTCATCAGGTACCATATAATGACATGGATTCTAAATACTAAATAAATCATGTCTTTCATAAGCATTTGTTGCTCATTAGTTTGGACACCAAGCTAATGAATGACTCATTTGTCTTTTAAGTCCCTAATGACCATTAATGACACAATTTACCCAGCCTGCTTAGAAATGGAGCTAAGAAATCAACTGTCAACTGTTTACAGATACATACAAAAATGCACGGCTATTTTTAAGACTCCGGGACGCTTTGTCAGGGAATTGCAATCACTCACCAAAGTGCTGCACTTTAATTTCCAGTTGGAAATCTTTGGAGCGTTTCTCCTGGCAATTGTTAAGTGGCTGAATGATTGCTCCCCATTGACAAATGAGGGGCTGGCAGGTCGCAGGTGGTTATGTGCATTCATATAAAGTAGCACAATGCGAGTCAGTGCTGCTTAGACATGTGTGTCACCTCTTCATATTAACAAAGAAAAATACCACTAAAGGTTTCAAGTGTTTTGCTTATTAAGCAGTTGACTGATTGCTCCAGACTGGCGAGTGACATGGGGAAAGGTACCAGGTGCTGCTGCTTTCTGGCGTGCTGGAGTTGCTGAACTTCCTCTTGGGCTAACAAACTAGTTGGTGGTACAGTGAGAAGATGAAGTTTTTGGTGGATTAGATATTTTAAAGTGTCTGTTATGTGATGTGTTCTTGTCGACCCAACACCCCTCCTGTTATAGATGGAGCAGCTCTTTCTATTCGCTCTGAAAACAACAACAAAAGGACTTGGCTGAGCACTTGAGACACAAAAGTTTCCATGGAGGCAGATGAGGTCTCGGTATAATTGGGTGTCAGGTGAGGAAGCATTTTCTTGTGTTTGCTTTGAACTTGCTGCTCAAAAAATTCACTGGTGGCCTTTGTACTTGTGTTCAACAGCGTCGTGAATAATCCTGTGGTCACTGCATCCATCACCTTCAAGATATCATAACTTCTAGCTCATTTCCCTTGCAGTCATTTCTTTTCTTAGAGGAGAAGTCCCAGTCTGTTTAGTGTTCGGTTCTTGCATGACCTTGATCATCCCTCTTACCTTTCTCTGTGTCTCTCCTGATAGATGAATAACGCTGTTGGCTTCCCTGAAATTAGTGCAAGCTTGAAGTTGAGATTGTAGTTATGAATTTTGTGGTTTCATCTGTGGGTTTTAATTTCTTCAAAGATCACCTGCATTAGATAATTTCCATGACACTGGGCTGGACAGTAAAAAGTGTTTATTGGATCACCATGTGTCCAGTGCACAGGCTACAAAAGCATGGCCTTTGCAAAGGCTTGGTTATCTGGATCACCTGGTAGCTAGCAAGATCTTGGTATTAGATGATGCGATAGCCAATACCTGCCTTTGAACTTCACAATACTCATTTAATTTATACCCTGTAATTTACATAGTCAAGTGTTGGCTGTACGCATCTGCTGACAGGTAGAAATGAGTCCTCATATTGCCAAAACAAAGCATTCAAAAATCATGTTAGGCACCATCCTGCCTCCAGAAAACATATACAGGAGGCATTTTCTTCTGGGAGGTATTTTTTTTAATCTGTGATTTCTGAACCTGTGAGATCTGCTTAGCTCATGTTTCCAGGCTTTTTGGATTAGCCACTCTCTTTGCCAGCGTCTCAGCAACCCATGGTGACTCAATCTCTGACGAGGGTTTTGCTGCAGCATCTTCCCTCCTGCCATGCATGCCCTCTCCCACAGCACATGCACAGGTGGACAGCACGGTAGGGGCCGTTTTGTGGCATCTGAGGTGGGATTTTCACAAAAAAAATATCTAAAAATACCACCCCAAAATGCAGATCAAACCAATTTTGTAACCTCCTCTGTTTATGTCACTGCTGAATGGGGCAATGCTGAAGGTCTTAGTATCCTTGATGGAGTGGCAAAAACATTTCTCAACTAGCTCTGCCTAATTACAGCCTCATTAACAGGAGAACTGAGTGTACCGAGCCACCGGCAAAACTAGGCTGCCGTAAGAGAAAAACTGGGAAAGGCCATGGATTTCACGACCTGTACCACTGCCAGACTGGAGCATCTATGGTGGGTCTCATGAAGAACCAGTCCGGATATCGTGAGTGTGCATGTACAAATACGCCTGAGCTTCTATTTCTACTTTTTCATGGATGTGATAACTGGCAATAAGTGATGGCACCACCAGCCATCCCAAATCCAGTGCTCATCCCCAAGGCTTTGCTCGCTCCCTGCTTTGCTGGCAAGTGCAGCCTGGCCTGCACCAGCACACCTCTGCTCTTGGCAGATCACCTTGGTGCCAGCTCCAGCAGCTCCAAACTGACAAGCCAGGACAAAGCAACCATCAGGAAGCTGGCTGAAAAAAAAATCATGGGGTGAGGTGTTTCAACACAACACCATGGAGTAGTAAACCCCCTGTACTCCTTGCTCTGAGTTTGCAATTCCTTGGCGAGAGGTGCAAAATGGAGGTAGAAAACACAAGTTGGGGTGTATTCAAAATACATACACGATTAGAAGCAGGCTGGGCTCGCGCAGTCCACCCTGGGTGTCCCAGTACCCTCGCATCTCCCATGCTTCAGTGGCCACTGCAGCTACAAGTCCCCGGAATTTGTTTTTTTTTTAATTGAGGTGTAAACAGGCTGAAAAGTTTGTGGCATAGGTTTGGCTTTTTAATTGAATCATTTTTTTTAATTAATTGCCTTTCTTCTTTATTGTTTTTTTTTTTTTTGCCTTGGCCATCTCCTATTGTCCCAGCCACGCACTGGTGCAACCCAGGTTGCCGGCAGAAGCAGGAGGAGAGCAAACGCCAGCGTTGAAGGTGGGCGGTTGGCAACAGAGCTGGGGAGTAGCGGCTGGGAAGAGCTGGGCGCCTGCCCTGCGTTCATCACCGCTGGGAGGACAGCAGGGAGCCAGAAAGTTTCATCATGTCCGAAAGAGAAGAGCAAAGTAATGAAAGATTGCTCAGACAGTGCTGTGGGGTGCCAAGGGTAATAAATCAACCAGAAGGAAAGTCAAAACAAACAGGAGCAAAAACCTATTTTTGTGCTGAATTTCAAGCTTGCTTTGTTTAAATTTGGAAGCATTTGGTGAGGGCAACTCCTTTTTTTTTTATACAAAACCTTTGCAAACTAATTCAATTTTCTCTCCAGACTTTTTGTTTAAATCAAGAATGATTTTTCTAAAATCAAGAATGATCCTTCCACAAAGGATTTTGTAAATGGTACATCTACAGAAATAATATTTTAAATAGGATTACTTTTTGCCCAAATTGCTTTTTTAAGAAAAAACTCATATTTATTTAAACGTGTAATTTGAAAAAAAACATCGACCAAAATCCTCTTAGCAGAAACCCTGGCCACGGTGTAATGGAGGGGATTTTTGTTCTTGATTACAATAAGGACCAAGATTAATCAGAAGATGATTTTGAGAAACAGCTGGATTTTTGGCTAGAGGGGAGGGAGTTTAAACATAAAGTTGGCTAAAGATGAAAAAAAAAAAGATGAAAAAAAAAAAAGACTTAGGCTTCATGTTTAGCTAATTAGCTAATTATCCTGTCCTAGCAGTTCTTCTGTCTATACAGAATGAAAATAATCTTAAACGAGGGTCAAACTCGTGAAGATGTCCAAAACATATTTTGGAAGCTGTTGTGCCCTCTGATTCCTTCCCTGAATTTCTCTTCTCACCTCAGCCTGGCCAGTCATGGACTGAATCCCCCTGTTCATGTTGCGGGGGTGAGACGCGGGTATGGACCTGCCGCTGTTGAGCTTCCCAAGCCTCAGAGCAAACCTGGGAGCTGTCAGGAGGGCCACACTGGGACACAGTGGTGTCTTTTCTGCACTCCTGCACTCTGAATTGCACTGGGGTAAATAAGGATTATTTTACCCACTTTTCACCTCTTGGGAAACATGCAGACAAACCTTTTGTGGACCTTGGCGCCCCAACAAGTGACTATTTTGGGACTATCTGAAGAAGGAACTGCCAAAGAGCACTAAGGCATGGAGAGGTTTACTAGGAGGAAGAGGCGGCCACCAGCAGCCCAAAGAGGTAGCCCTCCACAGGTCCATCAAGCTGCATTTGTCAGGCGAGGAGGAAAGGTGGGTGCAGGGAAGGCTGGAGGAAAGATGTAGCTCTGGAGAGTGATGGACAGGTGGTAGCTTGGAGCTGCTGTGCAGAAATAGTGTGTAGGATGTAGGCAGAGCCTGGATGCAAAGGGCTTGAGATGATAACCAGACGTCTGCTAGGATATGTCAAAAAGGCAAGCTGGGACTGTTATCTGGGAGAGCAACGCTGGTCCGTGTATCACCAGCATGGGCTGAATTGAAGTTTGCAGACGAGAAAACCTGAAAAGAAGTAGAGGAAGAAGAGAAGGGACCCAAGGAAAAAGCCATTTGGAACTCCAACACAAAGCTGGAAAGACAGTAAAGATGGTCCAGAGGTGATGGTCATGGCCTGATGTGCCACCACCTCTTTGCCGCTGGTCCTCGGGGAGCACTGTCCGTCCCTGGCAAAGGGATGGGAGGGGCAGGCGTATCTGCTCAGGCAGGAGAGCAGCCAGGGCTGCAGGGACACTGGGCACTCAGCCCTTGACAAGGCTTGGAAGAGCTCCGCTGACCTTCTTGGCTCTTAGCCCATTGCAATATTTCAGAGAAAGGGATGGGTCCTCGGGGAAAGTCAAAAAAGACTCTGAGCTTGAGGCTTGCAGACAGATTAAATCTTAGAGTCAGTCCAATGAGCTCAGGCACACTGTTACAGTTGTGGCAATCGTATTTCCTTCAGAGACATGCTACCGTTGCCTGGCATTTTACATACCCAAAGCATCATTTTAAACCTGACCACTGCACCAGTGCTGTGCCCAGAGCACCATTTTAAACCACAGCATCATTTTAACCCTGACCGCCACTGTGCTCGGGGGCTTTGCTGCACTCCTCGCAAAAAGGCAGCCAGCCCCGCACAACAGCTCAGACATGAGCCAGGTGAGAGCAAACCTCTCCCCCTCCGAAGCTGTCAAACCCACAGCAGCCTCCAGGAAAAGGCAAAGGCAAAGCAACGGGTGATACCCTGGGAGCAGCAATTAAGTCAGATTAATTTGATTTATTTCAGTATTGCCAAGAGCGTACTGGCCAGCCCTCCGTTCTCGCCTGTGGTGCCCCTGTCCCAGGGCACTCTGCTCAGCAGTGGATGCCGGGACATCATTGTGCCGGGACGTGCTCCGGGCTGGCGTGGAGGCCCGTCATCCCCTGGGCTAGGAGGATGAAGAAGGGGTGGAGGGTGCAGCATGGACCTGCCAGACAGCCCTCATCTCAGCCATGTCCTCGCAGAAGACACAGTAATACAAGTTTTTCCTGGCGTCAGGAGACAGGGTGCTTCACCAATTGTCCCTTACAGATGTCTGTCCTCACATAAAGATGGGGATAAACTTCCACCACTGACACACAAAGCATCCAAGATAAGGGTGGCAACTCCCTGGTCTGAAAGCTTTTTTTTTATATTTTTGCTACCTTTTCCTTCCAGCTGCAAGTCCCTACCGACTCCCACGTCCTCCTCTACCAGGACAGCTATTTTTGTCTGCAGCTCTACAAAATGTCAGCAGATATCACCATGTACTTCCTGGGTACAATTCAAGGATTTCAGAGCTTGCAGCCTTCCTCAGCGAGAGCCGCGTCGTTTTGACAATGCTCTCCCCAGCCTTCTGCACTGAGAGTTGCAAGGATTAGTGCGGCATGTCAAAATGAATATAACATGCAAACCCCTTCAACCCACAGCTACTAGATCAAGTTTGGCCTGCCTGGTAAAAGGGAGTTTGATGTGCATGATGCCTTGGTTGGCTGTAATAACTACTGGTAAAGTGATCTCACAGGAGTAAAACTAAGAGGGCAGAGCTAGCTGCAGCAGAGTAGGATATTACCACCAACAACCACGTGCCTTTGCCTAAGGCATGTCTGAGGCAGGCAGCAAAAACCAGAGTGTGCCCAAGCAGCAGGGTTTGGCTCTTGTGATCATGTTGGCCAACGCAAAGCCAGTGAGAAGAAGCATCCCATCACCCAAGCTGTGCTGGCTGAAGCCACATCTCTGCCCACTGCCAGCAGGAAGGAAAGCAACTGAGGGCAGTCATTTCTCCTCCCCATACCGCCAACCCGCTGGTCCTTTCCTCAGCCAGCAGCCTTCTGGTCACTCATACCAATAAATCAATATCTACTGATTTTATGAGGCCAGTTTCTCACGTCTAACCCACCATACACGTATGCAAAGAGCGATAACAATTTGCTTAAAACCATCATTCACTGAGTCCAAAACAAAACATCACTTGTCATTCCCTGTGACATTTCAGTCCTCATGATGTGAATGTAACCTCTTTAAACTTATATTTTCCTGTAACGTTTCTTAGAAATGCCCTCCAGAATGGGTCTTCTCTCTTATTTCTCGCTGGGCTTCTCTTTTCAGCATCCCTGTTTAAAATCCTGTCTCAGAGGTTTGACTCGCGTGTGGTTGCCATGCCCAGGAGCACTTCACCAACCACTGTATCACTGACGGACCTGGTAGGACACTGTACAGTTTCAACATCATCGGCTCAGGTGCAAACAGAATTTCATAAGAGTTTTATGAGTTTGACAGCACAACATTGAAGTGGGGAGGAGGCGGGCAATTCACCAGCTCCAGAGTCTTCAAGCCGTAAGATGTTGCTCTTTCCATGCTCGGTATTGAGAACTATGCCAGCATCCAATATAAAAGACTGAGCAGCTTTGTCTTGAAAGGCCTTCCCAAGCTGATGCTGGCCTGTGGTAAGCACAGGGTAGGGCAAAATTTTCCACCAAGAGTTGCAAGACATTTTGATTTCCTTGGACTGGTACATTCTTGGAGGTCCCTTAGAGCAGGAGGTCTGGTGGCCCCCTCTCACCTGAAGTCACCTGGTGACAAAAACTGGTCAAAATTAGCAGCCACCCTTGTCAATAACAAGGTATGTCATGGGTCCAGGGGTCAGAAAAGGCATGAGACCCCTGAAATCCTGCCCATCTCCTTTCCTCTCACTCTGTACAGACACTTACACAGACATTTATTCCCAAACCCACCACCGGGAAGCATGTACCCATCTTGCTGGATGCAGGAAGGAGTGTTCCCCAGCACCCCATCCTGACCCTGGCCAGGACAAGGGCTGCTTTGCCACCATTCCCCTGCAGCGAGAGCGTGAAGGTGACCTTATGAACAAGACAGGAGTTCACCTCGCTTTTCCTCAGCCATCACCGTTTGTTTGTTACTTCATCCCCCGAAATGTTCTGCTTGTCTCTTTGCAGAGGTCCGAGTAACTTTCACAGTGCTCCATCAGAGCACTGGCTTTCAGGGCAATTTTTTTTCTGAGCTTCCTTCGTTTGCGTTCCAGGTGACAAGGGCTGGCGCATCGCATAAAGACAATTTCATACCTGTTTATTACGGGAAACGACACATGCGTCTGTAACTGACTTGACAGGAGACAGCACAACAGCTGTTTTGCAGGATTCTCCATTGAAATAGCAAACAGGAGGCTTGCTAGCATGTACAGGACATATTTGTATCCTAAACAAAAGGGCAATAACATAAATAGTGACAAGCCTTGTTTGTAAACAGCTTTCAGCACGTTTGTGCCGAGCGCTGGCTCCCAGCCAGGCCTGTGGCCGGTACAATCTGGCACAGCCCCCTGACTCCAAGGCAGCTGCATCAACTTACACCAAGGATGAAATGAGGTATAATTTTCTCAGTTACACACCAGAATTACAAGAGAGGAGGGAAAAAAACCCCGGTGATCTGCAGGAGGGCTGGGGGCAAGCAGTGCTGGAGGGAGATGGCTCTGAGCTTGTTCGCAAGGCTGGGCAGCGTGTGGTGTGGGAGCTGGCAATAAAGACACAAACATTTTACAAGCTGTTGATAGCTGCCTGCATCCAGCACAACAAATAGCACTTAATATGGTGGCCCCGTTATTTTCAACCTATTTAAGAGGGAGATAGGTACAGAGGGAAAAGCTGCACCTCCACAGATGCTCCCACACTGGGAAATGAGGACAGGGCTCTGCTGTACCCCAGGGCCTCTGATCATTCTGCAAACAGAAATTTTCTAATCCAGGGAAAAGAGGGATGAGGATCACCTCCAGCCCTCACTTAGTCCTCAGCCATCTGCAGGGTGCCAAAGGACCCTTCAGGGAGGAGGCTGACGGCAGTAGCCAGCAGAGACTGAAGCAGGGCATTAGTGATCCCACCACCAAGCTCAATTTTGGCTGAAACCAGCAATAACAAATAATGCTATGCTTGTACACCTCCTTATAATATAATTATACCCTGTTGCACCCAGCCCTGCCCACAATTGCTCTTAGGTATAAGGGACTTGTTGCATTTCCAGCAAAACCCCTTGTAAAAGTTCCTCACATATAGCCAGAAAGCTGTCCAACCGATAACACTGTCAGAAGGCTGGGAATTACAGAGCGGTCCAAGCATGTCACTTTGCTTTCACCCTGGGAAAAAATCATGCATTACACAGGAAAACACGTAGGACATGAATCTTAGCAAGAAGCTCCTGTAGATCTACCTTCATGCCTATATCACAAGTTTTATGATGATCTCTTTGAAATTGGGTTTTTATGTCAAAGATAGGTATGCTCAGAAAAAGGTTTAAGGTTTTTTCTTGTAAGTACCATTGAGGTGGGAACAAACATCTCATTAATTTTAATTTTAGTTTTTTAATACTAAACCCAAGTTTCTTGTCAGGAAATTGAGCTAATTTTTCCTCCAGCTATTAAATGCAACAATATGGCTATCGTATGCTAAAAACCCCAGGAACAACAGCAAAACAAGAAGCCAGTGTAAGCGAATGGATGAGGCAACAAAAACTGAATGAGACATTTTCAAACATTTAATGATTACACGTCAAAGCACGATTTAAATGTCACAGCGCCTTATGTGTTCATGAAGAGGAAAACAAAATGACTGAGAACTCCTGGCTAAAATAGTCTTGTTCCTGGCACTGATTGATATTCTTGAATGGAGGACTTGATGGATTATGATTTTTGCAAGAGAATCATTACACGCCAGGTGCACAAATAGAGAAGTACAGCTTGTTGACATCTCTGTGCAAAATAAAGCCATTCTAGGAATTTTGATTCATTATATCTCTATTAGGAATCAATCCACCTGACCTAAATTTTGCATCATAAATCAGATTAAGAAACGCGGCTGGATCTCAGCAAAGGCTGTACGTCCTTGGTTTAAAATCACCCCACTATATCCAGCACTCCATTATTATTCCAAATGCAATAATCTATACTGTATAATTCAGGTCAACTTGATTTCAGAGTAGGCAAGAGAGCATTTCTACTCACTCACCTGTGTAGGAATTTAATAATTTTAAGGACATTATTTGGTTTTTTGTATATGGGTTGTTTGGGTTTTTTTTATTTTCATGTTCACTGCTGAAGATGTGGAGAAAAAGAATACAACAACGTGCATAAAATACCACAGGAAGATCATAAAGCAACTTTGGACATCCTTAAAGTAGAGCCGTAGCATTTTCTTACATGGGTAATTACAGCAAATGGGATTTGCACGGCTAAGTAGAGGTGCATTGATTTTTGCTGGCTGGCCACAGAAGCCAGGTGGGTTTGTGATGCTACCTGAAAGGCTTTGACAACTGAAAATCTCACCACCACCCCTGTCCAAGTATATAGGAGCATATAGGTCTGGCTGAAAGTCAAAGGGATTTGCATCCAAGTCTGAGACGCTTTTGAAACTGTCCCCGTTGGTATCAACCTGGAATTTGGAGTGAGTTTTAAAAGGAGAGATGGCAGCATTTTCTGCATAAAATTAGACAAGTTCATTAACCGTAAGGATTTTTTGTTTAACTTTGAGGACCTGCGTCGCTCACTCCTCTTTGAGCTGCACAAGCAAACCCAAGGGTACGGCGCCAGTCTTTGACGATGAAAGAGCTACGAGCAGAAACAAAATGGGCTTTTGAAAGCTTCAAGCCTATGACAGCTGTGAGAGAGCAATAATTCAGGAAATGTCTTGGGTAAAATCAACTCGAATGACTTGATGCTTTGTTTTATCATTACGAACATAAAGGAGTTTTTTTTTTTAGTTATCAGCTGCAAATCTCAAGGGGGTCCCCGCAAGATTTGATAATAACACGCCTTGAATAGAAATGGCTGCAAGTGGCAACAGAGTAGCAAGAGAAAAGTGACATTTTACCCACAAGTGTCAGTTCTGTCATTAAAACATGAGACTCCCCAGCCTGACACCCACACCCTATTCCTAGCGCTGCCTCTAACCCCAGCCGGGGTCTCTCTCCACCCTTCAATGTGCTCACCCATAAAACAGGGGTATCAACACTGGTTCTCTGCCTTCCCATGGAAAGTTCTTGGGAAACCTCCAAGTGAGGCAATTTGCTGCTACAGTTCCACATTTTTTGATGGTTGTTTATACCCGTGGGGCACAAAATGTGCTGTTAGTGACAGATAGTTTTGCAGACACTTTCCCAAGGGGTGACACCAAGGCATGGGGGCTCAGCCCTGCAGAGCACCCACAGGCCTGGGGAAGCTGGTTGCCATTCGAACACCATGCTGCTGTCAGGCAGAGTCAAACAAACAAGTATTTTTCTAACAGGATTTCTACACTGGGTTTGCACAGACCTGTTTCCAAATGAGATGGCCCTTCTCCTGAAGTATTTACACACACCATGTGCCTATTATCTTTTGACCCCTAGGCCTTTTTGTGCCTTTAAAGAGGTTCCCCATCACAGCCATGGCTAAGATGGTCCATCTCTGGCTCCAAGCCTGGGGCAGGACCAATCTCCATCCCCACGGACGGGTAACACCCTGATCCTATCTGCATCCTGGCAGAAGCCCCCAGCCTCAAGACAGCTCAGCGCCATCCCAGCAGAGCATGGCACAGCTCTGGAGAAGATGCCAGACGCGGTGATTATCGGCTGTGCTGGCTGGTGCCATTTACACCTGCAGCAGAAACGGGCTTTAAGAGGAACATAAATGTACTTGGCTCCTTCCTCAGCCCTTCCTTTACCCAGTGCAGTGGTGTGAAGGGATTAAGTAAACACTAAAAATCTTACCTACTCTGTATTCTGCAAAATAAGACCCTAACAACTTTCTTTTTATCTTTTTAACACAGGACAGTGAATTCTCTTAAGACTTCTCTGATTTTTTTCTAAGTCCTCATATATACTTTCCTAGCAAAAAACTAAGTTAAACCTTTCTTCCACAACATTTGGACAAACAACAAGACCGGATAACAGGTCGTCCATATCCCTTAAGTATAAACGTATTTTCTGACTATCTACGAGGAAGCTGATAAAAGCTTTAAAAAGCTATAAGCAGTAACAATAACATTTCTGCTGTGGGAAGGCTCGTGACAAACATTGTGTTGAGAAGATTGCTTACATTTCTTCAGTAATTACCCCTGTGATTTAATAGCATTTTTGATCTAAATGGTTAGCGCTGGAAAAGTGCAACTGCCAGTGTCACACTCCTTAGGGGACTTTGAAACATCCTGGCCAAAAAGCATCTCTCCTGAACTCAGTTGCATGGTTGCTGCTTCCCAGAGCACTGCATTTAACTTTTTTAATCCATTCCCAATCTCCCCTGAGTACGGGCAGCGTCGAGATGCTACGATGGGTGGTCTGGGGATGCTCTGGGAGCACCATGCTGGTGTCACCTAATTCTCCTATCAAACACTGCAAATTCCCATTGTGCCATGTCCCCATCACCAGCAACACCAATGTTATTTTCACAGAAAAGAAAGAATTTCTGATAGACATTATTTAAATAATACAGTCTTGGCTTTTTAAAGGGAAAGAAACAAACCATTCAAATGTGGAATTATTTCTTCCTCAGAATATTTCAAAGTCATGTCAGTCTATCTATTACCCAAGACAAATTACTTTGACAGCGCTATCTACTCCTGACATCTGAGTTGTCTCTCTAGCCTATTATATTTTAGCACAGGCATAAAATATTGTTCAGACAGTATGGTTAGTCTGAAAGAGTAAATCTAACTGCTTTGAAATGGCCTATTAGGAGATGAACTCCCAGTTTAGCTGCAGGCAGAGAATTAATCCAGTGCTTTTCTTAGTTCCTCAATGGCAATCTTCGCCACTAACTAAACGCTCTTTATTCAGAGGGATGTAAAAAGGGAGTAATCTTCAGAAGGAGAAGGGGCAAATTAAACAGAAATCAGAGGGGAAAACATCATTAAGAGATTCTGACACATGACATTGTTAGAGGACTTGTGTCTGGACTCTCCTTCCGTGGCAGAAATGGAGACGGGGTCAAATTCTGACTTCAGTCCAGGGAAGCGTTATACATACCACTTACTCAGCCTCCTGCATGCCGTAAAACACAATGCCTGCCTCTGCCCTCTGGCTTAGTATATTGTAAATATTCAGTTATAAAAAGGGACACCCCGGGGCACCCCTTCCCAGGGCACAGCAGCTCCTGAGTCCTGGGGGGGTGCCAGGGTGCCAGCCCCCCTCCCACCCACATGGGCTCCGGCTCGTTCAGCAGAGTGCTGCCGCTCAGCGCTTCTGACCGTCCCTCTGCTTAACCTCCAGCCATGGGAGTGGTGTGAGCCTGTGTTTGGCTGCAACACCCTCTCACGCCTGTGCAGATATGTGGTTTTTAATAAACAAATGGTCTCAGCTGCTCCAGAGGAATTCATTTCTATTCTCCCTCTGAGCCACTCCTCTCTCTAGCACCTGCCTTTTTGGTGCTTGCCTTTACTTTACAAGTTTAATGTTTGTCTATTTAATGTCTGCTACTCAGCAGTTACTTCTCTTGCCACTGATGCATCACTTGGCAACTTCTGCAGGACAGGACCTGAAATTAGAGCCACACACGTATTTACAAGGCCCAATTAAACACCTTCCAGCAACTTGCTGCCTTCCAAGTGTGTGATGGGGGATTTGCACAGGTCTCGACTCATCCCGGAGACATCACAGCTAGGGAGATTTCCCACCGAGCCTGGCCGACGTACATTGGTGCGGTAGTGGCGGCACCCCAGGGAGATGAGCAGCGGCAGGGTGGGTGCTGAGATGCTGCAGCGTGGCCAGGAATGCTGCCAAGAGCCACCCCAAAGCGCAGCGATGAGCAGAAACACCCTGTGAAGTTGAAGAGATGCCAAGCTGGAGGTGCCACCTCCTGCCCAGGGTGCCCCATAAGCTGTACCCAGAGGCTGTGCCCGAGCCCCCAGCAGCGCTGGGTGCCCAGGGACCCTCCGGCCTGGGAGTTTTGGCTGCTCCCCAGGAAGGACGTGTGCTGCAGCAGGACCAGGCTGCTGTTGGTGAAGGCAGGCATTGCCACCCTGTGGAGAGAGAAGAGGAGCGGTGAGCTCGGCTGAGGAAGGCTCTTGGCATCACCTGGCACTGCCACCTCCTTGGGACCCCACAGCTGGAGCCTTCAGCTGCCCCAAAATGCCAACATGGAGGAGGCTCGCAGGCCTCTGTCATGGGAGGGTTGGGGTCCTGCACAGCAGGTCTCTCCCCCCATTGCTGGTGCCGCAGGATAGCACAGCCAGGCACCCAGCTGCTCCCACCAAAATGTGCCCTTGAGCTTGGTCAGCCTCTGCATCCCCTGGTTCAGACCATGTCCCAGAGGAGATGTGGTCAAACAGACGCCCACTGAGGTTCCCGAGGTTCCCCAGAGAGCTGAGGAAGAGCGCAGGGTAAAGCATGGGGTCCCAGCAGTTCCCCAGGGCAAGAGCATCCCATGTTTCCCTTTGTGGCTGCCCCGGGACAGGTACATCCTCCAATGACTCCAGAGGCTGACAGGACCCGTGGTACATCTGAAAAAACAAACTGCAGATCAAATACCTGAGAAACAACCACCTACCGGCAGCACCAGCACTTGCTGAAGCAGTGTCTGGAGCCTTTACATATCTCCTGTGACAAATCTCAACACCATTTACCATGTGGCAAATCCACCTCCATCCCCCTTGTCCCTGGATGATGGTGAGGCTTAAACTCTTCTCTGCCTCCCACATCGAGAGGTCACTTCTTACTAAAACACATTTATTGTCTTGACGGCTTCTCTTTGTGTAATTATCTGTTTATCAGCCACCAGCCTACTCTTACTAACGTGCTTGCCCCTCTTCTTTTTCATTCATTGTGCCTGATTAGTCTTGAAGACAGATGATATCAGGTTAAACGAACTTCCTGGGCCAATCAATCAGCTCTGGAGATGGCACCTTGTGTTGCTCGATGAAACTCCTCGATTGCCCTACCTGCGCAGGGTGATTACCTCCCCCTTCCCCCGGGACTGCAGCAAAAGGATCCAGGAGGCATTTGTTTTGCTTTTTTTAATTGAAAGGTGAAAACTCTCCTAATTAATGATCTGACTACAGGGCCTCATTGTGTCATTACTCCTTATTGACGGAAAAGAGCTAACAGCCATCGGATAAATTAGGGCAGGCATGTTCGGACTGTCACGGTGCTCCTAAATTACACGTGTTGTCTTGTGAAGGACTGAGCATGAAGGGGCTCATAAAGAGTGGCTTGGTGACAGAAAGGGACACCAAAGATTACTGTCCCCTCCTATCACATGTGTCTGAGTTACACGTCCTGGTGGTAAGCCAGGAGAGCTTTATGTCCTTCCTCATGTCCTCTCAGGAGCCGTTCCAGAATTTCTTTTGCTGGTAGGCAGGAAATTTTGACATCACCGCTCCCATTCTTCATGGTTATATCCATCTCTTTTCTTACCCAGCATTTTCCTCTAACTGCTACACCACCATGTCTTTGTCAGAGGGAGCACTCAAAGACAAGAACTCCCATCCCTGCTCACCAAGCACTCCCAGCCTCCTCTGTAGGATAAGCTCTACCCTCCACTCTCTCTCAGTCGTTCCTGTAGCTATTCCAGGATGAATTAATCTTTCTTGAGGATGTGTGACCCAAATATGCAGTATTCCAGGCAAGGACTTATGCTGGTAATGATATCTGACTTTCCTGTATCTGGGGAAAGTCTATCCCATCCTAAGGTCACAGTTGACTGTTAAATACCTGGAGCAAACAGTTGTCCTCGCTAGCTCCCAGCCCCTAGCATGTGCCACAAGCTCCCAGCACTCTTGAGTGCCCAAATGCAGGACCTGGCACTTCTCACAACATTTCATTCAATTTCTGCTGGTTCTTGAACAAAAATACTGTGATTCTGCTCTCCACTGACCAGGTCTCCTAAATGTGTCTCAATGGCTAATGTAGTAAATACAGTTTTGGCTTTTTGGGCCATTAAAGAACTGTCATTAAAAAAAAAATCTGTCCCATAACCTACCTTTCAGAAAAGTCTTTATTAAGCTCCTTGCTTGCTGTTGTCCATCTGTAAATCAATTCCCTATCAACCTTATATGTTCACCTTCGAGAACCAACTTTTCTAGTTTCACCAACTAAAGTACTTGCAAAGTACTTTCTCAAGAGTACGTTTCCAGGGAGGAGATTTACTGCCTTTGTGTTGAGGGTGTTTGTTAGGTTAGCCAAAAAGACAGAGAGAACTCAGGTTAATCTGGCATGAACTTTCTGGCAGCACCTTGCAGGATTTTGCCTTGCCAGCCTCCCTTTTAAACTGTTTGGGACTCTGATCCCTTGTCTACAGAAACCAAAACTGCCTTTTGTACTGTTTCAGTAGTCTGTGGACCAAATCATCCTTCTGGCAGCAGCCTCTGAAACATCAAAAAACTTGCCATGTTCAAATCTTTCCCAGATATCTACCCTGTGTGGTGCCACTTCCCACTCCAGCCTTGTTCTCCCCCTAAAGACATTGAGGACACTCAACCAGTCTGAGGATAAGAGGAAGAGACAAGGAAATAACACTTGCCTTTCAAAAAAAAATTGTATTTGAAGGGAAACTTTCTCCAGTTGCATGAAATCCCCCTTCACGCAGAAAACTGGAGGGTTTAAAGACTTATGCAGACCTTTCCACTGGAGGATCAATCCACCGGCACATGCTGGGCAAGCACCCCTGTAGTTGGCATCTACTACTGGGTGCTCACACTGTACTGTGCAAGAGGCATCACGGGAGCACAAACAGTAATCACGAAGGTGTCTTCAGGGCACATGAGCTGTATACGCATACACACAGCTATTTAAGTGCATTATAAAACGTCTCACCTTCTGAACCACTCCAAACCAGCCATGGGGATTCTGCAAGCCAAGCAATTCTGGGGTAAGGAGATCCAGGAAAGACTGGCGTTTTTATATAGGCAATAAATCCTACTTCATGAAGAAACATGTTGAGGCAAAATTGCCAGTGGCTGTTTTAATAAGTATTTATGATACATAAAGGGATTTGATTCATAAACACAGTAATTATGTCTTTACTACAAAGCAGTACAAATATACAGCCTCCTACCTATTACATTGAAACTGTAATTGCAGCTCATTAAAGAATATAAGCAAATCAAAATTAAAAACTTGGAGGTGGGGGAGAGAAGTGCTACCCAAAATCTTGGTGGTTAAACATTACGGGCTTTGTGTTGTGCCATTCAATCAGCCTAAATACCTCCTGAAACAGAGTGAAGCCCTGAAGATCTGGGTGGTGTTCGGGCAACCCAGAAGAAGGCTTTGCTCACCTAGGACTGAAGTTTCCAAAGAGACCTATTGACATAAAAGGCTTAAAAGAAACCTTGGCTTTAACCTCAGGCGAGTTCAAACTCTACCAATGCCTTCCACACAACTGCAATTGCACCACCCCAGCCATGACAGAGCCAGAAAGGAAGGTTAAAGCCTTCCTCATCCAAACACGGCCAAGTAATAGACTGAAATAAGCATTTTAAATCCTATTTAAGTGCAGACGCCTGAAGACAAAGTCTTTGCATTGTGGCAACAGAGAGGTGTAACATCACTCTATTCCCCTACTGCAGGTAGCAGGTATGTAGAGGGTGAATTAACATCACATAGAGAAATAACAGCACTGGGGTCCAGGCACTGGTCACAGAGGTGCAAGAGCTTACTGAAATCCCTGATGGTTTCATAGAATCATGGAAGGGTTTGGGTTGGGAGGGACCTTTAGAGGCAATCTAGTCCAACCCTCCTGCAAGAAGCAGGGACATCTCTGACCAGATCAGGTTGCTCAGAGCCCCGTTCAACCTGGCCTTGAATGTTTCCAGGGATGGGGCATCCACCACCTCTCTGGGCAACCTGTGCCAGTGTTTTATCACCCTCACCATACAAAATTTTTTCCCTACGTCCCTCTCCAGTTTAAACCCATCTCACATGGCCTTTACCAGGACTCCTATGGGTTCCTCGCTGGGATTCCTTCAGCATCTCCAGAATTTTAGCCCTTTCCTCTTTGCCACGTTCACTTAATAGGTGTGATTTTGGGGTGAGGGGGTCTGCCTCCTCCCAGCTGCAACTCATTCCTGGCTAGTTTGGGTCTCTGAAGGCATTGGCCTCCACTCACTGTGTTCAGGATGAGTTCTTTGTGGTCCAGTACAGCTCTCATTGCCCCAGGTCACTTCAGTCCCAACACCCGCCCACCTTGGTGGCCAGCCTTGCTACCAGAGCATCTCCACAATGCACTGGAGCACCACTGGAGTTGTTGATGCAACTTTCCTACCAAACGTTCTTTGGTTTAATCGTGTTCTTAAACTACACAAACAAAATCTCTGCACCACGATCAATTATTTAACAGAAAATGATGCATTGAGTTAGAAACTAAATACCATTTAATATGCTTCAGGAATTCTAATCAAGAGATTTCACTGTATTGCTAACAAAAACTTTAACTTTGCGGTGTTTTAAAATCTTCCTTGAATATAGATAAGCCAATATCTATATAGTTTATTTTAATGTCTGGAATTATTTTGCCATTTTAATGTAATCAGTCTTTCTATTTTGAAGAGGGTGCCCTTGTAGGTTATTTGTTTTCCTTCTGTTTTGCAAATTGTTCCCTTTTCAAGATTGTTTGTTTAGTGTCAGGAGGTTATTAAACAAACCAAGCACAGTCCTTAAACTAATCAGCTGAAAGTGACAATAGAGATCAGGAATAATTCAATATTAAAGGGGTTACTTTTAAAATTGATCTGAAAATGTAACGTATTGAGGGGGAAGGGGAAGCACACGCACATCTCTTATTAAAGTTGAAAAGATGAGCTGGAGGGACCAGACACCTGAAGAGCATGAGCCAGGAGTCCCCGCTGATGGGAAGAGTTGAGCTCCAGTACACCACAGCTGATTTCCACGTTCATCTATATGCTCCCCATGAGAATGACTCCAGCAAAAACCCCAGGGGCCTTGCGAAATGAAGGCAAGGGCTGCCTTTCCACCAGCATTTGCTTTCAGTCGTTAGTGATCTTCAGGATCTTACCCCAAGTAGTTCATGTGCTGCCATGGCGCAGGGTGGACCCTGACTCACGAGCTCAACACTACAACTGGTCTTTCTAAGCAGTGAAGGCTGAGGGATTTGTAAGCCTGTCTCCCTCCAACAGGCTGCTCATTAGCTAATTAAACAAATCACTGCAGGTTCCTGCCCACGTGACTTTTCACAGCTTTTCTCAATGCCCCCTTTGAAGTACTGGGAAGCGCATTGCCTCAGGCGTAGTGATGTTCTCCGTGGTTTACTCACTTTCTCATCTCTCTCCAGTTGCTGGTCAAAACACAGAAGGGGAAGGAGGTGAAAACCATCCACTAAGGGACTTTCTGAAGGACTTTTAGTCTGAGTCACTTTGTCAGGGTACTAATACTCATGTAGCAAGGACCAAGGATCCAGCAAACTCCTAGCACTGTAAGTGGCATTTTCTATCCCAAGGGCTTTACATCCCCTCCACTGACTTCTGCTTGGAGAAGGCAGTACAGGCACAGGACCTCTGCTGACCAGGTGTCCTTTCACAGAAGAAGTTCATCCCAGACCACCAGTAGGTTGCTGCGGCTGCCAACCTGGTCTGCAGATCACCTTGGTGATCAAGCTCAGCAACCCACAGGTAGGAACTGGGTTTGTCAGCAGTTACAACAAGAGTCAGGCCGTCGCTGAGGATTTTCAAACTACCCAGCCGGTAGGTCATCCTGGACCTTCCCTAATGGGACATCTCTGTGGTCTCATTTGGTACCTCACCAGAAGGTCACCGCCCTCATGGCTTCAAAGCGGGGTTCCTCACCCTGGCTGTGTCCCCACCATGCAGAGCATTGCCTCTCCTTGTGCAAGAGGACACAGTGAGCAGTATGTGAAGCACCTAGGAGCTACCTGCCCAATACTGCCCATACCAAGAGCCTTCGCGCCCACCAGCCAGCTATGAACAACCCTCGCGTTGCCTGATGTTCAGTTTAATCAGCTTAATGCTCCTGATCAAGGCAGAGTACAGAGCTCTGGGGTCCCTGGTTTCCAACACAGCTTGCAGAGAAGCTGACATGTTGAATTAACATAAAATCACCCTCCTATCATCATTTTGGGCAAAAGGTCCTCCAGCCAGGCTATTTATTCCAGAGACACGCAGCACAGAACATGGCATGAGTCCTCTGCTGGCACTCGCTCCCAGTGCTAATTGTTTGGGAAGTGTCACCAGGACTGTCGCTCTGCTCATGTTATGACCAACTTCGGGGAAATTAATTTAAAGGGAGCAGCTGGTAACAGTCCTGCGCTTCCAGACGCGGCTGTGCCGAGCCTTACAGTGCGTTTCTGTCTCGCATGAGGATGCAACAAGCAGTGGCAGAGTCCCTGTGCATGGGACTTGGTTTTTGTGTCTTTAATAAAGAGTCAACACCTAAATTTTTACCTCTGTAGTTCAGGAGATGCCTAGAAATCCCCCTCTGCCCCCTCCACGGACCGGCAGCTGCTGCTGCGGGAATTGCTGGCTGGGCACTTTCATGATGCTATAAGTGGGGTTTGGGGATTTGGGGGCTTTTTTTTCTTCTTCTTGATGTCACTTGAAACTGGATGTAAGCTGAAGTGAACAAAATAAGCCATTTGTAGGTGGTGATTCAGTAAATGTCCTGGTCTTGTTGTAACTTAAAACTTCCCTGTTTATTTAAAGCAGCTGAGGGGAAGGAAGGAAGGGTGGAAGGGCAAAATCTGGCAAGAAAGCCGCTTTTGTAAGCCTGGGCAGTGAGTGCTGCTGTCTTTATCGCAGAGGGGGGCTCTTAAATGCAGAAATGATATAACCACTGAGCCAACCATCAACTAAGTGCCACTTTCCTTTTTTAAGCTATTCTGGTTACAGTTGTCTTCAGAAAAGGGAAATAAAATACGCATTAAGAAAGACCCACAATCACAAATGAGGAATAGGACACTGCGACGAGGACAAACAACACAATCTAAGTCACTTTCTTTGTTACAATCCTGGGATAAACAAAGCTGCTTAATAAATATTGATATTGTTTGTACACCCTGCCTTTGGAAATGAATTGCAGAGCGATGCTCTAGCCCCTTTCCCTCTCCGGAGAGACACAAAGCTCAACACACGTGCGTGAATATGCACCCCAAACTATTTTTCAAAGAAAGCTGGAAAACAAGTCCAGAGCACCATTAAAATATCCATAATGGGTTTTGGAAGTATTTAGCTGACACCATCCTTTACTCAACTGTCTCTGTAATGCCTAGGAAAATCAAATTTTCCCAGCACAGAATAATCATGGCAACTCTTATGCTGGGACCAAGCAGTTGCCCAAGGAGTTAATGCAAGGTGGCTCCAAGTGTCCCCTTGGATAATCCCCTTTGGCTGGACAGGGCTGCTCCCGGGCAGGTTGCCCTGCTGTAGCTCTAAAGGCTCCCTGGTAGACCTGAAGCTAGTTTGTTTTCCATCCCAAATTGGTCTTTGCTTTCCTTGGGAGAAAGCCTACCAAGTTAGGTCTTGGCTTTATGTTTCAAGCTAGTATCACAGAGCCGAGCATCACTTTTTCTCCTGTGTCTCCCACCTCTGTTCCATGTAAAAGCTCATCCATTGCTATGGACTCAGCTTCTCTTCAAATCGCTCAACACCGCTCCCAAAAGAGCTCTGTGCCCAACAGCCAGTCCCCCACGCTGGCTCTAAAAAAGGACACAGTGACATTCCCACAGCGGTGTTTGGTCTCGCTCATTCCAGCTGAAGCTTTTTAAACAAGTGCCGATGTTTATGTAAATATTGAAACAAAGCTCCAAGGCTGGGAGGCCAAGTGCCTCCCCTGCAGTCACGGGGCTGGGATGCAACGAGCTCCCGCTGACCAGGCCACCCCACCCGGCATCCTAACACAGCGTCCCTTAATTCACAGCACGACCAGGAATACACAGAAACCACCACAGCGATGGCAAAGGCACAGTTAAATCGCTTCCGGGCTCCCTTCCTGCTACCGTCAGGAGCCGTCAAGCCAGTCCTAACTCCGGCCGGCATCTCCAGCACAGCCGTGGGGAGCAGCGGCTTTTTTCCCTCCCATCTCCGCAGGCAAGGACGATGCTCCCCCAGCACCAAGGGCACCGCTGCCACGTCAGGCGGCTGACTGTTGGCCAGACTCTGCAGTTTCCCCCATCCTATCTTCTGCAGAGCCACTGCAGTAGAAACCTGCAAAACAAGAGGCCAAGGCGATGTGATGCCACAGCTTATTCCTATGGATGAACTACTAATTCCTTCACGGATTTAAAAATAATGGCCATAACCCTGCCAAAGTCCGTAATCCCAAATTGTGATGATGTGTTGGATTTGGTGAGGTCCCAGCCATTTGGCCCCAATGCAGCACCCCAGTAACACACAGCAGATGGTCACCAACAAAGTCGGTCTACTCCTCCTTGCTGGAGCAGATGAGGAGGCTTCAGTGAGTTTGCCGCAGGCTACCAGCACTCCCACAAATGGTCAGCCATTTCAAGCCTCACCAGGAGCTTATGCTGCTGGAGCTGAACGTGACTGTCTTTGGTTTTGGCTTGAGATGGAATTCCAGACCCTTGTGCACATTCCCATGAGATGCTCTCCTCGGAAATGCTCGAGTTCCCCATGGTCGAGCTGGAGCAATTTAACAGCTTTCCAGGCTGGGTTTGAGGGCAGCTGCCCCTTCAGCTGGAAGTTTCCTCTTCACAGCTGATGGGTGGTAGCCATGTGCAAATCCTCTTGTTGCTGTAAAAACTCAAAACAGCCTAGCTTCAACTCACTTCAGTAGCTCAGACCTTGAGAAAACTACCTTCCCTGGAGGTTTAAGATAACACATTTGCCTTCTCAACTCAATAAAGCTGGCCATGAGTGGAGATCTCCCAGCTGAAGGGACAGTTGCTTCCTAGACCACCCTGGTTTGGCTGCTTGCAATCACAGGCCCATGCCTTGGCCTCCATCAGGCAGTTACACCTCAGCCGTCGGCTCCAGTATCCACGCCATGATGGGCTCAGCCACAGCAGCTGCATGTTTCGGGCTCTGTCTGACCGCTCTTCACCAAGCACTGACCCTCATCACAGGAGAAATGTGGCTGGTGAGTGGAGGTGCTTGGGACCACAGACCCAGCTGCCCTCTGCACCCTGCTCCGATGGAGGGAGAGCAAAGGGGTGAATTACACCCACCAGAATGGGGAGGGAGAGCAGAAAGCACCAGCCTGAAACAATGCTGACGTCCTTGCACAAACGCAACGCATATGTGGACCCACAGCCAATGCACCTTCCATAGTCGTCATGCAAATGCCAGTGCTGGGAAGTGGAAGCGTTGGACAGGAATTCGATCTTAGACCAAGAATAAACCCAGTGGCACCCACCTGCCCCTGCCAAGGCTTTGCTGGGTGCTGGAGACACCGGCAGTCCCTCTCCCCTCCCCTTGGCAGGGCTAAGGATTAATTTGTGAAGCTACTCCATTGTCCCCCCATATCTTTTTTTTAGTGCATGCCGCAGCTGTTTGTTTTCTCTGCTAGTCAGATGATGACAGGAACCACTAAAAACCATCTTCTAAATGTGCATGTCTTGTTTAAACTACCTGGAGGTGTTTAATTACGGCTTAGCTGTAGCACACACTGCCGCTGCTGCTGCATCTTAGTTTATATAAGCGCCTGGGCGAACCCCAAGGCTCTGAGCCCTCTCCTGCTCTACACCGCAGGGATTACATAGGGATAGAAAGGATATTTACAGTGCCCTCCGCCCCCCTCCCTGGTCTCTCTAGCAAAACACATTGCTTAGCATCATTTATCCTGTGTATTTTTTACCATCACCTTACCAGCTTCTCTGGTGGTGGAGAGGCAATTTGCATTTAGCAGCCTCCCTTGAAGACAAGAAAAAAAATTAATATTCAAGTGTAGATAGTGCAAGAGGTACGAGACAGTGTAATACTATTTGCTCTCACACTGACCATGCATCATCCCCCCCCCAGGTTTTTGTCCACAAAGCCTCTGCAGACTCAGTGTGCGGATTTCCCCTAACAGAGCCGTTTGGGGTGAAACCATCCAGGCCAGTCGGTTCACGCGCAAATCACTACACAACCAAGCCCGGTGGGGTCTGCAGTAACAGATAAGGTTTGATGCGCTCTTCTTCCCTTTCCCCATCCATGCACTCCTTACGCACAGGGCATTATTTGCTTTAGACTCTGATTTTTTTGCAGGTCACAGGCCCCACTGCTCTAATCTCTCCAAATCATGCTGCTTTTCCTCAAGCTTGATGTGTTTGTTATCCCTCTAATTTTGGGTTGAGATCCAGGATTAAATCACACCTGAGAGATCCCCACCATGAAGTAAAAGCACTCAATACAGGGGTGGGGTTTTTTTTCTGGTTTAGCTTATTGGGAATATTTTTAAAAAGCTTTACCCTGAGGATTGCTATTAGCAGATATTTCTCCACCTTGCACCAAAATTTGAGAATCACAAGGCTAGGACAACAGCATCAAATCCTCATCTTTTCTCTCCCTCCCTGCTCCATGCAATGAAGAACAGGCTAATGTTGGCTTGAATTAAAATAATTTAAATCAATAGACAATAGAAACCCCTTTTGAAGTAGGTGGGGGTTCTGCCGGGGTTTTGCCCGCTCTGTTTGAAGCACAGCCTCACCTCCCCACCCTCTGCCTACAGGGACTTCCACTTCCCGCACAGGCTAAAATAAAACCGTCCCGTGGAGATCACACCCCCGCGGCCGCGCCTGGACTGCCAAGACTGCACCAAAAAATGCAAATTCGCAGCGTGGTTATTTGGGGCTGAAGATGCTTTCACTTCTCTATTCCAGACAGGCACTGTTTATAGGAGTGTTTACAGGAGGGATCCCTGAACGCAAAGCAAAGTGACTTGTGTTGCTCTCCGTGTCGATGCTTACAGGTCCCCTTTTCTCCATAGGAGTTGAAGGAGGAGAGCATAGAAAAGCTGGGAAAGCCCGCAGGCAGGTGGCCATGTCCCGCGTACAGAAGCAGGGAGCAGCTAACGAAGCAATGGGGCAGCAGTGCGAATGGAGAGAAAGAGGAATTGCCGTGCACAGCAGAATTCAAATCTGGGGAACTCATCACTGCAGGAGGACAGTGTGGACACCAACACCACACGTGGTTTGGAAAGCAGACAAACTCTGCTGTCCAAGATGTGCCAGCAGTGCAACCCTTTTGTGACAGAATGAGGGGTAATGGATTTAAAATAGAGGGAGGAAGATTCAGGAAAGGAAAATTTTTTTTACACTGAGGGTGGTGGAACACCAGCACAGGTTGCCCAGAGAGGTGGTGGATGCCCCATCCCTGGAAACATTCAAGGCCAGGTTGGACAGGGCTCTGAGCATCCTGATCTGGTTGGAGATGTCCCTGCTCCTTGCAGGGGGGTTGGACTGGATGGCCTTTGAAGGTCCCTTCCAACCCAAACCATTCCATGATTCTAACTTCTGCAATTTTTTTTTGTTAACCCTGGACTGTGGCCCCACCACACACCACACAGGCAACAAACACAAAATCATCCCCCTCCCTGCTGTGAGCAGAGGACAAACAGCACGGGATGGAGACAGGGACCAAGGGGTACGGGTAGGCAGCAGAAAGCAATGGCAGTCAGCTGGGCACCCCGACTCCAGCCACATTTTCATGGACACCAGCACACAGAGGACAAAGACAGCATATTGTGGAGGAGGTGAGATGAGTGACCCAGCCAAAGAAAGGGTGATTCTTCTTCCTAGACACACATATGGATCATGAAGCGAGAGGCTTCCAGGGGAGGCTGGAGGAGGAGCCCCCCAGCAGGCAGGAAAGGCAGGCACTGCCGGAGCTGCGCTCTGCTAGCCCACTGTGACTCCACCAGCCTTGAAGTGTCACCCAAGCTACACAGCTAACGCCAGATTTTAGTCAATATTACTGCTGGACCATATGGACCAGGTGCCAGGGGGCAGCACAGCCCACTGTTGGCCACCACAAGCCACAGCAAGTCTGTGCTGTGCAGGAGAAGCAGGAAAACCCAACGCACTATTTCCCTGTGCCAAGCCCAGCTCCATCTTTCTGTCGATCACTTTACTGACGTAACTAGTAAGTTCACAAATCCAATCAAACACCAGGGAAGAGCCAAACATCACAAAACCACCAGATGAGGAGCCAAAAAGAGGAAAAAGAAACTTTTTTTTTTTTAATTTAAGCCCAGAGTCAATCTGGGAGAGATATGTAATAAATATATTAACTGGGTGTGTAGTGAGCCCAGCAATGGTCTGCTAGTTCCGCAGTACCTCTGCCAGCTTTATCTGACATGAATTTCTAATGCAATTGAATCTGATTTCACTTCCCAATGATCTCATTTCAGCCACCGTTGCATATCCCGCCACCGCCCCGTCGCGTGAAGCCGGTGACGCCGGCTCAGCCGAATGTCGAGCCAGCGGTGGCTGATAGTGCTACAGCCTCCTCCGACGGGCTCAGCCCGGCAAGGCGCTGGGCTCTGCCCAGTTTGGCTGCGAGGAGCACGGGTCCTGGCTGTGGCTGATGCATCACAGGAGTCACTGTTTGTGACTCTTAATGCAGCGTGAGTCAGCACCGCCACTGTCAACTGTGTCCTGCGGAGGCTTAAATATAGAAACTCCGGCCCAGGACGGAAATGTGGATAGTCACACTGTTGTGAACGAAGTAAAAGCAAAGTCAGGCTGAGACTTGAAAAGTGTGAATATTTTTACAGTAGCATTTTTTTTTCCTTTTGAACAAAGTTAACATTTTTTTCCTTTGTGATCTCAGCAGACAGGAGGGAAAAACAAAAAAAAATCCACAAGCAGGGTACTCAAACTATGCTGTTTCCTCCTTTCTTTCTACATTACAAAGCTTTTCTTGCAATGAACACTACGTTTTCCACACATAAAACTGGCACACCTGGAAGAGCACTAGGATTTGAAGAGGAGACCTCAGAAAGCCCCCCTGAAAAACAGAGATGTGGGGCAAAGCGGCTACAGGAACAGGGAAATTAAGTGCCAGGGATCCAGGGAATCAGAGCTTTGAAATAAACCTCTGCATCACTCACACACGGCCACTGATGGTGAATTACACGGGGGAAAGGCTTGTGGTTGCGTTGGTTGTTTTTTTAACAGACCACACAGATAAAAAAAAACAGTGAAATGTTCCGAGGCACCCTCACTTTGCGGGGAGGCACGGCGGTGGAAGCAGCTCCCCTCGGGCTCAGCCCCATGGTGCTGAGCTCCAGTGCACCAGGCACACGCAGGCAGGGCCCCCGCAGCTCAGAGGTGTCGGAGGTTCTCATATCCCTGAACTTCAAAGGGATCGGAGCGCTAGATGCCTTTGGAAACCCAAACAGCAGGTCCAGGTTTGCATCTTCTTAGTGTAGATGCAAAAATGATGTGCTCAGGCAGATTTGTAGAGGTAATGCCAAAAAGGGATCCTATGTGGTGATAACACCTTTGCACCATCACTCAATAGGATTTGGGGAGATCCCGGGCAGCACGAGCTGTGGCAGCCTGGAGCTCTGAGAACGGGGATGATGCAGGGCTCAGCTCCAGGGAAAAGCCCTTCCACCAGCACCACCCTGCTCACACCCCATCACCCCATGCACCTCTGTCTCCTCCTCACCCCAAAACCCCTGCACCTCAGAGCCTGTAAGGGATGCTGTCTGCCACTTGTCCCTGCTGTGACACCGCAGCAGGCAGCAGAGCAGAGCACCCTGCCTCCATCCCCCCATCGCCAGCCAAACTGGCCATTCCTGGGCGCCGCACGCCCTCTCTTGGGCAGTGACCCATCCCCAAAAGCATTGCCTGCAAAAAAGTAACCCTGTCCAGAGGGGAGGCAAGCTGGGAAGACCCTAACAGGAAAATCTAGCCCTCTCAAAATGGACCCTACAGAGATGTAGTCACTCCAGTGTGCAGTGACAGCATCACCTGGCACAGAGAAAGGCACCACAGTTCCTTTGTAGAGGGCTGTATGACAGACGGGCAGGTGGGCATATATATAACCCTGCAGATAGGCAGGGAAAGAAAGGGTGATGGAAAATCAATAATGCATATGATCTTGAGGAGTCATCTGGCTTGGCTCCTCATCCCAACACAGCTATGCTACAGCCAAATCTGATGGATGTCTAACGCACTGAGACCTGTGCTGGAGATCCACAACCTTCCCAGGCAACCTGCTCCAATGCCTCACCACCCAAAAGCATCTCTTTCTGTCTGACCTTGCTGCTGCTTTTCAAGGCCCTCACTCTCCTACCCAAAATGAGCACAAAGAACACATTTCCCTTCCTCTCCTGCCTTAAGGACCATCCCTTGTGCCCCCTACACTAGGCTGCATTTTCTAGATTGCCAGACTGGAAAAATGGTTTTCTCCCAGCCATCTCACACCTTTCTGGTGGCAAGATGCCCATGAGTGGAGACGGCTCCAGGTGAGATCTTCCCAGAGCCCAAGAGAATGGATTTTCTTCACGTGCCTTGCAGGCTCTGCTCCAGTTTGCACATCTCAATATGTACGCTGGCCTTTTCCACAGCATACTCAGTCACCTCACGTTTAGTCAGGGGTCTCCCGTATCCTCTCTGAGAAGCAGCTCACTGGCTGCTGTTCTCAACCGTTCCTTCTGCTCCTCTGATTTCCCGCCACATGTCCATGCCATGGACTGCCTCCAGGTAGAGGCACCTCTTAAATTCTCTCCTGTTTTTCTTACATCCCTTTACTCTGTTTTGTCAAGGTCATTTTGAATTTAACACTCTTCTCTGCCTTCAGAGATTTCACAGACAGGTCTTCTACTAAATCAGTCCCAGCAGTAAGGACGGCACTGGACAAGGCAGAGCACAGGGCACACTCCAGCACTGTCCCACACAACACTGATTCTCCTGGCAATGCATCATCCATAACTGGTCCCACGGTACGTTACACAATGGCCTCTGAAATCACTGTATAGGAGATTCATCTAGGACCAATATTTGCAACATTGCCACAACTGTTTTGAATGTAATTTGCTACAGTTGTAGATCATTTTGTTATTTGTCAGCAGCTTCGCATCTGCTAAATACATGGTTTTCTCTGCATTACCTGATGCTGACTCTGATGCATGCCCAAGGAGTTGCTACCAAGAGAGAAGCCTGTGGAGAAATACATGGGAAAACACCAGGCCACTCTGCCCCAGAAGACGTTTATTTGTGCCTTGTAGATACAGTGAGTTTAAAATGTCTGAGGGGACAGTAACTGACCTCAGTTTGCAGATAGGAAGGATCACTCAGTCCTACCCCAAAAACCTCCATGAACCACAAGCCATATTCCTCTCACTCCACTCCCTCCAACCACCAGTCCGTGACAGCTAAGACAATTTTTTAAAAACTCAGCTCTGCCATTGTCCATACTTCCACTAGACAGCACAGCTCATGGATTTGTCAGGCCAGAGGGGACTCTTATATTCACCTCGTTTGACCTTCTTAACCAATCCAGGCTCTTGTATCTCACTCAGAGAGCAAATCAAGTGACAAACACTTGCAGATACCTCAAAATTTAGCTATTGCAATGAATCCCTGCCTACCCGACAAGTTTGCTTTTCTATTGCTTGGAGAAAGTAGTCTGAGAAATCTAGTATGAGAAGTAAGCTCCATTTTTCAATTTAAAGTCTGCTGGAACACAGAGGTTTCCGGTGGCTACAAGCTGGCCTAAATTCATTCCCCAGACACCTTGCTTCCATGAAACAAACTGCTTCCAATTTAAGACCCAGCTAAGAAAGTAAAACTCAGCAGTCCTATTAGTCCTCTAATAGAAAATAAAAAGTAGAAGGACAGCTTATGGTTAGTTGTAGGTAGTTAGTTAGTGCACTAACTCAAAGAAAATTAGCTTGGACAAGCTATGAAGAATTTCGCTTCATCGTTGTGCCTGAAATCAAAAACACTATCTCTGAAATCAGAGATAGCATCTTGTATATTGTTCATCTTCCATTCTGTAAAACCATCACACAGCCTCTGTATACACAGGGATCATACCACTCTACAGTTGCTCCAATTTTACCTCTCTGGCTTTTTTTTTCTTCTTTGAAAGGATGGTAGTGGGAAACGAAAGAGGAAATCTGAATTGCAGCTGTCAGAAAACACCAACCACAAATTAATTCAGCAACTATGTATTTGATTTGTGCTGTTCTGAAGTAAAAGCACATCCATCTCCACAGGCTTCAAAGACTGTACATATCAATACAGAGGCTTCTTGATTATGCCAAGACCAAATGGAATAACTTAATGAGAACTGAGAACAGTAACAAAAAAGACCACCATCACAAAATCCCAACCAAAGATTAAAGCTAACCTCGATCCTACCCTATTAAAGCCACTGAGCAGCTGCCTGCCAGCTTTGACAGGGACCAGACCAAGCCCATAGAGGACATCCAGTGCACCAGCCTTTTCTTGAGCCCTTCTACCTGGAGAGCAGAGCTGTTACAAATCTAGGGAGGCTAATGAGTTCAAATGTGAGGAAAAACAGGTAGCAAAACCTCACGTGAATGGCATTTTCAATTAAGTATTTTGAGACTAAGAGGCAATTATTCCTTACAATGCCCCTCTCATTTTTCTGGCTTAGGGAAAGACGTTGGAAAAGATTCAAGCAGAATTTATCTGGATGCTGCAAAAGGCAATTTTAGGCAGCGAGTCATTGCAGGGTTCAGCAGTCATGGACTCTTGTCCTGTTTTAAGTTGCCAAAACAAGATTCCCCTGGAAGAGGGAAAACATTACATCTCTAAGCAGCCTTCCTGTCCCATCTCCCTGCTCATAGTTTTGAACAAACTTTGTTCGAGGAAAGAGAAGAGGAGGCTCCGGGGAGACCTGATAGCGGTCTTCCAGTACCTCAAGGGGGCCTACAAGAAAGATGGGGAAAGGCTGTTTAGTAGGGCCTGTTGCGATAGGACGAGGGGTAATGGTTTTAAAATAGAGGGGGGTAGATTTAGATTAGAAATTAGGAAAAATTTTTTTACGCTGCGAGTTATAGAACACTGGAACAGGTTGCCCAGAAAGGTAGTGGATGCCCCATCCCTGGAAACGTTCAAGGCCAGGCTGGATGAGGCTCTGAGCAACCTGACCTAGTCAGGGATGTCCCTGCTCCTTGCAGGGGGGTTGGACTAGATGACCTTTGAAGGTGCCTTCCAACCCTAACCATTCTATGATTCTATGATTATTTAGATCACCCAATCAGAAGTGAATTAAACCTAAGACCTGACTTGCTTTGATCCAAATACGTGTTTCCTTTACAATCAGTTTCTCTTTGCATCAGTTTGAGCCTTTCTTAAGGATCAGCTGGAACATCTTTCCACCGTAATTCTGAAAGCAATATAAAGTGTGAATAGCCTTTGAGACACAGCGAATGCCCAACAAAGACATGCTTCCGTGCCATCCTCCTACCCCCCACCGACAGCCAAGGCTTTGGGAGAACCTGATGCAGCACCACAACTTGCCCAGCCTGTAATGGTCTAACTGGGATCACAGCAGCACTCTAACTATGCACAGCAGTCTCCTTTGGAGACTTCACAGCTCACGCCATCAATGTGTAATAACACCATGCATCGTGAATTATGGAGTTGCTGGAATCGATGGGATTTTGCATATTAATTGCAAACACACCCAAAAAGACAAAGGAATTTATTGGCTTAATTAGTGTTTCAGCTCTAATAACGTTCAAGTTTCATCCTCATGCAAATTGATAAAGACCAGCACCGTGTTACTCCTCGAGGATGCTTTGCCTTTTGAGAGGGGATGCTAAAGTTCCTGATCCAAACTCTCTCAGTTGCAGTGATGCACTCAGCAGGGTCCTGGCGGAGCTTCGCTTCGCAGATATTTGACACCTCTCTTTCCTAGGTAGGCTGCTAGATGCTGGCAAAAGGAGCTACCACACCCTCCCAGCAGATGCTAATGGTGTTTTCCCTGAAAGGTATTTATGTAGTGACACTTACTGGGCAGGACACAAAACAGACCTGGATCGTTTCCATCTCCAGTGTACAAAGACTGAGATTCCTTATAATTCGTCCCCAAACACTACATAACAGGAAACAGTTGCCACACCGGCAATCTGAGGGTAGCTACATGCAATGCACTTAAGGATTGATTCTGACTCCTTGGATGGTGAGAAAAACTAAGTTTGAGAAGAATTAGATCAGTGTACCTGCGAGCAGACTCCGGCCCTTGGGCTCCCAGCTCCCAGGAAGGACAGCTCTATGAAACGTGAGGTGCCAGGAGAATGAGAAGCAAATGACAAGAATTCAACTGTATACCAAAACAAAACAGAGAGAAACCCACCTGGATCTGATCTCCATCACCTCATGCATTCACATGCTGCAGCACAGCACGGCTGATGCAAAGTTTCAGGAACAGCATTACAATGATGAGAGATGAGCAAGACACTACCTGAAAAGTAGTTTCCTCCCCAAGGAGTGAAAACATTTTCCACATTATCATACCATCAAAATTGCATCTTAAGACTAAGATCGGACAAAGAATCATTGTTCATAAAGCCTGTGCAGAGGATAGCTCACATCTTCAAACAAGTTATTCTCCCGGGCATGTTTCCCCTCCATTCTCAGCGGCAGATCTCTCCTCGTTGGGATGGGGATCACATCACAACACTTAAGCAACAAGCAATTTGTTGACAAAGAGAAATGGCACCAAGAAAACATTTTAGCTGCATTCAAGACTGGGCTTGGGTATTTTTTTTTGTTTATTTTTCTAGACATGATCTGGCAGCTGCAAGCAAGAAGAAGAGCCAGGATCATGTGAACGTCCCCGCACTGGGAGGAGCGCAGCCAAAGGCTGCAGGCAAGCCATGCTCTCCGTGTCACCGTGCTCACAGCACACTGGAGGAAATAATCCTGCATTAATAGGGCAGCAGATCAGAGGGATCAAACAGGCCTTTTCTGTTTCTACCCTAGCTCGTGCCAAAAAAAAACAAAACAGGAGAAAACGCAACACAGAGCAGGATATGTCACCAGCCGCCTGTGAAGAAAACCTACTCCCATTTATTAGAATACAGAATTGTGCCACACAGGATAATGGTTAATTGAGGCTATTTTATAACTGGAAGAACCCAAAGAAGATGGGCATTTATGGCTTTCTCTACAAGAAAACAGGGCCATAACTCCCAGCTCCTTCAGAACTATGCTCTGCCAAACCTTGCAAGCGAGAGCCCGCAGAGCACACTGTGCCAGGGACCAGGACGCAGTGGTGGCTCGGCACCTGACCTGAAACCACCAGGCTCTCCGGGTTTCAGCCTGAAACACAGGGGGAAAGAGGGGAATTCCGATGTCTGTTCAAACCTAGGACATCAAATCACACCGCAGCCCCAGCTTCTGGCGTACCTGGGAGTTAATGCCACCATCCTCCAAGCTATTCCAGGGAACCAGCACTGTCCTCCACTGGCCTCTTCATAATTCATCGTTAAGGCCAGTAACAAACAAACCGATCCTAACTTAGGAGGAGTCGGAAGGAGCTCAGATCTCTGCTTTAATCCCCCATGCAGCCTTCAAAATCAAGCTTGCTCAAGGGCGAGTAGTGGGCTCAAGAAATAGTCTAGCATCTCCCCCACTTCTGCTGTGGCGCCTGCTACGTGACCAAGGGATTAACTTCTGAACTGGCACGGGCTCAGTCTAGAAAAACAGGCCCCCATTTGCATGTTAGCCGTAGCTTATCGTGAAGCTGAACCGGTTTCTGCCATTACACATGAAACCAGCTGAGAGCAGGCTCTCACCCATAAGTGTCAGGGTGTCCACAAGGTAACAGGTTACCTCTCTCATCTGTAATTAATCTTCCAAGCCTCTGCACGACGCAGGCATTCATGGTAAAAAGGACCCAACTCCTTGCAGTCTCAAAGTCAGTGAAGATTCAGTTAGTCTTTATTTTATTCTAACAGGCTCCTTTATCCCAGAGACAATACTAAGACACAGGATCTTATCAGGAATTTTTTCCAGAGTTCAGTCCAATCACAGTAAAGAAATAAAAACAGCATTTTACCAAAGAAAAAGGTATTTAACACAAATATATTAGATTTAAAATAGGTTTATATGCCATTTTGCTTCTGTCTGCCACAGACTCCTTTAATATAATTAGTCTGTGGCATAAGCAGAAAAAGATCGCTCGAGCATCCACCAAACCCACCTCCCTACTTGGAGTTCACAGATTAAACCTGTCCAGGCACCATAAGCCACTGAAGGAGCCAAGCAAGGAGATAAGCAAGCATTAAATCACCGAGAAAAATGCCCAGAGTGAGTTTCAAAAGCAGTAAGCCCGAGACCAAAGCGTGGCTCAATGCACCGGTGTAACGCCACAAGGCACAAAAAGCAGCACTTTGCTTTTCTAACAGCAAAAGGGAAAGAGGAGAACCCAGAGAAGAGGCTGTCCTGCCCCGCTGTGGGCCAGCCATTGCTCCACAAAGGGATGAGCATCGAGGAGAAAATCTGCAAGCCCAGATCCTGGAAAACACAGACCTGGCACCAGCTTTTGCACGGGACAGCAGACACCCACCTGTTCTTGCAGCACAGGTATCCTCAGCAAATTCCTCAGAAAACAGCATCCCCATCACCCCTCCCACCATGTTTTGTGTGCTTGGATGTCTCCCTGCTCCCCTTTTTTCCAGAGATCTCTTCCATAACCAGTGCTGCCCAGGCATGGTACAAGGGTCAAGGATTCACACCAGCAGCGCAAAGATCAGGGATCTGTTGCTGCAACATCTAAGTTGCTTTGAGAGCATGAACACCTGTCTTTTTTATTTTAATCTTAATTTTTAAATTATCATTTTAACTTGAGCATGCAGCTGGGCACAAAACAGATGTACCCTTTGTCTAAAACTCTGACCTTCCACACCTTTCAGGGTGGTTTCCCTATTCGCATCACATCTGATCACCTCACAATTTTTAAAAGCATTTCGTTTTCTCATCAAGAAAAATAACACTTCTGAGGGGTCAGACCTCCAGAGCAGACACTGGACAATGGTTGTCTGAGATGCCAGTATCATTTCGGAAAGCGAGTCCCAGAGAAAGCTGAAGCCAGCCTCTGAGTACATACTAATTCTCTTCCTCTGATCCAAACCAGGGGACCAGGGTATCCCCGCTACAAACAGCCCCTTCTCTTTGTGCCATGAAATATAAAAGCATAGAACTCAGGGACCACATCTGAGGGGAGGACTCAGTGGGAGCCCATGGGGTGGGAAGCCCACCACAGGTGACCCTGCTCCCACCCACGGCCACCCACAGCACAGGGACTGCCACCTCCATCTGCAACCCTGCCTCTGCTCCTCTGGACAGCTGCACCACCGAGCACTAAAGTTTTTCATCTCCCAATTGCTTTTCTGTGTGTTACTTCAGAAAAAAAAAAAACACAAACCAACAAACAGATCACCCAATCCACACACTGGGCTCCTACCACGACGCCTAGGATGGAGGAGCCTGTCCAAGCACCAGCACCACAAATGTCAGGTGAGAGCCATCAACCCCCCACAGAGGCAATCTTGGGGGTCCCTGCGATGAGGAGAGGAAGCAAAAAAAGCCTGCGAGCAGCCTAGAGAGACGTTCACTCTATCGATTGTGTAAACTGTCAGTGGAGCGGCAACGAGCCTCTTTTTTTTTTGTTTCTATCCCGGGGAATAATCCAGCCTGATAATTAGTACATAAGAGATAAGTGGAAAATGAGACATTTAGCGAGGGTGGTTCGAGCCTCCTCATGACATTGATAATGTGCAGATACATAGATCACTGTCGGGGCAAACCGCCACTGTGAGCCTGTGTCTTCCCATTGCCTCATCAATCCATCATCCGCTTAGCTACTGACACCTTGGCAGGCACACACCGCCAGCCCTGCATTTGAATTGCGAGGAGCAGGCTCCACCAGGGAATACAGATTTAAAAATCTAAGATTCA
Source organism: Chlamydotis macqueenii (assembly GCF_036417535.1). Lineage (NCBI taxonomy): Eukaryota > Metazoa > Chordata > Aves > Otidiformes > Otididae > Chlamydotis > Chlamydotis macqueenii. The sequence goes on from NC_141561.1 coordinate 10,251,004, forward strand.
GATTTGTTTAAGTATTGTGAACAGCAATTCCCTTGCAAGGCATCTTCATTGCCCTTTTGCCAAGGGGGAACAGTTGGGTCTTTGTTAGAAGTACAAATTGCTTCTTAATGCAAAGGATAAAGCAGAGCCCAGGCACCTCCTTAGAATTCCTCCTGGCTCCTGCTAATGCTGCTGCATGTCAATTTTAATTTTTTGAAATTTAAACCGAGAGCTTTGTGTCTAAGCTCCATTTCATCGGAGGGGAGGGGAGGAATAGTCAAAAAGGATTACGGATCCGGGGAGAATTGAGGATCCATAGCAATTATACTTCATTTGGGTCTCAGACATTGGTTTTAATCATATTCTAAATAGTACAAATCGACAAGACATTAGAGATTGATAAGTGCCTAACACATGTACCTGGTTATGAACTCTGCTTCCCTCGGCTGGGGGGTGTTTGAGGACAGGGCGAAGGCAGGAATTGCTTTCTCTCTCCAACCCTCCTCTTCCAGCCAACGAGAAGACAATGCCCACCAAGGACTAGGTAGAAGACAGAAGAGACTGTAAGAGCTTGGTCATCACCGGGCTGCCCCAAAGCGGGGCTGGAACACGTTCATCCCGCCTGTGGTTCGCTTTCCTCCTGCACAGCCAGGGCAGGGGCAGAGCAGTCGCGGGCTGGCTCCTGTCTCTCTTACCTGTGAAACCACACTAATGCTGCAAAGGGCGGTAAGCTGACCGGGAGGTAAGACCTTCAGGAGGGAAAAATTAAATGACAAGACAATAAAATGGAAGTAAGAGGTCTTATAAATCAGCTTAGCTCTTCTAGCTTCAGCAGCACAACCCCGCTTTACCCAAATGGAGGAGGTTACCCACTGGGGTGAGGATGAAGATGCACCTCCTCCACCAAAGGCTCAGAACCGCACACACTAGCTATACACCCGCGCACTTTTAAAAGGGCTAGGATTTACCGAGGGCCAGCAGGAGAAAATCTTTCCAAGTAGTCTGAATCTGTTGGTCTTCGCTCAGCTTTCTCTCACTGCCCATCTCAGGGACTGTGCAGAGCCACCTACGGTCAGGTGCGGTTTCCAACCCATCCACGCACAGACTCTCTCCCCTGCTGCCTCCTTACATTTGTCAAGCGTGTTACAGAAACATGGCTTTCCATAATCGCTGATTAAACTGCTTTTCCTGTACTTCACTAACCTCTAGATCTGGCTCAGACCCAGTAAATCTGTTCAGGAGATCCGCTCCACACCCCCACTTTCACCTCTTGATGACTGTGTGCCGCCTTTTTACGAAACTGCGCAAAGGTGAAGCTTTTTTATCTCTCCCTCTGCATCTCCCCAGCCTCCTTGGACCGTGATCAAGACCCAGCCAAGGTGCCCCATCCTAAATTTAAATTTTGCTGCAAACCTGAAGGACTGAAGCGACCCCACCCCTTACCTCCCACCCTCCCATGGGACCACCACAGCACTCTTTTGCAGCACTGGAAAAGACAGACAGCAAGAAGGCATTGTCTAAAAACATAATTTAATGTGGTATTTTGGTGATTGTGGTCAATGACCAAATTCTTTTGCAGACAGGAACAGGTTTGACGTTAATGACACCATCATTCACATGAGCATTGCATTGCACAGAAAAGAAAAGTCTACACTTGACCCCATACAAATAAAGCAGCAGAGGAAAAACCAGTCATGGTCCAGTCCCTCTTCATGAATAGTTGATCTGAAAATTCATCATAATAATTAATACTCATTGACAAAAAAAACGTGACCAGTTCAAATTCCATGTGCGGCACAGTCCGAACTCAGGGCACTCTTACATCCCAGGAACCACTCAAGAGTTTGAAGCTGCCGAGTTCCTCGTGTGACACACAAAACACTGAGGCTGACAAAGGGAGAGGGGGATTCAGAGCAAGTGGGGAGGAGTAAAGAAGGGGACCGCTTTGTTTCACTTCTATTTCATTTCCACAGGGGTGAAAAAAAAAAAACTATACAAACTGATAATGAAGCTAAAGTGACCTGTGGAGACAGCAGACACCAGCAGGAACAGTGGCACGGCAGGGTACAGAAACACAGACCAGCCCCACGCGCACTGGTGGCAGGGCCAGTTGCGTGGCGTCGCTTGTTGTGTGTTAGTCGGGGTACAAAAGAAAGCCAGAGAAAGTGCTGTACTTATTGTTGTTGCCTCCGTGTGCTTTGCCCCCGTCCAGCTTGACATACACCTCGTCACCGGAGTCCAGGTGCAGCACCACGCTGTTGCTGGCGTAGTCGTAGTTCTGGTCCGCATCTTGGGCGATGGCACTGGCCCGCACCTGCCAGCACCACCATGGGGTATCTCAGCCCCCCAGCCCCTCTTCCCCAGCCCCCTGAGCCCCTCTTCCCTAGCTGTTCCACCAGCCCCCCCATTCCCTCTTCCCCAGCCCCTCCATCAGCCCCTCCATGAGTCCCCCCAGCCCCTCCTCCTCAGCCACATGAGCCTCTCTTCTTCAGCCCCTCCACCAGACCCCCCAGACCCTCTTCCCCAATCCCTGCATCAGCCCCCAAGTCCCTCTTCCCTCGCCCCTCCATCAGCCCCCCGAGTCCCTCTTCCCCAGCCCCTTGAGTCTCTCTTCCTCAGTCCCCTCAGGCCCTCCCTCCACCAGCCCTCCAAGTCCCTCTTCCCCAGCCCCCTCAGCCCCTCCACGACCCCCGTGCCCTCCCTCTCGCCCCCCTCCTCGCTTTTCCTTCCCCCTCCCCACGCCCCTAGCCCGGCAGGAAAGTTTAGAAGCCGGGAGTTCGGAGTTTGTCGCGCCTCTAAAGCCGCTCCCCGTCGGTTTTCCCCCCCACCCCGCGCCCCGACGGCGGGGAGGATGCTCCGGCTGCTCCTTTCCCCGGGAGCGGCGGCGGCCGTGGGAAGGAGGGGACACAAACAGACACACAGCCGACTCGGGACGAGGAGGAGGAGCGGCGAGGACCCACCTGCCCGTTCTTGCAGAGGTCGGCCCACATGCTGGTGCCGTCGCCGCCGCGCATGAGGATGTGGTAGGTGAAGAAGTAGATGCCGCGCACCTGGCAGGTGAACTTGCCGCTGGTCGGGTCGTAGTGGTTGCCCAGGTTGGTCACCACGTCGTCGAACTTGAGGACCTCGTAGCCCTCGTGGGGGCTCTTCAGCCCCACGTAGAAGGCGATGCGCGGCCCCCCGAAGGCCGCGCTCAGCCCGCCCGCCGCCTCGCCGCCCGCCGCCGCGGCCGCCGTCGCCCCGCCGCCGCTCCCGCTGCCGCCCCCCGGACCCGCCAGCGCCAACCCGGGCAGCCCGGGTTTCCCCGCATCGCCCCGCTCCCCCGGCGGGCCCCGCGGACCGGGAGGACCCGGTTCCCCGGGGGGTCCGCGGGGTCCCGGTTTGCCCGGTCGGCCCGGTTCCCCCTTGGGTCCCTGGACAAAGGGCGGCGGCGGGGGGGGGCCGTTGGCGCCCAGGTCCTGCAGAGCCTCCACGGCGGCCGTGCTGCCGGGGCCGGGCGGGCGGGCGGCGCTGTACGGGTCGCAGATCATGCGGCAGGTGCCCATCATCTCGTAGTGGGCGCCGGTCCCGGCGGGGGCCTGCAGCAGCAGCAGCGGGACGGCGACGAGGAGGGCGACGGCCATGGCCAGGGCGAGCCCGGCGGCGGCCACCAGCCGCCTCCTCCGCTGCCACAGCCGGGCGGCGACGGCGAGCAGGTCCTCCTTACCGTGGGAGGCAATGGTGGGGGGGGGGGGGGTGTGAGGGGGTGTGGGGGGCCGGCCGCTCTCTGCGGGGGACGGCAAGACAAGGCGGTGAAGCCCCCGCCGCCTCCCCGCCCGGCCCCCCGCCTCAGCCGGCCGCTCGCCCCGCCATACCGCTGCCGCTCCGAGGGGACGCGGAGCCCCCGGCCGCCCGGCGGGGCTGGGACCGGCCGAGCGGGAGCCCGGCTCTGCCCCTCGCTCCCGCGGTGCGGACTGGGGAGGGGGAGGAAGGGGGAACGGGCCCGCCCGCTGCCGTCGCCGCCCCGACGTGGGGGGCGCGGAGCCGGGCGGAGCTGGGCGTACCCACCTGCGGAGCGCGGGGGGCCGGGGCGGAGCTGCCGCGGGGTGGGGGTGCTCAGGGCTCCGCTGCCGCTGCGGCCCGCGATGCGCCCGGCTGCCAAGGCTGGCCCGCACGGCCCCCCCGGCGGGGCGGGCGGCGGGGAGGGCAGAGGTAGAGAGGCGTCCCGCACACCTCCGGGCTCTCCTGACCCCGACGGCTGGCACTGGGGAGGGGAGATGGGAGGAGTCTGCCCGCCCCAGAGGCACTGACATCGGCGGGGTCCCTGTGGGTACCGCCCAAATTGCGCCCCGCTGAAACCGGGACGGTCGGGGACGAGTCGCATTGCCCCGTTCACCTGCCGTTCGAAACCACTTCCTCCCTCCATCCCTCATCCCTCTATCCATCTCTCTATCCAGCCCTCCCTCCAGCCCTCCATCCACCTCTGCATCCCTCCCTTCATCCCACCATCCCTCTCACCATCCCCTTCTCCATCCCTCATCCCTCCCTCCATCCTTCTCTCCATCTCTCCCTCCATCCATCCCACCATCCCTATATCCCTCCATCCCTCCCTGCCCGCAGCTGGGGAGTGAGCCGGGAGTGAGCCACCGCTGCCGAGCCCCACCGCTTTCTGCAGGAGAAGGTCGCAGAAAAGCCCCATGAAGGCAGCAGGTTGCCCCAGCGTGTTCCTTGAGCCTTCCTCAGCCTCCCCCTGCTCAGGTTCGGCAGCCCAAAGATGAGCAGGACAACATCGCAAGTGGATCGTGCTCCTCAACACATCCAATTGTAATTAAAGTTCATTACACCCGTCCCAATTTCCCAAAGGCAGACAGGTGGAAGGGGAGCCCTGGGAAGAAATATCTTTAGCAGAGTTTATGTTGGGTTACAGCACAGTTTTTTTGTAGGTTCCCCTGCCTAATGATGGGTCCAAATCAACTGGGTTTTCCCCCAGTCGAGAAATTGTGATGAATTGCCTTTGATTTTCTGAGTAAATGGCAGTGGTACAGCGGGAGCTCCCGCATCATTCACTGCCTGCAGGGATGTCCCCTGGGGAGAGTAAGTTGTGATCTTACCCCCGCATTTCATAGCCATGGGTTAAGCACCTTTCCCAGAAAAAAAAAAGCAGAGAGTGGCACAGTGATTACATAGATTTCCTAAGGGCAACATTTCGGGGTCCTCTGCTTCCTTGGTGCACAAGAAGGGTGAATTTCCAGTGGGTTCACCAGAGCTGAAGGCAGCCTGTTTTGTCTTCAAACAGACAGAGCTGGAGGTCGAAGGAACAGTCTGATCCAAGCCTTGATGAAGCTGATGGCCTGAAGGCATCATATGCAAATGGTGACATCCAGGTTTCTTCCAAGAATGGCAGAAATGCCCTAAAAGAACTTGGGACTCTTTTGTTAGCTTTCCTTGAAATTTAAGGAGGGGACATCAAGGCTTTCCCATCTGGAATGCATGCACTTCAGGACCAGATCTCATCTCAGTTACATCCCTGTGGGTGTCTCGTGTTTTTTCCTGGACTTATTTGGGCTTTGCTGAGATCAGGTTCCAGCCCTGCCCCTCCAAACCTCTCTGGTTTTTATTTTTTTTCAACATTTGAAGCTGGAAGGGAAATTAATCTTGTAAATGAAAACCTTTCCCTGAGAATTGCGTAGTCATATTAGAGTAACCGTGTCTATTACTTAGCACAATGCAGCTACATGTTTTAAGAAACGAGATTGTGACAAAGATGTAAGTCCTTTTCGTCTCCTCTGAATTAACAGTTGCATCCCACAGTGTTATTAAAAGCCCCTACCCTTGTCTAAAGCCTTGTAAAATGATTTCTAGTAGTTGTTTCTGTTACAGCCCTAGGATAATTTCCCATATATTAACCGTGGTAAACACAAATAAATTCACAAATAAATTATGCTGCTTTGCCAATCATCCCTACTTAAGCTTCTATTAATTTCCCTTTTGTTCTGGTATTTGTCACTAGCTCGGCTCCCCCCCAGTCTGTGAATTCTTGCTATTCCCCCGGAGCTCTGCAAACCCCCCTAACGTCGCTTTTTAATCGCCTGTTTTCCAAAGGCAGCAGCCGCACTGTCGCTTTTCTAACCCTTTTCTGAATAATTAAGTTCCTGTATCATTTGGGCTCTGTTGCAACTTCCCTATTTGCATTAACTCGCTGCTGTAATGAGGTGACCGGTGCTGGGAACTACGTTCCAAGTGGAAGCTCATGAGCCCCTTCTGCAAAGCCAGGATAATTTTCTGTGACGGGATCTGTTACTCACACGGATCAACAAGGACAGATGGAGAAGAAGAAATGTGTTCTAACTTTCAGCAGGACAAAACTGGCACAGTTCTTAATAAGGACAATTGAGCACTTGAAGAAGCGGGCGGAGAAGATTACAGAGATATTAGAGTTAGGATAGGTGTCAAATTCTAGCAATTTTGTGTGGGAATAATTTAATTACTCCTCTGTGATGCAGTGATATGGACTGATCACCTAGTTAAACCCTCCATCAGACTGCTTTAAGGTAAACACAGTGTGACTTTAACGTGTGCCTCCAGTAGAATCTACATTCCTGAGGACCTGCAGTTCTGGGCTGACCGAGGTGATGTGCCCCAAGAAGGAGCACTGTCACCGATGATGCTGCTGGTGCCACCCACTGATCCTGTGCTAGTTGTCAGGGATGTAGTCACAAAAAGGCACGCAGCAACACTCAGCTTACAATCTTCATACAGGCTGCTGCTGCACTGTTAGGCGACCGCGTTCTGCATGCGGTGGGATGCACCACAGCAGTACAAGGAGCAGGAAATGACCAAATCAGCTAATCAAGCAGTGTCTGACGTGCAATCTGCCCTGCAAGGGGGTTCCTTTCTTCATTTGAGGTGATGAGTGCCAAAGCCCCTCGGTTTGGTTGAAACCCAGCCGGCAGCCAAGCCCCACACAGCCACTCACTCGCTCCTTCACAGTGGGATAGGGGAGAGAATCGGGAGAGTAGAAGTGAGAAAACTCATGGATTGGGATAAAGGCACAAGCAAAGCTACTTCCCATCGGCAGGGAGGTGTTCAGCCATCTCCAGGAAAGCAGGGCTCCATCACGCATAGCGGTTACTTGGGAGGACAAGTGCCATCACACCAAATGTCCCCCATTTCCTTCTTTTCCAGCACAAATCCAAAACATAGCCCTATACTAGCTACTATGGAAAAAATTAACTCTATCCCAGCCAAAACCGGAACACCCTCTTAGAGTTATGCACTTCACATCTTTCAAGAAGTGAATCAGGTCAGTGATCTGTTGCAGGCTGCTCAGGGCTAACAGGACTCTGGTGCCTTTGGGTGTGCCAAGGGAGAGAGATAAAGGCACCCACAGATCATCCCTGGTGAAACGCAAAAGGTGCCTGGACCTTGGCATTAGATGATGGCCAAGCAGGAGCTTTGGTAATTGTTGTTGTTGGACAAAACAATAGTTTTAGCACCTAAAAGCTTGCATGGATCTAACTCAAAACTCCATTTTCAGAGATGGTGCAAGGACTCAGGAGCCTGGCTGCTCAGGGAAGTGTTTGACAGGTCAGGCACAACTCCCAAATGTCATGAACCCAGACACTTTGCATCAAAGCTCCAAAGTTCCAAGGACACATAAATTTCCATCAGTTACCTCCTCCTTAATTTCTGCTTCAAGGCACAGCCACCCAGATCAGGATGCCAGTAACTCTCAGATGTTTTTGCTCCATCAGATCCATCTGCTCCATCAGCTTCACCTTCCACAGGCATTTCCAGAGGGTGCCTGCTGGATATGGTCGGGCCTCTCACTGCTGTCACATGCTGCTGCATCCAAGGTAGTGGTCAGGACACCAACCTGGGATGTGAGAGACTTGTTCCAGTGTTTCACCCATTACAAGATTTGGAGCAGGTTTTTAAAGCTATCTTTCCTGTCTTCCAGGAGAATAGCCTCAGTCTTCCAGCTGCGGGGTGTCGTGAGCTGGATATTCTTCAGCTTGTTCTCTAGGATTTATTCTGCTGTAAAAATAGTGAAATATCTGGGGCTGAGCTCTCAAACCACACCTGCCCCCACAGCTGAGCCACCCTACATGGTACCACCAGAGTCTGTCCATCCAGGAGGCAAACAGGACACTCCTCCAGGCTGGGGCTGGCCGGCTGTGTTTCACAGGGAGGTTGTCAGCAGGGTGACAAGGAAGAGATCTGGGTTCAGCTCGATTTGCTGCCTGAGAAATCCCAACCTGTGTTCCCTGGGAGGCTGCCACAATCCTGCAGGGTAGAAGCTACCCAGGGGAGATGGGGAGGGCAGGGAGGAGAGCACCGCATGCCCTTACCTTGAGTCTGCTCCTCTTTGCATAAAAACAATTAAAGATTCATTGAGCTAGGAGGAAAGGAAGACCAAAGGTGAGTATGATTTTAATTTAGTGGTGCGGGCACCTAACTGATCTGGAGTTTAACTCATCCTCCAAGAGCTGTTTGTGAATTCCAGCCAGGAAGGTGAGGTACAAATGCCATGAGAAAGAGAGCGGGTGGCTCTGGCCCACTCCCCGTGGCACGCACAATTCCCCTTCCTGAAGTACCATCCCAACTGCTGAGCTAAAGACTCTTCTGTGCTGTCTCACTTTCCTCTCCGAAGGTTTGTTTGGTTTTTTTTCTTCCTTTTTTCCCTTTCTCACCCACACATCCTCAGCACAAACTCCTCTCACGAACAGAAGCACATAGTTTTCTCCACAGCCAACAAGAGCTGGGCCGTTCCCTGACGAAATCTGTAACCCCAGCAGAACCTGGCAGGACTCAGTCCTACTGAGGTGGTGGAGTTCCTGGGCACATGTGCAAGTTGACCATTGTACACTGGAAATTCCTGGAGACTGAAGGTAGATATCTCCCCAGTTAGCTGCCTCTAGGCTTGGATAGAAACTGAGGGAACATTTTCATTTCAAATTTAGGTGCTTAAATTCTGCTTTAATCCCTTCTTTTGGTTCCTTTCTGGATTTGGCTCTTAACTTGAAAATGTAAGAAGAGCTGTACCAGCTCAGTCCTCTTATTTAGCAAAAATGTCAAGATCAAAGTAAGTCTATGGTGATACTTCCTTGGTATTTTCTCTCAACCTCCAGCAATCCATGGCTTAAGGACTTTCTGAGCTGTAGTAAAATACTTTTAGAAGGTGAAATCAAGATTACTGTGAGTAAAGGTGCAGACCTTGTGTCAGTACCCTCACCCATCCCCATGAGTAGCTTTGTTTTGACATCTTTTGTCATGATTGATGGAAGTTATGGATAACATTACCTTCTGTTCCTCTGAAGTGCTTCATTCATTGCCTTTCTCACATCACAAGACTCACAGATATTTCTCATTGGCAGAATTAACTATCTGAAACTCCGTGTATTCAGCAGCTAGTAAAACATAATATACATAGTCCTTATGCTAAAATGTTCACATTTCTTGCTGAAAGCAAATTTGAATCTGTTAATGTTCAGAATGTGTACAATATTATTTCCATTCACAAAATATAAAAGATAAGGATACTGATTATTTTTGCTTAATGGAGGAATAAGTTTAGAAATTGTTAGGTTTATTGTATTAACTGCCATAATTCCCCACAAATACTGTGCACCTCATTTTGACCTAAACTGGGATTTCTGACAGTACTGGTCTTAAAAGGACAATGCTGGTCACTTCCATTTGATGGACCCAGTGGGTACCTGGGGTCCTGCACAGCAGAAAAAGCATTTTATCACATAGAACAAGGACAAGAGCTGGCTCTTGTCTCACTGTCTGTAAGGCAGAGTTGCAGTAGCCCACAGAAGCTTGTGCTGCTGTAGCAAGACATAAAATTTGGTCCATATAGCCAGAATCAGGCCCCCAATACTGGCACAGCATCTATTACAGATCCTGCCCAAGGAGAACTTCACGTACAATCCCAACGGACCTCGCAGTTGGATGGGCTTTGTCGTATGTATCAATCATGGTGAGCTGCTGCTATTTGCACTTTACCATATCCCCTTGCTGTATATGGAAGACAAAATCTGCTGGCTCTCTCTCTGCGAGGAAGTGTTTTGGCAAATACGTTTAGCTGTTTGTCCTGGTTTCGGCAAAGCAGTGTTGTGGTTTAGCCACAAAAGAGCAGTTTGCAAACCCCAGACCTGCCTTCAGGGCGCTGCTTGGAGAAATACCAAAAGGGGTGGAGAGAATCAGGGAAAGCCAAATGCCTTTGTATCCCCAAAACAGGTGCTGTTCACCAAATTCAGGAGAACTCAACTTATATTTTCCAGAAAAGATCAATCAGAGTGACTGAGCCTTGCTTCCCACTTTTGACTCAGTGGGAATTTTGCCTTTGTCTTCTCTCAGAGCAGGATCACACCCTGAAGTTAATTTATCAAAGCTTAGACAAATTCTGTGGGAACAGAGAAACCTCAGATGACGACTGAAGCTGGTGCTGAAGATATCTGGTCCAAACATACATGGCTGCTCATTTTCCCAAGAAGCTGTTAGGAGCTGTACCGGAGCAGCAGCTGATACCCGGCCCCGGCAGCCGAGGTGATGGAGGAAACACTACAGGAGCTCCAGGCTGCTTGGGAGCTCCCCGTTCCCAGAGCAGGTCTTCAGCTGAAGCTAAAGGAGGTTTAGAGAGAAATAAATCTGTCCTTAACAGAAGGCAAGATCCAAGAACCACCACCCATCAAACTATTGGGTTTGAATGATGTCTTGCTTAAAAACAGTCAATTAAAATGCAGCAAGAGGCCGCGTTTGCTTGCCCTTAACCAGCTGAAGGCTGGCATTCGGGTCACAGCGAGAGCAATTTCAAGTCTCCTTTCCTAATTCTCTGCTTCTCAGTGTGTGTTTACAAACTGCTTGAGGAGAAACAGGTTGGCCCTAGATTTGTCTTGTTCAATTTGTCTCCTTAGATAACTAATGCTTTTCCAGTGTGACTGTTGGAATAACTCTGCAGTAGCTATACAACCCAGCATCTGCTTTTTAAATTGAGCTAGGGCTCCTTCCATACAAAATACAAAATAATGACATAATAATTAAGCACATTTATGGTAAACATAAAAGTAAGCCGAATTTGGAAGTCTAGCAGAAGAAGGAGATCCTCCCCTAGCCTTCTGAATTTACCATGTGTGCACTTGGCCAAGCTGCTCAGCAATGTGTGTCTGTATGAAACCAAACCCCTGGCAGCCTTTCCAGCTGGAAGTCACCCATCTCCCCTCCAAACCCGCTGAAATGCCCGGCAGGACTCAACTCTCAAGCCGTCATGACTTCAGAAGAGGGAAGAGGGAGGCTGGAAGATCAGAGCGCTAAAATCAGTCCATTTATGCAGATCCCTTGTCTTAATTTAGCAAAATTTCCAAACCCAACCATGAGGCTGATTATTTCTACTCTGTGAAGGGAAAAATTGCTGCAGGGAGTTGATGTGCATGGGCAGCTGGTTTCACTAGGATGAAAGACACATGTTAAAAATGCTTTTGAAGTGCACTTGGGCTTCCCTCTGGGAGTTTACTAAACCTGCAGTCAGGTACCAGGGAGAATTTGTCCCCTGAAGGCAAAGACAAGAATAAAATCAGTAAGAAATAATAGCCAAGAAATAATAGCCAAACCCACAGGTGTGACAGATGGCGTCAAATGGACATCTGTTGGAATAACATTCAGTTACTATGATAAACTTTTACCTTACATCCCCTCAAATTAAACATGTTCCTCTGCTAATCGCGTAGCATGAAGAGGAAGATGTGAGGACTGGAGACCCAAAGCTAAGGACATCAGGAACTGGCTTTATGCACAGTGAGCAGGGTGCAAGGGCTGGAGGAAGGCACCTGGACAAGGTGAGGCAGATGCTCCGGCTCCGCGATGCTTTGCTCTGGTTTACTGGTGCCCAGTGGAGAGGAGTCATTCAGCTGAGCAGAGGCAGCTGTAAGTTTTGTGCGGAGGCAAGTTGCTTTGTTACGTTCAGATAAACAGCGCCAGATGAAGAGGTTTGGGCTCTTCTGGAGTGAGGGTGAACTGGGGGTGTTGCCAGAGAGGAGACAGAGAGCTGGAGGAAAAGGGCAAGGACAGTCAGTCCCAGCGCCACGGCATGGATCAGCCAGACGAGGTCACGTACCTCTGGGATACTCAGGGAATCAATAACCAGACTAACGGTGAGAACCGTTTTTGAAAAAGCCTGGTTAACATGAGGGAAAGAGTAACTGTGAGAGAAAAACATGGATTTCTGTAAAAATGAAGCTTTAAATAAGCACCAAACCAAAGTAGGCAAGACGGCTTTGTGAGATTAAAAAAAAAATGTTTGATTAAAATATGGTGAAATTGTCCCAAAATATGTAGCCATCTATGATGACTCTTCAATATAAAGCCAAATTAAAAGCCTGACAATGGGCTTTATTTAGAAACATCCTGACCTTTCTCGTATGACTCTTGTCCTGCCTTCTTGTTACTTGTCATTCTCAGTCATTGTATCTTGCTTAAATGAAAAGTGTAAGCTCTCCAGGGCATAGGACTGCATCTCTATTTTTTTTATCTGCTCTGTACAACAATGCATGCAGCAGGGAGACTCTTAAAACTGTTAAATAAAACACTTAATCTCCAATTTTGCAACTTTACTGAATTTCTTCATGAGAAAAATATAAACTTGCTAGTGTGGACATTAGTAAGAAGTTATTTGCTCACATAGGTAAAAGTTAGGCTAGACAATAACCACAGAAAAGCAACGCTGTCCTTGGTAATGATGTTCATGAAATTGCAGGACAGTTTCTGGAGGCGAGCAGTGGAAGCCCATTGCTGGGGATTTTGAGAGCATGGTTGGGCAAAGCCAGAGACCGCACTGCAGGGCTCGGTGCCCTGCTGGCAGGAAGACGAATGAGAAGCCCTAACAGTCTTCTCTGTTTTGTTCTTCTATGATCCTTATAAGAGAGATTGATGCTGACAGCATCCAGGTGGTGCGTCCATGACTCAGCTGTCACGTCACTGCTTACGGCTTGAAGCCAGTGAGTCAAGGAATGAAAAACAGGTGGAAGGAGGAGGAGAGTCCTCCCAAAGTGCTCACCTCCAGCCATCTCTCGCTAAGCAAGCGGGGCCAATTGCAGACCGCAGGGACACGGAAGAAGGAGAGGCAATGACAGAAGGAACGGCTGGTCACCTTCCTCTAAGGGCAGCAGGGTTGCAAGCCATTCTCCACGCCTTACGTGGTGTGGAAGAAAAGCCTGGTGTGAGTTAATGGACTTCTGCAAGCCAGAAGTGTCCACCCTATGGGGTAGGGCTGAGGCCTGCTGACTCTCTTAACTCTGCTCCATAGGCAAAGCTGTCGATGAAGTAAATATTAAATCCATTGAGTTTCGTTCGTGTGAGACAGAAAAGGTAACATCACAAATGTCTGGCCATGTATTTTCATCAATACAAACTTTACCATTATGGATCTGATTTAAAGTGTCACCCTAAATCCTGTCCTGAGAATGGGTCCTCAATGTGCTAGTGACTGTGACAACAGACTCTATTTCTCTGAAAAGCAAGGAATCCTAGAAGACAGAAACAAGACTCCTTGGAGGCAGACTCCCAGGTTCAGGTAGCTTCCGAGACACTGTTTCCTGTCTGGAAAGGTTCACAAAATAAATCCGTTAGGCCTGACGTCTAAACCTGAATCAACTTTTTTTTTGCCACTGCCTTGATTGCAAGGCCAGCCTCTTGTAACTCACAGCAGCAGAAGGTCAATGGCATCTCTAGAAGGTGGATACTCCACCACCGTCTCTACCTTTGGGCACCACCAATGTCTAACACATGGAAATCTCTCCAGGGTGGGAAGCTCCACAACCTCCCCAAGAAACCTGTTGCAATGCTCCATAATCTCTACCATTCACAAAACATTTTCCAGCATCTGACCTTAATTTCTCTGCTGCAGTTTAAGCCTCTAATACCTTCTCTTATCCATCACGGACAGAGAGAGCCAGTGTCTCCCTTCCTTTTGGTGGTAGCCTTTCATGCACTTGCAACTGCTACCTTGTTTCCCCGGTCAGTCTGTGCTTCAGAAGCTCAGTCCATTCCACCTTTCTTCATCACTGTTTTTTTTCCAGAGCTCTATTCATTCCTCCTGCTCCCCCTGGACTTTCTCCCATGGTCTACATGTTTTTTTGATGTGCAGTGCTCAAGACTGGGCACAGGAGTCTTTGTCCAAACCTTTCTATTCATCTCTTTCATAACAGCACGTCACTGTCAACTGGTATCCAGCTTGTGATCCCTGTCTCTCACAAACCCTTCTCCAAAGAGCAGTCTGTGCCCTCTACGTCCCTGAATGCGTCACCTCCCGGTTGTCCCTGCTAAATGACATTCTGGTCTCCTTCCCATGTGATCCTTGATTTACAACTGTTATTCGGACTTTTCAGCCTCTCCTTCAGCCTGCCAGCTGTCACCACCTGCTTTTAAGTTTAATAAGTGTTCCCTAGCCCATCATCGGTGCCTTTACCAGCGGCATAAATAGTACGAGTCCCACCTTACCTTTTGGCAGTGACCAGCTGATACCTTCCCTGTCCAGCTCTGTTTTGTAGCCATCCTACAGTGTTTTGGATGTTAGTTCCCTTACAAGAATATCATGTGTACCACGGTTAAAAGCTTTTTAAAAGTTGAGCTGTATGGCAACTACTGCTTTGCTACACACACACAAAGGAGAAAATTTTATTGGTGTGACACGACTGATTCTTGCCAAAAAGAAAAGTGTGCTGGCTATCATTTATCTCTTTATTACATGACTATTGTATGTTTCGGTAGCTGCCTGGAAGCTTGTCATGCATTGGCATCCTCTTGTGCAAAGTGCTCTGCAAACTCAGAACCAAAAGGTGGATCTTGCACCAAGAAATTTACAATCTAATTCATCTGAATTTTTCCCCAAAAAGAAAATGCCAGCTCCTTCCTTATCAAACTTCACATCGAAACATCTAGGAAAAGGATGATATTCAGTCTGCAAGGAGTCCCAAACAAGTAGTTATTACTGGCAGCATCAAGACCCATATCTAAGTCTTGATTTTAACCACATTACGCCTTGCTTGAGGCTAAAAGACACAATCTGTCTGCATCCCACTCACTGTCTGCTCCCTCACTGTCTGCTCCACCTAGGACGCGAGTCAGGCAGTTCTCTGGTTTTCAAACCTGACTGCTTCCAGTACGAGTGACACATCTTATGGTGACACAACTGCTGCAGGGTCTGCAGGAATTGTCTGAAAGCCAAGAGCTCTGTCCAAAGGAAGGAAAAATGGCAAGGATATTGTTATGTGAAGTGAATGAGTAAAAGGCAACTCCAAGACTGCAAGGCACAGTGAAAACACGGCATTTTGCACTGTGCAAAGTAAACCAGTTTTTAAAAGCGCTAAATCATGGCACCGGTTGTGGTGAGCAATGAAACTTTATCTTATTTTATGGAATTTTGAACTTCACAGACACAAGGAAGATCATTATCAGGCTGAAGTATTCCAGCCACGCAGTCCCTAACTGTGTGTTGGCAGAGCACTTGTGACAGCAAAACGTGAGCTCTGCTGTTGATTCTGGAACCAAAGAGTTAGTAACAACTCATGTTGTTTATACGTGCAAAGCATTTGGAATTAATTACAGTTTGTGCTCTCTTTAAGTGTGCTTTTAATTATTTTTGATTAGGATAAAGAGGATAATTTTCTTTTACCAAATTTCAGGATATTTAGAACATCTGGAAACTAAAGCAATACTTTGCACACTGGGTTATTAGTGTAAACTCCAACATTTCCACAGAAAATGCTCTGTGAGTGGGGAATGGCTGAGGCACCTGGCATGACATGGATGACTGGAACCTTGGTGCCACGGAAATGGCTGGACATGCAAACCTTTCCAGGAGACAGACATGATCTGTTGCTCAACCACACACGTTTGCCCAAGTTTCAGGTGTTTAGAGGTCACAGTGCCAAAAAGTTCAAATTGGAAACACTTATTTTACCCATCCACCTTGCCTCCTCCAATGCAGCAGCTTTCTGAGATGAAGTGCTCATGAGCCTGCCATCAGCCCTGGCTGGTCTGTTCTGGCTCAGCGTAGCAGGTGCCCATGCAATGCAGGTCATCCTCCATCTGTCTCGCAGCTCTATTAAATCAAGGCTTTAAAGGCTGCCATTCAGGGCCCTCTTCCCGTTCTGATGGGGACTTTGCTGAGGTGGACCCCAGCCTGCCTGAAGATGGAGCTCACAGCTCTAGCAGCTGGCAAAACCCATCTCCAGAGAAGAGGCGGAGGTCATCAGCCCGGAAACTGGCCAGTGTGGGTGGCCTCATAGTGCCTTGCTCAACTTTGCTGTCACACCCACAGCTCTAAAATCTCCCCTCTAGCCCTCATGGCACATGAAGCACACACTTTCATGAATAATGTTATAACAGTTCTACTTCTCTGTGGGATGAAGGGCAGAGAGAAGAGAAGAGAAGAGAAGAGAAGAGAAGAGAAGAGAAGAGAAGAGAAGAGAAGAGAAGAGAAGAGAAGAGAAGAGAAGAGAAGAGAAGAGAAGAGAAGAGAAGAGAAGAGAAGAGAAGAGAAGAGAAGAGAAGAGAAGAGAAGAGAAGAGAAGAGAAGAGAAGAGAAGAGAAGAGAAGGAAAAGTCAATGCAATAAGTCCAGCATCTTCGTCATGGGACCACAGCAAGTGTATCAGCTTTTATCATGGAAGGACCGTGCTACAGCCAAGGATGAAGCCTGAGCAGGCTGGTTTTGCAGTTGAACGCTGCCCTAAGGCTCCATGCAGGACCTCTCACCATGTTGCCCCAGATCCATGCTGATGGAATTGGGAAGCAGGCACGGATGGATGCCAGGGATTTACTGGGAGTACAGGAGGCTGCTTTAATATATGGCACATAAGCCATGAGAGTGTTAATGGAATTTATACTGTAAAAAAATCATCTCCACACAAAGTATGGAATTACTTGGGAGGATTTATTCAACAGACATAAAATCCAGTGGAAACAGTCTAACCTTTCTAAGGCTTATTGTTTTCTCTCTATTTATGGAAATGTCTTAATTTATGCAAGGTGAATGCCAGAAAAAAATCCTATAGATTTAGTCAGAACCTAGCTCTTGCTATTTATAGATTTTCACAGCTATATTCTGCTCTTGTTTACATCAGGAGTAAAATTATTTTAAGTCATTTGGCCCAATCCAAAATCATCTACATGACTGTGTTGAATGGGTACCAGCACTGTGGTATCAGTTGACCTCAAAATGATCACAATAATGAGCAAAAAAATGTGAAGAAAAAAATGTAAGTAACAAAGAACATTAAAATAATGCTTTATATTCTGCTTATCCTTGTTGTATATTTTACGTTAAACATATATCAAAGTAACACTCTCCTATCCTTGCCTGTGCGCAAGCAGTAAAGGCAGGACTCCCTGAGGACAATGGGGTTTCCCTGGGGCCCCCAGGAGAAGATGGTGCTTACTCCTTGGTGGCGAGGACGATCTTTAGCCAGGTTACTAAAGAAAAGATGACACTTTTCCATACTGTCTCTCCATCAGTGCTCATCCCATACCCACAGTTTCAACCAAACTGTGACAATGTCCTTCAAAAAATTATGTTCCTACAAGAGCCGTGAAAATCAGAGATGCATAAATTGGTGCTCTGGTGAGAGGAGATGGTCTCCCCAAGGGTTACACCATCTCTGGCAAGACTGGCCAGCCGTCCTTCTTGACTTCCAGCCAGTCACCAGGAGTGTCACACGCAGGGTGACATTGGTAGCACAGAGGGAGGAGGTGGATGGAGGGGGAAAAACCACACAAATCCATCGGAAAACAGGCTTCTGTTCTTCATCAGCTAACACATCTTATTCAGTGCATCTAAATCCTGCACAAATTTCATCCTGTACTTTTCCACAGCTGTATAACTGAAGCATCTTAATTTCTTACAGACACTAACGAATGCAACCTTAAAATGCCCTCCTGAGGTCAGCCGGGGTTATTAACTGGAGGTGACAATAAATGAGCTCCAGCAAATCTTGCTCTGGTGGGTTCCAACACCATCACCCCACTCGTCTGCCTGAGACTCTCCCCAAAGTCACTGATGCGCAGCTGGCAGGGGGGAACCAGGGCTGGCCCCACAGCTCCTCCAGCTCCCAGCCCACATCCCAAAACCGGGAAAAACAGCACCAACAGAGACTGGTGTCTTGTAAAAGAAACTTGTAAGTCGACATCTCCAAAGCGCAGTGCATAATGGAAATGTAGGAGGAAATCAAATTACATTGGGCAGAGAATCTCTGCCCTGGCCTTTGGAGACCTTGCCCCTGGAAATGAGTTTGAAGTGAAGCAGTGTGTCTTTTCCTCTGATTTTTAAAAGTAAATGATTTTTAATGCTCCCTGATGAGGAACTGTCCTCACCCCATGGGGCATGGGAGAGTCCAGGGTAGGTGCAGGCAGCACAAGGGGAAATTTGGGGCTCAGAACCCAGATTTTGCCACTCT
The DNA here is from genome assembly GCF_036417535.1 of Chlamydotis macqueenii. Taxonomy (NCBI): domain Eukaryota; kingdom Metazoa; phylum Chordata; class Aves; order Otidiformes; family Otididae; genus Chlamydotis; species Chlamydotis macqueenii. Next base: position 10,269,416 of record NC_141561.1, read on the forward strand.
GGGTGGTGCTGAGCAGAACGTGGTGCATCCTGCTGGAGAGCCAGCCCTAGGGAGGCACAGACACAGGCTTTCTCAGCGGGTTTCCCTGCTCTCTCCAGCCAAGGCCAATGAGGGTCAGCTCCCCAGGCTTCGGAGGAGCACTCTCTACCAGGCTTTTGGAGCATCTCCTCCACTCTCACTAGCACCACTTCTGCTTTATTTGTTGTTACCCCCCATCCAGTGCCATTTTCCCCACCTGCGCTGTGTCTCACTCCTGCCCTCCCTTCTCCATCTCTGCTCCACCTCCACCTCGGTTCCCTCATACCCCAGCTCCCATCCCAGCTCTTCAGGCTCTACACCTCTCCCCACTGTGTCCAAATCCACTCATTTGCATTGCTACATACAAGCAAGTATAAAACGTGTATGTGCCAGCCACAAGCTGAAAAACTTTCATGCAAAGAGCTAATTTTTGATAAAGTTATAATCAAATTAAAACCATACTCTTATCATGAAAAATTTTAGAATTCTTAACTGTAGAGGTCGCAGTCTGTATTACTTACAACAGGACATGGACTAATTTCTACAGCATTCTGTGTTATAGAGAAATCTGAAAACAATGTTCATATTTCTTTTATTCTTCACTCCATTGAAACTTCCTTTCAAATCCAATCAATGTTAGCTGAAAGTAATGTTTTGCCACAAAAAAAAAGGACTTTCAGATTTGTTCTGCTTCCATCATTTCAGTTATACTTTTCACAATTATTTTGAATGATGCCCTGCAAATTCTACTTTGTGCTATGAAATCGCTTCAGCATCTCCCATCTCTCTGAACTCATCTGGTTTCCCTTTGCTGTTATCTCATCAAACTGTGCAACATGGTCATCTCTGCCTTTTCCATAACACAAATCAACCCAGAATAGATAGAGGGAAAATATTAGTAAACATGAGTCTTTTCACCAGGATCTTACACATGCTCTCTAAACGCTATCCGATGTAGCGCGTATGTAGATCTGCCTTTGAATGCATCATTTAGGGGAGATGCCTGGAGGATTCCCATCCTTCCGAGCTTGCCAGCGCTGCCGGCACTTCACTACAAACACATTTAGACAGATGGGTGGGCAGGACGGCTTTTACAAACTCCCAGTCAGGACTTTTTGCAAAAGCTGCTTTTGCCTGCTTAACAGTTATAAAAATGGAAAAGAGGAGGGTGGAAAACGTATCAAGCGGTTCGTCTGCATTACTGAGCAGTTTTAATTGCTTGTGCATCGCAGCTGGCACAGTGATGCAGCCCCGCACAGGGACGGAGGGGGCTTGTTGCTGCAGGGGCACCGTCCGTGAACCCCACAGAGCCACCACGAAATTCCACCTCAACTCCTATCCCCATTAACAGTAAAATGCGTAGAACAAAGGTGCTGAAAGGATATAGTGGGGTGCCCAGGGAGCCATGCCTCCTGCACCACTGCCATTCCCACCGCACGTCCCCAGTGCCCATGGCAGGGCCACCGCAGGGATCCCAGCCCCACATCCTCCTTTCCTTCTCCCCATTTCCCATAAGAGATGTTGGCCTTAAAACAATGCTGACTTAAATGTTTTAATCACTGGTACATAGTTCCTCCTCCTGGTTTTGTTATTTCATTGACAATTTGGGATGGCTTTGCATATTAGCATCAGCACTACCTTATGCAGTGGCCATCAGAGGTTGAACTTGTCACAGCTGCATCCCAGTGTCACACCAGTAATCCTTTTCTAAGTTAATTGGCCCGGGGCATGCCGCACACACTGTTGCATAAAGCTCTGGTTTTACCTCTCCGGCAGCGTGAACCAGAAGCCAGCTTTGCTCTGGGGCCAATGTCCTTACTCTGGCAGCACAGAGCCTCCCAATCTCGCGTCAGACACCCCAGCACAGTCACACCAACCAAGCCTGGCACTGTGCAAGCAGCCTGCAGGTCTGGGTGTCAGGATGAGTGCACACAGCTAAAAATAGTTCGGAAACTGCAAAACGGGAGCATCCACCTGGACACCACGAAAGCGACTTTCTTCCTTCCGGGGATCCCACGCAACCAGTGTCTCTGCAGAGTCAGGGCCCCGCTGCTGGGCCTCTCGGGGATTGCCCAGGGGAACTGCACCCCTCCTGGGGTCTGCTGCCGGGGTCCCCGCTGCCCCGTGAGACCTCCCTGCACTGCGTGCTGTACTTCGACGTCACAGCTCTCCCCAAATCACGCTCCATTTCCTCAGTGTCCTCAAATCCATAGAGTGCCAGGCAAGCTAATGTAAGGTTTTAAGTGTCTGCCAGAAATAGTTTCCTCCTCCCTGCCCTCAGCTTTGCTCCTCATATAAAGACACAAGATGGTATATTTTGAAGACACTAATGCACATCTATAGATGAACTGTATATTATCCTATAAATTGGGAATTAAAGATCTCTAACTCTTCCGATAGCACCGAGACAGCAAATCCATGAAGAAATGTGTCCTCTTTTCTGTTTCTCAATAGGTCATGCCTGCTTGAATCCCCAAAAATGCCTGGTAATCACCCCAGCCGTGTTTCCAGTGGTACCAGCATGTAAAACGTGGGCTTATAAACCCACAGAGCTGGGCTTCCTGGAGCTCCAGATGTCCGCAGAAAGACTGACCGACTCCCTGCTGCTTGGCTGAGCAGTGACGTGACCCGCTGGCTCTGCCAGGGTACTGCAGGGCTGAAAAGGGCTACATGGCGTCCCATCCCTCCCAAACCCATCAGGACCTCGAGCCAATCCCATGATCCCCATCAGTGCCGCGAGAGTTGGCACAGGCAACCAAGAGCTATAAGAGTGGCTTCAGCTGCTCCGTGCTCGTGATGCTCAGCCGTGGACGTCCCAGACAGCACAGGTTCATGGGCTGCCCACGTTTCCTAATCCTCATGAGCAAACTCTTCCAGGAACGATTACTAGCCCCCAACAAAGGTCGTGCTCTGTCAGAGCTCCCTGTTTGTTGCACTGGGATGCGTTTTCTTTACACTTGCATGTCGCTGCTGAGGCTCCGTTATTTCCATGGGTTTTATTTCTGACAAAGCATTCCCATTGGTAAATACCCACTGCTCGCTGCTGAGCACAGCTTTCAACCACTGTCCCTGCAGCCATGGGAGGGGAGAGGAGGGGTGAGGAAAGGAGCCATCTAAATCCACACGCAGCAACCTGACTGAGTGGTTTCCACAGACATTGGGAACCCCTGGACCTCCGAGGAGAGGACCCAGAGGAGCTCAGCCCGTTCTCAGATGCAGCATCCCATGCAGGCAGCATGTGCACTGACCCTGCTATCTGCTTGGGCTCTGCTTGATCTAGTATTGGGAAGCGGAATTCATCAGTGTATTGAGTGGTTTCAGTTCTGAGCAGGTGAGGCTTCAGACGAGCAATCAGGAGGAGAAACAATCTTTTAAAATTGAAAGCCAAAATGAAGAAATGAGTGCTTTTCAGTCGCAGTCTGCAAAGCCCAGCACTGGGGTGCCAGGACACCCGAGGGACCAGGACGGCTCCTCTCCTTGTGCTCGTGCAGCTCCATGAGCAAGCGGGGCAGCTCCTACCTAACCTGCCACTAACCTCACCCGCTCTGCGATCATTTTTCCAGGAATCTCTATTACCTCCCTCATCATCTTCCTGTCAAGTCTCTTCCCTGTCTTTTGATCCTCCTTTTCCCTCTCCTGGCTTCAGAACAATGCTTTCCCTCTTTGCCAGCACAGAGGCCCGGTTCTCCGGCAGTCGCCTAGCTGCTTGTGTGGAGTGCTGGTGACATATTGTGGCTAGGCTGGTTAATCACACATATTCTCAAGAGCTATCAAAGCTGGCTGGACCTGAGATCCCATCTAACACAAAATACTCATGCTGCACCCCCAAAACCTACACAAGGCAGCAAGGGCTGTGGTTATTCGCCTGCTATAGGCCCAGCCTTTGCCTGGTACAGTTAAAGGTTGAAGTCTGAAGGATTCTGCACAATTGATCTGTAATTACAATTATACACACGCATGGAGTATATATCTTGACCTCAAAAATGTTCTGATTTAGGCTCAAACCTGATTATATTTACATATAAAATTCTCAGCTTACCGCTGCTGGCAGGCCCTACAGTTCAGTAACACTCTTAATTAAGGCCCTGACGGGGCTCGGTGTTTAAGGCTATGCTTAAATCTATTGATTTAATAAAATTAAATATGCTTAACTATTTATTGCTGACTAGTGTAGATAGGTGTGGGTAATCCATTCCATTCACCCTGCCCACTTCTAGGGGCAGATGCTGGCTTTGTGTTTAATTTGTGCATCGTCAAACAGGATGGTGGGGCCAGGCTCTTTGGCACTACAAATAAGATAATTATTTAACTGACATCGTTATGTTGATTTAAGGCAAAAGGACTTCTTGCATACTAAAGCATGTGCATAAATTTTTATCAATTTATTTACTAATTGTTATCAATTGTTCGAGCCTGTGTTTATGAACTTTACCAACCCAGAGCCTAAATATACCCCATGTCAGCAGGTTGAGGGCAGCCCCAGCACCTTCTGCTTCCAGAAAAACAAGTTCAGGCTACAGCATAGATGCACAGCGGTACCCAGAAAATATTCAAGTCCTTCCCTGTGCCCTCGTGCCAAACTGACATTTCAGAACTGCAATGTCAAGTCATTTAAATACTGCCAGTTTATGCAGCATCTCAGTTATCCTTTAACAGTATACCTACTTTTTCCTCAGAAGAGAGCGGTGTCTAATCACGTCAGGATTTTCTTAAGTAATTCTGCCTCAGGGTAAAGAGTATTTTTTTATACAACAGCGATGGATCTATATGGCTTTAAGAGGCAGATTCTCCTAACACTCAGGGCCTGGCTTAGAGGAGGCTCCTGAACTGATTCTGTCAAAAAGCGTTTGCATTTTCTCCAGGGTGAGTTAGCAAGGGGAAAAAAACTAAATGCGTTTTGACATTTGTATTTCAAGTGTTATCCATCAAATGTGCCAGGACCAGATCACAAATTTCCTAAAGATTGTCATGGCTATCCAGCCTATCAGTAGCAATCTGGAGCTCATATACGATCCGGGCAGAAAGGCACATTGATAGAGTGCAATGACAGATTTCACATTAGGGCAGGGAGGAATAGGGCGCAGCTAACGGCATCTTTAAAATTGCACATGGGTCTTCTTGGTCAGTGAGGTCTGACAGGCCAGTTTGCAAAAATCAGAAAAGAAACAGAAACCAGAAGGTTGCCCAAGGCCATGGCCATGCTACCTAGAGCTGATCAGTGGTTTCGTCCCGAGTCTTTTGTCCCTTACGTTTTCTGCTGCTGTGGGCAAAATTACTCTATAGGAAGCCTTGACCTTTCACTTCCTATTTATCTGTTATTTTCAAGCAACGAATATCTTCCAGTACCCATTTCTCTGAAATCAGCTAGGGGCAGAGGGACTATGCAGGGAAAGGCAAGCAATGCCACTGGGGACTGAGGGATGCTGAGAAGCGGAGCTGGCCCAGGACCCACATCTCCACAAGGGATGCAGCTGAGGCTGCAGAGCCCCAGCTCTGGGACTGCTGGAGCATTGTCCTGGGTACCTGCTCCATCAGGACAAATGGCACTTACGGAGGACATCGAAGAGCAGCCTTGCATATGCCCGTTCAAAATCAGTGACAGCAGAGGACACAGGCTGCTTAAATTTTACATTGCTTCATCTATTTAGTCCCCCAGATTCATTATTGATTCCACCTGTGACATTACACAAAAGCCCCCATCGACCACAGGACCATTTCAGATGATTTCTGATACTCCAACAGCATCAAATTAGATCTGCTTCAAGGTGATTTGCCAGCTCTGCCTCTCCATCACCCAGCGCGCGGCTGTTTCCTAAGCACCCGATTCTAATGCTCCATTTTAATACCATGCAGGGAGGAGATCTGCAGGTCCCGTTATTATATGAAATTAAAATTCATTGCGCTGCTTACATTCCTAGGTTTAGTGTATTGGTACCGCTAGCAAAACAGTGAGAGCCCACTGAACACAAGATGTCACGCATTGTATCAGCTACACTGATTTGTAGATGAATGCACAAATTGATGGCACACTGTACTCTAAAATTATAATGAAAACACCAGTGAAATGTAGTGCCGTGTAGAGAGATACGAGTTGTTCCTGGGGTATTAATGGTCAGGTCGAACTGGGGGAAAGAGGTGTTGGTGTGTTTGTTGCTGAATGTTCTTGAGATCCCGTGTGGTAAAGTGATGCTGGCCTGTTTGACCATGGGTGACCGTGTTCGTCCCAAGGTTTTCCAAGAATTCTCAATATCCAGAGTCCTGCTACAGATGCTGTCAACCATTTAATTATGGATGCTTCATCACTTGTGGTGGGTTAGCTCCTAACCTCCTCCAAACACAAGCATGTACTTTTAGCAAAACCTGAGTTTCAGAGCCCAGGCAGTGAGCTCCCAGGTAGCTTCGATTTCCCGTAAGGTTGTCCCTGCACAATGAATACCTCTCAGTTACAATCCAGGTGGATGGAAACAGGTTTCAGCAGTTGTTTGTTTCAGAGCCAGGGCAGGGTGTGCCCACATGAAATGTTCTGGAGTGAACTCCATTTTTTCAGGGTTTGAGAGATCACTTGAGTACCCGATGAGCTGAGGACCAGTTCAACAAGCAGTATTTGCAGGAGGCACCACAATTCCCCCCGTGCCGTATGACATGGAGCATACGCACCATAGGCATCTTGCATCCCCCAAGGTTTCTGCGAAGGATGCTCTGCAAAGCACTGAACCTTAAAACCAGTTGACACTGAGAAGCAGCCCCTCTTTTCCCTCCCAGTTTAATTCCAGCCTGATTCTGGTAGCTTCTGCCCCTACAACCTCTAACTTACACTGCACACAAACACTAAGCTTTTGTAATCCTTCCTCTCCAGTGGGTCAAGATATTAATCACTGACACCACAAACAGGAATCATTGGCCACCGCAAGATTGATGGAGTCCCTGGAGCCCAGGTGGGATGGCGAGGTGGCACACAGAGTGACTCTTAAGATACAGCTACCATCCATTTCAGAGTATTGATAGATTTCAATATCAGCTGTGTACCTGCTATGAATAGTTTACAAAATTTAAGGGACTTTTAATACTCATGTTTTAGCTGTAATTTCACTTTCCTAGCAAAATCTAATGTCTTCTGAATCCAGGGCCACTGCTGACATAAACAGCTCCTGCTTCTCCATTCAAAAGAGGCAAAAATAACCCACCAATAATAAGGAATTGTCCAGTCCTGGCTAGGCTAGAGTTAACTTTCATGGAGCTGGGAGAGAAGCTGGAGCTGGTGGCACCTATGGCCGGGGACATAGCTGGGACAGGTTACTGATTAGCCAACAGCTGGGACAGGTTACCCAAATGAGCCCCAGGGCTGTTTCACATAAAGCGGGCATGGTGCTGAGGGGCAGGTTTTGCTACTGGGGAGGGAGCTGGGCATCAGGATACCCTGTGAGCTGTTGTACTGTAAGGTATGTGCTTCAATAATTTCTGTTATTGTTTTTGTTGTTTGGGGTTTTTTATTTTTATTTTTATTTGTTCCCATCTCTGTTTTCTTTTCCTCTGTTCTCTTAAGCTGTTTTTATCCCAACTGAGGAGTTTTGCCTTTCTTTCCTGATTATCCTTCCTGTCCCACTGCAGGGGGAGCGGCGGGTGAGGGTGCAGTGAGTGAACAACCGTGTGGTATTTTAGCTGCTGAGTGGGGCTAAACCGTGACAGGAGTGTAAAGGGTAGATTCATTTTTTAGCATCGCCAGGATACAGAGACAGATGTGAGTACTATGATACAGCCTCATCGCCTGTGCTCCTGGCAGATATCACTGCAGAGCAGAATAGAAACATTTCCCTAGTTTGTTATTTATTATTATTGTGGAATCAGAGGGCTTTACAGGCATCATAACCACTGGGAATAAACTGTACAGTGCAATAAGGGGCAGTTTTGTGAATTGGCAGGAACAGCCCCAGGAAGCAGCAAGCATGCTTGCTGGAGCAGTAAGGAAGACAACCCTGGGCAGGAACAGCCAGAGCATTCAGCCCTGGAACAAAAATCAGCACTTCTGCTCTGAAACGTCTTCCAACTCATCCCAGAGCAGCCAGAAACTCCTGACCACCCCTGCACCTCCAGCAACAGCCTCTGGCCTCACCCAAACAGCCCCGAGAGATGTGTCAGCAGTGGGGAGTGCACTGACAGCCTAAAGGAAAAATCAGGGGCAGGGCTGAGCACTTCAGGAGATCTTACTGTCACCATACCCAAATACCATCTTCTTCAGCTGCAGAAATGTCCCCTTGCCCGGGATCCCAGAGCATAAACACCAAGGAGCAGGACTGATCACATGACTTCAGGAACTCCCCTCCATCAGAGCATCAGCCAGGCTGAAAATGATGCTGAGCACTGTAAATGCCCTGACCATCCCTCTGTCCAGCAGCAAATCCATAATGCAAGTTCCCTTTGGAGATGAAATCAAGCAAATAACTCCAGAAATCCTCAGCCAGGTCATCCCAGGACACACCATAACCAACCCTAATGGGTTAGATAAATATTTAAGTCACACATTAGCTTTCTCACCAGCTACTTGTAAGGCATCCAGATCAGTGGGAGCCTTGGGCTTTGCAGCCCACCAGGGAGATATGAACCTGCTGGAGAGCACAGAAATCACTCCTGCCAGTGAAGAGAAGGAACAGGCACCGGAGGGGACGAAGGGGCGTCCAGCAGCGTGCCAAGAGCTGCACCTCATGCTGGTACAGGACCAGCCTCTCGTGGTTCCGGTCTGCTCTGCTATCGCTGAGCTGAGCCAGAGACTCAGAGGTATTTTTGGTATCTGCTTGAAAATACATTAAAGCCCTTCCTTTTGATGGACACATTTGCAGTATAAATAGTTATGTCCTCTTTATTTCACTCTGAGGTTTAATTAATATATAAATCAAACGCTTATAAAACTCACAAATGCTTGGGAAGATGTAAAATTTAATTAGTTTGCCCACACAACTCCATATGTCAACTGTTAGCTCAATTACTCTTTGCCATGAAATACTGACTGTGCTTTCCCATATTAGTAATTTCCCTCTATCTCGGAGTCATGGTTAATCAACACCCTGAACTCAACACACACACTGGTGTTAAATTAAATATTGAGCACAAGGAGCAAGAGCCTCCTTAATGAAATCACAGCTGAATTTTGCTCAGAAACGAGATCCTCGTGCAATATTGGGGCAGATTATAATCTCTGGGATGTGGGGCAAGTTATCACCCCACTCCAGGATGTGCTACAGGACCAGCTTGTGAGAGGTGCACCGCCATGCTTACACTCTTGCACGGAGTGCTGGAGGAAATACATCCCTGTCTGGATTTTCTCGGAATGGGAGAGGGATTGAGTGGATGCTGGTCATGCAGGGACCAGAGGAGATGAAGGAAGGCTGGGGATGAAGCACATGGCAAGGCTGGGTGGGGAGGGGCAGGCAATAGATACGCTGTGATCGGCTCACGCATGTGCCAAGTGTGGGTGTGCAGCAGTTAAAGACGGTGACAAGCTACCAGTGTACACATTAAACACATCAAAAGCACGTTTAGGTCAGCCCCAGTCTGGCAGTGAGAGCCAGTACAAATAAACACCACCACCGTGTTAATTCCTGTTTCTAAATTGTCAAGTGATGACAAAATTTCAAAATTGTAATTTGGAAAAGGGACAACAAACTCACGCCGTCCCCAGCACAAAGGCTCCCTGAGAGCCCCTCGGCTCGTTCGCCGCAGGGCACAGCACGGGTAGCACAGGTCTGTACTGAGCTGTGCCGGCTCGCACGCCCATGGCTTTCTCCCTGGACGGCCATCCCGCGGGGTGACTTGAAAGTGACCTTTGCTGGCTCGGCCACGGTGCCCAGCGCACTTGGCTGCTCCCAGCACAATAGCTGGCTGATGGCATCACATGGGCTCCTGGCAGAGTCCATTCCATGGAGGCTGGATCCTGCCCACCCACGGGAAGCAGGGGGACGTGGCTGTGGCACCACGGCTGCCATTGGGTGGGGAGGAGGATGTTGGTGGCTGGACAGGCTGAGGGTGCAGCAGTCTAGTGGAAATTAAGCAAGCTGGAGGGGAATACACTAAAGCATTTCTCCACCTTCAGGATATCTCCCTTGGAATAAAGATGCCTCGAACTCTAAAAAAAATACTTTAAATTAAGCTCTTATTCTTCCTATTTGTGCCACTTGCCTGTATATAATTTTCCTGCTTGTGCTGTGAATACAGACTCTTCGTTTTCCCTAAAATTTTTTTCTTACCCATTTTGCTTTCAAAAGGTGGTGCAGAAGCAGAGCCCAACCGTGGCCACCATGCACGAGTTGCCAGCGCTGCCTGTCCCCATGTCTTCTGCTCAGAGCCATTTGCACTGGGCTTTTACAGTCCTGGAAATGTTCCCACTCGCTTTCCTTCCAGGGGTGAGAGCCTGCTTGTCACTAACTCCCTGATTTGCACACAGGGTTTGCGTTTTCCTCCCCTCTCTGTAAGGCAGGAGCTGCAGACCTCACCGAGATGATGCTAGGAAGCCGTAAGCCTTGGGTCAAGCCCTCCAGTTTACCATACACCGTTCACATCTCCCCTAAGCCCATGAGATCAGGTGAGAGACCCATTTTCCTGTGTACTTACTGTGACCATCTCAAAAAAAAATTTATAATTTGAAGTGTGAAACCACTTTAGGGTGGTGGCTGTTGGGTTTGGTTTTTTTTTAAAGCTGTCATGATATAAACAGAACTGAAACCCAGATGCAAAATAAAATAATTTTAATCTAACTTTTTTCTTCAGGCAATCTGCTTGTTTCTTTAATTCAAATTAGCTCTTCATATTCAAAATATTCAAGTCTCATTTTATTTAATCTTCTTTTTCAATTAAATTCAATTGTCTGTGATCTTCTTAACTTCCTATGCTTCCCTGCATTTCTAATACAGACAAATTTTGCATTTGTTCCTTTCACTATCCTTTTTTTTTTTTTTTTTTTTTTTAACTTGTGACGTTTTGCGTTACGAAACCATCTTCCAGCAGAGACGACCGGGTGAGAGCAGAGCCACGGCGTGCTCTGATCCTGAGGCATGCCTGCATTGCCTGAACAAAAAAAACCACTTAGCAATGGCTACTAAACCAGCACTACTGGGAGGGGGAATTTATTTTCCGCTGTCCGGCTGCCTGGGCTTGATATCGAGGGGTTCATGCTCCCCATGGGCAGGGAGGAAACCCAGAGCTGTGGGACCGTGAGGCTGGGGTAGGCTTTCCACCTTCACCAGCCAGCACTGGGTTAGAGGAAAAGGAGCATCCCTCTGCTCTTTGAAGTGTCCCTTCAAAACCCAGCCTTTATGTCTTTAGCCTTTCTAGAGGGATAAAAGGAAGTTTTTCGTGCACAGCATGGTGTTAAACATGGCTTACAAGCACCAGGGGAGCTCACACCAAGTCAGACTCCTGGTTTCAAGTGTCCAATATTCAATGCACGGCAATTCCTGCAACAGAACTGCAGGGTAGTTCCAAGCTATGCAGAATATGTTTTTTTCTTAATAAACCTTATCACAGAGCCTTGCCCAGGATACCCAACACTCCAGACACACAAACACAGCCCGCTGCCCCATTTCAGGTCCAAACTTGTCCCTCCTACAAGCCATGCACCAACTCTGAAGTCCCACCTGGGTCGCTGCATTCAGACCCTACCCCTGGTCAGACTAGGGGGACCTGAGGAGAATTGGGACCATTCAACAGAGAGAGAGAGAAAGCGGCTGTCAGCAGGAAGGAGAAATGTTGGGATGGTTTTGTCTACAGCTGTGAAGCACTCAGGGAGTAGAGTGGGGAGGGGATGCTGGAGGGAAGGGGCCAGGATGGTGGCACTACCACCCTTGGAGGTGGTGAAGGTGTCACCCATCAAGACGACTGCTGGCAGTGAGCAGATGTCAGACAACACTTGTAAAGGGAGAAACTCATGAAAGCTGCAGCAGCCAAAGGGTAAACCTCAACATATAGAAGTGATGTATATTGCCAGCCACATCTTGATCCACCACTTCTCCAAGTAAAAGGCAGCTGGGAGCACCCTGCCCCGCCCAGTGGCCACCAGACCTGGCATTTGCGGTGAAGATGCTCCTGTAGGATTTGCTCAGTTATTGCACTGTGGGTGTTTTGCTGCCTTTACGCAGTAGCAAACCCTGGCTATTTCACCATCAGTGTCGTCACAATGCTTTCAGCTCTTCTGGAAAGGTTATGGGAACCAGAGGACCAGTGATCAGGTGAGAAATTCAGTTTCCACTATCTTTTTTAAATACTAATAAAAGCCTAGTCTCTCTGGTTATGATAAAAAGCTGAAAGCAGCCCCCAAGTGTATTTCAAAGATGGAAAGACCAGAAGGCAAAGAAAAAAGGCCCCCAAATTTATTATTTTGTATAATCAGAGTATAATTGGAGAGCAGACGCTGTCTGCAGCATGCTGCCATTGGAGACTCCAGATTTTTAATAAGAAATCCATGGGGGAATTAGATGCTGTTTCGGTGGTGCTGTGGCTGATTTACAGAGATGCACCTGCAGCCAGAATCCATGCCCCAAGTCACAGTATTTCACCAAAAGCAAAAAAAAAAATGTAGGTGCTGTTTGTAAATCCCTGCAAAAACTGGGTCTGCAGTGGAAGCAGTGATAGCCCCTTAATTATAGCAGTGCTTGTGGGAGCTGTGATAATTAGGAGTTTCTGGTGTTCTGGAAATCAAAGTGGTTTCTATTCTCTTCTTTAATTAAATTCAGGCTTTTATCTATGAAAGTGAAGATGAATTAAGGTTCTGCTCTGGGCAAAGTTCAACGATGCCTGTGCAGCCCCGGCAGGGTGAAGCCAGCAGACCCCAGGACTTGGGCAACATCCCTCACACTGCAGCATCCCTGGTTCTTGATATTTTGGGGAAAATGAAGAGGAAAGGCCACAGGGAGATGTGCCCCAAGCAGGACTTGCCACGTCACACGTGTATCGCAGGGACCTGCTGTGTGGGGATGTGCATCCGTGTGTCCGTGGCAGAGGACAGATCGCCTGCCAGGGGGAATTCGTGCTCTGCAGATAACGGACACCCAGCACTATCACCTCCCCGCACTGGAAAGGGCAAGCCAAGCTGCGTAAAAATCATAGGATTGGTAAAAAAATAATGATTTTTCATTTGTTCGTTTAAAGCAAATTAATGTTATAGGTCTTTTTTATTTTGCCCTGTAAGGGTTTGATTTTTGGGAGGTTTTGTCCAGCAAACCCCTAGGGCTGGGAAATCACACTGAGAATCCATGTGACTCTTAGAAGATGACGACAGCAGTACAGGATTTGTGGTAAAATCATGCGATGTGGCCAAAGCGGATGCCCTCACAATGGGAAATCACACATGTATGGAGGGCAGAGAGAGGTTTTTAGCTGTAAGTAAAGCCTCAGGCTTACAGGACGACCTCCGTACTGGAAACAGGAGGGTCCGCCAGCCACTGGAGCTGACGGCAGCAGCCAAAGCCAGTGTACTGCAATTAACCCACACAGCTAATTAATTCAATCCAGCCCTGACAATGTTATCAAAGAGCCGCCTGGAAATGATCCCTTATGTCAAAGTTTATTTTTATATCCAGTAAATCAGGGCTCATCCCGGACAAGCCACGCTCTGATTTGGGGTGAGTTCACAAACCACGGGCTCAGCACTAGAGCCATGCCCCAGAGCAGCTTTGCGTTGAATAAAACTGCATTTCAACATCCACTCTCTTTCATTTTTGGTCTTTTTCTCCTTTTCCTACTAGATGGCGCCTGCATGACAGGCAGGGATGAACACAGCAGCGCAGAGCACCTCTACCGAGTCTCCTGCATGAAGAGCTGATAAATGACATTTTTCTCCGAAAAGCCAGGCAGTTGCAAAAGCGATAACCTGCCAGGAGCCGATTAGGGGAACGAAGCCATTTTCTGGTAGCACCACGTTAACCATGCTTTCCAACCAACCTCCCTGAATCTAGGGTACCCTGTCTAAGTTCTGTATGGACGCTTCCAGCCTGAGCATCCTCCTGAGCACCCTGGCAGCACGTCCGTGCTGCCAGGGTGCTCAGGAGGATGCTCGGGCTGGAAGTGTCCGGCACGACTGCGCAGCCACCCGCACTCAGCCAGGATACAGCCAGCTCTGTCCCAAACCACTTCTTCACCCAATGAAGATGCTGTTTGCTCACCTCCAGCTTCACAGAGCCATGGCAGCTCACCCCACTCCCATTTCTGCAGACCCCGGCTCATTCCCCCTATGTATGCTGTTTCACAAGCGCATTGAATTCATTTCAGGCCTCGGCTTCCTGGCAATAATTAACCACCCGTTATCAATTTCACCTCCCCTGCATTGGACATGCAGCTCTCCAGCTTCTCTGCTCCGGAGCACCATCCCGGTGAACCTGCCTGACTCTCCTGGGGTGCTTATAACCCAATTCCCCAAGCCAAACTGTATCATCAGGTCCCAAGGAAGCAGATTCCAGCCCAAAACACAGCTCTGGAAAGGCCAGAGGAGCAGCTACATTTACTGACCCTCCTGTCAAGCTCAGTTTGATTTGCAAACGGTAAGTGCCGCTCGCTGCTTCTGGATTTTGGGAGAAAGCGAAGCCATTCCCTTGCTGTGACAGAGAGGGTGGCAGGCTGAGACAGTGTCCCCGAGCTCTGCTTTTGTCATGGAACTTGCTCAGGTGCAGCCACTGCTGCCCAGCACTGCTGCATCAGCGGTGGGCTGGGACAGGAGGTGAGCTGGCCCGGTGCACCCCTCTGTATGCCCACCTCACATGGCTCGAGCATCCCAGCGAGAGCCCCCGAGACACAGCATGGGAGGTGGAGGCTCCCCACGGCTCCCTAGCCCAGCAGCCAGGAGCTGCCGAGGTTCATCTGCTCACCCGTGCCACGCTGTGCTGGCACATGGGCACCAGTGGAGCCTGCCAGCCCCGGCCCTGGGCAGATCCAAAGCAACTGCCCAGCCCCATAGAGGGGAAGGATGGGGAGGAGGGGACGGCGGGGGCACGGCCAGCTGGGCACAGGGATGCAGATGGTGCTGCTGGACCACTGAGCGATGGGCCAGGAAAGATGAACGCTGGGAGAAGAACAGTGCAGCTGACACAGGGAAAATACTTGCTCAGGACCAGCAAGGAGAAAGCAAAAAGAAAAAACAAAAAACATATAAACCCACAAACACCAGTCAAGTCCAGCACAAGCCCCGCACATTGGGTATCTCCAGGTAGAAGAGAAATAAAGCTGCCTTGCAGGCCTACATCAGGTCACCTCGTCAGAAAGACGATTCCCAAGGGCATTTCTTGAGCAACCAATACAGCCAGTCAAGGACTGGGAGCTACCGACTGAGATGGCTGTAGGGAAAATGGAGCTGCAGGACTCAAAATTCTGTGAAAAGGAAGTGAAATCTCAATAAAGAAGTAGATTTCAGTGCTTTGAAATAAAGGAACCGCAGAGGGCTGGTCATTCCCCAAGGAAATTATCATAAACCTGTAACAACAGCCTTGCCCCGCGCAAGGGAAACGTACGCAGGGAGACCCACAGGGTGCAACTGCGGCTTCACAGAAACCTGAAAGATCAAAGAGGATTCATGTAAAGTGAATCGCAATGACCAAGGCAAACAAAGCAACAATGGCAGGTTCTACAAATAAACGAAAAGGCAAAATTTGCCCTTTACACAATGCGGGAGTGCAGGTAACAAGACACGGAAAGCGCAGGCAAGTCCAACGGTTTCTTTCCTTCAGTGTCCAAGCAGGGCTGATCGTGGCGCACAAATTCAGTACCATTAAGACACGCGTGAGGAGGCTGGCGCCACAACAGGGAAAAGAAGGAGGTGAGGAGTCATCTGGGTCTCTTGGCTGCATTCAGCCACAGATGGACTTCATGGAGGTGTGATGAAGTACAGATATCCCAACGATCCTCCTCGCCCTAACCATGCCAGTAGGTTTTCTCACCTCTCCAGTATCGCCCAGCACCCAGAGCACTCGCAGCATCTCCAAGCCTCTGAAATTTTCTCTTACCCAAGGTCCCGGTGCCAGGAGCCACCAACGCAAGCTTTCTCCAGCAACCCCACATCTTCGACACAGCTTCTGTACCTCACCCCATGGATGCGAGAGGTGGTGGGTACCCCCCGTGAGCCGGGACAGCCCCGGCTGGCAGCTGGCCCTTTTTGTGGGCAGCACAGAGGTAGGAGAGGGGGGACACTTGTGGAGGACAGCAGTGAGAATGGGCTGAGATGGTTAAACCACAGCCTGCCCAGGAGAGGGGAAAGAAGTGGGGTTCGTTTCATCACAGGAACACAGAACCCATGTGCGAGGTGGGCACAGAGGGGATGGCAGTTAGGAAAGATCAGGAACACCTTCCTAACTGCAGAGGCGGTGAAGGATGTCAGGCTGGGTTCAGAGGCGCTGCACAGGCTTCAAAAACGGATCGCACCAGCATCTCCCCAGCTACACCATGGTCCAGGGATGCATGGGACAAACCCTCCGGATCCCTCCCGTCTGTGCTCCTTTCCTCTACTGAGTGAGTGAACAAAAGCTCCAGAGGGGTTTAGGGATTTTTTTTTTTTTTTTTAATCCCTGTGGGTTTGACCCAGTGTTTTTGCCTGAAGACGCTACTTTTAGTGGCAGCTCTCGGCAGCCGAGCAGCACGCTACTGCCAGCGTACGGGGACGGGGCTGCACGGCTGTGAGGAGTGGTTGGAACAGGACAGCTCTCTCCCGGCGCGGGGGTAAGAGCCATTATCTGCTCCACACCCCGTGGCACGGCTTTTAGGAGCAAGTGCGCAGCCCCTGATAGCAGAGGGAGAGGCGCGCTAAGCCGCACCCTTCCATTAAAATGAAACAGTGGCTGGCTGGGAGACGCAATTGTAAATAGAGAATTAAGGTCTGCCTGCGGCTGCTGGCTGAAATGGACCCCGTGTCTGCTGCAGCCCCGGTGGTGATGCCCTCCCGTCCCTGCGTGTTTAACCTCGGCATGGCACTGCCACCCGAGCGGACCAGGGCTGGGCCATGTGGTCAGCCCGGCTGTGCCGTGCCAAGTTGGGCCAGGTTAATGCCAAGCCGTGCTGGCCCACACTCAGTCCTGCTGTGCTGGGCCATGCAGTGAGCCTGGCTGGGTGGTGTGGGGCCGGACTGTGCGGGGCCATGCCGGATCGGGCCGGGCCGGGCTGTGTGGGGCCATGCCGAGTTGTGCGGGGACATGCCGGGCCGAGCCGAGCCGAGCCGAGCCGTGCCGGGTTGTGCGGGGCCATGGCGTGCCGCGCCGAGCTGGGCCGTGCCCGGGCCGGGTGGGAACATGCCATGCCGGGCCGTGCCGGCCCGTGCCATGTCGGGTTGTGCGGGGCCGGGCCATGCCGTGCCGTGCCGAGCGGCGCGGCGGGCACATGGGCAGGAGGGCGGAGCCCGCGGCCTGACATCACCGCTGCCGGCTCCCTGCTACCGGACGGCTCCGCTCGCCCGCCCGCCGCCGCGCAGAGGTGAGCGCCGCGGGGGGATGGACACAGCGGGATTCGCCTTTGCGGGGGACAGCGGGGCGCGGCGGGGCTGCCCCCGCCACCGGGGCCTGGCGGCACCGGCTGGGCTCGAACCGGTAGCCCTGGGGCCGCGCCGGGCGTGCGGTGCGGTGCGGGGGGTGGCTCGGCCCGGCTCGGCGGGGGGGTGCCCGTCCCGGGTCTGCGGGGGTTCCGCCCGCCGCGCTGGGTCCCGGGGCTCCGTCCCGCCGGGCCCCCCTGCGGCTCCGGGACACCCACGGCGGGGCTGGGGAGCGGGGACCGGTCCAGCCGGGGCGGGGGGGCGCGGGCAGGGCGGTCTCGGCTGTGGCCTTCTGGGTGCGACTGTTGGGTTTGGGGCTGGGGCCAGGTCCCGGCCAGAAATGTCCGAGGGGACCGGTGTGTCCCAAATCCTGGGAAGGGGCTGGTCGGACGCTGGTCCCCGGCGGGTCCGGGGAGCTGCTGGAAGGGCTGTGCCGTGTCTGTCGGACACGTCCGTGCAGGTACGGGAAACCCCCTGGCACCGGGCACCAGCCCGCCTGAAACGGGGCAGATTTCGCAGTTGGAAGCAGAGCGGTGCTTCGGATGGAGCGGGCGGGTTTGTGTCCCTCAGACGGCACTTTGCACTTCGGCTTCGCTTCTTCATTCTCAGTTCTTCAAATGCTTTGAGGAGATGAGTGGCTTCTTCCAGAAGTCAGCACTGAGATATAAAAAGCACTGAGATATAAAAAAAAATCTTGGGAGAAATCTTGGCCGGGGCCCACGGTCCCCAAGAGGCGAGCAGGGACCAGGCGTGGGGTTTCTGTGCCGGTGTGAGGGCTTAGGAAAGGTACGGGGGCTGGATCCTCTGTGGGGGGGACTTCAGCATTTGGTCCGTGTAGGGGTAAGGAAGGACGAGAGCTGCGAAGGAACTGGAGAGGTGGCTTTGTAGTAAGACCACCCCACAGGTGATGTGACGTGGGGTGGGACTGTCTCCATCCTGTGACCCCTGGCTGGGGTGTCACCTCTGCCCAGGAGTTGCGGTGGGGCTGCAACGGCCCCTTTGCTCAACAGCAGGGAGATTGGGGGAGAGTTGGTGCTCGTGATGTCTGTACCCCGCTGAGGCGAGCGGAGGAAGGATGGGTACTGAGGACCCCAGATCACTTCCCTTAATGTATTCTAAATAAAACCAATGCACAGAAAAAATGCCTCCCGTGGCAAGAAACCAAAACTGAGAGACAGCGGGAGAGGAAGGCCATCGCCTACAGCATCGATACCTCTGTGAGCTGAGGAGATGGAGGACTAACAAGATTTAAATACGATATCAAGCTTAAGTTTTCTCCTCTTTTAAAATTACATTTGCTATGAAAAAAATGTACAGTAATACAAGATCCCATAGTTAATTGCACATATTTGATTTCCTCCATAATTGTACAGAAGAAAATGTTGATGACTCAACAAGTCTTTGTTTAAAAAAAAAAGCACAGCAAACCCCAGGAAAACATGCTTTTTGAAAGCATAATTTTTTGTTGTTGTTGTTTGCTTTGCTTTTTATGTTTGTTTTTTGTTTGTTTTGCTTTTTATTGTTAGGAACTATGCTTTGACTGTGACCTTGTAACATCACACCCATAAATAGAAGCAGGTTTAGATTCAGGGGAAACACATTTTTTCCGATGGTGGAAGAAGTAGGCCAGCCACGCCGGCTCGCGAGAGATGCGGAAGGCAGTGGCAGCTGTCTTAAGACTTGTCGCACACCAAGAATTAAAACCCACCAATTGATTATCTGTAAGTTTACTGACACTGATTAGAATTAGTTTTTTGTCAAACCCACGATGGAGGCAAATGCTGATTATATCCAAATTTTAAGTTACTGCTTCTTCACAGGACAGTTTTCCCTGCAGCCCTATAGTGGATTAAGCAGCTTCCCATCTTCATCTAAGTTTAAGTGAATGTAGCTTAACTGAAAGGATAAAACGTTTTGAAAGCATGTCAGTGACGCGGGAGCTTACGTCCCGTTTCCAAAAGCCCTTAGGTACTTTGGGGCCTAAATCATTTGAACATTTTGAAAAATTTGCCCAGGGTTTAAGGGACTGAGACAGAAATTCCTCCCATCCTTTTTCCAGGTTCTCAGATTTTCAGTGAGTCTCTGTAAAGCCTTCATTGTGGTAACATTTGCGTGTGCATTTCCATTTTAGTTTGTATGAATACCTTTTGGAAAAAAAATGTCCTAAGAGCTCCCCATGGACCGTAGGCTTCCAGAATCAGCATCTGTAGATAACATGTCCACCACAAAAGTATGGTGGTGCCAACTACTGATCATGTGCAAGCACTAATAGATACCAGCAGGCATTGCTTCAGGTACTTAAAATAAATTGACTTCTCCCTGCGAGGGTGTGCTTGCCAAAGGTGGGTGCAGGAGGCAGTGCTCCAGCAGAGCTGGCTTTAAAAAACACATTAAAGACCATCAAAGAAGGATGCTGCCTTCTCTTGCTTTTCCTCCAGCTCCTGCCAGATCAGTAACATTCCCTCTTCTTCCTCCTCTCCCTCTTCCTCCTCACCTGCTTGAAGGAGCGAAGAAAAATAGGAGAGAAATGTAAAATAGATGGCCAGAACGGCACACAGCAGACGTTAGCAGCTCGGTGTTTCAGCAGGAGGGACCAGGTGAATTCGCCTCCCTGGGCTGAGCAGCGAGAGCTGGCTCTGCTCTCCGGGGTGCCAGACCAAAGACATGTTTCTGGCAGACACAGGCAAACAGCCGGGGGCAGGACGGGGAAGGCAGAGTGCTGTGGGGTCCCAGCATCTCCGGGCTGTGAGCTGACTTGCGGTGGAAAGCATCGCTCACCCACCCATCTGAATCCCCCAACAGGGCTACCGGTTGCATTCGCCCTGCCTCCCAGGAGCTGCTGGGAAAGGCAGAAGAGGTAGAGTGTGGCCCTGCACCAGTTTCCTTGCCTTTCCTGGGCAGAGCACCCCGTTTTCACAGCTGTGCGTATTCAGGGCTGGCCCAGAGCTACCTCTGTGTGCTGCGTGCTCGAGAGAGGAAAGCAAGAGATCAGCATGAGTCGGGCTGACCCTGTGCCGGAGGTCGTGTCTGCCCTCCACCCCAACCTGCCTCCTGGGCCGTCTTCTCTCCCTGTGTGGTCCTGTGAATCCTCGGAGTCACCGTGAGTGGCAAAATCAGAAAGGCGAGGGAGTGCTGATCTTGGAGACCCTTCTAACAGGCGCTGCGGCGCGGGAATAGCCAATCCAAATATTTTCATGCACACGCAGCGCAATTCCTGTGCGTCTTTCCTGGACAGAAATAAAGAGGTTTTAAGCAGCTGGAGCATGCCAGCTCCCTGCAGTGACTACTGTCAGGTCTCGCCATCTCCGAAGCCCTCGAGCTCCCAGCAGAACAGCACACGCTGCCCGGAAAAGAGCTGAAGAGATTTTCCCCAGCTCGGTTCGGGCAGGAGCGCGTCCTCCCATCGTGTCTGGCCGCAGGGCGTTATTAGATCTACCTGAGAAGCTTCCACCACCTGGGCTTTTGGCTGCTTCCCGGCTCTCCCTGCGCTTTAGGAGCAGAAGGCTCAGAAATGGGTGAGTCGCTGTGAGATGCTGGTTAACTTGTTAAGAGCAGCAAGCAAATTAAGACCCCAAAAGAAGGCAAGAGAAGCCATGCAGGACTTCTTTACAGCACATGAAGTTGTTGTAAACCATCCCTTTATGTCACTTGAGAACTGTGAGACGATAAGCAGGGAAAATAAGCTTCTTATTCAGAGCCATGTCAGCCAAAGTCACGTGTGCTGTGGCAGCATCAGCACTGCTCTACCAAAACCCTGTCTTGCTTCAGATCTGTGCTCTCCACGGTCTTATGACGAAACCTCTGGGCTTCCCAGACTTTCAGATTCCCATTTTATAACATTTTATTACAGGGCAAATCCTCCTCGGGCCTTTCATTACCCTATGGACACGGCAGGTACAGGCAGCAAGATCTTTGAGCAGAGGAAGCTCTGCAGACAAGGACTTTGCTGCAGAGAAGTGGTAACTGCAAAGGGAGGCCTTTGCCTTCAGAGAAGAGTTTGGGAGAGGAAAGTTTGGAGCAATCTGTAGCAGAACCTGTTGGTAACTGTGCTAAAAAGTACATAGCTTGGATGAAAAGAGCAAGCCAAAAGTTTGTTTTCCAGTTCCGTATTGTAGGCGGGTGGTTCTTCTGCTCAGCATTAATGTTGCCCATTTAATCTTGGGAAGGGAAATTGTCCCTGCAAAGTGACCACAGGCTAATGTATTTCTAGAGGAAAACTGTAGCCAAAATGTCTGAGCTTGTGTGGGAAAAAGAGACTGTTTGCCCTGGTGGGAAATTCCGGTAGCCATTTCTCCTCCGCTTTCCCCTGTTTTGAAAGATGTTTTTGAATTTTGGTCACAGTGAAGAACATCCCGTGGTCAGGGACGTGCCTTTGGCTTCACCACTGGCTTCCAAAGCCAACATCCTCAGTATTTATCAATGTTTAAACCACAGGGCGTACGGAGTGGGGAGGGTCAGTGCCTGTCAGCCCATGTTTTCATTAGCGGGTGATGGAGTCGGGTGACACGTCCTGCATTTGTAGGTGACACTGAGCTGGGAGGGACTGGAAATGTTTTAGAGGAGGAGAGACTAAGAATTAATGATTGTGACAAGTTGGAGAGATGATCTAAAGAACCAAGGCACATGTTACGTCCTGTGTGGTGGGACCGACTGACCACGTGGACACCGGGTGAGTGACCGGCCAGGCAACGGCTGTGGGGAGCCAGAGGACGAGGTGATGGGCACCATGGCCCATGAGTCAACAGTGTCACACAGTTGTGCAAAAGCAAACAGTATGCTGGGATGAAGAAAGAGAAGTGGCACATTGGGGAAGTGGTGTCTGTGTTTTGACCGGCAAATTTTAGGGGCTTGATTGGAAAATGCAGTTCTGGACGTCCTTCAAGAAAAGTGAGAGCAAAGAAGAGAGGCTGTTTTTGAGTAGCTATGTAGAAAAGAGTTGGGTTTCACTCTTGCAGGAAAAACTGAAGGGAGACATGACATCAATTCTCAAAATGCAGGATGTGTCTGCAGAGAAGGAGGGGACAAGTCGTTTGCCGTGTCCTTTGGGGGTAAGAGAGGAAGCAGTGAGGTTAATTGGATCGAGAGATAGAGGGGAGGAAGCTGGGCTCTGCAGGAGCTCATGGAAGTGGTTGTAACAGATAAACGCCTGATAGATGAGATAGTTGGATAAATACCTTCCCCGGGGACATGCAGCAACCCGCGGGAGCCCACGGTAGGTCTGGGGTCACAGCAGCCCCACGCGTCCCACAGCGGGCCTGGGGTCACAGGAACAGCCTCAGCGCCCAGCGATGCCTGCTGAGGGCAGGACCATCTCCCCTCCCTGCCCTGCGCATCCCGTGGGCAAAGGGACCCAAGGACGGTGGCGAGGGGAGCCTGGCTCCTCGTTTCCTCATTTTCATGGCCTGGCTGGCGTCCCGGGTCGGTTTGCAACATGGCTTTTCTGGCTGAAGTAATGCCAGCGACGGGTTATTTATTCCTTTTGCCAGTTCCTGGTTTGCGCCATCGGGGAGTTAACTCTGCTTTGGAAGAAGAGCGAGGGAAAGAGGCAGCGAGCCTGGTTTATGCCCCTGCTCCTTCCCTCACCTGCAGAACAGAAGGGTTATTTCCAGTCAGCCTGGGCAGGATGGAAAAGTCTCTCGAAATGTGGATCAGAGGTGGGGTCAAAGCAGCTTAGGATAAGCCCTTTTCTTACTTAAATCTGTTCCAGTCCCAACAGGTCCATGGTACTTGCTCTGCTCCTCGGAGGGACACTCTGGGTGTGAGAATGAAACTTAAATGTTTTATTTTCCCTGGAAACAAAAGAGCTGTAGCCAAAGAGTGAGTATTTCTGCTCACAGCAAGGCCTGAATGGAGACTTCAGACGCTGAATACTCCCCTTGAGGGTTAACGCAGCAGGAGATGCCAGCCCTGCTCTGCAAACAGAAGTTGTAGGGTTTCAGCTTCATGGTTCAAAGGTCCCTTGGTGCAGACTGAAAATCCCCTGGGGGCAGAGATCACCCCTGTCCCTCCGGTGTGTGTGTTTGTGGGACCATGCTCCATGGAGGGGCTGGGATGGAGAAAGAGAAATGGCACATTGCCCAAAGGGACCGTCCCGGTGCAGAAAGCAGGATGTTCCTCTGCAATGACTTGACCAAGGGCTTGGTACATTTGATTCCTCCTGCGGCTTGCTGGTCTTTCGACCCACGTGCTCATTAGGGGATGTAGATGATAATCATGTGCTTTATCTCAAATAACCCCCAGCGCAGAAGCTGAAGCACAGAGGAGGCTGTGTGATGACCTGCACTGAGTTGAATCCGCAGCCACTCGAGACTCAGCTGTGGTCGGTCTGAACAAAACCTGACCTCGGGGGAAGACACAAAAGCAGTTCTTTTAGCCAAGGCACTGCTGGCTCAGGCTCAGAGATGAGCTTTAGTACAAAGAGGAACCAGTTTGGTTGCACTGGACAGGACCATTACTTGGAGCTCCTTATGAGATTGCTGCCCTGTTCTTCAGCACAGTTTGACTCAGTGATATGTTAAAACACTGCTTTTTTAAGTAGAGTTATTGTAGAACTAAGTCATCCTTTATCTGATGAATCTGAATACCAAGGCAGTGAAATGGGTCTTGATTTTTTTGACCAGAACTGCAGTGAAGGCCATGCCTTGCCACCACAGGTCCATCCTTCTTCAGGGTTTGCAGCTCAAACACGGCCAGGCTGCGAGTTACAGGAACCAGCTGGGCTATCCTCCTGTACCAGAGGAAAAGAAAGGGGCCCAAAAAGATGGTCTTCTTGTTAAAGGCTTGGTCAAGGATATCAGAGTCTTCCCAGGCAAACTTGCTGGAGTCCTGTTATCGTTAGTATCTTGGTCCTCCACGTCTGTTGAAAGAGGATAACGGCAGAACCGGCTCCCCGTTAGTGGTGGGGGATGCTCTGCTCGGCAGATCAACTCTGCTGTGAGCCCAGAGACACCTGAGAAGGCTCCTACAGCCTGGCTCCGTCCAGGACGGCTGTCCTGCTGCAAAACACGAGCAAGGCTGCTCAGTGTGGGCAGAGAGGCAGAAAAACCTTGTTTGCCTGGCGCTGAGCCTAAGCTAACAGCCTCTGCCAACCCCCAGGTGGAAAATACCTTGAATTATCTGCGTTTTTCTTCTGTGAGAGCCCCTCCCTCCCTCTGCCTGGGCAACAGAGATTTGACTGCTTCGTTTCACCCAGCTTTTGTCTGTCTGATCCCATTCTTTGCTGCAGGAGTGGCCTTCTGGCCAGTTTTGGTAGAGTGCCTGGCAGAGCGGAGCTCCTTGCCCTGCTCGTTGCTCATCACTGCTGTTGTCCTGCGAATAAGCGCAGTAATTGCAACGCAGTGGTGGAACTGCACACAGGGACAAGCATGCTAGAGCTGGACATTGCATCCCTACCCAGTGATGCATGGGTGTCTTTAATATTCTAGCTGAAGGACAGCTTTGCATTGTATTAGATATATTAATTAGGAAACTGCTTCCTGGTTAGGATTGAAGATAATTTACTTCCTCTGGGCTGTGCTTTACATCATCTGGTAGCTTCCTCAGTAAGAAACCGATCTCCTTGAATTGCACGTGCCATAACTCAGCAGGGGTAGAGAGTTTCCGTGCTAGGGAAGATCAATACGTGAGGTTTATCGGAGGCTGCAGGATGCTGAAGATGCGCCCGAGCGCTGTGGGATTCACTCTTGGCCTCCTCAGCCTCCGGCTGACTGCACAGCATCCCGGCCACGGTGCTTTGGGCTGGCTTTAGGTGGGTTGACCTTGCGATGAAGAATTAGCTTTGGAAGGGTGAGTTTTAAGCAAGTAACACATTGTTCATAGGTGCAGAAAAAGCAGCATGAACGGGGTAAGTCAGGGGAGGCGGTGGGAGAGGGAAGGTCTGCGTGCTCCACAGAGATACAGAAGTGAAAAAAAACTGTTGCCTAATCAGACACTCCATTTCCAAGCATCTGTTAGGCAGAGACCACGGTGTTTGTCTCGGTGAAATGCATTTACGGTGAAAGAGGGATTTTTCTCCTCCTTCCTTGGGAGGCTTTTGGTGCATGGCAGTGATGGCAATGCGACCCACGGCCACCGGCGACAGGGACCAATACTGCTCCAAAACCCCAGCAGTCAAAGTACAACTAAAATAATCACACCAAAATCCGTGGAAAACATTTTGAGGCTCCTTACTTTTCAACTATCCTGCTGACTTCAAAGGCCATTTAATTCTGTCATCCTTTTAAATCAAAATAACTGGAGACAGCAAAGCTGTTTATCTCCAAACATTGCCAACATCTCTCTACATGTTCTGTGGCAGTTACAGGGCTGAGAAAACACACTACAAGAAAATTTGCTTGCAGCAAGATTTGCATCCCTGCGGGAGCACAGAGAGAGCTTTTGAGGTGCTTCAGATTGATTACAAAATGAATCTGCGGGTAACAACCACTTTGTCACCCTGAATGTTGATTTCTCTCTCCTTGGCTGAGAGCCAGGGATGCGTCTCTCTGTTTCGGGATAACATTTTTTGCGTGCAGGTAGTGGAAAAGGAGGCAGGGGTGTAGGAAAAAAGCTCATTAGGCTGAACAATAGTGTTGGCCCTAGAACAAATAGTTCTGCTCCACGAATAAAGGTGGAGCAAGAAGATGTGTAAAAAGTAAAGCAGTGAGCTTTTGATAAAGCATCTGATAGGAGGAAGCCAGAAAAAAAAAACAACAAACAAAAAAAAACCAAACAAAAAAAACCAACATCTTTTCAGATTGAGATGCTTTACTTTACATTAGGGGTTTTGTGGTACAGCTGGTTGTGGACTGGTCCGTCTGTGTTGCTCTCCAGTGTTCCTGTTCCCCTTGTGAGGTTGTTCGTCACCTCAAGAAGTCCCAGACATTCCCTTCTCCTTCCTCACCAACGTGTTTCTTTTCCAAACTGACAGCCCTTGTCATCTCTCTCACGCTTTCCCTATCACCCTCTTGCAGTTTTATTCCCTCTCACACTTGTTTTCTCCTGAGAGCACTTCTTCCATGAACATGTGTCTTTGGTCTCTGGGACAGGGGGTTCTTGGTGAGAGGCAAGGAGACCAGGCACACCTCTGCCTTACAAACAGTGTTGTCACCATAGGCACAATTTTTTGTATCCAGAACAGTGAATTGTAGTTTCGCCGTCCATCTGCTGAAGGTGTTTTGTAGGCTTTCCAGGACGAGCAGGACTGAGAGATCATGGTTGCTTTGTGAGAGGTCTTCTCTCCCAGTAACTCTAACTCTGTTTGATGCCAGGGAACATGAAGCTGATATTTTGAGACTGTGACGTTCAGATCTTTTTTTCTGAGTGGTTTTAACAAATTTACAGCTCATTGAAGTATACGTATAGTTGGGGGGGATTATGCCCGTTGGCAGCTCTCACCATGTGCCAGTAGCAAATTTTGGTGCTCTGGCACTTTGAGTGAGGAGAACCTTCTGCAGATTCTTTTCAGTAAAGACTGACTTCCTAAACAATCATTACCCACAGGCTCCATCTTCTCAGTATTCACTCCTTTTCCCAGATCACTTATGAGCATGTTGAAAAACACAGATCCTCAGGGAAATCCCTTGATAACCTCTTCCCATTATGAAAATTATTTCTTTCTTCTTACCCTTTGTTTCCCATTGGTAACTCTTCATGCAGAGGTGCCCTTCCCCTTTGCACCACTTCTGTTCCAATCCCAAAAAAGCCTTGGGTGAAGGCTTTTCCAAAAGCCAATGAAAAACACAGCCTGTGCCAGGGACCAGGTCACCCCGTCAGAGTGGTCACCTTCACTTTGAAGGAACTTGACTGGCTATAAGGCAAGACCGCCCACCACCAAAACCAGGTTGTTTTGGCCCCAGCATATCATTAGTTTGTTAATTATGGTGTTTATTATAATCTCTACCAGTGTGCCCAACACAAAAGGCAGATGTCCCAGTGTGTAAGTTCCCTGGGCCACCTCCTGAGTCCTTTAAAAATCTGCCCTTAAGGATTCAGCCATTCCTTAAGGGCAAATTTGCCATTCCTTAAGCTGGGAGGCAGATTTGAACCGCCGGTGCCACAGCCCAGGAGCAGCCTGGCCATTCCCTGCCTGAGCTTCATCTGTCCTGCGGGGCCAGCCAGTGTGCAGCCCGTGAATTTATTGATCTGCTTAAAACCTTTCCGTGGCCTCAATATCTAATCTGTTTCGGAGAGCAGAGTGTTACAGGGCAAAATTCATTAACGGGTTGTAAAGCTCATCAAGATCTTTCATGAGCAAATCCCATCATGTTTTAATATATTTTTTTAAATGTCACGAGTAAGTTCTCATTACTCACTGAAGAGCTGAAGCAAACAGCGCTTGCCAGACCCAAATATTGGAACAGGCAAAGGCTGCGACTCTCTTCATTTACCACTTTTAGGGCGCTTTCATTGCAGCTTAAACTCCCTGCCTTGATCCTGCTCCTCCCAACCAGAAGCCACCCTCCTAGCTCTCCCAAACATGAGCTCAGGGATCCCCATGGACCCCTGGCCCTGGGCTTTTCAGAAGATGCCTGCTGGCTCCTTGGGGCTCTGAGAGCTGCTGGTCCTGCACACTGTTAGTATTGAAGAAAAGCAAAGGATGGATGAACACAGTCTCGAGGTGCTGGATCTCACCAACACGGGAAACCTTCCTAACCCCCTTCGCCTCTGACCCACCATGGTGTTTTGTCCCCCTCCAATGGTGCTTGTACATTACTGCACACTTGCTAGTGGGTTTGGCAGATGGGTCCTGGGCTACTGGGACCAAACCCATGTGCACTTCTCTACAAGTGGCCCAAGTGGCATTTTTCCCCATGACCAGAGATGTGCTCTGGGTCTCTGTAAGAACTGCATAATAAACTTGCATTTCCCCTTGTTTTTCCCGCCAGGATGTCCAGAGGAGACATGGCCAAACCCCTCTTGGACCACCGGAGCATGGAAGGTGACCGCAGCATCACGCCTGCGGCCGGCCGCACCATCGGGGTGCTGGGGAGCGGGGACTTCGCGCGGTCATTGGCCATCCGCCTGGTGTGCTCCGGGTTCAAGGTGGTGATCGGCAGCCGCAACCCGAAGCGCAAAGCCGGCCTCTTCCCTTCTGCAGCAGAAGTCACCTTCCAGGCTGACGCGGTGAAGAAGACAGACATCATTTTTGTGGCGGTTTTCAGAGAACATTATTCCACCCTCTGTGACCTGGCTGATGTGCTGGTGGGCAAGATCCTGGTGGATGTTAGTAACAACACCGAGATCAACCATCACAAAGAATCCAACGCTGAGTACTTGGCTTCCCTGTTCCCAGCCTGCACCGTGGTCAAGGGGTTTAACGTGATTTCTGCGTGGACGCTGCAGTCAGGTGCCAGGGATGGAAACAAGCAGGTATTGTTTTCTTCTGACAAGGGCCAAATCCCTCCTGTTTCAGCAGCTGAGGTCCAGCAGTATCAGCAAATGGCCTTCGGCTCCAGGAGGGGTCTGAGTGCTGGCTGTGACATCCAGAGACCACCCATAGCTTCTGCGTTTCTTTGCTCAGAAATGAATGAAGTACCCCCACTTACTTCATGCTGTGTAGTCTTTGGAGCCTCTGCCTAAATGAAAAGTATTATTTAATTGTCTATTTATCTAAACATCGCCAATAACAGAAACTGGTGGTGCACACAGGAAAGGAAACCTGCCCAGGAGAGAAGTCTTTGGCAGCCATGGTAGATCCCCACCAGCAAACCTGCCAGGAAGCATGATGCTCAGTGGAATAACGTAGGCTTCCTCTAGCACAGCATCCCTCTCGACGCACTTGTTCCCAGCAGCCTGATCTCTCTTTGCCCTCTGTGTATCTTTCTGTTCATTGCAGGTTCCCATTTGCTCAAATAACCAAGAAGCCAAGCGCACTGTAGCAGAAATTGCTCAAGTCATGGGATTCACCCCTGTGGACATGGGCTGCATGTCATCAGCCTGTGAGATCGAGAACATTCCCCTGCGACTCTTGCCAGCCTGGAAAATCCCCATCTTTTTGGCTCTGGGGCTCTTTCTTTGCTTCTTCACATACAACCTGATCCGGCAGGTCATCCACCCTTACATCAGGGAGCAGAAGAACAAGTTGTACAAGATCCCCATCGAGGTGGTCAACACAACGCTGCCTTGCGTGGCCTACGTCATGCTGTCCCTCGTCTACCTGCCCGGCGTGCTGGCAGCCTGCTTGCAGCTCTACTACGGCACCAAATACAGGCGCTTTCCTGACTGGCTCGACCAGTGGCTCCAGCACCGAAAGCAGATCGGTCTCCTCAGCTTCTTCTGCGCGGCTTTGCATGCTGTCTACAGCTTCTGCCTGCCCATGCGCCGCTCCCACCGCTACCAGCTAATCGAGACAGCCGTCAAGCAGGTAATGTGGGCTCTCTTCAGGTCAGCTCCTGTAGTAATCTACACACATCCAGGTGTTGGGTAGCAGGCTTATTGGCCTTTGTATTCCCTTTCCAAAGAATGTGTGGGACAACGGGAATAAGCTGTTATCTGTTTGAGCACTTCTCCCGCGAGGCAGTGGCAAGTGCCCATCTGCACCTCGGACCATCCATCTTAGCAGGGTGTTGCCCATGCACTTACAGCCAGGGCCAGGATCAGACTCCCCCACACCATTGCTCCCCAAAAGCACAGACAAGCCTTCGAAACCAGCCTTGCCTGGCACCTGGTGTGCCTGAGGCTAGGGCAGAGACAGGAAAAATGCTAGGAGGGGAGAAATCCCTCCTAGTTGAGTTCCCCTCAACTTTTCTCCCTAGATTTTGGGAGATCCCCGTTTGCTTGCACTGACGTTCACAGTAGGTGCCTGCTGGAGTGACCAAGTCATAACCCAGAGGGTTTGTGTTGTAGAAGGTGTGTCCTCACCGCAGTGTGCCTCCAGCAGTTTAACAAAATGCTGGTGAAGAGCTGGTCGTAATCTAAGAGAACGAGGAAATGGAAAAGGACTTTATTGCCTTATTGAGACTCTCGGCAGCCATTATCCAGTGTGAGATTGCTGCCCTCGGGCAATTCAGCCAGCTCTGTAACTCGGCAGTGCCACGGGAAAATGTGATTCTGCCCTTCTCCTGCCTGTGGCTTCTTGCTGCTCCACCCTGCTCCCTCCTGGGACGGCGCAAGCTTCGTGCAGCGGAGTGGGGAGCCTGATCAAGGCATTGCCCCATAACCAGTCTGCTCGCTGTGCTGGGGTATTTGCCCGAGTGTTTCCAAATGCTCGTCCCAAGGGAGGGAAGGGGCCATGGGGGCAGCAGGGAGCAGGACGGCTGGTTTCAGCAGCAGTGCTTGTTCAAAGCATCCATCAAGCATCTCCAGCCTCTCCACTCCAGCCTTGAGCAGCTCCTTCTAGATGGCCACAGTCGAACATTAATCTCAGGCAAGCATCCTGTGTTCATTTCCCCTCTACCTCCTGTTTTCTAGCAACATCTTTGTTTAGTAAATTAAACCCATTTAATGGGCTAAAGAGGACGGTTCTAAATGTTCCTCTTTGCCATGCAGCATAAAACCCATCTTCCCTTCCATTAGGATGAACAATTTCCCCCCTAAATGCACTTAAAACAAAGGTTATTAGGAGACTACTGCATATTCAAGCATCTATATTTGTTTTCATGGCTTTACACTGACTTCTCATTCCAATTATCTTTCCAAATGCGACTTTGGGGCTTGCTGCTGTGGTTACAGGCTGTGGGAGCTAAGAGCATTCAGCGGTTCTTCCCAGCAGGCTCCAAATCTGGTCTAGTTTGGCCAAAAAGCGGTGGGATAAATGAGCATTTCCAGACCTCCCAAATAGGCAAGTAGTGCTGGAGGTGTGACCAGGACCCAGTGTTCATCCAGGAAACCTCCTTCCAAAACCAAAATGAATACACATAAAATTCAGTTCCTCTATTTCTAAGCGCTCCGTTTTAACAAACCTTCATTGTCATGCCAGGCTATGGAGAAGAAGATGAATATCTGGGTAGAGGAGGAAGTCTGGAGGATGGAGATTTATATCTCCGTTGGAATAATTGCCCTGGGCTTGCTGTCGTTACTTGCCATCACTTCACTTCCATCCATCGCAAACTCTCTCAACTGGCGGGAATTCAGTTTCGTTCAGGTAAAGTTGACATTTGCCGATGCCAGGGAGTGATTTTGCAGTCACAGCCGTGGATCCCCCCGCCTGGGAGGTGACACAAGGGCAGCGGGATGTGCTGTGTTCCAGGGGCTGCTCTCGTGCAGGGCTCGCCCCGTCTGCCGAGGGTGCCGCTGTCTCGTGGGGAAGGAAGAATGTAATGTGTCAGGGCATCCACGTGAGGATTAGCAGCAGGCTCTGCAGGAGGGACTCTAATGTCTTGGCTGAAGTTCTTTCTCACCCTGCATTTAGCAGCATTAGAGATCCTGAGGAAAAAACAGTCTGGGCCTTGCCTGCGTGACACCCCCCTGCAGAACCCCTTCCCCTTGCTCCGTACCCGGGAGCAGAGCTGCCGTTCACAGCTAAAAACCTCCTGAAGTCACGCAAGGCAGAAAGCCTCAGGGTCATTTGGAGAGGGGGCAGGATTGTCTGGAGCTGCTGCGGAGGGGAGACAGCTGGATGGGGGATGCAGATCTGCCCTCCCATTTCAGGGAGAGTGAGCTTCTGAAAAGTTAACAGTTAGGAAAGCACCTGGGAGGACAGCACAGGGAAAGGTCAGGTTTGGCAGAGCTTGCTTGTACCCAAATATTGAATAGACAGGTTCAAAAATCCCTAGACTGCTCTATAAAAATGCCAGAGCTCAAGAAGCACAGAGAACTGGGTGGGATTTCAATGAAAAGTCCATGTCTGATTCTAAAAAGTTAATTAGGAGTGTAATTTTTCTTTCTCCAAAGTCACTCAGTGGTTTAGGAGCCTTCTTTCCCCTTGCAGGGATGTCCAGGCTCCCAAGGGCCAAATTCCCATAGGGACCTGAATCCACGATGTGGGACATTCACAAACCCCAGGCTCGGGGGCTGCAGCGCTCTCAGGGATGCGCTTGGAGCCAGGCGTAGGGCTGACTAATGGGGACAGCAGGGAATGAACCTTCAAGTGTTCCCTGCACATTAGAGCTCAGATTGAGGCCAAACTCCCCAAATTCCACTCACCATCTCAGTGTCGTATCCCATGGCCTTGAAACCCCTTGTTACTTGTGTTTCCTACATCGCTACTGCATGGCATGCACTGAGTTTCAAGTCCTGCTGCTGTGCCCCATGTGGCACCCTGACAAGCATGACCCCCCCATGGGTCCCTGTGTCCCCCCGCATCCCTCCTGCAGAGCCTCCCCCGCGTGTCACATCTAGCCCTTCAAAAGGGGAGGGCAAGGTTTGGGGACACGGAGGTGAATATTTATCATCCAGCCTCTCCTGTTGGAGCTCTTCGGCAGCATATAAATAATTCAATAGTCATTAGAGCAGGAGTTTGAAGTCTGCTCCCCCACAAGTGCCCCCATCACCAAGCAAGCAAGTCAGTTGGCTTTTTTTTTTTTTTTCCTCTCTGGCTGTGGGCTAGCGAGTAATTATTTACACTGAGTAGAAGAGCTTCTCCAGGAGAGCTTGACCCCAGGAGATCGTCCCTCGGGGAGGAGAGAGACCTGGCTTTAAACCTCTCCTTCGGATCGGACAGCAGGAGCATATTAATTCTCACCACTGCGTCTCAGGGGAGGGCTGCAGCCACTGGGACATAGGATAAATCGATCCTGGCGTAGGCATCTCACACCAGGAATCCCAAATGAAGGGAGGTCTCTCCTCGCAGCCTGGGAGGAGGCTTTGAAATCCCCTGCATCTCCCTTTGGCTCCGCGGGCAGCCCGGCAGCTCTCTTGGAGGGTGCCAGCGGTGCGTCACGGAATAGACACGTGGTCACGGCAGGCAGCACTGCCGTCTCCTACCAGTGTACAGAACACGACTGGCGCGTCTGCCCTTCGGGACCCCTTCCCGCATCTTTCTAGGGGTATGTCAGCACTGGAACCAGACCAATACGTGATGCTCGGCTCCAAAATAGCTCTTGGCTGCCCCACATGGGAACCAGCTGGCTTAGTCCATGGAAAGATACTCACACCTATTTCTGTCCGCGTGGGATAAAGCATGACAGTGTGATATGATGTTAGCTTCTTAGCTTCCTTTTTTTTTTTAATGAGGCCTCTTACAAATGATTCACTCTTCAGTAAGTTGGTGGTGCTTTTCTTGAGGAAAGAGGCTCCAGAGGCTAACATTCACACGCCACAATGTGATCCTCCCTGAATTAATGCACACTGGCACAATGTAAATACAAGGGGTGAGGCGCACGGCTGCTTTCTCAAATATTTGGGATGTCTAGCACTTGGCCCTTTTACAGCGAAGCAGAGGCATCGCGGCTTCCCGTGCCTGGGAAAAGTGAAAGACAGGGAAAATGGGGAGCGCAGCTACCCCAGCCAGATGTCTCCCAGAAAACGCAGGAATTCGTTGCCGTCTCAGTTGAACTGGCTAGTGTGTTTGAGAGACACTCTACCAAAAGCCACATTTGAGAGAGGGTTGGGGCTTGTTACAAATCCAGGAGCCACTTCAGTCCCCTCCTTAGCCGGAGCTTCCCAATCTGACATTTTCCAGCAGCAGTGCGTGCATGTGTATCAGTGTCACGGGATACTGCCACGCTCTTAAAATACAGATCTGTTGCCTGACGGGCCAAAAATCCCATTTGTATTGTTGCTAAGGTTTTAGAAAAAGAAATGGGCAATTTTTATAGTAGTTCCTGCACACATACAAATTTCAATTAAATATAGGTAAACTGGCTACACAGTTCCCCTACCATGTCCAGTTCTGATTAACAGAAAACGTACAGAATCTAGGCACTGGATAGCAGGAATGATTCATGTGTAATTCAACTTATAGGAGACATTTTTAATGTTACCTGGTGATTTACAAATCAACTCTAGTTGGCTGAGAAGTAAAAATGTGTATGATTGCCTTTACCTTCCCACCCTGAGAAGTCCTGCTGGAATCTGAAGGTTGACTCGACCTGGTTTCTTTCTTCGCTCATGTATCGCAAGATCCGAAGAATCTGTCATCAGACCTTTTCTAACCCCGCTGTCAAAGAAGTGAGAGCCAGAGCCGCTTTCACAGAGCTAATGACTTCATGGGACTGACGGCAGCAGAAGTCAGGAACGTATTTGGGTCAGGAAGGGGCTGTTTGCTTTGGATGCTGCCCAGACATTGCTAAATAAGCCACACGCGACTGAATCACCTTCGCTGATGCATTACAGGGAGCCTCGCAGACACCAAGGCAATGGGGGGATACAAGAGTTAATACAGAGCAGAAAATAGATGCAAAACCTGCATTAGGAACTTCATGCAGGCATCTTTCTGAAGGCTTTAATACTTCACATGGGTGGTGGTCCCATATCCCCCATGCTGTGATGGTGAAAAAAAAAACCCCTGCCACTGTTTAAAACAAACAAAAAAAAAAAACCAAAAACCTTCATAGCCAGAAACTGCATTGAGAGGATAAATGGGAACAGACCTTCAAAACTCGGTGCTGTGTGAGGGCTGAGCACGTTGGCAAATGGGCCCCTGTGGGGTGCTCAGCTGGCTCTGCATTGTACTGTACTGAGGATGTATTGAGCTGTATATCCTCAGCTAAGCTGCCATCAGCAAAACTTTTGTCTTTCATGCACTTAGAGATCAACCTCTGCCTGGCTGACAGCTTGTCTGGTGGGTGCAGCCATGGGGCCCTGCTGACCGCAGGTCCTTCAGCCAGCCGATGGCATTGGGACTGCGCCCGGGCACCCCCTGCCCAGCCCCAGCACCCAGGCTCTCACCAGACAGCCCTGCGTTTGTGTTAGGAGCGGATCAGCCCATTGCTGCGCTCCGAGGAGCTGCCAGTGCTGTTTCCAGCCACCAGCAGCTTATCCATGCGTTTTTCTGCCAATTAGCTTTTTTGTTTCATGTGCCTTGACAAGATCAGAGTTGGGGGATGACAGATAAGCTATGGGTCAGGTCCTCATGTTAGGTTCAACTGCAATCACAGTGTATTCCAGTGAACTCCTCCTTAATTTTCCAAGTAAAACCAATCTGCATCCTGTTGGGTTTGCTGCTGGTTACCACTTTGGCTTAGGAATCTAATGTGGCTTCTGGTAAGAAGAGTGGCTGTCCCTGGAAGAAAGGAATGGTGCAGTGATACACGCTGGACTGAAGATCAGTTCACAGGTCTGCTCCTGACTCCTGGCACGACCTTAAGAAATGTTCAGCTGTAACACAGAGAGAAGAGTTCCCTAACTTGGCAGGGTGTCCTACGGGTGAAATCTTGGCAGGACTCAGTGACACCCACATGAGTGCCTGATAGGTGCTGTAAAAGTGAAGTGCCCAGCTCTGGTAGCACGTTTTAGAGCTCTCCTTCCCTTCCCTGCCCTGTCCTCTCAGCTGCCTAAATGACTAGCTCTCTAAGTTAGAGGATCTTTGGTCTAGTTTGTTGGTAACAACCTTTTAAAAAGTTGACTGGGCTTTTAAATAATTTCCCAGAAATCAAAACTAGGAAGGGATGCTTTGAATTGAGTCGTTTTCCAGCTGAGATTACTTTTTCAAGAGAAAATTGTGAGAGCTCTTCCTCCTGTCTTGCCCTGGTCCCCTATTTCCCTGCTGTGTCCTCTTTCCCAGACATACCTTCAGGAAGACTGCTTCTTGCTGATCCCTGACTAGCTGCACCATATCTTGACTTGTAAAGGCTTCCTTCTCTGAGTTAGGGACATCAGCAGCAAAATTTTCCCTGTGTAGGCATCTTGAAATGTGGTTGTTATTGCAAGCTTAGACCAAGCATTCAAAGTAGGGCAGCAGAGCAATATGCTACACCCGTACTTTTCTTTGAAAATACAGCAGCAAAGGCTTGTACTGGAGATGCTTTCAGGAGTGAGAGCCCGGCCCCTGCTGAGTGCCAGCAGGCAGCGGGAGCTGGCAAGCTCGGAAGCCACCACCTCCGATGCAGGCAGGAAACCACCCATGAGGGGAGCACAGTTTAAAACCCCTCCTGAGAGCAACCCTCAGAGGGAGCAGAAAATACGCATGCAAAGTGCTTGGGAGCCATGATCTCAGCTGAAAATGGGGCAAGTGCTTGCCTGCAGAGCGGGGACTGGGTCCTTGCTGCCTCCCCAAGTGGATAAAGGGCTCTTGACTCCCATTTCAAGGACTTAGTCCATCACAGCCTGACAGTCTGGCTCACGAACGAACACAGATCTCTAGGACAGAGAAGGAAACCCTTCAGGGCTGTTGCTTACCTCAGACCAGAGCATTTCTGTCTCCGCAATCTTATTTTCCTGTAGATGACAGCAGTTACCTGAATGTGTCTTTGCTCTGTGCCAGGCTGCAGCCTCACTGACTTCTGACAGTGCCAACTGCTGGTCCAGAGCCACGATGCTGATGCTTCACCCCGCTGGTCAGCAGCCGCTCACCAGCCATGAACCAGCACGCAGCGGAGCCGGCAGCTGCGGCTCGGGAGGAGAATTTCTGACCTGCCTGTGGTTACGTGCTTGGCAGGGGCTGGGGGCTGCTTCGCGTGGAGGCAAGAGCCCACCCCTCAGCCGAGTTGGCAGCATCTTCCAGGAAACTCCTGCTGAGTTTCTAATATCACACTTAACCTCTGATTAGAAAAAGAAAAATGCAGTCTGGCATGCGACCCGAAAGAGGTTTCCAGTCGCGTTTTATTCTGTCCAAGAAACACAGGAATACTCATTGATTTCTCTGTGCCGTGTACGCTTACAGAATAGAGTTTAAAAATACAGGAAAACAGACAGGCACGAGGTCCTCTACTAACTAGCATGTGTTTCTCTTCCTTCTAGTCCACCCTTGGATTTATTGCCTTGGTAATCAGCACTCTGCACACACTCACGTACGGATGGTCGAGAGCCTTCGATGAGAACCAGTACAAATTCTACCTGCCTCCGACCTACACCCTCACGCTGCTCGTCCCATGTACTGTGATCCTAGCAAAAGTCATCTTCAACTTGCCCTGCATCCGGCACAGACTTCTGCGAATCAGGAGAGGCTGGGAGAAGGGGAGATACGTGAAGTTTGTCCTGCCCAGTGCAACGGGGGAATATTCAAGCGGGGAGACGTCTAGCAATGTCTAACAGACCCCGGTTGTGACAGAGGATTTCAAAGCACTATCAGCATTTCTATAAAGGTGTTTCTTTTTCTTAAATATGTGTATGTTTTGGTATAATTGTATTGTGGGTAAATAATAAAATTTGGTGACTTTAGAAAATGGATGACCATGAAACTAGTTTAGATAGTAGTAGTTAAATTATATGCCGATTTTCTAGGACAATTATTGCCTTAAAAATGACCATGAAAGCCCAGCTAGTAGCACTCATATTCATGGGAAACTGATGTACTCTGTTAGTCAGATCAGTCACTTGAGGTACTGGCTGGCAGCTCCTCAGACCAGTGTTTCTCGGTTGCTTCCCTAGCTGCTCTCAAAAATTTCAATGCCTTTTTTTTTTTTTTTTTAATATGAAGTAGCACAGATTTTTCTGGGTTTTATGACAGCAAAGATATCCTGCCTCTTGAGTGTCTGGATCAATCAAGGCAGTGAGGTTTAGAAAGATGAATCGTCTCTGGTTTTGGTCTCCTCAGTGAACAGCATGGACAAGTAAGAACAGCAGTATCCATGTTATGTAGCATCTGCAGATTTTAGTAAAAGCATCCAACCTGACAGCAAGTCCCAGTATCCATGTTCTCTCAGATACAGGCAGCACTTCTGGTCCTGTAAGCTGTGCCTGGTGCATGTTTATAAGCTACAGAAATGAAGCACCTTTTCCAGCAGTATAAAAGCATTTTAAGAGAGAGATGTCCCTAACATCACACATCTGGGCTGCACTGCTCTCTCCGAGATGACAACTGCTGCTGCTGCATGTTCTCTGTTTTACTAAGCTGAAGTTTTAGGCAGTATTTGGTGGAAATAGAGCGAAGATAATTATCAGAAAGACCTGCTGCTTCACAAAAATTACATGGCGAAAACCAAGGCCTTCCAGCTGGCCTTACATGAAATAATAGGGTGAAGCTTTTAGAAGTCATTGTAACCTGAACATGCCCATTTACGGAGATAAAAGAGCAGCTCTAAACCCATTAGTTTCAGTAGCAATGATAAGATCTTCAAATGGTCTTGCAAAGGGATCAGTGAGTCTTGACCACAACGGGAAAGTACAGCAGTTGTACATGTTGAGCACAGTCCTTCATTGCCTTGCACCTTAGAAAGTCACGTCTAGATCACAAAGCAGGTCTCAAATGCTCTTCAGACTTCACACCCACTTTGGACAGGGTACAGGGCAATGAAGAATTCTGTCCTAATTTCATTTTCCACCTGTCACTTCCTATCCCTTCAAGTTCTTGCTCTTTATCAGAATAATTCTTTAGGTTTTGGACATCCAAATCACCAAACAGAGAATGGACAGCCATTCACAAAAGCTCATTTAAAAGCAAGCAATCGAGATGACACAAGAAGACTACCTCAGCAAGGTCAGATACGAGGACATGGCTGGAATAGCCTCATTTTCCTACAGTTAAGTAAAAGAGACTCCGTGTTCAGTATTGCTTTGAAAAACGACAGCTGAGGTATGGTTTGTGGGATAAGAAAGTACTTGTTTTTAGACCGGTTAATATAAATGGTGGGGTTGGGGGGAGAAATGATCAACTTTGGGGCACATAAGCCCTTCTACAAGCCAACATTGCTTCTGTAACCTGACTGATTTCTACAGGGACAGAGGATCTTAAGAATTCCCTGTTTAGCTCAGATAACCAGAGTGAGTAATATTCTCCAAGTGATGATACTGAGGGATTTCAGTTCTTGCCTAAGGCTTACAGTAAAGTCTCCAAATGCCACTTCTTTTCACTGAATAGAAAGAAATGAGGGAATGCCCAGGTTTCAGAATCAGCTGGGTTTCTTATTTATTTATTTAGGCAACACAAGGAAGGTACCATTCTTTCCCACTGTCCCCTTCAGAAAGCTGTAGTTATTCAGGTTTCCCCATCCACCTCCACAACCAAACTCAGATCAGCCCCTGATCAAATCACTTACAAAGCAGATTGATTACCTGGCACTATTTATTTGTGTTTGAGTGGTGGGTTAAGTTTCTGCATGGATTTGAGACAGCTTCACCTGAGTATAATCCCACCCACTCCAGTTTAACTCGTCCTTGAGGGAAAACTGGATTCAGCAAGCTTGTTCTAGTCTTCTCTTCCATTCATCATCAAAGTCAACATAAAAGCCTCAGTTTACACTGGTTATAACAGTGTATTCCAATGCCTCTTTTTCCCACCTAAGTTTCTTTTCACATCTGTAGGTCAGGCAAGACTACTGCTTGGTAGCAAAAAAAAAAAATATTAGAAAAAGATTAGGAGGCAGGTAAAGAACATTACACAGGCTTGCAGGCTTTGTCTTCAAGGGGAAAGGTGTGGGTTTATTGTGAGTCATTGCAAGGTTACAGACTCACCTTTCTGCCCAGCTGAAGTAAGGTTTACACCTTTGCTTTGTCTACATGACCTTCACGCCCACGCACCCTTTCCCACTGATGGCAAAGGGACAGTTTTCACGAGCAGAAGCAGAGACAGGCACCCAGACCTACCCAAGGAGCTGACTCCATTAGTGAGTCACCACGTGCTTTTCAGACGGACCCAAGCCCACATGGACAGATGAGCCAGTTCAAAATCCCCACAGCTACCACAGCTCCACAGCATCCAAAAAAAAGGGTGGTCAAGAATTTCCAGGTAGTGCCTGTGCCAACACACTGTCCAACCAGTCACCATCCCTTTGAAAGGCTGAAACCAGTTCCTGTAAATGAGAACAGCATTTCAAATGGTGCCCTCTGTAGGCGTCTGGTCCTCACAACCTTGGACACAACAGTTCGAGTAATTTCTTCTGATTCTGGAACTCTGAAAAGTAGTTTGAGGATTTTTTCAATTTATCTTTTCCCTACACATTTTTTTTTATGTGGATAGGGGGTTTAGTGAGGTTAGCTTAAAATGTACCAATTAACTGGTTTTGTACTTGGAGTTTCTCTCTGTATATATGTATACACACACACATATATATTACTGCAGAATATATAGCTGGAATGTAAATTCTTTATATTTTTATTTTCTGTATTGCCTACTATGTGCCTCTGGGATATGTAAGAACCAACTGAAAAGCTGTAAGAGTGAGGCCAGTTTTAATCACTGGCATCTGTGGTTATATTAAAGACATTCTGAACAGTTCTACGTAATTGTATCAGAACTCGTTTGGGTCTTTTTTCCCTCCTTCCCCTGAACAATACCATTACTTTCATGGCAGTAGTAGAGAGTAATATAATTATCCAGAACTTAACCACTAGGAAATAAAACCTACTACAGCCACCAGCTGTTTAGAGTCTCGTTATCAAGGTAATAAGTGAAAATGATCACTGTTGTGACCCAGTGCATCGGAGCCTCTGTTACGGAGTTCCCGTGCACGCGGGAGGGCGCGAGTGCGTACAGACATGCATTTCATTACAAAACGCTGGTGATACGACACAGCAGTTGTAACACAGGATCAGACAAGCTTAATTCACGAGACAAAAAGTGCTGTTGATACGGAGCTCAAGGAAGACGGCATTCCAGGGTTTATGGGGCTGGAAAGAAAAAGGGAGTTTTAATACTACCAATTTGTTCTCCATTTCTTAAGTCTTCTCCGGAGAAGTGGCATGCCAGATCAACCAACTTCTGGACCTGCAGTGTTGCATTTTAATAAGCTAATTTGTAAGTTGATTTTAATGAGTTCATTTAAATTCCTGTGCTGAAGATTAACCTCTGAAGGTACAGTTCTCCCACTCCTTCTGTTTTATAGTATGAGGCTTTTAACAGTGCAATTGGGTTCTTGCTCTTCAGGGATTTACTTAGAAAGTGATGTATCACACTACAATTAAATTTTTACAGGGATGCACTTGCTTCAGCACCTCTATGCAATATATTTCCTCCAGTCTCTCCAAGATGGCCAGTACAGCTGTATGACCTGCTACAATCAGCCACAAAAGTCTAGTGTTATCCTTGAGCTCAAAATTTCACACACAAAGCTAGTGGGATCTGCGGACGGTGCCTCAGGTTTGAAGAAGATTTGTTACACTAGGACAGTTTTCTTTTATCTTTTTATTGTGCCTTAATAAGCAGCATCAGTTTTGCAGAATTTCTGCACAAGGTTTTTTAGCGCAAGTCAGAACCACGCTTATTTTAAAGTTGAGCATGCAATACACGGCAGGAAGATACCATCTATGATTAGAGACAGTTCTCGTTAGCAGAGCGTGTGCAGGACTTCCATCATCAAAGACTGAAAATAACTGTTGTGTGTGGCCAGTCAGGAAGATCACATATTACAAGCCACAGTATTGCAGGAACCTTTCAAAGACTTAAAGTGGCACTACTGCAGTCCTCCTAGAGAGATAATCTGCTCTAGATTTAGAAACCTCAGCACTGGAGGATCCACTACAGCTGGTGTTCTCCTGGTTAGTTACTCTCCTTACCTGTTTCCCATACCTGATCTGCAATTAGGTAGCCTCAGCTGCTGCTCCAGCATGCCAGCCTGCCAGCTTAAAGAGATATCTATCATCAGGTGTCCGCATTTCAGTAGCAGTTTTATTCAGCACTCTAGAAAACAAAGTTACTGTGCAGGATTCAAGTCTGTTCTCTGCAAAACCAGGTTTATTTGATTTGGGAGGGATGGGGCAGTGGAACAGGGTGAAGAAATTGCCATGATACTAACTGCTATGATCCGAGGCTTTCATTTCTAGACTGCTGCTTTGGTTCTAAAACTAACTGATGTCCTCCAGTTGGACGGACACAAATACATGCATAAAGCCAAAGGTGTGACCTTAAAGTAGTGTGACAGACAGATACCACACCTTCCATTTTAAAAATCTCAGTTCACTGAAGAAAAGGGGCTTCCCAAACTGGCCTTAAAGAATACGTTCCCTGGGCTTCAGGTTAGAAAGCAGAATTAAACCTTCTCAAGATGTGAAATGAGAACAGATAACAATAGTTCTTACAGTGATTGCTGACATTCCTGGTACACAACACTAAGTCACTTGCCAGAGATCAGAAATGGAAATACAAAGGTAAGTTCTTATATCAATCTGTCATACCGAGCTCCTGAATGTATTCACTACCAACTGAATCTCACACTCTTCTGGCTAGCTGCTCTCCACTGCAAAGGAGAGAATCTATTCCTATCAGACAGACGATGCTAGCAAACAAAATTTACAATCCATATCTCATCAAAAATACCCTATCTACAGGAAGATGACAGCTCTCTCCCCCACTGCATCACCAGCCCAAACACCCACCTTGGCTCTCAGCTATCTACCAGGCATGCCATGCTTCAAGATAAGGTCCTGGTCCCCAGCAAAGCAGAACTGGGTGCTGTGCAGAACAAAGAGAACGGAGAATAACACCTCCTAACAAGCTGCACCACTATGCTGGCTGCACCCATGCGCACAGTAGTCTCCCCCTGCAGACAGCACAAGACTTCACAGCTGCAATCTCCCATGCATCACCTCTGGATTGTGAATGGTTACTGAGAGCTATAGCAATAGTTTGGAATCAGTAAGCAGTTCTCATACACAGCAAGCTGTGGTAAGCTCCTAGCGTGACACCAGTGCTACGAGG
This sequence comes from Chlamydotis macqueenii, assembly GCF_036417535.1. Taxonomy (NCBI): domain Eukaryota; kingdom Metazoa; phylum Chordata; class Aves; order Otidiformes; family Otididae; genus Chlamydotis; species Chlamydotis macqueenii. The sequence continues at coordinate 10,312,513 of NC_141561.1, forward strand.
CTAGAAGAAAGGAACTAAAGCAGCAACCCAAAACAGAAGGAAGGAAGAATTTTGGTCACCTAGGCTCTACCTGTCACTTAACTTCCTTCTCTTTGATAGTGTCCCTGGCATCTGCAAGCTGCTGCTAGAAAAGTGATAGGAATCTCAGCAGAAATCTCCATTGCACCTTGTCCTTGTCCAACAATTCAAATTTACCCTTTTAACCAGGCAGCATCGATGCACACTTCAATCACTGACAGCATAAAGCTGTGCACAGTGCTTGGGTTTCGGCTCTGCAACTCATATCCCATCTCAGCTCATCGCAGCTCAGAAAGCATGGCCCAGGGAACGCAGGGCCAGGTTCTCCTCAGCCCTTGCACTACATGGAAGAAATAGTAGGAGCTTAGGGTCAGAAGCATGGAGGATACATTTGTTGCATGTTTAAGCTGTATTGCTGAAGATGTTTTGCTCTGCTTTGTGTGTGTGTCTGTTCTGGGTGGCTTTCCTTGTGTTTAAAAAAAAAAAAAAAGGCATACTTAAAGCCTACCTTACAAAACCTCAGCAAATTAACATTGATCTTTTCCAGACAATTCTTCAAATTAATGTTCTGCAAATGCCTCCTCACAGCATGCAAAGGTTTAGATACGCTGGAACCGGCTCCGCAAAGGATGCTCTCTAACAAGAGGACTTTAAGCGCTGATACCAGTTCAATTTGCCACTTCTTGATTTTAATATAAAAAGAAATACTCTCTGCAAGGAAGGATTCAGCTTTCATCACCAGAACTTTAGTACAGACTTTGCAGGCTAAACCAATTCACAGATAAGCACTTTTTATAAACATTACATATTTATTGGCTTACATAGGTTCTGGAGAATGAAAGAACAGGCTGTGCTGACATCTGGTGGCTTTCTCTGCAGACAGTTTATGACAATAGGTTTTGGCTTTGCGCTGGACTTTTTTTTTTTTTTTTGCATTCCCATTGTAACTTCTCTCGTTTCCTACCAAGATACGAAGTATTATGATAAAAGCATTTCTGTTTCCACTGACCAGTGGACAGTGTTGTCCTATGCAAGTCCTCCTGTAAAGCAACAAAGCATCCTTTGTTGTGCACTATTACCAACAGTGTAGGAAAGGTCTCCTCTCTATTTCTCCAAATAATGTACATTCACTGCCACAGGAAACGCTGCTGTTGCATATCAGATGATGTGCAAATCTAACCATTAAAGCGCTGCAAATCAGCAGAGGTGGCAACAAGAAGAAAAGGGAAGTGGCTGGGAAAACATGCAAAGGAGTGTCTGTGTCTCTAACTCAACAAGAAAGGTAGTAGGAAAAAGTCAATATCCTGATAACATGAAAAGTAGCAAAGCTGTCTACTGGGCATTGTTGCTTGACACATTAATCGTTTGCAAATCTGTGCCAAGTGGTACTATGAAAAGGAAGTAATGCAGGGAGGATCGGGTGCCAACCAGCAAGCGGCGGAGCTCAGTCTAAACAATAAGCAAAAGTGTGCACTTGCCTTAAGCATTTGTAATGCCTCCAGCCGGCTGAAGCTCCTCTGAAGCCAGGATCATGCCAGTCATATGAGACAGAGAACAAACGAGTATCGCATGTTCTGTTTTCTCAGTCTTCTCTGAAAATCTCTGAAATCTCTGGACAGTCAGGATTTCTGCAGTTATTAGCTTGCAAGGACAGGACCCACGGATGTCCTGTCACGGCTGTGGTAACTCTTGGGCTGTTACTTGCAAGCTTGTTTTTAAGTAAAGAATCCGTCAGAGGATGTGCTGAATACTCCCAGGGAGTGAAAGAGAAACACCACAGCCTACAACTTATCTCCAGATCACCTCTAAGGCAGAATGTTTACATCAGATAAAGCAGTTCCCTAACTTTAAAGGTGGTGCATATCAGATCTTGATGACTTGTCAACACTTAACTCAGCTAGAGCCATGTCAGCAGTTTTCTTAGCTCTTGCTTCTTCAAGAGGCAACGTAACTACCGCTGGACAGAAAAATACACAAAAATTGTCATGTGCAAAAAGCATAACATGACAGAGCCAGAAAAAGCAAGATGCCTATTCCATCACTTTATGAGTTCAATTCCAAAAATGAGTAAAAATGCACCATTTTCATACCTTTAGTGGTATAAAAAGCAGCACTACTCCAGTATTTCTGTGCCAGGAGTGTTGCGCATTCAAGATTTTGTGTGTTTATTCAGTTACACTATTACTTCTTCTTCATGGTACCTCCTTCCCTAATTTCCCCTCTTCTCCTTCAGTAGCTATTCTTCCACACCTCCTAACCAAAACTCTAGTCTCTCTGAAGCGATTTTCTTTCTCCAGCACCCAAGCCCACACACTCCCCCTGGCTTGCAGTTTGCCTGCCTTTCCCTGCTACAGTGCAATAACCTTAGTAGCTGCATCTTATTTCAGCGTCCACTTTGGATGCTGTTCTTTTTGTTTAAAAAAAAAAAAGGCTAGTGAAAGGCTCCAAGGACAGTATACAGAAAGAAGAATCCTTATTAACCCCAGGATGTCTAAGAACACTAGCAAAGCTGTATGATTTACCCTACTGCACATTATGCAGAAGCTACATTTGATTAACAGTAAGTGTAAACCAGTGCAGTTCATTATCTCTGCCAGGTTAACAAATCATGGTGCCAACTTTGTAGGTGGTTTCCTTCAATAGAAAGAGAATTTCACAACAACATGGGCAAAGACGCCTCAGACTTTAGCAATTTATTACCCGGTGTTCACAGATTTCATTCAGTACTCAGTGATCCTGGGATCAAACCCACTTTGAGACGAGGCTTTACCACACCCCACTGAAAAATGCTGCAGCAGCATCTATCTTAACAAGTTCTCAGTTATTATCTATGGTTTTGTGGGGTTTATTTGAAAGAACCATTATTAAAGGTCCAATTTAAAAAAAAAAACACAGTAGAAAAACACTTCAAGAAGAATCCAGTTTAGAAGTATGGCCATTGAGAGCATTACAAAAGGCTCTACTGTGCTGCTGCAGAAAGGAGCCAACCAAGTGCCATTGCCAAACTGAGCTCACAAAGCAGTAGCTTAACTCTTCCTTTGGAAAGAGAAGCTAATCTGGAGTGCCAGACACATCATTCTGGAATATTTGCATGAAAACATTTACCATTTTCTTGTTGATGTAGAAGTGCTCTTTCACTGTGCCACACTCGATGTGGCACTGAAGGTTTGTAACTGTACTAGCCCAGAAAGGACAATTGTTACAATTTAGTGGCTCTTTCAAACATAAATGCCTTAGAGAAAAGGGATCACAGAAACAATCCAAATCTGTCTGAGAGGGCTGGAAGCCAAATTCAAATCCCCAGAGCAAGAGGAAGAGAATGACAATGTTTGCTCAGTCTGAGAGCCTGCGTGTGCTGACGGACATCATCTAGAAGCCTTGGTGGGACAGTCTGAGACATTGATCTCCCCAGTATGCCATTTACTTCTTACAAAGTTACAAACATGACAGACTGGGTAAGAAGGTAGCTGAGACACGGGCCCATGTTTGAGGAGCAGATGCCAGCAACAGAAAGGCGGCCTGGACAGAACAAGCAGAGAAGTGGTAAGTTCTCCCCACAAATTCATCAGAGCATGTATAAGAGCGCCTAAATCCTAAGAGAACACAGGTGACTTCAGTGACACAGGACTCCTCCTTACAAGATAAAGATACAATCATCACCCTTTTAATCATAGATGACAAAATGGTAGACTGCTGTCACATGAGAATAAAACTGCTGGAAGCAAAGCTGTTGGTGAGTAACACCAGCTACCGAAACCAGCCTAAACCAAAGAGTTGTCAGGAAGGATAAAGAAAATGAAGTGAGAACAATACATAGAGGTTTCTTTGGCCCTACATCTAAAGCAAAGGGAACCTATATTTAGATACTTTGGAAATCGCACATCTGCTTTCACTATCACACGTCAATTAAAAAAAAAATCATCAAAGCTCTCAGAAACAGTAAGCTTACTTCTCTGGAAAGTCTCTTGTGGAAATGGTGTTGTCAGCTCTCACCCAGAGCTGAGGGTAGATGTGTGGCTCTAAAGCAATTGCACATGAGGTCTCATTTAATTTAGCAGAGCCTATGCGCAGAAAGTCTGCTAAGGCAGAGAGCCAGCATCACTTCTGCTTCAGTGAAGAGAGGTTTAAAGGCACCGTATCCCGTCCTGGTACCCCCTAAAAAGTAGTTTCATAAGCAGTATCTAGCTAAAGGTACTTCATTGAATGCATGATTATTTTTTCTTATTCTTGATTTGGTTAATGTAGTAGGACAGCCTGGAATTACTAAGAACTAACATAGTCACAGAGTATTTGGCTCTTGGAAAGCAGGAAAGAATAAATACCAGTCTTGAAGACATGTGGCTCACAGAGTGGGGCTCTCTTCGCAAAAATGCAATAATTCAGGTCTTATTCTTAAAACCAAAACCATGAGCTTTCATTCCATTTGGAAAAATGCCCAGTTCCTACTTAGGGACAGTGATGTCCTGGCAGAACCCAGGTTGCTACCTCTTACATGAAGGTGTCTCCATGAAGTAAAGCTAGAAACAGGCGAGCTGGTCTTTGAACACAAAAGCCTCCCAACAGCCGTTTGTCCCTTTCAGCATGCTAAAGGGGGCTGGAAGAGAGTATAAAGGAAAGCATCCACCAGTGAAGAGCATGAAACACTTGCCAGTCCGCACCACTTGAACAAAAGAGACCTAACATAAAATGAGAGAAGTAAAGCTATGACTTGAAACGGAGAGATTTTCTTCTCAAACTCTCTACAATATCCAGTGATTTGGTCACGTTTCCATTTTCATTAGAAGTTAGTACCGTGATGGAATCTTACTGTGCAATGTATAATCTCCATATGTAGCTAGTGTCTGCTGTAGGCTCTCACCAAGAACGTGTGTCACAGGTCAGAGATTGTTTGCACTGCCTGCATCGGAAGAGGCAAGCAAAGGAAAAAGAAAAAAAAGTAATTTCTGTCCCTCAGTTTTCCTTCTCTCAGTCTTAGCATATTGACAGAAATTAGTTTCTATAGGAAGGGAATTGCACTGTTTGCAAAGCAATCCTCTAGGATTTATTGATCTTTAAGAAAAATCTCATTAAGCAGAATAACAAAAATGTACAACAGGTATGGGAAAACAAAACAATCTCTTGGGATCTTCACCAGGCCGAAACAGGATTAGCTTTGTAGTTTCTGTAATCTTCCTCACAGAAGAATGCTAATTCGGTCTCATTTGCTAGAACAAATAAAAAATTAAATATTTAGCACACCAGTAAATTAAGCACCCAACAGCCAGCTATTTAGAATTTTCAAAGACAATTGGCAACTTTTTGGTCAAAGACAATTACAAATCACCACACACTTTTTTTTCCCCTTCATATTTTTGCAAAAAAAGATTCCAGTATTAAAGACGTTGTTGAACCTTGTTAAAAAGAAAAAAAAAAACCACACAAAAAATTCAAGAACCTGAATATATAGAAGTAAATACGCACACAAGACCCCTCAAGATTTGTTTAACACAGCCTTCAGAATTGTTTGTATAAGCATTCAGCAAATTAAGCAATTGTATTTCTAACGCCTTCAAAAGCTAGAAAAATAAAGAAGCATGATTTTCTCTTTTTTTTTGTTCATTTTTCTGTCAGGAAAGGGAAAAAGAAACTATTTTTTCCATTAAATTAGCCTGTAGGTATAATAATTTAATACTTAGAGGATCAGTAGAATATTTTACAGATCACTTTACATTCTCCCTCATGACCCATCAAAATATGTGTCTGAAGAAGTTAATTTTTTGCCCTGCTGATGATTAATTCATGAGGCTTCAACAATATGCAAAGTGAAAGACACAAATTGGCTTCTCCAGCAATACCTTCAAATACCTCTAATTATTCACAGGGGATATGGCAGAGCTAAAGGACCCACAAAGGTTCAGAGCAGTCACAATTCTTTCAACCCAGTAGGTCAAGGACTTCCTCTTCTAAAACAATAAGTCAGCAACATTACTAATTCAGAACAGAGACAAATCTGATGGAAAGCCCTCACAATTATTAAACATGGAATTCTTTAAGGTGCTGAGCCAATAAGTTCCACATTCATTTTTTAAATTAAACCTGAAGTTAATGAAGTCTGCCTGTCTTGTAAAAAAGAAAAAAAAGGAGCAGAGGGGTTTTAGAATCTCAACTAGAAAACAGACAAGACTGTTTGCAATGAATACTGAACACTTTATTAACATACACCCTGCTTTTAAAAAAACAGGCAAGTATTAACTTTGCTGACTAGATAATAATTGTAATAATAATCACTACCACAGAGGCTTTCCTGAAAATACTTATCTAATGTCCTCATAATTTATAAGTCTCTAGCTCAACCCTGTAAAGTGCCAAGGGCAATCTACTGCAGCTTAGAAAGATGTTCTGTGTGTCTCAGAATTTCTTGGATTTTCTAATAGCAATTCCCTGTTTCATTCTAGTAAATCTCATCCAGAATAGATATTGGAAGAATGCAGTATGTCAATAGGAGACTTGAAATCTTCTTACTGATTTAAGTGAAACTGTACAAAATGAGGACTAGTGGTATATGCTATCATACATCACTTTTTTGCTTTACTCTTTTTCACTTCTTTGTTGAAGAAGGAGGACTTCTGCTGTAGTAACAAAGATCTCACTTCTAACTTAGCTAATTTTCATATCAAGATACACTGGAATGTCTCAAAATTCAAAATGGTATAATGGCATGGTGCATTTTACAAAGCAGGAGTTTTCCTTTACTATCACAAATACGCACGATATGCTAGTGACTAACTGCTGTTAACTATTCTGAAAAAAAAATTAAAAGCAGCTTTAAATTGTTTTCTGCCCTGAATAAGCCACCCCTCTCTTTGTATAGAGACACAGAACAGGCTGGTCTATTCCCATTTCCTTTCACTATAACATTTACTCTGATGTTTTGATATCTTTTTCAAGATCACATCCAACTGTTTCACTGCTGAAGCCTCCAAGCTAGTTTCAAAGATGGATAATACATACCAATATTTATCAATACCTTTATCAAAGAAGGCAGCTCTGAACAATTTAATTTCTAATTCAACATTTGGCACTGTCATCAGTCCCTCTCCTGAATTGCATTGCCTCTTATGCTTTAGGTAGATAAAAATCATGCTTAAATGAATCTTCTGCTAAGTAAATTACAAATCTATAAGACCTGAGTGCCAGTAATCCTCCTTCCTGAGGAACCTTTTTTTTTCCCTTCCAGATAAAAAGACCTATTTTGTTACAAAGAGCCAGAGAATAACTATAATTCATATTACAGGAACACCCAAAGACCTTTAGGAAAGGTATACTGAGGCCAGTTGCAGTGCACCCCAGAGAAAACCATTAAAGGGACATCCCAAGTCACTTAAAACCAGAAAGTAAATGGCAGGAAACAAAAGAGCCCAGAAACCTATGAGAAAGAAATCCTATTCACTAGCTGGGGAGCGATCAGAGGGCACCAGGAACAGGAGGGAGTTTTCTCTGCGACACCCCTGCACTTAGAGCACAGGCAGTTATGCGTTCCAGCGAGGCAAATCGGATTCAAATGAGTGAATGTCCATATCAAGGTGGAATGCAACTACATCCCTTAAGTACTCTGCTGCCACAAAGTCATTCAGCCACGTTTATGAGAAGCCCAAAGGACATCCAGGGACCATCAATTTTATCATGACAGTCATTTCTTTACATTATTACTAAAAGACATGCCCTATATGTAGTCCCCTGTCAAAACGTGAGAAATCAGGTCAAGTTTCAACTCTTTGCTATGTTCAGCACATTCTCTAAATGATACTGCTTGAGCTTTCCTGAGCAATCTGGCTATCAGGCACTCTATGCTGCACATTAAACAAATCTAGTCTTATTTCATTATTCTGTGCTGGTTCCACTACTTACATTTCTAACCAAAACATCAGTTTAAATGTTACTGATAAGACTAAGCAGACACGGTACTAATAACCTACCTGTCAATCATTTAAAATTACTCTCAGCAGAATTATAAGCATACCCTCTAAAAATCACAATTTGCATTCTGAACATTTGGAGTGCAGATACCTGCTGCCCTCAGTTCAATGATTTGAATGTACATTATCCCCCCTCTTCTTCCCTGAATAATTATCAAGTAGTGTAAAGAGCATGAGGAATAGCATTTACTTTTCAGCAGGCTATCCAAACATAATCAACCAGTTATCAGTTTAATAACAACCACAATGAACAGCACCTTCAGTCAATACAAATGTACTCCTACCTACTCCAGCTGCTTTCAGCGTACTGTCTTCTTTCAAAATCAGTTTGTCATCATCTTCCAAACTCACTACAAGTTCACCAGTCTACAAATCAGAGAACCAGAATACAAAGATAAGAGTAAGAATTTAGCGAGTGTCTCTGCCCCAGTCTTGTTTCACAGTGCAGAGATCTGCCTTCATTAAAGCATGTGAAAGGGGAAGAATACAGCTAATAATCATACCTTAGATTTGTGTGCCTGGTGAATAATCTTCATTGTATCTGAAAGAAAAGACAATGTTTTCCTAAAATAAGGCTTAATAGGCAGGTAACACTGAAAGCTGTACTGGGGGAAGGAGAGACAAACAAAGGGGTAAGGATCAAAATCTTTTATTAAGAATCATTTGTGTATTCAGTCTAAAAGAGGAGAAAACATCTTAATTTCCCAGTCCTGCAGCCACAGTCTTAAACCAGTCAATCCAGCATTAAGGTACCACATCCTACTGGGCTTCTGTCTGCTGGCTGAATTTACAATAAGTAACTAATGACCATCCCAATAACCAGTCAAAACACATCATTTTAAATGCCAGTTAGGGTGTTTTAACCTAACAGGTTTTACACATGCAACTGGGGCAGGACAAACAGCATTTATGCACTGTCAACTACTATAGTTAAATTGATAGGCAGCAAGTGATTAAGACACAGTAACCTGACCATTTCAGATCCTTCCTTGAAATTTTCTTTCTCAGGAAGAAAGCACTCACGTAGAAATTTTGTTAAAGCAAGTCCATTTTCCATGAGCACGTACAGCCTCTCCTCTTTTTACTGCCATACCCTCTTCAGTAATATTTACCTCCAATATGTTTGTGCAGTGTAGCACTTTAAGAAATTATGCTATACAAAAAAAAAATATCACTTTCCTCTGGCAATGGGGGGAGGGCTTTGTTAACAGAAGGGGAAAACAGAGGAAAATCATGTGGTCACTAAAGCAACCAGATGGGTGCAAAGATCCAGAGTGAATGGAAGTCAGAAGGTGCCCGTGCAGCACAAAAGAAAAAAAATTAAAAAAAAAAAAAACAAAAATAAACTCCAAAGCCTCTGTGTTTGAAGAAATTTAGAATAACACATCAAACCCTTAGCAGCAAAGAAGCAAAAACCAGTTCTCTTTGTCTGCTCATTTTCTGTTCTAGTCTGGTTTTGTGTGTTAACTGAACGCTACATGTTGAAATAGTCTGGTAAGAAAAGGATGCAAGAAATTTAAATATAGGCCAAAACAACTTTCAAACTACTGAGAGCAAGTATTCAGATGTTCAGAATAACAGAGATAACATTCCCATTCAGAAGTTTGCTTCCATACCACTCTAGCCCATTTTGAATGTTTTATTTAAAACATTACAGAAGGTGAAAACTACTCAGTATTCCCACTGCAGAGGTGACTGAAAAGGTAGCCTTCGTATGCTGTGTCTTTAACATGTGTCTTGCTTCTAATGCTGAAATTAGTAATTGCAATATTAGAAGCAAGACACATCATAAATTGCAGTTCCTGGATCCATCTTGCATAGAAGCATTGCAAAAAGACCAAGCAATCACAGCAAAAACATACTGCAACCATGAAACCTTTCTACCACAGCAAATACAATCCAGCCTCTGCCTGTTAGTTTTAAGCTTCTCCATCTACTTTGTCAAATCTCCTTTTCTCTAGACTTTGCCCAGTCATTCTCTGAACTATTGTCTCAATTTTATTTCCTCACAACTCCACCACTGGCATCCAGCAGTTTACCGTGTCTTTATCCAAGCTATTAAATGGTTTCCCTAACTCCGTTACAGAGATCAAACTACAGTCTTGTCACATTCTAGCTAAAAAGCCTTCTCAACTGCCTTCTCTATTTCATCCCAATTTAGTCCCACATTCAATTATATTTTTACCTTTCCTTTTCTGGTAATAGATCTTCCATGACAACAGATAAGAAATCACTTTCTAAGTCTGATTCTGTGACGTTCCTACCATATTGCTCCACATTCATAGAGGGAGGGGCAGAAATAATTGAGAAGCAGCTTATAAGACAAGTTGGCACCCAGAATGCCATCATCAGTGAAAAGATGGCAATGACAGGGTAGGAAGATGAGAAGATTGACTGAGGAGAGTTCTAGACCAAGGACAAGAACGATGTGTACAAAGAAAGGAAGAGAAAATGAAAGTCATAAGCTTTGAGATGTGAGTTAGAGCACCAAGTCAAGAGGAAAAATGTCATGGCATTATATATGATGTTGAGGGAACAAAGTGGTGCTGGATTCTGGAGAGAAGGAAGCTGAAGTAGGCACAAGGTGAGACAGCCAGGTCCAACTGAGATTTCTGGCACTCCCAAACAAAGCAGAAGGAAAAATCTGACTCTTACTAGCACTGTTCTTACAGAAGTCTCACTGCTGTTTCATCACCAAAATACAAGAAAGACAGTTGAGTACACAAGACACGCCAAAAACATGAACCTGGATGATTCACAGCTTGAGGGGAAGGTGAGGAACTTGGCTTTGAAATTTTCTGTGTGAAAATTTCCACACAGCTAGCACCATCCCACTAAAAGTAGGCCCCCACTAACTGGTGTAACAGGTTTTAAAGTTCTGCAGTGTTTATCACCCACGTTATGCTCAGTCCTACACAGCACAATCAGGTGCTCAGCCACAACATATGCCTTGGGAAAAACTACACCAATGCTCTAAGTGATGAAAGAACTAGCAGCAGGGATAGGCAGCACCAGGAATACAAGTGATAGCAGCAGTCCTAGACAGGAGACTCTCATCTAGCCAAAGCCACAGACATTAGGAGGAAGAAGGGCACCTCCAAATTCAAACTTACAGTTACTTAGATTTTAAGACCTTAAATAATGTATTAAAAATCATAGAATCATAGAATGGTTTGGGTTGGAAGGGACCATTTAAAGATTACTGAGTTCCAACCCCCCTGCCCTGGGCAGGGACACCTTCCCCTAGACCAGGTCACTCAAAGCCCCATCCAACCTGGCCTTGCACACTTCCAGGGATGGGACATCCACAGCTTCTCCAGGCAACCTGTTCCAGTGCCTCACCACCCTCAAAGTAAACAATTTCTTCTTTATATCTAATCTAAATCTGCCTTCTTTCAGTTTAAAGCCATTACCCCCTGTCCTATCCCTACATGCCTTTGTCAGAAGTCCCTCTCCAGCTTTCTTGGTAGTCCACTGTTACAAACTAGAAGGCTGCTTTAAGGTCTCCTCGGAGCCTTTTCTTCTCCAGGCTGAAGAACCCAGCTGTATAAATGATAACATATAAAATAATAAATAAATAATTACAACGTTCAAGTCCTTGCCACTGATGTTTCATAAATCTTAATCCGTAACTTATCTTCTGCTTTCATTTTGCACAATCTGTTTTACCATCAGCAGGAACACAGAATTAAATGCTTGGCCTTTTTTTTTTTTTTTTCTAATAGGCAAATAGAGTCTATTGCCATTCACATGTATTAGGTAGGTTCCTCGTTTGATTCTTTGAACTGCTGTAGAGGGAGGAGTTTGTCATCTCCAAGAACATAGGAGACAGAGGATCACTTGCAGCAACCCTCCAAGGGAACTTTCAGAATTGCCAAGTTTAGGAAAAGATATGTTACTGACATCCGAGTTAACAAACTCCAAGAAAGGAAGTAATTTAGTCTATTTTGAAAGTATATTCTGTCCCAAATAGATTAATGGCACATGTTCATGCCAATCTTCACAAAAAGGAAATAGACACATAGCTTTACATTAAAGGATAGAGTCAGCCTAAATTTCATACCAGGCTATTTCACTCAGTCAGCTTGTATTTAAGAGCTTTCACATCTACTTTGAGAAAAGTTCCCCTGCTTATCTTGTATTGTGTAAATTATTTAAGTATAGAAATCTTAATCACTGTCCATTTACTGCACTCAGCTCCCACTTCACCATCCTTTCTGACTTCACGGTTAGTAGATACTGAAATACATAAGCACAGAGAGAACTAAAATTTCAAAGGGTCTAAGATCACACAGAGCTCACTAGAGTAAAAAACAGAGTTAAAAGGCACTTTAAAAAGTAATAAAAAATTAATACCAAAAGCCATCAGTATCAATTAGCAAATAATGATAACATGCAGCCTAATTCAAAGATTAAGATAGAACTTCAAAATAATGGTCAAGTTCTGTAGACATGATCCCAGTGGCATTACCCCAGCTACACGAGCTGGACGGAGTTGCAAATGTAGGCAGGCACTGCCATCAGCATGAGTATTCTACAGCAGCTGTATTTTAAATTGTATCAAAACTGGTATAAAAGATTATGTCTGCATTTTACAGCAATCAAAGCAAGAAAAGAAAAAAACACACCTACCATACTTGTAATTTTTAAAAGGAGGAGGAAGTCCTGTTCTTGAAGGCACATCTATTAAAATAAAAGCACCAAGTTAAAACAAAGTTATCTTTTTTATTTCCAATATTTTATTTTCCATTATTGTGCAATGCATCCTGGACATCCTTTACATCAAAACAGATCTGCAACACAGGAGACTTGTTTGAGCATAAAATACAAAACCGCAACCTTTGGCTCAGATTCTGCCGTTACCCGTATCTGATTAACTTTATCTGGGCATGAAGTCCCTCTGAACAAAATGACCCATGAGGACAGAGAGTCAATGCAACTAGGATATGACCATGGAAGTCTGATCCTTCAGAAATCTGCCAGGAACATCCTGTTAATGGTTTGCACAGCATCTCTCTCTACCTTACATAAACAGCTGACAACTGTCATTCACAACCGAATTGTTCAGTAAGCACAGGCATGTGAACCAGCCACAAAAAAAGGAAGCCAAACTGTAGAAAATTAACTCTTTAGCCACACGCGGGACAACGCTCAAGTAACTGCAAGAGCCAGTGTTCCCAGAGACACCCAGGGATTTAACCAGGGCTTTGAAAGGCCCAGACACCTGCAGGGTGGCTGAAACCATAATTTCATCAGTAGTTTAACAATTTATCTCAAATTTCCCCTTCAAAACAGACTACAGTAAGAAAAGAACATGGCTGTTCCTGGAACAGCACTATCCACCTGTGGAATGAGGTTCCAAAAAGTCTTGTTCAAGACACTAGCTTTGAGCTGCAATACCGCACACATCAAAAGCAAGTTTCTTAGCATTATTTTTTACTTTATTCTTCATAACAGCAGCTGTACTGTATGTTCTGAAAGTGCTTGTAGTTTTCTAAAAGCATCCTAAGATCTTACCATGTCAACCACTGTCTACAAGCATGGAAGTTGCTGAAAACACAGTACAGCTGTAAGGCCCAGGGCAATGTCCTAGGAGTTGCTCAAATGTTATCAGCTAAAACAGTTTGAGACTTGTTTAAGCTGACTTAATGAAAAAAAAAAAAATCAAATGATGTTATTCTGTACCCTTTGAATGTCTCCATTTGGTGTGTAGAAACACACCTGCAAGAGTAGGGTAACACCCTAACTACTGAGTCGCTGTGTGGGCTGGTCTGCATTAATTAACTGTGAGACATACTGTCACTTTCAACCAGGCTTCTAAAACATAAAGCCCAGAGTTGAGTAAATCTGCACCACAAAGCTCAAGTTGGAGACAGAAACTCAGAAGCAAACATGCACAGTGTCAAAAACAATATTTCAAGATCCTCTCTTCTCACAAATAGCAAACAGACTTGCGTTCCCACATTCCACATATTGGTGTAGTTCCTATGGATCTCTCTAAATTCTATTAATTTACTCCTGTTAATTTATGAATAGCTGCCTGACAGCACCACTCAAGGAGCCTGAGGCGCTGAGCCAAATGCAGAAATCCCCTCATCTCTTTTTGACTAAACGTGGGGATTTGGGCAGGGGGAGCAGTCTTCCCAAATTTAGGCATGGCAAACTGACCATGGAAGCTCTTATTAACTCCAGACCTCTCAGCCAAGGGAGGAGAGCGCACAGGGGATGTCAACACAAATCTGGCATCACTAACAAAGCTGCAGAATTCCCATTCATTTGCTCCCCTCTTGTGCAGGGACGGCAACACATGGGACTGAAACGAATTAATAAGACAATCGCCCCTTACCCTTCCGCACAAAATTAATGAATTGCTTTACTGTCTGATCCAAGTTAACTCCATGATACACCACAGGTCTGAAGTTCCGGTGTTCAAAAGAGCGAACAAGACGGACTGTGATGGTTGAGCTTTCTGCTGACATGAGAATTAATTCTGAATAACCTGGAAAACATCAGAGAGAGGAATTATTGCCTTTCCTCTGTGTACAAGCACAGCTAGAAAACAAGGCGCAGGCGGGCCTCATGCAAAGATTAAAAAATGGAAAGAAATTCAATAGCATTATGTCTTTCAGGACTTCACTTTTAGTATTTCTCCAGAAGCAGTAACAGGATCCCAAAACAAACAGGTTACCTAGGATATCATTGATACTGCACACCACATAGTCTGGTATTTGTACCTGTGCTGTGTATTACAGCACCAGACTCCATATTAAATAGACAAAAACGTTCTGGATAAATGCAAGTATGTTGTTTGGGTTTTAAGTGACTGAAGACTACCTGCTGGGTGAGTAACCTTGTGCTCTAAAAGAATGTACTAACGTGAACAAAACCAAAACCTTTTTAATACACTTATGTTGTAGAGAGCATAATACCCTGAAAAATGCCTAAGCTCTTACACAACGCTGATTTTCACCTCCCTACAGAAAGTGGAAAAACCTCCCCCGCATGCACATGCAAATAATTGTCCCGGTATACTACAGCATAATTAAGGGCTTTAATGTAATTTGTAATAGTAGGTCTCTAGAATGGCTCTACAGAGCTTTTACCACTTTTAACAGAGAGCAGAGCCTACAATGGAATTGCCTCACCAAGCCGAGCCCCTCTCCAAACAAGCCTACGCATTGTTCTGTTGGGTTCTTTCTCTCCACAGGAAAATGAGCTATTTCCTACCTTGGTACCCTTCTCTATTTTTGGTGCTGGGTATTCCTCAACAACCTTGCTTTCTGGTCACACGCTAAACCGCTGTGGCTGCTGCAGCAATGAACAAAGACTGCAAAGTGCTGCAACATCAGTCAGGGGCACAAGACGACCTCTGCATCTCCTATCCTTTGGCAGCCATTTCAGTCACCGCTTCCAGTCCTGCAAGGGATTTTCTCACCTATTCATCCCTTCATGTTGGTTTTATTGTGTGGCCTTTTTTTTTGCCTTTTTTTTTTTGCTGGTGAGGGGAGATTATTTAAGCACCCTGCCATTATGCAGGTATCCAGATACCTGCCACTTTCTGCTGTATCCTGGCAAATTAAACTAGCAACATTTTCTTCAAATGCTTTCTGCAAATGGAAACACAGATCTTCTGCATCACAAGGCAACTTGCTTTTACATCCTCTTGGCTAATAAATCACAGAGCTCCGATTCCATTTTCATTGTAAATAAGCTGCGATACACAAATAAAAGATGCCAGTCAGGAAAAGCATAAGCCTCTGCATCTGAAAATAACTATATTAAACAGTGAAGACAGATATTTTCTTGATGCCATTCCACATGAAGGTCAGGATCTGGGGGGCACAGTACAGAGTAAAGAAAATGGAACAGTATTCAGTTCACTTTCTCCTGAGCAGCACGGAAAGTTGTAGAAATACAGATTTGGGAGCACGGACAATTAGAAATCGCCGATTTTCACATTTACTGCACAGACCCAGCAGGCTGGCCCACCCTATGCAGGGCTGAGGCTAGGCACGGGGGACAGCACGGCAGGCTGCCCCCAGGGCGCTGACCGGACCAGAAGCACCGATGCTCAACGCCTCTCGTAAGGAGGAACCTCCCGCGGGCCTGCCCGTCCCCGCACACGTCCCCGACACCAACCGCCCCCGCCCCGCCCGAAAGGGACCGTTAATGGCCCGTTAACGGCCCTCCGCCTTACTACCGACTCCCCTGCCGACACTTCCGGGCCTCTCGCCTCACCCCGCTTCACACCCGCCCCACCAATCACGTCCTTTCGGTGCCACCCATCGCGCCGAGGGATTGGCCGAGGGATTGGCTGCGAGACGCTGCGAGACGCCCCGTCCCCTCCCCGAGCCGGCGCGGGGCTGGGCGGTGCTTCCGGCGGCCTCGCTCCCCCAACGGCCTCGCTCCCCCAACGGCTGCCATCCCGCGCCGTCTCCGCATTGGCCCTTTGCCTGGCTTCTCCCCGCCCCCGGCCGGCGTCGATTGGCCCCGCGGTGCCCACGGCGCTGGGATTGGCCAGCAGACGCTACGGCGAGGGGTGAAACGGCAGAGAGGCTGGGGCGGTGCGGCAGACCTTAGGCGGTCGGGATCGTGTTGGGCTCGTCGCCATGTCTGAGG
Organism: Chlamydotis macqueenii; assembly: GCF_036417535.1. Lineage (NCBI taxonomy): Eukaryota > Metazoa > Chordata > Aves > Otidiformes > Otididae > Chlamydotis > Chlamydotis macqueenii. Next base: position 10,329,105 of record NC_141561.1, read on the forward strand.
TACCGGCTGCGCCCCTGGGAGGGCTGTGGGCAAATGGGGCGGGTACCTCCCTTTCCCCCTCTGGCAGGGGCAGCCTGCGGGTGCTCACCCCCGCCCCACCTTGGGGCTTTCCTCTCGCCTAGGCTGCGTTTCAGAAGGCCGCTGAGGAGGTGAAGCAGCTCAAGTCCCAGCCAACGGACCAGGAGATGCTGGACATCTACAGCCACTACAAACAGGCCACCGTGGGCGACGTGAACACGGGTGGGTTACCGCCTCGATCCGGGGCGGGGGCCCTGCGCCTCCGTGGCCGGGCCCGCTGAGGCCGAGCTGGAGGCGCTTCGGGAGGCAGAGCCTCTCCCGTGTTGCGCGCCTCGCTTCGTGCAATCCCACGGTTTGGCAAAAATGACTCGGTACCGACTTGGCAGGGGTTTGTATGCAGGCAGGCGTAGGCTGACCTGATAAGGGTTTGTGCAACTTGCGGTTTTTAGATTAACCCGGCTGCAGTCGTCTAAATCGTATAGCGATGGTCTGAGAATCCTTTGTGATAGCTTTGTGCAAATACTAGATTTGGAATTTTCTGAGTAAGTAGTTACCTAGGTCATGGGATGCTGCTTTAATAAGAACACTTCTCAGTTAAGCAGGCTTTAAGAACAGGGCAAGCTATCCAAGTGTGGAATTGCAATACTTAAGTGAGGAGTGGTTAGTTAAACTGAATTAATTGCTAAAAATAATATTGGAAAGCCAAGATAGAAGCCAAAAACTATGCAGATATATGTAACAGACAAATCTTTTCTAGGAGCTGCAACTAAATTTCATGTCTTGGAAGGACTGTAGCAGAAATATCTCTGTGGGTATGCTGTGCAAAATCTCTCCTGCTACTTCTAGGCTACGCTTCTGTCACTGGCAGCTCAGCCTAGAAGGAAGTCTGTCTCTTGACCTTGCGTAAGGCTTGAGTAACTAGAATTAGAAAGGAAAAAGGTCGTTTGTTTGGAGCACTGGCCTCCTGACCCAGTTGTTGGTGAAGTTTATTGGGTGTCAATTGAACTCCCAGCTGGCAGTGAAGTGTACAGGAAATAGTAGGTATGGGTGCTTGCAGTCTCTTTTTCCCAAGATATAGGCATAATGGAAGGAGAAGAGAATTTACTTTGGTTTTAAGATACAATCCTTGTGGTGTGGCTGGACCTTAGCTTTATTAATGTTTGCCAAGGTGAAGTGGTGCTATAGAGCTGTTAATATACGAACATTTCTGTAAGTTGCTGCATTCTTGTGAAGCAACAGCTGACAGGCATTGGCTAGAAAAGCAATTCGTGTAAGAGTGAGCTAATAGGGTTCTTGTTGGAGAGAAGTGGAGCTGCCAACTAGCTCTGCAGGTCACACTGCCATGTGAGCAGTGTAAGGGTATTTTTGTGGCTGATGTACAGGATACTGTCCAGTTCCATTTGTTAGTCCTAAGAATTGTCTTTAAGAAGACAGAGAGGAAGCAAAACCAGAGGGGATTTTGTGTGAAAAATAACCATATACACATCCATATCTCATTCATTTCTTCTCTATTTGGCCACAATGTAGCCTGCAGTGAAATGAGTTAGAATTCAGAGCTTATACCTCTTGATGACAGAACAAATGAAGAGCTATATGTTAAAAACATACCATTAACTTGATGATAATGAGTTCTAAGCTGTATGCTACTAGCTTTTGTTTTCATGTAGTGGACCTTAGGCCACTTTTGCTGTACTTGAGAGCTGATGTTCTTTAATTTGATAGCTGTCACGTGACAGCAGTCTCTTTAGAAAGTACGATAAAACCAAATCACACTATTTGGTACTCTTCAGTTCAAATGCTGCTGTCTTAAGGGAACTTGACAGGTAAGATCTCTGCTGCCACTAGTAGTGTTCTGGCATGCCCCCTTGAGGTCAGCTCTTGACTACAGATTAGTAAGTAATAGCTGGAAAGATGAACCATTATATTTTACCATCGTTAAGAGCTAAATAGCTTTCAGGAAATGAGTAGGTGAAGTAATTCTACTGTTATCCTGTCTCTCTCAGAACGCCCTAGTGTGCTGGACTTGAAAGGCAAAGCAAAGTGGGATGCTTGGAATGCATTGAAAGGTGAGTTTCTGCTTAAAGAAATAAAAATGAATAAATAAAACCACAGGCAAACTAGTCAGAAAATTGTATGTGGTTCAGCAAGAAATAAGTGTTGCCTTGTAAGACAAGACTTCTAGAAATTCAAAGTGCTGTGATAATAAACTCTTGCTTTTGATTGCCTCTGCAAGGTGGAAATAATCCTGAAAAATGTAGCCTGTGTGAAAGGGAATTAAGATGCAAAATGTCCTGCTGGCCCAAGATGTTGCACAAAGGAGAGAACTGTAGCAGCAGCAGAAACTTTAATCTCTGTTTTCCAGGTCCCAGCCTAGTACCCCAGAGACTGAGCTCTCCCTCCAGTTGCTGTGTTTCTTCTAAAGCTTTCCTAACTGGAAGATGTGCAACTGGGCTCTCTGCTCTGAATGAGGAGCTGCACAAGTGATCTAATCTATGAAACTGGAATTTTTCTGGTGTTTTAAGGAGCCAGCACTACATCTAAATGCAGCCTAAGTTGACTGAATAGCTTTCCTGTAATAGTGAAAGCCGTTAATAGAACTAATATACTGTTTGGTTGCTGTTTGTACAATTGTGACTTGCTTCAAACCACTATTTTCTCATGATTGCTGAACACATTTGATTAAAACTTTAATACTAGATTCACAGCCAAGGGTCCTTCTTAGCTTCTTTGCTCTCTGGTAGTGTGCTGCTGTGTGCAGCAAGGAATTGACTTGCATGCAAAAGGTATTTTAATCTGTAAGAGGTCTCTGACTGCTTCCTGTGTTCCATCTTTCAGGAATGTCCAAAGAAGATGCAATGAAGGCATACATAGCAAAAGTGGAAGAACTAAAAGGCAAATACGGCATCTGAGGACTGGATATAGCAGACACTTGCACACCTGAAACTTGCCTTACTTCTAATACTGTGGAAAACTTGTTTCTGAGAATAACTTTAAATGCCTAGTATGTCATAGTTGGTTCTCACACCTGTAGTTCAGGGGAGGTTGTGTTCTTGCCTAATGTACTGACATGTCATAAATTCCTTCTGGGAACAAAATCTGGAACTCATTAAAGTGCATTTGTTAATTTAGCTGTTGTGATGGTCATCCCTTTGAGATTATTCTGAGCTTATCCCTTCATTGCTGTGTTGCAGCTATCAAACACGGCTCTGTAAGGTGCCAGCCAAGCTCTCTGGTCCTTGTGCCACTAGAGGGGGCTCAGTCATCTGTGTTTCCTGCAGTGCAGACTTCTGTCCAAACCAACCCGATGATATCTGATACTGCTTTGCCTCCTTTCTTGTCTAGGTAAGCAGCAACACACAAAAGCTGGAGGACCACAAAGATTATGTGAAGAGGCTGGGTCTAATGCTGTGTGTACCAAGAACAAGGTGCTTGATACTTGTTGCCCAGGGCTTTTAGAGACTTAGTCAACAACAATTGCCAAATCGTCTTTCATAAAACACTTCTTGGAGGTGTTATTCCCCAACAACTATGTTCTGTAGAAAAGGCAAATATCTGACAGCTGAATGCAAAACCTTCCCTGTGGAAAGAAAGGGTTTTGCAGACAGTGGAGGTGTTGATGCCCCTGATGCTGTGCCACTGTAAATATGAAGTACTGTGCTGCCATGCTGTGAGGTGCAGTGAGAGGGGAATGGAGTACAGAGTGGCTTAACGCTGACAGGGCTGTTCAACCAGGAAAACTTACAGTGGTCATCAGCAAAAGCTGTATTACAAAACCCACGGTTGTGACCACATCTTGTAGGCATTTAGCTATTTCTGTCTGCCTAGCATAGTCTGTTAGAGTTGCTGAGGCCAGAAAGGGAGACTTTGTCTTTAAAATGGGACATTCAACTATTCCAGTGAAGAGCATAAGAGAATGAAGTCCCAACCTGGTATGGGAATAAGGCATTCTAATCCCCGCTGTACTGGCTAGCATCTGAACAGGTGAGGGCTTCAAATCAAACTGCCTTCAGATAAGCAATTGATTTACAGAAATACATAAGGATTAAACCTATCATTACATACCTGTCTAGGTAAATACATAGTTCTGTAGTAAGTTACACAGACCTTGCAGTCTGTAGTATCTAACTTGCATTTTCTTATGCCCCTGGTAAGAGATGGAGATAACTTTACTCACATGCTATGAAAAACTATAACTTCTATCTCTGCTGCTTTTTGTGAGGAATGATTTTGGAGCTACTTGTTCACCCTTTAAAATGCGTTAGGATAAAGAAGGGTTTGCTCCCTGTTCCCAAAAGGAAAAACGTTTATTGTTCTTCTGGGTAAATAATATAAGCCTTTGGGGTTTTTTACCTCCTCTTGTATCCTTTGTTACTTATTTGAGATTGTGCTAATTACATTCACCTTGTGAAAGAGGGGTAAGAGCAGCTGTTCAGCATAAGAGATGATTTTAGCTCTTTCCCAGCCCTCAATTCTGCAGCCAGCTCCATCTTCACAGCTGTACTTTGTGAAGCATGTTATCCTTGGAGGATTCTGCCAACTTGTAGCAGAATGTAAGTCGTACTGGCAAATGCTCACACTTCTGCTCTGGTTTGCTGAAACTGATGTGCTGTGAGCATGCTGTGCTTTGCTAACATGCTTTCTTTTAAGACGGGTGTTTTCACAATTTTTGACCGCTAAAGCAGTGGATTTGGATTCTGTCTAAAGAGTGGGCTGGGATTAGCAAGTTCTATATCCTAGTCCTCATTTGGCTATATTCCCCCCGTGAGACTTAACTAATAGTTACGCTGCTGCTCTACTTTCTCATACCTGTCTGGCATTAGGAAAACATCGCTATCTACATGGTGCTTATCCCAGAGAGGACTTGGTCTTGGCCAGGCTTTTATACATTGCCTTACACTTAAAAATAATGCTGTTTGCCAGTGACAGATCTCGACCTTGAATGTCTCTATTCAGGTACTTTATTTTTACTGTAGTAACACGTGCTTCCTGCTTGCAGCTTCACCTTCCTTAGGAACATAACATCAGTTACCTTACCGTTTAGCTTGCCCTTGGCAACAAATCTCCCCTTTGGCAATCAACTGTGCATCTTGGGAGTAAGATGAAAAATTCAAGTTGTGGAAGTAAGAGCTATGCAGTGAGAGACTGCACAAAAGGCACAGAGGGAGAAGCAAAGGTACTGATGTCTGTGCACAGTGTTTGTGACAAGCAGCAGCACAAGAGTTGGCTGCACAGCCATTAACTGTGGGGGTACTGCTACTGCAGGAAGAGTACTGAAAAAGACTGGGCTGAGTCAAGGGGCTGGTTTTTTAGCAGCAGGGTGAATGTAAATTTATGGGATGTTGGGCTGTCTGAAAACATTGCTAACTTACTGACTGCATAGTGCATGCTAGTATAGAGTATGAGACTCCTGGGCTGCATAAATAATCCTTTGGCAGTAGCGATGCTAGAGCAACAGTGCTTTAAGGACATCTGCAAACAGATTTGTAGGTAGAGGTAATTGCTTTTATTAAACTAATAAAGTGGTAAAAATAGACAACCATTAACATATATAGCCTTGAGATTTGAAACAGGAGCAGCAAGCCTCAACTCAAAGTAGAACTTCGAAACCATTGCTCTGTCTGCAATAAGGTTTTCTTCATGGAGGAACAGATGTGTTTTGATGGCTGGGCAGTGCTGCAAAACAGGGGATTGTTCTGATACCTGTGCAGGGAGTTGTTGCTATTTCCTCTGTATTAGATCAAAAAAAGGCCAGCAACATCCTGATCCTTGCAGTGTCTGAGAAGGGGAAAAGACGTGTGCTGAAACAAGCCTGACATGCAGGAGGTCAGAGGCCAGCTGGCACTCAGGCTCTCGGATTTGGTTTGCTGAGTTTGCAGAGTGTGCTGGATGGAATCTGGACTTTGGATATCGCAATAATAAATGTTAACTTGCGTCTGTGATAAGACAGTGTTCCTTCTATCGCGCCCCTCCTATTAGTTCTTGCAAAGAGAAACTAGTTGATTGGCACACAGTGCAATTAGAGATAAGCTGAAAAGGCGATGTTATTTTCCTTGGGTTTTTTTTCTTGTAGATTTTGCTTGCTCTCACCAAACATATGTGAAGGTGCAACACCCCTAGCACAGATTTAACAGATCTGTATTGGTGTGTTGCTTAAGGCCTGTAACAGATTTTTCAACCCTGCAAAGTTAAATCTTCTGTTTGACTAAAGAGCATTCTGAGGCTGATTGCAGCGTGCAACTGTCTGTCAAAGTGCTTCAGTCTTCATCTGGAGTGATGCTTGTTTCACAATTCAAGTATTTTAAACTTTGCACTTATTTGACCCTGATGATACTGCTGAAAACAAATGGCAGTTGTATTTGCTGTTGTTTAAAATATTTGTTCTGCCCCCTGAGTGTCCAGAGCAAACAATATTGGGCAACACCACTTTGGTGTGGTTGGGCATTTAAGTCATCTTGAGGGATTGATTATAAATTGGGGGAGAGAAAAAAAGAAAATGTATTTTGGCTTGAATAGGTTTCTAAGTACCACAGCTGTCACCCAAAAATGGTTATGCAGTCTTCCGAATTGCCAAAACTGCTTAGAGGTAAGACAGGTTGATATTACGTAGACATCACACATTTGAGCGCGACTCACAGTAGTAAACTTGGAAGTGTAAAATAGGGCAAAAGACAGAATCTGATTCTTTCTTTTCCCCTACCCACAAGTATTTGAAGTATCTTCAGACTCAGGTAACTGGTTTATAATTAGCCAGTCTTCATCTGCTCATTTTATAATTAGCCAATCTTCATCTGCAAATAGCATCGATCCATTCTAGGTATGAGTCTGTCCTCATCCCTTGTGGAATGAGCTTGTATTTCCTCTAGAACCAGCAAATCTGTGAAAGTTAAACGCAGCTTGGCTGGGTTATTCTAGAAGAAAGAATTCTTGCGGAGCTTGGCTGCAATGGTCTTTTAATTTCCATTCACCTTTTCACCAGTGGCTACTGGATTTTTGGTTAGTCCCAGTATGCATATCTTCATTTTCCACGGTCTGCTGTTCCTAATACTTGTTAGAGCTGATTCATCTCTTACAGCCATCCTGTCATCCAGTGTAGTTTTAGAGCAGTCCTTTGATGTCTCAAGAATACCTGAAGATGTACAGAGCTGTTCTCAAAATCATTCAATTTGCCTTGCTTCTGATGTTTCAAAGCCTTCCTGTACTTTAGACTGTGGAGAAGCCATTCAAAAATCCAGTCTCGTTAATGAGCATGGGCCTGGGGAGGAACAGCAGGTTGAAATTTCTGGAGTTTGATCAGCTTATGAAAGAGGTGATATGAAAAACTGCCTGGAGGTGGAATCAGTGGCTCAATGAATCCCACCCAGTCCTTATGTTAGCAAGGATTACTGTGGCTCTAAGTACTGCCACTGCCATGAGAAGCTTCTATTGTTACGTAAAAGAGCCCAAGCACTGGGATACTGTATGATGTCTCTGCCCAGGCCCTTCTAAACCAGGGGTTTAGAATGTTCTGTTTGCAAGCCTGGATTGCCTTGGGCAGGTGATTCCACATCCTGGGAAGAATTAAAATGACATTATGTGGCTAGTACAGCCAGGGAGACACCTCGGTTTGCCTCCACCAAAGTCTGCAAGACACTGACTTGTACAGCGTTCCCCAAAAGGCTGAGATAGTGGTATGCCATCTCCTCCTGACAAACACTGCTTGATTGACTACGTTCTGAACCTGAAAGGTGGACTCACCAGTTTAACATGCTTGATATTTTAAAATTTGAGTATTTAGCTGCATTAATCTGAGTTCTGACTGAGAGATGATGTGTACATATGACAGCTGGGAAACTGAATTATTTCCCTCAGCTAACATAGTACTGAAATATGGACCCACATTTTTCCAGTAGTGCTAAAAAGGCTGAAGCTTTATTTTTTTTATACTGGGTGTGTATTTCAAAGCATCAGTTTGTTGCAATGGACAGATGTAATACTTTGAGGTATGTCCTAAGCCAGTGTAACAGTTGCCTGAGGTCCCTGAAAAGGGCTGAATCCAGAGCAGAACGAGTAAGCACCCAGTGTTGGGTCTCTGCAGTATGATGCTAATGTAGGTCCAGAAGTTGATCAGAAGTGGAAAAACAATGCTTTCCAGGATACAAAATGTATTCCTTTAAGCCTGTCCTGCTTGAAGTCTCTTCTTATTCTTGGAGTTAGTTAGGTTGGGCGGTAAAGTCAGTAATGAACTGGCACATTATCAGCGTGTTTCTAACCCAACTGTGAGTGCCTTAACAGGTACAGTTTGATTCGGATGAACGACAGGATCCTTGGTGTGAGCATTATTGCCATGTCCAGCGGCCCAGGTCTGTCGCCCACGTCCAGCAGTGGGTGGGAGAGCCTGAGGCTGCAGGGCCCCACAGTAGCCCCAGGCTGGGTGGGCACGGTCTGCCTTCCATTGGCACTGAAGAGGTGTCCGGGCAGGAGGCAAAGTGAAACCATCTGGCCCCAGAGCTTTCTCCTCTGTACATGCTTAAATACATCTCTAGGGTGAGGCTGTCCGCTTGGCTGCCGCGACCTGCAGTGATGGGAGGAAAATCATGAGCTAAAGTAGTTGTGACAAGGGGTTGGTCCGAGCTGTATGGGCCTCGGTACAACCCAAAACCCCCTTATGTTACATATGCTGCCTGGGGCACTGTCCGCCGAGGATGACTGTGCCCACGTTCCCAGAAGCTGTGGGTCTTGAGCAGCTTGCTGGCAACTTGCTGACTTTTTGTTCCATTCCAGCAGCTCTGTTGCAGCCCAGCTAGATTGAATCCAACCTGAGCTGAATGCAGCTGCTTCAACTTGGAGATTCAGTTTACTGCTGGAAGAAAAAAAAACCTGCAAAGGAATGGTGACACAAGACAGCTAGCCTCTTCCTTTTTCCTCATAAAATTTTCTCCATGCTCACTTTTTGGAGAAGATACAAAGAAAGCCATTTTGCCCCTCATAACATGCCTTGTGCATCTCCCAAAGTCTCAGTCTACAAGACCCTGAAGATCTAATTGCCTACAAAATCAGGTCAACTTCTGTCTGGAAAGATGCTTTGAAATAAGGATCTGATGAAAGTGAGGGTTTAAATGCCTCGCCACATCAGTTGCTATGCCAAGAATGAAAGATGTGATCAGAACGAATTTTACTCAGAGAAAAGCATTTACAAAAGTAACCAACTTTGAGATTAAGTGAACCTGATTAGATGAACCTGGACTGGTGGTGACTCAGTCACTTGTGTTCTGCTTTACCTCAAAGTGAAATACTTCATTGGCTAACCGTTCCCTAAGCCCCTAGTGACTCTCAGACTTCAGTCCTGAACCTTCTCTGCGCTTCTGCGGTAGAAAAGCTGGAACAGATTCTTCACTGTTAAACTTCTTATGATTTTAAATGAACCAGATTAAACTATGTCGATGTTTTCCAGCAATCTCTGGTAATTTCCATTATTTATGAACACATTTCCCTGAAAACTTTCTCTCCAGGGATAGGATGTGAAATACCCACTTAAACAATAGAGAAAAGGGACTTTCTAAACAAAATAATGAAACTGGCAATATACCAAGAACTCTACATTAACACAGCTGAACCAAAAATACATCTGAAATGCTTTGAAGGTCATTTACCATGTTATGTCAGTAACATATTTTTCAGGCAAAAAAAAAAATTACTGTTTTTCCTTTCAAAGTACAGAGCTTTTTATTGTAAAACACTGTTTTCACATACAATTTTCCAAAATAATACTCTTTGAGGCATTCTTCCACAATTTGTCTTTTCTTCCGTCAATTCTCTTATTTTATATTGAAAAGACAGAAAATCTATTTGGCTTGTTCTGTTATGAGACAGTGAAGATAAACTCATTTTTCCTGTTGGACAAGGGTGCACAGTTCTAGCAGGCTTGATAAACCCAGACATCTTTACCAGAAGGTATCTCCAGCCAAGCAACAGCAGAAGTAAAGAGCTCATAAACTGTCAGCAACTGTTTTATTAACACACCTGGTCGTCTTCCCCTTGGTGACTTCAGTGAAGAGTGAATCTGAAGGTACCAATTTAGTGCTGATACTAATTACATGTCAAGTTTAATTCTGGTTTGTATTTTATATTTGGGGAAACTAAATTAAGTACAAAATATTAAAGCAATTTTGTGTTTGCAGCAAAAGTACCATCCGCAAACCGTCCTTTTCCTCAATGAACCAGCTTGGCAGATAACTGTGTATCTACTACAGCATCCAAGAATGACAGGGAGCAGTTTTGGTTTCAAAAGTAACCACTTTAAATTCCCCATTTGACAAAGCTTTTTCTGCACATGTTGACTCATGTGAGCCTTACCACGGGCTTTTACAGAAAAATGTTGTCTTGTTCAGCAGGATACACCTCACTATTATTATTTTTAAATTGTGAAAGTCATTAGGAGGACTCACATGTTTTAAAGCCAGATCGATGCTTGATAATTTTGCTAATTAGAAGCCAAATTGCCTAATGCTTTGCAGGATTGAGCCTGTGTTACAGAAAGCGTAAGTCATGTGAGGCTTTTGCCAGATAAGCTTTGGTGTATTTTGTCTGGCCCAAGCCTGCGTTTGCTTAGTGCTGTATGCAAGCAGCACACAGTTAGTGCAGAAAATGCATGTTGTTCAGTTCATGCAGAAAATGAGACAACAAGGCCTGTTTGTGCTTTTTAAACCAAAAATACATACATATTGTTAAATTTGGAACTTCAAAGTGGAAGGGTGTAACAGCAAATGTGTGTGATCGGTGTGAACACTGCGATATGGAAATGCTGTTTAACTTGTGGAATAAATAGCCCAGGATGTTCATAAAACCATTCTATCATCTGATCAACTGAGAATGAAAGGGATGTGGCAAGCATCAAGTTTGCTAGCTTGGATAACATGTTCAGAAAACAAAAAATGTTGCAGACCACAAACCCACAAAAGAAGATTTAACAACAGGCCTTGCAAAAATTTGCCATGTCTTGCAAAAGTGGAAAATCCCAATTCAGTGTTTGACAGAAATATAATCCAATCATGTATACAACTTTGAAGAGAAACAATTAAACAAAAGATTTTGCAGGAAGAGAGAGAGAAAAAGGTCAGAATTTATCACTAAAAGTATGAAAACTGAGGTAAACATATTGTTCAGAACACTCATTCTTACTACAAATAACGTTACAGAAAACACCCTCAGCCCAATCAGAGTGGATATATGTGTATTTTTAAAGGAAGCTTAGAAAGCCCTTGGAAAACTGTTTAGAGATTGAAATAATGAGACAATCTGTATAGACAACAGATCTGTTCAGAAATGGAAGCTGGAAGAAGCGTAAAGCTATGATAACTGTCACCCCATGATGGAGAAGGACACCCTTCCAGCTCCTTTCGGCTAGAAAGGGAAGGGTCAAATTCTGGACCTGGGTACATATAGAGGAGGCCAGGAACAACGACCTGAGGAGCACATCCACTGGAGCCTACGGAGCAACTGCAGACTCTCTGCTGGAATCTAAATCAGAATTTGGCAGTAAACAAGAGTTTCTGATGACAGCAAAACCCAACTTCCTTGGGCTTTTTTAAAAGCTGTTTCGGACACTCCTTGCAAAAAAAAAAAAAAAAAAAAAAGCAAAGCAATCAGTAACTCGCCACAGGATGGCAAAGCATGAGTGAGAAAAGGAGCAAAGGCATAAAACTTTATGAGCAGGGACATTTTTGCTGACGGTACGGGTAGAGGTACGTAGGGTTGAGTACGCTGGTACCAGATAAGAGTGCTCACAGCCCAAGGTGAGAGGCTGAAACGGCAGCGGGCAGGGAGGAGAGCCCGCGTCCCAGCACTGTTGAACGTGAACACGGGGAGCAGATACAGCTGGGGAGCGGGAGGGGAAGGGTGGGACGGGGCCTTAGTGCGTCCTGTGCCGTAAGGGCAGCGCTGCGACCCCCGGACCCTCCCCGGGCCCCTTCGCACCAGATGACAGCCGCTTCCCAAAGGCCTGCAAACGGCCCGTGGGTGGGCGGGCAAGGGGGCCCGGGGCTCGCCCCCCGTCCCGCGAGGGCCTGGCATCGGCGCAACGAGCGCTGCCCCGACGAACGAGCTGCCCGGCAACCGGCGGCCCGAGGGGACGGGGCGGTCGCGCTCCCGGCCGGGCGCAGACAGGCCCGTACCCCGGGCCTGGGCAGCACTGCCTTGCCCGGCAGAGAGGAGCGGAGCAGCTCGGCTTTGCCTGGCGCTTCCCGTCGGGGCCGCGCTGCTGACTCAGCCGCGGGGGAGCCCAGAGGGGGGCCCCGGCCCCGCGGGCGTGGCGGGCGGGGGTGAGGGCGGGGCTCGCCGCCCTCCGGGGGAATAAAAAGCGACGGCCGCCGCCTGGCCAGGGCTCTCGGCGCTGCCGGCAGCATGACCGCCATCGGGGCACAGGTATGTCGCGGCCCGGCCCGGGACGCGGGAACGCCTGCGGGGCCGCCGCTGCGGCTTCTCCCCTCCCGGGAGCCGCGGGGCGCAGACGGCCGGATCCCCCCTCCGCCTCCTCCGGGTCCGGGATCGCTGCTGCTGCCGGAGCAGGGAGAGGAGGAGAGCCGGGAGGGCTGTGGGAAAAGGGCAGTGCTGGTAACTGGGTTAATTGGGTGCCCCCCCGCCGCTGCCCCACTTCTGCTGCTCCCTCCTCCCCCCGCCATCCCAGGGGCCGGCGGTTTCCTCTAGCCCTGCCAGAGCAGGAGCTGTGCCGGAGGAATCCCGTTCGGCCCGGAGCCTTTTGTCATCCCGAACCCGGACCTTGACGTGGGAGCATTGTTTGTCCAGCCGAGGAACCGGGAGAGCTTCATCCACCCTTCCTCTCCCCTGGGTACAGCCTGTAACGGCATTGCCCTCCCCTGCGGGGGGGGGTTGATCTGCACAAGCAAATATTTTAAAATGCTAAAGCCCCACAGCTTTGTACCCCCGGTTCCATTTCACCCTTAAGCAGTGCTGTTAACTCAGGTTGTTTTCTTTCCCTCCGCTACCCTTTAAGGCGCAGAGGCTGCTGGCGCACCGCAGACCACAGAAATCCTTCTTTGAGACTCTCATCAGGAGCCTGATCATCTTGTGTGTGGCAATAGCTGTGGTCTTGTCGTCCATCTCCGTCTGCGATGGCCGCTGGCTCTTTGCAAGGGGCCAGCTCTTCGGACTGTGGCACTTCTGCACCATTAGCAACGGCAGCGTCCTGAAGTGCGTCACCGACTTCAGCCTGGCCAAGGTGGAGGGGCTGAGCGTGGGGGTGATTCCCATAAGAAGCATGGTGTCCTTTGCTGTTGTGGTTGCCATATTTGGCCTGGAGCTGCTGATGGTGTCCCAAGTCTGCGAGGACGCCAACGCAAGGCGGAAGTGGTCAATGGGCTCGGTTCTCATCCTTGGCTCGTTTTTGCTGTCGGCTGCTGGGGTTCTGAGCTTCTCCATCCTCATGAAGGATCACCTCACCTTCACGGGCTTCACGCTAACGTACTGGTGCGAGTTCATCGCTGCCTTTCTGTTCTTCCTTAATGGGATCAGTGGACTTCACATCAACAGCCTCACGCACCCCAGGAACAGGGTAGGCAAAATCTAGGTGCAAAGGGTGTTTACCTCTGCCTTTGTGTAATCAGCTTTACCAATTAGACTGGAAAAAAGGGAGTCTAATGAAGTTTGAAAAGGACACACTGTCTCAAATTGTGTGCAAGAAGGGGAAGCATGAGTCAGTCTTGATGCCTGCAGAAGACCTACCCACCCACTGGTCAGCGTGGACGGCTGCGCAACACAAGCAAAGCCGAGACTGGGACTGGCTGCTGCTGTAATGCAGTTTTCTGGAGGAATTAATCCATTCCTCCAGATTAAAGAATATTAAAGAAGAGGATATCCCCTTAAATGCACAGAGGGGTGGCAGACTGTGATCCATGCACGTGGGCTCTTTTGAGGCTTACACAAAGCCTGTACTGCTATGGGATTGGTGTTGCCATGCTTTCCCCCATACTCTGGAGCCTGTGAAGAATGTGACACAATTTTGGTGTCTCATGGCTTTGCTCTGTCTCAGGGAGAGATGATTTGTGCCTGGCCGTGCTCATTGGCGTGGAGTGTTAAAAATCCTTACGGGATCTCACACTTCCATTTCCCTTCCAAAAGAGCAGGCACACAGATCTTGATCTGGCCACCTGTTTTTTTGTTTCCTGCTGGCACGTTCCCTGTCTCTGTCCTTCCCCCTGAGTTTTTCAGGGACCCCTCTGACAGAGGTGCAGGGAGATGTAGCTGTCTTGGGACCAAGGGCAGATGTTGGGAGATGCAGGTGTATGGAGAAGGGTTGCAATGCCTGTCTTGGACAGCAGTGCATGTTCCTTTCCTTGCGACCTCCCCTGACATGCTGTGGGACACGTGCCAGTCGGTAACCCAAACCAGCTCCCCCGCAGCCCTTGCAGAGTTCTCTGTGATGGCGTATTGCTTTTCCTGGTTTCTTTTTTATCCCTTTGGGGCAAGAGGGACCAGCTCTGCCAGGGACTTTAGGTGGGTGTTGTGGCTGGGCCAACCATGCTGAGACCACTGCACCTTCCAGGGTGTGTTTTTGTTTGTCAGGGTTGCCTGCTGAGACAAGGGGAAATCTCCTCATCCTGTAGCATTTCTTTTGGAAGGAGAAAGCTCTAGGTCCTCCTGACTAGCCTAAGTCCTTTTCATCCCCAGATTAACAGTGGGCCTGGGAGGAGAAGCCCACGGTTGCCTAAGAAGGGGCTGATAGGGGCAGCTCTAACCTGTTGCAGCTGTTGGAAATCCAAAGAGACATGGCAGAAATTATATGAAGCCTGGTCTTCCTCTTGCCATTGCCTGAGTCAAGATCTCTACAATTGCTACAGCTTTGAAGCTCCCTGTGCTGTCTGATGTATACATGAGAGAAGACCTCAGCAGACCTCATAGGTTGATTGCCTCACATGTGTCCTCCCTGTCCAACATACAGGACTCCATTGCCCACGGACAAAAATGTCTTCAGAGTATTTCAGGGTCTCTATTTTAAGGTTTGTTTTGTATCAGCTGGTAAAACTGCTTAAGTCCTGCCTGAGCATACACCCACACTTGCTGAATGTGCTCCTGTGGACTTGCTTGCCTTCATGAGGTCTCTGTTCCTTCTCAGATTTCCGTAGCTTTTTAAGATAACGCTCCTAAGCCTGTTTTGCAATGCAGTGTCGGACCAGGCTTGCTCTGGACAACTGCCAGTTGAGCTTTTGCACGAGTCTGCCCATCTTTTTGTGAGATAATGCACAGAGCTGTGCTCCCCAGCCAACTCCTGAAGCTCTGGCAATGTTTGGGGCTCTGTCAGGGTTTATTGACCATCTCTCAAGGATAAGGACTCATGCCCTAACCTGCCTGTGGAAAATGGCACTGTGATTGTGTCTTTCTTTGTGAAGGTGCCTTTGATTTGCTGAATTGTACTGTTGAAGATGTGCTAGTGGGCTGGACTTGCAGATGCTTGTGTGAACAGTCCTGTTAGCTTTAGCAGAGCTAGTTATCCCAGAGAGTCTTCAAGGTCCAATCCCAAACTGTTGCACTGGTGTTACCAGGTGGTAGAGTGCCTTAACTGACCAATAAATCAGTTGTGATGCCTAAGGGTGCCCGTGCCAGGCCGGACAGTTCCCCTACACGAGGTCAAGGGTGCCCATGGCTTGTCTAGAAACATGGATGTAACTTCAAAGTGCCTTCTTGGTGACATCCAAAACTGGAAATCCATCCTACATGTACTTTTCTTCATGCTAATGGGAGGCTGTGCTGCCAGCCACTTCCCTGGGGAAGAGGAGAAGGCAGCTATAGCCAGACTGAGTCCCAGTCGGGTTAGAAGGAGGTAGTGGACAATTGGCCATTGAGTTCACCCAAGGCTTGATGCAATTGTGAATGATTTTGGGATGCCCTCTGCTAGCTGAAGAAGAGGCCTTTTGTTGGGGGTAGGGAATCCTCTAGGGAAAATACAGCAACCTTTTTTTTTCCAACTGGCTTTGTGTAGTACTGCTTGACTTACTAATGTGGGAAGAAGATGTGTTTTGATGGTTAAATACTACAAAACAAGGTTGATTGTCTCAGACATCCTTATCTACAGCAACCTCTGCAGCAATGGGTAACTGTTCATTTTCTGAAGCCTGTGAAACTGTCAAGCAATATTCCTCAAGTTTGTTAAATAAATTTCTTTGAAATAAGATAACTGTAATTCTCTCTTTTTATATTTAGATATTGGGGTGCAGATTTAAGGGGATGAGTGGGGTTTACATAATCTCCCAGGCACCATTCCGTGTGTTTACCCAGCTAGACCGATGAAGAAATGACTGCTTGGCGCTTTGCCGAGCTCCGACCAAGGAAGCCGAGGCCGCGTAGCCGCTGCGCTCTCCTCTCCTTTCCTCTCTAACGTGTCCACACCAACCCAAGCAGCCAGCGTGCTTTCTTGTCTTGCAAAATAAGGGGGGCAGTCAGCTGTGCTGCTTCGTGGGAATTGCAGATAACCTTGTAGGCTCTTAATGATTTCCTGCTGTTGCATGTGCTCTGTTTACCAGCTAAAGAGCTCTTTCCTGTGTCCTTCACCTCCCTTTTCCCACACCGCACCCTGTGTCTGAGGCATCCTTGCTTTCTTCCCCAGCTTTGCTTATTTGGCCTGCAAGAAGTGGTATCTGAGCACAAATGTATTTATATTTTTTTTTTTCCCCCGAGCTCATTGTACTAACAGGTTTAGTTAAATATCAGGAAAACAGATTTCCAGCTTCACCACTGAATTAGTTTATGCAATTTCAAGTAAGTTAATTAGCACCTGGTGTTCTCTTTCTGATGGGAGAGGCCATTGACCTGTCTCAGATGGTTTAGTATGTCTTAAAAGCAGGATAACGAACATCACCTCTTGTTAATGAGCTGTTTAGACTTGCTCAGTTACTACCTTTAATTGGAAACTTGTGCACAAACCGTTGCTTGTGGATAAGAATAAGGAAATAATGGTAGCTGGCATGCTAACTAGGGAGGCATCCTGGACTATTGCTGGTATTTTGATTTTTAAGCCTACAGTACCTCCCTTAGCTGTGCTTGGAGGGACACCTGGTTTGGGGTTTCAGCTTTGATTGCTTTTGTGAGTCAGGAAAAGGTGATTACAGGAAGATGACTGTCCTCACCTGCCTTCTCTTTCCCTCTTGCTGGGGTCTCTGGTAAGTAGGTAATGGCTTTTCTAAACCTTCCACATCAGCTTGCACATATAAGAAAGGTCTCTTTTGTGGGTGAAAGAAAGGTCTGCCCCAGGGGGTGTCCTGGAAGGGGTGTTTACTGGATTCCTGGGGTCTCTCACCTTCACATGGATCCAACTCTTCTGAACTGGAACCACTCTCTGCCAAAACAGTTCCTTTCAGCTCCCCCGATGCCCAGCGAGGCGTTGCACAGTGTAATTATTCACTGCACAACAATACTGCTGCTTGGCTCTGACAGTTTTGCTGGGAACTTCCTTGTTGCTGTGTTGGGAGAGAAAATCCATTAATCACTTCCTCTTAAATTCAGCCTTAGGTTTTAGATCGCTAATGTTTGAGCTGCAGGAGCTGTTAGCTGTGCCGCCGGCTTGCAGAGCTGCCACTGGCTTCTCGGGGGACCTGGAGTGAAGAGCCAGGGGCTGTCACCAGTGTCCCCAAGCAACGATAAACACTTGTCTGACAGATTGTACTCCAGTTCTATTCACTGATGACAAATGCCTGCTTTACACTGAATACTGAGGAGCAAGTGTAGAGAAAGGGAAGTTGGTGAACTCTGAATATGGAGCTTCTGTTCAGCCTGTGTCAGTAGTTGCAGGCCACCGACGCTGGACTCTGCGTGCCTTGCACCCGTTCGTATCTAGCTTTTTGCATTGCTTGCTGAGATTTACTTCCTTGTTCTTCTTCATCTGCTTGTAAACATGACAGCATTTCCAGAGCTAAGTAGCTCTTTTCTTCAGTACAGTTAACCAAGAGAGATCCCCAGCAGAGAAGGGTGCTTTGGCATGGCAGAAGATGGGTGAGGTGAGAACCCATCCCACTATGGTGGTGTTTGGCAGAAGCTTTCTACATCCAGGTCACAGCATCGTAATGCCTGGAGCCTTCTGCTTGCTCTTCCCAAAGAGGCAAGGGCTCCAAATGCCAACTGACATTGGGGGATTTTGTGGAGCCTCAGGTCTTTATACAAACCAGGCCAGAGCCCGATGCTTGAAGCAAATATGTAATACAGAATCTAAGAATGCTTGCTTTTTTTTTTTTGTTATTTCCAGCAAGTCAAATAAAACCAAAACGGCCATGTAAAACAATAACTTATAGCATAAGTTGTTGTTTTTAAATACAAAAATGAGCAGAATTTAATTTCAGGGTATGTGGTTTGCCCCAGTTTCACCAGTCCTCCTGTACAAATAAGTATCGTGCTCAGTCTGGGCTCCACCTGACTTTGTGCCGTTAGTGCTGGTCCTAGCTACGCACTCTAGGACTGACCTCTTACACCACCTTGTAGGAGAACCAATAATTACATCAGATCTAACTCATTATGTTATTGTGTCTCTGAATTATATTTCTTAATTTATGCTGAAAAAAAGCGCTTGCATTTAAAACTAACAGCTGCTTTTTCATTCTCAGACAGGGAACACAAGTTGTTTCACTCTTCTTGGTCTTATTTGTAGGCCAGAGAGAAAATTAGGCTAATGGTTGGATCTTTTTGGAAGTATCTGCCTTGCTAAATGTGCTGGGACAGAGTGAACTGCTGAGAAGGTTGGAGACCCTGCTTGGCTTGGGTAAGTCAGTGAAAAGCAAGATCTTTCACTCAAACGTGCGTGGAGGGGCTTTCACTTCTCTCTCGGTCACGGGACTGATCCTGCTTCTGCTCTTCCTTCCCCTTGCTTTGGCCAAATTCTAAAGAACAAAGTCAACTCAAAACTTTGCCATTTCCAAAACTTTAAAACTAATTCCTGGAAATGCTTGCCAGTTCAATGCTTTATATTTTAATTTTTTTTCCCTGGTTTTAAAGAGGTTCAACTCTCCCACTGCTGGGTGACCAGGCGAAGCCAGCCAGAGCGAATCTCCTGCCTTGGTGCCCTTCCTTCCCTGGCTGTCGTCAGCGGTCCTGCCTGCACTGCCTGCTTCACCAGGGAGGATACAGGCTCTGCTGTTGAACTGTCAGCACCGGCAGAGAAAAAAGACATTTTTCCTGAATCTCAGAGTTTGAAATAATGCTACTAGCACTCAAAAACCTGCTTCTACACAAGTAATTTAACTTTGAAAGCAACCTTTGAATTTCTTTGCATGATTGCCTTCTGGTAAAATGGCAGAAGTCTGCCATGAATAAAAGCTGTTAGAGCAGTTTTGGTAGAGCGACTGGGGAATGCTGCTTTGGGGAATGCCACTTGGTCAGCATTTGACATACCATGCACGTTTGCCAAAGTCTTTTAGGTAATCTGGAGGAGGGAGGTGATAAACACCATTGCTTTCAGTTCAGTTGTCTTTGCCCTTGAAGAAAGGCAAGAATTGCCCCAAGTGGGGAAACGCAGACACAAAATAAAGTAGGAGGCTTGATCACATTTTGCATATTAATTCTTTTATCCCTTTCCCACTCAAACCAGGGAAATTTGCCTAACAATTTTATCCTTACCATAAAGCTGTAATAGAAGCTCAGATACCTTGTGACAGCGTATTACAGTGCAGGCTTGCAGATTTCAGCATGCTGAGTGATCATAGTCTCTAAAGAGATATTTGCCAGCCCCTATGGTGGTGTTTTTCCCACAATATCTTGTAGTGTCCAGTTCAATGGAGTTTTAAATGTCTCAAAGGCTTTCATTGCTTCCCTTCAAAGACTAGCTGGACAAGTCTCAGAGGTACAGACACAATAGGAAAGAGCTATCTTACTAAAGTTTTCTTGGCCACCCTTGGAATATACTATAATAGCTTTCTTACCATTTCAAAAAGATATGAAGATCCAAATTGGACCACTGTTATTTCTGAGGTCTCCACTGTTGGAAGAGGCAAATTAACTATCTGAACCTGCCACTGGAGCACACCTAAGCAACAGATATGCAGTCAGAGAGGAAAGAGGAGCTCGGCTGTGCTTTATGTTCTCAGTGTCCATCCGTCACCACAACAGAAAGACTTTGAATCTTGGTAAATTTTAGGGATGAATTAATTTTGCATTTCAGACCCATGAGCTGTGTTAAAAGATGGCACGTAACCTTCATTGTACAAAATTGAATATCCTCTCGGCTTCAGCAGCAGAAGAAATAGAGAACATCTAAAACTCACCAGCCTGGCTTAGCCTGGAACATGTTGGAGAGCCATATGGAAAATGAAAGGTCACGTTTAAGGTAGACATAGCAGCTGAAAAATACTAATGTGGAAAGAAACACAAATGACTGTGGCCAGAAACCCAAAGAAGAGCATAATGTTTTGGCCCATTTTGTCTTGCAACATAACTCTGGTGCTACACAGGATATAGATGAACAGATGTGCTTTCAAGAACTGTTGATCGACAGCCAAGTCCCGTTTTCGGATACATACACAAGACTCCCAGCACGGTCCATGGGACTTAACCATGTGTATCTGAGCACAGAGGTACCCTCCAGGCATACAGTGTTAAAGCACCCCTGATCTTTGGAGGGTTGCTCTCCTGTGCTCTGGTGGGCTTGACCTCATCATCTGCATCTCTTGAGTTAAGCCACTTCCTCCGTTACTCGCTGAGGTGCTGAGATGCTGACGCAAGTGTTTGCTTAAATGCCACTGCCTCCATTTTCTCTGCACTTCCAGCTGAACCTAGGTAGAAAGGTCACAAAATACTTAGTTCAGCTAGTTTATCTTGGAGCCCTGCGTTGCGGAGAGCAGTATAACAGGAAAAGGAGAGTGGGTTACCTTTGCCAAGGTTTGTATTTATTTATTTAACCCCCAGTTTAACTGATTAGGGTAGGGCTTGTTTCTTGTCACTTCTAGTGATACTGTTGTTGCAGCCACACAATTTTCTGTTAACTTGTTTTTCTGTTTAATTGCAGGTGAAACTTCACAGAGTCTAGTTGGCCTTAGTAAGTGTTCGGTTTAGATTTTCCCAAGATTTTTATTTTAGTTGTAAAAAATGGGGCATTTTGGCTTTCTCAGGTAAAAAAAAAAAGCAGATTTTCTTCTCAAAACAACTTTTTCTGAACCCTGTTAAAGGATCAGTCAAAGTATTTCAAACTCCTCCTCCATTTCAAAGTGACTTTTTCTTCCAACCTCAGGCACAAATGTTGTTTTTTTTCTTTCCAGTAACCTCAGGTTCTCCCAGGTTTGGATAATGTTTCCCCCCACCTCTACCAGCAGCAGAATTTCAGAGTGCAAGTTCTAGCCCAGAAGCCTAGGAGTTATCATACAACTACAAAGGAAATGCTCCCTCTTCCAAAAGCTTTACCTTATGAAAGTCCTAATAAACTTGGACTGGATACAGCTTTTGATAAATTCCCTCCCAAGGATCAAGCAAAGAAAACAGCTGTGGGATGACAGATAATAGCAGCATACGTCAGAACCAGGTGAGTGTCAGTGTGACTACGTGCGGGATGGTACTCCCACCCTCCGTTCCCAGACAGCAATAATGCTGTCTGATTTACGAAAGGGCTTCAATAGTTGAGAGGTGAAGTTTGCATCTGGCATACAATTACTTAGGTTTGCCAGTCTAGGAGGTATTTCACAGGTAGGCAGCTGGGAAGAAAACCCTCAGATAAACCATGTAATTAATTGGAGAATATCCTACTGATTAATTAGGCATGCATGAGCAATAGAAAATGCTATATACACAAAACTCACCTCACCATTAAGAAAACAATAAAGCACGGCCACGACAAAGCCCTAAAAGATAAAAGAACCATAGTCACAGAATTAGAACAGCAGTTTCAGGTTTTGAACATTTTTTGATGAGGCATCTCAAAGGAAATCAGACAGCTTAGTTTTGCCATTGGGACTCTGCTCTCTTGCAGAGTTATAAACTCTTTTTCTTATTTTACAGAAATAATAGCTTGTCAAACATTACCTGGAATGACCCAAGAGCCAATTCGAAAAACAGCTGAATTTCCATTGTGCCGCTGCTTGCATCTTCAGGGAAAAAAGCAAAGATGATGTAGTGGACCCCAAAGAGAGGAATGAGGAGGAGGGTTGACTTTGCAAGTCTCCTGAGAATGAAAACAGAAGGGAAAGCCAGTGTAGAAGGAGCAAGAGGAGCTCTGGTGGGCTCACACGGCATAAAGTTGTGATGTAAGGGACATACTTGTATTGGTTGAAGTCACTGCTCCGTCCTTCAGGCGAGCTGAGCTTCCTCATCAAGATTCTTAAAATGTTGACAAAAAGAATGAAATTAATCTGGAAAAAAAAAAAAAAAACAACCCAAAAGGAAGGATGTGAAAAAATGAAATAAACAACAAAACCAAATGCCCAGTAACCACTTAAGTCACTGCTGGGTATCGCAGAGCCAGTTTGGGGTGTTTTGGCTGAGCAGGCAGAATAGAGAGGCTGGCACTGGCCTGCTCGTGTCCCTGTCCCCATCCCTGGCCCTGCCTATCCAGCCTGCCCAGTCACCCTGGGCTTGGGTGCTGACTGCTTTCACTGCCAGTTTGCTGCAGCTTTAGTTACAGGGATTTGTTTGGTACAGATTTGATACAGATTGGGGTTTGTTACCCGGGCAAAAATCACCCAAGGGCAGGGAGACCAGGAGCATCGGTAGGATCCCTTCTGGCTGTGGAGTTCAGAGAGCCTCTGCGCAGTCTGGCCCCGCTCTGGATGCCAGCAAAGGGGCAGCATGGAAGGTACTGCTTGCTAACTGGGGCTGCAAATGCCATTTGTTCTCTGCCAAAAGACACAGTGAGGTTTGGGATGATGGAGGCAAAGTAGCTAAAAGTGGCGACAGGAGAGAGTCAACACTGAAGTTCTTCCTTTTGCATTTTCCCCCTCTCCAAGGGTGGATATTGGATAAAAATGCTGGTCTGCTGATCAGTTTGGGTGAAGGTGAAGCAATAGCTGTTTCTGGGCCTTTGACCCTCAGGCAAAGAGCGGGAGTTGCAGGGGAAGCAGAGCTGGGCCTGGTGTTCCCACCAGCAAGCTGTACCAGGGAGTGACCTCAGTTTTATCTGCCCATCACATCAGGGCTCCCAC
Organism: Chlamydotis macqueenii; assembly: GCF_036417535.1. Lineage (NCBI taxonomy): Eukaryota > Metazoa > Chordata > Aves > Otidiformes > Otididae > Chlamydotis > Chlamydotis macqueenii. Next base: position 10,352,219 of record NC_141561.1, read on the forward strand.
CATCACCCTGCCCTTCACCCACCACCCACAGCCCTTTTGCAACACCCTACACAGTGGCAGGTCCATAACCCTTCCCTACGCCTGGAAACACCATCGCAGCAATGCATGGTGGCTTGTACATGCCCGTGGGTGTTGGAGCAGGCCTCTGAGGTGGTGGGTTATCCTAAGAGAAGAGGGTCTATGGAAGATGGGACAGACCCAGGATGTCCCTGGGTTCCCTAAATTGTTGGACCAACCGTGGCTGCGTGGTCTGGGCTGCTGAGGGTGTCTGGAGAGGGCTGGAAGTTTGGGGAGCTGGGGAGGGGTGAGGAAAGGAGCAGAGCTGGGAGGTGCTGGGGATGGGGAACATGAAGGAAAGACTGAAATATTTTAGAGGTGTTGGGGGGAGAAGGAGGTTCAGGTCTGGGAATTCTGCGGTTTTTAATTGACTAGGCCAGTGGTGGCTGAGTAAAACTTTTTGATGATGAAAACTACTGGGGAAGAGGGGATGGGGAGATTCCTGCTGAGAGGGATTGCCCGCAGGCAGCACAGCAGTGAATGTCGGCCTAGGAGGACAAAGGAGGTTATCGGCGTTGATTTTCTGCCCTTTGAACTGCTGAGGACTGTGGGCTGTGAGGAATCAAGAGATTAGATCTGAATGCTGAAGGACTGCTGTTTGTCTGTCTGGGGCGATGGGCCTGAGAAAAGCCTCTTTTAGGTAAAAGCAGAGTCATGCAGGCGGCTCCCGCCTTAAGCGGCTGAGCTAGATGTGATCAGGACTGTGAGGAAACTTGGAAGGGGATAGCGAGTGGCCCGGAAAAGATAAATTCAGATTGTGCTTTTCACCTTGCAGAATGCCTGGGCCTTGTTGGCATTTAAATATTGCTGAGTAGCTCCTGGAGCATAAGGGCTCTTCCATTAAGAAAAATAAATGCTGTGGCCTGGTTAAGTTGAACCTGAATCACTTGTGTGGTCTTGTGGGGGTGAAGGATTGCTCAGGGGTAAATGGGAGCAGAACTTCAACCTTAACCCACCATCTCTGCTACTTAGGTTTCCAGGAGTGCATGCAAGTGCTGCAGCTTGTGTTTTGCAAACACAATTGCTCCTACTGGCAAGACAAAAACCTCAACCAAATCTTGGGTTCTCACTTGGAGTGTCAGCAGGTTACTTCAGAGTAACTAGCAGCTTGGGTGTTTCTATACTAGGTCTTCAGATAGATCATTGCAGAGTGATCTGCCCCAGATCATCTCCATTGGGCACAACTATCTCCAAGAAGCAGCTCGAGCCCCTTGGTACCTAAGGCTCTGAAGGTGAGCACCAGCAAATGCTCCAATCGTAGGTGTTGAGTTTTATATGTAGCAAACTGTTCTTGACATCGCTACTGCCTTGTACTTGGCAGGTTCACACTGAGTTTCAATGCCTGTGCCTTATTTCAATGAGCAATACCGTAATAGCGTAATTGCAGTCCACTAGCATATGGTGTGTGCAGCCTGTGAGCCGCTTTCATCGCTGAAAACAAAAGCTAATGGTCATGTAAGGCAAGTTGGTTTTGGCTTTGCTGAGAGGGGTAGTGACCGGGAGACACAAAGGCGATTGTACTGAACTGTACAGCCTTCTCCTCCAGAGCCTTCCTTGAAACAGTCCAAAACAAGCTTCCACAAGCCAGCCAAGTTCATATGAAATCAACAGGATGTGGAAACCTGATCTTTTTCAGGCTCTTGGTTCCTGGGAGGACGCTCTAGCTTTCCTTGTGAACTTAGCTTGGGGGCATTAGTTGCTGACTAAATCCTGCTGAGCAGAAGTTGCTTAAGCAGTAATTCATGTGTCACACCAGTTCAGGCACATGTCTAAGATTAGTTCATTAACACACTTCTAAAGCATGTTGAGTAGATGATCTCTGACTTCACAATATTTGAATATACAGTTTGAATCTATTTGTCCCAGAAAAGACTTACAAAAATAGACAAAACTACAGGGCCTCTAATGATCCACCAGGTATTGGCATTACTGTTAATGTCCCAACACCTGTAAAAATAGAAGAGAAGGTGCAGTCAGTTATCAAAACACTGGTGTCTTTTCAAAGGGCTTTAGTCTGTTTTGCACTTCAGATAGGCCCCTATTCCCTTCTTCTACAAAATTAATTTCTTGTTCTCACTTTGCTGCACAACATTTCTCACAGAAAACTGTCCACCTGCACAGGACAAAAGTACATCCTGCCCTTAAAGTACAACCATTGTTCAAAATTTTGGAAGGGAGATGAGAAAGGAACAAAGTTTCACTGACCAGAAAGTCAAATACAGATGCTGAAAACATTGTGGGCTGAATTCATACTTGAAGGTTACCTCCTACCCTCGAAAATGCTGAAATGAAATTTGAGGCTCTTTCTCAGGTTGTTCAGCTGGACCTCTACTGCCGCTCACGCCAGGATCCAGGCTCGCACCACAGCGGGGTGGTGGTTGGTTTGCTTGGCTGCCAGCAGTTAGGAATGAGCAGGACCCCGCGGAGCAGCCTGCGCGGGGGCTGCGTGCTCCCCACAGCATGCCACCTTCCCCCGCTATACGCAACTTACCCGATATTTTCATGGAGGTGCCTAGCAGTCGCCCATGCAGCCACAAACACAGTTGGGCCACCTGTGATTGGAAAAACTTGTTACTGCTCTGCAAGTCCATCCCAAAGGCAAAACAAACCCCCTTACTGAAAAGAGAAGCAGTACCCCATCCAAGGGCGATGAACCGCCAGAGGAACTTCCTTTCCGAGAAGAAAGAAATAACCAGGAGAGTATGGAGGTAGAGTCCCTCCACGAGGAGCCAGCTGTAGTTGGACATGATGCAATACTGGAAGAAGACCATGGTGAGCTTACACCCAGCCTGAGGAAAGAGAGAATAATTAGCTTCTGCCTGAAGTTGTGTCTACTTCTAACAGAGAGAGAGCTGTAAATAACTCTTGGGAAATAGAGATTTTATAGCAATTGGGGAACTAAATGGGTGACTTTGAGAAAGGCAGTCACATGACAAGAAGGCAGGGCTGGCACTCATAAATGGACTGATCAACCGCATCACTAGAAAGAACCGAATGTGTCATGGACCCATAGGTTTGAGTTACAGTCTCACTTAGAGGTGTTTCACTATTAGTACCTTATCAGTATCAGTAGCACTAATGTCACCTTAGAGAAGCACATTAATGTATTTGTCAGTCTTTTTTTTTCCTAAGAAAAAGAGTTGATAAAGACAAGTTAAAACTTGCTCAAAATGTTCTTGTTCAGCAACAAAAATACAGCAAAACTGGGGTGGTAAAACAAAAAAAAAAAACCCAACCTTTTGTTTTTGTTTTTTTTTTTTTTTGTTTCCCATCCTAATTCTTATCTTTTGGTTTAAAACATTGAACATTGTCTCCAGTGCTTACCTCCCCCCCTGCCCCTAATTTTCAAGATATTTTGCTGCCAATAAAAAGGAAAAAACAATTCAAAACATGGGAGGTTCCTTTTCCAGGCTCTCCAGGTGCAAACCCATATCTTACTATCAGGTCTCACGCTGCTGTAAAAGTCAGCAATATTTAGTTTGTTCTCTTACTTTTTCTACCAGCCCCAACTACCAGGATCTAAAATCTGTGTAAGAATCTCCACCTTAGTGGCGTATCTTGTGTTCACAGTCTGCCATGTTGAGCCATTTCAGCGTCGATGTGCTGAACTCCTGATGTCTTCTGTGGCCATCTAGTCAACGCAATCAAGATGATGAATGCAGGTACGTACTTCAGACTGACCTGGATGTCCTCTGCTCTATAGCAGGCATCTATAGCCAGGAGGAACTGCACCAGGGTTTCTTGGTGTATGCTCCAGCCTGGGCTGCTTTTGCATCCTCATGCCTCCCTGACCAACATAGAATACTCCCAAACAGGGAAATCTCAGCCAGGAACAACCAACACACAGAATCAAGTGACAGAGAAAGGGACAGGGCATATCTGTCTTCTCTATAACCCTGCATGCTGAATAGAAAGCTGGGATGGAGATTTCTTTCCCTGTACACTAACTGCTGCTAGGATCCTGCTGGGAAACTGAGGCATGGAGGCATGGAGCAAGCTGGAAGGCAGAGGGTTACCGTGTATGCCCCACAGTAATTTATGTCTTCAGAGGAAAACAAAACTGCGTCCTTGATGAAGTTGGACAAGGCTCGCAAAATGAACGATGTGAAGAGATGCATGTGGATGTAGTTCCTTGTACAGCGAAGTCTTCTGTTAAAAAAAGAGAGAGAGATCCTGTGAAGTTACATTCCTAGCCAACGCACATAGCTTGTGGCTGTAAACAGCAGCTTTCAATCCTTATTAATGCTAAACTGACAAATTAAAAATGCTAGTTTTCTGTCTGTGAAAGGAAGACTAAAGCATTTCCCAAGAGGGATATCCTAGGAAGGACCTTAAAAAGCTAAAGTCACATCTGCTCCACTCAGGTACTAAAACAAGCTGAATGTTGCCAGAAGAATTGTGATTTCATGCCAATATGCTTGGTTTGGCCTCCCTCCCTCCTTTCTGGAGTAACATGAACCCAAGGTGTTTATCCACACCTGGGTGGATTTATTTGGTGTGCCTGCACAGTGCACTTGTGCCTGCAATGTTTTCTGTATTAAATCTCCACATAATCCAGATCTGGAGGCTGTGCAGCCTGAAGACAAGTTTGCAAAGTAGTTGGGGTTCCTTCTGTCTGGAGGTGCTTCTCTCACACTCACTGTAAAGGAAATTCATTTCCGTGAATACGCAACAAATTACAAATTCCAGGTTATAAGGATGCATGAAGGTAAGCTAACTGTCAGATTGCTGCTGCAAACCTGAAACACCTTCTGAGAAGTCAGTGCAGCAGCACTTAGAGCAAAGTTTTAGCCACAGTCTCAAGTGGGAAAAAGAACAGCAGGGGGAGAACGCTCTGCTGGAGCAACATTGAAGTAATGGGAAGACCTCAGCAGGGAGGTGGCACAAACACCAGCCTGCAAAATACGTCCAGCTATATTTTGGAAAGGACAGGAGAGCATGATATAAGGAGCAGCCCTGACATCTTCTGGGAGACAAGATTCAGAGATTGGTTTTGTCACTGACTTTTGTGAAGGTTTTCAGAAATACTTCCATTTTTAACTTGCCCTCAAAGCCAACAGAAGGATCTGTGTTGGCTAAGATGACCAGAACTCCTGGCCAAACACAAACCAAAGATTATTCTCCTCACCTAAAAGAGACCAGGACCACTAAGGCTATTGTCAGCGTCACAAGGGAGGTGCAGTATCCGATGGTGTACATGGTCTTCAGAGTCATGAAATAGGAACGCTGCAGGGAAACATATTCACATCTTTACCTTTGACTGTCTGGTAGAAATCAGCCCATACCAAGAGAAAGGTTTCTCCTCCTATTCAACAAATAAATTTTCTTCTAAAATCAGCTACTGAAGTTTTACCCGGAGCAACCCATTCTGATCATTTGGAGGAAGCATTTATGCTGAAAAACACCAGTAACAATAACCCCACCTGAGTTAAATCACATCATTCAGTCTCTCCTTAACATGTTCCTGTCCCAGGGCCCCAAAGCAGCAGATCTGTGGTCACAGGCACTCAGACTCACTCTTGCATCGTTTGTTGTGTCATTGACGTTGTAGCCACAAGCGATATCAGGTCTTGGATATGGGTCTGACCAACCCTCACTGGTACAGTTTCGGTAGACAAAACCTGTGTGGTGACAAGGAAAAAGACAAAGCCAGGTGTGATCATTTCCATTTGTACCTTTGTTCTTCTTGGGGGTCATGTAGGGTTGATCCATGAGCAAAGAGAATATTTTCCTCCAGGCAGTGCACTCTGTATAGCTGGAGGTGAAATGCAGCTGAGTTAATTATGTTGACACTTGCCCAGTGTACTTGTGTGGGTCAAAATATTGTTTGCCAACTCAGGGATGACTGTGATGGATGTGTTTTTATTAATTGCAACATAAATAATACTGTACGGTACATCTGGTGTTTCTTGGCCGGTATTCCAAGATCAGCAAACACATTATTTTTTCAATCACAGATTCATGCTCCATGCAAACTGGATACTTTCCTGAATGCTTCCACCTCTTTACTGTGGTTTGTCATGGTCTGAAGAGAACACAATACTTTAGATGGTCACGGATTTTTGGTGAGATTTAAATGAAAACTAAAAGGCTTGTCCCTACAGCCAGATCTGGGCATTATCTTACACTGTTGATTTCCTCGCTTACTTGCAAATTAAAGGCTAGGATGGGACATGGTTGAATAGGACAGGTTTGAACACGTCTGTATTCATGTTTGGCACTAAAGTGGAAGTGGGAACTCCTGCCCTACGCACCTTACAATCTCATTGGAAGAAAGTGACCCTAGCAGGCATGTAGGTTATGTGCTGAAGAAAAACTTCTACAGAGAAGTAAAACCACTGCCCACTGTCCTAATCACATGAATCTTTTGGGTAGGAGCCGCACTTTAGAAACATGGAGTGAAATCCTGGCTTTGCTGCAATGGTAATACAAACAAGGACTTAGAGAGGGCATGAAATCAACAGCTCTTCTTAGTAGGAGCCTTGCCAGAAGGCACCATAAAAGTCTATTTTTGCCCACACATTTAGCTATGGGGACTCTAGGGCACCTGGTTCCCGCAAAACATCCCCACAGTGCTGAGGGAACAGAGGGAGTGCATAGCGGTGTTTGGCACTGCTTTGTGCTCTCTGGAGCCCTGCTGGGACTGTCAGGACAGAGTCAGGGCTCCTGCTACCTCTGGGCTAATTCTGGTGACCTGACAGCATGTCTGCACTTGGTTTGAACCCATCTCTGCAAAACTGCAAAGCACAGCAAACTTGCTGAGATCTCCAAGCGGGAAGAGCTCTGGGTGTGTCAGTATCAGAGTATTATTCTGATGCTTTTATGAACACCTTGTTCCAGCTTAGCATCTTTGAAAGGGCTAGGCTTGCTTTTTAAGCTAGGTTTTCTATACCCTGCTGCAGTGCACGCAGCAACAATAGGAGAGAAACAGCTCTCCCAGTTCTCTCCAGCCTGCCTTGGCACCCAGCAAGGGAGTGGAATGGTGGCAAATTCTCAATTTCGGCTTCAATTATTAAGACACATGTTCTTACCTCAGAGCTTGTAAACATGCCTGTAACTGGTTTTTGCTTGAAGATGTCAAAGTAGATCAGATAAGAGAGGAGAAGTTCTGGGTTGGTGTGTGCATGCCACTGCGTTATAGGCTAAGGATAGACGTATTATATGGATGGACGTCAGCACAATTTTAACAATGCTACTTGCTTATGGGTGACACACTGGGGAAGCTCTGCTTGAAGCAGAGTTGGGGTCTGCAGTCTGTCTAACTATTGGCACTTGGTATTTACTGGTGCCTTGGAGGCTTTTGGAGTTGCCTAGGCAAGGGGCAACACTGGCTAAAGTGATGGCTGTGGAACTGGGGCCATCTGATGTGGCCTTCTCCTCTGCTTCTGAATTCCCAGTGTCATCACACCTTTCCTCATGTCTTGCCTGAGACACAATGTTCGGGTCTAGATGTGAACTTCAGTTATGTTACTCGGTTCTAGATTATTTTATTTCTTTGGTCTGTTACATGGGAAGGGGCCAGACAGTCTGGGCTGCAAATGCAAGTCTAGATGTCAGCATAAAGCTCAACAGCACAGAGACCAGGGTTTGGTCAGAGCTCAGAGCTGTCTGCGTTCCTTAACGTATGGGTCTTTGGCATTTGTGGCTGTCCATCTGCTTTGTAAGTGGTGAGGAGAGCAAACTTTTGCTTTTTTTCCAAGCAAACAGATCTTTGTTTTTCCCTTGTAAAGTTGGTTCAAACAGGGCAACGACTGTGGCAGTAATTAAACGCATGAGTCACAAGCCAACCACAGTATAAAATCAGAGAAGAATGTGGCTATGAGAATGAGAATAAACTATTGCTGACTTTGACCCAAAATGCCAGATGTAGAGACCAAAATAAGATGCAAATGCCAATGGACCATGACTTGGGTTTCTGTTTTGAACACGGTCACTCTGGTTATTGCTTATCACAAGTGGTTCAGCTCTCAGCTTCTCGATAAGGAGGGCAACTAAAGTTCAAAGCTGTTAGACTATCTCCAAGATAATGCAATGCACATTTGAGATGTAATTATGACCTTTGGATGTCCAAATTCCTGTTTTCCTCCCCAGTACGAAGGCCAGAGAGAGGGAGTGGTTCCCTCTAGTGGCTCTTCCAGCAGAGATTTCATTTCATACATTTAAGGGCTGGTATCACTGCTGAAGATTCATGAGTGCACACCAGTCGGATGATTTCCTCAGCTGTCTGTGTCTCTGTGCAGTTTATCCTCTGTCTTTAAACCAGATTATAGGATTCAATGAGCAGCTACTGTTTGTGCGTATAGAAAGCAGCATGGTATTTATTTTAATCTGAACAGCTCATGCCTGATTTTATTTAAAGAGCACTAACTACTTCTCCTCTGATTTATCTAATCTTTATTAGACAATCTAATACTTTGTCTCCCGTTCCTCCCTCCATAAAATGAATCTGTCTGCTTTCGCGTAAGTACTGGACCTCATTAATCCGTGTCCTATAACCGAAGAATGCAAAACCCTCTTCTGATTTGAATCATTAACTCACTAAAGAGAAATGTAAGCACATTTCTTGGGCATTGCTGAAAAGTAGAACTAAACAGAAAGCAGGCAGAAACTCCTACTCAATGGCTCATGATTACTGTAGTATACTGGGAACAAATTTCACTTAATTTCTAGCTTAGAAATCCCAGAGAAAGGACAACAAACATTGCTTGAGCTCATCTCTTTTTGAGAATGTTGTTTGGTGAGCCATGAAACCCGGGTTCCCGTGAATTTGTGCCACTTGTGTGGAGCCTGTCATAGCCAAGGGATGAACCCCCAGTGCACGTTTCCTCTTGATGGAGGAAAAAAGGGATCTTTTCCCCCTACCTGTCTGGCTGTTTTGCTAAAATTTATATGAACATAACGCTGTGTGAAGTTTTGTCCCCGTCAAGCTCAGCTGAGATCAGCCACTGGCTCTGAGTTACTAGAAGAGGAAAAATGGATAGAAATACATAAACACAGAGCCTCAGCGGAGAAAACTCTTCCCCTTAAGAAACCATGCTAAAAATCTACTTTTCAGGATAGCATTTACTTCCTGCATTTTTCTCCACCTGGCTATAGAAAAATAAACACTTAAAAGATCTTGCTACTTTAATTCCAGGCTTTCCCACATTTAACTTAGTGTTGGAAATGGAGCTGCTGACTGACCATTGGTCTTTAAAAGAGGCAGGGACAAAATTTCACTTCAAGTTCAGAACTGACAGTGGCATCTTTGTAAATAACACCTTTAATAAAAAACATTTGGGCAAGAAAAGCATACTTTTAGTGTTACCTTTTTTCCCAGTCAGCAACTGGAAGAATTCAGGGCAGTGAGCGTTGACAGTCTGTCCCACTGCGGATGAAGGCCAGCAGCTCATGTTATCCCACATTCCAGCACATCTTCCTGGGGGGGCAACAGCGAAACACCATACAGCATTTCCCAATGACGAAACACAATGAAACTTCTCCGAGTGATGAAACACGATGAGACATCTCCAAGCAACAAAACACCATGCAATGTCTCCCAAGGATCAAGGCAGCTACGGGAACAAAGATGCTCCTACTCTGAAAAGCAAGCTGGATGAGACAGAGCAAGTCCTATTGAGACCTATCGAGACCTGGGTAGGACAGAACAGGTCCTGCTTGTTTCAAACCAGCCCTAGCAAGCTCCAGGCCTGTTCCATTCTGGCCATTGAAACTGGAGCCCCGCTGGGCTCCCTGCAGGCATGAGCCTGTGGCTCAGTTGCCCTCCCTGCACCTTCTGCCACCTGAGGCCTCCATCAGCTGCAGGGACTGACCCACACTGCCCAGATTCACCCCATTTCCCTCTGTTAAGTGCAGGAGCTGCTTATATTAAGGATGGGCTTGCTGTGGTCCCATCCTACAGTCAGGGTGTGAGGTGGGCTTTTTAAGCTGTGCCCTCAGCTTGGCTGTGTTGCCTTCTGGCAGGGCTGGTAGAGACGCGTCAGGGAGATGATGGTCAATGGAGCACAGCGTGACAGTGATCCCAACTTAGACACCTTGCTTAGGTGCTTTAAGCTGGCATAGATGAATTTTAGCCTGTGTTGCAGAGTGTTAACAGAGAGGACCTACAGTTGATGCCCTTGTGCCACAGAGAAACTGTAATTCTGTTTTTTCTTATTTTGCTCTTCTCCAGACATAGGCTGAAATCATCCAAGCTGGTTCTCTTTTGCCTCTACTCACTGTCATTTGTTTTAGCAAAACATTCTCTTTGGGTTTTGTAACATGATGGGCGAAAAAGAGGCCACTGGAACACACCAGGACCACCCTACACCTGGTGGGTCCTGCGGTGTCCCGAATGCCCTGAAAGGAGAGGGGAGGAAGCACTGAGTACTCTCCTCAAATGCTTTGTTCTTTGTAAGGCCAGCCTCCAGTAGCCTGACAAAAATATTTACATTTCCAGAAATGTATTGATTTCTTCCTGCACAACAGTCCTAGTGCATGAAAATACAGAGCTTTCAACAGCCAGGGCACCTCAGCTCTGGTGCCCAATGTTTATATGACTTGGTAACTTCAAAGCAATAGTTTAATTGCAAATAAAACATCACCTTGGGTGATGCCTTGGATTTATGCCTAGCTGTGCTGCAGTATTTGGGTTAGCAAACCTTCATGCCAACACCACTAACATAAAGCCCCCAAATCAGACTCAGTGCACAGAAAAACCTATTGGGATATTCTCCTCCTGGGAGGAGAAAACAAAACCCAGGCAAGCCGTTCCTCCTGCAGGAGGGCATCTCGCCAGTCCTCAGGGAGCAAAGCCAGTGCCACCCAACCCTGCCTACTGCTCAAGTACTTTGTGCTTGATTCACCCATTTTGACAGCCATTGGAAATGCTTTCTCAAAGATTTAACATTATCCTATACTTCGAACTTCTTTGGGGAGAGTGGCAGAGAGGGTAGAATTATTCCGTTTTAAAAATTTCCACTAACAAAAGGTTTCAGAAGCATTTTAAAGATTTAGATCCAACTTAAAACTAGATTAAGTCTCTGCTGAGGAGCTAATATTTGTCAGAGATAAAACGAGTCCATCTGTACAATGGTACTGCCTGCTAATGCTAGTGGCGGTCCACAGCCTCACCGTCCTGTGAAGTTTAACTTGTTTGCATCTTCAGAGCCCTGATGCAGAGGAAGTGCAGAGCTCAACAGTGGAGCCATGTCACAAGATCAAAGCAGAAAAATAGACAGGCTGTCAAACAACTCTCGTTTTTGGTGAAGGGCACCAGGGAAGGAAAAAACCAACGTTGATTTATTCATATCATCAAACTTCTTATATGCAGTGAGTGTATCTGGTGACCTGCCATAAGGCACCCTGTCACTGCTACGTGGGCTATACTCCCTGCTACACAGGAAGGCTTTGAAACAAAGAAAAAGCCCCAACCCTTGCTCCACATGGTATCTTATCTCTGGCCAGGACACCCTGCATACAGCACATCTCATGGGAACTCCCTCACTTTCCACACTGGTGAGGACCTTGCCACAAAAGTCACACAGAAACAGTTCAGTCTGTGAGATGCTGTGAATGACACAAACCCATCCTTAGTGGTGATGGCTGGTCACACACAAAAACCAGTCGCCTCTGTTGGCTCCATCCAACGTGCTCTGTGAGATGCTGACCCAGCATTTGCCTGAGGGAGCTAACACTCAGTTCACAGGCAAGCTTCAATAATTGCTTGCAGTTATCTCTCTGAGACTCCTCACACATGAAGGCATTTGCTCAGCTGTGAAAGGAAAGCTGCCTACATGATGAGGACTCAGTACCACAAGACCTTCTGAGGCCAAAAAACTCCTTTATATGATGATAAATCCTCTCTGAAATGCAAGAGCTCTGGTATGTGACAGTAAGTTAGAGCAAGGAGGAAGCCACGAGGACCTTCAGGCCATGTGATTTAAATGTTGGCTGCTGGTATGCATTGATTTTGAAGGCAAATAGAGTTAAGTAAATTTGCACTTATTGGGCTGACATTATAAAAATACCCTTGTCCAAGATGAGAAGAATTCCAAATCCTCTGCAATTTGCAAGATTTTCTTGCTGATGTCCTCCCTAGTTGTGAGGGCTGCAGTTGAGCAGCTGAGTTAGAAGGCTCCTACGACTCTTGCTGTCACTGTAAGGTCAAAATCCTACTCCTGCAGCCATATAACAGATCTTACCTGTTTTTCTGCTCTTAAATGAGAGATGTATACAAGGTGCATGCCTCCGATGGGAAGGAATGTGAGGGTATCTGATTTTGAGGCCACCCGGCTCACTTGAGAGCAGGTTTTATTGTGCACATTCGTTCAGCCTTTACCTGAGCTCAGAAGCAGATCGTTTTCGGGCGTTCTGTTCTTCGCCTCCAGGGACAGAGTCTCAGCACAGTTTTCTTCCTCCTTTTTCAGGACACTCAGGAGGTCACAGACAGGCGGAACAGCTCTGATCTGCAAATTTTAAAAGCAGTGAATCACTTTTCCTCTTAAAACTTAAGTCCTCTCAACAGGATTTACCCTTCTTATGTCCACATTCCCCACGCAACCCTATCAACTGATTGTGGGCAATAGTTCCTTGAAATACAGTCAATTTCCTTGAAATACAGTCAATTTTCCTAATTAAGTCTGCTTTTTTATAGTAGCAGCAGGCAAGCACAGACTGAGTTTCTGTCTTGTCCCTTTCACTGACATTACTGTTATTGAGAAAAACGAATGTGTTATTCTGCTAAATTAAGTACATGAGCAGGATGCTCTTCCAAAAGACTGCAGAAACATCCAGGGCACTGCTGGACTCTCCTAGAGCAACAGAGGATGAATGACTCGCCCCTGGCAGAGTTAAACCATAGACTTGCCAGTTCATTTTCCGGGACAGAATTGATCCAAATACGTCCAGCAGTTGCAGACCACCCAAGCCTGTTTCACTGCTACTGATCAGGAATCTGCAGGAAGAGCCAACTTAAAAGCAGAATCTCACCCAGATTTTTGCAAGAACCTAGATGGTAATTTGTCCTAAGGTCATTTTCTCACCTTTTCGTCTTGCCCCATCCTCCTCTCTCACAAAGCAGTGTGGAAATGTTGGTCTTAACTCAATCCTGATGTAGCAATTAAATGTGCGGTTTATGTTATATGTAGCTGGACCAAAATGAAAGTACAAACCAGCTACTGACCATTAAAATGGCATCTATTAAAAATAATTGCAAAATTATTTGCAGGACAAGGTCCCAGTTGTTATGTCTCGCAGTAAAAAAGTACTTTTACCATTTCTATTATTTTACCAGTTCCTATTATTTTTTACAATAAAAATACTGAATATAAGTGGGTTCCTATTGTAACAAATTAGACAATCCCCCCCTCATGAACAAAACAAAAATCTTTATAAATTCCCACTATGGAAGTTAAGTGTACATAACTTTATATATATACACATGTATATACACACACAAAAGATTAAAAGCATGTCATCAGGATGTATTATCTGAAAAGTATCAGATAGAATTTTTTTATGTACTTTGTGCAGGAAAAGTTAACCTGGCAACATCATATTACTACTCAACCTAATGAATCTTGTAGCATTGCTGATCATTTTCAGATTAGATTTAGGAGACAGAATGATCACTGAAAACCTTGTAATGAGAACTATCATTTTTCTGCAATTAAATTTTAGCCTAACAGACATCAATGACTATATTCCCACTCGTTTCAGCTGGAAGTATTCTGGGTATTGTATTTCTGAACAAAGTTTGATCTTTTCAGCAGTGTATCATGCCTCATCTAATTGGTCTGCCATGTTTAAGTTCAGCATCTTTCTCCCTTGTCTTTGTGCATCACAAAATAAATAAACTAAAACCTATTTGGTTTTGCGTAATGTAATGACTTTTCTGGAATCACACATGCAAAGAATTCAAATCAAATAACCTATCCTCTGCTGGCAGGATTTAAATGCATTTTTAATTCATGTAATATCTGAAAAAAATAGATTTTAAAAATGGATTGAATTGTTGAAAAAAATAGAAATGTCTGACTGGAGTAACATGCCTAAAGATACATAATTGCATTTAGAAGTTTCAGTTGTTAGCTGAAGGCTGAATTTGATAATTTCTAAATATTGACAGATTTTTAAATGTGCATTACTTATCACTCTCTATTATTATCTATTTGATTACCAATAGTAAAGCAATTTAGTAGATTTTCAGAGTTCACAAGTACAAATGTGACATTTAAGACCTGCGACATACTTCTGCTGTACTATCTCTGTCCAAAAGTTGCCTTGAAAATACATTAAAAAACAATATTTGCGCTGAGCATTCGGGTGACCAACAGAACCGGCCAGGTTTGCATGCAGGTCGTTCAAGATGATACTGAACGTACATAAAAATAAATGCTAGGAATCACATTAGTAACAATCTCAGAAACAGGAAAATTCTTCATCTTAAAAAAGCTTATACATCTTGTGGGCACCGTTTTCTTTTAAGAAATGTAGGTGCTAAGAAAGCTTTTGTTCTAGAAAGAGATTTAAAGCCTATGTTATTGCTTTATAGCTAGAATGAGGCCACACACTTTTAGCTTGTCCAGCTGTGAATATCACAGCATTATTTTCTTACACAAAATGTGTTGCTCAAGCAGGAATATGGTGTAGTTAGTGCCTTACAATGACTGTTTTACCCCGCCAAGTGATGTCCACCCTATTCTTCTGCTCAGATAGATACCACTGCCTGGTAACAGACATGTGGGTAATAGGATTTTAAACCCACAGAAAGCAGAGAGCCTTCAGGTGCTGGTTTAAAGACCATGTTTTCCACAAACGCTGTCCCTGGGTCGGTCTTTGCCAACGCTGGCATCCAATGGAGCAGGCTGGGCGCGAGCGGAGCCATCGCGGTCCGGCACGGCTGTTTGCTGAGCGACGCGAAATCCCGCTTCATGTGCCATGGCCAGATAACCCCAGACGCTACCGACTGCGCTCAGTCTCACTCGTGTTTACCGCCCACAACTGGGAGCAAACAGCCTGCCACTGCGCCTTGAAATCGAGGAGGAAAATGGGCTCCTCTACATGCGGTTTCTCCGTCTCTTCCTAAACAGTTCACCGAAACAGCTACCAGCACACAGGCTGTCAAGATTTTTATGAGGGGCCAAGACACCCTCATATTTTGTTTAAAGAAAATACGAGATACCGAAACCATTCCAAACAGAAATAGCTGTGATAACTAGATGTCCAGAACGGACAGAAAGCTGCAGTTTGTGGTAACTGATCGCAACAGCCAACTACAGTTTTTAACCTGTGAAATGAATGGACCTAAACACTATTTAATATAAATAATATTTGCAGCCACAGAATTCACAGCCATTTAATTACAAAGTAAGCAGTTTTAGTTTAATAAGAGGATTTAAAGAGAACAAAAGATGCCTAGCAAAATCAAAATAGGTATTGTGAAGGATTAGAAAGAGAACAAGTGGAAAGAGATGCTCTTAGCGGTACCCTGAGCAATGACATCTATTTACAGAACCCTTTAGGTAACACCTAAGAATAAAAAACCAAAATGACAAAAAAACCATCACAGGCACTATTTTTATTGTGGAAGATGATCAAAAAGCAAAAAAAAAAAGTTTGCAGATCGCATTCACTCTGCAATTAAAATATCTAGGCAGAGCTCAGGTTTTCTTAGAGTTAGAACCAAATCCCCCGTTGGGATAAATAGCTTGATTTTTCCATAAGTTGTAATGAAACAGTGATTTTTTTTTCACATTTGCTGAGAGTTTGATCCTTTCCCAACTTCTTGCACCCAGGCTGGACATATTTCAGTCTTGATTTTATGTGCTTTCACAATATGAATATGCTGAGCAGCACCTGGAGCTCAGCCCAGGTTCAGCTTCCCAACCGGTCTGAGTGCCTGGAGCTCAGCAGTGACAACGGCCACATAAATTCCCAGTGAATTGGTAAAGCTAAAAGAAAGAAACCAAACTTTGTGGGTAAAACACTGCTTTGCATTCCTTCAGTCTGAGTCAAGGGAAGTATTGGTAGCGGTGGGCATTCCCCCTTACGGGGTTGCTTGCTGGTGTAAATCAGCAAAGCTTCCCTAAATGGTATTAAATCTTCTCTCACAAAACCTGCTGTGTTTACCAAGGCAGGTTAGTAACTGCTGTCTTTATATAGGTAGGGAAACTGAGGCATCCAGCATCTAGCCATCTGGCCATTGTCAATTAGCACAGGAAGCAGCAGAAGCAAGAATAAAATAAAAAAAAAAAATCCCAGATTCTACACAGACCTTTTTAAACAAAGACACCACGACTTCACAGAATAGAGGCGCACTTACTCAGACAACATGTGATTCCATGCATTTGGGAATAAATAGTTCTGAGCACCTACCAGGACAGTTGAAATGCAGAAGATGATCACCCAAATGGTCCACATAGTCAATCACAGTCTGTTTCCTTCATCCCTCAAGCACCAGAGGTCACCGGGCTGTCTGTATGCTCTCCAGTGTGGCTCCTAGCTCCTTTCACTTCATCTCTTTCCCTCCTCACTTTTTTTTCTTCCCAGTTTTGATCATCGTTAGCCAATGTTTCTCTCCAGCTGCTGAGCCCTAGAGAGCATCAGCAATGACAGGAAGCCCTCATCCATCCTCCAAGCTCTCCTCCTCCTCTGCAGAAGTGTCCTCTCCCAAGAATAACAGCACCTCTGTTGAGCATGTTCTTATTATCGTCTGCCTCGCTTCCCGGCTATTATTCACTGTTATCGACGGGTGTCGCTGGGGAATGATCGTTCCTCCTGCTCCCATGATAAGGGACCAAGCAGGACTCCTGTGTAAGATGTCAGCCCCACAACAGCAGAGGTAATCAATCAAGGGGAAATACAGCCCTGGAATAAGTGCCCTGCTGAGAAACAGGGTTGGAGGAATGTGTTTCAGGCTGCCTGCACTGCTTCTGCTCTTGACAGCTCTGCACATGCCTCCTGCGGCGAGTACATGTCCCCGAGAGCCAGAAGTCAGGAGGCCGGCAGAGCCTGCTGCAGGAGAGCCGGCTACCCACACCTCCCACCCAGCCCAGGCGAGGACAGCTGCCGGAGCTGAAGATCACCTTGAGTCTAGGGTAGGCATCAGAAAAAGGGCAAACAGGCGATCTGCTCTTCCCACCCCTTCCATAGAGGACTCTAAATGCTCCCTGGACTTCACCCTCTCATCCAACATCCAGAGAAACAGCCTGTCTGCATTTTCTCCTGATGCTATAGGTTGCAAGATGTCATTGCATTTGGATCCCTGTGGTACCTCGTTGGTGGGATGTAGATTCCAGATGTCCTGGGTTCCCCATAAGCAATTCCTCAGCAGTCTCCTTCTCTGGCAGCAAAGTGCTCTTTGCTTTTGCAGGTTTTGTTTCTGTGGCAAAACTATTGTAAAGGGGCTGTGTGCTTCCCCTGGGTGTGGGCTCCCAGCTGCCAAGGCGGACACTCCAAACCCTTCCTTGCCAACTTCACTTATAGCATAATAATGAATATGGCTTCAGAAAAGAGCCAAAGTTTGCACCATACACTAGTGCTCTTTCTCAAAGCACTGCAATCCTCAGGTCAGCAAAGCGTCTTGAAACATCTTTTACCACCTATGCCAATTTACCACTGCCCATCACAGGTCAGATATGATGAGGGGCTGCCCAGAACGCAGGTGTGCTCCTGATCTATCAGTAAAGTCAATGACTATGGCCATAAAACATATGGCTTGTTACCTGTGCACTGAAAATCCAGCCATCGGATTAAGCCAGTCATCTGCTGAGCAGTACAATGAAGGAATCCGGGTTTCCTAGTGAGTGCTGCCCTTTCCCATGCCTGCTCTGACCACAGTAACTCCAGCTCATCTCTGTATGTGCTCCTTAGGACTGCTGAACTGCAATGCTCTCTGTTTCCCTACACACCACCCTCATCTCTCCCCACATTCTCAGAGCAGGAGTTGGGTAAGCGGCAGCACTTGCTCTAATCCCACGCTACGTCTGTCCTGCCCAGCTGCCCGGTTCGCATGTGTGAAGGGCAAATGTTTCAGTCTTCCTTGCCCCTGTCCACACTAAACTTGTAGGAACTTTCATTTCTTGAAGAGCTCTGCTTCCCCACAGAGTTTGGTTGAAATTGGTCGAAGGGTTAAACAAATTGTTAAAAGGGGGTCTGAGAGGAAGCCAGACAATGTCATTACAGGAGTCTGAAGAAACCACACTGGCAATGCTGCATCATCTCGATGGGGAGCCAAATCATTCTCTCTCTTCCTTTGGCTCAAGGAATATTTTATTATTCCATTCATGTTGTAACAGCTTCCCCTGAAAGCCACCACTCTTGCTCAACTTTGTGAAATTGAGGGAGCTTTGCTCCTGAATGTACTTGTGAAGGTGAGGCATTTTCTGAAATAGGCAATAGTTGCCCAGAAGTTTCGGAGAGACGATGTTGGATTTAAACAGCAACGGTGTGAATGAAGAGCCTAATATTTTGTGACCTGCCCATTATATTCATGTGCAGGCTGAGCATTTGAAAGAAGCTGGATGCAAAGTAAAACCTGGAAAATTCTCACCTGTGCAAACCATTGCGTGACTCGCAGCGCAGCACATGTCAGCTCAGTGGAACAGACAACACGGGCTGGGAAACCTAAGAGCAGCAGCAGACTACAGAGAATTATTAATAAGAATTCACATATCCTGAAACAAGCTGTTTGTTTAATTAAACAATGTAGCACTGCACGTGGCTGTGTGCATCTATATTAATTCCTACTCAGTATATTCATTTTAAATTTGTCACAGCTGCAATTTCTTTCAAGTCTGTAATCTAAACCAGGAATGAAACATCAGAATTTGTTCATGCAATCTTGAAAGACTTGTAATTGTAAATTTAGTAGTAAATAAAATAAATTACTTCACTTTGTATTGCTCTGATTGTAGTATTGTTTACTTATCAAACACTAACCAATTTTGATATTCAATATTTATTAATACTTAAAATTTCCATTAGTGCTTCAGTCTAATAATTAATTTTTTTCTCGCTTCTTTGCTAAATAATTAAATTGTTTTCAATGCCTCTATTAGAGCTTGACAACAGGGCCACACATTTTTCTTCTGATGTTTGGAATACAGAGATAAAACTGAGGTGACAATCACCTATGTAAATCCCAGTTCACAGACTTTATTTATACCAGCCACCCCATGGAAATCTGCAGATTTGTTGACTAATAATCTCCTCTTTTCACCTACCTTTTCCTTTCTCTCAGGAAACTTTAGAGTGCTTTTCAAGAGGTGCCTCATATTCAGGTCCTCTAACGTGGAAGCGGAAATGGATTCTGGTTTACACTCAACTATCGCTGCCCAAACAGACAGACGTACATGTGAATTGTGTTTCTGTGGGAGGAGAAATACATTAACATGCTATTTGCTGTACTCTGTTCCCGCAGCCTTTTTCTTGGAAACAGGAACAAAAACCCAGCAAAGCCATAGACCTAAACAAGTTCAGCATGGGGCCCTGTGATTAAGCTCTGGAATTGGCAAATCCATTTTCAGTGCCAAACTATGCCACACAAAAAACCATAGCATTTTGCAGAGACATCTCCCCTTGGCCTGAGGAGCCAATTCAGAAAGCCCAGCCCCCTGCGAGGCCTCTCCAGCAGATCCCTTCTGCAAGAGAAAATAATTTCAACCATCTCCCCAGCTTGACAGGTGGAGAATAAACTGCCTGCCTTAGTCTGTTTGCTCAGCTGAGGTGAATGGATAGCTTGGAAAAGCGCTGACGGAATTCACACAAAGACAGTGTACAGGCTGGTCCTGAGCCTTCTCCTAAACCCAGCTGGAATACTGTCATCACTGGACATCTCTCTCCAGCCTTGTCAAGGGTGTAGGCACCATTCTTTCCTCATCAACAGCAATTACATTTTACAAAGTATGGGAACCACGTTCTGGAAGCTGAATTTTGTGATCTGAAGTTTTTCTTCCTTCCTTTTTTAGTCAAATTGAGTGTTGCACTACTTCTGGTCACATTTTAGAAAAGCTGAAAGAGAAGAATTTTATTCTTAGAATATGTAAGGCAAAAAAAAAATCTGGAAATATTTCTGGCTTTCTATATTAAGCCTATATTTAAGACATCATGAAAAAACCGACAGGCTTTGTCCCAAACACACATTGATGCCCAAGACAAACATCATATACCCATGGCAGAAGGAGACAGGGCAGCCGATACTCTCAAATTTATTTTTTATGTTACCTAATGCAGGATATCAGTGCAGATATTTTTGGTATTAATCTTTCTCTTTGCCTTCTCCACTGACTCTGTTGGGAGCCTGGTGGGTTTACAGGTTTAGGATTAACAATTACAAGGGTTTGTCTACACAAGCCAGCCACGTTGCTGTGTTTAATTCAGTGTTTCTCAGTCTCATTGATCTGTTCAGATTGCTTGTCTGAAGGAAAAAAAAAAAAAAACAAAAAGAAGAAAATTGTGCTTTCCCTTCTCCTCTGTACACATGCACGTCAAAGTAAAATAATTCACGGATGGAGCAATATACTGAAAAATGTTTTAGAATCACAGAATCATGGAATAGTTTGGGTTGGAAGGAACCTTTAAAGCCCATCCAGTCCCACCCCCCTGCAAGGAGCAGGGACATCTCCAACCAGATCAGGTCACTCAGAGCCCCATCCAACCTGGCCTGGAATGTTTCCAGGGATGGGGCATCCACCACCTCTCTGGGCAACCTGGGGCAGTGTTCTACCACTTTCAGTGTAAAAAAGTTTTTCCTAATGTCTAATCTGAATCCACCTCCCTCTATTTTAAAACCATTACTCCTCATCCTATTGCAACAGGCCCTGCTGAAGAGTTTTCAGGATCATGTTTCAACAGACTGCTGTTTAATACTGAAAAGTGGGAATATATAGGTAGTAAAAAAAATATATGGTCTTTCTTTTAAAAAAATACTGTAATAAAACTGTCAAAATCTGGTTTAAGTAAACATAGGCCTTGACAGACACCCCAGGATTATGTGCGCTTTAGCAAGGAGGAACGATTTACGTGTTAACAGAGCGTGGTTTTGAAGAAAAAAAAAGTGCCTCTGCCGTGCCTGCGGCCACACTGTGGATCCTGAAAACGACGCTTACTAGGAAAAGAAAAAGGTGGTTTTTTTTCTTTTTTTTTGTACTCGTGCCGTCAGAGCCAGCTGAACTGCACCGCTCTGTCCCTGGCGGAATTCCCCCTCTCCCCGCCTCGAATCGGCACCTCCGATCAGCAGCAACCCCCCCCCCTCCAGCTGAGAGTGGTGCAGCCCAGTTGGGCTGCCCCGTTGCCTAGCAACTGGCGCGGCCCGCCGCGGCGCGGAGGTGAGGGCCAGCCCGGACCGGACCGGGCCCTGGTCGTGGAGGGCGCGTCCGGGTCCCGGGGGCACCTGAGTACTGGGAGCCGCTCTGAGGGGAGGAGCGGGGTTAACGCGGGCTCCCTCCGGGCCGGGAAGACGCGTGGGGCGGAGAGCGGGGGCGGGGAGTGTCTCGGCCTGCGCGGCGTCGCTCGCAGAGGCCCGAGGGGGTTGGGCCGTGACGTCCGGCTCCCCTCCGGCCGGGCTGGAGGCAGAGGAGGGTGCGGCACCGGCAGCCGTACCCCTTGTGAAGGCGTCGTTAGCCTTTCTGCCGGCTAATGAACTCTGCTAGCCTCATTATATAGAGCGGACCTTAAAAGCGCGTTTTCCGCTGCTCCTGGAGCACGTCGTTGCTTTTTCACGCGGTGTGTAATGGCATCAAACTGCATCCCTTTCTGGTGGTGAGGTGTGCTAGGAGCTCTGGGGCACACGAGGGGGTGAGAAAGCCCAAGTGTTGACACAAGAAGGGCCTCCCAGGCCTGAGGAGATGTAGGGTGAGTTTTGCCATTGCGTCCAAGGGAACCAGGATTTCACAGCCCCAGAGTTCTGTTGCTGGAGAAAAAAAAAACAACAGACAACAACCCAGCATATTAAGGATAGACACAAATATCCTGAAAAGCTTAAGAACATCAGTCTCTCCATCAGAGATTCCAGGACTTTGGCACATAAATGTTGGTTCTGTATTAGCCCTTTGAGGACTATTGCAGTGTGGTACTAAAGTTGGAGAGTGGTGGTGGTGTCACTTTACATTACTGATAAGGTGACACTGGGAATCCTTTGCTCGTGTTAGTCTGTCTACAGCTTTTCAAAACTTGTATTTCTGATGGGAAGTGCTGACTGAGAGACGGAGGATGGCAGTTGTTTAAATTAAAGTTGAACAACATGAGTGGAAAGAATGCAAGCCTTATGTTTAGAATTTTTTTAGCATGTTTTTGTCCAGGTTTGGTTGGTCTCACAACCTCAGAAGAAATTTGCTGTTGTGCACAATAATACAGTTCCTCTTACAGATTTTCTGTTGCAAGTGGAAAACTTGTACTTGGAGCCATGGAGTGGAAAATATTATTAAGGCCAGGGTACTAGTAGCACATTATTTTAAGCTCCTTGCTTATTTGTTATTTAATACTGCACGAGGCCATAAATCAAAACAGCACTTTATGAGCTTGAAGCACCTCTCAACTTCTGCCTGAAAGATCTAAAGTAGACTAGAAAACCAGGCAGATACCAGAGATGATTCTGTAAAATATAATGAGGAAGGTGGTCCTTGTCAGTCCTCAAAAGTGCTGATGTAGGTATGCTGGGCATTCCTTTGATGCTCTCCTCTGTCCTTCCCTCAAACTTTTATTGATCAGTGTTAATTTTAGGTTGGGACCCTTTAAGGTCATTCAAGCCAGTATGAGAGTGTTAAAACAAGGAAACAAACACAGTGTCACTCCTGGTGCTAACGATTCAGCTTTGAGACTGTTGAATCTTAAAGTGCTGCCACAGTGTGGATCATACAACCAAACTCTGTTGTCCAAGCAGCTTGTCAGCCTTTGTACCACTGCTCCAGGAGGGGGAAGGTGCCTTGTGACCACAGCCTGGCAGGAGTGGATGAGCATTGGATGAGTTCAGCTGTGCATTGATATTAATGCGGCACCATCCTGAGCTGTGCACCCACCTTCCCGTTCATGAAGAACAAATACAAAATGAAGGATTTTCGACCCGCTTTTTGAGGGTTGAAAAACCCAGCATGGCTTTTGAACTCAGTATTTTTTCCAAAAGTATCTTGTCTTTTTCTCCATGCAGTTCTGTGGTTCATAGGACAGCCAAGGGCTATGTACTAAATTTATGAGGATAACTTCTTGTGGATGGATTGTATCTGGTGTCCTTGTTGTGTAATATTTGCGCTTGTCATTAGAGAAGTTTATGTTCTGATAACTGTGCTTACTTAACGCAGGATCTATAATACCCATGGCCTTCTGGGTTTACAGTTATCTTCACTAAACAAATAGCCCAGATGATGCTATCCAAACAAAAGATTCAAATGCCAATTTTCTTATCTCTCATATTAATATTTAAAAATTAAAAATGAATCTGCAAGTTAACAACCCAAACACTCTGGAGAGATTGGAAGAACTTTTCTGCACAAATCAATCTGGATAGTGGTATTATCTGAAGAACCATCTCTCCTTCTCTGTACTGGGGGATGTGAAGGAAGAGAGATGTTTTACACAGTCCTGAAAGCCAGATGTCCCCAATAAGCCCTAAAACAGATGAGCATGATCAAGGTGCTAGGGCTTGTGATGGGATCAAAGTTTTCTGGAGTCACTCTGTCCTTGTACTTAGCACACACACAGTAATCTACTTCAGTAGGAAAAAAAAAAGTAACTCCCTCTTCTTAATGGTTTTTTTTGGCAGTTTTAGGCAACAGATGTTACCAGTGCAAGGAAAGATATTTTGATCATTATGTTATTTTGATTCGCCCCCCAGGTGCTGAGGAATTTTAGTACCATTTGGACTTCATTTCTGTCCTAACATGGACGTGATTCAATCAGCCTCCACAGAAATCACGGTCGCTAAGAAATCCTTCAGGAAGATACCCAGTGTCCTTCTGGGCAGCCTAGTGGAGGAACCCAATAAAAGACATGCTGTCCCCAATCATCTGCTGGAATCAAGTAAGTTTCGGCTCTCCGACTGTTCCCAAATCTTGGAGCGATCCTAGGAGGCACTTTGCTGTTATTTTTTTTTTTCACAACTCACAGGCAAAACTCCCATCCTGTTGCTTAAATTGCATCTTCCTGTGAGCCCAAATCATAGGAGAGGTAGTCAGGAAAGAAATAGTGGCTGTATTGATCTTGGCTGGCCTTAGAGTTTCGGGGTGGTTTGGTGAAGCCATGATGCCAAGAGATAAACTGATGAGAGGATCATGGCTCTGCTAGGGTAGTAGGTGTTGCCTTAATTTTCCATTTAAAGTCATGCCTACTTAACAGGAGAAATAATCTTTGTTTCATTTGTTTCTCTAATACATTGGGTGCAACATAAATACACTTAATCCGTATAAGTAACAGTCATCGTGTGTTTCACCCGGTCTCCTTTTCTCCCTGCTTTATTATCCATCTCTGTAGAGATTTATTCAGAGCTTCAGAGGAGTAAGGTTGTACAGGCTGAGCCTGCTGTGTTGCACTATGGAGGGTATGAAGTTGGAAAACATCACCAACAGACGCTGGTAAGTGTCAGAGCAGGGATCCTCTTGGGGCTTGTAAAAGGATAACAGAAGCTGAGCAGACTGCTTGTGGTCATGAGGTCTTTTGCTCTGTGGAGTGCTCTAAAAAGCAGCACTTAAAATCAGTGGCCCTGCGGTAACAAAACAGGCGAGTACCATGCTGTGTGCATCATTCTCCTTTCCAGTCTCTGTTTTACCTTTCTGTTTCCCGTGTCTGCAGGCAGTGTTAGTAATATGTGACTCGCACATCAAGAATGAAGGATTCGTGCTTTAACTCCATAAGAGGCTGTTTTCAAAATGTACTTGGACCGACACTGTGTCTGCAAACATGTTCATTGGTGGGAAAATTTTGAAAGCACCTCTGGCCTTCTGCCGAGAGCAATATAATCTAAGGAAAGATTCAGTGCATAGCTTTGATTACCTTTCCTTGTGAATAGTTTGGGTATTTCCTTTTCTTCTCTCTGCTTTCCTTTTGTCTGCCTTCTTTATTCATGTGGTAAGTGTTTTGAGGCAGAGATTGGGTGATTATGGTGAACTAGATTCTCCAGATATAATGGAAGAAAACAAAATGCAGGAAACTTTACAGGCTGAACTGTGCCCATCCAAAGGTTTTCTTGCTTTTCGATCCAAAACAAAACCACAGAATATTACATCATTCCTGTTGTTTCCGAGCTCTGTAAAAGCAAAGTGAACAGGTTGTTTCATTTTTTGTTACTTTTGCACATAAGGAAAACAGGGCCAGAGTCTGATTCAACAGTAGTGTCTTCTTTAACAAGGCTAACTGTTATTCCTAGGTAAGGAACTGTGACTTGGTTCCAAAGAATAAAAATGGAGAATGCAAGATTTTACATAACTTCCTTTTAAATTCAGAGAATATTCAGAATTATTTCTGCTACAGTATAAATTGTTACTTCCTTTTTAATATGGCTTCTTTGCTATGGATAGTCTCACAGAAAGTGCAGTTGGCGTTCTCAGTTGACATATTGTAAAGTGTTTTGTGGTTTTGGTTTTCTTTTGTTCTACAGAAGTTGATAAATATTTCTGGCGATGTAATAAACCTTCACATAATACCACCTCAGACAAAGTATTTTCAGATCATATACAACAAAAAAGTAAGTGTCAGAAAACCTTCACACTACTCTTTGCATGCAGCACTGGTTTTGTGTCATATAAGTGGCTTTTACATGCATTCTATCTTGTTGTGGGTCATTTTCTAGCACCGGCTTGTCCCTGGCTTGTCATATACAGTTACTGTTGATTTTTGTCCTGATGAGTGGCGATATTACTATGACTGCATCCGAATTCACTGTCAGGTGAGGATTTATTATAAAATATATTTACAGTTGTAATGGAATGAAACAAGTATTAGGACATCATGCAGTGTTTCATTTTAAGTATTTAAATTTTTTCTCTCTGTAAACATCCCAGAGCTGTGGGTAGAATATCTTCCTTATTTTGTTATTCTTTGCCAGTAGATTAGTCTCTGTGCCACACTGATGCAATGTCTTAGCTGAGCAGGCTTGGAGGAGCTCTAGATTGTTGCTGAAAGTATGGAAAGACAGGTGGATGCTGAAATGAGGTAGAATATCAATATCTTGAGGTGCAACACAGTGATGATCTTGAAGACGTTTTATGCCCACTTACTGGCCAGATACTACAGAAACTTTATCTTTCCATAACCTTTATTCATGGTAAGAAATAAATATTTACCCTCTATTTTTTTTTGCAGGGAGAAGATACATTATTGGTTCCTGCGCATGCTTACCCTGCTGTGAATGTTGTAGAATTTCCATCATTTATAAATCTGTCTGATGTATCAGTTGGTAAAAGGTGAGTTAAGGGCAGACATTTGTCCACATTTTGTGAGACATGCACAAAATGTGAAAAATCTCATTTTCCTCTGTTTGTACATCTTAACATCTCAGAAGCTTTAAGGAAGCCAGCTATCATCTGAACTGCAAAATAATTCCATATATGAACTGTTTCACATGCATATTCACACGATAGTAAATGCTGTGCAAACTAAACATATACATAAATGGAACTGGGGTTTCAGCTAGTCTGAATTGGTGCTGACTTACTTCATTCATCGTATGGTGAAGCAATATGGCTGTTGTTCATAATCTGTACCCTCCCAAGTGCTATATCTTTTTAGTGTTAATAAGTCACAAGTGAATGCATCTTCATTTCAAGATGAAAGGTTCTGGAAATGAAGGTATGAGCTGGTGTAGGTGTAAGTGATAGCAGATAGCTAACCTCAGTGAATCCGTGAGAAGTGACATTACAACTTTCTCGCAGGACTGAATATAACTCCTGACTTTCTGGGTGCCTTTAGGCATGATGTGATTCTGTTTATTTGCTCCATTTTTATAACAAGTGCTGAAGTATACAGAATTTTCATATGCTTGGAATACAGAGAAGACATTAGACAGAGTCCAAAATACAATTTTAAATAATGGGGAAAATTTTCAACAAAACCAGGATCCTCAGAAATGCCCCTAAGGGAATTTGGAAGAGTTCCTGAAGAGAAAACTGATGATTTCAAACCTTAATTTTTACCAATATTTTTCATCATTAGGCTATTAAAAACTTTGCTAAAAATGAAAACTCTCTGAAATGCTTGGTGCTGTACAGAACCCAAGGGTTTCTGTACAGTACCAAGTGACCCCAGTCCATAGCCCACTGAGCTCAATGGAAAAACTGCCTTTTACTTCCGTAAGTGTAGAATAAGACCTATATTGTACCACCCAGCTTTCTCCTTAGATACACAAGGTCCACAAGGCAACAGGTGGCATAATTATCTTGTTTTTAAGGCACTTTGGTTACTGTACAAGCTGCACTATACCTTAAACCAAATTGCCTCCCCAATCTGCTGTTACATCTTCTCCATGAACAGGTCATACTAAGGCAGAGAAAAAAAGGACTTTGCTATTATCGTTTATTTCCTTGGGCATTTTAAAATGTGCTCTCCAAAGGAACACTGTGTATAACATTCATTCTTTGCTAATCAGCAAGATAAGATTTCAGTCAGACAGTT
Source organism: Chlamydotis macqueenii (assembly GCF_036417535.1). Lineage (NCBI taxonomy): Eukaryota > Metazoa > Chordata > Aves > Otidiformes > Otididae > Chlamydotis > Chlamydotis macqueenii. The sequence goes on from NC_141561.1 coordinate 10,379,855, forward strand.
TACAAAAACCAGAAATAAGGCTGGGTTAATTGGTCTTGATTTGTAGGATGGTGGGTAGTGTTACACCAATGCTTTTGTGCTTCAATTTGATATGTGAAGATAGATGCATACAAAAGCCCGATAGCTTGAGAAGATGTGTGCTAATACCCCTCACACACCCAGCATGAGACATAACGGGCTTTTATGAAAATCAGTCCATGGCATCATTATTTCTACGGTGATTAAAGTCCAGTCATTCCAATGTGTTGGAGTTTTCAACGCTTTTGAAGACTGCACAGTCTTTTCTCATCATCTTCCACAAGGAGGGCCATGGGAGAAGGCTGATTTCATGTTCTGTACTTATTGTTGCTCCAGTTTGGATTTTTTGTACTTGATAGATATTGCAGTTTGTAAGAATTTGAGGATACACATAAATAACTTCTAAAAAGTAAATTTTATAAATTTTTCTGTAATCAGATTCTGTATGGATAGGAGAAAGTAAGTCAAGATGTAAAATATCCAGCATTCAAATCAAGATTGCGCTCTCATTTCCTCACTGAGTGAAAGATCTGAAATATTTCACTATTTTGGAACAACAAGGAATTGCTATTTCCACATTAATAAGTAATCCATCCCTCTGAACACAGATAAATTCAGTGCATGTTGTGTATAATATAATTTCCCAGCTTGTAATTGATGATCAACTGTAGTTTCATTAATTTCTTTCTTCCTTTCTCTCTTTTTAGTAGGGAGTATGTTATCCCGTTGCAGTGCAGCTGTCCAATAGATTTTGAATTCCACATTGATTTTATTCAGCCTCACAGAGCCTTCACTGTCCAGCCAACATCTGGTAGATTGAACTTACTTAAAATTCTAAATGTTAAGTCTGTACTTATTAAGTGTAATTACTTGTGACAGTATATTGTGACAGAAAAAGCTTTTACCTCAGAGTGTTTTCAGGTAAATGCAGGCTGATAAATATTAGTCATATACAGCCTCATGGCAGATAGCCCTCTGTGGCTGGTAGGTTTCTTCTGTCAATGCCCCGCTACAAACCTCTGGCAAAATACGGGACGCCCCAAACTGTCCGTCCGGCCTTTGTCTGCTCTCTTTGCTAGTGTGGCCTTGGGAAAGGAGAGAGGCAGGAAGCACAGCATTCACCTCTTTGTCACACCTTTCCCCAAGGGCTGTCTTGCTCCTGCCCCGTCAAAGGAGCAGATATCTGTCTTTGCAGAATAGGTACGCATCATGTTACTTGATTTGGGGCACAGAGGAAATAAAAGGTGACCTCTGCACTGCTGCAGCTGTTTCATAGGACAGCAGCGGATATTAGATTCAGTCTGGACCTCTATGTACAGACTTTACAAGATGCAGGGGCTTTTGGCTACGGTATGCTCAGCTATTTTCGTGCTTAGTGCTGGAGAGGGCTCTGTCTTGAGGCAAACATAACCATGTGCCAGATCAGTTGCTGTCATTGTTACATTTGCCAGGTGCTGGCAGAAGCGTGTAAGTACCCGAGTGTTCTGACAAAAATGTGTAAGTGGATGAGACCTGGGTGCGTAATTCACTTAGGCAGTCTGGTCAGTTCCGTAAAAATACATAGAGATCTCAATAAATAAAAACCTTCATGAATCTGGCACTTAGTGCCATTTGTGACACTGGAATTTAAACTTTGATTGTTTACACACTTCAGTAAAAGTTGCTGTTGTTTCTGTATGTGCAATGCTATAAATTTGCCCTGTCTTGTCAGATGGATTTTAATTCTTCAGAGGTAACAGTTGGATTCTATCAGATGTGTGGTTCACAAAGATGAACTATGCTGTTGCCTTGTTTTGGGTCATTCTCTCTGGATAATATTTTTTCTTACTTTGTGCTTAAGGAAGTTTTGATATATCAAGGGAGGGAAGCAACAATATTACAATTGAGTAAAACTAGGGAGAAGTTGTAAAATTAATCAGGAAGTTTTTGGTTTTTTGCACAATTGTAGACAAAGTGACTGGAACTAATTCATGCTTTCTAAGTTGGCTTAGTTCTTGGGGGAAAGGGGAACAAAAATATCCCAGAAAAAAACATAAATTCAGTAAAAGTTAAGTCAGAAACTTTGGTAGCTAGAAACTCTGAGATGCTGAAGGCCGTCTGAAAAGCACTAAGAAGCTTCAGCTCCTACTTAAACCATTGTGCTCTGAGATCAGTAATGATGAAATACTCTAACAAATTCCACATACGCTCAAAAAAAGAAAAACAGCAGTCAAACTAAATGTTGTTTAACACTACAGGATGCACAAAATGAGGCAATGGTCACTTTACAGAGATAAGAAATTAATATTTCTGATGAGCTGAATAAACTCCCTCATTGCAGAAACGCTGAGGAACATCAGGGCTTGTATCCTGGGCTTGCACTGAATGTTTAGGGATATGAAGGGTGGTTAAAGTGGTTGAGAAGATAATGGAATAGGTAATAAGGAAGTAAGACCAGCTAGAGACAGGTAATGCATCAGATCCAGGTGATTCCCCCAACCTGGAAGAGCACAGAGGAATATGTTTATAAGGCTTTGCTCATGAAAGCAAGAAGTGCTAGAGACTTAAGACTGGCAAATGCGAGTTAAGAGTTTCTACATATAAACAGGCAATCATTTTCACAACAGTAGGAAATATTGTAGTCTTACTGTCAAATCTTTCTGCTATTGCAAAACATCTCCCATTATCTAGCAACGGATAGTTCTTGAAAGACACTTTGAAATCTGAATTATTTTCCAGGCCTACTGCAATCCATTCAAATGTTAATCTTATTTAAAAAAAAAATGTAGTCCACAATCAATTTTAGCATACTTGAGTGGGCTCACCTTAGATGGACTCTTATTGTTTTTCTCCTCTGATCACAGGAATAATTCCAGGCAATGGGAAAGTGGAAGTAACTGTGAAATATTCCCCACTTGAGTATGGAACTGCACAAATGACAATACAGTTACAGATTTCACAGTTTCACTCAGAACCCTATGTATGTGTATTCACAGGAACATCAACACCACATCTGGGTCTAATGTATGTGTAACTGACTGATCTTTGAGTATTTTCACCCAGTGCAAAAAAAATACCTATGTAATAGGCTCTCATGCCATTTTGCTGTGATCATTTTAAGCATTTGTATCTATGGAGACTTAAAATGCACTAATGTAATTTAACTGTTAATACATGTACCTGTTCTCTTACATAATTTGCTCAGAACGCCCTTAATCTATATGAAGTGAAACTGTACCAAAATAAAAATAATGAGAAGTTACATATTCCTAAAGAAGTGTTGAGCATCCTCAGCTTCTATTATGCCTACTCTATGTTATTCTTATTGCTGAGACCTTGCAAGATACAGGGGGTTTGAGCAATGAGATGTTTTGGGCTGTACTTATTTTTTTACGAACTGTGAAGATTAGAAAGTTTGGTTCCAGTTTTAATTTGAGAGAGAAATTTCCAGTCTCCTTGTATATCTAAAGGGGATGTAAATGTATGTATGAGACTTATATGCCATTTACAGAGAACTTATAAGAGCAATATCTGTCCTTCTGACACCCAGAAAAGAACATTTTGACAAGCAACAAATTCACCCAGAAAGAAAAGCTGCGTCTGCAGGAAAATACATGGTGTGGAGAAGAGACCAATTCAGCCAACTGCAACTGAGGCCTATTCAAAAAGTTAAGGTGTGAAGAGATAATAATCACAAGTACTTTTCTTGTCTGAAAATCTTTCTTGTTTCTATTTCCTCCTATTAATTGCTGTCTTATAGGAAATTGAACACCAGAACCTCAGATTACCCACAAACTTGTCAAATCCATATGCTGTAGCTACTGTTTTGAATCAGGAACCAGGCAAATTGAAGATTAAGGACATGAAAGAAGGTAATGTAATTAAGCAGCATAAGCTTGGTTTTAGCATTATTTCTAGGTTTCTGGTGAAGAACTTAACTTGAGAATTGCTGAGGTGATGTTATTGCAGTCTCTGTAAGAAATCTCACCTTAACTTTATGTGTTAATGAGTTCAATTATCATAATGGGTGGATCTCCCAATTAAAAATACAGTCTAGTTTGAGCTGTGATATGATTTTCTGATATTCTTGCAGCCCTTTGCCAAGGCAGTGAAGGGATGAAAACAAGACAGATGAAGGAAGCTGTATTTCAACTAAAAGTCAAACAAAATGTTCAGGAAGAGGAAGCAAATCATCTGAAGTGGTAAGTGTTAGTTAACCACGTGAACAACACCAGAGTTTACTTAACTAAGGCCTCTATGAATGTTGTATGCAATATCCACTAGTGTGTAATGCTGGCATTTCGTGTCCTGGTAGGTTTGTTTTACAGCTAAGTTACTGTTCATTTGCTTTCATTTTTTTTCTCTCCTGCCTAAGAGCAGTGTCTGTAGTAATCCATAGTAGTACCCAATGAGGTACTGATTGTGTGATAGTTGCATTCAGAAAGAAACCTGCTGAAAACCTTGTTCACCTAACCTTGTTTTCAGGCATCTTATCTTGTGCCCTTAAGGGCAAAGGAAGCTTTTGCCATGGTTGTCCATAAATCAAGGCTAAAGTGTATAATGGAGTGAGCAGAATTGCACATGTACGTTAAGTGGCGTAAAGCAAAGCACATAGTTGTTTGTGTAAGTAGACCGTGGTTTCATTTGCAATCCACAGATCTACTCTTATGCTGAATGTTATGGACCCTTAGACACCTTAGGAAGAGGAGAATAAGTCTGTTAGTCGTTAAATAAAGCAAACTGTACATTAAGTAAAGCATTTTTCTTGCCTCCACTGTAAATGCAGGCAAGTTCATAAAGGCAAAGATCCAATCTCTGTGGAATTAAAAAAAGAGATTATTGAAAACCGACAGAGGGAAGAAGACCAATACAAGGTTAGTCTTTGCTGTTTTTTCTATAAATTTGAAATCAAACTTACACTTTCAGATTGTGCAGTGCACTAGTGAATTGTATCAAGCTCTCTACATCTCCAGTTTTTCTTCATACATAATGCAAACCTATACTAGCTGTACTTCTTACTGCAGTTATGTCTTTGTTATGTCTGTGTATCAATGTTTCTGAGGTGATTTTATCTTGGAAGTAGACAGAGCAAAGGATAAGTTATTAATGGAAATGTAACTCGATATTTGCCCAACCTAGCACATGTGCACCAGCCACCCAGCCACATCACAGTGCAATATCGCAGAGAAATCCTATCAGCACCATGCCACATCCAACCTTCTGTTTATATTGTTCCTCTCTGAAGAGCTGATGTCCTAAATGGCTCACAAAGAGCTAAACCCAGGGTATACTCTCATGCAGAGCCATGAGGCTCTGTTATCAGGCTGTTCTTCTACACCTTCACCCTCCTTCTCTTTCATTTCTTCCAGTCACCCCAGACTGCGAGCCATTTTCCATGGAGGTGACAGCAGCAATAGTTGGTGGCAGGAAATATTTTTCCCCATATAGTACAGCCCTCAGGGACAGGTGTGGCTTGTCCCTCTTATCCTGCCTCCTGGATATTCAAGTAGCTTCTGACATCCCACTGACTTCCAAGTAGCTGTTTACAGAAATTATTTAAAGATGGGATAAAGGCTTAATTTATGCACTGAACTAGGCACTGTGAATTAATTCCAACATTATACTTAATACCAACAAAGGAGGAAACGAGTAAATAGAGGATCTAAAATGTGAGATTGTTGTATCGCTGAATTAGATGTGTGTTAACTTTGTTTAGAAACATTTATTTACTTGCCTGTTGACCATGGTGGTTGTGGAGATCTCTGGCTGGTTTCACAGTTGTCCCCACGACTTTCTGAAGAGACATATTTTTGCTTGTGCTGTCAGTTTGTTCACCTTGAGTGCCATTACGCCTCACAGAATATTTATTATCCCTCCATCATTCGCTTGAGCGACCACTATGCTGTACAGCTTGGGAGTGAGTGTCCTGGAGACCTTTAACTGGTCTGTCTTCCATTGTCCTAACTAAAACCTCAGTTGATGAAAATCATGGGAATGTCACTCTTCAAAATAATCCCAAAGTCTTTGTTTAAGACATAATTGTATCTTGGAAATGAAACAATAGGTAAGTAGGACTGAGATGGAAGAGTCACAATGAAAAGAAGCACTGTTATTCATCTAGCATGCCTGAACGCTGAAGTGATATCAGTAGTAAACTGTTTCACACATGAACAGATTCAAGAGCTGGCGCCATTGGAAACCGTGACAGGTGTTCACAGAACATGGGAAAGCTGCAGGAAATTTCTTTAGCACTGTCATCTGGGAAGATCTGTTCAGGTGCTAACTTATGGTGTTCATTCTGTAACCCCTCTCTGGCTGATTCTGGCTACACAAAGTGAACTGTGTTTCATTAGGGCAGGGATCTGATTGAAACTCAGACCCAAAAAGACGTTATTTTACTTTGTTTGACTTGCTCGAGGGTTGCAATACTCCCTCCCTAGAAGTGAATGAATTCTGTGTTTTGTCAAGCACCTCCAGAATGTTACATTGTGAGTGAATTCCTCTAATTGTAAGGGAGGAAAGAATTCACTGGATGCTTTGTACTAATGTGATTGTTCTTACCCATGACAAATTAGATCCAAAGAGGTGATCCTATCATAGAACAGGAGTTTCAAAGGAACGAAGTAGAAGTTTCTTTCAGACGTGTTATCCGGCCCATTGACCAGGTTTGTTTATATGTTATTATCACCTGCTGTATGTTATTACCACCTAATAAGCTAACAAACAGCCATAGATATTTGGCACTGAATACTTTTCCTTCTAATATTCCTATTTCTGTGCCAGTGTCTTATTTCCCAATTTACTTTTAGTACAGTATAGCAAGCACTGTGCTACATGCACAACTCAACTTCTGAAGTTCTGATCTAATATGAGAGACAAGTGGAAATCTGCAGGCCTAACCTGAGATTCATATTGTTTCTGAAAGTTGTCTCAGGAGTAGCTTTGTCATGCCTAAACAAAAGCTTAAGTATGTGTTGTGGTTTTGTTTAGTGAGGGGGGTCCTATTCTCTCGGAGGGTGGGGGGAGCGAGAGATAGACTGCATAGTCTGGTCCTGATCGGGGCTGAACTATGACAGTATATCACAAGATTTACAACCTTTACCTGCAGGTCAGATTGACAGGAACCTTTCTGTTGCTTAGATATTTTTGTCCTTCTCTGTTTATTGGAGACAGGATACTAGTTTTGCTGGGCACCTGGTTTGAGCCTTTATAGCGATTCCAGCTTCACATCTGTGCAAGATGAAGCATGTACTCAGTAGAGACCAAGTCCATTCTCTCCCCTGTCTGACTGCCCATGTACTGCACTGTAGTTGTAGTACCTGGTCATCATTTGTGTGGCTGCAGACCACACAAATGCATTATCTCTGCATTCCCCCATACTGCATCTGCAAATATTTAGTGATTACCTCCCATTAAGCCCTGCAGTGAAGGTTTCTGTTTAAATGCCAGTACTGCAAATGTTTTCACTTGAATTAATTTAAGTGTTTAGAAATAAAATATGGATTCAGGCCAGGGAATGGTTTGGGCTGGAGGAAATTCCTCCCTTGTCTAGTTGTAAAAGAGGTGTCCTTTTTCTTTTCTGTTTCTTTTTTTTAAAAAAATACCATGCAGCATCCAAGTATCCATCCCACATTCGACTTGCTCCGTAATGACCCGTGGGAGAATAGAAACAGGATGCTGAGGAAATTCCAACAAGCAGTATACAAGGTAACATGAACAACCAGAGTGCAGTATGATGGCATGACACCTTGGAAACAGCACAAGAGAACGTGCTAACTAGCACGTAAGGAGTCTCCACAGCTAGCCAGGGATTTTATAGTTTGGTAAATATGTCCCTACTTCAGGAAATAAGGATCTGGAGTAAGTTTTGTATTCAGCCAGTGCTTTCAACTTTCTGCTGGTGGTTAGTATTGCAATCAATACTAAACAAATGCAGATGAATTTAGATTTTTTTTTTTTTCAAAGTAAAAAATACTTTACATAAAAAAGAGAAGATTTCAAAATGCACATAGAATCTTTGCAATGGTACATGGTGGGAACACGGGAAACAATGGGCATACATTCAAATAAGAGAGGTATAGACCATGTATGTGGAAAGCCTTTTTCACCATGAGGACAGTCAATCATTGGAATGCATTGCCTAGAGAAGTTTTACAGTCTACATCCTTGGACGTTTTCAAGACCAGACTGGATAAAGCTCTGAGCAACCTGGTCTGATCTCATTGCTGACGTTGCTTGGAGCGGAAGGTTGGACTAGGACCTCCTGAAAACCTTTCCAGTGTGAAAGCTAAAGACGAACCAGTAAAATCACTTGTGTCATTTGGTTTAAATATTATTGTATCTCCACTGCACTTTTCCCAATAAATCTAAATGCAGCAAGCAATATGGAAATTTCCTGCTCTCCTAGTATTCAGTTTGAATATTCTTCTCCAGTCTATTCACAATATTAGTCTCAATACGGAGGTCCTGAAATGACATGCTCTTTCCTGTATTGCACAAATAAAGAAGTGATTAAATGGGCCCTTCCAGAATTAAAACTTAGGACTCCTCATTGTTACCCAGTGATATATGGCACTATGCAAATTGCACAGTCTACTACCTATTCTCCTCTTTCACAAACCACAAGTATTGATATGGCCTCCCAAGGATTAGGACCTATCCAAAAGAAGTCTAATTAACCTGTAAGACTAAATTAAGGGTTGTACTGGTTTTCTTGTGTAATGTCTCTGTAGAATTGAGATCCATTCTACATCTCTCCGTTCCCATTTTCTCCCTCCTGAACTGAAAACTATGGTAAAAAATCTGAAAAAAAAGATGTCTGAGTGAGCTCTGTAGAATAAATACAGTTTTATTCTGTACATTGTACATATATTTCTATGGCTGTAAATCTTAGAGTGTTTGGCTTAAAATTAATCTTTAAAATCATTCTTTCAGATTGTGATTCAGATTCGGCTGAATCGTTTACTGCTTCTGTTCCGTGGGCTAACCAGAGAAGCCAGAGGTTTGGACGCAGGCTCTGTGTCTGGTAAGGAGTAGAAGAAGTTGATGTTTTGTCCATGAACTATGATAATTCAGGTTTTACTGCAGTATGTCAAATGCGTTAAATACATACTGACATGTAAACATAAAGACAGAGTCCCTAGAAAGGAGTCTCACAAAATCATTTAGGTTGGAAAAGACCTTTAAGATCATTGAGTCCAACCATAAATGTAACACCACCAAGTCCACCACTAAACCATGTCCCTAAGCACCATGTCAACACATCTTTTAAATACGTTCAGGAATGGTGACTCAGCCACTTCCCTGGGCAGTGTGTTCCAATCTTTTGATAACCTTTTTGGTGAAGAAACTTCTACTAATATCCAATCTAAACCTCCCATGATGCAACTTGAGGCTGTTTACTCTTGTCCTATGGCTTGTTACTTGAGAGAAGAGACCGACAGCCACCTCACTACAACGTCCTTTCAGGTAGTTATAGAGAGTGATAAGGTGTCCCCTGAGCCTCCTTTTCTCCAGACTAAACAACTCCAGTTCCCCCAGCTACTCCTCACAGGACTTGTTGACACTTCACCAGCTTCGTTGCTTGTCTTCAAGTAAAAAAGAGAAGTGTGAAAAGGTAGAAATGGCTGTATTCAAAATACATCTATTTTTCATGCACATTATTTAATAGATTTTAAAAAGTGTGAGTAACTCTTCTTAGGAGCCTTGTAGCTTATCTGCTTAATAATAGGGCAGAAGTTGTGGATGCTCCATCACTGGAAGTGTTCGATGTCTGGTTGGATAGGATTTGAGCAACCTGATCTAGTGATAGATGTCCCTGCCCCTGACAGGAGGGCTGGACTAGGTGAGCTTTAAAGGTCCCTTCCAACCTAAACCATTCTATGATTCTACTTATAGGCCTGAGGAACAATGAAAGAGCAGATGGGATGATTTGAGAAACAGATCAGGTGGAACTCAAGAGGTTAGAGACATAGGATAAGAGAAGCTCATCACATGGGGGATGGAAGAGAGAAAGACACCTGAATGTGTCTGAACGCAGAGAAATGAGATGGTAGGAACTGCAAGAACACATGGTTAGGTGGCCAGTACTGGACTGAGTTTTCCTCCTTATAGTTTTTTCATACAAGTGCTTTCAAGCAACCACTTTTCTTTATAGTGAAATGAAAGTGCAGGCCTGGAAAAGTCACTTGTTCTTAAACAGTCATAGAAGGAAACTGGCCTTGGATGGGAGTCACAGCTGGGTATACTGGGAACAGAAGACAATTTGTGTCTCTTGTTTCCCACTCCCTCATACACACACAATTTGACAACTGCTGAAACACCTTTCCATACCAGGCCTTTTCCTGGTTCTGCAAGTAAGCACTTTTGACTCCTAGTATGCAGAATTTGCAGGGATGCTTCAAGTAGAAGGTATAATGGCAGTTAGTGTAAGAGAGGCCTTCTAACTTGTCTCTGCCTTGCTGAGCAGATTGAGGTTCCATGCTGGAATGAGGGCTGTAATGTCCTTTTAGAAATGGATAAATTAGATCTATCTGCTAGTCAAGGTATTGTGCCTGCTGTCTTGAAGATGTGGCATTTCAAGCCTTTAGGAAATATTACCTTACTTTTAATATTAAAATTACTAGAAACATCATGTCTTAGAAAGAAATATATTTTGTGGCTTGATTCTATTTTGAAACAGTGTATTAAGATATGTTACAAAATCTTAACATTTCCATTTATGACAGAAAGCAGGAGTTTCAGCAAACTAGAGAAGAGTGAAGAATGTAAGGACTTTTCTTTCAGCATATCTGAAGACCGTATATTGCCTTTTGAATTCCCCTTTTACAGTTCCCATGAATTGCACCGTGATTTGGTAGGTATAGTAACTAAAATGGTGGCCGACACTTAAGATAGAATTTGTTGAAGACATTGGTCCCAGGCCCAGTAATGCCTTTATGAAAATTTCACAGTGTGACTGGTGTTCTGGGGTTCTGACAAATTAGTTCAGGACTTCAGGTTTACTAAGGGTTCTACTGAAAACAGTAAAAAAATCTTTGCATTCTCTTAATTGCATTCTAAAATTCTGAGTAATACATTAATGGTCAGTTAGTTAACATCCACAATTTTTCAGAAGAAAAGAAAGAAAAAATAACTGAAATGCCAAAGTATAAGAAAGGACAGGAGAAATATAAAATGAAATATTTGTGTAATTATTTTCATATCTTTTCAAGTAGCTGTGCTGATGGATTACTGCCAGTGCAAAACAAAATGCCCACCATATTACTGAGTTTAAAATACTGTATTCTTTCAGGCACCTGATGCTCTTGGCCTAGTTCCTATTGAGCCTGTAGATGTGAAAGTCAGACACATTATTCCTTTTTACGACTTGAAGGTGAGTCAGTACAGCTCCTTCAGCTGTATCGTGTTTCTCTCTTTCACTAGTCCAGTTAGACATGTGTTCTGCCTCATTCAGTGGCACCAGTGTGCAGCCTGATAGAAATGCTGCCTTAATATGGCTGTAGGATTAGTATGCTTTTATTAAAAACAAATCTCACCTATTTCCATCGGTAACAAGCTTATAATTAGCAGTAGTCCCCTCTCTCCAGACAGAGAGATGAATTACCTCAGCTGAAATTATTATATCTCAAACAACAAAATCCCGCTATGGATTATGATACTGCAATCCCTGACTGCTACATGGTTTTTCCTTTGATTTTAGAGTTTTATAAAAGTGACATTATAAAAGTGTCCTTCCTTTCAGAATGTAATGGAAGTCTTCTGTTTATTTGGCATCCAGTCCTGCATGCTTAGTTCCTTCATTCCTGCATAGGAAATGCAAACATCTCCTTCTTGAAATATATAATGGTTTTTTTAACTTTATGAGTTACAGAAACATTTTTTTTTCTCCTGACTTCTAAACCATTTTTTTTCTCCAATTTTTAAATAACAAAGGATCAAATTCTGCACCACATCAAAGTGAAAATATTTCCTTGGGTTCAAACCAATGCAGATTTTGGCTCAATGTCCACTTCCTTTTTTTCAGGTGGTATAAGAAGTCTAGTAGACTAGTAGTCTAGCTTTTTTGTAGCATCCTTTCCCTTTATTACACATTAGTTCATCTATCAGTGTTACATATATTTCTCAATACAACTTTTCTCCACCCCATTGAGTTCAGTATATTTGATCAAGAAACTGTTAAATCCATGATCCTTCACAGAAAAGCGAGAATGGAAATAATCCTTTACACACTCATTCAGCTTGTCCTGGTGAAATACAGCTCCTCAAAGTTTTGGTCATATATCATGTTCCAGAACAGTGATCCAAGTATCTTTTACCACAGAGATGTGATGTGTTCCTGATAAAGCTGGAATGTTCCATTCCATCTGTGAGTTAATCAAAAGTGATTATTGGAATCTCCTGCAGCACATCTTTTTTTCTTTGCACTTAGGTTCCTCAGCATTGCAACATTATGAAGTATCAGCCATTTTGTACACACTATGCAGCCACAAGTTACAAACCTCGAAAACTTTCCCGACCACTGAGGCAGGGAGCCGAGGTAACAAGTAATCTCAAATAAAAACTTGGCTGAAGTCACTCCCAACCCTAAATTACTGCAATTATTTGATTAGTTTTGTCTCAAAATTTTATACCAAAAGACTTACTAGACTTTGAAAACCTGTGTTTGTGTTTTTCAAGGATGAGTTGGTTCAAGTAGTTGCTTCTCCTGAGGGGCAGCTTAACCTGGTCTCCCAGAGGACGGATTTTCACATACCACCCCCAGAAGAAGCAGCAGAAAGGGATATCAGCCTCTTAAAACTGGTTCCTCCCCAAGCTTTAGTCTGCCCTACGGAGAGCAGCCCACTTCGCATTTTTGTAAGTAGAAGCTGACTTCCACAAAGAACCTAAGATAGCAGGGGAAAACGTGTTTATTTCATCAGAAGCTTGATGTGAATTTGGCAAGCAATTTTCTGACTCGGATTGGTACATGAAACTATCCAGAGTGAGAGTAATCCTTCAAGGGGCAAGCCTTGGTAGGTGGGAGTCACAGAGGTCATCCCACTGAGAAGGGCGCCATTTCACTTTAAGGTGGAATTTGGTCAGTTTAGGGGAGGGATGATACGGCAGAGTTGCCAGTGGTGGCAGAGAACCCTTCCAGTCTAGCACTTCACAAATGATTACTGATCCCAGGATTCACTGGAACACCATGGAGCCCCTTCCTTCTTCTCCATTTGTTTCCCCATTTAAATGTTAGAACAAAAGCCATGATTTTGGCATCTCAGTCCTTCTATAACCTCATGCTCTTGCCCAGGTAGGTAGGACAGGTGCAGTCTTTTCCTTCTGTTCAGCTAGGGAACTGCAGTTCTACCTGATCCTTAGGTAAACTGAGAAAAGTGAAGTCAAACTTTTTGCTCACATTGAGGCCTGCTGCCTTAGTTTCCAATAGTTCTCATAGCATCCTAAAACCACATTTCCAAACTGTTAGGCACAGAGACTTAAAAAATCACAACCACGTGCATGGGAGGATTTTCTGTTACTTAATTGTCATGTAGATTGTGCTACTTGGCACCAACTACAGAAGGTATTTCCCACACAGTGCAACACAGCCTGAAGGTCCCTGAGGTGTCTCTGAGCAGGCATGGGTACAGGCAGCATCTCCAAGCCAGCATGGCACTGTGCCTGACTTAGGTGGCTCTATCTTTCAGCATTACTTAACTGCAATGGCCTAGTGCCCAGTGTGCTACTCTGGTGGTCTTGACATAACGTATGTGATACAGACTTGTCCTCACTGCATGCAGCCAGGCCTCTGGTGGACTTACTGATAAGATCCTCTGTGCATCTCTTTCATCCTTCTGTCACGTCAGTGTAAGAGCCAGGCACAGCCTGATCCCACGCTACCCAGCATTCGACTGTATTCAGAAGCAGATGCTAGTGCAGTGAAATAGATGACAAAATGCTCACTGGCTTCCACCACAGCGAGACCAGTTCCCACTCTTGGATTCTGAACTGTTCAGAGAATCAGCAATGGATTTTGGAGTAATCAGGCAATAGTTTTTTTCTTCCAAACTTCAAAACAACAGTTAAATTGCTGTATTTTAGACAGCAGAGAGCATGGATAAACCAGGCAGATTATGGGTTTGTGATGAGGGGAAGTGACAGGAAATGAAGGGTCACACCAAACAGCACTGTCACAACGAGACAGAGGTGTGCATCTGGGGAGACTACATTAATTGTAAGAACTGAAATTTCGTCAATTTAGTTCCTTATGATGCTCAGAATGATTTTTTTAAAATAAACTTTTCTTTATTTTTAGAACCCCACTCCAGGATTAGTTCCAGTTTTAACTCCTTTGGCCTATTCTGAAACAAATATTGAATATCATCTTTGTCCTCATCCAAAGTATACCTTTACCAAGGAATGTCCCAAAGGATCCAGTATTCCAGTCACACAAAAGAAATTTCTACATCACAAGGTATGGCGTTTTGGATTTATTGTATGAGTACCTGGCTAGGGTATGTTCTTGCTGAGAATATGCTCCAAGGAATCAAAAAGGAACATGAAGTCACCCTAGATAGAAAACCTTTTCAAATGATGCATGCACCTAAATAGTCAATACATGGGTCAGAATATCTTATTCTTTTTAGGCTTTATCTGTGTTTCGTATTTATCCCTGAGTATTTCTCTGCTCTTTCCTTCTTTTCACTGTCTATTGTATTTTCATGACCTTGCAGTGGAGGAAGCATCTTTTAAATATGGAGAACTGCAGCTCCCCAGATTACATTCTCAGCCAAGAAGTCAAATGCTCTGTCCTGCAAGCCTCTCTCCCGTCTGCATTATGTGTTAGAGGTCTGATTGCTGTACCACTTGTTGTTTCAGGAAGTGATTTGTGGAGTAATGGAATGGAGAAAATTCTTACCAGTGGTGTATTCTACTTTTTCTAACACTCCCACATTGATAAGCACAACACCTGGGTAAGAAAGGATTTGAATATACAGTGCCACTACCCTGCATCACTTTCTGCTGTCTGTAACTACCTTACCCAGGAACTAATCCCACAGATAAATTGGGCCTATGAGTGGAATTAATTGCGGCTCAGAAATCCAAAATCAACAGGGAAAACCCCTACTGACCTCCTTGAACGGTGGGTTAAGAACAGTATCATTAGAGCAAATGCCTAGCCCTGGAAGGAGAGTTCCAGTCTGAACTTTAAATACCATCTGTCCTGAATGCTTTTCGATTCAGTGCTAGAAGACCCTGAGAGGTACAAACTCGGTCTGTCCCGCAGAAGTATGAATCGTAAAACCTTTAACATATGGGCACCTGCACCCAGTGGTAGCCAGCATTTCTCAGGCTCATGTTCCCTCATATCACAGCAGTTTCTGGTGTACTCAGATTTTCCAGGAATATTTGGAAGTACCTGATCTTCATTGTAACTACAACTACTGTGAAGCTTCAAAATATAAGCATGGAGTGCAGTTAGTCTCTGGGCATCTTAAACTAACACCATTTCCATCACAGGGATCCTTACAGTTTGGATATGCTTCCAAGAGATCTACCACCAATGCCATCTGACTTACCTGGGAGAGACAGCGAGATCATTGGCCAGTACGTTTCTCCTCAATTTTGTATTCAGTGTGATTGATTATGTCTTACCCACTTGTATGGATGTGTCTAAACGTGTTCTGAGAGATCCTCAAAGGCAAAAGCACAAAGTCTGTTTTGCTTAAAACACACTTTTGTTTTTGTTGGCTAAAAAATACTTTCAGAAGGGTAAAGCCCAATTGTTCTTCATATTACTAATTTTTAGTGAGACAGATGAAACTGAGTTCAAAATGATTCTTACTCCAGAGATGGTGAGAGCTGAATTTCCACAAATTGGACAGGCACTCTCAGAAGAAGGCAAAGAGAAATCAGCAAAAGAAGAAAGGTAGGTATAATTTGAAATTAGGGGAGAGGAATGGGAAGGAATCTTCTAAAGACAAGCATCCCCTTAAGAGTTACATAGAAAGTCAAACTGAGATGCTCTAGGTGCTCCATGATGAGTGGGATGCAGATCTGGCACTTTGAGCAAATTTGCATTGCAGATGCAATCTCTGGATTGGACTTCAGCAAGCAGCTGTAAATGTGACACACTGGCTGACTTCACTGACTTCACTTTTATCAGTATGAGCTAACACTTGAGGCAGTTTTCTTGCCTTTACAGAGTTATTCAATGTTCTTGGACTAGTGGCTTTTCCTTTTCAGTGACCCTTTTGTTTAGATATTTATTAATGCTGGCAAAGGAATGACCCCTTAAAATTTGCTGCTGCCATGGTGCTTTTTTCTCAGACTCTTCGTAGGAGTGGGTCACATTTGCTATGCTGTCCGAGCTTCACACTCCACCCAACACACATTGTGTTTTAGGCATACAGCACAGCATGTAAAATAACTTGCATTCATAAACACAGAATTACCTAGTTCTTAAAATGTTGTAAACTGGCCACTGTAAGGGCCATCAACTTTCAGAGCCATCAAGAGATTTGAATGTCTAGTTTTCTTTAATTTTAGAGGGAAAATATTCAATTGACATTCAAATACTGTGCAACCGTCAGCCATTAAACTTTAAAACAGTGCTGCGTATTATGAGCTCTCTGACAAACACTGATTGCTGTATTGTGATTACTACAGCATTGATTGAAAATAATTTGCTGTAAAAACGCAGATGTGTCAGACTCGGTGTTGCTTTTTCCATTTTGTGACACTCTGCTTGTCAGAACATGGGGATTTGGGATAGCTTGTGTAACTAAAGAGTGACCTTTCTCTCCACAGTGATACAGCCTTGGATGGTACTTTTTCTGGGTAAGTACTTTTATAACCATAAGGTTCTTTGTTTTTGAAATTTTAAATGTTTTCTTCAAAAATGAAAATACTTTCCTATACTAAATGCCTCTGGGTATTATATTGATATTTAGTTGCTGAATGAAGTCCTAATCCTTTTTTTTTGTCACTGGAAGGTTCTTTGTTGTTATTGATGGGGTGATGTTTCACTAGATGACAAAGAACATTGCTCTTCTACAACAGTTTCAGCATTTTATCCTTAAGGCAAATCAGTTTTTCATGTGGATGCTCTTGTTCTGGCCGTTACAGTGTATTTTCCTTCATAGATAGAATGTAAAACTCAGTCTAGTGTGTGTTTACCTATCAGATGGTTAGCTTTCCTAACTGGCCAAGCCAAGAATGAATGTTCTTTTCACCGTTTCACTCCTTTTCCAGTTCTATGTAAGTAGTGGACTACCCTGTGTGTTCATTGTAAAAAAGAGAAATTATGTGTGAGTGTCTCTTCCTTTGTTTTTGTCAGTATTCCTAAGTAGCTCCCCTGGCTAAATAAATAAAAATCACATTTTAAACTTCTTGCAGAGACCTGCACAACCATCCAGATGGACATTTTCAACCCCAAAACTACGAGCTCAGAGAGAAGGTTCAAAAACATGTGGAGAAAATGAAGCTGAAAGCAGTTAATAAAACTCTTATTCTGGGATAAGAGTAATTTTACAAAGTCCATGGTTTGGCACTGCTTATCCTGTTAATGTGTGAGGCCTTCTATGTCCCAGCTACATGTACGTAACGTTCAGTGAGGTCAGCAACTTCTTATGCAAAGAGAAGAGAACCACCAGTAATGCCATCTCTGTCAAGGAGTCTCACTGTGACCATACCCCAAACACAGGAATTGCTCCAATGAGAATCCTCAACTGTGTACCTGCTCATTTTGTCCTGGTGTAAAGGACCAGAAAACCACAGTACTACCATGTAAATAGTTTGGCAATTAATTTACAGCCCACTGTTTTCAAATAAAATGTGAAAAGTCCTCATGACCAAGTTCTTCTGATTTTGTTTTTTTTTAGTTATGACCTATCCTTGAATTCTTGCAGGTAAGTCACTGGATCTCAGACTTGACTGTAAATCATACACTTGAGATTTTTAATGGAAGGGAAGACTTGAACACAGTTACTGTCCACAAAGATAATGTCCAAGGAGATGTCATTAGCTGTTCAGGGGTTTAATTCAACGCACAGCTCTCTTGACAAAAGGGTACACGGACTGGGGCGACGAACTCCAGAGCCTCGTGAGAGACCTGTAATGCTTGCAGTGTGTTCCCTGGGAAAGGAGATTTCTCAGCATATCACCTTTCAGCTGAGATGTTTCCTACTTTCTTGTGGGTAAGCTGGACATCAGACAAAATTGTTTTTATCCATAATGAGTTGATGGTTCTTTTTGAAGAGTCGTCCAGCCTATTTGTACTGAAAAGCACTTATCTTCCATACTAAAAGGCATGGAAAATGCAGCAATGCGTACTACATTCCTAGGAGCCGTACTTCTTTCCAGACACACTTAAAACCCCTAAGAAAGTAAGTTTGTTTCAGAGAGAGGAAGTCAGTGTAGAAAAACTGTATAAAGCCCAGGGAGACAGAAAGTGGGAAAGCAAGGTGAAAATAAAACTGCAGAGTAGCCTGTATTATACTAGCTACATACTGTCTGCTCACTTCAGAGAAATAAAAAGCTGTGAAGTTTCTGCTATCTGTCTAATTGGCAAGGGATTGTTCAGAATGCAAGTCTGGATATCTGCAGAGTTCTCTGATTACAAACAACAGCTCAAATATGTAAACACAGCTTTTTTCTTCTGCAAGTCCTGAGGAAAGCAGTTGATCTTTTAAGAGGTGCACTGAGACTTGAGCATGTTTCTTAACATGACCATGACAAAACACGTTCTCACAGTTTACAGTGAAAGCATTCACAGCTCATAATTCACAGTTTAGGTTAAATCAAGCATAGATAACTCTTAGGAACTGTTATCTGCCAGCTAAATATCGATGTCTAGTAAAGATGGAATAAGTGTTCAGAAACAATGGTGATTAAACATAATTGATCTCTCTTTCTTACAACAGTATCCTCTTTCTTCCCTTCTCCTCCACAGAGTTTCCTGATCCTCCCAAAGTAAATTGCTCATGCTTCTCCATTCTCCAGTGGTAGACACCAGCCTTCAGATAAATGAACCTCCTTTCTAGTTAAGTAATCCTCCTTTCTGTGTTTCAAGGCTTTTATGGGCCAGGTTGCAGTGTACAGAGAAGGTAAGAAGCAGCTATTACTTTGCCCTAAAGTGTTCGTAAAATCCAAAGGGACAGCGAGTGATGCACAGACCTCTGTGCATTATGTCCCTCCAGGATACCTCATAATATGAGGCTGACTCTTCTCAAGGTAATAAGCTATCAGGGGCAATCCAGCTGTGTCCAAGAACATGAAATTTGGCAAAATAATTAGAAGTCTTAGGTTTTCATATATGAGGCCACTTAAGTATTCTCCTGGTTAACTACAGAATACTTTCAGAACTGGGATATAAACTATAAGAATTATAACATGCAGTTGGAGGTTATTCACAGTTCTATGCCTGCTCAGTGTTTTATGAAAAGGATAGAGATATTACAGAAAATAGAAAAAGGAATGATGTAATGGAAATTGTGCTTTTGGTGTAACATTACCCAGTGCACTGGAATATTTCTGACAGTTGTTTTTGTCTGGATTATCATTTATAATGTACTGAACCAGAGCATAAATTTTGGAGTGCATTTTTATGTGTAAAAGACATATACAGTTGTCTTTAACAGATTGCTAATACCTGTTATTAAACACTCAGATGCCTTATAGGGTCTTTTTAAAGGATCAACTAGCAGGATTCAATAGCAATTGTGTGAAATGTCAACATTCAACATCAGTGCTATTTAAAACAGGATTAGTGCAAACTTATAGCCTTAAGGTTATGTTTTTATAAGCTGTGGAAAAGAGTTTATTAAAGCATCTTTAATGTGCTTTCTTATGCCTCTGCTGAAGATGCAAACCACAGTCTTTTGAAGGAAATGTTGCATTCAATTATAGATTAATCCCATGAATGTGCAGGTTGAGTTCACATACAGATTGCAAACTAAGATCAATTAATATGTTATATATAGCCATATTTCCATACTTTCTAATGTTAATTAGTGGATTGCCTTGTTTTGGGAATCAAAGGGCTGCATTCTTACTGATGTAAGTGGGAAAGTAAGAATGTGTAAATTGATATGCAGAATGTGACAAGCTTATTTCCGTCCACTGCAGATAAAATTGCTGCTGCTTCCCTTGTTTGGAAAGGATTAATTGGCTAAATGATAATGCAACAGTTTTGTCAGTTAAGATATATCCATGTTGCCTGAAAAAGCCTGTCTTATAAGCAAGGTTAATGAGTTGTACTGATGACTTACGCTTTAGCTTTTCTCCCTTTTATTACATATGAAATGATCATTAACCTCTAAATCAAATAAAAGGTGCATTTTAAAAATTAAGAAAATGTTAATGTTTTTATATGGACATGATCCATGAGCTTAAGTGCTCAGTAACTGGGTTATTAATCTCACTTACTGTTCCATAATAAGAGAGAACTCATCAAGGTCTTTAAAATGTAAATTAATTCTATTTTATGAGAAGGCTGGGAGAAAAACAGCAGTGTGTGTCTGATGTAAAGAAGTGGGTGAAATTATATTTTCAGCTCATAAAAATAGTTTCATGAACCCCAAACTAAAGAAACCTTGTTGCCTTTGGATTTGTAATGCAAGGTTCGCTATTCCAAGCTCCAGTTAAGTTTTTCTTATGGTCTGGACATTTATTTGGTCTCTCTCGTGCACAGATTTTCTTGTGCCTAATAAGAGCTGTGCTCACACTGCATCCTTTGCCTTATGGAAACACTATGAAGGCTTCTCTCCAGCTGTTTAACTATGGAGGATTTTAACTCTTGCTGAGACCTCTCCTGCTCTTTCAGTTTGGTTGGAAGTAGCCATCAGGTTTAGAATTTATTCAGCGAGGTACACACAAACACTGTCATTGCCTTAGAAAGCTGGATAAAGGCAGAGAAGAAGGACTTCTCTGTGTACTAGTGAGGGTAAATTTCTTTGTGAATGTAATTGTGCAGTGCTGCTCTGCAATGAGTAAGCACATCATTTGTACAATTCCTGCAGAAACACCAAACAGGTGATGTGCTGAGAGCTTCTATGACCTCTGAAAACCAGAGCTGTCACTGATGTACCTAGGTTTTGCGTAGAAGTTATTTTAAAGCAGAATTTGTTTAAAATTGGGTTTTCCTCCTCTGTTTTCTGCTTCTCCTGCTGTCAGCCTGCGCACTGAGTGCCAACACTGGTTACTTGGAATGAGTCCTCATCTTCAAGTGGTTGTGGCTAGCGGTATAGAGTTATAAGACATCCTTCTCAAAATCTTTGTGGTTTGTTTGCTGGAACATTAAAAGCCATCAGAGGACTTTTAAAGCAGTGAGCAGTGTCTACAGCTGTTTGGTCTGGTGGCACCGGAATCAACTTGTTTTGGTTTGGCCCCAGTCACCACACAGTTGCTCGCCCTCCCTCCCTCCCCTCAGCAGGATAGGGGAAAGAATTGGGAAGAAAAGAAAACTTGTGGGTTGAGATGAAGACAGTTTACTAGAATAGCAAAGAAAAATGACAATAATAGGAAAATATAGGGATACTAAATATACAAAATGAAAAATGCACTGTTTCTCACCACCTGACGTCCCGATGACCAATACAGCCTGTCCTGAGCAGCAATCATGGAAGCAACACTGAGTGGCAAGCAAAGAAGCAAGAAAGAGAGAGATGCCCTCCCAGCCAACCCCCACTTAGGTACTGAGCATGACATTTATGGCATGGAATACTCTTTTTGGCTGGTTTGGGTCAAATATTCTGACTATATCCCTCCCAGCTTCCTGCACCTGCACATTAGTGAAACCTGGGAAGCCAGACCGAGTCCTTGGTCTCTTTAGCAACAACTGATAACATCAGTGTGGTTATCAACATTCTTCAGATACCAAATCCCATACTAAATCCAAAATATAGTGGCTACTGAGAAGAAAATTAGCTCCATCCCAGCCGAAACCAGGACACAAGTCGTCTAGCCTGAGCAACTTCTTTGACCTCCTCTAGCTCTGCCTGCTGCCAAAGCCTGATCAGTGGAAGCTGCTCTAGTGTAGGGCCCTGGAGAGCCATCAGGAATACAGTACTACAGGCACATACAGTTCTTTTCTGGGCCTTGCAGTATGGGATATTGTCAGCAGCAAGGTCTTAGTGTGTGCTTAGAAGAGACCTCCTGTCATTCCCTGAAATGGAGTCCCATTCATACTGTTCCCACAGACTGAAGGACTTAGTCAAAATTGTCTTGTGAGTCTTAATTTTTATGGACATCTGTCGTAGTTCAGCCTGGATCAGGACCAGACTACGCAGTCTCTCTCTCACTCCCCCCACCCTCCGAGAGAATAGGGAGAGATAATATAAGAAAAACGGCTCAAGGTTTGAGATAAGGACAGGGAGAGATCCTTAAAGTTACCGTTACGGGCAAAACAGACTCGACTTGGGGAAAACTATTCATTTATTACTAAAAACAGCAGGATAATGAGACAGAGAACAAGATAACCTCCCCCCACCTCTCTCTCTTCCCGAGCTTAACATTATCTCTACTACCTTCCCCTCCCGAGCGGCACAGGGTGGGAGAAGAGGGAATGGGAGTTGCGGTCAGTTCATCACGTGTTGTTTTACGCCGCTGCTTCATGGTCAGGGGAAGAACTCCTCACATTCCTCCCCTGCTCCATTGTGGGGTCCCACCCATATGCCACAGTCCTTCCTGAAACTGCTTCGGCGTGGGTCATCTCTTCCACGGAGTGCAGTCTCTCCAGAATGGCTGTCCCAGCGAGCCCTCCACGGGTCACAGGCGCCTTCAGGCATCCACCTCCCCTGGTACGGGGTACTTCACGGGCTCCAACTGGATCTCTGCTCCTCCGTGGGCATCCATGGGCTGCAGGGAGACAACCTGCTCCACCATGGTCGTCACCACAGGCTGCAGGGGAATCTTGGCCAGGAGATGCATTACTCCTCCCCCTCCTTCTTCACTGATCTTGGCGTCTGCAGCTGTTCCTCTCACAAGTTCTTCACAACAGGCAGGCAGACGCCTCTCAGAATCTCTTCACATCATCCATCTCATCTCCTCTCCACTTCTTGCAGCCGGGCTGGGCCCAGTCAGGCCCAGCTGGCCACCTGGTGAGAGGCCAGAGGGTGAGGGCTGCAAGGCCCACGAGGCCCGCGCCTCCCCCTCTGCGCCTCTGCCCCCACTCAGCTTCTTCACATCTTCTCTTCTCTTCTCTTCTCTTTTTTTTTTTCTGTTTTCCCCTTCTTAAATATGTTATCGCAGAGGCTTTATCATGGAACATTCTGCTACCAATCAACTCAGCCTTGGCCAGCAGCGGGTCCGACCTAGGCCTGGCCGAGTCCACTGAACAAAGGGGAGCGACTTCTAGCAGTTTCCTACAGAAGCTGCCACCTTAGGCCACCTCTCACTAAACAAAACCACAACATCTCAAGTAACATGTGACATTTCTATGAAGCTGACATTTGTCAGAAGTCTCCCATAAATGCTGCTGTATGGTGCCATCCTTTCATTGACTGTGTCCCACTGTGTCCTCTAAGAAAGCTGGATTCATCAAAAACAAAATCAGTGCAATATCATGGCAGCAACTTCAATCACAAAAAAAAAAAAAAAAAATCCAGAAATCACACCATTTGGCAAAAGAGGTGCCAGACACATCTGATAGGGCTATCTTCTGTCACTTAACACCTGCAGAAACTAATTGGTTATGAGGGACTTCCCAGGTTATGTCTGTATGACCACAGCAGGGACTGGAAAATTAAATCAAGCAGCTCCTGAAAAACTCCAGGTGATTTCAGAACACCTGCAGGAAGTATTTTTCCAAAGCACTGGTACATCAAAAAAACGTCTTCTGATGAGCTGCTCACTTGTGCCAGGTGCTGTTTAGTTCCAGCACGTTCATGTTTTACCATCCGAAGGTGAAGTTGCATTTAAGTGAGTGAGGGATCTCCAGTGTGAAGAGCAATAGCATGTCCTTCTGTCCTTAAAGAAATAAAATTTCCAGGACCCAGTCCTACTGTTAGTTGAGCACATCTTTAAATGGTTACAGTTATTCCTGCTGTTGGAAGGCCTTTCTAACTACTTCAGTCAGGTTCTGTGAGTTTTTAATTGCACAAGGGACTGAGTTAATGGTGCATTATTTTTAATCAGTTAATTTTGTCTGGCTTCAGAATTCTGAACCAAATTATTCCTCCATCACCAACTAATTACTGGTTTATAATCATTTCACAGTGTGGAGTCTCCAGTAATCCAATATGCATTGCCTACAACTCCACAATGCCCTTTGTCACCTCAGGGATATTGGTTGTATGTACTGTTGGCTGAGTTTCAGAGCACCAGATGAAGAAATCAAGGCTTATTTCCCTCGAGTGTGGATTTCCATGATTAGTTCTCTGTATGCTACCCTGAAAATGGACATCACATATCAAGAGAGAATTGCTTTCAAATAATTCTCTCTTTGCTTCCCTGCCTCTGAAGAACCTTTTCCTGCAGGCAGCATCGTGTTTCAATGAACTCGCTACTTCTGGTTGCAGTAGGCACAGATGATCCCATGCAAGCACTGTCAGCAATCACGACAGTCATTTTGTATATTGGTACAGGAAAGGCAGATACAGCTCAGGATTGATTAACAATGTTCACCACCAGAGCTAGTAACTGAAAAGCTTCTGATTCCCCTTGCAGCTAACAGAACAGGGAATCTCAAATTGCTGAAGTTCAGCTCTTCCTGCTAATAACCCCTCCATCTCAATGTGAGGAGTATTTCCATCCACTGCTGAAATACAGCATAATTTGTACTGCAGTCTGACCTCCCACCTTAGCAGAGACGTGCTTGAACACTGCTGCATTTTAGAGTGCAACTCTACTTCTTCAGAATTAAAAGTTAAAAGTGAGTAAAAATAGCGGTTATGTATAATGAGTGATCATGATTAGTTGATTAACCAGCAGGAAGAAAAAGAGTGGAGATTTGAAAGACCACCCCTGCGTATCAGCATGAAGCTTCAGCTGATGTAAACTGATCTAGCCATCTCTTGAGAACTCATACAACTTTTAATATTGTGTTGTTTGTATTTAGGAAGTGAGGGAAGAAGAGGTCTATATGATTTCTGTGTTACAAATGACTGTCAAAAGGCAAGACTGCTGGCCAGATCTTGAGCCAGTGTGCTCAGTAACGCCAAACACAGACATTTAAAGCTTGAGCCAGATCTCCAGAATATCTGAATTGGTTTTGATCAATCTGCATTGCTTTCTCTTTTACTTCTGTTTTCTGAGCTGCAGGTTATGCTTAGAGTACATTCTCAAGCTTTTTCTGAAATTATGAGAGCTGGAACCTTCAAATATATGAAATTAAAAACTGTGTGGCTTAATCAACTGCAAAACAGTCATTTATAACAGCACCAGGCACTGCGAGACTCCAGGCTGTTACTGCTGGTGTCCTAAAACTGGTATTTCTCTCCTGATATCAAGAAAGATGAACCAGCTTCACCTGAAGACTGATCTGGGGTCTGGTCCTGTTTTTATAGGAATAATTTGGCCTCTGAAAAATCACAATGTTTAGATGTATTCTGTCTGCCAGTGTTGTTCGAAATTACTGGCTGTCATCTTTGATGCTTTCTGGTCCAAGTAAGGTGCAGGCCTCAAGAAAGATTCAGCAGAATACCTCTATGAGCATTAAACTGTAAACAGCAGAGTCTGTGTTAACATTAAAACTACTTTTCTGCCATTTCCTTTGGAGACTCCAGCACTGTCTTGGTCAGAAGATGTTCCTGATCACATCCAGACTGGGTGTGATAACTGGGGCTATGTCTAGCCATTGTTGAATTAATTATCCTGATGTATTATTTAGAAGACTCTGTTTACATCAATGGGCAGATAAAAGGAAAGTTAGTTTTGCAAAAGTGACATACTGAATTTTCTTCAGAAGTTTTGATTTTTGACTCTGATCTGCCTTGGCTGAAAACAACAGGCATTTTGTCACTGACATCCATGGCATTAGTTTTAGCCCTTTTAGGCTATGGTGTTTCCTGCTACATTAAACATCTGCCATTGACATAGTCCTGAATTTAAGGTGATAGATTGAAACTTGGTACCTGAGAGATCACTTCATCCTGCTAGGCAGGGATTACAGGAGGGGCCTGAGAGTAGCCTGCTTTCCTTGGAGAGCCTTCACTTTGTTCTGCTGTTAAATGCTGTTAAATGTTCTCTGTTAAATCCTGTGTGTTTATAATGGCATCAGATGCTGCTTCGAGTCACTGAGGGAGCAGATGGCGAGGAATTCGAGTACCTATCTCCCTTTGATACCCCTGGCAGTGAAGCATCCAAATATCTTCATAGATTTGAGCCAAAGAGCTCTGCCAGAATGCAAACAAAGGAATCTTTAGCCTCAGACATAGCAGCAACTTGCTGATCGTGGACAGTCCTCCTTTCAGCCTCTCAGACCCCACAGGATGCTTGCTGTTATTGCTCTGGAGTGTGTTAGGCTCCCAAAGGGACAGAGCAGCATTACTAATTTATACTAATCACTCTAAAAATAACCAAAAAAGCTGTGGAAAAATATCAGGGAGGAGGCAACGGAAAAGCACAACTATCCTATCTATTCCAATCCCGCAAACATACCAGATCACAGTGATAATCTCCTTTTTAATGAAACGTGGTGACATAACTTTGTAAGTACAGTGAAAGATGTCGAAATTTGCCACTCTGTGTACTGATGACGTCTCACACAGGAGAAGTAAAGCTATTCATGTACTTTTGTGAAAGAAGTGGTGAATTATTACTGTGATTATGATTGTTATTTAAGTCAGTGTCTGTTCCAGGAGTTGAAGACTGGTGTACAATTGAATGTCACTGCTAAGGTGGATTTTATGTATTAGATCAAAATAAATATTCAAGGTAGGTGAGAGAGAAAGTGGAAGAAAGTGCTTTCCAAAAGGACAAATTGAGAATAGATAAAGTCCATGAGAGTGGCTCAGCTGAAAAATATTTTCCAAAAGGGTCTCTTCATCAAATCAGAACAATCCAAGTCTGATAGAACGTTGATAAAGAAAACCAGAGGGGGACATCTGTGATGGAAAGAGTTGCCTGTGTTTGATCACTGGATTTTTTGGCTGTAAGTGAAAGTTACTGGCTGAGGCTGAACGTACTGACCATGCAAGAGGTCGTGATAGTGTCTCCTGTCCCTAAGATAAGTGAATATACTAGTCTGTCTCTGTTAAATTCTGCAAATGTGAGGGAGTGATGTTTGCAATCTGATTTCAGGCCCCTGAAAGTAAAGAAATCCAGACACAATGACATAGAGACAAAAATAACTGTTTACATTAGCAATTATTTGTTTAACCTGCAGGCAGAGCTCACATCAGTTTAAAGTCATTTATACACAGGTCAGCACTAGAAAGTCTTCCGTATGTCCAGACTCTTGTTTAGATTTGGCTATCTCTTATCTTTTTCCCTTTGAGTATTTGCTGCACTTGCCATGTGTAACAGCAATAATGTCCATAAATACCCAACAGAAGTCTGACAACACAAAGCTTTTCACTGACAACAATGGAATAATACCTTCTTGGCATGGAGCACTCTCAGAAAGCCTGTTTACAGGTAGTCTACCTCAGGCGAATTCTTACGCTGCCAACAGTAGGACAATCCTGGAGTTTCAAGGAGAATACCCTATAAATATTTTAATTTTATCACTCAATATAATACTGGAGTTACTGGTCCTTTTTCTTCAGCTATGGTAGCCAGATCTCAGGAAGCTACTTGGCTCTAATGGGTCCTTTAGCTGGAAAGATTCCTGGTCACTTGTAGCGCTTGAACCACTGAATGCTTTAAGGAGTACTGCCTTTTACAAACATTCCGCAGAAGATTCTTTTTCAAATATGTTCTTCCTGTGACTGACATGTAATGTGACAGTTTTGCGTTTTCTTATGTTGTACTAGAGACTGCCGGGGAGATATTTTGTTTCTTATAAAAGTCTTTCTCTCTTTTATCTTTGCTTAAAGATGTGATTATACTTCTGGTTTTCTTCAGCAAGAAAGACCTGGCTGTTTTTCAGACCCATACAGTCAAGACAACCTGTTTCCAACTGTTTATTTGGAGATTTAAGTGTTTGTCTGAGAAATTCTTAGCATCTTTTCTTTGACGAGATTATCTGCAGCAGTTCAACTCTAAACAGATCAGAAATCATTACTAATGGAAGTACCCATATCATCACCTTATTCACATCTCCAAGTAAGTTCGCATTGCAGAAACCAGATACTAATTTATGAAAAACCTGCAGCTGTAGACTTGAGCAGATATCTCAATGGCTGTTAGGAATCTCAGATTGGAGATGTTCTGATTTAGATCCTGATTCTGTATTAGGCTAGCCAGAATTTCTGAATTCTACAGAATTTCTGTAGAACTGTATTAGTTTCTCTCTAACCCTGTTAGCTACATTCTGTATGGGCAAGATTTTAAAAAAAAGGCTCTAGCTATTTTGTGTGACCAACATTAGACACCGCAGGAGGGGTATGAATTTATGGACTCCATGTGATTGTAAGGTGTCTCCAGCCAGGCACTCAGAATTTCTAGTCAATTTTAGAATTTGGCTTGAGTAATTTCATTAAAAAGCAGCAATTAATATCAGAAAACTATTTGATAAAAAGCTAACTGTCTCTGAGCTACACATCTAATGCTTTTTGAAAGCTTTTGACTTAATGTATTTCAGTTTGTCTGCAGCTACTTGAGTAATGTAAGAGGGAACAGCTTGTTTCCTTTGGAATGCAGATACTATTTGTGAAATAGCCTTTCCAGGAGTGAGTCACTGATGGAAGGAGGAAGTTCATTTAGTATGTTCCCATGAAAACTGCAAAGACAAAACTGATTTTTCAATTTGTCTGAAAGAAAACTGAGTTTTGACGAAGTCTGGCAGTATTAAATGTGGGATCTTCAGCTGCCACATGAAATAAGCTCTTTCTTTCCTTTTGTTTTTATTTTGATAGCACTCAAAGCAAAAGATGATACCTGGATTGTCAAAGGTTTAGCACCTCAAGCTGCTGAGCCAAACTCAGTCCTTGATAGAAACAAGTACAGTATGAAGTATTTGATCCAGTCACATGTAATTAATTCTGAGGCAGAGCCATCTCCATGGTAGTAGGGGATCTGGCAGTAGAGAGTGCACAGATTGTAAGTCCAGGGAGTGGGACATCAGGCATCCACGTAGAGCAGTTCCTTCCTGAGCCTGCCCAGGGTCTGGTCTGGCTGTGAGTTGTGGAGCCAGACACCGTTTCTGCTTGTGCACATCAGATGTGCCTCTGGACTACATCCATAGGCACAGAAAGGACCTCCTGTGAGACACCTTTCACCCCAGTGAGCTCAGATCACAAGTCCTGCTGTGAGAACACAATGGGCCAATTTCAGCCCTGGAATTCAGTTCCACACAATTCAGTTGGTAGTTGCCTGATCAGCTGAAAGTCCTGTTGGGATTTGCTGACTTCAACTAGTAATTGTCATGATAGGTTTATTTTAACTGTAGTCAAGGTCAGAGGCTTCATCTAGGACCCTTCTTATTACACGTGAACCCTTATTAGACCCTTCTTATTAGAGCCTTCCTTTTATAGACTGTACATCTGAAATCATGAAACCATTCAGAAAAAAAAAAGTTCTCTTGAGTCCTGATTGACTCATGACAGGTTCCATTCAGCAGAACATAATGTTTTATCTTTCCTTCTAGGCCTTTTCAGTGTGTTTTGCCAGATTCAGGCCTGCCCTCCAGTGAAAGTATTTTCTGCACTTTGATCTGACTTAAATTTTCTATAAGAAAAAGCATTACTGAAAAACACCAACCAAAATCAGACGGTACTGCTGGAAAAGCTAAAGAGTTTTCAAGGAGATAATGAAGTCTAGTAGGCTTATGCTCTGCTCCTCTGAACAAAGATTTTGTGGTAACAAACATACTAGAAAAAAGCGCAGGAACTGGAAAGAAAAGAGATTTTTCAGCTATAAGCTAATTTCCAGGAAGAAAACAGATGCAAAAGAGCTTGGACAGAGAGAAGGAACAGAGCTGCTATTGAGTTTTCAGTTTGAAATCCATCATGACTTTGCTGGCTGTGGTGCTCAGAAGAGGAATGTTGTCTCAGTAAACAGACTCTTTGTCTTTTTCACACTCACTCTGTTGTGAATGGCACTTCCCATCTCACTGGATTTTATTGGTAAGTGGGGTAGGACAGGCTTTTGTTACTACTATTAGCCTACAGCCTACATTGGAACTCTCTGGCTCTGCCTTTTTTGAAGAAGCGTCCCCAGATGGCACTGTTTGAAACAAATGGAACATTTTAGCCTTTTGCAAAAGAACTCACCTAAAAAAGAATTTTTTTATATATAGGGACTCAGTTTCTATCTGTGATTTCTCTTGCCACCACAGTGGATGCCATGAAAAAGATAGTGGAGCAGTTCTGCTGGTGGAGATGTACAAGCAGAGCTGGTTTGCCATCTACCCCCCAGCCACTGTAAATGGGAGCATGAGGGAGCGGGGTGCACAGCTGGGAGGGCAGCTGCCCTCACAGTACAGCCGCTTCACTGGGCAGGATGGTTCAGTGGGGTGGTCTTAGCCCTTGCCTTACTCCCACCTTCCGGTCCCCCAGCAATGTGTGATGGAAAGCACCAAGCTGTGATCATACCCTGCAAACCTTTTAATTAGAATCACAACAGAGAAATAAGGGGGGGGAAGTTTTAATTTGTTTATAATATATGAAACTCAAATATTTTAGGAATTCTGAGTGGAAGAGGAGATACTTTTTTTTTTTTAAATAGGTAAAATGATCAACCTTTCTGTTTTCGGTGTCTACAGGCTTTTCCATAGGCAACTACTGGAATCAAGAGCCCCTAAAAGACTGGAAGCTGATTGGAAGGTAAGGGGAAAAAACATGGAGTTACGTTATTTCTCAGAAGGAAGTCCTGCAGTGGAAGACCACCAGTGTCCCACTGAAAAACAAAGAGAAAAATATCTGTTTATAATGATAGGGTAACTTTATATTCTTCTAGCAGCAGAGAATTTGTACTCCCTAGGACTGGGAAGGTAAGGAGAAAAGTTAGGGACAACACCAGGAAAACAGCCCTGTTTTTCTGATGGTCAGAAAATAGCGGACATACCCTTTCTGCAGTCTTTTTGGCAAGATCTCTCAGCTGAAATGCTGAGTAACCACAATGATATTTTCCATTTATTTGAGAGCACTTCTGTTCACACCTTTACCGTTAAAATGCTGTTCTTGGAAGAGGAGATCACTTCCAGCTATGCACACTCCCGGTCAGTGTCTTCTTTTATGATATTCCTCCAGCGGAAGGTTTAACAGATGACTCAGTTTCAAATCCAAAGACAGCAATCACATCCAAAGTTTGACTTCAGTGATTTTGATTTGCATACCTGAAGATTTTTTGCCAGAAATATTTGATGTCCAAAACAAGGAGCTATAGTGGAACAGTGATCTCTAGCGAGAACTTTCTGCCGCCATCAGTAGCAAACTTGTTAAGGATTTAGGAACTAACATCACTCTCCATCAGCTCCGTGTTTTCTGGTATGTTATAGGTCATATTCTTATACAAAATACCAGACCTACAAACTTGACTTTCCATTACTTGTCTTTACCAATAATATCTTTCCTGTTTCAACCTATTTCTCACTTACACTGCCACCTTGCATGTGCTGTCCCCCAGCAGTACAAGCCTCAAATGCTTGTTTGTCCACTTCTCTGAGCAATATCTTCGCATGAACCGTTTTGATTCCTGTCTCCCACTGAAATTGCTCCTGTTGGGTACACAAATGTGGAACAGTCTGTGAGCTTTTGTAGCTCAGTGTTCAGTCAGAACGTGACTGAATACTTGCCCTTGGTCCATTGCCAGGCCACTGTGCACTGATCCTGACAGCAATTTAGGCTTTAAATTCTTTCCCAAGAATATTTTATAATGACATTTTTTTCTCTTCCTCTTTTTTTCCCAAGACCTATTTTGCTAGGGTTAGTCATGTTTGTTGTATAGATGTCTTTTTAAATGGAAGTGAACTGACAAAAAACTGACTCACATAGCTGAAGTCACTACTAAACATACCTTAATCCATCTGATTTCTTTGTACGCTTGCTGCAACTCCAGTTGTTGTATCTATCTTTAAATTAGATCATAAATTCTTCAGTAACTGGCCTATATTGTGGGAGAATATAAATAAATTAATTCAGGAAAAAGTATGGTATCACTAGCGATCCTTTACTTTTTAGTTTGAATTTACTCTGAGAATCAACAGTATTTGCCATCTGAAATGAAACTCATAAAAGAGCAAGATTATATCAACTGCTGCTTTTTTCCAAAAGAAAAAAAACCTACTATTTTCATTTGGAGTTTCTATGTTTTGGGGTTTTTTAAACCTTAGAAGTCTAAACACAAGAACAGTAAACAATTACTCCAGTTAGCGCAAGCCCAGATGTAGCGCTGGCTTCCCTGATTCAGTACCACTCTCTCTCCTGCTTTCTGAATAAGACCAGGACCAAAAATTCACAGTAAACATTGGCTTGGAAATTAGAGACCAGCTAGGATTCCTCACTGTATCGCTGAGCCAGTTGTTTAACTTCTCTGTCCCAGTCTCCACTCTTGGAAATGCGCTTTAATAGCATTAGCGTTCTGTATGTTGAACTGCAGGTCAGACAAACAGTTGCAGTGTATTAATTGGGCTCCACTAGATGTAATGGAGCCAAAATAGTTTGCAACAGCTAATGATGTGTTTCCGGTCATTTATTCTGATATCCCTCAGTGTTAAGCATTTGCTTACTTTTATATGCACTTCTCTTTTTATCCATAATGGAGGGCATCTACCCTTGATGCCCTTGCACCACTTATGTCCTTACCTACTACTTACACACTTTTATCACTTACCAAAGATCTGGGTGACAGAAGAAGTCTTTGGGAAGAGTTTTCGCTAGGACATAGTTTAGAGAGCCTCCCACATCATCAAGGATACCTGCATACAAAGGTGAAATAGGAAAGACTTGGAAAATCTGGGCTATTTTAGAAGTCCCACGCTATTGTATTGCTGTCAGTGACTGATCTGAGCAATGTGGTCAGCATCAGGTGGGATCCTCACAGATTAATGCAGCAGTGTAGGTGGTGTCTCTGCTGTTGTCACCAATAAAATATGTATGTACATTTTAGATATATTCAGGGCTACTAACACCTGAAGAGATGGCAGGATCTCAGTCCTGGCCAGCAGAGGCCACTAAGAGATTGTAGGAAGAGCTGTTGTACAAGGTCCTGGAGGCCTCCTTCAGCAGTCTGGCTGCTGGAGATAGCATTTGGGCTGGGGATTAGGACTCTTACTAAAAAGAAGGAATCTTCTGAGGATTTTCAAACTCTCCAAGATTTTTACAATAATCTTGGAATGAATATTGCTTTTGCCACTGGTCTGCACTGTGAGTGGGCTGATACTTGCCAGCAAAGAGCAGAGCAGGTGCAGAGGGAAAACTATTTATAAAAAGAGATCCAGGACACTCTTCTATGTGTGCACAGTGCTAGGGAGGACTTGGTAACTGCACCGTGCAGTTTGGTACACTTAGCTAAAGACAGACTGTCAGCTTGCTTGTGTCAGGGTTTAATGTCCAAGCTGAGATGTTGCCTGTCATCTCTTTTGGATGGACAGTAGTAAAAGCTCAGGTGTCTGTGTCACAGGGATGCGGTGGAGTGGCTGAGGTGGGCTTTGAATCTGCTGAGTTTACTGTAATCTCATTTGTCCCTTGATGGGAATTTTGTGTTTGCAAGCAGCAGTGTTAGCTTACTCCAAAGCTGTTTTCTTTCCTCAAGTTATTCTCAGTCCCTTTGGGTTTTATAAAACCCACCCAATACCATTATGTCTTTCCCTCATCCAAACAATTAATTGTTCTGTGCCTAACTTCATTCATTTCTAGGGTATGCATTGCTGCAAAGGGAGGAGCATTGGGTGAAGGAAGCTGATTTTGGCTTAGTAATCTACTTCCACGGTACTGTGCAATTCCTGTAAATCTTGAGCTTGTTTGTGCGCTGCAGCTGTTCATGACGAGCTGAGAAAACTCATCTGAAAATTCACAGTGCATGTCTTCAAGTACAAAACTCTGGCACACAGCAGTTCTGCCAGCTCAAAGAGGATTCAGGACACTATTGGATTCCGCACTGATTCTGCTGTGAACAGGGTTTTCACTGACCTTTTTCTGAAGCTTTGAAGGCAGCACTTCCCCAAATTCAGGTCTTCATTTTAGAGCATTGGCTCTTTGCTGAAAGCACAGTCTGAAAGCAGGTGGTAGGAGCTCTTTCGAGGGAGCACTTCTATCAGGCTGTATGTATTTTCCTTTCTCAAAGAAAAGGCTAAGCACGCTAAGCAGAAACGCAGCAGGAGCTGGGAGGCACAGCCTTGCAGAGAGGCGAGATGCTGTCATTGCTCTTTGGCAATAATTTGGCTTGAGCAAAGTGGCTTCTGACTGACTGAATTCCCAGCTCTGTGCCAGCCTGGCTGTGCCATTGCAAACTGTGCAGGTGCTGTCTTTGGCAGCCCATGCTTCAGGTGGGAGACAGCGGGCAGATGTCCCTGTGTCAGGATCCATTACGATAAAAGGATGTCTGAGCAGGCAAAAATGCAAACAACATTCCTCATAGTTTCACATACGTTGCTCCTGTTTTTACTCCTGTGTTAAAATGATATTTCGATAGGTCTGAATCGTATCTGCATCCCACACTGTGTCAAATACAGACTACAGGCATGAGGAGTGCTCAGGCAAATCTGCACTTTAAATGGACTTTATTAAAGGTGCAGTTGCAGCAGAAAGAAAGGAGCAGAAAGTGTCAGTTTTTACCTCCCTCCTTTCCTTCTGGCGAGAGAAAGTGTAGCGGATGATGTATCCATTACTTCTTCAAAGCCTGGTGTAAAGAAACTAGCTTCATAGGGACCGTGTTACTAGGTAAAGCAGGTACAGTTTATCAAGAAACTCCTTTGTTTTGTGACACTTCAAATGGAAAGTGTCAGGTAAACAAGATGTAGCCCTCTAAGAAACATAATCAAGAAAGTTTCTCCTTCCTGGTTTCACCATTGATGGGGAGGTAGCAGCTGGGACACTTCTGTAGTTCATGAATTACTGTCCTCCACTGCTTGACACTTTTAATGCGCTCACAAAGGTTGAGTGTTCAAATTCCTTAAAGAAGAGGTTTCTGTGAGCTCAGTCAAGTCTTTTAAGCACTTAAAAGACAGCTATATGTAAATTGTACAGATTACAGACTAAGCTATAAATTATTAATAAGCTTGTTCAGGAACTTCACCGTGCACTTGAAAGGCAATTTTTACAGCCTAGTGTGTGTCAGTAGCCTGTATCAGTATGCACTTTCACTCAGCAAAGTAGAAAAGGATTTAAAATATGTAGAGACAATTTTTTTTTCCCTACAGTTTTCTTGCTTGCCTTTCATTAACTGACATAACAAAATCTATAAAATATTTTACCCTCCAAGAAACATGTTCTGCTATTTTTAGGCTGAAGACATTGCACCTTGCACTCACAGATCCTGTTGAGGATACAGTTGTTCAAACAGAAAAATGGACTAAATTTAATTAAAATTTAATTAATAAATTAAATTAAATTTATTTAATAAATAATGACAAAATTTAAGCCAAACAGATTTAACAGGCTGTGCTTCTGAGATTAAAATGTGTAGGAAAATAGTATTTTAATGTAATATAGTATATATTATAATACAATAATGTAACATAATACAACTTTGCCGAAGTTGTACTTGGCAAAGACTTTTAAAAGTTAAGTGAAGTTCCCCAAACTCATTGCAGTTCTCTGCTGATTCTGTTATGTGTGAAATACAGTCTAATTTAATCAAGATTTGACTTTTCAGGTGAGAAATTATTTTTCCTCAATCCAGATTATATAAATTACCTACCAAATCCGGTCTGCATGCCGACATCAATGGCAGGATGCAAAGCCACCTTGTGACAGCATCCAGGGATCTGTCCTAGGCAGACAGGCCGTAAGCTCTGCTCTAGCTCTGTTTCTGTAGCTCACCTTCCTGAAGTCAAAGCTGTTGTGTTCAGCAGGTGGCACCAGCTGCTCGTGGGTCACTGAGAAAATCTGAGTCGTGGCCAGAACCAGGAAAATGACAACTTCAACACACAAACCGCCTCCAGAAGCACTGGAAAATGCTCTCCTCACTGTAAGGGAAGTTCATTTTTTCTCTCCCTCTGCTGCCATCATAGAATGCGCTTTGTATTCTCTCACATTTCCGTGCCTTATCTCTGCAGTTAGATAATTTGTGTATACAAGACACAGCTTTTCTCAGTGGTCTGCTCAAACAGGCTCATTTTAGCTGCCCGGCTCATGTTTATTTTCTGAACAGGACCAGGCAGAATGGAGGAGCCACAGCTTTCCCTGGGGAAATGCACTCCAGACTCAGTGGGAGTGTTTGCTTGAGAACAGAGAGCAGGAATAGATACAAGGGTTTTGCCCTATGATAGGCAGAATCTGGGTACGGTTTTGCTTGGCAGGGTGAACAGTGCATGGATGGAGAGTGTGAACCCAGAGGAAAGTAAACAATAATTCCTTGTCAGGTGACAAGGAGTGCTGAAATGGGCAACTGCTTTAATCAGGTCTTGATACAGAAGTCGTTCTGCTAACTTAAGGAGTAAGGTTTTATCCTTACATAAGTGTTTTCTATTTTGCTGTGGATGCACAGAGAAAAGACATACTGCACCTCTACTATTTGCTAGCTTTGATGTGAGAATTTCACACTGGTCACAAACCCTGAAGTCACAAGAAATTTAGAAAATCATCTTCAGTAAACCCTTTGATATCCCATTGGTATGCACTTAAATCGATATTTCAGATTCATTCCTTTGCATATTCGCTATAGTTTAAAAAAAAGCGTTGGCTCATAACTCCCCACCTTTAAAGTGGGTTGCCTTGGCCAGCTTGAGAGACAGCAAATTTAGTACTAATACATTTTCAAAGCCCTGCAGTTTCTGTAGAATCTCTGTGTCATAACCAGCTACAACATATGCTTTTATCATAGCATTAATAAGCTACAGTGGTGATGTCTAATCAAGTTAAATCAGAGGTGCAGGTTGTCACAAGCCGGAACAATAGCCTTGGGTCATTCCTCGGTGACTGTCCTGTGTGTACTGGGAGAAACAGGTTGTGGCATTTCCCTGTAACTGGAAATAACATTGGCTTCAAGTGGCTTGGGTATCTGGTGCTTGAAAGCAGTCTGCTGCAGTCAAGGTCCTGCTTTCCCCAGTAGGAAATTGATAGGTCTTAAGCTGTCCTCTTGATCGGTGATTCAACGTTTCTCTGACATTTAAGAAAACTGCAGGAAACAATTACTCTTTAAGGGGTAACTGCTATCCATCACAAACAGAGTTAACAGAGGTCTCAAGGCTGTTGGTTTATCTTGTTCTCATGAGCCCAGTATTTGGTTTGAGAACAGCACTCTGTGTAACACGTGATAGAAATAATTTTTTCACCTCTGCTCTTCTTTTTCTTTTGTTCAACTTTTAGTAGTAGGAGCTTAAGTTTAAATAGTTCTTATTTTATTTCTGTAACTGTCTGGAGTTCCTAGAACCTATTTAGATCTAGAAAAGAATTATCTCTTCACAAGGTAAAGAGTTGGCAGCAAAGGAACAAGCAGTGCTCAAGAGAGCATGGCTGTTTCAGAGCTCGGGGTCCTGGGGGACAGTACAGGATGGGACAGGGAGCTCTGCTTTCATGGAAGCATCTCCTTCACTGAGCAGCAGCTGTGGTCTGTGCTGCAGGACTGAAAGTGCTCTGTTCATTTGCACGGAGGGAGCTGTCTTATTATCCTTTGACCTGAACCTAGGTTTTTGTGATCAGCTGAGCGAAGAATAAGAAAAAAACCAAAAAATTGTAGTTTATTTCTGAAATTAGCCAGTATGTGTTTCAGTGCATTCCCACTTTTTTCCTATTCAGTAAGCTGCTACCCGTTGGTGCTTCAAAACTGCTCTCAATTTAGCTCTCTGAGCTAAATATCTCAAACTCTGAAGAGTAGTAATTTGAAGGAGCAAAACACTGCATTTGCCTTTCATTGTAGCTTCTCCTGGTAGCAAAAGCAATGTTCTAAGTCTTCAAAGCACTAATAGAGCCCCTCCTTTTTTATAAGAAGCTTCTCTTTTTCTGAAATGTCAGACTTCGAGGCTGAGATTATCCATGTGAAGTTTCACCCCATGGCTGAAATGTCATACTGAAAATATTTTATAAAGCTTTAAATGGCAGTGAGGAAAAATAAATAACAGGTCAGCCTCAGTCTTTCGTCACAGAACAAAACTGGGTGTGTTTTTGCATGTAAATTAATCTCCTGATATATGTAGTTGTGCAAACCATTGTGTGTTTTTTCATGTATGAAAGGGCAGATACTCCTTCAGCTGTTAGATCCATCAGTTTCTGGTCTTTCTTCCCAGCTTTACAAGCAGAAATGCTCTCTGGAGTCACTGGTCCACTTGCTTTCAATGGCAACAGGAATTGCTGTTTAGGGAGAGAGCGTGAGCTCAGTCATTTTCTGCAGTCCTTTCTTCTCAGCCTCCCCCAGTATCCACAGCTGTTGCACCCAGGGTGTTAGGGAGTGCATTTATGGGCCTTGTTGTGGGAGAATTTATCTAATCCCCGCTGATACTGTCTGCCTTGCAGCCTGCTCCAAATTCTAGAGGTTTACTGCCCACTGTGTGAAGAAGTACTTTCTTAAGTGTGTTTTATAATGATTTCTCTTTGCAACACCCCCAGGAAGAAGAGCACATTCATCCTCGTTTGACAGAAGGGAAAGATTAGGGGGTTTGTTTCTAAAAGTACCTGTTAACAGTAGATGTCTCATGCATGAGTTTGTGTAATGTGAAGCATCTGAGGCTTGTTTTTTTCATATGCCTGAACCGATTTCTATCCCAGATCAGTCATGCGCAATGATTAACATACAAATGAGGATCACTTGCAGTATTGTTTGATTTATTGACTGACCCATCATTAAATACCAATTCCATGGCAAAGCAGAGGCCAAACCTAGTTCTCTCCAGTCATGGCCAACTTCCTTTTCTTGGAGGTTTGTGTCTGGCTGACTGTTTGTTATCTTGTGCAGCCAGTATCAAAAAGGGACCACAATAAAAGCATCATTCATCACAATAAATGGCATCATTCATGGATGTTCCAGACTTATCCACTGAACAAAGAGTAGCATTTGGCTGATCCAGGAAAAACTGCTGTGGAAAACACAGTGTAGAATGGTGCAGTTACAGCCTGTCTCTTAAGGCATGTACAGAAAGGTATAGAATTAATATTGCTGGGAGTAAAAGCATCTCAAAAAGTGTCTTATGGTTCCCAAATAACGCTGAATTCCCTAATGCATAATTCTCAGTATTTCAAAATCTGAATCCCCACAATATCCTCACCAAAATCAAAAGAGGAGGAGAAAAAAGTACTGTTACTCTTCCAAGCAGCAAGTATCCAGAGCCAACAGGTCGTTTCTGCATCATGTCCTTCTGTATCAAGCAACAAGCAATCCCAGTGGGGTTTAGTCAGGTCCACTGAGAGAAATGGACCGCAGTCACGGCTCTAGCAAGCCCAGCCCCTCCGGGGGCAGCCTCCTTTTCAGCGGTGCGTGATTCCCCATCCTGCAGCCTGGAGTGAGGCTACCCCCGGGGCAGGTGGGAGCAACCCCTTTTCAGCAGCTGTTGATCAGCTGGTCTCTGCCCTGCTGTGCGCATGATGAGTTATAGAATCGTGGAGTGGTTTGGGTTGGAAGGGACCTTTAAAGGCCATCTGGTCCAGCCCCGCTGCGAGGAGCAGCGACATCTCCAACCAGATCCGGTTGCTCAGAGCCCCGTCCAACCTGGCCTTGCGTGTTTCCAGGGATGGGGGGCGCCACAGCGCGGCTTGCCCCGCCGGTGCGTAGCGGCGCGCTCGCTGGGGGGCGCCATAGCGCGGCGGGGCGGGGCGCCGGCGGCGGGGCCGGGCCGGGCGGGTGCCCCGGCGGCGCGGAGCGGGCGCACTCGGCAGGGGCGACCCCGCGGAGTCGCGGGGGGGGGTCTCTCCAGCGAGCAGCATGGGCCCCGCGGCTGCCTCCCGCCCTGCCGCCCGGCGGTCGGGCTCCCTGCCGCGGCTGCTGCTCTCCTCCGCCGCGCGGACGCTGCTGTGGCTCGGTCCCGTCTACCTGGCAGGGTACCTGGGGCTGAGCGGCAGCTGGGTGCTGCTGGGGCTGGCGCTGTGGCTGTGCTGGGGGCGCAACCGGCGGTGGAAGCGCGACCGGCTGGCGGCCGCCTTCGCGCTGCTGGAGGACGAGCGGGAGGCGGTGTGCCGGGGCCTGGCCGCCCGGCACCTGCCGGCTTGGGTGAGCGAGGGCCGGGGGGGCGGGGGGGCAGGGGAGCGCGGCTCCGGGAGCCCCCGGGAGTCCCCGGGAGTTGGGATGCTGCGGGCTGCCTGGCCAGGGAGCGCCCGGTGAGAGCAGGGCGGAAAGCAGGGTTTCCGTCCCGAGCAGCCGAGGGGCACGGGGGAACAGGGGACAGCGATGCCTTGGACCGAGCGGTGACGCCTCTGGTTTTTGAACTCTGGCTCGGTAAAGGGAGGACCGAACTGGAAGTTGGTTTAGTCCAGAAAACGTGTGTGTTGCTGTAGGCGTGCTTGGGAAACGGACGGCTGTGTCCCCGCAGAAACCTTCTTTCAAATACGTGCTGTTGCGTTGCAGGTGTTTTGGTGTGGGCAATACTTATTTTAGACCCTCTCTTATATAAAGTTTTCTCTCTTCTTTTTAGTGTCATTTGAAAAGCCAGCCCCTGTTTCTTCTTCATGTCTGTTCCTAGCCTCTCTAGGTTTTAAAGTGAAGAAACTTGAAAATCTAACTGTGTGTTTTATTTTAGGTCTTTGGTTGTTTGTTGGGTAGCCATGGTTGGCTAATGGGAAAGGATGATGAGGGAGTTATTTTCTTCATCATTTGCTTAGCTTTTAAAAACGTGTCAGGGACTAGTAGGGAAACGCTTTTCATGTGAGAAAGAATATCAAAGAACTCTATTTGTAAGGAGTGTTGCATGGAGACATTTATAGTCAGCAAACTGTTTTATATAGCCTACAGCACTTGGCTCCCCTTAACACTGTGGGAAACGAAGGCAGTCGGCGCTTCTGAGAAGTGAGGCCAGGGTCTCCTAGCAGAGCTGGTGCAGCTCCCCGCACATGTTCCCTCCCGCCGGGCGCAGAAGTCTGTCTCTGAATGAGGTTTCTGCTTGTTTGTATTGACAGAGCATTTAAAACAGCTCGGAGCATTAATGAGCGTGGTGGTGTCAGCATCAGGGCAAGAGCTGTGAGAAGAGTGTTGTGTTTTATCCTCAAGTGCCCTGAATCTTGGTAATGAGAAATTGAGTCTCTTAGTCATCGCTGAAAAATCAGAATCGCCCCCCAACACACACACGCAATCTCAAAAGTTCTTAGGTTTGGCGGCTGAAAGTGTCAGGCGTCGTTAGTGCATGGGCAAATGGTCGATGGAAGGGATTATTGACAAGGCTGCGCCCAGCGCCCTGTGTTCCCCAAGCACAGGAGAGGTTTTGACAAACGAGGAGACGCCAGCAGAGCCCTTCAAGCTGGTCAGGGGCTGGAGCACCTGGGGTGTGAGGAGGGGCTTGATGGAGCTGGGGCTGTTCAGCCTCCTTCAGAAGGAAAGGGTTCAGGGCGGTCTCGCCACTGTTTCCCACTGCCTAGTGTGTGCTCGCAGAGGAAATGGAGCCAGATTCTCTTCAGAGGCCTCGCTCCTGACGTTGTGAATTCTTGGAGCTGGCTGCTGGAAGGCAGGATGTAGGACCTAAGGATGAAGGGGCTGCACCATGTGCCTTTAGTTTTATCTTTTATCTATATTGCCACTTGTCCTTTCCCTTTTTGTGTTGATAACTTTTTTCTTCATCAGTTGGTGTTTGCTTCCACAGCATACTTGTACTTCATGGTTTTTTTTTTTTTCAACTCCTCTTCCTCAATTTGATCTTCTACTTTATCCCTGCACCAGTCTTGGACGCTGCTTCTCACCTGCTGTCTATGCAGTTTGTTTTCTGTGGTGTAGTCTTTTTTTATCTTTCATTTTTGCCTTTCAGTGTTCATGAGCCTTGAATTGAAACAGCTCTAAAAAAGTCCTTTGCGTTCTTCTCTCCTGGCATGCAGAGGTGGGAGTAGGAATACAATTCAGGCTATGGAGAGCATGGGTTGGATTTGCAGTGTTGTAATCCTAGGAAAGGTTCTGGAGGTGTGAAGCAATGTCAGTGTCTTGGAGGACTGGTAAATAGTTGTCTCCTCATGTGCCCTGTATTAAAATGAGGAGGATCCATCCAGTGAAGAGTTAAGACCAGTCATTGGTGGCCCTAGTTGATTAAAAACCATTCTTCCTAAGAGCAGTGCAGTGGGTCCTTCACATGTGGCTCAGGTTCTGCTCCGTCCTGGTGTCAGCTGTTAGGAGATGCATTCACATTGCAGCCTTTCCGTCAGGAGGGACGCTGGGAGGGTTTCCCTCATCTACTCAACCATCTGCTTCAGGGTATTTGCTGGGTTGTTTTGCAGCACCAGTTTCTTGGCTGAAACCAGCCAGTGAGTCTGGAAGAGAGGCATTCCTGCGCTAGACAGCTTACGTGGGCAGGCTGTGCTTCCTTAGGAAACCAGGCTGGAAATCTGCTTGTGTCAAGCAGAGTCAGATCTGTGTTTTGGAGAGGTGAGACTTTCTGACTTCAGCCTGTGCATCCTTAAGCCTGACTTGTGAAACCAGTCAGTGCCTGGAGCAGAGGCAGCTGGGCTTCCATCTTCCTTCTGGCTCCTGGGGGTGGTGGTGACTTCTCCATGTTGCTTTTGCAGCTGTAGGAGGTTGCAGGTGGGAACATCCAAATATGGTGGGTTTCTCCCCGGTGTTAAATTCCTTTTACCAGGAGAAATTTATGTTACTGGATACAGAACAGTCCTTTTACAACTTCACCTGTTAATTCCTTTTTTATGCAAGAGGCTTGTTTAGATTTTTTTTTTTTTCCCCTGCACAGGGAGCTAAAAAACTTGTCCCTTAAAATAAGGAAAAAAAAAAAAAAGAGCCACCAAAAAACCTTGACAAAAGCCCAAACAAAAAAAACCCCTGATGGATAGATTGCTGTGTTGTATTTGAACAGAATGGTACTATTGTGTCAGACAGACATGGGTTTTGCTATTGCTGATTGTTGGTATGGCTTGCTCCAGGGCAGGGTGGAGCCATGCAGAAACTTAGACATTTTCTTTACTTGCTAGTAATTGGCCCTAACCTAGTGGTTTTGATCTTCAAAGCTCTTTTCATATGCTAAGTAATTTTTGCAACATTCCTAAAATATTGACAAGAAGTATCTCTGCTTTT
The DNA here is from genome assembly GCF_036417535.1 of Chlamydotis macqueenii. Classification (NCBI taxonomy): domain Eukaryota; kingdom Metazoa; phylum Chordata; class Aves; order Otidiformes; family Otididae; genus Chlamydotis; species Chlamydotis macqueenii. The sequence continues at coordinate 10,423,181 of NC_141561.1, forward strand.
GTAGATGGGGAGAACTGATCTTGATAGTGTGACTTGCCCAAGGCTACAGGAGTAAGTCTGATTCTGGGACAGTGTTAACTTTGGCGGCTCTTAGTGGCTGGTTCTGGGCTTAGAAGGAAGTGTTTTGTGCTTCTCTTACCTGTTCTGATGACAAACTCGAGGACAAGGCCTTGCTGCAGGGGCTCTCACCGCTAACAAGGGACAGAAGTGAGTCTCAAGTCCAGAGCGTGTGGTTAAAAAGTATAGAACTGCAGATTTTTTTTTTTTTTTTTCCAAAAACTATTAGGACACAATAAATTCTTGGAGTAAGCTGTTGGGTCAAAAAGAGAGGTTGGTAGTATCACTGGGCTGAACTAGAGTAGAAATCATCTTGTGCTAGCAGGAAATGCATATTATGGGAATAACCTGTGGGTAGGAAAGGCTTTGTTCAGAGCTTATGTCCTACTAGACAGTGAATAATCGAAGTGCAATACTTGGATGCCCAGCTCTGCTTCTTCTGCAGAGCTGCTCATTGAATTCATACCGTTGAGTGCAGCTGACTTTTGGTATTGGGAACCCGCTGAAATTTGGTGTCCTTTCCGAGTAGGCAGAAAGCCTATTGAAATGAAAGTCAGTTGTTGTGGTTGCTTTTGGAATTTGCTGTGGGCTGTCCAGTTTGGGTGTCTGTGGCTCAGTGAATTTGATTTTGCTTTTTCTTAAGGTGAGTCCACTTCCTCCTCACAGTTTTTGCCTGTTTCCTGATGCTTCTGTGTGCTGTTCCAGTTCTCCTTGGCCACTGGCTTGCTTCTTGGTTGCCTCTTGCATTCACATCTCTAGTAGCTTTGGCTCCAGTGAATAATCCCAGCCAACTTTAGTGGTTTATATTGTGCTGCATTTCTACCCTTAACATTGGTGGATGTCACATATGGCCTGTGACTTTCTCATTGGGAAGTGGTGGGCTAACTCTTGTCCTAAGTCCTGGTCTGTCCTTCCTTTTGGGTCACATCCCTCTCCTCGCTGTAAGGTCTTTTGGAGAACAGCTTGTCATGCTATTTCCATCCCTCCTTCACCCTGCCTGTGACTGATCCGGGACTGTGGCACAAATGCTGCGGCACACTGGTGCTTGGCCGTGGTTGTGGGAGCTGGCAACCAGCTGCCCTCAGGCTACCCAGGGTTTATGTGCCCTGGCTGAGGACCTTTTGGTGAAAGATGAGAGGCTGGCATCTGAGGTCCCTTGATTCACATAATCCGCCTTACTGTAACATGCCAGCCGCATTTTATTGGTATTGATTGTCCCTTCTGGTGCTGTATTCTCACTTTATCATGCAAATAGAGCCGGGTAGGCTGACATTTCAGTGAATTTGCGTTGTCTTATTTAATGGAAAAGTTGCTATTTAGAGCATCAAAAGAAATTGCTTATAAAGAATATGCTAATAGCACTTTGGTGTTTTAATGTAATAATTGGAGATAATTTGAAGCATTATTTGAGCAAGGGAAATGGGCTCTGCAGTCATATATCAAGCTGGAATAAAAGGCAAGCTGCTGTCCTCTCCATTTGAACATCTCTGAGCGCCTCTCTGAAAGCTGGTGAATTAAACAGCAAGGCTACTACTGAAGAGTGTAACTCACAGCTCTTGTATGAGGAGGCAGTGTATTGTCCTACCCGATGACTGTTACCAGGCTAGATGATAGTCGAAGGAGTCCCTTTGTGTTCCAGTGCTCTTGTAGAGCCGAGCAGGGCCCGAATGCCCATTCTGAGAAGCTGCTGCACCGTCCCCTTCTGCAACAACCTGCTACCAGCTTGTAGCAATGGCTGAAAATGCCACATCTGTAGACTTTAATGTGTGATTGTAGTAAAGAGATTGTGGCTCTTCACTCAGCGGCTTCTTGGTGAGGTCTGAGAGATCAATTAATTACTTGTGAGCGGCCTCATATCTGACTGTCCTGGTGGTGATTAAACAAGTAATCGCTTCAGGAAAGGGGAGGGATTTTGTCATGGACACATACACTTCTTGTTGGCATTCGATGTGTCCAACTTGAAAACATGACGCATGACTGACTACTTCAATTTAATTTGTCCTTAGCATCTTAAAAAACTCTGGGAGGTGAAAACACTGGACTGTTCCATGTGGTAGTGTCTGCTGCTAGGCTTGAACTCTTACAGCGCTGCTTTTCCATGAAGCCATTGGCACTATGTTAGTATTAGTGGAGAAATACTGCTGCAACCAATAAATTGAGTTTCCTAAGCAGGTTCTTGTTTTCCAGAGTGCAGTGTCCTGATTGAGGTGAGCCAGTACAAGAAACAGGTCCTGCACAGCTTGTGATCTTGAGGGGAAGTAGGTTCTTGTGGCTTCCCAAGGCGTGACCAAGAGAAGGATGAGAAATCTAATGGGACTTTACATCATGAACAGGATATGACACTTCCTTTACTCATATATATGTGCCTACAGGCATACTGGTACATCAGTACACGTGTGTTCTTTTGCCTTTTACTATTTTTTATTGCTTTATTTGCCTTTTACAATTCTTCTTCAAGGAGGTAGTAAATTATATTCTGTGATTCTAAAAAGGATCTATGAGGGCAGAGGGATCTCTGCTTACTCTAAAACTTGTTCCATGCTCCATAGCATCTTCTGCATGTATTGCAGTATGCAAAAAGAGATGGCATGTGGCACTCACTTTATTTTTCTTTACATCCAGGTTCACTTCCCTGATGTTGAACGAGTGGAGTGGCTGAACAAGGTGAGGAGCTCTGGACTCCAGTTTGTGAGGCCATCTACTCTGAGCTGCATCACAGCACAAACACTGCGGACCAAGTCTGGGAAAATTATCAAGTCACTCAATCATATCAGTGTCTGTACTTGAGTCTTGGAGCTGGTTAAGTGTAGAGTAGTCACTGAGGTTTTGGTGAGAGCTGAATGTGTGCCTGGTTGATACAGGTTTGATGAAGTTGACCACAACACTTCATTCTGAGGTTGAAAAAATAAAAAGCTTACGTGTGTGTATGTGTGTGCATATATATATATATATATAGAAATGTATGTGTGTGTATATATTTATATCTCTTCAATACTTAAAGGGGCCTTATAAGAAAGATGGGGGGAGACTTTTTACCAGGGCCTGTTGTGATACCACAATGGGTAATGATTTTGCGCTAGGAGGTAGATATAGACTAGATATAAGGAATACATTTTTTTACAATGAGAGTTGTAGAACACTGGCACAGGTTGCCCAGAGAGGTGGTGGATGCCCCATCCCTGGAAACATTCCAGGCCAGGTTGGATGGGGCTCTGAGCAACCTGATCTGGCTGGAGATGTCCCTGCTCCTTGCAAGGGGGTGGGACTGGATGGCCTTTAAAGGTACCCTCCAACCCAAATCATCCTATGATTCTATATGTGTGTATGTATTATTATTATTTTAGCAAAAGTAATGGCATCTCCTCTTACCAGAGAGGTTTACAGAAAGCTATGAGTCAGGTGCTCCTGTCAGCAGGTGTAGTCAAACTCTCACTGGAACTGGACTCTGTGGAATTCAAAGCAAACCAATTGAAGTTGCAAATCATCATTCAGTAACTATCAGGTTTTCCTTTTTAGCAAACTAGCTTTTTGATGTAAAAGCTCATCTCACTCCTTTCTAAATAGACTTAACTCCAGGGAGCTTTGTGACACTTTAGAGTAATTAGGAGCTTTGCTGGCTCAGCCCCTGTGGTTAGAAGCAGTCAATAGACTGTGGTGCTGAAAACTCACCCTTCATTTCCTAAAACAAATTACTTTTCTAAGGAACTGAGATGGATCCTTTGATAAGGATGACTTAAAAGAACAAAAGTGACTTGGTATTTTGAAAGGACAGACATTAATAGCCAAGTGTTCTATGATGTGTGTGTCTGTTTCTCAACAAAAGGTATCTTACACAAAGAATCTTCAGTGTGTTTCTGCTTTTGCTGTTCTTTAGGTTCTTATACAGGCTTGGCCATACTTTGGGACAATCATGGAAAAAGCATTTAAAGAAGTTCTTGAACCAAAAATCAGAGCAAAGAATGTACATCTGAAAACATGCACCTTTACCAAGATCCACTTTGGGGAGAAGGTAGTGTGAAACCTTTGCAATGCTTCAAGTTGAGTCTTTTCCAAAAAATGTTGATGCAAGGGGGAGAGCATCCGTCTGGGAGTCTGAAGTTCAGCTTTTTATAGCTGTGAGTGTTTAACAAGATGGTATTGGTACAACACTGCTGCCTCCTTTGTTCCCAACTTGTGTTTGCTTGAGCATCTTCACTGTGAAGGAAGGATCATATAGGAGACGCACACATCCCTTTCCACTAGTTGTCAGTATCGTGAGACTGGAGATAGAAAAAGGGGCATGTATTCACATTTCTTTCTGTTATACCCTCGTGACAGGAGTTTTCAGTGCATCCTAAGGCTTGCAGTGTGGGCTACTTGTACCCAGCCCTGTATTTGAGGACTGCCAAGGCTGTTCACGCTTACTCTTTAAGGGAAAAACTTGCGTGGTTTACTCACAGTTTACATGCAGTTGTGCAAAGTCTTTAATGAATGCTTCTGTACTCAAATCAATTGGAGTGAGCAGGACTTTTTACTTGAGCTTAACTTGAAAGATATTGATATGCCATATCTTGTCTGTCTTTATTTCAGTGCCCTAGAATCAACGGAATAAAAGCCTACACCAAAGAAATTGACAGGAGACAAGTTATCCTGGACCTGCAGATATGGTAACATTGCATCATTGATTAAGTAGATGGTTCTTAATCCACTGCCCATTTGACATCTGTGTGTGAGTTGTCATGCTGGACTGGGCATGCAGTCCACTGAGATCAGCATCAAGTGGAGAGGTCCTTATATTAACCTAGAAAGATATGAAATAATCTGTTCCACAGCTGGATATCCTCAGTACTTACAGAGGTGAGATGTTGTGCATCAGCCTTTAAGTCAGAAAACAGCGTCACCTGCTCAGGTCTAGGTCTTACCTACTCTGGCCCATTGCTGCTGCCGCAGATGTAAGAGTGTGTCCCTTGACTTTGCCATTCGTGGCAGTAGGAACCCAAGTTTTGGAACTCCATTTCCTGTTCTGACAGCTCTGAGAGGTCTTGGGCGTGAAGGCGCTTGTTCTGTATGTTCCTGTATGCCCTGCTATGGTTCCTCTTCAGTCCGACCTCTCCAGTTGTTCTAGAACTACTTGCACTTTTTATTTTTTAATTCCTTCCCATAGATTAATCCTTTTGTTTTACTCACCATTTATTTCATGTGCCACCCCAACACACTTGCTTTTTTTGATTACAACTGTTCTCTGAGCAGAAAACTGCCTCTAGCTCAGTTAACAACAGCAACAAAATTAGATAAAACATTTGATACCTTCCAGGCTGTTTTGAATGAGCTTGTGTGTTTTGTTAACGTCTGAGCCACTGCAGAGCTAAACTCTCTCCTGGTTTAGCCTGGAGAATGGAATTACTGGGGGAATTACCACTTGCATGCTGCTGTAGCTCTGCAAGTTTAGTGGGCGATTGAGCTGCCTAATTTAAATGGCTTTTCTTCATGGTAGTGCCAGGAAAAAGTGGTGTGAAATTGTGGAGTGTCTTGGCAACAGCACAGAGCTGCTCAGAACTGTGCTTGCTGCTCTATGTGGCAATGGTGTGGCAGCATCCCCAGCCCCGGCAGAGCACTGTTGCTCCCTGCAAAATGACATGCTTGATTTTCAGCCAGAACATGCTGTGCTTCAGTGCTGTCAGTGAAGTGCTCCTTGTTATAGCCAGACCAGTTTTAGGGCCTTTGGCAAATCATTTGTGCTTTCCACATTGAGATGGAGGGATTTGATACCTTTAAGGCTCTGCAATAGGTTGCTGCTGTTTTCTGTTAACCTACTTCTCCAGGCTGCTTCTCCCACATACTCATTTTCACTGTCTTTTAACAGGCCTCTGCAGAGGGATTCCCCCACCTCCTCATTCCTGTCCCTCTGGCAGACCCATCAGCATCTCCACACTGGCCAAGCACTTGTGTTCCTCATCCTGACAGTAGCTTAACCTGAACTGTCCTCTGATAACCCAACTATTTTCTGTATTCAGGCAGGAGTGTTCAGACTACCTTGTCTCTCTGATGAGGATCTCTTCTCCTGTGCTGTGTTAAGGACCCAGCTTCTCTTATGTTAATACATTGACATTGGTTCCTGCAACTGAGCTGTGTGGTGTGTGTTGTACGGTCTCCACAGGAGGTAGTGTATTCCCTTCCAGGAATGGGGAGAAGCAAATCTGTGAGCAGTGGTGTTATTTACCTGCCTTTTTCTGGATTGCCAAAGGAACATGTTTGGTTTTTTTTTTTCTTTAATTGAAGAAATGGCCAATCTCCACCTTTCCCGAGTGAGGCAAAAGTAGGCTCTCTTAGCTTCGTGAGTTGCAGTGAGTATCTGCACTGGTGCAGCTGGTGCTGGGAGAAGAGCTGGTTAGAGGAGATGGACTTGAGCTGCCCTGGCGTGAGGCTGCCACCCTTTGCGCTACGTCTCGGTCACTGCATGCTGGTGAGGTTTCAGTGGCTGACCCTGTCCACAGAGCTGGACAGGTTCAGCCACATCAGGCTCTGCAGAAGTGATGTGCTGTGGGTGGCAGTGTGGTGTGCTTTGGCACGCTCAGACCGCAGCAATCAACTTCCCTCCCTTGGGTTAGGTTTCGGAGAGGCGTAACTATGTCGCAGTGGACATTAAAGGATTAACATTGTCTGCATGTCATAAACATGACTCCTTTGCCTTAGTGCTTGCTAGCTGTAATTTTGTGGGAGTGCCCTCCTTGGAGAACCCACGTGAGCTGGGCCTGTTGGCTGGTTCGCCACTGCATGCAGCACTGGCCGGGGCGGCCGCCGCTGGGAAGGCCAAGCAGCCACTTCACGCAGGGTGCTGTTATCCTGGTGGGCAGCACTCCTACCTTGGCAGCAGCTCTGCCTGCTCCAGTGCTGAGCTACCCTTCCTTTTAGGCAGTGTCTTGCATCCAGAAATCTCAGCATGCTCTGTACATGCTTCTTGCTTTCAGTCTCACAGCAGCACAGTGATGCAGTAGATCTGGTATTGCATGGAGTTACCGAAAGGAAGTCAAGAAGCTGCTTTAATTAAATCTGTTAACAACAGCTTACATGTCCATAGCATCAGAGCATTGGGAGTGGTTATGCAAGCACTGTCTCATTACAGTATTGACTGTCCCATGGGAAAGGACTATACCTGAGATTTTGGCAGGAATAACAATGAGGGTTGTAGAACACTGGCCCAGGTTGCCCAGAGAGGTGGTGGATGCCCCATCCCTGGAAACATTCAAAGCCAGCTTGGATGGGGCTCTGAGCAACCTGATCTGGTTGGAGATGTCCCTGGTCCTTGCAGGGGGGTTGGACTAGATGGCCTTTGAAGGTCCCTTCCAACTCTAACCATTCTATGATTCTAAGTGTTAGTGGAGAAGAGACATTTGGGACTGGAGTTTTTGACTCTGTGGAAAGGCATAAAGATTGTAAATTGAAACACCACAGCTATTATTTGTTGTGTTGGGCACTGGCAGCAGCTGAATTAAATCCTCTTGGAATAATTACTGCAAATTGAGGAACTCATTTTGGCTTCTCATTTAGACTTCTATGGTGACAAAGCTCTATTAGCACCCAGTGTAATGAGCTGTAAGATGTCAAAATTGTATAAACTAATAAAAGTAAAAATAAGTTAGTTTAATTACCTGACTAGCTTATAAGGGAGATTGTTTTAATTTTGGTATGGCCTGTGATGTTGGTTGTTTAAGAAATGAGAATGCTCTAACATTAAAGGCTTTAATCTTTGTTATAAGCTTTTCAAATTCTGTTAAGTGCCCATCTGTAAACAAATATTTAAGACCTTTGCTTGCTAAAATGGAGACAAATTCACAGGGTTACACATTCTTGGCAGGTTTTTTGAGGGAGAGGGAATTGTCTATGTGCAAATTACAGCGTGAATTAGTGGCAACTGCAGCACTATTTGCCCATATACATGTGGTCAGAACAAAAATCTTGTCCTTTTTCTTCAATTATAGGGTGAAATTATGCTTGCAGCCAGTAAGCACATCACATTCACTGTGCTGAGGTACCCTTACACCCTGCTTTACCTGCAGGGTGTTTGTGTGTCTGCATCCATCCAAACAAATCTGCTAGGTTCTGCTCCCTGGGAAACAGCGATTGAGTTCTGCATGAGGTGATGTTTGTACTTTTGTTAAAGTCTAAGGAGATTTCCAAATTGCAAAAGTACCGCAGTTGGTGTTCGTTTTATTTAAAGCATGATGTTCTCCATGGCAACTGACCAAAATCTGATCTAAGTCGTTGTCTTTTAATTCAGCCTCAAGGAAACCAGGTTATTGTTAGTGATTTAATTTGTCCTTCAAGTGAGCTTTTGGGTTATGGGCTTTTTGGTTGTGGGCAAGGTGAGGACCCCATATGTAATGGCAGGATGGCTCTGGGATCAGGATCAGCTTAGGAGCTGAATTCCCAAGTTGTAGGGTGGGATCAGGCCTTTGGCAAAGAAAGGAGCAAGAGGGAAGCTGCTGTGACTTTGAATTTTGAATGAGCCTGTTGATCTCTTCCTTGGAGCAAGCTTGCCTCAGCCAACTGCCAGTTTTAGGAATAGAAAAGTAACCTTGAAGTACAGATTTTGCTTTGACATTCTGCAGGTAGATCAGTGTCCCAGCTGACTGCAGGGAGGAGATCTGACCCTTGTCTAATGTGCTCAACTTTCCCTTTTTGGTTGCTTGAAAATTCATCTCTGCCTGTGTGGTCGTGTTGTCAATCATTAAACTAATTTATACTCTGTACAGCCCAAAATTTCTCATTGGACTATTGCAAACTGTGGAATAATGTGAAAATTTTCTTTCAGTTATATAGGGGACTGTGAGATTCACATGGACATATCGAAATTTAATCTTGGAGTGAAAGGCGTACAGGTGCGTGCAGTGGGAACGTTGTCTGTTCAAGGCTGTGTGTGACGGGAGGTAGCATGTCCCAGTGGGGAGGTCATGACACTTAACTGGGAAACCACCTACTGGCAGGCTAGGGATGATTTGCTTTATCTCCTTGTGTTTTGGCTGTGGAAACGATGCCTTCCATGGAAAGCACCTAAATACCTTTTCTAAGCTTCTTAGTATGACTCTTAAACAGGGTCAGTGCTAGAGCATCGAGCTTGTGTGGGCCAGCTTCTGCTACTGGAGTTCAGAGGAGCTGTGTATTGGTAGAGAACTTCAAAAGAGCCAGTTCTACCAGGGTGTTCACAAGCTGGTGTAGATTAGACAAACAGCTTGTTCTTACAATGTTGAAAGCTAATAGGCAGATTGCTCCATTGTATGGCAGTCAGGATTGCAGAGAGACTCCACAAACTTAGAAAGCATTGCCTGATATCAATAGCAACGGTTTGGAGGGGAGGAGGTTATCTTTGCTATTAAATTGTAAATAAAATTACTTCAAGTAGGATTTTTTTAAAATTATCTCTGTCACTGAAAAGCTCACAGTTTTGAAACTGCATCCTGAGAGTACCTTCAGACTGAGTTTTCCTTGGTGTGTTCTGTTTGCAGTTGTATGGGACATTGCGGGTGATACTGGAACCTCTTCTAACCGATGCGCCTTTTATTGGAGCGGTGACCTTGTTTTTCATGCAGAAACCGGTGAGTCAGTAGTGAACTGCAGTGTGCAGGCTTCTTGCTTTTTGGACTGTCTTAATGCTTGGATAGGTCTTCAGGGAGTGACACAAGCTGTCCATCACTGGTCACCCAAACAGCGGCACTGTGAATGCCTCACAGTGCAGATGTTTGAATAGCAAATTCCTGGTTGTTCAGTGCTCCTCTTGAACTCCAAGAGGACAGAAACAAATTTGCCCTATTCTTCTGTAGTAGTGCCCAAAAAGTGACTTGCTTCACTCTAAGAATGGGAAGACTTTCCCATGGTGACAGCACAGGAGCCATTTCCTAGGCCTTTGCTGCAAGCTTCCTGGCAGGTGGGTTTTAAATATTCCCATTCATAGATTTTAAATGCAATCATCTTTGGGACTGTTCAGTCATGGTTGTGCTTTGAATATTTCCCTGTTTAAGGTCACGTGCTGTGTAGTTGAATTGTGGTTTTATAGCACGCAGCTTTGCTTGCTTGTGGGTTATCCTCTGCTGAAGTTCATGGAAGTCATACGTTTTTGATCTTGGCTGAGGGGGGTTTTATGTTTAGATGTAGTAGCATTATTTTAGCACATTAAAAAAAAAAAAGTTTGGGTGAATAGAAATACAGACTCCTGAAGTCAGGTGGTGTTTGTAAATCCCCCTGCCTCAGGGCGTAGGCCAACCACTAAGTGAAAGGATGAGGAAACAACTTCAAAGTCTAGGTAGAGCTGTTGGATTGACTATGCATGACCCCAGGGCATCTGCCAGGGGCCATTGCTCCAGGACGGATGCTCTGTTTCCTTATGCTTGCAGGGTAGGCCCCAGTGATACCCTCGCTTCAGGTATGGCAGGTAAAATAGGTAAGGGAATCGCTACCAGCTCTTGCTTTTTAATGTATAGATGCAGTCACTGGTGCAGGTTTTGCTTTCTTCAAACAGCTGGCTCTGGTTTAGAAGCATTTGCTTCCTCTTTAAATTCTACCTTTGTTCTGAAATAAATTTTAATGATCCTGTGTCGTTTTTCTCCCTGATCATGTTGTAGCACTTGGAAATCAACTGGGCTGGCATGAGCAACCTCCTGGATGTCCCAGGGATTAAGTGAGTGTCTGTTTTGCTTCACTTTATTCTTCTTTTAAAAGCGTTTGGAAGTTGGGACAGCTTTCTCCAGTAATGACCAAAGTTATTCTCGAGAGTGGTGTGTAAAACGTGTTGCGCTGATAATCATACCGTCATATGTGGGTTTGCAAAACCTGAGGAGGGTGCTTTTAACATTCTGTCAAAATTGCTTCAATCACTTTGTTGCTTTTGGGACTTAGAACAGACATAGTAAATCCCCAAAACTACAATCATCTATAAAGTAAAAAATGAGCTCTTCTGTTTCCCGTGTGCTGGCTGCTTACAAAGGCAGATGAGCAGACCTAGGTGACAGGCAGTCTGTGCTTATGTTTGTTTACCTTAAAGTGGAAAAAGACTAGGTATCACAAAGTTGCAGACCCTCTGAAAAACTGAAATACAATATGAAAAAGAAAACTGCATCAGATTTCTTCTTTCAGTGTCATCTGCTCACCCTTTAGGTTCTTCAGAAGATGTAGCTCTTCCCCAATGCCTCTTGGGCTGATCTTGTACATAAAACTTGCACAGCAAGGATGAAAATCTTAGAAATTTTCAATACTGTAAGTTTCAAACTGTTTTTCCAGGTAGGGGATTCACTTTGTCCTTGTTCTTTAGTGTAAGGAGAAAATTCTGTTACACAAGAACAAAATATATTTGGTTACTCAGCCATTGCCTTTTTCCCTTTAAATGCAAATACAGACACTTCTTTGCCCTCTCTTCCCCTGCAGCTCATGGTTTGCAGACTCATAGGAAGTGGCTGGCTACTCTAGGTGCCAGTTTATGCATTAAAGGTTCTCTGAAGATCTTTGATGTTGAGTGAGAGGAAGCTTTTTCTCTTAATTTGAGGCCAGAGTGGCCTTTTACCCTGAAGTTTTCCCTGAGTGCTCCAGTTCTTATCAGAGGAATCAATCTGTTCTTTTCTAATATGGTTTCCTTAATCCTTGCAGGGAGAAGGTATGTAGGTGTTCCAACCTACAGCCTCTCATATAATTAAGTGCAAATTTGGTGTCCTAAATTTTCACTCCCTGGTTCTCCCACAGGGATTTGAACACAGAAGCCCTTGCTTGTTCATCAGCACTGTGCATGAAAGCCGGGAGCAAAACATGCCTGATGGCCAACAGGCTGAAGTACAGGTTGAGCAAGAGCTCTCCCTTTCAAATGAATTGGGCTTAAGAGAGTAAAGAAACCGGATGCAGTCGTCTGTCCTCATGTACAAGCTGTGTTTAGTTGGGTGTACCCTGAGACTTGAGAGAAGGAACAATTCTGTGACCTTCCTGTCAGGACTTTTTGACAGGAAAGCCAACAGCCTGAATAAGGGCTTCCAGGCTCCTGGTTTCACGTTTGGAGTAGGAGAGGACTTTCCTTCTGTGTGAATCCAGCCTCCTCTGTGAACTGTGACAATTTTGTGGCACGGTCTTACTTTGAGAAGCTGCCTTATAAGGGCTAGATTTATCAAGAGGGTGAAAGTCTTTCAGATGTTTGGTGCTTTTGGGTTTTCCTCTTAATATTGCCTTCTGCTTGTGTTAACTTGTAGCGATGTGTCAAAATCCTCTCATTAATCACCTGGAGAGTACCGGATGTCTGTGATAGGCATGTACTTCTTGCTCAGGAGAAATAGGTCAAAGTAGTTGTCCCCACCATACAAATAGAGCAATTCTAAAGAAAAGATTTAAACTGAGAAGCTAAAAATGCATAAGTTTTAATTGGACTGGGAAGTTCCCTGAAGTCTGAGACAGACAGTAGCCTTGGTTCAGCCAGTGTGATCTCCTGTGTTCCAAAGGTCTGGTTACTTCAAACAAGGTTTTCCTTCTTACTGCAGGATATACCAAGATACAGAATCTCATCTTTTGCTTGGTCTTCTATAGGAAAAAAAAAAAAAGCCAAACTCATTTTACTTTGAATGTGGCTGGCTTCTCCTTCTATTTTACAGTCAAATTTCAGCATGTGGCCAACAGCAGACAGCAGTGTGCTCTGGGGCCATGTTCTAAGTCTAAAACTGGACTGCCTCGAGTTTGTATGACTTGTTTGGGTGCATGACGATCTCATCCTATGGCATAAGCTCCCGCTCATCATTTACAACCTGCTAGAGCCAAATTCACATCCAGTCCTAGTAACCCTAGACTGGAATATCCCTGTGTGCAAGTGAGCACTTGCACCATGTGTGCCATAAGGCAATGGCCATTATGTACAGAGCAATAGGGAGTCAGATTGAAAGGGATCTTGAGAGCTTGCCCCATGCTCATATTCTCCTCTGCAGCAGCTCAACTGGACATGAATTATTGACAGGAGACAGCCTAACCTTCCACAGTCATCCACACTCACCACTGGTGATTGTTGCTGGTGTTGAACTTTCCTTTTCCTCTGATTCTAAGCTAAATGTCACAAGCATGAGTTTCTTCTGCCCGTGTGCAGTTGTACATAGGCACTCTTTCATAGAATTACAGAATCATTTAGGTTGTAAAAGACCCTTAACATTAAGTCCAACTATAAATCTAACTGCCAAGTCCACCACTAAACCACGTTGTTAAGCGCCACATCTACAGGTCTTTTAAACACTTCCAGGGATGGTGACTCTACCAGCTCCCTGGGCAGCCTGTTCCAGTGCTTGATAACTCTTTGGGAGAAGGCAGGCAGTATCACTCATTTTGCAGTGCTTGTTTCTTTCGTTGTGCCCCATTCTTTCATTCTACCTGAAACTGTGATCTATTGTAGAGATTTAGGTTGCTTTTTTTTTTTTTTTTTTTTTTCCCCCACCTGCAGTGTGATGTCAGACTCACTAATTCAAGACTTCATTGCTGCACGGCTGGTTCTACCAAACAGGATCACGGTGCCCCTGAAAAAGAACGTGAACATTGCCCACTTGAGGTTCCCTATCCCACATGTGAGTGTGTGTGTGTGTGTGTTTGTTTTCCAGTGAGGGTTGTGCGTTTGCTGCAATGTGGATGCATGCAAGCTTAGTGTCTTTGATTCCTGCATCAACTGTTTCAGCCTGGATTGTAGGTTTTCTGTAGGTAATATTTCAGAAATACGTCGTTCATAATTTGGGGGAGGGGTGGTGCTGGGGAGTCCTACCCTCAATACATGGCATACAAAGTCTGTTTAGACACTGAGCTCATTTACCCATTAGTCTCATTTGAGAAAACCACAGATCTTCAGTTAGAGAAGGTAAATACATGAGCAATGAGCATCAGGCTACATAATTTTTTTCCTAATGCTGTGAAGGGGTGTAAATAGGCAGCTCAGAGGGTCACATCTTTTTGTTACAGAAAAAAAAATCAGGAAAAAAAAACCCCAACAACAGTCTCCTAAATGCTTGACATACCCAGATCTTCAGTCTCCTTCATCCATCAAATACTTAATATGCTTGTTAATGAGGGTAAATATAAATGAATGACAAAGGGATGCTCCCTATTGCAAACCTGCATCACCAGACTGAAGTTGAATGGCCACTCTGCAAAAAAATCAGAGCCTGCCAATGGGTGTTCAGTTTCCCCTTCAGTCAGTAGGAATTGATCTTTACACTTGATTTGACTGTGGCTGTAGTACTCTGTGCCTTTGTACGTTTCTAATTTGAAAATAAATTGAAGAATATTTCCTACCCAATTATCTAGATTGGATTGTGTATCTGTTTAAGGGTTAGTTTGTTGGTTTTTTTTTTTTTTTCACTCTAGGTAAAAAGTGTTTTAATACAGCTGTCACTGGAAATATACTGCATCAAATATATGTCTTAGCAGAACTGTCATGTTGACTACCCTTACTGCCTGAAATAACTAGTTTTAGGAGGCAGCATATTATAATTATCCAAAGACTGCATTTTCATGACCAATTTTATGTCTTATTTTATGCAGGGAGTAATAAGGGTTCATCTGCTAGAAGCTGAAAACCTTGTCCAGAAGGACAGTTTCCTTGGTGCAATCAGGGGGAAGTCTGACCCGTATGCTCTTCTTCGCGTCGGCACGGTGCAGTATCGAAGCAAGACAGTTTCCCGAGATCTTAATCCCATTTGGAATGAGACGTTTGAGGTACTGAATCTTTTGATCTTTCCATCTGTAGGATGCACAGCTGTTTACGTCCCTGTGCTTGGAGGACCTTCTCTTAGCTGACTGCACTGGAGCAGGTGGACTTCCTTGTTACTTGATCGAGGCGTTTCTGTCCCTTACACAAGTTCAAATTTACATTGCAAACTTAAAATGTTACTCAGGTTGATCTGATTTACATATGTGGGTTTTTGGAGGAGGTGCAAAGCACTGCTTTAAATATCAATCAATGCAGCAGTTTGTGCAGCTGTAGTCTACTCAAGCATTGATTCTTCTATGCTTATTAGGGCTACCCATTTGAGGGGTTTAACTTGTTCAAAACCATGCAAACTGATTTTGAAATATTTTCACCTATAATCTGTTGTATTTGTTATGTGATTAGCCACAAAACAGCAGGGAATGTCTTTGATGTGTTATACAGCTGTGAAGTGTTATGTTCTTGTCCACAGCCTAAGCCTATATGAACCTATGTGAATGCTTCTCATTTTTAATCAATACCTCTTTCTCCTCCAGTTTGTTGTTCATGAAGTGCCTGGTCAGGACTTAGAAGTGGACTTGTACGATGAAGATCCAGATAAAGATGACTTTATGGGCAGGTAAATTAGCATGACCCTTGCTCAGGGTGCAGTAGCCTCTGCAACAGGATGCCTAGATTGTTCATACTAGAGATTTAATATTGAAGGAAGCTATTCCCTTTATCTGGATATTGAAACCAAGCTATTAGTTCCTAGTGTAACTAACTTTGAACAAGGCAGAGAATGGTCCCAGAGTCCTGCAGGGAATCCTAGGAAGCCATTAGAAGTGATAGTTACTACACGACTTGAGATTTACCTCAAATTTATTTCAATTGTGGAAGTATTTCAATGGGGAGACTTCAGAAGTGTAAGTGTGTTCCAACACACACACGCACACAGGTGAATTGTTACACAGGAGAAGTTGTTACTTGGAACAGATTTGAGCACGGGCTTTTTTTGGTGGCGGTTTCTTCTACCCCTAACAGCAGTATGCTGTATGCCTAAATATGCACTGAAATATTTGCTTTTTGTCTTTCAGTTTGCTTATAAGCCTAGTGGATGTAATGAATGACAGAACTGTTGATGAGGTAAGGATCACAGCTTGTTTCTAAATGTGGATGGTGGTATATGCTTACATGTACTCATTCGTGTTCTCCCTCTACTACTACGTTGTTTCTGTGTGCTTAAAGCTTCCTTGCACACTTGCACTGTGGTATTTTCACCAAAAGAAGAAACCTTCACTCAGAAAACTTAAAGTAGCCATTACAATAATTTTTACAATCAAGCTGGTAACCTCAGACAGCCCTGAGGTTACGCTGAGCCAAGAGTGGGGTGTCTTGTGTTGATGTCTCGTGTCCTGTATGTACCAGATGTTTTGTACAAGGCTACAGATAAAGCTTGGTGAAGCAGTCTGATGGCTGAGGGAAGAAATTATCCAGTCTTATTGTGGTTCATCCTGCAACCCAGCACTCTGCAGTCAATGGCAGAGTGCCTATCTTGGGCTGCTACAATGGAAATATCCATATGCTTTGCATGTTTCTGGGAATATTTTTGTTTTTTTCTGGCTTGTGTTTCTAAGCAGATGGACATGCTACGATCTAAGCATCAAAAACGCAAGCTAAGGCACTCAAAGTACAATTCATATTGTCTATTGTGCATAAGACTTAGAGACTGCAACATATATATATATATATGTATGAAAATTATTCTGCCTCACTGTTCTCAAGTTACTTTCTGTTGTCTCCTTTTAGTGGTTTCCCTTAAGTAAGACAACAAGCGGGCACTTGCATTTAAAACTGGAGTGGCTATCACTAGTTAATGACCAAGAAAAGCTACATGAGGTGAGTGTATTTGCTTAAAGGATTCAGATACTCTGATCCCTGTCCAGTAATCAACAAAGAAATGTGTAAAATTAGGAACCCTAGGCAAACTCATGGTGTTTATTTTTATCTGATGAAGTTTTGATGGGATTTCCAACCCTGCCTGTCCTGAAGAGGAAGGGTGTTTGTTTGCCTCAGGTCCCTTGGTAATTCAGGAGTAACTCAAATCTGGCAGCTCTTTTTGCTTGAATTAGCAAAAAGAGCTTTGTTTGACTCACTGCAAAGTGGCCTCTCACAGTTCCCTCCTTTGATAATTTTTCCCTTCCCTCTTCATCTAGGATCTGTGTAGGACTCCTGTCTATAACCTGGACTAGTCATAGACAAATGCCCAGCGCTGGTGCTTGGTAGGGCCATGGTTCCACATGGTGTCTTACTTGTTCAGCAGAATTGCTTGGATAAAGCCCACCTCCCAGGGAGGCTGTTTCTTTGTAATCAAGCAAAAGCATTTGAGATCCACTGAAGTGAATAACACTTGTTTCCAGGCTTTGTTCTGCTGACGCTGGATTACTGATGTTGATGTGTGTGGTTGAGCATGTTTTCGGGTGTCTTGCTACACTGGAGAGTCCAACCAGTTCTGCCCTAGATAGACTGAAAAGCATTAAAGCCAGTGGATTGAAAAGATGTACACATCTTCTTACTGGTCTGCTTAAAACTGGCATGTTGTACTGGCTTGTGCTCCTCTAAATTGCAAGTTTTAGAAGAAAGGTGAAGAGCTGCTTAGCTTTCAGAAACTGTCCTTTGAATTTGTGTTGTGCCTTACATTGTCCTTGATGGGTGATGGTGCCTACCTTGTGTTTTGTTTTGTCTTTCCTGACCTCTGCAGGATAAGAAGGGTCTGTCTACAGCTATTCTGATAGTCTACTTGGACAGCGCCTTTAACCTTCCGGTAAGTACAAACCACATGCAGGCAGCCTTCACTCCTAACCTTTTTTTAAAGCCCACAAATTAATTGTTTTTACTCTTTTACAAATTCAGAAAAACCACTTTGAGTATTCAAATGGTGAATGTGGAGCAAAGAAGATCAAAAATAATAAGTACCTCAAGGTAAAAATTTATATTCTCCTCCCATGCTTGCAAAACAACATTCTGAATTATGCAGTATCATAGCAACTGGAACTAGCTATGCTTAAAAAGAAATAATCTCTTCACTGTCAGAATCTAAGTGACCAGGGGTTCAAAATAGTGATGGAAAGCCCATCCTCACTCCAGTGAAAGTCTAGGACATCCGAGGGGGGATGCAGCACAGAAATACTTGATTGTGTGTGGGGTTGTCTTTATTTTTGTTTTATACTTTGGATGGAGAGCCTCCAGACATCAAACCAAGTCATATCATCCTTTCTGCTGCTGCAGGGCTTCTTTCCATGCTGAGCTGTTCCAGCTTGTCCTCCCACATTGGGATGGGAGGAATGTGCTTGTTTGTGGGAACTTTCTAGTCCATTGGAGACCTAGCCACCAGATTCCTTACTCCTCAGTTTTAAAGGGACTCAGGAGCCACTCTGTCATTCATGCCTCCTCTCTCTTTGCTTCTGTTTACTTTTCCCCCCAAATACTGCATTTTGCTACTGTGGTGTAAATGGTGGGTATAGGGAAGAATGTCATCCTCCTTTTTTCTTGAACAAGCTACACACAACCACAGCTCTGAGAAATGGATAAAGTTTCCAATTCTCTCTGAGTAGCTCCCCTCCTAGATGCAATCTTTACAATTTAGATGGATTACCAGCACTGTGATACATATCACATTCCATAATCCTTAATTTTGGACTTCATTGGTCCACTTTGTATGCAATGTTGTGCCAAGACCAGATCCTCAGCCTTAACTTCTTGTACAGTTAGTGCAGAGAAGCACAGTACAAGAGGTTCAGTGTTATTGCTTCTGGAAAGGAGTTATTACTTGATGCTGGAGACTCACTTCTAGCTGCTTTACAGCAAGTCCTGAGCCTTGGAAACCAATTCAGAGAGTCCTGCTTCATTCAGGAATGATGAAGACTTCCCACTGAGCCTTCAACTCTTTTTTCTGTTTCCTTCCAGCTTCTGACAAATTTTTAGCAGCTCACCTATTGAATACATAAAACATGGTACTCTTAATGGTAGAGTGTACTCTTAATGGTAAGACTGTGCTGTGTTATGGCTGGAGACTTTCTTGAGTACTGCACTCTTCAGATGCCCCACGTCTGAAAACTGTTGTCAGTTTTCCAGCAGTTTATTTCAAGTAAGAGTAGTGTTTGATATTGCTTCCAGTAAGCTGTAAATGTCTCTTCTTTTTTCCTTCCTTCCTTTTTTTTCCTTGTATTAAATGACAGAAGATGGAACGAGAACCGTCCTCCTTTGTCCTGCTCACAGTAGGAAACAAGACTCAGAAAAGCAAGGTGAGGCTGTTTGACTCTTCTGCTTTCCTTAAATGCTTTATATTTTATTGGTGACTATCCCCAAGTAGCCCTTAGGAAGGGTAGGACTAGTGAAGCTGATGTGAAGAGCTGTAGTTATGGTGATAGCTGGAGAAACTGGGAGGATCAAACAGCAGTGGAAGCACTGCATCACTGAATTGTGCTTGATTAGTGGGTGTCTGATCGGCTGCTGTACAGATGTGTGGTGTGCTCATGGCCACGAGGTTGTGTTGGTCAAGTTACTCTAGTTCTACAAGGGTTTAAGAGGAAAAAATGGTAGATCTCCAGTCTGGCTCGTACATTCTCAGGACACAGTGTCATTTGCATCAAACTGGCATTTGTTCCCTCATCAGGGCCTCCTGGCTCCTGTGTTTCACAGTTTTACTGAATGTTTTTTTTTTTAACCTGGACAAGATGTATCTGGATTTCCTCCCACTTCATTTTCAGTTCCTTTTTCATTATTTAATATTTATTTTTGCCTGAAGAGTATGAGCAGCAGCTGAGTTCTGCCCTCCCGGTAGCTGCCATGTTTATTGCCCCACAGCTGGATGTGGATGAAGGCAGCCCTATGTTCTTTTGGACACCCAACAAATAGGAATGAGCATACAGGACTGGCACTTATTTTCCTTTGTTTCTTCCACCTGCTCCATCCAGAAATTGGGTTCTGCTTGCATTTTTGCCTTTTTTGGCTTTTCCTTTTCCCTACCGCATTGCCTGCCTTTCCCAAGCTAGGTCAGACTTCCAGCTTTCCCCTTGCTGCCAGCACTCCTGGCCTGGCAGAAGCAGCTGGATTATGGAGCAGCCTGAACCCACAGCCCGTGGGTGGTTTCCATGCTCTTTCATCCTTGAAGTGGATGGCAGTGAAGCTGTGCCCTCCTACTCTTCACACGAGCTCTACACCCCTTAAACTGCCCCTCAAGCTTTCCTGCCCTTCTCTGCCAGCTCGCGGCAGCTTTGGGAGCTGGCTCCGGGCGCCTGCAGGCTGGAAGCAGCACTCTGGCTCTCCCAGGGTGGAGAGGTGGGAGGGAGGGATCACTGCCTTGCTGCAGGTGAAGCAAGCTACTGGTCCAGGCAGCACTGGCTGGGACCAACTGCAGCTCACCAGACTTGTTCTTCTGCATTTACACGCCCCGCAGAACTTGTTCTGGTTTTGCCAGAGACTTTGCTTCTGCACGCTTCTGACCTGGGAATTTCATTCTCTCCATACAGCTGGGGTGTAGCATCACCGAATAGCACAAGAGGGTCGCTCTGACTCTCTCTGGTGATCAGTGCTGTGATATTCTTGGTTGCTTACAGAATAAGCTAACATATATGCCACCATCTTCTTGTTGCAGACATGCAATTTCAGCAAAGATCCCACGTGGGGCCAGGCTTTCACTTTCTTTGTCCACAGTGCTCATTCCCAGTCACTCCATGTTGAGGTGAGAGAAAAGCCTTTCCTTTGAAGACTGAGTGCACATCCATAGGAAGAAACCTTTTTTAATGGTGGATGTGATCTCAGTGCTGGTTGTTTCTGTGTGCTTGTAGTGGGGTCCTCCTACTTAAAAGGTGGAAGAAGCACCTGTTGTTGCACAGGCGATTCTCTGTTAGGTGATGCTCTAGGATCGTGTAATGCATATCTTAGTTTGAAACATGGGACATTTCTGGCTGCAAAGTGCAAAGGAGGTTTTATACAGGTCTGTGTGTAGTAAAGCCATGAATATTTTGCTGTCAGAAATCACAGCCTTCATAATTCTCAACCAGAGTCCTATCTCTTCCCCTTGGTATTTTGACTTGTTAAAAATACTGTATCTCACTAGAACACGTTGCAGTCACAGCCAGTTCTATGGCTGTTCACTCAGCTACAGAAGTGGATTTGAACTTAGAAGATGTATTGAGGTTAAATAAGTTAAACAACCCATTACCTAAAAATGTTGTAAAGGTTTAGACCAGTTGTTATCCCATCTGCTTGGGATACTTTCCCCAGAGCCAGTAAAGAAAGTAAGTAAATCGCAGGGAGTAGTTTTTCTGTGAAGGCAGTTCCTTCTCTGCATAGTTAGAGATGGGATATTTACTCCAAACATACTAATTTGTTACACTCCTGAAACGTTAGCATCACCCATCTGGAAGTAACCATACTTGATAGTATGTCCTGCAGTAAATAAGCTAATTTTGATTTCTGTCTGAAATACCTTCTTGATATGCTTTCCAGTTTGCCATCTAATAAAAACTTTTTTTTTTTTTTTCCCTCCCTTCCTGCTCCTAGATAAAAGACAAGGATCGGGACAGTGCCCTGGGAACTTCAGTGGTATGTCTCTCTCACTTACTTAAGGACCCGAACATGACTCTGGATCAGAGATTTCAGCTGGATCATTCCAGTTCAGACAGCTTCATTAAGATGAAACTTGTGTTGCGGGTAAGTTGTTCTTCGCTGTATTCCCCCAGCTTCCCCAGCGGAAGCAGCCAATTCTAACTGGGCAAAAGAGATTAAAGGTAGGTGTGGAGAAATGCAGCTTTGCTTTACAGCTGAGTAGAAAGAAGTGTGGCCAGGCCTTGAGAGTGCAATTAAGAGTGCATGGTGGAGCTGAGAGTATCTCTGAGGCTTCCTAAAACTTAGTGCAGTGCCGTTTCTGCAAATCTTCTCATGACAGTAAAGAGTTGGATCTAAGCTGGGGAAATCAAAGCTGCTAAACAGTCAGAAATACTGGTCTTAGGAATTGTTTTCTCATTGTTCTCTGGATCAGTGTTTAGACGCTATTAAAAACATAACACAGTAGGACAAGGGAAGAGAACATCACAGCTAATCCCACAGGCCTCTTTCATATCTAATGGCAGATTGCTGCTGTTACAGTTTTGTTGTGAAATTTCATCCTAGGTGGTAATGCTGGCATTAACCCCACTGCTTTGGGAGCAGCACTCATTTATTTCTCTTGTGATTTTTAGGCCTTGAATGTTGAAGAACCCGACCCACAAAGAGTGAAGGCTGGTGTCAATGCCTCGAAGCAAGGTCCTGTGCGTGTCGTGGAGAAGGGTGGAAACCAGCAAAAGTTTGTCTCCCCACCAAAACCAGAAGTCTCAAAAGTCCCTCCTGTGAGCAGAGACTCTGCAGCGCTGGAATCCCTGCTGAAAAAGGACAGCAGAGAAGACCTGGACACAAATGAGAGTTCAGCAGCACCTGTACCAAGTGAAACTGTTGCTGGCCTTAATGAGGCAGAGTGCGAGCAAAATCCAGAGCATCACCCATCATCAGCATTGCATACCAGAGCAGCAGCAGCGCCCACGTTGCCAGTCGTACGGGAACTGAGGCTTGCACCCAGTGTTGCTTCGCTGGGTTCTCTGCCTTCTTCTTGCTTTGAATTTAGCAGCAGCAATCTGGACCTTCATAAGTAGGTGTTCTTCCAGCTGAATTGTTCTTCTCTTGGGAAGGGTTGGGTTTTATAGATCGCTGTTGCATACAGTTGAATTCAAGACTTTTAAGTCATTTGGAGTCTTTGATCTCAAATCACATTACAAAGAATTGACCTAAGTATTCCAGTCAGCAGCAAAGCAAATTATGGGGTCGCTATCAGATCAGGTGTAAAGTGAAGGCATTTCTTTCTCTGGCTCTGGTAATAGGTGCTGCAGGTGTTGGCTTTATATTGTTTAAGAGCCTCTCACACAGAATATCCTGGGTCCCATAACACTCATGATTTTAGCAAAAGGGTATTGGAAGTCTGAATATCCCACTTCTGTAAAAACAGAAACTCTTGATAAACATATCTGGCTGCTTAAAATTTTGGATGCTGTGTTTTATCCAACAAATGTTAAGACTCTCATAATGCTGTGAACAAAGGCTTTGTGGATAGTTGTGTTTGTCCTTCCCACAGCGCTCAGTGTGAGGCTGCAGGTAGTCTGCTCTGTCGAGGAGGAGAGAGCGAATCTGTCTCCCGGGGCACAGAACAGAGCTAGGAGAATCCTTAGTGAACTGGAGTAGCAAAGACGGTTCATCTCAATTAAGAGAGCACCAGAGCCGTTACCAATCTGAACATCAAACCCAGCTCCAGCTGTTCAATCTAGTACTTCTGGACTGGCAAATTCTCTAACTCTGAACATCCAGAAACCATTGTAAAGCCGTTTTAAAGCAATGTTTTGGATTTAAAACCACTTTAATAACATGCAAAATTATATAAAAGGTCTCATTTTGCACGTACAGACATCCTTGAAGGAGCTGTGTAACATCCTAACCTGTGCTTTGCTGCTCCACCTGCAGCAGGCCAGTTAGGTGCTTTTTTGGCCATTTATGCTGGGGGACTGAAATCGAGTACCTGTATGGAAGGCTGGCTAGGCAGTGCTGGCACTAGCGGTGGTCTCTCTGTGGATCCTCTGTGGTCCAGCTGCTTTCTAGACAGCAAACCTTGGGATGTCAAAAAGAACAATAGTGCCCTGAAAGATGTTTTGGTTGAAAATGCATCAACAACTTCTGAAGCTCGTGTCCTGTTTCTTGCTGCTAGGTCTTTGCATGTGCTCTGTTAAATAGCTGTATTTAAAAGCTTTGCGCAACTGTCTTACAGCGGGACTGAAATGCCTCTGGGAGAGATTCAGCTCACGGTGCGGTACGCTTCCGTACGGCAGAGTCTCGTTGTGCTGGTGAATGGCTGCAGGTAACACTGACAATTGCTTGTGTGTATCTGTAAAGAAAGAGGGAGAAGCTCTCTGAGCTTGTGTTGAACATCCAGCAGAGCCACAGCAGAACCACGTGCAGCGTAAGCTGCCCAGCCAAGGCACCTTAGCGTTAGCTGACTTCGATCTGTGTGTCCTGACTGAGCTCAGGCAGGTGGAAACCACCAGCTTTAGTCAGTGCCAGTAGCAGGTCTGTGAGAGTGACCGGTGAGCAGAGCTCTCTGGAGTAGAGATACTTTCACTTTCATCTGTCAAAACTTCCTCTGAACAGCATTGGCAACTGATGTGTGTCTTGGGACGCCACGATAGGCATCACAACAAGAATTGACACCTATGACTGAATTTGTAGATGTTAATTTAGGAATTCCAATAAGTGGCCACGCACTCAGTAGTGAAAATTTTAACTTCACATCCTTAAAGGTTTATTTGCTTATGTCACAGCTCCCAGGATAAAAGCTTTTGGCCCATGAGCCTGTGAAGGGTGGGTCTGATTCTAAGAGAGGCAATGGGAGAAGCTGCCTTGCTTGTCAATGCTGTGTTTCTTTTAACAGAAACTTAGTACCCCCTTCCAACCGTGGAGTAGATCCGTATGTCCGTATATACCTGCTTCCAGATAGAAGATGGTCAAGCAGGAAGAAAACTTCTGTGAAGAAGAAAACTCTGAACCCCCAATACGATGAGAAGTAAGAAAATGCTAATCATGATTTGCTGCTGAAATGGTTATGCTCTCATTCATTTATGTAATGAAAGGGCTTACATAAGGTACGCTCCTGTTGTGCCTAAGGACTGTCTCATGTGAACATTTGCAGGTCTTCTGAAAAAAAATGGCACTTTAACTATGATTTGGAAATACCTAGGGCTGGGTTTGCTCTGCGATGGTGGTGCTAGTCCCCCTGTAGGAGAGCACGCCTTGTTCCCACTCCTTCCCTCATCCTCGCAGGTGCAGGCTGCACTTGCTTCTTTGCACACAGCCATTCCCCTACCGATGTTTAACTCCCTGTCACTGCAGAGGCAATCTTCCCATTTGGGCACCTCACAAAGCCTCCTTCTCTGTTCCTACTTCTTTGCCCGATTCTGACATCTTTCCGAAAGTCAAAGGCAGAAATACAAAGACTGGACCATTCTTTGGACAGATGGACGGATGTTGTGATCAAAACCTGGTGGGAGCGAGGTAAAATGCTCCCGCCTCTTTGCTGACAGCATCCTGTCCATAGCTTTGCCACTGAAATGTAACATGTTTTGTATAAAACCAGACACAGTTATGCTTAGAAGCAGAGTTCTTTTGAGGGGTGGTTTTAATCCCATGTTTAGAGGAAGGTACACATATGTGAAAATAAGTTAATATTGGGTGATTCTGGGTGGTTTAGTTTTTTTTCCAATGTTGGGTCCTTTCTGTACATGTCAGCATAGGCCAGAAATTGAGAAAAGACTTTAAAAGTATTTCATCTTAACCCTCAAAACACTAGAGTTGTGGATTTTGCTTCTGCCTAGTCTCATGTACTCCACTGATTTGTTGCCAGCAGAGCTGTTATGAGCTCTCTTTTTCCTCATCCTCAGTACTGAGGTGTCCTGTACATCCTCAATTAAGTACAACAGGCTGAGCAAGGCTTAGCTCCAAAACACCTTACCTGTTTTACAACTCTGACTTGAGGAAGAGCTATTCAGGGGGCCAGAACTTAAAGGGTTTAGTGTGGACAAAACTCACTTGACATTAGATGATGTATGCCAGAGGCATGAGTCAGAGCCATTAAAAATTTAATTGCCACAGGTTTCAACCTTTGTCTTCCCTTAATGTGGTATAAGCCTACTTTGTAAACCTGGGGGGTTGGCTCAGCTATTTCCTGTGAGTAATAAAGGTTGCATGGAAAACATGCTGATCTTCCATGAGGGGGGAAAATGATGGTAAATAGTATTTCATCACGGATGCGTGTTTTCCTCCTTCCCCCGGCACGCTGAACAGTCTGAACAAGTGTCGTAGTCTTTCACGAGGCCTGGAAGAGATTTCTTACAATGCGAGTAACGTGTAACTACAGAATTGCCTTTCTTGTGTCTTCCTTCTCTATTGAAGTTCTAGCTGCTGGTGCTGTATTCTGTCCCTGTGTTCTGGCCATGGATGCTTATAGGATTTTAATTTTTGACTTAAGTCTCTCCTTTCGAAACTTTACTTTTAGGTTTGAATTTTTTGAATCTTTGGAAGATGTCAAGAAAAGGACACTGGACATTGCAGTGAAAAACAGCAGGCCATTCATTTCCCAGGAAAGGAAGGAGCTGGGGAAGGTAAGTTTAAAGAAGCTATGCTACTGATTTAATAGAACTGAACAGTGTGAACGATTCTTGTAATCCTGAAATGCCGTTCCAGTAACTGAGTAATAGGACTGGCAATCTGGAAACAACTTTTCCTGCCAAATTTTCACCTGAAATCACGCTGTATCCATGTGGAAGCTTGTGTGTTATCATGTGATGCATGTGCCATGCTGCTTCATTTCGAAAGGGTGCTCCTGAATTAAAAACGTGGTTCCTGGGATCCGCTGCCCCTTTGGGGAATGGCTCCAATAACACAAACACCAAGCTGAGAAGGATGTGTGATTAAAACTCAGAATTTGCCAACGGTGCTTTAAGCTTTCTGTGAACAACTGTGATGCTGTGAAAAGCAAACTGCATCACTTCTTCAGTGATACATAAATTTCCAAGTAGAGCTAAGAACCTGAGCTGCAGGGCTGAGGCTGGCTCATCCCTGCGTCCTGGGAACCTTTTCCCCAGAGCCGGGGCTGCAGCCCTAGAACTTGGAAGTGGATCTGACTTGGGGGGAGTGCTAGCTTAGCTAATCAATTTATACGCTGAATAATATACAAAGAAATAAAATTTGCTTTTTAAAGGTGCGGATTGACTTGTCACAGGAGGATTTAATCAAAGGTTTTGCACAGTGGTAAGTTTTCATCTCCATACTTTCAAACCCTGCAACTTGCTTTGCTGCCAGTTTGCGTGACTGCTTGAAGTGCTGGTAAATGGGCTATGTATCTTGTGAGCAAGAAGAATATTTGACCTGCAAACGCAGGACTAACTTGAACTAATCTGGTAGTTTTATCATCTAAGCTGTGTGTTAATCCAGTTGCTAGTGCAATACCTGTGAAACAGTTTTAATAAGAGGCCTTTATGTGAATTACAGTCTTCAGCATATTTTAAGTTACCATAAAAGCCACTGGGACACATTAGTAAAAGAATTGTTTATTAAAGTAACCTTGCAACAAATTTTAACTTGGATAAAGATCTTAACTAAATTAATGCTCTGATCAGCAATATATATATATATATATATATGATAAAACTTTAATTACAAAGTGTTTATAGAAACTATTATAATAAGCCACTTAGTTTTGCTTTATGTTCATTGTGGTTCAGACTTACACCTTTAAGCATTGATTTGAGGCAAAGATAAAGAACCAGGGTTGGTTTTTTTTCTTTCCTTCTACGTCTGTAGTTAATGGCAGGAGTTTTTCCTTCTTTCTCCTTCAATGGAGCCCAAGGAATGAAGTGTGGGTAGTCCTGGAGCTTGCCCATCCACATGGGCAGTGAGCCAGTACTGGTCAGCAGGATAGGAAAAGCAGGTTCCCCTGGCCCAGCTTGCACCAGCGTCTCATGTCACGATAGGGCAGGGAGAAAAATGACACATCCAAAGTTTCTCGTAAAGAGCTGAAGTTGGAGGCCATCTCTGCAGCCCCCTTTGCCATGCTGCCTGTAAAGCGCAAGCAGTAAAGCTGCCCGAGTTTTCTCTTGTGCCAGTTAAAACTTTAAAGAAAGTCTTAAACTGCTGTCATTACTTACTGTGTCTGTCTTGCAGGTATGAGCTGACAAGGAGTAGACGCAAGAAATACTGATTTCTTCTCATGTACATAAGTTACTAATTTTTGAACTTTATATGAATGTACATATCTCGTTTGTAATTAATGTGTTTTGAACAGTCACTGCAAATTTGAAGCAGTCTCCAGCTCAGGACATGTAAATTTAATGATCCTACTCAGAGGCTAGCTCCTACTAAGTTTAAAAAAAAAAAACAAAAAAAAAAAACAAAAAAAAAAACCCCACCCAACCTCACATTGGGAATAATTTTTCTCAAAATAACAAGTCCTTTATTTTTGCTGTTTCTGGCATATCTCCCCCAAAGAACCCTTAACAGTGAATACTCTTCTTAGGGAAGTGTTGCACCTGGAGATAATTTAGACTGTCAGCTGAGCGTCATTACTGTGCTTGGCAGTCTCCTTTCCCCAGGATCCTATTCATGTTGTTTTAACATGAAAGCTTTGTACTTTTAAAATAATGTTTAAACAGCATTCTTCAGTTGTAGTGATACAGCACCTGTTGAAAGAAACTGTTTAAGACTAATAGCAGTTGGTTTTTGAGAAACTAAGAAATTGGTATTCCACTGTTTGAAAGTATGATAGCAGACTGTGGCTGCAGGTATGTATATAATGAGCTTCCAAAAGCGGGGATGCTAGTTTACCAAGGTGCCATTAAGGTTTTAGTTTGAGATGCCTTAACATGTATTGTTCTTTGTTATGGTACATTTCAAAATCTTGTAAACCTTGACAGTAAAGCCTTCTGCCTGAGGAACAGCAGTTTTGTAAACTAAGCTTTATTAATATTCGAGCAAAATATATAAAAATATTTTTGGAAGTTTGGTGTACTTGTTTCTGTACAATAAACTTATAACTGTCTTGCATAAGAAACTTGATCTATGCCTTTTTAAAACTGACTTCTGAAATATGACCATGGCAACTTCAAATTGTGCTAGGCAGAAACCCATAAACTACCACCTGAAGCCAGTTTGAAATATTTTTGGCCTAGATTACATTAATCTAGTCTGTCTCAGCCCAAAACCAGAAAGAATACTCACTGAATAACAACTTGCTCGCATCCCAAACTTATCTGAAGATGTAAACAGCCTTTTAAAATATGATCTTCAGAAAACTAAGATAGGCAAAGGAGGAAGTGTTATGGCTAAGGCAGTTAGAACACCTTTATCTCATACTTAGTGTGTCAGCTACATTCAAAATGCTTAGAGGTTACAGTATGTCTGCCCTTCTGCTGGGTTCAGTTACCTAGACTGACACAGAGTGTATTGGTTCTCTCTCTGGGATGGAGTAGAACCAGTTGATAGCAGTTATAGTAAGTTTTTCTTTAATTGACCATGAAACAAGCATTAAGAAAAATGAAAAAATGCAGTAGCTTTTATTTATGTCAAAAATATGAAACTGTTGAAGAGGGTAACAAAGGTTTGAGGTAGCTGTAATGTCATATGCATCAACAGGTACATTCACAGGTAAGATAAATCCTGCTAGAGAAGACCAGAGTAACTCTTAACTAGCTATCAATTTCAAATTTTGCACAGTAGGTAAAATATCGTCCGGGTTACTGATTTCTGAAACAGAATGAAAAGCAAAATGGTAAGGAGCATGTACCTAGAACAGCTTCAAGTTCAGCCAGAGTTCTAACTTAAATGCTAGCAATACAGCTAGTGCATAAAATAAACTCCTCACACCTTTTAATGCTTTTGGAAAAAAATCTTAATTTAGCTTATCTTTTACGTAATATGATTGAATATGTGCAACTTCATTTTCAATGAAAAAAAAATGTATTTTGGTCATTTCCTGAGGAAAGAGGGAAAGAAGAGGAGAGTGAGGCAAAAGTTAGCACCTTGCCTCACATCCTCCTTGTGGTTTAGCACACTAGGAGGAAACAAAACACATTAAGTATTTAAAGTTTTAGGAGGAAGCTTTGGCATGAAGATAACTACAAATGTTGCAAATATTACTCACCTAGAAGACAGAGCAAATCTTGAATGAGAGCTTGAAATGGTGGAAAGAAGCATTCGTGTTCTTCTAGCTTATTGATTATACTGAAATGTGCAAGTGAGACTGTCAGGTAAAAGGTCCAAGGCCATTTTAAGTTCATCTCCTTGGCTGCTTTGCAGTACTATGACTTTCTGAAAACACAGCTACTTACTAGTATATAAAACCAGCTACACCAAAAATGTGTTCTCCGGTTCTGAAACCTGCAGCCAACAAGTGTTAGCTGTCAAAAGAGAATCTCTAATTTCACTGTTTATGCCCTATATACATCCTTCCTTTCCTCCTTACACGGCACCAGGTAATTTTTGGACTGGAACATTAGTCTGTGTATGCTAAATATACAGCCTGGAGGTGGCTGATATAACTTCTTCAGAGGTGGAGCAGGGAATATTTTAGAAGCAGTTATTCTCTAGTTAAAACTGTGAGGAGTGCAGAAAGGTTGAGGGAGCTGGTATTGTTAACTCTGCGTGTGTCAGACTTGCTGCCTGCTCCAATTAATTTTTAAAATGTTTGCAGAGCACATGCCAAATGCAAGCTCTTACAGTCTGCTACCAAGTATATGTATGTTCTCACATGTTGAAGATAGAACAAGATTTGTCCGGTTCCCAAAATATTTCTAGGCAGCTTGAGGTATATGTTCTCTTAGCAACTGATGCACTTCACTGTTACAGTTGAAACCTTGCAACACTTTCTCCTCCCCACCCACATGCAATATTTGCTTTGTCTCCTTATGAAACACTCATCCTCAATAAGCTTATTTAATCACCTTATCCATGCAAACCAATAAGATGTTTTGGAACCTTCTGGCCTTAATTTTTCTCTTGGCCAGCTTTGAAAATATTGAAGATGTGTTTCATGTAAGATAGTAGTAACTCCTTTACTGTCACAGCTCACTGACTTTGTAACAAATTATTAAAGATTCTTTCAGTATCAGTTTTAGCCAGTTCTCTCAATCACTAAATTTAATGTTTGAAGAATGGTCACCAATGGAACAGCCCCACATACCTGTGGATGTCTTGGGTCCCCAGAAGCTGCTGTACCTGCTCAGTCACATTCTCATTAATTATGTCACACAGTTTCCCAACAGTATCCACTACCACAGTGGGTGGAGCTGAACTGTCTGTGGAAAAACAAACACGTCATGTTTCCTATAACAGTAATAACAGGAAAGTATTTTAGGCACAATTCAGCTCTTGCAGGTGCCCAGATTTTATTCATTTTTCACAGATCCAGGTATACAGGTTCCATCATTCACAGAAAATGGAGTGCCTATGGTGAGAAGTTAACTAATGTGAGCTAGGAATGGTGAATCTCTCACTAATCCTTTAGTGGCTAAAGAACTTGTCAGAGCAGTGTATTTTCACAGCAGAGATGTTAAAGTGTGCCCTACAATGTCAGTCGAAATAAGCCAACTGAAATTATATATAGAGAGAGGGTTATTCTTTATGTTCCTGTAACACAGCATAGGATGGCATAAAGACTAAGCCAACAAGGGATCTGCTCAGTAAATACTTTGTCAACAGCCAGAACTTGTTTTGGTATTGAGTTTTACCTGCTTTGACTGCTGTGACTGAAGGTAAGAGGCTCCTTGTCCTTCTGTCCCTCAATTTCAGAAGAACTAGGCTTGGAGAAGGCATCCTCTGAGCTCCACTGGTTTGCCATTATTAAGGAGACATGAGGCTTCCTTATCTCCTGTGCTGGCTGCAGGCAGGTACACTGCTTCCATCCTCAAATGAGGCTCAGAAGACCTTAGTAGCCTAGG
Organism: Chlamydotis macqueenii; assembly: GCF_036417535.1. Lineage (NCBI taxonomy): Eukaryota > Metazoa > Chordata > Aves > Otidiformes > Otididae > Chlamydotis > Chlamydotis macqueenii. The sequence goes on from NC_141561.1 coordinate 10,454,465, forward strand.
AGCTTTGCTTTTGGGCTCTACACCCTACAGCACAGCCAAACCTTTAAAGCCAAGAGCAGCAGCAGCTGCTGTTCTCCAGAAGTACAAACCAGAAGAGAATGGGTACTGGAAAGTAATCTGAGTACTGGCACTGTATTTTTGACATTCAACAACTTTTTTTTAAGTTTAGCAGCACAAGACAGACATTTCTGAGCACTGGACATAATTACATTTGAATGAATTACTGACTAGAAGTCTACAGCTAAGGTTGAGTTATTTTTTCTTAAACTTATTCCCTTTCAAGTAGAGAATGAAAGATGGTCAAGAAGAATTTTATGAAGCCAGCTCACAGGAAACAAAGCTTTGTGAAAAACAAACAAAAAAAATTTAAATTTCATCTGCTATTCCTTTCTTCTGTCTCCCTGGTATTCCTCATCAACTGCTAAAGGCTTACAAATAATGGGGTTTTGCTATTTAAACTCCCATTGACAGCAACCTATTTTTATCTTCCCAGTGAAGAATATACCTGGTTTACTCATTTCTCAGTGGTTCGACATATTTTCTGTGGAGAGAGCAGCCTTTCACTTTTCTTCTTCTTCCTTTGGAAACAGTCTGAACAAATGCTAGGTGGTAAGTCCTTACCTAGTTCCAGCAGCTCATGAAGATTTCTCATAGCATTGGTCATTTCCCCAAGCTTTGTGTAAACCTCGTTCATTCGTGGATAAACGCCATTCAGAGAATTCACGTCAAACAGCTTCTGGAAGTGAGAGACTATTGCAGACAGGGTTGGTAAGGACGGTGTCTGGCTGTTCTGTAGCAAGCAGAAGGAATAACTCCTCAATGTTATTGCTTAACAAAGCAAGGATTCTTTTAAACCGTAAAACATTCTTAAAATTAGTCTATGAAGAAAAAACAAGTGTAATCTCCTTTATTAAATCACAGCATTTCAAATATTGTTAAATCTGAAGACATTTTAAAGAGTTTTCAGATACAAATATCCAACAAACCAAAAATACTCTTTTGAAAGCTTTCTTCTCTGTTGCTTAGTAAGTAAAGTATGTTTCCGTATTCTCAATGCTGACTGAGAAACAGACAGAACTACATTGCCCTGAGACTACAGGGCAATGCAAATTCATCGCTGGTCAAATGACTTTGACTAATACAGTTTTCCCCAAGGTTAATTTATCCATTATGTTAAAATAGTCTTTGACTATTGAAAATATTCAAATAGCTATTTCTTAAACCCCGCAAGGCTTTCCAATGTGCAAATCTAATCACCGTGTGAAGAATGCATTTAAGGATTCCACAGTAACTTGTGATTACAAACCCCTGGTAAGAGTTACCTTTTCCTTATGTTCTATTTCTTCCAAAATCGCATCTACTATGAACTGGAGGTCTTCAACTCGTACGGATTCTCTGTTATTCTGTGGATCTGCAGTGTGCCAGGGCACCAATTCCAGAGACAGTTTTCTCAAGGACCTGTGCAAATCCTTGTAAAAGAAGGGAGGGGACACAACTTATTTTAGTAACTGCTTAAAGTTGATTTTATTACAGAAATGGGCTGATTTTCTGTTTCTCATACGCAAAAACATTGCAGTACTGGAGACAGTAAGGCTTTAGTTTTCCTGGAATTTAAGCACATTATCTTGCTTACATTCTTTGATTTAAAAAGAACACTGGTAGGCTAAAAATTGAAGTACTTCATATATTAGTTTCAGTGAAGTAAGAAATATTGGTCACAGAGTTTTGTTTTAAACAAAATTACTTAATTTGTATTTAGATCAAAAAGCTACTGTTCTGGCAAGACAAAAGGAAGAAAGAGAATGCATCATCCTTAATGTGTGAAGTACATAGGACTACAAAGCTTAAGTGTCTTCTTAGTGGCTCAGCCAGTGAACAAAAGCATTTGGAGGATATACAGAGAGAAGTATCTCTGGCCTGTAGGCACACTGCACAGTTTTCACTTTACTATGGTTTTAAAGTGGTATATAAATGGACAGCAGAACTATTTTTAAAACTGAACACCAAGTCAGGCAATAACAAAAGCTACACACACACACACAAAAAAATCCTACGTGTAGGGAGAGACCAAGGGGTGGTCAGCAGATTAAAGGAAGAATACAAAGCCAAGTATAATAATGCGTTACCTTTAGGGCCATCAGCTGATCTGCCCACATTTCTATAGTGAGTGGGAGGTGCTCAAATCCACATTCCTGTCCATTCTCTTGAACATAAATTTGCACTGGCCCTTTACTGCGCCTGTATATTAATGGAGGAGCTCTTGGACTTCGCAAAATAGAATCAATATGGGACAATACCTTAAACACCAAATAACAAATATTATTGCTCAAATACATATGACGTCTTATAGAATCATAGAATGGTTTGGGTTGGAAGGGACCTTCAAAGGTCATTTAGTCCAACTCCCCTGCAAGAAGCATAAGGTTCTCCACCAGTCATGACTGTCTAAACATTAAATCATAATTAGCTCCAATAAGTTACTGTCGATGAATTTCACAGATGCATTCAGTATGTAATAGATGCAAAGATCTTAAAATATTCTTGCTAGAAGATACATAATAGTAATGCAAATATACTTCCCTTTGAGGGATATTTAACATTTATCCTCTTGAGGCATTGTTACATCCACAGTTTACATTTTGCTAAGTTTTATTATATTTGCTTTTTTTTTTTTATTCAAAGAAAAAGAAAAACCACTATCTCCTCCGGCACGTTTAAAACCTAAGGATCCTAATAACATAAGGATTCCTTTTGCTCAAGGTCTTGAACAAATCCCCTATCCTGAAAAGACTTCAGCTAAATCTTTGATTTGATGTTTGCCAACATATTCTCTGTTTCCTTGCTATATTTTCAGGTAGTTTACACAAAGATATAACAATTAAGAACAAGCCTACATTAACTGCCAAATCCAGAACATTACGCATCTTGCGTAGAGGACTTCATGTGAACTCTTAGAATCAAAATAGCATGCTTCAGTTTACACAGTTAAACAAAACTCATGTCTTATATTTCATTGTAACGGTGTTAGGTACCCACAGTACAGATAAGATTTGTGTACCTGTAAGTATTGCTGGCAAACTCCCTGCAGCTGACCAACCCCTGTGATACTCTCAGGTTCTTTCTTTTCTTCTGTTCTTTCTCTGGTACTGCTCCCCGAAGATCTACACGCCACATACACACAGTGTGTTACACAAGTAGCCTTAGCAGGAGATACTACTTTCAACTTGATTAAAGAACCAGGTATGTAGCACATATAACTTACACCTAAAAGTAAAATCTCAATTTTATGATGCTTGACACTAGAATTCCATCAAACTGAACTAGCTGAAGAATATAATGCCTAATGTAAATATCATTAATTTATCTCAAGTCTCCAGGTTGAGGTTATTCCAGACTGCATGCTAATTTAGAGGGGACACCACCAGATGTACAGTTCTTCTGTTACCAGAGTTTCTACTGTGGCTGAAGACTTAAAATCCAGAATTTTACTCAAAAGGGTCAAATTCCATGCTCACAATCTGTCTGCTTCTGCTTGAACATCTTTCCTGGCTTACCTACCCTCCCTTATAGCTGCCTACCTTCCCTGTCAAATTCTCTAATATCTAAATCGTCCCCACTGGATGAGAGAAAAGACCATTTAAATAGACATGATGTAAAATGAAGAACTAAACATTTTTAAAGTTTAAGTTACGTCTTTTTCAGGCTACAAAGTATTTACCACTCAGTATACATATGCACAAATGATTAAGGGAAATTACAGATAAAAACACTTTGTCAATACTGGATCTCTGATATCTTCAATGTATCTTCTTAGTCATATTTCAGAAAAAAAAATCTAAGATAATTTCTAAGAATAATATGAACATAACTTCAGTAGTTGCAACATTTTGCCGACTCATACCTTTTCATTCATAATCCATAATGTAACCAGTAGCTTGCTTTATAGCTCATGGAAGCAGCAAACACCACAGTTTGGTCCTGTCCATATTGCCTGCGACAGCACTCAAATCAAATCCAGAAAGACAGACTGAAATTCAGAAAGACGCACTGCTGTGCCCCATTTGGATACCATGCGATCATTTCAGAGGTTCACAGGGTGTCTTCAGAGATACAGTAGCATTTGCTGCCCATAACCAGGCTCCGAGGAACAGTTATAAGGTACATGCTTTATAAGCTACTATCCACATTACAGGTTGCAGAGTATCTTTGCCTTAAGTTTAGAGGATTCATGAAAATTACTGAAGAGATATACTTACTGGATAGTTTTCTTTAAAGTTTTCTCTAGTTTCTTCACTTGGTGCTTGTAGAGTTTTAATTCCTCTGCAGTTGGTCTGTTAGAAAGAAGAAGTACCATATCATATGTCTCGCATTTAAAGGTATCTATAAAACTCAGCCAAGCAAAAAAGTAAGAAAGCTTTGCCAGTGCCGCAACATCATTCTGGAAATGCAATTCTGCAACATTTCTACATGGCAGCAAGAAGAAATAGCAAAATAACCGCTAGCAGTTGTTGTTACTAACAGCGTAGGAAGGAAAGGTTGACTGTTGCCGCCATATCTCACTTCTATGCATGGCCTTTAAAGGCAGATTTCATACTCTACTTTTACAATTGCTGGTGCTTTCAGTTTATTCCTTTGTAATGCAAAGTCTACTGAAGTCCTCTTACAAAGAATGATACTTATCCTTTCTCACCTTATTTCCAAGTCCTTCTTGAGATTTATATTTTCCAGCAAAAGCTGTTCATTCCTTGCTTTTGTTTCAATGACTTGTTTCTGGAAAGACTGCAGCACAGACTGTGTTATTTCTTTTATTTCACTCATTCCATAATCAACAAGCTTGAACACTTTAAAGTACGTATGTGATAAGAAGGGTTCCCATTTGCCTATACAGCAAGACAGTATGGATGAGGAATTAGTCAACTAAGGTCAAGAGCCTGCTGCATTAGACCACAGGTGGAGAACCTGTGATTAACAGGGTCTATTCAGTCCCCAGCAAAGACCACTCACAACACAGTACCCAATCTTTGCATAATGACAGCGAACCCTGCCCAGAGAGGTTACAAACTAAGAAGACATGATAAGAACAAGGGAATAGAAATCAAACGCATATGTTTCTATGTGGCTCTTGAAGGGTTACCATTTAGAGATCTGCACTGACTTATTCTTTGCAGTTCCATACCGTGAGCAGTGCTCTATAATTAGGAGTAGCATCTAGATTTAAGAACTCTTCCTTGCTTTTTACTTCTCTCTGTACCTGGTCTTCATCTTTCTTATATTGTCTGTTTGGAAGAATAAATTGTTTCAGCTTACTGTAACTTGATTACCCCAAAGATCTAAATTGGCTTAGTTAGCAGTTATATATGATATTAATGTTTTCATAAATTGCACAGTAAATAGAACAGAAATTCCGCCCTAAGATCCACTGCTCTTCTCTTATTTTTTCTGGGAAGCTGTTTCACATACTAATTAAGTGCACTTATTCCTCAAGAGAAATTCCAGTACAAGCAAATCCCATTTCAGTTTTCAAGATAATAATCTCAAATTATAGGAATGTCTCAGGTATCTGCTTGTTGCTTTATACCATGTAGGGACCACAATAGAGCTAAAAAGCTGGTATTCCTTTTGATCAGTTGACTGAGCTCTGCTAATGCAGTAATTCTTCTGCCTGGGAACCATGGCAAAAGGGGAAGGGGGAAAAAAAAAAAATGAAAGAATCATAGAATCATCATGGAATCATACAACAGTATTATAGCTCAAGTGTCTAAATACCCCCAGCTTCCTAGCTGTCCTGGCTAGTGACAATTAGAAAACAGAATATTTGCCATTATAAGCTTTAAGAACAGTAAGGAGTAAGAAATTTTTGAACAGTAGGGCCACAAGGCATTAGGTAGGACTTACCTTAACTCCTTTTTAATTTGACTTATTTGAGATTCATAATAATCAATTAGACACAGGAACCTGAAGAAAGGAAAAATGGTATTTTGAATTTCAGATATTCTAAAAAAAAAAAAAACATGCCTGAAAGATACTGTGACCACCCCAGAGGAACAGGCCAGCCTACAGACCTACACCACAGTTCAGAAGTGACTGCATCAAATATAGTGGGTTCTCCCTCATACCAGTCACAGTTTTCCACAACAGAGAAGTAGAGACATTAACTCTACTAGACTAAAAGTGGCAAAGTTATTCAAGAAGAAACAAAAGCTAAATCCCCCTGACAGCCTCCTCATCTCATGATTATGTTTATCCAGCAATCCTAAAAGTGTGGCACAGTCACGAGTGCTAGGGCTCAGCAACCATTGCGGGAGGTAGAGAGCACAGGTCCCACATAGCCCAAGAACATCCATCTCCAGAGAAACTAAAAGTGCTTTCAAAGTAAGTGGCTGCAAAAAATAGAGCCACAAAAAGCTGAACAGTTGAGAAACTTCCTTTCCTCTTGAGCACTCTGAGATTATCTGTTTTGGAGAGACAGTTGAGGAAGCACAGGGAACCAAGTTCAGTGATCCTTCTTCTCATAGAGTGAGGGCACGAGAAAAGGGTTGCACACACCCAATCCCTTTTAAATGCTTCCCAGGTAAAGGTCACAAAACAGCCCTGGAAAACCAGGTGACATCAGCACAATAAAGTGATGGCTACCTGAGGCCTAAGAATTGTCCAATCTCTGATGACAGCAGAACTATGGAGGTCTTCCTGTAAGAGACACAGGCTTGGAGTACTTTCTCAGAACTGTCACTAAAGCACTTGGGAAGCCTTACAGCAAGCCTGCAGTCAGTTGCAGTTCAGAAGTGACTGCAAAGTGGACAGGATTTTTTTGTTTTGAGGGGACAGTGTTTGTTGTTTCTTAATTTACATTTTAAAATGTTAGAACCCCAGGATGAGATCACCCTGGGGTTCAGATACTGCAGTTCAGAAGAGAAGGAATCATTCCCTTCTCTTTGCTGACATCTAGCGTATACAGAGGCTAATATTTTTTTTGCTTTCTGCCTTAGATTTATCCAGCTTACATTTATTATACAAGAAAAATTCACTGCATTGATGTACCTTTACAAAAGCTTGCACACTCACGGTGTCCAGCTTTTTTTCATATAAATATTAAGAACAGTTACTTTAAAATCAGTTTCTTCATTTAATGTTACATTTAATGTCATTCACCAATATAAGAAAATTGCTTACTGCTGATCTAGAAGAGAGTTGGGAGCTCTTTTGCAAAACTGACAAAACATTTTATTTTGAGTAGCAACATGCTGTTGCTCCTCCATCCCAACTTTGCACAGCTCCTTCTGCAAATGGGTGATAATCCCTTCCTGTTCTTGCAGCTTTTCCTGCTGCTGTTGATATTTTGCCTGTGAAGAGATAATGGGAGCATTATGAAATTATTCTAACCCACAAGCTGGAGATTATACTATACATGCCCAAGTAGGCACCTGGTCCTAAAGAAGATTAGTACTTGGTTTTTAGCCATACTGAAGAGACAGTGGGAGAAGGATACAGATGTTTTTCTAAGTATGGCTAGAAAATTCTGTATGGATTGAAAAATTCTAGCTATAAATAGTCTACTAACTCTAGGACTCACGTTTATTTTGATCAATGTAAATATTTTTAGAGTTCTTAAAACAAGTCAAAACTCTGAATCCTCAGACAGCACTATCTGAATTACCTGTGAAACCTGTTGATCTTTTTGAAGTTCTTTGACTTGAATCTGTTGCTGGCAAACTTTAGCTATCGTCTCATCTTCCAACTGACAAATTTTGGACTTAATGTTTTTCACTACGTTTTCCAAATCATTAGCCCGTTGTTCTTGTCGAGATGCCCGACCTCGTTCCTGTCGTACTTCATCTCTGAAAAAAAATAAATAAATCCTCTATTTAAATTAAACACATTTCACTAAAGACAGAGAAGGAAGCACAGGCCGGACAAACATTATCTGATGACACTCAATAATAGCCTGTGGCAGCAGGTACGGGAAATACGCTGGTATGGGAAGCAGCAGCAGAGGAAACAACATGAGAGCTCAAAAGGAACCAGGCCAACATTGCTGGACAAAAATCTCAGGAAAAAAGTGTATGACAAGAGCTCCACCTGGCAGGAGATGGACACTGGTAACACTTTTGCTTTGCATTTCCACTGTGTCTTACCTAAGATGATGATTAGCTTCCATAAGTCCCTGCATCATTTTCCGTTGTCGGTCGGTGTCTTCCATCAGCGTTTTTAATGCAAGTCTTATCCCTAGAGAAGACTGACTGTCTAAGACAATCATATCTGAAGATATATAAAATAAAGTCATAATGAAAGGCTTTTAATAGCTGAAGATCACACCTCTTCTACCATTTGGAAGTGACAGCTTTAGAGATGCCTTATGAACGTAGGCTTACCGCTTGCAAATACAAAAAAAAATTGTAAAATTTATATTTCCTCACCTGATATATTTCTGCAGCTTTGAGGGGCAACAAGACTCACTGGTTTCAACCCATGACGCATTAACAGCTTGTTTAAGTTTTCCCATTCAGCCTTCTCCTGCTGCAGTTAGAAGGGGAAGAAGAGACAGAAACCTGAGTCCTCAAGATCAGCTCACGGTCTCCTGTCCTTCCCGTCGTGCAGGCAGCGCTCAAACACCCCCAAATAAAAACAAACCCACCCCAAACTCCCAAGAAGCCCCAGCCACCATAAATAGGCTTGTGAGACTTTCCAATAGGATCTGCAAAAAATATTGGAAAAAAAAAAAAGTGTACTTAACAATACCCAGTTTTCCTGATCACTATTAACAGAAATATGTGCAACAGGTAAGATTTACATTTTTAAAAAGCCCAGAGAATGGGCCCTTGGGTGACCCCAACGCACCGGGGGTGCGGTGGGCCCCGAGCCCCTGCCCCAGCCCCGAGAGCCGCCCTCAGAGGACGCGGGTGGCTGCTGTGGGGGGTTAATTGTGCGTTTGCTTTCTTCTTGTTCAGTCTTTAACTACCACGCAGCTAACAACAGCCACCTCGGGTCCACCACGGTACCTCTGTCATGGCGAGGGCCGCCCGCTCCCGCACCGCCGGAGAAGGGGCAGACCGGGCCCCGCACCGCCGCCACAGCCCGCAGACGGCCACCGGGATGCGGGAGAGGAAAGGAGCCGGTTATTCGTACGCAGAGCCTCAGGCGATCCCGGCCGGTGGCGGGACACAGTCTCACAGCGGGGTGCTGGCCGCGGCGGGAAGGCGCGGAGCCGGTCGGGAGGTAACGGCCCGCCCGCCGCCGGCGGGGCGGGGACGGGAGGGACCGGGGGGAGGCGGGCGGCCGCGGGGCGGCGCTGGCAGCACGCCGCCATTTTGAGACGCGGGAAGCCGAGGGGGAGGAGAGCCGAGCCCCGCGGAGGTAGGAGCGGGCCGGGAGCGGTGCGGTGTGGGGCTGGGCTGGGCTGGGCTGGGCTGGGCTCGGCTCGGCTCGGCTGATCTCCTTGCCCTCGGAGCCCTGATCTCTCCTCAGGCACCGCAGCGGGCGGGCGATAGGCAGGAGCCTGGGAGCTGTCTTCTCTCACCGCGGCCTCTTCTCGGCCGGGCTGAGGCAGCGTCTCCCCGGGCTCCTTGGAGACCGCATGGCCGCTAAAGGAGAAGGAGGAAGCAGAAGGCAGACGGCGTCTCCGGCGGCGTGCGCTGCCGCGGGCCCGGCCCGGAGCTGGGGTGGGACGTGCCGGGGAACATCCCTGGCTGCCACCGGGCCGGTCGGGGCTCCGCTGCCTGAGGCTTGGGCGAGCGCGGCCCGGAGAGGAGCCGCGTGTTCTCGCTGGGTAGGGAGGATCACGGCGAGCAGCGATGGGCTGTTTGAGGAGGGATTTAGAAATGTCGCTGTCAGGACTTTAAAAAAAAAAAAAAAAGGCTATTTGCTGCAATAAACGTGGGTGGTGGGGAGAAATTTGGAGTTTGTATACTTCCTGGCGCACCATCCCCCGCTGTCTGCTGTGCTACCAGGCGTGGATTAGGTGGATACAGAGCAGTAATCCTATCCTATTTTTCAAAACAAGCCTCTGTGTATAAAGAAGTAAATCTCATTTTAGGCTACTGGCTTGATTAACAGAAAATGCAGTGAAATGGGACGCTCGGCGGTTACTACAAATCTGTTCCCTTGGATTCGAGCCATTGAGGGAATGTCAGGGCTGATGGCGGCAGGCATCTCCTAGGCGTGTCGTAGCGTACAGCTCTCCCTTCAGAGTCTGACGGTATCGATTGTCCTTCAGAAAACATAAAGCTGGCCTAGAGTTTGGGTTCAGGTTTAATGAAAAACAACAACAACAACAACAACAAAGTGTATTACCACATTACCATTATTTGTTTCTTTGATTAAAAAAAAGGAGATTATGTTTTCTGGGATGTTTCCTAACCCTTTCAGCATTGATCCCAAATTATCCACTAAAATTCATGCAGCAGGGTTGCCAGAGAAGATGCGGTCTCTGTTGCTTAGCCTGTAGACATGCTCCGGGTGCCACCTCTTCCATGCCTGAGGCCACATCTTGGGTCGACTGGATGGCAGGGACAAGCGTGAGTCTGTCCCGAGCCCCCCGGTGCCTGCTCCTTCCACGGAAAGGGGGAAGTGCAGAAATACCCTGCCCGATTTCCACCGTGTGCCAGGGGATGCAAAACTTCACAGAAATCAACCTGCAACTTTAGGAACAACCAAAACAACCTCCTTGGCATTTATTAGGTGGTGTAAACTGCTCGCTACTGTGAGAATTAAATCCTTATATCCTTAAAACAGTTTCACCACCTTTATAACTTATTTTTCGGTTTATAAAGAGAAATGTGTGTAATTACTGACAAAACCACTGACAGTAATACAGCAGTGTACTTGAGCATGTTTTAAAACAGAAGCTTAAGTCAGAGTGAAGCAGGTTTACTTTTTAACTGCACACTCCTCTGTTATGCTGAAGAGAGATCCTAGAACTTACAACTACTTTTATTTCATTTTTCACTGAAAGGTACAATTTATTTAAAAAATCACTTATTTGCACTTACTTAAATGATGGTTATTGATATGCACGGACTTATTGCAGATAGCTCTTACACAAATTAATCTGTTTACTGAAAATGCTAAAGTAAAAATATCACCAGTATTGTAAAACACAGTCACGATCTAAAAAAAAATCCTAAGTAAGAAAAAAAATTATTTATTTGTGGTTCACATAGACTTTATGACTGAAATGCCAGGTCGAATTGCTGATACGATTGTTGATAACTACTACAGTGGCCTGGAAAAACTAGTAGGTTGAAACTGTTGCCTGTGCTATTTCACTTTCCCTGAGGTGGCAACAGTCCCTAGTTGACTGAGATGGGCAGCTCTCGATTCCGTAACCGCTGTGGTCAGGTTGTTTGTTTCTAAGCTTTTGCTCCCAAGTTAGGCAAACCATTTTTCCATCAGATAATGGACAAATTAATGATGTGCTAATAAAGTTAGGATAAATTGCACATACTAATTTTGTAAAAGAATCCTTACATTTGCCCTTTTGTCTAAGGAGAAAACTATATTTGTATTTCATCATATAAACAGTAGTGACATAACACTTTTTTAAATGCCCTTTTATCTTAAATGGAGAAAACAAGGAAAATTTAGGCCTCAACACTTCTCTGCTGCTATTCTGCTTTTCTTTTTTTCTTGCTGCTAATTGGATTAAAAGCCATTTTGCTTACTATGGCATCCCGTGAGGAGATTACTGTCTGTGAAGATGAAGTAAGGTAAAAAATCAGAACTGTGGTATGAGCAGGTTTGGAAAGATATCCACAGTTCCAGTGGTCACTTATGACTGTATCTAAACTTTTTATATTACTTAAATTAAAGGATATCTTACCAGATCTCCTCCTCTGTGGGTGTTTGTGTGTGCAGAGTTGCATTTCTGAATGATGTAGGTAATGTTTATGAGAAAGATGATAGACAAATTTGTTAAAACAGATAATAGCTGAACTGGACATCCTGACTATTTTTCAAGTTTAAAAGGCTAATACACTTTCTCAGAGAACAATCAAAATGCTGTATTTTAATGCCTGGCAAGAAACCACAGAAATGTCCAGGAGCATCTGAATTCTGAGTATAATTTTGTAACCATACTGTCATCTGAAATGGAAGTTTTAGAGGTTAGACAGATATATATGTCTTTGTTGGTGTTTGTCAAAGTGAGTCTGTTCCACTGTCTGTTTATATTTTGTGATATTTTGTCATATTTAAATGTTTGAAAAACATGAAAATATAAGCAGTTCTCTAAGTTTATTCTTTCAAGTTTCATTTTTCACTTGTAAAAAGCGATTTGCCCTGAAGCAGTAAAGCTTTGAACTGTAGACATCAGTAATTAAACTCTTTCAACAACAATTAATTTACTTTGTTGGTGTTTCCATAGGTCTCGGTACAGCCACTTAGAGAAGATGACAGATCTGGTGGCTGTTTGGGAAGTAGCTTTAAGTGATGGTGTTCATAAGATTGAATTTGAACATGGGACCACTTCAGGAAAACGTGTTGTCTATGTTGATGGAAAGGTGAAATTGCTATGTGCTCAAAATTCACTGTGATACAGGTTATATAAGTGCACTTCCATTCAACAAGCATCAGAACACACAAAAGACTAATAAATGCAAGTGAGGTATATTCAGTTGATTAACTTTACCTAATTTAATGAACTCCATGATTCTTTTTTTTTCAGTTAAGTGAGTATTCATGAGTATTCAGTAAGTGCTTTGCTGTCCCTGGGCAGAGGCACTCTAGACATGCAAAATGTCATGTATTCATTCAATGTGAAATAATAGTTAAGTATTGAGCTGTCTCCTGAGTTCTAGTTCAATTTTTTTAATACTAAAACATGTACTCTGGTTTATCAATTAATACCCATTGTCTTTGTTTTATTCTACAGGAAGAAATAAGAAAAGAATGGATGTTTAAACTAGTGGGTAAAGAAACGTTCACTGTTGGAGCATCCAAAACAAAAGCTACCATTAACATTGACGCAGTTGGTGGCTTTGCATATGAATATACTTTGGAGATCAATGGAAAGAGCCTCAAGAAGTATATGGAGAACAGGTCAAAAACAACCAATACTTGGGTACTGAGCTTGCGTGGTACGGACTATAGAGTTGTTCTAGGTAAGTAAACACTGAGTGACTTCATGTTGCTGCCTTTGAATAAACTTGTATGCATTTAATAACAAGTAATTAAGAGAAAGCACACTTCAGTGGCTAGCACTATTACAGTGTAAAATCCTGGGTGGTCTGGAAGTTTGGAATTAGATGCCAGACACAATCTGAAAAGTAATGGTCTTGTTACACGTGTGTGAGCCTGCCGTCAGTGTTCTGTTCTACAGGAGCATGGTCTAGATCTAAAAAAAAGAAGGTTGGAAGGAGTTATGGCTCCTGTATCCATAGAGTTGCCATAGCAAGGCAATTCCCCAGGGGAAGCGTGTTATAGAAGTGTTATCTGCGATGTGATCAAACCTGCTGTGTGTATAAGTTTGTTAACCAGGCTTTCCTTCCAAAAATCGTAAGCCAAAGTCAAAGAGTCTTTAACTGAAGAAGTGCGACAATGTTATTCTACATTTCTGATAGATGAATCAGCATCCTTTTTTCTGCATCACTTCTTAACTACAAATTTCATCTAAAACCTTCAGATTACTTTTTTCACTTTCTTAATAGCAAGGCAATACATTTCTTCTCCTCTGTCCCTGCTTTCCCAAAGATGTTACAAGCAGATGGGAGGAAGGGATTCCCTGAGGAATTTGTCCATGGCATCTAGTGGGAAAACTTCCACTTAGGTATTGCTGTATGGTTAGACCTGAAGACAAGAGATCTTGGGCTATGATTTCTTAAGCCTCAGGACAGAATGAACTGCCCTAAGATGAAGGGGAGCAGGGAAGAAAAAGAATTGTAATGCCAGAAACAGATAGTCTCCTCACAGAGTCTAAACCTCTCTATACTTGCTTAAAAGGCAAGCAGTGTTTGGCTCTCTACTGATGTCCTGTGGATGACAGTGTCAGTAATGTGAATTCTAGAGCAAAGTAATTTAAGGAGGATGGGCTGGGAGAAGTAAAAGAATATTCTGTTTCAAATGAAAAAAAAAAAAAACAAAAACTAAGATTGATACTTAAAGTGATACTTGGGTTTTCAAGGAGATTTTAAGAATACAGTTTGAGGGATGTTAAATAATGCTGCTTTTGCATTAACTGATATTGAAAAAAATGTAAGAGCTTCCTTGAATAAACAGCACTCAAATAATTGTCAGAAATGACTTCATTTTTCTGTCTTCAAATTTTTAAGAATGTCAGAATATCTCTGACGATATTCAGAACAACCCAGTGTAAATAGCCAGGGCTAGGGAGGCGTGAAAATATATGTATGTTCATAGCAAAAGTTGTTTGCCCATTGATGACAGAGCCTCCCTTCTCTCCAATACGAGAACAAGCCCTGTAGCCCAGGTACTGTGGCTAATTAGGAAGTTCTTTTGGGAATTTAAAGTAAAATTCAACAGCAAAATATTCCTAGATCTTCTTGTCTGTAGGGGGAAAAATATATTGTTCTTTCTACTCTTTGTTTTCTTTTTCCTTCACAGAAAAGGACACTATGGATGTGTGGTGTAATGGTCAAAAAATGGAGACAGCGGTACGTGATCATTTCCAAAGGCTTTTCACAGGCTATGGCTAGATAACCAAAGCTTAGCAAAATAACCCACAGAGGGGCACTTTACCTCACTTTCCCGCAGAGTATGAGCATATGCCTAGACGGTCAGTATGCTGTTAGTCTGTTCCGAATTTCCTTCACTGTATTTTATAACTGACAGTATTTCAGTTAGAATGCCAAGCATCTATCTATTTAGGGATAAACAATGCTTTTTTTTACATTCTTTAGACAAGCAGAATCTATCTTCTGGGTCAGTTGTCCAGGGTTTTTAGAGAGAAAACTTTCAGGGGAGTGGGAGGGACTTAGTTTGATGCAGAGTGTAAAGCCACCTCATCCAAACCTGCTCATGTTAGTGGTGACTGAAAGTGGAACACCCGTAGTCTGTTATGACTCACGATTTTTTTCCATCTGGAGATGCTCCCTAACACTTAGGGCTTAAGAGTCTCATTGGAACAAATAAGATTTTTTGTCTTTCTGTCACATCTGCATTAATTTTTAGAGCAGGCTGACAGCTAGAAGGCTTAATCTATTTGGTGTCTTTTTATATTATGATGGCTTTCAATATGCATACTACGTAGGCTTCCCCATCCTTGAAGGATGTGCTTTCTCACTAGAGAGTTGTCACTGTGATTACTACTGCCACAAGTAAGCCCCTGGATGAGTACAAATTGTAAAATCAACAGTTTTGCTATACTTGAGAACAGGATGAAAAGACTCACCAAAGGTTTCTTCGGTAGTCAGTGGAAGAAACATTTTCTCTTAGTGAATCAGAACTTCTGCTCTTGATGATTCTCAGCCTTTTCTGTAATGTAATAAATGCACTAGGAGATATTCTTGCAAGTTACGAGTACAGGTTTAGTTCTCAAACTGTGGTTGCATTAGAGCAGCACACAGATTTTTCTGCTCTCCCAAAGATGATGGCAAAAACACAGCCATGCATGGCAAAATACATAAGAGGAAATTACATAACTGCAGCAGGAGCTGTGTATCCGAAATACACAGCTGTTATACTCAGTTCAGGGATCTCTGTGTCCTGCTGCAGGAGGCACCACTAAATCCTTCACATTTTACTGCCACTTCAGCATAGGTTTGTGTGGTACGGCTGTACTGCAGAGCTTGGAAGGAAACTGTCTTTTCTATTTTTGTTTCACTGACATGGATCAATGATATTAATTCACAGACTCTAACTTTACCATTTCTGATTATGTGAAATTTTGATTGTCATCTAATACCCACAAATCTTTAACCAGATGCCTTGACAAAGCCCTGGCTGAGATTCTGCAGCTTTGTTAAACGCTTGCACTGTATTTGTCCCAGGTACCTACAGCCGCTCTAACTACGGGAACTACAGGGGATCTTGACTTTGAAAACAGTCTGATGCACTCAGGATTTTATCTTAGTAAAATAGCACTTGTCTGGTTTTATTCTTGTCTCCTTTCTTCCAGGGTGAATTTGTAGACGATGGGACTGAAACTCACTTCAGTGTTGGTGATCACAGCTGTTGCATTAAGGCTGTCAGTAGTGGAAAAAGAAAGGAAGGAATTATTCATACCCTTATTGTGGATGACAGAGAAATCCCAGAGGCTGTGGAGTAGCCTCTAGTTAACTGACTGTTGTAGGACTAAGACCAGGGACTTTCAATTACTGTGGTAATTATTTTAATACGTACTACTTGGTACATCTAGTTGTGCTGGATTTATTTTCTAGTTTCTGTATATGAAATTATTCTTTTTGAGGACCAGATTAAAAAAAAGATATATATATAGCTTCTTACATTACCAGTTTTTAAAAAAACTATATATATAGAAGATATATTATATCGCTAAGTGCAGAGAGCACAGGTGAACTTAAGTAGAAATTATATCCTAGGAAAAAAAAATCTCACTATAATAAAATGCAAGACAAATACTCAGTAAGACTGAATCCTTATAAATCGTGGGTGGTATGTGGAGGGAAGAGGGAGCATGTGCTGGGCATTTGAATAAACTGTTAACATTTTCTCAGTAAATATTTTTTCTGTTAAACTGACTACCCGGTCTTTCAGATGCGGTTAAGAAGAGTTACAAAGTTAATAAAATGGTTATTAATGAAACACATTGTTACCAGTATTTGTGTAACAGTGTTACGCAAAATAATACTGTGCTATGAAAACTGGTTTTTATTTCAAGTAGGAGAAAAGATGTTACATTGTGCCAAAAAAAATTCCTTCTGTTTTTCTGAAAACTGATGCTTGTTAGAAATTTGTTGCAGTAGTTCAGAAACACTGTAATGAGTTTTTTTCAAAAAAGAAAACAGGAAAAAAAAATCCTGCCATGAAACTCCTTTAAAAAATGAAACCTCTTGAAGCCAGCTGAAATAAGAGCTTATTGTTTTTCAGTTCTATCTAACAAATCTTAAATCTACAGCTGTGTGTTTTCCTGGCAGTACTGCGTGAATCAATAAACATGAGGAAAAATGGGACAGAAATAAAGGAGAAGAATTGGTTGCTTAAATGGAAAAGTTAGAATAGGAATAGACTAATTCTGTTTTCAAACTTCCAGCATACTATCTAAAAGCAACCTTGGGATTTCTGCAAGATCAAGACTCACATACATTAGATGGTTCTTACAAGTTCACAGGAGGCTTTACCCAGTTAACGTTACCCTAGAGCATACCAGGCTCTCCCACTACAAAAGGTACCCTTTTGCAACAATGTAGACATAGCGACTCTTAAAAATAATTTTTAAAATTCCTAAAAGTATGAATATATTAATTTAAAAGTTTGGTTTGCAATGGTTTGAAAAAATTTTCCATTTGCAACCTCATTTAGAGCTCAGAATTAGACTTTTATAACTTAATTTCTTTTGGACTTGTAAGTGGTTCCTAGCACTAGAACTACTGTCTTGGGAGTTGCAGGTGCAGTACAAATGTGCTGGGAGTTCATTAACAAATTATTTTTAAAAGTTTTATTAAACACTACTTTAATCTATGTTTTGGGATTCAGACTGCTCTCCCTTAGCACAACGCTTCACATATAGATGAAATGCTTCTCATATGACAATGTTGTTGGTTTCTAATAGTTTTATGTGAGCCTTTCTTCTCCCCAGATAATTACAGTTTTAACCATAGGTGACTCTTCAATCTAGAAGCAGACAAGATGTTGACAGGTGAGCCTTTATTTCTGTATTACAGCACTGTTACAAGCAGTTCAGGTCTTTAGTTGAGTCCATAAATGGTGGTTTTAAATGCTTCAGATTGGACAAATCCGGTAGCAGCTTTTAGTTGAGGGCAATACATTTGTTTTAAACCCTGCTAACATTAGATGTAGTTTCAGGCTTTAGTACAGAAAGTTTAAAAGTACCCGAGAGCTGGACTGAACCCCACCGTATAATAGCTCTTAGACTTTCCCATTTACCGGTTTCAGGTCACTACAGAAGCAATGTGGGGATATCTAGCTACAAGGTTGACACTATCATCTTTAAAAGATGTTGGTAAAGGTAGATGAATTAAAGAGCAATTTCAAGCTGTATCTTGAACCAGTTTGTAGCCTTTCAAAGAGACTGAACACCACTGAGAATCTGAAGCTCAAATTCAGTCTAAATCACATTCTTAAGACTATATGAATAAATAACAGGTTAGCTGATAGTGTCATTCATACTTTTAATTTTGAATACATGTATCCACAATCCTTGAAATGTCTTAACTAATAAAAACAATAACAGCAACTACTGTTAGAAATCACTATATGTATGCAGTAGCAGGTCCCTAAGTGGGAAACAGCTTTTACCTGATACGTTCACCTAGTTAAGTAAAAAGAAGATTTAAAAATCAAAGGCATAACAATGATTTCTTGGATTTCACTAACATATGCAGTATCTCAGATTAAGAAAATGTAATGGAAGAATGGCAGTCTAGGCAAACATCAAGTGTATAGTCACAAGCTCTGAACACTTACAAGGCACGAACTAAATGACCAGATAAATGTTAAACAGTATTTTGTGATGCTTTCCCCTCTGTTTCCATTCATACATAATTTTGTTCTAATCTCCTGAAGGTATTGACTTACTTTTTTGGTTCATGGATATGTCAGAGCACTTTGCATGAGGTGCTTTGATCACAGCACGTTACTAGGTAGAGCATCCTCTTAAAATCTAAGTACCAGACTTTGTTCTGAGGGGGTCTTCACAATAGCTACAGTTCTGATTAATTCTTACTCAGGATGGTGCCGATTTCCTCAGACGGCCATATACCTCTCCCTCACTTGGGAACAAGTAAACAAATATTGTGGAAGGGCCGCAACACTGTTGCAAATGACAAAGGTGTCAGGATTGTTTACATCATCTACTAAGCTGTCATATACCTTAATGGCATCTCCCTCCACTGCCGGTGGCATAATATAAGACGGCTTGCCTTTAGTGCATAAGCCTGTTAACACATCAGCCTCAAACACGTACATTTTAGAGTCTGTGTCCCATGTATCTTTACCCTTGATTAGGCTTTTTGGGTTCTTGTTAAAGTAGATGCCAGCTCCATACTTTTGTTCTGGAAAAAGAAAGAAAAATTTTCAGAAGACAACAACAACAACAAAAAAAAGCTTTTAACAATCGGTTCTTTTGAGATGGTAGTACTAAGAGACTGCTTCATGATTCAGTATTACATTTTAGGTTACTGCTCAACGTGTACCATCCTTTTGGAAGTAAATTTGCATTAAGTGGCTGTGATGCTGGCACTGACCTCCCATTGAAATCATGAGCAATGACAGCCAATGGTCTTTCTGATTTAACTGCCATTCCAGCAGTAACCGTTTGGATTTAACTGTTAATCCCGTGATAGAAACATCAAGGTATAATGTATTTATATAAACACTTCTGTCATCATATAATGGGGACTCCCATAAGCACCAGAGAAGGTAAGATTTCAATAACGCAAGCTACAAAAAAAGCTGTGGGATTTATAAGGAGAATGCTGCATAGACATGCTATTACAGTATCACGTGGAAAAGTGTAAAGAAATTAAATTAGAGCATAATCCTATTTATTACTTTGAAAGTGTGAAAATGTGCCATGTACACCGCATAGACAAGGAAAGGCAAATCGCCACTTTTTGAACAGTTTATTGCCTGAAATCCCAATTGTACATTTGACAAGCAAAATATCACACCCTTCACCTACTGCAGGAGGATGCTTATAATTTCAATTTCTAAGAACATCTATCTACTACAGTATTTCATAAGCACCACGGCTTTCTTCCTAAGTGTACTCTAGCTTGAGTGGCAGTCTGCTCAGTCAGCTTCTCTGCTGTCTCTGACCGCACCTGATTTGAGCAGGGCGTTAGGCTAGATGACCTTCCAGCCTCAATTATTCTGTGATTCCTTTGAATAGGCTTTAAAACATCAATCTGCTGAATGCATGTTTGCAGCAAGTAGATAAGGATGTTGACTTTCTTTAAAGAGTGATGCAACAAAATAAAACTTGGATATGGTATTTTGTGTATATTAACAATTCTGTCAGCAGTGTCCGGGCTAGGCTAGAATTCAGGCTTATCCTCCCAGAGCCTTACTGACTTTACAGTATCAGGAAGGAAAACCAGAAAATCCTACTGTAGATAAAAAAGTAAGCTCACATGACTCCAAATGCAGGTAAGAAACAGTTCTTGTTTAGGAATGTCTTTTTTTTTTTTTTTTCTCTCTGATTTTAATCCATCTTTAGTAGTCAGTCACAGTTCATTTTGATTAAAGATGCCAAAGCAAGTTATTACCTCTTGGTGGAGAATACATCCTGTGAAATCCAGTTTGGCACACTGAGCTACAGAACTGAGCAGGAACATGCTGGTACAACTTGTGGGTTGTTTTGGAGGTACCTTGTTTTTCTTCTATTTTTTTTTTCATTTGTTGGAATGCAGCAGATAAGAGAGGATTATGTATCTTTTCAATCTGTAATGTAAATAATAGTGTAGTATAAGCAAGCAGAGACCAATATCCATGAAATTCATGAGTGCTCTGGCCTATAGATAAGAGGGCCTTTACATTAGAATTTAACCACACTTTTTGAGTGATTGTTTACATTATGTTTACTCCTAATAAGGTATTTTAATGACTACATCTATTTTAAGGATTAGACGGATTTGATCTTAGTTTTTAAGAGCAGTATCTTGAAATAGTTAATCTGAGTTTTTTAAACTTGTTAGGCCAAATATATCCATTGAGATTTAGTTTTTCCATGAATACCCTCTTTACCTTGAGAACACGAAGCCCAGCTTTTTCAAACTGTTTTTGTCTGTCTTTAAACTCCTGAAGGTGTGATTCCACTGGTGAAATCTGTACAGACTTAGTAGTTCTGTTTGTCTTGTGAAGGTGTCCTTCTGAAAACTGACCTGCTTCTGGTTGGCCTGGATACAAATAAGGGAGTAGAATTTTCATATATCATAATACCTGAAGCAAAAGCAAGGAGGAGGACTCCAGTACTTGAGTCTGGTAGTTTAGCTAAGAACAAAGAATGTTAAACATTCTCCAAAATAATGCCAGAAGCTAATATGGAGAGAGGGAGAGATATATATATATTAATTTACTCATTTTTTACATTTATTAAAGAAACCAGAGAAAGAGAGAGAATCACAGAAAAGCAATTTATCTTCACTATTACATCTCTCTAGAGCCCAGCTTTCATATATAATGGTATCTAGGTTGAATGACTATACAAACATGAGGAAAAATGGATCACTCAGTAGCTTTCTGTAACGCCACTAGTTCTATCAACTGTTAATGAAAGTGAAGGGCTCTGTAGAACAAGTGCATTGGTGGGTCCAGCAACAGTGGTCCAGCTGTAGCTGGCAAAAGAGCTCAGCAAAGGTATGTGTTAATTAAGTGCAAATTTTCTAAGTCTCCAGTGGCCAGGCTTTAAAGTTAAGCTGTCCTGGAGAAAGCCAGCATTACATCTGGCCGTACAACAACGGCCAGCTCCTCTATAAACTGTGCCGTACTGGGAATACTGCCGAGTGAGTAACCAAAGCTAACAAATGGTTTTTCAGGGGGTCATATGATAAAAGCACAGTGATATCAGTAATTAAGGCAATGCTCAGTATGTGTGTGAACTGAATACACATCTGTTCACTCTCAGCAATACACCGGTGTATGTTGCTTCATATTTGATCTTATTTAGGCATTTACTTACTTAGTTAGTCACTTATTTACTTTACATACCTATTAAGTACAGCAGTTCCTCTTGTTTGGCTGTAGTCTTCTCTTGCATACAGAGCAGTAATTTTTCAGTTGTGAGCACTGCATCAATCACAGCATCAGGGGGGCCCTGAAATTCCAGTCTTGCTTGTCCACCTCTCACTTTTTCTGATACAGATACACTGGAATACTGCTCCCGAGATAGTTCTGCAAACTCTTTTTTACCAAGGCTAAAAATGTAGTTGTTTTCAATAACAGCACGGTGACTTTCTTGAATTTGTACCATGCTTTGGATCCATGATTTTGCTGCTTCCAATGCTGTACATATCTTCCCTTTAAGTTCAATAGCTGGTTCATTATTTGCAGTCTCTCTTATGTTTTGACTGCCTGACTCTGTACCTGGAAGAAAGTGACTTTTTTTTTAATACAAGTGCATTGGAAGAGTGAAGAGCTTTCAAGTGCTGTCACAAATTCCTATACGTAATCCAAGATGTACAGTGCAAGAAACACACCACTCTTCTGGTATGCTCAAAAAAGAAGATACTAGATACCAAGAGGTAAGGTTTCCAGGAAAAAAAAAAACAACCACACATACAGAATTTCTTTGTTTTCCACTAAATCATTTCTAACAAATTAGGCAGTGACAATGATTTTTATGTTTGAAAATCTTAAAGGGAGTACCCAGTTCCATTCCTACTAAGCTAAAAATGCAAAGCGCTCACACATTTTTGCCTCTCCTTTTCCCCAAGACACATATGCACATACTAAAGTTGTTTTTAAAGGAATGTGATTTCAGATTCTCAACTCTGGAGTGCTCATTCATTTGAAATACCCCTTCTAGTCATTACTTACCCAAATGACCGCTTGTGTTGTAATACTGTTTTTTTTCCAGTTTGTGTGCTGCCAAATAACATTTTCTCTGGAAAACCTTGAAGAGAAGAGTTTAGGAGCAGTTTGCAATCTCTGTTGTCAAATATGTGTTTTGTTTATTCAAAACTGTTAGATAAGCATTTTACAGTCGTACTTACCCCCCACCCAAAATTCTGAAATTGTTAACAGCTGACATTTGTCATCTTTTCCCAAAATGTTATTCCTGACAATATCAAATGCATTCCTGTTCTTCTATGTCTCCTAAGGTAAGACACCTTACACACTGAGTGGCACCTTTACTAACTCCTTGTGATTGTGGCACATAGCTGTCATACAGCTTCCTTTAGAGTTTATGGATCTGATCTGAGAATCATGGAATGGTTTGGGTTGGAAAGGACCTTAAAGATCACCTAGTTCCAACCCACCTCCACCTAGTTCTTGCACCTGTTGAAAGAATGGATGGTTGAAGTGAAATGGGAACAAAAGCAAACTCTGTACTTTTATAATAGATGGCTATCTAAAATATTTGTGTATTAATCACATCGGCCAAATATTCAAAAAGTGGAAAATGGTGCACTGCACTGCAGTTGAAATTATCCAGTGTCAGTTTGCAACCCTTCTATCATATTATGTCATATAATAGGATGTTGATAGTGTTTTGCCCTAGGAACTTCATACAAAAACAATTAATTAAAGACATTTCCTGAGGAGGAATAAGCTTATTCCCTAGTGAGTTAAGAGCAGACTCCTTTTTATAAATTCGCTGATAGTCATGGGAATTTCAGAGCTCTCTCCTCTTGCTATTAGACCACAGGGTGAATACTTCAGCTTTAGTGAAGAGAAAATAAAGTTTTGCAAATATCGATAATACCTGTTAATGAGACACATAAAGGGACCTGCCACTTAGAAATGTTGTAAGTAGAATGGAATTCAGATTGCCTTAATTTGTGGTCATGTATGGGAATATTTTTACCAGTTTTTTCCAGGTTTTCCTTATTGGTAGTTAACAACAAATTTGTTACCTGATAGGCATCATTGTCATCTGGGGACACGACAAACTGCACATCTATCTTCTTCTCAGGATGCATCCTGGCAAAATTTAAAACCGCTTCAATCATAATCTCTGCAAGTGTATCAACAGGCAGTATGTTTGACCAAATCTCATTTGCTGGAAAAGAAACTGTAGGAAACTGCTTGTTCCCGACACAGGACAGGCATCTTGTCACTGCAGCTTTTAATTCCTGCAGGAGAAACAAGTGGTTTAGTCCACACATCACTCAACATGGAAATAAATTAAAATCCAATCTAACTGATCGTCACCTCACACAGTAACACTCTGTGGCGGTATGGTGGCCATACAACATGCAGTACAAACTGACAGGGCAGTTTATACCCTTTTGTTACTATGAGTTCCTTGTAAGACGAAGAATATCCAAGATGAGACCGAACTTCATCCTGAAGAGCTGAACCCGCTTTTTGCAGCAGTCCACTGGAAACTGGAGAGCAAGGCTTGCCATTCGCAAATATAGAACTAACAATAGCTGTAGTCTGGAAGAAAAGTGTGCAAAGTTTCAGTATACTTCGAGTTTACTATTTGCAAGCTTTGCTACTAGACAGCACACTCTTTCCAGGAAAAAAAAGTCTTTAAAAAAGCCTGACTGCAGCAGAACAGCTGTTTGAAAGGGCAGCACTTTTTTCAGAAGCCAACAGTGTGTAGAAGACGTGTTCAAGTCAGAGTGTATTCAACAGAATTATTACTGCAGCTATAGAAACGACCCATATGCACCTCATCAAATGCAATTCTGCAGCCAATTAATCAATAAGCAGAAGAGAACTGTGGCTATGTCTGTTAACCCAGCCCACACAGATGCTCCCCATGTTAAGGTAGCAAGTGCTTGTCACCAAACTAGCGGTGTCAGTGCACACAGGGCAACGGCAAAGCTATGGTTGCTTCCAGTTCCCAGTTGAAACAGCAGATTCCCATAGTAGGTCTTCTGTATTCAAATCAAATATGTAAAATGCAAGAAAACTTGTTTACAGAATGCTGATAACAGCAGTAATTGTTCTGACTTTAATTGTTGAAGATTATCTAAAGATAGAAGACTTTAGAGCATCTTTTCCTCATAGACTTGAAGGCATATGGTATCTTTCAGTGCTGTAGAATTGGTTAATAAAATTGCCCACAATGACAGCTTTATGATCCTTTGCTCTCACGTCAAAAAAATGAACTTCCTATTCAATTAAGATACTTCTTCAAAATAAAAGTTAAGAATTTTTTAAAGATACAGTACTTGCTAAAAGCAAATGCCATTCCTGTGATGTAGCTTCCAGTGTAAGAGCTGTGTTGGATTAGTATGACTAAGCTCATATATTTTGCATCAGTTTTTCTACCTAAAAAGTTAAATGAATCAATTTAAATGATGCAGTGTTTAAAGGTAATGTGCACATCATCTGTATAATTTATTTTCAGCTGTTTCAGTGTTTACTGAATAACTCTGGTAGTGGCACCTATGAGAACATAAATTATAGGGAAAAAAGCAAGGCAAAAAATAAGAGTAGACTTCTAGGGAATGCATGATAAAATGTGAACTCCCATGATGTTATAATAAGAAGATGAACACTAACATAGGGATATATTATTATTTATCATCTAATCTTTAGATGCTTCCTATTATACCATATCAGCATGTACCCAAAAAAAGAAGTAAAAACATTCTAATGTTTAATATCCATTTAGGAAAAAAAAACCAACTCCTTCATGCTATAATGTATTTACCATTTGTAAATTCTCAACAGGCTGAGAAGTTAACTATTTTGTGGACCGATATATGTTCTGAACTCTGGGGCTCCAAATCCTGCAAAGACGTGGGGGCAACTCCACATTCAACATATTACAGGACAGACTTACCTTCTGCTCTTCAAGGAGTCCTCTTACGATGCGCAAGCGAATGCCTTCCTGGATGATGAAAGCTGAAGGCTGGCTTGGTGAAGCTGAAAGAGTTTCCGGAAGTGAATCGGAATCACCCAGAAACCTTTCACAGGCCTTCTTCATTTCTGCAACTGTAGGCTCATAAATGTTCACCAGGCGGATTTCCCTGAGACAGCTTGGTGGACTTGCCTCAACAAACTCCTTTATAGCCATTACAATCACTTGAGCACACAAACTGACCGGGAAGCCAAACAAACCTGAACTTACCGCTGGGATAGCCACAGACTTTATAGCATTTTCTGGAGCACTAACATAGCTCAGAACATTCAAAATAGCTTCCTCAAGTAGGTCACAACATCTATCCCGTTTCAAATTGGACCACTTTGGACCAACTGCATGAATAATTTTCTTACAAGGAAGCTTTCCTCCATTTGTCACTGCTATTTTGCCAGCTGTGAGTTTTCCATAATTTTCAATATAACGATTGCTTTGCTTTTGTATTTCTTGCCCTCCAGCATTCACAAGGTCTAAAGCAAGGCCTCCTCCGTGATCTAGAAATTCATTGGCTGCATTCACCAAAGCATCAGCCTTGTGCCTTGTGAGATCATCCTTACAAACACAAATATCAATTCCATGCTTTAGTTTTTTCCTGTATACTTCAACAGTGCATTCTGTACTTTTGAAGGTCAATGTACAAGCAAACTTTTTGTAAATGAGAGTACTTAGACGGTCCTCTCTTTTCTTAAGAACTTCATAGGCATCTTTATTGATGGGGATCATCAAGCTGTCCTCATCCATTACCATGCTTGGCCCTAGGATACAGAATAATATAAAGTGAAATCCAAGATACTACTGTCGAAACATTGCTTTTTATATAGAAGTGTGGTTTATAGCTCTCAATTTTATCCTACTGCCATTACTTACCAATACTTTTTTTTGGCATAGTCTGATCTCTATCCCCTTTTCATAGGCTTAGAAAGCCCAACTAAGAAAAGAAATTAAAGTCTTGGGTGTTGTTCATTATTCTCCTCAAATTAACCTCCCCATCTAATAGCTCCTTTCCCACCTTTCCTCAAGACCGTCTACTCTTTCCTTCCAACGCCTTATGAACCACAGCAGTGTGAGTTTCAGTAAAGTGAAAAGTTCAAGGACGTTCTGTCAGCTTAACATATTTGAACTCTGAGAAACAGTCAGTGGTGTCCATTGTTTCCCGTAAGCCTGTGAATACTTTCAGTTTCACCTTTTCAGTCAACAGCCAGCTCCCTTCCTGAACACAAGCAGACACGGGAGTGGCCAGCTGTTGATCAGTATCTTCAGAGAGACCACACACCCTTCTCTGAAGAAGTGTGTCTTCAAGATGATCTCCTTGTGACCCGGAAAATGCCAGACCTGGTAAAATATGCCCTGAGCCCCCAGACAGCTTGCTCAGAGTCCTCTCAGCAGAGGGATTTCCAGCATTTAGCCTGTAGGTCCCTTGGGCAAATACCTTTTCCTTAGAAGTGATTGATCGCTTCTCTTTCCCTCTTCTTCCTCCAAAGGGACTAAAAGATGACAACAACAATATCACTGAGCACGTGGCGATGAGGGTTTGCATTTGCCTTACTTGAGGGGGAAGCTTGGTTAAGATGTATCTCCTCCTGCTACTTCTTCTCTCTCTCTGTTCTGTTTATTCTCCCCACCTTTAGGCTGGCACAACCATTGTCAGGGACATAGTCTTAAATGAATTGGTGACATAATCCGAATTAAAAAAAAAAAAAAAAAAACAAAACAAACCGCACCACAAAACTTTGTTTGATTTAGAGCACCAACCTCAAAGTCTGATGCAGCAGCACAACTGAATCAGCTGAGAATAAATGGTAAGAAGGAAGAAAAAGGAGCAGACAAATATGAGAAGAACGTCTTTGAAACAGATGCTGTTAAAGGGCTTTGTTAACAGGCTGCAGTGCTACCGTGATGCTGATTTCTCCACTAAAACTCCAGTTGAGAAAGCAAATGTGAAAAGCCACACCATAATCAGAGCTTCGATATGCTTGTGAATGAAGAATGCCAGAGAGATCTTACCCTAAGTTTTGTCTTTAATTCTGTGGCTCTTCTTTGATCTGCACTTAAAGCCTGCAAGCAAGTTCCTTTGTAAGGAACGTATAAATTCAGGAGGGCTTTTTTTAAACCACTTTTGTTGGAGAACAAAAATAATGGTAAAGAGTGGAGCGGTTTTTATATTACCACTACGGCTATAGAGCCCTCTCCTGGCAAATGTCCGCAGTGCTATCTGCAGTAGTTCTGTTAGCGTAAGTCAATTTGTATTGGCTCAAACGTTCCTCCAGGGTACGCTACCTGCTTGTAAAGAGTCTAAAGTTTTGCACTTAGAAAGTATATACACTGATTCATCAAAACACTTCTGAGCTCTGAGTTTTAAAAGAGAAATGCAAGCAAATCCTGTTGAAGTAATTAATAACGTTGATTCATAACCCTGTGAAATTCATACATTTCAGGTTGCTTTTGGCTATCCCAAGTCAATGTTTCCAAGTTTGCTGTCTGTAGCTGTCCATTTCCAACTTAAATACAGGAACACACTTTGCAGATAGCTAAATGAGAGGCTTACCTAAACCGGTCTTCTTTTCCACGGTCTCTAGATTGCAACTCTATTGTAAAACAAAAAAAAAAAAAAGAAAACAAGAAAGAGAAATTACATTACTTCCTGACGGATTGCGTTCTTGCAGGAGCAGCAAAGAAAGCTGGCAGCACCACCTTTTCAAAAATTTGTGCCAAGTCTCCTAATATTAAAAATGCAATTCAGAGCTGAAATGACGGTGACCGGACCCCCGCGGGTGAAGTTACCCACAGTTTCCTCTAGCTCCAGAGGACCTGCGGGTGGCGAGAAACCGGGAAATTTTACCTCATCCCGAGAGCCAGGCCGGAGAATAGCCAAAAAAAAAAAAAAAGAAGGGTTTTTTTTTTGTTGGTTTTTTTTTCTCTCAGTGCCTAAAACGGTCGGCCGCGGGGCGTGTTAAGCCCCGGAGAGCCCGTCCCGGCCGGTGGCACAGGGGCACGTCCCTCCGCAGCTCCCCGGGCCCCCGAGGCAGCCGCTGCCCAGCCGAGGGCCGCCCCGCGGGGGGAGAGGCGCCAGCCCCGGCCCCTCGGGCCCTCTCCCGGCCCGCTCTCTTACCTGTAAGAGCCCCATTAACCGCCGGTGCGCGGCGCGGCCGTCTCCCCGTCAGCGTCGGGAGCTGGAGCGGGGTCCGGGGCGGGGAACGGCGGCCTCGGGCGGCGGAGCGGGAAGCGAAAGCGAAAGCGGGCAGCGGCGGCCATCATGGCGGCGTCGCCGCTGCTGGTGCGGCTCTGCCCCGCGCCCGACGCCGACGAGAAGGCGATGCTCAAGCTCCAGAGCTACTTCCAGTCGGGGAAGCGGTCGGGAGGCGGCGAGTGCGATGTGCAGGCGGGCCCCCAGCCCGGCACCTACTGGGTGGTCTTCCACCAGGAGCGAGGTACGGGGGAGAGGGGCTGGGGCGGGC
Source organism: Chlamydotis macqueenii (assembly GCF_036417535.1). Lineage (NCBI taxonomy): Eukaryota > Metazoa > Chordata > Aves > Otidiformes > Otididae > Chlamydotis > Chlamydotis macqueenii. The sequence continues at coordinate 10,483,550 of NC_141561.1, forward strand.
GGTGCCGCCCGCTCCGGCCGCCGGCACTGAGGGGAGTGGGGGGGCTGTTCGCAGGCAGAGCCCGCAGCAGCGTGAGAGTGTGGGAAATGGCCACCGAGGGCACCATCTTGCCCCCCAGGGCAGGGCACGGGGCAGGCGAAGGGCAGGTGGTCTCTGGGGTCGCTGGTAGCCGTCAAGTTTTCAGGTACCTTTTTCTGCCTGTCTCCAAATTACTGCAGATAAGAAGAGCGTGGAATCCCGCATGGATCACGTCTTGGAAATTGGTGCCAGACGCCTGAAGATAGTCATCCAGCCGGAAGACGGGGACCTGAGCAAGACCCCATTAACGGAGCAGGCCTCCTCCAGCCATTCCCTCCCTTCCAGCTCTTCCCCACCTCCGCAGAGGTTTCACGAGGAACAGCAGGGAGCCGAAGGCTGTGAAGAAGTGGCAAGAGAAGTCCTTACCAAAAAGGTACATCAGGAAGAGCAGTGTCACGACCTGTCCCACTTGTAGTTCCATGAGCCCTTTGCGTTGCTTTATGTTGTGCTTCAATACTTCACACCAAGCACTTGTCATTTATGTTATGTGAGTCACTAAGATGGGGGCAGGGAGCAACTTTTGAGCACCGGACCCCAGGTCATCCATACGTGTTAGCAAGCAGCATGTTCTCCAGCGTGGCTTTGGCGCGTGCCAACCACTGCACCCCACAGCAGCACCCTGGCAGCTTTCAGGGCATAGTATACTCCAAGGACTGCTCCCAAAAGGTGGAAAAATTGCATGGGATTTCCATTGACCTCTAAGACTATTTCAGCATGTTTTGCACCTCCAAACAGCCCTAATTACTTCCATCCCTTACCTCAGTGTTAAAAAAATTTGCTCTGATGGGATGTAGCGCAACAAACGTTATTTCAGACACTTTGAACTGTAAGTTATGCAGAGAAGGAAAGATCACCTATGTTTCAGGGACATGGGGTAGGGCTAGGCTACATGTTATGTGATGTGGATGTGGCTCTACCAAGACACTGATGTCTCGCCCAGAGGGTTTACTCTGTTTTGCGTAGTAGCACAGATGTAGCTTTTGAGGTAGAGCATGTGCTAACATATTGGGGTTTTGACATCTGTAGCAGTATACTGCAAATTTCCCTATCCTTCGGTCTGTGCAAAGTAGAGATGTGAACATGTTTTGCTATTATATTTTAGAATCCAGTTTTTTGCCTTCATCCTGAGTTACTGAAGAGTGATTTTTGGGATGTTTTTAAAGAAAGATACTAGAGAAAACTAGAAAGTCTGATATAATTAAAGAAGGATGTAATATAACTTACATGTGCTCTTGAAACATATTTTGTCTCTGTCACCCAACACTAAGGGGACAGGCAAGTTCTTTTTGGGATCGTTGTCAGAACGGTGATGACACTAAGTTGTAGTTTCAATTAAAGCTTTATTTTTTTAACAGGATTTTATGATTAGCATAGCATAAAATTAATAATTAGAATAGCACGGGATTTCTACAAGCAGAATCAGTATAGTACAAATTTACAAGCGTAGCACAGAATTTTATAGCACAGCTTAGCTTATGGTTTATAATCACCTGGACCCTCTGTAGATTGGGTCAAGTCTTAATACTTGGCCTGTTGTATTGATATAACAATCATAATCTAGACTCGACAAACACATGAAAGAACACGAGTCATTCACTCAGCCCTCAGAGGAAGCAGCGGATGGTGGAGGTGTCCCTGGCCACTGGAGGATCACGTGTCTCACTGTCCAGCAGCAGTTGCGGTCCAAGTTCCCCACTTAGGACTTGTAACTGCTTGATTGTGTATACAGTGCTCTGTGCACTGTTACACCTCCCTGTTCTGGGATGGGGTCTCACCACCTGGTTGGCAGGGTGCCTGGGACCTTCAAGGCCAGTAAGAAGGGGAGTAGTTGGCCTGGTGCCCAGGAACCTTGAGGCCGACAGGGAGGGGAAGAAGAAATCTGTTTGCTTTTCCTGCTTGGTGTGCAGGACCTTTAGGGCCTGATAATGAGGGGAAAAGGGACTGATATGTGACTGGCTTGATTTTGCCTTCTAACTGTCTTACCAGACGTCAGGAGCAGGGGGTACTGGTCTCAAACTAAGTAGCAAAGTTATTATCTTTGTTCCTGCGATGCTGATGACATTAACAAATTTCATTTTTGCTGCTAAGTCAGAAGCAGATTGCTTTACTTACGTGTGTAATGTCAGTATACATGACATAAAAGAAACACTGTGTGCAAATATGTCTATAGTAATCTGGCCTTACTGAGACGGACAGCACTCTTCTTTACGCAAAATATAGAAGCAGCAAGCAGAAAACCTTAGAAGAAACAAATACTGATATCTTCTTGTCTTCTCTTTAGATATTTCTTACAGTATCTGCAACTTTGGATACCAGTATGTTCACTGAACAGCAAAGGGAGAAAATTACCATTATATGTCCAAATTTAAAGAGAGAAAGAAATCCTGATATTGATGGCTCTGAGAAATTGACGGGAGATTTTACAGATATTGAAAAAGCTTATCACTACTTTAAGGATATCCTTGCTGGCAATGACCCAAACCATAATTTGTCATGTTCTGAAAGTAAAAATGGTTTGGAAGATGAAAATGGTCCGAATTCTGAAGAAATGAATGATCTTACAGTTCCGTCAGCTCTCCATGAATTTTTCAGTCATACCTGCAAAGCACAAATCAAACTACTACACGAACGTTTTGGAGTGTGTATAAGAAGTAAAGATAATTATGATGGAACTACATCATTATGCTTCACTTCCAATAAAAGTCCTGCATCAATACAACGAGCTAGTGATTTTTTTATCAGAATTTTTCAGAAAAGTGTAGAAGATCTGAAACAGGAAAAAATTCCCATAACAAACAGTTACACATTAAATGAGACAGTAATGAAATTAAATGCTAGGTTTAGTAATCTTCTTGCCAAAGAGGAAGAGAATCAATTGGTACTCCGTGGTCCAACAAGTGAGATTTTAGCTGCCAAAAAATTTCTAGCAGAGGAAGGTGAGAACAGCCAAGCTGAAAAGAATGTGAAGATATCATCTAAACTGTACAGCTGCAGGAATGGAATTGAAGTTGATGCTTCTGAATTTAAATTGTTGGAAACAATATTAAACAAAGAAATTGAAGACATTAAAGACAAATTTGATGTGGTAATGGAAAAGGAAGACAGTTCATATGGCCAGAAGGTGCACATCATATTTAGACCTAGGATCAAAACTTCTGATCTGTCTTCACATGCTGCTGAAAGTTTCATCAATACATTTCAGAGTGCTGCTACAATGTTAAGAGAAAAACTCATCAGCTTGAAGCTTTCAGACGATCAGAAAAAAACATTAAGTATGCTACTTAATGGAAAACAATTGGAAGATCTGCATGTAAAACTTAAGAAGGAGGAAGACAAATTAATCTTAAGTGGTTTACCAAAGCATCTTGATGCTGCTGAGAAGTGCATTATGGACCTTCTTAACATTGAGGACTCAACACAGACTAAAAATAGGACACCACTGTCCTCTGATCGCAGCTATCAAGAAGCTACAGGAGCATCTGAGAAGAAATACAATGGCAGGCAAAAGAATAATCTTTCTTCTGAAGGACAGTCTGAGGCAAAGACAGAAGAAGAAGGCAAAGATGTGTGTCCAATTTGCATGGACAGAATTAAGAATAAAGAAATACTGAGAAAGTGCAATCATGAGTTTTGCAAAAGTTGCATCGACGAGGCCATGACTTACAAGCAAGCTTGTCCTGTTTGTAATACCATCTATGGGCTCGTGGAAGGAGACCAACCAGAGGGAACCATGTCAAACAGAACGATATCTTTATGTCTCCCTGGCTATCCCAAGTGTGGTACTATTGAGATTACGTATAGTATGCAGGGTGGTATTCAAACTGTAAGTATATTTAAAGATTCATAGAAGATATTTTTCCCACAACAAAACCAACATTTGATATAAAATTAACTATTTTTTTCATTTTCATGCATGTCCAGAAGAGATATTTCTTTGTTCTGTACAAATCTGCAAGTATTTAATTCGGTATTTTTGGGTGCGATTAATATAGTAGGAATTAAATAGTCAGATGGTAGCCCTCCACTTCCTATGCACCAGGGAAGAGCTACCTGTCTTTAATTTGTACACTGGGAATAACTGAACTGGACTCTATAGAATGATATAATGTTAACAAAATTTTGCAAGTGTAATGAGGATTCTCTGAGACATCCTCTCAGCTGCTGACACCAATGGACAAAAATGAATAGCGGGCTGGCTGGTAAGCTTTCCAGATGAGAAGTCAGCTCATGTTACGTGCTTAGAGTCATGACTAGGACTGACAATGGGGTGAATGAAAAAGTTGGGGAAGGGGTGATGTGTATTTGAGAGAGCAAAGAGGAAAAAACAAGTTTGAAAATAAGAATGGATGCATGAGTGATGACCAGAAAATGTGGATGAAACTTACATTAAAAAGAATTTATCTAATGAGGAAAAAAGTCCTCAAAATCAGTCATCAGTCATGCTATGTCCTTCTGAATCAAAGACAGGATAAAAAATATGGCGAAAGCTGGGATGTGTGATTTTCACACTTTCAAAGCATTTATGATATACAATGTGATTTTGTTTTGTTTCTCTACAAAACAGAGCAACCATCCAAACCCAGGGAAACCTTATAGTGCAACTTATCGAACAGCATATTTACCTAACAATAAAGAAGGGCAAGAAATTCTGCAGCTCCTCAAAAGAGCCTTTAAGCAAAAATTGATTTTCACAGTGGGGCACTCACGTACCACCGGTGCACACGATGTTATCACATGGAATGATATTCACCACAAAACTTCCATCACTGGAGGACCTACCAAGTAAGTAGTCTTCTCTTCTCATAATTTTATTGCTACTCAAATGTGGCAGGGAGGCTACACTGAATATTTTCCACATTAGAGCTTTCAGGTTTTGTCACTTAGTGAAGTAATTGTGGAATGCTCTACGGATCCAGACTTAAATTACTTTCTCCAATTTGGGCAGTTGGAACAACTTAGATGACCTTAGTCTTCTGTTGCCCCTCCGGCCACTCATTTGCCAGTGAGTTGCATAAAGCACCTACTCAGTTACTAACTGCTCTGACTAGAAACTACTTGCAGTACAGGACAGGACAGCAAGCTCTTGATAGCAGCTAAGGTCGGATTTCAGCCTCTTCTGTTACCTGCTGTTTTGCACCTGGATGGGCTGGTCCATTATGATCCCAGTAAAGACAGCACTTAGCCTGTAAAATATGATTTGAAATTCTACTTGTTAGAGCTAACACCAAGAAGAAAGAGATTGTGGTATAGATATGGTTATGTCCTTTTAGATGCTAGGAGCCCGGAGTTGCATGGCGTTCAGCGGCCCTCCAGTCAGAGCACAGGATGCCATGCCAACCCTGTCCATAGAAAAGGTTACCTTATTTCTGTTGTTTGAGCTATTGCAGGATTTTCTTAGTGAAAGGCAACTCTGTTCAGCATTTCTTGAGGACTTGCTGTGCTTCTAGATAAAGGCAAGGACACACAGATGACTTAATCACCGGTACTGAGTGGGAGCTGCCCGCAGCATCTCTCTCGGAGTGAGCTGGCTGAGACTGTCACGCGGCCATGGGATGTGCGCAGCAAAACACAGGCCTGAAGGCCACACGGCTCATGCAGCACAGCGTGGCACGGGCCTGGGCCTGCCCCAGTTAACTGTTATGTGGATCACTAATTCCTCAGTTTATCATGGTTTTCTGGTCAGGATCGCTACGTTCCACCTTCCGATGCACATAGAATTGACCATTCTTAAAAGATATGGTTAACTACGGATTATATCAGTTGTCATGGTTTAACCCCTGTCAGCAACTAAGCACCACACAGCTGCTCGCTTACCCTCACTGTCCCCACTGGGATGGAGGAGAGAATCGGAAGGGTAGAAGTAAGGAGACTTGTGGATTGAGATAAGAACAGTTTAATGATTGAACAAAAATAAAATATATTATGAGTAGTAATAATAGTAATGAAAAGGAAAACAACTAGAAAAGAGAGAAACAAAACCCAAGTGGAAGGTGTCCCATGGCAGGGCGTTGGAACTAGGTTATTTTTAAGGTCCCGTCCAACCCAAACTATTCTATGATTCTATGGTAAGCAAGTGATACAACCGCTCACCACCCGCTGACCGACACCCAGTCAGTCCCTGAGCAGTGATTGCAGAGTGAAACTGAGAGCGATCTCAGAACAATCCGGAGTAGCAATCTCAGAACAGCGATTTCCAAATTTCTGCCCACCAGCCAACCCCTCCTTACATACAGAGCATGACATCTATGGTATGGAATACTTCCTTTGGCCAGTTTGGGTTAGCTGTGCTGGCTATACCCTTCCCAGCTTCTTGCACCTGCACATTAGCAAAACCTGGGCAGCTGGAAAAAGTCCTTGATCTTTTAGCAACAACTAATAACATCAGTGTGTTATCAACGTTCTTCACATACCAAATCCCATACTAAATCCAAAACACAGCAGCTACTGGGAAGAAAATTAACTCCATCCTAGCCAAAACTAGGACACAGTAAACTGTTTGGCTCCTGGAAAAAGTCTTACAGAGACAAGGGGGAGGCTTGGAACAGTCTTTCAAGCTTGTAGCAGCATCTCAGGGGCAGGTGTCTTCCTGCAAGCTCTAAAGATTTGTGGACTGGATCCTGGACTGGGATCATAAAAGAGCGAACAGTAGCAGTTTTACTTTATCCCCAGTGTCTGCCCAAATGCTCTCCCTGGTTATAACTTGCTTCATACACACTTTTGGTAATGTGCTCCTGAAAATCCAGAGGTGCCATTAGATTCGTGTTCTGAATGCTCACTTGGATACGCTTCAGGTCTGATTTTTAGAAAGATACATGCTGAAGTGCCCTATCATTTCCAAGTGAGACAGCAGGCAACTTTGAAAATCAAGTTCTTTTTGTCAGTTTGGACAACCCAATTCAGCAGCTCCTTTTCTTAAATTTTTAACTTTACACTGTCTGTACCACCTCTCTGACCTGAAAAATAGGGTTTGTTTTCTCTATAGAGGAAAAAGTAAATGCATACAAATTGTGAAGTGTTTTAAGAGATTTTGATGGGAAGTTTCTGTGGAACTGTCAAGTGCTTCATGGCAGAACAATTCTTTTCTTCTTCTCTTAGGTTTGGTTACCCTGATCCTGATTATCTGCAGCGGATTCGGTCAGAATTGAAAGCAAAAGGAATTGAATAAAGAAATTTATCAACTGTCAGCTCTTAAGTGTAGTGACTGAACATGTGGCAGTTAATTTACTATTCAAGCACTAAGAGAAGAGAAATTACTTTCTTCAGCTGCTGTACTTAAATCACTTGTATTTCGCAGTCAGCTAAGTAATCTTTTTTCAGCAGTATGGTTTTTTTTACACATCATTTACTTGCTTGAATAATGCTTCCCTCTGTGAGTAACCTTTACACAATTTGGGTCTTGTGAGTGCAGCATCAGTTCTTGTTGCACTTGTTGAATATCAAATTGTGTATCTTATTTTACCAATGAATCTGATCTGCACTTTTCCCCACAAGTCTTCAGTCTGATGACCAAAACGGATAGATCCACTACTAGCTTTTATTCAATCAAACACGTACTTTAGCTTTGTGTTATTACATGTAATCCTAGATAGCATTATGTAACCCATCTGCAGGATAATTTTTATGCAACTGTTAGTATCAGCTGTGATCAGGCTATGATCTTTTGCTTCTTTTCCTTTTCAGGGTAGAAATGGCATTAGTGGTTTGGGTTTTAAACATGAAATTAGTATGGATAATGTTATGGGGGGAGGGGTACATATATGCTGCTCTATTTTTAACCCTGCAGAAGTGCCGAATGCTCACAGCCACGTGGGAGCAAATGGAAAGCAATGGTGCTTGTGGCCTTCTCTGATAATAGGGTCCTGGTTCTGTGCCTTGCATTGTGTTTAAGCTCAAATACAACTTCTAAGTCAGCTTTGCAACTGTAAAACTATATTCTTCCCATTGCTTCCGATACATGGTTTGAATTGTAGTATAAAGATACTTTGTTGCTACTCTCCGCTGTCTAAATAGCCTGCTGATTACCTTTGTGGTGGTGTAAAACAAATGGCTTTCACTTAATGCAGCCATAATTGTTAGTGAGTTAAACTATTTTCGTTAGGCTATTGAACTTAACTAATAAATGAAATATAAAAATCCCATCTGCTTCGTTCTGAATTCTTTTGTACAGGTTTTTCTTCCTATTTTAGGTATGTATAGTTGTATATATATTTTTTTTAATGTAGGAGCTTCCTAGCAACACTATGATTTGGGGTGATTTGGACCCGATGTCACCTGCTATTTTATTTTTAAGATTGCCACATTGTGAGTAGGGAGTACTATTTTACCATCTTGACTTTCAGATTTCTTGGATTGGGCACTGTTTGATTTCCGTGTGGGTTGGGATGTCTTTCCTGCTGGGGTTTTGTTTTATTGCAGAATCATAGAATGGTTGAGGTTGGAAGGGACCTTTAAAGGCCAACCAGTCCAACCCCGTTGCATGGAGCAGGGACGTCTCCAACCGGATCAGGTATTTTCAAGTCAAATCAAGTCAGTTAAGGTCAGGTATTTTGCCTGGGTTCCAGCAAGGGAGGAAAGCGTGTACCTGGGCTAACTGTTGCAAGAACAGTGCATTAGGAAACAAAAGAACAATGGTCCACCAAGAAACAAAGGCATCGCCATGGGTCTGCTCAGCAGTGTGTCTGGTGACGTGAGTATTTAGTTGACATCTACCTGTGCTTGTCATATTTATTGACATTTGGTTATTATCCATTTCGTCACTGAACTTTCAGTGAAGTTGGAGGGAAAAATTTTGTTTTTCTGCTATTTTAGTGTCTTGTATTTGGGCACATTAGTAAAATATGCAGCAAGAAATAGCTGAAAACTGCAAGGGGAAGCCCAGAGCACTCGGTTGACAATGTCTCAGCTAGCTGACAGGTGGGTCTGAGGAGAATATTGTCCTGTTGCAAGCTCACACTATTGTAAAAGTATTTCTGACAGAGAATGATGGAAACGGGAAGTTTTACTTCGTGTCAGAGCGAGGTCTCTGTTACCCGCTGCCTGACCGTGGTAAGCCCAGGTTTTGGGAACAGCTGTCTCTGTAAAATCGGCTCCTTCCGCGGCCCTGTGGAAGGGCCACGCTGTGTTCGCGACCCCCTGAGCACAGCGGGCTGTGTAAACCGGCCGCTTTCCGAGGCCGCCGAGCTCTCGGCCACCTCCCCCGCGCCGTGCCGGGGGGAACCGGGGCCCCGGGCCGAGCCGCCCGCCCCCGGCACAGGGCGGAGCCGGGCGCCGCTGGTTTCCTGGCTGAGGAAAGGAAACCGAAAGCGGCGGGGTCGGGAGACGGAGAGGCGGCCATGGCGGGGCAGCGGCCGGGCACCTTCCCGCTGCTGGTGCGGGGCGACTGGGGGGCCCCCGAGCCGCCGCCCGCCCTGAAGAAGAAGCTGCTCTGCTACTTCCAGAGCCAGAAGCGCTCGGGCGGCGGCGAGTGCGAGCTGCGTGCCGGGACCGGGGCCGGGCATCTCCTCGTCTGCTTCGCCCATCCCGAGGGTGAGCGGCCGGGGCGGCGGGGAGGGGGCGCTGATGGCCGCTGACCACGATTTGGGGTCGGAGGGTGGTGGGGATGCGGCCGCCACCGCCGCCCTCCCCTCACCGGTGCCTGTGGTGTTGGCAGTGAGGCAGCGGGTGCTCGACCGGCGGGTCCACGAGCTCGACTGGGGGCCCAGGGGGCTGCTGTCGCTGCTGGTCACCGAGCTGCCGGCGGACGGCGACCCCGCGCAGGTGAGGCGGGAGGGCGGGCAGCGCCGGGCGGGGGGAGGCGGGCGAACCCCGGGTGACCGCTCTTCTCTCGTTCCGCTTGCAGGAGGTGGGATGGGCCGGTGGGGCCGAGGCGACAGGTAGGTCTGCGTGAAGGGCGGTGCGGGGCTTCAGCGCTCGCCTCAGTCGTGCTGAGGCCTGGCCCGGCGCGGGGGGGTGACAGAAACCGGTGACCGGGCCCTGTGCTCGTCGAGCTCTCGGCTCTCTCAGTGTCGCTCTTCTTCCATTCTCCCCCCTTCACTTGTTAAACCACAAAATTCACATAATTCATGAAGCACAGCTCTGAAGTAAGCTCCAAGGCATGCATAAAAACTGAACAAACTAACTTTCCAGGCAGCTTTTGTTGTGGTCGCAGCTGGCATCGCATGCGTTTTCCCTGCGGGCCAGAGTTTGCTGCTCATAGGTAGCACACGTATCTCTACGTGCAGACTACTTATTTGTGCAACTAAGGGTGGTGCACAGGTGAGGACTGAGGGCGCAGACTAGAAGAGAAGTCTGGCAGACATTACCGTTATCTTTTGTTTTCTAATTTAGCTACGCTCCTTATTGTTTTAAACTAGCAGGTAGAGATGTCGTGCGGAGTCAGAATACATCATGATAGATGGTTTTACAGAGGTGCCTGGTTTCTGAAGGTGTTTCTCTCCAGAGGAGAGATGTCCTCAACATATCTTTTGTTGGATGGCACAGGTTTTGTACAAGGACAGTGCTGTAACGCATGGGAGGACCTGCTCGCAGTGTGTCACGCAGCATAACTATGTGCTAGTTTGTTTTTTTAATGTTATGCCTGAGGCTTCTTGAGCTTAAAGAGTCTTTCTGGAACCATGTTCAACATAAGATTTGAAAAAAAAAGTAATACATGGAAGTCTGTGATTCTGTTAGTGTCAAGTGAAACTAAATTCAAGCTGTGTTAGCCCCTGGGTCTTCAAAAGCGTGACCTTTTTCTTTTTGAAGTACTTGGTAAATGAGAAATCATTGTCATTTATCTCTAATTAATGAACCCCCAGTGTCTCATCCCACCTGCCGGAATGAGGAGACTCCTGTGTGCACTCAGCAGGAGAAGACAGGTGAGTGTGCCACTTACCATGCAGAGACCACTGTATTCTTGCTTCATGGGTTTTCATTGACCTTTATGCTGCGATAGTGCCCTCATCACCTGGGTGGCTTGTGGTGTTTGTCTAATGTAGTGTGGAAACCATGATGTCAGGCTAAAATAAATAATACTTTTTTAATGAATCCCTTTAGGAAGCTCCCCATTTCACTGGCTGCCTCAGACAGGTCAGTTCTTTAGGGAGAGTATGCAGTGAATGCTGACCTTTGTTCTGGGTGAGGCTGTCCCTCAGGCCTTCCCAGCTGCCACCAGCCCTGGAAGGGCAACCAGGGATGGAACACCAGTAGCTGTGTACCCCAGGTACACCTGAGTTCCTGTGGCAGTCAGGGTGTGTAGACCCATGGCCACCCACACCAATGGCTGGAATTGTAAATGGAGAGAATGCGTAGACAAGATGGTTCCCCTCATTGTGGATTTGTGGAGAAGCTTTCATAGCCATTACTTCTGCTGTCCTTACCTGGTGATGAATGGAAGCCTTTTCTCCTCACCTGTTGGTATGACAACTCATGCTACTGATATGCTCAGCTTGTTTGGGATTTAAAGGCTGTTGTGGGGAAAAAAAACCCCACCCACCTGAATTATTGTTTGTTTGCCCGTTCTTTTGCCTCACCATACCCATGATCTGAACAAAAAGTGGTGTGAAAGCTTGGAAGATAATCATAGAATAGTTAGAGTTGGAAGGGACCTTTAAAGGCCATCTAGTCCAAGCCCCCTGCATGAAGCAGGGACATCTCCAACCAGATCGGGTTGCTCAGAGCCCCGTCCAACCTGGCCTTGAATGTTTCCAGGGATGGGGCATCCACCACCTCTCTAGGCAACCTGTGCCAGTGTTCCACCACCCTCAGTGTAAAAAATGTTTTCCTTATGTCCAGTCTGAATCTGCTTCCTTCTATTTTAAAACCATGACCCCTCGTCCTATCACAACAGGCTCTGCTAAAGAGTTTCTCCTCATCTTTCCTATCAGCCCCCTTTAGGTACTGGAAGGCTGCTATTGGGTCTCCCCAGAGCCTCCTCTTCTCCAGGCTGAACAGCCCCAACTTTCTCAGCCTGTCCTCACAGGAAAGGTGCTCCAGCCCTCTGATCACTTTTGTGGCCCTCCTCTGGACCTGCTCCAACAGGTCCGCATCCTTCTTATGTTGGGGGCTCCAGAGCTGGATGCAGTGCTGCAGGTGGGGTCTCAGGAGAGCGGAGCAGAGGGGCAGAATCACCTCCCTCCCTCGACCTGCTGGCCATGCTTCTTTTGATGCAGGATGTGGTTGGCTTTCTGGGCTGCAAGCAGACATTGCCAGCTCATGTTCAGCTTCTCATCTACCAGCACTCCCAAGTCCTTCTCCTCAGGGCTGCTCTCAATCCATTCTCTGCCAAGCCTGTATTTGTGCTTGGGATTGCCCCAACTCATGTGCAGGACCTTGCACTTGGCCTTGTTGAACTTCATGAGGTTCTTGTGGGCCCACCCCTCCAGCCTGTCAAGGTCCCTCTGGATGGCATCCCTCCCCTCCAATGTATCGACTGCACCACACAGCTTGGTGTCATCAGCAAACTTGCTGAGGGTGCACTCTATCCCACTGTCCATGTCCTTGTTTTTTTTTCTTAACTTTTGCTTAAGGCATTAGGGTGTGATCTCTCATTTCAGAATCATGTGAGAAACCAGAAGCAGAAAAAGCGGCCTCTAGGAAATCTGTCGTAGTAGTAACCACGGCCTCTGGAGAGGAAATAGAAGATGAGATTGTGGAAATGTACTTCGAAAATAAAAAGAGGTCCGGTGGGGGGACCATCGAGTCCTACATCAAAAAGGATCAGCAAATTATCGTCACCTTTCAGAATGAGGAAGGTATGATCATATGTCATGGGTATTATATTACTAAAGCTCCCTTTTAAAAACAGGCCTTTGCTGGTGCTGGGTCTCTTTGTGGGCACCGCTCCAGCAGAAATGGCGTATTATTCCCGCAGAGCGACAGAATTTAAAAGGAGTAAATGTGCCTGTCTATCCAATGCAGATGTGAGTTTCTGACAGTGTTTATAATAATCCACAGGGAAAGAAGTGATTCTCTAGACTTGTCCCAAATGCTCAAATGCTTGATCGAGGCTCACGGAGAATAGTGCAGGAGAAATTATGTCAGGAGCACTGCAGAATAAGTCAGCTTTAATTCTAGTTCAGGAGACTGGATAAAGCATAGTACAGTATTAACTGCAGACCATAGGTAAATACTATTTTGTTGTATTTTCTTTCATATTCATTTCAGTTGCGAGAGTTTGGGAGACTGGGAGAAAAAAGAGGTAGTAAACGTTATGTATTTGTAAGACAGAGAGGTGAATGCTCACCTTTGCAGAGAAAATTATTTTAAAGTAGCCTCAATTTATCTCTAGTTTTCCTATGTTTGCCTCTACACTGAAGTGTTGTTGGCTGCTTGTTAGTGAAGGATGCATGCAAAAAGAGGGAACTGTTCATACAGGAGAAATAGTTAAATTTAGTTGAATATACAACTAGTCAAATATAGGTAATAGTTAAATATAAGTTAAATACACAGGACAAGCAGGGTGGAAAACCCTTTCTTTATTTGCTGTTTATCAGATGTTACAAATCTGGAGAAGAGTTTCTTGCCATTGAGGGCAGTAGAAAGAAGGTAGCACTTACCTCAAAAGTAAATTTATATTTCTCCCTTAGGATGCTGGGGACATCTAGATCATAGAGTAGCTTTTATCCTGACCCTAACTTTTAATGTGGTTTTACCTTATTTGTTTGTTCTGTAATATGAGAAAATATGGCTGGCCAGATTTTTAAAGTAGAGTGTAATATAACATGTTGCTCTGCTGTGGTGGGAGAGGAAGGGAAGATCACATCTTTGTTTTCCTGTGGAACTAGATGCCCAAGAAGTTTTGCAAAGGAAGCATCACTCGGTGAAGAAAATCGATCTGTTTGTGAAGCCATGGCAAGTGGAGACTCTCCAGGAGCCGTCCCAAGCAGAGGACTCTCAAGGATCCCTGCCTTCCACCATAGTTGTGCTTGAAAATGTGCAGGAGAAAGTAAAAGACTGCATGTTAATTATGCTGGTAGAGAACATCAGTGGCTTGTCAGAGGATGATGGTGACTTCAGCTTGGAAATAATACCTGAAATATGTGCTGCTGTAGTTACTTTTACTGGAAATACTGGTAAGAAGGAGTCAGAGTTGCACGTCTCTTTTATTAGCTACTTGTGTCTGCGAGGAAGGCTAAGCAGGAAATGAATGTTTTCTGTCATATGTTTCAGGTTTAATCTGATATGTGTCATTTTAAATAATGATTTACTCTACTAAAGTTAATGACACACCTCTTATCTGTAAGGTATAGAGGCCGGTGTAAGTCAGAAGAGGGCTTGCTCTGACTTGGATAGTAAACGGAACAAGTAGGACTAGAACCAAAGTGTAACTTTATACAAGCAACAAAAGGATGTACTTAGAACAGATCGATGATGAAGGCTCTCCTTGCCAAAAGGAGTTGGATGTGTAATAAGTTTGTTTGGATTTGAGGGAAAATTGAACAAGTACATGGAACAGAGCTTTTAAAGATTATAAAATAGATTGCATCAGGCTTGGGAAATCTACTGTAATAGACTCGAGGCTGGGAGAGGATTATGGAAGCAGCCTCTTCTTACAGCTGATCTCTAGATACCTGCTGTGGCCATTGCTGGAGACAGGAGACTGGGCTGGATGGATCCTGGGATGCTGAGGCAAGACCAGCTATCGTTATGCAGAGTGGCCGTTGTCAGTCACGTTAGGCATGGAATTAACACCGTATGCTTTGCCTGATGCTGCAGTACCAACTAGTTGTTAGGCTACTGCATGCCCGCTGTGGTTTTTCAGTGTGTTTGATACCATACGCTTTTTCTGCCTTATTAGCAATTGATGACAAAGGCATCTTCCAGGTGATGGAGAGGTGTCTGCTCCTACTTCTCAGCAGTAAGAGGTTGGGGGGACTTCCCTCGGTTCCTGCCGAGGTTTATGGTTGATGTTATTAACAAATTCCATCCTAGGACATAGGCAACAGTAAATGGTATGGTAAGACCAGATTCAGAAACAGTGTAAGCCAGTGCTTTAGCTGGTCTTGTAGAGATAACAGCACTGCATTACCAGGATCTGAATTAAACTGGTAGCAGTGAACTGGTTGTAGGATTCTTTGAGTGCTGCTGCGCTTGAGTCCTTTTAGCGATGGGGTGATTTTACATGTGCTTGATTCTGGGTGAGGAGGTGGGAGAGGAAAGAAGAGAATTTTGTCTTCTGTGTGGAAAAACTGTAAATACCTTTAGAAGGTAGAACGTGGGGCAAACAAGTTATATGCCACTTTGAATCAGCTTCATGGGAATAGTTGTATTACTGGTAAGAATGAAGCTGCTTGGAAATCTTAAAGTTTTGAAGGGATTAGTCCATGGTATAACTAAACCAAAGAAGTTCTTAGTCTCTGAGAAGGTGTAGGATTTTCTGCTTTAGAAGTCAAAAATTATTTGCCTCTCATATTGTGGTCCAGTCTCAAATTTTTGGTGTAACCTTTAGGAAATAAGTAGATCCTTTAAAAACTCAGTTGTGTGTTTGCCTGACAGACGTATGTGACTTGACTATCTTTTACCATGATGATAACAGGGGGGGAAATTGCAGAAAATACAATGTGTTTATTGTAAAACTGAAAGAATCCAAATTTGTTGACTTTTATTTAATTGGTTGTGTATAAAGCCATAGCCCAAAAATGAACCTGATCTTATTTTCTTTTGGGGTTAAAGACACCTAGTGCTACTCAGCAGGAAAACTAGTGACAAATTCTGGCTACAGTAGTTGTAGTCAACAGTTGTGATCAATCATGTGGTGAATACTGGGTGACAGATACTGAATATGTGAAAGAAGGAGCTTTGTGCGCACCTCTGTGTTGATAGGTGCTTTGTAATTCAGTGCTTTGGTCAATGCACACAGCGATAGTCCCTAACATCATAGTAGAAAAGTGAGCTACTAGTTTGATCTTGGTTTTTGTTTTTTTTCTTTTTTTTCTTCTCCCTTCTCTTTCTAGATGCAGAAGAATTTGCTAAAAAGCTTAATCAAAACCACAGAGCAAAGCAACAAAATATTACTGCACGGTGCCTTGAGCAAACAAAAAGTGTTAGGGCTGAAAACATACCGCCTAACACACCCAGTGACTATATAACAGTCTACTTTGAAAACAAGAAGAACGGAGGTGCGCAAGTGGTGAGTGTTCAGCAGCTGCCTGATGAGGATGCAGCTATCATCACATTCAGTGACTATAAAGGTAATGCAGAAATAGGAATCCTTTCTTTCTCTGAGATGCTTTCTCTTAAAGATCAAAATGTGGGTTTTCTAGAGTAATGGCTACTTTGCCCTCATAAAACAGCAGAGCTGGTGCTGTGTCAGCAGGTCTCTGCTAACTGGACTGCAAGGTTAAGTTTTGGACCAGCTGAGCATGAGGCATAGAATTTTTTCCTGTTTATGCATGTTTATTTCACCCAGGCCTTGATCCTTAGAGTTCAGGTTACTGTGTGAGTTCAATAGAGAAAGCACAGCCCCACGTTGTGCAGGAGACTTCTTCCCCCTGCCTTCACCACCAGCTGCCCCATGGCAGTGTGTGCTGCCTGGCTCATCTAAGGACAATTTCTTGGACAGCTTTTTGGCCGGAGAGCAGGTGCTATGGCTTGTCCAGGTGGTGACAGAAACATGAGCATCTGTGGAAGGTGCAGGACAAGGGGCAAGCTAGAGGCATTGCAGCAAAGGGGAGACCTGAAGGGAAGTTGAAGAAAATAGCTCCTCTTTTTGAGGGAAATGTGATTTGATTTGGAGGAGCTGTGATTTGATCCTGCTAAGTAACAGCCCAGACAACTACTGAGTTGGGCAATTCAGGTACAGCATATGACAGAAGAGGGGGCAGAACCAGTGTTGTCCGTGCCTCCTCCTGGAGATGGACACCGTTTGTTCTTAACTGTCTCTCTCTAACATAGTTTTTGGCATTTAAAACCAGTAACTCTTCAGTAATTTGGAATTATTTCAAAATCTGGGAAGGGGGGGAAACGAATGTAAAACTATTCTTAGAAATAGCAAACATTATGTAGAAAACAAAGGGTTTTTTTAAAAAAAAAAAAACAAAACAGAAGATACTTGTTTTTAAGTGCTAGCATTAATTGTTTGGGTTTTCATTTGTTTGTTTTAGATGTAACCAATATCTTGGCAAAGCAGCATTCACTCAACAAGACACCAATCTCTGTCTACCCTTACTACGTCTCACTGGGAACAGCTCTGTATGGGAAGAAGGGGCCACAAGTAAAGAAGCCAGATCCAATTACAGTGCCTCTGGATCCGTACGTCTGGTATTACTTGCATTTAAAGAATAGGCTAATTGAGGCAATAAGTTGTGAAATGGCAAAATGTAATTGTGAGCTAACATGGCCTGAAGCCCACTCTGTGGACCCAAAAGTTACTTTGCATCCTTCAGCTGCTTTGTTTAAGCAGAAGAGATTAGTATCTCGATTGATCAAGACATGGAAAGAAAATGTTTCCACAGCTTTTTCACATAGCATATCGAAGTACAAAGCAATTAATTGTCAAATAAGCGCAGAGGTGTGGGAAGCCATTAGAAACAGCTTTACCCACAATGAAGCTCTGATAATTCCATCTGCTTCCCAGGATAATCTTCTTGTAATGGGCGAAAAAGAAGTTGTAAACAATATTGAACAAGAACTGAAGTTTCTGATAGAAAAGGCCACCAGAGAAATTGAAAGGGAAAAGCAAAGAACTGAAGAAGTGGTGGTAGTGGGTCCGGGGGAATATGCAATTTTACAGAGTACTGGTTTTGAAGAAAAAATTCGCATGGAGTTCCCAGCCCTGCAGATAACTTACGATAATTTGCAGAAGGTCATTAACCTGTGTGGAGTGCCTGAGGAAGTTTATAAAGTAAAAGGGGAAATACTGGAAAATGTACGCAAAATGACACAGAAAACAGTTAATATCCACCCTTACATTTTCCAGTTTTTGGAGCATATTGATAATGAAACCCTGTCACAGAGCTTGTTTATGTCAAAACAAATTAGTGCCTTTTATGAGCTTGGCACAGAAGCTGTCGTCTTGAAAGGGAGTGCTCCTGAAGATCTCCTAAAAGCAGAAGAAGAAATAAAGAAGGAACTGAACTGCAAAAGCATTACTTTGGAGGATGAGTCGGTCCTCCAGAAGAGGGAATGGAAGATGCTCACCAAGGAAAACTGCTCTAATGAAGCTGTAACAGTCACACAGGCAGAGAATCAGGTCATCATTGCTGGTTGTTGTCAAGCAGTAGAAAAAGCCTTTGAGGAACTTTTTAACTTTATAGATGAAAACACGCAAGTACAAAAGGTCATAGGAGGAAAGCCAATGGCGGTCATGATGTTTCTTGAGAAAGAGAAGACCAAAGTTTGGGGTGACTTACAGAATAAAGGTGTGAAAGTTGACTTTAGCACACAGAAGAAATGTAGAGTTATATCCTTGAGTGGGCCAAGAAGAGAAGTGCTGAAGGGAGCCACCTTAGTTGAGGAAATTCTGTCTGGCCTGCATTATAAGCGTGTAGTTATGACAGAACCAGGAGCCAAGTCGTATTTCAAAGAGCGAGAACACTTTTTTGTCACCAGTGTGAAACAAGACTTTAAGTGTCTAGTCAGACTGGAAGAGCCGTCGGAAGAACAGCTGGAAGAACAGCAAGAACATAGTGATATAGGCAAGCCCCACAGGCAGGTGACCGTAGGTGGAATTGTAATAGCGGTTTATAAAGCTGACCTGTGTGCTTATCCTGTTGATGTTGTGGTCAATGCATCTAATGAAGACTTAAAGCACATTGGGGGCCTTGCTGAAGCACTGTTAAGAGCGGCTGGTCCAGCGCTGCAACAGGAGTGTGACGAGCTGGTGCGGAAGAATGGGAGATTGCAGGCCGGGTGCGCGGTTATCACGGGCCCTGGGAAACTTCCCTGCAAGAACGTCATTCATGCTGTTGGGCCCAGGTGGAGTAAGGAGGAAGCAGAAAAGTGTGTGTTCCTGTTAAGAAAGACAGTGAAGAAAAGTCTACAGCTAGCTGAAACATACAATCATCGTTCTATAGCTCTGCCTGCTATAAGTGGAGGGATTTTTGGCTTCCCCTTGGAACTGTGTACATATTCGATTGTATCCTCCATCAAGGAGACCTTGGAAGAATCCATGAGGGACAGCAGCTTGAAGGAGGTTCATCTTGTGGATGTTGCACAGAATAACATTCAGGCTTTTAGCAAGGCATTGGGAGAAGTGTTTTCGGATTATTCACCTTCCCGCAGGCCACTGCATCAGACCAGTACAGTTCATCAGCCAAGGAAAAGCGTAATTACTCAAAATAGCAAGAGGTTCCCATTGGTAACAACTGAGGAAGGCCTTGATATCATACTGAAAATAGGAAACATTGAAGATGCTACAGTAAGTGTTTTAAATGATCTGTTTTTAGAATATCAAGTGGTTTTGTTTTTTTTTTTTTTTAAAAAAAAAAAAAATGCAAAAACAAAGAATGACCGACCTTAGACCATCATCTATAATTAGCAATGTAACATGTCTGATATCTCACTGAAGTTGGCCATCACTCCTGATAGTAAGAATTGCTGTTAGACAGCTGTCTTACAGGATAGATACAGATGGCATTGCATTTTGTCATTTACTAACACAGAGGCACACAGATCCCTGTGCTACACGGTACATTGCAGTTTAGCAGAAGCAACTGAGATCAGCAGGAATGGTTCTGGGGTTTGAACCTCCCTGACTTGACTTTGCTGGGCAGGAACCACCTGCACGCAGCATTCACGGTTCCAGAAATCCTCATTACGGGAGCGTGGTACGAGGCAAAAGCAAATGGAGTGCTCAGTGTTGGTTGACGGGAGTATCCCGCAGTGTGAGAGCAGCTGGGCTGCTTCCAGATCCGCTGTGGCCCTGAGGTAGCGCAAACATGCATGTCTGAGCCCTGGGCCCACAGCCAGGCTGGTTCTCCATGCATCTGTAGGATATTGATCTGGAGAACTATTATCCATTATGTCACTGGAGAATATGGACATGAAACATGCAGTTGCTATTGCATTTCCTATGGAGAACCAACTTCACTAATTGATTTCCAGTTGCCTCCAGTATTGAATTGCCGTTAGCTGGCTGATACCTACTTTACTGGGATCATCAATACTGGAAACAACTCCTTTCAGAACCCTTTCTGTAGTGGCCAGCGAATGCTTTCAGGAGTGGATGCCTCCCACAGCTTGTGCATGCAGGTCCTCCAGTTGGCCAGGCCAGAATATACATTAAAATATGTACAGAGGTCCTTCCTGAGGAGCTGAGTATAGTGCTTGACAAAATGTTCATAGCCCTTTGTATTTCTTTCCCTTATATGTTACTGCTTTTCTCACTTCTTTCTCCTTTGCTTTCCTCCAGTCTTGTTTGTCTTCAGCTTTTCCTTTTTCCCTAGACCAGCCATGCATGGGAGGTCCTGCTCACCTCAGTGAACACAGATTTTTGATCTGCAAGCTTCTCTTGGAGAATGAACTTGCATAAATATTTTTCAAATGGAGGTAGAATGAGTAGACCAGGAATGCAGAATTCTAACTTTCTCCCACCGGGTTGAAGTGAATTTCACTACTAACTTGGCTTTTGTGTTGCTTTGGGCAGACTCATGATACTAGAATTGAGCATAACTTCTGGTTTATTCCAAAACTTCGTTTGCTCTCAGATTGCTGTCTCAAAAAATTACTTTGTAAATCAGCAGGCAGGCTGTATTTGATTAATCAGTGCAAAATTTAAATTTGATACTTAAAGGCTAGAGTTTTTGCTTGTGTTTTTTCAGACAGACATTGTTGTCATCAGTGTTGACAAAGATCTCCAGCTTGATAAAGGGCCACTCGCTAAAGCTTTGCTAAGCAAGGCAGGGCCGATGCTTCAGACAGACCTAAAAGAAGAAGGCCTAGGAAAAACACCTGATAAAGGATCTGTGTTGAAAACAAAAGGTTACAATCTAGGCTGCAGTGTTGTTCTTCATGCTGTCGTACCTGCATGGTCCCCGAAACACGCATCTCAAAAGGTATAAAGGTTTTTATTTGCCTGAAATCTAATTTGACTGGGCTTTGTAGTGAGTTTAGTGCCACTTTTCCTTTGAAATGGGGGACAGTGTCACAGGAGAAGAGAGAGGTTGGCCTGTTCTTTTTTTAACTGTGTGGCTGGTCCCTTGTTGACTAATACATTCCTTGTGATGTATGCAATTGTTGTATTTATACCAAGAGGTAGCTACATTGTACATACTGGAAAAGATTACTTTCAGTAATTGAAAAAATAATTGTGCTTTACAGGTCTTGGGCGACGTCATCACAAAATGCCTGGAGATTGCTGAGAAACTGTCTTTCAAGTCAATTACTTTCCCAGCGATTGGGACAGGGAATTTAGGATTCCCAAGGTCTGTTGTTGCTAAATTACTGTTTGACAAAGTGTTTGAATTCAGTAGTAAAAATGGAGTAAATTCTCTTGAGGAAGTTCACTTTCTGTTGCACTCAAAAGACACAGCTAATATTCAGGTGAGTTACCGTGTTTTTCTTCTCTGTTAATGCTGTTTTATTTGGCTCTGCCTCCTGATACTTGGCTATCTGATGATCTCCGAAGAATCCACAGGGTGCTTGTTCTTATACTAAAAAAGTTTGCGGACAGTCTGTCTTGTCTATATTGAAAATTCTCTTTTTAGGTTCTACCACTCATAGTCACCTGCCTGTCCTATACAGCTCTGCTCCCTTCCTGTTCTTTTCTGTTCCCTGGCAATAATACAGAAAGTGTAATTACTCTTTATCTCATGAACTTGCCTAATTCTTCAAGACATAGGACTTGCCTACAGATAAATTTGCTGCAACTCCTGCATAGATGCCTTCACTCTTGTAAAAAGGAGTGCTTTCAATGCAGCGCTAGTGTCTTTCTAGAAAGAATCATTGTGCTAGGATTGCTGTGCCGGTGAACATCTCCGTTAGAAATGTATCAGTATTCCACATCCCCCTTTCTTCAGTATCACGTTAGCGCAGATTTTCTATAATCCCGCTCAAGTTACTCATTTCACACCTGAATCTCTCAAAAGATAGCCGTCACGCTGTGAATTAATGGCCAGATTAGTGTTTCTGCATCTGCTGACTTCTGCTATTCTATGCAGTAGCTAATACATTTTGAAAGAACAAACTTGAAGGCTACTCTGTCAAAGCCTGAGCTATTGTGCATAGAGAAGGATGGCATCAGCTGCAGGACTTGATTTAGAGAGTAAACTAGCTCCTCAGTGTATGGATGGATTAATGTATCCCTCTGGAACGGTAACAAGGTCTTGGACTTATTTATCAATTCTGTCTGTTGCTCACGCTGAAGAACCTTGCTCTCTGAGAACAACAGTGTGTCAAGACTTGCCATCAGTATTATGGCACATGGTATGAAGTAATTTGCATTAAGCTCTTTCTACATGTTTTTTTTAATTTACTTTTCAAACCTTTATTTCTACTGTGTAATCTAAAGACTTCTGACTCTACTTTCCTTCTCTAGGAATTTTCAGATGAACTTGAGAACAGATGTGGAAATACTGTGGATGTTGAAGTGCAGGAGACTTCTCCAAATAAGGGTAGGCAAGGCACAGGTAAGCTTGTTTCACAGGAGTTGTGTGCCTAGTGGATTTTAAAAAAAAAAATATTTTAAGTAATCCAGGGAATGCATTCATTATGGATGTTTAGATGTTTGTTTGGTAAGCGTGTCATCCCCAAAGGCCAAGTAACAGTCGAAGGGGTTGCTGTAAAGGTAGCATGTAGTATTTTCAGGTTGAGTGTCTGTAATGTCTAAAACAGTGTTGGAAATTATAAGAAAAAAAATGTACCTGTGATTCATTACTGGCTAGTGCCTCTACGAATCAGGACAGCAGAAGCTATCATGTGCCAAGGGCACAAGCAGGGCTTTTTTTTTTTTTTTTTTTAATCACTGAAGTACTTGGTTAGGTTGTGAACAGGTTGCTGCCTTCCTATGTCCTGGGAAGGCAGGTGAGCTCCTGATTCCCTCACTTCTTCACTGACCTTGACATCTGCAGCCATTCCTCTCACAAGCAATTCTTCACAATCAGCTCAGGCAGATGCCTCTCACGTTCTCTTCACAGCTCCTCCCCCACTTCAGCTTCTTCACTTTATTTTTTAATTTTATTTTTTGAATTTTTTTTTCCTGCTTCTTAAATACGTTATCGCAGAGGCGTTATCGCTGAACGTTCTGTTGCCAATTGGCTCGGCTTTGGCCAGCAGCGGGGCTGCCGTAGGCCTGGCCGAGTCCACTGAACAAAGGGGAAACTTCTGGCAGAGTCTCACAGAAGCTGCCACCGTAGCCCCCCCTCACTAAATAAAACCAATGCAGGAATGCTCTTAAGTCTTTTATGTGTTCAGATGAATAGCAAAACCAAACTGAAATATCTTTGGTGTTATCCAGCCTAATAGAACTGCAGAGTGTAGAAAATTAGTTATGTGTTGAGAACTTCGTCAAGTTTTTATGAATAAAGCATAGGTTAAAAGTCCTTGTGACACAGTAGAGAACCTGCCTGAAAACTCTGAGACAGGCACAAGAGTGAGACTTGGAAAGTTTGCTCTTGTACCTTGGAGTTTCACAAAGGCTTATGTAGTAAAATGTCATAAAGTAGTGGCTGTATACTAGGTGTGCAGCAAGACCAGTTTTTTTCTGCCACGTCAGCATGAATAACAATGATGGGAACAGGTAAAGGTTGATCAAAGGCTCCTGTAAGAAGGAATAATTTCCAGTTAATGCGGCGGGCAGTCCTCTTCACTGCCTGAGTCTGGAGCCAAGCTGTGCTCTCTGTAGATGTTGTTCCCATGAAGAAGTCCCTTATCTCTTACCTCATTGCTCCCTTCTGCTCAGGGTCTGTATTTCTTTCCTGCAGCTTCCTCTTCAACCTCAGAACAGAAGGTACATGAAATGACGGTTGGCTCCGTCGTGTTCCGGGTGGCAGAAGGTGATATTACCAAGGAAGAGGGAGATGTCATTGTAAACATAACAAACCAAACCTTCAGCCTCAAAACAGGTATTTTAGTTGGTATTATGTGTGGAAAACAGTACGTGTGTGTTGTGGGTGGATGCCGGGTGCCCACAAAAGCCACTCTGTCATTCCCCTCCTCAGCTGGACAGAGGAGAGAAAATGTAATGAAAGGCTCCCGGGTCGAGATAAGCACAGGGAGAGAGCATTCACCGGTTACTGTCATGGGCAAAACAGACTCAGATTGGGGAAAATCAGAGTAGGATTATGAGAAATAAAACCAAACCTTAAAAACACCTTCCTCCCCACCCCTCCCTTTTTCTCACGCTCAACCTTTTTTGAAAAATCCTCCTGATTTTCTCTACCTTCTCCTGCCCCAGCAGCACAGGGAGACATGGAATGGGATTTGCAGTTGCCGCTCCTTCCTCCTCAGGGGAAGGACTCCTCACGCTCTTTCCCTGCTCCAGCATGGGGTCCTTCCCATGGAGACAGTCACCCACGAACTGCTCCAGCGTGAGTGCTTTCCACGGCGTGCAGTCCTTCAGGAGCAGGCTGCTGCAGCGTGGGGCCCTACGGGGTCGCAGCTCCTGCCAGCAAACCTGCTCTAGAATGGGCTCCTCTCTCTGCAGGTCCACAGCTCCTGCTAGGAGCCTGCTCCAGCGCAGGCTTCCCACAGGGCCACAGTTTCCGTCAGGGGCATGCACCTGCTCTGGTGTGGGGTCCTCCACGGGCTGCAGGGGGATCTCTGCTCCTCTGTGGGCCTCCATGGGCTGCAGGGGGACAGCCAGCCTCACCATGGGCTGCACCACGGGCTGCAGGGGAATCTCTGCTCTGGCGCACCTCCTCCCCTCATTCACTGACCTTGGTGTCTACAGAGTTGTTTTTCTCACATATTCTCACTTCTTTCTGCTGCTGTTTCTGCAGCAGTTTTTTTCCCCCTTCTTAAATAACTTATCCCAGAGGCACTACTACCATCGCTGATGGGTTCGGCCTTGGCCACTCCTGTAGCCGTGCTGCTACCAAAACCTTCCCGTGCAAACCCATTGCAGTGTGGCTGGAAGGGCTGGATAAGGAGAGTAGGAAGTATTTTTTCAGTGTTTCAAACCCTTTTGCTTCACAGTGTGGTTTCTGTTTTGCTTCTTAGGGTACAAAGTTGCTTGTTAATCTGTGTTACAGGATGGCATGTTTATGACTCTTGCAGAAAGAGAAACCAATTTTTTTTTTTTTTTTAGAATCTTTTTATAGAACATCTCTCAAACTAAAGGAGATGACAAACCTCAATGAGGTTTTGACCTCAGTAAAATTTTAGACACAACTTTGAATTGAAAAGCATAAGCCTAAATTTTAGACAACAGTACTTCAACAGTACTTTTCAATTATAACCTTTGCTGTTTTAAAGACTGAGATATTTTAGATATTACGTGGTACACAGTTCTCTCTCAGATGGGACTTAAACAGCATTAACAGTAGTAACACAGTGGATTCATGTGCCTCTTCTCATTTAAGGTGTCTCTAAAGCAATTCTGAACGGGGCTGGAAAAGCAGTTGAAGATGAGTGTGCTCAACTAGGTATGGTATGACATTACTGACCTCCTTTCTGAAGGTGTTCATGCACGGCAGGGAAACTGAGGGGATACTTTCTCAGTGTGTACCCTACATCCATCTGTATTCGCTGACGTAAGACAGTGCATAGTTTTTAATCACTTAATGTGGTATTTATTAAACACCTAATGAGGGAAGGAAAAGAAAAATCTTAAAGAAGAGAAGGTTCCTAAGCCTATGTAAAGAACGATATCTATTCATTATTGTGTCCTCTTATTCCAATAAAGCTTTCTATGATAAAAACAAATCAAATCTACATTGAACTGAGCCATGAGCAAAGCATGATGTTGGCAGAAATATTAATAGAGAAGCTGTATCTCACTGGAAGCAACTGTCTACCTGCAGCTCCTTTTGTCATTCCCAACTGAGAAAATACGTTTGCTTTTGGCTTAACCAGCAATCGACTGTCACATTCTCTGTGTGACCAAGAGGGAAAACTAGTGAAGTTAGGTTCCTGCCTCAGAAGAGACATTTATTTGTAGACCAAATTCAGCTAGTGAACAGCAAATACAATGAATGGGGAGTAGGGATGGAGAAGTAAATGGTTTAAAACCCCACAAAATAAGGGATGTAGGAAAGAGGCTGGTGTGGAGGTCAGCTGGAAGACCAACCAAAGGAGAGCAACTGTGAGGAGGTAAGAGATAAACCTCCTGAGAGGGTAACTCAAGCTAGGGAGCCTGAGGGTAGATGCCATGCTTGTGTGTGCAAGAAGACAGAGTGTGGTACTTGTCTGCGTGAATCTCTTCAAGTCTGCAGAGCAAACTTGACAAATAAAGGCCCACAAAGTTTTTATTTTCCAAATGAGGCAAGTATTTTACAAACATAAAATTAATCCTTGGGCCTTGAAAGTGAAAATAGAGAGAGGGTGTTGCACAGTTTGTGGAAGGAGACTTGAAGCTTATTCTGAGGCATGCTTGTCACTGTTCCTTGTCTCCTAATGAGGATTAGCGCAAATCTATATTGTGGATAATTGTTGATTGATTACGTTCTCCTACTTAATGTTTCAGCCTCACAATCTAACAAGAGCTATATCACCACTCAAGCAGGAAACCTGCCGTGCAAAAAAATAATTCATTTTGTTGCCCAAGATGATATCAAGGTGCTGGTCTCCAGAGTGCTTCAGGAGTGTGAATTACAGCAGTACACCTCTGTCACCTTCCCAGCAATTGGAACAGGTCTGTGTCTCCCTTTTAAAATGGGTTCAGTGCATGTGATTCTACAGATCTCAGGGTTCAAGCAATGAGTTTGATTTATCTGGAGGGGTTATTCTTTGGTGAAAATATATTCAGAAACCGCAGATTTTAAATTAGATTAGAAGCTTATGAAGTCCTAGAATGTTTCACTCCTTGCAGTCAGATTTTGCTAAATTGCCCACCTGAAGTTATTTCTGACTTGTTTATGATCCAAGATATTATGGATATGTTCATAATTGTTCTGTTAAAAGATGTTTTAACCATTTGTAACAGTTATTAATGCTTTTTAAAGGCAAAATATTTATAACTTGTTTCAGGTGAGGCAGGCCGTGATCCAACTGTAGTAGCTGACATCATGATAGATGCAGTAACTGAATTTGCAAGAAGTAACTCTGCTCCATCGGTGAAAACTATTAAAGTTGTCATCTTTCAGCCACATCTGCTGAGTGTGTTCCATAGAAGCATGCAGAAAAGAGAAAATTTTGCTAAAGCAGCAGCCAAATTATTGATTTCCAAGTTAACTTGTAAGTAGATGTCACTTAAATACAGGTTATAGATCAATCTGTTTAGCACCAGCTGATAATGCTTAATGCTGACATTTGTGTATTTCAATGTAGCATTCTGGAGTTCCGACAAACAACCCCCAAAGGAAGAAAACAAAGCTGTTCTGGAAAATAAAATCGACCCAGCTGTTGTGCAGATTTGTGGTGAAAACAAAAACAAAGTGGAAGAAGCTGAAAAGTGGTTGAAAAGTGCAATTTTAAAGGAACAGTTTCAAACAGAAATCAGAGATGAGTCTATCTCTGATTTTGGTAAAGCAGAGAGGGAGGAACTGCTTAACCTACAAAAGAAATTAAATATTGCTCTTCGTTTGGATAGTACCTCTGTTCAAATTTCAGGTGTTGAGAAGGATGTCTGGATTGCTTATTCAGCTATTCAAGATATGATCCACAAGATAGAAACTGCTAAGCAGGAAGAGATCAAAGCAAAATTTTTACAAAACTTAATTGAGTGGAAATATTTGGAAAACTATTCCTACGTGCCCTTTGACTGTCTCACAAATATGCACTTGGAAGATGCTTTCAGGCAAAAGAAGAAACACCTTTCAGTCGTCATTAATGAGAAAAAATACACAGTGAATATAGAAACTAAAAGTGCTGTGGATGACCAAGGAAAACTTAGATCCATTATACGTGTTGATAAATCTGAAGGTAAGTAAAAGCATTTTGACTGACTGATGTTCCTATGTTAAAACTAGGTTGCATCTAGCCTAGGAGAGTAAGAAATGGTAAGAATATGCAAAATATTGTTAGGAGCTTTGTGCATGTCCATTTCTGGAGAATGTAGAAAGGATCTGAATTGGGAAACTAAAATAAAAGAATCCTGCAGTTCTTTGTATTCTGCTCTGCTCTTGTGAGACCCCACCTGCAGTACTGCATCCAGCTCTGGAGCCCTCAGCACAGGAAAGACATGGACCTGTTGGAGCAGGTCCAGAGGAGGGCCACAAAGATGATCAGAGGGCTGGAGCACCTCTCCTCTGAGGACAGGCTGAGAAAGTTAGGGCTGTTCAGCCTGGAGAAGAGAAGGCTCCAGGGAGACCTGATAGCAGCCTTCCAGTACCTAAAGGAGGAAAGACGAGGAGAAACTCTTTAGCAGAGCCTGTTGTGATAGGACGAGGGGTCATGGTTTTAAAATAGAAGGAAGCAGATTCAGACTGGACATAAGGAAAACATTTTTTACACCGAGGGTGGTGGAACACTGGCCCAGGTTGTCCAGAGAGGTGGTGGATGCCCCATCCCTGGAAACATTCAAGGCCAGGTTGGACGGGGCTCTGAGCAACCTGATCTGGTTGGAGATGTCCCTGCTGCTTGCAGGGGGGTTGGACTAGATGGCCTTTAAAGGTCCCTTCCAACTCTAACTATTCCCTGATTCAAAATTTTTGGAAATGTAGGTAATGTGTTCTGAGATTCTTAACAAGCTTACTGGCAATAATTAGCTCATAAGGAACTACTTTTTTCTTACTCATCCATACAGGACTTTTCCTACTGTTTTATTTTTCTTTGTCCTGCTATGACTCGGTTTTACAGGGGCACATTTTATATCTTAATGGGAACAACTTTTTGGTCTATCTAAAACTTGAAAGTGAAAGTGGACAGGTTTAAGAAACTATGCATCTCCCAGTGCTTTAGTAATACCTCCTGCACATATTTTCAGATTTCTTTTTTTGGTCTCTTAACAATAAAAAAGTCACTTACTAAAAGGATTTCATGCTTCTAATTGAGGGAACCTAAAATGCTGGATATCTGTAGCATATGCATTGGTCAGTGTTACTGTTTGATAGCACAGCTAGATACTAGGCCTTGCATGAAATGGAAGAAGGGATGAAAGACTTCTGCTTTTCAGATGGAGAGTATATTCTTGAACTCTTTAATTTTAAACTGTTTTTGTTCCGATGCTTTGTTCCTAGTCTCCTAGTTGCTGAGAATTAACTACTCGGTGTTTCTGCATTTGCTGCACATCCTTGAAAACTTGCAGGGAAGGCTACTGGTAAAAGATGTTGCAAAGGATCCCTCTTTAGCTGTGAGGAACAGATTTGTCTAGGAACTACCAGTTCAGCCACTTCAGTTGCCAGTGTGGTGGCAAACTACAACACCCTAATCCTTTGGTAAAAGACCCATGGGAATACTCTTGGCTGACAAAGACCAGTAGGCACTAGTGATAAGCTAGATGTATGGGCTTTTAGAAGGGTTTGCAGCAGGGCATATTTCATTTTAAGCAGAGGATTTAGGTAAAAGTAATTGATTATATTTCTTCTGCAGATCAAGAGTCAACAGTGCTCCCTGCAACATGGGACGATATGCAAAACCAACGACTCAAAATAGTGGAACTAAAACCAGAAGCAAGAGAATATAAAGATGTGGAGGAAAGGTTTCGGAAGACCTGTCAGTCATTAAAAATTGAAAAGGTAAAAAAAAAAGCATGTCATTGTTTCTGTGCATAAATACCTTGATAATAAGAGATGAAGAATACTAACAACAATGGAAAACCAAGTTCCACTGGGGTACCTGAAGTTAGGCAAGTCTTTATGGCTGTCACTAACTTTAATCAGCATCCGTTTAATGTTACAGTTGAGGTATTTGGAACAACTCTTAAGCAGTTGCTTCTTCAGCACCAATGGAGAGTGCTTTCGATTTAAATTGGTTTTACTATAGTAGAGCACATCATTTGCTGGCTTAAGCCATGTGTGCTTTGCAGGCAGGCATGTTTTCTGTGCCCCAGAAACCTGCAAAACTGTCCTATATTGTTTCCCATGGAGTGTTTCTGTCATGTTTTGGGCTGGGTTCTGCTGCCTATCACACCAAAGTTTGGAGTGATTTGACAAACTTACTTCATGATCTGGTATTGGAGCTAGGAGGAGAATCTTGGAAACAGATTAAATTGTTGATACGCTGATATTTTTCGTGACAGCAACACCAAGGAAACTAATGTCTTACTTTCAAACTTTGCAGATTGAAAGAGTACAGAACCCCTTTCTTTGGAAGGCCTACCAAATAAAAAAGCTTGAAATGGATAACAAAAATGGCAAAAGAAATAATGAGAGGCCTCTATTTCATGGGACAAGTAAGGAGTCGTTAACCTTAATTAACAACCATGGATTTAACCGGAGCTATGCTGGAATGAATGGTAATATGAATTTCAAAACAACTTTTGTTTTCCTGAGTAGGGCTAGGACTGATTTGCCATGCCATCTGTCTACTCCTGCCTTGTATGCAAAATTATTTGTTTTGTTAAATCTCTCTATTGCAAATAAAAAGCAAAATTGTCAAGAGCATCACAGGCTCTGAAGATGGCAGATAAGTGATTGCTGCTAATGAAGTGCTCACAAACATTTGTTTTTCTGACTACAGCTGCAAACTTTGGAAATGGAACATACTTCGCTGTGGACGCCAGCTATTCTGCCAGTGACACCTATTCTAAACCAGATGTGAGTGGGAAGAAGTACATGTACTTGGCTCGAGTCCTTGTTGGAGAATATTCTAAGGGGACAAGAGGATCAATTACTCCAGCACCAAAAAGCGCTAGTAACTCTATAGATCTGTTTGACAGTTCAACTGATAATGTGAAGCAGCCATCCATGTTCATCATATTTAATGACATTCAAGCTTACCCAGAATACCTTATCACTTTCACTAAGTAAGCATTTCGATTGCAGCTAAGATTGCATGTCTTTCAGTCTTTGTGTAGCCCAAAAACACTTACAACAAAATACACAACAAAATAAATAGTTTTATCAAATAAATGTCTTAGTGCTTGGCTACATTGAAGCAGCCTCTGGCAATTTTTAATAGTACTGGAATAGACTACTTGTTTACACTCAGAGTAACTGAGCATATTTAACTCTTGAGCTCAATATTTTACAGAAAACCACTGTTAGATGACATATCAAGCCATTATACTATATTAGCCTTTCCATGCAGCCTTACAGCCATCCTCGTTGCACTAGGAAAGGGGGAGTGCTGGCAGGGGACTGGAAGGGATTTTTCAGCCACTGACCTTTCTGTGTTGCCTTTCTGATGGCTTCTTACACTCTGTAAATGACAGGCTGCATCATGAATTATGATACACTGGTTTTCAATAAAAGAACTAATTGTAGTTAATGGCTTGTGTTTGTCTAATTTAGCATTGGTTGAAAACCAATGAACTTGATGTCTCAAATACAGATATGCTTAGTTTTAATACAGTAACCCTCCCTGGCAGGTTCAACAGAAGGTTATAGAAGTTGCCTGAGTTATTTCTATATAGCCTAAGAGAGACAGGAAATTTAATTTTGAGAAGGTGTTTCTGTTGCCATATACCAGCTGCAGCAACCTTTCTGTGATCTTGAGGAGAAAAGAAGAAAAGTTGCTAAGGCTGATAAATGGGTTATCTTAAAGGGATGATCATTAACAAGCCAAACTTCGGACTTCCATGTTGGAGGAAGCAAAGTAACATAATCTTTGTAGTACATTGACGGAATAAAAAATACGCCTCTCAGGCTTAGATATTGTAAGATCTAATGACAAAGTAGAGTGATGCAGCACCTCCAAATGCTAAAAACCCTTGAATCTTCTGAATGTATCAGGTTTGACTTCATATTTGGTTGGATGATTAGGAGAAAATCTTCCAATACTTGCTTTGCAGAGTTAGGTTGCAATGACTTCAAAGTTTTACCACGGGTTGGTGTATCTACACGAACAATAATCACTGCAGGGTAAACATTGCCGGGGGACACATTTTCTAGGACAGGCAAGGTGAAATAATGTGAACCTGCAACTATCTTAGAGTGTAAGCATCAGGCTGTTCATTCACACCTCCCCCCATCGCTCCCTCTGCAACAGGGCTGGAACCACTCGCTTCGGGATTTATTGCTTTGATTATGTCAGTTTTCTAACCGCTGGAAAAGTGCTGACAGTTGAATTCCGAGTGCTTGAAATAAAGATACAGGCGTGGGGGGCAAAAGTCTAAAGTTTTGCTTTTAAAGTAACTACATTCAATCGATCCCTGTAACAAATACCTGCGGTCGCTGGTCCACCCAGTGTGACAGGAGCCAGAGGTGCAGGCACGGGGTGCTTTGTTGCAGCTGAGGGGTCACTTGTAGCGCTCTGAACTTTCTCAAGGAGACAGTAACGCATCTGTTCTCACGTTCTTCGTTGCCCCAAGGAGCTGTGGAGGCCAAGGTGTTTTTTCACCAGTTCTTGCGTTACAGGTGCCTAGGGCATCAAGCACGACACAGAAGCCAGTAGCGCTGGGCTCTGTCCAGGTGATAAGTGAAAAATGCTGCTTCTCCAAACGAGTTTATTATCATCTAAACGCCAAGGGGGAGGCGAAACAGTACGAGAGGATCTTGCTCCTCCGGCAGTGTGATGGGCTTCCAGCTCCCTGCACGGGGATGGAGAGGACATTTTACAACGCGGCAGAAGTGCCTGGGGCAGTTTTGGGTGTCTTACGAAATTCTGGCAGTGAAAGCAGCGTTAAGCGTGCCGCTGGATCCGCGGAACCAGCCCGGGGCAGCGGAAGAACCGGTGACGGCCCCGGCCCCACCTCGGCCTTCGCCCCACCCGCCCGTGGCGTCCGGCCCCTCCCGGCCGCTCAGGGAAACGAAAGCGAAAGGCAGCGAGGCCGGGAGGCGGCCATGGCGGGGCAGCGGCCGGGCGCCTTCCCGCTGCTGGTGCGGGGCGACTGGGGGGCCCCCGAGCCGCCGCCCGCCCTGAAGAAGAAGCTGCTCTGCTACTTCCAGAGCCAGAAGCGCTCGGGCGGCGGCGAGTGCGAGCTGCGTGCCGGGACCGGGACTGGGGCCGGGCATCTCCTCGTCTGCTTCGCCCATCCCGAGGGTGAGCGGCCGGGGCGGCGGGGAGGGGTGAGGGGCGAGGGGCTCCGGGACGGCGGGGACTGGAGACTGGGGACCGGGAACCGGGGGCCGGAGCGGCCGAGGGCTGCGCGGCTCCCCCCGTGGGGAGGGGCCGCTGTGTGGCTCCTCACAGGAACGAGCCTGTGGCAAGTTGTCACTCACGAGTCGTAACTTTCTGCCGGTTAAAATACCTATATATTGACTTAATTATTGCGTGTGATGTAATGTGTACTGCCTAGTATGTACTCTACAAGTCTATAGCGTGTAACGTGTCATATATATCCTATAACATGCAATGTAGAGTATATAATGTGTATTTGCTATATATACGCTTCAATTCGGTGCCTAGTGCTAGCCTCTAGATTGCATTTTGAATAACACTAGGCTATAAGTTAATAAATATATCCTACCGGGCCTGTATACATTTATATTAATTTTGAAGCACAGTAGTATTCGCTAGATTGCACTTGGAGTAATAAGGCTCGTGTTAATATAACTTAATACATATTATAACTACAGATATATATTAAAAAATAGTACGTGTTTAGCTTGCATGTATGTATATAAACTTGCAGCAAGGTGGAAAGCGTTTAGCTGCAGTTGTGTTAAATGCATATATATGCATGCATGCACACACATGTGCATAAACACACATATATAGACACTTTTTTGTTTTTTCCTTCCTTACCATGCTTCCCAGTTGCTGACTCACCCAGCTGGTAAGTTCAGGACATACAACCTCAAGCCGTTTTGGCACTGACTGGAAGAGGGTGTGCAAGGTGTGGGGCCGGTACTGGGGCCCCCAGCGCAGAGCTGCCCGCCAGACACCAGCCAGGAAATGTGTGGTGGAGCAGAACTTTGTGCTTCTGGTGGTTTTTTTTTGCAGAAATAATATCCGCTGCTGTTCTTCTGTTTTTTTTTTTTTTCAGGAGGAAAGGCTCATGCGTGCTGAGTTAGTGTTAAGAGTTTAAAGCCCTTTCATTTTGTGGGGCAATATGTGTGTCCTAATGTAATGGTGGAAAAGCAGTACGTAATTTAAAGTTGTCTTCCTTGTCAGATTGTCATTGGGTTTTTTTTGGTTTTATTTAGTGAAGCAACGAGTTCTTGAGAGACCGTCTCATGAGCTGTATTTGGGAGAAAAAGGAAAACTGAAGTTGATTGTCACAGAGCCTGAAACAGCACTAGCTGCTGAAGAGGAGGCATTCAGAGAAAAATCAGTTACCACAAAGGTGAATAAAAATTGTAATCCTAAGCAGAGCTTTGAAGTAGTGGTGAGGGTGTCAAATCAGTCACTGATATCTTGCTTTCTTTTTATTTTAGGCTCTGCATGCCACGAGCAACCTTGAAACAAAAGGTAAAATGTTATCCATCGCTCTGTGTGCTGATTCTCCATAAAACAAAAATGTTGGTGCTTTTCTCCACACACAGCTCCAGTTCTGCGGGGAGTTGTGCTGAAAGTTGTGCTGCTAGTTTGGCAGCCTGGCGCAGGTGATACAAGGAAAGATGTTTGGCCAGGGATGCTGTAGACTTGATCACCAAGGATGGAGTTCACCTTGCCGAACCTAGCCCACGTGCCTGGTTTTAGCTTCTAAAACAGCCTTTGTAATCAGAGGAGCATGTCCAGAGAGAGATTTAGTTCTCTTATCCTACATAACTGCTCTAAGATCAGATCTGCGTAGAAACTCCTAGATTGAAGGTCTTAGGCCCAGGCCTGGTGTCTCTGTGCTCCCTACAGTTCGGAGAGTCGTAAAAGCAACCGGTGCATCTCTCTGGTGCCTCAGTGACTTCGGTTACGTCCTCTTTCATCAATATTCTCACAAGCTTTGTGATTCAGAAAGCAATCTAGAAAACAGTGCTGCGCACCCAAATATACGCGCAGCTGTGAAGAGTAAATACCCATCCCCAAGAGAGACCAGTTAATCAGGAAGCTCTTCAGTAATTACCCTTCTATCTTTTCCTTTCTGTATGAAGTCTTGTTTGGTGCCATGTTGGGTGATTTTCCTCCTTCCAAAATTAGGTACTCAAAGTTGTCATCTACTGTTTTTTAGTTATGCTAGAGAGGACCCTGAAAATTTCCAGATGCTGCTCTTAAATCGCTTTGTTGGGTCAACCTAATGTTCAGTTTTGGCTTTTTTGTACCGGCTTCATTGGACATAGTGGAGCAGATGATTCTCTCGGCAATCTGAAAATTAGTAACTATCATCTGTAGAGCTTTTGCTTCTGCGGTTCTTTTGTTTTTCTCTTGGTGGGCTTATGCTGGTAGGCCTTCAAAGGCAGCTGTCTTCTGTAAATGTTATGGGTTTGGTATCAGTTGTTGTGCCTCGGGAGA
Organism: Chlamydotis macqueenii; assembly: GCF_036417535.1. Taxonomy (NCBI): domain Eukaryota; kingdom Metazoa; phylum Chordata; class Aves; order Otidiformes; family Otididae; genus Chlamydotis; species Chlamydotis macqueenii. The sequence goes on from NC_141561.1 coordinate 10,519,070, forward strand.
GCTTGTAAATGCAGCGAGCAGGCAGAGCCAGCCTGTTTGTGCTGCCACCTCCTCGAGCCTTCCCACCCTGCGTCTCTGTCTCTGTCCTTGGGGCTGCCACCCACGACTGGCCTGTTTGGCACTGCTCCAGGATGTAAGGATTTTCTGGGTGTTCTTGAGTAGAAGCAAGTAGAGACCTTACCCTCTGCCCCCCCATCCCCAGTCAGGTGTACAACTGCTCCACTGAGCTCCTCTGCCCTCAGTTGCACGTGTCCTCTGCCACGGCCAGAGATGGTGGCCCTGGAGGTTTATACAGAGGGTGGTGAGCACCAGGGTTTCATTCGATGTTCTTCTCCCCACTGTGGTGCAGGGGTGTGCTGGTTTACCAAACTGAGAGGGGCTTATGCCCCCTTTATGTGTTTGTTGGGGCAAGGAGTGGGGAGCTGCCTTTGCTTGCGAGTGTGGCCATCTGGAGCATCCTGGGGCACCCTATGGCCTCTGCCAGTCTCCTGCCACCCTGCAGTTGGACAGTTATGTTGCCACATACCTAGGTGACACTTTTAGTTTACTCAGGCATGCAGAGGAGCACGTTGTTCCCCTTTGGAGGTTCTCTCCTGCCTCCACCCTCATCCGTCTGCAAAGCTGGAGATGTGCCTTCCTCTGGCAGCTGCTCGATTTCTGAGGTACTCAGTAGGCACCCCTGTTATATTTTCTGACTGTAAAATTTTGTTGCATCCCTGCCAGCCTTCTGTGCACATAGGTCCTTTAGTGCTGCCATGCCGCACTGATGGCAGGGCACAGTGGTCATCAGGAGGCTTTGCACTGAGTCACGCAGAGCTACTGGTGGCCTATGGTGCCTGTGGATGTCCCGGGCTATGCTCAGGCTGGCTATGCCTGTGCCCGGGCTAAGAAACGGATGCAAGGGCTGCAGGGTCTCTTGCATCCCTTACCAATGCCTGAGCAGCTGGGGCCAGTTATCTCAATGGATTTTATTTTATTTATGTCTCTGACCCAGAGACATTCCAGTGACCTTGGACTTGTTTACTCATGGCTAATTTTGTGCCACGAAAAAAGCTGCCCGCAGCCCTGCAGAACATCGCATCTGGGCTGGTTTGGATCCCACAATGTCCTGGAGTACCTTGCAGTATTTGATCAGTTGGGTGATCTCTTTTCTTAGGAAAGGAAAGGAGAGAAAGGGTAAGCGAAATCCGCTTACTGCAGGAAATGTGTACCAATATGTCCTGCAGCTTATTTCTCTTTCTGTTAAAGTTGATGTAGAAGCCTTGCAGAAAGCAGAGAATTTTGGCCTGAACCGTGGACTCCAGAAGGAAGCTGTCTCAGTGGCCAACATCGCAGAAAAGTCTGCAGAGACGTCACCTTCAGTGGTGTTTGAAAACATACAAGGATGCAGTCTAAACTGCTTACGTATGCTGTTGGAGAACATCAGCGGCCTGGCAGTAGATGATGACTTCACTGTGGAAGGAATACCTGAAATAGATGTTGCTGTAGCTACCTTTATAAAAAGTATCGGTAAGACGGGATGAACACCATCATTCATTTCCATGTATATGTATGAATAATGGCTTTCAGAGCTTGATTCCTTTCCCGTTAGAGATTCAGATAGCTTTTAAAAAAGTACCTGGACTGTAGTCTCTCAAGAAAGATGTAAGTCTCATATACAGCTCCATGAAAATGCCTGTGATCCAAATGTTACACTGAAAAAATGAAATGGTGGCATCTTCATTAATTTAAGTTGGATAGTAATGTTTCATTGTCTCTGTCTTATTTTGGGTTAGATGGAGAAGAATTAGCAGCGGACTGAGTGTGGAGATGCGTTCTGCAAATTACTGAAGTATATAAAGTCTTCATTTGAGAAGACAGTGAAACAGTGAGAAGTGCTCAGTTTACACAAGAGATGAATAGGAGAGGAACAGAGACACAGGGGTAGTGAATAGCAGAGAATAACATGGCTGTGTGCATTTCCCCTTCTGTATTACAACATAGAGTTATTTGGCACCAAAGACAGTTTTGCTCCAGATAAAAGGAGAAGTAGACTCAGCTCATTTCTCTGCCAGAAGTGGTAGCCAGGGCTGATAATGACCCAGGAAAGCACGGTCAGTTTATACTGCTCTTCTGTTTACAGATACTGAAGAATTTGTGAAAAAATGTTCACAAAACAGGAGAGTTAAAGAATTCAAAGTGGCTGCCAGGCTTCTTGAATTGACCCACAGCATCAAGGCTGAAAACATACCGGCCGGCGTTTCCACAGACTACATCACCGTTTACTTTGAGAGCCCACGGAATGGAGGGGGGCCTGTCTCAGACGTCCAGCTCTTTCCTGAGGAGAACTCGGCCATCATTACTTTCTGTGATCACAAAGGTAATGCTGTCCTTCGTCTGACCAAAGTGTTCCCAAGCGAAGGACCTGAAAGAAAATGACTGCAGTCTGGGCGTTAGGAGGAGCCTGGCTTGCTGTCGCTAAAGCCAGCGTACACTGCCCTGTTCCTGGGAGATGCTCTGTATTTAGAAATACTGCTGCATGTCTAGGGTTTCAGAATCTCTCTGTTTTTTTTTTTTTTGTGTTACTAAAGGCTCATTTGAATACCTGCTTTGTGCATGGGTTGTTTCCACTGATGTTTCTTCCTCATTCACTGATGTTTCTTCCTTTTATCTGCAGTACAACATTAATTGTACTCACAGGTAGAGGAAGCAAGATCTGTCAATGACCTCAGCTTTCACAGTTAGCTTTCAGAAACTAATTAAGGTCAAATATTTTCATTATCAGGGATGAGTAGAGCTAAAGAACAGTCTTGTTACTGTGCCTTGTGTCGAATCACTGTCCTGTTTTTGTGCCAGCACAACCTCTGGTAAATATCTCTGCGTTAGGAGACTCCTGATGTAGTAAATTACTTTACTTTTAATTAAAGATATCTGCCAGGTGGTTGTTTTTCTTCTGACTCTGAGTTTGCTTTTGTACAGTAAGTTAATATGTAATTTGGATCATTGTAAAGTCCGTGCTAACATTATAACTCCTTTCCTTTGTCCATTCCAACTGAAATGGGGGATAAAAAAAAGGTAAAAATGCATTGGCACAAAGAATTTTCTTTTAAGTTGAGAGCGAGAAGGATTTCATAGTAGTACCTTGGTATGGCCCTGCTCTGTGGTGGGGTTTCATTAGGAAATGAGAGCAAGGGGTAGCTGTACAGATAAACACAGGCACAAACATATTTACTGAACTAGTTGGAGCCAAGCCTCTTATCTTGTCCCCTACAGAGTGATTTGGAAATCAGAAAGACATGAAAATAGCTCTTTCAAATGGAAAAAAAAAAAAAAGTTATTTTATTCCATGTAATAGTTCTAAGAACAGAGCGATTTGCTTTGTTTGAAGTTAATGACATGTGTGTGTTTGTATGTATGTGCGCTTTTAGATCTAACCACTGTCTTGGAAAAGCAGCATTTACTGGAACAGACACTGATTTCTGTGCATCCGTATTACCACTCCCTGGGAACAGCTCTCTATGGAGAAGAAAGACCAACTATCAAGCTGCCAGACCCCGTTGGGGTACCACTAGATCCGTACGTCTGGCAGTTTTTACAAAGGCAGGCTAAACTGATCCAAGACATAAACCAGGAAATGGCAGTTTGCCATTGTGAGCTAAAATGGCCACAGAAAGACTGTGCACACCCAGAAGTTCTGTTGTGCCCATCGTCGTCTCTCTCCGAGCGGAAAAAGCCAATGATGAAGTTGATCAAGGCATGGAAGCAAGATGCTTCTACTGAATTCTCACGTATCATGTCACGTTACATAGCTATAAAATGTAAAGTAAATTCAGTGGATTGGGAAGACGTGAAAACCAGATTGGTGAAAGATGTTGCTTTGATCATAACTGATATTTCTGAGGAGATGGTGGTGATAGCAGGCAACAGAGCAGCAGTGGACAATGCGGAGAAAGAAGTGAGGGAATGCATGGAAAAGGCCATGAAGCAAAGTGAAAGGGAAAAACAAAGCATAGAAATTTCTGTGTCAGTGGTCCCAGGGAAATATGCTGTTCTGCACAACGCTGGGCTCGAAGAGGATATTTGCAAAGAACATCCGTGCTTAAAGATCTTTTATGATGAAACAAAAAAAACTATTCAGTTGTGTGGATTACCTGCTGAAGTATATAAAATCAAAGCTAACTTACTGGAAAAGATATTGAACATGCCGTGTACGTCAGTTACCATTGATCCTCATGTTTTCTTCTATCTACAGCGTGTAGATCATAAAATGATGTCAGAGACATTATTCACTAGGAAGAAAATCAATGCTTTTTATGAGCTTGAGGATGATACTGTGTTGCTATTTGGAGATGGTCCCAAAGATCTTTTAGAAGCAGAAAAGGAAATAAAGACAGGCTTAGAATGTAAGTGCATCAAAGTGGTGGATGGTGAGGTCATTAAAAAGGAGCAGTGGAGGAGTCTTCTTGCCTCCTTGCATAAGAAACACAATTCTTCCCAGGAAACTGTAATCATTGATGAACCTATTGGAAGAGAAAATAAAGTAATTATTGCTGGGTTTTCTAAGGCTGTAACAGAAGTTTTTCAGAAACTTGATGATTTTATAGATAGAAACACACAAGTGGAAAAAGTAATCCCGGCTAAGTCAGTTGTGGTAGTACAGTTTGTAGAGAAGGAAAAATCCAGTGTTTATCTTGAATTGAGGAAGAAAGGTGTAACAGTACATTTTGACACCAAGACACTGTGTATATCCCTGAGTGGACCAAAAGCAGAAGTGCCGGCAGCAGTCACCACGTTTGAAAAAATTCTCTCATCCCTTTACTCAAAAAATGTGACAATTGATAAACCAGGAGCCAGACAGTTTTTCATTGAGAGGAAAGATTCATATGTTGTTGAGGCAAAGCATAAGTTCGGCTGTTTGATTAGGCTAGAAGAAGAAGAACAACAACAACAGAAGGGTGAAAAAGTTGATGATAAAGAGAAAAGAAAGCTCTACCACAAGAAAATGCTGCCAAATGGAGTTGTAGTAGCAGTGTATAAAAGTAACTTGTGTAATTACCCTATTGATGTTGTGGTCAATGCATCTAATGAAGACTTAAAGCACATTGGGGGCCTTGCTGAGGCACTGTTAAGAGCGGCTGGTCCAGCGCTGCAACAGGAGTGTGATGCGCTGGTGCGGAAGAATGGGAGATTGCAGGCCGGGTGCGCGGTTATCACGGGCCCCGGGAAACTTCCCTGCAAGAACGTCATTCATGCTGTTGGGCCCAGGTGGAGTAAGGAGGAAGCAGAAAAGTGTGTGTTCCTGTTAGGAAAGACAGTGAAGAAAAGTCTACAGCTAGCTGAAACATACAATCATCGTTCTATAGCTCTGCCTGCTATAAGTGGAGGGATTTTTGGCTTCCCACTGCAGATTTGTGCAAACTCAATTGTATCCTCCATCAAGAAGACCTTGGAAGAATCCATGGGGGACAGCAGCTTGAAGGAGATTCACCTTGTGGATGATTCAGAAGAAGCAGTTCAGGTTCTGAGTGAGATGGTAAAAGAAGTATTTTCAAGTAAATCATCCCCCTCAATACGCTTGGAAAACCGTAAACCGAGAGAAAGCCGCAGGGAGAAGAGAAAAGAGAATCTGCAGATGGCTAGAGGTAATCCGGACATGATTACAACAAATGATGGACTGCGTATCCTAGTGAAGGTGAAAAATGTTCAGGAGGCCACGGTAGGTCTTTAATTTTTCAATCCCTTTCTAACTTGATGTGAAGATCTTCTTTACATTTAAATGGAAAAGGAATGACCGTAGGTTATATTGTTTTGCAAGGCAATTACTATGTAAGGAAACAACGGTTACGTGCTACTTAAACAAGGATGCAAGCTTGCAAAACTGATGTATTTCAGGTTGGGGCCTGTCTCTCTGCAGCTGTTTCTAGTGGGCAGCTTTGAATTTCGGAATGTTTCATTTTCTAGGTTTTATTTGTTCTCCAGATCTAAGGTCAACATGTAAAACAGTTTGCTTTTTTTTTCTAAAAGGGAAATATTTTAATACTTTCTAAAAGTATTTATATGATCTGTAGCTATCTAGGTTGGATATTACGGGAAGTCAGCACTTCTCTGTGCTGCTGTTGAGTCATGCTAACAGGGGGGATGTTGCTTATTTTTTTAAGTTCCCTTCTTTTGGATGGGTTAAAGACACAGTCTGTGAAGAAGTTACTGGGCTGTAGAAAAGCGACCCCAAAGAAGAGTGCATGCTTAGATTGTTTTGCCAAGGTCTACACCTGAGGCTACTTCATTTTTTTTTTTTCCTCTGGGTTTTTTTTTCTTCTTTTTGCTAACAAAGTGTTTAACTACTACTTGTGTAGACCATCAAGACTCAATTTACACCTCTGACGTAGTTTTTCCTTTATGTTTTGTTCTTCAGCAATGCAAATAAATCTTGATAAATCTCTCTTTTTCAACAGCCCCTGATTTTGATACTTTGGGAGTTTAGAATCTCCCTAAATTATTATTGTCGTCTTATTGTTTCACTATTAGTTGCTTCAGTTGTCGGCTTGGTGCCTATGAAAGACTATTCCAATAAAAGAGCAATGCTAGATGTAGAAAACCCTCAGTATGACACACATTTAAATACTTTCTAATTAAAACGTCACCAGTAGAAAAAAGGCAAAGCAAATACCAGACTTCAGGGCTTTGCCTGTTTTACTTCATGAAAGCACAACGACTTTCCTTCACCTGGTTTTGGTGCGTGAGGCGCTGCTTTTCTGATAAGGTGTAGACAATCCCACTTCAGTGAGAAGGAGGGAAGGGACATTAAACTTTTCTGCGTTATGTGTACCTTATACAATATGCATATTTTTGCATCTTGTGATGATTCTAGAGAAGAAGGAGCAATACTGCAGCAGTCCTTCACAAGGAAATGTAGGACATGCTGGCTCTGGGAAGAGGGGATGAGGCAGACTGCCGAGGTTGGGTTTATTTCACCTGCCCGGACATTGGCGTCTGCTTGGGGACGAAGTGAGTCACAGCCATACCTCCACTGAGGGCTGGACAGCGATGGATGGAGGGATGACCTGCTCACACGTAGATACCCGCAGTGTTGGTACTCACAGTGGGCCTGAAGCTGCCTACCGTGGTTTCCTACAAGTCCAGGAATATTCGGTATGCAGAAGCTGTGCTGAAAACCAGATTATTTCTCTGTTGGTGTCTTGTTTCTCGTGTTGTGTGTTGCTTTGGTAGTGCTGTTAGTCTCGATGCATATTTTTACTTGAAGTCTGGCTCTAGATATTGTCATTGTAATTTTGTTGCAGACGGATGTTATTGTCAACAGTGTTGGCACAGATCTGAAGTTTGGTGTGGGGCCTCTTTGCAAAGCCTTGATGGAAAAGGCTGGACCCATGCTCCATGTAGAGTTTGAAGAAGAAAAACAAAGACAGGTTGTTGGTCAAGGGAGCGTGCTTTGCACCAGTGGATGTGCTCTGACCTGCAAGTTTGTGCTTCATACCATACTTCCCATGTGGGATGGAGGAAAAGGACAGAACCTGAAGGTACATTTTAATTACTTTTTTAAAATTATTTTGAAAACAGATTTATTTGGGGTCTTATCCTGAAGTTTCAGGATTTAAAATAGTTAATTTAGATGACTCAATTTACTTCTGTTGGAGCGACCTTAAAGATGCCTTGATGTACTGAGATCTTTTCCTTATGCCAGCGTAGTCTCTATGGAACTAATCATAAATGATTTTCCCTTTAAAAAAAAAATCTTTGCTGTGTTTTACAGATCCTAGAAGGTGTAATCGATTCCTGCTTGAAGAAAACTGAAGAACTTGGACTGAAATCGATCACTTTCCCAGCAATTGGAACTGGAGGATTTGCATTTCCTAAATCCATTGTTTCTAAGTTAATGTTTGATGTGGTATTCAAGTTCAGGCATAGTCACGCTCAGTCTCTCCAGGAAGTTCATTTTGTCTTGAATTCAAAAGATATAGATAACATTCAGGTAGTTCTTCTCAGGACAAAGCTGTCTCTGTTACATGCTGTTCTAATTACACCTTAACAATATATTTTAATTATATTGCTTTCTTAAGGGAATAGTTTGGCACTTTCTTACTGCTGTGGGCCAGTGACAGTGGGATGTCTCTCCAGTGTCTCATTCAGTGTCTCTGAGATATAAACTCTCAGCAAGCACAAGCTGCAGACAACATTGGCCTTGCTGCTGGCACTATAAATACCTGTAGGTGCTCACTCGTCTTTTGGCAGAGGAGTTCTGGCAGCACAAAGGCAGTATTTGTTATCACACTGTCCACGCTGAGGCTTCCATTGTTGTTAATGATGCCTAAGCACAACTGTAAAATGTGTCAGGTGGCTCAGCAAGAGCTACATGACTGTTAATATTAATTAGAGAAATATTTGGTATATAAGCTCTGAAATACTATCTTTGGTACTTTTTTTTTCCTCTTCTTAGGCTTTTACCAGTGAACTGCAACGTAGGGTAGCTGAAAGTTGCGGTGCTGCAGCACCACAGTCAAGTAAGTTGTGTAGGGGCAGGAGGTGGGACATGGGAGCATGTAAATACTATGAACTGGTTTTATACGTATCAGGGAAGAGTCAAAATACCACCAAGATACAGAGCATTTTTTTTTTCCTCCTAATGGACTGGTGTTCTTAAACTTCATTTGTGAAAATCTTAAAAAGGAATTTCTTTTGTTGAGGGCATGCTCATCTCTTAGTGAAGCCAGTCTTATCACATGGAAGAGGATATCCTGGTAGGAGAACCATTAGTTTGTCCTGCTGAAATGGTATAAGAACTTGCTTTGCCAAACAAGCCATAAATACCATGTATTTCTGTACCTTTGATCTCCTGTATAGAGATATACAGGATGGATAATTTCCTTTCCATTTATTAATTTACAGTGGTGTGACAGTAGCAAAAACATGAGTGAACTGTATCAACATCAGAGGCTTATTCAAAAGAATATGTAGCTCTGTCTTCTCAGTTGCTCTGAGTATCAGTGAGGTGAAATTAAGCGAGCAGATAAAATATGAGATAGGTTTAGACTAGAAGTAAGGAACAGTTACTTTTACTTTTTTTAAGAGTTACAGTTACATGTGGGAGGGTAAAGATGAAGTAACTTGCAAAAGTAGTGTGATGTGATCTCCATTACTGGCAATGCTTAAGCTGGATACTCCATTTCTTGTAAGAGTTAATCCAGGAAACTGTTAGAGAGCTGGTCAGATCAGATAACCTCAAGAGTCCCCTTTATATATAATTTATATTGTGTGAATTTACAGGAATAGAAACGGTTTCACTTTCACTGTACTTAAACAGGAAGAATATGGCACCTTCCTGCTTTCAGAAATGGAGTGAAGAGAAAGGCGGGGACTCCCTAGGTCCATCAAACTGATCTAGAGCATATTCCTCAAAAGGCTAAGTTGAAATTTCCATCAGTGGAAGATTATAATACCTCAGACTAGAGGAGAAGTGTTTTAAGGTGTTTTTCTTTCCCTTGCAGGTTTCATTAGGCCTGTTTCAACTGAAGGATTGGGAGTTCATGAGATGCAGATTGGTGCCATTACGCTCCAAGTAATGAGTGGAGATATTACCAAGGAGGATACAGAAGTTATTGTAAACATATCAAATTCAACATTCGATGCCACATCAGGTATTGTGTTGAATTTGTAGCTCTTTAGTGATAAAATTGTGCTAGTTTTTAGACAGGGGGAGGGGAAAGAATTGTCCATGTGTGAAACTCTTATGAAGTATTTTTCAGATGAGAGAGAGTTGTGATCGGTCAGGAAACAGATCTTAAACAGGTTTTTGACATATCCTGAATATGTCATTTTGTTTCCAAACTGCTCAAACAGAAGGCATTTGACCAGATTTTTCTTGTTTAAAAACAAAAATGCTTAAATAAAAGGGAATTTTTAGATCAAATATAGTTGTGCAAAACTGCTTTTGTCCTAATATGTCCCAGTATAAGCCAAAGCCCTGGTTAAGTAAATTGACTTGCAAGGAGCAGAGGATTCTTTGGTGACATTGTGACTTGTGAGCATGAAGGACATCAAATGGTATTCAAAGCAATCGGAGATCGGTGAGGGGCAAACTGTTGGCTGGTGGAATGATGAAATAGGAGTTATTCTTGTCGATTTCTAATCAATAATGAAGGCAATGTTCTCCTTGCAGCCAGTACAGTATGTCATGGAGGGCACTTAGGGGAACTGGCAAGGTTTTGCACTTTGTGAGATCTTGCCCTGTGAGAATTTTGGGTGTTTATAGAGTACACAAGTTGGGTGTAGAGTCTGGAGTAGAAATAGCTAAATTGACTTTAATGAATGCATATGCTTTTCTTGTATAATTTAAGGGGTCTTCAGAGCAATTATGGATGCTGCTGGCTCCCAGGTAGAAGAAGAATGTGCTCAATATGGTATGTGAAAGCATACTATTTTGTTTGATTAATTTTTTTTTTTTTGTCCTTCCTGAAAACTTAAATTTGTTTTATAATTCTCTACTGTGATGGTATAATTATTGTATCTAAAAAAAAATAGCTTTCACTTCTAAGAATTCTGAAAAGTCCTGTTGTTGTTGTGACACCTGCTTTAAGAATTTTCCTTTTCACAACTGAACAAGAGATGGCCATAGTTTTCTGATGCTAATAAGTCCTTGGAAATTAATCTAATTTAGGTTCTTTACCCCTGAAATTACTTATGCATGTTCCTGACTTAAGAACAGAAACAGTTGCATTGACTTGAGCACAATTTTAAAGCTCACGTATTGTCAGCTACAGGAGAGCTGAAGTTTTGAAACTGAGCAAAGTGGTGTGGAAGACTGTCTTTTGGTTTAAGCACATGCAGGGCTGGCTTTTAAAAGCTAATAGCAAATCTGGGCTTATATTCATAAATACATAATTATTTTTTAATTGAAATAATGTAACTCTACTTATCACCCTGACGATGAATTTGTCTGTAGTCTGCATTCTGCCAGACCAGTAGAGCAGTAAAATCCCAGCTCACTGTGGTTTACCCCTACGAGCACAGGAAGGAACATGTTCTGGTTGCATAAATAAAATATTCCTGCTCTGAGTCCAGAAGTTATCCAGAAAACTCCTTCTTGAAAGTTGTTTTTTCCAGTCTTTGGCTCTGCAGGCTGTCCCCATTTCTCAGCCTGATCAGTCGTTACCTCTGTGACCAGTGAGGTGGTATGCAACTCTGGTTCACCAGTCCATTCATCCTCACAATGTGACTCCACGTTGAGGTGTTTGTAATCAAACATGAGGGCTCTGAAAAAAATACAAACGTCTTTTTAATGAGTTGATCATTATCTTAATGATATTATTTTAACCATTCAGCTCTGCTGGAGAATAAGAGTTTAAGCTTTCAAGGAATAGGTGGCCTAAGAAAGGATTTCTCATAGAAATGAATTGTGCATGTTCTGTTGGCATGCTTGTAAATAAAAGTGAGCTGTATTTAAACTCAACATGAATTCTTAAGTTGTACTAAATAAGAAACTACTTTGTAGCAGAGATCTTGGGAAATGAGAAAACACACAGTTACTTGAATTCCTTTCTCAAAGAAACTCTGCAATCAAAGTATTTACAGAGAAAACTGGAATCAACTAAAACTTGGATAATACAGCTCACAGTGGATTTCTTTCCACTTTTCCCACTTCTCTTCTAACATCAATGTAACCAGCTCTCTTATCGGAAGAGATAGCCACTTTGAAAATGTTATGTCTCCTTCTTTATCTTCTCTCTTCCAGCTGGGCTGTATGAAAGTGGCTTTGTTACTACAGACAGTGGAAACCTGTTGTGCAGTAAAATAATCCACTTGATTCATGATAACAACGTGAAGAAGCAGGTCTCCAAAGTGCTTAACGAGTGTGAACTAAAGATGTACAAATCTGTCGCCTTCCCAGCAATTGGAACAGGTTTGCATTTTCTTAGGAAAGCAATGAGGGCTGCGATGGGGGATAGTTCAGAAACTGGGACGAAGTTAATACCTCTGGTAAGAATAACAGTATACTTGTACAAGAAGCTCCGTAAATTGATTTGTGAAAGTTCATTGTGGTAAGTCCAAACACTACCTGCACACTTCAAAAATGCTCCTTTTTTTTTTTTGGAAGTATAAATATTACAGTCAATATTGATTGAGCAAGACCACCCAAAGAAAAAGTATTGCTCCATAAAACACATTTTGCCCCAAACCAGACTGAATATCTCAGCTGGCCACCCTGCACCTCTCTCCAGACTTCCCATAGACCTTACTTTGGAATTTCAGCCCCACGGAAGGGCTGGGGTTGGGGTTTGTACACAAAGAAAGCTAGAGTTGTCCTGACACCACAGCCTTGCCTGGCTGACTATGGAAATTGTGGGCTGGGTACAGAATACCTGCAGTTTACACCTTTTATAGGTCTTGTTTCAGCCTCCCTGTTCCAGCAGAGGGCTAGAGCTAAGCTAGCTTAGTTGGCTTAAGCTTGTGATTAGTTCAGGGAGCGGCGCTTGAGGAAAGCAAGGTATCCTTCTCAGACCAAGCCTCCCCTTGACTGGAAAGAGAAGTTGCGAGGTAGTCCTTGCTCAGCATGGCAGGTTAGGGTAGGAGCTGGTGCGTAGATCAGTGTTTGGACTCCACAGTGATAGTTCTGGCAGATCCTCCAGACTACCAACGTCATCTGTGTGCTGGTGTCACGATGGCTGTCCAAGGGATGCTGTGGCTGAAACTGGCAGGAGTCCCACCAATGTTTCAGGATAAGCGTTAGGTTGCACTTCAGGCTCCTTGTAGGGGAATGAGAGCAGTTGTTTTGAGCTTGGTGTTGTTGTTTGTATGTTGAAATACACTGCAGGCTTGTGCCAAAATCCTCTGCTGATTGTCATTTGGTTTTACTTTGGTACCTGGTTTAAAGATGGAGATAGTTAGTGATGTGTGGGTTTAAAAATACCGGGGGAATGCAAAGGCTGAAGTGCTTGCTGGAGCCTCAGAGTAAACGGGGTGGAAACCCAGAAAGGCTTTCCGGGTCTGTGGAGGATTTCAACTCTTGGAGCTCACAGGCTTAGGTGGAAAGCTGAGGTTAAACTTGGGGCCTTGGCCAGAAAGCATAATGGGGGAGGAGAGAGGGACACCAGTCTGTATGAGCTGGGGACACGGTCTCTGTTTTCTGGATGCTGCCTTGATGTAAGTACTGTTAACTGATACGTGCCTTTTATTTTCCTTTAGGTCAGGCAGGACAGAGTCCAGCAAAGGTAGCTGATGACATGCTGGATGCTATAGTGGAATTTGCAAGCAAGAGATCGGTACAGCATTTGAAAAAAGTTAAAATAATAATCTTCCAGACAAACATGCTCAGAGACTTTTACGAAAGCATGAAGAAAAGAGAACATTCAAATGTATCCACAACAGATTCATTGTTCTCTATGTTTAAATGTAAGTAGGTGGGTTTTCCGTGTGCATGGGCGCATAAAACTAAAGATCTTTCATTTAAAACTAACAATTAACATGTATTTCTTCACAGCATTGTTTTGGGGCAAAAAACAATCCACTGAGAATAAAAAGCCTATGGTTTTGGAGAAGAAAGTTGATTTAGCCACATTTCAAATTTGTGGAGAAAGCCAAGAAAATGTGGATGCAACTGAGTCCTGGATAAATAATTTAATTTTAAAGGAACAGTTTGAAAACAGTATTTCAGATGAGCTAATTGAACATTTTGATGAGAAGCAAATTGACGCTTTGGAAGATCTCCAGAGAAGAAAGCACGTTACCATTGAGCTTGAAGATAAACTTTCCCCCCCTCGCATTACAATTTCTGGTATTAGCAGGGATGTTTGTTTTGTTTATGTGGAAGTTCAAAAAATGATCAAAAAGATTAAGGATACTGAAGAAGAACGATCCAAGGCAGAACTTGCTTATAACTTAGTAGAATGGAGGTATCCAGGAAGCAATGATAACTTCGTTGCTTTTGATAAACTGACAAATATGCAGCTGGAGGATGCCAAAATAGCTAAAAAAAAACATCTTACTGTCAAAATTAACAGGAAGAACTACAAAGTGGACCTGAATACTCTACAGGCTACTGATGAACAAGGAAAAACTATACAAATTCAACGTGTGCCAAAAAATGAAGGTAAATTGCAGCTTTGTTATAAAACCTCCTTTAATAGCGATTATTGAATTATAACTCTGATAAATGCAAATTCAGATATTCCAAAGTAGTAAGCTATTTCATAGCTTTTCCCTTCCCCCCCCTCCCCTCCCCCCCACCAGACATCCCATAGCCAGCAGTTCTAGTTTCATAATCAGTGGCAGGTATGACTGAAAGCGGAACATCTGTTTTTTAAATACAAATATTGTCCATACGTATGTGACTAGCGAGCGTGGATTTCATGCTGAAGTCTGACAAAGGAGGTGGTGTATGAAGAATGTGTAAAATTCTGTGGTTTTCAAACTTATTTTAGTTAGATATTGGTATGGGAATAATTAGACTGGAGAAAATGTAAAGTCTTAACGGTACATTACAGAGCCAGTGATGTACTGAAGAGAGAGAGTATTCTTGGAATAAAGTATTGCCTAAGGTACTGTCCTCTCAGCCCTCTCTATGCAGTCAGTTTGTAAGCCGTGCCTGCAAAACTGAGCTAGGCACCTGTGATAAAAATGCAATCTCTGTTTTGCAGATAAGAAGTCAATAGAACTCCCTCCGCAGTGGAAAGACATGCAAGGGGAACGGGTCAGACTGGTGAATCTCGATCCATTTCATCTGGAATACGTGGAAGTTCAGAACAAATTTAAGAAAACCTGTCCCAACTGTGTCATAGAGAAGGTGAAATCCTATGTGGGGGGAGGGGGGAATGAATTTTTGGGATGAAAACATTAATATACTCTCCAAATATTTGTTTGTAAGGTGTCCACAAACTAATACACCTTTCATATGTCAGTCTCCCCAGCACTGTACAGAATGGATATAAATCAAATGAAATGTCTTCAGATTTGCCCTGCCATTTCTGCCTTCTAGTAATGCAAAACCAGTGACCATCAGTTTTACTCCGTGTTGAACTAATTTGTTACTCACTGGTTAAGATGGTATTTCCAATTAGGAAATTCTATATTGAAGTGGAAGCATGAGCAAACGCATTCAGAACACAAAGAAAAATACTAAGTCCTTGCAAACTGGTCAAAAACCTTTTCTACTATTTTACTACTTCTTCCCTGTTGGTGCAAGAGCCTTTCAGGCTAGACTGTTGGTTTTAACCCAAGTGTCAAGATTTGATCCTGCTTACTGAAAAGTCTGCAACAAAGTGCACAGAGATTTAATTGCCAGGGAGAAGATGGAATTATTGAGAATCAGGAGGAGCAATAAATAGGAGAAAATAGAATGAAATTGAGAGTGAGAATGTGTTTGAAAAATTTTCTTCCATCATGAGGTTCAATGAGCATGGTCACTAAGACACCAATAGAACAAGATATTAATGTACAATAGGAAAAAAACCAGGTAATTACATGAAGTCTTTTTCCACTGAAAATGGAAAGCTGTTACAGCAATGCCTTTAGGATTATACTTTGATGCAGATACACTGTTTCCCCCTGAGCTACAGCCATGCTGCTGGCATAGAGAGACAGCAACAATTTATTTTTATATAGGAGTTTTATGAGTTGCTAAGCTACACAATAAAGGAAGTAATTTTGACTTCCAAGCTGAGATCTAGAAGAGAAAATTAAATTCAACTTAATGCTATCACTACAGTCTACCATTTAGTGATAAAATAATCAGCAAAGATGATTGGGATGTACAGGAGGCACCTTACATCACTGCCCCTAGCAGTGACACAGCAGCCTATTTCTAAAAATGACAATGCACAGCTATCGTGATTGCCTGTGTACCTGGTTTACTAGGCAAGACAAATGCATGCCAAAAATAACCA
Source organism: Chlamydotis macqueenii (assembly GCF_036417535.1). Taxonomy (NCBI): domain Eukaryota; kingdom Metazoa; phylum Chordata; class Aves; order Otidiformes; family Otididae; genus Chlamydotis; species Chlamydotis macqueenii. The sequence continues at coordinate 10,534,939 of NC_141561.1, forward strand.
AGCTTGAAGACCTCTTGTAAGCTACTTTGGTTTCTGTTTCTTTTAGGAGGCTTATGTATTCAGTTCCCCAACTCAAACCGCACACTAACAGGGCATAGTGAAACTTGCTGTTATTCTTTCCGTTTGGTTTGGTTTTAATGCTTCCCTGCCGTGATAAATATCGGTCCCTGCTGGTATAAATATAGTTGTGTTTTGTAACTTTGCAGATTGAAAGAATACAAAATCCCTTCCTCTGGCAGACGTACCAAATAAAAAAAATATCTCTCTGTACAAAGAACAAAAATCAAAATAATGAGAAGTTGCTATTTCATGGGACAGCTGCATCCTCATTGAGCACAATCAACCACAATGGATTTAATCGTGGGTTTGCTGGAAAGAATGGTGAGTCATTATGCAAAGCAGTTAATTTCCTAGTCATGTATGAGGTGCTAGGCAATGTCCATGTTGTAGTGCTGTCAGCACAACATGAAGACTGAATGAAGCTGGAGAACAAAATAATAAACACCTCAAGAGCATAACCTATAGGGACAGAGGAATTAACCTGTTCAGTTAATGCCTTTTTCATGAATGCCACCATCTAGAGGGTATCAGAAAAAGCTCACCTACTCTGAAATCAAGCCTGGGCAGCTTTTGAGAAAAGTTTTGTATGATCTGCCTACAGAAAGGAACAAGGACTGTTGTTCCATGTCCGCAGCTGTGATACCAACCACTAGCTGCTGGTGTCTCTCTCTTCTTAGCCTAAGGCAGGTAGCAAGGTAGAGGTGCAGGTACTTCTCCTGTTGCCTCCAGAGATAAGGACGGCACAAGCAATCAGAAGATCCCACTCCCCTACCATTTTTATGCAAATTAAATCAGTTGAAAGTAATGAATTTATTCTTCCTCTTCAATAGTTGCTAGGGATAACTATTAAACATTTAGCAGAAGGACTTTCTGCATTAGTTCAAATATTGTTTTGTCCAGTTCCTCTAGTACAGTCGTGTTTATTATTTGGTAGCATTCAAAGATGAAGGACAGGATCCAAAGAAGTGGAACTTGGGCTGAACTGAGGTGTTAGTTGCTCTTAGAGGTCTTGCAACCTTACTTCAGAAGTCCTTACTTTCTATTCTTAATGTTTTTTTCCTTAAGATTTAATTGTACATGCCTAGGTCTGACTTGATCTTGAGAGAACCAGACAGCTTAACGCAGGTCTAGTTGATGCTTCAGCGTGGTCTGGATCCAAAAGTAGACATTTCTCTAACTGGATCCTCGAGAGGTACTTAAGCTGATATTTTCTTGAGAAAATGAAGCCCAACATACACAAAATATATCAAGCTGTGCACAGATAGAAATGGCAGACACCATTTTGTTTTAAAACACGACCAGAGGAGATGTAGTTTTGCTTTCCTGCTCTTTGGTAGTGCCAGGAGGTTGGATTTACTCAGGAAGCAAGAGCCCTTGATCCCTATGCCCTCTGTGTATTGACATCCACCTCTCCATCTGAGCCACAATTTACGACAGGAAAGGCACGCTTCCCTGCTGTCCGGCTGGGTAGCCATGCAAAAATATCCAACAATCAGACCAGCCAGATAGGAAGGACCTGTCTGGCCTGAACAGCTTTCTACCACTGTTAGAAAAAATAAGTCTTTCTCAGACAAAGAAGTGTGATTCCTCACACTTCAGAGGAGAAGTTAAACTAGAAAACTGTAACTACAATTACATGGTCATTTTAAGTTGAAAAGGCTCTGAAGATCTGCAGTTTGGTGGATTGCGGGCCAAACAGAGAGAGGAACTCCTTTCACCACTCAGTCAAAACCTGAGTGTAACTGATCTGATATCTAATGGGATTCATATTTGATTCTGATACAAAAGATTATTACTAGAATTTGCTGTTTAAACACCAACCAAATTTATAACTTCTGCAGACTAAAAATAAGGGGAGCTTTAGAGATTCTTACAGGAATAAGAACACTAACTATACTTGAAAACGTTGTCTTTCCAAACAGCTGCAGCCATTGGAAATGGAACCTACTTTGCTGTTGATGCAAGTTATTCTGCTCAGGATACATATTCCAGACCAGATATGAATGGTAAACGTTACATGTACTTGGTTCGAGTCCTCACTGGGCAGTACTGTACTGGGAGCAGAGGGCTAGTCACTCCTCCACCAAAGAACCCAGCAGATCCTACTGACCTGTATGACAGCGTGGTTGATAATGTGAATAATCCAACAATGTTTGTCATATTTAACGACATTCAGGCATATCCTGAATACCTTATTACTTTCAGAAGATAGAATATTCTTAATAGTCTGGAAAATTTTAGTGCCTTCTACATGTGGGAATTAACAGGGCAATTTTTGATTCTTGTTTACATCTAGGTTTCTTAACCGAAGTGGTTACTTTATCTATCCATGTGTTTAAATGTGTCTTCAAATTATCAGCACAATGAGGCCGGGACAAGCAACTACTTTAGAACATGGTATTTCAATATTTGCATTTCAAGTTCAGTTATACAGAGGGGCTCTGAGCAACCTGATCTGGTTGGAAATGTCCCTGCTCCGTGCAGGAGGCTTGGACCAGATGGCCTTTAAAGGTCCCTTCCAACCCAAACTGTTCTGTGATTCTATGTAGGCAAGAACTGTGAGAACAGCCCTGACCTCTTCCTATGCAAAGCGGAGGGGATGGGGTAAGAGAGGGAGCTGCTCTGCCTTACTTATGGCCTGAAGTGAGAGGTGTAGGGTATGTCAGTAGAACTATGCATGTTCCTATTCCAAATATTCACCGTAAAGCGCCAGGTGGCTGGCTGCCTGTGAGGATTTATTTAAAATACTCTGTGTTTTAAACCTCTCTTGCCAGCAGAGTTTTCAGTCATTCTCAAGTATCCACTCTCTTTTGTTGGTGCTAAGAGCCCCAAAGGAAAAAAAAAAATCCAATACTGAACATACACTTTGCATTCATTGTTTCACCCTCCTTATGCTGTTTGGCATACTTTGTTATTCCCTCGCCATAAATTCCTGCATTAATACCCGTTTCTTCTAGGCATTTTCTATAGTCCCCCGCATTACATACATACAACTTCCACGTAGAAAGTAATTGCTTCTGGAAATTTCAAGACAGTAAAGAGGGACTCTTTATTTCTTCTGCTCAGTACCAAAACACTAACCCTTCTGTAGAATTACCAATTTGCAGGGAGTGCTGTACAGGGGCATGCTCAGTTTGGAAATTTTTAAAGTTCTGTAAAGCAAGTAAATAATGACATTTGTACATCTTTGGAAGCTGTACACTTAATTACAGTGATAATCTTAACTGCCAATCAAAAACCATATACATGTCATATTAATAAAAGTAGTTTGAAACAGGTACGTTGCATTACTGAGTCGTTGTTTACTTAAAGGTACATACTTCAAGCAGAAGTGTCGCTTTACATTTGACTATTTTTATGTTACAGTGATGCTATAAAATTGTTTCCTGTATTGCTTGTGTGACACATTTGTGCATACGGACTCCAGGTGAAATTGTTCTGCTGTAGCCCAAAGGAGACGTGTGCTGCAAATAGCTGTCTGGATGTCTTAAAACTCTGCTCTGCTGTTCTGATTGCCTGCAAAGGGGAAGAGTGCTTATGGTGTCTGTAGATGGCAGAAGCCAGTATAAAATTTCTGCTTTTCACAGCAGATGCAACACTTCAGATGAATGTCTGGTGTAAAGTCCCGTTCAAAGCAAAATGGAGTCTAACCCACTCTTGTTTTAATAGATTTTGCTCCCTGTGAAAAGGGAGGATGCTTTTCTCCCTTCTCTGTTTTTTTTGGGGGCGCTTTTCTATATTGCAGAAACACTGCAGCAGCCAGAGCGACTTGGGCAGCCGGTTTAACTGAGGGCACCAGGCGTCTCCGCCGACTTTTCCCTCTGCGGTCACCGAGCTGCCCGGTGAGCTGGGACCTGCCACTTTCTGCCTCTGTGGCCCTCGTCGTAGTTGAATGCCTTGGAAAGCAGCAGGAGATGCAGGAAGAAGTGCTACAAAAACACAGACAATTTTAATTCCCGGTGGTGGTGGTAATTTCTTTACCAGTTTCTGTAATTACTGAGGATGCTCTGTCATATAGCATTTGTGGACTGAGAAGCTGGGAAAAGGCTGTGTTGCGTATGAAAAATGAAATCCCAGTGCTGGGAGGAGCTGGCCGCAGGAGGGCCTTGGCTTCCAGGCAATGGGGTTCCAGAGCCAGGGCCTGGAGCAAACTCCTGAAGGCGCAGGGCTCCCGGGGAGAGGACGACGGGCCTTGCTGAGCCGGGGCCCTGGCACCTCAGCCCGAAACCACTGCACTGAACCGGCTCGCTGGGCACTGCATCGCCCCGCGTTGCTCTGCACAGTGCTGCGCTGCATTCCATTGCCCTGCACTGCACTGCACTGCACTGCACTGCACTGCACTGCACGGGGCTTCAGCGCCCGGCACCACACCGCACCGCATAGCGCTGCGCGGCCTTCTCCCCCCGTCACCTTCACCTCACCTCCTCGCCGCCATCGCCCCGCCCCCGGGGGCCTCACCCCTCCGTGAGCCGCGCCCAATCAGGAGCGCAAGTCGCCTCCGCCCCTCCCTACTCCGTGCTCCCCCTTCGCCTATTGGCGGAGAGCGCTAGCGACGGCGCGGCTTCCATGGCGACGCGGCGGAAGGGCAGTCGAAGATGGCCGCCGAGCTGGGCGGCGGGCGGCCCTGCCCTTACCGGTTGCTGCTCGCCGCTTTTACCCCCGCGCTTCTCCTCCTCGTTCTTCTTCTGCTGCTGCTAAGCTGCGGCCGCGCCGCCGCCTCCCCCACTTCTCCCTGTCACCACCGTGTGCCCAGCGTCGAGGAGGTGGGGTCGCCGTCGGGGCTTCTCAGAGGGCAGTGGGGGGCGAGGGGTCTCCCGTTATGGGGGGAGCACCAGTCTGTCCCCTCACGGCTGCCCCGGGCCGCGCTGGGCGGGGTGCGGGGCGGTTTCTGGCAGCCCGGCGCGGCAGTGCGTGAGGAGGAGGGCGGGAAGCGGCTTGGCTTCGAAACAGACGGAAAGAGGCTCTCGCAGGCCAGGAGGAGCGAGGGGCCTGGGGGCACTCGGGGGTGTTGGCTGTCCAGGTGAGCTGCCTAATCCAGCGGCGTGTTCCTCTCCCTGCCAGGTTGTCTATCAAGTTCCTCTGAAGGAAAATCATGTCTCGAAGAGGAATGTGGATCAACAGCTAAGAATCAAGATTATATATGACAGAAGTGTTGAGGAGTGAGTATCCTGTTGTGATGACTTTTTTTTTTCCTCTGTATCTGAGAATGGAAACCCATTAACTAAAGCCTACTTGTTTTATTTATAGTTTGCTGCCTGAGAAAAGACACCTTATAAAGGTATGTTGTATTTGCTTCTCTCCTTTGTTTGTACATATTTCATTATGTGGATGAAGTTAAGGCTTTAATTAAAGGCTTTGAATACCAGCAAATTCATATCCTCTAGTCAGGGAAACCAAGGCTTTGTGTACACATTATGCCTCCATTCCAAATACTTCCCATGTTCTGACGAATGTTGTTTGACAGGTGCTTGCTATGTCCCAATGTGCAGGGATTTCAGTAAGTGATAGGTATATAGTTTGGTTGGTTTGGTTTTTTTTTTTGGCATCATTAGGAGTATTTTAAATATCTTTCCTGGCTTCTTTTGAGAAACCGTGCAAGTAAGGAGTAAAAAGTAGTGCAGCAGTCAGACTTGAGCATTACAGAGAGACAGGAGCTCCTGCGAAATTTGTGATGGACAGTTCCCAGTGACCAGTAAATTCAGGGCTGAAATAAATACAACCTCTTTGAAGATGTATATTCAAATCAATAATGGCTTCCTTCTCATTTTATCATTCTGATAACAAAATATGGGAATACTGGAACAAAGAATTTCCTCTATATATTGATAACAATTGAACATTTTGGGAAGTCTGGATTTCCACTATTCTAGTATACCACAACATTTGGGAAGTTTCGTGTAACTTGGTAGTTCATGCTTGTAAGATGAGTTATGTCCGCACTGCTACTGATTGACTTTTATTTTTGTTCTGTTCAGAACAAGCTTTTTCCACAAGCTATATCTTATTTGGAGAAGACATTTCAAGTGCGCAAATCCATGGGTACTATATTACTAAGCAGGTATGTAAAAGTTTGTTGAAAATCACTTGCTATATTTGATATTTAACATTGTGTTGTATTGCCTTTAAAATAAGAATAGAACAAGGTTGTAAGAAATGCCCTCCTGAAGCAGACTAGTGACCCATCTGACCCAGTGGTGGTAGCAGATGCTGTTTAAGGAGACCACACAGATCTGTCAGCCTTCCATAGTCAACATCTACATTTGTTACGTTAGAGATTTTAAAGGGTATACATGCTGCCTGTTTCCTTTTACGTGTGTGCCCGTTTATGAACCTGTTCCTTGTCTCTCTTTGAATCTATGGCTGTTCCATTGACAACTGTGAGCATTGTGTCTTCCACAGCAGGGTCAATAACATTCCTCACCATGGAAGTTACATTAAATATCTGTATTACAGTGGTGTTGGGTGCTGTAAGACTATTCTACAGTTTCTTTTTAATAATAAACCAGTGCTGACTGTCTTTTATGTTTGATTGAAGGCAGTGTCAGACAAACCAATATTTAAGGAGGAAAGATGACCCTCACAGGTATTGCCGAGGAGCCTGTGCAAGCCATACAAGATGTGGGCCAATTATAGTTCCTGAGAAACACCTCCAAGTAAGTGAAGCCATCCAAGTGCTTCTTAACCTTTGAAATATTATTGTTTGTGGAAATTAATAAAAATGTTAATATCAATACCTGTGCATAAGTGTCCTGTTTGTGGGAGATCACAAAGTTTGAGTGACAGAACAGAACAACTTGAGTTAGTGGGATTTTCTTTAGTTTATTCTATTGAACCCAAAGTCAAGTAGAACTGGACTGTTTACTGTTCTCTAAGCCTGTGTCGTAGTGAACTGTACAGAAAGGATGAGATTCAAAGCGTGTTAAACTGCTACTAGTCACTTGTTCACTTGGTCAATGAGTGAACAAGGTCTTTTTTTTCAAGACCTTACTTGAAGAGGTTTTCCACTGAACCGGGAGCTTGGTGCAGGAAATGCTTTTAACTTGTTTCCTTGCATGATATTTTGATTCAGCTACTGTATGTGATCAGTATAGTTTTTTTTCTTTTTCTTAGCTTGAAGTTTCAGCTACAGTATTAAAAATGTACCACATTACATGGGAAATGCAATTGCAATGTATATTATTTCTATAAGCCCAACATTTTTTTTAATTTGTAGGAAATAAAGGGTGCTAATTTTGGGATATCTATCTTGGCAGGCTTTTTTTTTTTTTTTTTTTTTTTTTTTCCTCCCCAAAAGGAGCTACCTTCCTTGTGTCTAATAAATCAAAAGAGCTAGTAATTTGAAAGTTAGTTCCTTGGCTCTGGTTTTCTTTACTGTCTTCATAGGGAGTTTTCTCATCTACTGCTGTCTTACAATGGGATTTATTCTTGGCGTCATGCTAATTGCATTTTGTGATGCAAAATATCTGTGTGGCTAATGTATTTTAATTGTTTAATTTGCACATTGTGAAAGCAATGCAGGATGTGCAATGAGAGTGAATGGCACTGCAAACCCACTGGCTTACCTGACCAAGAAGGAGTTCGAGATGCTGACTTTGTACTTTACGTTAGTGCTCTCACTACTGAAAGGTGTGGCCATGAAAATATCATTGCATACGCAGCCTACTGCCAACTGGAAGCTGAAATGGACAGGTAAGTATTCCCTCTGTTGCAAATTCTTTTTTTTAACTAAGCTAACAAGCTTTTTGATTGTTTAGATGTGGAGTTTAATTATTTGCCTGTGTTGTATAATACAACAAAGCAGAAGTCATTATTGAAATAAACAAGCGCTATATTCATAGAATTATAGAATAGTTGGGGTTGCAAGGGACCATCTAGTCCAACCCCCTTGCAAGGAGCAGGGACATCTCCAACCAGATCAGGTTGCTCAGAGCCCCGTCCAACCTGGCCTTGAATGTTTCCAGGGATGGGGCATCCACCACCTCTCTGGGCAACCTGGGCCAGTGTTCCACCACCCTCAGTGTAAAAATGTTTTTCCTTATATCAAGTCTCCTAGTTTAAAACCATTACCCCTCATGCTATCACAACAGGGGCTACCGAAGAGTTTCTTCTCATCTTTCCTGTAGACCCCCTTTAGGTACTTGAAGACCGCTATCAGGTCTCCCCAGAGCCTTTTCTTCTCCAGTCTGAACAGCCCCAACTCTGTCAGCTATAGGAGTGGTGCTCCAGCCCTCTGATCATTTTTGTGGCCTCCTCTGGACGCTCTCCAACAGGTCCAGATCCTTCTGATGTTGTCCAGAGCTGGATGCAGTACTCCAGGTGGGATCTCACCAGAGCAGAGGGGCAGAATCCCTTCCCTCGACCTGCTGGCCACACTTTTGATGCAGCCCAGGATGCGGTTGGCTTTCTGGGCTGCAAGTGCACATTGCTGGTTCTCATTGAGCTTCTCGTCTGCGGGCATTCCCAAGTCCTTCTCCTCAGGGCTGCTCTCAGTCCATTCTCCAACCAGCCTGTGTTTGTACTTGGGATCGCCCCAACCCAGATGCAGAACCTTGCATTTCGCCTTGTTGAACTTGGTGAGGTTCACATGGGCCCACCTCTCCAGCCTGTCAAGGTCCCTCTGGATGGCTTCCCCTCCTTCCTCATGTAAAACCACAAAACCATCAAATAGTGCTTAACTTGCAAAGCTGAAACATTTAAGTCAAAGCTAATCCTCCACTGTTATTGCCTAAACTTTATCTCAAGATCCTGTTTCTGTTGAAATGAATGTCATAGTTTCACAAATTTAAAGGAGAATGCAAACAAGCCCTACGTGTGGCTTTTGTTTCTAGTTCGGTTGTAGTCGTTGTGACAGACGCTTTGTATCTCTATCGTGTCTTACCTAAAATTCAGATCTCTTACACTGTTACACTAACACCTGTGCAGAATACTGAATATAGGGATTGATCCCATCCCTCTCCATTTCTACAGTAAACTAGTCGCTGTATTGTTAACAGACTATTTATAAATGATCGGGGAAGTTGTTTGGAAGAACTTATTTTTACATTAGTCTCTGTTTTCTTTTAAATCTTCTGCCTCTTCAAGTGACTATGATTTGAATTTGCTAGTATTTTACTAAAAAACAATGTAACTTTAAAACTGTCTTCCAGGCCAATAGCAGGATATGCTAACTTGTGTCCAAATATGATTTCAACGCAAGCTCAGGAATTTGTTGGCATGTTGTCTACAGTGAAACATGAGATCATCCATGCACTGGTAAGGGTTGGTATTATAAAATGTGTTTCCCTGAAATTTGTGCCTGCTTCCTCACATACCTCCAGCTTGTTGCAAGAGAAGGGTGTTTGGTGGAGGAAAGCTCTTACTTTACCTCGTTCAATTTGAGTGATAATTGCCTTGAGGTGCGGTACTTCGGTGTATCTGCGGTGGGTGTGATAACTCTTTCATGGCATTTGACTTTGTATATGAATATCTTACTAAAGGTTTCTGGGTGCTTTGTTCTTAACTTGAAGGGTTTCTCTGCTGGACTCTTTGCATTTTACCGTGACAATGATGGAAAACCTTTGACAACAAGATATGCAGATGGACTCCCTCCTTTTAATGAAAGGTATTTATTTTTTAGACGTCTTGGTACTCCCATTGAAGGATGTATTCTTGCAGTCAGCCTGTTGAAAATCCAACTTGATTCCTTTATTGAAATGCATTGCTTTTGTTATGTTCAAACATTGGTGTGTTGTTTTTTGTTTTTTTTTTTTTTAAGTCTTTCTTTACATTGGCATTGAGCACTTGTGTCATCCACATCTATGCATATATTACAAACTAAGGCAGGATTTCATTAATCAAGAAGCTTGAGGTTAAGCAATAAAATTACCTATGCCTAAATTTTGATGCTTTCTGAACACCTTATTAAAATGAGACTTCTGTTTTCTTCGTCTGTCTAATGTCAGTGCAGTTCATTTTTATTTAAGATATATATCATTCAAGGTTTATAGCTATGCAGAACTGACAAAGTGTTTACTGTATGATTTTTCTGACTTGTTATTGAATTAAAAATTTGCGGGTTTTTTTTTCCCTCTCTCCATCTAGTTGATATGGTAGAAATGTTCTTCCAGGTGTTTTTTTTTGGTTTTTGGTTGTTTTTTTTTTTGTATATGGAAGGGTAGAGAACTCTTGGTCTTGTTCAGCTTCCTTTTTATAACAGGAATTCTTAGGATTTTTAATTTCTTACACTTTTGTTAACTGTAGAAAATACGTCTTGAGTCTACAGACATCTTTTTAATAATCTTACTTTGTCTTATTAAATCAGAGTTGTATAGATAAGGAATGCATATCTTATGGAGGAGAAATGTTGCATATTAAATCTAAACTTCAGGAAGCATGAGGAAGTATAGAGATTATTCATTATTCTCTTTCTTACAGAGAGAAATCTTTGCACAGTAGTGTGTATTAGTGGGAAAGATTTCTAACCAAAATGTTCTTCTTACAGTCTAGGTTTGTATCAGTGGAGCAATAAAGTTGTTCATAAAGCAGTGAGATTATGGGACGTACGTGGTGGCAAAATGCTGCGTCATGCTGTTTATCTTCTGATAACACCTCGTGTAGTTGTAAGTGTGCATTAACTTAAACTTTTACAGTTTGTATGCCAAGGTTACCATCACATTCTTGAGTCATAAATATTTCTTATTCTTTAAGAAGTAATAACCTAACATTGAATTCCTTTGTCTTGAAAGCATGGCCCAAAGACTATGCAATTGAGAAGGTGTAATTAGTTGAGAATGTGTATCCAAAGTAAGGTGGAAGATGGTTGACAGACTGTATAAAATAAATAAATTGACATAGTAAGAGACCATGAAGGGATTGGGAAGTAAATTATAAAAGGTTAAGCAAAACTGATACTGAATAGATTCCTTAATCCTACTCTTAAGATGTTTTCCTGCAGACTTAAGACACCTAGTACTCCCATTGGTATTGGAAATAAGTTACAGTGTTAATCATATTTGGCCACAAATAATCTTTTTGTTTGTTTTAAATCTAACACTATATAGAGTAAACTTAGTTTACCTACCCCTGTTTTGAAAAGTGGCCGTGCTGGTTAAACTGTTCAGAGCATTAAAGGTGCTCCTGGTAGTGCCGCACTGGCATGGGCTGGGCTCTGGACCATAAGACCACAGCATTTTTGTGATGCCTCTTAAGATTTTTCAGATGTTTTGCAGAAAACTTCCCCATGCAAAACTAGTTAACAGTAACAGCTTTTGATAGAAAAGTGGTTTTTCTCCGAAACATTTGACAGAAGCAGGATTGTAGTGTTCCTACATTGTTTGAGTTTTTTGGTTTTTGGTTTTTTTTTGTTTGTTGTTTTTTTTTTTTTTTTCATATGGTCTTTAGTGTGTGTATGCTATTCTTAGCTAATTCTGTTGCTGTTTTATTCTTGTAAACTTCCATGCTTTATTTCCAGGAGATAAGTAGACAGATTGTTAGGCTTTGTGTCGGGGTACTTGTTGGCTTAGTCAGCCTCTGAGTAGGAGAAGTGTTTTGCATTCAGAGGAAAACAAGATGGTAGAAACAGGAATGCTGACATACTTTTAAAAGATAATTCTAGAAGATTAGGACTACATGTGAGAATCTGTCTCAGTATTTTGAGAGTTTTGTTGAATGTTTTATTTTTAGGAAGAAGCTCGAAAACATTTTGATTGTCCAATTCTAGAGGGAATGGAGCTTGAAAATCAAGGTGGCATGGGTACTGAGCTCAATCACTGGGAGAAGAGATTGTTGGAGGTTGGTCCTGAGATTAGGAATGGGGAGAGGTGTGGGAACGTCTGCTCCCTCGCCTTTATGTTTAAGTTTATAGTGGTACCTACTAGAGCCTTGAAAATGCAGCTGTATCAAACCTCACTGAAATATATCACAAACAATATTAAAGTACAAATACTTTAATGTTAATTTTCTAGATAAATCTATCCTTTTACTTTATTGCTAAGTCTCAGAGTATGAGTTTGAGATAAGCTGATTACTAAAAAAACTAAATATCTCTTACTTTTGTCTGCCATTTACCCTTTTGAGAAGGTATGCTCCCTTTTCAGGGGAAAGAGGGTATTCCTTTGAGTCAATTCAACTTTGTCACCCTCTGCCTCTTATACATCAAATATTTGATCACTCTGTCTATTCATTATCTTGAGTTTGTCTTTATTCACGTGGGGTTAGTTTTTGCCGTCTCTACTCCAGAACCTCATCTGATCAAGGAAACACTTATTTCCCTCCTGACATTTAAGCTTATTTTTATTTATAACTTCGTGTTGTGTGATATTTTTGGCAGACATTGGCCATGAATAACGTTTAGCTGGAATTTGGAATGAGGTTTCTGATTTCTATAATTCTGAAGCTTTGTAGGGTGGAGTACTTCTGGTTCCTTTTGTGAAAGAGATTGGGATTTGATTGTCAATAGTAAGAAGAGACTGGAAATAAAATACTTTTTCATAGGAAGTATTTCCTTACAATAATGATTTTCATTGGCTTGCTAATAGTAACTGGTAACTTTCAGAATGAAGCAATGACTGGATCCCATACACAGAATCGAGTCTTTTCCAGGATCACCTTGGCATTAATGGAAGATACAGGGTAAGAATTAATAAGAAGAGGTTTTTTTGTTGTTGTTGTTAATTTGTGTTTTGTTTTCACTGTGCTTGATTTCATTAGGAATTGATGCACTTGTGCTTATCCATCTGCAATACAGTAGATAATCCGCATTACATTAGACAAGGAGATACACCTACTATGTTAATTTTTCTTCATGTTTTTCAAAACTCATCCATTCTTAATCTAGCCTTAAAAACCCTTGCATTGCAATGCATAGTTCTGTTTGTAGTGTCTGTTTATTTTTTTCTTACTCTAAGTCCTCTCTCAGTCCCATGCAGTACATATTGATTATTTTTTCAGCTCGTGTAGATAGAAAACATACATGGAAGAAAATTTCATCTTTCTGTATGCATTGTTTCTCTGCAGATTAAGATTCATTGCTGTTGAACAAATAAGTAATAAAATGTTTTTTTTTAATTCATTAACTTTTTTAATTCGTTGACTTGAAAAAGAATGAAATTAGAATATATTTTGTTACAGGCAGGAAGAAGTACAGTTTCCTTCTTTCTTTATTTGAAGACCTTAAGGCATAGTATGGCATCTTTGAACTGCTGTCTTATTAATCAGAACGCTGATTTTTTAAGTAACTATATCCTTATTTCAAAATACCTTTACAGGTGGTATAAAGCAAATTACAGCATGGCAGAGAAATTAGATTGGGGACGCAATAAAGGCTGTGACTTTGTAATGAAGAGCTGTAAATTCTGGATCGACCAAAAGAGACAAAAGTAAGAATACAGTCTTTTTAAAAAATATAAAGGAAACCCTGATGCTTGTTTACATTTGTCCTTCAAATGCAACTCAGTAAAAAGAAATAGAAGTACATACAGAATAACAAGGAATGCTGTTCTAAGTACCTTCAGCATCCACCCAGGAAGGAGCAGACGCATCCCACCCAATAAATACAGAGCCGAACATCTTAGGGTGTAGAATGCATTTACGCTATGAGAGGGCTTTAGAGAGGAGGGGAGGGACTTAATCTAAAAGTGTTTGCTTTCTTATTTTGTCCCTTTTAACTGGAAATGCAACCAGTATCATTTTGCATTACTGGATTGTACTTAAAGCAACAGAAGATGATAGCCATCTTCAAAACAAAGCCTTCCTTGTTTGTTTGTTACAATACTCACACATTTCTAGGACACAGCTGGATAGTGGGCTTGTTTTTCTTGTATGTTTTTTTTCTTTGAAGTTTACAAAGCAATGTCATTAAAACTAAATAGGTGAGTACACTGTAACTTTGTTTGATGGCTTGATATTCTTTAAATTACAAAGGTCATAACCAGACAAATAACAATAATTAACTTCCAGAGAAGAAGTCGGTGCTTCTTTGTGTGATTGACTGAGTGTGGGGGAGAGTGGGAACAGACAGTCTTGACAGACTGCTTAGTGAAATTATGAAAAGCAGTTAAAGTGATCTAATGTGGAGGTTTGATTTTTTTTTTTTTTTTTTTTTTTTTAGGAGGCAATTAATCAGTCCATACTGCGACACTTTGAGGAGTAATCCTTTGCAGTTAACCTGCAGACAGGACCAAAGAGCAGTAGCAGTGTGCAACTTGCAGAAGTTTCCAAAGCAGTTACCTCAGGAATACCAGGTATAATGGATCTTACTTTACAAAATAACTAAGTATTTTTGTTCTTGTGCTTTGCAGCCAGGTTTGGTTGCATTTTATTTTTTTTCTTCTTCTGAACTAGTAGATAAGAATAGATGTTGTGGAAATTGTTTGCTTAGTTTATTATAAGGAGTCTGGAGGCTGAAAAAAAGCCTTGGGATCTTAATAAAACAATAAGGATGTCTCTTTGCCATCTAAGTGAATGGAAACGTTGCTCTGTAACTGATGGAAACATTGCTACATAACAGAAGTCCCCCAGAATGTTTTGTTTGTGATATTTCTTCACCCAGACTGCTGCCTTGTGTCATTGCATGCTAAGAAATTTGTTCTGTTCCATCCTGGAGAATGCTATGATTGCAAAGGAGGGGCAGGGGAAGGGGTGGTGAATGATACATGCAAACGTGAATCTCTCTGCATTATTTAGGTATTCTTAAATACTTCTGGCTCATGTGGTTCATATGTATTGTAAGTTGTTGTTAATAGCATTCCTGAGTAGTTGATGTTCTTACAGCTGTAGTGATTGGTTCTATTTAAAAACTGGTTGTACACTTGTCTTTGCACAAACTGCTTCACTACCTATTTTTTTTTTTGCAGTATTTTGACAATCTTAATGGAGTACCAGCAGAAGAATTGCCTTATTATGGTGGCTCAGTAGAAATTGCTGACTATTGTCCCTTTAGTCAAGAATTTAGTTGGCATTTAAATGGTGAATTTCAACGCAGCTCAGACTGTAGAATAACTGAAAACCAACCAGGTCAGTCTTCAGGACTTCGGTATGGTATTTAAGAGACTACATTTGTTAATCTGGAATGGACTTGCTGTATATTCAAACTAACTGGATGTGAAATTAGTTTTATGGTACTAGCTATGTAAAAGCTGTGTTGGGGTGAGAAGCACAGCACAACTGCCTTGTACACCTAGGAAGCAAACACTCACATCTAATACAAGAATTGCATAAGAACTGAACAGGAATTAACCCCCAATGGTGCAAATATAAGACAAAGAGTACAGGTGGGGGTTGATTGGTTGTTTTTTGAGTGAAAAAGAATTCCACTTTCTACCTTTGTAGATCTTTGTTCAAGGCAAGGAGCTTTGCGAATTACCAGAACATGGACTTGCCTCCTTAGGGTAGTGCATGAACTTTCAATATTGCGAAGCTCCAGACTGCTGTAGGATATTACCTGTCTGTGCAGTTGTCTCAAAAACAAACAAATAAACACTGTCTGCCCTCAAGCCAGCAAGCACAGCTGCCACTCACTGAGGGCAAACATATCCACATAGTGCTGATGGAAAGTGCTTGCCTTTTTTTTTATTTTTTAAATCTTGGATTTCTTCCCACCTTACATTCAAGACATCCCAAATAGATGATGATAAATGGTCTGAAAGATTCCAAAAGTAAACCTTGAACTGCGTGTGGAGACATTAACTAATTATAGCATATTAAGTTGATGTGGAGTTTCTGTTCCCCTAGGAAGTTGCAATTCATTATATTCTTTCTACCTTAGATCCTACCAAAAACTATGGTGCAGAGAAGTATGGGCCAAACTCTGTATGTCTTATTCAGAAATCTGCTTTTGTCATGGAACAGTGTAGGAGGAAACTCAGTTACCCCGACTGGGGTAGTGGATGTTATCAAGTAAGTATGTGTTGGGTTTTTACTTTATTTTTTTAAATAACACCAAAGGAAAATGTCAGGCATAAAATGTGGGCTGCCCGTTAGAACTGCTAGAACTTCGCACCTGGACACTTACGTGATCTTCTCTGCCTTAAATCACTAGATTATATGACATGCCTTGAACATAAATGTCTTCTGACTATAAGCCTGTAGTTCGGATCACGCATCAAGCTAAATGTGTGGCCGGTGGGAAGGCTGTGCGTTACTTCCAGGCTTGTTAGGAACTTCATCTGTATTATCCTTGTGACACTTTCTCCATAGTTAAGTAGGAATACTTATATTGGAATCTTCTGTTGAAACTTAATATTAATTAGTCGCTCTGATTTTTCAAAGGTGGAAAGCACTGTGCATGTCACTTATTTTTCATTATCCTCCTTCTCCTCAGGACTGTCTCTCTAAAGGTGTCACTTTCAATGACAGCACAATTCTTAAAAAGTAGTCATTAGCAGAAGCTGAATTTTACCTGTTCTCAGTTGATCTGCATAATTGCACGAGAAGAGTACAGTCAATACTTTAAAGCATTGTTTAGCCAAATAGTTGCTCTGAGTGCATTAATGTACTTGTGTTTGATCTATGCTGTAATACTGGCTGCTTACTGAATGTAGTATTTACTTATTGAAAGAACCTCCAACCCCCAAAACACATTTCTGATAAATCGTGATACAGACTTCACTTTTATTCTTTTATTTTAAGGTTTCTTGTTCTCCACGAGGGCTGCATGTTTGGGTCAAGGACACTACGTACTTATGCAGCCGCTCCGGTCAGGTATTAACTGTGAGCATTCAGATGAATGGCTGGATACATGTTGGGAATCTGATTTGCCCAGCCTGTTCAGACTTCTGTGACTCCTGTCCTCCAGAGCAGGATCCTCCAGCTTCTAACTTAACAAGAGCTACACCAGTCGGTAGGTTGCCTTATAATTTGCTGAAGTGAAACTTGATATTAAATGTCTGAAAACACTCAAGGTTTGTGTCAGCTCTGACTGTCAGGGGAAAAGGAAAGGAGAGCCTTGGCCTGGCTGTTCTAAGAGTACTCACTTGTTTAACTTCCCATTTACAATGTTAATGGTGTAATTCAGAACATGGAAGTTAGGTGCCAGTTTGCTTTTTGAGGGAGGAAAAAAGCTTAATTCACTGACTATCAAGTAATCTTTTGTCAAGAAAAGATCACTTTCTACAAAGCCAACTGATGAAAGAGAAGAGTCTTGACAATATTTCACACTAGTGGGTTATTTTTAAGCCTTTGACCAATTCTTTAATTGTTGAACGTGCTGTCTCTACTGCTGTTTTCAAGGAAAAAAATAAATCTGTTTAGGTAAACACGTGATTCTTTTCTCAAAGGGATGTTCTTGGGTTTGCTTGTACCATTTCAAATAGTTTTGTTTTTTCTCAGAGATGGCAACATTTCAGTAGTTGGTGGAATGATTCCTATAGATAAGATTTTAGCATGAGAAAGCTGTAACCTAGGAGATTCACAGCTCTGGCATCTATTTAAATTCATGCTTAGTGTTTCTCACACATATATGCATCTCAGTGTGTGGATGTATATAAAATGTTTACCTTCACGTCTTTGGCTTTCTTAAGCCTCATGGCTATGTTATTACCTACCTACGGATAAACTTCTTGATTCATGCACT
Source organism: Chlamydotis macqueenii (assembly GCF_036417535.1). NCBI lineage: Eukaryota > Metazoa > Chordata > Aves > Otidiformes > Otididae > Chlamydotis > Chlamydotis macqueenii. Next base: position 10,552,547 of record NC_141561.1, read on the forward strand.
GAGTTTTCCCCCCTCATTTTTTTTTTCTCTCTCTCTTCAGCTTGATGTTTTGTGGCTTGAGTTTTTATACAACTTGCAGCCAAAAAGTATTCGTAAAACAGTCTTTTAAGAATCTTTGGTTATGAAATGCTACTTCTCCCTCATTATGCCCTAGGAAACTTCTTGCACTTTTCTTGCAATACTGATAAATTTTTTTCATTTGTTCTCCTAATTGCTATTAGTTAAGGAATGTAGAAATTTATTTAATTGTAAAGGGAATAATACTGTTATTTGGTTGATTTGAATTTATAGCCTTGACAGCTAGAATAAATCAGTGCAGATCACTGCAAATATGTTTTTGTTCTTTGGTGTTTTTTAATGTTCTCTTTATTATTTTATCTTCTTTTTAAATATACAGTTTATAAGCTTTATGGTGTTTTGGTTTTTTTTTTTATTTTAGACTTATGTTCCTGCTCGTCTAGCCTGGTTGTAACCCTTTGGCTATTGATGGCTAACTTAATCCCCCTGCTAACAGGATTATTTCTTTGTGCATAAAGTTAAGCACTGGGCAAGAAGATGTTCCAAGATGATACACCATCACGTTGCACTCCTTATCGTGGAGCATGGAGTTTTTTCTCTGCAGGGAACTGTCTTCTGCTGGACCTCATCTCTTCTGGCAACTATCGGTGCAGACAGTACTCAGGGAGGTACTGACAAAAGCAGCCAGAGTTTGAGAGGAGGAAAATTTACCTTGTTGTCTCAATAAGTGCCAGTATTTTCCTCAGTTGCAACCTTTGATTTTTTTTGACGCAGTAACAAGATCCACTATGCCAATCGTGTTAGGCTACCTGGCAACTCACTCAAGATTTGAAACGAGAACTCTTCTGTAATAGATCTGAGGGTTGTTTTTTTGTTATGTCCTCTGTGTGACTGGTAGCAAAGCATCCTCAAACTGGAAATATACCTCAGTCAAAGCCATGTAAAAATCAGTTGTCATCACTGCTAATAACCCAGGCCTAAACAGATGAGGGAATTTTTTGTTTGTTTTGTCAATTCTTAATATTTATTGGGGGAAAAAATAGTTCAATGAGACAGACCAGTGGTTGGCAAGTGTCTCCACAACTGGATTCTGCAGCTTTGAGGCTTCTCAGAATTCATACTAGTTTGCGGTAAAGCAGTTAATTCTTGGGGCTTGCATAAACCTTCCTGTGTGCACAAAGTGGAATTTCAGACTAGTAACCAAGACAACTGTCTAGAAATCCTCTTCTCATTTAGCATATGCCAGTTCTGCTGTGAAATTTAGTACATCAAATGTTTGAATATTCTCAGAGTAATTTCCTAGGCAAATGCATTTCAGTACTGACACCCAATCTGTAAAATCGGGATAGGTTTTCTGATTATTTTTACTTTTGTTGGTTTGGTTCTTAAATAATGGCATTGTTATTTTTTAAATACTATGAACATAAATGCAGCTGTTCTCATTTTTTGTTGCAGGGCAAACCAGTAGCAATGGCAGCTATAATCTTACAGGACCATATTGACTTCTCTAGACCAAAAACTACATTGAATGTGTAAAGAAAAGTCTAATCTGTCTTTTTTTTCTTCTTTTTTTTCCCCTCTACTTTTTCTTTGACCTATAAATACTATGGATTATTTGAGTATTTGTAATATGTTAAAGAATCAGACATTTTGAACCACACGAGGGCACACTTTGGTACAAAATTAGTAACTTGACAGAATATATAAGAGGAAGGAAATGAGCAAAATCTGTCCAGCTAAGGACAGCTGCTCTATAGGACACTTGTTTTTATTTGTTTCTGACTCTATAATGTGTTACAAATAATCCTGTTTGGAGTGAAAGAAACTCTTATGTGGTCCAGTCCATTGTCTGTCCACTTAGGATAGTTTTCATTCTTGGAAAAGTGTTAAACTTGAGGGAGCAGATGTGCCCAGGGCACTAAAACATGCAAATATAGGGAGAAATATGATGTTACTCTGCTTCTTAAATGTGCTGTGATGTTAGAATTGTCAGTGGCTAGATGGCTTTCCAAAATGAAAGGTAGGAGGATGAAAGGGGTAGGGAGTAAAACTTCTTTAGCTATGATTAAACTTCTTTAATAATAGGACTTCCATTGTAATTGTAGGAAAATCTTTGTGCCTACTGGACTTGGGTTTTTTTATTTTTTATTTAAAGAAACTGTTACGACACTACTGAGGCGAGTAAGCTGCAACCTAAAACTGTCTGAAGGCATCACAGTTGAGAGAGTACCTTGCGCTGGGCTAGTTCCCCTTCTTAACTGCAGGTTAAGTTTGCTTTGAATTATACAAGGCCTAGGCTAGCCTTAAATAGGTGTTTCTGAGAAGCAATACAGATTAGGAATCAAATGCTTTAAATGTGTACAAGTTTGAATGAAGAAACACTCGGATTAATAAGTGAACACTGATTATTTTAATATATGCACAATCAACAGTCGGTGTAAATTGATTCCTTGAAAACATAAAGGTTTGAGAATACATCTTAGGTCCCAGAGGTTGATATTGTCTTTTTTGTCTGTTGTGCAATAATACAGTTTAAACGGTATCGGTCAACAACAATGCTTTTGATACTTGAAAAGAAATTATTGGTTATTTTTTCTTACTGTGAAATAATTGCACTGTCTGAACTTTCTGGTTAACTTTATACCCGTTAAACTTTTTTACTGGTGTTAATTTATTGTGCTCGGTATTTGATATGCTAGTCTCCTGTCTGTGAAGTGTGAAATTTGTCATATTTTATTGAATATTTTTATCTTCTACACAGTTGTTTATCATGAGGGCTTTCCTTCTTTTATTCTCTCTTCCTGAGAATTAACTGAAAGATGGCTTAAAAAGTCGATGCTTACCTACTTCTGAATTGTATGCGTTAATTAAAGAAAGAGGCTGTAGTGCATTGTACCTACAGGGAAAAAATCTGCCTGTCAGAGCTTTTTTGGTCAGATTCACCAGTACCTGCTGAGTAGCTGCATCAGTGAAGTAAAACGATTACTGCCTTAATAATCTGAGATTTCAGTCGTAATTTCTTTGACGTGCAGCCTTTCAACTGGCTGTGAACTGCAGAACTGGACGTGACTTTGGGGAGTCGGGGAGGGAAGATATTTTAGTGGGCAAAATCCAACATGTTATATCCTGTCAGTGCGTTAGCAGCTGTAGCCATGTTGGAACTGCCAAGGAATGTGTCGAGTTCAATTTAAAGTGAGAATGAATTGGTGTTCATCAAAAATCATATTTGAGTAAAACTGACTACCTCAGTTCTGTTTGTCTTTGAGTTAAGCTTCTAGCCTGCTGTGAACTTCCAGATCTCAAGATTAATTAAGTCAAAATATGTCTCAGGTTTTTAAGAGCAAAATAAATATGGTAGGAAGCATAAGCCATTTCTGAGCGTAGAACACAGCTAAAATCGTAGCTTAAGCCAATCAGTTATGTAGCCTTAAGTGTAGTTTCCCCAGTAAACCTCAGTATTGCTTTTAAATAAATACAAAGTTTGCAGGCAGCTACTTTAGATGCCCTGAACATATTGTGGCAAGCCTATCCTATTGCATCTCTTACCTGTGAAAACTTTGAAATACAGCCCAAATAAGCCTTTGTATTTTCACCTGAGTAGACAGGGCAGCAGGAGCCCTGGACGTAGTGCTAAACGAGTTAGCTTGTCTGTAGCAGAAACATTCTCAGTATATAATGTCCACAGTTTTAATATTTTAAAAACATTCCGTGTTTGCTTATGGAAGTAAGTTAGTCCTGCGGTCTGTTTTCAGCCCAGTAGTTCAAATCTATAACGTTGCAATCGGAAATCAAGGCAAGTCATGCTTCAGGAACACATTTTTCTAGTGTTTCAGACAATTACAAGGAGGGAGGATAGCTTTTGGCTGGAGTATGCAGCAAGTAAAATTACATTAAAAAGCAGGCAATTAATTCCTCTTGAAGTGAGCTGAGGTCTTGGGAGACTGTCAAGGCCTTGGATGTAGTTTAATTACCAAAAGACAATTTTGACCTCCATTAATTGACTGTTGGTCCAATGCAGCTCATTCTGTCTGCTGTGCAGTAGTAAATTAGGAAGACTAGTGTCACTTAAGAGCAGACATATCCAGAATCCCTTACAAGGGCCAGTTGTTTTTAAAAAATCTTCCTGTCCTGCAAATCTTTCTGCTTGAATATATTTCAGTAGAGAGGGAGGCGTGTGTCGTTTCTTCCCTGCATTTCCTACCAGTGACTTTCAGCCAGCTGAGCAGGTCAAGGTCTTTCCCCTGCAAGATTTACCAACCAGCTTTCACTTGGCTGCATGTGAATCACTCCTTAGGATTTGGGTCTATTTGTGTACTAAATAAGGTGATCTTACACTACCAGACTTTGAAAAGGCAGCATTTGCACTCTTGATGTGAAGCTTACCTTGGAGATAAAACAACTTGTTTTGAGAGAACTGGCTGACCTTGAACATGTGTTTTCTATTTTAGTAGAGAATGTAAATATAGAACAAACTATTTTGCATAGATTTTTGACTGGATCGAGATATAAGGGCTAACTTTTAATTTATGGAGTAAAAATGTCCTTATTTTACTGTATTAAAAAAAAAAAGTCATACAAAAGAAGAAAAAAATGTTCATCAATAAAATGTCTGTAGAAAACTGACTCTTCCTGTCCTTTTCTTTGAGAGCTGACAATTATTAACCGCGAGAATAAGCGCAATGAAGGACCACCATTACAACAGTCATTTATTTTGTGAGAATTTTGAAAAATGAAATTACATCAAGTCTGCATATTGATCACTTTATTAAACTGTTATTTAATACACTGTGAATGTAAAATGTTCTCTGATATTTTTAACTCGTAATGTGACATCAGAAGTTCAACCTGCCGGTGAAGTAGGGAGGTTCCTGAACTCTCTATCCCATCCTCATGTATTTGATATTTAAAAATTACGCAATATTTAAGTCTCTTTCCAGTTGGAATGGAAGATCATAATTCTCTGTTTTGTGTAAAGGACTTGGCCACGTGATTCCCATTTCAGTGGGAGGAATGTTGGCGTTGCCCTGCGGAGCCCCAGGCCGTTGGCTGTGACTGGACTCGGAGCTGGAGGAGGTGAGCCACCTTTGCTGCTGCTCAGCAGGGATCAGCAACGCTGCAGCCACTGTTTCTGGTACCTGAGCCAGCTTTGCTAGACTAGGATTTTTACAATATATTTGTAATTACAAGTAATACATTTTTATATACACATATATATATTACTCTGATAAATTGGAAAGACAGAACAACATTCCTCTAAAATGCAGAGTGGAGACATTCTATAATATAGCTTTTTTTTTTTTTCCCTAAGCAATATGTCAGTGAATACATAGAGATTAAAAAAAACCACTCGCCTTCCTCTCTGCTATTTTGGAAAATCAGATAAAGCAAAGCAAAAGTAGGTTATTCTTCCTTTTTGATTGCCTTTTCTCTAAATAGGAGACTTTCAAAAGGGTATTAAAGCTTATAAAATGTGCCACTGCTCATTTCCTAGATGGCTTTAACTCTGAAAAACATCAGGTATGTAAATTTACCCAAGTACATCTATAAGGTTTAAAAACTTTTATGTTTCTAAAATTAACGCCATTGGTAGTTAAATAAAAAAAAGCTGGTATCTGCACCAGTTTGTGTTTAAAAATCAGAAGCAGAGAGATCTCTCTTGCAGAATATAAGATCCATTGCTTAAGCTACAGCAGGATCAGGGCGTTAGTCCGCAGTCTGGAAAGATGTGGGGAGCTGCACTGGTGTCAGCCCAGTGGAGTTAAAATGCAGCCTGGTTACAAATGCAATTTTACAGGATTTCTGTGCGTCTGCAGCGGTCATTTTCATGCATGTATAAAAAGTCAAGTATCACAGAGGATTTTTGTCTGTTACTTGTTATGTCCTCAAAAGTTGCAAGCTGAGTCGTGCATATATCCTCCTTGTTAATCTCCAGTTCTTCCCCTCTCGGATAGTTCCAATCAATGACTAAGACTTGCTGAGAAATCTTCATACTAACATAAATATATGTGGTTATTGAAATTTCTTCTGTATTTCAGCAGAGTACAGTAAGTATAATGAAGGTCAGACGAGGATTCCTGATTTTAAAACAGACAAAAAAAGCCCCAAACCCCTGCTTTCTCCTCCCCCTCCACCCCTTAAACTGCTGAACATTCATGTGTGTCTGAGCACAGTGACAATATCTATTTTTTGAAAGAGGCTTACACTGGGAAATGAAATTAAGGAAGGACTAAATGTCACAAAATACAAAATGTTGTTTGTGTTTGAAAGGTATTATGGAAACGCAACATTTGCCCATACGACTGCATCTTTTTTACTATGTTTTTTCTGTTTGGATGACATCTTCAGTTTTTCTGCATCTTGTGCTCTTCTGTAAGTAATATTAATAGGCAAAATGTTGAGGCTCGTGTGAGATGGATTGATTGAACTCTTGTTAGGGAAATTATGAGGGGAACTGTTGGCAATCAACAAAGCAGTTGTAGGAAAATACCCTTATTACTAATTCAAATAAAATTGTACATTCCTTTCCTGTTCCTCGAGTATAGTGTTGAAATTAAAGGCAGAATTTTACCCCCAGAATGAGGATATCAAAATACATTCTCTGTTGCTTTTACAGAAAGTCTTGTCACACAAGTGTTGCTCTACTTTATTTGCTGTGGAGTGGACAGAAGTCCTGGAAAGATGAGAACATGACCAGGTGAGGAGAGAGGGTCTCTAAATGTGCTCTGGGTGGTTCTGCAGGCACGCGATGAAATCCTGGATCGACTGACCCTCATAGCAGATCTTGTAGATAGTTGTAAATAATGGAAACCTAAAAGAAGTGCATAGCAATGAAAATAGTTTTCAAAAATAAATAAAATGGAAAAAAAAATCTTTCTTTTTTTTTTAATGTTGCATTAAAAAAAAAGTGGAAACATTTTCTTTGTCTTTACAATATAATTTTAACTTGGAGGTACCTTTACTGGAAGACTAGAAATGACCAGTACAAAACCAAAGCAGTAGGAAAAAAGTAGGGCAATTATGAGGAGCTAGGGGCAATTTTGGGGGGTGACAGCAGAGAAGAGCTGTTTTGGAGCTAAAATTCCTATCCAATGTTTCCATTTACTGAAAATAATCTTGAATTGCATATCGCCTTTTTCCTCCTGTGTGCAAAATGCATGTATTATTTAAATTCATTACTGATATCTAGAAGACTAAAAAGAATGAAACTGTATAATGATTTTCTCTCCCTTGCTTAAAGGGTTCTTTTCCTTTTGCAAGCTGCCTTCGTCATTATGGGGTAAAAAATGAGTCCGCTGAATGACTGGGAGCTGAGTGTGTAACTAAGTGCAATTACAGGGATACTTATTAGATCAAGTTTTGATTTAAAGTTCATGTCCTGTCAAAATGAGCTTTTCTTTTCTGTCATTTTTGAAAGATAATGACACTTGACTCTTTCATATTTGTTAAAATTCTAATAGGATTTTTTTTAAGTATTCATTTAGCAGTATTTGACTTCTAAGTACTGCTAATGCATGAGAGGGAGTGGGACGGAGGGAAGTTTAGCTCTTCTGTTGTGTAAGCTGAGACAGAAACTTCAAATTGTAAATAGTCTTATATTACTGCAAAGAAGTAGTAGTACTTTTTATCTCAGCATTATTTGTCACACTAAAGCATTGATATCAGCACATACTGCCTATTCAATGCATATAATTTTTTTTTATTAGGAGTATCCTCCTGAGTTTTATCCTGAGATAACCCAGGTAACGTTCGCACTGAGAGCAATATTGCTGCCATCCGTAACGGTGATATACCGAGAACCAGAAACCCTTTGATCATATTTGCAAGCTGACTCTGTGTATGGCCTTCGCTCTTGTTGAGGGGGATGGGGATGTCTGGGTAGTTCCTTTGGATTATTGGGGTTTTTTGTTTCCTGTATGTCTGTGGCTTGGTTTTTCTAATGTTGTTTAGCCTTCATCCCATTCTACTGATCACAGCAATGAGGGGTCAGGCTAAGCTGAGCTCTAATGGTGGTCCAAGATATAGAAAGCAGTTGTTATTGAAACAAACAAGATAATTAAACACAAGTACTGTTAAGGAGGTTATGAATCACCCATTGTTTGTTCTTGATTTAGGTTTTTTTTTTGTTAAATAAAAGCACTTACTTATTAAGCATGTTTTTCTGTTTCAGAATCTTGTAGACTTCGGCTGAGGTCTGAGGACCTTGCAGCTTTTGTCCATTCAGCATCTCATTTTCCAGTTCCTCAATGGACTAGAAGAGAGGAGACTGATTACTTGGATCAGAGGGGATACTGCTGCAATACCAGCAGTTATCAAGAAGGTAAACACCTAATGCTGCCTTTGTAGAGCACAGAAGGATTTCTTCATGAGTTAGTGTAAAATATTTCAAAATCCTCCTTACTTTTCCCGTGCGAGCAAAGGCTTCTGCTACTTTTCTGTTGCGTCCTCCGTAGCAGGTAGTGATTAAGTCGGCAACGCCGCAGCTTTCCAGAAAAGTGGCTATTGATACCGGTCCCCTGCAGAACATCTTGGCAAAGGCTACCATTTCCATAAGGCCCAAACGTATAACTGCTGCCTTTGTGTTATCGCCAAAATCCAGTCCATCGCAGAACCCAGCTCCCACTGCTACGATGTTCTAAAAACAGTTTAGTGTGAAATAGAGAGGAGGAAAGGAAACAGTCAGGCAAGACGTGCAGTTCATCAGAGTGCACTGAGCTTGAAGAAAATCCCACAAATGTGTCTTCACCAGAACAAGGTTCAACTTCCAATAGCTGTGAGTTTATAAGGGAGGTGGACAGCTAGTTGCTGTTGAACAAAAGTAGCTGGACTTCTAGAAGGTTTTTATAAAGTATCCACTGTTATTTCCATGGGCAGAAATTAAAGCAGCTTGTTAAATATCGTAATACTGCAATCGCGTAGAGTGTATGCAATTAATGCCTTGTTGTCTGCTAGTTCTGAGTTAGGGCTCACTGACCTTTCTATTTTAACTATTTAAAATATCCCACAAGCAGTCTTGCCTTTCAAGGTTTTCTCTTTCTCTCTCTCATTTAAACAGGCCTGGGTTCTATGTACAGGGGCTGCAGTAGATCAGATTTTGGTTTTGCCTGTAAAAGCAGACAGTAGCATTGCCCTTTTCTACAGCTCTAACCAAATCTCTCGGGATTCTAGACATCTTTGCCATTGTCCTGTACACCTCCCTTCCCACCTCCCGATTCCCACCCCTAAATAAGTCCCTAAATAAGTGTAGTTCACTGTATATGGGTAACATGTCACCTAGTACTGCCTTTGAAGTGTTTGCTCCAGACATGCACATGCCCTAGTGCAGATTTTTTTTTTCTTTCCTAACCAGTAATCATCGCTCCTCTAAAGAAAGGTGAATTACTGAAGTACAAATGATTGAATATATAGCAAAGTACAAAGGATCACAGGCTGGAGTCACTTTCAGCACATTTAAAAGCAAACTCCGAATCTCCTTCGAGTGCCCCCTCACTGGAAACTTGGTGGTTTTGGTATCGTTTCTGATCCAGCCTGGCTGGATCGCTGAATGCTGCATAGATGTGCTGCCAACACAGAGCATCGCTTCTGATGCAAACTTTCTAGCAGGTTACTACTTGGACCATGGAAATAAGTTATTATTGGAAGCCACTATATGTAGTAAGAGTCTTTGTTCCATTTGCTTACAACATCCAGACAAGAAAATAGAGTGGACTAAATTCTGCCCTCAGAAGCAGAGGTGTCTCCAGTACAATAAAGATAAAAATACAACTATTTGGAAATGCTTTGCCAGCAGTTATATTTTTAAGTAAATTTTCTTTTTTACAGATTGGAAAACTGCCATGTGAACTATATGTCCACGGTCACTCAATCACACGGTGGCAGGACTCATATTGGACCCTGTAGCTTACAGAAGATTCAGGTGAGGGTAGAATTTGGCCCTAATAAAAACATTTTGGTTTGAAACCACTCACTTTTAAGGCTCCGCAAATCTCCACTGTATCAGAGTCAAGCACCACGGTAATCCTGAAATTGGGGGTCTGCATTAGTTCTTTAAAGATTTCCCCTTGTTTTTTGTTTTTGCACCCTGTGGGAAGGAAGGATGAAAGTTAGAGTGGTTTTGCAATGTTTCAGAGTGCACACAATTAACCGAAACGTGAAATGCAGTCCCAGGGACCACGCTAGGGTTTGTGTTGCTAAACAAGAGATCTGTGTGACAGCAGTTCCTGCTGCTGGAAGCTGGTGTCAAATGTATGCAAGTCTCAGGGCATCGACCAAGGGTCGCTTAGTAACACTTTAAAGAGCTCAAAAGTAGATTGTCCCTAATGCAGCTTTCTGTCTGGGAAAGCTTGTATAACCACAAACCTTGCAATGATAATATTTACAGATTGCTTTGTACAGCACAATGGTATAATTTCTGCTTTGAAAATGTAAACTGGTGTAATTGCTAAGTATTATTATGGGGCGCAAATGATTAATGCCCAATTAATTCCCAGTTACAGGCAGATCCACAGATGATGAAGTTGAATGTTGGCACTGCTGGAACATTTCTGTTACCAATTCTACGCGGATCATGTATCGTCATTACAGCGCTCGCCCTAGGCGTGGAGAGGAAGGGTAGAGAGCCCTCAGTGGTAAAGGGGCTGAGGTTTGCCTTTATCCACAGAGCCCCTGGCCAGCTGAGCAAACATTTTTGAATGGAGTTTCACTTAATTGTTAATTTTAGCTTGGTTTCCCTCAGAGAGAGTTCAGCAGTGAGTAACTAGCTAGTAAACTTTGGGTTTGCTTCTCGTTCTTCACAATAATTGATGTTGGGGGATACTCAGTCTCTTTGAGGTGGCTGTTGCTGCGCTACGTGGTTTTCCATGAAGACAAAAGCAAGGGGCAAAGCTCTTTGCACAGTCATCATCACCGCTTGGCTTCAGACTGGGCCAGCAGAAGTTAAATTCCCCCAAAGGAAATTAATATTGCTCAACTCTCCTAATTGTGTCTAGTCCTCTTTGTGCCTAGTTGCTCTGCCAGCAACAAATGCCCAGTAGATACGGTTTTCACTATTACTGTAACATTTGTAAGGCAAAGGAACACTATTGCAACAACAATTTTTTTTTTTTTTTAACTTTCCTTAGCTATAGAAGGATGCAACTTCAACTTTGACTGACTTTAAAAATCAATGGGTTTTTAAAACTACTGGATGAAGTTTCCAAATCAGGTCAGACCTATTTCTGGGAGGATCTGAGGCGATGTCTTGGCAAGCAGTCTGAATGAGAGGGAGGAACAGAATCTTACTGAGGTTTGTGTTTTGGTTTTTTAATTTTTTTTTTTTAAAAAAAAAAAAAAAAAGAAATTTTAAGATGGAGAAATACACCTTGGAGAATGTGAGCTTCTGATTACATTTCTCTTTGTAGACTGTGTAATGTATCAGCTGCCGATATGCAGCTCAACACTGAGTACAGACACAAAAGGTGGCACTTGCCAACTCCTACAGAAAAGGGATTAAGCTATTAAGTAATTTTTTAATGGATTAAATTAGCTCTCAGCACTGAAACCTGCTGTCAGTTTGGATCTGACCCCACCAGCACCAAACTCCCTGGCAGTAGCGCTGCCTCTCTGACTGAGCTCAGCAGGCACTGCAGCCCTCGGGACCCACCGCATCCCCTTGCTTCCTCCGCAGCTAGCGGCTCTAATTTGCTCTTTGCAATAGTTACCGATGGTGGTTTCACAGAACTTCTCATCAGCCACTTCTTTGGCTATGTTGGCCCCCATAAGCACACTGATTTCTATGTTCAGTTTCTCTCGAATGAGGTCAGATATGAGCTTCAGGCCGTCAGGACCCTCATCGATCCCCTGAATAAAAGAGGACAGTCAAAGCCAAGTTGTTAGAATAGGAAAATGACAGCAATAGAGCACTGGTAAAGCAGAAGGTGTCCTACTGCCTGCAGCTCTCTGGTTTTAATTGGAAGGATTTGGGTCTTATATTCACTAGCATTAGCCATTAATACAATTGCTCTGGGTTTGTACTTGATAACTGCAAGTTCAGGGAGAAGGTCGCGACAGTCAGGGTAACTCTGCAAGAGGCCTCACATGCAGTGCTGCTGTCCTGAGGCTTTCTTTGATGCTGTATTTTTCCTTTGTCTTAAATTCCTGTAGTACAGAACCAGACTTTTAAATTAAGCCTACAAGCAGTGGCTTTTTTTTTTTTTTTTGCAAGATCTCAGTATTAATCTGAGTGCTTCATTGGTTTTAAAGAGCATGCTGAACTGTCTTGGGGTGGGGAGTTTTAAGCTAAAGAAAGAAGTAAATTTGCAGGAACTGCCTTCCTCTCCCACTCTCCTCCCCTCTGTGAACTGCTGCTTGTGAGATAGTTTCTATGGGGGGGGCGGGGGAAAAAGGGGTGAGGGGGGAAGAGCTGATATTGCAGTCTGAAACTTGAATTACACTTCTTTCATTACAATATAAAATTGGATATTTCCTGTAATGCAATCAAAGGAAGCAGTAGACTATATTCCTATGTTTTGCCTCTGGCTTTGAGATTCTCTTAAAATGTCAATTCCTTTTAAACTTAGGATAATCTGGTAGCTCTAACCTTAAAAAGAGGTTCCTCAGTTCATGCCAGATTGAAATTGCTTCAGTCCTGCAAAACCATTAGTGTTACCGTGCCATTTTAATGCTGCCAAGAGCAGCTTTAACATGTACTTGGAAGAGGCACTTCGACCCAGCGCTCTTTCCAGTTAAGAGTTAATGGAGGCTGTAGTCTGATGAGTATTTTTGCTGGCAGCAGCACCAGCTTACGCAGCCCTCCCTCTGCCCGTTTTCACCTCTGTGCTGGTCCAAGTGGGAACTGACCCAGGCTAAAGATGGCTGGCAAAGAAGGATACTCCTAGCCCAGCTGGGTTGCCCCGTACTCTCCGCAGCCATGCGAGCAGCAGAAGGGCTGGCAGAGGCTGGGTAAGTTTTAACTCTTGCAGAAATAAATGCTCATGTTCATGCAGAGCATGCAGCTGAGGGCTGGAGCTCCTGCCCTTAGGTTGAAGCTATCTATTTACTCCGGACAGACTGAGTCTCGTGGAGATGACAACTTACCTTGATCAGGGAAATCCCAAATGCCCCAGGTTTTATCTGGCCTGCAATCTGCTCACAGATTCGTCCAACAAATTGATGTGGCAGAACAAACACTAAAATGTCTGCCTCGTTTGTTGCTTCGATCACATCCGGTACAGCCACCTGGGACAAGAGCGACAACCAAAATGAGCCCCAGGTAGGAATCCTCACATCTTGCAAGATACCAGCATACCAAAGGCATTGCAGATGCATTGCAAATGTCCTTAATTTTAACTAGCAACGTGGTGTAGCTCCTAGCTCTCCATGTGAGCAGCTACAGATCTCTCCTGAAATACCCAAAGCAGCGTAACTATTTTAGGCTTGGATTTTTTTGTAATTTTGCTTTTAACTTGCCTCCCATCCCAGCCCTATGTGGATAATCTGGGTAACTTTCTAAACTTGCAGCATCCTGGGAAGCCTCTTTGCTGGTTCAGCTTCTTCAGGTGGTTTGTGAAGATACTGAGCAACCCCATATGGTTCTTCTGGAATGAGTGGTAGCACCAGGGACCATGGGAGCAAACCAAGGTGGTGAGACAGAGCCTCTTCTGGCAGTCTTTAGTCTCCATATTCCTGAGAGTTACTCAGGAATAAACTGTATCAAAAGTCAGAGATAAAGATGCATATCCCCTAAAGATTATAATAGTTTTAAATATACAGTGATTTGACTAATAGTTACAAAAACCTATACAACATCCTTAATAACTAGCACGCTGTATCTTCCTCCGAATGCTAGCACTGCTCAGAACAACAATTCAAGCCAGGTGACGGAGGTGAATTTGAGCCTGCTTTCACAAGCAGTTTACAGTCAGAGAAAACATTGCCCTTGGATGCAGCCTTGGAGCACACAGCCTTTAGAGCAAGCGGGATTCCCAGCGGGAGAACCAGAACTGCTGCCAGAAAGGCTGCTTCTCTGGGAAAACAGCCCAGTGGGAGCAGGGCAGAGGCTGGCAGTGCTGTACAGACAGTGCTCCTCTTCTCCAAAATGCTGCAGAGCAATGCAAGGAAAAAAATAGGTTGGTTTTTGGTTGGTTTTTTTGTTGTTGTTGTTGGTTTTTTTTTTGTTTGGGTTTGTTTTTTTTTTCCCCTCAGAGATAAAGATGTGAGAGTCCCTCCAGGCTTTACTGCAACCAGCTGATTTCCACTGGTAAAGCCTCAGACTTTGCTATAGGCAGGATGAGGCTGATCTCGAGCGATGACAAGCCTGTTGATCTGCTAGAGGGTTGTAAAAATAACAGTGACAAGTCCATTGTAACCCAGGAGAAGTGTGCGCCAAGTCCAAACCACGAGAGTGCAAATATGCAATCGCAGCACTAAATGGCTCACTAAATATAACCACTCTCCAAGCAAGGAGACCCACCACGTGCAGTGTCTTAACTTCCTTTTACAACTACAACTGTTCCAGAAAAGCAGTGCTACTCTCTTTAATTCACAAAACAGTGGCATTTGGCAAAATCTTGAACAGTCAAAAACCCTCACTTTGCTTGCTTCTGTAGCAGTAAATTACTTAAGTTGATCAATTTCAGTAGAGATGCATAACTTGGTATTTTAAATGTCCATGAACATTAGATAACTTATTTTTTTGTGCAATTTACAGCATTATTAATTACAGCAGTGTGTTGCTATCCTGAAATCACCCATGAGATGACAGCTCATGATTCATCTCCTTGTAAGCCACAGCTGTTAGCTGTGCTGTTGATTTCTTTTTTAGAAGAAGGAAGAGCAGTAGCTTTCCCTTTTTTTTCCAGGAGATGCTGTGTGTTTGAAGTATCTCAGCTCCTTGCAGGCAGTGCTCTGCCTGCCATTTCTAGACTTATGCTGATTTCTGCCAGAAAGGAGGATGGTTCATCACCAGTGCCTGACACAGCTGGGTGTTTGAAGATGCATGTGAGAGACCAGACAAGCAGAAGTCACAGAAGTGGGTTATACTTCAGTGAGTTATATGTCAGTATTGGAGAGAGTTAGCTGGCAAACCATAATGAAGCAGTGAATTACTTGCTAGTTTTAATTTTGCCAGATGTTGCCTCCCTTACAAAAATATTTCAGTGATTTTATTTTTTTTTTTTCTTTCTCAACTTACCACATTTTTAGGTATCTTGTATCCAGGCAGATATTTAACATTTTCGTGTTCCTCGTTGATTATTTCTGAGAGTTTTCTTCCATTGATCATCTCTTCAAATACCCACATCTTGACAGTAGGATCAAATCTGTTGGACTTCTGGACATTTTTGCCAATGATTCTTGCTATGGCTGATCCCCTTTAAAAAGAAAAAAAAATGAAATCACTAATAGGAAACAAAGAGTTTTATTGTGAATTGGAAACACAAATTACTTTACACGTACTAACTCATAAAAGGCCTGTGCTATAAAGCTGTTCCGGTGCTTCCTACATTTATCAGAAAGCTTTATCCACTACCCTCCATCAAAAACCCCTCAGTTTAAAACCACAGAAAGTAGAACCAGAGATAACATAATTGTAATAAGGGATCTGAAGTCATAACAGAGATTATAGAGTGGGAGTGTGATGTACCATCAACAGCACTAAAAATACAGTATCTGGGATTAAAATATCTCTTGCTCCTCGGATAATTTTTTTTTTTTTTTTGAAGACCAACAAATGTAAAATAATCCAGGTGGTAAAGCAGCACTGAACGATCTTGCTGTCTTTGTGCATCTCATCTAAAGTAGATGCATCCTACTTTCCTACCAGTAACCAAACAGTTGCAACAAGGATTTTATGTAAGAGCTAAATCCTCAGAAATTGTTATTTTCTTAAAAAAAATAAATCTTCAACTTGATGGTTTCTCTCTGTTGTTCTAATTATCACTGTAACAGGATGTGAAATAGTTGCAGCCTGAGGATATTTGATATTTTAACCATCCAGTTTACTCTTCTTCAGTCATGCTGAGCATTTTTTAATCTCGGTTCAGACAATAATTTTATTTTCCCAGCAGCACTGCAGCCTTGCAAACATTCACTTATTTTCTTGGCAAGAGAGAATTAAAAACCCTGCAGAAAATATTGGAAATATTGCTTAATGCTCTTTAAATTACATGAGAAGAAGGGGTGATTATTTTTACTCCTCTGTTCCCTCTTTCCATCTTAATACTACTTTAATCTTTCAAGTACCAGCCATTTTACTAACACAACTGAAAGAGGAGCTCCAGTTGCAAGGCTCTTGTCCTCTGACACCTGCATGAGCAGGATTTAGCTGTGGTGTGCTGGAACTGCCAAAGGTCTCGAGTGTATCGAAGACGAAGTCCAAGTAGGTCTGTGCTGTCAATGGTTCAAAGGGAAACCACGTTGTAACTGGCTCTCCTTGGCTCAACCGTATTTTTGATGTAACAGCTTTGCATGAGGCTGAATTGCTCAATAAGTAATAAAAGCATAAGGGCTTCATCTTAATCTCTAACGATAAAGAAATCAGGTTTCACTTTGCTTAGCTGCTGAGCTGCCGTGATTCTTTCTAAAAAGGGATGACTGGGTTTGGTCCTTTAAAATATGTACAGAGATGTTTTAGGGGGCAACCTTTACTGCAAGAGAAGTATTATCTTTAAAATGACTTATAGTCTGGTTCTCTTGCTCCCCAGGCTCCGATTGGAGTCTCCAGCACAACCTGGATAATGAGCTTAGACCTCAAGCCTATTCACAAAAATAACTTTTCTAGCTATGTTCCAAGTTCATATGATTTTCTGTTGAAAGATGCAGACTCCAGCTCTAACCTCTGAAATCCTGAATGGGACTCGCAACTCCCAGAAGATAAATCTGATCTTCCAGCAGAGCTGTCGTTACCACCATGCTCGAATATGGCCACTCAAGGGGCAACAATTGACAAGATATCGGTGAAGGTATCTCAGGCATAAAGGTTGCTCCATAAATGACAGTATTTTTCATTTCGTTTCTTTTTAGATGAATGAGGATTTGGAGGAGAAAGGGTTTAATATTTAAAAGACATTGAGCAGTCATCAGGGAAAATACCTCGCCACAACCCATCAAACAGTTACAAACCTGGTGCCCCATTTTACTTCATCCATTTACAATTCAGTCACCACTGACCAGCCTTGGGAAGAAAAATTGCTTTGTCTGTGAAGGCGGTGTTTGGTAGACTACGCAGGCTTGGCCGAAGAGGGCTGCTCATGCAAACAAAGCCAAGGACGCTTGTGTATGAAGATTTTGCCATGGATTTATTTTCTCCAAAACTCAATTTAGTGAAGATTAACAGAAGGCAGAGAACTCCACTGAGATAATTTTCAAAAGTAAGTGAAAAATGCAAATCAAGGTTTTTTTTTTCCCCAATTATGTTAATTCATGTTGGAGATGATTTATGTTTTGCTAAGAAAAATAAATCTTTTATCTGGAGATCTCCTATCAGCATAATGAGAAAGCTTTGATGTGCAATAACTCAAATAAGACCCATTATGTACAAAGGTGAATATGAAAGTGTGTGTGCTGTACATCAGATCCAATGAAAAACAAAGCTTAACAGACCTCGTGAAGCAGCTTGTCCCTTACTTACACAAAGGGCAATCAAATATACGTATGCTGTTCCTAACGATCATGTCTTCCTCCAGTCTCTTTCTTAACCAGCCATTCCAGATTTTTAAAATTATTGTATCGCTCAGGTTGGAAGGGACCATGAGAGGTCACCAAAGTGGGAACAAAACTGAGTTCAGATGGTTGCTCAGGGCTTCGTTCAGTCAACTCTTGAAAACTCTCCAAGGACCACCTCCTCTCTGGGCAATCTGCCCCAATGCTTTATTATTCTCATAGGCTTGGGTTTTTTTTTTCTCTTTATATATTGAGTCAGAACCTCCTCTGGCTCAATTTATGACCACTGGCTCGTTTTCCTTCTGCGCGCCCCCATAAAAAGCCTGGCCATCTGTCCATGTTGAAGACAAGAACCTAGTTCAAGCTGGATCCTCGCCGAGGATGCTGCAGTCCAAATGAAGCGAAGAAGATCAGGAGAGTTTTTGGATTCTGAAGGGCCAGGCAGTGAATGAAACCTCTATTTTTTAAAACCGCTAACTGAACCATGATTAAGGTAAACACAAACCCTCCTGCACCTGGCTGGCAACCGCAAAATGCGGTGCAGCACTTACTTCGCTCAACCACATCACTCGTGGGTCTCCTGGCAGTGTTGACTTAGTAAGTCCCTGCGACCTGCTGAACTTCTGCAGCTGACATCAGCTATTGCAACATGCCGCGTCACGTGTCAGCCACATCTCTGAGCTGCAGGAAAGACTCACGAGCAGTGATCTGAACTGTCATCCAAATATTCAGGAGGAACATAAGAAAAAAATGTTTGCCAAGGATAAACATTGTATTTCTATGTTGTGCTAAGACAACCTGTTCTGCCACAGAGGCTATGAACAGATGTGATTTAAACACCAGAGCACAATGTTTATCTCCTCCCCGGAGATTTTACAGTCTAGGTATCTGGTAGGAAGCAAGAGGTGGCAGTATGAATACGTAGACGGTACGGACTGAGCTGGAGTCTCAGTCCCATAACTCTTTCCAAGTTTGTAGGTACATGTGAAAAAAAAAAAAAAAAAAAAAAAAGAGAACTCCCTAAAGTACAGATCTGGAGGAAGACAACTAAGTGGCTCTGGAGAATGTCTTATGGCAAGGGGACAGCCTGGGAAAAGCAGGTGCTTGCTTGAGGACGCAGCAAGAGAATGATGAAGGCTGGCACTGAGGGGTGACCAGGTAAAAGCTGATTCCCAGATGCACAACCATGGCTGTTGAGGGGCTTGGAAGTGACACCGAGCTGCCTGCACAGGCTTGGATGCCTGTGGTTAAGGTGAGGGAGAAGAGGGCAGCAGGGGAGGAATGCAAGTGCTGGAATGACGTGGTGAAAGCGGCAGTTGGGGAAACACTGCTGCAGAAATTATGGGGCAGGACCGTGTCCATCAGGGACAGAGAAAGCCAGATGCATGATGATGAGTTACTGAAGAAGACCTGGCTGTGCAGTTACACGCAAAAGGCTGTATCTGAGAGATGTCATGCACAAGGAGCTTGTGATCTGGAAAGAGCTTGCATGTGGGGGCGCAGAAGGCAGTGGACTGGTTTTGCAAGGCAGGAAGGCAAAGAGCTATGCTTCTACTATGCTGCGTTCTCAGCAGCTCACAAGCAACCGCTCCCTCACCTATTGATTTTTTTTTTTTTGCATTTGCTTCCACTTAGATATTTTAAAAATCTTAAGGAGCTTGCCCTCCTTGCACAAAAACAATCCACAGAACTACCTGAAGGCTGGGTTTGCTAATCCCAAGTGCATGCACATACACGTTGTTCTATTTGTTTATGCTCAGCTCATGTAAACCGTAAGAAAAGTGAGATGGAAGTCCAGTGAGAGAGGGTTTGCTGACTTGTGGACGAGAAGCTCCATGTGAGCCGGCAGTGTGCACTTGCAGCCCAGAAAGCCAGCCCCATCCTGGGCTGCATCAAAAGAAGCGTGGCCAGCAGGTCGGGCGAGGGGATTCTGCCCCTCTGCTCTGCTCTCCTGAGACCCCACCTGAGTACTGCATCCAGCTCTGGAGCCCCCAACATAAGAAGGATGCGGACCTGTTGGAGCACGTCAAGAGGAGGCCACAAAGATGATCAGAGGGCTGGAGCACCTCTCCTGTGAGGACAGGCTGAGAGAGTTGGGGCTGCTCAGCCTGGAGAAGAGGAGGCTCTGGGGAGACCCAATAGCAGCCTTCCAGTACCTAAAGGGGGCTGATAGGAAAGATGAGGAGAAACTCTTTAGCAGGGCCTGTTGTGATAGGACGAGGGGTCATGGTTTTAAAATAGAAGGAAGCAGATTCAGACTGGACATAAGGAAAACATTTTTTACACCGAGGGTGGTGGAACACTGGCACAGGTTGCCCAGAGAGGTGGTGGAGGCCCCATCCCTGGAAACATTCAAGGCCAGGCTGGACGGGGCTCTGAGCAACCTGATCTGGTTGGAGATGTCCCTGCTCCTTGCAAGGGATTGGACTAGATGGCCTTTAAAGGTCCCTTCCACCCCAAACTATTCTATGGTTCCATGATTCTGTGACTTCAAAGGGCTCTGTCAGACCCAAGAAGCTCTGGAGAGCTGTGCTTCTGTCCAGGCTAGAAAGGACCGAGCAGCAGCAGCTGTATCCTTACGAATGGGGACAGGGATAAACTGGGGACCTGAACACAAAGCCTGTACAAGGCCGTGTCTGCACCAAGATGCAAACCGACGCGCTGAGGAGGCTGGAAGTGAAAGGTGCCAATAAACCGCGGCTTTAAATGAAGCCTGTGCCCTGGTTCCTTCAAAGGGATGCAAACAGCACCGCTGCTCCCTGCACGGCTCCAGGTTCACGCTTCAGCTGCCTGGGCCCCGCCACGGGCACACGCAGCCCCAGGGGCAGAGCCCCGCTCCCCTCCCGGAACCTCGCTGTGCTGTCACCGGGCTTCACACGGCCCCCGCACCCGGGGCGGCGGAGCAGGGACCTCGGGACTCCTCCTTCCCACCAGCGTCCCTCGGGGCCGGCGGTCCCCGTCCGAGGAGCCCGCAAGGCTGAGGCAGGACAGGTTCGGGGCCGGGGGCCGCGGCATCGGGACCCTGCGGAGCCCGCCCTCCTCTCCCCGCCTCCCCCCGCCCGCGACCTGTTGCGGGAGCCCCCGGCAGCCGCGGAGGAGAGGATGGGGGGGAGCCGGCGCTGGGAGGACGAAAACGAGAAGGAACGGGAAAAGGGGGGAAAAAAAAGGGAAAGGGATGGGGGAAAAAGGGAGGGCTGGGGAAGGGAGGAGGGCAGGGGAGAGACGGGGGGGGGGCGGCGGAGGGACCCCCCCGCGCTGCGGCACTCACCAGTTCCCCGAGCCGACGATGCAGACGCGGAGCGGCGACATCCTGCGGGCTGCCCGCCCCAACGGCCGGCTGCCGGCGGTTCGGCCGCGTTCGGTTCCGCGCGGCTCGGCTGGGTTCGGCCCGCTTCGGCCCGGCTCGGCTCCGTTTGGCTTGGCACGGCACGGCACGGCACGGCTCCTTTCGGCTCGGCCCGCCTCGCCTGCCAGCACCGCCCGTCCTGGCCCGGCCCCCAGCGCCTGCGGGAGGGGACGGGCGGGAGCGGGCGATGTCCCCCGGGGCAGTGCCAGCCCCTCCCGGCCCCCCCGCCCTCCCCCGGCGGCGGCTTCATTGCCGGGCCGGTCGTTGCCCCAGGGGCTGCCCTGAGAGCGCTGGAGGGGGAACGGGGAAAACGGTGCCTTCTCCGACATTCACGGCGGATGGAGGGGGGCGAAGCCCGGCGCTTCTCGTGGCGTGGGACCCCCCGAGGGATTCTGTAGGGTGGGTGAAGTGGCGGAGTTTGGGAGGGGTGCAAGCGGGGCCCTTAGGGGCAACGGGAAACATCCCGAGGTCCCCCGTGTCCCGCCAGACAGACGCAGAATGGCGCACACCGGGGAGGGGTGATGAGCACGTCTGCAGAGCCCAATTCAGCTGGTAACCCATGGGCCGTGTCACAGCTCAGTATTTGCGAGGAGGGACAGAACAGAGTGTTGTTCCTTTTCCCCTGCATCTTCTAATCGAGCGTGGCGCCCTACAAATTACCGCATTTTTCACCCTTCAGCCCTCTGCTACACCCGGTCTCCTCTTCACAGCAGCCTCCTCTCTCATTTTTGCGCCCAAGAGCTGCGTTTGCTGCCTCGCCTGCTTCCTCTCGTCCAGCCGTGCCCTCCTTCCCCGCCAAGGGGCCGTAGGCTCGGCAGTGACCGCATCCGCTGCCCTCACACTGGGGCCCGGCTTGGTGTGTTTCTGGCTCTGTGACAAGGACGCCAACCCCCACAATTTCATAGAGGGAGGCTGGCGCCAGTGTTTTAGAAGCCCATGGGTGTTCCTGGAGGTACACATATGTTAAGGGCACCTGCTGTTGGCTTCATCAGCTCAGTATTTGGTGCATCCTGATGGTGGGGAGAGTGTTTGGGGACGTAACAAACAAACTTGGGCAAAATCCTGCAAAAGAGTATCTCAAGAAAATGAGCAGGACAGGTTGCTGAGAAGGAAGGTGTAGCTGGGACCCTAGGCACGCGTGAAGCCTGACGGGTTCTGCACGAAGAGGCACTGCCTACACGCACAGCCAAGGCACAAGAGCCATTCTCCGGTGCCAGGTGCCATTTCCTCTGGTCTCCTGCTTGTTCACCATGATTTGCTCTTTCCCTGGCTGTACAGCTCCTCTGAGCTGCCTTCTCCCCCTCGGTGAAGATCAGCTGTGGAGGTGAGGAGAAGCCCTCGTCCTTCTTGCCCCAAGACTTCTCTGTTTGTTGCAAGCTCTTCTGTCCTGGTGTTTCCCAGGCCCCAAGGCGAGGACGCCCTGTCTTCTGCCACTAACACTTGCTGCAGAAGGTATCCCTAGTCTATATAGTATGTAAGTATTGCAAACTCTAATGGTTTTATCTATATTAACGTGGAAGCTTTTAATTACAGAGGGGAACTGTATCAGTTTGGCGGTGTCTGGACCGATGGGTTTGTGTGCCCTCCACTCTCAGGTTGCCATGACCGTTTGGTCGGTGCACAGAAGCTGGCAGGGGACAAGCAGGCAGATGGATACGGCAGCACTTGTGAGGAGCAGAGGACAGAGCCTGGGACTGTGAGTGCACGTGTTAGCTTATACATCTGTGACACTATCTGAGCCGTATAGCACACGCCGGTGGATGCTGACGGCTGTTGTTTTATCAGGCAAGGAGAAGGATCCGTTCCTTCCCACAAAGGCACAGTGTTTGTTTTTCACATAAGCCCACGAGCACTACCTCTCAAGTGTGAGTCATTAGTACATAACAGACATAAAAGCTCAGTCCGCTTAGTAGGGAGGATAAAGAGAACCCACTCGAGGCTACCTCCACCCAAGCTCACCTGATCTTCCGCACCTCATGGCTTGTGCACTTGCCGGCAGCCGGAGATTACACGGCTGAACAGTTTTCCTCTGCCTAGCAGCTGCTGCAAACAGAAAAAACCTCACCATCAGTGCTGCAAAGCCAGGGCGGCTGACGGGCATTTCTTCTAAGCCAATTGTGGCTCTCGCTATGGTGGCAATGCGGTCTTTGAACACCCCCAAAAAATGCGATGGAGAAATGCCCAGCTTGGCAGGCAGAGGATGGGCCGGGGGGGGGGCGGGGGGAAGGAGGGGTGGGTACTTTGTGGAGGGGGACCTGAGGGCAAGGTAAAGGGTGACGCGCTCTGCCCTGTGGCGTGGACAGAGCCGCTGGGTGCTTTGCTCCCTTGGGCACTGGCTGGTGATGTTTGGGCACCCTGCGCCACTGGGTGTGCAGGGTAAACCAGGTGAGTATGGGAAAGGGCCAGTCTCTGTTCTCCTTCCCCGGGCTCGCTGGAACTGGCCTGGAAGGACACTCTCTGCCCAGTTCCTGCTGCCAAGTCACAGCGTTATCGTGCTCCATCTTGAAATTGGTTAGTTTTTTTTCTCCCCCTCTTCTTCTACTGAGGAGCTGTTTGAGACGGCTACTCCTCTCACAGAGAGAGCCCTTCTCTTCATTTCATGTACAATTGTTGCCCATATCCAACTAACGGCCACCTGCTCTAGCACAAGCGCTGTCTATAAATGTGAATGATTCTTCTTTCCTGGTGCTTATTCCCCTCCTCTGCTCACCTTAAACCCCAAATGTCTTACAGAGAGGAATTGGATCTCTTCACTTTGCGAAGCTCAGCAAGACAAGCTCTCTTATATCCTCTTTTCTCTTCCTCTGATTATCCATATGGCACATCTCTGCACCTGTTCCAGTATGTTCCAGCATGAATTCAGGCTTGCTGAACACCAATAACCTGAATGATGCCCTAAAATCTCAGCGGAATTTTACCCAGTGCCTTGTAAATATTTACTTACTGTTCCTGGAAATATGTGGCTTGCTACATGTAAGATTGCATTTACAATTTTAATAACTACATCAGGCACATGGCTCTTCCTCTTCTGTTGTTCATAGCGGATGAATTTTAATCTACAGCAGAAATTTTATCAATCTCCTAGTGCGCATCCTTGCATTTTATGCTGTTACATTTCACCACATGTCTGTTACTAGGGCGTAACAGTCATATAATTCTTCCTGCAGGATTTCCTCTCCATTGAAAATGTCTCCCAACTTTGTCGTTAGCAAATTTCGTTATCCAATTCGTCATTTCTTGCACCAAGCTAACAAATTAAATTATTCAGTAAGACTGATTCCTCCAGTCCTATAATTTCGCTATCAATCAGCCCCATCGGCAGTTTTCACCGCCAGTACTACATTCCTTTGGCATTTTAGAGCGTTTATGTTAATCCTCATCTCCTTGAGTTTAACTAATAATTGTCTAGGTAATACCAAGTCAAATGCTTTACCAAAGTCCAGGTTGATAAGATTTATTAGTTTTCCTTTGTCTGCAAATGCAATTATCTTATCAAAGAACAATATCGGGTTAGTCTACCTACAACATGCCTAGCTTGCACTTTAACCTGTTTTCTGCTTCCCCCCATGTCTTTTGTTCCTCATGGCTAACATTTGCTCTAAAAAGCCTATAGATTTCAGTGATGGAGATTATTTAGTCTTCTGAAGTGAAGGGTAAAGAGCTCTTGAGTTTTGTGGCTGTGTTGCATGTGGCAATTTCCATATCCCTGCCCTTTAGCCCGTTAACTGTGCTGCCTCTGCTCTCCGGGGTTACAATTTCTTCCTTATGGAAAATGAAGCAATATATTTCTTTAGCTTTTAAGTGTCTGCCTTGCTGTTACTGTTGGTGAGCCTTTCCTTTGTTTCCTTTGTAATCATACAGCTAAAATCCTTTTGTTCTTGTTTTCCTTCCCTGTGCAGGTTTGATTTGTTTTGATTTTCAGCTACACCTTTAATTTTGGACATTTGAAGGATAGTTTTCTCTGCATATCAGCTCCCTTCTCCTTTTTTTCACTAGGCTTTCTGTGTATTCCTAAGATGGAATTTTTTATGAAATGATGAACTTTCATCCCAGTTCACATCCTGTGTGGTCATATGGAACTACGGGTAATATTCTGCCTTATTTTGTCTGATGTCTTTGGCGAGCAGTAAGATTCAGGGCATCTCTTCTGTCTTGTGACGACTTGGAAGCAAAGCAGAATATTAATTTTGCACTCCCTAGGGTGGTGACCAGACAGCATCACTCCTTGGCTGTGACTGGGATGCCTGGGGTTCTACTGAAGAACAATTAAAATTAGCAAGAGGAAGTATTAAAAATAGTAAAAGAAAGAGAATTATTTGTAAAATGCTAGGCACTTGCCTAGAAGCCACCTGTCAGGATAGGAAAAAGCATAATAGAGAAAGGCAAGGTCTAAGAGAGGAAACAGAAGGCAGGAAAGCAGCTGAGTTATTACTGTACCCGCAAACGGAGCAGCTGCAGAAGCAGTTATAGGAAGAAAAGTTGGAAGAAAAGACTGAGAGTATGCTCATGATACCTGGTAAAATTTTTAATAGATACAGGAGCACAGATTTCAATACTAACACAACAGGATGCTG
Source organism: Chlamydotis macqueenii (assembly GCF_036417535.1). Classification (NCBI taxonomy): domain Eukaryota; kingdom Metazoa; phylum Chordata; class Aves; order Otidiformes; family Otididae; genus Chlamydotis; species Chlamydotis macqueenii. The sequence goes on from NC_141561.1 coordinate 10,578,119, forward strand.
AGAAGCTGGGTATGTGACCCAGATGGCAGAGAGTTAAAATCACCGGAGTAAACAGAGCAAGGGTTATTTGCCAAACTGTGAAAGTTAATTTATGGCTCCCGGGTGAGACGTGCATGCCATCTACTCACTTTGTGGTTAAAAATCACGATGAAAATATTTTGTATTTCGATATTTTGAATGGCTGAACTTGACACCTGCCGGACAGCTGGGTGTGGTCCTTCAGTTCCGATCTCAGCCCTGACAGTGACAGAAATTGGGAGGCTGTGGTGCGTGTGCTCCTGCAGCCCCTGCACTCCTTGATTCAAAGATAACTAAAGCACCTCAATAGCCAATTTCTGCTGCGGCACAAAATGGAATTTCTGAGGTAATAGCAGATTTAGAAAAATGACTCACTATTTCCAGAACCCACTCCCCCTATAATTCACCCGTCTGGCCGGTCTGAAAGCCGGACTGGAGATGGCGTCTGACAACTGATTATCAGAGCCTGAATGCCAACACAGCTCCGCTAACGGCTGCGGTACCCAATATTGCAACTTGAACAGCCACACCACAAGCAGCCGCACACCCATGGACGGCAGTGTGATGCTAGGTGTCAGAGATGACAGGTTTGCTATGGTCCCCTTGCAGGAGGAGGACAAAGAGAAATGTGCGTTCACCTGGGAAGGTGTACAATACACCTCTAACAGACTCCCACAGGGACATAAACGTTCACCCGTGATTGCTCACGCTGCACTTGCTGAACTTTAACAGTCTCACTCCACCATGCACCCAGTCACTGCGCTGCGACTAAACCACTGTGGAACCATACTCTGTCCGTTAGAACATAGTGTGGGCCCAGCAAAACAGGAACAAATGGGAAACTATTGATATCCATGCATGCCTTGTGCAAAAACAACCAGGATTTATTTGTGAAAGCGATGCCATTAAAGCCCAAGACATTTGTCTCGACACTGAACAAAATGTTTGCCATTTTGAGATACATCCCGACGAAACCTCTGAAACTCTACTTGTACATATTGGAAATGGATGTGTTTGTATGAGAACATGTATGATTTTATATTTGTAGGCAATACCACCGTAGATATAAGCAATCACACAAATATCTGTGTCTGTAATGTTACTGAAATGATGGGATTTGATTTTAACTATTCAACTCCTGTCAGGTCTCATCAATCCTTACAATCTAATTATACATTCCATTCTACAGTTTAATTATACAGGTCCACTCTGAACTTCGTGACTCAGTGGGAGGGTCCTCCTTATCCTTTGTGTCTCTGGTCTGTCTGAATTATTCTAACTTGAGTGTAACTCAACAAACTTGGGATGTTTTTTCCATGCAGTAATTAATAGAGTGAACCCTGCCATTCAACTTTGTTAAGCTGCACTTTTACAACATCGTATTAAAACCACTTTTGCAGACACCTTTGACAGTGGTTCTTTAAGTGGTCTAAATCACCCATTTGTGACAAATTGATGTAGTCAGGAGGATCCTAAATCAGGATTTGAGACATTGGCATTGCTATGAATACCGGCCTCAGAGAAGGAGAAGCTGAAAATTGAGCTTTTTTGGCCAAATCTTGTGGACTGATGTCAGCAGGACTCAAACATTTCGTTTCCTCACCTGTGGAGCCATGGGTAGTGTTAAGGTTGGCGTAAGTCTGGAGTTTAGAACACGGGTTTCCAAGTTCAGCCTGGGTGTGTGAGAGGAGCCCGCCTGCTGAGAGTGTCCACAGAAACCTTCCCCTGGCTGAGGTCTGCAGACCAGTAAAAAACGACCACTCTACACAAACTGCAAGCACCGCACCAGACCCTCACCTTAAGCTAGATAGCCTGGTGGATGGTATTAGCATCAAAATTACTCGTATATCACCAGCATCTTTGTTTTCCATTGGAAGAATTTTGCACATAATATAGAAAACCCACTAAATTATTGTATGCTTAATTACTTTTAATTATAGGTAGTAAATAATAACCATTTATACTGAGGTAGCATGTAATATCTATGTAATGTCTCCAAGCAGCACTTCCAGGATGTTAGGTAGAAATGAATGATGTCAGTTTATGTCCCTAAGAGCTGCCAGTCCAAATTAATTATAGCTTTACAGCTTCCACATGGACTTCTTACAGTCTGCTTTTACTGACTCGTGGGATCCAGAAAACAAATCAGCAGTGAATTTTTTCTCCACTCATTTTATTTAGTTGAGTTCTCTGCTGCAGGTTCTGATTGGATTACATAGGAATAACTTTTTTTTTTCACACTTAAATTAGTTCTCCAAAAAGTTGCTTAGCAGAAAATTAGACTGGATTTTAGCTCTATAGGAATCTATGTAACTCCAAGTAATTTAAGTAATTCAAGCAGAACAGACTGAGAGTCCAATCGTAAACCATCTGTACTCTTTCGGGCTTTCTGTAATCCACTGGAGGTTTTCAGCAGAAGCAACAGGACTACAGCAGAACTGAAAAAAATGCATTTGCCAGAAGAAAAACAGTACCGGTAACTTTGAGTTAATTTTCTATAAAATAGATGTGGAACCCCAGGCAACAGACATACAAAGACTTTCCAGAATCCAAATATACCTACTCTGTAGGCAGCACAGGCTGCAACAAGAAGGAAGGATGTCATTTGGAAATTATGAAGTGAATGCAGAATTGGTTAGAGTGTGCAGACACCAGCAGGAGATCTGGTAATGAGAAGAGCTCAGTATCAGTATCCCACAAGCAGAGCTTATACAGAAACATAGCAGTCAAATTATGAAGGGCAGGTCTGCCTACAAAAATTCCCAAGTGCTTTGGCTTGGTTTCCAAACTGATCTTATTATCATAGAATCATGGAATAGTTTGGGTTGGAAGGGACCTTTAGAGCCATCCAGTCCAACCCCCCTGCAGGGACATCTCCAACCAGATCAGGTTGCTCAGAGCCCCGTCCAACCTGGCCTTGAATGTTTCCAGGAATGGGGCATCTACCGTCTCTCTGGGCAACCTGTGCCAGTGTTCCACCACCCTCACTGTAAAAAATGTTTTCCTGATATGTAATCTGAATCTACCCCCCTCTATTTTATCATGATACACCTGGAAATGGCATTTGACTGAGAAAACAAGCAGCTAAACACGATAATGAGGATCTACAGCAGATGGAGAGATATTCATGTTGCCATAGAAACCGTGCAGAAAAAGTGTGTAGGAGTAAAGCATGGCACGAACATGCTTCTAGAACGGGCTGGTGACTGAAGAACTGAATTCACTCAGCAGCTGTTAAGGTCAGTTGAGATTAACAAAAACACATTAGCTTTTCCGGAAATTGAGAATCATGGAAGAAAGGAGTCCTTGCAGTGAGCTGCAAAACAGTTGAAGACAGCAATGCCATGTTGTCCCACAGGGTAGGGCAGAAAAAGTCTTTAGAGAAAGGCTGGAGGCGGCCCTGAGACAGATTAAAAAGCTGAGAAGCCCCTCAACCACAACCACACCCTGTGTTCTGCTTGTGTCTACCGAGCGCACGCTGGTCCCAGGCTGGTGGTAAGGGGATGTGCTCTCCTTGGCCTCCTCTTTTCTCCCTGCAGCCAGTCCATACGTGCCTGGGAGGTGACCCAGCCCGGCTCATTCAGTACCTGCTCCCTTTCCCCATGTGAGAACCTGTCGGGTGGTCCCACAGTGCTACAGGGCTGACTCCTCAGTGGTGGACTCAGATGTGGTTACATTTATTGAACAAGAAGTCAGGCCCTAAGCAGACAATGTGTGGTTTTGAATTCCCCGACACAAAAGGCTTGAGTAGGGGGCTACCTGGAGGATGTTTGTGTTTCATGCTCTATTGGGGTGAATAACACGGTGGAAAAGATCCCCTTGAGCTCAGGAAGCGGAGTCACCCAGGGGCTGTTGAGGCAAGGCAGAAGGCAAGCCATCCCATGGTGCAGAAGGACCAGACAGAGGTGACGGGCTCCAGCCATCACCCCTTGTGCTAGAACAGCCTGCACTCTGCTGCAGTGGGCGGTGAGGCAACACCCTGAGCTCTCTGCCTGCTCATGATTTGGAGGGAAAAGGCAGGGAGGTGTCCCTGTGTGACTTGAGCAAGCGGAGGGCTGGCACTCGGGGAAGACCCAGGACGCACATCCAGCTGGCAGCAAGCAGCTCCAGCAGACTGATGGATTAAACCCTGCCTGCTTCCAGAAACCCCGGTGCTTCATGCTGGGCAGCTGTGCAAGCACAGGCAAATGGATTGAGACAAAGTGCTCATCAGTGCTGTGGCTACGGAAATGTCTCGAACTCTGGTCATAACACGGTTATCTCCTGCTGCTGCTGGGGAGCTGCCTCTCTAGGACAAGCTTTAGTCTGTGTCGGGACTTGGAAGTCCCTGCCAAGATGGAGTGTACGTGCTTTAACTGTTCCCAGGTGGTGGGGCAGAACCGTGGGCTGTCAAGGTCTCAAAGATAAAGGGCAACATGAACATGCTGATCACAGCTTGCCGGTGTGGAGAGGGATGGGACTGCCGTGGTTTCCGCTTTTGTGTGATGACTGCAGAGCAGCATCCCTTCTGCTACTTTTTCAGCCCCATGGCTGCATGACGAGGACAACAGCTCCAGGCTGTGGCAAGCCTCTCTTCACACAGGAGCATTAAGGAAAAATAACCGTACACAGGCAGCAACTCCAAAGAAGCTGCTCTGGAGGCAGTTGCAAGGTCCTTCAGCCCTGTTCTTCACTGAGCTCCCAGGGCACGGTCCAGAGGGTGCCTCACAGGGGGGAAGCTATTGGGATTACACTCCTGGCTTCCAGCCAGACCAAGCCTTTGCTGCTGCTCCAATTGACATTTCCACATCTGGATCATGCTGGGGTGATGTAATGCTGGAGCCTGGAGCATGACTCAGTGCAAAGTCACACTCAGTGCAACTGGAAATGGTGCCAAATGTGAGCGTGAAAAGCACGAATGGGTTGTGGACAGGGAGGGAAACTTTGTAAGCAAGGTGAGCTGCTGCCGTCTGTGAGTCTGGTGCTTTCAGCTGGACCTGCATTACAGCAGAATGTGATGCATAGGGATTGATAGAGAAGAGCAAGGAAATTAGGAGACGACTGACAGTGATTGAAAAGCCCAAATGAAAAAAGGTTTTGACCCATTAAGACTACAGAAGGACTAGCGAATGACCATTTAAAGCAAGCACCAGAGATCCTGCGTGTCAAATAGAGCAGTGTTTCATACAAAGCCACAGACCTAGTCACTGAGTGGTATCTGTAAAGGTCCAAAATCAAGACATTCTGTCAAATGATCTCTACAGTGTAAAATACTTGGGCGGGGGAGGTGTGTGTGAAATAATTTATGTTACATTTACCTGACCTTACCGGCCATTTTCACCTGGTCAGGAGAATACAGCCGAGCACTCTGTATGTTGAAGGAGAAAGGCTGTTCTAACCAAATTTCCTTTCTTGTTCTTGGGGCATGGCGTCTGCAATTTTAGAAGGCAGGTATATTTCATGTTCATTATCTATGAGAGCCCAGAAAATATTAAATGTTTCCCAGACTATTAATAAACTCAAGTATTATTTGCCTTGAGAAAGAATCTAACCCTACGAACCATTGATTGTACAATTAACAAATGCGCATGTGAAGCTCTGTTAGCAACTGGTCATTTTCTCATTAGCCAGCAGCTCCCCCAGTTCAACAACAATTTTGAAAAATCACACTCCTCATGCGATAAAGGCAGGCTGTGCTTCTGGTCTTCCTTTCCCAGGACTGATGTCATTCCTCCTCACGCCTACAGAGGATGTAGTTCCCTTAGCAGAAAGGAGCAGTAGTTATCTTCTGTGGACCAGCTATCAGAGGAGGACTGAGGTTTAAAACTATGTCAAACTTCATCTCATCCAAAGATACTTTTTAGGTCAGGGAAAAAAAAAAGCAGTCCAACTGACAAGGGAATGGCAGAAAGCTTGTATCATCATTTCTATTTTTTTTTAAAAAATACAATATTTAAAAGCATTTGGTGATGAAAAATAGGCTGGATTTTAGAGATTTGATTTTTCAGCTTGGATAGGTCTTGCTGTTCTGAAGAACTGATGCTGATCTGAAGAAGTGCTAAGCATGTATAGCCAGACTTTAAGCTTTGGAAGAAATCAGCAAGAGTGGTACATGTTTTTTATCAGATCCTGGGCAATTTCCTAAAATTAACAGAATTATAAATTATGGCAAATTTGGCAAATTTGCTTTAACATGAGTTATAATAAAATATGATCTACTCCAGCTTGTAGCCATAATCAGGCCTACAAGGATTTGATTTGACAAATGTCAATAAATGTAGTTATCCTTTTCACGCTTTCCTAGTGCAGATCTGCAACTGCTCCTGGGTTCTTTCTCCGCATTTAGAGATCATGGCGAGTGGCAAGGCTCAGCCAGACTGCAGGCAGGGCACTGCTGTGGGACCTCAGTGCTCTCCCTCTGCCACGCGTGCAAGGGCCAGGTTTGGATTTTGGCCATTTTGAGCAACTGAATTGTTCTAAGAAGAAGACTGAGGGCAGTGAACCTGAACACAGGTTATAATTAGTAGCAGCCGTGAAGATAAAAGGCAGCTTGAACTGTAAATCCTTAGCAAATGTGGTTAAGCTGTTTGCCTTTCTATGCTATTAAGCGTTTTGTCAATGCCATCTTACGACAGCCTCTGGTACTGCAAATGCAACATTTCAGACAAAAAAGTAAATGCACGGGGGAAGCAAATCTGAGTTTACCATCCTGTGCTCAGGGACCAAATGCTCAGGGGCTGTGGAAACATGCACTCAAGACCACTGGTCCGTCCCAGGTATTGGAGAAGTACTAGGCGGAGGAACATCCTACTGACCACCTGTGATGGTTACGAAAGGTCTAGCATGGGTGAAGCTATGTCTCTGTTGGGGGAAATAAAACACACAAGTGGAATTATTGCCTGAGTTGCTTTTGCTTCAAATTTTCACAGGAAAATTTCAGCAGAAATTTTCAGTGGAGTTGGCATGCATTACGATACCATGCAACTATATTATATTTTCAACTAAAATGTCAAGTGATTGGCAGATGAAGTGCAAACACATTTGGAGGGCAAGAGGAGTGCATTTCTGGCCAGAATTTTCTTTAATGGAAAACGTGACTCTGCTGATCTGTTTGCCTGTGGTTCCGCAGGAGAAAAATGCAGCTGAAAATGTCCTTTTTCTCCTGCAGTGACAAGTGTGCTTCTAAAAAGGCAGAAGCAGGGGATTTTATGCCTATGCAGTGGTCATATATTGTCTCTGTAAGAAAGATTATAGGTGTAGATGCAACAGGCAGTCCTTGCCTGCAGTCTGTTAGCTAAGTGTGTGCGTGCCTGGCAAGGAGGGATGGATATGGGCTAATCTGGAACCAGATTAAAGCTTATAAATGTATTTTAAAGATGTGATGCTTATAACATGCTATCCTTATTTCACGGCCAAAGGCAAAGAAGTTTTCAATGTCACTGGAAAAGTGGAAATGTGCTGGTAGGAGATGGGAAAGTCAGGGCAGCTTCATGGTGTATGAAACTGCTACCGGGGGGGTGCTCTGGGTAGATGAACTATTTGTCTGAAATATGTTCGCCTTCACATTTTGCTCCTATGTAGATTCTTATACAGGGCATTTTTAGCGTCTTTTTTATAATGGTTGTTCGCAATATTATAGGTGTGTAATAAAAGAGCTGGAGAGAGGAGAAGGGAGTTTGGATGAGACGGGATGTGGAGCAGAACGTCAAACTCGCTAACCACGGCCATGTCTGATTCTGTCCTCCTCTTCTTCATGTGCTGATTGATTAAAGCCAGAAAAAGGATTCTCTGCCCCTGATTTTAAGAAATAATGCAGCCGCAGTTAACCACGTTTTGGTTGTCCAAAAGCCAAGCCTGGCCTGAAAGATTACACACAACCAAACCAACTTCACCCAGGCAGCTCTGCTGTCATTCCGTGAAGGAAAAAAAATCTGGTTAGCTGTTGCCCATATGCAGTAATTGGAGCAAAAATCGGAAGAAAAATGTATTTCCTCTCGCGGCTAGGATGTGCCATGGCGTTCCTTGGTCATTGAACTGCTGAATTCAGCCCTGTTTTATGGGTCTCTGTGACAACGCTCAGCAAGATCCCAGCCAAGGGCTTTCATGTCCCTGGTCATTACAACCTGTATACAAGACAGCTTGGATCCCTCACTCTTCTTATTCCTCTCTTTTTTTTGGGGAGGAAGAATGCTTGTGGCCATGAGTTTAAAATTATTTTAAAGGTTTGCTATTGCTCTAGGCGCAGTAGTAGCAGTGAGCGGCCTAGCATGGGCACTGCTGCCCGCACTAAAGATGGCGGCGGCGCTGACCCGGAAGGGGCGGCCGGACCGGGCCGCGGGGTGAGGGAGCGGGAGGGCGGGTTTCTCCAGCCCGCCGCGGCCGTGCCGGGAGCTGAGCCGAGCCGAGCCTAGCCCAGCCCAGCCCAGCCGGGCGCGGGGGTGCCGGCAGCCGCCGCCATCGCAGCCCGCATGGGGCGGGCGCGGCCGGGCCGCGGCGCGGCCTGAGCAGGGCCGGCGGGCCGCTGGAGCGGGCTCCCTCCCTCGTTCCCCGTCGCTCTGGGCCGGGGGCGCCCCTGAGGGGCCGGGGAGCCGCGGCGCCATGCAGTGCGCGGACCCCGCGGCGGCCATAAAGGGGCCGGAGGGCGAGGGCAAACCGGAGCAGCAGCAGCAGCAGCCACCGCCGGCGGCGGTGGGACAGGGCGGCGGCAAGAGCAGCAGCAGCGGCGGCCGCGGCGCCAAGGGCTGGCAGTACAGGTGGGCGCGGCGGGGCGGGGTGGAGTGGGGTGGGCTGCGCTGAGGTGGGGGGCTGCGGGCCCGGGAGCCGCCGGTGCTGCGGAGCCCGGCCTGGGGCGCCGGAACCGCCCGTCCCCCCCCCGCGCCCTGCCCGCCCCGAGCCCGGGGCGGGGGTCACACGGACGGACAGGCGGCTCCTCCGGCCCCCGGCTGAGTCCGGCCGCTGGCTGTCAGCCGGCCCCGAGCTTCGTGTGCCTCTGCGGGGCACAAAGCCCCGTGTCCGGGCTGCAGATGCTGCCGGGAATTGTGCCTTTGCTCCTTCCTTTCAGTTCTTTTTTTTTTTTTTTTCCCTCGCAGAGTGTGAAAAGTGATTTGAAGTTGCTGAAGGCGCTTCACCGCTTCCCAGCCTTTCCAAAAGGCTAAACTTTGTACCGAATTTGAGCTCGGTGTGTCTTCTTAATGAACTTAATGGCAGTCTTTTTTTAATTGATGCTTTGTATTTGTTGCTGAGAGCAAAACTCGGAGCATGCACTGAGTTTTTGTCTTGCCTTATTTAAAGAATCGCTGTGCTTAGCATAAATCCGGGTGATTACTCAGGTACGGAGAGGAGAGTGGAGATAGGCGGAGAAGCTGAGCACACAGCGTTAGTTGGATATGGTTTAAAACTAAAATGCTTCCTTTCAGTTACCTGCCTGTGTGTTCGATAGATTTGAGTGATTTCATGTACTTTTTTCTGTTGTGCTTTTTGACTGAAAGAGTTTCCACTCACACACTGATCGTCAGCCCTCTAAAGCATTGCTTGAGAGGTTTCCAAATCTCTGCTTTTAGGTCTCTCCTCCTTGACTGGAGTTCTGCCATGTTGCTGTTGAAAATACTGCTGTTATGTGAAGTTTGCACACTTCTCCTTCAAATGGAGACTCTCCAAAGCCGTCATCTGCCAGCCCAGATGGACTGGCTTTCTGTTTCCTGCATGTGGAGACAGCAGAAGCGGAGTGTGGTACATCTGTGTGCGCTGCGCGGGACGGAGGGCCATCAGATGGCGTAGACAAATGAGCACCCAGGCCCGGGCGGCGCAGGCACTGGGTGCCTGGTGATTTTAATAGGGAACGAACAGCTCAGTCATCGCTGAGAATCTGGGTCACAAGTAATTTACCTTTCTATTGCCACAAAGAAAAGTGGTGATTTCAGGGCCAATATTTCAGGCAGTGAAATAGGGAAAGCTTCTTGTCAGATTCAGTTACTGGTGTCTTGTCTGCTGTTTCCAGTCGCTTCTAAACTTTTCTTTTTTTTAAAAAAAAAAAACCAAAACCAAAACCCTCTAGTTTCAGTATAACTATGAATTTTCTAATGAAAATTGCTATTACTGTGACCAAGCGCTTATTGTGTGTGTGCTTCACACGTGAAACACAGCAGTTAGTTTATGCAGTCAAATGGAAGTATGTTATATTTTTATGTGGAATCGGGGGCAGTGGAAAGCATGAGATACCTGATTTGCCAGAACCTCTTTTTTTTTTTTTCTTTTTTTTTCTTTTTTTTTTTTTTTTCTGTAGTATGTTTGAGATGGTGGTCTCAGGTCAGTGCTATGTGTGAAATTCCACTTTTAAAAATTATCCATCCCAGTATTTTGTTTCTTCTTTCAGTGCTGTGGCTTGTCGGGCAAAAGTTGAACTGACTGTCTGAGTGATAGACAGTTTGGTGGCTTGACAGCTCTAAGTGGGAACTGTCCATGTTATTCCCTGCAGCTATCAATATCTGGTTTAATTTGCTCAAATACTCTAGTGCAAATTATTCTGTCTTTATTTTTCTTTCTAGATCATTGGGACAGGTTTAATGTACTAATTTTATTGTTGTGGACATTTGAGGTACCTCACTGTTAATCTCTTCTCTGTTGGGAATCAATTATTTGCTCCTATGTTTGTTTTGTTACCCACAAAATATGACCTTGCCCCGTTCCCTTCCATAGGAAGTTCTCCTGGATGGGATGCTGTAGCTTAGTTTTCACTTTGTGGATTACTTCTATTCTAAAATGTATTTGACAAAAGAAAGACCCTCTAATAATGAATCAGTATCTAAAATATGGCGTTTAGAAACAGATTTGCTAGGAGCTTCTGGTGGAAGTTTGATCTTTAGCTGTTGTAGCACAGACTGTGAGCAATGCATGGTCGCGCAGGTTGACAGTAGGGTTCTGAAGTACTCCCTTAGCATAGGCTGAGTTTGGTGCTCATGTGTAGCTCTGTATTTGGTGAAGCATCTTGTCAAAACAGCTCTGGCATAGTTGTCAGACAAATGGGACAACAGGTACTTTATACTTTAATGCTCTGAATGGAGAATTATGACTGTGGGAAAAAAAAATGTATCTCAAAAACTTCTGGAACCTGAAATAATGAAAACTGAATCTCTCAAAGAGGTGGAAAGTCACACATCCTTGGGATAAAGTGCATGTCTAGCAAATAAAAAATGAAGCAGGAAGTTTGACTTTGTATTTTTGTAGGGGAATAACAGGGAGATTTAAAAATTGCTCTAATAGAGTTAGACCAAACATTTATCACAGTGGTGAAGAGACAACCAGAGGCTGTCATACATTTCGGATGATGTGAAGATACAGCTGAACCTCTTTACAAGCAGAAAGTCTGCAACCTGTGTATGGTGAGTTCAGGCAGCCGGTACACCAGTACTTCCTTTGAAATTTGTAAGGGCTCAGTTTCTTCAGAGGGCAGGAAGAGATTTTTTTTTTTTTTTTTTACTTAATAGAAGTTAAGAGTTCTTGAGAAACTGCTCTTCTAGACATCTGACAGGAAATAATCTTTTTTTTTTTTTTTTTTTTTTTTTTTTTTTACTTATGAATATACCAACCCTCAGCTTCATTTTCCGAACTGGGGTGAGGAATGGCATGTATGTTAACTTGCAATTAAATAGACAAAGAGAACCTAAGAGGCTCTGCTGCATGCTCAACTCTTTATTTTAATTTAGAGAAACAGTTACCATAAGGTGAGACTTCTGAATAAGTTCAAATAATTAACACTTTCAAAACAGCTTCTTTATTCTCAAGCTAGGAAGTAAGTGTTGAGTTGCCTATATAAAGAATTAGTTGCATTCAACAATTCTGCTTTTATTCTTGACCATCTTCATTTGTTTTTTGCCTTGCTCTAGGTTAAATGAACAGAGTAGTTTCAAAGCAGCGAGAGAAAGGAGACAGCTTTGGCAGGTACTTCTGTGACATGTGAGTCGTAGTCATTCAAATAACATAAACATTTCACAGTCAGAAAGCAGAATCTGTGTCTATGAGCTAAGTACAGAGCTGGTCAGAATATGTGCCAGCGAAGTATAACAAGTCCTTTCAGTGTTGAGGCTTTCAGATGGGACTTCCAGAGGCACAGGGCTTGAGGGGCTTTCAGATAATTTTGAGGGAAGTAACTTGCAATAACTGGTTCAAATTTATCTACAAAATTAAAAGTTCAAAGCACTGTGGTTGACTAGAGAAACAAGATTGTTTTTCCCAGTTGGAGATGTACTAATGTGCCATCCTCTTGCATTTTTCATAGTAGTTCTGCTGTCAGATACATAAATCAGTTCAACTGCTATTAAAAGGATTCCCAGCGTTTCTTCCCTTGCTAGTAAAAATACATGTAAAATATTCATGAATTTCCCAAATGATTGCTGATTTTTAAGCTTAAAAGATAGGTTTTGAAATATATCTTCTTTTCAGCTCTACGTGTATTTTTGGAGATAACTGCCTTTGTTCCTTGTTTCTGAAATGGTTTTAGCATCTGCTCACTATGGATTTAGCCATGTATATTTATAATATTTATAAAATGCTACAGATTATATCTTTTGCTCTTCTTTTTTTTTTTTTTTTTTTTTTTTTCTTTCTTAAGGAGCCAAGTTAACTTCAATTAGCTGTTCCTGAAAGTTTATTTAAGTGCTGCAGGGTTATTCACATTTGTGAAATAGTACAGAAAAATATTTGGATGAAAGTCGCTCCTAAAGAAAGGAGTCAACTTGCTAGACTATTATTACTTTTTTTTAAGAAGATTTGTTTTTGCTAGGGGTGACAATGGCAGGTAAGAGGGTTTCTCATGCTGGGTGGATTCTGCTGCTTGTTAAGTTATAAACTTAAGGCAGATTCTCTTGCAGAATTACTCCATGTGGCTTTGGGCCAGAGTAAGAGAGGATCAGAGTAAGCAAACGGAAATGCAGACAGCAGGGAGAGGGTTTTGGTAAAAAGAGTAACATTGTAATTTTTTTTTTGTTATCAAATGCAAAAGGATAACAAATTTAAAGCAAGTGAAGTGGTACCAATCTTCTTTTAAGAGCTTTGTTTACTTTGCAGCTGATACAGTGTAAGCACTCTTCATAAATACTAAAAAAAAAAAAAAAAGGAGGAAACAATTGCTGACCTTAATTCAATCTGCTGTGTTTGAGCAGGTCAGCATGTGATAACATAACAGAACTGGTAGCTGAAACACATAAGTATATTTTAATTCTGCCTTTTGAGGTGATCATGAACTCTTCTTCGTAAAGTGATCCCATAGAAAATGTGTTTTAAAGGAAATGCTTATTTCTGAGTTTAATCCCAGTTAACTTGGAAGGTGACTGACAATCCTTTGCACTTCAAACATGTGGAAGCAAAAACGTGTGAGGCTGAGCTAGACTGTGGAAGTGTTTATCATTTTTATTTGTGCTATCTTGCAAAAAGGATCTAATTAGTAGTAATGAAGGGAAGTATCTTGAAACTGATATAATCTTCTTGAGTGGATGTTGATAAGAATCCTTTTTATTGAGGGTGGCGTTGATGTCAGTCTTAGTTACAAGACAATGTATAGAGTTTTCTAGTTTCCATGCATTTCTAGTCACATTCCAAGAATGTTTGATCTTGGGAGGATAAATTTCATCTGTTTGGCCTTTAAAGCTGAAACCAGCATGGTAGAAAAAGATACAGGAGGTGATGGCAGCACAATGTTCGACGATGCTTCATGTTGCAAACCTCTCCCTTGAAGGTCCTCCATTCTTGTCTCTGGTCTTAAAATTTTTCATCATAGTATTGATGTAAGCATTGAATTCTTTATAGGCTGCAATAGAGTGTGTTAGCTGACCTAATTAACTCTGGGCTCCTGAGAACAGGCCAGAATTTAAGTTAAAGTCCCTATGACTTGATAAGTAGAAGAGAAACCTCCCAAACCTTTGTGTAACTGTTAGTGTCATCCTAGGATAGTTCTCTCTAATGCTGGTAGTCTGGTACTTCTTTTTTATTACTTACCTCCTTTGTCCTGAGTTTTCTCTCAGCACTGCTTAAAACTTAAAATTCTCTGAGATTCTAGGGGGAATTTTTGTATATTTGCTGTACCTGATGACTGTAAACCTCTTCTTCATTGTGTGCAACCACAGAGAGAGGGAGAGAAAGGCTGTAATTCTGTGGTGTTACCTGGGAGGTCTGGCGAGGGCTGCACCTGCTTTGACTTTCCTCTGCTCTTACAACCCACTCCACTTCATTGGTTTCCCGCTGTTGTTAAGAACCTGCCAGCATTGTGACATCGAGATGCTGGCTGCGGATGGGGATGGGGTTTCCGCTGCTCCTGTTAGGCTTCTGCTGGCAGCTTTTGCATTGGCTAGCGGCTGTGATATCAAGCTTGAGTCAAAGTGAGCCTGGATCTTCCTTGCTTCTGTTTCTGGTGATCTGTGGAGATGCCTCACCACTGTGTGGCCTTCAGAAAGCCCTGGCTGCTCCCTTTCTGACTTGTTGCTGGCCTTTTGAGGTGTGATGAACTGAGTGCTGAAAAGAAGAGTTTCTCAAGTGATTGCTGTGAAATTCAGAATTTATTTTTGCGTTTTTGTGTGTTATATTTCTTTTTATTACTAAAAAATCAGATTAGGGTGGCTGTCACATTTGTTTGGTATGCTGGAGGGAAATGGCTGGAAAACCTGGTGCCTGAATTTCTTCATCCTCATTTGAATCTTTGCTTAAAGTGTGTACCATATTCATAACACCAATTTAGAAATACTGCACTTTACGTAATTTGCTCATTGGAATAGACAAGAAGACCGTGGTTAAAACGATCAGCTGATTATATCCACCTCAGGATCCATTCTGTATTATTAAAATTGTAGGGTCACATGAAGCTGATTTTACCACTTGCTGAAGCCCCAAGCGTTTTTCAGAAGGCAGATGAGCCATTCATGTTGACACATGTATTTGTGACCTGGAAGAATGGAGTTGGAGCAGATGAAAGCTCAGATGCATTGTAAATTAAGAGAAGTAAATCAGTGTGTGAGGGATAATAAGTCAACAGAGTTGGGGAAACAGGTTTGAGTGATTTAAACAGGAGCTTCATGATGGCTGGTGTTCTTGTATGGAATCTGAACCAGGTCAGCAAGCTCTGGGTTCCCTTCTCCAGCCTTGTGTCCCTCTCTTTTTTCCCCAGAGCATCTCCGTGTTGCGTGGGCAGGTTGTAAAACTCGCTGGGGCAGGGATATGTGGGAGTTGGTTCTGGCATAGCAGGATACTTGTGTTAATACTGAGGTGTTTGTTTAGAGTTCAGATTAAGCTAAACTGAAGCACAAACTTTTGAATAGCTTCTAAATAGCAAATGCTTTGTGCTTTCCATGGAATAGATTTCCGCGGGAGTTAATGGCTGTTACAAAGGTCTGTCCTCCTCTGAGTGCAAAGGGTATGTTTCAACTTCACCTTTTCTGATGTAATTATGTAGCAGCAAGTTAATTAACATTGCCTACAAAGTTAACATCCTGCTCTGCCACACACATTCTCTCCCCAGAGAGAAGAAGAAAAACAAACTGCATGTGACTGACCTAATCACATTGCTTAATGCAGAAGCAGAAAGCACCAGCTGCTGCTGTTAGGTTATCCTAGGTAGGTTCTTGTGCTGTACTCATCGTACCATGAAAATTAAGGCATGTGTGCAAGGACCCCTGTTTACTGAAGGATGTTGCCTTGGCGTGAACTCTGTTCACCTGCCAGTGCTGATGAATTCTCCTTGTAGAAAATCACTGGCTGCTGGTAATGCTGCCAGACAACTTTCTTTTCATGGTGCTTGCAAAGCTTGTACCGTTTCAGATTCTGTACTGTGTGTGTAATGCTGAAATGGGAGGGGAGGGCAGGCTGAAATGCTGTTACTTCACGTGTGTTAAGTTGACAATCTTGTATTTGACAACCTGTAATGCTTCTCCTTGGACAGGAGTACCAGTGTCAGAGGGAAGGCTTTTTGCCATGGGTGTGCTTTTTTTTTTTCTTTTTTTCATTCTAGGTGTAATTTTAATTTTTTTTTAATTTTTTTTTTTTTGTGACGCTGGAGATCTTTAAAATCTGAATTAGTGTTTAGGCACTGGCAGGTAAGTTTCCTGAAGACCCCAGTGTACATTGGGAAGTTGATTTCATTTGTTGCAGTGGAGATGCAACAGAAAGCATGAGGCTTGCTGTGCAGAACTGCAGGATGCTATATTAAGGAGCTGGTTTCTGACCCTGGCTTTGACTTCCTCTGTGGTAATACTCGTATTGTTTAAACTCGTTTTCCACTGTAATCACTAACTATGTGTTCCTCTTTTTTTTTTTTTTTTTTTTTTTTCCTCAGAGGCCTAATTTGGAACAGTTGGCTCTGACTTTGCAAAACTTTCACAGGGTCACAGCTGCAGCTGAAGTTAGCAGAAGCTGTGATGTGAATGTATGAACAAAATAAGATAAAAACTGGGCCATAACTATGTCAGAGTTAGAGAGGCTGAAAATTCATTGTTCCTCAGTTCCCTTTATGAGATTATAATGTTCTCATCCTTTTATTGTTTGGTACATGACTCCTTCATAAATGTTGATGACAAGCACAGGAGAAGAAAACCATAAGGAAACTCTTTATTAGCACAGTAACGCCAAATGAATAATACCTGATGCTCATTGCATGATGTAAGTGAGCAAATTTGAATAATTCCTTGTCTGCGAATCACTGTCCACTTAAAGCACTGAACAAGAAAGTAGTCTTGCTCTTCTTATGTATTATCATAACATAGCTGATTAACGCATGTACTTTAAATTAGTTTAAATCTTCTGAGCGCCTTATGCCTCAGTTTTAATGTAGGAATATTTTTGTTTAATTTCTCTGGTTCCAAGAATTAAAGAATAATTTGGGTTGGGAGGGGCCTCTGGGAATCTGTACTCCAGCTTCCTGCTCAAAGCAGGGCCAGCTTCCAAGTTAGAAGAGGTTTTTCGGGGCCTCTTGTTGAGTTTTGGGAGGTGCCACAGCCTCTCTGGGCTCCTGACCCAGGGCTTACCCCCCCTCATTCTGAATAATTTTTCCTTGTGTCAAACAAGGAATTGTTAAATTTTTTTAAATTTTTTTTTCCTACAATTTGAGACCATTGCTGCTTGCCCTTCTGCTGTACATCTCTGAAAAGAGTCTATCTTCTCTCCATGTAGGAAAGACAGTGGTGAGATCTCCGTTAACCCTTCCCTGGTTCTGAAGAAGGTTGAACAGACCCGGGTCCCTCAGTCTTTTCTTGTCTGGCACAACATTCCTAGCTTGCACTGATCCATGGATTAGTCTATCCCAGGCGCAAGGCTTTGCATTGCATTTGTTGAAGTTCAGGTGGTCTTGTTCAGCCTGTTCCTCTGTACAGTCAGGATCCCCCGGAAAGGCAGCTCACCCTACTGCATCCTGACGGCTCCTCTGGTTTTGGTCTCACTTGAGAGGTTGCAGAGAGTGCATGCTGGTCCATTGGCCAGTTTGAAGGTGTTTAACATTAGTGACCCCTGAAGTGCACCACTTGTAATTGTTTGCTAGTTAGGCTTCAAACTACTGGACGTTGCTTCTTGAGTCTGGTGGTCCACACAGTTTTTTACCTGTGTTGTACTCCAGGCTTATCGTCTTTCTGATTATTTAGATAGCATAGTCAATTAATTGTGTTCTTGCTTGGAAGGTGGTAATAATTGTTACCCTCTGTACTTAATCTGAAGTGTCTCAAAAATGGTGCAAAAACAATTAAAAAGGCAAGAGGCTTATCTGGAGTAGCTGATCTGGTGTACTTACCTACATCAGGGATGGCAATGTGTAATTGTCAATATAATCTTTTGAAAGTCATAATCACAAACAAATCTTAATACTGGAAAGGCATATCTTTATATTTCTGATAGGATAAGAGCTACTAGACTAGAAGGGGACCAAAATGCCTTGGGATGGAATGCATAGGAAGCTAAACCATGCTGGACTGCACATAGAGCAGAGTTTTGCTCTACTGCTTTCTGTGAATAGTCCACCGCTTTCCAAGCTGGTAGTCCAAAATTTCAAAGATGCTCATCCATCAGTGTGTTTGACTTGCTTGTGTTATGCTAGTACTGTTTGCTGAGCAGAGAAGCTTTAATTTGACTGCTTGAGCTTTCTGAAACTAGACTTCAAGGGAAAGTTTGGGGTTTTGGTAACACTAGTGTGTCAAACTGGGCATTCTGGTGTGCTGCTGTAAACTGGTAACGTAAATGGTAACAAAGCTGCAGGCAACACTCATGCTCCAGAGGTACAAGGGGAAGACCTCAGACCTTTTGAGGTGCCTGGCTTTGTATGCTCTGGCTGTAAAATGTTGTTGGGTGAATTGACGGTTATTTTTCCAGTGATAGCTTGAGTAGTAGTAATCATTGCAGAAAAATCTGCAGAGTTGGCTACTGACTCTTGGGTCCAGCTTCAATTGTGTTATGCTGGCGTAAATCCACAAATAAATTGTATATGAGTGGAGTTCTTGCTGACTTGAGGTGTTCGTGTATGTGCAAGAGAAATTGCTTAGCTGAAAATCACTGCAGTTTCTTTCCAGGCAGGTGTATTTTGAGAGCTAAAGAGCTCTCTAAGTCATAAAGTAGTTAATCGGCTTTACAGTGGTCCAGTGAGAGCAGTGTTTTGCTACTTATTAATTAAATATTCTCTCTTTCCTTTTTTTTCTCTTGCTACCCTGCAAAAGCATTACCATACAGTTTCACTTGTGTATAACTGACCTGTGGCATTAATGCACAGAAGAGGAGAACTGAATGCAAGTTTAATTAGGATGGTTTTAAAAAAACCTGTAAGCTTGATTTATCATTCCCCTTGAGTGCTAGTACTGGTAGAACCTTTAGGTGCGAAACACAGCTGCCATGTTGATAGCAGGGGGCTAGGGAAGCTGGGTGGTGGGGGAGCCCCTCAGCCCTACGTGGGAAGCCTGGGCTACATTATGCTGGGCTCATGGACAGCTGACAGCTCGCTTTGGCTCTGCTGCACCCTCCCTTCGTGGCAAGCCTGCTTGTCTCTTCCATTGCATGTCTGTGCTCTCAGGAATTTACAGAGGTACGTGTTAAGAAAAGTTTTTACGTCTAATGAGGATGTATGTGTTGTATGAGGTTTAACAAAGCCAAGTGCTGGGTTCTGCATTTCTGTCACAACAACCCCATGCAACACTACAGGCTTGGGGAAAAAAGGACCTGGAGGTGCTGGTCAACAGCAGGCTGAACATGAGCCAGCAGTGTGCCCAGGTGGCCAAGAAGGCCAGCAGCATCCTGGCTTGTATCGGGAACAGTGTGGCCAGCCGGAGTAGGGAAGTGATTGTGCCCCTGTACTCGGCACTGGTGAGGCCACACCTTGAGTACTGCGTGCAGTTTTGAGCCCCTCAGTGCAAAAAGGCCGTTGAGTTGCTGGAGCGCGTCCAGAGAAGGGCAGCAAAGCTGGTGAGGGGTCTGGAGCATAAGTCTTATGAGGAGCGGCTGAGGGAACTGGGGTTGTTTAGCCTGGAGAAGAGGAGGCTGAGGGGAGACCTTATTGCTCTCTACAACTACCTGAAAGGAGTTTGTATGAAGTGGGTGTTGGTTTCTTCTTCCAAGTAACTCACAATAGGATGAGAGGAAATGGCCTCAAGTTGCATCATGGGAGATTTAGATTGGATATTAGGAAAAATTTCTTTACTGAAAGGGTGGTCAAGCACTGGAACAGGCTGCCCAGAGAAATGGTGGAGTCACCATCCCTGGAGGTGTTACAAAAACACGTAGACGTGGTTTAGCAGGCATGGTGGTGTTAGATTGACAGTTGGACTTGATGGTCTTAGAGGTCTTTTCCAACCGTAATGATTCTATGATTCTCTGTTGCTAGCACGCTTGTGGCCAAGTGGTGGCTGTTCTGAAGTGTCCTGAGGGTCTACTGTCAGTGTTCTTGCCATATTGTTGAAAGTTTTTTCCTTACATTTGTTGCAACTTCCTTGTTTCCTTGCAACTTGTTGGTTTCTAAACTTATAATTGACTAATTAAACACATGAGCTGAAGAGCAGTGGCTTTACTGCCACTTTACAGTTGACTGTAGGGCACTGCTGGTGCATTGCACAGCAAGATCAGGGTTTTTTTTTCTTCCAAAAGCCATTTGGAAAAGCAGAGCTAATTTATTGATGTAGATACTCTGTCAGCAATGTAGAGGCTTCTGCCTTACCTTGTTGGGCGTACTGAGGAACCCACACTTGCACCAACAAGCCGTGGGACTGGAGTGTGCTCAATGTGGTGGTAGTTTCTTGCCAGCAAGTGATCTTTGCAGTTGCAGAAGATACGCCCAAAGTTTCCGTTGCTGACATAGGTTTTTTTTGTTTGGTTGGTTGTTGTTTTGTTTTTCTTTCTCTTTCCCCTGCCCTTCCCCTCCAAAAAGGGGAATCAGTATGTGGTGGATAAGCATTTTGCAGTGGCCAGTGAGGAAAAAGCAAGCTATTGCAGATGGCGAGCCTGTGGGCAGATAGAGATCAACAAGTTCAGTGAAAACAGTTACTGCTTTTTTCAAACTACGTAGTCAAAACCACTTATTGGTTTGCACTGTTATGGTCCCAATTTCTTTCTTTCCTTTTTCTTTGTTTGCTAGCTTTTAATCTGAAGACAGTCTCCTTCACCAGGTTTTTGCATCTTGCTGTGAGCTCAGTAGAAAGGAGCCTTTTCCCTTGGCTGGGGCTTGAAGGCACTGTCACAATGCTGGTGGTGGCAGCTATGGAGGCTGGATCTCCCTTCGGAGCCCTCTCCAACATCTACATGGGCTCCAGGCTCCTGGCTGTCCTTCCTGCTGGAAGCAAATCCACACATACTCAGCTGCCACTTCAAGCCAGGCCTTATGCAAGTCTGTGGGGAAGCCTTTGGCCACTGCGTTTGTTCTTCTAACAGCTGTTGGGTCTTCAGAGACCTGGCTGCTCAAAGTATCCCACGCGGTGCTGTCTGGGTCCCAGCAAAATTAAAATAGTCAGAAGGGCAGTCTTGGAAGTTTTTTATAATCGCTTTCCAGATGGGCGTAACTTTGTGCCACTGCTAGTGACAATTTGTTTGTGGGGCTTCTGGGGAAAGCTGTATTGTGAAGGGTATGAAAAAAGAACAAGGAGGCCTTCTCACATCGGTATTTCTTCTTGGAGAACATATTGGCCCAGTGCTTGTCAGGTGTGAGCCTAGGTGTCTTGGCTGAAGCTCCTGGAAGGTGTCATTCTGGGAATACTGTTCCCCAGCATCTGCGTTCAATACTCGGGTGCTGCACGTAAACAGGATACAGGGGGAGCTTGGCCCGACCATCGCTGTCTTATTCCTCCCCCAGGACAAGAGACCAGCCTGCAAGACACTGACAGCTGCTGCAACTTCAGAGGCGTACTAGAAAAGGATAAATGAACTAACAATAATCCTTTGTGAATGTTTTACTTCTATTGTATTTTAGTAGCACTTGGGTATGTAGAAATCTGGCTTGTGGTAAACACCTTTGAAGTTGGGGAGGGAATAGTTTTCAGAAAAGAATATGAATTGACTTGTAATTTTTCATAACCTTCAGTCATTTGCTTACAGGGAGAGTTTCAGTATATCTCACAATATTTATAGAATTAAAAAGTGTGGTAAATGGGCAGCCAAGTCCAGTGGTGTTCAGCCTTTGAAAAAACCTGGATTTGGAGAAAGGCATTGAATGTGCTGGGCTGGAGTTCAGGTGTTGTACCATGAGTTCCTCATGAGGTATCCTCACTTGAAGTAGTCCAGTAAAAGTTAAAATGGATTTTTTTTTTGTACATCTTTAAGGCTGTGACAGGTCTGTTGCAACACTTAAACTTGTAATTCTTTGAGAACAGGAGGCATGAATTTCTACATAAATGAGGACTTCAGAGGTTGTTGACTCACTGTTGCGGAGCTGTTGCTTTTCCTTTGACAGTCTGAGGCTGGCAACAGCAGCTCCTTGGCTATGACAAGATAGATGTACCCAGAGGTGCGTGTACGTGCATGTAGGCAGCAGCAGGAACGCGAAGGTATTCCTGAAGTGGGAAAGGATCCCGGTGCAGCCAGGCCTCACTGTCAGTGTTGAGATAAGTTGCTCAGTGGTTTGAGTCAAATTCACTTCTGAAATGTTTTCTAGAAAAAGAAACTCGACGTGGGAAATTGCAGGGGCTTCTCAAGTACACAGGTGACTTTGAAACTGCAGTAAAACCTGTTTTATTAGAAACAATGCTGGCAGATCTTGCTCGTGTTTCGCTAACTGTGGTTATCTATGAGCAGAGGCAGTGCCTGAACTTCAACTTCTTCTTCTCAAAATCTACCATATTAAAAGTTTTCTGTAGTGCTCTGAAGAGCTTTGTTTTTAATTCCATAGTAGTGAAATATTTCTGGGGTTTTGTGGTGGTGGTTTGTTGGGTTTTGTTTTGGTTTTTTGTTTGTTTGTTTTGTGGAGTTTTTTGGTTTTTTTTTCTTCAATCTTGACTGACTTACAGCACTGCTTTAGCAGCAACAAATATTTTAGTTTTTTAACCCTTACTGTGGAGGCACTAATCTTAAAATCACTGAAGAAATGCTCTAGTTCTAATTCTGTGGCCTTGTTGTTCATAAATAATACTGAGAATGTTTTTCTGTATTCACAGGAAAGTACTAGTGCTTACCCAGAAGATGATTAGGAGGTTAACTGTGGTGCTCTAATGGGTTTGTACAGTTACAGGATCTACCTTTTGTGAATTACGACTTGTAGAGTGGATTTAAATCTTTTTAGCGTATAAAATTGTTAATTATTTAAAAATAAGCCTCAATTCAAATGTTAAAAATTCCCTGGCCCACAAAGTGTGGGAATTTGTGCTGGGAGAGTGTGATTAGTGCCTCTAAGGGCTGTGCTTTTACTCCTTTCTGTTTGCTTGTTTGTTTACCTCTAGGCTTTGTACTGTCAAGGGAAGTGTTTTAAGTATCAGCCAAGTTTCTCATACCTTTCAGGCAGGCTAATCCATTACTTGCATGGGTGCTAAAAATTTGCCCAACCTTTGGCGGGGTGAAAACTAAATAGTCTTTTCGGTTTGTGGAGTTCTATTACAGGAGCACGAACACAATTAAGGAAAATAATTTAATCAATATTGTCTAGCCTGGCAGAAAATCAGAAGACAAGAGGCAGCTCATTTAGCAGGGACCTCCATTCATGCTCCATCTCTTCGGTCTTTGGCTCCGCTAACATTCTCTGGTCTCACAAAAAGCAAGCCACAGCTCAGTCTTGTCCCTGGCAGCTGGCATGTTGTATTCCTCCCTTGCTGCAGAGATTAGTCCATAAAGGAATACGCCACCATCGCCTTTTGGGACTACTGAGGCTAGAGATAGGAGTTATTGAAGAGGAGGTCTTTGAACAAGTTTGTGTCTCGTCAAAGTGAAAATCTGAGTAGTGAGGAACATGTGGATGAAGGAGAAATGTAGTCAAGTGCTCACTGGGTGTGAAAGTACACCGCTGAGAGGGCTGGACTCCCTTCCACAGCTACTTTTTTTTTTTTTTTTTTTCCCCCTTCTTTTTTCCATATCAGTTGTCTCATCAATTACACTCAAATAAATTTTGAATAGTTAGGTGGGTTGGAAGGGACGTTTAAAGGCCATCTGGTCCAACCCCCCTGCAAGGAGCAGGGACATCTCCAACCAGATCAGGTTGCTCAGAGCCCCGTCCAACCTGGCCTTGAATATTTCCAGGGATGGGGCATCCAGCACCTCTCTGGGCAACCTGGGCCAGTGTTCCACCACCCTCAGTGTAAAAAACTTTTTTCTGATGCCTAATCTAAATCTACCCTCTTAAGTTAAAGTTGGTGAATAACTTTAATCAAAGACTGTTTAATTTACCCTTGACAGATGAATGGACTTTCAATGGACTTTCAGTACAATCCTGCTGTATTCTTTGCAGTCTGAAGTTACTCTTTTGATTTTCTTGGGTTCTGTTAAACATATCTGTGATTTAAGGAAGGAATAAGTGGAAGAGTGCAGCAGCTGTAGGCTGAGTGTGCAGGGCTCTGCACCATGCCTGAAAAGCAAGGGTGAAGTTTACATTCATTAAAACTGAAAAACAATTAGCTGTGACTAGAGACAATTTTCAGATGATTAAAAACCAAGCTCATACATTTTTATGACTATGCAGTCTCATAATTTTCACCTAAATTAAGACAGTGAGCAAGTCTAAACTGTACTTTCCTTGTATGCCAATAATAACAAATGAGAGGCGTCTGCAGAGGATGTCTGGTTATGTCTCCTTTAGGATTTTTGTACATTTGAAATATATGATAGCCTGAGTACCCTCTGCTCTCTCTTTATTTTTATCTGTAGTACCACTTAATGAGCTATTAGAAATTAAATTCCTAGATAGTCCTGCTGGCTGCTCTCCATTGCAGGATATGACTACAATACTGATTGCAGTAATAGGCAGAACACGTATTTTTAGTTTTAAATGTAACATTAAAATTCAACAACTTGGGGTTTTTTTTCTTCAAAAATGTACATTCTTGCACCTCTTCTTTGAGTAGTATTACTGAATGGCAGTAATGTGGCATTGATTCGTATGGCAGTGATTTCCTTTGAGATCATCTTCCTTAGCAGCACCCTAAGTAGCTTCCTTTAGGATGAAATGTAGTGTGATGTGTTGTATTTATTGAATTGTCAGGTATCTAACTAAGCTGATGATAATGACGCTGTTTATAAATGAGATGTAGACAGCAGCTTCAGCTATTATTTGAAATTTACACCAGCACTTGTTCTGACTATGTTTGCAACCAAAGTCCACTAATGAAGATGATCCCTTGGCTCTACCAGTCCTATTTTCCCCTATCTTTCTACTCTTGCTGATATGGAGGTACTTGACCTCTTAATGACCAAGACAGGCTGCTGCTCCAATGGTCTGTGAATAATTTTCATTTATTCATCAACATACTGCAAGCTACAGAAATTTTAATTTAAGATCTAAATAAGATGACTTAAATGCAAGTTTTTTTTAAAAGCAAATAGTTAGTGTCTGATATTTGCGTCATTGTTTCAATTATTCATTGGAATAATTGGAACTTTTTTCTCACGCTGGACCTGAATTGTCTATCAAGAGTGTGTTCTTCAATGTGGGATTGCGCCCTGCTGTAAGAGAGGAGAGCATGGCAGTGACATTTCTAGAATTACGGGAATGTACAGTATAAAGTAAGTCTTTAAACTGTGGTGTTAAGATGGTTAGTTTGTAGCCATGAGAGCTG
Organism: Chlamydotis macqueenii; assembly: GCF_036417535.1. Classification (NCBI taxonomy): domain Eukaryota; kingdom Metazoa; phylum Chordata; class Aves; order Otidiformes; family Otididae; genus Chlamydotis; species Chlamydotis macqueenii. The sequence continues at coordinate 10,603,306 of NC_141561.1, forward strand.
AAAGCCTTATTTAGGATAATTGATTTTCAGAAGTGGTAATGTAGTGATATTAAGTCTCCATGCCGCATGCCCTCGATGAGTTCACAGTTCTGGTGGATGTTGCAAGTTGAGGCTTTGAAAGAGAAGCTACCCGATTTTCCTGCCAGGCCAGAGGAGATGTTTCGTCTCCTATTTTACATTTCGGAATATCGTGATGTGACCTGCACTCACATGTTGTGTTCCGTGGCACATCTGTTCAAGAGCATGACTGTTCGTGTAATTGGGAAGGGTTCTCGGCACCAAGGATAAGTAAAACCACGTTCGTGTAGGAGTAACCAGGGACTGGTTTTGGTTGGTGACCATTATAAAAATTCTGTTAAGCTAGTGAAAGTTAATTTTGTTCAGGAGTCCAAAAATACAATGCTTGCTTAGAATAGGGAGCAGGAAACAGAAGCAGCATGGATACTAAGTCTTTAATTACCTGAAACTAGTACAAATGCGTCCAGAAGTGCCTGCTGAATAAAAGTCAAGTATTGGTGAAGCTAATTATGCCCTGAAATTATCTGGAGTTTACTAAGTCTGGTTAAACTGTCTTAGGGAATTATTTTAGAAATGAGGCTGCAAAATCTGTTGTGTTGGTCGTTCTATTAAAATGGTATTGCAATTCTAAAAATGAAAATGAAAATTCATTTTCTGAGCATACATAATGATGATCAAAAGCTGGGAAGATCTGAAGTTTGTTTGGTATTGTCTGATTGCTTTTTTTTTTTTTCATAGTGATCACATGGAAAATATTTATGGCTACTTAATGAAATATACCAATCTCGTCACTGGTTGGCAATATCGGTAAGTCTTTTACAGTGCTTTGTAGTAGTGTTGGTCTTTGCAGCATCTAAATTAACATGTTTCAGATTTTTTTTTTAATACTACTCGTATTTGTCTTTTTCAGTTAGGAAAACATTATGGGAGAGTTGTGTGCTTTTCTCAATATAGATTAAGCTAACATGTAGATGAAGAATATTGTATTCAGGCATGAATAAGAAAAAAATGCATTGGAAGTATGAAGCAGTTAACTCATTTGGTGGTTTAGAACTATGTAAAAAGCATGTGCAGCATTATTTTTTTTTCTCCATTTCCATTTAAAATATTGTCTCTTTTTTTTTTTTTCTGCTTTATGCCAAATCATAACATGTTGGGTGTTGGGTTTTTTTGTTTTTCTTTTAAAAAGAAATTTATTTCCTGGAAGTTCTAACTCAATAAAGCTTTTCCCTTTAGTTCCCCAGGATGTCTGTCTGCCCTGGAATAACTTGCTGTTCTTTGGCAGGTGAAACTCCTGGTCAGGCTTCCAGCTTGATACTGTCCCTAGAGCAGCAGAGTGCAACCAAATTGATATCGGGCAGACAAGTCCTTAGCATACCATACGGCCAAATTCCTGTGCTACCACTGGCATGCAGTGACTTGTGTCAGTACACTTATCGTTAGACTCAACTGAATAGCTGAAGCATAATGTCCACTTCAGGTTTTTTAAATCTGTAATTGCTTCAGTTTCACAGTTTTGTGTCTTGACTGTTTTGTGTCTGGGGTTCTTTTACTCTTAATTTATGTAGTTTAAGGATGCATTAAGCCTTAGAGATTCAGGATATTCTTTTAATTCCCAAAATCTTGCAATAGCACTCTTCTGTGGGCACAGCTGTTCTGTTGTGCAATCCCTGGTCTCTGAGAAAAAATTGGTAAGAGCATAATTTTTGTGCAATCTTGTTGGAGCTGTTCTGACTGTCTTTAAGTCCCAATCACCTCTGTGCTCCTTGACTTCTCCCACTAGCGCATCCCCTGACTCCCCCTACCCCCTTCCCCTCCCCATCCCCCCCAAAAAAAAAAAAAAAAAGGAAAAGAATGAACTGTTTTTTATGTAGTGTGTCTACTTTGTTATCATTGCAGATTTTTTGTTTTAAACAATGATGCTGGCCTGCTGGAGTACTTTGTGAATGAGCAGTCTAGACATCTAAAGCCCAGGGGTACCCTGCAGCTAGCTGGAGCTGTAATTTCACCCAGCGATGAAGACTCTCACACCTTTACAGTCAATGCTGCCAGCGGGGAGCAGTATAAACTAAGAGGTAGGACCTAGATTCCTGGGCAGGGGATCATTCCACTAGAGGACACTCCTGGCTCTCACCTGTGGCTGCTCTGCTGGGCTTGGCAGTGAGGCCAAAGCAAGGGAACTTGTTTGGCAGACTGCTGCAGTGAGAATTATATGTGAAACTTTCATCCTGCTCTTCAGTTAGGAACCATCCTTATTTATGGATGGTTTCATACTCTGTGTTTGATGACTTTCAGACCCTGAACTTAAGATGTGTGTTGAACAGGGTTTAGCCTTCATGTATAGTGTCCTGTAACTATACAGGAGTATAGTTTTCTGTATCATTGTACGTGCTGATGCTTGCAGAGAACTGAATTATTCCTAATATTCAATATGTTAGCCTTTTTGTGGCAGTTATAGAAGCCCATTCTCTGATTTTGTAGGCTTCAGAAATCTGGGCTAATACCTTCTCGTACTTCTTCCCTTGAAGACTTGCTGTCATTTCCTAATTCAGGGTACCTTACTCTTATTTCAGGCGAAACGTGTGTGAGAGGAGTTATTGTTAAAGTTATTTCAACAATTTTTTTTTTTTAAAAGAGCATGCCATTTATGTTGAACTTTATGTAATGTTAAGTCTTCTGGCTGTTTTAAAGAATTAAGCAGTCTTTTGCCCATATTTCAAAATGTCTTCATTTACATAATCATTTTGGTTTGCTTTTATTAGCTACTGATGCTAAAGAACGGCAACACTGGGTTAGTAGGCTACAGATATGCACGCAACACCATACGGAAGCTATTGGAAAGGTATCGTATGACTGATATTTTTGTGGGTAAAAATAATTTAGAGTGGTGGTAGATGTTGCAGACACAACTATCCTGTTATTTAAGACAAATTCTACAAAAGGGCATGTACTTCAGCTCAAAATTTAGGTCCAGGAAAATTTTTCTGAGTGATAGCTGACTTGTATTAGAAATATGCTTTAGGAATGAAGCAAAGTGAATTCATTTTGCCTCTGAAGAGCTGAATGGTCCTCCCTGAGCAGGTACTGGTGAGCTGGTATTTGAACGGAAGGCAGAGCTGAAAGATCAAAGCTTTAGCCCAGTATTTTCCAGTGGTTTTGCTTTTTTTTTTTTAATGGGTAATCCTGTTAATTGAAGCCTTTCAATTTTGAGAGCTTTTCTTTTTTTTAACCTTTACTGTTAAAAAAAAAAAAATACTCAATGGCCCACCAATCCATTTAGGATGAATGTTTGAGAAGCAAGTCCTCAACACTCTGTCTATGGATTGTTACTTACATTTGCTAACCATGTGGTGGTATTTTATAGGACCTCCTGATTACCATAAACCCATTCTGATACCTGAATAAAACCTTGCTTTTAAGATAAGATCAACATCTTATCTTATCTTAAGAGAGAAGTTCAATAAATAGTTCTAAACAAAATCCCGTTCTCTTAAATGTGAGCTCTGTCCTTGCATGATCTGTTAGGAGCCAGTTTCTAGCACTGTTGCAGATCAAGGACTAATGTTCAAGTCAGGGAAGTGATACATATTGATCCATCTAATTTCACAGATTGTTCATAATTAGACCAAAAAACAGAGCAACTGTCAGCAGATACTGCAAAATATTTATTTAACAGTTGCGACTAATATGTTATTATGACTTTGTCATCTGTCCTTTCTCTCAAAAAAAAAAAATTAAGGATTGAACTGTTCTGCTGTATCTTTCAAATTAGAATATTTGCTGGCTTTAGGAATTAGAATATTTGCTGGCTTTAGGAATTAATTGTAAATATTTCTCAATTTGCTTATTTATTCACTAGAACAACCCTCCTCTGAAATCTCGCAGCTTCTCTCTTGCATCTCAAGGAAGTGCCAACTCTCCTGGTGTGCAGAGACGACTCAGTCAAAATGCAGTTTCCTTTTTCAATGTTGGACACCACAGATTGCCAACTGGAAAAAGAGTTCCTATTATGCAGCCAGATCACCTTGTAGATGTTAGAGAGGTTTGTATGCCTTAAATTATCTAATAATATTTTGAAAGCGCTGTCCTATTACTTTTAGGATTGTGTTGTTCTTAGTTGGCTATATTGTGGATTGCATGTCCTAAGCTATTATTGCATAGCTGTGTGAGGATAAGTAACTTGCCTTGGCTAATTGTTTAAGTATGTGGTGTATATTTGATGGCTTTTGTGCTCTACAATAATATCCTGATGCGCAAGATGGAATTTTTCATGTTGCCATCCTTGCAAGTCCTAGCGCTACAGGTGGCAGGGGAATAGCTTTAAGGAAGTATAACATCCCATACTATGATACTCCTATATCATACGCTGTTTTCTTCGCGTGTCAAGCTAGAGCAGAATTGACTAAGCTGTACTTGTATCTCCTGTGACTAAGGAGGAATTCTGAATGTCAAAGTTAGTTTGCTTGCTTACCTTTTTGAAGTTAAAATGCTTGTTGGATATAATACCTACAATTTTATTTTAGACATAGTTAAAATACAAGCATGCACCTGCCCTTTGTTATTTTAAGTTACGCTTGAGCATAACACAACTTGAATACTTGTAAACTACTAGAAGTGAAGATCACCAGAAGGGTTGTAGTGATTTGTCAACGAGTTGTCTGTGTCCTTTTTTGTTTTGCTTTTTGGGGGCTTTTGGTTTTTTTTTTTTTTTTTTTTGTTTTTTTTTTTTTTAATCCATCACAGTTTTTCAAAGTATAGGAAAAAAACCTTGCATACAAAGACTTTTATCATGTTCTCTATTGGAAGAAAATAAGAGATGTGTTCTGATAGCAGCTGGTGTGTTTGCGTAGGCAAGGCTGTGTAACTGCGTGTTTTACTAGCCTTCTGCCCTGTCACCCCTGAGACGTGCTAAGGCTGACTGCGCACAGTTAACTCTGCTTTCAAAGAGCTGATCCTCTGTAAATTCACACCGTATTGTACTACATAGCCAAGCCCTAAAATGTTCCAAATACCACATACTGTGAACTTGGACGAATACATATTGCTTAAGTATTTGTTGCATAAAACCTTCCAGGCAAAGGTACTGGGGAAAAAAAAAAGAAAAAATCAGTAAGATACTGCTAGGAGTGGTGAATTAAAAAACTAGGTAGGGCCACAGCAGTTAAACACATGCATTCATCTTAGATTCTTTAAAGAAATTATTCTTCTGCTCTATTAAATCAGTCTGGTTTTACATTTAACTTAACTGCTAGAACATGTAATGGTCGAGGAGTGGTGCTGTCCAGTAACATTAGTGCTGTTTGTACCCCCCCAGAAAAGGGGCTAGCAGGTATAGAAGTTTGCTTTCATCCTTGTAATTCAAAATCAGGCAATATTTTACTTCTCTGAGTACGCAAAGGAAAGTATGTAGGTTTTTAGAACACCGCAGTGTGCTGCTTGATGGCTGGTGTGCTTTGCCGCTGTACCTCTTGCGGGCAAACGTGCTGTTGCAGGTTCTGTGATGTAGGGGTGTGTGGCTCTGTGTGGAGGAAAGGAGCTTGAGGGAAAGCAAGGGAGGCAATGACAAGAAGAAAGCTGTAATTTGAACATGTAATGAAAGTGAAAATCTTACTTTTTTTTTCTCCCCCTTTGCAAAGTAAACAGTGAGATAGTGACCCTAAGCGTGGTGGCACTGCAGGCAATAAATGAGAATCCTGTGTGGTTTGAGTCAAACTGAGTAATACAGGTCTTTTCCTTTTAAGTGCTGGATCTCTTCTTGTAGGGAGTGAAAAGATCTTGATAGGCACAGATAGAGCCTCATAGATCTTCCAGGCTGTGCAGAGCGCACAGACTGTGTGGGGGGTTCCTCCCTGCCCCCGACCTCGTCCCTATCAATCAGTCATGCAAGTGTTTGATATTTACTGCAGCAAGTATCATGTTCAAATTTCTCTCTGCTTTTTTTTGAAGTCACTTTGATATTCTTTTGCTTGTTGTTAAGGTGCCATGTATTGCCATGGGGATTTCATCATGCATTTAATGACGCTTCAATAGCTGCATCAAAGAAAAAACAATACAGTTAACTTTACATATATCTGTTATCTTGTAGTTTTATTACAGTCAGAAAATAACTCGGGATTCTCTGTGTGTACAGTTAAATGTGTATCATGCAGCACACCTCCATCACCTGATAAATGACTGTTTTGTTTGACAGATGATGTCTCAGGCTGAGGGCCAGCAGAGAGACTTGATCAGGAGCATAGAATGCCTCCCTGTCTCTGGTCACCTTACATCCTTGGATCAAGACCTGTTAATGCTGAAAGCAACTTCCATGGCAACCATGAACTGCTTAAATGACTGTTTCCATATTCTCCAGTTACAACATGCTTCTCAACAAAAGGGATCCTTACCAGCAGGTGGGTATAGATGCTCACAAAGAGCAGAACTCTGTAACAAGTATGAATCCTTTCCTTCTTGCAAAAATGCTTGTCCCACGAAATACAGTTTCACATGGGCACAGAGAACTGCCAGCTGCCTGGTTTCTTGTGAGTTTTTCCAGAGTCCGACTTGCTGGTTGGAGTCCATGCCTATTGTATATTTTAAAAAATAACTTATAATATCAAGAATTGTGTGGCAGCAGCTGTATAAATGTAACATCTAGTTGTTGTGGAGGATCTCGCAACAGAAGGAAGTACATAAGGCACCACAACAAGAAGCCTGCCTTTGGGTTGTAACTGGCTGCTCAGGAACAGTAATAGTAGAGGGGAAATTTTATGGAATTGCAGATTCTAGGATATATGATGTCCAGTACAGCTCTGTCAAATGTCATGCTTTCTGACTTTTTTTACACACTAAATACCTATTATAAGCATTTACATGTATGTGGCTTTCATTTCTAGTTAAGCATTAAAATACAAAGCTCTGCATTTGCACAGGTTATTATTAATACTGTTTATACATCAGCATTTTTGTTTTGAGTTATCATAGTCTAAAACATGGGCTGAGCGTTGCATTCCGTTCTGAGGCCAGAGCAGACTTGTAAGCAAATGCAAATTGGTTAAAGGTAAAAAAAAAAAGTAATCTCTCTTCATAAACAACCAAACCCCCCCAAAAAAAACCCAAAAAACCCCCACAGACTCTGAATCCTACTGCTAATGGGTGTGGAATAACATGCATTCATAGACAGCAGACAAATATGTTGCTATGTCTGCACAATCGATTGCTTCTGTGCAAGTAAGTGCTTACCAGAATCGTTCCACCTAATTCAGTGTATGAACTGAATGTGTTCTTTCCTGTTCAAAAATTCTTTTGCATCTTTATTTTTTTTTCCCATGTATTTACTTCTGGCTCTTTGTGAGCAAAAAGCTTTTGAGGATTCTCAAATGCTATTCTTACACAACAGATAGGATAGATATGGTAAGTATGTAACAAAGTACACTCATAAGTTGTCTCTTACGTTGTCTTTCCCATATTCCTATCATATTTGTGGTACTTGCTTTGCCAGTGCATATTATTTCAAAGCTGTAATTAGTTTAACTTCTAAGATAAAACAGTATGTTGTATAAAAACTACAGAAAAGTAGTTTGTGATTCTTAAATCACCACAGGCATTAAAGGAGGATAGGATAAATTAACTTTTTTACTGTATTTCAGTTCAAAATTTCATTTTAAAAATGAAAAACTGGATGTCACCTCTCCAGATCTTTGCCTGAACTCCAAAGTTACTCACACTGAAAGAACTCTTCCTATTCCATGTAATTGTTTTCAACTATTGATACATAACTGTGGGAGATGCACATCAGAAGTCTTTTTTTATTTTCATGTGTATGCTACTAAGGTGGTTTTTTGACCCGTTACTGTATCTGGGGAAATAAGAAGGGTCCAAGGAGCATCACTGTAATAACTTTATGAAAAAGATAGGGGCTTTTTTTGATTAGGGGCTTTTTTGATTAGTGTTTTTGTTGCTTTTTAATTTTTTAAACTATGCAGGGGAACGCTCAATTCATCTGAATGCTATTCAATTGGTATGTGCCTGTTAATGGACAAATCTAAAAACACGTGCTGACAAGTGTTTAAAACAAAAATGAAGTCAAGACTTTTAGGGGACAAGGAGATCACAAGTAAAGAGAATAGCTTGTGCCTACCAAAAATAGCTGAGAGCAGATTTGAATATGGTCTTCCAATGGAAGAGAAGTATTAAGGTGGTATCCCGTCCACTCACAAAGATTAAAACACAACTAGTAGTTGAAATAACTTAAACCCTCCTCAAATTTGACAGGGAAAATTAAATACAACTTAATAAATAATGTTATTTTAGAAGTAGCTGATAAGGAGTATAAGAGGGAGGCTACTTGTTAAATTCAGGGTAATATAGAGGCAGTGAGTGTGGATTAAATGCAGCCTAGAACATGCAATTAGAGATTATTGTGTGGAAAGTTATAGCTCAGAAAGCACATAACGGTTCATGAAGAGGTTTTAAAGATGAGTAAAACCTTTTCAAAAAGATAAGTGTGACAGTGACATTCTGAGCATCTCATTTTTTTCTTCTTTGAAGCTTCTGTTTAAATAGCTTAAACTGCTGATAGAGTCTTGTTTCTCACTATGGAGTGGCTTAATGAGTTAAATACTTGATGAAAATACACTGTCTTCCTGGGGGAAAAAGTTGTCTGGTTCCATTAGTAAAGCTGGACCTTTTTCCTGCCCCCGCGTTCCCAATGGAAATGCTGCTGTTTATCTCAACTGAGCTTACTCTGCCTGTTGGGGCTGGGGATGTGACCTAGTTCCAGGTAACACATGTCTGGAAATAAAGGATTGTGTATCATATAGGAAGAGACAAGAGCCACTTTAGTGTAGAGTTCCTAAGCACAACAAACTGCTGCGTGGTGGTAGAAATTCAGGCTTCCTAATAATTTCTGTGTTTGCAACCCTGCCAGGATGGTTTGGCATTTTGTATATTCTTCAGTAAAAACTGATTGGAGTCACCTGTACATTTATTAGCCTCTGAAAAAGAATGGAACATTTGTATTATTAATGAGGAACCTGATCTGTTCTGATAAATTAGCTGGGAGTAACTAGAGATCCTGGAATCATCAAGTGGGTAATAGCTTTCCAAGCCCTGCAGCTTTTTTTTTTTTTTTTTTTTTTAAGCAATTATTATTTATTCAACAGCATGTGCCTGCCTTCTTAGCAGCTGAGAAAAGACAAGTAACCTCCTCAGAGAAAACACTGGCAACAAAACTTTTTCTACTTTAGCTCTTTTTGGTGTAGAATTGGGCTGGGTTTCAGAAGATAAGTGGTGGGCTTTGTTTCTTTTTTTGGGTACCAGTTAAAGAAAATTGTAAAGGTTACTTAACATTCCTGTGATACTGGGTTCTTCCTGCAGTATCTGATTACATCTTTCATGACACCAACTAGTTTCTCCAGTCCAAGTCGCATGTATTACAGCTCGCCAATCGCAGTGTTTGTGCTAATGATCACTGAAGGTGGTGTATCATTGCGCCACCTTTGTTTAGTTGCCGCTGAAGGGATTGGCTGCAGGAGGAACTGGCTGCTTTCAGTTCATTTGTAAAAAATAGCTCTTTTGTGAAAACTGCTGTATACTGACCTTACAGAGGATGAGCAAGTTACAGCGCAAACTTTCTTTTGCTTCAGGAACGACAATCAGTTGGTTGGAACCGAAGATATCTCTGGCAAACCACTTCAAAAATGGAGCAGCTCAGAATTTCCCAGCAGAGATAAACAAGCCAGCATCTGTCAGAGAAGAGCAGTCCATTGCAGAGCCCTGCCAGCTAACAAGGGTAAGGTAATGTGACCATCCCATTTCTGTGGGGAATTATTCTGAGGAATATCTGGAAATGTTTCAATTGCTTCGCTATTTTTGTGTATGTTAGATTCTTGCTGTTCTGTTAGCTCACAAAACTTACAGGAAAACAGGTCAAATTTGCTTTTAAGCTTTTTGTTTTTCCCCCCGACCAATGTGAAAGACGGAGAAATCTTAGCCTGAATCCTCCAGATGAAATCTGCACTGAGTTACTTTAATGCCCCTTTAAATTCTTCAGTTGTTGTTTATCTTGGGGGGTAGATTCCATTGTGTAGCTCTCTGCAGGGGTTTGTTTAGTCTTTTTTTTTTTTTTCATACATGGACAGTTAAATACAATACGATGTCTTTTTTGGATATTGTCTAGCCAGTCACATCTTTGAGCTGATGTTTATGGCTCTTATCCCAGGAACCTGAAGAAATAAACCCAGATGAGGAGCTGGAGGATATCTGTGATGATAAAGAAGATGATCTAGGAGCGGTGGAAGAACAGCGCAGTGTTATTTTGCATCTCTTATCTCAGCTGAAACTTGGCATGGACTTAACAAGAGTAAGTAACTAAGTATGAAGACTGGCTGCAGTAAAAGTGAAGAGTCATTTTAAACTCGGCTCCTGTATTGAGCAATGTTGAGTTTAACATGAAATTGTAACCTGTAGCAACTTGAGGTCCCAAGATTCCGTGTCCCAGTTTGATGCAGGTTTTAAGTGAAATGTTGAAGGAGTGAATTTTTTTTTTAATGCAACTGGCCATATCTTTTCTATTGCTTTCTCTTTGTGTTTTCTACTATGTTTTTGTTGGCTTTCCTATAGTGGCCTGTTTTCTTTCCTGTGTTTCATCTTTCCATGCTGTTTTCTACGGCCTTCTCATATTTTTGTCCTTCTGCTTTCCTTCCGTGATCTTTTTTCTCACTTGATAATGCTTTTACACACGACTTACATAACCCTAGGCCTGTATTCATACTGCTACTGAAAACAAGTTTTCTTTTGGTTCCCCTTCTCTATATCCTCAGACATCTGTGTATGCCTCTGTGTCCTATTCTCATTTCTGTGTTTGCTCGCAGCTATAACAAGCAGGACCAAAGTTATACTGGAGAAAAGTGGGTTTGACGCCTCGGTACAGATCTCAAAAGCAAGCTGCTTTGAAACGTTAATGCTCAGTTGCTACTTGACAACTTGGTCAGCAAATCTGGGAAAATCAGGCTGCTACCAGCTTATGTTCAATTCACTCCTGTAAAGACTTCTTACCGTAAGCACTAGATGCTCTTAAAGAAAAAAAGGGATTTTACAGTGGTGTGGAATGAGGAAAGCACTCCCTTTCTTGGAATTATGGATTATAATAGGTTTTTTTCAGGCTATTTTTTTTGGGCACTAGCTACTTGGCCACTAGGAACACTTGTAGTGTGGAGTGTAGATTTCACAATTTGGAAAAAAAGGTGGTATGAACAGGCCCTGCTGCTTGTGGGCCAAACTTAAATCCCTGCTGCTTAAGCAGGAATTAAGTAATTTTTTTCACTTATATTGAAGATATCTTGTTCTATTAGTTGAACAAATTGTCAAGTCTGTCTCTCAATTGTAACTTTTGACTGTGTATGTAGAACTGTCTTTTGTTCAGAGCAGGCAAAGCACTGAAGTGCAACCAGCCTGACTTCAAAACAGGTAATGAAGTTGTTAGAATCACATTTAACCTAAATATCACGATACTGAAATGAAAAGTGACTTTAATATTCCAGGCCAGTGTTGCAACAACATCACAAGTGTGTTCAGCTTAAGTAGTATATCTGTTAAGAGTCTTGTGTCTGTGCTCTACCTCTTTGAATGCAGCTGATTTAAATGGACTGTCTTGATCTCATGGTTGAGACACCGTGTGTTACTCTTTACAACAGTTAGTTACGTCAGGTTAGTTGCCACTACGGGGAAGGAAAAGACTGATGATACTGTACAGTATAGCTCTTGGCCCAGCAAAGGACAGGACTGCTGTTTTTTATAGTGGTAAATATAACAGGCAAGTATAAGATCCTCTGCTCAGAGGTACAGGATCAACCTGTGCTGTGTTATTTCTCGTAAGTGCTTGTCCCAGTTGCTGTGGTGAGAGCGACTGCAGGCTCTCAGGAACACTGGCTTGGCTGCTCTTCTCTCCGTTAGAAAAAACCTTTCCTTAGCTCTGCTCTGAACCTTCCTTGCTGTAGTTTGAGCTCCTTCCTGTTTCTTTTTTCCTCCAGGCATACAGAAAACTTTCTCTTTGCAGTTCTTCCATGTTTTTTGAGGAATGCTCATCCCTTTCAATCTCTTTAGTCCTAATAGTACTTACTGGGCTTTCTTCTCCTTGTCAATTGCTTTTCTGGGCCCTCCAATCACTGTATTTTGCTGACATCTTAGAAGAGGGACAAGAAAGTTCAATCTGAAAGTGTAGTGTCCAAAATAGGACAGAATCCTCCACCTGAGAACTTTCCTTATAAAAATGTCTGCCTCTGTTTTACTTACTAGAGCTTTCTGGGTTTTCTTTTATTTCAGGTGGTTCTTCCCACTTTTATTTTAGAGAAGCGATCTTTGTTGGAAATGTACGCAGACTTCATGTCCCATCCAGATCTCTTCATTGCAATCACAAATGGCACTACCCCTGAGGAGAGGATGATCCGCTTCGTTGAGTATTATCTCACTTCATTTCACGAAGGTCGCAAAGGAGCTATTGCAAAGAAACCATACAATCCAATAATTGGGGAGACATTTCACTGCTCCTGGAGGATGCCGAAGAGTGAAGTAACCACTGATGCTGGCAGTAACTTCTCTGCTCACTCCCCCTCAGAGCAAGTAACTCTGTCTAAAGATCTGGAAGGCCAAAGAGAGCTGGACTATTATACAGTAAAATTTGTAGCTGAGCAAGTGTCCCACCATCCTCCTGTCTCAGGGTTTTATGCTGAATGTGTAGAGAGAAAGATGTGTGTCAATGCCCATGTCTGGACAAAAAGTAAATTCTTAGGAATGTCAATAGGAGTGACAATGGTTGGTGAGGGTAAGTGTAACTTCTGTCCTTATTCATTTTAGAAAGTTGTTAAAGTATTAGTTAGAGAGGAAATTTGATGTTGTATGTTTCTGGCAGAAATACAGATGAATACTGCTTAGCAGTTTTCTTTCAAAGACTTTTAAAAAAAACTTACTTGCAGAGATGTCAACTGCTACTGTGGATTTTCAGATTATTTTTTTAATGTACTTTTGTTTTTCCTCTAATCTCTGGCATCTGTAAACCTTAATGTACAGTCATTCAGTGATTTCTTACTTTACTGTTTACGAATTACAGAAGATATTACAGGTCCTCATTATAAACAGTAAGTTTTCATATGGGGGAAAAAAAATCTAGATAGGTTTATACTTACTTTGCCAAAAATCAGGATTATATTTGGAAATAAAACTTTGCCTTTTCAACCAAAGGGCAGTTACTGTAGTTGGAAACACTCATAAATATCAGTTTACAAGCATTAGACAAACTAACTTACATCAGACATTTATTAAATAGAAGTATTGTTCAATTTGCATATATCGCGCTTACGTATCTTACTATGCAAGTTTTAATTTTAACTACAGAAATTGGATCCTTTAGGGACAGAGAAGGGTAGCTGCCCTTGGACTGTCATTTCCCTTTAGCAGCAGTATTTACTGCAGGAGCTGAGATGGCATTTCCCTTTCTGTGTCCCCTGTGTATATTGCCCAGCAACTGGGGATTCCAGGCGCTTGCATGTGAACTGCATATGTGGCAGGGATGTGGAAGGCACATCTCAGTGCTTTGGCTGTACTGGGTAATCTCTGAAGTTAATATCTCCTCTAGGACATTTCTCAAATCATGTCATAACTGTTCAGAATTTCTCATGTTTTTCATACTTAGATCAGATGCACCATGGTAATGTGCTACAGAGGCATGGGTTGATGCAGGCAGCAGTCAGTTATGCTATGTTCTTCTAATGGCAGGAGGTAGATCTTGTGGGGTTTTTAATAGGAATAAACCAAACCCACCTATCTTAAAACCTAAAGAAAATTCTAGTTTTCTATGAGATTCTTGACATTTATTGCAAAAGCTACTGTCAGGAAAGAGTTAGGTTTATCTTGGCAGAGATGTGCAGGTAGGGGAGGATTGTCTCTGCTACCTGCCTTCAGATAGGGTAGGACATGTTACAGGGAGGGAAAACAGAACAGGAGTATTGGCCCTTTCTCATAATCTGCAGTTCAGGATATTCATTCATTACTTGCTTTTGGCAGTGTGAGTCTTGTGTGGCCATGCTCCAGAACCATCAGTAAGAGAGTGACCAGCCCTTTTAGATACTACTAAAAAGTATGTTGCACAGCACAACGTTGTGCTTTATGGAGAATATTATTAGGATTATTGTCTGTTCCAAAGAGAAACATAAATGCATGTTACTCAGGTTAGTAATTTCAGGAAAATATTTTTATCTAGAATCTGTAATAAGTGTCAGTTTCATGGTTTTTTTTTCGTGGTGTTTTTTTTTAAATGTGCATGAGGAAAAGTAGTCAGATGTAGTATTGGCTGTCTGTTTCAATACCTCATTTGGTCTTTTCTAAAGTGGTACTGATTTAGGGGTTCTTGTATTTCTTCACACAGGTCTCTTAAGTCTCTTGGAACATGGGGAAGAATACACATTCTCTCTGCCCTGTGCATATGCTCGGTCAATTTTAACCGTTCCCTGGGTAGAACTGGGAGGAAAAGTCAACATTAACTGTGTGAAGACTGGGTATTCTGCAAGTATTAATTTTCACACCAAGCCCTTCTACGGTGGCAAATTGCATCGGTGAGAACTCTTCTATTTTTATCATGTAATACACATTCTAGAACTGCAGTAGCTGTGTAAATCCCCTTTTCTGTGTACTGAATAATACTGATTTGGTAGGCTGAGAAAACAGTTTTTCCTGTTCATGAACACTTGAGTTATGACTGTGCTTTTAAACAATATTATGGCGAGACAATTGCATCTCATGTGATCCTCAAGGCAAAATCAGGTTGAATTAAAGACAGTAAGGAAAATCCGTGTTTGTCTGACTCTGTGTTCAAACCACTGTGAAAACAGAGCTCCTGGCTGCCACAGATTCTCTTCTTTCTGATAGAAGTTGGTTTGCTCTCCATTCAAAATGAGGTTGATCTTGCTATCTTAAAGGGCTGTGTGTTGCAAATCGTGGTTGCGCTGCAGGGAACGTTAGTAAATAGTCTTCTGTTACTTATTGATCTTGAGATTTCTGTATAAGAAATGTAAGACTATAAAGTTTAAGCAATTTATAGAAAATCTCTAGACAAAAATCCCTTTTTAAAAGACTAGTGGCAATTCCTGTAGTGGTAATTCTTCATGTCTATGCATTTTTAAAAACTAACAGGTAAAAGAAAGAAGATCCAGGGAAAGCTTGCTTGGCATTACTTGTATCAGATTCTAGAAGGTGTGTGTACATTTGGTGCAAAAGTTTTTGAAACTCACTAACATTGATGTTTTAGACATTTTATAGTAAGACTGCTGCAGCTTAGCTTTGTACTAATACAGAGGCTGTTAATTGAGGAAGGAGAAAATTAAGTAGTAATCACACAAAGAATATCTTATTCCATTTAGTACTTGTTTAAACCTTTCTTAGATTAAATGTGTTAGAGATAATAGTGAGATATGTAACAGCCTAGAACATCAGAACTTCTTAAATAAGGGTTGCTTTCACAGGTTGCAGAAAATCAGCAGTCTTCTCTAAATCACTTCTCCTGAAACAGTAAACGATAAACACAGCCCTTACCCTAAAGGAAAACAAAAAAAAACTTCCCGAAACTTCCATCTTGAAGTGTTTTGCCCCATAAATTCCCATACATGCTTTGAATTTAAACTCAATGGTAGCTCCCCTGTCCCAGTGGCATCTG
Source organism: Chlamydotis macqueenii (assembly GCF_036417535.1). Classification (NCBI taxonomy): domain Eukaryota; kingdom Metazoa; phylum Chordata; class Aves; order Otidiformes; family Otididae; genus Chlamydotis; species Chlamydotis macqueenii. The sequence goes on from NC_141561.1 coordinate 10,619,009, forward strand.
GAGAACTGAAGCTTACATGGAGCTGTTTCACTCGGAACAATTCTAAAGTGACACATGGTTTGGGATTTTTGTTTCGGTTGCTTACCATGTATCTTCCACCTTGCAATAGCTCCTGTTGTGCCATAAAAAAAAATAAGCGATAGGATGCAATTTTACTTCAGTGATTTAATTTTGGAAACTGTTTTGTTGTTTGTCTCTCTGAAATTAGTCACAGATGCAGTCTTTTTAAAGACAGATCTGTTCAAGGTACTGTAACTATTGAAAATTTGACGCGGTGATGATTGGACATTGCCAAAAGAATCTCTTGATGGGGAAGCAACAGCGTTGTCATGGTTACACAGTGCACAAGTGAGTTGCTATGGTGATGTTATAGATTTTTTTTTTTTTTTTTTTTTGGTAGAGTGACCCTTGTTGTTAGATCTCAGCTGGATATTGGCTGCTTGATCCTGTACCTCTTTAGCTTGATGAAATAGAAGATGATGATAATGAACAGCTAGGCATATATCAATCATGCCAAGCTTACAGATAAATGCTAGCAGATTTTTATCACCAGTACTAGTTCCAGCAGATACTACATCGGCAATGCTGAGAACAGTTGTGTACCTCAGAGCAATGCAACTTGAAGAAAAACAGGTTGCAATGGGAGTTTAATGTGGCAGCTCGATACTGCACCTTAGTAGTGAGTGATAGAACCTTGTTTACTTTAAGCTGAGCAGAGACAGTAATTTGATTGATATTCAAATACTGCCTGTCAGTATTGTAACCACACAGTGCCTGGAAAAATTAAGCTCAAACTTCGGAAGATGTAACTGCAAAGTATGAATGGGCTGGTGTCTGGCATCCTGTGGGTTCAGTCTGTTCAGAGATCTCTTAGGAGGAGGACAGGGACTTCAGCGTGTGTAATAGCTTTGGTGAGGTGTAGAAGTCATAGGATGAAAAAGCAGCACGAAAAGAAGGCTGCTTGTTTGTCACCTACTCTTTCAGTTGTTTTCAGAAACTGTTAGCACTTGTTAACTTCCACCAAAAAAAAGCTTAATAGTTTAATGTAAATGTGCTTTTATTGCTCATGCAACATGTTCCAACTCTGGCCTGTTTTCTTGAATGAATCTTAAATTTTTGTAATAGAAAACTATGCCTGAGCAGCACGTACGTATCAGTCTGGTTTTTTGGAAGATTTTTCTAATAAGGTTCAAGTTAGGTTTGAGCTGCTGAACCGTGATGTGGCTCCAGCTGCCTCCCGCATACGCGAGATGTGGCAGAAGCTCTGGCTGCTGCCTCCTGCTGTGAGCAGGCTGTGAGCTTTCCCCGCTTGCCCTCTCTGCAGGATTCTCTGCAGGGCTGGTTTGACAGGCATCCAGCATCTCTGTGCCGGAAGGTCTGGCCCATGATGCTAGTTTCATTGCCTGAGAAATTGATTTCTCTGTTTTGATGCTGGACTCAGAGGGGGCAGGTGGATGTAGACACAGCTGGAAGTGATCAGTGCATGTGGAAGAGAGGAGATGGCATCTACTGCACTTCCTTCTTCCTCTGAGCATGGTACCACATGGCCAGGATGGGCAAAGTGGAAGCACAGAAGAGCTGCTTTCTGCTCCTCTGTATGCAGTTGTTCAAAGAAAATAACCGCAAACCACTGGTGTGCAAGTCAGCTATTAGTAGCTGCACGTAATGTAAATGTGAAAGGAGATGTAACATGTACTGTGTGTGAGCGCTGATGAGCTGCGGGAAGGGGAACGGGAGTGGTGTGTTGTAGAGAGCTTGTGTACAGGTGATTGCAGTTTAATTTGAGCTGTAGATTGTGTCCTTTGTGAATCCTGCAGCACCTTACAAGTGAAAATGTCTGAGGTCTTGTTTGCATAGTGTGCAGACCCTTTTGTTTCTTCTTTCTGGGAGAAAACTTCTGTTTGAGGGTGATAACTCACTTGCCTAGCTATGCTCAGGAAGCTTCCACTCCTTGATTCAGGATGGAGTGTAGGGAGGCCTTTGGATCGGTCTTGATGCTGAGAAGAAAAATATGCATCAGTGTGTGTGATTATGGTGATACGTTGAGCATTCGTGCAACACTTTGAATGAAATATTTCATTTTAGAGAGACACTTTTAATATCTTATTAGCAGAGGTTTCTGTGGAAGACACAGGAAAGAATCAAATAAGATTAGAATCATAGAATGGTTTGAGTTGGGAGGGACCTTTAAAGGCCATCCAGTCCAACCTCTCTGTAAGGAGCAGGGACATCTCCAACCAGATCAGGTTGCTCAGAGCTCCGTCCAGCTTGGCCTTGAGTGTTTCCAGGGATGGGGCTTCCACCACCTCTCTGGGCAACCTGGGCCAGTGTTCCACCACCCTCATTGTAAACTTTTTTGTTGTTGTTGTATCAAATCTGAATCTACCCCCCTCTATTTTAAAACCATTACCCCTTGTGCTATCACAACAGGCCCTGCTGAAGAGTTTCTCCCTGTCTTTCCTGTAGGCTCCCTTTAGGTTCTGGAAGGCCACTATAAGGTCTCCTCGGAGCCTCCTCTTCTCCAGGCTGAACAGCCCCAACTCTCAGCCTGTCCTCAGTTCCCCTGATCCCTGGTTTCCTACTTGCTTTCTACTCTTGTATGTCTGCTGCTTATGTGAGCAACGTAAAAATGAGACCGTTGACACATGAGAAGTAAAGATGTGAGATAAAATGCCAGCAGATAGTGAGATACATTCTTGGTAGAAATTAATTTTTATCTTTTAAGTCTGAACTACACATCTGATATGATGTTTCAAGTGGAAATGATGAAGTGCTTATTACATGTAAACTGTTCAGTGTTAGTTTCTTTTTCATTTTCAGTTCTGTTAAAAGATTTGAAACAAGTTTAAGCTGAAGCCAAGAATGGAGTTTCCTGGGTAACATGAAGAGAAGTAGAGCAATGAGTAAAGTCACTTTGCTCTTTGAGCTTCTTTGTGCAAATGTAATTCAAGTAACCAACATTTTTCAAGACAGCGTGACAAGTTTGCAGACTTATTCAGAACGAAGTTGAGTCATTATGCAAGGACTAGTCCTCAGGTGTCTTTAGCCAAGGCCTTTTAAAAATAAAAATTACTTTCCTAGAGTTACGGGTGAAGTGAAGCAGAACACAATGAACACAGTGGTGTGCAGAGTGCAAGGGGAGTGGAACAGCGTGCTTGAGTTCACTTACAGCAACGGCGAGACAAAATACGTGGACTTGACAAAGCTGTCTGTGACAAGAAAACGAGTCCGGCCCCTTGAGAAACAAGGACCGTTTGAATCGAGGTAGAGTATGTGTTTACTGTTGTCTGACTCTTTTTGTCCCAAGTAGTCTGTGAATGCCTTAGGAAAACCTGCAAATGTAAATATTATTTGTGGATATTCTTAGCAGCAGTGATGCTAATATTTTATTTTTAAAAAAAAAAACCAAAAAACAAGTGCATAATAAAAAGTGCAAAAACAAGTGCAGGCACATGGTTATCTTCTCTCTTTTATTCATGGACAGAGTTGTCTTTTGAGTTCATAAAGTGCCTGCTAGAACAGAGCCTCCTTATTTGTGTTGGTTTTAACCATCAGCTACACAGTGGAGCAACTTTTGACAAGAAACTGCTTGTTGAATACACTTCCGTAGCAACTTTAAAGGGTGTCCAAACAGACATTACATTGGCACAGACAAAACCTCAGAGCTGTTTCTATCTGCTCCCAATTGCTAGGGTAGCTGTAAGACTCAGCTGTGAGCTCTGCCACCTGCACTGCACCATCGTGCTCCAGCCTGGGTCGGTTTGTTGTGCGTAAGTTGGAGGGAGTGCTCCTGTCCTGAAGTAACTGCATGTGGTGATCCTGTAGTTCCAGGCAGGCTGAGAAAACTTTTGAAAACTAGTTAACAACTTGTTTTGTAGGAGGCTGTGGCAGCATGTAACAGAGTCTTTGCGGGATGGAGACATCGATAAGGCTACAGAGCACAAGCGAGCCCTTGAAGAACGACAGAGGAATGAAGAGAGGCTTCGTGCTGAAACAGAAACACCTTGGTGTACTAAATACTTCCTTAAAGAAGTAAGTTCACAAGTAGTTAGCTGTTAGTGAAGGCAGAGGCAGAGCTACAATGAAAGCAGATGCGCATATGGGTCCCTGTCTTGTCAGAATAGAGTATTTGGCCTTAGATCTTGCAGTTTAGCTCCATGGGATCCACAGGAATAAGGTGACATAAGCACCCCCAAGCATGTAAAGGTCTGACTCTACCCTTCACTTCCCAAATGCTTTGGTTTGGCAATTCCTTTGCAAGAAAATGTTTGCCTGTTTTGTGGTTCTGTTTCTTTTACCAAGCTCTTCCATGTGGCACATGAGAAACAGCTTTACATGTACACATGTAAGCAGACTGCAACAGTAAATACCCAAAGGAAATAATCAGCAGTACTGACTTTGCTTATGCTGTGTTCATGTAAAACCAAGATATTACTGTTAGAAAGAAGAAACATGATTTCATTCTCAACTTGGAACTTCTTGCTTTGTTGTACATTAAATTTTGGATGGAGCTTGTTTGTTCAATGACTTCACCTGTATTTCAATAATGTTAAAAGTATTTAATAATAATAATAATTATTATTATTATTATTATTAACAAGGTAAACTGCAGACTGTCCAGGAAGACTGGGTGCTGCCAGTATGGTAACTTTGAAATAGGCTTTCCTTGTGATCAGATGATGAGACCCTGCTTGTGTGGAGAGTTTTTCTGAGCCCTGTGCAAGGGGAGGGAACTCAACTAAAATTTATGCTACAGCATAAACTACTACACTAGTTTACATTCTCCTTGTAGTGAAAGCTTTATCTGTTAAACGGCAGTAACGTAACTCCCCTTTCTTCTTCCCATATCTGTGGTCCAGCAAGGGTTTAAAACATAGACGAAAAAGTTTGGGGTTTTTTTTTTGTGGGTTTTTTTTTTTTTTTTATTTTCTTCAGGTTTTGTGTTTTACAGTTCAGGACTATCTGTTAGCTCCAGTAAAGCTTTGTGTTCTCTAAAGCTATGTTAGTGTGATTAGCTTAGATCTAGATATTTATATTGTTAGTATCTAGATTTAGAAGAGGTGAAATTCTGTTGCTAATCTGAGATACAGATCTACTCAGAAAATGTTTAAACGTAATCCTGAGCCACTTCATTTCTGGGTAAGCAGTTAGGCTGTGTTAGAGCTGGTAATCCTGGGCATCTGCCTCTCTGCTGGCTTCTTGTTTGGCTTTTTAAAGTAATCTGAATCATGGAGCTGTGAAGAGCGACTCTCCAACAGGGTTAATTACAAGTGCAGTCGATTCCCAGAGACTGCTGTGGCTCAGCAAGAGTCCCTGCGCGTTCTGAAGTACTGTCAGAAGCCTGCTCATTGACCTCTGTGTCTTAATCTGCGAGTTAAAGGCATAAGCTGTGTCCCTCTGGTTTTCACAGCTATCAGTCTAATAGCTGTGTGAAGGGAATTCTCCTGGGACAGCGTCTTTATTATAACCATATTTTCTCTTCCCATTGCAGGGAGATGGCTGGGTTTATCATAAACCCCTCTGGAAAACAGTCTCTGCTGCACAAACTCAACAAACGGACGTTAACTAGAAAACCTGCTTTAATATGAGTTTTCTGATTTTCCTCTCCTTTTCCTCTGTCACTCAAAACACAGTAATCACACTGAGTGTCCCCTTTTTATGTAATTGTGAAAGTTTAAAGGAACATAAAGAAATAAATATACTAGGGCACTTTAAAGCTATTTAAAAAGAAAAAAAAGCTGTAGAGACAAACTTGCCAGGTACATTCAACCAACTTGTTTTTTGTATGATCCAAGAGATTTTATCAGAATTGTGTAAAATTCTCCTAAGTAGATCTGATTGCAAAAGCTGCCTAAGAGAAGAAGGAACTGTTGGATTTTGGAGTAACATGGGAACTTTTTCCAGAATCTTTAAGCTCTTTAATAAGTGAAACCTGCTCGGTACCCATGTAGACAACAGCAACCAAAAAATTGCTGCTTTTATGCCCAATGATCAACCTTTCTGGCGAAAACTGGAGGGATGTTTGGAAGATGTGCCTGAAATCAGTGTTAAGAAACAACTGCATCGTCATGACGTTTTTCTTCAGAGAGAACATGTGCATGCATCGGAGGAATATGGGATATATGTAGAGACTACCTTTCTTTTTTATGGATTTATAAAAGCAATTAGTATTGTAACCATGGAGAAATTTTTCCTCTGAAACGTTTTAATATACTTGAAATAATTGACTTGAATTGGAAAAGTAATTTGAACGCTTTTCAACTCCTAATTTTATTAAATGTCTTTGAGTGACTGATTTTTCTCATGTTATAATGTAATAAGGTTTGGCCCTTTTTTTTTTTTTTCTTTTTTCCTTCCTTCTCCACCTTCCCTTCCTGAGGACTAAGGCTTTCAAAATGAACAGAAAACTTACAATTTTGTATTTAAATTTCTCTGCCCATCTAGTCATCTCAGAGGCGAAGTATCAGTGTTACAAACTGTCCTTTGGATGGTTTTGGTTTTTCTCCTGTGGTGTTATTGAGAACAAAGCAGTGAAATGTGACCTGTGAATACATGGACTGTAGGTCCTGGTTTTTCATCTTACCATAAAAAAAAAAAAGCTGATTATGCTGAGGACTGGGTATTGATTTGAAACACAATCAGATATCAGGAAACTGTATTCAGGTACAAACTTCCTTTGTGGTTTGGTTTTTTTTTTTTTTATATAACTATTTTATTAAAGTTTAAGAATTGCTGGCAATTAAGAATAGTACTTATTATGGCTTTCGTTATTGTTGTAACTACAAGCTACCTTAATTTTTCCAACAGTGGTGCCTTAATCTGTTTTTTCTTCTGATGTAGTCTTCCAATCAGTGTATATAACATTATCTGCCACTTCCCAGCCATGGCAATGGCTGCACCTGATCCAGCATCATGAGAACTCACAACTGTGTGATCTGGTAAGAAGTTTTCCATGGAGAAGATCTAAGTGTAAGAATGCATCAGAAGGTTAAAGTAACCATGTTAAATTTCAACACATACTGTAAATTGTGCAAAAAAAAAAAAGGGTTTAATTTATGCACAACTATTTTGATCCTCTTGTACGTTTTTTTTTTTTTGTTGGTTTTTTTTTTTCTGTGAAATGCACTGAGATCTCAATGCGAGTCATAGTCCGTTTGTGAGAAGTGGGGGTGGGGATAATAAAACTACAAAATGATTCATTTGTTCTGTCTGCTTTCCTGGAGATCAGGTGACCAAGAAGAGTAGGTTGTTGCTATCTTTTATGCTGGAGACCTGTCTGTCTGGGCTTTCCTTGGCCCTTAAAGTGGGATGTTTTGGCACTGTGCACTTGAGTAGTAACTATATTCTCCAGCAGAAGAATGTTTTAGGCCCTGCTGTCTTGTTTGTGATATTCTATACAACCATCCTGTTATGTTAGTTTTGGATTTCCATTGGGCATTTTCATATTTAACCAGGAATAAAAATAAAAATGACAACAGTGGGATTAGTACCTCCTTCTTTCTGGGTCTGTGACACATCTGGAGTGTGCTCCTCGGCCAGTTCCAGGATGTGGGGTAGGAATCGTGGTGATGTGTGACCTTCCATGGTTCACTGGTACCTCCACCAAACTGGGGATGGTGAAGGGGCAGACAATAAATTGACAAGACTGAATATGTTTCATAGTTGTTTTAGCTGTGTTGCATGGCAGATTTGCTTTAAACAAACAACAAGGGCTGTGGTGCAAGGCCCAGCTTTTAATATTGCAGTGATCAGAGCAGAAAACAAACCTTTATCAGCTGAGCATACTCCAGGGATCAAACTTGTGCTTATTAAAATGAAGAACTATGACTCAGTGACTGAGCTCTGCTTAAAATTTTGATGTGGGAATTTGTCAATGTGATAGCTGTAAAACAGACTGAAAAGCTCCCATGTTGACCATAAACCCATTTGTGCTCCTTATATAATGTTATTAGTCAAGTTATTTCTCTTCCACCCTCATCTGGTATGATGTGGTTTCACACTAAGAAAGCTGTTGCTAATTTTGTTGTGTAAAAATAGACCCAACACTGAACAAGTAGTCTTTTTAAAATATGTGGAACGATTTCTTTTAACATGAGGGTGCTGCTTAGGAGGGAAAAAAAAAAAAGTAAAGCCTTGCTTTGCTCAGGTGATCACAAGAACTGGAATGGCTTCCTGATGTGGATTTAGTTATGATGCAAATTTCTAGTTGCTTCTAGAAACAAAGGACATGGCTGAAAACAGTTTTTAAAAAAATCTACCCACTGAATATCCAGCTTAAATGGTAAGACATTTATGTGATTCTTCTGAGAGTTGCAAGCACCCTACAGACTAATGGATGTATTTTTAACTCTGACCAGATTTGATTCTCTTGCGTAACTGCTGTTGTTTCCATCCTGTACCTTCTGGAGTGAAGGGAAAGGCTCACTGCTGCTTTCTGTCTAGATATTTGCTAGAACCACAGTGCGTTCAACGAGGAGCATGGCAAAGTGGAGGATCTCGGTTTATGTTCCCTTTGGTCTTTTTAGCTTGATTGGGCTCCACTGAAGTTAAGAGCAAAATTCTTATTGATCTCAGTGGTTTTAGGCTCCTTGAGTTATAAACAGATCTTGGAGCTTAAATAAATGGCTCTCTTCAGAGGTGCTGCGTACCCTTGCTGCTCATGGCAAACCAAGGGTGTGACAAGTCACTCCTGTTTACCGCAGGCATTCAGGCTGCTGAAAGTTTGGTTCTGGACTGGGTTTTCATGGAAAAAACGCAAAACATAAATCAGTGTTCAAGGTTTTAGGCATAAGGAGGGGAATAGATTGATGTTTTTCAGCATATTTACAGTATAAACTGTCAAGCCTAGGATTAAATCTCTGTCTCCCCAGGAGAATTTGGATTTCAGCTATCAGAATCAGAGATGCAGCCTTCAATGTCTAGTTTGCACGGGCTGATCCCCCCTCTGTCCCAATCACCTGTGGAAGAACTTGGTGCAAAACTTGGTAGGGGAAATTCTGCACTGAATATTGTGGGAAGGAAAGGTTGGACAGCCTGGGGGGAGTTCGATGTGTTTCCATTGTTTTTTATCTCCATGTCAGAAAAGCTGCCCCGTGGTCTTTCTCTTGGGCATCCATATGGTAGAGGAGGGGTTAATGTATTAAAGAAATGTGACTGAAGCCAGGTGGGTGGAAAGGGTGTGTTTATGGTGACCTGGGGAGGATGTGCTTCAAGAGAAAAGGGTTAGCTTGAAAAATCAAAGGATGACAGGAGGTAGCAGCCAGGTGGAGGACTGGTGAGAAGGAAAGGTATCCTCATGGTTGTAGGTGGAGACTTATACATGGTAGCTGAGGTAAGTTTTTATTATTTAGATTTTATGCAACCTAATTCATTCCCCCTCTGTCCTTCTTCAAAGGATTTAGAGACAATTTTGTTCTAGGCTTTTAATTTAGGAGCTGTGGAAACAGTTGAAAGAGGTGGAAACAATATCGAGAGTATGTATGGTTTTCTCCCTTCTCCCTTGAGGGGTTAATCCATGCCACTGCGTGCTGGCAAGCAAAGTATTTCTGAGGCTGTTCTGAACGATGTACCTCTGTGTAGCTGAGTGTCAGGTATGGACTTGCAGGGCTTCTTAGAAGCAGCTGAGGTTTTTATTACCTTTTGCTCCCAAGGGTGGAAGGATTAAGACTTGCACAGTGCCTGGGTTCAGAGCGAGGTATGACTTACCTGTCCTTAATTGCCTTTCCGCTACAGAGGCAGCCTGGCTTGGTCTGGTGGTTACGGGAGGAAAGGTCCCAGTTCTGTCTGGTCATGTTTCTTCAGGTTGAGTCACACAGCAGAGGGGTGCGGGAGAGCTGCAGGAAGTATTATCCAGCACATTTGTGTGGATGGTATTACTGTGGCACAAATCTGTTGGCTAAAGGTGGCTGGAAACCGGACTGATACGGGGAAAGAGTTGTCCAGATATCCTGTATGGAGACGTCTTAGAGTGGAACATCAGTGTCTACACTAGTGATGCGTTTTTTCTGGTCAAGAAACTTCACATACCCACCCGAACTATCAAGTACACCCAGGAATTCTCCAGTGAAAAAAAGGTGTGCTGGAGTTGCAGCAGCTCAGGCTTTTGCCAACTGGATTATCAGGTACCTTTACACTGTATTAAGAACTGTCTGATCAATGAGTAATTTTCCTGGGTGCCAGCATTTTTTCCACGGAGAGTATGTTACATCTCAAATGGTTTCTTTTCTGCTGCCACAACAGGTTTTTTGTGTGTGGAGGCCAATAAAAAAGGAAAATTTGAAATTGTCTGCATCTCTGCAGAATAAGCAGTTAGAAAAGAAACTTGTGATGGTGATATGGAAGGACTTCAAAAGATAGACATGGAATTCGGGTGCTTATTAATAAAAGATTAAACATTATTATTTTAAAAAATAATAGAAGGAATGCTTTGCATCATTATACATTTAAAGTAAGTACAAAATCAGTTCATATATAACGTTGCACTTTAACAAAGTATTGATTCCACAGTTCACTGTATCTGTGGGAGGAAACAGATCTTATAAATAAGTTACGTACTAGATCTTAGTTCCATTTTGGAAAACGGAGCGAGGTTTTTTCCCATGAGCTAAATGCTTCTCACGCATGCTCTCATTTCTCGTGATGAGGCCTTTTGCCTGCTGCGTCACTGCACGTTTCTGCTCCCGTCGCTGTCCTGGTGCTCCTCGCCTGGAGAAGCTGTTTTGCTGGCCTCGTTGTCCATGTTGTTGTTGAGGATGTCATCACAATCCATCTGTGCCATCAGGTTGAAGCGCTCGGCCACGCAGTGGGCGGTGAGGCGAGCCTCGGGGTCGTGGTCCCAACACTCTGTGATGGTGTCGCACAGAAAACGCATTCCCTGCGGTCAGAAGGAATGAAATTAAGATCAGAAGGCAGGAGGAGGAGGAGCTACAAGCTGATCTAATGCAATTGCAGCGTTTTGCTTCCTACAGAAATGCTTTTTTTTTTTTTGGCCAAGCTTAAGCACAAGAGGAAACGGCCTTGGTAAGTTGTGGCAGGTGCTAACACTTGCACCGTTCCGGGCACTGCTCGTGTTAGGGCAGCAGCCTCGGCTCACCTGGGATCTGGTCCCAAGCATTTCCCACGCTCCCTGGAAATCCTCCCTGGGAGCTGGTTTGTGTTGACTGTGGGGCTTAAATAGGGACCAGAAAGAAACAGGCCATCCATCTACTGTCTCACTCTTGCTCGTTCAGATCAGGGCAGACTAAAATTGGGAGGGACAGGAGAGGTGCCGACGGTGACCCACAGGCTGGCAGCTGAGCCCAGGTCTCTGGGTTTCAAGCCTGTGCCCTGGCTGTTACACCTGGATGCAGAGGTTCAAAGGCAAGTTTGGAATTAAACTTCTGAAATCTGACTTCTTGTTTTAGCAGCTTTCTGAAAGGGTACGCTGTGCCAAATAGTCATTGCGGTGTACACCTGAACTTTGCTTTCTCACCACAACATAGTGTCTTGGTTTAGGTGGGATTTGGTACTTCTCGGTGTGCTCCAGGAGACGTTCAGTTCCTCTCAGTTACAATGGCTGTGTCTCCCAGTTGTATTTTTTTTCCATTTGCGTAGTGCTCTGAAGTGACTCCCAATATTTTGGGCTTAAAAACAAAATGGCAGTGTTCAGCTGGTATTTTTCCCACCCCTAAGCTAGTAACACAGCTAGCACGAGAAGCTGTGTTGAACCTTCCTTTGCCTATATAATTCCTATCATGTGCTATTGCTTTTTGCCTTGTTGCCCAACAAGGTTGCAACCCAGTGGAAAAATCATTATTCTAAATAAAGCTTCACTTTTTTTTTTTTTTTTTTTGTATATTGCTTAATTTGCAATTAGGAGAACCCAAAAGTCTCATATGGCCCAACACAAAATGGTGTCCTACAATGCGAGTGCTACAGACCGGTACCATCAGTGTCATCTGTCTGTCTGCACCTTTCTCTGAATGCGCTGCTTTCTGCCCAGGTTCGTCATGCTGAATCTTCCATAATGGACACAGATTAGAGAGAGCAGGATTGTGCAGTAAAACTGACAGATGGTGTTTCAGTACCTCTGGCATCACTCATTCATTAGCTTAGTTGAAAGGATTTGAGGATAATTGATTAACATGCAAAAATGAGCTAGCTTAGCTGAAGCTTTTAAAGTAAGCCTTTTCTCAAACACAACATGGTACAGTCAGATGGTTTAGTCATTACATTTTCTGTGCTTGTTTGGCCCTGAAATCGTGACATTTATTTGCAGCTCGCCTTGTAAGTAGCGATGATGCTCTTTTGAGTGGTACAACTGGAACCCCTCGTATCGCTCACAAAACTGACTTAGTTTGGGTTTTATATTTGATATTTCAGATTTCCAAAGGATGCTGAGTTTTACAAGTGTATTTTTAGTGGCAATATTGACTTAAGCTCCCACTGCTCCTTCCTGTCCTGCACCAGCCCTTTGGTTGTTCTGGTACAACAGTCTGTTCAGCTGCTCTGTGAACCAGATCCAGGAATTTACCTGGCTTAAATAACCACTTTTTTTTTTTTTTTTCCCTGGGAAACTTTGAGGATAATATTCTTCAATGGGCTTCATTGTGCAGCCTTACAAACAGTTGCCCTGGAGCTGTTGATGTGCAGCAGGCTGGGTGAGTCAGCTCTGTCAGGGAAATGAATGCTTACGTCTGCTGAAAATCTTAAACTGTGGGCCAAGAATGTTCATCCTCACTTGCCTGAGAGGGATCCTGATGGTTGAAACGTGGAAGTAGCATTTGGAGCTCTGCATCAAGCTTGGTTTTATTTGTGGGAACATCTATGGGTGCTTCTCGTTCAGGTGAGTAATCTGTCACCCTTTCTTGGTGCCACCCAAGGCTTCCTCCCGCAGGAAGTCCACGGCCCCAGGAGTGGCACAAACTGGTGGCTTTTCTGCTGCTTCCCAGCAGATGGTGCTGCCCTGTGCCGCATCCTGGGGAGACCTGTTCCAAAAGGCCCAGAAAATCCAAAATGCCCAGAAAATCATGTGAAGCCAGGTTTGTAAGGAGATGTTTATTAGACCAGCTAATATTAGAGGCAAACTTCCAGGAACACAACATGGCTTTTCTGTTCCTCCTCCCCAGTGAGTATCAGGTGGTCTAATAAAAGTTACTGCCTTATAAACCTTGCTCTGTTTACCTGCTAGACCAGCCCAACTACAGCAACATTATTTCTCAGAGGTGATTGCAGTCAGCCCTTCTTCAGCTCACCAAACAGCGCAGTTATGGTCAGGCTCTAGCAGAGTGTGATTTTTTTTTTTTTTTTTTGAGAACCCAAGCCTCTCTATATTTTTCCTGTGGTTTCAAAATTTATCAGAGAACCTAAGAGGTGAACATCTGTGATGAATACTCAACGGCTTCAAATATGTAGCAGTGTGGATTGAAGTTCTGGTTTTTGCCTTCACCAAGGAAAAAGGCTGGACGAGCTTCAGAAATGGACTCGCTCACTGATAAACTCACTGGTGGCCCAGCAGAATCCGCAGATTCATTCGATGCTGTTTGCAGCTTTGGTCCATCAGGTTGGTTGTGAGTCTTTGGAGAAACACGGTTTTGAGAGGAGATATTGTAGGGAACACGTGGCCTTCTAAGATGATGAAACTGTATCTTTCCTCTTGAAAAGCCTGGCTTTATATGCCACCCAGGCAGAGCAGAAGCAGTAGCAGTGTGTTTTTTGGGAAATACTGCAAAATAATGCACTGAATGCGGCAAGGCTCTGTGAGCCAGCAGGCTCAATGTCTCATCTTGTTTTTCAAATGAACTGAATTGTTGATCTGTGGATGGTGTTTTTCCACAAGACACGTGAAATTTAAGAAGTACCAAAGTCAGGAAAGATTTGAAAATCAGGATCAGCGTGCCTGTTACCCCTTGTGTCCACAGTGCATGGAAGAAAGTACTGGACCTGGAGGAGAAAGGACTGTCAGGGCCAGGCGGCAGATGGTTTCTGGAGCTGGTTGGTCTGGGTGTGCTTGGGGATGGTTTTAACAGGGCACATCTCATCATTGCTGAAGTATTTATATTCTAGAGTGCTGGGTTATGCTGTGCTGAAACGCTGCGCTTCAGCTGAAGGCTGGTGAAAGACTTCCCCTTGACAAGACCTGAGCCTAGCATGTTCCCTGCTCCCAGCTTTACATGTGTTTCCTGGTTGTTTCACTCAAGGGAGATGCTTCCCATTTTGGCCTTCCTGCAGAAGTCCTTCTTCTCACATGCCAAGTCATGAGCTCTCATGTTAGAGGTAATTTTGAGCTTGAAATGCACCTTCCTCCCCTCTGTCCCTGCTGTGGGATGGCTGTGTGTGAGGCACTGCGTGTTTCCTGAGCTAGAGCTTTCTGGATGTGGTAGTTACGGGAGAAATGGAGTTGGGCTCAAATGATTTTTTTGTTTTGTAAGTATAACTTGCACCGAAATGCTGTATTTTGCTGTTTTCTGCAAGATAACTGAATACCATTAGCATTCATAACGTTTCCTGATCAGGGCAATTTATTAATCATTAAATTTTGCTGTACCCCTGGCTTTTAAACACCACGGAACCGGGTCTCTTTGTGGGCTCAGCCAGCCAAGCAGGACCTGTAAGTAGGGTCCAGGAGTTCTGCCTCGTTTTGCCTTGATTACAGTTGTAATGATTTTTAGGCCAGGTTACTGAAGTGGGACAACATGGGTCGCTCTTTTCTGAAGCAGCTGCTCTCAGCTTACCTGATGCACCAGCCAGCTGCTCGGGATCTCGGGGCGTCCTCTGCCATGCAGCACGATGTCCCTCATGATGTCCACGCACGGCTGCTCCTGGACTTTTGACCCAAAAGGCAGCTCATAATTCTTTACCTCTGCAAGGAAGCAACAGCAGCGTTACAGGATGTTTTTCATGCGTTCACTGCTTTGCTTTGGTACGGTCCACCGGATGAGAATAAATTTGTTTTCTATCAGTCTACAAAAATAAACAGATCTGGAAACAATTTAGAATTTGAATGCAGAAATGTAGTGCTGGGTTTTCATGTAGAGGCTGTTTTCAGAGACAGGACCGAGGAACCATCTGTCCACCTTCCTGAACCCAAGAGATGCACTACAAAGGACTTGGTCTGCCTTTCGGTGAGATGTATTTTGAGCAGGTAAGATGTGTTGTGCTAGTGAAAGATGGGAGAGGTGACTACGGGACCAGCATCCAGATTCCTGCTGAGGGCCGGGATTGGATTAGAGGAGAAATGGCTCTTCCAGAAGAGTAACGCCATGTCATGGGAGGCCAACGAGAAACTCCTGCTGCAGAGGTGAGAGAGAAACCCTGGCTTCCGTCAGCTTCTACCTGCACACAAATGCAGGTGAAATGAGTGGGGAGGGATGGCCCAGGACACTGACTCCGGAGCAAAGGATGCATCTGAGCCAGGCAATCTGACCCACGCTGCCGGGCGTGGGGCAGGAACCGGAGAGAGATTAAAAGAGGAGGGAGGGGGGCAGGCAGGGTCTAACAGCAGGGCAGTTAATTAAATGTTTTGCTACACGCAATTTCAGATGCCAGGATGTGGCTCTGGGAAGTGAGGGGGGACGTGGCTCTGTTGGAGGCTGGAGTTTGTGAGTCCCCATTGCAACATAAACTCTGCTGTTTGGGGGAAAAAAAAAAAGTGCTTGTGGCCAGGGAGGGGGAGGCAGCTTCGGCTCTTCCTGCTTGGTTTGCTTTGCGTCGCCAGCACCGACTCGGATTTGACTTGGCGGCTGGCTGGCTGTGAGCAGGGGCTGGACCAGAAGACCCCCTGGGTCCCGTCCTGCTCCTTGGCCACTGAGCCGGCCCCCTCGAGCCACAGCACGTAGGGCAGGCAGCCATGGGGGAGGATCTGCTGCCAGCTCTTAGCACCCCTGCAGAGACCCAAGCCACCCCAAATCAGGTCCTGTGCCACTGCCGGGGACGCAAGGGTGAATCACGTCCCTCTATGGGGAGGAAAGGAGCAAAAAGACACATGGCAACCCCGGTGTGATGCTCCTACCTCCTACCACTTCACATCTGGAGGCCATTTCCCACAAAACGAGGGCCATGGAATAGACATCCATCTGCTTGAAAGACTCGAGGTCTTCCAGGTTCACCCTGGACTCCAGGACCTCTGGGGCCATGTACCTGGCGGTGCCCACCTGCCCGCAAAGAGGAGAGAGGCATTAGCAGGGGTGGGCGAGGACTTTGGTCGTGGGGTGACTAGGGGTGGTTTGCAAAGGGAGGGCCGGTGGGTCATACTTGCCTGCCCACTGTTGGCAAAATCGTCCACCGTCAGAGAAGGGTCAAGGCGTATGGCAATGCCAAAGTCACAGAGCACGCACTCCTGCTCATTCTTCACCAGGACATTGGTGCTTTTGATGTCCCGGTGGGCGATGGGGATTTTCGGCCTGCCACAGGCAGTGTAGTCGCTGTGGAGGTGGGCCACCCCGCTCACCAGGGAGCCTGCCATCTTCTGCAGCTCCATCCAGCTCAGGATGTGGTGGGAGAGGTAGTCCTTGAGGTTGCCCCGGCTGTGGTAGGCAGTGATGAGCCAGTACTCCCGGCGGGGCCCCACGCCCCGGTCCTCAGCGGTGAGGAACCGCAGGACGCTGTCATGCTTGAGGCTGGCGTCGGTGAAGATCTGGCTCTCGTTCTTCCAGGACGAGTACTCCTCGCAGGGGAAGATCTTCACAGCCACCGTCTCATACTGCCCTGAGCGGCTGTGGCTCAGCTTGGCCCTCCACACCTCCGCGAACTGCCCTTTGCCCACCATCTCATCCAGCTCGATGGGGAGCAGCTCAGCGGGGTGGCTGCTGGCACAGGTGGGGCTGGTGCCGGCTGGGCTCTCGTCCATCAACACGGACAGCTTCTCTTCCCGCTCGGCGGACCTCCCCGGCTCCGGCAGCACCGGGGGCTGCCCCGGTTTCCCGCCCCACGCCTTGGCTCTCTTGTGTCGCTTCTGCGTGCGGCAGAGGTAAAATATCACCGTGATCATCACCGCCACCAGCAGCGGGGGCAGGAGGCTGATGGCGGCCACCGGGATCACCTCTTTGCTCTGCAGCATGGAGTAGCCTGCAGGGAGGAAAGCAAAGGCGAGGGCGCTGCTGCCGCGGGCCTGCGACAGCTCGTTTTCATCACGCGGAGGAGGAAAATATGCGAAGCCGTTAATGAAGCGCAGCCCTTTGCGGGGCCGCAATGCACACTGCACCCGGTGAAGAACCCAGATGTAGGTAATTATTAAGGGGGCCGCTTGTCTGAGGTCTCAAATTTAGCTCCATTTATCAAGCAAGGGTTTAAGATGCCTGCCCGCGTTAATTGGGCCAGGCAGTGCGGCACGCGAGACCCTGCTGCTGATGCCAAAATGGCTCAGCTGCTCTTTGGCGGCTGCAAAGCACCGCTTCTGCTCACGGCGAGGGGTGCCAGGGTGGAAGTAACAGCGATAAAGCTGAGGCAAGGCTCGGATGGAGCAAATCTCTGAGGGGGTTTGGGGCTGGGGCTTTGCTGGACCCCTGTGGCACAGAGAGAGCCAGGAGGGATGCTGGGGGTGGCAGGGCAGCGGGCAGGACCAGGTGGCTTTGCAAAATAATTATTATAAAGGAGCATCGTTACAGCAATGTTAGCGTTTCCCTCCTTATAACATCAACCCCCATCAACCGGCCGGGCATAGCTGCTTTTGTTTTATTTCTTTGAAAGCCCTGTCAGGACCTCGGCTCGTTGAGGGGGGACGCGCACAAAAAGCCCCAACCCTCGCACAACGTATAATTGTCTCGATCCTTTGATGTTCGCGATTCCTGGAATAAACATGCTGACTTCAGTAGAGATATTCAAGTAAAATCTTACTCAGAGGTTTTTCTGCCAAGTATAATAACCCAGGGGAAGAGGGATAAGAATCATTCCATAAGCAAAACTCTCGCTGCTTGACCTCAGTGTGTGCAGATCATAATTCAGGCTCTGGAAAAACAGAGCGTTTAGCTATTTTCCTTGGCAAATCTCAAAAAAATGTGCTGCAGCTAATTTCTGCAAGGCTGTGAAAGCGTTTCTAAAATAGGCATCAGGTTCAAACCACAAGATCAACCTAAACTGATATAAATCAATAACTAACTGAGGAATATGTTTATTTTGGAAAGCGTTAGGCCTGGATATCACCTACTGCTTTAATGGATTTACCCGATGCTTAAGATCCCATCTTTGAAACGCTAAGAAAGAGAAGATATTTTTAAGGGAGTTGCGTGCACGAGTCCTGCAAAGGGGAAGTTAACACAGCTTCGGCAAATCCCTTCATAAGGATGCCCCTTCCCCGCGCCAGCCCTTGGGTAGGGAGGGGTTGCAGGATGGCTTAGACCCCTTCCTTGGAGAGCAAACGTAGCTGCTCTGGCGATAACCGCTGGTCTGTAAGCCCATGCCTTGCTGAGCATCACTGCGCGGGTCTTTCCATCCCTGCTGAGGGGAGATGGACCTCCAGGGCCAGGCTCAGCCAGCACAGTGGTGGAGAGGACTCTGCACGCTCAACCCTATCCAGCATCATCTTCGGGTATCTGCTGGGCTCCTGCTTGCATGGCTTTAGGAAATGATGCTGCTGTGTGTTTGCTGGGGTGGTCTCTGAGCTCTGCCCAGTGCTAGGGCAGTGCCACCAGCAGCCTAGACCTGAAAGTATAGCTTAAGAAATCAAGTAATGGGGAAAAAAAAAAAATCTCCTTCCGTCAGCTGCTCATCTGTATTAGGTATCTATCTGCTCGACGTTTGTCTATACCATTGCAGATGACCGTAAGTCAACATTTAAAATGCAAATGATCCCTTAAAGCAGAAGAAAAGGAGGTAAATGGGGAGAAGAAAAGGAGAAACGGAGTCTCTGAGTCTGGGGCTTCCCAAGCAGGTCCCACAACCAAGTCAAAGAGAAGATAATTATTTAAGGCCCGCACTGCTCTCGCTCCGAGTTTCGGCATTTGACGTGCCGGCTGGCAGCAGGCAGCTGTTTGTGGTGAGGGCGGCATTTCCAATGAGCCAGTTGTCATTTTTGGTGTGAAATTACATATTCCAGCACTGGCTTTGGGATTTGACTATCTCTCTCTAGAAGTCTGTGTACCTGTTATGTTTGGCTTGGGAAGCAGCAAATTTAGCATCATTTGCCTTCATTGAAAGTGGCATGTTTGTTCTGAGAATTTGCATTTTATGTGAATTTTTTTTTTTTCTTTTTTTCCTTGCATTGTGGGAGAAGCTATGCCGCTGACTTGCAGGTTATGCTTAGGCTCATTTTCAGCATCTCATTGCTCTGCAATTATGGAAAATCAGAGGGGTTTCACTTTGCTTTTGTTGCAGGTCAGATTCCTGACGGGCACTTGGATAAACCTGGTCCATTTGGAGTCAGGGAGGTTTGCACACGCCCCTGAAGGTCAGGACCTAGCTGGAAATGTTTTCAAGGTATAGGACCCTCCAGAGGTATGGAAATGAGCTGCCTCTCAGTTTTCCCTCCTGTGGGTTTACAGCTCCTGTTGGATCTCCACCCATCTGCAGAAGCACCTACAGGCATGCCAAGCCATGCTTGGGTTCACGTGCAGCGCCGGGGCAGCTCTGGCCATCCCTGCCCAAGAGAAATGCCGCTGCAGAAATCCCTAGGAGAGCAACGGGAGGCGCCGCCGTGTACCGAGCCCCGTGGCCCGGCACTGCCACCTTTTTGGGTTGTAGCCACGGTGGACACCAGCGGTTCCTGTGGGTGTGCTGGGGCAGGATTTGCTCTGGCGTGATTTATTTAAAACTTTCAGAGCATTGACAAGCTCTGGGTGACATCAGCTTCTGCGTTTCCCGGTTGATCCGCCCTGTGCTGAAGCGTACAGCCTACCAAGAGATATGGTGGATTTTCCATCGCCTGATGTTTCCAGACCAAGGCTGGAAGCATCGCTGAGAGGGATGGTTTAGCCACAGACAAAATACTGGATTTGGTAATGGGGTAAAAATTGTACCTAGCTTTTATATAGGGAGGTCAAAGAAGATGCTGAAAGAGGTCCTCCTGGCATTGCATCTCCTGCTCTATTGGAAATCTGAGTTATTTGTCATTAACGTTGGGTGCTTCTCCCCCCATAAATGACATTAACAAAAGTACTCACCATTGGTGTGGTTTTCAAAGATGAGTTTATCGTTGCACTCCTGCTCGTCCACGCAGCCGCAGATGTAGATGATCGCATCCTCGCTGGGCTGATGGGCCATGATGCAGCGCGAGGTGTTGTAGTTGGGGACCATGAGGTTTTCAATGGGGCGTTGCGGGTTGTGGCAGAGCGTGCTGATCCTGATGCTCTCGTTGTCCTGTCTCCTGCGCGTGCCAAATGAACCCACAAAGGTCAGTCTAGCGCATTAGCCTCCGTGTCACCTGTGTGTCGTCTTAAACTTCGTTTTAAGATAACTTGTTTTAAGCTGTGTAGGAAACGACCTGTTTGCAGTGGCTCAGGTATAATTCTAATTATACATGCTGTGGAGAGGGTTTGTTAAAGCTCTTTCTTTTCACCATTTGGAAGAGATAGAAATCTTTAGCACATGCCAATAGTAGGATGTGAGCCAGAGACTCCGCTTGTTTCCAGTAGATAATTCACCAGTTCATAATCATGCCTTGGGTCAGGTAGTGTCAACCCTAAGGCTGAGTGCCCTGCATGGGATCTGGGGCAAAATCCCTCCTTTACCAATACCAGTTGCTAGGCCAGCAGGCTTTGGGGCTGTATAGTCCTAAGGAAACCCTCCAAAATGAGGGTCCTACCTCCTATGTCACCTTTGCCACAATACAAGTCATAACATCTTTGCTTCAGGAGGAGCTGGGATCTCTGCTGCCCAAATTTCACCTGTGCAGGGGAGAGGTGGGGGACGTGGGGGCCAAAACACCTGCTTGCCAGTGACCGCTTGGCTTGCGCTTGCCTCTTGCTCCTCTCAACCCGTGTGTGCAGGTGGAGCCCGTAAGCTCCGTCTCATCCCCTGGGCTCTCTCTGGGCTAATTGTTGGTTGTTGAGCCCTGTCTTTGCAGAACCATTTGCTCCTGCCTCCAGTGACCGGCGGGAGCAGAGCCCTTCCGTCGCCTGTTGGGGCTATTTCTAGAAGCAGCTTGACCTTTGGAGCTGCCAAATTATAACATGAAAGCGATACGTCTCCCGGACCATGGGGCTGTGTCTGCATTTACACCACGGCTTCAGACACCGAGTGACTACGAATGAAACCTGCTCTGTCAGCCAGTGATGTCCCAGTCCTCACCGGGCCTGGGGCAGAGGAGGTAAAAGCGTAATTTCTTGGCATTTCTAGAGAATTTCTTCTTTGTTTCAAAAAGAAAGGACAGACCTGCTCTTTTTTTTTTTTCTTTCTTCTTTTTTTAACTGCTGCATATTTCTTCAGCTCTGTGTAACAACCCCCGTGTTGGAGATGCACACAAGCGTTGAGGAAATGCAGTGGGAACAGCAGCTGGAATATTTCAAGGCCTATTACCTGGATCCTATTACAAGGTCCTTAGAACTTTTTTAACCACCGATGCTCAGTAGCCAGGTTAGGTCCTTCTCGTGTGCCACGTTTTTTGCTCAGCAGTACCTAGATCAGGCTCCTCTTAAAGCCATGAAAACGTGTCACATATAGAGCAAAAGGATGGGTTTGGCTCTGGTTGTCGTCCAGCTCCTCAAGCACATGGTGCTCATTTTGCTGGAAAACTCCAGCTCTCCCAACAGATCCGAGCAGTGTTGGCTCAACATGAGGGAGCTTGGCAAAGAGGGTCTGGCACAGCCACATCCCGGCGCGTGGGAGCTCCCTTCTTTTGGTGTGTGGTGGAGTTGTCCTTGTTGGACACATGGCTTCATCTCCACCTGTTGTTTACTACGCTGAGTGAGGGAAGAGGTTTGGGGAGAAAGTTATGGAGATTCTCAAAAACTGGGGTGCCCAGCTGGATTTAGGAATGGCCAAGCATGAACTGGGCGAGGGGTGGCCAGCCCCTGCACGGGAGACAGTCTCTGCTTCCTAACCTAGCAGTGCAAAGCAGGATGGTGAAGGTATGGAGAGGTTTCCCGATGCCTTTCGGGTCTGCTGGGAAGTCAGAAATAAAAGCAAGGGAAAGAACCCAAATTTGTTATCCTCTTCCTGGCAGAGGGCATGGAAAGTCCTGTGGCCTCAGTGTTCCCTCTGTTTTCTTGGGGTTCCCAGATAACTTGTCAGAGGAGCTTCCAGCTGAAGAGTCCCAGGAGGGTGCGATCCCTCCTCCGTGGGCTGCCCAGGCTGGAGGACATCAGGATGTTGCTCATGAGCATGGGGCCAAAGCTGCTCCTGTGACTGCGATACCCATGCAGAACAAGCTCACTTTCAAAGGTATATTTGGATCATCTGAACAACGGGCAGCGAGGCTGGCTTGGAGGTGAGGTCTACCTACAGGGATCTCAATCTCAGGATGGGGTGGGAGATGCTAGGAGGAGGCTGTGGGGCTGGCAGGTTATTTGTGATCCTGCATCTGCCTCACCCCATCCGATATGTGGTACAAGGTGCAGCCCCATCCCATACCATGAGATTGCTTTCCTGGTGTGTGGATTTATGCTGCAGGGGTCTTACTTTTTCCTGTACATGTAGGCTGTCAAAGCAAAAGCCCAGCGAGACGCTGGATTGCCTACCTAGGATTTAAGGTGGCTTCTCCATGTCCATGTAGGGGAATTTGGGGCAAGGAGTGGATTTTTTTCATTTGTTTGGGTTTCTTGTTGATTTTGTGTATTGGGGTTTTTTTTTAAGTCCATAATGCAACAATTATGTTGAGGCAAGCTCCTACTGAAAGCGGACCATATAGCATTCACGCTAATTAGCAGGTTGAGATAAAGCCTAACGATAAGTGCTTGGCTGGCTTTCAGTTTGGCAGCCAAATTAAAAGGAAAAGAAGAGAAAATAATTCTGGGCAGACTCAAAATGGATGTTTTTTCAGCTTTGTTCATGGGGACCAAAAAAGCTGGGGGAGGTACTCTTCCGGGCAAATGATGCAGCGTAGGCTTGGTCTGCAGGGCAAGATTGCATTTGCCTTCCAGGCATCTCCAGAAGAAGCAGAAAAGGGCTTTTGCCAGGGGATGGGAAGGTTAAACCTAGTGGGCTAAACCCCAGTGAGGTACCAGGTCAGATGTCCATGCACCGGATGGGAACAGACCTCAGCTGCACTCCTGCATGTGAACCAGGGTTTCAGCAGTGTGATGCAGGAGGACATCATGGGTTTGGGGGTCAGGGCTGCTGGTGTTGCCCAGTGAGTTCAGCTGGTAAAGCTAAATTCAGGGGTTTATGGGGGTTTAGAGATCCTGCAGCAAACTTGCCACAATTTATGTTGGGCACTTAAATGCTTTATTTATTTAGAAAAGAAACTGGTGCTAATTATACAGCAGACCAAATAACTTTTTACTGCAAACTGTAATTTTGATTATAATGGAGTTAAAGGGAGAGGAAGAGGAAGTCTTGAGTTATTTTAATGGGCAATAATTCCAGAGCAGGGGTAGATTCATGTGCATTCCCATAAGCTGCCACCCTGTGGACCCCTTTTTCCCCTGCGTGCCCCCTTGAGGAGGGGATTGCCACTTACCATATGGCCACGCAGATCTCGTAGGGGTCCTCGCAGTAGGAGTTGAGGTTGCAGTTGCTGTAGCACACCTTCTCCTCGCAGGCCGGCAGCGTGGAGTCACACCACTTGCACAGGTTGGTCTTCAGGCTGCGGCGGGCGCAGGCACTGCAGGCTGTGGGGCAGAGAGGTGGTGGAGGGTGAGCGTGACCATACGTGACCAGAGTGGGGAAAAATAACCACCATTTTCAGTGATTTGCCCAACCAGTGGAGAAGGAGCCCAAATTATCCCCATTTCTACATGCATTGTTTATAGCTTTCATTTTGCTCTATTGCTTGGTCAAATGTCCTTCAGATTATGCTAAAGACTAGAGGAGATAGAAGGATGCTGGCAGTACGGAGGCAGGTGATGCTGCATGAGAGCTTTGCAGAGCCTGGGAAGCCCCAAAGAACTGTGTTTTCCCTCCACGTCTCCCATACCGTTTATCACCAAGGGGAAATTCACTTCTTCCTCTACAGCCTGGGCTCAAAGCAGCATCTCCTCTCATCCTGAGTGTACATAGTGTTGGAAAAGAGACAACTCCGGGTCTCTGCGTGCCTGAAGACTTTATTTATCCCCCTCCCTGGAGGGAGAGAGGTGCTGGGGAGGGATGCACGGCCAGGCTGGGGCAGCTCCCTCCTCTCCTGCTGCCTCCTCATCCTCCCTCTGCCCATTCAACGAACCCAAGCTGGGGAATGTGTTTGCCATCTTCTCCCCAAACATCTGTGTTTTTGGCAATAAACGATGGGCTGAGACTTCCCACACTCTGGTGCGACAAGGCCTGCTCTGCCCTGGCCCAGCACTAGATGCTCTCCTGCTCCTGGAGCGTCGGATCCGGCTGCAGCGGCAGGAATAACTGCTGCCCATGTGGAGTTGCTCTGCATGTATCTCACAGGCATAAAATTATCTCTATTTTTATACAAAGGGTGAATGAACTACACTTGGTTAAGGGATAAATCTCAGCTAAATTTAAACTTCCTGTTTTAAGGCTGCTAAATGTCTTTTTTAAATCTTATTTTTAAAAAAAAAGATACCAAGTGGCATATGTAGTAACAGATACTTATAAATTTTTACTTAAATGAATAGACTCAAGCGTGTACAGGTAGGAACATGAACTACAGCAGTCAATCTTTTGAAGGGTTCGGTCATCCATCCTTCTCCGGCTGCTGCTTCCCTGAACTGCTACGGAAAGGGCAGTCGTGGCTCGCTGTGCTGCCGCAGCCGTCACAGGGGGTTTTTCCATCACCAGCCATCAGTTCGAACAAGAAGCAAACTGCAAAACCACCGTGTGGGCTCGAAAAGCCTCAGCCCCTGCAAGCAGGGCCCTGCTGACACAGGAGCGTACCCACGGGCGCACTGAGTCTGTGGTGGTCACATCTGTGACCTGCCCGTGGCCAACGGCCGAGCCTACGGTCCCTCTCCTTTTTAACGCATACACTGTCCCAACAGCAAATGGGCATTTTTAACTCCTCCGACTCCCAAATCCGGGGCGCACAGCTGGCTCTGAAAGCATCTTGCATGCTTGCTCCACTTCCCTCTCCAGCCCAGACCCCCCTCCTCGAGACAGCTGTGAAAGAGCTGCTGGAAGGCTCCCACATAGAAATAAACCATTTACAAGCTCCTGTGGCCTCATAGGTAGGGCCAAGGTTAACGGCGGAGGGAAAACCTGGCTGCAGAAGAGAAGCCGGTTGCATCTGAATGCTGGAAGGAGGAAACTTTGGTTTAAATGACCCAAGTGAGGCTTAAAATGCAGCTCGACAGGGATTGTGTCGTGCGAGGCGACAGCGAAGCCGGGAGTGGAGTGAGTGAGGATGCTGCTCACAACCTCTTGCTTAGCATCTCCCCCATCCATGGAGCTGCTCTGGCACCCGGGGATTTTGTGGGTGACATCAACAGACCCAGCCCCCCACATCCATCCACGGGTCAGCTACCAAAATTGTGACTTCAGCCAGGAATTGAAGCAGTTGCAGCCAGCGTGAGACACCCTTGCCTCCCCGCCTCGCTCTGCCAGGACAGGACTCACAGGATCCTGAGCAAAACTCCTCTTGAGGACAAGAGTTTTGGGGACAGATGAGAAAAAAAACATTTATGTGGGGCTCTGGATGTACAGTGACAGCCACCGCACTCTACAAACTCCATCGTGGGAACAGAGAATTGAAGGTAAATTGGTTTCTCCCCCTAAAACCCAGCCCCGCCACACCCAGGGCTGTGCTGTCGTGGTGCGGATCCCATATTTGTGCTTTCGCCCCTCAGCTCAACCCATCCATGCCTGGCTCATGCTGTGCTTGCAGCACGCTCGTGCAGGACCGTGGGCTCAGCACCATCATCCCAAGGATATTTGGGGGCCCTGTGGAGGAGAAGGAAATGGACAAATCCATGTTGCCGACGTTGCTGATGCAGAAGAGCGATGGGGTTTGTTATTTGTGTATTATACCCACCGGGTATGTTATTGACTTATTTATATTGAGGGTTTGCTTGGGATCTCAGAGCAAAATGTCAGCCCTGGCAGTTTTGTACCAGCGCACATGGTGGGGATCTTGACTTGGCAGTCGTTTGCACTGCAGAGCAGGGAACCAGAGCAGATGAAAGAGTTAAATGTGGAAACAAGATCCAGAAATACAGCAGTAACCGGACAAAATTCTTTGGAGACAAATTGTTCTAAACCAGCTCAGGCTGCGATTCTGTTATCTGCTCTGCAAGAAAGGTCAGAGCAGGAATATCTCTTTTGTTTCTCCACCTCCTTCTTCTCCTAGGAAGCTAAAAAGAAGAGCACAAAGCTCACTGCAAGTTTCTTCAGGACTTTATGTCCTTGAACCATTAGCTCGTAGGTACAATTTAACTGCCACATCACTCATCTTCGCCATGATTAGACCCAGATGAACACTTTCAATATTAATACTCGGATGATTTAATAAAGCTGCACGAGCAGTAAAAGTAACAATACACTTCCATAAAGGGGTTCCAGATGTTGCCAAGGCAAATGCTAAACATCAAAATACAAACTTAAAAAAAAAAAAAAAAGACAGAAAAAAAGCTGGATAAGCAAAACTTGGAACAAACTATAAACTAATTAAATGTGGGTTAAGTTTTCCAAAAATAAATTGAAGCCATAAGGATGTGATGTGAGCCAATAAATAGTACAGTTAGTCAAAATTATTGCGGAACGACAGTTGGAAAGATGGTTTGAAGTGACCGATAGGTGGGCTCACAGTGAGCTTGGCTTTCCATCAGTAGGAAGGCTTGTTCTCTTGTGCATGATCACAGCGGGATCAAGCCTCCTGGTATCTATAACTGGGACCCCAGAGAGGTTACTGAGAGAATACGAGCTGATTTTCAAGTAGTGGAATAAAGGAAAAAAACTATGCCAAAAGTGCCTGAGTCTCTCCTGCAAGAGCAGTGGGGGTGATACCACCACCCAAGGACATCTCTCTGCTTGGCCACCTGCAAGGCCCATTGAAGCACCACTGCTGTAGTCAACAGCCCATCCTCTTCCCCCACAGGAGAGTCATTTAAAACAGCTCTCCAAGAGAATTTCACACCAGTCCTGTCACTGCAGCCGTGGAAGCAGTCAGCTCCCAACAGATGAGCCTTTTTTTGCTCACTTCCCAGGTGCTCAGCTGCCAAGGGTGACTGCAGCTGTAAAATCCGGCGGGATAAACAGAGCTCTAATTAGCTCCTCTCTACCAACGTGGCCCTGCATAGCAGGTAGGTCATCCACCACCTTACTTTGGCTCCAGTTTTCTGCAGGCTGCAGTCCCCCAGGAGGGTGAATCACTGAGGAGCAAGCCTGGGTACACGGAGGTGCCTTCGTCACAAGGAAGGAGAAAAGGCTTCATAGCCAAAGCGCTGGCATGTGCAGGTAATTAATTTTTGCTGCAGGGCAGAATGAGCAGTTTTAGTTCTCAAATATTCTCTCTGGTGTGCTGTTTTGCGACAACTAAACACCAGATGGGCTTAAGGAAAAGCGCTTGGTATGAGATGCTAAGGCACTTGCACCCCTCTGGCTCCCCTTGTCCCAAGGTGGAAGGGGACTTTCCATGCTTTAATGGCAATTTGCCCTTGGATTGCTTTTATTTTTCAAGGACTAAGAAAAAGGTTATCATTTTTAGGTCATAAATGCTTTACGGTGAGGTCTACCCTTTCTTTTCTGTCTCTCTCTAAGCACCCCAGGGTGGGGCTGACGCTTACTCAGCATTTGCAGAGGGCTTCCAACCTTGCCCATACTGCAGCGGCTCCGGGAGCTCTCTGCGTCGTCTTTTCCATGCAGGTCAGTCAGCCTGTAATCCCCAGGCTTTGCACTTGGAGAGACTGAGGCCTGGGAGATTAGCTGCCATGCTCCGAGGCTTTCTCTGATCTTACGAGAACAAACAAATTCCTTCCCTATTATATATGGTACTTCTTTATAAGATTTAAACAACAGCAGGGCTGATGGGCTCCGCTCTCTCGCTGGCCCGTGTGAGAACACCAGGACCTTGGTGTTCTCCATTGGCAGGTTACTCCTGAGCCTCCGCAAAGCAACCATCAGTGCTGTGGATGGGCCGTGTCAGGGTAATTCCTATGGCCCTGACTTCCAGGAGATCCCATGTAGGGTCAAAAGGCCCCAGTGTAATCGTCCAGAGTTCACAGATTTCCTGCAGTCTGCTCTGGCTTGAGCTAGATCTGATCTGTCGGAAAGCGCCCGCTCTTGCTGCTCTGTCCCTTACTGCTGCAGGATCTCCCCAGAACTAGACCTCCAGCTGTTGTACTTTTATTTCAGATGGAGCTTGGCTTCCTCCAGCTCAGTTCTGTTCTCCAGTGATGGGATCTGGTTCTACTTTCCGCTGCTGGACCAAAGAGCTTTTTACCATCAGGCCGCTGTTCTCCACCCATATGTTTTACAAACACTGTATCTTCGTCTTCATAGGAGAGGTAGGGCAGACCAAATGGAGCTGAAAAAACTTATTATTCCATTTTTTGCCCTTACGAGGCGCAAGCCCCTGGCTCCCGCAGGAAACCCAGCAGCGCTCGTGCTGCATTCATTTCAGAGGGCCAGGCTCTGCCCTCAGGTATGTGGTCCCACATCATCCTGCGTAATAAATACTGCACTTGGCAGAGTACAGTATGGAGCAAGGAGTGAGCCAGTAATGTTTCCTGGTGAATAAAAAAGGACTGATTTTGATTGCGTTAGACACCAGTGCTCCCCGGTGCCAGAAAGACACGCAGTATACGTTTCTGGTTTGCTTGGACCTTCTTCAAACAGGCTGGTAACTGACTTATTCCAACACTTATTTTTCCTTTGTGAAAATATCCCTTTAAATTAAGTGTTTAGCAAATACCGTTTAGTCCCATTACAAAGTAAATTGGGTATGGATCGTACCAGCAGACTTCTCCAATCTCTTTCAGATGCTTAAATTACATCACGGTCTAACTTCACCCCGGGGAGAGACGAGCTCTGCAGAATATTGTCCGTCCTTCTGCTTTGGTAATCTCCGGTCTTTCTTGGGTACCTTTCGCAAGTGTCTACATGTCCGCGCAATGACTCTGCTTTTGGGGTGTTGGGACGTTTGATACAGAGGTGCCCTAGGGTCGTGCCCCAGCACTGTCTGGATGAGCTGGATGCTCAGTGGGGAGGGTTTGGCTGGAGTGGTTTCTCTTTGATTTTGGCCGGTTGATGTCTGTGCCTCTGGGCAAGGACAGAGGGAGTGCGCTGGACCCCACACTCCTCCAGCTGCCCTTGGAGCCACTCATTTCCTCCATCCACCATGACATTCCATCTTGATCACACCCGAGGCACTGAAATTAGGTAACACCAGGGACCCTTCCCCTCCAGGAGAGCTTGAGTTTCTTGCCCCAGATTTCACTTTCTGTCCCCCAAAGCTGCTCCTGCTGGGACAGCCCATGCTCCATCCCTCTGGGCCCTTACTCGTGCCGGAGGTCTGGGTGCTGATGCGGGGTCCGGCTGGTGCCCACGCCAACGCGGGCTGGCAGGGAGCAGGGGTGCTGTCGCAGGACAGCTGGGCTGGTGGGGACGCCTGCGATGGGAGGGCCACACGGGCAATTATCTGCCATATTGTGCTCTCACTTGTGTTTAAAAACAACAACAGCTCAACTGACTCATAGATCCTACGGCCTCTGAGTCATTTTTTATTTCTGGATTTCACTGCTCTGCCCTTTGCAATGAAGGGAGTTGCATGTGCGCGCACACACACACACACATATCAAGTTCACATTTGTTTTTCCCCTATAAAAACAAAACGATTTCCATATCATTAATGAAACAGAAATTATTTGACTTTGCGTACCCTGGCTTTTATTTTCCATTGTATAAACTTTGTAGATGAAATAATGATGGTTGTAAAGTAAACTTCTCTCTTTTCTTTTTTTTTTTCTTTTTTTTTTTTCTTTTTTTTCCTTTCCCTTTCCAGGCAGCCTCTTTTCGAAATAGCAATAGGGAGTCACTTACAAACTTGGCTTGCGCTGAGCCTGTAGTAATTAACCCCTTCATCCCCAGCAGTTCCTCTGTTGGTGTTTAACCGCAGCGTAGGGAAAGGCAGCAGCAGGTCTCCACCGGACTACAAGCAAAGCGAGGGAGCAGAGCAGGCAGAGAAATGTGGGAAAGGAGGAGAAGAGCTGGTCTGTGTAGAGCAGCGGAGGGTGATGCACCCATCGGTTGGCAACTTTCCTGGGAGAGCTGGGGCACTGGCATGGCAGAGGTTAGAGGTACGTGCGCTCTTCATGCACACCCCATTTTTCTGGGTGCAAGTAAGCACCACCATTTCGTGTTTAGCCTGGCAGCCCCGTCCCACGCCACCTCTCTTCCTTCTTGCTCCTCAGGGACCACCAGCACTGACATCTCAGCGCGATGCCCTCTCCCCTCCGCACCGCCACTGCGGAAATAATCTGTGGTAAATAACATAATCACCAATCTTGCTTTTTCTGTTTACAGGGCTGTTACGATTTTATGAAGTACCCAGAGGAAAATTAATCGGGTGAAGTAATCCCTTCCACGAGCAGCAGATACAGCTGGAGCCGGGCGCGTGAGCACATGCCTGCCTTGCCCTGCGGGAGAGGGTTAAGCGACCCTGCCCCAGGGAAGTGTGAGCTCTGCTTTTTGATAAATCCTTACCATTACACACGGTCTACCCGGGCAATCTGTCTGTCTTCAAGGCTTACAAACATGCCACAAGCGTTTTTCCTAATCGCATCTATCAGGCAGCGGCACAGCCCTGCATCCCCCCCCAGCATCGATTCGGATGCTTCGCCGATGCCTGGGTGGGTTAGTGACACCGGCGAAGATACTGTTACTCTTCCCAGACTGGGTGATGTGTTTTATATTATTTCTCTTGGATTTATTAAGCATTATGTAACCGGCTAACCAATCCCGCATGCGACGCAATCGCGGCTGATTTCATGTCAGTGGAAAGCAAACAAAAAAAAATGTTCTGAAGTGGCTGAACTGAAATTCATTTCCACATGCAAAGCAATTCCTGGAGGATCTTCTCTGTCTCCAGGCAGCTACTTTGCATCCAGGCTCTCATGCAACCCATTAGAAGAGAGTTACGGAAAAATTGCATGTTGTACAAGACACAGTGTTATAAGCCAATCCTCTCGGTTTACTCTCCAGATGAAATGATTAAGATAAAGTTTACTTTACTTAACTATTTTTAAGTATCTTTGTGGATTTCTGCTGCTCCTTGAAATGTGTTACGCTGGCATATTGTTTCTCTTTTAGCTGGAGAATTCCGTCAAATGTCTAAATTACTCGCCAAAGAAAGTTTGGCATTGAAGTTTGACAAAACAAAGCAAGCCAGCCCTGCCATCCTGAGGTCCTGAAGCTCAGCAGGACCCAGTCCAACGTGATGGGGAGGATGTTCTGCCCTTGCTCAGCTTTGGAAGGACTTAAGTACAAGGTGAGGCACAAACTATACCCCGTTAGACTTTGAAGTCAAGCTCCTTCAGCAACACTCTTCTTTCTGGTGTTACAGACAATGTCCTTCCCATTAACACCAGTTTGCACCCTGAGATGTTGAGCTGAGGATGGAGAAATATGTAATGGATAAAACACAGACCTAGTGCCCCTGTACCATTTTGGGTTGTTTGTTTTTTTTTTTCTCAGTGTCTTTGAAACATTCAGCAATGTCTGAAAATGTCGTATTTCTGAAACCATTTCGCCAACGCACTCAACCTTCAACGAAAAGTCGGTAAAGTCGGTGGCTGGGGGGAAGGCCGTTTGCATGTTATTTGCGTTATTTTTCAGCCAGCCCCTAAATTACCCAAGCACTGGCTTCACCCAGGCCAGTCGATGCTGGTTGGCACGTTCACAGCTCCGTGTGGGTATGTCACTGCTGCACCCAGCCTCGTGCCGACTCACTAGATGAGCAAAGTTGTCCAAAAACATTGCAGGGAGCCCATGGGTTAGGGCCACTCTGAAGGCTCACTTATCCCCTGGGAGATGAGAGGGATGCCCTACATCCTTCATTGAAAAGGAGGCTGAGGCTAGTGCAGGAGTCCCTCAAGTCACACAGCACACCAGCTTAGCACAGGGTTTTTTCACCCACTAAGTGTCAAGTGTGTGCTGGCTGTTGCGGGTTGCTGTGTAGCCGGTAGCTCCAGAGTTGTTACCATGCCAGGAAAAAACTGCCCTGGCAAACAAAAGCAGCTGTGAGTTTGCCCAGTGATAACGGTACTTATCCCATCAAGGGTTCAGCAGCCGCTGGTTAAGTACTGGGCTACGAAAGTCAAACACGAGGAGCTATGATGCAAATGAAGGCTCGTGGTTGTCCTGCATCTGAAGGTTCAACATTTTGGCTGGCAACAAGTCCCTTTCATTGCACATAATGCCCCTATTCCTTCCTCTTTTGTATCTTTTGCCATCCTTCCCACCTGCACATGGCATTGGAAAAGTCCTGAAAGAGCAAGCTAAGCCAGCAGTGCAGCCTGAACAAGTTTGGGGTCTGGGAGGGGAAAACCCCCCACAGCTGGGGGTCAGCCTAAGTAAAAACCATATACCGGGACATACCAGTCCCATGTGCTTACCTCCACCAGCATCACACCACGGCCCCACCACCACGGCATCTCCCACCAGCCCAGATGGTACGCGAGGGGAACGTGCCATTTCTCTTCATTGGATGGAAAGCAGAGCAATTTATTCAAGGCCTGAGGAGGGGGGAAAACTGCTGAGTATGATGTTCATAACCAATTTTAGCAGCTCTGCCAGTGCTTCTGCTTATCTGGGGCTTTGCAGGGTAAAGCAACGCACTGGCATGTGCCACGTTGTGGTGTGTGTAGGCTGCTGGTGGGGTTTGCAGAGGGTTAAGCCAGCATGTCCCCAGTGAAAACTGACTTCTGATGACTGGGGATTTGCACACCATATTCTCAGAGGGCTCTGCCATTTCAGCCCTCTGAAGAGCGCTCTGCCGTGATCTGGTTTTGACTAAACCCTGGTCTTAAAAATGAGTCCCTTCTTTCCACCTCCCACGCCGCTCGGGAGAAGGAGTCACAGCCTGGCCATGCACGGCTGGTGTGAGCTTGTCTCGTCGCACGCTGTTGCAGAAGTTGCTGAGGGTTTAACAGCACTTGCGGGTCTGGGAGCTGAACGGCACAAGGTAAGAGTCAACCAACTCCATAATGCTGTGGCCGTCATTT
Organism: Chlamydotis macqueenii; assembly: GCF_036417535.1. Taxonomy (NCBI): domain Eukaryota; kingdom Metazoa; phylum Chordata; class Aves; order Otidiformes; family Otididae; genus Chlamydotis; species Chlamydotis macqueenii. Next base: position 10,652,176 of record NC_141561.1, read on the forward strand.
TTGCTGCTCTTGTTTCTCTAGAGCTACCAACAGCGTATCCTATATCCTATTTAACTGCAGCTTCTGCATCTCATTCTCAAGAAGATGCAGCAGAGATGATTTCCCCTCTCTATGCAGAAAAAGCAGCAGCAATGACCCTGACAGCAAATGCAGCTGAGCTGCAAGTCGGTTGCAGACGTTGCTTTGTCTTAGCTATTGCAATTCAAGTAAAACTACTGCACAGCAGTTGTTTTTTGTTGGGTTTTTTTTTTTTCACTATTATCATCATATTATACACTGGAATTCAGTTTTGTGTATATTTTTCAGGCTCTACAGGAATCTTGGATCTCCGTGAATAGATGGAATTGAAATTTAAAGATATCGTCCAAATAGGTAAACACGTCAGAAACATTATCTGGGTCACATTTGGGCAACAGGGTTCACTCTGTTTTAAGTGCAAATGGTTTACTGATGATTTAGATTAACTTCCTGAGGAGTGTTTGAAATTCCTGGCACACGTTCGGTTTACCATCTGCTAGAATGACTTTGATGAGCCCACAAAGAGATGTTAGACTGGAGCTGCTCTTCATATCTCGGGTGGACTTTTTGTGATTGACTAGTTTGTACGTTTTTGCGTTTGCATTATTCTGATTCTGGAGGAGAAGCAGGGCTTGCAAGGGACTATGCAATGAGCTGCTGGGGCAGAGATGTTCTGTTAATTCTGTCAATGTGCTGTCATCAAGTTGTTCCAGCACTGCCTGCTCTTTATATCTGCTAAAATTATTGTGTAGAGTCGCGTTTTGCCCTCATTTAGACCGGCTCTAACAGTAATTAAGTAATTTGTGCTGTCAGAGGGAACTTGAACTTGAGGGTAGCCTGGATTACAGATGCTAAAATCTTTCTTGCTTCTCCTAAAGAGTCCCACATTTAGCACCAAAATAGATTGTGTTATTCTCTTTCATTTCTTTCTTGATCTCTTTAAAAAATATCTTTTAAGAAGCTTGTGTTGTAACCCACCGAAAAGCACTGCCCAGTCGGGTTGAATTCAACTTGATTATTTTACATTTTTCTAAAGCAGAAGAGAGCCACGGCAGGTGAGCAGAGGGAGCAAGTTTTTGGAAAGGAATGTTTGCAGGAATGGGACCAAGAGTCCTGTTGAGAGTCCCGTTGACAGGGCATGAAGTGCTTTCTCTCTGCATACGAAAGTAACAGGAGCTTGCGTGTCTGCACGATGCCTCTCCAGAGACCCCTCTTGCAGGAGAAGGAGAGGGTAACCCAGGTCCCAGCCCCCAGCCAGAGCTCCAGCACAGCTCCAGGGACTCTCAGTGGCTGGAGGGGATGAGGCGTGGGGGGCAAAGCTGCTCCTCCAGCATGGAATGGACAAAGAGGGGAATGTTCTCCACCATCTCCCACTCTGAGATCTCATCATTTCGCAGTAGTGCGTTGCCTTTTCAACTCAGCGTCCTGCCCCAGGATACTGCCTGAAAAACACCACGGTCTGAATATCGCTTCTGCCCAAGAGTTGCCTCCCAAGTCGCAGCCTGTTGCAGAGGTAATAGCCCTGGCAAGACTGAAAGAAAAGCTTGTGCTGCTCTTTTACGAAGAGGTGGGCACGGGGCAAATATACAAAACCGGAGTAAATGTGTGCTGAGGAGATCTCACCCAAATAGCCTTTGCCTCTGGTAGGAACGTCTGCAACCATTTTCTACCACCAAGTGCCTTTTGACATATTAAAAACATGGCAGGAACTGAGCTCCCAGGGGATCCATTGGTCTTATTTCTGTGGACGCTTGTACCATGGGTCTATTTGAAGAAGGATGATTCATTCAACTGCTCATTGCTTTATGTCTCTGTGTGTCACTTCCCATTGTAAGAAGAAGGGTCTTGTTTGCTATCACGGACTGGCTGGGGCTAATTTTGGGATAGATCTAGCGTGGAAAAAATGCTTTACGCAGCAAGACAGTGACTGATTCAGTTTCTTCCATGCTTGATGCTGGTGTTTAGAGTCTCCCAGGCAAGAAGTTTTATCAAATAACATCAGACAGATGTTCCTCATTGTGTCCCAGCTGCATTGACTGGCGACCTGCTCTGTCAAACACTTGTCAGGGGACCTGGGCGTTCATTCTGCACGGGTGGCATTTTATTAAATGATCCACCTGAAAAGAGCAATGGATCTTTGTAAAGAAATATCTATTAATTGTAAAGACCCTAGAAGCGCTTGCAGTCATGGCATCCCAAGAACCATTTCTGGGAAAGGGTCAGAGTTCCTGATTTTGCAGGAAAAGAGAAGAAATTCTTCTCTGGATTTCCCATACCAGGCACGGTATAAATTCACACTGGCAGTATCAGCTTTCTGATGGGGTTCATGGTGTGGCAACGCAATGCAGGAGGCAGTCAAGCCTTCTGGTTTGGAATGGCTGAAGTGAGAAGGAATCAGTATCAATATCTCTGGGTTTTACATTGCTGATCTAAGGAAAAGGCCCCTCTTAGTGGTCTAACAACCAGCAGGCCAGGAACTTCAGCAGATGTCTGAGGTGGAAGCTGCTGGGCATGGCTTTCTTTGGACCTCTGCTTACCCAAATGAGCTGAAGATTTGTATCTGGCGCACAGTTAGCGACGTGGAGCTAAAAGGAACATCTCCATCCACAGCGTGGCAAGATGAGAGGTCTCGCTGCAGGCAGATCACATCCAGTATGATGCTGCTTCAACCACTTTGAGAGTCATAGCCAAGTTGTGGGTGGAACTGGACCATGGGACTTTTCAAAATGACTTTGCAGCTGACAGCGCTAGAGCCGCACATCAGCTCCCCGTTACAGCTTGTTCCTGCTGATAGCTGCAAATTGCACAGTGGAAATGTTGCAAATGTCTTTTATTTCCAAACAACAACCCTATTACTATTCTAATCTTGAGTTCAGCTGTAAATAATCCTGTCTAGTTAAGGGTAACACTTGGGTTGAGGTACATCCTCGGAGCTGCGAGAATCCACGTGGGTGACAGCCCTCTGCCCTGGGGCAGACTGGCGGGCTGCGGTGCGCAGCTGGAGACATTAATTGCCCCAACGCTGTAGTATAAATCAGCTGTCGTTTGTCAGGCCTGTTCCTGGCTTATCAATGGGAAGCAAAACAGTGCAGGAACAGCTCCGTGACAGTGTAAGTCCTGGAGCGGCGTAATTGGTGGGAGCATGGGTTGCAGAGGGGATCGCACGATAAGCGGGCTCTCCCACTTCTACTAAAAGCTTGACAGCTACCAGCAGCTGGTAGGAGAGTTTCAGCCCTACATGGGCTGTGACAAAAATTTGAACCAACTGACAAGCAAGAAATATGACTCTGATGGACCTTACAGATCCTTTCCAGAGGCAGGATCACAACGCTCGTCTCTGAATTCAAGGATGTGCATGTGAGCAGGGCCAGGGCAGCTTTCAGCCACCCCTTCATTTCCCCTGAAGATCCCTAAGGAAATGTTATCCTACAGTTGGGGTCCAGCACGGAGATAATGTAGCCATAATCCACAGGTCTGATAAGGCAGGCAGCCATCACTGGTGTTATCTCCCCTCGACGCAGAGGCCCCTTCCAGCGCGAGGCTTTCACTTGGCACACAGCACTGAACACTGGATGTGAAAAGAGAAAAGTGTGTGGGAGCTGCTGATTTTGTCTCCTTGGTGGGACTGGGTTGGTTTTTTGGTTTGTTTTTTGTTTTTTTTTTTTTTTTTAATAAAAAGATCAGATGTTGTGCTTCCTTGAAAACACAACAATCTATGGGAGAGTTCATTAGTTTACGGCAGGTTGCAACGCTGTGGAGCCCGGCTGAAAGCAACTGTTATTGCAAAGAGTTATCACTAAGGGGAGAGGAAAATAATGTCCTGAGGAAATAAACTCTGTGGAGCAAAACATGAAACAATATAAAGCTGTGGAGGACAGGCAGTAGAGTTGGATACTTTCTCAGAATAAAAGCCCCCAGTCACCTGTTTTTAATGCCAATGTTTGCTTTCTGCATATTCAGTGAATATATGGGATACATCTGTTCAGGACTCCATCTCTAATGGGAGTAACAAGTATCACAATTGCAGCTGGCTGAACTTTTTTACTACTTGTACACAAAAATGTCTTTGTGACCATCATTAAGTAATGATAACAGCAGTAAACCACCAGTAAAAAGCAGCCTTATTTTTTTTAAAGAAAACGATCTGTTTTAATTTCAAGTTCCACAGAATTATATTTCAAAAAGGACTTTCCTCTGCAAAGCCCCTCACTAAAATGCAGATCTGAGCAGCTTTAATGATGACCAGCCTATCTCAAGTCTGAGCAAAGCTGGAGATGTAAGGGGAGAGGAAATGCCAGCTTTCATAAATCTGACATAGCTGTACACTGCCAGCTTTCCTAGTCTTCAGTTAGTCTAACTTACACCGAGGGCTGGAACCACAGTATCAGGTTTGGAGAAGTGTAAAAGATAATTCAAAATAATCCATCACTTCCCTTGCTTGTCTTATGCCACTTGCAACACTACAGAGGACTCTGGTTTTGCATTGTCAGGTTTTTTTCTTGTGCTTTCCCTTTTTATTTACTCACTGGAGAATTTGTTGCAATTTTGTTCTTATTTACCCTCATGGATGCACAAGTTTCTCCTTCAGGCAGTGGGATGCTGCGCCTGCTCCCAGCCCAGCTACCTGCACCCAGCTTGCGTGGGGCCATTGCAGCCTCTTGCTTTGTTTTGAGGGTGGTAATTTCTTCCTTGCTGTTCTGGCTGTCTTAAAACAACACCAAAGCAAAATATTGTGCTGCTTGAGAAGGACTGTCCCAACCAACCCTGCAGCCCTGTGTCCCAGGGCGGGCAGCACCCACCTCTATGTGCTGCGTAGCCTGGGAGGAGAGGTCTGCTTTGCTGCTCCGGCTCAGCCGTGGACCTGCAAAGCCCCTTTCTGCAAATGGATGTGTTTGCCTGTGAAACAGTGACTCTTCCTTTGTCCTCTTTCCTCCCTCATCTTCTCACCAGCTCAGGTTTCAGCCCATGTTCCTGAATTGTGCATGTGTTGGTCTTGGGGTGCAATCCTGACAGCTCCCCTGCCCAAGGAGCAGGCTGGCGTTTTGGAGGCAGTATGACCCCTAGTTTTAGCTCTGGTGACCTTAGAAATAAGAGGCTGACTTCTTGAACGAGCTGCCTGAGGAGCCTGGGATAGGTCAGAGATTTCTTGAGCAGATCAAAAGCCAGAGATGTTTTTCTGACAGCCCCAGAGCTCCCTGTCATGATTTATGAATTATATACGCTCTATATGTTTAGCCAAAGAGGCTCACTAGGGGAACAGGAACAGTTTGTGCAAGCAGGAAAGAGCATGTGGCTTCAGAAAGCCACCATCTACCAAGAGATACCCCCTCAAATGCACTCTCTGCGGAGCCATCAAAGTGCCTCGAGGGACCATGGCAAAGGGAGCCCAGGAGACTCACAGTAAAAGATGTCAGCATATTTTAGTGGGCCAGCATTTTAATGGGAGACCAAGTTATGGGGAAGCAGACCCAAATCCCAAGAGCTGAGACCTCTGGACTCAGGGCAGCAGACCTGCAACTTTCCCTTGTTTCACAAATCTTCTTTCTCCTTCTTTGGAGCTTCTGCAGATCCTGTGGAGTACAGCTCTCCCTTGGTAAGCGCTACGTGCCCCAGCAGATTTTGAGCTTCATGTCCTGTTTTGGAGGTTGGATGCCCACAGGCACTCCGTCGTGCTCCTGGGGCTCTTTATGCCCTGAGAGCTGTCGTCACACCAGTGCCACTTAACTCACGTTCTTGAGGTTGTCTTAGCAGCTCAGAGAGCTGTGGTGCTTTTCTCTCTCCTCTGTGAGATGAGATTTTGCTCAGCCCCATGCTTGTGTGGCCTGACCTGAGCCTTATTCCTGACAGACAGAGCACGAGAGAGACTTTCCCGATTCTGATGCAAAACAGGGCAGGCAAACTCCTAATTATTAACTTCAAGGCCAGAGTGTTTCCATGTGCACAATACAGTAATCCCTATATCACATCTGTAACTTCTAGGTTATAGTCTACCAAGCAGATAGTCTTGCAGTCATTGAAGGCTTTTGAGCAAAAAAAATCCACCACATCCTGAGCCTGAGTAATTACCTGCTGGAACAACTTTACTGTGTTGTGCTCTAACACAAAAGCACCCGGTTTCAGCTTCCAGCCTGTAAATCTTGTTTTTCCTCTCTCCCACAGAAGAGGAAGCCCTCTGCCAGAAAGCATCTCCTCGGGACCTGGTTATAGAGGATGACTAGCTCACCTCCCAGCTCTCTCCTGGCCAAACGAAAGACACTGAAAGCCTTCACACTGTAAGAAAGGTTCTCCAATCCTGAATGACCCTGGTATTTTTTTTTGTCCTGGGCTAGGTAAATCCAGAACTGTGCCCTGGAAGGATTCCCCGCTCCCTTGCATGAGGGTTTGCGTTAGCAGTGGTGCAACTACAGCTCCTGTCAGAGAAAGCCACATGAAAAGGCTGCCCTCCCGCAGCTGCTGCCACCAGGGAGAAGTTTAAGGGTAGATATTTTGAAGCCTTGCTAGGGCTGGCCAGGGAAATCCAGTAGCTGAAATTTCAGCAGTCTGTCAGACTACAGTCCTGTTTTCCACCGCGTATTGGACGGAAGCGGTCAGATGTGCTGCCTGATGACCGCTGGACCATGCTGGTGATTAAAGGGATAGAGACAGGCGGTGTAGGGCACAAACTGGGGTCTCTGCTGCCCAGGTGTAAACTCTTAAGGAGAGCGGCAGAGTCCCTAAAGATGTTCAGCTGGCCTCGAGAGAGTTATTCTGGGACACCTGAGATGCAATTTGGCTGTGTTCTCTATGGAAAGTCTTCAACTCCGTGCTAAGAGGAACAACATTGCTGCTGTCACCAAGCTCGCGCTGTTACTCTTTAAAGAGACACTGGATGAACAGCGGGATTTGTTGCTTGAAGAATAACTGAATGTGTCTTTTCTGTCATTTTGGAGCAGTTGCTGTTCCCTTCTCTCTCAAATTGGGCTCCCGGGCTACTTTTACGGTCTCAGAATGGCTGTACAGTCGATCTTAACACGATACACAAGGGAAGTGGATGTAGCTCCAGAAAACATACATCATTGTTGAGCTGAATCAGAGAGAGTGAGCCTTGGTTTATTTATTTTTTTTCCCCCTGTACAGAGGCAAATTTTGTCATCATATCACTCACGTAACCTTTCAGATGAACTTAGTAATCATGATATGTTTTGGTTTGGCTTCTTTCAGATTAAAACCTTGCCTTCCAGAAAAAGGAAACAATAAGTTAAATAACTCCAAAATTAGGTATTTCTGAAGGATAATTAGCGGTCTTCTTTCTTACCAAAACCAACCCAAGACTGTGCTTTAAATAATACCTTGTAGTAATTCCTTCAGTTCTGCTCCAAATGCAATTAATTTAGCAGGATGTTATCAGTATAGCATTTTAGGGTATTATCTACAATAGTGAAAACTACATATTTCCACAACTTTTTGAAAAAATCAACCAGACCTTACGACCTAAATCCCCCCATCTGGGTCCCCCTGCTTCAACAGTTGCACCAGGGGTTGTATTTGCCTACATCCGAATTACTGACCGACCGTATTCTTTAATTCCCTATTCCTGTAGACAGGGGGACCCCTGTAAAGTGAATGCAGATACAAACCCCTGCCCCCAGTTACTCCGTTCAGATGCAAAAATACTGGAATTATAATCCTCCTACTTCATCGCTTTGAGCAAAAAGCCATTTTAGTTGCATTGAAGGTTCTATAGCGAGGGGAACAGGTCTGTGTTTGTAGGAGTTCACCGTAAAAAGTGTCATTGTCTGTGCAAATATATAAATATATGCTATATAGGGATATATGTGTGTATACACATACATAGGCACTGTATATACAGAAAGACACACACACATACTTAGGAGATGCGTATCTAACACTCACTTATACACAAATCTATTCTCTGTTATGAAACAATCATCAAGATATAAACAAGAGAAGTTAAACCACGGATGGGCATGTTTTCAAGTGCTGCTGGAGGGTTTTATCTACAGTATTGAAGAAGTGCTATCAAAACCTAAACAGGGCACTTATTACAAAGAAGTCTTTACGTAAGCGCTGGAAAGGTTTGCCGAATAACCAGATGTTGTTGCAAAGACACTTCTCCTCCCCCTCTCCCCACTTCTTTCCTTCCTTAATAGTTCGATTAATTCTGCACATAAACCGGGGCAGATAAAAGTTCTAAGCTGCAAACTTCACCACATCTGGACACTGTCGAAGCCAGATTGTTAAGCAGTGCATTTCAGTTGCTTTTAATCTCCCTCAATAAAATAAAAACTTCCAACAAGTAATGCTGACCCATATATATTTTTACACTGTAAACACTGACATCTGCGAGCTGCTCCAAGCGAGCACGCAGTGCTTTCCACCGAGGTGAACGCTCGCCCTTCACCGTACGAGAAATACACAGCTGATGCGGTCGTAGCAGGGTATTCCACTAAATTCTCAGCTATTTCCAATTCTCTGGCTAATTGCTGTCAGGGGAGAGCTCAAAGATCAGCTATTTTCCTGGAGGAAGGAAAAATAAACGACCTCTCGGAGTACGTTGCTTAGCGTTGTCTAACCAGAAGCATTTTTCTACTCACAGAAGGAGAGCAGCAGTAAGGAAAGCAGACCCGGTCTCCTCCAGTAACCCATTTTCTGGATCCTGCCAGCGACCAGAAACCCGGTTTCACGGCGTTGACCAATTCATCTTCCCCGGGTGCAGCCAGCCTCCTGCCTTTCTGCTGTCAAGCCCGGAGCCCCCAGTTCGCGAGGCTCCCGGCTAGGCTTGCCGGGAAGGCGGATCCAGCCGCTAAAGCCCAGCTGTGTGTGGGGTCCGCCCAGGAACTGCAGTTTATGAACAAACTAAGCCTGACTCTCCTCTTGAAATATATACAAATATGGGAGGGGGGAGCCGGGGGAAGAAGCCTGGCTCTGAGAAAAGGAGGTTTGATTTTTTTTTTTTTTCCCTGATGACAATACGGAGCTGCTCCCGGCTCTGTACGGCCCAAGGATCTTTGAGCGGGACCTAATGTCTACTGCGTGCATCTAATCAAAAAGGCATGGGTGATCCTGCGTGCCTCTTTCATCTGAATAAAACACGGAAGGTAACGCTTCAATACACTGAGCTGCCATTAATTCGCTACTTTCCCCCCACCTTTTAGAAATTAACTCCACCATTTAAGCAAGCTTCAACGGGCTATATTTTTTAATAGGGATAATTGGGAGGTTTAGGGCAGCGTTTTCAGAAAGACCACACCAATATGAGCTTAGCCTAAAGTAGGTGCTTTCGACCCATTAAAGCAGCAGGTTTTAAATATATATGTTTTCCTGAATTAGGGCCTAAAATAATAGCATAGAGCATTTAAATAGCTCCTTTCTCCCCAAGATTTCTAACTGCTTTACAAAAACTTGTAAGAAATATTATCCCCACTTACAAAAGGGAAACTGTGAAACGTAGCAGAAATCTGACTTGCCTTGGTTGTTAACGCAATCAATCAGTGGCAAAAGGAGAAGTAAAATCCTCAAACTCTTGCCCTATGATCTACCTCAATCCTTCAAAATGTGTTAAAATAATGATTAATGTAATCAAGTGTGGCAGAGAATGAGATGTTGTTATTAAGTTTGCAGGCAAAATGCCTGCCCTAAGGTGAGGCTAAGTTTTTGTAGTTATTGATAAATACCTCGATCACTCTTTAACGCATACACAGCATTCTACTTTGGTGTCTAATTTGGCTTTTTTTTTTAAACCCATTTTACACTTCATCTTTGACTTCATTAATCAGTATGCGGTGGATATGTGGTGTATCTGTATATGCTTGTGTGTATGTGTGATCGCTACTGGTGAGTGCTTTGCTCCCTTGGACTTGAAGATCCTTTCTTTGTGTGAATCTTTCTGATAAAACTGCACCTACTTGTTTTGTAAACTATTTATATAAATTATTCTGTTAGGGAGTTAAATAATGGTATCTCTCTTCCCTTCTGAATTTAAAAAGGAAAAAGGGGAGGTGTTAGATGAGGTACAGACACAGCTGACAAACATGAAGCATCTCTCCTACGCCCTGGCTACACCAGCACCTTCTGCAGAGTTGCTTGGTCTGGTCCTGCTTGCTTCGGGGTGCCCAGATGCAAGCCAGCTTAGCCTGTCCTCCACGGAGAAACAGCTGGATGTCCCTGGGATAACAGAGCTGAAAGCTGTGTGGATGCCCTAAGGGAAGATACCACCTGGGGTGCCCAGAGGACGACTATCTGGAAGAACTGGATGTCTATCTGGAAGATAGAGGATGTCTCTCTGGAAGAACGAGTCTAGAAACGAGTTGGCCTGAGCAGGGGAGCTGCCTCTTGCTCGCAGCCCTGGGGGACATCAGCTCGAGTCCTAGGCAAGATCTAACCTTGCTCTCCCTCGTTTGGCTGTCTTTACATCAAACTGGGCATCTTTCCATGCACTATGTAGTGTTAATCTAGAAGAGGTGGGTTGGCTTGAGTCACAACAGCTGAGGTATGGCCTTTTAGGACTAAGGACAAGCAAATGTTTAGCACAATTTCAGAAAAACGTTATTTTCCAGCCAGCATATTGAAACTTCCGGGTGCACAGCGGTGTCTTTGGGTGACCTGCCAACTCTCCTCTTTCTGGTTCAGAGCATTTCAAAATGCCCGCAGATTGCTCAGACTGCCGACTGGATTTTCAGACGTGAGCCCTCCTGTGTGTTACAAGGCAGCTGGATGATCCTTGTGTTAGGAACGTCGCAGATTATTCACGATCCATGGGAGCTCTCTTTAAAATCAGGAAGAATCCCCCGCTGCCTAGTGAAACTTGGAGAGAAATAATGTCCCCAGCAGGAGCCTGAAGGGGTTTTAAACAACGGTGGACATTGACAAAACATGTTGTGTGATTTGTAAGTGCGAGGGAGACAAGGGATATTTTTTTTTTTTAGCAGCAGAACTTGGGAAGGCAGTAGGAAGCCTGCACAATGTCCCTGCAGCCGGGTACCCTGAGCTGCAGGAGCTGTGTTTCCAAAAGCCCAAGCAATCCCAAACAACTTCTGGGCCAAACTGAACCCTGTAAAATGCTTTGTCCTGTCTGCAGAATAATCTTAGGGAGAGACTTGGGGCCAGAGATCACTGAAGTGAGAGGAAAGGCAGTAGCTGTCTCATGCGATGGCATCTTTACGTGGCAGTTGAGTTTCTACAGGAAGCTCTGCAAGGGGAAGCTTTTGGGGACCGATGTTTGTCCCACTCTTCCTAAATAGCTGTACTTATTTCTAGATAGTGTTAGAACTGCTGTGTGGTAAAACATGGTCCCATGGTGACATAGGAGAGGGTTTGCTTTCATAAACTGGCTGCTGGGCTCTGCAGTCTGCTTTCTGCACAGAGGGAACCTGTCTGTTCATCCCTTGCTGCATGTAAGATTGCACAGAGCTAGACGTGTCCTCCCGTAACCTGCGTTTTCGGTCCACTGAGCTGAGGCTCTTGTAAGCAAACCTCATCTGCAAAATAGGAAGAACGTGAGGCTGGGAGCCTGTTTCTGTCCTAACGCTATGGTGTGAGTCACCCTGGGTTGAGCAGGGAGCCATGCAGCACGTTCCCCACTGGCCTGGACCCTTCTCTGACCAAAAGCTCTGTTCTGGAGCCCCTGCTCATTTCTGAGACCTTATCCAAGGTGAAAATGCAAACTAAAAATCTACCAAAGTTATTTAGGGAAAAGTGAGTAAGAACTCTGCCATTTAGCCTGAAGTGTCCAAACTCACATTACAGAGCTTTGCTTCCATGAGAGAACACAGTGACCTTTGGAGTAAGACACTGGGGAGGAAGAAGAGATAAATGGTTATTTTTATTGTTGGCTTGTTTATGCCTTTTGGTGTAAATTCCCCTGCTCCTCTATTAGCGGTCTGGACAACCTCATAACTCAAGACAGGCTGAAGGCTGGATTTAGGCTGAGGAACGCAAGGTCTCTGCAGGGTGATCTCTAAGTTGCATTGTGGGAGCAGTTTTCCCAGAGTTCTCGTTTAGGAGCTGGAAGATATTTGCTAGAGAAGTAAAATAAAACTTTGGCCACCTGAAACAATACACCGTATATTTAAAAGAAGGTTTCAAACAGCCTGGGTTTCCACTGTGAGAGGCAAGGCTCTGCAATCAATCAACAGATTCAAAGCTCCCAACGTAGGTACTGAACACCCTTGTGCAGGGTAACACCACGATGGACATGGGCCAGACCCAGGTGAGTCAAACCGCTTATTCTTCCTGGGGACAAAGACCACCTTCACATGACAGAGGACATGAAGGGAGAGAAGGGCAATAAGGGAACCGGGTAGCCACATCCCAGACAGTGCTAACGCTCCTCAGCTTCCCTGGATCATCTCCATGCCCACAAGACCCCAGAGAACATACCAGGGGCATTGGATTTAAAACGACTGACTATAACAAAAGGTGTGGGGTTCACTTCTGCATCAGAAGATGTTCCCTTGGCCCTCTGGATTGCTTGCATGTTACATGGCTGGACTAATATCTGTTGCACCTGCTTCGTTCCTGTTGATCTGTTGATACCAGCCATGATGCTGGGCTTCCGATAAGGTCCATGAGTTTTTCTGTTGTGAAGAGAATTTTTCTTGTTAAAGTTTTAAAAGACAGGTCTAAGGAAAATGGCTACCTGATAGGATCACTGACTTTGTTCCTATTAGTGAGCACAAATCCATACTCTTAATTTGTGTGCACATATTGAGTGGTTGCATTGAACTACTCCCAAGTTGTCCTGGCAGTTAATTAAACCCCAGGAATTTCAGTGTCACCACTTCTGTGTCTTATAAGCACAGCCTTGGTTTCACTGTGCCATCTGCAACAGTTCCCTGAGGAGGATGTGCACCCTGCACTGTGGCTCTGATCCAGCCGGTGTCTCCATCCTGCATTCACAAGGATAATGACTCCAGTTCTGGGAGGGTCGAATAAATTCAAACACCATTGCCTGGTGGGCACTGAGGGTGCCCATCACGCTCTGGAAAAAGTTCTCATTACCTTCCTGCTGTCACAGTTTCACAGTGTTTTGGTGTTTGTTTGAGCTTGTGTATGTGGTCCTATGATTTGTGGTCCCTGCTGCTGCTATCATGACTTGACCTTTGGCATTTTCCATTCTCTTGCTGCAGCTTGTCCCAGCGATGGTGTGGTAACCTTTGATGGTCAGATAGCACGAGGAGTGCAGCCAAAGCCAGCAATGCATCCAGAGGCACGCAGCCAGACCTCCTTCGGGCAGAGGTGGCCTTGTCTGTGTTGCCACAACCACTTCTTCTTAGCTCTGCCAAGCTCCCCATGTTCCTGCATCTCAGCTAATGCTCATTTTGGTAGCCACACAGGATAAATGCATTTTCTAAGTGATGCCTGTCTTTTATTAGAGTCTTTCCATAGTCCAGAAACATTGGCCTAACTTCTCATTTCTCTCAAACTGCGTGCAACAGGCTCCTTGACCAAAGCTGCATCAAGATTAAGTAATGGCCTAATTTGCCCATCTCTACCATTTACAATGTTATTGAGTTGGGTTTTTTTTCCTGCTCAGTTCTGCCCTGAATCTTTGTGCTTTCTCCCTACGAAGTTTTGAGTTTTTCTCACTGCTCTCTTTTTGCTGCTTTTTAAGCCACTTTCAGTAAACTTTCATTCATACTCTTGATGTGCTTGTACAGATTCTTTCAAAACTGTGCATTAGTTTTGGCTTTCTAGTTTATATGCTGAAATGGATGGAAACCACTGCTACCAATTTCAGTCAGAGTGGGATTGGGTGCTTTCTTTTCTCCTTGAAAGACACACAGATTGCTTTTCCGCTCTCTGCTTACCTTTCCGTGAGTTTTTGTTTCCCTGAATACTGAACAAAAGGTTGATTTTCTACTGTTTAATGGCCATTTCACGCAGCCATTCAGATGACAGAAATAAGTCTATGAGAAGCCCAGACTTACATGAGGAGAGGATTTCCCGTTCACTCTTTTTTAACTCATCCATGCTGAAGGAGCTACTCATGCATTTTACCGACAGTTCCTTGACATTCATTCCTCCACTGTGTTTTCTTAGGGAACCTCAGCAAGCGGTGTTTTCTGCTCCATCCATCATACCAATGACATCAGACGCAGATAGACGCCAGGCTCGTCAGTGAGGATCAGCCTTTCAAGACCAAAAGCACAAGCTGGCAACGCTTTGGCTACCGGACACCTCCGGTTAGCAAGCACCATCGAGTCTGAAGGAATTAGCCTGTAGAGGGAGGGATGAGCAGTTTGACAGCCTGACTCATGATCTCTGTATTATTATTACTGGTAGTGAAATTATGATAGGATCCAGGAGCCTGAACCATGGATCAGGAATGTGCTCTGGAAGGGAAAGTCATCTCGCTTTGGCTTGTGCTGTGAGGCAGTCTTAGGGCAGGCCCACACTGGACTTTTTTTCAGCAGCAGCGAAACTGGAAGGTGCAAAGGGTGGTCAATCCCCAGAAGCACGCTAGAGACATGCTAAAAAATGTCCCCTAAAATATGTGTGGTGTGGATGGTGGGTCCTCAGCTGTGTTGCTCCATGAATTTGCTTGTACTGTACGTCTCGGCCTGTGAGCACCGCCACAGCCGGACACTGCACGGGCACATAGATATGTGCCCCTTGTCAGCAGGGGTACCGGCCCGTTAACTCTGTCTTCCTGAGGTTATGGAAAGGCTATGGGTGTTGGGGACAGATGCAAAGCACAGGCACTTGTTTAGGTGTTTTCATTTAAGTTCTCAGTAGCAAAGTGATGTTGGTACTTGTATTATCATTTAATTCTAACTACTTCTTGGAACTTGGAGGATGAAGAACTCTAAATGAAGGTACTGAAAATTAGTGTTGTGACAAAGCAGAAGTTATCCAAATTGTATCCCATGAGTATGGCATGTATTTTTTTTTTTTGTTTAAGATGTGTTATATGCTAGAACAGAAGAGACTGTCAAAAAAACCAAGCAGGAAATGTAACACACATAGCTTTACAAAAAGCACCAGAGAGCTAGTTATAAGTTATATACCTTCCTTACCTTTCTTCAGTAAAAAAAAAAAAAAAAACAACAGTTTATCCAGAGTAAGAGTAGAATTGGAAAGAATGGACTTACAGCCTAGAAAAAGATGGGGTCTCTGTTTGCCAGAGCCTGCACAGGGAGTCAGGAACACCTGAGAGGAGGGCAGTGGGGAACTCTGCTTCTACCCATGCAGTGCCATGGCTTAGAGAAGGCATACTAAAACTTCCAAAAGAGACCATCTGTGTTTGGTGAACTTGAACTTGCTTTCTTTCCTGTAAGGTGTGTAACTCTCTGGTAAGGAAGTCAATAGTACTTTGATGGGAAAAGGTTGTTTTTGAGAAAGTCTACCTCTTTGATGACAGTTCAGAGTTGGAAGGGACTTGTAGTTAGAAGGTTGAGTTGAGCTTGCCTTCTTGCGGTTGGAGAACAAGGCATGTGCTGCCTAGTGAAGATGCTGAAGAGCAGGAGGGTGTCCTGGTTAGAGTAACCTGCAGGAAATCAGACTTGTGTCCTGAGAAGAGGGGGTTCAAAGAGAGACTGACTGCAGTAGTCGTTGCACCTAGCTAGGGGGGAAACACTAAAGCTTATTTTGAGCAGTAGTGCAAGTCCTGGAAGTACTCCTGAAAGCAGTACTGTGCTTTCAGGACCATTTTTTTTCTGTGAAAAAATACTGTTAGCCCACTTTGCAGGCTGAGGTGGGGAAATGTAGCTCAGGAAGAGCACTTTGTCAGAGTCTATGGTGCTTACTGAAGACGTCTCCATTGCACACTGGTTTGTCAGGATATGTCACACTCTCCTCTAAAGCTCCCCAGGCTATAACATACATGAGGGCTACCCAGGCTGTTGGCAATCTTGATTTGGGCACTTCTGACATTATTCTCCTCCTACATAGGTAGTGTTTTAATTCTTCTCCACATGTCTTAATACAGTAATATTAAGAAAATTCAAAGCTGAAAACAGTTTTTGAAATGACAGAATGTTAGACCTGCAAAATATTACTGTACTTTATTGATAATGTTTCCATAATAAAAATATTTAATACAAAGTATGATATCCTGCATGAGCTTCACATAAATATTTCCATTATATAGCTGATATGGATCAGAAAAATTTCAGCATGCACATCCTGCAAATGCAAGTGTAATTGATACAAGGTATGTATCTTAATGTACATCTTGAGTAAACATAAGAAAACCATACCCTAATGGAAAACAGACTTTGTCTTATAATGTGCAATCATGCTTTTACATCTAAACTGGACTTTGGGTTTAGAAAACAAATCCTAAATCAGTCTTGTTCAGAGGACAAATCAAAGTTCACATACTTGTAAAAAACTTTTGTTCTAGGAAAGCCTTTTGTGGAAAAGCTTGGGAAACTCCATCCAGCTACAGTGGTGGAGGGGTGGGAAAGGAGGGACTGAGGTATCAGTTCAAACAATCTGAGGAAAAAGTTGAATAAACATTGAAGACAACAGAATAGAAACCAGACGCCAAATACTAATTCATGGAGTCTTCAAAGGGGATTTTTGAGATTTATTTTAATTGTTGTTGAAAGAAAAAGATTAATTTTTGGATGAAAAATGTATGCAAATTCAGCTCTGGTCAACACTGAAAAAAGCATTTCCTACTAAAAGCAGAAAAAAAGCAGAGCAAAGAAACGTGTAATATCAATTCTTTAATCCCCTGAGGTGGCCTTTAACCTGAGTTTGAAAAGGGTAGCAAAAGAAAAAAAAGCTACATGAGAATAATAAAAAATGTAGTGCCTGAATCAAAGGACATGAATCTGGTGCAAAACCAGGAAATCTCAAGGGAGTGATGCGATATGTAAACCAGAGAATGATGGGGCTCCCGAGTGTCCAAAATGATGTTTGGAGTACGAGGAATAAATGGGAAGAACCTCTCTGTCCAGTTCACTGGCCCCACAACGACTGCGTGGGCACCACAGGGTCATGAGGGAATAAACCCAAAGGCTGTAATAATGACGTTTTATTTATATATATATATATATATATAGTGCAATAACTGATGTTCAGTAGGAGCTGCGGGGCAGACTTGCCGAACATCTCTCCAAAAAGGCAGAATAGGAATCACAGGAATCCACAGTAAGTGTTGTTCCTGCTCAATGAGAAGAGATGAGGCAGCTGGGGCTTTTATTAAGTAAATGACAGACGCTTCCCCAGAGCTGAACTTGGAGGATTTTAACCACTCGGGTACCTCTTGGGGAAGCATGGTGGGACAGGACACACCTCGGTGTTAGCCAGCAGAGATGGTGGGCAGGAGAATGCACTTCTGGATGTCCTGCCACTGTCGGGAGGGAGCTGATGGAAGAGTCAGGGCAGACGCAAGGGTAAGTAAAAGCAA
Source organism: Chlamydotis macqueenii (assembly GCF_036417535.1). Taxonomy (NCBI): domain Eukaryota; kingdom Metazoa; phylum Chordata; class Aves; order Otidiformes; family Otididae; genus Chlamydotis; species Chlamydotis macqueenii. The sequence goes on from NC_141561.1 coordinate 10,669,553, forward strand.
ACACAGCACAACCAAGTCCTTCACTGCTTGTAAAGGAGTGAGAGTGAGGAAATAATGGGCTGGTGGGCTTAAAAAAAATAACTCGAGCCGCCTAATGTTAACAAACATCCTGTGGGAAAGTTAATAGCTGCTGGAAGAGACTCTATAAAGCCAAATGACAAGTTCTCCTGCTACGGACAAAAGATAAGACACAGCATGGGTGCATCAGAAACTTGTCAGTGACCTGAGGACTGAGAGAGGAACAACAACAAAAATAAATCTTAGAAATAAACATTTACAACAGTACAAGTGCCCAAGGCACGGCGGAAGGGCTGTCCCTCTCTGGGACAGGAGGCTCACGCTGCCCGGCTTTGGGCGAGCACAGCGTTCTAACAACGAGGGGTGTCTCTGCTCCCGTGTTCACAAAGAGGTTCACCGCCCGGTACCCAACGAGGCGATTTTTGGCAGAAAGCTGGGCAGGACGCCAGAAGCCCAGAAAGAGCTTAGAGCGAGTCAATCGACGAGCGCCGACCGGCGAAGGCCGAGGTCCGGCGACGCTCCCCTGGCCTCAGCCCGCTCGGCCCGGCCTCCCCTCGGCGAGCCACCTCCCTCCGCGCCCCGCAGCTGTCGCTGTCGCCCGGCACCCACCCCCGCCCCGGCCTCTGGCTCTAGGGCCTGCGATGAGTTTGCCCGCCGGAGCCGGCCTCAGCGCCTGCGCGGAGGGAGGCGGCCGAGCCCCTTATCCCCATGGAGAGCGCCGAGGCCGAGCCGAGCGATAGCCGCCCGGAGGAGGACGGCCCCGCGCCCTGCAGCGGCCTCCCGGCTCCGGAGCAGCCCGTAGCCACGGTGAGGGTGCGAGGGGAGGCGGCGGGGCGGCGTTCCCCCGCCGCGGTCCGCCGGCTTCGGCACGGCCTACTCCGGCGGGGTCGAGCACCGGTCTTTCCTGAGCGTGCTGCCCGGCCGCCGCGCTGCCGGCCCGGCTCGGGGCAGGCGGGGAGGCGCGCGGGGCTCGGGGCTCGGGGAGGCCGAGGCCGGGCCGTATCCCGGCGCGGCGGGAAGAGGCTACAGGTGGGACGAGCCCTCGCTCTGCCTGCCTGGGGCCGAGCCCCTGCTCGGGGGAGCCTGGGGCAGAGCTGGGCAGCCCGACCCTCTGATCTGCGGGGTTCTCCTTCCAGCCCCGTTCTGACCGGTGTCAGAGGGCTTTGTGCACCGCCTGCCCTCACCTTTACTGCCAGATATTTAGTTTTATTTATTATTACTAATTATCGTCTCCGTTTGTTTGCCCCCTTCATTTCACAAATAAATCCCCCTCACTGCGCTTTTCAGCTCTGCTTTTCCGGGCTGGGTGTGTTGTCCTGACCGACTTCTGCCTGCCAGTGTGTAAAAGATAACGATCCTCCTCTGAGAGATTAGAAGAAAAACATCTCGGTCCAGATGTATTCTGTTTCCTGTGAAAGGGGAGAGGTGGTTACGTGTGTCCCAGGTGTCCTGGGGAGAAATTCACGGGTCGTTGGGAAGTGTTTGGGTAGAAAGTACTGGTGTTGGTTTGTTTGTTTTTCAAAAATGTTACTTTGTTATCTGTAAGGAAAAATATTTCTCCTTCTCTGTATCTTCCCAGCTTATTACGGCTTTTGGTGTTCGAAGCTGTCTATATGTTGTTTTTGTCTTGTTTTGGTTTTGTTGTTGTCGTTTTTTTTTTTTTTTTCCCAAAAGCAGGTTTTCTGTTTTCCTTTGCAAATGTAATACAGAACATAGGTATAAAAGGAAGCCCTGCCAAAGCCTTTATTCTATAGAGACCAGTCTTATTTGAACAAGTGTGGCTTGAGAGAAGGGGAGGCAGGGTTGGTAGCCTTTGCTTTGTGTGGCTAATGTTACATGAATCTTTATTTTTCTTATCTAAAAAGATGGAAGACTGCTTGGCAAAAAAAATGGAAATTACTGTTTCAGAAGCTGAAAAACGGACTGGGAAGAATGCCATGAACATTCAAGAAACATACACTGCTTACCTCATTGAGACAAGGTGGGTGACGAGAGCTCGCTCTCAGAATATGTGGATTTGCCATTTTAAACAGATTCTCCTCCCTCTCACCCCTGAAGATATTCAGGTACAGTTGATGAGAGGATTTAACTGGTGTGTGATTTGTTATGCGATTATCAGCCTGCTCTGGAGGATCTTTTCCTGTGAAAACTTGGCATCTGAGCTCCGGTTCAGTACTAATGCTCGTGTTGTGTGCCTGTGTACTGTAACTCTTCATTTGGAGCTAGGTGGAAAAAAGTGTGCTTGAAAGATGTTGCTTTAATATGGTGTCAATAACTACTTGGTTATTTGTTAGACATGGGCTGGATAAATGTATATACATAGGTGTGAGGTTGTAAGTGCAGCTTGTATGAGAGAGGCTGTGCATTGCGGTCTGAAGTAACAGGCTTGTTTGAGATCACAAGAAAATAAAAAGTCTCATGACTTGTGTCATGTAGTCAAAATTTACTGCTCCACTAATATTTGAAGTGTTTTGCTTAATCTGATCACCACATACTCCTTGTAGATGCTCTAAGGGTTAGAGCTAATTAACTATTTCCTTCCTTCCTACTAGCTTGAACTTTCACTGGAGAACTTATTCCTTTCAGTCTTTTTTGTGTTAACAAGATTAATAAAGCAAGTATGGTAAACATGCCTGGTACCTCAAAGACAACTTGAAATTTTAAGTATTGAGTAGTGAGCAAAACTTTTAAAATCTCTTCTAACTTATTGTTACTTCCCAAACACTCACAGATGACTCCTATTATGTACGATCATGTTACTCAGCTGAAGCAAGAATTTCAGAATTAGACTTTATTAGGAGTTTTGTCTCTCTCTTCTTTATATGAACAGTTTTAACCTTTGGGCCTTGCCTCAGGAATGATCTGCTGTATAGATAAAACCTTCTGAAACAAAGCAGTTGCATTTTGTGAAGGCTCTAAAGAGTTCAAATTGTAATACTATCAGATAAGTCTTCTAGTTACTAGTGAAAGGGCTTTTTAACTTGCTTAACTAATGAAGGGACACACCAGTCACACTGCCTGCAGAATACTCTGATACACTTACTATGTTTTTGCTAATCTTTTGAGAATAAAATCCAAACCAGACATACATTATATTTTTCAAATATTGTAGCTCTTTGGCCATTGCTCAGATGTTTTTTAAAAACAAAACAAAACAAAAAAAACAAAACAACTTTTGTGTGTTGGTATTAAAGATCACATCTTCTCACATAAGCAATGTGATTTTTTTTTTTTCTCTTAATGGTATTTCTGAAGGAAAAGAGAAGAAAATCAGAATCATTGGTGTCTGTGATACGACGCGTACTCTGGGGGCATCTTTATGCAGCCCCAGAACATGCTGACTGCATCTCCTTTCCCAGTCATCCTTACGTTACTTTAGATTCACTCCTGCTGCTCTTTCCCAGTGGTTCTTTCATAGTGGCAAAACTGTGTTTTGCTGCTGAGATTGCTTTCTTTCATTAAGATTTATTTTATTCTGCGGTCAGCAAATACCAAGACCAATTACATGTTTGTCACAGAGCTATTGAAAATGTGGGTTTGTCACATCTCTAATAAAATAGGTTCTCTATTTCTTTTGCTGAGAAGGCAAAATTTCTTGCATAAATATAATTGCTGGCTATTAAATGTGCTTCCTGCTGAGCTTGTAGCTGTAGGTGGGCTTCACAGTAATTTGTCTGTTGGTAATAAGATATTTTGTAGCTGAAGAATAAAACTCAGATTATAGTAATAGAAAAGGAAGACCACTTAATAATAGTTGTATTACATTTATGTGAACTGGGGTTCTGCTGTTACTGCTATCTAGGATTTGATTTCAATTTGAATTGAGAAATTGCTTGCATCTGGGTGAATAAGAGACACCAGATACATGCAATTACAACCACTGGATATTTATTACAGAACAGGAGCTGAGAATCTAAACTTTTAATGTGTTATTTTCACTAGGGCTGACGAAACTGTTTTCAAAATGCAAGTGGAGGTGTTGCTTCCTTTTTCTTTTCAAAATGAAAAGATTTATTACTATTCTCATGTTTTCATGTGGCTTTTTTTGATTTTTCTTTTTTTTTTTTTTTTAAAAGTTATGTTATACCTTGATGTAGATCTGTTTCTTTGAGACAAAACAAATGCCACTGCTGTAAACAGCAGATCCTCAGCAAATTCCAAGGGTCATGCTTCCTGAAAGCATCCCCTTTATTCTTGGTTTACACCTTTCTGCATTAGCTAATCAGATTTTTATGGTGAGCTATTTCCGTTCAATTAGTCTTGAAGTCACCTTGTTTCACAGCTTCTGTTAAACTATACAGTTATTTAAAAAAAATTAATTTTTATATTCTCCCTGTGAGAACAGAGGAACACTTTCACCTCTGTGGGAAATGGCATTAAGGCAAGTACGAATTTTTATAGTTAAGATGTGTAGGTAAATATTCCTTCTTGAGATGCAGATGCTCAGCATATCACTTGCTTTCTGTAAGGGAAATTGCGAATATCCAAGGCCTTACCTAAATTCAGAGTTTCTTGCTTGTTAGAAATTTAGGCAGCCATGTCTTATACCAGAGTCTGTATGAAACTTCAAGAATTGAGACAGAGGTCTTTTCCAACTGTAATGATTCTATGATTTTTACACTAAGATCATAAAATCCAACAGTCAACCCAGCACCACCCAACACTAAACCATGTCCTGAAGTACCATGTCTACATGTTTTTTGAACACCTCCAGGGATGGTGACTCCTCCATTTCCCTGGGCAGCCTCTTCCAGTGCCTGATCACTCTTTCAGTAAAGGTGTTTTTTCTAATATCCAATCTAAACCTCCCCTGATGCAACTTGAGGCCATTTCCTCTTGTCCTATTGCTAGTTACTTAGAATCATGGAATGGTTTGGGTTGGAAGGGACATTTAAAGGTCATCCAGTCCAACCCTCCTACAAGGAGCAGGGACATCTCCAACCAGATCAGGTTGCTCAGAGCCGTGTCCAACCTGGCCTTGCATGTTTCCAGGGATGGGGCATCCACCACCTCTCTGGGCAACCTGTGCCAGTGTTCTACCACCCTCATTGTAAAATATTTTTTCCTAATGTCTAATCTGAATCTGCCTCCCTCTATTTTAAAACCTTTACCCCATGTCCTATTGCAGCAGGCCCTACTGAAGAGTTTCTCCCTGTCTTTCCTGTAGGTCTCCTTTAGGTGCTGGAAGGTATGTAGAAGTAGGTACTTGGGAGAAGAGAGCAACACCCACCTCACTACAACCTCCTTTCAGGTAGTTGTTGAAAGCAATAAGGTCTCCCCTCAGCCTCCTCTTCTCCAGACTAAATAATCCCAGTTCCCTCAGCTGCTCCTCTTAAGACTTGTTCTCTAGACCCTTCACCAGCCTTGCTGCCCTTCTCTGGACGTGCTCCAGCAACTCAACACCCTTCTTGTACTGCGGGGCAAATCCCAGAATTCAACTCCTGGTCTTGTACTCTTTTTGTTTTTCATGACAGAGCTGAAAGTTAGTCAGAATGCAGAGCATCTCCAAGTGCTCTGTGTCTGGACTTTTAATTATGGTACATACAAGGATGACTTGTTTGCTTTGAAGGAGAACAGGAAAAAATTATCCTGTAGTAATAGGACACTTCCATTCCATTGAGTTAACTTTGCTTCCATCCCTACTGACTTTCAGATCTCTAGCCTGGTCCTCCTGGTCACACAATATGACAACTAAAGTGTGGGTGTGGTGTTTTTTTTGGTTGTGTTTTTTTTTTTTTAATATGGCTTTAGGAAAAAGTAACACAACTTTGTGCAGCCTGGTAGCTGACTACTTAATAGCAGGATGCCTGCTTTCCAGTCCTACTAGTCTTTACTTCCTTTTGAAGTAATTTGACAGGGTGGCTCACTATACTTGCTTGTTACTCCCCCAGTGTGGCTGGGGAGGTTTTACTAATCTTATTTCTGCATTCAGTGTTTGGAAAGTTTTCCATTAGTTTAATTGTGACGTGAGTGATACCTGCTTCTCCCTTAAGACCTTGAATTACCAATCCAAAGTGTAAGGATTTCTAAAGAAAGGGGTTTTTTTTTTTTTTGTGAGAGAAATGAACTTGGAAATCACTAGCCAGCCAGGTCACAGTTCAGTGGTAGCAAAGCTGCATCATGGGATTTCAGGAGTTTTTACTTTTGTTATGTTTTGTCTGAGTTCCTGTCCCAAAGTCTCCTGTTCCATGTTGGGCTAGGTGAAGAGCTCAGGCATGCGTTTCCTGGGGAGAGGCACAGAATTAATGCCCACAGAGGTATGCTGTCTTCTGATAAAACAACAAAATGCAGATTTCAGTCATTGAGTCTCAGGAAGACTTGTCTGCTCCCTCCAAAGGAGGTATTAAGAAAAAAGGAAGAAAGTCTGGATTCAGCATGAGCTTTAAACAAGGGAGAGTTAGGAGATGAAAGAAGATGGAGGAGTGGAAAACTTATTTTACTGATGGTGTGTATTTAATAGATACTGTGAATCATTAACCTGCCTAGTGGATGTGTATTTTAGTTAAATACAGCAAAGTGGGTGACAGTATCAAAAAAAAAAAAAAAAAATCACCTGGCAGTGAAAAATCTTCTGTCAGGAGAAGTGTCTCTTCATTGTAGAGCTTGCCAGGTAACTTCTGGGGTCTTACAAAGTGCATAATTGATCTATAATGATTGTTCTTCAGTCTGTTGAGAGGCCTGAATGCAGAGATCATTTCTAAATAGCTAATGGAAAAAGTTGCCCAGCCCTCCAAAATCAGCATACAGAGAAAGTGAACAGCCCTCTAAAATGGTAGTGCCCTACGGAGAGAGAGTGACCCTTGCCCGCTGGAGGGGAGTGGAAGTGTCACTTCTCACACACTGGAAGGTCAAAGGCTGAAAGCAAAGTTACTGCTTCTGCAATTGAAGAGGTGATTGCTTTTACAAGGAAATAAACCAATGTATTTCCTTCTCGTCTGATTTAATATTTTGCAGCCGTTCCTTTTTTTTATTGCATTCAGAATTGTTTAGTGGCTCATTTAAGATAATTAGTTTTAAATGGGAAATGGGAAGAGGTTAATTAGATGGACTATAGCTTTTGCATTGGCACTTTAAGTTAAGGCAAATGAACATGACTTTTGGAGTAATAGAATCTTCTAATCACTTATGATAACATCAGTTATGAACGTAAAAGCTGAAGGCTTCAATTTTGTCTTTTAATTTTTTTTCAGGCAGGTTAGTTCATTCAATGAATAACGTGCATTGTTAAAACTGTACTTAGAGGGGAAACATATGGTTTTCCTGCCCGAAGACTGTACAAGTATTATATTGTGTTTTTAAAACCAAAACAAATTGAGAAGTTTGACTGAATGTCAACAAGTGATTATAATCTTAATTGAAACTGGTCTGCAGTACTTGCATTTAATGGTGGGGTTCATAATGTGGTCTAAAAAATTAGATGGTAATGAAGGTATTAAGTGTAATGAGTACCTTTGTGGATTTCTACTTCCTTTCTGGAACGGGGTTCCTGGGGAGAAATGCTGTTGTAATTGGTGATATTTTATGGTCTCATATGTAACCAGGTGGAGACATTTTTGGTGTGATTAGAAAAAAAAAAATCTCATCTTGCTTGCCTGTCCCAAATCCATCCTTGCAGTTTCAAACTCTTATTACCTTGTTGAAAAGGCAATGCTGTGGACACAGGCTCACAGTTGAGGGCTGTACAATACTTTCTCACCAGAGCTTTGCAGAGAACTTTGCTGCTCCCCTCCTTTACCCAACTCTGTGGCATTATGTGGTCTAGAGAGCAAAATCTGGCTGCTTTTACTTTATCAAAGCCTAAGTGTAAGGGGGAATCTCAAACAAGTATTGATATCCTGGGCTGCATCAAGAGGAGCGTGGCCAGCAGGTCGAGGGAGGTGATTCTCCCCCTCTACTCTGCCCTGGTGAGACCCCACCTGGAGTACTGTGTCCAGTTCTGGAGCCCCCAACACAAGAAGGACATGGACCAGTTGGAGAAGGTCCAGAGGAGGGCCACGAAGATGATAAAAGGGCTGGAGCACCTCTCGTATGAGGACAGGCTGAGAGAGTTGGGGCTGTTCAGCCTGGAGAAGAGGAGGCTCCGGGGACACCTGATAGTGGTCTTCCAGTACCTCAAGGGGGCCTACAAGAAAGATGGGGAAAAGCTGTTTAGTAGGGCCTGTTGCGATAGGACGAGAGGTAATGGTTTTAAAATAGAGGGGGGTAGATTTAGATTAGAAATTAGGAAAATTTTTTTTATGATGCGGGTTATAGAACACTGGAACAGGTTGCCCAGAAAGGTGGTGGAGGCCCCATCCCTGGAAACGTTCAAGGGGAGGCTGGATGAGGCTCTGAGCAACCTGATCTAGTGGGGGATGTCCCTGCTCCTTGCAGGGGGGTTGGACTAGATGACCTTTGAAGGTCCCTTCCAACCCTAACCATTCTATGATTCTATGATTCTATATTTCAAAATGTGTCTTAAATTTACACAAGTGGGTTAATTTAAAAAGCATAGCTTCTTTGTTGGGTGCTACACAGCCGCCCTCCTGAAATGTTGTCTTCACCTTCTGGTCACTAAACTGAAGTATCACAGCCTGTTGAAGAAACAGCTAGAACAGGTGCTGCTAGTGGCAGCAGGGATGTCCATCCTGCAGAGAAAGGGCAGTGTGATGGCAGACTCCTGGCTGAGGCATAACTGTTAGGGTGCAGCTTTTTACAATGAGATGGTGGGCAAAGAACAGCCAGACATATCCCTGGACAAGTGTCTACTTACCTGTTTTCCTGTCACATCTGCTCCCTTTACCTGTTTGCCTCTTAACTGCTTTTCACCCAAAATAAGAACTGTGTTATACAAAAATAAAAGCAACAGCTACAACCAAAAAAAGGCAGCATTCACGCTTCTGGGACAGTGAGAATAATTGCATGTTAGAATAAAGGAACTAAGTATGATTTGAGAAGAGAAATAACGTCAGGCTGCTTAACGCAGACTACGTTGAGGAGGTTGTATCAGATGCCATCTACCTGAAAAAGAGCAAAGGCCACAGGCGGGTTTGACTGTCAAGGTTCTCTAGTAGTAGTTAAATCTTTTTCCTCGGTATAATGTGAGGCTTGTGTATCCCTCATAAGGGTTGTAAAGCTTGGTTAACTTAGACTTGGGGAAGCGTAGCCTGCTGTCCACAGATCTGCTTTGTCAGAATAAATTGACAGTAGGCTTTGGATCTAGTAAACTTCCCTAGTGTGGGCAGGGAAGATGTGGTGAGTGGCACGATCTGGTCTGGTGGTCTGCTTCCTTCCTCCTTGAGATCTTGAAGCCCCTTGTAGACTTCACGTAACAGGGTGCCTGCATCTCTATTGTGGTTTGTTTTGATGTAGAACTGGGCTTCTCTGTAAAGCTGTGGTCTTCCCTTGCTGAAGTGCTGCACTTCTAGATGACCTTTTAAAAATTTTCGTTCCTGCTTAATTTTCTGTCTGATATTTGTGTGTGTGGACTGAGATGTTGCTACTCTGATTACTGGATTTTTTTTTTTTCAAGTTTTTAAACTAACTGATGTGTTCTTGTTAATTCTGACAAATACAAAGCTGATATAGCAGGCATGCTAAGGAATTTTTGGCACAGTTAAGGCTCCATGTGGTCTTTGCTGCTTCTAGTCAACTCTGCAGAACAGTCATGAAGCATTAAAAGCATAATTTACACCGGAACATGCTCTTGTCAGAAGGCTGTGATCTCTTATGACAGCTTACTGATGGTGTGTTGACCTGAACCCTTACAAATGATAAATGGACTGCTACACTATTAAAATATGTGGTGATCCTATTGGTGTATTTGCCTTCCTTCAGTATTTGTAGGATAGGAACATGAAATGTAATTCTCTTCTAATCTGTTATCCCTGCTACGGAAGTAGACCATGTGTAGTTCTCCAAACAGAATTGAATCTATGAAGTCACTTTAAAATTTCTGAAGACATTCTTCTTGATTTTATTTCTTTTTCTCCTGTTAGTTTGTAGCAGAGCGCTATTCTTTTAGTTCTTTTCTCACACTTGTGGTGTTAAAACTATTGAAACTTATCCAATGATAATGTGACTCTCTTGACTGCAGGAATTGGGAGTTTTAAAAAAAATAACTTTTTTTAAAAAATAAAACTGACTTAGCAAAAATGAGTGTGTGGAGGAATGGCAAGCCAGAGCAGGATGAGTTAAGGCAAATCAACTATGGAAGACAAGCTGCTTAACTTTGTACTACTAATGTCTATTACTGCAGTTGTATTTAATATGAGGGTGCTAGGTTGAGGCCACTTACAAATGGCCAAAACTTGGGATACTTCTTTTCTACCATCTTGTGAAGTTGTATTTCTACAGAAGCGCACTTGAAAATGGAGGGGGAATGTCTGGGCCAGAAACATCCTTGAAAGATAAACTCCTTTTCATTTTTCTCTGTGCTGACCTCCTTGATGTTACATGTTATTCAGAAAGTGAGAAATAAAAAGCTCAGACTTGCACTGCATTGGGAATTGATTGTGTTAGAGGAAGAAGACAACACTTAAATACATACTGTGTTGAAATGGAACAGCTAAACTAACTTTTCTAAGTACTTCCTATTCAGGAGGTGGAAAACTTCAATGTTTGAAGTTGCACATGGCAATGTAAGCCCATAGAATAAATAAAGTGGAGAAGAAAAATAATTGTGGCTAGCAGTACTTTTCCTTAGGGGCTCATATTGACAAGAAAAATAAGAATGATATTTAAAAAATGAAGTGAACTCCTCTTCTTGCAGTTTACCTTTGGTGGTAACTTCTCAAGCCTCTGTAACCTTACTGTATGTCTGAAATGTGTTAGGCTGCCGTAAACTGTCAGTAGCATGTGCACACCTAGCCTGCCTCTAGTTACGAGGTGATGCAGTCAGTCTTGAACTTCAGTTAAATCTTAAAAAATGATGAGTAATGAAACTCTTCTGTTACAAAAAAAAATCAAAACTGTAAAGAAGAGCTTGTTAAACACAACTCCTGTGCCAGGAAATGGTTATACATGGGAGTGACAGAATCTTGATAGCAATGGACCAAATGCATCCTGCAGATTTTCTTCCTTTCTCTCTTTCTTGTCTCATAGAAGATCCATTATATTACAGAGAATTCCTTGTTCCAGATCTGAGATCTGGATCTGTAATCTCTCTGTGTTTAGAATAAGGGTGGCCACAGTCTGTGTCACTCTGCAATGTGTTTCCCTGGCTCTAGGTGAATCTCGGGTGTCATCCTGCTGGTGGAGCAGCATCTATGCAGCACAGATGGATCCACCTGGGATGTGGCTGAGTTCTTGGGGAAGTTGTGGCCTCTGTTTTTCTCATCTCTATATTCATGTTTGCTTGTGCAGTACGTTCTCAGACAAGGTCCACATAATCCCATGATGTATTGATGGTAACAGTCTTGCTTAAGGGTTGATAACACATGCAGAAATAATGCTCTTGAAACCTGTGGTGTAAATCAGTGCTGATAGCTGCTGAAGCTGGAGATTAAAAGGGTCCCTGATTCTGAAGTACTTTCATAAAAGTGTCTTAAAAGGCCAAGTTGTTTACCAAACCCTGCTGGGAGTTTCTCCTCTAGGAAAGTGAGGGTTGTGCCTTCAGCTTTCAACTAAACAACTAATCTTCTGGGGCATAGTAGGCTAATTCTTTGTCTGCTTAGATTTGCCTCCAACTCAGTAGTAGTGCAATCACTAGATACCTACTTTTAGCTGAACTGTTCTTGAAATGTTTAAATTTTGCAATGTCCACTTGGGGAGGAATGCTGCACAGCCTGTCAGCCCAGCGCTAAGCTGAGTTTACCCTCTTCAAAACTGTGTGGCTGCAGTTGCAGCTTTGTTGAATCGACAATACTCTAATGGGGAAGAATTCCCTGGGATGTTGGCAGCGCGGTTTAGTGGCTGTCAGCAGAGCATGCTCACCTTTTCTTAATCTGCAGCAGTTTGTGTTGAATGCTTATGAATACATCCTATTTTCTTCCTTCTTGTGATTTTTTTTTTTTTTTTTTTTTCTTTTAATACAAATTCAGTCACCTAGAATAAATGTCCTTTCCACAAGGCAAGGATAGACACACAGGAAATGTTCTGCCTTACTCATTTAAACAAACTCCTTTTGCATAATTTTGCATTATATTACTTCAGCCTCAAGATGTAACTATGCTTTTTTTTTAATTTTTTTTTTTTTTTTTAAAACAAGAGGATATAGCAAGACTGTTCCTCTCTAATGAGAGTTCAGAAATGGGTGACAAAGACTTCTTGTATTTTGTTTAAGTGTATTGAGTAATTGGGGCTGCTCTGGAGTGGGATTGTTTGTTTTTCAGTAAGGTTGTTAGAAATCCAACCTTGTAGGTTAAGAATAGCTTAAAAATCAATAAATTGTGTGCTATTTAGATATTTTAAAAACTTTCTGGAGTAAAGTTCTTATGAATTCAAGAACTGTATTGCCTAAGTTCTGCTGGAAGAAATAATGTAGTACCCTACTCTACTGAGTAAGTACTTGTAGTTCATAACTTCCTGTGCCCAGCTCTGGGCTCCCTAGCAGAAGAAGTATGTTGACATACTGAAGCAAGTCCAGTGAAGGGCCGTGAGGATGATTAAGGGCTTGGAGTGACTGATGTGCAGGAAGAGGCTGAGAGAGATGGGGTTGTTCAGCCTCTGAAAGAGGCAGCTCAGGGCATCTCAGCAATGTGTATATGTACCTGGTAGGGGAAGTAAAGAAGATGGAGTGATGCACAGAGAGTACGAGCAGCAGCGGCCACAAATTCAAATATAAAAAATTTCATTTAAATATGTAAGATCCTCTCTATTGTGAGGGTGGTCAAACGTGGGAATGGTTTGCCCAGTGTGGTGGTAGACTCTCCATCCTTGGAGATACTCAAAACCCAGCTGGATGTGGTTCTGAGTAACTTGCTTTGAACAAGGGAGTTGGGAGGGACCTCTGCATGTCTGTAGTACAGCTTCAACTAATCTGTGATAATCTCATAACATAGTTAATACTGTTTCATGTAGGTTTATACCAGTGTTTTGTATGCTAATTAGTAATTTAATATGAGTGCTAAGGTAGGCATAGACATCACTGGTTTCTGTTAAGTGCCTTGTCCAAGTTATCTCTCTGTGTTTATTCTGGCATATGCTAACTGCCAAGAAGTGTTACTGACCTGATGCTTATTTTATGATATTGCAAAGTGTTTCTGTTGCTTTCAATGTCTTGTATGAAAAATGATTTAAGTTTTTATATTACTTTTCAATTCTATAACATTCCATGATTTCTCCTTTTATAGTAATATAAAATCCTTTAATACCTTGCTAGGTGATATTGGCTTTGAATTTTCAACAAAATATTCAGATACATCAATTTTATACCTGCTTACTCTATCTTTAGCTGCTTAAGACTACATGACTTTGGTCCTTAAATAAAAAAAGATACCGCTGTGAACAAAAAAAAAATTGGAAGTGTTTTGAAATTTGCTACGCTTTTCCAAAAATAGCCTTTAAAAGTTCTTAATATTTTTAAAGCTGTATTTTATACTATTTTAACTGTTACAGGCAAGACAATTTTTATCCTCTGCAGTGAAGACTTTCCCATTGAACAGTAAATTCCTTCTTGTAATACTGTGTATTCTTCAGCTGCTTATGAAATCATGCTGGCTTGGAGCCTAACGCTGTTCCAAGAGAAACAGGTCTAATTCTGTAGTGATGTGGACTGAGTCACTCGTGTGACTGTTTTACTTGACTGTAACCTACCTGTTTGTTTCTTGTGTTCCTGAAAAATCGGAGTGCTATCAGGCAGAAATTATAAATACCATTAAATGAAGTATGTAGACATGAAATTAATTAAGATTACTTTAGATTATGGGCAAGTTTTGCAGTAATCATTACTGGATAACTATTTTTAGGACCGTTGCTGTAAGTACACTGATGGTATGAGGGAGAAGGCGATAGCTTACTAATGCTCAAATTTGCTGTTTTATCTTTCAGAGCTGTTGAGTCCCAGAGTGAGGGACAGTGCGCCCCAGTGGACTCGCTGTGGCGACGTTACAGTGAATTTGAGTTGTTGAGGAATTATTTGTCGGTTACCTACCCACATATTGTTGTTCCACCTTTGCCAGAAAAAAGGGTAAGGAAGCTGAGGCTGCAGCTTGCTTTGTATTGTTTGTTATTTATTTACTGTTGACACTCTTTTGTTTAAATAGGCTGACTTTGTTTGGCATAAGCTATCAGCAGATAATATGGATCCAGACTTTGTGGAAAGAAGAAGAATCGGTTTGGAAAACTTCTTGTTACGTGTGGCTTCGCATCCTGTTCTTTGCCAAGACAAAATCTTTTATTCATTTTTAACGCAGGTATAGTAAAGTGATATGCTTTCTAAATACATTCTTTAGTGATTATTTATTTAAGATAATGTCCTCTTGCTCTTCTTCCCTCCCTTTGACTCATAGCTTGTTCTGTGTCTAGAAAGATAGACAATATGAACAAAATTGAGGTGGAAAAGCCTTGTCCGTCCAAAACCTTAACAGCTCACTGTAGTTGGACTTCTAATGTACCTTATGACTTTTTTTCCAGTTTCTTGTTTTAAGGCTCCTAAGAGAGAATGCCCACCTCTTTGGAACAGTGTATTGGGAACTTAATGTGTGTTGGTTGGGAAAGCTTCCCTAGAACTAAAGCTAAAATAGTTAGCGTGCTATACTGCTGGCTGCAGAGACAGTTCTGGCTTCCCGTTCGCTTTTTTATATCCATTGCTTCTTTAGCTTTGCTGTTTGAATCATGATCTATTCGTATGTGTTGTGGTCCAAAACCAGTACAATAGGTTATCACAAAAGTTGTGATCCAGTTGTCAGCTAAAGCATTGCATTTTGCAGGTTTCAAGTCTAGTAGGTGTTGGATGTTTTTGGATTGTTTTTTTTTTTTGGTTTGTTTTTTTTTTGTGGTTTTTTTTTTTTTTTTTTCTTCTGTGTTTTGAGAGATTCCCAGGTAGTGGGCTGAGCAGATATGTTTACTGCAGCACAGTGTAGTGTATAGATGAACCAGTGTATGGGAAGTGAGAACAGTGGACAACCAGCCACTACATACAAGCGAGGTGGCTGTGTGTGCTCTGTAAACAAGTGTCACCTGTATATTTTCTGCCTCAAGCTGCAAAGGTCCTTCGAGCCCCTGATGACCTAATAGGCAATATATGATAATGACTTCTTTTTGAAGAGCTGAGGAGCTACTTTAGACAAAGCTGTGCTGCTCCTGCCCCCAGTTGATAGAATGAAGTAATTGAGTAGTGAAGAGGAGAGGTTTTTTTGGGGGAGGTTAGTGTGTAAGCACAACATAATGACATGTTTGTTATTCTTAACCCACGTTCTTGAAAAGAGGCAGAACCCAGGCCTACTGGAGAAGCTCTTCTGGTATAGGGATTTGCAAAAGCTGTGAGACTCTTAATCACTCAAACTGAATGTTCTTTTCCTGTATTTTTAGGAAGGTGGATGGAAAGATATGGTGAACGAGACTGGATTTCAGTTAAAGGTAACTACTGAAATTGTTTGTCTCATGACTGCTGTGACACAGAAATACTCCAGCAAACATGTTATATAGGCTGTTTATGAAAGGCTATTTGCTGTTAGAATGAGTTAAAGGCATTGCTCTATGTATACTTGTAACTACAAAAACCAGTGGTGTCCTTAGCATGTAAGAGGTAAGACTTCAGTTTTTAAGTTCTCTAGCAGACTTGTTAATATGTGCATATGTTTGATGCTCAACCTTGTAATTCTGCTAGTAATGTAGAATTATGATTCTTAGAAGCTTTGAAACTAACAAACCTGAGCACAAAGCAGTGCCTTTGTATGTTGTTAGTTTAGTTTAGCATTGTTTGAGTGTCAGACTTAGCCTAGTAAGAGGTGCAAGGTGTCAAAAAAAGAAAAAAGAAAAAAAGTCAAGCAAAAGGGTCTGAATTGTAGGACTTCTCTACAAGGATAAGTTGCTGAAATGGACTAAGAGATGGATTTGGTGCCCCTTAACTGTTTAACAGAATATGTCTTGAAGTAGTACTTATCCCCATTGCCATCAGTGAGTTCATGGCTGGGTAAGCTGCTGGAAGGCTTACAGGAGTAAATGATCAAAGGTCGTGTGTCTGTACAGGACAGGAATCTGTGAGAAGCTGATAGATGGCTGGGCTGTGCCTGGAAAAGTTACTACGTGGAGACAAATAGAGCTTTTGTTTCGTTGTAATGTGATCGACTCTCATGAAATCACAACTGAAAACTAGGTGGATTGTGAAGAATTATTCTGAATAGTGAGAGCTAAAGAAAATAACTGGTGCTCTTATCCTCAATGTCCAAGGGGCTTTGATACTGACATTTAATGCTGGTAACGTAAGTTTACGATAATTCTCTTCGATCATAGTAGGGCTTGCGTATTGCTAGTACTCGTAATGCAAAAAATTTAAAGCTCTCAAGCTGTGTTTTCCTAGTCAACACATCTTTATTTCAGCTTACACTCACAGTTCAGAAAGTTTGTGCTGGCAGGGTATGTTCAGGGGTGCACGCAGTGGTGTGTGTATGAAGTAAAACTCATAGCAGAATACTGAGAATATGTACCTACCTGAAACTATATTGTAGATTAAATGAGAGATGAACAAGTCTGGTGTTCCTTCTAGATGTGATTGTGTGTATAGTTTCCCTTTTACAGTTCCTGTTTCCTTAGGAAAGAAAAATAACTTTTTGCAAAACCCTGGGAAAAAGCATCCTTCCTTTATTCAATATCTGAAGTATAAACCCCTCAAGATCAGAGGTTATTTAGTACTGCACCGGAGGACAAACCGCTATTCACTATGTGTCTTAGACTACAGTCAGACCACTGGTTTATGTGCTGCCTCTGTCTCTGCTGCTGATGCATTAAAGCAGGATGTGTCTTTTGTCCCAGGGGGTTTGAACCAGGCTAACTAAACTTTAAATTAGGCATTAATGCAGTGCAGCATGTTATAGCTGAATGTTGATGTTTGAGGCTTTGTTTACTTTGCCAACTGTCATTAAATCATGTCTTTCCTCCCTCCCACCCCCAGCACTTAATTGTATTCTTTAAGGGATTTGTCACTTGGGATTTTAACCCTTCCTTTAGGAGGAGAAAATAGCCCCCCTCTCCTTAATTTACTTAAATGATTATAGGATCATAGTAGGAAGTAACTGTCTGAAATCTCCTTGACTATGCCTCATTTGATGGAGAATTCATCTCTAAAATGCTTGTGCATATTAGTCTTAAATCAAGTTTAAGACTAGTCAGACACTTTTCTAACTGTAACTCTGTGTGGTGCAAATGCTCAGAAGTGGTGTGTGGGAGTTACTCACTGTGCTGTTAGCAGCAAGAAGTAAATAACCCTACGTAGACGGTTGAGCACTGGCAAGCTCTTGGTTCCTGCCTGACCATGCTTGTGTACTTACTCAGCAATTCCTTCAGAGCACTACATGTGGTTGTGACAAAAGGCAGTAACTTGCCCTGTAACTGCAATGTAGGAAGTGATCCTTTTTGGGTGTAAACCTGTTGGAGGCGCATGCTCTCCTGACAAACTCAGTGGCTTTGGTGTCTACTGTTTGAACATAAATACAGTATTTTCTGAAATAGCTACTTAGAGGAAAGGACTCTGATTTAATGTCAGTGTACATAGGGGGTGTTTGTACTGTTGGAGAATGTGTGAGGAGTACATGTAGGTGTGTCTGAACAACCTGAAATCGAACTGGCATGTGCAAAGACTTGTGGGGTTAGAGCACTGGAGGCACAAGGCCATGCAAGCCTGGATAGCAGTCAGAATAAACATGAAGCCTAGGCTGGGAGATGGAGTTACTGCAGTGTTTTGTGTTCCTTGTGCTGTCTTGGACATGCTTCCCCATGCTGCCTTTGTCTTCCCTTTGCAAGATGTTCTTAGAGGAGTGCTGCACATGGCAGTGACAATGAACCTGTTTTCTTCCAGTATCAGTTGTAGTCTTACAGGTTTCATTCACTTAGCTTTCAGTTTGTGGGCTGTGTTTTGTATTGGTTGGTTGGTGGTTGGAAGAAGGACAGCTAAAGTTAGCAAGACTTCTATCAGTACCTCTCTGAGGAAAGAAACTGATTTTCCCTCAGCTTGGATGCTGTCCTAAGTGTTCTTCAGATGCGGAGGTGGTTCCAGGTGACAGGAACTTGCAGTGATACTCAAATGTGGATGTTCTGCTTAGCCCCAGTGCAGTGGGACGTGGAACAGTCTCAAACTGCGCCTGTCTAATTTGTAGAAGTTACAAAAAGGGCCCTAAAGGAAGGACTGCATTCTTGGTTTGGGAAAACACTGTGTTCCTTTTACTGTCAAATTCAAATCAGCTCTTCAAGCTCTGAGTTGTCTGTAACAGTGCACAAAATACTCCTGTCATATACCAGCATTAAAAAGTACTGCTGAAGTAACTTACTGCTAGTAGTTGTGGCATAATCCATTAGCTAAAAGAGTACACTGTAGGAAATCTATACACCTCACAAGATGTGTTATTTATTGGACTTTCAATGACAAGAGGGATATTTTGGTCAAAACTGAACTCCATCCATTTTACCGGAGTTGGAGTTTTCATGCGGTATATACAAGCCCTGAGTGAGCTGTATACAAAATGCCATATACAAATGAGAAGTTGTGGTGATGTGGGCCCTCTTTGGATGAGGCTGGGACATCTCATCTGTATTGGTGTCTTATTAAGAGTAAATACCCATTGCGGAGTTTAAGGTTCAATTAAACTGAAAAAAACCAAAACCCTGAAAACAAACCCTTCCATACTACTGTTGCAGTAATTGGTAAACCAAGATCTCAAAAAGTGAAGTAGCCGCTTACCTTTTTAATTAGGTATTGAACTTTCTTCTGTAGAGATTTATATATGCTCTGTTATAGAGAAGAACATTGCATAAAAAAATAGCTCTGTTCTGATATACGAATTACATATTTTCTGTGAAGCCAGTCATAAAATAAGAGAACACCATATATAAGATTTTGATTTCACTAGGGAACTGTTCTTAGTAATAAAGAGCATATAGAGGTCATTCTACCACAGGTTTTATTTGGTTTGAAAAATATAAAATAGCTTGTCCATATGGTCTTATGTTACCTAATTGCTTCATCTAAAAAGAATGTAGGGTTGTGTATCTTAACTCCATGATTTGTGTAACATTTTAAGAAGGGACTATTTTTGTGGGATTTGACTTCGACTAGCTTAATTTTAGTGGGTACTGTTTACATCCTAGTTGACCAAAATAGCTTAGTTTTTTGACTTTTTTTTATTAAAAAAGTGACATGCAGGGCACCTAGTGTCAACTTGTTCAATGTTTGAAGATTTAAATATGCCAGGAAGGAAAGATTTTTTTTTTTTTTTCCTAATGGTGCTGCCAGAAGGCTGATATTTTTTTGTCACTGGAATTTAATTGCATTAAATTAACAAAGCTTTTTTTCCCCTTTTTTCAGGCAGATTCCAGATTAAAAGCTCTTAATGCAACATTCAGAGTGAAAAACCCAGACAAGTAAGATTCCACATCCTTCCTCCCTTTCTCTTTTTCAGTTACAACTGTAACTTCAAATAACAGAATATTCTATATCCTTAGAATAAATTTAGAAAAGAAAAACTAACTTTCTGCACTTCTAATCTTAACAGAAGCCCAGTAAGTAGGTAGTGTGAAAAGGTTCGATAAATCTTATTTCTAGGAGCAGGAAACATTCAGGAAAATGCCATCACTTTATGCAAAATGAGTCTTTCCTTTTAGCTAGATTAAAAGGAATGGACAAAAAAAAAAAGCAGACTCAGAAAAAGGACATCGTAATATTTGTTAGCAAAGAATTTTTTCCAAGTGGGAACAGGATACAGATTGATAGTAGGTCTTTCAAAAAATCTGCTAGCGTACAATTCTGGACGCACGCACCCTGGGGTTGCAGTTCATAGTTCTCTTCAAGCTGCCAATTTTCACAGATGCTTTTGGACGTCTAGAGGTCAGTTGAGCTCTGTTTTGGTTTAGGAAGCTTTGGGACAGGCACTAGAGCAATCTGCTGCATAAAAAAAAAAAAACTGGTCAGAAGCGTAAGGATGTGTAGCAGGATGTTCATCATACCCTAGGTGATGTGAGGCGGGTAAAATGAGAGTTTCTACTTCTGCAGTAGTTAGAAATGTTAGTGTGCAGCAACAGGTTGAAGAGATGTTGGAGTTTGCCATCTGTAAGCAAAGGAGACCTGGAGAGGTGCCCTTCTGGTTCATCTGCTGTCCAATGGTGGCAATAGGAGATGCTGTTTAGGGAGAGCCCATGTGCCTGACTGCTGTCTGTTGTCTGCTCCCTTTATACTTCCCTAGCATCTGTGAGTATTGTATTAAGGATGTTAGAGGGTACGTACCTTTCTAAACCTCTTCATAGACTTACCTGTGAATTGGTGCAGTCCCTCCTTTTTTATTGTGTTTGCTTTTGCAGCATTCTGTGGCAGCAAGGAAGCTTTTATCTAGGGTTTAGTATAGAAGATAACATTCACAAATGAGATTGAAAGCGGTTCTCTCTGTAGCTTCAGGGGAAATTGGCCCCTTGTTTGAATGCTTCATCTTCCATCACTTTGTCTGTGGCTAGTAGGATTTAGCTTTTCCTGCTTTCACGGCAGGGAAACTTTGACAGTAGTATGCCTGTAGGCGTAGGTGGGCAAGACTGGTTAAGGCTGTAATGAGGCAACTTAATGTTTTAGAAAGCAAAACTGTTGTGAGAAGTGGCTTGGTAAAAGGCAGGAAAAGAGTTAATACAAGGGAAACGTGAGGAAGGGCTTGTAACAGAAACAGTCCCTGAATATCTGTCTCTGGATAGAGACTTCACAGCACTCAAGAGATATGGCACATGCTTTCTCTTGTGTTCTGCTACATAGCTTCCAAATTGAACTTTTGGATACCAGTTGTTAAATAAAGTTATGCTCATCAGTTACTTATTATACATTATTTATTTATTTATTTATTTATTTTTAAATTCAGTAAGAGCCTTTTAGCATAGCATGCGTGGCCCTAACGGGAGGAGTAGTGCCTTGCTCTGCCTAGTGCGCTTGGCTTGAGCTGCCTGGGATCTGATGTGTAACCCCTCTGCACGCTACCTTTGCTTGTGTGCGTGGGTGGTAAAGGGGGTTCAGCAAGCTCACCTTGCAGATCTGGCTGCTGTGTGGAGTGTAGGCTTTCAGCTTCCTGGACCAGGAAGAGTTTGGGTGAAGAACAGCTGCAGCTCCCAGTCTGGATTGCCTCATGGTGCAGTGGAGCTGCACCCTTCAAGTTAGAGCAGCATGAGGAGCTTTACACAGCTGAAAGGATGCTGCTCTAGGAGTTCAAATGTAGACTGGAAACTAAACCCCCTCCTGTGGGAAGCAATTAATATATTTTATGGTGAAATTATATGATGATAAAAATATGATACTCTGGTACTCAGAGGTCAATTTGTATTTACTGCGGACCTCTCTAATTTGGCCTCATGGCACCCATCATCTTCTTGTCTTTCTGTGCTTTAATCAAAACAATAGCTTTCTTTAGAAAACACTAAGTCTTTTTCTAAGGCAGATTTTTTTTAAAGTAACTTTTTTTTTTATATGATTAGTCAGACAAGTGGCTTGTTCTTTGATAAGCAGTTCAGTTCTTGTGATTTCTTCCTTCACAAACTGGGAAAATGGTACTGCCTTCCCTGTTACAGGGAGGAGTACTGCCAAGTAAAATGCATGAAGTAAATAACTTATATTGAGATGCTACTGTGAGTGAAATTTTCTTCTTTGCCAGTACTATAAAAGATACTTTTGAGAAGCCGGGTGGTGCCCCTACACCAGTGTGACCTGATCTGTTCTTCATTTTTATCTGAAGTTCTAGTTAATAACTCAAAACTTCTTAAATATCTAGAGTGTGGGTAATGTTGCAGAACCAGTAAAACCAAGGAACGTGTGCTAGACTTGCTTCAGTTACTGCATGCCAAAATGATGTCTTGTTTCACACTTCTACTTTTGTGGTGTGCTGGAAAGTAAACATCCCTTTGTGTGCCTTGCTAAACTCGGTTTGGGAACTACTTTATAATTATGTATTTTTTTTACATGAGCAGTGAGTAGGACTTAAGCAAACACTTGAGAAATAAACCTTTGAGCTGCAATGCCACCAGTCTTTTAAAAATGCTTTTTTTTCCCCCTGGAAACTAGTATTTGTGAAACTTTCAACCTTCACAAAACACTGGACAAAAATAGCGTCACTCTAGTTTGTGCTGTTTTGAGAGAATAAAAATAGAACAACTTGGGTCTGAAGTACTGGGTTTTATTATTATTATTATTTTGTTTTTTAATGGAGGAGGAGTTGTCATGCGAGAAGATGTATTGCTGCTGGAGTCCGGGATACTGAAATTTCTCTTAGGTTCCTGACTCCTGCCTTCAGGGAGTACGGCATTCCTAAAAGCTTTCTTGCCACAAGACAGGATAAATAAAACTTTTCATTATAAATTTCTGGAGTGGAAAGGGGAGTCTTCCTGGGCTGAAGGCATGCTTTTTAATCTTTTGTTTTTAGTTCAATTATTTAAAAAATCTTCACTGTACGTGTCTGCAGCTGTCCGACATGCAGCCCTGGTGCATATTTTATAAAGTGTAAACTGAAAAGATTGTTCTCTAAACCCCACTGTGCAGATCAATGACTATTTATTTTTCCCATACAGTTTCTCTGCTGACTTTTAAATCTTTTAATGTACTTTAACCCTGTGTGTGTCATAATCTTATAAAAGATGCTCCTTGGAGATCAAAAATGCTAGAAATGGTAATTAGGCTCCTACTTCCTGAATGTAAGGAGGAGAATATTTTGGGGAAAGACTTCCTGGCAGGGGAAGAAGTGTTAAATGAAAAACCCTGGAATTTCATATTTGATCACCCAAAACAAGTGACCTGACTCATTTCAGTAAGACCTATTGGGTACAAATTATTCTGAAATAAAAAGCCTGACTGTGTGCCTGTGGTGGGTGGAGGGGTGAAGGTTTTAATGCTTGAACATCAACCTGGAAGGTTAATCTTTAGTCTCCCATTCCTTAATTCTAGTTGTGTTGTTCTGTGTGTGTTTATTTTCAAATCATTGTTTAGTCATCTAGGTAAAGCTGTTTCTGGTTTCCGATCTGGATGAAATACATTCTTGTGTACCGAAGCAGGTCGTGAGTTAGACTAGTGTGTGATAAGGGAGGGTTTACATATACAGAAGTGGCTGTTGCTGTGGCTTAGTTGGTTACCTGTCAATAGCAAAGCTGTAGCAACTGATTCAGCTTCCTCGTTAGCACAAGTGAAATGTATCGACTCAAACTACCATCAACGCTTAACTGGGGTGATGGATGAAATGCCTCTTTCCCTCATGGTGGCAGCCCAGCAGCATGCACATGGTCACTTGCGATGGACCCTTGTTAAGATGCGGTGACTTCATTGCTTTTAGCTGTGCCTGACTCCTGTGCAGGTCTCACCAGAGTTTCATATAAAACTAGTAACAGTTACCATATGGCTTGGCCTCAGAGGAACTGTGATAACTGTGCATGCTTCCTTGAACTTGTGAAAAGTTATACTTCAAAGTGGCTAGGTGGCAGCTTGAAAGTAAGGTATCTTTGTCAGGTCAGAAATGTGAATAGATTTTTATTAAGTAATACGTATGCTTCAGCAGATTTTGGCTTTGTACTTATTTGAAGCTTTCCTATTCACTCATACTTGCTATCATAAATACCATTTTTTAAAAAACTCAACACAATGACGTAGTAATTTCAGTTAATTACTTATATTTCATAAAACCTTCTCTTAAATTGTTCTGAACCTTGATAATTTACATTAAAAAAAAAAAAGCAGTTATACAATGTTGGGTTGCCCACTTTAGGGAAATGAAACTCTGTAGCCATTTCTTTAGGAGTCTTCAGCTAATTCCACCTCAAGATACTCCACGCTTCATCTCCCTGTCTGTAGCATTGTGACTCTATCTTGCGTACTGTGAAAGCTTGCTTTCATGATGGCTAATGATGTACTATCTGTTTCTTGCTCCCAGGAGATTTACTGAGCTAAAACACTATAGCGATGAACTGCAGTCTGTCATATCACACCTTCTGCGAGTCAGAGCTGTAAGTATTTCCCATGTGTGTCGTGACAAATAGTATAATATATTTCTAAGGCAGTATTTCTTTTTCAATGAAGAGAACTGGTGTATGTGCCCTAGAATAAGGGCAGTTTTGCCTGAGAATGTCTGCCTCTGAAGCGTGGGGCAGCAGATGGCAAGGAAATGGGTACTGACTTAATACAGATTTGGGGGGGGGAAGAGTTCCAAATGTGGTGGTTGAGTTTTACAGTCATTGGAGGAGCAAACACATGCATGTTGCTAATCTGCCCTCTCCTCTGATGGTCACATATCAAAGGGAGGTGTTTTAAAGAGGATCGAGATGTCTGCTTCTTTCTACTCAGCAGACAAAGTTGCTTTTGCTGAATGTCTGGGCTGGGAAGTTCTGATCAGAAAATGGTGTTTTGAGGAACATAATACATTTTCTGTATTATATGTCTGTCATTGGTTTTCCAGCACTTGTAGCATGAATCATGTATGCTTCCCAGCACACTTTTTCTTTTTATGCTTATTCTTTGATCTCTAATGAATAATGTTCTAATTATGAGAACAATTATGTCATGCATCAACATAGTCTTTGGGTTAAAAATGGAAGATTTTAATTTTTTTTTTTAAAGTCACAAAAAGGAAATGGGAAATTACAATTCCAATAATGAGGAACAGGGTACTGGTTTTTGGTACATTCAACAGGGATTTAATTTTTGATGGAAACGATGTGGCAGAGAGGACAGTAATGGATTGCCCTGTTGAGCTGAGGTTCTTGAGAGTGTTAATCACTGACAGCGCCTTTTTTCAGGGCTGTAAGCACATGAGATCTGTTGGGCAATTTGCTTATGTTTTATTCTTGCTGCTTTGACAGACCAATAAAGGTAACCTTTACCAAACTTCAGTCTCATTCATTAGTACATCACAATTACAAGGCCGTTATCTGGATTACAAGTTGCACTTCTCAGTGTACATGTGGTCTTTTCTTGTGAGGTTGTTGCCAGCACCTAATGTTGGCTGCAGCAGGTACTGATTCTCCAAGCAGCTAAAATAACCTGTCTAGTTTGAGCAGTAAGTTCTGCGATGGATAGCTCATTTCCTTTCCTTCGTTTTACTGAGCTGGATGGAAAAATCAAGTCACTTGTTAGAATTTTGCTGAAGCTTTCTGTACAGTCTTGGTGACAAGATGAACTTTTGTCTTGCAATCTTTGTTAAATAAACAATAAGAAACAATAAGTAAGCAAGTAAATTTGACATTATTTGGGTAAAGGAGGCTATGTCTTATATCTGGTTATCAAAAAGTGAAGGTAACTTGATTATTTGTGGTCTCCATAGGCATATCCTATACGTGAGCCCTTCCAAATAAATACTTCCAAATAAATATTACTTTTCAATATAGCCCTGATTGTGACTTCAGTCTTCAAAGACTTAATGCTGTAGACCTTTCCTTCAGTAGTGGCTTAGATTAGATTTAGGCCTTATCTTGTTTACTTGTATAAAAACATCAAGGCTTTAGCTTGAAGTTTGTATGTGGGTTTTCACAAAGTAATTGCACTTAATGTTGATGACCAAAACCTGACTCTAAAATGTTTTAGAGGGTAGCAGACCGGCTATATGGTGTCTATAAAGTCCATGGCAACTATGGAAGAGTATTCAGGTAAGAGTTCATCTAGTTTTTAAATAAATATGTAGAGAGATGTGGGGAGAGAGAGAGAGAAGAAAATTTGTTTGTTATATTGTTATACTTTTGAAAAGTATATCTGAAATATTTCAGAGTCTGCCTTGAAAAATTTCGTATTGCAGTGCTAATGAGATTTCTGTGTTGGATATAGCAATCTCTGGATCTGCTGAGTGTAGTCTCTAGTGGAAGACTTTAGCTTTTTTTTTTTTTTTTTTAGTATTCCAGGCCTTTGGGACTTTTGCTGTTGTGTTGGCGTTCTGTTTTTTTCCAGAAAGTAACATAGTACCTGTTTTTATGTAGTTGTCTCTGAAGAGCTTCTAGGTCCTTTTAATGGTTAAAAATCAACAGCTATATCTATTCAATTTTGGTACCTTTTTAAAGTGAGTTTAGCAATCGTTTTTTGATTTATGTGAGTCAGTTGTATACTCAAGTTTTCCATCTCACTGGAGAATTAAAGAATCTAAACTTCTAGTTAAGGGAAACCTCCTGCTTCTACACACTGTTCAAGTGCTAAATTTAATTCTCTGGGTTAATGGATTGCAGATGTCTTTCTCATTGGGGGTTTTAAAGTGAAATTAGGTGTAGTTCTGTAATAACACAAAGACAAACAAATGTCAACATCAGCAGAGTGGAATGTTTATGAAAAAAGTGAAGGACAGAATAGATTTATTAAACATAAATTACATGAAATAAAAGGGAACTCCCTCCATTTATCTTGTAAAAAAGAGTTGTGGATGTAATTCTTGTAACTAAGGTGTCCCATAAGGTTTCACAAAGCTGAGAAGACCATTAAAATTGCAGTGTACATACTTGGGTGTCTATAACAATCTTTTGCTATCTTTATTGTAACTCTGTTTTCTTCTTTATCTAAATGATCTCCCTAATGTGAATAGGTAGTGGCAGTAATAAAATGGTTGTAAGTTGATTTTTATGTATTTATTTATTTATTTAAAATTAATAGAACTAAACAGCAATCTACTGTGAAAACAGAAAACAACATATAGCAAATGGTTTCAGGAGCAGTGAAATACTTGCAAATGTCAAATCTTGCCTTCTGTTTTTTAGAATGAGAGGCTTCTATCTGAAGTGTTGGAAGTCTGGAAAGCTGAGTTTCTTCTTGATAAGCATATTAGACCAAATTCTGTTCTCTGAAGTTCCCTTCACACCCCCCCTCACCCTGCCGTTATTATTTTAGGTGCTATTACCTTTTTTTAAAAAAACCCCTGAGTTTTAGCTATTTAAACAAGACTCTTTCTGCTCAAAACCAATCTCAAACTCTGTTTATGAGGATGAGCTTTGGCAGGGACAATTTAACAGAGTGCCTTGCCACATTGCCCATGCTGCTTAGAGGAAGAAAACAGTTTGGCCAAGTCTAACTTTGAGGCAGTTTCTATTCAGGTGTCAGCTGGAAAGAAACTATATACAGGATGCAGCTTATTAACTTCCTTTACCCTTCATGTGTGATGTTGTTTCTCGTTTGTTTTTCCTACAGTGAGTGGAGTGCAATAGAAAAGGAGATGGGGGATGGGTTGCAGAGTGCTGGCCACCACATGGATGTGTAAGTACTGACTGAATATCTGATAGTTTGATGTAAGCCAGATGTAGAACTCTCCCTCTTTCCTCTCTTTTCCCGCAACCCCAGAGTACATACAAGTAGTGCACTGAGAAAGTTGGGGGTGCATTGTTTTTAGGTGTACAGTGCTTCAGTGACTTGGATGCAAGCACAATTTTAGCATCCATGTACTGTATTAAGTAGCTCAGAAGGTCTCAGGAGAACCAGAAGGGTTTCTTTTTTATTATTATTTTGAAATTGTAGGAGTGTTTGGAATTCTTCCAGATTTTCTTTTAAGCTACTATGCCAGAAACTGGTGGAATACAACTTTAATGTACTGCAGACCTGATGGGATCCATTTGGTTTTGATAGCAGCATTTTGTACCATGCAGTAGATGGTACACAGATTTGGGCTTAATTACAGAAAGTTAAGAAATTTAATTTATCAGCACCAAAACTCCAGTGTATTCTTGAAGCAAATACTGACTGGATGTAATAAAGTAGAGAATCCTCCCTCTTTGCATCTTTAGAGTCAGTTGGCAAAGTACACAAAGCACAGTCTTCAAAATAAGAGTCTAGCACTTCAGAGTGCTTACAGAAGTGGTATTTTGGGCTCATGCTTTCTGCTTTCAGGTAGTCATATATAGTAAGTGAAACAGTATGAGTTCTGGTCACTCTGATTCCTCTTCTATAATCGCATGACACAGATAAGTGACAACTCCAGCAAGAAATGGAAGCTGTTCGACACTTCTTTGTACAATATTTTTACTGATAAAGTGTAATTTGTGTGGTAGTGAAGTTTTAGTTTACAGTGCAGACTTATATAAGTACTGCTGCCTGGTTGTAATTGGTGTTAATGCCTTGTCAAATAGAAGGACTTAAAGAGTGATGCCAACTGCCCTCAGCTTCTTCAGAATAATTCTGTTTTTATCAGATCTTTAACAATTTGACCTCCCCTGAATAACTTATTAACACTTCTGTGTTTTGACTAACATGGTGGTTTGCACCCCGAAAAATAAAAGCTTTTTAGCCGAGCACTCTGAGAATAAATAAATGGAGAAAGCATTCTGCTTTCACAATAAAATAATTGAAGTAGAGGTGAAATACAATGTTAAGCACCTAGTCCAGTATCCAGAAATTGAAGAGATTATGAAAACATGGTATAATATAGAGGAGTTAAGGAGGTGCAAGAAGGTTTTCAGTGGTTCAGGTACACCACGCTAAGATGTCGGGCACCTATAAATGGATAACCAACTAATAGAAGTGGGTCTCGCTTCTCAGTCAGGACGCTGAACCCTCTCCACACATCTGAGATGTTTCATGTTTCTGTCTGTAACGCAGTTAAAGATCCAGAGTAATGGCAGTGACTTTCTGGGTAACTTTAATCACTGCATGAAGTCTGAGGGACCTTTCATTGTCTGTGATCTCTTCTGCTCTGGCACCCTCATATAACAATAATCTCTTGGTGACCATCAAGCAAGAAGCAGGAACTGTGAGATTCAGGAACTCGTGCAGTGACCTATGTGGTCTCCTACCAGTAAGGATCGTATCTATGGTCTCTTGAAAGTGTAACTTACCAGTTGAGTTACTATTCCCATAACATTAGTTTTCTGTTGCAATAAACTCCTGTCTACTTTCAAGAAGGTTGCCTAATATAAATGTTTAACTTCAAGGCTAATTTAATTATTCTATACCTACCCCATATACTGTAGTGTTTACTAGATGTTTATTTAAACTTTTGAGTTTTTATTGTTTAGTAATGATCTAAAACAGCTTAATATTTGGAGAAGACATGCTGTTGTAGAACAGGATGAGGCTTGCTAAAGTGATGGAAGGCAACAGAGTATGCTGAGAAAGCTCAAGTGAATGGCTGCAATTCTGTTATTTAGAAGATCAAAGAAAAAAATGCCAGACCTTTTGACTTCTGTCCTTTATCCTATTAGTAAGTGATTCTTTATCTCTGTATTAACTAGCCTGTCATTACAGGTGGAAGCAGGGGTTTAGTTGATGACTCCCATGAAGAGTGGGAACATTGGTACCTTTACTGCAGTGTTTCCTCTGAAGATTTTCCCTGGTTTGCCTGCCTGCTTAGGACAAACCAGTATTTAAACTTTGTCTTAGGCGGTGGGAAATATAGCTTGTCTTACTACTTTTTTTTTTAATCAAACTTCTGTAGTATTATGAAAACCATGTCTAAGTAAGGTGGGGGTTTTTTTTGTGGATTTCTTTTAGTTTTTGAGTTGTTCTGCCACAGATGAGCTCTAGCGCTTTTCTAAACTTAGGACTGACTTGAAACTGAAAAGTGGTCCATCTGCTGCCCTGAGAAATCTAACTGCTATACTAAAATGAATGCACTTCAGAACAGAGGGTAAGCCACTTATGACCTGTGTGGCTGCAGGATTTTTTCAGAACAAGTATATTTTTCAACAGTTTGGACTTTTTCCTTATGTTGATTCATAATGTAAATTCTTATTCTGCCTGTTCTTTTATCCCTTCTACTTATACTGATCTGCTGTCACTGGTCACTTCATGAGTTATGCTTATTTATCACCAGTAGCCTTGGTAGGGCTTTTTCTGGGCGTGCCGTGTCTTTGATTTTGCAGAGCATCCAAACAACTTATCTTGCTTGCAAACTTATAAGAACAGATGGGCATGCCTACAACTCTTCTTCAGGCTCCACGCTCTTCCGCTTACTCTGCAAGTGAGCCACTCCCTCTTTGAAGAGCCTTAGTTTGCATCCCCTACTGAGCAGGCATGAGATGATGATAACTTTCAGGAGGAGTGTCTCCTTAAATTCCCAGGGGTCTAAGTGATGCTGTTGTTTCTTTTAGAGCTTGCAAGAAGGATTTCTTATTCTCTCCCAAGTCATGTTACCTGTTCCAATTCACCTCGAGACTCTGCCTCTTCTTCCATAGAACCAGTTACTGGAGAGACACAGGAAGAAAAGTAAAAACTCAGACTTTTAAAAAACTTTCAAGCCAAGAGGTGCTGTAATCAACATTTTGGTCACATTGTGCTGGTCACTAGATGAGCATGGACATAGACTTGCTTCAGAGAGCCTGCAGCTGTGCAAGGGATTGCCACGTTCTTGAGAATCCAGACTGAGCTGGCAGAATAGATGAAGGTGTTTGTTACAGGATCTCATTCATTCAGTTCATCTCCAGTGGCACACACCCTGTGTTGCTGGCTGAAGTGGCATCCTGTTTCTGTCACTGTGCCAAGTGAGATGTGCAGTTACCTCTTAGCTGTAGGCCTCTCCCTGCAAATGTGTCCAGGCATCTTGGTTAGTGAGAACCTATTAAATACTGTCTAATAAGCAATATAAACTAGAAAAGGAAAGGGTTTTTTTCCTGTTTTTGGGAGACATCAGGCTAAATAACAAAACTAACTGAATGCAAGAGCTGGAAAGTTGGTCCAAGCCTTTGTACTTCAGGTTTCTCCCTAAAAGGCAGGTTTCAAACTTCTTGTTGTTCTGAATTTATATGCCTGACTTACACAGCAGACAAAGCAACCAACATTCAAGGGGCTGAAGGACTTAATGTCACGGTGTTCAGAGCACCACTGTGAGTTATGTCCTTCTCAAGTTGAATAATGAACAATGAAAGCAGCCTTTTACATACTGCCCCTTTGCTTTTCAGAAGGGATGATCTTCATGTTCCTGTGCCTTACTGCTTTAAGCCTTGGAGGATTTCTTCTGCACCATGTCTCTTTTTTTTTTTTTTTTTTTTTTTTTGTCTTGGTGCTGTCTGTTGACAGTCCACTGAAGAAAAGGAATATATTGTTTTTGTTTCCTGTAATAAAAACTGCCTCATCTTCAGCAGGAAACACGATAGGTCTTTTATTTGTCAAAAGATTCATTGTAGTAACAACCAAAGAAACAGGCCTGCAGGAGTGTTTATATTAGCTTATTCAGAGTTTAATTAAAAACAAAGGAAAACCCCTTTTAGGAAGTGCCTTTCGCTGTTTTACTCTGTGACTGATGTTCCTGTCAAACAGGTGTCCTCCCTTGTTACTGTATGTGTAGCCCTTAAAGGTTAAGTTAAGGAACTTTATATTTAACCGTGGCTGGTTTTTGCCAGATACGCGGCTTCTATTGATGACATACTGGAAGAAGAGGAACATTATGCAGATCTGCTGAAAGAATATCTCTTCTATGCTGAAGCACTACGGTATGTACTGAAGTGTATGGCTCAAACGGAAGCTGTAGCCTTTCCTCTAATGTTATATTCATGTTGAAATGACAGAAATGTTAAATCTCATATCTTGTGGAAGGTAATGCTGTTTATTCCTCTGGTTACGCCGTTTCCTTGGCTTCTGGTGTAATAGTGCCTCAATGTGTGGAAAGCTTCAGCTTTCAAGTGAGGTAGGCCAAACAGAGCTGCTACAGCTATTACAAATTCCAGCAAGTTTCAGAGTGCCCTGTATAACTTTCATCTGCAGTACAATATTGTGCATCTAAATACTGATTTTTGTTTGTTTCTGTTTTTTTGGTTTTTGGTTTTTTTTTTGTTTGTTTTGTTTACGTTAGCCTTTACAGGGCTGTCCTCCCTTACAAGTGTGGATACAAAAGCAAATTGCTTTATGCTATAAGATTGCACCTACAGCTATTGTGCTCTCCGCAGGCTGGCTCTGAACCTCTTGGAGAGGTTTGGTAGTGCTGTAGAGATTCGGGTTGACAAGTGTGATGGCTGCTGTGTGGGAACACGGAGCACTAGTAGCCTCTCCTGGGAGATAAATGTGCATCTGGCAGCGGAGTACGGATGTAGCATTGTCAGCCCACACAGGACTGGGACTTACTGCAGGTGGTCAGAGGAAACTCTCCTCTTTTCCAGATGAAAGGCACCATATGAATCTAGGAGCACAGTTTCTTGTTTCATTGTTTAAAAAATAAAATGTGGAGAGTTTTATGACTGACTGCTACGTTGCTGCTGTGACAGGTACCATCTCCAGGTACCTTTTGTCATAGTTGTGATTTTTCTGTAATGTATTTTAAATAAAACTCTTTTACTGTGGTGTCCTTAAGTAGATGGTAGGGCTCGTATTGCTGAGAGTATCTTGGAATGAATCTAAAAAGAGGAGCAGAAGAGCGGAATGCTACTGTACTAAGAACTGTCTTTATACTTGGATCCAAGCTTGCTTAACTACAGCACTTGCAGAGTTATGCGTTCTGTGATAAGGCTGCTGAATTTGAGCTAGATAAATAACTGAATGTGCTGCTTGCCAGAAAAAAAAAGCATGATGCCATTTGTAAAGTTTAAATGGAGGGAAACGTAGCAAAACAAAGTATTATGTGACAGATCTTACATTGCTTACTTTTCAGGGCAGTTTGCAGGAAACACGAACTCATGCAATATGACTTGGAAATGGCTGCGCAGGACCTAACATCTAAGAAACAGCAGTGTGAGGAGCTGGCAACAGGAGTGAGTCTTTCCGCTTTCTTCTCCAAGATGCCTCTTTTTAAATTTATTTTTTATTTGAGCCAAGTTACTTAGAATGACATTTAAATGGCACTAACATGCTGGCTGCTGCTTATGAGAAGCAGTATCATATGAGCTGTAGGCATCTGAGGTTTAAAGTAAGTTGGTTCTTGGTGACATAAGCTGTTTGTACCAAACTTCTTCTATTGAATACTGAGCAAGTAAAGGGTTGCAGGAAGTATGACCTGAGCAGAATGCAAACAACTCTGTCTTAAAGATCAAAATCCCACCCATGGCAGTGGAATGACTCACTTATGGTCCAGTCCACAGACCAGTCTTAAGAGTTTAAACATGAAGTTAATTCCTCACCGCTTTGCTCATTCTAATGTGATCCACCATACCTGTTATAGCTACTTATCAATGGGACATTCATGAAATGGAAGTTAAAACCAAAAATCATCTGAATAATATGAATAAGCCCAAGCTGGTGAAAATCACATGATGACTTGTGGCTGTGCTCAAGAATCCCAAACCTGGAGTGTCTTTGTTTTTTGTAGACTGTGAGAACATTCTCCCTGAAAGGGATGACCAGCAAGCTCTTTGGGCAGGAAACTGCGGAGCAGAGGGAAGCCAAGATAAAGATTCTAGAAGAGCAGATACAGGAAGGAGAAGAACAACTTAAGTCTAAAAATCTGGAGGGCAGGTAAACAGGCTTGACTTTTTCAAAGAAAACACAGGGCTTGGCTTAGCAAAAGTCCTTGACTTGAAGCTCTTGAAGGTGTTTGTATTTTATAAGTGTTTTTAATATATTCTTGGTGTTTATGAGCTGTCTATAAAAGCTCCTGTCAGCTGCAAGTTGTGAAATAAAGTACAGTACATGCAGTTAGCTCCTGGTCTGAGTGTATGGCTTATGTAAAACCTGATGACTTTCCCAGTTACTGAGCCCGCTCTAATGGCTGACTTGCATGCTTTTATGTTCAGCTAGCAATACGTTTAGCAGGTGGGCTCGTAGGTCTGCAGCTGAATAGCCTAAGACTCAAAAGCTGATTTGCTTCAAGTATAGTATTTATTTTGGTTTATGTGTATGGGTTCTGAGCTCGTATTCTGCAACTTCTCATATGGGGCACAACTGACTCCTGTTTGAAAGAGATTAGAAGTTCTGATGAGTTATGTTTGAGGAGCTGCTTCTTGGTGCTCTAATGAAATTTTCTTCAGGAATGCAAACATGAAAAATAGAACCAACATTCCTAAAGCAATGTGATTGTGTCAGAACATGTTCCTTGTATAACACAAGGGGTAAACGTGGTATCTCCTAATACGTTAGGATTAGAGCTGGAAAGATAAGACTAGTTCATGAATAGTTCAAAACAACAAGACGCTCAGTAAATGCGATTTCTTAATCACTTTGACAGAAGCACTGGAGATCTGTTTTTGTAGCTCTGGAAGTAATTTTCAAGTGAATACTTGCCTTGTGTGTGTAGTCCAGCACACGTGAAAGCTATGAATTACAGAAATCTACCTCCATTTTATATGGAGGAGACCTGAAGACACATCACCAAACCAACAAAATGAATTCCTCAAGTGAATTGTCCAATTCAAATTTGCATTGTAAATATTTGTACTTGAGTGTCTCAGATCCTGATGGCAGTGAGTTTTCACATTGGAAAGACCAAGATTCTGATTTGACAATCAACAAGGAAACGTGCAATGTTGTTGCTGAATGTTAGCCTAAAGATACTTAGTTACCCCAACAGAATCTGAGGAGAAAAAGTGTATTTTGAAATATGCTGGTTCTATGGGACTGTTGCTTACTGGGGAAAAAAAAAAAAAATCTCACAAACAACCAACCCAACACATCCTGTGAAACTGGTTCTCTAGATTAAAACCTTTAAGACGATGGAGAGAATTAGGTAGTAGTGCCAATTATAAAATGAGGACACTGTGGGATGCATAATAACTTCAGAACTTGGTTTACTGACTGAAAGATGGAGCGCTTTGTCATACGTAGCTTGTCTGGTGAGGGTTCGGAGGAAAGGAACGAAAATCAGCTGAAGATAGAACATGTAAAACACTAACAGAAACATTGCTTTTAATTCCAGAGACTTTGTGAAAAGTGCCTGGGCTGACATTGAACGGTTCAAAGAACAAAAGAACCACGATTTGAAGGAGGCGCTTATAAGCTATGCTGTCTTGCAGATTAGCATGTGCAAAAAGGTATGTACGTTTGCAAAAGGCCAGGCTAGTGTATATATCGTATCAGCAGGGGATCAGATGCAAACTTTCAGTAACTAGGAACATTGCAGTCACAGAAGGTTGGAAGTCAGTAGCGTAAAACCTCCCACATATTCTGTCCTGCTCTAACTCAATCACATGTTAATGTTGAAATATAATAGGCAGTGTGGTCCAATTCCAGTGTGGTCTTTCCCTTATTCTTGCGTGAAGTTCTGTGGGACTTTCTTGTAGAGGCTTCTGTGGAAGAAGAGGTTTGCAAACAAAGTATATTTCCATCTATTGATATTTAACTTTTTTAAAGGGAATTCAAGTTTGGACAAATGCAAAGGAATGCTTCAGCAAGATGTGATCGTCTGGAAATGAATTCCTCCTCCAAGTGCCAGAGAACGGAAGCACAAATGTATAACACCAATGTTAATTTGCTACATGACTTACATATAAATCATGAAATAAATGAGTTGAGTGGGTAGTTTTTCTTTCTGCTGATTGTAATTGTTAATAAAGGACAAAAAGGACATGTTATTAAATGTTTAGCCCTGACTGCCACTTCTGTGGCATGTTTTATATGTGGTAGCAAATAATTCAGGGGTAAAAGAGTTACTGAAAACTACAGCTCTGTATTGGGGCAAAGGTATAGGGAAAGTTATCACAGAAAGTATGAACTGAGCGGTTCTGAGACTTGTAAAACACCGTGCTCTGTGATGTGTAGATCACTTCCAGATGCCCTTCTTTCTAGCCCTTGCTGTTTAGAATTTGTTATGCTCAAGGGTGCTTTGGTTTCATAATGGGACACACAGTTGTGTTCTTGAGGGCTACACCATAAGAGGACAAAAAATGAAATATTGTAATGCCTACGGTTCATATTTAAATGCCTTTGCACGTCCTTAGAGAAATGTGCTTTCCCAGAGTTCAGGTTAAGCAGTCTCAAGCTCCTGAGATGTTTGAAACTCTCTACAGTAGAGGTGTTGTACAATGGTTTGATACAATATTCTGCATTTACTGGTTCCCACTTAAGTTTTTGATATGGGCATTGATTTCTTATCAAACTTCTTCCTGCAAGTAAAGGAGACTGGTGATCCAGCTGAGCAGCAAAACCAAAGTTAAAGCTGGTATGATGTGGGTGCAACTTCTGTTTGGTTTTTTGGAACAGTTTACACTAGATGTGAATCTGGCCTGGGGTACCTCTTCTTGTGACTGAAGTGGTTTGGTTCTTAAAAGAATAGTTCTTGATGAAGATGCTGAAATAAAAAACCTGGTGCAACTTCTGTAGTACTTGAGAGCAGTGATGTGCAGAATCCGCAACGAACCAAGGTGTCTGTTTGGCTCTTGTAATGATGTTTCAGTGTGTGTATAGGTGTGCGTGTGTATATATATATTTGTGTGTATATATATACACCAGTATAACATGATTTGCAGTTACAAGTACTTGCATTAAATGTTTCCAATGATGAAAAACACTTACGACTGTCTAATATTGGGCTTTTTCTACATACTTACCTAATGTTCCTGAAGTCTTGTGGAATTTGTCAGGCTTGATTGCTAGTCCTAAAGGAAGCTCTGTAATAGTCTGTTGAAAAGTGTATTTAATTATTCTGGATTATAACACTACTCAGACTTTGATTTTTAAGAGATACTCCAGCAAGTCTTTAAAACTTCTTTTCGTAAATTATCAATAACGTAGTTACAGATATGTCCCATGTTACTTTTGTCTCTGCAGCATTTCTTTTTAATAAAACCATTGAAAAGAATTTGTAGGCCTGATATACACTACAGCTTAAAACTCTGAAGTAAAATGCTGGTCACTCTGATAACCCGCGTTGGCTTTTTCAAAGCATATGACAGTGACACTCCTGGCTGAGAGATGATGTTGGGCAGAAAGAGGTCTCTCGGTATAACATTTGCAAGGAGAAGTGTTGTTCTGTTCAGAGGTTGCGGTATCCAGTTCTGGTACAGGCTGGAGGACTCTTACATTCCAAACCAAGAAGTTGCACATTTGATGTATTCAGTAACCTTCTAAAGGGGTGGTGCCTTAATACAATACCGTGAGGCGCTCAGAGTAGGTATTTTTCATGCACCTTGATTTTTGGTAGATCTTTCTGGTGCCTCTTTCCACATTTCACTTGCTGTACAGCTTATTAAATGTATTAGTATGCCTTTTTTTCCTTGCTAGTTGTACTAAATTTAAGAAGGGAACAAAACTGTTCTTGTAAGTTTTGTGCCAAATAAGCTGAATAAAATTGCTCTTTGATATTTTTGTTATGTTGGTTTTTTTTTTTTTTGTAAAAATGCTCTCTTCTCAATCCTGACAACTACTATTCACTTTCTTAAAATCGCTTCTTGTCCATCTTGGCTCTCAAATGGGCTCCAAGCTTGGGTTTAAAATTTAAGTAGTAAATTGCCCAGAACTAGCCTTATTTGCCTTTTAGGTGAAGAACAGAGTGTTAGTGCCAAATTTAGGTACTGGTTACAAGCCAGCTTTGATCCCTGCTTTATTTTTGCCCAAACAGAAGTAGCTGTCTGAATTTCATGCATGTTTTTGTCTAGGTAAGAGAAGACACATTTGAAAAAGGTTTGTGTTTGACAGAAATTGGGTGAAAGGTAGGTTAAGGATAATTTTCAATAACTTTATTTCTCTTACTTCTGCTCTTTGCAGAAAAGCATTGTGTGTGGATCTTAGCAAACAGTGAAGGCT
This sequence comes from Chlamydotis macqueenii, assembly GCF_036417535.1. Lineage (NCBI taxonomy): Eukaryota > Metazoa > Chordata > Aves > Otidiformes > Otididae > Chlamydotis > Chlamydotis macqueenii. The sequence goes on from NC_141561.1 coordinate 10,707,204, forward strand.
TCTCCCTCTTTTAGCTTTCTAACTTTTCAGAGGGAAATCGTCTAGTTAATGGCTGTTTCCATGTGCTTAATAGAGTCCGCATGACAAATGCGCACTTATGAAGTGTGCATTTTTCCAGTTACAGTGCAGATATAACTTCGGTAACTCAATCCACTTTGCCTCAACAAGCTTCCTTCAGTTGTTTGGTGAACCAGAAATTGGTGGAAGGCCTTGCAAATAATAGCAGGTAAGTAGACCATTTTCTCTTAATCTCAACAAAATGCTTGTATATGAAAGAGTTTACCTACATGGATGATGTGATTTGCTGATGGAGCTGTCACGTCTGTCCCAGGCAGCTTTGCTGGGTGGATTATCACTGTTGAAGTGATCCCTGGCCTTCGCCATTGCTAGCAGGACCTTGACTTGTCAGTACATTGCAGTTGCTACTGTTGTCTGCTCCTGAAATGTAGCGAGGGTGAGGGGGCCAGCTGAAATGGAAAGATAATGTATGTTTATGAACTCTGGGTTTTTTTTTGTGGGTTTTTTTTTTTTAAATATATTATTCCAGTATCTGGCCTGTCAGCCAAAGCAGAGTTAACCTAGCAGCTGTGTGCAGGGACTACCTTGGCAAGCACAGAGCAGATCTTGGAGCTCAGGTCCACACTGAGGAGCTCTGCTTGTGCTGCTGAGCCAGAGGGAAGTGGCAGCCGTAGCCAAACACATGGCGGAGCCAGCGGAGCTAGGCTGAGGTCCCAGAGTGCCTGTGTGCACTGCAGCCTAGGAGAGACCTTACTTTCCTGGATGACTCTACCCCTGAAATTCTTTTGTGCATTTGGGTTGAAGAAATGAGAGAAGACTGGCTGCCGTAGAAATAATACAAACAAAGGAAGCAACCAGAGTGAGAGCTAGAAAAATGGGAGCACAGGCTTTGGTGCCAAATCCAAGTACAGCACGCTGGTGCATCGCCAGCAACAGCAGCCCCCTCTGTAAGCAGTTGCTTTGCTGCTCTAGCGGAGTTGATGTCTGCTCATGTTTGAGTGCTCCAGACTGACAGGTTCCCTCTAGCTTCCCCAGCAGAGCTGGGGTTTCTCAGGGCGGGGGGATCCCAAAGGATCCGTGCTCTTGATCCAGCTCCTGTGGAGACCTTGGCACTGCAGGGCTGGAACTCCTGTGAGCTGCTTCCCTCTAGTGGGTGGCCACTGGGGAGGGTGGAATGCTCACTGTGATGGTGGCAGCCAGTGAAGGGTTTCTCTTTAAATGGCAGAGGCCTTGGTGTCCCCCAGCTGAAATGGGGAGGTTTTACATAAATCCCCTCTCCTCCTGCCTTGAGCAGCCTGGAGAGCCTTGAGTTCCTGCTTAAGCAGAGGGTTGTGACTTGTTGGCTGCCGTTTTCTGATGCTTCTTGGTATGACATGGTGTTATCAAGAGGATTTAGCAATTGTGACTTCTGTAGGATCAAATGCAGAAGAGAAACGAGAAACTTTTTTTTTCCCTCTTTTTTTTTGTTTTTTTTTTTCCCCTGCCTTTGTAGTTGCTTTTGATGGCTTACATAGACTGGCTTTCCTAATGCTGTATTTTCTGTCTTTAAAAGAAAAAAATAAATAAATCTTTGCTTTGATTGTAAGAAGGAACGTAAAACAAAACAAAAAGCCAAATTGGAAAGGATCTTGGGTGAATTTGGAGGAAAACAATTCCAGACAGTGATAGTGAAGAGTATTTGGAGGTAAAGGGAGATGGCACCATGCTCGGAGAGGCAAGGCAGGGGTTAAGCTGTATGCAGGTAAGGGAACATGGGGTTTTGAGGAGAGAGGTACAAGAGGATGAGCAGACAAGAGAAGGTGAACAGGCAGGAGGGAGAGCAAAGATGGGATGGGTGGGAGGAATGGGAGAGGAGAACAGATGGAAAGCTTCTGTACCTGCAGGCTCTGCTGAAAGGGAAAGCAGGACTGCGTGGCCTTCGCTTTGCAGGGGTAAAAAAAAAAGAAGTGAAGGAGGTAGAAGCAGGAGGTAAGGAAATGTCAAGAGCTGTCAAAGACACAACTATGTAATACTAATGATAGTATCTAGGCCTGAGTGAAACTTGTGGTGGTGATTGTGGTCTTAAAGATGAGTTCAGCACTGATAATTGTGTAACGTTTCTCATGGAGAGATTTAACTTTGCCTAATGTTTTGTATCTATTTTTAATATGATTGCTTTCAATTTTCTGAGTAAAAAAAAATAGGGGAAGAAGCTTCAGTCTTCAAAAACCCAGCATAAACTTTATGGACACGCTGATCCCACAAACAGCAGTGTGATCAGCTGTGTGATCTGAGGGCCTGCTGGCTGATGCGGCTGTAAAACGGGCTGCCCCACGTACCGCAAACATCCCGGGGACTGCGGTTAATGAGTAGCTTCTTCATCTGCAGCAAAGGTTTTCTATTACCTGTATATATCATGGCACGTGATAACACCAATTACCTTCTCTTTGGAAAGGAGCTGTAAGTGGCCACAGAAGATGAAAAGCGACTCCGTGGTGAGCTCCCCAGGATGCGAAGCTGGAAGACGGTGTAGCTGAAGGGAAAACCCAACCCCGACCGCCCTCTTGTGGGTCTCCAGCACGGGGCTGGAACAAAACTGCGGCAGGAGGGAGGCAAACGCCACCTTCTCCCCTCCTGCCGCTCAGAGGTGCGAGGGATGTCACAGCAGCCGTTGCCTAACGGATGCCTAAATACAAAGAGATGGTTATACTGGAATGGATTTCCATGCGGGATTTAACGGTGAATTCATGTATTGCTGTAGTTGCTGTGGACAATACCGTGTGTCACACTGGGGTTTGCAGCTTGCGTGCAGGTTCCTCAGGTGCCTTTCATACCTACTGTGAGTTAGACTTTAAAACACGGGTTTCTGAGCTAGCAGTATTTTTATTATTTTTCTAAATACAGCTTGGAAGCGATGCTGGCTGCATGGCCAGAAGGAATGACCTGTGACCGTTTGTGTAAGCTGCACTGCTGTATAAAAGATGGCAAAGCCACCCTTGCCCAGTGCTGCTTTGATTTAGGATTTTCTGAAGCGTCTGCTCTCTGATCCCAGCTTCGAACCTCTCCAGTGGCAGAGAGGCCAAATCTCGTGGTGGTTGTTCCAGGGGCTAAAAGCAGGGACTTTATTTCCAGTCTGGTTTGTCTGCTTTTTCTTCCAAGCAAAAGTTGTAGGCTCCTGCCTGCTTACCTCTGATGGCCCTGGATGCTCCAGGGGCAGCAGGGAAGAGCCGTGGGCTCCTTGTGCTGCAGCGAGATCCCTCCTGGCCCACGCGGCAGAGCCACGCATCCCTGTTATCACGTGTTTGCCAAACTGGAGTGGGCATTGCGATAGCTGCAGCACCATTCCCACTCCTGTGTGATGTTCCCTGCTCTCCTCCATGGATCGTGTCAGCCCCTGAGGCCACCACTGCTCGCTTCAAGCCACATCTGGTGTTCCCACTGTCTTTCAGAGCGGCTCTTCCTCTGGCCCAACTGCGCTGGAGCTGCATGGAGCTGTGCTGGGTCTGCTCATTTGCTTCCATCAAGTGACTCATGTCACTGCTTCTCAGCAGTGCAGCCTTCTCCTCTTCCAGAAGCTTCTTAATCTTTTCATCTCCATCACCCGTGGCCTCAGTAGCGCTCTCTCTGCCCAGGCTGCTGGTAAGATGCTAACCAGCACTGAGCCAATGCAAGATCCCAGTGGGACCCTGCTCCCTCAGAGTTGCCGTTTCCAGTTACGTTCTGAAGCCTTTGGCCAGATTTTAGTTTATTTTAAGGAACGCTAGGCTGGCTCTCTGCTTTCTTACTCAGAGCAGGCCCGGCCCAACCCAAGTGAGGAAAGCTGCGGTGTGGTGGATTGCTGCATTTATACTATTGCTCAATCAAGGAAACAGCAATCTATTAAAATGAGAATCAACTTGGCAAGAACTGTTTTCCATGAATGTGTTGATTGGCATTAATCTCTTCTAACTCTATATCAACTTCTTTTTTTTTTCCCCCAGGGATTACTGACAGGCCTATAACAATCCAGTCTCTCTAACTATATCTTTTCATCGACAGGCAAAATAATAACCTTCTTTCTTGTGGAATTTCTCCTGAAATTCAAGACTTGTTGAAAATCAGCATCCATGGTTCAGAGGTGTTTTGTGTTGGGACTTTTACAAGCCTGAGAAGAAGCTACACGGATCTGCAGACACAGGCATTAATTTAAGAAGCTTGTCTAGCAATGCACCCCGAGTGTGACTCAGGAGAAATTATCTCCTCGTGATGGAGCCAACGTACAGCTATGGCTGATGAAGAGTGCACACAGAGTAGGATTTGGTTTTAGCGTCCTTCTCAATGAAGTGAAAAGAATATCCTTATGCAGTTTAACGTGTTATTAACATTATAACTCCATGTTGTTGCTGAGGTTTGACCAAACTCCCCAACATCTCAGAACTGAAGTGCTGAGTTAACCTTTGAACCATGTGCAGTGTCAGGAATGTTCACTGGTGGAGGGGGTTCATTTATGGACCAGGAAACACCACTTGATCTGGGAAGCTGAGCTATTAGAGGAGACGAGGAATCCTGCCTTTAAAATCTAAAATCCTTCTCAGTGTTAAATCTTCCCTAAGTACATCTTGCTTCCATGTAGATAATTGATGCTTGCTGACCTCTAACTTCTCTTTATGGTTGGCTTTACCATTCCTCCCCTCTCCAGAACACTTTACCTGTTTCTAAGTAAACAGGTAAAGCCAGGATAGGGATTTGAACGTGGGTTCCCTTTTCCAATTGCAGGGTGCTTACTCAAAACGCTTGGAAATAATTGCTGGTGATCATTCACTTTCTGTTCAAACTCTTTCTTCCCTGCTGATGTAGTTACTGCTACTTTTAGCCTTAAAATGCTAAATACATAGTGTTTAGCTGGGTCTTTCTCTGTTTCCTTCCAACAAATATAATGATTGCCATTACAAAGCAATTTAGTGGTTGCTCAGTTTCATGTTACTTTTAAATTTGAAAACATTTCCTTTCTCTCTCATGTTGACGTCAACTATGGAGCTTCCTGCGCTGGAGTTAAATGAAAGCGATGGTAAGCCAGGAAGCGGGACCTTGTATTGCCAGCAAACGTGTGAGCAGCAGAACAGATGCCTTGGTGGTGGTCCTCAGTAGATGGTCCTGGAGAATTTTTGACTCGATTCAGCTGAAGTTTCTCCTTCCCCTCTATACCATGCTACTGGAGTGGGATGGCTTTTACACTGCGGTACTGGATCAGGGAGCTGGGTCTAACAGAGATGGTGCCAGAGGGTCACGGGACAGCAGGTTCCTGGTTTGAGGGGTGTTGGCAGGATGCGTCTGCTCTCACATGAGCGGAGGGTGGTGAGCTGCCGTAGGAGCCTGCCTTCGGGACCTGGTAACGTCTGCGTTGCAAGATCTCACTTTGAGTATGAAGATAGGGATACAGAGGGGAAATTAGCTGTTAATAGGAGCAGGGTTGGAGATAAGCACGGGGAAAGAAACCACAGAGCTCTGCAAGCCCAGCTGGAGGCTTGGGTAAGGTTGGGTTTGGCAAACACAGGCTGAGCTGCTGGAAGAGTTTGTTTACAACTTCGGTTTTCAGGGCTGACTTTAACATGAGCCTGCCGTGGCTAGGAGACAGCCCTGCTTGGGAGCTGAGTTGGGGTTACATTTTCCAGCTGAGGAGCAACACATGGGATGCAAGAGCCCTGGCCCTGAGCAACAGAGCTGGGAGCTGGCACCTCAGGTCAGAGCGGCCTGTGGGGGGGGGGGAAGGCACGTTCTGGTGTCCTGGGCAGGCTGAGCTGCCTGAGGGGGAGTTGTTGGTTCAGAAGTGGTTCCTACTGTCTTTGCTCCTTCCCTTCCTCTCTTGCCACCTACCTTTCTGCCTGCTTTGGCACGTGAGTCTTTCTGCCAGGTGTTGGTAACGCCGCTGTGCCAAGTTTGTGCCTGCAAATGTGTCGTAACAGTTGAATTTGTGCCTTATCCACTCTGCGGCACTGCTGTGCAGGCAACTGGCCCGTTTCCTTCATTGCTTTTGTTCTGAACGTCCTGACTCAGTGGCTGCTCCCCTTCATCCTCCCTTTGTGGTAGCTCAATCCCTTTCAGTATTGCGCCCCTGGGTGCTGGGTGTGAGAGGGAGACGGTCACATCCCAAGGTAGGTGTTTGAGGCAGGTTGAAGGAATTGTTCCCTGGAGATCCTTCTCTGTCTGCTTCAACTGCACAGGGAGCTGCAGAGGGAGAATTAGATTTCAGATGTAGAATAAGGAACAGAAGCTGTCGTGGATTGCTGTGGGTTTGCTTTTGAAGATTTTGGCCTCTTTTTGTCTGTGAAAATTAAAAACTGTTCATTTTACACAGCCACCTTGGATTCGGTCCAGAAACACCAGCTTTGCTCTTCTTTCAGAAGGGGAACCCCTGTCTTATAGATGTTTCTTTCTTTCACCCTCAAGAATTTTAAAAAAAAAAAGAAAAAGAAAAAAAAGTTGCAAGTGAGCGTACCTCTGGTACCTGGGTTTATGTGCTTGAAGTGCAGGACACTGATCCCGGAGGAGCCAGACGCTGGCGGGAGCGCTGGGTGCTGTGCTGTACAGGTGTTTTCCCTGGCAGGACAGCTGCAGGCTGGCAAGGAACAGTTAACAGGCGGGAGCTAGACTTGGTGCGCGCAGAACAGCTGCTAATCTGCAGACGAATGTGTTCCAACAGGAAAAATAAATCTTGTCCGTACCTGCGCTCGTTTGCTCCCGCCGGAGCCAAATTGCAGCGCTGCCTGTCAGCCTGGCCTGGGACGGGCCCGCGGGCTCCTGGCACCAAGAGCGCCGGCCGTGTTTCCTGCCTGGCTCCAAGTCAACGTGGCTCCTTGGGTCGGAGAGTCTCGTGCAAGAGTGCAGCCGGGGGGGGGTCTGTACGCATGTGCGAGGGCACCAGGGTAAAGCGACAGCCCATACGCGGTTTTGCGATGTGATCTCTCTCCCCTCGCGTTGTCGTCAGCGCTCGCTTACCTGCCCCATCGCATCCGTGGCGCTGTTTGCGAATCGCTGCTCTCCAGCTGTCCGTGCAAACGTGCGATTCACAGCCGTGTTGGCGTTTTGTTTGTCTCCCAGGTGTTTGCAAGCATACCTGTGAGTTCTCTCCAAATCTCAGCGTTTTGGCACAAATGCTTATTGATGTCACGGTCACACATGTGCCGCTCCCATGGCGGGTGAGCCCCCGGCACAGCTTCGGTCACTGTGGGCATAGGCGAGGGAGCGCACAAAGCAAACCCGTGCTACACACCTTGTTCAAATACGTGTCTTTTGATCCACCAAGCTTCAGCAGAGAAGTCCAAAACTAGACTAAAAGAAAAAAAAAAAAGGACAAAGATGCAAGGTGAACAGTTGTTTCTGGATTTCTCCTTCTTTGGCTTTCTTAGCTAGCCCTTAAGTTTTATTTGAAAATCAGGTTATTCATCATGAATTTTTGGAATTGAAATAAATCTGGAGACCTTTGCCCCCTGTGCAGCAGTTGTTGTTACGAGACAAGCATTTGCAAATGGCAGCTGGTCCATTGCTATCAAAAAAAAAACCCTGGAAAGTTATTTAAAGAACTGAAAAGAATAAAAAGTCATCTAAAACCCAACAACAACAGTCTAATACATACTCACTGTTGACCTTGCCTTGCAAACTGATGTATTGTCTTTGTTACAACCATGAAAACAAACTCTTTCAGCCCAAGTTTTTCCTACTAGACAGTGTCTTTGAGAGAAACCATTTCAATTTCTGGGCCTGGGGAGTTAAAATGACAGAAATAACTTCTTTGCTTATGGCTAACCTGTCAGAGGACAGGCAGATCTTGGCCATCACACTTCTGCCCTCATCCAAACTCCCTTACTATTTGGAGTGGAGAGATGTGAGCTTTTCTGTTGTACGTGGCTCCAGATGCAAAGCTTTGTTCCAGCTGCTCCAAGAGGTGTTCTGGATCTCCTGCTTGGCTGGGGACCATCTCCAACAGGAACCTCAGGAGCAGAGCCTGGACTTGTTCCTTCTGTATGGAAAAAACAAAACACCCCAGGCGGAGACCGTTGCAGTCAAGGTGATCCTCGCGCCTGCAGCCCTCTTCTGTGCTGACTTCTTCCAGCCTAGCTGCAGATGTTTCTTCCTCTCCACTTCTTGCTTGAGGTCAGCAACAGTCAGGTCCTCGTTTTCTTCAGTTTTGTAATTTTTTTTTTCCCTCCAATTATTTGATAATTTATCTCCTTGTTCCTTGTGACCTGCTCTTTGCCTCATCCTTACTATTTCTGTCATTTTTTCAGAGCAGCTGAAGGAGCTAAGCTGCAGGTGAGTCCCTGCCATCCTGGCTGTGGCACTGGTGGTGTGGATGTGACCATAAATCCGGAGATCCAGAAGGATCTCCTCTAGCAACAGCCACATCCTTGTGGGGCTGCTCAAAGCAAATAATCTGTGATGCTGGTTGGGCTGCTAAGGTGCAGGTCAGGGGCAGATGAATCGGAAATCGTCGCAGAAAGATGAGGACGTGCTAGTTAGCCACCTCCATCCTCACGTTGAGTGCCTACAGCACAAAGCAGGGAAAGGAGAGAGATGGATCTAGTTGCTGGCAGTTCACTGAATGGAACACTGGAGGAGCTGTGGCAAAGGCTGTCCCTGGTTTCTGGGGGTCTCTCTGCTCAGGGTGAGGCAGACAGGCACGAGCAGTACCCATCGAGGCTGTGCTAGCCGTGGAAATGGGGACACTGCTACAGGACACCGGTAGCCTCCGTGGTATTTTGATCATGCCTGAGTAATTTATGGTTGCAAGTTGGTGCCAATGTGAGATACACTGGGACTTGTTGGCATCCTTGAACGCTATTTTAAGAGGGGCTCAGATTTGTGTCCCACTGCACTGCCAACAAAGTTGACTTAAGCAAATTTTCCACCCCTTGGGGACACACTTTCTCCAGAGTAAGGGCTGTACCCAAAGGCTGGGGTGGCTTCTCCTTGGGCATCTTTCACTGGGAGGTGCACAGGAGCATCTCTTGGAGCCAGGGAAGTGCCAACCTGCCTGTCCCTGCCAGACGGCTGCTAAAGTTCCAGGAGGAGGAAGGGGAAATAGGAAAAACTAACTGCCTGGTGCTGCGGCAGCTGCAGCCTCCCCGCTTTAGGAAATAACCTGACGGTAAGTTCCCTCTTTGTACCACCGTCCCCTAAACTCGCGTTTCGTACCAGCTTAGTGCCTGGTGCCTGATGCTGTGACTCTGGAGGGAAAATCCTGCTGTGGGATGCTACTTTGGGTTGTACAAAGAAGCATGCAAGTAGCTTGCGATTCATGGGATGGCAGGCAAGGCTCTTTTGGGCTGAGGCTGCCTGTATTTTGTTCTCCTTGTGGGTTGCCCCACTCTGTGACTGTGGTGCTGCAGATGGCAGCTGCTCCTAACCTCTTCCTCCCAGTGCTCTCCAGCAGTTTAACCAGTGCTGTCCAGTAGCAGACAGGGTAATTCCCAGGATAAGTGTGCAACTGATTGGAAAACACGCCAGCTGCCATGGAAGCCTCCTTTCCTGTGAGCGTGCTCCAGTGCAGCCCACGGACCTGCGGGCTCCTCCTTCCCCACCCATTGCTCTCCCCAGCTGCCGGGGAGCGGGGACTGTCACCATCCCTGGCTGGGACAACTCTGGGGCTGGAGGCCATCTGCTTGATGGAGGTAGGACATCTCCAAAAAGGTGCCTGCTAGCTGGCCCCTGCTTTGCTCTCCTTCAGTTCCCCTGCTTTTCATATTGTGTCTTCTTATTCTGCCCCCCCCACCCCCGCTTTGCTTTTCCAGGTGCAGCTCCTGGCTGCAGCCGCCTCCTCAGGCTCACCTTCCAAAATCCTTTATTTCACCCCACAAAGCAGGTGCTGCAGCCGGTGTGGCCCCGCGTCCCTCGTGCCATGTCTGCCATACCCTGGCTATTTGTATCTTTTGCTAAAGCCAGGGAATCTTATAAAGGGCCTAGAATAAAACCCAGCTCCAAGTTAGCATGCTTAGCAGTGTGACAGCAAGCAGTATCTTATCCCACACTTCCCAGGTTGGAAAAAGTCCCTAGGGAATAGATCTGGGTCGCTGGCAGCTTCTGGTGAGCTGTGACGCGGCCTGAAATGTCCCTGTGGGAGGAAGCTGTTTGAAGAGTGATTGAAGGGCTTTAAGGTGTTGCGGGGGAGGCCGGGGACAGGCAGGACTCACAGCCATTTGCGCAAGGGAGAGCCCATCTGCACGGAGCCTACAGGGAAGCGCAGCATCACAGGGGACCAGTTCCCCTCTGGTGGGACTGGTGACCTGTGGGAGGGGGGATGCCATGACAGGGGGGATGCAGGATGGAGCTGGCAGCGTACAGGAGATGACAGCCACCCCGGTGTTACGAAGCTGGCTCCCGGGGCACTGCTCCTCGAACGGGGCTTGTGAGCTTTTTTCAAGGCCTGGCTGCTGTGTCAGTGGTTCTGGGATCACACAGGGGCGTGTTGTGTCTTTGGAGCAGTTTGTGAACAATTAAACCACAATTTGTGCCAGCATGACTGCTCTTACTCGCAACATGATGACAACTAAATGAAGTGCAATGTTTAATGACCAGTGTCTCATTTTCTAGAGGACAACTGAGATTTCTTCTTCACACACTGATGCAAAATTTTTTAAACTTAAGACCTACTAAGAGGAGAAGGGGAACGATTTATCTAAGACAAATCACAAAAACTTGCTAATTCACTTAAGTGCATGCTCTGTGTTGCTGCTGTTTTGCTGCTACAGGCTTTACTATAGATCTGAAAAAGTGTCCACCATGCAACAAAGTTTTGTTTTGTTTTGGTTTTTTCCTGGACACTGCAGCCATGACCCTTGCTAGAAACTATGCAAACACCCCGTCGTGTCAGGGACAGCCTGACCGTGCAAGGTAGTGCTTTCTCCAGCAGCTGCTGATCGGGGTCAGGCACATGGCAGGAGAGGACCACAGCAGCTCCCTGCTCTCTCCTCCCCAGATTTCCTAGCTGCAGTAGGTGATTTAAGGTTAACATTCCTTCATTCACTAATTTAGCTGTAGCTATAAAAAAAAAAAGGAATGGTAAGAGGATGTGCAAATTCATCAACAAGAGCTGGAGAACGTTATATTTCTGTTGGTGGTCGTGTCTTTACGTATTATAACAGACGGGAGGACCTCCAGAAATCTCATTCTTTTGACAGCTGTCTCCAGCACAAGCAGGTCCTCATTTCCAGCAGGACCTCTCAGGCGGCACCATGATACCAACTAGTTAGGAATGATTTGATGTATTAAAAGATTTGATAAATTGAGACTATTAACCATTGCCAACAGTAAACAGCATCTGTGGTTTTCTTACTCTGTGTTGTTTTTAAGGGCTGTACCACCCCGAGCCGCTACCTGTAGGAATTCGGGTCTGGTGTAGCGGTGAGCGGCTGGTGTTCGTCATCAGCTTCAGGATACCGCTCCTGCAAGGTCAAGTGAAATTATTATACCATTGCCTTTTTCTACTGTAGGTTCAACAGACACATTCTTACAGCTACAAAGTATTATGAAAACAATCTTTTATTAGACTAAATTTGAAGCTGCAGTATTAACCATTTTGTAAGCCTATGACCAGCGTTTCTGTGGTGAAGACACAGCGCCATCCTCTTTCTGCTTTAAGCCAGCCCGTCTCCTATTTTTGCATTCTATATTTTAACGTTGTCTCACCCTGTGCTACGCCCTGCTCTTCTAGTCCTTTTATTTGTGATTCAGATAACTTTTGTATGACCAACGTAATTGACTTCAGTAACACATTCTACTTAAAAGAAAAATGATGTTTTGAACTTGCTTTGTGTTTTTTCACCATCCTCGCCTCAAATGGTGGCGAGGCACTAAGTAAGAGCTGGTTTTCCTCCTTTTTAAGGACGTCGACTTACTGATTTCTATATGAAAAATCCCCCAACATTAAGATGACTCATTAGCATGCACAGCTATAGCACAGGATGTTTTATTTTTTTGACAGCTCCAGCTTTGTAAAATTCTCTGTAAACTGTGGGGAAAAAGTAACCATTTTGGTACATAGCTGGGCTGTACTATAGACAGACACGTTTCCCAAGCAGGAACCGATCTGCAAACCATTGCCATTTTGCAATGCAATTAGGAATGAGATTGACAGCTGTATCTTTAATTAAATATGCTAAGTGAGTTGATCAAAAGTGGTCAAGCTGACAAAATGAAAGTATCCTTGATCTACATCTAAATACACATTTTTCAAAGGAAGATACAGCTTTTAATCAAACCTTCATATTCCAATAGCTGGCATTGATTTCAGCCAGTCAGCTTGCATCTACTGCTGTTGATAAGACATCTGATAATATGTTGGGTTTTTTTTTTTAAAAAAAAAAAAAAAACATTATTTTTTTTCCCCCAAAGATTTATGGATTTTGGGTCACCTTGTCAGGTTTGCCCTTTTGTATTCAGTGAGTGACCCAGAATCTTCAGCCCCTATTTATTTATTTGTTTTTGCCATTTTGGCAAGGTTATTCGCTAGATATTTTATCGGGCTATATTTCTGCTGTGTTTCTGGCTTCTGAAAACTCAGGCTCAACTTTGGCAGTTAGGACCAACTGCACGACTGCCAGCAGCTCCAGAACCCTTTGTAAGCTCACCGGAGGGGCTGCAGGAAAGCAAAGCTGCCTCTTGTCTTGGGATGAGGCTTTCCCCCACAGCTTTGACCCAGAAAAACATCCAGTGCCTTACCTTGTAGTTTACTGGTCATATTTGTCCTCTCCTATTATGTCCTTTCATCATCTCACCAGCTCCTTTTCCACTTGACCTTTGAAGCACTGATGGGATATTTTCTTCCACCACTTACTGCAGCTCCTCTCAGGCTGGGCAAGAGTCTCTCCTTCCACCCAGGGACTGTTTTTTCTTCATTTGCTTGTCTGGTTTGATGTGTACACATCCAGCCAGCAAACAAGGGCAGTTCACTTAAAAAACAAAGATGGTTTTATTTATTACAAGCCATTTTATATCATTTATTTGACTTTTAAATTATCCTCAGCATTAAACTCTCATCTGCTTTGCAGATGGAAAGCAGCACTTACCGAACAGTCCTTATTTCTGGGACATCCCCAGCCCACAGTCAAACCATTTTGATGCTCTTCTGACTGTTTTCATTTTACCTTGTCCATAAGGCTCAGCCAGGCTCCCTGGACTTCCCAAGCAGGTGGTAATCTGTATTTCTGAGCTGGCATTATATGGGCCAGCCTCCTGACTTGACCTCCAAGGGTTTCTGAATCTGCCTGGGCGCGAAAGGTGAGGGTGTGCTGTCCTCCAGAGTCTCACCTGCAGGATGCACTTGGTCCTCCTTATTCCTCAACAAAGCCTTCCACAGGCTTAAGCCAGGACTTCACAAATGCTATACCAGGTGTGACACTCTAGAGCCTGTAAGGCCTAGGAGACCAAGAGAGATGGTGCTCTTCCATCAAGCAGGTTGGAAGTTGTGTATGGTTTGAAAACTGCATCAGTGCTGTTCGCTGAAAATAGTCTGGTGTCGCTACATCACTAGCTCTGATGTTAAAAAACAACTGCTGCCACCAACGACATCTATGGAGAGACCATTTTATGTGCAGCACCCCTTCTTTACCAAAGTGGACCCACGGAGCGGAGCTGAAGATGGGCCTCTCTCCCTGTGTAAAACTGTGATGTATCAGGGTTACAAAGGTCACGTTTTCCTTAATGCCACAGACAGCACCACATTCCTTCCCAGCAACTGGTCTCTTAGCTTTTGTTTTGTGTGTTAAACAAAATCCTGGCAAAATTTCTGGTATGACTCCGAAACGCGTCCTCAATCTGATGCCCCTTCGAGTTCAGTTCTTCATAGGCACTAGCTAAAATGTATAAATAATTGAAAATTCAATGCTTGGAATTATTCAGTAATAAGTAAGTTTAAGTTAACTTTGGGTATGACTCTGCAATGAAGACCTTTGCCCTTCTGTTTATAGGTACTGTCAATGCTGTCATCCGGGTTGGAGCCCGTTTGTCACTGTTTGTTCGTTGCTGGATAAACTCGACACACAGAAACAACTAGGTACACCTCCTTGATACACACACCGGGTTTTCTTAGAAAGATAAGGCGGCCAAAACTTTGCAAAGTCTGTTCAAGTTACCGCTTTGGGGCAAAGCAGGCTTTTTGGCTCAGGACGCACCGTATATCTCAGACAGAAAGTGCTTGGATCAGACCTGCCCTCCATCCTTCCAGCGATGTACAAGTACGACCAGCTAGTCCTCAGCCTACTGCGATGGACAGCGTCCTCTTCAAAACAAGCAGTCCTTCTTTCTGGCCCTTTTGCTATCTTTTAAAAAAGCAATATCTGAAACTCAAGGTTTTCGGCTGCTTTCCCCCATTGCACGCCTGTTCCGCAGCTCCAAGCAGCTAGCTGGGTTTGCGGTGCCAGTTCCCTGTGATTTGGGGGGCTGCTGGCCGGGATGAGTTTGGTGGCTCTTGCCTCAGTCCTTGGGCTGGCAGGAGCACTGTGGCTGGTGGGAGAAGCCTGTGCATCCTTCCTTCAGTGGCTGGTCTTGTTTTGCCAAGGAACAGCTCTGGAGGGACAAAGAGCAGCTGTAAAGGGCCCGTGGGGGACAGCAGAGAGGGGTGCAAAGGGCTGATGTGAGGCAAGCTGAACCAGGCTTTGTTTTTTTTTTCATAGACTTTAAGGTGTCCCATGTATCTATGCTGGTAAGCCATTTTTTTTTTTTCTGAATCCTTTTGTTTTTAGCATCAAGGCTTTGGATGTACCACAGCAGAAAAGTTCCCCATTTTAATCTCTTGTTTTGTACTTCCTTTGGTTGTTTTTTTTAGGTTTTTTTTTCCTCCATTTTAAATATCCCACCTTTAGTTTGATAGTTCAGATAAAGTCCCTTTATTCTACAGTACAAGAAGAAAAGTTCCTGATCAGTCCCTACCAGACATTACTTCATGTACTTTTATTCTGTCTCCCTTGTTCTTCTCTGAAGATAATAATCTCAATCTGTTCAATCTTTTGTGAATTGCCATGCCCTTGATCCTACTTGTAGCTCTTCTTTGAATCCTCTGAAGTTCCCGGTCTCTTAGAGATGGCTGGAGATGGCTCGACCACAGCAGTCTGCTTGAGGTTGTACCACAGATCCATGTCAAAATACTTTATCTTTTTATTGTTCTTCATCCTATTTTATTTGCTTGCTTATTTTATCTGCACACTCAAAGGATGCAGTTGTTGAGCAACAGAAAACAAGGTTGGGTGGCACTTGGGTGCAAAGGCAATGATCTAGGTTAATTCCTAAAGTGTTCCTTGTATATTTGTTCTATCTGTTCATAAAGACCTCTGGTGACTCCATAGCTCTCTAAGCCATCCCAGTGTTTTGTGACATTTGCTATTAGAAAGGCAGAAAAATACCTAACCTAAAGCTTCCTTACTGCAATTTACATCTCGCATATCTCCCATGGGCAGGGAAAACATCTTTTCCCACAGGTCTGTGCAGTCTCTTAGGTATCTTAGCAGTTTGCCTTTTCTCCGAAATGTGTAACATCACGCAGGCACAACGAACTTTCTTGGCCACCATGTTGTCCATTCATCTAGCTTTTCTGAAGGTCTCTAAAGTTTCCTCCAGTCCTCTCTGGGGTCTGGTTAACTGAACAAATTCATACCTATGTTTTCTACTTCTATCTATCATATCCCAGTTTTCATCTTTTCCCAATGTGTACTGCAACAAACAACATGAAATGGATTTAGGATGGAAGGCTGAGGCCTTTGCTGTTCACCTGATGCCCTGATGAAAAGTGACCACGAACCCTCCTCTCTGCTTTCTGTCTCCTGGACAAATTCTAACAGCATAAATGGTCCAATATATTTCGGAAGACTAAGTAAGTTTGTTTTTCCTTATTCCTTACCTTACTGATGCAATCAATTCTAAGAGATTAGTGAGATCTGATTTTCATTTAAAAAACCTTGCCTACCATAACGTGACCTTTCAAATGTTTTGAAAGACCATTCTGACCGATTGGCAGGAAAAGATGTGTGGCTGCAGAGTTTTCTGGCAGCCCAGTTGCTTCAGCTTCTGACAGCCATGGTTACGCTCTATGTGATCTGGAGAACGGTTAATAGGTTGTCTTGTTCCAACATTTCCTTATTATTCCAATGCAATTTTTAGAGAGGAGACCAGTAAAGGGAGGGTAACTCTATGATGTTTTTATTATAAGACTGTAAAACCCTAAGCCCTTCCTTTACTGCAACTGAGCAATTAACTTAGAGAGTTCCAATTCCAGCCTTTTAAGGCTTTTTTACTTCTTCAAGAAGCTCTCCCCCTTTGGTCTTCAAGGTCTATTTGTGCCATTCTCATTTTCCCTTTCTTCACTGCCAACTGAAATGTGAGATTTTCCTTTCTACTGGCTCTCATAGATTCAGATTTCTATACTCTGCTGGCTTTCCAATTGGCTCAAATAATGCATGGAAATGTCCCATTTAGAATAATGGCTCGATCCTTGTCTCCCTGGGATCTGGGTCATCTCCAAAAGGCTTAATTTTTTTTTTTTTTTTGTTGTTTTTGTTTTCCTGTTTTCATTTTGATCTTTTGGTTAATAAGTATCAGCCTCCCCTCGTTATCACTGCATCACAGCCTGGGATGCTCTTCAGATCTTTTATCGAGTAAACGTGAGACTGGCGAAGAGGTGCGGATCTGAATTTAAAGTACAGTAGTCGCTTTGCACAAACTCTCAGTGCATGTTAAGTGGTGTGATGTAGCCTACAACACTTCAATGTAAACTATGAGTATTGACACAAAGTAGCTGGTTACTCTGCACTGAGTAACCTCCCCGTACGGACAGGCCTCCAGCTGAAGGTTCAGCTGATGCTATCTTTCGAATCAGATCCACCGTAATACTTCAAATGAAAGAACTCTGCTGCAGCAGGACACTTGGGAAAGATTAAGATGAATTAAGTAAAGGTGTGACATTAAATTGCATTAGTTAAAGCCCACCAAACCTCTGTGTGGATGCTCTCTCTTTTAGAGAGAAAATATCCCTGGCTTCCTTTATATTAATTCTGAAACACTTAATCCTAAAATGTTCATGCTGGGGTTTAAGGCCCTCTTACTTTCCCATCTGCAGTTAATTCAACTTAAATGTCTGAGGTAGACAGCCAGTCTCATCTAAGAGTAGATGGTTTGCTGCTCTGCTTATAACTTGTGTTTTAAGGTGGAGAAATTTGTTCTCTAAATTCTGCCTCATTGTGTCATTTGACAATTTATGTTAGGCAGAGTACTATTATAATTTTTGTTGCTTTTTCTGCCTATTAGGCATCTCAGCATGGGACATTAAACATCCTCTTTTCTTTTAATCTGGAGATTTATAATGCTAATTTTGTAGGAATGCTGTGTGGGACCAAGTCAAACATATTAGAGATATCTGAACGTCTTCTGTCTACACAAAACCATCTTGACTAACACTGACCTGCTATCTTTCTTTTTTTTTTTTTTTTTTTTTTTTTTCAGGCAGGTATATCTCTCATCAAACCATTACTTTTCATTTTCCCTGGGATTTTTGCAGTGTCTTCAGCTCAAATTTTAAAGCACTTCAAGCTGTTGTATTGCAGAATAAATGAATCGGTCAAGTCAGGCGTGTTTGTGGCACTAGACACTAATCTGATATAAAGACTTCTTCAGTGCTCAGGTGGAAGCTGAACAGTCTTCACCTCTAAATAGACTTGGGAGCAAAAAAGATTTTGGAAGAGAGCCAGGTGACTCTCATGCACCTTCTCCTTCTAACTGTACAACTGTGTGACTGATAGGATTACGATTGATTCCTGATCTGCCAGCACTACAAGGCAATGCAGACTCAACTGAGTCGGCCTTACGTGGGATCATGAATTGAAAGCCTGCTATAAAAAAAAAAATAATTAAAACAGAAATTCAATCAGGGATGCTGAAATGAAGAGGAGTAATTTACAGACAATGTGAGTGGATGCTCAGACAATGGAGTAATTTAATTTTCTGCACTGAAATTTGTGCTAGTTAAAGTGTTGGTGAAATATTTGAATTGAAAAAATGGATGGAAGGAGATTTTTCTAGCTTTCAATAGCAATTGTTCCCTGATTGCATCCACTGTTGAAATGTCTAGGCATTTCTGAAGCATCATTCATTGTAACACTGGCACAAACTAGTATTAACCAGGGCTACAGCGACCTTAGTGGTCCAAGGAAGGAGGAGGAGAGAAATTGAAGGCATTTAGTTTTCTTTCCGATTCAGCATCTGACAGCTCCATTTAATTCAATGGGATATTTGCAGTTTTGAAGCTACACGTTTTTGGCTCGGTTGCTGAACAGGGAATGAGGCATGAATCTACAGTAAAGACTAACCAGTGTTTATCTCCACTTATGAGATGACAAGCCATTTACAATAAAACAGTTACATTTATTTCTTGCTCTCTATCTTGGGTTTAGTTCCAATGACGATTACTGTTTTTAATGCAGTCATGATTTGGTACTCACTTTTGTCAAAGGGTTTCCAGGCAAAATTGCAGGTGATGCCCAGCGCGTAGACTGGTGAGACACGCAGACACTAAAGCTTAAACTAACTTTCGCATGAAAAGAAAACTCAAGTGAAAACACATCTGTTATCTCTGAAAGTCAAATTAAATCTCATCCTGCATCAGAGTTATTAAATTCAATTGTTTGACGATTCCACAAGCACAGAAAATGCTGCTTTAGCATTGTTTGGGAGGATGAATTGTGTATTTCCACACCTTAACACCTCATCCTTTCTCTTGGATTTACCTTGATTTTGAACTTTCTGTTTGCAAATACCTTTTTTTGAGAACATAAAGATTTTTCAGGCAGTGTTCTCCCTACGTATATTACTGACTCTTCACTGATAATATTAAGTCTGTTTCTTTCGAGATACAGCACGGTTCTAAAATACTCAGTACAAATATTGATTGTTGACATGCAGATTGCTTTTCTATTTCCTTTGGCCTGATCCTGTAACCATGTACAGACAAAAATAGCTCAAGAGCTTTTAGAAAAGCCAGTTGTGTGTGTGTTTGAAGGAATGAGACTATTAACTGTGAACTGTGACATCCACACAGGGAGTGGAGAAGATGTTGTTGTACCCCTGTTTTACGTGGGGAAGGAGCAGCAAGGAAAGCATCCCAGGTAAAGTCAGTAGGACAAGCCTCATCCCTAGACTATGTACGTTGCTCCAAAGGCACAGATAAATCGCTATGTGGACACGGGGAATTGGAGGCGGGGGGAGCTACACTTGATGTTTGTTGATTTACCTGTCTGTGGGCTGAATGGTTGAGCAGTAGGCCCACGTTAACAATATTTTTAAAGAAACAAAATACGTAATTTTAAAAACTGGAAAGGGATTTAAAAAGAGTTACAAGGATAAAACAAGACCTGGAAAAGAGAGTTAAAAATTCCAATACAAGGTCCTTAAACCTCATAGCTAAAACTACTTTTAGGAAGCTCAGTCTAGATGAATTCAGACAAATATGAAGGCTTAACCTTAAGAGTTAGGCTAAATGGCCACCTTGAAAACCTACCTAAGTGGTGTACCTCTGTCTTGAATTCCCAGACTGGATCTTTCCAGATCTGCTGCTGCTTCATTAGAAGTTACTGGCTTGATGCAGAAATTGCCGAATGAAGTCCTCCAGTCTGTCATGCAGGAGGTCAAACCAGACTGTTCTGCTTGTTCTACACAGTTACTTCTGAAGCCACTTCCTGTTTAAGACCTTTTAAAACACCCATATATTCTTCAACGATTCCCAAAAGCCACTCTTCTTATTATATAGCCTATTTGTGCTTCCTATTTTTCTTGGTTTCTAGATTTGTACAGAAAAAGGAAGTAAAAAAAAAAAAGAGGAAAAAAAAAGTGCCTTTTACTTTCCACTATTTAGCCCTCCTAAAAAAAGGAAACTGAAACGTACTGTGCTCCACGCTGCACACACATTGCCTTTTATAGGGTTTCTCACAGGTGGGCAACTTCTGGAATTCAGGAGGGAGAGGGAAGACTATATTAAAGACTATTAAATTTTTCCCTAGGGAAAAGCAGAGTTTGTCCGCTATTTACAGAGCGGCACAAGAGAAAAAAAAAATAAGTCAAAATGTAGGCGCTCCTTTAAGCTTCTGAACCTACTGACTTTATATATAGCTTTTATATTTTGCTATGTCACAACGCTAATATTAATAAATAAACACCGCAGTATTAAATGTGTGTCAAAGCCCTAATACAAACAGCGCCGCAGCGCTGTGACTTGGTGAGGAATTACCATCACCTGAAAACACGGGTGGCAAAGAGGTAAAGGGCCAAGGTCTGACGTGTCCCTTTGCTACTCCTGCCTCGCTGCAGGGGACTTCCAGATGAACAAAGCACTGCGAGATCCTCAATGAACTCGACAGTTTGTAGGTGCTCAGTTCCTCTTAAAACAACAACAAACTCCATCCTCACCCAAACTGACATTTGAAAACTGGAGCATGTCTTGATTAAGGTCATAGAAGAACGGTAGGAGAGTAATGAACAGAACCCAAACACGCTGAGTCTTACTTCTTTGCTTTAAGTACAAGGTAGTCATTCTTCTTCATATTACGCTGTTAATTGCCAAACAAATTTGTTTGAAAAGCAGGTTCCAATTGATGTGTCCTTGGAGAACGACTTGTGCTCACCCTGCAGAAAGCTTTAATTCCTCAGTGTACTTTAAAATAAGGTTTTAGTGCTGAGCTTCCTGACTCAGACTTAATGAAATTCCAAAGTTTTTTTTTTCTTTTTGACAGGTAAAAATTAATAGAATCGCCAAATTAATTGTCTTTGAAGGCAAAAAGAAAAATCAAAGCTGCATAAATGTACATCTTCCCTCAGTTTCTAAAACACTATTTTTGGAAAATAAAAGTTTCCCTTTTTATTCAGCAAGCACATTAATGACACTTCTTGTATTTATGTAAAACTGTAGACTGCATGAAATGTAGCCACGTTTTATTAACTCCTTCCTCTGTTCATACAGATCGAGTACTCAGTGCAATTATTTTTAAATATATGCATTGCATAAAGTCAGGGTAGACCTTGAAATCAGGGCTTAAAGTCATGAATATTTTCTTCTTAATGCAATTTATTACACTGCAACTGGATGGCACAATCTACAACCTGCAAAAGGATGCAGAACCTTATTAACGCATTTCATGAAAGGAACCAGAAACTCTACACAAAGCTGACTCACCAGGCAGACACATCTTACTTCTAATAGAACCTGAAGGAAGGGCATAAGCCTTCTCGCGGAGACAGGGTGATCCTGTAGGACAACCTGGGAATAACGAAGCTTGTAGCAAAAAGCTTTGGGCTGCCGCTGATTGAATGACTCACAAAGCTAAGCCCGACGAAGCTGGTAAATTTTACCCAATAAAGCTTATGCAGACTTTGGCTTCAATCCAGCAGAGCACTTAAGCACATGCTTAATTATAAGCAAGTGACATAAAGCAACTTAGTTAAGGACGTGTTTAAGTGTGTTGCTGGGCTGAAGACTTTATGTAGAGAAACGTCAGATGAAGTTGGGAGATGCAAGAGAGACCAAGACACAGCCAAAGTCGTAAAGATGCAGACAGTTTGAGTGGAGAGCTCTCCCAAGGAACGTGTGGGCTTTCAGAAAATTTGGCTTCTAGCAATTCTCCAAATTGTTTACTGTGTGGGGTCACGGAGGACATCATGATCATGGAGCACCACCACAGTGCAGGGAACTCATCTTGGGACCTCGCGATGGATCTGGAGACCCCGAGAGGCCCACAGCCACCACCTCCGTACGCACACCTGAGGGCTGAGGCCTCCCGCACCCCTCTGCCCCAGAAGGCCCTGGCCTCACCCGACACGGGAGAGGGGAATCGGGCTCCGGGTTTACTCCAGCCTCCGCCGTGCCGGCCCGGGCTGGAAACGAACGGCGGGAACGACACCGGCGGCGGGGAGCGGGCAGGCATTCGTCCCTCCGGCAGCGCCCGAGGCCTGGCCACCCCGCAGGGCCCTGCTCGCCCCACCTTCCCCTCAGGGCCGGCACGGGCCCGCCCGGCGGGGCTTCCCACCGCCGCCTCAGCCTCCTGACCCGCGCATAACCCGGGCGGCCGGCACCGCCCTGGCCCCGGCGGGAGGCTCGGCTCGGCTCGGCTCGGTTCGGCTCGGCTCGGCCCGCGCCCAGCTCCCCTCTGCCCTCTCCTCCTCCTCCTCCTCTTCGCTTCGCCGCGCCGCCGTCCCGCCGCGCCCGGGCGCCCGCCGGTCCTCCGGGCGCGTTTCCCATGCTGCACCGCGGCGCGGCGGCGCTCTGGCCGGGCTGTCGCTGTCACCGCCAGGAGGAGGCTGAGGGAAGGCGCCGCTCGCCCCGCCGGAGCAGGAAGAAGCCGCCGCCGCCGCCAACTTCCCCTCGGCCTCCCCTCCCCCGCCGCCGCCGCCGCCGCCTCCCCTCCCCCGCGCCCCGCCGCCGCCCCGCCATGCCCGGGGCCGCGGCACGGGCACTCTGAGCCGCCGCCGCCGCCGCCCCGGCCCGGCCCGCCTTCTCTTCGCAGCTCTGCGGCCGGTAAGTGCCGGCGGGCGGGAGCGGGAGCTGGCCGAGTCCGGCCGGGCCCGCCCGCCCGCCGCCGCGGCGGGAGGTGCGCGGAGGGAGGGAGGAGGAGAGGGAAGGGAGGAAGGGGAGCCCGCGGCCCGGCGCGACGCGTCCCGCCCGCATGGGCCGCGCTTGGCCCCGGCGAGCGGGGGATGAGGAGAGGGGCGGCGGGCGGCCTCCTGCCCCGCTCCCCGCCGCGCCGGGGGCCGCCGGCAGCCGCCTTCCGCTGCTCCTCGGCCGGTGGCGGGGCGTCCCCGGCTGAGCCTGCCCCTCGCACGGCGGGCCGGGAGCCGCGGGGCCAAGCAGGCCGCGCCGGGGATGGGGCCCGCGCTGCCGGCGGGGCCGTCTGACAGACGGACAGACAAAGAGCCGGGGGAGCCGCCGACGGACGGGGGACAGGCGGGCGGGCAGCCGGTGCCCCCCGGCCCCGTCCTCCCGGGCGGCCGTATCCTCCCGCTGCCCGTGTCTCCATTGTTCCTGGTGTAAGATAGGTGAAGCGTGCCGGGTTGTGAACGTTTGTTTCATTTAATTTTATCTTTCGAATAACCTTCTCCGAGTCTTCTCTCAGCTGCTCGGAGGAAGCTTTTGCGAGAGACCTCTCTGCAGCGTCGGAAGCTGCTAACAAGTGCCAGGCTGGAAGTGGTTGGGAGGACAGGGGGAACAGTAGGAGTGGAGGAGTAATTAGTTGGGCTTTAAACACTTTCAGTCTTCATCGTCTTTCCTCCCCCAATTCCTGCCAAACCTCAGCTGGGATGACTGCAGTGATGTCTGTATTAAGCTGGCTCATAAAAAGGGAAGGCATTCATGTTGCAAGCGTAAATCATCTCTCTGATCACTTTGTTTCTGTAAACTGTTCAGAGCAGCTGTGAGGGCTTTTGCACAGTGATAAGAAAAGTAGATATCTAGAGTCCTGTGATCACAGCTTTAGTCTTGCTTTGAAAGTCTACCTGCAGCACGACCTATCTTTCTGCATGCATGTGACATTCTGGTCTGAGAAGTTTTAGATCGGAGAGATGTCTTACTTCTGATGAGCAGCATCTTTGCCGTTGGTACAAGACATGTGACAGAGGACTATGTTTTTTTTCTCTTGAATAGGATCTCAGTTACTTTGTTTATTTGCTGTACTTACTCATAGGTTTCAATACTACTGTACAAGCTTGCTAGGGATATGTACCTGGGCCTGTTAAGCTTAAACGTTTTGGAGTGCCCGTATCGGATTTCATCCTTGTAAGTGGTAGAACTTTTGCAGTCGTTCTCCCTGAGTTTGGTGATGCGTGCATCGTGAAGGAAAGAGGTGGAGAAATAGTGCCAAACTGTATAGATTTTTGAAGATGTTCTTATGCTGGACCTAAAATCAGGCTAGATAAACTGATGGGCCGATCTAGACTTATCTGTCCTGCTATGTTAAAAGTCTACCTACTTTTGGGCAATGTTAGTTTTTCAGTGTTCCAGTGTTTGGGATTCGTGCACGCGTCCAGTGACAGCTGTCATCTGCAAAAGCTTTGGCTGTGCTGGGAAGCTCCGGAGCTCATGAGGCCTGCTTTCCTGTGGGTCTCATGGGATCTACAGACTCCGGGTACAGGGTACAGTCAGATTCACAGCAGAGGCAGGCAAACCCCGTTCTTGTTGTGGTGCTTAAGGAAAACTCTACAAAATTAATTTTTCAGTTGCACAGTTTCCCCAAAACACTTGTCATGGCCGTTCTTGATGAGTATTCAGCTGAATGCATGGATGTATTCAGTTTTCAAAAGTGTATTTTTCATAATTGTTTCTGGATGTCTGCGTGGTCCTTTTCCCCACGTGTCCGTGTATTTAATCAGTGAACTCATATAACTGCAGAAAGTTAAAAAAGGTGAGGCTGACTTCTTGTATTTAGCTGCCACGTGCACATACACTTTTTCTCCCTTCGCTCCCCAGGCTCAGGTGTGAGAGAGCGGATGTATGTGTAATCTATGTTTCTGTTGTTGTCCTCCTTGTCCATATGTGTTTAATTTCTACCGTATTGCAAACATATTCTATTTATGGGAAATCCCTAATATAATGGATTATGAAATCAAATCATAAGTAGGTAAGTAGCTACCTGAAGAACCACAATGGTTAAAAAAAATTGGAAGAAAAATTACTCAGAATCTGAAAGGCTATATTGTAGGCTAAATTGTTCACCTGAAGGAACACATACTTCTGTAATATTATTATGTAGCTCATCAAAGATGATTTTCCCTCTCAGTTTAGTGTATACAAGTTTATTGGTATTAGGATTTAAAGCTCTGTGAAGCGTGTATGTATTCTAAAGAGAGCTGGCGTTGTAAAACCACTGAAGTTGGAAGTTCTTACTTCCAGCTGAGAACTCCTGTGTACCAGTAATGTTAGAGTTGAACTATGATAATATTAAGAATATATTACTCTAGTGAAATATGCTGACAGTACATCTAAAAGAGTTTAGCTCACTTCTAGGTGAGTTCTTTGTACCACAGATTTGATCATGTAAATTTGCAAATAGTGAAGTTCAGGGTATCGGTTGTTTATGTATGGATTTAGGTAAAATGTTTTAACATTTACTAATGAGGAGGAAGGGTTTGTTGTATTATGTTATTTTGGGGAAAAGCAGAGTGGGATTGTTTTCTGTGTCTGCTGTTGGGAATTTGTTATGTTTGTTGTGACTAGGATCTTTGTAGGGTCTTCTTCTGGTGAGGACCTCTGTGTGGGCTGTTGTCCCATTGTAAATATTACAAATGGAGAGCTGTGTGCATGGAGCAGTTTGATAGAGTGGGTCTGAGTCTATGAAAACCACTTAAATTATTTAGCATAATTTGAGGTTAAGTTTGTTTAATTATGGCTCTGATATGAAATATATTTTTTCTGTGTGAAGTAACACAAGTTACATGAGAAATAGTAACGTTGGGATAACGTCTTTGACAGATGAACATACTGCTGTTGTTCTGGAGACCGAAAATGCAAAACTGAGGTGTCTGACTTTCTTGTCCAAACTTAACAGTGTCCTTTATATTGAATGAATGGGACAAGGAATGAAAAATAAAAGCAACTGGAAATATTTTTTACTTGGAAGACTCTTAAGTGGATCTAACAGAGAAATAGATGTGTTTTATTTAAAATAAGTACTTTTGGTGCCTTTGCTTGGCATTTTAGTGATAGCTGCCTTTCAAACCAGCATAATTTATGGTGAAATAGATTCAGGCCTTCAGCTTGGAGTGTGATCTGCGTAACTGAATGTTTAAAGACAAATGAAGTCCCACAAAGTCTCCATGGATGTAAGTAGACATGGATGTCTGCTTCTGTCAGGTTGCAGGGTTTATGTGAAGGATCAGTACTGTGATTAAATTACACTTTCATTTATTTGGTTTTCTGACATAAATACTTTTGGGAAAATAGTATTTCCTGGAGTACTGAGATTCATGAAGGTTGGTTTTTTTTTTATTTTTTTTTTTTCTACTTCTGTGTATTGGACTCTATGTAGAAACCCTTGAACTACTATTGAGTTTATAAATTTAACTTACTGCTTTTTAGGAGCTGAGACACAGCTGTTGACAGGACATTTCAGCAAAACACAACCATTGGCTATAATATATAGCTATATGCCAAGCACAAATGTCTGTCTAACAAAAGAAAATCCATTCAGATTTTAATGAGATTTGTTTTCATTTACACAAATGCTGTTAGTTACTTTATTTCAGTACTTTCCAGTGAAGTTAAAAACACAACTCCATCTGTTTAGCTCGTTAGTACTCAATATACATTTTAAATATACAATCTTTTCATCATCTACATAGAACAGATTATTTTATACATCAGCAATAATGCCAGAAACTGCACAAGTGACATAGGTTTAACCTATTTAAATTACAAATTATCTTATGAATTAAAATGCAGTAACATATGTGAGTATTTAAATATTATAAGTGGTTAAATTGTCTTCCCTTGACTGCATGTAGAGATATTTTTCATGTATCGTTCAGATATTCAGCATGTTGGATAAAATATCTGGAAAAATCCATAATATGTTATCACATAACTTGATTATAAGTGTGTCCTAAGGGGAAATACAGTGTCTTTTAGAAAGACTGTGGAAAGCACAGCATGCAGAAGAGTTAGAATCTCCTGATAACTTCTTCCATACTGTCAGAATTTTGTTTGGGGAGATAATGTAGAGACGGACACTGCTTTTGCTCAGAAATAATTTTTTTTTTTTGTGTACTCTTATGATATTATCAGTGTGTTAATGTATTCAGGGCTATGATATCAAGAGGTAACAGTGTGACTACTGTAATATAGTTAATATATTACTAATATATGTTACTTTGTAATTTCGTTGCACTTTGGAAAACAGCAAGACATAGCTCTTTAATGGGGTATGTGTATTGCCCTGATCCTGCAATCGATACACTCTGCTGGCACATTAGTGTTACAGTATCTGCATCTTGTCACAGTTTGTGCAGAAAACTTTAAGGCAATAGTGTCTAATTCTTCCCTTATGACTAGGATGACATTTTTTATAATCGCAGAATTAGACAGTCTGATGATAAAATGAAATCTGTGTGGGAAGAAGTTCCAACCTGCAAACAGCAGTAGGATATAATTTATGAACCGCCTATCAAATATAAACTGTCTAGATATCTTGGACTGGGAGGGGAGAAAGAAAAAAACAAAACAGACGAAAAAACCTCCAAAAAACCAAACCAGAAATTGAGGTGCCTGTAAAATGTCTGTAAAACAAAATAATTTATTGATATAACACATTATGTTACTAATGTGTAAAGCTGTTGAGATATCTGTGTAAGTGAACTCGGATAAGAGGCTGGTAAGCCTTCTGCTCTAAAATTGTTTCAAATGACAGCTACATTTATAAGGTAAAAAGATGTCCATTCATAAATTTTTCTACTAGTATCTTAATGTTTTTGTAATAATTTCCCATAAAGTCCATATTAACCTTTACTACTTATGTACCCCAAAATGGATATAAAAGACATCATTAAAAGGGGTTACGATGCCAGTAACGTCATGACCGGGTCATGTTACCTTAGTGCAAGAGGTGAAGTGAGAAATATTGATACTGAACATATTTGACGTAGTCATATGTTCTCTAGCAGTGCTTAAGAAAGGGGAAACAAACATCTTTTTACACTCTCTGAAATTTAACCTCTACATGATTGTGCTGAAAATTTGTCAGATTTTTTTTTTTTTCTGTTGTTGGGCTTAGATTTGAAATACGAAAGTGGTGATATGCTCCTAAAGAGTACGTATGTGTGTATATGTAAAACACTTGTAGCAGGTAGTTATGATGATGTCTGGCTTAAAGCTCTAGTCATTGAGAATGGGAAATGTTCAGCATGAAGTGAAGTTTGGTTTGCCATACAGTAAGCAGCATGTTATGTGTGTTAGCTGTCTGGGATGTAGCTGTTTTGTGGTTTACTGGGAAGGAGCCAAGCAAGTAAGCAACTTCTAAACTCACCGGCTTTCTGCAGGCTTCCTTTGGTAGTGAGAACTATTTAGTCTTACTTTCAACAAGTGAATCTGTAGTATTGCATTGCAGACATTCTTCAGCTTTGTAAAGGGAGAGGAGAGGGAGCAAAATGAGTATTAAAGCCAAGAAATGAGTAAATTTCACGGGATCCATGGATGATTTTTTAGTCTGTAAGCATTGTAACAGTCAGTATTTCCAGATGCAGTGGATGATTTCAGAGTTTTTCAAATAATAGTACTCTAAAGTAAATTATCATCTCTGTTGCTGACCTCCTGAAGTATGATTCTTCCCTGTTTTTAACCACATACGCAGTGGTTCCTAACATAGGTCACTGTTACGTGTCAGTCTGTCAGATGAAATATTTGTGAGATGGATGACAATTGTCAAGCCTTCAAGTTGGATCATTTCTAGCACTGAGCATTTTTAGATACAACATAACTGTATAAATAAATTTCAGAAATCTTCTCATTTTGTGTCCTTAAAGTTTCTTTTAACAAAGGAGGTCTTCATGAAAGATTGGGAAACTCGACCAACTCCCTTTTTGCTAAATTAATCTCACACTTCTTACCTTAAAGAAATTTTTTGTAGTGACTACAGTAGGTCAAGTGTAGAGGAAGATGGTCAGTCCTCGGGGTACCAAGTTGTGATGCAATTATTTTTAGACCACAATCACTTGCAGATTTTCTAGAAGTATCTATGGAATATTGGTTTTCAACTTATGTTTTGACCTTACAGCAATTTTTTTTTTTTTTGCTAAAATCTAGTGTGAAGTTGCCCTGTGTGAATATTACTTTAACAATATCAAACAAAAATGAATCATTCATATGGGAGAAAGACTGCCATCATCCCTCAAGGAGGAAAGCTTTATTAGGCTGCTGTTCTCAGGAGCTTCCTCTGTCACTGGTGAACCTGACAGGTATACTCTGTGATTAATTTTCGTCTAAGTCAGCAAAAAGATGTGAAAGTTATGTGATTGTCTTCTGGGAATGGGGAAAGCTTGTGTTCTTAGGAGGGGTAAAGAAGTAAGGGAAAGGTACTTGGCTTTAATGCTGCCTTTTCTTTATAGAGATTATGAAGTTTTCTTTTTAAATGGCTTGGAGAAAATAATTGTTATGTATTTAAAATGTATTTTTTATGATCACAAATTACTTATACTGAACATGAAGTTAAGGGATCGAGAGGGGGAATAAACTGGAGTTTATAGGAAAGGAGCATGCAGAGGATGATCATCCGGTTGTCATAGTATATTGCTTGAATATGTAGAATAGGTGGCAATTTGTAGACAAAACCAGTGGACTTGTCTTCATCTGACAGTTAAAAGTAAATCATGCAAAGCAAGTGTGTTCAGGCTTTTCTGGTGCCTGTTAGGAGCCTATACTCCGTGTTGTATACACCATATTGGATCAAATATAAGGCAGCTTTAAGTGTGAGTTTACTGTCACTTTTCAAGGAACAGCAGTGTAAAAGGACAAACTCACAGAAAACCTGATCTCTTAATTCTTTGCATGACCTTACAGTTTGCTGTCTAGTGAGCCTTTGTGTCATTCCCGGCTTAGATTCCTTTTAGGTTACAGGACAGGCGTGGGGCTTTCCACACTTGTGGTGGCGATGAGAGTACGGCTGCATATCCAGAAAGCATGGGATCTGTTGTAGTTATGTGTTACATGCCTAAAATTTGCTATAAAATTGGACAACTCTTCATTTCCCATCTTTGGTCAGGCACAAGTTCAGTCAAGCGCTCTCAGCTCAGGTGCTTGCATCTTGGGCTCCTGAAGTTGTTGCCCTGTTATGTGTGGGACTCACCTGCGCGTTGAGGGAACCTGGGTGAGTGCGGCTGCATCAGCGGGTTGAGGGATTGAGACTCTTGTTGGATGAGAAAATAGTATCTGGAAAACAGTCCATAAACACAGGACGTGGCTGGGTTTTTCTTTTACCAGAATCCTGTAAGAATATTTTCTTACTTTACAGATTAGTTTCCTGCTCACTTAGTAGTATGGATTGTATTGAATGTATTTCACTAAGACTTGGCTTCAACATGAAGTTATTTGGCTATGGGTTCTCAGAAATTTTAGACCTGCTTGGGATGGTAGCTCTTAATTGTTGGCCTGTGAATTAATGGCATCAAGAACCTTCAAGATTTTTGTTCCTAGTAATTATAGGAGTTATTATAAACATTAATCTTATCTTTTGATCAATCTGCATTTCTGCTTTAGTGTATTCTAGCACTTAATTAGCAAGAATTAGCTGCAGGGTACGAAAGTCATTGAGGTAGAATCCAGTTTCCACAATCTTTTTATTCGAGAGAGCACAATCCTGAGAAATCTGGGGTTTATTTTTTGGATTATTTTCAGTCTTAGTTAGTAGGCCAGAATATCGCTGTTGTTGCTCTTATAAAATGGCTTCTAGACGTCTCATGTTTTGGCTTGTCTTGATCTGAAAATGGGCTTAAGCGCTTTAAAATTGTTTGAGAAATGTAAAACTGTAACGAGGAGTAATCACCTTGGGGTATGTGGTAGAAGTCAGCGGGATTCCTTGTTCATACCGTTCTCAGAGTATCAAGGTGAAGAGTTACCTGGAAGTTCTTGTTGGGGTGTGGATGGTCTTTTGAAGAGGATATGCCACAGAAGCACACTGGACTTAGTAGTTACTTGATTTGTTGTTGTTGTTGTGTTTTGTTTTGTTTTGTTTTGTTTTTTTCCCTTTGGAGTGAGGGTCAGCCAGATTAAGAGAGACTGATTTACAATTCTGGAATTTTATGTAAGCAGAATAGGAATAGTTCTTAGTTGATTTAATCTGACCACAAGTGTTGGTTATCAGTAGGGAGGTGGTGGATTTGTTGCAACAATGTGGAAAAAAAAATCCTAACTGTACAGAAACGTACTCTCAAAAAACTTCTTTGTTGTCTTGGCAAATTTACATGGTCTGTAACATGCTTGTGTTCCAAGGAGGGGTTTTGAGAAAGTGACCTATTCATGAATTAAGAGTTTATTTCTACTCCTTCTCCCTCTGGCTGATTTCATACTGTCTTTAAATACTAACATGTGTCTGTTTATGTGCTGACTCTTCTGCTTACTATTGATGAAGATGCTTGATACTGTCCTAGTGTGGTTGTAACAGAGCGCTGATTAGGACACAACAATCCCTGATTCCACTGATGAAAATTGCTCCTTGGTGCCCAGTTCATAAGTGGTTGAATACTTTGAAGAACAGTGATAGATTTTTTTAATTTTTTTTTTCTCACTGTTAGTCAGTGGACTCCCTAATGGAGCATCGTGAGATCCTCTGCTCCTTGCTTTTTGTTGTGCGCTAAAGGAAAGAAAGGGCTACCGCCAGACCATACTGTCTGAGATGCTGCTTCTAATGATACCTAAATCAGTCACTTCACTGTTTTTATATTATTATACAGCTGCCATCTCTGCAGGGCCCAAACACCTTACATAAATGTCTTGTGCATTATGATTAGTAAGTGTCACCTGTGGTTCTTTTTCTTTCCTCTATTATATGGGCTTATTTTTTCTATCGACTGTCTTATGTGTGTGTGGCCTTGAGTTTATGTTAGCAAAGTGAAGTAGACATTTATGTGATTGAAGTAGTTTATTTTCTATGTTTCATGTTTAGTTTCAGAATTTTACTTGCTAGGTGTACTAGCCTTGTGGCATAGGTCCCTGAAAGGCGTTTATTTTTACTGTAGGTAGGGTAGACGTATGGCATTTGAGGAGTGGAGAGCAGCAGTCAACTGAGATCTATGTCTTTGAGCTTTAGGAAAGACTCTTTCAGATCTTCTGGCCCAGACTACTGGTGGCTTTGAAAGATGGCCACTGAAGGTTAACACTGTGGTGTTTGAAAAACAGTATAGAAAGCATAGGATTTGCTTGGTCTGCCTGCAGTCAATCTTTCACTAAGATTTACTAGATAATGAGGTATTAATTCTATCATGTTTTGGACTGCCTGGATTTTTTTGAGGTTACTGTTCATGTGTAGGTGAAGGGTATGTTTGAAATACAGCTGAAATGCAATAAATATACATAAAAAATAAAGTTAGACTAGGATATGACACTGCCTCCTCGGCAGATTTAAATGGGAAAATGTTCCTTGCTGGTACCACCGTGTGAAAAGTCAATCTACAGAGAACCAAGGATGTTTCTCAGAACTTGTTTCTAGATGTAACACAGAATGTAATCTTAGCCTGAATAAGTTTACCATAATGACATTAGGGAAAAAAATGTGTACTCAGTGCATGCCAATGTCCTAAAATTGAAATTGCAACTCAGGGAATGGCTCCTGTATTCCAAAACACTTGCATTTCCCTCACAGCCTGAGAGCCTATGTTAAAATTGTGCTTTCAAATACAAGTAAGATCTAGAAGTACTGCCTGTGCTCTGTAAGATCTGTTTTATATCCATTTATCCATGTCCTTCTCACCTATGGTTTAGATTACTGTTGGTATTTTCCTGAAAGTTTTCCTTATGCTGTTGGGTATAAAAATGAGGGTTGTCTTCCAGAATCTGAGATCACTTTCGCTTCTAACTTCAAATCTTTTGGATCAAAACCTTCTTGAATACAGTTCTGTTAGCTTATTGTCCAATGTTATTTAGTCCACGTGGACATGTTAAACAATTGGCTTGAATGTTTCTATAATAACTGTTTTTCTTTAATGCATGTACATGGCCTTTTAGAAAACAGTGAAGCTGAAGTAAAGATATTACTGGCAAGAAAAGCATGCTTTTAAAAGAACAGTTTTAGGTGTAAGTCAAGCACACAAACACTAAAATTGCAGCATGCCACCTTAATTTTGCCATTCTAAGTGTATGTACATCACTGTATTACTAATATATTGTACCTTAATATTATATCGTAGTCTTTTGTGATACACGAACACACTATTTCCCCCCCTAGAAGCCTCTACCTTTTTGAACATACAGGATACATGCTGCTCATTGAATTAGCAGCTGCTCTGTAATTTGCTTTCTTCTCATTGCACAACGTGTTTCTCTTACCATGCTCTGTTTAATCCTGCTCTGACGGCAGAATGAATATTTCTTTGTGAAAATTCTGTAACAGTTATCAGTAGGTTTGTGAAGCCCTCGTAGATAGTTCCTATTGCTCTCTTCATACCTAAATCCTAGGAGGGTCATTGCCCCTGATTTGGAGACAAGGAAGTGGAAATATGGGATGGGGAACGATTTGCCAAGATAACAGATTGGCCCAACAGCAGTGGCAGAGCTGAGAGAAGAAGCCAAATCTCTTACGGTTTTGTTACAACATCATGGTGGTAACCAGTGTTTATCTCTTCAATCTTACTATTGTGCTTACTTTTTCTGATAACAGTTCTACATCTGTGTGGCCAAATTCCTCTAGTGATTCTCCACCAAAGTGGCTCATACTGGTTGTGCCTTCTGATCAGCAATTAGGTCCCAGGAGAGGGCAGACTCCTCTCATCTGCTTTCTCCAAGTAGCTACCTAAGTAACTAGGGGTTTATCTTTTTCCATCTTATCTGTGCCACCTTCTCCCCTCAGGAGCTGTGCTGGCTGCAGGAACAAGAGCACTGTAAACTGATTAATTCACCCTTGTGACCTATATTGGACATTGCTTATTCTTACAAGTGTTTTACTATGCCTTAGGGAAAAGAAATGGATATTTCTTATTTTATGGCTGGAGAGTTGATGCGTAGGTGTAAGATGCAAGTTTCTGTTTGGTGTGGATGCTCTTTGAGCTCTTTAAGAGCTTTTTTTTTAAAAAAAAATATAGATACAGCATTGCATCCATCTTTGTATTTTCAGAGTACTGCTGCCATTGATTTAATTTCAGCCTTGAGTACTCCACATTTAGGGTAAATCTGACCCAAATGTGTCAGGATAAGCAGCCAGAAAATAAGGAAAGTATGGCTATTGGGCACCTATTTTTTTTTTTTTTTAAAGTTTGGTAGAAATAGCTTGTATAGGATAGGATCTTAATTTGCACGATAGCATTCAGCTGCTGAAATGGTCGTGACCTTCTTTGCCACTTTCTTTCTGTCCATATCTTCTTTATACATATTTCAGCACTTGCAATAAATGGAGCAAGGTGCTAGGAACTATCTCAATAGTTTCACCTATTTATAAGCGGCAGATCCATCCAGTGTGCTGAAGGAAATGATGCTTTGTAGAAAAAGATATATATATCATATATGTAATCTTTTAATTAAAAAAAAATGATCACAGTGCCAATAGGCTAGAGAGGCAAATTGTGATGAACCAAGGGACCTTAATCATGGTAGTCCTTCTGTACAGACTTCCGTATGTTTGCATGCAACTTCTTGTATTCTCCCAAGGCTTTTTGTTTATAATGCTTTAAGGATTTTTGAAAAGCAATCTGGAAAGAAACACCAGAAATTCTGTTATACATGCATTTATACAGACTTTTGCCATTTGGGCCAGTAGGGTAACTGATAGCAACAGCAGGTTGTCATCTTTTGTAAAACAACGCTAGCATAGTACTGGTGATGAGAAGAGATGCTTCACAGGTACTTGCAGATAACAGAGCAGTGGTGAGACCCAAGGAATTTAAAGGCTTGTAAAAAAAAAAAATCTCACAGTTTTTAAAAGGCAACATATTTTTATTTTCTGGTTTTTTTTCAAGGTGAAATTAT
Source organism: Chlamydotis macqueenii (assembly GCF_036417535.1). Lineage (NCBI taxonomy): Eukaryota > Metazoa > Chordata > Aves > Otidiformes > Otididae > Chlamydotis > Chlamydotis macqueenii. Next base: position 10,741,855 of record NC_141561.1, read on the forward strand.
ATGAGATGGGCTGAGATGGTTAGGCTGTGAATGCTGAATAGGGAGGGGCCCACTCTTGCACCCTGCTTTGAGCTACTTCTGACAAACTGTCTTTTTCATAAACCCAGTCAGTGAGTTAACGTGGCAAAAAAATTAATAACTGAAAGAAAAAAATTTACCCAGGCGATGGAGTGTGTAAAGCAGTATGTCTTTGTATGAGCATCAGAGTAGCCACAAAAAATAGGCTGGGCCCTCACAGTTAGGAGGAGGGAACAGGACTGCTCCTTTCAATGACAATTAGCTGTTAGACTGGCTCAGCTTTGCCACATAACTGCAAAAAACGTTTGATACATTGTCTGAAATATTTTTACAAAGATTCATCTTGAGGCATGCCTGTGATACATGAAATTTCACAAAATTTTAACCAATTGGACTGAGGTTGGACTGAAGTTATAAACTACTAAAAGCACTTAGAAGATGCTGGCTAACCTTAGTTATGTGTAGTGCTTTCTTTCCTGCGTATAAATTTCATCTGAAGTCTCCAGAGTGAGCACTGAGTGAGTGTCTGAGTTTCATAGTGTGTAAGGGCAGAAATTCTGCATTGTTCTTTTGAGGTTAACTATACAGTGGTAGAAATTCCCATATAAATTCTCAACATTAACTATTTTCTAGTAGTTTATAATTTAATTCCACAAAACCAGTGGGCTTTTTTTTCCAGAGAAAAAGTAACATTGTCTGTGATTTTTGGAATATTTGAAGCATGTTTGCTATGCTGGTGACATCCCTGCAGATTTTGACATGTAACTGTGGCTTTGTTAAAATATTATTGGAAGCTTTCTGATGTTTAATATTAGGTTATGATTATGCTGATGGTGATCTAATACTGATTTTAGGATAAGCAAGGTGGCAAAGATTTTCACTCGTGGATAATTTTATGCATGATAAGTAGATTTTCTGTGAGTAATCCTGTTGATTGAAATAGGACTATTCACAGCTGAGTGTGAGTGTAAATCTTTGTGGGATCAGGCCCTGTACTGGCATGCGTTCAGCAACATGGAGCATTTAGAAATGACTGTGCAACAAGTCTTAAGAGTGTTTTGTATCATATGTTACATTTTAAAATGTGTTAATTTAATGATCTGTGAACCTTTTCACAATGATTTATGTTTGATTAGTTTCTTGTGGCAAGTCAACACATTTTAATTCATACTTACAGACACTCATGTTAATTTCAAAATCTTTCTTTTAGCTGTGTCTCATTTTTCTGAGTAGGGAGAAGAGATAATTTTATTTCATGTTCTTTATTTAGAACTTTATTTAGGATTGCATTGATGGCAGTTTTATTCATGGTAATGCTTAAACATAAGTAGCTTTAAATATGCTATTAGGCCATGTTGCTATCTCTTTCTTCATCACCATTAGGAACTGCGGAAGAATTATTGTTGTTGTTGTTGATGGGGGTTGGACTAGATGACCTTTAAAGGTCCTTCCAACCCTAACTATTCTATGAATTATTTGTGACTTTTATAATTCCTTTTAGGAAGAAAGCTTTGAGAATGTAGATAGGCGTTTTTCCCCTGATCTAAATTTGGCATAGCTGTTAGGTACGTCTGCATGGCAGCTGTAACTTGTTCGTGTGTGTGTATGCATTTGCGGAGCAGTTTCACAATAAGTTTTAATCTGATCTAACTGCTGACAGTTGCAGTGGTCCTTTTCCCTCCTACCTGCTGCCTCACTTGTCCATCTCCTGTACACCCTGCCTGCATGGTCCTACTGATCCAAAGGAAAGCTGATGGCTTTTCTGTGTGTACGTTTTTGTCCAACTCCTTTCCTAGTTGCACAATGCTGTGCTCAACCCAGTGAAGGCAACAAGAAGGTCTAACTGGGGGACAGGTGCAGGGCACTACCCCTTTGGGCAGGCAGCCTATATGCCAGATTGTTTCGTGCAGCTATATCATTGAGAATTGGGTTGACTTTTTCTGAGTAGGAAAACACGCCACATGTCTCATTGGAATGGCCTTTTGGTTGTTGGTTTCCCTGTCTGAATTTCATAATGGATTTATTTTAATCTTCACTTTCTGATAGAAGAATGTGAACCTCTCTTGGTGCGGTAGCAGTCTAGTGGGGTCTCAGTTGTAGTTGCTTTTTTATAGGAGTTTGTCTACTTAGAAAGATTTTATTAGCAGTGCCAGTAAAACTGCTCTGATTATATGATGATTGGCTTTTTTTTGTTTAGCTTAAATGTTTCGAAAGTGAATTATACTAAATAAGGAACAAAAAAAAAATCAATTCTGTACTAGAATAAGAATGTTCACTTAGAGAGTTTTGTGGATTTATATACATTATATTCGTATAAGTTTACAGTTTAGCACAAATCATTGTAGTGTAACCATAGAGGTGAGCCCTAAGAAGCAAAATATGCTTAGGAGTGTCTGTAGATTGCCTTTTAAAGAAGTTTATTCTGTGTACATTTTGTGCTAGTAGTCTTTATATAGTTTGTTGTTTGGGCCCAGCGTGCACTTATTCTTCTAAAGGCTGTTGTGAAGCAAGGATGTGGTGGGAATGTGCCAGGTACGTAGTCTGTAGCTGCAGGTATTTCTTCATTAGGAAGTTTGCCTTGTCTTACTTTAAATGAAAACACACTTCCCCAAATGTGGAACTAAAATAACGTCATCGGGCTGCTTCCAGTGTAAGGTTACCCTGAAACCATTTAATACCTTGAATTGAGCTCAGTCTTGGCTTTTGTGAGGGGGATCTCGGAGGCAGATGTTTTGTCAGGATGGTATCGAGTTGCTACAGGCATGTTAGAATGGCTGTTGTGCATCCTGGCTCCTGTGTTTGGGTTGTTGAATCTTAGAAAACATAGTCAAAGGGAGTTTATAGCTATATGTAGAAGTAATGTTTCTATCTCAAATCTTAGTTAGAATCCTTCAGAAGGAGCTACGGTTTAACTGAGGAAAAATTAAATTTTAACAAACTATTTTCCTGTCTCCCCCAGCCTTCCTCCATTCTATTTTGCCTTGGAAAAACAGGGAGAAGTGAATGTAGGAAGGAACTGGAGTGGGGTATGGATATAGAAAGCAGCAAATCCTGCTTTTTAGTGCTTTAAAAAAAGTAGAAGTCTTAAAACAACAAAGACTTTTGCAGGAAATTGTTTACAAATAGAAAAGATCCATCTTGCTTTAAAAAACGTAGCAAAACCATTACATCAGTTCTGTTCTACAAATAGATATTTAAATGCAGATGATTTTCTTATTTTTCTGTTATTAATCCTTTAGCATATTTTCTTTTTTCATCTCATATACATAATCTTTTGAATCCTAACTACAGAAACTCAACCCAGTACTGTATGCATGAATTTTTTTTTTATTTTTAAAGTGAGCTCAGTATCTCTGGGTACTTGCTCATTAAATTAAGTAATGCTTTACTACTTGCTTGAGAAGAGAAGGGAGAAGACAGGATAACCCTTACCCACCATCAGTCGGAGTGGAAAAAAGGAGCTGGACCATGTGTTGTACTTCGGTGGCTGACAAGTTTTGCCACTTTCCTTCAGGGTCTCTGTTCAGCTTTACTTCATAGCAGCCACCATCCCAGCAGATTTTAAAAAATCCATTAATGTTTTCTTTTGATTGTATTTTAATTTTTGATTTTGAATTGGAAAGGTCTTCATGCTTTTCATTTAGTGTGTTTTTGTTTAAATGGCTGTTTCTTCAATTAGGAATATTGTCTTTACTGCTTAGCTCTCCAACTTACTGCACCAGTAATCTTTGGAAAAACTGATGTCAGAGTTACTGAAATGAATAGTTCTGAAGTATTGCCGTAGGGTTTGGCGTAGCAGCAGTTTTTGAAATGAAGCAGCATGGTTCACTGGCTGTGGATGTTCTGCAAGCAGCTGTGGAGCACTGTCTGAAAAGACAAGGTGCTGGGATGATCCCATGAGACCTTTTCTGTGCAGTCCCTCCCGTTCCTCTCTCTCCTCCCCTAAAATGTGTGCATACCCAGGAAACTCTGCCTGTATATCTCTCTTATGAAATGCTTTGCCCAGAGTAAAGGCTTGGAGAATCTCTACCAAGCAAAATGGATACTTGAAAGATTTTTGTTGACAGCTCTTTTTTTTTTTTTCTGTCAATCTATGCAGAAACTATATATTCAAAGAAAAATCATGATTATTTGGTGAAGCTTAATAGAAGTTCTGAAATTCCATGGAAGACATCTCTGCAATAAGGATAACAATGTCTTATGCCAAGAAATGTGCTTGTGTGTGATAGTATGTGGTTTGTATTATTGTAGTTTCCCTCAAGATAATCTCAAAATAAATTGATCTGTATTTCACAGATGCATCTCGCCCTTAAAATATTTATTTAATCTTTACAGGCTTGGTAAAGTGAGCTTGTTCGAATGCTTTTAACTTAGATTTTTCTTTATCACACTGTCATTCTTCCAAGAACACTTCTCCTCATCTTCAATTTAAATGATAGGATTCCTTTTATGTGAGCCAAAAGGTGTCAGTTGACCAATTATATGTGTTTTACTGAATTGATTGCAATTGGGATACTTCTTGTTTGGATTAATAGCTTATTTTTGTTTGTGGTTCTTCATTTTAAAACAGTACCGGCGTGTCATATAACTTACATTGCGTTTCATCACTTAGAATATGCAGCCTAACATGAGTTCTCGTTATTTTTCTAAGAAAAGCCAGATGTTTGAAAGTCTAATTTAATAAGGAGCACACTCATTCTACCAGCTTCTGATATGACTCAAGATCATGACTGGAAAACAACTTGAGTGCTTTCGGGTGCATGACTCTGCTAAGCTTACTAGTCAGGCTGAGAAAGAAAGTTTCCATATCCTTGGCAACTGAGAGAATTGACAAGACCAAGGAATACCAGTACTAGTAGCCTGTCTTCTGGGCAGCTGCCGTATCTCACCAGCTGTCTTAAGATTCTGCATGTTAGGAGTCTTCCCACCTTTGTTGGTGAGAGTAGCAGGGTCTTCTGCGCTGGTAAACACTCAGTCTCTCTATTTGCATTTGCCTGCCTACCTTCCTGCCAGGAAATAGCTTTAAATTCAGGATTTCTGCAATTCATACTTGATTTCAGAGTGATATGGCAGTATCCTCCATGTGGAACAACTTCTGTGCTGTTTTTGTCAGTGGCTTGAGCAGACAGATTAGGGCCACCATGTTCTCACACTTGATACCATTTGTTTTCCCTTGAATGTGCTTCAGCATCTTGAGTTCTTGTATTCTAGTACCTGTACATGTCATTCCTCTAAAGAATTTGCAATATGCTTATGCTGTCGTATTTCTGTAGTGTGGAACAAAAGTGTAGTGAATGACAATCTGTGTGAGATGTACTCTGAGTATGGATCAACTTGGGATGAAGGCTGAAATGAATAAATACATCTTGTTTTCCTTGGAGTCCGTCTTCCAAGCTATGTGTTTAAAATGCCCTACCTAAGAAACAAGTCTCAACCTTGGATTTTTTGCGCCATCTCTTATCAAATAATGGCTCCATGGGAGACAGGTTCTTCAGTTCTTTCTCACATTTCTTACTTGGCACAGGATGTTCCACACCAATGAGATGATAAATTCATCCCCATTTTCTTCTTTTGGGATGTTGTTGCAAGATCTCTCTGGGAAATCTGCATTGGTTGAAAAAATACAGCCTTAGTGCTATGTCAGGTTTTTTGTTTGTTTGTGTTATTGCCGAGAAACTATCAGTATGGGACAGGCTGGGCATCGATCAGCGGGTGGTGAGCAATTGTGTTCTGCACCACTTGTTTTGTACGTGCTTTTATAATAATAAATATTATTTTCTCTTCCTTTGCTTCCTGTTAAACTGTCTTTATCTCAGCCTATGGGGTTTACATTTTTTTCAAGGCTCTCCCCTATCCCACAGGGGGAGGGAGGTGAGCGAGTGGCTCTGTGGTGCTTGGCTGCTGGCTGAGGTGAAACCATGACATGTTGTCATATAGAGACAGATTTAGCTTGGTGACTTTGTCCTCCTGACTTCCAGCAGAGGAAGGCTTACTTAAAAAAAAAAAAATCTAATTGACTAAAAAGCTTCTTTCTTTGGCTTGCCTCTTAAATCTTTGAAACTCAGAGAAGTCAGACCATCCTGTCTGTCAGCGTTTCTATGATATATCAGGAAATTTAGAACCTCTCATGATAGAGAATACAGACAAATGTTCTTTCACTTTTGGGTTATAGGGCATGAGTTACTTCCAGAAGGTGTTAATGGGCTTTTTACAGAATTTGTTGGGATGTGTGGTGCGTTGGTTTGGGGTTTTTTGTTTGATTTTTTTCTTTTTTTTTTTTTTTTTAAGAAATTGAGTGAATTTTACTTTCAGAAGGTTAAGAACTACTAGTAGTATTTGAAACAAAGTCTAATGTAGGAGAATATTGAGATCTTTTTCTGCTGTTTCTGCTGGTGGCTTGCATTCCGACCAAGTACTCTAGGATCTCACCTGAAGAAAGACCACTATTTGTTTTGTAAACTCAGTGTGGTTTGGTATAAACAAGTCTTCAGAAATGTTTAAAATACATGGAGAATTTTCAAAATATTTTCCTAGTGAAGACAATTATCTGGAAAGTGATCGAATGGATCAAACTGAAAAATGAAATTTAAGCATTTCATGTACATTTGTGTGATCCAGTCTTTTTGTATGTTGGCAGGCTGTTAAACTAGCAGAGGGTTGTAGTTCTGGGTGATGGCCCTGCCCGTTCTACCCAGGGAGACTTGATTTCTTTGTTTATAGGTTGTCATCAAGAGCTGCAGGGAAAGAAGCACAGCCTCTGATTTAAAACTTGAATGGAGGTAGAGCCCTTTCAGCATGCTGCCCTCTTAGAGGGGCAGAATTTGAAGCTGATGGCTAGCAACATACCAACATCACGTTTGTAATTCTGAATGTATAAAAATCAAAGGTGCTGATGCTATCATAATACTCCCCAAGGTATCTGTCTTGCTTTGGCTAGGCCTGCTCTGTGTGGTCCAGCTCTGCTGTGCCTCTGCTCCCATCCCTGGGTCTGCAGTAGCCTTTGTATAGCTGTTGCCCTCCAGCTCTGGGAGGATAGAGGGATGGAGGAAGGATGTCTGTTCGAAGGAGCAGACCAGAGCACTGTGGAATTGGTAGGAGTTATGGGCCAGGGGAGTAGAGTGAAGGAGACTGACTGTTGTGATGGAACATCCAGTACGCCAAGGAGAAGAGTCTTAGGACCATCTTGCATATGTAATAATAAGTAGAATAAGAAGATGCTGCCACTTCCAGCTTCACAAAAGCTAGGTCAAAAAACAATTAATAATGTCATGACACTTGTTGGAATATTATGATTTTATATCTATCTGTGTACCATAAGTCAATGTAATGGTATTGCTATTCATGACTGGAATTCCTATTTTCTGACTAATGCTCCTGCTTAGTGGGTGTGAAAGTGAATGTGTTTTTTGTAAACAGATTTGACCTCTCTGTTGTCTTTATTTGATATATATCTTTATCCTGAAAGTTGCATTTTCATAAGATTGTGGAATGGTTAAGGTTGGAAGGGACCTTTAAAGGTCATCCAGTCCAACCCCCCTACAAGGAGCAGGGACATCTCCAATCAGATCAGGTTGCTCAGAGCCCTGTCCAGCCTGGCCTTGAATGTTTCCAGGGATGGGGCATCCACCACCTCTCTGGGCAACCAGTGCCAGTGCTCCATCACTCTCATTGTAAAAAATGTTATTCCTTATATCTAGTCTAGATCTACTCTCTTTTAGTTTAAAACCATTACCCCTTGTCCTATCACAACAGGCCCTGCTAAAGAGTTTCCCCATATCTTTCTTATCAGCCCCCTTTAGGTATAAGGTATAAGGTCCCTCTGGAGCCTTCTCTTTTCGAGCCTTAACAGCCCCAACTCTCTCAGCCTGTCTTTATAGGAGAGGTGCTCCAGCCCTCTGGTCACTTTTGTGGCCCTCATCTGGACCCGCTCCAAGTGGTCCGTGTCCTTCTTATGTTGGGGGCTCCAGAGCTGGATGCAGTGCTGCAGGTGGGGTCTCCGGAGAGCGGGATAGAGGGGCGGAATCACCTCCCTCAACCTGCTGGCCATGCTTCTTTTGATGCAGTCCAATTTTCTCTGCCTTGTGGACATTATGCCTTGGGGGAGCAGCACTGAAAGGACACTTAAAAGACAAGGAAGTAGGGAAAACAGGACCAATATGAAAGAGGCATTTGTAAAAGACAGACAAAATGGAAAAAGGGAACAGAGTAAAAAGAGCACATAGGGGAAAAAAAAAGCAGTTTTCTGAGGAATTAGCTATCTTAATTACCAGAATTTTGCCAATAATCAGAAGGTACTTTGATTTTAAACTTTTTATTTGAAAGTGTTCAATTGTGTACACATGCATGTGTGTGAAAGGAGAATTTTTTCATGTCTAACCAAGATATCCAACTTTTCACTTTTATTTGAGTATCAATTTTAAGAGTGCGTGTGTGTGTGTTGAGTACTGATTGAGTTCTTGTGTTTTAAAGTAAAATATTATAAGCAAGAGCACCAATTGTAGATGTTTACTATTAAAACTTTCTTTGTAGGTTATTGCACTTAAGAATGAACATTGAAGACAAGCTGGGAGGATTATTTCTTAAATGTGGTGGCATAGACCAGATGCAGTCATCCAGGGCTATGGTAGGGATGGGTGCGGTATCTGACCAGTCTGGAGTATCGGGAGAACGGCAAGAGGCAGTACTTCAAGATCGGACTATGGCGCACCAAGAAATTCTTGGAACAGATGAAGTGTTACAGGAAAGTGAACTTCGACAGCAAGAGATGATTTCACATGATGAACTCATGGTCCATGAGGAGACGGTAAAAAATGATGATGACATGGATACGCAAGATAGACTTCCTCAAGGGCTGCAGTACGCTGTTAATGTCCCTGTAAGCAATTTCTTTGTGAAATATTGGAGAAATTACTAGGAAGCTTGATCTGGTAGTCTAACTCTACTCTGGCAAGAATCTATTAATTGCTTGTTTGGATTTTGATTATCAAAAAAATTATGAATGGATGCTATTTATGAAAATGTCATTTGCCTCAGGCTGTGGATAAATTTTGCCAATTAAGTATAATCTTTAAGTATCTGTTTTATAAATATTTTATAAGCAGGCTGTTACCATAGAATTAATGCGTTAAAATGTGCTCTTTTAAATATATATAATGTTCAAGGGTAACTACAAACCAGAATAAATAGTGTTATTGGTGCATACTGTTTATGCTGTTCTTAGTACTATTTAGTTTCTTTTGCTATAGGTAGCATCTCGTATGTTTTCAAAGTATGTGGACGCTTAGCATTTGCATTCACACTGCAGGTTGGACTGTGACACTTCATACATGACCATAAATATGCCCCTCCTCGATATCTCATAGAAGGTGTACCTCAGCTTTCCCAGAGAGAAAATAGATGACTTCCTTTTGAAAACAGAGCGTCTGTATGTAATGCAGCACATCATCACTGTTACCCTTCAAACATAAAGGATGATTACCAGGACTTTAAAAGTAGATAGCCATCTATACGAAGAATAACCTTTAGAAAGGTAGCATTGTTAAAACACTACTCTGTTAGCTGTAGATCAGGTGATTCAGGCGTTAGAAAAATGTAAGAGTATCATGCTCTTTATTAAAGTTTACATCAGATCGAGAAATATTTTTTTGAAAAAAAAAACTTCATTAGCACTATTCTTGTTTTCTTAAAAAATACTTCTGTCTTAAATATATAATAAACTATTCCGTTAAATCTTGCATTGACAACACACGGTCTAAAGTAAAATAGGTATGAAAAACTGAATGGTTTTACAGATGGAAGTGATTTTAATATAAGAACTGATCTCAAAATCACCACAGGTCAGAAGGAAAAAAGACCTTGGGAGATGAATGAAAGGATACATCAAAATGTCACTGTAGAAATTAACTATGCCCTTTTTATTTAAGATACTTATTATTCCTTTCACTTAAATTTCTGAAAGAATGAAGCCACAAGATAATTCCCTTAGAAAAAGGTTTTCTGTTTCAGCAGTTTGTCATCTTCTAAAATTGAAAAATTGCTTTTCTGTAGTGAGAACCTTACCTGAAACTGGCACTTGGTATCTTAACAGATCAGTGTAAAGCAAGAAATTACCTTTACTGATGCATCTGAACAACAGAAACGTGACAAAAAACAAATACGAGAGCCAGTAGATTTGCAGAAAAAGAAGAAAAGAAAACAGCGTTCACCAGCAAAAGTAAGACATTGATTTGGCAAAACCAAGATTAAAAGAACCTGAAGATTTGGTTGACTATGACTAATTTCATTAGCATTTGAAGTAGTTAGGCTGGAAATTGTTTGTTTGCTCAGTAAAGATGCAGTTCTGAAGTTCACCAGAGACCCAAACCAAAACCTGATATAACAGTGTTTTTCTTTGAACTCTTTTTAGCAACATGAACCCTTGACATATTTTAACATCTGTCTCTCCAGGCAGTTCTCTCTCCAAATATTTTTTTTTTTTAAACTATGAGTCAGTAGCTTTGTAGATAATCTATAAATCATTACTCTGTATCTATCTAATAATAGTTGTACTTTTCTGTGAGCCTGATAATTTTATATGCTTCACGCATAGTAGAGGAAAGTTTTTAAAAAGAAATCTAAAATAATAGTTCTGAAAATTCTAAAAAGTTTACTAATATTTATAAAATAATTTACTGGTAGGGAATATTCCTGTGGTCATAATCATCTTCATATATGTATTTATTTATATCAAAAGATTCTTACCATAGCTGCTGGTTTGTTACTTCAAAATTTGTTTTGTAGATCCATTCATGAAGAGTATGTATCCCTGTATGTCTGAAAACAATTTTCTTCTATTGAGATGCAATTCAGATAAAGCCAGAATCATTTCACCTCATGAGGTAGCAGTGTTATATCTTCTAGTAATTCCTCAAATCAGTGTTAATCTTCAGACTTAAAAGAGAACATATACAAGCTGCTCTTACAGGCAAAAATCAGTTATGTATGATCACACAGCAGCATTAAAATAAGCCTACTCGAAATCAACCCAGACTGTGTATACATTTGAGGAAAACTCACCCTAACACCAAGAAAAACTCCAAAACCTCTTTTTTGTTGACCCAGGAGTGGGACCCTTCAGTCCTCCTCAAAGCACTGTCAAATTAGGTTGCACCTGTAATATTCTTGGAAAGTTGAGAAGTTGTTTTAGATTGGGTGTGGAAGCAAATTCCAAATCCTGTGCATCAAGATACTTTTCTCTGTGATAGAAAAAGGAGATCTAGGTTAGATACCTCCACAGATCACTTCCAAGGAAACATTGCAAGGTAGGAGAGGCATGTGTCCCTCTTTCTATAGTCATGTACTTGCATGCTTCCTTTTTATCTCCCAATCTGTCAGTGTTAGTCTTTTGAGATGACAAAAGATTGAAAAATGATCAGGAGAATCATTAAACAGGTTCTTTTTCAGTCTGTCTTCCCCTTTTTCCGAACTTGTCAGAATAGAAAGGCAGGAAGAAGCTGAAGGACTGAGACAGGTGAAAGCCTACTCCAGTTTAAGTTAGTATTCCCAGAGTGATGGAGTTAATTTTCCATCCAGACAGCAGATGGGACTTTTACAAATGGAAGTCAATTAACATACTGAAAAAAATTATTTTATATTAATATAGTCATCGTATAAATAAAAAGTCAATAGCTTTTATGAATCCTGTCTACTTTTCCCTCTTCCATGCACACAGACACATGTGCACAAGCATACATACACGCACGGGCACACATGCACAAGCTTTTTTTTGTTGCTTTTTTTAAGGAAAACTGCACTGACAAAGTTAGTTTTCTTCCTTTAAGAGATGGTACAATGAATGGATGCAGTACAAGAGCTCAGGTTTAGGATAACCAGGAAATTAAGTGTATTTTCTGCACAATTATATGAGATTTTTAATATACTATATGAAAAACATTTCATAACGTATTTAAATTCATTTTAAATAACTAGTCAGTATTTCATTAGTTGCATGTTGTTACAGAGCAGAGTTTTTATAATTATCTGTATCTGTGACTTACTGGAGCTGTAACATCCCAATCTTACAAACGTATGAATGTGCTTGTCCTTCAGAGTGAATGCACAAGAATTTGTTAGCTTGAGACTTTCACTCTTGCTAAGTTTTGATGCAACAGAATTAAAATTGTTTAAGTAGATCATACAGTATTTGCTACTATTGCAGAGATACTGTTTCAGTTATTGACTCTCTCTTTCTCATCACTGTCATTATCATAAAACCTAAAATGTCTTAGCTAATCAAGTTGTAGCTGTGTTTCCCCAGCAGACTTTTTTGTTAATAAGAAGGGACTAAACTGTTTTATTTAAGGTTACTTACGCTCTCCTTTATAGTTCTGTTTCCAGTTAAGTAAGACTTTTGGAAATGTAATTTGTTTACTGGTTTTCTTATTCTCTTGCCAGAGATAGTAGAGAGTTTGGGGTTTGGTTTTTTTTTTTTCCTTTTTTAACAAATTAGAGGAAAACCTGTGATGAGCTTTACTGAATGAGGTAGATATGGTGCAATTTTTTTTCATTTAAGTTTTTTCAAGTTTATATGAAAATAGAAGCTTTGTTTGACAGCACATGCGTGTGGCAAGTTGAATTCATCAAGGAGATGCTCTAATATGTATATTGAGTGAGCGCTATTTTATTAAGTGAAAAACTTGAAAGGGGAGAAGAATAATACTATTTTCTTAGTTGTTTTGCTTTGGGGTTTTAAAATACAATTTTGTCTCCCAGACTATTGCTATTATGTAGATATAGATAATTTGTATGACTTTTCTGGATAACTTGTAATGCCTTCTAGCAAACAGTAACAATTTTTATTTGAAAAGATAATATAACTTCTCACTTTTGTTTTCAAATACAATTCTCTATGGTTCAGTCCCCAGAGGTGGTTTGGTTACTTTGCATCCTTTCCAACAGACGGACAAAGTAAACAGTAGCATATAAAGTGACTGAGCTGTGAATAGGGAAGCTCTGAGCTGATTTTCCATGCGCTGCTTTTGTCTCCGTCCTGTTGAAATATCTCTTAATGCACAACAAGACATAAGTTGGATTGGACTGCAATTGGAAATGTGTACTGAAAGCCTAACACATAGCTTTGTAGAAATTAGCATTGTTTTACCTGAAATATTTAAATTTTCTGCATAAGAAAAAAATAATGATTTTTTTTTTTTTTTAGTTAATAAGACATCTTTAGAGGGTAGTGTGAGAACAAATTTTACTCTTTTTAAAATAGATCCTTACAATAAATGAGGATGGATCACTTGGTCTGAAAACCCACAAATCTCATGTTTGTGAGCATTGCAATGCTGCCTTTAGAACCAACTACCATTTACAGAGACATGTCTTCATTCATACAGGTACTGCTTGACTTCAAATTTGTCTTTTCTACTATATAAAGAGTTGTTTACTTATGTTAAAAATGTTTTCAGCTCTATGCGAATTTCAGTTTTAAGAGTGTAGCTAACTTGGCATCTAAGCTTAGAGATTCCATGCACCAAAGTGTCAAAAGAATACCAGAAAAAAAAAAAAAATCAACATATGTTTAATAAAATGAAGACCTAAATGTTTACAAGGTTTCTTTTCTTTCTTTATCAGAAAGTAATGGGTTGACTTGTAGCCTAAGTGCCAAAATTGACCCCTTTGTAAAATGTGCTCCGGCTGCTTATTTGCCTGATGAGGTATCTCTCTGGTTCGGAGAAGTGAAAAAGGTACTTACCATTATAATAGCTTGCCAGTATCCTGAATGCAGTCTTATGCCAGCATCGTGACTGATCTTGTTCATGAGGAAATTACAGCCATTTCAGATCACTCTTCCGTGCTAGTCTTAATGTGACGCTTAGGATCATGGAAAGAATTCTGTGGTTCATGTATTTAGTAAGGCTAATGTTTTTTGGTATTAGAGTATTTTTGGAATTCGCTCAGATGCTGGTTTTTTAATAGACATTTTGATATTCCTCAAAAGTAGTTATCAGAAACAACAGTGTGTAGTTATTAACTTATGGATGTGGAATTATATTGTTCAAGGTGAAAAACCATTTCAGTGCAGTCAGTGCGACATGCGTTTCATACAGAAGTACCTGCTACAGAGGCATGAGAAGATTCATACTGGTGAGTATAGTGCCTTGAGTATCTTTACTGGCGTGCTTAAAATCTGTTTCCCCACTCAGGCAAGGTTTCTCGTGATAAGTATACAGCCTAAAACCCTGTTGTAATTTGTTTCAACTTAACAGATGTTATAAATCTTTAAAAAATAAATTAGTTTTGTGCTTTCAACTTGCTCTACTTTTCTTTGGCTGTAAAGTGAGTATAAACTCTAGTAAGAAAATCTGAAAGTAGTATTCTATAGATAACCCCAGAGCAGCAGATCCTGAAGTCTGTGCATTCATAAAAGTCAAGGTCTGTTAAGCAGTTCTAGCTTTTATTGTATCAAGTTAATTCAGGCAACAGGGACTTACAAATTACATTTCAGTACATTTATTTATTTATTTTGGAATTTGATAGAAAAGTGCCAGGAGTAAAATAGCCAAAATGCCTAACCCCAAAGGTACTAGTATCGGCTTTACTTTTCACCTTTTTTTTTTGAAAGGTTTAATTCAGAACTGCTCTAAACATAAGAGCCTTAGTTTAAAAATATGCAGTATAGGTCAAATAAGGCCCGCAGTTTTAAGCCAAAGAGAGTTCAAGTTTATAGATGTTTATTTTTTATCTTCTTGCACCGCACAAAACCACATTCTTTAACAGGTTGGGCTTCATTGGGTTTTTGGCATTTTGGTGCATGGCCTTTCAATCCCTCTTTAAATATTTTGTAATATGGTCCCTTTGGACGAGATGCCAATTTCTCAGCCTCTTTTTCAGAAAAGCAGAGCTGGTGAATGTGCACAGTGTTTCTTGGCTGTAGCATTTAAATGGATACGAAAGCTACTTACGCGCAGTGCAGTGTGTGCATGTGTAAGAGTTGAGAGGGAGAAAAACCTCTGCAAAATGAATTTTCAGAGCAGTGTACAGGGAGTTACATGCACAAATGCCCTGTTGTTTATGGGATTTTTGTATCCTAGGTTGCCATGAGTCCAAACTAAGTAGGTTTCCTTCAGCCAGTCAGCCACAGAAGAGTCCTCCATTCTTCTGTCCAGTGTCTTTGTTCTGCTCCTAGTCTTTCCTCTGGCTTTGAATTGGTGAACCATGCTGCCTTAACTTTGTGTAGACATTATTCCTGAAAAGAATGCTCATTCACTCTCTTCCATCTATCTATCTGCTCGCTCCCTCCCCTCTAAAAAAACAGGCAAAAATTTAAGTGCAGTCTTCACTTTTTTCTGTTTTCTTTTTTTTTTTTTTTTTTTTTAATGAGCGTTATTTCCTGTACATGGCTTTGAAAATGAGAGTCTGGGCAATATAGTTAATTAATGCTTGACTGCAAATATTTTATACATGGATTTAATTATCTTTTAAAATTCAGCTTCTAGCTGTAATGAGAATTCTGTGTTGATGGAAAGCTTTGGAGGGAGAGTGTGGTGGTGGTGGGGTTGCAGGATTTTTTTGCCAGCTCTTACATATACTAGTCTTTGTCTAGCAGGTAAAAAGCTACCATTTAACAAATTAACTATATTGTTATCTAACTTTTTTTAGATAACTACGTTGTCCTCCTTTCCTCAGTATCCTGAGGTATAGTTTGGTTGTTTCTTAGAAAACTGAAGCTGGTGATGGTGTTTAATTGTTGAATGATGGGTGTTTTCCTAGGTGACAACTAGTAAATGGTTAGGAGAAAACATGTAAGACCCAGCTTCCAGGAGTGGAAAAAGCTTTTTTTTGAAGTCCATTTAGTTAGCAAGTATTTGACTACCACTTAATTTTTGCCTTGGCCCAGTTATAGTGTAGCTAATTGGCATTCTGCATACCTGTCTGTGCTTTCACTTCTGTATGGCAACATTCACTACTGGGCCTTAGCTGTTTGTGTAGCCTTATTCTGTTCTTCAGGACTGCATAACTGAGCCCGTCCAGAAAAGCTGAGTTTTCAGCTGACTTCTCTCACCAGAAGGTGAGCACTGGGTCTGTATTTCACTTTGATGGAAGTAAAGGAAAGCTCTCTTTGTATTATTCATACTCTTAAGAAATATTCTTTATAAATTCCATATTGTATATTTTTCTTTCTATTTTGCATTTTCATCTCTTTGAATGACTGCTTTTAGTGCCAGCTTTTGTACAGTGTTCAAAACACTGATGAAGAACAGGATGCTTTACTCTTTAAAAGATATTTATCAAATTTTCCAGTTTATTTTAAGCCAGTTGAAGACAGTGGTAACACTTAGAAGCCTCATTTTATCCCTGTTGCAAGCCCTGAATTTACAGGTGCTCCAGCTAGTTCCAGTGCGGTTTGAATTCAGTTTTCTGAACCACTCCTTCAAATGAAATGTTATGGGGAAGTTAGGAAGCAATCAATGAACAGCCTTATTCTATGTATATAAATAGTTGCATCTAAAAGCAGACATTGCATTAATACAAAATTCACTCACTAGAAATAATTGTGTGTAGAGGAGGGCAGCAGTGCTAGAACCCTGCTGCTAAACTTGTCACTAATGATACAGAAAATTGCCATTTCAGTTGTAAGGAGGAGGAGTCATTGGTACAAATATTTTCATATTTTGAGTTTACTAGGCTCAAGATGATGCTAATTTTTTTTTTCCCAAATATATCTGCTTGCTTTTTGCTTAGAGATGTTTCTATACACCTTACCCACTCATGCATTCATGTGTCCTAATTCTGTAACCCACTCTACTTTCCTTTTTAAATACAAAAAAAGAGATTACATTTTAAAAAAATAAAGCAACATTGGGGCTAAGAGTTCAAACACCTTATTGTTCAGTCATGCTGCTTTTCTATTGCCTTCTTTGGTACTTTATAATTTGTATTTTGTCTGTTTAGATTTTAAACTGCCTGGGGGTTCATAATTGTTATAACCTTCATACAGATAGTATTTGTACTACACTTTATAAATAGTTCTATTGTTCAGTTTTAATAGATTTCCAACATAGATACAAAACATAGGCGGTTTCCTAAATAACGCATATAATTATTGTATTGCATTTTAAAATTTTGACTTTTTTTTCTACATCTGGTTCTTTCCCACTCCCCAAAACATTTCAGAAAAATAGGTCCTGGATTCTCCCTACATTAGCAAAATAATATTAGTAATGATCTCCTCCATTTGCGATAGATCCTGTTTGAAAACTACAATAAAATTTTAGAAAGCATCTGAAGCTTCAGGCTTCTGCTAGGAAGAAATTATTTTAGGAAGCATATCTCCATATTAAGTTTTAATCTTTTTCTAATATTATCTTCCTTATAAAGATTAAAGCAAGAATTAAGTATTTTATCAGTTTCAGAAAGTATTTAATTTTACTTCCCAAGTGTTCTGGAATTCTACTGAAAAATATTATTTTCTGTGTTGTACTGAGAAATTCAACGGCAGTGTCCCCAAACCTTTCTTCCTGTTGAGGCATGGCCAGCAATGCCTTCGTATGTACGCTCAAAATCTCCAAAATTAGCTGCTGCTGATAATACTCTACAACAACAACAACAACAAAAAACCCAGAAGCCCTGTTTGGCCCTGTTTAAGCCTTGGAAAGGGAATAGGTAGCTGGGAGAGTCTTCTGCCAGCAAATAGCCAGCTTGAGTAGACACATGTTAAGGAACTCTGTGACCTTTCACGTACAGGAATGGGTGTAGGGCTGAAGGTAAGTTATCAATGAAGCATTCCGCATTTGAGCCTTCCTGCGATAGCAGGATAGCTCCTCAGAGGGCTCTTCAAAGCTAGGACAGGACTGAACTGTCTTACTTCTCTGACTTGGTTTGGCTTCTGTAAGGCTCAGCATAGGTTTCATCCCAAACAGCTGCTCCTTTCTGTATTAAATTTTATGAGTGTGAAAGCAAACTTCCAGGCAACATAAGGAGAGTTGTTCAAAGGGGTGATTTAAAAGAAACACAAAATAGAATAGTGGAGCAAAGGGAAAGAAAACAGTAGAGTAACAAGGACTATTTGTCTTTTGGAATCAAAGAGTTCCTGCATATTAAACTAGAACGAGACCAAAACCTCTTGCCTCATCTTCTTTAAAAGTGAAGACAGGGATTGGAATTTGGTTTCGAAAGTCTCGGCGGGCGTGGGGCAAGTAAAACACCATAGCAGTAAGGGTGCCTAATGAATAAAGAGAACATGAAGAATGAAACTGGAGTTTGAAAGTTAAGAAGCAGACCAGAGAGAAGGATTTGCTTATACATAGTATGAGAGACTATTATATCATAGGTGCTATAATTTATAAAGGGTACTGAATAAAAAGAAAAAAATTGTGATGATTATTAATAAGCAAGAAATGGTAAAAGTCTCTGACTAAATGTGAAATAGGAGTTAGGATGCCGAGGTTGTGAGCCAGTAGAAGAAGAACTGATGGAAGCTGAGAGATCGTAGGAGACAAGATAATTTGATTTAGGAGAGAATAAATTGGAATAATTTAATCTAGGAAAAGGATTGACTGAGAAGCCACATGGAGAGGTAAGAATTAATAATTGGAAATAGGACATAGGCTTACAAAGAGAGAGATTTAGAAATCGCTTGGAATGAAGAAGGTTGAAACTCTGGGCATGAATGATTGGACTAGGAGCACAGGTGTGGGTGATACCGATATTTTCCATTCTAGTTTCTAGAAATAGTTATTTTAAGGTGTCATATTTCCATTTGTAGAAGGATATGGCTAAATATCTCTGTTCTAAATGGAAAATATACACTAACAACATTGTAAATAGTAAATGAAAATTTATTAACATTGAAATAATGAATTATTAGTGATAACTTAATAAAAGTTGTTAATAAAATAATTTTTAAGAATACAACTACCTCAGAAAAATATAAATAGTCTGCATGTTTCTGGAAACAAAAGCTGGATGGTTTATATCCCCAAAATCAGTGCAGTACAGTATCCAGAGCAAAGAGGACGTCGACAGATGCTGCCAAGACAATCCCTGATCTCTCTGTCAGTTCAAAAGATTTCATAGTAAATAGCAAGAGGAAAGGTTACTGTTGGTCAGGGTGAGTTCTATTAAATAGTAGTGAACTTCTGTAAAAGCAAAACTAACTTTTCAATGCACTTGGGATGTTTAGGTTTTGTCAAAGAAACCTAGAAAAATATAAATATCAGAGGGAAGATGTAAGGCAAAAGCTGAAATAAAACCAGAGTTAATCCATGTTCTGAAAGGATCATTGCAGGGCTTCTTTGTGAGGAAAAATAAGGGGAGAACTGAAGATGAATTCAGGGTGATGAATATTGTCTGAACATATATTTCATGAAAGTAAAAAACAAACCCAAAACCCAAACCAACCAAAGAAAGCAGCCAACCTGTATGTATGCAAACACTAGTTCAGCTACAGAGGTTTCTTGTTAACAGTTTATTTTTAAAAATAAAGTAATTTTAATTTGTCTTTCAAAGCATTCCAACTAAAATAGTAGGATTTATTCCGGAGCAGTTATTTCAATTCTAGATTCAGATAGGGGAAAAAAATATAGAAAATGCAGAGCACCCTACAAAGCTTTTTAATTAAAAACTTGGTAGTGCATAATTCTCGTCTAGAAGGGAAGAGTTGAAGTTAAGTGAGTTGGTGAGAGAATTGAGGTATTTTAATACAATTGTCTGCCCTAAAAAATTACTGTGTAGTAGCAGTTCAAGAAGGCTATCTTTGTAGTTCTTTATTTGTTAGGTTTAAAAGAGATATCTGCACCTGCATTAGAAAGAAGGGATAAGAATTTAGTTTTAAAGGTGTATGCTGTAGTTTTTTAATGTAAAAACCTAAAAATTTTAAAGCATCCGCTACTGAGTACTAGGAAAATAATTATATGAGCAAGCCCTTTGTTATTTTTCAATAGTAACAGACTAAATCCTCTTCTTTGTTACTTTTAATAGAGACTGTAGTATTTAACCTGGTAATTATATGGAAGAATGTTGACTTTTTTTTTTTTTAGATTAACATTGCTACGTGTTTTTTATCAGGTGAAAAGCCATTTCGTTGTGATGAATGCGGTATGAGGTTCATTCAGAAGTATCACATGGAAAGGCACAAAAGAACTCACAGTGGAGAGAAGCCGTACCAGTGTGAATATTGTTTGCAGGTAAGATGACTATGTGAAATCTCTCACAACTGAAAAACAAAACCCCAGTCAATTCCCAAGTAGTACAGATAGGACTTTCTCCAGGTATTGTAGTCACATGCATGCAAATAAGTGTATAAAGAATGTTTATTCTGTTAAGGTGGGTGGTCTTGGTGCACAGGTGGAGCAGAGTCACAACTGTCAGCGCTTGATTTTATTGGTGATATACTGTTGTTTGACACTTCGTTAGAAGTCAGTGAAGTGGACGAATTGCAAAGTAAATTTGTAATAATGAAAGGTTTATTTTCTTTCAGCTAATGTATTTATTTTTAATAATAATAATAATAATAATAATCTTTTGCAGTTTTTCTCCAGGACTGATCGTGTGCTGAAACATAAACGTATGTGCCATGAGAACCGTGACAAGAAACCGAACAGAAGTGCCACCAAAGTTGGCTTTTTGCCATCAGAGGAAGATTCTGGTTTCGCTACGCCTATGAAAGACAGCTCCTTGCCAAAGAAGAAAAGGCAGAAAACGGAGAAAATAAAATCTGGGGATAAGGAAGGTACAGATAAGTCAGAACAGAAGAAGGACAAAAATGACTATTTGCCTTTGTACTCTTCTAGTACTAAAGTGAAAGATGAATATATGGTAGCGGAATATGCTGTTGAGATGCCGCATTCTTCGGTCAGTGGGTCACACTTAGAAGAAGCAAATTCTGGAGAAATACACCCACCTAAGCTCGTTCTCAAAAAAGTTAACAGCAAGAGGAGTCTGAAACAGCCACTTGAGCCGAGTCAAACCATTTCACCATTATCCACATACGAAGACAACAAGGTTTCAAAGTATGCCTTTGATCTTGTGGATAAGCAAAGTTTACTGGACTCCGAAGGTAATGCTGACATTGATCAAGTTGACACGTTACAGGAAGGGCCCAGTAAACCTGTACACAGCAGCACTAATTATGATGATGCAATGCAGTTTTTAAAGAAAAAGAGGTATCTACAAGCAGCTAGTAATAACAGTAGAGAGTATGCCTTGAACGTAAGTACCATAGCATCTCAGCCTTCAGTAACACAGGCAGCTGTGGCCAGCGTCATTGATGAAACTGCTACAGCCTCGATACTGGACACGCAGGCACTGAATGTTGAAATTAAAGGTAATCATGACAAAAATGTCATTCCAGATGAGGTACTGCAAACTCTGTTAGATCATTATTCGCACAAGGCTAATGGACAACACGAGATTTCTTTCAGTGTGGCTGATACTGAGGTGACCTCTAGTATATCAATCAATTCTTCGGAAGTAGCTGAGGTCACCCCATCTGAGACAGTTGGAACAAGCTCTCAAGCTTCCTCATCAGATAAAGCTAGTATGTTACAAGAATACTCAAAGTTTTTACAACAAGCTTTGGACAGAACTAGCCAAAATGATGCCTATTTGAACAACCCAAGCCTTAATTTTGTGACTGATAACCAGACTCTTACAACCCAGCCAGCATTTCCTTCCATGGAGAAGGTCTACACGTCTATACCCGTCAATAGCTTTCGATCGGGAATGAACTCTCCATTAAGAACAACTCCAGACAAGTCTCATTTTGGACTAATGGTTGGTGATTCACAGCACCCTTTTCCCTTTTCAGGTGATGAGGCAAATCATTCTTCTTCCTCCTCTACACAGGACTTCTTGGATCAAGTAACTTCTCAGAAGAAAGCAGAGGCACAGCCTGTTCATCAAGCATATCAAATTAGCTCCTTTGAGCAGCCCTTTAGGGCTCAGTACCATGGGGCAAGAGCTGGAATATCATCTCAGTTTAGCACTGCCAATGGACAGGTGAACCTTCGGGGACCAGGGACAAGTGCTGATTTCCCAGAATTTCCCTTGGTGAATGTAAATGATAGCAGAGCTGGGATGACTTCTTCACCTGATGCCACAACGGGCCAGACTTTTGGCTAAGAAATTTTTGTAAATAATACTGGCACTTTAGAAGACATTTGTCAAAACAAAAGGGGGTTACTATGTATAAGATGGAGTTCTGTACAGCTTTTAAGAGCGCTATGTTAAAACAAAAGTAAGCTGATATTAGCAAGACCAATAACTGCTTTTTTTTTTTTTTTTTTTTTTTCTGGTTAGTCACCAGTCATTGAACTGCCTGATGTTGGTGCCCCTATCAAAGGCAGTTTATTATTCACATGTTTGAATCCAGAAAATATTTTACCTTCTATGAAATTTAAAATAAACAAAATCCCCAGGTAAGACTTTCCCCCATGATTGTTTACTTACTGGTTTCCTTGTATGCTTTGGGAGGACAGTTTATTGTCTGATAATATTCATATTGTCATTTCTAAGCTTGTCAGCATAGTCATTGCTCTTCAGCAGGGAATCAACATGTACTAAACACAGAGAACAAACAATAACTTTCAAAGTCAAGCAAATATGGCTTTAAAAGATGGCATTTTTTAGGAAAACAGTCTTTCTTCCATCTCTCTCAAAAATAATGCTAGACCATGTGTCCTTTATTTCTGCTTTGGGTTACCTTGAGTTGTGTTTGGAGGAAAAAATTAATTCTGATAGACTAACTCTACTATTTAAAAGTCTAATTAATTTAAAATACTTTAAACACTTTTTTAAGCGAAATGCCTAACTGCTAAAGCCTTTACTTCATTCCTGAAGTAATGTGTATTTCTTTGTACAGCTGAATCTAGATGTAACTTTTTAATGACTTTTTCATACGCAGATATCAAGATTTTGAAATTTTAGTTAAAATACTCTGTAGATGACATTCCCAACTGCATAATGCTTACACAAACTGTGTATTCCAAGATTTAAAAGCTTAATTGTACCTTACCCTACATACTCATAATGATTAACATAGAGCACTTAGTCAACTTAATAGTTTTTGATTTCTCAAAAAATAAAACCATTTTTAGATTTTTAGGTTTGATACGGTTGCATCATTGTCATCTCATACAGCTCCAATGATTCTTTTCAATATACCTTGAGACTGGGTATTCTTAGCTTCTGTAAAAACTGTTTTAATCTGTCTATAATTTTGACAATTCAGATCATTAAATTTATTGAAATATCCCCAAAAGCTGAAGAAGTGGGCATTTAAATTCCCTCTCTTTTTAGTGTTTGCTTAGTGAAAGCCATTACAATTTTACCAACCAAAACTGCTGAATAATGCTAGTGAACAGGATTTCTTTTTCCAGCATAGGCGAGTGATCAGGTGTTTTTGTTGCATTTCACAGTATAAATAAACTACAAAGTTTATCCCTGTACCATGAATATGGTTTTTTTGAATAGTACTTTGTCTTGAAGTATGCGGTATGGTACGATAAGTAATTCTGTGTGCATTTTTAAGGTGGTAAGATTTGAGTAGCATAACTATTGTGTAGTTTAAGTTAACAAGTTACAGATTTTTGAACTGTATGTTCATTCTATTGCACCTTCCCTAAAGGGACACTGTCTGGTAGTTTAAAGCAGTTTAAGCCTAATATAGGCTGATTAAGCAGGGAAAAACACACACACATACACACACGAGTGTGTATATATATATATGTATGTATGTATATGTTTTGGGGTTTTTTAAATAGGATTTCAGATATCCTTTTACAGCCCTATTGCTAGCTGGTATCTCTTAGATAAAGCCATCAGCTAGGAGAAAAGACTGCATCTCAAGGGGCTAAAATACATCCTGTCTTTTAAGACAAGACTTAAGCAGGACATACAACAGTTCCCACCTCTTCCCACAGCAGTAGCAATATTTTTTTTAATTTTCATTACTAGGAAACTGATTCCAGTCTGTCTCTTCTCCCTTACAGCATCACTATTACAGCACTAACTTCAGTAGGTACTGAAGTTGAGGGAGAAAGTGCATTTGTTATCCATAGCTTGCTTCTTGTATTGACAAGAAAGACAATTTACATAAACTTCTTACTTAGTACTTTTGTATAAGGAAACAGGTTCTGTTTTGGTTGACCCTGTGTATAATATAGGAAGGCGCTTCAGCATGCCATGATTTACCAGTAATTTTGTCTGAGTATTTGGCCTTGAGTTAAGGAGAATGAGCATCAAGGGAGAATAGTAAAGTCCTTATAAATTATTAATGATACATGTCAACAAATTTCTTTGAAATAATGTTTTAAAAATTATTCATGTCCATCTATTTTTCTTCCTTTATGGCCAGTTTGGTTTTTTGACTTTCCGTTCTAGTTTGTACAGACATAATACTTATGGCCCCAATATCTCAGGAAGCCACCTCTCATAACACGTTTTGTTTTCAGTGTTTCACTTCCATGACATTCTAGCTTGTGCTGCCTGAATAATACTGTGTTGGCATCATTGTTCTGAAGTCCTGTTGTTTAAAGCAGATGGCCATTAATAGTACTATTTATTAAATACAGCAAGCAGCAAAAGCCAAAATAAAATAAAAGGGCTAGATTGTTACAGCACTGCTCTGGCCCCATATGGAGGTAAGAGGAATAAAGCCTGCTTCTCCCAGAGGAGATTGATTCAGCTTTATTTTTAAAAGTTATTGCGTTGATACTGTGCGGTGAGAAAGTGATTGAGGAGTAGAAGGGAGCAGCTCTTGCTCTGTGCCATCTTCGCGCTTAGGAATCGCTCCTTGGGTACGTGAGTGAGCAAGCTGTTGTACAGAGGTAAGGAACCTGCTCTTCCCCGGAGCAAAGTGGGAATCAGATGAGGAACTGTTACTCCTTATGTCGCAGCTCATTCCCTAACCTGCTGCTGAGCCGTTACAGCTATACTCTGTGCCTTAGGACAGGTTGTGAACTCCCCGTCTGTAGCCCACGGGGACTATCTCATAGGGTTCTTCCATGTGTACAATTAAAGTGGTGGTGTGAGTAGTTGGTCTGCTGATGCTTAAAGCTTTCTGTACTGGAGGAGTTAACAAAACACACTGCCGTGACTTCCTGAGTACATGCCCTTTTATTCTGGAATAAGTGTGTATGTAGTTCTGGGAGGTTTAACTATGTAAAAACCTTGTTTAATAATTACATTATTTAATAACATTTTCCACTGCTCATGTTTTGCTGCTTTTAATCTGCTACAGATGCATGCTCTTCATTTTGATCCGGTCAGTGTTCATTTTTGTTAGTTCTCTGTGTATTTCTGGAAAAAAAAGTGACTTTGGATTTCTGCACTGGTATTGTTTGGTTGGTCACCATAAGTCTGGGGTCAGCATTCACGTGCCACAGAGCAGACGACAAGAGGTTCTTACTTAAAGGTCATGCAAGCACTGAATGTGTGTGTGTGTGTAAGGTGGAATTTTGGGGGGATATCTCCTAGCGATAGAGCAATGATGATTTTAAAAAAGAGGAAATTGATGACATTTATTACCAAACTGTATATATGCATACAATATGTGTGTGTATATATATACGCACATATTAATAGGCCATATTTTGGTCCTAAATTACTTGACAGTGTCCCTTTTAGCATGACTCCTTTGATATGTTTTACCATTAATATAACAGACAATGAAGGAATCCGCTTGTAATGGTATACTAATAAGCATTTACATTTTCTTCATTTGATTTGAGAATGGATTAATCATAAATTACAAGGTTTGGGGAGAAGGATTAACCATGTGTATTACTGTATGTTGGTTTACAAATAACAGCATAAACAATTTGAATTGGATGATAAAAGAACTATGTTTATGATCTTGTGTCTCCTAGTGTTGTCTTTAGGAAAATTGTGTTTCAAGAAGAAAATAGGACAAGAAAGTATTCATGTGAAATAACACGTGTATTATTTTTATATTGTACTTGTCAATTTTTTTGGATGACGGGTGCTTTTCATTGTTAACTGAGAAGTACAGTAAAATCTTGCTAATTCGCTGACCACTAAGCGGTGCATCTGATGGGTTTATGCATCCCCGATGGTCTCTTCCCCACCTCTCTGCAATGGTCTAAAAAGTACTGTAGCGAGGTCTCATATTAGTAAAACTGTACTGCTTCACCCAAGTATACTACAGAATCTATATTAGTATACTGGGAGGTCGAAGAAGTATGGAAAACTAAATTACAGTTGTCAAAATAAATGAACAAAGTACATTTTGTGATGTGACATCCTTGCTTTCATTGCCTGCTTCTTCACTATTCTCAAAATTGTCATTTGTGAAGGGTTTCTAAGGCATTGCTGCGAATTATTGGGGTTCTACTGTAACTTTTGGAGTTTGTTCTAAAGTATCCATGTTGTATGAAAACTTTCCACCTGGACAGATACATTATATTCCATGCTTGCTCAGAATATTTTTATAGTATTTGTATCATATGTAGTAACTATTTGAAATGAACCAGAATATTTGGATGAATCCACTCCTGAATTTTGCAGTATTGGATTAGTTTATGTATGTATATTTGCTAACTAAATTTTCTTGGCTTTGAGAGCTTTGAGTTTTACTCTTCTTTGTTTGGTTGTTTTAATACCATTGCAAATCACAGGGAAAATCGTCATACTCCTGGGAATCCATTTGGAAATTTTAACAGGCAGAAATACGCTTATGCAGTCGGTACCAGTACACATGTGAACTTTCAAATTACATGGCTGGTACTGAAGCGAATGAATAATGTTACAGTTTCCTGGTGTTTAATGTTTTACTAAAACGAAGCCTTGTAACTTTGAAAGTTCATTCAACTTACGGTAATGCATGTTTATGTTAGGCATGTAATGCACTTAGCTAAAACTCACTTTGCAAAGGACAAGTACTAAGAAAGTATTACTGCTCATGGAAAGACATGTCTTTAAGTTAAAACTTAAACTTTTGTTCCATTTTAAATTGCTTTGTGTCAGGGAAATAAATTTATAGTCGCTTTTGCTCTACTCCGCATAGAAAACCTTATGTTTCCTTTTTAAAATTGCATCTTTTGGTAGGAAACACAAACTGAGGCAAGCAAACATTTCTAAGAGTTGTTTCTTGCTTTCCTTAATCCAATGGATGGAAAGGTAATATTGTGTAAACAACATTATTTTATTTTTTTATGCAATATCATGCTGTAAATATGATTTATCAAATAAGGATGTACCTATGATTGAATCTTTGATTCTGCACAGCTAGAGTTTATATATAAATATAAATGTGTCTTGACAATCAAGGACTTATGTCAGTCTTCCTTTATGACGTTTCTTATTGTTATGCATTCCATTTGTTTGACTTGAGTATTTGTATCGTCTGTAAAGTATGTAATGTTTTTATAGCTTGTTTAAAGAAACAAACAAAAAAGCCTGTAAATACATATGAACTGATGACAGTACCGCTCTGTTGGAAGACATGTGATGATGTACTGTTTGTAAGCAATAATACACGACAGTGCTAACTTTACAAGTAGCATAAGGATAAGTTCCAAAAATACCTTTGGGAGTTAATAGCCTTGTTTGAGTTAATGAATATTCTTAATAATTTTTTTATAAATAAATTCAAATGTCCTCCTGCTGGAGTATATAATATTGTTTACACAGCACAATTTCAGTCACAGAGGGGACAGTCGTTAGATCTATGGCTTCATCCGTGCACACTTTGAGTAAGAAAGGAATGGCTTGGCTGCACTTCTGCAAGATGAGGAAGACTGCAAAAGTTGCATAGCTGTGTCTCTAAAGGATGAGAGATACTATTCTGCTTCTGTGCTGATTCCTGACAATTCCTCTACTTAAATTTGGAGTCTTTAAGTCCTGATACTGAAACGATGAGACTTGGGCCTCCAGTAGAAAGGAGTAGTTCTCTTTTTATTTCATATGCAGATAAACAGTGAACTTACAGGTCACGTCTTCATTTGAGTTGCGTGTTTTTCAAATTATGAGCTGATGAGATGGATTTATTCTGATACGTAAACTAAACCTCAAACTTATAGTTTGAATTGAATAGGTATTAGACTGTACAGAGCAGCATAATTATTTGAACAGTCATCACTGCTTTAGATCCCCCCACCCCCAATTTATAAATGTATATGACCTACATTTTATAGAAAAAAAATGTTTTTAAATTCTAGTCATTTATATAATATGTGCTTTGAAGGATTTGCTAGTCCACTTCTGTCACTTTTAGTACACTGGTATCTTTTATATGTAATGTATGCTTTTTATTATTATTATTATTATTATTATTATTGTTATTATTATAGTAAAGCATTTCAGTAGGAGGAATTTTGCAACAGTTTGAGGGGTGGAAATTTTCATTGTCAGAAATGAATTATACTGGACTTTGTCTGTGTAGTCTTGTCTTTCTTTTAATGCTGTCTGGAAGGGAACTTGGAATTCAATAAAGCAAGTGACCTCCTTTTTATTTTGAAGGCATACTATGTAGTGCTGAATTGGATCTGGAAATATGATGAACTTGACCACAGAGAAATTAGTATAAAATCTAGTGTACAGAAGAAATTGTGTTATGAAAAACCTGATGATATATATAGTGGAACACTGTTACAGTGCGTTTTCTCAGAGAGTGTTATTTTCCTGAAGTCCATATGCCTTCTTTGTGTTTCAGTTAATAATAAAAAAAATTCCTATAGATAAATTTAGGATAATAGGTTTATTTCTATGATTTTACAGTATTTCTTTATCCTACATCTATTCCATCACTTTATTATCAGACAAAAGATCATAACCTGACTTCCATCAGTTAATGTATATAGGTGGGAGATGGCTTTGTAGGAACCTGAAAAGTATCAATTTGTATATTCCTTATTTCTGACACAAATCAGTACATGAGTCTTTATTCCTGTGAAATGAGGAATTTCCTGATATTGAGAGAGAGTGAGAGTGTGTGTGTGTGTGTGTGTGTGTGTGTAGGTACATGAAAGATGTTTGGGTCTCATGGCAAAAATGATACAAGTATAAAAGGATTTAATGTAGCTCAACAAATGACTTGCATTTAATATGTAAAAGAAACATTTAAATTTCATAATTCAAAACAGACAAAAATAGTTTTGCAGGAAACAAAACTACTTGGATAGCAGGCTTGACCAAATGAATTTCTTTGGTTAAACTTGATATATTTTAAATGATTCTATTTCTGCCTTTATTTCTGCCCTAAAAGCAACTGAAAATATTTTGGGAGTTACTCTTCCTGTTCATTTGACTGTGAGTGTAATTTATATCATGGTTTACAAAATGTGGCATGAAGGATTGGATTGTTTTATCTGTATAATACAATGAAAGACTGCTTTTTTTTTTGTTTTGTTTTACATAATCATGATGAATGGTATTGTATTCTTAGGATTGATTTATTCATTAAGTGACTTAATGAGTTTCATAACTTTTGACATTATTGTTTTCTTAATGGTTAACTTAGTCTTTTTGGGTTTATAATACCCTTCTATGTATGTGATACTAAGGGAAGTTATGTTTTTTGCTTTATTTTTTAATTGAACTAATAGTTTGATAATTTATATTTGCAAATGATGCATTTTAAATGTGGTCACTTGCTGTTTGAAAAATAAAAATATAGAATACTGTTTTATGAATACACTTAGCAGTATTTTTCATGTTAGATAATTTCAAACAAAATCTTAATGAGACAGATGAAGGCATGCAAAGATACATATTGTTGTGCAAGAGCTGAAGTGGATACTGTCAACGATGAAATGCAATATTTTAATATTTTATTTGAGATATATAAAACTTTTCTTCCCCTTTGGATCTCCTTCTTGCCTCCGTTGATTATAGAAAGCAGAATATCTGACCTTAATTTTAATCCTGGACTGCTTAGAAGGTTGCACTGGAATCACTTTAATAGAAACAGCTAGCATTAAACCAGCTTTCCTTTTGTGATTCTTGTTTACACTAGAGGGAATTTATTCAGTGCCAGCAACTTTTCATGCAAATAAGAGTCAGGACTTTGTTTTAATCTCAGTTGCAAGAAAAGTGAACTTTATTACTCAAGTTTTTCCTCCATTGGATAACGATGTGCCATGTATGCACTACATAATTTTGTAGTGTGTGTAGTATACAGGGTATTTAATATGTAACAGATTTTTCTATCATTGAAGCAAATATGTAAAAAACATTGGAGATCATAGCATTTATGCACTTACGAAACCAGAAATGCGCCCTGTAGCATTAATTACTGGTAATTTAGTTTTCTCACCTTTATTTATTCATGTGTTAAAGGCATTGTTTTCCCTGAATCTTTTGGTAGGATCGCTTCTGATAAAGACTTGATTTTTGTGAAATACATGGCTCTCTTGATTTTACTTTGTGTAAGAACAAGTTTTGTATCAGACAATGTTAAAGTCGCACAATACCTTTCAAAGTGAAAAAAACCAACTAGTGAAGTTCTGTGCCAAACCTTGAGCTGTGATCAGATGAGTGCTGCAGGAAGAGCTGTGTGGGTTTAGGATGCCACTGGCTCCCCACCTGTTTTAGGGCCCCACTCCCGGAGCCCGCGGCATCACAACCTGGGCGCCCACCAGCCACTTCGTGGAGCCCCTTTGGGCAGCGAGAGGAGCTTTTTGTCTGGCCTTAGCCTGAACCCCTTCTGAGGATGCTTAACCCAGTTGGCTGAATTTGCGTGGCAGCAGAGAAGGGGCACCCATGAGATGTGCTCTGGTGCCTGACCCTGGCGACAGCAGCCCAGTTGCAAGGCAGTAGTGGCTTAAATCGGCACAGACGTTTCTGCAGGGACTGGCAGAAACTGGCCTCAGGAAGGCTGCCCCTCCTCAGTCCCTCGTAGCTGTGTGAGGGCAGAGGCGTTGCTGCCCCGTAGTGCCTTTACGTACGTCTGAATGCAGCAACATGACTTGATGTGACTTTGTTTCATGTGTGCATGTTTTGGTATTGTTTTTTAAAATAGCTTATCAAGAACTTAGCCAGCCGGTACAGTAACTGCTTTTAATGGTGTCATCTTTAATGGTTTTAAATTGTGGGTGCATACAGCAGTGTCTGTACGCTCAGCCACCCTGCTTGTCTTTAGTTTTGTTATGCTATACTGATTTTGATTTGTTTTAATTATGTGAAAATAAGAAATCAAAGGTGATAGTTTCTGCTTATTGACTTTCATGATTAAAATTGTCAAATAGTAAAGTGATACTGAAAAGAAAACATTTTTCAATATTTTGATGTTAAAAACAATTGCCAGAACCTACATTATGTGTTGAGTGAGAAAAAGAATCCTTAAATTAGCTGTTTTTTTTTTTTTGTTTTTTTTTTTTGCTAGGAGAAGGAAACATTTTTCTGTTAAAATTATTGGTTATTTATTTAGAGGACTGGAAAAAAAATCTGTCTCTGAAATTAATATTTTTCTTGTGCTACACAAGAGAAACTATTTTGTGGCTCCAAAATAGGCAGCAGTTTATGAAAGTAGAGAGATTTGGAGGTGAGTCGGTTTAGGGAGGTAGTCTGGAAAAGTGTCCAGTTTGTTCATTATTGGCATAATAATGATTGCACTTGCCAAATCAACAGAAGATAGTTTCCTATAGAATATTGTTTGCTCTTTTATCTGCTTTAGTTGTCAAGAGACGGTGTTTAAAGAAGAGAGCTTTCCACTGGAACAGGGGGTTAAAACGGAGCCCAGGTGTGTTGTCCATTCAGAAGCCCACAGTCCTGCCCTGGTCGCTCAGGTAAGTTGCCTCCTCCGCAGCGTCCTTCTCCTTTCACATCAGGGCTGGTCTTCAGGTCCGAATCATCCCTGCTGCAGCATCTGCTCTAGGTTTTGAATTTCAAAGGCAGTTGAATGCATACACGTGCGAGTCACTGGCAGAAATTAAATACGATGACTTGGTGAGGTTCCATCTTAAAATCTGTGTGCGTGTGTATCTTCTGCAGTCTAGCCAACTACATCGCTTTTGCCTGTGTTTTGCACATCATGCAAAAATCATGGGATCCAGTTCCTCCCTCCATTATTTGTACTTCTGGATGTTTGCTGGGTGTACAAGTAAACGCTGGTTTTTCCACTTGCAGCCCATCTCCCTGGGCAGCTCTACCTGCCAAGGCACGTTGCTGCGTGCTAGCTGAACGCTGCTGCTCGCTGGTAGCCGAGCAGCTTGGCTTGGCTTTTGTTTGGTGCCTGCACTTTTCAAGCCTTTCAGCTGGACGTGTGGGTACCCAGTCCCAAACCAAGCTTTGTGCTGGTATCTTCTGACATAGGCCTGTGCAGCTGGTACGTGGGTGCCTTCCTTTAGAGGAGGTAACGCCTTCTCCGCTGCACAGCCTCAGAGCGGTGAGCTGGCCCAGCTACGGAAGTGCAAGCTGTGCTGCTGAACAGGTGTTAGTTTACACTTTTATTTACATACCTTTTTTTTTTTTTCTTCATGGTCAGATGTGATCATTAGGGCCATTTCAGAGAGGCAGAAACAACAGGAGCTTTTGTAACTGCTGTGAGATCAAAAGCACTAGCCTGACCTAAGTGAAACCAAGAGGATTCCATTATTTTAGCAGCGTAACTTATAAAAAAAAAAATTCTGTGTTGTAATAGGAATAATGACTGTTCAAGAGGTATAATTTTTACACTCTGGAAGCTCTTCAGGAGCAGCACTTCCTTTGTCTGTCTTGTCACAAGAGAAACTGAGTCACGAGAGATGATGGAGCAATGAAGAGTGCTGGGAAGAGGTTCAGGGTAACTGCAGGGTAATCGCAGCCCTGCAGTGATGGGCGAGAACAAAGCAGAGGGTGTCATCGGAAGCTCAAAGGACGACTTGTTTGTTTTCTCTCAAGTCCTGTGTTTTCTTCCATTTGTCTTGCTAGTTCCTGAAATGATCTTTGTTATAAAGCTAATTATAGGCAGATCAGAACAGCCTAAGAAAGTTACAGCTCAGAAAGACGCATAAGCAAGGGCAAGGATACCGGTGTGCCAAAGTGATCTTTTCCTCCGAAACAGGAATCAGAAAGGAGGATTTTCTGTAAGAGGGTATGTGTTAGCTTAAAGGAAAGCGTCAAATCAACGTAAACGGGATGATCCAGTCCCCTAGTCAAACATGTAGCTAGAGTAGTGGATGTTGCAGGTACTTGAAATCGAGCCGTGAGGACAGCGCGAGTCTCCGTATCGGGTACGGAAACGCGCTTTGGCAGCGTTGGCTCTCGGAGAGTCGCTCTGTGTCGCCTGAAAGTCCGTTTTAAGGAATTGAAACAAGATTGATGTTTGTGGTGGTGCTTGGGTACTGTGTGGATAACTGCTGTTAGCACATCCTGAACAAAATCAGATAAAAATGCATTTTAAAAGCCGAGTATTGTAGAGTTTACAACTATGAGTGAACTCAAACAGAAAAAGGCTGGCTCTCCTTGTAGTGTAGGAACGTACTCTTTGCATGTAACAGCTCGTTGATCCAGAGTTTGTCTGTAGGTCATTAAGCGATGTGATTAGCTACATCGTGTAGTTTATTCACAGTTCATGCTGTGTGTGTACATGGAAATCAGCTTCTGTGTTGCTGTGTTAGGAAAGACGGGTGTGTCTGGCAACTGAAGAAGACCACCATGAGGTATGTGATAATTGACATCCACTCTACTAAGAAGCAATCCTTTCCACATTTCATCGGGTGGCTCAGACCTGTGGAAGGCTCAAATTCACATTTTTGTCTTGCTGACTGACTTCTTGCTGCTACTTTCCCTGTTTCTGAAGGCCACATTTTTATCTTTGACACCTCCGTATTTTTCCTTTTACCTATTTCATCCCACATAACCATTTGTCACCTCCCTTGCTCTCTTAAAACCATCTCTGGACTCCATCCCCCGGAGCAGTTTCCACTGAGTGACACTGTATGGGCTACCAGAAGTTCTCAAACCACAGCTGAGGATGTCTGATACTCAGGTCTGCCTGGCTTCGGATGCTCCATCTGACTGTCCCGAGGACCTACGTAGCTTGAGAGAAAGGATTCCTGCTGGAATTGGACTTGGATAGAACAAGTTCGGCTTTTAGTTGCATTTTCCTCTCCTTTTCCTCTCAGTAGAGCTCAGGTACTCAGCACAAGGAGAGAGAATTTTTAATTAGGCCTTTGAAAAAACTTTCTCGGATGGTTTGCGATGGTTTTCCTGGAAGGTGGTGTAGACCTTGGAGTGGTGCAGAGGAAGGCTCGCATGAACACGCTGAGCCAGCTGCGAGTCGCGCAGCCATCCCGAGCATATGCTGGGCGAGTTTATGCCGTTCCACATCACTTTTTTTTTTTTTTTTCTGAGGAATCTAAGGCAGAGCTGCTTCTCTTGTGTTCAGGTTAGCTCTTCATTTGCAAAGCCTGATCTTTGAGAGAGCAAACCACTTTGCATGTGGCTGCCGCTTGCTGATTGCCCCTGGAGAAGTGACAGCGTATGTCGGTCTACGGTTTTGTCATGTGCCGGGAATGGGAAAGCAGCGTGCTCCTCAAGAACGTGCGCAGCCCCGCTGGACGAGTGCTCCGGTTGGATTCCCTAGCCAGGAAGGAAAAGGTTGAAAATTGCGATCTCTTAAATAGGAGCAGACGGAGACCAATGCTGAGCACTCCTCAAAGTGCATTTTAACAGCACTGCTTGGTGGTTTTAACGTGTGAATGTGGTCCTTTTGCTGGATTTCTGCTGTTGTCATTCCCAGTGGGGAGGCAGGATTTCCTGAAGGAGTGTCCAGCAGTGGGGGGGTGGCAGTGGCAACTGCCCCAAGAAATGACTTCAGCTCTTGCTTAGCGTGCGCATGCGTAGGCAGGGGCAGATGTGCCCGCAGGCAAGCGGCAAGGCTCCGTCCTTGGTGAATTAGTGACTCTTCACCAGTTCTGCAACAAATCAAAGCTTGCTTCAGATTCTGCGCTGGCCCTCAAGGTGAGAGAATCTGGCTGAACCTGTTCCCTGGTAGCTGTAAAGAGTGTAAAGAGAAGGGAGCTGGAGGAGAGCTGCTGAAATATTCCAGGAATGGGGTATCTTGGGGAGATACCTGCTGATTTCCTCAGTTAGGCTTCATCCTCCTCTGAGAAGAAGGGTCTGTTTTCTCTAAACTCTTGCTCTCCTTTTCTGCCACTCGCTCGCCCTTGCTGTTTCTGTCCAAGAGTAAAGGCTTGAATCGTGCTTTGCCTTGGCAGTATGCTCTGGAAAACTGAACCAGCTTCGCTAGATTACATGGATGTTTTGTATGGATACCTTATTGAAAATTAAAATGTCCCCAGCTTATTTTGGCTGACTTCATTTTGGAAGTTGATGAAGTCGGTGGACGCTATTCACACTCTAAGGAAGGGTGCCTAGCTTTAGATTTGATCCTGTTTACACTGTGAGTGTCCAAAACCTGGGCCTTTCATGCGGACGGAGCTTTGCCTGCGCGGGGTCACAGGGTTTCTTGGCAGCCCCGGACAGGGAAGTCACACTGAACGCGTTCCTGTTGAAACCAGGTGCAGCCGCTCCTCCGCGGAGTCGGAGTCCCACTTCCCGTGGCTGGCAGCCTTCCCTCCTGCCGAAACCCAGCAGCGATTAAATTTATTATTTCTTTTTTTTTTTTCTTTTCCTTTTTTTTTTTTTTTTTTTTGTTCAGACTCCTGAGAATTTCAGATTTCGGGGAAGTCTGCTCCTAAACCCCCGTTAGTTCGGTTTCCCCCACGCAGCGTTACGCGGGCCGCTGCCGATGACTTTGGCGCTGCCGTGCTGGAAGAAATCTCCGGCGTGATCCCCGGGCGCGAGTGGGCGCTGCCGAAACCGAGCGGATTAAAGCCAGCAGGTGGGCCGGGGGCTCCCCGCGGGTGGGGCTCAGCTCCCTGGGTGCGGGAGTGCGGGGAGGGGGGGGGCAGCGGTGCCCGGGCGGACGTGGCAGGAGCCCGGGGCCGGCCCCACGCGGGAGGCGGCGCCGCGGGAGAGCTGGCGGAGTTGGGGGGGGGAGGAGGGAGGGAACGAGGGAGGCAGGGCCCGGGCGCTGCAGGTGAGTGGGACCGGGGCGGCGAGGGCACCCGCGCTGAGCCGGGGGCGAGGGGGGATAAAGCCCAAGCGGCTGGGGCAGCCCGGGGAGCGCTTGGCCCGCTGCGCCCTCCGGTTGGGACGGGGCGGCAGCTCACTCGGGGTGGAGGGGTGGAAACGGGGGAAAGAAAAGCTGAAGAATAAAAAAGAGAGGGGGGAGGGGCAGGGAAAAAAAAGGGAAGCGAAAGAAAAAAGAAAGGCAAAGAAAAATAGGAAAGGAAAGGAAAAAAAAAAAAAGGAAAGCACCAAAAAAAAAAAAAAAAAGGGAAAGCAAAAAGAAAAGAGAAAACAGAAAAACAAAAAAAAAAAGGAAAGCAAAATAGAAGAAAATAGAAAAAGAAAATAGGGAAGAAAAAATAGGAAAGCAAAATCAGAAAAGAAAGAAAAACAGAAAAGAAAGAAGAAAAAAAAGAAAAGAAAAAATGGAAAAAAGGCAAAAATAGAGAATAGTAATAAAAGACAAGGGAAAAAAAAAGATTAATAAAAGGGTGGGGAAAAAAAGGAGGAAGAAAAAAACCGAAAAGGAAGCGCGAGCAGGTACTTGCAGCGTT
Source organism: Chlamydotis macqueenii (assembly GCF_036417535.1). NCBI lineage: Eukaryota > Metazoa > Chordata > Aves > Otidiformes > Otididae > Chlamydotis > Chlamydotis macqueenii. The sequence goes on from NC_141561.1 coordinate 10,778,424, forward strand.
TTCCAGGAAGGGGCGGGCGCGGCGCTGGGCCGGGCGGTGCCGGTAGCCCCGGGCGGGCCGGATCCCGGCGGTGTTGGCTGTGCCGCGGCCTCTGCCAAACTGGAGCCGCCCGAGCGCCCCGGGGAACGGAGGTGCTGGGGTGCGCCCGGCCGCTCGCCTCCCGCAGCCCTCGTTACACCGCAGAGAGGTGCAAACCCGAAAAGAGTTGGGCAATTGTCCTGGCCGTTGCAGTAACGGAATAACTGGAATAACGGCGCCTGGTGTTACCTTCCTTGCACTGACGGCTGCTTTATTTGCCTTTAATTCCTGTCTTCCTCGGGGTCCCCTAAATTAGGTGTTTTTAGGAACTTGACCTGGAGAGGAGTTGAGGGGATTTATGAAAACTCAAATGGTGTCGGCCGCTGGGTCTCTGGAGGGAAGGAGGCTTGGAGGTGCCTGCTCCGGTGGGAGCGGAGGCTTCGGAGGCCGCGGGACCACCCGCAGTCGCGCTCGGAAGGCGTTCACCTCTCCCCTTCCACAGCAGCCACCTGGTGAGCGGCTCAGAGCAGCCGCGCTCAGCTCGGAAGCGGCTTGAATGCGACGATTAATAAAATGTTACTGCTCTGAAAGGGTGCGGAGGGCACGGGAGTTTCGTTTGTAGGAGTCTGGTTTTGTAATTAAATACAGAAGCGTCTCAGGAAAAGGACATGGGCCTTTGCGATGTTTCTGCGAGGAGGATTTACAACACTTTTCTGCTCTCTCGAGTGCTAAATGGCATGGAAAGATTAAAACAACCATTTTTCTTTAATTTATAGACTAGTTAGTGTCTTTGGCACAAACTTGAGGAAAACCAATATTAATTAACTTTTGAGTTAGAGGCTCGCTTATATTAGAGGAAAATTCTGCCTGTTTGATTTTTTTTGGCAGCCTGTTGCGTGTAGCAGAAAAAAGCTTCCACTGGGTTGGTGCCCTAGAGAGATAACACTGCCGCGAAACGTCTCTGTGCTGCGCGGCAACTTAGAGACCACGCTGCGCGGGTCGCGTGCTGCGTGGGACGCGGGGAAGGCTCCTGCCTCAAGGACTTTCCACTTTCGGACCCTACATTGCAAAAAAAATAGGTGCCATCGGGCCACGGCTACGTGTGCAGCGTCTGTTGTGGCATGTTTGTTCAGCTCTGCGCTTTACAGCCCCTCCTGTGTTTGCTTCGGCCGCTTCACAGGGCGGGATGGATCCGGACGTTGAAGAGGGATGTCAACAGTTGCGGGATTCAGTAATAAGGCATCGAGCGGTTGGAAGCGCCGTGGAGGAGCGATAGTGGAGAGGCAATTTCCTGCAGCTGTGGAGGAGAAAGCTCTTACGCCGAGGGGAGTGGGGGTAGGTGGGAAGGGCACGGAGAGGGGTTTTGACGGTGAGAAAAAGGAAGGAAACCATGAGATAAGGGGGTTTAAACATCTAAGAGGATCACCTTTCCAGCAAGGTGAGCTCCAGGTCTTGAAATCCCTGTGTGGAGCACTTCTCTCTATATGTTGCAAATCTCAGATTGATAATAACAGGCGCGTTGAACCGCCCCGTGCTGTCACACGGGGGGCACGATGAACGAGCGACTTCAGCCACCCTGAGCTGTTGCAAGGGGTCAGGGCCACCTCCTCCTGGGCTGCCTTGGTGGCGGGGTGGAGGGGCTGCAGCCTCTTCTTCCATCAGGCTGGAACTGCCCTGGAAGACAGGAGCTTGGATGGCCACGGGGAATCCATTACTGGGTGAAATCTCTGGTGAGGAAGGGGTGCACTGGGGAACCTTTGGAGAATATGGCTATTCAATCGTAATCTTCTTTCATGTCATGTATATCTTCCTTTTTTATTGCCACGGCTATTTGCATAGAATCATGAGCTTTTTTTCTTTAGAGTTCATCTGCTCCTGCTGCTTTTACCCTGCTTGAAGCCCCAATCTCCCCGTAGCAGCAGCCATTTGTGGTATTGCGAAGGGTTTATTTGCTTCAAAAAGAGAGGAGGGAGCAGCAGGAAATCGATGAACTCTTATGGCTTTGATGCTGCTTAACTGGCCACGTGGACAGGGCGAAGAAAAACCTCCTGTGCTGGCCATTGTCCCCCAGCTGCAGGAGACCTTCTGTGGCTGAGACACCGTGGTGGAGCGGCGGCAGCACCGGTTATTTGTTATGTGGTATTTAAAAGTAGAATAATAAAGGCAGGATGGTGAAAGTACTGAGCTGGGATTCGGACCGTGATGGAGAAATCCTGAGCAACCTGAAGTAGTTTCTGTGAAATAGGAAAAATGTATTTCTGTTGGTTGCCTCATCTCCGTAGCTCGCAAGCTTGAGGAGTCAGAGATTCCTACACTGTGCCCTGTAAAGTCAGGTCTGTGGCCTCGGGTAAGGTGTCTACTGTTGGCACAAGCCTTGTGTGGTCATGGTTGGTTCTTGTAAGTGCGTGAGCTCAGCTGGCCAGGGAGCTGTCTCAGTCCCAGGAGAGCCGACGATCCAGACAAACGGCCTTCCCCGCAGCTGTGGAGCACATCTTGCTACCCTCTGGGTAGGGTGTAGCTGTGGGAGACTGTGGGCAACTGCTCGATGGCCATCACAAGACCATTTGGGAGAAGTTAAGACTTGCAGCCAGCTGGACGGAGGTCTATAAAAGCAGCTCTCCATGATTAGAGGGGAGATCTTCCTAGGAAAACCAGCCCAAGGAGCAGAGGAACCAGCAATTTTGAGGAATGCTTGTGCTGGCGTTCCTCTTCTGTAAAGATGTGTTAAGTTATCCTTGAAATGAAGCCTGATGCTGCTTTCTTGGTGTACTTGTGGTGTTGAATTAAGCCTGACCCACTGCCAGAGTCTGCCTGTGGCAGGTACAAATTTGAAGTCGAGCCACTGCAGGCAAGGCGACTGTACCTCCAAGGGCGGGTGCGATCACATCGGTGCAGGGGATGGGGCTGAGAGCATCAGGAATGCAGGGTGTGCGTCTGTGGGGCTGGAGCGTTTGGCCGCTCCAGTTCCATCTCCATCGTACTGGAAGAGGGGCAGAGCAGGGTGAGGAGGCTGCTCGTCAGGGGAGAGGTTGCGTCGGCAGGGCTCTAGTTTGCAAAATGTACAGCAGACCAGTACAGGTATGGACCACACAGAAGGGGATGTGAACAAGGCTGTGAAGCGATTAGCGGTGCTGGGAAGTAAGTAGTTCACGTGTCCCCTGTCACCCGAGCGTGAGGGCACGCAATGGAATTAACAGGCACCAGATTTAAAACCGATGAAAGGAAATACTTTTCCCAGACGGCGGAGAAGTGAAGGTGTGGAGGTAGTGCTGCAGGATGCTGGGGAGGCCAGGGGTGTGGATAGATTCAGAAAAGGCCACCGAGGGCCGTTAAATGTAGGGCTGATGATAGAGCCTGTGCCGAGGGCAGGCCCCAGGAGGGTGCTGGGGGAGCATTGCTCTCTGCGCTGTCGCTCTGGGGTTCAGCATCTGCTACGAGCCCCTGTCAGCTCTGTCTGGGTAACAGCCTTGCGCTTCTGCAGAATAAGAAAGCAACAGTCGTGTCTTCTGTCTTTCCCATTTTCCCAGTAAAGTGCAATAAAACCATGAGTCTTCTACAACAGAGCATCCAGCACCGCAGGAATCTGACCGAGGAGAACAGCTGACCTTCTGCTCGGGTCAGCCTCGTCTGTTGGAGCGTTAGAGCTGCGCGTTGGGCAGGCGGAGGCAAGGTGAGGGTACGATGTTCAGCCTGAACGGTGCCAGAAGTGAGGGATACGTCCAAGAGCTTTTCCACGAGGAAGCACAGCAGGTACGTCCGAGAGCCATTTCCCTTCACAGCCCAAGTTTCCGTCTCCATGGTCTCTGCACCTCCTCCTGCTCACCTCTGTGGCAGGTAAACAGGACTGAAGTAACAAAACTGCCCTTCTTTTTGCTATGTAAACCCGAGATGTACTATTTAGAAAAGAAAAGAAGGAATTTGGTTTCCAGAGAGTAGTTGCAATAGGAAAACTGCAGTTTCCCTGGAGTTTCAAGTCTCAGTTCCAGCAGCTCTGAAATTTGCTGGTGCCCCAGAGACCTCTGTCTCCTCTAGAAACATAGTGACCTGATCAGAGATGACTGTGTGTGGTGGGAAGACCATCTTAACCTACTCAGCCCTAACCATTCTATGATTCTACTCTGTCCGTCCCAGTTGGTCCAGCCTGGTTTGTCGTCTCCTCTAAGAGACTGCAGTACACTGAGGACCCTCCTTGTCTTGGTGCGGTGCTTGGCAGGGACAGAAGGAGAAGCACAATCTGTAGCTGCAGGCTCTGTGAAGAACCCCTTGCATGGTGTTTTTGGTTCAGGTTAATGTCATTAACGGGGTTAATTCACTGAGGCTGAGTAGGATTCTGTTGCTGCTTATCCTACAGTAATATAAATAGGGTTTGACAGGGAACCCTGTCTTCCAGTGATCCCAACAGCTCTGCTGCCCCTTCATCTTAGAGACAACTTGCAGCACAGTGGTGTCTTGGCAGCTGCTGGTGGCCATCCGTCTCAGGGTTGGTGGCTCAGTGTTGCACCACTTCTGCAGCCTGCCTATGAAACACGAGAGGTAAAACCGAAGGCCTTGCTTTCCTCTAGGTATCTCAAACACAGACCAAGCCCTGGTGGAAGATCCAGCTGTTTGTGTGGGAGCCGGTGCTTTTTGGAACGTGGGATGGCGTCTTTACCTCCTGCATGATCAACATTTTTGGAGTGGTTCTTTTCCTGAGGACGGGATGGCTCGTGGTGAGTGAGTCCTGACTTGGTTGCATGTGTGAATAGGCATTTTCCTCTTCACCTCCTTCCCTTGTATCTCCAACACCAGCCAAGTGTTTTGAATTCTGTGCTGCTCATTGTAGGCATTGCTTACGTCCTCTGGTATTTTGTAGCATTTCAAAAAGTTCCACTAAAATGTAAAGCTGAAGTGGTCTTTGTAAGTGGTTTCCTATTTTAGCTTTAAGAAGGAAAACCACGACAACCAACCTTGGCAATCAAAGGGACACCATTGTGTTGTATTGTTGGGGCAAAATAACTGCTTTTCAGGTAAAGTGTATTGCTGTAGTTACAGCTACTTGGGTGTCTTCCCAAGACCACTGAAGCAGGTTTCTTCCAAATGTGTCAGTGTTGGAGTCTCCGATGTCTGGAATGGAGAGTCCTCAGTCAGGTGAAATTGTTATCGCTGTCAAAGGGCCTTCCACTTGTGGATGCAGAGTAGGATCTCACTGAGGGTCAGAGCCTGGAAGAGTGTCTCTGCTCCCCTCATGATGCAGAAATGTTCCATTATCTCTTAAAATTTCCCCTTAGAAGAAGGAAAGCTCCCCCAGGGAGGGGTGGGATTTGAGCTTCGGGCAGAGTTCGTGTCACAGGCACGGTGGACATTTTGCAACAGGAGCAGGAAGACGCTTGCACTCTGTATTGAAAATGGCTTTACTGGGGGCTTTGAGAGGAGCTGCAGTCGTCGTGGTGGAGGAGGCAGGATGGTTTTCCTAGCTCCCTTTTCCTCCTGATCTTATTTCCTCCATGTCTCCTTTGAAAGCAAATTCTGCTGGAACACACGCAAATAAAAATAAAGGCAGTAAATAAAGAAAAACTGAACCAGCTGGAAGCTAGCATAAAAGGGAAGGGAGAAGTCGGGGCTGGCAGAGAGCTCCCCTGGCAGGGGATGGTCATATGTCAAGCCCTTTGCAGAGTCAGGCTTTTGCTATAAATTTCCAGAGCCAGGGCTGGTAAAGCTGTGCAATTCCAAGGGACCGCAATCTTGCCGAAAAGTATTGTAAGACTGCACTAACCCCTTCCAGCACGCATGCATAAATAAGCGTCAGTGTTTAACAGGGGCTTTTTCTTCCCACTTTCTCTGCTTCCTATTGTTGCTGTGAGTCAAGCCTTCCTCCATGGACTGGTGTTAACCCTTTCTTCTGTGGGAGCCATTGGATTGCCCGTTACCTAGCTGCTCCAGTAGACTGGTGCCACCAGCAGATGCTGGAAAAGCCCAAGACTACATGTATGTTTGCATATGTGTGCTTCCCTTTTTTTTTTTCTTTTTTAAACTGAAGCGTGTTGGATTTATTAGCCCTTTTAAGCTGAGGGTAAGTTGTTGAAGAAAAAGAACAGCTGTTCTTTTAAAAAGGAGTATTGGGTTGTAGTGGGCTGTAGTGGTGCTGACCAGCCAGCAGCTGCGTTTGTAGCAAACCTTGGCTGCGTTCCCCCCTGACCAGATAAAGCTCCTGTCAAAGGCAGCAGGATGCTGAACCAAAATAGGATTTTATGATGGTAGCAACATCCTGGATATGCTTCTGTTGTTTCACAAAAAAAAAGGAGAAAAGAAAAAAAAAAAGTCTGGGATTTCAACAAACGCCAAAGCTGAGAAGCAGCCTTTTAGTGCTGGTGACAGACAAACCCCCATCAAGGCTAGCACCACCTCAGAAATGAGCGTCGCTGGAGCGAAGTTGAATGTGGACATAGGCTGTAACGTGAGGAAAGGCTGGGGAAGGGAAGCCAGATGTTACCGAAGCGCTGGGCACCGGAGATTTCTGATCGTGCTTTTGGAATCACTGCGCGCCAGGCTGAGCGATTTGTCAGCGGAGGAAGGTGGGCTGGAGCACGAGGGAAAACTTTTGACCCTGGAAAATAAATTACAGCCATGTGCGAGAGGGTGGCTGGTAAGGCAGCAGCTCCTCCTTGCCCTGAGCAGGATGGAGGGGTTTTGTTTTGTTTTGTTTTGTTTTTTCAGCAAGGCTGAATCCTCTGCACAAAACTCCCAGTGAGGACAGGGAAAGCAAGAGTTGCCCTTTATTGGGCGTGCATCCTGCGGGTAAGGGCTGGTGTGCGGTGGTTTGTGAGTGTGTTACCTGTCTTCCACACCGTGCTGCCTTTGGGGTTTTTTTTCTTTGGTTTCTTGTTGTTTGGGAGGATTGGAGCTTTTAAAGGTAAATGTTCTGAAAAATTAAAATGTGAGCTTGATGCTGTTAATAAATCAGCTGTCGCAAATCCCAGATGTTCAATTTTGAAACTACTTTTTGGTATAAAAGTGATTTTTTTTTTTTTTTTTTTTTTTTTTTTTAGCACATCATTCTAAAACATGCAAATAGGTGGTGATCCCTGCCCCATGGTGATTGAATCATTGTTTGACCTTGTTCTTTTTAAACCAGAGGACAAAATCAGTGGTTCATGCAGGAGCCAGGTGATGGTGACAGGGCAGAACCTGCTCATGCAAAGGTCTGTCCAGCCCCAGGACAAGGCAGGTCTTTTCAAAGTGGTGCTAATAGGAACTGTAAATTGGGCAATCAGTTACATTAATTAGATAAGTAGAGGTAGGGTGTTTTTTTTTTTAATCTGTAATGACTCCAGATTCATTGATCTCTAGTGACTAGAAGGGGGTAGGTGCTTTTTCTGTCTCAGCAGAGTTGGTGTGAGTTGATCATCATCTTTTTTTTTTTTTCTTTTTTTTTTTCACTCCAGGGAAATACCGGCATTGTAATGGGCATGTTTCTGGTGTCCTTTGTCATCCTGGTTGCCCTGGTGACAGTCTTATCTGGAATTGGGGTGTGTGAGAAGTGCAGCATCGGAAGTGGAGGAGTCTACTCCATGATTTCTACTGTCCTTGGAGGTCAAGTAGGGGGGACCATTGGCCTCCTTTACATTTTTGGCCAGGTATTTTTTTTTTTTAAGTTATTTAAAGAAAATTTAGAACCTTTGCAATGCAGGTATTAATTTTGTGCTTTCCTGCTGGAAGAAGTAACTCTCCAAGTAAAATCTGAGTAATGCTCCAATACCCCGGAGTGGGTGGGAGAGCACCACTGGGAGCATTCAGCCCCACTCTGCTCCCCAAGAGCAAGCCTGTGCACGGCAACGCACCGGCTGGCATGGGTCACAAGGGCAGACGAACGGGGTGTCTGAACAAGCAGACAGTGCAGGGCATGCCCTCCCATCCCAAATTGCCCCCATTGCCAGGACATGCCCTTACTAGTGAGAGACTGAAATTAAACTGAAGCGGGAGAGGCCAGGGTGGCCACCTAAAGCACAGCAAGCAGCTGTGGGCCAGCGGCTTGGCCTTGCTGTGCTCCCCGTGCCCTTAGAGAATGGGCAAGCCTTGGCTGCTCCTCCACGGGAGCCAGGAGAAGTGGAGCTGGTATGGGAGGAGAGCTGGGCAGTAGTGAGGGCCACAGCTAATTGACTTCTCAAGATCCAAAATTCGCAGTTCTGTGTTTTCTGAGAGGCCCCAAGGAGCCGTCATGGTGGTGGAGCGCCAAACGCACAAGTAGTAAACATAAAGAATGGAAAGTAATCTCTTAAACCTGCAGTAACTTAACCCCCTCCCCCCATAAAGATGTTATGAGCAGTATAAAATGTGGCGAGCAGAGAAGCATTTTTATTGAGGTTTGTTTTTAACTGACTGGCTTGCAGCAATCTCCGAAAACCCTTAAAAAAACCCCCAAACCAAAAATATCCCTCTCTTCTCCTTTCACTTCAGATTAAAAGCAAGTGTCCATAAAATGCAAACTAAACACAGTTACGAGCCAAGATATGGAAATGGGCCACACATGAGAATCCTTCCTGTCATATTTTCCACTCCCGCTCTCCGAGTGGACCCTGTCTGGGAAAGCAATCAGGTTGCAGCCTGTCCTGAGGGCTGTAAAAGCTGGGCTGCGGCAGCCCCGGCCCCCGCCTTGGGATCCTGTGCGCACGGGGGGCTGTGGGGTGGAAGCTGGCGGCTCGTTTGGGAACGCCTTGCCCACTCCCAAAAGCTGGTGCCTGCCCCTTCTCTTTGGCTGTGTTTTCTGCCCAATGTTCTTTGCACCAGCTGCAGGCTGCTCCCCCACTATGAGATGCTCACGGAGTGCTGTCACCTCTGTCATGAGGCGAGTCTGGCCAGAAATAAGGGTCTTCCTCGTTCCCTGGTCTGACTGGGGCAAATGGGGGATGACTGGCCATGTGCTGCTGATGCCCTGGGAGATGAGGTGGCTTGGTGCCCTGGGGATGCTGCAGAGATGGGTCCTGCCAAGGTGAGCTGAGACCTGCTTGGGCTTTGCTGTCCTCCTGGGATGCTCCAGAGGAGAGGCGTAATCCAATTGCTCTAAGCGATCTAGTACACGGCTACCAGGTCCTGCGGAGGCTGACGTGTTCGGTCACTGTGAGGTCAACCATGATGGTCACTGCAGCTCTAACCGTGAGTCTGGACTTTGGTGCTCTTTTCTGCAGTCTCCTTTTCTGGAGAGGTTTGCAGTAAGAACTCTCAGAGCAAGCAGAGGTTTTCTAGTCTCCAGCCCTACAATCACAAAAGCAAAGATAGCGGCAGCACTTGTCTGGGTGTTGAAAAGCAGTTATGTTCCTCACCCTGCAAAGTGTGCAGATATCCTAAAGGACTGATTTCTGCAAATGTCAGCCTAGAACTCAGCTGATTTCAAGATGGGTAGCGCATGAGAAACCAGCCTGTGCTGCTGGGGCCCCAGCCGTTGCCGCATGTGGAGTTGCGGGGTGTCTGTGGGCACCCAGCTCTGCCATTCTGCTGGTGATGCTCATGGTTCATCAGAGGAAAGCTTTCAAGGCAGCTTGTAGTGCTGAGGCTGCTAGAGGCTCTCTCTGCTCTGCTCCCTTCAGTGTCCTTCTTGCACGTTGCCGCCCTTGGCGTGAAAGGCACGTGTCCTGCTCTGCAGCAAGACAAACAAGCAGCTTTCCCCAGAGCTCAGGGGACACGGCTTGCACAACACGCTCTCCTCAAAAGTGCGGGCTCGGTTCCAGCAACGAGATGGGGAGCCGGTGAAACATCAGGCTTTACGTCCAAACTAAACACCAAGTTAAAAATAAACCCTGGGAGGCAATGAAGGGGAAAGCAAATTGCCGTTCTTTAGGCAGGTGTTGAGCTGGGACCCTTTCCTTTGGAGAAACAGAAGAAGGGAAGAAGCTGAGAGGTTGATTCATCCTTTTCTCCTTCAGAGAAGCCAGTGTGGTTTCTCCTGGAGGGTAAATTTTAAAGCCAGTGGAAAGTTGCTGGACTGCTGGCCCGAGCACCCAGCCTTCTCTGTACCCAGGCGGCAGGTACACTGCGCTGGCCGCATGCTGTCTTACAGCAATAAGGTTCAGTCCCTGTAGGCCAGAGTAACGTTAAAGGTTGTATTGTGGCAGCCAACGTCTGTCTGTCTGTCTGAACGAAGACCCCCTAGCCCGGCATGGGGGCTGCGGATGGAGGTCCCTTGTTCTCCCGCGGGGCACTCGCAGAGCTCTGTCCTTCAGTGCGTTGCAGGTGCCATGTACATCACTGGCTTTGCGGAGTCCATCGCGGACGTGCTGAGCCTCAGCAACATCTGGGCAGTGCGCGGGATCTCCCTGGCTGTCCTCCTGGGCCTGCTGGGCATCAACCTGGCCGGCGTGAAGTGGATCATCAGGCTCCAGCTCCTGCTGCTCTTCCTGCTGGCCGTCTCGACGCTGGACTTTGTCATCGGGTCCTTTACACACCTTGATCCAGGTAAAACTGGGGGTTCATCACATTGGGGTCAGGAGGCATTAATCCCCTGGGATTTTATCCTGAGGTGTCTCTGTGAAGTTACACATCTGGGCAGAGGTGGAGTTCAGCTCTTCCAGATGTTGCCCCTGCCCTTTTGTATCCATCTTTTAGAGGTGATTCGTAGTTTTGCAAGAAATCAGTATTTCCAGAGCATGACTGAGGATACCTCACTAATTTGGGTATTTAACCTCAGAAATTAAGCTCTCAATGTGTGCGCTTGTTCTTGTATTGCACTTGGAGGTTTCCTAACAACAGAGCACACTGCCTTTGCAGTTGCTCTTTGTAGCCTTCTGCTGTCTAACTCCACGTTAAGCGTTGTGCCCAAGGAAAGGGGGGATTGCAGCTTTGATTTAAGATCTCCCCAGAGGCCCCTGGGGTCACTTAGACCCCGGCTATAGTGAGCTGTGCCCTGAGCCTCACACCACTGGATTTGCTGCCTAGAGCCATGCTGGGGAGCTGGGTGGGCTGGGGCAGGTGACTGCTGGGCTTCCAAGGAGCCATGGGTGCCAGTCTCCCCCATTAACCTTCCCCAGCATGACTTCAGCCTGCAGTGGCAGCTCCAGCTCAGGCAAGGCGGAGGTTCGGGGGCTCCCACCTGCAGTCCCGCTTGCACCCCGAGCCACCTTCCTCTCCCTTCCTCCTCACCCCAGAGAGGTGTTTGCAGGGAAACACATCTCAAGACGTGGGGAGTTGGGGTGGAAGTTGTCTATGAGTGCCGCAGCGGTGGCTCCAGCAATAACCAAGTGTAATTAGCTGAGTAAACAGAAGGTGTCACCTTCTTCTTGGTGTCCCCTTCTTCTTGGTGTCCCCTGTGTCCAGCGGCACCTTAGGGGGTTGCAAGTGACCTACCAAACTGGGTTGAAAGGAAAGATCTTCAGTTTAGATTTAGTTAGGATTCAGCCACCGAGTCAGATGGTGGGAGGGAAGTCACGTAGGTGTTCACAGCGTCGATGGCGTGGATGGATTTTCATGCTGCCGGCATCGTGTGCAAGGACCGTGGGGTGAGCTGCACCGGCAGCTGCTCCCCTTTTGGAGAGAGCTGTGTGGAAAGGTGTTTGCATTTTATATTTAATGTGTGAGAAATGCCCCAAATGAAAGCTGGTAAAAGTCTCAGCAGACGCTTGCAAAGGAGAATGGAGCAAGGACAGTTGTGCTCCGTGTGGGGTATTTTGCAGAGAAAGAATCTGACCTGCTCCAAACAGCTGTGTTTGGTAGGAAGTTGTTCTCTAAAGGAAACGGGGGGAGTGTTTGCATTTGGGTTGTGCTCAGAGGAGACCTTTAATGCGGACCTAGAGACCTTTCTAATAGCAGAGAGAAAATGGAGAAAATGAATGCTTGGGGTGAGAGCTGGTGGTAGGAACGTGAACGTGAGACTGGGAGAGAACCAGAGGAGTACAAACGTCAGCAGGAAACGTGCCCGAGTTGAGGTCAATGTAGTCGCCTTTGATTTCTTCCACTGCCGAGTGCTATGTCGTTTTCTTCCGACAGAAAATAGAGAAAGGAAAGGAATGAGGCAGCTGAGCATCGCAGATGCTTCTGTTTAGCCGTGGCGGGCTAAAGAGAGGAGGGTTTGCAGGGCATGGGTTGGGCTGATGGTGGCCTGATCCAAGCCCCAAGTGCCAGTACCCCAGAGCAGCGCTGGCCGTATGGTGGGACCTGCAGCCATGAGGCTGGCGGGGAAGAGCCGTGGGCTTCTCTGCTTTTACAGCCCGCTTCCTTGTGAGAGAGCTGCTTCAAGTCCAGGCTGAACGGTTGGTTCCTCCCAAGCCCTGCATTTCCCCAGAAGGCCTCTGAGTGGTGTGTCAGCACCAATGGTGAGCGCTGGGCTTCAAGAAGCCTCCTCGCTCTGTCTGGCATGCTTTCTGTGCAGCATGGATGGATGCTTGTCTCCTGGGTGCAATTGCACCCGTCAGCAAAGCATCCCTCCCAGGCTGCGGGTGGGACATGCGAGTGGTGGTGAAGCTCCATCCTCCGGAGTCGGCTGATGGCCATGGTGGGGTGGCGTCCATCTGAGCCCCAGCACCTGGGGAAGCATTTGAGACCCCTTTGGGGTGGGCAGTCAACTGCTGAGCTCTCCACAGCCTTCCCGTGTGGGCAGTTGTTTTGGTTTTGGTTCTTTGGCTGCAGCGGTGACCAAGATGCAAAGGGCGCAGGGGAGATGCGGGGAGAGTCATGGGAGAGGTAATTTTTGGGGACAGACCTGTGGGCTGGAAAGATTTTAGCTGACATCCTGCCTGAGTTGCTTCCTTGTTTTATGATGAGTTTATGGGGTCTCAGCTTGCAGTGTTGGGTCTCGGTCTCCGAACCTGTAAAATGGGCCTGGTGCAGTCACCCTGCGTTTCCCGCTCCTGCCACGGCAGCGTTTTCCCTCGCTTTGCATTTCCAAGTGCTGCGCACATACCAAAGGGCTGCGCATCTGCCAAGCAGCAGTTATTTGGATTTAAATAATCTCCAGGAATGCCTGTCCATCTTGAAGGTCTTAAACGCCTGCCTTTGTGTGGTTGCACTGGGTGGAGTCCCCGGCTCTTCTCCCCATTCCCTCAGCTCACACCCAGGCACACACCGAATCGGATATTGTCCAAGCACTCACTCCCTTCCTGTGGTTTGCCTTTATTTTTAGTTTGAGGACAGAGAGTGTTTACACAAAAGGGGGCTTCTCAGCAGGGCTTCCCGCTGCTTTTTCTCCTTTTCTTTTTTTTTCTTTTCTTCTCTCTGTTGCCGTGGCTTGCTCCCACTCCGAGTCTCCTGCAGCCCGGAGGTGGGGCCAGAGGAGCGAGTGTCTCCAGCAGACAGGGAATGCTCTGGGTCGCTTGTCCAGATGCTGCCACCCCCGCCAAGATGCCCAGTCCCTCTGCCTGGCTCTGAGGGCTTTTGCTCCTTTCCACGGGCTGCCTGCAGAGTAGGGTGGGACTGGCTGATTTTTTTTGAGTTAATCCTAAATCCCCACCTTGGCTCTGGCTGGTGCTTACCCCAGGGGTGGGTCACAGTCCCACAGATGTGACCCGTGGCCAGGGGTGGGTAGTGAGGAGAGGGGCTCCCTGTGCTGTCTGGAAACCAACCTGTCTCTGGCCACTCGTCTTAAAATTCAATCCCACCTCCAGAAACAGAGACCCCCATGCTCCTTCTTCAGGATGGAAAACATCCGTATTTTCCTTCTCCCTGGGCACAAGTTGTTGTTTGTACCAAACCTAACGCAGGTGAATTGAAATTGGGCAGCGCTCAACTTCTCGACCCGTAACGAAGACCCAGCGCTTGCTGCACGGTTGCGTGGTAGCGATGCAGCGTTTTCTTGGCTTGCGTACGTTTGCATTTTAATTTGGGACGTCCATACCTCAAAGTCAGCCCGAGTTATTCTGGAGGGAGTGGTGAACGTTAAGGAGAGGATGCTCCTCTGCGTGACCAGTTCCTCAGAACAGTATGTGAAACTTTTTGGCCTCTTCATGTCCCGAACACTAGAATCACGGAAAAAGAAGATAAGCTGGCCGTTAATGCCCACTTTTTTATTTTCCTAGCATATCTCTGGTAATTTTTGTGTAGGGTGACTCCCAAATACTCCCTTTCAATTAGGCGCCTGCTTTCCTGTTTTGGCAGCGGCTCTCAGGTGCCCTGTTAAAGCAAAGCAGCTGCGGCGGGGCGGTCACTGGGGGGAGGGCTGGTGTTAATTTGGTTGTGCTTTGTTGGGGAGATGAAAGGAATTGCAACATGAGCAAAAGGGACTCCACAACAGCCTCTTAAATGCCTGGGGAGGGGAAAAAGAATGATTTTGTTGAGAATTCTTTAATTAAGTCCCTTTGGGCTGGGACCGCCCCCCCACCCCTCCTCCCGGCTGGGGAAGCCATGTAATTTATTTTTCAGGGACATGGGGAAGCTTGAAAGGCGCGTTGCTGTCAGGAAGCTTCTGCCTGGGATTATTTTCCACACAAACCACATCCTTCATGTCACCCACTTGGGCTTTAGCTTCCCAAAGTTGCTCACACTGAGCCCAGAAAACCCGTTTATTATTCTCACTTCTTGCATCTTTTGGAGGGTTCATCCCTCTCGGGCGTTCTGCGGCCGAGCTGGGGAAGCTGATGCACTCCCGTGGGTACCACTGGTGAGAAGCTGTGGGAGATGAGCTTCCCCTGGGGCTGCTCCAGCAGACAGGGAACCTGCAATTGTTAAAGTAATTTATGTCTATAAACACTTTGGTGTTGTAAAGATCCATCAAACGGTTCCTCGGGGGCTTTGATGGATTGAATTAATTAAATATATTCCCACATATTTAATATGTAAGTGATCAAAGCTGCCTAATCAGGGGCTTTTCCTTGGCTCTGGGTTGTTTTATTTTATTTTTGGGCACAAGGGGTGTGCCCCAATTTCATAAGAGAGGGTGCAGGAAGGATGTGTGTGTCAGAAGATGATCAGCAGCTAATCCCAGAGGCTTTATCCAGGCTGATTGCTGACTTCCTGGCTTGAGACACATCTGGAAACTGGCATCAAATTCCGAGTAGAAATCACTGAGCGAGCGGCTGCAGGAAAAAAAAAATCCCACTTTGCTACCGAACAAGGTAGACACCGTGGTGAATAAAAGCAAGAGGCTGCTAATACACTCTTTATTTATTAAAAAACACAGGGTTGCTTTCCCCAGGTTTTTCCAATTATAGCACATTGAATGGCCCTGACATCACTCTTGAGCTGGGGCCAGCCTATTCAACAGTCTGGCGAAGACATTTATTAACTGGTTACCTGCCAATTGTCTGGGCTAGGAGCTGCGGGACAGATGTGTTTTGAAAAGCGATAACATTGTTAGGGGCCTTGTTTAGATAGTGAGAGGAAAGCTACACTGCTCTGTCCAGGCTCTCTGAAGTAGGTATTTAAAGCAGTTTATTAAAAAAAAAAAAAAAAAAAAAAAAAGATTAGGTTGAGATGTAACTTTGCGCATGGTTCCACTCTGCTGCCCTGTTTGTAGGTAGGTTGTCACGGTGTTTCCTCGCTGGAGGACACCTGGCAGTAGGACTTCATTGAGGAGCAGTGGTCTGGCTGGCCGGTGGACGCTCAGGGTGTCGATCCAGCTGCTGCTCACCCGGGGCTGGTGCTGGCATCCCTGTGGCCCAACTCCGCGGAGACCAGGCAGGATTTCTGAGCCCGCTGCCCTCAAGCATCTCCAAAGAGCCAGGTAAGGAGGAGGGGAGGAGAGCTCAAGGCTTGTGGGTCCCTACCCTCCTGCACCCGCCGCGCTGTGCTGGGGATGCCGTGTGCGTCTAACCTGCTCTTAAGTATTTCCAGCAATGGATCCTCTGCTGCATCCCGGGGGACCCTGTTCCAGTTGCAGCTCTCCTGAGCTAACCCCTGCTTCCTGCAGCCAGCTGCTTTGCGTCTCTCAAGGACTTAGGGACCAGACGATGTCCTTCCTTTCTGTGTTAAAGCACCTTGCTTGAAAGACCCCTTGTGTTTCTCTTTGGTCTCCTCTTCTCCAAGCTGCGCCATCCGAGCATCCACGTGGGGCTGGTGAGTGGGCAGCCCTCTGCCACGTGCTGCTGAGGAAGAGGAGGGTCCTGGCCTCGTTTGACACCCTAAAACATGCTGCTGCATGGTGCTGTCATGGGCAGGGCTGGCCCAGGTCCATTCCTGGAGCAGGAGAGGGTTTGCTGAGGCCGTTACAGGTTTAAACTTGCTTAATGGGTAATACTGCTGCTCATTTATACAGGTTGGTTTAACCTTTGATTTCTTCACTGCT
Organism: Chlamydotis macqueenii; assembly: GCF_036417535.1. Taxonomy (NCBI): domain Eukaryota; kingdom Metazoa; phylum Chordata; class Aves; order Otidiformes; family Otididae; genus Chlamydotis; species Chlamydotis macqueenii. The sequence goes on from NC_141561.1 coordinate 10,794,622, forward strand.
TCCCTGTGAGGTGATGCGAAGTTCATCTTCCTAGAGCTTGTTAGTAAATCCTGGAATACCTCGGCTGGCTCTGTCCCCTGGTAGACACTGCCTTCGTGTGGGCTCTCCCCAGCCGCTCCCCCCAGAAAACCTCCCATGCAGGCTCTCCTTTTAGCAGCAACTTGTTTAATGCTAGAGACCTCATAAAACCGACTGGCTCGAGGAAGATATACATCATCCCGTAATCTTTCCATCTCTCCCTTTTGCTTTGTTTAAACTGGACAGCTTTATTTAATTGCATTCATTTTTTCTTTTTTTTTCGTTTTTTGATGCCACTAGATAATTGTTTTCAAATGATAGAGATATTTTACCTCCTCTTTTTTCATTCCACTGGTATTTAATTCCAGTCACACTTCAGCTGTGCCCTGAATCCACTTGCCTTATTTAGGGATTTAATTTATAAAGATAATTTCTAGGTATTAGATTCTTTCTCCAGACGTTTTACTTCTAGTTTGCATTCGTCCTCTAGGCTAAAGAGAGAACTTTTCATGGGACATGTGTCCTTATCTACTGCTCATCATCTTCTCTGCTGGCTTGTGTTAACAATTTTTGGCCTCTTTTGGCTGTAGGTAAGAGATTTTAGCCTGGTTGTACCTTCACTGACCTGGGTGGTGGCCCAGTCGTTCTTGCTGGTTTTCTGTTCTACTCAAAGGGGAAATGCATTCATTGAAAAATGTGATTTTGGTAGGGAAAATGTATTCTCTGATTTAAACTTAACTCAATTAACAGTTTCAAACAAACAAAAAAACCTTTCCAAAATCAAATACTTTTTGATTTCTAGTTTGCAGTCTGAAAATAGATTTGAAGCTGTAGCTGTGTGTGTTGTATAGAGGAGAATGAAAACCTTCCAAAAATAAAATCAAACTATCATTTTGGACACAGAATCAAAAAATCAACAAACGGAATAGTTTTCTTTTTAAATACCATTGTCATCTGGATAATATGTCTATACCTTGGAAGTATGGGATGCTCTAGTCATGAGTATGGCAGAAGACTCTGTAGACCATGGCAGGGTCCAGTGGATTATGTTATATTTTGGTTAACGGCTTTCTTTTGAAAGATGGGGATTTGATCGACAGGGATTGGGCTTTGTCCCAAGCAGTACATGGAGTAGCTCCGAGTTAGAAAGGAGGTCACTCCAATGAGCCCAAAGGATGTGTGTCATCGCTGCTGCCGCTCAAATACCATTCATTTTCCTCCAATTGTTGTGCCTTGATTCAGCCTAAATTCTGATTTCGCAAGACTGAGATTTTTCATCAGAGGAGCTCTGCAGAGCCTCCCACAACCAGGGGCTGTGGGCATGACTTCCAAGAAATACCGCTCTATAATTTATAATAATATTCCATTGATGCAAACAGTTTTCCTAGAAAAAGGGTGAAACAAGGGACATTCTACTTCTCCTCCTCTTTGTAATGAATAAAACCGTTTCCACTGGCTGGTTTGAGTACCGCTGAACAAGCCAGGTAGTGGATACCACATCAAAAATAAAATACTAATGGAAGGATTTTATATATTACGGCAAGTCTTGTGCTTAGCGTTAAATAATATAAAACATAAGTGGACTTTATAAAGTGAAATACCCATGTTAAAATTTCTTCTGTTTTTCTTCTAACCAAAATTTCCGATTTTCCACCTGCAGAAAATACCCATTTTGGGGTTTTTTTTTTTGCAAAAAAAAAATTTAAAACTCACCCACCTATACAGACAGGATCAGTGCCAAAGGGCTCTACAAGCTACTGCCACGAGCACATTCCTGAGTTTTCCTTTATTTAAGCAGTGCCGAGGCACTGGGCTTTTGTGATGGGGAACTGCCCGTGTGGGTGCTTTTGGGCTCTGTGTGCGCTGTTTTGTACGCCAGTGGTTTTCCACTTCTCCATCCTTCCGAGAAGCTGAGGTGGAGATAAAGCAGGCACATGGGGAGTTGGGTAGAAATTCCTGCTTCCTCCCACACAGCCCGGTCCCGGAGGAGCAACGATGTGGCTGGGAGAGCTCGGAGGCAGCATAGGTTCCTGTGTGATTTGAGAGAGGTGACAGCATCCTGCAGATAAAAGTTGCCCTGTTAGCTAAATACGAACTTAAGTAGCTCCCTTTGTTTATTCTGCCTTTTTCTTTTTTTTGCTGTTTTTTAGCTGTTGGCCGTCTCCCATTATTGCAGGTCTGTTGACTGTAGGGAAAGGAAGATGCTTGTGACCTGATGGCTCTCTGGGCTGGGATGCTCCACACGGAGACTGGACCAGGAGTCAGCCACCCCCGAGCCTTGAGTCTCCTTCTCTGGGTCTCTGGTGAACTGAGTAGAGGGGGAGGATGTGAATACTTGAGTTTGTCACATATTCAAAGGACTGATGGCCCCCGAGCAGGTTTTTTGCAGGTTTCCTCAAACAGATCACCCTCCGGTGCTTCTGCCCTAGGCTTTCTTGCTCGCTCAAGGGTTTTCGGTGCACAAATCCCGTGCTCCTCCATGCCTCCCATAACACGGCAGACATTGCACCAACCCGTGTTTCCAAGAGCATCCTGTGGCAGCCAGGCCCCGGGGCACGCTGCCGAAACCCTGAGCAACTTGAGAAGAGGTTACCTGCTGAGTCCGGAGACTTTGGAGAAGAGCAAGGTGGAAAAAATACACAGTGAGCGCTTCCCCTCGACAGCACTGTCCGTCTCCACGCTTGCTAATTTGTCTGCTGAACTGAGAAATATCTGTGCATGGGCGTGATTCATCGCCCTACCCCAAGGCTGTTGGCAGCTGCTGGCATGATGCCTGTCTCCGTGCCGGCGCTTGAAGCGTGACCAAAATACCCCCTTTTCATCCCTGCCGGTGGTGACCAGGACAGGCAGATACAGTGGAGGGTGGTTTTTGGGAGAGGGTTAACGGTGGGATCCCTCAGAGCCCATGGCAGCAGGAAGCCGTATTGTGTGTTGACTTTAAACAGGAGGCTTGGGAGATCAGCTCTGGAGCAGAAAACAGGGGCTCAGGAGGAACAAACACTCGCTGCTTCAGAAGGGCGGCGATTTCCTTTTGGGTAAACACGTCATTAATCTCAGGGAGCACATTCTTTTCCATCAAAAGATAAGGGATTGGAGTTGCCTTTCTCAGGGCTTGGCCTTTTTGGATTGTTTTAACAGTGGCTTTCACTCCTTCAATTACAGACTTTACATAATCTCTCATTTGGGGTTTGCCGGGCTTATTATGGGTGCAGAGAAAGTCTTGGGCAAGGGAACTCCTTTCCTTCTTTGTTTAAAATTGCTCTGATCCTTCTCCCCCCTCACCACCGTCTTGCCAGATTTTTTCTTTCACTAAAACCTGTCTGTTCTTTGCTACTTGCGGCTCTGACGAACTTGAAACGTAAGTGTGCTGTTTGTCCTAATTTATGAAACCATCTCCCTAGTGCTAACGCGAGGATCGGAGCTTATTTGTGCACCATGAGTGGAAAAACAGCGGTGGGCTCCTCTCCCTTCCCTTCCTGCTGCTCAGCTTTAGTTTGGCATTTTTTGAAGACGCTGCTCGCCGTGGCCAGCGAGGTGTGGGGAGATGCTGGCTGTGGCACTCGGCATTTAATTTTCAGCTGGCACCCTCCGGCTGCGTGGGGAGACAGCAGCCGTTCCTGCTGCCGGTGGCTCGGGCTCTGCAGTCACTCTGAGCTCTTTTGTTAGTAAATATGTTTAACTGGGACTCAGGGATGGAATTACAGTGGGAATTTAGTCCCTTCCCATTCTTACCTCCTCTTCTTCCCAGTACTTTGTGCTTAGGGCTGCCAGCAGTGGCGCGGGGGGGGGTGGGGTAGGGCGGGGGCTGAGGAGCTCCCCCGTACCCCATCTCTCGGTGCCCTGGCAGCTCGAGCAGATGCTCAGACACTCCGCATCTTCTGCGCTGATGTGTCAGTGTGGCCACGTGCCGTTGTGTTAATTGCGTAATGGCTGCGTTTTTATCACTGCATAATCGTTGACCTGCCTGTGTTCCAAACAAAAATCCCTCTCTATTTTCATCCCCTGCCTAGTTTAAGGCTCCCAGAGCAGAAATGCTGTGGGAGCTGTCAGCAGGTAGGACATGGATCTGAGGACTGAGATGAACCCAAGGTGTGATGTCATTTGTGACACATGGAGGGTGGATCTGCAGGGACAGGTATCAGAAGTGATGAGTCCAGTGCAGGCTGTCGGGAGGCAGGGGCCTCGATCTCTTCAGTCCATCCCATCCTCCTCCAGCTCTTCTCCCCAGTCTTCCAGCCAGAACTTGTATATCCAAAGGTGAAGCAGGAGATGTCCTGGAAGGTATTAATGCATTTCTGTATCCTCATACGGGTTCAGCAGAAGTTGTTTTTATTCTCTGTACCTGCCAGCATGGCTCTTCCTCTTAATGTGCTTTGCTTTCATGACTCACCATCTCTTAGAGGACTGGGACATTCTGGTGAAAATCGATTCGTGCATCTCACAAGCCGAATGTCAGCCCACAGTGGACTGGTGGCATGGAAAAATGACCGTACTGTCCTCTGTGCACCTCCAATACTGCTTCCCTCTCACCGTTTTCCTTCCCAACCTTTCCCTGTTTTTCTCGTACATCTCTGCCTGCGCTGTGCCAGGCTGGCAGCGGTGGGGCAGTGCCTGGAAGTAGAGATGGTGCTGTGCGACTTTCCTGGGAAAAAAAATATTGGGAGGACCTCAGGAGCTGGAGCTGGGCAGCTGCAAAGGCATGGCTGCAGAAGCAACCCGGCTTTGGAAGACCATTGGAAATGTGATTGTTAGGGTTGGTGTTAAATGAGCCCAAACACAGGAAGCCAAGTGTGTGCGTGGAGGGATGCATAGGGGTGGAGTTTGTGACTGCACCACTTTGATTTGTTTTTTATTCTGTTGGGAAAGGTGATTAAGTGTTATTCATGACCCCAGGGCCCTCTTTGTGCCTCTTTGATTATGCCAACCTGCTGGAGAGTGCACTGTTTTCAGTGACCTTCCTTGGGCGTGCTGCGTGGCGTGGCTGGGCTGGCTGCAGTCAGCTGGACCCACGTTGTTCTCTGGCATGCGCCAAGTGCTCCCTTTGCTGGGCAGCCCAGAGCATGTCCAGAGCACGTCTGTGTTTTTCAGGGCTGTTGGGTCAGAGCTGCTTGTTGCCTCAAATTAAATTTCACCATTGCATAGTGTGAGGGGAACACAAAAAGACGATGAGGTTTGGATGACCTTCATGGCTTTGCATCCATCTCTTCATATCCACAGTTTCTACATGGATAGTTAATCCTGGGTACCTGCAATTGCACACTGAGATGCTGAAAAACCTGTCATTGGTTTGGCATCAAAACGTTGCTTCATTAAAGCCAGGCATGCCTGACTTTCCCTTGGTGAGTGAAGATGCTGTTCTTGTGTGACAGGCTATGGGTAGTAAGTATGTCTTGGTGAGTTTGGTGACCACCAGACCATCCATGGATGAACTTCTTTTGTAGGCAGGGGCAGGATTAGTATTGCAAGGGCTTTTGGAGGAAGAATTTAAATCCTTTCCTGCTCTAGAGCACTTTGAACTATGTAGAAATGAATTTGATTTAGCCCACCCAACATTCATCTGATAGACCACAACTTCTGAGAGTTACCAACCTGACAGGGCTTGACTCACCCACCCAGGGAATTAGCAGCTCAGAAGTCCTGGGCTGGTACCTTGCCCTTGGCTAAGAGTTTGGAGGAAAAAAATGCAAGCATATGGCTGGTGAGGAGTGAAACTTCATCTTGCCGTGAAAGTGTGTGTCCAGGTGAGGGTAGCAGCTGTGGGAACAGGCTGTGAGGACCATTCCTGTTACCTCCATGCTGGTGTGCCCAGGTACCTCCAGCACCCGCACTGGGACCTCATGCTGGGCGTGCGCTTGAACTGGTGTCCAAGGGAACAACTGGATTTCAGAGCTTATGCCAGAAGGGTTTAGAGATGGAAGAAGAAGAGAGAGAGAGAGAGAGAGAGAGAGAGAGTAGATAATTATGCCAAGGATATATAATTACTCTTTGGCTCCTCACCTCCTATATCACACAGGATCCTGAAAATACTGGGGTCAGAACTGGGAAATGTGCTGCAAGACAAACACTTCCAGCTGTTCCTCTGAAAGCAAATCTCAGCAAGTACCTTCCAGGCGGGAACGTGTGGGCTTACTTAAGAAAAGAAAAAAATCTCACTACTTCAAGCCTTCAGCATCCACCTTCATAATTAAAATCTCTAATCTGTTCTAAGCAGAGTGCAATACGTGACCATCTTCTGGGAGCTGTTTCTTAAGGTGGTTTTCCATTTTTGCATTATTTAGCCCCTGCTTCAATGCCAGGATTTACTTAACCTTAAGCTTGTGAACAGGCTTATTGAATTTGGCTAAGACTTGACTAATCTGTAATGAGCTCCAGGTTGCCTGGAACTTGGCAGTGCTGTCGTCCTCTGTGCTGTTGCATAATGGCCTGACCCCGTGTAACCACGGCTTCACCTTGTGCCCCTTCTCCACCCTCCTCAAGTCCTGCTCCAAAACACCAAGCTTCGTGGAGGGGCCACACTGCTGAGTGGGTCCCGAGTGCCGAAAACTGCGCTTTCATCCTCTTCCACAGGATAAGAGGTGAGAGAAAGTGGCAAGAAACCATCTGAGGCGGAGAGAGGATGCAGGGCTGGCAACCAGGCGAAGGCTGGTACCCCTTCCCGGGCATCTGTGGTGGACAGGGGGACATGAGAATCCTGGCCACCTTCTTCCTCCTCCTCTTCCTGCATTGGGCTGATGCGCAGCCCCCTGTGCTTGTGAATGGAGTGTGCTCATCCTGGAAGCTCTTCCATTTAAAACTTACTGGGTGGTTTTTATTGTTTGTTGCATCATTTTAATAAGGGCAACTGGAAGGACTTAATTTGTCAAAAATCACAGGAATAATTCAGATGTTGCTCTAAGTCAATTTTTTTCCCCGTTGTTTACTTACTTTGGCTCAACTGCTTGAGAAATCCATTATTTACCTGCTTCTTATCGAGTATCTAATGATGAAAATAAATTGTTACCACTCTTTATCGTGCATTTCCCATAAGGCTGACATGGTGTAGAGAAGGAACCAAATTCTTTTCCTTCTAGCATGACACTGGGAAGATTGTTTATAGCACTCCAGCTCCATTCAGCCCTCTGCAAGCCAACTGAGAGCAGGATCATTAAATGCAGGATTTAGAGGCTGTGGAGTTGCATAAATTAATTAAGACCAAAATTTGTCAGATAAACATTTTGTAATGAGTGAGGAGGGAGGAATCTGGTTTGGATCTCATGTACCCAGCAGTAAGCTGGAGGGAAAGATCCCTCTTAAAAAAAAAAAAAAAATTGATAAAATGATCTTGCCTTGTTTGGAGATCAGAGAGCCAAATATAGACCCTATCGCGTTTCCTTCCCTCCTCCTTCCGAAGCTCGTCCTTTTGAAGTGCACTTTCAATGGGATGTGGATAATTGACTCTGTGAACAAGCGACTGAGTGCTCTGTTGGTTTAACCGATTGGTCTCAGTTGCTGATTCCTGTTTTGTTTTGGATGATTTTCAGCCCAATTGCCCTGTCAGCTACAATTAGTCCCATTAATATGACAGCTGAAAGGTCACAGATGACTCGCTCTGGTCGCTGGCACGAGGGCCGCCGGGAGATACTCGCAGCGAGTTGTTCTCAGCTCTGCGGTCGCATGCCGATAGCGTCGTTAAATTGATGGCGATTGCAAATCCTGGCGTAAAACTGACGTGAGAGTCGCTTCATGGCAGGGTGATTGACTGAGAAATGAGATTGCAATAACAAGTAACTTTTGGATGAACTTAACTTTAATTAGACAAGAAAGCTCCTGGTCCTGGATAAAGGGGAAATGTGGAATGGTTGGGCTTCCTCTCACCCGCCAGAGCTACGAGGGAAGGAAGCAGAGGTGGGATAGAGTTGTAGGTGCATCCTGTGACTCTTTCAACAAATCCATGGCTGTTGTTTTCTGTGGTTCTAGTGACATCTGTCATGGTCTCAGGCTTTGGCTCTTCCACCCAGGATTTACACTCAGGAGAATAAAGTAGGAAAGGGAACAGCAGACGAATGGGTGGAGCACAAGAGATATTGTTTGGCTTCTTGAGATTAATAGGGGTCAGGTGCACACAGGTGCAGGTCAGATGTCGGACTGATGGATCTCATGGTCTCTCTTTGGCCATGGTTTGGCCAAAACGATATTGCAGAAAATGTAGTCTACTTGTGTACTTGGTCTTTTGTATGAGAAAGGAAAAATAAGGCACCCAGAGTGCCTGGATCGGCCCGTGACTGAATTATATAGCCCCCAAACCCCACTGGAAGACATTAGTTGGAGGTGGTTCTCTGGCAAAGCAGGATGCTGTGCTTGGTGAGGTTCTGCAAGGATCTGGTTTTGATTTGGTGTTATTTGGTGTTTTGCTTACCTGCTTGGATGGTGCAAAAGAGAATACGTAGATTGAATTTGTAGATCACCCCCAGCTGGGTAGGGCTTGCAGCAGCCTGGCTGAGAAGGTCAGACTTCCAGATGACCTCGCACAAGCTGGGGAAGTGGTGTAAAAAGGACAATTTGTGTTCTGATGAAGACAAACATGAAGTTTTAGAGCCTGGTAGAAACTGTTGTCTGTGGTAGTGCGGGACGGGAGATGTTTCCCGTAGGTGAAAGGATGCTATTAAAAATGCAAACAGCTTATGGATCAGGCAAGAAGTAGCATCATGAGCTTCAAACAGGGTGATTTTGGTTACACAGTAGGGGAAATCTAAATGATAAAGACAGGAAAATATGAGAGTAAACCATCAAAAGAGGCTAGAGCCTGCTTTATGGGAGATTTTTAAGAATTGGTGGGGCAAACTTTTGTCAAGGGTGATGTAGATCTATTTGATGCTGTTGCTGTGAAGCACAGGTTGGAGAAAGTTGTCTGATCTCCTTGGGGCAAGATGAATATTTTGCCCACCCCTTTAATTTTACTAATGAAACATTATCATTTCTATGAGGAGCACATACTTCGTGAAAAATCCCTTAGCAAGGGGCCAAAATTTCATGGAGCAGTCTGGTTAGAGTTTTGCAGCCAGCCCACATGCTGTGGTGTTGCGGGCACAAATTTCAGTTGAAGGAACTTGGGTCTGATCTTGCAGGAACGTACAGCCTACACAAATCCCCTTTGTATTTCTCCAGAAGCTGCACTTTCTGCAGATATCCACGGGGTCCAGAGATCTGTGTGCTGCACTGAGGTTATTCCCTTTATGTCTCATCTGGGACTTGGTCATAGTGAAGATAGCTGGTGGTTCTAGAAAGCCTAGCAGCAGGAGACCTTTTCTGTTACTGTGTTTCCATCCAAGTTTGGGCAACACAATGAATGCAGATGTAGTAGGAAACTTTTGATTATCTATAGGGTTTTTCTCTGGCAACTTCAAAGCTCTGTGGTTAGTTATATTCTGAGACTTTAAATGGACATGTCCTGCGTTCAGAGCTCTGATTTAATTTTCCGGTTTAATCTATTGTCCAAATGTCATTAATGTTGTCTTTGAGGCATGGGACCGCTTTGATGGAGTCTTTTTTTAATTTCTGGCCATCACCCTGTGCAGCTATAAACAACATCCTGCCTGCTAATGAGAAGATTCAAGTTATTGCAGTCATGTGTCTTGTGGAAATAGATTGTAGTGGCAGGAGGAAAAATGGAACCAACTTTGCTCACCTCCCACCATGACTGGCATGAGTGTTTGGATTTCCAGTGTGAAGTGAAGGAGCAAGATTTTCCATTACATGCCCAGTAAATCAATTGCACAATGTCGATATCCTACCCATTCTTTCCCCTCTCCCATCTTCTGCAAAACGTTCTGTTTGGAAAGTAAAACTTGTGTCTGTATGACCTGGGTAAAACTTGGCAGAAGTTGGTGTGGGGAGTAGGGCACAGCCCAAAGTCTCGGCATTTGCTCCTTGTTGGGCAAATGATAAACATCTGCAGAAGATTTGGGAGGGGCGCAGCTGGTCGTGGGTTTACAGATAACACAGCAACAGGAGAGCAATGGCATCAGGAGAGTAAGTGCCCAACGCAGCATCAGAGAGCAGTTTTAAAGTGCCTTATTCCTTCTCCACTGGGAAACCCATCTTGTAGGGGAGACCCCACCCTGCAACAAATTGCCTTTATTGGCTCTGGACTCGTTAGCAACCAGTGTATAAACTGGGTGTGTTGGTAGAAGCTTCACAGCATGGGTGCATCTCAGGTCTTGTCTGTGCAGGAGCTTGACTGGCAGAAACACAGAATTGGGATGCAGTGCGAGGGTTTGCTGAGGGATGCGGTTGTCTTATGGCAGCATAATTGCTCGCAGACAGGACTCCATACGATCCACCACGCTGACCTCCTCCCTGCCTTCTCCCCCGACCAAATAAGTTCACATTCATCCTTTCAAACTGTCCCTGCAAACAGGCACTGCTGTTGCAAGTGTTCAGAGGACGGGTGGCTGCCAGGAGCAGGCTGGAAGGTCTCCTGCAGTCCCTGGGGTTTCTGAGATTCAAATCTTGCCCTCCGTGTCTTCACAGAGCACGGCTTTGTCGGCTACTCTGAAGAGCTTATGTTCAACAACACGCTGCCAGACTACAGCCAGGGGGAGTCCTTCTTCACTGTTTTTGGAGTGTTTTTCCCAGCTGCCACAGGTACCGTAAGTTTTATCCTCCTCTCTTTCCCCCACAGTCGCATCTCAGAGATGAGCAGAAGCAAGAGGAGTTTCTCTGGGTGGCCTGGTGGGGCAAGTGAGACCGTACTTGGCTGTAGCAAACTCATGTGGTCTATTCAAAATCTTCAGGCTTTCCTCCAGCATCTCAAATTTTGCGCACTCCTGTCCTGTTCCTGTGAATGTGCTCTTCTGTCTCTCTGTGGTCAGAAACTGCTGGTCAATGCTATGGGTTGACATGGTGGTATAAATCCTTTCCTGCCAAGGACAAAGCTCAGGCACCAGTGTTGACCAGCGCTGTCAGGCCTTTTTAAAAGGACTGATCATGATTTATCGTATTAGCTGAGCCTTATGACTAGATTGCACAGGGAGGGTGGGGAGAGCACAGGCAGACTTTCTCTCCAGCCTTACTGTGGGTGGGTCGCCGAGCTGACATGATGCCATCGCTCGTGATGCTGACCCACCACTCTCTGCGTGACATCACGGGTGTATCTTTGCGTGTCAGCAGAGCTCATGCTTATGAGCTTAACTGGGTGCTTTCATATTATTCATTCCCTTAAATTACCAGGAAGATCCATGTCCCCTGTGCAAAGCTGGCAATCTCCAGTGGGAATGAAATAACTATCAACTAGAGTTACAATACCTTTTGTTGATGCTGGGGTTTTTTAAGCTATAAAAAGTACCGATTATAAGCAGTTTCCATAGCGATGAATCCTTGGATTACAGAATGAATTTTCAGAGGATTAGCTCTAAGCAACTCGCTGGAAGTTGTTCGCAGAATTGCTGCAGTACAGGGAGACAAACGAAAGGGTTTTGTGAAACAGGTGGACCGGAGGAAGGATCTGCTAGCAGAAGATGTCGCTTTGTCAGGTGCATCTAGCACAGGACTTCAAGTTTTCCTTTGAAATTCTCTCTCCCAGTTTATCACACTGGCTGTTGCCTCCATGTAGACTTCCTCCTGGAAAACTTACCTTCCTGAACTATCAACACCATGGAGAAGTTGGCTTCTGCCCTCTTTTTTGTCATTCTGCCTGGCCCAAGCAAGTCACCAGCCAAAGAAAGAGAGGTCCCCCACCAGCCCTGCCTCTGATGCAGGAAAGCATTTTTTTTTTCCAACTCCCTGATTGTAGAAGAAGGAATAATTATGACAAAGCTGTGCAGAAAATTAACATGATTAGCCATATTAAATGGTTCTTCATCACTGCTAATGCTTGGCTGCTAGGAAGAAGTCCAAAGCTAATAGATATAATTTATTTAAATCCCTGGCAGCCTGTTGCTTTGTTAGTTAGCAGCAGTAATACCAGTAGTAATGTTAAACATGCTCTGAAAATACAGTTTGGGCTGGTGTATAATTACTTTGGTTGCTGCACAGCTTTTTCATGCTTTCCTTTTAATTGCTTGGTTATTTACAAGATTTAAATTATTCCTTTGGAGCAGCGGTGCCAGCGGTACCATATAACACCACTATTGCTCCTGTTATTGCTGTTTGTAGCGCTGCGAAGTTCAGGAGCCTCATAAAATGCAGGGTTGTGTTCGGTGCTCTACATGGAAAAACTTGCGATCTGATTAAGGAATTTTTAAGGTGGGAGTCGAGACTTCTCTGCTCCAGATCATGAACGGGGAGCCCAGTGCACTTTCAGAAGTGCTGGGGATAAAGCTTGCATCTCCTAGGGCTGGGGCAATGAGTGAGGGCTGCGGTTCCCCCGTCCCGCCTGACCCACACTGGCTTTGCTCGTCCCTTCCCCATGATGGGGGCATGACGCAGAGGGGACCCCAGGTTTCTCGAGGTCCCATGTGCTGGAGTGGAGCTGCTTCCCACTGCATTGCGGGCGCTGCCTGGACGCAGCCCGAGCCTGCCAGCAGGATGGGCAGTCCGCGAGATTGGAGATGACATTTTGGGGATGGGTTTGGCAGCGGCATTAGTACCAGGCTGGAGAGACGCGATAGGATTGCTGGCATCTCTGCTGCAGGGCAGGCAGCCTGATGCAGATTGCGAGTGAATGGTGCTGTCGGTCCCCAGGACCTCTGTGTGAAAAGGAGCGGCAGGGACATGCAGATGTCACTCCAAGGCTGTCACCTCCAGCCTGTGCTCGGGCTCCTGCCCCGCACCATCACCAGGTGGTACCCACCGCTCCCGGGATCCCCGCAGTCCCCTGGCCAAAGCACTGGAAGCAAAATCATAGAATCATAGAATCATAGAATGGTTAGGGTTGGAATGCAGCAGAAATTTGGGGAGTTTGAGAGAAACAATATGTTGTTTAGTTTTGAGGGGTTACTTCCAGCCAGTTTGAAACACTTCTTTGAATCAAAGCAATGTTCTGTTTATCTTTTATTATTAAATCTTGTGTTTATTCTTTTTAATTTTTAGCATATGCTAGTTTACAATCTAAGATGCTGTTTTGATAACAAAGTTTTTTTAAAAAAAATGTTTAGGAAATTGTGAAACGAGATGTTTGGGCCTTTCTGAGATGAAATGTTCCTCTTTGAAGTGAAACTATTTTGATCTCTTCAGGATAAGCTCTTTATTCCCCCTCCAAAATGGTTATCTGAATTCAACTCATTTAAGTTTGGTCTCTAAGATGTATAGAAAAGTGGTTTTAAGTTGCCCATTTCCACCAGAAATAGCTCTGAAATGTAAACTTCAGAAATACAAGCTGGTAGCTGTAAAAGCAGAGGGGCAACCACTTCAGGAAGGGGGAGAAGGACCTGCGGGGAGACCCTTGCCAGGACCGAGTGGGCAGGAGGAGCTGCTGCCTTGGCCAGGGCAGTGTGGCTAAGGATGGTCATCCCAGCCTTTCATAGACTGGTAGCAACACGCAGCCGCCTACAAGCGTCCTCCTCGGATCGTTTTGCTCCAAGTTCAGTTGTTTTCTTCGTTTCTCAGTATTTTGTTGGTACAACTCCAGCAACACGAGTGAAGTTATCCCGGTTTTACAGTTGCGCGGTGGTAAGCAGAGGCAGGTCCATTTGCTGCCTGGGTAATAGCTGTTTAAACCTGGGTAATAGCTGTTTAAACCGTTTCAGCTGGATGTGCAGTGCAGCTGGCTTTAGTCCTCAGAGTTTGTCATTTAATAATCAACAAGTAGCTGAGCGATCCAAAACATACATCTCGAGCTGGCTTAAATGGGAGTGCACGGGCACGGAAGATTCAAATTTGCCAGCTTCAATCGAAAAGACTAACATACCTGCTACGGAAGATGTGAATGTACCCCTGTAAAGATTCTGTGCATTAACCAGATGTTTTTCTGCATGTTTGTAAGTACCTTCTCAATGCACGTGTTTTGCTGCTGCACTGCGATGCACAAACACCCAGCTGCCCATCTAAGCAGGGCTTCACATGGGGAAGGAGTCTCGGGAGCTGCCTGCCCACGTTCGGCTCCTGGAACGGCACAGCGACAGTAGCAGCAGCCATGCAACCACCAGCACAGCTTTAAGATGAAATTAAGCATCGGCTCTGTTGTGCAGAGAATGTTTTTATTTTGCTACTAAATCCCCAAGGTTTTCTATCTAATGAGAGAAGTGTGTTGTCATGTGATACAAGAGAGTAAGATGACATTTGAAATGACGTTAGTGGAAAATATCGTGCTGAAACTAGTTCTGAAATAAACTGTATTTGGCGTTTGCAAAATGACAGCAAATAGATTTAGAAGTTTTGGGCTAAGTTATCAGATGATGTAAACTGGCACAACTCCACTGAAGTCTATGGAGAGGTGCCAGCTTACATCAGTGGAGAATTTGGCCCTTTAAAAAAAATTAGCTACAATTCTTATCTAAGATTTTCCATTCTTCATCTCTTGGATGAAGGAAAAAAAAAAACAACCAGCTTTTGTATTTTATAATAAATTTGTTGGAAAACGCAATGAGTGTTTGCAAGCAGTTATCTCTACAGTTAGGAACCATAGCTGGTAGAGTTAGAAGCCAGAGCTGGTGGAGCTGATGGTTGTATCTAATGTACAATGTAGGTGGTCCCCTCGTGCACGTATCCACCGCCTGGATGATGCCCAGGACAGGATTACGCTGGGAATAGCAGCAATGTACAGACTGTCTCAGCCATAATTTCCTGGCTGACTTGACCATGTTTTCATGCTTCCTTGTCCAGAAGCTTTGTCATTATCTGCTGCTCTCTGAGATAATAGCCAGTGTGGAAAATCCAGCCTGCTATCTCGCTGAAACAGAGAGGTGGATAATTTTCTCCGTGGACAATCTGCAGATATGATTGCTTAAGTTCAGAAGGGATTGGTCGTTTCCCTAGGGACAGGTCTGCGTCTGGAGGAAGGAACGTCCCAGCTTCTCTACGTCATTGAATTTTTTCTTCTCTTGAGTAGCTAGAGTCTCTGGAAAGGCTGTTTGTGGCTACTCACAAGTCACACCAGCTCTCTGGCAGGGCTTGACCAAGGATGTGGAGATTGTTTAGGTTTTTGTTTTGAAAATTAATCAGGTTGTCCTTTAATTGAAAAGTGGAGTGGTTAGTCTGCTGCTCACAAAAGACCTTCTCAGTACTGCTCTTTGGCAGCTGTCATCCTGTCTGGAAAGTTGCTTTTTGGTGGAGAGGTGGCTTTAGCATTGTCCATACTTCTGTACTAGCAGATTGTCCATCCTTCTATACTAGTCAGGTCTGAGGCATGGTTGCAGCATGGAGGAGATGGCTTTGACCTCAGTGACTGAGAATGTCGATTTTTGGTTACTTCTGTGGTGGCCTTGGCCCTTGGCAGTGGAAGTCATGAGACTCTAGTGACCTCCTGGGGGTCCTGACAGAGGCTAATGCTGTGCACTGACCGGGGCCTGACCTGTAGTCACTGCTGGGCAGGAGGTCAGTCATCGGTCTCAAGATCCCATTTGTGTGGGCTGTGGCAGGTCATCTCCTGGCTGCTCCTGAATATGTGTGGGTCTGCCAGAGGGAGGCAATGAAGTGACCTGGGCTGTGCAGTCATCACTGTATAATGACTCACATATCTTCAACTTTTTTCATATTCAGTCCAAAAACCACCATTTTGGTGTTTCCCCAGTGCTTTGCTGAGGTAGGAGTTTGGATGAGGAAGAGGTGAGTCAAGCTTAAGCTAGGAGATGTAGATGTGGTGCCAGATGTCTGGGAAACTTGGCCAAGCGGCACATGAGATTAACAGCTGTCCTTCTGACAATAGTGTGTACCCTTCAGAAAAAAAAATTCCTAGTATTCTCAGCTTTCTGCTTTGCCCCCAGTTGCGAAGTCACTGAAGAGTGCTTCATAGGAGCTTTGTTTAGCATGATGTTTGTAACCATTTCTTTCCATGGGCTTCTGCCTCCCTAACTTTCCTCACCCTCAGCTAAGCCTATTGTGTAGCTGTTTAAAAGGAGCAGTGCTTGAGCAGTGTTTGTAAGCTTTATCCAGGAAAAAGCACACCAGTTGACTGGCTTTTAGCAGTGCTGCTCAGAAGTACATCCACAGAAAAGTCTTCCAGGAGAAAATTAAGAACTCATTTTGATTTGTAATGTTTTCAGTATGGTGTCAAGGATTTGAATCTGGTCTGAATCTGGAAGACAGCTCTTCCAGGAGCTGAGGAATGCCAGGAGCCCATGGAGACTGTTGGGGCTCTGGCTCTGTGGTGGAGAGGAGGACAGCAAAAAATGGCAGTTGGGTGGGATGATCAAGGGGGAAAAAAAAAAGAAAATAAAGGAAAAAAATATTATTAATAAATAAAGCCCTGGATGCTTAGCTGATGTGTTTGGCAACATGTGAGTGCCTTGTGCTCATTAATGTGCTATCACCACGGCAGCACAGTGAGGAAAGGAAGTGTTGTGATTCCCATCTAGCAGATGGGGAGATGGAGCTATGCAGATGCACAACAAAGCCTGGGACCGAGCAGGGAGATCAGCCCCTATCCCTCAATTAATAGCCCAAGCATTGCTTCCTTTTGCAATCTATTGGTGGCCGTGCAAGATCTGCAGGGAAGTCACTCATCCAGCTGGGCTGCCTTTGTCCCCTTTGCCCTGGGATTTGTCCCATGTTTACTCTTTGTCTTGGGAGAAAAATCCTCCCAAGCAGCAGTCAGCCTTTTGAGCTTTAAAATGCAATGGGTTGTCACTGGTTTAGAGCTGTAGCCACTCAGATTTGCAGCCTCAGAGACTGATTTCATCTTTCTTGTGCCCTCTGAAAATGAAGAATGACTGCTGGACTTGGCAGCTGAGCGGCAGACTGACGCGTGGTTGTTCCCCTGCTGCCGGGGCTGGCAGATGCTGTGAGCGGCATGGGGTTGGCATCCTTCTTCTCATTGTTGTTCTGTGGTGATCTCACCCTGGCTCCCAGGGACCATCCCATGAGCGCTGCTGGCTGGCCCCTGGCCCACGCGTCCTGATGAAGATGTTAGTCTGACATCCGAAGGGAGGGACAGTGATGGACAGAAGTTATATAGCAGATATGTGAAGTCTTATAGGAAAAGTTTTGTGAAAATTTGACAAAAAAGTTGTGTTTTCTTGCCAAGTCTGGTATGACTCCTTCAACTGCGGGCAAAGTCTCATAACCCATTTTTACCTCAGGTTCCTACCCTCAACATGGAGATCCTTTGCTCCATCCTGTTTCCCTTTCTTGTGTCTTCAGAGCATAATTTTTTAGGCCAAGGACTGTCCCTGATTGTACAATACCCTGTACTCTGGCCTAAAATAACAGTTCAGTACTTTATTCTTAGACCTACCACATGTTTTCTAGATGACGCTGGGGCAATCACTTGCCCTCTCGGCGCTTCTGTTTTCCTATCTGCAAAGTAGAGATAATGCCTACTTCCAAAGCGGGAAGGTGCCACCTACGTGCTGAGCACTGCTGTTCCCCCTGCAAAAGGGGATAGTCGTCATTAAACACAGACAGGACAGGCTGTTTTGTAACAGCGGTTGTCCCCCATGAATGCGGGGAGCTGTAATGGATCTGGTCTGGGGGGGTAGTACCACCTGCTGAATGCGCTGCTGTGATGAACGGTAGCATTTTTCTTTTCAACAATTGGACAGCACTGTCTTCTGTGAGGTTTGCATTAAGATAAGATGGGTTTTGTTCAGATTTCTGCCTTTTTTTATTTATTTTTTTTTCTCCTTTCCTCCCAGCATTGTTCAGACCGGACAAAGGGTTCTTTGTAGACGTGTTAGTGGTGGCGTGCTTCTATTAAAGACATGAACGGTTTCTTACCAAGCAGTCGATGGGAGCCAGTATTCCTGTATGTGGAAGTGCAATGAAGTGATATAGTTACTGTTCTGAAACAATCAATTAACTGATTGATTAAATTGCATTACATATTATAATATATTTTATGTATGCTATAACTTAGATTAACTCTAAATTGCATTTATGTCTACAAAATACAGGTGTGATGGCTGGGTTCAATATGAGTGGAGATCTCCGGAAGCCGGCTACCAACATCCCCCTGGGGTCTCTGGCTGCTATTGGCACGTCGTAAGTCATAGACTGGGGAAAATGTACTCTTTGGAGGCTGCCCTGGATGTGACCAATCCATTTCATATTCCCATCAACCTTTTATTACTCAGCCATCTGGAAAATTAAAGTCTGGCTCTCATTCAAATTATCATCCATTACCAGCACCTACTCTGGGTGCGTTAGAGAAGAGGTTCATTAACGCAGATATAATCAGTTCTTCCTCTGCTGGTTGGGATGTGTGTTGGTGACAGAGCGGTTGCACCGCTGCAACCCGGCTGTCCCGGAGCAGGATACAGAATTCTCGGAGGCTTGGGGCATGTGATTTTGTCAATTCTTGCTGTTGATCTCAAAGTGCTTTGTTTTTCTATACAAATAGAAAATATTTAAAAATATATAAAACTATAATTTTTATTATTGAGGAAAATGGAGCTAAGACAAGTGAGATGGCCTACCTGCCTGCAAGACCAGGAGAATGGAGGAGCCCTGCATCTCTGAGCAGTGCTCTCCCCAGGAAATGCTACTTTCCAGAAATAAAATACTGTTACATATTATAAAAACCTCAATAGATTCTTGCCTGTTTTCATTGCCCCCTAAACTGCTTTAGAAATTATTACATTTAATTGCATACCAAGGTTCAGACAGGAAGGAAGGATCTTCTGAATTTAAAGGGATTTCTGCTGAAATTGGTGATTGTTTTAAGTGAGAGAATTCCCCAGGACACAGAAATATCACAGGTGGATGGACTGTGGTTGTTCACACCTCTGCTGTCTGGACTTTGCAGACAGACTAGCTTATCCCTCCACCTGAGTAATGGAAACACCAGAGATACCAGAGGAGGATCAGACTGGCTGCAATGTTTAATGTGTTTAGATGAGGGGACCTGTGTGCATGCAGAACCATAGAATGGTTTGTGTTGGAAGGGACCTTTAAAGCCCATCCAGTCCAACCCCCCTGCAAGGAGCAGGGACATCTCCAACCAGATCAGGTTGCTCAGAGCCCCGTCCAACCTGGCCTTGAATGTTTCCAGGGATGGGGCATCCACCACCTCTCTGGGCAACCTGTGCCAGAGTTTCACCACCTTCATTATAAAAAAATTCTTCCTTCTAACTATTCTGAATCTACCCTCTTTAAGTTTAAAACCATTACCCCTTGTCCTGTTGTAACAGGCCCTGCTAAAAAGTCTGTCCCCAGGACTGGGTTATTCCCCCCATGCACACATCAAGCGTGCAGGTAGCTTCCCCTCAGAGGTACCGTGCGGTCACACTGCAGCTGTCCCTGGTCTATTGTAGTAGGTAGGTAGGTAACGTGGACCAGTGTTAAATTTAGTCCTGAGGCTGAATCACGCAGGAACAGCCCATGCAGTGTGATTGAAGACCCAGCTTGTGGGTACTTGACCATCTCGTGCTTCCGCTAATGGGCAGAATTCTCAATGGTCTCGTCTTGCTGGAAAAAAAAACAGTTTATTTTTATTGTTTGCAGGTGGTTTCTGTACATGGTCTTTGTTTTCTTGCTGGGAGCCGTTTGCACCCGTCAGTCACTCCGCTATGACTTCATGATAGCAGAGAAGGTAACCTGTTTGAATACCCCAGTGTGGCTTTATGCAATGGTGCTTTCGGGTTGCTGTCTGCCTTACTGAATGTGTGAATTTTCCAAAAGCCAAAGGAGTTTGGGTACCCATCCCTCATTGAAATGCAGGGGGATTTCCCCGTTGCAAATCCCGGTGTACAACTGATTTGAATAGTGTTGCATTCACCAGCATATCCAGTGACGCTGGATCTTGGCATAATCGCCCGGCAATAGCTTTAAGAGCTAAAATATGCTAATATGGTCTAATGATAAATGTTGTATTTTGTTCAGTGTATCCTTTCTCGTTGGTGAAAGCTTAGACCAGACTGAAATCTCTAAAGAGCTCCACTGCTTATCTTTACTAAGTCAAGCGAAGCCCGCATTTCCATATCTAGCGGGCTGTAATGGCAGGGCGAGCAGTTGGATTATTAAACTCGCGACGTTCCACGTGGGTCTGTATACTCGAGGGAGGTTTGTGGTGCTGCAGGCAATGAACCTTATGATCACAGGCCTTTAGAAATTAGAGAGCAGAGGATTCGAGTGTGTGTCACTGTCTTACTTTAAATGGGATGTGAGCGTATAATTTTCTATTATTGAGCATTATCCAAAATGATGGGTTCATCATATTTAACACTATCTTTTGGTGCTTAATTTAAAATTGAGATATTTGCCATTTATTTGGTTTGTAACATGATTTTAATCTTAAATATCAGTTTGAAACGCTGGCTTCATTTTCTCTCTTAAGTAACTGTAGCCCTAAACTTCCTCCAGCTCCCAAAATAAACTCCAAATTATTGGTGAGGCTCCTGCCACTTCCTGCTAAGGTAAAAAATCATCTCTGTTTCAGGGGAAAAAAAAAATGAGCCTGCCTTCTTTAAGGCAACATCTTTGTAGGTCAGTGGGACAGACTTAGTAGGCGAAAAATACAGTGATGAAAAGAATCAGATTTAATGAATCAGCTGAAGAGAAAGAGATTGTTAAAGCTGTGTTTTAGCTTCAAAACCTTCTGGGGAGGGGGGAAAATGAAAAATCTCCCAGTAAAGAATTTGAAGATATGTAATAGTGTTAAATATAAACAAACAAACAAAGAAAAAAACCAAAAGCAAATTCAGTTTTCTTTTGCTTAGTGTGGAACAAAACAGTGGTGCCATCCCCGTATTCGTGTTGCTGCTTTGAGTTGTTACAAGCTGCTTTAGTGGAGGGAGGGAGGAGGAGAGGTCATTACACATCCAACACGCAAACTCTCCCTTTCTGTCAGCCGCAGGTGAGCGAGTGCCTGGCTGCTTTTCTCCCTTACAATACTTGTTTGCCTTTTAAACACAAAAATGAGATCGGTAATTTCACTCCTAATGAGCTCAAAGTGCCAATTTCTTACAAGGTATTCACACTCTCGGTGCTCACAACCCCCAGCAAACCCTTTCATCAGCCTCCGTGAAAAGGACTCTTCCCCTGTAACCCTGATTTGAATGTCAAGTAGTACATTTACATGCAGGCATTTTTGGCAGCGAAGATAATATATGATGTCTGGCACAAGCGATTGTTTCTTCCAAGTATTTCTCAGAGCAGGGAAGGATTAGAGGAGAGGGAAGGGAAGATTCCCCATCGAGTGTCTGTCCCATGGTCTAATGGAAGCTGGTATCTGCTCATCTTTGCCTCAAGTTTCTTCTGTCCCACAAGATAAAAATCAAAAGGTCGAGTGGATTTTCATGGGGAAAAAAAAATGTTGTGGTAGGAAGTTTGTGCAGTTCTGGACCCCAACATAATTTTACATGCCTTCCCCAAACACCAAGCATTTTATGGTTCACCCAGTCTCCTCTTTGCTACGTGCGGATTTCATGGATGAGGGAAAGGCAGATGTAGCTTGAATAATCTTTACCTATGTACATTTTTATAATTCCTTCTAATAAAGCAATAGGACAAGGGGTAATGGTTTTAAAACAGAGGCAGGTAGATTCAGATTAGACATTAGGAAGAATTTTTTTTCCAACGAGGGTGGTGGAACACTGGCCCAGGTTGCCCAGAGAGGTGGTGGATGCCCCATCCCTGGGAACATTCAAGGCCAGGTTGGACGGGGCTCTGAGCAACCTGATCTGGTTGGAGATGTCCCTGCTCCTTGCAGGGGGGTTGGACTGGATGGGCTTTAAATGTCCCTTCTAACCCCAACCATTCCATGATTCTGTGTGCCACCTGACTTGGAACAGGGGCAGAAGCTGGGAGGACCGATGTTCATTTAGACCTTATTTTCCATGAGAGGAGGATTGGGAGCAAAGGACACGTGGGACGCAGGGGACCTGCATTCGGTGACATCCTCTGCCATGGATGACTGTTTGCCCCTCCAGCAGCTCACTTCAGTGGGGTATGGACAGGATGGATCTGGACCAAAATGTGGAGATTTTCTCCCTGCCTAGCCTTTGTACTGGTGCTACCCGCTGCGATTTGCCTTTCTCTGTGACTGGCTGCTGGCTGTCGGACTTGTGTGGTCTTGCAGGACTTGGGCATGGCTGAGGTGACCCTAAACCTCTTCTTGGCTGTGCCTGCCCACGTCCTTACACCATGGAGCACTCTCATTTCAAAGCTTTCTTGCACAGTGTTCATATTGGTGGGGGTTTGTGTATTTGGGTGGGGGTTTTTTAGATATGCTGCCTGTGCTTGCAGCTCTTGACAGTGGGGACCTGCGCAGGGGGACCCTGGTCCTCGCTTCTATGTGGCAGACCGGGAGCTGCCCTCCTTTCTCTCCACGCCTGCAGGAGATGCTCCCTGTTCGAAGGGGTGCTCACTAGAAAACGGTAATAAACCCAGCCTTGTTAGCACTGTGGCTTTAAAGATTTATTTTTTTTTTTTAAGTTTCGTGTTGCCAAAGGAAATTCTTTTCTCATTGAAGACAGGAAAATAAGGTCATTGTATGATATCCTTCAGAGTGTATTTTTTTGGAGATGCCATTTGTTTAAGTGGCAATTTTGATTTGGTTTTGCTGTGGATTTTCTTTCAGGGTTGGTTTTCCCCCCTGGGATGCAGGGGTTTGTCTTCCTGTTTTGGATGGTTGGAAGCCTGGGCAGCTTTTCCTGTATGATGTGCTCTGTATATAAGTGATCTCTCCTGAAATAAACTCACTTCCAGTTACTTAAGGGGAATCTAATAGCTGCCACTTTGCTGCAATTGCTCCAAGTGACAAAGAATTTCTTGGATATGAGCTTGTCAAATGGCTCTGTCGGTACAGGATGTTCACTATTAAATTACTTTTATGGGATAATTTTCCTGTATTAATTGCTTGCACTTTATATTGCAGACTGACTACATTTCTGCTTTCCCAGGGCTCGCTCCGTTCATTTATCAATATTACAAAATATATGTGATCTCTTAAAATATGTGTATTGAAGACTGCTTGGGGGTCTTTAAAGAACAATTTAATCACCTTTGCATTCTCTCCGCTTCCTCCAGGTATCCTTGGTGGGTTTCTTGTTTTTGCTAGGGCTGTACATCTCGTCCCTGGCCTCCTGCATGGGAGGGCTGTACGGAGCACCCAGGATCCTGCAGTGCATCGCCCAGGAGAACGTGATCCCCATGCTCACCTTCCTTGGACGTGGGGTTAGTCATCCTTTCTCTGAGAATGCTCTCAAACCTTCACCTGAAGGAAAACTGGGGACTGAAGAAGCCAGGATTTCTATGTGTCTGTAGGGTGAGATGGGAGATGCATGAAATGCAAGGAGGGGAAGGCTCGGGATCAGGTACCCTATGATTGGAGGTATCTAGCTCTTCTCTCCCCTCCTGTCCAGGGCAGAGGCCTGAAGCTTTTGTCCAAGGACTTGATGAAATGGATGATAACTGCCTCTTTGTCTGTCTGTCTTTTTTTGCTTCTTCTTTCTTGTATATTTTCTTTGAGCTGTTCCTGTCCTCTTTGGTAACCTCGTAGCTGAGCACGTGACTAGTTGTGGTGCTGTGGATTCAGTCTCTGTGCACTGGAGAAGAGGACACTTCTTTGTAAGATAAGGTGCCTTTTGGACACTATAAAATAAAAACAAAGAATAGGTTTGAAAGGTTGAGTTAGGGGTCTGCTAAGCTTTAGATAGGATTTAAAACAAAGCCTTGCTTTGAATATGACGAGGCTTTTTTTTTTTTTTTCCTTACAAATAATCCTCATTCACATGAGTCGTTCTGTTGAGATCAATCAAAGTACCAGTCACTAAGGACTCTGTAGTCTTGGGCTCTACATTCAGGCCAAACTATTTTTTTATCGTTTTCCCTTCTTCTAAACAGAGAGAAAATAAATAATTCCCCCACTCTCAATAACCTGCAGTACCTAACTGCCTGTACCAAGTGGCTGGAAAAACTTTATGATGTTTTCCTCCTTCAGAACAGCTTGTAAATACAGAAAAATATTTTACAATATTGGTATTTATGAATATTTAAAAATAGATAAATGTTTTAGAAGTATAATAATTTTCTATCCTTTGTTATGTGTTTCTCAAAGTAATTTTCTAAAATTAAGGTCATAATGATAGCAATAATAATAATAAATAGTAATAATTATGGAGGAAGCAGGAACAATAACGACAGCAAAAACTTCCAGCTCCTAAAGGCAGTTGTCAGGTGATTCCAGAACAGGCTGTTCTCCACTTGGCAACCCTTGTGAAATTCTCAGTGATTTAGCAAAGTTGACTGCAAAGTTGATTCCATCTCTTCTCTAGTAGTTTTCTGTCTTTCTGTCAAATTTTCTGCTGTGAACTCTCTCTGGGCAGAGTGCTGTGATGGGAGGGGCTCAAAAAGTGCTGAGAAATCCAAGGCAGATCGCTTTTCCCTTTTCCTTCTCTCTGCCACCTTGAAAATTGTCTAGGTTTGGTTTATGGAGAGTTAATAAATTTAGTTTGCCTTTATCAGTCTGTTCCACATCAGTTCTCCTTTTCTGTGGTTGAAGAAAGTGCTGTAGTCACCATAACTCCAGCTGATGGGAAGGACACGAGAGTTTTCTGTAGAGTTAAGCCCAAGGCAGAGGTGTCCTGAGATGGTCCTGTCTGTTCCCCATCTCAGTATGTCCTTCTGATCCTGAAGGTGGTTTCTGAGAACTGTGTTCCTGTGTCTGTGAGACGCATTTCTGTTTCGTTGTGAAAAGGTGTAAGGTCCAGAACTGGTCCTCTTTTCTGTTAATAAGGAAGAGTGGAGGAAATAGAAATCATTTCCATTTGAGCTGTGTGTTTATTAAAGAAGCACATGCAGTAAGGAAAAACTTAAGATATTGTTTAAGATATCTTGTAAGATATTTTCCAGTAAAGTCTTTACGCAGCCTGCACAGGCTGCTTTGGTACCAAAACGGCAAGACGGTGCCTGGTCCAAGTAAGGGCATGTCAGACCTGGTATTAAAGTTCATGAGCTGATGGCTCAAGTCTTTCTACCCCCAATGCCCTTTGCTTTGTCTCTCTTTTTCTCCTCCTCTCCCTGTCTTCACCCCACCCCAAAGGATATGAGAGCAGGTGGTGTTTCTCCTGGCTGTCTGCTGTCCCGACGCATGCTCAGCATCACTGGGGCTGACTCCCACCCTCCAGCATCCTCGGCTGCCCAGCCTTTCTGCTGCTTCCCTCCTGCCGCTCCGCAGATGTGGCTTGAGGGGCTGCAAGGAGGGAAATCCCAAGTGCAGAGGGACCATGGGTTTAGCTCAGCCTTGTGTCAGGACAGGGCTAGAGGCTGCTGATGTGAAGGTGCCACTGATCTGTGCAGGCAGAGCTTCCGTGACTGATTGGCAGTCGAAGCCTTTCCAGCGGCAGCATGCGGGAGCCTTTTGGGTAGGCAGTGATGCGGAGAAATTAGAGACAAGCAGTTAACTCTGATTAACATGTTTTATTGTCAGACTTCCCATAAGCCCCACAAATCTCTCTGAAGGTTTATCACTGCTTTAATGACATTGTTCTACTGCAGAGATACGGCGTGAGACTGGATGAGGTTTCCAAAGACAAAGCTTGAGTAGGGCACAGAGGTGAGGTGGGAGCTCAGCAGCTTTTGGCTTCCAGCCTGCTTTTTAATTTATTAAGCCGGTGAGCCTCTGCTTATGCACGCGTGTGTGTGTTTCATGAGTAAGGGAGTGCTGCAGAGTACCCGTGGCAGCTGAGCAAGAGGGGAATCCTCTCAGCAAGGCTCATGGTTATTAATTTAAATGTAAGTTTGTTTTGTTTATGAACTAGAAAGGACCCAACAAGACTCCAGTGGCTGCAATTTGCTTAACAAGTCTCATCACCATGGCTTTTGTCTTCATCGGGCAAATTAATGTTCTTGCTCCCATAGTCACCATCAACTTCATGTTGACATATATTGCTGTAGACTATTCCTATTTCTCGCTCTCCTTGGGCTACAACGTTCAGCAGAAACCTGATGAGACCCAGATGGAAAACGCTAGGCCTGCTCACTCTTCACAGCCTTTAATTTTCAACAAGCCCTCCAGCCGTGTGGCAGATGGAGTAATTCAAAGCAGATCAAACGGCACCTTGCTGGAATTCACAAAAGACATGGACCAGCTTTTTAAACCATTTCGTAGTGAGCCAGGTACTTGCAAAAAAGGAGGAGCTGAGAATTTAACCCAAAAGGTCAAAAAAAAGAAGGCAAAGAAGCCAGCCAAGCAGCTGTTGCAGGACAGCTTTCTCCTGGATCTCCATCACGATGTTCCCCCAGCTCAGTATGGCTGGGATGAGACCACGGAGCCCGACAATGAGAGCCAGCAGGATTTGGCTGAGCGGGTTCATCAGTGTGACACGGGTCCATGCTCATCACCTGCTGCCAATGCCCAGCGGACACCTGAGCTGCTGGTGCGGGAGGAGCAGCTTTGCAGCACAACACCCACTCTCCCCGGCCAGAAAGGAGAAGGTAAGGGCTGTAGGAGATGGGCTTCTCCATGCTCACAGGGGAATGGTTTATAACCTTGGCCTTCTCAGTGCTTTCCTGAAGGCAGGCATGAAACTAGCTTTATATGGGGCTGTCATTCGATGATTCATCGCAATAATGTAATTTATTCCAGGTGAGAGGAGGGTTGTTCGCAGTGCATCGCAGGAGAAGTTGCAATGCAATTTCCTGTGGAAGATTAATGACAGGAAAGCAGGCAGGACTATATTTAGTGTGGGGTTGTTTACTATGTACTCATTATTCTACACATTCACGCTTAGTGCTGTACATTAAAAAGCTTTTGAGTGTATCTTGGGGTTTACTTCACCCTGGTGTGGGGCAGGAGGGATGGAGCCGTGTGAATCCAAAGCTCAGGCTGTCAGAATGCAGCGGTCCCCATGCCATAGATGGAGTCTGTAATTCAACCCCCACAGCTAAGAGTCTGAATTTGTTTTGTTGGTGATGTGGGTGTTTGATATCATGTGTGTGCTTTGAGTTTGTCATCTCAGTGCCATAGTGCTTTATCAGCATTATTCAATTAAGCTTCATAAACCCTTCCAATGGAGAAAAGCCTTATTTCTCTTATTGTACAAATAGGGAAACTGAGGCAGAGATAGGTAGATGTGGCCTTCAAATGGACTCAGCAACTTTTTTTTTGTTGTTGTTGGTTTTTTTTCCCTTGTGCTTCTTTTCTGTTTTCGTTTTAGACATTTTGGTTAAGCTCTGCCATACCCAGCTGTCAGATAGAATTTCTGCTTTGGTTTTCTGCAGTCTGGTAATGTAAAGTAGGAGAAAAAAAAAACCACTTCAACTTTTTTCTAATGTATCTTTATCTTCTTTTATTTTTTTTTCTTCTCTTTTTGTCTTTAGAATCATCTATAAAGCCACAAAATCCAGAACTGGGAATTCAGCGGATACCAGAATCCTTCTACTCCAAATTCTGCAACCACTGGGTTTCCTTTGCTGGTGTAAGTAATTTTCTTTTGTTTTGAGTACTAGTTTGTGATTGTAGAAAATGGCTGGAAATTCATCACTTACTCCAGTACTTTAAAATGGCTTTTGTTTCTACTATTCCAGTCACCTGAATTTAAGTACTCGAGGTCCCATGCACCCAGCAGTTCAAATTCAGAGAAAGACAGATGATGTATTATTTCAGACAAGAACAACACCAAAAAAAAAAAAAAAACCCAACCTGACCCAAAAACATGCAAATTCAAAGTCTGGCATGTTAGGACTTGAGATGCATGGCTGGCTGGGAAAAAAACCAGTGTCCCTCTTTTTACTGTGTGCCAGCCTGCTTTTTCTGACTGTGAGATGGAGTGAGACATCAGCTTCAAAGCTGTGTTGCTTTTATTTACGAGCCAGTTTCTGCAAACTCGGGGTGGGGTTTCGTTAGTGCTGACCCCCTAGTACCAGCAGCCTGGCTGTGAAATTCCACCTTTTGAGGGAGAAAAGCGGAGCATTCCTCCAGCATGTACTTTAAAGAATAAATAACTTTTAAATAGCTTCTGTCTCAACCCACTGAGGAGTTTAGGACATTTAAATTCATCTTGGGAAGATGGATTAATGGGCAGATGACAGGGGAAGGGGTCGGAGATGCATAATGAATGAACCATATGGCTTTGCTGCGTGGATGGGTATTTCATGGTTGTGCGTAAAATGTAACAAACTCTCTCGAACCACACACCAAACCCTTTTGGTTTAATCCTCAGATGGAGTTTGACACCCACTTTTCAAATTCACTGCTGCTGCTGAAAGCAGCCGGCTCCTGGCGAGGGGTCCCACCGGACTGCAGTGCCAGGGGTTGGATGGGTGTGGAGGCTGCTGTCTGGCAGTGACATCTTTAGGAGGTTGCACTATAACCCAGGAACCTCATTACTGAGATACTTCAGCCATGCCGTACCCAGATCTTTTCAGATAACACTGGATGGGAAATGCTCTATATGTGGCCAAAAGCCACGTGCTGTGGAGTGTTTTGGAGGCAGGAGATGACCTGGGTTCCCCAGGGGTCTCACTGCAGCACAGTCCTCGGCCACTGATGCCCAGCAGCATCCATCCACGCATGAGGTTGCGGCTGGCATTGATGCTTCTGCAGGCAAGAGCTGGCTCTGCAGCAGGTTTCGGGCAAGGAGAGCCTCTGTGGTGTCCCCATCTCGGGGCATCATTAGGAGGGAGACACCTAAAAGGAAACACTCATCAGGATAATGCTGAGTGGCTGTGGCATGGGTCCTGGCTGTGCACATCTCATAGAGTACTCCTGAGAAGTCCCTGAGAAAGCTGGAAATGCGGAGATGCCATCGAAGCACTGTTTTTACATGAATTTAAAGCCAAGATTCAGCATTTCTGGCAACCCCACTCAAAAAAACCCCAGTTACTGATGTTCTTATAACAACTTGAAACCTCCAGCACTGCCTCAGTTGTTAAAGAGTTTTCATTAAGAGTTGCAAAGCATGCTCATCTTGCAAGGTTGAAGAACAAGTTGTTGACCAGGTGTGAGGCTGTCTCTGAAGGCGAGTGGTCTTTTCCAGGCACTGCAAGGAGGTCAATGGAGCTGCTGGGCTTTGCAGAAAAAGGACTGACAGAAAAAGCTTGTCATCATTGTGTTATCTTAAACTCCGAGGTAACCCCAAACCTCGTCTTCCCCACAGGTGATCGCGTCCCTCATCATCATGTTTGTCATTCAGTGGATCTACACCCTTGTCAGCCTGGGTGCAGCGGTTATTCTGTACTTCTACATCGGCCAAGTGAGCCCAGGACTCCCCCTTGGTGAGGTTTTTTTTTTCCCTATATTATTAAATCTGCTTAAAAATTCATTAAGCTTTAATTTAACTTAATTAGGAATCAAGGCTCTTGTGTTTAATATGCAGGTGACACAGTGAATGATAGGGTTTTGTTTCATTGCTAGTTTTAATACATTTTTTTTCTCTGGCTCCTTAATTTTATATTGGTTTCTAACTGCAACGAGCGTGAGTTTGATAGTTTGAAGATTGTGCTTATTGCTTTAATATGTTGCACTTTAAATGGCAAAACCAAATACTAATACTAAGACTTAGCAGGGATGGCAGATTGTAAATGTAGCACAGCAATGAGAAAAATCTGCAGTAAATGCGTTTTAATAAACTTAATTAGTCAATCTAAACCCACCTGAGAAGACTTTAATGAAAATGGGAATTATGGTGAGTATCTCATTAAATCTCAACATTCATAACTGCAGAACAAGAAAGCCTTTTGATTCCAGAACTAAACAGGTTGAGTATGTTAGGAACGTAAGCTGGGAAAATACTCTTAGGCAGAGGGCATTGGAAAGGTCTGCGCGTGTGATCGGCTTAAAGGAGTTTGAAATGAAACAGCGAAGCACATTCAGAAGGCAGCTCGTGAGAGCCTGCAGCTCCTTGGCACGGCCGCGGAGGGGTTTGGGTTGGTCTGTGTCTCTGAAGAGAGAGGGGGTGGACACGCTGTGTGCGCGTTCTCACGTACTTAAGTGCAAATATGTACGGAGCGTGCATGCGTAAGTACCTGCACGTGTGTACCTGCAATTTTTTTGTCCAAGGTGAGAAAAGTCAAAAGCACCTGAATTCACATCTTCTAAGCAACGCAGAAATAGCTGCCTGTGTTTATTTAGATGAAAGATGATGAGAACTAGGTAAGTAGGTAGCAGATTTTAGAAACCCAAATGATGAGAAACCAAAAAATAGTTGTCACTCAGTAACCATCAAAATATCACTCACCAATGCTTCTCTTTCTGCTCTAACCGACTTCTTTTCTATTTATCTGTACAGAACAGAGCTGAGATTGTGGATAGTACCTGCTAATTTGTATCTTTGGAAATATATCTAAGTTTTAACAAAGTTTTTTAGGGCCTCCGTATTGTACACAGATAATGTTTTCAGGCCTGGGAGTTTTGTTTGCCTTTGTATATTCACTGTATTGTATCTCTGTTGTCTGCTTTTGAAATATTTGCCAAAAATGACTTTAAAAAGAGTTTCTCAGTGTGTAGAGGATTTTGGGAGGTGATCTGAGAAATGGCAGCATAATTAGACATTTTTTCCCTTCGTTTCTTTTGCACGCGCATTCCCATGCATACAGTAAAACAGTGCACAGCAAAGAAAAAGACTCAAAGTTCAGCCTAATTTTTATTTGTGAGTGAACATTATTTTGTAGTCACGTGGCATCCAATGATCAGTCAGTTTGTTCTCCAAAAGACTGAATGACCCTTCTGTCTAGAAAGGTTGGGAGACACTGGCTTGAGAGATGCTCTGGATTAAGGACTAGATGAAGACCTTGGGAGCGAAAATGCTCTGGGATTTCAACAGATCCCTTCTCCTCTCTCTTTCTCCCCAACAGCCTAAGCCAAATTTCCTGCAGTGGGAATGAGCTTTGCAGTCCAGGGAGCAAAAGGCACTGTAGTGGGTGTCTGCGCTTTGCTCACAGCTTTGCTGGGGTTTGCACGAGCTGTTGGTCTGGGAAGGGTTAGCTGTTCTCCGTGGGAAATTTGGGTTAAGTCTCTTGACAATTGTCTAAAAGCCGCAGTGTGTGGGGACACTGCAAGAGTGTTCTCACCATTGCAAAATCTTTGTGTGCTGAAGGCTAATAACAAGTGTGTTGGTTTGAGATTTATGCAGAAATTCAATGGCGTAATGCTATTATGAGAGAATTAGCAGCGTACTGACTTCTCGTGCCTTTTCTCCATAGGAGCAGCAGCGAATTTTAGTTTCTTCAGCTGGATTAAGTTGGTCTTGATCACCTCGTGCAGGTTGGTACCAGTCACTTGGTGGTGACCGAGGCGGTGATCGTTGTTCCCGTGACCCGCTAGCATGCACAGAGACGGGTGGCAGAGTTGACTTGCTTATGACCTTAAGCAGTCCCTTCTTGCAGACTCAAAGTTCTTCTTGATGGTAAAAATAACTGGTTGCTCCCATTAGCCTGGTGTGTGGCTGACTGTGTAAGTGGGAGAGCTGGAGTCTCCTCTGCCTTATGCATGGACGCATCAGCTGCTAACCACATCTCAGTGCCTGAAGCTTTTTATCTTACCCTGAAGGTCTGCTCTCAACCTCAATGGCTCAGGTGGAACTGGAAAATCTGGTAGGAAATGAGAAACAGGAGATTCCATCTCTTCCACCCACCATCCACTGAAAGCAAATGACTGTGGTAGTGGTGGAACACGCACATGTGGCAGCTGTGCTTGAATTTCAGAGAGGGAATTTGGGGTGAAGCTGCAATAGCTACAGGGCAAATACAGTAAACAAGGTCTTCACTGAAGGAACCATTCAGTACTGAGTTTGCACGGGACTGCGGTAGCATTGTCTTGGGGTTTTCTTTCCAAGAAGACCTTAAAGGTTTTGTTTGGTTGGTCATTAACTAGTTTTGTTAATCTTTTTTTTTATCCTATTAATTATTAATTCCATCACATTTGGGTTTCCCACAGAGGGTAGTGACCATCTCTGCTGCTGTACAATGCAGTGGGATTTTGGGGTTCTTAATCTGTTGGGGTGCTTTTTTGTTGCGTTGTGTTAACACTGCAGTAAAGACTGCACAACACGAACTGCCATGCATTGTGTGTGCAAATTTGGTGGCTTCTTTGAAATAAATTGAAGTCCAGGCATTTAAGAACATTGGCACATATCTGTGCCCATCTTGCCAGCTCCTGCCTCTGCCCACAGTCCCTCTGACATGGCTTTTGGTAGCAGAGGTGGCTTGGGCGAGAAGCCAGGAGTGATGGGACCTCTCTGAGGTCCCAACGGCAGGTCTGTGGCGTGACCAAGAATAGGTTCTCCCGCATCACATCCATCCCTCTCTCTACCAGACAAATGGGTGTCTCCGAGTATGGAACAGAGTCCGTGAAGACCCACCTGTCCTGCACGCCTCTTGCATGCTTGGCCTAAGCGTTAGGGGATGAGAACCCAAGTTAGACAGACTGCCTATAAGAGAAGTGGGGGGGTGCAGAGGGCGTGCATCAAGCCAAAGATGAGGAGGTGAGGATGGGAACAGGGCACGTGGGGCCATGCTGAAGCACTGCCAGAATTACTCATGGCACACTGAGTCAGACCACGCCACTTCATGTCTTGGGCACTTGTCTGTCCAGTTCCACCTCAGTGTCCGGGTGGATTCATGGCAGGTCATTTGAGCTTGCTGCAGCTATGATGGTAGAGCAGGATTTTTCTCCTGGTTGTCCCTCAGTGTGTCTCAGCCCTATCACCTGCCTGTTGTCAGAGGTTCCCTGTGAGAGGCTGGTTGAGATGTGAGGCTTCATGGAGAGTTACCATGTGTGGCAAGGAGAAACTAGCTCTCCCGGAGAGGAAGACCTGCTTCTCATGGGTGGAGGTGCCACTGTCGTGGGAGGGTTTTCTCCTGCAAGTTACCAGACCGGCACAGTCCTTAGTGCTTCAGTCGGTACAATTGATGAGCAAAGATCCTGCCGAGGAGGGCTGAGTGGGGAGCTGGTGACTCACCAAGGCAGAGACTGGTCCTGTTCCTCTCTCCTCGAAGAGTGCAATCTCTGGGTCAGCCAGCCAGCTTGGTCACCTTATCCTAGTTGCCAGGGTTCCTGCTCCTGCCTGCACAAAGATGATTTCGGCTCTACTTGGGAGTCAGGTGGGTCATTTTGAAGCCCACCTTTGCTATGCTGCAAGAAATTGCATTAAAGTAATTTGCTGTTTTTCCCTAAGTTTTGTTTTCTTGAAATCTAGGCAAGACATTTTAATGAATTGGAGGTAAAGAGGGAATCCCATTAGAGTGCAAGAGAGCTGGAGTCAACCAAGGATCCTTGATGGCTCTAAGGCTCTTAGGTGCTCAGAGAGGTTTGAGTCGGTGCTATAAGCTCTTGCCATTTTGATTTGCAGATGTGCAATAAGGTTTTCTTAAAATCAGCCTCTGAGATAAAGAGATTGCAGGAAAATTTCCTCTTTTAATTAAAAGACTTACAAAAATAATTGAAAAGCATACTAAAGCTTAGGAACCTCTAAGAAGGATATTTTCCATCAGAAGTGGTTCAAGCTCCTTCTTTTCCTGTATGGCGTGGAAGGTGTTTGCCATAGCCAACATCTGGAGCACGTCCAAAGAAGAAATGTATTTGTTAAGGAAATGTATGTTTTCCCAGCATTTGCTGGGGAAAGGGAGTATATTTTTTTATGTGCCTTTTAGGAAAAATGTTTGCAGATTAGCTCTGTGCCTCTGAAGGGTGCCGAGAAGGATTTAGCCTCTTCCTGGAGTGCCCTGCCTTGTTTGCGTGGCTGAAAGCATGGCTGCTAATGGGTGGGAAACAAGAGGTGATGCAGGTGCCTCGGCTTCTCTGTTTGCAGGAGAAGGCCATCACCCAAGGAGCAGATTGTGGTAACACCATCCTTTGCAACAGTTGGCATGGAGACCACGCAGCTCACCGAGGAGAATGCAGACTTCGCCTCGCGGGACCGCTATCACCAGTCCTCACTTATCAGCAGAGAGGAGTTCGTGAATCAATTCCAGTAAAGGGCAAAAAAAAATGTATCAGGCTGCAAAAAGCGTTTAGAAATGCTAATGGCTGCCATGGTGCCTTGTGAAATACTTGAATATATACAAAAAGGATGTGAATGGTTATTTATAAATTTGAAGCTTGCTTGTTTATGCAAGCTACAACATTGCTGGGTTTCAAATCTTATCCAAAATGGGGGAAAAATGCAAATGAAAGGGCCAGTCCAGCAAGTGATGAGTTACTGAGGGCAGCATAATCCTTTTAAAGAATTCAATTATAAGCACTATTGAGCTCTAAAGACCATCACCGCTGTAAAAGCTTACAGCACCCCGTTTCAGACGTCCTCTGGGTGCCTAGGGACACTTTGTGTCTGGGAGCTGTGACCTCGGCAGCAGGAGCCAGCGCCCCACTCCCAGCTGTGCCACAGATGGATGCGACCTTCCAGGTCAATTCACTTCTCCTCTCGGCATGGATTTGCCTGCTTGTAATAGAGTAATTTTCTACCTCAGCATTTCAGCTTCCAAGGTCTTTGGAAGTACTTTAAGGCGTTAGACAATAGGCCAGAATCGGTGGCAAGTGCAAGAAGATAATGAAATATATTCACAGCTGGAATCGCACATTTAAATGCAGCAATGCGATAGAATGACCTCTACTGTGAAACTGTAAAATTAAGTTTTAGAAGCTGTTCACAGTGATTTCCCTCATCCTTTCTAACGTGGAACCTGGGACGTGGCAATGTAGCTGAGTCCAAGTAGAGCATCTCTTGACTGGCGGGACAGCCGATTCAGAAGTGCCTTAACAAAATATCTTTAGCCTCATCTTTGCTGATTTTGCTTAAAGACCATCCCATAGGGAGCTCCCACAAGGAGCCGTTTCTCCTGCTGCTGGAGATTTGGGATGCAGAAGGTTCAACAAGGGATGTTGTAGGATTTCCACTGCAGACCTTAGGGTTGGTGGGCAGTGGCTGTGGGGGTGGGGTGAGGTCTTGCATGGATGCCCCTGTCACCATCACTTCTGCTCCCCAGGGAAAAACCCCTCGGCTGAGCACTATCCTGCTGGCACGCAGTGGTCCTGGCAGAGACCCAGGGAGGTGTGAGGGAGGGCTCTGGATTGAGGCAAGCCCCAGCAGCATGAACTGTTCTGATGCTAAAAGGAGGGGGAAATCACTGCCTTTCACTTCCTTTCATGTCCAATTGTTTCAGCCTGTAGATTATTTATTTCTCCTTCTGTGCAATAAAATCCTGAGACACCAGGAACTCCTCTCCGTGCTTGCTGTGGGTGCGCTCGATGCCTTTGACCGCTGTTCCGCTTGCCGGCGCTCGGTGCCCTGGCATTACCAGCCATGGGGGCACTCCCCAACCCATCTCATGGTCTGTCCAGCTGCATCTTCCACTCTTCCAGTCTTTTTACAGAGGGAAGCAAAGGAGGCTTTCTACTGAGATGAAGAAGAGAGCAACCCTGGTGCACTGCAGAAAGCGTATTCATTTTTCAAGGTCGCAGATCTTTTACTAAGTGTCTTAACCTTAATTATCTCAGTAGAGGCAAGAGGGAAGTTATGCTTGTGTGGCCAGCTCTGAGCCACCTCAAGTCAGTTGTTCTGTGTTGGAAACCCTCCTTCCAGGGTTCCTTCCATTGCCTTTTACCTTTGGTTTCCAAAGAGTTTAGATCTGTGGTGGGGATGTGGCTCTGTGCTGAAGCTTCCCCTGGGTTCCCTGGGACCAGCAGCTCTGGAGACCCCTCCTTGTGCTTGTAGCATCCTTGCAGCTACTCCTGTTGTGAAAACTCCAAACGCTCCTTGGTGCTGATCCACCACTGGCAAGCTGCATGGTGCCGTGTTATCCCCTGTTACACATTGATACACAACCATAATGCCAGTACTGTAAAATCTTGTATTTTCTAAAGTCCTGTCACATCAAAATATTGCAGGGTGCCTTCCCTCCGAAGACAGGCATTGCCCAGCCCTGTGTTTCTCTGTAGCTTAAACAAAAGAAAACCCCAGAGCATGGCATGAAGTGGCAGAATGAAGTGGCAGATGAATAGGCAGAAATACCTGGGTTAGCTTCTTTGTTAGCTCCTGAACAATTTAGTTCCCTTCTTAAAATAAGGCAGCAGTCAGGAGATCCAGAGAGGGAGGAGGGGGAAGGTGCCTTGGCCATGTACCTTGCCTGTGCTGGTTGAAGCCAGATGGCTTGGTGGGGAGCATTTGCCTCTTCAACACCATGGTCCTCGCTCATCCCCCAAACTGAGGTGTGATGGGCCAGAAACACAAGCAGCTTCTCCCTTGGTCTGGCAGTATTGGGAAGGTGCCCCATAGCTTTGCTTTCAGCTGACTAAGTCTGCAGCAGCCATCTCCTTCCCCTTGCCACCACTGTCCTGCCCAGCAGTTCTTTGCATCCAAATGTCCTCTGAAGCAATTTCGGTTGCGTTTGCCCGCTGGCAAAGCCTCCGCTAGCTGATGGAGGAAGGCACCACGCTGTGTGGGGGCTCGGTGAGAGGACATCTGGCAGGCTGTAGGTGCAGGGATGGGTTGTGCCTCGGTATTTCTGGAAAAAGGCAGCGATGGGATGAATGTCAGCACCAGATGGCAATGGCTGCTATCTAGACCTGGCAGCGGAAGAGGTGGCTCTGCAGGGCACATTGTTCTGGCAGTTTCTGGTCATTGGGCTCCAAGTGCTGCTGCTGAAGAAACTCTTCCACCTCTTCCGCTGGCACCACTGTCACAGCAGGAACCAGCTCCCCCCACCACCCGGTAAGTACTGGCAACTGGTCCTTTCCTCTCCTCGTGTCTGCAAGGGAGGAACACATCGCACGGGCTGCTCTCCTTGCTGCTGTCACGGGTTATGAGCAGAGCAACTTTCCTGTTTAATGCTTGAAAAGGGCCATGCTGATCTTTCCCAGCGCATTAGCTCTGGCGTGGTAAGAGTGGAGGGAAACCTTGTTTTAGCACCAGTAACCCCACAGACTCAGTAGTGTTGGAGACCGGATGAGTTCAGGTGTGCAGGGCTTTGCACATCAAGGAAGCCTTTCCAGTGAGAAAGAGCGGTTGCATTGCCAAAGATCAGGGTGTCGTCTCAAAAATCTCTCTAGCTTCTGTAGCACTCTAAAAATATGGGTGAAATTAGGGGAAGGAATTTGTCAGCTTCAGTTTTAGTGGTTGAAGGGAGGAAATGCAGGTGGGGATTGCTGCTTTCACCCCCTCGAAAAGCCACGCTGTGACTCCAGATGCTGTGGCTTTCACAAATATTCAGGTTCCCTGAAGGTGGATTTGGGACCCAGCTCTGAGCATCATATGTCCCATATAGGTGGCAGCTTGGTTAATGTCATTATGAAAAGGCCCTCCTGTCTTCTCAGCCGTGTCAGCTTTGTTAGCGTCTATAATTATTTTCCTTTCACTTGGAAATTTGATTTTTTATTATTATTATGTAAGAAATGAGAATATTTTGCAATGGGTCAGAGTGCAAAAACATTTGTTTTCGAGAGAGATGTGGGTGTAAAAGCTCTGGTTTTGTTTCTTTTTGAAGACTCCAAGTGTAAATTGGTGGCTCTAGGTTTGGTGGCTCCCTTTGCAGAGCACACCAGCATAGAAGGCAGTGGAATATAAATATTTTATTGTTTGCCTTGCAGTATTGCCTGGAAGCTCATGCTGTGTTTGTGATCCCACAGCACTAAATGGGTCCAGAAATCGGAATCTTCTGCCTCAAAAAACTTGCAGGACAAATAAGCAAGACTGAGAACGGGCAGGAGAAAAGTGAAGCTTTGTTGTGATATTGCCATTAAGAGACAGCTCCTCAGTTGGTATAAATTGTCATAATCCTCCTGGATCTGCCTGCGTGTCCCATTAGGAGTCTGCACGGGGAGGACTGAGCTCCTTAAACCTATAGCCTAGCTCAAATCCCTCTCTTTTTTTTTCTGCCCTCTTGGCTCTCTCTTGGTCAGCTTTGAATTTCCTTGGATGTTCTTTGTTGTGTGTGGTGGCCAAAAAAATCACACACCTGCCATGGTCACTTATTCGTAGCAGACAGGCATGACCACAGCAAAGAATGAAGGCAAAATATGAAGTGGTGCTTCTGTGCATGGCTGAATTTAGGCATGGGGTCTCTCTGTGCCCCGTGAGCTGGTACGCTCTTGCCCACACACCTCTGGCTCAATTCCTTACACAGCATCGTGCCTACACTTGCAAGGTGGGATGACATTTGCTGAACCCCAGGAGCCAGCCTAGAATTAACATTTAGGTTAGTGGGGAAACGAGGTTATTTGAATTATCGTGCTTGCCTAGTGAAATTTTAGAAAAGGCAATTACTGGGATAAAAGTGAAAAAAAATTTGTAGACAGCCTATAAATTTTGTAGCTCCACGTAGAAGAGGTATATAATGGGCTTGTTTATATTCCTGACTTCACAGTGGTGTGCTGCTGAGACCCAGGTTTGGTGTAGCGTCACTTAAACCCGAGACGAGCTGAGACGTCAGTGATAACAGCCTTAAAGCTACGGATGAGAGGCTCTAGCAGCAAACTGCAGGCTAGAAATAAATAGCTTTAAAGCCCGCACGACACAGGAGAGGCTCCTCCTTTCTTTTCCACCTTCTGCTCCTCGTGGCTTTTTTCATATAATTTTTACGCATGTGCCCCCTGGTACCTGGGATTTGCCCCCCTCATGCGAGAGCAAATGGAGGCATGGGCGCGCTCCCAGGAACACAGCAGTCAAGGAGCGCACCTGTAACTTTATCGGATCCAAATGCTGCTCGTAAACTTTGGCAGGGGCTTCTTTTTGGATTTTAACGGTGCTGCAGTGCAGTGTTTTGCTCAGCTCTGAAATGGCTGGGTTTTTCTTGACGCGCTCCAAACCAGAGCTGGCTGAAGTGTCCTAAAAGAAATAAATTAGAAATTTAGAATTGCTGCTTCTCAGCTAGATTTAAATGGTTGATTTTCCCTGCCCCTCCCCACGCTCCCCCCGCCCCGAAAATAGGGGATTTATTTCCAGTGACAGGATTCAAAATGCAACGTCATTTTAATTTGTTGTGCATTTTTCTGTGAGGGATGAGAAGAGATCACAAGACGTGTATCCATCCTGACCTCCAAATGTCAAGTATCTGGAACAAGCGGCTTCCAAGGGAGGTACAAGGCAAGCAGTTCTTCTAAAAATAAATCAATAAAGTACCACCACCCCCAAAATTTCAAGAAAAATGATCAGGTACTAAGTGCCTTTTGGATTATTTGGATCCATTAATGGATGGCTTATGGCACTGAGATGGGGAAGGTAATTAATTACTCAGTTAGGAACTATCTGTCCACTTCGGAAACTCAGGACTTTTAATAACAAATTCCAGGAGTAGAAAATATTCACTTTGTACCTTAATTCATCATCAGCTTAAAACTTGTCTGAGGTTTATGAGCCTGATCCAAGTTTTGGACAGAGAAACTCTGGGCTGAGTTTCAAGGGAGCTGCAGGAGTTTCATGACATTGGCCGGGGCTGCGGAAGGCTCCTATAGAACCGGAGAGAAGGGACCGGTCAATGTCATCCTGACGAAGTGCTACAGAGATGCCTCTTCTGTAGAGATCCCAGGGATTTTCCGTGATTTCAGACTGAAAAAATGCAAAACTGGGCAAATTTGGTTGTGTGTCTCCAGCCCCTCAATCTGGAAAGTGGAAATCAAGGTGAAATAAAAACAAGCTATGTTTTTCCTCCCTCGAAACAAGGTGATGGGTGGGATTCAATTAATCAGCATATAATATCAATTATGTTTTATGGAGTTAGGTTAGAAGTTTCCTGTGTCGATGAGGTTTTTGTTTGTTTGTTTGGTTTTAATTCCTTTGTGTATTGAATGGGCTGGTTGCTTTCAGATGGAAGCATGAAATGCATTTTATACATAATTCAGGGAGACATTTAAGGTCACAGCCTCTTTCAGGAGCATGTGGTGGCATTATTTTACATTAGGGTTTGCCTGGTCCAGCCGACTCCTCAGGCATGATTTCATGCATTTAAATCCCCTATTAGTTTCCTGCTCTGAAGGAGGGAGGGAAGCAGCCCTCAGCCCGGAGCTGCCCTGTAACGATGATTAGTGGGATGCGGCAGCCGAGCGTGCAGTTGTGCCACAGGGATAAACAACTCCTGGACCACGCGGGGAAAGCTGAGCGCCGGTGGCCTTCACTGAGCTCTCGCGCTCCGTGCAGCCACGTTCATCCCGCTGCAGCGCATCCTCCTCCTGCTGCCGATGTTCCTTCCCCGGCCTCCCAGGAGGGTGCCCAACATGGCACGAGGGTGGCAGGGATGGTATGCCCATCACACTACCCTCTGCAGCCCCAATGGACAAAAAAAAAATCAATTAAAAAAAAAAAAAAGATATTTTTTCCCTCTGTATTTTCTTGTGGCTGTTGGAGCTGGAGCTCAAAAATATTGGTTGTAAATTGACCTCCTTGGTGCAGGGGTATTCCTTCAAAGTGGCAAAGGTAGGAATAAAATAACATGGCAGGAAAACACAATAGCTTTAAATTTACAGCCACTAAACCTTGGCAAATTAGGCACCTGGTGGGGTGGGGGGGAGGGATTGCATTTGGGAAGTCCAAAACTGCCTGAATATTGGTGTTTCCTTTCCGGATGCTTGTGAGAAATGTGCTGCTCGTGGCTGGAACCGCGACGGAGCGAGGAGAGAGATTGTTTTCTGTCGGTAAATACTGGTTTAAACGCATGGGTTCACACTGTGGGGCTCTTGCTCCAGCTGGGGCTGGTGAAGGCAGCAGCCTCAGTGGTGCCGCGTGTGTTAGAGGCTGCGACGGGCTATCCCCATCCCCACCAGTTGGCCCAGCGATGTGTTTCCCCACCTACAGTAAGCTCTGCCGAGATGTGGCCAGTTCAAGGGCAGCACAGGGCCCTTTGGCCGGCGTTTCATGGTGCTGGTGGTGCATACAGGTGTATGGTCCTCATGGTCACCCCCCAACGGTAACAAATGCCCCATTTGGTTCAGAAACGCAGCGTTACGCCAGCTCGGGCTGGTTTAATGGCAGTTTGGGACAGGGTGTCAGCTGCTCCCCAATGGAGGAGTTAATCCACATCTTCATTGCTTTTAAGGCCGGTGGCATGGAGTGATGGTCACGCTACGGATGCCCCACAGGGGCACAGGGAGATGGAGCCGTTCGATACGGACACGGGTTGTTCTTTCAGCCACGTTTGTTTTGCATTTGCCTGCTTCTGCTACTGCTTTCGCTGCGCCTGTTGAGTACAATGGTAGGAAGAATTTCTTGAGACCTTTTTTGGAAAAGCATTCAATACCATGCTTCCTGCTGCTGGGATTTATAGCTTGGGAGGATGCAGTAAGAGCAGGGAGCTGCTATGTGGCTTAAACATTGGAGAAGTTTCTTGGGAAAGGTGGGAGGAAAGGGGTGAGAGCCGTAGGCTCGGTATTACAGCCCTCAGGCTCAAGAATGAGTGGGTGCAAGAGCATCCACGTCACGTCAGGAATGGGTTTGGCTTTGGCTTTGATTTGCTCCACACAGCTCTGACCGCATAGTGTTGACCTCGCGAATCCCGCGCCTGGGTAAAGCCGAGCTCATTGACGTGCTGGTGTGGGCTCGTCAGTGCCACCTCTTGGGTGGAAAGTGGCTTTTCGGAGAATTTGCGTTGGTCAGTCTTTTTGACTTCTGCTTTTTGGTGAAGGGAGAAATGGGGAGCTGGGGGCTGTGGACCAGATCTGGGTTTTGTTGGGATGGTGTATTGTCACTTGTCACCCCCCTCTCTGAAAGGGTGGATTCTGCTTGGCTTGTGGAAATTAACTCTGATTCTGGAACGACTCGAGGGAAAATCAAAAGGCCCAGGAGCATCTCAGAGGGGAGAGGCTGCCCAGGGTGGGTTTCTGTTCTTGGGGAGGGAGAGCTCAGTGGGGACGCTAAACCCGGAGCATTGGGGTGTCACCAGCCTCACAAAACCTGACCTACTGCTCTGTGGCGCGTGCTCTCGCGGGATCGGGAGCATGAAGTTATGAAAGGGAATTTCAGAACAATAAAGGGAAATCCTTTGCCTCCCGTACAGCCTGGCCTGGGAAATTCACCCTGCAAGAAGCTGCAGCCTCAAACGCTCATTTAAAAGAGAGCGGGTTAGCTTTGCCACCGATAAAAGAGTTGGAGTTATGTGGCAAGGACTTGGCCTTGATGGGAATTAAGTTTGGGGCTATCTGATGCTCTCCACGCTTATCTGGAAAGAAACTTTCCAATCTTGCAGAGCAGTGTGTGACCGGCAATGGTTTCGTCTGCTTCGGAAGCTGCGTTGGCAGCATTCAGAGACCTAATACTGGACTCGATCGAT
Organism: Chlamydotis macqueenii; assembly: GCF_036417535.1. Lineage (NCBI taxonomy): Eukaryota > Metazoa > Chordata > Aves > Otidiformes > Otididae > Chlamydotis > Chlamydotis macqueenii. The sequence continues at coordinate 10,836,844 of NC_141561.1, forward strand.
CACTTGATTGATCGATGGCTTTGTTTCTCCGTAGCTCAAAAATGAGCGCGGGAGCATGGAAATGAAGCAGGGTAGTGCTGCCCTCGAGAGCAAAACGGCTTCGTGCGGGGCGATGCGGGGAGGGGGGGGGGAGGCTGGGGGGGGTACTGCCGGGACTTGCGCGGGGTTTGCGCGGCGTCTGCGTTGAAGCGCGGTAGGAATAATGCTGCGGTGTCAGAGCCGGTTTGGGGCTGGGGGTGGTGGGCGGGGAAGGGGGGGGTAGCGGGGAGTTTCCTTGCCCGGTGCAGCTGGGGCGGGGGGGAAGTAAAACCAAAAATAATTAAAAAAATTAAAATAATGACGGTGGTGGTGATACTGCACACGGCCGGGGGAGGGAGAGGGCGGCCCGAGGGCTGCGCGGGGCGGGAGGGGGCCGGCCAGGGGTGGGGTGGTGGGTTGGGGGGGGGCGTGCGGATGCGGGCCGTGCCGTGCCGAGCCGTGCCGCGGCCGGGTGATGTCAGGCTCGAGGAGGAGCCTCCGCCGCCTGCCCTTTTACTTTCGGGCGCCGGCACTTGGCCTCAGGCTGCTGCCGCTACTGGCCACCCCCCCGAAAAAAAAAAACCAAAACCCCTTCACTATGGGCACCCCGCATTTTTAAGGGCAGCCGCCCCTCGGCTGGGGCGGGGGCACCGTGAATTAACTAAAAAAAAAATTAAAAATCGCTCTTTACGTGGTTATTCATTGCCCCGCTGCGGGAATGTGAACAACCACCCCCCCCCGCATCCCCCCCCAGCGCCATGCCGGCAGCCTGCACCCTGCTTCTGCTGCTGGGGCTGGTCCCGCCGGCCGGGTCGTTGCCCCTCGTTTCCCCACGGCGTTTTCTTCTTCTTCTTCCTCCTCCTCCTCCTCCTTCGTCTCCTTCCCGAAGTCGTCTCGGCCGCCCTTCTTCGCCTCCCGACGCGGGACACGCCGGCGATACGGGTGAGTGTCCTGTTCCGAGATGGGGATGAGGATGAGGATGGGGATTTGGCAGAGAGTGTGTGGGGTCCTATGCCGTGTGGGTTCCCGTGTGGAGTGGGATCCTGCACTCTCTCGGCCGCACCACGACCCACTGAGTATCCCAGCATCACCCAGATACCCTCCATCCACTGCCACCCCACCCCTCGTCTCCCCACATCCCTCTCCCTTTTTCAGATTTGGGATGGGAATTGTGGGTGGGAAACCGTAAAGGCGTCGTAGTTGCATGGGCTGACTTGAAGGTGAGCCGTGGAAACTTAATGGAAGAACTTGATGCTGCTGGGTACCTGGGAATGGCCGACACACGCCCACTCACCAAAATGCTTCCCAGGTGGGAAATCAGTGGCTCTCATAAGTGGGATTCAGGGTCTGAGTCACGTAGTGCTCATCTTCAGGGCTGCCCTCATCCTGCCTTAGGTGCTGACCCACATCCAGGTGTGGGTACAGATGCCATCGGCTCCAAATACCTTATAGACTGGCAGATTAGTCATATATAAAGTCACATTTTTCCTTGCGTGCCACATCTATAGTCTCGTTATCAGGAGCAATGACTGGTTTGGGGCTTTACAAATGAGGCTGAATTTGGTTTCAGCAGAGCATAAACCATATGTTTTCCCAGAACAAGCAGGGCTCATCTCAAGTGTCACCCAGTAAACTGCTCCACTTGTTGAAGAAGACGCGTAGCTGTAAGCATGACTAATCCTCGACAAGTTTGGAAAGTGTTGGGTGTCTGCAGGTGGTATAAGGAAATCCAATATGTCAAATTAGTCCTGTGTGGGTTTTAAGTAGTTTTTAGGACTGATCGCCTGCCTGAGCTGGACTGTCAAATTTAATATTTTAATTTCTGATATGGAGAGAATATCATGCTTTGGTACTCAGAGTTAAGTTTACTTACATGGAGCTATGTAAGTTCAGGAAATGCGACAAAACTGCATGTATAACATTTTAGTTTTCTTCACACACCCAAGGCGTGCCTTAGTCAGATGTATCTGTGCTAGACCAAATGTATAGTTGGGGATATCGACTGGAATGTGCCCTGCAGTGGATTAGCAAGCTGCTAACTAACAGTGTGTGTGTGAGAGCAGCCTGGTGACTAGGATACTGCACCGAAATGAAGGAGATTTGGGTCTGTTCCCAGCTCAGCCACTTCTTTGTGCCACTCCAAGTGTCGGTTTGCCCTCCAGACCAGGAGAGAATAATGCTGTGTTACCTGCTATCAATCTTTTGAAGATAAAATCTGAAACTTGCCAGCAAAGTGCTCGCCTATTATTTGATGAGAGCTGCACAAATTCCTTGGCGGACAGAAAAAAACTATTTAATTTCATCTCAGCTTTCGATCTGGCATCTTTTCCTGTGACCTTGATGACTCCTGAGAGTCAGCGGAGGAATGCATTTCCTTTGTTAAGAGTCTGAAAAGCTCAAACTCTCTGTCCACACGCTGGAAAAGCCATTTGTCTGGCTACCGGCGCCTGCCCGCCCGGCTGAGCGGTGGAGGCTTTTCTCTGGCCTCGGCAGCTACAGGTGCTCGTGAATCATGTCAACCCCATCCAGGAGGAACAGGGGACCCATCGCGAAGGAGTGATAAATAATCGGGCAGTAGCTCGCTCCCTAGCAAACGGTGTCATGAATTACGCTGGATCCTGACAGCAGCGATTCACTGGCTGTTAGCTACAGCTCTATGCTTGTCAGTCAAGGGAATTGTCTAGTGTTACCGGAGCGGGCTGATGGGATCTCCCGAGTCGCTCTCAGGTTGAGCTGTGGATGCTTGAAAAATCCCTCTTTGTCTCGCCACCGGTCCTGCCCCTCTGAGGTGTTTTTCACCTTTTAAAAAAAAGAAAAGAGCATTTCTTGTGAACACATCACCCCAGCACTACATGGAAATGAAGATTACATCTCTATTTGAAACGATCGCGGCAAAAGCCCTTTCTCAGGCGGGGCTTAGCGAGCAGATGGTGAGGCAGTGGGAGTAGAAATGGGGCTTTTGAGTCTTTTCACAAAGCGTGGGGTGAGGGAGCTGGGCTGCCCCGCAGAGCCTCACTGCCTTCCCTGGGCTGTCTGTGCCTCCATCCGCATCTGCCACCCCTCCCTGCCAGCCCCACTGTGGGCTTGGCTGGTGAAAGGATGAGGACAGATGGCTTTCGTGTGTTGTTTAAAGTACAGGCTGAACGCAGGGAGAGGAAGATAGCAGGGGAAAAAAATAGGTGAAGTAGGAAGCAAGAAAGCTGGTGAGAGCAAAGTTAGAGCATCATCAAACCCCTTCGTGAAATTCCTCCTGGCAGCTGTTTTCAATGGGCGCTGGGCGAGCTGAAGGGCATCATCTGCGGCCAGCCCAGGTCGAGCGGGGTTCAGGTGCAAGCTCTGTCCTCCTGGAGGTCTCCTTATTTCAGGTTTCCTATCTGCAAAATGGGAATAATTTCAGTGACACCATGGGGACAGCGGAGGTGGTACCCTGACAGAGTCACTACGGGTAGCATCTCCCCCTATTTCTGCAATGCCCCTTTTCCCTTTGCTTCTGGCCACACCGGTGCCCTGCCACACTGCCCGGCACAGCGCGGGGCTGCCGGCAACCGGCTTGCCCTGAGAAGTCGATCTGCTTCTCTGCCATCTGCGTCCGGCCTTCTGTCCTTTCTCCCTCTTTCCTGTGCCAGCTGCCGCCTTTCTTTGCCGCTTCCCCGGTGGGAGCCCTGGCAATAAGGTGTGAAATCACCCGAGAAGGAATCAGCTTAGCTTGCAGCACAGATTTAGGCTGACTGCTAGGAGAAACTTTCCAGCCCTCTTAGAGGCGCAGAACAGTCTGCTTTTATTTATGTATTTTTTTTTAACTTTCTGTCTTTGAAACTTTCTGTGTGAGGAAGAAGCAAATATAGAAGAAGATGATGAGGATGCTTGTTCGCACAAAAGTACGGTGTTGCCTCCAAACCCGCCTCAAATTTCGCAGTACGTATTTTGCGGCTCCTGGGGGCTCTCCGTGCAGTCAGGCGGATGCAGGGAGGCGTGAGATGCTGCTGTGTATCTGTGATGTGATTTCAGGTGACTGGGGGTGGTGCAGGAAGGATGCTTCCTCCCCCTGCAGCGCAGGGACAAGGAAGGATCGCCTCTGCGCTGCTATCAAAAGACCCGTAGGCTGCAGAGTTTTCCTGTCTCGGGCATCGTCACTTCTCTCTGTGGGCTGTAAGTGGATTTGGTTGGTGCGCTGTGAACGTGAAGTCCCTGGAGTTGTATAGATTTAGCTCTGCTCCTTTGGGGTACATAATTAACAGCAAAAAAAAAAAAAAAAAAGAAAAGAGAAGTGAAAAAAAAAAAGTTTCATAAAAGGATGGAGGCAAGAGATCAGGTTCCCTGCCCATTTCCCATCCCGAGCCCCTGAAGGTAACAAGGGTCGTGTGTGAACTGGCTGGGTTCACGTCAGTCTGTAAAAGCACTTTGCGTGATATTTAAGCAGTAAATGAACACAGTCCTCAGAGATAATTGTGCAACCCGAGTGGCAGGGAGCACACAGAGATGCGTATTGATTTACACCTCCATACGCCCTGAATGCGGGTGCTGAGCTGTGACCAGGGCACGGCGGGTAAGGGGACGGCTGCTGTGGCTAAAACCCGTTACTGGGCTGTTTCCCGGCAGCAAAGCGCCAGAGCCAGCCCGTGCCCCTTCGGCAGGCGTTCACAGCACGCTGTGCTCTGGCAGCTGTCGCCACTTCAGAGGGTTAATTTAATTTGTTTTAATTTTCTCTCATGGCTGGGAAGGTGAGGGAGACGGGCGGTTGCTGCTGTGTCTTGCGGGGGGCTGATACCAATCTTGCTGGTGCAGGGGTGCCTTCCCTGGGGAATATTATTTTCCATATCAGAAGTTGCAGATATTGATGAATTTAGAGGAGCATGGGGTTTTTACCCATCATGGTAGCTCTCTGGGACACCTTGCTACCTTGACTTACCAGTTTTCGGGCTGGCAGTCAGAATCCCCCTGTGATTGAGTTGCCATGGCTGGGGCTGCACCTGTGCATACGAAACGCAAAGACACTAGCGACCAAACTGGGCACTGAGCAGTCCCTTGAGTGGAAGCAGAGACCAAAGCCCGGCCGACCATAGGCGCGTGTTGGCTGCCTGTTTGGGTGCCGCTGCCCCAGCCCGGGCTCCGGGGCCGTGCACGGCTGCCATGGGAGCTGCTTCTGGCCCCACTCACTGCTCTTACTGCACTGAGGCCTTGGTAGCATCAGTCTGGTCATGACGGTTTTATTTATGAAGCATTCATCCAAGCTAATAAAAAAAAAGAACAAGGAACTATTTCAATTAACAAGTTAATCAAGCCAATAAAACCTGCCAGAGTAGCAATAGTGTTTCAGTGCTGTGCCGTAAAGGCACCGCCGATGTCTCCGGCTCTTCTGGAATCGCTGCTGGGTGCGGAATGGGCCAGTGCTGTGGATTCCTCATCGATGGTAGCTGTGTACCATTTCCAAACTACAGATAGGTGCGGAGCAGTGGGGCTCAGCCTGGTGCCTTTTTGCAACACAAAAATGCCGTCATTCTGCCTGTGCCTTTGCCGCTGTGGGGAGGCAGAAGAAGGGCACAGCACACTGTGCCCGGTCTGACTGCCCCGCCACGCGCGAGGTGCTCGGGGCAGGGCTGCGACCTCGTAAGTACCCCAGGGAAATGATCCAGAGGTGGATGGATAGCTGGTGTAAACCCTCTGGATTCTAGCTTTGCTTCCCCATGTAGTTTCAAGAGAGTTTCTAGGGTATGGGGGTCGAGGAGGCTGTGAGTGAATCCAGGTGTCTCTGCGCAGACGAACGGCACCGTCCACCCTTGGGCTGATCTGCTGGGACATGCACAAAGCTCCTCTGGAAGGAGGCACGGCCAGACCTGGCACCTGTTGTGGTGCCTTTCTGCTGTTGCAATGGTGCAAAGCAGCTTTCGGGGCAGTTTGATCCGAAAGGTCAGAAGATGCTCCGAGCAAATTAAAGCTTGCTTGTTTGTAATATTTTCTTGATAATGTCCAACACAAAATCCATAGTCTGTAGCTCATGAGCACGCTCATCACGAGGCCTTAATAACCCAACCACAGGCCCTGTTATTTACATTCGATTGAAGATGTAGGTCATACGGTATGTTTTTTCTCTTCCCTGATCGGCTGAGCATAAAAGGCAGAATCCAATTTTCAGTGGCAGTAGACCTGATTACAAATTCAAATTTTTATTTCTCTGAGCAGTTTTGTAACGTTTGCATTGTAATTGCTGTTTCCATCAATATTAGAGGTTCATTTGCTGGGATAGTCATCCACTGCAGATGCAGGAGGGCTACAAGCACAGGTCTGGTGGAAGAATGGAGTCCGTGGGTGCCTATCAGAAGAAAATGGGGTTTTGTCACACCTGGCCACCCTTCCCTCACACCCTTTTCCACGTACATACAGCTGATGTGTGTACCCCCATCGCTGTGTGTTTTTAACACCCTGGTGTTGCACCATAACATCCCACTGCTTCAGCAAGGGACGCGGTTCGCTTACAGCTCTTTGATTATGCAGAGAGCTCGCATTCATCCTTTCAGGCTGAAATCATTCGCGGCCGAGGACGAGGAGAGAACTTTCCCACCCAAAAGGGAAATGATGTTGCATTACTGAGCGACCAGCCCAAGTAATAATATAATCTTAGAAAAATGCAGTTCCCTCGAGTAAAGGAAGCTCTGTAAACTTCAGCTCCTCCAAGCTGCTGGCGTAGCTGTTGCCTGCATTATAGTAACGCGGCTGTCAGACCCAGTCTACCGAAGCGTTCAGGAGAGCACTGGGGAGAAAGGGAATAAGATCCAGTTCCTGCTTAAAATGAGGACTTCTTGTAGGGTCTGAATACTGTGAGGTTTGTAATACAGGTTTTAGGATCTTGGGTTATGTCTCCTCTTTGCTGTTAATTTGTTTTCTTTATCTCAGCTGGGTGCTGGTGACAGTCATCCCTGGTTCCAAAGGGCTTGGGGAAGGGGCAGGCAGAGCCAGGGCGAGCAGAGGGATCAGCTGGAGGAAGGTGAAACAGCTGCAAGGTTTCCACTGACTGGGGTGCTGAGGTCAAAAGCCTGATTGTGAAACGGGAGAAAGAGGCTCATTTTTAGAGCTGTCAGTGTCTGGGCAAACCCATGCAAGGGAGAGGCATGTGATAAAGTTCCTCTGTAAGCAGTACCTGTGGTTTTGTCTCTTCTCCTTGCCGGGTGGTGGGTGGTGTTAGCGTGTGCTGTGTTTTATTTTGGGCTCAGTGGGTGCTGAGTGTGTGTGAGTCCCACGGCCAGGGCGCGGCCCCAACAACGAGGACTCTCCTTGGTCCGGGTGCAGCAGCTCCTGAAGCTGAACACTCTCTGGAGTCTTCTCTAGCAAAGCGCTGGTCTTTGTAAAACCTGTAGGAACTTGCTGTCTTAGAGGTCTCTACCTTCAGGCTGATTTGTTTCAGTGTAGGAGGATGAACAAAGTTGTCTCAGGAGCTTCATCTCTTCAGAAACCAGTATAAAATGCATGAGATAATAGATGTAAAAATATCATTTTAAAAGTGCCTGAAATGCAAAACTCAATCTATTCCCTATAAGCAGGGTGCTTACAGGAAATATCCTACAAGCTGGTCTGCTCCGGTGCTGCGGCTTCTGGTCCCTGCCATGGCTTTGGGTGAAGGCATTCCCCGAGGCCTGTCTTCCGTGCAGGCAGGGCTGTTGGGGAGGGTTATGTCTGTTTCTGCATCCGCCGTGTCCTTGACTTTGATTCACTTGATAAATAGTTTTGCAGTTGGTGACTTAAGCATCCCCCGAGCTGCAGTCAGCGTCTCGGCTGTGGGTGAGGGAGCACTGCTGCCAAAAGTCAGGATCTATGTGGAGAGCCTCCGAAGATTTGGCTGTCTTTCCTTAAAACCCCAACTCCTGGAGTTGTCGTTACAGGAGAATCACTTAGAGAGGGAGAAAAAGAGCTTCTGGCTGTTGAGGTGGTAGATAAAAAACCCTTGAAGACGTGAGCTGCAAATCCAGGAGACACACAAGAAGCCCAGGCTAGCCGTACGTAAAAATACCGCTCGTTCAAAGCTGAGCTCCAGAGGCTTTTGAGTCTGGATGGAGGGATTGTTTCAGACAGCCCTGCTTGGCAGGGCTCTGCCTGTGTGTCTGCAGGAGAAGCACAGCTTTCTTAATGGTCCTGCTCTGTTAGGAGAAGAGAGGGCATGCAAAGAGGTGCTGAGCGATCCAGCAGGAAAATTGGGTGCAAACCCTGTTGTTTTCTGTCCAGCTCTCCAAATACCTTGTGCAAGCGCCTGCACCTTGGCAGACTGACTGTCTGCTGGGAGAAACAGGCTCTATCTGCCTTTTCGTTCTTTGCAAGGATGTGAAGCTAGCAGGACTTTTAAAATGGCTTTTGCAGCATCCTACCTCGCACCACGTGCTGCAACTCCTCCCCTTGGCCCTTCTGCACGAGCACCCTGTCTCGGGCTCCCAACTCAGCGCTTACAAAAAGTCCTCTGGACACACCGTGACCTTTGTGGTTCTTTCACCGAGGCAAATATGGAAATGTCTGAGGGACCTTTTGCACAGTCGCTAGAGGGCAACGAGGATATTGCAGCTGAAGTTTGGGAGAAAATACCCTTTTCTTTTTCAGCCTGAGCTAGTTTAGCTCTGGGATGAAATCAGCTGGGAAAGGACTGAGGAGAACACTTCAATGGTCTGATAGATGAAGGGTTAACTGGGCAGGGTTAATGGTTGTCCCAGGGGTGCAGCCCAGGCTGCATCTCCCAGCGGACATTGTGTTGCACACACACATTCAGGGCATTTTTCTCAGCGTTTTTCAGCACAATGTGATGGCAGAGGTTTTAAAGGCCGTTACAGGAATCAGTCTGACCTCTTGCCTCTATAACCAGGCAGACATCGTTGTCATTTCTGCTACCAGCACCACCCTCAGATTGCCTCAAGGATCTCCAGACCATGGAAGAAGCCCTGTGCAGGAATTTTGGACTGATGGGCAGGCTCCTTTTGGTTGCCGGTAGCAAACGAGGGCTCTTTTTTTTTCCTAAAGAGCATGCTGAGACGCACTTCGGCATCTGGAGTGACAAGAAGAATTTGGATCTATAGAGCACAATTACGCACGTCACCGCCTGTTAGGATGCTGGCGTTAACACCCTTCCTCTTGTGGAAAATCTCTTAAGCCCCGAGGACCAGCATGAAACGTCACGCTCTGTTGAACTTTGCTCAAGCGGGGATGAATCACACTAAGTTGAAGATTTGCCTTCAATATATTATCGGAAAGATGCCTTTTGTGATAGCCCAGCAGCAGGGTACTGCAGCCCACTCAGGGCAGCAGAACCTGTTTTCAGGAGAGAATGACACATAAGTTGGGGAATGGAGTTTGGATATTTGAGGGGTTTTTGATTTGTTTTTAGTTTTTTGACCACTCCATAAAAGCAAAAGGCAGGTCTGGAAGGGATCTCAGGGGCTCTCCCAAGGGATCACAAGATGCTTCCCCTTGCAGGATCACCCTAGATGTTTATCTAACATGTTTTTAAAAATTTACTCCATGGAAGGGTTTCACAGCATTTCTGAATAGCTGTCCCGCTACAGCTGTGCCATTATAGGTAAGAAAACACTTTCTTATCAGGGAAACTGTAGCAGCTGGTAGTTAAACCTTCTACAAAGAAAGATATCCTGTACAAGTGCTGGCTGGGTTTGACCCTGCGTGACTTGTAAGATCTCATGAACTGACAAGTTAAGGTAATTTGGCAATCTGGGGAGGTAAGGCAAAAGGTAACCCTGTGTATTGAACTAATTTCTACTCCTATGATGGGAATGAATTTCCAGGAGTGGAAATATCAGCAAGCCAACTGCGCATGATTGCTTTCCTTGTCAATTGGAATCAAGGACCTTGATTGTAGAGCATAATGCTGCTCTTGTAATTCAGCCTTTATCTTTGTGCTGGAGCTGGGCATAATTGTATCTGTGTCTGGAGGGACAAGAAGGGTTTCGGTAGCTGGTGCTCACAAAGGCATCTTTAGAAAGCTCCTTACCCCTGGTACAAGCTTGGAAGAGCTCAAAGGAAAATACCCCTGAGTAGCTTTAGGCGTTTGAACAGTCATCATTGTTTGATTCGGATTTGGTTACAGGACTAATATCTAAATGTTAATTCTTTTTAGGACATTATCAGCTCTTTCAGCAAATACAGAATAAGGCTGCAGTATTAGACTGGCAGCCAATGTTGCAGATAAAAACCCTTTGAAAGGATGTTTCTTAGGAGGGAAACTTGATCAGAGAGTGCAGAATAATCGTGAAGATGGTCTTTTCTGAGGGACATGGAGCAAATATAATGCATGAAGAAATCCAAGTGAGAACCAGGAGGCTTCTGACCTGGGGAATGGGAGTACCAGCAATTTTGTGGCCTCCAAGAATGATCCATACCATGCAGACAAAGATCCTCATAACGCTGTCCTGCAGATTGCTGGTACACCTGGAGACCATACGGTGCTGGGTAAGCTGCATCACATACTGGGTTAAGACAAAAGTTGATGGTCACTTGATGGCAAGAGTGTGCCAAGGCAGTCGGTGTGAGGTGGCTCTATGCTGGGTAATATGGGTCAGTGCGTGGGCAGGTGGGGTTTGGGTGCAGATTTCTGGCCTCTTGATCCTCCGCGCCGCCTTGCTCTGCCTGCGGTGCCCATATACACCAAGGTAGACTGTGACCTGACCCTGACTCCTTGTGAGTCCTCAGTGACAGCTCAGAGGGTGACAGCCCAATCCTGCTCTTCTCCATCTCCCATTTTCACTGCTCACCACGGGGCTGGGCCATGGGGCTTGGCCGTGGAGCTGTCTGTTGCAGAGCAGGGACCCACACTCAGCTGAGAGAAGGCCTCTTGTTTTCAGCCTGCCCGAAACACGTGCGGAAAGGCACTGGAAGTGGTAAATCCCTTCCCCCCCTGGTTCTCAGAAAGGAAATGTGTGACTGCAGAGGCGGCAAGAAAGCGGTGGGGGACAGCAGGAGGGATGCCTGCTCCTGCTGCCCCAGGGCTGCTCCTCCGTGGTGGCAGGCGTGACTGGCTGGTGGGTGCCAGCGGGAAGGACCCAACTCGTCCCCGGGAAGAAGGAGGTCCAGCGCCGTCCTGAGCCCTGCCACTGCTGCTTCCGGTGGCAGATTGGTGCAGTGTCATCTAGGAAATACTATTTGGATCATCATCCTTTCGCAGCAGATGGGGGAAGGGAGGTGGGGGCCCTTATCATCTCTTCTGGGGATTAATTTCTCTTTAAGCTGCTTTTTTTTTTTTTTTTCCTGTTTGCCTTTTTCTTCATCACCTCCCAAGTCTCACCATCCCTTGCTGGAAGAGTGGGAGCCATGAGAGGATCTGTGGTTCCCATTGCCATGACACCGTGCCCTGCATCCTGCCCTCAGCTGGGAGGTGAGACCTGGGTATAAGGCTTGGGCTGCCGTTAGGTTTCCCCTGGGATGGGGTTGGGTTTTGCTAGTCCAGGGAAGAATCCAGCAAGCCTCATGTCTGTGTATCACCAAACTGCATCCACCCCTTGGTGGTTTTGTGCTCCTCCTGCATCCAATAGGGCCTTCATCCCTCTTGTCACCACCATGTCCTTGAGAAGTTACTCAATTCCCAGGCTGGTCATTGTCCCTGGTGCAACTGCCGGCCAGCAAAGCTCTTTGGCACGTGCTTAGCATTAACCAGGGAGAATAGTTCCCCTGGGAGCTGCTCTTAAGTGTGTTGCTGGAGCATGGCTCTGGTCAAGACACCTGGACCACAGCCCACTCCATGGTGGTGAGCAGCATTGCTTGGCTGCTGGGGACCTGTGGCAGCCTCTGCCAGTTCCCAGTGTGGCTTCTCAGCATGGCAGCACCCATTTTCCTGCTGTCTCCTCCATCTTTCCAGTATTTATTGTTCCTTCCTGGCTGTGGGAAGCAGCTCCTGTGCTCAGATCACTCTGGAGCAGGGACCTGTAGTTGTGTTTGCAGCGTCTTGCATGAAAATACCACCTTGTCTTCTGCTGGGTCTGCAAAGGGCTGGAGTCCTCAGCTCCTGGGGTGGATGGCTCCTGCCACACCTATGTTTCACACCGCTGGGCATTGCTTTTTGACGTGCTTTCAGGTATTGTGCAGGAAAAAGCTGTACTTTGGCCTGTAATTCTGATGGTTTTAAGCACAAACCCAAACAATCATAAATACCAATAGTTGTTTGTTTTTTTTTTTTCCCCTGCAAGATAAATTTAAGTCAAATACAAGTCTCTGAGCTTATATTGGGAGTAAATAAGCTGCACAGAATGACTTTGGTTATACATGAGGTCAGACAGAATGAGCTAATGCTCCCTTCTGGCCTTGAAATCAAACTTTTCAGAAAGCAAAGTTTCATCCTGCGGCTTCTCAGCTGCTAGCATCTTTCCTTACGGAGAAGCCTGAGCCCTGGGGCTGCACAGCTGTTCACCCCCAATCACCAAAATACAGCCCTGTGTGGAGGCAGTTTTCTTATATTACCTGGTTTAAATGAACGCGGGCAGCTGCTGGGGGCGTGTGGTGGTGTGAGAAAGCTATACGATGGAGTGTGATGCCCTAGTTAACGTCCAAAGGGTAATTAATCTCTCCCTAGCACCAGTGGGATAGCTTCCCTGGAAATATTCCTCTAGCAAGCCCCGTGTGAGACTTTTACCAGTTGTAAACCTTGCAGACAGCTTCCAGGTTTCTGGAATTATTTGTGTGAGAGCTCTGGAGAAAGGTCCGTGTTAGAAATTGTCGCGTGCTAACAGTGCCATTGTCCTGCTTGCTCCAGCCCTGTTTCTTTCCACTTAACCAGTACTGTACACACCACCATGGCTTTTTTCCTTTTTTTTCTTTCCCCCCCCCCTTTCTTTTTTGCAGCCAGGATGTTTTTTCTTGCCTTTTTATTGTTCCAGTGACCTAGCAACTCCACTTTGGTGGAGCCCTGCCAGGAGACTTCCTCCCCGAGCCGTCTGACAGTCTCCAGCAGCGCTGCCCTCGGAGGGGAGCACGAATTAAAACGACACCGGGCTGGGTCCCTGCGTGGCTTTCGCTCCGCTGTTGCGAGCACCGGCGAGGGTACCGCTGCCTTCTCCCCCAACAAAGCTTCCAGGGGACTTAAAAAACCCTGGGAAGAGGAAGGAGAAGCATTGCATGGGAGATATTTTCTGTAATATTTCTGCAGGACAGAAAAGCCTGGAGGGTTTCTAATTCACTTTTGGGAGTGAATTAGGTGGTGCTGGGGTTTAGCATTTGGGATCTGCGGCGCAGGCAGGGAAGTTGGAGACATTTCAGCATCGCAAGGCGGCAGGAGAGGGGACAAAGAGGAGGTGTGAGTGCTCAGAGAGCTGTGACATTTGGGAGGTTTCTGGCTTGTTTTTATTAATGTTTACTGAAACTGGTGAGAAAGAAATCCCTTTGGTAAGCGCTCCCGGGCCCTGTCAGCTGGTGCTGGGACAGACCTGCCTTCGCACTCCCTGGGGCTGCAGGGGCTTTTCCGGCATTAACGCCGGGAGGGAACACCAGACAGGACACTTTTGAGGTAGAAAATAAATGAGGTGACAGGCAAGTGAACACAGCTATTTTGGGCTTTTTGCTCAGGAAAGGCATGAGGGATGTGGGTCCCAGGGCCTCTCTGGGGCTGGAGGCCCGATCCCCTCTTCACTGGCTGGCTGGGTGGCTGGACTGGGTTTTTACTAGAGTCTCGGTGTGGTTATGGGGGTTTTTTTGGGGCTATGGGTAGTCATGAGGTGGCTTATCCCTGTTGGAAGTGGGATGTGTTTGAAAGTATTTTCCAAAGACCGGAGAATAGAATAGGACATTTTTTGAAAAATTCAGTTGCCAAAAGCTATTTAAAAACAAAAGCTCATGAAAAGAGGTTTAGGGCACTGCTCTGAGCCCTGGGCTGGTGGTTTTCAGGCAACGTGGGTCTGTGTGGCCCCAGGGGTCTGTGGATTGAACCAAACTGTCCCAGAAAGTTAGAAGCTGAGTTTCATAGACTTGAGCTGGTGATCCGGGAGCCTGCGCCTCCCCAGGGAAATGTGTAGGACACCAAAATTAAGAGGTTGGAAACCACTGGATAAGCAGGACAATATCCTGTCCGTGCACCCTGCAGGTTTTATCCCCGGTTACAGGCGGGGCGTATGCATGTATCCCACGCTTTTGGAAATGACCGCAGGTTTCGGTGTGCTCTGTATTTTTGAGTACTTGTTTCTCTGCTTGAGAATGCGCTGCAAATAAAAAAAAAAAAGAGTAGGAAGCAAAAATGGCCTTTAGCATCCTCCGTGGTTTTACAGGTCCCGGAGGGGAGGTGATTATGGAAGTGCAGTCTGTTTTCGTCTCATAAAGCAGCAATGCAAGCAAAGTGCCATGACCTGGCATAGGAGGGGCTGAGGATGATGCTGGTGTCCCCAGCCCCATGGGAACCCGTCACCCGTGGCGACCGGGTAGGTGTCAACCACCCAGACCGTGGTACTCAGAGCTTGCAGTGTCTGCTGCTCCATGAAGCCCCCATCACCTTTCTTAAGCTGACATGTTAAAGCTCTGGTCACATTTGGTGACTGCAGAAAACCTTCATGTCATGGTTAAAATGATTTAACGTCCTGTGAATTGCTGTCCTGCTCTGCCTGGGACCTGATGGGGAGAAGGTGAGCAGCATGAGGACCAGAGCAAGGCACAGCCAGGGGATGCATCTACAGGGCACCCCATCCAAACCCAGCCCTAGAGCAGGGTGGGAGGCGCCGGCAGGGTTTTCCTGCACCTCTTCCCTTCCCCACTCGCCCTCTCTCACTGCATTTCTTCATCCAGCCTGAATAATTCCTTTTATTAATATCGAAAGAATTAGCAAAAAGGGTTGACCGCATGTGGTTAAAAACCTCTCGCATTCTTCCCGTGCTTAGTGCACACGAGGGACCTTCCCTAAGCAATATTATCACTGTGTTTATGCTAAACTGACCTGTCTCAAGTATGAAAATTTTTTTTAAGCTCAATTTCAGTCCCCGCGTTCCCCCCCACCACCCCCCCCCCGCCTTGAACTGCTTCTTTCAGGGCAAGAACAAGGAAGGAAATTGAAAATCCCAGAGAGCCCTGGACGGTCCAGATTTAGGGCTGTAGCTTTTGTTCGCACAAACTCACTTGGCTCCTAACTGGCCTCCACCCATGATCCCGACATCCGCAGCAGCCGTTCAAAAACACAGCGCAGAGCCCGGCCCCGGCTCTGGCGGGGACTGGCAGCCACCCGTGCCACCCGCTGCGGGGCCGGCAGCCCCGGCTTTGCTCCCCGCTTCTCCTCCCTCACAGCCTGCCTTTCTTCCTAACCTTTTCCTACAGCCTGCAAGGAGTTTTCTAAGTTGAGATGAGATTTTGTGTGTGTGGTTTTTTTTTTTTTTTCCCCTCTGTGAGCCTCGGATGATGTTAAGATTATGCAACGCTAACAGATGTGGGCTTTATAATTATAGCTGCCTGTCCTCGGGAGGAGCCTGCCTTAGCTTCACGCGTGCTCAGCGCAGCATGGGATGCTCCTGGGGTGGCCGTAGCCCTGGCAAACCAAGCGCTGCATGGGCGGCCCTACTGGGAACGTTCCCCAGGGAATCACCACCCTCCCGAAGAGGTGGCTTCGGGGTGAAGGGCTGCTCTGGGCAGCCAAGCAACCGCTCTTGGCTTTCATTGTGTGCAAACACAGTTTAAATGTGCGTTCCTCAGTCAAGGGAGTCTTTTTCTGCCCTTTGAGGAGGAAAACGCTGCAGGAAAGCAGCGGGGCTGAGATAGCTCATGGTGCCCCTTGGCTGGCTGCGATGCTCCTGCCAAATGCTATCTGCAGGGATCCTGCTGTTCTGGCATGAGCAGGATACATCCCTCCTCACTCCCTGCCCTGAAATGTCTGTGAGAGATCAATACTGCTGAAAACTTGCAGTATTATGCTTTTTGGTGTTGTGCTGTCTCATAGTTGAGCCTTGAGCATCACCATGACGTTGTCCCAGCAGCAACCAGCTCCTGGCCGGGGGCAGCGCCTGGCCCGTGCTGTGCCCAGGGAAGGAGACAGAAAGTCACTGGTCCAAAAGGGATTTTTCAGGAGTCTCACAAGGTAGACATCCAGCTGGGCTGCCAGGGGCAAACCCAAAGCCTTGAGAAATCAGATGGAACTTGATCTGTTTGTCCTGGCCGTGTTACAACTCAGCTCCCAGCAAGCCGCGAACTTGTTATGCTTGCGAAGAAAAAGTAACTCCGAGCCTCAACCTGTCTGGTGAGCATCACTGCTAGCTTTAACTGGGAAGGAAAACACCAGTCCAGCGAGCAGCAGGAGGGTTTTGCACTGGAAGTCAAATATTTCTCGTGAGGGCTGAGGTCGTGTGGAGTTAAACTGTCGAAAGCAGTTGGCAGCTTAGGATGTGACGAAATTGTTTAGTGACAAATCGGTACCTGAGCTAAAGGGCTGCTCTGCTTTAAGCCTTTAATGCATCAGGGGAGGCCAGATGGTCCCGTGTGTGTTTTTTTGGAAGAAGTTTGTGTGCATCTGGTCCATCCACTCCAGTGGAGGGTCATCTTTGAAGGCTAATTTCTTTCAGGGAAGCCAAAGATGAGATTGCGGTTGACTTGCACTTCTGGCAGGCTTGATGAGCTGAGACTTCATCTCTATTTTGTTGAGCAGCCTGACTTTTTGGGGTTTCCTTACTACACGCTGTGGGTTGGGTTTTCCAGCACAACTCGTGCTCTGCACCCACCAAACCAGGGAGCTGAGCCCGTGCTGGCACAAGGTTTTCCTCCTTGCACCGGGACCCAGCGTACCTTGCCGGGCAGAATTAAAAATGCCAAATGACTCTGAAAAGCCTGTGTAAATAATACCTTCTTATTCAGCCCGTCCACTCCCTGGCTGCGCTCAAAGCCAGCTTTGCTGGCATCCATAAGGGGAAGGGTTTTGCTTCATTTTATTCCCAGCAGCTCTGCAGAGCCAGAAGAGGACAGAGAAAACTCTGGGGTGGATTTGCAGGGCGAACAACAACAAGACAAACAGCCAGCAGCATTTTACTTTCAAACTTGTTGCCGTTCAATCGAGGGCCATAGCTGAAGGTACTGCTTGCTGGCATTTCCAGGGTTGTTTTTAAGAAGTGGCAATTAAATGCCTGCTGCAATGTCCCGCTATATATTTTAGCATGCCTGGCTGGAGTGCTTGTTGACAAATGACTTGGCAACCTGAGAAAGCAGATTTCCCTCTGTCTGTTCTCATCCCCTAAGGCTTTTCTTAAGCAACTGCTGCTTTGCCTTTTTTCTGTGCAGCGAAGCCGGCTGCTGGGGCACAGTCAGCATGGGTTGCACAGCTGAAAGCTTTTAGCGAGAGGGGAACGGAGAGAAGTTCAGTGCGCCACCCTCTAGTACACCCAAATTTTTCAGTGTCAGAGCTGCTATAAATGGGCTTGCGGGCTACAGTTACAGGCTGGGTATTGGCTTGCAAGTGAGCATAGCGAGCATCCCCTGCGACTCTGCGTCCCTTCATCCAAGGGGCAACAGCAAGCAGCTTGTGACATGGGGCAGGAGTTGGCTCATGGGACAGGGCAGGCTCCAAACGGCAGCGGCTGCTCGGCGGGCTTGGCGAGGTGGGCATCGCAGCCGCGGTCAGGGCTACCGTTAAAGGGCTGCTCCACTGCAGCTCTTGTCTCCTTGGACCTCGTGGTGCTCAGACTCCTGGAATGAAAGGGGGCTTATAGGAAAGACAGGGAGAAACTCTTCAGCAGGGCCTGTTGTGATGAGAGGTAATGGTTTTAAAATAGAGGGAGGTAGATTTGGAGTGGACAGAAGGAAAAAATTTTTTACGGTGAGGGTGGTGGAACACCGTCCCAGGTTTCACAGAGGTGAATGCCCCATCCCTGGAAACATTCAAGGCCAGGTTGGACAGGGCTCTGAGCAACCTGATCTGGTTGGAGATGTCCCTGCTCCTTGCAAGGGATTGGACTAGATGGCCTTTAAAGGTCTCTTCCAACCCTAACCCAAGTCATCTTCCTTATAACCAAAACATGACCTCTGGGCTGGAAGCCTCTCAAGAAATTGAGAAAAGTCATATACAGGAAGGGGGACTCTCCTCACCTTGCAGCTCGGAGATCCACCAGGCTATGGGACACATGTGACATAGACTTGTAGATGCACAAACCTCTTCTCCGTCTTGTTTCTCATGCTCTGGTAGACATTGCCATCAGATACACCAAAATATCCATCACTTCAGGGTGCTTCAGCACCTGGATAGCCAGTGTAATCCACACCATACATTGATCTCTTCTGTCCCACTGCCTCGTGGTGGCTGAATGGGTTATGCCAACACTCCTGTTTGCCCTCCAGCTGTCGGACAGCTTCATGCTGTCTCGCTGGAGGCAGTGGGATTCGAGGTCAGATGTCCAGCCGGCACCAGCCAAGTGGAGAGAAGGGAAGAGCTGCAGGGCCCTCCCTGCTCCCATCACCTCCTTGGGATGGGGCACATGGGCCATGCTGGGCTCCAGCTGGCCATCAGCTCTGGGGACCTACACACTCCTCCCACTGACTCCACGCTACACATATCTCCACTGGTTATTTGTTTAAGGTTTTCTTTTTTTCTCCTCCTTTAAATATTTATTTCTTCTAACACACAATAAAGCATGGGGGTGCTGAATTGAACTAATCTCGTGCACAAAGGTGGGTTTTGGCATTTGCCCCCCCCCCCCCCCCCCCGAACAATGTAATTTCCACTGGTGTGAATCCAAAAATAAATTTCATATCTCTTTTTTAATTATGCAAAATTTTCTCTAGTGTAAATGAGATCAGAGCTTGGCCTCAGTGTTACTGCAATGAGCCGAACCTGCACGTCCAGCGCTGATGCAATTTTACTTTTTTTCTTGTTTTTCCTTTCAGTCATTGAAAGCAGCCAACAGGCGAGAAGAAGTTCGGGCATGGAGATAAGGACTCCTGGTGGTCTTGTGGACAGTGTGGAGCTGGTGACGATGCTGGCCGGGAGTGAGGAGCGGGCATCACTACCTGCCAGGCACGGTGCGGTGCAAGCAGCGAGCGGCGACAAGGAGCATGTCAGTCCCCCTGCCAGTGGTGGGGATGTCACCACACAGGGAGCAGGGCCCCCGGACAGCCCATCTGCTGGGACAGCGACCCGCCTGCACACCCGCAGCCACCATCCTGGTGAGTTTCATCTATGCAAGAGTCCCCATTTGCCTTACCCAGCCCACGTTAGAAGCGTAGCTGTTTGCCTTACCCAGCCCATGGACCAAGCGTAGCTGGTGGGTCAGGAAGGATTCTTGCCCTGTTTCTAGAAATTCAGATTTTTGGAAGGGATCTAATCCCAGGAAAGCTGATTTTTAAAAAAATGTTACAATTAAGGTGATTTTTGGGACCTGCTGCTGTCGTTACTCACCACCCAGCAGCACCCAAGAGTGTCTTGCCCATCCATGGACCTCAAAGCAGAGCAGAGACCCCCAGCATCCCCATGTCTCCTCCCAGGAGGAGCTGAACCCCATTGCGAACTCGACCTAGATTAAGGGTATCCAAGTTAAAAATATCTCACCAGCTGCATCATGATCTGTAGCTGAGGTCCTCACATGGAGATTGTGCAAGTGAGCACTTACCTTTGGGCTTGTTCGTAATCTTCACCACTTTGGGTGGGACTGTGGTCATGAGTAAACCAATGTACATTTGAAGCATGCACTAAATTGAAGCCTGTTTCGCACTCCAGCAGGACAAGGCTCTGCTGCTTCCTCTGTCCCCATTTAAATTTTTTTCCTAACATACTTGTATGGAATAAGTCTCTTGCTGAGATATGAGCATAGAAGTTGGCTTTGATTTTTTTAATTCCTCATTTTTTTTTGCCTGCTCAGAGACTTGAGTATGGAGCTGACAAGCCCAGGCTGCCAGCTGCTGGCTGTCCTGGCATAAGCTATTTGCTGTCTTGTGCATTTTTAAAGTTTTTTTTGGTTTTTTTTTTTTTTTAATTCTGGATTTCTCTTGGCATGCATGGATGAAGACAAATTTTGAAATACCAGTATTTTTTTGGTAACAGAAACCCTCTGTTCCCAGCAGTCCATCTTGCAGCAGGCTCTTTGTTAAATAGAGGAAACATCGGGGATGCTGCTGTGGCCCTACCTATTGCATGTGGTAGGGCTGGGTACCACTGCAGGTGATGCTGCTGCCACCCTAGCTGAGACACGTTAACTTGTCCAGGGGGACTGTGACCCTCTCTGCACTGTTTTCCAGCCCCTGGAAGCCATCACCATGCTGCAGGCAGCTGGAAGAGAGGCAAGAGGACTCTGGCTTCTCCTGGCACCCCTACTACTGCTGAGAGGATGCCGTGGGTTTTGGCAACCATCAGTACCGATGCAACTGAGAGGACACTGGATGGGGCCCATGGAGCTTTGGACATGGAGGGGTTCAACAGTGCAACGAGGATGGGGCTGCTGCCTCCATCCGTGGAGACTCGTTCCCCGGGTGAGCCATCCCAGTTCAGCCTGGGAATGAGGTGGATGCTGTTCCCCAAGGACACTGGGCATTTGTTAAGCCTGGCTTTCCTGCATCGCTAGAGTTTTGTGTGCTGGTAATCCGGCCCTCCATCCTAAGCATGTGCTCAGGGCAGTTTTCTGGCTTGCTTCACGCATGAGGGTGGAGAGGAGAATCCATGTGGCTTCTCCTGGCCTTGAAAATTAGGGATTATTTGGTGCAGCTCCCAAACACAAAGTTGTTGTACAGGCAAGGGGACCATGGGCTACGGGAGGTGGACGGTGACAGCGAAGGATACTGGGTGGGCAGCTCAGCCCATCTCTGTGCTCTCATTAACTTTCCCTCATTGCCTTGCAGGCACCAGCAGCCTCTCTCAACTGACGAGCAGCTGGGTGGGCACAGAGCCTGCCAACAGCCTTCCCATGGGCACCGCAACTGCTTCACCCAGCCCCTTGGGGAGTGATGGGGGGACGCTGCAGCCCCTCCCCAGCACCCCTCTCCCTGGCTCATCGGGACAGCCCCAGTCCTCCTCAAAAGCTTCCAGTACCCAGACTGATGCAAACCACATGGCTTTACACTCCAGGGATGTCAAGGGGGACTCCACAAGCGCTTTGCTCACAGCATCACCTTCCACAGACAATGCTTTCAGAGGTGAGTTTTGCTAGCCCATGGGTTTGTTTTAGAGCTTTAAAAAGCTCTATATAGGTTTTGATCTCTCGAAACAGAACAGAGGAGATGCTGTGTTTTGCACACGCTGTGTGTTTGTTATTAGTTGGATGGTTAGCTGAAATTCTCTGCTGAAAGCAGGATAAAGCAATGGAAAAAATAATTTGATCCAGCCCCCCCCCATTTTCCATTTGAAAAAAAAAAAAAAAGAAGAGTAAACTCTGTGGACCTTATCACCATGTTTTCTGCAGGGTGGGCGTCTACAGCTGTGAGATGTCTCAGCTGGTTCAGTGCCAGCTGCAGAGCAAAGGTGAGGTCCCAGCCCCACCGGAGCTGCATGTCCCACCCGAGGGACGTGCGGTCGGTAACGCACTCTCACAGCCACTCTGGGTGGGTTTGCTCTTGACTGTGCTCCAACAACCTGTACAGGACAACAAACCCAAGATCCCTGGGCTCCACATCTTTCCCTTATTTTTTTTGAAAGTAGCTGTTTCTACTCTCAAAACCAGAGACGTTACCCGACTCCACATGAACGTATTGAAAACCTTAGCATTGCCGAGTCCTTATCGTGTGCCTGGGGCTTGCCAGGAGCAAACGCATCCCCAGGGCTCTCACATTAACATCTCCCTTCCCTCTGCCACAGCTGCGAGGAGCAGCAGCATGGCTGCAGAAAGCCCGAGATCCGCTATCCGAAGGGCAGCACCTGGCTCCATGGCTCAGCCCCGGGCCTCAGCACCCTCCTTGGTGGCCTCGACGTGGGGACGTTTCCCTGGGCCCTCCACGGAGCACCGGCTCATCCCTTCTCTCCTGGTGTCAGAAAGCACTGCCATGGGTGAGCTTGGTTAGTCTATGAGTTGTTGTTTTACCCTGTTTTCCACTGGATATTGCATTTCCTTTGGCATTTTTCTCTGTGTCCTGTTAAGCCCTGGGATGTACAGCAAGCTGCAGGTTCATACGGGAACGTGGCTGTGCTCAGGTTTCCCCCTTTTGCCTTTGACACCATAGTCAAACTCCAAAAAAATACTGAGAGCTTCAGCTGATTTCCACCAGTCTTAGAGCAAAGGTGGGATTTAAATGCAAGTCCTCACAGTCCTCGTCCTGTGGGGTTTCTCACTGGTCGAGCTGCCCTGGCTCTCGTGAAGCCACGCTGTCCTGGCAGCGAGCCCCAGGTTTTGTGCACGGTCTTCCTGTGGAGAGGGGATTCGTGCCTCTCCAAATGAGCACTTTGTCCAGATTGAAAACTTCCTATGCTTAACATCCGTATGTGCGCTGTAAGCATCTGGGAAGAAAATGGATCCATCTGTTTATAATTTCATATGTATAAATCCAGGGTTTTTTATTGTGCCGTAGCCATTGGAAGCAGCTACCAGCCATCCAGTGTCTCAGCCATGGAGAGGAGAGTTTCAGATTTGCCCCCCACCAGCACCTCCGTTTCCACAACAGCCACCAAGGGTGGAGAGAGGACGTTAAGGTCTCTGCCAGCCAGCACCAGGCTGGCTGATGCAGCAGAGATTTCCACCGCTGACACCGAAATCACCAGCTCTTCAGACCAGACCTGGTCTCCTGGGATGTCTTTGGGAGCCCAGGATGGTGGTGTCAGAGGTACCAGAGACCCACTGCTCATCACCTCGCTGTCTGCTTCGGAAAGCACTTCCACGAGTGAGTTTTGATAGCTAGCTGTATAACTCAGAACATTATTTAAAGACTCTTTATAGACAAAATACATCCTTTTTATTTTAAAGAAAGGAGGAATAATATTGTATTTGGCACATTCTATACATTTAAAAACATTTCACAGAAATGAAAGTATGGATAAATATTATTCTTGTTGGAAGAGGAGGATAGATTTTCCTTGAAAACTTTCAGTTGAATTTTGCAAGCAATAACTTAAGGAGTTCCTACATGGAGACCATTTTTTCCCCCGTCTTAATGATTTCCTAGTATTAAATATTTCCGTATTGAATATTCACACTTATATTGTCTACATCTACTGATAGCGGGGTGAAACCTACCCAGCTGTTTCCAATTATGTGTGCACAGTTTTATATGTCTGTTCTCTTTTTTTTTTAGCCTTTAGCAGCAATCACGAACCCAAGAGCACCTCAGCTGTAGAAGCGGCAACGCTGCACTTGGACGCCCGTGGTGCTGACCCACCTGACGTGGCAGCGGGGACATTGGGGTCCCCCCAAAACAGCCACGCAACCAGGGTGATAAGGGGCTTTACCACCAGCAGCGACCCCACCAGCTTTTTGGAGGAGACCTCCTCCTCCTCGGGGGCAAGGACACACCATCCCAATGGCTCACGGGAAGCCACTGACCTCCTAGCGCCTCCCGGGGAGCCTTCGCTCTCAAGCTCCCTCTCTGCCTCCGAAAGTACTTTCAGAGGTAAATTTGTTAGTCTGAAAGTCAGCTGCTTTGGGATTGGATGGGATTTCACATCCCAGTGCTGTTTTTCTTTAGATATGGCCATCGGTTGCTGTAGGATATGTGGGTGTTTTTGTTACTGACTGCCTTGGGCTGGCAGCTGGGCTGGGGGGAAGGGTGGGAGTGGATCTCAGCTTTTGGGTGAAAAAGTGAAAAACATCAATGTCCTCATTGCTGAGGAAACTCCCGTGCTGGAAAAAGCGGCCGTCATTTAGAAATACGTGCGTGCACTTTTTCCCAGCCAGAGACACTTTTGCAGCCTTCATCTGGCACTGTGCGTGCTGTGCAGGCTGGTCTGTGGGAGAGGTGGCATTTTGGGAGTCCCCAGCTGACTTGCCCTGCGCCCTTGGAGTGGTCCCAAGGCCCTGCCATTCACCGTTAATTCACAATTAAGCCCGTCACTTTGTGAGTTACTGTGCAATGCTTGCTCCCAGTGAGCTGGTGAAATATCGGCATCCCCAGCATCCTGATTTGGGAGAGCCCTGGGGCACTGTGGTTTGGGAGAGCCCTGGGGCAGCATGCCTGCTAAATGAGGCTGGGTTGAATACCGGGATGTTTCTGACCATCTTATGGGTGAGGCTGTCTCAGGCCCTGCATGGCCCTGGGTGCCCGATGCTGTGGGCCACTCGGCCCCAGGACTGTGCCATCAGCCCGGCATTGAGATGGCAGCTTGGCTCTCTGGACTGTCACTAGAAAACCTAAACCAGGGCTTTTTTAGCTCATCCTCTAGATTTGCTTTGAAGTTAAAAGTATGTACACCTGATTGAAGCGGGCTCAAAGGGCTCACTGTAAATGCATAAATCGGGTATTGTGCACAACCTACAGTTAAAAAACATGGTTTTAAGTTGTGATTTTCATGGCTTTTTGTAAGCCATGCGTGCTTGAATATAGGGGATTTGCCTCTTCCCAGAGCAGCACCTTTTCTAGGTTGAGAACTTGGTCTATTCAATATCTCAAGGAATAGTGGACAAACATAGACTGTACAAACAATCCTCAAATGTATATCTGCATAAATCAAACCTGGTTTAATTGTATCTTAGGTGTCGGAAGCAGCCACCGACCATTTAACAGCTCAACGACAGAGAAAAGCCTCCTTGCTTCCTCTCCCACCGGCGCTTTTGTTTCAGCCACAGCCACTGGCAGCGGCGGGAGGCCCCCGAGGTCTGCCACAGGCAGTGGCCGATGGGCAGCAGAAGTCTCCACGTCCAGTAGTGGCATGGACAGGACCTTGGGCACAATCCGATCCTCATCCGCATCTTCTGTGAGAGAGACCTACGGGGTTCATGGGTCCAGAGAAACCACAGGTTTTACGGAGCAGGTGGCAGACCCTTCACTAACACGCTCACACTCTCCTTCAGAAGGTCGTTCCCCAGGTGAGCTCAAGTTAGAAGTGAAATACCATTTTGTTTTGTAAGTAAAAGGAGGACTGTTATTGTATCTTACACTTGCCTGACTCTCTTCTGTGTCAAAAGACATGACAGCTATGCAGAATATATTATTTGGAAGGATGCAGTATGATTTCTGTGTCTGAAATATTTCAGCTCTTGCTTGACTGAAATATGTGGTTTGGGCTTTTTTACCGAAAGGGCATGTATGTGGAAAGTTTTGTTATGCCAAGGAAAATAATTAACTTTCAAATCACAATTCTTTTTTACTATCTCCAGTTGCTATCTTCATTTTATAGGCAAGAGAATGAAGCAAGGGAGGATTAGATCATGTCCCTGCAGTCCCAGGGACTGGACTTCAGTTCCTGCTGTCTGTCCTACCCCTTGGTTCATACTGCTCCCCAGAAATTGAACCAGTTCCACAAATTTAAGGCACCTTTGAATGTGGTCTGTGAGGTCCTTCATGCCGCTGTTGGGTCCTAGACCTTGCTGTGATGCTGAAGGGGTCTGATTGCCCTGACCCCATTTCTTCAAGCCTCTCCAAGACCTGCACGCTGCTCAGCATTGTGCCTTGTCTGAACAGATTTCCAGGCTTTTCTGGGTTCTTACGATATTTGTTTGTTCTAGCAGCATGGAGTGCACTCAGGCGCATAATGGTGAAATCAAGTGCACAGCACAGCAGTTCAGCAGTTTTTATATAATAGCACTTTTCTCAACATCAAACCGCATTTTTTAGAAGATAAATTTCTGTAAGGAGCTTTCACGTCTTTGGAAAATCCCTATTTTCTCTGGATTGACATCTCAAATTTTCTACTTACGCTTGTACTTTCTGCCTCCAAGTGTGACTGGAAGAAAACTTGTCTATTTATTGATAGTTTCACATGTGCAAAAATGTAAATTGTTTCTTTATCACATCTTAGCTACTGGAAGCAGCCACGTATCATTCAGCACCCTGTCAACAGAGAGAAGAAGCAATTTCCCCACCACCAGTACCTCCGTTTCCACAACAGCCACCAAGAGTGGAGGGAGGACATTAAGGTCCTTGCCAGCCAGCACCAGCCTGGCCCAAACAACAGAGGTTTCCACCACTGATACTGAAACCATCAACTCTCCAGACCATACTCGGACCTCTTTGGGAGCCCAGGCTGGTGGTGGCAGGGGTGCCACAGCGACGTCCACGGATCCGTTTCTCACGAGCTCACCCTCTGCTTTGGAAAGTGCTTCCTCAGGTGAGCTCTGACTGTCCCCACGGGCTTCTATCCATAGACCATAAACATCCGCTCTGTATGGAGTGGAGATGCACTAGGAGATGCTGGACAATGGCATCAGGCATTATGAAGGAAAATTTCATGCATTAGCTGTGTTTTGCCTGTAGTCACTGGAAAAACCCAGCCTTACCGCAAGAGCAGTCTGGCCCCGAGATTTGATGTATTTTCTGAGAGAGCACAATTTCAGGAGCGTCCTGTTGGCTGTGTTTATACAAGCAGGAAGCAACAGCAGTCACTGCTGACTCCTGCCCTGGGATGCAAATGCAGCATTTCCTGACCCCGCACAGCCCTGCCGAGTTTTGTTTCGAGTATCGAGGAGTTAGGTGCCAGGAGCAGCACAGAAGGGAAACAAACCCAACAGCGCTCCCACGACTTGTTCCTAGTGCCCTCTTCAGGGTGTCCTCCTGTGAGCAGCACAGGGAAAGGGTTGTGTCTTCACAGTTTCATCCCTGTTTAGATCTTCTGCCGTGTTATATCTGTGCCGTCAGCCTAAGAGTGGTGACAGAAGAGAGTATGCCCACCTGTTTATAGCTTAGTGTGCATAAATCCATTTTGCTCTGCCCTCTTTTTCAGAAGAGACCTCTGCTACGGGGAGACACCAGCCCAATGCTCCTCTCACCAGTACACCCAGCTCAGTGATGTCCACCAGTGGTGGGGGGGGGACCACGGCACCCATGTCAGACACCCGAGCAGCATCCAGCACAGCAGGGAGTTCTGCTCCCACTTCATACCTCACCAGGTCCTTGGACATGGTCCTTCTTCCATCCTCATCATCAGCAGAGCATGGGAGGCAGAGCGATGTTTCGCAGAGCAGTGCTGGACTCGGTGAGCTTGCAACAAAGCCGCTGCCTGGCATGTTAGTGCCTTCACCTTCACCAAGTGCTTCAGTTGGGTCTTATGGTCTCCCAGTTTGCCAGGGGGGACATCCCTCCTCCTCACCCTCTTCCCAGGCTCCCACCTTCCTTTTTCTAGCTTTAAACTAGATTTGCCTTTTTAGCAAGCCTGGTTTCTAGTGAAGGGTACCTCAGTACTGCACAGCTGGCAAATTATTTGCCTCACAGCGCTTGGGGCAGTGCTTCTCGTGTCAGGAACTAGATGGCCAGGCAGTTCTGCTGGGCTGCACGTGAAGACTGCTATGGAGCTTTGACCTCAGCCCTCAAACTGGGGGAGCCTGACACAAGATGTGGCAAGGGATTGGTAGACCTTTCACCATTCCTTATATCCCATTTACCATGTGTTTCAACCTCAGCTCTGCTTCCAGGGTCCCATCAGAGCTGGTTTGAAACTCACTGATCAACCCAAGGGAGTTTTCTGCAGGACGTTCAAGACCAGGTCCTACTCAATGGCACCATTCTCCTTCAGAAACACTGTGCATTCCCAATCTGTTTTATTTTTCCGGTGTAAAGGGGAAAAGTACAGATCACCTGGGAAACCCACTTAGCAAATAAGTGATGTTGGTCACCAAGTGCCACCTCTGCTGTGTGAATTTAAATATTCAGATTTTAGTCCTTGTAGAGGCCTCAAAGGTATTGTTAATATATAAAATATATATTTGTATATATATATTTGTATATATATATATATATGGATGTATATCTCTGCTTTGCAATTCCAGGGAGAGGAAAAGCAGTTTCTGGTGCTTCTACTGAGACCATATATGTCTCAACTGCACTCTCCAGCCATGAGAAGGGGACATCTTGGGCTACTGCTGACCATGGCACGTGGAGCACGGCGGCAGCATCAAGCCCTACATCTCACCCAGACACGACTGGAGAACCCCGCACCAGCCCCCTCCTCTCATCCACAGCATGGCTGGGAGCAGGACACGTCTCGTCTGGCCATGCAGGGTACCCAGCGCCCGAGGTCACCCTTTCATCCAGGGTCTCCCCCTACTTCTTGACTGGTGGTGAACCTTCCAGTGAGTTTTTTTTTTAACTCCGGGATAGTGTTTGAATTAGGAAAAAACCACTCTCTCTCTCCTTCCCTCTTCCGTGGGGTTGATATGGCCACCAACACATGCCGGAGCTGTTGTGGATGTCATGGGCAGGATTTACAAGTAGTGGTGATTCTGCTCCTTGATATCATATATCTGCAGCTGTTGATGCTTAACAAAAAGGTCTCAGGAATGAGACATGTAGCTTCTTGCTGTAGGAGACATCTACCTGCGTGGGTTGGGATAATAATTATAAATAACACAAATATGCCATATGACTGTAACAGTACCGATTGTTCCTCTGTATCTGGATAGTCCTGTTTCTCTGGAGTACTCTTTGTTGGTTAAATCCACGTTTAAGGTGATAGATATGTGAGATCTACGTAATCTATGTTTATCTGTGCAATTTGATTAATTTGATTAATATGCACTTCAAAACAGAGTTATTGTAGGAACCACAAGTGCCCTCTGCTCTGAGATTATAAAATGAGATGCCTCCTTTTCAATCCTATTCCAGCCGTGGCCAGCAGCCATCGCTCCCTAAGCAGCTCAAGTGCAGAGGAAAGGATGTCCAGCCCCGTCACTGACCCACCGTACAGTTCATCCACATCATCTGGCGGTGGAGAGAAGACGCTGCATTCTGTGACGGGTGACACACTGGCTGGTGGCACAGACAGCTCCACTTCCTACACCAAAAGCAACAACTCTCCAGGGCCGGCTTGGCCGATGTTGACGGAGCAGAGTAGGACAGCCAATGCCTCAGCCAGCAGCGAGGGCTTTGTGGCCTTTGCAACAGAGACACTCTTCACAGATTCTTCAAAGATCCCCACTTCTTCTTTCCAAAGTGATCTCACAAGTAAGTTGGTGTCTCCCTGCGTACATTTTGGAGGTGGAGGGGAAGTTCACATTGTCCTGCATTTACCTATGTTGTATACAACGTTCTTGTTCGTTAGTACATGCAATGTCACCTGTGGATACTCTCCAAGGGATGTTTTCATCAAAGGACTCAAAGTTGGAATCCACCTGGCTGGGGAATCATTCCAGAAAATGAAAACATGAACCTGAGCAGGGAAACTCTCTTGTTTTGATGGCTGCTTTTTTTTTTTTCTTCACATCCTGACTGTTTTCTTGTGGATGATGCTTTCAGAAGTATTTCATGCTGACCTAAGTGAATTGTGGAGTTAAATTTTCAGTACCCATTCTTTTATTTTAAGAGATTCCTGAATTTATCTGTACCTCCGGAAATTCATATTATAAGACTGACTGCACCTTTTATGCTAAATAATCTGATTTTTTGCTGACTGATGTGCTACGCATTTAGGATTTCCTGCCTGCAAAGTTTTCAGTCAATGAGTTCATGATAAGCTGCAAATTAACATAATGTAATAATTTCATCCTGCAGAGGCATGAAGTTCACTGTGTCTAAAAACAAACCAACAGAAGAAGATGGATATTCTTTAGTTGGGAACGGAAGATAAGAGGGGAGGATATGAGTTTTATAAATTATGAGTGATAAAGAGAACAGCTGGGTGTTCCTGCTTAACTTGCCACAAAATATCACAGAACGATAACTGCTCAATCCCGTTAGAAAAGCAATACTGGAGGAATAGTGTTTTAGAAACCTATACGTTTCACAGGAGCCTTGTGTCTGTCCGAGTTCACTCTTTTAGAACCAATTAAGGAGTGCAGAAGACTCCTAATGCGATACCCACACTTGGATGATGCTCTATATTTTTAGAAGAGCAAGGGCTAGTTCACAGACAAGAACATTTTATGCATTTAGCAAGTAATTTTAATACGACATCAAAATACTTTCATATTACTGTCTTTCTAACATACTTTGTCCTTTTACTCCAGGCTTTTCAAGTAGTCATCAGCCAGTCAGTAGCATCGATGCTGAGAAAAGGACCTCGGTTTCTCATACGGATGGCACATACATTTCAACCACATATACCAGAGGAGGAGAAAGGACCCTCCTATCTATTTCAAATAGCAGCACCTCTGCTGACTCCTCCGAAAGTTCCACCTTTTTTTCTGAGATTTCCAACCCTTCCGATTCATCAAAGTCTCCTATGACACAGGACAAGAGGAGCAACATGTCCAGCGATGGCAGTTTTGTTGAACCATCTACAGAGCCATTGCTGGTACACACTACCAAACTGTTGACTTCTGCTTCTGCAGGCAGTGTGAAAAATACAACTCTCTTCAACACTGACTCTGAGTTGTTGACCACTGGCAGGTCGTCTCTGTCTTCATCAGCATTTCCAGTCTCTTCCTCAGCGTCATCGCTGCCTCACTCGCTATCTTCAACACCACCACCAACTTATTTGTTTAGATCATCAGAGTCATCTGAGCCACTCTTGTCCTCTGTGATGGCATCTTCACCCCCTCTGCAAGCTTTGTCCTCCTTGCCCACTTCCTCATTGCCTTCCCCATCTTATTCATTCACATCCTTATTGCCTCTGTTTTCATCACCATCATCCACCTCGCAGTCCAATTATAGTGGTCAAGCAACCACTTCTGTAGCTACAACTGTGGTTAGGCAGGTGCCCTCCACAGCTGCTGTGGCTGGGAGCTCACCCAGAGGGACCAACAAGCACAATGTCACACACCAGCCCCAAAAGAGCACCACCTTCACCTCCACCAGGTCTCCTCTTCTCCCCACAGCACCCATGGAGCAACTTGGTGGACGCATCATGTCCATGTCCACTCCTGTGACAGTAACGGAGACCTCCTCACCAACTGCCACCGCTACCCAGGGAGGCAGCTTAGGGAAGGCAATGTCGCTGCTCACCACGGCCAGTGATGCCCCATGGGCTGGGCCAACAGATGCACCCATTAGTCCCTCACCAAGTTCAACAAACCACAGTGTCATAGTCCCTGTGGTGACACTGACCACGGTGAAACCTCCTGTGCTGACAACACTGGCCAGTCGCCAACCAACCCCAGGTGATGCTAGCACCACAAAAGCCCACAGAACTCAAACACCTGTTGCCACTAAGCACGTGTATACCACTGGTGAAAGCACAGAAGCTGTGGATCCCACCACAGCAAGGCCTCGTAAAGTCACTGAGGAAAATGTCCCTGCTAGGGGTCCTTCTGAAGCACCTCCAACCAGCAAGACCACTGTGAGCATTGCAACTACTTTGGCTGCTACCAAACCAACCACTGTTTCTCTGTCGAGTAGCACAACTGGGCTGAGGACCTCGTCTCCAGCAACAGGTAATGTGTATAATGGCACTCATCAGTGGTGGGGGCAGGGATCAGGAGTCCAGGAGTGCCTGAATCCCACTTTAAGGGTCTTTGAAGGATTATGTATGCATGCATGACAAGCTTGTTGTTAGCAGGGTTTGAGGATAACAACTCAGTCTCCATGTTGGTATTTTTAAGCTAAGGGTTTAGCAATCAAGCTGAACTGCCGGAAAAGGGTGAGCATTTTGGTGAACATTTCTGACAGCAATGTTAAGATGAAATTTGAGAATTTCAAGAAAATAAAACTGACTAGCCTTCCAAGTAAGCGTAGGATGCATTTTATATTTGTTGATCAGTCAAAAATATAGATCGATATTGATCAATATCTATCTTATCAATGAGAAAAGGTGGTTGGCCAACACTCGGTATTTGTGTTGGAATTTCTCCTGTTATCACGAATGGTGGTTGTTTTCTCCCCACCTCACTAAATAATCTCCTCCTCAAGTGCCTGTTGCTTCTCCTGGTAGGCTAGGAACCTGGTAGTCTTGCTGAGTGTCTTGTTACCATCATTTATTACCACTGCCAGGCTCCTTAGCTTCTCAAGGAAACACATTGAGCAAAGTTTTTAGGCATGGAAATTGATTCTGTTTTTAAAGTTCAGGAGCCTGGCCCTCATGCCGCTGTAGGATACTGTGTGTGCTAATTGCATTCATCTCAGTGAAATACTGGCAATAGTATATATTCCATCCAATAATTAAATATTTAAAGGCTACTTCTCAGGCTGATTGGTTTTAATTATAGCTATGGCTTCATGCAAGAAAATTCATTGTAGGGGAATGGATTTTTTTTTAAATCAAAACCTAATGTAACATATCCTTTTAATGAACTGATTCACACTTTTGCTAAGTTACTCTTTCCTTTAAATACCAAGTTTTGCCATTTACCAGGATGCAAAAGATCCTTCTGCTGCCTTGGACGTGGTGCTTTGAACGTGGGCACTCACTGCCGTGAGAGAAGAAGCTGCTCACTGTACAAAGCACAAACTGAAGGATTGCAAAGTGAAAGTCAATGTTTTAATATATGCCCACTCACTTCTGGCTGCTTAGATCAGAGACGCTAAATCTCCTTCTCGCTGATGGTGAGGTAGCTGTACCAGCTAGTCGACACACAGAAATTGCATCAAGAGGTGTGTCCTGACATGCAGTTCAGATTGGGACTGTGTGATGCCACAGGGTATTGTGGTACTGTGAGAAATGCACACGTGAGTCTGGCTCTCAGACTTTGTGCTTTAACCACAAAGCGCATCCTTCCTGCCTCTGCTGCAGTGCTCAGCAGCAGCTGCAAAGTAGGTGCGAGTGGTGTGTAAGCTGTACTGCTCGTCTTGTAGTGCCTTGTCACTGGGAAGTCCACAGTCCTGCCTATGGTCTGCCCTTGCACGCATGTGATGTGCATTTGTACTCATGGGAGTCACACACACACAGCAAAAGGAGCATTTTTGACCAGGACATGTTTTTTTTTTTCAAAGAGAAGTATTGGATATCTTCTTCAGAGTTTACAGTTTGAGCTGGCTAATCTATGAAGCATCTGAGACTACAGTCATGAATCCCCTGATGCTCTGTATTTCACAGTTGGTGTCTGCTCCCCAGACCCTTGCTCACCCAGCGGGAAGTGCATTACGAGCGGTGGCTCAGGTACTGCTGCTGTGACCATCCCCAGCCTGGCATGGAGGAGGCTGCAGCCCCAGTAAAGAAGGTGATGTTAGCCAGGACTGCCTCCACCATTACTATAGACTGCATCAGTGTTCAGGCACTGTCTTTGGAATATAGAAACAGGGTTGGATGAAAAGGGCAGGACTTTGGTGAAGGAGCCTGTGCTCCTGTGTCTAGCTCTGGCTGTCGAGGTCCCTTCTTCGTTCTCTTCGTCCATAACTGTAGGGTTGTTTGTCTTTGAAAAGCACCTTGAGATCTGCAGATGAGCAGTGCTGTAGACAAGCTGGCTATTTACATTAAGATGGATCAACACTGCATCCCAAGGGCCTTTGAATGGATATTCAAGAGAAAGTGTTTTGTATTTGTTCTTTCAGTTCCAACAGAATAATTAAGAACAGGATAAACAGTAAGTGCAAATGATGCAATGAAGCATCTGATAATGCTCAGGGGGTCACAGAAGAGAGGCCAAGTTGATCTTTTTTAGCCCAATGGTTGGTTATTTTTGTCATTCTGTAACTATAGCCTTGGTTTTTTTTTCTGCTTTTGTAGATGTGGATAAATGTCTTTCCAACCCTTGTCCTGCACTGGCCACCTGCAACAACACCCAGGGCTCCTATATCTGTCAGTGTCCTCTTGGATATGAGCTGGAAAAAGGAAAGTGCAATTTAGGTAAGAAAAAAAAAGTGAAAAACCAGGGGAGGAAAAGATGGAAATCATTATCTGTAATCTTCTAGGATAAATTAACCTAGGCTCAGGCTAGTTCAGGAGCTTAATGTTCCTCCCAACCACCACTTTTAACGAGAGCCTTTCGTTGTTTATACAAGTGCAGTGTCTAACGCCTGTCATGTTGGGGTGCCCCGGGGAGCAGGGCAGTGATAGCTGAGGGTTTCTTCAAAACACAGCCACAGAGCGGTGGGCTTGGGCTTGTTGTGCCTCTTCTATTCCAAATGTGTTTTACAACCCTCAAAAAGCGTTCGGCAGCTTATCGCAGCTTCCAGCTCTGCAGACCTGGGTGACGGGGCTTGGCTTGGGAGAAGTGAGTGGGGCTATTGTGTAACCTGGCTTCAGCGGGATCAGCCATGTGAGGAAAATGAAGCAGCTGTGAAAGTCTTTGTAAGGTCTTGTTTCGTACCTTTAGCATTTTTCATGCAGCACAGTTATTAGTTGGAACTCAGGTTCTGACCGCCTCCTTTCTATTGGAGAACCCTCAATCTCAAGAACTTACAATGTCCCATTGTAATGGGGAATTTGTTTTGCTTGAGTTTCTTTTGACCCTCAATCAGCGAGGATTAGAGGTATGGAAATTTTACTAAGGAAACGTGGGTGAAATGTCCCCGAAGGGTGTTTTGAAACATTTCTTCCAGTTGGAATGTGTCAGCTTCTAATTTAGAGAGTTGTTTTGATTATGCCTTGAACTGGGATACAGGCAGATTATATAAATACTGTGAAGGTGATTCTCATCTTATTTTTACCCGGAGTTGTTACATTAGAGCTATCTGATATAAAATCTGTGGCAAAGACAGGCTCTGTGGATGGGAAAAAATGGGAAAGAATTGGAGGCTTTATAATGTTATCTGCAACCGTATTTGTTTTTCTGGTGGAACATAAAACTGGAGCTCTGAGTTCTCATTTCCACTGAGTATCTCATGACACTTAATACAAGATTTAGGGATATTATCTCTCTGAGTCTGGAGAATTCAGATTATTGCATTCTGCTGTCATGAATCAAATACAAATCTAAGCACAGAAAAATGCATCTTTTGGACCTCTTTTCAAATGTTATTGCTCATTCTGTCCAACAATTTGACAAATGAAAATGTCCTTTTTACAGTGCTTTATTTTGACTTGCTGATTTGCTTTTCTTCCATTGCAGGGACGGGTAAGAGATTTGACACATTTAGCCCAAATTATTATAGCTTTGGTACCTGAAACTGCTGTATTACTAAATTTACCCATCCCTCTCTATGTTCAGGAGTCCTTTTAAATTAGTCTGTGTTTCTATATGAATGCTGTGGTGAAATGCTGGCTATTCAGCAGCACTGAGCTCTGGAATTTGACTGGAGCTGTGAGAACATTGCAGCAACCCTTGAGAAAAATTCCAAGACTGGAGTTCGCTTTATTGGGGCAGTGACTCTCAGACATGACTTTTCTGTCCACTGCGTGAAGGGATTTTCCATGCAAACAGTCTCTCATGTAAGGCGGATGAAACCACAGCTACACTTGGCATGGAGACATGTTCCGACTGACTTGTCTTATTCTCTTTTTTAGTAAGAATATTTATTGGCCAAGTCCCCCTGAAACTTAATATTACCCATGGGAAGTATGCAGAGCTCCTCCACGTCGAGGGTGAAATCCTGGCGATGGTGAGTGTCATGGCCAGGACTTTGGCAATGCTGATGGGACAGGTCCCCTTTGCCCCTCTTACAGTTATCATGGGAAGCCACAAGACTCTGCAGCGTGAATTTAGCCTTTTTAATCATTGACCCATCCTGTGGTGTAAGTAGGACTGACTTACAGAAAATCCAGAAGCCCTTTTCATGACGTGGTGTGGCTGGGTTCACGCTTCTGTAGCCTCCATCCTTTTCTAGTATCTTCTTTTGAAAAAGTATTGCCTTTTCCAGACCCTGAAAGCGCATTAGTGCTCCTCCAAGGTGAAACATTAAAACAGTAACTCTGGGCTTCATCGTTCATCAGTAAATCTGGGGTGGGCTGGACTGCAGCTGCTACCACCTTGCTCTTAGCCAGACCCCATGGGATGAAGCGCAGCAGCAGCACCCACCCAAACATACCTTCCTATTTGTGGAGTCTTCCAGCCATGCTGTCACAACCATCTGGTCCTCGGTCAGTTGAGAGCAAGTTCTGGGTGAGCTGGTGGCTTCCCCATGTGCTGTGCCATTGGCTGCTCCAGAAAGACCCCTGACCTGGGGATAGGTACATCTCTGTACATTTTTTTTATCCAGAACATTGCATGCATGAGTTCATTGTGTTTGCAGTACCTGGGCTGGCTGCAGTTCATCCCAACTCTTTTTGGAGTAGGGGATTTGGAGATGCCGCCAAAGGAGGGGGGAAGCGGGGTGAGTCACCTTGATGCTGCCTGCCGGGCTTGTGCTGGGAAGTGAACACAAACAACCATGCAGATCCGGGGGGAGAGAGGCTCCTTGGAAGATGTGAAGTCTCTGAAGGTGCTGCTTTGCACTCTCTCCCCGCTGGCTTCTGACTCGTCCTCAGCCTTTGAGGTCATTGCACAGTGGGACCCCAGGCAGATGCTCAAGTCAAAATCCCCAGGTCTTTGTTCCTGTCCAAGGCTGCGTGATGGTGACTTCAGCAGCCCCTTGCTGGCAACAGGACGGCACATCTTTCCTATCGAGCAGATGAACTGCTGGGATGCTCAGAGCCCCCTTGGCCTCAGCGGGCAGCTCTGGCAAACACAGGGGATGGTGTCGGTGACCCAGAAGTGCTGTCTCGTGCTGCGTCCTGCCAGGCTGCCTCCCTCCATCACCCCACGGGGCACTAACAGCTGCTCTCTCCTTCCTTGCAGCTTGATGCATCGCTGTCGGGCTTGCCAGGCTACCACCACTCTACAGTTAAGGCCAGCAGGTAAGGCTAAGGCTACCGGTGGAAGAATGAGAAACTCAATCATTCGGGATGTTCAACTTGAGATCCACGTTCCCTGTTTTGAGCTGGTGCTGCGCTTGATGCAACCTGGCCCGGCGGTAGCACAGGGCATGGGGAATGCCTGACCACCTTGCCCGGTTCTCCCAGAGCCCTCCTCCTGGCCTGAGTGGCTTGGGGATGGCCTTGTGAGCTCCCCAGGAGGGATTTATGGCTGGTTTCGAAGTGAGCTACCAGCACCCCTTCCAGCCCCAAATTTACCTCTCTGTGTCTAAGTTTGTCCTGTTTTTAAGGTCGGTTACAATGCACGGCTCTTTCAGTATGTATACAGTATTACGTCTGTGTGAAGCATCGCTTGCATTTGTAGGAGTCCTATGCGTAACGTGCTAATGATGACATCAGACTGACCCGTGGTACTCAGGGCTCTTTTGTTTTGTTTTCTGTTAGGGAGGCAAATTTTGTGCATGTTTCAGTGCAATCCACGTTCTCTTTAGCATCCAACGTGACTTTCTATGACGTTATCAGCAGCGTGAAAAGCTACATTCGAGCTTGCAAATCCCCCACCGAAGCCTGCCAGTTCATCTCCAGCCTGAAACTGCTCCACAGAGGTAAGCAGCATCTGCAGGGACTGTGACAGAAGGGGAAAGGGATGTTTTATTTGGCTTCTTTTGTAACAGGGGAAGAAAGATTTTGGTGTTTGGAAAAACCCCTCTGGATCTTTTTTATCTCCTTTAAATGGGAGTCATTTTAAGAGCCCCGCAGCACAAAAGAGATGCAGATATCGAGCCTTATCTTTGCCACATGTGTGAGAAATCTGCCTCTCTGTGAAAACATGGCACAGCACAGGATTAGAGGCGCACTGCAGGGCAACCTTTCATCTCCAGGATGTGACACTGGGCTCCAACCAGATCAAAAAAACATACGTTTTATTCTCCCCACGCCGCTGGGAGCTGGGGAAATGGCGTGAAAGCCAAGAGACAACCCCCCCCAGTCAAGTCGATTAGAGCTGCTGGGGGCTATGCAGGGAGCTGCGCTCTCCTGCCTGCCAGATTTCAGTGTTGCAGGCTGTAAAAATAGTTCACAATTAAGAGCTTTTGACTTCTGTATGGAATCCTCTACCTGCCAAAGGGGAATGTGGGTCTGGCACAGAGAGACCTGGAGAAGCATATCAGTGTTGTGCAGGACCTTCTCCAGGTGGACCCCATGGGTGCTGGTGGCCCTGTGCCCTGCACTTCCTGGTCCTCGCTTTCTCAGGGAGTGATAGAGGTGATTTAGCCATGAGAGGTACCGGTGGGAGGGAGGGAGTGAGCACCCTTGAAAGGCTCCTGCAAGGAGGTCTGTGACTTCAGGGTTCGAGGCTTTGAGGAGGAAGGGTGGCAGCACTTAGCCTGGGTGTAGTGGGAAACCCCTCTGATTGTTTTAGCAAAGTAAACACAAAGAAGAGAAATTTAGTTTACGCTTTTATTTTAACATGCCATATTTTAAAGCCATGCTCCACCATGGACTGAATTAAATTATTGTGGTAGACTCTCTCAGATTATATCTAGCCACTACCTCTGATAAAATGCTTCTGCTGAAGTTTACCTCGAACTTGAAATAAGCAGAATAAGAAACAAATTATGTTCTTGCATAAGTACTTAAAGAAAAAGTGTCAGATAAAAAAAAAAAGATGATTAATTTAGCAGGGAGAGGTTTATAAAAGGTGAGTGCCAAATGAGTGGCACATTTTCCGTAAAACCTTATTTCTGATTAATAATTTTTTTCATTTGTTCATTCCATTTAGTCTGATCTCCTAGTAAAAACTAAATTTGGTGACACATTTTTCCATCATTTACCCACAGTTTTGCTGAACGCTCATTGTAACAAATCTGACTTTTTAATGTAAAACATTACTTCTCAGTCACGTAAATGAAAGGACAAATTCCTTATTTGAAAAATGAAAAAATCTAGTGCTTAATATTGAAATGGAATAATTTGTTTTGGGCTGAGCAAAATGTTTTTCTTGATATAAACTTAAAAATTGATTTGTGGAACTGCCTCAGGGGGTGAATGGGTTTCAGTTTGAGCCAAAGCAAATTTTTGTATTTCATTTCCCCTTCTGCCCTGAGCTGAAATATTTATTATTCACCCCTCTATTTGCCTGTACAAATGATGGTAGATATGCAAGAAGTGGTGACATAGTGTAATGTTGACTGTCTCCTAGTGGAACAAATATTATTTTTTTTAAAAAAGAAAAGGCATTCAAGCTGCACATGAGCTGAATGTGATGCCTGGGGAAAGCAAATGTGCATAATGGTGGGTTGAGAGAGGACTGTGCTGATGTTGGCTGCCTCTTCCCGACAGTTGGCAGCTTGTGCAAGCAGAAAGACCCTGAATGCGACAAGGAAACCTCTGAATGCACCGACTTTGATGGAATCGCCCTCTGCCAGTGCAAAAGTGGGTACTTCAAATACAACAAGATGGACCACTCCTGCAGAGGTATTGCTCTTTATATGGCGTATTTTGTCTGATTTTTGCTTAAACTTTTTGCTCTAGTGGAAACGAGCGCATGTGTGTATCACTGTGCATGCAAGAAGCTCAATACCATGAATAAATATTAGCAGCTCAAATGTCTTTTATTTAGTTAGAGCACTTTTCAGCAGACGCTGGAGATACAGTCTCTCTCTAGGAATAATATTATCTCTTTCTGGAGCACGCTGTGAGTCACAGTGATCGAAAAGAGGCAGAAAGGGGCCCGACTGCTTTGGGCTCCAGTTCAGTGGCACAGAGCAGAGATGACGTGCAGCTCTGCCTGTTTTGATTTTGTCTGAACTCTCAGCGAACCTAGTAGAAGTGCTTTAAACTTGCAAGCTTCTATTAATACATAATCAATATTTTTAAAATAAGTATCAGAAAATTATTCTGAATTTATTTTTCAGCTGGGTTCCTAACAGAAATTTTAAGCTTAAGGGTTATATTATTTTTAAGCTACTCCTCAGATCATGAAATGTGGTTTTGCTACATTTTAAACAAGATCTTTGTCTGCGTGCCAGTGGTCAAAATGACTTCTGCAGGATCAGGGTGTCCATTCCAGCAGTTGTTGTAGGGCTTCTTAAGAAATGCAGTTTTCTGATGACATATCAATAAGAATTGCAGTGATGGTTATTTACTGCTTCTGGCAGTGCCTGCTGGGTTGCTGTTGAAATAGGAGGAGATGCTTTGCTGATTCCAGATCTGATCAAGGAGTGAGAAAAATATGCCTGGAAATAACTCATGTGCTGCAGGCTCTGGGATAGACATCTTGGAGATGGACATCTCTGGGTCCCAGGTCATGGTTCTGCTTCTCCTCCGCTCTGCAGCCCCAGGCAAAACCTTTCCTCCTTTGTGTTTTCCTTCCCTCCCTTCATCTTGTATGTTGGGGGAAGGATTTTTATTAGGAAATACTGACCATCACCACTGACACTGGAGAGGTAGAGAAGGATTTATGTAGCGAGTGGGTTGCTGAGCTGAAACCTGGGAGGCTTTTGTCCAATTCTTGCTCCATCATTGACAGTGGGGACCCGGAGCCTGTTACTCAGTTTTTCTTGTCCATGTCTCTTGCCAAGCAGTGTTGTGAAGATAAATACCTGAAAGGCTGTGAGGCACTCAGATGCGATGGTTGCAGAGGGCTAAGAGATATAATGTCTTGTACATGTGGTTACTCCCTACTTATGGGTCTTGCTGGCTGCGCAATATATAAAAAACCCTACCTGCACACAGTGAGGCCCCAATTCCACCTTCAACTCGCTGCTGTCAGTAGGAAACATCTTATTGACCAACTTGAGGATGTCTGAGGGACAGGGTTGATGTGGGATTTAGGCTGCAGTGCAGTGGCGTGAGGGTAGCGCTGACTGCACAGTGCTGTGCTGCAGATAGATACCAGATTTTCAGCATCACTTTGTTCCCATCTGGATAAGTCAGGTGGCTAAGATTTTTAAAGGCTCTCTCAAAAGCCGAGCTATAGTTTTCATTTGATATTTAGGGCTATTTTCTGATAAATATAGCATACAATATGCCAGGCTCTTTGAAATTCTCTGCCCTCTTAGTGACTAAACAGGAACCAAGGTCTCCTGAGCATCCGACCCTTATTGTGGGTCATGAAAATGTGGAGCGGTAACTCCAATTATAGTATTTGCAAAGAGGGAAATGGCTATTGTGCTGCCCTGTCCGGTCTCCCGCGTGGGAAGGTGGGTGCGGCTGGGAGAGCTGCCGGGGCATGGAGGATTGGCCACCCCGACCCCCAAGGATTGTTCTGTCCTTCCTTGTGATATCTGTCCTCTGGGGCAAGCTCCAAAAAGCATCCCCTGAACCAAGGAAGGGTTGGGTCTCTGAGCCGCAGGAGTTTCGACATGATGCCCGTGGTACTGTTCGATGTGCAGTTCAATCATCTCTGGGTTATTGCTCATTTTCAACATTCCTGGTATCTTCAGGGCTGTTTTAGAAACAGGATGACAAACCCAATGTGCCAACTTTTCCAGGGCATGCTATTTTTAAAAGTACATACCATTTCTGGAGCAAAGCAAGGAGCAGCAAAGCAGGTTTGCAAAGAGACCCCTGAGTCTCTTTCAGGAAGGCAAAGGCAAAGGAATCTCCAGTAAAAAAAAGCAAAACTTGATAGTTTTGCTTGGCCCCTGACACTTAAAGCCTTTTGTCCCTGCTCACATCTGAAAGCTTGCTGAGCGAGTGTGACAGTATGAACTCTCCTGGGAGCCTGTTCAAAGGAGCAGGAAAGATGCCAGAGGAGAAAGTGAAGTGTCAGGAAAAGGCAGGGTGAGGAGAGGAAAAGACATAAGCACCGAGCCTTTAATTAAGACAGAGAGATGCATGTTCAGGATCTTGCTTTTCCTCTTTACTGCTCCTATAGCCTCCTGGGTTGAGAGCTGTGTGCCAGTGGGGTCCCAGGGCTGTTCCTGCTCAAGGCATGGCTCCGGCTTTGAGACCGCTCAAGGTGTAGGTGCCCTACGCACATTACTTGGCTGGGGCTGAGGGGGTGAGATTAGGCTGGGCTTCAGCATCTGCCTCCTCCAGTCCTTCCTGACATGCACATAGGAGGCTGGGGCTGGGGCTGACCCTGGGGTACACGGGGCTAGTGTAGTCTTTAGAGAAGGCAAGTCCAGGGAGCTGTTGAGGTGATGCCTCTCTCCCCTTCTCTGCAGATTTCGCTATTGCCTGGTCCTGTGACTCGCTTTTGTAAAACATTTGCTCCACAATGTTTTTGATCTGCTTTTGTTAGTGAGACAAAGGAGCAACCCATCCAGTCCCATTTTGCTAATGCCTTGGTGTTATGAATGAGCTGAGCAAGGATCCTTTTGGATTTACTACTGTTGCCTTGGCTGTTGGTTGACTGAGGCTCTTAACTCTTGTCCAGTTACCTCTGGTGTCTTCCTTGACTTGAATGAAATAATCTCAGAGAGAGAAAAAGAAATCCAGTGCAAAATGCATCATGATGAGTTGTAGCAGGGGGGCTATGCAAAGATCCTCATCCTCCTCCATCCCCAGCTCTGGGAGAAAAAATGGAGTGAAGGAGGTAGTGGAGGAGTAGTAGGGCTATGTAGAGCAGGGAAAGGGGTGCAAGACCAGCTAATGTGGACATCAGCCCTCCTCATCATCGTTGATGCCAGTTGCTATGGCAAGTCTGTG
Organism: Chlamydotis macqueenii; assembly: GCF_036417535.1. Lineage (NCBI taxonomy): Eukaryota > Metazoa > Chordata > Aves > Otidiformes > Otididae > Chlamydotis > Chlamydotis macqueenii. The sequence continues at coordinate 10,879,106 of NC_141561.1, forward strand.
CCTAGAGCTGCAATATTAATGGTTGGAGTTCATCATTCATCTGCGTCCACACACCCCACAGGGAAAACAGCATGCTGAGTGACATGAGATGCGTAGGAAATGGGATGTAGGCAAACAGTGTTTCAAGCAAGGCCAGGCATCCAAGAGCAGAGTTCCAGGCACACTGTGGGTTGCATCTCCTGGAAAGCAGAGACTTGGGCAGAGCTGAAAGGGGGCCTGGCAGGTATAGAAGAGGTCCCAGGCTTTGGCTTTTAAGGATAATGTGGCCCCTGGGTACATTTAGAGGGCACAGGCAGGCAGAAAAGAGGAAGTTTTGTTATCCCTGGGCTTGCAACATGTATTACTGGGAACCAGAAATCAAAAGGGTCAAAGAGAACCTGTGAGTGTTCAGAGAAAAGCTGCAGTAACCAGGGGCACTCAAAGATCTCAATGCACTTGGCTTTATTAAAGTCAAAGGAGTGATTTGATGGTGAGGAGGGGAAATACCTTTCCCAGCCTAACAAGAAAACATCCAAAGGCTGGAATTTGACACTGGCATAATTCAGACCAGAAAGAAGGTGAATGTTTTGAATGGCTGGGGAAATTAACTTTATGAGCATCTGACCCAGGGTTGTGGTTGATTATCTGTCACTGAAAATACTAAAATCAATCTTGGATAGTTCTCTAAAATGTATCTCCAGTTCAACTATTTGATTTGAAATTGGAATTAAATTTAGGGAAGTTCTGTGACCTTTATTATGAGGGTGAGGTCATAGTCACATTGCTCCCTGCTGGCATCAGTATCACTTGCCGTTGGTTCTGGAAGAGCCATAAACTGCTGAATCCAGACAGAATACTGGTGCTTTCTCTTGGTTTAGTATGATATTGCCAGCCTATCCTAATGGACACTACATATTAGTCCTTCTTTTCTTCCTTACTCCCCTCATGTACTAAGTGTTTCTGAAAATGGAGTTGCTGGCTGTGCCGGAGGGGAAGAGGCTGGTGTGCTGGGAGAGGCAGAGGAGGAGGTGAGGGCTTTGCTGTGGCTTAGCTGGGACCTCTACTGGAAGCCCCCTCTTCTCTCCACAGATTTCCTCACCCTTGCTGAGGTTAGGGAGTGCCTGAGCTTTTGGCTGTGGGTTATCCCTACAGTTAGAGAGCAAGGCAGAGGGAAGAGGGCTTGAGAGCTGCTCCCTCACCAGTTTTAAGCATATAGTGTTTGAGGGGAAAAAAAAAAAAATCCATGAGCATTTTTGTTTTCACTTAACGATCTAGTTTTATTCCATACGGAGTGTGCTGCAGGGGTTTTCCAGACCCCTGGATGATGTCTTGCAGACCCTCAAGGGCTGCTGCACATGCTGGTCCTGGCTTGTCCCTCTACCCAAAGTGACTCCATCCGTGTCACTCCTGCTGAGGTCTTTGAGCGACCACCTTCGCTGCCTCTGCGAAAGGCAGCAGATCTGCAGGAGCTCCTGGTGGGACTGTTGCTGAGAAAAGCGGTGACCTTATCAGCAATCTGAAGCTTGTAATTTTATGTCCAATGTATCACCACCTTGGCTGTTAATCAGAAGGGTAGTGTAATTGCCTCAGATAATTCAGGTGATGAGATAGCTGTCCATAAGCACAGAAATTATTTTATTTTGAAGCCATGGTTTCAGTTTTTCACCAACATTTTGTACATAGCAGTTTTCTGGGTTATTTAGACCCAGTAAATTTAATTTCTATTCTATAGTAAAATATGATATTTCAAAATTTGATTTAGCTCCAAATTTGAAAGAAAAGAAAAAAAGTGACGTAAGGCAAAACATAACATACCACTTGGGGTTACCCTGACTACGTTTGCATAATATTTGTTTGGGGTGAGGCTGCCTTGGGAAGCGGCGGTGGGAAATGCCTCCCCTGCACCACTACGCGGTGCTCATGGCCCTTCTCTCCTCTGTGTTTTTAGCCTGTGAAGATGGATATAAGCTGGAAAATGAGACCTGTGTGAGGTATGGTGACTGTCCTGCCATTCTCCTACCCCAGCATTCTTTTTTATATTGCTTTGGTGACCTGTCTGCACAACTAAGCTTCTGAAACTCCCTGTTGTTTTCTGTTGCCAGCTGCCCATTTGGCTTAGGCGGATTCAACTGTGGAAACCGTAAGTATGGAGTTTTGTTTCTTTTAATTTCCACAGCATGAGAAATGGGAAATTTGAAACAAGTAATTGCACATGACTATGTCCAAAATGCAGTAGCTACATGCTACTCTTGTCAGTGCTTTTTATTTCTTCATTTTCTGTTGAAAATTATTTTGTTGACCTTCTTTGACAAAGTTGGCTTAATGTTATCTCCTAAGAAAAGGTATCCTTCCTCTGGACACCCTGTCATGATAGCACATACAGTGGGCACTCTTGAAGTGAGATATTTGGAGGTGAATCCATGAAATATCATTTGAATTATTGTGATCTGTCAGTGAAGGGAATCCATCCCCTAGGGAAACAAGAGCTTGTTCTTCCTTCAGCAGGAGATCCCCAGCTCCATCCATTTCACTTGAAAATTTAAGGCAATATTGCTTACAGAAAGAGGGAAAATGGGAAATAAGCAGTTAATCCCTTTGCGTGAGGACTGTGGATATGTTTGCAGTAGTGTTTACAACCACATTGCTGTTTCTAAGTGAGTCTTTGTCTTTCCCATCTGTAGCGTATCAGCTCATCACTGTGGTGATCGCGGCTGCAGGAGGGGGACTTCTACTTATCATGGGCATAGCACTGATTGTCACCTGCTGCCGGTAGGTACTGCTGCCAGCCCCACCTTGCCTGGCATCCTTTCAGTGGGTTACACTACACTTAGTGCTCCACACATGAACCCTGAAGGACCAAAACATAGGTGAAAACATTGAATAGCTAAGCAAGTGCATTAATCAGAGATACTGAAGTATTACATTGTGCTTTCATTTGGGGCATATCTCTTTTTTTTTCCAGCAACCAGGCTAAAAAATTCAACTCAGTGTCTCTTAAGGATGTGCCCAGCAGTCAATGTCCTCTAAGGATGGAGAGGCAAAGGAGTCCTTCCTGCTCAGAGATGTAAGGCAGCCAGAAAGCAGTCTCCAGAAATGCAAGTTAAGTAGAAAGGAGAATTTTAGGGAACAGGAAGGGTTGCTGGCCATCGTTCAAGTGATATTTGAATGTATTTAAGACTATTTTTTTTTTCCCTTTACGAACAAGTCCTGCACGTGCTCTCACCCTATGTGCCTCTCCCTCTCAGACGAACACACACATGTGTACACATGCAGTTCCTGTACCAGCAGGTAGATTCAGGCTAGAGACAAGGTGCGCTGCCAAGGATGTCCTGCTTCACAATTTATATATCACTAAAAATGGCTGACCTGCAGAAACTCCCTCTACCCCCTATTCCAGCCCCAAAATCTAGGATTTCAAAGCTCTCTGACTAAAGTTTTGAGCCAGCAACATGTCAGTAGGCCCCAGCCAGGAGACGGAAGTGTCGCCAAAGTCCACTCATACAACATTGTAGTCACGTAGGAACATTTGGCGTCATTCAGACTGACCCCTTTGCAGGTCTTCCTTCCTATGAATTAACATGGTGCCTAGAAGTGCTATAGTTAACCACTTGGAGACTTGAATAGCATGGGGGCTCCATACCTTTTTCTTTCTTCCTAGATTTCTGTGAGTTTTTCATTGACTCAGATGAACAGACAGATTTTTAAGAAACAACATTCATAAATTGGAACAGGAGAGGTTGAAACTGAATGTAGGGAAAAACTCTCACCAAGAGGATAGTAAGGCAGTGGAACGGGCTGCTCAGAGAGGTTATGCCATCTCTGACCTTGGAGATTTCATATCTCAGCAGATAATGCCCTGAGTAGCATGATCTGACCTCATATCTGATTTTGCCTTGGAGCAGAAGATTCAACTATAGCCCTTCTGAAGTGATGTTTGTTCCCAGTGAAGGTTCGTAACATGAAGTAAATCTCTTGAGATCACATCAGAAATGCATACAAGATAGCAGGATAAGTTGTATATTTTCACTTTCCTTCATTCTTTTCTAAACAGGAAGAATAAAAATGACATAAGTAAACTCATTTTCAAGAGTGGGGATTTCCAGATGTCACCATATGCTGAATATCCAAAGAACCCCCGGGCGCAGGAGTGGGGCAGAGAGACCATCGAGATGCAGGAGAATGGAAGCACCAAGAACCTGTTGCAGATGACAGATGTGTATTATTCGGTATCTATCCATAGCTTAACTATTACCCCTCTGTGCCCATTACAGCAAAGATACATTCCTTTATTTTTGGAAGGACAGAACTCCTTCCTGCAAAATAAAAGAGCAAAGCAAATGGCTTCCATAGACAGCAAGGCATTGGTAGTCCTGTGGACTCCAGCTGTCATGCATGTGATGAATATCACAAAGAGATACCATTAGGAAGAGTGCTAGAAAAATGTTTAGGAACATTCTGATAGATGCCCCAAAAGCCCAGTCCTATAGTAGAGGAGAGATAAAGGTTTTGGACAGGCTGCTAGGGATCCCTGTGAGTAGTTTTCTCCCTTCCACCCTCATTGATGATGCTGGAAGGTTGAGACCTCTGTCTGGGGGACCTCACCTCAGGGATGGGAAGATGCTGGTCACTGAGAACCTCTCCTTTCTTCCACTTCTCCGCTCTCCAGTACAGCAGGAAGGCTGTATGGGGAGCATCCCTTCAGCTCCAGGGGAACAAGTGGCAGGGAAGAAGTGGTGGAGAAGTAATGGGCTATGAAGGGCAGAGAAAGACACAAGCACAAGACTTGCTGTCATGGTTGGCACCATCTGCTAATGTCTGTATCCAGAGCTGTGATGCTGGTATATAGTCTGTCATTAATCTACAGCAACATACTGTTGCTGTACTTTACAGGTACTTTTACCTGTACTTCAGGTGTATGAGGGTTACTCATGTGAGTGAAGGTTGCAGAATTTAACCCAAATCACACATTCTGGACTCCTACTTTCCAGAGCAGAGCGCAGCAGGCAGTATTTTTTTCTGGCTTGTATTTTAAGTTTTCCAGTAAGCAAATTTACTGTGTTACACAGCATGAAGGGAAATAATCCTCCTTTTTGCTTCCTTAAGAATGAGAGATTTAGAAATGAAAATGCATTTCCTAAACATTTTAAAATACTTTTATTATGCTGGTGACTAGAAAGGGGAGCTTTTTAGCAAGGAGTAGGTGATGAGGGCTTTGCATGGATCTACTCTATAGTAGGCCAAAGCAGCTGACTTGATGTTATTTACTGGGTGAAAGGACTGTACAGTTTTGGTCTTAGATATCAAAGTTCCTCAACCAAGTGTTCTCAGGAGATTTACTTAAGTAAGAGAAGGGAAGAGAAAGAAAGGTCAGATCGCTTTGTATTTGATGTATAATTCAAGTGCCTGTGTTGGGAGAGCAAGTACCTATGGTCAATGGGGAGAGAAGTGCTCCCAGATAATAATTAAAGCAGGAGACTAACTTTGATTTTCTAGAAGTATTTCCTTTAAGGATGGCTCTGGGACAATATCCTTTTTGTGAGAGTTGTTTCAATGCCTGAGCTCATCAGTACAATTCTCTTGGATTAAAAATTAACTGGGCACTTACACTGCACTTGGTGGACTCGGGCAAACTGCAAGTCTACTGATTGGTAAGATGTTGAAACTTGATTACATCAGAATAATCCCTTCAGGCAATGCATAACTCCCATAGTAAAAATCATTCTAAGTTATAGAGATCATTAGTGATCACGTTGGTCCTTCTAGCTACTGAAAGAACTGCTGGGAAAGGTGGTAAGGCTGTGCCTGAAGGAGGATTTGAGTGTGAAAATAAGACCCTTTTTATTTAATTTTTTTTTTTTTTTTTGCTAATATAGCCAACTGGACTGAGAAACCCTGAACTGGAAAGAAACGGACTTTATCCTCCCTACACTGGTTTGCCTGGATCTCGACATTCATGCATCTACCCTGGACAATACAATCCATCCTTCATTAGTGATGAAACCAGAAGAAGAGACTATTTTTAGCGGGGAGTGGAGAGGGAGTGGAAGATTGACACAGTTTTGTGGCCCTTGATCCCCAGGTACAATCTGTCTCCTGGGCAGTTCAGCCCACATCAGTCTTACTCTTCCCATTTAACAGGAAGGACTTTGAACTCCATGCCAAGCATTGCTGCCCTGAGGAATGGTTACACTTGCTGAGCAGCAGAGAGAAGGACAAGGAGGAGGGAATGGCTCAAGGTGCACATCACTAAAAGACCCAGATGGAAGTTAACACATGTACTCTGAATTTGTTCTGTGCTGCTTCTTCCCTCTTTACACTGCATGGCAAGCATGGATCAGTACAGGCAGATGAACTGTGCCTACCACTCTGCATTGAATACCACTAGGGAGTGTTTTGTTTACACATCTTGTTCATGGTTAACTGTGCTTGTTTTCTTAGCCAACCTTCATGCAAAGATTCACTGTGCAGCTGCTTTTGGTAGGGCAAGTTTGTCACCTCCCTTTTCCATTGCTGCATTGCTTTCTGCTTCACACACGACAGGGAAGCTGGCTTGTCCTCTGGCCCTCACCTTTTTACTGGTAGAAGTTCTCCAGATGGATAGGTCCTTGCTGAAGCCTGGTGTCTGGCAATGTTGTCTGAATTCATGAGCTGATTGTCTTCAAGGACTACAGGAAAGTTAGTCATACCACTGCAATTTTAACTGAAAAAAAAAAACCCATAGCCGATCCTATGTGCTGCTTTGAAAACTTCCTGTATATAAGGAAGAACGAGAGTATGTTGTTGTTTTGTCAAGCAATGTTGTTCAGAAGTGAGGCCACTACATGTCATCATAGTGCTTCCTTATAGGATTTTATGGGGCTCTGTTTTCCGGCAGAGATTCAAATGCCTGTAGAAACAGCAATATAATGTTAAATATTTGCTTACAGGAAAAAAAAAGAAGGGCTGGGAATTCAGCAGGCTCCTTATGAGGATCTGGGAAGGAGCAATAATGCTATGGCCCTGGCTGGGCAGGTAGAACCTGAATTCTGGGCACTGCAAGTGGGACATAGTCTTGAAGCCTCCACAGCCTGTCTTGACTTCTGCAGGAGCTGTGGAGGCTTTTAATACATTGGAAAAGAAGGCTAACTGCAGTCAGTTACATTTAAGGGAGAAAAAAAACATGATGCTTTCAATCCTAGCGGAGCAAAGATCACTTACATTGAAGTGTTTTGCTTTCTTCCTTCCTAGTTCCGAGTGATTCAAACCAGGCAAGTTTCCTCACCTGGGTGTGTTAATTCATATAAATCACCTTGGCAAAAGCTGAAGAATGTAAGTTATTACATTTCTCACCAAAGCTCAGATTGAAAGCTCATGGACCGTATTCTGACCTGAGCTGGGTGTTGAAAGAGATCTTGTTAATGAAGTGTATTATTACCACTTATCTTAACTGCCATGTTAATTTGAGTCACCAAACGCTGTCCGGATACAGGATATGGATCCTTCTCCCTGAATGTGACTTTTAATTCAAGGTGGCTGCTTGTACGAGGATAACAGCACAATTCCTTAGCCATTAACCCACGATCTCTGTAGTGCATACATAAGCTAATTGCACTGTAGGGCACATACCCTCTGATATTCCCTTCTCCCCTGCAGTGCTTGAAAAGACACAGTGCCTACAAGTAAGTTCGTAAGGTAACTCAGCTCACTGAAGCACTAAGGACCATGGGATGCGTCCCCCAAAGTGCCTAACTCCGAGTGAGAACAGCAGTTCAGATGCTGATGTGTTGTGTGGTTGCTCCCCTTCACTCAAGCCCCACTGGCTCCCAGCTACACTGGGACTGAAGGGGTGGGCGCAGGGCAGCGTCCCACATCCCAGCAGCAGTGGGCTTGCCTGGCTGTGGCAGGGATGCGCTCTGTGCAGCTTGCATCTGTTAAAGCTGTGACCAGGATCCTCTCTCTCTGCTTCCATCTCTGCCATGAACTAAGCACCTTCTGGCAGTGTAGTGGGGTTTGTTTCTCCCATTGGATGCAAGAGGGTTCTTCACATGCTCTCAAGCCCACTTTCAAATGTGGATGCCTCTCTGTTTCATACCTAACTCCTTGTAGGATGTCTAAATAAATGCAGCTTACTCCTCAGAATATTTACATTACTTTTAGCTACTCCAAACTGCAAATTTTGAGCATACTGAATGTTATCACCAAGGGGAATTGCTCTCTGCTGTCCAAGAGGATAAGATAGAAGTGGCATGTTTCTTGTAAGGAGGATGAAAGTGGTTCAGCCAGATGTGGGGAAAGGAAGAAAAACTACACCAACTCTGCACAGATATCTGCTCTTGCTCCTGGCTGCTGTCAAAAGCTAGGGGAGCAGTCAGCAAGAGCCTACAGGCAGTTGTGTGGGTATATTTTTGATTAACTTTGGAAAAAATGCTAATTTTTTTGCTTGACAGGAAAAGATGTGGGAGGCACAGGTTTGCTGCTATGGTGCTCTGTTAATTGTGCTGACAAAAGCCCCTCACCCTCAGAAATATCCCCAGCAGCCGGCCTAGGAGAGGCAGCCCCCATGAAGAGGGCAGCAAAAGGCAGATTTCAGGGATCATTCAAAAGGAAGGCTCGTACACGCAGCCTTTCTGTGTCCTTGCCATGCACCACTGCTCGCCATGGCCAGCCCTCCCAGCTGCAGTGGAAAAATCTGGGGGCCTTTTGCATACTTTTGAAACGTCACAGCACGGAATTGGACTGTATGAAGGACAGGTGCATTTTGATGCCCTTTGCCCTCCACATTTAAAGCATTAGGTAACACAGCAGCAATGAATCTCATTGCTGTTGTGGCATTTCCCTTTAGTCCCGCTGTCACAGTCATGTGCTGAGTCACCCTTTGTGACCCACCTTCTAAATCTGCCTGGACCTGTGGTAAAAGGCTTTAAAAAAATAGTAATAAATTGCAGTTGGAGAGAGGTGTTTGTCATTGGGAAATTTTTTTGTGCCAATACCAGTAAATGTTGTTTGCTAGTACTAGAGTAAGCAACAGGGTGGATTCGGACGTTGCTGCAGACGTGCCAAGTGCTTCCCCAGGGCTTGTCTCTAGTGCCGGTCAATGGCCACATCCATTCCAAATCCATGGACTTCTCATTCCCTCATAGTGATGTTTAATCTTTAGTTTTCTTCCTTAAATTAACAAGAATGGATGCATTTTACTTAAATGCACTTCTTATGCTGACTGATGTTTTTTTTCCCCTTTACACACAAAGGACCTGATCCGGTGTCCATTACAGTGACCAGGGTGACTCTCCCATGGACTGTAATGAAGGGGTTTTTTTTAGGCCTGAATTATTCTACCACCAGAATCACCTGTGTGTAGTACCTGCTCTCCCATGGCTCTGTGTTCTGCCTGTTCTGTGGTACTGTTGCTGCCTTTCCATGTTGTGTTTATTTTTAAAAAGTATACTTATTACTGTAGCAGGACCTGTATTATGTGTGATTGAACAAAACAGGTTCAAGATCTGAAAACACCTTCCTGAGAAGAGAACGAATGTGAATTTTGTGTAGTTGTTTTACTGATCAGCCAACCTGTTTCCTATCCTGTAAGATCTTCTAGGGACCTAGAGGTGCTTCCTGCAGTCACAGATAAGAACGACTCTTCAGTTAACGCTTACTTGTCCCTTCAGAAATGAAGTAAGATCTTCCAGTTTCAAAAGGGGTATGCGCTGTGTGCTTGTAAGATTTCAGGGTCTTTGCAGTGTGTATTAATTCTTTGTTCCCTTGAACTGCTGAAACTGAAAAGCAGGAAAGAAATCCATGAAGGGCTAAGAAATAAGAAAAAAGAAAAGACAGGAATATGCTTACTTGTTTTGCAGAAGTAAATGTCTAAAGCGAGTGTGGCTTCTGTACTACAAGGTCATATGTGGGATGATACCTCTTCCGTGTCTCGTTTGTGTTGCATGTGCATAATACCTTCTTGAGGGAAGACCTAGAGAGGGTGCCTGGTGTTCCCTCAGAAGTAGTATGTAAATGCTAAGTCCTTTGATTGGTCTTTATTTTGGTGAAATGCTAGAAAGGATGGGAGTCTTGCTTGGTTTAATGACTGCAGCAAGCAGCCCCTAGATCTGCAAAATCCTATATGGGAAGGTCCTGGGGAATACAGTAAAAACTGATGACTTCTCTTGAACAGTGCAATGGAATTCACCTGACATAAAAGGTCTCCAATAAAATATACTAAGATGGGTTTAATTTAAAGAAAAAAAAACCCTAACAGAATAAATACTTAATAGTTTCACTCTTTAAAGGAAATTCTGTTAAACTCAGTCATTTGTTTTAAGCAATCTTAAATTCTACAGGACTTTCTCCTAACAGAAGGTCAAACTTGGTGTGTAAAATCTTAATGGTTTATTTGAGCAGCTTTCAGAATTGCAGCAGTAAAGCTCACCTTTTGTGAGCTCTGTTTCAAAAGGTAAATTTTCAGCATTTGTTTGTGCTTCTTTTATCAACCTGAATGTAAACCTGCTTTATGTTCTTGACATTGCCCTGTCTGCTTCCCTGTATCTCTGAATGTTTGCTTCCAAGTCGCTGGGGTTCTGAGGACGTTTTCCAAACCAGTATTATTTAAAGTTGTATCATATTTTCAGCCTCCACTAATTATACAGTACTGTAGTAGCAAAATATAATTTTTAAGGATTGGATTATTTTTATACCTGCATCCAATATTATTAAATCTGGCGTTCTAGTCAGTATTATAAAAGGATACAATAAAACTATGAATATTACTATGTCTCGGCTTTTTAATTGTCTTTAGCTTTCCCTGTAAAGAGATACATATGCAACTTTTAGATGGTTTTAATTATAATTAGAAATTTAATCTAGAAAATAAGAAATAGTATAGTTCTTTTGGTCTTTGGTGGTGCTGGTGATTGAATAACTAAAATTAAAGGAAAGAGGAAATTAGTATATTCTGTTAGTTGTGCTAAACAAACTTCTGCTCAGCTGAAAGACAAGTTCTATTCTGATACGTTTATTTCAGTAGCATTAAGCAACTTGGCTTAATTTGAATTTTTTCCTCAATTTAATTTTTCACCCTGCTGGAATTGCAAGAGAAATGGTGAAGTTATGTGTTTGCATGTGTGAGTGCATGTTGGATGGGAGGAAAAACCTCAGGAGAGGTTGGTGCAGAGGGGCTATTTGCAAGGGCAAGAGATTGGACCTGACCACAGTGAGATCAGTCCTACTCGACTAAGTGCCACCGAGGACTGTGAAGAACATACAGCTGAATGTCTCTCAGAGGAAGAAGGAGGGTACCTTGAATCCAGATGAATACAATGTCCAGCCCAAGCTTCTGGGAAGAGGTGTGATGTGGAAGAGCATCTGGAGTAATAACAGGTATGTTAGTCTGGGACACTCTTCCTGTATCGCTCCAGAGGAGTATAGCATGTAACTGCAATAGCAACTGGATGGGACTAAGGTGGGATTCATTTGCTCTCACAAAAGTTAGGTGGCCAGTTTGAACCCACCATCTGGCTCCTCCAGTAGCCATGAAAAGAGAGAAATGTCCGCAGAGGCTAGCTCGCCCCATGGTAAGATATCTCTCACCCTTGACAGTAGTGTCACAAGACCCCACACTAGACAGCTGCCCTAGATGAGTGAGTACCATTCACAGAGACATGGTAAGTCTAGAACATACTTCTTGCTATGTCCTGAAACTTTATACTTTCTATGGAGCGATAGTACAGAATTGTTATATGCCTGCTCCTTGTCTAGTAAGACCTCAGTGGGAAAATAAAGGAGAGAGTAACCTGATTAAGTCATAGAATCATAGAATCTTTAAGGTTGGAAAAGACCTTCAAGATCATCAAGTCCAACTGTCAACACGACCAAGTCCATTAAACCATGTCCTAAAGTGCCACATCTGCATGTTTTTGAACACCTCCAGGGATGGTGACTCCACTACTTGCTTTCTGCTCATTTTGCAAGAGAAGGACTGTTATAGAGACTCAGTTTTATTACCAATACTATTGCAAGTTGTTCTGTTTCTGTGTGACGTTGGTATCTTTCAAGGAAATTGGCAGTGCAAACAGACTGGTCACAACATTGCCACGAGACTTGTTAAAATACTTTTGTAATTATGGACAAGCACATGATTTAACAGTTCTGCCCACTTCAGATTTGCATACCAGTGCCTCTGAGGGCATCGAATGCACATCCATAGCATGTGTGCCCTCAACCGTCTTGGGACCCACCAGAAAAGAAGTCAAAGTGCACCTACTTCCTGTGATTATGGGTGGATCTGTAGGTATAGCACTTTGACTTTCCGGAGATTTTTTTTAACTTTTAGCTAATTACAACATACATTTCTACTTGTGTATGTAATATACAGTGGATGAACCAAATTTACATGACACAGCAGAATGTACAGGAATCTAGTAAGGAATATGATTAAAAAATACACAGGAAGAAAATATTCAACTGATGCATGTGAAGAGCTACAAAAGACACTTGCTCCTACTTGAACATATGTCTTCCAGCAGCATCATTGCCCCTTGACTACATGCAACTTACAGTTAAACAATGAGGCTGCGCAGGACTATGCATTATGCATCTTCTAGTAGATAAGCGAGACCTTTTACCTTTGATAATTCTTTTCCTGCGGTAAAAATAGATCAAGACAAGAGAACAACTACTGTTCTTGTCACTAAATATAGCACAGTTTTTATTTCATAATACTAATTCTTGATTGCCATATCTGAGCTTTGACGCACAACAGTTTGGTTTTACAGCTTCTGGAATGTAATTTCGTTATTTCTGCAAAGAAACTTTTCTCTGTACTTCCTTAAAGGATGTCACAACTGCTGTGGCTGTGCGAGTCTGTCTGAACTAACAGTCAGCTATATATTGTCTAAATATGTGCTTAATAACTTCATTAATGATTGCATTTGAGATCCTGATGTTTCACTGAGATCAGTTCTCCTGTTTTTGTAATTCTCTGTGTCTGTTCTCCTAAACCATCAAATCTCTATTACTAATTGCCCCACTAATTGACAAGCAATGGGGCATATACAGCCTGTCACCCGCTTTCTCCCTGGGGAGAGCCTGTTGTGACCACCAGTGCATCACAAAATGGACAGAGGAGGGCAAGCAGAGACTTAAAGATCTGGTATGTGAAGGTGTATGTCTGTTTAGCACATTATTTCCTAGAGGAACTGGTGCCTTTTGCATTGCAAATGATTCACACTTCCTAAAGCTATGATCGGGATAAACAGGAACAACCAGGTAAGAGTGGAAGTGAACTCTAAAAATATGTGTAATATGCTAGCCCCTGATGTGCATTCACTGCAGAAAACTGTTTTAACATGCAGGACTACACACTCAACCAGTAGATACCACTGTAGCCAGCAAAACTGCACCATTTACACCTGCTGAAGACCTGACCCTCATTTCCAATAGTGCTCTGGGAAGTTCTCTTGGATGTACATGCTCACTTCACAGCCAACAAAAGAGATTTTAAGACCTGGGTTCGTCTAGTTGCACCTTGAGGCAACACTGGAAATTTGGGACGTATGGTGATGACTGAAGAGTCCAGATATGGGGGAATGGCCATCACCAGAGGACTAGTGGCATACAGCTCTGCCAAACATCCTCTGCAGCCAGGTTTGTCCCCCTCTGCACATGGATTTCTAGCTGAAATGCTGTGGCTCCCCAAATGGCCAGTGTCCAGGGCTGTTGGATCTCCCTGTGGGCTCACAGCACAGTCTGTTCAGGACTGAAATGCTTTATTCTAACGAGACTTTGCATTTAGTTTTTGGGTGCTCATGCCCTACATGAGGCAAAATTGGGATCATGGCGGTGGCCTGGGGTGGAGGGCAGACACTGCTTGAGCAGGGACACACAGCACTCTGGTGACAAACAATTCCCAGGCATTTGCTTCCCTTTTTCTGTCAGCTCCCAGCAAAGGGGAGTTCTTCACTCCTGGAGGGAGTGAAGGGGTCAGGCTGGATCCAGTGGGGCCCAGAGGGGCGGCTGGAGGGAGAGGGGGGCTGTGGAGGCTCTGAGCATGGCCTGGTCTCCCCTGGTGAGGCCCCCTGCCCTGGGCAGGCCCACCACCCCGGGGCCAGCCTGCATGACTGGGCCCTGGGCCTGGCACTGAACCCCCTGATGGCGGGCGGGGCGGGGGGGCACACTGAGATGCTGATACCAGCCTTCTCTCAGAGCTTGGGATTTCCCCCACCCTGCATAACCACCCTGGTGACCACGCGGAGTGTCCACCATGAGACTCCCTCAGGGTCTGTGGGCCAGTCCCAGGCCGCCATGGGGCAGAGCAGGTGCCACCGCAGGAGTTGCTGTGAGGCCTGGAGATAGGTGTGAGGAGCAGGTCACATCAGAGGGGCTTCAGGGACAAAGGGGCAAAGGAAGGCGCAGACAAAGTGTCCCACAGTTCAGGCTTGACATCCTGGGCAGGTCCATGTGGCAGGGCGCAGAGGGACGTAGGCCACTTGTTCCCTGTGCCAGCAGAGATATCCAACCATTTTTGCTGTCTCTAAGCCATCAGTGTTTCCTGGCTTGGTGCAAGTTAAAAGTTTAGGACAACCCTAAGTTCAGGAATGCCTTGAGCAATACTTGTGGTCTCTCCCACCCTCCTACATAAAAGAAGAACCACCCTCTGAATGTATGAGATCAGTACGTAAGGCTGCATGTCTTGTTCTTAAAACAACAAATCAAACAAAAGCAAGTGAAAGAAGAGGAGAGGCATCTAACACTCAGAGCTGTTACTTTGAGTTTGGAAACATAACCTGCCAGTGCTGCAGGCAGTGGAGTTTGCCAGAGGAGACCAGCTCCACAGCCATTAGAGGTGGCTTTGTGGGGGATACACTAATGGGTTGCTCATCCTTCCTGTCCATATATGATAATGACAGAAAAACCTGTGTCCATTTCACAGAAAGACTTTACTGGCAGTTGTGACAGGATCCAGGGTCACCCAGACCTTCGAAGTGAGAGAAATGACACCTTTGCCCAAAAAAGAGGAACTGGAAACCACTGTGGGCCATCTGATTTCTAATAGTCTCAAGCAGTGCATTTTACTGGAGAAAAAAGCAGAACAAACACACTGTTCAGCTAAAGAACTCGGGCAGGTGAGGCAGCTAAAAATGAGACATTGGGCAAACCAGATCTGCCCACTGAGACCTTTTTTTTTCCCATCTTGATCTCTCTCTAGCAATTTTCAGAGGCTTCCTGGGATGTAATGTCAAAAAGTGTCTGTTTCCCACCTGTTTTCCCTGCATTACAGTTATGTTACCTGCTCCATGGCCTTCTGGGCTATTTCTCATTTCTAGATCTGCTGCACGCCCCCTGCTCCAGCCTGACCATCTCTGCTTCCAAATGTCTCCCTGGCACAAGCACGCTTCCTCTCAAGAAAGGAGAGCTGCCACCCAGACAAAGTCAAACACCTGCTGACTGTCCTGCCTGCTCCCCCTTCTCTTGCCACATGGCTTTGGTGAGCCCACAACAGCCATAAGATGGCAGCAAACAAAACAGCCATAATCACTGCCAGAAGGGCCAAGGTCAGTCCTATTTCTTTGACGTTAAACATGCAGATGTTGCATGTTGCGTTTTACCCTGTTGAACAGTAAGAAGTGCTTTGGCATAACATTTTGCTTATGAGGAAAGAACAGTTGGGGTCTGAGGTATAGTATTGGTAATTTATTGCAAAGGAAGTGAACCTGTGGATCTCAGGTACTCTACTCCAAGTGCATAATTAGCGTGCCTTGGGTTGGGATGGCTTCTTCCACTTTAAGAGCAGATTATAAAGCACTCTTCATCTAATTTGCACTGAAGGTGTCAGTATGGAGGGGGATAGCTGGTGTGATGTTAATTCCCACATCAGTTTATTTAGCAGTAAGTTCCTTGTGTCAACAGGTCTCAAGCATTTATGACTTAAAGGAAGAACACTGCAGGTCCAGAAATCTCCTCCCAGCCTGAGGAGGAAGAAAAACACAGCTTGGCTCTATCATTTGCCGCTTGCCACCATGACGTCAGCTCGGGGCTGAACTCTCTACCTGTGTCTGGGACCTTAAATGAGCTGACGCCAGAAGAGAAAAGCACATTCTCTTAGGTTTAGCAGCAAGTGGCAGCAGCAACAGAAGCGGCAATGAGGCGCTGTGTATTCCTCGCGGTGTTGCTCTGCCTGGTGTTGAGCCTTTCGAAAGGTAAGAAATACTATCTTCTGTTTTGGGATTTATCAGGGCAGCTATTCTGTGACAGTGAATGGATTGCTTAGTACTTTCAGCCGCTGCTGAGAGGTTGGAGCTCAGTACGTAATTCAGCATGTCTAGATTTTGATTAATTAACAACAAAAAAAAGTCACTGCAAGCCAACAGTTTTCCGTGTTCACAGAACAATGCAAAATCACTGGTGCTTGTGATTAACCTAATTTAGCCTATTCCAAGAGCGGTTTTCAGGACCTGCACACTAAACCCAGGTAATTTAAGCTCTATTACAGTCATAACAAAAGGTGTGACTGTTCCACCCCAGTACCCAAGGAAAGGAGTGCTGCCGCTGGCCTTCCGGCCAGAGGCTCCTTAAACAGTCAGTCTGGAAAGCAGTGCCGCCTGAGCTGGCTTGCAGAGCGTTCACTTCCTCCTGTTGAAATTAATTAATGGGAACTTCACCACCAACATGGATGTCAGAGGGCTGCACCGTGGTCTATGCAAATTGAAGGACAGGTGTCATTCCTTTAGCCACTTACTACTTTTTCTGGCATTGTGACAAACTTGGTAGTTGTGGCGCAGAGCCTCGACCCAAACTTGCTTGTCCCCAATATTCAGTGACAGATATGAGGGACTGAAGGCATTAGCAGAAGTAGAGTTAAGGTAACTATATTAAGAGCTTTTTGGTGACTTGAAGCTGTGAGAGGACATGGAGTCCTAGCTAACAGAGAGTTAAAGTTACAGAGATTGGAGCTAAATGAAGAGCTTTACTGATGCTGTTAAGCTTGCAACTGGTGACAGATGGTTGTGGGTCTCTGTTGACTACTGTGAGTGAATGTATGTATTTCCAGCAACATCTACAACATGCTACAGGCTGATTTTTAGCTATAAATTATAAACATAGAAGTCTTCAAGATTGTCACTTGGTTAGTTTTCCGTTGGGAGGCTTGTGGGTAACAGCGAGATGTGAAAAATCTTGACCTAAGAGCTACCGAAAGTAATGTGAGTCTTTCACTTACTTGAATAGATTTTTGCATCAGGATGGGCCTGCCCAGAAACCTTTTTAATTCTAAGCAAACATTGTAAAATCTTTGCAGGATGTGTGTGTTTGAACAGCTCTGGTAAAGGCCCCGCCCACCTCAGCAGCCACGTCTCTCATATTCCGTAACCTCGGTCATAATATCTGTTTTTTTTATCTCCGTAGTAAACACCTAAGTGTATTAACACATCCTGTTTCCTTACACAGAAGGTTGAGTCTAGGCAGATAGAGCCATAAAATAGCCACCTTTGCTCAGGTTGCCTTTGTCAAGCCCATCAGCAAGGTTCAACTGCAGCTCGTGCTCTGCTGTCACCATGGATGTGATTCTTCCTGGGTCCAAAGGGTATTCCTGGACCACTGCTAGCCAGATCCTCTGCAAGGCTAACAGTCGTAGACTAAGGACTAGCTCTGTAAGAGGTTACTGCCCCAACATCCATTTTGAGTCTAAACAGTGCTCCAAAATGATGCCCTGTGGCCAGCACAAATTCGTATTATCGTGGTTATAGGAAAAAATGTGCATTTCTTTTGGCTGGAGAACACATAATGCTGCCTATAGGACTAAGTGACTAGTGGAGACAGAAGACTTGGCAGAGAACTGGCACAATTGCTCATGTTTCCCCTTCACCTAGAGGAGATTAATGGATTACTTCAGGTGTTGTCTTTTTTTTGATGTGCCTTTCTACATCAGCTTTATTGATCAGAAGAAAAAAAATATATAAAATCTGCCTCACTTTGTGTTTTCAAAGCCCTACAAATTTCTTGAAAAGTGGAGTATATTTTTCAAATGTCCGTTGAGATTTACAATTTTTTTAAAATATACCAGCTATAAGAGTGTGTTAGTGCCAAGGATTTTAGCCACAAATACATTAGTTGTCCAGCTGCATGCAGTTAATGACTTAGATTAAATTATGATTGCAATGGCATTAACTCAGAGTAAATAGGTTTATTCCTAACTCATATATTAACTAATTCAGATTAAAGTGAGACCATATGATCCAAACTGGCCATTCGTCGCACGTTTATCAGCAAAGCTATTTTATTATTTGTTCTCCTTACTTCTAGACAAAAAAAAAAAAAAAAAACCACCCAAGCATTCCTTATATCGAGAGTTAACAATGTCACAATCTAAGTATAAAATAAACATCCTAAAAATAAATACATAAAATAATTCAGAAGAGTGCACACAGTAACAGGTAATACTGAAATGAAAATGTGAGAGAAAATTCCTTCAAGTGTTGTCTGGTATCAGCCAAATTTATCTTTATTCAGAAAGAATTATAAGGAAGGAGAAGAATTACAAAAAATAATGTATACTAGCATAACTGCATGGTAGTGTAGTCCTGGAAAGAAGGTCTTGATACCACTGATGATAATTTAGCAGAATATGCATTCTTTGTGTAAAAATACACTGTGTTCAATGTCCACTTGAATTTGTTTCAGCATAGGAGAAGGTGTTAGCAAAGGTAGTCATTCTTCCACCTCTGCTTTGAAATAGGCCGTATAGAATTTTTAATGATGCTTCTCCTGACACCATAGAATCATATAATGGTTGGGGTTGGAAGGGACCTTTAAAGGCCATCTGGTCCAACCGCCCTGCAAGGAGCAGGGACATCTCCAACCAGATCAGGTTGCTCAGAGCCCCATCCAACCTGGCCTTCAATGATTCCAGGGGTGGGGCATCCACGACCTCTCTGGGCAACCTGTGCCAGTCTTCTACCACCCTCATTGTAAAAAATTTTTTCCTTGTATCTAGTCTAGATCTACTCCATTTATTTTAAAACCATGACCCCTCGTTCTATCTCAACAGGCCCTGCTAAAGAGTTTCTCCCCATCTTTCTTATCAGCCCCCTTTAGGTACTGGAAGGCTGCTGTCAGGTTTCCCCAGAGCCTCCTCTTCTCCAGGGTGAACAGCTCCCACTCTCTCAGCCTGTCCTGATAGGAGAGGTGCTCCAGCCCTCTGATCATCTTCATGCCCCTCATCTGGACCCACTCCAACAGGTCCATGTCTTTGCTGTGCTGAGGGCTCCAGAGCTGGACACAGTACTCCAGGTGTGGTCTCACGAGAGCAGAGTAGAGAGGCAGAATCCCCTCCCTCGACCTGCTGGTCACGCTTCTTTTGATGCAGCCCAGGATGTGTCTGGCTTTCTGGGCTGCAAGCGCATACTGCCAGCTCACACTGAGCTTCTCATCAACCAGTACCCCCAAGTCCTTCTCCTCAGGGCTGCTCTCAATCCATTCTCTGCCAAGCTTGTACTTGTGCTTGAGATTGCCCCAACCCATGTGCAGGACCTTGCACTTGGCCTTGTTGAACTTCTTGAGGTTCTTACAGGCCCACCTCTCCAGCCTGTTAGGGTCCCTCTGGGTGGCATCCCTCCCCTCCAGCATGTCGGCTGCACCACACAGCTTGGTGTCGTCGGCAAACTTGCTGAGGGTGCACTCAGCCCACTGTACATGTTGCTGACAAAGATGATAAAGAAGGCTGGTCCCAATACAGACCCCTGAGGAACGCCATTTGTCACCAGTCTCCACTTGGACATCAAGCCATTGGCCACAACTCTAAGTGCAGCCATCCATCCAATTCCATATCCACTGAGTGGTCCATCCATCAAATACATGTCTTTCCAGTTTAGAGACAATTTTACATAGTTGCAAAATATCTGTATATTATCTATATATGTATATCTTGCAGCAAATGTCTTTTTTTTTGTGGATTTAACTGAGGTCTAGAGCAGAATCTAAAGAGTCACTGTGAACATATTTACTATGGAGTGCAATGCCATGTAAATCTAACTGACAACAGCGCAACTACTAAAGATGAATGATGATAGTGAAAGCACCGCTTGTTTAAGGGATGAGAAAAACAAATTGACATAGCAATAGAAGGTGGCAACACTGACACCAGGTCGAATGGGAGCTCCCCTAATTCACAAACTGGGTCATATGCTCCAACTAATGGGGTGCGTTGACTCTGCTCTGGCAAGTGGTCCTGGCGGTGTGGTGCTACCTGGGCAGGCAAAGGGAGCTTTCCAGCAAGGAGTCACCCATGTGCACGTGGCTGAGCTGGCTGTGGCCAGTGAGCGCAACTGAGCTGGGGACAATACACTGCCCATGTGGGGCACAGGCTCAAGGCCTACATCTGGGGGAGAAGGGGCCATGGACATGCCAGACTACACAGGCATCATGGCCACAGAGATCCCAAAGGCAGGGCAAGGCTGACCAGGGCTGTGGCTGCTCTAGCCCCACACTGGTCCCCCACTTACCTGCTTAGAGGTTGTCCTGCACACACATTGTTCCCCAGCATTTTTTCTCCACACAACGCTAAGCAGTGCTACCATCTTTCTTCTTTTCCCTTCCTTAGGAAATGCCACTGAAACAGCTCCTGCCACACCTTCAACGGCTACAACCACAAAAACTACAGGTAAGGAGCAAAAAGCCCTCGCAGCTCCACTTGTAATGTCAGGTTGGAGTAACTCAGTCCTGGAGAGCTCTGCAGTCCTGAAAGTCGCTACTAAGCAGTGCCACCATCTCTCTTGTTTTCTGTTCATCAGGACAAAGCACTGAAACAACTACCCAATCTGTAACTACAACAACCGCAACAACTACACGTAAGGAGGAAAATCTCTCAGACAGCCCCTTCTGAGGACAAATTGGAGTCACTCTGTGCCAGCAGCTCTACAGCCTCCATAGGCAGGGATGAGATCTCCTGTGTGGGCTTCCCTGAGTTCCTCTCCCCGGGGAGACAAAGTTGCCCAGATCAAGGCTGGCAATCCTCTCCACTCTTCCCTCTTTCCCTGCTGGCCTTTGCTGCAAGGGGAAAGTGTTGGGGAAGATTTGAAGAGGCTGCTCTTTTCCTGCTTGGTGCCTTTGCTTCCTGCACCACTCCCAGGTGCACCAGCATGCCTGCAGAGTGGATGCCCTGTGACCAGACCCTGCATGGACTTGCTCCTGTGGCTGCTTGGAGCACAGGCAGGGCGGGAGCTGGGGCACACATCAGCATGGGGCTGAGTGCCAGGGGCCATGGCCAGGCACCATGAAGGTATTGCTGCCAGGAGCCCTCCATGATCCACCAAGCCCCCTTTCCCAGTGTGGTGCTGGGGAGCAACAAGCAGGTCTCTTGAAGCTCCTGCAGCGATCACGCTCAGGAAGGGAAGCATGCCCAACCCATCAGGTCTTCCTTCATAGTGGGCCTGGGTGAGCACCTCAATTTCCCATCATACCTGCCCACCGCCTAGTAAGACCAGCTGTCTCAGACTTTCCCCTAAATGATCCTGGGGAGAAGGCGACTATGGCAGAGCGTAGAGTGTGCTGGCTGTACGCAGTCTCATGGCACCCCTCAATCAGCTCTGGCAGGTGGTCTTGTCCATGTGATGCTGCCCTGGGCAGGCAGAGGGAGTCACCCATGTGCACGTGGCAGAGCTGGGGGCAATACACTGCCCATGGGGGGCACAGGCTCAGGGCCTGGGATCTGGGGGAGAAGGGGCCATGGACATGTCAGACTACACAGGCATTACAGCCAGGGATGGTCCAAAGGCAGGGTAAGACTGCCCAGGGCTGTGGCTGCTCAGCACCATGCAGGTGCCCCATTTACCTGCTCAGAGGCTGTCCTGCACACAGAGTTCCCCAAGACTTTACCCCCCCTCCACACTGAGCAGTGTTACCATCTCTCTTCTTTTCCCTTCCTTAGGAAATGCCACTGAAACAGCTCCTGACACATCTTCAACGACTACAACCACAAAAACTACAGGTAAGGAGCAAAATCTCTCAGACAGCCCCTTCTGAGGACAAACTGGAGTCACTCTGTGCCAGCAGCATTACAGCCTCCATAGGCAGGGGTGAGATCTCCTGTGTGTTTCCCCAAGTTTGTCTCTCAGGGGAGACAAAGTTGCCCAGATCAAGGCTGGCAATCCTCTCCACTCTTCCCTCTTTCCCTACTGGCTTTTGCTGCAAGGGGAAAGTGTTGGGGAAGATTTGAAGAGGCTGCTCTTTTTCTGCTTGGTGCCTTTGCTTCCTGCACCACTCCCAGGCACAAGAGCAAGCCTGCAGACGAGATGCTCCCCCCTGCGCAGGGGATGCCTGTGACCAGGCCCTGCATGGACTTGCTCCTGTGGCTGCTTGGAGCACGGGCAGGGAGGGAGCTGCGGCACACATCAGCATGGGGCTGAGTGTCAGGGACCATGGCCAGACACTATGAAGAAGTCCCTGCCAGCAACCCTCCACGACCCACCAAGACCCTTCACAGTGTGGTGCTGGGGAGCAACAAGCAGGTCTCTTGAAGCTGCTTTCAGGACATGGTTTAGTAGGTATGGTGGGGTTAGGTTGACATTTGGACTTGATGATCTTGGAAGTCTCTTCCAACCTTAAGATTCTATGATTCCTCCTGGGATCATGCTCAGGAGGGGAAGCCTGCCTAGCCCCTCAGCACTTCCGCCATGGTGGGAATGGATGAGTACATCCTTCTTGCCGTGCCGCAATTTCCCATCATACCTGCCCACCATCTAGAAAGACCAGCTGTCTCAGACTCCCCCCTAAATGATCCTGGGAAGAAGGCGACTATGGCAGAGTGTAGGGTCTGTTGGCTGTACGCCGTCTAATGGCACCTCTCAATCTGCTATGGCAGGTGGTCTTGTCCATGTGATGCTGCCCTGGGCAGGCAGAGGGAGTCACCCATGTGCACATGGCAGAGCTGGGGGCAATATACTGCCCATGGGGAGCACAGGCTCAGGGCCTGGGATCTGCGGGAGAAGGGGCCATGGACATGTCAGACTACACAGGCCTCACAGCCAGGGACGGTCCAAAGGCAGGGCAAGGTTGCCCAGGGCTGTGGCTGCTCTAGCCCCACGCAGATCCCCCACTTACCTGATCAGAGGTTGTCCTGCACACACAGAATACCCCAGGATTTTTCCTCCACACAGTGCTAAGCAGTGCTACCACCTCTTTTCTTTTCCGTTCCTTAGGAAAGGCCACTGAAACAGCTCCTGCCACACCTTCAACAACTACAACCACAAAAACTACAGGTAAGGAGCAAATGGCCCTCAGGCCTCCACTGATAAGTTTGGCTTGCAGTAACTCAGTCCCAAAGAGCTCTGCAGCCCCCACAGGCAGGGATGAGTTCCCCTGCCTGGGTTTCCCAAGATTCTTCTCCTGGGGAAGCTGCAGATCCCCAGATCAAGTCTGCATCTCATGTTCTGCCTTCTTCCTTTGACTCTGCTGGTCTTTACTGCAAGGGGAAAGTGTTTGCAATGATTTCAGCAATCCAGTCCCCTCCTGCTTGATGAATTTGCCTCCTTGAATAGACCCCAAGTCTCACATCCATTTCGCACATCCTCGCCCGTGCAGGAATTGATGCTGCTTCACAGGTTTACCAAAACTGTATTGCCAAGCAGCCCATCACGGGTAGCATGTTCACAGGCTGATGGATGCCCTCAGCCTGCTCTGGCAGCTCGTGCTGTCCCTGTGGTGCGGCCTTGGGAAGGCATAGAGAGCTTTCCAGCAAGGAGACACGCATGTGTGCCAGCAGCTGAGCTGGCTGTGGCCAGTGAGTGCAGCTGAACTGCACTTGAGCTGTTTGGAGCATGTCGTCAGGCCCTGGGATCTCGGGGAAAAGTGGCCATTGACATGCCAGACTACACAGGCATCATGACCACAGAGATCCCAAAGGCAGGGCGCAGCTGCCCAAGGCCGTGGCTCCTCTAGCCCCACACTGGTCCCCCACTTACCTGCTTAGAGGTTGTCCTGCACACACATTGTTCCCCAGCATTTTTTCTCCACACAACACTAAGCAGTGCTACCATCTCTCTTCTTTTCCCTTCCTTAGGAAAGGCCACTGAAACAGCTCCTGCCACACCTTCAACGACTACAACCACAAAAACTATAGGTAAGGAGCAAAAAGCCCTTGCACCTCCACTTGTAATGTCAGGTTGGAGTAACTCAGTCCTGGAGAGCTCTGCAGTCCTGAAAGTCGCTACTAAGCAGTGCCACCATCTCTCTTGTTTTCTGTTCATCAGGACAAAGCACTGAAACAACTACCCAATCTGTAACTACAACAACCACAACAACTACACGTAAGGAGGAAAATCTCTCAGACAGCCCCTTCTGAGGACAAATTGGAGTCACTCTGTGCCAGCAGCTCTACAGCCTCCATAGGCAGGGATGAGATCTCCTGTGTGGGCTTCCCTGAGTTCCTCTCCCCGGGGAGACAAAGTTGCCCAGATCAAGGCTGGCAATCCTCTCCACTCTTCCCTCTTTCCCTGCTGGCCTGTGCTGCAAGGGGAAAGTGTTGGGGAAGATTTGAAGAGGCTGCTCTTTTCCTGCTTGGTGCCTTTGCTTCTTGCACCACTCCCAGGTGCACCAGCATGCCTGCAGAGTGGATGCCCTGTGACCAGACCCTGCATGGACTTGCTCCTGTGGCTGCTTGGAGCACAGGCAGGGCGGGAGCTGGGGCACACATCAGCATGGGACTGAGTGCCAGGGGCCATGGCCAGGCACCATGAAGGTGTTGCTGCCAGGAGCCCTCCATGATCCACCAAGCCCCCTTTCCCAGTGTGGTGCTGGGGAGCAACAAGCAGGTCTCTTGAAGCTCCTGCAGGGATCACGCTCAGGAAGGGAAGCATGCCCAACCCATCAGGTCTTCCTTCATAGAGGGCCTGGGTGAGCACCTCAATTTCCCATCATACCTGCCCACTGCCTAGAAAGACCAGCTGTCTCAGACTTTCCCCTAAATGATCCTGGGGAGAAGGCGACTATGGCAGAGCGTAGAGTGTGCTGGCTGTACGCAGTCTCATGGCACCCCTCAATCAGCTCTGGCAGGTGGTCTTGTCCATGTGATGCTGCCCTGGGCAGGCAGAGGGAGTCACCCATGTGCACGTGGCAGAGCTGGGGGCAATACACTGCCCATGGGGGGCACAGGCTCAGGGCCTGGGATCTGGGGGAGAAGGGGCCATGGACATGTCAGACTACACAGGCATCACAGCCAGGGATGGTCCAAAGGCAGGGTAAGACTGCCCCGGGCTGTGGCTGCTCAGCACCATGCCGGTCCACCATTGACTTGCTCAGAGGCTGTCCTGCACACAGAGTTCCCCAAGACTTTACCCCCCCTCCAGACTAAGCAGTGCTACCATCTCTCTTCTTTTCCCTTCCTTAGGAAAGGCCACTGAAACAGCTCCTGCCACACCTTCAACAACTACAACCACAAAAACTACAGGTAAGGAGCAAATGGCCCTCAGGCCTCCACTGATAAGTTTGGCTTGCAGTAACTCAGTCCCAAAGAGCTCTGCAGCCCCCACAGGCAGGGATGAGTTCTGCTGCCTGGGTTTCCCCAAGTCCCTCTCCTGGGGAAGTCACAGACCCCCAGATCAAGTCTGCATCTCATGTTCTGCGTTCTTCCTTTGACTGATGAGGGTTGTAGAACACTGGACCAAGTTGCCCAGAGAGGTGGTGGAAGCCCCATCCCTGAAAACATTCAAGGCCAGGTTGGATGAGGCTCTGAGCAACCTGATCTAGTGCGGGATGTCCCTGCGCCTTGCAGGGGAGTTGGATTAGAGGACCTTTGAAGGTCCCTTCCAACTCTATC
This sequence comes from Chlamydotis macqueenii, assembly GCF_036417535.1. Classification (NCBI taxonomy): domain Eukaryota; kingdom Metazoa; phylum Chordata; class Aves; order Otidiformes; family Otididae; genus Chlamydotis; species Chlamydotis macqueenii. The sequence continues at coordinate 10,904,859 of NC_141561.1, forward strand.
CATTCTATGATTCTATGATTCAGTAAAGACTCTGCTGGTCTTTACTGCAAGGGGAAAGTGTTTGCGATGATTTCATCAATCCAGTCCCCTCCTGCTTGATGAATTTGCCTCCTTGAATAGACCCCAAGTCTCACATCCATTTCACACATCCTTGTCTGTGCAGGAACCTATGCTGCTTCACAGTTTTCCCAAAACAGTATTGCCAAGCAGGACATCATGGGTAGCACGTTCACGGGCTGATGGATGCCCTCAGGCTGCCTGCACCCTGTGGTGCAGCCTTGGGAAAGCAAAGAGAGCTTTCCAGCAAGGAGACACGCGTGTGTGCCAGCAGCTGAGCTGGCTGTGGCCAGTGAGTGCAGCTGAACTGCGCTTGAGCTGTTTGGGGCACGTGGTCAGGCCCTGGGATCTCAGGGAAAAGTGGCCATTGACATGCCAGACTACACAGGCATCATGACCACAGAGATCCCAAAGGCAGGGCGCAGCTGCCCAAGGCCGTGGCTCCTCTAGCCCCACACTGGTCCCCCACTTACCTGCTTAGAGGTTGTCCTGCATACACATTGTTCCCCAGCATTTTTTCTCCACACAACGCTAAGCAGTGCTACCATCTCTCTTCTTTTCCCTTCCTTAGGAAAGGCCACTGAAACAGCTCCTGCCACGCCTTCAACAACTACAACCACAAAAACTACAGGTAAGGAGCAAATGGCCCTCAGGCCTCCACTGATAAGTTTGGCTTGCAGTAACTCAGTCCCAAAGAGCTCTGCAGCCCCCACAGGCAGGGATGAGTTCTGCTGCCTGGGTTTCCCCAAGTCCCTCTCCTGGGGAAGTCACAGACCCCCAGATCAAGTCTGCATCTCATGTTCTGCGTTCTTCCTTTGACTGATGAGGGTTGTAGAACACTGGACCAAGTTGCCCAGAGAGGTGGTGGAAGCCCCATCCCTGGAAACATTCAAGGCCAGGTTGGATGAGGCTCTGAGCAACCTGATCTAGTGCGGGATGTCCCTGCGCCTTGCAGGGGAGTTGGATTAGAGGACCTTTGAAGGTCCCTTCCAACTCTATCCATTCTACGATTCTATGATTCAGTAAAGACTCTGCTGGTCTTTACTGCAAGGGGAAAGTGTTTGCGATGATTTCATCAATCCAGTCCCCTCCTGCTTGATGAATTTGCCTCCTTGAATAGACCCCGAGTCTCACATCCATTTCACACATCCTTGTCTGTGCAGGAACCTATGCTGCTTCACAGTTTTCCCAAAACAGTATTGCCAAGCAGGACATCATGGGTAGCACGTTCACGGGCTGATGGATGCCCTCAGGCTGCCTGCACCCTGTGGTGCAGCCTTGGGAAAGCAAAGAGAGCTTTCCAGCAAGGAGACACGCGTGTGTGCCAGCAGCTGAGCTGGCTGTGGCCAGTGAGTGCAGCTGAACTGCGCTTGAGCTGTTTGGGGCACGTGGTCAGGCCGTGGGATCTCAGGGAAAAGTGGCCATTGACATGCCAGACTACACAGGCATCATGACCACAGAGATCCCAAAGGCAGGGCGCAGCTGCCCAAGGCCGTGGCTCCTCTAGCCCCACACTGGTCCCCCACTTACCTGCTTAGAGGTTGTCCTGCACACACATTGTTCCCCAGCATTTTTTCTCCACACAACGCTAAGCAGTGCTACCATCTCTCTTCTTTTCCCTTCCTTAGGAAAGGCCACTGAAACAGCTCCTGCCACGCCTTCAACAACTACAACCACAAAAACTACAGGTAAGGAGCAAATGGCCCTCAGGCCTCCACTGATAAGTTTGGCTTGCAGTAACTCAGTCCCAAAGAGCTCTGCAGCCCCCACAGGCAGGGATGAGTTCTGCTGCCTGGGTTTCCCCAAGTCCCTCTCCTGGGGAAGTCACAGACCCCCAGATCAAGTCTGCATCTCATGTTCTGCGTTCTTCCTTTGACTGATGAGGGTTGTAGAACACTGGACCAAGTTGTCCAGAGAGGTGGTGGAAGCCCCATCCCTGGAAACATTCAAGGCCAGGTTGGATGAGGCTCTAAGCAACCTGATCTAGTGCGGGATGTCCCTGCGCCTTGCAGGGGAGTTGGATTAGAGGACCTTTGAAGGTCCCTTCCAACTCTATCCATTCTACGATTCTATGATTCAGTAGAGACTCTGCTGGTCTTTACTGCAAGGGGAAAGTGTTTGCGATGATTTCATCAATCCAGTCCCCTCCTGCTTGATGAATTTGCCTCCTTGAATAGACCCCAAGTCTCACATCCATTTCGCACATCCTTGTCTGTGCAGGAACCTATGCTGCTTCACAGTTTTCCCAAAACAGTATTGCCAAGCAGGACATCATGGGTAGCACGTTCACGGGCTGATGGATGCCCTCAGGCTGCCTGCACCCTGTGGTGCAGCCTTGGGAAAGCAAAGAGAGCTTTCCAGCAAGGAGACACGCGTGTGTGCCAGCAGCTGAGCTGGCTGTGGCCAGTGAGTGCAGCTGAACTGCGCTTGAGCTGTTTGGGGCACGTGGTCAGGCCCTGGGATCTCGGGGAAAAGTGGCCATTGACATGCCAGACTACACAGGCATCATGACCACAGAGATCCCAAAGGCAGGGCGCAGCTGCCCAAGGCCGTGGCTCCTCTAGCCCCACACTGGTCCCCCACTTACCTGCTTAGAGGTTGTCCTGCATACACATTGTTCCCCAGCATTTTTTCTCCACACAACGCTAAGCAGTGCTACCATCTCTCTTCTTTTCCCTTCCTTAGGAAAGGCCACTGAAACAGCTCCTGCCACACCTTCAACAACTACAACCACAAAAACTACAGGTAAGGAGCAAATGGCCCTCAGGCCTCCACTGATAAGTTTGGCTTGCAGTAACTCAGTCCCAAAGAGCTCTGCAGCCCCCACAGGCAGGGATGAGTTCTGCTGCCTGGGTTTCCCCAAGTCCCTCTCCTGGGGAAGTCACAGACCCCCAGATCAAGTCTGCATCTCATGTTCTGCGTTCTTCCTTTGACTGATGAGGGTTGTAGAACACTGGACCAAGTTGCCCAGAGAGGTGGTGGAAGCCCCATCCCTGGAAACATTCAAGGCCAGGTTGGATGAGGCTCTGAGCAACCTGATCTAGTGCGGGATGTCCCTGCGCCTTGCAGGGGAGTTGGATTAGAGGACCTTTGAAGGTCCCTTCCAACTCTATCCATTCTACGATTCTATGATTCAGTAAAGACTCTGCTGGTCTTTACTGCAAGGGGAAAGTGTTTGCGATGATTTCATCAATCCAGTCCCCTCCTGCTTGATGAATTTGCCTCCTTGAATAGACCCCGAGTCTCACATCCATTTCACACATCCTTGTCTGTGCAGGAACCTATGCTGCTTCACAGTTTTCCCAAAACAGTATTGCCAAGCAGGACATCATGGGTAGCACGTTCACGGGCTGATGGATGCCCTCAGGCTGCCTGCACCCTGTGGTGCAGCCTTGGGAAAGCAAAGAGAGCTTTCCAGCAAGGAGACACGCGTGTGTGCCAGCAGCTGAGCTGGCTGTGGCCAGTGAGTGCAGCTGAACTGCGCTTGAGCTGTTTGGGGCACGTGGTCAGGCCCTGGGATCTCAGGGAAAAGTGGCCATTGACATGCCAGACTACACAGGCATCATGACCACAGAGATCCCAAAGGCAGGGCGCAGCTGCCCAAGGCCGTGGCTCCTCTAGCCCCACACTGGTCCCCCACTTACCTGCTTAGAGGTTGTCCTGCATACACATTGTTCCCCAGCATTTTTTCTCCACACAACGCTAAGCAGTGCTACCATCTCTCTTCTTTTCCCTTCCTTAGGAAAGGCCACTGAAACAGCTCCTGCCACACCTTCAACAACTACAACCACAAAAACTACAGGTAAGGAGCAAATGGCCCTCAGGCCTCCACTGATAAGTTTGGCTTGCAGTAACTCAGTCCCAAAGAGCTCTGCAGCCCCCACAGGCAGGGATGAGTTCTGCTGCCTGGGTTTCCCCAAGTCCCTCTCCTGGGGAAGTCACAGACCCCCAGATCAAGTCTGCATCTCATGTTCTGCGTTCTTCCTTTGACTGATGAGGGTTGTAGAACACTGGACCAAGTTGCCCAGAGAGGTGGTGGAAGCCCCATCCCTGGAAACATTCAAGGCCAGGTTGGATGAGGCTCTGAGCAACCTGATCTAGTGCGGGATGTCCCTGCGCCTTGCAGGGGAGTTGGATTAGAGGACCTTTGAAGGTCCCTTCCAACTCTATCCATTCTACGATTCTATGATTCAGTAGAGACTCTGCTGGTCTTTACTGCAAGGGGAAAGTGTTTGCGATGATTTCATCAATCCAGTCCCCTCCTGCTTGATGAATTTGCCTCCTTGAATAGACCCCGAGTCTCACATCCATTTCACACATCCTTGTCTGTGCAGGAACCTATGCTGCTTCACAGTTTTCCCAAAACAGTATTGCCAAGCAGGACATCATGGGTAGCACGTTCACGGGCTGATGGATGCCCTCAGGCTGCCTGCACCCTGTGGTGCAGCCTTGGGAAAGCAAAGAGAGCTTTCCAGCAAGGAGACACGCGTGTGTGCCAGCAGCTGAGCTGGCTGTGGCCAGTGAGTGCAGCTGAACTGCGCTTGAGCTGTTTGGGGCACGTGGTCAGGCCCTGGGATCTCAGGGAAAAGTGGCCATTGACATGCCAGACTACACAGGCATCATGACCACAGAGATCCCAAAGGCAGGGCGCAGCTGCCCAAGGCCGTGGCTCCTCTAGCCCCACACTGGTCCCCCACTTACCTGCTTAGAGGTTGTCCTGCATACACATTGTTCCCCAGCATTTTTTCTCCACACAACGCTAAGCAGTGCTACCATCTCTCTTCTTTTCCCTTCCTTAGGAAAGGCCACTGAAACAGCTCCTGCCACGCCTTCAACAACTACAACCACAAAAACTACAGGTAAGGAGCAAATGGCCCTCAGGCCTCCACTGATAAGTTTGGCTTGCAGTAACTCAGTCCCAAAGAGCTCTGCAGCCCCCACAGGCAGGGATGAGTTCTGCTGCCTGGGTTTCCCCAAGTCCCTCTCCTGGGGAAGTCACAGACCCCCAGATCAAGTCTGCATCTCATGTTCTGCGTTCTTCCTTTGACTGATGAGGGTTGTAGAACACTGGACCAAGTTGCCCAGAGAGGTGGTGGAAGCCCCATCCCTGGAAACATTCAAGGCCAGGTTGGATGAGGCTCTAAGCAACCTGATCTAGTGCGGGATGTCCCTGCGCCTTGCAGGGGAGTTGGATTAGAGGACCTTTGAAGGTCCCTTCCAACTCTATCCATTCTACGATTCTATGATTCAGTAAAGACTCTGCTGGTCTTTACTGCAAGGGGAAAGTGTTTGCGATGATTTCATCAATCCAGTCCCCTCCTGCTTGATGAATTTGCCTCCTTGAATAGACCCCAAGTCTCACATCCATTTCACACATCCTTGTCTGTGCAGGAACCTATGCTGCTTCACAGTTTTCCCAAAACAGTATTGCCAAGCAGGACATCATGGGTAGCACGTTCACGGGCTGATGGATGCCCTCAGGCTGCCTGCACCCTGTGGTGCAGCCTTGGGAAAGCAAAGAGAGCTTTCCAGCAAGGAGACACGCGTGTGTGCCAGCAGCTGAGCTGGCTGTGGCCAGTGAGTGCAGCTGAACTGCGCTTGAGCTGTTTGGGGCACGTGGTCAGGCCCTGGGATCTCGGGGAAAAGTGGCCATTGACATGCCAGACTACACAGGCATCATGACCACAGAGATCCCAAAGGCAGGGCGCAGCTGCCCAAGGCCGTGGCTCCTCTAGCCCCACACTGGTCCCCCACTTACCTGCTTAGAGGTTGTCCTGCATACACATTGTTCCCCAGCATTTTTTCTCCACACAATGCTAAGCAGTGCTACCATCTCTCTTCTTTTCCCTTCCTTAGGAAAGGCCACTGAAACAGCTCCTGCCACACCTTCAACAACTACAACCACAAAAACTACAGGTAAGGAGCAAAAAGCCTTTGCGCCTCCATTTGTAATGTCAGGTTGGAGTAACTCAGTCCTGGAGAGCTCTGCCGTCCTGAAAGTTGCTACTAAGCAGTGCCACCATCTCTTTCGTTTTCTGTTCATCAGGACAAAGCACTGAAACAACTCCTGCCACACCTTCAACGTCTACAACCGCAACATCTACACGTAAGGAGCAAAATCTCCCAGACAGCCCCTTCTGAGGACAAATTGGAGTCACTCTGTGCCAGCAGCTCTACAGCCTCCATAGGCAGGGATGAGATCTCCTGTGTGGGCTTCCCCAAGTTCCTCTCCCCGGGGAGACAAAGTTGCCCAGATCAAGGCTGGCAATCCTCTCCACTCTTCCCTCTTTCCCTGCTGGCCTTTGCTGCAAGGGGAAAGTGTTGGGGAAGATTTGAAGAGGCTGTTCTTTTCCTACTTGGTGCCTTTGCTTCCTGCACCACTCCCAGGTGCACCAGCATGCCTGCAGAGTGGATGCCCTGTGACCAGACCCTGCATGGACTTGCTCCTGTGGCTGCTTGGAGCACAGGCAGGGCGGGAGCTGGGGCACACATCAGCATGGGACTGAGTGCCAGGGGCCATGGCCAGGCACCATGAAGGTGTTGCTGCCAGGAGCCCTCCATGATCCACCAAGCCCCCTTTCCCAGTGTGGTGCTGGGGAGCAACAAGCAGGTCTCTTGAAGCTCCTGCAGCGATCACGCTCAGGAAGGGAAGCATGCCCAACCCATCAGGTCTTCCTTCATAGTGGGCCTGGGTGAGCACCTCAATTTCCCATCATACCTGCCCACCGCCTAGTAAGACCAGCTGTCGCAGACTTTCCCCTAAATGATCCTGGGGAGAAGGCGACTATGGCAGAGCGTAGAGTGTGCTGGCTGTACGCAGTCTCATGGCACCCCTCAATCAGCTCTGGCAGGTGGTCTTGTCCATGTGATGCTGCCCTGGGCAGGCAGAGGGAGTCACCCATGTGCACGTGGCAGAGCTGGGGGCAATACACTGCCCATGGGGGGCACAGGCTCAGGGCCTGGGATCTGGGGGAGAAGGGGCCATGGACATGTCAGACTACACAGGCATCACAGCCAGGGATGGTCCAAAGGCAGGGTAAGACTGCCCCGGGCTGTGGCTGCTCAGCACCATGCCAGTCCACCATTTACCTGCTCAGAGGCTGTCCTGCACACAGAGTTCCCCAAGACTTTACCCCCCCTCCAGACTAAGCAGTGTTACCATCTCTCTTCTTTTCCCTTCCTTAGGAAAGGCCACTGAAACAGGTCCTGCCACATCTTCAACGACTACAACCACAAAAACTACAGGTAAGGAGCAAATGGCCCTCAGGCCTCCACTGATAAGTTTGGCTTGCAGTAACTCAGTCCCAAAGAGCTCTGCAGCCCCCACAGGCAGGGATGAGTTCCCCTGCCTGGGTTTCCCAAGATTCCTCTCCTGGGGAAGCTGCAGATCCCCAGATCAAGTCTGCATCTCATGTTCTGCCTTCTTCCTTTGACTCTCCTGGTCTTTACTGCACGGGAAAAGTGTTTGCGATGATTTCAGCAATCCAGTCCCCTCCTGCTTGATGAATTTGCCTCCTTGAATAGACCCCAAGTCTCACATCCATTTCACACATCCTTGTCTGTGCAGGAACCTATGCTGCTTCACAGGTTTCCCAAAACAGTGTTGCCAAACAGGCCATCACGGGTAGCATGTTCACAGGCTGATGGATGCCCTCAGCCTGCTCTGGCAGCTCGTGCTGTCCCTGTGGTGCGGCCTTGAGAAGGCAAAGAGAGCTTTCCAGCAGGAGACCCGCGTGTGTACCAGCAGCTGAGCTGGTTGTGGCCAGTGAGTGCAGCTGAATTGCACTTGAGCTGTTTGGGGCATGTGGACAGGCCCTGGGATCTGGGGGAGAAGGGCCCATGGACATGCCAGAGTGCACAGCTCTCACAGCCAGTGACAGTCCAAAGGCAGGGCGTGGCTGGCCAGGGCCGTGGCTGCACTTGCCTCACGCAGGTCCTCCACTTACCTGCTCAGAGGCTGTCCTGCAAACAGAGTTACCCAAGACTTTACCCCCCCTCCACACTAAGCAGTGCTACCATCTCTCTTCTTTTCCCTTCCTTAGGAAATGCCACTGAGACAACTCCTGCCTCACCTTCAACAATTTCAGAGCCAACAGCTACAGGTAAGGAACAAAAAGCCACCTGGCCTCCTTTAATTGGGTAACTTAGTCCCAGAGAGCTCTGCAGCCCCCCGCAGGCAGGGATGAGTTCCCCTGCCTGGGTTTCCCCAGGTTCCTCTCCTGGGGAAGCTGCAGAGCCCCAGATGAATCATAGCATCATAGAATGATGGGAAGGGACCTTCAAAGGTTGTCTAGTCCAACCCCCCTGCAAGGGGCATGGAAATCCCCAACTAGATCGGGTTGCCCAGAGCCTCATCCAACCTGGCCTTGAATGTTTCCAGGGATGGGGCTTCCACAAAGTCTGCATCTCATGTTCTGCCTTCTTCCTTTGACTCTGCTGGTCTTTACTGCAAGGGGAAAGTGTTTGCGATGATTTCAGCAACCCAGTCTCCTCCCGCTTGATGAATTTGCCTCCTTGAATAGACCCCAAGTCTCACATCCATTTCGCACATTCTTGCCTGTGCAGGAACCTATGCTGCTTCACAGGTTTCCCAAAACAGTGTTGCCAAACAGGCCATCACGGGTAGCATGTTCACAGGCTGGTGGATGCCCTCAGCCTGCTCTGGCAGCTCGTGCTGTCCCTGTGGTGCGGCCTTGGGACGGCAAAAAGAGCTTTCCAGCAAGGAGACACACGTATGTACCAGCAGCTGAGCTGGTTGTGGCCAATGAGTGCAGCTGAACTGCACTTGAGCTGTTTGGGGCATGTGGTCAGGTCCTGGGATCTCGGGGAAAAGCGGCCATTGACATGCCGCACACAGGCATGGCCAAAGAGATCTCAAAGGCAGGGCAGGGCTGCCCAGGGCCGTGGCTGCTACAGCCCCATGCAGGTCCTCCACTTACCTGGTCATAGATTGTCCTGCACACACAGTGTTCCCCAGAATTTTTCCTCCAGACAATGCCAAGCAGTGCTACCATCTCTCTTCTTTTCCTTTAATCAGGAGAAACTAGTGAATTAACTCCTGCCTCAGCTTCACTGACTACAATGACAGAAAGTACAGGTAAGGTTCAAAAGCCCTCAGTCAGCTCCTTCTGAGGACAAATTGGGGTCGCTTGTCTCAAGGAGCTCTAGAGTGTCCTCACAGGCAAAGAGGGTTTCTTGTGTGTGAGTTTCCCCAAGTTCCTCTCCCAGGGGAGACAAAGTTGCCCAGATCAAGGCTGGGAATCTTCTCCACTCTTCCTTCCTTCCCTGCTGGCTTTTGCTGCAAGGGGAAAGTGTTGGGGAAGATTTGAAGAGGCTGCTCTTTTCCTGCTTGGTGCCTTTACCTCCTGCACCACTCCCAGGTGCAAGAGCATGCCTTGCAGATGAGATGCCCAGAGGATGCCCTGTGACCAGGCCCTGCATGGACTTGCTCCTGTGGCTGCTTGGAGCATAGGCAGGGAGGAAGCTGGGGCACTCACTAGCATGGGGCTGAGCGCCAGGGACCATGAAGTGGTCCTTGCCAGGAATCCTCCATGATCCACCAAGCCCCCTTTCCCAGTGTGGTGCTGTGGAGCAACAAGCAGGTGGCTTGAAGCCCCTGCTGCGGTCGTGTTCAGGAGGGGAAGCCTGTGCAACTCCTCAGCCCTTCCTCCATGGTGGGAATGGATGAACGTATCCTTCCTGCCAGCATCCCAATTTCCCATCATACCTGCCCTCTGTCTAGAAAGACCATCTGTCTCAGACTTTCCCCTAAATGATCCTGGGAAGAAGACGCCTCTGGGGGAGCATAGGGTGTGCTGGCTGTACACAGTCTGATGGCACCTCTCAATCTGCTCTGGCAGGTGGTCCTGGCCGTGTGGTGCTACCTGGGCAGGCAAAGGGAGCTTTCCAGCAGGGAGTCACCCATGTGCATGTGGCTGAGCTGGCTGTGGCCAGTGAGTGCAGTTGAGCTGGGGACAATATACTGCCCATGTGGGTCATGTGCTCAGGGCCTGGGATCTCTGGGAGAAGGGGCCATGAATATGTCAGACTACACAGGCATCACAGCCAGGGATGGTCCAAAGGCAGGGTAAGACTGCCCAGGGCTGTGGCTGCTCAGCACCATGCCGGTCCCCCATTTACCTGCTCAGAGGCTGTCCTGCACACAGAGTTCCCCAAGACTTTACCCCCCCTCCAGACTAAGCAGTGTTACCATCTCTCTTCTTTTCCCTTCCTTAGGAAATGCCACTGAAACAACTCCTGCCACACCTTCAACAACTGCAGTGCAAACAACTACAGGTAAGGAGCAAATGGCCCTCAGGCCTCCACTGATAAGTTTGGCTTGCAGTAACTCAGTCTCAGGAAGGTCTGCAGTCCTGACAGGCAGGGATGAGTTCTGCTGCCTGGGTTTCCCCAAGTCCCTCTCCTGGGGAAGTCACAGACCTCCAGATCAAGTCTGCATCTCATGTTTTCCCTTCTTCCTTTGACTCTGCTGGTCTTTACTGCAAAGGGAAAGTGTTTGCAATGATTTCAGCAATCCAGTCCCCTCCTGCTTTTTTCCTTTGCCTCCTTGAACACACATCCCAAGTCCTACATCAGTTTCACATGTCCTTGCCATGCAGGAATAGTTGGTGCTTCACAATTCCCTCTGTGAATCTTCTCCACTGTTCCCTCTTTCCCTCCTGACCTTTCCTGCAAGTAGAAAGGGTTGGGGATGATTTGAAGAGGCTACTTTTTTTTTTTCCTGCTTGGTGCCTTTGTCTCCAGCACCAGTCCCACGTGCAGGAGGATCCCTGCAGACGAGGTGCCCATGACCAGGTTCTGGAGGAAGTTGTTCCTGTGCCTGCTTGAAGCGTGGGCAGGAGGGAGCCAGAGCACACACCACTATGGACTGAGTGCCAAGGGCAGTGGCTGAGGGCCACGGAGTGCTCCCTCCCAGGAATCCTTCATGCTGTGCCAAGCCTCCATCCCAGTGGGATGTTCCTGGGGAGACAGAGCCCCCTGTCAGTGCTGTGTCTTGCTTCCACTCTTCCCTGCTGACCTTTGCTGCAAGGGGAAAGTGTTGGGTACGATTTCACAAGCGTTGCTTTCAGCTTGTGGTCTCTGCCTCCAGAAAAAGAATTTGTCTTCAGTAGTACCTCTGAAAACACAGTATCTGGAGATAAGCCCTCTAGCCAATGAAACTTCATTAAGTGCTTTCCTTTCCTCTTTTTGAGGCATGAAAGAGAGTTACTCTGTTTTTCCCCATTGCACAGAAAATCTCTAACTCATTGATGAGGAAGTACCTATGGTGTTAAGTGAAAGAAATCAGACAGGGTGAAAAGCAGAATTTGATGACTTGGAAGAGAACTGTAATTACCATCCTATATATAACCTATACCTAAATATAAGTTTTAATTACTTAGAAACTAAGAAATTATGTCTAGATTTGAAATACATACTTTTAAATCCTCACACAATATATAATTACTTAGAGACAGTAAAACTGTGACTATTTTAGGCAAAGAGCGTACCCTATAAAAATTCAATTCAATATATATTTGAGATTATTCTAATGTCCCACTGCTCCCTAAATTTCTTTCTTCTGGTGGATTTGCTATCACATCTTTCTTAGAGTTTTCTGCTTCTTATTGCTGTGCATGTTTCCAGGCTAACCTCTCACAAGACGATTTTCAAGGAAGGATTAAGTTTTCCTGTAGTGCTACTAGTCTTTCAAGTGTTTAAACATGTTGGAGTTGAAGATGACCTGGGTTCACTCAGGACAGAGGCATAAACCACAAGGTGCTCTGGATACACTGAAAAACTGTAATTCAGAGTGGAAATAAGAACACTGCCCTGGTCTTAGGGTAGCAACGACAAGCTTGGCACTTGGGGAAGAGGGAGCCTGCAGAGCTTTCAGACAGAGAAAATTTGCAGAGAGAGAGCAAATTAAGTGGAGAGAGAGAGGTTGCCAGAGAAGTGGTATCACAGGCAGGCATGCAAGGTAAATCACACTGAGCAACGGGTTGCAGGAAATAAGGGCAAGGCACTGGCTAGAGTACAGGGCAAGGTAGAAGCAGGATTGGGAAAGGTTTTGAGGCATCGTACCATGCTGCCTTCGATGGCCTTAACATAATCAAGGCACTAACAGGGCTCACATATTAAGTTATTTTCCCTTTTCCAGCAATAAACACAACACCATCTTCAGCAACAACTCCAGTAAGTAAGTAGAAGGCAGCAGTCAGCACAAATCCATGAAGTTTTGCTGCTGTAAAAGTACGATAAGTGGCCAGTTAATGTAGTTAGTCGTATTACGGTGACAGGTGTAAGCCCTACCACAAATTCCTTAGCAGCATACCCTGATATCTGTTATATCTACACTATGATGACTAACTTGTGAGCCTTCATTTTATTGATGTGTCTGCAGTAAAGAACTCTACCATAACACTGTATTTTAATAAGGCAAGTACATACCAGTGCAGTATTAAAGACGCACAGACTATTGTAGTCTGCCTTTTTCTAACTTAGTCACTGATTTTAGCAACCCTCAATATACTTTTTTTGTTTGTTTATTTTGGTTTTAGCTCTATTAAGTAGAGTTAGATTGTGAATGCTTAGTATGACAGATAATGAATTTCAGCCTCACTCGCTATGTGTCCTCACTGTGATATCCTGCTGGATTGCGTAGGGAAAAGTTATTATACAGACCTTAAGCATGCAAGACATAGCCATGCTCTTTAATTGCATCTATACTCCATAAAACGTACCTGGTAATTTCCTTTAGTAGAAGTATATATGAACTATTTAATGTATTAACTACTTCATATATGACCTGGCTATTGCAATTTCATAGAAATCCTGATGTCAATATCTTTCATCTTTGTTTCAGGTGACTTGTGCAACCCAGACCCTTGTGGAACACGTTTGGCTAAATGTGTTGCTTTGCATAGCATTTCTACCTGCCTGTGCCAGTATGGATTCTTCTACAGAGACAAAGATTGCCACAGTGGTGAGTTATAGAAGGGCAATCTATATTTTTAGTTACGCCACAGGTAACTGCTCAGATGAATTTTTCTTCCCATATCCCTTGTTCTCATCTTATAACTGAAAACATTTCCCAGACATTAGTCTGGGAAAATGACTGCTGAGTAATGCCTTGCTTTGCTGACAGCCACTGCTACAATGACCTAGATTCTTATCTCACAAAGCCAAAGTGGTTAATGTGCTAGGAAAAGAAGGTGAGTTCTCTGTCAATGCTGCTGGAGATTAAAATGAGTGAAAAGCCGTAAAAAAATGCAAGTGTGAACCTGACATCAATATTATCAGCCAGGATTAAAAAAGGCATGATGACCTCTGAATAACCAGCTTGATTTTCCCTATTGCTAAATGCTCATCACAGTCCTGTTGAAGTGCATCTCTGAGATGCTGCTAATGGCCAAGCATGTGAGCAAATGGGGCTTCTTATTTAAGTGCCAGCGGGCAGGATTCTCAAATTTACTTGTGACCCTAAAGAAGCAGGTAGCTTGTGAATCACTTTCTCAGATATGGTGAACCATGTTAGCTGCTTAGTGGCTGTAATTGCAAATTTGAAGTCCTTAATAAAAGTATTTTGGCACTAAATGCTGTAACACCTCAGATGGGGTCTTTTGTTAGCTTCAGGTCATGCTTATGGTTTAAAATTATTTGGTTTCATAGTCTTGCTGGTTTGGTTGAGCCTCGGATCCTGCCTGCTTCCCAGGTAGCCAGAGTACATCCCTCACTGTGGCTGAATTGACTGAGCAAACATTTGTCCCTTACTGATTCCTCCAGTATATGAAAAATAGCACTGATTGATTTCTGCATTGTATTTCCCCATCTCTGAAGACTAGAGAACTCTAAGGTGAAACCTGACTTAATTGAATGCTCTCTAATTATTTAATATTCTCTGTTCTCATTCCAGGGCAAGTATTCCCAGGGGTCATTACACTGAAAGAAATTTACAGTGATAGTGTTCAAAATGTAAATTCCATGCAGTATGAAGAGGTGTTCCAGAATGTAACAGAGTTTGTGAGTGATGTTTTCTTAAACCTTTCCAGTATATTTAATGCTTTCCTGAATGCCAGGCAGACAGAGGGGATATGCACTGCCTTTAATGTGGTGCCTAGGGTAGTTTCACTTGAGAAATCTACTTCTTTCAAAGAATGCATCACATTAGTTTAGACCTATTCAGAAAAGACTTGAATTTTGCCCTCAGATGAGTACACGCATGGCTCTTGCTGAAGTACCTGAAATAAGTAATATCTGCATTTTTAGTGCTACTTCTATTTTGTTCTCACATAAATTGCACTTTATCTTTCACCATTCCCTCTCCAGAAACCATGTGGCTGAGTGAAGTTTTCCAACCCATTTATTTTCTGATGTCTGCTGTTTGCTGAGGGCTCAGTAATACTCAGTTGTATGAGTAAAAACGAATATTTTTTTTTTTTAAAAGCTATCATTTTCACACAGCATAAACTTTTCAGAATGGCTGTCCAGCTGTGTCTGAATACTTAATAATAAGCCTTCTCCATAAGCTTATGAGTATGAGTATTTTAATGCTATTAGTGAAATGGATATTGCACATTTTGAGCATTCTATGATTTATAGATAAAATCTTGTAATGGATTTCCTAGAGAAACAACATGAACATTTTAATTTATACTATCATGTTGAAACAAGTGGATTTGCTTTTCTTGCTTTCTGGAAGTAAGGAAGAAGGGGTATGCAACTCTACCAGACAGCTGATCAAAAAATATTCACCAACTATTAATCAGAATTCATAAAAAATGGTTATCAAATTCTTCCTGTTATTATATTGCTTCCTATGAATGTTTTATCAGAAAGTAACCAAAAATTGTCTCTCCAGAATGTTAAAAAATATTTTCCTAAATTTTTTTGTCCAACATATTTTTATGATATAGCTACAGAAGTGCATGACATGCAGCACTAGAATAGATATGTAACAGTATGTAACAGTGAAAATAGCATAGGAAATAATTTTTATTTTATTACAAAGAAGGATGGTTTATCTTTCATTTCAGTTGACCTAGACATCTTATCTTTTTTTTCATGGTGCCTCCTGCTTGTGTGACATTTGGAGACAGCTGCCTTCACCAGTTGTTCCTTGCTTCACACAAGATGAGGGAGGGTAGCGGCTTTTCTACTGACCCCATACAACCCCATTAGTGCTGTGCTTCTCCCCACAAGATCAACCTCTGACAATCCCACTTCATAACATCTTAGGGACACATGCCATTGTAAGGATGCCTACTTCTCCCTCTTCCCTCCACTTGTATGTAGGTTGGTACAGCAGAGATGCCCTTCTAAGGGATGAGTCTGCAGGGGAGTATCTGTAGCTATCCAGCCAGGCAACCCTAATGCGCTGCCTGACATTCATTCAACTTGTGTCTCTCCATCCCTCCACTGCTCTCCTATATTCCCTGTTTTACAGCACCGCCCCACTGCTTCTCTTCTGCAATACCTTGCACGGTGCATGTGACAGATCAGCTTGCTTTATTTGTGCCTATAGTAGCATGTTCTGGATTAAAACTTTACAGCTGACACCTCAGTGCTTCGTGTGATTTTGGTCTGTGTTTCTGCTTGCCTTTAACTCCAATTCATTTATGTTTTACAGTTCAAGGATGCCTTCACCAATCTCACAGGCTTTGGACAGACTGTCATTGTGGAAATTCAGTAAGTTTGTGAGTTTGGTTTTTGCACAGTGCATGCTTCCCACACACCTCATTTTAATCTGTTTCCCATGGAGTACTCAGTTCAAGAAAGGATGTGGGATGAGTTCAGTTCAGTATGCCTCCTGTTAAATGAGGGCATTCTTTTTGTATTTTTAAAGTTTCTGGGATGCTGTCCCCATTTTTATCCCAATATGTCTGTGAAATGGGCTGGCTGAGACAGTTTAGCAGTGGATCTCCCACTTTCAGCACCATGTAGGATATAGCACTGTGCTATAACTAGCAGCTCCTGTGATATCCAACCTGTCTCTGAAATCGTAACAGTTAACTCTGAGGTTGCCATGAACAGGTCCAATTTGGAATCCCAGTTTAATTTAAGAAAAACCCTCATTGCAGAAGCCCACTGCATCTCATTGTGTGTTTGCTGGTCTCTCCTGGTGGCAGGCTGAGCAAAGATGTTATTGAATGGGCTGTGGTGACTGTAGCTGTGGGCATAGGTCCTCTGCTGATCTAGGTGGATACTGTAAGATGTCCCTCTCTTCCCATCCCCATTTGTTACAGGTGACTGTCCCCAGAGCTTTGCCAGCTTCTCTATGAGTGCTCCCTAACCCACATCAAGCAAAACCTGGCATGCTAGCACACACAGCAGTGTAAACCCTTTCAGCAAACCCCATGGATTAAGCAGTTAAACAGACTGTTGTTCTAGAAGAGTTGTGAGGGCAGTAACTTTAGCAGAGCGGTTGTGTCTGACACATGGGGCACATCAACATCTTAAGGCACTACAGCAATCTAACACTTAAAGGTATTTGTGTGCATATCCCAGCAGCACGCAGTTCAGCTGAAGAACAGGGTAGTCACTGCTGTTCTCCACTTCAGGGAGATTGCTGTGCAGCTGAACCCAACCCAGCTAGCATGCGGTTAGCACAGATACCTCATATTGCAAACAGACCCTTCTGAATTCATTACGGTCATTTCCTGAATTATCCTCACCGTGCTTCAGGTTGAGTTCTCCACATCATGCCTGGATGATACCACAGGCTGATGCAAGCATGTAAAAGTTAGGGTCTAACAGATTAGGTCCTCCACACTGCAGCCGGCTTGAGGTTAGCCCAGTAAAAAAAAATATTGGTTACATGTGAACAACACCCAAAGGAGTGATGTTGTTAGCCTCCAACAGCCTTTGCTTAACAGCTACATATTTACATCTAGATCTACTGGAAAGATGGCCATTAATGTGTTCCTAAGCAAGGAACTCATTTTCAGGTGTCCTAGCAACTACCTACATTGTGGGATGAAAGAAGCTGGGGGGGAGAGGGAGGTTTGGCAGAAATCTTCTCTTGTCTTTGCATCTCCATATGGATTTTATGAGACTTTAAAATGATGCTATCTGTACTTTTCAGACCTCTAAAAGAAGACAGAGCTTCTTTTCCAATGAGAGTAACAGTGACAAACCTGTTTGAGGAGAACTCGAATGTAACCAATGACACAGTTATTTCCGCAATAGATAGCGCATTGGCAAAGTCATCCTATGTCTCTCAGTACCATGGTATGTAATTCCCTTCTGTAGAAGGAAATAACCAGTAGAAACAGAGGTTTCTATCTTCAAAGCTGGTTAGAACATTTCTGCGTGCAGCAAAGCCCATCAGAGCATAAGTCGTGCTGATTTTAAGGAGCTGAATGTTCAATCTTAAGTAATTTTGAAGACTCAACCATTCAGTACTGGACTTTTTTGTCTCATTAAGTCTTTCTACTTTCTGTGTAAAGAAGAGAAGGAAAATACTTATCCCCGAGTAAGCAGTGGCATATTAATTTTAACCTGCTAGGTGTTAAGTGGCTGGAAAAATCAGGACACAATATATACAACCATATAGTGTGCTTCTGAGAATAAGCTGGTATTTCACTGGCAAAATAGGATGAAACTCTCTTTCGACTTCTTCTTCCATAACTAACCACGGTAATTGAAATGAGGCCTCACTGATTAGCTACTGAGCTAAGTGATTCATTGGTCTAAACCAATAAAGTCTTGCGTTACTGAAAGTGTAATACTTGGAGAATGATTCTGTAAACAATATATGGATTTTTTTCTCTCTCTTTTTTTTTAATATACTCCTATTTTGAAATCAGCTTTCACAATAATAATTAAAGGAGTCCATTTAATGGCTTATAGCCTGAGTTTGGTCTCTGAAGGTGACTATATCCACCTCAGCCATGACATTTCCTGTGTGCTAGTCCTAAATGTGAAGGGGAAATAGAAAAAACCTGAGAGCTCACAAAGCACCAGTGCAATTACATCTCTCCACTGCATGCCACCCACTGAGCTTTGTAAACCATTGCTACCACTGGGACGTGGATCTAAAGAGCAATGCACTGGGCAAACAGCATAATAATATTGCTCATGAAAAGAGCTGCATGCTCATAAACATTTATATCCATGTAGAACCATATGGGATCTGGGCCTCACTGTTCAGTTGTAGAAAAAAATAAAGGAATAGTCCTGGGGTTTTTTTCTACAGTTTTTCGAAGGTGAGTCAGAAAGTTGGTGTTCAGAATATGAACTTATGCGTAGTGTTTTCTTCTTCATCTGCTGGGGGACAGGAAGGCTTGGAAGCAGTTGTAGGAGACTAAGAGTCAGAAGATCAGAAAATGGGATCAAACAGGACGTTAACTGGTAAAGAGCAAGGGAAAAGAAAGGATTGGTCCAAATGCCTGCAGTATCTATGTTCCAAAAAAAAAAAAAACTTACAAGTTTTTTTTTCAGAATTACTAAGTAATTAAGCAAGTGCACTGCTTTCTATAAAATGGTATTATTAGTACTCAGTTTGCTTCCTGACTCTTTCTCTTTTAAAGTTACAACCTATTGTGCTGCTTTTGCTTGTGATGCCCAAACCACAGTCTGCGAAGACAGTATGTTTCCAAGCTGCATATGCAAAACTGGTTTCTCAAAGACAGAATGGGATGATCGTTCTTGTTCAGGTAAGAACCTTGCTACTTTATCTGTCCCTGAAAGGCTGACTTAGTTATTCCCTGTCTCAATCCCTTTGACCTCTAAACATCAGGGAATGTATGTCTTATTAAGAAAGCCATAGAAACACATTTGCAGGTTTTACTTTAAACACATCCAGAATTCTATCCCAGTAAAATAAACTAGTAAAGCCTGAAAAAATTATCACTGAAATCAGTGAGTAGGCAACTCTTTAAATGCATTATTAAACTCTTGGTAAGAATTGAAACCTAAATAGGTAAAGGATGGAACAAATTAAATCTTATATTCGTGGCCTTCTCTGATAGGATGTATTTTTGAGAATAAACACAGCATGCCGCCTGGAGGCAGCTGTGGGGACACTGACAGAACTGGAAGTCTCACGATGCACTACAACAATCTGTTAAAGCTCTGTCCTTTGTTGTTAGTTCTAGGATTGCATTACCTCTGTTATATACAGGGGTTTTTTTTTTGTGGGAAGAACTATTTATGTGATCTTTATTAACTATTAGTTGTTGGGTTTTTATTTGCTTGTTGGTTTTGAATCTTTTAAGGAGTACTCTGCTTATACTTTTAACTATCCTCCACAGTCCTGAGATATACTTTATTTTCTTCTAATGAAAACTAAAATTTTCACAGTACAGAAAAAATGCCTAAGATATGAGATTTTAAGAAAAACAACAAATATTGCAAACACTCATGATAAAATCATGAAAGCTGGCTACAATAAAGGCCAGTGAGATGTGATCCAGTGTAGGCCTTTGTGGCCCTTAACCTGTCTAAATCTGATCCAATTTTAGATCAGCTGCAATACAAATCATCTGGTGTGAGATCAAACTACAAGTCATTGCTTGCCTCTGTAAGATGCAGCCTTGCCAGACTTCCATTCTGATGAAGTTTACACAGAGATGGTTTACACAAAGACTGTTTACTTTTAATTTTGTGGTTTTGCATTTCAGTTTCTGTTCTACGTAGGTAAAGCCCTAAAAAAAGCTATTCTGGTGCTTTGAAGCAAAACAAAGTTACGTGTGTTTAGAGTGCAATATAATAAAAAAAAAAGAGGGTGTGGAATTTTCTCCAATGTTGGTTTTTTGGGGGCTATCTTCAATTCACGCTGTATTTTTTTCCCTCGAAAATACAGATTGCAGTAAAGACTGTTCTGCAGAAGAAAACAAGTACTGTGTAAAAGACAAAGGGATTCCAACATGCAAATGCATGCCTAACTTTGAAAATAAGAATGGAAGATGTGTATCGTGAGTACTCAGCTTTTTCTTGTGTTCCTGTGTTCTTGGCAAAGATAGGAGAGAAGAACATCTAACACGGGGTCACCCTCAATCTAGAAGAGTAGCTTGCAGCTATGTGAATCAGAGAGGTGTCTAAGGTGGTTAGCAGGTGGACAAATTCCCATGGTGTAACAAGTTATGGCATTTTAACTGCTTAGCATTAGCTGCTCGTGTGCACTCATGATACCTCAAAGGAAAGTCAAGGAGATACAAGACCATCTGTGAATCAGTGAAGAGGATAAACTACTTCACGCTGATTTTGTGGGTTGCCCACATAAACATAAACTATTCCCTCAAAGTAATTGAGCCATGAGAATTGGTATGCCGAAGCGTTTAGTAAGCAACAAGCATTAGAGCAAGACTTGCCTCAAATCCCTGGAAAGTTTCCACTGATATCAGTGGGGACAACTGTTTGCTGACAACTTTCGAACCCTATGTTATTTCATCTTGGTTTTCCCTCTGTCAGCTCAAGATCAGAACAGAGCAGTGGTGTTTGCTAGTGAAGCTGAGTAGGTGACTGGTTGTGCTCTGCTCCTGTGGATAAGCAGAGGGACCTTACTCCTCGTATCCATTAATTCAGCTCTTTCTGTAGTTATTGCTGCCACACACTGAACACTTCTTACTATAAAGTCATTATATTTTAAATATAAGAAACTAGTATGGTAGGAAGGTAAAGAGCTGCCAGTCCTTATAGACCTTATATTGAGGCTTTTGATAAAGACAGTGGGTAGAAATTCCAAGTGGCTTAGAGGTGTAGGGCTTAGTTCTTTGGAGAAATTAGGCCCTTTTAACACATTTCAGGCCAAGAACCTGAAACGTTGAGTGCCCAGCTCACCAATCATTCTGAAAACTTCAGATCATTTTACCCTAGCAATGAAACTAAACAGTTCAATATTGAGATGGCATTAAAGAGGAAACCTGTAATGAACACTCCTTGCAGAGAAATTGCTGATAGAAGGTGGGAATATACAATTGTTTTGTCATCAACTGCTTAATGACATTATCTTTCTTTTCTTTCTTCTCCTCTTTTTTGTTCTTTTTTTTTTTCTGTCATGTAGTTGTCCAGTGGGCTACTCTGGAGAGAACTGCAAGAATGGTAAGTACAAGAATTTATGTGGGAAGAGCCTATTTGACACGTAACTGCATATTTTAGCAGCAATACTAATTTAAGCAACCCCTATGCCTTCCCAGTAGTTTCTGTCCCTCAGCTATATTGGAACAATTATCTGTGAAGCCATTCAGTGCATGGGATTAGCAACTTGAGCTGATATCAAAATAGCCATCCAGAAGAGATGGTTTTCGATGCAGATCAGTTCCTTAATTTACATCTTTCTGTGTCCAAAGACAGTTGTACTAAGACAGTACCAGAAGCGTGGGAATGAATAACATCTTCTGTCTTTCTTATTTTCTCTCTCTTTTTCTTTCTTTCTTTAATAATAAGATCATAAAAACAGAACTTGGTTTTCAATACTTACCCTGAGTTTTCAATTGTTGTTTTGTGTTTGTTTGTCTTCCAGATCGTGAACTCATCCTTATAATAGTGGGTACAGTGTTTGGAGCAATTATCCTGTGTTTAGTGATAGCAGTCTCTGTTGTTTCAGTAAGGTAAGAGTATTTCTGACAACTGAATAGAAACTGCATTGCTGCATCCTCCTAAAGAACTAGGCAGAAATTTAGAGGGACAGGGCTGCAAATGTGGTTGCATGCCAAGTTCATTTAAGTCATGTAGCCATTAGAATTTATTTTTGCCTGTGTGCTCTCCCTAGAAGTACTTATTCTCTTGTATGAATCTGACCATGAAAGCTTCAGTCAAGTCTTTAAAAATACACACTTGACCCCTTAATCCTAATCCTGCCGTAGCCAGTACTGATATGGCATCTGGATGAGACTGAAGAAGGATGCTGATATCAGAAGGCTGTGTGCCCCAAATTCAGACTCCGTGCAGCTTTCCCTGCTAGAACTTCAGCTCAAGGCCTGGCATGCCCCTTTCAGCTCAATACAAGTGTCGTTTCCAGACAAGCATCTCTTTACTGCTTGCTATTCCCGGTGTACTGGCAAATTCCCAATTGCAGTTGCACCTCCTCACTTCTCTCCACACAATAAATATAGAAATACGCAAGCAGCTCCTCTGCCTTTGCTCTCAGTGCTGCCCAGGTAAAGATACCTACAACACCGCCTGTAGCAGGCATAGCTCACCAGCAGCTACACAAGCTGGTGCTCAGTGTGCGTGAGATGCATGGACTTGTGATCACAGATAATTCAAATGCATCATTTGAGTGTCTAGCTTTGGCTGCAGGCACGAGGACAACTTTTCTTAACTGGGCCTAATGAATCCCTCATTTCTTCCTCTGAATAGTCAGTTAGAGCTAGTGGTGGTGAAGGAAACTCCTTCACTCTAGGAACTAACTGAAAGAGGCCAAAGTTCCCCTCTGTCTCTCCTAGTAGCTTAGACACATCTATGATAAGAGATGCCAAACTTTGTACTCAATCATTGATAACAGGGGTTTTGCAATAGATATGCTAGAAAAATCTGTTGCATGTTTCAGAACACGTCTGAGCATTCAAAATAAGGTGGGAGTGGGCAACTCAATAAGTTGAACTTACTCGATAAAAAAGGCACACTAAAAGGTCTTTTAAAGCCTCCTTTGTTCTTTCATTTCCTCTGAAGAGCCACACACAAAAAAGATCCAGAGAGGAAGAGCCTGATAAAGTCAAAATATTCCGACTCAAATACTTCTGATGATAGACAGACCATGATGTTTCCCAGAGTCCAGACCACTTCTGGCCATGCGAACCCAGGATATCAGCCAAACAACCCATATGAGGTGCATTCTGCGAATAGAAGTCGTTTTCCAGAGAGGGATTATGATGATTTGGTAAGTGTTTCACACAGGCCTATGGGAATTGCGTTCCTAAACTGTAGCATTGTGGAGTACAGACATTACTGGGACCTAAACTCCACTCTACCCATTCTCCCTTGGTCTAGAAGGCCAAAGTGGTATAAAGGCAACCAAACAGCTGTAGCTGCAGCTGAAAAATTTCCCTTAATGCAGAGATAAGCACTCATCTTAGGAAGACCTTTCTAAAGCCCCAGTCATCATCCTTGAGTCATAGAAGGGATATATGAAAAGCAAGGGTCAAAGAAACAGTTTGGCTGCCCAGTGGTGTGCAGTGTCAGAGGACGTTTGTCTGCATTGACCAAATGCACCCTTCAGCACAGGCGCTGTTACAACCTGTGCTTCTTTCAAGCCAGTTGTAGTGTCAATAGGTGCTGTAGTGGCACTTCCCAGTTGCAGCCTCCTGTAAGATTCACAGTCAGCTTAAGCTGGTGCAGCTGCCCAGAGGGTCAGTGTCCTCCCATCCGCTCTGCCGCTGCCTAGTTCACAGCAAGAGCCTCTCCAGTTGCTGCAGCATTGTGAAGGGTAAAGTGCCATGAAAAAGCTAGTTAGTACAGCTTTTGCATTGACATAGTTCAGAGGAGCCTGTTCAGCAGAGGCGTGACAGTAGCTGGAAGGTGTGTTCTGAAAAACCTGCCTGTTTTATCCTTGAACTTTGCCAGAAAGCTGTGGAGGGAACAGGGGCTTGAGAAGTTCTGTGCTGTGATATGATTGATTTGCTGGGTTCTGCATGCATCGAGTAAATAGGAAACACATTGTCCATTCAAATCTCATTTACATGACATTTTAGCTCTACCTCTGTGGTGCAAGAAACTACCCATGTTTAGTGAAGAAAATCAGTTTAATTGTAATACATTTACTTGTTTTGCAGAATTGAGGACTAAATAGTGACAGAAGCAACCCAGAAACCTGATGTTTTTTTAAAAACAAACTGCTTTTTAAAAGCTGCCATTTAAGAGAAGAAAAACATCTATTTAGTTAGTTGACTGAGCAGATTCACATGGATCTTGGCATTTCTAACTTTCCAAAGATGTCAACTTTTCACTGATGAAAATCTGCTTGTTTGGTTTTCCTTGAGGGTTGATGTGTCACAGGGAGAGGGCTATCATGTGCGGTGTGCTACATGCTGAACTATTCTGAGAAAGGAGCCTTCTGACCCACAGCTACTCTTTGTTTCTTTCCTTTTCTTGTCCAATTTTCCTGTAGTATGAAATATCAAAGGAGCCTGAGGGCTTTAGGATGCAGCGCAGATCCTAAGCAACCAGAGCAGTAGAAGGATGGATGACCACTGCAACAACAGGTCAGACCAAGGAGTTTCACAGCCTCTCAGCAATGCAGTTACCTCAGCAGAAGAGACAAGAAGTCCATAACCTCAGAATCTCTGAAGATTTTCTAAAGACCCCTGCTTGAAAGGGATCATGGACAACTCTCTGAAATAAGGGAAAAACGAAGCAGAGGTTAGGGAGAAGACGACTTTAAAAGAACTAACAGGCTCTGATAAATTTTAGACTTCTTTCAGGAGGCCATTACATTGGCAAGAGAGTGAGTGTAGACAAGATACCAGGATTTTAACCCTACTGCTTTTCAGTTCTTCTGGAAGATGGTCCAGGCAACACATGTGATGCCGAAAAATGTCAGCACTCAAAGTTTTGCCTGTATTTGTGCTCACTCCATTTCAGCTACAGGCAGCTTGCATGGCTTTTGGCAGATCAAAACTGTTCTTCATGAGAACCCAACCTGTTTCTCTTTTCTGTATCAGATACAGTCTTTTTCCCCTCCTCAACCCCCCAGTATTTCCTAACTGAAAGCATTCAGTTCAGATCTCTGCTGACATGCATTGTGTGAGACAATGGTACTTGTCTGACCTTTTGTGCAGCCTTCCTTCCCACTACAATGACAAGAAGCAATATCTTCAAACAAACACTATTGTTCTCCATCTTGCATAACTACATAGATTTTATATCTCCTGTGGAAAATCTTAGCTTGTTTTTTTCTTTCACTATTTATGTTTTGATTGAATGATCTTAATTTTTTTTTTCGTTTCTTACATACACTCAATAAATCTGTCTGTGAAAGAATCCACATTTTACTGTACTTTACTGACTATGCATTATCTATTGACTAGCATTAACATTTCTGTATATGTATAAAATATATATATGCACAAATATGTACATATATTTATAGGTTAAGTTCATTTTAAGAGTAATTTAATTCCATATTATATTTTGTGTTTTGGTTTTTATATATGCAGATTAACTTTTCCTATTAAACATTATTGTTTCTCAGTACCAAGGCTTTCTTATGTTGCTGCCCAGTGTGTTTTTTTTTACAAGAGGTTATTCTATGTAAAAACTTGTGCAGAGTTTAGAGGCAAGTGTGCACTGACGGGTTACATCAGCACCCAGCCTTTACTCAGAGGTTCCGATCAGAAATGTTATTAAATTAATTAAGCTAAAATGTTAATTGTTGTAAGGCTGGCACCAATTTTCTGTGATTGCTTTCGGTGGGAACTGGGTAATTAGTGCAGCTGGGTCTCCTTTGAAAATGCTGGGCAAACTGCTCTCTGTGATGGCAGCTTTGTATGAATCAGTCTGTTAATATCACACAGCTAAAAAAAAGAAGTGTCTTCCAACTGAGATGACAAGTTTGGGGGCCAGTGGCAGAGAACATTGTATGTGGCTGTGGAGGTTACCCAGGTGTGCATGCAGATGGGTTGTTCCGCTGCTCTTGGTGATCCAAACCAGCTTCTACTCGCCAGTTATGTGGCTGAAAACTGGGAACTAAACAGCCCTGATCTTTCTCATGTGGCTTCTTTAGCAAAAGAAGATGGACTCTGCTTTCTCTGAACTGCCTGCAACAACCAGCTCAAAGAAGTAGCCTGGTGAGAAAAGGTGCAAGTTTCTTTCTGTTGTTTTCTTGGATTTTCACTGTTAGCTAGCACAATTTCTTTCTTTCAGTTGACTCCAGTCATCTTTGCTCCTGTCACCTGGCTGCACAGTGCTTGCCGTTGGCAGGTGTCTGTAGGAGACCAGGTTCTGATGGCCTTAGCCACCCTCCACTGGCTGTGTGCATCTCAACATGCACAAGGCTAACTTTACGCCATGTGAGCAGGGCTAGCTGGATTTAGCTAATTCATAGAATCATAGAATGGTTTGGGTTGGAAGGGACCTTCAAAGGTCATCTAGTCCAACCCCCCTGCAAGGAGCAGGGACATCTTTGACTAGATCAGGTTGCTCAGAGCCTCTTGACTTTTCCTCTGGAAGTACTCACCTGTGAGGAGTGAAGCAAGGAACAGTGGCTACTCTTAGCACAAAAGGCAGAGATACCGCGTCCTTCCTCCAGCTCGAAAAGCCCTACAAGGGGGACCAGCTCCCTTCCTCAAAAGTTTCATTAATGTATGGACCCCCATGCCTGCAGCTCCTTTCTTTTTCTTTGAGCCATGTGTCTCCCTATCATTCCCTGGGTGAAGGAGATGCTACTTCCTTCTAATCTCTCTGGTAAGCCCTTTCCTTTTCTCCTTTTTCCTGATTTTTCAGCAGCAGGAAAAGATTCTGCTGCCAGCAGAACACTGGGGAGTTTGTACAGGGTGAGACACTGAAAAATAGGTGGGATACAGGCAGAACACATGGCAAAAAGTCATGAAGCTCAGTGTAGACTTCTACTTCATTCAGCCGGCTGCTTTTGTTTGGACGCCCCCTCCTCCCCTTCTTTGTATGGCAGAGTGAAACTTGCGGTTACATGGCGTCTAATGAAAAGATTTCTCTGTATCAAGAACCACGCATCATGGTTCTTCATTGAGGTAACTGCCTGGTCCCATCAGCTTACTGCAGAGGATCCTTAAAATACACGTAACAGGAA
Source organism: Chlamydotis macqueenii (assembly GCF_036417535.1). Classification (NCBI taxonomy): domain Eukaryota; kingdom Metazoa; phylum Chordata; class Aves; order Otidiformes; family Otididae; genus Chlamydotis; species Chlamydotis macqueenii. The sequence continues at coordinate 10,931,620 of NC_141561.1, forward strand.
CCTGCTGCGGAGGCAGAGGAAAAGGCTCTTAGGTGTTATCTCTTACTCTGTTGCAAAGCAGTAGGGCTTGGAAATACTGCTTAAAGATAAACGAAACTTTAATGCAGTAAAACTTTATTGAGGGCGTGATATCTAGACGTTTGCTGTCATTGATACTAAAAGCAGCAAAAAATAGTCAGGTGTTTGCGTCATTTAACTGCAGAGGAATTTTCATTGCTGCAGTTCAAAGCTAATTTCTGCAACCAGTTCTCATTTAGCCTGTACTGGGGAGAGGCTATCAGATATTACTGTAAGCCTATTACTCTTTAGCATTTCAAAGGCTGCTACAGCTATTTTATCTGGACTGGAATTCTGTACTGAAAGGGCAAACTCTCAGATATTTCACTTCTGTTAGGCTGTTAGCAATGTGTGATTCCCTTGGGAAACAGGATCATGAACAACAGCTCCTTGTGGTGTTTTATGACTGCTGCCACTTGGCTCATGCATTGTTTCAGCTGCCCATCCCTCAAAATCCAGCTGGGCACTCACCGGTGTGAGTGAGGCCGTGCCTGCAGGCAACGGCCAACTTCAGGGAACTGCTACAACTCGTTTCGCATCCTGGGATCTTCCATCCATCTGTCCCCCCGAGATACCAGGTGTCCTGCTGACACGTAACCCGTGCAAAGATGGTGCCATTCAAGTCTACTTTTGTCCTGACCAAAAATTACACTAGAGAGACTGCTTGGCACGTCTGCACAGGGCGTACTAAAAAACACTAAATGAGTCAGGGAAAGAGGTTTGTATGGTGGTAACAAATAATTGCACGGTGGTATTGGGATTTCTTAAGTCAATGCCATTCTTCATTGATCTGGACGCCCCTGAGCACATTCAAGGAACGTGGGGTGGTAGGGGAGGAGTATGGTGCCGTGGATGGCTGTGGGGTAAGGGCCTGGGTCTGGGCAGCTGCCTTAGAGGAGCTCTCACACAGTAGCATGGTAGGACAGCAGGTTAAGGATGGGCTTTATCAGGCCTGACCGACCTGGTGCTCTTTGCACTGCTTATGCTTGAAACCAGTCTCGAAAAGGAGACATAAATCATAGAATCATAGAATAGTTAGTGTTGGAAGGGACCTTCAAAGGCCATCTAGTCCAACCCCCCTGCATGGAGCAGGGACATCTCCAACCAGATCAGGTTGCTCAGAGCTCCATCCAACCTGGTCTTGAACGTTTCCAGGGATGGGGCACTCACCGCCTCTCTGGGCAACATAGGCCAGTGTTCTACAACCTTCAGCGTAAAAAATTTTTTCCTAATATCTAATCTAAATCCCTGCATCCAAACTGTTTTGACATAGATCCTGTAAGCGATGTGCCAGGCCAGGCGTATAAGCACATAAGAGCAAGCAATGAAGATAAGAGCATTGCAGACCCAACTGACTCTTCACTTCTTGTGCACTTCCTTTGACTTTGGTGGCTTGTTGTTTTCAAGGTGAACGGTAGCACTCCCTCCAACAGGAGGAACAGGGATAAGGGAAAAGGAACCTCCCCTCTGGCAAGAACTGCTCCCTTCCTCGCTGAGAACGGCTTCCCCAGCAGAAACTGCCAGTATGGAGAGCTCTTAGGGAAACTCAGGTGATGGCTGAAGGGATTCAGGCAAATGTCCTTGTGGACATTGCTGTCCCTAGCTGGTTTTGGGGAGACCATCTTGGCTTCATCCTAGGCTCAGGAGGGTGACTGCACCCTGGTGCAACCCAACTACAGAGGATCCTGCTTGAAATTCGGGGTTCATTAGCCCAGGGCCACAAGGCACAGAAAGGCAAGTGAGGCAAGCCCAGCACTGCCTCATTCATCTGCCACTCCTGTGAGAGGAGGACTCTCATTTGTCAAGTTCCGCAACTGCAAAGTCATCAGTTGCTATTTTTTCCCAGTCTCCCACTCTTCACCCTTTTTTTTTTTTAGCCTAGTAATGCTCCCTGTTTGAAAGCCTTGTGCCTGGTGTTTGCAGCTTTGCTTGTTAAGAGTTCCCAGGAAGATTAAATTGACTTCCTCCCAGGTTTTGGAGTGTGAGCTGAAGACACTGATTTTTGCAGCAACTAGGCAAAAAAATCCCCACACCCAACCCTAAAAGCCCAAAGTGGTTTAAGAACAGGGAAACCCATAAAACATGTCAGGTCACAAACAGGAAACAAACAGGGCTAAAAATAAGAATCCATAAATTGCCTTGCAAAGGATGCTCTAACTGCTGATAAAAGGCTCTTTAAATATACCAAAGCCGCAAAGGCAGCTAGGAAATTTTTGGGAATGCTGATGACAACAGTATGAAAGGGGCAGATGGGGATGATGAAGATGTAGCAGAGAAGCTCAGCAATTTCTTTGCGGGTGTTTTTACAGCTGAAGCTGTTGGGGAGCTCGCCACATCTGTCACACTCTGCAGTGGATCAGCCGGAGGAGTTGGAGCAATCGGATGTGAAAAGGTAACATGGCATAAAGAGGTAGCAGAAGTAAAGGAAAGTAACTAGGTAACGGGAGGTATAAAGTCAAATAGACAAGGCGGTTGTTAATAAGTGACCAGGACCAGGCAGTGCTGACCCAGGGCACCCAAAGGAACGGTGCAGCCCAGAGGTACGGGGTGGGGCTGGGGTACCCAGCTCTGTTCCCAGGCACAGCCAGCCCCACAGACTCACTGCAATGTGCTGAGCCGTCATTGATGGATCTCTGAAGACAAACACCCACCAGGATCTGTGGGTACGCAAATCTAAAGGAGGTCAGAATAAAGCAGAGAGAAAAAATACTTCACAGGCGCAAGTGGTGACCTTGCTGCCACAGGAGATTGTGCACGCCGTATCTGCAGGTTCAAAAAGAGATTAGGCAAATTCAAGGATGCAAATGCATGACAGATATGTACCCTCTAACAACAGGATGAGAAAGTGAGGGTGCTAGAGGAAGGGGCTGTAAAAGGAGCTGGGCCCCCAAGGTAGCCAGCCCCTCCTGTTGCAGCCCTGGGAGCAGAGCTTGGGGCTGGGTGGACAACCTGGGCCAGGGGGACATTTCTCACCATCTGAACTCGTTGATTTGCTTTACTCAATAGCAGCACAGGTTGAAAGGTGATGCCCAGGTGTGTGTACATAACATGTCTTGTATGGCCTCGTGCCCAGGCTGCTCATAAACCGTGGAGAGGCAGGGTAAGGTACTACCGGACTCTTGACTGTTTATGTAAAACCAGCTCCATAAAAGAAAGAAGGGAAATTTTGTGCAGGCAGATAACTCAAAAAATAGAAAATGCTTCCTGCTTTTGAGCCCCAAAGGTGCCTTTCACATGCAAGCTCCAAAGAGCAAAGTTCACCCCTCTCCTCTCCACGAAAAGCAAATGAAGACCAACAGCTCCAACCCTCCCTCTCCTGGTGGAAGCAAAACAGCTTGCGAAGGACCTGTGCCTCACCTGCTCCTCTCTGTCCCCAGTCCCCAAGCAGTGTCCCCAGTCCCTGAGCAGTGTCCCCAGATCCCAGGCAGTGTTCCCCACAGCACCCGCCGAGATGGGTGACATCAAGGGGAGGGGAGAGAGAAAATATCTGCCCAGCTGCTGGCCCAAACACGGCAGAGATTTCTCCAGGGGAGCCGGGGGACTTGCAGGGCTAGAAAAGGAGGAAAAGGCAAAATAGGGCACTGAGAGGAATAAGAAATTTTGCCCAGGACTCCAGAGGATTGTGGAGGGTCTGGCATTGCCTTTGGTGGGTGTCTATGGTAACAAAGTGTCTTCTTTGCTTTTTATCTGGTCTAAAACTTTAATACCTCTGGTAGCACCTTGAGGGACATTTGTCCCAGCTGATTTCCCAGTTTGGTCATTGCTTCGGCAGTCGGTTTTCTAAAGTGACATTAACAACTTCCCAGAGTACCATCCGTCAGGTCTTGGTGGGGTGGGAAGGGTGAGGAAAGCTCTCAGCCCTGTTGAGATGGCTCCCCTTGACCCTTGCCAGTGTCATCGCTGCCCGCTCCGTGCTCGCTGACATGAGCCTGGTTAAACATTAGAGAATCTCTGCCTCTCCTTTAGTCAAGGATATCTGGGTATAGCTGGAGAAAGTCTGATGCATAAATGAGACTTTGGAAAAAAAGGCTTTCTCTGAAGTCTTTTATCCATAGAGACCCTTTTATGGGGTAAATCAGCTAAAATTTTTTTTTTTAAATGTTTAATATCTGGGAAAGTCAACAAATTCAAGAGGTTATTATAGTGCTAAGGTACCTAATTTCCTCTCAAGTGGAGGAATGTTTAAATTGGTGGGAATCAGGGGTCAAGTCCAGGCAGGTATTTCAGTGCCTAACTTGTACCAACATTAACGGGAATAAGGGTCCCTGGGGAGGACCTGTGGACCTGCGCCTATATATCATTCCTATAAATGAAACAGGGCTTGTGCTGCACATGTGTAACTGTACATTGTTATTCTTTTCAAAGCAAAGTCTTTCCTTGTAGACTTTTCATCATTTCTCAACTGTTTTGTCCTTCCAAGGTTGGTTTGAACAGATTCTGCAGCAAGCTCATGCTGGGCAGAAACCCATTGCCAGAAAAATAAGAAAAAAAAACAGAGTCCAGTGATTTATTTCAGATAGCGATGAACTAGCCAAGTGTCAAGTGAGATTTAAAAGAGCTGCATGGGGCATCATGAGTCCCAAACAGCACAGCTCAGGGTGGATTTCTTATAAAGCCCTCTGTACCTCCAGAGCACTCTGCTCGCCCAGGCGCTTGGCACCTGGGCTTTTACTCCGTTCAGCGGGAATTTTGCCAGAGATTTCAGCGGAGCCGAGCCTAGCTCGCTCTACCTGCTGACATATTAAATTCTATTTCATGATACTTCCTCCATGTGCCTGCATACAAAGGGAAACTCTTTGGGCTTTCTATTCCACTCGGGTTTTATGAGAAACCCTCTGCTAGATGTGTGTGGTAAATGCTCCCGGCTTTTGTGGCTCTCCCATAGTCCTAATAAAAAGGGGTCCAGTTCATCTGGGGCAAGATGTGCAGGAAGAGAGAATATTTCTTAATTCACCACGCAATACCGTAGGGATGGACTCTGCAGGCATCAAACCCTCCTCCCGCTCCCTCTCTGCGACTCGGCAGAGCCCCTGGCCACGAGATGGAGCTGGCTCTTTGCAGTTGCAAGACAAGCCACACGGAAGGCAAAACCTTTTAATGAGCACATTTTAATTGGGGCTAACCATTAACAGAGACTACAGGCAGGTTTCTAGTGAGCTGCTGATTTTTAACCCTCTCCTGTGTCTCACAGCCTTGTGCATCCCCATGCCCATCCCTTTGATGGCAGGGTCCTTAACTCCGGGGATCAGGGCATATTTTTCGAGGTCACCCACAGCTGGAGAAATCCATCACCCATTTCAGTCCAGCATATCCGTGAGCCCCTCCTGGAAACAGCCACTCGGACAGCCAAGTGCTCCCCAGTTTGCTCCAGGAGCTGTAGGAACACCAAACTTGCTAGCTTTGGTCTGGCTCCATCGCTGCTGTTTGAAGGACTCATGTTTATAGACCTTAAAGGCACGAGGAAAATCTCCCCTGCGTACCTCCCTTGCTTTCCAGCCCAGCAGTTCCAGGCATGGACTTGCACAGAGATTTCTTCTGAACTCTGACTTTTTTTTTCATGCAGGAGAGGGACAGAACTTGTCAAGAAGACTTTAGGTGGCGTTCTCTGCTTCCCAGCATCGCTGCAATGCTTCCCCTCAGCAGGTCGGGAGTGGTAGCATTGCTCCTGAGTAGCTGAGAACAGAGGTTGGTCCTCAGATGGTAAAACCAGACATTTTAATATCTATTTTTATAGCAGGCAGCAGCAACGTGAGCAGCATCTTTAGCTGGAGGATAGCACGTACTGTTTAAAAAGGCAGCGTGGAGACGGCAAAGCCGCACAGTGCCCACGGCGTGTGCCTCTGCGCTCCCACTTCCCAATGCGGCAGTGCCAGGAGGATGCGGCAGACAGTACGGGAAGGAACTGGAAAGGAAGATAAAGTGTTTTCCTAATGCAAGAACTGTTTGTAACATGGAAGATGTCCCTTCCAGCTGGAGCTGCTAGTAAGTAGCAACCCTAAAATTATGCCACAGAGCCTAGAAATGGGAGAAAGTTGGTGATGTCCCAGGATTTTACTGCAGGATCAAGGCAACAGTTTGTGAAACGTGAAGATAGAGGTGGAGTTTCACCCTGAAACAGGCTGTGGCTGTGGGCTGGGGCCCTGGGACCAGTATTTTGCTCGGAGTGGTGCAGAAAGAGGAGTCATCACTGAAAATCTAGAACCCCTTCAGTGCCATGACAGACATCTAGACATGACTCAGATGCTTTTATCTACCCTTCCTGCCACGAGGAAGATATGACAACGACAACTTACCTTTAAAGCATCCAAAGTATCTCTGATAATGTATTTTATTTGTTTTGACTGATAATAGAAGAGCCAAAGAACTACCTTACTATTGTATCGCTTGCAAATGCATGCCTAGGTCAGATACACTGGATTTATGTCCTGCTTTGACCATAGCTTTAAAATGCAAGTGATAAGCAAGCAAGCACAGAAATCAGGGCTTTCCAGCCCAGGGGTTTTCCTCTCTCTGTTCCAGCAAAACTGTGCAATGCCACTCAGAACCCAAGTTCAAGGGCCTCTGTGGCACCTAAATACTTGAAAGAACCTGAGGGATTTCAGTCCCGTGGAGTAAGTTATCCTTAAGAACGGCATTATGCAGACAGCAGACATGATGGTCGAGAGAAAAGACACAGGCAGCAGCGATGTCTTTTCCTGGAGATCAAGAGTGACTTTGTTGCAGGTAATACTTTCACAGTCTCCAGGAGATAGAGCCCTTTTTTGGGTTCCCATCCCAAAATCATGGTGCTGCCCCACACTCATCTTCTACTGGTTTGTATGATCCCTTTGTCCTTAACAATCTCATTAACACAAGAGCACTAAAAGCTGTTTTTCTCAGACTCTTATTCAGCACAAGGGAATCCTAGGACGAAGATGAAGGGCTCATCTAGTTCTGTACTTAAGGCAATCTTCATTTTGGGCTTCTACTATTACCCCATCCCTGACTCCAGAAAAGCAGCCGCACACATGGGTCTAGCGCTTTTGTCACTGGCAAGCAGGAAGGATTTATACAAACATCTTGTCTGAAGACCTCATTTCAGGCCGCACATTACCTCTGCTGAGGCTTCGTTTCTTGGTCCGTGGCTGACCTCAGGGACACAAGGCCACCTGCTCACTCTGGTGCTGAGCTACCACCCCGTGGTGGGTGCGTTCCCCACATTCCACCACCACAAAGTCCCCCTCTTGAGGTTACAGATGCTTGCTTGGTCTTTGCTGCAACTACATCCCCTTTTTTTTCTGTGTGCAGGGGCAAGAAGCGCTGGCTTCGGAGAAGGGTTAGTAACGTCATTCTTGTCTGGGAAGCTGTGGCACTTCCTTCCCTGCAGTGCTGCAAGGTCTTTCCCTGTACAGCCCTGGGCTCACAGAGTGGTCTGTGGGTCAGCGGTGGTCCGCCCATGAGATATATGGCCTGCGAATCTTCAGGACCTTCACAGGGGTTTGGCTTGAAAAATACAAAGAGAAGGGTACATGACTGATAGCAGATGTTGAGCACTAGCAACAGCCCACGGCTCAAAAAATCTGTAGTAGCAGCTCCTGACCTTCTCCCTTCTCTCAGGGGTTTCTTGTGGGGGTTGTGTGTTGAGGTCAGCCTGCGCACGGTGGGCACCGGCTGCTTGTGGCGATGCCGCAGGTGCCCACAGAAAGTGAGGGCAGGCACTCGACCTCGGCTGAGCCCAGCTAAACATAACTGGGGACTAGTGAGCTCCTACGCCTCGCCTGGGTCCGGTCCTGTGGCAATATATTCCTTGTGAAAGTAATTTCCCTCTTCCTCCAATCCGCTTCTCTGTTCCTTGAGATGCCACAGCTGAGTCTCACAAGGTGGATTTCTTCCCTCTTGAGTAAATTCCTCCTCCCATGACCCTGCTTTTCCTTTCTCCTTCTTGCCTATTCACCACTCTTGCCCTGTGCATCTGCATCTACACAAGGCTTCTCGGGGCACTAATGCTCACATCAGGTATTTTATCTCATGCAAACATAGGATCTGCATTTCATTTTCTTTCTCTTTACAGAAATACCAAAAATACGCCGCAGAGGAACAACCCGCTTTGAAGTCCCTGCACACCACGTCTTCCCTTTCCAGGTCAGTCACAATGTGGCCAGTGTTAATTTTATTATTAATAAAGGGTGACGGGATCCACCTTATCGGCTCTTGGGGTGAGAGGTATTACTGATGCTGCCCCTTGCCCACACACAGCCGACAGCTCGAGGGTGGCTGGTAGGTCACAGCCTGGCCCATGCACTGCGGTCCTACCACAGCACATGCTTGGGTGAGGCATTCAGTGATGTCTTTGCACTGGTTACAAGCGAGGCCCTTGTGATGCTCCTACAGCCACACCAGGAGTTTCTCTGATGTAGCAGCACCAGGATAGTTAAAATTTTTGAAGGTGGTTATTTCCTAAGACAACAAACAGTCACTTCAAACCCAAACCTGGTGTCTCGCAGGGGTATGGAGAGGCTGAAGAAATCAGTGAGGTTTGTGAAAGCAGAGCTGGAAATTAGTGCGAATAAGGGGGAATTTTGGCAGGTGGTGTTAGAGGTGATCACTTCTGCCTGAGAACAGCAATTTAATGTACTGGATTGAGGATGTGTGTTTTAAGCAAAATCTAACGATGAGATTCAGCAAACATTGCGAGTGGCACGAAGGTCTGCAGGCCTTGGGTAGTTAACTGTTACTATAAATTGCCTTTAAAATCAGTGATCAGCTCTACCGTTGATTTATGGTTTCTTTTAAGAACAGAAGAAAACAGAAAGCTCCCCAGCAACCCAAACACAACCATAAATCCGCCGTTTCCTTTAGAATACGGAGTGTTGACGTCCCATCAAGTGGGGACAGGCGATGGGTGTGCGGACAGTGACAAAAAAGAGCTGGCAGGCTGCGCAGCGCTGCCCGGGCGCCCTGGCCGAGGGAGCGCTTTAACAGATGGCCGCAGTTTGTTTGCACAGAGAAAAATCCCTGAAGCAGGAAAACGCCACGTAAGAGCAGCCACTGACCCGTGGGGAGACGAGTGTGGGCCCCGCTGCGAGCCAGGAAAGGAGGGGGCGTGTTGTTTGCGGGCCCGTGGGTACGTGCGTGTCCGGCCGTGCCACTGTATAGGATCACAGAATCATGGAATTATGGAATAGTTTGGGTTGGAAGGGACCTTTAGAGGCCATCCAGTCCAACCCCCCCCTGCAAGGAGCAGGGTTTGTGCATCTCCGTGTCTGTGAAAGTTGTGCACACGTGTGTGCATCCGTGGGCCGGTATACGCACGTATGTAGCCGTATGCATGCGCGCCTATGAAATGTGCATGGGTGTACACACGTACGCGTGTGTGTCTGTGCGCGCGCGTCCCTGTGCACACGCATCTACCCGTGGTGCGTGGGCCGGGCCGTGCCCGCTCCGCGCCCGCGGGGGACGGGACGGGGGGTGACGCCTCCCTGCGCGGCGGGGCGGGGAGGCGGTGGCGGGACGGGCGGACACACAGACACAGAGGCACACGGACACGCGCGGCCGTCCCGCCGGCCCCGGGGCAGCTCCGCGGCGCCGCCCCCGCCTCCTCCCCCTCCTCCCGCCGCCGCCGCCGCCGCGGCCGCACAAAAGGCGGCGGGGAGGGCCCGGCCGGGAAGGGCTGCCCGGCCGCCCCGGCCGCCCGCACCATGCCCCGCAGAGGGGGGCTGTCGGCCCCCGCTCGCCGGCCCCCCCCGCTCCCCTTCCTCCTCCTCCTCCTGGCCGCCCCGCTGCAGCCCGGCAGAGGTAAGGGCCGCTCCGCTCCGCTCCTCGCCGCCCCGGGCCCCGCAAACGCCGCCCCGGAAGGCGGATTGTCCCCCCCACCCGCCTCGGGGCACTTTTGTTACCCTTTCTTTTTTTTCCCCCTCCTTTCCCCACCTTGACCCCCCTTCCCAGCTGCCCCAGCCCCTCTCCTCTCCCGCGCCCTGCGCTGGGTTTTGCCTGCGCGCCCGTTCCCCCTCGAGCCCCGGGACCCCCCCGCCCCGGGGAGCGACCGGTGCCGGGCTCGCTGCGCTTCCCCCCGGCTCCGGGGCATCCCCGAGCCGTGCCGGGGGTCTGCACCCCAGCTCTTCCCCCGCCCCCGCCCGCTGTGCCCCCGGCGGGGCTCCCGCAGCATCCTTGGGCTTTGCGGTGCGGGGTCTCGCACCTTGGCGTGAACGAGCGTGGAACTGCCACATCCACCTCTCTCTCTGTATGCATCCTTTAATGGAACCGGCTATAACCCCTTCTCTTCAGGGAAAAGCGCTTCCCTGGGATGTTTATCCGAGCGATGCCTATTAATTAAGTGGATGAGGAACAGCAGCACAAAGCCACGGGCGTTCGCCCCACCAGTGACCACGCTCTCCTCTCGTACCGTTCCCCCACGTAAGCGCTGTGCCCGGGGAGCGGTCCTTGTCCCCAGCCGGGATGCTCTCCTGGCCCCTGGACGTGCTCGGCGACCGCGGCGCAGGTTATGACTCTGCCTCAGTCGTCCTGGAAATGGGTTTTCTCTGAGTGCTGGGGAAAACTTTTTTTTTTTTCTATAAAGGGAGCCCATAGCATGCCCGAGTCCCCCACTCTGGTGCTTATTCTCAGTGCTTTAATGTTCTAATGAATTATCTTGCAGAGTGCTGTGGCATGCAGCTACACAAACTCTGAAGAGGTTTTCTCAGCTTTTTAATTTATTTATTTTGAGGGTCTGATCCTTAGAATCAATGATTTGATAATGCAGAAGACCATCTTGGGGAAGAGGCTGTTAAAATGCTTATTGTAAGCATAAATAAAATGATCTTTTTTTTCACTTTTAGCTGGATAAAGTACATCACTTCTTTTACTTCTTTTTTTTTTTTTTTTTTTTTCCCCAAGCAAGCCAGTACATTCATCTCAGTTTGAGGAGCTGCCCAAACTAGGATTTCTTGCAGAACAGGTTTAAAATGTGGTCTGATTGCCTGGAGCATCTTTATGAGTAAATTTGTCGAGTACCTTTTGTAAGAGTTTGCTATCTTGCTCTGCATCAGTAGATTGATGTATTAAAATATCAGCTGTCTAGTGGGATGCTTTGTCTTCCTCTGCCTTTTTGGGCTCTCCTGTGGCTCAGCCCAAGGGAAGGATGTTGTCTGGAGATGCTCTTTGTCCCTGCTGGATGCCGCTCTGCAAAATTAAATTGGGCACAGGGCTTAGGAGTCAGTGTGAAGGATGATATGTGGGGTCTAGAGCTCAGTGGTCCAAAGGGGGTGATTATTTTCCTCCAGAGTAATCCCAACTAAATCCTGGATGGAATTTTCTCCATAATAAGAAGTTTAGTCAAAGTTTAAGAGTGGTTTCGTGAAATATATCAGAATCAAGGAACAGACTGAGTTTCTTACAGTCTTACCTGGTGACTCGCCCCAGCATCTGGAAGAATGAGCATCTTCAGGTCCTTCCTTTGCCCAATTCAGGAAAGACTGCACCGAATCAAGTACAGCAAAAACTTGCGTCTGGAAAATCCTGCGTGTTTTTACTCCAACCAAAAAAGCTCAGGTTTCAGTCCAAAATCAGAGGGCTTTGCAAAGCTCTGTTTTCACAACAATGCTGGAAATGCTTTGGTGTTGCTCCAAAGGGGAAAGAAAAGCATACTTGGAAACTTCAAAAGCTGCCACCACTCCATGGCCGGCCACAGGAGCGTGGGCTGCTTTGGTCATGGCAGCCGGTGGAAGGAGGAGACCTTGGTTTTCCTTCAGATATTCCTATTACTAAGTAAACTCTCAAAAACCCAGCAGTCAGGAATGGAGGTAAATATTATCCTATTTCCATGCAGACGGGCGAGTGAAGCCATGGGAGAGCCAGGGCTGGGTAGCCAGGGTGCGAACGCGAGTGTTTGCTTTCTAAGGCCCATTATTTTTGCTGCGTTACCCAGCACACGGCTACCAGAGCAGCGGCTCTTGAGGAAAAACTTTCAGCTGTGTTGTAGAGTTTGGAAATACAAGTGCTAATCTCTGTGCAAATTGTAACTGCATTACTTTATATTACGTATTTGTGTTCTGCACTCTTGTTACGCCTAGGAGCTGGAGTATAACTTCTGAATGCGAACAAGGAATGAAATGCCTGAGTATGTGGCAACAGCCAGCGAGGAGAGAAAAAAAAAAAAACAACCAAACCCTAAGAAGGCTCTTGTTCAGTGTGAATGAGCCCAAGCAGGCGGTCTGAATGAGAGCCATAGAGAAAGCCCAGGGCTTCGTGCTCCCGGGTAGAGCTGACCACCTTGCGGGCAGCAGAGACCCGTCAGCACAGGGCTGTGGCACTGTCATGCCTTGGCGATGACTGAGAATTACTGACGGGACCTACTTATCCTCTTCTTGCTTTTAGCCTAGGGCACGCCAAGTTTTCCTCCAGCTGTCCAGCTTGATTCACTGCTTCCTGCGCTCACAGCCCGGCTGCGTACGGGAGTGACCCAGGCAGCCAGTGCCTTTCATTTTTTGGTGCTACATCCGCATGGGGTACACCAGAAATCGCTTTTCCAAATCTCTTGAGGCAGAAAGTTCTTGGGACAGGAGAAGACTCCATGTGGCTCTTCAGCAAGCATCAGCAAGTCTGCGCTGCCTGCGGATCCTACCCAGCAGCATCATGGTGCAGTGGTATCTGCAGATGCAACCGGCTGAAAATAGGGGCCTGACAATGCTTTTATTGACATTTGGGTTGGAAAAAATAGCAGGCTCGGAGTTCGAGCCGGAGGCATTTCGTTTGGAGCGTGCGGCCTCTGTGCTGGATCCTCAATTGAAGATTTGTTTAATTAGTTATTGACAGTAGGAGTTAATAGCTGCACCCTGGGGAGCTGGGACGTCGATGGTATCGAAGGACACATTCGTAGCCACGGGCATGCTTAAACAAGCTGCTGCATTCAGAGCCGACACCATTGATGTTTGCTTCGGCTTAACTTGTGTGGTTCCACTTTATTTTTAAAGCCCAAATCATAGATTTTGCAAGCAAAACTGGCTCGTTACTCCTTGTGCTGCAGCACACCAGCCATCCAGGAGCAGAGAGCATCATCACTATTCCCCTGGCTGCTGCCACCTCGCTGAGTGCCAGGCCCCTCCGGCATCGTGGGCAGGGAGAGCCCTTGGCTGCGGCATGGTGTCTTCCACCCCAGCCAGCCTTGGCTGTGCCCCAGTGCAAACACCCTGCCCGGACTAACCTGGATATCCTGTGGAAGTGACTCTTGTAATAAATGAAAAGTCATTCACTGTAACGTGAGTCCATGATGGACATCACCTGCGTGGAAGGGGGAGACCAGAATCTTCCAAGGCTGCTGTAAAATGAAAATTTTGGGGAGGCGACCTCCTTATATTCAGCTGGAAACATTGAGGTGTGCCTAGTGTGACTTTAAAAGCTGTCATCCCAGGGGTGTTCGGACAGTCCCCCTCTGTATTTCAGGCTAATCGCAGAGCTATTGCAGTGATGGAAGTATTTAATTAGGAAGATGAATAGATGGACTCTTTAATTAACCAGAAACCACTGAAAAAGAGGAAAGAAAAATCACAAGAGTAATGTTTTAAAGGTTCTCAGCCCCCCAAAACTGGTTTCTAACCTTTTCATTTTTCTTGGGGAAGGAAAAGAAAATGAGAGCTCCTGACAGGTGAAAAGAGCTTTATTTTTTTCCCCAGCCTTTCGAGGTCCTGGGGGATTCTTTGCTCTTGAAACTGTTTATACTTATAGTATGTTTAGTGCTAAGGTTGTCTCAGAAAACCCCTGAGTGCTGTTTTGGAGTGAAGTGACCGTTCAGCCCACCCCACTCTGTTCTCTCTCGCTGAAGGTCTCAATCTGTGCACCAGCGGAAGCGCCACGTCCTGTGAAGAGTGTCTCCTCATCCATCCCAAGTGTGCCTGGTGCTCCAAGGAGGTAGGTGGGCAGACTTTGCTTGCCTTGTGTGGTTTTTGTAATGCAGGAGGGGGGCTATTCCCCCCTTGCCTCGCCTGTTCCTGACACTGTCCTGTGCCAGAAGGGGTGGGTGAGGGCAGTGGGGGCTCCCATGCCAAGCATATTTTGGGTGCATACGACTCTCCAGCTCTTTGACGCTGTAGGAAATTAGTCTCCGACCCCACTGACCCCCGCGCATCCTCGACAGAGCAGCACTGTTCCTTCAGTCCTTCTGTCCCTTCAATTACCTTCTTGTTTTTGGTGGGTGCAGGGTCCCTGCAGGGCCTCTGTGTTGCAGGGAGCCTTGCTTAAAAGCGTTCTCCCTAAAAAGCCCCAGGCCCCCGGCTGATGTCCCGTTACGTGTCCCTTGCTGCATGGCTTGGCATGGCGCTGACTCTTTGTCTTTAACAAAGATAATTCTCCTCTCTGAATCTATTGTGTCATTTTAGGGGACAGCCCGTGCTTCGGGCATCTGCGTCGTGCCGTGGCGATGAGTTACACAGTTTAACTGCATGCTTCAGAGTGAAAATGCTGAAGCGCCTTATGTTGATGCTGAAGCTCCCTACCCATAATTTAACTGTGCTTCCTTTGTTTGTGAGAAATTGCAAATACCTCCCTGCTCGCGAGTTTAGAGATCTGTATCTGTCTTACTAAATATACCACACAGACTTGTGATTTCTAGAGAACAAAGTATGTGAAAAACCTGGTAGTGTCCAGTGCGTAGGTGGCTGTTGTCTGCTTAGTGCTGCATCTGTCCTAAGTGTTTAAGAGAGAAACGAGGACACTTGCAGGCCCAGGGAAAGACCCTACCTACTTGCAACACCGCTGCAGTGCCAGGAACCAGCTTCGGGCTGTGAGAAACCCTAGAGCAGTGGATGGTCTTGAATCTCTCGATGGGCCTGGCCTGGAGTGATGCTCTCCTGTTCCCTGCTGATCCTTTTTCCTCTAGTGTGTCTCTCCTGGTCCCATGTTGGGGGAGGCAAGCTGTGGGGTTGAGCACACGCTTCATCTTCCAGCTGTAGCTGGGGATGCTGCGCTGAGGATGCAGGTGCTGCCTGCATGCCCCTGTGCTTCTCCCATCCCTCCTCCTGCCAGCCCTGCCTGGGGCGGCTGCAGCCCCTCGGGGCAGAGGATGGGGATGGAGATAGGGATGGGGTGAGGGAGCCTGCGAGGCCCCACGGTTTGTCTGGGTCTTGGGAGGTGCCCCAGCCTCTGGCTCTCCCGGTCTGTTTTACTGGGTTTTCACTTACTCATAGGCAGAACCACAGCTCTCCAAGGAAAACCTCCTACTGTGCTACCTGACAGTCTAATGGCTCCCATGGGATTTTTCCAGTAAGGCGAGTGGTGTGCACAAGGGGAAGGGTAAAGCAATAGATCCCGCTTTTGAGACATCTTGTAAACAGCTGTAAGAGCTCCTCTTCCAGCCAGCTAATCTGCGGCGGTGAGATTGGATCCAGCAATGCTGGCTATTAAGCCACGGGTACCCAATAGCTTGCTTTTTTGGGGTTGTTTTTTTTTTTTATCTTGGCATCAAAATACAACTTTTTGCAAATGCTGCCAGTGGAAATGTTTATCTGGTGGTCGCTGTGGCCACTAATTATATGGCAGCCCATGGGACTGGCAGCCTGACTCTTATCTTGCAAACAGGAGAGTTACCAAAAAAAAATTATTCCCAAATGGAACGGGGGGACCAAGAAGGAAAGCGGATGTTTACAGGGAAGTGCTGTAATACTTCCTGACCTGCAGCAGCTGCTTAAAAATACATTTCAAGGTGTTTCATGCCAAGAGCTGTGTGTTGAAAAGCTGCTGTCCCTGTTACACACTGCATGCTAAATCTTAGCAAGATCTTATTCTAATTCTATATATTTTTTTTTTTTTAGAATTTACTGTTTGAACACTATTTCTCTTAATTATGAGATCATCAGATGAGGTAATGGGATTGTGAAATATCTAGAGGTTTTTGACTTCAAAAATTTCAGAATAATATTATAAACTCTTCAGTTTTTGCATAGTCATTTCGCCACCTTATTTCCCTTCCCTCTGCCATAGCCTAGTCAGGTACGCTTATTAAATTTCTTTTAGTCTGTTTTCCTTCTCTGTTTCCATCAGCTGTCATTTGCTATGTATGGTGCCCAGGAGCATATATGCCAAGTCACGTTCTATAGCTCTGCTGATGTTTAAGTATCAAGGCTAAGGTACTGGAGGGGTTTCCGCAGGCACTGGTTATGTTGTGGTAGAAACTCAATCAGCTGGTTAGGGTGTATTTTCTGCTCCCTTTGCATTTACTTAACAGGTTTGGGGGCAAATTGGGTCAGCTGTTGTCATTTTTGTAGGCAACAATTAATAATTTTGTCAGGAAGTATATATAATAGAAGTCTATAAGTGTATATATAATGTAATTCTGTATATAATTCTATATATTATGTATATATGTATTATATACACAGGAAGCGTAGAGATATCTGTAATATGTATAATATATGTATACACAAAATATGTATATTATTATGCTTTCCTGTGTATATATACCTTCTTATATATCACATTCTTCCCTTTGGGGAATAACATCACTTGGCAGTGCCATCACACCTGTTTGTTCTTTGTCCCCCTGGGTGCCTGGCAGTACCGATGCTGTGAGGGACACCCTGGCTATGGCGGAGGAGTGGTATGAGCAGGAAGCCCATGCTGTTTCCCGGAGATGACCGTGGTTCATGCAACCTCCTGCAGCACTGCAGCCTCCTCCATCACCCTCTGCATGCCTGGATCCAGGCTCCGTGTGACTGCAGAGGAGCAGAAAGTCTTGGGTGCTCATGAACTGCGAACAGGGGTTAGGAGTGAATGAATTCTGAATTCTGCAGATAGACAAAGCCCTATCCCAATGGCTTTCCAAGTGGGATAAGTTCCTTGTATTTACATTGTCTTGAATTGTGAGGGTGAAAGCATGTGTATAGGTAGACATTAACAGCAGAGTGGTCAATAAGCTATAGATTTATCACTATGTCGTGGTTTTGTTAGTGAGGGGGGGCCTCACTTACCACCTGCTAACCTGTTAATTCAGGGTGCACCTCTTCCCCTCGGCTTGAATTTGCCTCTTTTCACTTCTGCTTGTGTTCAGCATCTCTGCTTCCATCCGAGAGGGTGATGATGGATGAACTGATGATAGCAGCTTCTGGTATCCGGCAGCCCCGCAGCCCCCAGGGGCTGCTGAGCTAACCACAAGTCTTTGGGTTGTTGGAAATTTGGAAGCTGAGATGGATTCTGTTGGCTCGTCAGAGAATACCTTGAAAGGCAGGACTTAAATGAGGTAATCTGTTTAAACGACACTGAAAAGAAGAGGGATGGATGTGTGGCCCTTACCGTCGCCTTAGCCTGCCTTGAAACAGGGCAGTCTGGGGGAAATATGTGACTTTTGGGTGATGGAGACTGCTGCAGCCTTTCCATCTGAGGAAATTCCTCAGCTTCTCCTGCAAGCTCCAGAAGAAGCTGGCAATGACTAGGGATTGCTGATGTGCTGCTGGTGAAAATCTCTGGCTGGAAACTGCATGCTGGCCCGTGGGGTTGTTGTGATCTCTGCAGCCTCTGGTTTTCATGGGTGGGAGAGGAGGATGCTTGTGGATTTTTTTTTGCGGTGTCATCAGGTTGCCCAGGCTCTCTGGGGCTCGTTGGGCTTGCTGGGGACAGCAGGGATCTCTGGAAGTGGCTTCAGTGCTGTCCTCTCAGCTGCCGGGTGGGGTGTAAGAGTCAGGTGGGACTTGTGTTCATGAGGGATCAGCCCAGAGTGGTTGCAGGGGGAAGCTTTCCAAAAGAGCGTTCAGGAGTACCAGTATGGGGGGGGGGAAATGATGTCATTACGGTGCTGTTACCTTCTGTTCACGGCTTTGGGCAGCAGCGTACCAATGTGCAGAGGCTCCTCGTGTTTGTTAGGTGTGTGTGCTCTGTCTGTTCATCCATGCTTTACCTATGTGGATGCATTTATGTGCGTAGATGCAAAATAGAGATGCACATTAATTACACTAATTAATCTGAAATTCCATTTTTTATTAATTGACCTGAAATTTCCCCAGCGGCACCCTCTGTTTTCCAGCAGGTTGCCTGTCCCCATCCTCTCCAGTCTCAGGAATGTGTGCCTGGAGGGTGAGGAAGGACAATTGAGGATGTTCCTGGAGGGAACATGGCAATTTTTTTAAATGGAGAAAGCAGGCATAGTTCAGACTGAATTAACGCAGAACTGGATTGATTAAAGCAAGAAATGATAGGGACGTGTCTAGTCAGGAGTGAGATATTGTCAGTGAGATACAGTCAGTGCTATTCTCCATTTTTATGGCATGAACCAAGCAATTTGTCTTAAAACTGTCAAACTGATGAGCATGTAATTGTCACACTGCCATTTCCATTCACTCTGCCTGCTTGCATCCATTTCCTTTTGTGAGCTTGTTAGCACAGAGGCCGGACTGCAAAGTGCCCACCGGGCTGCGAGCAGCCGGCGTTACTAACAAGGACCGGGTGGGATCTTCCCGAAACGATGCTTCTCTGTGGCGCGAGGCAATGCTTGGGGGCAGTTGCTGCTTGCTGTAGGGTACCTGCTGCAGGCAGGTGGTGGGCAGGTATTTGGGTGCACCTAGTTGCTTAACTAACTGTGAGGTGTCCTCTCTTCAGGGGGAATTGGGGTTTGAACCAGTGTGCCACATCCAAGCTGATGTGGGACTGCCTTTCGCTGTGGTTGCTCGTGAATTATTTGGGCTTGTGTGATACCCTTGACTCCTCAAATCTGCTTATCCTTTTTTCCTTTCATTTAACCTCCGGGAGCCTCGATTTTCTGTGTCGCAGAAAACTTTCTGCTTGAGTTGGGTGGTACCCAGAAGCCACAGTTTTGGCTTTGGGTTTTTTTCCTGTGGGTGCATGCGAGCAGTGTTTGCAGGGTGCTGCGGCCGTTGCTAGGGCTTTCCTGAGGCCACTGTCACTCCCCTGCTCAGCGTCACCCTGCCTGGGTTAGAAACCGAAGCTGAAGTAGGGGTCAATTTTGCAGCCCCTGGGTGCTGTGCTGCACCCCTTTCCCCGGGACGTTTGCACCCCTGAGGGGAGAGAATTTTCTTCCACACCAGGCAATGCAGCATTTCACTGAACAAGAAAGGACCTGGGTTTGATCTGAGCTGCAGCTTGTCCTGTGGCAAGTCCTCTGGGCCCATTTTAGAATAAAATTTAAGAGAAAATAGCTGGGTCAAGTGAAGGGGACCTGTGCAGAGGTGCTGCTGACCTGAGAGCTTTGTGCAGCTCCCGTCCAGAGGAATGGTGTAGGGGCTTTCCCCTGACTTCTTGGGCTTCCCTTGGAGAACTTTTCTTACAGAGGCTGCAGGAGAACACATTGCAGCAGTAACCATTTTATGCCGTTGTGCAAATGGACAGGCTTGCACATGCACGGGCGCCCTGCCCCAAAAAAGCTCGCGGCAGGTCCCACGCCGCTGTGCTTCTCGGCCTGCGCGCTGGTGCTCTCTTGTCCTCAGCGTGCGGATGCTGCTTTTGTGTTCCCCCCTTGCTGCGATGATGGACATGGGTTTAAACAGTACCCTACCCAGAACTGTCTCTTGTGGTGTTACCAGCTCACGTAGCAGCTTGGGGAGGAAGCTGCCATCCTCCTCTTCCCGGGCTGCCCGCCCCTCCTGGCTCTTGTGCTGCTACTCCAACCCCAGCCAGAAAATTAAGCCCTAATTCAAAGCCCTTTGAAGTCAAGTCTTTCTGCTCACATCAAGAGGCTTTGGCGACGACCTCAGAGAGGATTGGAAATGCATGATAAAGGCTGCAGTTCCATGAGCAGCCCTAAATATCCCCCCATTTGGATACTTCTCTCCACTATTAATTCCTGGGGTGTAACTAAAGGCTCCTGGCTGCACTCCTGGTGCTGTTTGTGTTGCTTTTTGCACAAGCAGTGTGTCCTTTCTAATAGGTGGGTGGCAGAGGCGCTCACCTGTGGTCCAGGCACTGCGAGAGCAGGAGAGCATCTCCCCACGAGTGCCCTGCTACTGGGTGCAGCAGCCTGGGAGAGCGCCTGGATCCCGCTGGCTTTTTACTGACTTTAGGTCAAACCACATCCGAGATAAACTTTTCTCCAAGGCTGCCCTAAATGTGTTGCTCTGAAAGGCTGGGTGTTGTTTTCAGTTTTGAGAGGGATTCTGATTTTTATTTTGTCATGCTGGAGATGATTTAACTAGTCCCAGTCCTCTTTTCTGGAAGTTCATCTGTTTACACGATGCGTTCCAAGAAATTCATGTTCGCATCCATCCGACGTGCCGTCTCCTTGGCTGGAGCCCACTGCTGGATACTGGAATGCAAATCTTGCATTTTTCAAATAGCGTTGGGACCTCGTAGTGAGAAAATGCAGTAGAGGGCCTCTGTCTGCGTCCCCAAGCTCTGCGGCCAAGGCTGTCCTTGGTGGACCCCCAGAGCACCCCTTGGGGTGCAAAGGCAAGATCTATCAGATGACCTCTCTCTCCTCGATGTCTCCCCCATCCTCTGCCATGCTGGAGCATCAGCAAAAAGTGGGGTTTATTCAGCCCTGCTCTGGTTTTTGGCTGCGCAGCTGAAGGAGGGTCTGGTGTGGCTGCGAGTGTCTTCTCTGCGTTGTTTCCTGTCATTTGAGTCCCTCAGCCCCAGAGCAACAGACAGTTGTCTCTATTGTTACAGTGCAGAAATAAGTAGGAATCGGCTGTTGAAAATTCAGTAAGTTTTGGGCATGCACATTGCTCCCTTTGGCCCTTTCAAAAAAAAAAAAAGGCATTTTGACAAATGGGCTCTTTGCAAAAGGCTGCTTTGTGCGGCTGGCTGTTCCCAAGTGCCGCCCGCACAAGGCTGCATTGTGCGCCACGCGTGGGGCTCGCAGCGAGGGCTGGAGCTCCGGGACGGGCGCTGGGAGACTCCCCACCATGGCAGCCCATCCCCTGTGGCTGCTTGTGCCTCGCTGCCTGTGGTGTGCACGGGCTGCCTTTTGAACACCTCCCATGCAGGCTGTCCCACCTCCCTTATTCTCTGGCAAAGCTGCCCAGGGCGGCGTGCCCACCTCAAATCACTCTGGCTGTGCTCTCCGCCGCAGGGACTGCTTGCTTTGCCTTTTTTTTCTTTTTCCCCCCATGTGTTGATACCATGCCAATGTCTGCAGTGCGGAAATGTGAGGGATGGGAGGACCCCTGCTACTTGTGTGGGGACGTGCGGTGTCTCACCCAGGGAAGAGGCTGCGGGTCTCTGGATTTCTTCAGCATCCCGTCTTGGCTTGGCTCTCTGGGTTGGTGGGTTTGTCCTGCTTCCCTCTTGGCACCACCTCCTTGTCCTCTCTTCTTTCTTTTGCAAAGCTCCTTTAAGGCGATGCACGTGCAAAAAAATAACAGCTGCTCACCTTTTTCTCTGGAAAAGATGGCAATTGACTGTCCAGGTAGCAAATTAAACACTTTGCCTTGCTCTCATGTGGCTGGAGCAAGAGCTGCTGCTGTGACTGGGGTGAAAACCCAGGCGTAGCTTTCTGTGGTGATGGTCTGTGAGCAAATTCAGTCTGCAGACCTGTGACCTGAGGATTTGGGCGCACAGTGTGCAAACCTTGCAGGATTTCTTTTTTGGTAGATCCCTTTGAAAGGCCCAAGGCTCAGTGTAGGCTGCTGTTGAGTACAGCCATCACAAATGACACCGGCTCCTCCTTGTCATCTCCTGTTTGGTACAAATAGCAGCATGTCAAAACAAAGCTCCTGCTGTGGGAGCTCCCTCCCTTTCCCTTTTGTCCATTCTTCATCCCCCAGGAGTTCGGCAGCACAAAGTCCATCACGTCGCGGTGCGACTTCCTGCAGAACCTGATCGCAAATGGTTGTGCCGGAGCCATCGAAAACCCCAGCAGCAGCATCAGCGTGGTGAAGAACGTCCCGCTGAGCAGCAAGGGCTCCGGCCAGACCCACCTGGATGTCACGCAGATCACGCCTCAGAAGGTCGCCTTGAATCTTCGTCCTGGTGAGTCCCCAGTGGCTCTGAGCCGTAGGGTGGGGTGTGTTTGTGGGGGTGAGAAAGAGTGACCAGGGTGTGCCGAGAGCCTGTTAAAATCCCAACTTGACCACTGAAGCAGGTGGCTGCTGACCCCTTCCAGAGCCCATGAACTTCGTTGGTGTGTTGCAAACAGGTTTGGGGCTGAGGTGTATGTTCTCTGTGCGAGGGCACTGCTATTATGCAAGGTCAATCAAATCCTACCCAAAACTGTTGTCAGTACTCGTCTTAACCCTTGCATGTGTGCAGAAGGAACCTGCTCGACTTAAAAAATGTGGTCACTGGATGGAAGGAGTTAAAATAACTTTGGATCCTCCACCAAGCTGACAGCGCTTGACTCTAAACTGAGATTACTCCTTCTATAAATTGGAAACAAAAATGCCTGTCTGTTTTCTGTCGGTATGCAAAAGAGCTGTGGGATCAAGGCCGAAGATGGAGATTTGAACTTGTGACTCAGGCCTTGGACTGTGGCCAGATCGCTGTTTCATTCCCCTGAGCCATCACTTTTCTTCAGTCTTTTCCTTTTAATTAAAAATTAGAAGGGAGGGGCTAGGCTGAGCCATGCAAGTATGCTTGTTATCCAAAGTTTTTGCATAGTGGGGGGAGGCTTTAATGTGGGTTCAGGATTCTTGCAAAAATTTGGCAGCTGATGTTTCTGAAGGGGGGAAAAAAAAGCTCTTTATTGCAAAGTTAAGAAGCAAATATAAAAGCTTGATTCATTATAAGCAATTGGTGTGGGTTTCTAAGGCTTACAGTTTTGTGGCAGCATACAGAAAAATGAAATATGATGTTTTGCCCAAGAAAAACAGGAGTTTGAGTTGGTGCTCACGCTGCCAGTGCTCTCCCAGAGCTTACTGATTGCTGCAGAATTTTTTGTTTTAGTTCTCTGGGTTGGACAGTCATCGTGTCTCCTAGTTAACTCTTCCTCAGCAGTATGTCTGATGTGATCAGTCAGACCCTCAAACATGAAGAAATTTTGCTTTAGAGCCTTAAAAGCAGATACCTGAGGATAGTCATCACTGAGTGCTTGGCTAGATGCGTGGCTTCTGCAGCTGAATGATGCTGATGAAACAGCTCTGCTCCCATTTAAAAAAAAAAAAAAAAAAAGGGAGTTGTTATTACTTCTGTTTCTTGAGGCAGTTCCTGGCAGAAAGGGCTGGCTCAGCTTCCACATCTCGCTCCCACAGACCCTCCTTCACGCCCAGTGACGCTCAGCAAATTCTGCTTTCCCAATCCCCAGCAGCTTTGCCCAGCAAGAGGCACGGATCCCCGGTCCGCAGCGGGGCGTGGGGGTCTGTCTCCCTGTGGCTTCCCAGGGGCTGGGCTGTCGGATGTGTCAGGCTGCTCGGGGCTGATGTGCTGTTCCTGCCAGCCCTGGCTGGGGACCATGCTTCCGTTCTCCTTGGGTGGCGGAGAAGCCCTACAGGTCTGGGCTGATCTGCGGGGGTTGCCCCGAGGACCCCTACGGCAATTCCCACACTGAGCCGGGAAGCTCCCCTCTTGCAGAGCATCACAGTCGTTGCAGGAGGAGGGACATACCTGGTTTTATTTAATAGTATCTCCTGTTTTTAGTCTCTTTTTGACGTTGGGCAGCCCTCCGTCTTAATTTAGGGCTGATGACTTCCTAAATCCTTGTATTAGCATCCCCAGTTTAAATGATCCATTAATCCTTGAGCTTGGGAGTGGGTCCTGAGAGTTTCACCCTGCAAACCCAAGGCAAAATGGAGACAATGTTGACTTAATTTTGGGCATGAAGAGTGTACTATTTCATAGATGAATTCACGCAGCGGTTTGTGGCGATAGTGATCTTTTATTCTTAGACCGCTAAGCAGAAGCAGAAGGGAGCAAATTGTCAATTGTTCGCTGATCCCACCCAGGCAGTTTGATGTAAGCATCCCGTGGCAGAAGTCACATCCCCAAATCTGTGTGCCCGCAGATAGTTTCCAAAGGGTTTAAATTTATCTTCTTCACAGCGTAGCTTTCAGATGGAGTGTTTAGTTTTTATAATAGTGCTTTTTAATCTTGGGCCCATCTATAAAGCAGAGTGTCCTGGTTAAATGAAAAACGTGAATAGTGTAAAAGGAATTAAAAAATTAATAGGTTCAAGTTGTGGTGCCCATCAAGCTGTACACCTCACCAAGCAGAAAGCAGAGCTATTTGTGGATAAGTGATTGTTGAGTTTGTGTTCTTAAGTTGTCCAAAAGCAGTTTTTCCAGTTTCTGCACTGTCTCTGTGTGACAGTATCCAAGAAATATTTCTGAGTTCAGTTTTGAGTTTAAAACTTTTCAGTAAAAGCCCTAAAGAGAGAATGATGGTGATGGTACATGGGGAAGGAAGGGGCTGGATTATCCCTAGAAGTGTGAGAGTAATACTGCACACAGAGAATAACAAATTCTTTTGCACTTACATCTGCATACATTAGCAGTATTTTCTGTGAGATAACTGATTTATGCAGTTAGGAATGAAAGAACCACCAGGCCCAGGATCCTGTTATTTTTTGGTGCTTCTCAGGGACTAATAAATTCATAACTATTAGGAGAAGAAGGTTTCATTAGAGCATCCCAAATACCCTTTATGGCACAGGAATTCCCATCTTAGGACCTGCTCAGGAAGAAGAGTGTTTTGGAAGTGGAAGTGTCAGGAAATGCAGAAGGACACATCCTCTTTTTCTGAAAGGGTTGGGTATTCCAGTGGGAAAATATGTAGGAATGAAAAAAAAAAGTAGGCATGGGAATGAATTTTCCTGGAGTTAAACACATTCTTAAAGTCAAGCTTGCAGTGTCATTGCTGACGGGTATTCCATTATGTCAGTGATGTTCTCCTTTGTCCCCACCAAATGCATGCCAGGTACAACATCAGGTCCACTTAATTTGGTTGAGCCTCCTTGATAGCTTTGTTTACTGGAGGGCCGTGCTGAGTTGCATCCTGCTGCATGCCACATCTCAGCGCTGTGCCGGGAAAATCTTGCTCCTGCCGGAAAAGAAAGCCAGGGAGAACAAGGAGGAATATTTATGGCAAGGGTTTCCTGCTTCCTACAGCTGATATCTGGGTGACAGCTACGTGTGTACGTTTGCAGATGGTGTCTCTCGCAGCCCTGCCTTTACCAGGCGGGGTTGTAGCACGTGCAGGGGAGCAATGATCTGTAAGAACAGAAACCCTGGCTTGGAAGCCACCCTTGATCTAAACATGCAGGGAAATCATTAAATAGAGGGAAGGTCTTGGTTTGGGAGCTGTATCTGACTCCTGTGGTAGCCCAGCACTGAGCTGGCTGAGATGCACAGGGAACTGGCAGAGCAAAGCGCACACTCGACCCCTCGTGCCGTGTCGCATGGTTTTGGGATGTGGCTGCTGCGTGCTGTTGGGCTGGCAGTAAGTGGGAGCAGCTGTGCTGCTGCGAATGGTGAGGAGAACAATAAAACTGTTAGGGAAATGTTTTCACAATACTAAAAAATGTTCCATTTCTGGGGAAGAGGAGGGGCAGCCACGAATGTTTTGCAGAACCTGCTGGTGCCCGAAGTTCAGCCTCAGCCTTGAAGAGCTGGGAGATGTGGGCAGGAGTGGGAGCTTGATCTTCAGAGGATCTGAGACCCCACTGAGCTGGAAAAGGGGCCGAGGTGGCAACTGGGGACATAGGATCTCCACACCAGCCGGAGTCTCGGGTTTCCATTTAGACCCCTCTCTCAGCAAAGCCTAAGGCAAACATTTGCTGCCTCCTGTCTGGCTCCACTGAGGTCCATCTGGTGTGAAGTTGAGCTCACTTTGAAGCCACTTCACCTTTTTCAAGGCATGGGCAGTGGTGGCAATGGCCTCCCCTCCTGGGCACCTCTTCTGGAGGGCGTCTCTGGTGAAGGCGGTTTGGCGAAGGGGAAGGTCAGGGGAAAGGCTTTCCTCTGCTGCTCTTCACATTTGCGCAGCCTTTGACTCAGCCCTGTCAGCTCCTTCCCTTGTGCTCATCACTTCAGGAAGCTTCATCTCTGCCTCGGTACTTCCCCAGGTGACCCTAACAATCTCCTTTTTCCAATTCACTTCCCTTGTGCCCTGCTTTCTTGAGAATGATGGTGGCACAGCTCTTTTTTTGGGGGGAGATGTGCTTTAAAAGGTGTTTCTTCTGTGTCTGCTTTGACTTGACTTCCCTGCACAGCTCAGAGGGCATCTTGCATTCATCTCACATGGGCTGTTTTCTTCTGATCCTCTTCCTGCTCCTGCACCTCCTCCTTCTCTCTTTTGTGCAGTACTTCTTTGCACTGTTCCTAGTTTGCTTTGAGGACATACACAAGTAAGGGTGTGCAGGGTCCCTCTTTCATTAGTCCATGAAACATCCATTTGAGATTCATGCTGCTTGCTTTTCTTTCCAGTTTTCTAGGAAAATACCCCTGAACTGTACACAGTCTAGGGCAGTGGCATTTTTCCTGTGTTCCCCCATAGACATTCTCTCGGCTGAGATGGAAAGACCCTTTCCCACATCTCCAAAGTAAAATAGAGACATGCAGCCTATAGATGTATCTTTTTCTTACCAGCCAGTACACTGCATAGCCTAAAAGACCCAAAGTCCTGCTTTCCTCATAGTCTCCTAAGAGATGGAAAAGCTTACTCCCCTCACCTTCTTCTCTGGAAGTGATCTGTCTGCTCTGCGGAGGGAGGAAAAAAAAGCCTGCACTCTGGATTGTGTGTGTGCTAGGAGTTTCCTTTTCACCGCTCTCAACTCTTGTGTGTGCAGGTGACCAGACCTCCTTCCGAGTTCAGGTTCGGCAAGTGGAGGACTATCCCGTGGACCTCTACTACCTGATGGATCTCTCCCTGTCCATGAATGACGACCTAGATAATATTCGCAATCTGGGGACCAAGCTGGCTGAAGAGATGCGAAAGCTCACTAGCAATTTCCGGCTGGGCTTTGGATCTTTCGTGGACAAAAACATTTCTCCTTTCTCCTACACGGCACCAAGATACCAAACCAATCCCTGCATTGGGTAAGTGGTAGGTGTGCCCCAAAGGGACAAGCCCCGTGTTTGCACAGAGCCTGGCTGCAGTCCTGTCTTCCCAATCTTGCTTTAAATAATGAATCACGGTTAAGCCCCGGCTTTTGGGAATGCTGATTAACCATGGCTGTCACTGTGATGATCCAGAGCAATTCAAAATAGGACAACTTCCATTTTTTCAGTGGCTGTTGGGAGATCTCTGCGTCTAGAGATGGGAAACTGTTGTATCGGGAGCCTGAAGCTATTTTTAAAGTACCTGAAGAGGATGCAGGCATAGCAGGCTTTTTTTACAGGCTTTAAGAAAAAGGAGCAAGAGCCAGCAATTCCTGATTTTTCATCTTAGCTCTAAGTCATAGTTTGGCCTTGAGTAAATCAATTAAGCTCTTTGTCTCCATTTTACAGATAAGGAAACCCAGGCAATGTAAGTCCTTCCCAACAGAAGTGTCTGGGGAAAGTGAAATTTGTGATGGCCTGTAGGACTGATTAATGGGTTCTTGTAAAGTGTTTTGAAGATGTCAGGCAGGTTTTTTCATCTTTATTGCTGTGGAAGGAAAGCAAACTGGCAGTTGCAAAATACACAAATTATGTGGTTTACTTTGTGGTGATATCAGAGTTTCCCTCCCTTTTTTTTTTTTTTTGCTTGTTAATGGCTTTACTAGAGTCTTTTTGTTTGCCTTTTAACTACTGAAGTCGGGATCAAGTCCAGTGAATTGGGGATTATGCTGGAGTGAAACTGGGTGTGGTAGCTGAGGGTGTCCAGGCTCAGATGGGTTTGGATGTTGGCAAGAAAGGATGGATACAGCAGCAAATGTCCTCCTGGGAGAACGTCACCATTGACACTTGCCTTCCTGGTCTCCATCTTCACCTCATCCATCATTGGGGTGCTTTCTAGTTATGTAAGGGCAGTAAGGTTAGCAGTTTTATTTGAGCCATTTGTGGATAGTTACATTGTAAGATCACCGCACGAATGGATGCCAAGCTCTGCAAGCGTGCATGCTATAAGTTTTCCATACGAGAGGCAGATTAAAGAGAGCTTGCATCAGCTCTGAGTTTCTAGGCACATTTTGGCATTGACCAAGCATTTGTCATCTCATCGCATGTTGACTCTTGACCAGACGAGATTATCCGTATTCTCTTCTCACCAGTTCTGTCTAGAGAGGAATGTCAAATGGATTTTGACACTGAAAACTTGTGTGTTGGCCATGAAGCATAGCCAAAAGTGACCATGCTGACTGAGCTGGGGAGGTGGCTCTCTGCCACCATGGCACTGTACACCACACTCTTCATAGGTCTTTCCCCGAGATGTTTGGCATAGCCTCAGAGGAATGTACTCAGTCATCTCCATTGTCCTCAGTCTCCATCACCAGCTCATGCTGCTTGCAGGCTGGGGACAGGGTTTTGTGCCAGTTGAGGAAATCTCAGAAACTTTGGCTGGTGTGTGGTTTAATTGAAGTGATACGGCTTTTGCCTAGTGAAATTGGGTGAGAGGTGCAGGAGGGGAGGGCTGGGAGAGAAGAAGAGGGTGGAGCTGCACAACTCTGCAGCGAGGCATGCCTGAAACTGCCACTGCCCTTTCATCGAGGTCATCTGGAGATGTCACGTTGTCTTCTCCCACCATGATCAGGCTATCTGCCTATCCTTTTGTTTTTACCCAGGTGGTTGCTTTTCTGTTTATGGGTTACATTAAACCAGCCTGGTCTTGGAAAACCATTTAGGAAGGGTTGCCCAAGGCAGTTCATCTGGTGGGCGCCCACTTCGAGGCCCTGTCTGTCTCCTCTTCATCCAAACCAGGGATGCTGGCTCCCCGCTGTTCTCCGTCAGCATCACCTTCCTCTTCCTGCTCTGTGAGCATGCTGGCACTGCTGCCAGGTAGCTCGCTGATGTGGCAGCGAGGTGGGTTGTTAGGTGTGGTTTTGTTTGCAGCTATTTCTAGTGTGAAAGCAGACTTTGTCCAGTGGCCTGCTTGCATCTAAAAAAAGCTCCAAGGAAACATGAGCTGTGGTGGGTGTTTTTTGCCCCCCAGTCCAGACTCTCTCCTCCTCTGTATGTATGAGTTTCAAATGGCCATCTAGGTGGGGTGCAGCTGTGTTTTTGTGTGGGTCTGGCTGGGATCCCTTGTGCCTCCTCCCTCCCACCCCAGCTCACTGCTCGCCCCTGCTTCTGGCTCAGCATCCCAGGTGGGACCTCCCAGGAGCCAGGACGTGGCCTCTCTCAGCCACGGTGTCATTCAAGAGAGATAATACAAAGGAAACAAACACTAGATTTAAAAAAGATAGATAAGGAAGGCAGAGGGGTTGACTGAACACCCAATTGCCCATCTATCTGTGATACGACCTGGGGAGGTTACAGCCTGAGGTAACTCACCCACACTGCTCTGCGCCTTTGCGTAGTCATTTAGATATCCATCATCTGTCCTGCTGCTGCCTGCAGCTTCTACCAGCAAATCTGGAGTGTAAAACAAACAAACAAAAAAGATCAAATCATATGTAATGTTCTGTTGTATTCTATTGTAAATGATAGATCCTCATGGGGTTGTAGAGCTAGACAGGGGATGAGACCCTAAGAGGTGGGACTCTACCGGGTGTCAGTGTTTTCCTTCTGGACCAGGACTTCGGCAAACCAAGCACCCAGGTGTATCATATGGGTGAAGGGCTGCAGTGCAGAGGTTTCACACATTGTGACCTCATCACCTTGGCCCTGCGCGCAAGTGGGATGCCAGTCTGAACACAGAGCTAATCACATGGGATGGCTCTGATTGCCAGCCGGGCGCCGGGCAGTGGGACCTGCCTCGTGGTTAGGTGTGTGCGTGGCTGTACGGGTGGAGATCCCTGCTCTGGGGTCCCTTGTGAGGGATTTCAGTTCCCAGCAATGGTAAATCTGAAATATGCCTTTGTGTAAAAAGCCTCTTACAACTTGCCCGAAGTGGGTCATGTGTCAGCAGAGGCCTTTAATTGTTCTCTGGGTTTTATCTTTGAAGATAAGAGTGAATTAGTGCCAGCCCAACTCCTTTTTAAGCACGTTTGTTCTTCTTAACCCTTCTCGTGCCTCTCCCCTGCACACACTCACTGATTTCCAACGCCGCAGGAGCTGCTCTGCTGAGCTCTCCCAGCCACATGGTGAGCACCAAAGCTGCCTCCTGATAATTTTGTACAGAAAAAGAAGTTTTCCTGGTAGCCTGATGAGGCATTTCTGTGCCTCAGGGTGCCACTCCTACCTTTCTGCTCCAGTGGCGCTCTGGAAAGCGGCGATGGTGTTTGTTCACTGGCTTGCAGGGAGAGTGGGACGATGCATGAGTTGGGGTCAGTTATCGATGCACCTCATGGTGTGCAATTGCCAGGTGCCCTGTGACGTGCAGTGGGTGCGGGGTGGCACATATTGCCAAGAAAACTGGGTGACAGAGTGAAAATGCATATTGAAAAACAGGGGAAAAGTAGCTGCTGGCAGTGACGCTCCTGCCAAAACGTGCCCTCCGCATCACTGCGGGTTGCATCCTGCACTGCAGAATTCCAGTGCGAAAACCACTTTATGGGTGCTGAAACTCCAGAGGCACGTGGCCCGGTGCTTGGTGTTTCCACTTGGACGTCATGTGGAGAAAGACATTTGGTCCTGGTGAGATCTCTGGAAACTTCAGCTACTCAAAGCCCCTGGGGAGGGAACAAAAAGGATGGGCTCTACTGTAGAATCTTGTAGAGAAATAGTCAGAAATTTAAGTGTCCAAAACATGAAGCCTTGTGGAAGTATTTCATCCCTCTCAACAAAGTTTTGGAAACCAACCTGGTAAAGCTGGGAGCTTCTGCAGCTCTTGGCTGCTGGTGAGGTTCCTCCTAGCTGACCACTCCTCTGTTCCTCTTGCAGTTACAAGCTGTTCCCCAGCTGCGTCCCCTCCTTTGGCTTCCGCCACCTTTTGTCCCTAACCGATAAAGTCGACCGTTTCAACGAAGAAGTTCAGAAACAGAAGGTTTCCCGCAACCGTGATGCTCCAGAGGGTGGTTTCGATGCAATTTTGCAGGCTGCTGTGTGCAAGGTGAGTCGCTCTGATTTCTGGGGTTTAAAGGCAAAGCAAAAGAGGAGGAGGTTTCTTCTCTCTGTTCTTGGACCAGGGTGAAGCTTCAGTATGCCATTTCTTGGAAGTAACTACTAAATTTTTCTCACAGAAACCATGAAAGATGCCTTGAAAAGTAGAGGCTGTTGTTTTCATGTGCTTTCGTACATGAACAGGCAAAGAAAAAGGTTAATATCTTTTCTAGTTTAAAGGGGTAAAAATGGAGCTTTTGCAAATGCAAATTTAGGGTTGAGATTTCATTGCACGATTAGACTTGTAGGTGCTCGTACCTGCCTCCTTTGGCATGTGGGGCTGGATGATCCCACTTCCGGGCGCTGATAGCCTGCTCTCCCTCTTTGTCAGCAGAATTAGAGCAGTAATTAAGGACAGAGTTCGTTAGCTTGGTGCCACATTAGCCATGCCCTTAGGGTTTTAGAGATGTTTGCTTGAAGATCTTTCTGGAACAAGTAGGTGGATTGCTCCATATCCCTTTGTGTGCCAGGGCTGGAAGTCTCTGTCCCCTCTGCCATGTGGCTGAACTGTCCCACTCGCCAGGGACAGCTCCAGTTGCTTTTTCACCTCTTGACATACAGTATGGTTTTCGTTCTCTCCAGCCTTGTGTAGTCCTTTTGGTTGGACATGTTTTCTTTTCGGTCTGGATTTTGGGAACTGGGAGATAGGCATCGTCTGCAGGAGTGATGAGATGCAGGCTTGTGGGAAACCAGATCTTCCCTTGCCTGGGTTGGCTTCATTTACGCTTCATGCTCATGACAGGACTGAACCTGCCCCCTTGGATCTGACGCCACCCAACAGTCATCTTCCTTCTCACAGCCTGGCACAGATATTGTTGTTGGCACAACTGTTGTTGGCACAACTATAGTGCTTCTTAGTTTTGGACAGGTGAATCTCATGGTTAGAGCAGAGACATCTCAGGATGGTGACTCGGTTTTGCCACCCACCATGTGGTTTTTTGCCTTTTCTTCCATCGTGTTATTGCAAAAATGGGACAACATTTCCCTAGGGTGTGGAAATACTGTGGTGTGTATCACAAGGGCTCATCTTGGAGGTGTTGCTGGAAGGCAGAAGACCTGCAAGATATTTCCTGCACATTTGTGCCGGTCTCAAACTGTTCGTAAGGACCAAAATCTTTTGACTGTGGTTCTTGAGTGCACAGCCTGGTCCCTTCTAAATTCAGAAGATGAATTTAGATGCTGGTGCCATCTAAATTCAGGACTGAGCATCCTCTAGGAAGGGTGAGCAGAGGTGAGAGTGTGTGCTTGTGTGGCTCTTGGCGTGATGTGGCAGGTCATGACAGAGGAATTCCTGCAGCCGCGACGGTTTGTTAATTGCTGGAGCTCAAGGGTGGGAAAGAAAGTCAATGGGGCTGGTGTGTGAGGCCAGAGAACCGGCTGTGCTGCAACTGGCGCTGCCTTGGCAGCCCTCTGCTGTGGGTGGAGCAGCTGCCTGTGAGCAGCAAAGGCTCCCTCTGTCCGGAGTTAGAACAGATAAAATTTCAGGCCAGCTGATTGACCTCCTAACCCCCATAGCCAAAATGGGAGCTTAATGGTTAATTTCCCTCTCCACAACTGAGTGATGGCCCAGATTGGACAGCAGCCACAAATTGTGGTGGGGCTCAGCACCATCGAGGCGGGTGAAGGTGGCAGACATCTAGGGTGGCAGGGAAGTGCCGCTTCTTGGTGAGGATGCTGTTTCTACAATTAGTGATGCTTTGCATCCAGCAGTGTTTAATGAACTATCTTGAGGACTAAACCCTGCACAGACAGTTGTTTCCAGAAACTCAGGAACTATTTTCCCCCAGTGCAGGGAGAGCAGCATACAGATACCTTGGTGATTTCTGGGGTGGGTTTCTTCATCACTACTGTGGTACCTCATTGCATCTCTTTGGCATGCTGCAGCTTTTTCCAGCTTCTGCCCTCTCTAGCATATTCAAAACCCAAGATTTAGGGCAGTTATGACATTAGAAAGCCCCCCGCCTTTGGGGCGATGCAACCTGTTGACCATGAAGTACTTTGTGCTCAGCAGCAGAGTTTGTGGCATCAAGGGGGACGTCCCAGGGAGAGCCAGTCATGGCATGGCAGAGTCTCTCTGTTTCCAGGCCGTGATATCTGAGTGTGGTCTTCTCCTCCCCTTCAAGCACTGAGGTGGGAGAAACAATATCTACTCTGTTGACTCAGTATTTTTATGCTGTAATTCATATCAAGCATTTCTTCTACACGAGCTGTCTAAGAGCTCTGTAACGCTCAAGTCATTTTTGGCCTGGTTTTCAAGCCAAGGAGTGGGGAAAGTTTGTACAGCTAATACAGACTAACGAGCAGGCCCGGGGTTTGGCTTCTTACTGAAAGATGAAGATATGGTGAATGTTATTCTGGAGGCAATGAAAGAGCCAGAGACAATAAGCCTTTATCCTGATGCTAAAATGGTTCGCCAGGAATA
This sequence comes from Chlamydotis macqueenii, assembly GCF_036417535.1. Taxonomy (NCBI): domain Eukaryota; kingdom Metazoa; phylum Chordata; class Aves; order Otidiformes; family Otididae; genus Chlamydotis; species Chlamydotis macqueenii. The sequence goes on from NC_141561.1 coordinate 10,965,061, forward strand.
TTAATCAGCCTTCTGTAATTACATTTTCCATTTGCAGTATTTTGGTTTTCTGCCATTCTTTAAGTGCAAACATTGTATGGCCTAGTGGTATGTATACATTTCAGATCTTATATACTAAGCTGCAGCAAGGAGATAACGCTGGATTAGAAAATAAAGTGACTTTTCAGCCAGTTTTGATCCGTGCTTGCTTGACAGTGGTACATGGAGATGGCCAGGACACCTGGGAGACACTGAGGTGCTTTTCAGAGTTACGCCAAATGAAGGAGGTTTTAGCTGTTTAATCTCTAGGGCTTACTTGTCTTGCATCTGTATCTGTTTCTTTCTCCCAAAAAGGTCTGCACCTGAGAAACTGGTGGGGTTTTAAATGTATTGATGAATCCAGGGCGGTCTCCTGGCAGTTTGTGCCTTGGCAACTAAACCCTTTTTGTTCAGTGCCGAAAGCATAAATTTAAATACTTATTTCAGGCTTGGAAATACTGATGCTGAGTTTTGCAGGCTTTTCAATAGGATTTGGAGAGCTGGGCTGTGCTGAGACAGCTGTGGCAGTTGTGCCAGTTGCTGTTGGATGTAAGGAGTGAGAAACTGGTCTTCCAGGATACAGGAGGCAACTGCAGCTGGTCGTAGGAGTAGGGGCAGGAGCCATAGCATGCCCAGCTCTGCGGAGACACGTCTTCCCGCTTCACTCTGCTTTGGGTCAGGTCCCACCCCTGCTTTCAAAATCCTTTGTATCCCACGGGGATCAAAAGCCAGATGAGGGGGCAGACGTCAGTACAGGTTTTCTTGTTCAACAATCCCAGTCCAGTAAAAATAAATGAAAGTCTCTTTGGTTATTTGTTTTAAGCAGAGCAGAGTGCTGCTCTGGGTTTTGCGGTGGAAACTGCATGCTGGAGAACTGTATTTTCCAGTGCCTGGAAGCTGCTGGCGGAGGCAGCTTGAGATGCGGCAGCTCCTCAGTGTGCCAGCCTCTCTGGGTCCTTTTTCCGTAGGTCTCCAGCTCTTTTGGTACGGCATCGGCACCAGCTCAGCCATCCCATCTGAGATACCCCTGGTCCAATGCTCCAAGGCATCAAATGCTCTCAGTGGCTGGATATTGGCACCAACACTGTGGGTGCTCATTCCTTTTTGAAAAGGAGTTCCTGAACTGAGCAACCAAAGTGCTTCTGATGATGTTGATGCGAGGAAGTGTGCGCTGGAGACACAGAGAGTTTGTCTGTAAAGGGGTGCCTAGCCCGTGATTTAAATGTGGGCTTAGCAGGCAGGTGAACAGAAGCGTCATCCCTGAAGTGGCTTCATGTGGCTTCATAATTGCTGCTTGAGTGCAGCTCGTTTTCTTTGAGTGTACCACATTTTGAAGGAAATGAAACTCAAATTAATCCTTTTAATCTCTTCAGGAGTTTCTTAGCCTCAATTGTTTAAAAAGAAAAGAAATCAGCTTTGGATATGCAAAGGAAAGTGAACTGGATGGGCTTCTGTCTGGTGGCTGAGTAAACCAACAACCGCTTCTTGCATTGTTAGAGCCAATCACTTTTGGGTTGAGTTCTTAAGAAACTACGTTTTGGCCTGAAGATTTTGCCTTTTGTCCAGTGGGATCGCTTCAGTGGAATGACTCCTGCTTCCCAGAGCAAAAAAGTCCTCACTGCATACTGAGCCGGTCAGTAACGTGCTGGTACTTGGCATAGGATGTGTGTTGCCAAAGACTTCTTTCTATGGCCCTACTTGAGTTGCGTGGGTCTTTAAAATATCATTAAAGAAAAGATACCTTCTGCAGTAGGGAGGAAAAAGACATCTACTCTGGAGTAGTGTCCCTGAAGCAAGAGTTGTATGTATCGGTAAGATTAGCAGCTTTTGGGCTATGACTCACATTTGCGGGTAGAAATTGTGCTGGCAGCCATGATTCCGCAACCTCCTGCCTGCTCTGCCCTCGTGCCCTGCCCACACCAGCACTTTCCGTAGGAGGTGCCTTTGCAGCCCGGCAGCTCGTAGGCTGGCATCTTGCTGTAGAACAAGGCAGATGTCAGATTTTGCTAAATAAGCAGAGCAGTAAACTCTGGGAGGAGCTGGGTATATCCATTTGCACCGTGTTCCCATCAGTAAGCCTTTACCAGCTTTTCCCTGATCAATTCCCAAGGGATTTGAGGTGTTGCCCTGAGCCGGGGGCTGGAGGGAAGGGGATGCTGGGTGTGTGTGGGGAGGGAAGGCGTGGGGCTGTGTTGGCAGACAGGGAGGATGGCCAGCCCAAGAGGAAGCTCTGGGAGACAGGGCTTTCTGGCTCCGGTCTCTGCCGTGGCAGGATCTCCCTGCCGTGGTTGGCAGGCGGGTCCTCAGCCCGCCCAGCTTGGCATGAGCTACAGCGTTCTGGTTTCAAAAAATTTCTGGCTTCTCTGTTTCCTTCCACTTCCATTTCAACAAACCACTTCAGCGTGCTGTTGTAGGCACAGATCTGCTTCTTGGGCCGATGCAAAGCTGCAAACCTGGGGAAGCTCCATGGGAAGGAAACATTTATCCTTTAAATCTTATCCCTTTACTTGAAAAACATCTGTCTCTGCATCCCTCTCCATGTGAAGATGGTGATAATGTCAGATCCTTGCACAGAGGGACCGAGGAGGGTTCAGAGGAGGCGTCTTGTGCTGTGCTTAATATCGCAGAGCCTTCATAGGGATCACTAGAGCACAGCTTGGAATTAGCGTGTTCTTAAATATGCTGAAGTTCCTCACAGCAGATGTTGTGCGTGGGTTAGTGGTGTAGCAGGCAACCACTGCCAAAGCTCCCGGTGCTGTGCTCCGCTCCAGCTGCGTGCATCCCTGTTCTTCTGGGCTGTGGCACAGTGGGGATTGAGCTGTTTGGGGCACTCGTAGTGGTGCGCAACGAGGTGGCAGAAGGCTTGGAGGCCCCATTGCTTGCAGAAGATGTGTGCAGAAGGGGACCGGGGCAGAGTGCCTGTGCATGCCTGTGCAGGTGTGTGGGTGCACCAAAGCCAGCCCCCTCAGGCAGGGACCTCACTTCGTGCATTGCAGCTCAGAAGCCGCCGTTATGAGCAGGCATAAATGAAACTGCTGAGCGGGGATATTGCAGCTCTTGCTGTTGCCTTGGCCGCTCCGCAGAGCTGAGGAAACAAGGTCAGATTAAATGTGTGTGGAGGAATTTGGCAGGTCTCCTTTGGCTATAAAAGCAGCTGAAATTCTTATTCTTGGATCTGGGTAGAGAAGGTCTGGTGGACAGTCCACATACCTCCTCATGCCTTTTAAAGTAAGTGTGTTGGAAGGAGATGCTGGGAGATGCTGATGGGCCCCTGACATTTTGTTTTCTTGCCAGAGATGGGTGGACAGGAGCATGGTACTCTTCTAATTAGTACTAATGAGTCTGCTGCTGGATCAGCGGGTGGCTGGGATCGTTTGCAGGGCGAGGGGCGAAATGTGGGTCTGGCAGGGGCAGACCAGATGTTTCACAGGGTTTGTTTTCCCCCAGGAGAAGATTGGCTGGCGTAAGGAGGCGTCTCACCTGCTGGTCTTCACGACAGATGACGTGCCTCACATAGCCCTGGATGGGAAGCTGGGAGGGCTGGTGCAGCCCCACGACGGCCAGTGCCACCTGAATGAAGCCAATGAGTACAGTGCATCCAGCCAGCTGGTGAGGGGGGACACCACCCAGCCCTTGGAGACCTCAGGGTGTTGGTGGACCTCTCTGGAGACCAGCCACCCTCGACTCCAGCAGCTTTTGGCCAATGTAGTGCCTGACCAGCATGGTTTCACCTGGTCCTGCAACTTGCAAACAAAATTTGATGTTCCCCTTGTGCATCCCCCCACAGTGAATCCTTCTATGATGCTCAAAAATTAGTTAGGGATTTAGCGAGCTCCTTCAGGGCTCATTGCAAGGAAGGGAAAAGTAACTCAGTGTCCTGAAGAGCATTGCATTTTGCCTGCAAAGTGTAGAGGAAATATAAAATCTGTCATCCCTTTTCTAAAATGTCCAGTGGACTGTCAGCTTCTCCCTGAGGAGGCTGAGTCTACCTCGATGTGGCTACAACAGCAAGCACCACAGGATGTTCCTCTTATTCACAGCCTTTGTGCACAACACTAACATAGGTCTTAGTAACAAATAGACAAACTAACCGCTTTTAAAAAAAATTATTTATTTTATTTTTGGTTTTTATTTAAGCTCAGTGGAGGAAACTTCTGGGATGAATGAGCACTTGCCTGCCACGTCATTATGACATCTTTCTGCAGAATGTTGCTTTATTCAGCAAATCACAAGCATTAATTATTATTTTTGTTCCTGGATGGATGTCCCCCTGTAAGGGGAGGTGTTTCTGGATGGCTGTGTTATGGCCAGACTCTAGGCTCTGCGGAGCAACCCTCTTTCCACCCGCCTGTGCAATCCTAGCAGGTGTATATGTCAGGGAGTACAGCCCCCATATTGACATGGAGTTAACGCTGGGGAGCTGGCATGGGGATGCTGCCTGGGTGTTTCCACGTTTGAGTCTCAGAGGCTCTCAATCAGCCCTCCAATCTGCAAGTAAACGAGGTGTTTTTAATGAGGACAGCACATCAGAAGCAGCCGGGGGTTTTAAACTCAAGCTGGTCTCTTGAAATTGAGCCTTGGTTCATTATTTTGTTGCTTGTGGATAGCTAAAGCAGTATCTTCCTGCCATCCTCGCTGTCTGGGAAGTCTGGAGAACTAAAGAGCTTATTGTAGTCACTTCATGGTTCCAGTATGCAGAAAGAGCAGGCAATGGATGTTTCCACTTTGAGAGAAAAATTGTACATTTCCATTTACTGCAGTTCTAGATCTCCCTGCCTTGCATCCCTGGAGACAGCAGCCGGTTCATTACACATGTGTGTTTGCTGATGGCAATGCAGAAAGAGGAAAGAAATCCAGTGTTTCAGATGTCGCTGTAGCTAATGGTATTGTCAGTCATATATTCTAGTGAAGGGTGCAGCAGAAATATTTCAGGGATGACAGAATTTCTATTTCAATTGAGATTGTGCTGGTACATCAGGGACTTCATGCCAGAGCGAAACATGCCATGAGTCTGGAACAAATTTTGCTGTTGGGAGGAAAAGAGAAATGGAATTAGTCTTTGTTTCTGTGTTACCCATCAGTCTTTCTGCCCCTTTTTTGCGCTAGGATTATCCTTCCTTGGCCCTTCTTGGGGAAAAACTTGCTGAAAACAACATCCACCTGATTTTCGCTGTTACGAAAAGTCATTACGTCCTGTACAAGGTAAGCGCTGCCGAGCCGCCCAGGCTGGGGCGAGATTTAAATGCTTCATGAAAGCATCTTCCTGCCAGCACCGTGGAGCGGCGGCAGCCGTAAGCACGCGTGTGTGCAGCCGTAAGCGTGCATGCACGCAGCCAGGCGCTGCCTGCGGGGCTGGCAGGGGCGGGCAGATGCAGCTGAGCCCGCTGTCCCTCCCTGCTAGTCCTTCCAGCATAAAGCACTAAAGCTTCTTAGAGCAAACTGACATATATGCTAGCGAGCATGTGAAGACCTAAAATAGACTCCAGCTTAATCTTGGTGTTCGGATGGCTGCCAGCCGTGCAGCATGCGAGAGCACAGAAACCTGTTCAACCCATTCTGCAGTGACTTAATCCCATTACCTAATTGCACGCAGTGTTTCTGCCCAGCTGTGTTTTTCCATCATGGAGTCCAGGGCCCCAGCGCGCCACATATGATTTGAACTCCCTCAAAAGGAAAAGATGACCCGAGCCGCAAGGGCCGGCCTGCCACTGGAGCTGCCCCGCGGGGTTTTGCTCCTCTGCGGATGTGGGGAGGTGTTTCAGGCGAGGTTGCTTTTGGAAACCTCTGCTCCGGCTCTCGAGGCTCGAGTGAAAACAACAAGCAGCCACATTGCTACAGTCGAGATGCTGCTGCTTGCCTGCGGAGAGCCGGAGGGCTGAGCTCATTCTCCACCCGCTCTCCAGGGATGCTTGCGGGTCGGGAGGCGAGACGGGACAGCCACACCTCCCTCCCCACCATGCCGGCTCTCACAGCGACTGGGTCTTACCCCCTCTGGCAGCAGATCCGGGTCCATTAGTCCCCGTCCCCTGGTCATGAGCTTTGTTTAGCATCTGATGTGCTGCATTAGCAACGCTTTGCTTCCAAAGGCTCCACCTTAACAGGAGCTGAGCCGTAGCCTGTAAGCTACCAGACGATGGGGCAGGGTGTGTGGCCGGTGTCCCTGGTGCGAGGTCGGTCCCTCCGTGCCCTCTGCTTTCCTCTGCATCTCAGCATTTTATTTCCTTTTTTTTTTCTTCCCAAGAACTTTACTGCCTTGATTCCTGGGACAACAGTGGAGATTTTGCACAAAGACTCCAAGAATATCATCGAGCTGATCGTCAAGGCCTACAACGTAAGTGCATTTTAATACCACAGCTGCTGTCGTGTACAGCGCCAAGAGCTTGGCCAGCTCGCCTCTCGCCGGCGTGCTCCACCCGGCTCGGCCGCCTCCCTCCCCAGCCCGCCGCACACCGCCGGAGCTGGAACACCCACCCTGAGGAGGGAAACAAGTTGTGTGAGGTGGGGAAGGAGCACAGGGGGGCCCAAGGGAGCCTGCAGTGGATCAGAGGTTTCACCCCGTGTCTCTTGTGTGCAGAATTACCCTCTAAACACAGGCCCAGTTAAAACGGTTGTCTCTCGGAGCACCCTACTGGTAGACAAAATAGATTATTTCTTTGGTATTTGATGTTTAGAGGTCTCCCAAGGATGTGACAGGGTTCTGGCTGAAATCCCATCCTTTTGTTGGTCTCCATTCAGTGCGAGGTGGTCCTCAGCACCCTATGAGCATCACCATGTCTCTTGGATCCCAAAGGAGCCCTGCTTATGTGGCGTTGCCAGTGCAGCCTGCCCTGCCCTGCTAGGGCCCGTGGAGGACAGCAAAGGACCAGTGGTTGTACCGCTGACCAGACGTTGTGCGTCTCCACGGAGATCAATGGAGCAGATCAATTAGCAGCAGCTAAATGGCATGTTTGGTGGGTAGTTAGTTGTCAACACCTTCTTCCCTTCTTCTTCACTGACCTTGGTGTCTGCAGAGTTGTTTCTCTCACATATTCTCACTCCTCTCTCTACTGCTGTTTCTGCAGCAGCTTTTTCCCCTTTCTTAAATACATTATCCCAGAGGCACTACCACCATCACTGATGGGCTTGGCCTTGGCCAGCGGGGAGTCCATTTTGGAGCTGGCCAGTGTTGGCTTTGTCAGAGATGGGAGAAGCTTCTGGCAGCTTCTTACAGAAGCCACCCCTGTAGCACCCCCACTACCAAAACCTTGCCAGACAAACCCAATACACTAGCTGTAACATGCATCCTTGCCTCTATTTCGCCACCCCTCAAGCCTTTGCAGATAGACACAAGCTAATGAAAGCTGCAGGGGACCTGATGCCCCCAGCCCAGTTGCCTCCTTCTCTTTGCTCATGAGCTTTCCATTGCAGCTGGCTGGAAACCACCAGGATGCTGGGACCAAGGTGCCCCATGGAAGGAGCAGTGCGGGATGAACTGTTGCTGAGACACAGGGGTGGGTGTCTTGCCTATTCTGCTGGGTGGTGGGTGCAGGCTGGGACACCCAGATGCGCTGCCAGAAGCTGGCAGCTCCTGCCTGTGCCGCAGGCAGCCTGGGGCCACGGAACTCTGGTCCCTGCCCAGCCCATCTCCTCTTGGTAACTTTATTTTTTCCTGAAATGAAGGAGGAAATTCTCACTGAAAAAGCAGGCTAAAGCTTCTGTTTCCCAAGTGGGAGTGAACTTTTTTTTGTTCCTCACGGAAAGGAAACTGAGCCTGGAGAAACAGGAACCGACTTCTACTGGGTGGCAGTGGCTGGTGTCCTGTGCCCAGGCTCAGCCTTGCCCCTTCGGCGCTTTGGCCGTCTCTGGTCCTCTCTCATCTGCTTCCCTCCACCAATGCATACATCGGACTTGCTCGGGGCTTACGAGATCCTTTCCACTCATCTCTTCATCTTCCTTCTCGCTTTTTCCCCCTCACTGTGTGGGACCTGCCCATCGTGCTATCACCTTTCCCTCATCCTGGCGAGGCACGATGTCGGGGAGTCTCTGCCCAGGCACATGGGCTGGGTTTGGAGCAAAAGGAGCAAATGGGATGCTGGTTTAAAAACCAATTTCCCAAACTTAATCCAGGCAAATTTTGGATGTTTTGCTCGTTATGCTACCGTTGGGTTTCCCATGGCAGGTAGCCTTCACATCAGCCATCCCTGGAGCTGCTGCCAGTTCAGTATTTCTTTGTTTTCACACTGAAATGATCCATCCTGTGAATTTCCCTCGGGCTGTAGCAGATGGCTTTATTTCAGGCAGAGACCTTGCTCCTTCTCAGGGCCAGGTCCTTCCTCTAGGTCACTCCAGCATCCTCCGCTCGTCCCTGAAGGCACAGCAGGCTTGGGGGTCACCAAAGAGCACAGGACCTAAGTCCCACAGTCACCTGTAGTGGTGGCTATGGTGCTGTGAGAGAATATTGCTGTGTAACGGTGCAAAGTGGCTAATAATAATAGCATGACAATTAGGCTAATAGCATTACTGTATGGTGCTAATGAGAAATCTTGACCTCCATATAAGAACATAAGAAGGGCCCACGCAAGGTCATAGTGAGGTCTGACCTGGTGTCCTGTCTGCTGCCGTGCCCAAGATGAGATGCTCTGGGCACAAAGACAGGAGAGTATATCAGTGTGACAGCTAATTTCTATGGGATAATTTTGGGCAGACTGTTTTATTCAGCTTTACTGGCATGCATGGCCTTCATCCCACAGGTGATGGATGCTCCGTAGAGTCTAAATTGCTGCCCCCATGAATGGCTTCTCCGTTACAGCAGAGAGATGGGAAGTTAATCTTTTTTTTTTTCCTCAAGTGCTGTTTAGATTCACCAGGCCAAAACTCATTTATTTCCTGCCCATTTCCAAAAGTGTTAGCTCTTTGCTGGCATGTGAATCCTGGCTTTGTCACCACACAGCCTGGCAAGAGCACTTTCCCTTAATCTGGTCACTTCAGTGAGGGTTGGGGACCAGGGGGAGAAGGATGGAGCTGCAAGCTGGCTTTGGAAAATAAATGTATTTGTACAAAAAGCTCAATTTTGAAAACCTTTGTCTGTTTTGGACACCACTCATTAAAAAAATCAGTTCCAGCCATTGGAAGAATGAAACAAAATAACCTCATTCTGAATTAATACTTATAAACTTCATTTTGTTTTGACTTTAAAAGTCTGTGTCTGCAGCAGGGCAGAGAGATGAGAAGCAGAAGAAACGACGTAGGAGCATACCAAAACCTCGCTGATGGAAAATGTTTTTCACTTTGAAAAGTTTCGCAAAGAAAGAGATTTTTCATTTATTTTTTCTCACAGTGGTGTTTCCAGCTGATGCATCTGAATGGGTACTTTTTGTTTGCCATTTTCTCCTGAGAGGGAAAATATATTTTCTGACCCATTGGGTGAAAACAAGAAAGCAGGATGGAGTTAGTTTTACACCTTCTCTGTGCTGTACAACAGAGGCCACAGGACAATTGCGGTGGATAATCAGGCTTTGCACTTCACTAAGGGGCTGGTTTATGGGCAGTACGAGGTGCAGATGTGCGCATGAGGCTCTGGTCTTTGTCTCAGAGCTGCTCCATTTGTGGTTGAGAATATTTTCTTCTTTCTTTTTCTTGTGCATCCATATCTTTTCAATGCTGGCTACGGTGGTCATCAGGACTGTCCTTGAGGGCATAAGCCATCTGCAGGGGTTGTAGGCAGCTCCCTGTAAGTCTAGCTACATTTGTCAGAGGTCTCCTGAGCTGGTTAAGTCAAACCCAAAAGTCAATGTGTGTGCATGGGTGATTTTTTTTCATATAGGTGCAGAGACATCCTAGCTACCCTCTGAAAACATCAGGAGAAGAGACTAACATGGAAGAAACCCATCCTCCTTTGGGAACCTGATGTTTTTTTACTTTCCCATTGTGTTTCTAGAGTATTCGATCCAAGGTGGAGCTCACAGTCTGGGACAGCCCTGAGGACATTGGCTTGACCTTCACTGCCACATGCCAGGACGGGTTGTCCTATCCCGGGCTCAGGAAGTGTGGCGATCTCAAAATAGGAGATACGGTGAGTTTGTCTTTCTGTCTGTCCCCTGGAGAGGCTGTTTCACTCCCCATGCAGCCACTTACCTCTCTCAGTGAGTGGTCTTGGGCAATGAAATACAGTATACAGCACTGGTGAGGCAACACCTCGAATAATGTGTTCGGTTTTGGGCCCCTCAGTACAAGAAGGATGTTGAGTTTCTGGAGTGCGTTCAAAGAAAAGTAACAAAGCTGGTAAGAGGTCTGGAGCACAAGTCTTATGAGGAGCAGCTGAGGGAACTGGGGTTGTTTAGCCTTGAGAAGAGGAAGCGGAGACCTCATTGCTCTCTACAACTGCCTGAAAGGAGGTTGCAGTGAGGTGGGTGTTGGTCTCTTCTCCCAAGTAACAAGGGATAGGATGAGAGGAAATGGCCTCAAGTTGCACCAGGGGAGGTTTAGATTGGATAGTAGGAAAAATTTCTTCACTGAAAGAGTGGTCAAGCATTGGAACAGGCTGCCCAGGGAAGTGGTGGAGTCACCGTCCCTGGAGGTGTTCAAAAAACATGTAGATGTGGTGGTTAGAGACATGGTTTAGTGGTGGACTTGGCAGTGCTAGGTTAATGGTTGGACTTGGTGATCTTAAGGGTCTATTCCGACCTAAACTATTCTATGATTCTAATCTAAACCTGTCTTTCCCAGAGTGAAGAGGCTATGGTTAACTTTGGGGTTATTGTAAAAAAAGACAGGGTGCTCAGCAAGGCAGCAACCCCCCTCTCGTGTTCAGTTCCTAGAGTTACTGGATGGCAGCACACACTAAAAATAGAGTTTGCCCATTAATGTTAACAGTATGCACTGCATAATCCGTCTTGTGCTTTTTTATATGAAAACAGAGAAGCTAAACTTTGCTCGTTAAAATTTAATATTGATACAGGTAAATAAGTTGTTGGGCTGCAGGGCTGGGGCAGGAGGGCTCAGACCAGCAGGGATCCCCTTCCCCTCTCCAGGCTTTTGCTGTCCGCGAGGATGCGGGTGCAGGTTCGTTAGCAGCCCGATTGCCTTATTTGAGAAGAGTGGCTCAGCAAACATACCAGAGCTCTAAGAGCTGAGGCATATAAAAATAGTTTGAAAGAGTCAACAGTAGCTGGATTTTTACCCTGCCAAATAAGGATCACGCAAAGTGTTAAAAAGTGAGGTGGCCTCCCCTTTTTTAGCTGACTTTACTGTATCTCTGATGGGCCTGTAAAAGCAGTCCCTGGAGCGCTGCCACGCTAGGCACGTGCCCTCCTTGTTCCCACAGCAAAGCCTCAGCCGCCGACGTAGCAGAGTTAATCTGGTGGTTGATCCTGGGCTCCTGGCTTTGGCACGAGCAGGGGGAGTTTCTCCAGCTGCTGCAGCTCACTGTGAAGGGGTTTCACAGCAGGTACATGCACGCCTGTATCCGCAGAGGCTGATGGCATAGGCAGGAATGACTGGCTCTCCCGATCTGGATGAACTAGGGGTACCTTCTGCCCAGGCAGCAGAAGATTTGGGATACAGCAGGGAGCTGGCGCTGGTACCTCTCCCGTTTTTGGCCCACCGGAGCACAAGTAGACATGCCAAAGGATCACAGGAATCCCATCCCTCCATCCCACCTTGTTCAGCTGCTCTCGGCCCTGTTACTTCCATGTGGATCAAGATTTGACTCCTGCTAAGAAAGTTTCCCCAAAGAGGATAACGCTGGCACTGGATCCTAATCTGGGGTTTAGTCTTGGGGGTGTGGGTGTCAGTGGGTGAAAGGGAGCAGGATTACCCTGATCTCCTTAGCTTGCTTTCTGATCGCATTCTCCTCTGTAATTTGAGCTTGTTGCCTAATTGCTTCAGGCCATGGGAAGCAGACGGGAGGTCAAGGGAGGCTTCGTGGGGTGCAGCTCTCCTGGCTGGAGGTGGCTGCTGTGCCTCTGGCTGCACGTTGCCCTGTGGCATGTGGGATGGCACAGACAGTGAGAGCTTGAGGTGACCCCAAATGTCTCCAGAGAAAAATCCTACCATCTTGATGCTTAGGAGAGGGGCTTGTTTCCTGGGAATAAGGTTAATCCTCTTTGCTAACCAGCAGCTTTGGGCAGCTCTGTCCAGCCCCTCACCAAACAGCATGGATTAAATCAGGGGCCAAGCAAGCAGCTGTTGGATGCTCTTGGTTTTCCCAGGGAGAAAATCCCTGACACTGGATTGTAGCAAGAGAAAATGAGTAGGGGATGTGATGTGTAAGCATTTAACAATGTATGACCCTTCTGAAGGCAGTCTTAACAGCAGCATGCATCAAAAATGTCCCGTTAGCAGAGTGCTGGAAGCTTGGGACTGTGTGACTGCTGCACATCTCTATGTGTAGATCAGGATTCCCATATCAATCTGTGATGTTGTAGGCATCTCGGACCCTTGTGCTGTGTTGGTTAGATCCTTGCTAGTGCTTGATTTCAACAAAGTTTCTTATTTTTAATAGCATGAAAAATGGGCTACTTGCTAGAGTTTTGCCCTGTTTATTTCATGGGAATAGGCTGGCTCCTTCCCGCTTCACGGAAACCAACGGTCTCTGATGGGGAAAATTGCTGCTGATGGCTGACAGTAAGGAATTTTCAAATGTTAAGGATGCCAAACACCTTGTGGGACTGGCAGAAGTCGGTGCACTGAGCTGCAGATGCCCTTGCGAGACGTGTAATTGTTTTGCGGGTTTTTGCACACCTGGGAGTGAAGCTCAATGCGCTGAGCGTGGCCCTGCTCCAGGGAGTCCCTCCATGGCTTTTCCTTGGGACATTTTCTCTTCCCTATTGCCTTCCTTCCTGGGACACCCTTGATGGCTATTTTGGGGCTGAGTGTGTTAACTTACATCTCAACGTGTCCCCCCCCAGGTTTCCTTTGAGGTGGCCGTGGAGGCGCGGAGCTGCCCCACTGGAGACACTTCCCATGCCTTCACCATCAAGCCTGCCGGCTTTCGGGACACGCTGGAGGTGGCGGTGACCTACAACTGCCTCTGCGGGTGCACTGGCCACGCCGCGCCGGCCAGCGGCAAGTGCAGCGGCAACGGGACCTATGCCTGCGGCCTGTGCGAGTGCGACGCCGGCTACCTGGGGGCCAGGTGCGAGTGCGAGGAGGGGGCCAGCCGGGACATGCACCACGCCATGTGCCGGGAGGCCGAGGGCAAACCCCTCTGCAGCGGGAGAGGGGAGTGCAGCTGCAACCAGTGCCTCTGCTACGAGAGCGAGTTCGGAAACATCTACGGGCCCTTCTGTGAGTGCGACGACTTCTCCTGCGCCAGGTACAAGGGAGTCCTCTGCTCAGGTAGGAGCCTTTCCTCACCTGCTGCTTTGCGGGGATGGGGGAAGCACTCCAAAATGGGGAAGGCTGCTGGGCTGCTGTGAGAGGGGCTGTGCCTGCCCTGTCTGCTGAAATCTGCCCTGTTTCTGGAGGGTTCTGTGCTCCCTTTATTTTCCTTATGGAAAAATGAAGGGAGAGGTTTAAGTGCATCCACGCTAATGAGCAAAAAGTGCATTATCCCTGTCAGAACTGAGTTTCCAGCATTAGAGTGAATGGCTCTCTCCTGGTAGGCTTGTCCTCTGCCAAAGCAGAGTCTTGGCTTTGGTGTTGTTATTTTGACATAACTATGCACATCTCCTGCACACTGAAGTGTATCCCTTGGAAAGAGTAAATCAGCACAGGCTTGAAGCTTTGTGGTGTCTTCTTAGTTTGGATTTCTTTTACATGTGCCGTCCTTCCCTGCATAGGCAGAAACAGTCTTTTTTTTTTAAAGATGAAGCACTTAAAGTAATCTGTTGGTGCAGCGCAGGTGAAAGGAAAGGTTGTGTTTTAGTCTGTTAGTTATTAGAGAAAATCTATGTTGAAGAATCCTAAAATTATTTTAGATATAGATTTTTCTGCCCACTGGGAAAACAAATCATTCACTGGGAAAGATCTAGCCAGTCAGCTTTGCTTAAGCAAAGACAGAGGAGTTATTTAGCTGTGTTTGCTAAAATGGCTTTAATTCCTTGTCAGGCCAAGGTCACATAATTTACCTTGCATGTAATTGCCTGGATTAGCCCTCGGACATAATTCCCTCAGTTGGAGCTGAGCAAAAGGTTATTCTTTAAAATTTGCCTGCTTTCAAGCAAGTGAAATATTTCCTTTACTGAAAATCTTGGACAAAATTTCCAAAATAAGTGTAAGCTTGGAAAAATAGCTACTTTTCATGTTTTCTTCAGGGAAGTGGTGGGATTTTCCCCACGGTTTATCTTGCCCTGCATAGTTCTGAGCTGGGCAGTTAGTGATAGGGCACCTTTTGGTTGAAAGTTTCTGAGATGGCTGTGTTGTTAGGCAGATAGAGGACGTTTGTGCTCACTTTCTTGCAGCCTGGCTAGTGATGTTTTGGCACTGCTGAAGATGGGGCAGGTGATACCTTGTTTTTTTGGCATTGCCCCGGGGCATCCCTATTGCAGAGCAGTGAGATCGGCAGGTATCACCTCCAGCAGCCACTGTCCTGGACCAGGAGGGCTGGAGCTCTCCCTGCTGATGAAAGAGCAGAAAGAAGGGTGACCGTGCAGGAAAAAAGGTATTTGAAGGTTGATGAGGGAAAAAAAGAAACTCAACTGTGGAAGTAATTAACCGCAATACTGCCTGGGGGTTCTCCATATGACTGCATTGCTTTAGTAGCATCATCCCTCCCAAAAGAAGTATATTTAACAGCAAGCAGGGCAGGGATGGTTAAGAGAGGTTGGGAGTTACTGGTGTAACAGTTGGTACTGGAAGAGAAGGACTCTCCTCTACCTGAATTTCCGTTTCATCAGAAAAGCCAGGGCTCTGCCACTCTGCAGGAAAACAAGCTGTGTGTCTTCTGTTGCTCCTGCTTTCTTCTGTCCTGGTGGAGGACTTCTGGTGCTGGGCAGAGCAGCATAGCTACTTTGGGATTTGCTGGAGTTTTTTTAAAGGCTTTTTAAAGTCCTTTTTACAGCTATGAAAGAAAACAAAGGGTAGGTTGAGGCCAAGTGGCCTCTTTGTTCCAGGGGTGGATGGAGACTCGCAGGTCTGTGTGGAGTGGGGTGGTTCTCCCTGTGCCTCCTGGTATTTCTGTTGCTGTTGGTTTGTTGTTGGTTTTTTTTTTTTCAATTCCAGCATTTACGATGCTAAATCTGAGCTGTGGCAAGTACTGTGCCAATGACACAACATTGTGGGGTGGTTTTGTCAGCCCGAGAGGCTTGGGCTGTCACCAGCCCACCAGTCGTGTCTGAGCTTGCACAGGGGGGCTGTGCCCAAAGCAGCCCCTAACGAAGAGCCCTCTGCTACACAAGCATCTCTGGTGGCTTCCAGTAGACAGATGCTCTCTTCTCCCTACAAATGGGACCTTCTTGAAAAAGGCCATGTGTTTAGTTCAGTCCACTAGCACACGTAGACTTGGCAGCCAGGGGAGTTTGGGTCATGCCGTGAGTGCAGGATGTTCCCCGAGGCAGCCGCGCAGGGTCCGCTTGCTGCTTTTATTCCTGCAAGGGGGAGAAATGACACCCTGCCCCCCTCTGTCTTCTCCTGGGCACAATGTCTTCTTCTGGGCTGTGCTTTGTGTATGCCTCGGCACCGTGAGCCCATCACCAAGCAGCTTGGGCATTTCTTCCCTTTACGATCTGGAGCAAAGCTGTCCCCATCAAGTCACTGCCGTGACACAGGGCTGGGCGGCAGATTGTGCTCTGGCATCTCGTGCTCCCTGTGAAAGCCACAGCGTGTTTGAAATACTCTGAAATTAGCTTTGAGCTTCTTGTGTCATGCTGCTCAGTCTTTTGGCCAGCAAAAGCATTTTCATTCCTGGGTCTGTTTATAAATATTGGCACCTCATTTTGTTAGCATTTGAGAGGAGAAATGACTGCAGACCGAGCTGCATACAGCTCCTGTCCTTCCATAGTCCCTTGTGAAGTGGAGAAGTAGATTTTGGGTGGAAGATAATCTGAAGGAGAAGTGAGAATTTGATTCCTGTTAGTGGGAGGTTTAACATGCCACATGTTCGTGAGGCAGACAGGAAAAGGAGTCATTTATAATGTGTCGTAAACATTGATTCAAGTTGTGTCCAACTTTTAGTCAATGCCGCTTAGTCACTAATAAGCGGTGTTTGTTCTGCTGCTCCCCCGGTCCAGTTAGCAGCTCCGGAGTAGCTGTTTCAAACCATTAATCCAGCTCCTGGAAGGGCCATTGGGGGTGGCTTGCAGAAGTGCTTGGTGCTGCCAAAAGAGATGCAACCGGGTTATCCACGGCATCACGCTCTGACAAAGCAGGCAGGCACAACCCAAGGCTCTGAATGCGTTCCTCCAGACGGAGGAGTTGCCCTCTGGCGACGCGCTGTTCTGGCCTCCACTCTGAAGGGTGGGTAGCTGGGGGAGAGGGGAAGAGACCCCTCCTCCTGCCGGCAGAGGGGCTGGGGAAGGGGCAGCTGGCTGCACGGCCCGGCGGCTTTTGAACCCCTTGGCAGCCTGCCGGGCAGTTTGACAAAGGAGGAAACATCTCGGCACTAATTGCATTCCTGAAGGTCCCATAAAACTAGGTGGCAAGGGGGAAGGGAGGCCCCGGTGAGGGCATCACATGTTTGCCTCTAATGAAGAGAGACTGGCTCGCCGGAGGCCAGGCTTCATTAGCTTTGGTGCTGTTTTGGAGGGAGAAGACGCAGGGTTGTATGGCCTTGTCTTTACTTTGGTGTCTTTAGAGAAATTTCCTCTTAATCATCACTGCTGTGACCTGGCTCCCCAGGTGGGTGTCGTTTGTGTGCTCTTCGGCCCAGGACTGCGGTGCACAGGAGCATCATTACCAATGGCCTAAGTAGCGAGCACTCACCACGCTGTGAGCTGTTTCTCCCCCGAAAACACAAAGGATCTCGTCCCAAAAATCCATACTGCCTGAGTGACACAACTGCTGATGTTGGTGCAGCTTTGTGGGGTCAGGTCTTTTGTAGTTTCTCTTCTTTTTTTTTTTTTTTAATTAGACAACAAATCTGATTTATAAACACTTTACAACTGTAAATCAAACTCTACTACTTCCTTCTAACTCTTAAGCAGCTGAGAGCATCTTAACTAGTTAAGAGGACTGACGGTGGCTGGCTGAAGCACGGTGAGATGGAGATGCCTCCAAGCACCGGAGCTGGGAGTCTGGCCTCGCTTGCTCGTGCAGGGCTTCCAGTGACAGGAAAAGCACGGGTCAGCAATAGATGATCGGGTGTCAAATCTGCAAATACGTGCAAGTGCCAGAATAGCTTCTGAAATAGGATTTAGGAAGTGACAGCTCATTGAAAATCTGTGGCTTGTTTCGCAGAGAACAGCCAAGCTGACATGCGCTGCGACTCCAGCTGCCCTGCAGAAACCACTTCAAAAACTTGCTGAGGATGTACAAGTCCATGGGGCTTCTGACTGATTCCCTTTCTTGGTTTTATTAAATGAGGAAGCACTGTGAGGTTTTAGAGTGTACTAATGCCCAGTGAGATATGGTTTTTTGTTTGTTTTAACACAACCTCAAATTAGAAATCTTGCTCCTGCTTCTGCAATTTGTTTTTGGCGTTCCCCGTGCCGGGTGCCGTAACGGCGTTTCGTAGCGCTGTGTTTGTGGGAGGTCTGGTGGGACGATCGCTCTGGTGCCAGCGCGGCAGTTTCTGGTTGTGCAGTAGACCCCAAGCTTTGAGAGCAGCGCTCAGGTTTGATGGCACCGCTGGTATCTCCACCCTGGGGTTTCTGGTGGGGTCTGTTGCCATACAAATCACTGTGCCCATGGACACATCTTACAGAAATAGACCTTTCTCCACTCTTAGTTTTGTAGCTGTTGTCCACCAGCCCTGTTGTAGTGCCTGGACAGAGGATGCTGGTGTCCATCTGAAGGCTCACATGTGAGAATAAAGATGATCCACTTTTTTCTTGCCTTAATTCTCTTCATTCCTAGTGTGTAAGCTTTTACCAGGAGCTGCTCTTAAGATAGAAATGGGTAGTATTCTATTTATTAACCTCTGGGGTGCAGGTGACGGGTTGAGCGTGGTTTGGGGAGGAAGAGGACCTTGCCTGTGCCCACTGCCTGCGGCGGTGCCAAGGAAGAGGGGTGGCATTAAGCAAATGTAGCCCCTGCCAGAAGGGAAGAGGGTGGTCTGCAGCAGAAAGCGAATCAGGAACAGGGCCTAAAACACATCTGCAATGTTTTCTTTTTAAGTCATGTCAAGTCTTTTTATCTTTAGGGTTTTGATTTGGGGGATTTTGGGGGTTTTTCATGTAGTTAGTGTAAAAAAGGCAGAATCTGAGCACTGCCTAGTAAAGCAGGACCTGAAGGGCAGAGACAAAAGGTCCGTATAAGACGTGGAAGTTAAAAATAATGCTTTGATTGTTGCTAAGTGCTTGTGCAGCCGCGAGCCACGCAGCTGCGGAGGAGATGCAGCTCTGTCTCTGGGGCGGCCACCCCACAGGTCACTCCTGCTCCGCTCCCTGGGCTGGAGGAGGATGGGGGAGCACACATGCCCACCAGCGTGTTTGAGCCTTAGTTTGGTGACAGAGGATGCGGTGTCAGCTTGGGTCACCGCTCTGAGGTTGACACTGGATGAGGTTGGGCTAGAAAGCGGAGAGGGGCACAGGGTGCCTGTTGCTCCTTCTTAGCAGCCAACAAACCTCGGGTACCTTGAGGTCTCCTACCTGCGGAGCCGCTGCATAGCCCAGATGGACCGTATGGCCAGAATAAGTAAGGAGATGGCACTGTGGTAGCATCTCTCTTTTAAGCTGTGGTCAAGACTTAATCAGGCTGCATGTTTATCCTTGAGCTTCCTAAAAACCTTTCTCCTTGCTGCATTCCCCTTCAGCCTTGGCTTTTATCGCCTGCAGAAGCTGCTCAGCCAAAGGCGTTGGCCCGAGACACCTGTGCACCTCAGAAGAAATGCATAAAACAAAAAAAAATCCCCCTGAATAAGAGGAAAAAAACCCCTCTGACTTGCTGTGTCCTGCAGCAGTGATGAACTGAGGCCGGAGCACTCATGCCTGGCATCGCTGTTGGGTGGGCGCCCCCTCCACCTGTGAAACATCTTGGCTCCAACAAGAATTTGTGTAGACTGGAAGCATTTAGTATGAAACAAATCAAATGGAGGACCTCTGCTGTCCTCTTCCTTTTGGGATTAAACTGGAAAGCTGGGCATGTTCCACTTACTCTCATAACATGGATTAGCGTAACAAAATGTAAGGTTTAGGTCAGCTCCCTTTACTCCCATCCTGCGGGTCAGCCTAAAGAAATGTAAAGACCAGGTCAGCTGGGGCAGGCAGGGCTGAGGGCTGTGATGGGGATTAACTGGAAGAGCAGTCAACCGAATTCACCTTCATCCTGCTCAGACTGATGCCACTGTCGCCCTGTGTACAAGCTCCCTGCAGATGCTCTTTGGCTATGCGTCTGATGTCATTTTTCTGCTCGACATCTGAGCCCCAAATCAGGAAAATCTCCTGGGTTTTTTGGGTTTTTTTTTTTTTTTTGTGTGTGGTTTTTTTTTTTTTCCTCTAAGCATGTTTGTATATGCCAGATATTTCCTGATGTCGGTTGTTGATAGTCCTGCATTCCTGCTTGGCCTCTTGCAGAGTGTGGGGGCTGCCATGCCCTTGCAGCGTTTTAGGGAGGCAGAGTGTGATTGCTCAAGTGGCGATTTGGAAAACATTTCCACAGATGGGGAAGGAACCGTGGAGGAGCCCACTGCTGCCATCACAGCTGTGATACTGGCTTTTAGAGTTCACTCCAGCGATTGGAGCCAGTGGCCAAGCCCTGGGGTCATCTCGGGATGCTTCCTGTGGTGCCTTCCCGAAAGGCTGAGTCTGGCCATGCTTGACCTGGGTGCAGCGAGGTCTGAAAACAACACTCGAAACCTCTCAGCCTTTAATGGGGAATGTCATTGAGAACTTCTCTGCTCTTTACACAGTGTGAAGAGGGTGAGAAACCACAGGGACGCGTGCAGGACGCAATACTCAGTGCTTGCCCCCTGCCCCGCACCAGGGTGGCACCTTCTGCCATGGCAAGTAGGGACACCCAGCCCTGGGCTCCCAGATGATTTGAAAGGGCAGAGAGGGGCTCCCCAGGAGCTATGCGAGCGGCTGCCTGGCATTAGCATCCCTCTCTGGCAGTGTTTGAATTTTCCTTAGAAGCGAGTGGTTCCTGAGCATCAACCACTGTTATTTTGGAAGGCTGTGGTGAGGCAGGGGAGTGGGGGCACTCGCACCTTGTTGATGTGTTACTGCTGACCATGGATACCTGTCACCATGTGTTAGTGAATCGCTTGTTACTTGGAACAGAGAATCCAGGGAGGATTTTTATTTAAAACACACCCTCTACCAGTGCAGGCTTTCTAGGTCGTGTGGATGGGCTTTGGCTCGGGCACAAGCTCCCTCCTTTTGGCAGCCGAAATCAAGAGAGATGGGCACCCCATAAGCTACCGCCTTGGTAGGGACCTGTCCTTAACACTGTCTTGCTGGTGTCTGTGCAGCAGCCTCTCGCTCCCGGCAGCTCCCTCGCTCTTTGCAGGTGGCTCTGAGGTCTCTCTGCCTTAAGGTTCCAAATTCAGCAGCATGTTGCACGTGCTGCTGGGTGTGCTCATCTCCAGGGGCCGTGGCTTGTTGCTCCAGTGCAGAGAGGGGCTGAGAGCCGAGTAGGAGACATTTGCATCCCAAATTTCATCTTCATGAAATCTCTGGTTCTCTGGCATGCAAATCCTTGTTGACCTTTTGGAGGAGCGTGGGGGTGACTCAGTGCATGTGTTTCCTCACATCTCCAGTCTTTGAGAGGCTCCTGAACCCTCCCTGACGTTTCCCCTCGGGGCATAATTTCCACCCTTCCCCAATCTTTCTCTTCTGCTTCCTCTCCAAGTTTATTTTTTCCCCTTTAACCTGGTTTCTGTTCTCTTTCCAATTTTATCCTGAGACATGTGCCACTCTCCTCCGAAAGCGTGCGCCTCCCCATCCCATTCAAAAGGCTGAAGATCCCAAGAGGTTCAAATGGGCTGGGGCCAACAGCACGGGGTGACCGTCACCTGCCGGCTGTAACCTGCGAAAGCGTGGCCAGTGCTGCAGCATGTTAAAATGCCCAGCTCTCCCCTCTGATTGCTCTGCTAATGACGTCGGGTGAAGGTGGATATGGATGGTTCTTAGCTAGAATGCTCTGTGCTTGATGTATGTACTCCTCTGGATTTCTTTGACAAGAAATAAATGTGCTATTGGGTATTACACCACCAGGCATTACCATTACATCGTTGCCGGTTGAATATTATTATTTAGGAGTTGGACAAAATGATCCTTATGGGTGCCTTCCACCTCAAGATATTCTATGATCTTTGCCTGGATTTCTCACAGGAGCACAAATGATATTTCCTTTCATGTTTCTGCCCAGCGCTGTGTTTATTCTTCATCGTCCTTCGTGTTTCAGGCAGCAAGTATACCCAGCCTGCCCTGCCTCGCTCACGCCAAGGGCTGTTCACACCGAAACAGCAATCGAGCTGGGCTTGCTTTCGCCAGCCGATCGAGCGCTGCTTCACCAGAGTTTCCATTCCTGGCACGAAAGGGGCAAGGCTGTGCTTTCTTACCCCTCCTTTCCCCCTACCTAGGCCCTCGTTGCTGCCGAAGCCTTGCAGCTCTCCCCATCCCTGGCAGCAGCTCCTTGGAGGACCAGCCCGCACAGAGCGCTGCTGTTCCTGCCTCTTTTCACTGGGGTTTCTCCTTGGCCTGGAGCGGACCTTTTGCAAGTGTTAATGCATGCTAATGAGGCATTAAATGCCAGGGCAGAATTAAAGAATGAAGAAGTGACGTCTTCGAGATCTTTACAGGAGCCAGAGCTCTGTTGGTGGGTTTCTTCTCTTAAAGCAGCGCAGCGTGAGGGTTGCAACCCCATGTGTTATCTGGTGGTCCATGCATGTACCCAGACTCCCCTGTCCTGCTGCAGTTGCCCCCTCCCACGGCCAGAAACCTCCAGTTTCAGAGAGTAGAGAGCTCCAAAGGAAAAACAAGATGAACTTTGAAAAAAACAGCTCGTCACTTACTCCATGCCCAAAAAGGGAAGATGCCCTTACAGCCAGCGTCCCACTGAGTCTGGCGTTTGCATATCGTCCTTCTGATTATAGTAATTAACAGAAATAAGCATTTGGAAATGAGTGCTGTATTTGGGGTTTAGAGGCAGATGAAAGCCTAAAACCAGCAGGTGAGTGAAATTCTGGGTTTCTGCATTTCTTGTTGATGTGCACTGACAACCTGTGAATTTTGCTCAGTTTGGTTTAAAAAACTGAATTTAAATGCTTGACCTGAAAGGGAAGTGCAGCACAGGCTGCAAGTTCATTCTTTGTCTTTTTTTTCCTGTTTTATTTTGAATGATATTCTGACTTCTTCCAGCTTCTTTGGGAAGGGAGAAATCCATTCCAAAACCATGGACCTTTGGTGAACTTGCACCAGATTATGTGTTTGCATCCAAACACAGAACTTGGCAAGGCTCCCACGGCACTGGATTTTGCAGAGAAAGAATCTCTCTCTGCTCCAGAGCCCACTTCTCTTAACAAGGTCCAGCTGAAAGGACATTCAGCCCATTTGGCCTTCGGTAGGGTGGGAATTAGCCTGCTTTTCATTTGAAAGATGGACTTGAACCATGGAATTTGGCCCTGGAGTTCAAGCATTTGGAATTGTGCGGCTTTGACTTGGAGTCAAGTTTTATTTTAAGAACAAATCTGGAGGTTTTTGGGTGGTAGGATAGGAGCCTGCTTGGGCACCAGAGCAGGGAAAGGAAGCTCATCCTTCCTGGAGGCACCATGTGTCTGTGGACAGGTTGCAGCACTATAGCTTTTCTCAAGCCCTTTATCTGATTTCACCTAACTGTGTGCTCACTGTGTGTCCCCTCATGTTTCTAAATCTTCCACAGCCTTCATGGTGACAAAAGCTGAAGGCTAAATATAGAGTTGTATAAGCAGACCTGGGCAAAGAGATGAGCCAAGAAGTATGTAAGTGGGGGAGAAACTCCTGGTTCTGGACCTCTGGGTGTTGGTGGTATCTGGGCAGGGTTGGGAGAGCCAATTGAAAATGGCTCTTTGCCAAGTGGTTTCCTTTGTCAGGCTTTTTGGGGTGAAAGGGAACAAGTGAGGGGAGCTGTAGTGAAGGGGGGGGTTTGTGTGCTGGAAGAGTGGGTCTCATCCAAGAGAGGTTTGCAGGTGAACTTCCTTTATGTGCCTGTGGGGCTGGAGAGTTGGCGGGAGCAGGGAGAACCATGGAGGGAGAGGCCTCAGTGTGGGAAACCCAGTAAACACCTGCATCGTAGGGGATGGAGGTTGGTGGAAGAGGGGAGCAGCGCAGAGCCCTTTTTGAGTTAGAGGTCTGGAGGGAAACATGGGAGGGGGAAAAACCAGGATTCCACGCACAGACATATACCCTCCTCTCTGGTGTAAGGAGTAATAAGAATTATTAGCAGTTTCTGCAGTGCCTTCCATGTCAGGTGCTTAAGGGGTGATGAAGCCAAGGATGAGTGTGTGCCCGATTTGGTGGGGTGTTATTTGGATCCATGGCTCAAAGGGAACTGATGCATCCATCCTGATTTCCCCCATTCAGGATGAAGCACTGCGTCTCTGGGAGGGTCTGGCAGCAGCCCTCGCCTCTTATCGCTCCCTGCATTGGTAGCAGAGTCAACAGCAGGACCTAAAAGCTCCGGTTCCCAGCTCTGGGTCTCCATCCAAAAGGCCACGTGTGGCAGGCTCAGCTGAGGCACTAACATAAGCAAAAGTCAAGAGATTTGTGGAGTGCTGAGCTTGGAAAAAAAAAAAAAAGGAAGGCTTTATTTTAAGAAATGCAGCTTTAGATCTCTTTCAGGAAATGACGGCTTGCTGCCCATTTTGGCTTTCTGGTGGCTCATCAGCCGTATCTCGTGATTGCGTTTCAGCTCCCCTTCTGCAGCAAAGAGGAGGAAAATGAGGAAAGGCTGGCCAGGGCTGCCGCAGGAAATCCGCCTGCCCGGAATCACTTTCAGCTGCCTTCATGAGACAGCAATTTCCAGAGCCCTGTTTTCCCTCCCCAGTTCTCAATTAACCCAGAAATTCCCAAGTGAGTGAGAAACTGGGAGGCTGAGGGGGTTTTTTTTTGTGTAATGGCAGTGCTGCAACGTGGGGGATGCTGGCAGTAATGGGTGATGGGGCTTGTGGTACCCAAGGCTGAATTAGCAACTCAAACTTGTGTTTATTCCTTCACCTTTGGTTTCATTAGTCTGTGTCTCTGATGCTATTTTTGATGATTGGTGAGCACAACCAGCACTAGGATTGAGATAAAGCCTTATTTAAAGCCATGTCGATTCTTGGCCAAACCCATATGCTTGGAGAGATAAATATCCGTTGAAATTAATGCAATGGGAAGATGCACAGATCCATGGTTTCTGGTGTAAATAACACACAAGAAAGGACTATTTACTCATTACTAGCCTCTTAGTGTTTGTTTTGTTTTTTCAGTATTGCGTTGTGGATAAATGAGGGTGGGCCAGCTCTCTTCTGGCGTGAATGGAGGTGGTCAGTGGATGCATTTCGGTTACACAGAAACCTTAGACCCTCGACGTTTGTCTGACTTTGTTTATGCAGTAACCTCCTTTTCATGAGGAGGCTGTTGTGCTCCGTAGGCTCTTCCCCAGGAGCTGGGGATGCTCCTGCCAGCCTGCCGCCCTTTTTTTTTCCGTGCCAGACTAGTGTGTGACCTGGGGAACGCATCCTAAGCCCGTCCTCACTATATAAAATTTTCTGAGCTCTCCCTTAATTCCTGCTGGTGCCGACCATCTGGCAGCAGGATGGTGCCACGGACCTGAGCTGTGCCGCAGGCGGGCTGCCTCGCCTTGCTTGGCCTCTTGATGTGCAGTGCCGGCTGCTTTGAGTCATGGAAAGAGATTAGTGGGGAAGTTGATGATTTATTTACCTTAGCAGGCACTGTGTCTTACCATAGCCCTTTCCCAAACAGAAAGGTCTAAGTTTTCCAAGTGTTCAAAGCCTCTTCCGCTGCCCTTCCTCCTCCCACTCCAAATTTGCTGTTCCTGGAGCCTCTCCTGCTTTTGCTAAGAGATTGACTGCTCTGGTACAAAAATGATGCTCAAGCAGTGTCCCGTGTTGGTAGGGTTCAAGTGCTTCTTTCATAAGCAGATGGTTTTGGTGCATCCACCCCAAAGGAACCCAAGGAACGTGTGGCTTCTGCGTCGGGGCTCTCCGAGCGATGGGCACAGCCAGGGCTCCTGGACGGGACAGCACCAGGGAATCTGAAAATTGCTTGCCATAACTTATTTCTCTTAATTGGTTTTCCTGTGGGGTTTTTGTGGGTTTTTTCAAACTAGTCGTTCAAGTAACCAAAACCGATAAAAGCACAGCATTTTGAAGGTCCTGACTCAAAGCTTGGATGTGAGCATGGAGGCACAAAAATAAGTGGCTTGATTTAACAGGAACAAAATGCAGTGTGACCTTTCCTCTCCCAAGTGCTCAGAAACCAAGAAACTGGCTTAAAAATTGTGGGGACTTTTTTTTTTCTTGTATGGTAGGCACATCAATTTAATTTGCTAGAAGGTGGGGAATAAAAGGAGTGCTGGAAGAGCTTGTTTTCAAACCCTTTCTCCGCCTCCATAAAAGCTGGGATCATTTTTATTTCTCTCAAAAGAAAACTGGTATTTTTGCATAATTTTGTGGTCCCCAGAAGCAGGAGGCTTTAGGAAAACCACTTTCTGCTGAAAGACGGAGTGACAGAGCTTTTAGTGCGCTGAGTTCCAGACTTCTTGGTGCAGCAGCGGTTGGTGCAATTCCTAAAAGCAAAACCTCAGTTATCGTGGAGGGTGGACGGGCTGTCCCGCTGCGTGCTCAGCCGCTGCAGGGTCCCACTTTGCAGCGTGTTGTCAGTAAGTCCAGGATGAAATCGGGGTCAGAGCCTGGAATTTTCTGCCAGAAGCTGCTATCCCGATTCCTGCTCGCCGGCAATGCATTGCGGAACCGGGGTGAAGCCTGGCACGCCGCAGAGGAGCAGCTGCCTGGGGACCTGAACCATGGCACGCAGCGCTGACATCAGGCTGCCAAGCCGGGTT
Organism: Chlamydotis macqueenii; assembly: GCF_036417535.1. Lineage (NCBI taxonomy): Eukaryota > Metazoa > Chordata > Aves > Otidiformes > Otididae > Chlamydotis > Chlamydotis macqueenii. The sequence continues at coordinate 10,991,140 of NC_141561.1, forward strand.
TGTGCAGTGCTGGGGGGAGGTCAGAGGGGATTTGGGCTGTGGCTGTCATCCCGGCGCGCTGTTGATGGAACGAGGCAGAGGTGGCTGGGGTGAACCAAGGACAGCTGGATGTCCTGCCAAAAGCTGCCTGAGTGACAGCGGGATGTGACAGTGCAGCCCAGCTGGGGCATGGCAGTGGACAGGGCTGCATTTTTGAGGCTGGGGGAGTGATTGGAGGGACCGGCTGGGCTGCACGTCTTGGTCCACCTTGGTGGCCTCCTTGGGAAGAGGGTGCTTCCAAAAGCAGTGCGCCCCATGGTTCCTGCCCCACTGAACCCCAGACTAGGTCACACCTAGTCTGGGAACTGCTTTCCCTCCCAAGAAGCATTGCTTTCCTCTGCTACACCCTCCCAGCGTGTTTCTGCAGCTTCCCTGACATGTGTTTTGTGTTAGTCCCCCGAACAATCAAGAGCTGGCTGGAAAGTATGTTATCAAATTCAGAGGGAGCATTTAATTTCCCAGTTAGAGCTGGATCTTTTAAACATCTAAGGTTGTCTTATTTCAAGGATGAGAACAGAAGAAAACATCTCTTGTTATGTTTGGAGAACATAATTAAATCTTTTGGCTTCAAAAACCAATTTTGATAGAGAACATGCAAACTCAAAGGATGCACAGGGGTTAAAATCCAGGGTAATGTCCTGCACCATGAGATTTCTGCTGGTGCAGAGATGTCTTGAAATACCTCCTCGAGGATGCATTTTCATCTTGGAAATGAAACTGGGAAGTGAAACTAGGTTCATCATGGGCATCGTGGTGGAAGGCTTCCTGCAGGCATGATCTTAATGTCAGAGACTGCTTAACCACATCAGCACTGCGTGTGACCGTAGGATAGCTGAGACTGGAAACGTGGAGCACATTTTGCTGTGAAATACGGGTACTGGGTAGCACTCTGTAGCACTCTGCATGCTGCAAACCAGCTCTGGGTCACTGTCACCAAAAGACTCGCTGTGGCCAGCACACCACATTGCCTTGGGCCTCCTCTCAGGTCGTGTGCTGAGCAAGAGGATGGAGTGGATTCCCATCTCCAGTGCTCGAGGTCGGTGTTGAGAAGTGGGACAACTCTTGTCACACCCATATGAGAAATAAATGTATCCCACTCACCCAGGTATCTCCAGTCTTCAGGCTGTGTGGGACATGGACAGAAAGGACCAGAAGTGGAGCTCATGGTGCCTGCAGGAGTGGCCGCTCTTTCAAGCTGATGCAGGCAGTGAAGACTGTAACATCTTTGCCGTTAAAGGTCAACATGGAAATTCCCACTCTTGGCACGTTCCCCATGATGAGCTTCAGCCAGTGACTTCTTCCATGTCGAGCCAGTGTGGCTGAGGCAGAAAACACGTTTCAATATGTTTTTAAATCTCAGACTCACCCCACATGCTTAGTCACCCTCATATAGAAGGGCCTTTTCTTCATCCCCTTCAATAAACAAAACCATTTGCTTTAAGATGCTGGTTTTTAAATTTTCCAGTTGCAGTGGTTTAACAAGATGCGTTATTTGGAAATGGCCATTTCCCTTCCCCAGGACAGTCGTTCCAGCCCTGCCAGGGACTGGAAGGGACATGCAGGCTTTTTAGCCTCCTGGCACTGACAGCTTTAAAAACTGTACCGTTTAATGAGCAATAACACTTCGAGAGAGATATTTCCAATGGATTAGCATCTTGTACTTGGCTCTGTGGTGTCCAAGGGGGACTAAACTAAGGCTGACGATGCAGAGGGGTGGCTCCCACCCAGGTCGGGACCACGGGATGGTGTGAATGCCATCAGCTTGCTCCTCTTGGCCCTCACAGCTCAAATTCAGGCATGAGCACATTTACTAAATGCCATATACATGGATTCCCCATTGTAGCCGCTTTGGATTCCTTGAAAACCATGATTTGCAGCTAATTTGGACACATGCATTGCCATGGAGGCTCCAAACTTGCTGTGTGTGAGCCCCATCACCTGAACTAATTGTGAATAACGGCCAGCCACTCCGCTGGGTTTGCTTGTGCTGCAGAGGGTGCAGGGGTCCCCACTCTGCTGCTGCACTCCAAGCAGCACCCATGGCAAATATAGCTGTGTCCACGGGCTCAAAACTAGAGCTTTGTAGAGACAGGGCAAGCCAAATCTGCCTGTACAGATACGTCTGGCGAAAGGGCAAGGCTGTCGTCGTGAAGACAAACAGAGCAAGGAATTTTTAATCTCCATCAGATGTAGGCAGGGAAGGAGGTCACCTCTAGAGATGGTGTAAACATAACTGTCACTCTGTCTAGTGATGTTTGAGTTTACAGACTGGATCCAAAGCAAACGGTGGGAGTGCAGAGGAGGCTGTAGGAGGGCGTCTTGTGATGTGCTGGGACATACGAGCTGCCTTGTAAAACAGAAGGTGTTCCCGTGGCTGCTGGCAAGGGATATAGCCTGACAGTCCACAGCCTCTCTGGTAATCTGGGAGCGACGGAAGAGATGAGCGGATTTGTGCCGATAAAAGCAGCATGTATATAATTTATCTTGTCTGGGGAGCTTGAGGCTGTTTCCAGTGGGAAAGCTGAGCTGTAATTAGGTTGCTGACGAATCTCATATACAAACCTTTCAGCTCTATAAACTATGCCTTCAAAGGCATCCCTTCTGCTAGGGACTGACCAAGGAGGAATTCAAGCAAAGCCCACTTACACAGTGCTGGGCACTGGGAGACAGAGGTGGCGAATATTCACTCCACGTGTAAGAAAGGCACGCTGCCAAAACCTGCTCTCAGGGGTTAACTTTTGCTCTGTGGTGTCAAGCACTCGATGGGGGCGAACCAGGAGGGTGCAAAAGGGCACCCTAAAAAGAGGGAGATACTTAGGAACCCTCATCTGGAGAGAGGAAAATAAGAGGGTAACAAGAAAATAATAACAGCTAATCCTGTTTGGGTTCTGCAACAGTAGGTGGTTGTCCCTCACATGGACTTGGCGTGGAAGTCACCTCCCCTAGCTGCAGGCTGTGTCTGCTCGAAAGGAGCTGCCCTGTTCTCCCCATGGTCACCGTCACTGCAGGTACCTCCCCGGGGCAGTTTGTGTCCATGTTCCTGGCCACTTGGTCCCACCTAGAAAGGAAGAGGTGCCCATTTTTCTTGAGCGACTACTGCGCATAGGTATCTTTTTGCTGCTAAATATAGAAAATAATTTGATGTCTAGGTATTTCCCATCACTGTTTATTTGATACTCTGCCAAGCTTTCTCAGCCGCAGCACCCAGCGCTGCCCCGGGATGCTACTGACGCCTTCCCCCTGCTGTCGCCTCCAGGCCATGGAGAGTGTCACTGCGGGGAGTGCAAGTGCCACGCCGGCTACATAGGGGACAACTGCAACTGCTCCACCGAGACGGACGGCTGCGTTTCCAGCGACGGGCAGATGTGCAGCGGCAGGGGCACCTGCGTCTGCGGGAAGTGTCAGTGCACCGAGCCAGGCGCTTTTGGAGAGACCTGTGAGAAGTGTCCTACCTGCCCGGGTGTCTGTAGCACTAAAAGGTACTCATAGAGGGGCTCAGGGGGGGATTTCTTGCTGGCAGCCCCAGTTTTGCTGCACCCTGAGGTCCTGGGCCCAGAGAGCTGTGAGCCACAGAGGAGGGGAGGATGGGGATGACTGCCTGCCTCGCAGCGACAGAGGTGCCCTGAGCATCAGCCTGGTGCCGAGCAGCAACGCTGTCTGCCTTGATCTCAGGCGGGATGGATTTTGCAGTAGCTGACATGCAGCTCCCAGCATCCACAGGGCAAAAGGTCCCCAACCTCCCAGCTGTTTTGCAGCTTCATTGAATCCACTCCTAGAATAAATCCATCCTTGAGAGCGGGAGATACTTGTCCCTGAAGTTGCTCTTTCCTCGCGGAGCAGATGCGCAGCCTCCAGAGAAACACCCAGGGAGTCCCTTTCCAAGGGGTGAATCTCTCTGTTCACGCAGTTTCTGATGGGTGTTTAATTCTCCCCTCCGTGTGTCTTTCTGCAGGGACTGCATTGAGTGCAAGCTGTTTAACTCAGGAAGACTGGCTGATAACCAAACCTGCCAAAAGCACTGCAAGGACGAGATCATCACCACTGTGGATGTTCTCGGTAAGTAGGCAGCAGACAGTGGGAGCCAGCGGCTGTGATGTTGAACTCCTCTTAACCAGACCAAGACATATCTGTAAAGAAAGCTTTGGGGAACACCTGGTATTTAGAAATGTATGTGTGCATGTAGTATGTATACGTGCATTTGGGGTATGTGTAAACCTCTCTCCAGGCTGTAATCTATATTGAAGTAAAAAGCCCTTTGATTTTAAATAACATCTTAAAATCAAGGTGTGTCAGGGCTACTACTGCCAATGCAAGGAGCAAAGAGAGTGGGATGAGATCAGATGAGACAGAAGATTAGATGAACTGTGAGAGTGCAAAAGGACAAAGTATCATTAAAAACGGCATTCCCTAATCTTCCAAGAGTTCATCTTGGATAAGTGAGCTTGTAAGAGAAAGCAAAGCTGTTTTGGAGATGATGAGTTCTGCTTTGGTGGAATGGACTGCTCCTTTATGTCCACTTCTAGAAGCCACCCCACACTTGTGTCCCTCAACAGATTACTTTCTCCTCCTCCTTCTCAAGCTCCATTCTGGGAGGCCCTGGTTGCTATTTGTGTGGATAGAGGGGACCCAAAATGTGACAGCTTTAATCACAATCCTGACTCTGCCCTTAGCAATATCCCTTGGAGGGAGGGGGTCAAGCAGGGATAAATTGCATTCCACATCTGACATTTCCTCCTTCTCTTCCTGTATTTATAGAGTGCTCTACCTTGCTTACCCTTCCTCCCAAGCTGCCTGGAGCCATGTTTTTCCCATTGACTCCTCTCATCCAATGTCTAGCTTTTAAATTACGACCAGTGGTGTTTCCTACCTTTCCCTTTGGGAGACTCGCTCTCATTCTCTCCATCCTCCCTGCAGTTTACCAGGGAGTGCACCTACACCAGCACGCTGCAAGAGGTTACGAGGCACTTCCAAACCACACAAAGCTCTTTCCTGATGCCTGGCTGGCCTGTGTTTCTTAGGAGCCAGCAAACACTGATGACTAAAGCTCATCTCTCCTGCCTGGGTGTTGCACCATGCTAAAGCCAGCTTTTGTGCTGACTGTGCCCTGGGAGGTGAGGCTGGGCTGTGGTTTGTCAATCCCCATATGGCTTTCAGAGAAAAACACAGCCGAATTTCTGTTTTAAGACGTTTTGGGGAATTACCCTTATTCTTCTGTTGAACTACTGCAGTCAGATTGTGAGTGGTGCTGATCTCTTGGTGGATCAGGGCACTCTGCAGCTTGGAGATCTGGGCTACAAGAGAAAGAGGTAAAGCAAAACATTCCTAGAGAAAGTGCTTGGATACTATGGTCTTTACAGGCAGGCTCAACCAAATCCTAGTGTTCAAATGCTTTTGTGTTATGTAGCACATGTTAAAAGTCCCTGCTGAGAGGCCAAATGCTGGTATTTGTCACAGAAGATAAAGGTCTCCACCTCAGTGGAGGGTGGGACCTTCAGTAATATCGAGTTGCAATGAACACACCCTGGAAGACCCCAGGTACCTTTTGGCTCTGGGTATGAAGCAGCCAGTGCTTCAAAGCTTCATAGAGCAGAGGCATCTGTCATTGGACTCATGAGCCAGAATGATGCTTTGGGAGGATAATATGGCTTGCACTGGGTTCTGCAGGATCTCCTTTGCTTCTTCAATATTAAATCTGCACTCCTGATGGTTTCAGAGAGGAGCTGTCAACATGAGAGGAGCATGACAGGTCCAGTGCTGAGCTGAACCTGCCAACAGCATGCATCAATGGTCCTAAAAGCTTGATGGGGCGATTGCATCTCTCTCTGTGGATGCATGATCTCTGAAACCTAGTGAACACCACCAGAAATCATTACTATAGAGATTTAAATCACCGTATCTTTTAGCAGAATAATGGTGCAAGGATGACATTGAAAGCTGCTGGGCCTGGAGGAACTAAGATTTGCTGCTCAGCTGAGGACATTAGTCAAGACACAACAAAGTTTTATCAATATTCATCTAATTAATACCTTGCTTTGTAGCAATCATCAGCACTTCTCCAGCCCTGCCTTCGGTACCACTGCATAGGCAGAGAAGGTTCTCCTGTCGCGGGGTAGGAACAGCTGAGGTTTGTCCACACCGGGAACCCTGTCAGGCCTCACCAGAGGGGCAGTTGCATCTGGGCTCAGAGCTGTTGAAATGGAGGGTATTAATCTTGCGACTGAAAGCAGGTCAAAAGCATTGAAAGTAAAGACAAACAGACAGGAGAGAGATAAGGGGCTGGAATAGCAGTGGTCATTAATGCGATCATTTTTCAACGTGACAGACATGCACAGACACAAGTGAGGAGGAGAGCTCTGGGAAGCATTTTCCAGGTGCCTAAGCCAAAATTGCATCTTTGCCAGCCAATAGCACTGGGTGCCCAAATCCCTTCCTCTCCCTTGAAGCTGTCAGCTCATGCAGGCCTACAGCAATGTGCTCCTGCAGAGCTACCTGGTGTGGGTGGAGATGTTGCCCCATCTCCCTCCAGGCACTCTCCCTGTGGCAGGGACACCCCACGCGCTGTCGCTGTGCAGGGTGGTGGCCCTGCTGAAATCGCCCCTGAAGCTAGAGTGCAAGCCTCAGGCGGTGGCTTCGCTGAAACTTTGTAATGGCTTTTGTGAAGCAGCCTTCCTCAGGAAGCGTCTTATAGTGACCAGAGCAGAGCCTGATGCTATGGTGTGTTAAACAGGCGAGCAAAGAGCATCCATATGGCCCTGGGAACTGAGTAGTCTCATTTCTTGCAACTCCCTGATCTCTGCATCCTCCTCTCCAAGCAACTCCTCCCTTCCCCCTCCCTCCCTCCTCCCGTCTTCATTTTCCTCTTCTATCTCAGTCTTTAAAAACAAACTTCTCAGCCGTTTCCGGAGCTGGAGCCATTCAGCACAGCTGGAGCACGAGCCAGCCGTGGGCTACTGCTGCCGCTGACGGCCCCCATCATGTCCTCCCAGGCTGAGTCTGCCCCTCCCTTCCACTCTTCAATAAATTTAGCAGATTAAGAAGAAAATGGCATTTATTGCCAAAGCCAGCTTGTACAAAGGAAGAGCGTGCGTGTGTGTGAGGTTGCGTGTGTTTGCCGTGAAACTTTTGCTGAGTGACATTATTTTCTCAAGCAGTAAGTCAGGATGCTGCTCGGTTACAGTTTGCCCGAATCGTGATCAAACAGTGCTGCTTCCCGGGCTCAGTCACTGTTCCTCTGCTCCCTGGCACCCGTGGGAAGCCCTGCTCAGCTTGCAGAGGAGAATTGTGCTAATTCCTAATATTAAACCTCCCCACTAAATCCACCAACATATCCTGTTAGAAAGGGGGACTTGGTCAAAACCGGGGAACCCACACTACTGGAAGTTGTTAGGGGGAATTAGCTTAATAAGAAGAGGATGTTGGGAGTATTTGTGTAAGAAATTAGGATCCAAGAGTTCTGCAATCTGTGGGAGTTTTTTTTTTAATGTAAAAAACAAAAGAAAAATCTGCGACTCTGCATCTCATTCCAGAAACAGATGACCCGAACGCGATCCTCTGCGCCTACCCGGTGAACAACTGCGTCATGAAGTTCACCTACTCAGAGCTTGCCAGTGGGAAATCCAACCTCACCGTCCTCAAAGAGCCAGGTTGGCCCTCCCTTGGGGTTCCTTTTAATAGCACAGGCTGCCTCGTGAGACGTGACAGGCTATGGGGGTGGGGGGCAGAAAGACTGGTTTCACTGGCTGCACACAGGCATGTGCAAGCAGATGAACCAGGATGATTTAAAAAAAAAAAGAGGTGTTTTACAGTGCTGAAATCCAGCTCCAAATGCTCCCAACTCAGTAAAAAAGACTCTGACCCAGAGTGAAACATGCACCTGAGCTGCCAGCATTGCTAGCAAGTGGCTGAAGGGCTTCCTGCCAGCTCAGGATGCTGAAATTATACCCAGTCTATTTATGTTGCAAAATACATGCCATGTACTGATTTGGTGATACAGCCACTGTGAGCAAAAAAATAAAATTGGAAGGGGACACCTGGTGCTGCTGCTGGTTAAGTCAGGATGTTTGGAAAACTCCACCCCACCTATGAATTTCTGCGTTTCCAAAGAACCAGCTCTGGTCCAGCAGTGTAAGGGCTGTGTCCCTGCTCCGCTCACCAGACTTCCCCAGACAGCTGTGCTTCCCAGCAGTACTTTAATCACGTGCAATGCACTTTCTCAAAGAAAAAAATCCCACGTGGTGCTGCAGGACAAGCTGGCGAGCACCCAGCAGCAGCTTCTCGCGATCTGCTCTGGTGCTCCGAGGCGCAGGCCAGTATGGGAAAGACCAAGATACCGCACGCTTTATTGGATTTGTGCTGCGGCTTGCACTTAATTGAAAGACCAGTTGATTAGCTGACAGTTAATGTACTTTATTTAAAGTGCCGACTGACCACCTGCCTCCATGTGGGCCAGAAGCTGAGCTGGCTTTTGCCAGAGGCACCTTAACCCTCTGTGTCCCACATGGGTCACCCGGCATTAAAACCGGGCGTCGCTGTTGGATGTTGGCACAGCACTGCTCTTCCCCTGAGGCATTATGTGACATCCCAGCTCTGGTGACATCCATGAGAGCTGTGCCTTTGACCCGCCTCCAGCCAGGAATTTATTTAATGGAAAAAAAAAAAAAATCCCTTTGGTTTCAGAGAGGACTGTTGCTTTTTTTTAAATTCAGTCACTGCTGCTAGCGCTGCCCTAAGGTCATTTGCTCAGTGGCTGTGGTCCAGGTTGTTATGTCCTGGATCTGGGATACACTTGCACCAGAGCTAATTACCTTTCCCCCTCGTTACCAGCATGCAGCTCAGCCCCCAGCGCTGTGACCATCGTGCTGGCAGTGATCGGCACCGTGGTGCTGATCGGCATCATCCTGCTGGGGCTCTGGAAGCTGCTCGTCACCATTCACGACAGACGGGAGTTCGACCGATTCCAGAGTGAACGCTCCCGAGCCAGATACGAAATGGTGAGCCCAGGGTGGAGGTGCTGCTGGGGTCCGGGAGGGCTGTCGGGATGTGCCTGCAGCAAACAGCTCTGCAGGGATGGAGCAGGGACGAGGGATGGGGGTCCCCTTCAGGGGCCAGCCTTTGGTTCCATCATGTATTTCCCATCAGTGCTGGAGGGCTGAAGGACGTGGGGGAGCGGGGACCAAGCTCTGACTGTGGCGGCAGCCAGGTCAGTCAGGTCCATGAGGGAGCCTTTCTGGGAGGCTTTAGGTGGGGTTGGCCAGCATTTGAGGACATCACCTGTGCCTGCAGACAGGATGAAAGATGGCTCTGATGGACAAACTACAGACAAACAACACTGCTTTTGCATCTGAATGCACATTTCAGTCAAAGCCAAATGTAGTGCTGTCTCCAAATTAATTAATAGGCTCGGGAAGGGAGGATTATGCACATTTTTGCCATGACATGGATTTTGTTCCTCACCTTTTTTCTTTTTGTCTGCTCCTTTCTCCAAAGGCATCCAATCCTCTCTACCGAAAGCCTATTTCCACGCATAACGTAGAGTTCACATTCAACAAGCTCAACAAGTCTTACAATGGTACAGTTGACTGATGGGGGGGTTCTCAGCGCCTGGGACTGCTGTGGACAATTGCTTGACTGTATGTGCTGCTTCCCCACTTGAAGATGGGATCCTCTTCAGGGGCGAGAATCCCTCACGACAGGACTGGTCGATGACCGAAGCCTGTTATTTGCACAGAAGGAGAAAAGTCTGGTTCATTCTGGAGGCACGAATGCGAAGGCAGGCTCCCTGCCTGTGCTGATGGACGCCGGGCCGTGTGTGTCTCTATACCCCAACTTTCTGGAAGTATTACACTTGCCAACTAAGTCAACCAAGTGCCATATTGCAGCTTTAGACATATCCCATTAGAAAGGGGGACTAGGTCAAAAATCAGGGGAACCCATGCCATTGCAAGTTGTTAGGGGAGGAATTAGCTTAAAAAGAAGAGGGTGTTGGAAGCATTTGTGTAAGAAATTAGGATACAAGAGTTCTGCAGTCTTTCTTTAGGAATTTTTTTTTATATAAAAAAAAAATAAAACTATTGTGCATTTATGATGCTGTGAGTAGAGTTCATTGTTTGTTTGATGAGCCCCACCATCAACAGACCTAACAGGGGCTTGCTCCTGCAAGTGCCAGTGGTGCTGCCTGATTGTTTTTTTTTTCATAGAGCCTTACCGGTCAAAGCATGGCTATAAAAATAGGAGCTGGAGCCGCAGTGACTGCTGCAGAAAGCATGTTGATTTAATACCTTAATGTTGACCCAGGGCAGGGAGTGCCACAAGAAGCTCGTGCTTCGTGCCGGTGGTGTGAAACAGATGGGAAACTGGTGGAGCCTGAGGGAAATGGGAGTTTAGGCTGAGAAAATGAAATTAAACACCCATTCCTTGGGGTGTGCAAGCAGGCGTCCGGCCTGGGTGCCTGCAGGAGGGTGGCTGGGAGCACAGAGCAGCTCACCCAGACCTCTGACTTTTTACCGGAGGACGAGAGCTGTTGGGTCCAGCCGGGAACCCCTGAGTGTTTACCTGGAAAAAGGGCTGGCTAAAGCCTGGTGTTGTTGCTTCACAACATTCATTTTGCATTGGTTTTGTTGGGATGATTTTTTTTTGCCCCCCTAAACTGTTCCCCTAGCCCCATCTGTTTTCCTCTGGAGCTGGGGTTTGGGTGACCCTGGCTGACAGCTGCAGCTTTAAACCCACACAGACATCAGTGGGGCTGCAGCCACTGGCAGGAGAGAGACGTTGGAACAATTCTACTGCCTGCTTTTTTTTTTTTTCTTTCTTCTTTTTTCTTGTCTCTTCGCCCTGAACAGATCATGCAATAGTCAGCTGAAGGAAGCTTGCCAGGGAAAAGCAAAAACAAATGATGTTCCTTGTTTTGACTTGCTCTTCTCATTGGAAAAGTGCCACGGGCCCATCCTTCCGGATTTTTTTTTTTTTAATTTATTTTTGCCTCTATAAAAAGAAGCTCTTATTTGCCTAGTATAAACAGCTCTCCTTAGAGAAGTTCATGGTCATCCCCTCCTCCTCATACCAGCAGCACTGGAGAAACGCAGCAAACCACACCAAAAATAGCTCAAGACAGGGATTTGTTTTGGTGTTTTTTGGGGGTTTTTTTTTGGAGTGCAGCAAGTGGCACACTGGAGCAGGTGGGGTAAAAAAAAAACCCAAAACCCTAAATAAACTCAATCTGTAGCCTGTCTTCCCATTGATTCCCCTAAATTTGTCCTAGCAGGGCAAGATGGTGCATAGATCCTGAAAAGAAGCTTTCGTGACCATCTCGTTGCTTAGTGCCAGGCTGGCAAGATAGATTTCATGACTATCACGAAAGGGAAAAAAATCGAAAACAGTCAAAAAATAGTCATCACACATAGACAGAGCAAGTTTTAGCCTGGTTCATATGACCGCCTCGCACAAGCCGTGCTGCCCCAGGCACAGAAAGGAGGAACAGGAAGGGCAGTGGAGGGAAAGGAAAGGCAGGAATGTTCTAAACCAGCTTTGCCGCTCACAGTTGCAAACTGTTGCTGTTAATTCATGAGGGACCAAGCCGTTTGACAATAAAACCACTCCGTTGCTCTCTGAAAGGAAAGGCACGGGCAGTGCCCCCCTGCCACCCTTTCCCTTAGGATTACCTTTACACTGTGGCATTTCCAGCACGCTGGGTTAGTGCCGAGAGACCGGGCCATCAAAGCAGCCGTAGGGAGCCAAGGTTTGACTCATTGCTAAGGGGTGGTTTGGGTAGGAAGAGTGGAAAAGAGCAGAGCGAGGGCCTGGGGACGGGACTGCAGAAGGGCTCTCCTTCCCCTGCAAGGGGCAACTGGTCTGCAGAGTAGCCAGGGAGCAATGTGGGGAGCAAGTAGGTATGGGAAGGGCACCCCAGGCCAGGCATCCAAGCTGGTGTACCAAGAAAAAAGGGAATAGAGTTGCTGTTTTCAGTGAAGAGCATCCTGCTGCCCACGGTGATGGGCCAGGCAATGAAGAGCACTCCCCCTACACTCAAATTTAGCGTCTTAAAAAAAAAAAAAAAAAAATTATGCCAAGAGCAAGAAGGCTTTGCTTTACTGTGTAAGTGGATCTGCCTTTACTCTTGCAAGGTTAGCACCAGTGCAGCCATGGGAATGGTGTATTTCAGTCAGCAGCAGTTTATTTGTGACTGTAAATACAGGCAGCCTAACCACAGCTAGCATTCCTGAATGAAAATTCCAGCGGAAGACATCAACGGCTCGCATGTCATGGAAAAACATCAGTGCTGTTCTGGCCAAGCTGGAATCCAGATGCCATTGCAACATCGGCTCCTCCTGTTTCCCCAGCCACAGCTGGCGGCTGCTGCTGCATGGCCACGGGGACTGGGTCTCACCAGCACGTTCGTTTTTTTTCCCCCTCTGCTGCTGATGTTTCTGGGGGACAGAGCCTCATATTCCCCCTTGGGAGAAGCCAAGGCCAACACCAGCATTATTTACTTTGTTAATTGTGGAGGTGCACCGTAACTCTTTGCCGTAACACAAACCGCAGCGAGGTATGTCCTCTTTGTGTCCTCTTTGTCCTTCATGGTGGAGTGAGAAGGTGCTCAACAGCTGAAGGCAAACCCCAAGCTCTGGAAGATGAATGCCCCTCACTATTGAACCTGTTTAACCTTGCATTTCTCCAGCCACGTGGAAAGTGAAAGAGCTAGCATTATTGAGGAGAAGGTCACTAAAATGCCTGGCAGGAAATACCAAGGCAAGAGAACTGACTACATCTGCAGCCCAGCAGCATCTCCTGGCCCTTGTATCCCAGCATCATCTCCTTATCCAAACACATGTTGAATGGGATTTGACTGTTGTTCCTCTACCTCCTCTTCACTCTCAGCCTGCAAAAAGTCAAAATAGACCTGTTTTAGTCTGATGACAGTTCCCAGAAAAATTATAGAGAAGATCATACTGGGTACTAGTGAAAGGCAGTTGAAGACTAACGCATCTAAGCATCAAGACTAAGCCATCAAGCACAGTCAACGTGGGTTCGCAAAGAGAAAATCCTGTTTAACTCATTGGATGTTCTTCTACAGTAAGGTCACCTGCCTAGAGGATGAAGGGAAGGCGGTGGATGTAGTTTTTTTTCTACAGAGAATGGGGTTTGTATTGCTAAAGGTGCACCTCATGCGATGGGTGCTGTATCAGTAGTCAGCAAGGATTTTTTTCCCAAGGCAAATAGGCTGACTGGGAACCTTGCCAGCCATTTCATCCAAATGGTATAAGAATTAATTGGGCTTTATCAGGAACTTGTTGCTACAGTCCCCAATGATGTCCTCTCTCTGTAGGTCCTGTATGCAGGCTCTTGGTATTAAGGGGTCCATAGCCTGACTCCCGTGGGACTTGTTCTGATTCCCTAGCTAAAGCCTGGTGTGACAACATTAGGGCTATGTTTGAGCCCTTGGGGTAATCGGGTAAAAGCAAACTGTATTCTGCCCCACGTAAAAGCAAATCTCTCTTGATTCTCAGGTTGTAATGGGCCCACAGAAAACACAACTTTGATATCCAAGGCTGGGTCCAAGGCTAGCTATAGGCTGCTTGCTCTACAGGGGAAAAAAAAAAAAAAAAAATTATTTGTAATAGAGGGATAGCAGCATGTAAAGGTCCAGTGTTTTCATTTAATTTATGACAGTCTGCAATCAAACAGCAGGTGCTGTTAGACAGGCTGTATGGGGGAGTTTTATGGTGAATGAGTTTTCTGGATAATATCCCACAGTCCTAAATCCTGGATGAGAGCAGTTATGCCTTATGAGGCTTCTGGGCTAATATAGTACTGTCACACTTTTAGGTAACTTGGGTGCTGCCTCTAACAGAAAAGCAATAGCCTCCACAGCAGGTATTTTATTGACAGAAATTACAGAGTTCTGGGTCTGAGGGTTTGGCAGCTGAGAGCCTAATGAAGTATTAATAGTCTGGGATTTTTTAATATATCCATACTCAAAATACTTAAGAGCCCCACTGCAACTATGGGACTCAGTGTCCTTCCACCAGATAGGGCCAATTTTATCCTGGCTGTGTGGGGCTCTCATCTTTTCGTGGTAATCCCTACTATAGAAAACTTTTCCTGAGATTTCTGAATTAACCCAGGGGCATCCTCAGCTTTAATCATTGATACTGAGGCTCCTGTACCCGTAAGAAAAGAAACTAGTACTTGCCGTTCACTATTAATGGGATACAAGGGAGCTAATATTAATTCCAAAAATTTTGGCCACCAGGGAGGGGTTGTGAGACTCCCTGGGCCAACATTGGGAGCTCCTCTATTCGTTTGCTGTAGCAGTGATGGGGGAGTGGACAGAACAAGGTTTTCCGGGATGGGAGAGCAGAGGGACTAACGGCACCCGGCCCCTTCCCTGCCCCTGTGCTGCTGGTGCCACCTCCATCGCGCTTATCACATGGTCTTTGCAAGATGAACTGGCTTGCGGTGAATCCTGGTACTCACAGGAGAATCCATAAGTGTCTTCGTTCCAGATCACGCTCCGGGCATCATTTTATCAATTAATTTAAGCATTTTGTCCGTTATTCTTATTACTCTGACCTCCCTTTGGCATCTTGATGACTCTGACCCAACCTTCCCTTTTACAGAATTGTTTTGGGGCTGCTCCCTGTCCTTGTTGCCTCCCCACAAGGGCTGTCCAATTTTACAGCCAGTGTTCCAGTCCCAGGTTTCATGGCATAACATTAAGGCCAGGATTTTTTTTTTTTTTTTTTTGTCCTGCATTTTGCAAGAGTTTTAGTTTCCCTGCTGCTGTTGCTGGCACAGCCATCATGTCCCAGGGTATCGCCCCGTGTCCCTTAAGGGCATCCTGAGCAGCCCGTCTCATCGTACCAAGCCAGAAAAATCCATCAGGAGTACTCCAGGGAGGGGAAGGGAGATATCCTCATGGTTCTGGCATTTTTCTAACAGCAGGTATTATCAAGATAACAGGGAGAAGGTATTCATTCCAGCCCTAGTATTGGGGTTTAGGAGAAATATTCTTCCTCCCCAAAATATCTGTCCATCTGTTCAGTATCAGAAGTTACTGCAGAATTACCATCAGTAAAGTAGCAAATATAGTTATCTGTAATTACTTACATGTGTGCATAATTGTTTATATATATAAATATTACTGGTAGCGAGTGCTCATCAAATCAAACCCAGCAGTGGGGGTCAGTCGTCCACTGATGCAGACGATGATCCGCATCACAGAGCCAGCGGAGTCACACAGGCATCCCCAGCAAGGGGCTGCTCTGCCCCAAAAATCTTACAGGGATATGGGGTTTGTGTGCAGGAAAGAGGCTCCATTTTGGATAAAAAGTCCTTTTTATATCACAGAGACATAAAGGGGAGTAGGACACCACCCAGAGCAGCCAACAGATGCTGCCAATTTCTATTTTTCATATGGCACAGCCAATAACCGGAGATGTTTTCTATCCTCAGACTAATTTTTGTTTTATCGGACTGTTTTTCTGCTCTGCAAGTTAGAACAGCCAATGGCAGCTACAACCACGTAGCTTCTCAGGACGTTTCCTCCTTTTTCAGACTTTTTTTTTTCATCTTTCTAGATGATAACTTGTTACAGTTCCTTGTTTTTGCGCTTAGGCAATGGTATCTAGGGCTGTCTCTGGTTTCTCGGTATCCAGCCACACTCCTCAAGGATGCCTCTGGTTTCCAGGCTGCCAGGCATCTTCTGTGACAGTAGTTGAGCAAAGGTCTTCTGTGCAGTATTTTCTTTACAGCCAGCTCACCTTTATGGCTGCTCCCTAAAATTATATCTCTCAGCAAAGTGAAAATGATCAGCTGCAGGGACCACTGCAGAATTTCTCCATCTAAAAAGTCCTAATTGTGAAAATATATTTTGTATAGCTACTATTAGTTGTTCAGGAACATATCAGAAGTGACTGCACTAGTTTAGCTCCTCCTGCAATATCTATTTGGGCTAAACACAACCTATGACATCATACCATCGCACGTCTCCTCAGGAGATCATACTCCAAGCAAGAATTTTGCAGGTAAAGCCTTGCTTGGGCTTCCCCCTCTTCTCCGTCCTGGCCAGCCTCCACATACAGCCCTGCATTTTCACAGCCTGATTGTGGATAGCATCAACTTGTGAGAAAAAGTTCAGAGGAGGACAGGAGTCATGCAGAAACAGAGAACCAATGCTGAGGACAAAGTCAACCCAGACATGCAGGGAGGGTCACTCTCCCAGCCTGCAAATGCCTCCCAAAAAAGAAGAAAACCTGAAGGTGGAGCAGGCACTCCACTGAGTTTTAATTTGCTGCATTTGAACATGAAGCTGTACTTGTTGCTGTGGTTCAGACCGACCAAGAACCAAGGGAGTGATTACAAACAAACAAAACATCCAGTCTGTCTAGCCCGCAGCCCAGTTACAAGCCTTCCAAAACAGAACATTTCCCTGAGACTGTGACCTCCAAAACTCAAGATGTGGAAACAAACTTCCTCTGGGCGTTTGGCAGTCCTTTGGTTCTGTTCCCTAAATGCAATGTTTGTGTCACTTGCTAAAAAATCCACAGCAACAGGCTTTCCAAGTAAATTTAAAAGGAAGTGATTCAGTTATTTTTCTAGGATTAAGTCTTAAATAAGTTCTCTTAGAATAGTCTACGGAAATTATAACATGACCTGGTTAATAAAGGAATGTTGATACCATGACACACAAATCATACTTTTAAGGACAAAAATTTTAACTTGGCCGGTTTTAATTCAGTGCTGGGTTTATCAAGATTTTGCAAGAATTTTAAGTCCGAGTGAAGCAGTGTACTTATGCAGTTATACCGACTAAAGTGCTCAGCTTGGGTTCTCTTGACACAGCACTCCTCGTGCTAGATAGATACCCACAATCTCAGAGAGACAGAGTGAACCTTACATACAAATATCAAAAGCTACATAACAATTCCGTAAGGGTTCCAGCTCGTCCCGGTGTCCCACACAGCCCTCGCTGTGCTGCTCAGAAGCAGCAGCAAGTCAGCCTTGTTTCTGCTGCAAGCACTGACAACGCTTGATCACAGTCTTACTTCACTACGAAAAGTGTGATGTCCTTTCATTCCGTTGTAAACCGTACTTTGGAGCGGATTAAGGATTACAAATTCATCTAAAAGCCTACTTGCTAGATAAGATAAATCATGCGATAACCCAGTAATTTAAATATAGCCTTATGCTTCCACCCCAGACTCGATCGGCTCAGAGAATGAACTAACTGCAGACTTTCAGATTCATATATTATGATGCAAATGAGTTTTGTAAATTGTGACCTAGTTCCCATGTTAGGAACAGTTGGGACCAACAGCAGGAACTATGCGATGAATGTGAGCAGCAGGGGTAAGCAAGGAAATTAACATTTGTTCTTCATTTGAAATGGATTTTTAATCACTTTCAGGTGCCCCAAAGAAAGTGCACACACTTGTTTACTATAATCATTCTGACAGAAGAATGCATATAGGAGGTTTTTGTTTCACTAATTGAAATGTTTGCAACACTGGTGTCAAACGAAGCACCGGAATACAGCTCTTTCTGGATGATCTACCAAGTGCACAATGAAGGACTGTGAAATGAAGTTTTCCCAATTGATCTGTTTCGCAGAACTTGTTTTCTAAAGAAAATGAATTGCAAATACCCTCTAAAAGTGACTGGATATTAGATCACATCATGCTCTCCAAATCCAGTTGCTATTTTTTCAGCTAGAGGCCTGATGAAGTAGCTCTCTGAAGAGTCTGCTCAGGGATTTAGCTGCGTGGATGTCAGCCACCCGCTTAAAGTGATTCAGCATCGTTTGTGGAAAATACTGAACTCACTCACAAAATTCTGTTTACGCTGTGACAGTGAGCCTACAACAAACAGCCAGTGCTGAACTCGGGCCTGAGGTAGCTTTCTGGTAAACTCTACCGTTTTAAATGAGAGCACCAGCAAGGGTGTAACTTGTTGAAAACCAGGCCAATTTTCATCCTAAGCATGTCTAGAGTTGGTACCATCACCGGAAACTATTAGCTGTAAAAGAGCGAGGGCATCAACTCTCCTGAAAAATAGAGGCTCAGCTCCCTCTGGTGGAAAAAGTAATTTTCCACAAAACAGCTTAAGTGAGAAAGCCTTCTTTCTACAAGGCCATGAGATAATTAAGATTAGACAGTAAACAAATCCTAAATCCTCCATTCACTCTGAAGGCCTGGAATTTCTTAGAAGTTGATGTGAAATATCCTGACTCTGACTGTTGCAGGGTGGCTGCACAAGATACAACACACTCAAGTTCCAGTTGTGAAAGGCAGCCAAGAGAGCCTCCATCTTTCCTGGATGGAGTTCTCCAGATGTGAATTATGATACACAAGACTACTGAAGCAAATGGTGGCCCCAAGGAAAACAAAACCACACACACCGAGGAGTTCTAATATTCTCTCCACAGTAACCAACTCCTAAGCCCCATAAGCAGTCCCATCACCAACAGGAATGGAAGCACACTTCCAGAGCACGTGGAATGTGAAACGGTGAAGTCATCACCCCCAACACACCCAGACAGTGAAGTCTTTCAGCTGTATGTTTCTGAAGTCTGACTGCCAACAGAGCACAACGTCCCAAATGCAAGAGGCATAAGGCACTCAGATTCAAGCCTGCGTCTTAGACGCTCTGCATAGCTTAATCCAACCAACAATCAACAAAAACTCTCCTTCTGAACTTCAGCAGAACCCCAGTCTCCTATTTTGAAAGGCTTAGTGAAGAGTTCAGTACTAATGCCAGGAAACTCTTCTCACTAGACAGAGTTGTTCCCACAGGTAAGTACATTAACAAAGGGACCCAGCTTCCTCTGTGTGCTTCCATCAGCAGAGGAACAGCAACAGTCTGGAACTGCATCACCAGTCATCTTTGCCTTCCTGATAGCAATGAAAATTCCAGCTGATTCCCACCACACATACACTAGATATAATTAAGGTTATTCCATCCTTTCTAATCGAAACCAATCACACAAGATATTTCTACTCCTTATTCACTGTGAAGAGTGGAAAGTAATTCCTGGAAGTATTCCAGCTATTGTCACAACAACTCAATAAAGTACATTTTTGTTTCTCATTAGAGCAATCAATAGCTCCACTGTAATTAAGAACACAACTAGTTGCTCTGACAAATTCTTCATAGCTCCTGTAAACACAATCACAAGTAATTCCTGCAGTCAGAATGGCTTTTTATAATACTGGGGTTCTGAAAACAGTATTTCACACTGCCACAGCAGAAAGACTTACAGATCCAATAAAAGGAAAACAGTAGCAAAAGTATTTATTAAACAACACATTATTCAATTTCACAGTCTGGGATTCAGACCTATACTGGCTCCTGGGAAACAGCAGAGCTGAGTAATCCTGTGAGAGTGGGGCTTTAGGTCAGATCTGCAGGTGAAGTTTATTGAGAATAGTAAAATATTGTTTCCACAGCCAGAAGGAATTCGAGGATGGGAAGGAGAAACAAAAGCAACAACAGCCAACCAGAAATCCTTGGAGTGTTTCATGCAACATTTTTCACCAGTTTAAAAACTGGGCATGAAGTTTCGGTTTCATATATTCAGATATTTAAAAAACGACCATGGCATGTACAACCTGATCTCTGTGTGTGTGATTAAACATTATTTAGTTAGTAACAGATTTTTCTCCAAAAGAGCAGTTTTCTTCTGGCTGAAGTGCCTATGTATTTAACTGGAAGTCTCACGATGACTGCAGCTCCATCAGCTTTGCTTATTGACTAGGAAAGTGGCCTGCTTTCAGTCTTCTGCACGAATACCAAGCCTGCTTACATAGCTCTCCCAAGCTGCCTTCCTGTACTTCTCTGCTTCTTCAGCAGGGTCTGAAGCTGACAAGATCCCACGTCCCACAATAATGATATCTGAACCTTTTTTGCCAATGACCTCCTTGGGGCTTAGGTACTTCTGTCCAAGGTTATCACCTGAAATAGAGACACCATTTTTTTTTTTTTTTTAGTTCATACAAAACTCTATCTACTAAAAGCCTTCAAAGATGTGCTGGAACAGGGAATGGATAGGCTGTTCAAGCTCTGACCCTAACAATCCACAAAAACAACTCAAAACTGTGTCTTCAGCTAATGAACTCTCTATTACACAGATCAAATTTATCAGAGAGCGCCCTCCTTTTTCATTATTTACCAATCACAATCGATGGAGCAGCTATGCAAAGAAGCACTGATCAGGACTGCTGGTTGCCTTTCGGAGCTCCCAGGAAAGGATCAGCATAGCCAGAAATACAGAGGGCAGCCCGTAACAGCAAACATAGACTCCTCCCACCAGAGAATCAGCAACCAAACTCTCTTCAGAAGTCACTTTTTCACTGAAGGCTAGATCACTTACTGTATTTACAAACGACTGTAAATATTTCAGAAAAAGTTACCTCCAGGTTGCAGATGCACTCCTGGAGTTAAGTGAAGAAATTCCGGTTTATTACTAACTCTGGATCCAGATATGAATCCAAAAACAAAATCCGGGTTGTCTTCAGCCATCTGTACCTGAAGAAGATCAGGAAACAGTTACAAGAGATACACCTAAAATTAAGTTTGACGAGCAATCTGTTTCTCATCCACCCTTTGACACATTAGGCTGTGCAAGGCAGGGGTATGAAACACCTGTTCTTGTGTCACCAATACAAAGTCACCCAGAGCTGACTCTTCCCTCACTGACCTTGCTGCACTTGCAGCCAGGAATTGAACGCTAAGTTTCTTTCTGTGCTATAAATAATACAATGATGAACTTAAACTAATTAGAAATTTATTGCTTACAGAAAACAAAAGAAAAAGGGGGGGGAACAGCAAACTTGGCATGCTTACTGGAATTCACAGTGAACTCTGACTACTTCACGTGACCAGCCTACAGCTGCAACCTTTAAACACGACGCTGTCAGATTCCCAAGTTTCCACAGGAAAAAACGCCTGTAATAGTTAGAGCTGGAGAGACTTTTGGATGTGTAAATATTAGAAGGACACAAAACATCCCTGTCACAACACTTTACAAGCTTTTAACCCGGAACAAGACTGCCTACTTACTGCAGCTTTTGTGTAGTCAGCCGTTGCAAGCGACCCTTGGGAACTCATCTCAGCAACCAGAAGACAGCTGCGCTGGAGAGGAAGACCTACTTCCTTCAGACCTTTCACAACTCCAGAGCCTGGAACCACGTGGGCATTAACGATGTCTGACCAGGATGCGATTCTGAACACACCACCTGCGAACACGGAGAGGAAGACACAGGCAAAGTATCAGTAGAAATGTATTAAACAGGAAACACCAGTTAAACAAAACGAGCTGCACACTAAATCACTCACATTTTAAAAGACAGTTTTACGACTGAAGCTTGACAGTTACAAGTTCAGTCTCACCAGATAGTTCTGATAAAGATTACACTTTGTGGTTAGGCAACTGACTTTTACTGTTCACAAACACTTGTTAGCATCTCACCTTTAATACTCACTGAAACATTTATGGTGACTTAGAAATCCACTGTCACAGGTGCTACCTTTCAATAAAGCACAGAGATCATATGGGACGTACGGATGAGAAAAGAGAAAGACAGTTCTACAGTTGCAGATGCAACGTCGAATGAAAGCCGTAACGAGAACACAAGCATACAGTAACAGGCTGCCTTAAGTAACACTGTTTTCTCATGGCAAACAACTACTCAGAAGTACTTACTGAGCACAACCACAGATTCATAAAAAGATCAAGGTTGGAAGGGACCTCTGGAGGCCATGCCCTCTCAGCAGGATTAACTTCATAGCCAGATTAGGTTGCTCAGGGCCTTGTCCCCTTGAGTCTTCCCAAGGCTGGAGATTCCACAATCTCCTGGCAACCTGTGCCAGCACTGCAGTTACACACACCGGCAGCAAAGTTACAGTAAATTGAGGTTGATGATAATCACCTTCATATTGATGTTTCACTGTGTTTCCAATGTCTGCAAATTTCCTGTCTTCAAAAATCAAGAATTCATGTAGATCTGCAAATCCTCTCAAATCCTTCACTACCTCTTGTGTAAAATCAGTCAGGATGTCTATGTGAGTCTTCAGGATACAAATGCTGGGGCCCAGGTTATCAGCTAACTGCAGCAGCTCTTTGGAGCTGGTGACATCAGCAGAAAAGCACAAGTTTGTTTGCTTCTTTTCCATGAGCGTGAAAAGCCTGGCTGCAGTAGGATGTACCCCTGGCAGCTTGGCACGAGCACTGAAGCTCAGCTCTTTACACACTCTCTTCACAGCAACCGGGCTGTTCTGAGCCACCGGCTCAAACATATTTTCCTGAATGAATTCCTTCACCTTTTCAACCATCTCAATGTCCACTTCTCCTTGTTGCTGGAGAATCTCCAACACCCCAGACAACGTGCACACAGAGTGCAGGCGAATTCCACGTTCCTGTAACCTGGCCTTCCCGCCCTGGTCCCTGTCCAACAGCACTACGGCATCCGTGACTTTTAATCCTTCTTTCTGAAGAACTTCTGCAGTTTCCAGTACGCTAGATCCACTTGTCACCACATCTTCAATGATCAAGCATGTTTCTCCTGGATTAATGGTGCCTTCTACCAGCTGCTTAGTACCTTAAAAATAAAAAGCAAACAC
Organism: Chlamydotis macqueenii; assembly: GCF_036417535.1. Lineage (NCBI taxonomy): Eukaryota > Metazoa > Chordata > Aves > Otidiformes > Otididae > Chlamydotis > Chlamydotis macqueenii. The sequence continues at coordinate 11,013,793 of NC_141561.1, forward strand.
TCCACTAAATGAAGAAAGTTTAAAAGACCCCAAAAAGCTTAAAAGTATCAAAACTTTAACTTGCTAGGCTAATGTAAAGATCATGTTTGTTCCACACACAAGCATACGCTGCAGCATATCCTGAAGTCCAATGGAACCGGACTTCAGGAGAACAGGAATTTCACATTCACTGTCAGTATGGAGAGGTAATTTGTTCAGATATTACCTGATACTGGTTATCACAGTTCTTAGCACAGCCTGGTCACTGACTTGCAATTCATAAAGACCGTTATTCTCCAAGTTAAAAAAATACTTCTTTATGTTTCCCGAAGTTACGTTCCATTAACAAAACTGACATACTGTTAACTGCAGAAATTTAAATCTTTGGAGAAGATGACTACGGTAATTTATTATTGCCATGAACTGAACACCAGAATTACAAAACTATTTTTTCCACTTATTTAAAACATCTTTAAAGCAGTCAACTTACTGGTACTTCTCAGCATATTTCCTGTTTTCCATAGGCATTATTCAGGGCTTAGTATGCCTGTTAGAACAATTAGGACTAAAGCCCCCAAATGCCTTTGCCCTAACCAACAACAGGCACACGTCCATGAAAGGCCTCCCGGGGGGGTGACAACAAAGAATGCCTAGCTCTCCCAGGAAGCAGCGAACAGCAGGCGAACATTATGCAGGGAGCACGGTGCTTAGACCATGACAGCTTAGACCATGACAGCCTAGAGAAGGAGCAATCCAGAAACCTTGTATGAGGCAGTTAATTGCTGTCACAATTGACCTGTCCTTCACAAGAAGGAACAGCAAACATTTTCACGCCTGGCTCGCTGACTAACAGAGGAGTAACATTTAGTTGTGACAAGCACCCTTTCTAACTGAACACCGCTGGAAAAGGACAGCTTTTGTCATATGCTGAAATCCAGTTGCTACGGTAGGTTACTGCTTCAGTCTTCTGTCCCCCTTGCCTCTACCAAAATCCATCAATTGGTTCAATGGGTAGAGAACTGACTGCTTCTCATCTGGTCCACCTCGCCCACCGATTACAGGACTACAGGATATGAAAGAAAAAGGGGTTTGAGAAGTAAAGGAAGATGAGACTAGAAAGGTTCCTCCCCTAGAGCTGATATGCAAAAAGTCCCACACGGGGGTGAAATGTGCCACTGGTCTCAGCATATCAGAGAAACCAAGTTATTATAAATCTCAGTTTCTGGAAGAGGCCAAAATCCTGAACCATGGCAACAGTGCCAAGGAAAAAAAAAAAAAAGACACTGCTGAAGCCAAAAGGGAAACAAAAAACTCATCCCTCAAGAGGCTCCAAACCTACTACAGCAGGATTCAAGCTGCACCTTAACCAGCTGGGAGAGCCCAACCAGACTGGAATGATGTGGGAGGTACATTTGAGGGGGAAAAGGGCCTGCTTTTTTAACTGGAGTGGTAGCCTTAAACAGGAATGGAGATGCTGCACATTACAAAAGAACCACAAATACATAAAGTCATTTCACAAACAAGAAAACAATTTGACACAAATTCTTGATTTGAAGGTTTTACCGTAGTCTTTTGCTTCCTTCCTCCGTATAAGCATTGGAATCTGATTTTCACAGCAAATAATGGTGGCCAACGGCAGAGCTGTGTAGGGAACACCGCACACGCAGTCGTACTTGAGACCAGCGTCTCCGGCGGTTTGAAAGAGAAGGTCTGCAACCTGAAAACGAAAATCAGCTGGTTTTTTTAAGATTCAGATGGGAGCGATCATGCCTAAACACAGGTACTACCAAGGGAAGCAATGCCAAATGCATGAGACCCTCCCTCCTCTCCCCGGCAGCGCTCCCGGGCCTCCTCCCCTCCCAAGAGAAGCTCCGGGCCCTACAGAGGCACAGAGAGACCCCAGAGCCCCCGGGTGCCGGCACAGGCGAGCACCCCCGAGGCACGGACAAGCGCTGCCCGGCACCACGGGCTCTCTCTGCCGGTAGGGCCCGGGCCCGGGCCCGGGCCCGCACACCCCGCCGCTCGGCCCCGCACCTGCCGGAGGAGGAGCGGGTGGGAGACGAGCCCGCGCAGGTCGATGTAGACGGGGGAGGCCTGGCCGCTCTTGAGCACGAAGTCGCCGAAGCGCAGGGCGCCCGCCTCGCGCAGCAGCGCCGCCACCACGCGCCCCGCCGCCGCCGCCGCCGCCATCCCGTCGCCGGGAGATGACGGCGAGGCGCGCTGTGCGCGTGCGCGGGGGCGGGGCCCTCGCTGAGGCCCCGCCCCCATCCCACCTCCCGCCTCGCGGGACCGGTTGGGGTGGGGCGCGGCTCCACGCGGTGCGTGTCGCGGGCGGTCCCGCGCTCCCCTTCCCGCGCTGTGGGGTCCAGCTCCCCACGGCGTGAGGCCCAGCCCGCGCCATCCCGGGGCCCGGCCTCCACACGGGGAGGCGTTCGGGGTCTGCCCCGCCCCCGCCCCGGGCAGCACCCGCGCTTCCCACGGGGAAGCAGAGACCCCCTCGCCCCCCACCGTGCGCACATGCAGCAGTGCGGCAGGGAGGGTTTGCTGTGACCCGAAAATGTCTGCTTCGGCTGTCGGGGTGGCTCCCGAACGGCCACTCGGCCTCTGGGCACGGGGTGAAGAGGGAGAGTCCCTTGCTCTGGTTTCCCTGTGAAGAACCCCTCCGAAAAAGCTGAGGGGAACGGAGCGATCAGCGAGCTCTGAGACGTCAAGGCCTCAGAAAGATTGCCGTACGTCTGAAATAAAACCGACCCGGTCTTCTCTGAACAATTGTATTTAATCAAAAAAAAAAAAAAAAAAAAAGCCCAGGAACTGCGCCAGTAGTATGCTCAGTTTATAGGGAGGCAAGGACAGAAGATGGACGGTTGGAAGCTACGTCTGCAGATGGCCGTACACGCTGCGGGACAGTAACGACGACGTGGGACAGCAAGTAGTCACCTCACAACAGTACACATGAGTGATTAGACTTACAAAGGAAATATTTACAAACTTACATTTACAAAAGCAACGTTGTGTGCGTACAAAATGAAATCCGCAATAAAACTGAAGGTACATTTAAGGCAGACCAGCAATACACTGAAATAATTAAGGCTGTGGAATTGCTTTGCACCTTGAAAATGCTGAGCTGTTGGCAATACTGTTTCTTTTTTCCTCCTTCGGTTGATTGCTGCAAAGATTGAAAAGCATCAATGTAGTCCAACTGTTTGCTCTTGTCTCAGTGAATAAGTCTGAGATTTAGGGTTGTTTTGTTTTTTTTTTTTTGCACTTTCCAAGTTATCAGCAAATTGACCTCAGTGGCAGAGCAATGCTGAACAGTTTGGTAGAAAGAGAAGTAAAAGCACCAGCATCAGAACTTGGACATGAAGGTGAAATATGGCTTGAGTAGAGATGTTAGTTTTTCACTAACTCCATAATAAAGACTACGGTTACAGCAAATATTCAGCATCCTGACGCTATGGTAACACTCACCACTACACAGATCCCAGAATGAGGATTCATCACTTGATGGCAGTGTGCAGTCAGCCTAGTAAAATGGGATTTTATTTTGTTTCCTTGGGAAAGCACCATTTTCTGATGGGACATGAAAAAAAAATGAGCTGGAAAATAAATCCATGCTCTGTGTTAGAGGAGAATCTACCTCTGCGGTGAAAGGAACAGAAACAAAACCAGGTGGTTAGCCCCTGTGCGCGTTAAATATCTGTCAGACCTTCGTATATACAGATGAGCCTTTACATCCGTCTCTGACGTTTCTGTTATCCCAGGTCACTTGATGCAGTCCCCTCATTGCAAGGGTATTAAAATATCATTATATATAGTCAGGTCATACGGTTCGGTTCTGCATTTAGACTTTATTCATGGTATGTGTAACAAAGGCCTAACGGCTTCATCAGAAATGCAAATGAACTCCACTGAACCCACAGAACTTAGATAGCTCAGTTAAGGGCACAGACTCTATCTCAGCATTAATTTAGTTTAAAAGCAAAATGCTTTCAAAGATAAATGTTACTGGAGAAAAACAGTCATTTAAAACAGAAGGGCAGACTAAATAAGACTTCTTGGTACAAGTAGGAAGAAAGAAATTTTATAAATTTTAAAGCCTGGATTACTTTAAAATATTAAAGTCTAGAACCCCAGACTGCCTGTGTGTCATCCCTGTAGTAACAGGTGTAGGGGGCTTGGCAGCTTGGTGGAGAGGTGGGGATCACCCACGGGGCAGCAAGTGCTTCGGACGCCTGATGGGAGCTGGCAGCGTTGCCCGGGCAGTCAGATTCCTGAGTGAAAGGGCCTGGCCTGGCTGCTCCACATGGAGCAGAGAGAGAGAGGTGAATTAGTTTCTCATTGCCACGTTGTTCATTAAACATAGTCATCTTTAATAACGAGCATCACAAGTCACCGTGCCCTCTGGACGCTGTGAGCAAGTGTATTTTGATGTCAGAGCAGGGTAAGAGCACCGTGCGGACGTCTGGAGGCAATGGCTGTGTACATAGCGCCAGCCTGCACTGAGCTTGCGTTGCTCCGTTGCTAGAATCACTGGTGGTCACTCCAGCTGGTCTGAAGCTGACACAGAAGCTAGAAGGTGCAGCTGCCATCGCACCTTCACTCTGCCATCTTGGGAATACCCTGAGTGGTAAAGCTGTGGGCAGAAAGCTTCCCCTCGGAGTCAGCTGCTCTCTGGGGAGCTTTGTAAAGGCTTAGCGGAGCTTTATGAGAAGCTGTGTTTCCCCGTGTTTGTTACAGGCAGTATTTCATGCACAAAAAAAATGCCTGTAGTTGCAGAATGCTGCAACTGTGGTGTGGCTGTGGTGCTTCTTACTCAGTGGGCTTGCTCCAGTCCTACTTACTGAGCTTCTGTAATCACTTTACAACAGAGTTACAGTTTACAACAGTGTTACAACAGTTATAAAACCTGTTGGATCTGCAGAGAGGCGACAGGTTGGCTGAAAAAGTCCTCGAGAGAGCAAGCTCAGAATACTTTCTCTGCATTTATCATACAGCAGCATGGCTTGGTATTATACGCTTGGTATTATTCAGGCAAAAGAAATCTTTGAGATGAAATGCAAGAATGGTTGATAATCACAAATGTATCTGGAAGTAGTAACAGGTTCCAGTTTTCCTGAATGTGCTATAAGAAGAGTGGTGCCCATGAAGAGGGGTTTCCTAACGTGAACATAGAAAAACAGAACCATAAAGGAAAGCAACCCCATAACATGCAAAATCCTCAGAGTTCAGCACCTCCAGCTCTCCCTTGGCGAGGAATCTCTTCTTTGAATCTGAGCACCAATACCTAAACATGTATCCTCTTTTAGCCTTTTGGGTTTTTTGTTTGTTATTTGATAGCAATTGAAGGCTTAAATATTCCCTTAAGCAATCCAGCTTTTCCCCCTGTGCATCTAAAGTGTCTGCTGTTGCAGTTTGAGATGTGAATGCAGGAGGCAGGAAAACAAAATGATAAATAACTCCAGATTTCCTGTATGATGTATGATAATTTGTATGAATGCCAAGCAGAAAGACTGTGGCTTAAACTGTACCCACAGGCCTAATAAAAGCTGTGGGTTATATAAACCACACTTCTATAAATATTTTTAAGGGTAGGGCAATCACAGCACAAAGAGCCGGCTTTGACAAATAGGAAGAAGTACAAACAGTCCTGTAGTGAGAAAGTACCTGAGGCTGGTGCTAATTAAAGACATCCTTTGATGACTGCTGTCTGAAGACGTTTCGGTTGCTAAGAGATCGCATACTTCGCACTCATGCTCCGGATGGGAGTCTGGTCTTTGTCTAAGAGGTGCTGCTGGACTGCTTAGAAAATTATCTGCTGCACTGCAGAGGGAAACTGCAATAGGTTTTAGCTGAGCCAGAACACAGCTGATTCTGTGAACACTCTTTCAAGCCCTTCCCTGTATTGGATCTCTCTCCATCAGCCACACGGCCTCCTACGCTGCTTCTGACTCTGCTCAGGCACCGGGGCTCACCTGTCTGACTGTGGCTCCCTGACCTCAAGGTCCGTTCTTGTATCGCGTGCACGCGGTGCCGAACGGTGGGTTTTTTTGCTGTGCCTCCTGTCTTCTCCCCTAGCAAAATCCCAACCACTCCAGCGTCCCGATAGAGCAAGCATAAAGAGAAGGGCCAGGTCTCCTACGTGCCATGAAACTGAGCTTGGAGGTGGATCAAAAAAAGGGCCAGCAGAGCCCTGAGAATTTAACAGTACTTGCAGAGTATCTCCACCACCTGCTGGCAGAGGCAGCTTTTGCTCCTGCAGATATATTGCAGGCTCACAGTGTAGTTACTTGGATGGTGAATTACATTTGACTTTGCCCTTACGAGAGAGTCTATACTGAGCACACGCGGTCAGATCAAGCCCTTTTCCTTAGGAAAACCTTTGGTAACAAGTGACATCTCCGACTGCAGGCACAGCAGTGCACTCAGCACCAAGTCAAAATCCTCGCATGTCAGGGGAAAAAAAATAAATTTCTTTGATCATCAGCCTAGAAGGCTGTAGAGTTTTATGCTGCAGCAGTAGGATGGGAAAGCCCCGTCTGGGGAGGTGTTTCCCCTCCCAGTCCCACTGCTAGAGAGGAAGATTTGGCCAGCCTACGAACTGCTGATTTGTCCCTGCAGACTTCCTGCGTTGGGTAAACTTAAGGCTGGCTCTGTCACTGTAACATCAATATGATGATGTTGCAACTTGGCTTGCAAGAGAGAAATGTTTTAATTGTGGGTATTTTTTATTTTGTTACAAATTAGGCTTTGGACATAAAAATATCCTCACGAATGCTTTGGTGATGAGGTGCTAACAGCGGCTGAGAGCTATTTACAAGTTTGGAAATGAAACAAATGACATACTTTAAACACTGAAAATTTTTTTCAAGCTGTAAGCACAAGGATGAACTCACCACTCTACTGCACTCTGAAAGGCTTAGATGGACTTTGGGCCAAGCAATTCTGAAGCTAGAAATGGAACAGGATCCTTTATATATATATATTTATATGTATGATACAATATATGTATACTGAAAACCTGTGATAGAAAAAATTGTCGTCGTCATCATCATCTAGTTTACAGATACTGCAAAAATTGGACACAGCCTTTTCTCAATGCACAGGTTTTGCAAAAGATTTCTGTACAGTGTTTATAAAATGCTTTTAAAAAACCCATCATAGTCCCATTGTGCTTAGTCAAAACCAGCTGTATGCGCCAATGAATCCATTGCCTTAATCGTAGCTCTGAAAGGTACTGCGTGTTGACTAGACACAGCAGAAAGCCCCAAGGATTCACGGGGGGAGTTTGGGCTGAGCGCTACCACGCCTTGGGAGTGTATCTGAGCCACGCCACCACAGAAGCCGATCCAGCAGTGATTAGGGCCTGATCTTGCTTGTCCTACACAGGCAAAGTCCCCACTGAAATCATGGCAGATCTGGGCATACGGAGCATGCAAAATCCGTCTGTTAACCTGGAACAGGCTTGCAGTGATTTCAGCAAAAATTGACTCCAGTACCATTCTGTGGTACACGCTAAGGTCAGCCTAGCCTCACTCCCCTCCGCTATCCTACTCCTAATCTCTTGTACATTTTGAAACCAGTTCAGCAAGATCAAGAGGATTTCTTATAAGGCTGCCTCACAAAGATTAAGGCAACTACAATTTTGGCTCTTGTTTCCAGTTGGTGTTCGTTTCCAGCAGTCCTTTTTTTGGCAGTGGATGTAACAACAGCACGTCTCCCAAGAGGAGCCCACCAAGGGGAGGAAGCAGGTACTCGCCGCCGTTACTCCTCTGTGCTTTGGTCCCGAGGAACTGGGCAGGTACTGCCACCTCCGCAATGATTTGTACCCTGCAGGTAGGGAAGCCACGTGAAATGCAAACGCCAGATACGGAACTATGTACAGACAGATCTGCTTTGTGCCTGCTCACTCCTTGCGCCTTGCCTCAGGATCAGCGGCGTAGGATCCCAGGGATGGAGGCGTTACGTGCCTGGGTTCAGCCTGCTCATCAGGAAACTCTTGACGCTGGGGACCGGATGCACATCGTACTGGTGCCTGCGGCGCTCGATGAAGGAAGCCAAGCGGGAGGTATCCAGTGGGATCTTGGAATAGCTGCCATTGTGTGGTTGCAACCACGGATGCTGTAAACAAGTGGCTGCCGTTGGCCTTCTCCTGAAGTCTTCCTGGAGGATGACATTGATGAAGTCCCTGGCAGCATGGCTCACGTCAGAGAAGTACTCAGGCGGGAAGCTGAAATCTACTCTGCACACATTGATACAAGTCTCCTCTTTGCTTTCATCCAGGAATGGAGAGACACCACTTAACATCACGTAGGTCAGGACGCCAATGCTCCAGATATCTGTGCTCAGAGAGACAGGGAGGCCTTGGATAACTTCAGGAGCTGCAAACTCCGGGTTTCCAAGAAGGTGGTGGACGTGGTAATGACCTGTGATCTGAACTGCATCTTCCAAATCAATGATCTTGACACGAGGTACTGGGATCCTTAAATCAATGAGCAGATTTTCTGGCTGTTGAAAAGATATTAAAAAAAAATTAATTATATTTTATTTTTGTAAATAAAACATCCAGATTTCATTCTAGTTAAGCCCCTATCCAAATATTTATCTTTGCTTTTTAGGTTTAATAGCCAATCAAAACTCACGTTTGCTCAGATGTGGGAGGTACAGATCAGGAGACTGAGTGACAAGGACCCAGCTCAGCTGCTCTTTACACTGCTGTAAATTCGGATCAATGCTGACGTGGCAATGACAACATCCTCATTTTGCACAAGGGCAACACACTGGGATTTTGCAAGTTGCCTCAAATACTCAGAGTTTATTTTCCCAAACTAATCTCTACAGATTAAGAGCACTGACATATTTTTTTTTAATTTTGAGACAAGACTTGTGTATCTGATCAGTTAATTTAGATTGCATTTGTTTACATGACAACTAGCTACATAAATGAGTGTAAGGTGTAGCAGAAATATTCTTCATTAAGTAAATGTGCACCTTTGCTCCCACTACCACGTATCCTGGGAGGGATGCTGGTACATACCATTACTGTTGTTGTCAGTTGATGTGGATGGACCTGTCAGTGTCCCCTTATAAACACCAGGACACAATCATGCCTTCCAAGCCAGAGTGCGATTATATTTCATCCTAATTGTTTTTTTTTTCTCATCTGTTTTACCAACATGGATTTAACTTACTTCTTGCACCCTCTCTAGAATCACTTTTCTGTCCTATAGCCCCTCATCCTCATGCATATTTTACTGCTGCTTCATGGCTACAGATAGAAAGCAAAGTTCACTACACTGCTGTTCAAATCTCTCTGCGTGCTCTTCTCTTGCACCAACATCTTGCATCAACAAAATCAACACGTTCTTGAGCAGGATCTTGGGACAAGACAGTCCTTGGCTAGGTCTGCTGTCACTCCCAATGTTGCTTCCCACCTAGCAACAGAAGGAGCTTTATTTAGTATCCCTCATTCAGGAGAACTGTAAATAGGTCACACAAAATTGGCTTCCCACCTTGTTTCTGGGATGTATCTTATGATCAAATAGAGAATTTAGTGCAGTTTCTTACCTCCAAGTGATACCTACTTTTTGACATGCTATAAATACAGCAGAAAATACAAACAATTTTACTGAAAGAAACCAAGATAATTTAGCCTTTTGGGACTAATGCTCACATAAGGTACTGTACAAAAGGAATCTTTTTTTTTTTCTGTAGTGGTAGTAGGCAGAAGAAGAATGAAAGCATCACTTCATCTAATACGCCTGGGGGTTGGAGAGTTGACAAGAGACCTCCTTGGAGCTGGATTGTCTACTATACAAGAAAGTTAAATTCATCGCTCATTCTCCATTTTTAATTGGCATTTAAGTTTGAAAAAAAATGATAGCTTATCTGGTACCCCTGGCAACTTGAATCAATGTTGGAGATCACAAGACTCAAAACACTTGTTCATAACTTCAATCGCTAATTCTCTGTCATCCAAGATAACTGGGATGATGGTCAGGACAGCAGAACAATGCCAAATCCAGGACAGAATGGTGCCTCCTGCCATGTGCACTATCAAAAGGAGGTACGAGCTGTGCTAATCTAACTGAGCTTGACATTAGGAAATGTCTGAATTTCTTCTCCACAATGCAGCTTGTTCTTCCTCTGAACCTCTCCCTGGGTGTATCCCAGTTCCCCTCTCAGGCTCTGCAGCACAATGCGGTGTGCTGCTTTCCTTTGCCCCTGCCAGCCTTCCCCACCTTCTGCTCCCCTGCACCCTTTCCTCCCCCTGCTTTGGGCTCTCCAGGGCACTGCTGTGGATGTGAGGGAGACACAGGCTCCTCCTGACCTGCCCTGAGCTGCCTCAGCACAAGCCAGCTCTGCCCAGGAAGCCTGGTATCTGAGTTGGTACAGGTGTGAGCCAAACCATACCCTGCAGCTTTATCTAACTCCCCTTCACTCAGGAGCTAGTGTCATCTCCCTCTTGTCTCAGACATCCTCCTTCTCCTTCATTAAACCTCTCTTCCAGAAGGCCCTTGAGAACAAACCACTGAATCAAGGAAATAGGTGCGTTTCTTGTCTGAAGCAAGAAAAAGACCTTGTGCTGCAGGTCAGTAAGTCCTTTCTCTGGTAAACAGGTCTGAATGATAGTGATTGTCCATTTAGCAATTATCTCTTTGGGGTACAGACTGCACCTCCTCCCTGTCTGTGCAACTGGAAACTCTCTGTACCAGGGCAGTGAATAAGAGCATCGTTCTCTTTTCTGCTTACCTTTATGTCTAAGTGAGCCACTCTGCAATTGTGAAGATACTGCAAGGCTTCCATTGTGTCTCTTATGTAGAAAGCGACTTTTTCTTCCATAAGTTCATCATGGTTCATTAGATAATCTAAGAGACGACCGTCATCCATCCTATAAACAAATCAAGCCCCACACATGAAATATCACGTGGTATCTCTAGGATCAGTTAATATGTGAAAACAAAATTGCAATGGAAACTTCATGACCTAGAAATGGAGGAAACTAAAACGCAAGACCTGGTGAGTATTTAATGATATCTCAAGGTACTGCAGGCCGTGGAAGCAGTAGAGTGATTAATCCTCAATTGTTATCTCCGGTCCTTTTAAAATTTAGCAACAGTCTCAAAGTAAACTCATTTGCTTAAGGATGGATTCAATAGACGGAGGCAATTCCTTTGAAAACAGATCCTCTCAATTATTTGGATTCATCTATTTATTTATAGAACTGGTTGCATAATGCAGAAAAAATGATCGCTGACATTTTCAGCTAGTGATACATTCTGTGGGAAAACTAACCCGATAAATGTTTTCCACCTAGTTTTATTTATCTGTATAAATAAACAAGCAAATAGCCCAAATATACTTTGTGGGATATACTGTAACAAAGAAGCAGTTTGGACCTTGGTTGCTATTTCTCCTTATAGGGGCAAGCATAGTTGCTACCCAGCTCTTTTCACCAAGAAGTATTAGAACAATGTAGGCTTCAAACTAGCTGAAACACATTTACTTGAATATGGACATATTTACTTGAATAGTGGACAAAACTGCCCAAATAAATCTGATGCTATTCAATGGGACAAACTAACTGCTGATACAATTACCCAAGCTTCACCGGAGTAGAAAGCGGTTTTATTTGTCCCTCTGAATCTTATTTACTGTAAAGAAAAGGCAGCGGAAGCTCTGCAGAAAATGAGTATTTCATTTGACGTCACAATTAATAAAAACCAGATGATAAAATCTTTGCCTTGCTGAAGTCAGGGTGAATTTTACCCTTGGCTTTAACAGGGCTATGATTCCTACCCAGACACTTCCCTTCAAGCTCCACGTACTTACAGTTCCAAAACTAAGATGTAAGAAGTAGGAGACTCGTAGGTATCATGAATGGTGATGTACTGAGGATGCTGTAAGTGCTGTAACAAAGCTGCTTCATGTGCTGCCTGCTCTTTCTTTTTCATTTTTTTACTAATGAATTTTACAGCAACGTCTTTTCGGGTGGCTTTGTGAACGCATTTCTTTACTATGGAGAATCGTCCCCTGAAAAAAAATCAAAACAGAATAATGAAGAGGCCTCATGAATAAATCACACTTGGTTTTCAGTGCAATAACAGACTGATTTTCAAAGTGTTATTTGATTCAGTGCATTAATATTTCACAAGGAATCAGATTTAACTAGTTGTTCATAACCTCTTCCAAAACAGAGCCTCCATCTCTTACCCTAGGTGTAGAGATTCTTTGGGGATTAGCAAACACTGAGAGAACACAGTGTCACTTTGCTTTGTGCAGCCATACCGATGTCCTCTAACAACCTCCCCTGGGCCCAATTTGCTGCCACTTTTACAAGTTCTATCTCTTTTCTTAGCTGTGGGTCTCCCTTCTCCAGTTGCTTTAATAAAGACCCCAAACTTTCTCAGACAACTAAAAGAAAAGCCTTGTTAAATAATCACTAACCTATCATTTTGTCTTGCTGTTTCAGGCACACAGTAAGGAATTAAGAAAAAAGCTGGCAGGAAAACACTTAGGAAACTCATACAGCCTAGTGCCTGGTACCATTCCTGAAAGTAAAATACTCAGTGAAACTGTGTGCTGAACTTCGCCTCTTACTAATATATCACTCTTCTGTCTACAGAACCAGAGAGACTCCTGTCCTTTCGGCCCCAGAATTGCTTGCCTCTGATCTCTGAGCTGAAGAGCTAACTGCATTAACCCGAATTGTTTGCGTGCCCCTTATCTGTTGTCTGCGCAGAGCACCGAGGTCTGACAACGTATGCGGCTCCTATTTAGGCTCCTGTTGAACTGACCCTCCCAATCAGCAAAGCGCTTCGGCATGTGATTGAACTCAGTCACCTGCCTGAGTGCTTCGGCAAACCCAGTCTTTGAGGGTAAGCTTATCCAGAACCAGCAAATTGTCACGACTTCAAAAGCTCACATCAAATCAGAGATGTCAGAGAAGATACCAGTGTGAGCTAGCAGTGGCTGTCAGAGATTTGGCAGCCTAATTCTTCACAAGTTTGCCAGGTTGCAATCTTCAAATCACAACTGATCTCGTAAAATGGGATTTAGTCCATACTTTACCCAGTCAGTATTTTAATCATTACTTAATGTGCATTGCTCTTTGAAAGAAGCAGCAGTTTTCAAGTTAACTACAAAAAGCAACCTAAACTTTCTTCCTTTTTCAAGCCATTGTTTTGGTGTTTTATTGCAATGATAAGCAGGGTTAATATTACCTCCCAATCTCATGCAGCTCTGCATAAGCGAGATCAAAATTTTCCTTCCACGAAATAGTGGCACCGTCAGCAGCAGAGTCTTTGGGAGGACAAAGCACATTCAAAAAAGCATAAAGTTAATGACAGTTTCCTGTAGATTATAAACTGTGTAATTTATGTGAGACTATATTTCTTAAAACAGCAAACATTGCCGCTAGGAGTCCAGGTCCATACTCAGCTCCAACGTGCTGCACCACTAAAAGCCAGAGCTCCCCAGAGGAAGGCATGGATAAGGTGGATTCAAACCTGTCTTTGCGATTTTGGGCTAAAAAGGGCTACGTGGACAGTCTAAGGGCATGTCTGTGTGTAACTGGGAGGTAGAGCTCGGGGCGGGGGTATGTTTTGCAGGCTGACTTGCAGACTCTAGCTGGGCTGCCCAGCAGAAGGCATCGTGGAAAGGCAGGGAACACACACCAGGCAGGACGTGGAGCCTGTTGCCCAGAGATAAAGACAAAAAATGGTCTTGGGATAGAAAGCAGAGACCTGCTAGGAAACTGCAAAAGCTTTGTGACAGAGGGCAGCCGTGAGCCTTGCTGGAGGAATAGACATGAAAAGTCTTTCTAGTGGCAGGAGCTGCTCTGAGCATCTCCCAGGCTTTCTCTTGTATTCCTACCAGCACCAGGATCAGTGTTTTTATCAGGACCCATCAAAGCACAAGTCTAGCTCACCATACACCTGTGTGCATCAGCCCCTCCTCGCCGTGCCCACTCACCGTACTCCGGGAGCCTCACAAATTCGGACGGGTCGCTGGGCAAGCTGATCCCCCAGGGATTGCTGGCACTCACTCGGAACTGATACTGGCAGCCTGGGGCCAGGTCCTCAATGACGAGATATGTGTCCAAAGTTGAGGCTACCGACTGCTGCCAGACCTGTGAGCCTGCGTTTTACGGCGAGAGAGGAGGAGAGCTGAAGGAAACAGTCTCAATACGTGAACTCAGAGCAGAGGCTTTCTCTGCCCAACTCATGCAGTACCCTGGGAGGTTAAAATCCAGAGGGTTTTTAAAAGGCAGTGTTATGGCAGACTGTTGTATTTCTGTTAAACCAGAACTGGACTATAGGAAGCTATTTTGTGTTGCGGCCACCTTCCAGTCTGGCTAAATGAGGGAAGAAGGAAATGCCCCTCACTTGACCGATAGCGACGGAAAAACTGCCGCCCGGGGAGAAGCTGATCTCTCCAGCAGTCTAGCCGTGGGTGTGTGCTACAAGTGATGTCTCAGGGCAGCGTGATAAGACAGGAATGGAGGGTTGATTTGATGACAGCTCTGCTATGAGAGAAACAGTACCAGAAATACTGCAAAAAAAAATACGAACAAGGGAGTCCCAGGTGAAGCTGAGACGGAGCATCAGTGAAATCAAAGTGCTTTTGCAGATGAAGTGTTTTTCAGAAGATGTGGTGGCTACAGTGCTAACTGGAGCTGCAGGAGGAGAACTAGCTTTCTGAAGCTTAGTATGGGCTTTTTGCAGATAAGCAGCACTGCAGCAAAGAAATGTGGGAAGTTGTGTTTTTCTGCTCCTATCAGAAACAAAGCCAACCATTGCCTAACCTGTGGTGGCCAAAGGAGCAATACTTTATTCACAGAACACAAAAGGACCACTAGGACACTGAGCACTGTCACAGCCTATGATTTCTTTCAAGAATATACCAAATTTTATCTTAAAACTAGTAAGTTCAGGGCTTTTTAGCTTTACATTATTTACCATGACCCATATATTTTGTGTGCACTGTTGGCAAATTCTGATTGCCAGGTCTCACAAGGTCAGGGTTGGTTCCTCAGGGAAGAGGGAGGAATATTGAAAGCACTGCTGCTTTTTTGCTGTTTAATTTGGTGGCAGTTGTTAATAGAAGAGCTTTTATTCTTTTACAAAAGTGCAAAAAATATGGCACAGTGGGTTAAGGCAGAGTATTTGCTAAGATAAGGTATTAATAGAATAGAATAGAATAGAACAGAAACGACAATTTAAGTTTGAAGGGTCTAATATGGTGGCGTGATTAAGTTTGCATGTTTACTAACATGAGGTAGTATTTTTCGAAGGACAAAGAGGGAAACCGGAGGCCACATGCCTAAGGCAAGGTTTACTGCCCAGGGAGCATCATATCTTTGCAGGAAGAACATAAAAAAGGTATGTGAATAATTTCAAATGCCCTTTTCAAGAGCACATGCCCCTGAGTATTCGGAAAACAGTGCATTTAAAATCAATTTAATTCTTCAGGGGGAAAGGATGGTTGGATTTAAGAACAAATGGATTTCAGAGCTGAGCTTGACACGTATGCAGGGATCTGCAACTCTATCCAGATCAAAAAAAATAACGAGGCTGCTTTGTTTTTGCATTCCCAGGAAACATCAACCAGAAAGGATGCATAACATGGTGGTAGAATGCAAATAATTAAAGGGTGCCTTAGTGATGGGTATGTTTTAGCTTAACACACTTTACTTGCTGTAAGTGACTGGAGGAAACAGAAAGGTCTGTAATGTATGAGAAGTTGGACTGGATGATAGAAGGGCTTCTTTTGGCCTTAGATTTTGGGATCTGTGAGAACAGCTAGTGGCACCCCAGTGCTAGTGAGGATGCTTTTGGGACCTGTTGTGCCATAAAGACTTTGTTCTTCTCGCAGCCAATGAGCACAGCTCAAACCACTTACCTTCTTCTCTGTACTCCACAGTGTAGCCTGAAATGGTGCAATTGCCTGTACTGGATGGGGGTAGCCAGCGTAGGATCACAGAGGTGCAGCTTCTCTCCTGAGCAATGGGGCGATTTGGGGCAGCTGGGACACCTTGGGAAGAGAAAACAAGCACCAAGTCCAGCATCTTATCAACAAGAACTAGTGCTTTATTCTGAAGATCAGGTGTCAGGTACATCAGGTCACCATGCGGCAGCTGTGCCTTGCAGAGGGAGTGCTCTGGTTTACACGGCGTTACCAGCACAACGAGAGGCAAGGCAATGTCCCGGTCCCGTTCACCTACCATGGTGGGTCTGATACCTCCACACTAGCAGCTAGGAGAGAACCATGCTGCTTGCAAACCCTCAAGATGGTCTCACAGCACAGCACAGGGGGAATTTCTTCTCGCTCACAGTGCTGGTGGTCAATTGGACTGCAATACCCGAGGGAGCTCCCTGCAAGGCCAGCTGGGAGAATTGTCCTTTGAGTGGGGAGGATCTGTCGTTATGAGCTCAGCTGCTCTAAATGCATGATTTCTTTACTTGCCACCTTCTGCTGCTAATTTTTGCTCCAGCTCAAGCAAAGTCCATGGAACTGAGGAAAATAAATATTCCTGTGGACTTCACCAAGCAGCGAGTGAGGTTCTGGAGGTGGAAAGTCACCTTGAGGTGTCCAAAAATGACACCAGAAAGCCACTCGGAGTGCTTCTGTGTGTATGGTGCTTGGTATGTTTGGCAGCAGATTGACAAATGACCAGTAATTCTTCTGTGTTTTGCTCAGGGCTCCCTTCAGCACAGGAGTAGTTAGTGCAGCCACTAACTTGCTTGGATAAATTGAGGAAATTATATCTCTAGGGCAGTTTGTGAGACCAAACAAATTGACTTCTAAATGCTCATGACACTCCTGCGTCTGTAAGTCACCAGTGAGACATTCATCTCTGTGCCATTCCCTTCAAGGCAGCAGGCACCCCTCATCTCTCATGCTAACAGATCCCTTCCCAGAGCTGGAGGTCATGAGCATCAACTCATCATTTCATATTCATTACAATTAGATGGGCCACTAATTACAGCGCTGAGAATTCAGGCTCAACGACGTGTCTCCCAGTTGAATCCCTGCAGAACAATTCACCCAGGCCAAACCTTACTCTTGCCTCCTCTGTCTCCCACAGAGAAGGGGAGGCTGAAAATCGGTGTCACTGGATCCCAGGTCCCCCTGCTCCGGACAAGCTCTAAAGCCCAGAGCTCCCTGTGGGCAGCTGGGGCGTCATCCCACAAGGTGTTCGGCAGCCCGAGGGAGCTCAGCTTCCCCCCACTGATGTTACTGAGCCCCTGGGAAGCAGCACTGTGAGCAGGATGCAGGAGCTGAACCAGTGCCAACACATTTTCATTTCCCAGATGTGATGCTTACGATCAGATGACTTAATCAAGTGCAAAGAGTCTGCGATGCCTTCAGCCATCAGTAGGAGTGTTGGCTGAGGAACGGCTGTATGATTTTAATGTCTCGGTTCACCTGGCACCGCTCCATGTCTGGCTGCCTTCACACCAGCTATTCCTATGTGCTGCCAGCCCCCACCAAGGGACCCCATAAAGGAAAATCCTGGGCGTTAAGGTCCGATGCACTACCTTGAACTTTGATGGTTGCAGAGGTTGATGCAGTTCCGTGTTCGTTGGTTGCCACACAGGTGTAAATGCCGCTGTCCTGAGGCATCAGGTTGCAGATCTTCAAGGTGAGCTCCCCAGAGTCGCTGTGGATGCAGGAAGCTCCAATTATAAAGTGCTGCTTCACTTGCTAATGATTTTTATGCCAGTTCCTGTCCTGCCTCATTACAAACACACCTGCGCGCAACCCTGTTAACTCATTTGAAGGAACATCCCTCCAGCAACCTGGTACCCAAATACAACCCCTTCCTTTGTCAGGGTTAGGCTGCTAATTACACCTTAGAGCAGAATGGTCCAAACTGCCTGCCAGGCAAATCTATTGTCTGCTGTCGCCTCAGAGGAGATGGGGAAGGATCACTCAAGCTGCAAGCAAAGTCCAGGAGCTGAACATTTGCTGTGCCTCTTCAGTGCTGGATTTTTAGACTCCATGTATCTGGAAAGATTTCCCCAGGCACATCTTTCCTATCTGAGGAGATGCTGAGCCGCTGTGCCTTTGCAGTTAAGTAGAACACACGCTGGACAAATTTGGCTTCCCACAGATGCAGCAGGCAGTCACACAGCACAGGGTGCCTGACATTTCTGGGAAGCTTCAGACCCCTAGAGCATGTGCCGTTGATCTGGTGAGGCTGCCAGGCCCTCAGTCAGAAGGCTGGAGATCTCGCAACAGCTAGGGATAAAGAACGCCAGTGCCGAGTTTGTGAGAGACACTCAATCTTTGGGCCAATCTGAGCAAATAAACAGTTCTGCCAAGTCTGGTGAATTTATAGCAGGTCTGTACATAGTCACTTCAGTTTGCACACTTTTAAGAGAGTTGGCCTGCATTAAAGGATTTTGCTTGTGTAACTGCTTTAGCTGTACTGGAGACCCAGCTTAGAGCCAACAATAAATCCCCTTGATGGCAAAACTAGACTAGTTCTTGAAGGCATAATCTACCGGAAACTGCAGAAGGACATGGTTGCCAGTATAACTGCCTGGATGCTGCGGCCTGACTATGCTGGTGTAAAACAGGACAGAAACATCTCCTTCCCCTGCAATCTGGACACTCATGCCAGCAAGATTTGTAAGACAGCTGCTGATCTGCTGGGGCTCTCCTTGGCAGGCAGTGTCTTCGCTGAAAAATAAATACGACTAACAAGGCAATACAAGTGCTGATAGCGCACAGGGAGTCAATGCACAGGCGAAAGACTGTGATGGAAAGCAGAACCCCGTAAGGATATATGTCCCCATCCCAACCCTAGCCAGAAGCCTGAAGATAAGTCACTAGTGATCTACTGAGTAACAGCTAAAAAGACAATTTTGGGCGCTCTGGGGCGGCTGCACAAGCCAATGGTCTCTGACGGAAGCTCTTGATCAGATGTAATTTTTTTTTTGTTGAACATCTAAAAACCCTTCTCTCCTAGTGTTCATTTTTCACTTTCAGTGACTTTGTACTCCCTGGATTCATCTCAGCCTGAGCCAGAAGCGCTGAAAAGTTCACATGAAAGATTGCCTCCCGGAAATTTCCACTGCAGTTTGGCCCAAATCGCTTATATAAGCTGCAGAGGAGCATCCAGCAGCAGGCTGTTACCTGACCTGAATTCAACTCCAGACCTTTTTGGATCTTCCTGGTGCTTTTTGTAAAGACGGTTTTCCTGCTCCCTAGCCAGACTGGGAACTGATAGCATCTTTTTATCCAAGGACAGCCACATGTAGCCTTCCTAGGAGCACATGTAGGCTTTTTTTAGGAACAGCTGAAGAAAGGCTCAGGAAAACTGCAGGAATTACCACCTCTGCCCATGAAATGAGAAAAACACCCAATGCAACACCCAAAACCAAGGGTATTGCAAGCTGGTGTGGGTTTGCTCTGCATGACTCCTGTTCCTACCAAAGGAGGGGAGCATGGCATCAAACTCAAGCAGAGAAGACCCAGCAATGCAGAGGCAATATTTCGAAACAAATATGTTGGAAACATTAGTTGCTTCTCTGATCGCAGCTGGCTTAAGAGGTCAATCGGAGTAAACTCATGTCTGCCAGCAACACATTTTGTGGATATACCCCCACGTCAGCTTGGGAAACTACAGAGCTATCTGAGCCCCAAATTTGGACCCTTTCTAACTGATGTGCCACTACATGGTGGCAGACTCGATTAGCTGCATTTCTGATGAGCCTTGTAGCCTGGCTGGTGCCACATTTGAGGGCAACATGAGCATCATGACCAGCTATGCTGGGATCCAAAGGCAGGACCTTACCAGGATGACACCGTGTAAGTGGCCGTGCTGTTGTCATTGTCAAGAATGTTTTGATCCGGTCCTTTCCAGGTTATTGTTGGTTTGGGCCGTCCACAGACTTTGCACTGCAGCATCACTGTGTCGCCAAGCAGGCAGGTGATGTCCACCAGTGGCACAAGAAACTCTGGGGCCACTGGAAAAAAACATGAGGGGACACATATGACACCTTGTTTTAATTTACAGGTGAGAATGTTCCCCATACATCCCCTAGAGAATACATTATAGGACCAACTATGGGATCTGGGTCCCAAACAGCTGGGGGTCCAGGGATTATGTTACCAGAACTCCCCCAGCAGTAAAAGCCAGCTGCTGACAGCTCAGCAAAGGAGGTAGTGGGGACAATCTGCCCCCCCAGGCCTGTGCTCTGGCAGGAAGGCAAGACACTGCGAAGGCAGGTTTGGGGAGTCTGAGCCAAGCAGCCAGCAGAAGGACCACTTTCCCTGGGGAGTGCACTAGCCCCTGACGAGTGGCAGAGAGCTGCCTTTGCTGTAAACTCTGGTGGCTGCGCAGCATGCCGCTGCACCGGAGTAAATCACAGCCGCTGACTTGCCCTTCCATGCCAGTCAGCGCACGGCTGTCCTTAACTCACCTTCTTGAATGAAATTGGGGTTGATTATCTGAAAAATACAAAGAAATAAAAGCATTTATTTTTCTGGACAGTGACAAAGAGATGTCTGGTTTCACACGGTAACGTGGTGAACCTGACCGGAGCCACAGAAGCGGAAGCGCTGACCAGTGGCTGCAAGCTACCTCTAACAACCGGCAGATGCAGGAAGCTCTAGTGATGATTGGACAAACCCATACACAACTGGGAAAGTAAAGGAAAGCTACGGCTTCTTGAACTCTGATAAAGCATCAGGTAACTGGCACAACACTAAGGCTGAGAAGGGTGGACATGCTTTCTCTTTGCTTGGCTGACAATGCTCAAGCCACCAACTCCTTTCTTCCTGGAGGTGGTTTGTGCCCCCCTGTGCCATGTTTCAGACCCACGTCACAGAGCGCCTGCAGTCACCACACACCTGGGGCATGCTACCAGCGCTCTGGCCACCAACCAGCTTTGGGAAGATGTCTTTGACTTTCTGCTCAGCTTCAGGGGAAAAAGGTAAAGCACTAAACCAAAAGTACTGCCTTCTTTTCATCTACTGACAAGTATCAGTCCTGCAACAGCTCTTGGTCTATCACAGTCAGTAAAATTTCATTCATTTCTTTGGATTCCAGCATGAAAGCTATCTAACTAGTGAGTTAGCAAAGACTTGAAAAAGTCTAACTAGCAAAGACTTGAAAAGCTACTGTCTCTCTGTGGCCTATATATGCCAATTACCTCATGTAACCCTGGAAGCAAAGTTGGGAATAGCAAAGATAATGTCAAAAAGTTCTCACATGCGGCACCAACCCTAACTGCCTAGTGGTGTACAGCAGTATGCAGGCTTTAGCCTCATTAACTCTTCTAATAATCTTGCGGAGCCTTGTTATCCAAATTCAAACTATTAATTTTATATCAAGCACCATAAACACTAGTGTGGTTTATATCACCTTAAACATCTTCGTTACCATCTGTTTCAGAGCTATTTTGAAAGATGCCAATGAAGCAGGGACCTAATTTGTGGTCTGCCAAAGCTGACTGGAGTTTTTGCAGTGGCTCAGAAACCAGGCCACGAAGCAGAAGCAATAACCCTTCAAAATAATGTAGATACATCTTCAAGATTTATATTTATATTTTGGTTTTATACATAGTTTTCCAAGGTGAATGGCTCAGGGTGCCATTCAAGGAGGCACTTGAGCATAGTCAGGTTCATTTTGGTTTCATAGCCCTTCTTCACAGCCCCAGGCAAACCTCTGACACCAGCACTGAGACCTCAGGGTCTGTTTTACCCCATCACCACCAGAAAGGCCAAATGAACCAGGCACAAGGTGAACTCACCACTCACAAATGTGCATATTTTCCCCACATAAACATACGCTACGTCAACATATTTCTCACCATCTGAGACTGAGACTATCCTCTGTCCTAGCAATGGGCAGAATTTGATCCTTCAGGACACATCTACAGAGAAGACAATGTTCACAGTACCGGCTGAAACAACTGGTCAATGCCAGTGCTTTACACTCCAGAAACGAGTAGGGGCTGCTGCCTGTGAGCAAAGCAGGCTTCAGTTCCTACCACGTAGTCAGTCAGTCCTAAAAGTCTGTACCTGGTGGGCAAAAGCATGATGCTCCCAAGAGCACTGAGATTTCAAATGTTTCATCCCCAGCATTCTGGAACGAGCCAACCTCTGCCTACATCCCTGGAGAGGACTCTTTGAGGACTACTATTTAGGGCTTCTTTTCTTTAAAAAAGGCATGTTAGAAGGCACCTCTGCAATGGGGAGGGGGCAGGAATGTGACACCCCTGTGATGGGATGGCACAGCTCAGCTCGGTAGGCAGGATCTTGAGCGGGTGAGGGAGCCAGCTGGGCTCTTTGGGTCCCACATTAGGTTTTCCTCCTCCCAGTTGCACCTCCTGGCCCTGGTTTTGCTTGGGAAACACAAAACTCCACCTGAAGGGTGCAGCTGGACACCAATGCCAGGGTGTGGACCTCCAGCCAGCCACCCCCGGAGCCTCCTAGAGGGTGAGGGTCTCAGAGGCAGCGATTGCTGCTCCATAGGGTCCAGGACTCACATACGACTCCTGGATCCCGTGGGCAGGAAGAACTCAGGGCACAAGAGGGCACTGGATGAAAAAGAACATCTTCTCTCCCACCTGTGCATGTGGACAAGGAGAGATGGATCTTTGTGATTACGTTGTATTGCTCACACAACACAGAAAAGGAAGAAAAACCTGTTCTGTGGATAACCATCGCTTGCCACGGCCACGTTTTACTCAGTGAGACCATCTACTTATCAGCTGAGTAACCTGAGGCATCAGCTCATTTGCACATACATCTTCATTTTTGCAGTTTTTGGCTTAACTGGAATACACGTCTATCCTCCGAAGCTCACCCCTTCCTTCCCTGCAGCATGCATGAAATTCTCTTATTATTCACTCGCTTCCACCCTTGTAGGATTAGAGATCAGGAGAAAGAAACGCTCCTAACACTTTATATTAATTTTTTAATTCTAAAGGACTCATTAGAAGATGCAGCTGGAATGATGAATGTAATAGATGTATCTATAAATAAATAATGCCACATGTCTAATGCCTTCCAAGGCACAATCATTTTTAATAATTGCCTTACCAATGTTTTTTCCCTTGCCTTACCATGAGAATATCAGAAAGAAAATTACCGCTGCTAGATAATATTGGAAGAGACTATGGTTAAAATTTACATTCCCTTTGCTAAAACTTCATCTGTTAATTAACAAAACGTTACCTAACACCCCTGCAGCCACGTCGCAGCTTTTGCCTGCTGTAAGTTTAGACAAAATTAAAAGCCTGTTTGCAAGAGTAATGTTTAAGTGCTACCAAAGTGACTTAGTACATCACTTAATTAGGGAATAAGATTGGGTCTACTTTGAAGGAGGGGTCAAATGACAGAGTGAGAAGCACAGAGATAGGAAAGCAAAGGTTCACAGCCAGACCTGCAGCCAGAAGCCAGCTCTGCTGGCTCATGCATCCGCTCCCAGGCCCCAGGGATTTGCTGTCTCTCTCTGCAGATGGTGGGAGATGACAAACTCCGCAGAGTCCTTCTAGACTGAGTCAAAGACCTTTGGAGATGACTTCTTAATTTTCCAGATAGGTTTTTAATCCCTGTGGGTGGAGAGGAGGACTCCAGAGTGTGGCCCCGCTGTCCTCAGAGGATGGGAGCTCACGTACCGCTTGTCCGGACGGCCTCCTCCCGGTGCCGGAGCTGGTTTCCCTTATGGAACAACTTGCCAAGCACCTCCCAAAGCCTCTTGAAAATGATACTGTGTGCAAAAAGCTGGAAAATCTGTCAAAACCCATGCATGGAACTCTTCCCAATTCTCTTCCTCTTTCTCAGGGCTTTTAGAGAGAGATGAAAGCTGGGCCGTGTTGTTTGGAGCAGAAATCCCTGCCAGTGAGAGGCTCGGGGAGGGCTGCTGGCGAGCAGGGTAAGGTGCTGTGCACTGAAATGGGGATTACGGGCACGGGGTGCAGCTCCCCTGCAGCCGCCGAGGCTTGGGGGCCAGTGTGCTGCACCTGCAGCGAATGATGAGGCCGGAGATGCTTGTAGGGGGAACATGGTGGGCTCCAAATCCAAGGGACTTCTCCCTCAGGGAAAAGGAGGTGGAAGGCTGCCTTCTCCAGCATGTTTTTCCCTATCTTAAAGCCCCTGCTCGCCCTAGGAGGCTCCCACACAAGGCGAAGGGCAGCAGTGGTGTTTGCAGGGGCAACGCAGGAGCCCTGGCTTCTGCGCATCGCTTCCTTGGGGAATGCTCCTCATTCCTTTGAGATCAAAAGCCACCTGCTGGTTAGGTGGCTTTTGCGGAGTTTTACTTCTCTCTGAAAACCAACGTGAGGCTTAGCCACAAAATCCCCCGCAGTTCATAGCAGTTTGAATGAGGATCTCACAGCCCAGCCCTCAGCTGAGCATCCCTGGCCACGGTGGCCACGAGCAGGCAAAGGTCACCTGGGGCTTCACGCTGACAAGGGCTCCCTGAAGAAATCCCAGCAAACACCACCGGCACTGCTGTGACTGCCGGCCTGGCTTGCAAGTCAGCAAACTGATGGAGATGGAACTACCCAACGCAACAACTTCTCACACCATCTTCAGTATCGGACCACACCGGGCAAACACAAACCCTAAGGGATGAAACTTGATCAGCAATGCGCTTACTCCTCAGGTGAGAAACACAGCTGGCTGTTTTTTCTAGGAACACAAATTTAGTTGAAATGAGGTAGATAATTTTTTTCCAATGGATGAAATACCTGTAGCCTGGTCCGGGGTGGGTGAAAACTTGTAACGCTTCCTCCACAGCCAGGAGAGCTTCTGTTTCAAACACAATGATGGCTAAAAATTGAAACCCTGCACAAGGGGACAAAGGCAGACCATGAAACGGCCTCTGCTTGAGTCATGTGGGGTCTAATGGCGACCAGGCAAAGGCAGGGAGCCAGAGGGAGGGGGTGAGATAAAGAAATGAGAGGATGAGTCAGAGTTATTCAATAAAAAAGCCAGAAATAGACCTTGCTTCTCCCTCCTCCAGCCAGCGTTGTGCCAGAGATCGAGAGGCACATGAGGTGCATACTTGAGTGCCTTCAGGGACCTGCAAACATCTAAGCAATTTAGGATCTAAATGACTTTTTTTTTTTTTTTTTTTGCAAAACCAAGGTTTGGATATTATTGCCAAATTCATCCATAATACCTAAGCAAATACCCACAAAGGGCCCAGCTACCAGGCCGCCGCACTTCCAGAAATGTTCTGCCAGGTCTTTTGGTAGCTTCGTCAGGGTAGTGCATCTTTAGATAAGAAAAGGAGCCCCTTAGGCAGTCCAACAGCCAGGCTTTAGAAAAGCAGCATAGCTGCATCCAGCAACTCATTGTGTTCCAGTACTGGGCCACATTTCTCCTGGTGTGTTAAGCTCGTGTTATAAAGATAGAAAGGCAGCAGCAGCAGCAAAGTCCGCTTGCAAAGTGACTCTGACTGCCCTAATTCTTAGCAAGAGCTTCTCTTTCATTTGCACTGTGTCTGGTGGGGAGCGGGAAGCTGCTCTGCAATGCCAACGCCAGGCCTGCAACGCTCCGCGAGCGCAGCGCGGCTGCCTGCGAGGGCTGCTCGCCTTGGCCAGGGTTTGCTTCGCCGTGGCAGAGACGCCCAGGCCGCACCTCACCCACCTCCCTGGGGCAGGCGCGGGCCCAGCCCCGGCACACGCGATGCACCCCAGGGCCCAGCCAATGCCACTTTTCAGTCCCATTTTAAGGTAGTCCATCAAAAACAGGAGCGAGAATATTTTTTCTCCCAAAGCAGAAGGCTGGGCTGCAAACCAAGCCCTCTGTAATAAGATCCATGCTTTATCTAAACAGTAGAGGGCATGTTTACTCCAAGACAAGCAGCTCAGCATTTGGTAAACACTCCATGGCACTTCTTGTTCACCCAGTTAAAATAAAATATTGACGCATTTGCACACGCTGGCAGCAGAGTCAGCAGCACGTTCCTTGCTCCCTCACTCAAAAAAAAAGCAAAAAAAAAAAGAAAAAAGGAAAATATTAATGATTCTCAGAAAAAAAAAAATAAATTAGTTACAGAGGTTAAACCAACCCTACTTTGTAGGAAAAAAAAAAATAAATCTATCAATCTGTCTCTGACCAGGTCAACTTTTACTGAGACTTTTGGGGGACAAGTTCACAGTGTCCCCACCCTTCCCTCCCCCTAAAAAAGAAACAAATTAACAAAAGAAATTTCTTTATAAAAGTAGTGAATAGGGATCTTGCTACACATGGATAGGTTCTACCAAAGGGAAAATATAATTCAAAATGAGAGAATGGTATCTGATGAAACATCCCACAGCATTAGCCTTTTGGTGGGGATCTGGCACCCAGCATGGATGGGCTCAGCTGCCTTCGAGACCAATGGAGAAGCCACGATGGATGCCGACTGTTGTACACTCATCTGCGCAAAGCAGAAGTCCTCTTGCCCTCGTCACGCTCTCGCTGCAAGGCCCTAATGGCTGGTGTGCTCTAACGGTGGTAGCTGTGGGATGTCACTGGAGGGCCAACCACTGTGTTGTAGCACTCTACCCCTTTCCTACAGATGAAGTAGATCACTTCTTCCTCTTCCAAAAGCTAAACCACAGCATCTGCTCTGCCAGCTCAGGCTACGTCACACCTGATGAACCACCTTTCTGGTCAGTCTCAGCAATCCCTGCCCACTCAGGGCAGCAGAACAGCGGTGTCAACCACAGAGGCCACCCCAGGGAAACACCAGAGGTTCTCAGGATTGTACTCATTCATACTGTGATAACAGGCCAGGAAAGGCTTTCTTACCAATATTGTATGAGATCTTGCAAAGACAGTATGTTAGATCTGCTGTGGAGATGGACGACTCAAGGCAGGGGGTGAAGGCATTTGCCTAAAGCACTTGGGAATTCTTGGCCTGAGCTGAGTGTTGACTGTGAGCCAGTGCTGTAGCCATCAAACCATTACTTACTCAACCATTTGAGCTGTGGGGGTGCTAACACAACATTCTTCCCTACAGGATGTTTCCTAGTGCTTATCTTCCTCTAAGTGTCTCTGAGTAGTTCTTAACATGCTAAAATGTCATAACTGAAGAAAATAGATTATGAAGCCCAACTTACGTACCTTGGCAATAGCCCAGCTCACTAAGCTCATGCTGGCACTTCCACTGACTCAGGGCGGGCCTGGACTCCATCTCGCCTTTGCACAGCAAAGAGAGTAGAACAAACACTAGACACTTGGTGACAGTTGTCTGTTGGTCAGGGTTATTCCACTGCAGTCAGAGTTGTGCTGTGCAAAACAAGACGTCCACCCCAAAGCCTGGAAGAGCTGCTGCTGAATTTAGTGAGGTTTAGCTCAGTCAGATCTTCTGATTACTGCAAGGACATGTACAAGAGAGGTAGCCTGATGGGATCTGCACAGTTGACTTATGATCCTTTCAGCAATATCAAAACCCCATGAGACATGACGACACAGAATTGTAGGACAATTAGTTGTGTCATTGTCCAGAACCCCAGACTTGGGTGTGGACGATATTTACTGATTCATAAGGGCATACACCTTCTTCCCAGAAGTGGAACTGCCTGTCCCTGTGCAATTAGCTACAGACATGTGGAAAGGGAGTCTCCAGTCTTTCTTAAATATAGGTTACTCCTATCCCTCACGTGGCTACACGTGCTCCTTGAGTTCCTGCTCCTACACTCACATGCCTAGCAGGTGAGTTTGCACCTTTTGTTTTGTGAAACAGACAGTGCAAAGCAGAAAACAGGGGGAAAAGATTCATTTCCATCCAGTTAAATACATATTGATAAACAAAGATAAAAGAAACAGCCCCAAAGAGTTACTATTTCCAGTCAAAGTTGCAATGAATGGAAAGTTCTCCAGGGCCAGCATGTCCCTATGCAGGCAAAACCACAGTGATGGCATTTTAGCTCTTTTAAAACAGTCACCCAGTGTTTCAGTTTCCTGCTTTCACTGTATATGTTCTCTACATTTCTTTTTGTCTATGTTTCCCCTTGAAGCAAAGGCAAAGTGCTTCAGAAATCTGGAATCTATGGAACAGATATGTGGTATTTTATAAACAGCAAGCAAAGCTAGATCTGAAAGACCAGACAGCAGCTATGGGACATTATGGATACTACGACCAGCTTACTGACTTCTTGTGCAGTGAGTAGGCTGCGGGTAAATTGCACAAAGTAATTAACTTCAAAGTAATTAATATGGCTGCTTTGCCTTTAGAAACTGCTGTCTCTATTCCAGCACTGGGTACACGTTCTCATGCGTGATGGGAGGAAGAGGAATGTCAGGGGTGACAGTCCTGTAAGACAAGCCAGGTGACTTGCCCTGTTATTACCTGGCTGTAATAATAGCTCCCAACAACTCCTCCTTACTGACACCGGGGGAGGCCTCACGCACCTCTGAATGTTGACAGCCAGGACACAGCTCTCCTACCAGCACTCCCAGTGACTATAAAATCCATAAGGAGCTGAGCCGCGTGTGAGGACAAAGTTCCTCCTCCTCCTTGGGCAGCCAGTCACGCTGTCTCCAGCTCCCCTGGGAGCTGGGGTGTACCATGCAGAGCAGGGAAAGGAAAACCAGGTGCGCTACTGATTTTCAGTGCGCATGCAGGTTGGGGTGGAGGGGTAGCACAGCTTTTTAATAATTATTTAAGCCTAGGACACAAAGCCTAAAAGACCCGATGAAGCCCTCAACCAGGCCCTGGCAGTGGAAGAAACTTGCCTTGCCTCTGTTTTAATGAGAAAAGACTTTAGCTCCCAAGGCCTTAATATAGTTCATTTCTCAATATGCTTGAAAAGAAGCATGAAAACATTCAGCATAAAGGAAAAGGGAGAACAACTGTGCCTTCCAGTAGCAAATACCCCAGACCTGTGCAGACTAGATGTCCCCATGGCCGCTTCTAGGGCTGTTTCCCTCATGAGCATTTCAGCAACCTGCCCTTGCTCTGCTCCCTCTGGATGATTTTGTTTAGTTTATATTGGGTATCAGCAATCCCTCTCCCCTAGTATTTCTTAGCCAGACCAACGAGCTGACCACACTCACTCCAGGCTGCAGAGGTACTAAAACCAACACAAAGTGAGGGCTGTGCTCTCCTTGCAGGGCAGTGTCACTCTAGATTGGCATAAGTCACCCCTCAAATTGTACTAATTTTCTCTTCCTCTGTCATTTTACACATTTTCTCAGCCTCAAAGAGTTTAGCTCAGAAGTAGACTTGA
Source organism: Chlamydotis macqueenii (assembly GCF_036417535.1). Classification (NCBI taxonomy): domain Eukaryota; kingdom Metazoa; phylum Chordata; class Aves; order Otidiformes; family Otididae; genus Chlamydotis; species Chlamydotis macqueenii. Next base: position 11,042,958 of record NC_141561.1, read on the forward strand.
GCTTTACAAGCCACAAGGAACCTTGTGGCTCCTGGGAACTGGCAGTGCAGTGCAGTGACGCTGTCACCTCCAGTAGATGCAGGATGGGTTTCTGAGTGTAAATCGAGGCACATATCAGGCACATAGTTACTCCCTCAATAGCAGATTCATACCACAGCCAAGACTTCAAATTAGCATCTTTTGGTTTAAATAGAAAGGGTCTTACCTCCCGAACTGAGGAGCAGGCAAGAACAGTAGACTGTACCATTGTAAAAAAACCCAAATCAAAACAAAAAAGACCCACGTGGAACATGCCAGAGCTGACTACAAATGCCAGCAGTGTAAGGACTCCACCGACAATTTTAAAACATCTGGTTTTCCTCCTATTGAGCAAAGTCAAAACACAGAAATCCTCTGCAAAAAGAATGGTGACACTAATACAGCTCCATCATCACACCTGTATCTCAGCCACCTTTTACTCCACAGGGTAATTTCCAGTGATTTCAAGTTTACAGGCGTACGTGCAGTAACTGGGTACTGCCTTGTAACAAATGCGTCTAGTTGTTATCCGCGATTGGCAAAATGCTCTTTGAAAATGCGAACACACTCCTGAGAATAATGCGGCTTTAGAGGCAAGCACCATTCAATCTCCAGGATGTCAGCTGGGTCAAAAGCTTTCCTTTGGTACACATCCTCTTCTCAAAGACATCTTTGTTGACGCCAACACAATTAAAATAAAAGTGAGCCTTCAGGTTAATAGCTGAGGTAGTGCATCTCCATACAATTCTCCCTCTTTTTTATTTTTTTTTATTTTTTTTTTTTTTTTTTGTCTCCAGGGGGAAGATTAGCTTTCTTTGGCGGGACGTTTACAGTGCAGCCTGGCTAACAGCATCCTGGAGATTTCCTAGGACACACAGATAACCCTGTTCTCTAATGACCTGCCTTGTCATCTCTACAAAATCACTTCTGTCTCTCTGAACCTCATCCTTGCCTGTTGATGTAGGACTTGGTACAACGTATATAAATGCTTGGTGTGCTCGTTATACTCAGGAAAAAATGAGTCCTGCAAGATATTAATTGATGAGAACCAGATATATAACTCTTCAGTACCTTTATAGAAATGCAATTTCTCACTCTGCTAGGAGAAAAAAGAAACGTTGTCTTTGCTGATCTTCTAGACAATTTAAAGCACTACTTGTGGTGCAACAATATTTGCTCCAGTGATTCATGACACAAACCTGACTGGCAGCTTAGCGCGTATTTCCAGTGAAAGGAGTGGTTTTGATCTAAGAAGCTGCTGTGTTTATCAGGAGTTGACACACATGCATTATTGTTTCAGTAAACGAGGTCCCAGGAGGGAAACAGTGACTGAGGGTGGCTACATGAGCCTCCAGCTCAGCAGGAACTTGTTCCTCAGCTTCCTCCACTGCTCGCATCACAAAGGCAGCCCAAACTCCGGTTCAACACTCGGCAAAACCAGAATTGGCGCTTTGTGTGACTCACACGTAATTAGCACGCATGTCCCTGAGCAACACAGACCCACCAGCTCCCCTTTCAGCAAAGGCATTTCAAAACGGGCACATGCTCTTGGAAAAATAAAAATCACAAGGATGATTGTCTCTACCTCCATGCTAGTATTGGGGTCAAGGTCATCACACTCTGATTCCTCTGAGCTGTTTGTCTCCTTGTTTGGCAGCATGAAGAGGAAGAAAGAGAACAAGAGATTAGAAGAGAGATTGGTTAGACAGGGCAGAGCAGCACAGGAGTTGTGAGTAGCACGGAAATGGGTAACCATACAGAAAATGCTCTAAAAAACCAACCAAAAAAACCAAACTGACAACAAAACAGGGGAAGCAAAGGCAAAGACATGCTTTTGCCAAAGAGGCAGTGATTCTGCGAGTTGTTCAGGTAGTAAAAACAGCGAGGAAGCAACAAGAGGAAGAACTGTGGCCACCATGCTGGAGCAACCGCTTCCCTCGGGCCCAGTCCTTCCCCGGCTGGTGGCAGGGTGGCTGCGCAGTGGGTGCAAGGGGCAGCCGGGTTGCGGTGGCAGGGTTCCTCCCTTTGCACATGCCATGGCTATTTCACTAGGCTTACAAGCCGGAAAGCCTCCGCAAAGGAAAACACTTAATCATGGGCTCTCCTGGAGAGAGGTGGATCCAAAGGACATGCTCAAGTGCTTTCCTGAATCAAGGCTGGGCTTTGGTTGTGTCAAAATCACAAGTGTTTGCTTGCCTCTGTCGGGAGGGAAAGCCCCAGATTAGTCCTGAGCAGGCCTCATGGTCGGTTTATAGGGATGGATCCTCTGAATTGGAGCACAGTAGTCAGGCACCCAGAGCAGAAGTTGGAGCTTAACCCCACAGTTCTCAACCTTTTCCATACTGGGAGATCTCAGAGAGAGAGAGACAGACACAGACGCACACACACGCACACAGACACACACGAGACCCTCTCCTGGCAAGACCGAGTCAGCATCTCTTCCCTGTCTGATAATATGGAAAGAAAAAGGTCACTGAGACCATCTCCCCAGACCAAAAATCTTAAGCAACTCAAGGTTGAGAACCCCTTATCTTAAGATGTGGTGAAATATTGGCCTAAAGAAAACTATCAACTTCAGTAAGGCCTTTGGTTCACCCAGTGGCTTTCTCACCACTGCAGCTGCTCTGATGGAGCTGCAGATTGGGCTAAGTAAGAGGTCAGTAAATTGCTATTGTCCCAATTTTAACAATTATTTACCCTTGCATATAGGGGTTTTTTTAATGAAGATTACTTACTTGCATGTGGGATGCCAGGAAAAAGAAAACAAAAAACAAAGGCTGCATTTTATCTTGCATGCAAAAATCCTGCTAAAATGGATACTATAAAGAAAAAAAAAAAAAGATAACTAAAGTGGAAAAAAAAAACAAAACCAAAACAAAAAAAAAAGCAAACCCAAAATCGCTGCCCCCTCTCTCTCTCAGGAGAGGATGCTATAGGGGGTGAAAAGGATGGGAAGCAGGAGAGCAGCACACAGCTTTCGGATGGCCTTACTCACTTTAACAGAGACTTTGTTCCCCAGAATATCCTTGGATTTACGTGGCCCATTGGCTTCATTTTTGCCACTGCTCTCCTTTTCCGCCCGCTTTCTCATGCGCAGGGTATGCCATGAACATGACTTCCTGTTGTACCAAAAAACGCAGCAATCAAATGGCAAATCATAGCAGGAAGGAAGGATTTGGAAAGGGGAACCAGCATCCACATTCGCGATTTCTGCAATTCGCTAGGAGGTGAAAGCCACTGGCAATATGCCTATCTCAATCTGAGCAATGAGAGTTGAAGTTCAAAACCAAACTGAATATTTCTGCGAAGCAGATGTTGCGCCACACTTGCAGATTAAATGCATGGAGCAGGAAAAAAATTCCCATGATGGAAGCAGGCGACTACAACTTGGTCATCTGGTTTCAGGGACTTTGTCTTGCACTGCCACAGATCGAAATTTATTTTCTTTTTGCTACAGTTAAAAGGACAATTTCGTCCTCAGTCTTGCTGGTTAAAAGCAGTGAAGCAAATGTAAATACAGGAGAATGGTCTTAATAGATTACCAGTAAAGCAAATTTAAAAAAAAATAAGAAATTCAAGGTGTTGCTCCCTACAAGTTGGTCAGAATATGAATAGCTCAATAAATAAGAGCCACATCATTAACTTTCCAAGAGATAAGTCATTTCCTAGAATGTTGTGCTTCTCAAGACCAAGAATTTCCCATTTGACTTTGCCAATCTGCTTAGAGAGGACATCAGTCAGTCCATGTTTTTTGGCTAGCTTCACAGCAGGCACCATTTCCAGTACACTTTTCACCCCTCATTACTGCTCCTATGACCTTACTCTTGGAAAAAAACAGTAACAGACCATGTCACCTTTTGTAAGAGCAATGCTGTGTTGACAACAGAAATTGCATATCAAAGCAGACGTAAAAAATTAAGAAAAATCAAAACAGTTCTTAATATGGATTTCATTTGGTTTAAATAGTGGACAGGTTGGGGGGGATTTGGGAAGGGATATGTTATCTGAAACAGAAAGCTCTCAAAACAGCAGTGTGATGAGCTGGGATCCAGGTTCAAAGCATCTGCCCACCTTTAAGTCATGCAAATTTGATTTGCATGTTTAAGCCCAATGTTTGGCACACGTCATGTCTACAGTACCTTGACACATTTTACAAAGCAAGTTGCATGAAATCCAACGATCACCTGCGATGCCAATAAAATGCAGTATGTTAGCAAGGTAGGACTTAAAGGACACCCCACACAGCTGACGTTCCCCCATGAACACTGTGTCTGATTCCTAAGCGGTTTCTGGTTATACTTCAGCACCTGATGGGAGCTGTACGATAGCTCTAATTAAAAAATAAAATAAACTAACGGCTTCCCAACAGCTGACTGCCACTGACACATGACTGAACTGGGTCATATTGACTGTTTTTGCAAGCAGGATTAGTGTCTCTGCTGCAAACAGTTGGCACGGGCAGTCGTGTTTGAGCAGAAGGAGCACCAGAGCACCCTGCACGTCTCAACCAGACAGTAAGTGCCGCCTGATATTTGGGTGTTTCTGGAGGAGGTCCAAATTAGATGGGCAGAGCAGGGGAAGTTATCCAACACTTCAGGACTGTAATGTTTTCCTTTAAGATATAGTAAGAGTCAAAGATGTGGCTGGTGGACTCCCTGACCTATCGGTGAATAATACATGGTGCCAACACTACTGGATCGACCACAGATTTTGTGTACAGTATTTGTCAACAGAAGAAACAGTTTTATTACTTATACTAATTAGCCCATGTGATCTGTCAGACTAGAGAGGGCTGACTATAACACGAGCTCCAGGTCATTTTTTACCCATAGGAGTTCTATTATTCAAGCATGTTTTTGGTTTCAGGGTTGTTTTAGCTGTTTGAGTCAGAAAACACGATTTAAGAATTTAAATCTCACTGCAGTGAGGAAGAGAGAAGTGCAATGCGTGCATCTTTCAATTTTGTTATGCCTTCCTGGCCACAATTCATCTGACTACATAATTTTACGCAGAATTTGACTGTACAGCTGCCATGAAAGCAGAGTCTTCGCCAGGGGCCTGATGCCGTGGATGAATCTAAGGGCACGTGGTTGCATATCATAGAGAGGAACCCAGGAATGGCCGTGGCAGATGTGCAAGAGATGCGCTAAGCAATTCCTTTGACTTAATATGCAATTCACAGTAGCATTCATTACTGACTGATAGGTAAAGTCATAATTTCTCTTAACTGAAACTGCAGCAGAGATCAAATTATTAGTTTTAGTGACTGTCACTAAATCATTCCTCGTGTTCAATTCTGTGCCTCGAGGTACTCATGTAAGGTAACACAGTTTGTAGGATACATCATGGATTACCACCTAGCCATTTTAGATGTTAAAAGAAATCAACAGGTATTACTGAAAAGAGGGTTGTACCTTCTGTATTTAATACCAAAACCCCACTTTCTTGCATTAGTCATTTCAGACTGACAAATTTCTAAAAATCAGAAAAGAAAAATATATATACACATTTGTTAAATAAGCAACAAAATGTTATAAACAAACAAACAAACAAAAAAAAACCCAAACCAAAAAAGGGTCAAACTAGTTCTTTTACCTCATTAAAACATGCTCATGGTGAAAATTTATTTTACATATTTAAAATAGTACATTTAAAATTAGTTACATTACAGGTACAATGATGAACATTGCGACTATCCATTATATTGCACAACCTGACTTCATCAATATGAGTTTGTTTCTTTTTTTTTTTTAAATAGTGCAAAATACTTTATACAGGAATGTACTTGGATGGGGGTCTTGCAAACCAAAAAATATATTACAAAAGTTACTGCGAACAGAACAAAAAAAACCAAAACAAAACAAAATAAAAAAGGTACAAGCTGTACAAGGAAATTGCCATAGACAACAAAATCTCTCCTCCTTGAGAAGCGAACCTCAGTCCAACACAGGGCCTGGATTTTTTTGAGGGGTTTTTTTTTTGCTAGATGTTGTTATAACCAATATATAGATTAGTAACTTAATACAACATAAATATAAGTCCAGTCCAAGCAGGTCCATGTTGGCGTAAAATGGTGTAACATAAAACATATCTTTAACCATCTATGGTTTTATTTCTCACCAAAGTATAAACCAAACCCCACAAAATGAAAATAAGGAAAACCCGAGCTATCCACCATGGCTGCCCGACGCTGTGGCTTGATCACTCAGCTTGTTCCAATGGCACTGTAGACAAAAATCAGCAGGAATTCCCTACCATTTGGGTTTGTTTATTTTTATTTATTTATTTATTTTTCTCAAAAAAAAAAAAAAAATCCACATAGTGCTCCCAGCGAAGCCAACATGGCACTTACTTGATGCTTCCGTCGCTATTATCTGTGGTGGATTTAGTGAGGGGAGCCAAGATACTGCCGGGAATCCATCCTTCAGCGGCCGGAGAGTGGTCATTTGCAGGCTGGTACACCAGGAACATGTTCTGCTGGTTGACAGCAAGGATCTGAACCACCTCTCCTTGATTCACACAGATCTCATCCTCCTTCAGTGCATAGTAATCTTTAATCACCACCATGGAAGAGGTCCCATTGCACCCTCCCAAATCAGTCTGTGAAAATGGACACAACAGAAACCGGTGAGCAGGCGGCGCTGAGGAACCTGCCTCTTCCAGCAGTAATCCCAGCACTTCATTTCCAGCCTAACTGTACCAGGGAAAAAGACACAAAACACTTAAAGTTCACATTGGTAGAAAAGGATTTTAAGGATCTGAAAGGCAGCAATCAATAATCTGATACAAACTAGCCTCCTACTTCATATTAGATTTCGCAGCTGCTAGTGGCAGTGCCGCAGCCATGTTCTCATTTGTATGGTGTTACAGAAGAATGACCTGTGCCAAGCCAAATGGGAGGAAAGACCAATGAAGCCTCACATTAGAAGCTGAATACATACTCGCACATCTCATGATCTTAAATATAGGTCATATTGGAAAGTGGCTTGGGTCAACTGCAGCCAGCAGCAGGGTCCAAACACTGCTGCTGGTTACTGACTCTTCAGTGGTTTGTGTGCAGTGCACAGGCACCCAAATTATAGCCTTCAACTGGCACCCCACGAGCTGTTACGTGGGAAAAGGCCTAAATTCTTTTATACCACCAGAGTAGACCTCTTCAGGAGTGGGTGGTTAATGGATACTAGAGAAGCCTGAATATTGCTGTTGCCAGTACTGCAAATGGAAATTCAGTTCACCAGGTCTGCAAACACAGAGCCCTGAAAAATGCTGGGTTCAGCCTTCCAGGCTCCAGGGTCAGGCTCCGTCTCCGTTTCCCAGCTGAAGTGCCACCCATCTGGATGTCAGAGCTTTCACAGTCTCTGTTTAATCCCAAATCACATTTTACACCATTGCTTCAGTATGTTGATTCCTGTTGACCCAGTTAGCTGATAATTAAAGCTAACTTCTCAGTTTGTCTGTGGTGTAAGATGGGCCATGAGATCATGTTTTATCAGATGAGCTCAGTACCTTGCTTTGTTCATACTTGTCTCCAGGCTGTGAGTGTTCATACCCTGTGCTGCCGTTGGAGGTAGATATCTTCAGGGGTGGGAGAGATGGGTTACGGCTTGTAGCCTTCAAAGGCTTCTCAGACCCTACTGGAACAGAAGAATAGGGTCTGCTGTTGGGCTGAGGGACCCTACCGGTCTGGGGCCTCAGCACTGCTGAGCTACTTTCTTTCCGTTGGTACTCTATGGGAGACTGTAGCGCTGCAAAAGAGGACAAGAATTAGCTATATGCTTTCAATGACATTGCAAAGGGATGCAGAGAGCGTGTGGGGGGATTCCATCGGAACAGACACATAAGTTGCAAACCAAACAGGAACAGGAGATGCCACCCATGGAAGCACAAGGCGCGTTCATAGCTAGACAGGACACAAGCATTTTACGTTGTACTGCTCATGAACTGAACCCACACTCCACGCTACTGCGAAAAACAGCTTCTCTAACCAACGCAGTGGGCTAAAATACTTGCCATTCATAGCATACATAATTGCATTCATTTTCTTTGAAATTGCATGAATTAATCGGATCCTGTAGTCAAAAAAAAAAAAAAATCAAAGTCTGAATAAGAGATGCACAGCCTATTTACAGTGACTTTTGCTATCATCAGGAAACATAGGTCAAGATCCGTAAGTCTCATTTGCGTATTCCCAAGACAGTGTGACTACTAAATACTCTTCAGACATGATGCACTGCAACTTGGCTCTCTATGTGCTTTCTATATTAACTGCTTTGGTTCAAGGAAACCACTGGAAATGACCAGCAGGTGAGGAAGTATAGATGGCACGAAGACATTAATCCCTGCAGTCCAGACCTCTCCAGAAAATACCCACAAGCAACATTAAACAGCCTCATAAGTCTTAAGAAAAAAAGAGTCTACTTGTAAGAGTGTACATTTCATAGCCATGGAGAGAGCTTACACTGGGAAAAGGAAGGATAAAAATGCCAGATGGTAAAGAAATAAAGAATTTGTTATGTTTAGAGGAGAAGGGATCAGGGCTGGGACTCACAGTGGATGGGAAAGGAACAGATTTGTTAGGCTCAGACTATCATCCCCAGACCTATGGGTTTGGTTTTTGCATGGCATGTGGCTTTAATGGATGATTTATAGTCAGTGAATACTGTGTACAGGCACTAGACTAAACCTACTGGAATGCAGAGAGACTAGTCTAGCAAGAGGCAAACGGAGGACATAATGTCACAGCATCAGCCCAACGAGGGAACCACAACAGAAGGAATGTCTCTCCCAACAAGAGGAAAAGGAAAGAAAAACAGAAAGGCTCAGCACCACACAGCATATTCTCTAGCATTCCCCTTCCAGAGAAAGGCAGGGCAATTCCAACAAGAAATCATTTAATATTAAGGAGCAAGAGACAAAAAAAAAAAACCAAAAACAACAAAAACCAACAACCAAGGAGGATGTCAGATCACAATTTTCTCCAAAAGGACACAAACATAGGCCTGTAGCAATGTGGAAGATTACTTGGCTCCAAAAGCCATGCAGTGACCCTTGTCACAGAAGTGATTCATGTGTATGTCACAGTGACTACCAGTTTCACTCGCTTACCTCAATGGCACCTGAAAATGGTTTGGTCCTGCTGCAGATCAGCCATCGAGGAGAAGGAAGGTTGGGAAAACTTTGACAGTGACAGTCTTCTATATAGTAGATGAAGCTGCAGGGTCTTTAGCCATAAGACCCGAATGAATACTTATCTATCTTGAAACAATCTATCCTATTCTGTGCTTTTAAAGGGTATTTAGCTGAGCGTCTGCTTGTGACTGCTAATTCCACCATTAACTATCACAGCGATGCCTGGCTTCCAGCCTCCTGTTCAACATCTGTTAGTGTTCTTATGGGCTTCTGGCAAAAATCAGTGTCCAAGTGCTTGCGTGCTCGCTCTCTCTCTCTCACCCTCCTGCCCCAAAACATTATTTTTAAAAAGGTACAGATCAATGGCATTTTCCTTATGAAATATATCCATCAGTGACATATTTTCTTTACAGCTTGCTTCTTAAAGGCGAAAGAGAGAACAGTCACTATAGCCAATTGTTTGGTGCACAGTTTGTTTCTCAAGCTTAGCAGCTTTTGCTTTTCCAAGGAAAAATATGAAAAGCTTGAGTATTACAGTGTAATCACAGCAAGTTTCACATTTATGAACTGTGGATGCCAATACTAGGCTTTGTACATAGCCCCGTACTCTTTAGAGCTTCCCTGTTGGAGAGAGAAAATCAGGGACAGCCTGAGCAAGAGCTCACAGGGAATATTTTGTTATTAAGTTTATGCAGCATTGGCTCAGTGCAGATTTAATATGATTTTAAAGACAGAAAACATCCGCTTTAATGAAATGCAAAGCTAAAGAACGTATTTAAAGATTAGTCAGCTTCAATAAGATTACATCCTAAAAGCCACTTAAATTGTTCTGGACTGGACAGGCTCTACTAGATAGAATATCATTTTCTTGGACCTTATTTATAGGTTTAAAGTAAATCCTTAAGCTTGTGTTTTAATATAAATCTATTTTTACTTGTAGCTTTAGAGATACTGATGATTATATTACTAGCTCACCAAATTCTTTACTGGCCTCACAGAAGAGAGGCTAAACAGGGGCTATGAAGATGCTTCAGTAGAAAAGGGGCTCACAGGGCAGTAAGTCCTGGGAGGACAGGAGGAAATATATAAAAAATAAAACAATGAGTAAGAAAGATGTGGAAGGGACACAAAACCACCACTGTAGTGTCTGTGAAGCTCTCATAAGGTTTAAAAAAAAATTATCTAGCTAACCATTAGTAGAACTTATTTTTATTGCTATAAGCCCTCATTCAAAGCCAACTGCACTGACACAAAACTGGTGCCAACTGATCAAATTGGAGAATTCAGATTGCTTATCTCACCAATGTGTTTAAGAATCATTTTATAGTGGTTGTATGAGGCCCTTTCTATTCCAAGTTAGGAAAACCTGATATCAAATGTTGGAATCACAGGTTAAACACTATTTCCCTTCTCAGCTCAGCCATAGTCTTCAAACTGTCAGAAACAGCTTTTGTATAGAACCCTTTCCCAGTTCACTTCTGAAAAGTAAAACTAAGCTAAATTAAAATTTTAAAAGGACCACAAAACCTCCACGTTGAAGCAAAGGGAACCTTTGTTTTGATGTGAACTGAAAGAGCCTCTTCAGATTTTGCAACAAAGCATCCACAAAACCAAACACCAAAACCCGAAAATGACAAAAGCTAACAGATTGCGCCAAGCCAATACATTTTGATTCAAGCAAGTAAGTTTCATTATTGAACATATATTAAGTTTTTAAATATAGAACTCTTTTCTAATATAAGCTCCATAAAAAAAACAAAACCAACTTGTTTTGAAATGAATAGTAGAAACCAATTTTGGAAGCTTCCAAAGTAATGATTCTCACTTTTTTGCTTCCAAACAAACAAAGAGATACTATTTTTAATTTTTTCCTCTAGTCCTGGTTCCTCCTCTTTCCCTCACCCAATCATGAGCAAGAATAAGCTCATATTGTTAACTAAATTTGATTCCTCTGTATTTTCAAAATCCACACTTGTTGATCATGTGTGGTTTTGGGTTTTTTTAGGAAACACAGCTTTAATTTAAAATATTATTTCAAAAACCACCCTGAATCTATTCCTAAAGCGAAGCTGACATTTTGGAAAGGCCTCTGTTCATGCACAGCTCCCATGGTTCCTAGGAGAAACATGCCCACATGTTTCCTTGCTCTCTTGTTTTTTGTTGAAAGCAGCTGCTGCCCCGCCAAGTTTGGACCTGTAAGGGGGTGGATGGTGGGGCAGCCTTCTTCCCATCTCATCCTCAGCTTATAGCACGTGGTGATGTGGAACAGGAGGTTCCTGGGGATAAGCCTTGCTCTAAGTGGCAGATATTCTGAAGATACAATGGCAACCTGGTTTCAACATGGTCTTGGGACCAAGAGGGAAAAAAGACACAAAGATTCTAAATCCCATTTAGTTGTCACAGTTTGGGAAACAGAGCAAAGGGTATGTACATACCATTTAGGAAATCTCTTTGTGTGTCCAGGACCTGGTTGATGTCCTGTACCCAAGCCTGTTGAATTTCTGGATTAGCTGCCTGTAAAATGACTCTCTCTGATGTTTCCCGGCTCATTAGAGCAAACTTGCAGGGATCATTGTCCACGTTTTCTTCAATGATAAGGTAGTTCATCTGAAACAAGCCAAGGTAAGCATGTGTTACATGGAGCATGAGTTAACATTACTCAAGAATCAGAATAAAATTGTTGTGAAAAGTTCCTGAAAATAATTGAGTCCAATAACAGACACTCAGATCATAATCATAAGAATGTATCTCATCTAGATTTAGGCAGATAAATCTTAAGCTTAAATATGATGCTTAATAAAGCTCTGACAGATGTACCAGACATCTGCCTGCCTTGTCTTGAATTACCACTTCTATTTTAAGGTAACAGAGACCTGACTGATGTGCTACAAATTTACTGTAACCCATAAATATTCCTATTAAGATGTTAATAAAGTCTGTAATTCCTCCAATTTAAGTAAGTGTTTACATTTGTTATCCTCCATGGGAAAGAAAGTCTCAGTCATTAGAGTATTCTAAAAATGGAATGGACCATGCAGAGGGATACACCAAAAAAAAAAAAAAAAAGAACAGTTCTCCCCTGATGCTCTAATAGATCATCGTATTTCTAGCAGATTACACCATCATCTGTGTGCAGTCACTTCACATATCTGTCAAGGTATTTGAATACTGTCTAGCATTGAAACTGCAAGATGGAAGAAGCCTCTTCCTTCTCTTCTGGGGGTCCTTGTGGAGTTAGAGGGACAGGCAGGAACTCCTCTGACATGGGGACCAGGAAAGGGACAGACAGTGAGCCTGGATAGTGCTCTTCCTTTTGTTCTGAGCTCTTGCTCCTCCAGTTGAGAGCCAAAGCAAGCACATCAGTCCTAGTATGACTCCAGGAAAAAGACTATTTATGTCTCGAGAAGACGCATTTGCCAAGGCTACCCACTTAGGTATTTTGAGACTCTGAAAGGTATCCAACTGAGAGGTATCCAAGAAGGGATGTGCAATTTCTGAACACTAACTACTTCACCACATAAAGAAGGGTTCTTTGCTAATGTAGGACATCATGATGAAGCTTTGGTCACAATCTGCGTGTGACAGACCTTGGAGAACAATATCTGGGAGCCTCATCTCCCTGACAGACCAGAATGGCTGCATTTGAAGTCATATGCCCTTCTTACTCTAACGGAGAGACCTCGGTGCTCAGCAGTGGCTATGACACAGAGGAAAGAAATGGGACCTCTGGTGCTGGCTAGGTCCTTCTGCTGCGTGGGAGGATGTGACCAGCAGGGAAACAGCCTACATCTCTCAGGGAGTGTCTGCCAGAGAACTGGACAACCGTGACTGGTTGTCATGGTTGATGGTATCAAAGCTTGCCAAAGATGGCTAGTCAGTCCTGATAACTGCTGTGAGGATGAGCTCAACCTGCCCAGCAGGATCTTGTCAGCACTCAAACCAAGGTCAAAGAAACTTGGTCCTAGCTGACAGCATAAGGCCACCTCAAACTCTGGCTCATGAATTCAGACCAGATGCAATTTCTGGATGCCCACTTTTAGGGCAGGGTTATGAGAGACAGGTGATGAGGCAGCCTGTTTATGTGACACCTTTGGACAAAGTGCCTCTCTCCAGGGAATCACCCAGCTCAAGCTGAGGCTCCACTGCAAGGTGAGGATGCCAGTGGCACAGGGATGCAGGGAATGGTCATCTCTGTGGGAAAGCATGAGAGAAAGCTGAAACAGGAGCTGGGAGGTAGGGTGTGAGAGCTGCCAGCACACAGACTCCACACTGCAGTGGAGCCACGGGGGATCCCCCACTTGCTGTAGGCACTCAACAGGAGAATTAGTTGTTTGCCAAATGGAAGAAAAGAGGAACTGGAAAATTATCACACAAAAATTTTAGACTCAAGGCAGTGGGAGCAGCATTACTTTCATAGGCCGTTTAACTAGAAAAGCAACTCATACCCTTGAGGCAAGCTAATTTTATTGACATTAGGAGAGATTTATTTTTCTCTCTTTATCTACAATATACAATTCAGGAATTGTTTCCTGCAGATAAAAGCCTCATTGTTATACGTAATATAAACTGAAGTAAAAATGATTCATGTTATTTCCATCTCCAACTTTAATAATGATTTAAATCAGAAAAAAAAAGATAAAATCAAAGCTGATCATCTAAATCAAGATGATTGTTTATTTGTACACTTTAGGTTTTTCCTTTATAGCTTATTATTTGGTTGGAAACTATGAAGTACACTGACTTGCAAATGGACATAGGCTTTTCAGTAAATGCTGCAGTTCTGTCAGCCAAGAAGATTACTTCAGTTCAGTAAATATGCTGTTTATCATAGATTTGTTTAGTTATATACAGTTAATATGCGTTATTTCACCTGGTATCATTCTCTTCTATTTCATATTAATGCAACTTTAAAAATTTAGAGCAAATATAATGCATTCTCCCACATCTCTTTAACCTTTGAAAAGGATATCAATCCCAGGCTGGTTTCTCAGCTTTGAACGATCAAGACATTCAAATGAACCAGTGACTTTGCCCTTTCTGCAGGCACTGCAAAGACTGTTCTACCAGGAGAGGTGTAGCATTCATTCATATTCACTGACCATTTCAGAAGTTAACTTTGCATTTGTTAAACAAGTATAAAACCACTTAAACACATAAACAAATAAGTATTTTCCCTGGTTAGTTTCAGTTTTTACTTTTAGTCTCAGTCCCATAATCTGGAAAGATTATTTATAATAAAAATTAATTTCTTAAAACTTTCTTTATAGTTTAGCTGGTTTTATAATTCCTCATAGTTGCATTTTCAGAAATGTGTGCAGTTTTGTTTGTTTTTGAAATAGTTCTGTCTTCTTGCAACATTCACATTTGTACTAAGAGCCCACCCCGCATTAGGGAGAGTATTTCCAGTAATGTCACATAAAGGCTTAATATTGACTTACAATTTGGCCTAAGACAACTGTTTTGGATACAACACCTTCCCCTACCTTTAATGATCATGCTTAAAAGTAACTGCTGTACACCTCCTTTGACTACTGCAGGCTTGATAGCAATATTTGCTAACTCAGACCTGTGAATGACAGAGGACCTGTCCTGATTGTGTTCCTTACAAAAATTACCCAGTAGATTTAGACACCCAGTGATTTATTTAGAGATGGTCTTAAACGGCTTCTGATACACTGAAAGGTAAATGTAAATGTTTTCTCCAAATTGTTGTCCACCTATGACAGGATGGACCAGTTTCATAGCGTAGAGAACTGGCAAGATTTCCTTGCGTGACCATCAAACAGAATATGCCTCTCCCTCTCTATTTCTTACCTTTATGCTTTTCTTGAACATGTAGCCTGGCGTTAAAGATCCTTTTCTAAGGAGTTCGCTGAAGATAACTATTTGCTCAAAGAGAAACACTCTACGCTCCTTTGGTCGAGACTGAACTCCAGAATCCTGCTCCGTCACGTAGAAGGTGTCCTGCTGCAGCAGCTTGCCTTGAGCTGTCAGCTTGCCCTGAGAAGCAGATAAGGCACCAACATTACAAACCCTGACCCACCGTGATCCCGCAAGACAATCTGCTATGTTCTGTGCAGTCCAAGTTTTCCAAGCAGCACTGAATTCATGTGAGACATATCCCCTCTAAGTTATCAAAGCAGCAATCTTGTAAACCAAGAGCTCAGTTTAAGGAAAATAACATAGGTTTCCTTTGTTCTTATTGCCACTGATTGTGCATATAAAATCAAAAGCAAGAGGTCTCAAGTAGATTATTTTGTACTTAATTTCAAACACTGTTCCCATTATGCAGTTTGTTATTGTAGTGCCTTGGATTGTCTCTAGTCGTGAGCTCTCCATCAGCCCTTAAGCCAGCAGACAGTGACACACCACCTCTGAAGGTGCAAAAAACCAGGACCTACCTGTTTGCAGGAATGCTACGATGCATAAGACAGTAAGACAAACTTGACTTCATTTTGGAGATAAGACATCTCACCAGGACTGCCAAAGTCTACGTTGGCTTAGTTACAGATCACAAGCTGCAATCTGTGGGGTTATAACTCACAAGCCCCTTCCTGGATGTTGCCAAACTTAGATGGAGCTGTTAACATATTGATGCTAGGTGACCTTACTAACAGGCAGAGCAGTCTGGTTCACCACTTATTTTGCTCTGGCAATAGATATAAGAAGTGTAATTCAAACTTGCAGAAGCTTTTACAGACCTCACATTTTGAAGAAACAATAGATAGACTGTCACAAGTTTAGAGTGAGACGTATATCACCCCCACCTTCAAAATCTCACCAAAGCATGCACCTCGGCACTGGAGAAGAAAAAGGACTAGACAAACAGCCTGGAGTAGGGCAGGTTGTAGAGACAATCATAGAAAATAAAATACTTTTCCTTGCCTAGTTGTTATTACAAGCAGAATGCAAATGCATACCTCAAAGCCTTGGAGGCGACCCAAGTTCATCATATCATTGCAACGTTTCGGTACAAGGCACATTAATTCAACTGCTTTCTGTTATGGAAAAAGGATGCTGTATTATTAAAAGAGAATCAGAGGGTTCCTAAAAGCAAAGTGTCAAATAATGAACTTCAATAGCACGATCACTGCTAGCAGTTATTCATGGTGAGGCCCCGCAAGCACTGAAGATGTACGGTAATGTGTAAAAAAGAATGATGCACCTACAATACAGGACTGTGCCTTCATCTTTTACTTTTGACTGAAGCTAAGAGAAATATCACCTTTAGAATACCAGCGGGATCTTCAACTACTGTCAAAGGAATTCTGGGCTTTTCATTCCTGCATATAAAGTGCCATTAGATAACACAGCACTATTGTCCAGGACATGAAAACGTACCTCTATGTCAGAGCACTCCAGACCAGCTTTTTCACTGTACCTCAGGAAGTCCTGGACAAAGCAGAAAGGTTTGTATTAAGGCACTTCAGGAAGAGAAAACAAAAGATGCCAGTTTGAAAATGAAACAGCATATTCAGCATGTGATTTTCTGAGAAGGAACTTGCTAATATTAATAAATTCATCTTCAGAGGTTGCTGAATGTTATAACCACTTTATAGATGTGGAAAAGGGGTGTGGATGGTAGCTGAAAACATCACAGGAGAAAGACACTTGGGAATACTGACTTGTTCCCTGTCTTAAGCCACAAGACCACACACGCTTGAAGATTTTTCTTTTCCTTTTGGCATTTCAGGGAACATGCTACTGTCTCTTTGCTAGGGTGCAATTATTACCAAACTGTGGGCTGATGGCAGCCTGCTTGAAACTAGTTAAAAAAAAAGAAGAAACCAGCTCAGAGCCCCGGTACTGCTGGAGATTACAGGGTAGGGTTCAGTCATGCCTAATTTTAGATATTAGCTTGACATCCCTAGGGATGAATTTTCAGAAATACTGAGTAATTGGCATTGTGGGTGAAGTCCACAGAAGCCAAGGTGGTCAGACTCCTTGGGAAAAAAATTGCTGTGGGTTCCCCAAATTTTAAGACATCAGAATATTCTGGTAATAAGATTCTTATGCTAATTTGAAGAGAGATATTCAGAAATGAAGGCTATAGCATTTATTAGAAGCATGCCATTCAGCACCAAAGACAGGCTTTATTAACACACTTGTGCACCTTTATTGCAATTTTTTAAAGTTGCATGGAAGTTTGTTCTGACACTTCTGAGGAAGAAAAATCCTACTTGATGTTTACTCTTCTATAAAGAAATTTCAATAGAAAATAAGTACAAAATATTTTTGTTATCCTAAACTGCAAACTACTCCTCCCACAGATGAAGCCATCCTGCTCTCTGGACATTTTCCATCGGACTCTGTCATTGTATGCACACATATAAGTCAGTTCTCTTTCCTCTTAATTTGATTAAGTTATTTCTCAATTAAAACTAAGGCTGACTTAAAATAACATACTCTAATGCAAGATGCAGACTACAGTTTAGTCCAAACTGCATCTTTCCACTCACCTTGAGAAGAAGTTGATATTTAGTTATTCTTTGAATGGGTTTGATCAGAAAGTCACTGATGGTTAGCCGTTGGTTTATTTCCTGTTGAACCTCCTAAAAATTGAGCATTAAAAACAATTGCAAACCTTCACAGTGTAAGACAGAGAACATGATAAAATGTTTCAGCAGAGATGTATTTCCACAAAAAGTTAGTCTGCTCTTAATCTTTTGTTTGCAAGAGAGAATTTTAGAGGATTTAAAAATCTGGCATATCTTATTTAGGCACGGACTGGGTAAAAGTCATGACCGCATTGGAAGGTGCTGGAAAGCACAGGATCCCTTCCCGCTTTGAGCTGACCGAGCAGGACTGCAAGGTCTGGAGACTGCTCCTTCCACTGCAGCGAGGATTAGCTCACAAACAAGGCCTGCAGAGTATGCTTCATGCCCTTGGGTGCAATGAAACATCTTTCCCTTGTTAAACAAGCTTCTTTCACATTAATATCTAAATGTGTCCAGTCCCAAAGATTTCCTCAAACAGACCAGTTGATTGGGAATTTATGAAAGGCACCACTCAGCTCCAATGACTTTTACCTCCTGCCCTGTTTGTAGATTATGGATTAAGAAGTCTTTTTATTTTGGACAGAAATCAATGCAGTTGTGGCACTCTGAGGACCAGAGGCAGCCAGTACTAAATTAAGTATTTATTAGAAATTAACAATATGAGAATTTAAAATAAATGAAATAACTTTTTTTTTTCTCCTGTAGTAGAGACTCTAGCAGCATGTGCAGTATCAAAATCTTCTACAGTTTGTTTTAGATAAAACCCACACGTTAAACAATAGCCTACTTGACTAGGAGCCACAGCTGTAAGTAGCAGTAATGTATAATAAGCAATGCTTACCCCAAAGTACGTCTCATACTCAGCTACTATATATTCAGATCGCGGCTTATTTTGGCAATATACCACGTACATGTGTAATCGGCGCTCCTGTGAAAGCAAGATGCACAGCAGTCTGGTGAGATATTGGCTACCATTCTGTTCTGCTATTAAAACCTGGCAGAAAGTTGCTAAGGCGTCCTGCTTAGTCTTCCTTACTTTTTGTTTAATCAAAGATTATTTTGCTGAAGTAAATTGACAACTGGTTCTGTTCTCCACTTCTGCACCTTAGGCAAGGGGAGGTCTCCATAGGGGTAGTCAGCTAGAGATGTTGTCCCCACACTAGTAGGTCTGAAATTTGCTAGATACATTTGTGCTCTGGCTAGTATCACAGGAACATGTTAATCATAGCAGTTGCCAAGTACCTGTCATAATTATATGTTGGCAGATGTCCTTGGCCACATCAACTTTGCCCCCAGATAAGAAGTCAACGATTAATGCCCTAGTTCAATCCAGCTGCTCACTGAAGATGCATAACTATAGGGCTACTTTATGTTTAAATTAAGTTCAGACATGTGAAAGTACCAAGTCAACACAGGCAGGTGTTTTTAGAAAGTAGTCATCACACCCTAAATGACAATTATATTAGAGATATATAACAAAATAAAACTTACATGCTTAATAAAAAGCTGTGCTAAACGGTCAGGTTCTTGAAGACATTTTTCCAGTTCAGCCAGGAAAAAGCTGAAAGAAAGGATATCAACATTTCAGAATATTTCTTCAGGTCATCCCAGCAGCAAACCAGTTGTCCTTCAGATATATTGGTGCAATTTTAGCTATAGTACTCAATAATAAATGAAAAGGTAAGCTTAGCTTCAGCCCTTAATGGTAGCATTTCTAGAACATTAGAGAAGAGCTATGAAATATGGAGGTCTTGTCTTGCAAACTATCTGCTCTTCATTACTATTACTGTGGTTTCAATTTTTAAATGTGTCAATTACTATCTAATTGCAAGAGTTGCTTTCCTTCACTGAGAACTCTCAAAGTAAAATTTTTCCATATACCAAAATGCTTCTGAAAAACTCAACTGAAGCTTTACCAGGAGTTCTCAGTTGCATGAGCAGATTTGGAGTACTGATCAATACAAAAGAGATGCAGAAGTTTCCACTTGAATAAACAAATCAACGTATTTTTTGCTGCTGGAGTTTTGGTATGTTCTGTTTTTCACTATTTTTCAGTATGTTACTGTTAGTAATATACTGTAATTTGTAATAGTAATAGTGATTCATAAACACTGTCTCTATCTTGACCTCCAGTTTTGGGGAGATCATTCATTCTAGCCTGAATGCCCTTACCAAGAATATACTGAAAGGCCTAAAGTGAGGTAAAAGCAGCTAAATTAAACTGGTAGAAAACCGGCAGGCAAATTCTGACAATCTCCCTTTCCATGATCTTCCTCTTTTTCACCGCAGGATTTCTGTCTCAAATGCCTCCATGGATTTGCTACAGTAGCCAGATTTGTTGAGAGGACATGCCTGCAATGGTCTGGTCCCAAGAAATCCTAGAACCTCAAAAAAATACGCACATTGGACAACTGTCCCAACTAAACGTCCCTATCACTACCATCAGATACAGCTACTTCCGTAACTCAATTTTCTATAAATGTTATTAAATTCATCTGCATTTAAATAGACTTCTTGACCCAGATATGCAGAACTAAAAATAAGGAATCCCTCTCTATGTGTTACAGAAAACTCCTGTCATCAGACTTAATAAATGGCACTGCTAAAAACATTCCATTGCTGATATCAACTTATTCTATGGTGAAGCTTTTTCTGACTTTTTTTATTTTTTTTTTGCGCTCACAAGTGCATCTGTCAGAAGATAAGGACAGGCTTAGGCCATGACATAAGCACCTGCGGGACACATGATGGGAAGGACATCATGTTTCCTCAGTGAGGAAAGTGTCCAGAGCTGAAGGAAGATCCAGCCTGGTGTCCATTGCACGTGCACACTCAAATTCTAGTTAGCTGGAGCTGTAGAGTATTTCTGAGTGGCAGAGTTGAAATTATGACCATACTGTTCATAAGCAAGACATTGTTGTTCATAAAGTTATAGCAGAAATCGCCCAGGGTTTGTTCTCGTGTTTCCAGCAGCTTTTCAAAAGCTACTTATAGCGGTAAGATTTTTCAAGGAACAGAGCTCCTAACTCAGAGTCAAAAGCACAAACTAGGCCTAACAAAGCATGTCAGAGCTTTCACAAGACAAGGATCTTGCAGGTATTTGCATTTTGTCACCCTACTAGCCAAATACTACTGGTATGGTCAGCCTTCATGATGATATCAGCTGCATGTGAAGATGTTTATGTTGCTGAGAACCACAAAACATAAGAACGAAATAATGACTTGACCAAACTGAGCCTGCAGCTGTATCCCAAGAAACACAATTATGTCAGCCTCAGTAGCTTTTCTGAGGATCCAGCAAGTACCCCACAATGAGCAACTCTCTGGGAGCCATGTCAGGACTGCTTATGAATAGTTCAGGAGCTATGGAGGGACCACAGTGGTATCTCCCACTGAGACTCTTGTTGTGGCTTCCCAGCAAGAAGCGGCAGCGCTGCTGGCAGCACAGCACTGATACAGAGCAGACTCTCTTGCGTGCAACATTTCTGTCTCACTGACCAGCACTCCTGGCATGGTGTT
Organism: Chlamydotis macqueenii; assembly: GCF_036417535.1. Taxonomy (NCBI): domain Eukaryota; kingdom Metazoa; phylum Chordata; class Aves; order Otidiformes; family Otididae; genus Chlamydotis; species Chlamydotis macqueenii. The sequence goes on from NC_141561.1 coordinate 11,064,122, forward strand.
TGAGCCAGCATAAAGCTGTATCTGCAATGAGAGACAGCATGACAGACATCCTCCCATGAAGCCAGGCAGTGCAAAGCTATAGCCCACTGAAGGTTTTTTTTTTCTTTTTTTCACTAGGAAAAATGACTTTAAGACTGATGCTTTGCATCATGCAGTTGTGCTGGTTTTCGCTGGGTAGATAAAGCCCTATATCAAGATCTAGTGTTTAATGAAACTCTGGCTAAAAGCATATGAATTAGAACATGTTCTCAGGATTCAAGGTAGCCATGGTTTGTTAAGTTATTAAGCAGCACTTACAAACAAATAGACATCATTTAAAGTGAGGCAATGTCCTTTGGAAATTCAGCCCTGAATGGCCTGCTGATGTTCAATTAAAAACAGCTTAGATCTACAGACACCATACATCCCAATCCTTTATGGAAAAGTGGTTAGAAGCTGCTTAAAAAGGAACTAAACAAAATACTCACTCTTTGTGCCAGTCATAGATCTGATGAATATTGCCAAATACTATCTTGTCTTTCCCCTTCATATCTCCAGAAACTCCTTTTTCTTCTATCCTCTTCATGAAGTCCTTCAAATTAATGATCATTGATTAGCAAAGGGTTCATTTGAAGGGGAAGCATAATTACACCACTTTTTTTTTCAAAGAAGCAAAAGTTTAATGTCAGATTTTTTACACTGAAAATGCTTAAAATAACTTTTCTACAATTTAAAACCAGAAATCCACCTAGATACTTTAAATTGTATGGTTTGCTTAAAAGAAAACTTTAAAGCATTTATTCTGAATATCTACAATACTTACACAAACTGTTATTGGATTGAAGTGTCATTGAAGTGACAAGTGCAATTGGAAGATAAAAGTTAAACATAAGTAGTTTATCAAGCTCTTGGCTTCTCTGGTAAGAGGAAGAAGCCAGACTCTGTACAGAGTTCTCCCATTCATCACCATGAGTATTTTGTGGGAGCAAGTTTAGAGTCACACTAATACGGTTTCTCACACCTCCTGAGAGTTTCTTTTAAGTCTTCGGAGCATTGCAGCCCTGTCAGGTTTGCCAGTGAAGCACGATGTAAGCAGAAGACAACACAAAGGTCTTCAAGTTTGGAAGCTGTTGAAAATCACTGTTAGACGGGCTGATAATTCTCCTTGGACTAGTCAATGCAAAAAGCATTGCTGAAAGCCCACTTCAATCAAGTGCCTCCAGTTCCGAGTCCTTGCTGGGAAAAAGAATGGACCCTGAGTGTGAGTTGGCTCTGACAAGTGATCTTCAGGGATCAGCCAGGTCTTTACAAGTTGAAGCTTAAAAAACTCTAACTAGTTTGGTTTTTTTTTAATGAAAAAAAAAACCAACCCAAATTCTATTTTATCTAAGGGTTTTCTTTTGTTTTGTTTTCCACAAAACAGTTAATCCATGGGCCACGTATTCACCTCAGCACAGATCCAAACCCAGCTTCTGGAATGGTACTCAGACACAGGACTTTAGTCCAGGTGCAAACTCAAGTATGTGTAACCATTACTCAATATGACAGCAAGAAAAGCACAAAATAAGGGGTAGGAGCATACGTTATTCTCCACCATTACCCTCAAGGCTGCATTAAAGCAGAAAGAGTTTGTCACAAGCAGGGTAGCCAAGAAAAATCTTTGCACACTGGAGCTGAAACCTAAAATACAACATTTGTTAGATGGAAACAAAAATAGTTTCCGAAGGCATTTCTTCTTGTTTCTGTCAACATGAGAAGGAGACCATGGAAGCAGAGTGCAAAATAAAGCAGTTTGTTTCTTGTGCTGTATTTTTTGTTGTTGTCACTTGTCAGCATGGTGCTTTCTAGTGGGAAAATATTTTGCATAGCAGGGTTTGCTTCAGCTCACCTCCACAACAGTTCCCAAGTCTTTGACGTAGTCTTTTTCAGTCTGTACCAGCTCATTTAAGACAAACCTAAATTAAAACAGAACACAGACATATTTGACCATATTCCTTGAAGTTACTGTTTGCTCCTCTTACCACCTATTACCCCACCGTCATTCCAGGTCATATAATATAACTCACTCTTCACTCATAGCTCGGTGGAATATAAATGACAAAAACATCACATTTCAGGTCAGGGTAGTTTCAGTTCTCTTAACCACTCTTTCCTCCTACCTCTCTTCCTCCCCCACATTGGGTGGGGAAGAGAGGTGCAAGAGCAGCAGCACAACCAGCCTGTACTTCGAACCACCCTTCTCCACTCTGCTCTCCTCCACCCCCCAGATAGTGATGGACATGTCCTGACCCATTTTGCAGCAAGCAGGAGAGGATTTCTTGCCCCAGTCTCTCTAGCTTTGCCCAAGTTTCAGCAATTAAGTTTTAATTTGGAAGTTTCAAACACTTGGAAGACAAATCTCCCCTCCCATCATAACCAAGAGCTTAATCTTTCAGACTAGGTAATCTGTGTGTGGGTGTCAAATGCTTTACACTGATTCCAGAGCTAATAATCCTGGGTAGGAAAGTCATCTAATGAAGGCCTGATGCATGCAAAACAACAGCAAGCTAAAAAAAGCCCCTCCTTTGTAAGTCAAACTAACTAATCGCATCATGTTCTTTCGAGGACAATTTCAAAAAGTTACAGCTTGCTGCAGACAGTCTGCCTCAATTACGCCAATACACAGATTTGGCACATGACAAATAAACTCCATCTGTGCTCAAGTTCACTACGGCAGTAACAAGGCTAACGAGATAGAGGAGTGCTTTCATGTCCACTATCGCTCCAGTCACATCAATCAGCAGACTGACCCACTTGAAATGATAGGGCTGAGGGCAAACAGCGCTAAGATTAAAGCCTGGTTGAAAATATCTAGAGGGAAAAAAAAAAAAAACCAAAAAAGCAGACTGGCGTTGCAAGGAGAGACTCAGTTATGAGAGATTACTGAGAAAATAAATCCTGCTCTCATTCATTGTGCTCCCGAAGTGTCCTGTGCTCAGACGGAGTGGAGGAGATACTTAAGACACGTGGCAGGAAGAGGTCAAACAGCTTCTTGTTCATTTGAGAGAGAAATCCAGCCCCTTTGGCAGAAGGCAGGGCTGGCAGCAGCGATGCCAGATGCTCGCGCTCTCCGAAGTGCCCTGCCAAGTTGTGTGCCTGCGTAGTAAACACGCGCGGGGCAAAAGGCTGCTCTTTTACAAAGCAGCAGCGTGTGGCCTGAACAAGCGTACGTTGTGCAGTCCCTTCTTGCTGGCTGACCTGCTGTGCCCTTGCGAAAGGCTTGCTGCGTCTCCGCCATGCGGGCAGGCATGCTGGGAGGTTACTTTTCTACTCACATCACCTCCATCTGCATTGCTCCTCATGAAGACAGAGAGCTGCCAAAGAGACAGGGAGAATCTCTCCCATCTGCCCACTGCCTCCCCCACACCCAAACTCCTTAGGTTTGAGTTACTGCGAGGATACATCTGGCCAAATCCTGCTCCAAGAATGCAGCAATATGTACTTGTAGTACATATTGCTGCAGCACATGCAGGCATTTTGAATTAAAAATCAGTGCAGCAACCAGATGTCTCTCTGCTGAACAGACTAAACTTGCAAATTTACAGCTCTATGAGGAACCACGGTCTGTACCTCCACTGCTTGCCTCAAACTCAGCACCAGCATTCCCTCAGCTCCCCTCTTCCTAGCAAGCAGAAAAACAAACCTTGACCCTCTCTATTAAATCTCTGAAGCCTACCCTAACACAGAACCTTAGAGGTACTCCCAAATTTAAGGTTTCTAAGATGCACGCTGCCAAAAAATCAAGTTCATTCGTCTCCTCATCTGATAGCGGTTGCTTGGAAAGTGCCTGCCCCGGTCACCAGTAGGTACTGACTACACAGTTGTATTTAAAATGGCACAAACTGGAACAAGGTTAGAGCCTTCTCACTTCTGAATAAGCCTGAATATCTGTGTATCTTGTTAACTCTGTATTAAATCTATATTGAACCACATTACTTGATGAGACTATTATTGCCTTATTGCTCATAGAAATGGAAAAGGGGTTTCCTAACACCAAGGCTAACTGTGTGTGCTGGCAAAGACATGGGAAATTACTGCCCATGCCTGTGCAAGGATTCAGCTGCTGTTTTGTGGGGAACGAGGAGGGTCACAGCTCAAGCTTGGAGTTCAGTTGCCTCATATGGCCATGGAATTAAACACAGCGAGCCACAGAGATACAGAACACAGACGCAAAGGAGCTGGAGAGGAGACAGATGTCTTGTGCTGAAAGCTACTAGCAGGTGCTCCTAAACATCCTAGCATTTAGGAAATCTGGACGGAGACAGCCACTAATTACACGTAACGCACTGCCAGTTCCCCTGACAGAAGCGTTGCGTGCTCGGAAGTGTTCCTGTATCTATGCTTACAGTGGCAAAGGTCTCCGCACTACAACTGCAACCTGCAGTTGGTTGTCAGTTATCTAATTAATTAATTGCTACCAGAAAAATCCAAGAATTTGCAATACTGAGGAGCTTTCAGAGACAGGCGTGGGCAGGAAGGCTGACGGCTGTCTAGTAGAAAACTTCTCCCATTCAGAAACACAAACAGGAGTGTCATGTCCCTGCCTGCTGCTGGGAGTTGATCCAGTTCCTCACTGGATTGCTTCTCTGGCTTCCTACAACAAACTGCAGGAGCAAATGATGGCTTTCACAGACCGGTGACACTTTGCTTCTGCTTCCTTGTCTACACTCAACTCCCTCCTTGTCCTCCCCTCACTTGATTCCCTTCCCTGCTAGGCATCTTTCCCAAAAGGGCTGCTCTTCTCCCACCTCTCACCTTACCACACTCCAGTGAGACCTGTACGTACTATTACTTTTCCCATCAATGAATGATTTGATGAGTTGATTGCAGTTATCATTGTTAGTGTAAGAGGCAGCATAAACAAAACAGCTACCTGAGCTCTCGTACAGGTAATTACTGATTCTGTTTCTCTAATTCTCTGAGTCCTTCAGCTGAACTATACATTTAAGAAATGCTTTAATCATTATAAGCTTTGAAGGCACAAGTGTTGTTTTTGTTACATTTAAGGAAGTGTACAGATAATTTTAAAAAACAAGTTTCATGAGCTGTCACCATTTCTTTCCTCTCTCATTACCATGAACATGAGGGTTTCCCAAATGAAGCTTCTCATCAGTGGTGTGTTTCCACCACAAATGCATCTGAATTCTGCCTTTTCCTTTGCTAATAACTAAGGCAAAAAAAAAATATTATCTTATTTAAAAAAACCTAGTGGGATTCTCTGTTCTTTTCCTTGAAGGTAGCTAACAAGGTCAACCACATATCCCCCTTTGAGAGCTGATTTTTCCTCTAGCAACGCAGTAATTACTAAGGCAAACATCTCAGTAATACTTGTCTAGCTGTTCAGAGGCTCTTACAGCAACAGATATTGGCTATTTAGAGGTAAAACTGCACATTTTAAAGAGTGATGATGAACTTCCCAGGCGTGCAAGTGCTTTTATGAAGTATTTTTACAGGTTAAGAAAAAGCAGAAACAAGCAAACCACAGTTTTACTCCCAGTTCCGTGCTCATTCACTGACTACAAAGTATTCTTTCAGTGCAGCTACGTGTCCTCCTTGGGTGCATATTTCAGAAAGAAGAACCAGCAAGACAACTTACATCCTGCCTCTCATTGCTTTGGCTTTTTGTTCCTCTTCGAGGTTTCTTGGGGGGGTTGAAGGCGTCATTCCTTCATTTAAGCAGCCAGTGGCATCTTTTAAGCTTCCTCGGTAAGATCCTCCTTCTAGGGTCTAAAAAAACCCCAAAGAATGATAGAATAAACATTATCCTTGAACTCCAGCATCAGTGTTTTCTTCTCTTTCAAGTCAGTTCTGCAATCAACACTGCAGTCTAAAACCAAGCAGAGTCAGGACTCAGTGAAACACAACCAAACTAGTTTTAAGTTGACATAAGACCCCTCCAAAAAAGCATTAAAACAGAGATGTCCTTTTGCTGGAAGGTGGAAAAAGGTGTTCCAGGATGAGAAAACTCTTCCAAATTATTTCAAAACAACCTGAAAATATCCTAATGTCTCAGTTAGAACCAGTGTTAGGCTACACGTGGTCAGTGTTTCTCTGGCAAAGACTGAATGGGGATTCTTTGTAGTAAAGTAAAACACACAATGAAACAGCAATAGATGGATACATAGAAACATTCCACAATAATTAAAGTTTCCCCCAAGTCCCTTGAACATAGTTGCAATGGAACTAACAGCCTGCATGTGGGGGGAGATAAAATATCCTCCGAAAATACATCTAACTGGATTAATGAAATACTTTTCAATTTGTTAGTCTCTTGATGGAATAAAACGATTTTGAGTAAATTTTCTGGGAACATCCTTCTCTGTTCCCCATGTCACAAAGTGCTCCTTCACCACTTACTCCTTATCAAGCACCCTTTGAACACTGACTATCTTCATGTACCAACATCTCAAACTGAGAAAATGCCAAAACCCTCTGAAATGACTTGCTAGATAAAGCTGCTTGCATAGAGTTACAGTAATCTAATGATCACTGTGGCTTTTTCTTTTTTGTTTTTACTCTCTTCATCCTTCCAGTATATGTAAGGAAATTAACCTTTGTAGGCTTATCATAACCCTGCTTTAATCCTGACTTGTTAATTAAGTTAAGCTTGCTCAAAGCAAGCATTTGTCTAATTTTAGAGGTCCTGGGACATGTAGAAAAGGCTTAGCTTTCATATTAACATTTTGAACTGTTCCAGGGAAAACTTAAGAAAAGCCAAGATATGAAACAGGATTTACTCCTTGTCCAACAGACGTGGGACCAGATAGGGAGAGTGCACGAAACTGAAATTTTTAAACAAATTAAACCCAGAGCATTTTTATTGCTTATCCCAATCCCTGTCAGAAAGAGTTGACAAAGCAGATTAAAAGCAACATATCAATCTTTGTAAAATTAAACCCCAGCTGTGATACTTCAAGAAGTTCTACTCTTTAGTGGGTCTTTTCAGGGAAGCCAGAACACCAAAGAAATTCATGTTGGGTAGTAAAACTCCTGTGCTTCCTAATAAGCTGTAAAGCAAAACAAATAAAATATCCCACTGTGTAAAATATTTGAAAGAATACCAACAAGACCCCAGAAAGAGTATAGTACAGTAGCTCATGCTCTGCAAAGCCCGCTCCAAAAGTGCCTTTTAACTATGCAGTGTGAAGCCAACATGGCAATGTGAGATGTAGGCTTCATCTCACATGGGGAGCAAAAATATTAGACACTCTACTGAGGAGTAGAGCACACAGGGTTAATAAAAGCACAGCAGATGAAGGTGAGAAGCAAGGAAACCAGAAACAAGAGGCAGACTTTCAAGCCCTTCCCTAGAGTCATATTAGGCCTGTTGTGTACACAGTTTTCACAACACTAAACTTACCAGCTTACTTTTGACCAACTTTTCTATTGCACTGACAAGATCCGCAGCAGTTGGGACATCAGAGGAGCTCTGTCGAGCAGCTAGCAAAGAAGAGGACTGCAAGACACCAGGTTGCAAAGGAAAAGCAAGTTAGCAGGATGAGAAGGGAGCAGGAAACCAGTGGTTAGGGAAGCAGCTTCTGAGACAGGAGAACGAACATGGAAGGGGAGCAGGAGGGTTGGAGCACCACACGCATGATCAGGTGAGTGAGTGTCACTGTATCAGACAAGCACAGAATTGCCATCCACTTCTGGCGGCACATCTCCCTGCGGCAGTTCTGAGGCTGGGAACCAGGGAACAGTGTCAAAGAACTGAAGTTCATTTGCAGCCATGCTACGATACTCTTAATGTCTGTTGGTTCCTCCTTCAAAAGACATCTACGGTCTTACAGGCTCCAGAAAATTGATCTTCTTACTGCAGATGTAAGAAGGTACCCCCTCCCCCTTACATACGTATTTAATAAATGCAGTTAAGCACAGAGTACACATGGAGTTACAGGTAATAGGGGAGGGAGGCAGAGGAGAACAAATCATTCCCCCTCCCTTCCCCACTGATCAATTGTAACTCCAAATTAACTCATATGACACCTCACATTCATGCAACTTCAGCCATGTAAAATGTATCTCTTATCTCTTCCCTCTCTGCAATTAGTGGAGAGAAAACACCCCAAAGTATCTCATCTATAGTAGCTACTTGGCACAGGAGGGCAGAAGCACTCTTTGGAGATGCCCGCTTTTCCATATTGACATTAGTTAGAATACTTTCAGTCTTGCTTCTCTCTGCCTGTCTGTTGGTTGCAGGTATTGGATTTTAGGTGCCTGGCACTACTTAATGTCTTTGGATGTCTCCAGCAGCTAATAGCTGCTGGTTTTTACAGATCTCCAGAAACACTGAGATCTCATCAATGTGCTATCCAAGCATGCCCCTCGGCACTGAAAAGACTGGCCTCTGTGTGAAATATTCAGCTCTAGTTTAAGGTTTTTGCTCTATATGGGTATCTTCACTCCTTGGTCTTTGTCCTAAGAAATCTCACTTTGACAACCCAAACTCATGCAATAGCTATGGGAATTGGTATTTATTAGCTCCCCTGTGTGTACATTTATTCTGAATTAAATACAAGCACTGACTAAAACTATAGGTCCTTTGACAACCTGCTTGTGGCAGATTGACACAGACTAAGCATGGATAGATTTTTATAAATTCTATATTAAAACTATTTAAAACCTTATTAATCTCTCAGCTGCTTAATAAAGATCTTTTGAAGAGCAGCTATTTCAGCGAAGTCACCATGCAGGTGCCAACGAACATGCATCTGAGATTAAATAGTGCTGGGGAGTGAGATGTGGAAATGTGATGGCAGGAATTGGGCAACTGGCCATCTCTTCAAGTAGCCCTTTGGGGAGGTTGCTTGTGTTGAGTGACGCAGCCCCAGGAGAAAAAAAAAAAGGCAAAGAAGACCAACCCCAACCAGAAGGCTTACGACAGAGCAGAAGAGTGAACAGCCTGCCACTGTCATCTTGTCTTTCACAAATAATACATCTAATCAACAGTTCTAATTACAACAGCAACAAAAACTACAGGTAATCAGGCTGGTAATTGAGGAATTCGGCTGGTAATGCAGGAATCTCATACAAATGCAAAAGCTCAGACAGCTTGTTTCACCTGCGGTGTGGACAGACGTGTCTAGGAAAAAAAAAAAGACTGAAAATAAGGATTTCTAAGAGATACTGGACAAATACATAGACGATAACTGTCAAACATAATCATTCTAGGAGGAGGAGTTCAATTTTTAGAGGCACTAAGCAGCTGTTGCTCTCACTTTTAACTGAAATTGCTCAATATCTCTGAAAAGTAAATAACTGCAAGTAAATACTTGCTGCCTACACGTCTTTCGGGGTAAAACAAAACTCTTTTGTGATTGAGAGTCTGGTTTGTGTGGGGCAAATAAAAAAAAAATGGTATTTCTATCTCCCAGGAAGTAAATTACGAGTTTCTAATATGAAAATATCTTGTGATTTGTCACTATAAGAGCCACCAGGAGCAGTGAGGCACAATCATTGCAGACGGGCTTAGGGAAAGGTGCCACCCCACGCACCACGCAGACGTCTCCCACCTACCACTACTTCCCCACGCTGCTGCTGGTCCAGCCTAAGCCCATGCCTGTAAGCAGTAGTAGGACATGAGTAGGGAGCTGTGCCCAAATTAACACTGTTAAAGAGCTTTTGGCTCCAGCATGGCTCAGACATTGCTAACACAGTGCTCATGTGCCAGGGAATTCAGGAGCCATGCTCATGAGCTTAAGTTTTTTTTTTTCCCTGTGACAAAAAGTGAGTAGGGGAAGAAAAAGAGAGAGAAAAAGGGTTTCAGATGCTTCTTGCTCTATCCAATCTTCTCTTTTAGGAGTCGGAGAAGAAACAGGATGCCAAAATGCTCTATAAAGCTCAGACATCTGGAGCAGAAAACAGTTTAGTTCCACAACATTGGTGCTGTCAGAAATGTATTTAAGAAATACTAAAATCACATGACATGCTAAAAATCAAAAATAGTCAACCAAGCTAAAGTGGTTTTGTTTTTATTTTGAAAAAAAAGCCCAAAACAAACCCCCTAAAAACCAAAAAGCAAACTATCCCCAAAACGTTTAGGTAAATACGACAAGGAACAAACCAGGAGCAACTGCTGTTGTGCTGGGCATGGATCCACCATGGCTCTACTTTGCCGACCTTTTGCCTCTGCCCCTCGCCAGACAGCCAGCAGAACACGCAGCACTCAAAGGGCAAGAGTCCATGACTCCAGCTGCTTCCTTCTGGTCTTGCTGCCACCACAATGTCATAACATTTCCTGACAGATTAGCAGCAAGCCCCCAAGTCCTTTCCTCCATCATTCTGCTCCTTGAGTCCCAGAAATATTTGCATCTTTCTCTCTCTGTATTTCCAAACTCCTGCCTGAACCTTCCCAAAGAATATTCTGGGTTGGTTTTTTTTTCTGGCAATTTATTAATCTCCGCTATCCTTGCTTCTTTGCATGCAGTAATTGCAATCAGAGAATAGAGATACAGAAGTGCCAGTGCTAAAAACAGATGCCAGCAGGAACGCAGGAAACAGCTAAACAGGAGGATGGATTTCTACAAGGGAGACGACAGCACCAGGAAAGGGTGGGGGAGGACCCACACTGCCGGTGAACACAAACCACTGTCACTCACAGATTCTCACCCCAAGTCCAAGAGAGCAACTGAAGGACTCTGCAAGCCACCGCACCATCTACAACTGCAAATTCTGACTCAACATTTAAGAGGCTCTAGCTAACAGCAGAGAACTACCCCCACTAACATGATGCACAAAGATGGGCCGACCAAAGCCTTTCCCATCCTTCTGAGAGGAAATTTGGATACCTTGTGGGCTTCTGAGCTAACTGGAGTTGATGGACCATTCAGTGATGATCAGCCACACACCCCAGAAATGCCCAGTGACAGCACTGGGCAGACTTTTACATCAGCAAGTTTTAAAGCACTTTGAAATGGAGAGTAGATGGTGGGGCACAGACTGACAACAATCCTGGACCCCAATCACACACAAAGCCTGAGTGGAGAGCCTAAGCTTATATAACTCTTGGGAAAGGTGGGATTTCTGGATTCAATCAGACTCCAGCATCTGTCCTACTCCTTAGGCCCAGACTGCCACCAAATACTATTTCTGCTTCTACTGCCAGACACCAACAGCACTTTTAAAACAGACGTGGAGAACACATGTTATCAGCCTGTGTGAAATTTCTGACCACACACAACACAAGCACATGATCAACCTGCCATGAAAAGGGATGCCAGGGCTAAATTGCTTATCCAGCACTATTTATAAGTTCAGTTGGTGAAAGGTATTAGAATATGATTTGCACATAGGTGCCTCTTATAACCACAAGTCTAGGCCCTGGATACTAGAAGACCACTACAAAACCGCTGTGAGATGGCTATGTGAGAAATGCACTTAAACAGTAAACTGGTATAGTAGGGGAGGCCTTACCATCTCATCTTGGGTTGGATCATTGTCAAAAATCTTCATAGGAGGAGGAAGAGGTGTGTGAGACTCTTCGTCTGGTTCATCTTCTCCCCAACCCTTCTTGCTCTTCTGAAGAAAAGTGAAATATAATTAGAGGCAGAGATGGGTTTCTTTTATATTTTTAGATATCTGAGCTCTTCTACCAGGCTTTGAGTCTGTCAATAATACTAATACTGGCTCTGCATTGCATTGGGTGGAAAGAATTGCAGGTAATGCTAAGCATCATGAAAGAGAAGCAATAAAGATGTAAGGTTTTGCTGGGTAATCTCAGTGCATTCTACAAGTTATAGAAATATAGTTTATAGATCACCCAAGCAGCTATGACAGTTACAGCTGTCTCTGTGCTGATGGAAAAGTACTTTTTAATTTAAATAAGAATGTACAGTTTTTAAAATATGGTCCTCTATTTGTGTTCAGTTAGTATCTTCTCCATTTTCAGCTTGTAATTCCTTATTCACTTTATCAGGAAAGAGCTATTGTGGCAAAGAACATGCCTCCAGAGAAACTGCAGCTACAAATGTGTAGCAGATTTAACTGAAACACGGCTATTTCTCTGAGCTTTTCCTTTCAATAAAGAATTACACTGCCATGGTAGGATAAAGAGGATATGAACCTCACCGAAAAGTGATAACGGTTGCTCAAGAATAACTTAATTTCTATCCTTGGCAGCTTTCTAATAGGCTATTAAAAAAAAAAATCTATCTAGTCAAAGGAGAATAACACATGCAGACTTTGAAATGCTCCTCCCTATAGATTCCATTGCTCTTTGGATGACAGTGCTGTTTGCAACACAGTTTCAAGCAATGCAACTTTACGTATGATCCGCTGTTCCCTCTAGACCTAAGGGAACTGCATTTACTCAAGTGTGAATCACACACCGCAGAAGAGACTATCAGCGAGATGGTCTTTCCTGCAACAAACACCAACACACACCTCATCTGCGCTGTCTCCCTGAGGAGTGGTTTCATCTCCAGTCTTTGGTGAGCCGAGGTCAAAGCTCTTCCTGCCATCTCGCACCTTCTTTTGTTTCTTAATGTTGCTCTCGGTCTTCCCGCTGTTCAGCCGGCGCACAGGACTGGTCAACCATTTCTTCAGTGTGTTGGTTGAGCGCTTGGGGCCAGGAGAGCTCTGGATGGAGTTGAGGGATGGCTGAGGTTGTAAGTTGGCCACTGAATCAGACTTGCCCCCGTTGTCATTGGAAGAGACTGAATATGCATCTGGAAGAAGACAATGTAGGTGAGAGATCATAACAGCACCTCCTCTGTTTCCTAGTGCACGTGAAGCGCTTGACAGTCCTAAGCATGAAAATACAAGCTGCCTCGATGAACAGTTTTGTGACCCATGGCCATTGTGTAAACTTTATTGCACACCAGAGAGAGGAATATGCCCCGCAACCAGCATTCTTCACAATCTTACATGCTTCTCTTATTTCCCACCACACTATCTGTCCTTATGAAAGATCACAGACAGCAAAGTTATCTAGTTTTTGATGAAAGTTGGAATTTCATTCAAAGTGCTGAATTTTTCAGCTTCTTCCCACAGATTTCATTGTGAATTGCCAGGAAGAAAATGAGCACAAAAAGCAGATTACTACAGGAGACTTGACAGCCACCAACACTTTGCCAGGTTCTGATTCCATAAATGCTTCTCAGCCGTTTCCAGACCCCTAACATATTACTGTTAGTTAGACTACTTATTAACTTTTGAAGGTTATTAGAAGCACTTTAAAATTATCTCCTTTGCCCCTGGAAGCAATTTGTCAGAAGACTTCACACCTTCCCTAGAACTAAGAAACTGGAATGAACAATTACAAAAGATGACAAATTGTTCAAACTGAAGGAACCTCCCAAGAAGGAGATACAAAGCAGGCTTAAAATTAAAAAATGTTTCCATTATATCCAAGCAGGAGATTCTGCTGAACTGCATCCAACCGCAATTATCGATACACATGTTCAGACTAGCACCTCAGAAAAGGGTGCAACCTCCCTTACTCCCCACCAAAGCAACAGACCAAAGATGTGCCAATGGCAGTAGGTCTTTAAAACCAAAGCAAACAAGTTGCTCAAAGATTTCTCAATTGCCTTTTAGGAACCAGTGCCCTGCTTTCACCTTTCTGAAACCACGGCAAGGCAACTCCTTCCCCAGCAGCAATCAGGGACTGAGATGTTTAATCCTACTTTTTTTTTTTTTTTCCCTACAGAATTCAGTAATTTTCACACTCCTGTAAGTGACATCTCAGACCGTACATCAGAAAGCAGTCAGCTGATGTCATTAAACATTTTAGATGGTTCCCTCTGCATCTCTTAACCACCCCAGCAGAAAACAAAACCATAAGTTGCAACACATGAAAATAGCTTGGTGCATCCAGCTATTCCCAGTTCAACAAAGATCATTAGAGATACTGGGTAGCACACAGGCTGAGGGAGAGCTACCCTCCTGGAGAATAGTTACCTATACTGGTGTAGAAGCCAGTTCCTGCTAGCCGCATGCAGAGCTCCTACCCCGCTGGGCAGAGCTACTGCTGACAGCCGGCTACACGCCGGCAGAGGTTGCAGCCTGCCTCGCCTGCCAGCTTGTAAAACACAGACTGTGAGAGTTACAATGTTCTATAATATTTTATAGTCATAGCCTCAGTCTGAGGTTGAACCAATAATTTATTACATACCTGGGGTCAAAAGTTAGGTTTTTAGAACATACAGAAATAATTGTAACTAGCTAGAGGAAGTTGAAGTTCATTCCCCAGACAGGAAGAAAATCCAAACATCTGTCTTCTGATGACAGAGGTGAGCGTGCGAGGGGCTGGGAGGAGGACAGACCCCAGGTGGAGCTGCTGGGGTTCTACTGACATTCCTCTGTAAGGGCAAAGTAGCAGTGTTATCTCAAAAAGGCTTGGCTTTAGCCAGCTCTCATTGATGTTATTTCATGCACCCGAAGCAGCGTTAAATCAACCAGCGCAAGATAATATTTGCCAGTGGCCAGCTTATCTTCCATCTTCCACTCAATTGGCTTTAGATAGTCTCCTCTTGCAGGCTCCACATGATGCTCTGGGAGTTTATCAGCACACCTTGCGTCACCAATATTCAGATTTCCGTGACGGTGATTTTGATATTGCAAGCGCCTGTGCCCCTCTGTCCCCCCGGCAGCACCAAAAGCCCCACAGGCAGCAGGGAAAGCTCAAGGGCTCCTCGGCAAAGGGCTGCGCTGAGCAGAGTGCCCTCAGGTGCCCGCGCTCCTGCTGCTGCTGCAGGAGGATTAACGTTGGGAATCACCGGTGCAAAGGGAGCCAGGCTGCAGTCATGGAAGGAGAAAAGCTGGAAGTGATCGCTTGGTGGAGGGTTGCCGCTGTCAAGGATGACTTGGAGCAAGCAGCCATATCAGGGATTCACTGCCTTTGCTGGGGACTGGGCTTGGAGGGAGGCTGAGGAGAACTGAGGACAAGCTGGTCTTCCCACATTAATATACAGAGAGGTTTTTACTACAGCTTGTAAGTAACACAGTCCAAACCCCTACCTCCAGTCAATGGCACCTTGCCAATTTACCTTTTAGTAAGGGAGGGGAGCTGATAGGAGGCTAAATGGAGCCTGGGACAACCTCCTCTGCCCCATGGATTTGTTACCAGACGCGCAATCCCACGTCAGCCTGGCAGGGCCAAACCCAGGAGCACACAAGTCCATGATGGAAAGGACAGGGACCTCCCCTCCTACCAGGAAACGTCCCTGCTTTTAGGAGCAGGGCCAGACCCTGGCCTTGCTGCCTCCCTTCCCTTTCCCCAGGTGGCACAGCCATGGTCAGGGCATGGACAGACACAAAACACCTCTTACACCAGGGCACTTTTTGCTCAAGGCCGTCCTGGGGAAGCGACAGTCAGCCATAGTCCTCTGTCATCCTGGAGGAGGCAGCAGATGGGCAGAAGTAGCCCAAGTCCCAAGCTGGCCCATGGCCCACCCTGCCTACTTGACAGAATTTTGTCTGAAATTTAACCTAGAGCCAGGAAACCTCTGCAGACCAAACATCAGGTCTCCAGAGCCACAAGGTTTCCAGAGCGAGGTGTGTGACACCGTGCAACGATCCCACTTGAACGAGGATCTGGATTTTCCTGCTCAAGGTCATGCCTTGGGTGATGAAAAAGGCTGTTTACCAAGGGGTTATGAAATCTCGGCTGTGCCATGCTGTACGCAGCCCTGGCAGGTATGAAGTCTCTTTCTCCTTGTCTGCTGAAGTGCCCTGGCCAACCACTGTAAGGCCTCTGGGACAGAGGCCGGGCTTTGCTTGGCCCTTTGAACCTAAGATTGGAAACGTGGCCTTATCTCACCTTTACCTGGCAATGTAGTCTCTGCTGGCTGGAGGACAGGCAGGGAGGTGAAAGAGAAAGGCTGATATTAATCTCCCTGCTCCCCAGTCACCATGAGGTGGGGTGATTTTGCTCTACCCAGCACTGTACACATGTACACTTCCATCTCATCGTCCCACTTCCCACCATCACCAAACATGCACTATCAAAAAATCACACCAAGAGTTCACACACAATATTCATAACCTTTTTTCCTTTTCCTTTTTTAAAGGAACTGCAAATATGGACACATTTGTGAAAAACTGCTGTTTGCCAGCCCTGCTGAGGATAATTTCCTTTGCACATAACGCAGGTCACCTCAACATGGTTGCAGAAGCAAGAGTGGAGCTCAACGAAGAGCAGAGCCCATGAAATGAGAGACAGAAGCATGCAACACAAAAAAATCTGCCAGGAAAGACTTTGGAGACAACCTCCTAAGCTGTGCTGGTGTGAGCTCTGCTGCTTCCGCAGCACGTACAGCTACAAAGACATTAATCACGACACTTGATACTAGCCTGAGATCCAGACACCGGCTGGATCAAGCAGAAGAGGACATGTTACCGTGCTCTTCTTCCAAAGCACTAGCATGTACTTGCTCTACAAACTGTATTGGTAGAGCTGTTTGGAAATACAGTTTGCTCAAGAAAAGACAGAGAGCACTTTGGAAAAGACACAGTGGCCCATTGTGTGGTAATTCAGGCAGCCGCTGCTACCCGCAAGGACCAGCAAAGCGGTGGCTGCCCTCACACTGCAGCAGGTCTGCAGGAACATCAGGGCCTGCCAGAGAGCTGCAGGGAGCAGTTGTCCTCCCACCACTGTCCTGGGATAAACACATCTTAAAAAAAAAGGTATCTGGTGAAGTGAAATGGGTGTAGGGAGGTCAGCAGACTAGTGTAGCTAGATTGATTTCCGGGCCAAACCATTCATTCAGACAGAATAAGTGATGGTTTCCAAAACACCCCTAAGCAAATCTCCAAGAAACTTCTGGCAACAGGACTGTGACAGATAATCAGCCAGACCAAAGAGCTTTAAAATTCAGAGCTTTTACACTGCTGAAGGAATAAAATCTTTGTTGCTGTTGCTCCTCAAATGAACAGACATCTATAAAAGCACAGCTCTTTTACTTGAAAAGTGCAAGATTCCAGTTCTGAGCAACCTTGGGTGAAAGGAAAAACAGAAGTCTCATACACCCATTTTAGGGGCACAGTTGTATTCCCTTTTGAGTCACTAGGAATTATTGCTGGAACATAAATACAAGGCATTTTATTTTTACCTCCCTGTTCCCCAGAGTATGTATAGGAGGGGAGGTCTGTCTGATCAGGCTCATGTAGCACCCAACTCATCTGCAGGAACTCAGCTCTAACGGGGAAAGGGAAAGGCTTCTCAGAGCAACCCAGAAGAAACCATCAGGCTTCTCTTTTTGATCCACACTGACCACAGGTCATGGATGATAGGAAGGAAACATGCTTCCGTAACCAGAAGTTAATACATAACATAGGCGTGAAGACAGGTGACCACCTTGCTTTAGGTGAGAAGAGGTAAACCTTTTGGTTTACGTAGGGCTCCATCTCTCACCCCAGAAAAACAGCCTGAGGGAAAAGGATTTTTCCACAGAAGTCAGAGAAGATGAGCCAGAATGGGAACTCTGTAATCCTATTAGCATATGCATTTAAATCAACAGGGTTTTTTTTTCAGAAATAATTCCACTCATGAATGAAAGCCAATAACGACAATCTGACCAATGAGCACATAAATTAGCTCTTCTGTGCTCGACAGAGCCCATTTTCCATATTTAGTGATTCCTCTAAAATAACATTTCTGACAAAGAGGGAATTGAATCAGATGTGGGTGAAAGACTAACTCAGTCTTTACTCGAACTATTATTTCCTGAAGAACAGGAATCTCTGCACCAGAAAATCTTGGAAAGCAGGAGTCATCTAGACCCACCCTATGCACAAATAAAGTCTCTATGTTAGTATTTCACACTAAACAAACGAAAATCATCTAAACCATCAAAATGCACCCTTTGCTGCCCTTTCCAAGAGCATCTCCTTCATCATACAGGCTGTAGGCTCCAGTTCACAGCTCTCAGCCCCTTGAGGCTTTAAGCTCTCCCTTGGGAAACGCTGCTGACAGCGTCACTTTGGATCTACTCGAGGACCTTCAGGGCAAAAGCTCTGCTCCGTGGACGCAAAGATGGCATAATGAGGTATGAAAACTGCTTCTTTGGTCTCTTCTGTGCTTTTGTGTATTAAATGTCCAAAACATGCTCAGTGAAACATTTTTATTGGCACAAGTCAGGGTTACAAAACTCTGTGGCTTAGGCAGATGACAGTACCGATCCCAGTTTCAGCGTTAGAGCCTATTCTGCCTGTAAAACCTGGCATGGATTTGCAAAAATTTGGGAGGTAAGAACATTCGGATAATACAAAGTCACTTTACAGCTATTCCTCAAGTGAAAACACTCGTTCATAACAACGTGAATAATGAATCTGACAACTTTTAATGTCAGCAGATAAACTGTCTCCTCAGGCACCGCGTCTGAAAAAGGCTCCAGCGAAGTACGTAAGTGAACACGAGGAAATTTTCAGTGCCCATGTCAGACAAAGATGGAGGACGACTGGCTTGAAAAGCCCTTTAGATTAGAAGTACGTTAAACTTTCACAACGGAATTGCAAAACTCGCCCCGGAGTCCTCCACGGCTCCCCATCCTCTCCCAGCTCCACTCAGCCGCTCTACACGTGTCCAACCTCAGACCTGCCCTGCAGTTTGGCTCGAGGGAAACACGAGATGACACCATGTACGATCTGGTTTCACACTAGTGGGTAAAGACATGTACAAACTACACCATTGAAAGCTAAATGTAAATTTTGCTCTGAGGTTCAAATGTTCTCTGTAAGTTTATAATCTCCTGGAAATGAGCAGAATTAGGAAGGTTCAACCAAATTTTCTGTATGTGTCTTGGAGTACTATTTGAAGCTTCAAGTTGAAAGTATCATCAAAAGGCACAGATCAATCGGTCAGGATTCTCACAATTCCATTTAAGTGGATGAAATGAATTCTGCCCAAACTCAAGAAGAGTCTACTCTGCTAAAAGTAGATGTACTTGACAAACTTTCCGATCACTGTAACGTAAAAACTCAAAATCTTACTTTCTCTTTCACTGCCCAACATGCAAACAAGAATAATTTCCAAAAAGAATGGGGGGACGGGGGGAGGGGGGAAGGACTAAAAACTAAATTAATCACACAACATTCAGAATGCACTGTTACTTTATTGAATAGCTGACATTTCTCGGAAATGGGCAAGAAGAACTGCTTTGAGACAGAGGATGATCTGCACAGTTCCCATTAGCTACACTGCAAAGCAGGGAATGCTCCTGGGGGATTTTGCATATGGGTTTTGCCTTTGTGAAATGGTCACTGTTCTGTTGGTTTTAATATCCAACTTCCTGATCATTACTTCCAGGTAGAAACCTAAGCCAAGGAAAACAAGCACTCATCTAGGTAGGGTGGGCAAACACCGTCACTCGGAGAAGCTCATTTTTGTGGCAGGCAGCAGCTCACCTCATGCTGTTGGCAGTCAAGGAGCTCTGCACGTTGCTGCCCAAGGGTGATGCCGAGTGGGGATCACCCCTGTAGGAGCCTCTCTCCTTCCATTAACTACAGAGGGAGTCCGAGGAAATTACACCCTTAGCTAAATTTAGTTATTGCGAATCCCCTTCCCACATTTGAGTACGTTTCACACCAGGCCGATCTCGCAGCAGGAAATGATTAGCTGAAGTTAAGCATCTCACAATTCACTTTAATGAGCAATAACTCATGGCAACCCGCCACTAGCTTCAGTTGAATAGCTTTTATTTTCAGCTGGTGTTGCTCAGATGCGGCTTTCATCCAGCACGCGCTGGGAAAGCTGACATCCCAAAGTAGTCTCCAGGTCTTGGTTGTGCCAGTCGGAGTGTCAGAGCTCGAGAGCTCCAGTTCCTGGAGGTCAGAGAAAAGTCACTGCAGTTCTGGGAAAGTTTCAAAGAGCGAGATAAAACCAAAAGCCTGGAGAAACAGCACAGAGGCGCGCAGTCTCAAGAGACCTTGCAAGAAAAGTTACTGAAATCCTAAGAGCGTGCTGAATGAGCGAGCAGGGTCTCCAGGGAGAAAAACAGCACAAGGGGAAGGCACAACGAGAGAGCCTGCTGAAATAAAACATGACTCTCTTACTGTCCAAGAGCGCCTGGTGAGAGGAACAGCTACAGAATTAACCTCTGTTGTATCTGCTACTTCATGTGGACCTAAAGCTATTGTCAGAGGTAATTGTAGCAAGGGCACGGGGGAAAAGAGGAAGATGGGTCCTCAGATGAATACAGGGCAGGGTCTTATTTCCTACAGGTGGGCATTTAACCTGAGGGGCTGCTGCACAAAGGCAGAACACGTCCCTGTGCCTCTGAAGAGGCTCTCAGGAAAGCACGCAACTGAACCCCACGGCACCAAGCACTTCGATAGCACCTGGAACATCTGCGGTCCTCCTCTCTGGGCGTGCTGCTCAGAAACCAGCTGCTGGGAACATCTTACAACTGTGATGGGTATCTAAGACTTCTCTGGTGGGAGGTTCGAGCCCTTTTTCTCTCCATCAATTCATCCTGCTTCAGAATCCCATCCAACCCCTCAGGTAAGCTGCTCTGAGTTCATGACAGGAATCATAGGAGAACAAACATCCACAGAGTAAAGCCACCAACTCGTTGGTAAGCGAGATACTCCTAGCCAGCTCCTATCCCAAAATACTATGAGATCGGTACATTATTGACCTGCCTTGAGTCCTCCAAAACAACCTTGCTTACCTCCCCACAAAGCAGCAACATTTTGGAATAGGTTTTTACTGAAAAAAAAAAAAAAGGTGTGGAAAAGTTCAGAAAAAGAGCAGTTGCTTCACACAGCAGAGTTTGAGGCCAGACACAGTATTTCTACACACTCTATTTCATTCACCCATTCTCTTGCCTCGAGTCTGCACCCAGCACACATCCCGGACCAGCCCAGAGTACAGTGAGAGCAAACCCAACACATCTGCTGGGAGCGCACGTTGGAGCAGCCTTCTTGTAATGCCTCACAGCTGGGAAAGCAGAGTTCTGAAGTCAAGAGGCACGCATTTTGCTTTAGCAAAGAAACGAAATAAAAAGTCAAGACTAACAAGATCCAGAAAGAGTATGCTTTTTTTTTTTTTGAACAAATCAACATTTATTTCAATTTAGTCAAACAAATCGTTGAAGCACTTCTCTAAGTTCTTCTACTTTACATTTTGTATTTACACTGCCCTCATTTTGTGACAAAAATAAAGTAATCGCCGACCCTGAAGTTTCCAGAATAAGTGTCACTAGCAGCAAAAAGAACAAAGCTCCAAACACAAAGCAAAAATCCCCCTTGATATATATTTGATAGGAAACTTATGCATGTTCCGTAGAAGAGTTTTAACCCTGAACCTTTATAGAAACCTATATGGGAGGATGAGGGGGGAATGTCAGGTTTGAAGCTGAACAAGAAGAGCAGCATTTGCTGGTCTTTGCAAGTACACTATTACTTTTAGCATAAGGAACTCTAAAATGTATAGATACCCACATAGAAGCAGACTTCTAAACTTTGATCTAAGCAGTTTTGCTCTGCTGGGAGCATAAGGGTACCAGAGTTGGTGAATACCAGCTTTTATCCTGGTGATGGGCACAAAACCAAACTTTATTACACATGGTTTCCAAGCAGCTGTTGGTACAACACAAGCCTTATTCTTTTGCAAAGTGTCAAGGGTCAGCTTCATTCAGCAGCTCCCAAATTGAGCTACTGTAAGAATTTTTCTATACTTAATGAAGTAATTTCTCAGTTAAATGACATCATTGCTGAAGTCGAATCTTGAAGCCAGCAACCTCTCTATGACAAGGTGGACCACTTTGCTGAATGAGAGGAGAGAAGAACAACATTTGAATATTGTATTTATGTCTCCCTACCTCAAGGAAAACTGTGATTTTGTCCCCAAACAATTCTTCATGGAAACAACAGAAGAGTATTGGTGACAAAATAAATTGGAATTGGAAAAAAAAAAAAAAAAGCAAGAACAGAACCCAAAGCTTTTTGGGATAGGAAGAAAAACTGCATGTTGAGAAAGAAGGGATTGGTCATTAAACTTTCCAGGCACACACAGGGCTCAGAAAGCACAGAAAACAAGCAGAACAAACAAACACAACTGTGTGCATCTTAGCGTCAGCTTCTTTTGCCAAATGCAGTAGCTTCCAACATTCAGCAGCTGTCTCTTGCTTTCTAGTGCTGTGGAGTTCTCTTTGGTACTTGGAGGCTGTCAGGAGCTCCGGGCAAAGAGAAAGTCTTTGTCCATTTACCAACCAATTCCAAAGGCGCTGATCTTGAATAACTTTACTAAGCAAGAATGACACAGATGTCTAGGAAAGGGGGCTTTTCTCTTAGTAAAGTTGTGGTAGGTGCAGTGGAAACCCAAGGCAATCTACATGCTTGTCAAATTGTGCCTAGGTAAGAAGAGAGTCCTCCATGAATGTCTCTCATTTGTTCACTCTTAAATTATTCAGGCTCTGACAGCCCCTGAAAAGAAAAGAACGGAATAAGAATAAGTTGCAAGTGGTGCAGTGCGAGAGCGGACACCACGTAACCACCAAGAACAACGAGGTTGGGGTGTTTGACGACAGACACACTGCAGCCAGAGCCTCCGGGGCTGGTGCCCAAAGCAGCTTCCTCCAGGCCCTCATCCTCCAGAAATACTAGCAGAAAATACAAGTTCACAGCAAAGGTACTGGTTGGGATGAATTAAAAGAAGTAATGAATGAAGTAAATGCAAACAGGGGTTTGGAAATAAAAACACATAGATAAGAAGTACTGGTGCTTGTGACGTTTTGCTCTTTGAACACGGCACAGGGAAATGGCTAAGCAGCTCGGACACTTTTGACTGCACACTCAAGACTATCAGTTAGACTTGTGCGAAGCTTTAATTCACTCAGCTTAAGCAGGAAAATTAGAACATCACTTGCCGCCCCATATAACAAGCTTATGCGATCTATGTCTTGGTTTTTTGTTTGACAGCTTGCCAGGGCAGGAAGCAGTTCTGTGAGGAACTTTCCTTGCCGTGCCAGTCCACAAGTTTGTCACATTTCAGGTGAGGAAATCACTACTACACTCTGCGTCAGCAAGAAAGATGGGACGAGAACTTGAAGTCTCAGAGAGCATCTGCTGCATGGGAACAGGAGAGCTCTCTGCAGCACCCTGCCAAGGTCTCAGCCTTCTGAAGCTGTGCAAGTGCCTTGACCCAGCCACCAACCTTCCCAATAAGGCTAGCTCTGAGAAACTCACTGATTTTAACTTCTGGAGGGTCACATGGAGCCTCCCATGACTTTCATGGTGCTTACACCACTGCTCCTTACTAGCAGTCTCCTCACGGAAAAAATTCTACATCCAGCTTAGCAGAGATGTGGAGAGGTGCACTGCATAAACTGCACCACACAGTTCCCAGCTGCATCACTGCATCTAATTGCAAGTAGCTTTAAAAATGCTGTAGCAAGCAACATGCCTAATAAGAGATTATCATTACAAAAGCCATCTTCACTATTCCTGAGTAGCTGCTTTCTTTTGGACACATCTTTTGAAACAGCTAAGAAAAAGAAACACTTATTTGAATACAATAGCAAGGGCTGGACTGGTCTAGCAGCAGAGGCTCTTTGATTCTGGAAAGACTTTGTTGAATACAGGTAATCTCATACTGCAATGTACTATGATCACAGATGTCCGCCTGCCTGATAGTTTAATATCTCCAGGACAAGTGACTGCAGTGAATATTCAGCAAACATTAGCCTTTAGATGTTTGTCTGGAGCTTGCCTTGCTTGAGGCTTTTCTTAGACACACTGCCAGGTCAAATTTTACGGTAGCACAGCTCTCAGCAGCTACAAACCCCTCTGAGCAGCTTGGGATGTTCAAGCCCGAGTAATTTCTCTCATAATAAGACAAAGTCAACTAAGATGCTGCTGTCTGCTCAGCACCTGTGCCCTGGCAGGAGCTGTGCTCTGCTATTGCAGAGCTGAACTTACCACTGTAACATTCAAAGTGTTGCCTCCTTCTTGCCTAAAGCTATGATTTTCCTTCTGCTGCCCTAGAAAGGATCCCTGTTGATGAATACTTATTCCATTTCCTAAAGAAATCTATTCAGCCTCCACATGCTTCAGCTGAGAGTGATGTTTGAATATCGTGTTGATCCTCAGGGTTCAAACTACAGAAGGTACAAAGAATACCAGACTTGAGGCACTTCAACGGTATTAGCCGTGAATCATCTTTTTACATTGTACTGCTCAGATACATTTGGATCTAAAACACATTTGCATTTCTAATTAAAACAGATTATCATTAGTAACTAAAGAATGTCTTAAATCAGAATCCTTAGGCCATAAAAGCTAATTGCATGATGCTAAAACTGGATTTCAAAAATATACATATTATACCCCCTGCAGGATTAATTAGGCAACATCTCTTCAAAAGAGTTCTCAAAAGTGTATTCATTCAGCATGTGGTTAAATTATAGCGGGTTGTGCAACACTTTTCCCAGCCTGCCTTGGCGCACGCTCCTGTGGCAGCAGACAGCTGGGGCCTTGTTCATCAGGGGTGCTCAGGAAGGGCAAATCTGATTTGGGACTGCAGAGAACCCCAGCCGATGAGAAGGAACACACATGCTGGTCCATGCTCTCTGGCTCGCAACCACCGAGATGCTGCCTTCAGCCCTAATGCAACCCCGCGGCTCCCCACTGCGCAGAGGGGGTTGTTTTAGCCACCGTTAACTGGTGCTGCTGAACAAGATGATCTCGGGTACGCGCGTGACGTGCTTCCTAGGACATGCTGGCCTATAAAAAGGCTGAAATCAACTGGTAGATAGAAATCTGGAAGCTATGACTTCAGATTATTCGATGCTCATTTTCTTACCCATTTCCTACGTGACCTCAAGAAAGTTTCAGAGCGCTCACTGAACTGTAATGTGTTTTCAAATAGGTTAAGACTGTACTGCATGTCTTGGGGATGTAAGAAACCTCTGTTCAATAAGCTGCATGTGCATTATGAGGAGAGAGAAAAAAAACCCCAAAACCAAAGCCCAGCATACCAGCACACATCCTCAGCTGCTATACTCCGTAGCTGTAATTGTCAGCAAGCCTCAACTGCATGAAAAAGTGTCCTCAGTGGATTTCACACGGCTGTTCTGTCACTAACTGCTGTAATTCAGCTTGCAGGTTCTATTTCTCATCTCATTAGGACTTCACTGGTGAAATTTTCATATTTTGTCCTAATGATCTGAAAGAAGCCCAGGTGCCGTGTGTGATTTCCACGTTCCCAGCCTGCTGGGGGGAGGATTGAGGGGCTGGTCCGGAACAGAGGCTAACAGATTGAGAGGCATGTCAAACTCCAAAGGAGACCTGCCGGGATGCACTAACTACCTTTAATCCAAGCAATGGTTTGTATTTCAGCATAATCAGCCACATCAAACATTATGAACCAAAAGCAAACAGCTTGATTTTTTATTTGCGGTTTTCTAACAGCAAAGAACAGTAGCCAAGGGAGAAGTTCTCCAGCATATCTTGTTAGGGTATTTTCTAATAATTCTTTACACATGTCAAAGTCCTATTTACGATACACAGATCTTTAAAAGAACAGCCAGATGTGCTTCCGTAGTTCTTTCAAAAAGTATCTTTACATGGCACAGAACTGTGTGATGCAATATTAGCAACTCAACTGTTCTGCAACAGCAACTGATGCAGTGGCTAAACTGGCACAGAACTGGATTTCGTTACTGACTTGAAAACTACTTCTGTAGATCACTAACTGCCCAATGAATTCTTTTTTGAAAAGAAATTGCAACTTTTGCCAAAGATGAAAAAGTCTTCACAAAGCCCATTAACAGACAAGAATTACAGTGAACTGTAACAGTGTTCTGGTGTGTTTGAGAAGTATCTTGATGCTATTTTTAGACTGAAACTTTTTGATTTTTTTTTTTAACTTTAAAATGATAGATCAGTTTCCCTAATACAAACACAAGTTTTAACAAGGTGTATGCTGAAACATAACAGCTTGGAAAAAATCAAAATCCTTCTGGGGTCATGTGAAATAACTGCCCTTTTTCTTTCACTTCAAAATTGGTAGACTTTATTTCAGCATCCGTGCATTGAATTCCTAAACAATACATCTATCTGGCACTTATTTTATAGGAAAGCAGCATGTTTAGTTACCCCATGTTCTTTGCAGTGAACAGGGAGTTACCAAAAATATATTTTTCACAATTATTTGTTCTCTCTCCCTTAGAATAAAGCCTCCCTTCTTCAGGCTTTTGACAAGATGAATAAAGCCTTTTGAATTCTTATATCCTTCTTAGAGCAAATTGGAAGTTTAGAAGCCTTGCCTGCATTAAAGGAAACCCCAAGTTTCTTGAATGCTAGATGAATTTGTGAAAGTTGAAAACAAGCAGCAATCTGAATAATAAGGATTCCCACCATGCATTCACCTCTAGACTAGGAACTGAAAGCTGATCTTTACAGAAGTGCTCACTATCAATTTAACATATAGGAATTAAGATCCAAAAGTTTATTTTTTGTACAACTTATGTCACATCCTGTATATAACAACATCTCAAAAGTTAAGGCTACAAAAGGGAGACACAAAGCTGGAGGATGACGGGCTAGCTTGCATCGAGAGAGTTAGAGTTGTCTAATAGTGTGTCTAACTCTCAAAAAATAAAAAAAAATAATGCTAGTATTACTTGGATCTTGGGAACTGAAAGTTGTTAAAGCATCCCGAACACTGGCACTGATACGATAAACATCAGATTTACAGAAAGTGGCTGGTGGGAGATGAGAGCAGTAAGCCGAGAGTCACGTGCAGCAACCAGCGCTTTGAGAAACCTCAAACCTCCCGTGCTCTTAGACACTTTATATTTTGTAGTAACACAGATCCACTGAAAACTTGACAAGCTGTATCCCATGAACAAGGTTTCTACCCTCAAAAAACCTTCCTGCAAACAGGTAAGATTTAACAATGCTTAAAGCTAAATAATCCTAAAAAGAGCTCACTGTTCTCCCAGCCTGCCAACAGAGCAGTGGCCATGCTTCTCCTTCAAATGCCCATGTCCAGAGGTTGCTTATCACCCAAGGACTTCTCCTGCTGAAATCCTCCCATGTCTCATTGCCACGTTCAAGGGAGGACATGCCTACACACACAAATGCTAACAGGTTCTGATCAGTGAGTCTTTATTTACCCCGTAAGACTGGCATGGGGACTGTCAGTCACACTTTTGAGATACGTTTAACTCAGGACTGTCAGAAGGGCATAGAGCAGGTGTGGGAAAGCACATTCCTACACTTAGAAAAAGAGTGATTTTTTTTTGCTAACAGCATTCTCCTCATCATGTTAATCCTACTTGCTCAGCTGAACAGCGTTTTCATCAACTCTTTTGTCCCCTCCAATAACTATCTGCCATGACCTCCTTCAACTCCTGACTCAGCCTGCGGAGGTAGGAAAACGCAAGATTTGGAAGAGATTTTCCTGTCATGGGCTTACCAGTTTTCTCTTAATAGAACTGGAAGAAAACAACTCTCCCAAACCTCACCACAGCCATTTGCTTGTGAACCTGCCAGGAGAAAGAGCCGAGCACAACTTGGCTGAGAGAGAGACTGCCCACAGAAGACCAGTACACTTGATCCTCTTGATTTCTCTGAGATGTAACTAATGAACAACAGACGGACATCACCCAAGGAGTATATTTGGGGAAGGCAGCAGTTTCCTCATATTTCTCATTCAGGATGGACCAGGAAACGAAGCGAGCTTTGGTTGACACCCTTAATTTTACTATTGTTTTCTCCTCTGCCTCAATTTTGATGGAACTGCTTTGGCCATGCATTCCATTATGCTTTACACAGTGTAACCATGGCTCAGCCTGAAACACTAAATAAAATATGTTCAAATTAGGAAATGTTATGGGCTTGAATATATTACTGCAGATCACTCTCTTGCTACCACTCAGCACAAAGGTACCAGTTTCCCTAGCAAAGCTCTGCAGCTCACTGCAACACAGTGTCAGCACCTTCTATAAAAAGCAGCATCAGATCTCACTTTTTACCTAATGAAGAAATAACTTTTATTAACATGCTGTTGACAGCCCTTGTCGTGATGCCGGTTTGCCCAACTTCCAGTTAAGGCTCTGTATCTGACTAGCTAGCAAAGATGTACAAGGTGGCTGGCTGAACTCCCTTCACTGCACATTAGTCACCATCACTCTGTCAAGAGAAGCTTACTTTGTTAATCTTACAGCAAAGAGGTTCACCAGACTGAGCCAGTGACCAATCAAAGTCTCAGGGAAAGCTAGCAAGAAGAGGAAAAGGAAGCAAAGAAAGAAAAAGAGAACAGTAAAACAAACAAACAAACAAAAACGCAGAGGGAAGAGCAAAACTGTAGGAGACAGGAGAGAGGAGAGGTCAGAAGGGCAGGAAATTTAAACAAGAGCTTTACCGGGAGTGTAGCACAGACACAAACCCACTCGATCTTTCATTTTCAGCACACTGAGATTAAAGGTTTGGCATTCAGATTAAGTTTCTTTTGTTCTGAAATGAAAAGTTTGGATACGACCAACAGCCTGCTCAGAAGAGCAACTGTTCAAGGAGGCAGAGACACACGTTCTTTATTGAAGCCGATATGGTGCATCCATTTAAATCCATCTTCCCTGTTTCTGGCTATCCTCACGTAAGACGTGTTTTGTATTCTCACCTGAAGCCACTCTGCAGCCACATAAGGTTACCTAGAATGAGATGTAAGGTGTTGCACTGTAAAGTTATGTTGACAATAGATTACTTTTAACCACAGGCCCTTTTCTTTGGGCTGTATCTGATGCACTCATAGCTAGCTTCTCAAGTCCAGCAGATCAGAACAGATATCTCTCCTTGCACTTGAAGAAAAGGCGTATTTCCTACACCTTTTTAGTGCTTTCCACCCTTCTGGTGCCCCTTAGGGAAATGAGACCTGCAGACTGGGCTAGAACTGAATGAGCTGAACTACTGGAAAGAAATATCCTCTAAATAAGGCCCTGGGTATAATACAGCACATAGAATTTAACTTTGAGCTTAAATCTGAGTCACTGACTATTCTTCAAAGCTCCTCGCGTATCAGAGCCCAGAGTTCAGCCTCCACCTGAGCCAAGCTTCAGAGCTCTGCGCTGAAGGTAGGGGAGAGGAATGGCACTCAACGCTGGACTTTGCTCTGTGTTTAAAGGCAACAAAGCTTTGACCTTGTCACATTCAAGCTGACCATTTGCCTTAAAAAAGACATTTCACAAAGCAGGAATTTCTCCAATTTCTTCCCCTTCCCTCATGGAAGACCCTTTTAAAGGAGCCTCTAATCTGAACCACATAGATAACCAAGGAGAGGGACTCCACGTTGAAAGAAAATAAGCTATATTCAATTGCAAATCCTGGGCTGATTTGTAAGGAGAGTTCAATGACTTTCTAGTTATCAGAAGTCCATCAGAATTTGAACCCTCTTATCAGTCTGCTTTCAGAGCCAGTTTTGCAGCACTAAGAAGCATCCCATTACACTAGGTCACTTTGCATTCCTGCATTTTGGAGATACTGCAGAAAGCGTGCTTGCCCACTCTTGCCCACATGGGCCTGAAGGCTGTGCAAGTCTACTGTTCTGAACTACCTCTTTTTATGGCTGAAAGTAAGTGACAGACTCTTGCTCTGAGGCACTCCTATATTAGGATTCGTATCTCTCCATACTTCAGAACAGACAAGTAGTCCTTATTTAGTTCTTGCAGGGGACTATAAGGGTCAGAGCAAAACTGCAAATGGTACTAAGTGTCAGTTGCTTTCTCTGGATGGATCCCAATAGCTTTGTACATGGGCAAAGCTGACAAGATCAGAAACTCACCAAGAGAACCAAGCAGAAAAAGCAGCATCAAGGTCTCTACTGATGCAAAAGACAGGACAAGATTGATGCATAAGAGTAGTTTGAGTTATCCATCAAAATTCTTCAGAGAAATGCCCAGTTACACAAAATTTATGTATTCTGTGATAAACTGGGGACCTAGGGTTTGGGTTTTTCCAGCTCTGCATTATTGTTGCTATTTAGGAGATCAGGCATCTACAGCACTTCCAAGCACCACAGCACGAAAAGCACTGACACAGCTTGTACTGACATAACCTCTGTTCGAGCATAGACTGCACGCTCATCTTCTCGATTTCTCTCACCGTACGGTTCTTATTGGCACAACAAAACCTACTCAGTTGTTGCAAAAGATCAAGATATATCAGGCATCTGTCACCAGGAAAAAGCAGAGTCACATTTCCAAAGGCAACGGCAAGGTCATGTATGGGGCAGCAGGGAGAGCAGCCCCACAGTGCTTCACACCCATCTTAAATACAAACCACAGTCACCTATTTGTACCGCAAGTCTGAGATTGGTGAGAAGCCCTGGGACTAAGAGTGTCCCCCCAGAAGCAAAGGTGATCACTGATGACACAGAACACATGAAGTCAGAGCTTCTAAGGTCTGGTTGCCACATTAAAGGATCTCCCAGCTTAATGGCAGAAGCCACCAACAGCAGCACACTGATGCTGTAGTCTGGGGCACCCAAATCCCTCACCAAGTGTCAGGCTTGGTACCTGCTTATACTCAGGGAGTATTTCCACCATCTGACTAGCTCGGGTTTTCTCTAATAAACACAATATAACAGATAGCCTTTTACAACTTTTTGCCTGAAGCTTACTACCAAGGACAAGAAAGAAGTAAAGCAGGCTGTATCACAAAAATACCTTTTGTTACTAACCCGGTAAACTAGGACCGCAAACACAGTTAACATTTCAAAAGCAGAGAGAAAAGCCAGCTGTTTCCCCTTCCCCCTTTTAGAGATGTTTGTAGGCTGAGATTTTAATCTGTTAGAATCAACATTTTAAAGACCAGAGCAATGTCAGAGACCTTGAATACCACCCCAACCTCCTGCATGGGCCAACACATTAAAGCACAGGCTGTCCAAGTAATTTCCTGCCACAACTTTTCTGTTAGCAACCCTACACCTACAAGCAGGTTGCATGTTCCTTCTTAAAGGCCACAAAACAGTGGGGTTTTGTGTGTTGACCTCAACAGTCACTTCTTTGGCATGAAATAGTGTGTTCCCCCTAGGCTGAAAAAGATCAACATCTTATGAAATCATGGCAAACTCCATCACCAACTCGTTCTGGTTTGCTGCTGTCACCACATAAGCGTGACCAGTAAACCCACCCATACTCAAATCATCTGTATCTGGGGGTGTGAGAATGGGTTCCATTATTACAAAAAAAAAAAAAAAAAAAGACCTAAAACAGAAGAAAAGGCAAGTTTAGTTTGAGACATTTTTGCTTGGCCATTCGGAGAACAGGAAACACTGAAATCCCACACACACATCTTCAAAAAACTCACATTATCCAGAACAATTTCAAGAGCCTTATCACTGCATAAAGACTGCAGGCTGGGAAATGTTCAGTCAACGCATCTGAGCTGCACTGTTCTTTGTAAAAGCCAGATTTTTATTTTATTTTTACAAGGCGCTCTAGCTGCTGTGGCTTTCCCACATCTCTCTCAGCGTTTCAGCTCAGCCAGCTTCCCCAGACCTTCCCACATCACCATTCAGAGATTTGTGAACTGTGAGAAACAGATGTTCTCAAAGCATTTTGCTCCTAACCGAGCCCAAGAAAGACTAGAAAGGGGGAAAAAAAAAAAAAAAAAAGAAATCTTATTTAAGCAAATATTTCTCCCCGCCCTATTGACCTTACAGTCCCAGGGCGTTTCCTACCAGCAACGATAAAATGTATCCTGTCAACTTTCGCCCTCCCGATGCCAGCGGCTGGTTCACCCACCCGCGGCTCCCCGCCGAGTGGGCGCCGCGGGGTCCCCGCCGCGCTGCCCCGCGGGCCGGGGGCCGCCGAACCCGGGGGCCGCTCTCCGCCTCCACCCTCCGCTCGCCCCGGGACAGAGCGGGCGGGCGGCGGGGGGGACGCTGCACCGCCGAGGGCAGCGCTGAGCTCCCGGCCCCCCGCATCCACCCCGAGGTGGGCGCCCCCTGGACCCCACCGACCTTTGCAGGAGCAGCAGCAGCAGCACTTCGCCAGGAGCCATCCTACACCGGAGCGGGCGGGATAGCCGCGCCTGCCCGCTTTCATGCTGCCTTCGGGCTGCTCATGGCAAGGAGCCACCGGCCCGCTTGGGAAAAACAACAAATCACAACTGGGGAGAAAAGGAGAAAAGAAAAAAAAAAAAAGCCCTAAAGACTTAAAAATATGTAACAGCAGCCGCGCTAAACGGCCGCGGCGCCCCGCAGCCGCCGTGCCCGGCGCGCACCTCCGGGGGCGGAGCGGGGCGGGGCGCGGACACCGGACACCGCACCGCCTCCCGCGGGGGGAGCGGGGGCTGCGGCGGGACGGGGCTCCCGCCTCCGTCTGGGAGAAAAACCGGGTTTCGGGGGGGAATACCGCTGTGGCTACGCTCAGGCCGGTGGCCGCGGCCGGGGCCGGTAGGGAGAAATAACAACTGCCTGGGGGAAGCTGGCTAAAGCTCTGATAGGTTGTGGAGTCTCCGAAGTCTTTAAAAGGCAAAACTCGTATGGCTGTGGGTTTGGTTTTTTTTTAAAGTTCACAACTTTTTTTTTTTTTTCCCCCCCTCCCAGCGCCATTCCTTAGCTTAAGCATCTGACAGCTAAAACTTTTTACAAGCAATATAAAACGCAAACCAGGCTGTTGTGATCCCAGGAGACCTGCCTGGAACTCTGCCGGGTACACGCTTACCCTGTTGGCAAACGGACCAAGAGGGCTGAGATCCAGAAGCACGGCTTGCTTTGGAAGGTGCCAGCCTATTGTGTTAGGATTTCCCACCTGAAGCATGGAAAACTGGAAGTGCCAAAAATGTCCCAAACCTTGCTGGAGGCGGCTGGTAGGAAAGGTCAGGCAGGATTCCAGAGCAACAGCCTCATAGAATCACAGAAACTTTAGGGCTGGAAAGAGACCTCCAAGATCATCAAGTCCAACCATCAACCTAACACCACCATGCCTACTAAGTGGAGTAACCACGTCTACGTGTTTTTTGAACACCTCGAGGGATGGTGACTCCACCAGTTCCCTGGGCAGCCTATTCCAATGCTTGACCACTCCTTCAGTAAAGAAATTATTCCTAATATCCAATCTAAACCTCCTCTGACACAACTTGAGTCCATTGCCTCTTGTCCTACCACTAGTTACTTGGGAGAAGAGACCAACACCCACCTCGGTACAACCTCCTTTCAGGTAGCTGTAGAGAGCAATAAGGTCTCCCCTCAGCCTCCTCTTCTCCAGGCTAAACAACCCCAGTTCCCTCAGCCACTCTTCATGAAACTTGTGCTCCAGACCCCTCATCAGCTTCGTTGACCTTCTCTGGACGTACTCCAGCAACTCAATGTCCTTCTTGTACTGAGGCGCCCAAAACTGCACACAGTACTCACTTCCCTGCTCCTGATGGCCACACTGATCCTGATACAAGTGAGGATGCTGTTGGCCTTCTTGGCCACCTGGGCACACTGCTGGCTCATGTTCAGACGGCTGTCTACCAGCACCCCCAGGTCCTTTTCTGCTGGGCAGCTTTCCAGCCACTCTTCTCCAAGCCTGTAGTATTGCATGCGGTTGTTGTGACCGAAGTGCAGAACCCAGTGCTTGGCCTTGTTGAACCTCACACAGTTCACCTCAGCCCATCAGACCAGCCTATTCAGATCCCTCTGTAGAGCCTTCCTATCCTTGAGCAGATCGACACTCACACCCAATTTGGGGTCATCCGCAAACTTACTGAGGGAGCACTCAATTCCCTCATCCAGATCGTTGATAAAGACATTAAACAGAACTGGGCCCAGCACTGAGCTCTGGGGAACACCACTTGTGACTGGCCACCAACTGGATTTAACTCCATTCACCACAACTCTCTTGGCTCAGCCATTCAGCCAATTTTTAACCCATCGCAAGGTACAGCTATCATAGTTTTGCGCTCTGGTATCAAAAACTGAACAAACCCAACAAGCTGCTTCTCCCATGCATAAATCCGTACTGGGGAGAACAGCAGAGAGGGGAGACGTGCTGTGCTCTGTGCCTCTGGGTGCCAGCTCTTCTGCCCATGCAGGCATGGCTGTACCAGTGATACCACCGACTAGTGAACTGGACTAAGGCTTTTGGTTTGCTGCGCAGCTGGTCTGGAGTAAGTGACATTTCATGTGGCCCAGGGCCACTTCTGGACAGGAGGTCAGGGCTGCAGCTTCAGCACAGCGGTCACAAACCTGGCTTGGGTTGCTGGCTGGGGGGAGGCCTGGGCTGGGTGGTTTCATGTAGCTGCCAGGTGGGATCCTGCAGACCTGAGAGCCATCCTGGCAGAGGACTCTTTCCACTTTGCTGTGTCTTGTGTCTTTCTTTGACCTGGGGCTTTGCCTATCTGGGAGATGCAAGGGAATGTCTTGGGGGTGCACTCAGGGCCTGTAGCAGGGAGATAATATGTCTCACTGGAAGCAGAAACCGCAGCTGCAGCCGGAGAAGGAAGAGGTGGACTGGGAACCAGCTAGGACCCCCCCACCCTTCTGTGCTTCTCCCTTTCTCTATATACCCTTTGTCTCTGCCACTGTGCCCCAGGCAGCTGCTCTTCAGGTGGCTGTTTTGGCTACCTGAAGGGCCAGGCAGTAAGAAGGCACCAGCTTAGGGCCTCTGGGTGCTGCAGGAAACCTACAGCAGGACCCTTAGGAGAAGGCAGCTCTTCATTCTCCTCTGCTTTCCTTTTCATACCACATCTCTCTCTCTGTTGTAATCCACTCTCTCACACCATGCCCATGCCCACCTTCTGCCCTATGGGCTGGCTGCCTCCCACCTAAACTCAGCCTACTTTGAGCAAACAACAACAACAACAAGATAAAATGAATGTGCCCATCACTGGCACCTCACAGTTCGCATGGCCTCTGGCCCGTGTGTGCCTGGGCGGGCGATGTGGGCTCTGAGGCCTGAGCAGTCCCTCACTGAGTGCCTGCACAGTGCCTTGCAGGCCAGAGCTCTGCTCTTGGCGCGCTTTAAAATTCATTGTAAGAAAACTTTTAAGACTGCTTGCATAAGAAATGAGGAAACATCTTAAAAGTAATGAGGAAACATCCTAAAAGTAGCATTTCACAGCTCAATTCCCTGCAGCGTTTCAATACTTAAAGGGGGCTTATAAGAAAAATGGGGGGAAACTTTTTAGAAGGGCCTGTTGTGATACGACAAGGGGTAATGGTTTTAAAATAGAAGGAGGTAGATTTAGATTAGAGATAAGAAAGACTCTTTTTTTTTTTGCAATGAGGGTGGTGGGACACTGGCACAGGTTGCCCAGAGAGGTGGTGGATGCCCTGTTCCTGGAAACACGCAAGGCCAGGTTGGACGGGGCTCTGAGCAACCTGATCTGGTCGGAGATGTCGCTGCTCCTTGCAGGGGGGTTGTACCGGGTGACCTTTGAAGGTCCCTTCCAACCCAAACCCTTCCCTGATGCCGCGGCTTTCGGCAGAGGTGGCTGCGCCGCGGGGCGGGGTGCGGGGCGCATGGCGCCACCTAGCGGCCAGCCCAGGCACTACGCGGGGCGGGGGGCTGCGTGACCCCACGCGAGGGGTGACTGAGCCCCCGGCCGAGGGACAGCGCCCGGCAAACGGGGAGCGTGTTGCGCCGAAGGCACGGAAGCACAGCAGCGCTCGGGGGCGGCGGGGGGAGGCTGTTTCACTATGGAGCTATGCTGCCAGCTGGGCTGAGCCTTTAACTTCAGGCTGGGAGAAGCAGAAGTGTTGCAGAGATCACAGGGTGGGGAAAAAATCTGCACAGCCCCTAGGTGAGGGGCAAGGAGGAACTTGCCTGGGACTATAAAGGATCCTTAACCTCACTTCCTACGTTCACATTATACTTTTCATGTTAATATTGGGCAGGGTGCATTAATGTGTGACTATAGTCCCTGAAAATCCTGTATGTCCCCGGGCAAAGAAAACATTCCTGCCCTTGCTCTAACCTATGCCTGAGTGACAAGAATTCTTTGAGGAAACATCT
Source organism: Chlamydotis macqueenii (assembly GCF_036417535.1). Taxonomy (NCBI): domain Eukaryota; kingdom Metazoa; phylum Chordata; class Aves; order Otidiformes; family Otididae; genus Chlamydotis; species Chlamydotis macqueenii. The sequence goes on from NC_141561.1 coordinate 11,100,025, forward strand.
CCTGGCACGACGCTCCAAACACAATCGCTGTTATCTGCAGTGGAGTGGCCGAGGAAATGTCAGGGTCCTGACTCGCTGCATCTGAAGCTGAGGCTATCAGAGTGCTCCCGCACCGCGGGCCAAGCGCGCTGCCCTGTGCAAGGCAGACGATAGAAGGGAAGTAATCTCAAGTCTAATGTCAGGATGGCGAGGAAATTAGTTCTGTCTGCTCTTAAAGACACCTTTAGAAAGTCCCCCGGCACACGAGTTGCTTTCATTTGAAATCTGAGAGAGTCTGTAGAAATTACTTTTGCTGTGGAGGGGAAATATGTTCTAATACTTTTTTACCCAGTCCTCTTCTGCAGATTTTGGGGTGAAAGATGGAACATATCAATTTTTACACTATTTCCAGTGCTCCCTCATACCTGCAGCAGCTATTTCATTTCCTTAGGTTATAAACTGAAGGACCTACCTGAGGGAAACAGGACAAAATAACTAGTGGATGTAAACTGGCACAGCTTCATTTGGGTCAACAGAAACGCAGTGAAATACGCCTGGCCCAGATTGCCCTGGAGGTCTGTAACGCAGAACAGCAGCGACAGCATTTCTCCCACAGTAACAGGTGCTGTTTCCTTCCCCCCATCACATATAGAGGGAGATGAATAATGTAATAGCAGTCAGGAGCATCTGTTCATTACTTATGCGAGTCAATCCTACATTGTGCTTTAGGGTGTAAAGTGATCTCTGCAGAAAATCCGTCCCTACGGGCACCACTATCATGGAGTAAGATGTATTATGGCCGATTTATTTTTTTAATCCAATGAAGCTTAAGTATTAGCTACTCATTTCTTAGGAAGGAATAGAAAACCAACTAACAGAAATAACTCATGGATGGCAAAAGGAAGATGGATTCGTACAGTTTTAAATACATCATTTAAATACGTGATTAAACTTACAGAGACATATTCACATAGTGCAAGGACTCGCATGAAATTTAAGTTTTGTCAGTAGGGAGAGTCAGGTACCTCTGCAGAGCAATTCCAATGGTGCGGGCAGGACAGTAAACATGGACATGCTGAGAACCAGTCAGCGAGAAACACTAGGAGCAAGGATTTAGCAGAACTCATTTTCTGATTATGGTCTTATTTCAGTTCATGGAGAAATCAAGAGTTACACAGCATCTTAAGGAGCCCAGTAGATGCTAGCTGACCAGTTCCATTATTGATTCTCCCACTTGCTTTCCGGGTGATTTTAGTGGAAAAATAATTATTTTGTGCCTTGATTTACCTGCGTGCAATAAAAGGATACTAGCATTTCACGTTTCTTTCAAAGTGGTCTGAAACAGAGATTAGACACCCTACACTGAACAACAACAAGAGTTGCTATCATTTGATGTGTCCTGAAATGAGTGTGGCAAAATACGGCTCTGACATTATCAGCTTTTAGATTTAGTATTAAAAAGCACCTCAATCAATACGTCTTGCCTGTAAATGCTACTCACAAAACCAGGTAAGTCGGAACAATCGTAGGGAAAGCAGATTGGCAGAGCGAAGCGGTCCTTGCTCAACCAGCACATTTCAGTACATTATTCTTGGCTCTGGCTCCAGCTGTTTTCAACAGCACTAAACATTCATTAGATTAAATCAAATGAACCACATTCTTTAAAAATAGCCAGAGCCTTGTCGTGCCAGTTGGGAAAAACAACAATTTTATTGGGTATTAAAACAGATCAAATAAATTAAAAATAAATAAATAAATAGAGTCATATTCCCTCTGGCGCAAGGGAGCACAAGTCCAAGGAGAGGTTTTTGGCTCCTCAGTTCAGCACAGTGGTAGGTAAAAAAAGAACATTCTCAACTAGCTAAAACAAACAAATTAAGAGAAAATATAGACAGTCCAGCACAAACTCCACGTTGAACTGCAATGCAGGCATATGTTCAGCAAATGTTAGAATACATCATTACTGATCCCTCTGCTGTAGACGTCAGCATGGGATGGGTTTACAGCAACTTGGAAGGGTTGCCATGACCAAACAGCATCCTGGCCCACCAACTCTATGTCAAAGCCTTAAAGGCCACAGCCAGCCCCGGCTGCTCTGCTGAGATGGACCTCATCTTTATGTCCTGCACAACCCACCTCTCCCAAACATCAGAAGTCCCCTACCAACACTAGCCTAACTTTCTTTCCTAATTTACAACCCATCTTTTTTCTTTCTCTGCATCCTGTAAAGAAAGAAGAGCCTGTGAACACAAAGAGAAGTACTTGGAGACTTATCCCCAAAAGTATCTTAAAAGCATCATCAAATAAACAGCATGAGGGGGATGGCTGTACAGCAGACTGCAGAATAAGATGCAGACACTTGTTTTCACGTTATACAGTCTGTTTCAAAGGAACTTAGAGTTGCAGCTAAAATATTAATGGAAGTATAACCTAGGAGAGTTTCACTCACTCTCGGGAGCAGAACAGACCTGCAGAATGCACCTACCCCTTCAACCTCCAGCCTAACTTTGCCTCTCAGATCTATCAGAACAGATTCCTACATTGTCCACTTCCTCTGGTTTCCTGAGCACAGGACCGATTCCACTATACCCATGGATACTTCTAAACAGAATAACCATTTTCTGACAGTGAGTTGCTTCAGAAAATAGTTAGAAGCCATCGGACAGTCTTGCCCCGCTGCCTTCCTTCGAGACCTTGGCGCAGGTTCACCTGCCCCTCGACTGGCTCTACTGCTTCAGCAAGGTCCTGTGTGAGCCGAGAGGACTTGTCTGACCCGCCAGCAGTGCCACCAGATGGGTTATGCCCAGATGAGGCTGCAGCAAAGAGGCTTACCTCACAAATGAGTTTAATATAAGAGGCACAGTAAATGGAGCCATGTACCACATTGCGTTAGCACGGTACTAATTGGTTGCTGGAGAGCTACGCTGGATGATGGACACATCTTGAACAAGCTACTGGTCAGATTAAAAAAACTCCAACCCTTCAGCAAAAAAAGAGTGAAATAAAAAATTAAAGCAGGTTTTGTGTTCATTTCCTGAAGCACTTATCTCCATTAGAGCAGAGACATATCTTTGGGAGTTACTGCAATACCCAAAGATGGAAGGGACAAAGCATTACAGCACTGCCTTTGAACACGTTTTGGCTCCTGTCTCACTGTGTTTGGCCTCAGTGGGGAAATCATGAGCCTATCTCAGTCCATCACGGTCTGCTTTCCAAGACAAACAGGAGCCTCACCCACCTGTGCATGACAAAAGTGAGTTGTCATTTTAGCAACTACAGACTAACAGTGTAACAGAAGTATTCCTGACCTGCCTGTCTCAACTTGCCTGAGGTTGTTCTCTTTGGATGGCAGAAACCACAGCTAATTTTCTCTTTAAATGGCATTTCTCCTTCCTTAGAATAAGTTGTTACATGTTTTGGTTTTTTTTGTTTTGTTTTGTGTTTTTTGATGGAAGAGTATTCAGACTATTTTCCTGAGATGTTTTGTAGAAAATCGCAAGTTCTGTTCACCACCTATCCCCCACCCTCTATCCAACACAGTTACGGTTCAAGGAAAGCTGAAAGAAAGTTAGCAAACTGGCACACACCATTTTCTAGTTCGAGATACAATTTTCTCTGTTTGGCCACTTTGGAGGAATTGGACTGGAATTAAAATAAAATTAAATGTCAATATTGTAAAAGCCTTTATTTATTTGGGCCAAATTATTGCATTAACTGTATTTTCCACTTCCTTTTTTTTCTAGGGTAAAAACAGAAAGCAGAGATCTTACCAGACAATGTTTAGGATGGCAAAGCTTTCTGATTCACAATACCAGATCTAAGACAAGCATAAAAGAGTCTGTAAAGCTGTTATTGAAACTTACAGCGGGTATAAATAACAAGGGTACACATAACAGGCAGCCTGCTGTGCGGAGATTTTGAAAAAATAGTTTTTAAGCTATTTTTATCAGCTGGTGGAATAACTGGCTAGAAAACAACTTCTCTGCTTTTATCAGTGTGGAGCACCTCTGCCTGCTTTCATTCTTTAGTGCCCACATATTAGCAACAATGGCATATTTAAGATGCTAGCTCTCTGGCAGGCAGGATTTCTGCTGATGTCCTATACAGAAGTGCTGCTCCTGGGAACATCAGTGAGCAACTGCTAGTTAGCACCAAATACTGTAGAAATCCCCCTTCTGCTTGGTACCATCAGACATTGCCAAAAGCTGGACTTCTACACATTGACATTTCCAGTCACCGCAAGACAGAAAAACCTGTTGTCTTTCTGGGAGAGGAACAAGTACATGATGTCATGGAGTATTTTTTAATTCTTATATTCAGCTGATCTCCCGGTACCTAACAGCTCCACATTACACGATAGTTCCATGAGCACTTTGGGTTGCAAAGAGCCAACAGTCCTGCCAAAACTCTTTGTTGCCTTTCCTGTCTCTCCCAGGTGCCCGCTCCTTCCTGCTGCTTCCCCTGTGCCAACAGAAATGTTTGTGCAGCCTCACACTGAATCTGAGCCGCAAACGGATCCAGGTTAAAATTAACCTAAGGTGGAAAACCAAGCTCATTTAGCCCAGATCAGTTCCTTGATCTGCCTTGGTTCTCCTTTCATTATTGTTCAGATTTTGCTGCAAAAGCCTCAAGGTATATGAGTGATGCATCACCTGTACTGTTGTACTATCTCCTGGTCTCGGGGATCCCAACCATTGTGTTACATCCTGGCTGCTTGGGTAGGCACAGGACACATATCTGATGCTCTGATATAGTTCAGCCTTTCCACGTGAGACAAAATGGGTACTTTCATCTGGCCAACTATCTTCTTCTCAGCAGAGAGAAGCACCAGCCCCCAGTGCTGCTGAGATCAGGCCCATGTCTGTTGTGCCTGCATGTCCTGCAGCAATGAGCAAGCTGATGGGGAATGGTATGCACGTTTTTGCATCTTTAAGTGCAGAAAGACACATCTTTGAAATAAGGAAAGGCTGCAGCAGACTGAATGTCGCAGAACACGCATAGCTCCCAGGTGAAGGCTACGTATGAAGCAGTCGTCCTGCGGAGCAGCACTGTCTATGCACAGCACAACTACAGCAGATCTGTCTGAACAGAGGTGCAATGGCCATGAAGACTACTGGGGTGTAAAGCCTGAACTGCCTTCCCCTGCCATCCATGCACAAAACTGTTTTTTACGAAGCTTTTTCACAGCTTAAAATGGCCTTCCTCTGCAGCAAGAGCATCCTGATTCCTTCACACTGCATGAAACTTGATTTGACTTTTGCAGTCAGTGGAAGGAAAAAGGTACTTATTTCACTGAAGTAAGAGTCCTGCAGAGTTAATAAATTCTTCAGGGCTTTTCTGAAGACTGCCACTTGGCTCTTAAGTCCTGAATCTCTTCTCTGATACCTAAATGCAATTCTCATTGATTTCCAAGGAAACTGAGTATATATTCCTTGGCAAAATGCAGCTCTTAACTTAAAATTCTGAAGATACAGGAAATCTACTGAGAAAATCAAGAGCTGGCTACATTCTGGAAGGAGTAAAACTGAAATGGATGAAGACCTAAAAATACTTTTAAAAAGCATATCTTGAGTTGACAGATTTCAGTGTTCCTCCCCAGTCTAGAAAACAGAAAAATGCCCTTGAAATATGAACACTGGGTGCTACTATTTAACTTTTAATCCCTTTGGCTTGCAAAAGCAAAGGGCAATAAAAACTTGTAGTTTGGCATCAGGCAGTTTCTTGGTGAGAAACATGGAACCTTAGGTTCACTTCATGAAAACAGGAGTCACCAACACACACAAGTTGCGAACTGCCTTGCTAAAGACAAGAAGCCAGGGCTGCTTTACTACGTGGAGCGTTGGATAGCGTATTACTGTCGTTTCTGCTTGAAGGCACACCTTCGGAGAGGCTGGAGGCCATCCCAACCTTTACTGCAATATGCAAGCAATTCTCTCTCTTTTTCTTTTATGCTGCAAGAAACGTAACCTGTGTTTTGCAAACTCTAGCAAGAAAAAAAATACTTATTTCACTGCATTTCAATCTGCAGAATCAATAATTCTTCAGTGCACTTACGAACAATACGTATGTATTTTACATATGTAAAATGGAGCCTTTTAAACATATGCTGAGGACAACCAAAGACACGAAAGGTTTAATCTCTTATAATAAAAAAGGGAACTGTTCTTTAGCTGTTCTGAACTGTGAGAGACTTATTTAAAGAGATTTAAGGAAAATATAGTCAAATATGAACTATACTTTAAAGAAAAGAAAAATGCAGTTCTGGAGTTAAAGGCAACATTTATAAGAAGAGATAATATCTTTTATGAGACCAGTTAATATGAATGGAAAAAAACACTGGCATTTATGTAAAAAACCTCCTGCCTTAGACTTTTAGACCATCAGAGTGACAATAATATTAGCTCTACTTTCTAGAATTTGGGATTAACTAAGCAAAGTTGACATTGGTTCAGGCTCTTTTGCAAAATGTACAACCTGGGAATAACCGCTCTGACTAAATGCTTGGGTAAACGACAGGAAAATCAAGCTTTTTGTGTCAGGATCAATATATCAAATCTGTGCAGTGTGCTGAAGCAGATATACAGAAACATAATTTCAATTCCTTGCAATACATTATTTAATACACATGTGCTTTACATTGCAGTTTGCCTATCTCTGTCTCAGACTAGTCAGGGAAATGGGATTTTTAGCAGAGCTAGTTCACTTCAAAACATACTCATAAAATATTTGCTTAAGATTAGCAACGGAAGGACCAACCCAGCAGTGAATAGGCCTTGTAGGATGCGAATACTGCATTTAGGATTAGTGCCTTTAGCTGTCTGGAAGCTGAAAGAGTGAGCAGGCAACATTTTGGGGAAGGCAAAATTACCAATCATTAGTATTTGTGTTACTGCAATTCTTGCAAGTACCACTTATACGCTCAGCCTTTGTGATGATGCTATTAAAAAGTATATCCACAGTTTGATATTAAGTTAGTAGGGATGTCAGCCATGAACTCAGAACGAGCAGTTTATTTTTCCTTCATGCTTAAACTTTAAACATTTCGGGGAAAAGCATTAGGCAGTAAATTACAGCAGATTCAGCAAGGCAGAAAACCATCAGGTACATAATCATGAATGGCGGCTCACTGAAGCTGGTTACACAGCAAAAAGCCCAGGCAAACAACCCAGATCCCACTCTTCCCCCTGCAGTCCCAGATGGATTATGGTCCGATGTCCATCTGTGAATCTGCTAAATTTAGTCTGGCCTCAGAGGAAACACAAGACGCAAGCCATCCATGCTCCCATCGCTCTTTCAGGCTGACCTTCCTGTTAACTCGACGGGCCAAGCGCTGCAGAACAACTCCCCCCTTCCCACCACACTACATGTATTTCAAGACACACGACTAAATACAGAGGAAATAGATTTTACTCGAGCTATTTTTATACCCTTCCTCCAGGCTGCTTGTTTTTCACTAGTGGGGCAGAGGCGTGGAGATGTTATGGCTGCTGGCTTCAGGTCAGAGCTGGTGTAAAACCTCCTGCTACAAACCGAACTCTCTGCTCCGCCTGCTTGCTCTGGTGTCCGCAATGCACCGAGGCACCACAGCTCCAAGGAGGAGAAGAAGCAGAAGGCATCTATAAAGTTCTATGCAGTTAATAAAAAGAAACAGGCCTCATGTTCATACCATTTTCAGTAGATGCCTCCGCTGGATAACCGTGCAGAGAGAATTGGATAATACCTGACCTGGTCTCTTGAACCTCAGTACCACAGCAGGAGCTTCAGTCTTTTCTCAGTACAACCGCCATCGCTCAGACTTAAAAAGCACTTTTTGTGGAGTCCCTTCAAAGGCCCTCTCTCTGCTCTGATCCTCCTAACACAAGTGAAGGCTGAGCTCAGCCATTTTGTGAAAGGACACATGCTGGGATCACTGGGAGAGCTGGGGACTGGGCAGGACAGGCCTTCCCTGGCTTAGGGTCCTTTGTATGGAACATGCCTCCGGTCCTCCCCAGGCAATGAGATGCTGCACAGTCCATATTACTCCAGGAAACAACCTTAATTAATGAATTAAAAGTATACTATTTACTTAATAGAACTGTCTTTGGCCTTTGCAATGTCCCAAATCATTGGGAGATAAGCATAATTGGGACATCAATATGTGACCAATACAAATTAAACACTCTTTTCCAGCATGTCTTTGAGGATAAGTTGGGAAAATAGGACCAGTGCAGTCTTGTTTGTCCAGGTATGCACAGCTGAGGTCCTCCCGGGCTGTCCCCTCCCAGATGGCTCACGGGGCCAGGAGAGGGCTGTGGCCACCCACCCTCCCCTCACCTAAGCAGCTAGGTCCTGGCAGCAGGGACAGGCTGGGACCTCCCCTTTGTCTGTGAGCGACTGCAGCCAAGTAGAGAGGCTCTTCCTTCTCTGCAGGACAGGGAAATGGGTGCTCTGGGGCTTCTCAACAAAGCACAACTCTGTTCCATTGCACAGAGCTCTGAATATCTGGGTTGGCTTAACCTGGCTCTGGAAAGCATGGGCTGGCCCTAGGAAAGACGGCTGGGAAGGCAGGCATGAAAGCCAGGAAGGCATGGAGAATTTCTGACCCTGGTCTTCCATAGAAGCTGTGGGAGGAAATGTGGTCTTGAGCCTAACACAGAGAGGGACTTTGCGTTACTTTTTTTTTTTTTCCTGTGGGGAAGCATGAAAATGGCTCCTAACAATGACTTTACAAGCAAACTTCAGCAGGGCATGAGAGTCTTAGAGAAAGAGTTGGGAGAATGCGTGACTATGTCTCAGTGACTCAATTCTCCTTCTCTGTCTCATCTTAAAATGCTTAGCCACATCTCCCTGCGTGTTGCTATCAACACCTCAGACAGACAGAAATAAGGCACGTAAATGGAGGAAATGGGTCCAGAGAGGTCATAAGAGAAAGCTCCCTTAGCGCTGCAATCCTTCTCTCCCTTCCCCTCACTCCTTACAGCTCCAGACCCCAACAGGGAGACCCAGTCTGCCCAGCCAGCTGTACACTGAGCTCCACATCCACGTCTGGACCTGCCAAACCACCATCTCTCTACAAAAGAGAAGCGCTGCAAGAAGTAACTGTACCCTCTTCCAAAAACTGCCTCTCCAACAAACCCACAAGCATATCTAAAGGAAACAAATGACCCTTTATCTTGAGGAGATTTTTATTTTGGAAATAGACATCTCACGAGCACGACTCTGCACAGTGTTGACAGGAGCCTGCTTAGCAGCGATACACCATGGTCATCACTTCCTTCCACAGACATGCATGTTTAACCCTTCTGAAATGCGAATGTTGCTGTTCTCTTACAGATCCATGCAGAATCTGGAAACATCCTGCACTACATTTTTGCTGATACTTCCCCATTTGACCACTATTAGGGTTTCTCTGCTGGTTTTCCTCGTCTTTTTGCAGCTGGCCTTGACTAATCTGATGCTAAAACCAGAATAATTTATTATCCCAACAGGCAGCAATTCTATCCCATACTCAGTCACAGCCAGGGACGATGGTGCCAGCATGTTAATGAAGAGATATGGGTGATCAATACGATACCTGCTACCGGGAAACCCTATGCTCTGAAAGCCTCCCAGCCAAATTAAGCAAAGGTCCCAAAGGTGCTGTAAGCTATGCATTAGAAAACTTATAGCATGAATTGCACAATAATAAAATTGTCACAGACTGTAATGCCAGAAGGGACCTTTAGCTCAGGTGCCCTGACCTTTATGCAATATCAGCTACTGAGTTCTGCCCAGTTTGACGCTGTGCTGTCCCTACTTGCTGTACTCCCCAAGTTGCTCCTGATACATATAGCGAGGGTGACCTATGGTAAGGACGGAAGAAGCAGCAGGAAAAGAAGGTAGAGGGGTCCCACATTAACAAGGGGAATCAGGCCCAGCAAACGGTGATGTGTTCAAACATTACAGCATCAATGGTCTAATCCTGATCAAACCATTTGTGATCACAGTAGGTGTGGATTACAGCAGTGTGTGTACCACCGCTGACTTTCCCCTCCAGTTTCTCTGCCAGCCCAGGTGCCAAACCCTTTGGCATTCTTGATGAGGTCAGTTGGCCACAGCATTTTAAATTCCTTCCCTTCTTTTTTTTCCCTTTTCCAGGCAGAAAACCAGCACAGATGCTGTACAGTGAAATTTGGGGTTAAGCTGACAGGGGACTAGGTGGATAAAGTTTTACCCCCTGTCAGAAGTGGAAGCAAATACAAAGTAAACAAGAAAATTTGCAGGCCTTCTCTCTTTTAAACAAAGATTCCTGTGTTTAAAATAATAAAAATCCACTGTACAAAAAAAAAAAAAACAACTTCCCCCAAAATAGCCTTTCCTGTTTTATCAAAGTATTCATCTAAATTGTACTTCTCCACAAAAGTAAAGTTCCAGGTAGAGCACTGGAGGCCTTCTGCTTAGATTAGGTAACAGAGCAGCTGAAGCAATAAGTACAATTGATTTTACTGGTACCTGGTATGTCCTAAACAAGTCCACTTGGCTGAATCTAGCTTTGAATATCTAGTGATGCCATACTGAAAATAAGAAAAAAAACAATGAAATAAGAATACCAAGTTGGATAAATATGGGTCTTCACAAGCCATCAGAACGTGGCTCCAACAGCCTGCACACAATCTCCGTCCATGACTTGTAGCTGCTGTGACCTATCATGGAGAACAAGTATTTGCCATGCTTGGTCAGGCTGTGCCTAGCTTATCTAGTTACGCAGGTGGTGCTTGGACTGATGCTGCCTCTAGGGCTTGACTATGCAAGGACTCGCCAGTATAGTTATGCCTTCTTGATGTACTGATGTACCTAGCAGGTAAAGTCCCTGGTAGAGATACAGTGATACTGATATGAATATCCCTACACAGGTATTGCTCATCCTCCTCAGGCTTGACTTGGTCTACCTCTTAGAAACAGCAAAAATCAGATCTCATCACTCATACTGCCAACCGTCACTAAATATTTGTTCATTTTTTTGTTATTTTGAAGATACGAGTCCAGGAGAAGGTGTAAGTATGGCCAGGACCAAGGATGGACACTTTTTAGGTATCTGAGTTCTTACGCAGGCTGACTCTGAAGCAGGAGAAAGTACAGAGGTCTGGGATCAAAAGATACCCATAGGTAGGGGAGCAAGGCATCCCCAGCTCTCCAGCACTGGGGAAGACATTGCCCACTGAGGTAGAATGGAGTGATATGGTGGGGAGAAGCTGCGAAGGGCCATGAAAGTGAAGACAAACAGTCATTGTTTGATGAGAGAGAGGAGGGAGACACAATAGAGAAAAATCAAGGGAAAGGGTAAAATAGCAAAGAGGTTTCGAGTTCTTTCATCTGTCTGTTTCCATTCCTTTCATGACTGCATGGAGCCGCACTTGCATATTGACGCAGAGCTGTAGTCCTGAGCTGGGCCCAGGCAGCCCTTGGTGCCAGTCCACAGAGAGCTGCCGTGTTACACCATGCTGGTCAGCCAACTTGTTTCCAGATGCTCAGTCATAACTGAAAAGCAGTGAAAGTGCAGCAAAAACTTTCCTGATGTGATTTTTCTATGTAAGCCATGTCCTGAACTTGCATCAAGGGTGCCATGAGGCACTAAATGCCAGCAGGAGGGGTCCACATGACCTCTCTTGAAAGACAGTCTATACCATAAAATGTTGACTCTGAACACTCCCGTTGGACTGGTATTACGAACAGAAATGAGGGTTTGTTTTTTTTTATTTAAATACTGCATATTTGTATTGAGAATGGGAGCCTGAACATTGTTTGCTTAATAGAAACCCCATGACCTGTTTATGTGCCAGTTAAATCAAGTGTGTTACCTAATGAAATGTTTCCTTTAGTTCAGAATCTTATAAACATTTTAATGGACTGCTCTTAATTAAGACTTTCAAAAACAAAAACAAAACCTTCAGAACAACTGAAGATTTTAATACAGTGCACTAAAACTTCTGAATCGTCCTCACGCATCTCCCCCAGGACATCAGGAATCATTACCATCGAATATGTTTCGCAACCAAGATTGTTTAAAACACAACAGAGAAAGTGGGTGAGCCAATGCAGATCGCAATTTAATACTCAACAGGAACAGGGACACAATAAAAACAGCCTAGACTCTTTTCCCCCTACTAAAATTCAAGCTTTTCTTAAAAACAGAGACATGGGAAGAAACAATTATGCTTTTCCCTACATAGATCACTCTTTCGAGATCAGGAACTGGAGGAAAGAGACTTCCAACCCCACCATGAGCTGGGATTAGCCTGACCAGCTTTGCACACCAGTCCGTTAAATGATCTGCTCTTTGCCACAAGGAGTGGTCACAAAAATGCAGGTCTCAGCGTGATCTCTTTTTCATTGATACCACAGTTCTTAACAGCTGCATTAAATCCTTATTCTGCTTCCTTCTTTCACAGCCCAGCCTGCCATCGCACCGACCAGTCACAGGCTCTCTCTCGCTGACGGATGGGTAAGGGGACACCCTAAATGTACGAGCTGTCACCTGAGCAGCACAGAAACCCCTGGCCTTCCTGCCCCAAGTCTGGTGCCAGGGCCAATGTGACCCAGCTGGGAAATGCACCCCTCTAACATACACCTTGCAAGACCTATGTTCCCTCTTCAGTTGGAAGAGACCCAAATATTTCTCAGTTTCCTCAGCTACAAGGACTCACCACTGCCACCAAAGCCCTGCTGTTAAGTGGCCATCTGCCTGCACAGCAAGATGTTTGTGTAGCATCTTAAAAAAAATATATTCCTCATCTCCTCCAGAGATCTGTACCAGACACAAGCATCCTGCGCCAGGATCTGGTCTGGGGCCCTGAATGGGATCCCGTTGCATATCATCAGTCCAAAACAAGTCCCATAAAACACTATTTTTTTTTTTAACATTTTCTCTTTCCTTTGGTGATAGAAGTTGCTTAGAATTGCAGCAAGAACTAGCCTTTGTTACTCTTTGAATTACACTGTGACTTTGATGTTACAAGAAAAATGCTGGGTGAGGAGTCATAAGACAAGAGATTTAACATGAAGGTTTCATCTAAATGTTTCATGGGCCAAATTCAAATTTGGAATCACTCAGTCTAAGTGAACAGGCCGACACCAGGAATATGCTTGTCCCAGTGTGCTTAATGAATACTGGCTAGATCATTAAGTTGCTTTCTATTCATGTGGATTTCTCTCTTAATTTGAAATTTATAGCTTAATACCTTAGTGCTCAATTATAGGGTAAAAGAGACAGCAATAAAAGTCACAGTTTTCCTGTAATTAGCCACATGGGATAGTTCAGGTCTTCATTCCTAGTGTCTTTCTTTTTCGTTCTTAGGAATGCTAATCAGAAAAAAAAAACCAACCCTGACGGACTCTTAAGTACAGTAAGAGAGACTGCAGACCAGTTCCTTTCACTCAATCATCTGTAAATTACTTGCAAAAAGCGAATCCCAGAAACCTGTTTGCCTTTTTATAGAGGGTAATTGCAAACACTGTCAGATCGTCGGAGAGGAAGGACAGGCAGGACTATACTTGGGCTCTAAGCTGTAATCAAGTCATGGAAAAATCAAGTGTGTATCCTCCAAAGGAATACAGCCAGCAACCAGATGGAAGGCTAGGAGACAGTCTTTAAAGTCTCTGCACTTTTACGGATCATCAACAAGAGAAATTTGTAAATATATTTAATTACAAGAGGTAGGAGGTGTTCTCTTCCAGGTTTGTTCTCTTATATTCTCACCATATTTTTCCTTTTGCAATATTTTATGTCAATTCATTAACTATTTTCAAAGGAATAGTGTAAAAAAAGTGAGGAAAAGCTAGAGCACATGTTCAGTTGTGAGGTTTGGTTTTGCATTTCCAGCGGCTTTCAGTAAGGCTGTTAAAAAGGCTTATTTTTTTGTTTGATGAGAACTTGCACTGCTGCTCTACAAAATGTTCTGGCAATCCCGCCAAATCTTGCAAGCCTTCACCTGTTCAGGCACTGGCTAACACACTACTTTCTTTACTCTTTCATTTTAAGGATGTTAGATAGCTTCTGTGAGCCCCATGATGTACGTTTATAGTCCACCATAACTTATAATAGGACCAAACACAGTAATTTGCCATTTCCCAGTAAGCAGATGTAGCTATACTTTAATACTTGTCAAAATTCTGCATGTTTCTATTACAGGTGGCAAATTCTATTATGAAAAATGTTAAATTTTGAGTATAGATACTTTCTGTTCTTGAAATTAAACTGCTTGTAAAAGCAAAGAATTTTGTGTCTTTGTAATTGCAACCAAAATTCAGCTCTTAACCTGCTCTTCTGCAACTGTGTATGTTTACATACTTGAAACAGATGGAGGACACCATTTGATGTTGATATAAGATGTGCCAGCCTTCGTTCTAAGTTGCAGTGAAAGGCCAGAAATTTTGGAAGCCTGAACCAAGGGATTCTGAGTCCAACCCATGCCTAAACCTTCTGGGAGTTGAGAAGGACATGAATCTGAATAGTCAGAAGCCCTTTACCATGCTAATTTTCCAGTATCTCATGACATCAGCAGGCTCTTCCAGTGTCTACTGCATTTTCCTCTTTAAACTTACCCCTCTTTCTTTATTCCCAGCATCTGTTCATTCAGTTTAAACAATTTCCTGTTTTCCTAATAGAGGGAGAACTGATTAGACACAGAACCTATTTGCTGTACTCTGGCCAAAATTGTGGATTGGGTGGTTATTTTTATTACTTCTAGCAGCACTTCTGGAGATCCCATTAATACAGCTTTGGCATGTGCAGGAAGAAAACTGAGGCTGAGGGGGAAAAAGATATAAGGAAATAAAGGCCATGAATACATGGCTGGAGCCAGGCAGCCCCAGACTCACTCTGCACCTGCTTGGAGATGATGGGACAGGAGCCAGTTCCAACCTGGAAGCCATCACAGTGTGCTACGTGAGATAACCTGCCCCACAGGCAGGCAAAGTGTGCTAGCGCAGGCTCGGCGCTGTGCTGACACAGGCTTCCAGGCATCAGTGGGCTCTGGTCCACCAGCCGCAGGCTGGCACTCTGCCCGTCGCGCTGTACCTGCAGTGCGGTTGTGCCCTGAAGCTCACACAACCGCGCCGGAAGCCAAGTCCCCGTGTCCCATGCCAGCCTTCAGCCCCTGCACCACCCTGTCTCCATCCTCCTCGGGATTTCCTGCCTCCCTTCCCACAGCCTGCTCCTGCAATTTTTAGGTTTGTTTCATTTGAGGAAAAGCTCCACAACCTAGTGCACTCAAATGAAGTCTGAGTGGTGTCTCACAGCGTCCTTCAGCAGAGGACCCAAGCCCAACTGCTGGACCATGCACCCAGCAGACACGTCACTGGCTTCCTGTGAGTCATGCCAGGCAGCGACTGCTCTTACGCAGACCAGGCTGATTTTCAGCTTTACTTTTCTGTTTATTCCCAGATTTAATTTGCATGTAAGCAACTGGAGTGCTTCTCAGGGGAGAGGTGAGGACCAGGAGAGGCTCCTGGGGCAGCAGAAGCAGGGCAGGGCCCTGGGCGTGCAGCAGGGAGGAGAGGCAGCAGCGGGTCTAAGAGGCGCGTGATGGAGTTTGGAATTTGCACCACAGACAGAGCTGATAGCCAGCACTGACTTCACCTCCTCCCTCTTGCAAAGCAGGGCAAGGGGAAGCATCTAGCCAAAAGAGATCTGCTGAGGGGATCCAATCTGAGAGGAAAATCCAAGCTCTTCTGCCTCACGTTTGGATCAGACGGCTCTTTAAGGGAAACTCCGACTGCAGACCCTGGTCCTACCGTGCTGCTCTGTCCTGGGGCTGTGCCCCACTCCCAGCCTCTGCAGTGGGAGCACAGGCAGGGAGCAAGGACAGACTACAGCCCAGTTTCAATGCTTTTTCTCAAAACAAATAAAACCACGAAGCTTAACTTGCTCAAACAAGAATGGATCAAATTCTATTTCCTTTAATGCAGAGAAGAAAAAAAAAATTAAAAAGCCAGTTCAGGTTGCGGGCTTGAAGTCAGGAGTGAGATGACAGGAGCCTTTCCTCCCTGGACCCTTCTTGCCTTGTGTGTGGCCAAAAGCAGTGGCACAGCCAAAAGCGGACCTGTGGTGGCCATGCTGAACTGGTTCTGGTATATCACTCTGGAGGGTCTCCTGTGCCTGGTTGTATGGATGGTATATGCAGGACACACATTGCTCAGAACAGAACATCAACTAAATAGGCCACATACACCACAGAGACAAACGATATTTCACCATTCACTGCATGTGAAGCCCATGCTCTCAGGATAATACTAGAAATGTGTCTTGTTGCACACTAATTGTAAAGGATTCTTTTTTTTTTACTGTACTGTGCCATTACACACAATGTCTCCAGTTCACAAATCAATAGAGTGGACCAGTACTCACTGGTGGCTTATTTGCAATAACAGACAGGCAGCAGGGATATACTAAAAGACCATGCACTAGTGTGCACTGTGGCACCCATAAAATGGCATATCCACAATTTGGGGCATCCTGGGTGTATATACAACATGATTTTCCCTCCCTCTAGGCTTTTAGGCATGGAAAACAGTCCCTTTGTTGTTTAAAGGTCTTATTTTTACCCAGCTTCTCAAGACAATAATAATTGCCACACAGCAAAAGACGCACACGTACAAACATTGATTCATGGAAATGGAGCCAGGCTAGCGCTGTGCCGATTCACAGAGACCTGGGAACAAAACTAACGACCAAACAGCCTTTTACCTGACTGCAACAGCAGCCCAAGCAGCTTTGCACTTACATGATACAAAAGGGGAAATCCAAAACAGTGTTAAACCTGCCGGACTGTGGCCTACCTTTTCCTGAGGGGAAGAAGCAGTCCATCTCCACACTGCTGCGGGAATGGGAGATGCAGAGCGCGCTGCTGGGGACCAGACCCTCCTGAGGCGGGCTCCGCTCTGTGGTTCGGACCAAACACCAGCCCGGCCTTTCGCTTGGCCTCTCCAGCAGCTCCACCGTCTGCCCCACCTGAATGCTCAGCTCGCTGCTGTGGCCCGCTGTGAAGTCCTGGAGCACCACGGTTAGTTCACACCCTCCAGACAACTGCCCAGGTTCAACAGAAAAAAAAAAAAAAAAGAACAGGAATAGAAGTTAGAGAGGGCAGGATGAAAGCAATCATCTTTGCATCATATTTACACTGGCAAAGACAAGATTTGTATTCCTTAGAAGCCAAGTTAATCATTTCTTTTGTCAAAGTTCAACACGTGGCCCTGGTTTCCTTTACTTCCTATTGATTCTGCTGGGCTGAAGTGAGAAATCAAAGCTACCCACCCAGTAACCTTTTGAATGCTAGCTCTAGGTGAATTTTCTACTTCTGCGTGTCTATCAGAAACCTCACATTTTTTCTTGCTGTAGTTTCTGTGGTGACTTTCTAGACTGGCAACAGCCCAGGCTGCCTTGGTGCTATGCCTCATGGCAGCACAAATTCCAGCTCACCCCTCTACAGCATGAGCTAGACACATTCCCACATGCCACCAGTGCAGTGAGGATACAGCTACAATTTTTTTTTGCAAGACAAGAAACATGCCCTCATCTTCCCAAACTTGCTCTAGGGACCTCTTGGGAGCCTAGGGAATCCTGACTGGGTGGATCAGAAAAGCCCCTCCCGTGCTCTCTGATGGAAAACAGAGGTGTAAATATATAAACATAGAGTGATTGATTATATGCTGACTTCCAGGATTTGTATCTAAGAATAAATGTATCGTCTTACTTCCATACTGAGCGCTGGCAACCTGCTGCTTTCTTTCAGCCTCACGTTCTGCGACTCTCAATGAACAATACTGGCCTCTGTTTAATCACAGCCTCTATATAGCCAGAGACCGGATATATAAGCGCTTGTGTATACAGCAGAACAAACCAGCAGTGATTGCACAAGTCGCAGAGCTAATGAATCTTGTTTTCTTACAAATTTAGATCTCGGGGTTGGATTCTCTGGTGCCTAAAAAGTTGTGAGCACAAATCTAAGCTTTTCTGGTGTAAGGAATCTTTTTCAATGCTCCTCTACAGTGTGGATTTCTTGCTGTCTGCCTGTAACTAGGGGCCCTTGTTTGCGTCCTTCTCCTCTGTGTGCTGCCTGCATCCCTGAAACATGTGGGAATCTTTGAAGTCCTTACTCCAGTGTCAAATTTGATTGAAATCAGTCTATTCATTTAAAAGTTATTAAGATGAGAATAGTAAACAAGCTGATTCAAAACAGTGATTCAATACCACTTGCTTAGCATCTGAAGCTAAAACGAAGCATATTATAAAATGTTTTTAAAGGAACTACTTGTAAATTCAACTGAATTATAAGAAATCTTGTAAGATGCTGAGTATCTCTCGGAAATCAGTGAGAACTGGGATCTGCTTATCAGCTTGAACAGGGGAGCCCTCAAGGAGAGCACACTCATCTCTACAGGCTTCACCCTTCAGCTGGTACAATCTCAGAATCCCTTATCTTAGCCCAAGCAGCCCTGCATGCACACTCCCATGGAAACAGCCTGTCTCCCCACTCAGTGGCACAGCGATTTGTGTGTCCAATGCAGATATGAAAGAAATCCCACTCACAGGGGTGATATTTACAGTTACAGAAAGGGGTCAGTGGACAAGGACCGGTTCTCACCTGTCCTGTGTCTCTGCCGTAGACGAAATGCTAGATTTGGGGAAGAAGAAGGAAATATTTCTCTGAAAGATTATTTGTAAATAAATAGAAAAACCAAACCAAACAAACCATGGCAGCTGTTCAAGGCCATGCAGAAAGAGTGCTCGCATTAATCCTGGCAGAAAGAGCTCAGTGGGCTGACAAAAGCACACGAGAGAGCAGTTTAGCACCTAGCTGTGCAGTTTATCAGCAAACCCACCATTCATCACGCTGACATAATCTCCCCGTAACTGGAGTACAAACATTCACAGGTATGGTAATAATAAGATATTGCTATAATATTTGCTGAGGTTTCTTTGCTATGGGCTAATTTGAGGAGCATAAAATCTTTCTGATCCAATACATTATCTGATCTGGTACGGTATGGGATATTTAAGACACAAGAAAAAAAACTGTTTACTTCTTGGTAAGCACACTGGCAAATCTTACCAAATGTGATGAATTTCCCCTAATTCTTCCACTACTCCTTCCTAAGTAAATTTTCTATCCCCCACATTATGGTATCTATGATATTTTCTCTGAAAAGAATCAAATCTTTCCTCCTTTCAGGGGAAAACACGTGAACAAATACTCTGCTGTACCTACTTCTCTCCCAGAGATGAATTTAAAGCATCTACATGCCCTGCAGTCGAGTACCACTAGGTGTCCGTGTTTGCCATCACACAGCAAGCGAATTTGCTAAAAAGAATTAACTCTCGCTTGTCTGCAAAGAGCTCATCTAAGTATGATTTGCGGTGCTGGGCATGAAAGAGCTGGATCAGACAGGATCCCAAGATCCATAGCTTCCAAGGATACGGGCAGAGGATGTTCCAGAATATTAACAAAAAATTCTCCAGATGGTTTGGGTTGATTTTTGAAAAATCAGTAATTTTTATGCTGAAGCAGGAAAAGTGAAACAGCCCTGAAATATTGCAGGGAAAAAGGCCTGGTGAAGACAGCACTGGGCAGATTTGGGACTAACAAAGTGCTTCCTAGGGAACATCAGCCTAGGAAGGGCTGCCCTAAGCAGCTCCCTGCCTGCAACACTGCCGTCTGCACTGCAGGATGAGGGGCAGATGACCTAAACTCAGTCTAACACAGGCCTTTGCCAATCCCTTCTCAAATAACTAAACATCTGTGATACAAACAGATGCTTCAATTAGGGCAACACCTGTAAATATTACCCCATGGGAGGCAGGTGTGCTCCACGACTCTTAGGTACCATCTAGCCCCAAGCTCCTGTTTTCTCTGATTCATTAAAAATAGCGATTTAATATAATGAGAACCGGAAGTAATCATCCCCTCTAATTGCTGCTCAGCACCTGGTGTGATCAGGCTCTCCCTCAGCAGGGGAGATCACTCCCCCGACTTCAGAAGCCTACCTTTGATGCTGGAGGGAGGGAGGTAACCTCCCTTGGCTCCCTGGAAGCTGTACGAATTTCTATCACCTGATCCTCCAGCATCCTCTGGATGGAAACATGGACCAGGGCTTCCCCATACTCCAATTTACTGCTAAAATAATACATTTTCAGGGAAAGAACCCCTCTTTGGCAGGAGGAATTAAGCAGGTTCCCTTTTACAGATGCAGGTGGTAGGTACAAGCAGTTAGCTCAGGTACAGGCCCGCAGATCATTTTTAGGTGCTGGTCACAAAGAACAGAAAAGGAGCTCCTTCCTTTTGCCAAGGATTTCCGAGTGCTTACCACGCCTGTTTGTGTCTTACATACCACCACACCACAAAGAACATGTACTTACCAAATTAACCCACAGCAAAGGAACGTCTCTTGAAAGCTTATATTACACAAATACGTATACAAATTGTGAGCCACTGAGGAATAATGCAAATACATCTGGTTCCCAATGACAGAAATCCTTTCACCTATGAAGTGATCCCTCAAGCTATTAGTTACTTAATTTGTTTTTAGAGAGTAATTTTCCAGTCTCAGAGAAGTACATCATGCTTCTCTCTACCTCAGAGCATGCAAATTGGAATACATACGGGCTGCTGGTTTCTCACACATATTGCATTTGGTTTGGAAAGAGAAAGAAAATAGAGAATGCCCTTAAGGTTGAACTTCACAGGTAAATGGCTTCATATTTTAACATGTGATGTTCACTTTTATTATTCCTGTGATTAAAACCACCATTAAAGCCACTGACTGGATAAATTTAAAACCCAGACAGCAGTCTAATCCGTGTGTGGTACAAGAAGATTGGTGAGAGACATTAAAATAAAAAAAAACAAAGCAACATGTCTTTGCAGAGCACAAGGCATAACTGAAAGATCTGACACACAGGCAAACCTAATGAATTACACAGAAAACAACAGCCTTAAAATCAAGAAGAAAAGGAAATAGCAGAAGCAAATGGCAAAATACAATGAGGAAGCAAGAGGGCCCGAAGCAGACCAGACCAAACATGCCATATGCCCTGAAAGCAGCTATCAGGAGCCCCCGCCTGTCTCCACACTGCCTGCCACCAGCAAACCATCTCACATCCTTCGTGTTCACTCGTGCCTAGGCTAGAAAACACCATTGTGCATTCAGTGTCTAAGTGTTTTCATCATGATGTTCTAAAACAGATCAAACCTGAGCTAGAATACAGCCTTGCCCTGTGTCACCAGTGCAGGCAGGGACTCAGCCACACAGCAATGGAAAACCCCCCTCTCTCCCGCAGGACACCGCTCACTAACCTCTGAGCATCGTCGTGAGCAGTTTATGTCAGACACTGACTCCACTGAATGAGTTTTGTCGTGACTTACATGAGCCTTTTTGCTTCTGGGGACACCCAACCGAGTGCCCGTCAGTTATGGGAGGTGAAGTGTAAGCCACCAGAATGATCGCAGGCATGAAGACATCCTGCTGCAGGGGCAGCCAGGCTGCTCTGAGCACAGGAGCCATCTCAGCTCCAGGGACCAGCAGGTGCTGGTTAGTGCAGGAGTACCATGAGATGGTCTTTCCTGAGTCACAGTGTGAGTGCATGGCCACGGCTGCATCTGTTTAGTTCCCAGCCACAAAGCAGCAGGCAGAGGAAGCAAGGCTGAACACTAGAGGCATATTTATCATTATATTGCAGATGGAAAAGACCTATCAATGTCACAGGCTGTCCTTCCTTCCTTCTAAAGTAGACCTTAACTAGTACTAAATCCACTCCAGTTGAAAGAAAATTGGGAAAGAACAGCTCTCTAACAGGGTGAGCAGGGTGTCTGGAGACTTCTTAAACAGGTAACTAAATGGTTTATCCTGCAAATTGCAATGGATCTCACACTGGTTCTAAAAGATGAACCCAAGCTCTGAGAGGCAGAGAACTGACAATAGCGATACTGTGGTTGTTGTATCAGCGTGAGTCACTCCAGCAAATGCAGCAGCATTTCAATGGTCTGTTTCTACAAGGGTGTAACATATTGGTGTGCCTGGTCTTCCCTCCTGTAGAACAGTGCCGTAACTAAGGTTTTAGTTCTTTAGTAATTAAGGTCTTAAGTTGGTTAGAGACTTGTGAACCACATTGCGGTCTGTGAAATGTGAGGGTGCATAACAGAGATGACTTGGCTAACTGTTCTGTCAGGGAACTACATTTGACACTCGTGCGAGACCCTGTGAGCTGGACCACAGCCAGGGTTTTGATGCCCCTGTCTCCTCCCAGCCAGCCCTGGGGAAGATGCTGCAGGTACCTGAGCCATTCCTTTGGCTCGGTGCTGTATCTGAATCCCTGGGCTGGACGCTGAGGAATGACTACAGCTCAGGCAATCTCATTGCCAGTCATTGCCACTCACTGCCAAGTGAAGCACAGAGATCAGTTATGCCTGGGATTCCCCATTTCCAAATGTGCCTACAGTTTGCTGAGCTCCTTCTCACAACTGAGTAGTAACAGAGAACAGAAGAATAAATGTCAGTGCATTACACCTATCGCTCACCTTTGCATCAGCTCCTTTTGAGTATCACGCTGCCTGAAAACACAGTAAGCTGGAGCTGCCGTACCTCTGCCAAAGCCTATGGACCATCCTTTGTCTGGCCTAAGTGTTCACAACTGCCAAAGATGCTGTGTCAGTTCATAACACACAAGTATTCTCTCATGCAATATTAAGATATTTAAAAATAGATTATAATGTTATAACCATGCCCAGCCCAACTCACTATGCTATATTATCCAGTGTACTCTGTTAATAAAATTGCTGTATCATTTGCTCACATCTACCTCCTTTTCCTTTTTCTACTCCTAAAATTCTTCCATTTCCCCTTCAGTATATTTTTCAATCATAAAATCATATTCAGAAGCAGAATCAGGAGTGCACAGCATGTGCACATGTAGGTACACCCTATATATTTCAGGTAGGTAAGAAGTTGTTTACTCTGCAGTACAAATCTCAAGTCAACACCTGATTTTCATTCAAAGAATTGGAAATGGAGGATGAATCTATCAGGGTCAGAAGAGCTGCTCAGAGTATTTAAGTATTTTGAAACATGCCAACATCATTGTAGAAATCTACACTAGCTGGTTATTTACATACATTCAATAGGACACAGAGCTCTGCTAGTTTAAACAAAGCATTCTGTGTGGTGTGGCACTGTGTCCTAATCTAAATTGCTAGTTTTCGGTTGCTCTTAGGCTTTTTGCCCATCTGGTTTTGGATGACAGCCAATTGTGGATAGAAGCATTTAGTCACCATAAACAGTCTATTTCAAGAGGGTGAGAGAGGCAGTGGGAGCAAGAATGGCATTTGCATTCTTATAAAGAGATTTTTAAAAGTGAGTAAGACCACTTAGACGTTGATTCTGTCTGCACTGCAATAGGTCCAGAAGCTGTCATTCTAGCTGGGGGACAGGCAGGAGAAACCTTATCCCCCGCAGAGATCTTTGTGAAAATGTCTGTAATTTTGTAGAGATTTCCTTTTTACTGAGAAGTCAGAGAGAGAGATCAACTTCAGAAGCAGCCTTTGAGGAATTTCAGTGCTAGAGAATTGCTTTCATTTTCTTACTTTGTAACAAGCTCTGTTTGAACACTGAGTCCCCCACGTTCCTCCCTCCAAAGCCCCTCCGGCTCTAAAGAACGCTGAGCTGCAAGCTGTGGCAATCCTGGTGAATGCTTTGTTGCATTGGTACAGAGGTGCTTCTATAGGGCTGGACTGTACTTCATGAGCTATGAGCTGAACCAGAAATAACCTATTACGGTCAGCAGAATTGCTTCCGATTGAGGTCAGAATTGGAAATTTGGTAGAGAACACATGGCTCATCTCTAAGTCTTTCCTGGTCCTCAGGCCCCTCCACCCATCTTCCATTAAGACGGAGTTGGTGCTTCCCACCCTTTCTGTTTTGTCTGACCAAACAGAAAGGAACACGGCCTGAGCTTCACAAGGAGGTCTCTTTATATTTGAGCAATTAGTTAAATACATGGCTTGGGACCATGCTGACAGCTCTGTAGCCCAAATGTACCAGCTTTGCTCCTCTCAGCGACGAGATAACAATAGAGGCATCTGGATGTGCAGCGTTGTATAAATCAAGACAAAGTAAATTATTCCACTGCAGGAAGAAGAGACAGAGAAGGCACGTGGGACATATAAATATGCTAACAGAAAGGAAATCTGGTGTTATGGTCTCAAATAGCACATACCTTTCCTGTCCAGCATCTCGTGCTGGAGTCCCTACTAGACAACCATATCCTGATTGTGCTGGATTTTGGACTCTGGCATATGCTGACATCTGCAGAACAGCTTGAATGGGGCTCTCTGAATTATTTCTGGAGCCTTTTTTTCCAGAAAGTAAGACTAAAGTCAACCCAAATTAAACAGCACATCCAACTATAAAAAAATGCTTTTGAAGATAAAGATGACCAGACTGACTGTTTCACCCAACAAACTGAACCAGAGCATCAGTCTGTGTTTGATCCTATAAGACTGAAGATTTTCGCATGGCATTTGGCTCAGAGAGCTGGTACTCAAATTCCATTCCTTTCCTTTTCCTGGAGAAGCACAAAATGGAGCAGATACAATCTGTGTTTCCTCAGTGACATAAAGCCAGCACAACTGGCTTCAAACCCCTTTGCTACCACTGCTGCAGAAGGTGAGAAAGGCTGATGGCTGAAATGCTCCAAGGTAATCCCCCACCTGCCATATTTCACAGCCGTCAGATGTTTTAAATTCACCCAGGGTTAATAAAAGCACAGAGATAGACTGAAATCAGGGAGTACTGACTAGTTGCTTTCTTTTGTATGCCCAGCACAGCCTGAGCAAAGCAGACAATCTTGACCCAGGAGGTCAAGGGTTTCAGTCAACAGATGATTCATCAGACACCAATTCCCAAGACATTGTTAGCAAGTACACAAAATCTGATCATGTATTCTGGCCAGAAACTTTGTGAAACATCCCCAGGTATAAACAGCACAGGCAAAGTGTAAAAGGTCCACACAGCTGATGAGTTTCAAACAGAAATCTGGTTGGCTGCGTTACATACCTGTTACCATTGGAGAAGGAGAATTCAAGTCCAACAGAAGCATTAGAAAGACAAGGGACAAGCACACTTTGCAAGGCCAAAGAGTCGGCATTGTACACATCTGTCTTTATCTAACCATGGTGTTCTGCCCTGGCCAGAGTTTTGAGAAGGGAGGAATCAAATAATGTTCCAGCAGCCTTGTTCCCCCCTCAGTGAGTATGACCCCCACTATTTGCTTGTCAGCAGAGAACCTATAGCTTCCCCGATATCAACATCAGGGAATGATTAAGACCTACAGGTCCCCGATTAGCCACCTTTGCTTTTAAATTTCACTGAAACAAAAACAGTTACCTGAAGAACTGGGAACAATAGCTCACAAGAATCTGAGGAGAGACCTCAGACTGATGTCCTCTTGAGAAGAAAGCAAATGATATTCAGAGGAAAGATCACACTAGGGATGCTTTAGAACAAAGCGAATCTCAGTTTGTGCACTGGATCAAATTTGCTCAATACACATATTCCCAGATTATACTTCCTTTGTAATCTAGATAATTATTTTAGTCAGGTATGTTGCTGTCTGCACAGTTACACTTTTAATGGAGTTACAAAAAGTTATATAATTTCAACCCATACCTGCAACAAATCTTCCTCTCCTTGTCAATTAAAAGCAGACATTTTCAGGACAAGCAATTGTGGACTGCTTCAAAGCTATGTTTCCCTGTTATGGGCCTGCTGTAAGAAATGAGTGTGTGAAGGCAGAAGAGGGATAATCTTGTGCTCTATTCTTTACCTGTGCTAGTATGCAGGAATCAGGGTTCAGTGGCTAAGTACCACTGTGTGATACATATAAGCCTGGTTAAATTAGACAGACACCCTCCTCAATGGACAGCCATGCCCAGCTCTGAGCACTATTATGGGAGAGGTGCACGGGGACAATGGGAGGATTTGCCTTCCCCTGTCTCAGCCCAGCCCAGCTCCAGTGCTGCCCCTTCACCACAGACCTTCTGCAGATCTTTGCTGACCTGCCTCAGGCGCTCCGGGCTCTCCTAAAACACACACCTTTGCGAAGAAGGCTGGATATCTGAAGGCAGCGTGGATGCGAAGCCAAGCATACAGACATGCACAAGCCTGCACTGATGCTTGGCAGCATCATAGGAAACTACAACACTCTTCTTCAGGGATATTAGCTCCTCAAAATGGCTAAAGATCTGAACAGAGAAATAAAAAAACACAATGAAGGATTTCAAGTATCCCTGATGGGTTTTTTTTTTTTCCCAAATTGTTGAATTCACAGAACAGATGTTTTATATAAAACTGGGTTTATTTTTAATTGGAAGAGATTATTCAAACTATGTTTAAGCCTGTTAGTCTGCCTCCCTTCTGCCACTACTGGAGAGGCTAGCTTGGCATCCCTCTCATTTTCCAAGAAATTTCCTTTTTACAGATTTAACAGATGCTATTTTTCTTTTTTATTGTTAGTCCCTAGGCCCCATTACTATAAATCAAGCCCTTAGGCCTAAAATTAACTCAAAGGTAGATTCGGATAAGTTGCTTTTACTGATTTTCAGTAGTAGGTTGGTCTTACAGGACATAAAGGCAAATGCAGATTTGAGATGACAGAAAACATATCAGGAAGAATAATGACAGTAAGTGGCGTTCATCTCAAAGCTGCTGAAGGAAGACCTGGTCCCAGCTGGCACATTTTCCTGCTCCTTTTCCCCTTGCAGGTGTCACACTGCAGAGCAGGAATTTTCAAAGGGATTTAGTACATACTGGAAAAAAAACCAGGGCATATTACCAATATGGCTGTTAAACAGCACTGGGTGCCAGGCAAGCCTCAGGCTGAATGAACGTGTGATGGCCGAGGGCATCGCCCTGCCCCAGCGCCACACTGGGCACACAGCTGGGCGCAGCGCAACCTGGCTCCCCAGTGCCGTTTCTATTGCACCCAATACAGCCCATGAATTTTCATCAGCTGAGAGCAATAATCCTTTTGGTAAATTTTAATCACGCTTTAGGAGACCAGGGCTGCAATACAAGCTCTGGACCCTGTTCGGGTGAGGTGGCTGCAGTTGGTCTGGCAGTGGTTGGAGGCAGCCAGACAATCTCACGGACCCTTCTCCCTCTCTTCCAAGCTATTTTCTCCAATGCCTGTAGTTTGCTTGTTGTTATATTAAAGTCTCACCTTAACAATATGCTCCAGCTTAGTGGAGCCCTCGGTCCGTATTTGGCACTGTGGAAAAAAGATCTTGAGGAAGATGACTACTTCTGTTTGAGTCCTCTATATTACTTGCCTCATCCACTCTAGCCGCTCAGCCTTTTCAGCATTGCTGTATCATTTTCAGCCATCATGGGCTGCAGCTTGAGTCCTAACAGTTAAATCCTGGGGCTTTCATTCTCCTCTCCATAATACTGCTATTTACTCGAGGTGACCTCGTTTGCCAAGTGATGTAACAGGGTGCACGATCGAGCCTGGCACGTCTGAGCAGATGTTTTCAGTGGACACAGAAACAACATTATGAAATGAAAATATCGCCTAAAACCTGAGTAGCATAAGAGATTACAATGGCCTTTATGCAGATCAGCTTACCTAAAATAGTGTTGAAAGGCCTTTGGCTGCAGTCGTATGCTTCCCTTTTTAAAATGAGACTGTTGCTTTTCTACTATAATGTGACTTCCAAAGGAACCAGCAGCTGCAGGTTTTGAATTTTATCATTCTTGGCCTCTCTGTTTGATAGAGTTGACTGGAGCATCCCCAGAGGACATTCCTCC
Organism: Chlamydotis macqueenii; assembly: GCF_036417535.1. Lineage (NCBI taxonomy): Eukaryota > Metazoa > Chordata > Aves > Otidiformes > Otididae > Chlamydotis > Chlamydotis macqueenii. The sequence goes on from NC_141561.1 coordinate 11,127,817, forward strand.
CATAAAACTGTTCTCCTTTAACTACAATAACAAAAAATGGTAGCACACTTTTTTGTGTGTTTTGTTTTAGTTTCTAACAAGGTAATAAATTCTATTTCAAATAAGAATATAAATCCGAAGAGTTGGATAGTTGATCTGACTTGTTTTGTTTCAACAGAAAGGAAATGCTCATTGACTTTGCCATTTACATTTGCTGTCATGTCACATTATAAGGGAGGGTTAAATATGGATCAATGAAGTCCAGTACAAACAAGTAGAAGATTGAGGGGAGCCTGAAAGAACTTGCTATGTTCATTTATCAAAGGACGAGCAGAATAATAAGGCTTATTGATAAGCACATTCCCAGTTCCTGCTTCATTTCTTTCACTGAAGACACCAGGCAAATTACTCTGCCCTGTGCAATCACTGTTACATGCAAACGGTTCCCAGACAAATATGCCCATTTCTGTTCTTGCTAGACTCAGTTCAATGAATAGAGGCCTTAATTTTAGATAGATGTGTATGTTTACCCACAACACTCATGTATGTGTTCTTTTGTTCCCCAAAAACACATTTCTCTTTGGCACACAACACACGCAGAGGAAGGTGATACAAACCGAGCTTAAAACATCCTCAGGATATCTGGCAACGTGAAATGCAACAGTGTCCTGGATAAACAAAAGATTTTAGTAGCTGAGTGTAAAATATTCAGTGTGAGATCCAAGTACACTTGAAGTTTGACATTACCATATTCAGGGAGTCTCTAAAGCCGTGTGGAGGACATGTTCAGGGCAGCTCAATTAGAGAGCTGCTGCTAGGGACTTCAGAGGCACAGGGGAAACATAGAGCCTGAAGTCAGTGAAGTCCAGTGTGAATTGAACATTTACTTCCTTTAGGTTTCTTTTGAAAATCCTAGGCTAAATCTCTATCTTATCCTTAATTGGCAGATATAAAGATATGCGCCCAGGGGAACCACATTTGGTTTTTTTTTGCTAGTAACTGGGAAATAAAGATAAGCTGTGTAAAAAATCCTATCGCAGAAAGACAGTGAATCCCTAGAGTTTTGACAGTGGACCTGACTTGCTTTGTTTCAGCTGGAATAGCAATGGATTTCTGGTATCCGAGCTGCAGACGAGAATCAAAACCAGAGCCCACGCATGGAGTGGAAGCATGGGAAAAGCATGGGGCTGTGACAGAACTGGGGCGGCAGAGATGGAGGACAGATGACCAGACAAAGGCCCGGGGGTGGACCAGGGAAGATGGTGAATACCAGCAGTGGTAACTAACAGGTTGATAAACAGCCCTCAGTGCTGATCAGCCCTTGTAATGAAACCAAGCAATTCCCATAGAAAACCTTGATTTATTTTGAGGAAAGTTTCCCAAACTGCATACTGGGATGAAGAAAGAAATTATTAACCTTTTCTTAAACTCCACTATTACTCTTAATATCCACAGCCTATCCTCCATATATGTGTTTGTATGGTATTAAAATTATATTAATTGCACCTACTTAACCTGAACAGCCAACAGGACACTTCCTTGGCTGAATATCTCCTTTTCCAGTAACAGAATTGGGTTCCCTTAATAAATTTCATTTCACTAATTTGTTATTTCTACATCTATGCTGTAAGATTTTTTTGGCATAAGCATCTGTTTCCTTTCATAAAATGTGAGCACATTTTGGACAAGAATGACAATGATAAATAACAAGTAAGCAATTTCCTCTACTCCCAGGCAATACAGTAGCAGAGCTGTCTGTCCAAAGCTCATTAACCCCTACCCAATTTAAAGAAAAAACTGCAAAATGCTCCGGTTGTCAGAATGAGACCTAAGTGGAAGGAAAACGTGCTTAACAAAAAGAGAATGAACTTAGCCTTTACTGCACGAAAAGGGATTTTACTCTGCATCACCGCATGTAACACTACAGTTATGAGCTAGTGGCTTTTCCAATGATAAATTTCTGCATAAGAATGATGAGAACACAATGTAAAACATCTTTCTTTCCTTCTCAGGGCTCACATGCAAGGCCTCAGCAAGTAGTGATCTATTAAGAGCATGGGCATAACTTATCACAGCCGGTACTGTTTCCTTCTCTTCTTTCTGATTCCCCTTTCTGTCCCTCCAGCAAAAAAAAAAGAAACTCTTTATCACACTGCCTGCATTGTACCATAACTAATGGATGGATTGATCCAAGGTGCAGATAAATTAGTTCTTTCCTATATCAAAGGTATGTTAATTCATAATATGTACCACTGAGACATGGGAAAAAAAGTGAAGAGAGTCTGAAAAGTCCCCACAGAAAACAGAGGAAATCAGGGGAAACAGTATTCAGAGGCAGGCCTGTTCTTGGCAGAGGTTTTTGGCCACCATGGTACCACTGCCCAGCTGCAGCAGCAAGCTGTGTCCTTCCCTCCTGTGCTGAGAAGCTCCTGGGCTGCCCAGAGACAGCCTGCCCCAGTGCCCTTCTCCTGCTGGGGAAGCTGGGCTGCTCCCCGCTGTTGCGGTTCCTGTGCCCTGAAAGCTGGGCTGCAGCTGTTCGGGATGGGGAGCCAGAGAATAGGCGGTCCTCTGAGACAGGCCCCTTCCCTGGGTTGCAGGTAACCTGCTTTCGATACTTAATGTTGGAGAGGGCAAATATCAATCAAAATGGCCAAATCCTCAATGTTTTAAAAAATTCCTGGAGTTTGCCAGGCTCTAAAACTGAAGTGCGCTCTGTCAGCTGGAACAGTACAGCCTTTCCATCCACTTTCCGGCTAGATGGGCTTTGAAGAAACGGAGATGACTAGGAAAAAAAAAATCAGGATAATGTTTTTTTTTTTGCCAAAATTTTTCTTTTTTTTTTTTTTAAAAAAAAATCCTAAATTTCAGGCTTTGAAGAGACAGTTTGGCACAGAAAACTTGAAAGAAAAGTAGAGGGGCAGACAGATTTCAGTACCCTAAAAAATGTCTCATGGTCCCCTCTGAAGTTAAAGAATTTGATGCAAGAGGCATGCACTGTACATCTAATTCAGGAGAGCACCCACACGTATGCACAAGCTCAGTAAAAATCAATAGGAGTTAAATTGTAAATGGTGTTATTTTGTGAGTCAGCAGTGGTCTGAGTACTTGCAATCAGGACAAAACAAGAAGCAGTCCATAAAAATGGAGCAGCATTTAAGCATTTGGAGAGACCATCTGATCAGACGATTCTGCAGTATCTGTATGGGGTAGGATGCTATTTTATGTCTGGAGAGAGTGAAGTGGGTCACTGAGAAATAAAAGACTTGGTTCTATTCCCCAGTCTCTGTTTCTTGTCTCTGTGCTACACTGAGCACATGGTAACTTCATTACGGAGACCACAGCCTCATCTCATGGATATCGATGATGAAGGCAAAAGGAGCACCTGCAAAACCAGACCATACATTTTGCCTGTCTCAGTCTCCCTATCAGTGGCAGTAAGAACTTTGAGTCTTACCTTGTCTTCCAGTCACAAAGTCTCCAAATAAAAATAAATGATACTAGAGACTTTAGATAACACAAAATATCTTTCTGTCAGGCTGAAATCACCAGCAAGGAGTTAAAAAAGAAATACGTAGAGGAGTGTACATTTTCCAAACTGAAGCCAAAGAGAATTATAGTTCTTTGCAGATATTTCCAGAGTATTTACACCTACTCACCACAACAGCAATACTACTAGCATAGCTAAATCTTATTTCTTTCATATGAAGGACAATTTCATCTTCTATGGAAAGCTAAATATTTATCACTCAGTTTTATTTTTTTTATCTCCTTGAAATTTGGCTGTCATTTGACGTCATCCATCTCTATTAGGATGCCATGGGTTATCAATTGAACACTTATTCATTGCCTATTTGGAAAATTACAATCCCCGATGGTTCTCTCTTGCTAAGATTTCTACAACTCACTGGCTCCACTACACACATTTGGTTTCTATTTGTATAGTAAATGTCATTTACACTGACTCGATTTTCCTTTTCTGATCACTCTATGTCATTTGCTGCCACTTTTCTCAGGCTTAATTCCACTTGCAACCCACTAAAATTTGAATCATCATCCATATCATAGCCTTTTCTTCTTCTCTTACAAACTACGTGACAGGAAATACTCAGTTTCATGCATATTGTTTGGCAATAACGAGACCACACTTTAATTTACTAGAATTATCACGTGTTACCATAGACAAGAAACGCAACTACTGTAAATTCATGTTTTAGCCATAGTAACAGAAAATGCATCAGCTATTGACACAGTGCAATTCTTTAATCGATTTAAAGTTTTCTGCAAACACATCTATGATTTTGCTAGTAAATATGAACAGTCCAGCAAAAATGGACTGCTTTGCCTGCTAACACATTTTTCTTGTGAAAAGAAGTAAGCTTATTTTTAAAAGAATTGTCAAATAATTTTTTGATTACTAAAAATTACATAAAAGCAACATTGATTGAAGTGAAAAAGTGATCTAATCTGAGTTTACAAACAGAAAACGTAGCCAGTTGACAACACTGAACATGAAAGTGTTACAGTAAAAAACGGGCAGGAAAACCATCATTCCAAAATGGGCTCCAGCTTATTGCTATACATCTACAGCTACAGATGTGGCATAATAAATACAGGTTTGGTTTTCACTTTTTATAGAAGTTTTTCTAAAAAAGTTCCTTTGGTAAATGCTAGCAAAACCTTTACTCTCAAGCAAAGCAAACACACTGAAGGGATTTGGTGCTCTTTTTTTGAGGTACAAATCCGATCTCACCACCCTCCAAAATGACACCCAAAATAGGAGGGTCTGCAGATGGCACTGCCTGAGCAAATGCCTCCTAACTGGATTTCTTTGGGAGTGAAAGCTCCAGCACCACCTGCTCGCAGCAGGAATCTGCTACAGCTCGGGAAAACTGCCCTGAAACTTGCATAACACTTTCTAAACCTTCCCCCAAAGTTGTTTAGAATCAGGGATGGAAAATGTAAAAGCCAACGTACCTTCCCCTCTGGCAGTCCAACAGGTGTGTGCTATATTAACAAACCCTGTCTCCCTGCCACTGCCACCTTGACGTCATTGTTACTGGGTTGACAAAAGGTTTCCATGACAAACGAGAAAGCTGATCTGTTATCTCCCCTTCGGAGGAAACTGAAATGCCCTGTCTCCCATATTCTGCTAGAACCACCCATCTTGTTTTTGGCACGCAGCACAGAGGGTGCGTTTTTGTGATTGATTTAGATTTCTCTCTGCTCTGGAAAAGAGAAGCCAAGTTGTTTGTTGTTTTTCCCCTAACTTAAAATGGAGGGTGTCACCCTCATCCCACTGTGATCCCACCTCACCCACAGCACAATGTGCTTTGCAGGCATGTTGACTACTGTGGTAAAAAAGAGAACAGATAACACTGAAAGAGGACAAACTTCGAAGCAATGAACAAAAACACTATTAAGACATTTGATTCTCTTCTTGGCTATAATTTATTACCTCTACAAGCAGGCATGGCCCATAATGGTTAGCAGATGTTTGAAACATCTCGTTTTGAACTTTGCCTAAGATTAAAAAGAGATCTCGTAGTGTTTAAATAGCAGCTGCAGAATGAAATAAGGTTTCCTTCCTAATGTGACAGAAATGTTCATCCTAGCCTTAAACAAGGAGGACTGTTTTATATTCTGTAAACACTGAGGAAGCTAAATTTCTGTGCACAGGCACCCACACATTATAAATTTTATATGCTTCTAATTTCCAGCAGTTAACATGAAATAACCCCAATGGAAAAGGCTGGCCCAGCTGCCTGAACACTCCTTAGGTTTTTTGCTACAATTTACCCCAGGCCTACACCCCAAGCAGGAGAAGGCCAGACTAGTCTGGCCATAAACACAAGGTTAGTAAATTTGCAGGGTCAGATTTATTTATTATTATCACTGCTATTCTCACTGCATCAAGGGAAAACCCAGCAGTCCTCAAAGAGGATCATGTCTTGGATACAGAAACAAAACCAAAGAATCTTCAAGGAGCAATAAAATACGTTTCACCACAGCTGGGCATCCCCACCAGCCTTACCGCCATGCTGGCCCCCGCAGGGATTTTACCCTTGGCAGCAAGGCAAATTTGCCCGTTACTTAAGCACCAGGATCTGATGCTAAATTCAATCTCATGGGCATAGACCCTGTGAACTCTCTAGGACTACTGATTCCCCTACCTCTTACTCCTACAATGATTAAACTCCAGCCAAAGGCTAACTAATTAACAGAAACAGATGACTAAGCTTCTGATTTGAGGAAGTTAACACACAAACAACTAATTTAAAACCAGGTTGAGATCTCAAAATGAATTATTGTTCCCTTTTGGTCTGTGTGTATTTCTTCTTTCCTTGGCAGCACACACACTTTCTGAGTTTTTCATTAATTCCTCGTAGTCACAGGTTTCTCGATGGGCACAAAAAGAGATCTTATGTGGTAGACAGGTCCGATACAAAACAGATTTTGAAAGATCTGCTGCAGTGAACAAAGACAGCCCTAGCCTTTATGCATCTGGTTTGAGTTAATGTTTTTATCCCCTTAGAATACACAAGATTTTTTCCTAAGCTAGGCTTTTCCTAGTACACATGTTTCTTCTGATTTTAGTAACAGAAGGTTGTAATACACTGCTCTCGAACAGATGTGATTTTGGAGCCTATCCCAAGGAATACTGCTCACCTTCAGAAGGAGGCAAACTCTAAACCAACTGTGTGCTATCGTCTTCAGGGAAGACAAAATGCCTTTCCTTTGACTCTCGTTAAGATCATTTTAAATCCTATTGTATGACAGCTGGTTACAGCTGATGTGGCATGTAATATTAAAGATGTTATTACTGAATAGAAAAATGGCTAACACTTTTGCAAATATAATCAACATATTTAATTCATTGTCCCAGAGAGGTTCACAACTCTTAAGATTTTGAAACCAGTGCAGGACTTAAAAACATACACTTAACCTTAAGCCAGCGCTAACTCCACTCCTATTGAGCAGAGCACAGCATATGCTTAACATTAGGGGCATATGCTTAACGGGCTCATGAAACAAGTCCTGGTTTATGATTCAGTGCAAGCAATTTGCAGCTCTGTATTCATCTTCCTTACAACCAGCAACGTGCCCGTGAAATTACGACAGGCCGGTGGCAGGAAATGGAGCACTGGTCACATCAACGGGGCCTTTAGGCTGAACGAACGGCACACAGCACCAGCCCAGGACAAGCCAACCCGCTCCAGTACGAGTGGTGAGCCCTGGTCGGTACGTTCAATGTACAACCACAGAACAGGTGAAGGAAAAGCGCCACAGCTAATCAAATACCATAGCTATTTAGCATAAAGAAACTATATGCAGGAATAATACCCACAGATGTTTTTACTACAGATTTACAGTAACTCCACCACCCCCAGCAGGTGTCAACACTCCTGACTTGGAGAATACATTGCCTGCCTGTATTTTTTATTTAATTACCATAATTTTTCAGAAATTTGCTCCACAGTGCTCAGAGCAGAGTCATTAATCTTCAGTAATCTCTTTGAGCAACAATTTCAACTTTTATGAGCCTGGACCCCCTCTCTAAAGCAGTGACGGAGCGCTGAATTTTATGCAAGGCAGTTGTCATGGAAACGTGATGGGGAGGGGAGAACCCAAACAATAGTTGAGCATCAAAGAATTATAAGTGCAGGGAAAATTCAGAACTAGATTCCATATTAGAGCTATAGGCTGTCCAAACTGCAGATTTTAAAGCTTAGGAAGACTGGATATTATTATAAGCTCTCTTGGGGATGGCTGTATTCCAGTAATGCATTATCACTGATCTGTTCCCATTATAATCCATCCATTTCACTGAAAATGACATGTTTGTGGGGCAGTGGAAAAGCAATCTGAAAAGGAACAATTGCATATCTCTGCTTTTGGTAGAGAAAAGAGAAAGAGAGAGGAGGAAAAAAAGGTTATAATCAAAACTTCAATAGCAAGCCCGGCTGTTGTAAAAATAATAATGGTCTTGGCTAGCTGCTTGTTGTGAAATAATGAACCTTCTGCACCTTTATAATATTATTGCAGGCATTCTATAGAGCACCCTAATAAAAATGGATGGCTAAATAAATGAGAAAAGGCTGCTGCATTGTTTTATGAGGCAATAATCCAGTTCCAGAACACATAAATCGTAAACCCCAAACCAAAGAGTTTATACCAAGAATACAACTTTATTGTTATTGTTACCCTGTTGCTCTTGTATATGCTGTTACAGATGTGCTTTCAAAATAATTAAAATCTTAAAGAGTTAGCAACAGAGCAGAGAATAATTATGTCTCAAGAGTGCCGAGTGCCCCAAGCTGTTATGAACTTTTATATAAGGAAGTTGCTTTTTTTTTTGTGTTGGTTTGCCACTTAAAGATGGGAACATACAGATATGAAAGCTAAAATAGCCTAGCAGAAGGCCTGGGACATAGAAGATCTTGGTTTTAACTCCAACTTCGCCTCTTGTCCAGTGTTTAACTTGGCTGAAGCATCTATGAGGTCTCTCGGCCATGTGGTTTCTCTAGTAATATATGTCCATAATACGTGTGTTCATGCTACTGTGTTTCTCCTAATTAGAGCAGCTTCTGGGTCTCTCTCCCTATCCTTATGCTCATGACCATAACAATTATTTTTGAGATGAGAAGCTTCTGTCAACTTGCTTGAAATTTGTCCAATGAGTACAAAAGTTATTAGAGGGCAGAGCACAAACAGATGTGGAAAACGTGAAAGAAAATATTGTTTCCTTAGAAAATGGAGTTAAAAATCTCTCCTATCATAAGGGTAAGGACAATCTCTTCAGGATTTCTCTACAAACTTGCCTGCACTATAATTCTATTTATGTCTATATCTGTCAACCAGCCAGGTTTCAAACCATTTAATACATGACATGTTTATTTTCTATTGTTCTACTTTGTTAGTAAAAATATCATGTGGCCTAAATCAAATGCCCACAAAAGTCTGTGACTGAGACACTACTTCCTCTATTAACTAAATTATAAACTCATAAAAAAATACCAAGCTAGCTTAATTTTATTTTCTATAAACAGGTGCTAACTGGCATTATCTACAGGAATCTGATTTAATCCATCGTTAATTCACGCTCTTTATTTGTAGCTTCAATGTTATCCCTAGAGTCAATATACCAGCTTTGCCATTCCATTGTATTAACTAAAAATGAGACATAGCAGATTTTGAGAACTGCAATCTCTTCATCAAGTCACAGGTGAAGTGGAATGATTTGACACTTAGGAATCCTCTTACTGTTTCCATTTTTAGGTCAAACACATTTTCTGAAGTTTTTTCAGGATTTTTTTTTAATGATTTATAACTCATACAGAAACACAGATACCCATTACTATGTCACTAGAAATCACATCATTTTTGACTACTGAAAGTTAGACAATTCTTCTAGCATCAGAGACTCTGCTATGGGAACCTGAACAGAAACAGGAAAGTAGCTCCCTAATGGACATGCTAACGCTATTTGTGACACAGAACCCTTGTTCCATTCCTTCTCGACAGGACCAAATGATCCCATTACATTAGCACCCTTAAAAGCTGTCTTACAACAGAGACCAAGGATTACCTGTGCCTGACATCTGAACTGTACTCTAATGTTAGCTGTGAACTCCAGAGACTGAAAATGACTCACGATGGGTATAATCCGAAGTCGCTCAATGCAAGTACGTAAGTGCAAGCATAGGCGCACGTCTGTCTGCTTGCACACTGCGGTCATGTTTTGCAATGCTTCCTTTTTCTGCAACGTGTGAGAAACAACCTGCACAACCTATGGGATGGAACAGCACTATCAGCGACTGCTCAGCACAAATCATTTAGGGCTCTTTTTATTGCTTCAGGATAAGCGACTTCCACTTATATGCTACTATAGCTCTTCCACTGCCTATGAGGCAAAACAGTCTATGGTATGATGGCTTGTTTTATTGTATCAATTTCTGATTCAATATTCTTTGGCTTTACTGTAACCAATTGTCTGTGCATTTAAACATTTAAACATTCCCCAATCTACTCTTAGCTACCTCTGCAGTAATAACAAAGCACGATCTTGGACAGTCTGGCATGTGATTAATAGCTGCTCAGATTGCTTTGACAGTTTTAGCATACGCTAATCGGGTTAACAAGGTACTAAGTGCTCCAAGGTGTTATGAGTGTGTTGCAAAATCAAAAGCTCTGCTGCCAAATGCATTTATTACTCAAGGTCTGTAATTTGCTTGCAACAAGCCTACTCCAAAAGACAGTATTCCAACCGTTTCTCCTACTCTTCTACGAAAGACATTAGCACAACAGCACAAAATGCATCTTTAAGTGATACCATCTCATATCTAGAGAAGAAATCTCAGCCAACAGGCTCTCTGGTATCTTTGGAGGGTGTCAGATTCCTCTTCAGCTGCAGCTGGACAATCGAGTCACAGTGGGTTGCTCTCACCAGGCTCCTCTCAGGCCAGCCTCCTAGAGGGCTGTGGACCTGGTGGGGCTTTGCCCATCCCTCTGCTCTGTGAGGGACTCCCATCCATTCCTTGGTGCTGTTCCACATGCCCCCACTCCCTGCTCTTCTCCCCATTCTCAGCCTCTAGACCTTACTGCTGTTCCCGTTCTCCTGCTCCCCAGCTTTTGCTCTTTAGGCATGATTCCCACCTCTTGCTAGCCAGTCACACTGCCTGACAGCGTTTCTGATCTTTGCAAAATACCAACCACAGCAGTCAGACCAAAGGGCTGTCGCAAGTACCCTGTGCTCTCCATTTTACAGGTAATCTCAGACAAAAGTGTGGCCAGCAGGTCGAGGGAGGGGATTCTGCCCCTCTACTCTGCTCTGGTGAGACCCCACTGGCAATACTGCATCCAGCTTTGGAGCCCCCAGCATCAGAAGGACATGGATATATTGGAACGAGTCCAGAGGAGGCCACAAAGATGATCAGAGGGCTGGAGCACTTCTCCTATGAGGACAGGCTGAGAGAGTTGGGGCTGTTCAGCCTGGAGAAGAGAAGGCTCCGGAGAGACCTTATAATGGCGTTCCAGTACCTAAAGGGGGCTTATAAGAAAGATGGGGAGAAACTTCAGTAGGGCCTGTTGTGATACAACAAGGGGTAATGGTTTTAAAATAGAAGGAGGTAGATTTAGACTAGAGATAATGAAGAAATTTTTTACAATGAGGGTGGTAAAACTCTGGAATAGGTTGCCCAGAGAGGTGGTAGATGCCTTATCCCTGGAAACATTCAAGGCCAGGTTGGATGGGGCTCTGAGCAACCTGATCTGGTTGGAGATGTCCCCTGCCTTTAAAGGTCCCTTCCAAACCCAACTATTCTATGACTACTGTTTGAGTCTACAGAATGGACCAGAAAGTCACAGTATCACTTGTTCCCAGTGCTCATTTTGCTGAAATATGCCCAATTTATCCAATGATGTAAGAGATAGGTTCACCTGATACTTTATCGTCCTCCTGCTAATTCTCTCTTACTAAAACTCACATCTCTTGTCATTTCTGTGGAAGTGAGCAGTTCTTCATTTATTGTTCTCCCTCTTCCTGTTCCTTTTCCTTTCCCACTAATACAAAAGCCATACTCAACAATGACATTTAAGTTGGTATTGATTTTTGCTGTATTTGAAGTCAATAAAATAAGATAAACCATATATCTTTGCCTGATTACACTTTGTGACAACAAAATCCCTGCCTGCAGGTACAACTAAGCCATACTGACCTGAGTAACCATCAGTCATTTCATCAGCCAAATCACTGAATCAAATTAGAACTAGACGGTGAGACTAAAGCACTTCATCAACTCATCAGCATCAGTGAAGAAAGTTCCTGGCAACAAAGAGGTTGAATCTTACATCCTAGATGTATGGTAAAATAAAGGATAAGACATGTCTTTTTTTTTTTTTTTTCTTCAAGAAGCTGAAGATGGAGTAAACCACTGCAGTAGACAGAATAACACATGAGTATGAGAGATCAGGTAAGGAAATGATCACCCAGTCAAGAGTCTGTTTGCATAAGACAATCACCCAAGAACACACTTTAGCGGAAGCTGGAGAGGAGTGTACGGAAGATGACTTGTTCCAAGGAACAGTTAGTTTACTGTAAATGGCAGCAACTCTTTATGCAATTAACACTCTTCCATGGAAACAGGTGTGACAGCAGGAAGGAAAGTTTAAGCTTTGGATCTAAAAAAATGACTCTTCCTTGCTTGACTAAAAAATCAGTGTTGGCCCATAATCAACATCAGGCTCATAAAACTCCCCAGTTTCAAGCAGAAAGGTTCAAAGCAATAACCTGCTTGAGAGGGGAGACAAATTCAGGTCCCACTAAAGTCAGTCCCCACACATTTAAACAGGACAGGTTTTGGCCTGGACTCATAACTGGTTTCCAGAAGTGGAGGTGGGAACACACAGGCGTGATGGGCAGCTGAATCCAGATAGCTCATATGTGCCCTTTTACACAGCACTCTGACATGAGTGAGTTCTGTATTGGCTACATTGCAATTGATGAAAAGAGAAAACATCTATTCTCAACAGAAGCATGCCGCCCCTCAAACAGTTCCTGGAATAATCACTTGCGTTAGCAAATTACACCAGCCCATAATGCTGGCTCTAACCTAGCAATGCAAAAAAAGTAACTTGGTATACTGACCACAACTTAGCAAATAAAGCATATAGGATTCAAATCTCCTGAGTTCAAAGGACAATAAATATATGCCCAGCACTGACCTTATATTGTCCCAGACCAAGGCTACTGCTCCCTCTCTCTGCCTGCTGCTCATGAATTGTGTACACAACTGAACAACGTGGCCACCTACCCTATGTGGTGAGTAGAGGATGGGCAATTCAAACTCCACATCCAGTTGCTTCCAGCAGCTTCTTCCCCCCTGCTCACCCACCACCGCCCTGTACCATGCCACTGGGCTATGCAGGGGGAACGGCTGCAGCGGGGTTATCTACCAGCCCTAAACCTTTTGGCTCTAGCAATTTAAAGGAATGCACACAATTTATTTAATCCTAAAATCCCTCTTGTTGTAAGAGTTAATAGTCAGATAATGTTGTGTATAACATTCCAAGCATGACACCATAAATAAGAAAGCATTTAAATAGAAGAGTTTGCAGCAAATGTTCAAATCCAGTTCCAAGATTCACTTCATTAAAAAACAAACCAATGTATTAATCTCCACGGCTGTATATTTTAAAGACATGAAAAACAGATTCTAAGAGCTTCTGAGCACTACAGGCTGCTTCTGCATTTTGAAAAGAAAGTAGAAATAACATTAAATCAACTTTTTAAAGGGTTCTCCTGCCTTTGTGCATTCTCATTCTAACAGCACATTTCATTTGTGACCTGGCATTCAGCACAAGAGGTTTTTTTTTTACCAGTTCAAAAATGCTTCCAGGAACAAGACAAGGTTTTTGCTACACTTACACACTTCTGGTTAAAACTACAAACTGTCCAACCAAGCCTTGCCCACTGCTTTCTTACGAACATAAAGTACCTGGAAAAAAAGTAAGACATGGCAAGTGATTCTCCCTCAGCCCCCATGGTGGAGCGATGGTGGCTGGCACTCTTGACAAACCTGACCGCAGAAGTGACTTGCGCTTCACACAGGTAAATGCAGGTAAGAGCATGACTTCATCTGTCTCAAGCAGCAAGAAATTTCATAAGAAAGTCTATCTTGATGAAACACTTCAACACAGATTTAAAAAAAACCCTCACAGTTCACTGTCTATCATTGACTATGCTCAGCACAGTCTGATTCACTGGTTCGCGGCCTTTCCTTCAACAAAGCAAAACAGAAAATCTATTTCTAATTTTTGCTGTATGGGTTATGTGCTGTGTCACTGGCATGGGATGCCAAGCCTGCCATTAGTCACTGCAGATTGAGCAGGAACACTCTTTCCTGCTGGCGTGTTAACCTGGCTGCTAGCTGCTTCACTGTGCTTTCTCCACATCTGCTCAGGCCCAGTTACAGAAAGCTGAATCACTTCTTAATAAAGTTAAGCTTTTAACTAAATTAATCTTATTTGACACTAAGATACTTAACAAAATTGCTGAGTTGAAATCCCAGCCTGAAACAACCATGATCTTGGGAAAATAAGCATTTGGACCTAGAAATAATTTCATGGTCCATCTTCAGCTTTTTAATGATCCTAAATACGTGGACAATAACATTCCTTGAGCAGACAATTTTAATATGTTTCCAGACGGGTTGGCTATCTAATCCTTCCTGAAATGGGCCAAATTCCTCTCTCAAAACAGAAATGTAAACCCTGTCTTTGAAGGTTTGGCCTAACTGAAGTCTGAATAACAAAACAGGTAAATTTGGACCACTACTTAAGACCAAACTGAAGGCGGGGAAGACAAGATGCACACAAATATCATTTTGAATTGTACCATCATTAAGATGTTGGGAAAATCTCTCAACAAGTACTGTCCATTAATCTCTCATAAGCAAGGGTGCCCAGGGGATTCTGCACAAAGAGGGACTGAAAAAGAACTTCTCTTCATGCGATCACCGCAGCAGCAATGTGAGCTCTGGCAAATCACATCGCTTCTCTGGGACTTCAGCCATAAAATTACTCCGACTGCTTTGCAGTAGACTTTGAGATCTATTAATACAGAACATAAGACAGACATGCCATGCAATTGAAGTGAGTTGCTCTTCTGCAGCTTCTCTGCATATTTGTTAAATCAAAATTTACCATCAAAATAGAATGAACATCGAGTGAGACCTCACCAGTGAGTGATCATAATGTGAAAAAGGTAAAAAAAACCTCTTCCTAATTCTGCCATCATTCGGGAATCCCTTAATACTCACTAAACGGCTAATAGCTGCCATGATTTTATTTAATTTTCCTCAATTATACAGATGGTGCCTTAGAACACTCAGAATGGCTCCTTTATTGCCCCCCATCAAGAGTTTATCTTAAGGATTTAAAATTACTTCTCTTTGATAGATTGATTTTCTTCTCTACAGCACAAGAAATTTAGCATGAGAGACCCAATTTGTTGTGATTAAAAAGAAAAGCTAGAAAAGTGTTCTAGCTCTTGTAACAGTATTTTATGTTGTTTCTCATGAGGGGAATTATCTCCATTATTGGTGACTGCAAATCTCTGTGTACGGGGACATTAGCATCCCTTATGCTTGTGACTGAAATGAAAGAAGACAACTAAAATATTACTAGAGCTGCTTTACAATGCACTTATCCTATTAAGTCACTTAGCCTTAATCTTTGCATCGGATGGGATGCCCAGAAGAATTCTTTGGGGAAATTATCAGATATAGCCTTAGGAAATGCAAAGGAAAGCCCTCATTCATTAGGATCAATTTTAGCAGTTACCTTATTACTCCTATCAACAAAACCACCAAGTTCATGGATGCAAGCAGGCACCTGTCAAATCCGCGCCCTGGGAGGCACATCCTGGTTCTCCTGACACACAGCATTGCTGCTCCTTCTCTCTCACAGCAACCAAGGACTGGGAACCAGCAGATGGAAAATAAGTTGTATATTTGTTTAGAAGATATCTGCTTTCGCCTGGCTCTTACGGAACTATTTTTATTCATTTAATGTTTTGTTCAAAGGCTGGAGGCAAATCTTGCTACTACCAAAACAAAACCCTGAGCAGCCAATGGATTCCTGAAGGGCTGGATGTGACATGGAGCTCTGAGATGCTCTGAACCAGATATTCACCTGGAGCACAGTGAGCTGGTTTCCTTGACCCAGTGAAACAAACCTGACTGACATTTCGTCCTGTTTTCTTTCCGTTCTTTAAATGACTTATCTTTTTTTGCCTTGCATCTCTGACCCTAGCAGCTGCCTAACTAGGTGCAACAGCTCTCAACGTTCCCTTCCTCCTCCTTTGCAGTACCACGTAACTAATTGCATTTCAGCTTCAACAATGTTATCTTTTCCATGGAAACGAGCAGCCAAATGCTCATAAATAACACATAGGCATCACACAATGAGAGGGTCATAAAGGAGCAACTCGATGAGCTTGAGAAAGGGTTGATTTTTAAAGTCCTTCCTCAGCCCTCAACTTTCTCTCCTAGAAAGCTTTAAGGGCAGAGGTTTCAAAAAGGCAAAAGGTACCAAAGATTCAGTTGTTGGTGGAGTGGGGGGCAGCACAACTTCAGGGTTGGAAGAGAGTTTCTTCAGAGCAAAATAACTGCATGTAGTACTGAGACCAGTACCTCTGAGAGAATACAAAACGTCAGAGATTTCAAAAGACAACCCACAAAACAACCCCTGAAGGCCTGGTTCACACCTCTGAACCTCAGAGGGAAGGGGGGATGCAGCCATAGTCTGCTCAGTCATTGCAACCCAAAGCCAGAAGGTTTAATTACTGAACCTCAGCCCGTAACCTGTACCCTGCAGTCAGCAGTTGTTAAAGCCAGTGCAAAGCCGGGGGAAGGTACCCCCTGGCTGGGTTTGCTGCTGGGGAGGTACGGGGATAGCAGAGATTGGCTTTCAGCTTTCAAAATGCCCCAGCATGCACTGACAGCCTGCACAGTGGAGGATCCTCCATGATGAGTGGTGGCTAGCTGTGAAGGCAAAGACCAGCCAGCTGAATGCCACTTTGCCCACTTCTTGTGTTGCTACAGACATGGAATGTGGCCCTTTACCTTTCTAAGGAGAATCAGATAAATTTATACAAAAATCAGCTCTTACTGCTTTATCTGTAGCAAGCCAGAAAGCTAAAGTTTCTCTATGTGTGTTTCAATTTACTTTCTTCTCTATCTATAAATGTCACACTTCTAACTGGTGCTTTAACAACTCCAACTCCAATTTTAAAGGAACATCACATGCCTTGGTTAAGGAAAGTGTTCCTGCCCTCGGGTAGACCCCCCGCTGTCCTTTTCTATTGACTCCTCGAGATCACGCAGTAAATATCAACACTTTCAGAAGTAACAACGCCAAATGAGGCCCAAGACCTGTGGGGCACAGCTGGTTCCCACTCTCAATTCCCCCTGCAGCCTCTGCAAGCTGAGAAGGCTCAGCACCTCAAGAGATGGTGCCCTAAAGACATGACAACAAACCCAGCCACCTCTTATGAAAATAAATAACCACAAAGCTTTTCTCCACAAGAGTGGAAAATATGCATGTGTGGTCCAGCCATGTTCTTCCAATTGTTTATTTGCAAATATGGTCAGGAAGTGATGCTGTAGTGTCAGGAAAAATGAACTCAGGGAGAAAAGGAGTTGTGGAGTTGCACCATACATTTCACACCCCTCTGTTTCTCGCCCACACACATTTGAGGAGGGTGAGTTTGATTTTGATTGTTAGTGGGTTTTAAATTAATGCAAGATCCAAACAGAAAAATAAAGCTGATCTGGATAGCAGCAGCACTGTGATTCTGGAAACCGAGGCTTGGGGGAAGCTTTGGATGTCTCTCAGCTGTAGGTTGCCAGTAGCAAGGCATGCATGTGGTTTACAAGGTGGGGAGAATGCTGACTCCAAGCCAAGGATGTGCCTCCTGGGGCAGCAAAAATACTTGGCTCCAGAATAAACACTGCCTCAGATCACTGAAAAGACCATGAGTTTGTGGATTTGCAGAAGCAGCCAGAATAGCCTGCCCCATAACTCAAAGCCTTTTCTTTCCTATTTGTCCTAGGGGTGAGAAGAGGTAAACCTTTACTGGGACCTAAGGGGAAAGACAAAACCAAATAATGATAAACTGTGTGGTGTGCTCTTTTCCTCTGGTCCCCTCACATCTAACATTTCTCACAAAAGCTCTCACCTCCCTCAGCTGCCTGCCCAGCTCTGTGCTTCCCTGAGACTTGCCCTCCATGTTCCTCTGCCTCCTTCTACTGCCTCCCAGTCCAGTATCTGGACTTAGGTTCTTATGATGCTTCGTCATCCTCCATGCTCACAGCTGTACTTGACAAGGCAACACAGAAAGACTGAAGTAGATGTGGCCTTGCTCAAAGAGTTAAAATCATTTAACTCACTGTCTGTCTCCTCTCTTTTGCTCATAATCAAGCATTGTACTTTTTATGGGGCCTCTTCCACATGAGAATGTTTTATGTACAGGTTTGGATGGAGAAATGGTTACCAACAGACAGCGACCTGAAGAGAGGAGAAGTATGAGCTGAGACGGTAGGTTGTGAAATTTTCCCAAGAACTTATCAGCTCTGGAGGCAAGCAGTCCTGCTGAATCCCCAGGAACTGATAAATTCAGTGCATCAAGAGTCAGCCAAATCTGGACAAGGCCACCAGCACACACTAGCATCAGTAACTGGTTGTATAACTCAGACTACATCCAAGAAGGCAGTGACTGCTGTACGCAAATATACATATACACTTGATGAAAGAAAGGTGCCTCTAAGATTTTCTGAACACCTAAGAGCTACTGCACACCAGTACAACCTTCCACTCCTGAATTAAAGGTGTTCTTATAAATACTGGCTGTGATCTGTGTTTTTCTGACTCAATCCCTTATAAAAAGAAAAAGGGAATTTGCAATTCTTTTCCTTTCTCCCCCTCTTTTACACACAGTATCCAATATCAAACCTCTTGCTAACACTAACTTTGAACTTGGATTATCTCCAACGTCCTCTAATGTCCTTGATCAATGAACTCTAACAATATTGTTCAAATACCTTTCTTAACACTAATTTCTGATAACTCTTAAACTTTTCTTCCTTTCTAGACAGTTATTCTGTGTTATCCCTATATGCCCTTTATAGCTGGAACCATGCTGTTCCAAGGTTTTCTAAGTTTCTTGAACAAACCTGGCACTTTACAGCTAATAAGCATTAACTACACAAAAATGATGAATTCTAAAAGGAAAAAAAATCTTTGCCAACAAGAAAACATACTGTTCCTCCAGAGGGATATATTTAATATTGTACAGCCAAATCAAACAAACATGCTGTAATCACCAGAATGAAACCTCAGAAACAACACAAAACAACAGCACAGGATAAATAAATAAGAACTCAAGTTCTTTGAAGAACAAGAGGAGAATGATCAGGTTTACACAAAGAACACCTTCTTGCTGAATGACAACATGGAAGGTAGAACTTGAGATTAAAAAAACCACCCCCCTCTTCCTTAAAGCAAGTTCTGAATCCTGCTTGCTCCTTTCTTTCTAAGCCTAGCACTTTAGAGAGCTAGTGCCTGGCCCAAGAATGGCTACAGAGACAACCCCAGAATACTGATGGACACTTCTTATTCTATTTATTTATGTCCTCATTTGGGGGGGGACTATGTAATCTATTCACTTTTAATTAACCATTTTGTCCCTTATATCAACAGATAAATTTACAAAACCAGCATGATACTGAACCTGGAGTATCTATTTTGTGTCTTGAGCAGGCTTGTTTACCACGTGGTGCTTGGGCCTTTCAGACTGAACATCTTGGCAAGTGTCAGTGCACGCTCATTGGGTGTGACAAGGCCAGCGAGGAATCACCTCTCCAGTGTCATATCCCAGTACTGTCATTCTATGCTGTGCAAGAACAAAACTGAAAAGGAACTGTTCATGAGGAGAAAGGGAAGGAATTAGTGAATAATTTACAGGGCACTGAATGTTAATTTTGATAAGCAATAATGAGGAAATGGCCTTTAAGGACTTACAGTTCAGCTTGCACTCTCACTAGCACGTATTTAGAGGAAAAGCAAACTCAGCCACTTGACTTCTTAATATATGCATTTTTGCCTAAACATTACAGACAGAATCTTACTGGAAAAAAACCCTATTTTTGACTAACATTAATCAATTTTAACCATTTCCCATTCAGTCAAAGATCAATTCAGATCTAGAAACTGCTTTGCGATTTGAAGTCCAACTCAGTTTCTAATGTAACATAAATGGCAACCCATCTTTGACATCTGATTCTTTGAAAATCACAGCACATTTATAAAGGTCAAAAAACACTTGGTCTCTCTTTGGAGCTGAAAAACATAATATCTTTTAATTCTTCTGTGCAAATCAATAATTTATTTGAATCCTTCTAATTTAAAATGTACTAATCTCAGGTTGGTGATGTCTTCGAAACAAAGACAGGGATTTTACGGCACCTCCTTCTTATTCTGTTTTGATTGCATCAATCTGATTCACTTCAACATCCTCATAACTTAAACATCCTCTTTCTTCGCAGCAGGCATCAAACCATCTTTTTTTTTTTTTTTCCTTTGGTAATACAGATTTATTGATATGGAGTATGATTTATTTCCTGGCATTTAACAGCACAGTGTAGTACACAGCTGAAATTCAACCATCTATAAAGGCAGCATTCTGCATCTTATTCCTGTCCACTTTAAAATTACAGCCATCCCATCTAAGCAGGATCACATGGTCTTCAGACATGTCTTGTGACTGAGAGATGCCACATTTGCAGTGAATGTGGGATACTTTTTATATCAACTAAGATGACCTTTAGCCTTGCACCTGAAGGGGGAATGTGTTCATCAGCACATTAGTACAGAATCTGATTTTCACACTGCTTGTAGGAATAGAAAGGAGATACCAAGTGGGCTGCCACAGAAATTACATTTAAATATCCTCAGATGAATGTGTTGCCCCCTGATATTCATAGCTACAATGTTCTCTGGAGAGCTTCAGCCTCAAGGAGTCTCATACACTTGTTTTATCAGAGGGACTTGACTTCTATTTTCAAACGTTTTCCACCAAAAGATGCATTAGATTGAAATGATCTAAGAATAAGACTGAAAGTAGACTGAACGCTGATCCTTATTTCCTAAATGGAAAAAAAAAATCTATGAAAATCTGTAACAAATGTTCTTTATGAAATGGATAGCAACAGAGATGAAAATTTACAAAAGAAGGCACTTTATAAAAGAAGCAGAGCATACTTTATCTGCCTGGGTGTAACTGCCAGTTGTGCGCGGAGGAAAATGCCAAAAAGAGATCTCTGAAGAATCTCTTTCCCTAGGACTGTACTTTCAGGGACTTCCAGTTCTCTCTCTTATTAGCATCTGATCACCCAACTGAATCTGGATTAATATCTGCAGTTATTCACAGCTGCAAATAAAAAACTGGGAGAGGTGTTAAGAAACTATCTGCTGTTTCTGCACTGCTCTGGAAATAAACCTGTGAGTGCTGACCAGTTACCCTTCAGAGACCACAGGAGGAATGGCTTTCCTTTGGGAACAGAATTGTGTCCAAGCATTTTGAGAGCAGAGGTCCCACTGAAGTTCAATAGCACTGTCAGAAATCCCAGCTGAGATATTTAAGAGGCATGCAAATTTCATGCATGCCTTTTACAAAGCTAGTTCCTGGGAATGCTACCTCACAAACAATATGATTTTTATTCCCATGGACACTACAGATCACAGAATCAGAGAATATTTCATGTTGGAAGGGACCCATAAGGATCATCAAGTCCAATTCTCTGCTTCTCGTAGGACTACCTAAAACTAAACCATATGGCTAAGAGTGTCCTCCAGACATTCCTTGAACTCTGCCAGGCTTGGAGCCATGACCACTTCCCAGTGATTGACCACCCTCTCTGTGAAGAAAGATGCTTCATGTTCCAGATACTAATTCATTTTTGTCCATGAAATGAAACCACAGGCTGCTCTACAGTCAGCAACCCCTGGCAAAGCTTGTGCCTTCTGTCCTCTGTTTTCGCTTTGCTCTATTTTCACAGTGATGAAGCCAGGGTTGTGTGAAACACTCGAATCTCTGGGAAATTTATTGCTAGAATTCAACTACCAGATTTTAAAAGGGAGCCTTTGGTGAAATTCACCCACTGTCATCATTTCTCAGGTAGCTGCAGTGGGAATTGCCCAGCCAGGCAGTACAATAAGAAATGGATAAGGCTCCACTATGTGGTTAGGACTTTAGACAAAGTTCCCTGAGGACCTACTATGAAGTTGCAAGTGCTTGTGAAATGTGTGATATTTTAAAAGCAGCTGCTCATGTTTTACTTTGTTTTCCAAAAGAACATATACACCTTTTCTGAGAAAGCTCTTTGAAACAAGACAGCCTGTCTTCAGTGCCGCCTCCACCTACAGCTGCAACAAATACTTGCTGGTAACAACAGAAAACAAATGTCCCTACTCTCAGCAGCACTTGCACCCTTGACAGATCACTTCTCGGACGTAAATATCTTGATCATCTACTTGTTACATTTAGAAATGGGTGCAGGAAAAGACAGATAACACGTAAGTGAGGCCAGGATTAAACCCGGCTGAAAAACAAGGTTGATAAGAATTACATTTTCTCTTGTTTTGAAATCTGGTTCAAATCCAAGGAAGACCAAAGTCTGTTGTTTTTTTTTGGTTGGTTGGTTGGTTTTTTTGTTTGTTTGTTTGTTTTTTTCCCCAGCATTCTCAGAGTTAAAAAAGAGCAAGGACCCCAGAATTGTCCTGGGAAATTTGTGTTTTCGGCAGTGCAGTAGTAACACCTGTGCTGAGGGAGCTGGACATCCTGTGCTACATGCATTATAGATCGAAAAAAATAGCTGTCGACCTTGGAGATGACAGGTGTGGAAATTCCTGTAAAGCTAAAAGTCACAGTGACCAGTGTGCAGACAAAAAAGGCAACGTGAGACCTATCACCCAAGTCCCCAAAACAGAGATTAAGTTATACCACAGCAGAGCACAGGCCTGGCACTGACTCTCTGAGCAAGGGACGGTTTTAACTGTTTGGATCACATCTGGGGTTTGGAGTTTCCTATGAGTGCCCGTGCACCTTTGCACAAGGAATTAAATAAGGTGTGTGTAGCACTTCAGTCCTGAGATGACCTCATCTGGAAATCTAACGGTGTAATTTAAAGCTTGCATGTTTGAGTGTGTTGCATTTCACTCCAAGAGCCTCAAGTTTGTTTTTTTTTCCAAAAGACTGAAAAAAATCTCAAATGGAGACAGACAAGTACAGCCCTGTGATTCAAATGCTGGAACATTTCATGATGCTGACAGTGCTGCACTCCTGATAAGAAATACAGGAAGCAAAGTCCGTCCTTACACTTAAGAAAGAGAGATGGGGAGGGAAAAAAAGTGCCAATATTACTGAGCATGAATTATTAGAAAGGCAAGTTCACATCAAAGAAGGCATTGCCAGCAGAGATAAAACAATCTTATTTTATCAGTTCCAAGTGTCACTTCAGCGACCTCAGTTTCAGGGAGATGTTAATGGTAAAAAAAAGATACGTATATTCGTATATTTTACCCAGGGAAGAGGTGAATTTACAGAGGTCCTAGCCAAGATTTAGAGCAAGAATTGAGAGTCAGTGTCACAAACCCTACAGAAATTTGAATACGCTGCCATTAGAGAGAGAGATATGTCAGCTCCTGGCTGAACAACTCATTTCCTTGATAAGATAAACATTTTGCTACTACATGACAGTATCTTGAAAAGAGATAATAACAATATATAGCTAGTGAGCACTCAAGAAGGCTAATTAAAATGCTAAAATATTTTATGTCAGGACTTCCTTTGCTCGCTATCATGTTCTCCCTTTTCCACAGGTGAGGGCAGTAAGAACTCAGTGTGATAACTGCACTAATGCTAGGCAGCATCCCAGCAATAGAAATATATTCTCTGGGGTCATAATTCACTCTTTTTTTTCTTTATTATATCTTCACAGGAAAAATTCACTTATCATTTAGCAGTCATTTTCTATTACATAAATTTAATTTTACTTGTGGTACCATAATTCATCAGTCATTTTCTATTACATAAATTTAATTTTACTTGTGGTACACATAATTCATCACATCACTTGCCTGGACAGGATCAGTGTAGATCAACCACAACAATACTTACATAAATGAAACCAAATCAAGCCTTTCCTTTGCCCTTTAGAAACTAACAGTTGTTAAATCTAATCTAATATACTGAGAGTAAAATACATAGGTTGGAGGAAGAAACCTCTTCAAGTCAATGCCCAGCCTCACCTGACAGACAATTCTATATGCATCACCTTTCACAGGGGCCCAGAAAACAGGAATATTTCTAAAGAAAGACTCCAACTTCTTATTTAAGTGACTACCTGCCTTACCACCCACTCCTCATTCCCATGATCATGCTCTCCCCCTTAGCTCTGCCATAGTCAGTGTTCACATCATACCTTCCGACTTCCTTCACATCAGCTACCATCTAGAGCAGCCACTAACCCTTGGCAGAGTGACTTTCCACCAGCAGATGTTTTCTATTCCAGCCCATAATACATGTTTTGACCATATACAGGCACTGCTGGGGGCCAACAGCTCTTATCCATTGAAATTCCTCCAGAGCTGCAGTAGAAATGTGTCTCTGCACGTGACCCAATACTGAACTCACTGGCAGAGATGGGAAAGGCCAAAACTCAGATCATGGGACACACACATTGTGCCATAACAACGCCAGAGAGATAGAGGGCTTGGATCACTAGCTGTATAAATATTTTGTAAGAGCCTAGAGATATAAAAAAACCTAGCACCAGGGGTTCAAAGAAAAAAAATGCTTCAGGAAAGTAAAATATATAACTGAAAGCTACAGAATACTTTAATAGCATTGAAGAGAGACAATAGCATTAAAGAAAGAGAAAGATCTTCTGTATATATTTTTTTGTTCTGCTTGCTATATCAAGCAGCTAAGTAGAAATTAAATTGTCAGCTCAGTCTTAGCAAGAGTGCTCTTGTTATTCGACTTAATGTATGCATTTGCCTTATGGTATTGTTTTCAATTTCTCTGTGCCTTTAATTCCCTCTGAAAGTGGAGATATCTTTCATTTTTATCCCAGGTCTGCATTTTCTGTATTTGACAAAGTAATGTTTCATATTGACAACCTTTTTTTTAAAATGTTTTTTTTTTCTTATGTTGATGTTCTTATTTCAAGATCTGAAGGGGATTTTCATTGAAAGATTATTATTATTTCGTTATTTTGTAGCAAATGCTTTCATTTCTTTAATTGAGCTTTCCCAAGTCATTTCACCTTTGAGAGAAGCCTTAGGCTTGCTGCTGATTCCAGGCCAGTCTGACAGCACAGAAGAGAAGAATGTTATTAGTACCAAAACCAGAGAAATCTCTGGTGGGATCAGCATTATGTTCCAGGCAGAGCAGATGTGCAATATTGGTAGTAGCAAGGATCATGGTGCCAGTGCTGTGTGCTCCAAGGAGCTAGTTCCACTTTCCAGTGGCTACAGAGCTGGGCTTGTGTGTAAATACAAATTTGCAACTAGATCCTACTCTGAAGTGCCTATGCTTTCATGTCAATGCAAACCACACAGAAACTCCACCTTTTATTTGCAGGATCCCTGTCCTGTGACAGGGAGAGCAGGGCACGCACTGTGCTGGGCTGTTAGGTCAGCTTTATGCTAGTGTGAGGGAGAAGACCTCCCTCAGTGACATTTAGGGAACGATACCAGCCATCAGCAACCAGGAGTTCCCTACTTGCTGTAGTCAGGTTTCCAACTCCCACTGCTGGAAGCAAGTGGCTGAACTCCAGCTGACGGGATCGACAGTTTCAGAGAAGGGAGTATTTGTAAACTTCCTGCTCCTCTTAACATACCTCATTTCTTTATAAGCTGCCTGGACAGAGTGGGATCTTCGGCTTTTCAACTTTGGCTTCAGGCACTTTAATTTCAATACTTAATTTCCACATTAATTTATGCTGGGAAGCAATGATTGACCATTTCGTACTGTGTATGTTGATGGTGGCATCTAATAAATGTAATAAGTTTCCTTATGTCCTCCTTGTGAAGTACATAACAACAAATTTCCTTACTATTGAACGAGTGGGCATTTCCATTTGGTAATTTTGGTGGTTTTTTTTTTTTTTAATCAGCACACTAGGCAATAGTTCAAGGAGATACTACCTATTTAGAAAAAAACACACCATGTTGGTGCGCAGCTTTATGGAGTTCAAACTCAAAATGATTAGTAGCCTCATGGAAGAAAGTGGGGGATCAAGGCGCTCCTCATATCTGTGTTACTTGGAAAGGAAACTTCCAAGGAACTGAGAATTCTTCCTAATAAAGAATCTAAAGCAATACTTCCTGCATCAGATCCCAATTTCTGCTTCAGTAACAATACACAGGGAGAAAGTGATTTTTACTTTGACTAGAAGCCTTTCAAGAAAAGAGAATCTGCCTTTGGGTGATTTGTTCCAACAAGTCTTAATTCTAAAATCTCCCCTCTTCTACCAATTATCTTAAATTAGAAAAATTATTATTTCCAGATTTTACATAATACCACTGATGTGGAAGAGGTCAAGATCTCAGTCTCATGACTGCTGAATGATGAGGTGAGTCTAGTATCTAACGGAAAAGATAAAAGTCTATCATGTATATTTATTTTCAGAGAGTGAAAACTTTTCCATTCACATTTCAGAGCTTTTTTCCACATCCAAAAACAACAGAGGGAAATGAGGACTGCTCTCCTCAGCATTCTACAAAAGCCAACAAAAAAAAAGCCATTAGAAGATGGACCAGTATCGCCAGAAACAGCTGTTTTCCAAGCCAATAGATTAACGGGCTTAACAACTGAGAATGCCCCGCATGCTAGCATTTTCTTTATGCAATTCCCCACTGCTTTGAATCCAAATATAAAGACTGAAATCCTGTCTGCCATGAATTGAATAGGGCAAGGATTTCTCCCTAAGGAGAGGTTTTTAGATAGCATGCTGAAAATGGCTTACTGTATAGAACAAAAGCCGCCTAGTTTGCCTTTTGGAAAAGGACGAAGAAATTTTGCATAGTAGGTTACCTAGGACCTGACTTGGATGCTCAGTGGGAATTACACTCACCGTAATAGTATTCATTATTTCTTGATTCTTTAGGACTGAGTCCAGTTCATGAACCCACTTTTCCCCCTCTCTATAATACTTACATAATACCAAATGACAATCCAAATAATTCTTTTTCTATGTATGACATATTTTAGACTGTAGATTGCATATAGAAAAAGTCATAGATTGCAAATGGAAAAATAAGCATTTTATATGTTCTTGCTTTCTTTCCTCTTACAAAGGTGCAGACCTACAGACCTTACTTGAAGTCTGTGTTTCTACTATATGGTATTTAATGAAAATGAAATGTTTGAACCCAGGGATAATTGCTTTATACATTTTTTGAAAGAGGAAAATCCAAGAAAATTAAAAATATTAAGTACAATATCCAGATTTAAGAAGCTACTTAAACTGGTATTTAATGTGAAAGACAGGAGTAATCTCTCTCTCTTTTTTTTTTTTCCCCCTAATCTGAAGAGTATCATATAATCATTTGATCACTCCCTGCACCTGGGAAAGATTGAATATTTAAAGATTTAGCAACACTTCTGGAGTCAGGCATATAATTAAGAATATTTTCAAGTCTGCTACCATAAAGATTGCTGGGAATTTTCTTGAATATACAAAAATGGCTCAGAATTTGGCTCTGTATCTTGTGTTGGGACAACACAGAACAATGTTACAATTAAGGTACAAATGTAATGCTTGCAAGAACTCCTGTTTCCCCCCAAAATTCCTAATCCAAACAAGAAAAAGAAAGACAAATGCAATTTGTAATGTAATTTGTGATGGCATCCAATATTTCAGTGACAGAACAGAGCTAGGACTCGGTTCTTCTGGCCCCCAGTCAAGTGCTCTATTCTCTGCACCGAACGATCCCCTTCATAAATGTTATGGGCAGGTTCAGCTGCCTTAAGAGAAAGCAAAATCCTTGCCAATTAACAGTAATGTTATCTCATTCCAATTTAACAACAAAAAACCTTCTGCCTTTTCAGGCATTTGAAATGCAAACATAAAGCTTTGCTCAAGGGCTGTGCTGTGATGAGAGAGGAGACAGATTTCTACTACTCTCAACCCAGAAGGAGTTGGCTCACAAATAGGTTGAAAGAAATACATATGACTTGAGGCACAAGGAGTGTTATTAAGCAGAAGTGCTACTTGAAATTGAGAATCTTTGAGTGGTTGTGGTTTTCTTTGTCTAAAATGTTGTTTGGCATTCTTGTCTGAACAGTCAACTAATGCATTAGGTAATCTTCAGGTGTAATAGTAAGATTTAGGGAAAGGACAAAGTGTGTCAGCTAAATCTTCAAATTCTTTTGCCTTCAGAGAGTAGTATCAGCTCTTAAAAGTTACTTGAGAATTGTTTCTGGCACTGAGTTAATACGTAGATGGTCTCAGTGCAGGATTTATCTGCTGCCATCCTGGCACACTGTTAGCACTGCAAAGCTCTTTGCGTGTGTTTGTCAAGGAGGCTGCTGTGAACAGCCAAAATTTTCAAAGGTAGGAGCTCCTTCTCTTGGTTCCTCTGGATGGAGATCTCACTGGGGCATACAGACCCACAGAGGCTTCAGCTGTGAAAAAACCTCAGAGTCTGAATCTGAACTCTTGGGAATAACTCTGCTGACTACACTGGAGTTAAACAGGCAGGGAAATCACTGTTTGCTGCACACTTTGCCTATCGGTGCTGATACCAGTACCACATGAGTTAATTATAGCATGTGTGTTACGGTGTTTACCAAGCAGTATCAACTGTGCCAAGAAACCTTAACTAGAGAGCACGATACGGTACAGTCTACCAGTGCCAAGAGCTCAGTACCAGTTTATGTGAGATGATAAATCTTCCCAGTCCAGGAAGATTCACTCAGACCATCATGGAAGATAGCTCAACTACACACTGGAGGAAAAAAATCCCATTTTAAATTGGAGAGTAAAATAACTTGGAATTACAATGAATTGTTTCCACGTGGTAAAACATCACCACTAGGGTCCTTGCCCAGCTTTGGGATCTGCTAACATCCCTCACAGCTGATGCTAACACGTGCTAAGGGCTTTGTGCAAGCAGCGTAAGAATGAGTGTTTGAACTGACACTGAACACAAGTGTGCCTCTGTGCCCCATCAATGGGAAGTAAGACAACTCAGCTCCATCTGTCATTAATTTGGGTAACACTGTGTAGAAAAACAGAGAGAACTATAAAGCGATGCAGGGAGTACATTTTCCTTGGAGCAAAGACACAGTAACGCAGTGCTCTGGGGGCTAACTACTCCACAGTATTCTGGCATTAGCATCAGTGACAATAAGGAAACTGTTCAGCAGGAACTGCTTCTCTATCTAAGGATGATACGCTAGCTGTTCAGATTCAACAAAGCACATACAAGTATATTTAAGCTTTAGCTCTACACTGGAATTTTTTTCTATTCATTCAATGTATATAAGGACACATGAACACCCAGATACCTTAAGTCTGCAAGTGAACCTGCCCACCTTAAAAATGTAAAAAAACCATTACACAACCCTAGAACTGATTTAGCCCTTCCCCAGTGGTAACAATTTTTTCCCTGTGTGATCTGGTGCTCTATTTGTCTGATACACATTCACCACTGAGTTCAAACACAGTTTTGAATAGAAATTCCTATAACTTTTTCCAGTCTTGCATCTTTAAACCAACTGTTGGCATAATGGGCTGTCTTTCAGGGTGCAGCCTGATAGTTTCCTGTGCTGTTGGCATTACAGATGTTGTTTGCAGCTACAGCATGCAGTGTGGAGCATCTGACCTAGACCTTGTCTGTCTACCATAATTCATGCAGCTGAGTCAATGGGCTTGGGACAAACGAGCAAAGCTTATGCAAATGCGTAAAATTAATCATGAGCTCAAGTACTCTACTTAAGTCAGGGCCTTTTTCAGGAATGATAAATGTGAAAAACATGGAAAAGCAGGGCAAGCCCATGTGGACTGAAGATGTAAGAAAACACTTCTTCAACATCAGGCAAAGTATTTGCATACATTACAGTGGCCTTTGGATTGTGAGGATTAATACTTTTCTAATGTACATTATTATTATTATTATTATTATTATTATTATTATTATTATTAGTCAAAAAAGCAAAAGTGTGGGAATGTGCCTTTATGATAAATACAACAGTGGTCTTACAAAAGTAATTAATTTTGCAATTAACTTCTATTTCTGAGTCCAGCTTTCAAAATAACATCTGCACTGAAGCTTACTTGTGAACTTTACACATCACAAACTTGAACTCTGATTTTGTGAAGACACCCTTTTACCCTGTGTAAGTGGCAGCATAATTAAAGCCCAGACAAACAGATAAATCCATAATGGTACCACAGAATTCATGCTTTTACAGGTTGCACATGATTTCAAAACAACACATGAAGAGAACATGGACATTCTCTCAGCGGATATAACAAACTCCATCAGTGTAGCTAAGGTAAATTATTACTAGCAGCCCATTTACTGCTACCACCAACTGCTAATTCAGCTGAAGACCACAGTTGGAGGTATCAGGGTGACAAATTCAAGACAGGCATCCTTGTAGAGCTGGGAATCTGGACTCAGATTGTCTGATAAGTGAAATGATGAGTACGTACGTGCCAACAGTGTGCAGCATTCCAAGAGAATCTAGCGTGTCTCAGGGCCACCCATATGCTCCACCATATGTCCGCAAGGAGAGGGGTCCAGAATCACAGTCTCTGGAAAGGGTAGGTCTCCCAGGCTCTCAACATACCAGCCAGGATCCCAATTTTGCTGTATTAATTGGTGTGTAAGCACCTGTATTCCCTTCAACAAACTACTGAGCTTAGCTCAGAGAACAAATATGGAATATAACCAGCTGTTTGCTGATTCAGAAGCTGGCTCCCACAGGGCAAGTTCTACTAAGGATGAAAATGTTGCTCTGGGCAGTGTTTCTTCAGAGCCAATAAAACCTCTGTGTATGAACCACAGCAACACAGATATTACCATGTAAAATAACAGTACTGACAAGCACCTAGAAACAGATTGGATTTTAATAGCCTAGCATAGAGGAATACAAGTTTTGACTTGGTGTAAGACAAGTTGCTTTATTTTGCCCTTCACTTACATTTTTCTGGGGGCGATTAGCTGCAGTGTATTTTCACATTTCTGTCCTACCTTATCACTGTCCACTGTGTTCTGTGATGTCCTGGATGCAATGGAAATGGTGTCAGGTTGACTGCTGCCGTCTCCTTGGCTGTCTGCATCATCTACTCCATCTCTGCAAAAGACATAATAGGAAAACAAAAATGCTTACTTACCACACCCCCTTGGAATGTGCAGAACTTTATAGGTTG
Organism: Chlamydotis macqueenii; assembly: GCF_036417535.1. Lineage (NCBI taxonomy): Eukaryota > Metazoa > Chordata > Aves > Otidiformes > Otididae > Chlamydotis > Chlamydotis macqueenii. The sequence continues at coordinate 11,158,800 of NC_141561.1, forward strand.
ATTTGAGAAATGCCGAGTCAGCATGCCAGAGCTAGTTTTGTGCTAAAATTGCCTCACTGGTACAGCCCATGTTGCTATGTAGCTTGCAATTTAAAATGATGTGACCCTCAGCCATAGGGTTGGGATTAGCACATAATCACAACATTTGTTGCTGGAAACAGGATGGCCATCGCTTGCATATTTACAGCATAGAGGACTGGTGTTCAGAAATAGCTCTGTAATGAGGATGTCAGGCAGAAATTTTCCTTCAATTACATTTCTGCCTTAATAAAGACCATTCTGCCCGGGATACATGTGACACTGAAGGAAGGGATATTTCTCCTATCTCAGAGGAACCACATCTTCAGGAATTTAATACTAAGCCATAAAAATGATATCCAAACAAACATAAATAAAGACAGTGTAGAATTCTACAAGCCTCCCTCTATGAGTCTGCTAACAAGGGTATTATCTTCCCTTTTGCTGTATAGATATAGTTCTCCTAAATTTTTACTGGTCTTTCAAAATAAACATTTAAATAATACAAAATACATATTTAAGGACAAATTAAAAAAAAAAAAAGATCTCTGTTCTGTAGTAGAAAACTCTTGTATTCGTGCATGTGCCCAGGATGAAATGTCTGGATCTCTGCTTTGCTACAGGTCACGTGGGTGACCTTGGTTACTTATGCTTCAGATGCCTCAGCCTGAAGTAAGAGAGTGATAAAACTTGATGAGGAAATGGAGTCGCTCAAATTACAGGTGGCTGTTTGAAATGCCAGCATGACAGCAAAAGAACAATTAATTTTCTATAATTTCTTTTGAATACAGGATTCAAAGAAGTTGATAAAATTTATTATTACTCCACAGGCTGAAATGAGTTTGTATTTGATGATGAAACACAGATTCTCTCTCCACTGTAGTAATATGCTATCATGACTAGCTGTGATTTTCATTGTCAAACAAGTCCAAATGCCAAATACAGGGAAAAAATCCATTAATACTCAAATGTGAAGAAGTAAATTCTACTTTAGGAAAGAAACATAACCTTGGACTCTGAAGAATTTTTACTGTTCACTTCTCTCCAATACTCTGGAGTACTAAAAGAAAAGACTTTGTATGTATATCATATAAAAGCTTTGTAGCTAGTTTTGCCAAGACAACATATAAAAAGCAAAGATGATGAAAACTGCTTTTTACTATAGTAAGAAAAAGTAAGTGAATCCAGTAAAAAGCCCACAGACCCTACACTGCTGTTGGCTGAGAAAACGCTAGTGATTTCACATTGTATGGAATGACTGAGGTTACCTTCTACTGTTGTTTCGCTGCTTTGCTGGTGTCTTGGGGAGCTGAATTGGCTCTTTCAGAGCTCCTTTCAGATGGATAATCCTTTCTTGAATGACTTCCCGGATATTTTTGATCCATTCCTGTTTTGTTTCAATACTGGATGCCTAAAGTTCCACAAGGCAGAAAGACAGTTTATCGTATTCCCAGCATGTCATCTCCTATGTAGAAGAATCATGGTTGGCTGATGAAAATGCGCAATTAACTGTTTCTCCTCTCTGCTGTATTGTGTTAGCTGCTGGAGTACCAGGTAAGCCCAGGAGAACTGAGGGTATTTTTACCAGACCTACTTGGCAAGCAACAGCAAAGCAGCTAAGCTCTGGATAAACATATTTAATGCTAGCAATATAGCGTGATCTGTTGAGGGGAAACGGGTTATCTGTGCACAGCTGGGATTTCCTCAGACAAAATAACTATAAAATGAATTCTTTGTTAGAAACTCACTTGGCAGAAATGGCTGTCAGTTCTGGACGTTTGACGAATAGGTTAAATGTCGATAAGCCTGGTGGCAAAGGACTAAGAGAATTACACCTCCCAGCCAAACACCTTGACACATGCCCTGTCCCAGTGTGCAGCTCCTCAACCCAGGTTGCAAGAGGAGATGCAATTTCAGCAAGGCTGCACAACTGCGCTGTCTTGATCTGTACTGAGAGCTTAGACCTCAATTGCCCCTGATGCAGGCATGACCCCACCAACAGACATGGAAGCCATGCAAACGCGAGGAGGGAAGAAACTCACCGTTCATTTAATGCTCCCAAGGCCTGAACTGGCAGCTCTAAAGGCAAAGAAAAGAAGTGGAAAATACTTACTTTCAGCACTGTTTTGTTGTCTGAAGATGGTGTTCGTCCAGACCACAAAGCAAATTTACAGGGATCTCCTTCAACATGTTCAGTCACTCCCAGTTCTGAGGTCTAGTGTGGAGAAGAGATGATGAGAAATTTCATACGTACAAAGCTTCACAAGTCCAAAAAACTTTACATTGTAGGGACATGTGGGGAGGCAGGGATGGATAAGGAGTAAGATCTTGTCTCTGCTCTGCTACACACAAATAAAAGTAACAGAAAACCAGCAGGGGATAGCAGGGAACAGCTTGAGTGATCCTCCTTGCATTTCCCACCCACCTTTCACATCTCACTACCTTAAACCTCTCCAGACTCACTGTGAGCTTGGCTTCCAGGTAAGCCCCGCAGGGCCCAGAGCTAGCCCTTCTAGGTGGTATGAGTATCCCAGCCCAGCATGGGGACACGTGAGCCATCCCCCACCTAAAAGAAACCTACAAGAAACACAACATCCAGAATATTTTCTTTGCAGCCACACCTACCAGTAACTTGTTCTTGTAAACATATTTAGTGTGTCCTGAAGAATCTTTGATCTCTTTGCTAAACACCAAAGAGATTTCAAAGAGAAACAAATGCCTCTCACGGCCTTTCCGAATGAGAGACTTGGGATCCCACACTTGGAAGGAATCCTGAAGAATCAGCTCTCCCTGGACGTCCAGGTTCTCATCAAACCCTAAAACCACAAAATACATTGGCTTGTATTTGTTCTTGGGACCAGTAGTGTCCAGAAACACCAGAACAGTAAGGACTTGAAATAAAAGGGCCTTTCTCTTTTTAATGCATATTCTGAAAGGACATTAATGGGCATCTATTGCCTCAGTGAATTTTTTTTTTTTTTCCTAATGCAAAGATATAATTATTTCACCACAGGCAAATATGTCAGAGAATGAGACTGCTGCTAAGTATAGTAGTAATTACTTAAAGCTAAATATTATAAAGGTTTCAGTGGTGGTTACTGTACACAGAACTGTAATGGAAGGAATCTTATGCATGTCAACGCAAATTAAGAGAACATAACACATGGTGGCTGGAAGTGCCCCATCATACCATGAGCTGGGGACTGCTCCTCCACTAGCCTGCTGTTGCTTATGCCAGACAGCCCTGGGAGAGCAGCAAGCAGCCCTAGTCCCTGCTCCAAATATTCAGGAATACTGTTTTATTTAGAAGACAACTGCCCAAGTGCTTGTCTACCCTAACAAAGTCATCCCTGCTTCTTTATTATTGTGTGCTGCTGGTCATCTCATGGGGACAGATTATCCAGATGTTACTTTGGGAAACCTTGCTTTCCACCAGGCACCACAGTTAAAATAATCTTTATAGTGTTTCTACCTATGCTGAGTCAGTTTACCCCTCTGCAATTTTAATCACCTAGTCCTAATGTGCTGCTTAGCTCCTGGCACCATTTCCTTTTCCTTGCCTGTTTTAGAACCCTTCCTCTTTCCTGATTCTGACTCAAACCAGGCTAGAAATTATTTTCCTAGGCCAAGAAAATGTTTGACAGACAATAAAGCATCTCTGTCCAGAATAAAATTTTAAAATTTTAAAAATACTCCACCCGTCAAAAAGCCAATAAAACACTTAACTTTGAGGCAATAAAAATATTTTTCTATAATTTTGAAATACTTTTTAGTAATATTTTTTCTTTTTTAATCTTTGAGATAATTATACTAACATTTTGAAACACAAGCTGTTTTGACTCAGAAAACCAGAACTTTTTCTTTTGAAATGTTCAGACAGTATTTAGAAATGTTTTCATCCAATAATCATTATGGCTGCCAGCAGCTAAACGGATACTGTTTCAAGAGAGTTTTTTTTTGTTTCATTAAGAATGTTTTAACCAAATATATATATAGTGTATGTGTATACATATACATACGCACACATACATGCATGTACATATATATACACATATATAAACACATATATGCACACACATAAGACATAAATAAATAAAACCATAAAACTTCCTATCCAGCTTTATTCTTCCAAGACGTCTGGAAAAATATCAGAAAGGAGCTAGGAAATACCTGAAAGTTATGATCAATCACCAATATTGCTACAGTCAACTTGTACTAACTTTCTACATAATTTACAAGAACACTTCATTTATCAGTGGGTCCCTCCCCTGCCCCGGCCACCTGCCCATCTGCTACCTTCCAGCATGCTGACATGCATTGCGTCGTTGGCCTTCTTTGGGACGCTGAGCATCACTTCCAGACCATCTTTGAGTTCCCCTTTGCCCTCCTCGCAGCAGGTTAGCAGTTCCTAAGAAGAAATGCAGAATACCTATAAACAACCTCTGACCAACATGCTGGCTTCATCAGATTGGTTTTCTTGGCAGGTAGAACAGAAAATTGCAACTGCTTTGCTAGCAGTGGCAGGAGAAAGCTGAACTGCATCAAAACACACTGTGGATGCTCATAGATAGCAGGGATCAAATGGGAATGACTATAAAGCAAGATAATATAAGGTGCTCTTGAGTGAGACTCTGCACTCAGACGTTTCTGGGGATTTATGGCCATGCTGCAGTCACCAGTCAGTCCAGCTGCACCAGCCGGTGCAGGACCCCTGCCTGATCCAGCAGTGCTGGTGACTGCAGTGCAGGCAGGACTGGCAATGTGCTATGCCCAGGGCAGGGAGGTCCCTTCGGGAAAGATTCATCTGAGGAGAAGACCAAAGAGGTGATGACTGAAGGGGTGTTTTAGCCTTCCTATTAGCAGACAGTTTGTGCAGTGCAGGCTTGCTGTCCCACAGCACTCACAAGACTGATAAACCTGTGCATTGTTTCAGTAAACTGGTACAAAGCACAGATTTGTGAACACACTGAATGTACTTAGTAAGTAACTTCCTAGTACAGCATATCACTCCTTTGGTATATACACAGGAGGCTTTAAAGAGATGCAAGTATCATATCTGGTCCTAGCTTTTCCAAGTCAGACTCTGTATCTTCCCTTATACCTTAGGCATTTTTTCTTCTCTGGTTTACTAGTTTGAAGTAGTGAACAGTGGCTGGTGAAGGTAGATCTAAAATGCATCCACTCACAAGATACTGCAAAAATCTGTGACCAATTTACAACAAACCAACAAAGGGTTTTTTTTTTTTTATGGGAAATGTTAATGTTTCACTTGGAAGTCCTTCCTTTGTATATGAAGCTTTTCCCTGTTTTTCAAACACGAACATGTCAGCCCTCAAGCAGAATCTAATGCCAGTGAATATGCCTGAGTCAAGAATCAGTGAAATTTCCCAAAGTTCACTACTGCTGTCATTGAAACTTAGCAAGAAGGAAAGTAACCAGTTCTGTCATCCCTTCAATTTCCCTTTCCCAGGTCTTGCTTTTAAGCGTTAAATGTACTTGGATACAAACAACCCCAGTTGAAGGAGGTGATCAGTTTTTTACTGTTTGGTTTTTTTTTTTCTTTCTATGAGTCTTTTCCTTTAAAATAGTCAACCTGAATTTCACACTTTGTTGCCATGCTCAGGCCTGCGAAATAGAAGCAGCAGCTCAGCAGCAGCTGCTTTCAGGTCATGAACAGGTGATGAAGCAGCTCCCTTAAGAATAAGAGAACTCATTACACCTATGAACTGTTCCGCATGAGCTGATTTGGGCAGCTCACTAGGTACCTTCAGTAGGAGCTGATATTTTGTGATCCTCTGGACAGGCTTGATTAAATAAGAAGAGATAGAGTTGGCCAGACCGTGTCTTTGCTGAATTTCCTAGAAGAGATGAAAACAGCAGTCAGTCATGGAAAACTATTAACCCCCTGCCAGCCAGAACCACCCATAACTAATTTTAGCTCTAGATCTCTGCATTTCTTTGTTTAGTTTTTAAACTTTCTTTAAGCAAGCAAGCACACAAATAACTGTGGTTTCAGAGAAGCTGGCAATAAACTGCAGAGTCCTCCTAAGGCCACTTAAACTGCAGGGGCCCTATGCAAGTCAGGCTAAGGCTGTGTTAAACTACACAGGCTTCAATTTAAATATGACTTCTCTGTCATGTCAACTGGTTTCGCCTAGCTGTGAAGGCTGAAAGCAGAGTCTTAACATTCAATTAAAATGGAGTGACATTACACTAAATTGCATGAGTAAAGTGTAATTTAGCTGTCTAAACATAAGCATCTAGTACCATTTGAGAGCCCTGGGGTAGCTGAAATATCCACATGGGAGCAACAGGTCTGACACAGTGCAGACAGACCTATGCTATTCTGAGGTGGCAGCTGGGAGACAGGAGAGGTACCCTTATGGTACCTTTTACAGCACTGAATACTTCTGGGTTTGTCACCTGGATTTTAACCAAAACGTCTGTGCTGATCAGTATGATGTGCTCATGAACTTCTGCAGACATTGCAGATAGGCACCTGATGAGGTATGCAAAGGGCCCAGCTTCCTCCCTCCATCTGGTTCCAGCGGGAGTTAGGAGGTCCTGAAAATCCTACAGGACCCTAATGCACATATTTAGCCATGTAAAAGACTTCAAACTCATGCCCTACAGGGACAGATTCTCTGCCAAAATAGAACAGGTTGGAATTCCTTCTTTCTCCACTAGCCCCTGGGCATGCCGCCCCCTGCTCCTGGCCATCAGGAAATCCTCGGTTCCTAAGGGAGCGGATGGGGAGAGGGAATGAGACTTACCTCCAGCTACTGGAGGGTAAATTTGAGGCTGTAAAGGGAAGAAGTTACAGAAGATGAAGGGGGAAGAGCTGCCAAGAACAGAGATTTTCTTTCAGTACACAGTCTGTTTTTCTGCTGAGTGCTAGGGAAGTTACTGGGTTTTTTTAGCTCCAGTGTTTATCCTTATGCTGGGATGCAAAAATAGCCACTTTTCACACAATGTGCCAATGGATTTTTTTTTCTTTTTCTGTACCAGGCAAATTCGTTTTAGAAAAAAATATCTCTGGTGCCATGAACAGACCTAAAAGGGAAGGGACTCTGTGTGAGGATTAATGGAGTTTGCATGAAGCTGAGTCATGGCTGGCTCCAAACAGGGACAGTGTCTGTGGAGCACATGGCTGGGACTCAATTAGTAACTGCAGGAGCCAGCAAGACCTTGGCCATGTCTGTGAACTTCCTGCAGCTGGCTAAGTACACTTGTTTTTGTAGGATCCAAGTAATGAATTTAGTGCTATTCCTTCCTCCCAGCTCTCTGAATAGCAGGGCATGCTCCCAGCAAGATGCTTCCCCTGTGGGCATTCCTTGATTTGCCAGGATGCTCCTTGGTCAGACTGTGCGGAGATAAGAGTGGGCTGGTGGAGTGACAGCTGTCTCTGCTGCACAGGAACCTGCAGCAAGGAAGCAATAGCACTGCTACATGGCAATCAGACAAATACACTGCTGGAAAGGGACATTCTCCCTGCAGCTCCTCCCTCTAGTCCCTGAAGTGCTAGAGTAAGACGGTAGCCTGGTGGAGTGTGTCTTGGATTGGCTTTGTAACAACTGGAGAGGTCTGGCCTTACTGGGGATGGAGGCAGAAATTTGAGAGGTCTATGCAGGGTAGAGCATGGTAGCGCAGACATTTCTGACACACCTCTAAGTAACATGAAGCACAGAGATATCTGAGCTAGCTTTGAAGTAGCTAGCAGGTTTCAGAAGCAAGCTAGCCACAGGGCTCTGTGCTTTTTACTTTGCCCTGCTTCTTGTTTAGAGTAAGCTTGGCTCATATTGTTGTGCACCATGGCTCACCATTAGACACAACGTTAGTTATTCGTTGGGTGGAAAAGTGTTCCAAGAGCCTGGAAGAAATTAAGGTATCTGACAGGCATCATGTGCTGGCAGTTGTGTGTTGCAAACCAGGTGAGCTGCAGAACAGGATCAAGGTATAGCTGTACATGCAATGACAGAATCCCAGATAAACACCAAAAACATCTGCATAGGGCAGCACATAATCCTTAGAGGCCCTTGGATGGAGGACAGGAGACAGAAATACTTAAATACAATTTCACACCATAGGAATTGCTGAATTTACCATGAAGCAGTGATAAAGTGCCCAGATTTTGTATCAAATGTCTAAAGAGATTAATAAATTAAGATAAGTCATCTAATTGTGTACAGTTATTTAGTAGGAGGACAAACTGCATCCTGAACCAGGTGTGTGGACCAATGGCTTGCTGAGTAGACTGATTCAGCACTAAAAAACTCATGAAACATTTAGGGTTTTTAATGTACAAGACAAATATTTTGGTGAGAAATTTCAGAAAAAGTACTACTAAGGAGAAACTGCGACACTGCTTGTACCTCTGCCCATTTCCAAAGGGACACTCCAGCTCAGCAGAGAAACTATCCGTGAACCATCACCCATGCAGAAACCCAGTGCTCTGCAATGCTATCAACATCAATGAACTTCACCATGCTCCACTCTGTAAATCTTAGTTATGCAAGTTAAAGGTGCCCTGTGGCTTCTTGAATATAACAAACTCATATTTTCCATATGCTAGTAGAAGCATATAAGTGACTGAACCAAACTCTGTCTTTGTCACTAAAGACACTAAAATCAACTCGATCATCTCAACAATAGGCTGATTTCAACCTGCTAAAGCGGAGAGCTAACACATCGGTAATCAATAATATATCTTGCTAGTCTGAAGTATATAATTTCTAAGTATGGTAGGCGTCATTTATCTTTGAAACCATTGAATGAAGAACACAGTTTTAAGTAATGCAGTAATACTCTCAGATGATGAACAAGACAGATACAAAAAGTGAAACAACCAAATTAATGAGTCTACTGTAGTTATGAAAGAGTAAGCACACTAGTTCCATTCCCTATGCAATTTCCAGCTAACATAACCATATCAACAACTGTCAAATTTTACAAGCAAAGTATGATCTGTAGGGAGGGAAAATAGCAATTTTTATCCTTTATTAGACTAATGCTGTGGGATAAACGAGACAAGTTTCACAACTGAGAGTTTGTGCATAATTTTCCACCTGTATCAACTGATCTAAGAAAAGAAACTGCTTTTCTCCACCTGTATGGCTTCACTTACATCTTTAGAAATCCCAGCTATTACAATAGCTGCTAGTAATTCTCTTCACAGTTTCAAATGAGATATGTCACTTTACTCCTTCTCCTAATTAGCTAACCCTTGCAATGATCCCTGAAGCTGCAAATTGTCCATGGACTTGAAGAGTTCAGGTAGAGTAATGGGACTGCTTGTTTTCATCTCAAAGGTGGCTTTCTATGATGGTTTATGCAATTTGAGGGGTTGTACACTTGTGATCTTACTAAGGGATGTTAGACTAAATAACTCACTTTCATCATCAGCGTGTTCTGGGAAATTTCAGGTTCTGCCTGGAAGAAAAGAACCAGCCATTTTGTCTGTATTCCTCAAGCCATACTGTCCTCTGTCCCCTCACTTAACCACTGCCACTCCAAGATCAAGATAAGAAGGATCTACAGGTACTTCGTACTACCTTAGTCACTCAGGTTGAGTGACTCCTAGGGGTTTTTTGGGGAGACAGCCAGCTTTCTTTTCTTTGCACAGGCATCACTGGGCAGCCCTGCACAATTCCCACCAACAGAAAGAAAACATCTCCCCTTGCAAAACAGCAGATGCTGACACATGAATATTCACTATTAAGCAACATCAGGCAGGTTTCCAGCCCATATACTGAGCTGGAATGGAAAAAACTTAGCAGAGGAAACGCTTTTAACCTGTGCAAACAACTGATAGACATCTAAGGCAGCTCAAACCCTCCACGAGTCACCAACCAGTACAAACCATTCAAGAGGCTCAAGCGCCACCTCCTGGAAAATCCCTTCCAGTTCAAGTCCACTTTTCGACCATTCGGTCACAAGGCAAAAAACAAGGTGAAAGAAAAAGGTGTTCATCACTTTTTCTTCTGGCTCGTATGAGATCTTTCCGTGTTGAGTTTAACTGAAATGCTATAACCACCGGCACGCACAAAACCCAGAGAAGCTGATTCATGTCAGCTGCCAACCACATCACAGGTTGAATCCTGCTGAGCGGTTACATTTGTAAAAAGACTTTCAATGCTTTGGAAAAGAGGTGTTAGCATTTTTTTTTTTTCAGAAAGGCAACTAATTAAAGCTATAAGTTTTAAGGCAACTAATTAAAGCAGACAAGCATGGCAAAATGGATGAGGTTCCAAAAATCAGAGGGAAAGCTCAGTTTAAAAGAACTCAAAAACTTTAAAGATTTTTCTCAGCCTACAAAACTGGGATCGGAGCCTGCAAATGTTTATCGCCAGGTGTAGCGCTTGTAAGGAAATAGTCTAATTGCTGTCAATGGAGTCCCTTACCAGCATGATGAAGCAAATGTTTAATAGGGTGGGTAAAATTTGCAGAACAGAAGGACAGGATCTTGGTTTGGACTTAAGGATTTCAGGTCATAAAATATAATGGGATCTGCTTTTCATTTTGCCACTAAACCCAGAAGTAGAGAGTACATCTAAACCAGATCTTTAGAAAAAAAATTAGTTTGAAAAATGCACAAAGGTTCCCATAAGAATGTGTGTCTCCATTAAAAATGACTTGCCACCCTGATGAAGATCACACATCACACCACAGCCTATCAGTTTTCACGGCATGTGGTATCTGCGGTGGAATGAAAAACCCATATGCCAAAGCACAAAAAGGAACCCTTTGCTCAGATGTAAAGAGGAGGTGTTTCAGCTGCACTATGAATGCTGAAAGAAAATGGCAATGGTGGCTTACATCAAAGAAAGTGCCTGCGTGTTCCAGGATGAGCTGGTTGGAGTCAGGCTTGTTTTTGCAGTAGGTGACATACATCTGAAATTTATCTGCCTGTGAAAACAAACATCAAGGGAAAAGCAAGATAAGCTATTTCTCTGCTTGCACAGTCTTTCATTAAGGCTCAGCAGGATAAATACAGGTGATAAACCCCCGCCTCTCAAAGCAACATAAGAATTGCAAATTAAGAACAGAAGCCTTACAGACAGTTCATACTTTACCTGAGCAGTTCTGAGGGGTGTGAGGTACACGGTGTAACAGCTATGGGAGGCTTTCTTTAACAAGTGTCACAGAGGGAAGGCCTAAAACTTTAATCCAGCTATAAAGTAATTTTTAAGAGCTCTAATGGTGTTACACAGCTTGTATCCAAACGTCTGTAGGTCTCAAAACCCAGGCATGAAGTGCTGGCTCTATCACCTACCTGCAGATAAAGCCAGTATAGAAACTCTGGGCAAGAGACGCACCTAACTTAAACTGGCTCAAGACAGCATTTTTGACTTGAGACTGGCTCAGATTTGTGACACCTGGCACAAACTTGCCTTTCCTACCTTGGTTCAGACTTTAATGGCTCAAACTTTATATTGTGCTGGAGTGTTTTCCATTTAATTTCCTAATTTATTTATTTTTAAGAGGAAATTAAAAGCATCTGTGCACTCCTGCCTTAGAGCAGTTTTGTATTACTGAACTCTGGTCTCAGGGAGAGGCAGGCAAACAGAAGAGGAGTATGGCCTCCTTTTATTAATATTGCATTTTTTATACCAGAGATCTAAATAACAGGACCCTATAATTGGGCAGGCAGCTTTGTAAGTGTGTCTGTAGCCATACACACAGCTCTGGACATGTACTGTTGCTGAGATGATGTGGTAGTATCTTAAAAGTACCATGAAGATTTTGCATAGAATGATATGTAATGTGTCTGTTTTTCATAAATATGTAACCTCCTCTTTGTAAACAGTATTTCTGAATCTATTTCATCAATAATTGTGTCCTGTTTTTAAATTAAAAGCCCATTTCAAATTATCCAAACACACTCATTTTTTTTTTGAAAAGGGAAAATTTTCCATAAATACTTTTAAAATACTAATTCCCAGCTTTGAAATATGAATAAAAGCATCAGAGAAAACATGAAGATGGCTGAATTGTCTGGTAAATATTTTGAAAAGAGAACAGCTTTCATACAGATAAATTACTGCAGCTTATTCCTGGAGCCTCCTACGCCCATGAAGACTCTTAGTAGCAAGATTTCAAAGTCCTGTTGGAAATTATCCTGGCATTGAGTAATGGAATGACAGAGCACAGTGGCCTACCAGTTTGACACTAATCTCTGAAGAAAAATGTTGATAAAATATGTTGTTCATGCCTTTGTTAAGGTCTCATGGCATAACTAAAATTCTCTAAGGAAGGTATATTAAGATTTTAAATGTCTGTCCTCCCAGGGCCCTTCACAAAGAAATGAATGTCACCCCTAAATAGAGGTTTGATTTTATGAAGTCCTGTTAAACAGAACCAGCAGAGGTAAAAGCTGTCCTGGTCAGTGCAGGACAAAGACAGAGGCTCTGGAAAGCCTTCACACTACTGCTTAGGAGAAGAGTTAAGGGAGGGAACCTTTCACCCTGGGAGAGGTGAAGGACAAAGCAGTTGGAGTTCCAGATTAGTTCCCAATGTCACTTATCACTAAGGATGTAACACTTGCACCAATTCCCAGCTTGTTTCTGTCTGTGCTGGAGGAATCAATTTGAATAAATAATGAAAAGAAGAAGCCTCATTACCCAGGTGACGAAGCAGTGGCCCACATCCTCAGGCAGTTGTTCATATTTCTCTAGTTCTTTTAGAAAAATGCTGAAAAAAGAAGACACCGATGTAATCAGTTACAGTAAAATACCCAGGAGAAGCAGAAAGACCAATGAGTTAATCAGTGCTAACGATCAATACTTGTATCTTGATTATGAGGCTAATTAAGTGTCCTGCCAGTGCAAAAAGTGTGTTCTTGCCAAGGTATGCTTTGGTTTTTGAGCACAATCATGCCTAACTCCACTAGAAAGGAAAAGGTAGCAATCCCTAGCAGGGAGTCAGTGTATGCAGGACTGCAAAGTGATATTCCAGAACCAGATAGTTAATCTTCAGAAAGATCTTGGGCAGTGATTCAGAGGAAGAGCAAAAAGAGAAGCTCAAAGCTGCCAACTTTCCGTCATCAAACTTGGCACACTGGAGAAACAACAACAATTTAAACAAGCTTGACACTTCATAGGTAAGCAGTAAACTCCCAAAATACAGATTTTGTAATCAACTCTCTCCCAACACCTTGTACCATGAGTGACATCTCTGCTTGCAGATAGAGCCCTGCACACTGCCTGAGTGGGAAAGCGGATTGTGAAACAGAAGTTGCAGAAGGACAAGCAACTGAATGGGCTGTTTCCACAGCCCTGAATCAGGCTGGGGGACGCCTTAACATCACCAGCCAAAGGAGAAGATTGTGGAGGATGCTGGTAGAGGTGAGGAGGGGGGCAGTTTATTTTAGCATTGCTACAATTTTTAGTGGGAAAAGTATTATGCAGAAGCAGCAGGCTAGAGGAGGATGGGTCAGAGAAAGGAGAAATGACAGGAGAAGGCAGTTGAGGGGCATGACTGAGGGTTAAAGGGGTGGTAGCTCGGAACAAGGGAAAATTAAAAAGGAGAGTAGTCAGATGGCATCCATCAGGGTCACTGAAAAGAAAAAATAGCACCACAAACAGAGGGGAAATGGGAAGGCAACTGAGTGATCCTAGCATAGTTTAAAGGCCTTTTTAATGTAATATGTAGTTTGAATCTATTACCCTGATACACTTTAAAGCTAATTGCACAAAAGCATGCATATGGCAGCCTCTACTGGACCATATTTATGTGTATGTGATGACCACATTTGTGTGTATGTGACGGTGCATTTGTCTGGCTGAAGCAATGAAAGTCTCCCAGAAGTTCAACAGAGAAGATTTTTCTGATTTGTTTTTTTCAAACTGCTTTGGTTTTGATGTGTAATGTGAAGACAGACTTTGAAATTCAGACTGAATTTGTGGGATTCAGCACCTCTAAATGTTAAGTTTATAACTGCTATTGCGTTCACATTATAGGAGGGAAAAAAATGCCCTCTAAGCTGATCTGATACAGTCTTATCTTGATAAAAGGGAGCACAGTTAGTTAGTTTAAATACAGAGAGTCTCCAAGAAGTGGCAGGAAAGCTACTTATCAACCCAGCTCATGTCAACCATTCCTTTTTTCCCCTTCATGTTTTCCAAGACATCATATTTTTTGACAAGCAAGCTTCCAGATTAGATCTAGTTCTGTGAGATAGAAAGCACGTATAGGACTACAAAGCATTGGTATAATATGGCTTTACATCTTTAATAGCTGAAGTTTAAACTAAGATGCAATTCATTTTTGTAAAAGAAACAACACAAGAAATCAAGGATTATTTTGCAAATCTGTATCAACTGGATGTACTTTACACTCTGTGTGCGTTGTACTGTAGGTGTTCACTGCAGACATTGCATGGATGTATAGGTATACATGTCTACAGTTTTCTTAGTCAGTAAACATTAACAGAACTGTTAGGAAAACCTACTTGTTATGAAAGTCATATATCTCCTGAATATTGCCAAAGATGATGTGTTCTTTATTAAGGATCCCAGCAGGTATTTCTTCCACTCCACTTGTCATCTCCCAAAGGTAAGTCTGGAAGACACCAGCAATTCTTAGCTTTGTGAATAAATGCAGTGAAAAAGAATAGATTTCCCTGGCTTTTGCCAAAGCCACAGGCTGACAAAAGAACTATGTACTTTGGGATTAAACAAATAAACTAAAAAAAAAAAAAAACAGACATGTTACAGTGTCACAGAAAGCTCTCCAGAGGATTTAAAAATGCTGACACCTAGAAGTTGTCTGAGGAAAAAGCAGAAACGTGCCAACACCACCTGTCTTTGCTGTCCAGCTGATGGTGTCCAAAAACTTCAGGCAGAAACAGAAAGACCCTGCTGTAGAGATAGGCAAGGTTTTTGACAGTGCAAATCCAGCTCTTTCTCTAGCATAAGATGATCCAAAGGAATACATTTGAATTCTTAAGAAAGTGCTTCATGATTCAAAAAAGACTAGAAACCAACAAATTTCAGGTTAACATGCAAACATATTGCTCTTTACTGAATCCCAGGACATTGCTCTCACTTTGCAGGGGTGAGCACAGCTTTGCCAATAAAGGCACGCACAGGTGTCCCTGGAGGTGTAGATGTTTACAGTCACCTGTGGGGAGCACAGGGCATGGCTCTGCCAGTGAGAGACAAGCTCCCTCTGCTGCCCACCCAGCTCCCACCATCAGCAAGACAGAGCTCTGTGGCTAGCCACTAACAGTGGTACCCTCACACAGACTCTCCTCAAGGTTAGCCTTTGCAGTACAGTGAACATCACGACTGCAAAGGATACCATATCCTTCCTGAAAATACTGGAGACTTCCTGGGCCGTAACTTACCTCTAAACATTCATGTAAGTCCCTGACATAAGCTTTTTCTGTCTGAAGCAGCTCAGCCATAATGAATCTGAAAAAGAAAATATTTCAGGTGTTTTGGACGTTACAGGCAATGAACAGAAAATAAAACACCCTTCTGTTCTCTTCCAGAATCAGTGTACTTCCACTCTAAGCCTTCAGCTGCCTCACTTTGCACCTTTCAGCTCCGTGAATGAAACACCACTTTGTAATCTAGTCCCTTGTAGGGTTATTTTCTAAATATCTTTTCTGCAGAAAATTCTATTAAGTTGTATTTCTGCAACCCTGAGGTGTGATTTACAATCTACACGCCATCCTCAACACTCAACCAATTCTCAGAATTCTTTTTTCCCAGGAGTATGGACTTGAGATTCACCAACACCACTTCCATCTTCAGTAACAGTCAACAGTAAGTTACCCTGAAACTCGACCTTCAGTGGCAATACAAATGGATTTGGGAGACACCACTACTTTGAAGAGGCTTCAACAGCTAGGTATCCTACTGGAGAAAATCCAAACTGCTGGGAAGCCCAGCAATCACATCTGTAGTGCCTGAAGCTGAGCATCTCAAAGTTGAAATGCCCAGTGTTTTGAAAATGTGCCACAGGCAGACCAAGTGTAACTACTGTTACCTAAAGTAGAAACTGTTTCTTATCAAGGTTATGCACTGTAGGAATAATTTCAGAGGGCTGAGAAAGATCATACATACAAATGCTTTCCAAAATATTCTCACACAAAAATTAAGACAAAATACTGTGTAATCAGACTGTTTCTAGATTTAAGTGCAACAAGCACTCTCCAAATATTTCTTCTAGTATGAAATATTTCCAGTTCTCTCAGTTCTACACAAACGGGAATTTGAACCTAAACTTCAAGTGAACTCTCGTGTCACTGAAACCCAGTTAGTTCCTCTGGATGTCACAGAATCACAGAATTATCAAGATTGGAAAAGACTTAAAAGATCATCCAGTCCAACCATCACCAATACTTCTCAGCTAAATCATATCCCTCAACACAACATCCAAACGTTTCTTGAACACCCCCATGGTCGGTGACTCCACCACCTCCCTGGGCAGTGCATTCCAGTGCCTGACTACCCTTTCTGAGAAGTAATATTTCCTAATGTCCAGCCTGAATCTCCCCTGGCGCAGCTTGAAACCATTGCCTCTAGTTCTATCACTGTCTACACGAGAGAAAAGGCCGACCCCTAGCTCACTACAACCTCCCTTCAGGAAGTTATAGAGAGCTATAAGGTCTCCCCTGAGCCTCCTCTTCTCCAGACTGAACAATCCCAGCTCCCTCAGCTGCTCCTCATAAGGCCTGTGCTCCAGACCCCTCACCAGCTTCGTAGCCCTCCTCTGAACGCGTTCCAGGGCCTCAAAGTCTTTCTTGCAGTGAGGGGCCCTCCTGTCATTGGAGTTCAGATCATACCTAGACATATAAAGATGCTTTTCATTTTATCTGTCCATTTTACTTTTCACATGCAGTCAGAATGAAATAATGACAATCAGTATCTCCATGAGATCATGATCTAATCAAAGTGCTTGACTCAGTCCTTTCCTTTTCCAAAAGTAGCTTCTGATTAAAACCAAAATAAATTCAACCTGTATGTTCTGAAATTCTCTAGCCTACAAGTCACAACTTCTGCCCGACACCTGTCGACTTATCTCAATAGGTCTGCAGCTGGAAGGAGTTATAGGACCGTCAGTCAGTTCTGGTCATGCAAATATCATAGATTCACTCTTAGATAATGTGTCATGGAAGACTGAGCATTTGGGGACATACTCTTTCTTTCTGGCCGACTTCCTTTTTTCTTCATTGACTTCGTGATTTGCATCTCGTAGCTTTACCTCCCGGTCTGAGAGACTTGCTGGAATAATATCTAATTCTAGGTCCTTGTTATCCTAGAAAAAGCAACAATATAGATTTAAAAGTCATTGTAATCCTACTGTTGTGCAAAATGCAGCATGTTAATGAAATCAAATGCATAAGAAGGGACAAAAGTAAGATAAAGATACTAATGTTGGAAAGAAGGAAATTCAAAGAGATTTAGAAGATCTACAGTGAGAAAGACGAAGCTGAGAGAGAAATCTTAAAAACCCACCAACTATGAGATTTATTATAGACTTCCCTGTTACTCCTATCTAGAAACAGGTATTGATGACAAATGTAAATTTTACCTTGCTCCTTCACATCTAAATTAGTTGCCTATTATCAGACTTCATAAACAGTCTGATATAGTAGGGCACTGTGCAGAGACAATCCCAAATTCCAATAGCCTTCTGTCATGGAAATACCTTTACAGACTGTGTTTAGTAACTTTGTGTAAACCAGAGACCCTACAAGGAACAGGACATCTAAGGTATACTGAGGGTGTAAGTGAGGGAATTTATTCCTCTTTCTTTGATACTTAATTTCAAAGGATAGTTGACTGAAATGTTTTTAAGTGTTTCTGCTTCTGGAACTCCCCCTTAATACTGTGGCCAGGGAATAGCAGGAGGTTCTAATTTTTGTTTCTCTTGTGTTGCCCTATTTCACCTGAAAGAGCTCAGAGATTAAGTTGGGGAATAATTTTTTGGTTAGTTAGAGGATGAGAGAATGGAAACTTACAGTCAAAGCCTGAGTTTGATTCAAAATAACGGTGTGGTAGCAGGATTTATGGCTTATGCTAAAGTTAACACAGACTTTTATTCAAATAATGTGTTTCCCTCTCCTTCCCAGTAGCTGTATGGTCTCCTGGAAAATGGTGCAATATTTGCTTAGAAAGTCTTTCTGACCTTCATCTGTCTCCTCCTCATATCACTTATCTGTCACAAAAAAACCTTTTTCTCTTCAGAAACATTTCTGAGCTTGGCTAGGTAGGCTGGCTAGGTTTCTAAGTGTTTCTAATAGACACACAACAACCTGCAGCATTCATACCACAGCCTTCACTTCCCTCTGTGACTTTCAGCTTTGGTATAAAACCCCACCCAGACATGGACTTACAGTACCTCTGGATTGATTCCAAGGGCTTTTTCCAGGGAGTAGCGGTATTTCCCCATCCTGAGAGAGAAGTCACGGTAGCGTTTGTCAACGGTGGTGACCCACTTCCTAATTTCAGTGGCGTGTATATGTCCTTTTTCTACAAAGCTGTCAGCCAGCTGGATTAGGAGCTTCACTTTCTCCTTTGTTTGCTGCCAAAAATGTGGTCCTTGGTTATGTTGCATTACTATTATTTCCTTTGCTTTTAATTCACACAGCAGTCAGAAGTAGCTCATGACTTTTTATTCATCATTAACAAATGCCTGCACTTCATCTTATACAGAATCAGATGCTTTAAACTTTGCCCAGTAAAACATGAAAGGATTTACATTTTTACAAGGAAACTTATGAAGCTGCAGGAGATAGAAAAAGTCAAGTTTTTGAAACCACACAGACACAAACATATAAAGAAAACATATTGGAAGTCAGACATGCTTCTTCTCATAACCAAAAACTTATTTTTTTTTGTGAGCCTTGGAGTAGAAGACAGGATTTTAAAAGTCCCACCTCATAAAATACACCAAGGTGACTCTAAATCTATTCTTAGGTGGTTCTGCAGACCTGTGTAGGCAGGTCATTAATACACCACATTTTAGTCCCGGAAGTGAGTTGGACTCACTACTCCTCTGTTACAGAAACAAACAGAATTTAAATCCAAATTCCTGGTCTACTATAAAATCTCCTGCCATTATTTAAATTCCAGTTAGAGCATTACAAACTAAAAGATGCCTGAACTCCAAAACATACACTGAGATCCTAAACCTTCCAGAGGTCTTTTCTATTCTACTTGGGCTCTGACTGCCTCTCAGTCACTACGGGTTTTCATGCTGAGGAACTTTGGGCAAATCTGGCACAAAACAGCTAGTTATAAATTTTAGCTTAGATTTCAAATCTATCCTAGGAACTGAAGGTGCCTGGATCCTATGCTTGAGTCAACTCAAGTATAAAATGCTTATAAAAACTGAGATATCAACTGTACAGACTGTGCTGCACCTGTAACGCACATGTTAAACCTTAAAAGCAAAAGAAGAATCAGTTGTACCCCCAGTGGTACTGGCAAGCTGCTGTTCAGAGATGGGGAAAACTTTCCACTCTGCCCAAGTGAGACATGCTATCAGGTACTTGATGTTATGAGCAATCTGGCCACAAATGGACAAATGCATGTCAGACCAGAAAACATCTAGCAGATTTTAAACACAAAACTAAATTTAAAAACTTCACCAGCAAAATAAACTAACAGCTGAATCAGAGGTCATCTTTACAAATTAAATAAGTACTTCAGCAAGGCTGGGTATGGAGAAGTAAAAATCTGATTTCCTATTATATTTAAAAGGTGTTTCATCCTCAAAAGCTACTGGGGTTTTTGCTTTTGAAACAATTGGTTATTGAGAAAGTTATTTGTATCAGGAAGGCTTTCAGTTACAGCTTAATTTGAGAAGAACATTAGTCTGGGAGTGACATGCATTTACCAGATTGCATGTGGCAGTGAAAATATTCTAGGTCAGCAGTAGGAAAGTGATTTACTAGAGCCCTAGGGAGCAAGACTAGATGTGTCAGTGTAAGGAACAGCCAGTAATGGTCAGTAAGGAACAAGGTACAAAACTCAATCTTAGGCTAAGATTGGAAGAGCAGAAATGGTTTGGAATCTTCAGGATGAATTGGGACTACTCTGATCAAAATTAAATTATAAACTGGAACACGATTTCAGGCAGACTGATTATAGGTGGTTAGAGGCTAGGAGTACTGCTAAAGGAATGTTATATAGGTCCTGTCTGATTAAATTAACTTCCTTCCACTGCTAGTTATCTCCTATTTTCACAAATATGCAAGCTAAGGAAAAATGAAGGGACAAGAACACCACAAAGCCTGTGAATCAAACCCATGCAAGTAGGGACAGCCTAATGAGGAATTTAAGGATTACAGAAGATCAATTTCAGGACACAGTGAAATGAAGCTACATAATACCAAAGCCATGGTCTTGCTGCAGTCTGACTTTGCAATTTAGATTCTTATCAGTGACTGTTAATACCCCTGTGGGTTCACTGTCTGTGAATTACCTACGGTTTGAATTAATTTGTCAGAAGTAGATCAAATCACCATTCCTCTGTAAACCCCACCAGATTTCTCAGAATTGCTCCACATAAATTAATAGATTCTTAGTAATGCAGCTTTGTATTAAAAAAAGTTCACCCCAGAGTTTACAAACCCATTTATTTAAACTATTTTGTTAGGATCAGCAGATTATTTCCAATGAGATCAATGATCATCTATGATTAACCCAGCTGGAATTAATGAAACAAATTGTGGTTGTATTGACAGAAGAAAGAGACTGGGAATCTGAGATGTCCTTGGACATGTTCAGATCAATCAGTTACTCCATACCATTATTGTATGATTTTTTGAAGATGGAATTAGGGTATGTCTCATTGCTGTGAACTCTGTGTGTGAATGGACTTTCGCTTCCTTCTGATTAGAACAAAAATACTCCATAACCAGTACAGACCAAGAGGGAGAAAACCTCCTTTTTGTGCCTATGTCTTGCTAAAATTGAAAGATCACAGCTATCAAAAGACATTTATCTCCTGGGCTAGGAATGTCAGGAGGAAAATACAAAATCAAGAGAACATTATTACAGATATTTAAGGCATTGAAACAGGATCATAAACATAGACTAAGGCAGATGCCATAATTGGATTAAAGTAACTGTTTACCTTGGCAGGTACTCTGAATTCCCCATATTCCTTCAGGAGTTCCTGAGTTTCTTCTGCTGATTCCCCTGTAGAGTTGTGAGTAGAGAGGTAATATTCACCTGTTTCTTGGATCCAGTCTAAGGCCTGTGAACATCAAAAACAACAAAAGGAAAAACAAAATGAATAGTCTTTGTATTTCAAGAACTAATCCTCTGACAAAAAATCTGCCAAATAAAGGATACCAAATCCATTGTGACTTAATACTGTGTATACTAAAACACTTTTTATGAACACATAAAAATAATACAGTAATCAAAGCAGGTGGGAGAGGATACAAAAGGTTCTGTATGTTTCCTAGGAGAAAAGGGAATGTAGGGAATTCTACCTATATATAGATAAATCTGCACGTAGGCGCAGCAGTTTTCTCATTCAGTAATAGCTCAATAAAACAAGTTTGCTCTTATATTTATTTTCAAACAAATGAACAAATCCAGAAATTCATCTGACCTGGCAAAAATACCAAGTTTTGTTGTTGTATTTTGGAATTGTCTTTTATTGTTTAAAAAAATCTACATTTGCCATGTTTTCAAACATTAACATTTTTAAATACAACTTGAGATTGCAACGGGAACCCCACATAGAGGCATTGCACAGATACAAGAAATATTTACATACTGCTAGGACAGAAAGACAAAGTGGGGTTTTTACACTACCTGCTTGGCACTGCGCTCAAAGACAACATATTGTTGGCACTGATCTAATCTCCGCTTCTTCAGGGTCCAGAAGTGAAGGACTCGGTTCTCCCTCTGCAGCAGCTCACTCAGAATGGCTGTAGGGCAAAGGAAAACATCTGCATGATTAGTGACTCTGAGTGCATACAGAAACAAGCCATAAAAAGCTGAATTTACTCACTCTGCCTGGGCTGCACTCCCAAGAGCAGAGCCCTTGAGATTGTAATTCTTAAAAACAAGCATTGATTCAAATGAGATGCTTTAAAAAAAAAAACCAACAAACCCAAAACAAAAAAAAAACCCAACTGACAAAAAATTCTCCACAACAACAACAACAAAAAGTGCAGTTGCAGGGTTATCTGGTAAAGGAGAAGATGAACAGTTTGGGAATAGAACAGAGTTTGGGCATTAACCCAGTAAATACAGTGGGATACATGATTTCTAGTCCTTTCTTTCTCTTCTGTTGCTTATTTCAGGAGTCTAGTACTGGCTGAAATAGGAAAAGTTGCCCTACTACTGCCTACTACCCATGCAGAGCTCTGGCCATGACTGAATTTAATTCAGGCTTAAGCCTGCAGTGCGACATACCTGGTAAGGTTTCTTATACCATTGTGCTGCCTGGCGACCCTCTGTGTGCCGTTCCCTTGCAGTTATTCCTGGGCTATGATTTCGGGTTGAGGTCTGGTATTGGTCCTCTAAACTGTTTTCTGTGCGAAAGATGCCAGGAAGAGACTGGCAGGAGAACTGCTGCTCCTTGGAGTCTAGGACATATTTGTTCTCCTTCAAAACCTGAGTGCTCAGTCAGACTCTATCAACTTGATAAAAGGGTGTGATTTAACTTTTTTAAAAGCACCAGAGAAAAGAATGCAAGAGATTTACACTATATAACTGACATAAACCTTAGTTAAACCTGAGCTTTTCTAATTAAAGTGAGCTAAGTCAGCGTGGCTTGTCCCGTTCATGTCTGGGTAAGGAGCTCAGGTAGCTACCTCAGCAGGTGAGGCATGGCAGCCCTCCTGCCCGTATCCTCAAAGCGGGGCATCCATGAAAGGTGGCTTAGGCACACGCAGCCCTGGCAGTAGCCACACTTCTTTATATCAAAACATTGAGCCTGGCTTCTCAACCACTTACAGTGACTTATGATCATCTACAGTACCTGTTAACCTCTCTCACCCTAAGCCCTTTCTGAATGTACTGATATTCATTGCTTTTGTATCAACACTGGTGGCAGCAAACAGATTTGGATGTAATCCTCCTCAATTACAACTGTGACACAGATTATGGTAAAAAAAAAAAATTGTAATACCTAAGTTAATTGCAAAACCTAGCCCAGTCCCTGCTGAAGGAACTTTGTCTGAATGACAAAATGAACTTGAAGCTTGTCATGAGTGCTCTAGATCAGGTCTCTGCATAAATTGTTTATGCCAAATAAAACTAATTTTGTTCTGTACTAATGACTTTGCTTTGGAAGCACAGTAAGTGTCCTACTAAACACTGCTTTTATTCTGAACTATAGTGTCCACTTCAAAGATTTTCTGCGGATAGACTAGCGAAGTATAAGAATTACATGTTTGGCTTAGAAAAAGACTAATATACAAGCTGATTTTTATGTAAGTGAGTAATTTCAAACAAGCTCAGTGAGAAACATTCACAAGCTTATATCAGGTGCATATGTAAGGGCTTGTTGAGTCAGGATTTAATTAATTTTCCCATGATATTCAACTGTAGGAAACAGAAGTCCACAACAAGAATTTGACATAGCAGCGGGGGGAATGTTGAACAAAGTCATGTTAACACTGAAGAAGTGGTATTGAAAGAAAAGAAGGAAAGGAATCTCTTCAGTAGCACCATTTTCATCTTCTGTGTATAACCGAAATTCCCATCCCTCCCACATATATAACAACTGCAGTCCTTTTAACCTGTATCTTTCAGCAGCTGATAAGAAAGCCAATAATAACAAAAAATGGCTTATTTCTGCAGAATCACTTTGCTTATTCTTATCAGTACCTTGCAGCATTGCTAGGCACAGATTAACAACTGTTCAATTAAGCAGAGGAGAGGAAACATTTCAAACATCTCAGATGTATCATCTGATTGTAAATGGTGCTCTTTTGACCAAAGAAAAGTAACTACAGGCTGATACCTTTGCTGGTGATTGTTTGATGTGGTAGGACATCAAACAGGGTTCCAGGGCCAAAAAAATAACAGTTCCATCCGAGGAACAAACAAGTTTGGGGTTCATTTTTCTCCAGTGATGAGAAGCAACAGGATGCATTTAGACCCTGTATTTGATATGCGCTTATTTGTTTCTGCATTTTCAGATATTAAGGCAAAATAGTGTCTGATCATCCCAGCTGACAGTCTACATGATGGGAGGTGGCACAGTGTCACTCCCATAGATTCTCCTGACAACAGAAGCCAGACAGAGCCTATTTTTCAATTTGCCTTCCTCCCTCCACCACTTGCAACACAGTAGAGTTCTGTATAAGAACTCATGCCTAGCAGAGGAGGGATCGCTTTCTGAGAGGCCTCACTACCATTGCTAAAGGTGTCAGGCTTACGTATCATTTTAGTGACAGCAGATAGCAAAACTTAAGGTGCCAGCTTAGCACGTTCACAAACATTAGGACGACCACACAGCAGAGGGGGAAGCAAACAAACCCTTCAATGCTCTCATTACACCAGTGCACCAACCTTTCACTTGCTGCTCGGGCCCGCGTGTATGGCTTGCTACTCCGGGCATGCTGACATTGTTCCGGTGGATGTACTTGAGGAATACCTCAGCGTTTCTCCGTGCCAGTGTACAGGCCTAAGGAAAACAGCCCCCACCAAAAAGGATCAGTAAAGATGAGCAAAGAAAGCAAAGAGGACCCAATGGAGTTCTCTGCTTATTTTGCAGGGAGAAGTTCTCCTTGATACCTGAAAACGTGAGAGCTCCAGCTAAGTTTATTAGCTGAGTTTATTGACTCTAACAGCCTCATAAATGTATTAAAACACATGAATAAATTTAAATATAGTGGCTGATTTTATACATTAAGGCAAATTAATGACAATAATAAAACATCCAGTTGTAAAAAGCTAGTACATCACACATTTTCAATCTAACTAAAGCTAATCCATTTCTCAAAAAAAGTACTCATTGTTTCAAAAAATGTACAATCTAGAGGTGTAATTTCTTAAGTCTTGCCTGCAAGCACAGTTTTATGTTGTATATCAGTTTTAGTGGAAGGTGGGAGGCTGGCTGGCAATTGACTTGTCAGCCTGTCAGCTCCACAATTTTTACAAAACAGCACCTGGAAGGCAAGAGGAAACCTGTCTCCACCCTGGTGCTGCCCTGCAGAGACACAATTGCTTCAGTGGTTAGCAGTTCTTCAGTTATTGGCTTGGAGGACAGAATTTGAAAAGCTGGATAGTTTCTATAAGCCAATACCAAAATGCTGTATAATACTTGTCATTTATAATGTTTATCATATGCAATTCTGAGAATTTGAACTCTGAACCAGCACAACCACTAACATCCTCCAGGTGCAATGCAAATACCTCCTAATTAGTCCTGATGACATCTCTCTGAGATATGCATTGATGACAACGCTTGTTACCCCTACTATAACAGCGTGAAACTGGCCTAGGGCTTATACAGCCAGCCAGTAGCTGAACTGGAGTTACACCTCATAGCCTTCTCTCAAACTCACCAACATTGCTCTAAACTGATTACTTAATGGGGAATTTTCCTGATTTACTAGAGAATTAAAATGAAACCTTCAGAAAAGCCTCCTTCTGTTCCAGATGTTTGCTGATCAGAGGGATGACATGGTCTATCTCAGCTGCTGGTCCAAGTTTATCCCGACCTCCACACCAGTCTTCATCCCGTCTGTATTCCTGCTCCAAGCTCTCTAATACACTGCACACCTGAAACATACCCATAGCACAACAATTCAGTTATCTACAATCATAATCAGACGAACATACACTTTAAAATTCTATGATGAATAACATTTCAAATATATATGTTTTTGACTGTGGAGCGTGGCATGAGGGATAAGTGGGTATGAAACAGGCCCTGGATGGAATGATCTAGCAGTTCTTTTCACCCATAGGGATCTCTACTGTTTGGGATGCAATTAATCTGGTTTAAAGGTGATAAATCCTTCTTCTCTTCCAATGGGTAATTGAGGGGAAGCTCAAAAGCTTGAATCAAGGCAGAGGTCAGTGTTGGCCCCAGTAGATCATTCAGCAAACAATCCCTTTTCCGGAAGGGTGCTTTAAATGTGTTTAAATCCCACTGAAGTCAAGGGACTTAGCACATACTTAAAGAAAAACACATGCTACATACTTCCCTGAAACTAAGTCTGAAGCTGGAACTAATTCTCTTCAGCTGCATGTCAGTTGCTCCCTATACAGCTTTTGTAAAGACTGATGGAAACCAACAGACATTAAATCAGTGTCACAACCTAGGTAGACACAGGTGTTTCACTGTACAAGGCTTAAAAAAGTATCTTCTATCTTGGTAGAATAATGGGAATGAGGTAAGTGAACCATCACAGTCCAGAAACTCTGTCTGCAGTAGCCTCAGGCAAGGCTCAATCTTTTGCGCTGCAGATCCTGACAATGACTCTTAGTGGTCTGTGCAGACACTGAAAAAACTGCAAATGTTTTCAGGACCATTTGGAACTTTCCTCTTCTCTCCCAAAGGGCTCTTCCTACACACTCCACTGCTGAGATTACTCAAGATTCACTTAGTTATTGCTGAGGGTCCAGCTAAGCACGTTTACCCTTTTCTTGTTCAGTCCTGCAACTTTCATATTAACACAGTTATATAGGTGTAGGTCAGAGGACCCTACATACTTGAGAGCATAGTCTGGAGGAGACTCCAGCATCGCCCACCAATCCTTCCCACTGTGACAGGTTATTTTCATATAACTCCATTTATGAACACATCAAATTAAGTTTTAAAACTGGTGAACTGATCAACTTTGCTGCCAGGGTGTTCAAGGACCTTATGTGTTTGACAATCTGAAAACACCTTCTTGCTTGGATGCAAACCAGCATTCACCCTCAAACATTTATCATAGAGTAAGTGCCACAGGTGTTATTCAGGCACAGAAGAGCATTTCCATTTTACTTGTAGGTTCTTCAAAACTTTGGTACTCTATTGGACTTCGGTGACTTAAAAAAATTAAAGTAGATGGACTGCCTGGTGTCCACATCTTTTCAGAAAGGATGGTACCTGCACGTGGAAATACCATTTCTCGGTTAAGACGATGAGAGAAATTAATATAAAGTGGGCTTCCAATGAAGTCAGAGAGGAACTAAGCTATTCGAAAGCCAAGGCTCCACCAGTTACGCCAAAAACATAGTATGTTTGCAGAAGACAGGCATGAAAAGGTTTGTCTGGTTGTGACAGTTGCTCCACCCTTTTAGCTGCTTTTTCTAGATACTTGGAGAATTCAGGATCCAGTAAATTACCCAATCCACTGTCATCTAGTCTGGGAGCAGACCATTAAGGGCTGTACATCAGTTATGTAGCCCAAGAGAAGATGACTACATGCAGCAGTGGTTATGAGCATTCAAAGACTGAATGATCTTTGCATTAAACATTTGCTGAATAGACACAACTAATGAATTGGTGGGCACTGCAGTATGCCTGCCTATAACTGGAAACAGGAAGAGAGACTGAACTGATAAATTACTGGCCATGCATATTTTGGCCAGCACACTTGACTGTCTAAATCACTAATGAATCCCTTAATGGTTTTCATTTCTCGCAATCCTCCACCAGCAGTAATTCATTTCAATCTTGAATGCATCAGGGACTGTAAATCTGTTTGAAACTCTTCACAGTGAAAGACATTCATTATAAGGAATGAATTAATCTTAAACAATCTTAAAAATGCATTAAATTACACCAAAAAGTGTCCCAAGGATTATCTACAGCCTTGATGTTAATGAAAAAAGAATCTCTTTCCATAATGATATATTTAGTTGTGCTAATAAACTTCCTATGTCTGGTTCTCTAATTGAGGAACTAACTGTGTGACGATAACAATAGAAAATTTAGTGGAAATCACTACTGTCTTTTGTATAAAACCACAGATTCCTGCAATGCCCATGCTAACACAAACAGTCTGGCTGCAGTAAATTACATCAGGCAAGGCTATTCGAGTATCCCACTATGACACTAATTCTCACTGACTACAGTATAAATGGCACCTGCTTGTGCAAGGGATGGATAATCCATCGTACCAGCAGCCAACTGGAATATGTTTTGCAATTCATGGACACCCGGAACAAAGTAAAGTTGTGTCAACATACAAAGGTATGCTGTAATTATCTGTCCCGTAGAAGGATTTAAGAAACATCCCTTCATATCTTGGCATCTTTTTCAGCATGGTGGTGTTAAACTACTAGTGAAAACACTGGCTAGTACTGCTCACAAAGTAACAAATAATTTATTGCAAGCAGTTGTCAAGGATAAGCAGATTTATATTCCTCAAAATTAACTCTGATATCATGTGAACTTGAATCTAAAATGGTAGCATTTCAGAAATTCTTCCCATTAGAAAGGGGACAACTAAAAAGGAAACTTCAAGAACTACATTACTTCACTGAAAACTTCAAGATGAATGTTATTGCAAATTGCTCCCTTTTTTTGTTTGGTTGGTTTTGGGTTTTTTCTTACAATACTTGTCAGAGAAACAATTTTGACTAGTTCAAACTTTGGTTTCCATGTGTGGCTTAGCACTGCTATGCCAATGAAGCAAATGCCCTTTCAGTTGATTTGCCAATGCTGTGAGATCCCTTGCTGGCAGAAGACCCTCTGCGTTCAGGGTCAGAGTAGAAAACTCACACCTATTGGTGCTGCTTATTGTGGAGTGCACTCACATCAGTGTTTACCAGCTGGGAGTCACCTGAGGGCTCAACACTGGCCATATTCAGGTGACACAAAGGTTTATATGCACCTAATGTGTGGATGTAAAAAGACAAAGGGCAGCTTTTAAGGGCAAGCAGGGGTGACTGAAGCCACATTCTTCCTACTTTTGAGATTACTTAAGAAAAAGGGAGAAGAACGAGCACTGCTCCTTAGTGGTATTAGCAAAGCAGGTATTTGGAACAGTTCAACATTCTGGAACAGCTGATCTTGGTGAGAGGCAACACCTTAGCACTATACACTGGGAGCCAAATCCCAGGCTGTAGCAACATGCTATGACACAGATATGATACTGTTCAACTCACCTGCTCAGAGGTTTTATAGAAGGCCACTGAGGCATTGACAAGTTTGAGCCTGTCCTCCATCTTCAGCATTAGCTGCTGCCAGTGCAGGGCCACCTTTTCAGCACACTCTCTGATAGCATCAGCATCATAATGCCCAGCCTGTAGCAAAACTTCGGCTTTCTGCTGGACCTGCAGGGCACTCTGGTGTGTCTTCTGCAAGGAAGTGGCATGAAAGAGGGACTGTGTATGAGGGGAGGAAAGAGAGGTTGTATAGATGTGCCAGATGTATGGTAGGAAGGTGAAGCGAGGCGTGAGCATGAAGATGTGAGAGAGCGAAACATTTTCAGAGTTATCTTCAGTTAACAGTTGCTTTCTGCAAAGCATTTTAGTTACAATTATTCACACACATTTGCAATATGTTATTAAAGCTTGGGACAAGCAAGCACTATAAGATGGGTTAGCTCCACTGATCAGCTACTGCCCCTTGGACAACAGCCTGGGGTGGGATTCTCAGCGGATCAACCCCTGTGCAGGCAGCTGCTGTGCTGAGTTCCCACCCAGCCTGTACTCAGTGCTGACTGCATCCCGCACAATCTGCAGATACAAAAGTGAACACTAAAGAGTTGTCAAACTCTAGGTCTGATCACCCTAATTTGACTCTTGCCAGGCAGCTTGCTGGCATCAGCAGCTTTACTCATGTGTGTAATTATTCTGTCTGAAGGATACAAAACATCAACCCCGAAAGACATGAAGTTGCCTTACTAAATGGCATGAACTATGTCACAAACATCAGCCCCTAAAAGATACATTTCTAAAAGTCAGTTCACTCATGTTGAAGCTACACTTAAGGGCAGAGCTAGTGGGAGTCAAGCCATTTTTTCCATGATTCCCCAATTTACTCAGTAGCCACTTTACAGGCAGGATTGAATTACCTGCCCCATTCCCCAGCCTACACCAGCTCCCCTCAGAGTGACCAAGTGGTGGTTACACCTTCCTCTGTGGGCTGCTGTGAGGACAATATCTCCCGGCCCTTCACAGCCTCCTAAGTAACTGTGTTGAGGCATAGTTTAGTCTCATATTTGATATTAATCTTCTGAACAGAAGCCCTAAAATCTCGCAAAGACTTCTCTGTTCTGCATCCCATTTGTAACTACTGCTGACAAATTCTCATGTGATACTTTTATGATCTAATCCTTGAACCTGGAAAGAAGCTTGAAATCATCTGGTCATACACTGATGAATAATGCAATGTAGAGAAAGCTATTAGCAAAGAAAGGATTAATACTTTGCAGAAACATTTAGGAAGATGTTCAAGAACAACTGGTTAAATTTAATATCCAGCTGCTTTACTCATGTTAGAGTTGTAATACTTGTTTTAAATAGACTTTAAAGGATTTCAACTGAAAATCAATTCCACATCTAGAATGTCTTTAGAGAACAGCCTACCCTGTGTGCTTTGCTGATCTCTTCCCCATATGAAACACTGCAAATATTTAATCTAGTGTTTTCTCCCTTCAAAAACTTATTTTCCCCTTACCGTAGGGTAACCCTCTTCTCCCTCTGTGATATGCATTTACCACCCAGCACAAGCACTTCCCCAACAGCAGCAAGCTGCCAAAACACAGCCAGTGGGTGTCTGGTTCCCCACTGCTGTCAGGTGACAGCTGCCAAGATGTGGTCAGCACAGCACAGCTTAGTACCAGCCAGCTCATACAGAATTGATAGAAAACTTCTGCCTTTTCCCTTAGGAGCTGCAACAGCTGCTCCTTCCTTACTGTGAGTGGAGCTGTATTAAAATACGTCATTAGCTGAGATTTAAACTCTGTCATTATTAGAAACACTATAATGTATATTGACTTATTTAAAGTTTACCAGAAGACATAAAGACACTTCCTCCTTGCCTAAATCAGCCATGTCTTCAAATCTCCATTATGAAAATACTATTTTCAAAATTTAAAGTTTGGTTTGGTTTGGGTTATTTTCAAATACATCTAAACCACAGAAAGGAATTTTCGGACTTTTCTTTGATCTGTTAAAAGATAACATTTAACACAATCTGGGAAGCATATACACCTTGTTAAGCAGGAACAAGAGAAAGCAACGGACTCCCTTTCTCACAACCAGAGTGATCACACACCTGAGAGTGTAGGGTTTGTTCATAACGCAAAGATACGTAAAGTACTGAGCTGAACTATGAGTCTTGTAGTGCCCTACTGAGGAGAGTCCGTAGGCCTCCACCACCTTCTCATCCAAAGGAAAGCAGCTCAGAGGAGATGCTATTCCTCCTGCCATGTCCTGGCCCTGTGCATGAGGCACATGAGTTGGCTCACAATTAGTTTTCAAGGGCCAGGTCAAAGATGTGCTAATCCAGGGCAAGGAGGGGCAAAAGCTCAGTTTAGCAGGCAATTCTTAAAAATTGCCCCTCTTGCTTCTTCTTCAGTGTAAAGTTATTGCAGAATTTGGGTTGGAATGAACGTCTCTTCTGCTAGCAACAAAATGAAACAAAGATTTCACATGAGACTATTATCCAGTAACAAAGATATTCATAAATAAATGCTGTGAAAAGATCTGCAAATAGTTGACATGGGAATAAACTGACTTCACAAACTTTTCCCATTTTCAGATCACTGTGTGAATTTTAATCTTATTTTTTTTACCAAAGAAATTATCAGGAGATGCATAAGTGTCACTTTCATGAATGGAAAGGCTGATATCTGACAGCAGAAGAACTAGCTGCAGATGATAAATAATTTATTTTACTATTAACTTCTGGCTGCATTACGAGTTTAATGATTAAGTTGATTTTCTAGAGTTTTTATTCCTTCCCTTCCTTCAAGCAAGCAACGATAGATGCTGAAGAGATAACCTTTCATATGATGTTTGCCTGGGAAGGAGAAACAAAGTTAACTTATCTGTATTACCTCTATGGCCAGCTGAAACTGCTCATGCTCCCGCTGGAGCTGCTCGGCTTCAGAGAGGGAGCTTGCATTGACAAGGCTTGCATTCAGCATTGATTCACCATTCCTGATCCAGCCAAGCACCTGTAAAGAAAGGATGTGCTTATGGAAAGGTTGTTTCAGTACAAAGGTTTATGTAGTCATTGATCAATAAATGCTTCAGCCTGGCTAACAAAAACACTTTGCCCAGTGTGGTCTCATGCTGAATCGATGACCAGAAAGAAATCCCAGGATAAGGACTTAATGACATAAATTTTTAGAGTAAAAAGATCTAATTGAAGAAGTTATTGCTTGAATAATGAAACTCCCAAAGTATTTACATGGATATTTGGATAGCAAAGAGCTTTAATTTCCAAATTTTGATCACAAAAATGAATGTTCCCCTATGCAAATATCCCAAGGTAAAACCCCAGAGCATAATGACAGAGATTTGAAATTAAACAATGATCTCTCTCTTTTTAAATTTTCCAACTGCAATCATGGACCTTGTGATTCCTTTCTGCTCTACTTGCCTGTGTATCTTTCACAAAAAAGTCAGAGCTTAGAGGTGAGGAGGGAAAAGACAGTTGGTTTCACCTGACATGGAGTTAAGATGCAGTCAGAGTTTCCACCTGCATGCAGAGCTAGGAAGAAATCCCAGGTCATCCATTTTATACTTAGTCAAGAGGCTTTACTTCAGGGATATTTGTGGACATGCAACCTATGCTGTAATGACTGCAGAATGAAATCCTAAATATACATAATTAGTCTATCAAGTTTGTATATATTCATTTAAGCAGGAACATTTTCTGCTATTTTAAGACACGTATTTGGAAAATTAGCACCCAGAACACACATGCAAGTTCTCTGCTGTGGGGTCTCAAAGCCCATTTTTCTACCTGTATGGGTGTCAAATTATTCCAATAAACCCATAAAGTTGCTGAATTCGATACACAGATGCACATGAAATCCTGACTACCCAATCACTGCCCTAAATTTAGCTCATGATTTACAAAGCTCCAAAACTGACTTTGCTGCAATATTCTAGGTAGTAATTTCCCTTTTGTGCAAGTGATCCATTAAATTGTCTGAAAGAAATAGGGATTTTCTGTTGTTTTGGTTTTTATCCTTACATCATGTATCACCCTAGTTATAGCCATTCAGTTCCCTGTAGGGTAGGAAAATTAGTTTTCCCTAGGAGAAAGAAAAGGGAGCCATCTACACGTATAGATGACCCTAATTTGCAGAAAAATTACATTCTGCTCAGTACAACAGCGTGGAGGATTTCATTTGTCAGCTTTTTCTCTTTCATCGGCAGGTGTTATTGTTCCTGTGGGAAATACAACTAAGATTTAAAGGAAAAGAAATCAGGTTATCATACGGCAATCTTTTTGGCTGGCATCTTCTATAGTCCATCAGACAAGAAAGCTATATTATTACTGACTACTTGGTACCAAAAGCTGAAGTTAACCAAAGTATCACTGCATCTGGGAAGGACTTGAAGTGAGGACATCATAAAGTAAGACATGCTTTCACATTTTATATACCAAGATATATCCTGGTTTGGGCCATTTAGAGTGTAGAAAATACTGAGTATGTCTATTAAAAATGCAGCAGTATAATTTTTTTTTTAAACAATACAATCAGGGCATGACAGGGTCCTCTTGGGAATAGCTTCCATTTGAGGTGAAATTTTTAAAACCTGCCACAGAGGTTTTGATGTAGATTTCATACAAATATCTGAGTCTCTAAATAGTAAAAAAAATCACTGGAAATCTCAATCTTAGCAACTCAATTGGTGGAAAGCTAATAGGCAACAAGGTTGAGCAAGGAGGAAGAGGGACGATTCAACTGAAAACAGCCAAGTTTCCTCTCCTGTTAACGATATATGGGCATCCCTTGGTACAACTGTCATGTTGACCCAAAAGTATTCAGGGTCAAGCAGTTCAGGTCAGGCTCCGATGGACCACATCCTGCCAGCAATGCTTACAGCACTCTTCTTGACCAAGGCTGCTGCCAGCCCTGAGTTGTGTTCCCCCTTCCATCCCCCAGAGTGTGGGTTCAGGTGTTCACTGCGGAGCTCCTGCACTCCCCCTTCCAGGCCCCATGAGCATCCAAGCACTAGCAAATTTTGCCTGAAAAAAACTTAAATAATGACCCCATTCTACTTGCAGAAGTCTAGCACTTAAATGTCAGGCCTCATCTGGGATTGCATCAGCTTTCTCTATGGTAATATTTTTTCTTAGTTTTTTTTGCTCTTCTTCTTTTGTGTGTGTCGTTTACATACAGTAAGAAAAAAAAATTCAATTGTATACCCAAAGCTTCTTAAGTCTGAGCGCAAAAACCGGCCACATGCAGAACCTTTCACTGTGTCACTGGTTTGGAAGTAGACTGTGAAACGGTTGGAAGGGAGGTATCTGGTTTACAAGACCTGCTCACAGTTTGACTCCTACTTATATAGTGCTTAATATCTTCTCATTAAAATATGTATAGAAGCTGCTACTACAGCACCAAGACATTTCTCCGATCATTTCCTGTATTAATAGATTCACCATCATCTGTCAATGTGCAGACAGACCAGCAGCAAAATATGGCTTTAAACACACATTTCCTACAAATTACAGATTTTATCATCTCTGTAGAAGCAGTGATTAAATAATTCTGGAGTTAAATAAATCTCCAAAGACTCTCTTAAAAAGCCTAATATATATATATTTTTTTTAATAATGGAGAAGCAGAAGCACATTGACAGTGTCTTAGATAAAAGCCACTTGCCACTGCAGAACAATTTCACTGCAAGGCACTGGTTGTCTAACATGGCAAAAATCACAGGTCTGAAACAACTCGCACCTTTGTCTCCAATTTGCTTAAAACAGGCTACTTCTGTATATGGCTCCTCTGAAATTAAATAACAGTACCAAATTCTTCTAAAATCCGTACCCTGAAACTCTGCCATGTTCAATGAGCACAGAATCAGATGCTCTAGGAAAAATAAAAAGTGAGGCACCTCTCGTGGAACCTTCCTTGAGAAACAAGAGCTCTCTGTCATGTAGTGCTTCTGTCTGCTGCTTTTGTTTAGTCAGAATGCCTTCCTCGGTGTCCTAAAAGATACTTGCTAAGGCCTTGCTAATGAAAACCATCAAGTTACATTGGAAAAGATTTTTATGTTTAAAAGGCAAAATAATGGAAGTGATCTTTTACATCCCTGGACCCTTTGCAGCTTCTTTGAGAGGCTCTTACTGTGACAGATACAACCACCAAGCAAAGACACCTTCTGGTAATTTTAGCCATGTTCAAAACTGCAGCAGGTTTCCAGAAGCTCTGTGACATTAGGTTGTGAAAAAAACCCAAATATATTCAGTGTCTCTCAAATGACTACTTCCCATCATCCTTTGGACATATTCATCAGGAGGCAGATCTAATGCCAAACAGAAGTAGACGGATAACAGGCATGTGAAAATGAATAAATTCACTTGAATACAACCTGGAAAATAAGTGTAGTGGGACATTGTGAGGATATGTCGGAGTAAATTAGGTCAAGTTGAACACTTACCAAAAAAAGAAATAAACCATACAAAGATAAAGTAAAGGGATAGGGAAACCAAACAGCTGCAAGCACAGTATTAGAGAGTTTGTTTTTTCAACTGGTCTCCACAACTCTATTCTGCTATTACTTTTATGTAAGCAATTCAAGCTCTGTAGTTTCTGTTGTCAGAAATGAGTGGGATCCAAATGAGCGGAAATCAGTCTCGGGTAGGATCTTTCTTAATAACAAAGAGTTTGTGAATCACTGATCTATATTATTTCCACTCTAAAGCAGTTCACAGAACATCTCATTTGGAATTGTTCTGCTTTAATGGCCCCAAATTTGATTCATTGTCTTGGCATTCAAACCCTTGGTGGATATGACATAAAGCAGAAATCCCTGGTAAATGAGACTTAAATAGATAGAGACAGTTAAAAGACTTTGTATTTCCATGGGCCATTATATCAAAATGCAAACACATGTACATGTAGCAGCCTTGACCAATTTTACAATGTCAGCAGAACTTAACCACAGCTATAGTAGGTGTCTTGCAGCAACCGCATCTCAAATAATTCACAAGAGTAAGAGCAATTTGGTAATGAGATCATCCGTCGTCTCCGATGCACTAAAATGAAAGTGAAGGAAATCTGGACCAGACTGGATATGAACTACAAGCCAAAATCAATATATTTCCCAATTACACTAAATGGTTGGGAATATGACTCATTTAGAGGAAACCAAATAGATAGGGCGCACATATATTTTAACTTGCCTCTTTTCTAAGGGAAAATGTGGCTGTGGCAATTTATAGGTTAATAAGCAAAGGAGTCCTTAGTATTCAGCTGAACAACTAAAATGATTCTTCACTATTGGTTTGCTGAAAGGTCACACAGTAATGAAAGCTCTGATGGTCCCAAGCTCTGTTAAGGAAAGAGTAATTCAAGGCAGCTGTTCTCCTCTCACAGTAAGTATTAGACAGTTCAGTCCTAAACCCATTTCCTTTGGTTAGATTTTGTTTTGTAAAAGAGTTGAGGCCCAGCAGATAGTCGATAACGAGGCAAGTAACACCAGGTACCTGCAGAGAGTGCTGCACTGCCACTGTACAGCTCCAGGAGCAGCCACCGGGCTCACGGACTGGCACGTCATCCTGGGCAAGTGGGCCAGTGACACTTGGTCAGTTCATGAGAACCTGCATTTTTAGCATTCCTGCTACATATATTACTTGTATTTTCTATCATACGTTAAAATGGCTCTACTTCATCATAAAACCACCACACAAAACTAATCTTAGCTAAGCTGTGTGTAAGAAACTTTGGGAATCTATGGAAAAAAAGGATACAAGTCATAATCATATTAAGGTGGTGATTACGAATATCATAGAGTCTCTTATTTTTTTTCAGAAGAAAGCCAAAGCACTCTATAGAGCTTTGGGGCTTCATGAGGAGTTGGTCTTCAATGATCACAAATGCAAAATGACTACACTTTCAAAATAAAAATTTAGGTGAGTACTGTGCTACTTTCATTTAGGGTCGCAAAATAGTCACATCAAAGTGGACCTTGAAAGAAATGTATGCACTGGTGTTGGTGCTGCCAGCTTCTAGCTTGAAAGGTGTCTGAGAACAAAGGATTTTTTTGTCAGCCATGATAAAAAAATTCAGATAAAATGTGAATCAAATACTCACTTTGGAAGAAAGAATAACTATGATCATGTGTAGTGAGCACTCAGTATATTCTATTTATTTATTTTTTTTAGTAAACAAATAAGCAAATCTTATCATGAACACCTTGTAGTATTTGGAAAGAAAAACCCACCATTTGTTCTGGCAAAATGGAAACCTGAATATTCTAGGTGTCTGGAAAAATGTTACTGATTTTCCTAATGAAACCAAGAGCATTCCTTTGAAATCCAGACATACACTGAAGTGTGAAGCAACCTATGGGTTAGGAAGCAGGAAGTATAGCATTATCCTGTGTAGCAAAGGAAAACAAAGAAATGTGAGACATCCAAGCTAAATATCAGGGGAAACCTAGGGAGGCAGAACACAAATGCCTACACTAGGACGAAATCTGGAAGAAAGGCAATGTAACAATACTAAGATTGCTAAACAAGTCCTAAGATCTAGAGACCACAGACAGAATTTTTCGTCTCACTCAGAATAAGTTAAACAGGTCAACAGAACTATAGCAATAAATGAAAAGGTGAAACTACTGTAATGTCATACTTGAATCTCACAGCTCAGTTATCCTTTGCTTTGGGCCAATTCTCCGCAACGGCTTAAGTCTGGATCCCAAATCAAATCATTATATTCCCAGAACATGTGGAGTTTGAGGCAGCTTCTCCAGTTGAGAAGTTACGGGGTCAGCTCTGTGCAGACTCCCCATAACTACTCATGAAGCAAACATACGCATACTAGAGGGAACAGAGCCTTTCGTTATCTGTAACTGCTTGTGCTGCAATCTGTCAGCAAATCAAGTACTGTTAAGGAAAGGGAGATTAAGATTGTCCACCTAAAGGTAGGTGACTTGGCAGAAGTTGGTTCAGCAGTTTGCATATATGTAATGGCTGAAAACCCATTTAAGACCCTTAATTGTGGTTAAAAACTCTCACCTGCTTGACTTCAGCCTGTAAGTGCCGGAGCTGTAGGCACTGCTCCAACCTCTTGTGAGTTTGGTCAGCATTAAGCTCCAGCTCGTGCTGTTTCTCATGAAGGAATTCCAGCAGTTCTTGAACCTGTGTTGCAAGATCAATGTCTTTTTCACAGATCAGCTCAATGCCTGCAACATGCAGAGAGAGAGATCATTGCGCTTATTTTAAATTTGAGTTGCTGCACAAATGTAAGCTTTAATTTTTTTTTACCACATAATGCATTGAGTTGCAACTCTGAATAATTCTTTCTCACTAAACTCTCATGTAATATTTGACTTTCCCAGTTTCCTATTCTGCATCACTATATTTTTATACAAAGTAGTGTTTATCTGGTGATCATTGCTCATCTCACCCATCAGCACCTGGCTAGCAGGACATGATTTAACCTTGCTCAAAAACTTGAATGACCATCAAATTAAAAAAAAAAAAAAAGAAGAAAAACAATCAGAAAAAACCCCTCAATTTCTTAGAGTAATTAATTGATTTATAAATTGATTTATACTTTAGGAATGCGTGTTGAAAAAAAACCTAGAAGAGAAAAAAGATGAAGACAGAAATAGAAAAGTGAAATAAAGGAAGTAAACTCTAGTTGCCAGATCCATAGTAGTGCTACAAGCACGTGGAACTCCACAGTGCAAACTTTTTTCCCCACTTGTGCACTTTAGAGTATCATTAACAACAATTTAGTTTAAAACAATCTACAGTTCATTCAGAATTATTCCACAGACTGACTTTTATCCAATCCTCACATATCAGAGAGAAAAAGTGGCTTAGTACCACATTCCCCATGCCTTGAATCCTGCTT
The DNA here is from genome assembly GCF_036417535.1 of Chlamydotis macqueenii. NCBI lineage: Eukaryota > Metazoa > Chordata > Aves > Otidiformes > Otididae > Chlamydotis > Chlamydotis macqueenii. Next base: position 11,197,747 of record NC_141561.1, read on the forward strand.
GAAACTGATAAACCCCTGATCGATCTGGTCTGCCTTGATAGCTTACCCTAACTCGATCAGGAGGTTGAAATAGAAACCTCTTGGGTCCCTTCCTACCTTCTGAATTTTCTTATGACTCTACAAGCCTTGTGTGTAGTGGTTACACAAAATACAACGCAGAGTTTCACGTTTTCCTTCTTTACTAAACTGGTGCGATAGCATTGCTGGGTACATTACCAGGGTAATTGTGAAAGTTTGGCCTGGAGGAAATACGACGTCATCCCATGTTACTGTAATCCCTGTGATTATAAACTAATAAAGATCCAACTCTTCCCATATTGAGGTTCACTGGAACTTTGCCATTGGCCTCAATGAAAGGAGGATCGGAAATCTAATATAAAAATAATGATATTGCAGTAATGCTGTGGAAACACTACACATTTCTCCAAAGCCATTTGATTTCATGGAATAACAGGACATTAAAAATTAAATGTGTTAATTGGAAGCTGCTGTACAAAAGACTTGGACATTATTTTTAAAACCCATTTAGAAAGATGACTTTTCTTCCCCCTTTATCCTCCTCAGAGACTTGTGACTTTTATTCTCTCTCACAGCGATATCTACAGAGGACAGAATACAAAATAAATATGACCCTATGATTGACCCTATCCCCTTTTTCCTGGATTCTGGTTTTATCAGGAAAAGCACATGAGAATGCAAGCGATTGGCTTATTCTATTTCCCAGCCAAAACAAAACAGTTTCTTCATTACTAAATAAAGTGAAATGGCCCCTGGCTTCCCATTTAGAACTGGAAATTTAATATACGTTTCTATTCTTGGGAGTGAAGCTCCTTTCAATTGCCAGACACCAGGCACTGTTGCTACAATTATCCTGCATATGGTTCTGTATCCTCAAGACATGATGGCATTTTGTATGCTTGACTTCACCACACCTATTAGAAATTAAACACACAGTTTTCCCTCATGCACGCTCAGCTGGTATGGTTTTGATTGTGCTAACTCATCAGCAGCAACCAGTGAACTGCCTGGGATGCTATCCAAGGGCAGCCTGTGCTCCCTATGATGAATGATCTGCCCTTTCTTGCTTGTCATATGTCATGTAGATTTATTTTACAGTGCCAGCACATGCGGTGAGAGCACTTATTCTTCTCAAAGATTGGTTTGCAAAAGAGAAAGCTTTGTTTTCAGAAAAAAAATTCAAGCATATTATCTTTACATTGCATTTTGACAGAAAAGCACAGCTGATTTCCTGATAAACCGAATTTGGTTGCCATTTTCTTCTAATACCTCAATCAGTGCAGCAGATACCAAGTGGAGGATAATGAATTGAAAATGTTTAAGAAAAAAATCACAGAAAAGAGCTACACTAACTGGCATCCTCCAAAACACATTAGTTACACCTGAGCTATTTGCAATGTGAGATACTATTCAGTGTAAGGAAGAGGTACTGCTTTTTGACCTCTACAAAGCTGTTTTGAAACTGCTTTGAACCTGTTCTTAGGCTGAACTATTAAAAGCCTGTGACAGGAAAGTTTAGTATTCTCTTCCTTGCAATATAAACTATAGTTATAACTAACTATGAATGACATCACAAACAAAATGAAATAGACTGGCATTTCACTTTTAAGCAATGCAATGCTCGGAAAAGATGTGAATGATGTTAGCTTGACAACCAGAAAAAAAAAGGGCTTTGAATTTTCCATATAACAGGTAGGGATGTATAAATTTCCCCACATTCAGCTTTTCAGTGTATTTCAGACTTGACTTAGACAAATTGCTTCTAGGACATAAAAAGGTAGCTCTGTAAACCACGAGCAACTCCTAACTGTGGTGCTTATTATGACAATGATACTGAAAATGCAAATGGACTTCAATAACCAAATAAATTTATGCAATCAATTAATCAGCTATTAGAGTGTAACTATACATTTAGTACCTAGAAGCAGAATGACTAAGGTGCTTATGAACATGAACGCATCATCACTGCAGCCCGGGTCAAGGTGTTAAATCACTTCTGAATCCTCAGCTTCACATAGGAGAAGGATTTCTCAGAAATGTCTGAGCTGCCACTTTTGGAAACACTAGGCCCTTTCAACATATCAAGTTAGACACCCAAAAAATAAATATTGGGCCTGTTGTGATAGGACAAGGGGTAATGGTTTTAAAATAGAAGGAAGCAGATTCAGACTGGACATAAGGAAAACATTTTTCACACTGAGGGTGGTGGGACACCGGCACAGGTTGCCCAGAGCGGTGGTGGATGCCCCATCCCTGGAAACATTCCAGGCCAGGCTGGACGGGGCTCTGAGCAACTGGATCTGGTTGGAGATGTCCCTGCTCCTTGCAGGGGGGTTGGACTAGATGGTCTCTAAAGGTCCTTTCCAACCCAAACCATTCCATGATTCTGTGATTCTAATGTCCACTTTTTAGAATATTTACCCAACATATTTAGCTTTGCTATCAGTAATAGAGCTACAATCAAACTGGAAAAAAATAGAAGATAGGTTCACTGAAATAAAAAGTTCAATCTCCTTGAGAATACTGTTATAATATCCTCTAAATGCAAATGTTTCCTAAAGGAGATGGATCTTAGTGAGACACGAAGGCCATTTGAAAGTAATGCAAAATTTCAGAAAACACAATCTAACTTCCAGTTCTTACATACCCCTTAATAAAAACAAAAATTTATCTGAAGAATAATTATTCTGATGGTGAAAACAGGCCCATCCAAACCAGGCTCACCCACAGGTGCTGGGGTAGTGGAAGGAATCACTCTGAGCTGTATGGAGCTTTGGAAATAACGGACTTGCATAGATGCCTCACGTGTACAGATGCCCTGAATATCTGCACAAAGTCTGATACGCTGCATCACAGGACCACTGTATTTATTGTACCAACATGACAATGTTCACAGGGACTTACAGACATTCCACAGCCTAATAAGAATCACTGCTCCAAATCTGCATTGGACATGCAAAAATCATGGGCGAGTGTCTTCTTTTTCTACCTGCACAAGCTTTCCATGTGAAAAAGGCATCATGTGTGGAAAAACCTGGATGTAATTTTATCTGACAGACTTACTACCTTAAAGACCTCCAAGCCAAACGCCAGAGTAATCAAAATTGAATCAGTTTCCTGTGTGACATGATAAAAAGAATAAAGCTCAAAGAGAATTACAGGGAAGAGAAGAAACTTGGTCAGTCAAGAGTAGCTAGTTAGGTAGAATGTCCCTGAAAAAAATCACATTTTTTCTGGCTTTATGTTCTACGGCTGCAGCTGAGTTTTGATTTTATCAGCGGTGACATTGTACAATAGTAAGCAGCAGTGGCAGCTGATTTCCCAGAACCCCTGCAAGTTTGCAGCCCTGGCAGTAGGAACAATCATCTCTTAACTTGTGCACTGAATGACTGTGATATAGGATTCAGGAAGAGGGAGTAAAATTAAATGAATTTTTAATGGAGTATAACCATCCTTTATTGAAATAAGAAATAGTAGGCTCCCAAGAGCAATCTCTCTCCCTTATTCTGCCATTCTCCCAGCATTTAGCACTCCATGCATGGCAGACATGACCATTATCTTTGATTAACTACAGTTACTCTAAATCCCCATGAGGCTTCTGCTTCCTTGCCTTTGGGAGCAATGGATTTTTATTGGGTAGGCTTCATAGAAAGTGATCTTAGATAAACTTATAAAAACATTTTAAAACTCACTTAATTTAGTTGCTAATCTTTTGTCTGCAATCCAAAAGAAGTTGTTTCTAACTTCCTGACAAACACAGAATTATTTTTTTTTCCTAAAAATCAGTCACTGAGACTCCTGACTGTGATCCATTCTGGATCAGATTCTTTACCTTCCATGGATTCCTACTCATATTAAGATTCTTCCAGGATGAAAAAAAACAAACAAACAAACAAAAAACCAAAAAAACCCCAAAATCTTAACTGATGTATTAGGACAAATTTTCTATCCCAGAAAGCAAGGGAGCTGAAGCACAGGACCAGGCGTAGTGTGGGCAGATGTCACTGAAGCTCATGCACATGGTTCACACAATGCACTGGATTGTCTAGCTCACAGCATACTCTCACAGCAGTCCTTAAGCCTCTGCTGAGTCCAGCTTGCCAAATCAGGCTGAATACAGACAGATTTTTTTAAAGGTGGGTGCCTAGAGCTAAAATGTTTGCCAAAGAATTAAACCATAAAAATTCTTAAATTATTTTTATTTTTAAAGTGCAAATTTTCCTGCAAACAGGAACTGCTCTTCTTTGCTCTCTTTCCAGACACTTAAGAAGGTTAAAACACTTCACAAAATGTTCCCATCCAGACTTTACACAGTGATTAATCTGAAGTATATTCCTTTTCCAAATGCAAAATGCAAGGATAAAAAAATCCTGATTCATAAGATGTCTTAGAAATAGGATCGCACTGCTGAGAAACAGAGTAAAAGTATCAGACTCCCTATCAACATGAATCAAGTCTGTGATTTAAGAGCACATGCCAAAGGTTTTATTTACATCTAAGTTGCTACCTTTAACTTTCAAGTGCACACTGAAAAGGAACATTCCAGTATGGTTTATCATATTCCCTTTTTATATAAAATAATTCCAATTAGAGTTGGCTGGAAACAAGAGGTCCATTTCATAACTGGTTTCAAGGCTCTTATATTTGGATTCTTTCCCAGAGGGCTCTTGGATAACTAGCTTCTTTCTCCCCTCGCTCCTCTCTCTCTCCCTCGGGCATGTCTGCTCTCTGAAATGTTGCACAGGGAAAAGGTACTCAAGTCTATGGAGAATGAAGCCAGCACATCTGGTCAGTTTGCCTCTCAATAAAGTCTAGCTGCCGAAAGGTTAACAACCTTCGGAGTCTAGAACGACTAGACTTCATCCAGACCTGAGGTCTGACCAGTTGGCTAAAGAATCTGTAACTCTGAGCTTGTGCAAGGACAAGGACTTACCAGTGCAACTTGTCTTGCCTTCCCCTCTCCATTCACTTCAGAATTGATCACAAACTCCATCCCACAGTTGTGAAACTTTCAGAATGACACTTGACAGTCAGCTTTATTTCCTCAGTAAGTTTCAGTCTCAAAGAAATAGCAAATTTTGACATATAACCCTTAATCAAAGAATTCCCAGAACTTGTGAAACAGTTCTGGGAGTGGAGAGACAGGTAGTGTCCACATGTACTTACATTAAAAGCTGATTAATTTGGTATGTATGGCGGTATTTTTGCTTGATGTGGATTTTGGGGGGTTTGAGTTTTTCTTGGTTTTTGTGTTTTTCTCATGTAAAATAGAGATCTAATTGTTCTGCTCACCTGAAGCCTGGACCTCCATGATGTATTGATGTAAATCTTGCCCTTGCTGGATGACTTCAAAGGTCATGTTGTTCATGGCCAACTTCCGCTCGGTGTGACGCTGCAAACGCTGCTCAGCCAGAGTGAGGTCTTCAGTATTGAAATCATTCATTTGTCTCAGCAGATCTTCATTCCAGGCATCTAACTCTGCTGTAACCTTCATGGGCAGAAGACAGACACTGCATTCACTCAAGATGAATGAAAAAGCTTATTCTCAAACTGTGTTTGGATCACAGAAGTACTTCGCATTTTGATTCTGATCCAGAAACCCAAAAACCACAGCCTCAGTACACTCTGGATCCTGCTCACTTAATGGTCACGCTTAACATTTTGCTTAGGTGAGGATCCATGAAAAGATTATCGGTCCAACAAGAAATCTGACACTTCCTTTTTCCCTTACACATTCCAAAGGGCACTGTAAGAGAAGACCCACTATACTCATACGGATGGTAGAGATAATGTTTCTGAATAAATTCAAATTTAAATAAAGAAGTAATGCTTACAGAATTGGAAAACAATTTGTAACACCTGTGACCACATAATCCCCAAATGGCCTGAATGCTTCTAAAAACATTTTGCAACACTGTATGTTACATATTACAGATGGAAATATTATTTATTCTATCTTCATAGAATTGAAATTATAAGCTGCTTCCATTAAGCCCTGAAACAGGGATAACTAATACATTTTCAATTATTATTCTTGATATAATGTATTGTAAACAGTATCTACTCGCTGTTCACAGAAAATGCATCATGAGACTAAATATTTTATTAATTTGTGAGTCAACCAGCCGAGCATTGGCAGCCGTTGTACAATGAGTTCTATGCTGTGCTTTCAGATATGTACGGATGGTATCTGGCTCTAACCAAAGACCTGTATAACCTACCAATAACTCATGGGAACATGCAAAATCTTCTGTTCCTGATTATAACATGCAGTCTGATGATTTCAGCAGTCTATTTACTGTCTCTTCTGTATTTTACATTTTAGCCCACAAACAGCCAATCAGTATCAAACTCCTTCTCTGGTTTTACCTGCTCAATTAAAGCAAGGTGTAGCCTCCACCCGAACAGCAGAGTCTCACCTCAACCTAGATTCTCCTACTACAGACAAAAAAGAGGGAATGTGCTTGCGACAACAACTGAGGGAAGGGGGACAAGGGGAATGGGAACCAAGTAATGCATATAGGCTAGTACTGTGCAGAATACAAGTTTTTAAAGTGTTTAAAAATTATTAAATCAATGCCTTAATTCACAGGTCAGTTCCTCATAGCTAGATTCAGGAGAGCTAAAACTAGGTACCTAAATTCCCACTTGTGTAGTGAAAAGTTCTCCATTTCTCACTAAAGATGCTCTTCAGTGCCTGTGTGCAGGTACTTCCCAGGTAGCGAAGATTCAAAATTTTCTATTTGGTTTTCCTTTCCAGAAAGCATACATTATATCCAATGCAGACACAGAAAGGCAACCCAAACAACCATCTCTCAGCCCTTCTCACATCAGCATGGATGGGAGTACTTTAGAAGGGAAAACAGCAGCAGTTTTTAGGCTCTTTTTTTTTGAGAGAAGCAACAAAGCAGATTTACTCAACCAAGAACCTGGGACCTCAGCTGCAGGGTGAAAAGCAGAGCATGGACATCCTGAGGGGCTTCTATTTTCCTTCAGCTTGTTCCATTGCCCATTCTACTCAATTACCTTTAAATAATAGCAATCTCTTTGCTATTCTTTGGCCCCATTCCTAATTCCAGCAGCCTCTGATTCATTCACATGTCGTAGCTGGAGTTCCTGGGCTGTGGAGGCTTATTGGCAGATTTAACAGGTATGGAGAAATGGTCAAAGTAGATGCTGGAGAAGTGCTTTACTATATTCAGTTACATTTAGAGATAAATCCTCAGCTAACAGTAATCAGAACTGAGGTGGTCTTGACCTTATTTCAAACCACAAACAATGGAATGAATTTAGAGTAAGCGCAGGTTCCTACAGTCATGACAATAACACTTACAGTTCAATGCAAAGCCCTTTCTGCTCTTTCTAATGGAAAGGCATGTGATATAAATGAATAAGAAGAATTTTATTTTTTATAAGCTATTAAAAATATTCTCTGTTTGAATTAATTGCATTGATTGTCATGCTGCTAAAACATTATTTGAAATTTTGCAAGGATTCACAAACTATTCCCAATTTGCTGTGAACATTCCCGTGCATGTGCACTCAGGAAGATGTCCAACAGCATTTGTAAGTAACAGTAATAGAAAAGACTAAAACAATCAAAGAATTTGTAACGTTAGTTTGCTCTGACAGCCATGATTCTGATTAAAACAAAATCCCTCCATCCCATTTATGCCTATGGACATCATCCCCAGGACAGGAAAATGCAAATCTTTCAGAGGGTTGAACTGTCAGTGGAGTCAACAATGGGCATACAAAGGAATTAACAAACATTTCTACAAGGATGCTGAGATCCAGCACTTCTGCAAAACTGCCTGGGTAAACTGCTGTGGTGCTGTTTCTCTTAGAACTTTTCTCTTGGTAACTTTTCCACTTGGCTGTGGAAGAGACACTGAACAGCTTTGCTTTTGTCATTAAATCTATGATAATTTCCACTCATGCCCAGGGAAATTGCTGTTCCTGACTGTACTGCTTTTTGCACCTTAAGCATGAGTGTCCAAGACAGGTCTCTAGAAGAAAGGCACCATCATTCAAGAGAGGGATTGCCTCCCAGGCAACCAGTGCTGCTCATGCCCATGTCGGCAGCCAGCTTTCACCATGCTCCCCACACAGAAGCAGCTGTGCCTAAATATTTATCTGTGCCATTAGCCATTGCAAGGCACTGAAGGGCTTACGCTCCATCATCCACACTCCCCAGTTCAAATCAGTGGTTCCAATTAAAGAGCAAAGGACAGTACAGGCAGTCAGGACATGAGTGGATAAACTCCTTGAGATGCAAGGCCAGTCCAGGGGGCTCCATCTCACATTGCCAGGACTGGGAACAGGGGCTAAGACTGCACCTGAGTGGCTCTGGACAGTCAGGCAGGTCTAATGGGGCTTGTTAGCCCTGTGCCAGCTCTGCCAGGGCCAGGAGCACTGCCACCAACAGATGGGGGAAAGAAGGAAGGAAGGAAAGAAGTTGCCTCCGAGTGGGGGCTGATGAAGGAGTGACAATCATGCCATGTGCTGGGTTAGAGGAAAAGAGGAAGGAGTCAGGCACAGCAAGAAGTGGAACATCACCAGATTTCTCAGGCGAAGTGTGCACAGGAAGGCTGGGTACATTTCTCTGAGTAACTGAGACAAACAGATGGTTAGAAGGGAATCTAAAGCACATGAAGGCAAAGAAGCAGTAACAGAGCTGAGCTAACAACCCAGGTTTCCTGAATCCCAATCTGGTGCCCTATCCCAGAGACCATGCTGCTTTGCACATCTCATTAAGACGTTTCCTTTTCTGTCTGTACAGCCAATGCCGCAAAATCCCAGCATTTTCTGTACTTCAAACTGGACCTTTTGGAAATGGTTCCAGAGTCTGAATTTGAGCCTCTAACTGGTTTAACTTGTGTATAGGGAAAATGATTTATTTTTCTTCAAGAAGAAGCTGTAATTAGGTAGCTCTGTTAACTAAAGACATGTATTTTTTCAAGTCCAAAAAAGGACTTTGGATGCTTTCACAGATTGGTCAAGCATTGACATCTATGGTGAAACTTGGACTGCATCAGACAAAAGTGTCCTATCTCCTAAGCTGTGGTAAGAGCCAATTGCACTGGGCCTGTGTCAGGAATTGTCTCATAAATGAGGCTCACTTGGCTATGAACTTGTTTAATTCCTTTTTGACCAAGAAGAATGGCTCATTAGAGTTTACTCTGTTTTTCTGCTAGATTTTTGGTGGGAAGAACTGACAGCACTTCTTATGTTTATTCACTTCCCAGTGTTTGTGACTCTAAACAGACCTCAGCATCCCTCCCACGCCCTGAGAGAAGAGAAGCCCTGCCGCAAGAGAAGCCCTGAGCTGTGCTCTGTTCTGCTGTGGCATGAAAGCAGTAGACTTATCCCCAGGTGCCCACACTGTTCCAAGGCAAGCCACACACATGCCTCATTGTCAGCCACACTCCAGCAGATTCCTTGGAAGAAGTCATGCTCCTTCCTTGGAGGTCATATGAGGTTGGTGGCCAAGAGACAGCTCCCTATTACTAAAGGAAGGTCAAGTGACCCCAGAGAACTAATTGGAGAGAAAGACACAACAAAGCTATTGATTCACAATGAGCCTAGAAAGGAAATTTATTCATTCTTCACCAGAAAAAAATGCTCCTGCTGCCATGATAATAGGAGAGGAACTAACGCTGGTAGTGAACCCAATTTAATACTAAACGAGATACCTGAGATCTCCTTATCAGAGCAGCGGAGGCAGTGCAAGAGTTAACTTCAGCACAGGAGCAAATATTGGGTTTGTGCTGAGCTCCATGCTGCTATCACAAGGCTATAACAGATATACAGGCTATGTCAGCCAGGTCTGTTTTTCACTGTGTCTGCACACACTGACCACAGTCTAGACCACAAACTCTTTCGGCAAGGATCCTCTTAAAGTGGTAACTTAATATACCCAAATTCCCACTGCTGCAATATTGCTGCATTTGCTGCTTCCTGGATTTATCGTGTTACAACACCAGCACATAACACAACCAAAGGGAGAGAGACATGTTCATCTTCAATCCTGGAGAAAGAGGAGAGGTAGAGAGAGAACAGGTACAGAGGTGAAAAGTAATAGCAATAATAACAACACTAGTGGTCCAGCCATCTCATGCCTACATTGCAGCCTGCTTGTGAATTAAGCCAAAGAGCCTACCCAAGCAGCAGCAGCTGCTGTGCAGGCAATTGTACATCTGCAATAATTTCATATCTAAATCCTAAGTATCTATGCTGCTGAGATTTTCTACAAAACGGTGCTGCTGAGCCTTGACTGCTGCTTGCTTGGCCTTAGTTCAGTGTTTGACACGTAAAGTCATATTGTTTAATGCCAACCAGATTATTTTGTTTGCCAATTGAAGGAGGTGGAGAGGGGAGATGAGGAATCAAGCAAAAGAAAATAAATGTTATATGGCGAATGAATCACATAGGAGCTGATATTTTGAAGTATAGGCTTGGGAAGGGCATATGAGGAGGAGGGAAAGAAAGTTCTATCCTGGGAGCAGAAGCTATCAACACAAAAGAGTGGGCTTGCAAGAGGGATCTGAAAAAGCGTAAAGACACTTGGGAAGAACAAGAAAATGTAGGAGGCAGGTTGCAAGAGAAAGGTGCAAGTAGGAGGAGGAGCAAAGGCGAGAAGAGTGGGTGGCACATGGGGATGAAGCAGGATAGGAAGAACAGTCACACAGGCACATGGCAGAGCTCAGTCTCAAGAAAAGGGAATACCTACCCAATTTCAAGAGAAAAAAATGGTGGCAGCCATGAACAGCTGGGATGATCAGAGAATGAGGATGGATGAGATGAGAGGTCAGATATGATCCAGGAAGGAATAAAAAAAAAAAAAGATAATTCTGTAATTCTGACTCCTGGATGCTGAAGGAGTGTCTGCGAGTGCAGAAAGAAAGGGGTTATAATGGAGCAGGGGACACCAGATCTCTAAGGCACATACTAGAGACCAGGCACCAGGGATGCCAGGGGCAACAGCACTTGGCCCTGCTTTAGCGTTCAGAGCCGGCTGGAAGAGCAGAGGACGGGATGTGACAGTATAAGTGGATTTATGAGCAGACTAACACTGAAGGTATATGGTAGAGGAGATGTAGGTAGGAAAGGGTGAATGAAACTGTCACGTCTATAGATCATGTAAGCAGAAACTTTGCTGTTACTCCTTCTTAGGCCTCGGTGTCGGCTGACACCGTGCAGTATGACATTATTGTCACCCATTTTTTTCATGACAGAGCAGCCACACTGGCTTAGTGGGGACCTGGGCCACTGAAGTGTGAAAAGCCTGTCACAGTGATGATTCTGCTCCAGTGCTTTTGGCTCCTGAATCCCAAAAATAAAAAGTGAAACAATGGAATTCAGCTCCAAAAGACAGGGTGCCCAGGACAGCTTAGTGCTTGCCTTTCCTTAAAATTAAGTGATGTGCAGTGTGAAAACTAGGTACATATAGAAAAGAAAAAAAAAGCTCACTAAGCATGAGACATTATAGGATTCTAGCTTACGAACAGAAGAGGCTGAAGTTTTTCTTACCATTCCCTTTCTTTCAAATGTATCTCACTGTAATTCACTTCTAATAAAGAAACTCACATCTGAGTGTCAGCTGTAAGTCAGTGAGGGGCTATAAAACATCTGGTACCTTCACACAGGCAGCTAATTCACTTGAAAGATTCTGCTAATGTTATAAACCTGGAATGGGAAACTCAAGTGAGTTGTAAATAACAGTGAAGTAAACTACTGTGAAAGCTGGCTCCTGTTCCCTTCTAAACTCATGCTCAGGGACACATGCAAACAGCCAGAACAGCCAGCAAGTGAAATCAAGGCTGAAAAATTTAATCACCAGGTGAAACAGAACCAGAGAGATTGAATGGTGCAAAATCAGATATCCAGCAGGTGAAGATTTTAGTGATCATGCGGCTTTTTGAAAGACAACAAACAGCATACAAGATCATATTTATATTGTACAGTGGGAACCCATAATCCCTTCCAGGACTATGTCTTGGCAGAGGAACCATGTTGCTCTGAGACTACAGCGCATAGGCTCTGTCCTAGCATCACACAGATCCACATGCATTGCAGGAAACAAAACAACACGCACAAGGGAAGGAGCTGGGCAGCTCTGGGAAAGGGAGAGGGTAGTTTCTTTGGAGATAGTCAACAACTGTTGTCAGACAGGTATTGGCTGAGATCATTCCTTTTCTCAGTCACAGAGGTTTATAGAGGCCTTCAGGTGAATTTGATCATCTCTCTACAAAAGATACAAAGAAAAATATGCAGAAGGACTCTGGATAGCAGTAATTTTGTTAGGGGTTGCAACTCAGTGCATTTTACCATTCATTTCTTATGCATTTACTCAGCATTTTACTGTGCATTAGCACTCATTCAAATAAGAGTCAGTAGCCTTTAAATGACTATTTCTGAAACAAAGGACAAAGTACACTTGACAGATTTTACTGAGGAGGTAACTCTGGAATATGACTGTGCTTAGTATGTATACTGTGCTCAGTGCGGTGCCAGCACTGCCGCTAATGTCTGCCAGCTATCACACACCCTGAGTCTTACACCCTATTTCCTCGTGGTGGATCAGCTACCACATCCACACTGCATGAAATCTCTTGAGTTACTTGGTTGGCTGCACGAACTCAATTGAAGTCTGCGTCACACAGGAAGACCAACCATACAACCCTAATGATCCCATCTCGTCTTGAAATGTGCAATGACTTGGTAAAGGAATAAAACACATCAAGCATCAAAGTTAGACAAGTTTCCTAAATAAAAAAATGGGTTGTCATTTTATGGTTTTAAAAACTAAGGCCAAATAACCTCCCATGGGAATAGCCAGGCTCTCTCATGTTTCTGTTATGTCTGTTTCCAGGTGTTGTCATAGTTTGGATTTCATAATTTACCCCAAGAACCCAGAGTGTAAACATCAGTCAATATAATGAGATTAAGGCAAGAGAGAACAGGCAGCAGATGCTATGTGCCTGCAGGTTCGTATCCAAATTCCTATCTGCCAAACCTCCCTCTACTCAAGTACAACACAAAAGCTGCCTGTGCAGCTCAGAAGTCCTTAGAAGTCCTAAATGAATGCAGCTGTTCTGCCCTGCCAAAGAAATAGGCAGGTGGCTTCTCTTTACATAAAATACTTTTTTTTAAAGACAAAATGCAACAATAGTTGGCAGATTTCACTGAAGTACAAAAAAAAAGGTCCAATGATGCCTAAATAGATGGAAGTAAATGTTGCTCACACAGTAATCACTAGTTCTGAAGTCTGTCTGGACTCCAAACCTCTGTCAAGAAGACAATATTATAGAAAAGCTCAAAAACCAGGAGGGCTACAAAGCAGATGGGTACAGTGCAAGTTTAGGAAGGAATGCCAAAGGAAAGGGTTATGTGATCTATGGCATGGATTTCAATATCTGGGGAGAACACTAAAAGCAGGAAAGTTTCCAAAGAACAAATGGCAGTCAGACACTTTCTAAATAAAACTAAAGGCCAATCACTCAGTTGCCATATGTGAGTTTGAAAAATTCCTAATACTTTCAGGTTGCATTATTAATTAGAAAGGAGGAGGGGAGGGGGGGAGTAGGGAAAATCAACAGAATCAAAAATGTTTGATATCAAAAGTGGATGGAAAGAGAGATGTAACTCTTCTCTGAGACTGAGCTCTAATGTGCAGCCTTCCCTAAAGCTGTCAGAAGCAGATGGGCTCCTGCAGCTGCATCACTTTGGCCTCCACTAGAGAGATGGAAGTTTTTCCTCTCACCAGAGTTCCCAGGGAAGGGTCCTCATCCTAAGGGATTCCCTGGAGCACAAGAACCTGAGAACCAAAGCTGAGAACACAGATCTGAGAGGGAAAACCAGGAAACTCAAGGCTTGACAAGACAGAAGCAGCGAAGAGGACAAAGGTCGTTCAAGTTTGGGAGGTGGCGGGCCCACTGTTTGCAGATGGCTTGTGTGAGTACAGGAAGGAGAGAGATCAACGTGTAGATCCGTGCAGTGGGTAGAGGGGTTTTGTTTAGGGATGTGTTCAGTACGGCGCTGCTCTTTGGACAGATGGAAGGGGGCTTATCTAGACTAGAAATGGAGAAATTCGTTTAACAATCATATTGGTACGCATTATTTCACTATTCTTACTCTATCCAGGATCTAGGCTATTATGGAAAATTAAAATCTAAATACATTTCCAGTCATAGATCAAGTTACTTGTCTCTCGTAGAAAAAAAAATACTCTATTTCCTGGTTTAAATTTCATCATCTTTTTTCCCTTAAAAGCTTGGAATAGTCAACCAGTAGAATGTTTTTTAATAATGATGATGAAAAAATCTTTTTGTTTCTCAACAATGGCGTGAGATAATTTTGTTAATTTTGATAACAGTTCTCTACTGACTTGGAATCTTTATTATACGGCTGAGGCAACTGACTGCAATCTACTTTCTAAGGATCATTATTGTGTTAATTTGAGGCAATTCAGCTGTTGTTTGAAATGTACAGCATGCACGTGTAATGTAACATTTTATTTCAAATTGCGTTTCTTTTTATTATGTATCAAACTGTTTTTCTTGGTTAAGCACTAAATGTACTTATAAAATTTAAGATACTGACCTGGATATATTTCTCATTGTGTGTTCAGTTCCAAATTAAATGTCATAATTATTCTAAAGTAAAATACACTTTTCAGAAAGAGGGAGCTTTCTAAATAAAATCATTTGCCCATAGACTCCATATGAAATATGTTCTCAGATTTCCCTGCAATATTAATCTTGCAGAGGGAATTCAGATGTTCTTATGATAAAAAATAGCAAATCTACACTGACAACTAAGTGGTGATTTTCTTTAAAATCCTTTCTAGCTAATCTGATTTTAGAAGACTGAAGCACATTTCCAATTTTAAATATCTTAATGTATCACAGCTACTCCAAATGTGTCTGTGAATACAGAGAAGTAGGATTCATGCAGAAACAAAACATAGAGATCCACAAAGTATTCCCCCTTTTTTTTTTTTTAGATCTTTACTTAAATTAGCATAATTCTAGGTTCAGACCTAGAATTTGCAGTGAAACACAGAGGCTGAGATCCTAAGGAATGACTCACACGAGTTCACCACATGCTGCCTACAGATACATTTGGGTGTTCCAGAAGCACATACGTTTTTTCATTTTCTTTCCTTTATTTTTGAAAACACAGGTGCCATTTACAGGTATGTACAAATGTATGCATTTGCACACCATTTGTATCTTTAGAGTAAAATTCTCAATTATTCAACATTTGCCACATCGTTGTATCAAAGTAACTTCTGTTTAACTATAGCAGATACTACAGTTACTGCAGGCTCCTGAATTTTGAATGTAGCATTCTTAAGGTAACCGCTGCTCACACAGCGAAGTATGTGATCTGACATGAAATACAAACATTTATAGTTATACACAATACTCACAGAGAACACTGTCTCTCAATATCAAGGAGGCTGCATGTAACTAGTCAGTAAAATGAAACTATTTTAATTTGCAGAAGTAACAAGCACTACAGAACAGGCTTCAGTACAACACCTAACTGTGCAGTGACAACAGGAAAGCTCAGATACTCCTCACTGATTTCTATCTCTGGCATCCAATTACAGATCAAGACACCTAAAACCCCCTGTTTCCAGACTTATTCTGCTATAATTTCTCATGCCATGTCTTAAAATAAACATTTACAGAGTATAACATAGCATTCTAAGGCTCCCATTTATTATCAGTACCCACCTTGAGATTACCTACAGATTTACAAACAATACCTTCAGGAATATGTTATCAAAAACACTTAAAGGTGCTCCATGAACTGAACAAGCACCAGTGGGATACAGTAGAAGGAACACATCCCAGAAAGGACATAAGCGCTGACACATGGCTTTCATGGGTTTTGTATGCACGTTAATGTACATGTTGTTCTTTTTGCATTTGTCATATCAGTATTACAGCAAGTAATTATTGAGATAGGCTACAGTCTCTTCACAATTTCTCTGTCCAAGAATATCTCAATTATTAATGTTTTGATGAGTTCTCCATCTAGTGCTTTTGATTTCAAAACAGCAGTACAAAACAGAACTGAAAGACCTTTTTTTTTGCAGGAGGACATAAAAATATACTTTAGCTTCCCCCTCTTTTTTTTTTTTTTCTTTCCTTTTAAAATAAATCCACTGTGATGCTTAAAACCCATCTTTTAAATATCCTTTCCTTTCCTGCATAATATGTTTTTCACTTGGTGGAAAAAGTCAAGCATGTATCTGTTTGTATGCATTTATGTTTGCATCTGAAGAGACAAACATTGCTAACAAGTGATACAGAATTTTCAAATCCCTGAATGACTAGCATCAATAAAGAGTTACAACAGGGGCAAAGCTTCTCTGCAAAGCAGGCAGATTCTCAGCATAGTCAGTTAAGCAGACAAGAATCTACTTCAGTGCATTCTATCAGTATATCCTAAAGCATATTTTTAGCTTCAACATGCCAAATTTAAAACCTGGTTGTAGCTCCCTCTCTTCCTCACTGGACAGCTGGGCACAATCAAGCCACTCCAGGTGCACCCTAACAGAACATGTTTACATATACTCCCTCTCCCACAGCTCTACCTTTTTCACGTCATAAAGCCAGCTCTTACCTCAATGGTGTACTGTTCAAAAATCCGGAGCTGAAGGAAAATGTCTAGCTTAATCTTCCTCTCATGGAAGAGCTCTTCCATCTGTACTTGGGCCTCGTCGAGTTGCTGAAGGACAGATTCAATGTGGCTGATGGAGCTATTGTGTGGAGTCTTATTGTTGGAAACAGCAGAGTCCCTGTAGCAAGGCAGAGAGCACAGTCAAAGCTCAGCTTTAAGGCAGGCAAAAGAGCAAGAACTACACATTTGTGATTCTGCGTGCTGCTGAGAAGCAAACCCAAGCACAAAGGGCTGAGGGAAGGTGTATGCAACATTCATCTCTTCTACTTGCTGAAATCCTGCAGCTAATGAGCTTGACACAAACTTTGAACGAGGGGATCATCCTTTTTTGTGTTATGACCTTACAGATTTGAGGGTGAAGGGGGCAGGAGCAGAATGACACATCAATCTCAATGGCTTTCTTGAGGAGACTGGCTGGCAATCCTCTTTAATCCTACAGACTGACCTGCTCCAGCCTACACTTGCATTGCCTCAGAGGCACCAAGCTCAGAGATGCTATGTAGCTACTTGGACCTTTACAAGTTAATTTTGTGCATTTCTTTACTACTTACAGACTAATTGAATCAGAATTACCGGCATTTTAACCTAAAGGATAGGGATGCCTTGATTTTCTCTGGATTATGTAGTCTGGCAATAGATGCAGCATACAGCACAAAAAAAACCCCATTGAAGCAAAACACCTTTCAAACTCTAAGAGAGACTCTGACTTGTCCTTCCACTAGGGTACATGAAATGAGACACATCTGTCAGAAGTCAGATACTGCTCCATCTACACCTTCCATATACAGGCAGCAGAATAGAGCAAGCCCTTTAACTGGTGGGCTACGTCCAAGGGGAAGTTTGCTGTACCTGAAATAAGTCTTAGCATGGACATAGGACAGTCCCAACAGTTTCTCTTCTACTTGTGCTCTCACATGTATTAATAGGCTCACCTACAATCTGTTACACCTTCAGTAATTTTTTTTCGGTGGGTGTTTTATGGATAAAGAGCCTTCGCAGATGTAAAGAGCTGAAATATCATCCTCGAATGTGCCACAAAAGGTCCCCCAATTTTAACAAGAATCAGAAAGAAAACTCTGAAGCTGTAATTTAATCTTGGCTTTCATAATACAGCTAAAACAGTATCTAGATGGAATGATTTTCTCTGTCCATCCTGCTCAAAGGCACATGATAGCAGCTGTATTATTTGGCATACTTAAATCAAGCCAACTGAAAACCCTATTACACACATTGTTGGAAAGACCTGTGCACTGGCAGGGTAAGAGGATGAAGTGGGGAAGCCAACAGGTCTTACTATCAGTATTTCCTATCAGTCTCCAGTTCTGCCTTGGAGAAGTTGGGGAGGACAATTACAAATCCAACAGCACATACTGGACTACTGGTGCACCAACAAAGTCTCATGCGAGCAGCAAACCATCTGACAATATTGGAAGACAAGCAAAATGTCTGCCAGGTCACCAAATAGGCCCACAGGGACCAAACATGGCTGGGAGGCATTATTCTGGGCAGCCAACCTGGGCTGCTGAGTAGAGCTGCCTGCGGCGCTTCCTCACTGTGGAGGAGTGCTAGCGTGTTCCCAATTTTAGGTTTTAATTTCCCTTTTCTGAGCTGAATTTTCCCTCCATAAACATCTAGCAAAGCATTCGTAGTTTTCTACAAAACTTGACTGAATGCTCGTGCTTTGCTCTTCGCAAATTATTATCACATAGGGTCAGCTCAAACCAACACATAGTCAACTCAGATGTTAATTGAACACTGTCAGTGACCACAATTGAGAAAAAAAAGTATAATCTTTTACAGATGCCTTAAATTGAAACTAGGCACTGACACACAGAGTTATTTTAGGTAAGTTTAAAATACACCTTTGAGGTTCTGAGGTAAAAAAACCACACATGCTATTCTGTTCTCATTAGGTGTCTTGAAGGAACAGAACAACCATTTGCCTGAATATCTGCCTAAGAATAAAATTAAGAATAAAATTTAAGCCTAAGAATAAAATTAAAAGCATAGAATACTATTACCTGTGCTTCACCTGTTTTTCCTCAAATACTTTATGTTTGAAACACTGAACTTTAGATGCTCCAGCATTAATCTGAAGCAAGTACTATCAACTTCCCTTGCTTATAAAGGAATATTACACCAATATCACTCTCTCCATGTGATACGGTTTCTGCCCCACTCTGTCAGTCTTGTATTTCCACCTTCTTGGTGACCACAAGGTCTCTGCTGTACAGAGGATGGATGGATGAATGAAGATAAGGTGAGAATTTGAAACCACAGCTTAATCTGAGGCCACATTCAATCAAGTTCTGTTTCCTTCAGTCAGCATCAGTCTTCTGTGAAAGGATATGAAATATGTCTTCATTGAAATGCAGGATTATTACTATTCATATATTAGCTAAATGGCTCAATTAGTCAAGAATGGTGTTGGATAATCTCTCATGTAAAGACACACTTTGTTTTAGCAATTCTTTTTGATTAAACATTTCCCTCTTCAAATCAAGTCACACTTGAATTTCAGTGGCTGATGCAATACAAAAATTTAAGTGTAATAATCCCGTGGTTTTTCACAATCTCCTCAGATAAGGCCTTGACAATCCCTATACAGTCTGATTTGAGAAAGATCTCCTTCCAGAAAAAGACGGTTCTGAGATCGGATGCTTCTGCCACGAGATTTCTTGCTCCGTCTGGCAATGAGAAATTCTGGGAAAGAATCCTGACTAGTCTTTGAAAGGTCATGAATTAGAGTTATTAAATGCAGCGAAATTATTGAAAAAATACAAAATAAACTTTGGGGAACACAAAATTGGGCTTACTGCATTGCTGTTGAGTTTGTTCAGAATGAATGCTGTGCTCCTGAAACCACCTTCAGTGCTTTAACTGTGAGAAAACGTAGTGAAACTGACCCATCATCAGAAGCTCATATTCTGAACTACTGTAAAGAAAGCAAGATACATAACTCTTCACTGTCTGGTTTGGTTTCTGTTTGCCTCCAACATTCCTGTTCTTTCACATCTCACTGGAACAAGTCACTGTTTTGCCTTTCACAGATGTGCAAAAACATTGCCCGCAGCAGCACTCGCAGAAATGCAGTTCAAAAGATTTGCTTCATGTTGACTGCTGGGAACGATGATCACCTCAGGAAAGTACTGGTAAGGAAGACCGAGAAAAGTGTTTCTAACGCTACTCATTATATGTATGGCATTGCAAGCCAGGCCTGTTGTATTCCTGATAGGTATGGTCTCCTGATTCAAAGTGTCACTGAAGACCTTCTATGAAGAGTAGTCCCAGGCATCGTATTCAAGTAGTTCAGGCAGTGAGCTTTTCCTAAGCTATCTGGAGAAGACATAGAGTGCTATTACACAAATGATCTTCTCTAAACCAGTATATGTGCACTCAGAGATAAGGACAAAAAATGTAAACTTTTTCATGGCCCTATTAATTTTATTGGTTTTAACCGACGCCCTCACATGCTTGATAAGAGCAGTGTATTTCATTCTCTTCATTGTTGTAGCGTTTGCAATCTTCAGCTATTCTTCATGGCAGGTATAAGGCGATCCATGCTGTGAAATGCAATGCTGTGTTACGGAAAGATTGCAGCAATTCCAGTTTTTCCTCCTTTCCTTTA
Source organism: Chlamydotis macqueenii (assembly GCF_036417535.1). Classification (NCBI taxonomy): domain Eukaryota; kingdom Metazoa; phylum Chordata; class Aves; order Otidiformes; family Otididae; genus Chlamydotis; species Chlamydotis macqueenii. The sequence continues at coordinate 11,218,091 of NC_141561.1, forward strand.
TCTAGGTGTTCTTTATTTTTGCCGGCAGCCACAAAAGCTGTTAGAGTGGGCACGAACAGATGTGGTTTCATATTTTTCTTACACAGTTCTGCTTCACTTTCTGAAAGAGTCCAGGATCACATTACAGGCTTTGCAGTTAGTCAGTGCTCAAAACCCACACTCGAATCAGAGATCGCCTTGACAGTTCAGCTCTGCAAATCTTTGCGTGCGTTCAGGGCTTCTGTCCTTCAGATAACTGTTCTCTGTGTTTGGTCTTATCAGAAACAGGAGATCACTTTGCACAAATATGTTCACCCTGTTCCACCTTGCTTAGTGCCTAGAATACAAGCCAGACCCCCAAAGCACAGCTGCCACAAAACCTGTCTTGGCATTTCACAAATGCTTACGCATGACACCAATTCCAAAAAAAGTCACAAACCTGAGGCCACCCTTACTTTTCAAAGACTGAAAGTAAGAATTTACTATATTTACATTACAAAAAGCTTAAGTCCCACATGCCACCTCCCAGTTCATCTCTTTCCCTGCATGACCTTGCAGCCACTAGACCATCCTTTCTCCAATAACTGCTATTCATACCAATGCTCCACCGACTTCTCAGCCCAAAATATTGCCCTGGCCACTCTCCAACTCCACATGGCACCTTCCTACTGATTCAGGTGCAGGCAAAAAGCCTTTAGGCCAAACACAGCCAGCACAAGGACTCCTTCAATACAGACACTTTCTGCAACCCCACAAACCACTTCACGCTCCACTTGATGGGCTTACGCAGGGTCCCTTTCAGGCTGTTCTCCATAGGTGTTCACACTGAAATGATGTTATGCCAATAGCTGGGATAAACAACAAAAAAATCTTTAGTCCAGAACTTCACTACCATTTTTGTGATCCCACAGAAATGCCCTAAACTTCGCAAAAAGTTTATTTGCATAAAGGGAAATTACAATGCAGACCTTTGACCTGTTATGGCTGGCCATACATACATTCTTATCTAAACCCCTCTCCTTCTGGCAGCTCACTTACCAAACACAGCATGTTTCCTTGCTACTTATCTCATCAGAAAAAAAATGAATGGATGGATGGATGGATGGATGTCTACTCCTGATGCTTCCTTTCTAACTCTGATCTCAGCAAGCAATACGACAGCTCAGGTCCCTTGCTCTCCTCCTGTGATGCAGGGAAACCAAAACTAAACAGCTAAACTTAGAATTTACACAGGCTCTCCTGTGTGGCTGCTTAGGGCTGAATGAAAATCAAAACTTAGAGAAGCCCTTTCAAATATCTCTCTTTTTTTTTTTCCCCGACCTAGGTGAGAAGACTCTGCAATCAAGGTGAGAGGAAAAGTACAGAGGAAAGCTCAGCACATGGCTGTAGTAGAAGACTTGAGAATTCCAGGGGGCTCTTAGTGGCAGAGCTCCACCAGGGCACTTCACTATCTACTCTGCTCTACAGCACCTTAGGCTTTTCCTATGGTGGCTCATGGTTTTCTGGACTTCCCATCTGAGAACTGAGGGCATCAGATTAGGAAAGCTCAGAGTGAGGAGGATGACAGAACTCTTTGGGACAGCCTCTGGTAAAATGCATTAAGACCTGGCAGATTTGCATAGTATGTATGTATACAGAACTTACACACTACGTACATGCAGATAAGGGCAATTTGTAACATTATGAAGATCTAAAGAATAAGTGACACATTGGACTTGGTTTTGAGCTCAGTAACATCACTAAAAGGCAGGAAAACTCCACTGCTGTCAACCCAGCTAAAGCCACAGAAAACCACTGTAAATAAGAACAAACGAGAGCGATTTGACAGCCACAAGTTTTGTGTAAGCTTACTCTGCAAACATTTGTTTTACTATACTTACAGGCTGAGAAAGCAAAAAAAAAAAAAAACCCCAACTCCTTGGAGCCAATCTCTTCATGTATTTTAAATCAGGTAAAATGAGCTGTTTTAATTCATAATGCAAGTAGAACTGGCAGTATAAGACCCTCTTTGACAGTATGAATGAATCTCACATGGACAAAGATAAATAGGAGGGTGCTGTATGCAAAATGAAAGAGTGAAGATTGTTAGACATGTGTATATTTTATTAAGAGGAATACACTTCTCCTACATCAGGAGTAACCATATAAATCACAAGGCCTCAACTCACAACTATTTAACAGTCTTCTATAAATACCAACCAAAAATATTCACCTGAAACACATTTGTTTCAATTTACTTCACTGTGCCTATAAATAGTCTCTCTGTCAAATGGGAACCCATGCTGATCCACAGACTACTATAATCAGTCCACACAAATCACTGCTTGCAATTTCAATAAAACACTCAAAGAATTTGAAGAATCACAAATAAGCAAAGAATTAATAAACTCTCTCAATTAATCCTAACTTACAGTTCCCTATTTATGCACACCTAAAACACAGCATACATCAGATTTCTTAACATTTATCTTCCAGGTGGATGCTTACCTGAGCTGTTGGATTAGATCTTCCCCTTCTTTAATAACATTGAGGGTAGCATCCAAGGTGGCTGTTTGTTGCTGCTGAAACTGCTTGATAAGCTCCTGAACCGCATCCACAGAGTCAGCACAGACATCCTCTAAGAGCTCCTTCTGCAGATCTTCCATCCATGTCCACAGCTGGGAAGGAGGGGAGGGAAATATAAATCAGAAAAGGATTGAGATTTAACCCTTTTGCTCTCTAATTCCAGATCAGTAAGCATTAACTGGAGCTACATATTTCACATGAAAACTGAACTAAAGTTTCTAAAACCAAAAAGATACATTGGTTATTGATTCTGGTTGATGCAATTCCATCTTAAGCAACAAAGTAAAATAAATATAATATCAGGTATTTTTTTTTGCAAAATTAATTTGCATTTCAGCTTATGATATGACAATACCTAATTATATTATTCTGATTAACTCTTTACACAAATAACAAATTACTATGCCCTATATCTGTGATAACCTAACCCTTTCAGGAGCTCTGTGCTATCAGCTGCTATTAACTTCACATGCAGCTGAAGCCTGTTGCAGAACAGACCTAAAATCGTTGGTACGTATGTATGGTACTGGCTGAAGTCTAGCTGTGCCTGCTCAGCTATGCCTTCCCAGGCAGAAGGTTTGTGGAGGGTCTGTGGTTTGGGTTTTTTTGTTTGGTTTTTTTTTTTTTTTTGGGTGTTTCCACCACTTATTCCCCTCCTCAAAATGCACCTCAGACTCTGCTTTTTAACTTTGGGAAAATCCAAACGAAGAGACAGCAATATCACCAATCCTATGCAGATCCATTAATTTTAAATAGTCTTGACTACCAATTTCAAAACAAAACCAACAAATCATTTGAGTAAGTGCTTAGATGAGATTTTCCAGCCAGCTGTTCATCAGAGATCTGGACAGTGGCAGTCAAGCCCCAGCAGTCTCTTGTTGGCTGTAAAGGCTTAAAGTGAACAGAGGTTTCCCCTTTAAGCTCGCTTTGAAAAGTGAGCGTACAATTGCACCAACTGAGCTGGCAATCCGCCGGCAAATCCTAATGACTCCACCAGAGAGACTATTTTCTGTGCCACACTTGCCCCATTAACCCACATTCTGCTGGTACATTCTGCAAGGTAGCAGAGAAGTACAGGAGCGGGGAAACAACGCTTTGCATCACTGCACTGGGAAATGTCAAAGGACGTGGTGCTGGCAGCAGCAGGGCTGCAGTTCTCTCTGCCGTTCCAGGGAGCTGCAAAGCAATTTGTCTCAAAGGGAGCTAGAGGTACACAAGAAGCAGACAACAGACGTTGTGTAGGGGTGGCAAAAGAACTGGTAAAAATGTTTCTGTTCAGAACGAGGCGCACTGGATCCCCATCCTACAGGATTTCTTCAGAGACTGAGAATTCTGCATGTCCACGTAAAATGAGATGAGGAGAGGGACATGTTTTAAGGGCCAGCTGGCAAGACTTCTCACCATTAGGGTCCAAACTTAAGGCCAATCATCAAACGTTCCGCTATAGGGAGGCTACTGACTTCAAGAATACCACCCTGACCTAAACCAAAGTAATCAAAATCAGAACCTGTCCCATCACTGCTCATGATATCAGAAAAGGGAGAGCCCAGCTCCCTGTACTCTGTCCCCACCTCCACCACCAACTCCTTGCTTGACAGACTATAAGCCACTTATGAAAACAATTTTTAAAACATATGCTTAATTTGAAGGTTTTTCTAGTTAGATTGTCAGAGTCAGCTTTGAATATTTTCGGTGAACGCCTCTGTTTATCCATAAATAGCATAATCACAGTGGCCTACCCTACTACTGGCCTAAAATTGAATGTCTTTGCTCAGTTTATTTACATATTTTCACATTCTCAGGAGAAAGGCATGACATGAAAAGGCAAGTATTAATAAAAGAAAGAAATATAATTAAGTAGTCAGGCTTGTGAGGTAAATAAAAGAATGAAAACATATTTAAAGAACACAGAGAGGATTTTCCTATGTGGCCCGAGGTCCAGGTGCTGAACTTTGGAAAGTCACCATAAAGGAAAATGCATGAATGCCTTTATAGATGAATTACATCCAGAATCTTCCTGGGTTTGATCTGATCCCTGCACCCACCCAAACAGTAGGGACAGCTGGATTATAACAGGCAAGGACCAGGTTGTTCGGGAATATTATTTTCTCTGCTTATCAGATTTTCAAGTAATAGAGCACTTTGCAAACATAGAGGAGAAAAACGGTCATGCATATAAATCATCCTTCTGTTTCAAGTTGGGAAAGACAGCAAGTTTTAATTTCTTGCTGTTCTTTGTCATATTTCATTTTTCCACTTAAGATAACAAAAAAAAGCTCAAGGAACTTCCTTTACAAAATGGAAAGTGAAATAGAAACTTGCTTCATTGTTAGAAACCTGCTGTTTTCTTAAAATTATCATGTTGGTAAGGGCAGAGGAGAAAGTTTCTGATCCCCCTCCGGGACTTCAGAGAAAAACCCATTTTCAAAAGTGACTCCAGAACCCAGCTTTCAGCAGCAGCCAAAAGGATTTGGACGTTTAAGATCCTAATTCACTTTTTGAGTACGATTCTAAATCAAAGCAGTTTTGAAATACTTAAACATAAACTGTTTATGCTCACCCAGAACCAAAACACTCATTAATTTCAGCAAATATATTAACTCATATTAGCTTCAGATGTTTCCATTAATGACCTCTGATTGTAAGGATTTGCATAATAAAATCTATCAGAATCTAGGTCATCCTTGACTCAGAGGCTTTTAATCCTTTAGATTCCACCAATCCCTGGGAAATCCTAATAGAAAGAATCAGTCAATATTAATAAGATTAGGAACATCTTTCAGGAACAATTTACAATAGCAACCTGATTCAAAAACCTCCGAGGTTATGTACTACCACTAACAGCACCAGAAATAAATTACTACCATGCCCCACTTGTGAATGCCAGAGCAATGAAAAGATGAACTCCATGTCACTGCCACACCAGAATCAGAAGAGCTGTTAATCATAAAATAGAAATCACATTCCTTTTGTCACAGCTCAGGAAAAATCAGAAAATGACCAGACACCTTGTGCATTTCCTAATTCACGCTGTGATCTACTCCTAAACAGCTAGCTATCTTAGACTGAGTGAACTGTTTCAATTTTTCATGGAAATTTGATATATTACACAGGACAACTTTTAACTCATATTTGCAGAAGCTGACTTTCTTCTTTTATTCTTAGGATGACCAAAATTTGTGAGCACCTGTTCTGTTCACATACATTCTCCAGACTACTGCTAATGTATCACTTGATCCTGTACGTAGATGAATGCAGACATTTCAAATACTAACACAAGATTTCCACATCCAGCTGTCATCACTTCTATACGCTTGCCAGTGATGCACATGTCCAATAAAGGAGATAATCTCTGCACTGTATTACTTAACCTGTACTAAACCAAAGACACAGAATCCTGGAAAACAATGAAGAAATAACATAAAAATTTTTTTTTTTTTGCTTCCTTCAAATTGATCTGTGCTTTGGTATGATTAATTCAATATGGGAATACTAATGAAAAAAAACAACCAGCCTGAATTAAGTCCATCAGAGAGATCCAGCCACAAATCTGACTTACCCAAACCACATCTAAAAATGTTGTAGTTGTTAGCTACACAGAAGTCTAAAGCAAATACCTAGCTGTAAAATATCCATGCTGAAGGTTTGTAGAGGCTCCAGCATTGAGGCTTTATTTATCAAGGTAACCATGGCTTTAAACAAGAAAAACAATTCTCTTCTGATTACTAGACCAGTGGAAAATAAGAATGACTCCCCCTCCTCGCTTCTGTTAGGGAAGCATCTGGTACCTCTCATGCATTGTAACAACTTCTGCGACTTTCTTGGATATAAAACACAGGCAGTTTCCCTCCATCCAGGAGACAATACAGCTCTCTATTCCCAGCTATTTCATCTGATGCAATACCCTTCATTTTACTCAAGTACTTAATAAGACCACTTACTGGAGGTCTGAAGGACATCTGTGCCTGTTACCTAGAAATTAATACTTCTGACTTAGAGCAAGGGACCACTTTAAAGAAAATCTAAAATCTAAAGAGACCGCTAAGAAAATCTTACCTGCGTGTTTGAAATAACTATTAAACATCCAGTGTTTAGACGCTGCTCATTGCAAATGCCAGAGATGAGTTTCAATCCCAAAACCAGTTTAAAAACACTGAGTAACGAGACCAGTGAAAAGCAAAGAACTAGCCAGTTCAATCCATGAGAATTACTACTGTACAACATTTTTGCTAGTTGTTCAAAACAAGGGTGTTAATGGAAATAAGCAACTTTCCAGGGTATACGTTTTACTCCTTTACTGTGTCAGAGAAATGTCATGAGCAGGTCCCAGAAGGATGAACATCCATCACAGCAATGAAAGCTAGAGCAGAATGCAGAAGAATTCAGTAAAATATGGGAATCCTCTTCTCCCACGTGATTTGCGCTATTTCCACTCCATGAGTTGTAACATAAGTGTGTAGAGAACCAAGGGCAGGTTGAAAAAAAAAAAAAAAAAACACAAACAGAATTGCTCCAGAGAAAGATGTCCATCAACCCTATTTTCCTCTGCTGCTATGCCAGGCTTATACAAACCTATTCTGAGCAGTAACATCTGGCTTTTTCATAATATACATTAGGAAGTCACATAGACTCCAAGTCCAGGTTAATTTATGGCAAGACTTCAGGCTCTTCTTATGTTTAAGCACCTGTTCAAGTGCTGTTGTGGATCCGGCTTCACTGCACGGCCTTTAGGAAATTGCCATTTCTACCTTGATTTCCCCACACCAGCATGGTGGAGATAATAAAACTTTTCAGCACAGTTAACCTTCATCAGCTGATGCTTATTCACACTTAAAATGCATCCAGTGCCATTTCAGTTGAAAGAACCGATGGTTGTTACAAACTGGAACCATATGTCAACTATGTTTTCCAAAGTTGCATTCAAGGTCTCATGGAAATGTCAACAGAAACATAAAAAACCACCTATGCAATGATGAGCTGTGATGTGACCGCATGCCACCAGTGAAGTGTCACAGCATACCTAATAAAATGAGACAAGATGGGATATGACCAGACACTACATATAAAATGTCACAATATGCGAGTTCCACGGGAACATACAGCTGATGAGACACCCTGCTGCAAGAAGTAACGTTGTCAGATACCATCAAGCTGGTTGGGAAGAAATTATGAATGGAAAGAAAGGGAACATTCTGTAAAAAGAACCATCTGATCTCTTCCTAACCTCTTTCTTGCTTTTTCCATTTTCCTCGCCAATTTCTTGACATTCATCCTTGGTTGGGCTGCATCTGGTGCTTCTGTATCCTGACGCTTTTTAATTAGTAACCTTGCCTATGGCAAAAGGATTTGCAATGCCTAAACATCTGATGCTTTTTCTAAGTCCTGCATGGACCAGATTGATATAGCACAAAATAATCTCCTCTCAAGGGAAACGTGATTTGGGTAGCTATGCTTACATCAGGGAGTGTGTAGATCCCCACCCAAGGTCATGTAAATGTAATTCAGGGACTATTTTCTCTAGGAGAGAAAGTTGGCTTATAACTTAAGAATCAGATGTACATGTTCTGTGCTTTTTTTTGCTACCATCATGAATTGCAAAAACATGTTCTTCTTCTAGTATAATTTTAATAGAAGTTATTTGTAATTATTAATCTGGATGTAATTTACTGCAGTAATTGTACTAAACAAATCAAATTCTGCACTTGATCACACTGATAGGCTTGGAGAAGTTCTTCCTACATCAGAAGATTTACTCAGATTAACACCAGTGTAATAGAGTACAATTTGGTGCAGGAGGAGCTTTCCATAGCTGTAAAATATACAATACAAATTGAGCAATTTACTTAAATAAGTGCAGGTACCATTACATTTTCCTCTAAATTTTTCACTGGTTCTAAACGTTTCATTACTTCTCAAATGGGAGCTTCACTACCTCTTCCCTCTGTGCTTTCTCCAGTGACTGGCCATATCACTTGCAGTCTTACACTGATCTGCTGCTTTGAGCCTTTTGTGCAACTTTGTGCACTACTGCCTAGGAATCTCAGAAATAAACCACTTGGGACAACTCTGAATCATTCTGAAACTTGCTAAGGATTAAACAAACTGTGGGACTGTCTCTAACCAAACCATCTTATCGGATCCATCAAATTGAACCACTACACCTACACTAAGCATTTTAAACTAGTCATGTAGACTCCGTTGCATATGTATACTTGAGGTGTAACAGAAAGTGTCTTTTGAGTGCTGAGTGAATTACAGGAGTGTCCCTGTATGGCTTTGATGAAGATTTACTCAGTAAGCAAATTATCACAGGCACTGGCTGCCCACTCTGTTGCCTTTGTACACCGCAGTAAAAGCTGCAAGCCCACACACTGGAACTAGGAGAAGCTCATCTTTCCCAGCTTCAGGAAATCGGGAAAATGGGCTGTAATATGACTACTGAAAGAGTACGTTAAGAAAGTTGACACATCCTATTCAAAGGTGCTCATAAACCACCCTTCTAACTGCAGCATGAACCACTGTTATCCAGAGTGCAAGGCATATAGGCTGGAGGCCCATCTCCCTAACACACAAAACACAGGCAAGTGCCCTCAAAAGCCAATGATGACATTTGAGTGAAGCCAAGCGGTCAGTCAAAATGCTGGTGAATGGCCTGAAAAATGCAGGTAGCAAAGCGTGAACTTAAATGCAGTCTATAGGAATCCTTTGGTATGGTAGAATGATGGAAAGTATTTTTCTTCCATGTACCTGCCTTTCTCTGCTGCAGGTTCACTTCCTGAGATTGGGTCTATATGGCTGCATTTACAAACACTGAATTCTTATTACCTTGATTCTCTCTCACAGTTTTTTTTTTGCCATCACAGATGGTAGAATTCTATTTGCTAGCGGTCTGGCCGTGCTTCAAACTCCCCTGCTCAAGAGCAGGATGTGCTGCCAGGATACCACAGCTCTCTCCATTCCCAGCTTCTTAATCCTTCCTGAAAAAAACCTTGCTTCTAGACAACAAATGGTCAGGAAAGAGGGGCACCTCACACCATCCCAGCTGCCCTGGTTCCTTAGTCCCAGGTCTTTGGTAGCTTTATAGACAAGATTTAACTCTGCAGAGAAACTACCAATGTGAATAACTGATGAATGTTTGCATTTTAGTCAAAGCCACAGTCTATGCTCTGGTGTTGGGCAGGGATTTGCTCTTATTTTGCTGCTTCATGGTAACTGATTGCTGATAACTCAGAATGAACTTTTAGATAGCTCACAAAAAATAACGCTTTTTAGACCAGCAGAGCCCTCTCTACAGCCCCAGTTATCAGAATGATAACAGTAAGGTGGCAATGTATCTGTCTTCTCCAAGCAATCTGCCATCCAGGCAAAGGACTGCATACACGTTACCTGTATGTGCAGCTCTGGCAGTTCACTTCTCCCACATCCTTTGCTCTGTGTCTGCAAATCCAGCTCTGATGGAAATATCAGAATGTTTACAAACTGAACACTTTTTTTTTTTTTAAAAAAAAAGAATTAGCATTTACTTAATCACTTATAAAAGCATTTTTTTTCACTCCCTTGTCTTCTGATTTCTCTGCTTATAATCCCCCAAACTACACTGATTTAGCTGACAGCAAAAACCAACACTCATACTTGTAAGAGGTATAAATTTAAGGTTTGATGTTTCATAGCCCTGCAGTGAGCAGAGGGGCAGATATTTTCAAAGTCTGATTTTGTATGCTGCTTTGTATATATTTCAGTTGTTCATATTATCCACTGAAGGAACAAAACTTCTAGCTTTCGAACAAGGCATATGGTGCTTCATTCTAACCCTGAAAAGTGCCGAGATGTGAATTGGCAAGTCAGTGAACATTTTATATGCAGGAGAGCCAGTCTGGGTCATTTTAGTGTTTTATGCTTTCATTGGTTTTTAAATCTGGCCATAATATGAAAAAAAAGGAACAAAAGCACTGTCTAGGACAGGAGTAGTGTTCAAGTGTGTGAGACAAATACTTAGTGGTAGACATCTTCAGAGACCAAGATCTTTTCAGGAATTCTAGAAGTCGCCAGCCAAGTGGAATTGCTAAACTGATTATCCTCTTCATCTCAAGTCTCTATGGGCGATTGCTCTGAAATGTCAATATTAACAGTTCAAGTCAAGCAACAAATTATTAAGTTCAGTAACATTCACTTTGAATCCTGGGTCAATATACAATGAATTACAGGATTATACAATATATCCCAGAACCACTGTCATGTTTGCTCCGTGATTAACTGTGATTCTTTATCAACTCTCCTGACGAGAGTCAACAGCAGCAGACCTTAGCCCCATGGGCTTTCTGCTCCCTGCTTCTCAGCAACTCTGCCACAATGGGAGGACCAAGCCCTGTCAAAATTAGTGACCTACACTGAAATAATGTCCTAATCATGATTTTCAACCGAAGCAGAGAGAATTTAATTTCACAGGCCTTGGTTATCAAGTAAAATTAAGTTGGCAGTGCCTGCAATAAAACACTTACTGTTCCTAACTGACAGGATAAACCCACTCCCATTACTCACTTAAGTAACCCCACCGATATCTACGGGATGACCAAGGTGATCTACTGAACACAAATGATTAAGGTCTATATAGGTAGCTGCCTGACACTTAATGGTCCAGGACTTTGCTCTCAGTTTCTCATGGCCTTATCAGACAAGCTGTTCAGAGTGAAACATTCCATACCAAGTGTCCGCCCAAGGCTGAACTTGATGTAGTTTGAGGTAAAAGGTCCAGAATGAGAGGAACAGGAAAAACAACTTACTTTGCCGGTGTTAGAAAAGGAGTCTCATTTCTGCTCACATGAGATGCTCCAGACTCTCCAGGCTTTTAAGCAAGGGTTTCAAATTTTGCAGGGTTTAGCCTTGATGTCAAGATATACATTATGTCATCCCTGTGAAAATTTGCCCAAATTTGGTCACTCAGAAGACCTCTGCCAAGTTTCAGTTTGCACATGTTCAGTAAGAACATGTTAAGAGTTTGGCACTTAATATTCTTCAACATTAAATATTTCCTCAGCATACTCATCCCCCTGTTCTGTGGGCCAGGTAGACGTGGCAGGCTCCACATGAAACTGCAAGCACTGAGCACCTCGTCCTATTGCTCTTCTGACCAACCAAGGGCCAACAAAGCACAGGGCACATGGCCTGAAACCACGCTGCTGCCTTTCTTGCTTTTTGCTGCTGTCTTGCAGGACTCAAGGCAACACAAAGGTGGCAATCTGTAACTCACTGAGGTACAAGAAACCTAGAGGTGGTTACATGCTTTTCATGCCCAGAAATGTAGTTCAGTAAGACCCATATACTGTAAATGGATCTAAATTCAGCCAAGTTCCTTCTTGTTCTTAAATTAGCAACTTCATTATCAGCCAACACAACAAGTAACACAACAAACCTTTACTTCAGTTATATAGAGACTACACTGAGGTACATATACTTGCTCTTAGACACCTACATTAATCCTAAAAGCCTAAAATCCTGCTGATGAAGCCAAGAATTTATTTGCATATAAATATCACACACAGCTATCTATGTGTAGCCTCACCTCAACACTTCCTTGACAAAAGTAATTCCCAGGCCTTTCCATACTGCTGTTTAAACCCTCAGCACTGATGCTGTATCAGAAACTGCCCGTAGCAGTATTTCCTTCCACTTCAAGCAAGGCAAAACAAAACGATGATTGCTAAACAGAAAAGAAAATCTGTATGGAAAGTAAAGACATTTCCTAGATGCTAAGTCATCATTTAATTGTGCAAGAGGACTTTAAAAGTTTTCAATGATACAGAAATGGTGACAGTGCTCTTTTGTGACTACATTGTTATACTTGAAATTGTAAAGTACATTTCGGAACTGTAAGTATAAAAGTGTGAGACCAACGTAAAATATTAAGATTCAGACAATGAATTACACGATGTTTTTGTTATTTGCCTTGAGGTTTTTGAGTCTTCAGGGTGTGATTTTATCACATTCACAACCTCTTCTTCAGGAGGCTCAAAAACTATTCTCTTTTAAACACAATGAAATGACAGCCAAGAATCCTCTATCATCATTTGATCCTAGCAGCTGACAGCTCACAGAAAACCATCAGCTATCATGAGATTTGTGATAAAACTGCAAGATCTGACAATTCTGCTAATAACTGATTCAGATCTGAAGAACCTGAATTCAATCACACTTAATCCTGAGAGAAATTATTTGGATACAAGTCTGTTGGATTTATCCCACTGATAATAATTTAGAACTTTACCCTGCCATATAGATAATTGGATTTGATTCTCAAGGTACCAGGTTTCTGCTCACACCATCAGGAATGCCTTGGCCTAAAAGGGTATGAAAATATTCACTATAAACTAAGAGAGCATAATGAATACTGTAGGACAGTGGGACACACAACATCTCTTTTATAGGCATGGCAATAGGACAACTACACAACTCATGAGTTATGACACTAACAGTCACTTAGGAGACTGCTCTAAATGTATGCCTCTAAAATATTTTTACCATACCAGAAAGTCATCATTTCAGCTTATTGTATGTATTCTTAGGTAAACACACTTTAAAAAAAAAAAACCCAAATTATTGTTATGCTTAATTGACAGTCTTTTCCATATTCCTTCAACTGTGTCAGTGTTTAGCAGAAGGAATCCTCTTACAATACTTTCACATGAAATGAGTAGTGATTCAGGTCTACTGTGGTATAAAAAAAAAAAGTCACTCTTAACTTTGCTCAGTATCTAGATGTAAATGACTCCCTAATTCAACAGTACATATTGTCCTGAAGAAATCCTAGTAAGGTAGATTACAAAAGGAAACATTTATTTGACAAGATCACTTTTTAACAATGGCAGTTGTTGAAAGCTTCTCAGGTGCTGGGAATCTGAGTAGTTGCATGTGGAGATGAAGAGGAGGGTAGAGCACAGGTGAGGCAGTGAGAAGTTCACAATAAATGCTCTCATCCACACCTGGGAGTTATCACATCAGAAATGGAAGTCATCTGTGCTAGGAGACTGTCAGAAGCTACATGTTAATTGAAGGAAGATATTTAGAATATTTCCTAAAAAACATGTCAGTAAGACTGATTCTTTCTATGTAATTCTCCCATTCACCAGTCCTGTCGCAGCAGATTAATATCTCAAGAAATAATGAGAATTTTGAAAACTTAGACAAAAAATACATCTAGGCCATAGTTTCCTGCATTATTGCCAAGAAAACATGAAGGGAACTGCTTATTCATTTCCAAGGACATAAGAGAAACAGTTGTTAGTAAGTTAAGAAATGGTTTTAAGAACTACAAAGGGTGAAATGAATAATGATGGTTATTATTAAGTAACTAATAATGCCTTCTAGAATAATGCAAAATATGCCAGGTGTTAAACACACTAACATGCCAGCCAAACTACTTTGTCCTCATCCAAAGATGCTCCCAGGTGATGGGTCTGGATGGGCACAGTACAGTCCAGCATCAGGCACAGCATGGCTGTAGGAGGTGCATGGTTAATCAGGGAGATGTGTCAGCACTGTAACTGGAATGCCTGGTAAAATGGCAGCAATGGAACACAGATCTCTCTGTATTTTACTGCTGCAGTAAAAGGACTTTTGCCTTGATGTCTACTAGAATTTAAATCAGATATTGAACTCTTTAACTCAACTAAAACTGCTACTGACTTAAAGTGAATTTTTCTTGATAAATCCTGACTTTAAAATGGGAATCTAATGTTATCTTTGTTGTTTGGGACTGAAATCTCAGCAAATACAATGAATGTATTTTGAAGCAGTTTCATAAAACTGCATGGATGGTCCAGATCCGACCCGGACAAGTGGGCAAGTGGCTAGAGCAAGAACCTGCATTTGGTCCAGCCCAGCCGTGTAGGCTGAGAGGTCTCACCGGGGCTGAGCACATTTCCTAGTCAGAGCCCAGGGAGGAACCAACTGAGATCAGTTGGTATGAAATAGAGAAAGGACATAATACTGTTACAGGCATGGTGGCAAAGGAAGGACATTTGTATTTCTTAATTTTTGAGGAATTCAGCTATTTGTTTTATATTTACATTGAAGAATGACAATTACATTGGTTGACTCGCCATTTTAGAATATATGTGAAGGGCCAAGCAAGGCGAAGCAATGAATCATCACCAGTTGAGCCAATCTATTTACAGCATAGAAAGGCAAATACAGATCCAAATATGTGCTAAGGCTCTCTTGTTGTAATGCTTTGCCCTTTCATCAGGTCCCCTTGCCAGTCGTTTGTCTTCTCTGTGTCTGTGGGGATCCCCACAGCTGGCAGACAAATACTAAAACCACAGTGATTTCCTCACTTATTATTTTTGGCAAGAAAATGCAGTATTGGGCTGTGTGATTCCGACCAGTGCAGAAACGTGTCACTGAAGGAGGCAGGTAGTGACACACAACAAAACTCAATGAACCTGCAAAAACCAGAGTGTTTGGCCCCCACAGGAGTGAATTAACTCAGGGGTAAGGAAGTTAAAACTTTCTTCCTCTTGCAGAGCTACTGTGCATCCTCCGATGCTGGGGAACTGCTGGAGACTGCAGTAACTCTAGCAGCCTCTTTGAACCCAGCCCAACCACTGTCATTCGTTCTGTTGAACACGGCTTCCTGGGTCCACTCAGACTTTGCTGATGTCTCAGTTTTATACTACAGCTCCCTCGTCTGTCCCTCTGGAGAGACAGAGGCACCTAGAGTCTGTCCACTGTGGGTCTTCCTAAAACTGACAGCAAGTACTTACTGAGCTTTCCAAAAAGGCATCACAGCACCAATCTGTCCCTGGGTAAACATGAGTCAGAGATTTAGAGTTTACTCTCAACATCTCATAAAAAGCATTGATACTGTCACAAAAGACTGGGTTTTCTTTTTTAATAGTTTAAAAAAAATGTGCATTTTTATACAACACCGAAACAGGGCTCATTAAAATGAGGTAGGTGGAGCAGGCAAGTTCCCCTCTTGTTGAAGAAGAGTAGAAGTGAGCATAGTGCACTGCAATTCAAAATCCTTCATACAGGGAAGCTCTAGTTCCCAAACCCAAATTAGGCTACGCAGTACCAAAAATCATCAGAAGAAATTTAGCTGATAGAAAACATACTGATAACTTCCTGGAGTCATGCCTATCTTTGTGTTACTACTCACCACCTGCATAGGTGAAGTGAGGTTAATCACAGTAGGAAACTGTTATGAAATAATTTTGATTGAGGAAATAACCAATTAAGCTTCCCCTGTGGCAAAAAAAAAAAAAAGCATAGCTGCAAGTGTTTCATAGCTACTCTGGAAACAACAGTACTATTCAGAAGCTTAAAGTAACTAGACTTCAGTATATTGCAGAAGCAAGGTGCAAAAGGAAAACCTTCATGTATCAACAGCTATAGTGGACACACGGTAACTCCAACTATCTTCCACATATATATATGAAAGTGTGCATACACCTTCTATTTAAGGAGGCTCCCCAACACACAGAAGCCTGCTATACACAGCTTGCTTGTAACATGTAAATCAACAAACACAGGCAAAGTTTGCAGCTTCTAAAAACATCTTTCTCATCAAGTGTGGTTTTGCAAACAGATGCTGTAGAGCATGAAAACAACCATTCTGACTAATTCCATCTCTCTCAGCAGAAACTCTATCTTTAAAAGTCACTCATCACTGAATGGCCTTTGGTCTGCAGAAAAATGTGAAGTATGCTTTAATTACATCCCCAGTGGCCTCCTATTTGATGTCCTGTCCACTATATCTCTGTCGAGACAGCCTTATCTCTGGATATTTTTCAATTGCACTAAACAGCATTTATTCAGGACCTCACTGATTCGCTGTATCAGTATGTGGCTATTTGCTCTTTAACCGTAATTTTGAAGTCTGCCTCATTAAACAAGGTAATATTTCCAGTAACACTTACTAGTAATGGCTGCATTAATTAACATTACATTCAAATGGAATCCCTTTGAGTATACGTATCACACTGCTAGCATGTTTATACCTAAGGTTTTAATATCAACACATGTTCTTACAAGAGAATTCTTGCTTTATAACAATGCATTCTAGTTGTGAATTAAGCACTGCTTGATATGTTAGATATGGTGTCCCTATATTTTAGTGTGCTACATCATTCATATACTTCATTCACATTTTGTTTCCCCTTTACAACAGTTAGTCATATACATCAGATGAACTGGATATCAGCCCTGCACCGTGAAGATGCCTTTTCTATATCATCTGAGTTTTCAGAGTCAGCCTCTTGCAGCACTGTAATACACAGAAAAAAAATCCCTCATGCACATCTTACCTCTTTGGTGTGGGTATGGAAGGAGACGGACATGTCCAAGAGAAGTTTCCTCTGTTCCACCCTCCGGACAAAGTCCTGAATCCGTACTTCCAGATGCCGGGCTGCTTTATAGATCTCCTCAGGGTCACATTCCCCAGTCTGAGCCAACTGCTCTGCAGCCTCCAAAAGCTTGTCTGCATTGGTGTACGTATTCTACCAGCAAACAAAGCAAGAAATGGAGTATGAGTAATACAACTGTGGCAAGTAAACCCCTGAAATCGGCTGATTATACTTTTGATGGCATGAAAGCAAGTGAATACCAGAGTTTTAGAACAATAGTAATATTTCCTACTGGCACTGCCATCTGTGAAATGAGAATGTATAAAGCCACACAGACTGATCCTGAGTACACACGAAATAATTTCTTGTTTGAAACACACCACCCCAGCTCAGTCCTGCCAGGCACAGCAACAGGACTGTGCACTTGTTTATTTCCAAGTCCCCCGGAATTTCTCAAAGATAATGTAGTGAAGCAAGTGGGACTAACCACCTCAGAAGCCTACAGTGCCTCACGTGACACTTGCCTACAAGCTCATTGCAAAGGCCTCCCAACAGCTATCACATTACAGCATGTAATCATGTTAGCCAGAGAGGTCTCAGCCTCAAGAAACATTTGCCTTTCACTGGCTTTTGTAAGGCAACTTGACAAGACTGCATCTTCAAGTTCCTTCTACATTTTTTTTCCTCTCATCTACTGCTCTGCATCATATTTCTAAATGGAATAAGTCCATTTGATTAGCTTGCAGCTGCCAGTATGTAATGCTGAGATTACTTTGGAGGGGCATCATTTCCAGTCTGTCCCAGGTACATACCTGCCCTCTATTACATAAGAATTTGACCACTTCACTGTCCTGAATAGATTTACCCCATAGCCAGAGCCTTTGCGATATGAGATGTGTTACTCCTACTTTACAGAGAGGGAACTGAAGAACACAGAGCTAAGCGATGTGCCCAAGACATGTCAGACTGTGGAGGAACAGAGGTGAATTCCATCAAACTTATCTCAGCTTTCAAATTACCTGCCTCATCCTTTCTCTCCCTCTTTCACGTTTCTGGAAAACACCACTAATACACCAGAATGTCTTATAAACAAAAGCAGAAACATAAAGAGAGTGGTGTCGTCTTCTCCATAGACATGGAGCTATGGTTTAGTCAGCTGCGTTTAGCTAACTAAACATTGCCAGCCTTTGCTGTCATAGAAAAGGTTTTTTCACTCAAGTTGAGGCCAATAGCTCTGTGGCAGTTAACAAAAATAAGGAGAGACAAAGGCAGAAGCTTAAGGGTGTTTCCAGTACCGGGTAAGATCTTCAGAAATGCTCACATGATCACAGAAATGCTTGGCCTACGGCTGCTCACACTGAGAATTTTAACCTCCCCATCAACAGAAGCAGAACTGCAGCACTTTCATTTTCAAAATCCTACTGAGAATCCTCCTCAGTTTAAAAATGCATTAAATCAATGCATGTACACAAAATACCTTTGAACACTGTGGACACACATGTACTTCTGAGCATTAAAAGAACACTGACAAACATAAAAGCCATGAATCAAGTCATGTTGTCCTTACTTAGCTAATATCCTGCTGCAGTCAATAGCTGTTGCTTGAGAAAATACTCAATACAAAGATGGAAAACTGGCCTCCAAGTGTTTAATGGGGGAAAAATATTTCCAGTCATAAAAAGCTGAAAGAAAACAGCTCATTCACTGTTCATTTTCCCAGTTGCTGAGGGCTGAATATAAATATACAGTATTTACGTTTCTCATTTTGGACTGTGAAGAACATATTCTAGACAGTTTTGTCACCAATAGTAAATTTTTATTCCCTCATTTTCAGGCCCTGCTATAATGGTTAGGTTGTTAACAGCGGCAAAATGTTAAGTTTTAATAATAATTTTTTGGAAACTTCTTCAGCTGCGAATTTGTAAAAAATGTTCCATTTAATATGATGTGAATTAGGGTCCCATTTCACTTAACAGAATCCTTTCTGAATGATCCTCTTCCAATAGTATTTGGAGCAAATGCCAAAGCTAGCACTATTTTTCAAAGTCTACTCCACTCTAGAGTTTTTCACACATTACCACTACAACAGCTCAAACACCAGCCCAGCTCCCTGGGAAGAAGGCTGTCCCCTGGTTTTATTTGTAATGTTTAGTATACTTTAAAATGCATTCACTCTCTGTTTATGGCACAGATTTGAGACATGAGCATCTTTGTTGAAATACAGTAGGAATACAGCTTTGCTGCATTTGTCCCTTACACACTTAGGTTCATCTCTGCTGAAAACCATTACAAGTTTACTGACTCTGACATGCGCTGTACCTAATTACATCTAGATCAGATGAGTTCACCAATACGATGATCAGATACAAATATACTGCATGGTGAGCCGTAGACTTTGGGGAAAAAAAGGAGCTCAGTTTGGCCTCTGCAGAGGCTCTGGCCACACTGCCCAGACAGTAAAGGATGGTCCTGCAGCAGTCCCTTTGTATTGCACAAGGTTCTCCAGAGGCAAAGGGGATTTTCTACAAGGAGGTTGGCTGGATGTGAAAGAAGGCACACCTAGTATTTCCCTTGGGCTGTGCCAGGCAGTGTCAGCATACAGTGATGCTTCCCTGAAGCATTTGTACCTAATTTTGGACACATGTGCATAAATGTGTCATGCATAAGAAATCTGAACAAAATGCTTTTTATGTATGGTGAAATTTTTCTTCACCTCTTTTTCTATCCTTGTCCACTGAGTTCCTAGCTAAGTGTCTGAGTTTTAAAAATAGGTGCAATTTATGACAGAAAAAAACACTAATGGCTTTATCCCTGCCATTCTAGAATGAAGGTCTGGTGCTGAGAGATTTCCAGCTCACTGTTGCAGATTTAAGAGGTTTAGATGCATTTCAGATAAGCAACCACATTTGGGAGTTAACCACATTTGCCTTGAACTCCAGAGTTTGACGTATTCATGAAAGGATTGTCATCTACTGTTGGACGAGATATAAACACAGCACAGGCCAAATAAGCTAGAGGTCAGTTATTTACTGAGGGCCTGCTCTACTTTTGTTCTGTTCATTTTCTTCAAGTGCACACAAATCATATCAGAACTTGTTACGCATACCAAATATTTTCATATACGTGTTTTTCTCTACAAGTGCTGAACTAAAGCTGTGTTGAACCTGAGAGCTTCATCCTAGTTGGTACTATAATGCTGCACCGCTTGCCTGCTTCGTACATTTTCATCCTGAGCTCGCTCTCTGGTTAGCAAGCCTTTCACAGTACAGCCCCTTATTTAATTTGTTTGAAGCACTTTGTACCTTTTTGGTGTGACATAACCCTGGATCAGGCAGGGTGCGAATCCAGGAGAGAATTACATCTCATGATGAATAAAAGCATATAATGCCTCTGTATCCTGCCACCTCGAGCCAGAAAAGGTTACCTCAGATTCCCAGCCCTTCTGAGATCTGAAAAGATCTACCAGGACACAGGATCTAGGTACACCTCCAAATGGGCACGAAGATTAAAAACTTTCTAAGAAGGTAAAGGTTAAGCTGTACACATGAGGAGAAACATGAGGTAGGGGAATGGGGCAGGGGCTCAGATATGGTATTACATTAAACACAAAAGACGTATCCTAGACACTGCACTTCCCAAGTAGATAGTCAGATACGCTGAAGGGGAACGAGGCAGCACCAGTTTGCCTTATTCCATGTTAAACAATTTCTGGGGCTCTAAAAGGCAGTTCCAGGCAAAGGTTCCTCCTATTGTTTCAGAGAGCTTTGTCACCTAGGTTTCACCATGTAAAAGGCATGGAAGAGATGGCATCTCTAGAGGCCAGTAAGTACTGATGAGAGACAGAACTTAGATGGCTAGCTTAGATCTGATCTTCTTGACTAAAGACTAGTGATGTGAATCCCATCTTATGCCTGCAGGCTGAAGCTTAGGAGACTTATTAGGCTTTCTGTGATGTGATATCTCCTTTATGTTCTTTAGAGTTGTGACTCTACTCTTCAACACCAAAGATGAAATTGCAGTATTATTACTTCTGCTGCAAAGATGGGCTGTCAAGACAAAGTTCAAAGCCTGATCTGTCTCTCACTGAAAACAGTAAAAAGGATCTTACTGACTTCAGTGAGAACTGGGTCAGCCTCCTAGCCATTTACTCAAGATCGTAGGAGCAGACAGAAGACGGCAAAGGGCTAAAAATACAACTCCGGAGGCCTCATACCCCTGTTCTGCATATAGACAGCAAGTAGCACTCCTCCCTGCAGAAACTACAGCATGATTCACATTCACAAAATTATAATTATGGAGCTGATTCTGTATTTGTTCTCAATCCTTATAAACTATTGTTATCCTTAATTATGGAGCTCAGTTACCACTATCAGATTATTTGCTCAGGCCATTTTGTTAAAATTTGCTCCATTTTTTGTTTAGGTTAAGTGATGTCACAGTCAGGCTTTTGTGGACAACTATATCTTTAGTAATTTGATATTCTACAGCTAAAGTAAGTGACCACAATGAAGCATTTCTTTGATAAATAAATCTGAGGTTTAAGGAAGCATCCATCTTTGTCAAAATTCCTCCTCCCTTAAGAAGGGCAAAGGCTAAGTGCATATGATGATCTAATGTAAGAAGTGATTTTATTCAGTTTGAATTTCTCATAATCAAATCAAGACCTGTATTCTTACTTGTGCTCTGTTGCTCTAATTTAAAACAGACTTTACCAGGAATCACAGTTACAGAAGTTAAAGGCAGAATATACCTCCGAGGCCAAGCAGCCACTTGTTCTATTAATACAGGATTGTGCCCTACTGTACACTAGAATGGAAACTTCTTCAGATCCTGTTAAAAAATACCCAGGTTAATGAAGTTTCCATCGCCTTCTTTTGCAGATTCTTCTTCCCTCAGATATGGCAATTCATCTTAAGTTTTTCTTGTCATAATTTTGCCCCAGTTCTCCTTGCCCTGTCCTTCAAGTTTGAGTTCTTCAAATACTACAGCCTGTTATATTCAGCTTTGATGGACATGTCAGAACATGCCAACCTTTAAATGAGTGAATCACAACTGTTTAAATAGTTTAACACGAGGGCATCAGGTAACTTTGAGAGTGCAAGCATGTGTGAGTGTGTGTCCAAGTATCAACCATTTGACAATTTCAACGAAATCATAGCTGCTTTCAGAACTGCATCTATTTGCGAACACAGTCTAGGAACCACAGTGCCTGGAATGTCACCTACGCTTCAGCACACGAGCAACACACAGAAAACCTCTGCCAGCTCCCAGAAAAGTTATCTTTGCAGCAGGTATGGGGTAGAAAGGTCCTAACGCCTCTCATCTCTCATTGTGAGACTATGGTTCTTTCATAATGTTTTAAAATTATTTTTCTTCAGACACTTTCTGACTGGGCACCTGTATTTACTGATCCATTGTTACTTCCTTCCTCGCTGACATTTGAAGCTTAGCTCAGTTCAGGAACATCCACGGATCTGGGAATGTGAAGTTCACTCCCATTTCAGATGGCTAAAAGGCAGATACAATACCATGGCTGTACTAATTACTACTTTACATTGTCAGTAATTCCATTATTTCTGTGGATTATCTAAGCATAAGGGATTTTTCAGCATGAATCAGAAATAAACAGTCCCCAGGAATGACAAGGTGGATATCACACAGCATCCTCAGTAACCATTGCCAAGAACCACATATTTTTCCATGTATCGTTATCTTTTATTTATGATTTTCCCTCTGGGTTCACACACAAACTGAAATGAATTTATTAGTTGAATTTAAAAGAATGACACTTACCCATTACATCAAATGCTGAAACTCCAGATAAACTGTTTAAAAGCTACCTTAGACCTTCAAACTAATAAATAAGCAAGATTAGAATTAACAGCTGGAAATACATTAGCTAAAATAATAATTCTTTGTGCTATTTCATATTGAGTGCTTACTTTAGACTGAAAAAAATGTTGCCTATGGTATATTTTATCACATCAACTGTTCATCTCACTCAGAAGTGCAATCATATATCAAGCAGAAAATACTCTTATTACCACAATCATGCTAATTAACTCCAGTTAATCACAATCATTATCCAACGAAATGCCAGCTAATCATATAGTGAAATAATGTTTTAAATGCCATGTATATCCAATATTAAAAAGTATGCAAAGACACACAGATGCAACTCGGGTGCACATACCACATACACACACAGAACAAGGTATCTTCTTAGCTCAGTGTGGTCAGCTCAACCATCACTGAATTCTTCTGTCACTTCTGGAAAGTACCAGCTATGCAAGGACTTTACTTTGAATGCCTCCAAAGCTGCTTCTAACTCAGAATGCTCAAAAGCATGTTTGGCGAAGATCTAGACTTTTCAAATCTCTGCTTAGATTACTGTTTTTTTCTTTTTTTTTAAATGTTGCAAGATTCATTTTAATTGTTGCAAGGGGGGAGACAAGGGATTTCATCGTTTTCATAGGCAGAAAGACTACACCCACCAAAGGCTTCACCTGGAGCCTGGCAAACTTTCTCTTTCCTCCCTATTTTATTTTATTGAGTATATATGAGTAATCTCCTCTATTAAATAAACAACTAAGCACTTGCTTTCTATAAGATAAGGAAACAGTCCCACTCTTTCCAGGGAAGCAATGTGCACTCTTCATGTTATAAGGAGGGCATATCATTGCAGGATCACACCAGAGTCCGAGACACATCCTTGAAGAAGGTGCAGTTGAAACTACCAGAATTACATGCACTTTTACTTTTACACTTTGTGAGATGGGATTTAAGAGTTTTGATCTACAAAGCTCCACACAGGAGCTACAAGAATACCCCTTTGGCACAAGAATGAAATTTTAATCCCACAAAGCCATCTTTGGCATCTTTCCTGAAGCAAGAAAGATTGCCAGCTGAGACAGCAGTGCTGCCCGAGAAAGGCTCATCCACTCGGTCTAACACAAAATCAACTCCGTTTATAAACCAAAGAACCATTAGAGGAAACAATTTTCAGAGACTGCATTGAAAAAAACTTGACAGTTTCAATGGAGGTGGTCTCACAGCCCTTCAAAGCCAGCAGTTACATCTCACTTTGGCACCTTAAGGCACCCTCAATAGAAAGAGTATCTACCTAATACAGAGGCTCGTTTTGTGCTTATATTGGAAGGAGTAGGAAATATGATGATAGGGTTATGCAGGTAAAGATCAATTAATAGTCTTCGGAATATTTTTTCTCTTTCACCCTATCGCTCTTCTTGGACAAGCATACCTAAACAGCATATTAAAATGAGACGACAAAATACTCCCATTGCTGTTAAATATTTTCAGTATTTTATGGACTCTACAAGGATGTAGAAGAATTAGGGAAGAAATCAAAATTTACAACTATTGGCCAAGTTTTATTGTAGCATTTGATGCTTGGTAATAGCCATAAAAAGAGCTTGATCCCTTCTCTTTGAGAATATCCTCGCACAGTAACAGGAATGTGGAAGTGAGCAGCAGCAAGGACAGCAGAACAATGACAACATCACTGACTAGAGATGCCATTATACAGTAGTTCTGGTATCAGACATGAAACCAAACTGGTTTTAAGGCCAAAAAATAGTATAATCTGATATTGCAGGACAGTGAGTGTACCAGGAAAACAATATTATCACTGCACAATGACTTGATAAATCGGTGATTAGCAGGGTGTATGAATGAGAGCTGCTCCAGTGACTGTAAGGTACCTGAGCCCTTGAAACTCAGAAAAGGTGAGGAAAGCTTTTTTTTTTTCTTCAGAGATGACAAGGAAGCACAAGAAGGCAAACTGTCAGGAGTGAAATGCAGCATTTTGAAAGCTTCCCAAGTGAGAAATATCATCAACAAGCCCAGATAGTTCACAGCAAAGTCCCAGAACTTCTCTATGACAGGGGGAAAAGGGAAGGCGAGTGCAGAAACAAAGAAACGTGGCAGCTTAGAGGTGAGCAGCAATCTAGGAGGGCACGGTACCATTCTCTGTCCCAAAGGCTCAGCTCGCATCTTTTCCGAGCCCTGCAGACATGAGTACAATCATGACAGCTTTATCAAGTCCTGTCGGTCTCCTGAACTGAAATAACTTCAGGCATTCTGGGTTTAATATCACGCTCACAGTTTGGAGGTTTCAAAGACACAGCAACAACAGTAGTAAAAGGCTTTGGACGGTCAGCAGTACTGGAAAAAGTCAGTACCAAATACAACTGGTAGCACTGCTGCCTTGAAAACAGAGGCAGAAATAAACCTACAAGGATGTGAATTCTATAAACTGCCTGGCCTTGCTTCTAGTGTCTAGGTTTTTATGAAACCTACTTTAAATGAAACAGCAAAGAATTTCCTCTCCCTGTTTCCCCCACAGCCACTACCCTGACTCCGCTGTGTCTTTATTTCCATTGGAGACAGGTTATAACATCTTTCCTCTAGCACATTTTGAGTGACATCGGACTGTTTATAGAATGAAATAACCTTTAACAGAAGAAAATTCAGCAAAACTTTGTCCCAAATTCTATGAAGTATCATATCTTGTGGTGCAGCTGAGCTAGCACCATGTGCTAGCACTGTCTACAATCCCTCTAGACTCAGAGGGAAGCAGGGAACCCCTTGGTGTTCTGGATCCCCTCTATTTGACCAGATAAGTTTAACTTGTACCAAAGATTCATTTAAAAATTTGTCTTTCCATCCAGAGCGAACCTCACACTTTGGTACATTGTCGGCTGGAGACAAAACACATGATGAGAATAAAATCTCAACAGCTCTGTTTTGTTGACAATTTGGATATTTCCATTTGGCAGACGGATGTTTCTCAACATACCCTGTGAACAGGAATGGTAACACACCACCCGCTCATGACTCAGACAACCTCTGCCCCTATCCCCCTACTCTCTGGACCTCAGATAATTTGATGGCGAATGTCCCTCTGCTATCTACAAGAATAAAGCAGCTTCCTAGCTTCAACGAAAGTTGAAGTAACTTTTAACTTCATCTCCTTTTGCTCCAGTTCAGCATCCTTAGGAGCAGGTCAGCAAGATGGTCCCTTTGGATTCAGAATCTCCTCGCTGTCAACATTAATTCAGCTCTCTGTCATGGTTTACAACTGGAATTTGTTTCAAATGAGTAGAAACCATTCTCCGTATCTTATTAGGTTTATACACCAATTTTTCACCGCTGTTATTTCCCTGACATGTGAACTGTCCGGACAGCTCACCCATCACCCATCACCCTCCTCAGAGGTGGCACTAAAGTAAAATGGACTAAGAGCTTAGTCTTCCCTAAAACTCAAAAAAATTAAAATCTTCTTTAACAGCTCGTGAGATGTACTGCATATTTACAATGAGGAAAAATGAAAGGGGTTTTCACTACCCTGGAAGTAACAAACCATTTTATTTATTTATTTTACACCAGACTTATTAATATACTTTAGAAAAGTTCCAGACAGGAACTAATATTTTTCATGTTGGTCAGAAAGCATTCATATGTGGCACATTTAAAAATGTGTTCCAGTGTGTGAAATTCAACTCAGGTTATCCATAATCACAACACAGGTTTAGAAAGATAATTTTTTTTTAATTATTTCTGGATCATATTAGGTGGCCACACATGATCTGAGATAAATATGTCTTAATAATGACTAAAAGTGAGTGATCTGGTACAGAACAGTATTCCCACCAGAAATCTTCATAGTAGAAAATTTGATTTTTGGCATGTAGTAGACCTCCTATAATATTGCAGGCATATGAGATACTGCCTCTATAGTCAACATCTGCCAATTTTGTTACTATACAAAAATCCTGAGAGCCTTCTTTATTTAATGTTGCCAAATCCTTCCCTCTCCCCACCCAATCCCCTTTCCTTCAAAAATCCCAAATGAGGCTCCCAAAGGATAAGACTGGACATAATATGAGACAGAAACAAAGATCAGAGAAATTCTCTTTGAGTTGCCTTTTGATCTCTCTCTGCCTGCTATCCAGGAGTCCCATGTTTGTGCCAATGCTCAAGTAGAAGGATCTGGGCACCTGCTCCCATCCCTGGAGGCATACCTAGCAGGTCCAAGCAGCCATTCACACTGCCCTCACCATTCTCATCCCAAAATAATCTCCTTATTTTGTGTCCTTATCCTAGCACACAAATCGGATTCTGCTCTGTGCTCTGAAGTATCTCTTTTGTGTGTGTGTGTGTCCCACAATTACACGCGACCACAAGAGAACTAAATTGGCAATGGTTAAATGACCTAGTGACCCAATTACGAGTCCCAGGGGGGAAGCACACACTCCGGTGAGTTGACTGGTATTTCAGCGTGGTTGCACAGCCCTGGCTGTTCTGTAAGGATGCTTCTCTCCCAGTTGATTTTCAACGCATTACAGAGGAGTGCACCAGAAACAGAGCCCATCACTCCGTGTGCACTGAGGAACTGTGCTAATGGCACAGATGAAACTGTGAATTCTTTGGGAAAGGGCCTGGCATTGGGAGGGACAGCTTGCCACCCCATGAAACGAGTGGACAACAGTTGTGCTTACTTTTTATAAAGGAGGAATGGTGTGAATGCATTCCTGGCTGGGCAGTACTTATTTGAGCCACCTTTGTGGTAGGAACAAACACCTACCTCTGATTTTAAAAAGGATTCAACTAGGTCACTTTTGAGCTTAAAAAAAACCCTCAGAAGACAACAGAAAGTAACACTGAAATTGTACTGTGGAGCACTGCATGTTTCAAGTCCTTCCTGCACTCACCTTTGATGTGCAAGCATTGACAAATCCAAGTTCTGGTTGTCAATATAAATCCTGTCCAGACGCAAAACAACCAGGAGCCAGTTGCCAAAACCTAGTGCTCTCAGCCATCTCTCCCCTCCGTGCACAAACACCCTTCATTTCACCGAACACTCAACACATTTGCTTCAGCTCTGAGGCTGACACATTTAACGTGACGGCTGCACTTTCCATTCCCTGATATTAATCAGTCACAAAAGCACTTTTACGCTGTGCACTTCTGCACTCTGGGGGGTGGGCAAAACCATGCTGTGTTCTCCATTTGCTGCATAGCTGTGGATCTCACTGTCATGAGGAGTTACCTACACGGCGAGGAAAAAACAACCCTTATGCATTTAACAAAACTTCCATTATAATAACAAGGGTTGCATGTTAATAGGACATGGTGTCATTGTTTTGCAGTAAATGTTGGTTTCTATTGTATTAGCTGCATACTAATACAGGTAACCATGCTAAACAAACACGTGCACATATGTACTGACAGTTCAGAAACACCTCCTGTCTCAGTCCCTGACTTCTTGCAAATTCTGCAATTTCTTATTCCCTCAACAAGATCCATTTTAAGTGTGGTGACATGAGAAGGCTGATTCTGCTTGCTTTTCTCATCTTAGAATTCCTCTCGCTAGCTCAGCAGAGGCAGAACAGGGAGAGGAACCTGCACTTTTGCATGTGGTAGTGCTCTGAACCAGACACTAAACAAAGATGCTGAAATGCCTCAAACTAGGTGCCATTTCCACAGTGACACAAACCAGTGCTTTCCTGGGGCTTGGTTATGCAAAACCAGACCTCACAGACCACAGTTATGGAGGGCAATATTAACGGCTGGGTTACACGCACTCAATCAACAAGTGAATTCTTTATACACACATTAGGATTTTTGTCCCTGTTCACACACATGTAATTCCAAAAGACCTCTATAAATCCACTGATGTTGCCCTATTTCTATACAAAACAAACAGAGATCTGAACTCTATCCCAGGGAGATAAATTTTTAAAATAGGTTTATATGCAATAAAATACTAGTTGAATACTTTCTATTTATATATAATCAGTATAAAACCTTTGCAAGAATCTCATAATGCAAGTGTAGTTTTTAGACAGTTCAGACACCTGATGTGGGAATAAGAGGGCATCCTTCATTTGGACAACTAGGGATTTGTGATAGGAAAAGAAAAGAAGGAGAAACCAAACTGCCAAGCAGCTTCTCCGCAGTATAGATAACCATCTAACTGGACTCTCCATTTTTAGAACAAGTTAATTATAAGCAATTTCTCTGAAACTGGAAGTGTGATTTTGTTCTAAATCTTGTGCAGCAGAATGATCAATTGGACCCTACTAGTCAATTCCCAAAACATTTGCACAATGATAATGAATACCTAAAACCTGTTCTTGAAAGTTATTTTGCTTTGTTACTGAACACAAATCTTTGACATTGGCTTAATCTTAATGAAATTTACCAAATGTCTGCAAAGCAGCATATTTGTGATTTGCAGCGATGTCACAATACAGCTGCTGTGGCTGATGTTGTGCTGTTCTCCTTAAGTCACCATGGCTGGCCCGGAGGAAGCAGCGCAGCCACGGGCAACTCCTTCTACTGCCCTGTGACAAAATCAGAAAGTAAAACCACTGATCAGATTCATAGTGTCACCTTTCTTCCCATGAGCTCTGCCGCTATAAATAGCTACGAGAAATTGAACCAAAGATAGTCCACTATCATTACAAATGAAGTTTGGACACTGCTGCAATTAATCTTCCTGAATCAATAGGTGCAGTTTGATAACCCACTGGCCTGTCAATAAGAACAGCACAAAGAAAAATGATCAGAGTGGATCTAAAGCCTTTAGATGACAATGGTTTTCACCAACATACACAGGTCAGTCAAAACAGCAGTGGTTCATCAAGGTGTGTATATTTCACCAAAATTCTCAATTATAAATATATTTTGTTTCAGGTGTATGCTTATTCAGTTGAGACATCAGTACCAAATTTAATATATTTTTAGTATGCATGTCATATAACACAGCAGTGTTCTTTTTAAGAAATTTACAGCCTTGAAATAACAACTTATAGGATTTTTCTTCTTTAGGAAATTTTTACTTTCTTTTCTGATTCAAAATAAAACAAATCCAAAACCTCAGAATTCTTGACACAATAGAAATTTCATTTTCCAGAACCTCTAGATTAGAAATATATATTTCTTAAATAGTGTCATTGTTCTCTCAGTCTGCCATGGGAACAGCATTTTGCATTTATAGGCAAATTAAAGGAACATATTTTAAAGACACAAAAATAAACCCACCCAAATAAACCAGCAATAGGAAGCTAGCTCCTGGCAATTGTCAAAAATGTATTGTATTGCCAAGCCTTGAGATTTTATAGGGAGTATTTAGATTGTGAATCATACTGCAGGGGGTTTAATTAAAAGACCCAGCTGTCATGTGATTTTGGAAGAGGAGAAATACGGAAGAAAATAATCTCTAGCTTAAGGAGAAATACACTGAAGTGCAAACTCAGAGACATGGCGTAATAGGCACAGCTCTTCAAGTGACTGGCACAAAGATTTCTGTTTTATTATAGGGCCTCTCTAAAAACAGGTTCCCCATTACCATGAGATCGTGGAGTACCCATGGCCACCAATTCAATTACATTGCTATCCAAACTTTCAAAAGATTAGTAAGATGCTCTTTCACAGCAACCTCTGCTAATGAAGTTGCCACGGGCATGTCTAGATAATGCAATGTAGCGTGGCACTGATATCCACAGCGTACTCTGAAGAGTATCACACTTCCTCAGGGAAAATACGTCTTACATGATCTGCTTCTGACTCCACTCTGGCAGCTGAGTCCCCATAGCATCACACCTAACGCTGCTGTACTGCCCAGTCCTTCCCAGCCTTTCTGGTTCCTGGCTCAGACTGTGCAGAAGTTTCTGTATCTCTGCACATGCAATGCAGATAGGTCCCGAGTCACCCAGAAGCTGCTAGACTTCACACAAAAAGTTATGCTATTGCTTCCATGATAAACTATCTGGCTTTTCAGCTATGCCGCCAGAAGTTTTTAGATCCAGAAGTCCCAAGATAACCTTCGCAGACAACCCATATATAGGCAGTTTCATTTTTCCCTGCTGCCTGTGGCTGCCAGATGCAGCCTGCTGCCAGCCTGGAGAAGAAACCAAGAGCTCTGGAGCCCAGGCTTCCTGCACTCTGGTACAAAGACCTGTGTCATCTGCTGCCAGTGGGCATTTTTTCTTCTTTGTGCAGAAGCGAATACATTTACATAAATGAAGTGAACAGGAAACTGCAGATCATAGCTTCAGAATTTGCTAATTACCATGGAAAGGATGATGAAGATAAGAGTAGGGCTGATTTTTTGTTGTCTGTCTCATGTTTTTGTTATTTTTAGAAAGGTTTGGCATTACTGAAAACACAATTATTATTGCTAATTTCAAGCATAGTTCTTACCAGGTTTAATTGTCTGCTTTCTCCCAGTCTTTGCCTAGAATTTCATCCTACATAGGATTTTAGTTACCCAACCCAAAGGGAAAATCCAGTATGTCCAGTGAGCTATTCCTTTCAACAACCAGGTAGGTAACAAAATTTTTAAAAGTAATAATAATAATAATTTTTTTTTTAAAAAAAATCACCCTGGGACAACATTTCCTAAGTGCTCATTATCAACATGGGCTTCTAATTTATGCCTAACTGTTTTACATCAGTACTGAACTTCATGCCAAACTTCAGAACAATGACATCCAACAGAGCTGGAATTTGTATGGGAAAGCACTAGGTTTTCATCCTGAAGGCCAAACAAGTAGCTGTTTGCAATTCAGCTTTGGCCTGACCATTACCTCACTTAGTTTTAAAGCAGTTCAAGTAAAACTACATAGAACTTAGAGATCACAGAATAGCATTTTTACCTGCAGGACTTCTTACTGAATCCACTGGATATTTCACATATTTTTCACAATATAATAATATTTTTCAACATATTTACATTTAAAGTTCTTTTTATCTCCAAGAGCTTTTTGAAAACTCTGAACTGACAGCATCTTAGGAACAGTACAATGAAGGAACGGAATACTCTAGACAGGAACACTGGAGCACAAATTTCTTCTCAGTTTAAGAATATCACTTGATCTTTGATTTCTAGTGAAGGATACAGGCCCTTGGCTTTCAAGATCTCCTCTGAAAGCCTTCCCTTGCAGGAAAAACATTTACCTCCCTGAGAAGAGTAAAAGGAAGAGCTGAATCTGAAAGGAACTATATATGTACACATAAGATTAACTCTGATGGTCCAAAGCAAGTTGAGGTGTTTAATCATAATTTTCCAAAAGTTCTCTTGGAGGAAAGCAAGCATAGACACCCAAGAACAGGAAAAGGGAATAGCTTCCCAAATGGCATAATGCAAAGCTCAGCACTTTTGCTTGCATTCTGTCTGGCAGTCCTTCTTCGTAATAATTCAAGAATAGTCCACATGTTGCACTTTGGCAAAATGGAGTCTGTAAAACTTTCAAAGGCAGGAAGACAGGATTCAGCTAGGTACCTAAATCAAAACTGCACTGGATATACCGGCAAGGCCCATGAACGTTGATGGTCACAGCTCAGCCTGCAGTTCACCTTCCTAGTGTGTTTGATAATAAGGGACAACTCCATACATTTTGAAGGCTGTTCAGAACATGTGCTATGTTGCATGCTGGAATTGCGATATTTTACTTTCTAAACATCAGTGTCTTCAGATTACTGTGAAAAACAAACCAGTTACTGCACACAACTTGCACACAGGTACTGACTACAAAACTCAGTTGTAGCTGTGAGCATAATGTGGCCCAAGAGCCTTGAAAGCAGCTCCACAGATCTGAGAGCAGCTTATCCCATAAACACAGATGACAAGCACCACCTTGCATTAAAGCACTGACCGCCCAGCTCTGGGAGAAAAAAAAAAAAAAAAAAAAGAAAAAAAAAAAAAAGGACGATTGTTTTTTGTTTTTCTGGGTGACCTGAAGAACGCGGGTTTTGGCAGGGGTGGGAGAACACCAAGGGGACAGCATGCGAGCCAGCTTCCACTTCTGCTTCATTTCACTTCGAGACAGTGTTTGGCTGGTTTGGATTAGGAACATCAACTCTGTTTACCACTAGCCGAGCCAAAGGCTTTACCAGTGCATTGCGAGTGCCATCTGCAGGTTAAAATAGGAACCGGTGGGCGTTCACATCCCCAAAAATGCGGATAAACCTGCCCGAGGGGAAATCTTAACAGTACGCCTGATGGAAAAGCTCATAAAGGCAGGAAGACCACAGAAACGCTTGTTTCAGATCATTCAAAGCACAAAACCGGTCAGTACTGCGGCAGCAGAGGGCAAGGGATGAACAGGGCAGTTTCCCCAGTATCCTTCCTAATCCTGCACCTGCCCGAGTGCAGCGGTGCTCTTTGTGAGCAGAGGAGAATGGCGAGGCCACCGAGCCTCCAACTGCCAGGAATGCTGGAAGGGAGGAGAATGATCTGTGGCTGCTCTTCATACAGAGAGAACAGGAGAAGGGTTTCCAACACGTGCAGCTCAACTCAACAGTGCTCAAGCGCTGGGAGATTTTTAGGAACGCAAGCCGGTTAACAGAATTTTTCAACTGGAAGGATAAAAGTGCCAAATAAGGAAAAGTTAGAGAATTTAAAATGAAATTATCTTTAGATTTGCAATCATAACAAGCTGAACTATGGTTACCTGATACACACAAAGTAATTCCAGACAAGCACAGAGGCTGTCATTGTGGGAACACTGCAGCTACATCCACAGAGTGGTATTCCTTTGGTAATATCTTGATACCTACCTCATTGATAATGCCTGACTGCTGAATTTCACTGGGTGGCAGGCACTGTGTCTAGGGTTGGCATTTTCAGGGTGGCAGCCTGTGAGCAGTATCAGCACTGGCTGAGAAACAGCCACAGGTACATAAAAGATAACAACCTCCTTCCCAGGAGCTCAGGCTTTTTAATCCAAATTCAAACATTTGCCATCTGTGTGTTCCATGTAGAATAAATACAGTTAGGAAAATTGCCAGAGCACTGTCTAAACAGCAGTTATGAGAGAAAGGGACCCCAAATTATATTTCCTATTGCCCACAATGCAGCGCTCTAAAATCACTGACATTTTCCAAGCACAGCTGTATGCAGGAATGTGATCTATTTGGGCCATGCTTGATTGGATCATTACATCCAGATTTATAAATCTGTGCAGTTTCTAATCAGATGTAGAGGGAGCACGTTCCACCTCTCAATCTAGTGCCTTGGAAGGTCAGACAGAGCATTTCTCAACACAGCAATCCCAGATGAACTACTCTACGCTATGCGCAGCTAGGCACCGTTTAAAAACATCAGTGTTTTGCCCACTGTTGAAAATATCAAGAAAACTCATGAAAATTGCTTCTAGTTTGACCTTTGCAAATGCCTTCCTGAAACAGTAGGAGATAAAAACAAATATATCAGAGCCAAAAGAAAGTAGATTTTGGAGAATAATTTTCTATCGTACAGCAGGCTAAGTGGTTTTTTTTTTCAGAGAACCACCAACAGCAAATAGTATTGCTTATACTGTCAATCTCACCTGGTGTGTCAGTACTACACTTTTAATTCTATTTTTTAAGAAAAACAAACACAACTCGTTTTATTGTCATCAGTGCCACTAATTAAGATCCTGATGAGGAGAATGGGCAAACTCATCAGTTTGTTTCAGGATCTTAGCACATGTGCTTTATTCTATGGCTATATTGGGAATAAACAACGCAGGTTATCCACTCTAGCCATGGCAAAGATATTCACTATCTTGAGAAAAATGACAAATAATTAAACTTAAGTTAGAATTAATTACCAATTAACTCTAAAAAGTTAAGGATCAAGAAGGGAAATAGGAAGAATAAAAATTGGTCATAATCAGAGTGGGGAGGAAATTTATTCCCCAACCATAAAATCGACCTCTCTAGAAGCTTTTGCAGGAGAACTCCAGGTGTGATAAATTTATGGCCTCCTCTCTTACCCTCACTACTACTCTTTCCAAAGCACAAAGTATTATATTCTCAAGTCCTTGACCTCAGACAAAGGCCTGAGATTCCTTTCCCTTCCCCTTAGCACATGTCCCCATGTCCATTTGCCAACACCACATTCCAGTGTCACACTGCAGACAGGCCTCATAAATTAGCAATGGATTCTGGTGTGAATGCACTAGAGGAAATACTCCTGTCAAATCCAGGGAGGATGCAACCAGGTTTGACTTGCGTCAGTTATTTCTGATTAGGAGGTACCATAAACTTCATAGTCTGAGTGCAGAACTGATTGCGACTGTTCACAATTGTCCAGGCAGAGCAATGAGATGCTCATTGACGATATCACATAAGATGTAAAAGAATTAGATTCAGAGGAACCTAAGAGATTCTATACCCAAGAAAATTATACTTTTCTCTTTCCTCTCCATTCTCTTCCCAGACATTCACCTTCATTTGAACAAACGCGGGTCATCCAGTGAACTAGATTTATACACCCTTTGCTCTGAATCTGGTCATGTGAAGTGAATAGAAATGTGTGGAAGTTATTCACACACAGACATGCTGAAATAGTATAGAAGGAGGACTAACAAAGGGGTTAGAAAAGTCTTAAGTGAAATAATTCTATCTTTACTTACCCTGGTACCTAAGCATGCAAGCTGCATATCTGTAAGGTTCCTAAACCCTGATGAGGGGATGTATCTCTGAATTACACCATCCTGTGGAGCAAGTCTTAAGTGAGTTGATGTTTCCATGTGCAGACAGTTACACATCTTGCTCTCAGATCTGTTCTCAAGACCACGCTATCTTTCTGTCTTTTCTCACATGTTCTTAATTTGTTTCCTACATCTCTAGTGAAGTACCCAAAGAGGGAGTAAAAAAGAAAAAAAAAAGCTGTGATCCAGAAATGTGAGACATACTTGCAATTATGAAGATAATGTATCATAGAATAGGGAGATTTAGAAAATATTAATGCTATAAAGGATATAAAATCACCTAGTTTTACCTCTGTGTATTACATGATCTTCCTTTTCATTCATTGCCCCAGTACTGCATCCAGTAACAGCTGACTCACGCACATCTGGAAAGGCACCCAATGTTGATTTCAGGATGAAACCTCCCACTCGTGCTTTTGCATGAGGCCTTGTAGAACTGTGGTTTGCAACCTCCAGCCTAAGGTCCATTTTAATAAATTTGCAAAAGGAAATTCTAGAAATCCAAGCCTATTGCCAGAAGGCTTAAATCCACAGGAGGTCCCATGGCATTTTAGAAACCCACCAATCTAGAACAGCTGCTTTCAGGCTGTGTGATTTGTCAATTGTAGGCAAAGACATCCCATCACAGCTGAAAGGTAACACTGAAGTTCACTAACAAGACAAGCAGTAGAATATTCCATCAAGAGATGAACATCTAACTAAAAGAAGGATGTTGGCAAACTGAATGGATCCAAAGAAATAGGTAACACAAAATATTTAAGGGATTGGTTAATAAGAACATGCTAGTAGAATTAAATATGTTGAACATGGTTACAAGGCACATAGGACAAGACATGATAACATTCCATAGGTATTTCAGGGTTGTTAATTCATCTCCTTCCCTGGCATTTATCTCTTTAAGAGAGATACATAAGAATAAAAGGGTATAGACAATGGGGGGTGGGGGGAAGGAAAGATTGACAGAAATATAAATTGAATATGAGAGAGAAGAAAAAAAAAAATCTAGTCAGTAGCTGCCATCAGGCAGTGAAAGTTTCCCTGAGGGCACAGTGAAAGAGGTATGTCCCTGTTGCTGGAAACATCTTAAACTAAACTAGGCCAGCACATGGGAAGTGTACTACAGAAAACCAAAACTAGTCTAATACATTTTTGTCTTATGCCACAGTGAAATATTTGAACAATAACCTGCCTTGTGTGCATCAGGAAGACAAAGCATTTCATCTACATAAAGTAGAATGTATTAATCAGGTTTTTATCTGAAATACCCGAAGCAGAAGCACCTCTACAGAAGATCAATTTCTGCTTCAAGTCTAAACCAAAATGATGTAACATAATCTGACAGTCAGAGCTGAGACTGGATAATTTCTGGTCATAGGTTTTTTTTTTTAAAAAAATTGTTTTAAAAAAGAAAGAAAAAAAACTATTCCATCCATGGAAGAAATTATCAAAGGTCCTCTTTCTTTTAAATTGTATAAATAAAGACAGGATGTATACCTAAAAATCTGCTATGATCATGCTTCAAAGAAATGTTACAAGCTTTTAGGTGGAAGTTTTTTTGCTTCATACCAAAATTCCTGGACAAGCCTTGCTTACACTGCACTATGAGGAAAAATAATAATAATAATAATGTCTACCTGTAACAATTGCCTCTCATTCTAATACAAACAAAAAACCCTTTCACATAATACACTGTACTCTTGGAAAAAGTGGAAGGGTAGCTGCCCTTACTGCAAACGCACTCCAGTGTTTCCCCTGCTTCTTTACTAGCTGCTGCTTTCCACGTTATTCTCAAGGTCCTCAGTTCCCACTGTAGGAGTTACAATTGATTTTTCCATCACTCTCACTCATAACCATCTTCCTCTATGTCCCAGCACTTTGCATTACAGCCCTGTAAACTGCCTGCAATTTTCTACAGGCTTTGAGACCTCCCATTGACCCAACGTGGTGATTTTCTGTTTATATATCCTACTGCTACCATGCTCTTGCAGTGTGCATGCTAACTTTCAGACTTGGGAGGCAGGATCCTGGTCAGCTCCAAATGTTCAAAGAGTGCAGTATGACCCAAAAAAGCAATAGATTTCTCTCAATATACAAGAATAGTAACAAAAATCAAACCAGAAAATAGAAGTCTCCGATTCAGACTCTTACCTGTGCTACCTCTTCAAAATCATCATGTCTTTTCTGCAGCGCACGTGCTCTATGTAGAGACTTCCCCACTCCTGTATGTTTACTCAGAAAGGCTTCCCCGTGATTTTCAATCCAGTCCAGTACCTGCCGGAAAAGAAGAACATCCAATTATCTCTCTTCTCTCAGCAGCACCGAGAAATTATCAGGGTGAGGATAAAACAGCTGCAGAGGTATTGCTTTGGGCTTGTTATGGCCAAACACATGCAGATCTGTCAAAGTCAATTCCCACTGGATAGAAGATAAATGTTTATAGATGTTACTGGTAAATTAGGATTATTGAATTTTTACTATTCAATTTATTTTGAAGTGTAGCTTAGTCATTTGATCCTGGCAGATATTAAATATTTACTGTCACATAAATGAATTTTGGGGAACAGGAATCAGAAATCTGGAATCTTTTACAACAAGAACCCTCCTCTTAAGAGCTCCTTGTGTAAAACAAAAAATATTGATGTCTGATTTCACATAAACAGCACATTTGAATAGGAAGCATCTTAAATGAGTCCAAAAGCATGAGGGAGGAATCAATTCATTTTTTTTTTTTTTTGATGTGGGAAGAAAGCATTATCAGAGTAACTGGAACTAAAAGGTTAAGAATCCTTCACTGCAAGTCTTAAAACATTGATGGTATGCACCTTCCAAGTATTTCCAGTCTTCAGTTCCTAATATAACTGATCCTTATGCAAAAGTAAAGTGGTAAATCTGATATTTTGAGAGTCAAAGAGTATTTTCTTTTAAAAATAGATCAACTGTATGAGCACCATCCATTTGCAACTCCTTCTCACAACAACCCTGGCACTAAAATTTAGATCCAATCTGTTTGGGGTCTACTACAAGCTGGAAAAAAAAATATACTAACTTGACAATATGAGCTTGGGAAATTTCAAGGTGTGACCTCCACCCTTCTATATCTCTTTCCCAATACACAGAGACTAAGAGAATAAATAGTACTAGATCCGTACTGCTATTTGTGTAAGTAGCTAGGACTTCATTCAGCATGGAGCCCTGTACTCACAGCGAGTTGTTGATCCTCGCTGCTACTGATGCTAATGGGCTAGCAAACAGTAGCTGGTATTTCTGTCACGCTGGAGAGGGATGACACTGCAAGCATCCCCAAGACAGTGATACTACCACAGGGTGCTGCACCTGCAAACGGCCTCAGGGTTGCATCCTTTCTTCGTGCAGCACTGGCATATGAGCAGCAAGCATGGGCCCCAGTGATGCTGGGCAAGGGCTGCAGGATGCCTTGCAACTCGTGGCAGCTCAGCCTGAGAAGGGCTCTGGTACCAGGGCACAGAACCTGGGCAGGAGAGAGCTGTTGTGCTGGGAGCCACTTGTCTTGTGCGGGGCTGATAAACAAGCAGATATTATTGACTAAGCCTAGAAATCTAAGACTGGAAAAATGGAAGATTTTTTTGTTGTTGTTTCACAGCTTGGTTGTACAGAATCTAAACCACCTGGGCTTTGAGTATTTTCTGTACTGCAGATCCCAAGTATATTTTTATAAGAAGTTCCAAGTACAAACAAAACTTTATACATATATATTTATTTCCCAATCCTATTTATTTGCTGGAAAAAGCATTTTTAAAATTAATATTTTGTGCTTACAAGGTATTTTTCATCCACAGAGTATAAACAATTTCACAAAATGGACTATCAAAGCACTTTATGTCCTGCATGGACAACACACATTTGGCACAAGTGTCACTGTGGGGATGAGAAAGCAGAACCAGGTGTGTTGGCTGTTCAGTCATTGCTTTCTGGTTCCCCTTCTCTGATCAGTTTGTCTCCCATTTGCTCTGGGTAGAGAATCCCAAATGCATTCCTTCAAATACTTTGATTATTCGACTACTTCTTTCCTATGCCATTTCTCTGCTTAGAGTGCCATGTCTCAGATTTCATAGACCCTATCTGCTCTTCAAGAAGTTCTGGTTCAAAGTGTTCCATAACCTCTACTTGTGCAACAATTCCCACAAGAAACAGATCACGACTTTTTAAAGAATAACTTGCTTAATAAGTATTTTCTGTGTCTCTGAAACCCATGTTAACATATTTGACCACTCCAGTCTTCAATGGATTTGTTTTCACAACCATTCTGTGACATATATAAATGTTATGATTTCATTTTGTATAGAAAAAGCAGGTGAAAAATACATGAGTGAAAAAAAATATGAAAGAGAAAAGAAGGTGAAAAAAATACATAAGAGACTAAGTGAATTGCTGAGGTGTCTCAGGAAGCTGGCAGAAAACAGGATGTTGGCATGAGGCTCTGATAATCTGATATCAAAACTACCTATCAAAAGAATCCTTGGCATTTATATAAGCAGCTAATAGGTTTTTCCTTATATAAAGCATTTGCCATCTAATAAGCTCACAATAGTTTGCAAACATGGAGAAATATGTTTCCATCATGCAAGGCATAGAAAGTTTGCACTCAATGGGGAGCTGAGGTATGGAATAACCGAGTGAGCAAAGCAACAGCAAGAATATAAATCCAGATGGATACAAAGCAGTTAATCCCCAGTGGAAACAATGAGAAATGTTAAGCAATCAGTCTGTGGCAAATGCAGGAACAACTATGAAAGGTCACAATTAAACCTGAAATCACCAGCACTTGTAAATATCTACCTGTCAGTGTGTTTGGAGACATTCTCCCTTACTCTGAAGAAAGGAAATGTCTTTAGAACTAGCAGAACTGTGTAATAATTCAAGATAAACATGTAACGTTTTAATTGAGAGCATGGACTGTATAACTTACTCTACTACTGAAAATTAATGTCCTGAGATACAGTTAGCCATTGAAGTTGCAGTGACTTAGTTCAAATAATTTAATTACTCCTTAAAAATGTAAACAGCTTGAAGATGCCGTTAAAAACACAGTTACGAGTGTTTTCCAAATTCTACCTTGAAATTTCCTAATAGTCCTTTATTGCCAAGCTATTTTTTTCTTAAAACAGCTAGAAAAAGGCTGTAAGTCATAAATTCTTTGGAATGAAAATACTGTGCTACAGATAGATCAATCATCTGAGGTGTTTTTGGAAACACAAAATATATTTTGTAACTCCAGTATATGCCAACTCTCTTTCTAGTATGCATTTACTACTCTCTTTCTAGTACTGCACATACTTCCACTAGTTTGAATGCTGCTTGGGACAGGAGCCTGGATCTCCCTCCTGCTTTGCAGCTCCTAGCACAGTAAAGCCTGATTTTGCCTGACTGCAACTTAAATACACGCTAACCACTGTGTGGACACACTCCCCATGGTGAAACATGGGTGAAGCATGCCCCTGGAATCACCTAGGAAATGTTGTAACTCGCAGACATCTTCCAAAAGCATTGGAGGATAACGATCTTGGTATTTTACCTTCACCTGTGTCAAATTCCCATCCCACACCTTACTGACCCAATTGCTATTGGGGAGTTGATTGGGGTAGCTCTTTCTGCTGTTTCTCTGTCCAGTTCCATACAATGTCCACAGGAGGAAATAAACGAGCTGCTCCATTTAATCTGATGGTAGCATGCATGGGACTCCAGTAAGTGTGCATGTGAGGCTAGGAGGTGAGAAGCAGGCTCCCCTTCTTTTCTGGATGGAGGTTCATAATTCTGTGTTTAATTCCCAGCTAGGAAAAGGGTACAGGGCCTCAGGCCCAAAAGCATGAAATGTTTGCTAGAAGCCTGTTAACAGAAGGAGAACGTAAACCAAATGCTCAAGAAGCACATCTGATGTCAGCAACGTTTATTGGCGAGAATGCTGCAGGATACACACAAATGTGAAAAAGATGATGCTAATATCTCTTTTTTTTTTAATTTCACCTAGTTTAAGATCAAAAGCGGTAGCGGCATTATTTGCTTTCTATCATGGTCTGCATGTCCTGTCTCCTTATCTCCTCAGGGGCACAATTACACACCCAACAAAATAAGCAGCAAACTCAGGTCACCAGGAAAATTAAATAAAACTCCAGTACAATTACAGCAGGCTGACTGTGCTAGCTATTACAGTCATTATATGGCTGGATAACCACAAGATTTAAAATGCTACCTGGAGGAAGAGTAGCTGTAACTGTCCTTTTTGAAAGATCTGTGTAACTGCAAAAATAATAACAGTGGCAATTCAGGCAGGTTTCATATGAGCATAGCATCAGGAAGCTGCTGCTTAGAAGATAAGCGCTTCCAGAGGCCTCTCCACACTCCTTTTTGCCGATGATCTAACTCTTGCCTATGGGAAGTCTAAGATCTGTGGCACACCTAAACTGGCAAAAAAAATACTGCCCAGGTGAGGTCAGGGAAAAACATACTTGAGAGTCCATTTACAGGGAATGGTGATAGTTTGTACAGGACAAAGAAGGAAAAGAAGGTAAGAAAAAAAATGGAAGAATGGTTTTAAAGGAAAAATGTTGAAGAAGCAATCAGGCAATAATTAAGCAATGTTTTAGGATGATAATTGCTCTTCCTCTAGGCTAATTTGTATGACGGGAATATGGCACGATGATTGCATTAGTGCAGTTAAGGTAAATTCTTTTAATAGCTTAAAAAGTTAAGTTGATTTAAAAAAAAAAAAGCAATGGGCACTATTTTTAAATGGCAGACTTTTCAATGAAAATGAAGCCTCTTTCTGTAGGTATCTTTCCTAATCAGTAAATATGAAAACTAACAAGCACTTCATAACTTTATCTGACTTTAAACTAAAATCTCCATGGGAATCAACTCTTTCCCAGCAAGTCCCCATGCTCTGCTCTTTCACATACAACATGTGAAAGGCCTGGAAAATCCATTACTTTAAGGAACTATATCTGTTGCTGAAGTTAGTTGAAAAACTTCTGCATTTTCACATCTTTTAAATTACATTTCTTCTAGCAGAAATAAATGAAGAAGAAATGAGAATGAATCTGAGAAGAACGTAAAGGCTTGCTCGAACATACCAGTCACTGAACCCTGCCCTCATTCTACGGGAAGGAGATGAGAAGTGTAAGCTGGTGATTAAACCAGCAGTAATAAGATGCAGCATGTTGTGCTAGCCATCACGGGACACCCCAACTTCTGCATCTGACCCAGGCTTGTGTTGAACAGTTTCATTGCTCCTCAGCGAGATGACCCACTGAAGAAGTGTCTTGGCTGAGG
Organism: Chlamydotis macqueenii; assembly: GCF_036417535.1. Lineage (NCBI taxonomy): Eukaryota > Metazoa > Chordata > Aves > Otidiformes > Otididae > Chlamydotis > Chlamydotis macqueenii. Next base: position 11,260,788 of record NC_141561.1, read on the forward strand.
GAATCATTAATCTTTGCTACCCTAAGATGCACTGTTGTTGCCACAGTGACTCTTAAAACTAGGTTATTCTGAAAACTGAAAATAAATTATACCATTTTACACTTTAGGCAGTTAAGAAGTCAGATCTTGACCTCAAAACAGTACAAACCTGGCATAAATCAAAGGGGTTAGAGGAACTCTTTGGTAACTTCAGCACAGTTGTAATGAATTCCAGAGCAATTCCAGTGAAGTACACCCAATTTATTCAGCTTTAAATGAGGCCCCATTTCAAATAGGTGCCTAAGCATTGCCTAACTTTAAACACATGGATAGAGCCTCCAAAATCTGCTAGACTTATGCCAGTGAAAGGAAGCCAAACAGTATCAAGTTGCCACTACGTGCACTTTATTGCTTGCTCTTGAGATACTATGGGCTAACTAGAGTTCTGGTGTGGTACCAGGAATTCGTATGGCACTTCAAAACTTGTGGTTTTATAGTCTCATCACCATTTCCATTCACAAGAATCAAACCTTACCTTTAACTTTTTCTATAACTGCTATTGTGAATGCTCAGTAACTCCAAGGCCTTGCACATTTGAAATCCCTATTCCAGAAACTCTGCCTTTCCCAACCACGCTTTTTGTAATGAGGAAGTGTAGTTAAAAGGCTCATGTTTCAGATCATGCTTTCATAGATACTTTACATCCAAAGTTTATTGTAAATGTTTTGTTATACTGCACAGCAACAAAAACCAATCTTTTCTGTCAAAGCCCTTCAAAATTGTACAAGCATAGTTAGTAACACTTAATGGCTGAACTAGAATACAAGACAGAATCTCTTGGTGGAAGATAATTCATTTTCTTACAATAGAATAACTAGAAGCTACACATCATATACGCATTTATGAGCAATACAACTCAAAGAAGGCACACTGTCAGGACACCCACAAAGCACTCCCCTCTTGGGAAGTAAAAGGAAAGGGCCTCTAAGCAATAAAAAGTGCACATTTGCCAGGGAAATCACTGAATCTCTGGGTGGAGGTGGTAGTCAGTGTGGGATTATCAACTTCTATCCACTGCAATTATATCTGCTCCTGGAGAATGTTGCTCTGTGCAGGCTGGCATGGACAGCCCAACCCCTGGTCAGCTACCAGGCCCTCCAGGAGAATTTGGTGTCAGCAACAGCACCAGAGAATACAGAACAAACACTGAGAATCAAAAGAAAAACAAAACAAAAAATCCTCCAAAACCCACAACAACTCAAGGAGACTTAATAAATCCTAATCCTCTTTAATGAATAAAATGCGCACCAAGTCTGATTTAAATTAAAATATAGTTTCTTTTTTTTTGTATTCTAAATCATTGCTGAAAATAGATTTCTTTTCCCTCCTACCTCTGGCCCTGTCACAGCAGGGTAATGTCAAGTAAAGGTCTAGCTGAGAAAATACACCAAAATACAAAGGAACTTATCCTCTGGCTTTTCCTGCTATTATTAATGGTTTATAATAGAACCCAAAGCAAAACTCAGCTATTCTCATTTGTGGTTTTTACCTCCTAATAAAAACTGAGCTCCCTTTTTCACCTCTTTCTTCATTATAATTTTAAGTTGATGGCATAGCAAAGTATTTAAAAAAAAACGGCTTTTTCGAAAAAGGAAATCAACCTCATGTTTAAATCAGAAACATAATCTTTGACTCCCATAAGATTATTTTTAATTTCAGAGACATCTATATCTGACTCTAAAACTCAGACCTTGTTCCCACTGAAAAATCCACATGTTTTGTGAAGTTAATGGACAGGGCTAGTTATGCATCCACCAGCATCTGAGCCTCCGGACACACGCTTGAACACAATGTTCTGTTTCCCATTTAGCACCTTCTGAATAAATGTAGTTCATCTGACAGCGTGTTACAAGCTGCACAGGTTAATGCAGGTAAGCACACTCCTAATGTACAGATACAGCTCTGCTAATGCAGTTCAGTAGCGACAGAAGGGAACAGCGCCACTGTCCACTCTCTTTGGTTAAGCATGTCAAATTATGCAAGAGTTTTAAGAAATAAGCAAAAAGTAACAAGGATTTAGTATCAAAAGTAGACTGGAATTAAGTTGTTTGGTTCAATGCCCAGCACTGCAGTTCAGCAAATGACTCAACTTTCCTCCCTCCATTCTCATTTCTAAAATTACACTAACCACACTCACAGTCAAAACAAGCGAGGCTGACACAGAAAGTGTTTGGAATGAAAGCTGCCTTCTACCGTAAGTTTTTGCAGCCTCTAGCAATATGTGGCTCCAAATTTGGTTGGGGATTCTAGGAACCTTTTCCTATACAGGAACATCCTGAAACATCACAAAGAGTAAAATACATCATGGCAGCTGTACAAAAGCAAGCAGGCAATGCGTTGAAAGGTAGGGCTTTAAAATCAGGTGTAAGCTGCTCCAAATTCACTGTGGTATAAATGCCTAATTGCTGAGCATATAGCTATAAATCCTGAAATAGCATAGCTTGGCCCGTTCGTGTGGCAATGACTAATTCATCTTCAGAAAAATAACACAGCCAGCAGATCAAGTTGTTCAGTATTTAATTCAGCTCAGATGGTCAGTCGTAAGAGTTGCTTCTTTTAATTGGCTTGAGACCTAATTAGTGTATTCTACTACCACCAACCAAGCAATCTGAGGTTTTGGGGGTTTGTTGTTTGGTTTGGTTATTTTGTTTGTTTTGTTTTTTGTTTTTTTTTTTTTTAAATAAGAGGTGTAATTGAGAGAACAGAGCTACACTCATTAACACAGTCTGAGAATTGGACAAGAAAGATCAGTTCTGATAATTCTTCAATCCTTTCTCAAGGAAGATCTCTCTTAAAAGGCTACAGCAGACAGCCTTCTCTGAAGTCAGTCAAAAATTTGTCACCTCCATTTTGCCTTTCCTTTTCAGTACAACTCCTCCATGTGGTATGTATATACTCAACTGTGCCTGGGTCTTTGTCAAAAGCTGGAGAACTAATTCAGCTGCTGTTAAGTATGATGATTTTTTTTTAATCACTCCCTGCTTTTCCTCTCTAATTGTAGTTATTCCAAATACCACCACATAATTAAAGAGGTCTTTTCAAAAGAAAAAACATGTAGTCCCATTTACCCTTGGAGGGAAAGGAATCTTACAGACCTATCAGTATTTTGCTGCATAGTGCAACTAAATTAACGAGAGGAATTAAATGCAGAGCCAATTACAACATTTAAAAAACTTCCTTTATTCTCTTGTCTACTTTCAACTGAAAAAAAAAAGAAGCCCCCATGAAATCAGATTGTACGTGTTTTTATGAGCTTCTGGGACATTATGTGAAAGTTTCACCTCTGCGCAATTTATCTTTTTAACAATAAAAATTTAACCTCTGGAGTTAAAAACCCACTTGTTCACCAAAAGCAGAACATCTACGCTGTATTCTTTGCGGTGGGTACAGCCTTGCAAAGCACAGCTTTTACAAGTGAATACATCTGAGTAAATAATACAGCTACTGAGACATGTGTGTCCACCAATTTAGAAGAGTGTCAGAAGTGTCCTCAATATGCAAAAATATATGCATACAGTCTTCAGACTCCTCACTGCTTCTAGCACCCACAGATATCCTACAAGCCCATCTGGAAACAGGACTGTAGGAGTTTGTCCAGACAAGACAGTCTCTGCAGCAAGATCCTTGTTCATCAACAGCTTTTGCAGTGGAAATCACTACAGAATAACAACTGCCCCTGGCTACTCCCTTCTTAGCAGCTTCTATTGCAAAAGTATGCAACAACTGTTGTGAAAGGGCTACAAAGTTAATGACTAAGTGAAAAGCTCCTAAATATCTCCCATGGCAATGGTCTGAGCACCAACAAGACTGTTCTCAACATTTCTAGCAGAGTTTCAGAAGTTCATGGTGACTTGCTGATTCAGGCGTTAGCTTGCAGTACCATTGCTCTTCCATTCCTCACTCCGCTCCAAGAGCTTTCACATTTCTGTAGACCTACAGACCTGTACAACAGTCACAAATGCTCTTGCCTGCTCCCAGATATACCAGCCTCCCATGGGCAACATGGCTGCTGGCTTCATGCAATGATGAGGTGTGCACCACACAGCTGCTCTAACATTTTCATAGGCTTATATGGCAAAAATAACCTCGTGTCTGCTTTGTGCAGATGGCTATTATGCACTTGTGCAGTTCTTCACACCTATAAACATATTACGATGGTTTAAAACTGACACACATTAGGAGAAGGGTGAGAATATGCTGTGTTCTAGCCTCATCCACCTTCACTCCACATAAAGAAAAGAGCTGATCCCAGCCCTAGTAACTAGTGAGATTCAGGATTTAGTCACGTCTCTCTCTTGGGAACAGCACGTTCAAGTCAGTGCTCTGGCAGAGTTGTCTGGGTGTAGGCTGGGCATTTTGCAAGCAGTACTTGCCCATTTCCTCTGGGTTTTGTCTAGGGTCACGCAGCCCGAGCCTGCTCCTTCACTAACTGCCGTCATCTAGGATGCAACCTCCCCCAAAAGGGAGTGGGAATATACATGCCTCTCTTACCCTGAGAAAGAACTTCTTTCAACTTAACATTGCTTTCCTTTGGTAAAGTTCCCATTCATCAAATGTATCCCACTTATCTGTCGTTTTCTTGATTAAATATTTTACTTGATAAAATTTGGCAACTGCCTCTCTAAAAACATTCCAAGTAAGAGAACAATAGACAGACAAATGAAGAACTAATGTTTCTTTCTTAATGCCTAGATTGTTACTAATGTTCCCAGAATATTGTTTTTAAGGAAATTAAAAAAAAAAAAAAGATAAAAAAATATCTTCAGGTTAAAAACCCTGTTGTATTCTTTAAATGCTGAACTTCTTTTAGAGCAAGTTTCAAAGCTGCGTGTGGGTGGAGAAGCTATAAATAACCACATTCGTGCATGTTCCTTCTGTACAAGACTCATAAAATGTGCTCTGCATCAACATAGAAAGATGCTGCTGTGCTCTGCACGAGGCTTCTCAAGGCTGCCAGGTAGATTGTTTCTTTTGAAGTTATGCTGCTGGTTTTGCTGTTTGTGAGTCTTTTCTCCAACACTCAGGAACCATACCTGGCACTTAGCTGTAGTGTGATGAATTTACAATACAACTAATCAGATCTGTGAGTCTCTTACCAATGGTAATATTCAGAAATAGAGAAATATTTTCTTACGTAGGGCATATAGAAGTTTTTGGTTGTTGCTGTCCACTAGTTGAACAGTGATTTTGTTCCTTCTAAGGCTTTCCTTTTGCTCCTTCTGAGGCTAATATACTTTCCCTAGGTCGCCATTTCTTGTCCCATGTTTGTCCTTTCAGACCAGTTTTACAGGGTGCAGCTGCCAGGTCAGTCAGGGTTGGGGCCAGCTTTAGACTTTAGTGACAGCTATCATCACAGCTAATTTTCATGCTTGTGAACACAGCATCGTAGTGCTGATAGTGCTGTGAAATCAGCATCATAGTGCTGATTTTCATGTTTGTGAGGAAAAGCATTCTGATCCTATAGAGAAATGTGTGCATTAGAAAGTGTGGCCATTTGTGGCCCATGAATTATTTCCCTTGCATATGTCTGCCTCATTTTTTTTTTTTCAGTGGGACTGTCCAAAATGTAAAAGGTCCCCAAGAAATATAACAAGTACATAGGAGGGAAAAAAGGAGCTATATGAACCCTTTAGAAAAGTAGTTATCCTCAAATATGTAAACAGAGCAATGGTTTTAACTCTGCCAGTGACAGATGTGCCTAATGGCTTCAAGAGAAGAAGCAAAAAACGTAATAGAGGGTGGATAAAGATTCAGGAAAAAAAAGAACTGTTCTCCACAGTTCCAAACCTGATCTGCTTTGTGCCCCCTTTCAGTGCCTCAGTTTCCCTGTCTGTAAAATGAAGAAAGAAATCCACTGATAGATAAATCTCAGACTAAGATAACAATATCATTACTGCTACTTTTAAACATTCAGTGGTAGCCACTAAACACTTAGGAAAAAAACAATAAAAATAAACCCTGAACACATTTACCGTGTGTTTTTTTCAGCTCCAGCTGTAAGCAGAGCACAACTGTGTTAGTGCAGGCAGAAGTATAATAGTGTAATGGTAAGCTGGGTAGGCACCTACCTGCACTCCTCACATACTCAGTGGGAAAAGAGCACCCTACATGGCCAGCTCCTAATTCCAGTGCTCTGGCTCACTGCCTGGAACTGCCACCACTGCACCAACCTGAGACTGCTCTCCTAATTTAGATATGAACTAAGACAGTAGTGTCTACACTTTGATAGTATCAACCCACTTAACCTGTTACTAGTTTAAACAAGATGTTTAAAGGCAATTAACAATTAGAAAGGACTGATAAAGCGAGGATGAGCTTTACAAAACAGTAATCTTTAATGCAAGCACTACGCTCCAGGCCCCATGTAGGCACTCCCTGCTGTGCTTGAGTTGTCTGCTTCACCACAGAGAAAACTGCTGATCGACCAGGATATTAAAAAAAGCACTGCTTTAGGTTACTGGTGGGAGCAGATGATTTAATCATTTTGGTTTAACAAGGCTTATAATCACAGCACACAGTGAAGACAGGTTTAGTAAGAGAACAAATCCCAACTGTGACAAATGGGTCTTGGTATATACTCTTATCCCAGTAACACAAAAACTCACCAAGATCGTACAGCGTTGCAGTAGTCTTAAACACCCCTACCAGGGTCAGAGCATCATGCCAAAACCTAGAAAGACACCACCTTTCCCTCATGGGGATCTGACCTGATTTGAGACTGGAGGCAAAATGTGAAAGTGCAAACCATGGGGGGAGGGAGAAGCAGGAGAACAAGGATGAAAGTGCTCCGAATGCCAGGAGTGGCTGTTCTCCATCAGGGACTTTTATAGGATCTCTTCTTTGTCTTTTAAATAAATAGCCTGATGTCTCAAACGTTACCTCCCAGTTTAGGATACTCTATGTGTCAGCCTGTGCGCACGGAGAAAGAAATGCAGCGCAAGGCTGTGTTTGACCTCCTGGCAGGGTTCCTCTGCCACTGGGTCCTGACCAGGGATGCAAACCTGCTCCACAGCATTTTTCCTGCTGTAGGACCACTGTGGTATCTCTTCTGCTTGCGCTGCCCATCTGTCAATCACTGCTCAGGCAAACCAGCTGTGCTGGAGACACGGTGTCCCAGAGCAGAGAAGTCATAGCTCAGTACTGCAAATAAGTGGGGAAAGGGCTACATTGCTGTGGTGCGTGAGAAGCTTTCCATGTAGCATACAGACCCCACGCTGACCTAGGCACTCAGTATGCAAGACACAGCAGAGCTGAAATAAAAAGCCCAGGATTTTTGCATCACTGTGTAATCTACCCATAACTGTATGGCCGATTTCTTCTACATGTCACAGGAGAAATGGATCCTGTGAGGGTTTTGAAGGGTGAAAGGCCAATGACCTTACAGATTCACCAAAGGAGGCCATGGATAATGGCAATGAGAAGCTGTTTGTGGGGAGGCAAACAGATGGATGCTGAGCCCTGAGTCCCCTGGCAAACTGGTGGAGGCAATGCAATAATAAACTAGAATATATGTGCAAGCAGGACTAAGCTTATGGAAAGCCCTTTCAGCAAGGAACAAACCTGAGCTGTTCAAGAGCGAAAAGAAGCCGCCTAAAAGACTCCAGGAGTGAGAGTCGTGGGCACAGCAAAGGGTAGAAGTGGTTGAGGACTTCCCCTAAGAGCACCTTTTTAATGAAAAGCTCAGTTTTCCCCAAATTGAAGTTTCCTGTGAAACATGCTTTCTTTCTTATGTTTTTCTCCTAGCTTGGTGGCTCCCAGAATATAGCATCCCCTCATCCCGAACTTCCTTCTCTTCTGGTTTCCTGACACCTCATGCACTTTGAAAACCTGAGGAGCTAAGCAAGCAGAAACAATACCCCAAAATACATTTTGATTGTTTAAAGTTACTTTTTGCTGGAGGGAGAGGAAAATTTTTTTTAAAAGTTTCATTTTGTGGTTCCCTCCCTCCAACTTTTCCTCCTTATTTGGGAAGGGAACTGTCTCAAGGTCAGAATGTTTTGTATTTTGCTGAAGCCAAAAATAAAAGTAATTTTCTCCATCCCTCAATACACGTCCCATCCAAAAAAAATCCAAAAGGCAGGAAAGAAACAAGTAAAAACTATCAAAACAATGGGAGAAGAAAGGTAAAAGACCAATGGGCAGGCCTGAAATATGTTTGTTTTGCATGTTTTTACACTTGAAGGACATTTTTGTTAAAAGGGAACCATAGCATAATATAAAATAAAGTTTATAGCTGAAACAGTATACAGGAGTTTGAGCCAAGCAGCTCTGTCTAAATGTGCCTGAAGGGTCACCCCAGCCTAGGCAACAGCTTCCAGAACTACAATCCAAAGATTACAACTTTAAAAAACAAGAAAGAAGCTTTGTGTAAGAGTTCCCTATGAGGAATATGAAACAAAAGAAGTTGCTTACAAGTCTCCTGTGAGCCAAAACACTGTGTTTAGTCCTAAATAGTGCACAACCTCTCTTCCAAGGACAGAAAAACCAGAACCCTTCAGACCAACTGGTTAGATAGGGCAGCTACCAAAACAAGGCACAGCCAAAAGGAGATGTTAACAGAGCGAAGAGCGGCTGCAGAGCACCTCCATATGGAGCAGAGCTAGTAAGAGTAGTATGTGGCATGGAGTAAGGTAGAGCTGCTAGAAGGAGGAGCATGAGCTAGTGGGAATGACCAGCACGGAGAGGAGAAACTAGCAGAAACAGGTCATGGTGCCAAATCAGCTCAACCTAAACTGGGCCTTGCTAACCAGCAAGAGATAATAATTTCAAATCATGAGTGCAAGTCATTACCAGAGGGGGAAAGCAACCAGCTGGCTGAGCAGCTGCTCCGTGGGGAAAAACACAGTGAAATTGTTATAGTTATACTTTAGGAACTAGCTACCGTTACCCTCTTTGTTGTCTGGCTATGATTTTTTCTCACTTTAATGAAAATACCTTTTGTTGGCCATCAGTCCAAGGAAATATGAAAGAGGATTGATCACTCTGAGTGACAGGCGGGATCATGAAAAAGCTGGGAGGCCATGTGAGCAGATAATTGGGAGGAAAGATCAAGGGAAACAAATAGAGTAGGAAAGAATTACTATTTTGGACTCCTAAACCAATGCCTAAAATAGCATATTTATTTCTTAGCATAACAGACCCTTATTTCATTTTTAGATAGTCACAATAAATCCCATAAGATCTTTTCATAAGGGGTAAAACTGAAGTAGCAATGACTTTGAGGGTTTAGAGCAGAGATTTGTGGATCAAACATCCTGACATGAAGAGTTCTGGTCATGAAGCTTTCGGTGACCTTTGGCAAGTGGCTCAACATCAACCTTTTAGAAAGCCCCTAATCCTGAGATGAAAGAAACCACAATAAGCAAGAAGTACTACTGTTATTATTACTTCTTAAAGTTACAGAGGAGAAAGCCTTCTGGCATTCCAGCCTACATTTATTCAAAGACCTTATTTTTCCTCCAAGTCCTTGGTGACAATTACTCTTTCTAGCAACTGCTTTCAAAAAATATACGTTTCTGGAGAAAGCTCTATTTTATTTCTCTTCCTTCACCACTGTAGCCCTACTATTTTTGTAGGCCTAATCAGTAACAGACAAGCCTGATTCTTCCTCTGCCTTTGCCACAACAATGAGAACCAACTATGCCTTTCAGAAACAATAAACTACACATCACATTTTCGGGGATGCTGACATGCAAACAATCCTGGGCTAGAAATAGATGAGGATATGCTATATAAGGAGGATGATTCTGTTTAAGCATAACAGCAAATTTTAGCAGTTTGCCTAGGACTGACTTCCTCACAGTTTGCTCTGGCATGATGGCTAGAGGTGCTCTGCACCATGCAGAATTGGGACCTTGCATCCTAATACATCTCACCTAACACTGGGTAATAAACTGAAGTCCTTGTCTGAAGAGCCTGCCTTATAATTATTTCCCCAACAGTCAATAGTAAGAGAGGGAAGGATCCAGGGTAAAATTCAGATCTTTGACTGAGTAATTCCCTGAAGACACCAGTGTCTCTCTCTTGACTATAAAAGGAGACTATGCATTAGGCTCCTGACTTGGATGATTCAGTTACACTCCTAAGACAGGCAGGATAAATCTAGACTATGGATAGTTGCATCTGCCTACAGAGAACTAACTGTATCTTTCTATCACCTTCTCCATTTCTTCACACAATGAATTATGCCTTCTTCATCCACTATGAGGTAGATCCAAAACCTCAGAGTCAGTAGGATTTCAGAGGGTTTTCAGAAGGCCTTCTTAGAGGTTACAAAGCTTTCAGTGAGAATCCAAATATTTGTAGTTCAGGAAATAGCAAAACAGACCATCTGAATGGACTAGGTCTTGAAGGACAGACAATGCTCTAAACAAGAAAACCACTTTGGGGGGCACTAAGGATTTTTTTTTTTTCCCCAGTTCCTCTTCTCACTTCAATAGGTTCAGAGATCAAGCTGGCTGGTTCGTATTTCTTCAGATCCTATTTCCCAAGACAGCTGTGGAGCTCATCAAAGTGTTCTTGCACTGCTCATACATCAATGCTAAGTAAACTTCAGTTGGTAACTGAAGCTGGCCCCTGAAGTTTGATATCCCTAGCACTACTGGTCTCTGTGTAAATTAAAAAGTGATCATTATTACTTTTTTAATCAGTAACTCTTTAAAAGCACAAAGAACAACTGCCTGCTTGGATTAATAACTATATAGAGGAAGAAAGACACAAAGGTTGTTTCTAGATAATTTCAAGTTACACTTTAAATCAAATTATGAAGAGGACAGAGTATTGTTAATCAGCAACCCTTAAGGAATTTCCAGAATAAATATCATTACATGAAAATGTAATAATTTAAACCCATAGTTCATTGTGAAGAGTTTTGGCACAAAACCCACAAGATAATACTGTTCTATATTTAAAGAGAATTGTCAGAAGTTTAGAATAGAGCTCCCTCTCTCTCATGTGAGTTTGAAGCACTTAAAGCAATTAACTTCTTAGACTGATAGCCTGAGACATCTCTAAGGTGTACTGGTTACCGGATACAAAACACTGAGCCTAGCTCTGTACCAACAGCTACTGTCTGAACATACTCAAATGTCAGTGTGCCACCTATTTACACTCCTCACTTGGGAAGCTATGCTCTTGCTCTTGGAAGGGCAGATTTATATGCCAGAGTCACTGGTAAAGAGGAAAAATGCATGTTACTTCTTTCAGCTGTGGTCTTTTCTCAAGAACCCTGTCCTGTTTTGTTTGGACAGCCCTGAGCACACTGTCCATAAATGCTCCATGTCTTTGCAAGCTAAAGGAACTACAGAAACATCCACATGAAATCACCAGAAACCAAATAAATATGTGGCCAATACTCTCCTTCCTACCTTGGCTGCTTTGTGTGGCAAATCCAACGGAATCTGGCCATTGAGTAATAGGGATTGCATAGCTGGGCAGGGTGCTCTTATTCTGCTACTCTCTCTGCTGCCACCAGAGTTTAGAAATACATACATAGCCAGCAGAAATCATCTGAAACTCCTGCATAATCCTATGCCACTGTGAGTTCAAATTAAATAACAACACTCCTTTTTTAACGGTTCAAAATAAGCAACTAAGTCACTCAGCAACCCCTCTGTTATTTAAATGGTCATGTCATTATTAATTCATTTCGTAATATCTGCAGGATACTAATCAGCACAAATACACCAACACTTTACTTGCAAATCGGTGTCAGTATTGGTTAACTGTTAGTCCTCTTCAGAAGACGAGTGGGGCCACAAATCTCTTCACTGCCTAGACTTGCACTCACATCGCCTGAAAATGTGCCAGTTCCTTTGGCAGGAACAAAAGGAATGGAATGAAAATTGCTCTAAAGAAGCAGTTGCCAAGAGATTTTATTGCATGGTCTGTAATGAATAGTGGATGGAAACAAACAAACAAAAAAATCCTTTTACTACAAATGTACCATCCTTTACTGCATAAATAACAAAGCAGAGAAGTACTAAATAAGAGGCTGTGAGGGACACAACATGAATTTGGAAAGATGCACATCTTATTAAATTAGTCCTTTAGAGCTACGTAGGTAAAAGCTGTATGGTTAATTAAAAAAAAAAAAAAAGTTGTATGGTCAATTAGAATTGTGCGGTGAGATATTTATATCCTGTAACAAACCAGGTGTGGACACTCTGGCCTCAACAATTGTGGGAAGGACAGGGTTAATGAACACAGAGATACTTATCCCTCAGTCACAGATAACAAAAGATTGTGTTCTCTCCTGATACATCCCATCGGGAGAAGGCTGCTAAGTAGTTTCACTAGTATTGACTCCTGAGTTCCTTTTTCATTAATTTATGGGGACAATACAACCATAGTTAGAACCTCTACTCACCACCAAGTAATACTTCAGCCTTATGGCTGGTAAGGTCACATACACCTTCTAAGCTCAGAAGTACAGCAGTAATCCTTGGAAAATGTAAACATGTCAGTGACAAACATTAAGTGCATCTCATTACTTGATAAACTCACCAAAGGGGCTGTGAAAATTCTCTAGGATGATTTGAATTGTAATGTTTTAATTACCGATCTGTCAGTGGTAGCTATTTACAGGCTGAATCTGCTCAGATGGTGCACAAAGCATGTGATGTATTTTTGCAGAGTACTGTGGCTGAAGTCATATGGTAGTAAATATAATCTTGACTTGATTATAATGTTCTTTTTTTTTTTTCTTAGCTATTGTTTACAAATAAATCTATCGTTTTACAGGACCCAGTGAAGGTATTACTGTAAACAAAGCATAAAAGGAGTTATGTAGTGTGATTTCTTCTGTCTTTGGAACAAACTATGACAAGTTGCAAAACTACAGAATTTTGGAGAGGTCTTCACTGCCTTGAAGTGATCAAAACAACTGAATGTATGCGTGCTTGTGTGGGGGGATGTACAGACCTAATCCCTAAAATCTTGTGCGAGAGCTAAATGAATCATGAACTGCCTCAAATATCCTAGCATTCTTCTGCAAATGGACTATGTAGATCACATGCATTACATGAAGTGTTCAATATTCTCAGATAGTGTATGGAGACAGATGGATGTTGGCAGGGCGTTTTTCCATACAAATAATGTCAGGATCATGCCCTAATCTGTTTTCTTGGCCAGTAAAAGCCAGACACATTACAAGTTAAAGTGCTTGGTTATGAAGAGAGACAGCCTTTCCTCTGCAATACTTTGCAGTCTCCCACAACAATGGCAGCTGGGAAATGTAATGATATCAGTATGGCCACATGGCCTTTTTATCCGTCACCAGAGGCAGATAACCACACAAGGCAACCAAAGCTATGTCCATTAATGTATTTGGGCATGAAGCTGGCAGAACACAGATCCACAAATTTAGAGAAAACCAGGTGAACTTGACACTGGTCTAGCTTGACCTTTTCAATAACCAAGAGGATTTGAGACATCACTGCAGTTGGTATAGCAACAGTCCTAGCTTTCTTAGTGTGTGCCGATCCTCTTGCCAGTAAGAATCTGTTGGTGTCTTCTTGCTGGTTACCACTGTTCTTCAGTTGTCACGGGAGGCCTGTCCTATTTTGCCATGCAGAGCCACCCCGCTAACTCAAGCCAAGAAACTCCACCAACACACACGGTACCTCTACATCCACCTATTTTCCAGCTCTTCCTTTACAGGCAACCATCACAACCAAAGTGAAGCAAGAAGGAAGTGGCACTGGCAGTGACCCCGAGACAATCGTGAATCTGTGGAGAAAAAGGCTGCATGTGTCAGGCTAAGTGTTGATGTGTATGTATGGAAATGATGGAAAGACTGAGAATTTCCATGAGAAGGAATGAACCCTGCAGAATAAGAGTAGCAGAATGACTATTCTGCCATGAAAGTGTTTTAAAATACCTAGTTCAAGGCTTGCACAGACCATTTCAATAATTCATCCAATGGGTCTCCATTTTCCTTCTACTTTAATAGATATGCTTCAGGCTTTACAACTTCCCTTAAATGAGTTTATGAAGTGAGAGAATTCAGACAAAATTCTTGCCCACATGAAACAAAGGGGATGGAAGAGGCAATGGGGTGAAGAACAGTGTTCTAAACTTAATTCAGCTATTTCTAAGGCTGCTTGGAAACATCTGCTCACGGTGCAACCCTTATGCTACCCTTGCTGTTTCACAGTGTTGCTGTTCATGGGGGCAAAGGGAACATATTTAAGCAGACAGATGCACGCAGAGGCAGACAGGGTAAATCAGGATGAAACACTGGAAAACAGTGGAAACTGGAGACAACATGAGAACAATTTCAAATCTCAACAGAAGTGGAAATGGCTTTAATTTGCAGCTAAATGGAGAAAGGGAAGACCCAGAGCAGGGAAGGGCAAAAAGGAAAAGCTACCAAAAATCAGCTGAAGCCTCTGCAGCAATTACAGAATACCAGTGTGAATGTCAAAGGGATTTTTTTCCTCCCTTGCACCTCCTGCCACAGCTGTGTTCTAAAAGGATCAAACAGCACAGCTCTTCCTTATCTGTAACAATAGAGAACTTCCAAAAAACTACTGAAGCAATGAAGTATTTTACACACTCAGCAACCCAGCATCCCTATAATGATCCTAAATACTTCTGGTGTTTAAAAAGTTCCTTGTCAGTTCCTGCCTGCGTAGAGCCTCATAGCAGCACACAAATTGTCTTATCTGCTATCCCTTTTGTGTGCATGGTGCTCCATTTCCTGCGAAAGCTGCAAATGCAGTTTCACGACATTTCTTTTCTTTCCTTCTTTAAAATGCTATATATTCATAACTCGTTGTCCTTAGCACATCATTATTTACCTTGGTGCAAACTGATGTATTAATACATAGATGTAGCAGCAAATAATCTTGTAACATGTCTGATGGTGTGAGGTAGTGATTACTTCTAATGACATTTATAGCATAGCATTTCTTACATTAATATTGTGACTTGGCAATCCTCAGTGTTTATTTAAACTTTTTTTTTCTATACCACAACTTGTATTTTGGTTATGCCATAACTATAGGGATGCCTGACTTTTTATTTCAGAATAAAAATTACTTTTATTTCTTTTAATCCATCATTTTCAATATTTTCAAGTTTTGTGTAGTTCATTCTGAAACCTAGCTAGAATCAAAAGGATTTCCGTGACGGGGAAACTATCTGAGAACGCAGCCCGACCTGCCAGTAGTGCATACAGCGTGCACTCTGGCCTTGCAAATGGTGCAGAATACATCAGGAATGATATGAATGAGCCCCGTTTAACATAGCTTAACCCTTAAATCCAGTCCAAAAGGCCTTGGCATACATAAAGCCTTCATTCGGTTAACAAGTTTTGCAAGACCCTCCTATGAACACTTGATATTACATGCCTAAATACTTGATCCCCCTGGCAAGACGAACCAGAGTAGTTAGGTGAGGAGTAATTGATCTCTCAAGATTCATAAGAATCTCTTCTTGGAGAAGTGTCTTTACCAAAAGCTATTAATGCTGTCAATGGCAGACTAAGAGGATGCAAAACAATCCTGGAGTCTGTATTAAAAATATGGAACACAAGAAAACCTGTTCTTATTCACATCTGCTTTTAAGACAAGATTGATGCAGAGCAGCTGACATGACGAGAAAGGTATAGATGAACAAGTGAGCGAGCGTTCTGACACAGAGATCACTTTTCTCCAGAATTTTTACTGCACTGGCCAGCAGCTGGAGAGGGTGAGCCATGGGACATCTCAACAGGGAAAACTGCATCTGTGAGAACACACTTAATTTTGAGCTGGGTGGAAAGGGAAGAGGAGCATCTTCCCTAGAGAAACTACATTGTATCATTACTTGTCTAGAAGACAGCAAAGTCTAATAAATTTGGGGCTCTCCTGTCAGGATTTGTTCTCCCATATCTTTTCTTTTCAGACTTGAACCAGGAAGAACTTAGTTAAAGGTTATTAAATTTTGACAAGGCCACAAATTATTATAGATAAATGTTACTTATGATTAGTGACAACATACAGGTAGACAGCTTCACCTGCCAACTGACTGGCATTTAACAAAATAAGCAGAACTAGAATTGCAAGGCAGATATAGAGGAGATGATTATTAAAAAAAAAACCTCCCATCAACATACTCAGACATCTTCCCTCTCGTGGTATCTACACTTCGTATTTCTGTTTAGCTGATAATTTCATTTATGAGTTACAAAGCATTTATCTTGAATAGTACAGATGTTTAGTGAACAGAATGATTCATCTCTTCCTTTCCACTTTCTAAGTGGGACAAAGAGATGCCTCCAGTAAGTGTGTGCTAGGACAGAAACATGTCTGTCATTAAGTTGTTGCTTCCCAGATAATAACTACCCATTAAAAGAAAAATTTTGAAAGATTGCTGCCAGCAGAATTCATACAGCGTGATGCTCTCTAAAGTGATTGTACTCCAGTGCCTCTTACTCCTTGTTTCTTTTCCTCTCACCAAAAGTCACAGCACATACAAAAGACCTGTTCCTTTTGAAAACAAGTGACACAGCCTCATTGCCTTGCATATGTGGGAAGTCTGAATGGGTTTCACGAATGAACCTCATAAACAATTCTACTGATTTCAGAAGATGTAAGAGAGAAAGTTTTGGGTTGGAAGGATTGAACAAAAGTGTAAATTACCCTAGGGGATGAAGAATACCTAAGATAATACGGATTCTTATTGACAATATTTACCACAAATGGAAAAAGCATAACATCAGAATTTACAACCCTTGATTTTTGAGATTTTAATCCCAAAACTGTATTAAGATAATACATCAAACTTCATATAGCTTGCAGAGAGTATTCTAACTGAATTCCAAGTACATGCTCTATTTAATGAATTATTAATTCATTAGTTTATGAATTTCATTACCATGCAGTATGTTTGCTGACACAGAACGAAAATAAAGTTGCTTAAATTAAACACTTGTTACATTCAATCCCAGTTTTAGTTATACATATGGCATGAATATTGGTGTGGTTTTATAGGAAAAACTGAGCAGGTAGGAATTCTGGCAAACTTCTCCAGACTGTCAAAGAAATGGCCATACATATTTGCAAAGGATATCTACAGCTGCAGTTCTGTCTGTGCTGGTGCACTTCAACTATGGCACTAACAGGATCACAGATTTGCATGTTGAATAAAAGTTGCCTGTCTCAAATCTTTGTTGGTTCTTGTCTATTTTGCATGTGACAGCTTTGTCACTCCGTCTCCATCTCATTTTTTACTTGGAGGAAGGCAATGACATAAAGAACCCCAGGGACATTAGAATGCTCCATAAACATGATTAGAGCATTCAGTCTCTTCATTTAAAGCAAGTACCATATTGCCATCAACATCTGCTTCAGGCTGTGATGGGGCCCTTAAACAAACAACACTGTCCTGAATGAGCAGAGTCCTGTAACGTCTGTTGATTGTGGTTGCATATTTGGCAGCTACAAACATGGCATCTCATACTTTCTGTCAGCCATCCTGTTGTGCTGGTATGCAAATAGATTCCTTTGGGAGAGAAAATTTATTCACCTGGAGCCTGAGTTCTCAGAGGTGAGGCTGTATCATAGAAACTGTATTTCTGCAAGGTGGGCTCTGCACAGTCGAGCCAGCAAACTCATAGCGCAGATATGTGGACTCCAGAAGTGGTAATAATGCAAAGATCATCTAAACATCACCACTAAAAGGTCAGTATCTGTATTGTTTCCACATAGGAAGGTGAAATACACCATAGCTCAATTCCTTTTTACACTTGAAATTCTTTTTTCTGCTAAACACCATTTTCTCAAGAACAGTAAAGTACCTACAGCTAACTGCTCACGTGGGAAAAATTAACCACTGGCAATAGTGTCAGTGGGGAATGGACTGATCAATAATCAATGTACAAACTGATGATTTCCAACATGAAAGTGAGAGGTACTGAAAGGTGCATTAGGATTTTAGCATATTTCTAGCATAGATAGAGCTGCGTGTGAAATCTTGGTTACAGCAATATCCTCTAGATGAGTCACCAAACAATCTTTATGGTTGCAAAGAAAGGACTATTCTTTATCTCCCTTAGTAATTATATTACCTGTTGAACATCCTGCTGGAAAACACAGAGCTGCAGCCTTTGATGTAGCCGGACCTTTCTGTGCTGCCATATGCTCTCTAGACGCCGCTGGTGATGCAGCACCTCATGTACCACATCCAACACCTGGTGAACAGCCTTGGAGTAGTTTGCAGTAGCAGTGAGGGATTCAGAATTCCCAGGGCTCAAGGGACGCTGTAGGACATCCAGCAAGGCTTTTCCATCCTGGCTTACCTGAGTGAAGAAATAGGTCTGCTTCACTGCACTGATACATAATCATCCAATAGCTGACAGAGAACAGTCTAGCTGATTCTTCTTCCCTAATGGTTTTCCCTATTTTAGTCAAAAAGGAAGACCTCATAACATCTCTTTTTGACTCGTACTTACACATTCAGCACTTGCCTTCGCTTCCTAGTGGGCCTGCTGTGTCACTCAGCAGGAGCACAGATACTGCACTGCAGGGACTGCACACATAGAGGCGGACATTCTGACACTTGGGCACTGAAAATTCTTGACATATACTAGTTGGTGACAGGTAGCATTTGCAATAGCAGGCCTATTTTGTGAGAAGGTGGCATTTTAAGAAAACCACAGATGGCAGTCATTCATATTCTGTATGATAAGGGAGAGTCCTTTCTTCATAGGGTTACTAAGTATGTCTATACATCGAGAAGTGTGACATTTCAATTCCGTATTTCATTCAGTGGCAGTAAAAAATAAATTAGTATATGACAGTGATTCTTTTCTTCCCCAGGAACAGCTCAAAGGGACCTATAGGCTCCATTTTCAATGGACTACAAAGTTTGTTGGCGATGCAAAGTCCTCTGCACACATGTAACCTTTTCTGAGCATATTAAAACACATTTGCAGATGCAAAGGCATTTGGGCATTAAAAAAAAAAAAACCAGAATGCCAGATTTTTTAACGCCAGATTTTTTCCTGGAACATTCCTAGAGCATTTTCATATTGCAGGGGCAAAATGAAAAATGAACCATAAAAACCAAACTGCTATTAACAAGTGTGTGCATGCACTGGTTCTGTAAAAAAGGCTTTTTGAAATATTTTCCAGTTGCAGATTGCAAAGTTAAAATATTTTGTTCAACAGAAATGGTAAATGAGGACACTATTGTAATCCCTCTCATCTTCCCAGTCCACGTTTTTTTTTCCCTCTGAAACAAACTGCAGTGAAAATGACAAGATTTTCTGAAAAGTGTTTTTATTTCTATGCAATCACAAACACCAGCCTTGCTAGAGAATGGCTCAATGAACCTTTTTCATCCAGTTTGAATTTTGAACAGTATCAAAGTTAAAACACATCTCAAGGATTTCCAAGTCTCATTTATTTCTGTATTAGAAGCTGCTTGTTCAAATTTAGCAAATACCCTTTAATACCCAAACCTGTATCTTTTGGCAAGCCATGCCATATCCCAGTTTGTCGTAGCAGTGTATATCGTGTATTTTCAGAGAAATCAAGACAGCCTTTAAGATTTATACTGGCAAAAGTGGGAGTCAAATCTCATCATATTATGTGACTATTAGGTGGGCTTAGGCAGATCCTTGGTGATTTTTTTTTAAATATTCAGGGCAATTTGGAATTAGATCAGGAAATAACTGGAGAGTCCTTTGGGAGCGGCTTTCCATACTCAAATTCAGTTGCTGCTGAAGACCAGCTGGCACAATCTGCACATGCTGGAGCCTGCTGGGGCCACGCAGGGAATGACTGTGCTCACCAACAGCAGTGGATAGCGGCAATATAGGGGAGGATTTTAGGAGGAAAGATTGAGGCACAGGTGTTACCTTGGCAACATTACAAAGGTGGCAATAACTGCTAGGCAGGAAGAAGCAGCTTGTAGACAGGGAAAGAGACAAGGTGTACTACATCCTATTTTATCCGTGGGAAGATAATCAGCAACAATTTAATCACTGGAAACAGAAAACCAAGGCTATGCACACACTTGGGAGTAGCTTATTAGACCAGAAACTCACTCTTTGCACTGACTAAACTCACTGTGCGAATTCACACAGTTCACACAGATTCATACAGTTGGTCTGAATCTGTCCCTGGGTGGTGTTACAATGTTTTTAGCAAAGTCCTTGCTGATTTACACTGGTAGAAATCACAGCAGAATCAGGACTAAGTGCCAGTGCAGCATTTGTCAAAACAAATTTGACCATTTCATTTCTGTATGGGCTTTGTTGCCCAGATTGTCCTGTTGCACCCTTACAAGCAGATTGCTGGGAGTCACCTTCTACAGCCTGAGATTAGATCTGATTCATTCTTTGAAAGAGTTGCAGAAATGGAATGCAGAACCTATCTCATCTAGAAAAACTAAGCTACAAAATGCAGTCAGATATCTATTATCACCTAACAGATACTTACATTATTCCCTGGAGAGCACATACCTCTGTGTAGGCCTGCGTTACTTGTTCGTACAGGGTCTGATGATGATGGATGGCCAGTTCCAGGTCTTGCATTTCTGAGGGGAGGCCTCCTTCACTGCACATTTTGCACCAGGCATCCACACCTGAAAGGAACTGAAACAGTTCGAGGAACAATGAGCAACAGTGACAGAGAACAACATCTCATCAACATTAGAAAACTTTGTTTATAGAGTGCCACAAATCAATGCAGCATGAGGAAAATGTAACAGTTATAACGGAGTTCTTTTAGGCACCCTGGAACAGCACATTCCTATCACCTCCTCAGTTTCTGAAGAACACCTAGATCCAAAGGAATGTTTTCTGTTTTATCTGGATTAAAAACAAATGGTCCTTTAATGAGGCTCAGAAAACCAGTCTTTGCATACCACAAAGGGAGGCTACAACATGTTTAGAAAAAAACATTGGTGTGAAGCACAAAAGGACACAGTTACAGGTCCAGCTGTGTTTGGCATTGTCTCAGCTGTCAATCTTCCCTCAGTTGCCTACCTGTCCTTAACACTACTAATTTGAGCAATGGAAAACTCCCATTAAAATCAATGCTGACATTCATTTCAGTGAAAGGCAGTCTGTATTCAAGCAGTTCCCAACCCAGGGCCAGCTCAGCGGGATTGCTAATAGGATACCAAGGCTTTAAACCCCTGGGTCATGCATTTGATTCTGGCCGAGGTTAGCAGTGAGCAGATACCATTACCATCTGATGGCTGCTAAGCAGCTAATGCAAAATGAGCTGCTGGTCTCAGTCCTGTTCATAGTGGGCAGACATCCATAAAAAGGGAGAAAAAAAAAATCACTGCCGTTGCAATTGATATGGTTTAGCACCTTGGTTGGAAGCCTTAACAGACATTCAGGAACTGAATGGTTTCAGAGAGCAGAGGGATGGAAAAATATATTTTTCCACTCTTAAAGGCCTCCAGAGCAGTGCTGATACACTTTGGCAGAACAAACTGGGGAAGCTCTCCTGGGTGCTGCCTGTTCTGCAAAAGAAAATAGGAATTTAGTCTCTAAGGTTCCCATCCTGTTTTGCTTTTAAGCCAGGCTTACTTCAATGACACAGCTCACATGTTCAATTTTTGCCCATACTAACTGCCTAATGCCACCTCATTACTTCTCATTCATATTTTCTCTTCTTCCATCTTTCTGTTAAACCAGCCTGCCATACTTTAGGGCTATTTATAAAAAAGAACAGCTAATTATACAACAGATGCAGTGCCCTGTAGGGTGAATGCATAATGCCACAAAACTACCCCCAGGATCACAGCTTTATCCACTCCTGAAGTGTTCACCTGTGGCTTGTTAGTAAAGCACCGACTCCCAGCATGAAGGGCTGTGAGATTCAAAGCAAAGGATTTCAATTCAGCTCTGACATCAGCATCCTTTTTTTTTTTTTTTTTTTATCAGCAGTGTAAAGCTATTCACCATGCTGCTGTGTAATCAAGGCTATAAAGTGTTTGCACTGTAAACACTTCTTTTCAGTGCACAAAGATTCAGTGACAAAGATTAATTCCTAAACGTTCATGTCTACAAAGTACAAATCTTCCAGTGAAAACTGTGCTTTCTAGAAAGCTGCTGGCAAGGAGAGCAGGTTCTCTTATGGTGGTTTGACTCTTGATCTGTTGAGTCTCTTCAGATGAAATCCCCAAACATCCTTGCGTAAAGCTGAAGTCATCACATTTTGTGCCAAGGTAGCGGAATTCACATAATTTCCTATGCAGTTTTAAGAGCACAGAGCTGAGATCAATCCCTTTTGATGCTGTTACATGAACTTCTTGGTTGAAACAGTGAACAAAAGACCTTTACAGTGCATAGACCAGCGTTCCTGCTGTTGAAATCACACTGTTATGGCTCTTATCAAAACTCCTGAATTCTACTAATTTTAGTACAAGTTTTTATAGCTATGTTACTCCTATACTGCCATATCCCCAGACTGTGATTTGCACAGTAGGTGGAAAAAGTCTCAAGAAGACCCAATTACATAACCACATTTCCACCTTGTTGTCTCACATCTATCTTTCTTTTCTATATCTGTTGTATATAGACAATGTCACATCAACAATTACATCAGTAATTTCACTACTGCCACTATCAGGAGCAGTTGACATCATCTGTTATAAAAAGTTTTAAGAAATGCAGCCTGCCAGTGTTTTACTCCAATACCCTGAAACAGTGCATGGTGGTCTGTGCTGTGTGCGTAGATGCACGTAGGGAGAGCAAATGTCTTTTTATGGATTTTTGCAGTGTTAGATCATGCCATAGGACTATTGATTTGGGTATTTTGAAAAAAAGGCAGCTATGTTAATTTTTATTATTCATCACACACTGTAGCAGATGCAAAAAAAACTTTATTAAATATAACCCTTCATGCTAGAAACATTCATATCACAAAATCACCATTTAACTGAGTTGAAAGAGGATGCATTTGAAATTGTAAATTGCTAACTCAAGTTGGAACAGGAGCTGTTACTGTCCACTGGATACTCAATGCCATTAATTTAAATTAATCGCTTAAATTCCTAGTTAGCCCATAGACTGGAATAGCTCCTATTTGGAACATAAAAGCTGCTTAAATATCATTTGAAATGCAGGCTTCGATAATTGTCAATGTTTTTCAAGACTTCAGGAAAGATTAAGAAAAATTTCTCCTAAAAAATAAAGAAGTCCTTAAGGTATCTTTGTGCCCCTGATCCAGTCCAAAAAGTAACTTTAAAGTAATGACTTATGCTTACTCCTGACTCACAACCTATTCACCCAAGTTGATAACTCTGTATAAGGTCAGGTAATAGTGTATTCTCTGACCACTTCTTACTAGCTTTCCTCAAGGGACTGCTCTGCTGTATCGCATCATTGCTCCAAAACACAGCTCAGACATTTTGTGGTCCATATTTCTCTACATTTTTTGCACAGTTCTCGCTTACTGCTTGCTAGGCCTCTGTGTGAAAGCTGCAGGATAACTAAGGTGGTTGTCCTAGGCCCCAGAGAAATTAAAACCAAACTCTAGTGTACTTCCATGCTGCAGAATGGCTGTGGGGAGAGATGGGAAGAAGGCTATGAAACTGCTTTCCTCAGTGACCTATAATATCTCTTGAGGCCCTGAATTTTTTGTATGGGGCAAGTTGTATATTTCCTGCTGTTTCTGGAATTTCGCTATCTAATACAGAAGTTGTCTTGGTCTTATCCCTGCATCTTATACTTAGCAACTGACTTTTCCTTTCCTCCCTTTCCTCAAATTCTTCCGCCCTTTCTCTTTTCCTCCCTTTTTCATTTCCTTTCCTCAAACATGGGAGTTCAGCATGTGCTTAGAGCGATCCAGGCAGAGACGAGAGATGAGAACAGTAGTGCTCCTAGTTGAGGAGTAAGGTCATATGAAATAAACAGTCAGAGGTCAGTTTTCAGAGAATCAGCACAAATATCTAGCATATGCAGCTAACACCTACTACCTTAAATAGTAATTCTGCTTATGCACTTCTGAGGGTAGACTCTGACCCAGAATTAGTTGGTTGAGATCTCTTGGCTGATTGCAGACATTAATTTGTTCATTCTGACAGGATCTGTAGAGTGAGCATCTTATGAATACTTCAGCACACTTTCAGAGATTACATCCAAGAAAGGGAGGACACCTGGTATGTCTGCTTCCCCTATCTGGCAGTTAGTGGGCCAGAATCTCATCTGGAGTAAATCAGCACAGTTCTCTTGAAATCACAGTGAGATAAGGCATGTTCTCCTACATTCTTTTGCAACTTTGAATAGCCTCAGACATACCTAAAGATGCAGAAACATTCTCTTTTGCAGTAGAATATCTCCATGCAAGCATGAGAAACAGACAGAATTAGGAAAAATAAAAGCAGGAAAAAAAACCCCAACAACAAAGAGATTTGCAGCAGGTGTAATTAAGGGACATTAAGGAAACACTGAATATCCTGAGTTGCACCTTGACCTGGGTGTAGTGGTTGTTTGGAGTGTAGTTTACTGGCTTGTGATCAGACACATGTGCTGAAGGAAGCCTGGATAGAGACTAAGCTGGCAAGATTTGTCTGATCTTTCTTTTCTTTCCTTTTTTCCCCCCGTTTCTTTTATTTTCTCTATTCTTAATGATTGTTTAGTATGTACAAATTATATTTAAAAAATTTAAGGAAGACATATGCATTCACAGGCACAAAACAAAAGAAGACAAAGAAAGAAACAAAGAGGGGGAAAAAAAAAAAAGCTTTGATCCAGGAACTCATGCAGCCAAGTCCCATTCAACATGCCACATGTATCTGCAGTAAGAGCCAGGAACGCAATATGATTCTGAGGCACGTGAAGACAGATGTGAGGTTCAATTCCCAGCAGGGTTGACTCAGCCTTTCATCGTTCCAAGCCAGACAAATTGTATTCTGTGCAGTTTTCTGTGTGGGGTCTTTAGGAAGAGACCTTGAAAAACAAGTTGCTTCCTGCTCAGCTTGTATATTTATAGAGACCGTAGAGCTTTTTATAAATCTCCGTCCCAAGCCAACAACTTCCTTGCAGGCTGGGGTGTGCCAAAGGCTGAAAGATTATGGTCCTAATAGACTTGCTTCCTGTTGGCATCACAGAGAACTTCAATCAATAGGAAGGAATGAACAAAGAGACCCTAGCAGCTTACCGCACTGGAGAAGGAAAGACAATCTGCTTATCAGATCGGTCTGAGAGAAGCAGGGGTACACTGTGGGAGAAATGATTGGATCTGCAACAAGATTACCTTTACTGACAGAACAAAGGGAGTGAAAAAGATTTGATCTGTGACAGTGGAAAAATAGTGGGTTTATTTATATATTTGCTTCAGAGATTTAAGCCTTATTTATCGTAAAATAATGAAGCCCTGATTTGAGTTTAAAAAACCCTGGGTGATGCCAAATAATAAGAGAGTCAAATTTGGAATGAATGTTTGATAGACAACCGACTGAGTTATAGACAGAATCCTAAATACCTCGCTCTTTATGGTATAGAGTTCAAATGACTACATTATTAGCATTCAAGTCATTGGTTTATCCTATCAGAGTTACTAAAGCAAGGCTGAAATTTTAGTCCTGGCTAATGGACACACATTTCTTTTTTGCAACAGGCTTCACATTAGCACTTATCTTCCACTGATTTGTCTTTTATTGCAAGTGAGGAGCAATTGCTGTTCACAATTAGCAAACTCTCCCCTCTGCTTTGTAATGAGAAACTGGCTTCTGTCAGGTAGGACAAACTTCATCTCTTTATGAAGAGGTGCCAAGGCAGGACTAGGTTTTTCAGACCCATCCATACAGTTGTAGAGAAAAAAAAAGACCCAAAGCTGAAATTGACATTAGTGTAGCATTTTTTTTTTCCAAGTTAAGGCTGAGGCAAAATACTCACTTTGACAGCGTACAAAAGGTAGGAAGACAAAAAACCCCCTAGCCTGACAGACAGTTCAGTACAGCTTTCTGGTTTATTGCCTTTCATGCTATACAATACCTCAGCAACTCTTCATAAATTGCAAACAAGATTGACACTTCAGAAAAATAGGGAATTGCTTGTAAAATAAAAAAGGCAAAAAATCTCAAAACCCGAACACCAAACAAGCCAAAACAAAAAAAAAAGAAAGAACTAATTCATTTATAAATCTTAAACATTCCCATTGTGGCTACAGACTGGATACAATTTTTTTAAATTATTTTTCTTTATGAACATATGACTGACAATTTTTAACACGAAGATGACACCTAAACACTACAGTGCCCATTGTACAGAGATTAAAGTATTTGTACTGGGCATCTTGGTGTATCAGTCCCATCAGAGCCCCTGTGTGTGCTTTCGTGAGTAGATGCCCAGTAGGGTGAGTAATTGCTCTATGCTATGGCCTGTTGTCAATAGGAAACACAAAATAAAGAAAAACCCATTGTAATTCTATGGTTAGAAACAAACAATAAAGAAAATCTTTACTGTTTGAGCTAAACTTTTCCATACATATATTCTGGCTTATGAGGCATGGTTTCTGGCTTATCAGTTATAATTTCTTCTTCAGACACTTGAACTGTGTGTCATTTTATAAACATCAAGCATCATCTTAGTAGTTTTGATATTATCTACTTGGAAAAACAAATACACAACAACACTGAAGAGAGCACCTAAGCAGTGTTTGTCACTGGAAAATGAATGGAATCAACATATGATGAAAGTTGAACCATTGCTGTTAGGTGGACCTGGTTTAGGTGTAAAAAGGAGCATATTTTAAATCTTTTGTACCTATGAAATTATGGAACAATTCTGGTAGTTGTTAAAAACCCAAATCAGAGTTCAGGGACATGGAAAATGTTCTTGGATGTTCCTAGCTGTCTCTTAAATTTCTACTCTAACAAAGTTTGGGGCTATTGACAGTACTGCATGAGCAGTTCGTGGAATGAATTCCGTAAGTTTCATTAACAATAATGTGGTTTTTCTCCTAGAAATTGTCTGCTGGTATGGGTGTATGTCATACGTGTGAACATTCCTGTGCACATAGCATATACCACAAACACATAAGTGCAGATACACACTGTTTTCCTGACCATAAAGTAGTCCTAAATTTATCCACAACACTGATGAAATATTAGGTATTAGAAATAAATCAGCATGTTACTGCATCAGTGCACTTCAGCTATGATAGATTCTTTCCCATCACTAAGGCGTAAGCATATTTTCTTACCCACTCAGTGAATGCATGCCAGTTTTTTTGAGGGAAATGTTACTATTTGGTTTTGAGACACTGATCCACTAGGAAGAAGGCTTTTAACCTCACTGCATATGAGCCAAAAGCCATCAGGTTATACTGCAGCATCATCTTTATCAAAGTAGCAGTGGATCATTCTGCCAGTCACAAAAGCAGCTCACCTGTTCAGCTTTCTGGTGAAAGACAGCAGACATGGCTAAGATGGTGCTGCGCTCATCCAGAGCTGCAGCAAAACTCTTCCACTCTTGATCCAGCTGGCTAGATATTTGTTTAATCTGTTGAGAAGCGTAATGGCCTGCTTCGGAAAGCCTTGACGCAACAGACATGATCCGATTGATGTTGACATAGGCATTCTGAAAATTAAAAAGCACACATAAATAAAGAGAAGGAAGAACCGTGACCACCCTCTGCCTTCATTACACATTCCAAACACCATCAATTGGAATAAAGCCGAGCAGTTCAGCGAGAACAGTCAACTACCTGCTTAAATATGCATGAATAGCTGGCATACCGTGTACCACTCTACAAACACATCCCTAAGGAATCTTTTTGCACATCTATGCCATTATCTAACACTGTTATCTCTCCCCTCTCCCTTTGAATTTATTTATGTAAAACTAATTTGCCATACTTTAGCTATCTACTCACCTGTTAAAGTCTAGTCATTGCTTCTATATTATTCTTGATATTTCTGCTGCATTACTTCATATTTTTCAATGCTAACTCCACATACTCATAAGTGAAATGTTTGCTTTCTGTCCTTTGAGAACTCTCTGACAATCTTTTATAGACATGCAGTATCAACAAATGGAAAAGTCTTATAGAATCTAAAAGAGATCATAAAGATATTCTATAAAAATATAAGAGTTTCCATAGAAATGCCTATTAAACTATATTCTTCAGTTAAAATGTTATCTTTTCTGCAGGTTATTTTAAGCTGTTCTCCAGCAGAGATATTCATTTAGCTACATTCTGAATTTAGAAAGATTCCAAAAGCCTACTAAAAGGGTAATATTTTCTGTTCTTTTCTAAGAATTTTCCATGATGGTTTTTATTCATCCTTGAAGCAGTGGAAGGATAGTACTTTCTCAAACTGAACATTGGACAGCAATGTAATTGCATTACAATACCCCTGTTCTGCACAGGAACATAAACCTGAAAATAAAAATAGCCATCATGCAATATCTTACAAAGATGAACCACCAAAAGACAAATGACAGCTGTCTTGCAGATTTCTGGAATGTCATTTGATGTAAACACTTCTCCCTTCTCTTTCCACCTCACTGGAGGTAAGGAGCATCTCAGAATTTGAGATGTTCTAATAATGTTGACTCACTGCTTTCTTGTCTCACTCAAGTGTTTCAAAAGGCCTTTAGGAATTTCAGAGAGTAGAATCTGTAAAAGACCCTTACGGACAAGGACAGACACAGCCCTGATGATTTTAACAGCATTACTCATGGGCAAATAATAAATCAGAGGTGGAAGTGTTTGTTGGAGTAGGATCTTATCATATAGAGTGGGAGCACAATATGGAAAGGTATCTGCCAATCCAAATATGAAACCAAACAGAGCACTGCCAAGGCAGACACAGGTCCAAACTAAGCAAAGCAGGGCAAAGTATGTCTGCAAAGTGCGTGGGATAACTATGAAGTACACTCATCATACCTCTAGGTGCTAAAGGAAAGAAAGATGAGGCCATAGCCCTTACAGCCACTCTGCTCTCCCTGGCAGAGCCATGACTGTGACAGCTGTCACATAAATAACACAAATCTAAGGCAATACCCAGCTCCCAGTTTTGGATTTTTTTCCCCTTATCACATAGCCTTTTCTTAAAAATTGGATTTGGCTCAAAATTGTCAGATTAATTTTAAAGAAATATTTTTTTTTCAGTACAATTAGAGAAACCAATCAAAATTTTTCTGAAGTTTGAAGTATACCAAAAAAGAAATTATGATTTGGATTTTTGACTACCAGCTGCAGTCAAACACTTATTTGTGTCCCTCTAGGTTAGAAACTGGAATTTAGACTAAATATTTAAGCCTTTCTTCTCAAAATTTTTCATGATTGAACCTCAGCCAAGATCATTTTGAAACATTTCAGGTCAGCTCTTCTGGTGGAAAGCAGTGTAGCATCACTACAGATACTAAAGCTTGGATGAGTTGCACCAAATGAAGACATGGAGGAAAAGTTGTTGAAGAAGTTGTTGTTTAACCTAAAAAAAAAAAAAATAGTTGCTTTCCTCTTGCTTTTATTTACTTTTTTCCCCTGCAGAATTATCTCAGCCACTGCAATGCGATGAGTATGGAGAAAAACAACTTTGAATTCCTCTGTTCCCAGTAGCTACAGTATCCAGATGTATTAACTAGTAGAAGAGTAAAGGTAAGATTAGCTGAAATATAGCAGATGTTCTTAGAGTCTGTTTTGTAAGTTCAGGAGATTTATATATTGTTATGTCTGTTTGCTGTATTTTTATACAGAGATGAGGACTTTAATGGATGAAATTTCACTTTCCTAGATAAGAATTATTCATGGAAGAGTCCCAACCTGCCCTGTAGCCAACCCACTAACTCCAAACCTTTTCCAGCACAAAGCAAGGAGCAGTTTGGGCGTCTCCTGCTTTCACCTCTATTCTTAATGCACCAAGTGGAACTGGCTCAGGAAACAGAGACTACTGAGCTTTCCCTGTTGCTTTCTGAGCAATAAATGGATTGAAGTGCAGTATGACATATGATATGCTCTTCTGTATAGCTCCAACAGGTAGGGCAACAGGGATACCTCCTACTTCCAGACACATGCACTCTTTACCTCTGCTTTCTCTGTCCCACCTCAGTGAAGCAGACACATTGAAGTGGGGCTTGGACACATAAGACCTGACCAAGGTCTCACAGAAAAAAAAAAAAAAAAGACAAAGCAAACACTTGGCTAAAGATCTAGCACTCAGGATAGCACATCCTACCAGACATAACACATTTTAAAAACTCAGGACCTTTACTCAGTGTCACTATTATTGGGAAAGATGAGATCTCTCGGAAAAATTGTGAAAGATGGGATCTCTGTTGTGCAGTGAGGTAAAATGTAATATTGCTTCAAGACACTTCAGAATTTAGTTGCAGGAATGGAATAAAATTGGAAGCCACTTTTTTCATCTTTATCTGCCAATGTGTAATGTTCGGAGTAAAACTGAACAAAAATCCATGCTGCCAAAATTCAACTGTTGGCCTTTCAAAGTTAAACCTTCTTTTCCCTTTGGTTTGTTCACTTCTAAAACCTGAGGTTTTTAAAAATGGAGATTTTTCTATGTCACTATTATATGGAGATTTTTATCCCAATAGGAAATAAATTAAATAGAACAACTGATGTCTGTGACTTTATTTTTCCTTTAGGCTGGAAAATTCACCACTAGCAGGTTCATAGAGACTCTCACTTGAAATATAACCTAAGGCTTTTTTTTTTTTTTTTTTTCCTCTCCTTCAAAACAGAGAGGTGCCCTCAAGGAAGACTGCAAAGGATCACTGGTTTATGGCTATGTAGGACTACATAAGTCAAACAATGAGAAAACAATACATTAATGTGTAGAAGCAAGGGTAAAAGCACTTCAGTTGACATTCTGCTGTAGTGACACTAGGATACATTCAAGTTTTGGCTAATGTATTTCCTGTATACTTGAAAAACCTTTATTTTACATGTATTTGCAAACTTTCTAAAAGCACTTTCCATGTTAGAGTTAATTTTTCACTGACTTTATTTAATCTTTGAAACTTTAGTCAAAAAAGGCGATTTTTGCCTTCTAAAGATGACTTGACTGGCAAACAGAAAAATTTCCCCACGTGTACATCAGCATCACGATATGCAAGAGTTTCTTTTACAGTCTAGGAAAGCCTTCTGCAATGCATTGCAAGTGCACGTACTCCTCTTTGTCCACCAATTCTTAGTCCACTTCTGTCACCTAAACAAGGCCTTCATTCTGGTCATCAATGTCTATAACATAGCTCTTCCTTCCAGTCTAAGCAATCACTGCTGAGGTCCCTTACATGTGGTGGGATAAGAGCCCTGTCTCAGCAATAAGCACTGACAGTAGCAGAGCTTCAGTTGTGGAATGATCTCCCACAGGGAAATACACTCATTCAGCCCTGATCATCTAGCGGGCATGCTGGGAGACCTTCCCTCTTAATTAAACCCTCCAACTCCAGCTGGAACAATACTTTTTTTCCTAATACACACATAAAAAGAATACCTTACACTCACAAAAGAAAAATGAGCAGCGAGAAGCATTAAATCTGCAAGGAACTTGGCTGTGTTCATCTCATTTCCTAGAGAACTAGTTGAGATACTGTAATGGCAAGCAGCGAAGGTGGGCTGCAAGAAAAGGGTTTTGCAGATTAATTGAAGGTGAAATTCGATTGTTGAAGAGCTCTTCTTTAAAACAAAAAATAACCAGCTTGCACTATTACTGTGAGTTTAGAAACCATCTGTGAAATGAACCTAACACATAAATCCAAAGCAGAATGTTTCAGTGACAAAATAAACTCATGAGGTATCTTTAAGACCTTTAAGTTTCTGTAACAAGGCTAATTATACGTAGCCTGTTGCAGAATAACATTGGATGGCATTTTAGCCAAGCCTACATACAGAAAAATATCATTCATTTAAGATAAATGTTGGGAATTTTCAACAGACATCATTAGACCTTACATGATAATTGTTACATGTTTTAAATATATTACAGCTTTCTCAGGAGAACACGCATCTCCATCTAGTGTCAGACAGCTAAGTCCCTGACAGCAGGATAGGCAGCAATGCCAGCACGGAGCGCTGCCACTTTTATGCATGTCCCACACAAAGTGATAACTCATTCATTAAGGAGGTTAACGGATCCAGGCATAGAAGAGTCCTGGCAAAGGAAATACGAAAATCTTCAGTTGGAACAAATGGCACGTATGCCATGTATCCAAATGCAAAGCTACAACCAGTATGCTTTGTGTCATATTGAAACACTGGTTTTCTTCTCTCAGGAATTCACTGCATTACTGAGATTGCTCACAAAATGTTGGAGCTAAATATTCATCTTTGTGAAAAGTATTATTGCTTCAGTATAAACATTATACAGCTGTGAAAAAGACTAACGTAATTTATTTGAAACTGAAGTGAAAACAAGTACTGTTAATTTAAAATGAAGAATTATTATTGTAAAAAACAGAGTAACAAATTGTTTTTCCAAGGAGCTTTGGTCACAGCATGCATATAGAGATGTACAGGAAGAGCAAGCGACAAATTGCATGACCCAATAAACATTTGGAGAGTGTATTTTCTAGAAGAACTGAAGACAATATTTTAACTTCTATTAGTTATGCCAGGGTCAAAGGACACTAATCCTTAACTTCACAAATATTTATCAGTGGGTAACAATGCAAGAAGATTCTTGATGTCCACAAGTAATTTATGTATATAAATACTGTAGGAGTAGAGCCTTTAGCAACAGATTGCAAGGCAAAGACCATTTCTTCCTTTGAATGTGTATAGCACCTAAACCCCCTCCTCCTACTGCAATATAAATGTTATCAAATAATATGCACTAGCCATTTTCCAATGGTCTCCAACAGAAATCAAATGGTACCATGAACAACTGAACTAAGATGTTGCCATAAAAGACAGTTAAATGAAGGCAGTTGTGCATTAGCAATTGCACAATTATGTATTTCTAACATCACTGGCTGTGAATTTCTTACAGAAAACTATTATGGATGAAAAAAAACCCAAACAAACAAACAAAACCAAAAACAAAACTACATAAGCAGACTGTGCATCAGAAAACATGGCAAAACATACAGACCTTGTATATCTTGCCTCAAGAAGCTACAGGTAGCTGTGGTGGTTCTTTCCCACTAGTTTCTCTGTTACCAGCAAGACTCTCCACTGAAGTGTTGTTACATGTGAAAGACCCAATCCATATTTCCAGCCCCACTTCTCCAACAACCGAAGTATGGGTCAGATTGCTGTGTAGGCTTGGAGTACGTAATGTCCTACCACTCTGTTCAGAGTCATCACACAACGTCCTCTGCTTTTTTTTTTTTTTCATTCAAATAAATCCATCTGTCCTGAGTCCACTGCTGACCATCACTGGCTCTTGCCTTGAACAAATGCAGGGGCTTCACCCTTACTACAGACTATCTTCACATAGGCTTGTGTGGAGTTCTTATGCATACCAAGAGACAAAACTGCTATCTACCACAGGAGCTGTGCTGTGGCCAGGAAAGGGTCATTTTCGTTTCAATCAGTCTTGCTCTTCCTGCATGCTTTACCACAAATGGAGTGACTAGTATGCAGCCCAACACCCCTCTGCAGCAAGCTGATGTCTCCTGCATGCTAACACCCTCATATTCACCATACTAACTTTTGGGGACACCAGGAGTCAATCCAGATTTTTCTAGCAAAGAATCTGATCCATCTAAAAAACCCACATCACTGCTGACAGCAGCATTATACTGACATAAGAACAGCAGCTCCAGGTTAGTTCAAGTAGATTGCAGCTTAAGATTATTACCCTTTTCCCACTATTTTCAAAATGTTTTTTTCAGCTTGATACACCCCCATGTCTGCTATTCCAAAAACAGGATGCCCAGCCCTCTGCAAGACAGCAGCACTGTTTAATCACACAAGCCAACCTCACCAGGCTGTAAAAGTCACCTCATTTGCCAGCCTGTGCAACCCTGACATTGAAATCCCCTCTAGAAAGGCTACTGTGCAGACACAGAACCCAAATACAAGCCTTTCAGCAATATGGAAAGTCTCGAGAAACCTGTTTGAGCATGAGGAATATCAAGCACTGGGTAAATCTCTCATATTTCTGATAAATACCATGGAGGCCTCATTTACATTAAAAAAAAAAATTAAAAACTGAATAGTGTAGTCCTGAGTTGCATCTGTATCCTGAAATATTTCTACAGTCTTTTTTATCCTGACTTTGCCATACTGTCAATAGCTATACCACAACTCCTTTTGTAACCTGTATTCAACAACTGAAATGTTGAAGAACCTTTTTTTTTTAAAAAATCCTACTGAG
Source organism: Chlamydotis macqueenii (assembly GCF_036417535.1). Classification (NCBI taxonomy): domain Eukaryota; kingdom Metazoa; phylum Chordata; class Aves; order Otidiformes; family Otididae; genus Chlamydotis; species Chlamydotis macqueenii. Next base: position 11,295,066 of record NC_141561.1, read on the forward strand.
AGAGCATATCACAGTCATTTTTTTAAAAACAGAAATCTAAGTTGAATAAACTGTGCCTGTTTGCTACGTGAATTGATGTTGATCCAAAACCAAAAGGAAAACATCACTCCATCAGAGAGGTTTCTAGGTCTAAAATTCAACTAAAGCTACAAGAAAAGTAGCATACTCACTCACTGTGCTTCTAGGTTGAAATTTTAAGGTGCCCAGTATTCATGCCCCAGATAGATACTCTCTGCTGAAGAGATGGAGGAGACAATCTTCTTTGTAGATTGATTCATGCTGACTGGATGGGCTTCCATCTCATTATACATGTGTGTGGGTTATACTGGAGACAGCGCAAAATGGGAGGTGCATCATCTGTTGCGTTCTTTCCCCTCAGCCAAAAAGATCTCTCTCCTGGGCAGCTCTATTAGACAGGAGTTTGGCAGCACCAAAATGGTGATAAGGCACAGCTACGTGCCACAGTACAGCCACTGAGAGGTCCCTGCCCCAAGGTCTTTCCAAATGTCTCACTTCCTTGCGTTCCTCATTCCCAAAAGTTCACTTTGGGACAGATGGAAGAAGAATGGAGGAAAATAATTTTTCTTCCATTAGATGGCACCCTCCCTGTCACCTACTAATTTTCTATTAACAACAATTGTCTCTTTCCAAGTTCAATTCCCAGTTATTTTAAGAAAATAATACCAGAGTACAAGAAAAAGGATAAAAAGAGGTCCTCCAGCTTGACTCCTCTAATGGTGTTTTCTGAAGAATTATAACCAACTTTGCATTTTTCATAATCCAAATTACTCTTATTGCACTAACCTCCAGGACACATCTGTTTGTTAGGATTCTGTGAGCAGCAGTGCTACATGGAGGTGGTGCTATCCTGTATTTTGCTAGAGAGCATTGTGATGGCAAGCTTAACAATCAGGTGCCTAGAGCCTGTTCTTCAGTGCTCCTTTCATTTATAGTCACAATAAATACATTAATAGACATTATAAACATTTCTCATCTTCCATTGTTATGCAATGCCCTAGTGAGGCACAGTGCTTTAGTGAGGAATAGCTAGGTAGGTGGAATTTAGGTCAGAAAAGTTAGTTACCTGATCTGGAATTTGGCCAGAACACCAGGGTTAACACCTGTAAACGTATGAAAGCTGTGTGCGGTCTTTAACCACCTCAGGTAGTCAGGAGCAGTTTTTCACGTTTCAGACAGTTGCTATCAAGTACCTTGCTCTGTGGCAGGTTGTGGCTCTCTAGTAACTTACACCACCAACTTAAACACCAACCACCACCTTTGAGGTCTCAGCCCCAGTGCAACTGCAGTCTGGCCGTGCACACCATGAGGTACACCTGCAGGAGGTGGTTTATCCAGGGCAAGCTTTTGTGTAGTCGATAGTGAGCATTCAGAGAGGGCTCATCTCTGCATTGTACAATTGCAGCAGGGGGCATGCATGCATTTTTCTAAGCCAGTGCAACAATCAAAACATCAATACATGCTGTCCTCATTTCTATGCTGAAAGCAGAGCAGTTTCCAGAAAAAAATACCTTATGCCTGGAAAGAACAAAAAAGTGAGCAAAGCACTTATAAATATATAATGATGCTTTTTCTTTTTAAAATCTAAGGTAAGTTGAGTTGCATTCAAAAAGACTGACCAATTAACTACTGAAAAATCCAAAATCCCATTGTGGCCACAACTGACAGCTTGATTAGCTTTTCCAAAGTTTTAAGAAGTACCTTAGTAGACTGTGGGGGGAGAAGTATAAATTATTAAGGTACCACCTACAGCTCTCATTAATTTCCAGTCAAAGAAATGTCAAAAACTTTAAAAATATTGTATTTGCTCTCCAAAATGTAAACTCCACAGGAGTTTAAGTCAAGGAAATAATAATGTATCAGTGCCTGGGTGGACAGAGCAAGACTCCGCTTCCCAGAAAGAGGGCTGCTGCCAGAGCCCAGCCTGACCTTCCTTACTTCACCTCTCACAGGTCAGGTCTGAACTGGAGGTGGCCGTGTGTGCCTGCTCCTTCCTCACTCATGCGCACAGACCCGCCATTCACAGTGTGCTCTCAACTCACCATGGAATTCATGGCAAAGTGATTGTGCTGCGTCTGTAGGTCAAGGGCATGTTGGTAGCTTACGCCGATCTCCGTGTGACTCTGCAGGAACAATTCTTTGTTGTGGCTGATCCAGTCAAACATCTAGAAGTATTCACACAGGACAGATTAAAAAAAGTGTTAGACATGCATGAAAAAATAAGAGACAGTGCAAAAATATAAAAGTCCGCTATTTTGAGACAGATGTATATGCAACACAGGAAAAAAAAACCTCATCTACGTTCCTCACAAAAATAAGCGGTTGTTGAGAAATTGAAGGATTTAAGTTATCACCATATTTTATTATTTAGAGAATGATAGGTCAGGAAAGATAATTCATAAAGTGTGTTCCTCAGTAAGCTGATCTCCTTATATAGTTTTCTCCTATAAATAATAGGAATTTCATATACAGAAAGATGGCAGCAGAGGGATCTAAAAATCAGGGGTTGCTTCACTGACTGAAGATGTAGCAGTTCATAAAGTACCCTTAATCCAGAAATGGACCAAAATTCCATAAATATAACTGATGAGATTTTTGCACCCCCCTTTCTTTTTAGTGTATACATAAAGTTTCCAAACGTTACATCCAAATAGCCAGTTGACTTCCTACACTTATATTTCCTAGATTTTTCCAATTGCAAAGCCAAAAACCAGTCTATCGTCCACTTATTATTTTTGGGATGAAGAGAGAAAAAAAAAAAAAAGTATTTTATTAATATCTATAAAGAGTACACATTTCAACTTCTCCCACTTCCAAATGTATTTCCAAGCAAAATGGATAGTTCAGTACTTCAGACACAGATAGAAATATGTTGAATAAAGCTGATGAAACTCATTCCTTATTTTGTAGCACATTAATGTGACACTTCAATTTGCAGCACATTGATTCATTATAAGCCATCACAAGTCAGCTAGGAGATAACATGTTTATGTTTCGGCTTGTTCTGCGTTGTGTTAGAGACTAAATGCTTTCAAAGTGAGAATTTTTCATTCTTTACTCATGTCTACAGCTCTGCAGGCATTACAGTCTCAAATTTCTTCTTTCTGCAAACATTTTTGTTACAGAATCCCTTCAAACTATGTTCCCTCATCTCCATCCCAGCAAGCCAGGGAACCGTCTATTAATCAGGACTCTTTCTTAATTAAAAAAATCTCAGCTTATTCAATCATAAGGAAAGAAACACTAATTATAGAGGCAGTAGAGGTCAGGTCAATACAGTCCCTGGTGTTAAAGAAAAGCTGGGTTCCAGCTTCTAAGCAACCACCTTACAGTCAAAGGATCAGTCCAGATCTTTGTTATACCATTTACCTGGCCTCCAGTCAAGAGCTGGTTTATTTTTTAGCACTGAATAACAATTTTTGACCTGTGACAGCTGAAGAACACTCAGAGTCCACTACTCAGGCCCTGGATGTTGCTGTAGTTTCTCAGGGTCAGTTACCCGTTCCCTGTAGAGATGCTGCTCCCAAGAGTAGAGAAAAGGCCCTGTATGGGTCACCTAAGATTCCTGAAATAAACGCTGCATTTCATGCTGAGCTCTCAATTCGGCATGGGAGCACACTGCTTTATGTAGGGGATTTGCAGAAATAACACTGAATATCCTTTTCATCAAAAGGCAAATAAACACTGCAAGTGCTCCAATGCCACCAGATACACTACACTGACCTTATCCCAAAAATCCGTCACATATGCTTGATTTCTTAATCTTTTATTTTCGAAAATACACTTACAGCTACAGAGTTCATACTAGTTTGTGTTGATAAATGCTCTTAAAGGTCAAATTTGGTTCAAGTTACAATGATGCAAGTTCAAAGTAATACTGACGCAGTTACTTTCTCATTTGTACCCACGGAGCTGATCAAATCAGGCCTATCATCATTTTTTCAGAAAGTATAAATAACAAGATTTTTGCAAGGATGAGGTCAGGGGTCTCAAACATTACTGCCAATTAACAGAATGAAACAACCACTATAACCTGAAGAGACACCTAAAGCTTTCTCATTGGATTCCATTTTCTCACTTTATTAAGATTTAATAAGCAACATAAGCATAAAATAATTTGCCACACTTGTGAGCTTAAAGAAAAAACACAGCTGTAAAGCCAATATAGAAAGAAAAATTCCATAACAGCAAAGTTCATGTCCCAACAACAGGATTTTACATCTCTGCTGAGAAAACAACACAGATTTCTTGTAAGTAGATATATGTTTGATGTGAACATTTTTTAATGTTTTAAACAATCTAAAGACATTCAGGGAGAAGAAAACTGGCAGCAGTCCACTGAAAATAAACAGTAAATCTAATATTTTATGCTTAGCAAAGCCGAATCAGGATCTTTTTAAGACAAGTAATTTAAACTAGTAATCTATTATTCTGTGGATAGGGAGCATTTTCTCCATCTAATCTATACACATATTACTGGATGGGAATCTAGGTTAAGTTAAACCATGCTTCTACCTTTTAAAATACAATAATAAACTATCAAGGAAAAAAAAAAAGAAATTTTAAAGATGATTAATTTTTTTTTTGTCTGGTTTAATCAACTGAAATACACAATAGCAGTTGAAAGGATGACCTTCAGGAATTTTGAGCAACACTGAGCAACAGACCTCAATAATGAGACCTGTACCACCTTCCAAAACAGTATGTTTTTTGAAGTTCTACTCATGGACAATAGCAGATTTTGGAAGAGACTCAGTTTCAGTTTAGACTTTGAGTCTTTCTGTTATATTCTTCATAAAAACTTACTTCGGTTTCAGCTGGCCTATGCCTGTAGCAAATTATCCCGCATCAACATGGTCTGGAGTCTCTCCCTGACTCTCTCAAGTGTCACTTAAAAGCCCAGAGAATGAAAAGTTTTGAGTTTCATGTGGTTTGGAGAAGGGAAAAAATAAAGCAAGATGCCTAAGAATGAGCGCAGAGAAAAAAAGATGCAGATTCACTACGGTCTACAATGGGCTTGATTATGCACTTTGCTCTAAAAGCATTCATTGCTCTTTGCTCTTAGTGAATAATAAGTAGTATTTACAATCACTTGCTTCAAACAGCAACCAGGGCTTTGCAAGACTGCAGATGTATCTACCTTATGCAATGCATTGCTCCGAGATACTCAAGTTCCAGATGAATTGGTACCTCTGCACGGCACAGTCCAGTGGTGTGTGGAAATACAAATTTGACCCCCAAACCAGCACAGCTTGGATTTGCCTACATTGCTTTTGTTTCCAGGGCTGACTCATTCACAGATCTCTCAAGCATTTCTGCTTAATGCTTACTTAACTGTAGACATTTTCCCAAGTACCCAGAACTGAATATTGGATTTTCTTTGTTGCACAGATCTGGCATCATGGAAAAATTTGTACTTTAACCCTCCTAATCAAGGATGCGTGGAAATGATAAGTATCACACAGTCCCACAGATCATGAGATTTGCTTAACAATTAAAATAAATAAATAATGGGGTCTTATTTGCTTTTGAGATCTAATGGCTTGTGTTTTCAAACTTTTCTCTTGAACCACAAAGTCTACAAAGGGACTTAAACAAATTTCTCATGACAATATGACTGGATGTTGAGGCTTTGAAAATACCAGATGTCGGCTGACCCGTGATGATCCTGTGAGTTTGCAATGTGTGGCCAGGAGGTTTCAATATGAAGGTCTGTCAACATTGTCTGGCCTGGCCCATATTACTAGCAATGTTTCCTGAAAGCTTTCAAGTTTAACTTGTTTTCCACATGAGAAACACTGATGCTTCCTGTGTTCCTAAAGTGAGTGTGCTGCCTAGTTTGCTTAATTAAAGCACACCATTAAGGATGTGAGCATGGCAATGACCCAAAAATGGCTATTTTGTTCAACCCTGTGAGGACCACCCCAGTTTCAAGGGACTAACTTGGGCTCCTGGAAAAATCTTCAACATCCTTTGATAAGTTAGCTTCCCTGTCAAAGGAAGGAGTTTTTAATACAGTAAATAGCAGAATGTGTCCTGTGAAAGCAGCTTTGACCAGATACAGTGTCTCAGCTAAATGAGATTTTCCGTGTCATTATAACATGGCTACACAGCAGTGTATGAATTTATCTCATCGCTTTCATGATAAAGACTGCCCTAACAAACCTAGCCTAGTGGTTATCATATAAATAATGGATCTTTAATTATTCCTGTGACTTCTTAGTTGGAGTCATGCTGACTGCTAGTGAGTTAGTTCTTCTCTTAAGTCTGCTAATTATTCCTGCAGTCATGAATTCACACTAAACAGGAGCGCAGAATAACTAAGATTGGACATTATATTACTTAAAACACGTGAACCAACTCTCCTCAATGTTTCCCAGACTGGCACTTCACTCCACATTGCTGTAGATAATCAGGAGACCAATTAAGCAGTTAAGAGTTTTCCAGTGCCTGAGTAGCTGGGGGGAGGAGTTAAGCATACTTAAAACAGAAGATAAACTTTCAATGTGATTATCTCTAGTAGTCTAAAAAATACATAAAGGAAAGTGAATGCATATGCTGAAGAATGTTAAGTGCTACATTTAATTAAGAAAATTAGTCTATTTTGAGAGAGTCAGAAGAACTAAGAATGATCCAAAGGGTCTCTGCTCAATGCTTTGCTAAAGCATCTACCCTGTCATTAATGATCATACATGCGTCAGTAATTACTACACACGTGGTCTCGAGGCCACCTCACTTGAGAGTCAGGATATCCAATCATATCTCCAGTGTCAGTCGTGCTGGTAACAATGAGTTCTTAACCTCATGTTTTGTCATCATAGTTGATGAGTTACTAGAAAATCCAGGTTAAGTATCAGACCAAACAGCAGGTCTCAAGCTGGTCATGAATAAGTCCTACAGAGGGAGAATGTGACTCCATACTTTCCCTGGATTTGTAACATCTGGCAGGCTATTGAGTACATGGCGAGAACAGCTGTTTGCTAACAGAGAAGAAAAACACGGATATGGAACAGCATGTATGCAGACCGTGTGCAGTCCAGCCCTATCACAGACAAAATGAGATTTATAAGATCATTTCAAATTATAACCTCTGCTCTCTGGGTTTTGTCAGAGCTCGCTGAGGAGCATTAGCACAGGGCTCTGAAACAGTGGTGCAGAGCACCACAGGATGGTGTTTCCATCACACGGCTGGCAGCACGCCCTGTGCCAAGTGGAACTGATGGGAGAGTTACAGCCCTCACGGTTTTGGCAGCAAGTGAATTGAATATATTTAATAAATTGTTTATACGTGCTAAAAGTAATAAATCCCAAATCCATCTAACACCATACTAGGGCTGGAATTAATTATGAACCTACTTGAAGCAAATCATCTTATCTCTAAGTTCTGAGCCATAAATATTGAAGTCATACTGGTAAGTAAGGGCAGAATGATAACCATTATAAACACACCATCCTGAAGAACAATATAGGACACATATCAAGAAAACAATACTGAAGGGATATTCAGGTCAAGTCAAATCACTGCTTTTGGCAGCTAACCACAATATAAAATGTCCTCTTATAAAGGGATGAAGCTCCACCTGAAAACTAGTTAAGTGCTACAGCTCAGCTCCTCCTGTAAGAAGCAGTTCCAGAAACTTTCTGCCCTTGTTACTAAACACTTCATATACTCTCTCACCTAAATCAGACTTGTAGCCCATTTATAAACACTTGCTTTTAGGTCAACACTGTCCCTTAAGTTAAACGAGTTCTCCTTTCAGGTGTTTAACCTTTTCTGGTGTGGACAGGGAAGGTTCATTTTCTCTTCTGCTGTTTGTTTTGCTAGAGCCCAGCTCTTCTATAAGATACAGAGTGTCTCTCTGCACTTGTTCTACTTCATGGTTATCTTTCTATCCATGCTAAGGTCCTAACAGGACTTTGTGGAATGCTGAATTTTTACTGGAAATACTCCAGCTGACATAGTCTAGGATCACCTGTGCGGTGCTTCTGGCATCAACTTCAGGAAAGAAGATACAAAAATGGGAGAGCAACATATACTGAATCAACATCAATACCTTCTGCATTACATCACTATCTTTTCTCTTGGTAGCCTCCTGCATAAATATTGACAAAGACCAGTAGTGTTTACTGGATTTTTTCTTAGCTCTTACAAGCACAACTGGGGTTATGTTGCAAATAAGAAAAGCAAATTCAGAAGCACTTAGAAAAAATACGAGGCAGGTTTTTGTAATAAACTCTAGTCAGTCTCACATGTAATGCACCAGGCATAAATGTATTCTCCCCCTATGCCTCCACATGCTCCTAACAAAGAGGAAAAAAAAATAAAATAATCTTAGTCTAAAATAATGTCTTGCCTGGAATTGAGCAGAGGGCAGATAACTAATAATATACCAGATGAAATCCCTGTTAGATCAGTGCTTTTCAATCTTTTCCAATTTGTGGATTCCATAATCTTTTTCAAGACAAGTGCTACTGCAAATTAAAGTTTATGGACAAGAAATCTGTTTTATCCAATACCTTTATCAACTACTAAGGAACTTAATATCTATGACCCACAGGCTGGAAAATGCTGGAGATGAGCAGGCATTGCTTATTAAAGAGAGGTCCATATAAGAGTCCATGTGCATTTTGGATTTTCAAAATTATCCAGCTAGGGTTAAATTGACTAATTAACAACAGAAAGTGGAAAGTTCCACTCTTGAGGACATCTACAACTAAGCAAGTTCATTTTCATATGCTTCCACAATATAAACAAAATAATAACACACATAGAACAGTAACAGCCAGAATCACTCTTGAGATTTACTAAGTTTTCAAGTTCAAGGTCTATTCCTATCTCATTAAGCAAGGTGAAGTGTTCACTACAAATCAATTAAAGATAAATCAAACCATATTATTTACATCTCTTGCAATTGATATTTGAACAAAAAGAATACCATGCAGCAAATTTGTGGTACATACTGAATCTATACTAATATGCGAGGAGCTGATCATGGAAAGATTTGCATGTCAGCTACTTTTATAAAAGGCAATCAATCAAGAAAGCCCCTGTAGTGCCTCCAGACAAGCATCATAACTACAGTTTAATTTGAAACAGCCATACCTAGGTCACCTGTACATCTGGAAAAGGCCAACAGATGTGGAACACCTCCACAAAGGAGCACATGAGAAAAGCCAACAGTCTAAAGAATCAAGGCATTTACCTGGAATACAGAAAAATCCCTCCGCTCAAGCTTCTAAGCAAATTCAGCAGGACAGGAGCCTCATTAGTCAGAGCCCTTCTCAGAGCCCCTGAGAGCTTGATAGCAGCCAGGTTTAATCAAGAGACCATCAGGCAAGTTGTAGTGACAAGTCCAAACTTAAGTTAGAAAGTCAATCAGCAGGTCACGATGAGGTCCAGTGAGGATAACCAGGGTCAGACACAGCCCCATGATCCCAGCACAGGTCCACAGGGAAAAGGCAGGCACCAAGTCATGCCACAAAATCTGTGGATGGATCAGTGTCTGGCTCAGCAGAGCCTGTGGTCAGGCAGGGCAGGGCTGAGGCAAAGCTGAAGGATGATAGCCCACAGCTGAGCTGCAATGGGGCTCCTGGCCCATGGGTGGGGGCTGGGGAGTCCCCAGGTGAGGCTGGTCAGGGCTATTAACACCCAGCAGTGCCCACGGAGCCCTGATGCTGGGCTGCTTACGTGAAGGGTCACTAGAAAAATGGCTGTTCTCAGACAGGAGTGTACTGGCCCCAGAATAAATTTTGGATTTAAAGAAAACTTTGATAGCACATTTCATTTTTTCATGAATCAATAAATTTTATGAAAACTGCTTCAATAGAAAAAAAAATCCCAATCTGCTGTAATTCCTCTTGCCACTCTATAAATACAGCCTTAATTAAATCAAAGTATTTGCAGGTTTAAAATAGAACTCAGTGTACATCCAAGTGCTCTGCTAAGCCAGGGCCTAAATACAAAGTTATGTTTGTTTTTGTGTTTGTCTCTTGCTTACAGACGGTGACGGACAAGCCAATACTTCTGCCAGATCTTTCCCTTTCACATGTGTTCAGGGCAGTCCACAGCCAGGATAAACTGGTGTCATTCCAATGAGGCCAATTTACACCAGCTGAAGATTCAGACCCACAGCTGTATTTGTGTAACCTCAATGCTGCATGAACAGAGTTTTTCCATTATAAATATCTGTGTATATGATTCATAGAGTACAGTAAGTTTAAGCTACAGTACATTAAATTATTCCAGACAATGGGCCCAACTGTCAACCCACTAGAAAATTAGCTAGATGTGGGACATGACAAATAGCTTTGTATTAATATCAGAGCACCACTTCTAACATACTCATGCTGAATGTTCCTACTAAATGCCAGAGTAAAAGATCTGTGGTTTTTTCCCCGACAGATATCAAGCCACAGCCATGCACAAAGTACGGCATGTGATTCCAATAATGCTGAATAGACAAGTGATAGTTTTATTGTTGAAGGACGAAGAAAATTACAGATATTGAACACATAAATATGACTAATGATATCTGGGTGTATTTTATGCATCTGTGTGTTTGCTTCACTTTTTGGAAATATACCTTTCCACTGCACTTAGTAACACCAAAAACTCAGGCACTCCTGGAAAGGATTTTCTCTTCCTTAAAATGGAAGCGGCCTTTCCTGGACACAGATCATCTACAGAGAACTGCTTGCTAAGTGCAAATTAATTCATTGGCTGGATAGGAAATTTAATACTAAAAGAGATAAATAGATAACAATCTTGTGAATGGAAAAAAACATAATTTATGAAAAGATTAGAGTGAGTCCCCAGATGAGGGATCTTTCTCTGTTTTCAGAATCTGTAACATACAATTTCATTCAGTTGAAAATGTTGTACGAGTTTGGTGACTTTATTATAGACACAGATTCGATTCCTGGCTTAATGTGTGACATTCTGGAACTGGAACAGGTTGCTGAGAGAGGTCATAGATGCCCCATCCCTGGAAACATGCAAGGCCAGGTTGGACGGGGCTCTGAGCAACCTGATCTGGTTGGAGATGTCGCTGCTCCTTGCAGGGGGGTTGGACCAGATGGCCTTTAAAGGTCCCTTCCAACCCAAACCATTCCATGATTCTATTATTCTTGTGATTCCAAATAGCTGCCATTAAAAACAAAACAGACAAACAGATGTTTACTGTTTTGTATCAGAAGTGTGGCATTTCCCCTGCCAAAATCCCCCATGTCTGAGACCCAGAGATACAGCTGTGGAGTAATCATAGGTTTAAACTCCCGACATGTCATGGCATTATGGGGCCAGAGCCGGGATCTCTGTGCAGACGAAAAGACGAGGATGTCAGCTTTCCACTGCTCCGTGTATCTGTACTCCAGCTATTTTCCCATCCCATGAACCAACTGGTTCAATGTTTTACCCCAACACCAGCAAGCCTGGCAAACTGTAAGGGTTGACAGGGTCCCTGCCTGGGCACACGCAATCCTCAGGTGGCACCAGGACTCTCTGTCCCGCGGCAGCACCCCTGGTTTCATGGGGCTGCCTTAGGGTCTTCCTCAGTGAACAAACTTGTTGGAAAAACCTTAAAATCCAACTCACCCTTCACAGTGACTTCGGATTCCCCAGGGCTGACAGGATTTTAAAGGCTAATCTGGCTGGGTGTAAAGGTGCTCCCCCATTGCCCTGTGCGACGGGAGTGATGGTTGCCCAGCAGCGGCAGGGCAGCCTGTCAGGAGGCTGTGAGCCACCCCAAGTCGGTCCAGACCGGTTCCCACCGGCTCTGGCACTGAGGGGAACCCCAGTGGGGAAAATCGCCACACTCCCGAGCCCGGGCCCAAACGTCCGTCAGCCAGAGAAGAGCCTGGATACAGGGGGTTAGGGAAAGAAAACGGCGGCTGCTGAGGGCTGGAGGGGTCCTCCCTGGCAGAGAGGGCAGGGACAGCCTTGAGGGATGCGAGTGGCCCACGCCTGGGCAGGGACACTAAGAAACACAGTGTGAAAATCTTAAAAATCAGATAAGAGCTCTAATAACAGCAGAAAGAAACTCCTGCAAACTTTATCCCTGACCTCCCTTGCTGCCTGTCACCCCAACAGAAGAATGTTTACTGACCAAGTATGAAACATGATAAAAATAAGTAAAATTGAGTCTGGGGAAGCACAGGTGTTCATGAGAGTATGTCCTACTATTTCTTCTCAACACTCAAATTGAGATCAGAAGTTTGTGTTGATTAGCAATAAATTGAGCGAAATTCCTCAACTCGAGACTGTTTTGCTTGCAACACCTTTTCAGCACTGGTGTAGGAAGTAAGGCATCCAGGATTTCGACACCAAATAATATGGAGGGGTCTCGCAACACGTGAAGGTTCAAGAAACATTTCTGAATCAGTTTTCATAATGTGCATGATGTGTAAGAAAAAAAAAGCCAGAGTGACCTGGTTTAAAGTGATACTGATATACCTGGAAACGATCCACAGACCGTGCTCCTGGTTTCGCCTCTTAAACTATCAGCAGCTCCTAAGGAGGCAACATGACTGCACACACACCCTCATGTGCTCCCTATAAATAGATAGGAAGGCTAATTTAAGATATACTTTTAAGATCCCAAGCTTTGCCAAGTGTGGGCCATTTAAAGCATTTCAGCCAGGCCAGGAAGACATTCATTTAGGAATAATCACATAGCTACATCTGAAAGATGCTGCACAGTAAGTCTGTGAACCTCATGCACAGTTTAATTACAGTATTTCCTGACAGCTAGGCTCTTATCACCTAACCTTTTTGAGGATCAAAGCAATAAATAAAAAAAAAGCAGCTTCCTTCTCTTTTTCTATATGTGCGGGCCTCTTTCTTCTCTTTTTCTAGACATGTGGGCTTTGTTGCCCTTTAGAACACTTGGGTCTTCTTGTCTTCATTAGTTAAAGCAGAACTTCATGGTTATAATATGCTATAGTCATCCTTAAAAATAAGTTTTAAGTCTGTATTCAGATGCCAAAACACTTTCTCTTGCCATACTGATCAGGAGAGCATTCCTGTGCCTCCCAGCAGTGCCAAGTTGGGGAAGCTGAAACAGCCTCAAAACGCGCTCTATCAAAATTGGCAAGTGAAATACAGAGGAAATTTGTGCAAATGCAAAAATATTCCACCAGAACACACTGCCTTCAATTATTTTTGGACCCATTCTAATGTTCATAGAGGAAGCAAGAGCAATAGTAACTGCGTATCCCGTGTCGGCAGCAGGAAACTACAAATAGCACAGTACACCACGTTCCAGTTTCAGCAGCAGCAGGCTTCAGAGACGTTTCCTTACAGTCAGGAGCGGACGGACTGCGAGGCGACTGCTGCCAGAGCCTGGAAACATACAGCAGGAACTACGCCATCACTCAGTTAATGTTCTGCCCTCTGGCACGGAAAGGTCACAAGTGTGTTGGATGATCCAGTGCAAATCGGATAGAAAGTGGCTGCAGACTGCTGTAACTATGCTATCAGGCACACTTAGCATGAAGGAAATGCGCAAGTCTTCCTCATCCCTAGCTGCAGCAGTGGAGCAAGGCATTGTGATTGTTTTTACATTCCCAACAAAAAGATCAGGTTCAATTCCAAGTGCTGTGAAGGCAACATATTTAGCAGCCTGCAAAAAAAAAAAATTAGCAGATTTGGCAGCACAAGGCAGAATGAATTGATAAAGGAAGATGGAAAGCATGGAGATATCTATTTTACACATCAGATCAGGACTCCCACTGCAGGACAGGCTTCCTGTGTGACAAGAGGCAAGGCAGTTAACCCCTGTGGTTTTTAATTCCCGATTTTTAGCTTTGAACTTTGCATCCTTTGTACTTCCATTTTGCTGCGCCAAAGCCAATCCAGCTCAACAGCGATCAGTCTCTGGCAGATGATTGCCCTTCTTGATGGACAGCTGTCCACATCTGAAAAATGAGGACTACAAATACCTTCAGAAGATTCTTATCTGCTTTGCTTGTGGAGTCTGAAGTCTGGTCATGGAAGTGTTACAGGAGGAAGCTTGCACCCTCAGAGCTGTCAAACCAGCAACAGACTTGTCACAGCAGAAATGGTAGGCTCCAAAAGGAGTCCTGCCCCCTCCTCCACAGGGAAAGAAATAATGGTTGCAACAACAGTAGGTGACATTCACCACTAGGATAACATCCACCAGGAAGAAGATTTCTGATACATATTTATCCAGTTCCCTCTACCGTGCTGCTCAGCAGGCAAGGCAATCCCACACTTCCTCAAACCAAATGGCAAAACTGGGTTTGTAGCTGCTTTCAGTTGTAGGAGCAGCACAAGGCAGTTGGTGTGTACTCATTAATTTGTCCTGTTGGTTTAGATTTGTCCCCAAGCTTTCTACTGGTGGATGGAAAGGCAGAAAAGCAAATGTTCACAATGCTATTGGTACATACGGGAAGAACTCCTGTGGCCTTGACTGATAAATCAGAAAGTAGCAGGATACAAGCTTGACACTGTGAAAAAGCTGCAAGCTCCTTTGGAACATCACTAATAATGAAGACATTTTGATTTTACAATCCAATTAGCAGAAATGAGCTCTGTTTGTGCTTTGAGGGAAGTTAAAAACTTCTATAATGATCTCCTAGTCTTGAAAAAAATCTGTTCTTTCCTACAAATATCAAGAACAGGATCTTATTAAGTGTGACCAGCAGTGGCCAAAGTAATGAATAGTTCCCACAGAGCCCCCTGTGATTACTTCCCACTCCGGCAACCCTTCATTTTAGATTGAGGGCAATAATTGTGGATGGCATTAGCAACCTGTCAGAAGCCTACTTCACACTAAACAGAGCAGATGTCAGCTAGCTGCATCTTTAATTCAGAGCAAAGACTGCAAGTCCCAGCATGTGGGTTCCCAAACTGAGAGATACAGGCTATGCAAGATTCATCTTCCTGTTAAAGCTGAAGGTTTTTTGCAAGTAATTTATCCTTATAGGTGCTGAAGAGGATTTACCCCACAGTTCCCCGATAATTCTTTTGTGCTTATGACTAGGTGAGGGGGACTGGAGATTTGACATCATTTAGCTGCCACTCTCAGAGCCTTCCAAACTGTACAGTGCTGGTCCCACTCTGAAATCTCTTTAGCACATGACATCTACGCTCACAGCATCACAAGGAACTGTCAACACATGCTCTGCGCACAACCACTCCTTGCTGTAACATTTTTTTCTGCTTCTAGGCAAACTTTGTTATTTTATTTTTTTTTTAAAAAAAAAGAAAAAAAAAGCCTGAGACCAGGTAAACCCAGTAATTTGGGGAATCCATGAGCCTAAGCCCTGTTTTGCTACCACCAAGCTTCAGAAAAAAAAAAAAAAAAAGCTGTAAAGCTGCATTCAGAACGTTATACTGTTCATTCAGCTACATCAGAACACCTCATAGTGGCTTATCCATGACAGAAAGCACCAAAGTGCTTCAAGACAAAGCAGGAGCAGTGCTCAGTAGGAAGAATTCAATTATTTTAAAATGCAAAGAAAATAAATATGACAGAGAACACATTTGAATAAACACTGAAAATTAATGAAAAACTGCTGTTACAACAGAGTTACTGCTACATGCTTTCAAGTCTTACCTGTTTTATTAGAGCTTCTTTTGTTCTAAGATGTGTGAAGTAATTAAATAAAAGTGATTAGAGCTGGCATAGGTTCATTTGAGGAATTACACAGATTTTGAAAAATGGATATATAGTTTCTCCCTTTGATATAAATTTCCTGTGTTGGTCCTTTGTCCTTGATCGATGCTATTAGGAAGGTCTTACACAAAACATCTTAAGTGAAGCAGAATGTTAGCAGTACTACACTAAAGCAACCCAAGTCATGTGTGGATACATATCTGCATTCAGTAGGAATGTTTCCACACCCTTACATCTCCAAGAGCATTTTTCAACTGCAAATCTGCATTTTTTTTTTGCTGGAAACAGCCAACACCCTAGCCAAATTCAGTACACTATGCTAGGTACCATACAAACATGCACTTAGCTATTGTTTATGCATCAGCTTAGTCTCAATTTAAGCCTCCTTTCCATATAATCTATATAATTATCTTTCTGACATTTTAAGATCTGGTATTGTAAGATGGTGTCTGCCAATTCAACAATTTAGGGACCTATCTGCACCCATCTTCTGTGTTCTGCCTGGTATTGAAATTCTGTGTCAGAGCAAACACTTCACATTGAACATGGGGCTTGTCCTCTCTGTCGTCATTTTAGTTTCAGAGTGGGCTTCAGTACAAAGGATAACACAAGATGATGATCTTTTTTCTGTTCATATGACAGCTTATTTAGACTGACAGCTGACTTGCCTTCCCAGCATTGGCATCCCGAGTCTGATTTTATTAACGGGGAAGAACAGTCGTTTAGTGAGAATCTCTACACCAAAAAAGACACCATATGCCAAGGGAAACTTCAGATTCTAAAAGAAAACATTCTTCACTGGCAGTATTAGAGAGTAGATGCCAGATATGGAAACAAGGTTTCAGGAGAGAACAGACACTATGTGCTTTGTGCAAGAGTCCATATGCATCAGAAAAGACAGAGAAAAAGATGCTAAAGCAACTTAAAATACTTTGACTAAATGTTGCTCTTGAGCAATGCCTATTCCAGATCCATAAATGTAGAGATTGGTATATTTCTTCTATAGCTTAAAAATAAAAACCAATTGTGTCAGGAACATTTTTTAAGCTTATTTTTCTTACATTAGGACTCTTACAAGCCGTGGCAAATCAGGCTGCCCATAGTGTTGCAAATGTGTAGTAACGTAACTGGAATACTGGTGGGGTGTCCCAGCATGGACAGCTGGAAATAAGGTCCGGTTTCTGCAAGTGAGTGGCAAAGTTGCTATCCCTGCCATCAGTAAGGAGCCAGAAACAGCAGCTAGAGATGGTGGGTACGCAGCTCCTGGATGCAGGGCTCCAACAGCACTGGCTCACTGAATACCTGTCAGCGGGAACTCTTACGGAGACCGTGAGTCTTTCCCTAATTTTAACAGACAATGAGGTTCGCTCTGGTTTACGGGACCAGGCCTCTGTCTTTTAGCAGACAACTCAGGGAGGCCTCAAGCACCAAAATGCAGTTAGGTGAGGGGATGTAGCTAAAATTAGCCTGAAACTGAGTGTTTTCATCCAATGAAGGGAGAAGCAGCTGTTTTAGGCTGAAAGGGGTCAGCAGAACTCTTTTTCTGGGATTATGGAAAGGGATTTCATTTATGCTTAGCACTAAATTCTCGGTCGCTCTTCTTACCAAGCTCTCTGCAAACACACGCATGTTCATAAATACAGACCACAGTTCAGTGCCTTCCCAGTCAGTATCTGCACCCCAAGGCCTCTGTCCTTTGTCTGTACAGACATTTGGAATGGGCTAGGGATGAAAGTAACCTGCTTAAATGAGTCTCACTTAGGCCTCAGTCAAATGTCTCTGCAGAAGACACTAAGCTTATTGACTCCTTTTATTGCAGAAGTCTTACGGAGCTTACTTCAGGTCTAACACCACCCCTTGTGTTCAAAATCTCCAGGAAAGCTCCTTACTGCGATGCTCACTTACTGAGCTGTTGTGATATCCATGGTATAAGTACTTAGATGGAAAATCCAGGGCATGCAGAGTTCTGTACGCCAGTGCAGTTTTCATGTAACTTAAATGAAATCTAAATCCTATGCAAAAATCCATGTCTAATCCATGCTTATTATGCCTGTATGATTATTACTGTTAACTGCTAAATACCATTCATTCAGTAACAAATCCTTTCGCCGTGAAACAGCACAGAGGGCATATACACTTCTCCTTGGTGCAAGATACTAAGGACACGCTCTCATTATTAATCCCGATTCTGGTTCTTTTCCCTCTTAATATGCTATCTGCCTCTTCTCTAGTCCTAATTAACTACCTCCCCAGAACTCATTTGCTTTTTATTCATTTCACATATGACAGCTCCCACCATCAGTTTCTTTCCTCATCCCAGTCTCATTCCCTGGGACACATCCTCCTTACAGTAATTTCTAAGCCAACCTTTCATACGAAATCTTGGAGGCAATTGTATGTATGGCACATAGGACAGATGAAAGAAAGCAGGCGCTTCCAGCAGTGGAATAAGAGAGGGGAAACGGTCCTTCACGAAGTGGATTTTATCTGTCAGAGGACTCTGTCCCAGGGACACAAATCCTTAAGGGTTAATATGTCAGGCTTTAAATGGAAAACTCTTATCATCCACTTATGTATCGCTTCCAGGGTATTTTGACGCTGCTAGAAGAAGAAAATGCAGAGGTGACACAAAAAGAAGAAGGAAGTGAACATGTTGCTCATCTTTTTAATCTTTCTCATGCTGCTTTTCCAGAAAGTCAGCTAAGATCCATTTCTAGGAAATGCTTCCCCACACATCATCACTTGACTGAAGAAGCAGCTACAATTGCTCTACTTAATGGACTGTAATAAAATAAACTGCCTCCTATTAGCAAGAAGGATCATATCATCAGATTTGTAATGCATTTTATTACAGAACATACAGGATCAGATTTTTTAAGTGCAGAATAAGGAGAAGTAATATATGAAACAGTTAAAGTGGGTATGTATTATACAATCACAAATCACTGATAAATTCCCTTATCTCAAACAGCAAGGTATCAATGTTTCTTTCTCAAAACCATCTTTTTCCCTCTAAACCACAGCTCAGATTTCCACATTTTGCTTTTTGTTATTCCATCAAAGTTATCCTACAGCTTTTTAGACAAAGAGTAGCTTGCAGAGCATTCCTTCCTTCTGAGGAACATGAACCTTGTGCTGGTGTAATACTCCAGTAATAGTCTGAGCGTGGTTCAACTACTCAGATTAGACGCTTCTTGGATAATCTTCTCTCCCACTGACTTTGCTGTGGAGCTAGAGATTATCTGCTTTTTTTCTAGACTAATGCTGTATGGTGTCGTTAGCTTCTAAACCAGGAACTTCTAAATTTCATCTGGCACTTCAGAATAAGTGTTAATGTGTATATTGTACTTCTGCTGAAAATCAGTAGGAGTCTTTCCAATACTTTCATTAGGAATGGGAATAAGACACTGGACAGGAGTTTAGTACAGCTGGTATGTCTGTGATTGTCCTCCTTCAGAAACCAAATGCCCATTATCACTAAATGGGGTCTGAGTTTAATAGCACCTATCCAGTAGAATAACAGATAAGTTCCCTTATTTAAGGAGACCAGATCGGGGAAGAGGCTTGAAGCAGTGCTGCATGTGAGAAGGGAGGGATGCAGTGTGTGTTCCTTGGTGCCACGGTCTCACTGCCTGCACCTGCACAGGAGCTGGGATGCAGGAGAACTCGTGCAACCATTATTCTACCTTAATCCTCCTCAACCATTTTGTTTACTCCCCCTCCAAACCTGTCTTCTGTCATATGAACTTTGCATTGTTATCACATTCTGATCACTCTTGCACTCACTGAAATCTTTCTGTCATTCCAGACAGGTCCCATTGAAGGACAAATGGGAGCAACAGCTGCTGTGGGGCAGAAGCTGCAGCCATGCCCTCTGCTCCCTCTTGGGACACAGCAGCCCCCAGCAGCCAGCACAGCTTCCCAGAGCCTGCTCTACAGGGAAAACCACAGGCAGAGCTGTGTTTTTCAAAGGGAAGCTTTAGTATGGATGAGGCAAATGGTTTTGACCTCAAGCCTACTACTTCACTGCCCTTTAAAAACTAGATGTTGCCTGTGGTTTGCCACTAGACTTTCCACAAGGCTGGCCCTATCCAAATAATATGTTTCTCCCCCAGCAAACTTCCAGTGAAATTCACTCATGGCATTTTCTAACTACCAATGCCATCCTTTGGAGTTTGCCTTTGTGTTGTGGACTCTACAGGAAGTCAAGAAGGAGAAGGGGAGGTGAGGACAGAGAGAACATGCAAGGTCTCCTCCGCCTCCCGTTAGAGATTATCCTGGTGATATTACAGCAGCTGGCTCTTTCTTTGCTCTGGTGTTACAAGTTCACAATAGAGATCCCTGGTTCAGTTCAGCTGATGACTATATTGTTTATACTTCATGTGGACAATGCTGATTACATCATGATAAATGGTTTGCATTCACATACATGCTTGGGTAGTAAAATTGATATGGAATCAACCCAGAATGATGGGGAAATTCCTACAAAAGTCAAGTTGAGTGCCAGTTACAAATGTTTTCCAGAAGAGCTGGAAAGTGCAGAGTGTAAGGATAATTTTTTTTCGGTTTTTTTTTTGGTATTTATTCAAGTGCAAAACATGTGGACTGTTGCCTGAATTCTTCTCCCTGTCCAGATTTCAACCAACCAATTAACATTTCTCAGATTGTTCTAATAGTTGGATCTATGTTGATTGTGGGGTTTTTTTTTCGTTTTAAACAATATTCAATTTAGATTGGACTAGATTTTTTCATGTTACTGATGACTAAAAATATTTTCCCTGTTACCTAGTAAAAACACACTGAAGCCTCAGTTCCAGTTTCAAAATTATATATATATGTGCATGTGTATGTATATATTAGTTGGTGAGGAATGAATTTATTGAACTGTGAGGGTCAGGGCTACACCAGCGGCTGAAATGTGTTATTTATCAGCAGATCATTACAGTCAGCACTGCACAGCATGTGAGCTTCCTCACGCCCCGCTGCCAAAGCTCCCCACATGGCTGACCCGCCTGCTGACTGGAGCTTCAAGGAGCTTCCAGTCTCCATCTGGGGATTCAGTCTCACTGTGCTGCTTGTGCCTGTGTGATAGCCCAACCTTCCCTCTCACTCGGCCCCAGGACAGGAAAGTAAAACCCAAAAGGTCTGACTCGGAGACAAAGTTTCTCCACAGACAATTCTGCTCTCTCCCACTGATTTGAGTGGGAGAAGCCCAGGATGTGACTGCCACCCCCTCCCTTTATTTGGCCGGTAATATGAGTTGCTCAGCACACAACTATACAGACCTTCTGTAAATTTTAATAACTGCAATTTTAATAATTCCTGTGTCCAGTCAATAACTGTCATTTATAAATGTTCCAGCAGAGGAGATCTATAAGAAGGAAAAACACGAATTGATTTGCTTTGAATATCTGGGCTATTTCAATACCAAGGAGTTCAAAAATTAACCTACCTTAATATACTGTATTTTTCCTTCTTGTGTCCCCTTTTTTTGTCTATCCATCCCATCTTTAAGATGTTTTCAGGCAATGAGGACACCTGAAATTTTTAAAACCAGAGGTGTCCAGAAAATGGAAAGTCCTTGTCCATTTCCTTCTTTTTAGAACAGGTTTCCTAAAATACCACCCAATGAGTATTCAGAGATATTTTAAAAGGCCCTAAAACCTTATTTATATTCAGAGTTTTAAGTTGGAGTTTGAGCTTTCACAGGGTATTAGAGTTGTCATTTGATTAGCACTAAATGACATATCCAGGTTATAGGGAAAGAGCTGTGCCTCTCCCCAGGAGATGAAGACCATCCTGGCTCTGCTACCGTACCTAATTGTAGAGGGTAGAGTTCAACTGAGCAAATGGAGGTACCAGGAAACTTTAAAATTCAATACACAGACACACTGTGTTGGATATTTATACTGTGGAGACAGCGCTCAGACTGGATTTAGCTCTGAACATTTTATGAGACGAGTACTTTCCAGTCTGAGACAGTCAAACTGCTTCAAAGGATGTGCAAAAGGCAGCTAAGGAGAGTAGTCACATCGATATTTTACATCAGGCTACATGTGCAAAATATGAAGT
Organism: Chlamydotis macqueenii; assembly: GCF_036417535.1. NCBI lineage: Eukaryota > Metazoa > Chordata > Aves > Otidiformes > Otididae > Chlamydotis > Chlamydotis macqueenii. The sequence goes on from NC_141561.1 coordinate 11,316,794, forward strand.
ACAAGGGTCTGCAACCTTCCCTGGAATTAGGGAGTCACAAAATGAAAAAATTAAAACCACTGATTTGAGAGTATAAAACAACAAAATATTTTCTATTCTTTGGGAAAATGCAGTAGTCAAGGAAAGACAAGCAGAGCTAGTGAGAGAAGCCAAAGCAAGACTGTGTTTAATTAATGCAAGGTAGATAAATAAGCAATATTGAGAAGATCAAAATGCCAGTTTTGTTAATCAGGAATTTGCTTGAGACAGCCAGTGTTAAAAAGCCAGAAATCATGTTCTCACTGCTTCTTCCTTCACCTCAAAAGTTTCATTTACCTGCTGACTTGCCTAAACCTTACACTTAACAACCTTAGAATAACCCATGCACAGAACCTAGCTGTCATAATGCTCAGACTGGTATCACATCATTCTTGTACGTCTGCTCAGGAGATAGAAAGGAAAAATATATTGGAGACTTCCTGCAACACTACAGAACAGTGCTTGGCAACAAGAACCTCTCAGACCCTGACTTGATCTGAGAGCCTTTCAGATTGTAACATTAATAATAACAATTTGCTAAATAATAATAAGTTGCTAATAAAATTAGCAAATAATAATAATAATAAGTAAACATAAAAAATATGTTAGTAAGCAGTGGTCATCTGAATAATCTTGAAGAAACTGAAAATCCAAACTGAAGCACTGACTGAAATGCAGCCACCGCTGGGGAGGACAGCAGTGAGTGACCTCCCTACAGCATGTCACACACAAGGGAAAGGGAGAAGAAGAAACGGTAGCATTTGGAAGAAAACTCTGCTCTTATGCATTCCTGAGTGATTCTGTGACTCTCATTTTAGAGGAACTCATTTGAATTCAAGGTTTTCCCAATAGGAGGATTGATTATACAATGATGGAGCCCTTTCAGTTCTAGCATCCCTTAGAGGTATTGAGTACATGCACTGGAAACCAATGTCTTGTGTCTTGCTCTGTGTGCTAAAGTTTATATTTGTTTCAGCAATGTGTTTCTCCGTTATGTTTTTTTTTTAAAAAAAATATTAATTTGCAGCTGATTAAAACAATAATCTTCAATGGGATCCATCTGCAGATGAAATCTGCATTTCTTTTGCTATTCCTCCTGGGTCCAGGCAGACACATTAGTGAAACAACTGGATCATACATTAAGCAGAGAAGATTCAGAGACTGGTGCTTTTGATGGATATACAGATTAGATAAACATGAATCCAAGAGCTCAGTACCTTCCACTGAGAATACCCTACTTCTGTGGCCTAGAATTTTAAATGTGCAGTGAAGACTTCTCATGAAACCACCTAACAAGATGCCAAGAACTTCTGTGTTAAGAAAGTGAGACTGCCCAGACCCTAGCACAACAGTTTCCTAAAATAAATTCACCGAATTTAGTACCTGCATATACTTCCAGAGGCAAACAGCAGACAAATACTAGAAGCAGAAAGAAGCCTGCTCTAATGTGCATCACTGAAATTTGTAGGTAGTGTTGTGTATGAGACCTGGTTAGGGAACTCTGGTTCATTTTTAGCCAGTCTTTTCAACAAATATGATAAGCTGCTATGCTTTGCTTGCAGGGACTTCCCTCTCTTCTACAGATTCCCGAATGAGTATCTCCTGAAGAGGCAGGAAAGGGGGATGGAACTCCACAGCGGTACTGCACACCTGTGAAACTGCAGCTTCCTAAAGCCACCTTACTTACCGGTGCACCTGCTGCTCCACATTATTTCATATACTGTATTTCATTTCAAGACACCCTACATGCTTTCCAGGCTGATACACTACATTACAAATGTCTAAAAAATATGAAGTCACAATGCAGTCTCTATGGAATAATTTAATGTTAAATATTTCTCAAACCAGGTCTTATGCTGGTGAACAGGAACCTTGACCTCTGACTCAAGTGTGAGGTATGAATTCAAAGACTATTCTTACATGCTTTTTAATGTAAAACAGCCACAGTGAGTTTTGCATGCCGTCATCATTTCAGAATACTTTCTCTTGGTCTGTTTATATGCTTAACCTAAACACACTCTCAGGTCTCATGCTGTGGGAACCAAGTGGCCATGCCCGTGGTACAAAGTTCCATTACTAAAGATTTTACCAGTTGCAAATCCTGTTGCGACTTCCTAGCAAAGGCAAGCTGAAAATGTTGTTTGAGATAACAATTAGGAGGATTTAAACTACAAATTTCTCATAGACTCATGAGAAGTGCAAACAATAATCAGTGAATCAAACCCTAAAATCATTCTTCTTTAGGTGCTGTGACATGTGGATAAATATATTCATAAGCTTAGTAAAAGAAACTTGAAAAAAAAGCCGGATTCTCGTGCTAATGTCTACCAAATGTACCCACTGTGATACAAAAAAAGCAAATTAACTTTCATCAAAAGTGACACAGACATGTTATTCTTGGATATCATTATGCCTGCTACATCCAACAATTAGTTCAGTGAATTTGGTTTACGAGTCACATAAATTATGTCTGCTGGCAACATGAGATTTACACCTGTGATGAATACGTCATGTGGCTACTTATAGAAAAAATGGTTGCAGTGTCCTTGTGATAACATCTTGGTAAAAATATGAAAGGAATACATTATTCCTTACCTTCTCAGCATCTTGCTCAAAAAGCCGGAGCTGAAAGCACTGGTCCAGTTTCAACTTGCGGACATGCCACATCTGATGTAAGTGTTGCCGGGTAGAATGCAGCTTGTCTAAAAGGCTAGTGATCTTTGGCACAAGACTTTGAAAATCTGCACTTCCGGGAATGCAGTTCCTACCAGAAAAACCATCACTACATCTTATGCATTGTAACAATCTCTGACCCTCACGATCCAGTTCTTCCACAGGAGCTTTAATCACTTTTTTCTTAAGCTGCGTGTGCTCATCAATCAGCCTTCTTGAGCCCTCAACATCAACTGGAAACTCCTTCCTAGCCAACATTTCCTGGAGATCCTCCAGCCTTGATAATAAATGGATGGCACTGTTGAAAAACTCTTCCAAGGAGACACGCAACTCTATCCATTCGTCATGGTTGTAATCCAAGGATCCTTCAAACTCATCCGTCAGTTGAGAAGGATCTACGAGTTTTGCCAGGCCTTCAACAGATACCATACTTGTCTAAGGAAGGGAAAATGAAAGCATTTGAATCAGTGACTGTCTAACCAGAAATAACAGTGCAATCCATAAATAGCATGAAAGGATTATTTTCCTCATTAATACATTATTGAAGGAACATTGTAAAAGATGTTGAGACTACGTTTAATTTTGATGAATTAACTGGAATGAAAACTTTTCTATTAATGGCACAGATTTATTTATTTATTTATTAAAAGACATTATATGCACTGGAATAACGTCTACCTTTTTCAGTCGGGCTTACTATCAAAAACATATAATGAAAATGCTTCTGCCATAGATTAATTTAAACCAGTGGATGCTGAAGACTTCTGTTGGATATCTGGACATGTGGCCAGATCATTCACTAAACAGGTATATGGGATTGCAGGGATTCTGCTACTTGTGCTTAACTCAGGCTAGCGGCTACACAGCGGCAAAAGTTTTAGGCATAGGAACTGAAGCAGGTATGGTGACCTGCCAAAACACATGACATGCTGTTTTTTCCTTCCAGATTATTTCAATTGGCTTTTGCCACAAAATCAAATCTCTTTCATATTAGTAATTTCTAATGTAATTAAGCCAAAATCAATGTAAAAGTGAAATCTCATTGGAGTATTAACAATTAGAATTTATTGCTAATAGAAAGAACTGCTCATGAATCATACACAATCAATGACAGATGGTTTTAATTCATCCAAGCTCAGTAATCAGTGATAGAGAAATGCACTGGGTGCCTGGAAAGCAGATTATGTTTAAGGACCCAACAACTGATGGCTGTTCCCATTTATTTTAGACAAATTATTTTTTTCTGAAATACGAGCATAGGGTTTCATATGCTACTAGAGATTTTTCAGTGCTGTCATGTTAACACCCAAGTTGGCAGCCCTTAAAGGCTTGTGATGTTCATCAGTGACTGCACATCTATCCCCTAAAGATCAGGCCTCTAAAGAATGTCAGAGTTTGTGCTTTTCAGAAGTGTAGGCACCCAATAATCACAACAATCTTGTAAAAGTCATCTACAAGAAAAATACTTCAAGTTCTGTCCATTATCCTGAATTATGTCCAAAACAGCAGGCTGCCCACTGGTTTAAAGTTAATAATAGGCTTTTCTTCCAATTTGTATCCATCTAAAAATATCACACATTCTGCAATGTATTAAAATTGGGATTGTATTGGATTTATGCTCAGGAGAAAGATTATTTTAAAACTTTCTTGCAATGTTCCTTGCTTTGGGGAAGGGAGAGGACAGAGGGAAGAGCCTACAAACAATGGGAAAGTAAGTAGGTAGCTTCAGAAGGATTTCAAATTTCTAAACCTCTTGACCTGGACACTGACCCCTTAGAGATAATTCAATTTAGAGTTTAACTGCCTGTCAAGAAAAGACTTCTCTTCATGACTAATACCTGGGCATTCCTGCAGTGTGTCAAGCTAATGCAAGCCCTCCTCTTACCATGAACAGAGTTTGACATGATGATATAGCAGAAAGGCTTTTCATTTCATGAATTCTGCAGTGAATTTCTTTATTCAGATTTGTTTCTTTAAGGAGTTCTTGAGACTCTCATGAAAGCAACCTCAGTTAGGCAGGCAAGTGGTAAGATAAAGTAACTGTCTCTCAGGCATCACCCATCTGTCTGTCAGAAACCACTTTAAAAAGTGATCACTGCCCACTATTTAAACCCTTTCGGCAGGAGAAAGAAAGTAATCTTGAATACACCTCTGAATTAATGCTAACTGAGCTGCCTGGTCCATTCCTCAAAGTGACAGGAAGCTTTGGAGTCCACATATGTCAACCAAACCCCTTTTGTGTGACGATCTGCGGGCAAGCTTCACCCTCTGGACTGTGACACAGAATCATTCTGGCACAGTCTCACAGCACAAAATCCAGATCATTTGCCTCCACTAAGGGTCATACACTGCCCTGGCACATGCATACTGCTTCCACTAAGCTCAAAAGCAGAATCTGGCCTTAAAACTGACACTGGTTACTGCTCAGTTTGTAGATGGGGAAATTCAACAGAGACTTCCATTGCCTTCTGCTGCAGTTTGTTCCTGCCAAGGATCTTGTTTCTGATCACAGCTGTGGGAAATCACCATGATGGTCCAGTGCAGAGAGGGTAACCGTGTGCTGCCCCATATAAATCAAATAAATGTGAGTCACATTGACCTGCGATGCTTATTTGATATTGACAGTTCTTCTTATGAGAGAGCAGGAGCTGCCCCAGAGCATGAGACTACCAATAAGCAGCAGCATCCACAAGAACCAAGTTCCTGGATTGTGGTGTGTATTTGTCAGGGGGTCTACTGTATAGTGGACCACAGCTTAAGAAATCTTTTAAAAATCATAGAATTGAAGGACTCATCAGTTTTGAGTGTTCACAGGAGGTCAAATAAAGAGCAAAAAAACTGACTCCCCTCCTCTGGTCCAAAAATTTGTGAACGATTACAGACACCCATGTGAACAGCCCAGCAGACAGACTAAGGCTCAAAGGCACACACACAGAATGAAAATACCCTTAATGTGTGCCAGCATGCACAGCAAACGAGTCCAGAGCTCTTAACACAATACAGACTCGGAGATGTAACTGAGGAATAGCTTGACCACAGTTTACTCTTCACTATCATCACACCAGCTCTACACAATAAAATAAGGCAAGCCTCCAGAAAGTATTAATTCATTTTAAACCCAAACAAATGTTCTAAAAATATATATTTGAACTCTGTCACTTTTTCTTCTAGGTTTTGAAGCTTTAGGAAGACATTGCTTTTGTTTACTAAAGCACAGGAGGATTGAAATTCAGTGTTGGAGATACATGCATAAGCTGTCTTTTCTTGGGCTACTATTTTCTTGGGCCCATATATATTTCAAACAGAATCTCCCCATCCCCAAAAGCTATTCCATTACCTGTCTCTGCACAGTCTCCCTCCTGCTCCACGTTCTTCTGTACCCATACATCTCCTTTTCCCTCTGCCCTGATCCCTCTCATTCCCCACAGGCAGCATTGCCAATCATTGCACTGCAACGGCAGCCCCTTCTGCCAGGAGCGGCGATTTCAGTGTGAGGAATCTCTGGAGGTGACACAAACCTATACTGAAGGCAGCCTTGCTTTCAAAGGTGCAGGTGGAAGTTATTTTGATGGCTGAGTTCTCATAGGTAGCCAAGGAAGATAAAGACCCATTTAAACAAAGCAAACATTGAGTTGACTGTTTCTGTGAGACAAAGGGAAAAAATGTACAATACTTAAATTGCGCTAATAATGTAAAGGTTTGTTAACGCGTAACACCAATCTAGTTGTTCATTTCAATCAAAGAGTGCTTTTTAAAAGAGGTTGAAAATAAGGACATATTTGTACCACACTGTCTTCCACAGATCTTGAATAGATACTTAAATATAGTCTTCCATTGCAGTCAACATTAAGAACTACAACCAAATTCTCTTCTGAGTTCCAGAGATGAAAAAAATCTGAGTGTATCTCTGAAATGAATGGTTTGGTAAGACAGCCAATTATAGAATTGTTTCTCAGCAAATTAAAAAAAAAAAAAACCAACACATGACTAACTCCTGGCTGGGCACGATTTATGTATATGCACTTCATGCACCTAAGCTTTGCTTCTCTCTGGGTAAGAAGCTGAAATTCACAGTGCACTGAAGTGCACTGAGAGAACACAGAGAACACAGGTTTGTCTTCACCAATGACAAAGTCAGTAAAATTTCCTTTAATTATGCAGTTGTTTTATATTGGTTACTTCTCAAAGAACCTGCCTGAGGCACCTTATCATTACCCCTGAAATGCAGATCTCAATTAAATTAAAGCAGTTACAATATATAGATAAATATAGTATAAATGTCTTCTATTAAAAAAAGCCACTACCTGAAGCTGGGTAGAGGTCAACTAACAAACTCATACATTAGCATCTAGAGAACTTTGTCTTTAGCGCATCAGCTGATTTAGTGAAGTTTTCTTCTAAGAGAAACAAAGGAAAGACTGAATGCAACACCATAAAAAAGAAATACTACCAAAAAACCCACACCAAAGCGAACTATGTATGTGAACTTCTGAGATCAAACGTGCATCCTGTTCCACCAGTGTGCTCAGAAGGCAACCTGATACCAAGGCATCAGGCCATTCCTACAAACAGTCCTCACATATGTTTTTTTTTTTCTCTCAGTTACAGGGCTTGGGAATTTTTCTTTTTACCTGAAGAAAATTTCTTACCAGAGATAATGCTTTACCATACATCTCTCATGTGGCTCTCACCTCAAAGATGAACTTGGAACTCCCAAAGTTTGTTTTCTGCTTCTGCCAGAAATTATCAGGTTTTATAATGAGGGCAACGTGAATCTCAGCAGGAAAGGCCTCTTGAAGAGTCTTTAGGAGAGGCTTGATCAAATCCCATTTGGATCCCCGCATATCGATAATAACAGTGAATCCTCGTTTACAAACATCTTCACTGTAGGAATAAAAGCATATAAAGATAATTAATATGTGGACAGTCACACTAAGACTTAACTTTTGTTGCTAGTGTTCAGTGCTTCAGAGCAAAGCAATGAATGATAGACTTCAAAATAAACGGCAAACGATAGTACGGTAGAAAGGCCATGTGAAAGGCTATATAAATTTTACCATAATCTAATTTACATGAAATTCAAGTGTATATATTACAGTTTAATCTCTAATTTACCAAATACATGTCATTCAAATTTTCACTGAAAACATACATACTTTCACACAACAGAAAATAGAATCAAATATATCTGTATGGAAGCTATTTACATGTACATACAACAACTGCATTCAACATATTGAATTCAACCCACAGCCAAAGCCAACAAGCAGGGCCCTTTGCCGGCCACTTGCAAGTTTGAGTCCCTTCATTTTCAGGGCTTTTTTAAGGGCTTTTTAAAAAGTGTAATTTCCAGAGAAGTGCCTAGCAAACACTCCCTGGAAGGAAGGTCCTTGTGACTCAGCATGTCCACTGTTAAAAGTGGCGCCCTTTTCCCTCCTGATTGATCTTCCAAATGTTGCAGGATCTTTTTTAAAATCTGCAGTCATACTTTTCTGCCAGCCTGTGCTCCTCCCTTCTCAAAAGGTCAAGACAGTTATCCAACCTGGTCATTGGCAATGCATGAGGCTCAAAAGCACCAGAGCATTAGCTTGAAAACATGTCTTCCTATTTCCTCAGGAGAAAAGAGGACAAAGAATAAAAGGCCATGTTCATTCAAGTTAAATCCGGGAAGCTTTCAGCACAGCTTTTCCAGGGATGCAGTACTGCTCCTCAGAAAGAGATGTACGGCTCAAAAGTGTCATCCTTCATCTGCAGTATCCAACATTTAATGAAATTTAGGAGTGTCTGCTCCTCTGACTGACTTGCTAATACCTCTGCCATTCATGGCGTTGAAGTCTTGAGAGCTATGGTGTCTGCTTTAGGCCTCAAGCACTTGCAGAAAATGTGAAAATCCCCATCCTCAGTAATATTATTGGTATGGTAAATAAGTAAAATTCATTGATGATGCACTAAAAATGCCAGAATGGTCTACCTACTGATCTAAATTTTTGTTTGTTTGTTTTTAAGGTGGAATGGAAGTCACAGCCTTTTCCACAGAAGGAGAAGCTGTTGGAAGAAAGGAAGTGTGGAAAGAAAAAAGGAAGATGAAAACAGAAAGAACAGTTGAGAAAGAAGAGAAATATGGCAAAACATGAACATATTTTGTATAATGAATACAACAGTGAGGTACAGAATAAGAAATCCTCTTTAATACATGAATATAGTACCTTTAACCTTCCTGCAAACTGGCCATCAACATAAATAGGGTCAATATTGTGGACATAAAGGCATATGCAAAATATTTAAAATATCATGTGTTGGTATCACTGGAATGAATCTGGAATATACTGAGGATAGATATTATTAAATGTGGTTATAATGCAGAAATTATAAGACTCTGTTTAGCCTCCACACAAATACCCTCAGTGCACAAACACACAGGGTGATTTTCACTATACTCTACCTCTATAAATTCTTAAAGCACTCTTTCTGCTAATAAAATCCAGCTCCTAAATGTCTCACTGAAAGTCTATACAGTTGGTAATGTCCATAGACCTTACCAGTATCTAGAAAGGTTTGTGCAAATGGACCACGCCATAGCAAAGCGGATTTTGCCACATTAAGAGAGTCTGCTAACTTGAACAGTCTCAACTTAGTGCCAGGAAGGAGCAGTCAAAGCCAACAAGCTTGGTCTTCTGCCTTAACATTACTGGCACATCTAGAGCACACCGCATACAACAGTCAGTGCAAAGAAAAACTAGGGAGACCATGCACTTCCAAACACTGTCAGGAATATAGATATTTTTTATTCTCCTTTTACTTACTGCTGAAAGGTCAGACATTTGATCCTTCCATAACTAATGCCAAAAAAATGCTGTAAAAGAAGCTTTGTTGGTGGTGCTACTGCCTCTTGCCCTCTGGAACGAGAGCTGAGACAAAGAATCAAATCAAACAGGGACGAATAGAAGGGGGTTTGTGTTTTGTGGTTTTATTTTTTGTTTTTCACCCTGCAAAGCTTTATGGGGTCTTCAGTAACTTCTGCCAAGTCACCAATCCCTGTTACACTGAACTGACTTTTCCAAGGATTGATTTTTCTTCAAATCCTTGACAAAGAGATCCAGGAGTCACACGGGCACATGGAGAGCCCCAGCAGCAGACACAGTAACACGTAAATGCAATCTGTCTTTTTTGATATAAACAAATAAAGAAATAAATACCCACGCCTCCATTGCACCAAAGCAAAGCACAGCCAATATTAATTTCATTCCAAGTCCTCACAGCTGCTGCCAACCTCACAACTTACCAAATCTGATCTAAAACATCAACTTAATTTAATACTGATGAACAACAGAAAAGCTTGTTTCAGTAAGCAGAACAGGGATGTCCTAAGGGACTGAAATCTTCTGTTCCTGAACCTGAACTAAGTAAACTCTTAGACCCAAACAGACCCAAAACCAGACCCTGCCAACAGCTTTAGAGTGTAGACAGTGTGACATCATCTTGACACCCACAATTACATAACACCATGACTGGAGGTAAGATAGATATTCCAAATAGGGAACTTTGAGATGTAACAATGGGCTGGATCCTGTGTTTACTGAGGGTTTACAGCCTCTCTGGACCCTGGAGGTGCAGAGAAGCAGTGGAGGGAGCAGAGAGTACTGCTGCCCATTCCCATCAGCACACCATGCCTAACCATGTGTGTGTGAAAAAATGCTCCACAACACTCTAAATCTCTACTTTCAGTTTTTTGGAGGATTCACAGTATATTTTCGGTGGAAGAAGGAAAGGCAGCAATTCCCAGTTTCTTCTAGTGGACACAGAACCGCCACTGACAGGCTGGGATGTCAGACCGTTGGTAGGGATCAGGTTGCCTCCTGATTCTTGCACTGGACGAAGCAATAAACAGTCATTTGCTATTAGAACTGTCTACACTCCTTGTAACTAGACCAGATTTTTAACAAGCTTATTACATTTTCAAGTATGAAACTGATGTGATGCAGGGATGGAGAAGGAGGAAAGGATGGAGAAGATTCCTAGGTTTCTTAGGCTCAAACACACAAACAAGTAACAACTATTTCACTAATACAAAACTCAGTACAATACTCTTAATTACAAAGAGGATTTCCCTACCTGATTGGTCACAGAGGCATGTAAGCTCTTGTATGAAATAAAATAAGTGAAAAGATGGGTAACCCTTTTGAAATATAGAGCAGAAATGTACCTATGAATGGTATCTTTCATTTTGAGCAAATCTAACTCTGTTTCAAGAACCTTGCTCATGGTCCGGCAGAAGTGGCTCTGCTTGCAATTTTTTCTTTAATGAGACGAACGGTACTAATGTGTTACAAGATCTGTGGGTCCATAGTCTCTTCTACAGAATTTTATCTCCCTGCCACAGTGGTAACTCCACAAGCCCTTCTCTGACTCTTTGCACAAAATTAGCACCTGATTTCTAAACCTCCTTGTGAAAACTATTACTGAACAGGGTTTAAACTGTTGCAAGCTCATTATTTCTACATTCAGTTGCTGAGCATGCTGTGGAGAGGCGTGCCTTTGAGAGCACTTATGCTCTACAAGCAGGCAGCAGGATACTATCAGATACTAATACCTTAGAGAGAGAAGAGGGAGATAAGAAAATTATTTAGATTGTAAGCTCTTCAGGGCAGGTACCATCTGCATGCTGTGTTAGACATAAGGATCCTGCCTTGGTGGAGGTCTCCAAGTACCTATACTCATACTAGAGTCTTCAGCAGTCTAGAATGAATTAAAAATAATTACTCCAGGAAACTATAGATCCAAATCCAAAGAATTAAACATAATGAGTAATAACTATTTGCAAAAACACAACTGAACATGTATATGAAAGTACAAAAGGCTTATATAAATGTGGGGACACCTCATAGGCAATTTAGTTAAAAAAAAAAACCTAGAAAAGGCCAAAATTTAACTTGCAATATCCAAATATTTACAGCTATTGATAGGGTCCTAAAAAAGTTGGCCTTGTGTAGACATAATGAAGCACCCATAAACTCTGGCAAGTCAGAGCACTCTGTGAACATTTGTCATCTTTGACAGTCAGTCATTTTTCTTCAGTTACCTCAATATGGATTGAGGAAATGACCCTGAGTTCCTTTTGACTAGTCTAGCCATGCTTATTAAATTTATTGTTTAAAAGCAACAACTCAAAACCTTTCCCACTTTAGCAATTGATTGGAAAAAGCATCAGTAGCAATCAAGCTTCCTCCATGCTGGCTGAGCAAGACATGCCTTATCCCTGGCTCCCAAGAGGCTATATCAATCCACGTATCTATTACACACAAGCAGTCATTTTAGGATGGCAATTAGTGTTGACTGTGGTGCTTAATTTTTTTGTGGTATTGATATTTGACTAGAAACTGGAGAAAACACTCCGATCAAGGTATTTGGACGATCCATCAGCCCTTTGGGCTGTGCTCATCTGGACTAGATTTGCAACGGTGAGCACAAAGTATTTGATAGTTGATAAGTCATTTCAGTTGCTACACTACTTTTAAGCAAAAACAAAGACCAGCTTCTAACTTTAACGTAAACACCCTAGAATATTTGTGAAAACAATACTTACAATCTAGATTTAAAAAAAAAAAAAGCATAAAATTGAAACTCAGAAGCAGATGTGATAATTTTGTCAAAATAAATGCCTCTATTTTGCTTTCTAGGGTACTTCCATAAGGTTATTTTCTCAAATTTCCTCTTTAATTCAGGCACATTCTAAATTATATTTTCTTTGGCAAGAGCTGGCTTGCTGGGTAACAAATGAATTTAAGGACTTCATGCTTTCTGATTAGTCTTTCAAATACCTATCATTGATTATGTGTATTTTTCACCTTCAAGGTTTGGCCAAAGCTTCTGGCATTTAGAAGCTTCAGCACTTGATTAGCTGAAATAACATAATATCTCCACTCCCATTTTGCAGTCATGAGTTAACGACAAAGAAGCACATTTAGCATGCCTGTTGGACCACTAAAAGCACAGGTCTGACACGTATGGCATCTCATTCAAGATATGATTTGTTAACAGTGAGAGCAAGATCTCCTTTAAGGAGGGTCAGTGTAACCTTGTCAGGAGACACTCTCAGCATAACAAGTAGTTCTACAAGCATCAATCTGTAAGCACAATATCGTCAGGAACTTAATTATTTTTGAGATCACCATTCCTTTGACAAATGTGGCTGCAGGCAGCCAATTGATTCACAAGCTGAGGATGGAAAAGGGAGAGGAAGAGGAGAAAAATGGGTATGTGAAAGCTTCCAAGCACAGACTGTTATCCCAAAGGCCTCATTTCATACTGAGATCAAACTATCTCCCTTGCCTATTTTTCATATCAAAATGTGCCAAGGATCACTTCAGTAACTTACGTGTTAATATTTTTTATCTATTGTAATTTTTCATTTGTATCATCTGTGGTTTGTTTACTTAGCTTGAAAATAAAGCTAGATGGGGAAGTTTATAATCAGCATCACTTACTGACTTTCATACTTCGGTTCTACATTACCATGTTGTGCCCAAAGATCATCTCAGCACTAGAAACAGTCAGTCATCTATACTCATACTTTCCAATACATTTAGACGACCAGATAAAGTCTTTTCTAACAGACCTGCTTGTCAAGCACTACTGAATCAGCATTATTTATTATAATATTTTACTCCATTTAATACTTCTCAGCAAAATGTACCTTTCTCATTACCACAGTGACCAGGCATGTTCCTGAACTTCGACACTGTCAGTCTGAGTTGTCACCTACATCCCCTAGTGACTGTGGCTGTTCAGTGTGATGAGGCAGTTTGTCTTCTCAAAGATCCCAGGTCGCCTGAGACTGCTAATCCTCACATCTCCCTTACGTGCTGGTATATCAGTGACTGGTGGAGGAAGTTAGTGATGCACATCCAAGAGCACCGTTACTCTGGAATAACAATTCACAGAAAGTTCCCACTGGAGAACTTCAGCTACCTAAAAGACTGTAAGTAGACAGACTTTATCCTAAATTTTCTTTCTTACATTTCCTAACTTGGTCTCACAATGCATTTTTGTAATTAGAGGAGAAACAGTCATCCAGCCTCCGTTTCCAATTAATCCTTTCTTCCTTACTGTGACCTAAATTTGTTTCTTCTCTTTCAGAGCTGAAAAGGAATTACTCATTCTCACTTTTCTTTTTCAAAAAGAGAAAGAAAGAAATCCAAGCCAGTTTCACACTGGCTGGAGCTGGACATAAAGCAGCGATCTACAGAAATTTCAGTGACATGTTGTGAAAAGACTTGGAGCCAGTGAGGTCCAGTCAGAGACAAACCTCCTGTCTCTGGTTTCCAGCCACTGCTCTTAGGGGACATGAGGTGTGATTGCAAATGGCACAAGAATGCAGATGCGTGGGCTGCACAATGTCCACATTCAGCCCCTGCCGCTGGCCTCATGTCAACAGGAGGGAAAAGAAAGATAGAAAAAACCCCAAATATTTCGGCAGAAGCTAACTGGTGCCAGAACGGGTGCTCCTGCTATTCTCAAGCAAGGAACTTATTTTGGTGCTTGATTTTTACTTTTAAGAAAAATGGCTCTGAAGTCAAAGCAATTCTGTTGTAAAATGATGTAAGCTAGGAAGAACTCAGACACCAGCTAGGTGTAAGAAAAACTTTTCCCAATACGTAAACATGATCCCGTGAACTCCTGAGAGTTGTTGTGAGAGGTGCAGGTCCCATATGGTGTCTCTGTCAGGATTCAGCAGAGTTGTATTGTGCTCTCTTCTACTCAAGTAAAAATCCTGATCTACATCAGTACACCCCTGACCAGAACTGGGACCCAGAGCTCTGCAGGCATTTGTTCTCTTATTTAATTGAGCAAATAAACACTATTTGAGAAGCTTCCTGTCTTCATTCAAATACCAAAGATATAAAACACAGCTGTGTCCAAGAATGCATGATTGCAGCTGTTAAAGCCAAATCTGGAGGACGAATATTATCATTTTTCCCATTTCTATTAAGTTTTTGCTGGTAAATTAGGCCTTCATATAAACCCATTTACCCTCTTCTCCTCTTGTTGCACATCTACTATATTTAGATCAATATCTGGCAGGTCTTCCTTGAAACAGCTGCTGAGATAAATACTAAATTAATCAGGGCTTTGTTTTTGTTGAAGCTGGGCTACATTTAAAGATTTGTTACTACAACAAAGAAATATTTGAACAGTAAGTACCATTCAACTACCTCTTGAGCATTTAAAGTCTCATATTTGAGATGGCTTAGCAGAAATAAAACAAAAACACTTTACTAAATGAAAATTATATGTTATTGACATTTGCTGGAAAAAAATATTAGAGTTGTGTTAAAATATAAACACACCATTCTTGAAAAGGTTTGCATGAGCAGAGGCTATTTAGAATATGTTTGGAGATTCAAATCCATTGGATTCCAGGTGAGAAATAAATATATACAGTTGTGCTTAGCACAGCCAAACTAGTAAGATTAAATATATGTACATCTTTTTGCCTGCACTTTAAGCATTTTTGACAGTTCAAGCAAAAAGACCATGAAGTCCATTTCACAGTCACTACAAAGTTTAGTCTACAGTCAACACTGCCAGATTTTCACATAAGGAAAAGGATACTTCATCTGGGCAACGACTGCTTGGGGCTCTGAGACCCAGGACCCTAATTTATCAGTTCAAGGCATCAGTGACTTAGAAGTAAATGAACAGAGCATGGTGAACAGCTCCAGGAATTCCAGTCATCATAGTAAAACACAGTCACACCAGAATGGAAAGTCTCCAGATTGTGAATACGTACATTTCATTGAAATGCATTGTGCAAAGAAGTTACCCATAGTGGAAAAACCTTTCAGGCATAAATAAACCTGCAAACATGTTCAGTTCATGCAAAGAATGATTAATGTAGGTTTAGACAATAGACAGCAGTACCTGGTAAAATCCAATATATGTCCAGAGACAGACATCATGCCAAATTCAGTCCTGATATAAGCAGGTATAACCATGCTGAGACTATCATACTTCCTCCAGGGCTCAATTGGGCTCATAGATGAGGACAGGAAAAAACTCTTCAAAGACACTAACATTACTTTTTCTAAGTTGTATTGACATTTCTTACAGTAAGCACTCATCAGTTCTCATATCATAGAATCGTAGAATCATAGAATTGTTTAGGTTGTAAAAGACCTTAAAATCATCGAGTCCAACTGCAAACCTAACACTGCCAAGTCCACCACTAAACCATGTCCCTAAGCGTCGCATCTACACATCTACAACCTCCAGGGATGGTGACTCCACCAGTTCCCTGGGCAGCCTGTTCCAATGCTTGACAACACTTTTGGTAAAGATATTTCTCCTAATATCCAATCTAAACCTCTCCTGGTGCAACTTGAGGCCATTGCCTCTTGTCCTATCACTTGTTGTTTGGGAAAAGAGACTGACATCCACTTCTCTACAATCTCCTTTCAGGTAGTTGTAGAGACCAATAAGGTCTCCCCTGAGCCTCCTCTTCTCCAGGCTAAACAATCCCAGTTCCCTCAGCTGCTCCTCATAAGGCTTGTGCTCCAGACCCCTCACCAGCTTCGCTGCCCTTCTCTAGACACACTCCAGTGACTCAATGTCCTTCTTGTGCTGAGGGGCCCAAAACCACACACAGTATTTGAGGTGTTGCCTCACCAGTGCCGAGTACAGGGGCACAATCACGCCCCTACGCCTGCTGGCCCCACTGTTCCTGATACAAGCCAGGATGCTGCTGGCCTTCTTGGCCACCTGGGCACACTGCTGGCTCATGTTCAGATGGCTGTCTACCAGCACCCCCAGGTCCTTTTCCGCTGGGCAGCTTTCCAGCCACTCTTCCCCAAGCCTGTAGCATTGCATGGGCTTGTTGTGACCGAAGTGCAGGACCCGGCGTGTGGCCTTGTTGAACCTCACACAGTTCATCTTGGCCCATCAATCCAGCCTGAACGCTGCTCCTGGCACTACAGGAGAGCATTGTACGCCCAGGTACAGATGAGCTGTAATTAAAGTAAGAAACTAAGGAGAGGAGATGAGAAGTTACATATTAATTCAAAATAAGATGTTTCCTGATGAGTGCAGGTTCTCATGAAAGTGTGTACTAAATTAAAAAATTAAAAAAGGGATTTATAACAGCAAAATATTCTGTTTAGGCCTTTTCAGATGAAATGTCTTTTTTTTTCATTTTGTTTCTGGTTTTTGTTATCAGATAACGTTGAATTTTATCAAAACAAAATATTTTGATCAACACAATATTTTAGAGGTATTTTTGGTGAGAAATTTCTAAAGTTTTTGGATTTTTCCTCATTAAATAATCTGCACTTCAAAATAGTAGATTATTCCACAAATAAGTAACTTAGCTTCTGCCCATTTGCAACGCAGAGTTCAGTATGAGTTGCTTTGCGCTTTTTATCTCCTAAGCAGAAGTGATATAACCATTCTTTGAGGCTTACAAGATTTTGGCTGGAGTCCACACACTCATTTTGTTTAATAGCACTCACTGGATTCAAGTGCATCTGTCAGGAGGAAAGGTTGAGTGCTACATCCCAGAAACACTCTGCGGTCCCTGCAATGAGCCTGTTTTGCCAAGACACTACATGAGAATTTGAGTTTTCTTTAGAAGTCCAGGATTTAAAAGCTGATGCCTCCATTTTCCCCAGGCTGGACAATGGGGACTGACCATGACTAATAAATCAATGGCATTCTTCTTTTTTTTTTTTGAGCTCCACCCGTATACAAACAAAGTGAGTCTTTGTAGGCACAATGATTTACCCAAAATAGTTCCCTTATCAGATAGATACTTCCTGCCGTGCCAGGCTGGGTGAAGACTGCCTGTGGTATTACATCCAGAAGGGCTTGCTCTGAAGCTACAGAATCAACCTCTCTGATAAGATACACTTGTAAAATCAATTTTTTGTGTATTCCTTTACAAAGCAGGCTTCACTCATTCTTTCAAATAACTACCATGATGGCACTGAGAGGAGAAAAAGTAATTTTTACTGAGTCCTCAAGAGACAGTGGATACTGATGTGCTATTCATAATCTAGCTTCAAAACATCTAGCTCATGTCCATTTTTTTCTGAATCTACCTCCCAGCAAGGCGAGGCTCTCTCACTCTGTCTAGCAAGGGAGACTAAGTCTTACCAATGAAGCTACTTGATGTGAGGTATCCCTTCATATTTGTATGGAGATATAAATGTGTGATAGATCAAAATAATTGATGCTGACTGAGCACAAACAAGTTGATAACTCAGTATTTCAAAGGGAACAAAAGACCCAAAAGATACCATTACTTGCAGAGTGAGAAAGCTGGATCCAAAAAGCTTCTGAAGAGCAAAGATAAATCCAGCACTCAAATAGTGGAACCAAAAATTGGCAATACCATGCATATCTCAGCTGAGTCTCTGAGCTAACACTCTGTCATCCCAAGAGAACGTGAGGTATTTCTCCATCCTCAGATACTCTCACTTTTGTAGACTGGGCTCCTTAGATGCTGTGTGCAGTCTCCTCAGTTTTGCAGTCCGTCATGCAATTTCCCACCCAGATGGGAGCTCACATATTGGTGTCATGCCAACACAGCTTTAAGGTTGCTTCCCTTATTATCCTGAACTTCCATCACAACTACTGATGGTTTCAGTTCTCCATCAGTACCTCTTCCCATCAGTCACCGCTAACAGGAAAAACTCAGAGCAACTGTTTCATCAACTAAAGCTGGTTCAGATAAATGCTCCGAAAAGTAATTGCCTAGTTTCAACTGCCTGCTCCCTTTACCCTATTAGCTATATTGCTTCTCTATCAAAAGCACAATAAAACTTCACGGGCAATACCTACAAACGCCACATGTGAATGTGCATCATCCTATTCATCTCAGGAACTGTATACCCCAGGTGGTGCCCTTCCTGCTCCCAGACCTCAAAATTATGTTGACAAATTAATATATGCCAGGATAGGAATGATAGGAATCTGCTAGTTAGAAAACTCTTAATTTATTGTAGATATCAGCCAGCTCATGGTAACAAAAATCACAGAGCAGATTCATGGAGCACTGCACCTAACGATATTTGGCCTAATATTGAATGGCTTATTTGATCTGGAAGAGACACATCAAAGATATGTTACAGGCCACATCTATTCCACTGGACTAATGGGTCTCCTACCTTTGAGTTAAACTAATGCAATTTAACATCCTCTATAGAACTGGACCTAATGTGGCGGGTTTCTGTAGGAAGTTGAACCATCACAGTCAACTGCCACGGGCAACAACTGCTGAGAAACAACAGAAAGCATTTCACAGTCGCTCTGCAAACCTCTATCAATGCTCACACTGGGCACATCATTGAGTGTTAGAAAAGCCTACGTATAGTAAGTGTAACTCCACACCGAGATAACACAAATAACTGTAAATATTTTCCGTTTCATTATAGCTTCACAATTTATTCATTTATGGACTTAATGATCTTGGAGGTCTTTTCCAACTTTAAAGATTCTATGATTCTTTACATCTAGCTGGAGCACTGCAGCCCAGGGGATGAGACTGAGAGTTGGAGTTTCCTAGTTGGGTTGCTCACCTCCTTCTTGTGTTTCTGTGCCATAGCTCAACTCTACCTCCTTTTTTTTTTTTTATCTGTAAAATGGGTGTTACTGTACTTTTCTTTATTGAGACTAATGCATTCTGCCAATGAATGTATTATATTTACCACATTTTCAGACACAGGTAGGATACGTAATTGTAGGAGACTTACACATTGCAAATAGTCACAGTCACTTCATGGTTAATTCACAAAAGCTTAAGAGATGTCCCTTAATAATCTAAGCATGTGCTTATTTATCCATGCTGGGCTATATTCTCTGTTACACGTGTGCTGATTTTATATAGGGAGCATTTATTGCTCTATACATATGCTTATCTAATTGTACTGAATACACATGCTTTATTAAACTCATAAATGAGCACATTTATGGGTCTATGTGAAAGTAGAGCCCTTCATATTTTATTTATAAAGTGGGACAATAGAACTGCATTGACACAGAACATCCATTTAATTCAGAGGATTTAGGGTCGTCCCACAGATTTTGCTATTTTATGCCAGAATCAAAGCTTTTAGTTTTTTTTAATTAGATTTCCAGCCCATCTGCTTGCAAAGATAGCCTTGACAATATAAACTAATGCACATTTGTCTTGCTGAGTCTGCAGCCAGTGGAAAGAAACAATGAGACTAGGAGAACAGTGAACCTGCACCCTCCATCTTATTGAGGTGTTAACTAAAAAGCCAATTCTGACTGCCTAAATACCAAGATTCTTAACTATTCCACAGCTGTTAATTTTGCCACCAAGCCTGCAGATAAAATGTTTGTCAGTGCCCTGAATTATTCACGTAAGCTCTTGCCCATTTTGATGACTATGCTGTGAAATTCAGGCTCTCAGTAAGGACCAGGCAAGTACCTGGCCAAATATACACGCCTTCAACTATAATCAAGGATTTTGCTCCTTTTTTTAAGGTGTAGAGTAAAAGCATTGATCACAACATAATAAGATAACTAGTACTAAAAGCCTATAGTGGAAAAGATTATTTTGGATCGGATATAGAACCCACAGGAACACTAGCCTAATATATTTAAGTGTTTTATGATAAAAAACTAAGGAAAAAAGATTAGAATCTCTGTTGCTATGACATGCTTTCAAACAGCATACAAAACATAGCTCAAATAGACTCAGACTTTTTCCTAGCACTTGAAAATAATAAGAATACTGCATTGCTCTCATATGAGACTGACGCTATACCAATTCAATGCTAGTATCACCCACAATAGTAATGACTCTACAGAGAACTGACTACTCCTGCATTTTCTGCAATTACTGATTCTAAACTTGAATAACTATTTCAACCCTCTGGTATTAGCTGTGCTAAAATCATTAGCAATGTGTATTTATGTCTATCAAGCAAGCTCACACGGGTTGTTGATATCAGAGAAGAAAGAGGTAAGATTGAGTCTGAGCTTTTGGCAGCGGTTGCTGCCTGAGTTATCACATTGTGGGGATGCTGCATGGATGCAGTCATATCCTGATAGGGAGTTTTTAAAGACAGCAATGTTCAATGACCATGCTTCTTTAATCCTATGGACTATCTGATAAAAATATCTTCCATCTGGTTCCTGTTTGTATGGCTGTGCCTCACATTACAGGGAGCTTGATTAAGCAATTAAGATGGTGCATGAAGCACACGTTTACACTTGCTGGATACGGATGGACTCACTTGACTGCTTTGCTGGAGGAGGATCACACTGCTTAAACAAGAATTAGGAAAGGACACGGGAACTAGAAGCCTGCAGGCCAGGCAGGTCTTTTACTGCTTTGGTTGACCTCTTGCATCAATTTCCAAGTTTATTTTAGTAAATTAATGTGCTAGCCTAAAAAAGTATTGATATCCTCCTTTCATTTGTGACTAAGGGCAGATATGGTGAATGCATCTTTCCACCTTGATGATTTCCTCCTTATGCCCCTGGCAATTTACATAATGAATAAATATCTTTGTTGTGTCATAAGATGTAACAGGGTTGTGGAAAAGTCCAAGGCTTGGTGGACGGCTGCCTAGACAGATCCTTTATTGTCTGTTATTTTGAGATACATTTTTTGCTTGATTCTGTTTGCAGAGCAGATACGTATTTCCCGTACATTCAGATTCTGTTGAAGTAATCCGTGGCCTGAAAGAGCCAACAGATGAATCCTATGAGGCACCTATCAAATGTAGGAAGAACTAATGGTTTGATAAATCAATCCAGACCCAGTCATAAAATTACCTGATGTATTAATTTGTTTACAACTACATTAAAATCCATAAAAAAATCCTGTTACAACATCTGATGATAATGACTTCTTTGCTTTTCTCTCTGCCCCATCTAACTAAAAGTTTATCATCAGCTTCATTAGAACTTGACCAATATTTGAATCTATGTGATGCAAAATGTGAATTGCCCCATACATTACTTTCAGCACTGCAAGAACAAACCTCTGTCATAAGAATACTGTCATAACCTGTTATATCATCTTCCATCCTGAAGGATCTTAAAGAGCTTTGCCATGAGTAATCAGGCGTTAAATAAAACAGGGTTTAATATTATGTTGTAGAATATTTCACTTAACAACAGAAGCAGAGGGAACTGCCTTCTTAAATTGAACTTAGACAAAGAACAAAATACACCCCAGAAGATCTTTGACAATTTCCTCTGAAAAGGAACTTAATTCTTGGCCAAGAAAATGAGAAACATGAGAAGAAAAGCAAGGACTTCAAAAGCTATGTGCCAAAAAATGTTCACAGGTGCAGGAATTAGACTTCTAACAGAATCCCTAATTACAAATCTGATCTTTGGCATCTTTTCAAGGCAGCATGAACACAGTCAAAGTTCTTTTGTATATTTGTGTCCTCCCACAAAAAAAAAAAAAAGAAAAAATGTACTTTCCTTTGTAAAGAGAATTAGAAGTGAATTACCTCTAAGTGGGCAAAGTGAGCACAATATTGGCAAAGTGGACTTCAGCTTCTGGATATACTGACTTGTCACCAATTTTAAAAGCCCAGAAACGGAGATCAAGACAACTTCATGCTGCTGCTGTATCTGACACATTTATTTGATTTATATTGCTCCATTTTCTGCACTTTATTAAAACATGTCTGCTTTAATTTTCGAAGTGCCACTGGGAATGTACAAAATATATATTCTAACATGAAGCCAATTAACATCTTATTCATCAAGGCAAATATTTCTAAACCTAATGTCAAAGTTAAAGCGGGTGGATCCTCAAATGGTTTCTTTCTGAAAGGTCGATTTTACCTAAGGAAAACATGTGCCTTATTCATATAATTAGTAGTGCCCATTGGAAAAGTGCTGCCGATGCTAATATACCACAGATGCAATTTAACAGTCCATAAAACTACAGAGATGAAGTGTCCTACAGAATTAATTCCTAAATGAAAATCCCAAGGAACTTTTTCGGTTGATCCTATTCTCCTGTCACCTACCATATACAATTTGACACTGCACCCACCATCATTGGGGTGGCTGTTCTGAGATTTCCAGTAAGCCTGGTAAATGTGGAATGATATAACAGTTGAGTTCTGCCTTGTGAACAGAGAAGAAAGAAACCCTAAAAACCCACACATATTGCTTATGTATTTGATTCCTAGTCTAACAGTTCATTAACAAAGCAGAGCTTCCAGACATTCTTCCTATGGGTAAGGTTCTCTGCTACTTCCCTGTGTACCTGCTTCTTAATTACACGTTGGAATGGAATTGCAGCTCCTTCCCACAAATCTCCAGTGGAAAGCAAAGTCTACACTAATCTGTGATCCCAGAGAAGTTTGCTTCTCCAGATGCAGTTTCTGAACTAAATTACAAATGTTGTAGAAACAGAAGAATGGAGAATAAAAGGGGATATAACCACAGAACTGGATGTGATTAATCAGTGTTGTAAGAGTTCAGTTCTGTCTTTCCTCAGAATAGAGGGAAAAAAAGGTCTTAAAGAAAAAGAATATATTGCCTATTTAAATAATTCTTAGACTAACAGTTTATTAACAAGGCAGCATTTCCAGCCATTCTTCCTACGTGTAAGATCACTCATTAGTTTATCAGGTACCTGCTTTTTACTTAAATTGTGTTTTGGAATTACAGTTCTTCTGTAAGGTTCTTCTTCTACTACCTAGACTTGCTGCATGGTGAAATGGTACATTTGTAATGAGATGCTTTTATCAAGTGCATTTTCTAAGGTCAGGAGGTGACACGGTACATGGCCAATTTCTTACACAGTGCTCCCAAGATATTAGTGAGAAATGCAGCTTTAAAGATCTTGCTTCCCAGAAAGGGGAGGTCTAATCAGTGTGTATTATTAAAGGGACCTTTATTTCTGTCTCAAGCAGCATAATTACAATAAAAATACTTAGGGTCTTCTATCTTTAAGATGTAAAAATATCAGCTAATTTGGTTTCCCAAAACTTTATGAGATGTATCCTGTGTGAACCGGTAAATTGTGGTTATAGAGTTAAATCAAGGGAGAAGAGAATTCAGTGTTGAGTCCAGAACTAAAATTCAGGGAGCTCTGATTGTGTGTCTTCTCGATGTTCCAGGACCGCACCTACCTTAGTGCAAACATGAACTAAATGGGTGGCCTAAAATAAACCTAAGGCTCCCATCTGATTACTGTCTACAAAGACCACAAGAGACACAAGCAGAGCTGCTAATAAACATAGTTCATAGTCGGCGGTCTAAGCAGAGCTGCTAAGGCTACTGAAAAGGAAACGCAATTTTAGTCTCCAATTAGGACTGTCTCACAACAGAGAAATAATGGAAGGAAAAATTTGTACTGTTGCATTAGCAGAGAACTTTGGCCTCTAGGGTGGTCAACTGCTGAATCATGGAAGACTGAGAGAGAAGAGAGGGATTAAATCATCCTAGCCAGGGACATTGTTCGTACTTTGCCGAGAAAGAACAGTAGTCAGTACCATAAGCGTACCTTTCTTGCAGCTAGTCTTTCACTAGCATTACATTAAATTGCAAATAATAAGAAATGGTAGAAAACTATTTTAGAGGTATAATTTATACCAACACAATTTTAAAAATATTTGAAAATACGGAATACAAATGTCTCCATCCACTATTACTGACGGTCTGCCTTTTTCACGTGACATACAAGGTGTAAGCGCACAGTAGATGAAACATGTACTGGAAACCCATTTGGAGTTCTCTAAGGGAAAAAACCTTTATTCCTGGTGGGACATGATGTTTGCACACAGAGCTGCTTAATACCATGCAACAGCACTTCAGAACATGGCATTCATTCTTGACCTGAAAAAAAGTATTTTGCTGATCATCCCTCTGGATCACCAAAACCATTTACCGTGCTCTGCAGAATGTTAACGTGCAGAGAAAATTTGAAATCACTTCCAGGAGTTCCAAAGTATCATAGCCCCACGTATGGGTACAGTGTGTATTTTATAATGCCATAAATTTCCTGCTAAGGATCCCAGCCATCTCCACATTAATGCTGTTTTGGTATCCTTACTATTTGTATTCCTTAAATGGAAAAATTTAATAACTGTTTGGATGCTGGACTCTTGTTTAGGACTGTGGGAGGAAGAAGGGTTGAATTTTACCAAGCAAAGGTTTTTAACACATAATTCTTTCAAACTAAATTTCAAAAAGTAATATTGATCCTCAATGACAGCATCAATAGCAGAAGCATCTGTCTTGCCAGATGCTCAAATAAATAAATCAACAATCAAATTTAACTCATCCTTCTAGTGCTAATATCACTGCATAGACATTAGAGATGGTCAGTTCTTCTTGTGTTCCCATGGGAAACAGGGCACTAGAGGAGAGCTGCATTGTATGAGCAGCACATACACACTTGAGTAGCACACAGACAGGCATGTGAAAGCAGCCTGAGCTTGGCTGGAGATGAGCTGCTGCTGCCGTTACAATTGTCAGAGGGAGATGCAATTATCCCAAAAGCCAATGCTCCACCACAACTTCTATTAAAGGACTTCAACGAAAAGGACCATTCAGCAAAAATGTCCCTTGTAAATACTGCATTAAGCCTGCAGCAGGTCCCTGCTTTCTCGTTTGCACTATACTGGGGATGTGTGATGTGTGGAAAAGGCGCAGGACATTTCCCTGAACGCAGCTGCAGGACAAGGGAAAGCTGTTCTGGTGCTTTGGCTTTTTCATGAAGTTCCACAAAGGAACTTTCTAAAATATTACATTGCTGGAAAATTCTCCAGAGACTAAGGTTTCTCTTTAAGCTTAGACATAAAATAAAGCCCTGCGTACACAGGCAGGGAAACCAATGCTCCCTTGTTAATAGTAGAAAAGTACACCGTGGCACACGTTGCAGACCAGACAATGTCTGCTGAGCCAAAAGCACATTTGAGTTACACTTTTCCACCTTTTCTTGGGAGGAAAAAGAGAGATTCTAGAATTATTTTTCTTATTTATTATTTTATTTTGTGTAAAGGTATTTTTCTCTCTCTTTTTTTTTTTTTTGTTTCTTAATTTAAGTAGCCCAGCAGCCTCACACCACATAGTTACAATTACGTTTTGCTGCACATAGCGTTAGAGGATCCACAGGGAACTCTGCAGCAGCGCCAGGATCCACAAGGAAAACATTAAATACCACAGACTGACTTGGTTAGGAGCACCTTGTGGAAAATGAGAAGAAACCATTGATGAGATTTACAACTGCCTACCAGGCTTGGATACCAATTCCCTTTGCAAACAGCAGGGAATTGAGCATCCCAACCTCTGAGACAAATTTTGCCTGTCCCAACCCAAACTTTCCATGCCATAAGAGCATCAGCCTGCTCAATACCATATGTTACCATGAATTGGTCATTGTTCTGTTTTAGTATGATCCAATTTTCTAATACCATAAACTAGCATGTACTTTTATGAGCACAGGAACTGCCAAACAATTGGTAGTGGTCTGCACAGCGATTCTCCAATGTTTAATAACAAATTTGCCTCTCATATGCTCTGGAGGTATCCCCTCTACCTCCAGTCTCTAGGAAGGGGTGAGTTCAGACCACCTCTCCCTCTCTGTGGATGCTAATTAGGTCTCTTTCCTTGATGCAGCTGTCTATTCTCATTAAACTTGTAGGAATTCAATATTCTGAGAGTCTTCTCTGACAGATTTGGTTTAAACAGTGAATGACAGACAGGACGATTGAGTAAGCTTTTTATCATTTGGAGACAAGGCTAAAAATATATTCTTGAAAACACATCTGCAGTCCTATCCAAGTGGTGCACCGGGGAATCCAGACTTTGGAGCAGCATCCACGACACCTCCATCCTTCAGAAGAGGATAAGGAACAGGCAGTCTAGACTGAGCTGACTCCGCTTCTGTCTCTCCCATTATTTGCTCCGTATTGGCACACAGTAAAGGTCTCATTCATTCTCTATGGGAGTTTAGAAGAGCTTCCCATTAACATTAAGGTACCTTTGACAATATTCCCATTCCAAAGCAGACTGCAAAGCACAGTTGTAGTTTTCCTGCTTCTAATTACATCCAAGAAGAGGGTGGCATAAGATATTTCCAAATTACAATAATTTCTAAGAGTGAAAAGGATGTAGCACGTACTGGAGTTACTGATGAGGAACACAAGCACCCATGCTGGAATGAGACAAAAACCATTTTACAGTCTCTGCAAAAACCGTAGGAAAGAGATCACCAAAAAGAAAAGTTAGGATTGGCTGAACAGCTGCGTATTCTGTTGACAGCTTCAGGAGGGAACTGCATGCGGCCGGTGTCAGCTCTACTGCCAGTGTGCTGCTCCCACAAAAAGTCTCTGTCTGCTAATTTTAGCTCTTCTGAATTACTGCTCACATCAGTGCAAATCTGCCTTCTCCACGGAAGTCTCCAGGTCGCTGCTGCCTGGACCTCTGAGTACTGCGGAGTCACAGATCTGATGGTTAAAAAGCCCACAAGGGGCATGCAACTGCTTTAAATCAGCCCTAGCATGGGAAAGGCCAGAGAGGGCAGCACGGCAAAGTGTGCTGTAGAGGCTCACAAACCACTTGTCAGAGAGCCACTGAGGAAAAGGACGGAGAGAATGAGGCTGAGCGTACAATTTATAGCAGGCTGTAGTGCCTACCAGCTCCCTCACTGGTGAACGGCTGCAGGATACACCCTAGTTCACAAGTTTCTGCCTTTTCTCCATCACCTCGGCTCCTTCTTCCAGGCAGCAAATGCCGGTACAACCAACATGCAAAAGCCATTTAGCAAGGAGGAACACTGCTGATCTAATCCCCAGATCAATGGCTTGGATGGAGCTCAAAAAGCAGAGCACATCACCACAGGTCTACGTGAGACAGCTCAGGGGATGGAATCAGGCCCCAGACCCCATCACTGCCATCAGGTGTCACTTGGTCATAGTGGCTCCTGCATCCCAGCGGTGGTGGTTGCACAGGGCAGGCACCCATCCTGTGTGGGAGAGCCAGAAACCAGCAGCCCCCAGCCTGTGCCAGAGGACTGAGCAGCATCTGAGGCTCCCCTGAGAAGACAGTCGGGGTTTTCCCAGTGCCTTGGCAAAGCTCAGGCCCCAGTGCCATCAACCTCTCAGGAGACCTTGAGGAGGAGGCTCAGCTGATGCTGCTGCGTGGGATCACCATCCTTACAGGAGGTCGCCGTCTCCAGATCAGCCCCCCTTGGCTGTGCCTTTGGTGGGAAGTGCTGCCACGGGCACCTCTGCCTCTTCTCAGAGACTGTGCCAAAGGGTTTTAGGAGCCCTCATTTCTCAGTGAGAAAGAGAGAAGCCAGGTGCAGTGATGCTGTGGAGCCACAGCTTGGCAGCAGCAGCCTGTTGGCTGTTTTTTGTGCAATGGACCGAGGAAGAATGAGGCCATGGAGAAGGACTCCACTGGCTGCCTTCCTTCCGGCTGCTCTGAACTTGCCTGTGGTGAGAAGGAACAGCCCGCAGCCAGGAGGGTAAGGCTGGAGCAATAAAGGCCAGAAGAGTAAAACCAAAAGGAATTGGACCTGAACCAGATGAAGACACTTGCTTTCATGTCTGGGAAGAGCACAAAATAAACCAGTGACCTTTTATTTCATCAGATCTGTCCCCTCATTGAGCCCTATCCGCTGACTCTGCTGAAGAAGGTATGACTGAGCTGTCACTGGGCTGGAAAAGCAGCACAGCACTGGGAAAAGGAATTTCTCTTCCAGACCTGTGCATTTGCTTTGTACGTTCAACTTGGCCCGCAGGGCTACCTCTGCAATCCCAAATCTTCAAATGAGAAACTCACTGGAGAATCTGTGTGTTGGAGATGTTAGGTGAACGAGAAAGAACCCAAAATAACTTTGAAATCTCAGCATGAGCCTGGATGGTTGGCAGTAAGAGAAAATTGGACCCCCTTCCCTACCCTGTAAAAAAGAACAATTGCCTTGGAAATAATTCAGACATAATAAATGAGGGATTCCTTCATATTAACTGTTTTCAATTGCAGATTTATAGTCTAAAATTAAGCAGATGTTGAGTGTTGAATAGAATGCTTTAAAACACAGTGGCGAGTTGAAATCCTAGTTTCTCTGTGTGTGGAAATCAGTAATTTCAATTATTTATTGGAATAAAATTAATATAGAATAAAATGGAGCAAGCTAGTACTTAAAAATGTAGAAATGTTGAAGAAGTTAGTATGAAAAAAATGGTAACAGATTTTCAGGTCTTCCAAAATGGTTTTTGGATACAAGCTAGACAACTTACAAAGGGATTTGCAAACTATTTTCTATGTCCTTTAAGGAACTTATTTCAAATAAGGAATTCAAACTTCAAATAACATCAATTTTTATTTATTTATTTGAGTCCCCAAACTCATGTTCTGAAACAAGGCAATCAAATATCTATGAGTTTGTCTCAATATTAACATTATGTTGCTCTCATTTGCCTCTGTTCCACAACAGGGAGATGATAGATTCTTCTGCTGGACCAAATAGAAGATATTGATGATCGCTGGTAGAAGCGACACATACAGACTGGCTTGCCTTGCCTTTTATTAGCCTTCAGAAGAAAAAGGCTACAAGAGCTGTGCAACTCACAGTACATTAACTACAAAGCTCTGTATCGTGCTATCTGCATTGTTCATCACAAAACCAGTCTGAAAATGCTTGCACTGTTACCCAGCTGGAAGGTAGAGCAGGGCTCGGCAGCTAACCAAGCTGGAACTAGTCTGGGAGTGCTCTCAGCCCCCATGGAGGGCAGAGGAAGAGAGGCCATTGGCTTCGGGTCGAGAGCTGTGCCAGATGGGTCCTTACACTATCCAGGAAAACAGCAGGGAGTAATCTGGAAGCTGATATGGAAAGCCCCATTTACCTTAGGTTTGGACTAATTTTCAAAAAAAATCCAGGGATTAAAAATAAACAAATATGGGAAATGAAAATCTTACACCTATTTAAGAAACCCCACAGATCTAGACAAAACAGAGCCATGAGAGCTGGAGAGGCTGTTGATTTCATCCCTCTGCTGCAGACAGGAGCAACCATACCTGGGGTCTTTCCTGATATGCCTTCTAACAGGATCTCCAAGAGGGAGATGCTACATAAACCTGCTTAATTTCTTCAGTCTATGATTTTAATCCATTTCTTTTTGTCCTGCTTGCCACGTACACTGAGACCAGATTGTTTCCTTTAGCTCAGTCTTGCATACGGGATTGTAATCACATAATTTTTACTTTCCCTCTCTTTAACCTCAGCATCCTCAACACCTTCAATCTTTTCTCATCACTCCAGCTCTCCAGGCTCTGACAGCTCTTGTTGCTCCCTCTGCAGTTCTAGGAAGCCTACATTTTCTAACAGCTTCTGTTAAACTGGGGAACCTGCTGGGCTGGCAGCTGTAGACACTTACTGCAAAATTTTGGTATCAATTATACCCTTTGTCCACTGATCTAGGAATAAAATGTCTCAATAGGTTCAGGGACACAGGAAGCACAGCAGAGCGATGTGGTCAGAAGCCTTTTAACAGGACAAGGTGAGGCCCCCAACCATTTCCACAGAAGTCTCCCAGTCCCTACCAGAAGGCGATAACAACATCATGTATCAATACCACGTACAGCAGAGGCTGAATTTGAACTGGCTATTGAGTGGCAAAAGGGTCTTAAATTCACCAGCATTCATGTCAGTTATATACTCCTAATAAGCTTCTTTCTCCAAAATACAATTTAAAAAAAAAAAAGCAAATTATATCTGAAGAAAATACTAAATCTTCATTAGCCTCATTAGCTTAACTTCATTTTTTACTGTGGTATTTTGATACAAGTGTATGGTGGAATAATTATCTTACAGATGGCACCAGATATTTAGTTACTAAAATTAGTATGAAGTCCCTGGTGTTATTTTTAAAATAGATGATTATTTTTGTAGATCTACAATAGCCTCCAGAAAAAAAAAAAAGATCCTCAAAAGTTTCTTCTGTGCTAGGATCATGAAATAGAAAGCTGAGCTCTAGGGTTTAATTCCTATCAATCAACGAAATGAGTTTCACACCACTTCCGTCCAGAGGAGCTAATATACACAGTACGGCAGGTTATCAGAGAGGAGCTTAAAATAAATCCAAGAGTGGGTGAGTGTTGCTACAGTTTGCCATCCCCTGTATTGTTCTCCTAATTTTAAAAAGCCCCAAATCACTAAACTCATTATTAGAGGCGCTTAAGTTGTTTTACTGATCCTAGCACCTCTCATCGAGCTTGGGCAGTTCCGAGGAGCTGCTCAAACACACCGGGCTGTCCCTCGGAAACATTTTGCTACTGTTATGAGCCCTGGATGTCCCCCAGGACGGGGAAATATTTGAGCAGATTTTTAAACAGAGGATAAATAAAAACTAGATGTCTTTAAAGACACAGCCTTGGAGGCATCTTGGGTTTCCCCTGCTGCAGCACAGCAGACTGCTTATCTTGGCTCCCAAACAGATTGATGAGTTCAGCCGGAAGATTCACTATAGCTGACAGAGAACATTTCCTTCATCGTATTGCTTCACCATGCGAGGCGATAACTCAGGCTAATAATATTCTGTCTCCTTTTTATCCTCCTATAGCCTACGCAAAACTTAATTCTTAATTCCAAAGGGCTCACAGAGGAGATTGGCCTGGTGCTACTTTCATTTACACACATATAAATCAAAATCCAGTCTACCGGAATAGATGGCACTGCACTGATGTTAAAAAATAAAATCCTCAGCAAGGCCAGAAAATTCCCCCTCAGCTCCCCCAGTCATAAACACCATGTTATCCCAGATTCAGTCACGCCCTCCAACTTTCTAAATATCGCATCCCATTTAAATTTGCATGTAAATAGGAGCTATCCTGATTCACAAGAAATACAGCTTTGCCTATCCAGAAAGCATCAGTGCAAATGGAAAACAAGCAGAAAATGGCAGAGTTGTAGAAACCTGGCATCCATGGCAATTATCTTTATTTCTAATGAACAGTGTCTTCATTTCTTGGTAACTAATTATAGTGGAGGAGAAAAGGACCTCATGATATGCCTGAAAGAACCAGTGTAGAGCACTGAACCAGGACCTCGCTGTCCACAGTGTCAGACACCCACTTGCGACCTCCTCCTACTACCCAAGATCTCAGGATCAGGCTTTTGTATCTTTCAGGACCCCTAAGTCACACACCCCGTGCTGAAATCGGAAGCCTTAGCCCCCACACCGTAATCCTCCGGCACTCGGGGAACCCCACTGACCGCCGGCACCTGCCTGACCGCAACTCCCAGCGCCATGATAGCACTCGCTCTCCTGCTCTAAGTCAAACACACATCACTGCTTTCAGAAAATCCACGTTATTATTCTGGTTTTGAAGAAGGAATTGTGGAAGCTGATTCAGAAATTTTGAGGACTGCTTGCCAGACCCTGGTTTCACTTACCCTAATCTATCATCGTATTTCATCACCGACCTCGTACCTGCCCAAAGCTCCCAGCAATGTGCCGCTCTGCCCCCTCCATTAAGATATGAAACAAGGGTTAAGTGACAGATAGTATCAATGTGGATAGCAATCTGTCTCACTCAGAAACCACTGCACTGGAAATAAAGAATTATTATACTGGTGTCAATATGATAAATTACAGTCTCTTTTTTTTTCCTAAAGAAGAATTTCTAGCTTTTCAAGGAGCAAAAAGAAAACTCTCCCCTTCCAGCACTCTGAACATCAGAGCAGTTTCTCCCAACACCCAACACCCTGTTCAGAGTTTCTGCTAAGAAAACTGTTTATTTTGGTGGATGGCTGACGCAGTTGTTCATTACAGCGTCATCTTGGAATAAATAGGAACCAGGAGCCAATGACATGAATTCAAACTGTTGCTTCTGTATGCTTGTTTCCAAAAAGTAAGTAAGTTTGAAAGCTCTACTGGTTGTCCTTGTTAAAATGAACATAATGTTTAGGGAAAATGAGTTTTCAGCGTTTTCTCACTCTGCACAGGTTACACAATCCCACGTGCCAAACCCACAAAGTCTGTGGTCACATTTCCCTCCTACAGCAGCGAGTTCACAGCTGCAGCACCAGGCAAAATAGGACTAGGAGGAACCTAAAGAAGGTTCCTGACTCATCATCCCCTCTCCCGAACATTTATACCCATGACAGAGGTTTGCCTATAGAGTTGTGGAGGATTTTAAGAAGAGATTGGATGACTTGTTCTAGTGTTAATGGGAATCCATTAAAAGCCCTTTCCTCATGTCCAGCCTAAGCTTCCCTTGCTTTGGTATAACACTGACGTTTCTTGTCCTAACCGTATGAACTTTTTCTTTTTTGCAGCATCACAACGTGCTTTCAAAGACCCTTCCCACTCTCTTCTGTTCTCTAGACTGAGCAACCTCTACCCTTTCAGTCCTTCCTTGACAGGCCACTTTTCAAGACCTCTGACCGCTCTTGCTGCTTTCTGCTCCGCACTTCTTCATGCGCAATACTCTTAACAGGAGACAGTACTCCAGTGAATGTCTCCACGGTACCAATATGCAAGCATCCTTAAGAAACTGGTGAAACTGCTTCACAAGTAGCCAGTCCCTCACTGCTAGGCACATTTTCATGATGGGAGGTTGCAATGTAGAAGAAGAAATGTTCTCTGATATAACTAGAGAGATGTCCTTCAAAGGCATCAAACATCAGAGTAGAACAAAGCCTTGCAGTGGGGATTACGAGGGGAAATGCTTTTCTTAATATTTCTAGAGAAACAAGCAGCTGAGTTTTGTATTATCTCCCTCAACATGCACCTCTGTCCCCCAGCTTCTGCATCCTCAAAATAAAAACATTGCTGGATGGTTCAGAGTGAGGCAACCAAAAGCAGCATCGCAGATTGAGCTAATCGATTTAGTTGTGTGAGAGTGGGGAACAGAGGGGTGTATCTTGCTATTACTGCCATTTCCATGAGGGAAGAGCAATTAATAGAAAAGGCTGACATGTTAGAAGGCCATTTCTGCTGTGAAATTGCTTGCAACCCCAAGCAATGTCGTGTCTTTGTATTTGCGACCATGCAAAAGATAAGAAGATGTGAGGGAGCAGTTTCATTACTGCAGCAGCTGGAGGGGGATTGCCAAGCCCTGGGACGCACAGACCCAGGGACCCACCTACTGCTCTCCCAGCCCCACAGCACATCCGTGATCTGTCTTGCAGTGTGGTTGAAAATAGAGCTGGCTAGAGGCAAAAAAAGGGGAGGGCGTGGGGAGAAAAGCAAACCGATTCAGCTTATTAGTAAAACCTTGATAAACAAATGTCCAACACAGCAAAAAAAATGCATTGCCAGAAGATTTCTGAAGTCCAGGGAATGAGCACTGGCAGATCTGCCACATGCGACTGTGTTTGCTCCTCACTTTCTGCAGCCAAGTGATGAATCTCCAAACAGCCCTCAACTCTCTTCCCTACCAAACATGGGACATTTGTTCTCCTGGCATCACATGTTTAAGGAACTGAGTGCATTTCCGAGACCCTTACCTCTTGACTTCCTGATGCAGCCAACCCCTGTGCCCTTCAAGTGTTAACTTCACACTCTTTGCAAAAATATGAGCACTGTTAACCAGGTCATACCCTGGGCTTAAAAAAAAAGGAGTTCCGGGTGGCACAGGATGCGTTACTGCAACCCTGAACATCCCCTCTCAGCCCCTCACTTGCCCTGGGATAACCTTCACCTCCATAACCAGCGCAGTGGTTACTGGGTAAGGATATTTGGCAAGTTTGAAAACAGGGAAAGGAAGCTGGATGAGGGCATGCATAGTCTTGTGCTCTCGAAGGCATTAAACATTGGCTCAGAAATACCTACCTGGGCACTGAGCCGTACAGATCTTTTCTCCCTGGGAAAGGGATGGGGATGTGCATGTCACAGGAGGGACATGGGGACTAATGCAGGGAAAGGTGCTGGTGTACATGCAGAACCATTTGAAATGCCTTTCATTGAAAGCTTCCTCCTTATTCCACCCACTTTCCTTCCCAAGCCTGGAGAAAGCTCTGTGAAGTGCTGGAGCATGAAGATCTGTCTCTTTGCACAGGTCAGGCTCTCCCACCCAGAAACTGCAGTCCCCTACCCCAGCTCTCCTGAACCTCCCACAAGGTATTAAAAAGCAAGAGCAGACAGCAGGCTCTCTCCAGCTTGCTATATTTAACTGCAGACCTCTAAACGCTCTTCTCCCTTTCCACTCCTCCAGAAGAGCTGTGCAGAAACACAGGGAACGAGAGCTGCTGCTCCTCGTTGCTGTCATGAGCCTGAAGCTCAGGTTTGCTTGCACTGCCTCCGCTCTGGGGCTCCTGCATTGCCGCATGTGTGATAAAAACCATCAGAGCACACACAGGAGGAGGAAGGGAACACTTTTGTTTCTCCGTCGCAAGAACTGAAGGTACTAAATGTTAATACTTGGAAATCAGCAACTGCCAAGAACAAGTTCCCCACCCACCCATCCACCCTAAGCTTTGAAGTGTTTTCTTTCTAGCTTTACCTTGGCACGCTGGCCAAATAAGTCACAAGTTTCCGAAGGTCTTCCTGCCTTATTCTGTCATGATTGCTGCGGGCTGGGAAGGTCAAGACAGGACCACCTCGTTTATCACGGCCACCTGTGGAAAATAAAGGATTGTTAGAAAATCAGGCAGGAAGCACACGTCAAAAAAACTATGTGCACTGAATTGATAAACATAAATTACGGCACATTCAAGAGCCCGTGCAGTCTTTATAGCTTTCAGGCTTGCCTAATTGCGGAAGACATGCTTGCATTTGCTGGAGCTCCAAAGGAGGGAAATAAAAAAAAAAAAATAATTAAAAAGACCAACACACAAGGAAAACTGCTACTAGCATTTCTTCTGATTTTCACCTAATCCCATCAAATCTAATATAACTGCCAATCCAAGTAGGCAATGCTAATGAAATCCTACCGTGGGAATACTTTTAAACTGGTCAACATCAAGAAAGTGAAAGTATTTTTCACTGTTACTCAGTGGGTTGCATTGTTCATTGCCAGATAGTTTGCAACGCCCTGCCAGTTAGAAGTGAGGTACCCCAGTCATGTTTATGCAGTAAGACGTTCTGATCTTCTATCTGGCAGTTCATTAGAAATTGAAATGTTGATTAGAAGCTCATGCCTCTTATGCTTTCTATTTAGAGAGTGTTATTGGCAACTGGAATGATTTTTCATTTTTTGGTTGTTTTTTTTTTTTTTTCCTGTACCTTTCCTGTCTTACAACCTACTCCTTTTAAACTGTCAGTGTCTGGCACTTCAGCTTTTACAGCAATGGTCAAACGGCTCAGCCATAAAGTAATGACTCTACCCTGAATCATACAATCACAAATATAGGAGTGAATACAATTTATTCTACAGCACCTTGTTTTATTCTCTGCTGTGAATAAACTTGAATAAGCTTGAAACTAAAATCTAGTGCCTTACTCAAGGTTTAGTTCTTTCTTCACATATTATCACAGGATTTCTTCAGGAACTGCGTGTTGTTAGCTATGTGTTTGCATTATTATCTAGGAAAAAAAGTCATAGCAAAACTACATGACTTCTGAAGGTCCTAAACACCCTAATTCAGTAGGAAGGGTCCTAAGAGTCTCTGCTGGATGAGTAGGATCAGCATGAGAGCACAGTGTACTTGGAAAAACAGAATCCTGGATCAGCACAGGACAAAGCATTGCTCTCAGCAGAATTTAGACTGGGAATCAAGGAGGTGCCTCATACAGCAGGAGTTTCTGCAGGTGGACAAACCAAAAACCAAACTGATGAGATACATGGATGTACCCCTAAGGTACAGGTTTTCCAGCTGGCCCTGCTTACAGAACAGAGAAGTCACTTGTAGATCCAGCTCCCATCTGACAACATACCTTCTGTCCATTTTCATCTGAAACTGTCCATTCAGTTGATGCCACGATAGGTACAAGCTCACCTTCTAGCACAGAAGTCACACAGAAACTAACAATAGCAATGTGGTTACTACATATACAGATTTTAAAATATATATATTTTTTTTTTTAAAATTGCTTAGTCCTGCCTGAAGAGTTTTCTACAGCACTGCAGACTTTGTACAAGTCAAAATCTGTTACATAAACTTCATCCATACTGACAGAGATGCCAGTGTTACCCTGTGTTACAGTTTGTCAACACTGAAATTCCCACAGTTTTCAATGGATGCTACACACCTGAAGGGCTACATCGTGCAACCTCTCCATTGGAGCCAGGTCATGTCTGATTTGTCCAGTGGTACAAATTGAGAGGCAAACAAGAGGTGCCATCTTCCTTTTGAGCCCTCACACAACCAGAGGTACATATGGAGTACAAAAACTCTCCTGCCTAATCTCCACCCAAATCTCTGTGCCTGATGTTTGCCTTTGGCTTCACACCATGAAGGTGAGAAAGGTACAGGGGTATCACGTGTCACCTTGGCTGATCCATGCCTCTGCCACATAGCGTGAGAATGGAGGTGTGATATAACAAGGATTCAATTTACAATGAAATAAGCTCATTTTTATTTTCAGAACTATATACATGTATTTTTAAAATTCCTCATTTTAAGCACATTCTCCTTTTGTTAAGATTATTTCACACACCGTCACAACGCCAAAACCATTATATCATGCGTGATGTGTCCAACAGAAAAGCAAGCCAGCCTATAGAATGGCAAACCAATGTAGTAACTAAAGCTAGAGGGAAATATTTTTTCAACACAGGAAGCTTTTCAAGGTTTTGAAAAATTTCCCATCATATCAAGATGTAACCAAGGCTTTCAAAAGCTTCCAGATATTCACTGAAGCAGAGACCTGAACTTGAATTGCATCCCAGAAGAACATGCTACCCACTATGCAGTCAGGCTCCCTCTCCGCCTCCATTCCCAACTATTTAAATATTTCTACAAAGTGGAAAAGCACTAAGAGATGAGATCAGGAGACATCCAAGCCCACAGTTACATTCCTATCCCAGGATATGAAACACCCAGGAAGGACCATGAACTTCCCACAGCCCAGCAGTCCTGATCGCTGTAATGCTGCCCATTCACCTCAGCTTGGTAAACAGTGTTTCTGGACAGGGATCCCTTTCCCACCTACAGTTTCACTAGAGTGAGTTCTGGGGAAAATAAAAAAAAAACAAACCAAACCAAAACAAAAACTTATTAAATTCTGGTAGGCTAAAAAAGTTAAATCAGAAAGTTCTTGACCCTTTTACTAACAGGAACACAACGATTTCGGCTACAGAAAATGAAACAGGGTCCAGAACATTCCTGTCCTGTCTTTGCTTCAGGATAAAAATTGTCCCTCAACAGTTCATCTAAACTGTCCCCAGGGGAGCAGGATAAATAAGGCTCTAGCGCAGATTCAGAACGTACCAGGACAAACCAGAGAAAATGGGTAAATTCTCATTGGAGGAGGAAGGTTACATGATGACCCAGTTGGAGATTTCTGGATGATGGAAGGATAAATAAGTGCCTGGACCAATTCCTTCTAGTCCTATGGCACAGAAGAACAAGAAGACATGGGGCAAATCTCAAGAAATGTGAAGTTTAGAAACAAATGTTTGTCATTTGTGATAAAAGTACTACTCTACGCTTTGAGCAACAGGGTGAAATTATTATTACAAGTGCATCATACATATTAAAATCCTTCGCTTCTTTCCAAATTATTCATGAGCAATTCCTAATTTTTATGAATGCTTCCATAATTTACAATTTTATGGAGAGTCTGTATGAAGAAACGTCAGGTTTTTCTCCAGAATGAACCACAGTATGTTTAATTTGCCATAAGACCTGCAGAGTTCCGTAACTGTGGTTTACTCTCTTAAATACTACTAATAATATGTAGCTTTTCCACTGCACTTTATAACCACAAATCTCAGCTTTTCTAGGCAGACTAAATGGAATATTACCACCATTCAACTTCAGACACCTAACATACCTATAGTGGGACCCTCATCTCCTCTAAGGGAGCCTCCAGACAGGCATCAACAGTCACTGAAAGAGAATAAAATCTTTTGGCATTGGCTGTACACCTTTCCTTTTCCTTCTAATTATCTCCTTTTTTTTTTTACTGAGGGGAATAGTGAGGTACAGACAGGAGGAGAAATTCAGCCCAGATGCCACAGGAGCAGAAATGAGGTTTTTCTGACTTTTAGTCCACTGTGTTAAGAGCTTCCTAGTGTTTAGGCTAAAAGTCAGCAACTAAAAAATTACAGAAACTTTGTCTCTGCTTGTTAGTAATCCACTCAAAGAGGCTAATTTTGCCTCAAGTCAGCCATGATCACAACAACAATTTTACATGCACAGTCTCATCGGATAACTACCCAGCATATTGTTTCAAAAGAAAATAAAAAAGGGAAGGAAATAAAGAGTCTCAATTGCCCTAATCAATATGTCCCATCTCCCACCTCCCACTGGGCTCGCAGACATGGGATGCAATAATCAAACATGTCATTAGGTTTGCTAATTACAGTTATTAAATGCTAAAACAAACAGCTGATAATTTCTAATTGTTTTTCAAGGTGGGTTTTCATGGGCTTTGCTCTGATTTAGAGAGGCAAACAGATGGTCTAGTTATTAGTGCTCTGGAAAAAGGAGTCAGAAAAACACATGTTCTGCAGGGCACAGAGTACACTGAGAACAAATATTTAGCCTTATATGTCTTGCATTCCTCCTACAAAATCTTTTGTTGATGGCCTTGCCTGTCAGTGGCCTCCCACCTCCCTTTCTTCTAGCCTATACAGAAAACATTGCTAAATTCAGCATTTGTTCCCAGAAGTGGGATTACATCATTTTTCCTCCACAAATCTTACAGAGGATATGTCAGTAACGGCACAAGGCATCGTGATGCATACCACATTAAAAGAAAACATTAAAAGAAACTTTAAAAAATCTGCATGGAAGCAGACAGCAGTCAGTGATCTTCTGCTGACCACTTTTCTGGTGAAGCCTGCAACCAAGAGGAAAGGGACTCCAGCCACCAGATGCCTGTCCTGGCAGCTGCCTGAACTGACATCTCCATCCTCACACTGGTGGGCCCCAGTGGTTCTGCCTGTGGTGGCTCCAGCTGCCCAGCGGTAAGTCAAGATGTTGGCCAATCCAGAGGGTTATGAATGTGAACTCTGCGTATGGGCCTGCCCAATTTCAAGTCCTGTATCCCTTATGATACACAAAATGCTGAAGTTCCCGCTTTGTGTAATCCTGTTTAGGACAGGAAATTATCAGTTTCATTTAATGCAGACTTCTTGTATATAACAGATAACAATGTTATCAAGCTCTGTTTCCAAGCTGCATCTCTCCAGTTCCATCAGCTGTTCTACCATGATACGTACCTGCTTGCACTTATCTATATTGAAGGGATTCAAGCCCTCTGCTTCCTTTTGCATGCTCTTTATAAGCATGAACTCACAAGGATTAGCCATAGACACAGACAAATATCCACATGTGTAAAGGCTCCCAAGTACCTTGTCTAAGGCTCTGCAACACATCAGGAACGGAGACAGGAGCAGTACACAGTGTCTCTGGCCTCTGTTCAGATGTCTGCTGCAGTTCAAATGAATACACTGCTTCACCCAACCCCGGCAGATCATAAGCTG
This sequence comes from Chlamydotis macqueenii, assembly GCF_036417535.1. Lineage (NCBI taxonomy): Eukaryota > Metazoa > Chordata > Aves > Otidiformes > Otididae > Chlamydotis > Chlamydotis macqueenii. The sequence continues at coordinate 11,357,033 of NC_141561.1, forward strand.
ATCAATCTTGATGTTGCAGGCTCTGCTGAGACCATAAGTGAGTTTGCAGAGGAGTTGAAATACTCCTTAAGAGGTATTTCAGTCCAAAATATGGTGAAGAAATGAAGGATAATGCAGAGAACTAGGAGACAGAACGAGCTGAGCTGATGTCAGGCGCCTCAATAAAATGACAAACAATATGCTCTGGATTTCTAAATCGAATTGACAGACTTCCTAGGAAAGCAAAGTATCAAGGAATTGGTATCCAGAGTCTTAAAATAACATTCTTTTCCCTGCCATAGCTGAGCTCTCTGAGAGTCTGCTTGCTACCAGACCTCCTATGAACAGACCTCCCTACTAAAACTCCTCCAGCTTCAAGAGGGACTAATTTGTTGTAAGGGTCATAGATGGGATTGTCTGTATGACCAACCTCAAATTCAGTTGGTTCCAAAGCAGGTGATTCTGGTGCAACAGTGAAGGAAATGTAGGGTCCCACGACAAGCCCACCTGCAAATTAACACAGCTCAATGCAGTCACCGGGGCCTGATTCTCCAGTGTGCTGCTCTTCACAGCATCCCGTATCTCAGAGTCAATGGCCTGAATCAAATCTTAATGGCCAACATTCACAAATTACTTTTTGGGTTAATGACTCCAGAAACAAGGTTGTATGTTCCCACCAGAAGAACCCTTGGCAGAGCAGATCAGAGGCTGTAGACGGGATGCTCAGTGCAACCACTGGAGGATCCCATGTTCCACCAGGTAGGTTTGTTCCGCAGTCACCCAGAGGTGCTGCATGGATTTGAAGAGACCGCCTGTTCTGGCTTGTAATACACCTTCACTCCTTTAATTTTAAATGTTTACTTGCCAACAAGCCGCTGGGAATTCTCTCATTTCCCACAGCAAAAGTTATCACCCCAGCAAAGGAAAACTAAGGACAAGTGAAACTCATTAAAATGAAGGAAGAGCTTCTTTGTGCGGAAGGCAAAACTTCCAGAGAGAGTCCAGAGGAGCCCATTTCTTCCTCTGGAGGAAGCTGGTTTGCTGTGAAGTATAAAGGGGGCACCAGTACCCTCCTCTTCAACACTGACCCTTACTCACACCTACGCAAACCTTGCTGCCTTTTGCCCCAGCTGCAAATTAGGTTTTTTGATGTCACCTCCTCTATTGGAGATATATGGGAATAGCTGTATAGGTTTTAAAAAAAAAATAGAGAAACTGAATAAAATAATGCCTAAATCTTCTGAAACAAAACATCCCACTGCACATCGTCTTGCCCCCAGAGAAGGGAAGGGAACAAAATAGAACATGGTATAATGCCAGTCACGCTGCTGATGGCAGCACTGTCAGGCGCTCCAGACTCACACCGCTGGGCATAGCATTAGAAGCCGTACAAAACAAGAAGAAACAAAGAGAGGCCATGTTCACCCTAATCATACACCATTTGTCTTTCTCATTTGAGATAAGCACAGAGAAACAGCTATGGCAAAGTTTCTGATGTTCATCACCAAAGTGAAATACGTGATAAATTGATTTAATTTAACTGGCTGCTCAGGTTTGCCACATTCCCAGCAGGTAAGTCCTCAACAGTTACAGCCAAGTAGAGGATCCTGCAAATTAATGAAACTTCAGGGGAGAGTTCAAGCTATCGGACTTACATAATTGCTATTAGGAATTCTTTTTCCCCTCTGGTTTTAAAAACACTGGCAGACTAAAATGTTTTTGAAATTGCACATTTCAGCAAAATATTTCAATTTCAGCTAGCCTGTATTTTCCCAATAAAAAAGTATTAAAAAACCCCAACCACTGCTAATATAGAGAGGATGTCCAGTTGTGAATTCCAGTGCTTCTGCTCAGCTAAAATTGATTCCTTAGGAAAAAAAAAGAAAACCATAAGCCTATGAACTCAAGTGCTTTCACAGAAATAAGGAAGTTTTCAGAGGTGACAAGTCTCATTAGTGGGAAAGAAGAGCACATCTTACTGCAAAGTGACCAAAATGGTTGGTTGCTATCCTATTAATTGTCTCAGGTGCTACAGTCACCTCCCTGGGTCCTTGTATTGTTTTATAAGCTCTCAGCCTTCATTTCTATTTAAGGACAACTCCTGACTGCCTGCGTAAATGAAGATGGGACTTTTGCTGAGATACATATGGAGCTAACTGTGTCTTTAAGGACAAGAAAACCCTGTGAGCTGGAATAGAACGGGATGTATACAGATCTTCTGGCTTCACAGACTCATTTCCTTCCTCTTACTGTTATTTTGAAAGTCCCTATCATTAATTGAGAAGCTACCCATCGACCAGGAGGTGGTCAGAGTCCAGCGCATTTGGATGAGACCCAGTCAATGACTTGTGATTCCCCCAAATTCTTGCAAGTCTTTTTGAATAGAAATTTTGATTGGGTTGATTTTTTTGTTCAGTTTTGTAAGGCACTGAAACCTTTCTGCCTCTCCACAAGGCAGCACAGGTTGCATCACTACTCTCACACATTGTAATTGAGGAAATACATCAGGAGAAATCTCCCTGCTCTAAGGAGATACTGGTGGATGTTGGCAAGCTGCCGGTGTCCCAGCGCCAGGACAGTAAGTGCTGGCAGTGACTAGACATTCTCCACAGAAATTGTTTGATTTAGTCCACGGCTACAGTTAAAATGTATGGAAAGAAATACGGCGACTGATTCTGCACACTACATTTACAATCTGTAAATGAAATCAGAAATCCCAGGAAACATTTTGATTTCTGCTTTAACCTTAGAGTCCAAATGAGGATATCTAAACAGCCCCTACAGGTAAAGGCTCTTCTCTATCCTAAAAATGACCTAGCACTCTTGAAAAACAAAAGAGAAAAAAAAAAACAACAAAAACCCCAGCAGACTCAGACCTCATCAAAAGACCTGGAAACTTTACAGTCTAAACTTCCTTGTTTTCTTCTTCAAAGAAAAATCTGCATCAATGCAGCAGCAAATTCTAGATGAAAGCATGATGGTCCAAAACCACTAGGAAAATTCAATAGTCAAGCGATGCGATGTTTTTCTAATAGCATATTTCCTCTTTTTGGAATTTCCATTGATTTCAAACTACATCAGAGAATGTTATAAAATGGAAGACATTTTTACGTAACAAAATATAGAAGAATTGTTGATGTTTCATTTGAAATTTCCATTCCAAAGGAAGAGGAGAATGGAAACTTTTAATTTAAATAAAAACTTTTTGTGCAAATACAAAATGTTTACATCATCCAAAAATTAAATATTTTGGTTAGTTCTATTCCCAACCCAATACAAATTCCAATGTCCACAAATCAGCATCTGAGACCCTCTGAAACCTGGATCTGAACTCTTCCAGCGCCCAGAGGGCCCTAGGATCTCATTTTAACCCTTTCTCTGAAGAGTGAAGTGCATCCGTGACAGAAAAAGGAAAAACATGCCCCTCCACATGTGGTCCTGAGTACCTCTGGCACTAAGCAACCTGAGGTGTCTTCAGACAAGTTTTTCAGAAGGTCAGTGCCTTCGTCTCTGAATCCTTCTCTATGATTCATCCTGCTGGCCTAAATGTAGTGAAACCTAATTGCAAAGTTGTCCTTTCATCTGATCTATTTACACTGAAATTCCTCCTCTGAAAGTCCTTTCGGGAAATCTCTCTCTGTTTTTCCTTCAGGCTCTCAGCCAGGTGCAGGCGTCACTGTGACCCAGCTCCCGAGGCTGCTCCCGAGACATGCAATTGAGGATGGTGGGCTTTTGAAGGATGGAGATGGCCAAACTGTTACTGCATCCACTTCTCCCTGCTCTGTGCCTTTTGTTGCTCAAAATCCACAGGAAAACCTCCTGCTTTGCTGAACATGCGTTGGGAGCTCTGTTTGTCAGTGCTGTGGCAGCTCACCAGCTTATCACACCCTTCTGCCTTTTGCTGTTGATTCCTCCGTGCTCAACCACCCTCTCAGAAACACGGCCAGCCTCCTCCTTTGTAGTCCTGCCTCGGCAGAGATGAGCAGACGGTACCTGGATGACAGGCGGGAGCCCACGCGCTGCCGCTCTCCTGGGCCCCTGGAGGAATGAGAAGTGCTGGGAAGGATCCTCAGAAATTCTTCTGGGTGGGACATGGGGAAAGGGCAAATGCTTTCAGCAAGACCCATGGCATGAGTCAGCTAAGAAGCTGTTCACAGTTTAAGTGTATGAAAAGCTCCATGTGCGGGAAAGGAACATGGTAACACTCTCCCCTCCCTCTCCTGAGAGCCTCATACGCTTCCGCCTGTAACGCACGGATTAACAGAAAATCTGCTATAAATATAATCAAGCAGCTGAATGGCATCCCAACTTAAACCACTCTTCTAAAACAGCATCCGTGCTTCCTAGGAAAGACTGTAAGTCCAGCTTCCAAAATATTTCACCACCTCTCATTGAAAAAAAAATGCCTAAAATAATCTACAACCTGTTTTATTTCCTTTCCTCTCTGCTCATCTACTTCTCAGAATACAAAAATCAGTCTCTGGCCTGTAGCGCTCTCCCTAACGGCTCTCAAAGCCATTCTGTTGCTGGAAGCAACACAGTGAACCACCCAGGCAAAGCCAAGATTTTATGAGGGTTTAGGCAACAAGCAGGCGGCCAAAGCCTCCCCTCTGCCAGCCCCCTGATTAATCTGCTTCATGAGGTCAGCGATGGAAACAATCAGACGGCGACGGCCGGGATGCACCGCGCTCCTGACTGCTCAGGCTATCTCTGCTTATGAGTGCTGGAAGGGGATTTTCAGGTGCTGTTTAGACACACATATACATGAACTTTGCTTGGGTTCAATCTAGCTCATACATGAGATCACTGGAAGAAATTGAGAACCAGTTCCAGGAAAAAATCCCAACATTATCCGCCCCTCAACTCTTCTGCAACGCAGGGATGTGGATGCTGTCGGCCAAGCCAGCCAAGCGGAAGCGCCAGGCATGGAGCCCCAGATGGCATTTAGGCTGGATGAACCCGTGCCCAGCTAGTTAGAGCTGTGTTTCAACTCTGAAATTAAGTGCACTTCTGAAAGTTTGAGTGCTCCTCAGAGATTCGGTGGCTGCACAGGCAGGTCCTGTCACTGCCCTGCTGCTCTGCATGGTCCGGGTGTGGAGAACCCCTGGCACTGAAACGCAAAGCATGGAAAGCCCCTGCCTCAAGGAGATTTGTTTGTTCTCTGCAACTTTTCTGTCGAATCACGGACTAAAAAAAACAGCTGGTGAGCCACAGCAGATGAGAAAAAAAATAAACCGTGTAACTGAGATGTTCAGCTGAGTTTTTTGTGTGTGTGCGCTGATAAATTCTGCTGGTGTAAGGAGAACCCCCTTGACAACTTTACTGAACTGTTATCGTTAAAATTAACTGTAGTATAAAACTCTGAAGAAGACTCAATAAAACTCCCCTTTTCCTCAAGGAAGCCTGATTGCAAATGCAATATGCTCCCAGAGTCTATGCTAACTACAGAACATTTTTTTTTTTTCAATCTTGCAAAGTCCAGCTATTTGGTTTTTCTATTTCGGCAAACATTTTCTCTTCCATGCTCAAACCATACTCTAGGAAGTTATTCCATTTTAATTAAAAAGAACCAAGCTATCAGTTGAAGTGCTCAAATCCTTTTCTTAATCTGCCCTATTACAAGAACCCAGAGCAAGACTGGGCAGTACTTAAACGCTGGGCTGGAGGGTGATGCTGGGGCTATTGCAGTAAGTCACCAGCAGCTCAGAGAATTTTATCTGCAAAGGCCCCTGACAATTGTTGCCCATAGTCGTTGCATTTGGAGACCATGGAGAGTAGGTGTAAATCCTAGGACCGCAATCTAGCTAGCTGTGTCAGGAACAGGCACATTCTGAACCGATGCAAGTCGGGAGGCTGGCGAGTCTACGAGGAGCGAGCTGTCCCTTGCCAGCAGCGGATCACGGTGCAAAACCCTGGGGGATTGTGTTGGCCCTGCTTGTTTAACACCTCCCCAGAAGGCAAGCCTGGCCCAGGACAGCATCTAATGAGCTGATGATTTGGTGTGAGACCCTCTGGCTCAGAGCTGAGTGCAGGCACTGTCAGTGGAAGGGGCTATATAATGATCCAGACAGGTGGTCATTATTAAATATTCCATAAATTTCCAAATGATCCTGCAGTCATTTCCAAGCGAAGCAACAGCAGGAGCCAGGAACGAAATTCCAGTAGAGTCCCTGCGTAAATTCCTCCCTTTCGCTTCCCCAGAGCGCCTGGTTCAGCTTTGTGTCACGAACAAGTCAGCAGGTACGCTGTTTTTTCATGACTACGTTCCCCTCTTTGGAGTAGTGAAAAGTAACAACCACATAAAACATTTCGGGACATTCAGAATGAGACATCATTCTGAATCAGGTAGTCCTGCATGCGAGTGCTGTTGGGAGAATCTTGGGTTTTCCCATGAGGCTTTTGGTGTCTCACAAACTTCTCTCAAAGTCTTGGATTTTCATGTCGTTGGTTAGAAAGTTTCACTGTTGCCACACGGGAAGACATCTCGCATCAGCCATTAGTCAAGGTGAAAGCTTTTCCTGCCTTGCCAGGCATCTGCATGGCTTGGCAGGGTGAGGATCCTCATCCTCACAGATCCCACTCCAGCACCCGCAGGGAAAGGCAGGAAGGAAGAGTCTGGGCACCTAATGGCCTCGCTTCTACTCTCCTCCCCTCTAAAGTCAGCATTACCGCAGAGATGAAGGAAACAAAAAGCAAAGACAGCAAACAAGGGGGCCGGCTGTTATCGACACAGGTTTTCTCATTGCAACAGGGAAGATCATCGAAAGCAGCTTGAATGATTTGCAATCACCCAAAATGCTGGCACTGGAAATGCCCCGTTTTTATGCTCCCAATTTGAGTGACTCCATGCACGATTATGATTGCTTCAGACTTTCCTCCCCCTCTCCCTGACAACTTGTAATTCACCCCAGAAACAATATCATCAAAGCCATTCTCAAAGCCTTTTCCGTATTATATAGTCCTCATCCACCCCCAGGTTCTCAAGATTTGTCTCCTGAATGAAGGCCATAAATCTTTGTACAGGATGGCAGATCTTCGAGTATCTGAGTTATTATGCAAACGCAGCCCCAATGGTGCTTTTCACTGCAAGTTGATTGGGATTGCAAATGAAACACCAGTGATTTACAGGACTGAGTGCTTCCTACAAACAGGAATTAATGCTATTCTCTGACCTTGAACCCCAAGCAGGATCCCTGAACTGTATGCTAAGACAGCACATGTCTGGGCTGGGGCTGAGAAGCTGCATTTCATCCCAGCTGTGCTGCCCATTTACCTGGTTCTCAGAATATGAAGAAAATCACCATGGTCCCGTTTCCAGCACTCTGGGTATTACTGGATAGCTCTGTTCCACATACAGCCCGTTTCTTAACACAAGAGCTAATTTAAGTACTACCACATCTAAACATGAAACTGGTCCCTCTGCAGCGTCGTAAGGACCATGATGAGGCAGGCAGTGCTTGTGCTGGGCTAGAGGGATCCAGAAAAGCTGTGCTCACCTGACACGAAGGCCACTTTCTCCTTCAGTATAGGAAGGACATCAGCAGCTTTTAAGCCATCATTTCGAAAAGAACCTGCAAAACAGAGGAAAACAGGAAAGCCACATTAGAAGACAGCATGTCCTTGCTCCCAGCTTCACAGACACTCCATGTTTCTCAAAATCAGACTGGAGAAAGTCTATAAGTTAGATAAAAGCACCAAGAGCCAGATCCTAATGGCTGATACACAAACAGCATTAGCATCAATAGAGATGTATTTGTAAAACGAAAATATAGAGAATCAAGTCATTGCCTTATTCCTCAGAAGTTCTGAAAGATTAACAATTTTTCCACCAAGGAACCAGATTTATTCCCGCTGCCTTTTTCACAGACCATACTATCAAGCCTTGCAGATGCCCAGGTTGCACACGAAATCAGAAGCCCTCTCCCTTCACTTTCTGAACACAGTGCAGGCAAAACTGCAGAGAACATTGCAGCACATACACGTCCATTTAGCATCAGCCCTGGAGACAGATTTGCACAGGGGTTGGGTTAGAAAAGGCTTTTCCCTTTCCCTCCTTTCTGCTCTGCACAGCACGGCTGGAGATAAAATAGTTCGAGGTGGGGACCGCGCTTGAAGGGAGGAGACACTCCTTACAAGCCAGCCAAAGTTTTTTCCTGGGTAAGAAGTGGTTTGTAATTCACGCTGTTTGAGTCCATGTTAAATACACCTGCACGGGCCATTGCCCTTCCCTTCAGAGCCAAATTATTTCATCTCTTCTCAAAGTTCACCAAAGAAATCTTGGATTTTCACTCTCCTGGAAGCCTCAGGAAAAGAATCGCTGATGGTTTCAGCCACCAGCAGCATCCCTCTGTTTTGCAAAAGACCAGTGGTAACGGATCACCCCACGGCAAGCCAGAGACCGCTATTCCATCAGTGCTATTACAAAACAAAAGGTGGCTTTGAGATACATCTTTGCAGTAGCTCTGAAAAATAATTCATCCATCAGTGGGTAGTGAATACCCATCAGGAGGAGTGAGCTTCAATATGACCTTAAATCTATTCCAGCTCATTCAAGAGTACAACAGATTTGAAACTGTATTTTTACTTTCTGCCTTTCACGGGCAGGCAGCAACCACCATTATTCTGAGATGGTATTAGCGCAAGAGAGTCTTCTCACTAAGCAGCTTTCTTGACTGGCTAGAAACTGGGCAACGTCAGTCCAGCCATCACACCTTCCTTGCTGAACACAGCAGATGACACCTGACCTTCAGAGCCTGGAAGTGGGTATGGGAATAAAAGCTCCCTCCAGTGTGTTGTTATCCATTTCTTGCATCACGCAGCCTGCAAAGGTACAGTGGTTCAACCCATGCAGACATATGGAACAGACAGGATGAAGACCATAACATCCATTTTCACCTGCAGCTGAACCTGCGTGCCTACAAGCATTATTATTACGATGGCTGAGTTACTGTTAACTGCAAATGAGGGTGCATTTGCCATTCACAGTCAGTTTGTGCAACAAGACTGCCTTGTACATGCAAATACGTCCCTCATGGGTGGCCAAATGCTACGTCTACCTCTCTATGTTCCCACATGCCCTCAGACACCACCTTCGCAATATGCAGCTCCAGAAGATGAGCAAGTTCACCAGCTGAGCCTATGCTCCTGAAAATCAGCAAGCAAAGGAGTGAGATAATTCAATGCAAGGCCAAGACCAATGTCACTGCAATTTGAACAGGCACTGGAGCATGGTCCCAAAAGATCCCTAAAGAGAAATTTGTGTCAGTGAAGTGTTTTGGGACCAGAGAAACTAGCTTTGGTTGCTGAACTCTTTCTGTGTTCAAGTAAGCAGTACTTTGTGTGCTCTGTGTTAAATATACGAGACTTTGCTATTAACTTATCCTCTTAAGAAGAATAATCTCCCAGATCCCAGGCCACGGCTAGCTCTCACATCAAAGGCAGGAACCATCCAGCCATGGGCAGCGTTTGGAATTTAAGCAGCTTTACATATAAGCATCTCATCCAGCCATGAAGCAAATGAGAACAGCCAACATGTTAGACACATCATGATGGCTTGAAAACACTGAAACAAGAGTACTGGGCCAAATTTCTCCAGCTGCAAGATCAGCAGTGTCAGTGCAAGCTGAGTTTTGGCCAATATTTGTTAAACTTGTCAGGGAAAAAGCAAAGTAAATTCTTAGGCACTTAACTGTGCAGTAGACATTATACAACTGAAGTACTAGTGAACACTACCAAAAAAATGCTAGTGGGTGTGGTATCTGTGTATATAAAAGATACCATAAGGACTTCTTAGCAAGAGCCCATTTTACTGAGGGCTGAAGGACAATTTCAAACACTCTCTCAAAATGACTGCATCTCACAGAGGCAATGCACATGGAAACCAGGTGAAAAATGTATGACTTTTAAACACAGTCATCTCCTGCGCTGCAGCAGGGCAGGCTGCAGGCAAGGGGCTTGCTGCTAACAGCCCTGATATCCCAACTGTGCACAGGAAAGGCAAGAAAAGACACAAATGGGGACAGTACTGACAGAAGGGGTTTTCACCTTTCTTAGTATCCCCCAGGACAGATCAGTCATACTCCAAAATGGAGTAGATCAGTGTCTAAAGTAATGCCCTCGCTGTGGGTGATGTGCGTGCTCACCCAAGTGGCAGCTCACGACCCACAGATGAGGCCACAGCCACTGCTTTCACAGGTCACTCCAGCTTCTGACGAAATCCTCACGTTAGCAGCTACATCTCAGAGCATGCTGACAGGTTTTCCAGCAAGGGCTGGGGGAAGGGATGCATGAATGGGAAAACCAATGGCTGTAATAAGGGCTCCAAAAGCAACAGCAAATCTGTCTCCAGGAGGGCCCAGCACAGCAATGACGCATTCCACAGTTCATAAGTTATTACAGGCATACCCCTAATAATGCTCATTTTCATCCTATCCCCCAGCTGTTTCTAATACATTTGTTTTGTTTGTTTGCGTGCTGGATCTGAAGCCACGTCTGCATAGCACCATCTAATTTTTGCCACAGAGCCCTGGGTATACAACCATCTAGCCAGCTCATTACTGGCTGACAATGAATGCTTTACTTGGTACCCTGCCCTACACCTCTCTCCGACCCCTGTAAGACCCTTCTTTGGCAGCAGGACAGAGAAAAACAGATGGATGAAGGAAGGGCAGGCTGAACACTGAGCCATCCTGCACTGGTTTGCTGGTTCACTAGCATCGTCAAAATGGGACTACCCAACAGTGCTCCTCTTGCCCTTCTACTTGCAAGTCTCAGCATGTCTGCAAATAAGCCAGAGCACTACAATCGCCTCTTTACCGAAACAGCTGCAGAGAGCGCAGTGCCGATTCCCAGTCACCCTGTATCACGTCCTGGCTTAGTCTGCTAGCCACATAGCAGGGACGCTACGACTACCCACAAGCTTTTATGACTCCAGTGACATGAGAAGAAAACACACCATGCCTGCAGAAGCAGCTGACAGAATAATGTATTGTTGTAAACTTGTAAACACTGAAAAATTAAGAAGTGGATCCTCAGCATAGCTGAGTCACGTTTCGGGGCAGAGCAGCATCGCACGTGCACAGCCAGTCTCCTAGCAGGGATTCCCTGTGCAGCAGAAGCAGCTCAGTTTTAGGCGAGATGCTGTAATGAGAAGCCAGCGGGGTGAGATGGGAAGCTTAAGGCATGCTTCCACATTAAAGGCAGCAAACCTAAAATGGGGAAAAGAAAATTCCCCACACAAATGCCTCAATTGACCTGGGGAACTCACTGCCGTAGGATGTGGAGGTCAACAGCTCAAGGGGCTTCCCGAATGGGTTGGAGATCTGCAAACAACAAACATCTCCAGGGAACTGTAAAGATTAATAAAGTAAGCAAGACTTTTAGAAAGAATATAAGCCTACAGACTTTGGAGTGAAAGCCAAACTCTAACTCTTGGAGTGAAATAGAAATTATCCCTGGGGAGAGCCCTGCGAGCTTTAGGATTTCTTTCTCTAAGCAGAGTGCTGGGCCTCTGTTGGAGACACCATCCTGGGCTGGATGGACCCATGGTCTGCTCCAGAGTGGCTTTTCCTAGAAAAGCTTCAGTTCTAATCTGAAAAATGCAGCTCTTGGCTTTAAATAAAGATCAGCTGCTGGAAATATGGAAATACTTTCTATACTTAAAAATGTACGCGTAGGCAAGAAGGCAGCCTCCAGTCAGAGCACCGCATGGGGCTTAATCACTTGGCTCCTGATGCCTTCAGCGGGAGTTGTTCATCCCAAGTCCCATGCAATGTTTCAGGAAAAGCAGCCCACATTCTCATAATTCTCAGAACAGATTTGACTATTTAAAAGCTTTGGCATGAAATTTCTTTAACCAAACAAAACTGAACTCCTTGGGCTAAACCCATTCCTCGAGGAACTCTACTGGAGTCCAGGAGGCAACAGTAGGATTAATCTGGTCCATATTGTTTCTTTCTTCTTCCCTCAGTAAAGGCCTCTCCTGTATTTCTTCCCCCCTCTAACCTGGTTTTTGGAGCAGTTATCTCCTAGGTTTATCATAGACTATTTGCCTTCCTACCTCTTTTTTTCCCCTCTCCAAGCCTCAGTGGATTTTATTTTTGTTTGCAATACGGTAATGTCTTGGCTTTCTATGACACACAAACAGAAGGGACGTCTGATGTGAGCGGAGAGAGGCAGAACAAAGGAAACTTTATTATTCCCATTGTAACATTTGCAAACTGAGACACAGAGAGATTGACTTGTCCTGTGTCAGACAGAAAGTTTGGACAGAGCTGAATCCTCATTTCCCCAATGCCTCTCCAATGCTTTTCTCATACAACCATCCCTTTGTTTTCTGGCAGAATATAATCCTCCTTTTTCTTCTCTTTACACTTCTTGCGTCCTCCTCCAGCCCATCTCTCTCTACTATTCTCTTTCTGCATTTCTGCCTCAAATATTTGCTTTCTGTGTGCGCTAAATCCTCTTTAACCCCTTCCTCCCTTTCCTGCACACTATTGTCTGTCCCCACAGGGCTGTGAGCCTTCCTACTTTGATTTCTCTGATTTTCAACAAGCCTTGGAGAGAGGTTTTGGCAAGGGCTGCTGGGGCCTTTCCCACTGGGGTTTTGCTGGCTGAGGTTCATTGGTTCAGAGGCAGAGAGGCCACAGCATGGCACAAGCATTTGGCTGAATAGAGCAACATGTGCTCCGGACAAGTATTTTAGCACCATCTGGCAGAGATAAATGGGGCTGGACACTCTGCATCTGCCGATCGCTCCTCCACAGACAACAGCCTGATCCCTGATGCAAAGAAAGCATTTTAGTGCCCTGAGCCCCCTAGGAACCCGCAAGGCTCTCCTGCTCCGCTTCCCCACTGCAGGCAGCAGAAAAGCAGGTTTTGACTTCATAGAGAAAGGAAGGAAGGGGAGATCAAATTGAATTGAATCTAAAGGCAGCACCAGCCAGAAAAAAAAAAAAAATTAAACTGTAAATATCATTACCAACTACTATTGAAGATTAAGCTAAAGCCATATATTTCACTAACAAAGGTTGCTATTCTCCTTAATAACCAATAAAAAGTAATACTTGGCCTCACAGGAAGCATTTACAGCCCTAGGATGGCAGGTGAGAGTGTGGTAGGGGTAGGGTGAAAAGCACATTGGATGAGCACCATAGCCCTGGGGCAAGGATGGCAGCTGTCCCCCTCCACCCTCAGTTGGCTTCCTCAAGCAAGAACTTCTCACCTGATGCTCCTGATGTGTCTGCCCTTCCTAAACGAACCAGTGCAGCAAACAGACTGTCTGCATTCAATATACCTTGAGGAGTGAGCATGGCCACAGTATGCAACACTCAAAAAGCAAAAGCTAACATGGACTTTGCCGATATTCTCCGTGGAAGCATAGCTGGCATCGGCTGTGTTTCTTATCCCGTGTAGAGCAGGGGCTAGAGCTTGCTTTCAGCTCTGCAATGGAAATATAAATATTCCCTGGGACCTTTGTAGACTCGTGATGGCTTTCCTGCTATATAGCTGAAGACCCACCCAGTATGTAGGCTCATGGCTGAAGTCTACTTATTTCTGTATGTGTAAGTGTATATAAACACAGGACAACAGACATACAGGTATGCAAAGGGGGCAACACGTACCTCATAGGGGATCCAACCAGAATCTGCTGTGAATCTGGTACCTAGTAGTCCTGTTAGTCTTGTACCATGCAAATATTTTTATGCCACCAGATCTAGTGTGCAGACTGACACAGAGACCCATGCCTCAAAAGTTGCAAGAACCATGGACACCAAGAAAATGATCTGCGCAGAAGACTAATCCTGCTGCACCACATGCCAAGCACTTCATCCCAGCTGCGACAGTTATCCCAGTTATACTCATTACGTCGCTGCATTTATTCTAAAATGAAAAGATGGATGTTGGTTTTACATGCAATACTGAGGCTCAGTCCAAGACTAATATTATTTTCTCTGTGTTTCCTTATTCTGTCCTTCCTTTTTTTAATTATACACCGGTACTGCTCGCTGGAACATCCTTCTGGTCACAGCTATCGGGCGGCAACACTACAGGCTGCCTCCGCTTCCAAGTTTTGCCAGTGCTTGTCAGAGGTCCAGCCACTTTTTTGCCCACTCTCCACCAACAGGTTATTCCCTCTGATTTCCCATTGCTTGAACCCCACCAAAGGGAGAGCCACTGCCAGCATGGCCCCCTTCCAACCCCTGCCTGTAACACCGAGAAAGGCAGGGCTGGGGTTTGGGGGAGCTTGCTAATTGCTGAGATTGTTATTCCTTCCACGAGGTACTTGGCAGCATCGAGCCTCCCAGCACAGCCTTTGAATGTCCACACATTTAAACAGTAGCCTCGGCTTGAAAGCACGCCAAAGAGCAGGCAAGGCTTCAAGAGAGATACCGCCGCTCACAGCAAGCATGTAAATTCATTAGCCTCTGCACACATACGCCGTGTTCAGTTCCTAAAGCCTAAAATATCACACCCTGTGCATCCCACCTAAACCAACTGCCAGGCTTTGCCTTTTCATACAAGGTACAAAACTATTCAGAGCATCAGGAGGATACGAAATCAGTGCACAATCTGTGGCAAAGGTTCTGCTTCATCTCCATCCATGGGGGATTGTATTCATTTCAGTTTAAACATACACTAATAGAGATACTAAGAGAATGCAATGACTGTGAGACAATCTTTTATGCATTTCCTTTTTATTTTCATCAGGACATTGGAATCAGGCTGAGATCTTTCAGCTCCTACCCTTGGAAAAATAATTAGACATTATAGGTAACCCCATGGATAGCACATCTGACTGCTAGTCAAAAGACTTGGCTCTATTTGTGGTTCTGCTTCTAAATTGCTTTGTGATCCTGAACAAGCTGTTTTAACTGTGCTAGATCTTGGTTTTCCTCTCTACAGAACAGGAATAATCACTGCAGACATTAGTAAAGCGCAGTCAGGTCCACAGATCTCAAAAAGCACCTCACAAACATGAATTAATTTTGTCTCAGAAAACCTTTCTGAGGCAGGGAGCTGTTGCAGTGTATTTTTATAGACAGGCAAAAGTGAGGCACCGGCAGTAGGGAAGACTTGTTTTGGTGATCACAGCAAGGACCTTTTAGGGAGGAAAAGGAGACGCTAAAAGAATTGGAAAAATTAGGTCATTTGACACAAAATCCTGTGTTTTATCTTTTAAGTGTGCAAGGGATGGATGTGCTGTCCCAGAGGGAAATGAGCATGTTCAGCACCTTGAGCTTTTAGCTATTACATATCTTGCTGTAGACTGCACTACACAGCAGTGACCACCCAGACGCAACAGTCGTTTATGGTGTTCATAAAAAGCTACCGGCCATTGGTAATCTGAAGTCACATTTTAAGTATTGCCATGGTCTCTGCCCATGCCTAGCGTGCACGGATACTTTATTTTCATTTCACTTCCCTCTCAATTACAATTGGATTCCTTATGGAAACATTCCTCAGAATTTTATAATCCTGTAAAAAGTTTAGACCTGCTGATGGATTCCTATAGGAAGGATGCCAAGTCCTCTGTGAAACTGTAGAGGTTGGGTACCCAGAGTCTCATCCTCTATTAAATTCTGTAGGTCAGAATAATTTCCTTTAACTGGCATTGGTTTAGTCAACTGGCTTTTTCCAAAAAGCTGCAGCAAGGCATCAGCCAGCACCTGTCACGTACCAGTGATGTGCTCAGGGCTTCCCATCCATTCCTCAGAAAGCCTCCCTCTTAGATCTCTGAGGTCCCCAGCCACCAGTAACTTCTCTGGGACAAAAAAAAATAAAATAAAATATCTAATTACGTACAACATTCAGGAGGCACTTTGCTGAAACGCCAGCCTTACAAAGGAACCATATGCCAGTGCCTCAAGTGTGCTTTACAAACATCTGCCTCTCAGGGGGATTTCATGCCAAACAGTAAGAAAGCAACTTTAATTAGAGGCCAATTGAGATCCTTGTCCCAAGGCCTGTGACTTCTCTAAAACAGAAAAAAAAAAAAAAAAAACAAAAAAAACCCAAGCAAACAAAGCAATTGCATTTGCCTCTGTGTTTAAAAAAAATCTGTACATTTTCTCTTTTAATGCAGAGCACTCTTCTTAATTTTTCTGACAGGGTTCAATGTGCCCCATCCAAACAGACACACAGGCTAAGAAGGTTCCCATTGCCTTCAGAATGATCCCTGCCCAGGAAGGATGGTTGTGTGAGTGTCCGGTGGGTTTCAGTCAGTGAGTTTTGGTTGTGGTTCATCCAGCATTCACAAACTAATGCCTCATTATTAATTAGGCTTACATTTCCCTCTGTCTCACCTTGCCTCAAATCCCATCTGATCAGATCCATTTCTTCTTTTGCTCATCCCCTTCGGTCCCTCCTTCTTTCTGCTAGGGTTTATGATTTCATCTTGCAGCTACTGTGTCATCCTATGAAGCTGAATTTTTTTTTTAATTTAACAAAATGAAAACACAAACCTGCAACTCAAAGGGGAGTTTTTCCTTCCCATGCACGAATTCCCCAGTCACGGAAAAAGCAAGATTCATGCCCTAAGCTGCTGAAATGGGGCAGGCAAGTAGAAACCATCCCTGCAGAGGGGTACGTGGGTGAGCACCCAGAGCCCTGCTGGGATCACAGGGGTTGTCCCCACCCCTGAGTGGGACACGGTTCATCGAGGACAGGTGGTCACAGGCCTCTGGGTGATGCACCTCCAGACAAAACCAGCCAAACCAAGGCAGCAAGAACAACAGAAGAAAGCACGCCAGCTAATGTCAGGTGCAGCAGGTCCCCGCTGGGACACAGGGGAGGCTCGTGGGCTACACTGTGATGCTGGGCTGCTCCTCACAGCCCTTACCTGGCAGCAGGACCTCCCTTCACACCCCACTCTTCTGTCCTTATTTCCATTTCCCAGGGTCTGCTCCTCTGCAAACCAACCTAAAAACAACCCCAGTGCCCCGACAGGGACCGTGCATAACCCACTTGCAGCTGACCTCGGATTGCCCAGAGCTCCCTAATGAAGCACCAAACTGTAAGGCGGCAGCAGCAGCAGCAGCTCCTTCGAGGGTCTTGCAAGGAAATGCTCTGGGTGTAACAGCCACTGGTTTAACTTCTCCAACAACATCCTAAAGCTAAACAGAACCAGGGCAAACATCGTACATACATCAGCGGGAGGGGGAAGGCAAGACGCTCACAGGACTAAATAATTTATCTGCCCCTCTTATGGATGCTGACATTTTTGACGCACATTAAACATTAATGAAAATAATTTTATGGATGGCTGAGTTATGCCAGTCAATGCATAATCTCCTGCCTCTCCACCTGCCCCTTTCACCCTCATCTGGCTCCTGTCGTGGAGCGCAGCCACTTGTAACTCTGCCCCCTGAAAGAGCCCGGCCTTCCCCAGATGCCAAAGAGCAGAGCAAGAGCACTGAGGGGGCTGAGCAGACCCCAGCAAACATATGGACGGGAGCCGAGCCCACCAAGCCCTAACCCCGCTCCTGTTAAATTCACAAACCTGCTGTTTTGTTAATTAGCTAACACGAGATGCTGTGAATCATTTCGGAAAGCAAATTACCTCCCTGATTTCTAAAGCCTCCTAGCCACATTTTTTTTTAAACTTACTATTTTTTCCTTCTCTCAACGTATAAATGCCAATTAAATTACTGCCTGCCTCTATTTAATCTAATGTTAGCCTACTCGTATTTTCAGCCGCTCCCTAATGCCAGTACGGCCCCTTACGCCCAAATCTCTTTAGCATGCTAGCATAAATGTTTATAGCCCTAAGACTTACTGCTGTAAGAAGCTTGACATTTTTGTGGTAAAAACCTGCAATGTTATTGTACTGTTGAATAGAAAAAGATCACCAATGGGTTGAAAATGCAGCTTTCCTTTAGTTTGTTCCAGCTAAAGACACATAAAGAGATGACTGGGATTAAAGCCTCGCTGGCTGTCTGGATCTCTTCCTGGACAAGCAGTCCTTAAATTTGCTGAAATGGTACTCACCAGAAGGTAGGGTTACACAAAGCCACTGGGCAGCCTTCAAAGACAGAGGATACGCATTTAATCCCATCTCACATATCGCATTAGACTGTGAGACTGCACGCCAGAGTTACGAGAAATACATTTTTCATCCCAAAAATACTTTTCTGTATGGAAAGGGCTAAAATATATCTAACAAGATTATCACCTAAACTCAGTGAATTGGCTTCTTTTCACTAAGGGGGAGCTTAGAGCTGCACAAATAACTGGCTACAGGTTAATGAGATCTGACTGATCTCCAGAGGGTGCAAGCTGCTGCTCTATACATCCCGGACAGCTGGAGTCAAATGACCATCTAACTCATCCTTAAAACACAGGGAAATAGTTTGGGGCCCCTCTAACCAGCCCACCGCCAGGTTGCGAATGCAACAGCCACAGACCTGATATTGTCTCCTTTTTTTTTTTCAACAGAGGTGACAGAAGTGCAATATATTGGCAATGATTTTTTTTTTAATTTCACAGATTGCATTATAAAATCCTTTTCCCATACACATCTTCCCTTCTTCTGAAAGGATTTTATTGGTTGGTGGTTTCTCTCATTTCAGTTTGACTAAACAGCATGCTCTGCAAAAACTAGCAATTCCAGGCAGCAGAAAACTGTCACATGCAAAGTGTCAGTAACAGTCCACAAAGTTCATTAGAAAGGTCTCCTGAAGACAGTGAAATTACACACTGATCACAGACAACATACTGCAGCCTGCGCTTTCTTACCAGGCTCTTGCTACAGGCAGCTGTCGAGTCTCATTTGAGTGCAACACTGAGGAGAAGACCCCAATCTAAACCCAGCTAAGTCAACAAAAGGACATTTATTACCCTCAGTAAATTAAAGGTGAGGGGAAAACATAACTCCTCCTTTCCCCCACACCTCCTACTGCAGGTGAGATTTCACAACAGTTTTAATAACTCATTTTTATATTTTTCCCCAGGCAGGAATCCATCCTGCGTACAGATCTCATTTGAGGCATCCCTGCTCTCCAACATAAACATGCACCCACGCACACCTTCCCATATTTTGGCTCTAGATTTGCTGATAAAAGGACAGACCTTGTCCGTGTTTCCAGCCCACGACTCGGCCCGGGGTTTCCATGACCTCCTCCTGCATACTCCAGCTCTGCTGCTGGGATGATTTGTCCGTTATGTTAGTTGTTCAATAACTCTTAGGCACCGCCGTGCTAATACGGCTTTGGATAAATGACAAGTCACACTCAGAAGTCAATGTAACATTAGGAGCGGTGACAAAGCAAAAATGGCAAGTTAACTGCACAAAGGAAAAGAAAGAAATGCACTGATATTTTTTTCTGCCTGCTTCCAGAGCAAAGGCAGAATGAAAGGCAGACTGGAGAGAACAGATTCATCATGCTTTGGCTTCATTATTATAATAATTAATTTATATTAGCAGGTGCACATTAAGAAGATGTGTTTCCACCCCTCTGCCACCACCAGCTGGTGCAACATGCGTGTGTCAGTCACGGGAAATAGCAGTTGTGCCGATGCCCCTCGCCATCCATCTTACGTCTGCGTCCTGCCCTGCCTGCTGCTTCGTTATGGGATCCAGTCAGCATCAGTGGCACAGGCCTGCAGAAACGCATTTGGAGAGCAGTTTCTACCCAAAAGTGCCTAAAATGGCCAGAGTTACCCATGGTTGGAGACAACCAAACACATAATGGCATTTCCCATATTTCATGGCAGCTAACTGATGGCAGAGCATGGGTGTAACAGCCAGGGATTTTAAGCAGGACATATACAATAACCTTCTATAAACCTGACATTCATAGACATGCACTGGAAAAGCAGATAGGACTTTCCGGCCAGAACTCTTGTTCCTGAGGAACATATCATGGCCATGTTCATGAGTGCACAGATTTCTGTTTTGTACCTCATCCAGTGGGTCCCACCGCAGGATTCGGCCCAGTGCCCACCAGCAGGGTTCAGGGATATTACATGGAACCGAGAGGGCCAGAAAAATACCCTCTTGGTAATGCCTGCTTAAATTTTGCCATCTGATGAAAATGCAGCCTGTGGAAATACATCTCCTCTCTCTACCACTTTCCAGGAAGCCCTGTCAAACACTGCAATATCCATTTGCAGCAAGGTGTACATTAACTCCAGATTGTCGAGACACATGACACTGACTACTAATGAAAGCTGTGGGATAAAGCAATAATGACATGCTTGGGAATAAAAAATCCATACTGAAATATTACGGAAAGAAAGTTACCATGCAGGAGAGGTACAAAATTCAATTTTCTGAGTGCTATATTGGCTTAAATGATACAGACAAACAACCTTTTCACAGCCGTGAGATGCTTCTTTGGAAATTTTTTGTGAACTCACGCACAGAGAATAACAAAGAGATAAATGGTCTCTTCTTCCCCTGCACTGAAGAGCTACAGTGCTGAGCACACTGCCTGCTAACAGACCACTGACAATTAAGGATCTGTCACGCCAAGCAGTGTCTCTGTTTGCACGTATCTCATCTGTCCGTTACTATCGTCCTCAGCCACCGCAACACAACCGCGCACAGAAATTCTACGTTATGAGAATAAATACCCATTGAAGGCAAAGCGGCAAGTCAGCTGAGCACATAAAT
Source organism: Chlamydotis macqueenii (assembly GCF_036417535.1). Lineage (NCBI taxonomy): Eukaryota > Metazoa > Chordata > Aves > Otidiformes > Otididae > Chlamydotis > Chlamydotis macqueenii. The sequence continues at coordinate 11,377,626 of NC_141561.1, forward strand.
CGCCCAGATTCTACCCCAGGACAAGAATAATTATCTTCCCAAATCCACTTAAAAACCCTCACTAAAGAATACTTTCTGAAGAGGTCAAGCCCTGATGATAGATAATACTTTCAAATGAATCTTTGTTATTGCCCAAACACAAAGAGCCGTTTTAATGCACCACGACAGAAGAATGCCTCCTCCAGGAGCGAGCTTGCCCGCATTTGTACAGATCATCACTTAAGAGTTCTTCAGTAAATCACATGACTTTGTGGCTTTGAAAGGTTGCACTTTGATGTCCAATGGACAGATGTCGGCATAAAAAGACAAGGGAGGAAAAAAAAGTCCAAGCTCAGCGCAGCCAGCAGTAATTGACCAAACAGCACTGAGCTTGTGTGTGGAGACCAAACCAGCAACAGGAACCGAGCTACCTCCTCACCCCTTGGCTTCCAAAAACTGTTTAGCAATGGTGTAGCTACAAAAGTGCCAGTAAGGCGAAGTGCCCCAGGTCACCGCTATCTGCTCAGTGACTTGGCTATGTGACCACTTACACCAACACAAGCTCAGGAACACCCACCACGGGTAGAAAACAGGTACCCGGCAAAACAGTGCCCCAGAAGTTGTAACACCACTTAGTCCGTTGGGTGTCAATTGTTTGAGGAATAGTGTGTTGTAGCTTACGCTACCACTGTCACTGCTGTTCCAGGGATAAACAGAAGGCTTCTGTCATCAGTGTTTTCAATCCAGCCCTTTTCACAAGCACTGCTATTCAATTATAATGATTGTTTTGTTAAGTGTGGTTCTACTCGGAAAACTGACTCCATAAAAACGGGATCATGGAGTTCATGTTTATTGCATCTCAATGATTTCCAGATCAAACACAGGCAGTTTACAAGTAAAAAAGATGTTTGGTTTGTTTTTCCAACTACCAGGTCTACAAATGCATGCTGGGATCTAGAAGTTAAGTTGTCATCTTTTGGCTTGTACAACTGCAAAAGGAATGAAAAAGAATTCCGCTTGCCCATTCCCAGAGCGGCTGTGTATTTCCAGCTTCAACAGAGATGATAAGGAATAAAAATGAGGACAATATTTTCAAACCCACTTATCTAATTCTGTGCTTCAGGGCTCCAGAAAGGTAATCTGATTTTAAAAGCTACTCCAAGGGCAACTTGAAGTGACAAAACTTAAGTACCAGTTAAAATCTTACTGCATATTCAGGTACCTAAATAGCATGTACCTAACTTTAGGTACCCATTTTTCAAAACCGTTACCCTTAATTTAGTCAGCAAATTAATCAGATTTGCATGTGATTACACATAGATAGCAGATCATTTCAGTAGGAAGGTGCTATTTTTATATAGACACTTGTCGGAGCAGAATTGCATGTTAAACTAAAATTTATGAATCCGCAAGCTGAGTCTGTATTAACTATTTGACAGCTGCAAATTACTGCATTACAAACATCGCCAACTTGCTTACACAGACACATGTGTGTACGTGTAACTTAGCCATTCCCCAGCTGTCTGTACGTAAAAACTCAGCATTGCAGGGGTTAGCAGGTTTCCCTCATTGCAAATCCTGTAGGTCATGATCAGGTGCCTGAGCCCCACTGTCATTCATATGAAAGAAACAAGCTGCTCTAGGGGCAGAGGGGCTCCTGAAACCTGGTTTGCTATGGATTAGCTTCCTATCACACTGACAGACAGATCCTCCAACTCTTTGTCATGTTCCCTATGAGCTCCCTACAGCAAACCCTCCACTTTTCAGCCATGCCTTTGCTTGTCCCCATTGCATCCTCCCAACACATCCACCTCTTTCCTTCTGGGCTCCTGTGGCAACTGTTCTTGGATGTCACTGGTCAAACATATATTACATCCCCAGTGTGGCTCTGTAGATCCCACTACAATGGTTGCCTTGAGCCTTTCAAACATTTGAAGGAGTCTTAGCTAAAAGCTGTATGTGAAACATGGATTTATGGACGGTAAACTGAATAAATCCCTTAATCAGTTGTCAAGTAGTGCACCCCCATGACCCATCGCACAATCACGTTAATGCTGACCATCCCACCTAGATCTTGGCTTTGCGTCCTCCTGCCTTGCGTCTTTGGGAGCTAATGGCAATGTCTGATGGCAACCAAAGAGATAATGCAGAAGAGCTTACAGGAAAAGTGGGCTGAAAATAAAGGCTGGGAACATGGCCAGCATTTACGGATGTACTAAGTTAACGAGTTCAGAGGGTCTTTCCAAAATATTAGCCAGTTCTACACACCTGGCCTTTCCACACTGCTTTGACAAGCCTGAGGTGCTTGCTTGCAGGGGCAGTCCTGCTAGACCATTCCCGCAGCATTACTGCGGCTCTCTCCTCTTCTCCATCCCCCTCCCCCAAGGACAAGCAAGGGTGTTTAATTAAATTCAAATGCTATCATTTTTAGCTAAGTGTAAAATTGTTGATTTGCAAAGCATGGTGCCTGGCTTTCATTATTAAGGAGTGCTGTGATCAATGCAACATCAGGCCAATTACGGCAGTTATGGCGCTGAGAGATGTATTTCTGTTCTCTGTCTCTCTTTGTACACTCAGGTAGAAAGCAAAGGAAAGTGCAGCAGCAAATGCTAATTGCGCTGCTTAGGACATATTCCCTCCCAAGAAGCTCCTTCCAGGGCCCCTTCAATCACAGAGCTACTTGGTGCCAGGCAATTGCCAATTCTTTCCCACTCCAGCCCCAGTCAAGCTCTTGCCCGTGATGATCAAATCTGCCTGGAGATTTTAGAAACCCATAGTCAGGCAAGACAAGGTTGTTGCTCCTGCAAACAAGCCACTGCTGACTTGTCTTCATAAACTGTCAGGGGGATGCTGAAATGAGCACAGTGAGAAGGAATGGGTGTACTTGTGGCTCACTCCATCCTCCGGATGATATTTTCCCAGCACGTAGTCACAGCTCGTGCTATTTGAGTCATCCTCATCTGAGAATGCAAATACTTCCCAACTGGCTATATAGCATTTCTGCTTGTAGGCTTAGAGCTCGGCTTCTCTCATGATGTCTCAAGCTGACCTGGGTCCTGGAAAGCCAGGGGCCATTCGACGTGGGGGGGAAGGTTCGGGATATGCTCTTTGTGCACTTTGCAGAGAAGGAGCTGACAGGACAAAGATGGACGTTGGCAGCAGATCTCGATGCAGGGGCTGAAGGAGCTGGGAGCAGCTGCCTGTGGTACAATTTGGTCTGATGTTTGGGCAATGTTGCCCTGAAGAATAAACTTCTGCCCTGGAAAAGCTGATCCTCACACAATGCTGCGGGAAGGGTGTTATTCCAAACCCTGGTCATGTAGCAATGGAAAAGGCCTTGAACAACCCTAATTTTCCTCCAGATTGGGCTCAATATGGTAAAGTCTCTGTTGTAGAAAACTGGCCAATGCAGCTGCCTGAGGAAGGGTGGTAGACAATGAAATGCTTTGGACTGCAGGGAAAAGGGAGCACTTCCACTACCACTGGCTTTAGACTTTGGATTAAACCCTGTCCTTAGTCATGCTGATGCAAAGAGCAGTGATTTATCCCGCTGAAATCATCCTTCAGTTGCACACTTCTGTATGACTTTCTTCACAGTTTCTCTGTGAATTATTTTCATTCCTTATAAGAAGAAATGGATATGCCTTGCCATTTACAGCACAGGACTTTGCACAGTTACTGACTCAGTTACTGCTGGATTTGCAAGAAAAACTAACATTAAAATGGAGTTTAGGTTGAGTAAATTCAAATACCTGAGAGCAAAAGTAGCATTTTGTGGGAAGCTATAATTATTCAAGACAACCAAGAGAAATCCAGAAAATTCAGAGCTGAGTTCAGTGGAAAAGCAAGATGGGAGTCAGCATTGAGGCATACCAAAAGTTGCAGAGCCTTCAGGGATGCCAGGAAGCAAGTGCACAGCTGTGGTTAGTGTGCAGTACTACTGATAGCTGCAGATTAACTTGATATTGAAAGCCCATTTCATTTTTTATCTTTCCCTTATTAAATTAATTTAGGATGAGAAAAAGAAGACCACAGAACTGTCTGCTAAGAGTAACATGCAGGCATACTGCATTATTCTGGCAATAAAGCCATCATGGACAATCCCTTGGCTGAAAGCCTCAGGATGTGTATCTTACTCACAAGTTGCTTATACATTAATATAGCCCAGAAAAGAGTCACTGCCTTATAAACACAGGATGTTTCTAACCTTTCATTTACCTATTCTCCTGCAAAAATATAGGAGATGGTGGAGATGCCCAGACACCAGAGCAAGTCCCAATCCCTTTCTGTGGCTTGTTTAAGTGAGCTCTCCGGAAATTAACACTGAACCCATACTTGTTTTTATTCCTTGGAAGGAAATGGCCTTCTCTTTCTTGGCGTACCCTCTCCGAAGGCCTGTGAAGGAAGTAATCCATGTCACAGTGAAGATGATAAAAGCTGCAGGTGGCCCAATATGTGAGACTTTCCCCCAGCTCCATGCGGCTCTGCCTGAGGTCTTGCTGTGCCAGCTCTGGTCTCCAGGAAGCTCTGACATTTTCCCTGATGATCCCGAGATAAGGAAGGATAATGGTTACTGGGGTTAGTCTGAAACATTTGCTTTTGAACCCCGGCCACAAACATAACATGTGATCACACGCAAATCGTTTGCTCTTCCTCCATCTCGGTTCACCCATATGCTGAGGACAGCGTGTTTCCTTACCTTCCGAGAGCAGCCACACAGCCTGGAAGCAGCATCTTGTCTTTTCGCCGGCCAAGAAAATTTCTTACCATCAGTGCTAAGTGGGTGTTTTCTCTGTGTGGTTTGCTCAAAGGGAAATTAAAAGCCCAAAAGAAAAGATGTAAAGCTGTTCTTGAAATAAAACATGTCCATCTCTAGAAAACTGAGAAAATATTCAAGTGCCACTCATGTAGCAATGCTGCCAAGTAAAGTCTCAAGCAATTAGTCTGCTGACTGCTTGAACTGCACTGGGTGTAATCTAACTTGCCATCAGTCCAAGCCACAGGCTGTTTCCAGCACATGGTGGTCACAGAGAACTATTCTCAGCTGCCCCCTTGGCCTGTTTCGACCTGCTGAAGACCTCCAGGTGCAACCCACCATCCAGTGCCAATTTTTAGTAGAGTAAATGAGAAATAAGAGTGGAGAACACTTCATTCAGAAAGAAAACCAGCTTGTCAGAGTCATCCCTGAGCTTTCAGCACACACATCCTTGAGCAGGATCGCTTGTACACCAGAGCAGCCGCCGTGGAGAACGGTGTGCCTGGAGGCAATGTGCATCTGCTGTGTGGGCGAAGCAAGAGCAGCATAGGAAAGCCAAGTCCCTCCTTGAGGTCACGCTTGGGGTTATCACAGGCTCAGGATAAGCCCCTCACCCCTTGCGCAGAGCCCTGTGCCAGGCACCACATTGCCTCCCCCGACAAAGACCAGGACTCCATCAGTCACTTGCTTATCCTCCGCTCTGCAGATGTTTACAGGCTTTTTTACTAAACACTTCAAAAAGGCACTTGTCTCAGGAGGCTGTTTACACATTCTTGATCTTCTGAGCTTTCAAACACTTCATTAGATCTGAAATTCCCACCACAGCAAGCAGTGATCTTCAGAAGGAACGGAGTCTGGGTGGTGGAAGGGGCATTTAGGCCCAGAGTGGCTGTTAGCCCAGATCTCTTCCTCCTTAAGCCTTCCTTTCATCTGACAATGACTGCCCCAAATTTTTGAGCCATAACAGCTCCAAAAGCTGGCAGATTTGAAAAAAAGAACATGAAATCACATACTTAATCACCTGGGTATTGCAGCATATAATTTCTCTATCTACAGGCCTTAAAGCTGTCAATGCAGTTGCAGAAAGGAGCTGCAGTGTGGGGCAACAAGCACAAGTCTTTTGTAAAATGTTTTTCACAGAAGTGAGAACACCTGGTTGCCAAAACTGTCACCTTCAACTTTCAAGACATATGCCCCAACTCTGTGTAAGATTTTGAGTGAAATGAGGATGAAGGTTTGGTCCTCAGTAGGAAAACCTACACATTGAAATCTGGAGTAAGCTGTTGTTGGTCTCTACTCAGATGAGACTCAGGTGAAGCAGCACTGATACCAAATCACCTCTCATTTAAAGTGCTTGTCCCATGGGGCTGCATGTGAGGTGCTAAGCAGGGCACGGAGGCAGTCAGCGGTGTTTGACGTGTGGCTAAAAAATGAAGACAGCTTCAGAAAAGACAGACGACTCCTGCTTCTCCCAGTCTTCTAGTCAAAGAGTCATGTCTAGGCCAAAACCAATATTGGTACAGAGAGACTCATCAGAGGCACTACAGCTTCCCGCTCTGGAAACACTGGGTTTGATGGAGTCTATAGTTTTAAATTGAGTCAGCTAACCAATAATGTGACCAAATAAATTAAAAAGACATTCATATCAAAAATGCAGAAAAAAATGGCAATGGGCATCAGAGAAATGTTCTATGAAGATATTAATGACTACATGATCTTTGTCCTTCGACCCACTTTCCTGCAAGGGAAACCAGGTCTCACACAGGGCTTGCTGTAGCTGTGAGTCAAATCTGTTTCTCCAGACAGGAGAAGAGTCCAAGATCTCAAATGCATCTCCACCTGAATGGGTCCCAGCCATATATTCTTCTGGCACAGAAGGCAAAATTCCAAGGCCTTTCCAAGGCCTATTTTGGCCAAGAGTCAGAATTTGTTATGAGGGGACTTGTACAGAAAGTCAGTCAGCAAGTCATAAAGAGACGTGGTCATCTCCAAACCCTCCAGGTTGGAGCCACATCTGGTTATAGGAGTTTCCTGTTAGGGGACCTATGTCATCTGGGAGACAATGCTTATCACTTATTCAGGATGTATACTTTTTTATTCAAGCCACAGACATACATTATTGCTTGAAAACAGGGTCATCCAGCTACCACATGTTCTTCCTTTATCCCAACCAGAAGTTATGGGAATCAAATGGAATACATAGGACTTTCCTGAAAGAACAAGATAGTGTGGCAGCTCAGAACTGAAAGGCCTTTCCAGCTGAAAGCTGGGGGGAAAAGAGACAGTTAATCAGTGAAAGTGAGGACAATGAGTCAACAAAGAGAAAGAGAGAAAGGAAGACTCTCGTGCTTTTTAATGAAATTATTATCCTACTAAATTGCATGATTAAAAGTCAAAAGAAGAAAATTGGAATGTGGCACAAGTTAGAATAATTATATTTTTATACAGATTTTTTTTTTTTATCCTGTCTTCTAAACAGTCAACAATCCGTTGCACATAAAACTGCAGGATGATAATTGGAAGCAGAGTCTGGTCCCATGACAGGAAATAAACTCTTATCAATGGCTTTTGCAGATCTCAGTCAAACAGTTCGGAAATCGGTAATCCTGGAAATTTAGACATAAGATCATGATCTTAGAGAAGGATAGAGAGATACATTTATCTGTAAAGGGTCCATACTGCATTTTTTTTTTTGCCATAAAGATAACCCTTGAATAGGAAATTCAGCCATTTCCTGCTTTGGACTTTGCCAGGATTCCTGGTAAGAGCATTGAGGAGAAAACCCACATAATTTGCTTGGCAAACTGAGACAGACTCCAGCTTCCAAGCGAGCGCAAACATGAGATTTTCTAGCATCTCATGAGCTGAGCTAAAGACAATAACAGAGCATTATATAACGTGACAGAAACACATTTTCACCACAATCCATTAGTGCAGCTGAATCACTCAATTCTGCAAACTGTACTGATCATTCAACATTAATTGGGGCAAATTAAGTTGTAATGTATGACTTTTCTCCTTCATAATTACTTATGGAAGGAAATCGTGAGGAACTAACAATTAAGATGATGGGAAAAAGCTTCAGAATAATTTGTTGAACACGAGTGTTCTTTCTTTTTCTTCCCCTTTCTCTCTGCTTACAAACAGACTAGTAACTTACCTGTCGGCTACTTGGGTTATAATTTACAGCCATGCCCCAATATCCAACTCATGGGAAACAGCAAATTCACTGCCTTTCTCTAGATACATGGATAGGACCTATGTCCATATTTGTATGAGAGACACCTGCCAGCCAGTGGGTGATACTATAGTGGCAAGGGTTTTTAGGAGAAAAAAAAAAAAACAAAGAAAAAAAAAGAAAGGAAGAAAAAATTATTAAAGAGAAGAAACCAGTGTGGCAAGGAGATCTGGAAACCAAGGGAGGAATCCATGAGTCTGAGGCTGATGCATCACTACAGACTGACAGTCCTGGCACAGTGTGACTTGTGCACAGGGCCTCTGCCTCTCTTTTTCCAGAATGATTATTTGGACCCTAATGAAATCAAGATACTGTTTCAAACAAGACCAATAACTACAGCTTATCTTATACACACAGAAAAAGAAATTTAACTTAAGCTCAAAGGCAAATTACAAAGAAAAATAAAACAATGTAGCAATTGTAACCTCATAACTAATTATTCCTTTCACAGCTTATTATTCCTTGCATACTGTCAGTCCTCTTCAGTTAAATGCCCTGTGCTATTTTAAAGACTATAAATCAGTGCCAGTTCAAATGGATGTTGTAAATTCACGCAGATGAGGAAGACATACACCAAAGCCACAATTCTTTATTCAAGGCTAAGTTGCTCAAGATACAAACTGCCTTTTTGGATACAAAATAGGCCTGCCTGATCCATTTTTCCATAGTGATCAGAAGACAGGGTGTGGAGTTGATAAGAATGTGCTGATATTTGGCAGTAAAACCTCATCAAGCCTTTCCAGACAAGATAATATTCAAATCCAGAATCTGGAATAAAAGCACTATGCAATTTCTTGCCCAAGCTGAAAATTCACGATCACTTTGTTCCCATTTTACTCCTGTCACACACTGTTTTCTCAAACAGAAGGTATTTGTTGAAGAGAAAACCTAAAGGAGTTGACGTGAATAAAATGGTTTTGGTTCCTACCTGGCCTTCTTGTTTACCAAGCAGCAAATTGCATCTGAATTTCTCTACAGTACACAAAGATAAATAGCAGCTAAATAACATACTACGAACAAACATATCATTACATGGCCAAGTCGATACAGAAAATCCATGCAAGAAACACCCTCTGAAAGAGATGGGAGATCTTGATATGGAGGGATTACAGATTCAGGACCAGGTGATAGCACAGAGTGTATAAATCAGAGAAGTTGGCCCTTCATTTACATTTTTGAAGGTAATGCATTCTTAAACAAAAAATAGAGCAAGGTAGAGACTGGTGATAGGCTCAAATGATGGCTGTTTTCTCAGGGAAGAACACAAAACCATGTTAGTGCAAAGTGTGATGATGCCTTTCCACTTCTGTGGGTGCAGAGTGGAGAAGCAGAGAAGGATTTTGGGGACAGCTCACAAGAACATGCCTTCAGGTCAAACAGCAGTGAAGTGTACAGATAACCAAGCAACTGTAAGTGCACTTGAGAAGCTACCACAGTAAAAAACTTAGCAGAGCACTGCCCACATTCTAGGCAAGAGGAATGACCGTGTCAGACTGCTGTGTCACTAGTGCTCAAGTCATCCCTGTTTGAGCCAACCTCTCAGTCCTTTGCCACTGTAACCACAAGAACAACTCCACTATCTGGAAATTATGTCTTGAGCCTGTTCACTGCAGGAGTTTGAGCCTGGAATGGAGATATTCAGGGCAGTGAAAAAGCAGAACCTGAAGGCAACAGCTGGATATGGCTACAGGATGGAGATGCTCCTTGTGTTGTCCCCAGCATCCCCCCTCACCAGTTTTAGCCATGCAGGCTTGGAAAATAGACCTGAGTGAGGTGGGGTTGTGTTATGTTGTATTACGAGAGAAGCACCATCCTCCTAAGCTTAGCGATGATGGACATCCTTTCCTCTGCCAAATTTCTCATCTGTCAGGTGTCTCTATGAGAAACGATGGTTCTTTTTGTTGTTGCCCATAGCAGCAAACCAAAAATAACAAAAAGCACTACTGAACATTCTGTGGCTGTTTTGAAATACCACAAATGCTTCTGATAATAGATGAGGATTTTCAAAGGGATGTCCATTTGGGGAACCTAGTTTCTTAGCAACTGCAGGAGACCTCTTAAGGAGCAGAGATTTCAACAAGACAAGTTCCCCTCTCGTGAGACCCCTCCTGGAGTACTGCATCCAGCTCTGGAGCCCCCAGCATAAGAAGGATGTGGACCTGTTGGAGCGAGTCCAGAGGAGGGCCACAAAGATGATCGGAGGGCTGGAGCACCTCTCCTATGGAGACAGGCTGAAAGAGTTGGGGCTGTTCAGCCTGGAGAAGAGAAGGCTCCAGGGAGACCTTAGAGCGGCCTTCCAGTACCTAAAGAAGGCTTATAGGAAAGATGGGGAGAAACTCTTTAGCAGGGCCTGTTGAGATAGGACGAGGGATAATGTTTTTAAAATAGAGGGAGGTAGATTTAGACTGGATATGATGAATTCTTTTTTTTTTTTTACTATAAGAGTGGTGGAACACTGGAACACGTTGCCCATAGCGGTGGTGGATCCCCCATCCCTGGAAATGTTCAAGGCCAGTCTGGACGGGGCTCTGAGCAACCTGATTACCAGATCAGGAGATGTCCCTGCTCTTTGCAGGGAGGTTGGAATAGATGGCCTTTAAAGGTCCCTTCCAACACCAACCACTCTATGATTCTATGATTTAAAGTGATGAACATGCTCTAAACGTAGCCTCTTGTTAGGAGGCTCCAGTAGGGCAACTTGAAAATATAAATGCTCAAAATGTCTGCTTCCACTGGCAAAACCTCATCCTCAGTGTTGTACCAGACACAGCCTTCTCTATCTTACTCCATTTCTATTCTTATTTGCATCCTCCTTCTGCTCTCACTAAAGCAAATAAGTGTTTTTGTCAGTGCTGCAAGCAGGTCCTGTTTCCATTAAAATCAATCTTTCAGCATGCTTAGGAAGTTCAAACAAGCACTTGGCTGTAAATCTGAGGGTTTTTCCCAGACAATGATGTTAGCTGTTTCTGTATGTAGGAAATGCTGCAGATTGACCTAACACTTCTTCTAAACAGGAGTTTTACTACATCTCCTGTGTCAGTGACAAAAGTGATGGGCAGAAAAAAAAACGTTCATTGTTGTTAAAAACGAAAGCCAGTTCCCAAAATAAGATATATCACGCTCTACCATTTCTCTGCCAAACATTCCCATGTACTTAATGATTCCACTAGGAAAAGAGATTAAAGATAATTGTATGGATCGGATTATCGAATGACAAACTCTTTCAACCTGCAGTTCTGAAAGCATAACATTGTAGCATCCCACCCCACACCTCAGCACCCCACTTGTCTGGTAGTCAAGGATTGCTGAACCCACCGCTAGTGAGAATCAGACTTTATGCTTCCTTTTACTTTTGGAGTGGAATTTTTCTCTTAGTTCGAAACAGACAGCAGCACAGCTGAGCAGAACACAAGGCAGTTTTGTCCTTTTCACTGGCCCTGCTGAATGGACTGTCGGCAGTTCAGTCTGTGTATCATGAATGCTAAAGTACTGGTTCAGACCGGAGCCCTCAATAGACCTGCTGTGGTACCAGGCAGCCTCACAGTTCCCACCGCTGTAAGAGCAGCACAGCGTAACACACAAAAAACTCCTCTCCCCCTCAAACAACAAGCATCCTCCTTCCCCTCACATTTAACAACATTTCTGCCTTCCATTTCTGCCTCCTCTTTCTGCATTGCAGAATATGCATCAGGGACCTGCTCAGTTGCATTTCAGTGCTGCACACTTTATCCTCACCCTCCACCGGGAAACAGGAATCACTTTAGGTGCCTCTTCAGGCAAATGTCTTCAGTGTCCTCTTGTTTCCCCCATCTCCCCCTCCCCCCAACTTTTTCTGATCTCTGAATAATTTGTTCACACAGTATTGCCTCCTTCGCCATTAGAAGCCATAAATCAAAACACAAGCTTCGCAAGGTCTTACATTTTCAGAATCTATTGCTTTTTTTTTGTTTCTTTGAAAAAAAAATCCATACAACAAATATGAAGGAGTCACAATTGCTCTTTTAACACAGGCTGATGGGAACTGAGTTTCGTGCCAAAAAAAAAATGACCCCCTTTTCCTTCCTATTAATTTAAAAACAGAAGAGGTCCCAAAATCTCAGCTCATTTTCTGCCAGCAGTCATACGGTTGCTGTTTCCAGACTCCTGCCCAGTACAACATGCCTGTCTGCTGGGCTGCTTCCCTCCGTGCTCCCACCCCAGCCCATGGCATCCCGCAGCCCCAGGGCAGTGGTTCAGGGAGGGCTCTCCCTGGGTCCAGGCATCTTCTGTCAGCTCTGCTATTTGTCACCACAGAGCAGCACAGAGTGATGCCATGGACAGGGAAATCACCATTACAAGCCTGGCTCCGGGGATCTTACTGTTAGGTTCAAAATGGCGGGACAAAATTACCATAGGTGGGGAAGTGCTGAATCAGGCAGCAGAGGGATTCACTCCAGCAGCTGCTCAGCAAGAGAAATGCTTTCTGTCCCCTAAGTTGTTTTGACTTCTCTTCTGGTCCAAATCCTGTTTTGCCATTAAATCACTCTTACAAGATCTTTATGCTGGCAGGTCCAGAGTAAGGGCACAGCCTACAGAACCAAATATTACAAAATCCCCTATCAGCTGTACTCAAGAAAGCAGAGAGCTGGACAGCACGTTTTTATCTGTTAATGGCTCTACCATCCTAGATCATCTCTACAATCTTTCTATGGAGAAATACTCCCTCTGATTCAAGGACAAATGCTCAAACTTCATCAGCATACCTCACAAACATTTCCATCTGGTTTTGGATCCTACCTATCTAAAATCTGCAATAATAAGTTCAAAGAAGTGACATGAACCCACAGAGGCTTGTTTAATTACCACCAGCCCTCAGAAGCTGTTTGATAATAGCGAGTGCTCTTCAGAGGGATGAACACCTCCTATACAACTCCTTGAAGCATGTAATTCCACCCCCAAAAAAACCACCTGAAAGTCAACAGCAATTGCCTGAGTCTTTCAGATGACCTAAGTGAAAACAAATACGTGCACACAGTAGCACCCAACTGTTACAGCAACTTGAAGCCACCGTAGCCAGAGGTAAAGCTCAGAGTGTTCATCATCATGGCCCTCATTCTACAACTGCAAAAAAAGCATCTTGCAGAGTCAGATCAGCAGCAAGGTATATTGGCTTTCTACATCCCATATGTCTGAGAAGAAAAAAGGAAAGACCTGCAAGGAACCAGAAATTTGTAAGTCACATCACGTTGAAAACAGCTGTTATTCTGGGTTGCTTTACAAACATCAGAATTCTTTACTACAGAATTTCCTTTCATTAAGAAAATAATTTTTATAGCTGAATTTCACCAGCTGAGACATCATTTCAAGCACCAAAGAAGGGCTTTCACCACTTCAGAGCATTGCTTTTTGTAACCACTTCTACAAATCTGCAGAATTTATGGCAGAAGTATGTTTGTATAATGTGATCCCAGATTCCAAGAAATGAGAACCCAAATCATTCAAAGCTAAACAAGGGCTCACACAAATGCAAAACTCTGAGGTCCTGGAGTGTCTTTTTTTTTTACAGGAGTTTCTGAGTGTAAAGAGAGCACAGCCAGAGTCAAGTTATCATCTGGCTGTCTCTTCCCAGGAACTCTGTTAGAGGATGCTAGCACAGCTGAACACTCTATTAATGACCTGTATGCCATTAACAAAATTATACACACACACACAAACTTCAAAGGCTAACAGGTTTTAGCTGATCTGTGAAAACTAGGCAATTAGTGCAACTTGTCCTGTTAAGGACTAGTGTTATCAGTTAACCATTCGCGACAGATCACTGAAAACAATTAGGGTTGTTAACATACAAGGCACTAGTGACATTTACACTGTGAAGTCACAGGGCACCCCAGCATGATGTGGAGATTTTATACCAGAGGATACATATGCTAGCGCATGTTATAAATCTGCTCATTAAAGACTACCAGAAATGCCACCTTAGAATCCCCATTCCTTTGAATAAAAATGTAAAAGGAGTAATATACTTTTTTCCAGTGATGCACACTACAGTTCACTGGAGTTGTCCACTTAAAAACAAGAAAAAGAGGGCGAGATTGGAGGCAAAAAGACAAACCCCTGTCCCCTTGGGACATCTACTGTCTGGACAGGTCTTCCAGAAAGGTGCTTTTAGCTCCTGCCTAATTGGTGCTCTGCTCAGAGTCCTGCTGTTCCCATCTGCCACGTGGGCCTTTATGGGCACTGAAGCTCAACGCAACAAAGCAATAGCAATAACGGGCACACACCATGGAGATGGATTCAAAATTCATGCAATCCCTCTGCTTCCCTCATCTTTTAGAAATTACTGGAGTTCACTCTGCGCTGCCAATAGATGGGTTTGATTCCCATAGCCTTTTTTTAGCCCCCTGCCAGTTTTAGTTATTTCACCTCTAGCTTTGCAAATTCTGTTCCAAAGGGAAATTCAAACAAGGTTGGTTTTATTCTAATTTTGAAAGAAAACAAATTTGGTAATGTCAAAACTTTCTCTAAAACAGACTTCCAAATGTTGACCAACTGTCATCCTGATGCTTTAGTGGGCATTTAAAAGAGCAAATCTGAAACAGTTGAAATACCTGGAAAAATTAAATAGCAACTCTTGATTTAAAAAAAAAATATAAATTGATGGAGTAACCTGCATTAGATGCAGAATTAAAATGCACATGGGAAATAAACTGGAATACCTCTCTCAATTTTTGTTCATCGCAGGTCATCAAGCTAAAATGAGAAAAGCAAACTTACAGTGTTTTACTAACCTGAGTTATGGAATAGAAAGTGGTCTAGGATTGTTCCCATAACAGTTTGGAAAAATATGCATTTTTAAAAAGACTGATTCTTCTGGCAAATTCCTAACAGAGTACAGCCACGAGCTGTAATGGTCAGACCACACACATGCTTTCTGGACAATCAGTGACGGGACACAAGTCTTTCCTCTGACTTCGTGATATAAACTTGAGGGTTACCAACACTTGCTTAGTCTGTAAATAAAGGCCATTATTTGGTAATGTTTCTCTGCTCCATGGGGTTATTTAAACATGTGCTTAAAGAATACGGAAAGCAATGGACTACAAGGACACAGTCACGGCCTTTTCTCCATCAGGAAAATTCCCTGTCACATATTGAAAGAGAAAATCCCAACCCAGAGAAGCACAGAGGAGATGATCTTCAAAGAGTGCAAACTGAACTGCAGCTCAAACACAAAACACAAATATATTCGCTGTCAAGGCTTGAAAAATAAATTTTCCCCCTTTTCTAGGGGTGACTCAGTGCTTTGGTCAGTACTAAACTGTCACAAAGCCATCACACACTTCTGCACTTTTTGAATTCCACTTTTAAAATAACCACCAAAATTACTAGAAGCTCAAAGCAGAACTCTCAAAATGGACACAAAATTGGAGGGTTTTCCCTCTTTTTTCCTTTATCATATGAAAAGTATCCACTGACTTGCACAGTCTGGCTTTGTCAGAAGCTTTATTCTGTATTCACTCTAGGAAAGTACAAGACACCCTGCAAACCCCCCACACAGCCCTTTCTTCATTTATTTGCTTCCGTCAATGGCAATAGCAGGAAATAATTTCATACAGCACTGAAGATGAACAATCCAGTTACTAACATTGCTGGAAATTCACACATCTGGGATAAAAGCAAGCTTCAGCCTAACAGCTGGTTGAAACATTTCATATAGTCTCATTCTGTTGAGCAACGTTTCCCCAGTACAAATTTTAGATGACTCACACAACTCTTTTTTCAATTTACTAACTTATGACACAACACTTGCTTGTGAAAAACGTGCAAGTTAATTTTCAGAGACCTAAAGATCTCTGAAGATTGAAAGATCTTCAATGGATTCCCAGTTAGAAGAAAGCACACCTGAGCTACATGCGTGTCAATCTGGTGTAACTCCTCCGAGACCTCTAGGTTTGCCCCCACCCAGCAGCAGGCAGAGCCTGGCCCTGGCGCTCTCCACCCACACCTGGCTCCACAGGGATTTCCAGCACACCACGTTTAACAATTGCTTTCCCAAGGTCCAGAAAGCAAACCAGAGGAAGACATCAGTCATTCACTACATACATTCATGTCCATGTAGATCACTGCCATTCTGTCTGTAGACAGTACGTACATCCACTTGGAAATCCTCATCCTCAGCACTAATATCATGCTGTGTATAATCTGCTGGCCAAGAAAACCACTTTCATTTACAGTATGAACAACAATGAAACAAGAATTTCCTCTTTTTTTTCCTCTAAGCAGCCCCACTCCTTGTTCCTCCTTACTTTCGACTTTATCTGCCCAATGTTTTGAGCGTTACCTGCATGCTTGAGAAGGAAAAGGCACTGCCCGTGCCCACTCACAAGCATCCCAATCAAATTTCCAGTACCACAAACCACTCCAACCTTCTCTTAATGACACTCAAGAGAGAGACATCCCCAAAAAAAAACCTTCCAGTTGCCTCAAGAGGAAAAATTATGCTTTCAGTAGAGATTTCTACCAGGTTCTTCAGACACAAAAGACGGATCAGATCAAACCAAGCTGTTTCAGCACAGGGGAGAGAGTGGGCAGGAGGTAAATGTGAAGGTATACAGGAAAAATACACACACCACCAGTATTTGACTGCAGGGACCTACAATCTGGCAACTGGAGACATCCAGGTTTTTTTTAACCTTTTGTTCATTGTTTTAGTAATTTTATCTCTCGATGACAGATGAGGCGGATATTGCTAGGAAACTAAATGATTTCTTTGACTCAGTGTTCTGCAGGGAGAATGAGGGAAACATGCCAGAAATGGAGAGAAATTTCCCGGGGGCAGAAAATGAAAAATTAATGAAATGCTAGGCAACACTCTAGTATGTCAAATGCAAGAAAAAAAGGGATAAGAACAATTAAAATCAGACAATGCTCTGAAGAGGTCGGGAGGATCAGCAAGGCAGGAGCAATAGTCTGAAAAAGAGCTTGTATGGTGGAGAGCCTTTAACTTTGTGTGGTGGAAAGCCTTTAACTCCCCATGAGGAGCAGAAGAGAGACTGGGCAAGCTCAGGTTCAGGACAGAACGTAGGGAAAATCAGGTTCCCTGAGCCTGGCCTTAGCACCGGGAAAAGTCACTGGCAGTAACTTGAATAAAGTGACACACATTCACAGGAGGGATGTCAAGTTGGACAGACCTATTTTTTTTTTCCTGTAGGGAGATGACAATGAAGACAGACCCCAGATGAATAAGCCAATCTTGTTGACTTGGCTTTCGGCAGGCAAGTACCATCTCTATAATCAATGGCAGAAAGTGTGGATATGTGGTAACTTATCAGGTAGGGGAAAAAGGAACATATATGGGCTAATTTTCTTTATGGTCTATAAAGTTGTATATATATTATTGTGTACAGAGACATTCTGTGTCCATGACACCTGATTATTGAAAGGCTGTGTCAGCACCAAGCCCAAATTTGCTGCTCCCATCTTGCAGCCACTCAGCTGCCTGTGAGCTGTTTAGTAGAGCTGTTGACAGCTCCAAATCCCGGTCTCTAACCAAATCACGGCTCGGAGCGGCCAAACCAAACCTGCAGCAGCCCCAGGTTTGTGACACGAGTCCTAGTTTGGAACCAGCTCACTCTTGGTGGGAGACAGCAGGAGAAGGCCATGGATTTAGGTCTCAACTTGAGAAGGCACTTCGGCATATGGCTATGCCTCTTTGGGACAGGGCTGTTTTTCTAGATTAGTGAGTGACGCTTCAGCTTGCTAATAATAACACAGGGGAAGGCTAGACACAGAGACACAAAGAAATGAGAAAATAGGTCAATCACTCACTTCTGAGAACAGAAGAGGGGGAGGATAATGCTGGAAAACAAATAGCTCAAAGGACTACACCCAGCTACCTTGATGATGGTGCAGGATGTTGGCCAACAAAGCATCACTGGTGACAGTAAAAAAAAAATAAAGCAGGCCAATGAAGGAGAAGAGACAGCACCTCCTTTATAAAAAGTACAAAAAGGCTTTCTGTGGACCATATCCTAGAGACCAGTATGTTTTGCAGGGCACAGTTGTAGCATCCAGTCTCCTTTATTCTCTTTTAAAAGGATTAATTTTCTAATGAGGGTACTGGCCAACAGGTCACATGGTGAGCACGGCGTGTCTGCTGGTATCGGCCAGCTTGTGCTCCCCTACCAAAGCAGCCAGCATTTCTGTTTTACAGAAGCGGGGTGAGGGGAACTGTCAGATGGAGAGAGAGGTGCCAAGACTTCCTCGATGGAAGGTGATAGACAGGTCTCACACTTCTATACCAACTGTTTCAAAGCCTGATTTTTCAATCACTTTTAATAATTTCTTCTGGATCCAAAATAAATGTGGACAGATGACATGATACCCAGACAAAACCTGACTCTCCCAGAGGGAGGAGGAATATTCCTGAGGTTAGTAGGAACTCCACTTTTAAAGCCAAAGAAAGTAACATTTTTCCTATATGCAGCCATTACATTTCCTTTCTGTCCATCTCCTCCTTCCTGTAAAAGAAAAACACTCACGACTAAGTGAGATCCAAGATATATACTTATGTATATATATATATATAAAGTGTGATGCTGGAAGAAGCCTGCTGCCAGAAACTCTGGATGCTTTGGGACCAAAGCCGTGCTGAAATCCACTGGAGCTCTTTATTCACAGCTCGGTGGGCATCTTCCAAAACCCTGCACGAAGCTGTACCCCAGAGCCTCTCCTGCAGGTGTGAGAGGACTTGTGGATTTTACATCAGGAATGGTACAACATGAGAAACAGTCCTGTTCCTACCAAATTGGCTGGCAGGCTTTTCTCCCAGTTGAGTGTTTCACCAGTTCAACAAGAATAAACACATCATAACTGGCTGGCCACCCCAAGCACGGGGGTAAAGTGTTGCACACCCAAACCAAGCCAGACAAAAGGCAAAGGGCCAGCCGGCGCCTGTCAAAGGAAGTCAACGATAGGCAACAAAGGCACGATGCGGAAAGCTGAGCACCAAATTTTGCCTTCAGGTATGTCTGTGCAGACTTGTGAGGCCCTAGGTTTGGAAGGGGACTTGTGCAGGCGTAGCCAGCACTTTTACTGCATTTATCGCAACACAGGTTTTAAAGCGCTGGTACAACGGTACAATGGTGAGCAATGAAATCACAGCCCGGATTTGCTTCTGGATCTACAGCTGTTTATCTGAATTTTTGGCAGCCATCTCCATGTGCTGAGGTTTTCATTGGGTTCTTTGTTTGGTACCAGCCAGATCCTCAGCAGCCGGAGTCAGCAGCTGTAATTTCGTATTCCTTCAGTGAAACCCAGGGAGCTGATACGATTTGTCCCAGCTGAGGATCTGGCCCACAGTACGAGAGAGATCACATCGTAAGGGAAACAGCTTCACTGGGGAGCAAGGCTGTGGAGCCACCGAGTCTGTTATCTGGCTTTGCAGCACAAGGAGTTGACACTTTAAAGGAAGGAGAGGAAGGAAAGACTCCACTGAGCTGCTACCTGGCTGTGCAACCCTGCGCCGCATTTGGGTGGGGATAGAAGCCCCTGCATGGGATCCTTTCTTTGAAGCACCAGTCTTTGCACTGGATAATGCTATGGATTTTTCAACATTATAGCATCCAACGCATATAAATCAGCTGCATCACCATGACTCTCTAATTCATTCACTGCCACAAGTGAGTCCTAAATAAAACTCAGTACTTCACAGATTTGAATCCCCTACACAGTAAAAAAAAAAAAAAAAAAAAAGGAGAAAAAGCAGCGCTTTTACTTTTCTCCAAAATCCAACACAAGGCAATGACCACAGCGGGCTGTGAGCCACTTGGGAAGTAACGTTACAGGCAGAGATGAACCTTAAGGTACTTTGTGCAAGCCTGGACAACCATCGTGACACCTCTCATAGCTGTTTTCATGGAGCAGCCCTCACACTGGTGGGGTGGTTTTCCCTTGGCCTCTCCGATGTCCCTTCAGACCCTGGGGGGACCACCTGCCCCAGTTCATGGCAGTGCACGTGCCGCAGCAAAGAGAGCATTTGCAGGATTTTCAGGGCTGTGTCCTGCGCCGAGCGTGAGAGCCACCAGCCATGGATCTGAAACGGCTGTGTGGGGAGAAGAAGGCTTGTACAGCGGATGGCTGCCAGGCTCTTGGGGGAGAAGCGTTTCCAAAATCCATGGATGAATCCATCCCTTTGCATAAGTGAGGGAGAAAAGCTCCTGCTATTCAGTGCTCCTGAGCATGTGGAGGAGGGTGTGCAATCTACAATGGGTTTACCCCGGGGCCCTTTTCTGCACTTACATATTGGATATCATGTCACCCTGTGACGCATCCTGTTCCCAGGGCATCCCGCAGCCTCTGTGTGCTCCTGACTTCCCCTATAGAATAACATTAAATAAAAGCCTCCAAAGAAACCTCAGCAAGAGGCTGGTTCACCAACAAACACATTCCCGAGCAAGTCCCTGACCCTCGCCGCGCAGCTTGCGGGCCTCCCCGTCCCATCGCGCAATTACAGAGAACGCCAAAAGGATTTCATTTTGATAAGCAGGTGTGTGTGGCGGGCAATCACTGAAATAATATTTCAGCTTGTCAGAGCATCTCCTCGTGAGAAGATCTCAATATTATGAGGTTAAGAAAATCTGAACGTGAAGCTGAGCCACAACATAAAAGCCATGCTATCTGTCAAAGTCATCAACAACCTTGTCGGTGGGATTTAGCAGTCAAATTCCCAGCCCAGAGCCTGTCAGCTCTGTCTCCCACAGCAGATAACACATTTAGCAGCAAAACTCTTCCACATGAGAAAAAAAAATATATTATTTGACCACAGAAGTGAACTTTGGATTTTAGATTCTCCGTTTTTTTTTTAAATTGGTGATGAATATGTAATAAAAAGGGGGGGAAAAAGTGACTGAAAACCAGATATAAGTATTTCTGAATTAGACTGGAAGCTTTTTCTGCCAGAGGACTGTACACACCTGATCTGCAGCACTTCCAGGATTTCAGGCCTAAAATATTTCCTAATTTAACAAGTGGGTTTGAAACTACTACACAGTAATAGCTGACCTTGATAGCCACTGATCAGAAAACACTTTAGTATGGAGTGATCCTCTTGTGATCTATGATAAAAGCTTTTATGGAGCTCCTGCCGCTGCTGAAATGGCGGGGCTGGTACGGCTAGAAGAAAACGGCGCTTCTGCTCAGCCTCCACGTACCCCTCGAGAAAACAACAGCAGAGTATAAAATAAAAAATTTAAATTAACCAAGGACCGGGACAACTCAAACTGGGGACACAAAATGTCCACAGACAAAAAACTCCTTCCTGAACAGCTGTGTTCACTGCTGTGAACCACAAGCCACAGGGTAACCCCATTCTGAGCTGAGGGTGGGTGAGCAGCAAACGCATTTGCTCTAACGGGGGTCACAGGGACAACACGGCTCTGATAGTGCCCGCGTTGCATCGTGACCTACCACGCTTAACCGAGAGCAGAAGGTCACCTCAAGTGGCAGAGAAGAGCCTGAAATCCCTCCCCTGTCCCACTGAAGTCAACGCAAACTCTTTGCCATTCCCTGAAAAAAAAAAAGATGCATCACATGCAGTTTCACAGAGATGCACACCAGTTCCTACAGGAGCCAGTGTCCTGCCTCGCCACCCCATGCACTCCCAGTGCCAAATGCCCTGGCAGCACCACTCTGAGGGTTTCTGCACTCACCAAAGACTACTTGCTACAAACAAAGGAATATTTGACCTTTCCATCCAATTAGCCCTCTAAACCTGCATCAATCGAGCTGTGTTAAAAGGGGGAGCCTTCATTCTCTGCAGTAAATCTGTAATTCATTCGACACGCCGAGCAGCAGGATAAGGAGGGCATCTGACACACAGCAGATGTCAGATTTTATCTTTTCTTCTTCCTCTCCTCCAAGTCTAGACAGCAGGTCTCACATGCTCCCACCTGGGGACACGGCTGCTTGACTGGGCTTGTGGAAATGAGCAGTGACGCACCTTGTGAGGATCACCTGGAGGGACCTGACCTCTCAGGGGAAAGCCAGCATCGTCACATAGTGACAATGACACCCCAGCACAGGCTGCAAGCAGGATGCCGAGGGCAAGGGTAAGCTAGCTGCTACAAAACCAGTGGCACAACATTGTAACATTCAGCAGTGGAGGACCAGCGCTTGCCCCTATGCCACGATACAGGCAGTGGAGTGCATCCTGCACCCCCACCCAAACAAGCACCGGGTGCCCGTTAACAAGGACAGGTAGAAAACAAGCTGCGAATCTCCCTCACCTCTCTGTCTTTGAGACACTTGCAACACTGTCCTAAAATTCTTTGTTCTTCAGCATTTGCAGGTCACCTCTTCAATAAACTAGTTTCCAGCTAAACTTTTAATGATGAGTGAGGCGCCTGCGTGCTCCCAGGGCAGGGCAAGCCCCTGGGCCCGGTGTGACGCTGAAGGGGGTGAGTTGGGTGCCCCAGATCTCCCCCAGCACCCCCTGCTCAGCACACTGAGAGCACAAACCACGCACCCTCAGGCCAAACAGTAGCAAAGAAGTGTAAGGCAAGTGGGTCAGCCACACAAGGCTGCAAACAGGATGTCCAGAAGCTGTGTTGTTATTTGTACAGCATCATAGGGGGACTTTGGAAGACAAACAAATCATGACAAAGTCCCTCCCTGAAGGGCTCTGTAATGTACAACTCAAACCCTCCAGGATGTTAAATGTCTCCCATGAGACGTTAAGTGCTATCAACTCCCACTGACTTTAATGGACATAAGGATGCTCAACACCTTGAGACAGCACTTTCACCTCCAGCAGTCTAAACATAATGAAGCAGTTAATGATAACTATACCAACAGAACAACACTCTGCAAGGCACAGATGGAGGTCAGGTCCACCTAGATTTTCATCTCTGGCTTCTACACTACAGAGATTTGCTGGGAGAGGATGGACATCTGAGAAGTTGAACAGAAAAGTGGCCTCATATGAGAGTGCAGCAGGACACAGGTGAAGTATCTCAACCAAAGCCGACCTTGAGCAAGTGCTGGGGCAAGACAACACGCTGCCCTAAACTGTTTTGCAGGTATTGCTTTCTTTTGGTTTCGGTTTTATTAGCGTTTTCACTTCAGTTGCTTTTTGAAAGTTAGCTGTGTCTTTAGTAATAGTAAACCACATACAACACAAAAATTCCTTTCCAGACAGGCATGTGATCCAGATTGAAGAGATGCAGTGGTGTCCTAGATCTTCAGACTATAAATCTGATTCAGCTGCTGCCTCCAAGCCCAATCTTTTAATTAAATTTTCTCCTTTTATAAATGTGGGTTCCCCCATCCCATGAATCTTGCAGGAATGAGTTTGGCTTTTCTTTGTCTTTTTTTTTTTTTTTTAATCTTGAAATCTCCAGGTAATTTAGGCTGCTTCCCCCATGCAAACCTGGCTCAGGGCATTGATACAATTCCATAAAAATTTGAACACACAGTGAGACAGCTCAATCTTTATAATTAAGCTTATCTTACAGGAGCTGTAATGTTTAAAACACATAGTCAATGTAATATTTATGTGCTCTATTTATTAATACATTTGATGACTAATAGTGAAGGTTATTTGTGTTTGTTGGGTTTTTTTAAATCAAATTACCTATAATTCTGTATAGACAGGAACAAGTTGTGATGTTCTTCTACCAAGTGGTACAGAACCAACCTTTCAAATCACTAAGCACAAAAACAAGGTCCTTCTAGTGCGTGTAGGAGGGGAAAAAAACTTCACCTTTTTAGGACTTTTCATTTGAAAATCTCCAAGTGTTTTGAAAAGATCAAGGATGGTGAAGCCAGTATTCATTGCAAACAATGAAGTTGCTCTTTAATCTTCAAAGTGATCTGTGTCCATGCCCAAGTCTTACAAGCAGAGAGACAGAAAAGTACCATCACCATTTTTTTTTTCCATCAGAAAAAAAAAACCCAGAACCACCTCACTGTGAGTGAAGCACACGGGTGGAGAAGCGGATACAGCCCCTGCAGCCTACGCACCTCCAGAGTGGGATCCAGCTCCCTGCGCTTCCAGCTCTTGGCTGCAAAACTCCCCCAGCACACGCACATTGTGCACACTGCCCTGCTCTGTAAGCAGCTGGAGGTGTGAAATACACTGGGACTTTTGCACCCAAGTAACTCTAAAAAGGGACAAGACAACTCTGATTTATGTACACAGTTTCAAGAAGTGTCAGAAGTAAATCCTGTAAGTAAAATAACTGCTTTTAGTTCCAGAGACAGTAATATAAATATAGGTAGTGTCCTAAAAATAAACCTCTTCACAGGTGGATAGAGACATGAAGAGTCGGAAGAGAAACGTGAGCTTATTTACAGACCAGTGTGAAACACCAGAAGGCTTTCCAGCCCCATCACCCTTTGCTTTCCAAGGGACTCCTTGAACATGTTATTGTTTCCACTGGGATTTCATTCCAATGAGGGAAAACAATCCATCGAAGACATTCACTTACTCCACTCTAACATGCTGCTTGACTTTATGAGGCAATAATAAACATACTTATATTAAATTTTATTCCCGTGAAAGACAAACAGCAGGCACATATAAGAGCAGTTGCTCTGACTCAAGTTCCACACTTTCCCAATTCACTGACAAAACCAGATTTCCCTTCCATCTTGCATTTCATAACAGGGCTAGATTTCAAATGAGGACTGCCTTTTGCAGGCGTATTTTTGCTTCCCACATAATTAGAGCACCTCCATTTGTGTGCCAGCCTTTGAGAAGGAAGAGCCAGGCTGAATACTTGTGCTTCTTTCTGCTTCTGTGTGGCTGCAAATCAAAGACCTACAGAACATTCTGATCTGCACCCTAAATTCATTTACGTGGTTCAAAAGCACAAGAAAGACTCAGGGCTTCAAAAGCCGTCTCCAAGTGCTCTGCATTAACCATCACCTCTTCCACGCAATAATCTCAAATTGCTTTGACTACTTGCTACGTACATCAAACTCAGGTTTCTGCTCCTATCTTGTTAAAGCAAGCTCCTAGTCACCAGCACAGCTCAGAGAAGGCAGTGAGAGCACGGCTTAGAAACTCATCCAGATAACAAGGAAAAAATAAATAAGCAAAGAACATAACTTGTGTTATAAATGTGGTGTACTGGCCACTTGCAAAAGTCAAGAGTTGTGAAAGACAGGCAGAGAAAACTGAGCATGTGTGTGTATATAGGTGTGTATATACCATGCATAGCTGTATATATGTGTATATAGGGCAGTGTGTATATGTATCAGTGTGTATATACGTAGATATCCATATGCATACATACATCCATATATACATATATATACACACATATATATATGGATTTGTATATGTGCATGAAATTAACATGCCAGATTACCAGCCTATATAAAAGAAGTGCAAGGCTGCACCATAACACTGTACTCTTACAGAGAAATGAATTGTCCTTTCCACTGTAACTCCTGATAGCTTCAACGTCCCTAACACAATCATGTAACATCTCTGCAGAGAATGGAAATACCATCCCAATTCTGTAACAGGTTTGCCCATGCTATGTACCTGAAAACAACATCTTACTGTAGGCTTGTTCCTCAGTATGTGACAAGCAACTGAGCACCAAACAGCTTTTTGCCACCTAAATGCCTCTGTACACTTGCAGAGTGGCTCCAGCGCTGTTTCACAGCACCTGAACTGGGCAAAATGGCCATTGGTCTTAGAATAATGGAGATGATAATGTTTTCTCTAATAGCAATTGAATGTGTTTCTGCTACATACAGTAATAATGTTCCATAACACAGCCAGTTGTACGCATGCTGTGCCCCTCTGAATAACCCAATTTAAATTTCTGTGTACAGGCATAATATATCCCATCTCCGCCTCCACAGAATTCTTCCTTTGTCCATAATATGCTTCTTAGCAGTTTTTATTTGGAAATAAAAATGCTTGTGAGGCATCATCTCATTTAATTAGGCCCTGAGAAAGGCAGATATGGCTCAACACTGCTGATAGTCATCTGTCTTCCAAATAAAAACTGCTTGCAAATATAGGAAAGCTGTTTAAGTGGCTTTGGCAAGACACACAAGGTAATGTTTACACTTCTCTGTGCAGAGATCCATCCTTACATGTATTTAGGATTTTTTTTCAAGTCTAGGAGTTCTGCTATTGATTGGGATACTGAAAGAGCCCCTCTGCTATTGAGTAGGTTTAAAAAACACTGACCCAAAGGCTGTGCCGTGGGCTCACCAGTGCCTGAATACCACTGTCAGTATCTGCAACCATTTCTTGGGTGCTCTATTTTGAGGTGGACAAAAAAGGAGGTGCTTGCAGAGCACCCATCTGCAAAGAGTGAGGTGGAGGCCTTTCTTGGCTTAAAACAATGCCGAGAATTGAAAGATATAAGACATCAACCCATTCTGCACACAGAAGGAAAACACTGAGGAACTAGCTGTTTCCTATTTTCCTGTGTTGCTGGTCAAATCTGGCAATAGGAGATACTTTCAAGCCTCCAGCTACCAGCTACTCTCATTTCTGAAACGATATAGTTCTACAATGGATTATCCTAGAGATAACTTTCTGAAAAAGGAACAAATCAGAACATATAAAGAGACGCAAAAGTCAATAAAATATCTTTTTAAGTATCCATCAAGTGATGTTTACTGTCATCAAAAGGTTATATTTCTCTAAGAGCATTACAGACTGAAGCAGTTTGTGCTGTGATGCATGGGAAGCAACAGGGATGTTGCAGACAGTCCGTGGACTGGAGAACAGCTCTCCATGGACAGCCATCCAGGGCAGGAGAACAATAAATCCTCCTTCAGGCCCATTCACAAGTCTTTGCATATCAGGCTAACTCTGACCAATGAGACTGCCAGCAGCAATATCTTATAAACCTCATCTGCTGTCCAGCTTTTCAAGACCCTCAGCAGGAGACTCTGAACATCCACCTGGGCATCAGCCAGTGACTCTCACTGTCCTAAATGATCCTTTAAATTTTGGTAGCTGAACCACAGGACAGGAAAAGGAATAAACCTCATGAATTAAATGGTGTAACTCTTAATGGTCAGGTCACTTCTAAGACATACTTAGCAAAATCAAAACACAGGACCTCAAGACATCATTTGGTCTATGCAACCCACACAAATGGCAAAAACCTACTCTTTTCACTTAAAAATCCAAATGGAAATAGCTCCATTTTAGGATGCAGTTGTCAAAAATCCTTGCCTTCTTCTTGTCTAGAAGAAAAAATTCCCCAATTTCAGCACAGAAAAGTTACATCAACAAGACATGAATGTGGAAATGCCAAAGTCAACATTTAAGTGCTGTATCAGGGTAAAAAAAATATAAATAACTGTGCAAGAACACCTCCAAACACAACCTATGAAAACTATACTAAATAGGTTCATTGTGACTGTTGACTGAGAGAAGCAGTTTTCAATGAGGTGTACAACTGTCCTTCCGCCCCAAACTTGCCTTGCTACTGACTCTTGACTTCCACAAGATTGTCTCTGGATTCAGCTTGTTCTGCTCAGGGAAATCATTGTTTCTATTTAAACTGCACTAATGGAATTTTAAGGAAAAGCTAAGGTGGCACTTAGGCTCCTAATCCTCACCAACATTCAGGGCTCCTTTGTCTGGAGCCTCGTGCCTTCAGTTTCCCTTGACTTTAGTGCTGATTGCAGGCATTCAGCACTTCACAGGAGATGCTTTTTATTGTGCATTTCTGTTGCCTTGAATCCATAAGTCTTCAAAAGCCCAGTGTGAAACAAGAAGGCATGGGTGTAGTTTGTCCTAAAAGACATTACAAAGAAATACAAGATGACTATAATTTGGCCCCAATAAACTTCCACAAAATTCAAATCTGGTTGCGTAACTATAGCCACCTCCCATGTAGCAGCAGAAAGAAAGGAGAGCAGTCAGCAGAGAAGCTGTACTATAGGAGAATACTGACTGCATCCCTTGAAAGAAGGGAGGACGAGTGAGTCTCTTGGGCACACACAACTCCTGGATCGGTGCAGCTACCCTTTAAACACAATAAACAGAGTCTAACCATAACAAACAGTTTCCAGAATCTCTGACAATTGAGCCCAAGGCACGGGAGAAAAATCCTTGCATTTAAATTAAGCATGAAAATGCAAAAGTACAACTCTGTTCTCCCATAATGCATGGGAGTATAATACAGCTGAATCCTCTAAGCATCAATTAAAAATCGGACACTTCTAAGCATATCAGCCAGGTAGAAAGTACACTTGGATTGCCTGTGCTTTTCTGAAAAGAATGCCCTGTCCACACTAGTAAGGCTCATTTATTCATTTAAAGAGATATAATCTTAAAAAACTGTCTCTAGCCTTTGATCTCCAGTCATCAGTACAAAAGGCATTTGGAGTACTGCTCAGACTTAATTAGCTTGCTCCATTTTTATACATGACCTCAGTCACACTCTAATTAATCCATTTACAGTTAAAAATCTATCAGTCAAATCCCATACTTCATTCTTAAGACAACTTCAGAAATGGATCCACTCCTCCTCCTAATTTGTTGCACTACAAGCAACATCCATCCCTCCCTTGGACATTTCCCCCTTTCCCACCCAAAAAAAAAAAAAAAAAAAAAATCCCCAAAAACATACACCTCCAAGGAGTAACGGAACTTGGATCACTCAGAAACGGGGCTCCTCAGTACACAGAATAAAAAGGAAATATAAGCCTTATTCTGTAAAAGAGAACTATGAAAAGCTGAACTCCACCTCCTGTATTGCACTGAGCCACTGCTGCGCATAATAGGCAGAGCTGTCGAGAGATTTAATTAGGATACAAAATCCAGTGATTTAAAAATTCTCTCTGCTTAGAACATTCTTAGGGATTTGCTCAGAATTAGAGGATGGTTTAAACATTAAAGGATTTTTTCCCCCTTTAATGAGATCAGCTGCATAGTGGAAAATGAGACTTTATTTATCTAAATATCACATGAAGAACTGAATAATTTAATAACCTCTCTCAACTAAATCCAACCAAATATATTTACATGACATTTTTTCTTCTGCATGTAAAATACTTATTTTGTATTTGACTTCCAATATATAAACAATTCTTAGCTTTACAAATCTTAAAGATAAATAATTAGAATTCTG
Organism: Chlamydotis macqueenii; assembly: GCF_036417535.1. Taxonomy (NCBI): domain Eukaryota; kingdom Metazoa; phylum Chordata; class Aves; order Otidiformes; family Otididae; genus Chlamydotis; species Chlamydotis macqueenii. The sequence continues at coordinate 11,406,697 of NC_141561.1, forward strand.
TATTAAAAATCAACTGTTATCTTTGCTAGCCACAAAAAGTCTTTCAGTTTATTAAACTCTGAAATCATATGATAGTTATTCTCTTAGGCTAGATCCCTTAGTGAATATTTCTGGAGATAAAAAAAACTTTAACCTCATAAAAGTGTTATGTACCATTCTAAAATCAATTCTTGTCCATTTTAGATCAAAAATAGCTCTGGAATCAATAACAAATCACACCCAATTGATCATTAGGGAATGAGGAATGAGTGAGTTTTGCATTCAGTTAAATGCAGCTTTACAGAAAACTTAAACACAAAGTTTGGAAAACAAGAATCAAGTACTGGAAACATTAAAACCTAGTGCATCTATTTCCCTTTGATACTGCTTTATGTCACTAGAGCCAGATTCTGCCACCCTTGCAAATATTTACTGTCTCAATGGAATGATCCATTTAGCTTAGGTTAATTTAATTCAGTAAAGTCAGTGTAATCAGTTCACACCCAGGATTAAGAAAAGGACTGAGTATTGGAAGAAAAAAAAAAAACAAAAAAACCAAAATTGGGAAGATTTGTTTTCTCCTGCTGATACATGAAAAAGAAATGGGTGTGGAAAACTGGGATCTAATCCTTCGGAAGGACAGGTTGACCAAAAATAATCAGTCTAGTTTATTACCTAGTAACAACATCTTAAACATTTTAAAATACAAGTATACTTGGATTAATAATAATAAAAAAAAGTCATGCACCCAGCACAAGTAAAATAGCTTTACTTAACTAACACTAAAGCAAATTTACAGTGCAGATTTTCTGCATTTTAAATGAAATCCAATTTGCATCCTTAGCAAGTTTGTTATAAATCATGAACGAAAAGTAAGTTGGTAAACAAAAGTAAAGTTATTCACTATTTTCTAAGTGAACAAAGCCTAAAAGTTGAAAATAAGAAAGGGACATTTTAAGCTATATAATTACTTAGATTTGTGCATAACACATTCTCTTGCTGGCAAAGACTGCCAGATTTGGTGTAAATTATGGACTTTGGCAAATCATCATGTCCTAAAGTTTACTAAGTAATATCAAACCAAGCCTCACTCTTTATAAAGAGATCAAAAGTAAAAACAAAAAACAAAGACACTTCTCATGTTAATTACAGAGACTAGATGGACTCCTCGGTGTGATGACGTACAGGGTGCATCTGCCCACTTTGGTGCTTCATCTCTTGGCTCGTAATTCTGTGGCCACGCATGAGCTCAGCAAATGGAAAAGCTTAATTTGTGCACAGCTGCCAGCGTGCACTCTGCTTACCAGTCACTCCTTCTTAGCAGGAAAGCACAAGCTTATATTAATATTTATTAAGGCCCTCTAATGGCACTCGCCTATTTGCACTCTTCCACTTCAGTCCATGGTTGCCTCACAAAAGGATGGTATGAAATAAATCAGCACCCCATTTGTAATATCTGCTTCTCTGACTGTAATATGTGGCTGCACGCTGTGGCAAAACACAAGCTCAGAAGTTTCCACCTCAAGTAGCTTTTCCCTTTCAGCTGCAAATAGCACATAGAGTGGAAGGGTGCAGAGAGATCACTGTGATCTCTCACCACTTCTGTCCAAGTCAAAGATGCTCCTTGATCAAGGAAAGCAGGAGAAAAGTGAGGGAATCAAGTAGATTGCAAAGATGCACTGCCCAGAAAGCAGTAAAGCCCTACCACACTGTGTGGGCTCGGGAATATGTTCAGTCGTGGGTTGTGATCACTGTTTTTTCCAGTTGCCACTGACACTCCGAGTGTTTCTAACTCCTCAGTTCCTGCTGAGCCTTCACTTCACACAGGACTGGGGTGGGTGCAAACTCTCTCTTCACAGTAGGGCTCTGGAAGACAACTGTAGAGGCCAACATTCGGTGGTTTTCCTTCACTGGGTGCAAATGGCTTACAACAGAATCAAAGGAGAGAAGAGAGAAATGGGGCAATATAGGGGGCAACTCATTTTATTTGAAGGAGACGTCTAAAAAAAAATCAAATTAATCACTCTCTAAGAGTGTCTATATCTCTTAATTAACCACAAAGAGATTCCTGATTAGCCCAGATGATGGTGTAAACGCTGTAAACTTCTGAAGTAGGATGCATCAATCCTAATCACAGCACCTTCAGACAGCTGAGCTGCTTGAGTGTCTTTGAGTTTCCTCCGCCTGGAGTTTTGCCATTAGCAACAAGCCAACGTGGTTAGGCCCACTAGCACAACACACCCTGATTTATAGAGTGAACGCTTCAGAAAACAACAGTTTAGGCAGAAGCCAATGGTGTAACAACCAAACATATATTTGAAACCTCTCCACTGGCTAACCTAAGCCTCTAAACTTTGAGTGTCTAACACATGGCAGACACCCAAGTGCACCATGTGCTGCCTGACAACTGCAGTCACCAGCACAGAGCGCTGCTTTCCAGTAGCCTCACATCTAGAGATTTTTCTGGAGGTGGGCAAAGTCAGACTGCATTTGAGATGAGGGTCTGGGCACATGGGACATGCCAGCCTCTCCTTTGGCAACCTCTACCTGCATTAGATGGGAGTCTGAGGAGTTAACACTTCCCAAAGACAAGACAATCTCTAAAGACAATACACAGAGTGGGAGAAGGGAAGGAGCACAATCCTATTTATGCCATGAGCAAACTGCAGTATCAGAGAGATGAAAAGCTGGGAATGCTGGGAATGAAACCATCTCAATCAGCACAGTAAAGTGTTCAAGTAAAGGACTGTCCTTCCTTTCCAAAAGAATTTTTTTAAAAAAGGAAAAGTCTAATAAATGTTTCCTTTAAAACAAAAGTACTTGTATATAAGAGTACAAGTAGTGAGAACACAGCACCAGTATGGGCACACGATCTTTAAAAGATGGATGTTCTCAGGGTACAAGGAGCTGACACTTTCCCAGCACTAGCACAGCACAGTCTCAGGATGAGCTGCAAATGAGACCATGCTATCAGTAGTTCACCGCTGATGCCAAGTTCTTACAGTCTGCTTTTCATTTTCATCAAGCCTACTTCATTACAACGGCCTTGATGCAAATTAAAGTCATCAGTCTTTAGACAGATACACAATTTTTGTTAGAAAGGCGATGAACCCAGTTCCTGTTCCTGCAAACAATTATGCTGTAAACAATCTAATTTTCTACAGATGGCTTAATGAGGCTGCATATCTGTAAAAAGTTACCCATAGGCACATCTGCAGCAGAAAGCCTGTGGTTATCTCTTAGCTGCAGGGTCTGCCAGAGACCCGTGCAATCACCATTGTTGAGAGCAACAAAAGCAATGCTATGAATTCATCATTAGAACAAGTATTTCATGATTGTGCTTTAATAGGTACACCTGGTGCTAATATTCTTAAAGATGGAGAATCATTCGGGGGGAAAACTTCCTGCATTGTGTGGTGATGGGTACACCAGCACGAACAGAGCCAACCCATGTCCCTGGGTGGCTGCAAAGTTCAAAAAGAGCTTAGATGCCAGGATAGCATCAGTGGCTGAGCTGCAACCACACAGAGGTAGCTAGAGCACCTTGAATCCTCTCAGTGGGACTGAGGAGGGGATGGAGGGAATTAGGTGGGACCACGGAGGCCAACATTCACAGCATAGCCAGGGACCTCATCATCTGCTCACACAATGCCATCCCCTTCATGGAGACATCAAGCTGCAGTCTGCCTCTTCTCAGCTTCAAATATATCTCAAGGCTTTTGGCTGTATGAAAATTTTGGCACTGAGTCACTAAGGAAGGATGGCCACCTGTGGGAACAATCACCCCAGGACGGTGGGTTGTGTCCACGCAAGGGCAGCGTCAGTGGGGACACCAGACACATCTTTGTCACAGGAGTGAGTGTGCTGCCTCCAGAGGAAGCCCCAGCATCCCAGTAATGACCTGAAATGCAGGGCACGCCCAGAAATGTGCCAGGGGACAGTCAGGACATTATTCTGACCACCATTACATTCTTCTCATGACTGCAATGGGATTTTTCCAGGAGCAAATCCGGCATTACCATTCCTGCATTTCCTCGCCGGCTGCTCTCAGCAGACTTTTTGAAGGCTGAGCACATTTTATCCACTGTAGCCCTTTATTCTTTAGGACAGGTCAGCTGTGATAATTTCCACCTCTCCTATATAACTTTTATCCAAATTCTAACTGCAAATTGCATGGAAATTTGCATTTTCTCACTGTCAATAAGTTGCTGCTCTTTAACATGAAGGCACATCTCACAGGGCATGAGAAACAGGAATTTTTATCAATGACAGTCACACATATATTACTTGGGTCCACCATGGTGGGACCAGGATGACTAAGCTGTCACAAGTCAGAGACAAGGCAGCCCTAGGTACCCTTGGGTGAGGCTCAAAGGCTGGAAACTCTTCCCTTGCAGCCTGCACAGAGCACGGACCCTGCAGCTATCCGGGAGCTGAGTAAGGAGTACATGGCCCAGGGACCTTCAAAGAGAATTCTGAAAGGAAACAGCTGGTGTTTCAGACTCCCCTGCGTGTTTCTGAAAAGCTGCATGAAGCATGTAAAAGGAAAGGAAATATTTGTCTTTGAAAAGAAAACAAAAAGTCGTTAAAATCTTGAAGGGTGTGACACCATACAGGAAAGCAGACAGAAGTAGTTCTTAGAAAATACATAACTTAATATTTGTCCCATTTAGGTGCCTAATATCCCTAGGCTCCTACATTAGACCAGAAGCCAGGAAGGCTCCCTGCTTTACTCAGACACAAAACAAAGACCCTGTAAGGGCTAAGGAGATGAAGTGGGGATTGTGAGCTGGAACATACCTGTGCAGGAAAGGATAATCAAACCCACCCAAAATATGGGGAAATCCCATACAGGAGACAGTAGAGGTATGAGAAATGCTGGCATAACTGCACCTGCAATACAGTTGTACTGCAAATGCCTTGAGAAACTGGAACTAGGAGAGACTCCTTGGATAAGTTCAGTGTTAACAAAAATAGCAATAGAAAACACATACATAAATTGTAAAGTTGTTCTGTTGTGTAGAACAAATAGATCTCCTGGCTCCGGACCCAGCATGGTTGTCAAAACAATTATCAGTGCGCGAGGCAGAATTCATGGTCCCTTACGGGACAAGAAGGAACCTCTCAGGGACGATTACCAGCCCAGGGTTAGACCTCGTTAACCCTACTTAAGCCAAGGGGGGATTATGTGCTGCAAACCAGATCTGAATTTGGCTTTAGATTTACCACTTGTTTACACAAGTGGATCAAACAGAGCCCATTTCTGCTTCCAGACACGCTCACTGACCACTCTGTGCTTCCCTGGGAAAATTCTAATAAAACAGCCACGCTATTCTGCAGTGGCACAGCACTTTTCAATCCCAGTCAGACTGGTCAAAGCCCAGGTCTCATGCTTCTCTTCAGACAACTCCAGTCTCCCTGCCCCCCTAAAAGGACATGCCTGGGGAGTTTGGCCTCCTGGAGCTGGGGAGCACCCAGTTCCTATTGCCTCCTCCTGAAGCTGGAGTAGATGGTTTGCCCATGACATGGCCATTTGCTTGAACTCAGACCACACAAGTTGTATGTGATGAATAAACTAAGCACAGGTTGGAAGTCAATGCTCTTTGCTGTTGAGTAAATGGTGCCTGGCATGATTTTGGCTTCAGCTGAGTAGCACTTTCCTAAACAATTTCCAAGCAGGGCAGCGCAGGCCATGGACCATTCCCTATGAGCAATTTGCATTTAGTCACCCTGCTTTGGAGACTAAACCAGGGCATCAGCACAGATCTGGGCTGCCCCATGACAGACACCCTCACTGCTAGAGAATAGTCTTGACCACATGTTCGTCCAGATGTACTCTCAACCTAAGCTTAGTGGCTTTCTCAGTAAGACAGTGATTAATTAGCTTTATGATATGGTATGGGAATTACTTCTCCTTGTCACCTCATGTAAGCATGTACAGAGGGATGCTGGCTTCTGGACGTGGTTCTCCTTCCCCATCAAGAGATCACGTACACAAATCAGTGCATGTTAGGATGGAGAGAGCAGCCTTGCACAGACTGCATGTCCTTCTGGTGGGCAAACAAAAGTCCTGCCTCCACCACTTTACAAACACAAACACTACAGCCCTCTGGATCAGCTGGGACAAGGTGAAGGCACAAAGGAGACAGGGAGGATGATGTTGTTCAGGTACAAACCAGATCTGCACTCAAGCATCCCTCAGTCTCTACTGCTGGGGAGCTCCAGCTCACCGCACTTTTAAGGGACAAAGTTATATATATCCATCCCTACATGCTAAGCAAACAGCCAGTGACTCAGAGGGTAGCACGCGGGCAAGCAAGAAGATCAATCTGCCACAGCTGAGCACGTCCAAGTCTGCTATTGTCGCTGGGGGATTCATAACAGTTGTGCTTTGGGAAACAAAGCAAACAGCGGCACGCTTCTGTACACACCAAATCAGGCAGAATCAAACTTGATGAACGAAGACTGCTCAACATGGAGGATTTAATTAGGGTCCCCCCCTCCTCCATGAACCATCTGAAGGGTTTAGAGTTTTAGTGTTACTAACTTGCAAATTTACTGCTCTTATTTGAAAGGAAAATTCACGATCTCAAATGTCAAGAAGTTATGTTCAATTTCCTCCTGGCATTTTGACCTTCTCAACATGAGGGAAGTAACCCTTAAAGAGCCAGTGAAGCAGGGCTGCACAGTATATCTACACTGAAGGTGTCCCGAATGTCTGTCAGGACAAGGCTCCGTGCTGGGGACCTCTCATCCGTCTCAGACACAGGAGATACCTTCCCATTTCAATGGAGAAGTGTAGAACAAATACCAGCATTTTTCAAAGAATTTGCAAAAACAGCAAATAATCTAACCAATCCGGTTTAGATTTCAATACGGAAATCCAAAAACATTTATTTTCTAATTTAAATTATCTTTTTAATACATGATATAAAACCAAGACTTGGGTCCACAGTTTTTCTCTTTTTAGCAAATCAGCATCTCATGCAGCTGAGAAGGGTTGTAACAGAATTCAGCGAGAAGCATTCTGACACTCCAGGGTGAATTTTGGATGGTTAGCTATTTCCAGATAAAATTTCCAGAAGTAAATAAATCACAAGAGTTTCATTTTGGGCATTGCTGAAAACGTCACCCAAGCTGAAAGGGAGTTCCTGTTCATTAAATATTACTTCAATTTCTGGAAAGAAAGGAAGAGAGGGAGGATTTCACCATACTTCTTGTAGAGAGTAACAAAAATATAGAAAATGTGAAAATCTCATCTGTCACATCAATTATGAATACACCCTAAAACGAGGACAATTCAGTGCAATTTCATCTAAAAGTGTTTGCTTGGCTACTAGAAGGTAGGAACCAACTAGTACAGTACTCCCTCCGCAGTGGTCTGGTTCAAATCCAGCCTTTGAAAGCTATTATCCACATGCAATATCTGGCTTCCAAGAAATAATTTCCATCCATCCACGGGCTTTGGAAGGGACAGGTGCCCATGTACTAACAGCCACTATCACAACTTGCATCTTCGCTGGCAGCTTCAGTTGCAAGGCTGAGGAAGCAAATGTGCACAGAAGACGACAGTGTCTCCCCCTCCGTTTGCTCCCAACGGGCTCGCTCAGGGCCACTTCTGTGCTTCAAAATAGGGATAACGCTGGAAAATATGCCCATATGTCTTGAGGAGGAATGTGAAACTGCAGACATTGCATGCCGAAAACTTTCAGCAAGTCACTTCCAAACTGTTTGGGGATTTCCACACAGACAGCACAAGCTTCTCAACCCAGTGTTGTGCAAAGAGCTATTTCAACAATGCTCACCATCTTTTCGTGCCCAGCCACACCAGCTATTCAGAATTCCTTGCTGGTGCAGACACACTGTGTTGACATAGGACCTTAATGCTAAGGAAAACCCCTTCTTCCCATTACAGCAGCATTGCTGCTGCCGCAGGGAGGTGAAACTCAACTCGTACAAGAGATCTGCAGCATTGATCTGCATTGGGTTTCACCCATTGCAAGAGATCAACAAGGCATAAGGGCAAAAGAAAGATGGCCCTCAGCAGCATGAAATTTCACAAGCATCCTCCCACCACTTCAGCCAGCTTGCACATTTCATCGCATTATGAAGTTTAAATGCCATGGGATAGATCTGTGTGGCAATAAATTCAGCCAAAGGCAATCTCTTAAAAAGCCATCATTATGTAAGGGTGTGCTTGCTCATTATAATGAAGGATGGAAAATACAGTATGCATCACATACTGTAATTCAAAATTGATTTCCTATCATGACACATTTTACAGAGGCTATTCCACATGGTCTAAACCGGGACTGTTTTCCCACTTCTCTTCCCTTTCATCTTCTCCTATTTGCCCAGTGCAGGAGACTATTTCAAGGCAATGCCTTCATCTTTGCTGCACATCAAAAGCAAAGCAAGGGAGGAGTGCTGCTCCTATCCTGGCAGCTCTCCATCACATTTTAAAACTCTTCCTTGAACCAAAAAAGCACATCACTCATTTTATTTTGCTACTCATCAAAGAAGAGCTGGTTGCTAACAGCAAAAAGAGCCACTCGTGAAACATGCCAGTTCCTGGTCTCAGCCTGCCAGGAGCTCCATCATCTCAGTTCCCACTGATGCTCTGCTTCCTACAAGAATCTGGACCGCACAGGATTGGCCTCTCCTGGAGACTCAGATGGTGCTAGAGTTATGTTTCTATGCTGAAGGCTGTCTAGAAACCCTGTCACAACACCCTCAATTTTTCAGCTAAGCTCTTCTTTCTGTTTGTTTAGATTTTACCTCTTCAGCCACTTCAAATTTGTAATTTTTGTGCTGATGCGGCTGAATAGGTCTTATACGCCAAAAATCGCTTTACCACCAGCACTGGCTGGCAACCTTGTCTGCAAACTCAACAGAGATGTCAAGGGCTATGGTGTAAACTACACTTCCCACCTTTGGTCTTCTCTTGGATGGTGCCCTTGACATGACTGGTACCATACCTGTGCCCTTTCACAGGCTTGTCAAGTTGGTGTTACATACACAATCATCTTCACCCCTACATCTTCACCCTAAAGGAAAAAGCCCAGGAGACTGCAATCCCTATGGAAATAAAATGCAATGAGCTGCCCACAAAGAGCCACTTAATAAGGTGACCTGCTGTAATGCCATGCTACGACCTGCAGGATAAATAAAACAGATGATGGGGCAGAGGAGCCTTGGGAGGCTCAAAGCCATCTTTGCTCACCCCAGATCCCACCATGCTGGGGCTGGAAAGGCCATGAGCATCACCCAAGGATGATTTCTCAGTGTTACAGCCTTTTCTCTAGCCTGCCCTGTGGACTATGGTTATACTGCAGTATGGCAAATTCACAGCCGTGCTCTCCTTACTAAATCCATGTCCCTTATACGCCCTTGCCTCCTATCCAACACACTTCACACCCTTCCCACAGGACCCTGGGGAGGCAGCTGGGTTCCCAGGCAGGGAAAGACCTGCCCTAGAAGGGCTCAAGCATGGCCCTGCTTCTTGCACCAGGAACAGGTCTGCCAGGATAGGAGTAAGGAGCTCCTGCAGATGCTTATTGGTGCTTCATGTGCTATAAAGAAGCTGCAATTCCCCATCTTCAAAACTTGCAGAAATCATTAAAAGATTATTAAATGCCTAGGATCCAATGAAAATTGGACTTCCTATTATTTCTATTTTTAGAAATAATAATTGAACTATTATTATTTCTATTCTGTAAGACGGAAAGCTCACAAACTGAGAGTTCCGGCCGGAGCAGCTCAGGAAAACAAAGCAGCCTGACAGCCATACAAAGCCCGTTGGGCTTCAGCTTTTGAAATCTTGCCCTATGCTTGAGCTACAGTACCATACTTGGTCCCTTTTGTCTTCCCAAAATAGCAGCTAGCAGGGCTGAAGAAGAATCAATTCCCAAGTAAATCTCATGCAAGTTGGAACCACACAAAAGAAGCTATTAAACTGCAATGGACATTGGCAGCACCGCTCTCGGACCTGCATGACAGGTTTCAAAAGAGACTGATATTAATTAGAAATGGGTCTCGATTTATTTATGTTTCTTTCCACTATGCTTTGTTATTCTAAACATTGAAATACTGGACACTGCACACTTTAATCACTGAAATACAACCCATTCCATTCTACAGTTTTATTCATAATTAAGTCATGCACATTATCTTTATTAAGTTACATAAAAAATAATAATGGAGTTTTACCATCAACGTAAAACAACAAATAAGGTTTTGTCTATAGTTTCAATTTGTCCAATACAGATATTTAAACACATTTGAAATTAAACAGCACAGCTATTAATCAGATAGAAGTAGGTCTGCAGTACCTTTGCATGAGTAATGCTACATGAAATAATTAAAATTTCACATTTATGCAACACTTTCCATCTCCAAGGGATCCCAGAACCTATTAACAAGTACAGCAGAACAGACATATTTTGTAATATTTTTCCTTCCTGTGACAACTTCCTTCCATGGATTTCAAATGATTTCACAAACACTAATCCAGCCTTCAACACCCTGGGAAGCTGCTGCGCAGAGAAGGGGATCAGCTCCACTGGAGGCACCCAGCCCTGGGGATGGGGGGATTCGCCGCATGAGTAAAGGCTGACTTTGTACCAACTGCCTCAATTCAGCAAAGGTTATTTAATAAAATACTTAATGACATGTTTAAGTGCACTTTAATGGATGTAAGCATGGCCTCAAGCATCTTGCTGAAAGTGTGTGGTGAACAAGGACCTGGGAAAAACGCAGTGCAGAGGAGAGAGTGGTCACTACTGATCTATGAAGGCAGCTCCTCCCCACCATCTATTTGTCATAATTACTTCAGGTTAGACATGAAATAACCTAATAAGTTATTTTAGTTGGGTTTTAAGTGTGATGAAAATAACTAAACACCTTCAGACCCATCAATGATTTTTCTGTCTCCTAAATCCTCACAACTTTAACAGGTCTTGTAACCCAGCTTTCTTTCCCTGTATACTTTCCAGTTTTCCAACTGACAAATTTTCCAGCTGACTTTTTCTAGAAGAGACTACACGTTAAATCAAGGTTAGTTCTCCAAAATTTTCTGTGCCTGATCTTCTTACTTGAGTAGCACCCCACGTAACGCAGAGGTACTGCTCAGTGAAGGAAGGGGAGAACCTCCCACCCAAATGCCCTCTAAGGGAGGCAACGGGTTGTTCCCAGTCAGAGTTTTTGCTGTGTTGAGGTCAGCCTTCCGAGCACAGCAACCTACGTACGCAGCTCTGGCAGCCCGCCGTGGCAACCTCTCTTCTAGGCACGAGGAAGATCTGACTAAATGCAACTCGCTTTAATCTCTTCAAACTTCCTGTATCTGTAATAATGATTTTGTTTAAAAGAATGTGATTCGGGAATCATGGAAAAAACATGTACATACAGAAAAATATTTTCACATAAACTGTTCATTACAGCACCAAAACATTTCCAAGCTCTGTTTAGAAGCTTGAAAATCGTATTGATTTGTGGACAACATAGACACCATTGAATTTCTGTTTCTAAGGCACTTATATAACACTGGATTTTTTCAGCATCCTGTTGCAGAGGACACAGAGGATTCTGCCTAAGGCTTTAGCTGGAACACACTAAAGGATCATATTAAGAGGTGTAGGAGATTGTAGCAGACTGAAAAATTATTATCCTTGTCTTTTAAGAAAATGAGAGCAGGGCCCGAGAAGAAATGCCCAATAAAGTCCATAAATGTCCATCAAGTGCTAAGCCAAGGACCTTAAAACCTTCCTCCTTCTCTCTCAGCTCTGCACTGACAGCAAACCATGTTACAAAGTATAACGATTATTTCAGCCTAAGGTTTTCTTTGTTTTTCACTTTTTCTTAACAAAAGATGGAAGTCTGTGGTTAATTCTTCACCCACAACCAGACTGAGCTGAATTCAGAAGAGCAACAATGATATTCTGTATTTTTACCACCTGTTATTAAGTGCTGGTTTCCAATTCTGTTTAAATGCCAGTTATCAGGATTCAATTTACCCCCTCTGAGGGGGATGTCTGATATCCTTCTGAGAATAATAACTGCAATATATTATGTTAATTGAGCACTAATAAGCTTCACTAATAACCTTGGTGCTTTTGCTTCCAAACAGGAATGGAAATGTCATTTTAAACGGAGTGCATTAAGCACCTGTCTATACCTGCACCACCTCATTTCTGAACCCAAGAATATGAGGCAGCAGCACAGATTTGCTGGGGATTACAGCGACCATAAGGAAAACCTAAAAGATCTAACTTCTATTAACATGCTCTTCTTTAAAGCCCAAGCCCCGTTTGGGAAATGGGGAAATCCCACATGAAGAGTGCATTTCATCGAGATGGCCTCCCCTGTCAGCAGCCTCCAATGAACTTTAAGTAATGAACTTCAAGGCTGTTGTCCCACGTATCATCAATCTTAAAGACGAGGAGTCTCCAGCAGTGAATTTCTCTTCTGTTTAACTCTTGACAGAACCGTATTTCATGCAATTAATGTCAGATGCTGCTTGTGCATTTTGATCATTTCATTTATTTACAGGACAAGAAATGATCACGACCACAAATCTAAGGCATCTTTCGCATTCACTAAAAATTTGACATCATGCCTGCAAGGTTACGCAGGCTTGAGAAGACTCTAAGGGATAACAGAGGATTATACTACCTACCTAATTACCCTAATTAATATTTTGTTATTAGACAGACCAAGGACAATGACCTTTAAAGATGAGCAAGAAGAATTCCCTCCCGTGTCCAAAAGGAAATTAATATATGCAATTTCATGGATTTGTATCAGTATAGATTTTGAACATAAGATGTCATGGCCATCTTATATTTCTCATTTTGGCAAGACAAAAATAAATAGGAAAGTTTTAATGCTGCTTCAATTTGAACCTTTGCAGCAGAACCAAAATAAAAAATAAAAACAAAATCCCACAATCTTGATTATTAGCATTGTTTTAATAAAGGCAATGATATCTTGAGGGGCTGCGTCACTCCTTCTACCACTGACTGAACTTCTGAGTACAAAGTCCCTGAGGGAGGCACAGTCCTCTGCACATGCCAGAATCCCAGCTGCAGGGCCATCAGGGGCACAGCTGCTGGAAGTCCAAGGGGTGATAGGCCCAAGCGGCCCACCACATCTCCCTGGGTACCCATCCTGCTGCCTCATCAGCTGGTGAGGATGAGCACAGCCATGCCACACCACTAATCCCTTTCAATTTTGAATTTTCCATCTACAGAGATATTTTATTGGTGTAAGGACAGTGGCACACTGACACTCTTCTGCTACTGCTCATCCATGGAGACCTTTTGCCAAAACCTGCCTTCTTCCTTCCTCCATCACCATTAGGTCTACATGCAGCTCTTCCACAAAATCCTCTTCCTCTGTCATGGCACTAATATCTTAAAGTGTCACCAGAAAGCTGGCTGAGCATGATGTCCCCAGCCAGTGCCCACCTTGCTTGTCCAGAGTGAAAATACATGTTTCCAGGTGCCTTCTTATCACATCACTTGAGAAAGCTTCCAAGAAGTTTCCTGTCCTAACAGCACATATTAAGTAAACTAGTTCACAGTTTTCTGTTTCATCTCTTGAACCATTTAAAAACGATAAAAATACGCTGCCTGGTACTTTACAGTCCCCAGAAACCTTTCTGAGGAAAGAGGTCTTTCAGACAGGTCCTTTCATGGGTCACCAACCCCCTTGCATATTCACACCAAAAGATGAAAGGGGGTTTCCTGGCCAGACCTGGCAGACATTATTTTAAAATATAAAGGTAAAAATTTCACTAAGCCAGTAATATAACTTTTAGAAAAGTGGAAGCATTACATCTTTCCCCATGGAGACCCTAAGCCAAAACCTCTGCTGATACAAACTGGCCCACCTGTATTAATTTCAGAGGTGTTATCACAGTATTACTATCAAAAAAGCTCTCATTTTTTTCCTTTGTTGTTCTTTCTTTTATATTTTTAGATGTCAGTATATTATTTTAAAGAAAATATTTTGTGTTACATTAACATCAAGGCTGTGGCAGAGGCCATAAACCCAGAGGTTTCAGATACATGCTAAATCCAAGTATCTCCCCAAGTGATCCAGACGAATAGGCACCATCTCACATGAACTCATATATTGAAGCACCACAGGTCCCAAACCACACATACTCAAGCCTTGCACATTACCCTGGATCCTCTCCTCACGACCTAATCTTTCCCTCACACAAGTTTCACAAAACACAACTACACTGTCTTGTTTTGAAGCTGTCTCAGATATACATTAGGAGGAAAGTCTGAAGCACCAGACCAGACCTGACATGTTCATGGATCATACTGACACCTTTTACAAAATACCATCAGCTTTGTGGGCAAGATGCCCAGTAGAAGGGTTGGATGCTTTACAATGATGTTTCTAACACTTGTTAAAGGCTACAAGGTCTCTGGTTAGTGGTCTTTTTCAGCTGCCTGATGACTAACACCATTTTATATGACACTAATAAAAACTGACCAGTCCTTGATGCAAATTTTACACGTTTGCTCCCAGAGACAGACATGCTGCCAGTTCATACCTAGCGTCTAACAGGCCAAAGTCTCCTTCCTCCGTCACTGATAGAAGTATTAAAGAGGGTCTACCAGCAGGGAGATCTAAGACACCATGCTTTCTCCTCCTCTCTTACAGCACCTACTGCCATTCACCTGGAGATCAGAAATTTCAACAGTTGAGTTTTATGCATCTAACACTCCCATGTGGGATTTCCAGGATGGAAAACTACCAGGAGGTGTTTTGGACATGCCAGATTTGCTGCTCACATGCAGCACAACCAGGCAGCAGATGCTGAGTAGGTCCACCCCACGCTCCCTGGAAGTGTCAGACCCACATGCATCTGCAGCATGGTAGCTCTATTGCTCTTCAGCAATAGTTTTACCTTGCTTCAAGTCAGAGTGGCAGGTAGGACGGCGATGAACCCACAAGCATCAAAGCACACTCATTAACTTCACCCTGAAGTTAAGAACATGCTTAAAAGCTCTGCTGAACTAAGTCTGTAATGATCAGCCCAATTTAAATAGGTAAATTGCACGTCTCATGCAAGGCGGAAGATGGTGTTAACCAGGAAGAAAAGCATATGAGAAATCTCAAATTCCTCCCTTGCTCCAGTAGAGCCGTGCTCACGCAACATTCGAGCAAAGCCAGGATGTTTTCTGCCAAGCTTTATGGTAGCATCTTGTTTGCAGGAATACATGTTCCTTCTCTAACGTATAAATGTAACTGCTTGTTCATCGTCAAAGGTTCACCGGGCACTGGGAATGACGCATCTTCTTTTACACATCATGCCCAATTCTTAACATCTCTTATCTTGTAACCAGATATTAAAGACACAAGCTGCCACAAAAATAATCTAATTTATTATATACCACACTCATTTAGGAATCACCATTGATTTTTAAAAACCACAGGGGGAAGTAATGAGATTTAGTAAGTAACAAAGCTTCTAACTGATGGTGTAAATTCCTTTTTTTCAACACTTCCTATACAGAAAGTTGCAGAAAAATTCAAGTAAAAAACTGTTCCTTCTCACCAGGCACAAAAAATAAATAAAACAAAATCAACATTTCACCAAATGTATGAAATTAAATACGTGCTTGCTGGCATGTGCTGTGAGGATGTCACTCAGGAGAGCATTTAAACGCATATGCTTGTATTTAATGAGTTATACAAGACTTAGGAGTAGGTTTAACATCAAGCATGTGTGTCTGTTTTGCTGCACAGGGGAGGTGTGGTAAGCCAAGGTCTCAGGAGCTGATGCACCTCGGGGGTACGGGGCTCAGCAGCGAGGAAAGCTGAGCGTGCCTTGCCCCTGCAGAGCTGCTCAGTGTTTTTCATGGCTGATTCCCGATGTTTCATAGGAAACACGCGCATTATTGCACTTTGGCTGTGCTTGCCAAAAACAGCCTACTGCAGCCATGTGGTGGTTCTCCCTCTACAAGGAAGAACAGCTGGTACCTCCCTGTCTTACCATAACTCTTACCCCTTTAAATCAAGTTGACTAAAATACATAAATCTCCCTTTTTTTTTTCCGTGTCTGTGGACAGGTTAGCAGATGTTTCCAACATCCAGGCTGAAACCATAAATGATGAGACAAACTTGGACCTCTGGAGGTTCGTGTGAGGCTTCATGCAAGAGAGGAGCTGCCCTCACCCGTGCCTGCACGGCTGCCCCAACGCGGGCAACTGAGCCACTCGACTGCAGTCAGGAGGAGAAGGAGGATGCCTGACCCTCAGGGGGGTGATGTGCCACAAAGGACAACCCTCCAACTCCCCTTGGAGGCCCATTCTTGACTTCTGGGCTGTCTCCTTGGATGTCTATGATTAGATAGGGAGAAGACAAAAAAAAAGTGACCTCAGTTTGAGCTTTGAAATTAACTGAAAAATTATTTATTTTTTTAAAAAGATTATTCATGTAAGTAAAAAGACTAAATGCCCGAGTGATTATTTCAGTCTTCTGTCTAGTCAGCTTCTTCTGCATGATCCCAGCATAAAGTAACTTCACACTGGATAGATCCCTCCAAGTGAACCTCCTGTTCCAGGCGATGCTTTTTACTCAGGTGTACAGAACTATTATTCACAGACCAGTTGCACTTGGGGGCCCAGACAGAGATCAGGAGCCAGCACGAATATCACTGTGCAAAGACACAGTAAAAGCCTGACAAAGGGCTTGCCACTGTACATATACACAGCTAGAGAAAGGTGCAACTGGAGGGGGCCCGCAGCGGTGACACCAACTGCCTGCTGCTCAGAGATGGTGGGGGTACAGAGGACCAAGGCATCCACCTCCCCCTTCCAGATGGAAACATCCCCCTCAACCCT
Source organism: Chlamydotis macqueenii (assembly GCF_036417535.1). Taxonomy (NCBI): domain Eukaryota; kingdom Metazoa; phylum Chordata; class Aves; order Otidiformes; family Otididae; genus Chlamydotis; species Chlamydotis macqueenii. Next base: position 11,423,538 of record NC_141561.1, read on the forward strand.
CTTGAGTTTTTCATCTCAGTTATTTTTCCAAGTGAATTCTGTCCTACTAAAAGTTGTTTGGTCTGGACACCTAGAGAATGAAGCCCACAAACAGACACCAGAGAGATGATCCCTGCCACCGCTGGCGGGAGAAGGAGCGGGACCATCTTTGCAGCTATTATTTACAGACTGGTGATGAAGTAGAGGGACGTTTTCTGCTCATTAAGAGGCAGAGGGAGTGGGACCACCACTGTACTCCTTCCATGCACACACGGCACTGGGCAGCTACTGAATGAGACAATGCTCCCTCATTAGGGAGAGAGGCGACAAACGCGTCTGTCATCCTTCTGTTACTATTTCCAAATGAACTCAATTAAGTTAATTATTTTTTTTCAGTGTAACAAAAATCACAAGGAAGAGGCTGGAACACTAAATGAGGACAAAAATAAAGCATTGCTCCTCCTCTTCCAACTCAGATCCACGATTGTTTGCTTTCAAATTAAAATAATTTTCAAAACATTAGCTTGCTTGAAGAAAATCACTAAGTGTTTTTCTCTGTGGCTGCTTAATTTGAAAAGTCACACCCACTCTTCTCCCTGCAACCAAGTATGATTAATGCAAAGCAACATGCTTTCCTAAAAGAGGAACTGCTGTCACACTTCCGTAATCTCAAGAAATTATGGATACTTCAAAAAATACAATAAGCTTACATTTAATCACTATAAAAGTTTAAAGGAAAGGTTATGTTACATGCTTTGGATATATTAGGATATGGGGATATAATTTTCATTGGGACTAAACCTTCTTTTGAGGGAATCTGGTAGGTAATTTACATATAAAGACATAATTTCATAATTGACTATTTTTGGTTTGTCTCTTGATGGAGTCTTTAAAATCAAAAAGGATGCTAATTCAGTAACAGTTTTGTGCATGTGCCTATATGTTTTGACTACCATACAGATTTCTAGAAGGTGAAGAAAGAAGAAAAACTTTCCTTTTTTTGCAATCTGCCACAGATTGGAGTTAGAAAAGAAAAAGGCAGACAAACAGTAATAACGCAGATATATGATAAATCTTTCAATATGATTCATTTAAATTATTTCCTTTTGATTGCTGCTTTATCTTTTTCTATGTTAATGATTGTATAATTGTACCCAGCAAAACCAAACTTTTCAATAAATGACAGTATGAGTGAACTTCTGTGCATGAAGAACATGTTCTCTAGAAAAAAATTCTATCATCTTTTATTGATGCATTAAAAAGAATCATAATAACAGGAGAGGATGCCTTCTGTTTGTAAACTGGTTTTAGTTCTCTTACTAACAAAACCATGGATGCATCCGGAACTTCTACATGAAGTTCAGTCAAATGCAAACAAACCCAAGAAGTTTTAGCCAAGAAGCACGTGTATTACGTGCACAGTGACAACACAAGATGCCTTTCTGGATGAGGGTTTCACTGTGCCATGCCCTGTAAGAGACCCAAGCTGAAAAGATATTCAGTGCTTCAAGAAACCTTTCAAGCAGGTCAGAAGACGCAGAAGATTTCCCCTCTTAATGCAGAAACTGAGTGACCTCAGCTAGACAGACGGCCTCACTTCCACCTCCTAACAAAGCTTTATGCAACCACTAGAAAAATATCATCATCTCTACTCTGTTGCACATGTTCAAAGCCAACATCCTCATCATCTCTGATACGAATTTCACCTTGTGCTTCGCTCCCTCTAATGTCAAACTACCTAGTCTTGCTGAGACATAGCTAACTAGAATTATCCTCCACCTGGCTGCAATACGGCCAGCCACACGGAGAGTGAAGATGGTTTTCATCTTTTTGGTCCCAAGTCTCTCATAACAGTCACTGAATGAGTTCTTACAAGACTCCTACAATGCCTTTAACCAGCATTATTGCATTGTTTCAGATTCAGAAAAAGGAATGCAAAAAAAACCCCCTACTGTTTAGAAGTGGCTCCTATTTTGATGCTTAGAGGCTCTGAATCACCTCTGGAGACTCCAGAAAATTTATACAGATCACCTAAGCTGCCAATTGAAGTACTCAGATCAAATGCCTAAAATTGGGATGCGAGTATTCCCTGTTGGAGATCGAGTTTCAGAGGTACTGCCTAGCATTGTAGAAGTTTATCCAGGTGACACCATCAAATAAATCAGGAGAAGCAGTGTTTACATGGGCACATCTAAACGATGGTGTCTGGGAAATATTCCCAGCTCCTACTCTGGATGTATACTCTGGCCACATCCCAACTTAATGTCAGGGCAAGTGCTAAGTCCCACTGTCTCCTGTACAGGTCCTGTTTTCAACTGGCTGAAAACCTTGGTAACTCAGGAAACCCAATTTATGCTCTGACACATTGAATGACCAGGACTGCAGCACAGCCCTGCGTGATTTGGCACCAATTAAATCATTTGGGACTTCAAACTCAGCACCCAGGAAGCTTATATGTGTCTTTAATGACCCAACCACCTCTGCTCTGTCATTTTGCAACCTTATCCTCTAGAATGCACATTATTACTATTTTTTCATTATTAATACCTATCACCTTTATTTAGGGATCGAGCTTTTGGGGTCTGGTGAAGGCTGTAGCTCCTCTTCGCACACAGAAGCTCCCAAGCAATCTCAAGCAGTGACCCTGGCCCATGCCAGGAACAGCCCTGCAGTCGAGGCCAGCTCTGGTTCTCAGGCACTTTTGTTTCTAGTGTCAACAGGGGATGAGACCGCTGCCACAGTGCCTGGCTGATGGCAGAAACAGAAAGTCCCCAACGCTGCCCATTACAAGGTCAGCCATTTGTCTTACCGTTCAATACTTTCCTGGCAACTGATGCCCCCATCCATAGTGTGTCTGGTAATAAGTAAAGCATCCCGCTAGCAGCTCTTTCATGCTGCCTGCCTACAGCCTGATGCTCGTTCACAAAAGCTTTCCTGTACTTAAGCTTAACGGATAAAGCAATCAATACAAAGTCAGACATTGTCCAACTTTTTTCCTTCACTAAGTAGACTCTGAATCTTAGGTTTTTGTCTGAGCTGCTCCCTAGGTCCAGAATAACCAAAGACAAAATGGGTATTTACAACCCGCTACAGCACTTCTAACATAATTACGACATGTGAGGAATTTCCTCAACTCAGTTTACTGCCTGGGAAAAAGAATCTCACTGGCAAAAACCAATGTGGTGCTGCAGTCCTCCAGACCATCAGAGGAACACGGGATGGCCTTTGAAACCAGTATTTCAGGTGTCAGATCTCACTTCATACCAAACCAGTGAAGCACAGATCAAGAATTCGGAGTTCTAGAAAAACCGCTTTTCAGTATCCACCAAGACAGAGATGAATCCAAACAGCTACACACACTTGCTTTCTATGAAGGTTCTCATTAGGCTTTCATTCCACCAGTAAAAATAGAAAAGGAGCTGAAAGCCAGGCTTTTACTGGAGGTTCTGGATTGTTTAGTTCTATCTGTTGCAGAGAAGTACAGTACGTTCCCAGTTGTTCAGGTTTTAATGTACCATCTCCCATGCTGTATTTCAGCACCAACACATTCCCCACAAAGGAAAAACGGTGAAAAGATGAGGTGAGCTATAGAAACTCATGAATATGAGGAACCCAAATGCCTGTAAGAGCACCGCCACAGCAGTGTGTGACCAAGGACTGCTTTTTTTTCCATACTCCTTTGTAAGCACCCAGGATGTTATTGAAATCTGGGACAAATGTTAACAAACCATTTCATATTTTTTCCCTCAAAAGATTCTCATTCCAGATTTCTCAGCTTGCTTCACCCTGAGACATACATCAATGTTATAATCACCAGGGGATACTGAGAAGTTCAATTTTCTGTCTCATGCAAAATCATGAACACACACAGAACCCTGCACTGAGAACACATCTGGGGGAGGCCTTGCAGCCAGACAGACAGCTCCCCGCAACACTCCTGCTGCACCTCTGTGTGCTCCTTGGCAAGCTCCGTCACCCTGCATGTCTGTCTGTACCCTTAGAGCTTTTGCTTGCTGCCTCTGTTTGGTCTGGAAGTTTTTCAAGACAGAAACCACTTAGACCAGAATGGTGCTCCACTCTCAGTACCAAAAATGACCAAGAGATGTTTGCCAGTTTTGATAAATGGTTCTCTGTATTTTAAAGCTTTTCCTCACTAGGATTTAGACAATGATTACAAATTACATGCTGAACAGGTCTGAAAAACTTAGCGGAAAATCTGCTACTGCAATGGGATTTTACCCCATCACCAGCACAAACACGTGAGCCTGGCAGGGCAACCGAGGAGGCAGGAGCTGCATTTTGTGGAGAGCGTGGGCGTTACAATCTTACTAATTTATGGGACACTAACTGCCTTGCGAGGCAGCAATGATTTCCCACAGAGGTCATCACAGACACTGTTTATCAGTCTGCTTTGAGCAAATCCCATTAATAAATAGGTGGCTGCGATGTTTATTAAGAAAACCATGAGCCATATTACAGAGCCGTAACATTGCAATTTCAGTTCAACTGGATGGCCTGCAAATACAGGGAACTCGATGAAGCAGGTATTCCCGAGAGAGGCATATTAATTAAATAAAATGTGGAGAGATACGCACAGATAGATTGGCACAGTTTGTGTGCTCTGCACCGTTTGAATTACTTGCACGTGACCACACTTTATAGTTACTTTTCCAGACATTGATCTCCGAGCCAAGATTTTACCTCCTTATCTCCTTTTTGTCCATCTAGCACATAAGAAAGATTTATAGCATGTTACACAAGGTGAACCTGTGAAAAAGCAGTAACCATGGCAACCCTGTATAAACTTGAGGTACTGAAGCAGAGGAAGGCCAGAACTCCACGCCAACTTCAATGTTGTTCTTTGTTCCTACTACAATGTTCTAAAGCAATCAATATATTTTACTGCCATCAAGCAAACATATTAAATACGTCTTTTTAAACCCTTTAGGAAAACACAGCCCTCATGATCAGTCATTGCAAAGCACCACAACAGATGCAGCGTGCCACACATCAAATGCGTTACCACAAAAGAGGAATCTCAAGAGATGCCCCAACCATGCACACCTGTGACAAAGCATGTGAACGTGCAATAGGTCACTGCATACCACACAGAAATTCAGTATTACAGCTCAATTTTGTAATAATAACATACATCATGGTCAGATTCCTACACGTTTCTCTACTGGATCGCACACCTCAACCCACAAAGATGAATCACAGTTGTATTTTCTACAAATATAAAACCAGAGGCTCCATTTCAGTGAACCAGCCTCTGCCCTGCCATTTATCACAGCCTACTTTATGTTCACATACATAGGCTCCACTGCCCCTAAGTTTATTATTTCCCAGCAAATTGCACCTTAATTAAGGACACCCATCCCTTTGCATTGACATCAGGCAGATTTACTGTATAAGTCACCAGCAGATACCTTGGGGTCAGGCTGGTTGACACGGACCCTTGAGACCCTTCATGCCTCTACAATTAGCCACAAGCTAAACACAAGGAAAAGGTGAGCAGAACTGGGGTCCTGCCCACACCACAGAGCAGAAACTCTCTGTTCTCTCTGAGAAAAACTTTTCTGCCTGGGGTGGGCAGGATCCGTGGCCCACACACCACACAGAGCCCAAAGGGCCCTAACACAAATAAAGAGACATGCGCTAAGGTAATCTAAACATCTGCTAGGACCATTCGTCCAGATCTTTTGATATAAAGCATTTCTCAAGGGGAAAAAAAAAATCCATGAGGAAAAAAAGAGTATATTTCCAGGGAAAATCAGATAAAGTGTAGACCTGTAAACAGTGAAAGAGTAACCACTTTTTCTCTCTCCCTTTTTTTTTCATATGGGACACACTGGCATAATAGTTTAGTCTACAGGATACCTCACTCACCTGGGAGTGTGGAGACTCAAATTTATAATTTTGACTGGGGAATTTACGAGCTCAGTGTCCTTCAGCAACAGGACCCTGTCACCTCCATTTCTCCATGAAGCGCTACCGTACAGCAGCAGCACTGTGCCAACCGAGCATCTGAGCAGATCGGCTCGGACAGGCCTAAGCAGCCATCCCGACTGCTTCATAGCCTGAAACTGCTTTTTCTTTTCTCCCCTGCGATGTATTTTCCACACAGCCAAAGCCCTTGCCAATGGCCATCGCTGACCAGCTCCCATGTCCTAGCATCCCTGTGGTGGGACACCAGACCAGCTCCCGTGCATGCTGCACTTGTCCTGAACTCCCTTCCAAGTGAAATCACTAAGTCTTTTTTTATTATTACTAAGGGCTGAATTTCCTGTGGCGCTGGTAGTGTGGAAACACAATCTCTGTTTCACAATATTAAAAACACATTTTCCAATCAGAATGGGGTAGGAAAAGAGGGACAGAGGTAGTGGGATACGTAAGCATCCCACTGAAGACAGCTGAGTCTCAGAAAGTCCCAGATGAATATAAGGGCACTGCCACTTTAGGGGAAAAAAAAATAGTGTTTTTTTCTGGGCTATGATATAAGTTGCATGGATATTGCAAATATTTGGTTTGCTATATAAACTCTGAGGTGACTGTTTTTTTACCTGCTGAAGTGCTCCTGCTGCGATGTGCTACAGCATTTTGTGTACACATGGGAACCAAAGCTTGGGCACTTTCTTCTCCAGTTACTGAGGGTGTTTAGCAGTGTTCCCAGTGAACCCCGCAGTAACGTGGTGTTATTAAGCAGAGGCTCACTGTTGACCTCACTAAGACTGGTATCAGAGCAGAGTCGTTCCTTTTTACTGCAGAACTCCATTTTAATTTTATTTAGGGAGGCAGTATGATCTCATAGGCAAGGCATCAGGAGATCTGGGTTGTGTTCCCCACCATGCCATGTGATCACAGGCAAAACATGCAAGTGTTCTGTGTTTTCCCTTTTTTTTAATCATCTGCTGCGTGCTGGAAATGATCATTATTTACTGCCACAGAGTGCTCTGAGATCAAGGAATGATAAACCCTAAAGACATGCTAAGTGTTACCAAAGAAGTATGCAATTTTTCTATGATTAGAATGATATAAATCAGGGCTAACCCCAGTGTCACCAACGTAATGCAAAATCAACTCGAGGTGATCTGAATTGGTAGTAAAGTTCCTGGGAACAACATATGACCCAGTGAAAGCACAGTGCAGTACTCAGCACACAAATGATGTAATGGTATAATAGGGTTTGACATGGAAGACAAAGTGCCATAGAAAAAAAAAATCTATTTCACCTTATTTTGTTCATATTGTGTCATTTTTCCTTCCTTTTACAATTGCATTCTCTTGCAGATATATTCTACCTCTTTCTGTTCCTGCTAAGCTTTGTCTTGGTCTTATAGCCTCCTTCCTTCCTCCCCTTTCTAAATTCATGCTGTGCGTAAAATTGTCTCACTCATGTAGATTTACTCTTTTTGGCCCAGCGCTCTGCTCCATTGTAAGCCACTGGTCCTAAAGCAGGGAGATTTAGCACGTGTTTCATAAAATATTTCAACTCTTAGTTCATGTTTTTATTCTTTTCCATTTCTGTTATTTTTCCTTTTATAGAATTTCGTCAATACCACCACCAGGATTGGTACCTGGGCTCTAAAAACAACTGATTCAACAACATGCCACCCCATCAGGCTCAAGATAGTACATACAAATGATAATTCTCTATCAGGTTTGTTCCTCATCAGTCTGAATTCTGTAAGAAAGTCTGACACTGAATAAGCATTGTTGGCTGTACCTTGACTCTAATTTAATTCTCAGAGCAGCATCGCTATATCTATAATTAGTAACCAAACTCCCAGCATCGTATCACAGTGGTGTTCTGAGCACTTGAAAGAAAACAGAAACATTTATGTATCAGACATTTACAGATCCTGGACGCTTAAGCCAAGTCTATGACAAGAAATGTCTCTTGCAAGGAATAAACCTCATAACTCTAGTGGAAATCAGTTTTTAAAAAGAAAAAGAAGCCACTGCTTAGAACCAATATTGTTCATAAGACAGGAAATAAGGTAATATGAGGTGTATCTCCGGGCCTCTGCTAAAGAGTAGCTACCCACTCTTCCCCCAGGAGATTAGAAACTTGAAATGGAGGCAATATTAGGTAAAAGAGATGATGGCAATTCTGCCCAGTTATTATTCTTAAACACCTCAAGCCATGCTGACTGTTGCAAACAAGCTGGAAATTATTATTAGGATTACAGCTACAATGGGAGGACTACATTTGCAGGTCTTTACTTCCATTAAATGCAAAAGGCTTTTTGAAAGTCACAATTTTTTGGTAAAACTCCATGGCAAGGTAGATACTGCAACACCTGTAAGTTACCTCAGCTCTACTCTGTATTTCCCTTTAACATCTGTAGAGCCTTGTGGGATCAAAGACAGCTCTTCCTGTCTTTCTGGAGAGGGAAAGATAATTGAGAGCCCCAGAACAGACATATCTTCCATCGGCTGTAACCTCCAACAGGACAATGGGATGTGATCTCTGCAAGAGAACTCCCAGGTCCACAGCGGGATTCAGCGCAAGCTCTACGAGCCAGACCAGCATCAAATGCATTAATAGACCCGGTTTAGAGAAAAAACGAGGTCGTTAACTCTTGGGTGTGTATCGCACTTACTGCCAGCCTAAACATAGGCAAGACTGAAATATCCTTTCAGTGAAAAGAGGTTTTAAATCCTCCTGGTTTTCTATTTTGGGTAGCAAGTTCATTCGCCCAGATGGAAATAAGCTCCTAGAAGGCTCTGCTTATACAGCCAGGTAGCACCAGTGACAATGAATATAAAACACTTTAAAATATTGCAAGGGAAGTTGTTTGATGTTGAAAAAGAATCAAAAGCATTTCCAGCTTGCCATTGCCAAGTCAAATTTGGCCTTTAACAAAAAATCAAACTCTTAATAAAACAAGAAAGCGTAGGTACATTCCCATAACCAAAAATCATTGAGCTGTTACAGCTCAGCAATTTACTGCCCATCCACTGAGTTGCAATAACTATGTGTGCACTTTAAGCCCAATTCAGTACTGAAATAAAATACATTTGCTGAAAACATGCTTCAGGGGCTATCTGCAGCTCTTTCACAGAGGTTTAAACCCACCACGTTCGCAACTGGAGTAAGCTAAGAGCACACTAACAATAGATGAGCATGTTTTACCCAATAAACTAGAATTTGTTAAGCCACAGCTATTTGACTGCTTCTAACTATGCAAAATCACCATTACACCGTGAGCTGCAAGACTAGGTGCTCACAGTGACACCAGCTCAAATTAAAACTGCTGCTGATTCAGAAAGAAACAGTCGAGATTAACAATCATAGGTAGACCAAAAGCTTTTGAGATAGCTGCCCTACGGGATACGTAACACAATCAGACATCGAAGCCACTGGAATTACAGGATCATGTCAATCACAGTTCTTTAGGTTTCTTTTAAACACATATATCTGACAATTTGAAAACAAAACATGTTTCTGCATATATTTTTAGAAATTAATGGTCCACTTTGTGGGGTTTCCTAATGCTCCTGTATGCAAATCTACATCTTAATCATTTCTGAATCACTCCCTGGAATACTATACATACGATAAATATTTAATTCCTTGGACTGACATTACAGGTTGAACACTTTCATATTCCTACCACATTATTAAACCCACAAACAGTGGGGAACAGACTGAAATAATCAATTATATTTAATCATTCTCAGCCATAGCCATTGCAAGGAAAAATCTGCTGAAGGAAAGGAAAATGTTACAATGCAAGAAGGTGACAAGGAGCTTGAGAAACTTGTTCATTTGGCATTATGTGACAGTAGCAACACGCACGGCCTCCTGTCTATGTGGGGAAAGAGCTTCCAACAGATTTTAGAAAACTTTTCTGTGGTCTCAAAGCACGTAAATGAGGATGCATGGACACTGGAAGAAATATCAATTTTTTCAACACCAATAAACTTAAGGAAAATAATTAAGCTATGGGCATTTGCCCAATTATCACTGGAAATTTGAAGCATAATTATGACCTTCTCCAGTGAATTCACAGGGATAAAGTCAGGAGCAGGCAAGAGAAGCCCACCGCACAGGCAGGGATGAGACCTGGGGAGAGGTGGGTTTCTCTTCCAGCAAACATCCAGGAGGTCTGACAGCAAAGCTCTGCTTCTCCTGCTGTGCAGAGATTCCGTCCCTAGGAGGGAAGCGTTCGCAGAAATGTGGTCCCCCAGGAACTTTGCACAAACACCCTCCCTTCCCAGCCCTGCCATCACAACTTTGGACTGGCTGAAAAGTCCCAGACACCAACTTCCTTCAAAATCTCTCGAGCTCATGATGCCCCCGGGTACCCCCGCCACCATTCTGCCACCTGCCCTCTGCAACTGGAGCAGCAAACTGCCAATTTCTCTTCCAGTTCTTTTCACTTCGGAGAACCAGAGCTGTACCCATAGTGATTTTTCCATCATTGTTAATTTGCAGTTATCCAACTGCATTTGATCAAGACAGAGAGAATAAACTAATAATATAGCACAGCACTTAGGAACACTAATTGCAAATTACTTTTAAATAATACATCAGCCCTCTCTTAATTATGGCATCTTTCACTTTCCTCAGAAAAGTGCAGCATCTGCTAATGTATTTTCCAAATTATTAGTACAAAGTTGCAGGGAAAGGGTAGCGTAGTAGCACCTTTGTATCTTGACCTGTTCTCAACCGAAGTTTCCCTGAATGTCCATAAAGCTTTTTTATTTTTTCCTTTCTGACTTAAAAAATTCATTCTTGAGACAGATTTATTGAACCAAGGCTCACTCACTCCTTCCTGAAGGAAAGGATACACCAGGAACCTAGTTTGCATGAATAAGCAACAAAATCTTGTACTTCTCATTCATTTCCAAAGGCTTTCAAGGCTGAACCACTGTAAATTCCACAAATTTCATCTTTCTGCTTACTTTACTGTACCAAAATCCTTGCTGCCATTTTCTCCATTTAATCTGCCATTTTCCTCGGTACTTGTATGAGGGATTGGAAGCTGAAGCACGTGCTGCCACCCCAGTTCTACACATGCCCATCGCCAGAGATTTCAAACAGCATCCATGACTGAGCTCTTTAATGTCCATGACAAATCTCAGCAGTGGTGAGCCCTCGTTGTGCCAGTTCCTGGCTCTGGCACTGAAAACCACGCACAGAGCACACTAGCTTCTGCACCCAAAGCAAACAGCCACCTTTGAAATATCTTAAGGAAAATTCTGGCTTGTGAGTCTCCTTGCCCTAACACAACCTAGAGCTGAACAAAGGATAATTTATTTTCTTTTGTTTGAGTTTATCATTGGACTGAAAACCTTTTCAAATCTTACAGGAAAATCAATACAGTCAAAATATCTATTTCAAGGTAGAAAAGGTGAGAGGTTTGATGGAGACCTTTTTTCTCCTCCTTTTCAGAAGCAATCAGGGTCTGCACTGGTTCCCAAGAAAACATCCCTGAGACCAGTAAAACATTTCAGTTTCAATGCACAGCGTGTGGACTGCCAAAATTTTTCTAACCATCCCTAACGGAGTTGTAGCCCCAGCAAAGCCACTCTTCCTGGGCATCCTCAAATTTCCCTGTCACTGGCAAAGGAAGCCTGCTCGTGCGTTTCCTCAGAAAATGCAAAATAGGAAACAGCCCTAATGGTGAAACAGCCCTCACAGATAATTAAATAGAAAATCTGGCAGATTTTCAGACACGTTGCTACCTGCCTGTGAATACAAAGTAGTTTTGCTTGACAGCCAGCTACAGCACCAGCACCCCTGCCTGGGTTTGGGTTGGTCTCCTGGAAGACTTTAAACAAATGTTTATGATAGATCACCATTACGCTGCTCAGTCTCGTCCAAGAGACATGACACCACATCAGTCTTTGATGACTCAAGTAAAAATCCCACCCCTTTCCCAGCAGCACTTTGCATGTTCCTACTAGGATTTTCAACTAAGCAGTGCCCAGCCCATTTCTGGGTATTTTCACTGGCAAGCCCATCAATCCAGGTATTAGCAGCCAGGCTAATGCTCAACTGCATTTGGAGGTGCTTCCACAGAATTTCCACTTGTTCCAGACAACAATTTTAACACTGACAGACTTAGTGTGGGGTCTATTTAACCCCACAGTATCCAGGCAGGTAAAAATGTACAACTTTCCTCTCTTCCCAGCAGCCACAACAGCTGAAGTGTTAAGAGCGTACTGAGGGCAATGCTCTTTTTAACAGCACTTGGCACAATTAAGCTTTATTAATTCAGAGCTGTTATTTTACAGCTTCATTTGTTTCTGCCAATTTTATGTTTTCAAGGGTGGAGAAAGCATGAAGGAATAACAATTTAAGTGGAGCTCAGCAGATGGAGAACGAGTACCTCTTATTCTCTCCATCAGTGCTGAAACCAGAAGTATTCCACATCACAGGGATCCTTTGCCAAAAAAAAGAGGAAAAAAGAAACACCTCAGCAGTTACCAGAGCATTTGAACTATCACAAACAAGTGTGTTTCTTTGCAATGTTGCACAGGGAGATGAAGCTGGGAAGAAGATAGGCTCTCAGCAGCACTATGAAAGGTGGTGAGTAGTCGGCATAATGAACTGTATCTTCTGGAGACCCAGGCTCCAAGACAAACGAGCACTTTTAAGCCTCTCTTTTGTTCCTAACACTCTGGGTATTACAAGGGGAAAGCTGCAGGAAAATGTGACCCTAACATGCCAAGATGCAACCAAGCGTGTAAGCTGGTTGTGTTTCTACTTCTCTGTGCATGGCTCTTCCCCACTCCGCCTATCTGTCAGCAATTCACCTCTGCACCAAGGAACAAGGCAAAATCCACTCTTCTCCAGGTACTAAGCATACGAAGCAAACACACACTCACACCACGTGACTAAACCCTGACACTGGCAGACCACGCTGCAATTAAAGGATCGTACAGGCTCCTGAGAGGAGAAAGAGAAAGACCTGTTTGTAAGGGAAGTGTCACACGGCGCGGGAAGCTGTGTTGCTGTCCAAGCTGCAGAAGAGGGTGAATCAGTAGCTCAAAGCACAGGAACCAAAAAAACCATTAAAAATCACTCTGAAATGGTCTAAAGTAGGAAACATGCTGCTGCTAATGGAGGATATTGTTGGTTTGCAACTCAAGGGTACTATTTGGGCAGAGCTTCAGCAGCCCCATATCACAGTCAATGTCATTATGGCGTGTTGGACCTACAGGTCCTGGTGGAAACCCCCATATACGAAGTCCTCCAGCACATGGCGGTTGGACAGGAAACACAGCAAGCAATAACCATCCCAGGGCCAGATACAGAAGGTACAGAAAGGGGATGGCAGACTCAACTGTCTCTTACCCACCACCTCCCTCAGAACAGAGAAGCAGAACACGGTGCAGGATCCTGCCCAGAGGATTTTTGTTTTTCACTCTACTCTTCAGCTCACTGCACGAAGCGCTCACATACCACAGTAATGAGCGCAGTACAGAAATGCCTCCAGAGGTAGATTAGATTAGAGACAGCCAAATGAGAATGCTGCAGCTAAAGGGATAATCAAAGCTCCCCTCCGCAGGGAAAGGGCAAGTCTCTGCGCTGCTCTCTCTGTCAAATCACTTCTAAAAATAAACTGGGGAAACAGATCCAGACCTGACAGCATGACAAGAGTTAAAATGCAGCACCAGGGGCCGTCATGCCTCCTGCAGCTACAGCCTTGACCTTCTCACAGGACAGGTACCTCCATCAATATTTCTCTGGCATCCTCTACTACGGGCAGTGGTCAGGTCCCGGCCAGGATCCGCATCAGCTCACAATACCACCCTCCATTTTGAGGCCTCACTTCTACATTTTCCTGGGGAAGGCCAACTTTTTCTTTTTTCCACCTCAGTTTCAAGTAGAACAAGGTGGCATAGGCTCAATAAGTTTCACTCAGAGCTCATTATCCCATGATTTATAAATCTAACCTTTCTTGCACTACCACCTTAGTATCACCTAGGAAGGCAGCACCCAAACTTTCCTGTCAGCTGAGGCTAGGGGAATGCAAAAAACTTGATTCCTCTTCAAATGAATTGTGGCAAACACATTTTTTCCTATCTATGTAAGAGCAGAAGAAAAATCAATGTTACAGCTAATAAACCCTTTCATGGGACCAGAGTAATCAGTAGTAGACGTCTGTGCTGCAAAACAATACTTGGCAAACCCACAGTGCTTTAGGGTCAACAGAGAGATGTCATTCCTTCCTACATAAAATCATTAACACTGACGCCACAGATATGCTACTCATAATGCTGGGTAAATATCCCAGAAAGATTAATAATATTTTCATTGAACTCTCTGTTTAAAGGAATATAGAAGCACCATTTCATCCCTAAGCTGATAATAGAGTCCACGTGTGAAAACAATAAAATAATAAAAGCGACATGAAAAAGATTTCAACGGAAAAAGCTTTACCCAAGGAAAAGTTTCTACATCAAAGCAGGCAGATAATCTGACAATATTTTCTTCTACAAAATTGGATAAAGTTACTTAATGATTTAAACAAGGTACAGTATTATAATTTTTTATTAGTCCCTAAGGAGCTACAACTAAGCTGCAGAGGAAAATTGCCTGCCTTATCCTGGTGTAAAAGTTAAGGTAATTGTTACTTTTTTTTTTGTTTTGCATGATCATGACCAGAAATGCAGACAAATAACTGATTTTCAAAAATTACAACCACAAACGTTGGTGAGTTTGGCAAAAGTATTCAGAAGTTAAAAGTACGCAAGGACCTCACCAGTGTTCGAAATCAATGGGAGCAGGAGGCTCCATCCTCTCTCATGCTCCTTGCGCTGCTGTTGTGTTCCTTGACCAGCAGCTCACACCAGGGGCATTGCCAAGAAGCGCAGGATGTCAGGGAGAGCAAGATACTTCTCCATCAGGATGTGTCCGGACTCATGAAGCAAGGAGGGGCCCTTCTAACGGGAAGAGTTTCAAGCTGGCCAGCTCTTCAAAGAGCAACTAAGCACTAACTGAATTCTTCTATGCCAAGAGGCAGCAGAGAAAACTAATGGACTTTCCCTGCCTGCTTAAACAAGTGATATACATGGCTTTTAGGGGATAAGTATCAATAATAATATGTGCAATAAGCAGCTCAGTTGCTACCAAGTGAGAGGCACTCCTTGTCTCTCTGTTGGGTTTTCTCCACTGAGTCTGACATTTAATGCCAGCAGCAAAGATGTGAGAGTCGTGCAGGTGCTGCCAGTTTAATAATGGTGAACTACACAGTAACTTGGTCACAAGTGAAGAAACAACTAATAGAACTAACCACGGATTTGCTACCATTTTGGTTACACTCTCGACAAGTCGTCTTCTCTCCCATTTTTTCACTCGCTCAATCCTTGCCACAGTCAGTATTTTGTTCAGCAGGGTACATACACACACGGCATCTGAGCAAAACCTGGCCTTGAAATTTAGCCCTTCATCTGTCTTCTGAGTTTTCCAGGTCCCTCAGACAATGTAACTGAGGATCTCCAGGCTAAACATCTGTCAAGAAGAGAGGTAATACAATAGTAACTCAACAGGAACAGAAATTGGCGTATTAGGACCACAAACATATTTCTAAAATGAACATGCTGTCACGTAATCCCTACAGAATTGGAAAGATCTTGCTGGTTCTTTCAGCATAGATGTTACAGCTCTCCCTTGGCTCTCTGTATATATGTAACCCCGGTCATAATTACATGCATATGTTTGATATTATTTATAATTCAATGACAAGAGGTAGATTTAATTTTTGTTTGGTCACTGCTGCTCTGTAAGTTTGCACTGCATAAAGCACAGATTTACTTTGTCAATCAAAATCTGGTATCTGAGATCTCTATGGTCAAAACCAGTTCAATTTTTGTTACAGCCCCTCAAAAGCTTTTTCTTTATGCACAGTGCTCAAAATTCCTTCTTCTGCTTCTTTTTCTTTTCTGACTGTCTAACTTTTTTATCCTAATGCTTATACTGTGCTTATCACTAAAGTATCTGAGTAGCAAAGGAGCCAGGGCAACTTACAGGAGAACCACTCCACCTCAGAGCTCAAACGTGCTCACCAGATCACTCAGGGGCCTTCTACACAAGGTTCAGTTTCTCACAGCAAAAATCAGGTTTCACCCTGTAGCACTATGGTGACAGCACTGAACAGGAAGTGCAAGGAATTCTCAGGATTTGGTTTAGAAGCAGCATAAAGTATTTATTTGTGAGCAGCACATCAGGAAAGCGACTCTGTATCCTCTCAGTATTTGGGGCATCTGCCTTGTTACTGAGTGAAGGACCAGACCAGAAGTACTTTGGAAATAGATCAGAACATGTCCTCTGCAAGAAATGGACTACAAGCAACAATTTTAGTCTCAAATTACAGATATTAATAGTAGGACATTAAAAAAAAAAAAAAAGCTGTATTGCCATAAAGCCAGTAGACTTCTGGGAATTTTATATGTCCAAAAAGAGAGCTAAGGCACTAGGCCACAGAAGCATCTTCAGGTATCAGAGAATTGGGAGGAAGAGGAGGCACTTGCCTGCAGATTTATGAAATCAAAAAGAGTTTAGAGTGTATCCCATCAGAAGATATCAGATGCTCAAACCGTCCTACTTTCTTTAACAGACGGCTTGGGGACAGCCCAGTCTCCTGAAACACTCATTGTTAAATTCCCTCTGGTCTAGTAACAATTCAGGCATGCATTAGTTTATGTCATTAATGCTGTACATAGAGCAACCATCCTATAAAACCAGAACCAACCTCCTGAAGAGATAGTTGAGACAAAAAACACGTCAATGAATTACAGCTGGGTTTGCTTTCTTCACCTTTTGTTACTGAGCAACCTATTGACACTGCCTCTACTTTTAGTTTTACTCAAGTTCATCATGCAGAAATAAAAAATACTGGGAAATTTATAATTTCATTTGTTCCTGAAGGAAAGACAGCAAACAAGGTGGATTGCTGGTTAAATGGCAAGCAGAACACATATAACTCTGGGAAACCCAGCCATGCTAGCCAAAATGATTTAAGCTGATCTTAGTCAATAAATATTGCATCCAAATTCAGAACAAGAAATAGGAAGTTTGTACATGAGATTTATGTTTTACTCCATGATTCACATTCTAAGTGGTTTGATTAAATATTCATTCTAATATCCACTTGGGTTGAGAATTACACCAATCTGCCTGTACATATGTATGCAGAAGCTCTTAGGAAATCTTATTAATGCACCAAAAATGCATTATCAACCTTCTAGTTTTATCTAAAACCATATTCTTTTCTTTCTTGCTAAAAAAAAACTTGCCAATATAATTTATTCCTTGCCGCCAGTGGGCTATCGATCTTCAAAGCTGTTGCTCATGGGCTAAATCAAGAGAGGTTTCCATAAAAAGAGAATGCAACTTCTCAGATACCTTCAGAAGCAGAAGTTCAGTAAAGTGAACATTAAAGGAGAACTTTTAGAAGGTTGTAGGTAAGCTCCGCTGATTCACCATGCTCTTTGATACATTTCAAGATTTAGAATAAATTCTTCAAAAAGCTAAACTTCATCCCTCTGATAGTTGCGTTAACAATATATTCTTTCTGCTAGCAGGAATGATTATGATAGCTTGGCTTCTCTCAGATTGAAATCAGCCCCAAAGTACATGTTATTTTCCTGACAAGACAAAGAGATCAACAATACTTACATGAAAACGGGCCTGAATATTTAAAAATGGCATGTGATGCTGAGAGTCATTTAAGAAGATTTGCTCTTAAAACAGTTCATGGCTCACACTTTGAAAATGAGCTCAAGTTATGCATTCTACTGTCATTAGTCATGTCATAAAACAGAAGCCACAAGTCATGATTAAATAGGTTGATTATTGGTAGCTGACGATTACTTGTAAGTGGAGCTGAACTTGAGGAACTTTGTTAACTCTAACACTGTTTGATTCACTGAGTTACATGGTCCTCACCTTTATTTGTCTCCCTCTGAATGAATTTAGGTTATCTACCTCTGTTAAGAACTGTAGAGTTGAGAGACAAAAGGCACTATATGTATTCCCATTGTGTTGCTCTTTATTAATTAATGTAGTAAAAAGGTACAATTGTGCATTTTTTTGTTTAGGAACATAATGAAAGCCTGTGAAAAGACTTCAAACTTCACCTCTGCTGATTCGATAGAGGAAATATCATATTAAACACAAAAATAGCAAGCACATGATGATTCTGTTGTTCTGTCTTTGCTAGAATCTATAAATCAACCTGCATAGATGGTCAAAAGTTATATTTAGTGAAAAATATTCAACGTCTCTCATCTGCTTTTCCTACGACTTATGTCAAGGTTCTTTCAGCCAGCCAACTAAGAGTATCTGCTAACAGTGATTTAAATTCACAAGATAAACCCGTCTTTCAGCGCAGAAATGGGATGCAAAATGAATGAGATTTGCAAAATGAATGAGACTTCTCTTGCTTTTTTTCCCCATTAATTCTTAGCAATGGGCAGAGGACTTCAGTTGCAATAGGACGAGGGGTAATGGTTTTAAAATAGAGGGGGGTAGATTTAGATTGGAAATTAGGAAAAAATTTTTTACAATGCAAGTTATAGAACACTGGAACAGGCTGCCCAGAAAGGTGGTGGAGGCCCCATCCCTGGAAACGTTCAAGGCCAGGCTGGATGAGGCTCTGAGCAACCTGATCTAGTCAGGGATGCCCCTGCTCCTTGCAGGGGGGTTGGACTAGATGACCTTTGAAGGTCCCTTCCAACCCTAACCATTCTATGATTCTATGATTCTATGATTACCAAGCTAATTTAACTGGAGAGAATATATCAGTACAGATGCTATGGGTTCTCCTCAGTGCTAAAGAAAAAAAAAAAAAAAAAATCAAGACAGATAGGCTTCCAGTCTCAGTCATGTCACAGCTCTCCTGTGTGACCTTAAGCAAGGCACCTTACTCCAGCATGCTTTTTATTTTCATCAGTAAGACATATATAATAAATATGCCTGAGTCAAAAGGTGTTTCAAAACTGATCCTGGGAATTCTTTAGGTCTAGTA
Source organism: Chlamydotis macqueenii (assembly GCF_036417535.1). Classification (NCBI taxonomy): domain Eukaryota; kingdom Metazoa; phylum Chordata; class Aves; order Otidiformes; family Otididae; genus Chlamydotis; species Chlamydotis macqueenii. The sequence continues at coordinate 11,442,506 of NC_141561.1, forward strand.
GTACAAAGTTCAGAAATTGGTGTCAATTACCTTATCAACCCCTTTAATTTTACTACTTCTGTATCTGCAGAAATAATCAAAGCGTAGATACCTATGTTCTATGAAACAAGAAGAGACTATCACAAGCACAGGAATTTAGATCCACCACTTCAGACAAGTTGCAGAAAATTCCTAGCAGTTCTCGAGAAATGAAGCTACATTCTGTGGTCACATTAGATCCTTTACTTCAGAAAGATACTTAATCTTTATTGAAATATTCCAGGTAATTAAGAACTTTCCACATCTGTTGGTAGGCTACTGCAGATGTTTTAACCCTGATGGCTGAAGCATTACCCATCTTTCCTGTTCCAATTCATCTGACTTCAGCTCCCAGATAGGGGATCTCAATATGCCTCTTCCTACTAATCAAACAACTCTTTAATATAGTATACTTTCCTTTCAGTATTCATGGGTCATTTCTGAGCCTTGTTTTCACAAAAGGTCTTAAAGGTCATTACAACAGTGGTCTCAAGGGTTGTGCTGTCTAGAAGCCCTTGAAGCTCCTTCTTGTACATTCATACATGCAAAGCCATGCTGCTTTTGTCTGGCAAGCCACAGTAACGCATCCTGGCACAACCCCATTGCATTACTGACAGGGCACAAATTGCCCTGACCTTCTCTGAAGTACTGGATGGCATCCAGTCCTTGATGTCCTTGTCCAAACAACCCTTTCTGCCAGCAAACCCAGGTGATATGGCTCTAACCTCTGTTCTCAAAGAGAGAGAGGCTGCTAAGGGAGAAGCCACCCTGAGTGGCTCTCCAGCCTGCTGAGGTTTATCTGTTAAAATCCATTGTTCAGAAGGCGGCAATCTAGCTATACACCCCAGATTCCTTTTTTCCCTACTTCTCTGGTTCTGTATTTTATCAAGCAAAGAAACCATAAAAACAGTAGAAGATTATTTTACAGAAAATACACTTGGATACTTTCTTTCAATTCATCATGTGAGATCCTCTCACAAATTTGGCTGCTTCTGAAATTTGGCAAAACCACAATTACGCAGCTTAAGCATCGGTATTCGCAATGCACAGTTTCTTTACTCTGCATTGATTGAAAGGAAGGTTGAGTAGAGAATGGCACCACAGAGAAAACGCTGTCCCCAAATTCCTTCCCCTCAGGCAAGGTGTGGTGGTCAGACACAAACAGGACAACTCTACCTGTTGTCAGCTGTGGACGGGACAGCCAGGATACTACACACATATCCAAGTGAGCACTGTCACCCTCGTATGTGCAATCGTACCACTGGTCTTCCTTTTCAGCTTGATTTGATCAACTCATTGAGTGCTGCCACATCAGCATTTTCCCCTCAGCAAGGAACAGACACTAGAAATTGTCCCAAAGAACTAGGATTGGGTAGGATTTACCACGGTTTTCCCTTGATTGCCTTTGCTTACTGTGAATCTTGTAAGTGCCTGTGCAGCGTACTAAGGTTTCTCCATTGCTATGGGAACACAGTACTCTGCAGCTACTAAAATATTCAACCCACCTCCGTACAATACCAGGATTCGCAGATGCCAGACAAATACCTGGGAAAAGAAAGGTTTTCAAAAGCCAATGTGGAATTAGCATTTAATAAGGAGAAAAGAAGGTTATTCTCTCCAAATCGCTTGAGACTACTCCAAACTATGGAATTGCTGCTGACCTGCTGCACGCAACAACGCTGCCGCTGCCTCACCAGAGATATTCATAAAAAGGCAAAGTCCTGGCAGTAGGAAAAGACGAAAAGAAACACCTTCCTCCCGAATAACACAAACATTGGTCATCCAAATGTGGCTGAATATTTGTGGTCAGTATCCAGCTATCTGGCACCCAACATTTGGACCATCTTTACCCTGAAATTATCCTCCCACAGACCTCCAGGACAGGCACACAGATAGCATCCAGACATTTGGCTTCTACCTCAGGGTTGGGGTTAGATGGCATTCCTGTTCAAAGAGCTGAATATTTCCTCTTTTCTTTTACCCACAAACTCAAATATCAGAAGAAAAATAAGTTTATTTCCCATCACTGGCTGGCATAACTTTTATGTAATCTGGAACAATAAACAAGGACAGTTGCATGGGATTTGGCTTTTGTTAGGCAAGGATATTACTGGGATTCAATGGGTTTACTTCTGGTTTATTGGGCTATCCCACTTTAATAAGCCAGTTCTTACACAAGTGGTAAGATGAGGCATAAAAACTAAGTTGGAACAAAACTGAGTTCAGCAGGAAGGGAATTAATTATTTCTCTTTGAACAAAACAAAAGACAAAGAAGTCATCCGAGCATATTTCCACTATAATCCTGAATCTGTCAAATTACTGATCAGCCAGAAAACATTGAGAGGGAAAGCAGATGATCGACTGGATGACAATTAAAAGCACGGTAAAGCTGCTCTCACTCAAACTTTTGTGCCTGGTTTTGCTGTGTTCCCAGCTGTAGGGATTTAGGGAGCACAGAAGGACCAGCGATAACTGCAGCCTTTACTGAGTCACACCAGTCATGCTCTCTGAAGACCGAGCTCCTGGCCCAGGGTCTAGCAGCGTAGGAAGAGGAGCACCAGTCCATGATGACTGGCAACAGCCCAGGATTTGCTTCTCACTTAGGTAATAACCACACATGGTTCCCACAGTCTCCCACTTTCTGTACAGGCTGATTGAAACAAGAGTGATGCCTGTGCACCGCTCGGCCTTGCAGTACACGTACCTAGTGCCTGGCAGGTCATGGGACCTTTCACCTTCTCCTTTTGTCTATAATTAAAAGTATTTACAGGATGTTTGCAAGCCACAGGAAACTAAGTTACCCCAAGGCATCTGATCCAGCCCACTAGACGCTAGCCATGATTTGAAAAGATCTGTCTGGACCTTTGAAGAACTTCATAGCATTCTCACAAATGATGACCAAGTTCAAGCTTCCTGTTTCCTAGAAAACTCATTGAAAAGTTCAAAGACCATCTACTAACTCAATCTAACTCAACTTGATATTCTGGGACAACCTGGACTGGACAAGAACATGGAATTCAATCTCTTTTGGTGGTAGAGCAGTAGACTATCTCCTCTCCTTATCTGCCCTCAGTCTCCATTTTTCTAGATAAATAAACAAACCACATCTTTAGTATTTTTTCAATGACATCCACATATGTATCTTTTCCAGTTTTCTGATCATCCTATCAGCCCTTCTTGGCACCTTTCTTGAATAGAGATGTCCAGGCTTCTGTACACATTTCATTAATAGCATGTTATACTGAGGTTGGAAATACTGCGTGTTTGTAGTAGTCAGTTATTCATTACATCATAGCAATTCCTCAAACTGTGGTAATGCTGTCATGTGTTTCAGCTCTTCTTCAGATTGCCTAATGCACCACTGGAAGACAGTCAGCTCTGGATATGATGAGCGCAGTATATAAACGTTGGATAGGACACAATAAGACAGGACAGAAGGAAACACGAGTAACTGGCCATGTTGTTACAGATCCCAATAACATCAAAGACTAAAAGTTCAAACAGCAAAAAGCAAATATAATACAAGTCATAATAATATAGATCTTTGTCATGAACAAGTAGATAGCAGCTTCAGTTCATGCCATGCACAAGTACATTAAATGATAGTGATTTATGGTTTTTAAACAAAAGAAATAAGTATTTCAATTAGGCTCATGGAGGAGGGAGTATGGGGCTTTATATTCAATGCTTCATTTTAACCAGGGAAAATTACCGGCTGCTGCATGAGGCAGCATTCAGCTTCTTTCCATTCCTTGAGCAGGGCACCTGGCTTGCCTCGGGAATCCAAACCCGGCAGGACACCTTTCTGACATCTACCTCCTGACTAACCGTGGGTGTATCTACTGACATTAAGCAGCATGAGATCTTCTCAAGGAAGCAAAGCCCTACATGAAAAGGTTTCACTGCAAAAGGAGGAAAAGTCTTTAAAGGGAAAACTACCCAGCATGCTGCTGCAGAAGCCAAGTTGAACTTTCATTTTAGATATGAGCATTTTGTAAGAACACAGTGATCATCTACTTCCTACAGAAAATTATTCTTCCTTAGCTGTATTTCTGTATACTTTAAACTGTGATATAAACTCCTACAGAAAAAAAAAAAAATCTCAGCAATTATAATCCTAGCAATTATGTGGGCCCTTTTTGCTAGACACCTAAAGTTGAATTGTTATCAGTGACAAAAGCCCTGTGCCCTGAAAGAAGTAGGACAATGAATTCTCATCATGTAAAGATGATGAACTCCTCTCCAGATAATGAAAAACTGAAAACATTGTTTCTATAGGAAAGAAGAAAAAAAAAAACCATAAAGCAGCAAGACCTAAAGATCTTAAAGCCTAGCTAAAAATTTAGTCTGCAAATTACACCAGGGAAAAATCTTTAGCAGAGAATTAATGCTGTGGCAACATCAAAAAAAAAAGTACAAGCAGACATTTAAGACAACTATAAACTACAGAGTCTGACATCAACCTCAGGGAGATGAATGTAAAAGTTAACATAAAATGCAATTGATAAAGATGAATACAGTCAATACCTCAGCACGTACTTCAATCGCTGAGATATCTTGTCAAACAAACCTGACTTCATTCTTTAATAAGGTTGCAAATTTGGTTGCTGAAGTCTGGTTGTATTGATATAGTGCACTTATCTTCTTATAAAGTGTTTGATTTAGCGTGGTGCAACACTCGTATTAAAAATGAGCATGACAGAGTACCAATAAAGTGTGCAGTAAATGAAATCAGACCTGACTAACTGACAGATCTCAAAAATATTTCAGCAGGGAGTCACACATGAGGGATGGATGTTTGCACAGGCTTCCTCAGGAATTATTCTTATACTTGAAGCCACTGAACATTTTTATCAGTGTTCAGGAGGTAAAAGTAACTTTGCTGCTAGTACAATGCCTGATTGATACAGAGCCTGGAAAAGCTGCAAGCAGTGATGAAGGCAGGACAGTCAAATACAGCAGCAATCTGGGTTGCTTGGGAATCTGCTCCAAAACCATGTATTTTTACAAAGCAAAGTGAAAAATGATACAAGAAACAAGGTGTGCAGGAAAGTGAGACTTGTCTGTGGAAGGCAGCAGCTCTGATGGAATTTAGGTTACTGAAGTACAGCAGCTGAACCCAAGTCCTTTATTTAGGGATGTTGCAAAAGGGATCTGCAAACAGGACTGCAAAAGGAGAACAACTGGAAGAAGAACTGGAGAGCTACTGCAGATTACAATCAGTACTGCTACAGTGAGATTGAAATTTTGGAAGTGACGCAGAACATTGCCATCAAAGAAAAACTCAAGGTATAGAAAAAAAAATAATAAAACGAGACTTTAAAAAGCTTAGTTTGCATAGTTTACCAGCAATGAAACATCTGACTGCATTACAGTGTCTAACTACTGCCACTTATAAAAAAATTTCGGATGAGAAAGACTATAGAAAGAGCATGACTGCCCATAGGATTGCCTATAGGAAGACTTAAGTCAATTCTCCAGTTCTCACTATCTTTGTATCAAATGGGATTTTGTTTAAAAAAAAGAAAAAAAAAAAGAAAAAAATAGCCAAGTGACTTTAACTGCTAAAGCTCAGATCTTTAATGACTCTGTCTGAGTAAAATATATTCCTTTAAAAAGTTGTGCATCAGTGTGAAAGTCAATAGACGCATCCCGACCCACAGCCTCCTACTCAATCCAGCACACAGCAGCAAAGCTTGATGGTGTGATCCTCTATTTGTCACACAACAGTCTCCTCGATGACTTACTGGGTGCACTTGCTGCAATTCAGGTCTGGGCTCCCAACCGGGGCAGCACCCTGCAGCCCTTCAGTTGGTGCAGGCTCAATGAATTTAAACCATTCAATTTGAAAGACAAAAAGAGGGAAAGGAGTAAAGATTTCACAGACAAGGATACTCATAGTGAAAGGCTAAAAAAGAGGAAAGGAAAATGCTTTCAAATTAATAATATTTTCTATGTAGATAAAATGTTCATGGGTTTTGCATAGGTAGACTTAATATCTCCACAAACAGGACAGGTGGGTCACCGAGGAATTAGGACACACTGTCCTGACCACCTTGTCAAGTGCCTTAACTACCCATCACAACTAAAATAGACCTCAAAATAAATCCATATTTGTGGATACCAGACCATGGTGTCTCAGACGATGGAGACAGTTCATGGGTCTGTTCCATATTATCTTCAATTAATTTCATGTGTAGCTTAATAGCATTTTTGTGCAGTTATTGCATAATAATAACAGAGGGCAACCCAGCTGCGTGCTCAGTATTCATATATAACATCTCGGGTGTCAGTAAGTCTGCAGCCCAACCCCAAGACACGCAGTCGAGTCTTCTCTCCGTCCTGTCCCAGGGAAGGCAGCACCTCACCTGTGGCCGCGGGCCCCCCGTCACTCCCCAGCCCCAGAGCCCACCACAACCACCCCTCCACAGCAAGCCTGTTAAAACCAGACCTCCTGGCTGCTATACTGATCTTCTCACAACTGACCCAAAGTGACACTTTGTATATATACATAGCTGAAAAATCTGCACACATTTAAGCTGCTAAGTACTATATATGTTGTCACACCAAATATTCACTGACCTCTTGCTGAATGCATTTTAATTGAAGTAATTATTCACTCAGGTCCAGCTGCTGGAACTCCATCCTGATACGTCCGAAAGCAAACCGCTTTTCAGATTGGTTGCTGGGAAGGCTGGAAAGTATCTGCAGATTGATATGCAGCTGAGAAGGGAGTCTTCCCAGGCCTGTTTCTTTTTCATGACTTCTCTCATCAATTTATCAATAGGTTTTGAACGCTTTTATCAGTGAGTTCCTATTAGGTTAACAGCCTGAAGCATGGATGAAAAGCCTTGCCAGGGAGAGGCTTATGGTTTGTTGATTTCCAGTGGGTATTTCCAAACTTCTTAACATTCTTATGTTTTCATCAAAGTGTAAATTGTTTGAAGTTTCAAGGCAGCAAGTGTGTTTCTTGAGTTTCCTTGTGAGGATTTTCTCTCATTAATTAATCAATACGTTAAAAGCTTGGGTTTACCAAAGCAATTGGCAAAGCTTCCACTCATTCAACTCGGAAAGATTTCCCTATAACCTTAACGCTGGCTTAGTGTTTGTGCTTCCCTAGAAGTAATATGGTGTTACAAAAGAGCATTTTTTTGGCCCTTCCAACCTCTGAAGGGGCCTTATGCTAATGCTAGATTGAGCTTCCTGTAGGGTAAAATAAGCTGTGAGTATCCAAGCTCAGTAACGGTGCCCTTCTGATTTGGCCGAGTAAGGCAGTCCCCAGGAACGTCCCCGTTAATGAGAAGATGACACTGGTAGCACTAAAAAGTGGGTCTGGATGACACAAAGGCTAAATGCCATTTCTTTAGGTAAAGCATAATGTTACCGCCATGAGTATGACCGACAGCAAAACTTTTAAATCCTTTTAAAGATTATCCAAAAGGGTAAAAAAAAATTACCCAAGCAGTTCAAGCAAGTTAAGGTCAGGAAAAAAAATCCCAACCAACAAAAAGATTTACTGCTTTGCAGCCTCATGCCCTAATTAAATACAATCAACACTAACATTAACAATGCCCGTTTCTGACGGGTTTCTGTCTTGTGGAGGGGTTCCCTGGGGTGTAAGACACATTTTGATCCAAAGCCTCCTCTATAGCTTAGGCTTTCAGAACCACCCTGTACAATAGGACTTCTCTGTGGTCTAATAATGATATAACTCCATTCATACTCAGCCTTTTCCCACTGGGCTCGAAAATTACTATCCAGAGAACTGGCAGTGTCTCTCAGCCACCACAATGGCACTGGTCTTTCACAAACTGGGCTCAGAAACAAACTGGATTCATTCAGTTGCTTATCAAGAAATTTTGCAAAGCCTTTCCTACATCTTCTCCAGCTCTGGAGAGAGATGTCACAGTTTGCACATCCCAGGTATTTCTAAACATGCCAGAGGTTTATCTGAGCTGATTATGCTTTGTGAATAGCTAACTGGGACTATATAAACAACTGGAAACTTAGGCTTTAAGAAGATTTTTCTCTAGCAATTTATATCAGATCCATCACCAGGGATGGTGGTGTTAAAATTGTTAACAGTGTTTGGTAGTCTAGTAGCAACAGAAGAATTAAAAGATCTGTTTAATGATTCAGTCAGGATTCCCGGTGTTGTTTACAACACAAAGGGACTTATGTATATTTTAATTACATTCAATTTTAAAAATTTAAAGTCATGGCATTGCACGAAGGATTTATAATGCAAATGACCAAGGAAAAAAGACTGCTAGGAGAAGGCAGAAAATTAATTACAAAGACTTACGCAGTTAATAATGGCTTTGCACATAATACTATCGTGTTTCTTTTTCATAAGTTAAAGCTCAAAGCTGATTGTAATTATTAGGGAGGCCTCATCTCTGCTGATGTTGTTAGACCTCTGGCAATTGCACTTTTACAGGTTAATGAAAGGAGCAAATTACTCAGTTTCACATTATAAATAAAAATCTAACACTTTTCAATGCACACTGAACTCCTCTAGCAGAGCCTTTGTCATGAAGCAATCCCTCCTACTAAGAGAACACCCCAAAATCGCTGTGCGCACAGGGTACATTTTGACTCCCCCTTGGCTAAGCAATCACTTTTTGTTAGGGTCCATTACGACAGTGACTCCCACATTGTCCCTATAGGCACCACAAACAATTCTAAAGATTATTTGCTCCTTGGAGTCAGATTAGTAATGGCTCAAGTCAGAAAAGAGAGGCTTGAAGCAAGCTGTAAGAGGGGCAGAATAGAAAAGTTTGATTAAACAAACATAACTAGTGTCACTTGGATTTCAGTGTCACTGAAAAGTGCAGGAGATGGTACAAAAGAGAGGAGAGAGATAGGAGTTTATTTATCAGCAGTGTAAACAATAGTCATAGAATCATAGAATCATAGAATGGTTAGGGTTGGAAGGGACCTTCAAAGGTCATCTAGTCCAACCCCCCTGGCAAGGAGCAGGGACATCCCCAACTAGATCAGGTTGCTCAGAGCCTCATCCAGCCTGGCCTTGAACGTTTCCAGAGATGGGGCCTCCACCACCTTTCTGGGCAACCTGTTCCAGTGTTCTATAACTCGCATCGTAAAAAATTTTTTCCTAATTTCTAATCTAAATCTACCCCCCTCTATTTTAAAACCATCACCTCTCGTCCTATCGCAACAGGCCCTACTAAACAGCCTTTCCCCATCTTTCTTGTTGGCCCCCTTGAGGTACTGGAAGACCGCTATCAGGTCTCCCCGGAGCCTCCTCTTCTCCAGGCTGAACAGCCCCAACTCACTCAGCCTGTCCTCAGTCAGAAAGTCATCATCAAAATAAACCACTTTCTGCTTGATGATCCTCTCCAGCCCAGCCTTTCTCTGTTCAGAAGACAGGGCCTCTTGCTAGAAGGTGCAAGGCTGCAAATCCCCTTTGAGCTAAACACAATGGCTAAGATACTGCCTGAAGCAAACACCCAGCGCTGACCATGGCCACCTTGTCCTCGAGCTGAGCCATGGCCTCCCCACCACCTGCCATCTCAAGGGCAGGCTCATCCATGAGCCTCACAAGAGGGCACCCCCCAGTGAGCTGCCCACCTACCACCTTGTCTTTTACTTCATGTGCTGGAGAAACAGCAGCGTATGCAGGTCTCACCTTTCCCATCTCAGTCTGCCTCCCTGCCTTATGCTCTGCAGCTACTACCCCCGCCAAAAAACCAACAGTGCTCCCCTCACCCAAACACTGGTATGGAGAGTTCATGTTCCACATTGATACTGACCTCTCCAAAAGGCTCATTTGTTTTCTAAGATCAGAACATACATTTCACATGCACATGTAAATTTTCTACAGGGCTGCTCTATCCCCTTGAGTTAGGTTGGGCAGCTTATCTACGTAGTGATTCAGGTACTAATTTTGGGGGTTTTTTTCCTGTTTTCTAGGCTGTGAAATTCCCAAGGAAGGGATTATTGTGATATTTGCATCTCATATAGTGTTGTGAAAATTACAAGTGCTTAACAAATACACAGCAACATCCACATACATCAGACAACCCAAACAGAAGAACCAAGGTGGAAATGTTGCTTCTACCAAGCAAATGAGAAATAGCAGAGCAGAGCATTGGATTTCTCATGCACTATCCCTTGTGTACCTCCAAGCTTACTTTGGCACAAAGTACCACTTTTTAGGGGTTCTTTGCTGGCACTAGCAGGTTTTAAATGAATATAAAACACGTTTAAAATATTCCATGTTGAAATAGTATGTGGCACTGTACAGAGATGTAAAATTTTAAGAGATATCTTGTCAATGGTATTGGATGTAAATCTAAAGGTGTCTCATCTAAAAGACAGTATAGTATTTCCACAGGGCAAGAATTAAAACATATATAAATCTATTCTAAACATTCAGTTCACCTCTCTGATTTCAAGAGTCCAGATTTCCCAAAACAAAGAAATTCTGCAAGATCTGTTTTGTGTACGCCAGTGGAAGCAACACATCTGTTAATGCCAAGAGGTTTAGTTAAGCACATTCAGAACAGATTTGCTGCACAATGTTAGGGGCGCTGAACCTGAAAGCAATCGTTAGAGAAAGAATTTATTCTTGTGCTAACCCCAAGCAAGAGTCACCATCCAGCCAATTTAATATCAACAGCAGTAATTTCAACAATATGATATTTAACCACAACCCTAAAATGGCTCAGTCTGGAAGCAACACAATATCAGCCTTTGAAAGAATGCATCCCCAGCAACATCTGAAGAGGGAGGAAAGATTCAAGGCCACGGTTGCTTTTCCATGGGGTTGTGTACACAGCTTTTGCATGAACTTTTTCTTAATTGAGGTTGCAAAAGAGTACGCTCAGGAATGAACCCAAATACCATTTCAGTCAGCAGCAAAGTCTTCAGAGGACTGTAACGAAGGACAAGTTCATTACTCTGGGAGCATCCGGATACAGTGCTACACCACAACCTGCATATATGCCAAGGGATGCTCAGGTACTCATCAGCCCTTTTACAACTTTGCAGTGGTGAACCCATAAATGCCTCATCAGAGGAGATCACAAAGCCAACAGATGAACCCTTTTTTTCCTCTTGCAATTCCTCCATTTGCTCCCCTCCTCTCTTCTCCAGCAAATTCCCCCTCCCCAGAGACTAATTCCCTTCCACTCCTGTTCCCCTCAAAGTGTCCAACAATGGAGGATATTTTCTTTTTGCTGTTGTGGCCCCCAAAGAAACCCCAGCTCAGGGAAGCCCAGACTGTAGTCCCTGAGCCAGATGCAGTTTTTCATGAGAAATCATTTGGCCTTGAAAACTTTCTTGTGGCTTTTGGGAAGGCGGATGTCAGTTCAAAAAAATTCAAATTGTTCAAATTCTGACCCAAATTGACAATGCCTTTATGAGACTTTCCTTATGAATCCTAACCTTGTGTCAGTGTATTCGTTGTGTCTCTTATCAGGCTAGATGATTAGATATTTCTGCATACACATACAGATTAGGTGAAATCCCGTTTCCTCTGAGATTAAGTTAGTTTTACAATGAATTTCAATGGCAGAAGATTGCAATCATTAAGGAAAAGAAGTAGACACACAAGCTGATAGAAACCTTCATTTCTCAATAGCTGCTGCAAACAAAGCATGCTATGAAACCGCTCCCCTGAATGGATTGATACGACAAATCATTTCACCCTGAAATAAAATAGCACCACTGCTTTTGCAACGTGTTTTATATGCATTTTCTTCTCAATAAGCAGGGATGAAATAAATAAAAAATACCCAGGAAAAAAAACTAAAAAATATTAAAAGCACAGGAAAAACACTCAGAAATTTGCACTAAAGGTCTGATCTCCATGCTCTTACAAGCCCCAACATTCTCCTCACCATAACACTGAAGAAACACTGTATTTTGTATCTGGAGTTTCCTTGTATCATTCTTTCCCTCCTGAAGTTTGTTGTACTTCGGGAAAGGATATTCTTAAGATGCCATAGACAAAAGAAATGTAAGAATGCCTGCTAATAGCTCCTTGACTAATTGCCATGAAAGCATCCAGCATACCACAGGGTTTTCTTTCAGTATCAGCATCTATTTCTCCTCCAAACCTCAAAAAAACAAAAAGAAAATTTTGCTGCTGAAGGAGACACATATATCAGCTCTTTATCAATGTTTCTGTACTACTTGTAGATAACCTGAAGGGCTTAAAGTATTCCGTCAAATTAAATAGGATAGGTAGACCCAAGTTCTCACAAAGGATCCGATGAACTTTAAGGCATTAAGAGAGAAAATAATACCTAATCAATGCTTCTGTAGAGGGTCTCTTGTTTCCTTGTCGCTTGTAAGAAAACAAATGTACTTGTACTAATAGGTCATAGACTTAAGCCTCCAGGAGTGCCTGGTTGTGACCAAGCATTCCCATCTGTCAGCACAGTTGCCTTGATTTAGCATTATCTAACCTCTGATTACACAAATTAAATATCCTTACTTCTCATTCGAACAACAAGCAAATTTGTTATCAGACAACTCATTCTAAGCAAACTGATTTAGGGAAATGCATCACCGTGAACAAAGAAGTTACCCTCTTACTGGATGCTTTCAGGAACTTCAGTGTCTTTTTCTTCAATCAACTATCCTTCAGCAGCCTCCACCACTTATGCCTGAAGCAAAAGGATTACTGTACTGCAGCCAACACAGCTCCTAACTTTCTACTAAGTCCTTCTCTTAAAATTTCCTGCAGACAAAGGGCTTTGCAGTCATGGGCGCTCTTGGAGTAAAAGACACGCGTCCTGGGAAGTGCAGGTCCTCTGAGCAGCCCATGCAGAGCTGAGCCCTACCTGTGCCACAAGCTGTCTGGTGAGGAGGGTATCTCCAAAATGCAGGCTGAGCTGGGCTTAGTTTACGTTATGCTGATATAAATAAGCTTTATTATTATTATCATTATTATCATTATTATTATTGCAGAAGGTGCAAAAAGCCAAGGAGTAGATCTAAAATATATGTCTGTATAAAGACCACTGTACTCAAATGTCCTGTAAGCTCAGCTTTTCCATGTTTCTTCAAATTCTGGAAAGAATATTGATGAATATATTGGCTAGTTCAGATGGAATTCTAACATCACTTTTGATAGGCATCTGGGAGGCCTCTTTGCGATATATGCACATAAAAGACTGGAAAGGAGCCCTGCTGTTAAAACTTTGTAGCGCTCTCATTCACCTAGATGTGGAATGGAAAGAATGAGGACACCGGTTGCAAAATTTGTCTCAGAAGCCCCATCAAGATTGAATAATGGGCCCTGGAAGACACATGTTTCTTTCTTGAGTATTTTAAACTCTTATCTTTGCAGAAGGCAAAACCAGACCATTTTTAAAATAGAACTTATGGTGATCTTGTTGGGGGGCCCAACTTCTTCAGCACTTGCAGGTCCAAAATACTTTGTCTCTGTGCTTTGGACAGAGACAGAAGATGTCAGTGAGCCAAACTGAAATCCTTTCCTACCTTGCCAGGTAAGTGTTTCTAATTGAGCCTTTTCTGCTGCCGGTGAGGATGTCTTGAATATTTATGTGAACTCCCTGTTCCAAAGAGCCATTCAACATCTGTTTGGTGAGGTGGAGGGTGCAGAGCCTGGCCCCATCTCATCCCAAGATTAAATTCTGGGTTAAGAGCATGATTATGAGAAACTGTAGAGTGTAAATATCAAAGGCTGAAGAACCAAAATGTCTTAACTGTGTAAGGGCTGTTAAATCCATTTTAGTCAGAGTTTTCTAGTTTGCTTGAAGATCCCTGGGCTGGGATGGTGCACATATAGGAGTTCTGAGTCCCAAACTGGCCCTGGACATCTCATAACAGAAGTAAAAATATTTTTTATTTCCTTGCTAGTAGATAGGTCTAAAGTAGAAATATTGCCTGTATTACTTACAAATTGATTCATATTTGCCAATAAACTTCCTGCTCAGATGGCTGGCCAGGTTGTCTTATCCTCTGGAAAGCCATGTCTTAAAGAGTGCCTTCAGGGAACTCGTTGATGATCTGGAAATTGCGAAGAAATAAACCAGAATCTGGTGCAATGGACTGGATCTTGTGCAGTCAAAATCATGGCTATGTTGCCACTGATCACTAGATCAGTATGGACTTTACTGGACAGTAGAAAGAGTTCTTAACTGGCATGGAAGATAGCAAGATAGACACAGGAAGACAGTGTAAAAAGAGTTTTTAGCTGGACACCAGATCTTGAGTTTGTGTACGGTCGTCTGTGCTCCCCATCCCAGAGCTGATGTGTGTCATGGAAACTAAGGAGACATTAATTTGTCATTTGATAATGATACACAAAGAGGATGCAAATTAATATAATCAGACAAGGTTTGTTTGGTAAATACATAGTCATCAACCAGCTCCAAATACACGGCTCAGGAGTCTGGCATGCTAAACTACATGCATGCAAGGTGGTGTGGATCCCAGCCAACCTTGGCAAGATCTGGCTACTGAGGCTGTGTGAACTTGTGAAGTGTTTCACAGGTTTCAGAGGGGACTAAAATTCTTCTTGAGGAGCCAGCTGGCTGGTGATGCAGAGTCAGCACAGACACAAGGAGCAAAGTATTTCACATGGTAGTACCAATTTTTCTTTTTTTTTTTTACTGTATACCTAACTGAGCAAGGAGGAACTGGTCCAGAGGGATTCCCGACTTTATATTTTGAATGAATTGAAGCACTTGTACACTAGGAGCAATGAACCGAGAGGAAACTCATAACAACTCTGTGCTTTACAGCATTGGAAGGAGGCAAAAGGACATGCACAGTAGCAGCCTCTTGAAGCAAACATGCATTTCTCAGCTATTCCTTTCCTTAAAATCCCAGCTAGCTCAGCACTCAGAGTGCTGAGTTTTCTTGTGACAGGGTCAACCATGACCATGGCTGCTCTTCCTTTCACAGATGCAGGAAAGGATGCAAGGGGACAAGCTGGTAACAGCGCAGTTCTCTCCCCTGGGCAGACCACCCTCGGACGCATGCAGAAGGGCTCTGTCATGTCAACGTCAGCTCTTAGGGTCAAGATGAACTTCATTTGCATTCACACAGACATAGAGGTGTGGCATTTCCACATCTGATTTCCCATTTACTCTCATGAGCGGCAGCTTTGAAGCTTAACCCATTTCATGCCTTCCCAACCCAATTGTGCCTTCATTTGTGTCTCTTCTCACCAGCGCTTGCTCTCAGCTCTGCCATCTGACACTGTAGGTTTGGCCTGATGATTGCACAGCCAGCTTGCCCCAAGTTTTCTTTTCCCACAGGCAAGCTAACTTTAAAATGTTATTTATAATTTTAGGCCACCAAAGACCGTAAAAGAGATATATGGATTTAGAATGAAGCAGTAATAATAAAAAGAATGCCATTGCTCATGTCTTTAAACAGACTACATGAATTAAATTAGTGTGTCTTTTTTCTTTTGAAACTCTTAACCATTAAAAACAATGATCTCATGCTTCTGAAAACAAAGAGAAGTATTGAGAAATTTATTTTAAAAGGATGAAGACAGATACACTGCAAATAGATTTAAAGGAAAAACAATACAGGTGGAAGGCACTGGATGGTAGAACTTTAACTGACTTCAGTGGGAGTTATAAAGGTCCTAAATGGCTCAGAGCCTGGCCCTCACTGAACACTGGCATGGGGAGCCTGCAATGTTTGCATATGGTGCTTGGCTCTTACCAGCATTATCCAGCACCTCCATAAACAGCAAGTACAGCAAAATAAAAAATAAGCTTGTTTAAGTGAATACAAGGAAACACTTTTCCTACTACAAATAAACAAAATGGTTTGAGTAAAATAAAACTGATCCAGTTTTACAGCATTATGGAATTTCATAGAATTACAGAATACCAGATTGGAAGGGACCTCAAGGACCATCTGGTCCAAACTTTCTTTGCAAAAGCATGGTCTAGACAAGATGGCCCAGCACCCTCTCCAGCTGAATCTTAAAAGTGTCCAGTGCTGGGGAATCCAACACTTCCCTGGAGAGATCATTCCAATGGCTGACTCTCCTCACTGTGAAAAATTTTACTCATGTTCAATCGGAATCTCCCCAGAAGTAATTTGTACCCATTCCCCCTTGTCTTTTCCTTGTAAAAAGGGAGAGTCCATCTTTGTAGCCACCCTATAAATACTGGAACACAGTGATAAAGTCTCCTCTAAGCCTTCTTTTCTCAAGGCTGAACAAATCCACTTCTCTCAGGCTTTCCTCATACGGCAGGCTTCTCAGTCCTTTGACCACCAATGTGATCTTTCTCTGGACCCTCTCCAGCCTGTCTGCATCTTTTTTTGCATAGCAGTGACCAAAACTGAACACAGTATTCTAGATGTGGCCTGACAAGTGCTGAGTAGAGAGGGATAATGACTTCCTTATCTCTGCTGGTGATGCCCTTGTTGATGCAATCCAGCATCCTGTTGGCTTTCTTTGCTGCAGCATCACGTTGTTCACTCATGTTGAGCTTGTTGTGCACCAGGACCCCTAGGTCCCTTTCCATGAAGCTGCTCCCCAGCCATGTAGATCCCAGTCTGTGCTGCACTCCTGGATTATGTTTTCCTAGGCGCAAGACCTTACACTTGTCCTTGTTGAACTTCATAAGGCTCTTGTTAGCCCACTCTTCCAGCCTATCCAGGTTTTCCTGCAAAGTGGCTCTCCCTTCCAAATTGTCCACTTCCCCATTCAGTTTGGTATCATCAGCAAACATCATCAGGGTACACTTGATCCCATCATCTAGATCACTTACGAAGATATTAAACAACATTGGACCCAATACTGATCTCTGGGAGACCTCACTTGTGACAGGCTGCCAGTTTGAAAAGGAGCTATTTACCACCACCCTCTGGGTGTGGCCTATCAAAATAATTTTTATTATATTTTTTTTTAATTTAAAAGCAAACGAAAAATTACTTTATCTTCCCTTCCTGTTATTTTTTTTATGTTGTTGCATTCTGCTTTGATTTCTTCTGGTTTTCTGGTGTTTCTTGGTGAGGAGCTTTGGTTTTGTTTTGGTTTTTTTCCCCTCAGTCAACTCTAAATGAAGCCATAAGTGCTGCTTGGGACAGTTGTAGTTTTACCCTCCTGCAGATTTCACCCTCTGTGCTCCCAAGTTTGGGGACCAGGCAGAAGCCAAGGTGCCAAAGTACTGAAATAGAAAAGTTGAACTCAAGTGACGGAAATCACTGTAGAAAGCCTACAAATCTCTCTATAATGTAAGATATTATTACCTGTGTCAGCATCAATTTAGCCAGGTCCGGAGCAGACAAGTCCACTGCATTCAGGTAGCAGTCTGGGGCCAACGCTCTGCTACCCAAAGCTTTCAAGAGCATCCAAACCCAGAGAAGCAGCTTGGATGTCTCCCAGCACCTGCAGCAGCTTCCCTAACCACCCCGGGGACAGCAACAAGCAGGTAGAGTCTTGATTTGCACAGAGGATAAGAAAAGTAAGGATTCATTTTTTTCTTTTGAGATTCTTCTTTTTTTGTTGTTGTCCCTCTAAGCACAGGGCAGTGTGGCTCTGAGTAAGAGGGAAACACTCTCTGGTAAAAGTCCTATTTGGCTGGAAGTGAGTGTGCTCCAGGGGCAGGAGCAATAACCCACCAGTAGTAGAGGCACTGCTCACAGACAGAGATTCCAACAAAACCTTCAGCCTCAGACTTGAAAAGAAATAAGATGTTACGGGATCAGACCCATATTATCTAAAACTCTTGCAGCAGCCCCTGTTGATGTCCCCCAAAAACCCACCATTGACAACTCTGCTTTCGGCAAGAAAAACAGCTCCCTTCCCACCCTCGTGGCAAGACAGCTCCCAGTTCAAACGTTCAAGCTCTGGTGGGCTGGCTAGGGCAATGTCTGTAGTTCAGTGGTACGGATGAAAACTTACACAATGCTTTACGCTGTCAAAGCAAAATGTGATCATTCCAGACTGTGCACTGACATTAGTAAAAATATCAATTAAGGCCAAAAATGCACTTTTACACTGAGTTGCTTGGATTAGATTGTAACCAGCTCAAGGATAAGAAACACTACTTGTTTATCTTAATCACGTTTTAAAATCCAGGCCTTTGTACTATCCTCCCCCACAACAACCATTTCAAGTGACAGCAGGAATTCCCCAGTGGCTTCAAATGGATTATTTTTTTTTTCTGCCAGCATACTCCCTCTTCAGTTTTAAATTTTTTCCTTCTCCTGTTTTTATAACTTTTAGACAAATACTACCAACTCATGATTCCCCAAAACACAGAGAAACAAAGCGGAAAGAATAAAAACTTCAATGCACAACAAGAAACACGCAGGACAATTTGCTGCACTGTGCCAAGTAAACGCTCGTTTGCCTTCATTGGAGGTCAGTGGGGCAAATCGGTGGGAACTATTTGTAATTACAGGTCGGTGAGTGACAATTATGGCAGTTGTATGGCCTTTTAATGATGCATTTTGTTCTACTTTGGCCTTGGAGATCTTACAAGCGATGGAAAACACCCAGAGCTCTGCAGGTTCCCAGAGTGTCTATTTGAATGTGTTCAAATAAGCCAGAATAATTTGTTTCCAAACTCCAAAATTTTATCTCAGTAAAATCCAAGAAATATCACTGCATACGATTAAATGATGATCAGTGCATTGTGTTGGATGGCTGTCAACAAGTCCCATTGGAGTCTCATCTGGAAGTACGTATATTACACATAAGAGAAAATGATGTAAAACTTCAGTTCTGTATTACTATTCACACTGGACTGAACGTACTATAAAATAGAGATTGGATTGCTCCTGGTTCTACCACAAGCCTCCTGAAACTCTCCTTGAAACCTGGTTATCAATGTAAACTTTAAAAGGACAAATCCTAGAGGTTCAAAGTCCAGAATACATATACAAAGAGCAAGCAAATCTATACTGTTTGCAAATCTCAGTTTTAAAGCACTGGTGAATCCAACTCACAATTTTTGAAAGTCTGAGGTTCGTAAGACTGCATGAGACTTCCAGCTAACTATGGTTATTAAATGATCGCTATCATATGCCAGAAAGGAAGGCAAAACCTTGCACACCTAAACAACCTCATGCCTGGGGATATATTTTTACTAACAGGAAGATGAAAAACAGAGGTTCAATTTAGACATGCACAGAACACTTAAGATATTTTTTAAGTTTTGCATTATTGAACATCTTATTCTGTTACTATGACTACTTTTATCCTGGTACCAAGACACTATTGATGCTTACCAAGTTTAAGCTTAACCAAACTTACTGCTTGAAGGCCACTTGCAATATTTCTCTGGGAATAAACTTCACCAGTGCAGAGTTCAAACTGCAAAACTTAGATTTCTATTTTGAATTCCTTTAAAATTCAATTATTCTTTTGCTCTCTGCCACATATATTATACATGTTTCAAAACATGCACCTCTACATTTCCCAAATTTCAGGTCAAGGATTTTTGTTGATATTTCCTCCTATGCATCACTGAGCAAAAGAACTGTTGCTACTTTCTCATTTCTGAGAGACAAGGTTTTTGGCCTATTTAGAAATTTTTATGATAATGATTAACAAAAGCAGGACAGAAGAATGGGGCTACACTTGAAGAATGCCTGCCTTAGTGACAGAAGGAAACCTGGGCTTCTCTGTGTTATCAAGTCACATATTTCACAAAAAATCTTACCTTCTAACACAGAGAAAACAGCACTACCTTGCTGCAATCAACTGGTAGCCCTGAGCAGAACACTCACATAAAGAAAAGAGAACACAAGCCCTTTCCTCTCTGTTCCTGACTTCTCAACCAACCAACTCCTGCAATGGGCACTGGGAGGGCAATTTCAGGGTGGGATGGAAAAAACAGAAAGCATTATTTCTGTGCTTTTTTGTAATAACAGCTCTGTCCACAGCAACGGTCTCTATGTACATATAGACTGCAGAATAGTCAACTCCTGGCAGACATCATCTGGTGGAGCAGCTGAGCGTGTGGCTGTTACCAGCAAGAACAGCTCTGTGGCTATAACTCCACCAGGATCTAATGTTATTTTTACCACACACTGACTGTTTAATATTAGTAATTATGCACATTTTTGAGGTTTCCTTTTCACATGAAAAAAAAAAAACACAATAAACAAGGCAAACACTGAAGCGTCCCACAGCTTTAAAGCCACACATGGACCATAAGGGCTTTTACGACATCCTGGGTGAGATCCGTTGTGTAACACTGAGATGCTGTTTGAAAGTGAAGGACACTCCTCTCCTGCAGGCCTGGTGAGACCATTAGACTTCAGGGATGCAAAACAGAAGGGACATTAAAAACAAAATTTTTTTTTTTACATTATCTTTGATTCTTCCTCCATTTTCCTGAAAGCTTGGCACCTCATGAATGCAGACATTCCTTGGCTCTACAGCTTCCTTTAAATCAAGGAGAGATTAGCTACTGTACCTGTGATGTAACCTATAATGAGCAAAATAGGGGACATTTTCTGATGTATATCCTCATTAGTTTAAATCTGTACATCTGCACTCACTTAGACCCAGGACATGCTGGTAGAGTTTCCTCCTCAAACCAATATTTCTTCTAAACAAGACTATTTGCCTATAATATATGGCAAAATCTTCTTAAATTAAAGATATAAATTAAAATAGAAGAAATACAAATTCAGCAAAAATCTATTACAGATTTAAAAAGTAAACATAATCTGACTTCATAATCTACTGAGCTTTAAATCAGGACTCCAGCATAATGGGGAGGAGGAGAGAACTGCATGAGAAGTGACCGGCTTCTCCCCATCGCGGTGCCGTCTCAGGGCCTCTCAAAAGGTGATTCTTGGAGGCTTAATTCTCTCTTGTAGCAACTGACTCTATTTGTCCTAAATATCCAGCTGAAAATATGGTCTACATTACAGTATTGCACAGAGAGTCTTTTAAAAGCCTTGTGATCATAAACGTTAAAAGTCTGATGAGTAATGTTGTTCTGTCTAAAGTATATGTCATTCTCTTTGCCTCCTAGCTTTATTTTGGGACAGATATACTTAAAATAGTTTTTTAAAATATGGAGATTATTATCCAATCTAAAAGATTTAATTTAGCATTTATATGGGGTTTAAATGCATGCCAACACTTTCCTTCATTTCAGTGTTTGGCAACCGTTCACTATTCACAATTCCAAAGGCTGCAGACACATGTCTGATCATTTTAGAATATTTATAGTTGTAGCCAATAAAGACAGTGCTGATTTTAATTAAACTTTTAATTGCTTTCTGAGACAACAACAAGAAGCCACGATTGCATGAAATTGTGACTGGCTCCTTTAAATAATAGTGGGTGCGGATTGCCAGAAGCATCAATGTCCATCACTTCCTAATGGGTTCGGAATAAATAAATGCTAAATCATCACTCCCGATAACATCAGTGGCAGTTTGGTAATCCAGCCTGACTGTAAACATCTTTGTTTCCAGTGAGAAGTAGAATATGGACTGGACAAAGAAAAGAAATAACCCATAAATTAACTGTTCTACCAGTCTGTGCCTGCCTCAGGAAACTGTTTACCAGCACTGCAGCTCCAACAAACGCCAATATATATTATAGCGATTCCTCAGGCGGAGTGGGACAATTCAGGGCACTGGGAGCTGTGCGCAGCCACTTCCATGCCACCAGTTCAAGTCTATCTCACGTCTCCCAGGAGCAAAAGCCTTGTGCTGCCTTAAGGTTCATCACTTAATCACTATTCTATGATTCTAAGGCTGTACTATAGCATATGTTTTCCAGACCTTCCCAAATCATTTTCCCTTTTGCTCTCATTTAGGAGACACCTCCCATGCCATTCACATGCGTGCCAACTCCGACCATTGCTTACATGGAAAACTCCAGCATTTCATAAAATCATGGAATAGCTTGGGTTGGAAGGGACCTTTAAAAGCCATCTAGTCCAATCCCCATACAGGGATATCTCCAACCAGATCAGGTTGCTCAGACCCCCATCCAGCCTGGCCTTGAACGTTTCCAGGGATTTCCACAGCCACTCTGCAAGGCACTTTGGCAGCTGGAAGCACGGTCGCGGCTTGGGGCTGCGTGAGTCACCCATCCCAAGGGACCACCAGCAAGCATCCTCCCAGCTTGGCCCGCGAACCGCAGGCGGATGGGAGAAGCTTTAGTGGCCTTTGGCCAGTCACCAGGATGCGTAGGACCCCCAGATCCTGTGCAGGCAGCCCCGGGTGCTTCCTCACGCAGGGCCAGTCACTGCTGTGTGTAGGATGGCTCCCTGAATAAATAAATGACTTCAGCTTCGGGGGCTCTCACCAGCACTAAACTGCCGTTTAACAACATAAATCACCCTCTCAGCCAGCCTGTGGAAGATGGAGACTCAAGAGCCAGCAGCTGGCATGGTCTCTGCCTCAGCGTAGCCTTCTCAGAAATGTAGAGAGCAGAACCGAGCACCCAGTCAGGGCATCCCACCCTGAGCACACTGAAATGCTGAGCATGACCCTCACCGCATGGCCAACAAGGGTAACGTTCGATTTCTTTTTATAGACTTCCTTCAAATCATACAGAGGGCCACTTACACAGTTTACATATTTAAACATATTACATCATTCTGCAAGATTCTGAGAAGATTTGATTCCTTATTCGTTACTACTGCTGTGTTTTGGAAAACAACAGCAACTTGGATATATCATTATTGTTTTGTGACAATTAGACAAAACATTGCAAGGTCTCTATGTACAGGTTAATCAAACACAACTGTGTGGGCCACATCAAGAAACATTCTTTGTATGTGATTCTTTATGGCATGGGAGCTGTTAGCTGATCTATAAATGCTCACCAAAGCATCCCAATATAATTTGCCTCTGTGCTGAAATGTAAATACATTTGGTCCCATCTGTGGACAGGGAACACAAGCTATAAGCTAGCAACCACTAGCTAATAATAATGTTCAGTTATTGGGAGCTCAAAGACGCTTACCCGTCTATAACCAAAAGCTGCTTTGTGGAATGACCTGCCAGACATTAACACTGATGGGACAGTTCAGGCGTGATTATACAACTATTTCAGGCAAGGAAAGCCTTGTCTAAGGGGTGCAGGAATGGGCTTTTATGGTCAGCAGTGGCTGGTGATGACAGTCCCACCCACATTTCTAAATGATTAAAGCCTCCCAGCTCCTTCAATTGCTGACAACCTCCTTCGTTCCCCTAAAGCACCTTAAAGCTGTTTGGCTGCATTTCCCATAGACTTTTCTGTTATTCAACACTGACTCTTTGCTCAAGATCTCCTGTATCTTATTTCATGTAAATCACAAAATTTCACGCTAAGCCTGTTGACTTGCTACAGTCTACTCTGAGTGCTCGTATGCACGCTGCAAGGCTGCATGAAACACCGCTTGCAAAGATCTACAGGTTTTCAGCCCCCTTCTTCATTAATGGAAACATGGAAAATCCCATTCTATTGATAGAAACAGCTCATGACGCAACAAGAGAAGACCCATGCCAGTAATGATACCTCCTCAGGAACTGGAGGTTTCCCACAAAGCAAAAATAAAATGCAATTAATGTACCCCTCACACAGAAATACAGAGAAGCCCTTCATTATCCGGTCCATTTACTCACTTCAGTTCAACACTTATCATCTCAGTCCCATGAGCATTAGTGTGATTGTAACTGCAGGCAACAACCTGCTGCATCTCCTTAGTGACACTATATGGCATTAAATGCAAAAAGAAGGGTCTGTGAATACCTTATCAAAGAATGGCTAGTTTGAGCCACTTCTATACCACAGATATATTTCTCACACCTGTACAATTGCATTGGCATCGGAACGTTATCTGCATGAGAGAGCATCCTCGCTACCTACAGTTCAGCAAAGTACTGTCCAAAACCTATTCTGAGCGCTGAGTGTATTTGGACACTACCACTCCCCCCTGCAGGGAACCTTTGCAACATGGTTTGATTAAAAAAACAAACAAACAAACAAACAAACAAAATAGTTGAGGGAAGAAATCTTTTGAGGAAAAAAAAAAATCCACAAGTCATCATAACCAATCTTTAGAAGAGAGAAAAAGGGGACTGATGAATTAAAATTATCCATCAGGTGCTCAAAAGACCTGATCAGTTATTCCCAAACTCAAAACTTATTATTTCCCCTATAATTTTCATATTTTTGCCAAGTTCTGCCTGCAGTTAAATCCCTTGTGCAGTCAAATCCCCTTTAACCTGAGTGACATCAATTAGTTTACACAAGTTTAACTGAAAATGGGATTTTTTTCCTCACTGATAATATCTTTACTCAAATGTCAGAACAGAGCATCGGTCTCCTGAAAGCTAGGAAGACCCTTGGGGAGCAGCACCGTGAACTCTGCACTTGTTCTGCCCATGAAGCTTTGATAATAAGAACATGGACCAGTTGGAGAAGGTCCAGAGGAGGGCCACGAAGATGATAAAAGGGCTGGAGCACCCCTCTT
Source organism: Chlamydotis macqueenii (assembly GCF_036417535.1). Classification (NCBI taxonomy): domain Eukaryota; kingdom Metazoa; phylum Chordata; class Aves; order Otidiformes; family Otididae; genus Chlamydotis; species Chlamydotis macqueenii. The sequence goes on from NC_141561.1 coordinate 11,466,938, forward strand.
ATGAGGGCAGGCTGAGAGAGTTGGGGCTGTTCAGCCTGGAGAAGAGGAGGCTCTGGGGAGACCTGACAGCGGTCTTCCAGTACCTCAAGGGGGCCTACAAGAAAGATGGGCAAAGGCTGTTTAGTAGGGCCTGTTGCGATAGGACAAGGAGTAATAGTTTTAAAATAGAGGGAGGTAGATTTATATTAGATATTAGGAAAAAATTTTTTACGATGCGAGTTATAGAACACTGGAACAGGTTGCCCAGAAAGGTGGTGGAGGCCCCATCTCTGGAAACGTTCAAGGCCAGGCTGGATGAGGCTCTGAGCAACCTGATCTGGTTGGAGATGTCCCTGCTCCTTGCAGGGGGGTTGGACTAGATGACCTTTGAAGGTCCTTTCCAACCCTAATCATTCTATGATTCTATAATTTCAATGACTGCTTCATGGATGGGACATACCATGTGTTGGCCACAGGCATCCAGGAAAAAGACCAGAGGCTAACATTGCTCTCTATCTTCAAATCTGATGGAATATACAGTGGATCAATATTGCATTGTTACATTCCAGAGCATTTAAATTAGTATTCTTCAGAAGCTGCTGAGCTGCACAGGGCATGTAATAAAATCTGGGCTAAGTGATTGATAATCTACCATGTAGATCTCAAACTTTGGAGCATTAAATTGAAAAGCCCTTTAATTATACCTACTTATTATTTCCAAACTCCCAGCACTGTAACACACAACTGATAATCTGTAGAGGATCCCTTTCATTCATTCATTCATTCATCAGCTTTTTAGACTGTTTGCTGTATTTTCATATGCTACTTTGACAATTATTCATATTTTATGTTTCTAAAATACTAGTGTACACTTGCACTCAAACACAAGTCATAGGTAATGCAATGAGAATCCCTCGATCAAGTTCAATGGCCTTTCAGGCAAACCTTGAAGATTTACAATTTCAAGCTGCATTAGCTAGGTACCTGTTTTATTCCTGTATTTTCATGGAATATTGCTAAATACCTTTTAACACCTGCAACTTTTATTCTGGAGAGATTATTTAGCTGTCGTTGTATCTGAATGAACTTACAAATAGGTATTTACATGTCTCAGATTAACATACAGCTACAAAAGCCAGAGACTATTTTTTCCACTTCTAGCTGCAAATCACACTTTAGGTTCTTCATTAGTGCAGGTGCATACTGCTGGCCAAGTAACTACCACCCCAGTATTGCAACCCCTGTAAACGTCTATTCACGTAGCAGGAAAAAAAAAAAATAAAAAAATCTTGTGCTTAAAGTAGCAGTCAAGAGTTCTACTGATGTGGAGCCTTATTCATTATGCAATGCTTTTTTTGTGTGTACTCCCAGGGCTGAATACATATTCATGACCCACTAGCACTGGAATTGTGTATAAGTTGGCTGTATAAGATGGAAAGGAAGCATTCAGAGCTCTTTGTTGGCCAGGTTTCCCTACAGATACCATTGGTAAAACTATAATTCAACAATCAGAGAGGCTGAGGCAGGCTGACAATGAGGATATTTGGAAATTCCTTCTCTATTTCTTAGCAATGCTTAATATGACAGCTTGAAAAGTGGTGCAAGATTTGCAATACATTTTGATACTTCTCACAATAAAGAGATTTCCTGAATAGTCTGGGACAGTTCCAGGACTATTTTGCAAGAACTCTAGGAAAATAAAAAAACATCCATCTAGTGCAGTTTCTGACTATCAGTGACGAATGGTAGTCACTTTACATATACAAAGAACATTTTTCTCTCTGCTTTAAAAAAAATTTTTCATATTTAATTTTCTCAGGTTCCATTCACTTAACCTTAGTAATGCCATGTATCTGTGTCAAACATGCAAACAACTTTGGCAAATCATAAAATGTCATCTTTCTCCACCATAGAGAACTACTGGTAACTTGGAGATTAAAATAATCTACACAGATGCAATTCAAATTAATAGACAAATTCTACCCAATGAGTAATTTTTTCCATACTTCCTAATCGATTTGGAAACTACATCACACTGAAATCGAAACCCTATGTGATAAAGACGAACTTCAAGTACATCCTTGTGCTGTCAGAGTTAATGCACAACAGCATTATGTCAGCATCAATGCTAAGCAAACAAATATAATTTTACTGTTATATCGAAGATATTAAAATGATGACAAGATAGCATTTATTCTTTAACCATTTCATCTGAATTTACTCTGTGGTGCTTCTAAAGTGTAATTGGCATTATTTAATTTCATAGGCTAGGTCTCCTTCAAGCAATCAATTTGAAAGAAAATGACAAAGGGCCATTTTTCTTTCTTTTTCAAGGTAAGACCAAACAACAGTATATTGGTTCAATCCTGCTACAGAGGGACCAGGAAGAAGATGTACAACTCAAATGTCCTACAGAAACCCAGTGCCATTGGTTCTTCCAGACGCAGGTTTTGTGGAAGCTGAAAAAGTGCTGCTTCCAGTACTGCCATATCCCAAGACTTAAACACATATTTTCCATCTAAACAAGCTTATTTTAGATATAAAGAACCATGGAAATGGAAAACCATGAGTCCTAAGAACAAATCTTCCCTAAAGGCAGAACTTTTAGAACTGTAAAGATGCTGTCCAATGCATACACAAAAGAAAAATCATCTGTTTCACAGCTCCACACATGACAGTAATTACTTCTAACATGTAATATTCACCTTAAATAATAGTAGCGCAATGTCTAAAAGCATTTTGAACAAGACAAAATGGCATCTTGATCACATCAAATACTGTAAAGCAAAATACAGAGTTTGAGCTGTGATCTAGATTAGGCTCATGGTGAGGTAAAACGACATTCACGGCCCAGCATATTGCGGGTCATCTTAGTGATAATGGGGAGGAGCTGGGAGAACTTCAGCATATTTTCCAGGGAAACAGCATCACTTCTTGTAGGACAAAATAAATGAAAAAAAAAAAGAAATGAAACCAGGAGAGAAATTTTTAATTTGTCCAAACAAATAGAAATGACAGAAGATTGGTTTTTATATCATTATACAGTCTGATTATTGTACATTGCATGTTATTATTTGTATTTCAGAAACACCTACATTTATTAATCAGATGTAGAGCCCATTGTGCTAGAATTGTATGCACACAGAGGGCTCTGTTTCGGAAAGCCCAAACTCTGGATACACAACCAAAGGACAAATGAAACATGGAGCAGAAGACAGAGAGCTGAGGCACACAAAGCTTAAGAGATTTGCCCAAGGTCCAACAAGACTTTCACACCAAGGACAAGAACTGAACACAGACTTTCTGTCACATAGTATAAACACATTACCTCCATCATCTTACACCTCTACTTTAACTGACAAATTAACCTTAAGTATATGCCAAGTTACAATAGCTGGAGAACAATGCTGGTCCCTAGTTACTACAAAACCTTGTGTTACAAATCTGACAGAAATAAGTGGTTTGTTCTTTAATATGTCAGTAACTTTCACATTTATTCCTCTTCTTCCTGATCTTTAACATCTCCTAAATTGTACGCATGGGCTGGTTCAGTTCTTTAACATTATTTGCATTCAATAGTGCTTATCCAAACAATATTTTTAGTTAACATGCAATTTGGATAGGACTAGCATTCCAAATCTAACATTTATCTTGATTACTTTAAGCTAACTCTACCCACAGGCTCCAAAATGCCAGTTTGGAAACTGCTCTGGGCACAAGATAATATGAGATCGCTAATTAACTAGGAAGTTTTAAAAGAAGATCTGATTTAGACCCTGATTCAGCAAACAAATAACATTAAGCATGAGGAACCCTGTGGAAAACATGTGGAGTCGTTGCATAAATCACACAACATTAAGTGCACACTGAAAGCACCTTGCTGAAATAGGGCCTAATTTAAAAGTCTCATGTTCTCTTTAATGGAGTGTACTTCAAGTGCCTGGTGTGTTGCGGTTTCCTCTTCTCCGTCAGGGCAAACAGTCTGAACGCAGGGCCAAGAGCCAGGAATTCCTGCTTGCTTAATCTCCTTCTGAAACTGTCTGTCTGCATTTTGGACCAGTCTGCTAACACGACTGCATCCCAGATTATCACTTGAAAAATGTGAAAAAAGTTTCTACTCAGCAACTTCCCATAAAAAAAAAAAATTGGTTATGATCAATTATTTGTTTAAAAGTCTGGGTGATTCACTTTTAAGGTCTCCTAATACAATTATAACAGATTTTCTACTGCCCCTAATCAACTTTCAAACGTTATGCACTCTGTGCATGCATTGCTTCCTCTATGGAATTTTTGGTTTTTTAATTAATAAATGTCATGTAAGGATCTTTTTAGCACTGACATCCAGAGAAATAACAATGGAGAAGCTTCTTCCCCACTGCAAAGATCCTGCACAAAAGATTGATGAGACCCTGAAGTGGGGCAGCACTGCTGGGAGAAACAGGCTGGCAGCCCTTCCAGGCAGACCCTGGCACACTTCTGGGTACCAACTCCATCACATCACCTCTGTGTTCTGCTGCCGGACACTATATATTCAGCACTCATGTTTGCTCAGGAGGTATCACCAAGGGATTTGTTATGCTTTACAAAATTAAGAAAATAGAAGTAAAAGCCAACAGGTCCCTAGGAGATCTAACTTGCAATTCCAGTGTAATGCTTTAGATCTTCCTTGGATGAGCAGTTCTTGCTCACCCCACTGATTTTAATGGAAATGCTCAGATATTGGTTTAACTGGACACTGCTGGACACACTGCACAGCGGGAAGCATCAGGAAAAGGAGAATGAAGGGGAACAACTAAAGATCACGATATGAGATTCTCACTTTTTACACATCCCAGTGCTTGCTGCCATGCAGTACGTCTGTAACTAGTGGTCGTTACTGAGAATTGTGACTTCAGGGAACAGCCAGAAAAAGGAAGGTAATAAGAACAGATGAGGAAAAAAGATTTCTGAAGAAGGATCTGATGTGAAGGAGGAAGGTTAGAAAAATAAGAGAATACCATTGTTTTTCTCCTTAGCAAATGAAGAATATGGACCTTGTCATTCACATGAGCTCATGGCATGGACTGTGCACCAAAAGGAAGGAAACTTCAGGCAAATAAGGGCCAACATGGAAAAAGCAAGTGTGGCTTGTACTAAACTGAGATATCTCCCTCATCTCAGTCCTTTCCCGGTCTCTCATACTCTCCAGACAACGATGCACTGAAAACGTTCAACTGGTCCCCAAGGCTTCTCAGAGCAGATACAGGCATTTCTTATATGACCCACTGCAGCTCTATCTGATAACGAGCATGTTAAGAAAATGTAAGAATATAATCGCAGGCTTTGAGGAAAGACATTGCTCTCTTCTTAACCATGACTTAGACATTTTCAAACAGTATTTCTCAAACAAATAGAGTTCAGCTGATGCTTTTTTTTTTCCTTAGGCTTTTTTTTTTTGTTAGGCTCTTTTCTTAACCATGACGTAGACATTTTCAAACAGTATTTCTCAAACAAATAGAGTTCAGCTGATGCTTTTTTTTTTTTTCAATAATGGATGGTCTCTGAACAGTGTAAAGAATGATAACTGCTGGTATTGTTATTACCAGAAAACACAGTCCCACCACTACAGGTAGAAGAAAGATCCTCTTTTTTTTTTTAATGCAGTTCCTGAAAGAATATTTTTCAAAAGCACAAAAATGCTCATACAACTACAACCTGCATATTATATTTTAATTTGGAGCTTTACCAAGACCTAACATTTACATGAGGGAAGAGGGGGAGAGAGGGAGGCAGGCTTCCCTCCCATCACTGCCTTTGAGGCTGACTTGAATTTATTTTGAATTCAGAAATCTGTCAGCTCGCTGTCTCACCCTGAGCCACTGGAAGCACAGGCGTGTGTGAGCTCCTCTGTGTGAAAGCAGCCGGGTGAAAATATTTTGCCTGATCACCATATTTAGGGGCCTGTCATATTCCCTGAACAAGCTACAATTTCACTCATGACTGAAGAAAGCAGGTAGAGCCACGCAAATGTAAGCAGCTGCATAATGGCTGCATCTGTTTCAATTTTTAGTGGCTTGTCAAATAATGATTGTTATTAAAACAAAGTGTATTTTGTCACAGATGCTCGCAACAAAGACTAATTGGCTGCACAACTACCAGGCTGTGGCTGAAGGGGTGCTGGTGCAGAAAGCTGGGTCTGCCCAGGGTCAGTGCCCCGGCACCCTGCTTGGGATAAGGAAAGCCCAAGGGCCACAATGGGCTCCTGGTTTAAGCCCCCAAAAAATAGTCAGAAAACCACTCTGCATAACCAGAGTTTAGTACTATCAAGGAAAAAAATGCTTTGATTTGTCTCATTTCTAGGTTTAGATCTCAAGCTTTACAAGAAGACTCTCTCCAAGTTCAGAAAGTATTGGGAAGTGTGATGCCAGAGGTTTGCCATGTGAACCCACATTACATGCAGCCCTACAAAGCAAGAAAATCCAGGAGCTGCCACAGCTCTCTCCTTTGCCTTGATCCTGAGAAGAAGGGATGAAGCTGTGACCCTCCAAGCCACTCTTCAGTCCCAGATCTGCTCTGCCTAGAGTGTAGAACTAAGGTTTTTATTCAAGCAAAGCTTTCTTTGCTCAACTTGCTTTAAATAGTGATACCAAAACTTGTTCTCCAGTGAAAAGTCTCATCCACTCAGACTGCATGCGGTCTACATAACTGGAAGCCAATATTTTTTAGACAAACATTGATCTCTGAAAGCCTCTCATTACTTCAATGAATCAGACCCAAACCCGACATTCTTCAGAAAAGTGAGTGTTTAAAAAGAAATTTTCCATATTCTTAATTCAGCATGATTTGTCTTCCTTTAAAAGCAATTTTAATTATGTTTCAGTTTTGAATTTATTTCCACAAGATGCATAAGATATTATTCTTCATTTAGACTGTGTCACTGGAAGCATTTCATTATACAATAAAAAGCCCCACCAGCCTGTCTGGCCTCAGGGTAGAAGTGACTGGAATGACATCTCTGTATTTTTAGTTTGAGAATTAAATGTGTATGGGCTGCAGCTCCGGTCCCTTGTGGCTGGTATCCTCCAGGAGGAGATGGCACAGCAGGCATCATGACAAAGGAAAGGAAAGGAAAGTTGGTGATGGAAGGCAAGCAAAAGAGTAACGATAGCCAAACTTGCTCTGAATTTTATAGACACATGGAAAACCCCAAACTAAATCCATGCTGATTCTAAAAGGAAAAGGAGGAGTCACCACCTGGTATGTCTGATGGAATTGCATATAGGAGATATAGGAGTCAATAATCCATAGTGTCAGAAAAATTGCTAAGCATTTCTGCAACATAACCTGCTTCAGGAAGAATGGGTGAGGTAATCGCAGTAAACAGACTCTGACTGTGGGTGCACAGTACGAACCAGCTTCAGCTACCAGATCTGCTGGGCCGTATTCTCTGCTTTAAGACACACATATTCAGGCATGAAAAACGTCTCCTTCACTCTGCACCGATACTACAGTTGAGGGAGATTATTCAGCATCCAAATTATACGCTCAGCAAGATCACCTCCATTTTGATAATTGCCTTATGAATGCATAACATGGCAGCGTGGGGATTTGTATTCCCAGGAACGTCTGCTATCAGGCATCAATCGTTAGCCTGCCGAGGAACGTGGCGCACCAGTTGATAAAGAAGAGGCACACGGCACTCTTGGAAGATTATCAGCAAGAATCTGATCCTCCCTGGTTTCACTGGGCTCTTGCTCCACAGATGCTGACCCAGAGGTAAATTTTAGGCGTGACTCTTGTTGTGATATAAAAATTACCTTTCTCAGGGGCTACGCAGGAAAAGGTTAGGTGTCAGGACAATTTCTGTGGGTCTGGTGAGAAAGCAGCCCTGCATCCCTCTCATGGAGGATGCTGCATGCAACCCTCTCCACCCTTGCTAACGACTCCAGTCAATGCAAAGGGAAATTTTAGAGACACTGCTAGTCTTGTTGGGGAAAAAAAAAAAATCCACCCATTATAAATTCTGTACTTAAGACTTGCAAATTACTTCTCTTCATAGAGTGCACAAGGAGACAGGATCTGGCATCCCTGAAGTGAGAATGACCTCAATTACTCATCACTCCCTTAACCTCAGATACCCCAGTAATTGCTATGAGTCAGTGAGGCACTTCCAGTAAGCGCTCTACACAGGGGCTGATATCCTCTCTGCTCTTTTCCAAAATAGTAACCACTCGAGTGGGAGCAGTGCTGGTGTGTGCACGGATGTCCCTGGGAGAGACGGAGGCGGAGGGGCTGGGGAGTGGGAAGCCAGGTACCTGCTCTTGGCTTGGCTGAGGGGGCAGAGCACAGCCCATGCGGCGGATGGTAGGGGCTGCACTGCAAGGTGGAGCTTTACAGAAGATGCCAGAGGCAAATGTGTTACACTGAAGAAGGGAAACATAAAGGAGGAGAGTTTTGGAGGTGCACTAACCCCTTATAACCACAATAATAATAATCGCTGGTTAGAGGAACAGAAGTGATAAATTGGCCACATAGCCAGTGACCCCTCACCTCACAGGGGAGAGAAGGTGCAGCTACTCTAGCATCGTAGTGCAGGTCTGGAATGCACTTTTGAAGAAATCTTCCAACTGCCCCCACCCTCTGTGCTTTGATTTGTGCTGCTGAGGGGTCTTATGGGCACCCAAAGTGGGTGCTTTTGGATGATGCTCAAATGGCTGATGCACGCTCACTACAAATGGGTGATCTGGGCATTAATGGGGCCGGTCCAAAGTGCAACAGCTGAAACACACAATGTGCAAACACCAGCTTCTCCACACCAACCATCTCTTGGTGCAGATTCACTCCGTCTTGCACACTATTTGCTACCATACATGTAGCAGCATGTACTGGTTAGGGATTCCTCACCATTTCTGAGTGTCCTGTGCTCTAAAAGGAGAAACAGCATGTGGTCCCTTTCACAAGACGCATTTTTCAAGACTGAAAGTCTGTTCTGACTATTCTCTATCACGTAGTTGAATGTGGATTGGAAAGTGCTGAGCACAGCTAATAAATGATCAAAATGACTGGTCAGATAGATGGTTTTCTTCAGCTGTAAAAAGAGGATATTCAGAGGACATTCTCATTGTACTCTAGGCATGGAAAATATTCATCCAGGAAATGCCTATTGTCACCACACTGCACCCTGTGGCTACTAAACATGCAGAAGAGGGAACAGTCATGCACAGGTCTCCATCATCCATTTCATCATCCCAAGACACGGTCTGAGGTTTGGGAAAATTTAGTGCTTTTTATTCTTTCTTTTTTTTTTCTCCACACAGATATGACATAAACTTATTCCACAATATTAGATTAATGATAATTTCTCTCACATTTTGCTACAAAACTTGAAGAATATGTGCAGCCATCACAGGAGTTGTTTCCTTCAGAGGCTTGCACAACTGCAAGCGTTGCTGCCTCTCTCATAAAGGGTCGTGCTCTTTGAGATGTGTTTTTCATGGTCCTGTTGCCAACTTTGGTAAGAGCCGTTCATCCAAGTCATCTCAGCATCCCTGCAACTGGAGTATTTTCACTGAAGAATTCAAACTTTTGGCTTCTATGAGACTCTATCCTGTTTGGCATGTTTTCCCTGACAGAAATGCACCTTCAATCCATGCTCCTGCAAATATTAAGTCTATACATTTGGCCCTGATTCGCAACCTCTCTGCAACTCCACTTCTGAATGTGGTCCATTTGTTCAGTGAAAAGGGCCAAAGTTTTCACTGAAGGTAACCACAACTCAGAGCTGCAAATCAGTGCAGAAATGATAAGCCAGTAGAAGCAATAACAGTCAAGAACCCAGATATAGATCCCATAAAACCAGCACTTTGCCAAACCACTTAGGCCAAAAATCCCTCAGCAGATGCCTTATGAGTAACTTTTTAGAAATCATAATTTGAAAACCATTGGACTGATCAGCAACCAAAAGATAACATCACTGAAAGCCCAAACCATGTGGGTTTTCCTTTTTTCTATAAACAAGCCGCACCATATTCTCTTTTCATTTATAGCCATAAGGATCGCTGGTCTCAGAAAACAGCCATCCAAGACTTACATTCACAAAAGACAGGAAAAATAAGTTCAGGTTATTTCTGTGGCTGAAACTTCTGTTCTTGGACACAAAGGAAAAGCTGTGATACAAACCTGAACAGTCATAGGACAGCAAGGAAACACAAGAGAAGTTTCCTTATGTCGCAGACTACTGCAACAATAGCAAGGAGGACAGGATAAAAGTTAGAAACCAGAGAGGGCAGCTGGTTTGCAGATGAAGATAGAGATAAATCACTGTGTGGATGGGATGGAACAGAGCAGCCAGTAAATTTCCACTTTCTTATGCTAGATCTCTTAATTCCATTCTCAGTTATTCAAAAATCCCATCTGAAAACTAGCAGCAAGCAAATACTATAGAATGGAGCAGTAGAGAATAAAGAGACAATAAGCGAATGACAACATTCAGGAAATGAAGGCATCCCAATCACTTGCATCAGAATGACAAGAAATTCATTAAATTGGCACTGGGCCACCTGGAACAAGCTGAATTAGCCAAATAATGAAATGTTAATTCTTCAGTTTTGCCTTCTATTTTACCAAATCAACTGTTTGCAAACACTCTGTAACTTCCTCACTCACCAAAAAAAAAGAGATATAGACACATTGGAGGGAGGCGAGAAAAGTGCAAATGTGCAGAGGTTGAGAGCACACGAGCTCCTAGGAAGACCAAAAAAGCTGGGATTATTTCATCAGAGAGGACTACAAAAAGACATACTAAGGGTTTTCAAATTATTTTGTGAAAGGACAGCTTCAAATTTGCAGGTTTCTATTTAAATTTCTGCAAATAAGATAAGGTTTTAGGAAAAACATTTGAAAACAGGGCATAGCGAAGTGCTGGAATAGACCCCAACGCCAGGGCTGTGGCCATCTCCTTGGTGGAGCTGCCAGATACAACACAAGAGTCACTGTCCCCACCATGAAGTACGGGAGAAACTAGACAACCTCTTGAGGTTCATGTTTTCTACTATTTGTGAGGCAAACAACCTGCCACCAACTTCAGTAAGCAACTTTTCAAAAGGTGATATGTTGATGCTGAATACTGAAACATCAGATACCTGACAGCATCATTATTGTGATAAATCTGAACCACAGCTAAAAGATCCCAGGAGTCTTTTAATCAATACATGTTTCCTTTAAAACATCCTTATAATCCCTTCTGCAGTGGTGGTAGCAAATGGTTTAAACATGGAAAGGGTCATTTTAGGTAACTCACCAAAGGGTAGCCTGTATCACCTGCAAGTTTGAGAAATATCCATTACAGATATCCTTTAAATTTGGTAATGAGTCATATTTAATAGGTTGGGGTTTTTTTATAAGTAAATTTGAAACAGATTCTCCAAGTAATGAAACAAAGTTGGCGAGCTACAATTTCACCATGTGGCTGAGCGCCGGCATCACAAGTATGTGGGGGTGCTGAGGGCCCGCGTCTGTCCCAGGCATTTGGCAAAAAGCCGCTATTCTGTTTCTACTGCCACACGAGGCTTTTATGTTCGTGGGATTTAAATGTTTCCTGTTCCTGCCCATCCATTTATCATTTTCTGAATGAAAACCTGACAAAGATTTCAACAAGTACAGAGTTACTTCACACACCTCAGTTTCAGGCACCAACTAGAGACAACAGATATAATAACCGGAAATATACGTTACTCATTCTAGCACTTGAATCTCAAATTAAATCTGTCTAACCAAAGGCAAGTTCAACTACATACTTGAATAAAAACATCGGGCCTAATTCTGGACAGGACTGTATCCCATTGTCTCTACCATGATGTATCTATAATCTGCTTTTCCCCTAGGTTTCCCTTGGGCAGAGTAAAAACCTAACAGTATTTTACCGAATTTTGCAGCTCCAGTTATCCTGTGCTTAATCAACCTTTGCTCTTCTAGATTTCCCAGTTTGCAAAACTAATTATAATTAATTGGCCAGCATGTATACGCACTACTGCCCTTCACCATATTGAAAAGGGCTGCCCAAATACGTACAACAGGTCAGCTATAAGTTAATAACCACAGACTAATTTGAACAGATGTTGCTAGCAAAGAGCTTGTGCTTTTGGAATTGGAGGACAATGCTCCATTCTTGCTGTCCTTTTGCAATTAGACTTATCTTCTATTGCATATAAGATAGATCTATCTAGATAGATAGAAGACAGATGATATCTTCTAGATATCTAAGGACTGATTTTAAAAATTATCATCATCATTTTTTTAAATTATTATCATAATAATTTCAGGATATGGTTTAGTAGGCATGGTGGTGTTAGATTGATCGTTGGACTTGATGAACTTGGAGGTATCTTCCAACCTTAAAGATTCGATGATTCTGTGATCATTAACCATAGCTAATCTGTTGTACTGATTCACATTATTGTGGCAGGAATATAATAGACACCCCTAAGCACGTAATAAATACATGTGTCCCACCACCTGATTGGTAGGGAGCAAAAAACTACACCTAGTTTTAAACTAGATGTGCATAGACTTTACACACTGATTCTAACAGGCAAATTTGAAGGCAAAAATCTATGGTGAAAAATTACACCACTATACAACTGAATGCAGGAAAGCACTCGAGTAAAAAGACTTACATTCAGCCTTGCAGCAGCACTTAACATTTTTACTCTACAGAGCCAGATATCTGTCCTCAAGTACTTTTGCCTCTCTCATCTAGATTATAACTCCTGCAGAATAAAAACCATCACCATCAACATAAAAAGATCCCTTGACTGCTGACCTGATTTTTTTTTGTCCCCTAGAAAACAACCATTTGAAACTCTGATTAAACGGGATGCACGAGAACGTACTCTCTTCTCCCCAGCAGTGACTAAAATAGCTTTTCTGAGCAAGCACATCAAGAGTAAACACAAGCTGCTACAATAAAAGAGAAAGTTTGATTTCATAATTCTTCCTTGTGCAAGGAAGCCTTTTAAAGTGAATATTAGGTTAGGCAGGACCCTAGACAAAGCAGGGGAAGTCCCCTGGCAGCCACACAATAAATGGCAGCACTATTAACATTAGGTCATAACCTCCGTGTCGCCGAGCCTTTGTGTTCACTGAGCCCGGTGCGCTTGGAGCTGCCGACAGCTGTTCCAGGGCAACACATGGCAAAAGAGAACAGCAGCAGCCAGCAAGGGGTTAAAAATGTTTCTTTGGGTTTTTTTTTTTTTCTGTAAGCAGCACCCCTTGAACTTGCTATTATCTTCCTGTCATCTCCTCCAGACCTGTCCAAAACCAAAGCCGGCTGATGTAGGTCTCTGAAATAAACGTAAATATGCCAGGTGCTTTCCTTTCCAGTACAAAAGAGCTGTGCCTTTCCTGTATTTCTCTTAAAATGGTCACTAGTTTCTAGCACTTGTGTCAGAAATCCATCATTTTTACTTATTTGAAGACACCATTGGTTTAGCACGCAGATTATCTACTTCCTGAGATTCTCTTTTTCAATTAAAAAAAAAAAATGCATTGGTAAACCCAGAACTTTGAATTCCTCCACTGAAAACAGCAAGTAAACCGGCATGCTGTTTCACACCCCAATAACAAGTTTATCTCAAACATCAGATGTGTCATAAACATTATCCTTACAATCTTTTTTAAGCAACAAAACCAAGCATTCTTTAGTCTCATGGCTTTTCTCAAGGCACTGGCAATATATTATTTCTGAATATAAACTATTCCCAAAGTCCAAACATCGCATATAATAAAAAGATGCAGCTTTTTTGGACCATCTTGTGGCTTATTGCCAAAAAAGCATAAAACTATCTTCCTATCAGGAGTTCATATTTATTCCTGAGAAGCAACATGCACTGGATGGAGCTGATAAATAATTCAACAGGGAAATACTTTTTTACTGCAACTAGGAAAGCGCTCGCTTAGCACGGGAAGAACTGGAAAACCAGGGGAAAGGATGAAGTTGTGCTGGAAACGAATTCTTTGGGATGACACGATGGTCTTGCATAGGGTAAAATAGTTTCCTTCCTAATACACTTCTACGTCTTGCAGTGCTCATACACTTCTACGTCTTGCAGTGCTCACCGCTTGTCCATGCAGGTAGACTTTGCCCTGGGGTACAGCAGCTTCTGTGAAAAGCACCTTTAACTATGCAAACTAGTTGTATTAGGGAGTGATGTACTGCTTTAGTAGCACTGGTGGTATTACCAGTGATACAACTGCCCAAGGGACAAGTCCTTAGTAAACTGCTGTGGCTATCTGGCACACTCAGGAGATGATGTGTCCTACACCACGAAAGAGCCTGTAATCATAGTTTGTTGCTGAAAAACTACAGACTGGGTCTCTGTTGCTCTGCAGAGCATAATGTCAACAGCAAACACAGCCAAAGAGATTGCTGTAGGCTTGAGATGAAACAGAAACTTTTTTAAAATTAGAAAAAAAGTAAGAAAAAAGAAACTCCCATCACCCTCGCATTCATCAGACATAAAAACTGTTTTGTTTCCTATTAAGATCTTGCCTTTATCTGGCAAAATCGGATCCTTTGCTTTATGAAACAGGGCTGGTACTTGCCTTCCTCACCCTCTCCCATGTACAGGCCAGGACGAGGTTCAAGACCTCGTAGCTCTTCAGTCATTCACAGCTTTCCAAAGCAGCTTGCCATTAATTCCCCCATTCTCTCCCTTGAGTTACTAATGGGTGTGCATAAAAGCTGCACACCCATTAGTAACTATTAACCGAGCCTAATCAAATCTCTAGCTGAGTTTGAATGTTGCTGTTCAGTTTGGGATGTTTAAATGTAATTACAGGCAGCAAGACTTTTTGACATGACAAATATTTTTTAATAACATTACCAGAATTGTTAGTTCTGTTTTCGCTGTGAAAGCAAACAGAGCAATTCCAGCTGGAAAGTTAACATTTATCCTTGCAGTAGGCTAAAAAAGACAGGCTCTGGCAGCCACTCAGCCAAGGAAACTGCTTCCACTAACCAATGAGCAATGGTGCTTCCAGGGAGACTCTCCTACAGCCAACTTTTCTGCAGTTCAGAGCAGTGAACCATTACAAAACTTCATTTACTAATAGTTCATTCCCTTCTTTCACTGTTTCTTTTCCCCCCAACTCCTTCATATAATATCCTTCTTCTCACACACACCCTTTGACTTGCACCAGGTTGAGCCCTGATGTAAATTATTATTTCTTCAGAGAGGGAAACACCAAGTTACTCGACAAGGAAAATCTTCCAACACTAAGACAACAGCCCAACGCTGAGCGCAGAGGGGTTGGAAGGGGGAAGGTGCATGCTAAAAACCTTTGCAATCAGAGCTGACAACAATAGATTTTTGTTCACTTACACTCATTGTTTAAATTGTATTCTACTGCAAGGAGCCTGGGCGCCTTTCAAATGTAAATATTTTACAAGAGAATACCATATGGGAGACACAGCTGTTTGTTTTTATTAGAAAAAAAAAAAATTGAATCCTTTCATTTTGCAAAGATTTTTTTTTAAAGCACAACTCGTAGTTATATGCCAGCACTTGAATTATCTTAATTCAAATTAATCCCTAAGTAGTTGCAGGAAGTGTTTGAAGTTGGGGTTTTGCAGTTGTTAAGCGCTTAAAGAAGTTGTAAAGGAAATCAAGATTGCAAGATGTTTATACATCACTATTTTCCCATGCTTGACAAAAAAAAAACCTAACCACATTGACTCTTTACACATTAGTGCAGGTGTTCAGAGATAGAGAGTTCAGTAAGGCACGATGACATTTAAATAGGTACGTGAGCAATATCAACTACAAAAATAATACTACCTAGCCTAAAATCAGAGACCGGGAAAGCTTCAGAGTAACTAATTCTCTTGCCAAATTAAGCCTCTGATTTTGTTTATAGATTACTCAAACAAAACCTTGCAGATTTTCTCAAATGTGTTGCTACGTAAAATAATTTGCCAAATAATACCTGTACAGTGAGTTGAGGCAGAAAAAAAATGCGTCTATTCTGTCTTTAAAGCCCAGTTTGCACAGGGCACACAAAGAGACGTGAGCAGGAACAGAGCACCCACATTCACGAGACTCGTGTGCCCACAGGTCCCAAGAAGCTGCTTTTTGGGAGAGCCCTCACTGTGCTGGTCTCTTGAGACCAGAGAGAATATACATTGCATATCTCACCACCAAGAAACTGGCATCATACTGGAGAGCATCAGTGATGAAGCACTATACCTGTTCGGCCCTACGTCCTACCCAGGGCAGGACTGATACCACTAAAGGAACCTCATGGAGAGGGTACAAGACCCAGACACCTGACGAGTGACCCCTCTCCAAGATGCTCTTCCAGGAAACAGTGGTTTAAGAGTTTTCTCTGAAACACATTCTAATTAAACTGTTTTGTAAGCTTTTTTTGCTAGACTTCTCTTTCATGAATTCATTTAATCTCTTTCTGAATCCATCTATAGCTTTGATCCCTACAGCCTCTCATGACAATGAATTTTCTAGTTTAATTTTGTGCTGGGCAGAAAAACTATTTTCTTTGATTTAATACTTCCCTGTCATGCAAGATGCCCTCAGACTTGTAAAATGTGCTGTGCCCTACACAGCCAGCCAAGAGTAAAGGTTTTAATGTGAGGTCCAAAAGTGTAGAAGCTGAAAAGTGCTGAGAGTTTCATCTCTATGGCTCTAGGAATCGATCGCTGCCTGGGGCTGGGCACTAAACAGAGGTGGAGGGTGGAACGGGAAAGGAAGCATATTTTGGAGGAAATATGCTTTAGTTAAAAATTACACCTGAGAAAACTTTTTTTTTTTTAATTAGCTAGAACCAGCTAGGTGAGCAGGTCCAAGTATTAGAAACCCGTCAGCTTGCACCCAAAGCCCTCCACTTCGCAGCAGCTGCTCCACTGCACCCTCCCTCACGTGCGATCCCTCTCTCCCCTTCTCGTCCACCAGCCAAACCTTTCCTGCTCCTCCTCATGCTCCCACTGCTGCTCCTTTCATCCCAGCCACCCTGGGGTTTATTTGATTCCTAGAAAACAGAGGCCAGCATGATGATTTTGGGTGAGGAAGGTTGCTCTCCTCTGAGGGTCCACACGATCCATACGGAGGGTGGGAGAGCAGCTCCTCCATCCCTGCTGCTCCAGGTCAGTGGCACAGGCCGTGTTCCTCCCAGCAGCAGCTATCTGTCCTTTCACTATTGTTTGTGCTACGCCAGCAGCTAAAGCTTTCAACCAAAACTGAGCTGGCCAGCAAATACACAGTAAAGACAACATCCACTCCAGAGAGCTTAATGTCTGAAATGAGACAACAAGCAACAACGGAGAGAATTCAGGTCAGCATCTCCATGTCCCAGGCCAGGAGCAGTGTGGGGCAACCCAAGCTGCTGCAGGTGGACAGGCTCTGCGTTGGCCTCAGAAGGTGATTACTTCTACGAATTACACCCATTTGGCACTCAGCACAGCCCTTCTGCGCTGGCCTGAAGGTAAGATATGTTATGGACTGACCACATACTAAAAATTAATTATATCCCTCAATATAGCGGGCACAAGTGAGTCAAGACGGGAAGTTCTTCTCCCAAAATTAACAGGCTTTGGCGTAGCCTCTGGACGACAGCACAAACCACAGAGCAACAACAGTTTGCCTAGCGTATGTTTACATGAAGTAAATCTCACTGATGCTCATTTATCCCTCCACATGGTCTCTGGGATTGCATTTTCTCCTTGATGCAGGCAAACTGTTCCTGCAGTACCAACACAGCACGCACTTCTCTGAAGTGAAATCCCTTCCTGGGGGAAGGCTGGGACCCAAAGTCACTTGTGCAGCACTTTTTCAAACCACCACGCCTGCAGTGCCACAAACCGCTCTTACAGCCCACCTTGGGCACTTCTCCCAAACACAGCACCCTCCCAAAGACCACTGGCAGGCTTCTCCTGAAGGAAGTGACAGTGGCAAAGCCTTTCAGTCACAACACTGATGTCTACTATTAATTACACTAACAAGAAGCAATCTACATGTGTTACAGCCTGTTTAGTAATGCCACTGAAAAGCCAGTCCACATGAGGGCATTTCCCTTTTCTGTGGCTTTGTGTTTGAAATCCAGTGGTAAAATTCAGCATAGAAAGAGAGAGAAAAAGTTTTAAAAGATAAGGAAACAGGATTTCTCTGGACAATTGGCAAGAGAGGGGTTACTGACGTTCAAATGCACGCTTCAGGCAAAAGCTGACTTTCTGATACGGTGCCCCAAACGATGTTGTTCTTATAATAAAATCATTCAGGCATCAGTTGTGAGGTGGAAGATTACACTGAAATAGTACTCCCCACACTGTATCTTTTTCATTTGCATCATTTACTGCCGGGCATCTGAAAAGAAAGGATGGCTTATGTAAGAGCCTTGCCCAGGTCTAGGAATGTTTTTCATTTCTCCCTCAACATAAAATCTTTCTTCTTATAAAGGGAAAGCAAATGTTTTTTCAAAGCTGGACTATACAAATTCAGACATTTCCTCTTTCTGCTTGAAGTATTTTGCAAGAGTAAGAGCAGTTATCACTCTGGCCCCATGTTCAGGTTGAGAAGCACAAATAGTCTCTTTGATATTAATGAAAAACTAACAGCCGTGGAAAGGGGAGGTCTCCAGAATGACCTCTTTTGCCTACAAAAACCAAACCTACCTGTAACAGCACAGGGACCCTCTAAATTCAGTGCTTGCAGGAGTGACGCAGGATCTCACAAGCCCTTCTCTCCTGCCAGCACAAATGGGCTGCACGTTTTAAAGAATAGGCTGCGCTTGAAGAAGCTGCCCCAGATGCCCATTGCTGGTGTGGGTACCACTACCCTGCTGTGATGGCTTCAAAAGTAGCACTAGGCTCTGAGAGGCACCTGATGGCACAAGAAACTCACTGAGAGCTAACACAGATGAATTTACACCTCAGAGCACAGAAGAGATTCAGTATGTAACTAAACAGCCCTTCTTAACCACTGAACCAACTGCATTTTGGTATCAGCCTACTTCATTGAGCACAGTTGCTTATTATTTCCCTTCAAAGGTGTAAGACTGTATGCTAGCTCCATCTCAGTGCCCTCCTTCAGCAGTCTGAGAGATTATACTAAAAATGTTTATTAGGACTGAAAAACATCAATGGAGATTTGCTAAGGTTTCTTAACTCAATCTGCACGTCAGTCCTCCTTGTTGATATGAAACATCAGTTTTGCATGAAGGGCACAGCTCCTCTACCCAGCTCACGAAGGAGCCAGGCTGAAATTTCCAGGCGAGCCAGGGGAAAGTGAAACAGCATTGAGATCTTACTGAAAATAAAGGCAGATGGATAACCAGTGCCTTGCAAATCTCAGGAAGGATTTGTGCCATGTAACGTGGGTCACGGGGCCTTCATGAAGCCTAATCGAGGGCAGCCCTGCTGATGGAGCAGGGGTACCCATCCATGCGACATGCTACATTGCTCTGACCCTAGTGTCACAGAAATTGAGGCAGCAACTCCAAGACTGTGGCAAGACAAATTTATAAAATAATAGATTCAGGCGGGGCAGAGGGATACCATAAGTTCCCCTCTTAAATAAAAACGTGCTGAGAAGCAGCATGCAGATGTACAGCACAGTGAATAAATAAGCACTTTGTCCTTCAAGGATTATTTTCTCCCATCGAAGGTTACCTGGTGACCAAAATCTCCTGATCCTTCCCTGAAGTCAGCCTTAGTCTTAAACAAAATGCTTAAGAGATGTACAGACAACAGGAGTGTCACCTGACAGATTTGAGGGCTTTAAAATACAATCTCTCTTCCCTACAACTTGTATGTCTTGTATAATAAGACATGAAGTTCCTCCTGGTAGGTGAGGGTGACACTTCACATCCCAGGCATGAATGAGTAGCCAAATGAGTAGCCACTACTGTAATAGGACCCCAAATGTGGCTGTTCATACATACCAGAATAGCAGCAACACAACTGTGTGTGACAACGTGATCCCTGCCTTATTGCTGTCTGTGGGTTTTGGATAAGACCCCCTTCCTGCCAAATTTAGCTATTGGTTACAGTACCTACGAGAAACATTTGGTAAATAACTAGAAGTTACAGATCAGATTGACATTAATAATAATGACAAAATGAAACCAATAAGTTTCCAATGTAATTGCTTCAAAGTCAGCAGAGAAGAAATTGTTACCACGAATCCAAGTTTGTACATAGGTCATTGCCCCTATATCCATCACTATGCAACAAGAAATCCGAGAAGCTATTCCAAACAAAGAAAAATACATTTTGCATTAGCAATAAATTCGCTACAAAGGATTTTCAGTAAGTCATTAATAATAGTATAGTCCCCACTTCAGACTCAAGTGCCATCAAATAAAAATAAGCTTCAGTTGCCAATTGGAAAACTAGCTCCATATGTGTCTGTCGGAGTTATAACAGGACTAGTGTCCAGGTGCAGAGGTTAAAATTTTGGCAAGGAAAGACTTATCACTTCTAGAGGTACCTAATTGACACAAACACAACGTGGTGTGCTGTCCTCCCTGCTGCCAGGCCACAGAGGAAGGTCTTAAGCCTCAGCTGCAGCAGTTAATGCAGCAAAGCACAGATTTCAAAAGCCATTTTGACATGCGACTTATTAATTTAAGAGTTTACTTATAGACTTATCAAAATACTTACAAGGCTACAGCACCCACTTCACAACGTGCATCCACACAAACCCACTTCGCGTTTATAGATAAAGACTCTGGCTACTGAAATCAATGGAAAATAAAAGTATAAATATTCTGATAAATCTGGACCCTAAATTCTTTCTCATTTCAGTAGGGACCTAGGAGCCTAAAATAAAAGTTAGGTGCTTGAATACATTCTCAAATCTGGATGTCAGGAAGAAGGCACCTGTACGGGACCAGGGAAAGACCCTAGACCTCCTTGAGGCTTTTGGTGTCACCAAATGATAAATAAATAAAATGCAGTTCCCCAGTATGCAATACTTTTTTGGTTAGTTCAAACTACAGTCGAGATAGCTAATAGTTGTTTCTTCAGGAAAAGAGAGGCCATGAGGCCAGTCTCTCCTGAGCTGGTGTAGTACCAAGTCTTCCCCTACTGATAACTAAAGAGATCATAAAGGCTTTCTTCCAAATCCCCAATGACCTTTTTAAAAAATATTTTTAAAAAAACCTTAAATCACAGGTTTACAGATCTTCTCTGTCTATTTAATCACTGTAAATGTCACTGAAATATCAGACAAGATACTCGCACAAGAAGGTGCAATCAATTTTGCCTCTGTCTCCACACTCTCTTTGATTTTCAGTTTCACGTGTTGCACTGGTATCAACTCTCTCCTGGCCAAGTGACATTATAATTAAGCACCCTGTGATTCTCAGAGCCCTCATGATGCAAAGCTCTCTCTCCTTCCCGTTCAGCATCTCAAGGACAGACCTGGCATCAGGGCAGGACGGGACATGTGGGTGATGCTGGGAGCCCAGCACAGGCATGAGGCACTTGTCTTTTCTGCCACGTGACCAGACGGGTGCACGTCTCCTCCTGAAATATCCACTTCATCAGAACACATTCACAAGGGTAATAACTAGGACACAATCTGGTTCTGTGTTTGATAACTCTGTCATTACGCTGGTCGTTTACATCAAACACGAGTGAGAGCACTACTTGGGCACCGCAGCTACAATGATGCCAACTTATAATGCTCTCCTGACACCAATACTTGGTGTTAAAGTTCTTGGGGAAAATTTCTTTACTATATGATAAAAGATGTGCACGGAGTTATTCTTCTGCCTTTAGTAATATGCCCTTTGACAGTTTCAATTTACTAACAATAGCTTTGGAGTCGACATTTTGATTGATACTTTGTCATGTTTTTATCCTCACAAGGTGTAAGAACACATATAATTCAGATCTGGCAGCTACAGGTAATCATTCAGCAAATCATACCGCTAGCCAAGAACAAACAAGGAACATTATGCCAGGGAATTTCATCCACTACAAGAAGGAAGCAAGAATGCATTATACTGCATAGTTTGTACAATAAATATGTGGCAGCACAAGTGAGGAATTTGACTCCGATTGAGACACTTGCAATAAAGAACTGGAACATCCAAAAGATCATCATGCCTAATGCACACAGCACCACCAAAATCATACAGATCCTTGATCAGAAATGCAAATTTGGAAAGCAACCTGAAGAGCCCATGCAGTGAGATGCCACGAACTGTTACTCGTTAAATTAACAACTACTGGACTTGTTCATTTCTAAAAGAGACAAAAGGGATCTCATCATGAAACAAACTTCTTTATCCACAATTTAATGAACAAAACAAAACTCTGAGCGTTGCAGCACTAGGTATAATCAGCCCATCAGACAGCATTAAGTTAAAACAATGGCTCAGATATCACTAAGCCTCTTAGGGAAATTCGGTCAAATCCAGACTAACTTGGATTACATGGCAGTTTGGGAAATCCAGTAGTAGAGGATCATTTTCCTTCCAATCAAACTCAAAGAATCTGTATTTTTTTCTTCTCTTACATGCAAAATAAGAAAAGAAAAAAAAATAATAATTGCATTGGCCTTGTATAAAATTGCTCAACTGAAACAACTTGTAGCCAGCCTGGGAGCTTAGTGACTGCATCTCTGTGCCAAGCCACGTCTGAATAATGGTCCTTGTCTGCTGCTCCTGAGGCTGAGAGCACTCAAGAGGCAACAGAAGCAGCTTATTTCAGAAAAGGGTACATCTCATGTTGTTCAGTAATAGCCCACTTTGGCTCTGATTTTATGGTCTGGGAGCTAGAAAC
The DNA here is from genome assembly GCF_036417535.1 of Chlamydotis macqueenii. Taxonomy (NCBI): domain Eukaryota; kingdom Metazoa; phylum Chordata; class Aves; order Otidiformes; family Otididae; genus Chlamydotis; species Chlamydotis macqueenii. The sequence continues at coordinate 11,489,694 of NC_141561.1, forward strand.
TAGATGTTAAGCAAAAGCACTGATGAGATTTGAAGAAAGCCTTGTCATGGTCTTCTGTGCTTTCAAGCTGGTTTATTTGCTCACGAATTTTGATGGCAGGAAGTCCATCAAAAAGAAAGAGAGAATGGCATGCCCACCCAGCCCAGAGAGCTGGGAGCTCAGCATCTGGCTCAAAGTCCTGGATGCTCCAGCACTGGGGACATGTGTAAAGCAGACCCAAAGCCTTACATGAGCATAAGCAACAAACATCTCAATTTCCATTTATGTCAGCAAGGGCTGCAGAGATTCAGCATGTCTGAAAGTAGACATGTGTTAACAACTTGTCCATGTATGGATTGAAATGTCGATTTTTTTTAGGATGCTGCATTGAAAATATTGGCCCTTTCTTCTTGTAACTGTTAGCACTTGATAACTCTTTAGATTGAAGTGAGAGATACCTCTTTTACTTCATTCTTATGAAAATGTAGCATAACTGGCTTCAAATGAACTATAAAAGAGTAAACCCAAGTGTTAGCCGTGAAAATTCAGGCCCTGAAATTATATTTAGTAACTAAAGAATGCTGAAGTAAATAAACCAGAAGACTTGACTAAGAGAGCAACTTAACCAGCACTGTCTGTGCTTTTGCTGGGCTATAAAGGAGAAGCTGTGCATGTTGTGACAAAGCTCAGCTTGAAGCTATTAATTTTCCAAACAATTGCATACTCTGATGTTGATCTGAAAGTTGTGAATTAGGAGATGGAAAGAATTCCTGACTTTCAAATTCCATCACATATTTTCATGGTAAAAAAAAAAAAAAACAAACCTTTTGTTTTCCTCATCAGAGAACTGTTGCGTCTTTAGGAAGAGCTTTCCTTTTGTTCAGAGTTGCCGTCTTCCTGTGCGGTGTCATTCAGCCCTGCACCGTGACTCTGCACAATGAGTCTACAGGGCTTGTACAGCTATTAAGAACCACTACGGCAAGACGCTGAGATTAAAAGTAAAACAACACTGCCGCAAACTTCACCTTGAGTTGGAAGTCAAGTTCAATTTTTTTCTGGCTCATGCATCACCAGTAATAATGCAAATCCTTTCAGGTCCAGTGCTGTGCAAATCCATTACTCGTGAATTATGTCTCCTGTGTCATCTGGCCAACCCTGTTTCCTTCTTTGGGGTTGTACACGTGTCACTGGAAGCATAATTTGAAGACAATGAGTTTATACAGGTGGCTGTGCAAGATAAATGCAGATAACAGTAGTTCTGATAGTGTATAAACTAGAAAAGGTTTCAGGTTTTTTGGTCAGAGTTGTGGTAGGTCTGTAGAGCAGAGTAATAAACTCCAGGACCTGACTTCCACTGTGTGCAGTGAGCAGATCTCTGGAGCAAAACCAGTTTATGTCACCTCTGTACAAAGAACTGTATTTTAATCACTGGGGATGTCACGGTCTGGAGAAAAGGAAACAGGAAAGTGAAGGTTAAAAGCAGCACAAAGCAGGTGCCAAAATGCCCATGTATTTTTGCCGGCACACTGTGTCCATCAGGGATGTGCCTTTGTGTGTCTTTGCTCCAGCTCACAGAGTTCTGCCAGCGCAAGAGTTTCACACTAGTGCAATTAAATGAGGACAACTGTGCTGATGGGGCTGTGGATGCAGCATTTACAAGTATAAAAAGGTAAAATTGCTTGTCAGATTTATTCTAGTCTTTTCCAGGGCAGAATGAATGCAGCTGTGCTGACAGAGGTACATCCGTGCAAGGGCCTTTAGCCAGAAGAGTTGTGATGGATACAGGACCTCAGCAGTGACAACCATATGGCATTGACGCTACAACTGGACTGGGAAATGATTGAAAACCTCACATCAAAAAATCCACATCTCTCCCTCCCACTGGCTTTCTGAGTGATGAATCGTCACCTCCAAGACCAGTTTGTCCCCAGGCCCTGGTAAGTGGGAGCACTAGCACTACAAGTACATGTGAACAGCCCAGAGTTGCTCCCAAGGAAGTCGGTGACAAAGTTCCCAGTGATCTTGATGCAAACAGAAGCTGACACAAAATGCTGCAAGTCACTACATGATCTTACTATGACAGTACTCTGAGCAAATCAATACTTAGGCTGAATTTCATTTTGCAAATTAAGTCAAGGATTCAATTCCTCTGTCTTACAGGAAATGTCTCTGCCTTACGAGATACCCCAAGGAAAAAAAAAGAAATAACTCAAATGTGCCTTATAATCAGTTGCATCTATTCTAGGATCACAACCACTAAAATGCCTTAATCACATATTTAGCATTATTGCAGGATATTAGTATAAAGTAGATTACTTGACTGACTTAATTGGGCATTTCTTATAATATCATAGTGATTCACTTTAAATGTCTCCTTAAGTCCAAACTCCCTGTGCTCGCAGTGCTTAGATTTGGAGAAGTTACGATACCACAATACAATACTCCCCGCCCTCCCCCAGCCCCCACGGGGAGGAAGACCTGTCTGGGATTGTATAAACTCAAATGGTGCTCTGGCTGTTTACTTCAGCAGGCAATTTGGCCCAAAGTATGTTGTAAAGCTCAGGATGGGAGAAAGGAACAACATGTTCCAGCCTAGAAAGCAGGTCTGAAGGACATTGAACCCCTCCTTAGTCGTACTTAGATTAAAACAGCTGATACTGGGAGTGTCCTGCACACTCTTATTCACTTTACCCCTGCTAGAAAATCAGATTATATGCTGGGGTGGAATGCTAATTTTAAATCACAGTACAAGCAAACATTTTTAGAAAGAGGTCATGTCTAGTGGATTGGACACAGGGCTGCTGAAAGCCATGAACTTGTGGATAAAGGTGCTGCCCAAGCACTGCATCCCTCCACACCATTGAAGGTGTTTACCTGCCCTCATCTCTCATGTTCAAAAGGGCAATGAGATTTACTGAGCTTGGTAGTCAAGATTAATTAATAACAGATCTGGCTTGTCCCTTAGTTATCTTGCAAGTCTGATTTCACCATCAGTCATGTCTGTGAATAACATTTGTTTCACTGTTCAATCATTGGGCCTCAGGAAATCAAAATACTTTCCCCAACATCAGAAGAAACAGTGGCATAATATTAAAAATAACCTGGACCATATTTACAACTATCTGATTTAGAGCTAGCTCTACCCACCTGCTTCCTTCCTGCTCCCATCCCCAGTAAAACTCATTTCATTCATCTTCTCATGGGTTTCATGGCTTACATTGCAGTTCTTGTTTCCTCAGTTCGATATTTAAGATTACCTAAAAGCTACATTTTCAGTTGATCAGAGAACTTCACTGTTCTGACTTACTAGAAATTGAGGAAGGTTAAAATAACTGCTGCTATTAAAAGCACAGCCAAAAAAAAAAAAGAGAGAATATTTAACTTTGGAAAAAATCCATTTGGATGCAGTTGCTCCCTTCTAGAAGCCCTAAACAGCTTGATCCAGGAGACCTGCTAAAAAGAAACGTAATTTCTACTTATAGCAAGCTGAAGAAACTTTTCCCTTGGAGATTACATCACTTTGATTGGATGTTATGTTTTCCACCCTGATCTCTTTAGTAAATGAAACTGTAGGAAAAACATATTGCTCATTGAAAAGCTGCACACAGAGTCACTGCAAAACAGGGAGAAAAATACCAAAGGAAATAGAAATCACTTGAGCAAAATTCTTTCCTGATTTACCCCTACACAACCAGGTTCAATTGAAAAGAGCTGTCTTCAGTATGGGAAGGATAAAATTGGTAACATTTTCCTTTTAATATTAAATGTTAAAAATGTTCAAAAACAAACCTGAAAGACAGAACTCCAGCGTGAAATGAAGAACAAATAACTAGCTGAAATCCAACACTAACATTGCAAAACATTTATTTTAGTTTATACCATCTGCATATAAATAGAGCACAGTGCAAGCACCACTCTGAAGCAATGAGAAGGTTGCACAAAATAGCATTCAAAAATCAGGAAATGCCAGAATTAAGGTTGCCCAGGCAACCTTAATTTTACCCCCCGTGCATATGCATTTTACAATGCAGCCTTTAAATACACCATAGCATTCCATTTCTCAAATAGTATCACATACAGAAGAAAGCTCCTAACAGCAATAACCAATTTGTCATGTTGTACATATTGGCGACTTCTGCTACAGGGAGGAAGCAGACTGGTTTGTCATCTTTCTTATTGCAAGAGTGAAATAATTTCACTCAAAATTTAGCACAAAAGTGTCCTCCAGCATTTACTTGGGAAGTGAGTTTTCAGCCATGTCTAAGCCTTGGAAAACAGAAAGTGACTTTCATCCTGGCATAAAGTCTGGTACCAACATATTTGAAATAAATATACCTGTGTGGGCAACGTAGTCTTTGCTCACAGTCGAAATTCCATATTCTCCTGTGCTAAACAGATACCATGTTTGTCCTACAGTCAGTAAAAGCCCGGGATATTGCCCTGAAGAGACTAACTAGTTGAGAGAAACCCAGAACTTGTTAAGCTTTGATAATTCATTTCTCCAACAGGTGAAGACTGGTCCAGGGAATAAACCAGCCCCTGTGAAACAACAGCAAAGAAATCCTCTTTCCTAAAGGAGCTGTGGATATGTAAGGCTATAGAGCTGTAGAGAAAATAAATATGAATACAGGAATGAAAGTAGTTGATGAAGTTAATGAACTTTCACTAATAATGAACTAAATTAAAATACACATTTTCTCCTCTCCAACACAAGCTAATGAATAAGGAAACCAAAACAACAGCCACCTTGAAAACATCTAAGACTAATTATAATGGTGCATTCCCTTTCCAGGAGCCTTACTTCCCTCTCATTTTAACAAGGATCTTTGGCATTTCTGAAAAGCCAATAGGAAATACTTCAATTTATATGTGTTTATCTTATTGGCACTCTACCACACAGCACGTTGAACTATTCAGCATCAGGAGAGCTTCCCTGAGAAGGCGAATGGCTACTCACAGGACCAGATAAGCCAAAGAGAAATGGCATAAGCGGCTTCTATTCCCTGTGATAATTCCCCATTAGACAAGAGTCTGCCCCTTATCCTGCTGCCCTCGGCAGCAAAGGGCAGATAGTGGTCCGGTTGACATCAGTTTGAAAACTCCCTCAATTCCATCAGAATAGATCCAAAAAGAGTAGTGTTCTTGGCAGCACTGAACCCGGACCAAAGAGACTTGGCTGCACTCCTCATCCTTGCTTGCCACTCCAAGCAAGCTGTGTCCCTTCTGCACAGCCCTCTTCCTTCGCTTTCCAGCTCTCCTTTATCTTCCTATTACAAGCTCTTTGGGGCAAGTTTCCCCTCCAAGTACCTGTTTGCACAGTGCACAGCACAGTAAAGCTATGATCTCAGTCAGGGTCTCTAGGTACACTTGGAATACAAATAATAATGAAAAAACTAGCAATGAGAAAAAGAGCAACTAAAAGGAAGACCTTGACTTGTACAAAATAATCTATGTCTTGGATAGACACAGCTTGTGACAGAATCTTTCCTACTCCCATTAAGTCGATGGCAAAGCTCCCATTAGTCTTAATGAGAGCAGGATCAGACCCAGTCTGTGTAGACTGAAAACTCAAAAGGCCAAAAAACTTCTAGCTTGAACGACATACAGCATTTCGGTTCCTATGGAAATTTCAAATTCCTATCGAGTGTGTGATGCAGTCAGTCCTGAGCCACGAGTTACATCCATTTCCAAGCACAGAGGCTCCTCAGGGACACAGGCACCTCAGACGCACTGGATACTTTATGAGAAACTTCAGTCACCCAGCCAATAATACTTACAACAAAAATAATATTTTCCATTCTCACATATTGCTAAGTTGCAAACTGTTCCTTAGATACCTGGACACAGAGTTTATGAGAAACACATGTAAAAACCTGACAAGCAAACCTTGTTTATACCTTTACACAAAATAACTACTGAAAGGACCAATTTTCAGAAGATGCCTATTGGGACCTGTCAAGCACGCAGTATGCCAAAGACATCATCAAGCAAAGCACTTCAGACGCTGCTCTGCTCTCCCCAAGACACATGCCACCCCCTGAAACTTCCCTTGCTTTTTTCCCAGGGCAGATAGCACCCTGATGGTTGTCTTCAAATGTTACCAGTGATTCAATAAGAGCTTGCTGAGCTTTCCCAATAAGAGGAGGACAAATTTTCATACCTGAGATAATTCCTCATAGTATCCACTGTCTCATTTAAATCTTTACTGAGTGAACACCACATCTTTGCAATGTTCACTGAGACGTGACAAGGACCGCCCTACTCAGCTCAGAAGATGCAAGACCTGATAAGCAGTAGCTCTACATTTGCAAATCAGCCAGAGGATTCCATCATCACCTTCCTGTGGGTGATACAACATCTCTATTTTCACTTTTAACACCAAAATAAGGAAAAGTCAGCACAGTAGGGACTTTCTGTTGCTAAACACTGTAATTCCCAAACACTTAATACAAATTAATCTGCTTGAACCATCTGCAAAGTTGGTGGGGTTTTTTTCTGTTGTTTTGGTTTGGTTTTTAACCTATGTGCTTCAACGTGACTGTATGGAAGGATCTCAGTCACAGCTACCGTGACTGTGCACTAATGACATGACTCGATCCCTCTCTTAACTCTTATAAAGCAGATGGGAACCAGTAATTGGGTACTTGCTTTCAATTATTTTCTCCCACTGTATCTTCTCTGTATCATCTCATGACATCCTTTCGTTAACTTGACCTTTATACTTTCCAACAGAGCAAACGAAGAAGTGCCTTCAGAATTGGTTTTGTACTTCTTGTAGTGATGCCTCAACGTGACTAAGCCGTTTGATATGAATTCTAGGATGACAGAAAGCTGTTTTTCCCTACTTAGATACACATATTCATTGAAGGTATACCAGGCAAATACTCCTTTCAGCTTTGCAGTGTTACATCATTTTAATCCCCAGAGCAGTACACTTGACTCTAATGCATCACTCAGTACCTTAACTGATAAAAATGGATTCACTGTAGATGAGCAGTGCTGTAATAGAATAAAATGTGGTGCTAGAGACCCTGGGTTTACTCAGCAGGAAATATCCATCTTCTAAATTCACCAAAATGGGTCCCCTTACCTAAAATTAGACCAGAACATTAGAGTTTTGCTTCCAGTCTTTATATCCCTCTTACTTCTTTCTAGCTACAGCTTCCTAAAAACTGTCACAGCCAAAAGCAACCACTAAAGAGGTGCTATAAAACTCACACTCTGGGCAACACAGTCTCTCCAAAATTACGATCAGAAGAGTAGCTTTGTTTTAAGTCTTTTTAGAGGATCTGATACACTACCAGTTAGTCCTCTACACCACCCAGTATTGCCATTTAGACCACACAAGGTAGCTTGGCATTCCCTCTATTTTTAGAGAAATTGTATTTCTCAGCTTATTTTTCAGGTTGTGTTTGTTTGGTTACTAGTATGCAGGTAAGAAATATCCTGAGAAAACAACTGTGCTCTGTAAGAAGCAATAGATATGCAAATTTGAAATGTCTCTTTTGTTGAATACAAATAGTATTTTTAGCATGAAACCAGCAGCATAACGTCCCTACTGAATTTAGGATACAATTAGAACAACTTTGTTGTCTTGGACCTTTGGTAAATACTCTTTGAAGATTTCAGAGGCCCTTTGCAAGTTGAATCTGTTTAAATCAGCAGTTATAAATGTAAATACCTAATGACGGTACTGAACAAAGTGTACTTTGACTAACTCCAAATTATAAAATTGAAGCTGGGAGCTGGCAAACTGGGCATTAAGTTTATCATACACAAAGAAAAACAGCAAGTGGGTACCTCCCTCACATTGTTCTTCGAATTATGCACCAGTGCAATGGCAAACAAATCTCATCCATTACTGTTTGTCTAAAAGAGAAATCTGAAAATAGAAGTTGGAGAATTTCAGCCCTTTTAAAATATTTTGAAAAGTTCTTAATCCACCAGCTCTTTAGACATGAAGATGATTTTCAACTGTTAAAAATTATCCTCCAGAACCGTCAGAGGTAGAAAGGACGGATGTGCCAAGGATATAGAGAAACTCCCTACAAGACAACAAAGAAAAGGAAAGAAAAGAAAGAGGAATCCCTATGGTCCCATTGTTGAGGGATGGATGAAGACAACGACTTTAAGTGGAATCTCAGAACTTTGCTCATACACGCCGAATGCTCCAGTCGAACAAGCTTAGAAGGACATCCAACATGTTGTTCCCTAGAACCTAAGTTATTATTTCTTAAGACTACCATGTATCTCTCTGGAGATCACTGCCTCCTGTTTATACAATGACTGTTCAGAACCATGTGTTGCTAATGCCAGCACTTAGGAAATAAAAGACACCACCCAAAGAGTTTTGTTTTTATTTTTAAAAAAAAAAAAAAAGAATGCAACCACAGAGCGTAGCTTATCACAGTGATGCCAGGCAGCCACGTAAACCGATGGAGCGAATCATGCATTCCTGGAGATGATGACCTTTTTTAATTATTACTGTTTAAAAGTTGTCATTCATTTAGACAACAACACTGTACACCATTTTATGGATCCATCATTGTTATCTCCAAATTCTCCTCCCTCTGTACCTATCTGAACTGTTCACCTTCATCTGTACCATCTCATGCATTTAGTGAGCTCATCAACTGCTGGTGTAGACTGTCACATACTGCCTGAATGATGATCTGATGGAGGCCTCAAATTATTTGCCATAAATAAATAAATTGAGTACCTCTATTTGCCATCAAACCACAAGGGTAACGACTTGACCATCAGTGAGGCAAGTAAGCTCACGGAGAAGTCTAGGCAGTGCACTTAGGATTAACAGGGCCAGTCTGAAGGCTTAGTGCTGAAAACCTGGTTTTCTTGACTGCCCAGCAGATGCTCATAAGGGTACCTACTATTACTGTAGTGTCTCTGCTCTTTTCTTTGAAATTCAACAAAGCAGGCTCAGGCTGTCACAAGTATATCACATAGGAGAGACCATCTTTCTGTTGGAACTGTGCATATAAGGCTGCCAAAATAGGCAGATACATTCCCTTCAGTTCTCACTTCTATCAAATGGAAAGAGCTTTTCTAACCATTACTCTCCCAGAGCCTGTCTGAGGTTACTACACATGTGACAGAGGGGTTATTTCAGCTAACACAGCCAGCAGCTTTCTGCTTGCTTGGGGCAACAGGAGGAGGAAGCTCAAGGGAGCCAGGTTGACCAGCTTCTCACTGGTTTCTTGGTTGCAATCCAACCCATTAACAGGCCAGCAATCCCTCTGAGGCTCCAGCTCCAGCTCTGTGAAAGCCTTTCCCTGCCCTTCTTTATTGCTAACTCAAAGACTCAAAGACTATCAGACAACATGCTCAAGCAAAACTTGGACCATGTCAGAGCCAGGCTCTACTTTCTATTACAAGAGGCTGCAGTGGGAGAAAGGAGGACCTGCAGTTAAGCAAGCGAAAATTGGATCCATTTCTGTTTCCCCACCACTGACAAATCCTAGCATTCTATCTACCTCTCCATGCTTTGGTGCCATCTGTAAAACAGAGATGCTGATAAACCCCATGTCTCACAGCTGTTCTATGAATTAACTCACCAGGGCTCAGCGGTGTTTCGGCACTGGTGACCAAAGCTAACAGGACATACACAACATCACCTCTTCTTTTTGTCAGCTTTTTAATTACAGTACATATTCTGAGCGTGTCTTAATGGTTGAAATAAACAAATAAATGAGAGCAAATAACCTTTCCCTGCCTATAAATCAACCAATTGTCACATTCTTAGATATGATAAGACTTCTAATCAACATATAATTTTCACCCTTTTTAATGAGTGTTGCTGTATTGCTACCTATTGCTGATTGTGGTTATGTCTCCTGTTGAACTGGTACTAAAGATGATGCCAGCCCAAAGCCTTCATCCTTCAGTTGTACCGGATAAGCCTACACATATAAAGTGCATGTTTATATTGCATATTTCACTCAGCTTCCTAAAATGGGAGACAGCAACAGTTTTATAACCATAGCAGATCCTAAAAATTAAGAAGCAGTCATGGTAGATTTTGCAGAACTTGTTCATGGAATAACCAAGGAAGTTTTCATACAGTTTGTTTCAGACTAAGTGGACTTCTCTCACACTGTCTGGGCTGTATCTCCTTCTGTTAGGATTTAAGGAGCACTTTAAACAACAACTTAAATGGGAAACATCCAAGCCATAGTTAACTATTGAGAAAAGGGGATTTGGGATGGTCCTCTTCCTTCTGGGTCCGGAATAATTACAGCTGGGAAGAGAAAGGCTGTGCCTCATGCAGGATTTTAGTATTTTAAAAACTGGTTTTCTTCCAAAAGGAAAATGGGGCCCTAGTGGCTTGGCAGCCTGCTCCTGAGCCACAGCTCCTGCGATGCCAGGATCCTCAGCCCCACGGCGGTTTGCATGCCCAGCTGCCCTGGCACCACGTACTCTCCCAGGAGGGCATCGCCAGCCCCACAGCGGCTCACACAGCTGGCTGGCTCCACACCGGGACCCTGGGAAAGGTCCAACTTCTGTCACAATTTCAGCAAAATCAAACCATGTCAGCAAAATACACAGCTCCTTTCAAAGCAGGAAATTCAGTGAAATAAATTTATCTTATCAGCTTTAATGTAACTCTGACAGCTCAGGATAGTGTGGGGTAAAGTGAGATCGCAAATGATCTCAAGTAAGAACAGGTTTGTGATCACATGTGGTTTCCTTGCAACTTGTGCAAGAACAGCCTTTGCAGTCCAGTTTGGGACATACTCTGCTTCATAGAAAGTGTGATTGGAGATTCAAAAAATTGGAAATACTGGAATTAGATTTTATTGTTTAAAAAAAAAAAAAAGAGAGAGAGAGAGAAAGGCCATAGTCAACAAATGATAACTACTGAATAAATTTAATTCGTACACTTTCCATATTTCCATACCATAGAATGCTTTGGGCTGGAAGGGACCTTAAAGATCATCTCATTCCAACCCTCCCCTGCTGTAGGCAGGGACACCTTCCACTAGATCAGGTGGCTCAAAGTCCCATCCAAAGCTGGTGCTGGTCCTGGACGGAGCCAAACCCCGTGGGCATGAACTGAGCCTTCACTTTGCTGGTGAAAACCAGTGCTGAGGGGCTGTGACTCACAGCACCCGGCTTATTTCATGTGTGAGTTAGCTGGGTCCACATGCATTAAGATGGCGCAGCAACAATGAGGTCCTTGCTTCCCCAGGAGGCAATGCTTCCTTGGTCACAGGCAATGGAAACTCAGGAGGAAATAAAATAAAATTAAAAAAAAAAAAAATCAAGATCATGATCTCTAGTGCCTCCATAGCAGGATGCAAAAGCCACTTCTTTCACCAGGCTACCCACAAGGAGGCCACATAAAATCCCCCACTTCACACACAGCTAAACAAAGCCCAGATGGCACTGGGGAGAGACAGAGGGAAACCTCTCTGTATGCGCACACTTTGTAATTTGGGGAAAACTTGCAGATACCAGGGCACAGAGCTTTGATACATCAGCAAACAGATGTGAATTTGAGCACGTCTCCAGTATCGCTGCTACACTACTGCTTTTAATCTCTGCCAGAACAGCAATGAAAGAAAGGATCAGGCGACTACAGGACAGGGAATTTTTGGTGACTGGAGTAGACCTTGCTGGCTCCATAAATCACTGCTCTTTCTGTTCCTGTCTGCTACAGAATGATCTAACCTTACCGAAGGCAATGGCACAGCTCTCATTGACTTTACTGGAAGGAGGATTGCTGAGAACAGCTACACTAGAGGTGTCAGGAACCCAGATTCTAACTAACATTTTAATAACCTACAAAAGTCTTGCTTCTTTCTTCTTTAAAGGGTGTTAACCTTCTACAACATTGACAGTTCAGCTGGTTGAGAATTCACCCCATGAAGAGCAAACTGGGGCAGAAAAGGGTCTCAGACACACCATTTAATACTTGCCAGAGCTGCATTTGTCATTCTAAATTCCTAATTGCACTGTTTAGAGAAAATATTATTCCTTCTTGAATTTTCTCTGTGCTAGGCTCTAGGCTGCATGTCTGAGACATTAAGTGAACTGTTCTATCACAGCACCTGATCACCAAACTGAGCAATAACAGCAACCATGGATAGCAAAAGTCAAGGAAAATTGACCTTTTGTTGCTATCACAGCCTTATTTGGTGTGGAAGCTCAAACATGCCATTATTAATGCATCAGATCAGAAGTATTTCTGTCTCTCGGCTTGTTCGGAACAGACAAAACTACCTCATCGTTCATGCTGCATGAGCACTCAGCACACCACCGCAGGCTGCTCTTCACAACTCCTGTCCCCACGGTGGGTGTAGGGATGCTCCAGCTAACCACCAGTAAAGTTATTCTGCATCTTCGACACTCTGAAAGCTACAGCCAGCATCCTGGCTATGTAACACTGGACACCTGCTTCCTATTCCTGAACAAGTCACTTCATTTGCAGAAGCCAGAGAGCTGTGTTATTGCTCTTTTTCAAAACGCAGTCTCAACTCACACCCAAGTCCAAAATGTACTTACACGTCTAATGTTAGGAGCTGCAATCAGATTCTTTTAGCCTAAGCATCCATAAAGGCTTCTGGTACCAAAAGTCATTTTCACCATGATGGAGAAGAGGAGATCTTTACGTGTGGCTTACAAATTGCAGTACTTGGTGTTTATAACCATTGGGTTACTCTAGGTTCTCAATAGGCCTGGGCTTGGGGTTTTTGTTTGCTTGTTTGTGGTTTTGTTTAATGAACTGGTGATACATAGTTCATTAGTTACTGCAGGCTTACAGCAATACAGGGAATTTGCCAGCATACGCACACCAGCAGCCTACTGAATGAAGCAATGAGGTTTGATATTTTACTTAAAGGTGTTCAGATGTCAACAATTCCTGTTGGTCTAAAGGAAAAAGGACAGATAACCATGAACTGCTGCAATAGCTGAGGGAATACTGCAGGGAAAGCGGAAATAAACCTTCAGAAAGCTAAGAACAAAATGGCTCACCCAAGGCACAATATGAATTGATGTCGATTCGCAACCAAAGGCACCAGATGTTCAGCACCTTTTAGTATCAGGTTTTAAACAACAGAGCTTTACAACTTCAGAGGCAAGCAGGAAAAAATACCTCAAGCTTTTTTTCCCAATACCAGAACTTCTTCCTGAAGTACCAAAAATATACAAATAATAAAAAGCAGCAAATATCGCATACATTCAGTTTCTGGTTCCTCTATGGGCAAATCATCCAAGAAATCCACTCACTAAAAAAATGGCGGTGAACATCAAGATTTTCAAAGTAATCATGAAGGTTATATTTTTTTCCTTTTTAGGACATCTATCTTGGACCAAAATAGAGTGGTCTCCTTTTCAGAGGGCTAAGTATCTGCACCAGAAAAGCACTATTATTTAAGATCTATACACAGACCAGCTCTTCTGTTGGGATTCAGAGAGAGATGTAAGACAAAGGGAAAAAAAAAAAAAAACACCCTTAAATTTGGCAGAAGTCCTACAGAACAAAGTTAACTTTCACAAAAGACAGCTCATAGAAATACACCATGCCACCCTGGCAATGTGGTAAATGCAGGACCTGCACTAATGGCAAGGCACTGCAACGTGCACATCAGTCATGTCCAGGGTGGATGGGGCTACAACTATTGCCAGCTCTTCTACGCAATCCCAAGGGAATCATCTCAGCTTTTTAACGTAATGTAAAACTAAAACTCCTAGAATAAATAAGATTTATATTCAACATCTTCAGCAAGCCATGCAATACATATATTACTGTTCTCCTACCCTAGACTGCTGCTTTTCCAGAGCACAACATCCAGTATTTGTCTTAATTCTTTCTGTTCATCCTCCCGGGGCAAGGCCAGTAATTGCCCAGGCTTTTACGCCATGCTATCCAGACCAGGGCTGCTATGTGAATACTGCCACGCATGAAGCAGCACTGCGCAACATAACGCAATCCACCCCACAGAAACAAAGAGGACGTGAAGACAAGTTAGAAAGCTGCAACTATCCAAATAAGAGCAAAGCTTAACGATACCCAAACCAGGCGTAGAGCAAATAAACCCAGCTTTCCTAGATTCATTTATTTTTCCAAAGAGCTGGACAATAAATTAGACAAGAAAGTGTGACTACAATGTAGAGAGAAAAAAAAAAAAAAAAAAAAAAGCCATTCGCCGAGAAGTCTCTAGAAACTGATTTTCCTCTAAGGAAGTAATAAGTATTTGGAATCACCTGTAAGATTTTTAAAACAAATTCACTGTAACATCCAAGTGTCATATGGATTGCATTTTTGAAAGGAAATACAATAAGTGGGAGAGGAAATTACATAATGAATGGATTTTTTCCTTTTAATTCTTCACATTTTACTTCAGAGACAAAAAATCAGTCACATACACAGGAAAATATGCTTTTCCTCTTAGACATCCTAAATCACATTCAGTGGACAGATTATGGGCACACAGACTTACTGTGAAGGTACGGAAGAGGAGAAGGAAACTCTGACCTTTATTTCACTACTTTGTTTGCTTAAGGCAAGAGCTTCTGACACAGTCACATATATGGGCTCAGAAAGGAAATACTAACAAAAAACCACCACAAAAGATGCTACAGCATGGACTAGTCACAGTTTCTAAACACCTTTTTACAAAGTACCAGCGGGCCCCAGAAAATTTAAAAGTTGGTAGCAACTACTCAAAATCTCAGCTTAAAATCCAATTTCCAGGTTTTTCCCTAATTGCTTCGTTTTAATGCGGCATAGCACACTTTCCATGTGATCAGCCACACAGAACAAACGCTCAGGGGGCCGGGGCGCGGGTGGCCTCCTGCAGCAGGATCAGATCGCTTGGAGACATTACCCAAGGCAGGATTAGGACAGCTGCTGGAAGGAAGACAATTCACACATGAAAACAATTTCAATGAAGTTGTGATAACCCCATTGCAGAGGAGCGCCGCTCATAATGTCCCCAGTGAGGGCTGGGACACCATCCCTAGTGTGCTGGAAGTTGTGCTTATCACTGCCTTGTACCGTGTCTCCTTCCTCTGAGTCACTGAGGTGAGCTTTATTTTTTTTTTTAATCATCTGTAATCAGTGGGGAAATTCCAAATTCACACCAATAGAAAAATTAGGCTCCAATTACTTGTTAAATATCCCGTATTTCTGCTCAAGTTTTGCACTCCATGACAAAATAAAATAAATAAAAAACAGCTTTATCTCACCTAAACTGCTATGAGACATGACAGCAAACCTGCCAGTCTCATAACCCAACACCACATGTATCTGCCTTTCCTTGCCATAAATTTCTGCTCAAGCAGGAGGAATATGACAGCTGTACCATGCACTGGCATATTCGCAATACTAAACCTCTCCAGAGTAGCTTGATGAAGGGATGAAAGCTCCAGACCTTTTAGTGAAACAAAGCAAGCAAGGGAGATAAATCTCAAACTGCCTTGGTGGCTAACAGCACTTTCACAGTTTGGTGAATAAATACTGCAGGAGAGCAGGAGGGAGCAGAGCTGGCAAGCCGCAGCCTCTGGTTCTCCTTCTGGAACCGTGATTCTTTATGACTTCCAAATAGCTCGACAATTGACTGCAGCTATGTGGTATGTTGCTGCTTCCCCTGCCCCCCAGTATATATTCATGCTATATTCTGCAATATTCTTCAATGGAAGCATGATTGTTTTGTTTTATTTCAATATTTATTTTTTAAGTAAATAAGTGTGGGGGAGGGGAGGAGAATTGCCATTGTGAAAGAAATACTTATCCTTAGTTCTACTCATTTCCAAGTATCCTACACAGACAGTGGCCCCAGGACCTCTTTGACGCACCGGACCCTCAAAATAAATAAAGAAATATATATTTTTTTAAAAGATGCAATGAACTAACTAAGTTTTGTTAGTGAAACTCTTGCTTTTGCTTCTGTTTCTCCTACAGCTCACACACTGTAATCATACAGATGTTAGTTGATCCCCATACCTTACGGTCTTTCTGCAGTCCCTGAAACTCTCCCACATTCACTGGTGCCATATGTCCCTGCAGCCCCCTTCCTCCCACGCTGTTAAATCTCAGGTCTCTGCATGTGCCTTCCAGCGTACCGCTGCCCCACTTGCCTTTGCTGCTTAAGTTGCTACACCTAACCTTGCCTTTTAAAATATTTATCCTTACTAATGATGTAACCAAGGGCTTGTAAATTTAATAGTGTGCTGAGCTGGCCCTACCATTAAATAACTGTTAGTGACAGTAATACAAAGTAGGGCAAACAAAGTAGGAGGCATATTGCATCAGGGAGACGATCCGCCCTCACACCACAGAGAAGTCAGTAAATCGTGATCTAGAGCATCTTTGTGACAAGGAAAAGCTCTAGGCTCTTTAGAGGGCATTATGAATATCTTTCCAGAAGGAATCAGCACCAGTGAGAGAAACTTGGTTCCTGAAGGTTTACATGAGCTTTGGGTGAGTGTACATGAAGCACAAAAGCCAAGTGCATCCATCACATCAGGTGTAACTCAGTCAGTGTGTTCACAAGGAAATCAGGTACAGCTCCACTTCTTGTGACCACACTGGTCCCTACCAGTGGGCTCAGGAGCAGATATGAATACAAAAAGAGGTTTTCCCTGTCTGTTCTCTACACAGGGGCTCCCGAGCAAGTTGCCTGGGGAAACTCCTGTAAGAAGCCCACCAACAGCCTGTTGCATGTACTCGCCTCCAGGTAAAATCCTTTCTGCTGAATTACTCCAACTGACCAGAGCATGCCAGGTGCTCCAGAGAAACACAGACATAAACCCAGTCCTGCAAGAGCTCAGAAACAAAAATAAGACAATTCTGTATTAAAGTGCATCACTATTCAACAGGTGGAGGCATTAACACGCAGACAAGATGGAAAGAGGGGAAAGAAGCAGCTCCATCAGAGTGCCCATCAATCACCATGCCACGAACAGAGCCGACAGCTCCATTAACTCTGGCACGTGCAGGTCGCAGCCTTGCTTGCTGGTTTCTTTTTTAATATATTATCAGCCTCATGTTGAACGTAAATATTAAAGCGTGGTAATACACTGCTGATGCAAGCAGAATGTTTTTTTTAGGAGATGCTTAATCAACCAGTCGGAGGAACAGGACTGAACACAGAGTTTCCAGTAAAACTTTCTCATCACTATGAAACATGGCTTTGGATCAGCAAAATAATCAAAGGAAAGTGCCACTTGGTCTCCAAAAAAACTTGGTATTTTTGTTGGAAAATGCAAGCCACTCATGAACTAAAAATTTCTATTCTAATTTTCTGGGAAATTTTCAAGCAAAATTTTTTCAATTATTAGTGTTTTGTCCAAATATGTCAAATTATCTGTTTTTTCAACTGAAAGCTGAAGAGGTTTCATCTGAAACCATCAATAAACATGGACATTTTTACTGTTACGGCCAAATTTTCAGGACGAAATGATGTGGAGACCATTGCACTACTGGGATGTAGAGATAGCGTGGAAAAAGCATGAGGAATGGTAAGCAAAACAGCCTGAATACCATGAAATAGGACTGAAATTTTACAAATAAAAGACAGTTGTTGCAGAAAAGTAGTGCTTAAGGTTGAACGTAGCCAATTCCAGCTCAAGCCATGAGCTCACAGAGTCCTGGCCTCTGGGCAGGTATATGATTTGGAGACCAGACAGTGCTAAGAATGCCAAGTACTCCCAGAAAACGCAACCAAATCATAGCAAAAGCATCTGGGATGCAGCTTTTCCTGTGTTTTGTATCAATCAAGCTCATTTCCAGAAATCCAGATAAACCATTCATACACAGAGGTTTCCAAAACCTGTAGGCTGCGTGTAAACTTGTCTCTGCATATAACACAGCAAGCAGGAGGGCCTGGACTGGAAGCACATGCTCCTAACACAGGAAAAATTGTAGATTTGCCAAATGCAACCAGCTGAGGCCAAACTCTACTCTGGGATCACTCAACCCACCAGTGCCTGAGCAGTGCCGTGGGATTTTCCATCCCATCCCCACAGGTGTAAATGATCCCACAGGTCCACAGCAGCAGAGCCAGCCCTTTGGCTTGGGCTCCTGGTTGTTGCCTCATGCTACAGCCATGTGTGAGTGTGTGCACAAGGGCGTGTGCTTCAATTATTAATTCATTTATTTCTCTCCATATGAATAACACCTATTGACAAAAAACAGTGGGTTTAAATGACTACAACAAAAGTAAAACCAACAAAAACAAGCTGATGGGCTGAGATGAAAGATATTGTATTTCTTCTGTGAAGGACAAGTATATAATGCATTTGACGACCCAGAAAAACATACTGTAACATCTAGGTCTGTTTGTTACAAGTAAATGTCAAGAGAGCTGAAAGAAGGAGAAGTCAATCCTTCACCTCAGACAGCCAGAGGAAGCACTGAGTTGCGCTGTGAATGCATTCGGAAATAAACACCAACAAGGGAAAGTAATTTCTCTTTGGTTGTCATCATTTTCAAGGCTAGGAGACATGAAGCTGTCCCATGCCATCACCAACACGCCAGCAACATGCACCAGATGGGACTACTGAAGGAAAGGAGATAGGCCCCAGCGTTCAGGGGGCACTCGGCCGGTCCAATGGGCCCAGCATCTCTTCTCACCACCATGCACCATACACCTCACTGCAGCGGCGCCTCCTCCATTTATTTATATGGATGCTCAACTCTCCTGAATGTGCCTACATGCCAAAATAGGATTCCCCTGCTGTTGCCTCCACCAGAAACTGAAAGATGTCCCATGTTGGCAAGAAGACGTTGCCCTGGTGAGGAGCTGGATCACAGCATCCAGCGTGTGTGCTATGGGAAGAAGGAGATCGTATCTCCTGGGGAGGGAAGATGGGGTGAGAAGATGCTCTTTTAGAGCTGAGAGTACCTTGGAAATTTCTGCTGGCAAGTGAACAGAGTGGTGGCTTGTTGTGCAGACAGGTCACAGCATGTGGACATGACCTGCACTGCCAACAGCTTCCCCAAGGGGAAACAAAAAGTAGCCATCCTTTCATCAGGCCTAACTCTGTTCTCATGCACACTGATGTTAAACCAGAGTAATTGAGTCTCAGCACAGCAGAAATCAATGAGATCACTGTCAAGTCCAGTGTCAAACATGCACACTTACAAACTTGTCCAAGACAGTGTCACAGGGATTTTTATACTATCCTCTGTGAACTAAAATCTTGAATGTTTCCATTCAGTTTTTGCAGAAAGTCTTGCTATATCTGCCCTTTATCAGGATGTTTAGAAGGCTGTGAAAACCCACAGACTACATATGTGTCAGTCATGTGCATATACATCTGAAAATCATTGCCTGCGTAGCAGCTTCCTTACAGCCCATGAAAGCAAGTGCAGTTTGGAACCCTGAAGTTGTGCTAAATTGCCTGTGGGGAAAAAAACAGCCACTACCAGGAGCTTGGGCAGAAACGTACGTGTATATCTACTACAGGTGGTATCAGACTGCAAACTGATAATCAGATATCAAGCCTGGGAAACATCAGCTGCATTTCTAGCCCGTAGACTATTCCATTACTTCCTGGATACTGTATAGAACGGAAGTCAGGGTGGCTTGCTGAACGCACCCACAAGTAGCGTTACTCAGCCCGTGGTCCAATTCACAGCTCCGCTGCAGAAGAGCTGGGTTACCGCCCCCTCCAATCTGTCGCTATATCTGTACGCAGTCACTTCCTAACCCGGTTGTGTCAAAATGATCCAGGTTGGCTTACTATTTAAAAGCACGGAGCATTTTCTTTAACCCAGATCGTTTTGACTGATTTGGGTTAGAGAAGGACTGCACGTGCAGCTACGCCTGCAGATACCGACCCCACAGCAGTGGGGACAGTGTCCAGCCACTTTGAGGCTGGCTTGGGTTCAAAGCCTTTGACCCCAGCTCAGCTGCAAGACAAGCAGCACATCTGGCCACAGCTGTAGATGCTGTTCAGGAAAAAAAAAATTGCATATGAGGTTGCATTCAGTGTCACAGATGAACTATGTACTGTAAAAAGATAGGGTATGATCCACAGAAAACACCACTCAGCTTCAGATTCCATTATCACAATAAAAAGAAAAAATGCTGGTACTAATGCTCTTCATTTTTCAACTAAATTCTTCAGTTTAGGCTTGTTAATACTACATAGCCACCCACACAGATAGGCATCCCACAGTACAGTGCATGGCTTCAGTCACCTCCTGAACTGGAGCTAAGTGTGTATTTGTTTCAGTCAACACAACTCCAGAAAAACAAATTTTAACATGGAAGCACACTGGAAGGGCTGGGAAGCTTCTCTCCCATAAGCAAAATGCCATCTGTTACCTATAAGTAGCAAGGCAGTTCAGCTCTTTCTCCCACTGTGCTGGCTGCTGTCTCGCACATCAGAGCCCTTGCTTGGCTTCCCAGGCACAGGCAGAGCTCGCGGAGAGACCCATGCAAATATAATCCACAACTCGGAGTTGGAGGGAAACAGTTTTGCACCCTTCTTTTGTTCACCTGCAAGAGGCATCAGCCCCATATCCAGGATAACATTCGAGCCAGTGTCAAAAAACAGTGAGACTCCACGAAATCTGTTCCCCAAGTTTCTTACCTAGGCACACCATCCCACATCATCTTCCAGCAATCTCTGCTACCAGCCTGATGCAAGAGCCAGATCAGGTCCTCCTGCTGGCTAACATAGCCGTAACATGGGAAACAATATTTTCTTGTTTCACAGAAGTTTGCTTACACTGAACATATTTGGCTTTGTAAAAAACATCCAGATCCAGAGAGGAAAGTTGTTCCTTAGGTGCAAAATACTAAATTATCATCTTCATTTAAGAACATAGGATCTAGTAATCCAGAATTTGTTTCGGATATTCGAAAGGATTAGACTCTTCAGATTCATTCAAAAAAAAGCAGAAAAACTGGTTACACATATGCTTCAGCACAGAAGTATTTATCTGACATGCAGCCAAAACCATTTTATCTCTGTAAGCAATCCTTAAACACTGCAGAACGCATTCATCGCTTTCATTACCAAATTACTTTTTAAGAGTTCAGCAGGTAATTGAAGTTCCAAATGTCTTAAACTGGTTTGGCAACACTGAGATTTCTTAATGGACTTGCTATCCAAGAATTTTAGAGGGAAAAAAATCAGCTGGATACTAAATATATACCCTAAAATAAGACGGATTCAAATTACACTAAGAAGCTGGCTTTTAAAGAGGGAGAACATTTCACATGAAGAGTAAAGTTCTGCTCAGAGGAGGTTCCATGATGTTGAAGCTTCAGCTCATATTCAAAACCACAGGGCAAAAAGTCCTGTGAATTTTTCAAAGACACTGTGTTGGCCTAAATCTGTTCCTATTGAACTCAAGGGCTGTTAATTTCAACAGAAAACTAATTAGGACAATGCTGTCTCCTATACTTTGTACTATTAACGTATTCTTGTTAAAAATGCAGGGCTTTAAAACCTTTGCCTAGACAAAAAAAAACATTTTGTTTATTACTTTTCCAATTCACTCAGCAGGAATAGTGAGAGGAATGAGCCTAAATCTGTTCCACACACCAAAGTCCTCTGATTTAAGCAGCGCTGCGGTACTCAAAGGCGGGGGCAGGAGGGTGATGAGCAGCACGAAGCCTGCAGGCTGGCCGGGCAGCCGCCAGCTCCAGAGGTCTAATGAGGACTCTTGCCCCGACTACATCAATAGCTTTTGGCAAACCATTTTCTGCCTCAGTTCCTCACATTTATAAAGTGGAGATGATGACAGCCTTCCGTGTTAATAACAGTTACATGCACTGCTTTAAGTGTTATTATTTTATAGGGCTTTTCATCTACAGCCAATTACCCAATTCTCAGAGGGAAACTGAGGCACGGAGCAACGCTAATTGCTTAATGTCATTCAGCTGGCCACAGCAGAAGCAGGATCTTCATCTCTAGGATTTTACATTATTCATTAAACTTCTCTACAACCTTGGTACTACAAGGTGAAAATTAGCTTGCTGTTTGTCCAGCACTATCAGATGACAGGATACTTGCCTACTTCTGCCAACATTGCTATTTGCGGCCTATCTTGTTGTTGCTGTTGTTCCTGCAGAGAAAGCACAATATTAGATTTGTAAAATCACGCTATATGGGAGGATACTGTGATGACAAACGCAGGATTACGGCCTCACTGCAGGCTCCAGCAGCAGGGAAAGCCGGTGATGATGTGGGCTGCTCACGGTCTAACACGAAGAACTTTAATGATGACAAGAGGAACACAGAACAACAAGACCAAGGGTTTTGCTTTTCACAGCAGCAATCTTTTCTCTTAGGATTGCAAAATGCAATGCAAAAAAAAAAATCCTTGTTCTGCAACGGACTGGTTTTCACAGCAAGGGGATAACTGATATTTAAGATAAGCAAGAATAACTGAGGAACCTTCTGGTCTGACATAGACCAGAAAAGATGAGATGCATAAAATTAAAAGCCTAGTAAAACATGTTGCTCTAGCACATAAAATTCCTGTATTCAAATTATGGTTCCCACCCAAAAAGGCACAACTGCTTCATCTTACAGGGATGCAACACTCATTGCTGTATCACAGCCTTGGTGCTTAAGCTTAATTTCTGTTGCAACATTGCCACTTGTAAATATAACTTGGGGATACCTACAGCTCTAGGATGAAAGTTTCTGGTTGCACCTAGACACACCAACACCAGCAGAGTAAGCCGTAAGAAATATCGATCGAGCTGTCTGTCAGATAAAGTATGCCAGCCTGTACCTAAGGGAGCCTCAGGAAAGTTACGGATGCAGAAGCTCAGGAGCTCCTGTCAGAAACACAGTTCAGCTGCTGCACCCTAATTTAACCCTATATGAACAGTACACACCAAAACACAGAACAGGGCTGAGACATTAGGAACTCAGCTCCAGTCAGCACCAGAAAAAGGACCCATTGATGTGGGACGCTGGAGACAGCCAGAGCCTGCCTTTCCCCTTCTTTGCACACAGCAGGTGTACATTCACAAGCCTCTTATCAAGAAGTGGAAATAGGGAAGCTCTGCCTGACCAACACGTGGTGTTTCACAGCTTACAAACTTCTTTAACAACAATAACATCATTGCACATCTTACAGCCCCTCTCACGCTGCAGGACCGCAGTGCACTTTGCCATCTTAAACAATGAGCTGCAACGTGCTGGACCTGCACGCAGCTGGACAGGAAGAGCTGAAGATACGAGGAGGTTTCCTTTCCTTCAGGCATACGGGCTGGGCCGTGACGCAGGGGAAGCCCGTGTGTTCCCGAATGGCTTCGGTATCAGCCGGGAAGGATGGGGTGCCTGGACACGGTGTCTGCACGTGCTGTTCCTGACACAGAGCTGCCAGAGGCTGTGTTTGTTTTACCTTGCCTAAAGTGAGAGAGGCTACGCAAAGACAGTGGAGGTGCTAAGAATAACATGATCTTCACCCTGAAACACTATGGAAGAGTCACAGATCCAAAATACCTCTCAATACTAAAATGCAGCAATTCTTACTGTAAAATCCAGCAAATATTCATGCACACCAGCATTACAAAGCATAAACTCAGAGCAGAAATGCAGAAAAGCTAGAGAAGAATATAGCTATCCTGAGAGAAATCTGGCCAGGATATTAGGAATGCAGCCTTCCTTTCCAGAAATTGCTGGAGGGCTTCCTTAATGGCACCAACAGCTTCAAAACTGTGAACCTCAAGTCTTAACTTTTAAAAAAGTGCACCTTTAATATCCAAGTGCCTCTTAGGGGCTCAAATGGATGGGTGCCAACAACAGAGCCATCAGCATCTACTCATCCATGGAGGCTTTCTATCTAAAAATCCCATTTATCAGCAGAGTCCCAGCAGGACTACAGTATGATGAACACCTCCATGACAAGTCCTAAACTTCCAAATTAATACATTCACTTATTTATCCATGTGTAAAAGTGTGACACTGAGTCAGTGTTCTTGAGCATCAATACCTAATCCAAAGCAATCCATTTCAGCTTTCCCATTTGTTTCTGGGAACATAAACTCAAGTTACTTCAGCACAAGAGAAATATTGTGTAGAATTACACAACAGAAATATTGAGACCATTTCAAGAGACTGAATACAAGATTTATAATCCCTCCTACATGCTGAATGCCTCCTGTAAGAAGGTACAAAAGCCCAGGCCCCAGGCTAGTGCCCACCAAAGTCCCACTGTAAAGCTCCTATGGCACTGATGTTAAGAGGAGCTGCGCAAGGACATGTCCAGAGGAGGCATCGGGGACTGATGCTGCAACAGGCTATGGCTTTCCAGATCAAGGTTGTTCAAGTTTCATTTACTGTAGCCGAGAGTTGTGGGTGTTTGTAACTCTGGTGTTTTAAGGTCTTACACAGTACCTATACTTGGAACTCTACAGCAAAGTTAAGGATGAAACTTCTGTAAACTCCTGCATAAACTCTTTGGTCATGGATGATTTTAAAATCATTTTTTACAGATAGTCAAAATAAAAATGTAATAATGTTTCATAAAAAGATTATACTCCTAACTCCAGACTCCCACTCCTTGAAGGGAAACAGGACAGCCAAGAAACTGCAATGTGACAAGCATAGTTTTGCTTTCTCCAGCAAAAGATCTGCAGCTCTCCACTATCAACACACGGGACAAGCAGGATTGAGGATGGAGGGAGTAATTTGTTGCTGTCCAATACAGAAAGCAGCAGATAGGATTGCAATGGCTAAACAGCAAACGGTGACGCTGCTGTGGGTTCAGGCTGCGGCAGCACAACACGTGGGTGCCCAAGACCAGTTCAAATCAGGTCATAAAATCCAATTCATCAAAATAACCTTTTAAAAATAGATTTCTACAGTTGGCTTCCTCTGAAACCTAACTGCTTCAGGCTGCTGCTCCAGCCACCGTTTGCAGGGTGTCTGTACACGAAAGGAAAAAGTAATGACTAGGGAGGTTTTAATTCAGTTCCTGGAACGGCTCTCAGGGAACATACACACATAGATTGGAAGAGCAAAAAGGGAGCCAGGAGAGGAGATCCCTTTAGAAGTCATTAGCTGCAGCTGTTAACGTAGCTGCATGTTAGATGAAAAAAAAAAAAAAAAAAAAAAAAAAAGGAGCTTAGTCCTGCTTTGGTTGCCTGTGCCTTTTCATGCCTGCTAGTTAGGCACCCTCAGTCTGCCCTCTGTGCTATCCTATTAGTTTCAAGATTTCCATTTTAATCTGTATAAATTTTCTGTCTTGTCCATTTGATATTCAGCTACTTTGTGTACAAACAGAGGTCACTGTGCACCCCAGGAGCAGGACAAGAGGAACAGGAGTGACAGACTCCCCCCACAGCACACTCTCATTCAGGTCAACAAGACAGAGGCCCTTTCGGATTGGGGACATCTAGAAAACAGAGCCAGGGAGCAGGTTTGCTCCTTCTTATCCAAGAAAAACAAAGATAACTTCCAAAGAGGCAACTTTCCTGTGTCTACATATTCCCATAGGAAGATGCAACCTGACTTTCTTGTCAGCATGAAAATTACACTTTGGAGTATTTCTCTAATTATAACTCTGCAGTTCTGTCATTCACCTGTTACATGGGGAACCCCACTGGTAAATAGAGGTGGTATGCGCAATCCATTCAGTGCTCTTCAGAAGGCCATGGGTATTCTACCCTGGACAATGCCACGTTAAACAAATAGCCCCATTTGGAATAGCGATGTACAGGTTTTACATTGGCTAGATATATTCCAAGAGGAAAAAGCATGAGGAAAAATGAGACCAAGAAATGGAAATCATATACTATGGTTATAGCTCCATTAAACTCTGCTGCATGGAACCAGTCAGGAGGTACCTTCCCATGCCCTGTGTAACTAACGCACCCATGGGAGACATCCACAGCATAAACTTTGTGGCAGAGTGGTCGGTTCAGCAGCGAAAGGGGATATGGCACTCGTAAAAGGCAACAAAAACAGGATCAGAGCTGTAAATGACTCCTGACAGCATTTTCTTCATGAAGAGATCTCGGTGAAACATGGAATATATTAGCAAATCCAGGCTGGAAAGCAAAGCATTTTTAGGTAGGTGGAACTTTTTAATAGCATGTCATTAAATCTGTCTTACATTCAGCATTTAATAGATGTAACTTCCACAGCAGCACACTCATTACAAAAAAGGCACAGGGGACCCTACCAAATAGTGAACAGAACAGAGCCGGAGCCAAGTGCCTCGTTTTGTCACCATTCAGGTACCACGGTGACAAGCAAAATCATCCGGATGTCTTAACACATTAAATTAGAAATATCCTTACACTGCAACCGCCCTCTTTGGCCCCATCCTCACGCAAGTCTGTCAGCTGAACATGGGCCAAAATTTCCACCTGCATAAATTACTGTAGCTCCTCTGCTGTCCCTGGCATCTGGCCATTTTTATACCAGATGTGGCTCTGACCTACATATATTTAAAAATAGGGTCAGTGTAATAGAAATCTTAAGACCGTTTGACTGGCTGGTGTGGACATAGGCAAGGAGTGTTAATCCCATTTCCAGGACTAAGGCCAAGATGTGCAACCTGTCTGAAGTAGATCACCTGCATCCAGATATAGGCACCCATATCAAGCGGTTTAAGAAGAGCCAGGTGTTTGCACATCTCTCTGATTTCACATGTCACTTCAGCTATTACTTTTGACGGTCTCACAGTAAAAAAGGATTGTTGTGCTTTTCCTGGCCTGTATCTTGCCAACAGAAGGTAAAGCCATGCAGTGCTTTGTCAGCGTTTGCTCCACCACCAGGATGTGGATTTTTCAAGAACATGTCCATAAAGTCCATACAACCTCAAGAAAACCACTTACTGTAGCTTTGTGCCTGATTAGGCCCTTCTTGTAGATGGGTTTGATGAGACTTCCTTGTTCTACACAAAGATTGTGACTATTTAAGTGTTCTGAAAGGCTGGACTAATTCTGCTTATTATTTCTAATTACTATTATCTCCATTACTACTGCACACCAAGGGGAGGTGAGCATGGCTGAGCCAAGCAAAGCAACTATTGCTCATCCTGCACATCTCGAGTACTGCTTGACTTCTGAGGTAGACACTGTAGAAACTTGTCCTTCGACCACCCAAATAAGAACCTACCAGCCATTGGTTTTGAACTGTTGCACATGAGCATTTTAAGGCTCCCAGGCACAAACATCACGATGGAGCTGAAGCTGGATCAAGCACTGAAATCAATCCCAATCACAGCAACCAGGTCCAAATTGCCAGTTACACCTTACTGCACAACTCAATGATGAAGACAAGCAGCTTTAAAAAAAAAATAAATAAAATAAAATAAAACAAACAAAAAAGGCACAAGAAAATTTTTATCATGATAAGGGCTTACATGCTGGGAAGTGTCATTTTTACAAACTCCCATTACCATACAGATCAGTTTGAATTG
The DNA here is from genome assembly GCF_036417535.1 of Chlamydotis macqueenii. Lineage (NCBI taxonomy): Eukaryota > Metazoa > Chordata > Aves > Otidiformes > Otididae > Chlamydotis > Chlamydotis macqueenii. Next base: position 11,517,043 of record NC_141561.1, read on the forward strand.
ATCTGAACTCATCTAAACAGTTCAGTTTTAGCACCAGAAGTGCTTTCAAACGAGTCAGTGTTAACAACTTTATCCTGGCCTCACACAGCTGAAGACCATCTCATTAGGAATTTGATAAATAACCTGAAGCAGCAGACGGATTACAGCCTAACAGGAATCTGTAGTAGATAGCTGACCTATTTAACACCCCAGCTAACTTTGGAGCAGGATTGAGTTGAATAGGAGCAAGCTGTTAATGGGAGATTCGAACACTGTAGCTCTAAGTCCTCGAAGCTCACAAGATCATTACTATTTACCCGGTAGGCCTGACTTGCTCCTTCGGACTAAATTTATCTGAATGTTTCAGACTATTAGCATCACTCCTGAACTCTCTGCCTCAGCACAGAAAAGCAGAGCAGGAACGTTAAATTGCTGTGAACGCAGTGGCAGTCAGATCCAAGGAGGCTGGTTCTTCATGACATATTTCTGTGAACAAGAGGCATTAAACGTGAAGCAGAACACCAAAGGATTTGGGCTCTATGTCTTCACTTCATAGGGAAAAGCCTTCTCTCTGCAGCATCAAAGCAAGACAAGCATTCGGTGCAGTCACCATTAAAAGAATGCAGTGTGATGATAATAGTCTTCGATGGTAAGGGGCATCTCCTAGAAGAAAAAACCTTGCTATTTTTCCTGCGCTTTGCAGTACCTCCTATGGCTGCCTTCCCCATTCTGGGCATGGTACGTGCATAGTCTTTGCCTGTTCCCTCCTTCCACTACGTACCCAGCCAAAGTCTGCCAAGTTTTTTTCTCTAATGTGTCAGAGAATCTACCTTTGGCTTTCCATCTCAAAAGCTACAACTCAAATCAAACCTCTTATTGTCTCATTTTTGTGATTTCCTTTGGCTTCTGACCTTCATCACACTGACATCACCCACATCCCTTCCACAGAGGATGCGAGCATGCAGGCTGCGATCCCTTTCTCAGTCAAGTGCCCTCCAGCTTTGTTGCATTCATCCACGTTTTTTTAGGTTTCCCTACAGTTTTCTCATTCCTTCCCTATTTTTCTTCTTGTACCTTATTTTCAGCCATGCCCTCTTCTCCACACAGAGTGCTAGACTCTAACTTCTCTGGCTTGTCCTTCAGACATGCTTAAAAGCAAAGCAAAGTGACAGACAAGTCTTTGGTTAAATGAATTCACAATCTACTTGACAACTTTTATCATAAGCACTTCATGGCAGGGATCACCTTTTTGTTCAGTGTTCACGCAGCATCTGCTTCAGAAGGAACTAATCAGTGACCGAGACAATAATACAAATAACAAAGTCTTGTAGAGAACCATCGTAACATAATATTGTAGGTCCTATAGGAGGACAACCCTATTGGCAGTTTTATTGCATCCACTCACAGTCCTTTGAATGGTCTCCGGCACCTATAGCTTCAAAAGCGACATAGACTGACAGGTACAACGCTTGAAGGGCCTACTGAAACCAAAGGAAACCCGCTGAAACTTTTCATCTGGAGTTTCCCCTAAATTTGTCCCCTGGGAAAAGACAGTAGTAAACAGTGGAAGAGAAACACAGTCCAGACATTTCCACAGAAAGTAAATCTGCTGCCACAGAGTACTGCATATTTCTTCCTAGCTATTATTTTTAACCTCTTGCAGATTTACTTTTACTGCAACTTAAATGTATCTGTTATATGCCATAACTTTATTATTATGAGAGACACTAAAATAGCAAAGCATTCTAGGCACTTGATACCATTTCACAAGACAGAGAATTAAAGCCAGCAATCACTGCAGATCGCTGCAGCAGCCACTGATTCACGCGACCCCTTTCAGCCTTACTTCTTATGCCTCCTCTGTGGACAGAGGGAAGATGAAAAAAAATTGTGGAATTACTCCCAAAGTTGTGGTGTGCTTTCTCTTGCTGTTTAACTAGGGGAGGAGCAATAAAGGAATTAAGATGCATCCAATGGGATTAACTTCTGCCTACTGCTACCAAGCTGTGGACACAGCCTTGGGCTCCCAGCCCAAAGCCCAGAGCCACCAGCTAAGCCTACACATCTCATACGGAAAACTACCTGGGATTGACACACACCTTAGAACCATAGAGTAGATGAGATTGGAAGGGACCTTTAAAGGTCATCTGCTCCAACCCCCCTGCAAGGAGCAGGGACATCTCCAACCGGATCAGGTTGCTCAGAGCCGCGTTCAACATGGCCTTGAATGTTTCCAGGGACGGGGCATCCACCACCTCTCTGGGCAACCTATGCCAGTGTTCTACCACTCTCATTGTCAAAAATTTCTTCCTCAGCTCTAATCCACCCTCACCTACCCTCTTATAGTTTAAAACCATTAACCCCTGTCCTATCGCTGCAGGCCCTACTAAAAAGTCTATCCCCGTATTTCTTATAAGCCTCCTTTAAATATTGAAAGACTGGTACATGGTCTCCCAAGAGCCTTCTCTTCTGCAGGCTGAACAGCCCCAACTCTCTCAGCCTGTCCTCACAGGAGAGGTGCTCCATCTCTCTGATCATTTTTGTGGTGCTAACTTCGAGGCTTTCGTTCCATTTTTCACTAAGCTATTGTAAATAAGCAAAAGTTTGTTTGTGCAAGGGCCTCAGGTTTTGGCTTCACAGTGTATACTCTAGTACATCTAATAAAATATTTTTAAATGTCTTCATTAATCAGCTTAGCTTTTCAGTGCTCCAGCCCTCACGGACGTCTATTTGTATCAAGACAAACTAAGCTAGAGCGTAACTTTCCACTCCTGAAAAGCACTGCTGCAAAGCTCTTTGTTTTCAGCTGGGATGTTGTTGGCACAACAGTTTGACATTCACTTACAAGACTAGTGAAAAATATGCAGTGCTAATTTTCCTAAGTGCCATGCCAGCATCTCTGGGGGCCATGCATTTGCCTACCTTCCCATACAGTAACATGATTTGCTCCTAGCTAATAAAGTGGACTCCACCTCAGCCAAACAAGACTTTAGTTAGGGTGTCCTCCTTCTTCGTTCTTGGATAATATATTCATAGCAAAGAGCTAAAGTTGATAACATCTTTAAAATACATATTTTTTTTCCCTAATGTGGGGGATACAAGCCAATAATCCCTGCAGATCTCCTTTTTCTCCCCCATTGCCCCCGTGGTTTATCATGTCCAATTAGCCATCTGCCATGCCTGCACTGCCATACAAAGGGAGCCTGCTCTCCTCCACCGCAGCCCATCAGCGGGGCTATTGTCCCAGCTGACAAACAAGAATCAGACACTATTCTTTCCAGCTGACGATGCTGCTCCCAATGTGGGCTGCCAGTTGCCATTAAACCAGCGGGAGGGCCAGGGTACACTCCAGGAGTCGGGAACCATGCCAGCAGCGCTGATATTACTGGGGAAGATGTACAAAGCTCTTTCTCACTACATATATCCTAATTTCAGGTAACAAAGCAACCTGAGTCAACTACCACTCTTCATATCACGGCTGCACCGGAGCATGCCTGACCTACTCCCTGTCATGTTTTACCAAGCGCTCAACTTGCAAAGGTGGCTCACAATCCCCAGAAGAGAGCAACATTTGGAGTTAAATCTTTCCTTGTAATGATTGTTTTCATTTTAAAGGTAAGGCATGTCTTCTGCCACTTCAGCACAGCTTATTCCACATTAAAAAAAAAAAAAAAAAAGTAGTTTAAAAAACCTGAAAACTCCACTAAGTCTACATGGGTACCAATTATGTGACGAGGTTAATTTAATTTCTCTCACAAACAACACACACTCACCCTTCTTCCCAAGGCCGCTTCACTAACAGAAATGACCGCAGCAGCTGGTCTGCCAGTCACCAAGATGTTAAATTGAAGATCATTTCCTCTTATTATTCTCAGCAAAGCATGATGTGACCTTACGCTAAAAACTACAGTCTGCCTAATTACGGTAGTTTGTTTCCATCAGTGAAACTGAAATGCTGATTCATATAATTAAGGTTACAAAAAAAGGAATTTCATCTTTAGTTTTAAAGGCAATTTGTTGCCTTGAAGTGGGAGCGTGACAAATTAGGCCTATGTACCTACATGTTCTCAGTCATTATATTGTGTAATTTGGAAGAAACAGAAAACACTCCTAGATTTTAGTAACAAAGCCACACATGTTGATAAGGGAGAAAGAACCCCAATAAACCATAATTTATTCTAGGCACTAGTTAATGAAAATGAGCAAAACAAAATGAATACTTATATTTAAAAGTAGAAACAGAATTATCTCCTAAACCCTTGATTAGGAAACAGGAATTATGTAAACTTCAGTAAAGGTTTTACATGGTGTTTCACACTCCAGCATGGAACATACATAATTTTTAATATGCCACTTTGAATCTTCACTGAATAGTTCAAAATAAAATAAATGAAAAGCAACTGAAACTAATGTTATTCCACAGTAATCACATATGTAACAACTTTCGCAATGATTTACAATAGAGCAAAGTCTTTGTCCTGGATTGAAATATTGGGCTCATTCTGAACCAAATATGAAATACAACATGAAAACTCAAATATTTTGACAAAATATTACTCCATTCTTAGCACAAAATGCTCTAAATCCCCTTTCAACACACTACAGTCCACATACCACACAGGTGACTGACTCGAACCTAGATTTACAATTGCCCTTGAGGTGCCTGGGCCAAGTTCTGTTTTCAGTTACATCCATGAAAACTCCCAAACAGTTCCTCTGAAGTCCTCTGGATCTGTGCAACAGTAACACAATCTGTCCCAGAACTGAATTGAAAAAAAAAAAAATAATGCAAAATATTATTACTTCTTTTACAGCCCTCCACGCTTAGGGTTCTCCATTCAGACAATCATATTTGACGTCTCTTCTCGTATCCAGCTTTCTTTTGCAATAGGAATATTGCAATGTTTGCTTTTATTCTTGCCAGATTTGCTAGGCAAAATTCCCCAAGTGGCAGAGTCCCTTCAGTTAAACACAGGGTGCGTATGCCATGCAAGGCTCTAAACCAGGAGTTGTTTATCCAAAGAAATATTAAAAGCAGGACACCAGTCCAAATCAAACAAAAGCACAAATACCTCTAAGTTGCTTCATGACTTACTTTAAGTTCCAGCCATAAAATGCAGAGTGCTATGGGTTTATAAGGCCTAATACTCCCTAAGTATTTTATTTGATATAACTATGAAGTACTTAAAATACCACTGGGTACTGTACGGTACGTGTCACCACAGAGCAATAAAGCTGCTATACATCCATAATCAACCTTCCTGGGGACCGTAAGGTCACAGCAGCTGAAACAACAGAATACTTCACCCCCAGCCTTCACGAGGCCCAGAGCACCTGTCTGGCTGGAGGACTCCCCAGCGGGCTCTTAAGGCAAGGGTGTGCCTGGAAATTAAACAAAAAAAAACCAAAAAACCAAAACCACCAAACCCATCAAAGTTGCTCCCATTTTTAAACCCTCATGTTTCCCCAGCAGGTTATTATTATGGGACTTGACAAAGTACACTATGGGAGGCAGGTGGTGGGAAACAGCGATGGTTGTATTTGCCTGCCCAAGCTGGATGATCGCTTGTATCCATGCAGCTCATCATCCCAAGACACACATGGCCATCTAAGGCCACATGCAAAATCATCCAGACAAGCACTAGGAGAGCTGGACAGGGCTTCTCTTTGATGACTTTGGAATAGTATTTTTCTTCTTTCAGAGTTTCAACCCCAAAACACAGCGTAGACAACAGGTTCCCCCTCCCCCAATAACTTTGAGCCTTATTGCATTGCCTGTGCTATGATCCTACATTTGCTATTGCACCCTGTCCTGGAAATCAAGGATTGTGAACTTCAGCACATACCAGCTCTGAACAGAAGCTGGGTGTGAAAGGACTCTTCCTCTGGAAGTAATTCTGTTCAGCATTAATTGAATTGATATCAAATAGAATAAATATCTTCCTACTGGCCTATAACACAATGCAATCTCATCCAGAAGAAACACATTGTCAATGACTATCAGGTGTCACCCCTGTTGTCCTGTATGTACTTCTGAGTGAGGAGGAAGGAAGAAGTATGGAAAAGAAATGCTTTTCTGAACATAAATCACCAATTTAATTTGCTCCCTTCCATGACCAGATGAAAAGAGATCTTTGCCTTTTGTCACAAGACCTCAAAAATCTGCAGGTTCCGCCCCATTTCTGAGCAGCGTCTGCAAGAGGGTGAAGAGGACAGTCATTCCCACCAAGACGTCTTGATTCACCTACATGTCCTTTGCCATGTCTACGTGCCAATTCCTGGACTAGCAGAGCTCCCTCCGAGAGTCCTGAGGGGGAGATGGGACAACAGCAGGGCAGAGCCACACGGCCTTCCCCATGCACTGGGGTACCCGGTGACTGAGGCTTGGGAGGATCCGGGTCCCTACACGTGGTGAGATAACCATCCTCCTCCCCCGCATCAATCACATGAAAAAACACCTACATTAGAAAATAAGGAAAGAAAGGAACAAAACTCACATTCCTGACAGGGTCGGAGGTCAAAGACTCCAGAGAGCAGTACAGATTTTAATTAACAGCATCACCTCAAAGAACATAGGAGCTTTCCAAGCAGTAGGCACAACCTGACAGTCTTTTCTACAACAGAGCTTCCTTTATCAGCGCACATTACCAGACCGGGCCTTATAAATTATAAAGTCTCAAGCTGAGGATGCCAGGTGTCACGTGAACACCTCACCCCTAGTGACAACTCGATTGAATCAATTTATCTGCTCTACAAGGAGACACTTGATTCCATCAACCTCGAGGAGCACTTCTCTGCAGACATCATTTCAAAAACATCTATTGATCAAACGGCCTGGCCACTGCCAATCATTTTAAAGTTATTTAGTAGCAGAGTTGCCAGTCACTCCTGCACAAGTGAACAACGCTGGAAGTATAACAGGCTGGTGGAAAGCAGAAAGCAAACAGAATCATTCATTGCAGTAAAAGGAGATGGAACAATATCAATTTTCAACTCACTCACAGGAAGTATTGATGACAAAGTCAGCATCTTCATATCAGACAATCAATGCTATACTTAAGTGCCAGAAAAATAAATTAGAAAATAAAACTGTACCTGCTAGTGGATAAGAAATATTGATGATTACCCTTGCCAGTAATTGGTAGTTTGCTAAACTGTTCTGTCTCTGACCTCTATAAATATTTTAAATTTTGGGAAAAGATTTCCTTATATGTTTCACCTCTGCTTCCAAAACACACTGCAGAAATTCCTGCAGCTTAGGCACAAAGGTAAAGCGTTCCCCTCTGTGTCTGCGTCCAAGGGATATCTGTCATTTGTAAGCTTTACAAAGTGGCTGACTTTATGTTTGAAAGAAGTATTTGGATTCAGTTCCATGCAATATAAAAGGCTCTGTAAACATTTAATATAGACTACTGAGAGTTCCAGAGAACTTGCTCATATTTTATCTGTCACCAAAATAGACATAAGAAACTTAGTAAGACATACCTTATAACCATAGATTTGGTTTCTTATTCAAACACAAGCTCAAACAGAAGCGATAGACATCACACAGAAATTACTGCCTCAATTCAGCAGCCAGTGTTATCCCAGAAATCAGAGCTGGAGACTGCAATAGTCATTTCTGCCCTTAAGGTCCCTCTGCCTGTTAATTTTTATCCCAATTACATGGGAGTGATTCTCTAAAAGAAGACTGAATTACTCTCTGTGTATATCTGATGGTGGAAATTAGAATAGTCTCTACCCTGCCTGTCTCCAGGGAGGTTTAACTGACTGCCAGCACCAACCACACAGGTGTTAAATCCACCCTTTTCTTGAGAATCACTTCTAGTTCTCATCAGTGTGAGCACCAGAACAGACCCTTTCTGTATTACCTCGTGTTAATTCCTCCAGTTTTGCTTTCCAGGTACAGCTCAGAGAGCTGCTGTCTTAGTTGTCATCACCGATAAGGGACTGCTACCTCCAAGTGTTTGGGTGCTGCTGGGGGAGCCGCTCGGTGCGCGGCGCCGTTCCCAGCATCAGCCTCTGCTGCCGTACCAGGGAGCAGCCTATCGATCCTGCTGGCTCCGCGCAAAGCCCAGCTGGCTGCTAACAGCCTCTGAGTGAGATGATAGTTGTTTGGATTCAATTTTTTTCACTGAGAATAATGAGTTCATGCTTTTCCATGTTGTACATATGAATTCGGGAAGAGTTTAGGCAGTTCAGTGTACACTTGTACTACTGGAGCAGCTAATCTTTAAACCACATAGATTCATTTTTTTACTTGATGTGAATGTATGATGGTTATGCTTTACAATGGTTCTGCTTTACAAATCCAGAATGCAAGTCAGGACAGAAGGAATAAAAGAAAAAAGCTAGTATCAAGGGAAAAAGGATGCTAAGTCAATACAGGTCTCTGCAGCTATTACAGATCAGACCCTATCTCACAGTCCTTACTCAGGCATGATTGCCACTGGCAGCCGAAAAGAGGAGTGGGAGAGTCAGTTGTGTCCTGTCTACTGTTGTTCTCCTAAGTCCCGCAGCAGCTGTTGTCTCTGCCATCCATTAAAACCAGCTTCAGACAGGCACAACAGCAGGGCACAAACCCCAGAAGTGAACGGTGCACAAACAGTGCAGGAAACCAATGGCGCAGTTACACGCGAGTCCTGCCTGCTTTCATGCTTTTTCCCTGTTTCTCAGTGTTGCCTGGCCATTGTAACAGCTGACAATCAAAACGAAGTACTAACAGGGTTTGTTTTTTTTTTCATAGCATCTTTTTGGACACAAGATGGTACATAACAGCGCAAACCCAAGAATTTTGCCATCTCCTTCGATGAAGCTTAAGGCAGATGAGACAACCATCAGGGAAGGCCCACGGACACATCCCAGTGCAAGGATGTGGCGGCCTAGGCATCCCTTCCAGGCCCAGGTTCCTGTGATTTTGTTTCCTCCAGAATCAGAAGTGTCAGAAGACTTTCTGAAATCTCCAGGTGAAGTGTATAAGGCAGGTGATGAGTGCATTCATGGATCTCCAGGTGAAATTTCAGGTGAAGGAGGCAGACTGGGAGGAATGTGCAGTCACATGGCTCCCTGTGCTTTTTCCTCATTTAGGAGTATTTTTTTCATATCAGCTAGACAGACTTCACTCTCTCCAAATTCAATTCTGCTAACATGCTCATGTTGAGAAGGCAGCGTCACAGAGAAATGATTCGGCTTTGGGTGAAGGAGGGGAGAGAGAGAGAAAAAGGTGGGGGGATCCTTAATTAACAGGTTCCTTCTAAAAGGAAAATTGGTGCTTTATTTTTCTTTTTTTTTTCAAAACAAATCTGTCATTGTTGAGACTTCGGAAATTAGCTTGTAACCAAGTAGGCTATCAACAGGCAAATATCCTATGGCTTAATGGCTTGTGGATCACAAGTTACACGCAGCCAGACCTTATTATAGTTATCATCTAGATCAAAAGCTTTTCACATAAATGGGGTGCAGTCTACCATAGCAGGGAGCTGCTGCAAGCCTCCAGGATTTTACTTCTTTAAAGTTTTGGTGATTACTTTTTTTTTTTTTTTTTTTTGTAACTGGAGCTCAAAGCACTGTGTGTAGCTAATGAGCAGGTAGAATGAAGAAAACAGCTGAAAAGCAAAGTCTTGACAAACAGCTGTGGCAATAAGTGTCAGTCCCAGCCTAAAAGGGTCAATCCCCTTATGAAACAAGCATTTAATCCTTTTACAATTTTTAATTAAGAATCTACCAAGAAGCCTATAATACTTTGTTAAGATTTGTCTGGGGAGGAAGGTGGGGGAGGCAGACCACGAGTTGTTCCAGTGGAGATGCTGATCCTGTGAAAAGCCGTGTTTCGGAGCTGCGGGCTCCCACAGAAACACCACCTCACAAAGGGGTGGGGCAGCGGGGACTCCAGCACGTACCCATTGCCCGGAGAATTTAATTAACCACTGCATCAGTAGCGAAGGCCCCCCACACACCACGCTCTGTTGTAGCCCAGCTCCGCTTCAGCATCCTCTGGAACGGCAGAGCCAGAGGCAGGGCTCCCGGCCAGCCCTGAGATACTTTGCGAGCCCGTCCCCGCCACCCCCGGCCGGCTGCGGGCGATCCCGGCCGCCTCTGCCCTCGCTGCCCGGCCGGGGCGGGCAGGCAGCCGGCTCCGCTTCAAAACCGGCCGGTACCCGGTCGGCCGCCACCGCCGCTGCCCGGGGCGGGGGCCCGGCGGGGCCCAGCCGGCGCAGCCTCCCGCGGAGGAGGCGGGGATGGTGGGGGGGGACACACACACACAAGGCGGCGGTTCTGCCCGAGCATCCCCGCGGGGCTTTGTGCCTGCCCGGAGCGGGGGGTCCGGCCGGTACCCTCTCGGGGCGGGCGCGCAGCCCCGCGGTAGCATCCTCCCCGAGGCGGCACGGACGAGCCGAGGAGCTGCGGCGGACAAAGCAAGGAGGCAGGAGGGGACCCCCCCCCCCCCGCCTCCCCTCAACCTCCGTTCCGTTCCTCTCATCTCCCCTCCCCGCGCCGCCGCCAGCCCCGCATCCCGCGGCGGAGGCAGGGCCCGGCGCTGCCCCAGCCCCTTCCCCGGGGCTCCCCTACCTGTTCGGAAGAAAGCATCCACCTCGGAGTCGGGGACAGCGCCTTCCTCCGCCGCCCCTTCGGCGGGATTCATGGCTGAGGGAGAGGCGGCGGCGAGCCCGGCGGCTGGTAATATCCAGTGAGTTAGGGAGGAGGAGAGCCGAGAGGGAGAGAGAGAGAAAGAGGGAGGAGAAGAGGAGAGAGGGAGGGATGGAGGCGCGTTTAGCGGCGAGCCCAGCCGAGCGCCGCCCGGATCATCCCTTCCGCGGTGCCTGCGGGGCGGCTGCCCCGGGGCTGGGCTGCGCGGGGCGGGGTACGGGTGCGAGCCCCGCCGCCGGCCCCCTCCCCTCCACCCGCTATTGTTCCGACCTGCTCCGCTCCCCCCCGCCGCTGCCCCTCGCCGCGCTGACAGCCCGGCCCCCGGCGGCCGCCCCCGCCGCTTCCCTACCGGCACTTCCTGAGCCAGGCCGGGGCGGCCGCGCCCCCCCCCCCGCCGCCGGGGCAGCCCCTCCGCGGGGTGCGGCCGCTCCGCGCAGCAGCGCGCCCCGGGCGGGGGCGGGGGCCGGGCCCAGCTGGTGCTCGCGGGGCGGGGCCGGGCACAGGTGCGGGCACGGCCGCCCCGGGGGTGCGGGGATTTTTTAATGTCCTACCCCCGTGCGCTCCGCAGCCGCGTCGATGTGCATCGCCCGCCTGCATCTCTGCCTTGTGATGAACAAACGCGCAGCGCTCGACTGCCTGCTGGGCAGGTACTCGGGGAGAGAAAGTCAATGCTGGTGCGGTTACATGGAAAAAATTTTCTTTGTTTTGGGGTTTGGTGGCCTTTTTTTTTTTTTTTTGGTTGCTGATTTTGGGTTTTTTTTTTTTTTTTTTTCTTCACGGGCTGTGGGCACAATCGCTTTGGAAACGATCGGTGAAACTGCATGTTGTTGCAGGTATGCCTTCATGTTTTATTCTTTACAGTCCTAGGCAACTGCAGAGCCAAAAAGGAGTTTGGAAAGCCAACACCCTGGTCCCAGCTCAGACATTGATGCGGCTAGCTAAATGATTTTTATTTCCCTTCCATAGCTCTGATATTTGTGATTTGGGGCAATAATTGTCCCAAAAGGAGTGCTGTGAGGAATACTTGTTTGTACTTTGTTAGCAGCTGTGTTAAATATTACTCTCTGAGCCCAGCTATCAAGATTTCAAGCACAGACAGGCAGAGATAGACAGACAGATGTTTGCCATTTGGGCACTTTCCTTTCTTCTCCTCTTCACCTATTTGAAGTATCACCAGCTCCTCATTCTTCTATAATCGCCTAACAGCTCTGAAACTAGCAGCCTGCTTAAAGAGAAATGTTGCTGTTCCACCTATTCAAAACACTGTTGTAAAACAGGAGTGTTACTTGCACACCTCACAGTTGTTCGTCTTTGCAACCTCTGCCATTAGAAAGAAAAAGCAGCTGTTGGAGTAGTCACTCTCTGGCTGTGTTACCCTTGGATAACCCATCCTTGCTGCAAAATCTCACCTCCCACTCTCAAGAACAAAAGCCTTTTAGCCAGCGTGTCCCCATGCCCTCAGCGCGATTATCCTGTAGGGGTATGCCCGATCATCACTCCTTTGGCACTGAAAAACCCCAGTGTTTAAGGGACTCTCTAGGTGCACAGGAGGAAGTCAGCTGTAGAAGATGAGGACAACACATCTCTGGGAACTTGGTCACCACAGAGGGACTCACTGGAGCACTTCAAAAGAGCTAAGTGTCAGTCTAGTGCATGTCAAGAAAGAAAATACTCTGGATAGCAGAAATCTCAGAGCCAACTGGTTGTAAGTGACAGTTTGGATCAGACCGCAGTCTGTCAGGTAGGCTAGCAGCTGAGGCTGGCAGAACCTTTCCTGTTCCAGCCCAGAATATTTTAGACAACGGAGGAACTTGGGTTTCCTCCATCCGATCTCTCAACAGAGTGTAGAGGAAGGCTGGATTTGGATATATGCTCACTGACTGATAATAGGGCTCACTCGATGAAAGGGCTGAGACTTTCTCTGCAGAAACTTAACTGTCAAAATGGCAGTGACCAGGCAGGATGAGCACAGAGATCCCAGTCACATCTTCTCTGACCTTACTGTTTACTACTGGAATTGAAACAGAGCTGAGAAGCAAATCATATGTCATGCCTGGGGACTGCAGAAATAAGAGCAAATATCCTACAGAGATCTAGCTAGCATTTAGATTCCCTCTGGTTGCCTTATTCCCTCCCTTCTGATCTACTGCCTATTTCCCAAGTCTAACACCAGCTGTTTTTAACTGAAGCCATTTACCTTTTTAAGCTTATGAATAAAAAGGGTCATTTCACAACTCTCTGCACAAAATGTCAACACAAAAGCTATGTCCAAGCTGCTGAAGTGTGTCACAGACCTCTCTGCTGCCTCTGAGCTCACCTCCTTAGGAGAGCCGGGATACCAGGACCACCTCCGTACCAGGACCACTTCCCTACCAGGAAGGCCAGCAGTAGGGCATTACCACAGCACAAGCACCTGATTACAAGCAGTCTTTCAGGCACCAGACTTCTTCACATCACACCATGACAAAGCCTTTTGTCTTTCAGGCTTAAGGAAGCTGTATCATTTCAAATCCCATTTCAAGATCTCCTCTCCGAATATTCACTACCCACAACACAGATTCCCTGTTTAACTCTCATTCTGCCCCAGACTCTTACATACAGGTTGTTTTACAAGTGTAGGCTAAAAAAGAATGTGGCTTTCTCATGGAGCACTTTGAATCCACTCAGGATTTGGTACAATCTGGTGGTTTTTAGAGTCAAAGCATTCCTCCCTCAGGAACATCCTTAGAAGCTAGACAGAAGTTACCTGTAAGCAGGGAAGGTTTAGCATCATCCAAAGGGAATTAATGATGTCAGTGACAGAGAAATTTATATTCCCTTTTCATTATGAACCCTGCAGGTGTGGCTTATAGCATCAGTTGTAGAAATCATATAGGCTACAGAAAACATCTTTGTCTGCATAATCTGCAATCAAACACATGAGAAAATGCTGAGGGAGGGAGAGCAGCTTATTTAACTGACCTGCTATCCTGATACCTACACAGATTCCTGGTTAACGATTAAACCAGTTAAGGCACTTATATTTAACCATATAAAATACTGGTATCTTCTGAAAACAAAATTATTTTATTCTTCACAGAACAACTTCATTAGAACAAGAATGGTCCCAGATCTCTTATACTGTGAAACAAATGGAAATTTCCACTTTTTAAAGAATAAAGATGTTTGGAGGTGTTGTTTTTTTTTTTAATCCAGTTTCATTAAAATATATAAAGAATTAGCCATGCATTTTTGTTGCCCACCTCCGCTGTGCAAGGCACAGCAAGTTTGTTCTTCTGTGCTGGCATCTTCACTGGCCCAGGAAGCCCTGCACAATATATTCACTGTTTTCATGGCATTATCACTGAAGCAACAGTCCTGCTGTCACATTTTGTGCACACACCTCATATACACATGCCATGGCAATGCAGGACGGGGAGTACCACATTCAGATATCAGTAAATGTTAGTGCAACCCCAGACATTAAGTGAGCTACTATTTTTATTAACATTGCAAGCAGAACAGGGCTGTCACTGTAAAATATCATTAACAACTACGAAGCACCATGACTTCAGTTCAAGTCTCGGCAACAAGTTTATGGTTTTTGTTGTTCAAAGAAGAGCTGTTAAATATAGAATGAAATACTTTCTGCAATGTATAATTCACTTTTTAGATACAATGCTGAAAGCATCTATAGTTTCCTTGAAAAACAAAACCCCCCAAAAAACCCTGTAGAATTACATAAGCCAAAATACACTACTGTCACTGACAGACACTGCTTTAATCTTTTGCATGGCTCTACTTGACAAATACCTCAATCCATACCAAACAACTTAGTCTAACTAGGTACAAATGTTTTTATTTGTGACAGCCCCTAAAGCTGCTCAAAGATCAGAAACTGTCACATAGGTTTTTGATTTAAGGCCTCTGCTATAGCCAGGTTTTTCAATGGGATGGCAATAGATGGCATCTGAGATGAAACGTTTTTTAGCGAAATCTCATGAGCTTGCGAACTATAGGATAGGAAGAGGGAGAAGAATTTGAACAAGAAATCAGTAAAATTCATCTTTCCAAGACAGGAGAAATGGATTTGAAGGCTCTAGGACAGTGGCACTGCTGGCAACAGAAGAGCGCTCCAAGAAAGCACATGCAACGTGGGTGTCCTGCACAAAGGATCAGAAGTCAAGTGCTGCAAAACACAGTATGCACGCCAAGGGTTCTCATTCAAAAAGGGACAGGGAGAAAAACCATCCTGCCAGGCTCAGCAGATGAGCTGCCGTCTGCAAGGTGCTGCAGAGCCTGTTATTTGTGCAGAAAGTCCCTCCCTTGCAGTGTCACAGCAACATCTAAATACAGAGTGTTAACAGGTAGGATCAAAGAGAAAGCCTGAATAGCAGAGCAGGAAAACATAACTCTTAAAAGCACCTAAGGCTGCCTTGTTAATAAGTTATTTGAAGCTCCATTCTGGGGTATGTGAGAAGAATTTCTCACACCCAGAGACCTGTTCAGACCTATGTCTAGGTATTAGAGTTGAAATTACTCTGGTCTTAAATGGGACCAGGCGCAGGGAGTGGAAGTTTCCATCCATATTCTAGACCATCAGGAATGCTGTGAGGGAAAATCTGCAAATCCCCAGAAACACAGTGTGCAGAGAAGCCTCTAGGGCAGGATGGAGAAGGTAGAAGGCATGTTTCATATGCTTAGGCTCAAATGTCCACATATAGGCCAAAGATTATTTCTGCACTCAACAGACAGCACATGCACATCAGTGCTGGCTTTGCAGCACCCACATATACATTTACAAAGGTAGGTGAGCTCTGTCCTTTGCTCAGATGTTGATCAGCTGTATGGGCAAGCACAGAGCAAGCTCTAATCCCATGCCAAAGCCCTTGTCCCAGCGTCATCCCTGCTATTGTTATCTTCCCCATCTGGATCAAAGCTGAAGTGGGAATGTCTACTCAGTTGCCATCTAGTGTCCAGCTTTCAGAGTCAAGGTTAGTTCCAATTTCCCCGAACTTGGACAGAAAGCTGAGCAATAATCACTCCTCTTCAAAAACACCACCCCATCCAGAAGAAAGTTATAACAATTAGCAAGACAATTTTTAAAATACAGAATAGTTTTATCGCTGTGGCAATGCAGAGGTTTGCTAGCATCAGCAGACAGACAAATGTGCCTCTTCCATAAGATCGGCATTTGCCACTCTGCCACAGAAGCTTAAACTGAATTAGCAGCAGCCAGAACAGCTGATGCATCTCAGAAGAAGATACAGGCCTTTCTCTAAGTTTAGAGATATGAATCTGGAAAGAGTCAGTAGTCACTGAAAATCCTCTTCTCCCCGGTAATTATTTGGATACATTTGTTAAATAAGTTGCTAGTGATGATGGATCATAGATTCTGTTAACTAATGGGAAAAAAAAAAAAGAAAAAAATCTAATCAGAAAGGTAGTATCAGCTAGCCTCCATTTGTTACAGCAGGGTAGAAAAGAGAACATTGTGTTGGCCAAGTCTACACGGTACTTTTATGTGCATAAAGAACATCAGTCTTAAGCACTGTTAAGCTGGAACATTTTATTCTAAGTTTCCTGCAAACATGTAATCCTGATTCTGTAATTTTGCCAGATTCTCAGTGATACTGAGCAGTATTTATTTACCAGGAGCTCCTAAACTCCACGCAACTTCCCAGGCAAGTTCTGCCCAGTGCAGAAAGAGTTACAGAACTAGACCAGAAAAATGAAATATTAAACATTGAACTGTTTTGGGAAGAATGTAAATGTACATAGTAGCTATTCAGAAAACCAATTTTAAGGTGAAGCATGCATTAAAATTAAACAGTGACTACTACTTTATTACCACAAGCATTTATTTCAGTGCACTTGTAGGATACTAATTTCACACATGGTTGGACGTAAATACTAACCTGTTTTCCATTTCACCAGTATAAATTAGTGTGAGAAAGAAGTTTCTTCCTGGGATAAAAGAAAAGTAGTGGTGTTGTATGCAAAAACAAAACCGATGTAAGTTTAGTTTATTTTTTTAATAAAAAGTTAGAAATCTAAATGATTGGATCTCTAAATTCATTAAAGTATTTAGGCTTTGGATTCTCCAAAGAAGCCCTAGTAAACTTAAAATTAATCATTAAAAGTATCCTCAAGACATCAAATTATTAATGCATTCTCATTGAATCAGATGGTGGTCTTTGACAACCTTTCAAATTCCCTAGACCGCCTTGCTACAAACTACACTATACAGTTCTCATAAATCCTGCCAGCAATCTTTACCTGGCAGCTCTTTATCCTGCTTAGTGCTTTATGATATCTGTAACACAAAATGTACATTGTAATAATCAGTCACACCAGAATCCACCCAGTAACTGGAATTTCTTTTCCTGAATTACCCAAATGAATGAGGTTAATCAGATAAATTTTGTTTTAAGTGAACATCACAGTATCGCTCATGTAACAAATTTGGATAACTCTTATCTGCAGAGCCTCACATGAGGAACTGTCACAATATGCCCCTCAGTTGTTTTTTTTGGTTTTTTTTGTGGTGGTTTGAATCTTTTATTTCTTTGAAAACAGAATTAGTGTTACTGAAGGCAACAACCAGTAAATTACTGATGCACCGGAGTCATTCAGTGACTTTGAATTTTCACCCACAGTCCTGCAAGCACACGCAGCTGTTCCTTACACTGGATCTCAGGGGCAGTCATAACCCTTCCTGACACCAGGAGCAGGGGTCCGTTATTCAGTGTCTCCCAGCTTTCCAGTAACTACTTCTCTCCAGAGTAAAGCTCTCTGGAGTCTTGTTGAGCAGATCTCCTCTTCTGCCGCCTTCCCCAGATACCTTTTCAGCCTGGCTTACAGATATGTCTGGAGAGTTTCCAGATGCTCTCCTTCATGTATTGTCCTTTTGCCTTTTTCTTTTCCATTTAATAGCAGATCTCCTTTCCCTGCTGCCTATAAACAGAGGTTCACAAGGACAGAGAGCAGCTACAGCTTCCTCCCAGTATTGCTTGCTACAGGCAAGTGTGAAGGAGGAAAGGTGTTGGGATACTGGGAGCACAAAAAGCACCTGTGACTGCAACCAAAGACTAGTAACTAGGCAAGGAGGATGATGTGTCCAACCAGCCACATCCTTGTGCTTCCCAGCCCCACGCCTGGGACAGCCTTCCACCCGGCTCCACAGACCAATCTACAGACCTGGCACTTAGCTGCTTCCAGCTTCAGATCTCACACAGCTCAAACCCCGGCTTAGCTCTGAACTTTAAAAGTAGGTCTCTACTGCCACCATATCTTGCTTGGAGTATCTTACACTTTCCGTTCCTCAAAAGGTCAGGGATGGATTCCTGTGGTTCACAAGGAGACCAAGACAGACAGGGATAATAATGTGCATATGGTATATTGGAGATTTCTGATGAGGTGCCAGTTCTGACAACTGAAGATATGAATGTTTTTCACCCTACAAGAGATGCTTCAGTGGCAGAACATTCAAGGAAGATTCTCAGTACCACAGAGAAGCCCAAAAGCCTCTGTATAATTTGAATTTTCAATACAAATTGTCACTTTGATATTTGTATTTTTAGTTCCAGTGCTGATGGGAACAAGATTCACACAGAAGTGCAGATCTGGTGTGCTGAGAGCTTAGGAGATAAAATTAGGAACCAGATGGGAAGTCACAGATGATACTGTTCTGCAGAAGGGGCAAGATAGTATCTGAAGATACTATTTTCAAAACAATATTGTTCATAGTCACTGTGACACTTGCTCTGAGAAGGAAGTCATTTATATGACAGCAGGTAAGACAGACATACTTTCTGCAGAAGAAGAGCTGCTTTCAAGGTAGATATTTCTACAGCCCCATCTGTCAGTCTGATAGAAGCTGGTGTCAAAACTGCCCTCCAGGGAAGCTGTGCTATAAATTCTTAAGGACCACACATGATTCTGAATATCTTTGAAAATATAATGCCTCACAGCTGCTGGAGCTGAAGTACTCCATTCCTTCAAGGGGTAAACCTTCAGTGGTCATCTGGATCTGCTTAGAAACACTGATATCTGCTAAAAGGAAGCTCTCTGTATCATTATGACTGATATAACGAATCTAGAAACAGTACACAAGTACCAACCATCTTCCTTTCTTTGACTATGTCATGTCAGCTCTTCCATGTACTCTGGTGAACATCTGGAGGAGACCAAACACTTGCTATGCTACGTTAACACACTTTATTTCACAGACAGCACTAGGCAGCTCACACTACAGAGCTGCAAGATAGGCTGGAACCATCTGGCTACCAGGATCCAGCGTCTTTGGACCAAGCCTCTTTGGTAGAACAGAGTTTTTTTACCAGCAGATCTGGTGTATAAGACAGACGGAAGTCTACAAATGCCTTCATATGCTATCTCGTCGGTGATGAGAGAAAGCAGAACTCATTTCATCAGGACTTCATTTCTTGGGTAGAGCTGTCTGGGGCAGCAGCAGACAGCTCAGGATACCAAACAAATACCCAGAAAGAGAAGGCTGGACAACCTTTCTTGTTTCAGTGCAAGGCAGAATTGAGCTAATATCAGTTTTTAACATCTAATAAATTCTCTGTAACACACAGAGTAAGTAAAACTTACTGAAACAATTCTGCTAGAAATAGCGAGAAAGAATTCAGAATGTTTTTCTTTTGAAATTTGACATTTTGACTCTCTGTCTGAAAATGTTTTTTTTTTTCTTCAGAGGCTTTTGTTTTAAATGGTTGGTGGTTAAAGACAAGGCAAGTATCCTGACAGTGAAACAAATACGGGGTGCCTGTGCAGCTCGAGCAGTTATGGCAAGTGGAAAAACTCTCAACCTGCGTACATCCAGTACATGCTCAGCGATATTCAGACTGGTCCATAGCCATAGAAAAAAAGTACTTTTACTCCAGTGCCAAAGCCAGAACAACAAATATTTATTAGGTAGAAACAAATATTGGGAGTAAGGATTCTTAGATTCAAATCCAAGGTGCTGTGAACTCTGAGCTTCCAGAAAACAATTACCCCTCTAAATAATAATTAACCTATCTGCAACAGGGCTACAGTGTATTCCCAACTTCAGGAAAAGGCTAAATTCATTATAGTTTAGTGAAATATTATTAGATCTACAGCTGAATGACACACTACTTCAGGGTGAGTTTTGCTCCGGTGAGAAGCCTTGGCGGATCCTTTGCACAGAGGTGTATTCCAAATTCTCACTTATGATGAGTGGTATAGAGCTATAGCAGGATATTTTGGTGATCAAATAACACACTTTCCCCTTCCAGTTTCTGTTTACTCCTCCCAGCTGGCACTGCTGGCACAGTCTGGGCCACAGCCACATTGGTCCCCATTTACTCACAGGAGCAACACCCATAAACCAGCCACCTCTGCTCCAAGTCTGATGTTCTGCAAGTGCTAAATAATATCCGATGGCAAGTTCTGCCAGGAGAAGCTTTTATCTCAAAGATACATCTCTTCATCAGTTATAAAATGGAACAGCACAACATGATAAATGAATTTAAGACTCAAATGTCAATATTGTAAACATACGCGGCTTTCCTAGGCAACAGAAGTAAACACTGCAGTCATTATCATTCGCACAGTCAAATATCATTTGAAATCCATGAATTCATATTTGTTTATATGTAATGGAATTTTAATCCTTTTATTTTAATCTCTTGCCAAGGCCATCCTTCCTGCTCCCTTTACATACATGTGTATGTACACACATATTTAGACTGATTCTCCCCTTAGCTGATGGAGAGTTCCACTCACACTTTTTTTTTATATATATATATATTTTTTTTTTTTAAGTGTAGGGAACCAAATTAAAACTAATTTTAGCAGTGAACATTAGAGTTCTTCACTAAATATTTTTCTTTATTTACCAATGGCTGTTATCTTGTCTAACTTATTATACTGTATAGGTTTTGTATGCCTTGTATCTGCAACACTGGCACAATCACAGCATTTATTTTTAGACAGTAGTGTACGTAAGTGTCATGAGTTTACTATTGACTGTGGAACTGGAGTAACATCTCAGCCCTGGTGAAATTAAAAGCAGAAGTCTCTCTAATATCAAGGAGACCAGGTTTCATCCAAATGCTTTTCAGTCTGATCAGTATAAGGTGGTTTTATTGCTGAAAATCCCAGGTTCAGATGCTACTCTCAGCACAACTCATCATCCATTTAGACTGTGAAACTGGAACTAATCTTAGAAAGTTTAGTCAGGAGTAATTTATCATATTCAAATTAAAATCAGCAGGAGTAATTTATCTTGCTTGAATTAAAATCAACATTTGTTGCATTATATATGTTTTTAGTAATAAGTATTGTTCAGAAAATTATCCTTCCACCCTGTACTAACGTGCTGCAGGATCTCCTCCCGCACTTTCTTCTGCATCAGTTATTAGACCTTGCACTACCCACAAAAACACCAAGTTCTTACACTTGAGAAGTCGCAGCTAATTCAGAATTCATCAGTACACATGAGCAGCTTAAATTATTTCCCCCTATGCATTATTGTGTACTTATCTTCACTGAATTTCATTTGCCATCATACCCAATCATCCAGTTTTATTAAATCGTTTTGGACATCCTCCTGGTCCTCCCTATTTTCTTGCTTGGTTTCACCACCTTATTATTCAAGTCATCTTCTAGATCATTGTGAAGTATACAGAAAAGTGTATTCTCTACATTACAAAGTAATTATTCTTAAGATTGGATTGGATTTTGCTGTGATACATTTAGCGGTGCGAAAAATACAACCATGAAAGCATTAGAAAAATACTCCAACATATGTCCCTAAAAAACCCGAAAGTTAGATGGACTTCTCATCCTCGCCAGGGGCTCAGTGGTTTGTTGTTCCAGGCCCAGTAACACTTTCTGTGGTTTATGGTATGCTGACAAAACAGTACTCACTTAAAATTGAGCCTGATGCTTCCAACCCCTCCAGCGCAAGGGAGTTGAATATCTTGCTGCATTAGTGGTGCCTGGTTTGCTTTAGTCCTTCTCATACCCGCAAAGAGCACCATAAACCTAATAACTGCTTGCTGACATGTTCTCCTTCCTTCTAGGAGCTCTTGCCATCTCCTGCAAACCCAGGAGGGAGATAACTGAGAAGGAAAAGAGGAGGGAAGGAAAGTGTCACCACACTGCGATTATGCCAAAAGCCTGATAGTTAGGCACTCCACTGCCATTACAGTTCCGTAGAAGGTAACTGCCAAAGAGCCTGAATATAGTTTCAAAAATCCCTAAAGTAATGACTGTATCTGCCAGAATTTGCCAAGGCGTGGAGCTGCCTCCGTGCTATGCTACAGTTTTGTCCGTAACAGTGTGGGTGGACATTTTTAGACACTAACATCAGGCAGAGGAGCTACTGACTCAGAATCTGCTGTGAACTTTCAACTAACAGGAGTCAACTCCAAAGTCTCCCTCTGGAAAAGAGTTTTCTGCAGCCTCGGAGAAATTGATGAAAAGGTTTCAGAAACCTTCAGCTGAGCCTACTCAATAGACGTTGCTTTCTGTCCACCCCCCAACCAAAGATGCACACTTCTTTAGAGCCCAGTTTAATTTTCATAGAAGTCAACAGAAAGGCAGTTCAGGCTCCAGGGCTGTCACTTCCTTATTCATTCTGGAAATACTCTCAGCTAAAGCAAAATTGCCATTGGCCTTCTTCCAGATTTCAAACAGAGAACTGCAGGGTTTGACTTTTATTTGTAGTTTCTGATTCTTTAGGGCAAGGCTTTCTGTTTCCCTGCAATTGCCAGTTTTCTACCCATGTTTTTAAGAAATCTAATTTTCCCATCTTCTTCTCTATTAACTTAATGAAAGACAAAGTATCTAAACAAAAAAAAAAAATGAAGTTGGGGGTTGATCAGTAAAACTCAAAAACTGTGTGACAGAGCTGTCAGCAGTAGGTGGAAGGGCTTGATGACCAGAAGTTGGGTCATCAAGTCCCAGCCCTGTGCCCATCTCTGCCTTCCAGTTACACTGTCCACAAGGGAGAAACAGGGCAGCTCTGGTCTGGAGGAACATGCTAAACATGAACACAAAGATTGGATTTTTTTTTTTTGCCTTAAAGGTATTTTGCCATTTATAAGATTTTAAATAATACCATATTTTCATACATAAAGCCTCTGGGTGATTTGCACATATATGAGTGACTCTGTGTGTGTGTGCACGCACACACATTCTTACACACACAGAGGAATCTCTGGATCTTATAATAATTTTGCTATGGATTTGCAAAATGACCTCAAACAAGTCACAGTTCTGTGCCTCTCATACTTCTGTAAAATGGTTATAGTGATACTTATTTGCCTCACAGGAGCAGCAAGGAGCCCTCGTTCCAGTTTATAGTGTTCTGAGATGCTCAAGGAGTGCTAAAGAAAAGTGGAGAGTTAATTGGTTCATAAATTGTCAACCTTGCGGTCATCCTCTAGGTTAAAAATAGCTTTAATAAGTCAGTTCTTTTTGAGTTAACATAGAAAAAGGCAATTACTTATGACAAGGTAGGAAGTTTGTTGGGTTTTTTTTCTGAAATGTACCCAAACACTAATAAGTATGTAAACATTTATTACAAACTACCACTCTTTGGAGACCTGCAAACAAACTTCAGTACAAACCTAACAAACCGCCTAGACCACTATGCACACATCACAGATACTTTTTTTGTAACCTATTATTGTAATACTAATTGCTTCAAGACATTATGATGTAATTATAACACCATTATGGAGACAAAACAATGTTTCCATGGTTCTATCAAGATGATGTTATGATACCAGAATGAAATAATGTCAGTGTGCACGTACAGAGGCAATGCTGGATTGTCAAAGTGGAGTGAAAGGATGATGCTGTGAATCTTTGATGAGCAACCTTTAACAAGAAAATGGAAGTGACACAAACACAATTTTGCAAAGAAGGCATAATGTCCAAATGAAGTAAAAGAAAATCAGAGACATTCCATTTAAATTGTGTTATGAACGAGAGTCATTTATGTATTTGTGATTTGGCTTTTTTAATTAGTCAGTTACAATAAATGACAATGTTTTGACAGTTTGTCTTGAATGGCAAAAGGATCATCTGAACCATGAGCCTTTTTTTTTCCTTTTTTCCTCCTCTAATCACCTTCCAAAGAAATTATAAAGTGCCTTTCTGGTAAGAAGAGTGGTTTCTTAAAGACAGGACTCTGGAGATCAATATTTGTTCATTGTCAGTGATCACCACAGAAAAGCTCTATTCCTACATTTTTTTTTGCCTGTAATGTCTCATTTTTACTGTAATAGCTAGAGCCCGAGGTAAGATCAGAGCTTTATCTTGCCACATACTATCTAGACTGTATGTGCAGACAGTCCCTGGTTTGGGAGAGTTTGCAGCCTGAACAGCAGAACTGAGTGGGAAATTTCAATCTAAGTATTACTTTTTAAAGAAAAATAGTCTTCCAAAATTCAAAATTTCCTCACAGGAAAATTCCGGATTTTCCTTTCTTTTTTTCTTCCATTTTATGATGGAAAAATTCAAAATTGTTTGTTTCTTTCTTTCCTTCAGGTCAAATTCCTCACCCTTCCATTTTCACCCAAGATTAGTTCTCCAGCCTGAACTGCCTCCCATGATGTGTCACATCTCTGCCCTAAATAAGCCACCACATGTTGCAGGAGCCAATCTGTTCAGAAATCCCAGCCCATATACGAGAAACACCCTTCTTGTAATTGCAGTGGTGAAGATGGTGCAGAAGCTGCAATTCAGAGCAGCATTTAGGCACATTTCTGTTGTCAGCTGCATCATCCAGGCCTGTGCATCTGGAGAGGCATGAGCTCGAACCCTACACTGGTGTGGAGCCATTGCAGCCTCCAACAAAAACTTCAGCTGACACATCAGTGACAAATGCATCCTCCTCCTCCTTTTCAAGAGGCTCTTTCATGTAAGGAAATATATTCTACTATACAGAAATCTTTCTCAAGTGGCCAGCCAAAGTATCAGTAAAAATGTGTTACCCAGTAAGGATATTGATTTTTATTTGACCTGCAGTTAAAGTCCAGTCTGAGAAGGCTGATGTATGTATTACAAATAGCCTGTAAGGCACATCACACTGAACAGAAGTCTTAAGACATACCCTGTATTGAGATGCCTTTTCCCAAATCATTTCCTAATTTTTCTGTCTGCCTCCTGCTTAAGGGTCATTTGGTTCAACAAAGAGATGCTGAACCGCTGTCACCTCTCCCACTCCCATTTGAGCGTGCAGAGGATCCAGTGCATGCATACTGTAACCTCACAATTTCCATAGCAACACCAGAAGGGTCTTGTTAACCACAAACATAGAGGTTTTACAGCACTCTGCAAGCCTCAAAAGGAAGGTG
Organism: Chlamydotis macqueenii; assembly: GCF_036417535.1. Taxonomy (NCBI): domain Eukaryota; kingdom Metazoa; phylum Chordata; class Aves; order Otidiformes; family Otididae; genus Chlamydotis; species Chlamydotis macqueenii. The sequence continues at coordinate 11,542,008 of NC_141561.1, forward strand.
CCAAATACACTGATTATAATTTAAAATTCCTGATAAGAGCATAATTTTAAGGTACTGATTGAAAAAGGAAATCTCTTTCAGATAGAAACAGTATCGCTGTTCAGCTCATCCAGCTGTATTGTAGGACAACTCCCTAAGCAAATTTTTCTGCCTCTTATAAAATAAAGTATTATTTTAATAGTTAATATGAATCACAAAGGAAACTTTACTCCAGAGAAGACCACATCATTTCATCTTGATAATTGTTGTTTTTTCTATATATCTGCTGTGTAAAGCTATAACACAACTGACAGATAGCCAAAGAGAAATACAGCAGCAGTGGTGCTATTGCTCCCTCTACTGTATATACTCATTATTTCTTATTACAGGTGATACAATCTAAGTCATTAAAAATAATTCAACTAATCAAAAAACCAACAAAAAATTATGTTTTCAGAATGGCATAACCAATTCACTATGTTCTGTAGCAATGCAGTGGAAAGAATACCCAATTAAATAAGACACCTTTTTTTTTTTTAATATATAAAACCCAAGAAGGTATCCATAGGTTTTAATTCTAGCTGTAAGTAAGCATTAAATGGATAGTGCATCCATTACCTTAAAAAAACTAAACACATGAGCAAACCTTTCTGCCACTAATCACACTTTTGCTTCCTAGTGGCAAAGGGAAAACAGAAATAATAATGCCTAGTGAGAGGTATTTTGACCTTCTGAACAGCCTCCCATTATGAACATCAGCACTGAAGAATTCAGGGAACTAATCAGGGAGAGTGGAAAATAAACAAGAAGGTGATTCATGAGGAGATTTACCGGGCTGAACTCTGCGTGCATTATTGAAAGCAGATTATTGAATAACGCGCAGCCTTCCATTACAGAACCTTCTTACTTCTCTGCTCAGGAGCCAAACGCGCTCATTACTGAGGTGCCGGGCTTACACAGAAAGTCTTCAATCAAACTCTGATCCTCTGTCAAAGACCAAAGAAGCTGAATGTAATTTTATCCAAACCATCTAAAAATAGATCACTATTGAGCAGAGGACGGAAAGACGCTGCCTCAGCACCAAATTGCTCTCTTCAGAGGTTTTATTCCTTTGTAACTAGAGATTTGTAATTTAAGAAAAAAGCCTCTTCCATCTTCTCTGCAATATTATAGTAATGGAGAATGAGAATATAGCTCCTAGATTTTTAGTACAAAATTCCTGCTGGGAGGCAATTTAAAATTGCCTTTCCTCTTTCTTGGTCCCTGCTATGGCTCAAAGCAATCAGCAGCAAGGGGAGTCCAGTGAAGAAGGGGCCGAGGCAGGCATGTGAACATACCTCTGGACCTGGCTGGCATTTGCACAGGCAGCATCATCTTTGACAAAAATCCCCAAGATCCACAGAACAGAGGAGATTCATACACCTCCAAATTTTCCAGCTATTTAGAGAGCAACTTGAAAGTTAATTGCCCTTTTATCCTTTCTCAAAACATATCTTTACAGGAAGGAATGAGATAAATTTAATTTTCTTCTAATTTTAATTACACAGGATAAGGCTCCTTAGCCAAATTGTTTTAACACGTTCCCTACTCTTCAGCTTGGACAAAGCTCCTCTTCTTGTTTTACCACCAATTGAAATCAAGAGAAAAATCCTCACCAGTTTCACTGAGCTATGGATCAGATCTGCAGCCTTTAAGGATCTGAAATCGTGACGGTATTTTAACATACAGACTTTTTTTTTTCTTTTGTGCAAGAAAGCATGTGTCAGGCACTTTGGGGAGTGTGTTTCAAGTGTCTTATTCACTCCATGCTCTGCTGCTTGAGGAAGCATATGGCTCATTGTGTGTGAAGTCCCATAAATCTGCATTAGTTTAAAATATATGAATGTGAATCATTAGCCTAAGATTTCAGAGCTAGTAAAAGAGAACACAAGTTCAATATAACTTCTAAGCATTTCTGTATTTGACATTATCATGACTTAGAATAAGAAACACCAAGTTGCATATTTGAAGTGTGTCACTGACCACTCTTAGGATAGCTTTTGCTAGGGATAAAAACTTCCTTTAGAAGTTCAAAACCTTTTATTTTTTTTCTTTTGAATCTTCATGGACAAATAACTTGTGAAGATTACATACCCAAAATAGCAGCACCATCACTTGAATCTAATTAAAACCATTTGTCAGAAACATATTTTAAAATTCAATGAGACCTGTACAGCCAGCCTACAGTTGAAACTACAATTATCCTGCCCTGCGTATAATTAGAATCACAGGGATTAATGAGCACACACAATTACACATTTTTTCCCTCCACCCAGGTTTTTAATTTTAGAGGAGGAAGGAAAGAAGTCATTGAGGAAGAAGGTAAAAAATAAAATAAAAGTTGTGTATTTCAGACCACACTAAAGTAAAAAGCATCTGCAGAAAATAAAGGAGGTTTTGGTATGAAAGAAAGACTTGATAAAGTTCAAAGATATTTCCAAACCTTTTACATCTGAACTATCTTCATGACACAAACAAAAAGATTTGGGATTCAGGTGTGCTTGTCTTTGGGCACAAGGATTATTGTCTTAAGTTACCCTTGAAAGTTCTAGGTGTTTAACCACTGACTGAATTAAGAAAAACCATTTATTTCAAGTAAAGAGAAAACACACATTAAAATACAAGGAGGCAAGATAAAATTCCTTCTTTACATCCATCTCCTTTCCACTTTGTTTATTCCTTATCTTAAGGCAAGAAAAAAGTGAAAGTAAAATGTAATTCCAAGGTGGCTTTTCACTACCTTAATGCTTCTCCCACTTCAGGGTTTTACCAAAACTTCACAGCTGTTCCAGCCCTTGCTCTATGTTGGATAACAAGGGATAAAACAACTAGAAAATAGTGAGCTGTTACTAAAACTCTCTCCCCTGCCACAATATATTAACTCACCTGACATTTTCCCATGGTAAATTAAAGGTTGGGCTGCTCCACGTCACAGAGGATGAGCAGAACTAAATAGGATAAAATGCAAAGATCCTATATCTTAAATCACACTGCTAGCACAAAAAGAGATATGAGCTGCAAAGACAATGAATATTTTTTATTGGTTCAGAAAATTTAATTAGGAAACACCAGATATGCTTTTGGGTGCACAGATCTTCCTTCCGGCCTTTGCAATACTTTTCCCTGAAGAGGTTTACGTTCCCCAAAATATGTCTGGTTTTCCCAGTTATACCATCTGACCTAATAAAATGTAGCACATTTTGCTACACCACTTGCCTTGCTTGTACCTTTAAGTTGGATTGTCACAGCTACGACACCATAATGCTATGGTAAGACGGAATTCTACATTTGTTGTTAGCTTAGGAGCAGGTTGGGCAGGCACTGGCATCCTTTCATCACTCAGAAATAGCTCTCAAATAATAATCTTAAAAGACTTCCAGACACAAAGAAGTCTGTGGTGATATGAAAAGAAACCTCCACGTAAGGTATCTGTCCAATTTAGTCAGGACTCCAATTTAGTCATCACAACTCTTGTCTTAATTCATAGGTGTTACGCCTTATCAAGACTATGCCTCTTCATGGCTTCGTATCCCTTTTCTTACTCTGATCCAAAGCTTGTCTTTTCACTAGCACCTAATGGACTCTGGGTGCAATAAATGAACTAATCTGATGCAGTCTATAAAGAATTTATCTCTCATTGGCAACACAGAACTTGCTTCACTTGCTTTTCCCTGAGGAAATGCTCCTTTAAAGGCTTGATGAAGACTGAGCCCATAGTACATAAAGTGTGGCTGTGCAGATTCCTTATATTTTCATAGCGTTCTCCCATATACATAATATATGGTGCTTGCACGGAGTGGGCAGAGCTATGTTACTGACAACTTGTCTTTACAACAAATGCATCTATTTACTGTAAGAAATCCAACCACTTTTTTTTGCAAAGCAAAAGGTGGAAAAAAAAGCAGTTTCTGGCTGTAGCTAGGCCAAATACTCCAAACAAAAGCGACATTTTTATTTTTTAGTTCAATCAACAGCATTTTCCTTCCAGTTTTCACTGCCAAGTCATTCCCTCCTGTGGTCATTATGTTGTTATTTGTACAGCTATAGCGGCTTTACGGGAGAAGTAGAAGACACTGCTCCTTTCGCCAGTGTCAACAGGCAATAGGAGGACCACATCTCAGGATGGAGGATGGCCTCAGAGGAAGGAGCTTTGTGCAGGCATGTTCGATTGCCTTTCCAGTGCTAGAAGAGAAATCAGGCTCTCATTTTCAAATGATCCAGAAGAGAAAAGTGGCACAGGGCAGACAAAAGAAGGGCTGAGCTCTTTAATGACATGATTACATGATTCTCTAGTTTCACTGTGTCTTCAAATACATCAGCTTTTTCTAAATTAAAGCTATGATTTAGTAGCCTTTCTGACTATCAAAACACTGCTATATAGCAAGATTTGTCTGCTATTTAAGTATCAGTATTAGATTCTATCATTTTCCCTTGTTAGCAACTGAAGGCAACTGCTAAAATTTCTGTCTCCTTGCTTTTAAGCAGATGTTTTTGTCAATGTTTCTCTGTTGGCAGCAATCACCTGAGGCAGGACTCCAGCTTGAGCCCCTTTGACCACTTCATTCATCTTCAAAGTGAAGGGCTTGCCCCACTGGGGTGGTTTTTCTGTCCCCCACCACATGGCTCTGCACCAGGGCACCCCAGGGCTCCCTTCCCAGCGCTGCCTCCACCTCCCGCCAGCCCCACAGCAACCTGCTGCACTCCCAGCACCACCCTGGTCTACCTCTTCCTCTGTGCCCCATTTCAAGCCCTAATCTTTCTTCCAGGGAATTGTAATTTAGGTTTAATACAAAACTTTAAAAATAACCTTATTTGATTTTGTCTTGTTTAGGAAAAGGTAGGAGACAGGCTTTCTGGACTTAAAGGATTTATTATCCTAAGTACCTGAGTCAGTAAAGAATTTAACTAAAATACTCTTCAAGGTCATGAAAAAGCAAGGTTTTATTTTATTTTCACTACAAGGTTTGCAGTCATCTTGCATTTCGTCTTGCTTATTGAAGAGAAGCTCCAGAGTCTTTCTGAACCTCAATTACGTTAAAATAACATGGTGAGAATGAAGTCATTCTAATTTGATCATTTACAATGCCACTTACTGAAATGAGCCCTGTGGCTAATTTGTGAAATAAACAAAGTTGCACTTTAACCCCAGTTGTCTTATCCACTGTCCCAGAACATCTTTCCTCCCTCAGCATGGTAGAGCAAGAAACTCCTGTCTCGGCTGTAGAAAACTAGTTTTGAAACTGGGCAAGAAAGAGTCATACTGGGCAAAATGTGGGGTAGTAGGGACACCTAAACTTCAGAAAAACCTATTGTAGAGCAAGGAGTTGAAAACACAATAGCCTACTTACAGGCTGTCATGCAGAGTATACAAAACCCATGGATAAGGTCCCAGGCTTAAGCCCTGATGGCAAGAAGATGACAGCACTAAAGGGGTCATTGATGCCTATAAGCAGCAGGACTGAACCCTAGATTACTCTTACAGAGCACTTCCATTTGGTTGCCACTTCCATTTGGGAAGCCCTTGCTAAAACTCTCCAGCTACTGCTCCTTCCTGGGCAGAACCTGTCCAGAAGCCTTGGCTTTTTCATACTCAGCCTCAGTTGCCACATGTACATCTCAACCTGTTACAGAAACTCGCTACAGCGTGCAATAGCTCATGAGAACATGTGACAAGCTTCCATACACTTTTTAATTTTTTTTTTTCCCCCTGATGCTGTTTAAGCAGGGCCCATTTCAGAGTTCTTGTACATTCATGCATCTGCGCAGGAGACCTCATGATTTGAGACTGGGACATGACAGCTGGCGGTGAGCACAAAAAGGGGTCCAAAGGAGAAAATCAACAGGTTCTTTGCAAGGCAATGGTCATTTTTTTTTTTTCAGTCTGACAATGTATACCCATTAAATATTTTGTCTGCTTATTCTTTTTGTGATAGAAATTCTGTTCTTGACTTTTGTGATACTATTCTCTTCAATTTCCCTTGTGCTACATGCACACACAAGTCTTCTACAAATTACTCTGCTGAGATGCCCACCAGGTAAAAATCATTAGAGTCATCACCGGAGGGGAATAACACCTCCTGCACAGGCACATTTTATTGCCCATATTTACCCTCAGAATAGAATACGGGTTTTTAGAAATACAAGGACTCAGACTATTATTCCCATCTCCCTTTCAGGATGCATGATTCTCCACCAGTTTTTTCCACTTTAATCAGTTTTCTTTTAAGTATTTCAAGCAACTAGGTTTTCCCATGAAGCACATTCTGCTTTCATTTCATTACATTGGGTTATGTTCAAAACTGAGTCACACCCTTAGAAGAAAGTCCTGTGGAGATGCTAAAGGATCTTGTTCAAAATTTAACAATACCACTGACTTTTTTTTTTTACTGCCTCTGAGACCTTTCTGCAGTCCACATGCCAGATAATTTATTTCATCAAATTTTCAATATTTGGCGGCTGAGGCTGATTTCAGTATTTCTCTGCTGATGCATCATCCCTTACATAATTTCCCTTGTTAGTGGATAAAACTAACTCCTGCGGGGAGGGAGGGTGAACTGAAGGTCTTCTGCCATTTAAATTAATGGCACTAAAACTGCAAATATTAATATTGTTATTCAGTTCATTGAAAACTGGCTGAAATCTCATCTGCAATTATGATTTAGTGAACAGAGCCTATTTTAAAACAATGCACTTTCTCTCTTGGCACCCTCTTTCTTTTCTCCAGAGAAAACACCGTGTCTAATTTTTTTTTTACCTTCATCATAGCAATTAGAGGGAGGACAACCCTATTTCGCTCTGCTGTGTTCTTGGTTTAGACGAAATCTAGAACAAGTGCTAGAAATCTTGATCATTTATTGAGATAACATGAGGATAAAACCCTCACAAAAGATTGTCACATAGTAGAGACTGCAGAAATAACTCTGCAAAATACAGTAGGAAAAAAAAAAGAGTTATAAGCAAAAGAAAACTTATGCATAAAAAGTGGGTTTGCTTATCATTTTCAGCATAAATATGCAAGGAATCTAAGGAAATTATGGATTCTGCTGCAGGATCCCATGATAAAGAGCCCAAATCTCTCTACTACCTACAGAAAAAGGCTGCAACAAAAGTTGATACAGAAAAATCTACAGTCAGAAAATACAAAAAGTCACTCAAATTCTCTCTCATTCCCACCCCACGACCTTCCTGAAGGTCAGCCTATCCCACCTGAAGATCATCATTTAGCCCCTGCCACCAAGCTCAAGTCATTAGAAGCAGGATCATATTCACCAGGAGTTTCTAATCCATTTCTTCATTTGTAACTTAATGGTTTGAAAGAAATGTTTGTAAATATCATGTTACACAAAAAGAGGTCCAGCAGACCAATATTCAAAGAATGCTAAACTGATCAGCTGTGGTAATTGCTTCCACCAGTTTGCTGAAGACCCTCAGCTGAACACAATATTGACAGCAGAATTCTCTTTGCACCACTGCGAAAGGATTTCTATCTTCTCTCACAGAACAGCTGAAGACGAAGCTATTACTGTTTTTATGCTACCTTCCCTCGATATAAATGACAGCACGCTTCTCCATTTAGCAGCCACTTTTCTTTGCTCTTCTCTGCTGTTCCCCCCCCCCAAGTTCTGTTTTACTATCATTTTTTGATTTAGTACCTTTCAGTTTCCCTTTCCAACTGTGCACCATTAAGACTCCTCTATTCTAGTCTTCTCCCCAGCTGCTGAAAATTATAATTCTTTCTTCTAGTACTTGGCTTCCTACTCTTTGATCCTTTTTTTTTTTTTTGCCTTGCTAGTAAGCCACCTGACCCTTTCATACTTCCTTCTCCCCTTTTTTCCCTCGTTCACCTCCTCCTCTTCTTTCTCAGCTGCTTTAATCTTTCTTCATCTTTGTCCTCTAGCTTCCCAGTTTCTCTTCTCTTCAGCTGAAAATGTAAAATTTTTCCTAGAGCCTGATAAAGCCCAGAAGCTAAACATGTCATCTTTAATCTTATTTTCTGTTTTTCAGTATGGATTCTATTTAAATGGAGTTGTAGTTTTCCACTTCACAGTATACAGATGCAGCATTATCAGAGTTTCAGTTATGGGGTAAAAGTCTGAAGGAACTGAAAGGAATTAAACACCAAAGTAAAATTTATATACTTTAGATATTTTGCTAATTTAGATGTTAGGTAAAATCATTTCTAGATGTAAGTGTATATGCAACATCTCCATCTTTCATTTGGTATGGCTCTTTGTAACTTTCTGGTGTCTTTATATTAAGAATACAAAAAAAAAAAAAAAAAGAAAAAAGTTAAAGCAGATTAAACCAGGATATGGTTATCCAAACTGGCAGATTTCTGTTGGTGGACAGGGGACTGACCAAACTGCACAATGGGAGACTAAGAGTCAGGAATGTAATATTTGCCAGTCATGCAGCATGTCCATGGGTGGACACTGCACTTAGTTCACCAGTTTGGTAGTGTGGGCTGCCCAAAGCACTCAGGGTGATACCACAGAGTGATCTACAAAGGCAGAAGAAGAATTTACCTCACCCTCATGTTTCTTTTCAAATTTCTGAGTAGGGTAGATAAAAAAGCAGCTGAAAGCTTTTCCTACAAAAGAAGGAAAGCAGACTGAGTTCCCCAGACTTGTGCTTTCCTCAACCTACTGGTAACAAAAGACTCACAAAACTATCCTGTTCTCCTTAAAGATTCCCCCAACCACCAAGCTCCCAGTTAAAATGTAAGAAATCAGGGCTAGAACAAGGAGAGAAAAAAAAAACTCTAAAATTTTTAGAAAATGTAGCTGCGCTCCCACCCTCCCTGCCTCAGTTTTACCTCTGTTTAACTTCCTTTAGCTCACTGGAGCTGCACGAAGACACCTGCCTGGGTGAGATTCCTGGCTCAGCACAGGTACTTGGCTGGGCCAGTTTCAAGGTGCACTTTGCAATGAGGTCTCTGCACAAGGCAGCGCTCAGACAGACCTCATCACGAACCAAGGTCCAACCCCTTTATCAGGTCACTGGTTGCACACTTGGACATTATGAGGCTTACGGGAAGGTTCAGATGTATGTGAGAAATGTTTTTAGGTTTCCACCAAGCGGTAAGCCCTATAAGGTAATTGTAGCAGCACCTCTAACCTTCTGGGAAGCCTCGGAGAGGTTTCACAGAAACTCTCAGTTGCTGAGCCATGTTAAGGCACAGCCTCAGCGAATTCGCATGCTCCACATTCCTCACTGTCTGAGCCGGTCTCTGAGCACCACCTTCACAGGCTTTCTGGCTCATACTGTATGTCTAAAGTCAAGATACTGGTCTCAGAAAGATTATGTGCTCAGCAACATTTAAAACAGCCTCTTTTTTTTTTTTTTAATGAAGTGGAAGTTCTGCTGGCTATTTCTTTTTGTTATTAAAATACTAATCATGAATCTGACTGATTGCTCTAAAACCTGGTGTCAACACCAACTGGATGCACATCACCATCTGCCTTATGATTCCTGACTGAATTGCCATGATTGAATAAGTTGCAGCACAACAACCACACCAAAGTAATTCTTCATGTTTGCACTTTAACCTGTGGAAAACATGAGATAAATCATGTTCACTTAAACCTCTGCAAAAGAGAAAACACAGATGGATGTCTGAGTTCTACTTATAATGTTGAGGCTTCCTCTGTTGTACTCGGTGAACTTCTGACACTAGAGGATCAACAGTGCCTTGGCGCTACTGTAACACTGTCAGTAAATAATCTCCTAATGTGAGCTGTGGTGGGGGAAGAGGACTGCAGGGGCAACCAGAATAAACACACACAGACTAATACCACTTGGGCACACTCCTGATTTTTGAAGACCAATATGTTTTCACCTGCTGTGGCACAGTGCATGGCAGTGCTCCTTCCTGTTGTGTCAGTGGTTGTGGAGGCTTCACTTATGGTTTGGGCTCTTACACCTCCCAGTCACATGCCAAGTAGCCCAAGCAGAAGTTACAGTAGAGACTTCGGTGTCTAAGTGTCCATGGATTCTTTGAGGGGGTGATATATGGTCCATAGATGCCCTTGAAGTGAATTTCCTCCAAGGAATGTGCTGTCCCAAGCTGCCATATAACCTTGTAACTCTGCAGTGTAACTCTGTCACGCACAGACCCTTCTATGGAAAAATGTTCCAGTGGGCTGTTTTGCTCTTTTGTGTGCCTGAGAACACCTGGGTGGGAGCAGTAGGATGCTGCAGTCTCCTCCCTGACACAGAGGGATACAGATAAGAGGAGTGAGGACTCCCATAGAAGGCAGAAGAAGGGAGAGACTGAAAGGCAGGGAGCAGCTGTGAGCGTGAGGTGGGTGCACAGAAGTGCTATGAATATCCAGAAACTTGTCTTTTATCCACAGCTTATCCACTAAATCTTCTTCCTCCATCTCATGTTGACCTCTATTCATTGCTCCCCAACTTCCGAAGCCGAGGCCAGAAAGGAAACCTGTGTTTGCACACCTTGCTGCTGACTTGTAGTCCCTGTGGTGCCAATTTGACTTTAAAAAAAAAAAAAAAAATACGATGAATTGAAAACATGGAAACTTTTGACAGGATCAGTCATTATAGTGGTAGCTGGCAACCCCTCGCACAGAACCTCTTCTGCCTCCTCCCCAGACAGCTGGGAAGTAGCTGCAGGGTACACCTGAGGCCGTCTGAGCCAATGTCCTTTCCCTGCTGCAGGTGTGCAGCACCTTCTCTGCTGGATGCTGGCTGGGGCACAGAGAGGGGAGAGAGCAAATACTCACTCTGACTGCTTTATTATCTCTTTCTTTTTGAAGCATGGAGTTTTCAGGAGAGTTGGAGCAGAGGAACAACTGACGGGATCCAAATGAACTACCTCCTGCTACTCAGATAAGCCTAGGGGCCATGAAATAAGAAAATCTGGCAACCAGGCCATAACTGTCACTTTTTTATTTTCCTGCCAAGCGTCAGAACAGCCAGTGTTGCAGCAGGTGGCTAAAGAGGCTCAGGGGTCATTTAGGATGATTGAAAGCACTCTTTGCTTCCGTCATGGCCACATGTCATCCCTGTGTCATCCCACCTCCACCACAGAATTAAGGAATGAAAAGTCTGCAGCCTGAAGGAGACACCCTAGTGAATTTTGCTGCCCTTGGATTGTCGGATTGGATGGCAAAAAACAAAGATCAAGGAGGGAACTTACAGTAAATAATTGATTTAGACCTCCCAGGCTTGCTGAAAGATCTATCCTTGGGATGAAGATGGGAACATCTGAGTTTCAAAAATGTATTCAGTATTCAAAGCTCTCCACCTACATACACACTGCACCCGGCTAAGGTCCAAGAGCAGACAATATGTGCAAGACTCTATATCCAAGGCTATTGTTTCTCTTGGCTATGGCTACAAATAGGGAATAATAGTCATTCAAGTATCCCATCTCTGTTTAAGGAAATGGTGATACAAAAGCAGCAAGCTCCTCCGCGTTGTCTTTCCCCCATATTTCTCACAGACTATTTGTTCTTTCCAAAAGACAGGATACAAACACAGCATGCCTCCACTGCCCAGGCAGTTTGCTTTTATTTTGTTTCTGTCAAATGATCCCACTGCTACAACCCATGAAGGAGTGATTAGCCCCTCTTCTCTGCTCACCTTCTTACCAAAACATGGATCATAGAAGGGTGAACCACTAGGAGCAAATTTGGGGAGGAAGGAGCATGAGCAGAGTTTTCCTAACACTAGCAACATGCATGATCAGAGCAACCTCCTGCTGATTTACTTTCATTAGCAGCTTTCTGAGAGACATTTCCTTCGCACACCTTGTCCCGCTCATCATTATTAAGCTTTTGTCTTTATCATAACATTACTGTACTATGCTAAATCAAGAATTCCTGTTTCTCTGTAGATTAATTAAATACATTCCTATTAAATAAGGTTTATGAACTATTCTGCAGAGTAAGAAATTATGGCAAAGAATAATAAAATATAAATAAGAGTGACTACAAAAATCATGTGGATTAGTTAATCAAACCACAATAAAGCTTGTTTAATTTAATTTTCTCAAGAAATAAGTGCCTCTATTTGCAGTTTCTCAGATTGATTTAATTCATTTTCCATAAGGTTTGTTTCTGTTCTTAGCAATCTGCAGAAAAAAAAAGTTACTGTGCCCATATTCTATTGCATTTGCACCCTCTCAGCAGTGAAATAAATGCTATTAAGCTCCCTTGACAGTTTGTCCAATACTTAGAGATTATTGCTCTGGGGTTTTTTTTAACCCTGGGGCAATGCTTTATCACAAAATATCTTAAAGGGGAAAGCAGAATGAAACATGATGCTTTTGTCATTATATTCTGCCTTATTACAGCACACAAAACATGATTTAAAATTACTTGTCTGTTAAAGCCAGCTTAGACAGTAGCAAGTTTAAAAACAAATATCTATATCTAGATAAAAATAATAATGTATATGCAGTCAGGGTTAATATTTTCAGATTACTCTCAAATGGTTTCTGAGAATCTTGAAGGTGAGGAAGCCTAGAAATAGCTGTTCATTTCCCAGGTGCTATGGAAAGTCTACAAAGAAGATAAAATAAATCTTCTGGGATTAATTTATACCAAGCTCCTATGCCCTTTTATTTAAGCAGTGCTTCACAAACCTCAAGAGAACAAAGTCCAGCCACTGCTGAGGCCAGTGTCTCTTGCAGATTGTTCACAAGTGTTAGAGACAGGGTTCCCTGCGCCTTCTGCGTAGCGAGGAAGGAGAAGTTGGCCTTCTACTACTTCTTTTCTGATGGAGGAATCTTGCTCTCTTTTGTATTCCTCCCACAGAGTTTCCTACAAGGCGGAATGATCCAGCCCTTAGTAATTATGATGCCCATCCTCTTCACACCACATTAAAGTACAAAAGCCTACTCTGACATCAATCGGAAAGAGAAAGTAATATTATTAGTGCTAATTAGTTAGCAACAAATCTCACTGGAACATATAAAGCCTATTCACGACTTCAAACAGTTAGATAGGGGAACATATAACCGAGCATGATAACTCCATCAAGAATCCTCAGCAAGCCTGCAAACAGTTCAGCACAGACTTCAGCTAGCTAAAACCAAATAACCAGTATACTTCAGTGAACAACAATTTAGCAACATTATTTAGTTTCTTGTATCTGTGAAAAAAAGAACTGCTTGAAAGAAGGGAGTTGTATATTCATGTTGTTTCACTTCCATAAGCAGCAGGCTATCTCCCCTGCACTTCCTGACCTTCAAAGACGTGCCAAGATGCAGTTTCAGACATAAGCATCAGGAAGGGAGAAAAACTTTGAATATAGAAATAAAATAACCATTTCTATGTCATTTGTAGACTAAAGCCACACAAAGAAGTACTGCCAACTTCCGCTGGAACTTATTTAGGATTCACCTCTGGACCAACCCCACGGCAGTCTATGTACAGCACAGTTCCTGTTGCCTGAAATAAAGGCACCAGCCTCCCATAAACTTGAAGATTGCAGGAATGATAATATTCTGATAGAAAAGCTTTTGAGTTTTTCTACTGTAATAATTACAAAAAATGTACAATTTCTGTAGTTGTTCTGCTCTGATTACTGAGTACATTTTTCAGATTAGTACATTATTATTATTATTTACAGCTCTCCTTTGCCAGATATCTAGTTTACATCTACATCAACATATTTGTATCTGTTGTGTTATATACTGACAGCACGCAACTCAGAAGGTATGTACTGTATTTCTTGACTCTAACTCATCATTTTCTAAGGTGTTTTGCATTTGAAGGTTTTTGACTGAAGTCTCAAAAAAATTTACAAAGGCAATACGCATTCTGTGGGAGCTACTTGTGGTATGCTTATTTGTTGGTTTGGGACGAATATTATGTATCATTTCAGGGTAAATGGATAGGAATCAGGCCTTACCATGACCCTGCCTTCCCTTGGAAAGCTTTTATGTTTCAGAGCTCAGATGACTTCCTACAGTTATTGTTTTTGGGCTGTCTGCCTAAAATTATTCCACTTGAGTAATGATTTTAAACAGGGGATTTGGGGGATACACAAACATTGGGAATATAGACTCCAAAATAAAACAGGCCCTCATTTAAATACACAATTCTAGAAGCTGACAACTCAGTTGGACATTCGAATCATGTTGTGCTGCTGTCCCCTCAGACAGTCACACACAGGTTCATATCCTTGCTGAGAAATACACTTGCAGACTGCTCTTGTCTTTTTACCAACCCTCTTCATCACAGCGGAGCGCTTGTCTCCGAAACACAGTTCCCCAAACCAAGGGCCACTCTATTTGTACAAACATGTTTGCAAGTTCCCTGAAAAACTGCATGCAGGGTCCCTGTCACCCCACTACATTTACACACCCCATGCCACATTTAGGCATTCTGCAGCGTAGACTGCGTATACCCAATGCCTTGCCTATCCCCAGGCCCACAACAATATTTCAAGGTGACCACACTGAAGGGTTCAAACACTCTCTTCTTTGCTGATCTCTAGCACGATTGCAAATAGCTTTTTTCTGGAGCCTCACCCTTCCTTGGGCAACACGCAGCTGATGGGATGAGGAAATTATCTGCTACAGGACAGTTGTGTGGTGAACTGTATGTTTAAGAGTTCAGGGAGGTATTTCAGATCCAACACTTGCAAAGTGCTGGGAAGTGAAACAAGAATAGATGGGTGGAATAGTAGAGGAAAAGGAGCTATCTGACTTCAGAACACCAAGGTGGGAACTACCAGACTTATACTGAGGAACTTCCACTCAGCAAAGCAAAGAACGCAAGTAGTAACGTCATATGGAGTGGGAATTTTTCAAGTGTAGAAATATAGATGTTCAAGGCCTGGAGGAGATCAAGCTTTTAGGATGTCAGCTCGTTTTTTGCCATTTTCAGCATGACTTACCAATCTTTAGGAAATTAATACAATTTTTGTGGTGTGATTTCTTGATCCACCAGTTCCATTAGCATTCTTCACAGCAGGAATTCAGCTCCAGAATTGTTGCCTCTTTTACTGTTTTTGACACAAAACTTTTCAAGTCCTTCTTTTGTCTGTTAGTAATCACTTGGGAGATTATTATAACTTTTTTTTTTCATTCATTTCACTTTCAATCACATTGAACAGCAAAAGTAGATGAATAAGTTTCAAGACCGTAGACAGTTGTTCTCAGTTTCATCCTCTAATTCTCATGCAGAAATATAATCCAAACACTGAATCAAATATTTAAAATCAGATCTGTCTTCCTGAGTTTTTGTTAAAGGAATAAGATATTTCTTTAATATCAGGCTCTGGAAATCTTTAGAAAAAGCCTGCATTTTGAGCCTAAGGTACCTAATATTAATTGAAGCACATTTAGAAGCTTGTTTTTTAAAGGTCTATCCCGTACACAGCGAAGTGCTCACTAACCTCACAACACGATGGTGCAGGTGACACTCCTCTCCGGAGGAAACCGGATGGGACAGGAAGCAAGAAGCCAGCACTGAACCTTCTAAAGGTAGGTCCACCATAGCAAAAGGGCTGACACTTATGGTGCAAGAAAAAGGCAAAGAAACAGGAAATAAACTAAGGGAGATGACAACTGCTGGACTCGGAGTGGGGATCAGAGTTGTGAGTGAAAGTGAGGGATTCAGCAGGAGGCACTGAGTACAGAAACAGCTTATTTTAGGTCAGCAAGTTTCTTTCACGTGTTCTGACACAGGCACAGACCTAGACTGAGGCCATCACTTCCCCCTCTGATAATGAAACTGGAAATGAAGCTGTGAATAAGTTATAGCTCTGGAAACAGAATTGTTTAGGTCAGAAAAGACCTTTAAGATCATTGAGTCCAACCATTCGCCTAGCATTGCCAAGTCCACCACTAAATAATGTACCTAAGCTCCACACCTTATACTAAAGGTATATATATATATACCTATACTAAATCATGTACCTAAGCTCCATACCTTATACTTACAAGTATAGTGACTCTACCACCTCCCTGGACAGCCAGTTCAAATGCCTGACTACCCCTTCAGTGAAGAAATTTTTCCCAATATCCAAACTAAACCTCCCCTGGCAGAACTTGAGGCCATTTCCTCTCTATCACTTGTTACTTGGGAGAAGAGACCAATGCCCACCTTGCTACAACCTCCTTTCCTTAAATCAAACCAAAGAGAAGGAAAGAGAGAAAATCCAAGATCTTGACAGAAGCCAAACAGGGGGAAAAAAAAATCCAATAGGTTTTACTCAAAAGCCAGGACAGTCTCTGGATGTCACGTCATCCTTTGTACGACCAAGATATCAGATCTCCTTAGCCTAATTCAACCCCGAGAAGGAAACCCTTGTCCACCTGAGGCAGAACTCATATAGCTCACAAGACAGCCAGTCCCATGATATAACAAGCATTAAAACACATCTGAGTTTAAAGTCAATATTGGCAATTTAAGCTGTTGAAAAAATACAGAGAATATAGCAATGGCCTTAGAGAAATCCTCCTATATAGCTCCTTTCTGTCTGTCCATATGGAGAAGCACAGACACCAAGAATTCAAGCTTCCCTGGCATAAGCCAGGCAATGTCCCTCAGCAGTAATCTGAGATTGCTTATATTAGAGAAAGAAAAATCTGTCTTCAAGTCTTTATATTTTCAGCCTTCTCTGCTGTGGGAGTCATAAATTATGCTAACATATTCACTAGAAAGCAGAGTGAGATCACTAAATTCATTTCTCATAAGACAACAAAGAGTCACGAGATAAGAAAAGTTCTCCAGTCGCTTTCAGTATCAGGCTGGGCAAATTCAAGGCGGTAATTTTTAGACCTTTTTTTTTTTTCTGTAAAAGAGATACAACACAGAGAAAGGTTTTGTAAGTATTTGCCAAAATGTTCATGGAAATATGATGAGGGGGATACCACTGAAGGATTTACATGGCTGTTCCATAAGTGGAAGTAAAAATGATTGCTTGAGAACTTTACCTGAGAAATATTGAAATGAAATGGAAGATCAAAAGCAGACGTTCCAAGTAAAGACTGTGTTGGAACTAGATGAGAAAAAATGAAACATAGTTCCAATCCTATAAAACAGGTTAGGAGAATGTTGTTTTAGAGAATAAACACTTTCCTGTGACTAAGATCTACTTTACATCAATAATTGTTTTTCTCAGATAAGATAATTAAGGTGAAGATAATGATATAAATGATTTAATGCTCTTTACTTCCACTGAATAATTTAAGATAAAGACAACATTTTACCTTCAAGCTGTTACTTACATCCTTTCATGTCATCGCAGGCCTAAAGAGACCTCTCTAAGACACCCTTATTTTCAGTCATTTCCTATATTCTTTCAAGGAGCAGATGATACAGTTTCAGCACTTTTTTTTGTTGTTTTTTAAGGAAAATAATCCCAAGCCTACTATTAAATAAATAGTAAGTTTCCTAATTATTTCAAATGTTTTAGGTTAAGGTCTAAAAGGAGTAAAAAATACTTAGATCTCTGATAAGATCAGATTCAGAAAGTTCCAAGAGACTAAACTGAGAATACAGGTCAGCTTCCTAGCTAGGGTAAACAGACTTGTACTGATTTACATCAACTGCATATCTGGCCCACCTGAGATTCCATTTTAAATGGATGGTAGCATCAGGCCCATGTTTTACCTAATTCACCAGAAAGATGACCAAATCTCATTGTTTTCACAGGCAGGAGATTATGGCATTTTTTTAAATATCAGGGAATTACTAAAATTGACAAAAATAATATTCAATAATAATGTAAGTAAAAATTACATAAGCACAGTAAGTACAACTAACTACAAGGTTTGTTGTGAACCTTTTTCTCCATCACCCCATTGCCATGTTCTGAATTCACTGTAGCAGCAACCCTAAACTGGACTAACCAAGCAGTTTACCAGATGCAATACACTGAATTTTTCTTACAACACCTTCTGACAAAACTTATTCATCATACTATGGCATTAACATTGAATCAAAATGGTAATTGAAATGTCTGTGTTACTAGTTACTTTGCTGATAGGAAGGGAAAGTATGTGATAGAAGAAGTGGGTAGAGTCAGCTACACGTGGGTAGATTAAAGGAAGCAGATTCTAATCCCGAGGACCTAGGGGACAAAACCTAGACTAAAAATTTCCTTAACATATTTTAACAAATTAGAGAAATCTTATAGAAAAAAAAAAAGATAGCCATTCAGTACGGAAATGTGCAAAACTCTACAGTGAGTCAGGATTCAGCAACAACATACACAACATAAGGAACAACTGGATAGCTCACACTGTTGCAGAAAGTTTTGAGGACTATTGTGAAATTCAAGTTCAACATCAGTTAACAACACTGTGCCATTGCAAAAGAGAAAAACATTGTACTGGGAAATATAAACAGGGGTATCATTTATAGACAGATGATGTAATCCTTCTGTTATTCTCAGCATTGGTAAGGTCTCAGCTGGAGTGTTTTGTCCAGTTTTGGGCATCATATTTCAAGAAAGATGTGTATCAGCTGAAGACTCCAGATGAGAACAACTTAAATTTTATGAAACACAACACAAAGGCAAGATTGAACAATTTCAGGTTGTTTACCAGAGAAAAGAGAATATTAAAGGTGACATGGTAATTGTCTTCAAATCTTTAAAACACTACTGCAAAGAAGAAAGGGTAGTGATGCTCTCTAAGTTCATGGGCAATAGAAAAATAAAACAGTAGGTTAAAATGCAACAGGAAAGATTCAAGCTGGGAACAAGACAAACTTTTTTGCAGTGAAGCAGTGCAACAGAGTGCTCAGGGGGATGAGACCATCAGAGCGCAGCAGGGGCCAGCTGCTCCCTCAGGGCTGGGAAGCCAGGAGCTACGTACAATACCACAGCTGGCTGGGCAGAGACCTGCTAGCCAGGGCCAGTCCCACTACCCCCAGCAAGGGATCAGGGCAGGCCAGGGGATGCAGCTCCGAGCCCTGGTCATCAGGCAAGTTCCTGGTGATGAGGCAGGTCCAAGGTCCAGCCAAGGAGTCAGCCAGTAGAGATCAGGAGAGCCCACGGCCAAGCAAAGCAAGGCTGTGATGGAGTTAGAGCCTGGCATCCTATTGCATTGCTGGGACAGGAACTGATGGTCCTCAGATGGGCTGAAATAAGGGTTCTGGACACCAGGGCAGGCATGGAGGTTATTCGGCAGGGGGGGATGCTAATCAAGCTGATGCCCTCAGGGCCATGGCAGGTAGAATGCCGCATGGAAAGGATGGAGGTCTCCAAGAGCAGGCTAGATTAATTTCCGGCAGGATGGGCACAGGTATCTCTGATCCAGCCTTGGGGCAGAAGAAGAGACCAGATGACCTCTAGGCTTGTTTTCTTCATTTGGACATCTTAACTTTGATGACATAGGTCTCAATTATTATAGAATCATAGAATAGTTAAGGTTGGAAAGGACCTTTAAAGGTCATCTATTCCAACGCCCCTGCAAGAAGCAGGGACATTACTGTACATCTGCTGTGGCCTATGGTGATGTTCCCCCAGATATCAGGAAGGGATGCCTTGGACAGAATGTAAAGAGGTCACAGCACAGCTCTTAAAGATCCTGGATCAAAGAGCAAGAAATATCTTCCTCACTTCTGGGGCAAATATATAAGACATTGATATTTACAGCCCTAGGCTTTTAATTATATTTATTATTTCAGCAATATTGTTACACTGACTACATTTTCAGTTTGGATAATCTGCTTTCATGTCTATGTCCATAAATATTCTATATGGTTAATATAAATATAATAGATAGTAAATACTAATTTATTAGCTGTTTCTATATAGTAGAAAATGGATTATTTCTTCAGCTGTACTTCCTTTGGCTCTCAGATACTCAGATCACTTGCTCACCCAAGTCATACCGCTGTTGCCAAAGAAGGAATATGCATGAATTAATGCCCACTAACACATTTAAAATTATAGTCAGGCCACATTTCTCTAAAATTAACATCCTTCCAGATGTTACAGAAGTAATTATTTCCTGTACTCACACTGTTAATTTTAACTGTATTTTTATAACTTGTAACCATTATGTGCTTCCACTTTTTCCTCCCATTTTACTTACAGAGTGTTTTTGCTATAATCTTTCTTAACTGTACCCACCAAACATGTGCTTCAGGCATCCAGTTAGTCTCTGATATCACTGATGCTCCCTATATATCTAGCTCCTAATCATCACAGCACACCTCAAAAACAAAAGCCTAGGTCAAACCCAATTCAAGTATTTTGCATGTGATATTGGATTACAGAAAACTTTGTCTTCCTCTAAAGGAAGACAAAATAGCATGAACTTTCCTGTGATGCATTTTTTATTTGTGCTTATCTCCAGGTGGGAGGGAGAGCTATAATGCATGTAGGTGGGCTGGATCAGATGTGGGAGCCGCTGAATCTCCCAAGAAACTCATTTGTGAGTGTAATGAATATCGGACATTTTACTGAAGAAATTGAGTGGCTGAAGTTTTTAGCCCTGGCACATAAACTGATTGGAATTTTAAGTTTATTCATACTTTCATGTTGTCCTGGATGAATGTGCTGTATACTGTGATTTTTGAGTCAATGTTTATGCTGAAAAGGGAGACTGAGTAATGACAGGTTTTAACCAGCTAACCACTAATCCAGCTGCTGTTTTTAAAGTCAGGAGGAAATCTTTTTTAGGAACTGTATTCTTTCAGGGATCAATGGAGCAAGAATAGTTGTAGTAGGCTCTTCTCCAGCTTTTTCCTTTCCAGACAATTCACAACAGGTTAAGCATTAAGAAAGACAGCTGGAGAGACAGGGACAAAGGTTGTAAGCATCTAACAATTTGTTAAAGCTGTTTCTGCAGCGCTATGATGTAACTGTGAGGGTAAGCCCAAAAGAGTTCCTTTGTTTCCAACATCACTCAGCAGAAATGACTGATTAAATGTATCATAGTTCTGTCTTGCTATTCCTCACTTGCTTTGATTTTGTATAGTTAAAGTAGATGACTGGAGCAAACTTCTTGTGTCAAAGGAAACAGATCGGCATCTTTTCACCACTACCTAATATTCAGACAATCTCTGTCAAAGAAACCCAAGAATATGAGGGGAAACTTAGTACCACAACATGTGTTCTCAGTTACTATGAAAACCAAAGGGCAGGTAGTGGTTTTGGATCTAATGGCAATTGATAGTCAATTTGTAAGGGAAGCAGACTGCAGTCTTCACACATAACTTCAAGAAACCAGAATGTAAAAGCCTATCTGTTAATGCTGACAACCCAGCAAATACACTCACAGATTTCACTATGGTTTCAGAAAAGTACCTAGACACTTCTCAAAATGCATTGCTTTTTCAATTCTTTCAGCCATTTAATAGAGAAAGGAAAATGGATTTGTGATTTTCTATCATCAGTGGAAGACATCCAGGTTACTGAGTTGACAGGACTAGTTAGATGTATTCATGTGACTGATTCACCTGCAGCTTTTAGGAAAGGCCCTCTCTCTTATCCCAAATACCACTGCTGGGCACATATTTACATGCTGAAGACTGCATAGTTCCATAATTCATACATGAGACCATTTGGAGGACTAGCAGAGCACTGGTTATAGCACTGTTGTTTTATTATATTGGTATAAATAACTTTATTTTGGAATTAATTGAGAATGGATTGAGAGCAGCCCTGAGGAGAAGGACTCGGGGGTACTGGTTGATGAGAAGGTCAACATGAGCCAGCAATGTGTTCTCACAGCCCAGAAAGCCAACTGCACCCTGGGCTGCATCAAAAGAGGCACGGCCAGCAGGTCAAGGGAGGGGATTCTCCCCCTCTGCTCTGCTCTCATGAGACCCCACCCAGAGTGCTGCATCCAGCTCTGGAGCCCTCAGCACAGGAAAGACATGGACCTATTGGAGAGAGTCCAGAGAAGGGTCACTGGAACAGGTTGCCCAGAGAAGCTGTGGATGCTCCATCCCTGGAAGTGTCCAAGGCCAGGTTGGACGGGGCTTTGAGCAACCTGGTCTAGTGGAAGGTGTCCCTGCCCATGGCAAGGGGGGTTGGTCTAGATGATTTTAAGGTCCCTTCCAGCCCTAACCATTCTATGATTCCATTATTTTCTAGCCGAAAGCTTTAATTCAGATGAGATTAGGCCATGGATGTGAGCAAGGCAATAGAATACACTGAGGTAATCACTAGTGGACTTGATGAAAACAAAGTAGAAGAAAAAACTTCAGAATCAGAATCACAGAATCATTTAGCTTGGAAGTGACCTTCTGAGATCATCTGAATCGTCTGGAACAGCTCAAATTGAAGTTAAAGCTTCAAGCAGAAAGTTCTGGATAAAGCTCTATTGTCTGTTTACAACAGAAGCATATTATTTTTAAAGCCTCTTAGATATTATAACTTACTTATCTATGAATCTGCTCCTACAACAACAAGAGTTACAAGATTTAACCTTTGTGGGACAAACTTCATTGACCCTTGTCTTCAATACTCTCACTGCTAGTACTAATTTCAAAACCTGCCTCATGGGAAATATGGACAAACATTCCAACTAAAGGCAAGTGTTTTTAGATATTTTATTTGCTGTTCTTTTCTTGCTTCATTTCTTTCTCTAACTTAGAATGAAAATGAGAAATGTTTTGAGAAATTCATCTGCTGGTAAGAGTTTGTTCTTCCCCTGAAGCCTCTAGATTCTATATCTGCTATTAAACTTACAGACTGTGAAAACGGCCTATGTGTTTTTAAAGATCAATTTGATGTCACAATAGATTTTATGTTTAGTAAAGCAACAAACAAATAATGCCATGAAGTTTTAGACAAAAATTAACCATTTTCATACATATACTTCACTAATAAAGCATTATTCCTGTCAGTAGAATTGCCTGGAAAGATAAGTATGGACAAAGATTCTATGAAATACCAGTGGAATTGTCCTAATGTTACTTCAACAAAAATGTGCCTTGATTTATCTTAAGGAAACAGCCAGTAGTTTTTTGGTTTAAATGCCGTTGTTCTTATTTTATGTTCGTGTGGCGCCATCTCGTGGGAGTGGAAACTCATGCAGAAGCACCTTGTGCAGGGTAACGTCACCAGCTTTCTGAGAAATCTGGGTGTTACTTAACTTGCCATCAGCTCAGAAAGGTCAAAACAGTTTGAATCTTAGTGATGTTTCCTACGAGTCATAATTCAATACCCCTATGATCTTGTCCTTGTGAGAACTTCTTGAGGGGAAGAGCATTTAATGTGCTTTACACAGCATACTTCACTTAAATGTGCGCAGGCAGGCCAAAGCTAAGTTATTTTTATTTTCCCCACTATATTTACATATTAAGAAGAAGAAATTCATGGCTTATATGCCCATACATTCCAAATACATCACAAAAAACCAAATTTTTATGACAGGCCTTCTGAACCACACAGATCATGGGTCTTCCATGCAGCGAGGCCTGCTGCAGCTTTCAATATGTATGACTGAAATAAAGCATATCTTTGACTGAGACATTGAAAATCTAGTGGAATACTTTGTAGATTATTTAAAAATCTATTTTAAAATTGCACCATAGTTCTAGGGGGCCATAATGTCCAGCTTAATCTCCTCATTATATCTCTACCTATCAGACTGAAAAGCTCTCCACTGAATTTCTGCTTCCTCTAACGGTATTTTTACTGTGACGAAGACATCCTTTAAGCCTGTCTGACAAATGAAGCACCTGTTTTCTGTAGGCTGTATTCTTAACTACATATTCATTGCTAGTCACCTCCTCTTTTCTCTTTTCTGTTTGTTATTTGTAGATTGAAGGATAGGTGGATAGACAAAAAAAAACCCCAAACCAAACCTGTTCATTCTCTTTCCATTAGCGAAGTTGTAGCTTTACTCCTTAATTGCAGATTTATGGGGATTTAGGCACCTACCAAAATATTCTTAAATTATAATCAGTTATTACTGACAGTCTTGGCCTACTTGTCTCATCATAAAAAGCTCCTAATTTTGCAAAATACTCCCTTGTTAAGTCCACACAATTTTTTTTTTGTTGTAACCCATTCAGAGGAAAGCTTAATATTAGTTTGTGTTAATGCTAGATCAAGCTTAGGTTAGTACTTAATGAGATCACTAGACATTGTTAGTACTGATAGCAGGAGAGTTCTGGAACTTACACTGAATGAGAACATGACTTGGTTTTCCTAGGTAGGTACTGAAAAAGCCCCATTTTGTGATGAAACTGGATTGTTTCACAAATGTCTTCTCTCGCCTTTATTAGTTTAATTTTGTTTGCTTTCTCTCCTTCCTGAAATAAAAGGTTTGTTTTACTTTATCTGAGAATCATCCCCTCGAAAATCTTTGTTTCCCAAAAGCTATGTTCTAAGTTTATTTATCTATTTGTCATTATTAAGTGCATCAGTCTTCTATACAGTTTGGTGTATTTCAATTTAAATTGTAATTTATTTAGGGTAAGAATAAGCTTTTTGTTCTTTTCAGTGATGCTTCATGCAACACAGACAGCACCACAAGCATTAAGATTGCAAATACAACCACACATATGTTTTAATTATTCATAATGCAGGCAGCTTTTCCCTAGTTAATGATTTTATTCTTTTCCTCCACATGTATTTTTTCCCTGTATTAGACTGGTCCTGTCACTATTCTCTAATTCATGTACAATTTGCAACTATTTTCTTGCAGGAAGAGCACGTTTCTGTCACACTAGAGTTAACATTCAGTTAGTTTGTAACATGCTTTTCCTGTGTAGATGGTCCAATGCACCATGATCAGCGTTAAGCCACCATATCCCACTTCACACTGTTCTGTTTCACTACTTGGACATCATTGTACAGTATTTGTAAAAACAATTTATTATTCTACCTCACTAACAACACTATAATCCTTATTTCTTCACATAAACTAATTCTCTAGATATGGCACATCAAATCTGAGATAAATCATGGAAATCCAAGATGTCCCATCTGTTCAGGACAATGCTGCTTATCATTATACTTTTATTCATGTTGTATTTGTCAGATTATTTTTTTTAAAATTGCCTTTAGCATTATTTCTATACCAAATAGTGTTGGAACCTGGAAGATTGTCACAGTTTGCTTTCCCAAAGGCTGAGCAAACCTGCCCTCAGACACATCCAAAAGTCATGCCCCCGGAAACGTTTGGGGAATATTGGTTATCTATCAAACAGGAAGAAAAAAAAATTAAATTGGTTTAATGAAATTCAGTGCAATGAAATGGAATTTAATTTTCTGTCTGAAACATAGCTTGATCGTGAGTATGAATAACAATATAATATCACGTACGAATGCAGCATGGGACACTGAAGCATTTCAGTATGTAAGACAAAGAATGAGCTTTTTATAATCATAATTTTACCGTAACAACCAAACAGGTCCAGAGATACTCAGCGATTCCCAAAACAGTTTCAATGAAGAAAGCCAATGTCAGTCAGAAAAAATATCTACCTCTTCTGACATCTAACTCTATGCTCAGAATACACTGCTGCTAACTTGTGGTTATATCACAAGTCTCATGACAGCTTGTACTTTTCGTTAAAGACTGACCACTTGCAGGTCTGTGACTTCATGACAATTTTAATCCTTTATGCAATTTTTTCATCTTTTTAATTGCATTTTTAAAAATTATGTGTATAAGATAATCTTGTTGTTTCATCCATTGTTTCAAAATGGCTCAGTTGAGAAGAACAGAATTTGATAGCCTTCTTTATTAATTATCCTTTTGATGAAAAAATGAAGTGTTGCTCTATGTGGCTTGGAATAATATGTCAAGTCAAAGGATGGGATTGTGGTTTGGGGGGAGATTTTTTTTTTTTAATATCTGTTACTTGTTACTAAACAAGTTGAGATAATTCTTCCTTAATTATTTAAATTGTTGCACTCACATCTATCAGTTCAATGAAAATTTATCATAAACTTCCTTAAGAAAATTTATACTAATGGTTTTGGCACTGGTTTGGCAGTTGCCACGTATCTTTTTGAGCTCTTTTAATTTTCTGCCATTTCTTTAGTATATATTCATTCCTTCAGCTGTTCTCCTATTACAGTGATAATTTTATATTTTTCAGAGAAAAAAATGAAGCAGTCTCCAAATTCCTGCCAGAAAACCCTCCTGTTTTTGTTGAGATGATAAATATCTTTGCAATAAATACAGTTTTACTTCAAGTGCAGCATAGTTTCAGAGCAAATGTTAACACACTAATACTTAATAACAACACAATTTACACATTGGGAGAGCACAGATGTTGAATATTTATATGCACTTCTGCTATAGTACTCTTAATAACATAGTAATGTAACCACATTTTCAGCCTGAGTAAATGTAATTGCTTTCAGTGCTGTTTTCAGAAGGTCTATTTATTCAGCTAATAAAAGTGACGATATGCGGAATACTAATACACCAGTGCGCGTGTGTGAAACTTGAGGCACCATCTTTTATGATGCACGTACATGGGTGTTCCCAGGGCTTGCCAAAGATTTAACAACAGCTGAAAGCCAGCATGGAGAAGAAAAAAAATGATGGATTCAGCCTGTACACAGACTAACCGTTCCCTTTGACTTCCTACCAGCCTGCTTTTACCTTTTGTGCCCCTGAGGGGGCAGGACAGGGACTGCACAGGCAAGCAAAGGCCCTGAGGCAGTTTTACGAGCAGCCCCCAGGCAGGTGTCCGAGTGTTCCTTCACGACGGCCCACCCAGCTGCTAGGCCCGTTCTCCCACGTATTTTATGAGCGCGCAGAGCGCGCGCCCCACAGCGCCGGCTGCTCCCCAAGGATCCTTAAGACACCAGAAAGCATGCTGTGGGAAGACAGCACTGAGATGCGAAGACTCAGCTGTTCGAGGTTTGTTTTGTTTTTGTTTTTCTTTTTCCCTCGTTAAGCGGAGAGGCAGGTGCCAGGGCCGCTCAGCCCCGCCCGGAACACGTCCCCACTCACACCACAATGGCCGCCACTGCCGGCGGCCTCACAGCCTCCTTAGCCCGCCCACTCCCCTCCTCTCCTTCGATTGGCTCCTCTGCGCCCATTCTCCGCCAATCCTCGACTGCGCTCCGCCACGCCACTCCTTCCCCTTCCCGCGCCAGCTGCCGCCGGCCCGCAGTGAGGAGCTGCCGGGAGGGGCGGGTCAGGGGGCTGTTAGTCCCGCCCCTCCCGTAACGGCCGTCCCGTCCGTCAGCCGAGCGGGCTCGGGATTGGTCGGCGGGAGGGGGCAGAGCGGGACGGCGGGTGGCCATGGCCCGGCCCGGGGCTCCGCGGCTCGGCAAGGTGCGTGCGGAGGTTGGGGGTTCCGGTGGGAGTGGGGCCTTCGGGGTCCCTGCTTGTCTGCAGTGGGGTCTCAGCCCTCTCTCTAGCGGCCTCGTTAGGCCCCTGGTTTGTTCGGGGGGAGAGGGGGGTCTCTGCCCAGCGTGCAGCTGGCTGATGAGCGTCAGGACTCCTGAGGAGGAGTGGGGCCTGCCGGCACTGAGTGCCTTTGCTTCCCTGGGCCTAGCCCAGCGAGCCTTCCTCAGGGCTCGGCGGGTTTACGCCTGTCGGTAAGGGGTACCGCAGCACGCTTTCTGCTCGAGAGTTCTTCCACCTTGGTGCATCTGGTTTGAGCGGTGACTGTGGTTTAGTCTTAAAATCCCCAAGGTTCACGTGTATATTTAATGAGCTTGATGTCAGTCTGGAATGTATGTATGTCAGCCCTTGACCATGTCATTAAGTTAATTACTGTATCTGTAGAATGCGGTGAAAATTAATGAAGCTTCCTGCAGTAAAGGCACGTTTTGTGAACTGAAAACTACAATATTTGGGCCCTAATGGCAGCAGTGGGCCCCTGCTTGGTCTGAGAGCTGTAAATTAACTGATCTGCCTCAGCAAAAGTTCTTGGAATTAGTGGGCGATGGTAGTCTTCAATTGTGTTGTGAAAATACTTTATGAAAATCAAAGTATATTTCTGTAATCAACAGGTACTGTCTTCTGGAAGGCAAACAGGAACAGCTAAATTAACAAATGGAAGAAAACAGTAAGACCTTAATAATTAATATTATCTAAGACTGAACGTAGCTGTGAGCATTTGGGAACCTTACATTTGTCATACCTCACAACTAGTCAAAAATTCTCTCTATATCAGAAAACATTTTTTTTTGCTGAAAGGCAGTACAGCCATGTTCTAAGCAGTCCATGAATAGACAGACACAAACTGAATAGAAATTTTACCTGTAGAAATACAGGGTTGTCTCTCTCTGCGTGTTTTATTTATGAAAGATTGAATTTGTATAGTCACTAGCCATACGTAAGACTGTTGAGTAAAGACTGAATTCTCCATTGATGTAATCTGCTCATATCTGCTAAGCATGTTTGTTGCAGCAATGCAAAGTTTTCAGAAGGAGGAATATATTTTGTTTATTTTACTTTGCTGTTATTGAATAAAAGTGTTTTTGTTTTGTTTTGTTTTGTTTTACCTTGATGCACATTAAGGAGGTGGTATAAACAGTGAACTTGACTTTTTCAGGTTTGGCTTAAGAAAAGGATGTCATTCTGATGTGAAGTCTGGATACTCTATCTATTCCACTGACTCTGATGATCAGGTAATTAAATTATTTTTTAATAGAGTCATCTGTGTTATCTAAGAGAAGGAAAATTGGAATACCATGAGTAATAGAAGAAAAACAGGTTAATTTAGATACCACTGCATCTGGACTAGAAATTGGTCTTGCAAAGCTAGCAAGTGTGTCTCTACTGCATCTTGCAGATTCATGCAAGTTGGCTTTGTGCGCACTGAGTTTGGCTCTGACAAATCTTGCTGAGGCACAGGATGTATTTTGCAAACACAGCTATGCTGTTTATGGACTAGAGCTGGCCCTGGAAGGAGTATAGCCGTGTTTAAGTTTTGTGCCCAAAAGAGTGAGTTGTATGGATTCAGTGCTGCAGTGCTGTTTTTTGTGTAGTGCTCCGAAATAGAAACAGGTTGTAGATAGCAGCTTAACTGTACATGGAAATAAAAATAAAAACCACACACTTGCAGTTACTAAAACATAAAATCCAGCAAATGGACACATGTGCAAGAACACAGTTCAGTTTTTTTGAAAAATGTGTGTGTTTGCAAACTTTCATGTAATGGCCAATAATACATGGAAAGTGATATGGTGTGGCTGGCTCTCAGTTGTTCTTTTTCAGGTGACAGAGTGGGGAACACTCACCTCTAAAATAGTATCTTGTTTTACTGAAATAAAACAGTAATACTCATTTTCTGACTGCAGTATTCTTTGTGCAGGTTGATACTATTCATAATGGACTTGACCGTTGCGCAGCTTTACTGAAGAATATCTTACAAAATGAGGCTACAGGTTGTACCTATTGAACATTTAAGTTAAGTTTTTAGGTTTTTTTAAGACTGTTTGGGTTTGGTTTGTTGACTAGTTTTTCCTTTGACTAATACTAGGAAGGGAGACTATCCGTAAACAACCTGGGAAAACAACTTCCATTAGAATTTCTTCCGGGCCTTTGCTAACCAAAGGAAATGCTTCCAAGAAGAAAGGATTGAAAAAAAACATTACTCCTGCCCACGTCCGAAAAGAAATCGGTAAGCGGGCTTTCTCGGGCTTGCTTTTTTCTCAAATGACATTAAGAAATTCCTCAACTTAATGAGATATAACAAGGCTTCATGATAATCGTCGTCATTTGTTAGAGGTTGATCCAGGGCTGGATCCACAAAAGGATGCAGACGTTACTCATTACCTTTTAGAAACCTTAAATGTTTACTAAACAATTACTAAAATTCACAAATGTTTGAGCTTCCTATACAAGGAAGAAAGTTGGGTG
Organism: Chlamydotis macqueenii; assembly: GCF_036417535.1. Classification (NCBI taxonomy): domain Eukaryota; kingdom Metazoa; phylum Chordata; class Aves; order Otidiformes; family Otididae; genus Chlamydotis; species Chlamydotis macqueenii. The sequence goes on from NC_141561.1 coordinate 11,571,754, forward strand.
CATTTACAAATACCAACATCATCATGTTTAGCTGGTAGGAAGTGTGGAGGAGAATGATAATACCCATGCTCACATTTCTTTTGGACAGTGAAGCATTAGAGTGCTTGGTCTTTGTTTGGGATACACAGCTATAAATTGTCCAGGAGTTAGGTGTCCAGCCAGGCTTTTCTCAAAGACCTGTGTTCTCAAAGATCACAGGAAAGTGTTGTAATAACAACTCAAATAGTCTAGTGGCCAGAGCACTTGTATGGAAAGGTAGATGGATTGCTCTAGGACGAGTTGCCATCAGTTGAAGTAGTTCACTTTTTATTAGCATTCTCCCTCTCTCCACCCCATTTCTTTTGTGTGCTTTCTAATCCGGTAGACAGGTGGGGCCTCTAGATGTAGCAGAATGCATGTAGCTGGTATTTTTCCAGCACTGTAAAAATACGGAGTTTTAATTATACCCAGCATAAGAAAATTAGGTTTGGAGAGTGTTTTGATATGGGGTATTCCAAATGGTCTAAAAGCTTAGGAAGCAGCTAACCAGAGATTTAAAGAATTTTGTTTTAGAACTGGCGTTCTGTAGGATTACATCTCTGTGCTTTCTTCGAGAACAGCGGTCTGTCCAACTGAGTTAGCTTGCTCTGTCTGGAGGAAAAGAATGGTGGATTAATTTGGTAGGTAGAAATCTGACTGGAATCCTAAGCCATAGGGTCTTTCGGTTTTCTTTTTTCAAAGGAACCTGCTAGAGTCTGGCTGACAACACAATGAGTTTTTGTAGATCAAGAAGACAGATAACTTCAGCTGGGTTTTTTTTGTTCCTTCTTTCTCTATAGTGCCAACATCAAACAGAAAACTTACCTCATCCACCACACCTTCTACTGAGAAGGAGCTTTCCAGTGCAGCACAGAATCACGTAGTTCAACCGATTCATGTGCCTTGCAGTCAACACTCTCCTGTAATGCATCAGAAACTGTGCGAGCACGTGCAAACTCAGATGTCTTTGATAACTGGCCAACCACCACAGAACAGTAACGAAATTCCTACTGTAACTCCTTTTCCTACCTCAGATCACGGTTAGTGGAACAATTAATGTAGAGCCTGCTGTTTTACTGTATGAGTTTTGCCTGAAATTATTCTGATCTATGAGTGTTATTTTCTTTCAGGGTGTCGAAATGTTACAGCTTATAATTATCGATTACCTACCTCCACATCAGCTCTGTCCCCGCAGCATTCAGCTAATCCATTATCTACTCAGTCAGTAAGTAAAAGTTTGATTCTGACTGTTAAATGTTTTAAATTAGCCCTGCCTATTTATTTAAGTGTGTGAGTTTCCTTGGGTTTGTGTAATAATTTTCCTTAAAGAGAAGAAAATTGCATATTTGAACTTATAGTGATGAGCAGAATAACTAATGAGAGAAAATACTGCTATTTAAAATACACTTTATATAGACACCAAAAAATGAAATTAGAGGCATTTCAACTGGCCACTTGTTTTTGTGTGGTGGATTCTGTAATGGACAGCAAACATGGAAGGTGCAGGAAATTATTCATTACTTACATTCTTAGTAACACACATTAGGTTCATTAACCAACTTCCGATAAAAGAAATGATATCTATGTGTAGCTTTTCCTGGCCAATGATCAAGCTGATTATTTCTTCGGACACTGTGTGTTATCTTGGAGCCACATCTTAAAATACTCGTGTATTTCAGGGTATAGAATAGAACTAATGGAGAGTACCAACTGCCACCTTAGGAAATGTGGTAAAGCGTTTACACCTTGAAACTGTAAGAATGCAGACTTGCCTTCCATCTGCAGGCAGCCATGTATAGCTAGTGCTGTCCTTGAGTTTTAAGTAATTAATCTGCTTAAAAATATTGAAAGGTAACAGTGCTATCTTTATTTTTTTTCTTCTTCCCTGTTCTGATTTGGTTCAAGGAGTGTGTGTTCATAAAGCAAAGAAAAAAAACAAAACCAAAACACTGCTGAGCTTTTTTTTTCTTTACAGAACAACTGAAAAAGAACTGTCCTTTAATGTTGCTAGTAAGGTAAAGGTAATCTTTAAAAAAAACAGATTTACATTCTAATTGCTCCTTAATATACTGGAAATGAGTTGTAGTTGCCTTTATAATTTGCAAAGAATTATCAAGACTACCTTGAGTCAGACAAGGGGTTTTTCGGTTTTTTAAGGTTTTTAAAAATCATGTTAATTTTTTTTATAATATGAATATTCTTTATGCAGGGTGTTCCTGTAGAGAGTGGCAATGAATGTGTGCCAGAGATGGGAGGACCTGTGGTTTGCCCTGTAGTTTCTCCTGCTTCTACTACTGCTGCTCAAGTACAGTCCACCACAGCTCTTCCTAGCGTGATCCCTTGTATAGCATCAGGTGCATCAAGTAACTCTGCATTGCCCACATTCATCCCGTCATCTTCTGGCAGAGAGATGACCCCAAACCGTGAGCAACACATAAAAGAAGCAGATGTGATAAGATGCATACAAGCTCACCTGGCCCTGTTACAATCACATGAAATGATGAACGGCAGGACTGAACAGGAGCACCATCATCATTGTCCAGCTAAACATAATGGCTCAAGTAACAAGGAGGAGGAGGATAGTTCTGAAGAACACAGTGAGGACACAGTCAGCGAAGAAGATGAATTGAATGTGCTTGACATAGCCCCAGTGAGAGACACAGGCTGTAAGACAAGTTTTGTGAAGAAAGTTCTAAAATCTAGAAAAGAAAGCCCAGAAGAAACAGCCTGTAAAGTTAAGACTGTAAAATATCTTCTGGGAGAGCTCAGAGCACTCGTAACAGATCAAGGTGAGGACATTTTCATTGTGCAGTAGAGTGATTACATACAAATAACACAAGAGCTGCGTTAAATGAGTGAGCACTTCAGTTTCTGGAAGTTGTACGTGACAGATGATAGGTTACGTCTTGAGAGTGGATTTCCACAACTTTTAATAGCCTCATGTTTCGCTCTGGATAAGTATTAAATTATTTTTTTCTGAGTATTTTAGCATTATTGTAACAGTTAGGATGAAGATTATCCTCATTTCATATACAGTATTTTTCACTGAGAAAGGGAGTAGCGGAGCAGATTGCAACAGCAATCCTGCTAAGGTTGGTTGGAGATAGTGGGTTGTGATTTATCAAGAACCTGAAGCAAAATTTTAATAGCTAAGCTGAAAAAAAATATATAGTTAAAATAAAGATGAGGTTTTATTGAAAAAAAAAAAAAACATAGTAGATTGCTTAATTGCATATCAAATTTTACTGTCATATTACAGGTTTATATGTTTATGAGGTCTTTCTTTCCCTCACCACTTGCAGATGATTCGGAAATGTTACAGTTGATGAGTGAAATAGAAGACTGCGTATCATTGCTCCCAGCTGTAGTGGGAAGTACGAATATACAAGCTGAAATAGCACTAGCTTTACAGCCTCTCAGAAGTGAAAATGCCCAGCTGCGTAGGTTAGTAACTTGTCAGTGATTCTGTATTTACTGCAAATGTGCCAAAAGCATCTCTAATTGGTCTGTTCCAAATTGCATATTTTATCATTGTTATGGTATAATTGTTACGGCCCTTTCATTCTTGTCTGTGCAATACTTATGAATTAGAAAGTGTGTTGGTAAGGTGTATAGTTTAAAAATAAGTAGTTAACACATAGCAAGTCTTCAGTTAATGCTGATGTTTTAGTAGCATCAGTTACATCATGTTTGGGCCTTTGTCTATGCCGGATCAATGCATGAGTGTCTCTGAAAAGTGCAATATCAAGATAGTTAGCCTGCTTGTATTCTTTTTGTAGTGTATTGTTAAATGCAAAAATGGCTCTCATTTCAGGGGAGCTCTCAAACATGTCATGAGTAGCGCTTTACTTCAGAACACAGGGAAAGATATTTACTAAGAATTGCAGATGGTCTTTTGTGTTAAAGAAATATAGGAATGTAAGAAAAATGCAGTATTAAAACTTTTTTATATTTCTGAAACATTCTGTGCTATATAATTCTCAGTAGTAACTTCCTACCAAACTTAATTTGAAATGCAGTGGTTTTGAACTTACTCTGAACTTTCTGAATTTGTGCTTTTTCACAAATCACATTTAGGAGACTAAGAATATTAAACCAGCAACTCGGGGAACAAGAGAGAAGTGAGAAGACATCTGGACAGAGCTGCAACTATGAATGTAAAGTAATAATAGAGAATGATGCTTGTTAGGGGCATTTTTGTTAAAGCTTTATTTAAATAGATACAGACATACGAAGATATAAATAAAAAATAGCAGTACATATTGTGGCCTTTAATGGCAACTGACTAAGTGTTATGGGTCTAATCATGCAACTGCGTTTGCATGGATTGTTGTGCCTGTTTAGACTCCACGTAGTGAGACTCAGCTCTTCAGCTGCCAAGCAAATTATTTTTACTTAAGTGCATCTTAAAATAAAGATGACATATTAGATAACTAAGAGGAAAACTTGAGTTTTATTTTGCTGCCTCAGAAAACTCTTCTATCAGGAAGCAAAATTCATATTACCAAGATTATTTAAAAACATAATTTGATTTAGAAATTCAAGCTGTACCACACAAAACACTTAATTTTTGTTTTGTTTTGTTTTACTTTTGATAGTAGTTTCTTTGCAGTCCTTGAATATGATGCTGCAGAGTCAATTGAAAGAATCACTGAAAGGCCTTGAGTCACTCCAGGCTAAAAATGAAGAACTACTTAAAATAATAGAAAGTCAGAAAGAAGAAACTAAACATCTTGCAAAAGATATTCAAGATAAAGAAGAAGAATTGCTTGAAAACAAGCAGCGTTATGACATTAATTCCACCAAGCTGAAGATTGGTACGTGTTTTGAATTTGTTCATTCTTCATTTAGTGATTTAAAACTTTAAAGAATTAATTAGGTAAATTCTTCTTGGCATTTTAGAAATGGAAGAGGCATTGGCAAATGTGAAGAGCCTTCAATTTAAGCTGGAAGCTTCAGAGAAAGAAAATACGATTTTGGGCATAACGTTACGTCAGCGGGATGCAGAAGTTAACAGACTGCGTGAGTCAACCAGGTACTATTGGCTAGGCTGGTTTTTTGCCTCTTGACGTTGCTTTTCTCTTGGGTTTGGGTTTTTTTTTTCTTTTTCAATACTTCGGTTTATTGTAATCTTAGTATCTTGGTGGTAGGAGGTCACGTAGGCTAAAACTTCTCTCTGTAGTTACTTTTGCTACAATAGTGCTATAATTTGGTTAAAACATAGTTGCCATGTTCCATGACTTGAGTTCTGTTGTAAAGTAAAATGTTATGTGCTGTAACTTGTGCGAACTCTTAATAGCAGACCTGCCAACAAGGAGCTCCACGGAAAGTGCATGGACCTGAAAATCTATTGATATTTCCCTTGAAGCTGTAGAGTTTGGAAACTAACTCTTAATCTGAATTAAGGAGGGAATGTTTGTTTGTTTTTTTTTCTTTCTTTACACTGGTTCAGAAATTTTTCTGTTTTGAGAAGAACTTGCAGAAAGATCTGACTTCAGGACTCACAGCAAGCACTTCCTGTGGGAATGAGCAGTCCTTTCTTTAATTGTACATACATTTGAAGGAGATTATGCCCAGATATTAATTATGGTAAAGGTGGGAGTGCTTGGATCATTGCATGAAGATGGTGTTACTCACAATTTTTTAGAACTGTTATTGTGAATTTATTTCATCATGGTCTTTTATGATGAGAGATTTAAATAGCTTTTTGCCCATGCAAAGTGGTAGGTACATAAAATTTGTTTAGACATGATGTGCACAGGAAGTTAAACTGTTGTCTGTCTTATTTATGGTTGATACTGATTGGAATGGCGGAATATTTTTAGTCGCCACTTCAGATTCTTTAGGAGTATAGACACGTTGCACACTTTATGACTACTATACTGACCACCAGATGGTAGTATAATGATGTCTTATTACATGTGTATATGTATATGCTCTATAGGTAAGCATTTAAGTGTTCATTCCTTTTGATGTGCAAAGCAGAAAATTTATTTATTTCTTTTATTGTATTTTTCAATTTAGATCCAATGGCAAGAATAATTCAGAAAAAATTCTCACTGATTTTGATCAGTGCTATATGCTTTGTAACAGTTTCTTGACATGAATTTATTTCATTTTGTAGTACTCAAAAGCAGGTAAATTGGGAATAATCTCGAGAACTTCATTGGGTTGTTCTGTACTTTACAGACACATTGAGCTGACCTGAAGAAAGAAATTCAAGAAACTTGGAATTGGTTCACATTTATACTACACTTCATGACAACATGTAGATAGAGAATTGTAACTTTGCTGCAGTCTGATAAATCTAATGTTTTGGTGTTGTATAAAAGTTTTAAACTATTTTTATTGACTATTTAAAAATCTGATTAATTGATCTTACCTTAACAGAATGTTGCAGGGCAGTATGGCCAAACTTCTGTCTGACCTCACAGTAGACAACATTAAACCCAAACCTGAAAAAGGTCTCTCAAAGTCTCTTTTGGAAGACCATGAAAAGCAGATGCAACCTGATCCATTTCCTGGGAGTACTTCAGTAATGACTTACCTTAAAAAATTAGAAACGGATCACATTTTGACAGATACAGAACTTCAGTTCTCAAATAAAAGTGGAGAATTGGAAATACGAGATCTAACCTATGAAAAGTTGGCTGCTGAAGGAAGTAAAATAAACTATGCATTCTCAGAGGAAGGAACATCACCTCCCAGAATACTACAAACCTCACTGAAGCAAGATGCAGAAACAGTTAGTGATTCTGGGACTTTACTAGATGACCAAAACAAGTTGGATGAGACCGTTTATATTCCATTGACTAGCAGTGCCTCTAAAAAACAGTTGCCAATCTCTGAAAGAACTGGTGTGCTACCCCAAAGTAGAGGGGCGCGTAAGATGTTGGACTACCACTGTGAGCTCTCAAACTCTGTGCAGCAGAATGAATGTGAGATATCAAAGGATCAAACTATTCTGGATAAATTAACTGCTGGGTACGATGTGAAAAATACTGTGGAAAAAACACTTGAAGTTACAGGAGAGAAAGTGAAGCCAGAAGGAGACAAAGTCCAAATGAGGCCAAAAGGCACACCAGGGGGATCTGCAAGAGACTTCACAGATAAACCAGGCCAGCCACAGCCTGGTACATACCCTCGCATACCGATGCTATTTCCAAAAGAGATTTCTCAGAAAAAAGGCAGTGAAATAACTGATTTTAGTTCCATTTTATATGATGATGTATCAGGGAAGTCCGAGTGGAGTGCATCCTCTTTCTCAACATTTACTTCTCGAGATGAAGAGGACTTTAAGAATACCTTAGCAGCCTTGGATGCCAACATAGCTAGATTGCAAAGAACTCTGCAGAATACCACTATGAAACAATGAGTATGAGGAAACAAAGTGAAGTGCACTTGTTTGGATTATTTAGGTTTTTCTGAAATATATTCATAAGTATGGTACTGATATGAATACTTATATTTTTTGCTATGAAATGACTTGTTCCTAGCTGTTTAAATTATGGTTGGAATTTGTTCCCCATTAAGCTATGGTGCTGCTTCCCTTGATGTAAAACTTGAAATAACCGCTGTAAATGCCTCTTTTTAAATTATAACTTAGGTTTATACTCTTTAATTGCAAAATTAATTCTTAGAGCAGCACTTGATAACTGTTTAAGAAATCAGGGTACTGTTAGTAATAGAGTTTTTCTATTAAATTATAAAGTACACTGGCAGGTTTTTTCTGTGTGTTTTTTTTTCGAAGCAGTTAAAACAGCATTGAGAGAGATGCATTTGAAGTTAGTTATAGGTGTGATAAAGAAAAAAATTTATTTCATTATAATCTGACTTAAAACCAGATGCATAGTTATTTTAGAGTCATAGAATCATAGAATGGTTAGGGTTGGAAGGGACCTTTTCCTTGGTTATGATCATATATTTCAAGAAAAGTAGCTCCTTGTGCTGGTTCACCATTAAGATGTGGAGTCAGTAGTGTCTGTATCAAAGAAATAGGTGGGCAGGACTTCTTATTCAGCTGCATTGCTGCTTAGTCCAAGTTGAGTTTACTCAAGAAGTGGGAGTTTAACTGGTGAAAGTGGAACTGCCTTGAACTTAAAAAGTGTTCTGCCTTGACTAGGTAGATTTCTTCAAATTTTGTGGGTTTGTATTTTTTTTTTTAAGAGGAATTTAGGTGCCCAAGGCTAAATTAAACATCACTGTTTACTAACTTTTTTTTTTTTGTTTCTTGAAAAACAGTCACAGGTACCATACATGGGCAAAAGGTTCCACAGAGGCCAGAGAAGAGCCTGCTACAGAGCAGCTCTCCAGGAACACTGAGAGTTACAGTTGATAAGTCAGGATCATGCCATTTAAAAAAAAAAAAAACAAACCAAACAATCTGAACTAACCATGCAGCCATCATATGGGATTTGCAGTATATGGTAGGTCCTATAAAATACATGAAGTGATCCTTTTTCATTTATCACTGGTAAAACTGAAATTTCAGTTGTGAGCATTGTACTTGAAGAAAGATGTTGATTAAGTGGAAAGTCCAGGCGAAAGCATCAAAGTTCTTTTCTACAGTTCTGTTTTAGATCATAGTCTTTACAGATGCTTGATTTTATCTGAAGTAAAAGAGAATATAGTACCAGTAGATAAACACAGAACAGTCTGGTGCTGAGAAACAGAAGCAATAGCAGGCTTCAGCTGACACAAAGGAGATGAATTAAGCAGTAGTGAAAGCTGGCAAACCAGTACTGTTAGCACCAGAATATACATGGAAATTCATGGAAATTCCATGGTTGTTGAGGTACCGAACATCTATTGGGCATAACTACAGAGAGTCTGGGCTGAGTCACCCAAATTGGCTCTCACAGGAATGGGAGCGGAGGGGAGAATGATACCAATCCATTGTTGTTTTTGACAGGGCTTTCCACATCTCAGAGTCAAGAATATGCATTGTGCAAGTTTCTAAGTTACAGGTACGGCGAGGTGGTGTTAACGCCACCATGTGTTCCTCTTACACCCTTAGCAGTGCTTGAATGCTGTTTTTCGTGACTCATGTTTTTTCAGGGGAGGTATCTTTAGAAAGGGAACAGCAGTATAAGGACTTGAATTTAAGACTGCTTTTTCTGTGATGTTGCCTTTTTTTTTTTTTTTTTTTTTTCCCTCCTCAAAAACATTACTGCCCTTCCTGGTGCTGGCCTTATCTTTTTTTGTTTCCATGTTGGACAACAGTCTCAAGTTTTTTATTCTATGGTTAGTTGCTTGGATGGATACATTTTAAAGTTAGGGCACTTTCCGTACATTGTGCTGCGGAGCAGTTCTGTGATTATTTTAGTTACTAGTAACTGAGCAATAGAAAGGTATGAAGACAACACATCCTGCAGAAGATGCCAACTGGCACTCCTGCTTTGAAACAGGAAAGTTAGACTAAATAGTGACTTCAGTGATTTAGAATGCTTTTAAGGCTTGGCCTGGATATCTTATTACTCTCCACACTATTCATGCTCAGATTCAAAATAAGGTTGATAGTATGAAAGTGAACACGTTTTAATAAATATTTACAAGCAGCTTCAATGTAGAAGCAAAGCAAGATTTAAGTTATGATTATGGCATATATAAAAGACAAGCTATGGTAAATTCTAGTCTTTAAAACTGACAAGATGTCTGAGAGAAGACTGGAAGACTACTAATTGATAGACAAGCTAATTTGGTTTTCTTCTTGCAGCTAGGGCTGTTAGTCCATTTGAAGGAGGATATTTGTCCTGGCCAGAGCTGGTAGCAATCTGCATAAAGCAGCTGTGGTGTCAAGATGCCCAAGCGCGTTCTTCTCGCAGTGGGAGCATGTACGTTCACTTTTATCTCAAGGGGGAAGATGTTACACCATCTCACTTGTGTCCTGTTCATCATTACCAACTTAGTTCTATCAAAGCATGAGGGACTTCTGGAAACCCTTTTTGGGGATAATGAGATGTGTATCATATATCAATGTCTATCCTTCTCTTAGAAGGAGGAGAGGCTAAGATGAAGAAACAGGAAGAAGGAGTCATCTTTAATACAGTTCTTTGTTTTGTACTCAGACATGTCCATCAGAGCTATAGCAACTTTAAATGAAATACAAAATTTCCCATATAGGGGCAGTAGGATTGTACACTGGTTTGGAAGAGAAAGCCGGGAAGATTAAGTCTGTAAGTCTTTAAAAGGTGGGAAAGGCTTCCAGGATTCAGCTCGAGACCAGGGCATTGAAACTGTGGAAGTCAGTGTAACTAGTGTTCTCATAGGCTCAATAGAAGACAAATAATGGTAACATCTGTTACAAACTTGTTCTTTTAATATGTTGTATGTAGTAGATAATCCCTACAGAAAATAAAGGAAAGCCTAGATTTTGCGCATTTTGTCACATATGTACTTTGACCACTCAAATCTGTGCAGTCTCAGAAGTACGTAGTAAATAAGATCCTAAGTGACTGAGTGGAAAGAAATATTTCTCTTTGGTGCCTAAAATGGCTTAAAAGTTATTTCTTCTCATTCCTGTAGAAATCACTATGGACCAAAGTAATCACCTTTGTCAACATGAATGCCTGGGACATTGGAGCAGCTCATACTGCTCACACTTGCCAAAGAGCGTAACTTTGTATTTGGAAGCAGAGTAGAATTTTCACCTGCATAAATCCAGCACTTGTGTTAACTACTCCGATAAGAGCAATACAGTCTTCAGTTGACTTCTGGTTTTGGACATAACCCTACAATGAGGAACAGTCATAATGGGTAGAGGAGTCAAAGTGTATTTGTGACCCAGAATTCAAGCTCCATTTCTGTTCCAGGTATGTTAAGGATACTTTAAGATAGCTCGAAGAGGCAAGAGAATACAGTAACGAATTGGGTCACAGTGTCAACTATGGAAGTAATTTTTGTGTTGCACATATAATTTTGCTATTGTTTCTAAGCAAAAAAAAAAAAAAAAAAAAGTAAATTCAGGTAGATAGATTGTCTCAGAAAAGTGTGGACCTCACTTAGAGCTGAAGGACCAGAAAAAGGGCAACCAGTTGTGATGTCTCAGTTTCTGTAGCCAGGAGGTGATGTTTGAATGAGCAAGGCTAACAGTAGCCTAAACAGCCATGAGATATCAGAGACGGTTCAAAAGGAACTCTCTCCTCTGTGTCTGAAGACCTATACCTCCATGCCTGCTGATTTACTGTAGTCATGGAAAAAACAGCTTAAGATTTTCTTCCACTGAATTATTAGTTGGTGTAAGTTATTTTATAGTATATTTTCAGTATTTGCAAAAAATTACAGTTGAAACTTTTGATTTCAAGTTGAGAAAAGTGCAACTGGTTGGGCCGAGGAGTTTTAATCACAGGTAGCTATCTGGTCATACAGCCTAACAAGTCTAGCAGAACTTTCCAGCTTGGCTAGCAAAGCTGGTTTCAGATTATGTCCATCACTGTATCAGCCTCCAAATATGTGATATAAGAACATGAAATCATTGTTCTATGTTCAGTAATAGCTGCTATGAAAGATCTCTTCCAAGGCTTAGCTTACAAGGAGGAGCTGCAACTTCGGTGGTCATGTAGCCTCCTCTAGATTTTTTCTTGTAGCCACAGAGAGAAGATTCAGGAGCTTTGTTTTTAAAAAGCCTATTCTGTGAAGTTGACATCTGCACTTTCCAGTGACGTGGAAAGGAAAGGCACTCTTAAAATGTGTTTCATCAAGCTCTTAACAGTAATTTTCTTTTCATGAACACTTTTCTTTATGGAAAAGTGAAAAGGTGGGGCAATACTCCAGAATCCAGGATACCTGAGTTTAACCCGTATATAATTCTTGAGCAATGACTCTATAATCCAGCGTCTCATTCAAAAAACTGGGGAATGGAGATAGGTCCCTGCAGGCACAAAGGATTGCTGCCTTCCTACTGCGTCCAAGTCCATCAAAGACTGTGTGAGCAACAAAGATGCCTTATTTGCTGAAGTGAAGGCGGTGCTGCATCTGTGTCTGTAAGTAAGCTGCCTGGGACACCAGTTGGGGTCAAGTGGCAACATCATTCAGCTCTATATGGAAGGAAGGTTTTACAGCTCATGATGTATTTTGACAAATAATAGTGATTGCTACCAGTACCTCAGGTACCTTTCTTAAGTCATTGACTTACATAGGTGTCCTTCATAAGGGTGATTTATTTTTTTTTTCCTTAGAAGGGAAAGAAACATTTCCCTGGTTAGAATCTGACCGATTAGATCAGAGAAACAAATTAAGGAGAAAAAAAAATCATAGGTTTAGTCACTTCAATTATCTCCCCAAATAAGGCAGGGCAATACTCAAGTTTGAATGGGCCAGCCAGGACACATCTGCACATCACCACTGCACCAGAACCAGAACCTACAAGAAGAGTTGAAAATGTCACATCATCGCTGGGGTATTAAAGTGGGTATGACTGACAGTTCAGTCCAAACACAGATTTAGCTCTAAATCATCCTAGGTACATCAGACTACCTATGTTAATGACCTTTTTCCAATTAAGCTCAGGCAGGCCATCTCGAGTGGTTCTTGATCAAGACTAACAAAATACTGTCAGAGATTAGTGTCTATCTTCCCCAAAATTCAGGGAATTCCTTCAGTAATTTCTTTGCACAACAAAGTCCTAGCATCAATTTTCCTTTAGCCAGATTCAGGAATATTCAGTAGTCTTTGGTTATATGAGTGAGTTAGGAATTTTGCCTGCAGAGCCTTGTGTATAGGGGAGTCAAACAAATAGCAGATGAGATCTTATTGCTGAGCCTATTCTAGCCTACCTGCTTTGAAGGTAAAATCAAGAGTGATGGTAACTTCCATGACTGTTCTTACAATTTGAGCTGTAACCAGACAGGAGCCTCAACAGAGCAACTTGTCCTTTCACCCAGCCTTCAATTAGTGTTATATTTGATCAGGTCTTTCTTCAGCATAAAAATAGTTTAATCTTTTTAATTTTTTTTTTAAGGTGCACGCTTGTGGTATATACATGATATATACACACATATAGTGCAAAAGCTGAGAAATCTTTTCGGTAGAGAAGAAAAGAGTTTTCTCAGTTTTTAGTCTCCGGATTTCTCTTAATCTGTGAAAATGAACTCCTTCTGCAATCTTTAACAGTCTTTGTAAGCTTTTAGCTGTTTTTAGTCTTTTAGCTGTTTTCCTCTGTTACTGCAGCGTAGGCAAGGGAAAGGTATCTCTTTGTAAGCCGTCCACACCTTCAGTTACTGGTACTTACCTCTTGTCCTTGTCAGGAGTCCTCAAAGGCTTCCCAGTAAATGATGGTGCAGCTGTAAGATATTAATCAGATTATCTTTGTGCAGATGTGGGTTAGTCAGCCCCAAGGTCATGCACTGCTTTCCTTTCCAATGCTTGACAGAAGTGCCACAGTTACGTGGTGATCTTTTTCAGGAATGAAACATATGTAAACAAGATGTGTGAACTGTGAACTTCAGATCTAGAAAGATGCTGTGGTCATACCTCAATGCATCCTTAGTGAATGATTTCACGTGCTGTTTGAAGACCGATCACCAGCTGAACTGAAAACCGAATGCTTTTGCAGGCATACTCAGTTTATCAGGACACAGAGTGGAGAGAATGTTATCCCATAGGTTCTCCAGTTTTACTCTTAATTGTTTGTCCTGGCCACACACAAGACTTCAGTCACAGTGCACAGCCTCACAACAACCCCAAGTCATGGAGTGACACCAGTATTACTGCAAGTTCACCAGCAATGAGACATGCTGCAAAATATACTTTTTGTGTGCATAGGAACATCCGTAGGAAGCTTTAACACTGTGCTCCAAAGGCAGTTTAAAAATTGGTGCTTTACTGACTGGAAAAGGAGCAGCTTAAACCAGCTAAAGTGTAGTGGCCATCTGTGTGTGCTACAGTGAACATTTTGTGGTTTATAGGCCCTTTAAGCATTTGCATGTCTAAAGACTACTTAGAAGTATTATTTCTTTTAAGACTCCTGGTTTTGTCCAAGCCCGTGATTAATCCTGGCTACTTCTCTGCTGCAATCATACAGCCAAAACATATATTTTCTTACTGCCTCCTCCCAGATTCTATTCTGTATTTAGAAGCTAGCAGTGATGGTTTTGGACTTGCAATTATGATATTAAGCTAAGTGTAAAATATTTTTCTTGGCATAAGCTAGAATCTAAACAGCTTTTACATCAGTTTCAGGTTCTCTTTATTCCCCTAGGGCATGCCAGTTCTCTTTCACAGTTGGTTTCAGAACTAAGATCATCCCAGCATCACCCTTGCCCCAGCGCCCCCTTTCCAAGAAACACAAGCCAATCAGGGCCAAGAGCTCTGCTTTGCCCCCCAAGATTTCAGACAGACAACACAGAATAATTGCTCCGTGCAGATGTTCCCATACATTCCCTCAGCCTTCATCCTCCCAATCTGCAGAGATGCAGCAGTTCACCATGACATTGGGCTCTCTCCAGCACTAGTGTGGTCTCCAACCAAAGCTTGCATTTCTATTCAAAGAATTTTTCACCATGTCATTTTTATGTCTCACACTGACCCCTGGGCCAGGGCTTGAAATTTAAGGGATACTCATTTTCCCCTTCCCTCTGTAACACCAAGCACACAGGAATGTTGGCACCTAGTCCAGCTTTTAAACCTTGAACCTCTGTGAGAGTGAGCAGTGCAGCCACCCTGTAAGTAATGATGCTAGGATTTAAGTGACTACTTTCACAGCAGCCATTGACTAAGGAATGACAAGCTCAGATCAGATTTTGAAGTGAGTTCTTTCAAAAGCACTTACTGTTTTTACTTAATAAAGACTACCCTACTCAATCCAGTTTGCCCTGAGCAACTGCAGGTATTTGCCTGTTCAAGCTTCCTAGTCAAGTTCTTCCCAGGAGTGTTCCTGAAGAGGGCCCTGCAACCACTGCTGTGCTCCTAAGAAGCCTCTGAGATGCTCCACCTCAAGGAGTCACAAACACTTGCCTTCCTTCTGCAAGCATAGGCAGCAATGCCAACCACAATTTCAACTGAGGAACAGCTAGGAGCTTGAGTACGGACCAAGGAGTCACAGCCCAGCCCTGTTCATTCACTGTGTTTGGTGACTGCAGCGTAAACGATCTGTTGCATGCCATCACCGTCTTTACTCCACTTTTGTCTCTGCCACCCCACAGCCCAATCCTGAACCTTACAAAAGGGTTAAGATCATCCTCCAAGAAAGAACCGTTTTGAGAGGCAGGCTCAGAGTGTGTTCACTACAGCAGAGCCTCTCTCCTAGCAGCTGGCTGTGGAAACAAGGGTAAGAATCATCACCACAAACCCGCTGAGGAGCCTCAGACACTGTTCATGCAGGCTGTCTCGGGCCATGTACGGAAGAGCTGCTATTGTTAGTGCCACTCAGGAAATATTCGAGGGAGTGTGTAATTGTTTATGCTCAGATTCTTTTATCAACGCTTAATTAACTGCAGTTACAACACATGTTCACCATTAATATTTTAAATTACTGAGATGTTTTTTAAATGTATTCTGTTGGCCTTCTTAGAAACTTCCATCAAAGGTTCCAAAAATGATAGGACATAGTCGTGCACTTGCAGTACCAGCCCCTTCTTGCTTAAGGGTCTTCAACTATGATCTTGCCTGACTTCTACATTTCATGCCCATGGCAGTACAAAAGGGACCATTTCTAAAAGTTAGCTGAGGCTGATTTAATTTTCTTCCTTTGTAAACAGCTCTGGGCATTTCTAAAACACTGTTTTACTCAGCTACAACAAAAGCTGTTGTCATCCAGCCACGCTGCAGAAAGTGGTTACTTTGGATTTGGCCACATCTTCCAAATACACTGTTTCATCAGCCATTTCATCCCACAGAAGAAGCCAAAATGAGAAACGTTTTGTTTCTAAAATCCAGAGACCACTTCTAAAAGTCTAGAAATTTTTTCCCCAGTTGGCTACTTTAGCTGGATCCCCTCTGCTGAAGTAACTGAGCAACAGCTTCTTCACCTTCTAAATAGGAACATACCCACTCTAAATGTATGGAAAGACTTTTACAGAGACCTGGGAGGACTGCAAATGAAAGTCATTTTACAGTGCCTGGGTTTGGTTGAAGAATCAGTCGGGGCTCCAAAAACTAGCAAAAAAAAAAAAACCACAAACCCTTCTCCTTTTGAAGATTACAGGCTTGCAAGAAGATTCATTACTTGGGTCACAAGGCTTGAAGCTGATCATTCTCAGCCTGTGCTCTAGACAGTCTGGCTGTGCATATGCCTAGTCATTACAGATTTCATGTTTGTGGTTTTGCAGGATTTCAGTTTCTAAAGGAGTTATTCTGACAGTTTAAGGCGACATTAACTAGTGGTGTTGTTCCTGTCCACCACCCACCTCTTGCAAATATTGACAATTAAATCAAGATTACAATTTGCGCATTCTTTCTGGGCATTGTTGCACTTAATGGTCGATCAAATCTGGCATCATAATTCCGTTAACACTGAGAAGACTGCACTTTTTTTTTTCTGGAACAGTTGTGCATTTCTTGGTCTCATCTCTGTGGCTTTATGCTTATATATTAAGGCCTCTCCCTTTCCTTCCTGCCATACTTCTCTTCTTGCAAATATCATGTTGTACATGGTTCTGCTCTCATCTTCCTTCCAGTGCAACCCTCATAGGGATAAGAGTCTTCCTCAGTTACCCACTGGAGGAAACAAATTCTTACCATAATGGCATCTGAATGTCTGTGGATAGTTCATTGTACATCATGGCTCTAACTTCCAGGGACACTCTATTTCCAAGCCAAGTTCGCCAAAGAACACTCATAAAAATTTGTGTGCTTGACAGCAGTGTAAGTATCTGGGCTCCAGATACTTACGCACTAGCTATGACTTGTATCTAGTAACAGAAACCCATGTTACTTGCACTGAGGAGTTCCTCAAATATTCACACTTTTTCTAATTAGGCTGAGCAAGGAATTATTGTTAAACTTCTTGCTAAACTCCCATTTTCAGAAGGATTTTTTTCATCTGACAGTGGGACTGTGCCAGCAATTTTTGACCTAAGAGCTGGACATACCAAATGTATTTGTAGGAAATCATACTTCATTTGATCTTCTATTAACAGAGATATTTGAGTTTTGTCCTATTTATTTTATTTTTAATTTATTTATATGTTTTAGTGAAAGACAAGCTTCTTAAAATATGTCCTAGGCATCTGGAGGAGACACAAATTGGTGACTGTGATAGTCCTGGTCTCTCAGGAGAAATTCCCATGTGGAGCTGGAGCTGGCCTGGGAAAGGTCTTTCTTCTACACTGCTGAGCTCTGATGCTGGACCTGCTGCCTTCACCATTACATTGATTTGCAGTTTTCCTGAAGAGCTCAAAGAAAATTGAAGACAGTAAGTTTTGTAAGACACATGTACAGTAAGTACTTCTTATGTTGTATGACTTTTGAGGGTTTGTAGCTATCCCAGTATCATTCCTATCATCTGGAAGGTCATTTAAGCATGAATGAATGCTCTGAAGATTGCAAGGTAAGATAGTAATGCCTGTTTGATTGGATATACCATCTCTTCCCTCATTGCTCAAGGAAAGGGCACAGGCACAACTTACGGACTGAATGGCAGTGAAAGTCAGACTGGGAATAAAAACAGGAGAAACAGAGAGAGAGAGAGTCAGATGAGAGAGGGAGAAAATGTCTTTTGTAGATGAAGGAGAAAAAACCCTTCTGTGCAATCAACAGCATCCTGGAAATGAACCATTTCCGGGATGGCTGAATCACTGAAATACCTGAGGGACAATTTCACAGTCAGGTGCCATCATAATTTATATTCTGTTACTTTTAGGCTTCTCCTCTGCAATTTTATTTTCCAAGAATTGTTGCTAGCCTTTGTTTTCTGTTTAAGCATGCGTGGTCCTACAAGAGATTTCAGTTAGCTCTAGCAGGCGTGAGGTATGCTGTTTCTTTGGAAACATCAAATCTAATTAAAACGCCAGTGCAGATATAATGCCCTGGGGTGCCTGCAACCCAAGGCATACCTGGGATGCTGGGAGACGGGATAATTTCTCATCAATCTGTAAAGGTCATTCTGGGGACTAGTGGCCTGACCTTCCAAGACACAGAGAAGCCAGGTGTTAATAATGCCTTGGAGCAAGGGACAGAAAGTGTGGAGAGAACCAGTGACATCAGAAAGCCCTAGTTTGTCATCATCTAACACTATTTAAATATTAATTGTTAGTGACTGTTTGACTACTGCAGTAGACATAACTTACCCAAACTGTTGAGTAACTTACTCCCTTTGCTCCTGAGTCAGGGTGAGCCCCTACACAATTTCCTCTGGTACGCTGTCATGGTGTCAGCGCCGTAGCGGTGACTGATGTGCCCAGACCTGAGCACAGCGCTCCGGAGACCACCATCCCAGGAACCAGGCCTCCCTTGGCAGTGACACCCTGCCTGCATGATTGGTACTTCTCCAGCCTGCTCCTTTTATTTCACATTTTTATTTTCTGTTGCCATGCCACATTGCTGTTCATTACATTGTTCAGAAAAACTTTTAAGCTTTACTTACTAATGGGGCATTCCAAGCTCCTTCCTACTTTTTGACAAGATAATTTTCTCTTAGATCTATTAATTCGTGTTTTCCGTAACTACATTTTCCTTCTTTTATTGGTTTTTTTTTTTTAATTTTTGCAACAATTCCTAATGTACTGTAAATTAAACTATTTTTCCACTTCTCTCCCTTTGATTTTTTTTTTAAAGTTAAATTTCACTCTGCATCAGAGCTTGCTTCCTGTCTTTTAGAGAACTTAGAATCATAAAATCATAGAATGGTTAGGGTTGGAAGGGACCTTCAAAGGTCATCTAGTCCAACCCCCCTGCAAGGAGCAGGGACATCCCTGACTAGATCAGGTTGCTCAGAGCCTCATCCAGCCTGGCCTTGAACGTTTCCAGAGATGGGGCCTCCACCACCTTTCTGGGCAACCTGTTCCAGTGTTCTATAATCCGCATCGTAAAAAATTTTTTCCTAATTTCCAATCTAAATCTACCCCCCTCTATTTTAAAACCATTACCCCTCATCCTATCGCAACAGGCCCTACTAAACAGCCTATCCCCATCTTTCTTGTAGGCCCCCTTGAGGTACTGGAAGACTGCTATCAGGTGTCCCCGGAGCCTCCTCTTCTCCAGGCTGAACAGCCCCAACTCTCTCAGCCTGTCCTCATAAGAGAGGTGCTCCAGCCCTTTTATCATCTTCGTGGCCCTCCTCTGGACCTTCTCCAACTGGTCCATGTCCTTCTTGTGCTGGGGGCTCCAGAACTGGACACAGTACTCCAGTTGGGGTCTCACCAGGGCAGACTATAGTGCTCCTATGAAACCAGTAGTAAATCCTGAACTATGAGTCTATAACCTGTTCATACGCTCTATAACAAAACTAGAGAAATAAGATCTTAATACCCAAACAGGTAGCTAATTGGTTTTTTTTAATTCTTTTAACCTTTTCGCCTCAATGATATGAGACAAAGTGCTTTGGAAGCTATTTATATTCTGTGATAATAAGTGATTTTTCGTTCAGTTGCAAATACGTTGCCTTGAAGTTTCAATTGATATTTCATAGTCCTGTACTGGCAGGCAAGCTAAAGGGATGGCTTGCCATGCTTTCTTTAGTACCATACATAATTTCACAATCCTACTGTCCCTTCTTAATTGTCTTCTCTCTGGACTGCACACATGTATAGCCACATTAAAAGCAGATGATGTTGCTTGCATAAAAATGCTAAAATTTGTTATTCAGCTTTACTGAAGCCAAATGAGTTCTGGACAAAGCTGATGCCTCAGTAAAGATCTTGTGTAAAGAGGAAATGGGCTTTCCAATAGCAGCTGTAGGGCCTAAAGCCTCAGGTAGAGGTTTTAACAACAGCCAATCTGTTAGTACTTAGGCAGTTTTCAATATATAATGAAAAAATGTATTTTATTTGCTTCACATGTTTTTTTTTTTAGCTTTATTTGATTGCTGTTTTCAACCTATCATTAAATTCGCCTTAATTAGATTAACTTATTAAAAGCCTTATTTCCATGAATAAACAAATTCATTCATGTGCTCGGTTCTTTAGACATATAACAAATGACTTTGAAATGTTCTCAGAGGCAAAAAGCTATCGCACTGAAGAAACTGTTAAAGCTTTTATTACAAGATTTGTTGTAAATCATTTAGCACTTGAATGCCTCTACTGATGGAGTCTGCTCTGAGTCAAAGTCCCTAGCTTATTCTGTTAATTAATTAAGGCCATTGTTCTGTGAAGTCAACATAATTATTATGAGGCTATTGTATTGTTATGAGGCTAAAAGACTGCAAACTAGATCTGTTTTAGAAGATGAGGGATACATTTAGAGAAAAAGCATAAATCTTATAGTCCTGAATGTCTAGTACAAATAGGCAAAGCATATGTGTAACTAATTATTATTAGAATGTCCATTTAAAAGCAGGGAAGCTGAGATACAGAAAGCTGCCCAAATCAAATTACATTGTAAGTCTGTGCTAAAGAAATTAAAGCGTTTCTTGAGATGCATAGATGTGGTGAAAACATTTCACTTTGAGGTGACTAGGCTACCTCTAATGTCCAATCTTCAGTCAACAGGAGACACACATTTACATCACTAATGATCTCGTACTCCAGGATAAAAGCAATATGTGCAACATATAGAGATGTCAAATAATTCCAGTTTAAAATGAAACTCTGGCAGCAAAATATAAAGGCTGAAGTTTTTTTTTTTCTGCAGTTTATTTGGGAAATTGATTTTGGAGTCTTTTTTGGTTGTTTCTAACCCCAGCCTTTCATATGTTTTAGGGTGAAGTGAATGCAGTGTTACAACTGAAGTAAGCATGTTTTTCAACTTT
Organism: Chlamydotis macqueenii; assembly: GCF_036417535.1. Classification (NCBI taxonomy): domain Eukaryota; kingdom Metazoa; phylum Chordata; class Aves; order Otidiformes; family Otididae; genus Chlamydotis; species Chlamydotis macqueenii. The sequence continues at coordinate 11,592,617 of NC_141561.1, forward strand.
TATGTATTCAGAGGACAACTGGTAGGAAGCCTCTCTCTTTTTGATTAAGGGGTAAAATTGTAAGTAATTTTTTTGGATGTCTACAAAAGCACTGGGAATTGGCAAGTCTGGAGAGTGACACTTTCCATTCACCTATGGAAATGTCTGTTCCTATCCTCCTCTTCTTATCCCTGTCTGGAAACTGTAGTTGGCCAGCAAGGTTATTCTTTCTATTGAAACATTTGCCATTTCTGAGAAGGTGCTAAATCAGTGCTACTCGTAAGATAAGTAGTCTGAGCAATAATCCAATTTAAGAATAAATTAGATGTACCAGAAATACTTCTAGATCTTAAAAAACCCCACACCCCACTTCATAAAACTATCAAGGTACCTTTCCAGAGACATTTTCTGTGTAAAAGTAGGTTACTGAGTGTGAGACAAACACTGAATCTCATTTGTTCCAGTGAGTATAGTGATCAACATCCATATATTACCATAATTCATCTGGATCTCTCATCTTTTTTGGGTGTGTCTTATTTTGGGCCTGATTTTAGTTCTTCATCTTAATGGTAGACATGTTGCAACACTCCCACAGAAACATCCATTCTGGCACCAGAGGCCTAGGGATGTAAGCAAGTTGTGGGTAGTACATATCTGAAACTTTGGGAAAAGCTTGAAAATAGCGTTCATTGGAAGAATCCACTGGTTACGGCATTTCTGCTTTCCTCTGCTCCACTCCTTTCTTTCTATAGTTCACCAAAACCATATTTAACCCACTGAGCTGTTACAGCTATCAGTCTTCAAATACTTCAAGCTCATACAAAATAACTCTTTTTTGAAAATAATAATCAGAGTTGACATCTGCACTGCAGAGGTCAGAGAGGCAAACTAGCACCATTTTTCCGGATTAAGACGTGGAAAGATGAGTCCTCTGCTTAATGACTAAATATTGCCTTAGTGCACACACATGTATACACGTGTGTATTTATAGATGTATGCATCTAGAGGCAAAATAATCCTACAGCCACAGCACTGTTTTTAAATTACTCTAATATTTTGCTAATCCTTATGGTGGAATAACGGAGCATTAGTCACAGTTTTCTGTATCAGAAGCACTTCCAGAAACAAAATCCACAAAGTATACACTTTCACTGGAGTCAAATTCCAACTCCTCCAGCAGGGAAATGCACTGGATGTCTTAATGAATGCCAGGTACAAAATACCTACCCACAGCTGCCTGCCTTTCCCAGCTAACAGCTTGTGTTGGAGCAGCATCAAAGCCGGCTACAGGCATAGCGAATGTATGCACCTGCATGGCGTAATTACTGAGGCTAATGCCAGGATGTATTAACTTCAGCGCTCTTGTGAAAAAAAGTACGGATTAACTCACAGCATTCAGCTTATTATAGCTGTCTCACTGCACATCCAGCTTTTATGAGCACTTATAAAGCAATATCCATCTATTTTCCTTTTTTACTTCTGACGATGGAGGCCTTCAGCTGTGACATTGGAGTGTACTTCAAAGGTACTCCTTTTCTGCTTTTCTCCCTTTTTTTTTTGTTCCATTTCAAACTCAGCATTAGTTTGCAGGTTCCTGCTCATGTCCCAGCACCACACATACACCTACCGATCTATTTGCAACTTCTATATAATATTTACTTTTTAATGTCTTAGTACTGGATTCTTCCTCATCACCTGGAACTGGTGGGAAGATTGGTTAGCCTCAAAAGAAAATTTAGAGATTGCTTCTAAAAACCAAAATGGCTTTGACAATCAGTGCTGTCTGCAGTGGGTATCCATCTAATGAGACCTGAATTTAAACACTCCTGACTTTTGATCAGTATTGTTCTACACTGGAGTAAATCTGGACACATAGAAAGGAAAAGCTGATACTTCTATAAACATTCCCTTGAGCTGTCCCCAAAACCACTCAAAATTATTTTTATTGTGAAGTTACAATTTCTTTTCTGTGACGATGGAGTAAAGATAAAAATAAATTTGAGCTCTAATACCCTGCCTGCTCTGTGTCTGCCTGTTTTGTCTAGACTGTGAGCAATGAGAACCAGACACCCTCTGAAATGTTAATTTAGTTTATTAAGGAAATGCGGCTTATATGATCCTGGTATCTGTCTGTGTCCCCCTAATGACTTTCAAACTCATTGTCTGATTCCAAGCTAATGTGACAGAAGTGGGGGAACAAGAAGATAATTAAGCTACTACAAGTTTTGTGAAAATTAGAAGTTGGATAGAAGAGTGAGAACTATAAATGCCCTGAAAGCCTCCTGCAAGAATGCACATGCAGTCTGAGATTAAAGAATCCATACAGTCAACATCTTTTATAATAAATTTCCCCTCTGCAGGAAAAAAAAACCACTAGAATCTGAAATTGCAATTGGTCAAGACAAACACGTAAACAGCAAGCCAAGCTTTATTAGCCTGGTGCCGAGGGAATCAGTCTCCTTATCTGCCAAAACCCAGCAATGCATCCCGCCATGCTCAGGAGGAACTGACACTGCAGCACGACAGGGATCGGACTGTGCTGATGCTGGGCTGGGGCTGGCAGCCTGCGGAGCCGGCACAGGTTGGAACAGACACCACGCTGCATAAATCCAGTGTGAAAACAGAGTGTTTACTATAAGTGTACTCGCTTGTGTTTGGCTGCCAAAAATTCAGTAACTACAAGGGCGTAAAGCAGCCCATGACAAAAGCAGTGCTTTTGATCAGAGGTGACCTGAATGCCCAATGTTTCACTGCAGGACTGCAGAGAAAAGAGATGCCAGCTTTGATGTCTGCAGATTCTCTGTGGCAGGGAAGACAATTAAACTATTTTTTTAAAAGCCCTGTTTCCTAGCATGGGTGAAAAGAAGAGCATAACTGGTATTAAGAAGCTGCCCCTGGAACTGTAACTCATGGTGAGAGGGTACCAGAAGAGCAGTGCTGTGAGGAGGTAGAAGCAGGTACGCTGTATTTTACACAGAGCATGTGGGACGGGACCAGGAAGAGGAACAGAGAAAGATCTGAGGAAAAAAAAAAAAAAAAAAAAGTAGTTGCATTTCTTTCTTGGTATTATGTGCATCTCTGAGCTGTTACTCATTTTTGTGCTCAGTCTCTCCCCATTTCCAGCCCAAAAGTTCAGGGACACTCTGAAGTCATTCTGTACTTAGCTTAAGGGCGAACACGTGGCAGAGTCAGCTGCTTTTCATCTCCTTTCCTTCTCCTTGGGGAGCCCTGTTCTGTTTCCAGCAGAGAAGGGAGCCCTTCCTCCAAGGATGGAGGAGAAGGTCTAACCCCAGGAATGACAATTCAGCTGTACATTTGCTGATGGCGTTGTGCCAGGCTTCAAGGCACACTGAGTAGCTTATTAGCCCCCCAGAAAATGTTTCTTACGTGTTACATTAAAAATGCAACTGTGTCCTCTGGAACTGGTAACAGTATAATAATTGTCGTGTAGCAAGCTCTGATGGTTATTTTGTGGTAGATAGAGCTCACCAATCCCTTCTGTCAGACAGGGAGTTACTTTATTTAGAGTGTAATTAATTCATTTTCTATACGTAATGAAAACTAGGCTCACCTGCACACTGCCCTACATCTTCTTCTTCAAAGCACTCTGCCAATGTAACCCACCACATCCAGCAGACCACCTGCTCTGTACCCAGGGGTTTATTCCACCGGTCATGAGAAGCACCGTTCAACGCGGGCTCCCTCTCCTCCACCCGAGGGGCTGCTTGCAGGAATATTACAGAGTTTGTAATATCTCTGTGCCTTGGAGCTATGGCAAACAGTTATACTTTAGAGCTGTCTCCTCTGGTGGTGAAAGATGCTGACAGGAGATGGATATATTAATTGTGTGTTTACGAATAAGGAACATGACCATGATAATTTACTCATTGCTTTGGAATCACAAAAAAAAAAAAAAAAAAAAAAAAAAGGAACAAGAACTTATCTTGAGTAGTTCTCAGCCCTGCACCCAGATTCTAGGTGTCCCTTAACCTTCCTTGGGGAGGGGATGGAAGAAGGGGGTGGGATGTTTTTATAAGAAAAAATTTAAGCCAGCACAAATTCCTCTTCTGTTTCTTTTTTTTTTTTTACAAGTTGTATTGGACAGGCAGTAGTCAATATTTGTTTAAAATATATTTTGTCAACACAAGGCTATGTTATGGAACTCCCTGCCACAGGACGCTTTGGGATGAGAGAAGTAGCATGACTTGAAAGAATCTTAACGTGTCCATAGATATCAGAAAATGCTGAGTCTTCAAAATTTACACAACTGTAAAGAGTATTAGTAATTATTTTGTAGCTTAAGTGGTCTCTTTAGAGGAGCCATGTAAGGGCTCGCTGTTATGCGTTGCCTACTGTGTGGTGGTCGGACTACTCTGGAAAGTACTGGGCAGGTGGCTCAGCGCTGTGCCAACGTGGCTGCCCCGTCCTCAGCGCTGAGCTACACCGGCAGTCTCTCTGCCCGGCGCTTTCTTCAGAGCGCCACAGAGATAAACCCTATATCCCATAGTACCCTTGTGTTAAAGCATTACCCCAGAGGCTGTGAGAGTAACAAATCCTGATTTGGCACCCCCAGGTTACTGAGGAATCACAGATTTGTTTCCCGATTGGTAAAATTTCCCTTGTGCTGACTAAACTTCTTGTCATGTAAAGTAAGATCTAGAGTTCTAGATTCGAAGAAAGAGAATCAGGGACCAAAATGTTTCCTGTTGCTTTTACTTCTTATTATTACTGTCATTTCAAGCATTTAAAATGCTGTTTATATCACTGCCTATGTGCCAAAGTTCTTAAATAGCTGCTGGTTTGTCCTGTGAGCAAATGGATGTCTTCACACTTGGTTCTCTAAGTGTTTTCTCCTCCCTCATTCCCAGTAGGTTAAGATGTGTATGAATAAAATACACACATGTGAAACATAAAAATGCTTTGGAGAAGGTTGAGTTTAGTAAAGCAAATGGCCTGCCTTTGGGCAATCGGTTATTTGTACTGCAGGAGGCCTGCGAAGCCCCACTGGGCGAGGTATTTTCACAGGTCTATAAAAGAAAAGACTTTGCTTTGGAAGGAGCTGGTGAGCATCTTGTGTCCTCCTTGTGTTACAGCCTAGAAGTGGAGTTTGACTGTGAATTGCCTCTTTTATCTGGAGTCAACGAGCTCAGACTGTAACTTTCCTGTCGTTATTTCCTTGCTTAATTTCTCCAAAGACTACACAGACACTTGTAACTAGAATTAATTCCTGGCTTTTGCAGGTAGAGCTGAGAATTGCATGTACTGCCTTGGGGGTGCTGTGATGGTCTTGCTCTTTCTGTGAAGGATGCTGTTTACTGAGTTTGGACAGGTGAGTGCTGTTCACTGTGTGAGGAAAGGTATGGTAAGAATACAGTAAGGAGGCAGATCTTGGCTTAAAGTAAATGAAGGTTCATTTTCCAGCAATAGGAAGGAAAGCTGGGAATGTTTTTGAAGATCTTTTAAAGAAAAACTTAATCCTACAAAAGGAAGCTGGAGTCCAAAACAGAAAGTCAGTGGGAATTTTGCTAGGGGAGGAGTCTCCAGCTGGCCTGTAAACTTCCAACCTGCGCTCTGGGTTTGAGATCTCGCTGTGTCTGTGATAAGGATTGGCTCGCTGGTTACATGCTTTTAAATGCTGCAGTGGGAGGAGAAGTGGATCTGAAGCAAACATGTTCATGGTCTTGTGTAATTCTTGGTATGTTGACAGAGCAGTAATGAAAGGCTGTCTCAGCTGACCAGTTGGGATACAGAGAGAGAATGCGCACGGGGTAAGGAGATCTGCATTCAATTACCCTCCTGCCACAGACTGGCTGCAGACAAGACAATTATTCTGTGCCTCAGTTCCTTAATTCTAAAACAATGATATTCCTTTGTCTGACTTGTCTACTTAGAGGAGATGCTCCTTAGGGCGCTGACTGTCTTTTAAAATATTTTTTGTTTTATTAGTTAATACAAAGCAGCTCTGAGTATTTGAGTGCTACTGGAATTCTATTGCTGCTAATCAGAAGAAGTGGTTAATTAGTCATTTGTTATCTCTGGGTTTCATTTTTGTTTTCTTTATCTAATCTTGGAAAAAATGCTTTATTCTTGGACAACACCATTGCATGGTACTTTTGGAAAACTGTCTTCCATGATGTCTCTGTTTCTCTTTAATCCCGTTCCGTCAAAATTCAAGAATGTCAGCAACAGTAGCCCAAATTCCCATGCTAGACCATGCAGAAATTTTTTTTTATACTAAAAAATTGTATTATAAACAAACACACATGATGACCACTGCAGAGTTGTTTCATTGCCAGTTAGCCCCTGTGCATAAAGATAAATTGATCCTTTCAGATTAAATTTGTGATGCCAAAATGTCACTAGCCTAGGTGAATTTTAATGCAGTCTCTTGTGCATGTGTGTTATTCACATTAAAAATTATCACTTTGGCACAGAAGCCACTGGGGCTGACTTAAAAATGTTTGACCAGATAACAAGGAGACGCTACAGTCACTGGAAGCCTTTCCAACTTGGGATATTTAATTAGACCTTATGACTGAAAATTCTTACGATCATCAGAAGATCAACATTCCAACATATTCCTGGTTAGGTTTATTAAATATTCCCTTTTTTGGTCCTAAGTGTGAATGTTTGGAAAAATGTTAAGTTAATCCAACCCACTTGACTTCATTGGCACATTTTACAAAAGGAGGAGGGAAAAATGTGGAAGCCACTGAAAACAAAAGGGTTCTTGCTTTGGAGAAAAACAAAGTTCAAGCCAATGCTACAGACTGGCTGGAACTCTTCCACAGTTTTAAAAGGAAAAGACTCTACTGAAGGCTCTTTTCACAAAACTCCTTTGCTTCCTTTGAATAAAGAGGAACCAAGCACACTTAACGCTGCGTAAAACACATTTCTTTCAGAGAAGCCAGCTTTATCTTCAAGTTCCAACTAGTTAATCTGTTCAAACTCATTTTTAACTTAAAGTCTCAGAAATTTGACACACCACAGGGACTTAAAGTTTTTAGTCTAGATGGAATTTGCTGACAATACTCTCAGCTAGGGAACTGATACAGCAGGATAGGTTTCCCTTATTATGTTTGATAAGAAGAAATGTTTTCTCTCTCTGGGAAAAAGAAGAAAGGGGCACAAATAAATAAAACATTAATTTTCTCTCTCCCTAGATCTGAAAATTGTACCAGCTACATCTGTATGGTATCTTCAGATGCTTGTGCCATATATGAACGATGTGCAAATACAGTTGTTTTGAAAGCGCCCAGGAAATCCTGTGTGACACATTCCCCTCCACAAGCTGCAAGTTTTCACCTGCTCTGCACCAGAGGTCTAGCTATAAATCCAGAAGCCTAGGTGTATCTACAGTGGAACTGGGGTTGGCTTCCAAAATACAGATGGTGAGCTGCATATGTGGCCAGGTGAACAACTCTTGCTGTGGGTGGCTGGCAACCCTAAACGTGCACTCAAGCGTCGTCAGTTATTTTCACATAACTCTAATATCCTCTTGCATTTCCACTGTTTGGGTTGTTGAAAATTGACAACAGAATTTCCAGGCAAAAACTTTTAATTACAAATGCTATGTTACTCTCCTACAACTGTTGAAGTTACCTAATCTGAGCTTTGTCAAACAACAACTTTATTGCCATGAATTAGGCAACCTTCAAATATATCTTCTCAATTTATCATGTGTACTTCTTCAGGGTAACAAATTTGTGTTATATGAGGCTTACCAGCCGTTGTTTCTATCACACTGTTCATACCTTTCATTCCCAAGGGTTAGACTTTTTCCATGGCAGTCTTTCTTAAGTTTTGTATTTAAAAAAAAAAACCAAGAGTATTGTGCGTCTCTGTAATCATGCTGTAGCCATGTAAACATTACCAATACTTCTTTCTTTAGGCTAGAAATTGAGATTAGACACTGAAGGTTGTAATAAGAGAAAATTATGCTCTGTAGCTAGCTTGGCTGGTCTCTGCACAAAACGGGAGCGGGCACTAACTGCTTGCGTAATGGAAGCTCTCCAGTTCTCAGCTATGACTTGAGCAGAACATAAGCATGCTCTGGCAGAAATGGTTAATAAGCATATTTTGAGAATTTTTCCAGATTTTGATTGATCTCAGAAGCTCTCTGTCAATTTGAACTTAGTTCTGCTGACGTGAGAGCTTCAGGGGAAAGAAAGCTGTGTCTTCCCCGAATGTTTCTATTTAATGAAGAAAAGGGTAAAGTTAACTGCATGACGCAGAGTGGCGATAGCATCTTTCTGTTGATTGTATTTATATTGATCCATTCGTTCATCTGTAGGGTCAATCTAGCCTCAGTCAGTACCTGTTTCTCAATGTTTTTTTTTTGCATAAGACACAGTAACCACTCCATCGCTTGACTCGCGTGAAAACCAACAGTACTCTGCTGATGGCTTTAATTCAGCAACGGTCAGAAGTATTTAATATTTTTAATGCTTTAATGTATGAAAGTATATGAAAGTGGAAGTCCTCTGCCACCACCAGTGGCTTTAGAAAAAAGATGGTGCAGAATTTTTGCAGTCCAACCGAATACTTGATCTGCTAGTCTGAAGAGTTTTTCAGTTTGAAACACTAGTTGTACATTTTAGCTGCTATTAAAATCAGTGAAATTTCCAGCTTTTCCTTGTTTGTGCTGCTAGCTTATATGTTATTCCAACCTCTAAATATAAGAGGATAAAACAGCTGCTGAGTTTCTAAATCTTTAATTTCCGCAGTAGCCAAATGCTTACAGCCCTGTTGCCTTTTTCCACCAAACCTAAATGTGTAAAGACTCAGATACCTGTACAGGTTACCAGATACACATAAACTCCCTATGTGGTCTTTTACTGACAGATCCAATTCATTTTTCTGGCTCCTGAACTAAGTGAACTAATGCTGGCCTAAATGTTCTATGTCGATGTCAGTACCAGATTGTGCCTGACCTCTTGGCTTCCTCCTTCCTTAGGCATTCAATCTCTACATTTACAGCATGAAACTCAGAGGCTTATCGATGCTTTTGCTGTTCACAATCAGCAAAGACAGAAGCAGAATGGGGGACGATAATTTAGTCTGCCTGCAGATTTGGGAAGATATTATAGCGGCTCACTTATAGAAGATTATCTTCTAATCCCAAGAGGCTAGAAGCTGCATTGTTTTTAAAATAAGTGCTTACATTCTGCAAAAACAGGCACTCACATATCAGAAAGAGAAAAGAAAGAATTGGCTCTGGGAAATGGATGAATGCATTCCTTCCCAACAAAGTTACTTCCTAAGCATCTGATTCTACCAGTTTGCCTGTTTAATAATGGAAACTTAATATCAAGAAGAAGCCCTTATACTTCAGCAATTCCTGCAGAAGTTTAAGTGATAAAAAAGCACATATAAAAGTACAATTGTGTTTAGACACCTTCTGAACTTTATCCTGAAAGGAGCCTAAAAGATTTTACAGGAAGATTGCAAGTGAGAGTGAATGAGGAAGAAAGCACAAGGCAAAAGGAGAGGTTATCTTTACTCCCTTTATGCAGCTCTGCTCCTTGTTCTCCTAATCACCCAATAATCATCTGAACCCTATAGTTCAGCTTCAGTAACTCACTTTTCAAAACACTTCAGCTGCGTAACTTCATCCCTCATTTGTTTCCTGTGCCTTGCCCTACAGAAGCTATATAAGCTCTCTGAGGGCTTTGCTGCTTACAGTCAGTGGCTTGTAAGCTACAAAAATCTAAATGTAGGTCAAGATGAGTTGAAAACTTTTAAACACAGCCAGCCGCTGTTTCTTAAACATGTCCCTGGAGCAGCTGCATGAAGGATGTTTACAATTAAAAAAAGCCAAAACAAAAAAAATCCCCCAAGCAGCCAGTTAAGAATGCACAGGATTATTCTAGCCAGCAGCATTCATTAAATGTCATATCTGGCCAGGCATTATCTTGAGCTTGATCTGATTTAGGATCAGCATCTAAAAGAAGTGGCACTATTGACTTTCAGTGTCCTAGAGGGCTCTTAGGACAAAGGCCTACCTAGAAGTTAATTGGTCATAGAATCACAAAATTACAGAATGGTTGGGGTTGGAAGGCACCTTTAAAGGTCATCTGCTCCAACCCCCCTGCAAGGAGCAGGGACATCTCCAACCAGATCAAGTTGCTCAGGGCCCCATCCAACCTGGCCTTGAATGTTTCCAGGGACGGGGCATCCGCCACCTCTCTGGGCAACCTGTGCCAGTGTTCCATCACCCTCAGCACAAAAATTTTTTTCCTAATGTCAAGTCTGAATCTGCTTCCTTCTATTTTAAAACCATTACCCCTCATCCTATCACAACAGGCCCTGCTAAAGAGTTTCTCCTCATTTTTCCTCTAGGTCCCCTTTGGGTACTGGAAGACCACTATAAGGTGTCTCCAGAGCCTTCTCTTCTCCAGGCTGAACAGCCCCAACTCTCTCAGCCTGTCCTCACATGAGAGGTGCTCCAGCCTTCTGATCATCTTTGTGGCCTTCCTCTGGACTCACTCCAACAGGTCCATGTCCTTCTGTGACTGGACCCAAAGGGTTACGTCATATTACCTTCTACCAGGGTGGGAGATCCCTCACTTTTTTTCCTTCTTGACCTGACTCGTACAATAAAAAAAAAAATAAAAAATAAAAAAAGGGGATAAAAAAGACAAATATGTAAGCTCTGCTGAGAATGAGTCAATCCCTTGAAACCCAGCAGGGGCACCGTCTGCTCTCCTTACGGAGCTCAGTGGCTTTCATCCCAATTCAAGTGTCTCCTGCTCCTCCCTTTCAGCTGACGGCAGATGTGGGTTCACTGGCAACACTGGGCCTTGTTCTTTGTGAGTATTTAAGGCCTGAGCAATCATTTTAAATTGAAAGCAGAGACGATGATGCTATTACAAGATTGTCTAGAGCAGCAATTCCCAACTGGTAAGACATGAGAACATTTACAAGAAAGGAGTTTAATGAAGTCTAGGCTAGAAATCAGCAAAGAAAAGCATAAGCATGATGCAGAGCAACATCTCCTTGGAACCAACGCTTGAAAATGTCAAGAATAAATTTCTTTCCCAAAAGGTGTTGCCAGTACAGACTTTGGCCAACTGTGGCATGGAGAAAGTCAAAGCGAGCTCATGCTAGGCTCTATGTGGCTATCTTAGGGTTTCATGTTTTTTCTGTATTCTAATGCCAAATAAACGTTTGTCTGCAGAAAAAAAAATGTTCATGCAACAAGCATCTTTCTTTTAACAGCTCATGTGCCAATGGGTGCATAGCTGTTGGATTCTGTGCACGGGCACTACCATTTGAAATCAACTATAGCCAGAGAGTCACGCACTTCAGCAGAGGCTTTAAAATAGGAAAAGCATCATGTGCTCCTAACAGATAGTCAGCTAAGGGAATTAGGAGTAAGAAAAGCGTCACTGCTAGCACACAACTTCCTCTTGAAAAGGCAGCAGCAATTCCTCTGTGTTCACTCACTTTGTACTGCATCTGAAAGAGAAAGAGTCAAAAGGGACAGCGACAACTTTTCACAGACTCATACTGGTAACTGCTCTCAGCCTTTGCAGAGGTTTGTGGTCAGTAAGGCAAACGGTCCCAGGCAGCATCTTGCCCTGCCTCCTTGTCCAGCCTGCTCAAGTTGCAGGACACATCCTCTATCAATGGCTGAAAAATTCACCTCAGGATCAAAATGAAAAACATTGAGGTCTCTGCAAATATAAAACTCCTGGCACTGCTGCAGCGAAGTACAGCTTTGCTGTGACTTGCTTATCTTGGCCACGTTTTTCTGAGTTGACTGTCATTGAGTGGAAACAGAGAGAGGGGAGAGAAAGAATTAGAGCCTGAACTGCGGTTTGCTCCATCATCCCTAGAGGTATTTTAGAGCCTGGTGAGGAGGCAAGTTCTCTGCAGTTTGTGCTTTCCCTTTCCTGTAGCAATTAGGAACCACATTTTAAGATACCTAGCAGTAATTTGATTGCAGCACAGAAGAATACAAGATGACAGAAAGGAAAGGCTTTATCCATAGAACCTGGGCTTTCACGTGCCTATCCTCATGTGTGTTTACGATCTGGCTATAAATCCATTTCAGATAAAAAGTCTGTTGTTTGGGTTTGTTTGTGGTTTTTTTAATGTGTAAATAAAAACCTTTAAAAGTGCTAGAGTAAAAAGGCTTTAAGTTTGCAATGTACCTGGATTTCCCTGCCCCTCCCCTTCAGGGTCTCTACATTACAAAACAGCAGTTTCAAGGTCTTAGTATTGAAGAGGATTCAGTTTGTCCCCCTCTCTCATGTGCTCTTCTTTTTTTATGCTACTTTAGCACTTAACACAATTAACTGTAAATGGTTTATTAAACTAAATCCTCTGCCCCAGACTTGGACATCCCTTGGCAGATGTGTCGGTGCGCCGGCCCTAGCTAGGCCCGGGGGCTGGGGGCGCAGAGGGCAGCAGCAGTCCCCTGTGTGCCTGAGAGGGTGCCCCATCACTGGGATGAGGTCCTGGGGGCAGCGCTGCAGCTCCATACAGTCCCCTACACTCTCCATGCACACATCCCTGTTAACATACCGCTCAGACACCCTGTCCAAGTCCCATCCAGACCTTCACTACATCCTCTATGCACTTCCCCTGTGTGCAAGCCATACGCTCACCCCAACAAAGCATGTATACGTCCCAGACCTGTTTCATGGACGTCCCATGCAAGCCCATAAGCACACCCCACTGTGCTTTGCCATACGCACAGCTCATACACACGCTGCCTACACCCCCCACACGTGCCTTACACAGCCACCGCACCCCTATACACTCCTCTGTACACATCCCGTATACACTATACACTCCTCGCACACACAGCTCTATACGCTCCCCCATCCAGGCCCCCATACCGAGCCGCCCCACCTGTGCGAGCCGCGAGCCGCGTTCCACAGGTGCTGGGCTGGGCTGGGCTGGGGTCGCCACCCCCTCCCCGCCGCCGCCGGCTGTGGCGGGCCCGGGGCTCCCGCCGCGGCCGCTGCTTGATAAAGCTCCGAGGCGGCCGGCAGCCCACGCTGGCGGGCCCGAGAAGGCGGTAAGGGGACCGCGGTGAGTACCGGCCGCCGGGCACCGCTTCCCGCGCCGAGCGGCAGGTGGGCTGCGGCCGGAGGCACCGGCCCTGGCCCGGGGAAGCTCTCCGTGTCCCAGGAAAGGGCGGGGGCGGGCAGGGATGGGGGTACCGGGGCATCCTCCGGAGGGTGGGTGTGGAGTGGGCGGAGAAGGAGGAGGAGGGAAACCTGCCTCTCCGGAGGGCCGGGGCAGCCGCGCTGCAGCGGGCCGGCCCAGCGGCGGGCACATGCCGGGCTTGCAGCATTGGAGCGGCGGGTTCCCGGAGGGTGCCTCAGCCCAGCGCCCGGCCCTTCCCCTGCGAGAGCCCCGGCCGGGCTCCGGCAGCGAGAGGCGCCCACCTCCGGCTCCGCTCCCCGAGCCCGGTGATCCCAGAGCGAGCGACGCGGGGAGTGAGTACTTGTCATCTTCTGTGCGTGGTTTGGTACAGGTTTATTGTTCTCTGCTGGCAGGTAACAAAAGCTTGTTAAGAGCAAACGTTTATAGGCTGTACTGTAACGATCACCTCCTGGGCTCTCCCTTGGACTTCTGAGCCTTTCAAATGTAAGGGTGCCTATGTGGAGGCAGATGCAGAAATGCTCCTTCACCGCACAGCTACATCTTTTGTATTTCAGACAGAATGTGTGGGGGTTTTTTTTTAACTTCTGCTGTTCTCAAAGTAATTTGTACTGTGTTGCACAACGCACTTAGTGTCTTAGAGAAGGATAAATCCTGGTGACACCACTTAAACATACTGCCTAAGGATGGGAGAAGGAGATGAATGCTTAAAATCATTAACTGGGGGGGGGGGGGGGGGGGGAGCTGAAATAGTTTCTCTGTGTGCTGCCTTCATGCTACGGAGCAATGTGCTTTTTGGGATTCTTTGCCATTTAATCCTCTTTGCTGTATGTGCACATCTGGACTCTGGCCTGGCACTGTTCCTGCAGTGAGACTGGAAGGGAGTGGCACGGCAGACTAGCAGGGACTGGAGACCGGGGACAAAAAGACAGAGAATCCTTCCCTTTGCTTGTAGTTTAATGATACTTTTTAGCTACACCTCTATCTTCTGTAAATCCATAGGAATACTTGTCCCAGTGTCAGTGTTTTGAAGCCTAGATTATGTTGTCTACAAAGGGAATGGCTGAGAGGATAAATGCAAATACCTGGTTCCACACACCCTGCTTCTGAGGGTTTCCAAGTGCTGAACCCTATGGAGGGTGAGCATGGAGTTGCAGGACATGCAGAAGGTGTGTTCCCCATTAAGACTCTCCAAAATTACGCCACCTCTTAGTGGAGTGCTGGAAATACCATTTGTCAGTGAAGCTGTAAGGGAAGGAGTAATTTCTCTCACATTTTTAATCCCAGACTGAGGACCATCTCCCTCCCCCTACTTCCTGCACTCGTCTTTATTTTTTTTTTCCTGATGACTTGCATTATTATTTGCCAAATATGGTATGTGTCTTCCTGTGCAACTTTATATTTGCTGAGATGTTCCTGGAACTAGCCTCTGAGAGTGCATTTTAGGAGCCTTCTGTTTTTAAACCAGAACTATACTTGCTATTAGCTGTCAGGTGGTATGAATAGTTTTCATCTGGCACATATTTATTGGTTCCTCAAATGGTAGGATTCTTTTGTAGGGATATAAGCTATTTCCTATGTGCACTGTAGTTTGGTAGTGTCATGCTCACTACAAAACGTTTCCATAACACACCTGTGTTGCACTTGTCCTTAGCATTTTGCATTCCAGCCCTACGGGGCAAGTGTGTTAACTTCAGCAGTAACTGGAGTGACTTTGGTTGCAGTAGGAGAAAGTTTGCCACCACAGGATCAATGCTAGAAGGACAGGCAGCACATCTTGTGTTGCTGGGTCATATATTAATGATATTTAATCTCTGTAGAGAGACAGGAGCAGAAAGAAAATGCCTAGTTTATCACACATCACAGCTAGGATTTTATATAAATGTGGGAGGCTCACACTAGTTAATATCACTGACCCAATTTTTATTGGTCTTGTAGGAAAGGTCTGCTGCAAAGAAAGTTAGAAATCTGATACTTTGCTGTTGCAAGCATCTCTCCATAGCTTTAGTTGCCTTGCTACATGGTGCAAAGGAAGATGAAGAAAATAAATCATTGAAGTTCTGTTGGCTTGCTTGTATGATGCTGAAAGGGAATTTATAAAGTCTGATTTAAGCAGTGATTATGTGTTGTCATTGGCTTAAGTTAAATGTAAGAGACACTTGATTTTGGACCAGTTTTTGATCTGTTTTGTGTTCTCCCCGACTCCTCCTTTAAGATCATTAGGACTTCCTCTGGGCGGTGATCCTATTTTTACAGTCAATCAAAATCCATACCAATATCCTTACACAGGCCAAATACACTGTATTAGACTATAAACCAACAGCTACAAATTACTTTCAGAGCCCTCCTAAAACAAAATGCAGATGTAAGTAGAGTTCAGAACTGCTCCAAGTGATGTTGTGCATGTCTAAATCTGGAAAGTGTGCTCAGAAGCTCTGTTTGAGAGCCATGTAGGGAGATGGCTGAAGTTTTTGGTTAGACTCTGGAGAACAGAGCCACAGTCTGTGGTTGTTGGACTCCTCTGGTAGTTTGGGTTCAGGCCTGATCATGGGCTGGAAGGGATGCTGGACTGTTTTCATCCTGTTTTTGCAAAAAGACTCATCTCCTCTCCTTCATAAATGTCTCAAGTTTGTACTAAAACACGCTGCAGTTGTTTGCTTTTCCTGTGTTTCGACTGTACTCAATAGCTTTTTCAAACTTTACTTCACAGGTATGACTTTTAGGATGTAATGAAGGCAATTTCCCCCGCCCCCCCACCCTCCTTGGCTGGTTAATACTGTCTTCCCTCTTTGATGCTAAATTATTCACTTTTAACCTTCCATTGGAAGGTAGGATGTCATTTCTCTCATTGCCCTAGAAACATGTTGCTACACCTGTTGCAGTAGAATTTCTTAAACTTTTCCTGAGCCTGAACGATGACAGTGACATCCACAGTTCAGACAGGATCTTAGCAAGCCTTGTACAGCTGCCTTCATCCCTTTCACTGATGGAAATGTTTGTGATGTACATCAGGATTACGTGTGCTGTTTGGATTTCAGGACTGCATTCAGAGAAGATACAATTAATCTATAGCGCTGAAAAGTATTCATTAGTGAAGCCAGATGGATCCAGGTAGGATGGACTCTGACTTTTTAAAAATTTTTCACAGCTTTTAAATATGTATGTTGTCTGTGATTACAGTATGGGTTTTGCTAATACCTGGGTCTTTCCTGAGCAAATGTAAAGGGTCTGACTGTGCTACAGCAAGGTCTGTCTCTAATAATGTCTTCATTAAGCCTTTCTACAAACAGAAGAGTATACTAATTGCCAGACTAACATGTCATTTGGCTCTCTGAACAAGCTACTGAATGATAACTTATGCATGGAAACTTAAAAGGATCATTTACAACCTGCTACATGAAAGAAATAGCAAAATGAAATGAAAATACACTTTTACCTCTGTTGCTGTTGCCATTAAAGCTGATATAGAATTCCAGTTTAATTTTCCTGGGAATCTTGACTAATTTCATAAACTTTTTCTTGCCTCTGGAGTTTCAGCAGCTGCTGTCTATATAAAAGCTAGAAATAACTGGTTCTCCTTTAGTAGGAATGAAAGGAGAATTGAGCTCTATAGAAATGAGGAGATTAGAGCTCCATGAGGCATATACCCATTTAATGCTGCTGGAAACCAAACCTGCTCGAGTAATCTTAACTCTCACTTCTGGTGAGCAGAAATTCTAGGGGGGCAGAAAAAAAAATCCCTTAGTGACTTATTAACAAAGGCTTTTCAGGTTTACTGGGATTTATCATGTGAGCCTAATCTACCTTTTGTTCATCCAGTTGGCAGGCTTTAAGATTTAAAAGGGTCTGCAGAAACTCCTCCCCCAGACTCCTCGTTTAATTAAAGAGGCTTGGTGCATTATTTACTTCTGAGTCTTCCATTTACGTGAGAACAATGAGTTGGGGTTAACATATTGTAAAATATTTGTGAATGATGCTTTATAAGCAGAGACAGGGAAAAGAAACAAACTCTGGCTATACCTTCAAATTTACACTGACCTATATGGGTTCACTTGCAGAATGTCTGGAAGTGGGGCCACTCCTACACAAATACTAAAGTATAAATACAGGTGTGTAACTCTACAACAAATTTCCCTGCCTCTGTAGGTGACTAAAGAGCCTGGATGTGAGTCAGTCTTCATTTGCTTCTATGGGAGCTCTCCAGAGTCATCAAATGTGCAGATCAGGTGTTGCACAAACCGATGTTTTATAGATTTTGCTTTGCTAGTTCGGCAGAGACAGACTAGTAGCTGTGGATCTTTCACTGGTTCCCCCAGTTTCTTCTCCTCCCCCACTCCATTCATAGCCATGAGCATCAAGTTGCAGATAAAATGACTTCTGAGAGAGCAATGGGATGCGGCTCTTGCCAAAGGCAATTAAGTGCTTAGGATTACAGTGTGCTTTACAAAGTGTGTACTTACTGAATCCCTTTCCTCTTCTGCTTGCTGGCACAAAGCAGTTTCTTGGCACTTATCTTTGTTTTAACAAGTCTGAGCATTGCTAAACTTCACTACAGTCTGTCAGCTCTCTAAAGAAGTCTCGCAAGCTGCAGTGTCTTATGTTTTGAGGACAGTCTTGCTGGTGGTTCTTCAGTAAGAGTCAGCTTGACCTCATCACCTCTGCTGTAATTGGATTAAATTCACTTGCCAAAACAACAGCCAGCTGATGGCATATTAATTATTCAGACTGAAGTGCTGTTTTGTATGCACAGGAATCCTGGTGCTAAAGGCGTTTTTGGGGCACGTGATGCAGCTGATGTACCCTAGGACACAGAACTGTCACTGAGGGACACTTTCAGCTATTTTCTTCATCGAGAAAGGTTTAAAACAGGTCATGCAATCTGTTTGAAAGTAGAAGATGCAACCTGTTGGGGAAGGAAGAGATGCTCTTGTTGTCAGTTACGTGCATCACTTGCTGTTTCTTCTTGTGAAATGTGATAAACTGCTGAGAGTCCATAGGTGGTCTGAAGCTCCAGGCCTCTTGGCTGAGAACAGTGAGTGATGGTGTGTGCTGTTTTACACACCCACTGCAGTTTATTTCTAATTGTTGCACAGTGGGTTAATGCCATTGCTCTGAGTTGTCTTTTTACTTTTGCTTTTGCTATTCTTCAGCTGCCTTGTGATCTTGGGTATTTGCAAAGCAACAGGATGATATCTTAACAGAAAGTTGTGCCCTAGATGATACCGGAACTGTGTAGCGAAGGATAATCTGACTGCCAAGCCTGTAGTTTCATCCCAAGACCTCTTATATATTATCTAAACCAGTGTAATCCAGCTTTGAGTGTGAAACACTGCCAAGTAGCAAAAAATCACTATCCTGCTTGTTAACCTCAGCAAAATATTAAGGGATGAGTGGGTAATGGGGAGAGCAAGGACTGAGTTGCAAATACTCTTACAAAGAGGATCAGGATTTGAGTGGTTGGAGAGAGACAGTGGTACTGTGGCATAGACAATAGGGTAAGATGTTCCAAATACTGAGAGGATCCCTGTTTTGTGAGCTAGCTGTTTTGATCTGCCTGGAAGTATTGCAAGGTTGCTGTTTGCTTCTAAGGCCCATACAAGTTGTATTTTTCAGGCAGCATGAGTCAAAGGAATACAGCTACCAGCTCTCAGTTCTGATCAGGACATTGCTGCATTTGATTTCAAGGTGATATTGTTCTCTGAAGTGCTATAAATTGATGAATAGTCATAGTGCAAAACACTAGATAAAAAAAGGTGAGACAGGGATGTGAGATTTTCCATATCTACAAAGTGACAATCACAATTTTATTTACTGTATAAACATGCAGTGCAAGTAACAACAAAGATGCCTGTTTTAATACCCCATTATAAAATGTATGTAGTTGTGTAATTATATTTTTAGCAGTTGCTTGTCTCTTAGCAGAATAAATATATCATTCCATTATTTCCTTATAATGATGCAACCAATTTGTTAAATACTGAAATAAAGGCTTTTTTTTTTCATTCACATCTTTGTCATGTATTTGGAATCAGTGGTTTGGGTGTGGTTTTGGTTGGTTTTTTTTTGACACTGACCATCTATCCTGAACACAGGTTAACAATCTGACTAGGTAAAGAAAAAGTGAGGGCACGTTCTGTAAGAAGCACTCAGTCTAGGTCAGGGAACCACTGTCTGTATGGTCTTACACTGTTGATTGTATCAAAAGGCAAGTTACAAAACAGAAGCAATAAGCAGGCTGTGTATAAAAATACACAGCAAATAAATTTGTAAAAAATTACCTGCTTTACTCATGTTATTTACCTTAGATTGTTTATGATCATAAGCTTTTCTTTCCTTTGTTGGAAAAAGAGTAAGATATTAACATGGTGCTTCATGTCTGAAAGCATTAATAGCTCTCCACATCACTAGTTCAAGTCCAGCCTAGTTTTGGAAGTAAGAAACCTCTTCTGTTTTGTGCAGCACACGTTTACTCCAGTGCTGTTTTGGGTCAGATTGGTGGGATCTGCCTGTGCGCATGTTCAAGCGCTGACCTCCAGCTGTGGTGGCCTCAGGGGCTGTACCTCGGGCAGAGCCTGCGAGACCCTCGCAGAGGGAGCCCTGGCTTTGAAATGTAACAGCTGCTGTATGGGTGTCTCACCCCCAACATCAGAGCTGTGCAACTCCTCTGACCTCAACAGAGTTCCAGCATTCATGGTTTTCAGTAACGTGGGAGTGAAACTGGGCCTATATTCTTTTAACCGGTCTATTTAGCAGCTCTTTTCCATATGCAGTCTCCATGCCAGTGACAGGAGCTTCCTGGAACTGATGGGAGACACAAAAGACTCTCTTCTCTAAATCACTGGACCTTAAGAATATTGAAAGGATGTTACAACAGGCCTCATAATACACCATTGTCAGGCTCCCTCTGAAGATGCCTGCAGTGGTATCATACCTCTAAGCTTTCCAGAGGGGGTGTGATGACCCCACATGGAAGAAAATAGAAGAGTAATGGTTTGGGTGCTTGTCAAGAATTTTATGGTACCATTTCCCCTGGCTGTAACTTGAAACCAGTTGGAGGTATTTAGTGCTGACTGAACTCGTATCAGTAAGCGGCAAGCAAATATCTGAGCATGTATTGTGCAGTTTTTTCAAGAAGAGATCCTGGCTTGTGTGTCTATGCATGTCTGGGTGCATCTTTCTCATAGACAGAGGAGTGGTGAAAGAAGGTTTGTTTCACTTTATTTCCCTTTCTCCCTACTCATTTTCCTGTTCCTCTGCAGTATAGTAGTTTGTCATGTTACTGTGAAAATGTCCATGCTCATGAGGAGTGAGCACAACTGAATGGAAGAGGCTGCTGTTTTTTTGAAGTCTGAGCTTCAGCATTCCTAGGGGAGTTGCAGAGTTTGCATTATGGGCACCCCTCAGCCCTGCTCAGGGATGTGTCTTAACAGCATGCTGTGCTCTCACAGGAGAGCTTGTGGCGAGCTGCCTCCGTGTTGCTGGCAAAACAGGCTTGAGTCAGAGAACTGAATTTTAAATTATTTTCTTGGCAATCAATACAAACTTCTGATCACTGATTCAGATACTGAGGAACAAGACCACCAGCAAAAAATTATGAAGTCACTTACATAAATACCTATTCAGCCCTACCCTGCAGTGAGTGTGCAGCAAGGAAAGGGAATCGCAGCAGCACTGAGGCAGGCTGTCCCTTGGGCGTGTCCCTGCCCCCTCTGCCAGGGAGGACCCCACAGAGCGTCTCCAGCCCTCAGCAGCCGCCATTTTCTTTCCCTAACTCCTTGTATCCAGGCTCTTCTCTGGCTGATGGGCTTTTGGGCCTGGGGTCTGGTGTGTGGCGGTTTTCCCCACTGGGGTTCCCCTCGGTGCCAGAGCCAGCGGGAACCAGTTGGGACCAGCTTGGGGTGGCTCGCGGCCTCCTGACAGGCCGGCCTGCTGTGCATCCTGTCACTCAGGCCATTTACAATGTTGTTACATGAGAGGTGTGAATAAAGGTGAGGCTGTGGGATGGCAGCAGGTATCCATGAGGGAATCCCTTCACGCTGAGGGGCAGGTGAGGAGGCAGGAGCTGTGCTGTGTCCTGCAGACATGGCTGGCCTGAGCGCCTACCAGGCAGGCTCAAAAGTAGTCACTCCATTTTGCCTCAGCCCTGACCTGTGGGATCAAAACTTTATTGCAGCTGACGGGGAATTTTGCTCAAGTTACATGCTTAAGTCAACATGAACGTAGGTACTGGGTTCCTTACCGGTCAGTTAAGTAAATCTCATGCAGAGTAGAAATCAGTGTGACTGTTTAAAACTCTGGTTTATATGGCTTTTCTTGAAATGCTTCTGAACTTAGGCAGCAGAAGTATTGCTCCTTCATTTTGCCTGAAATTGTGGCATTATTGAGTTCACCTCAGACAACTAATGAAGTATTTAGTTCTCATTCAATCTATTCAGCTCTTATCCGATATGAAACTCGAAGTTACGTTCCTTCTCCAAGGTATTTCCAAGCCATAGCTGTGGACGTTGAGGTATGGAGACCAAATCGGTAGTCCTGGTTAGCCTAAACAGAAGTGGGGACTTGGTTCCTGACTGGACCACAGTGACCTCCAGAAGACGAGGTTGCAAAAGTTAATGACTTGCACGGCATCTCAACAAGATGAAGATAGAAAGTCAGATGTTCAAATAATTTCCCAGGTAACACAGTGTGGGCCTTACTCCTTTTTCCACATACATGATCTTTACCTTAGACTTAATACAGTATCATCTAATTGCAAACTCTTTACTACTTTATCCTTTTTTGCTTTGTCTGAGATGGTAATAGTAAATATAAATGCATAAATACATTTATATTGTAGTTTGACAACTCAGGTAATTTGCCTTGGACTTGCTGTGGTTGTTCATCAATGCATGAGCACTGTGCAGGATCCTAAATGTGTGACAGGTACCCATATATTACATTAGGAATGTATGGTTATTGATAATGGTGTAGGGAACTAATAACATAGCCTACTTCTCACCAAATGAAGGAGGAGAAAAATGCATGGTGTTTCATGTCTGTTCATGCTTTTTGTGTGTTTTGAGACGTATGGAATTCACTATGTAGCTTTCTAGTTCCTTTCTAGGCAGTTTTATTACAAGCATAAGTTTTTGAGGCAGACTGTGAAGAACAGGCATAAGAGTTAACTTTGTCAAACCTCATTAATTTTTGATCTGTGTAGCATAGAATTTTTTTTTTCCCCAAGAACCAAACAAAACCATTTTCTTTTAAAACTGTAAGAGTTACAAAATAATGAACTAAATTGAACCTCAAAACAAAGGATTCGTTGTCTTGAAGACAAACTCGCTGTAATTGCACTTCTTGAGGTTTTTTTTTCTTCTGTCCAAGCTTATATTTCACTTACAAGACAGGAAATACAACTTTGCTGATTACATTTTTTGAGATATAAATAACTTAGTGTCTTCAAAGACAGTGTTAATTTAATATGCTTCTAAAATGAAACCATGAATTAAAAATTAAATTAAAAATTTGTTGACCTGTGTTCGTAAAGTAATTACTTACGAGTGTCTGTACTTTGTGTACAGATTTAAAAGGTGCTTTCAGGGGGAAGAGTGTAAGAAGAAAAGCTCTAGCACCTGTAACTGTTCTAAATTGTTTTATTTCCCATTCTTTGCTGTTCACTTCTGTTCCTGTCCATCTCCCACCCATGCCATAAGAGGTAATGAGTATGTTTGCTTTCTATCAACTTGCTTCTTTTCTGGGCTTAGAGTACAGGCAAAATAACAAAATTAATCCAGAAGCTACAAAAGAGGAGGAATACCAGCCATGTGTATATTTAATTTTATTTTATTGCATTATTTATGGCTAATTATCTTTAGATACTAAGAGACAGTGGTCAGAAAGCAGATCTCTGAAACAGTATTTCTGCATCAAACTATGTGATGAATTCTAGTCTGATTGTCGCAGTGGCAGGAGGTCTTTTTGGAAGCCCATGTGAATCTTGATCATTGCTTATCCTCAGGAAGCGGTGCAATGTGTGGGAATGCTGAGTCTACCTAACAAATTATAACATTAAAACTGCCTCAGTGTTCCAGTTAGCTCAGCATTCATTCTCGGTGAAGACAGATTAACAGAAGATTTTTCAACAGCTATTCTTTGAGATCCACTTCTCTTCCTACCTTTCCAGTTTCCACAGCTCTCTTGTTAAGAATATTAGAGGATACTTACCTATTTAGTCCTTTAAGTGTCTGTTTATGGACCTGTTATCCAGGAGTTTGTTTAATCCCTTTTGAACCCATGGACATCCTTTGCCTTCACAGCCTTGTGTGGCAGCAAGTTCCAGAAGCTTGTAACTTGCTGAGTAAACAAGTATTTTCTACTTAAATGGGTTTACTGCTAGTTTCAGTGAGTGCCACCTTGTTCTAGTGTTGTAGGATTTGGCAAATAATAGTTGTGCATTCAGCAGCTTGTGTTTTGTTTTGGTTGGTTTTTTTTTTATGTTATACCTGGTCATATCCACCCTCAGCTGCCTTCTCTCCAAGCTGAGGAGTCCCAACCTTTTTAGTCTCTCCATGTAAAGTATCTGCTCCATTTCCATTTGGTTGCTCTTTTCTGCACTCTTCTGCCATTACTATGGCTGTGTCAAGTGGCAGAAATGTCCTGTCTTGCTCTCTTTCTGATGATGCCCTGTATTTTGCTGGCTTTTGGCTACTGGTGAACACTGAGCTAATGACTTTAGAAAACCATCAAGGATGCCTCCAGATTCTCAGTTGGAACGGTTAGAGCTGGTAGTGCCCAGATGAATTACTTGAAATTTATCTACACTAAAGCCTACCTGCCAACTTTTTTCCCAATCAGTTAGTGTTGTCATTGATGAACATGCTGAGTAACACCAGTCCCAGTACTGATCCCAGGGCTTGCACTGCTGATTCCTCTCCATCTTAAAAAGTGTCTGTTTAGCTCTATTCTTTGCTTTCTTATTCTTTTTAATGTGCTTACTCTTACGGTGAATTAAGTTGGACTTGCCAGAGTGTGGTTCCCAGTTCCCCTACACAGCCCTTCCTGTAGCTGGGAGTTACACAGACACAGTCTGTGCATTGTCCAGTACAGGGGCTCTCTGTAATGCTGGCTTACAGACCTTGGCTAGTGGTTCTTCAAATTCACATTTGAGTTTCTTCAGAACTTGTGTGAACATTGTTCTGTCCTAGTGATTTATTAACATCTAACTTCCTTGTTTGGTCTAGTATTTCCTGAATTTACTTCAGATTGGTCTGGCTCCACTGCCAGATCTGCAACAAAGAGTGCAGTGGGTGTGGAAATCTCCCCAAAGATTTCAGCAGTAAAGAGTGATGTAAAGAATTTACTGAGCTTCTCTGCTACAGCTTTATCATCCCCACCTGCTCCTTTTACACCTTTGTCATCCAGCAGCTCAGCCACTTTCTTAGCTGACTTCCTGTTGTTGATGTATTTAAAGAGCTGTTTATTAGCACTGTGATCTTTGTTTGCTGGAACTTTTTGAATTGTCTTTTAGCCCTCTTAATTTCCTGCTTACATTTGACTTGCCATGTTTTATGGGCTTCCCTGTCTTTACTTAAGGAATCCATTTTCTAAGAGCTGACCTATGCCCTGCAATATTCTCCTAACTCTCCCTGAGGCTTCTTGCTTTTTGAACTGCTCCTTTTTAGTGTCCTCTTTCTTTCTTGCCACATTCTTATATAGTTCCCTTTCTTAAAACTGAATATCTGTACACTGGTTTTGTTTTCATGAGCCTTAGTATCAGTGCCATTCTCTGTTACCTAACAGAGCTTTTGTAGCTTTCTCTGGTTTGGATTGTACCCTATACTTAGAATTCTCTTTTCCGCTGGAAGATCTAGAATAACAACTGATACTATATTGTGCCTTCCTCTTCCATGTGACAAATACTGACTAGTTCTGAATGTCCTCATGAGTTATTGACATCTGACAGCTATTAGTATTGTAATGCTCTGTGGAAGCCATCTATTAAAATTGAGAGACACAAGCAGGGCATGAAGTTGTTCTGGGTGCTAATGGAGCTGCACAGATTATGTTTTGCCTACACACAGTGTATGCAGTGATGATTAGAACTTTGCACTTACACATATTCTAGCCCAGGATTTAATAAAATTCAAAACCTCTGCACTTACACATCCAGGGAGAAGATAGCCTTGCTTTTCCAGTTTTGCAGACATGGAAAAAACCTGAAGGAGAATGTGCTGTGGTTATGAGAGGTCTCTGTGAACATGTTTACAAGAGCTGAAGTGTGTTTTTGTTCATTTCTGTGCAGTTAACAGAAGATTGTCCTTCTTACATAAAGCATGTTCATGAGTTTGAAGAACCAGTACTGAAGTTTATTCTGTACAGATACACTGTGAAGGGCAGATTTTACAGATAAAATCCAGCATTGACACAAGATAAGCAAACAAGGTACTGTTGATTAATATTGCTTTGCTAGTCAAAGCTAGTATTAACCAATAACACCTAGATAGCTGAATGAACCTAGTACTGTGTTCTCTTTGCACTGTGTCAGTCAGTCTACATATATTCTTTTTACTAGGAGCACAGGACTGGAGTGTTTATTTTGTTGGTTTTGGTTTTTTTTGTTTTCTTGTTTTTGGTGGGGTTTTTTTTTTGTTGTTTTTTTTTTTTTTTTTTTTTTCCTGGGCCACATCAGTCCTCTGCTATAGCAGTCACCCGGCATTCTGTATATAGAAACACCTGAATTTGCAGAACTTGTCTGTTTGAGCCTTTACTTAGCCTGTAAGTACTGGACCAATCTTGCTCCAAATCGAGTTATGTGTCTGTGCTTTGCTGTTGAAGGTCTTGGATTCAAGCCTACTCTGTATCTGCCTGGACCAGAAAGCTGTTGGAAGTGTACACGATGTCTCTGGGTGATGACTTTGCTGATGAGTTGCAGGAGTCCTCTGTCACATGAGGAGCTAAATAATGAAATAGACTTGTATACTTTGAAAGTTACTCCAAAAAAAAAAATGAAAGTGAAATTGTCCAGAGCAATTTTTTTCATCAAAGCTGACTGGAATAACATTTGTGGTGAAAACCTGTGTCTCATCACTTTGTTATAATATGTGCAAGGGAAATGATGTTAAGGGAAACAGTTGCATGTCATAAAGATGAAGTGGACTTCACAATACAGAAGACTTCTGAGTCTTGTATCTGACTTATCCATTCTCTTGAGTGATTTCTTATCAGATGAAACTTCAGTGGCTGTCAGGATCTTCTGTGATCATTGTCTTCTGTGGAAGCCAATGGTATTTAGCTGTGGAATTGTTCACGGTGTCAGGCTTCAGAAGGATTTTGCTTGTTATCTAGATAGCATTTTCTACTTTACAGTTAGACTGGTAGGTTTATGTAGCTACTCTATCCAGACTTCACTTGTCTGATATTCAGGTATCGATAATTTCAACAGCATACTAATTCATGTTTTACTAACTGTAAAATACATTCATTAATGTGAATTATTTGCAGACTTTCTAGTAGAATGCTTTTCAAATGGTATGGTCAAATACATACTTTCATCACTGGGTTTCCAAACACTTTGCAAAGAAGTATCAGAGGGAAAGAAGTTTGAAAGGCTTCTCTAAGGCCTGAAAAAAGCTAAATGAGGTGAATCTTCTGATTCCATGTCTGAATGCAAAGTTGTTTTATTCTAAGTAAAATAAATTTAGGAGTTCACTGAATAAAACTTGTGAGTGAATACACTTGCATTACTTATAATGTAGGCTTAGTCTTAGATTTAGCCTAATGTACTGGCAAAAAAAATACAAACAGAAAAGTCGCTTATAAATGCAAGTGTACCCATGAGAATGATTAAGTATTATCAAATATTTAAGTTCTTACCTTTAAACTGCATTTGCAGGATTTCTGAAGCTCACTGGAGAATTATTTTGGGGTGAATTTTTTAGCCCAATTCTCTGTGAGTCTCTAATGTATGATTTTGCCCTGTACTTGCATTAATATTAGTTCTGTTGGCTCAGCTGGATTAATTAGGTAAAAAAAAAATGTAATTAATATAGTGGCAAGCCAAAATATTAATTTCTTCCACAGTGAGAGACTCAATGTAAAAACAATTTTCAGAGGTTAACTCTTAATTCCTATTAACCTTAGCTATTCCACCCCATCTGCAGACCAAGAAGATTTTTAGATGCTTATAAACAGGACATGACGCTATTACTAGCTGCCTTTGGAAGTCTGTAGCCTGAAAAAATAAAGAAATAAGATTAAAAATCACCATTTAAACTTATTACATGGACTCCCTGTACTTTGCCCCTTCCAAATGACAGTTATTTACTCTTTCCCATCTTCAAATGAGAGAACCTGAACATGTTTTATTGGAAAACTGCTCCGCAAAGTTTCCAGACTTGCATGAGATTAAGACTTCTGGAAACTACAAAAAAAAAAGAGCTTACTAGAAAAATAAAAAGCTTTGAACTGTTTGACAAATATTGAAACAAATCTTGAGTTTAGGCTCAGTGTCAGGACTGGATACTGTTATTTTGAACAGTTCTGGTTAACTTAATTTCAGAACAAGGGCCGACTGCTCCCTTTTGTATTATGGAGTTACGTAGTACAAGAATTAACTTTGAGTTTTGTCATGCCAGCTGCTGTACAAACAGTGAGGAAGATCTTGTCACTGCCTCCAAAGAGTTTTGTCCAAGATAACGAACGGCTGCTTACTTCCAGTGCAATGATTTTTATGTGTGTTTTAATTTTTTTTAATGGAGAGCTGTACTGAACTGATAAAACTGAATAGTTGTGATTTGTTTGTTTCTTTAATTTAGGAGGATTTGCTGTGCTTCTGCTTTTAGACACACACTTTTGAAAAGGAGAGACTTTTCTTGGTCTTATACTCAATATAACTTGTATTGTTAAAACATATCTCCTAGAAAACCACTTGGTTTTTTTTCATTTAACAAAGAAAGATAGGAGACCAAAATTGCATGTAACTTTTTTTTTCCCCGATTTGTTACCTTTTTTTTATGCTTTACAAGAAAAACACTCCAAAATTTAGATTTCTGCAGCTTCAGTTTCCAGCCCCTGGTTTTGATCTGTCTTTCTCTGAGATAACTTTAGCATCTGGTACTGCTAGTCTCCCTCTGAAAGTCTATCTGTTCTGTGTGATAAGAAACCTTGTAACCATCTTACACTGAACTTTATACATTTTTGAGTGCAATGAACGTGTATATATTTCTATTTTTAATCTATTTTTCTCTAATCTCCAAATCATTGTGATGCCCTATTGAATTCTCTCCAGAATTTTTCAATGTCCTTTTAGGGGTTTATATGGGTAACTCTCTACTGTCAAGGCTGAAGTCTGTGACTCTTCCTGGCTCTTATGTGAGAGGACTTGCATTTGCTTCAGTGGGGCAGTAGACATTTTCCATTACGTGTGTGCGCATCATACTGAGAGGCCTTGCTTGCACTTCGAAGTTGCCTGAAATGGTAAATTTAAACCCAAACACTTAGGGGAAAAAAATGCCAATGCTGTATGTTTTATAAAGAAAAAAGGAAAAATCAAAGGAGAGGAAGAACTAACTAGACCCTGGGGATTCATCTGAACTGTGTCTTATTACCACAGCTTTATCCTTTCCAGTTCTTAAAGATGCTGTCAGTTATTGAACTCTGACCTGATTAATGCATTGGAGGGATGCCTATAGATTGTGGTATTGATATTGTTTCCAGATGGTTTCCTGGCAGGCAGATTGGCAACAAGATGTCATCTTTGTGGTGATGAGGGGGAATAGTGTGGATTTTTTTTTTTTTTTTCTTTATGGAGCTTGTCTCAGCAAATAAATACCCTCATTGGGTCAGTTGCTCTGAAAAACAGTAGCTTTGTGGTAAGCTGAATTCTGTAGATTTATTGGAGTCTATAGGGTGATATAATAAAAGGATATGATATCTATATTGCTTGCAGAGACTTAAAAGCCCTATAATACCTGCTCCTCCTTCAGTCAGCAGGGAGCTGTCTTTTGAAGCTGCCTGTATCCTGTGCGTGTGGAATCTATGGGATAATCCCAGACATGTTTTTTGGGGCAAATACTGGATTTTGCAGGACTTAATTCAGAGAATTGAGTTCAGTCAATGCAGCAGGCAGCAGCTGTTAGAAATTCTTGAGACACCACTGTTTAGGAATTGCCTTCCTATATACTGTGCTTCACCCAGGTGGCACTGAACAGTCTCAGTATAGGTGTGAAAGGGTTAAACTGAATTGCTGACAATATCCAGTGGGTCAGAATAAATGGTTGAACTCTCCCTTCTCACCTTCATACGTGTCCCTTTGTGACAACAGTGTAGTGTCCTGTCCACTTCTCTGTGCTGCCAAGAAATAGCTTCTTTTTAGTGACACACTGTTTTGTTTGCACAATGGCCACGTGTACAGCTGGTTCCGTTTCACCCATGAGACTGAAATGGTTTGTGAAGTGGCTTCTTAATTTAATTGTTAATGCAAAGATTAGCCTCTAATCTCCTCTTCCTTACAAGGAGATTTCTTCCAAATATCAATATATAAAGCGAAGACTTGTTGGGCAGAAGAACCAACTGGGAGTGTCGCAATGCAGTTTCTCCTTTGGATAAGAGTTCTTTTGCTGCCAGAAAAATTTTCCTTTCTCCAATGGGAAAGGAACTGGATTCAGTGGGAAGTCCTTATCCTAATAAACTGAAAATTAACTTACTTTCTTGGTAAGATTTGCAAGCTGTACTCTTTCACCGTCACTAACTCATTTTAAAACCAGTTCAACTGTGTCTGGGTGAGCTGTTGTCTGTGCGAACAGTAGCGTCCATACATTTTGTGCATCTTAATTTAGAAGGAATGAAATAGAAAAATTCCTGGATTTTTTTTCTTTCACTTCCATTGCTTTACTTCTTCACATCACATCCACATAAATGTGTGTTTCTACCTAGGGACATGCTAGGGCACAATTTTCTTCCTTTCTTATCTGTTGATCTCTTTTTAATGTCAGAAGACATCAAGATGGAACAAGATGATGTTTTGCTGACCTCAGGATCCCACATGTCCCCAGTGGCTTGCACAGAAAGTGCTTTATTGGAAGGTGGATGCTGAACTGTTATTGCACATGTTTTAACATGTAACCTAGGGAGACTATTGTACTGTTGGACTTCTAGCGCTGGAAGAGAGGGAGATGATAAACTGCTATAGGAATAAAAGCCTTGGCCAGAGTTTCAAATTTTAATAACAGTTTTTGTTGTGAGGAAGCTCTGAAATTGCAGTGGTTCTGAGCCAGGCCATGCTATAAATCTGAGAAATTAGAGACAACTTGCTAGTAATGTTCTCTGAGCTTTCTTAAAGAAAATGTGTTTCTTATTGCAATATGCCTCCTCATTCCAAGAGGACTGGCAGCTAGTTCTACTACTGCTTGTGCCAACAAGGCTGTAACTCTGTTTTTCTCTTAATCATAAAATTAATTTTCTTCTAGACCATGAAATAGAGGCTTCCATTCAGACACAGGTTTAATGGGGGGTTTAAACTTGCAGCCTCTAGGCTGGTAGCATACAGTGTAGCAGGCTCATAGTTTTGGCAAAGCTTCTCTTATCTACTTCACTTAAATTCAATTTGTGGCCTGTCCCTTCATCAGCTTCACTACTGAGTCCTACCTGCTTCTGTCTACAGCTAGACCAGTAAAAATGCCATAGGAGTTTGAAATTATGCATACAAGACACAATGGGAGAAAGCCAACTCCTTCTGCCATAGTTTTAAAACAACTAAATCCCTAATGTGTGGTTTGTCTTGTGTATATCTGGGCAAATGTTCCCATGCAGTAATTAACGGTAACTGGTGAGCAATTGCTAATGGCAGGGTCACTAAAACTTTCAAGGAAAACCAGTGTTCCAAATTCATTTCACCACTTCAATTGTCTTCTGAGTATCCACAGCAACCTGAAGAATACAGAAGCAACCAAAGTCTTGCTCTAGTTTGGATTACAAAATGAAATTAATGTGGAGAGAAAATACATATTAATGTCGCTGATTACTGTCTTCCACAGGAGAAGAAATTACTCCAAAATGAATTTGTTGCTATAGATGTTTGAGAGGGGTGGGGAGTGTCTTGGCTTAGTCTGTCTAAACCAAGGAAATCTGAAATAGAGATTTGTGTTCCCAGCTTAATTCTTAAAGTTGTGGGCAGGGAGGGAGAAAGGGAAGTGTATTCAGTGGCATGAGGCTAAAGGCAAATTGCCCAGATCTGCCCTCAGAAATGTAAGTACAACTTTCAGTAATTTCAGAGGGAACTACACGACGTAAAGGATAATGTGGTACACAGAAGTATCCAACTCCAGTACTATTCTTGCAGGGAATGAGACCCAGTGGTCCAGGGAGGCCTGTCCAACCTTATTTACAATAGCTGTGGTAACACAAACTAACACTTTATTCTGTGCCAAATCTACTAGTTCATATAAATAAATAAAAATAAAAGTTAAAAATTTATCTGTTAATACACTAGGGATGAAGCTGAAATGCGAATTGTTTGGTCTCCACCTTTTTTGCTTTGTGTAGGGAGCATTTTTTTAGAAGTATCCATATTCTGTTGAACATCATTGGAATTCAGCATAAAATATCTGAGGAGCTCCATGAAAAATGTGCTGTCTATGAATTTATGTTGGTTTTGTTATGCATTTGTCATGACTCTCTAGGGAGGCAATGTTGCATTTGGGAGCAGGGAGCTTATGTACTTTGCTGTGGGTATGGGCTGAAATAGAGTGTCAAATTCCTGATGTGTGTGGAAATAGGAAACAAGGCTGCTGTTCCATGGTTAGATGCATGGAAAAAACTTTGAATTTTATTATCTTTTTGGATGGAAGGGCTTGAACATATAAAGTTTGTTTAGATATGCAGGTCCTCTCCTTGGCCCTATCTCAAACTTGTTCCTCAGTAAATCAATGTAAGCTGTGCAAGTATCAGGGAAAAATATAACTAAAAATCCATTACTACAATGTGTCATGTTTTACACCTCACAAAAGCTGTTAGGTGGTATATTATGATAAGAATATAAATTTGCAGTAGCAACAACAAAAGTTGTTTGCTCTGACATTCCTAAGAGGAGTTCTTATTTCCATTTGAAGTAGTAACTGAACCTCAGTGAGTATTGCTTGTGGATTGTGCTGCTCCTGCCTCCATCGGGCAGCTTGCTCAACAAAAGCCTAGAAATTATGCAGTTAAATATATAAAGGGGAATGTTTGAGTTGTATGCTTTCTTCCAGTTTCACCTTTTCTTAAAGCATCAATGTACATACAGTTGCTTTGTCTCAATGGAAGGCATGATTAGTTCTTCATTCTGAAACTCATTTGGATAGTTAATTGTAATTGCCTTTGTATTTATAGCAGTCCAGCTTGGGAACTTTGAGAGCCACAGCATGTGGCTACTGTGTTGCCATATCTTCTGCTTCCTCAGCCAAATTAGAATATAAAAGGTAGTAAGTGAATAAAATAAACTTGTTTTATAACTCCTGTCCTCCTCTTCACAAAACTCTCACGCAAGCTGATAAGAATCCACCTTCCCCCATGCTGGAAAGTACCAGAAACTTTCCTTAAAGATGTCTCTTCTAGCCTTGCTTTAAATGACAGTTATGGGGGCAGTATTATGAAGACTCAAAGGTTAAATGTTTGGCTCGTATCTCCTTAGGTGGAGGATTACAGCAGGCATTTCACTTAGGACTGCAGAGACTATAGCATTTGCTTAATTTGCGAAAGTACTGCTATGGCTCTTGCCTGTGCACCAAATTTGGATGCAGTGAAGGCAAACCCAGATTTGCCCTCTTTCATTTGCATGAAGTAACCTTGAAGCTTCCCAGCTCCCCTCCTGTTCTCCGTTCCCCAAAAGTATTCTATTATTTGGAATTTGTAAACACAGGATTTGGGATTCCATATGCATCTGGAACTGATAAACTGTTGGTATTACAGAGATGTAACCCTTTATACCTCTAACCTAGGAATTCTCTAGAGAGAACTTAGAGGCACATCTGATGTAGATGCAGGCAGATTCCTAGCAGCTAAAACCAAAATGAAAAAGTTGCTGTTGAATGAGTGGAATTTTCATTGAAAACTATGTAACTTGGAGTGGAATAAAAATTATAGAATCTACTTGGCAATAAATGTAGCCATAATAGTTTTGAGCTAAGAACTGAAGAAACACAAATCAAACAAAACTTGTCAGATGGCATTAGTGAGGGAGAGAACCTTTTGAAAGAGACAGGGTAGTGAAGGGGGCGGGGGGGGGGAACCAACCCAAACAAAAACCTTACCCCTAACAGAATCTTGGATTAGTTGAGGTTCAGTGCATGGCTTTGTTGAAAACGCAAGAAAAGAATTTAAACAGAGAAGGCCCGATAAGGTGCAGGACATCACAGATCTGTTTCCATAGTGACATTGTTCAAACAGAGGCTTAAAGGAACATGAATACCATTGCAGCTGAACTCTATAGAAGATACCAATCTTCCAGTGAGGATACTGGCTGTTGGTTGGTTGATGTTTTTTGCCTGTTAGTTGGATTTGGGAAAAACATGGTAAGGAGAGAACAAGGGCTTAGACAAATAATTGGCTTGACAGACTACTACTTCCTTCCAGCTCCTGCTTTCTGTGGTTTTTTGTGCCCTCTCCACTCATTTTTACTTTGACTGTTGTAATTGTTAAAAATTGCATTCAAGTGTTTTTAGAAAAAGAAATAGACACCCCCACCCCCTACTCACCTATACTGAAGCAAACAACTTTATACCAGTGTGGGATTCAAATATGCATGTTCCTTCATGTCTGGGTTTATTCTCCTTTGATAAAAAGGTGCAGCTGAACCATTTACTTAAAGGTGGGCTCAGTGTGAGTGTAGCTCAGTACATTTAGTATTTCATGCTGTCCACTGTGCTAATCATTGGGAAATCACCGTTTTCCATTGGGGAATTCACCAACAATCACCTTCTTCTATAACTGATGCTTTTCCCTTTGAAAAGCAGGGTGAAGCTCTAGTTAGAAAAAAAAAAAGCTGTTTCATGTTACAAATATTGTTGTGCTGGGGTTCTTCCTTCCATTTTTCTTCTCGAAATTGCTGTTCTGCAGATTTTTCTTAGCTAAATGTACTCTGAAAATAAGCACAAAACCCTGAAGTTATTGCTGTATAGAACATATTTTAAGATTAAAAGCATACCAGTCATGTCTCTGTCTAAATTATGATACATTTTATTTAAAAAAAAATAATGAAACAAAACTACAGCAGTTATTGGACTTGAACTATTTAGTACTGACTGAATAAGTAACCTAATGAGAAGACAACTTTATATAGAAAGAGGGTAGAAAAAATTTGTGCTTCTTCAGTAGCTCGACTTCAGCGGTAGAAGACTGAAGCAGTAGGGAAATGCTGATTTTTTTATTTTTTTTTTTTTTTATAAGAATGGCCAGGTTTAGACAGCTCTCACTCAGACATGAGCAGCTTCATATTTTGGATGGATCAGCTGGTGCTTGTCATTACCATGACTATTCTTCTCAAAATGTTTAAGACCATATGGAGTCATCTCAGTTGCACCCAATCGGGATCTGATTATTACCCTGTTTTCATCTAAGAACACATGTAGTTTGAATTGGAAACATTATGTACTCATTGAATCCATTGACCTTTAGAGTTAGGGAGAATTACCTAGGGAAGAGTTTTGTTTGGCTTCAGTGACGTAAATGGATTAATTTTTTTTTTACCAACTTGATTAGTTGACCCAAAATTTTACCTTTAAAGAAACTTGAATGCATATTGCAAAATATTAATTTTCTGTATGTTGATTCAATACTGCTTTATAAAGAAATATCCCAAAGGTGCTCAGAAACAGAGGGAAGAAAAGCAAATAACTGTCAAAGTCAAGTGTCTTGGCATGTACATGCTAACTTTAAACATACTATTCTGGTTAGACTGTGTTTGTTTTGGTTAAGGAAACAGGCTAGTACTCAATTTTATGCCATTACAGGACATTTGTATCTAACTTAGACTGTGACAGTGACAATAAACTTGGAAAAGAATTAATTTTAAAATGGTCATTTCTGCAGGAACTATTTCTATTTTGCAATTAAATAAGTTTTTACATGTTCCATGGGTGGTTGTTTTTTTTTTTTTTTTTCTTTCAATCATAGCCCTTCTGAATGCCAACAGAGCAGATAATACTCGTTAACTTCTTCCTCTTTTCCACTCCTACCTTAAGGGTAAAAAAGCTTACATTGAAATTTCTTATTTCACTTCTTGGGAGGAATAGAGATCTGGGAGTCACAGACACCAGAGCAGAAGTTCTCTTTAAATAGTGTGGAAGAAAAATGTCATTTTAAACTAAATTCTGCTTTTAATGAAAGATGCTGTTTTATACTGTGCTATTGTATTTAATATGAAATTCCATAAACTAGTGGGAAACTGAAAATTAGACTCTTCAATCTCACTCTTTCCTTTCCAAGGAGATTTCATTAAGTGTCTCCTACTCTAGTGGGAGATTTTCAAATATTTCATGTATAGTCTTGCTACTGAACTGTCAATCAAACAGCAGCCTACAATTCCTTGAAGGGGAGTTACAAAGATGAAACAGCCAAGCTTTTCTCAGTAGAATCATAGAATCATAGAATGGTTAGGGTTGGAAGGGACCTTCAAAGGTCATCTAGTCCAACCCCCTGCAAGGAGCAGGGACATCCCTGACTAGATCAGGTTGCTCAGAGCCTCATCCAGCCTGGCCTTGAACGTTTCCAGAGATGGGGCCTCCACCACCTTTCTGGGCAACCTGTTCCAGTGTTCTATAACTCGCATCGTAAAAAATTTTTTCCTAATTTCTAATCTAAATCTACCCCCCTCTATTTTAAAACCATTACCCCTCGTCCTATTGCAACAGGCCCTACTAAACAGCCTTTCCCCATCTTTCTTGTAGGCCCCCTCGAGGTACTGGAAGACCGCTATCAGGTCTCCCCGGAGCCTCCTCTTCTCCAGGCTGAACAGCCCCAACTCTCTCAGCCTGTCCTCATACGAGAGGTGCTCCAGCCCTTTTATCATCTTCGTGGCCCTCCTCTGGACCTTCTCCAACTGGTCCATGTCCTTCTTGTGCTGGGGGCTCCAGAACTGGACACAGTACTCCAGGTGGGGTCTCACCAGGGCAGAGTAGAGGGGGAGAATCACCTCCCTCGACCTGCTGGCCACGCTCCTCTTGATGCAGCCCAGGATGTGGTTGGCCTTCTGGGCCGCAAGGGCGCATTGTCTGCTTATGTTAAGCTTCTCATCCACCAGCACTCCCAAGTCCTTCTCCTCAGGGCTGCTCTCAATCCATTCCCTGCCCAGCCTGTATTTGTGCCTGGGCAGATGGAAAAATGAGGGGCAGTGTCCATGAGTTGCAGCTTGAGCGGTTCACATTGAAGCTTAGGAGGGTAGTGCAGCACTGGAATTGGTCAGCCAGAAATGTTGCGGCATCTCTGTTTGTGGAGGTAGTGAAGGCTTGTCTAGACAAAACCACA
Source organism: Chlamydotis macqueenii (assembly GCF_036417535.1). Taxonomy (NCBI): domain Eukaryota; kingdom Metazoa; phylum Chordata; class Aves; order Otidiformes; family Otididae; genus Chlamydotis; species Chlamydotis macqueenii. Next base: position 11,629,193 of record NC_141561.1, read on the forward strand.
GCTGATCTGATCAGGTGTTGATGTTAGTTTTGCTTCAAGTGGGATGTTGCGTTATGGATGCATAATGATCCTTTCCACCTAACATTCCTGAGACTCTGCCATTATGTTATCAATTTATTAGTTTTCCTTCTTTCATCCTCATGCCTGGGTAAGGTAAAGACCTCTTACAGCATCTCCCAAAACTGGTGAATTCTGTCTGGGGTCCTGGTTCATAGTTTACAAATTTGGAGAGCTCATTGTACTTAAAGTTTATGAAGCTGTCTCTATCATCCTGATCCTGAACTTTACAGGATCTTGGCAAACAATGGCACATTTTGATGGCATATTTTCATTTGTGGGGTGTTTTTCTAATGTGACAAACAATCTGTCTCATGATCTTTCATGGAAATCATAATGTCTCTTAATCTACTGCTATATTCTGTGAGCCTAAAGATGCATGTTCTTAAAACTCCACATGGTAGCTGTAGAATGTCTGCCTAGCTGTTTGGAGTATAAAAGGCCAATGCTTCTGACTTTAAAGATTGTGAAATCACATATCTTTAAAAGCAGTAATCTCAGTCAGTGTTGTGTTCCTCACTGCAGGACATCTTTTTCTTGGTAGTCGTTTTTTAGAAGGAATATAGTTGCATTTGAACTTTCTGCCTGCCTTGTAGAGCTTCTGCAACAATTTGCTTCTATAGTAATTGAGTAATTTATCTTTGAACATGAAGGGAGCATCATATTTTTGACTGGAGTCAAAAGCAGTATAACTCAGGTTCTCTCTCTGGAGTTTGCTTTAGTGCTTTGTTAATGTCAGCTTGGGTCTCTGCAGGCAAACACTTGTCTGTGAAGAAAATACATGTTGAATCATATAATTACACCTGTCATCTGTTATGATAGTCTGTTACTAAATGAGTAATGCCAGAAATAACTCATGTGATGGTTTAGGTTACCTTCCTGTACAGTTAGTATCACAGAATTTCCTAGTTTATCTGAGCTGACTTTATCTGAGTCACAAGCTCTATAGCTGGGGTTTGTTGCTCTCCATGCCAGGAAGGCTCACTGATGTAACCGTTGCTCTGATAGTTAATTATGCATGTGTGGACATCTCCACTGTCAGTGCAATTCACTGAAGATGCCTCGTCTATCTTTTGGGTATTGGAGAAATGTACTCCATTTGTCCAATAAAAAAAGCTGAGCATGACAAGTGCATTGTGGTATGTTTGCTTTAAGGCTGATTGCGCCTTCCATAAGAATGGGATGCCTTTTACCTTTAAATAATCCTTAATACTTTGAATCAAGTCACACCACATACAAATATTTATTTTTAAAATCTAAAATAGGTAATACTGTTAGAACGATTTTTAAAATGACACAGGTCACAAAGCTGAGAAAATCATCCTTACATGCTAGATCAGATCTCTAACAAACAGGAAATGAATGATTCTGACAACACAGTTGTCTAATGTATAACTGTGCAGGAGAAACTTGGTCTGATATAGCTTGAGAGTGTTCTGGGATTTCTTTGAGGATGGCAGGTCATCTGGCAGTCCAGTAGGAGATAACTTTACCTCTCCTCACTGGTGTGTAGACAGTTTCTGCCCCTCTAGATGTGCTTTGTTATTTTGGTAGGCCAGGTGCAGTCATCTAAATTTTACCTTTCTGTTATCAGATTATTAACTCACTGTGTGGTAAGGAAGTTCTATTTATCCTGAGTATTTCATATTAGCACATACTGAACCATAGACAAAGATAGGCTTGAATTAGTTAGCAAAGCATGCTACTAGCTTTTACTGGAGATTAGGTATTATTTTGATATGATGGACCTATGTCCCCACTCTGTCTTATCCTTAACAAAGAACCTAAGGAATACTGTGACATTAACCTAGAATCTATTTATAAGACAGCATGTAGGCAGGGACTTTTGAAAAGTTGCCTGTTAGAACAGAGGAAAATACTCGAACTCCAGATTCTGATCCCTTCAAATGTAGTGTGATTTTATATTCAATCTAATCCCTCTGTGCTTGAGTGAATGTTAGTTAGTAAAAAGGGAAGGGTAAGAATATGAGAACAGATGGAGGTGAATGTTGTCATTGGTAGCAACTAATGCTTAAGGTGTGGATCCGAGATTCCCGTAGACTGAAGACCAGAAACCTGTTTAAGTTCCTGTACAAACACTAACAGGCACAGCTCCTGGGCTAAGGAGTTTCCACTTAAAACACAAAGGTCTCATCCTTTTACAAGAAAAGAGATGAGGAACTGTGCCCCAGAAAGATTAAGTACCTTGACAAAGGTCATTGTAGTTAGCCCTTCTCACAAAAATTGATAATGGCTCAACTCATGTCTTCTGAGTCCAGGGCATTACTGCCAAGCCATGCTTTTCTTTCCCTAATGTTTTCTAACAGTCTAGTCAACAAAACAGAGTTGGTTACCAGGGAGCTGGCCAAGACTTTCCTGGTGCTATGGAGGGTGTGTGTGTACATATTCTATTCCTAGGATAAAACTACAGTTTTGCCTTCCAAGAGCCTTTGGAAATAATTTTCTCTCATTTGCTATCCAGGCAAGCAGTTTTCAACCTGTGGATTTGGTATCTTAGAAGTGTCTTGAGCCAGCTGTTGTTTCGGAACCCATGCACAGAACTCGGAAGCTCTCAGTGGGTGAGAAAAAAACAAACTTTTCCAAGTAACCTTTGAGGTACATACTGAATGATTCTTTTTTTTTTAAGACTGAATTAATGTTGGTCAATCTTTGAGTTAACACCGAAGACACAGTGAATTAGGAACTTTCTTCTACTTCCAAAGGAATCTGTATTAGTTTAGCTTGTTTTGGTTCCTCAAAATGAGAAAATGACTTAGTCATGTTGCAAAGGAAAAAAATCATTAAAGACAACGAATAATCTTGCGAAGGAAGTGTCCCACTGTGCAGTCTGACACTAGTGTGCTTTTTTTTTTTTTCTATGTGGGGCTTATATTTATGTTTTCCCTTCCCATCCTTAGTCACCACTCTACTTCTAAGTGATGTGGAAAATGTTGGTGCCAAAAAAAAGCTAGATGAAGTATTGATAAATGTGGGAATTGCTTACTTAGAACAGAGGCAAATTAGAAGGCAGCTGGTTTTCATCTTTTCTGTTAACTTGGGAGGTGGGGGGGGGGGTGTATGTATGTGTGTGTGAAGAATTAAGGCTGCTGATTTATGTCCCCATATCATGCTCTTGGAGAAGGGGGGAAAAATAAGATAGCTGAGAGTGAGAATTAAGACTTCTATTCATTATAGATTGACTTTTAAGAAACAGAGGGAATGTTTTTTGCGGTTTTTTCTCTGCTCTGTGTCAAATGTCAGAAGTGCTAGGGAAGATATGAGACTAATTCATGGGATGCTTTAGTTCCAAAATGTCTTTCTACTTGAAAAACTTTATTGAAGTGAGATGAATGTTCTCCTATCTTTACAGCATTGGGGAGAAGTTGTAGTGGTGAGCATGGTGTCTGGATAAATTCTAGATTGACTATCAGAAAGGTATTGTTGTAATAAATACACCTGACGCTTTGAGAATCCACATGCAATATGTTATGGCATTACTGTAGATCTTTCAACTATAGTTGAAAGATAGTTGGTTCCAGGGGTGGCCAAGTAATAAAGATAGGAATTATAATACAGAATAAACCAGAAATACTTATTCTATAATTTTCAAAACTCATATATCCATTTCTGACTATAACTGAGGCTTGATAGAATTGGACTAGATGACCTTTGAAGGTCCCTTCCAACCCTAACCATTCTATAATTCTAACTGAGAAGGATTCAGAGATCCAAAGAAAAATCAGATATGGAATGACATCCCTAGGACCAGAGTGTAAACTAGAACTATTTAGTTTGGAAAAAATCTTTGTTGGAGGCTGAGGGTGTCATAAAACTAGAAATTGTATGGAGAAGGTAAACAAGGAATAATCAGTAGCTTCATAATTGCCTCATTTGAATAAAGGAAGAACTCAGTAAAACTCGGACAACAAGCCTAAAAGTAGTCTGGGGTTTTTTGTTGCTGTGTGGTGTGGGTTTTTGTTTTTTTGGTTTTTTGTTGTTGTTGTTGTTGTTTTGGTTTTGTTGGTTTTTTTTTAATATACAAGGCATGTGCAATTGATTGTGGAACTCACTGCAATAAAATGTCAGGAAGGCCAACATGGGTTCAGGAAGAGGTTAAATTAATAGAGGTTAAACTCGGGAACTATGAAACATGATGGTCTGGCTTCTTAAGTCCATAAACTGCTGATCGCCAGAAGCCAGGAGGGTGTATTTGGGAAAGAATTGCTGTAAGCTTACTCTGGCTTTATGTGTTTTTTCCCAAGGCAAGTGCTACTGATGGTCACTGGAGATAGGATATGCATAAGAATGAGACATTGGGGCATTTTTGTGGCTTACTTTACAACATCTCTAGCTGTCTTGAGTCCATTTACAGAGATGATATTTTGGTAATGTTCCACTTAATGATCAAACTACATTCTTATATTTACTCTATTCCTCTCTTCATATATCAAGGCATACAGTAGCCCCATCTACCAGAGCATCATCCAGGAACTTCCCTGAGTTACCTATTCAGTGTGACTCCATGAATTTGAGAGCACTTGGTTTGTGACGTGCTGATCGCAATTCTGTTTCGTTTCTTTTGCAGCATCTATACACTCACTTCAGCTTCACTTGCTGTCACTTTAATAATCTTGGAAACCTTTTTCCACTTCTATTTACTGTTGTTATCTAGGTAATTTAGCTGTTGCTTTCCTAGTTGGGTCCCATGCTTTCCAGTGCTCACCTTTCTGTTTGTCCACTTTTGATTTTAAGTATTTCTCCCTTGAAATAATGGGTGGGGGGAATTTCCTGCTTTTGTCGTGGAAGGGATGGAAGTGCAGTGCTCTGGTTCATGTTTGTGAATTTGAAGGAAGCGATACTGTAAGCTGTTAGTTCTGTAAAGCTCCTTTGATAACTGTCATAGTTCAGCCCTGATCAGGACCAGACTACTACCACGTTAGGCCCCCCCTCACTAAACAAAACCACAACATTAAGTGACAGACAATTGTATTTCACATGGGCAAAATATGTGAGATTTTGTTCTGGATTTTACTTGTTTACTCCTGTAACTGCCATGAGCGAATTCCAGGTCAATGCTAGTGTCACATCAGCAGTGTATGAGCCAGTGCAGTGAAGCTGCAGCGGCGTGCTGGTTTGATAAACTCTGTGGTGGAGTGCTCAGAAGTGTGTATATTTTTGCTTCTGTCCCAGAGACTGGGAGTGGGAACTTGGAAGTTTCCCACTACAATCAATAGGAAACCAGCAAGTACTTAGGCATGAGAATTGCTTTCCTTTCTGGTATCTGGCCCTATGCCTATTTTTGTGATTTATGTAATATTCTAGCTTTCACACTCCTCTGGAGGTGCAGAGGTGACTGCTTTCTTCCCTGGCTGTGCATATTAAAATACAGCTTGCAAACACAGTGAACGTATGCAACTCATGGCAAGCCATCTTCAGAGAGCTGAGGAAATTTTTGTGCCTTCTTAGAAGGGATGTCATATTGAAAAAATGCTGTCCTGAGGAAAAGCAAAGAACTGTAGCTTAAACAGAAGACTTTTAAACCAATGAGGCAAGCTTCTTTAAAAAAAAAAAAAAGACTAGGTAATGTTTTTAGATAGACATGACAGTTATATTCTATTTTCTGAGACCAGAAGTTTTTAAACTTACTCTCTAGCTTTTGTAGTTGTGAAGAAATCTTTAAGAGTGACCAGCATGTAACTGCCATAACAGCCATAGCCACCTGAGTTGGCAGGCAGCCTGAAACAACAAGCCGTGAGGTGTGAATTCCTGTCATTCATTCAATGGATGGTTAATTCAAGTGGCATTGATATAACTTTAAAGGTGAACGTTAACTCCTTCACTGTGCATTAAAGCAGTTAGAAAAATGGGAGGGTGTGTAATGAAGGTGAGTAGTATTGTGTTGGGCAGTCTTTAACAGCACAGAGTAAAGTAAACACATTGCTTCTGAGTATTTGTGCAGCCCAGGTCTGCTCAATTAAAGAAACGTTAGCTATAGATGAGCAGCAGTTAACAACGGGAAGCATGAAGTGAATAAAAAGAAAGGGGAAAAATAGACCTTTGTCATAACATTTCAACTGAAGTTAGGTATTTGCCTGCTGGCAGTCTCATGCTTACTGAATTCTTTGACACACTTGGGTATGCTAAAAGGTTTACCTACTTGCTGGATTTGGGGTTGGTACCTATCTAGTCTGAAGGAGGAGAGACCAAGTATGCTTCCTGCCTGACAAGAAGTTGTTTGAGGCAGAGAAGTGCATGCTGTATTTTTTTTTTTTTTTGCTGATAAAAGTAAGGAGTAATTTCTATTTTCCATCTAGCACGAAATTATTAGGTTGAGGGGAGTGCTGTTGCTGTGTAGCCTGGCTCAGGAGGAATTGGCATGCCCTTTAAAAATGGTTTTGTGCTCATCTGAGTTAAAGACCATGGAAGAAATTTACTGTATGAGCTCTTATTTTAAGGCAGCCCCAGCTGCCAAATAACTATTCTGCGAGGCAGAGATGCATCTGAATAATCTCCTTTCTCTTGCTCTTGATATCAAACATGACTTAATTGCTCTAATTACACATTGTTATTGTTATTTTCAAATTGCTGTTATGTTAAAGGACTTCAGCATCATAGTTTGGGGAAAAGACTGCCAACATCCAAGTGCTTTAATCTGGAATTAAGTCAAGTGGTATGAAAGTAGAAGAGGAAAGTAGTAAAGCTTTCCAAAGCATTCAGTGTAGATACATCCTCCAGCAAGAAGAGCTCCTGCATTATCATGGAAGTCAGTTCTCTAGAAGCAAGGAGTAGATGAATACTGGAAACTGTCAACAATATAGGAATATTAATTTGAATATTTACAATGAGTTATAGCAAAATCCTCTTAGGCTGTGTCCTCATAGAATGGTTTGGGTTAGAAGGGACCTTCAAAGGTCATCTAGTCCAACCCCCCTGCAAGGAGCAGGGACATCCCCAACTAGATCGGCAGATTGTCTTTGTCCAAATCCATTTGCACATAGTAGACTTTTGCCAAGATGCCTGGAAGGTCAAATAGCAGATCTACTCTAGAATACATTTGCTGGACAAAATGATCTTAGTTCTATTCATTGAGCCTTGAACAGGCCTGCAGTTACCACAGAAGTCTGAATCACTTCTGTGTTTGAATTGTACTGGGTGCCCATTGCCAAGCATTGGACTTCAAAAAATTATGCTGCAGGTTTTTCCATCCCAACTCAATGGGTTTGTTTACACATGTCCTACCTTTTGTATAGAAACTCAAAAGCACGGTGAAACAGGCAATGCTGTTTTCATCTGTATGTGTAAAACTATGTCAAGGCCACCTTAAAATCTGCCTAGTTTCACACTCTGCCTTGAGTCATTACTTTCCGTGGTGTATCACATGTACTTTCCAAAGGAAGGGGCCAAATGCTGTGAAACTCATGGAAAGGTTTAAAATCTTTGACCTGTTCTGTGTTCCACTTGTTCCTGTTTTTCTTAGACTCTACAATTGGTAATTCCATTCAGTCTGTTCCACATTCTTCTAATCAATTCCCTCCTAGATCTTTTTCCATTTGGCTGTTCTTGGAGACATCTGATCTTGTTGCCACAAACTCCTAAACTGGTTCATTTTCATGACTTTTAAGTGCTGTAAAATTTCTTAAGGGTGGCCAGTATTTCCCAAATTCTCCATTCATTTTCCAGTGTCTGAATCTGACAGCTGCCCAGTCTTTAACCTGATGCAGTGTCTACTGCTGCCCTAATTGATCCTGCTGACCTTGCACAGCTAAAGCTGTGCATCCCACCTCAGAGATGGCTGCACTCCAGGGCTGGATGTAACAATTCACATATAAAACTACAATACCTGGAAAGCAGCTTGGGCCAAAAAGGGCACATGAATGTGTCAGTTATTAACGCCAGTGTTCCTGGAGGCCTTACTGTCACCCCAGTGATGCAGGCCCAGAGGTTGACTTTGTTTCTCTGTGGCTGAATTCAGCCAAGATCACTCCTATCCAACTTCTTGAGTGACTTGAAAACATTGAAATGGATTGCTTTAAACCCTAATAAGTAATTTCTATTACCGAGAAGGATGTATTCACTGCCAGCATGCTACTGGTGCTGAAAGTGGATTACATTAGCCTTTTGTTTGAAATCAATTGAGTTTACACTCCACTTCAAAGTCTTTAGAGCTTTAAAATAGAGCCAGCAGAAACTGTTTAACAAGTCAATGCTGCTCTGGGATTTGCATTGTTCTATCTTCAGTTGTGAGAGGGAAAGACTTCATTTTCCTGTACTTTCACTTCACCCAGGGAGAGTGGTGGAGAACAATAAGCAGCCTATTCAGTTTTGCTTTACCACTGTTTTGCTAGGTTTTACCTAGCTGCAGATGCCTCCCTACACAATGAATTGCAATTTCTCCAGAGTTTGAGTGCTCTCACTTTAAAGCTTGGTTTATTGTTAGATCACACTGTCCTTTTGGATTGTTTCACTTTTCAAAACTTCAGTTATGATGAACAATCCCTTAAAATGAGTTTATGGAAGAGAGGAGCCTTTTAGACTTCACACATTAACTTCTTATTCCTGTTGTTCAAAGGGCAGCGCATTCTTTCAGTGATGTAGGGAAAAGAAGAGCACTGATTTAAAGCATGTATGATACTCTCCCATTTCAAATTCATAGATCTCTGTCTCTGTACGTGTTCTAGTGAAACTCACAAACCAAAAAGCCTTAGTTTAAACATGAACTGCTTCTTCTGAGGTGGGGAGAGAATTTTCCATAAAATAAGGGCTTCTCTCTAACCCCCACACAATGAAAAGACTTCTGTCAACATGAGTAGGCAGAAGGGGAAGCAGAGAATGAGTGGGTGAGTACCATTGTTTCACAAAATGTTTCTTTGCTCTCTCATTTGTGGCTCCAGCAGTTAGGAAGCTGAAGCAAACAACAAGATGCCTTTTACCTTAGTGAAAGTCTACATCAGTCTTGGCCCACTTTTAGAACCTTTCTTGGTCTATGTTGTTCCAGCTTAAGAGTAAAACCTCTGTATTTTTCAAGGGCTGCTAACTTGGAAGAAGATTAAGTATCATCATTAAGTTTCCATCAACTCTGTGGAAATAAAAATCATAGCTGTTTCCTTTTTAGAACTGAGGTAGTTTAATCTCTAGCTTGAGGAGAAAGTGTAAGGACTGAGTTACTCGTAGTGTCTGTTAAAAAAAAAAATTAATAAAAAAATATAATGAAGAGAAATATGCACTTGAAGCAAGCCTGACTCCTGGTGTGTTGAGCACATAGATTTTTCTGTGGCTCTGACATAGAAGGAACCCCAAATATTTCTGGATTTCCCTCACCTCTTTTAACTCAAGGACAGGAGAAAGGGGAGACACAGCCTTAATTACCATTGAAAGACTTTAAAATGCATTGAGACACTTCACATGCATGAAGTCATGTGGAAGACTGAGGTTCATAGCTGTGTGTGATTCAGGCAGAGTCAGAAGAAGTCTTCCATGATCTCTGGATACTTGTGGACTCATGAGCACTGACTCCTTTAGGGTAAGTCAAGGCTGGTTTTGCACTTTTTTTTTTTCTTTGACTAGAAATGACCTCCTTCAGACTAGCCTGTATCTTTCCATGACATGCTTTAGCTGTGACAAAGATACTGTTTTCTTAAATGGTTTTTCCAAAAAAGTCCTAATTCGTCCCACCGCATCCCATTAACATCCTGTCTTTTTCAGAGGAACATGAAGAGTTTGGTTGTCCTGCAACATACATGTGGTATCTCTGACACCTAACACAAGGCTGTGCCTTGTTGCACAAATAGAAGCAAAGTTAGAGTAGTCTGGCAGCATGAAGTGCTCAAATTTTGGACTGCCCACAGCATTTGCTGCTCAGAGCTTCCTCGTTCATATAGCAAATGCATGAAGCACTAGTGACGGAACCAAAGAGATCTTGGTCCATGTGTGGAAGTGATACTTAATGGATAAAGCAATGTGCCTCCTCTGTAACTGCTGTTTTTATAAAGCATGCATACAGATTTGTTTCATCAGCTGTTCCACAGTACTGGCAAAGACAAAGAGGTTTAAATATCAGGTGAGCAAAGCTTGAATTGGAGTTGATACTCTGAACCTTTATCTTACAATTTTCCAAGTCTCTGCATTCTAGGGTGTATAGGATTGATTATAAGACTGGAGGTTGTGTGCAAAGGATACTTATTTTTGCTTTTTTTTCCTGAAGATGTGTGCAAGGGAAAGCAAGGGGAGGAAAAATGTAATAAACCCAGGCCTTATGCTTAGATCTTGGAAAAACATGCTAATATCACAAAATGGCTTTGAATGAACAATAACTGATATTTGCAAATAGTTTCTTCTGTTGGAGTGCAATTTGCATCCTAACACAAGCTCTTCGTTATAAACACTCGTTTCCCTGTGCTGGTACAGAAGACACATCAGTGCCTCATGCTGCCAAGCACTGTGGTTTTTCAGAAGGAAGAAAAAGGCTTAATGCTATTTGTTCAACCTAGCCAGATATCTACTGTTTATAATCTGAAATATCATAAAATGTGTTTTCAATTACCTTGTGCATATTTTTAAAGAATTAAATTTCCATCAAAGGATTTTGTGAGCTGTTTGATCTCCCTGTGTCTAAAGAACCCAATTTGACTGGAGATAGTTTTGTCTGAACACATATGGTACAATTGTAATAAATGTGCCCTTTGAGTGTATGTGACTTTAAGAGAAATCAGTCAATTTATTAGTTAGAGAAGAGGATAGTGGGGGGCTAATTTCCAGTGTTAGCTGTGAAATGAGTAGCTAAAGACTGGATGTGCGAAGGGACTATGGTTCTTTGTGCTATATGGCTGACTTAAGCTTTTGTTTTCTTGCTGTGTTAATCTGGATATAGTATTCCATTTTCCAGACATCTTTAAGCATGAGACAGAGCCGTACCCTACTGTGAGAACCTGGAAACAAAAGATGTAGTATTTTTTGTTGCACCGAAAAAACAGATTGCTTGTGATGCCGTTGTGCCAGGCTCTGTACAAGCACACAGATTTTTTGCACTGAATTTCAATACATAAACCAAAATAAAAGAAGAAAAATGAAATTGTTTTATCCAGAAATAGTGTCAGATATTTGAATTCCTAGCACTTGATTGTTCTGCCTGCTAGACCATGTTTTCTTTCCAGAGTCAGGCTCTAAACAGTGTAAAGATGGAATTCAGATTGCTGCTCCTCCTGGATGGAAGCTGCATTTCCCAAACTAGAAAAGCAAGGCAAAATAGTGAGAGTCCACAGCTTAGCTTTCTGTGCTGATACACCTTACACAAAGAAATACCTGGAAAAGATAGTTTAGGTTTCAAGAGTGATAATTAGTCCAGTGGATTAGCATTCTCATGTTGCTATTTTAGCTTTGGAACTGGCCTGGATATGTCTATAGGATACTGTACTGCTCTGATGAGGCTTACATGAGATGTAAGAATATCCTTGCTCTTCTATTGAAGTAGCTCTTGTATCTTATTTATCAATGCAGCTATTTAGAAATAATTCTGCGACTGCAGTCAATCATGTATCATGGCTTTTTGATCTCTTTTCCTATAATCCTTTATTTCTAGGGAGTCCTGACATGAAAGCAGAGGGTTTTTTTTTTTTACACATTTTGCTTCTTACCAGCACTTCCTGCTCATCTTAAATCCAGGTCTTTGTTTCGGTTCAACTGAAGCTTGGGTAGCCGTCGATATTGCTCTTTCTATATACCAATTTGCAGTCCTCTTTTAGAAAGTGAAATTTATCAGCTTTTAGCTAATTAATGGAAATGCATACTACACCACATTAAACTGAAGTTAAGTTGGGAACACTTGATTACATGTGTTTGTGTGGTGGCATTTGATCTGTCTTTTGCTGACATTGAAGTTGTTACTTAGGAAATGCCTATTCTACCACAAATAGATGTCAGGTAGAAAATAAGCAGCAGTAGGTGAAGCCTTAAAAAGACAAAGAGCCTTTCTATGCAGATGTCATCTGTACTAGGGAGAAGGAAAGAGAAAGCCAGACACTCTGTACAGCAACAGCACAGTTGTATCTAAACAGAAAGGCGTCTGTTTTTCCAAAGTTTCCAGCTAGTGATAGCAGAGGCAGTAATGAGATACAGAACTGCTTTCCATGTTACTCTGCCAATTCAGCTCCAACAAAGATGCCAAATAAGTTTCCATTTATGAGCTTTTCAGTAAAAAACAGCTTTAGCAAAATCCATGCTCTTTTTTTCTTTTTTTTTTTTTTTTCTCCTGCTGAAATTGTCTTTCCCAGTTTGTGATATTTGCTACCTGTCTGACTGTCATTACCATGAAGCAATGGAAAATTTGTATAAATGATATGTATGGAAAATCTCTAAATTGTTCACTAGCTGTTTCTTAGTGCTTCTGGAAGGCAAGGTAGTGACGTCTCTAGGGATGGTTTTTCTATCAGCTGGGCCTTTGCTAATGTGATTAGCAGGCTAAATGCTCCAAAGAAATCAATCACTGGCATCAATTGCATCAGAGGTGAATTTTGTCCTTTTATTAATACATCAGTAAAAACCCAGCATTTGTTTCCAAGAGTCAGTGGAAATGGATCAAATTCAATACTTATTTTTATCCACACTATGTTTCAAATTACTAGTTTTGTACAACACGTACAAAACCATTAATGTCTCCCAACCTTTGCTTCTACTGAAATCTTATGGGAAATTCCCTCATATCAGAATCATCCTGACTACTGTACACCACGTTCTGATTCTAGGTGAGAGCTTAATTGTAAGGGCTTATTGACACCATGCAAGCCTCAGTGACACAGTGGGGTTTTTTCCCCTTTATTTGTTTTTAACCAATAACGTAAGGAGCACGTGTAATAATATGTGCTAATCTGGATCTTATTGCAAGGCAGACTTACTGTTGTTAACAGTTACTTGTTAGATCATGTATGTGGTAGCAAAATGTGGGTAACAAGAAATGGGATGTTACATCTGAGAAGGCAGTTTTGAAATGTTTTGGGGCTGGTACTGGATAAACAAGGAAAAAAGGACTGTAATTGTAATGGGGTACGTAAGAGGTATGATATAAACCCTTACGGAGATATAGAGAAGGGAAAGTAACATCAAAAGAGGTGGGGATGTTACTTTTTTTTTTTAACACCATGGAGACCATTATACACTTACCATATTGAATTCTAGTAGCCACAATTCATGAAGGAGATTGAAATTGGAAAAGAATCAGGAAAGAGAAAAGAATGATTCATTGTCTGGAAAAAATGCCTTGAAGCCAGAGGTTAAAGAAGCTCAGTCTGTTTAACTTCTCAAAAGCATGAAAAGGTAACTCTAACTGATCACAATTGTTCCTACCTGGACAGGAGGTTACTGATGATAGAATTGGACCCAGAGGTTGGAATCTGAAGGAGGGTTTAATTCTTGCTAGAACTGAGATGCCAAAATGTTTAACGATAATAAAAAATAATAATGTGACTTTAGAGAGGTCTTAGAGTGACTGGATGCCTTCTCTTAAGGATCTTAAGTGAAGGAATTCTTGCATGATTTCTTTGGGCTGTGTCCCACCAAACTCAGACAAAATGATTGGAATAATCTCTTCTAACTTTGAACTCGGTAAAAGTTCTCAGTTGCCAGTTTGAATTCAGTTCAAACTTCCAGTTTGTGGTCTGGTTTATAGTCTATCTGAAGACCTATTAAGAAGGTAATTAGTGTTGTCTTAATTTTGGAGGATAGATGTCTGTTATAAAGCATCCTTATCACTGGTGCCAAGAGAAAGCCTCATTAGATCCTGTATGACTTTGATAGTTAACTTCCCTATTGTTAAGCATATTGCTTTCACTCCGGAGTTACAGCAGGCTGTCTTCCTCTAAATCATGTTGAAAGACTTATAGGCCAAATGAAAGCTAGAATCACTGTTTGGACTGTAGCACAGGTAAGCTAGGGAAAATCTGGAGCATACAGCCAGCCTTAGAGCACAGGACAGGGACAGACTTTTGAGCTTTAATCCCATTTCTGTAGTTTTCAAGAACTCATTTTGCTCAAAAATATTATAAGTGAGTGAGCACAGTGTGTGTCTGCCCAGAACACACTCAAGTGTGAGATTTGTGTTGGAGCAGCGAGACAAACTTGTGTTAGTTTTTTTTGTGTGAAGCAAAGAAACTTAGGGAAAACTCAAGTTTAATGAGAGTTATTTGGTTTATTTTGTCCACAGTAGCTGTGACCTTTAAAAACAATGATAGTAATGACTGAAGAGAGCCACAAAGAGCAGCTGGGCAGTATTACTGTTAGGTATGTCAGCCTCAGAAAGGCCTGCTGTCTCTTTCTCCCATGGCTATGGGAAACCTGGCAATCTTCTTAAATGCCTCACTTCTCAGCTCATACTCAAACTGAAACACAAAAGAAGAATAAGCTCTCTTTATCCTCAGTCTGTCTGAGGAGTCAGCTACTGATAATGAAAACATGTATGGTATTGCACAAGGAGAACAACTTACTTGTCCCTGCTCATTGCAGGGGGTTGGACTAGAAGACCTTTAAAGTCCCTTCCAACCCAAGTGATTCTATGCTATGATTTTATGATTTTAGGAATAATTTGCAATCTTCTAAAGAGAGTTGCCACTGTATAAGTTACAGGTAAGCCTGTATAAATCTAATTAAGAATATATTGATCTGAGTTTGAGAGAAAAAGCTGAAAAGCAACCAGGTTTTATTAAGCAAAACTTTCAAGAGTAACAATGCAGTATTTCCACTATTGAGTGAAAAATTTGCCTGTGTTAGTGCTTTTCATGTAAACACATCCTTTTTTAAGTAACCTTATTTCATATTTCATGAGACTGTTTGTTCCAAAATATACAAATCATCCTGGGTGAAAGCTATAAACTTGATCTTATTTGTTTTGATTGGAAATGGTCTTGATTTCTCTCAGACTCATAGAAATTGAATATTCTGGTGATTGGCACATCGGAGAAGAATTTAGGCTTATTGATTGCAGCTACCAATATATGTGGAAGAAGGATGCGTCTGTTTTCTTGGGCATTCTAGGGAACAGACCATCTTCAGGGAGGCAGCAAATCCTTCTCTGTGTATGCTGTCAGTCTCTGTACCTCACTCTTCTTGCAGACTTTTTGTATGTCTCTTGGAAACATCCAGAGAAAAGGGGTCGTACAACATGTTTTTTAAACAGATTTTTTTGCTTCATCTCTGTTCTCAAAGCTCAAGCATACAAGGAGAAATCATGAAAATTCTGCTGAGTCCCAATTCAGGAGACAGTTGCCCATACTTGAAGTTCTGTGCTAGATGCATCTTGGGATTAATTTTATTCCCTGTGACAGGGTATCATAAACCTAACACCACCAGGCTTGACTGAAAAGAACACTGATAATTCTGTGTGGTTTTGTTTTTTTTTTTTTTAATGTATGAATCTGTTGTCTAATGCTGTTATGTTCTGTATTTGCAGATTGCTCAGTAACTTAGAGAGGATAGTCTGTTTCTGGCTGAGGCGCTTACTTTCTTACCAGGCAGGTTCTCATTTGTATTTTTGCTGTTTTCCCTATTTTTTTTTTTCCTGCAAAGTTCTAGGTGTAGCAGCCACTTTTGCAGTTAGCTATTACAAAGGAAAAGAGGAATCTGGATTGTGCCTGTCTTCTGTACCTGTTCACTCTGAATGGGGTGTGATGCTGGGCTAGAGTAATCCCAAGTCTCGGCTTATTAACAAGGCATCAAAACCAGTCTAGGTTTGAGCTAAGTGGAAAGAACGGCTGAAGCACTGGGATTTGGCAATGGCACATTGTTTTTGGATGTGGCAATGCACTGTCTACTTTGGCTCTCTTGGAATTTAGAGGCAATTGAGAGAGAGGAGAGGTTCTCCTGTGGGCAGGTTTGCTGCTAGAAGTGGGAGACGCTTTTCCTTGCACAGTTCTTCAGGGAAGAGACAAAATATTTATTTCGGGAACTCAGCATACAAGGGAATATTTTTCTAGTTACTGAAAAACTTGTGGGGACTCCAGGTTGGTTTCTTTACAGGAAGTGGCATATATTTTTGACAGACATGGCTCAGCTTTGATTAATTGAAATCCTGATTTAAGGAAAGTTCACTCTATTTTATGTGATCAGACTTTCCTTCCCTGCCCCCTCCCCATTCAGAGATCCCTACAGTGCAATAAAAAGAATACAGGCTTCCTTTAAGAGGCTACATTAAATGAACTACATCTCTTAAAAAAAACTGATGCAAGACATTGTAATCCTTCTAGTCCCCTCTCATGAATGTCAGCTTCTCAAGTGGATTCAGAAATCCCTGAAGAATTTTAGATAAACAAGAATATATTATGAAGTCAATAAAAGGCAAAGAAATTAATGAACATTAAATGTGAAAATTCTAGACTAAAACATTTTTGAAAATTATAGTCTTATCAGTTTTTAAACTATTGAAAGGTCTGAGGTTCTTTTTCTTCCTTTTAAGTTTTTAAAAAATTTATTTAAAATAAATACTTTTATTAAATAACATATTTAATAAAATACTGTATTTTCCAGTATTCATATGTGTCTGGACATCTGAATAACATCTGTATGAAACTCTTGAAGGCAGTAACCCCATTCCTGTAAATTCATTAACTCAATATAATTTCAATCTTGGGTCCTTTAAAGGGCTGTGAATTAAGCTTGCAATGAATTTTCATTTGCCTTGTTATTGGGTGATGTCATTGAAGGCATAAAGAAAGACTATGGATATAGATGGAGCAGCCAAAATTCACAAGAGCAGAAGATGTTAATTTTTTTTTTTGGTTGGATTAGAGGTTCATTCCAGAGAAGTAAGTGTATTTTTCCAGTATTTAAAGCCATTAGGTTTTTATTTAGTATTGGGTTTTTTTTCCAAGTTTTGGCACTAGTTAGAGGTCAGGAGCTGAGAAAAACTAGTTATAAGCAGGTATGGCTTAGTCTGTTTTATCTGCTTGTTGATGCTGCAGTACTTCCAGTACAGAACCAATCTCCTTGTGATCCCCATAGGATCAAATGCAGATATTTTGATCCATTAACAACTGTAAAATCCTAATTTCTTTGAGGTTTCACATGTCCCGTTTGCATTACAGTGATAAATATACTTTTTCAACAAGAAACAAAATAGCAATTATACTGAGTGAATGCAAGTCAAGATAGGTCCTGGTATTCTGAACAAACTCACTAGCTCGAGTCACATATCTCATTTTCCGTCTATACCTAGTAGAAATGTATAATGTGCCAAGAACAGTCAATAACTTTTTTCATACTTTTTAAGGAAGGAGATATTTTGGTGCAGGGCTGTGAACAGTGGCTTAATTGGGTCTTTTAGTTGGTGTGGGTTTTTTGTTTGGGGTTTTTTTTTTTTTTATTCCTGTGATGTGGGGGTTTAGAGGGATACAAGTCTTTATCACTTGCTAATTGTCTTGTATGCATGGTTCCTCATTAATAGAGGAAGCTGGTTAGAGGTGTAGTCAGTGGTAGACACCTCCAGCTCAACCACAGTAAGGTGCCATCCCTGTCCAGTTACCAAAAGACTGCGTGAGTCTTCAGTACGGAAAATATACCAGTTTCCAGAATATTCATGCAATATCTTTATTAAGCATAAATTCACCTGTGTATTTTTGGGGTGTTACTGGCTATGTTTTTTTTTTTTTATATCCTTTCTAAGTGAATGTATTTTCTCTGAAGCAGCTGATACGCTGGCATAACTAGGGTGTCTAGTGGAATCAATCCATTCAGAAAGCTGGGTTGAGCCTGGAAGTGAAACCATTTGTCAGGATGGAAAATTAATACTCTGAAGTTGATTTTGATTGTCCTCCTTTGAAACAGTGGAAGACATTAATATGTGCTACTTTTCATTACTGGTTTGTGCTACTAATCTCTGTGAAATAAATTACAACAATCAAATTAAGATCTGGCTTTTAATACTCAAGAGTTGAATGCACTGCACTTGGCTCAGCTTAAAGGAAGCCGCTATGCCATGGCTAATTCTATTCTCAATGGGATCAGAATGAAAAAAATCACACTACAGAGAGCAGATGATTGCAGAAGATGCATTAATAGGAAAACTGCTTGTCCTGGGAAGAGTTTACAGCTGTAAATCTAGCTCACATTTTAAATTTCTTACTCTGATTCCCTTAAAGGTTTGGTCTTTTAAGCACATTAATCTTGGCTACTACATATGTAGTAGTACAGACAAGTTGTGTGTTTTCCTTGTAGATTAATAAGTTTGTCTCCAAAGTATTAGGAAAACACTAACTCTTTTTCTGTTTAGATAATTTTTGATGGTTGAGCCTCTGGTGTAATGCTAAGCGTATGGCCAAAATCATGATGTTCTTTGCTAGGAAACATGTTTTCTTGTAAAACATAACTAATAAAGTGACCTGTGAGAGCAGAGAAGGAAATAGGAAAAGAGAGAAAAGGTAAATCCGAATAATATGCAAGCACAGATTTCCTTAAGCTGTTTAGGTTGGAGAGTTCAAGTTAACAGATGTCTCTCTGCAAGAGGCATTGTAAAGGTTTGGGGTTTTTTTTCCCCTAATACTTTAACTAACAACAGATTTGCCTGATTATTTATTATATTTGTTTGTAAACAATGCAAACCAATTTCACCCTGTGGATGAACTGAGTAGCTTGGAGCAGCTGTCTCACTTAGCCGTGTTTATGTGCTTAATATTATTGGATGTCTGTTCCTGAGCCTGAAACCTGTCAGCAGTGCCCCAGTCTGCATTACAGTGGTGCTTTTCATGCCCTGTAAGTTTGGAATCAATCATTGTCATTAAAGTATTTTCCTTCCTTAATGTTCGCTTAACTCAAATGCAAAAATCTTGTAAAGTATTCAGTTCTGTCAGATGACAATAATATTGCATCTGAAGACTTCACATGCTCCTTCTGACTGAACAGCTGTACTAAGATTTTATTTCCTTGTTCCGTGGTTGCTTCATTTTTATTTTTGTCTAGGTGTGCATACTTAATATTACTTATCTAAATAGACTCACTACATTCATAAAGAGCTTTATGTATGCACAAGTCTGTGCAGCAAGCAATGAAGCTTGCAACAAAGTCCTTCAGGAAAAGGGACTGGCATTAACTAGGATTAGCACTTAGGGAAAAATGGCTGGTATTTTCAAAGGAGGGGGCACACTGGTATGCTTTATATGGTTTGAATTTGTCTGTTCCATTTAGGTAAGATTAACAACACAAACTTCCCTTTGATATTTTTTTTCTTCATGATGTAAAATTATTTTTTAAAAAAAATCTACAGTAGTTTGCATTTCAAAATCGACTTGACAGTTTCCAAAGAATGAGAAAGAAGTAACTTTGTAACAGCAGAGACAGCTTGAAGAGGCTAGAAACCTATAAGTGGTAATTTTTTTTTTTATCATGCACCTTTTTTCCTGAAGCTACATGTCTTTGTGAGGAGCTTATTGTTAGTTTATTTTGCACACTGACAATCCTTATCTTGTTGCGACAGTAAGGACATCTAACAGTTATTTAAATGGCATGTAAGTTTTCTGCTTCTAACAGACCATTTTGGGCTCTGATTTGAATCTTCCATGCAGAAGATGTAGCAGCTCTGCATAAGAGGGCTTAAAACATAGGCAGCACTTCAGCCTGAAGAAAGCAGTAGTTAAAATACACATAGCATGGGGAAATTTGGCAAAAAGAAAGCCCACAAAAATCCTTTTCTACTGTCTAGGAGATTTATAAGGTACCACAGGACCTTCCCAAAGTAAATTTAAAACATTTTAAAAATGCAGCAAGACATCAGGAAAGTTATTACTAGCACTTTTTTAAAACTTAGGGCAGAAAGACAAATAACTTAAATGTTTAAGAACAACAAAATCCAAATCCTCTAGTCCTCCAAAAAAATTGCTACTTTAAAACCACAATGAACATGCTTGGAGAGAAGTATTTCATCAAATGCTCTTCCAACAATCTGCAGTTACTGCAAGAATACTTTCCACTTCTCTGAATGGATGTCTTGCACCTGGGAGTCTGGAAGAGTCTAACTGATTAAGTTTGCTAAAAGTCATGATCAAAAGTGTATCAAATCAGAGGAACCTTCCCATTCAGTTCAACAGAACTTGAATGTGAGGTATTAACTCAATTTTAAGTTGAGGCAGGTGAAATACTAAAGCTAAGTATGAAGTTATTAATTACATGACCAATTTTGACTACTTGTTTTAAAATTGCAGCCCTTGACAATATAAGGTCTGTTCCTTGACAGAATTAAATCCTGGCATATAATTAAGAAATGTTAATATACCAGCCTTCAGCTGATCTGATTTTATACAAGAATGTAGAGAATACTGTGAAAACTTACTTTCATCATTAGTTTGATTCAGAAGTGCAATCATATTGAACTTGGCTAGAATTCTTTCTGTCCAGGCTTTGATGTTGTTTATTGTTATACACAAAGGCTTACAGGAGAATCTCCAATAAACCTTAGCAAGCTGAGTAGGTGATAATCAGGACTGACAGAGAAGTGGCGTGTGGATGAGATTTAATTTTGATTCCTTCTACCCATGGAGTGATTTGCTTTCTCCTCAAACATAAGAATATTTGTTTGGCTTTTGACCTTTAAGGAACTGGCATCATCTAGCTCTGCTCTATCAGAAAGTTGGACAGCCCTTTGGAAGAGATGGTTAGAGGTCTACAATCTCCACTTCAGCTTTGTTACTTGTTGTCTGACTTGCAGCAGTACAATGTAAGTTGGGCCATCAGCACTTACATCACTGCAGCAAGAAGAAAACACTGAAGCACATCTGCAAGACAGGCTGCTATCAAAGATTCATACATATACAACTGTATAGAAGACCTGTCTTCTCTAACGTTCTTCCTGAGGAGGAAACTTCACGAGATCATCTGTCAGTGAGTCCATATGTGAGATCTTATGTCAGTGGCAAGCAATGCCAAGAATAAAATCTGAGTCCTGACATAAATGCTTAGTAATCCTCAATCACTTAGCAGAGTGTCACTTCAAGATGAACAGTCTCAGCTTCTACTTTGTATAAAGATAAATGAAGTGTGTAATTTTGGGTGCCCTAAATCCCCTTAGTCTTCCAACTGGATAGTCTCTTACTTTGTCTTAATAATTTGATATTGTAGATAGCACCATCTATCTATAAGGAAGTTATTTTCTTGCCCAGAATGTCTTCCTATGACTCTCCCACCTCCCCCTATTTATATATATGTGTAGGGGAAATATAGGTCAGGAAGGAAAAAGAACACATGTACATAGGTGGTCAGTTATGATTTTATGGTGTTATAAATCTAGATTAACTCTATCAATACCAATGGACTTACTTCACTTTCCCAGGAAAATAATGTGTGTTGGAGGACGCTGCAAATGTACTGTTTCAAGGACTTAATATTTAAAGACAAATAATATTAACTTTTAAAAATAATACTTTTTTTTAATCAGAGTTTTCACAGCAGTTACCCTTGTATTGTTATCTTTGTGTGATCCAGGAAGCAAACAAACATCCCCTTGCCCCTAACAGTTGTCTTCAATATTCTCTATCCTTATTCTAGTTAGGAAAAGCATTAACTGGAATATCTTTGGGCAGTAAATGTCTATTTTTTCGTTTTCCGCTCCACCATATAGGAAGGATAACTGCCTTGGGACAGAAAGCTAACTGCTAGCATGATAACATGCAGTAGTGAATAACAAGATTTCTCATGTGCTGGTGGAAGAACTTTCTGGCAAAAAAAAAAAAAAGTTGCTGTGAATCTTGATTTTTTTTTTTTTTTTTTTTTTTTCTCCTTAAATCAGCTAGTATTTCCAGTTTAGTTTGTTATTGCTTCTGGATAATGCAAAATACATGTGCTGGATCTTGGAAATGCTTTTTTTTAAACAGCTTAAACCAAAGATTTGTTCTCCTGTGGCAAGTACTCTTGCTCAGATAAACACTTGCTTACTCAACAGGTCTGTCTGTGGTCTCTTCAAAGACTTCTCTGCTAATTTTCAGTCACTACAGTGTGTTTTGTTGCTTTTCTCGCATCTCTTCGAAGTCATGCCAGGAGGAACTAGCTATCACTAGTGGTGCTTTATATAGGAAGTTTCTAAGCTTATAAAGCAGAAGAGTAGGAGTGCAATTGGCACCTTTTCATAATAGTGTATTGAAGATTTGAGGTTGGTGCATGAAAATCCAGTGTGACTGTGGTTCCTGTCTCCTTTCGATGTGACAAGAGATAGCCCTGCTGCTCTACTGACATCTGTTACTGTCCTGTGCTGCCCTGAGGCAACGAAGTATTGCTGAGTGTTGATATTTCCATAATTCCCTTCTTGCTTCTAAATCCCTTTGATCATTGGATCCACATGGTTGAATGCAAGTGGAATTAATATCACTTTAAGCCTCCAGGCTCGTTCAATTTAGCATGTCTCTGCCTTCGTATGTATTCAATATTAAAGCCTCCTGTTGAACTGAAAACAAATACAGTGCATTTGTCTGCTAAATTCATTTAACAAGCTTTTAAGATTCTATGCTGCTGTGTCCCACCTAACATTTGTTAATTTTTTTTTTTCCATGGGTTTGTGTGGTACAGGAGCAAAGCAGTCACTTGCTGAATTGGACTAGTAGTTTTTCAGCTGCAAAACTATTATTGTGACTAGAGAAGCAAGAATAACTGCAGCTTTACCCATACAGGCTCAGCATGGATCTGTTTTATCCTGCTTCTGCTTGATGTGGGTTTGCATTAAGCTTGGGTTTCAAATTCAGAGAAAAGCCAAAACTGGAAGGAAAAACTTGCTGTAATTAGGGATGGCAATAGTCACTGAAACGTTTGCCAACCTCAGGAAATTGGCCTGAGTTATAAACTTAGAAGAAACCATTTCAAATTGGGCAATTTTCTTCTTAATTCAAGTTTTGTTCTAAGGATTTCCAATTGTGATACCAAAAAACTGTAAAAATTGGTTTACTTCCTGTTTTCCCCCAGACTTCTCTTCATGCATAGCACCAATAAATCCAGATAGTACCTGTCTTTTCTAGCTCAGGAGAGCTATCTTTTGTGGTAAGTGGTTAATAAATGTTTGAGATATCTCATGGGCTTTGAAAATAGTGCTGGGAAAAGCTGCTTTTGTATGTTAAAGCAACAAACCAATTCTTATTTGGAATTCTGATGCATCCTGTTATTTGTTCTTGCTGTTATTACCTGTCAGAAACTTAATAATAGAAGAAATAAGCCATTAACAACTCTTTGATATTTGTCCTGACTGTAGGAATTGCCTCTGCTTTTATTTCTTTTTCCTTCTTTTGCCCTGATTCATCAAGAAAGGAATTATTCTTCTCTTTGTGTTCATGACTCTGTGCGTGTTAGAAATACTGATGCTTTGCTGAACATACTGTGTAATGTCATCTTCTAGGATCCTAGAAAAGCTGTTTTCTTTGTCACTTGTTGGGTGAATCGTTCGATGTACACTGTAGAACCGCACATAAGCAACAATGTTGCCTCTGATCATTTGGACTGAAATGTCCCCAAAACAAAACTGGATCTGGCCACACGCTTTTAAAGCTTCAGAGTGGATCGTGGTGTTTGCTTCAATGACAAAGCATAAGGCTGCAATAGGCACCTCATGACAACTTGCATAATTTCTATAATCTATTTTATAGCTTAGCTGTATTTCTGAATGCCTAAACAGCTGGTTGCTAAGGGCTTCTTATGTAGAAATTTTTTGGCTGTCAGTCCTGGTCATACAACACTGACATCAATGGCACTTACTGTGCAAATAGTAAACATGATTAAAAACCAAAGACTCAAACCCTACTGATTTCGTGCAGCAGATACTTTTAAAAAACCCAACTCTTATAACCGTCTTTGAGATTAATAGCATTCTTGTACCAACCAGGAGATGCATTATGAGAATGGAGGCAGGAAAAGATCACAAACTGAGAAGGCATCAAGACCAGAAACAGAAAATCTGTAAGTCTGTGCTCACTGTCCTCTCTTCAAACTACTGTTCAATTAAAATTGTATGGAATTTGCCTGGGTTACTCTGTTTAAAGGTTATCTATTAAAGCAGTGAAAAAGATACTTGGAAATATCTCTGCTGTTTGTAAACAGGAGCATGCTATTTAATTTAAAGAAGAAAAATCTTGCTAGCTACTCTACCTCTGGTTTCAGATAACCTAGTTATTCCAAATATGAGGCTGTTGCCTCAGAGGCAGAAATCATCCATTGTCCTGTACCTCACCAGGAAGATTCCTGGAGGCTTGTTTTTCCTGCCAGATAAGAAATAGAATAAATAATGTGGGGTCATTGTGATTGCAGATCTCACAGAACTGTAGTACTGCAGTTTATGATTAATGGGTTTATACTGAGCTGCCAAAACTTTTACAGAAAGATGTGCTACCAGATCCCTAGCCAGCGTAAACTGGTTCACTTTTGTGACTCTGTGAAACTACATTGTTTTATACTAGCTTAAAACTTAGCTCCTTTCCTTAAGACACTTCTCTCCCTTATGGAAACATGATAATGGTAATCATAAGAGCATTATTTACTTGTGCTTGTCTGGCTTCTGTGCTTAACTTTTATTTTTAGTCTAGTGCATCATAAACCATGCATTTATTGTTTCAGTCATCAATAATACTGTCCATAGAATACATTACTGTGCTCCCATACAGCTAAAGTGCATCTGACAGTGATGTCATAGAACATTGTGTCATTGCTGTGGGAGGACAGGAAGAAGAAGTAGATCATCTCAGCAGTGATGTAAGAAATCAAAAAGATATTGACCAGAAAAAACCCTCTAAGCTGAAAATAAATTCTCACAGTTCCAAAAAAAAAAAAAAAACCCCACAAAAAACCAAACAAACAAACCAAAGCAAAATCTCAGGAAGCAGAAGACAAGCCTTTCACCAGAGTCCAATAGATTGAATGCTGTCGTGAAGAATGCAGAGGAAGATGGTAAATATGGGAACTCAGAACTACTCAAACCACTTAGCATTCTGCTGTTTAAGAACTGAGGAAAGACAGCATTTTGCAGAAACCAAGGACAGCAATAGAACTGGGTCCCGCTTCTTACATGGACTTGCTGTACGTCTTCACTAAAGTCATTCAGAGCTCAGGTTTGAAGCTGAGATGGCAAAGATGCATAAGAGAGGCTGATGAAGAGGGGAAAAAAAACAAATAAACACTCTCACCGAAAAACCAACCAACCAAACAAAACCCCCCAAAAACCCAAAACAAAACAAAAAACAAAACCCCAAAACCAAAGTCTAAAAACTAACACACCTGTGGCTGCATTGTAGTAGCCGGCAGTGTGATACTGTGAAAAGTTGGGTAAGCAGTTGCACAAAGGAATGTGTGACTCAATTAACAAGTAAATATTTTGCAGCACTTTTTACCTGAGGAATGTGGAGACATGTTGACAGGGAAGGGATCTATAGCCCCTGGAAATAGCAGCGAAGTGATTGCTGTTACAGCAAAAGTAGGAATGGTATGTGAGGCATATAGGGGGAATTCTCCTGTGTTGTAACCTGTAGTGTGCGACATCCTTGTCCTGTTTGCCTGAGCCTGTGTGACAATGCACTGCTGAGGCTGGTGATATGAACTGTGATGCTGTGGCGTAGTAGGAATTCCTCTACAGACCTCTAACTTGCTATGCAAAAAGGTCTTTCTGCTTTTACTGCTGTCTTGGGTTCCTGTGCTATGGATCCTGGAGGTAGTTATTGAGAGTTTAGGATTTGCTGATGCTTGTCAAAATATTGCTATACTGATTTGGAGTTTTTGAGTGATAGTTGTATCTACTCATATACTTTTATTTTTATTAATTACCTGATCTTTATGCCTTCATCTTCATAGCTAGATTCCTTGGAAATTATACCTGATGTTAAAAAACCAGAATCATCATTCTGATGCCTTTAGATATACTTTAGTTGTCTCTTTTCTTTTTCTTGAAATAGTTGAGTACTCAGGTGCTTGGTTTCTCTTCATGAGTGTTCACAAACTTTTTTTCAACAATAAATTATTTTGCATGTGACTTTGGAGGCATCATTAAAACGCAAGCATAAGCATTCCATGATCAGCAGACCTGGGTATGTATCACGAGGTGCAAATATTCCAGGAATTTCCTCAGCAAGACTGATGAAGTTTCTATTTTGTACCTTTGTGGTTTTCAGCGCAATAATTTCTACTCCCTGTTTACTGATTCTGGATGAAGATTATGCTTATAATTGTCATTTATTGGAAAAATACTGTTTTATTAATCTCCATGAGAAAATGAAATCTTCTCATTCAACTGGCCAAACTGCCCTTTGCTAGAACTGTCTATGCTGAATCTGTGGATCCGCTGGGAAAAGCAGTTTTCTGGCTTTCTCTGTTGCACCCTCAATGCTGGTTTCTGAATTTGTAACATGGAGATTTTTTTGTCCAAAAGGGGACTTTTGTGGTTTGCAGAACTCCAATTCCAATGTCACACTTTCTGTGACTATTTCATAGGGTAATTTTCTGGTTGTTCCTGGTATAGCACAAGAGGCTCTGCTTAAGGGGAAAATTGTATGGATTTTATTGATATTTTCTCAGACTCCCTCCCCAAGCTTTTAAAAAATTCTTTGAACTTTTTTAATCCCATTGGAGGTGATTGGATGTGAAGTGTCAGCAGCGTTTGAAGAACTAGCTTTTCTCATATGTGTTTTTAAAAAATATTCCTTAATGCTTTATCTTAAAAAAAGTGAAGAATGCATTTCTGTTTCTCATATCAATGTTGCACATTTTTATTCACATCTGTGTAAACATTTGGATAATTGGCATCTTTCTGACCTGCTGACTTTCAGAATTGGCATCCAGAGCAGTTGCTGGGATCTTATATAAAGGAAAATCGCCCTATACTGGCAGCTAGATAGATTGAATGAGGCACTTGGGTGGGGAGAAATATAAAACACTTTACAAACAACTGATCATGTTTGAATCTTTTTACATATGCTTTTAAGCTGATAGCTTTGAGAATGTGCGTTGTGTGCTTTTGTAAAACATTGCTGAACAAATGTGATGTCATTTAACTAATTTACAGCAACTCTCCAACTTACAAACCCAGTAAAAAGTGTGCAAAATAACTTTTTATGCAGTAAGATATTTGAATGTAACAGGGCAGTTTCTTTATGTTTGAAAATGGAAATGTCTGTAAAGGCATTGATTTCTTTGCCTGCATGTCTCGCTCTGCAGTTTCAAATGAAAGCTGTGTTCAGTTGTTATCAGAAAGGGCCGTTTGGGCTGAGACTTGCAAACTGGTGCTTAAGAAAGATTAAACTGGATTCCTTCTGTCTCCCTTCTCACTGAGCTCTGCAATGTTAATGATTTATATATTGATATCATCATTTCCATAGGCTGATTTATTTATTTTTTTTTAACCTTGTAACAGTTGTTTCTTTTCAGATTTATAGCATTCTCAACAGAATAATAGTTTCTTGCTGGCCCATATTCAGCATGTGAAAGTCCTATATTGTAGTCCAAATTTAACATCAATTGCCAGATGAATCATAGAGTCATGGGATTGGAAGGGACTTCAGAAGGCCATCCAGTGTTTCCCGTGTCCAAGGCTAAATCAACTGTACGTGTCATTCCTGACAGACATTTGTATAGCTTCCAGCACTGAATACTCCACAGACTCCTTGAGCAATCTCTTCCAGGACTGCTTCAATTCTTTATTAATTTTTTTCCCTAATGTCTAAATTATCCCTGGTACAAGTAAAAGCTTATGACATCACATCTTATTTCCCATGGATATTGAGAATAAATTTGTCTTCATTTTCTTTGCAGCAAGCTGTTAAGTGTGTGAATGTAATTACCACCTTAACTTCTCTGTCTAGTGGGGTCCATTTCGGGAATTAATCCACTTAAGAATTTGTAAAAATGCTACCACTTTTTGTTTGCTTGTTCCCAAAGACTCCAGCTGATTCAGGCTTGGAGTGCAGCATGCAGCACTGGATGTGGAACGTTACTAGCTATGAGAAGAGCAGACAGATGGCTTCAGTGTTAGGAGTTGGTCTTGTTTGGTTACATCATTGCTAAAACCTGGATATTAGAGGTAAATTAGAAAAGAAGTCTACAGCTCAAAGGATGCATGTCAGGGTTTACATTTCATCATGTGAAGACTGCTTTAACTTCTTGATGACTTCTGGTACAGCTCTCCTGGATGGCACTCCTAAAGCTTCCACTTCTTTCTTTCTATGAATAGAGACAGGGAGAAGGTCGCAGGAAGCTGTCCTGTGTCAGACAGGGGGTTGAGAACTAACCATAAGCTTATTCTCTCTAGTAGACATTACTAGTCCTGAAGTTGAGGGCTGTTACCCCTGTAGAAAAATTTCTGCAATCTAATTGCAAACGTTCTTGTCAATGCTGTAACTGACTGTCTGGAGCATCTTGCAGAAATATGTTTTGCATGATATCTAGTGCTTTTTGGAAACAAAACAAAGTCTTTGTTAATTAAGGAAAAAAAAAAGATATTGTCACTGTGTATCCCCATCTTGCATCTAGGTTATAACTTTTTCAGCAAGATGATGTTTCTGTTTGCTTTATAGTGCCAAATACATTGTTAAGTATTGATGTATAACCAATGATTGTTGGAGTATGCTGGCTTGCATGCAGGAAGAAAACCGCTGTTTCCAGAAAAAATAAACTTGCAGGAGAACTTATGGGCTGGGTTTTCTGTTGACAGTTAATGGGACTTCATAGAATGGAAGGCAGCACAGCATTTGGCCTTGTGTAGAGTATCTCAGCATGAAAAACCAGTGGCTCTTTCAAACAAAGAACCTAATTCCTTTAGTATTAAGTATTTGCAGTATAATTTGAAATTTAGTGATGTTTATCCATGGCCCAGTCTATCTCTGGCTGAAGTCAACAGATTTCTTTCCAATGTCACCCCAGGGTTCACACTCCTCGGCCAGTAGAGTGCATGTGTTCATTTTCTCAAATGGCATAGAACTTGGCGAACTTGGGTCTCTCTTTGGTTTTTTGAGTTCTGGCTATATTTTAAACTAAAGCACAAAGCAAAGTTTAGAGCCTAAAAATTCTGTGTTTTATGAACCACAAATCTTCCATGACTTACCTTTCATGCAATTTTATGGCCCTACTGACTTGGAAATGGGCAAGAGCAATTGGCCACCTGCAGCATCAGCATCAAGGAAGGTTAATGTTGTGGTTACTCTTTGAAATGTGGAACCTTAAAAAAAAAAACACAACCAAAACAAAAAAAAAAAACACCAACAACAAAACCCACTACTTTGCTGTAAACTGCTGATGTAGCATAATGTCTACCGCTAAGACATCACAAAAATATGACTTTTTCTAGAAAACTTTTTATTTAAATCAAATGGTAGGCAGACATTTCAAAACTTGCCTCATACTACTTTGCTCCAGAATTAAACTTGTTAGCTCTGCTAGAAGCCTTGCTGAAACCTGTACTCAGATAAAAGGAATTACCTTACAAAATAAACAGGAAATAAGATTTTTCTTTCTTTTTAAAAGATTATTTTTTGTTCAGTCCTTAGATCTTGGACATCTTGGGTTTACTTTTTTAATTGTCTCCCAGTTCTATAGTCTTATATTAAATCTTTGAAGCACTGAATCATTCTTCCTCAACACTGGGAGAATGAATACATACAAAGTACTTCTTTGGGCTTGGATAGAAGTATTGTTGAAGTGCTGAGTACTCCTGTTAGCAAAGCAGTATTACTGGGCTTGTGTATGTTGAGTGTTAAGGTCTGAAGCCAGAGAAATTGTCCTTGTGTACTTGAAACTTCATTCTGTTAGCAGCTT
This sequence comes from Chlamydotis macqueenii, assembly GCF_036417535.1. Taxonomy (NCBI): domain Eukaryota; kingdom Metazoa; phylum Chordata; class Aves; order Otidiformes; family Otididae; genus Chlamydotis; species Chlamydotis macqueenii. The sequence continues at coordinate 11,658,980 of NC_141561.1, forward strand.
ATACTGACATGCTTCACCTCTGCATTGTTGCCACTGGCACTGAAAATTATTCAAGAATTGCAAGTTACATTTCAAGAAGACTTCAGGAGTCTGTTCCAAATGTTTCACTCAAGTCGTCTTAAGTCCATGGTCAGCTGAGGTTCCCAGATGATCCTCAGGTATTCTGCATTGTTCAGTTACTGATGCTACATGGATGCAAGTTGGAGAAAGGAAATAGGTTGGAAATTCTCATCTGCTGTGGGAAGATGACCTGAAATAGATGTTTTCCTACAGGTTTCTTTGCTGCTTGCATCAGTGTGTGTCCTGAAAAGGAGTACAGCACTGGGAAAGTTGTTTTTCCTTCCTCCAGATATAAGTTAGTATTCCAGGTCCTGCTGTTCAGTGATCAAGGTCATATCCACACCCAGAAGTGTCCCTGCATTTTGGGTGATCTTTGACACTTGCATGTTTCTATTGTTAAACACCAATTTCTGCCAATAATTTTCTGTACTTGTAAAGCATAAGATATAAGGTGCAAATTAAGTACAGAGGTTTATTGGTAAGGTGAGGGCTCGTGCGATCTCTTTCTTCAGATATAAGTGCATGCTCTGCATATCCTGAAAATTCTTCTTTAAGAACTATAAAAGGTATTAGATTTTTTTTTTCCTTTGAGGCCAACTGTCAATGATGAAATTCAGATTGAGTTTTTTAGTCCAAACTTTCCCAACACCTAAGGTGTTTGGATTTTGGTATATATTGAGTAATATAAATGATCATTTAAAGGAAAACCAGTAGAATTTTATTGCCAGTGACCTGCTGCTTAGTTCACTGAAAGCCTTTCTGTAGGTCTTGTCTTTTTTCTTTTTCTTTTTTTTTTTTTTTTTTTTAATGTTCCTTATAAATTAGAATAGTAGCAGGTTCTGAAGTCAGATTGAATTTCTCTCCCCAACATGTTTCTATAGGAAGCCGCTTTGGAACCAACAAGAACAAGCCCAACTTGCATCCTATTTGCCATCTGGATTTCCCTCTGGCTTCAATTTGCTGCTATAAAATAATTCCTAGGTATGGGTGCTGTACTGAACCTGCCCAACGCATGTCACATTTAGTTACTAATATTTCTTCTAAGATAGCAGCTGCAAAAAAGCTGTGTTTCTTGTGGTCTCTCCCGATTTACTGCGTCTTTATCTGATGTTTCAAATTAAACATGCAAGGTTTTGAGTCTTAAAATGTCATTGAAGTCTTTTAAGACACATGTTCAGCTGCTTTGTAATGGGCATGTCTTTTCTTAAATTTTAATGCTTAGTGGTTACAGAGTAATTGAATAATGTAGCATGTCTGTTTATAATAAAGATGAGTCTGTTATCAAAGGTATACATCCATTTATCTCTTATGTTTTTCCACATCCTTCCTTGTATCTGAAATATACTTTGCAACTACTTTAATATATCAATAAACCATTAAGGCATAATTGTGCAAGGGCACGTATTTGGGCTCATATTAGATGTGTTCTGTTGCAGCAACATGACTACTGACAGTAGGTGAAGTTAGATATCTGTACAAATCCAGTGGGTCTGATATCTTTAGTACCCTAAACAGTACTGTTAAATTGAGGAAAACTAGAGGATGTTTACAACTGCCTCTATCTGCAAGAAAGTCACATCCTTGCTAGTGATTTCTTTGCTAGACAGCACAGAGGGCTAGGGAGGGCATGATTTTCTTTTTCCTTGATAAGAAAACATGAGAATTTTTTGTTTTGTTTGTGTGGGATTTTTCCTGTGATTTACATAAATAAAGGTTTTTGACTGCCATCCTTCTTATGCTCTAATAAACCTGTCTTTAAATAAATGTAGGTCACTTAGCATCATCTTGAGTTATTCTTTTATATATGATCAGGATGAAATTCCTTACTGAGCTAACTGATTGTACCATGGAAACCATTTCAGTTTAAAGCCCATGCCTTATTAGTTATGCAAATATAATAGAAGTACACAATTTGTTGATTAGACAAATAGATTCTCTTCTTACCTCTCTTTCTGATCTACTAAAAAGAATTCAGTTCTATGTCACACAAGCCCCATGACAATATCTTTTTGTCTCTCTTAGAGACTTACCAGCTGAATATTAATTATGAAGTTTGTTCTCAGTCACACAGGGTTCGACACTTTTACTTATGGACACTTCTACAGTAACCAGTGTTGTGAGTTGCATATTCAACAAAAACTGATGAACTGGGCATTTCAGAAGCCCTGAAAGTGTATGTAAGAAGAGTTGTCTTCTTTCTTGCAAGGATATCCAAAACATACAGTAGACTCAAGGAAATCTGCCACAAAATACTTTTATTCTCCTCTTAGCTCAGTGTAGATTGCTCCTAGAAGGTATTACACAGTGCTACATAAGAAAATGACGTAGCTTCATTTCGGAAAGCACCTACTATACTTCACAGCTCAAACTCTGTATCAGTCTTACATGCATACCTATCCTTTGGAACTTGATAGTATTTCAGTCTTTAAAGCAGCCTGGAGAACGTTATGGTATCAGAAAAAAAAAAACAGAGGAGCTGCAACAGTACTTTGTTAAAATGGGCACCTGGAACAGTTTGAACCTGTTCTTTCCTTTTTCTGTGTACAAGCAAGATTCTTCCTAATGCAAAGCCTCATGGCTGACTTGCTGAGTGTGAAATCCAAGGCACTGAAATGGTGGGATTTGAAGATCTTGCTTACTTTGGAAAAATCTTTGACATGATGGTCCCAAATTAATTTGGAATTTAGCTTGGAATTTTTTTTGCTGTCACTTCAGTGAGCCTAAGCTCACTGCAAGTTGATCTGTAATTCCCATTTGTGTGGGACAGTTATGCAAATGCACATTGCAGGAACATACCCAGGGATTTTACATGCATGATGTTGCCAAAACTTAAGCTTGCAAATTTTTTGGATCATGGAGTTGTGTGTGAAGATTTGGCATCTAATCCTGTTTTTACTGCCATGTCTAATAGTCACTATCAAATTTTACTGATAAAAGGATAGGAGATTTATGTGTTTGGGTTGAAAATGCCTTGAAAAATTTTATGATGAAAGGGCTTTTCAAGGAACTAGGTATGTAGAGAACAGGTGAAATGAGGATGATTGTTTATGGATGAGACAACAGAGGAAAAAAACCCCAGTCAAGTCAGGACTAATACAAAAATCTCGCTTGTTCCCATAGTGTAAGGACAAATTCTGAGGCAGAGCACAGGCAGAACAAGATCTGAACATCACCAAAGCATGATTTGTAGACAGTGTCGTATTGTTCCCTCTGAAAAATAAAAGATGTTTTTCTCTTGTATTAATAGCATGGTCAGTTTAAATTAGTCTTGCTTCCAACAACATAATCTTGTTGCTATTCCTTTACTGGAGGCCAATACTTGTTATAATTACTGGGTCTGAAGGAGAAGCTGCCTCGAATAGTGTGGCTTGGATTGTTGGGGCTACAAGTCCCTCGCTTCCTGTTCCGGCTTCCAACCTCTTCCCATCTGCTAAGTCTACATGTGACTTCATCGCCTTTGCTGATCCTCTATGATTTGTTGTTCTCCTTACACGCTGTTTCTTGGGTACCAGTAGTTGACAGGTGGCAAGAAACTTCCTTGTGGGGTCTTGTAGGGCAAGACTGAGAAAAGAGTCACAGGTCCTATGGCTGCAAAAATTCATTTCTGTAGTTCTGTGGAGAATGTGTTCAGCTATAGATTTGTATAGAAGTATGGTAACCACCTGTTAGTCTTTGTGGTAAAGAAAGAAGCTGTAGGAAAGGAAATAAAGTGTGTGAAAAGGGGAAGTTGTCAAGCAGGTTTAGAAATGAAAGAAACTCTTTTAAATACTGAAGATTTTGAAGCATGATGGATAACTTTTAGTCCCTAACAAAACTCTTTTGAATTCAGTGGTCTGTGTAAGCGAATAAACTTTACCTAGTGTTTTAAAATGATTTATAAAAAAAAAAAGAAAACTATAATGAGATCCAGCTTCCTCTAAATTTATGGTGATTTTGTGCCTTTTGCTAGTTATGCTGTTTCTGTGGTCCTATTACTGTAGCCTGACTCCTACCCTCTGACATAGTTATCCTCACAGCACTTCTCTGTGGTAATTCTTTGTGGTAACAATAATCCCCACTTCACAAATGGGGAGCCACGGCAAACAGAGGCTTAGTGACTTGCCTGAGGTCACGCAGGCAGCCCATTATGGAGCAGGGAATTCAACCAGAACTCCACAACAGCAGACAAATACTCCAACCCCTGCGCTGTCTGTCTTCTTGCTCCTCTTTTTAAAGAGCGCAAAAGGTTCTACCAGATTTCAGAGATAGTTCAGAGGTTATTGAAGGCAGTCCAGCTAAAATAACAGAATAGCTGGACCAAGTAAAAATGTGCTGCTTAAGTGCAGAGTTGCAAGATCAGTAAGTCAAATAAAAGTTTTTCAGCTAGCAGCTCTGGTTTCCTCTCGCTTGTGCAAGCTTGCTCTCTCATATGCGCACACATGCCCTCTCTGCAACTAATTTTTCTTCTGCCTCTGAGGAAGGACTTGGTAAAAGGAAATCAGTATAATTAAATAGTTATGTAGGGAGCTGATGGTAAGTATTTACTTACATAGAATAAGTGGAGGAGAAAAAACTATACGGTGGATTTCTCAGTGTTTGCTTTTTTGGGTTTATTTTTGTGAGCAGAGAATTGAGTGACAGAAATTTGCTTCCAGGAGGAAATGCTTGAAACACATTAGTCTGCTTTGGTATTAGAAAGTTTAGAAGGCGTACAATGAGAATTTGTAAGGATTAATGTGCTTTTTAGAGAGGATTAAGAATTTTTAAAAATCCTGATTAGAAATACTGTCTAACCATATCGCTACCCTACAAGTCAATGTCTGCATCGTGGTTTTCTTTTATGTGTAATACCACACTGTTTGTATTGCAACTTCAGTTACAGTTGGTTTTGTTTAAAGACCATAGTCTATGTGTGCGCATCATGTGAAATGAAATGTTGCCATCATTGTAATGTACCATCCTTGAAATCTTATTCAGCAGCAAGCTTGAAATACTGAAGAAAAATATTTTTGAGGTATCAGATACATTCCATAGCTTTTAAGTATCTGCATTCTTCTATCACATGTTAAGCTTGAACAAGATTTGTTCTGTGGAATATTATTTCTTTAAAATATTTGGACATGGTAGTTCCATAGTAACACCAGACTGCACAACATGGAGTTATTTATTTGTTTGGGAGCGTAATTGTTAAACATCCTCTAAGCTGAAAAAAGATACTTCCTCACTATTTACTAGAAGCATCTTCAGCATACATAGCTAATTAAAGTCAGACTGCTAAACGTGCATGATTAAAGGCTTATGTTGCTAGAAAACTGCTTGTGCTGATTTGAGCTGATATTCATTTGTAGATTCAATCCCATTTAGATACTTTATTTAGAAAAACATAAATCTGTATAAGATGTGCCTATGGAAAAGACTAGCTACTATTTTATTTTATGATTTACAGTCTCACTTTATTAGGCATCAATTTGTTGTCAGTTTTTGGCATCTTACCAACACACAATAGAAATGTAACCTGACCAGTGTGAGTGGCTTAGTTGTTCAGGACTTTTTTCTTTCTTTTTACTTCCTTCCCCTCCTGTTTCTTTCTATTATTTTCTTTTTAATTTCATTTTGTGTAGACCTTGATCGAATAGCCAGAGAAATCAGTGGCAAGCTGGTGTCGGGCTTTAGCTCAGTCTTTTCATCAGGGAGTCTTCTAGCCACAGGACTTTTCATCCAATGCAATCTGACACACCTGAGCCTAGCGATGCTCAGAGGATGAGCGTATGCTGAATACAGTGTATTTTCCAGGCATGTGCTGGTGGTTCTGTTTCAGGTACTTGGTGAATTTGGTCTGGTAGCACACCCAGTGTGGAGGTTTGTGTGTGTAAGCAGGTGTCATGCCTAAAATGTTCCTTAAAGTCACCCTGCGTAAGCAGTGCATTGTACCTGAGGACAGATACTTCAGCATTTTGTTCCCTACAGAACAGTCCTGTGAGCATCTCCAGTACATACAGTTTTTCTCTCTTGGTTGTTTCAGCCATTATAATGGCATTGACCAAAATGGAGTTCTGTTTGCATGGGTGAATATAAAGTTTAAACTGGATTCTGGATGTTGGTTATTGGGTTGGTTTTTTGTTTTCGATTTTACTACTCTTACAATATTATTTTTAAAACAAAATTTAGGGGGCATATGCTTTTTTAATGTTGTTTTGGTTTTGTAAACTCTGCAAAGTTGATACAGATGTGTGTGTAAGGATAGGTTACTGGCTTCTTCTGGAATCATATTCATTATGGTGTCTTCAGACTGGAGAAGATTTTCATAACATCCATATTTCACCTGGCATGTTATTGTCACTACTGGCGGTCTGAAAATTGTATTGCAGGCTTGTTTTGGCAGATTGATTTGTTAGTTAAGAGTTTCAGAGCTAGTGAATTTCACAGCTAGAGAGACATTGCAGATTTTGGCGTTCATAGGCTATGGAAAAGTGTAGGTGAGCAGAGGAGAAGAATGTGTGGGAAGAAAAACTGAAGATTGAGCAGTTAGTTGAGCATGTCGAAAAGTGAAGATCATCTGTGGAAAAAAGAAATTTAAGGAAGCACTTTGAGAAAGAGGATAGAAAGAGAAAACTAGAAATAAACTTTAAAATGAGATTTAGGCCAATTCAGAAGAGGTAAACAGATACAAAATTACTGTCATATACTAAAAGTGACAAAAGATCATAGTTGATATTTATGGCAATTTGAGATCGAAAAATTTTTGTTCTTGATCTGTAAAGAAAAATATTTTTTTTACATGTGCTGGCAAATATAGACTCAGTTTGCATCAGTTTACAGCTGTGTAATTGATTGAAAATCTGCTGGGATAAGCTGCAGTTTTAGCTGAGTGGAGAACTGAGTTTGGAATCTTGTCCTTGATGAAAGAACAACTAATTGAAAGAATAATTCTTTCACATTTTCAGGCAATTGGTTATTCAGTGCAGTGACTATAGCTGTGAGGGACTGCCATTCTTTGTCTGTTAGGGTGCAAAATACATTTGTTAGAAAAGAAGCAAGTCTTTGATTTCATCTCTTGTCTCTGGAATACAATCAGTTTCTTATTTAAATTATATTATTATTTCATATCATTCTTTGATAAGTTAAGGTACAAAGATAATTTGAGAGGGTTTTTTTTTTTCTATTTGTGTTTTTAAGAGTTGGTTATACTGGAAAGAAGACTTGTGCTCTGCACTCAAGTGACTGGGGGCCAGTACAGAGATTCACTATAAGATTCGCTCTCATGTAAATGAAGGCAGAACTTCTCAGTTTAAAGCTTTGCATCCTGGTCAAGGAAATCATCTTTATTCCATTTATCTGTTGGTCTCAGCAATACACTTGTTAGAAATGCTAGGCAATTTTCTGGGGTTTTTTGCATGTTGATATACAGAAATGCTAACAGAACACCATTCCAGAAGAAATCCAAAGTCTATATCATCTGGATTCTTATGAACGAGGAAGGAGATTTAAAACATGTTTTGCAAATCTGTGTGCATATATAAGTTAACTGATATCTTGGAAGGATTTGTCTTCTAAACCGTAGTTTCTGACAAGTGCATACTGTGAAGCAGAAAGCTCTGTGGCTTTCATACTTTAGAGAAAAATACCCTCTGAAGGTCCCCCTTTCTCTCCCTTGACTGAGAGGAAGCCAAAACTTCTAGTTCAGATTAAACTCCTAACTTTTAGACTAATAACTTCCATGAGAGGAGCTGCCCTCTTAAGCTGTTTTTGATCATTGTAGAGGAGATGTTTCTGTATGTTTATGGAGCATGCCAGGTATTCTATATGGAAAACTGTGTTCTCAGACTGGGTTCTCGGGTGCATGCATGTGACATTAAAGTGTAAGTGATATTTGGAAATGAATGAGTTTTATGTTCCCCTGCTCCCCAGCCTGCTCCAGAAACGGTATCCTTCATACAGGAGTAATGTGGCCCTAATGTAATTTGTTTTTCTCTTGTTCAAATTGAAGTTTCACTGTTTACTGAAGTATTATTTTTTGTAACTTTCATCAGAATCAGAACAGCAAATGCACAGTCTATCATGGATTGGTGTGTATGGCAGAGGATTATGACCGGAAGCCCAGTGTTATTCATTGGTTCAACATGACCTGTTGGTGGGTTAGCCCATTTCTCAGGGTTTTTTTTCTGTGTTAAACTTGTCTATTAAACAGACATTTTACAGTGGGGCTTCTAATTTACATAGATGGTTTGAGGAATTAATACTAGGGTCAGCTACTCTTTTTTTTCCTGGAAAATCTGAAACGATACTTTTCAAAAAGACAATAGTTTTTGCTTTCTACTGGGAAGTATGAAGTGTGTAGCAGCAGAATCACCCCTGAAGCAGATATCTGTAATGAGATGTCTAAAATGCCATTTTTGTAGCATTATGAAGTTTGGTCTCTATGCTATTTTACTAGTCTGTGTGCTGTGGGAGGACTTGCAGTAAAGTAGAGACTTGGATTTCTGCAAAAGTATTTGTTATGTACTAGCAGTACTTTGGAGTGAGCTATCCAGATATTTCTTAAGATCCTGAAAGCATGGTATGAAAAATCAGATTTTCCACATTCCCGCTTGCAGCTTAAATCCAGTGCAAACAGAGGTCTCTTTATTTCATAAGTACTTGTTTAACGCTGGCTCTACTTTTGAGACTTATTGATTTTGGTGTATTCCAGGCCAGGAAAATCAAAGTCATGTTGTGAAAATATCTCTCCTGAAATAAGTTATTACCTTTATTACCTTTTAATGAAGTTGTAAAGGATGGCTTTTTGGTTAAGGCTCTGGCCTGGGAGTTGAGAGTTCAAACTGAGTTCAGCTCAAGGCTGTGACCCTGACTGCAACTGTAGGCACACCAGGCAATCTTCCTGGGTCTCAGTTCTCCACCCACTTGTCATCTTAGTAGGCTCTTCCTATGTATACAAATACAGCACACATATAGAATGATCTGCTCTTGATCTGATCCTTAGTTGTTATGATAGTGCAAGTAATTAATCATCATAACTTACATATTATCACTTGTTTCTCTTTTACAGTCTGCATCATGGGGGATGTGAAACTTGTGACATCTACTCGAGTCTCCAAAACCTCCCTGACGCTCAGCCCCCCTGTCCCTGCTGAAGCACCAGCATTTACTCTTCCTCCTCGGAATATCCGAGTGCAGCTGGGAGCCACTGCAAGATTTGAGGGGAAGGTAAGAAGCAGAGATGATGGAGGGCTTCTCCATTTGGTTTTGCCCTTCCTGAAGCTGCCTTGTAGGCTGCAAAGATAGTGAAGTTGCCTCTGCAATACAGGACCCTTACTCAAGCCAGTGCTTACGCTCCTGAGGAGGCAAGAGCATTACAGCTCTGTTTCTGAGTAGAAGAGCATGTTTCAAAACCTGAATCTTTGCTAAGTATATTTCAGTTGAGCGTGCCAGGTACTGAGCTTTGTATCAGTGGAAAACTGCTTCAAGAGCTGTCTCTAATCAAAGAGCCTGGTTTTCATACTGCACATTCATCTCCCTGCATCCCAAATCTGCCTGTTCGTGAAGCTTCATGTGTAACACAAACCTAACCCTGCCACAACATGTGCTTCTTAGTAGTCAGGCTAGGAGTCTGCAAAGAGAATTGCAACATTTTTGTATCTGCACCACCATACATATTGTTAATCTGAAAGCAAAGAAAAAGCATTTTCAGAGGAAAGATTGATTTATTCAAGGAAACCTGCTAACCTGAAGCCTTCAAAAGGGTGTGTAGTGGGGTGTGGATCCCAGATTCTCCCCTTTCCCTCATGCTTGGGCCATTGAATAGTGCTTGCTGGCATGCAGTTCTAGCTGTCTTCCTTTCTCCTCCCTTAACCCAAATCTTTTTCCTGGAGCTGATAGTTTTCTCTCTCAGCCGTTTCGGCTTCCTTCTGTCCATGTCACGCTCTGATTGCATGCTAACAGCTATATCACCAAACTGACTGCATTTTTAATCTTTGAAGTGGTGGGACTTGTCTGACAGAGGCAGAAAACTGCAATTTTACTGTAACAAAAGCAAGGGCTAGAAGGAATTTGGGAAATTCATAACTTCTGGAACTCTAACTTAAACAGAGGGCCAGTAGAGGGCATCTGATATTTATCTTATTTGTTTATGCAAGAGCAGGCCAGGAACTGGGATTTTTCAACAGGAACTGGGCAGAAAAACAATTTTTGGAGTATATAAATTTTTAAGTGCAAAACCAAGACTCAGAAGTAGTTCTTGGATTTGAGTTTTTTAAGAAAAGTTGGCATTTTTCATAAAAGCAGATAATTTTAATGAAAATGTTTAAACTAAACAACAGGTTTTTATCAAACCTTTAGAAGCATTTTTTTTTTAAATAGCATACTTTTATTGTGATTTTAAAGGGCCAGTCAGAAACTCTGTGTGTATGACATTGGCCAGTCCCAGTGAGCATGCCCTTTCTTACTGTTTTTATCCTCCTTCCCGCTCCCCATTTTTTCACCTTGCTTTGTTGCAGACAAATCAGACTGATTCTTCCAGACAATGCTGCAACTGGCAATAAGAGTCCAGTGAAATTAAAGTTGAAGCATGTGATGTTGCTAAGATTTGGTTTTACATTTCTCATGTTTCCTAATGAAAATATTTCCAATTTTTAGTGCATTCTGCAGACTTTTTATTATTAGTCAAATGGAAGCAATTTTAAAATATAATAATAATATAATATAATGACCCACAAGCTACAGTGACATCACTGCTTTGCATTTTTTTCAGATCTAATTTTAAAGTGTTAATTTTGGGGGGATACCTATCCCCTTTTTAAAGTCACTTTGAAGGCTGGAAGAGTAAAGTCTGAGGGGTTTTTTTAGTAGATGGGAAAAAAAATACACAAATTCAATACAAATTAGACTGACAAACTTAAGTTCCTTGAAGGAACAAAGCTTTGATTGAAGTCCTGGTTTGAACTTACTTGATGAAAATGTAAATTCCAGTTCTGCCCATTTGGTATATGAGCATGGCTGAAACCTTTAATTTTCCATCCTTAAAATGGGAATGATAATATACTAGTTGCATGCACGTCGTATAGCTGAAATAAACCTTAATGACAAACATTAAGAGCACGGCTTCACTGAAATACATGTGAGATCTGCGATTACTTTGTAGCAAGTAGCCTGCATTAACGGTTTGGCAAACCAACACGATGCAGTTACAGCCACTGTCTTTGGCACTTAGAGTGCCTATATGGAGCATCACCTGGTTTTTGTTCAGTCCAGCTTGCTGCCCTGGAGGAGCTTTGTTTTACCTCTCTTATCTAATACAGGTGAGAAGAAACAGGTAACACAGCTGAAGACATAAACCAACCAATCTTTATCTTTGTGAGTAAGTTTCAGATTTTGTGGAATCCACCCTATCTGGAGGCTGAGATATGAACTTGCAATTTTTTAATTTTTGATAGGGAGCAGGGTAACAAGCTACATTATAATAATTGGATATAGACAGTAATGGAGCACAGCATGTTTTCCTTATTATCTTATACAAGAAAAAATAGGTTTTTAATTATAATACCAACTATTAACATCGAATCTGTGTGATCTGTTGTTTATAATGTTACATGGCTAGGAAGTTTGTGTTTGGTTTTGTTGTTTATAACTGATGGGTTCAAATTAGTGTCTTCTTTATGCTGCTATTCTAGTAACATGGGCAGGGTAAGGGGGAAAGCAACAGTACAGTTTGAAAGGATCCTGTCACTTAATGGCTGCAGCCTGCAGAGCTTATATCATCGGGGTCCATCTGCAGCTGGTTAGTACAACGTTGCTTCTTCTGTCACTTTAATGTTCCAGAGGTTCAGAAGGATGATGGACCTGTTCAGAAGGACAATCTTAATAAAAACAATTTATTAAGATTTAGTAATAGAAGTAGCTACTGAACATACTTAAGTTTTTCTATCCTGGAAAATAGGCTACAGATGTTATGATGGGTTGTTGCTTCATCACACAGTATAAATATTAAACTAGACTCAGTATAAAGAAAAATAAGAAGTTTTTTAAATGGCTAGACAGGAGATTTTCTTCAAAGAGTTCCTGTGCAGTGGAATTTAACTTATCAGAAAGAACAAACATTTTGAGAATCCAAGACAGGATATAAATCTGATACTGTGATGATCCTGTACTCTTATTAAGTGGAGAAGGAAGAAAGAGGACCCCAGAGTCAATCTTGTTGCTTTTCTTTCAAGCAGCATGTAAGATGTGTGAAATGGCAATTCAAAGAGAGCGCAGACATTGAGAAATAGCCCATAAATGTAGGAAATTGGAGGTAGAAAGGAGTTGCATGTTGCTCCCACTACCACTCTACTTTTCTTACTAAAATCTCAGCAAGTTTTTCTATATCTAACTGCAGATTTCACTTTTTCAATGTGACCTCAGCATAAAAAGTTAGCTCATTATCTTTCAAGTGTATAAGGATTATTTTGGGCTGGAACACTGACTGAGGGGTGGAACCAAATAGTCAGGCAAAGGCAAGGTTACCTTCCCTAGATGTTCTCCAAATGTCTGCTGCGTGGGTATCTCAGTTGTTCATCAATCAATTGCTGAGGTGATTTTTAGGGAAACCATCCCAAATTATTATGAAATTGTATTGTGGGTTCCCAGCTTGTTAGGAGTTGATTGATGTGCTGCTCTTGAATTGCACATCATGTGTGAGGTCAGCAGCTCAGGGTAGTAATCTCCTGCCTTGTGCTAAGGCATTGTAGCTTGTCTGTCAGAGCCCTTAACATAGTCTTGGAAAAGAAAAGCAGACCAAAATGTTACCAGGCTTTGTTTTAAGCTGTTTCTTTCTCTGTTGTATTAATCACTGGAATATTTATCAGTGCTTTGCAACATTAAATTATTATGGTATGTCTTTATCTTCCTAATTCATTTGAACATCACTGGATTTTGTAATGCTCAATGGCATATTAATGAAGGAGATTCCTGTCTTTGTAGCAAATATCATGGGGGTTTCTGTGGCAAGTGTCACATGAGAGGAGAGGGAAATCCTTTTTAGTGAGAGCACCTGAATAAGCATCTGTAACTATCAGGCAAGGTGGTGTTTTGATGCTGCTGGTAGCATTTGATCAATTAATAATCCAAGAATATTATCCTATGAAATTCTTTCAGACTTTGGGTGTTCCTAAACTTTACTTTCTGAAACTATGCAGGATACTTTAATTACGACATGGAACACATTACTATGCTGAGCTACAACTTACAAGATCATTAGCCATGTATCTAGTTTAAAATTTAATTTGTTTCAGTCTCTCCCCGAAACTGAGCTGCACTAATCTATAGCAAAGGTTCAAAACATCACAGTAGACCAATAAGGATGGAAACAGTGTATTTTTTTCGAACAGTTAAATGAAATAAAGCTTTTAAACTTTTCCATGAATTTCACTGGTTTTCTAACTCTCATGAGGATGGCAAATATATATTAACATGAGTACTGGGCCCGTAGAAAGATTTTTCACTGGAATTTGCAAATCTGTACAAGTTTCCTTTTCTTATGATGAGCAGGTGACGGCCACAAATTTCCAAAACTGCATGTTTTTCTGCTTGCCTGATTTCTTAGTATTCTGTTTACTGGTCTTTCAGAGACTACAGGTTCAATGACTGAAGACTGAAGCCTACCATGTCTTAAACTCCATCCTTTTTGAGAAGACCTCCTCCTTCATATTTAGCAATCTGACTTCTAAATATTGGACAACTTTATTTATCCAGCTCTAAGTTCCCACTGTAACTCTTTAGAGGGGAAGATGTGTCTCCACTGTAGAACCTAGCAGTTATTTAAATGTTGCCCTGACTCTACTCCACATCCACCTATACCTACAGCTTAAGTGTTGCTTTCAGCCTGAATTGATCCAACCTAGTATTAAGGCTCAGGTGTAGCTTTTGCTTGGGTTTGTGAGCCTTGCCATGTATGTATTAAGATGGCAAGGTAATTCTCTGGTTCCCTTTCTGTGTTTAGAAACACTGAAAAGTTCTTTCATGATTGTCTGGGAAAGTCTTAGAAAGCAGGTTTGCTTTCTGTGGCAGAAAAAAATACTTGGACCCTGAAGTCCTGGTGATGTGTGTAGGTGACTAGAGCAGCAGGATGGACTGACCCCAGCAGGGCTCTGCAGTGTGACTGCCACGTTAGGAGTCAGTGAATGTCAATGCTCTCGTCCAGGTTTCCCTAGTATCTTTCTGTACAGAAGATAACATGGACTTCAAGGCACAGAGAGATTTACCTAGGTTTCTGCAGCAAACAGATGGAGAAGCTGAGAAGAGAAAATCAGAATCTTTATTGTTCTCTAACCACTCAACCACATTCTCTTGATCTTTCCCTCCCTATTTTAAGCTTTGGGTTCTGAGACCAATAAAATAGCCTGCTTTTAAAAGCAGTTGCTGGGGTTGTTGTTTTTAAAAAAAACTAAAGCGGTTGCCCCAAACAAGCATTTTTAGTTGATAACTATGTGATTAGCTGCCCACACGTAATTTTACTGAACTTAAATAGCAATAGACATCAAAAATATAGCATGAACACTTCTGGTTCTTTACTGTAATGTCACTGAGTGTCAAGCAGTAAAAAGTGACAAGTCAAAGAACCGTCAGTTTCCAATAAACCCTTCCCTGTCCAGAGTGATATTCACCTCTGCATTTGACTGCAGCAAGCAGTTAACTCAGCCTGCTTTGGCTACACAGATGTATAATCTTTGAGGTTAATATTGACAGTCATTAATTTTATGAGCCTAAAGAATACTTGTGCTACAGCTCTGCTTGAGAGGAATGGCCAAATGTCATGCTACAGACCACAGACTGACTGCCTAGGGGTCAGGAAAGAATTTTTCTCCTTGAATAAAGCATTGCACAGTTGGCAACAGTGCAGTACAAGTTGTTTTTCTTCATGTGAACCATCATATATGGTCCATTGCCAGAACCAAGATATCAGACTACTAAATCTAGTCTGGTATTCCAATCCCAGGGAGCTAGATTCCATGTAGTTCATAGTTTGAGTAGATGCTGGAGTACTTAGTTCAGTTTGCTGCCCATTGAGTAGTTACTGTTCCACTCTTCCCATTCCACCCCCCTCCAGGTAAGGGAGCTGGATGCTAAATTTTAAGGCAAGCCAGGTCAATGTCAAATCCTGCCCCTTTTTAATGTGCTTTGTGGTTGTCCTTCTGCCATCCTGCTGTTGCAACACCCTATCTGTATCGGTTCAAATCTGTTAAGTCCAATAGTATGCATCGATTTGCCAGCTTCTGAGCTGCTCTCACTGCTGCTGGTTGCACAGATACTCTTTGCAACATTGTGCCTGAGAAGATAAACTGGGATCAGGCAATGGGAAACAAAAGGCAATTGGAAGATTGACAGTGATTCTGCCATCTGTTCTGAGATAGAGGGGAAACCCATTTATGTGGTGTGTTAAGAGATAAAGAGTAGGGAAGCATTAAAAGAACTGTTGAAGGGAAACACTCCGACAGCATTTGTAAATCCTTTCAACTACCTGCTAATGGAAAAATTGAGATCTAACCAATTTGTTTTACTGTGGCTGCCGCACCAGCTTTGCATGGCAAAACTTTTGTTATCTTCCCTTTGTTTTGGACTTGAAGCAGCAATGTGTGCTCCATCTCCAAGCCAGGGTCAGCAAGCACGCCAGAAGTATGCCTTAATTACATTGTATGTCTAGATTTGAGATGGCAGGGTCTGAAACGAGAGAAGCCAGAAGATGATGACATGGCACAAAATACTCTGCTGTCAACATGAGATATTTGCTGTTATGAAATATACTGGGCAGCTAATTGCATGAAGCTGCCAGTGGTTTTCGATCTGCACTTTCTGGAGGGGTGCCTGTTCTGAGCCAAATGAGGAAGAAACTCAGGAAAGACCCATGTTTTCATGGGAGACAGTTGTCTGATGGAAGTGGATGCTGTGGGTGGACTTGTGTTTATCTGTAAAACTACCATGGACTGTGATACTCCCAGAAACCTCATACAAAAGACTGAGGCATGTTCTTGGGAGGAAGGAATTGAAAAAGTTATTAGTTTGACTGGACATTTTGTTTGATCTTTCTTTTCTCATATCAGTGAGCATTCTTAGGAAAAATGTGATGCATTCAGAAATTACTGAAGCATTTTGTATCAAATAGACATTGAGGTATATACAACTGAAATAAAAAAGGAAAATAAGCACAAATTTGGTGGCTGTGAACAGCTTATTGCACATCTTTTTTCTGTTTGGATCTTCTGTTTCTTCTTCCTTGGTGTAATTGACCTCCCACTATATTTACTTACCATAGTTGTTTGGTTTTGGGTTGTTTTTTTTTAACCTTTTTAATTGCTGTCCTGAGTAATGAATGCATTATTTTATTTGGTTTTATTTTATTGTATAACTCTGTATTGACATATAGAAACAGTGGCTCAAAAGAGTTTCAGCTTTAGCCAAGGACAAAATAGGAGTGGCTGCTCTGCTGAGAAGTGGTTAAGGTGGAGTTCAGTCAAAAGTACTTCCCTACACAGTATCTTCTACACCCGGACACTTTCCTTCATCAACCAACACAAGCACTGGTGTGTCAACACCCATTTTCCCTGCCTTGCATATGATATGTCCTTTAGAAGAAACTGCAGGGGTGCAAGTTTCTGCTCAAGAAATTTCTAAATTTTAGACAGGAGTGTTTGTCTTTGGACTCCCACTCTGTCTCTCAGCCTCTTTAACTCATAAATTCACTTCATATCTGTCTCCCTGTGGCCGTCATAGTTAAACTTAGGACTTTCCAGGTGGAAGTATTTAAACATTCCTTGTGTAGCCTCTCGTGCAGTGTGTGTGATGATTCTCAAAAGTGCTGGACTTAGTACACTGTCCCATGCAACTGATCTGTGTATGTGCTGAGGCCACAGCCAAGATTTCTGGATGTTTGACAGGAGAGCTTGGTCAGACCTTTTGCAGAGTTGTACAATCTGCCAGACGTTCAGAAATCCTAGGCGATGCTGCATATCCTCAAATTCCACCCAGACAAAATTTCTAAGCAGGAAAGAGGCCATGACTGGGGAAGACTGGACATACAGTCTCCCTATTCTCAGTTGCCATTTCTTAGGGTTGATATTTCTTTGTATAATTGAGCCTGTTTTCAGTAACCCATTGTAGTGGGTTGACCCTGGCTGGATGCCAGGAGCCCACCAAAGCTGCTCTATCACTCTCTTCCTCAGCTGGACAGAGGAAAGAAAATACAATGAAAGGCTCACGGGTCGAGATAAGGAGAGAGAGAGAGAGCATTCACCAGTTACTGTCCTGGGCAAAACAGATTTGACTTGGGGGAAATTAGTTTATTTTATTACCAATCAAATCACAGTAGGATAATGAGAAATAAAAACTAAATCTTGAAACACCGTCTCTCTACCTCTCCCTTCTTCCCAGGCTCAAGTTTATTCCTGAATTGTCTACCTCCTCCCCTGCAGCAGCACAAATTTTGAAACCATTACCCCTTGTGCTATCACAACAGGCCCTGCTAAAGAGCTTCTCCCTGTCTTTCTTATAAGCCCTCTTTAGATACTGGAAGGTGGCTATATGGTCTCCCCAGAGCCTTCTCTTCTCCAGGCTGAACAGCCCCAGCTCTCTCAGCCTGTCCTCACAGGAGAGGTGCTACAGCCCCCTGACCATTTTCGTGGCCCTCATCTGGACTCGCTCTAACAGGTCCACATCCTTCTGATGCTGGGGGCTCCAGAGCTGGATGCAGTACTGCAGGTGGGGTCTCACCAGAGTAGAGAAGAGGGGTAGAATCACTTCCCTCGATCTGCCAGCCATGCTTCTTTTTACACAGCCCGGGGTGTGGCTGGCTTTCTGGGCTGCAAGCACATGTTGTTGGCTCATGTTGAGCTTCTCATTCTTTAGCATACCCAAGTCCTTCTCCTCAGGGTTGTTCTCAATCCGTTCTTCGCCCAGCTTGTATTTGTGCTTGGGATTGCCCCAACCCATGTGCAGGACCTTGCACTTAGCCTTGTTGAACTTTATGAGGTTTACATATGGAGCTAAAGAGAATCTCCTATTATTTCGTGTAGTATCTACCCAAAGCATCATTGCTTTAGCTGAAGCTGGACCATGTATTTGTGCTGCTCTTGGTCATCACTTTTTCTTTCTTTCTTTACTTTTTCTTCAACATGTTCCCACTTATTTTGGATTTTGAGACGGAAGCATTTAAAATTACATGATGAACCTGACAATTTCATCTATCTCTCCTGATTCAAGTTGGGGAAACCAATAGACTGTTGACTCTGAAAAGTTTATTGTTTGTATTTGTTTTGTGATCACTCACTGCTGTGATGTATCATTGTAGAGCATGACTTTGTGTCAGCTAAAGAAGGCAAGTATGTTTGTTTAAGGATTTATCCATAAGGTTGATTTTGAAGAAAATGTACTTCATTAGTAGGGATTTATGGACTTGTTAGTTTTATATAGTCCTTAAACAGAAATCAGAGAAAAACTTCTTAAATTATGTATTGAAAAATTTGCAGAGGAAAATGAGATATAAAATATTCATATTGTGGTGTAAAGTAGGTTCAGTCTTTTACAAAAGTAATGATGGAATAAATACCATGACTAATTATGAAGTTCACCGTTAAGGGATGAGAAGATAAAAATGTCTGAAAAAGGCAAAGAAGAAAATCGAGCTGTTTCCTAAGAGAAAAATAGCTAATTGGCTTATTGTAAATGGCTGAACAAAGATATGTCCAGAGACTGAGTCTGTGTAAGTCAGGGTAGAAGCAGTCAGTATAACGCTTCTTATTTTTCTTGTCCCATGATGGTTAATCATGAATCTCTCAAATTTCAACAAAGTCTTATTAGATTCTTAAATTCTGCTTTTAATTTAAAAAATATCATAATCTTCTCCAGCATAGTCTCCCTTGCTCCTCTGGGGCCAGTGCATAAGTCTTTGTTTTGGTCAATTCCACTGGCAATAAAACTCATCGTGTGGCATTGTCCTTTCTTATTTAAATAAATGTTCTTAGTAGTACATGAAACATGACTGCAACATATCATTATGATGTTTTAAATTTGCTTTTTTGGGAAATCTTGCGTTTGGCTCCTTTCACAGTAATAATAGGTTTAAGGGTTGAAGAAGACCCATTGACGGGAACAGTGGGCAGTTAAATTTCTTTTCCTTGTGCTGCAATAGCCTATAGTGGCAAGAGAGGGATAAAATGGGGAAGTTTTAGTTGTTTGTTTGTTTGTTTTTCCTTCTAAAAATATGCCCCTAGCTGGGACAACTTTATATTTCTTTTTTCAAGCTAACCCAAAAGTAAGATGGAATACTTACCATCACACATGCATTTGTCTAACTGGTAATATATTTGCCTTCTCCCATCATACGCAAGGCTTAACCTTCACTGCAGCACCTTGCCTTCATCTGGCTGATGAAGCCACAAAGGTCAGGGGGGGATTCAGTGCCATATGTGACTATGAGAGCATGTAAAATAGCAAAGTATGCATTTGACCATCTATAAATATGTCCCTTAGAGTTTGACTTAAACTATATCAAATGAGACAAAAGCACATTTTTTGGTACAGTTCTGCTTTTCCCCTGTAGGAAAAGAAAGTAGTCATTAATAGACAGCAAGCATGATGCATTCAGAATCTTTGCAGAAGGCCACATGTGGAGAAGGTTTATAATCAAAACACATCATTACTCATTGCGGTTTTGCTCAGTCCACACTCACTTTAGCACCCAGACTCCAAAGCTAAAAATTTCTGCTTTTGACATGTTACTTGGCTCTGTTCACTCATGGATAGAGTACTGAGTTTGGAAACCTACTGGGCAAAACCAGACAACATACATTTTTTTACATGTAACATCTGGACTCCCTAGCATTTAAGTGCATGCAGAACAGTGAATTGTGTACAATTCAACCCATTCATGAAGGAGAGAAACCAGTCTGTCTGACAGGGAGCAGCAAGGGCTGCCTGCTCCCAAAAGGAAAGTGAGCCAGAAGCCAAGGGTAAGCCATGCATGGGCTGTGCCATCACCAATGAGCCACAGTCCCGGATGCTTGGAACACAGCAGGCAGTGCCTTGTGCTCTAACAGGGTCTACTGGTGGTCCCAGACATGGCAAGCAATGAGCCAAGTTCAAGTTCCAACCAGAGATCACAGTTAGGAGGAAAAGTAGGCAAGGACAGATTGTCCATCCGTAGGTCCCGAGTTCAGTTTTTAATGTTTAAGTCTGTAAGACATTATCACTATGTTACTAGAGGTTACTGAATCTCTAGCAGGTGCCTGAAACAGCACATATTTCTGTGCCTAAGCTGCCAGAATTCATTGTGTACTGTCTGGGAAAAAACCTGCCTTCATCATGAAGTCATCTCAAAAGTCATCCTAGTTCATAGTTCAGCATCACAGGTGAATACACATCCCTGGGTTGTTTTCTTACGTGGAGGAAATAACCTTTGGAAGAGGAGAGATGTTGATACGTTGGGGTAGTGCTTGATGACAAAGACACTGCTACTCCTATTTCTGTTAGAAGTTATGTTATTAAAGCGGTCTGCACCAGTAGGAGACAGAAAATCAAGACATTCTACTGACTAGTCAGCCCTGAGATTAGTTCAGTGAAAGGGCCTTGAATTGCCTGCCTAAATATATTGAATTTATTCCTCTAGGAAAGTTGTCAGCCAGGTTATTGGTTGGGAATTAGATCATGTTTGTTGACTCACAAGGTAGTAAACTGACCTCTGAGCTAGCCTTCCCACATTAAGGATATGCTGAAGTGAAATTCTAGAGATGAGCTGAACTCTTATGCCTTTCTTCTTCAGAGGAGTTTTAGGAACATACACCGCTCTGCATGAGAGTGAAAACCTAGAAATGTTACATTTAAAAAAAGAAAATTTTCTAGGCTTTTTAATGACGAAGATAGCTTTATTCTCTATAAATCAGTGCATTGCTGTAAATCTGCAGCCAGACAGAACAAAGCAATTCTTGTCTTCTGAAAATACTGTGGCTAAACCAGGTACAAATTCCAAGTCAGCTTTGCATGTTTTTATTGCTTATATAGAGACCTTTGCAATTAATATGCGGAACAAGGTGAAATGGAAAAATAAGTTTTTATCTTTCTTTCTGGATTTTCCTTGTTTTTCTGCACCTTTTCAAAATACTATAGTAAATGTTACTGTATGGAATATACTATTTATTATAAATACAACAGCTGAGTTTTCTAAAATACTAATTAGAAGTCATGCTGCATGCCAATATACAAGAACTTTTCATTTAAAGATGACAACAATCTGCACATGTAACCCAAAGAGAACAGACAAGCAAAGACTGACAAATTAAATAATTTTGTTCGTGGTTACTTGGCTTTTGGCGTCAGAATATTGAGCTTATTTCATCTGGTTCTGTGCTTTCTTGACTCATGTTCAATCAGAATGGTAATTTTTTAGATGCACAGTAGAGTCTAATTGTAACTGTGTGGCTTGAGAGGTTGCCATTCTTTCCATGAGCCCCGTAATACAGAAGCAAGCCTATACTATTATTTAAGTTGGTTTTGCAAATCTTAGAATATTAGTGTAATGCATACTATTTTGTAAAAGCAGCTCTCCCCTCCCTGGTAATATCTGGTATCCCATATCTGAAATCTAGCTCATCTACATCACATTCCCATACTCAGCAGGCAATCAATGAATACAGAATTTTTCTCTTTTGTGAACACTCTGGAACAGGAATTTAATATACTTAAGCTTAATTCTTTTGTCTATATAAATTCTAGTGTTGCTTTATAAAACAATAACTCAGCACTCCATCTCTATGTGGAGGCATATATAAATATTTCAGAAGAAAGTTATGTTAAAAGCCAGGGCACTGGAAGAAAAATTGTGATAAAATCTTGGAAATATAGATTAAAGAATGATGGTAAGTGGTACAGATTTTTGCTTATTTCGTGGTACCACTTAAATTATCTAATTCAACTGGAGCCATAGTGTATATTTGCTGATAGTATTTAGCACAAACACAGGCCAGACTAGAGTTGGACCTTCTCTGATGACCTTCCTAGCTAAAACATCAGAGGAAGCAGTCGTTGTTACCTTCCTTGACATTCCTGTGGAGTACTGAGCACAGTGAGGTTTATTGGTTTGTGCAAGATCACAAAATACATGCCTGGATTCAGAACTGAATCTCTCTCTCCCAGAAGTTAAATTCCCATCCAGTACCTTAGAAACGAACCTATCCTTATTGGAGGTAAATAGCTTCTGATTTTGGAAGAGAAAGTTGAGATTTGCAATAGATGCAAATATCACCAATATCTAGGTGACTGCTGTTGGATGAAGAGCATCACTTAATGAGAAAACAATGCCAGAATTAGGTCCTCAGTGCCTTGACACTAGTTTGCCTGTTGAGATATGCTAACAGCCAGAAGTGTAGACAAAGTTTTTTCTTCTCGGGAGACTCTTATACCCTCATAGGTCTAATGGAAAACATTACGTTGGATTTGTTCAGATCTCAATAGGAATGCCAGCAACTGCAGTTAAGTGAAGCTCTATTGAAAGCATATGCAGAGTAAGCACTTTTTCCACAACCTAAACAAATGCAACTATTTTTGAGGGCACGTGTGCATTGCTTTTACCAAGATCACAGCAATTTTAGTTTTGAGAGAAAGCATTAGAAATAAGAGGTGATGCCACAAAATTTCTCTTGAACTCAGCATGTCTATAAATATTTATTCTGAACTGTTGAACTAGAAATTTATAACCACATCAATTGATACTTAGTATTTCAGTTAGTGCTTTGAGGGCTTTTTCTTTTAAACAGTTACTGCTCAGCCCTTGATTTTTATTTTTATTTTAAACAGAGCAGTTTGTATATTGTACTGTATGAGTTATCTCTGCTAAGCTGTTGTTAAAAAGTATATGTGTAAAGCCTGGAAAGCTTATAGATTTTACAGATTACTACATGACAAAAACATCACTGACAGTTGCTAATGAGCAGTTGATATTTTGCAATAGGCTTACGTATGGAAGTCTTAATTATTTAATACATGACAGTAAGTTGCACATAATGGAATAAACAATGCCAAGAGAAATGCTAAATGTTTAGGCTGTCTAATGTAGTCATATCTTCATAATCCAACATGGCATTTTATACCTCTTTGTAGTCAGATCCATTCTACTTTTTAATGAAATTTAGAACAAATGACATTTCATGCCCAGAGTGCTTGCCAGCCCTACCAAGTAGCATTAACAATGAAGCAGTACATGTAACTGAGGAGAATTTTTATAACCGATCCAGAGCATTTGTCACTATCAGCAGACAGTCTTTAAATGAATGTACAGCTCTGCAGTCAGCTCAGCAACAAAATCCAGTTTTAACATTTTCTGTGGCCACTGCCAGACTCCTCAATTGCAGGAAATAAGTCTTGTATAGCTGGAAACTGATAAAGTATGGGCATGTTCATTCAGAGTAAAGAGTTTTTGTTCCCACCTTACACTCCAGCTGTGGACTGTTGCCCTTTATTATGAGTTTCATAGCTCTAAACGTATTTTGCAGTAGCTATGTCTTTTGGGCATAGGAAGAAAGCACATATTCTTTTTTTTTTTTTTAATTAATATTCCACAGTAGGTCATGCATACTGTGTGTGCTCTTGTAAATGTATAGAGTTCCCTTACCTGTTGGTAGCAGGTATTGATACTGAATTTCTAAGAACAGCATCTCCAGGCTAGGAAAGTATTGAAGCTTTTTTGGTCAGTGGCATAACTCCTACAGGAACATTCTCCTGTGGTGATGCATACATGCGGTACAGGCTTCTTGTTTTGCCGTCAAGACTCTGGACCTATCCTGTCTGGACCCTCTTTACTGTTACTTGATACTGTGCACCTTGATACTTGTACACAAAGTTGATGTTGGTGGCTTCAGTCATTATTCAGGGTAAGAAGAGCAGCTGTCCTCCTGTGCTGCAACTTCAGTTCAGTCTTTGCATTGATTGCTGCAAGACCAAATTTGTTAGCAAGGAGCAAATATGAGAAATTGTCTTCAGTTTGTACATAACTCAGTATCCTGCATACTCCTCCTTTGTCAAAGTGTCAGAATTTCACCACTTTGCAGAGACCTTGTCATCTTTGTGTGCCAGTGTAACTCATAAAAATGTGCAACTAGAAGACAGTAGGATGGAGCTGGAACAGCATCTGGGTGGTAATGGGGGAAAGAGCCAAGGCTTTCTCCCAGGCTTTATCCAAAGTTTATGGCATCTGACTGCTTTTGAATTGCCAACTTAGACAAACTTTTTTAAGAAGGGGAAAAATTGGACAACAACTAAATATAAATACAGATCTAAAGATGTACAGAGATTCAGTCTACTTATAATCCCGTTTTAAGTTCAGAAAACTTGTATGTACAGAAAAAGAAGGTCCAGGTGAGCTGTATGGGTGGTTTGCATAAAACTCTCCTCATGCGCTTAATGGCTACGGGTCAGCTGGCTACAATGTGGGGAAAGTAAAAAGGCAGATGTTGCTGCTGGTAGAATGATTTATTAAAGCTCCATCAAAAAAACACTGCAACTCTGAGACTGTAACACCTCTGTGAAAATGCCCCCATTAGTGTAACAGAGGTTTACAATCTCTGATTCACTTGCTGATTGACATTATAGCCACACAAAATGTGTTTCTCTATACCATATGTTCTCTTTTTATCCACGATCCTGGAAAGAATGGAGTCCACCTTGATGGTGTTCAGTATTTCATCTGAATGATGTTTCAGGTTATGTTGGGGCTGTCTGAAGTCTCCTGTAACAATCTTACTTTAAATGCAATAAATTTAAACTTATTCCTTAAATGAGATAAAATCTAATTTAGGAAAAGCACCTATGTATGTGATTAATTCCAAAAGACATAAGTAAGGCTTAAGCATTTTCTTAAGAGCTGCATTAATTTGGGCTGGTGTTTGAACTTAGAAATTAAGTAAACTCAAAGCAGCTTGACACCCAGTGCTGCTCTGAAATTCCACTTGAGTCCTTGAGAAATAATTTAAGACAAATGGACTTGAAGATTCTATGGTACCTGGGAAAGCAATGCTTTATTCAAGCAGCTATAGTCTGGTCACTGAGCACAAAGCCAATACTCCATGTCTCTCTGGGAACTCTCTACACAGAATTTTTTTTTTTAAAAAAAATATGATTAAATGTAGAAGATTGAAGAACAAATGATCTGCAGCTGCTGTCTGCTTTTCAGTTAGCAGACCATGTCTTGCATGGATAGGTCATAAATTCTTCCCTGCTGAGAGTACCATAAAGGCTGATTCCCCTAAAGAACTGTGGTAGTATATGTAGTGTTCGGCATCTTTGCACCTTGCAAAAAGTGGTTGAATAGTGAGATAAAAAAAATTTGCAGATAATGCAGAACTACTTTAAAGAGTCAAAACTAAAATTGGCAAGATGCCTTCTGCGAGAGGATCTCATTCTGTTTAGCTTCTAGACTATAAAACATCATATGCCATTTGGCATTGATGACTACAAAGTAGAAAAATAAAATATACTTAGTTCAATTTTTATTAGCTATTACTGTTCTTGCCCTGAAGAGCTCAAGGTAGGAAAAAATAGCCAATAGTGTTAAAAAAAATCTGTAAAGGAAAAAAAAACAACATCAATCAGCTGTGTCAATCTAGAAATCTATGGATTCTCACATCTTGGATCGTATGTGCAGTTCTGATCTGTCCTTATCTTAGGCTAGAAAAGAGACAGAAAATTTGATGAGGATTATCAGAGATCGTTCAAGGCTCCTAGTACAGCACAAATTGAAAAACAAGGGCTCTTCAGCTTGAACAATACAAGCAGACAAGAATTTGAAACAGGTTTATACCATCATGAATTATATGGAAGTGAATAAAGAATATTTATTTGGTATTTTCCAAAATATGAGAAATAGGAAGCACAGTAAAATGTCAAACAACAACGTTAAAACAGACAGTGCCCTGCATGCAGTCTGGGAGACCCACCTAAGCCTGTCCTAATAATGCGCTAAGGTACTGCACTTGCACAGGTTTACACGCTTACAGCGACACAGAGTCTTACTTCTGGCTGTTCTCTGAATTCCCATTGTATGCATTAAGTAAATCTGGATTTGCGACCGTCTCGTAACTTGAGATTTTCAGATGGAAAATCCAAACCAGCTTTATTTGTATCATTTCTGTAAAGCTACACAGAAATGTAGGTCCAAAGTGTTCTCCTTACAAAGAAGCTTGCTGTTTTTCATGAATTCTCCAGTGCCTTAGTGTTTTGGGCACCTTTTCTTTCTTGTAACATCTTTTGCTCACGACCACCATGATGGCTGTGTTTGTGCATGCATTTTATGTGTGCATGTTTCTTTATGCATTTTAAGATGGAAGTTTTATCCGTGGGTATGTGAATTCCTACTTAGGCAATCAGGAATTATGAAGTGCGCTCGTAGTTCACACAGATTAGTTATGTATGTTTCTCCTGGATTATCTAAGTAGCGTGCATGTAATGCCAGCATTGGTTTATGATCTGAACTGAAAGCATGTTTCCAGACAAATGGTGCATTGCAGAGTTAATGAAGCAAGATCTAATGAGGTTTTATCAGAGTCAAAGAATTTTTTATAAGATCAACTTTTGTCTTTTTGCTAGAGAATTCTAGATTGTCAGTACTGGTGTCAGGGATGGAATAAGCACAGATGCATGGCAGAAAGTTATTCTTCCACATGATCAAGTCATTCCACACTTTCTGGGGTGAATGGACTTTTTGCCAAGCTCCTGCAGAAACCCTTGCACATTGCCAGACAGCAAAGTGAAACGCTATGAAAGGGTCTCTTGTGAAAATTTAGAGGATCCTTTAACTCTTTACTTTCCCTTAGCTTCTGTCTCACCTGAACTCTGTGATTTTATCCTATGATCTACAGATCAGATCCAGGATCCATAATCTGAACTTGGTCCATGTAGGTTTATTATACTGTGAGGGTTTCAGTGAACTTTTAAAAATAAACTAAAGTACACTGGTTTTCATTTATATCCCTATAGCTGTGTACAGCAGTCAAAATGACTGCCACAAAATGAGCCAAAAGTGCTTCAGCGCTCACTATCGTGCTTTAAATCAGTGAAAACTACACATTACTCTGCATCTTCTGAAACTGGGCCACAGGCTTTTCCATGGGACTAGGAAGATGTAAACTTCATATGGCACACTAACAGTTGCATTGAAATAATAATTTTAAAGGAACAGCTTTTAATAAATAGGAAGAAAGTCCTAAGTCTCTTTTTACATTTTGGGTCTCCTTACCCTTGCACTGAATTCTGTGACTTGCATCTCCAGGTAATTATTCTGTATCTCTCATCAGGGCAAAGGGGATAATGACAGATCTTGCAGCCTTTCTATGTCAGAGTTGTGGCATATGATCTTTCTACCTGAGACTAAAAGAATATGACATTTCCTTCACTCACAATGTTAAAATTAGCAATATTAAGGAGTTCAATTTAGCAAAGGTTTTCTTTGCATTGCCACAAATGTGAACCAAGCAAAATGTGTATGGTTTGAAACTTCTATAGGTGAAACCTTGAGAAGGAGCTCAACATAATTGTGTATGGTCTGAGATTGCCTCAGAACAGAATGCAGTGATTCCCATGGATGGGTGCCTGAAGAATGAGTTGTGGCATTTGGTGGTGCTTTGCAGATGTTTGATTCCACTTTCTACTTGTGAGTCTTTTTTTATTGTTGCTGGTTTTGGTTTTTGCTTTTGGGGTTTTTTTTTGTTTTGTGGTTTGTTTTTTTTTTTTTTTTTCCAAGACAGCAGTCTGTTTGAAGGCTTGTAATCTTTCTCTCCTTGCTCCACACCATTTGGGAGAAGAAACAGATAACTGCACACACCAGTTGTGAAGACTTAAGTCTTCAGAGCTGTGTTCCAGTTAAGGTTACGCCCAAAGAACTAATTTATGAGGACTATGTGCGTGTGGAACAAGAAACCTAAACACCAGATGTAGTATACCAGAGTTCAGCACTTAAACAAAAACATGCTTAAGCTTTACAGAAAGACCATTATTGTTTCTTGTACGTACAATAGGTAATGTTTTGAAGTGAGCTACGTTTAGTCATAGCATGTATTCCATTTTTGCTTTAAAGGAGGCAATTTTAGATTCTGGACAGCTCTGTAGAAGAGATAGGTTATTTGCTTTGCTTGCAAGGTCATAACTAAGTCTCCAAATATTTAACTTTTTCATGTTTAACCTTGCCAGGCAAGTTCTTTGTTTTAGAAGCAAGCTTTTAAAATGGATAAACTATTCTTGAGATATGGTTTGTGTGTGCTTAAAGTCTCAGAAGGAGCTTAACAATGTATCATGTCCACTTTCCTTTATCAAGAACATCTGCTGTTCATTTGTTAAAGCAAACTACAGCTTGAGCATAACAGAAGCTTTGTTACAAGACTTAGAAAAGAACTGCATTGGCCAGAACCATGTTTCCCACCTGCATTAAGAAAAAAAAAATAAATTAAAATTATAATGTACCATCTATTAGATGGGATTGTATTCACAATGTTCATGTTGTACTCTCCACAGTTTTTTAGTACCTCTTTTCCTAAGACTGAGACTAAAAGTTTGCATCATTATGAACTATTACAACAAGAAGCGGCTTTTTGTCTTGTTAGAGCACAGCTCTGTCCACATGGACAGCGCATGTGTTATGGTATCTCCAGTTCTTAGCATTCCCTGCTGAGTTTGCTCTCAAGAACTTCATTCACCTCACAAGTCTTTTGATCAAGGTCCAGATCCAAAATCTCTTGGCTCTTGGTTCAAGGAAGATAGAGGACACTGGCTAGAGTCTGATAACTATGGGAAACGCCTCTTTTTTTCTGTAGGACCTAGGATGAGCTACATCCACAGAACAGCTGTCACTGTCAGGATTGAATTTCTTGGGGCTGCATGAGAGCCTTTGACAGATGAGCCCATCCAACACATAGCTTGCAATAAAGTGAATAATATTCCATTTTTCCTGGTACCTAGACACTGGAAGAAGAGGTACACTATATAGTTTCTACCACATTTCAAGTGTAAGTGCTATACATTGTTTTTTCCTATATTTTCATGTCTTTGAGTAGAATTACACTTACAAAATTTGCCATGCTGCTTAATCACATTTGTCCTGCTCCTTTCTTGATACAATCTGGTGGATCAATACCCTGAGTTTTGCAAAAAAAAAAAAATGCAAGCAGTTGACACCCTGCTAGTAATGAGTATTTGCTAGGCCAAGTCCCTTCTGGTTTTGTGTCAGGCTTTTCTTCGCAGGCAGCAGAATAAAGGTCAAAGTTTGTCAGATACTGTGAATGGTTTCCCACATCTCCCTTGATGTCTCCTCCTGGTGTGACTTCTAATAATCTGCCCAAAGCATAGACTTTGGAGATCATTGGTAACATCTGGTGACTATAACTGCATCTATCCTCTTTTTATCCCTTTGCAACTTCTGATCTCTAGTGTTTTCTACATGTAGTTCCCAAAAATGACTGGTTTCTTCTTGAAGGTGGGCATGAAACAGAGGATAGGCTACAAACCCTTCTCAAAAAGTTACCTCACTCTCTGGCATTTGTTAATGTTAAGATAAGCAGGCAGCCAAATAAGCAAAACACCTGCTGTTCTTCTAAAGGAGGTCACTGCTGTCAGCTATCATCTACCAACCTAATGGCCAACTTCTCTTAAAAGTCTCTTGCTTGTCCTGTCCACTGTGGATGTGGGAAACAGTTTATTCTTTTCTGCTTTGCAGGTACCTTTATGCATTAGAAAACAGTTCTCATTACTGCCACTCTTCTTGTCAGACTTGTTACCCAGGCCATGCAAACTTTGTTTTCATGTTGTTTTAATGCTTCCAGACACTACAGTCTAACTATCTAACTATAGATGTGCTAGCTACACTACTGACCATCAGCATTTTTAATAAATTATTTATCTGTTTTTGCAATGAATGAGATACAGGCTAAGAGCATCCCTTTTAATAGCCTCAAGGACCGCTTATTCTTAAAAGTCTCAAGACAAGTGGAAAAGTCTATTTTTGTGTAACCTTCATCAGTGCACATGTTTATTAAAACAACAAAAACTTCCATACATTTTCTCTAAGAGGTATATTCTGTATTTTTCCATCTGAAATATAAATGGGTAGTTATGATACCAAATTCTTCTCACAGAGAACCACGTGTCAAAAAGCAGTGTCACTTAGCTGCAGGAGCAGCAAACCTGCTTATTTTAAGAAGTTAAATACTACTTACTTTACCTTGTTATTCTTTAACAGCCTACAAAGGGGACAACCTTCCTCAAAAAGCAGCAAGGTATGCAAATTGGCTTGAAAGGTACATTTTAAATAGCGTGTGAAGTATAAAAAGTTGAATAGAGAATATTTCTGTCTTTCAAAGGTAAATTCAAATTCAGTTTTCTTTAGATGGATTGAACCACCCAAATACAACTGATTTTTATTTTTATTCAATGATTGAATACTTTTGTGGAATTAAAGGCAAAGGTAGTCTACAGAAATAACAGCACAACTGGATGCTATGTGCTGATAGAATCTGGATGTTTTAAAATTCTGACTTCATAGGAGAAGGATTGGCTCTTGAGAGGAACTTTAGTCATTAGTAGAATTCATATTGCAGCATATGAAATCATCTCTATGAGGGGAGTTATTTTGAACAGCGACTTCACTGGCAGTTGTATCACTGCCAGTCTCAGTACAAATTTTAATGTGCCTGTCTATATATGATGTAATGGGGGGGAGGGATTTTGCAAACCAAGACATCCTTTTGATAGCTGTTTTCTTCCTGATCTCATTGCTTGTATGTTGGTGTGAGCTTGAGCAGCAGCATGGGACATTTACCTAGTCCTTAATGCCAAGCACCGAACACCTCAGCCAGTGTAATGAATGCAACACTAGAATATGTCATGTAATGTTTGCCATCATTTCCAACAGTTTTAAGGTGTTACTGTGAAAGTGAGCAGCACTCAGTAATAGAACACACCCCATCAGTGTTTCACAGTTACTTGCGCTTTGGTTTATTGTCACTTACGGCTGATTCTTTGTGGGTGCTGTGGATCTGTGTTCATTGTTAACCTCACTGGAGCCAACAGCAGTTATTACAAAGCAGGATATGACTTTGAAGTTGAAAGCATGAGACAAAAGAGTGCATCTCATTGTCTGCTACTGCAACTGTGATGCATTTAAGTAAGCAGGCCTATGGGGTTTTTTGAAATTGGTATATAAACAGTTCTTTTATGGAGGCCAAGTTTTAGTAAAACTTTCCTGTGCTTTCGAACAAGAAAAAACGTCACCGAATGTGTGGTGGTCACTGAATGCCTTTAGGTTTGTGCCAACAGGGACTACTTTGTAGCAGCACATTTTTAATAATACTATCATTTAGTGCACAGCTTCAATAGATTTGTTGTTATTTTTCTCCTTATTTCTTTAAGAACCTGGCACCATTCCTTTTCAATAGCATTCCCCCAGACCTAGATACAGAACTGAATCTTAACTCTGGAAGTTTCACTAGCAACAGGTTCTCTCTCTGCTCTTTCCACTTGCTGTGCCGATGCATGGAGCAGAAGGCCTGTTTTACCGTAGCAGACTTTTCCAGCAACACTCTAAGAATAGTCGATGGGTCCAGACAAAAACTCAAAACTCATATTTGTGTTAATGCAATGGTTATTTGCTGCTTGCTGTCAATTTTCCACTTGTTAGTGTTGTAGAGCAGGTAAAGAAAACCTGTAGCCTCACTGGGACTGGCAATACTCACACAGGCCAAACTGTAAATAAAGGTTATAGCCTTCTGCTGCTGGGCATTAAATAAGCAGATAAATTTCTCTTTGCTGTGGATTTATTCACGGCAGATGTTTTTAGTGAGCTCTGGAAAGGTTAGGGAGGAAAATAAAACCTGCTGCAGTTCTGGAATTGATCCATTAGGATCAAAACCTAGTAACCAGTGATTCGTTTAAGGGTCCCTGACACTTTTATGGCAAGACTATGTATTTCAGAGAGGGCTGGCTGAGTTTAAAACACATTCCAAACCCAAACCTGAAATAAATCCTTGCAACAGAGCAATTCTGTAAACTTCTACTTTCCCATCGTGTCATTTTTGACAAAAAAATGAAAGAAAAAAAATACAGATTTTCAGAAGGGAATGACTCAGCCTTTTGAAAGGAAATGGCATGCTGATCACCTGTGTTTGTAATTTTCTGTGTGGCATTTCCTCAGTGTAGAGGTGTGGAAGAACAAAATAATACAGACACAGCAAGCATAAAATAAACACACATGGAAGAAATGGAAAAACACTTACTGTAGGTGCAGCCTTGTGATATGAGAAGGGCATGTATAATGGTCTACCACAGCTTGAGGGGTCAGGTAAAAATGACCTTGTGTGGTCCAAGAGGGATGTAAGAATATGATAAAACAAAAAGAAAAATAGAAGGAAGGTGTTTCCCGTTGCTTCAACCTCAATTGTTCCCTGGGATAAGTGATGGAAGGTATATGCTTGGAAGCTTTGAAGTTGGAGTGAACAATACATGGAAGAAAACACCAGCAAGAATGATTATGAACTGGAAAAAAAATTGTAAATGTATCAGGTGATGTGTAATTGATGACTTGTATTCACAGGCCAGAATCTCAGCAGCTGTAAACAGATCCGTCTAGACTAATGTCAGTAAAGAGGTTGTAATGTAATGCACTGAAAAGGTGGTTCGTTCTTCACTGCAATTCAAATGCCACTCTGTCGTTTTACTGTATTGTATTCCTTGAAACAGCATTTTCAAAGCCATTTTGCCTCAAATATTTCACATTCAAGGAAATCTTACTATCCAATGAAGTAAAAACGAGAGGTAGAAACTCCATTCTAATATACTCTCTGCTTTGGGTAAGTCACTTCATCTCTCTGTTGGTTTCTTAATCTAAAATGAAAAGAAAGGTAGGAGGGCATTAACAAGTTAATAGTAAGAAACAGTTCTTTGATACAAGTCACTTACTGTACCACTGAGCATGTTATCAACTAACAAGAGTTACACTACCTAAAAATCTCATATTGATGCTTCACAGCTCCCTTTTTCTGAAAATGAGATGTGCTGAGAAAGATATTCCTGGGAGCCTGCCCTCTGAGTAAGCACTAAACCAGTATGCGGGAGTAGTGTTAGGGGGCATGGTTGAGTGGGAGCTGCTGTTTTGCAGAAAGCACAGGAAAGAAAAAGCATGGCCACAAGGAGCTTTAGAAAGATGCTGTGGTATTTTTAAACAGCAATTGATTCCCCATTGTGCAAGATCCCACAACGTACTCTTCATAGAATGTGCATTTACTTAGGTAAAGATAGACTCACAAGGAACTTGAGAAGTTTGTACAAGAAGTGGAAAGTTTCTCCAGCTTATTCAGCATATTTGTGCTCTTGGCAAATATTAATGACCTTTCTCTATATATTGAGTAAGTAGTTCCAGGAAGAAGGAGTCGCCACATCACTGGCAAAATTAATTTGTCTGAACTGATACCCAAGGAATTAAAGGAAAGAGAAAAATTTCTGACAGCTGTAGGTTAAGCTCCAACAGACGAGAAACCCAGCTGCAGTGAGGTGGGACTGGATTAAAAATGAAAGGTTTTGAAATACGAGAACCCAAGAATGGTTAAGGTTCATTGGCTAAAGATTGTAATTTGGAAAGTAAGTGCAGTCAGAAGAAGGCAGAGCTGAAATGTGGATTGGAAATTGAGAGGAGAATGCTGGGAGGAATTTGTGCAAGCCACAACCAAGCCTTCCTCAAATCAAGACAGATTGTCAATATTTTGCTCACCTGGAGGTTGAAGGGACTTCCTGCTCAGTTGCCAAGATTTGATAACATAGTTCAAAATGCAACATTGCTCCTTTCCCAGTGAGCAAACACAGCCACAGCTATTACTCATCCCAGCTCATGTTGATCCAATCAGTTATTTAATGACATGTAGGCAAAGCATCAAAGAGTGGGAAGATGGAGAGCTGACATATCAGAGTTGGGGAACAGGAAAGGAGGGGAAATACTGTAATAAGGAGTTGTTATGATGACTGGGGAAGTGTGCTAACAGTTAACGCATACTAAACTGTCCTTCAAAGAGGATGGCATCTCTCATAAAGCAGAGGAAGAAACAGTTGCCTGAGGAGTTAATTCTTTGGTGGAAAATGTTGTATGTCTGCTTTTCCCATTTTTTTTTTTTTTTTAATGAAAGAAAGACACAGATCCTCAGCAGGTTTCAACAGCGCAATTGAAATCAATAAGTCCATTCTCAGTTATACCAACTGAGCATCTGCCTGCAAATCTGAAGGTATCATTAATGCCGTAACAGGCAAAGATGTATTAATATGGTTGTTGTTTAATGAGCACAGGACTGGTTCATTTTTTTGAAAACTCTTCTTTGGGCTACCAGTAGATCACAGAGCTCTTTAAGGTGAGCAGTGTGTTTGTGTGAATATGTCTAGGTCTTTATATCCCTCCAACCTCCATAGCATGAGAATGACCCTTAATGACACTTTCTCAAATTGCAACTCCTTATCTCCTGCTCCTAAAGATCAAGACAAAATTTGGTATGTGTCTGCATTTCTTGCCTGTATGTTGTCAGGACCTGCTATATCTCAACACAATTTGAAAACTAGGTGGCTCCATACAGATTTACAATATAAACCGAATCCTTGGCAACCATATTAGAAATTTTTGGTCTAGATACCTTGCAATCTTGCTTACTTAGAGGTACAATAGCACTACTGCCCTTGAGCCTCTGAACAATGGGGACCCAGGTGTCAGGATTCTTCATTGGCACAACCACTATGCTTCTGCAAGTAAACCGTTCTAGTGGGAAACTTTTCTCTGTAAGTATTTATCTGCCTGACTAGTCTTATGATTTTAAGTTTGACTTATCCAAGAGTTTTTTCATTTCATTATGTTCTGCCATTTGGCTTGCAAAGAGTATGTGTTTAACAGCTCCTGTGTCAAGAACTTTCCACTGTGTTGCTAAATGTCCAGCATTTCTTCCTAATACCATCATCAGTTATGTTTGCCTTCTTTCTCCACTATCCCTCATATCTTTCCAGGTTAGAGGCTACCCTGAGCCTCAGATCACGTGGTACAGAAATGGGCATCCTGTCCCAGAGGGAGACCATTATGTTGTGGACCGCAGCATTCGAGGGATATTCAGCTTGGTAATCAAAGGTGTACAGGAAGGTGATGGTGGTAAATACACCTGTGAGGCTGCCAATGATGGTGGGGTTCGTCAAGTGACCGTGGAACTAACAGTGGAAGGTAAGAGGATACTTACACTGTTGTTGTGATTATAATGAACAAGCTGTGTTAAACTGTCTGGTTAGAATCACAACTGTACATACATGCACTCACTGGTGCAAGAGTAAGATTCATTAATCACATTTCGCAGTTTAAGACTTTTTGCAGGGAACTACATGTTTATAGCTAGGTAAAGTGTGCACTCAATTTCAGATGTGTATGATGATGCCCAGGTGATAAAAGACCTAACTTTAAAGACTTTGCTATAAACTTTGTAATTTTCATGGAAGCCACCGCTCAGGACAGAAACAAAGACCTGGGAAGTTAGCATTTTCTCTCAGGCAGTAAAAACTGTGGCGACCATAGTTGCTTCACAGACTGTCAGATAGGCACGCTGAGGCAGTGGGTTTCTGGAGTTCTCCACGCATGCTTCCATTTGCTAAGCTGAAGGCCTGGTTGTAATTGCATGCTTAATGTCATGCGGGAAAGAGCCAAGATCAAACCCAGGAATTTTTAAGAGAACATCTGCATATTAGATAATTGCAAACTGCCAAATTTAACATGCAAAGTGTGACACAAAGCCAAGAGAAGGATGGAAATCAATTGTACTGCCTCTCTCTGCAATTTGGTCATGTCAGAGATCTGTTGAATATCAAAGCTCCTCAGGTCACAACTTTGTGTTGAATTCTTGAGGCAAAGTAAAAATCTGCAGCAGTCCTGAAACAATCAGCATTTGGGTTTATTCAGAGTCAAAATCTCTAACAGATATCCTCAGAGTACATACTGAAATATGCATAGATCTGGCATGGTTGTTATTGCCTTCTCTTGTAAAAATTATGTAAAATCTTTTTTTCCCTAGTTTTAAGTTGTGACAACTTTTATGAGTGACAACTTACATGGAGGTAGAGGATTTTTTTAAGGCTGTTTTTATATCAGTTTTTCTGACTTGGGCTTTGCTGCAGTTTAAAAGCAATTTCATGGCATTACCCAATGACTGAATTTCTCAGAGTTTATGAATTACATGGTCTGTATTCTAAAAATCTCTCTATGCATCAAGATAGCAAAACAGATTTTTTTCTGTTCTCAGCAAAGACAGCTATGTAGGGCTGACTGTTACTTGAAAAAAATGAGTGACTAAAACACAATCTAGTCTTTCTATCCTGTGTGACTGTCCTATATAACAGTAATATAAATTTTTATAAGGCTCTAGAACATTTTTTTTTTTTCCACAGCCATCAGAGCTGTTTCTTTCATGCTGCCACTCTAGATCTACCTCAGGTCACTACCCTTTTTTTTATCTGCCAGAGCTCTCAGGAATGCTGTGTGCAGTAGATGGCGCTGAGCTTACACGACTTCATACGCATCTCCCTATTGCTCAGAGCAGCAAGCATAATGAACTATTGTGCTTCAAAAAGAATCATTTTACAGAAAAGGTAGTCTGGGCTAGCACAGGACTAAAAAACAAACCAAGTAGAGTAAGACTTCTTTCAGACTCAAAAAACTTTTTTTGCTCTCTTAATTTGAATTAGTACTACACTGTAGAAATTAGACACAGTGTTTCATTCATTTGTTTAAAACAATTTTTGCATTAATAATCTGCAGTGTTGTTACTACTGAGGCCAGGAGTTAGATAGTAACTCTGCTAAAACTTGTTTTTGAAACTGAGAGCCTAACTTTGGACTACAAGTGATGTAACCTTATACTGCAGGTGCTGCATTCCTCCTTTATGTTTGAAACCTGGAGAAATGCATATTTTACATAGTCTTCAGTATCTGTAATTCCCTGTGGTCTTGACAAAACTTCTGACTTCTTGTCTTTCTATCCTATCCTTACAGGAAACTCCTTGAAGAAATACAGCCTACCATCCAGTGCCAAAACCCCTGGGTAAGAAGTCCACTGGCTTTGATAATATTTAACAGACACCTAAATATGTTTTGGTAGGAAAACAGGTAAAATTACTCTTTTTAAAGAATAACCACTTCCCCCCATTTTATTTAATCATTGCATTTTGTCTTTAGCCCTAATTCACTTTGAGGGCCAGTCAAAAAGGGTTGCATTCTTGTCCAGTTCTCAGTAATTCCTCACTGGGAACATATCCACAAAGCTCCTCACCTGTGCAAGAATCAAAGGTAACGGAGGAAAGCAAAGCCTGGTGGTTAATGACTCCGTTCTGCAAAGCATTGCATTGGAATAGAGTAACTGCTTGGCATGATTTCTCACACTTGTGAGATGGGGATAGCAGGAACAGCTGGGCTCTCCAAGGGGGACAGTGCCAGCTACAGAAACACCCGAAAACAAACACTTCAGTATTTGTGAACTCAAATGCTCTAAGTCCAAATCTCCATTTATCCCAGGCAGAATAGCTACTATGAGAGATGCTGTGTCAGTAAATGGCTGAAACTGTCAAGAAGACATACGTAGTTTAATACAGCTACTGGTCCCTCATACTAACAGAAATTAATCTGGCTGAAAACAGAACATTCTCCTGGTATCTGCAATATTACAGCCTCCTCTGCTGCAATATTGCACCCTCTAGTCTCTGCTCTCTGATATTCAGAAACCCTTCCCCACATCTTCCGTGACCTGAGAGTCTCCTTATAAAGCCGGAGCAAATACTGTAGTCCAGAAGAAAAAATATTTTCCAGTTTAGAGTAACTGTTAGCAAGAATGGTCTGAAGTAACTGTTAGCAAGAATGGATTGATGAGGTGATACACACTGGCACACAGAAGAGCCTTCCTGCTGTCATGTTCTTTCTGCACTTCAATAAGCATTTACAATTAAGTGAATGTAACTGTTTTAAAAGCCCCAGGCCTGATTCTTCCAACAGATAAATTAATTTATTTATAAGTAGCTCGAATTTAAGCAAATTATTTCTGATTTATATCCCTGGGACTGAGTCACCCTGGATGTTGGCAAAAATAGATATTTCTGATTATGTTAGTGATCAGGATATAGATAGTTAAAACTGAAGGTTTTAATTCCATCACTGATATGAATATTTTTTATGTATGTTTTGAATTTTAAAATTAACTGAGATTACAACAGTGCAAATAGTAAGTGCAACTGAGTAATCAGGAAGGCTTTTATGCTATAATGTCTATATTGCAAATGTGCTACAGAAGTACACACGTGCTAAATAATCCAGGCAAGAAAGGACAGTTGAGGGCATTGCACAGAGTTAGAATGATTGTCCTCATTTTTTCATTCTCATGTGTGTTACTCCTATTCAGTATTAATAATTTTATGGTATGGGAAGTTCATGCTTTATATAAACAGGGATGATGAAAAAGAAAAAACCCAAACATTTCAGCTTGTATATATCTAGGAAACAGCCATAAAGCTGCAGGCTAGCTAGCCGTTTTTTTTTTTTTGGGCGTTAGTGTGTGTGTGTATGGATAAGTAAATATAGAAACACCACCCAATGATGGTCACTAAAAGTCTTCCTTAATACACATTTATGGTCTTCTTTGGTGGTAGCATGAGGAAGATGACTTTAAAAGCTATCAGATATTTAATTACATCATGAAGTGTTTCCCTTTTTAGCATATTACTATCACTCTTCTCTCCCAAAACTTTTTGCTGGTCCCTTTGTCCATGTAAATCCTTTCATTATGGTATCGTCTCTTACTTAGAAACCCCGAGCTGCCTGTATGGCAACCGTTATGTCTTGGCACCACCTTGGAAAAGGGCAATACAGTCTCTGTTAGTAGCTGACACCTGGTAGAAATGGTGAGGTATTGACACATCTTACTTGCATGAGGTCACTGATGTCACTCTAATTTCATTCCACATATCGTTTTTCCCAGCCGTGCCATCCATGTAAGTAGAGCTGGGCATTTACACTTAACACACATTCACCCGGGACAGGCGTACTTTGATTTTGTGGCCTTTTCATGTTTGCTTTGCAAACATTTTAGTGAATAAGAAGCCTTCCCCAAACCAAAAATCTTTACAAGGACATGTCAGAAATGTTGCAAAAACAATTTGCTGATTCATAAATCAGAAATTACTGTGTCATTGCACTCAACATCAAAACAAATTACATGATAAAGAACTGTGAACAGTGAACAAGTATGCACAAATAATCTATTAGGAGGTGATTAAGAAACAGAAAATGGTACACTCTAAATGCATGCAGTGTTTCCTATCATTTGGTTTGCCCAGCTCTGCTTGTAAGCAACTGAAATTGTCCCCAAAATCTGTTATGTGAGTTTTGCGTGTTGTGGATGAGGGAGAGGAGCACCATAATATTCAGTTGCATGAGGAGTCAAATGCAGTTATCACCAGCATTTCTGTTTCTTCCATTGACCCAAAAAAATACTGTGTAACTACAGTCTTGGTTACCACCAATTATATGCCCTTGTTAGCAGACCACTGGTCTAAAATGCTTCCTGAAATGTGCTCTAACCACAACAGCTTCCAGTTCTTCTGTAAAACTAGGATGTCAATTACCTTTCCAGGGGAAGACTTACTGTTCCATCTGTGGAGCACAGGCCAAGCATCTGGGGAGAGAGTCCACCCAAGTTTGCTACAAAACCCAATAGAGCTGTTGTGCGTGAAGGCCAAACAGGCAAATTCTCATGTAAAATAACAGGACGACCTCAGCCTCAAGTAACTTGGTTTAAGGTATGTTATCCCAAAAAAAAAAATTGTTTTCTTTCTCTTTTGAAAATTTGTGACTTGAAAGGATTAAATGCATTTGCCACTGCAAATTATCATGGGGAGATTTTACATACAAGGAGACCCATATTCTTCCTTGTTTTTATGTTGAATAAACTCAGAAAAGATAATAACATTTCTTCCTAGTATAAAATTCTCCCTCATCTGTGTCATTGGTGAAAACATTTGTATTAAAAAATACAATCTGAAAGCATCAAGCAAGATCCAGGTTCTGTTATAAAAATAGCGAGTATGGGACATAGTTGCCCAAAGACCTTACTAACTAGATAAGAGAATTAGAAAAAGGATGGGAAATGTGAATATTGTCATAATCTCTGTTTTATAGAGAAGATCTGCAGGGATTTAATGCTTTCACTGTGGTTACAGAGGAGTTTCTGGCAGTTGTGAAAATTACAGCTATATTTCCCAAGTTCCATGTCAGTGTCTCAGTCATAAACTGCCTCTTCTGTATCACTCACGTTGGGTTTTACCCGTACATCAGAATGAAGATGATGTTTGCAAAGAAATTGAATTGAAAAGAAAAATCAACTGTTTAGGAATTAACAAATATGATTGGATTTTGGCATGCATGATTGGGTTTTTTTGCAACTTAAAGAAATAATAATCAAGGCAGATGAACAACAGTTCAACTTTTTCAGTCTGACCTCTGCTAAAACAGTGGTAACACAAGAGTGTCTGCAATAAAATAAATCAACTTCAGATCTGCATTAAAGTTGGGAATTGTAAGCATCTGTAATTTACAAAAAAAAAAAAAAGCTTTATAAATGACCAATATTTAAAATTCATTACACTGTTAAAAAGCATTGAATATTTAAGTCCTAGTGCCCCCTTTGGGCATACACAAGATCTCCAACCACTTTTTTTGTTAGTGAGGATGGAGCTTTCAGGTGATAATTAAACATTACACTGACTAGGCCATTTTTACTGAAACTATTAGTATTTTAGAGAACTACCATTACTTTCTTTAATTTGGAAGAGTAAATATATGACTGCTCTGTTGGCATCCCACTCCCCTTCAGCCTTCAACAGCCAGTTGCGTTATCTATAGTAAACAAACAAACAAAAAAAAGCTTTTTTTAGAACTTTTGTTTTCTTGTGGTGTCTCCAAGTTTTGCGGAGGGGAGTGGAAAATAAACCACAAAAAAACCCAGAAAACTGCTCATAGAGCAGGGAAGTGCTTCCAGATCATTGTCTGCTTTATTCCAGACTTATCCTTGTTGTCTGTAATACAGGAATGCCAGAGTACATCTCAGAAAACAAGCAGCCACTTGCTGTGTTGTGGAAGCACTCACTAAAACATCTCCTTCAGTTGGTGGCTCTATCTAGAGTGCTTCTCCCTCCTTCTGCTATCAGTTCTGCTGGGCTCGCTGGCTCTCTCGGCAGTCTGCAACACAGCTGCTCCACAACAGCCTGCTTCCAGTCCCACCAGACTCACTCGGGTTTTGTAGCCATGCAACTCAGTGCAAAGCAGGATTTGTCATTCAGTTCTCTTTGCTCAGGGCTGCATGGTAAGCAGCAAGTAGGGACTCACAATCTAGCAGCTTGGATCTACACTGTGATACTTCTTCATACGTGTTTTTGCAGTTGGTTAGAGGCTATATTATATATTTCACTATTGATCATAGGATCATAGAATGGTTAGAGTTGGAAGGCACCTTTAAAAGTCATCTAGTCCAACCTTCCTGCAAGGAGCAGGGACATCCCCAACTAGATCAGGTTGCTCAGAGCCTAATCCAACCTGGCCTTGAATGTTTCCACCACCTCTCTGGGCAACCTGTTCCAGTGTTCTACAACTTGCATTGTAAAAAATTTTTTTCCTAATATCCAATCTAAATCTACCTTCCTCAATTTTAAAACCATTACCCCTTGTCCTATCACAACAGGCCCTACTGAACAGCCTCTCCCCATCTTTCTTGTAAGCCCCCTTGAGGTACTGGAAGACCGCTATCAGGTCTCCCCGGAGCCTCCTCTTTTCCAGGCTGAACAGCCCCAACTTTCTCAGCCTGTCCTCATAGGAAAGGTGCTCCAGCCCTCTGATCATCTTCGTGGCCCTCCTCTGGACCTTCTCCAACTGGTCCATGTCCTTCTTATGTTGGGGGCTCCAGAATTGGACACAGTACTCCAGGTGGGGGGAGAATCACCTCCCTCGACCTGCTGGCCACGTTGATTGATGGTCAGCTTCTATATTGTGTTATTCTATAATCTGGCATTCATATCTGATCAAATGAATGAAGTATGCGAAGTTCTTATTATTAGCAGCTCCATGAGTTCTGTTCATATTTACATCCTTAAAGAACATATTTCAATACTTGCAGGTCTGCATATATTATTCTGTAAAATATCACAGGTGTTGTTCAGAGGTTCAGTAGTCATACCATTGCTGGCCTGCAGACACTCAGTCTCCTCTCTTGAACTTATCCTCAATCCATTGCTTTTGGTTAAATTGTTTTTCTTTAGGCTTTAGGGATTTTGACCTGATGTTTTACCAAAACATTTCCTGCTCCCCTTCTCTAACCGATAGCTAGCTGTCTCATGGTATCTTGTGATATTTGCAGGGTGATATCCAGTTGCAGCAAAATGAGCGTTTCAACATGTTTGAGAAAACAGGCATTCAGTTCTTGGAAATCCAAAATGCTCAGCTTGCTGATTCAGGAATTTACACATGCACAGTGGTGAACAGCGCTGGCAAAGCATCTGTGTCCGCAGAGCTCACCGTTCAAGGTACAGCAAAGAATTTACAATAGAGAGCATGAGTGAACCACAGGCATTCCTTTAAAATATCTTTGGTTGCATTCTCACTGTAAGCATTCACTTTTTCCAATATCTTCCTCTGTCTTCATTAAATGATACTGCGATAGCTTGGAGTGTGCTACAGCTGAAAACATTGGGTTGGTTTAATTGGAAAAAGTCCATCCAAATGCTTTGTAACAACATTCTTTAAAATCAACTTTTCAGTTTTACTGTGATTTTGACCTCCGTATTTTTTGAACATAGATTTTAATTTCAGTAAATAGAAACCTTGCACTTGTCATTAAAATCAGTAATTAATTTTGTATTTGTTGAGTACCAACACAGATGTACATTTATACCAGCTCCCTCTTGGGAAACAAAATTGTATCTATA
The DNA here is from genome assembly GCF_036417535.1 of Chlamydotis macqueenii. Lineage (NCBI taxonomy): Eukaryota > Metazoa > Chordata > Aves > Otidiformes > Otididae > Chlamydotis > Chlamydotis macqueenii. The sequence continues at coordinate 11,702,035 of NC_141561.1, forward strand.
TTTGTAGAAGCAGAAAAGTAAAGGAGCATAACTCTAAACTGTAAGAGATAAAAAACAGCTTAATGAGATTAAAATTCAGGCTTCTCAACTCCCAACCCTGCCTTATTTCACTGCTGTTAAAGGAAATAAATGCCTTTGTATAAATAATTTAGGATGTTCTATTCCATATATGCATTACCATATACAGTTCATTTTGCAGTTTGATGCCTCTTAGGGTGCCCTTTGCATCAGCCTCAAAATCATACAGCCTTCAGCAACCACACTAAAGAGGAATTTCGTCAGTCAGTGGGTAAGCAGTCACTGGACCCAATTAAATAATTAAATCAACAGCTGCTGGCTTCAGCTGCAGTCATGAGATCAGTGGGTTACATATGCAGCCAGCAGTTAATTTTTTAATGCAAAATTTATAGGATCACATAAATGCTGTCAATCTATAAGATATCAAGAATATAAATAACAAGAGGATTTATATTTGAGATCTTCAGAACCACAACTAGCCTTTGCCACTTAAAGCTGTACTTTTTATCTGTAAGTTCCAATCTGATGAAGCTATTGTAGAAGCAGCTTCTACAGGTTGCCTATTCAACTGATCTTTTATAGAAAGGGCCATTTTGTTGAATAAGCCTTTTTTTATAAAAAAAAAAAAAGAAACTTGATCCTTACTTGCTCTCCTTGAAGTGGTGAGCTTTCTGTTGTGTAATGGGTACATCTGCCTTGAGAGATGATGCGGAACTGGGATCACAAAGTCAGTTGTGGTATATGTTTGCTTCAGATGCTGACCACATCTCTGAATAATGCGGGCATTCTTTCTTGGATTAGTACAGGTCAGTAAAAAGGGCACTCTCTTGCAATGTACTTGACTAATCAGATGATTCCACTTACCTAACCACAATATAAAATACCTAATTCTTTCATTATCAATTAAATCAGGTCATAGGAGTTGCTGCAATATGCTAGCAGACAATCAAGTGGCTCAGCATTACTGCATTTTCTTTTAAATCCATGCAATCTCATATATGGATAAACTTGTTCCAAGAGCTACATTTTTTCCTCAACTTCCCATAGGGGAAAGTGAAGATGGAGGGGGAAAATGTTCTTTTAATAGACAGCGTTGCATGGTATTGTCTTGCCTACAACCAGTAGTTATTCAGCTTCCTCTTGGGCATTTATCCAGTCTCTTTTCAGCTTGAATTTTTATGTGAAGAATTTCTGTTACTGTTTATTGACAAGTTTATTGACGTGAGGTCAATGGGTTACTTCCCTCTCTCACTGCAACATTCGTGTCAGTGTAAATAGATTCTTTTGGTCACTCTGAATGGTGCGGCAAGTCCAAGCATTTAGATGTGGATTTTTGCTTGCAAAACACAGTGGAAATCAGGGTATCATCCATCACATGTTTTTGTCTTTTCCCTGAGTCAAAGCCTCCGAAAGCATATTTGTGGACTATTTGTTGATGACTTGCAAAATTCATTATCTTGCAAATTCATTATTACATGTCTTTCTACTGTAGTTTCTAGTCTCACAGCTGACAACAGCATAGATGCAACTTTGATCTGACCAGGAAAAAAACAAGCTGTGTCCTGTAGTGTTAACTAGGGAAAAACAGAGAGATGTGGTTGGTACTTGATCTGGGGTGGTATTTCTCTCCTGCCAACTACTTATTGTCTCATGCTGCTTGCAAGATAAACAAATACTGTCAAGGTCTGGGAGAATGCATGGAGGATTACACACATATGAATTAAGAGACTGACTATGGGCAAATATGTGCTCAGCTATATCAATGCAGCTGGTGAGGTTACTTGGCAAATCAATATAGCTCAGCCATCTTCCCAGATTTCCTGGTGGTGTTGCAAAGTGAAGAAATGTCATACATCAGCTTTTGCGTTATTCATGTTAAACATGGTAATACCTGCTATGCAGCAAATGAGTTGGCAAAAGTTTACAGGTTTTGGACAAACTCAGGTTTGTCTTTCTCCACTTTTACAAGCTCTGTGGAGTTCCCATAAGATTTGATGAGCTGCATCCCAGCTGGAATCTCTTCCTTACTTCTCTCTCCAAACAAGGAGTCTGAGTCTCACAGAACCTTTAGTTCTCAAGGGACTTGACAATTTAGTTGACCCAGCAATGTCTCAAAATGTACCAAGACCTCTTTGTGTTTCCGCTGGGCAGCGTGCTGTTGTGTGTATCAAATTTCAGGTGTGATGATAGTCAATCTTGACTTCAATGGATTGAAAATATGAAGAGCGAAAGTTCTTAAGTATATTCTTTTCTTAAAATCTTTCAAATTGATGGAACTGTATGTATAAGTTACCTGTTCTTTTATTTCAGGTCCAGATAAGACTGACACATACACTCAGCCACCATGGTATGTTTTTACTGGAGTACTTTCTCGGAATATTTAATTGCAATGCACTAATTTTGACATTTACTGCATGAGCCTTCCTCACAGAGTGATAAATCTTTTTTGGGTCAGTCTGTGTTTGGAAGTCAGAAAATGTTTACTTGCAATGAGATTCTCTCTTAATGCCAAATTCAGCTGTCCTGGTAGATTCCTATGAAATAGTTGGTGGAACTGGTGGCAGCACTGTGAAGTACAGAGTTCTACTCCGGTTCAGGAAAGCAAAATTTGGATGGCTTTATACTCATTGTTCCCAGGTAGTCAAATAATTATATAATCTGATCAAAAACTATATGAGGAGAAATTACACTCTGTACCAATTGGTCAAACTTCCTTTTTGAAACCTGCATGCACCTTGTCAGTATTGAGCTGGTTTTCGTGTGCTGTCATGAGCAAAACATGAAAAATGTAAACAACTTCCAGTTGTAATCGCAAATCTCTTAGGCATTATTTCTCTAGTATATTTCACTCTGGCTGAAGAAAGTACCACAATAAATATCGTGAATCTTCCTGAGAGAATAAGTCAATGGCACTAAGTATAGCAAAACAGAACTGGGCCAGAAATTACTTCCCGTATTTCAAATATGTTCCAATTCTGCTTTTGAATAATACTTTGGAAGTATGAGACACAGACACAGTGCTCTACAGATAGCTTAGAAGTCAGAGCAGTCAACTTCAATGAAGGAAACTTAAATTCAAGTCCCAAATTAGTCAGCTGCTCTTGTGCCCCCAAAGTACCGAGCAGCAGATCTGTCATAATTCTGAGCAAGTCTTCCTAATAAAACCATAGCTGATACTGTTAGGTCCAGTCAATTGATTATTTTTTTTTTTTTTTTTTTGACAACAGCCCTGCCCTGCTCCCCTAGACTTCAGTCAAGTTTCCTGATCAGTCCTCTTTTGAAATCACCTAAATTACAGGACATCATAATTAGGAATAGTAAATTCACTGTACAATTTACATTTTCATTTCCCTTTAGGGAACTATTTTATGTGGCATTTTGAGCTATAATTACACACGGCCACAATTTAGTAAAGCATGAAGTAGTGTTACATCATGGTCATTCTTGAATGGGTCTTGCGCAAGGGTCTTGCGTAATCGCTCTCTATCTAAAGCAGTGTATGCAAGGTTGGTATCTGACTCACATAACATGTTAGAACCTGAGCAGTGGATCTGTATCCACAAACTCCTCAGTTGAGGCAGTGTCTGAGCACTGATCACATTTTATTAAGCTTTTCAGTTCACCTCTTTAATCCATGTTCTTTGTCTATGTGAAGGAAACTAAAGGCTAATTAGTTCACCTTCTTGCTAAGGGCTTGTACATTTATCTAATGGCTGCTAATAATAATTAGTCTTTATACAGTGTTATATATCTGTAAACTTATCATTTTCCTTCAGCATGCCACTGAAACCAACAACACTTGCTGTTAAAGCTGTTGAAAATTCAGAATTCAAACAGGCAACTAGCAATGGGATTGCTAAAGAGCTGAAATCCAGCAGCACTGAACTCATGGTTGAAACCAAAGACATGGTGTCAGCAAAGAAAGAGACCTTTTACGTCACCAGAGAATCCAAAGACAGTAAACAGGGACAGCACCAAGGAGCCAATGCAGTGTCTCCTCAAGAACCTAAAGAAGGAAAAAATGGATCTCAGGTCTTGCAGAAAACTTCAAGCACTATCACGCTACAAGCTGTCAAACTGCAACAAGAACCAAAGGCAGAGCCCCAGGCTGCTTTCATCAGACAGGGTGAAGACAGGAAAAGGGCTGTGCAGCCCCTGATATCAGCTCAACAAACCCCATCTCTGACAGGGCAAGTCAGTCCAAGGAGCAGAGAAGCAGAAAACAGATCTGGAGCCCAGAAGGCTGTAATGGAGGAGAAGAGGGAGCCTATGGGAATTCCCCCTCAGTTTGAGAGCTGTCCACAGAGCCTGGAAGCATCAGAAGGCCAGGAGATTAAATTCAAGAGCAAAGGTAAAGGGATAAAAGTTATCAGAGCCCTGGGGTGAGTCAGGTTTCCCTCCTGTGTGTGGAAGTGGGGAAGCAATACTTTCTTTATTGTTCTGCAAGTTGTCCTCCACCTAAAGCATTTTGGAAACAGCTGCAGAATTTCATGCTGTTTCCACAATACTTTTCTCAATGAAACTTTCAAATCATTCCATACCGTAGTGTCCATTCCTCCCCTCATCTGGGGTTTCCCCAGATGTAATCAATGCCACTTTCTATGAGGTAGTTTTAGGCCTTTGCCTACACCTGGACCCTAGTCCGGAAAAAAATACCCAGAATCACAGAATATTTGAAGTTGGAAGGGACCTCTGAAGGTCATCTGGTTCAACACCCCTGCTGATGCAGTATCACCTAAAGCAGGTTTTCCAGGATTACGACAAGGTAGCTAATTCCAGAGAGGAAGACTCCACAGCTTCTCTGGACAACCAGTGAAACTGCTTAGTAACCCTCACAGTGAAAAAGTTTTTATAGACAGAAGGTCCTGTGTTTCAGCTTGTTCTCATTACCTCTGGTCCTATTACTGGACACCACCATAAAGAGCCTGGCTCACCCTCCCTTCAGATACTGACATACATTGATGAGACCCCCCCCCAAGCCTTCTCGAGGCTGAACAGTCCCAGAATAAATAACCTCAGTCATAGGTGCCGTGGATTGCAAAGTACTGGTAGGTGTTCAGAGAAACCCATTTAGCAGAGTAGGAAGGAATGGGGAGAAATGTCTTTCTTCTCGAATATCTTACAACACTGATTTTGTCTCTGACTTTTAGATGAACAATTTTTTTAGATAGAAGTGCTTGAGGTTTTTCGAGTTACTAAATATTTGTTATTTTAAAAGATGGACTGCCCAAGAGGTTTTGGAAGATCAGAAATACTAAACCATCTTTTAAAAGACAGTTTTGTGTATTAGTTGCTCATTAAAGTTTATATAATTGCGTATGTGTAAATTATACCTAATTTACTCTAAAGCAAATAATGGAATTACACTAAGGGGAATACCTGTTCATAAAAATTCAAATGCATGATTGTCTAGTTTCAGGGAAACCAAAACCAGATGTGGAGTGGTTCAAAGAAGGTGAACCTATTAAAGCTGGAGAAGATGTCCAAATATATGAAGAAGATGGCATTAATTGCCTACGGTTAAAGAAAGCCTGCTTGGGGGACAGTGGATCTTACAGCTGTGCAGCTTTCAACTCCAAAGGCCAGACTTCCACCAGCTGGTTGTTAACTGTCAGAAGTAAGTTCTTGTGAGCCCACCTGCACTTTGAAAACTGTGTCTGGGCTTTTCTGAACTGTCAGAGGGTGGTGACTACAAAATTTCTATTATGACTTCTCAGTGCAGGTTAATTCTGATTCCTAGCTCTGTGAATAATGTGACATGGGATAGCTGGCAAGCCACTTTCTGTGTCAGTTTCCCGTCTGACCTTTTGTTTTTGTTATTGTACAGTTAAAACTGTCCCATTGAACATTTTGTACCCAGGAAGGCCTGTTCTCCACTGAGGTTTTCTATTAATGCCTGTATTTAATACAGGTTGCCAAAGATTTTATTGTTGTTGTTCTGCATTCAGTTCTTTTGGACTTGCTTAGCATTTCTGGAGGATACTGTATCTGAAATGTTTTACGAGCACAGACTAATCCTGTGCAGTAAAGCGAATAAGATGAAAAGTGAAGGAATGAGAACTGCATTCTGCTAAATTCAAGTGTACTTCCCAGTGATAAATTATTTTGAGCTTGAAGGCACTGTCTGACTGGTCTGGTTGAAAGATTTGTTGGCCTCTTAGCAAACTCTGTCCTTAATTCTAATCTTTTCACCTGGTTTTGGGTTTTGTCCTGGAACTATAATCATATTTACGCAACATTTCTCTATTTGCTGTGCCTGAGGTTAAACTAGGATACCAAAGATACTCTTTTTCTGTCTCATGAGAGACCTATAAACTGCATCCTTAAGTCACTCTGTTTCACTGCCAGCCAGGAGAAATCTGGGAGAGGACAGACAAGAGGAGAGAAGGGTTATCCTTCCTGTTCTTTGCACTGAGCTCTCTGTTAATGTGTTACATACTCTTCTAGTGACTGGCTGCAAATGGTGGATTCTGGCATAGAAAACCACCACCAAAGATACAGCTTGAGAGCTGGCAACGCCTGCCCTGTAGATTATAGAAGAACCTCTTCTTTATACCAGTCCATTGCTCAAAATTATTTATATTTCCCAATGAAACATTTCACCATGTTAGTTGGTTGGTTTTTTTAAAATTTTTTGCATGGGATGAATCTGTTAGCCCAGCCACATCACCTGAGCATACCTAGAAAAAGTCACTAAATGCTAAAGATATTTTTTTCAATTTGAGTTAAAGGAACTGTTTTCATTTTGATTTTAAAGGGTCAAAAGTTCAAGAGATTGCTCCATGCTTTTCCAGTGTCTTGAAAGGATGCACTGTGAGTGAAGGGCAAGACTTTGTGCTGCAGTGCTGTGTAGGAGGTGTACCTGTGCCTCAGATCACGTGGCTCCTCAACGGTAAGGAATCCCCCGGTCTGCACTTCATGCGTGCGCTCACTCACATCCAGTCTCGAATGCCGCTCCCGTCAGTACATAGCAAGGCGGTGACTACTGCACAAAGCACTCTAAATCACCGCAATATAATCCACTAGAATATCTGAAGAAAATCAGTTTATATGCACATAATGCACACGAAGGGTGGTTTCCTTGAGTTCTCTGCAGTTTTCCAGTATGTCCAGCAGGGGACGCTGGTGACAAGATTGTTCACAGATGGGTTTCCTGGCTTCGTTAAACACAGCTTTTCACCAGGCTGCAACAAAGCCTGTGTTGCTACTGTATGCTGAATCCTGTGCTATCCCCACTCTTTTGGCACTGGCCTCTGCTCTGAGAGTCACGGGTTGGCGTCACGATCCTGCAGGGCTAATAAGTTCTAAGCAAAATAAGTGCAGTATATCAGTCGTTAACCCATGTCAGACTCCTCCCTTCCATCAGCTGGGCAGGTCATAACTGGTATTAGTAGCTATGTCCCCAAGATCTTAAAATCACAGCTTTTCTAGTTGCTTCTCTATTAGAAATATGTTCCTTGAGATTCTAATGCTTGCCCAAAGCTGACTAAAACCAAGGATAAGTACAATATTTTTTACTTTTATCAAGCTGTATAATCTCCTACTCTGCCCTGATTACACAACTGAACATGCAAGTTTCCTTAACAGTCCCCTCTTAATATCAGAGTTCGGCCCAAACATCAGTGTTTTGCTTAGATTCCAAATGATTTCAGAGACCCAGGTACTACACTCTTTGGCTGAGGGCTCTTTCAATTCACAGCCATATCTGCTAAACACTAGATAGATTTATTCAGATTAACCCTTGATCACCTCTGTTACTCCTGAAGTACAAATGTTTGGTTTTTTTTTTTTCAGACTCCCAGGCTGTCTAACTTTGTATGCATGTGAGTGTAATTTAAAGATAAAGAGTAGCATACTTTGTCATAAAGATGTTTCCTCCAGGAATGTTGTAAAATTCATTATTTGCACATGATCTCTGTTTTTCTTTAGCTATTCAGAGTAAACGGGATAACTGAAAAAGATGGCAGGACAAATTAAACACGACCTTGAGACTGCTGTGTTCCCACAGCCTGGTTTGTTCCCCTTCCCAATAGCTCCCTGTCTAGAATAGAAAAGCTACTGCTTTATTTACGACATGAAACATGACCAAAGGCTCTGACACTCTCCCATTGAAAATAATTTGTTTCTCTGTCTGGATGCTACTCTGCAGTTCCTCCTTGCAGACGTGAGTAGAATCACTGTTTTGCTATGCAAGAATTGTGTCTTGCAGCACAGAAGGAGTAACTCCAACCCACAGGGTCAGTCATTTCATCTTCATGTTCCCTGCTCATAAAGCATTCCCTTAGTTATTAAATGATGCAGTTATACCCAGTTGTCTTCCACATACAAAGCATCTTCCTATCTCAAATGACTTCGTGTTACATTTCATCAGGCATAGATACAGCATCTCTACTGATGTAACCATGTTCTGCTTTGCTAACCATAAAACCATTGTCTCCTGAAAAAATACAGCCTAGAGATCAGTAAAGAACATGTTTCTGTAGGCCTCCAGTATGTACTGTGTCCCCCTGCCTTTGATCAGGATGTTTGTTCTTCGTTGACCTTTCTTCTCACTAATCTCAGATGAGTCTGCCCCTGTTCAGGTATAACCAACCATGTTTATAGTGCATCCAAGCTTCTAACTGCAACTGGATCAATAGCACAAGAAGATAAAAGCAGGTGGGGTTTTTTCAAGTAGCTGGATTTCAAGCCATTAGGGTTCTGTAAGTGAAAGCCAGTGCATGAACTCTGCTCTTAAATCGAAAGATAGTGATGAGTCGGAGTAACAGAAGTACAAGAAACTATCATAATAATAAAAATTAGGGACATCATCTATTATTCTAAAGATATAAGCATACTACTTTCATTCCATACTCCTAAAACACACCAGTATAGTTTAATGCTTTTCTGTCTTGCATCTGATTGTGATAAATAACTGTTTATATACCATTTTGATACAAACTTGAATGAATTATACAGTAGTTCAAGGCTGATAATTCCAGGTACACTCCTAGGGCCATTATTTTACCTAAGGATCAAATTGGCTATTGTGATATCCATTTGAATGCAAGCATTTCCTTCCTGTCTACCAGCTAGCTAGATACTACAAACTTCCCATATTTATATCCATTATAAAATAAAGGAGAAAGTTGTATTTCTGGTCTTGAAATATTACTCCAAGCAGATATAACAATGCTTTTGGCAAAATCATAGAATCATAGAATGGTTAGAGTTGGAAGGGAGCTTCAAAGGTCATCTCAGCTGGCTATATGAAGAAAAGAGTATATTCACAGTATATAATTTGAGACAGGCAGACAAATTTTGAAAAAAGGTGTGTTACAATCTGCTGTCCATGCTTGGAATATGAAGTTTTTTACATTCACAACCGATAGGCTGTGGCAGGAAAAAAGCAATCTGCTGAGAGCAATCATACTACTGTTCAAAATATAGCACTTTTGCAGAACTCCGTAGAAATAAAAATCATATGGCACAGGATGTGTAAAGTTCACAAGAAAATATCAAATGCAAATCATCTTCCAAGCCTGACAATGATAACAAACTAGAATTAATTTTTTGAAAGGTGTAGTGAGAAAAGTATGAATATCTTGGTGAAATAATGAATGTAAAGACCAAGCTATCAAATCCTAAGAAATACGAACAGAAGGCTGCTTAGAGAAACAAATGAAAAACAGGAAAAAAGCAGAACATTCTCACTCCTAGGCTGGCGAACCCTTGATACTGAACAGCCTGTGTGCTGTCCAGTCTGCCTTCTCACGATCTCCAAGGAATCCACACCACCTGAGAACTAAAATCTTCCAATAGCTTCTTGTACAATGTGACATACAAGTACTTCTTTCGATACTAAGCACTTTTACCTGATATAACTACATGAATTCAAAACATTTTCCAAGCCCTTATATAGATTGACCTCTCTTTCAGGTCAATCAAGACAAAAAATAGATGATGCATACTGTGCATTTTCTGTAATTATTTCTTAGCATCTGTGAGGATGACTAGTTATTCATAGGGACTGCAGAAATAAGAGAGCTACTTGATTGAACTATGGATTTTATTTGAGCTCTTACTCTTCTCTGCATCTCTACCTTCTTCAGTTTCTTTCTTATACTTGTTCCCTATTTTAATGACTTAAAGCTTTTTTCCAACTTGCTCAGGATTATTCTTTTGTCCTGTTGCTCTCCCTCCAACGTTTATTTTAAGTTTCTTTCTGAATTTTCACTGATTTACTGGCAAATTCCCTTAAAGTAAACATCTTATATTTTAGTTCTGGCCTCACCAAAGCCTTACAAATAACTTTTCACACGTGCTCCCTGTGATAATACTTCAGTATGTAACTCCAATTTATTTTAGCTTCTTTAAATACTTTATTGGTAACCTCTTTTTAAATTGCAGGAATAAGGCCTTTATGACTGTATTTTAAATATCTTATTTTAAATATCTTCCTTTTCATATTGCTTTCCATGCGGGTTTTTTTTTCTCTAAGTTGAATTGAACCTCTTTCTGCTGAATTTGAAAACAGTATGACCATTACTTTAGCATAACAATTCTCTGAGTAGTGTTTGGTTTTAGGATAGCTTTCTGATCTGTCCAGAAAGCTTTTAATAAATGGACTGGGGGAAAATTTCCTTTCTTCTGGCATAACATGCCAGCAGAAAGGTATTTTTTTGTTATTGTTCCTGCTGCCAAGCTGTCATGAAGATTTGACTGTTCTGCCTCTGGAGAAGGGAACATTTCAATACTGGGAGAGTTGTTTTTATTAGATCAAAATACAAGCACAATGAACATAACTTAGAATCCTGCTGCAGGTTATTCCTCAGGGCTGATATACTTGTGTTTGTTCTGTGAGGTCTGATGAAAAAGCTATTCTGTAAGTGAATTCACTATTCTGTGAATAGTGATTAAAAAAACAGTCACACTTTTTTTGGGGAGATGGACTGAAAAATAGGATGCCCTGACAAAATTTGAGGACACGGTGAAGGAGACCACCTTTTCTTTTTCCACATAGAACACTTACTCTATTCATTTGCTTATTTGCAATAGAAATAAAAAGGCATTGTTCTGTTTTTGATGATGCAGCTTTCATCCTGAGTTTATTTCTGATATGGTTATTGTCATAGCATCATTAATAGTTCCAACGTCAGAGTCCCAGACAAGATCTCTGTAAGGTTAGACATTCTACAGTCAGACCAGGAAGGCAGTCCAGTGCTCCATGTCCTCTTACAGAAAGCTTTGTCTGCTTGGGCTTTAGCTCTGCATGTACTTATTTGAATGTAATGTTATTCCCACATGTGAAAAATATGTGATTGGACCTAATAGTTACAACAGTCTCCATGTAACTGAGTGAAAGGGAGCTCAAAGGAATCCGTAATAAGAATATGTGACCTGCGAAGAAGGTGGAGAGAGTTTATTCTGACATTGGAGCCTTCTGGGCAGTTGATTAAAAGTTCACCCCAGTTTTTCATGCAGTAGAAAATTTGCTAACTGAACAAACAGATTATTTATAAGACAAGTAAAGGAACAAGATCACCTGCCACATTTTATAATACATGTAAGTATTGGATCATCCTGAATTTGGTACATGTTTGTATTTCAGAATGAAACGTCGTATGCAGATAGATAGTGCATAGATAATGACTGCCTTCTGGGTTTGCTAGTGCTGAAAAACAGTGAGAGAAAAAGCTGTCCCATCATTTAATTTATCCTACTCATAGTGCAGTGCTGGTTCTTAAAAACCCCAGAGCTTTCATTCTAATCTTTTAAAATTATTTTGGCAATGAAATCAATTTTAATCTTTCCTTTTGACCATGATTTCTCAAGTGACAGATGTCTTTGATTCAGTCCTGCACAATTTCTCTGCAGTTTTACCCTCTTCTCTTAGAAGATCCTTATTTCTTTTTCCAGCATGATGTTTTTGCACAAATATCAGGCCCTCTTAAGCACTGCATACGCTGGGAAAGCAACCAATGATGAGTCAGTAGTGGAAACTATTTTATATTGGGAAAACAGATTGCAGAAGCATTTCAGAAAGTAAGGCTGAGATTGATGACAGTTCCTGAAACAATAGCAAGGCAACTTTAACCAGCCTACACTAACATTTAAGCATGTTCCAAACCAATTCAAGGAACCAGTTTCTTAAGATTAACTTCTTTAATAGTCACCTCACCACAGATCAGACTGTACTCTACCTGTTACCAGACTACACACAGTGTAGTGTAGATTGACTGCTTCTGTAAATCTGCCTCTTGGCTCCATCATAGATTTTGCTGTCTCTCTTGGAATGTCTTCCACTACAAAGTACTTGATGGAGGACTTCAGGTGCTTCTCCATGCACAACAGGTTTTGCACATCTAGACAATAATGCTAATATCTAGTTTCAGGCAAACTACCAGATAGAGACAATGTCTGAAGCAAACACGAGACATTTCTTATCCACCTAAAAGATAATCTGTCCAGAATACAAAGATAAACCTTTCTCCTCTTGCTGCTACTCAAAGTAGCACCCAGAGAACCTAAGGGTGAGATTTGTCTGACAACCATATCCTGCTTTGTGCTTGGACTGCTGCTGTTTGTAGTCACTAGAGAGCAGTGGCTGTGCACCCGAGAGCGGGATCTGGCTCTGCACTTTAATATGCTGGCTGATGTTAGGCATCCAGGTTTCACTGGAAACAAGAAGTGCTTTTAAAACTTGTGGCTGATTTATTAAGACAATTCTCTTCCTTTCTGTCCACAGACCAGCCAATTCAGTATGCTCATTCTACTTTTGAAGATGGAGTTGCAAAATTGACTGTCCAAGACGCTCTACCAGAAGATGATGGCATTTATACCTGCCTAGCTGAAAACAACACAGGACAGGCATCTTGCAGTGCTCAGGTCACAGTCAAAGGTGAATATCTCAGCCTGCTGTAATTACTGCAATGATATCAGCTAGAATATTAAAAAAAAAAAGAAAAATCTTGGATCCTTAACAGAGGTGGTTGTAAGTGGATTCCTTGGTTTTTTCTAAGCTGTTGTCAGCTGGGTACCTTTTCTCCATCTTGGAGGTGTGTGCAACTTAAGTGCTTAAGGACTGTGAAATGTAAAATAATATGCATGTTTTGGAAAAAAAGGTAAAATTTGAGAGCACTCTCTTTGCAAATATCTATAATTTGGTACCCTCGGTGCTGATTTGACACAGCTGATTTGTCCATGAAAGCCAAAATTCTGCACTAGGATCTGAACAAACATACTCTAAAAGACCAGAGATCACAATGAAGACAAGAGATGACAGAATCTCATGGATAAATTAAACAGTGAGAGTGTATCAATCAGTATTATGGTCTTTATTCTTATAATCTCACCTGGCATCAGTTTATACAGGGGTTTTGTTTTATGACCTGGAGATGAACAGCCTCCTCCCTCAGACTCCCCCTCCCTCTACAAATCAAGCTTCTATTTAGTATTTGTCATTTGCAAATGATTTTTTTCCCAAAGTTATGATAGTTTGGCACTGCCTGTCCAACAGACGTCTGAGTGACAGCTGACAAGGGAACTATTCCATTTATCTATGACCAAATAATACTTGCCCCAAATTTGTACGCATAGCTTGGTTGGAAATGTACCCTGATCCCTAAGATCTCAAGATTTGTCTTTGTTTGCCAGTGTTCTGTGGTGTTTCTCTACAGCACTTCAGTGATATGCCTGCCCCTATTCTGTCTGTATGAATCCACTTAAAACCCTAGACAAGCTTAAAGTGAAAACCAAATAATTCTGGTAAACTTATGAGTTAATTTCTTGATTACCGAATTCGAAATGCAGTCATCCCCTCCCTGCACTCCCCTTCCCCCCCTTAAAAAAGTCACGAAGTATGAAAACATTGATTCGAAATAAGCCTGAAACTAATCTGTTCTCAAAGCTGTCATTTATAATTTCTCTGAAGCATTTCACCTGCATTAGTTAAGGGCCAATGAAAAGCACTCCACCTGAAGGGAGCTGTCTTTGGCATGGGACCTGTTGATTCTTCACTGGGACATAGAAATCAGAAAGACAGCCCCTCTCATACTAGCCATTTCTGAGTTATTTTAGGGTTGACATACAATGCTAACGTGGAAGCAAGAGTGAGCTAGCCTTTCCCTAGGCTTGTGTACTCTGCTGAGCTATTTCAGGCCATGTAATCGCTGTTGCACTGAGTTGGATTCCTCCTGTATTTTAGCTAGTCTGGGGCGAGAAAGCTGCATTGTCACTGTTGTGGGAAGTTAGCTTCTCTGGTTTGCATCCCATTCTATTTTCTAGGAGTCATGGAGTGTGGGGGGGGAGAACAAGAGAAGAATTAAGAGCATGCGTGACAGGCTGTAAAGCCACGTGTTCAACATTTTTACAGCTTTAGCTGTCCCCTCCATTTGCTCCCTAAAACTCATTATGTCCCTGTTGCCACAAGGATTACAGTAACTTTTCCCAAGACTCAGATCAATGTGGATTTGCCTGCCAAAAATAGTACCAAATTTTAAATCATGATTTCCAACTCTCTTATCTGTTCATATGTTTTTTCCATCTGACCCTCTAGCAAATGCTTATTGCATCAGAGTTCTCTGAGATTCTGAATGCTGCTGCTAAGGCTTCTCTAAATGCTCAGCAGTTGCAGACAGATTACAGCAGGAAATCAGTGCAGAAAGAGAAAAACTTCAAAAATTGCCTGCTGACCAGAAATTGATTTTTGGAATAATACCTGTAAAAACTTTTCCTGAATTATAACCCATCTCTCTCCAGTTCCTTTTTTGTCTCCAAGTTGATTTAAGGTTTTCAGGTTTCATGCAGTGCTCAGTTTGTTCATTCATTGCTAGAGAAATATTTTCCTTTTGTATGTGAAAATTAATTTGTATTTAATTAAAGAAGGAATGGATGTTCTTGGCATGTCATCAAGTATCAGACTAGTGTCAGAATTCAGTTTTTCCTTAACTTGCTACTGTGGTCCTTGGACATGTCTCTGAGTCTGTCTGGGTCTACATTCCACTTCATATTGCCTTTTTTGGCTTTGCTATTCTAATGCATCAGGGATCTCATGGAGGGGCATAGCTGTTGGGATCATTGGGGAAACTTTACCTGGAGATAATTGTTGTCTTAACAGTAAAACTCAATTTTATTTTTCAAAGGCAAAAAGCTCCACCTTCTAAATTAAATTAAGCTCACAGATAACTCAAAAAATTCTTCCTGCGGGAAAGATAGTCAGTGATGAACCGTTGAAAGGAAAAAAAAAATCACAACATAAGCCTCATGTTTGAATTATAGTACAAAATTATACTTAAACCTCCTCGTAGGTTACAGGTGTTATCTGGCCAAGTATTATGTTTTCTGATCATCTTTTATGCATTCTTTGTCCTTTAGAAGATCTATTGTTTTGTTTTTGTCAAAGGAAGTTTCCTTTTTTGGGATTATTGTATGAAACAGCATTTTAAAGGCTCTTTACCCCACAAAACAAGATGGAGATTTTTTTACAATACTTTCAGTATGCTTTGCTTTGGGCCCTGGATAACTATAACTAGCTAGGCTTATTGTGGCACAGCATTCCTTCTAGGTCATCAGTCTTAGGTTCATTTATGGTTATCTTTTGCTTCCTTACTAT
The DNA here is from genome assembly GCF_036417535.1 of Chlamydotis macqueenii. Taxonomy (NCBI): domain Eukaryota; kingdom Metazoa; phylum Chordata; class Aves; order Otidiformes; family Otididae; genus Chlamydotis; species Chlamydotis macqueenii. The sequence continues at coordinate 11,717,645 of NC_141561.1, forward strand.
TAAGCAGGATAAATTCTGCCTAGTGCTGAGCAGTCTCAGTCCTTCCTTGGTTTCGTATGAAGAACGCTGAAGATACTTAGCTGTTGTAGGAGGCTTCTGGCACTGTGTCGAAAAAGTCCTACCCTTCATGTGGATGGGGCGTAAGAAATGTAATGGTCTTAAAAAATTGAAACTAATCAGTCTTATGCTTATTTAAGACAAGAAAATAACATCTTCAGGTAACTTAAGTAACTGATCTGGAGGCTGAGTAGATTGGGATAGATCTACGAGGTAGTCTGTGGAGAAACTAAGTTAATCAAGGTGAAGCTAATTTTGGCCTTGTAACAGACTAAGTAGACTAAATTGAATCCTGACAGCTGTCTTCCTTGTGGCAGTGGATTCTTACAGCTGAAATACAGATAGAAATGAGCTACAGAGAACAAGCAGCACTTCCGTGAAAAAAACAGTCAAACAAATGTCTTCACCATGAGAACTCTTTCTAACTGAACTCTTCAATGAGCACAGAGTAAAATGCTAGACTAATTAGTCTAATGCAAGAAAACCTGAGAGATGAGAAACATGGTCCAGGTTACTCAAACATTCAATGTCAGATATTCCTGAAATGGTACCATTTGCTACTCTGGAAATGTAAGATTTTTTTTTTTCCTTTAACATTATGCATCATTTTCTATACACAGGAAAATGAGAATTCGGGAGGCTTTGAGGCTGACGTACAAATATATGGAAAAAGTTTTTAAATATGTGCGTGACTGAGTTGTTTCAGTTATTGTATGTGCAAACTAGGCAATTGAGTTGGTGTTCTCATTTAATATTACAATTTTAATATCGTTTTCTGATATGAAAATAAGCATACAAGCCATTTTTTAAACACACTGGGCATCTCAAAAAAAAAAAAACAAAAACAAACCCAGCAAACAGCTTGTTAACAGGGATAGGCAGGGTACATTCAGGTCACCTGAAATATACAGTGATTATGTACTGATGGTGATCATAGATACTGAAGTTGAATATTAATATTAATCAGCTTTTTATCAGGCTGGCTGAACATTTTAATCATTTTTGAATGAACAGGCAACTGAGGCGAGAAGTTAATTGACTTTGGATGTACCTATACAGTGAGTCAGTGTTAGCGCTTTGCTGTAGCTGTGACAATCAGAGTACTGAGGCAAGACAATTAGTGGTAATAACTGGTATAGTTGGAAGGCAAAGCCAGCTCCCAGGCATAGTAACTGTTCTCCAGGTTTGCCTCATAAGCCTTCTGAATTGTTTGTCAGTTCACTAATCACTGACAAGGAATTATAGGTCAGATCCACCTGTAGAAAAGACGTGTCAAAGGGATATTTAAACCACCTGACATTCACACAAATACCTGGGTATACTACACAAGGTTACAGGCTGGAGTCCTGTCCTTCTGTCTTGCAGTTCTGCATAGATGACAAACAAAATATGTGCCCCACTGCAGGCTCCCTGAGAGCTCTCCAGCCTCCTCCCACCAGGCAGTAGCATCACTGATTTCAAGGGAGAGGGCACAAAGCATGGGTGGTGATAGCAGCAGCACAGGCTTGCAGCCAAGGTACTTTTGTGGGCTCTAATGCTCTGCAGCCACCCATTTTGCTAATGCTAGTCTTCTGCACGTTGCTTTTTTGAACACTGGCCCAATACTGCCTCCCTGGTGAGCAAACATTGTTCAGCAAATACTGTGCTCCTGCTCATTGGCTCTTGACCTCATTTCCCCCTCCCTGCCAGCAGTGCACTTTCCTGACTTCACATCTGTTCCCCTTTCTCCCCCACCACTTTCTGTTCACACTTTTTTTTTTAGTGCAGCCTCCCCAGCATAAGTATCTATGTTGGGAAGCCTGTAGCCATTACAATCCGATTACTGTAGTCATTCATTGATCACTGGACAAGCAGATTAGAGTCACCTGAAAGCCTGCCAGAGTCCCTGCTGTAACCAGTTTATCAGAGCAGTGAAGGGAGATGCTTTCTGGAAAACCAGTTCATTTTGTTCCTGTCACTCTTCCATCTGATGTGAGTGGGATCATAAAATATAACCAGGTGGAAGAAAGGCCTTCAGGTAAGAGTCTTTTCTTCCAGTCATGAGAGATGCTGTCTTTAGGTTGTGGGTTGTTTTTCTTTCTGTCTCAGAATGCCCTCTCTTAGACATCAGTCTTTCAAAGAAGGTTATTGCTGCAGTAAACAGCCTCTCTTTCAAGATTTAATTGAAAGGCTACAGCTTTGTCTCTCTGAGATATGTATTTCTGTGTAAGGTAAACAAAGTATGATGTCTTACTTGCCTAAAGTACTGAAATATTTGTGACAGCTTTTCAAAACCACTATTTATTTGAAAGCATTTTGCTGCATCTCGAGCTAAATATAAAGGACTATAGAAGGCTTCCCAAAAGATAGAAGTCTAGTCTTGTTAGATGCCCAAAAGGCATTCCAGACCAGTAGCCTGGTGGAACCACTTGGCTATGTAAGAATTGGTTCAGAGCACTGAGTGAAAGGGAGGGGCTTTTGTTACTGTATTGGAAGGTCAGAGGTAAGCTGTCATGGGCTAATATTAGCCATCCATGAAACTCCGTTCCAGTGCTTACAAAAGTGTCCCAAAGTTCTCAGTCCAGTACTCTGTATGGACTGAAAACTAAATATGAAGGACAAAATCAAAACGATGTGTGAAAGCTTTTAATTATATAGGATTTGTGCCATCCATATAAACAATATCCTCTGAAGACAGCTTCTCGATATAAATCATTTCCAGTAACAGGGGAACCAAATTTGGATGCAAATGAGGGATGAGTGCTTACAGAATGAGCAAAAGTTAAATGGCAGGAATTGCATTAATATTTCTTATAAATTAAAAACAAAGATGTGATGCTGAGAGAAAAAAAATGTTTAATATGAAAAGAAAGAAGAAAAGAACCACCCCTACATCTGATTGTCTCCTCAACTATTAAGTGATCAAATGCTGTGAATATTAAGCTGTTACGTATGAGAATGACAAAAAACAGACGGTTATTGTAGCAGTCTTGGGAATGGCCCTACATTGGCCAAGGGGCAAAGTGTCCTAACTTGGATTGCCAAATTCTATAATGCTCTAAGTTTCAGCTGAAAAGTGGAAGTCATCAAAATACATGTAAAACCTGTTAACTGAATATATGCCTAAGTAATTTTGAAAGCATGGGCATGGTGTTACCACAAAGAATGTTTCCAAGAGCAACTGATGTGGATTAGCTAATGGGAACTCACACAGTCAGCCATCAAACTATCTCATAGGATTAGCTCAATGTACCTGTTGCACAGGTAGGCAAGCTGTAGGATGGGAGGAAGCCCTAATCATAATTAATGATAATTAAAATCGGTCCTAAAGCATCTGAGAGGTGGATGTAGTGTCTTTTTCTGGAGGAACATTCCCTTGTTTTCTGACACTAAGCATTATTTCTGTCTGCATTCATTTTCTGGCCTTTTTCCTACTTTTCTTGTGTAGTTGTGAATTCAGCCAGCTTCCAAAAGAATTAAAGAATTGCTTTATGAACAGCATATGCAGGAGGAGAAGTAGCGTTGTAGGAAAGGAAGGTGCAAGTAAGGAAAAGAGGACATGGGTTTGCCTAAGGGAAGCATCTGTCTTTGAGTTAGGTGACTAAAGAGAAATCTGAAAATTTCAAACGCATAAGCTGGTGTATATAGAGCCAAGTAAGACTGCAAGTTCTTAAAGGTATATTTCTTCAGTTTATTCTTACAAATTTAACAGCGCGTTTCTCAAGCATCTAACTGGGTTGCAGTATAGAGTCCCTAGGTTAGTATGGCCAACCAAACTGAAAACAAAGCTGAAAAAAACCCAAATACAGTGCCCCCATGCTGAAACTTAGCAGATCCTGCCTTGTCCTTACTAGTCCTGCAAGTCTATGCAGTTCTCTTGCCCTAAAAGGCAAAAATGTCCACATAACAGAAACAGCATAACAGAATTTGTTGTACGTACATTTGAGATAGAAAATATATCTAACTAGGCAGAGATACCACTCTAACACCTGCTTTAGCACTTCTTTTTCAGATCTAATTTTGTCAGGCAGGGATACCTCACTTTTAGAAGAATAAGGTTTCTATTTCACAGACTGGAAAAATGAGCAATACAGAGATGTCTAAGTGTCTTAATAGAGGTTATAGTGTGAGTCCTCATGAGTAGGTCATTCATTTGCAGTAGAGAAAAGGAACAGAGGGCAGGAACTTTGTATAGCTGTATACTACTGGAGGTGTTACCATGCAGCTTGCATTTTCATCAAGCCTTGACTGCCGGTCCACACACACAGACTTTGCCTTTTTTTTTTCTTCAGGAAAATGTCTTCATTTGGGAGATTTTTAATAGAAATTCATCAAGAAGAGACAACTGGCCACAAACAATGCCATACTAGATTTACCTTCTGTTTCCTAGACTTAAATGCCAAACAAGCCTTGCTTTAGAATTCCTTTCTGACATCAACTTTTACCCAGAACTGCAATGTTACTGTATTTTCTTGGGTTTTATTTTATATTAGTCTAACTTCAAATGTTTTCTTGCTCTTAAGCTGACTTTTATTTTCCTTATTTGAGGGCTTCCTTAAGACCATTCTTAGTACAGTATCCTTTTGATTACTCACTCAACAGATTGAGCAGAACTATTTTAATATTACCACAGGTACCTATTCTGTTGCCAGTGTGGAGCTGACAGAGGAGGGAAGGGCTGAAGGGGCTGTAACTCTTTATACTAGTGGCATCCTTGGGGACACTTGGGTTTTGTGTGATTGCCAGTTCCTCTTGCGCTTCCATTGTATTTCAGCTCATGCACAGCCTAGGGGTTATTTTTTTGTAATGGTGATTTTTGTAAAGTGATATCTCTATACATCACGATACACAGCAAGTAGGTTAAATTCTACCTGAGCAGCCACACAAAAAATTGAGACTGTACATATGAAGGTGAAATTCTGCCTCAGCAGTATGCACGTTTTCACTGTGGAGAATGGTTAGGCTTGGAAGGGACCTTCAAAGGTCATCTAGTCCAACCCCCCTGCAAGGAGCAGAGACATTCCTGACTAGATCAGGTTGCTCAGAGCCTTTCTTTTCTGCAGTTCTCCATCTCAGACTAATGTTGAGGAATTTGTTAGCAGTGGGCCAGCTGAGCTGCCTTATAAATGCATTTGGTAGGTACACATGCTCTCGGGCCTTCCATGGAGTTGCTGTCTGTGGCAGAGACAAAAGAGCAATTCCGTGATGTAAATAACTTGCAAACAGAGTTAGTCATTAATAAGGCAGACAGTTGTGAAGGCAAAAGCAAACACCACTTCGGCTGCAAAATCTTCCAATGAGTGTGTCACTGAGGAATTCAGTCTGCTGACTGCAAAGTGATCTGCCATGAACTCAGCCGGCTACTTTCTATCTCTGGCCCCTGCACTCTAAATTGAGATTTTTACTGTTTCTCCCAAATCATGGTTCTTACTGGTGTAGTCAACCTTTTAGCAGTGGGATTTTTGGGGTGGTATATCTTTCAAATGCCGTGGGTTGCAGAACAAAATGAGTAGACAAAGTAGAGGTTAAAAACCTTGTGACCTGGTGATATCCCATGGAGAGGGAAAGACTCGGGAAAGGAGTGTACATGGAGCTGCAGGATAGGGCTGGAATACTCACCTGCAGTAAAATAAATAGATTACCAGACTGGATAAAGTGGAACTCGCCCTCCTTTGTATATCCCTAACCACCCTGATTAGTATAGGCTTAGGGCATTGTCAATCCTGGGTTAACAGTTTTTCTGTGTAATACAAGGCACAACATCCAGACTATAACTTGGCTCAGCTCTTCCGTGAAAGCGTCTCCCAAGGGTATTTAAATCTCACCTTCCATTTACACAAGATTTACACAGATTATAACTGCAGAAATAAATGATGGGATGTAGATGTGTAAAGAACACTGCTAGGTCATTAAACATCTAGCTCTCATGACCTAAGTTTGCAAAATGGCATACCGACCTGAGATCTTTAATAAAGCAGAAATGTCCCTAGATATCTCAAGAACATAGAGAGCTCATATTTTTTTATGCCAGTATAAATCAAGTTTGGAATTCTTGGAAAACTTGCAGAAAATATTTTGACCATACCAATTCAGGCCTGAGACAGAAAAATACTTTATGGGAAGCAAGACAGATGAGATAAGTATCCTAATATCAATTTTCTGCCTTTTAAAATCTGTTATTTTTTGAGTTGATAGCATTGTTAACATGAGATCTGGAAACAGCTGGATTTATTTACATTGAAAATATTGGGAGAGGTGAAACTCTTTTCAAGATCTGTGTGCGAACCTTAGTTCTGCTTTGAGAGATTTGAGTGGAATATGCTGCTTCCCTCTCTGAGCTTGCGCACACGGAGCCTTTTGAGTTAAGCGTTCTCCTCAGCTCAGTTGACTTATTAGCCTCTGAGCCAAAATGATATTTAAACACCATAAAAGGTAAATGTTGCTGAGACAGTCTTTTTGCACGCCTCAGACAAGGCATTATTTGACAGTTAACCATATGATCCTGGCAAACGGATTCCTCCAGTATAATTAAATCTCTTAAAAGACTAAACACTGCAAGCTGTTTGCCGTGTTCTGAACAAAAGACAGCGAACTCTCTATTCTTTGCATGTCCGTCCCTGACTTGTAACCAGTTGTAACCCTGATCTTGTGCAGCCCAGTTACTGCACTGAAGATGTGTATGTGCAGTGCTGTAGCTGCCCCTGCTTGAGCCAGGGGCTGGACTAGACGATCTCCAGAAGTCCCTTCCGAACTCTGTTATTGTGTGATTCTGTGCAGTGCTGAGCATGCTGAAGTCCTGATATTTCAACAGGAGATGTCATCATTCTGCAGCTTACATTAAAAAGTCTTCAGTATATCTGAACGAGAAACAAACGAGAAAATTTACTAGCATAGGTGATGCCCATAAAATGTTAACTTTTTTGGCTACAGGCCTGGTAGAACCCAGGTCCAGTCCTTCTTAAAGTTTGCATATTGATCTGGATTTTCTTCTTCACTCCAGTTTCGATAGGAAATTTGGGAATGGAAGTGCCACAGTGCAGTTACTGATTCTTTCATTCCTTCTCTCTGAGTGTATAGATTTATCTATATAATTTACCTTAGAATGTAAATAGTTGGTTGCATATTTGCAGTTAAACCGGTAAATATGTACTGTACAATCGCTTTGTAGTAGGTTAACTGTTAAGTGCAGCATGAATTTTCCACTTTTTCTTTTACATATACACCTTCAACACAATAACTCACCCTTGCTTATCAATATAAAGATGTTTACCATTGTGTTCAAGCACTAAGTTCTGATCCAGGTCTAGGTTTTAAAAAATTCAAGTGTGTTTTGGCGTAGGCCCACAGCTAACATTAAGACTCCTCTTGCAATCATTTCCAGTCTGCAGAAATGTTGAGGTTAAATTTATGTGAGGACTCTTGAAATTCTGGACTGAGAAAAGCCAAATAATAGGAAAGCATTTTTTATCACCTTAAATTTCTATTAATACAGGTTAATAGATAAACAAATGATTGATATGGTAGCTGTAGATGGATTAATTTACTATTGATTACACAGAGGAAAACAGAATAAGAGATAAATAGAAATAATTGTGTATCAGAGGAAATATATATCTTTTTCCCATTGCTATCCAAATATGCTGATAATACGTATTTTTGTAAGCAACTGGAAGAGTTTGAATTCTCCTTAATCTCTGTGGATTTAATGCACTAAGTGGCTTTTTTAAACATAGATTTGGATGCCTATTAGAGTGTCTTTCTAATAAAAAATGAACTCGTAGGGGTAAGGCAATGCTGTGGGAAAAGCCTATATTACTTTTGCTTTCTAGAAAACATGTGGGTATATAAGGTATCCTTTAAATTCTTTGCGTGCTAATTCTGTTCTCCCAGGCTGTGTTTCCCACTGAGCTGTGCATCTTATTACTTGCTGTTTCCCAACATTCATGCATATTAAAGCCTGAGGAAAGGCAAAAAACAGAGGAACCATATAAGAGGTATCATTGCGGTGGACTTTTAAATCCATCACCCTGTGTAATGCCTCATCAAAAGCCTGTTGAAATGACAGGAAGACCACTGCTCACCAGAGAATACCCCAGCTGGGCTTGTGTATTATGCCAGACCACAGCTCTATGTAAAAACGGTTAAACTTCTTGAGCTCATAATTTTATAAGAGCTTTTGAGAATTTGGTGCTCTATAAGCAGCCTTTGAGAAAATCATAGTATCTTCTGTATTATCTTGCATGATCTGACCTGCACAAAACCAATAGCTGTGGTTAAAAAATTGTGGCAGCTTTTATAAGCTACTGTAAAATGAACTAGTTGCATGGTCTGAAATGTACCTGGGTTTTATCAAGCCCACCCTATGTAGTGCTTTCTGATGTTCCTCATGAATTCCTCTGACAGGATCCACCTGGGGGGAACTCACTGCAGTAGCAGGGTGGGTTGAGGAAAGGAAAGGGAGGGAGAAAATTAACTGCCTGGGGTAGAACTTTTCTAGTCACTATAGCAGTACTGCTGTGTGTTAACTTTTATATTCCTTCTTTTCATTCTTAGAGGGGAACCTACTCCTCCCTGAAAGTAATAAGAAGTAAGAGTGGTGAGGGAAATGTTAAATGGCTATAGGTGATTAGAGCGTATTAACATAATCGGAAGAGATTGGATCTCCTCTTTTTCACATCCCGTTGATTAAGCTTGAGGCTGCATAAATTTATAACAATGTCATGCTCTTATGCTGATGTCAGACAAAATTTTCTTTAGGTTCTAGATATCCTTTATGGTGCCAGATGTGCCATATTTTTATTGTCTGTATTTTTGGCAGCAAAAATACCCTGCAGTGTTACGAAAGAGGTTGTTTCAGCCAGAAGCATAGTGACTTGCAGTATCTGAGCTGGGAGCTGTACCTGTGCTTTCTTCCTTCTCTTCCTTCTCCAGGCTTTGGGGGCTGAAGCCAGCTGTCACTGAAGAGCATATGAATATTGAACCACAGCAGAGTTCATGTGGTGAAAAGGGCTCTGGGAGGAATGAGGGAAAGCAAGCCCTAATACTGGCCTTTCATTGTGTGCAATTGCTTATTTGGATCCTGTTTTTCTTACCTCCTTGCCCTCCATTTTCCCAGTGCAAGTCACAGATTTTGTTCCTGATACATAAGACAAGCTGGCACCTAGCTGTGGTCAGGGAATGGGAACTTCTATGGTCGTTACACTTTCTGAAGCCACCCTTTTGCAAATAGGGCCCGGTTTTTTTTGTGCATGGTTTACCTTGTACTACTTTCCTGGTAAAATAATTAGCCAAGTGTTTTCAAAAGGAGGAATCACACAGTATCTTTTCACCATAAATGGGAACAGGAGTTCTTTACTTAATCTTGAATGAGCAGTATTCCTTCTTTTTCCAAGTACCCTTCAAAATAAAGTTGCTGTTTTTCCAAACAAGAGCTGTAAAGGCTAAAATTGAAGAAGCCCTTAGGTATATTAAAATAAGCTGTGAAAATATACAGCACTGCTATCTCATGGTAAAATTGTGAAATGTTAAAGCTTTAATCGGAGGAGCACTGAGTCACTGCATGGTGCTATGTAATAAATAAACAAATAAAAGCATTTACAAGCTTCAGAAGAATTTGAAAATAGACAACATCCAGGTTTTGTAATTTGGCCTCTGCATGGCTGTATCAGTCCCTTCTGAGAAAATGCAATGATTTTAGACTAAGTAAAACTAAATAACATATCTAAAACTGGCCATGTTGTCTTGCGTAAAACACCTGCAAAAAGCTGAAGTTGTCAGTAGGTCAGTTTAATTTTGTTCTAAGACTAGAAGTCCAGAGTCCCCAGTATCAAATCTTAAGTAAAGGAAGAAATGTTATATGAAATGAGCCTCTACGATTTCTTAATGAACAAATACCATTTATGGATTAGAAGTCTTTTTAATTGTTGCTGCCAAGTCAAGACACGTTAGACAGTTTTTGTGATATTCTTCTTAAGTTGTTGGTACAATAAACATATGCTACTGATCAACATATACTACTGAACAGAAGTAGCATAAGATTAGAGATCTCCATTAAAAAAAAATATTTTAAAAGTAAAGAAGAGTGAGTGTTTTTTGAAGAAAGCCTGCTCAAGTTGCCATGGAGTCAGTCTTTTTAGCCATGTATTTACTATATCCTGGATGTTACACATTTGAAAAGGAATACTTTTCACTTAACTTCAGAAACTGAGGCCTAACTTTTTTGTAATCTTGTTGCATTTGTGATTCATATATGCAATTACTGTGAATTATTTACTTGCTTCTTTTTAATGTTTATGCAACTCTGTGCAAGAAGGTGGTTTTACTCCAGTACACGAAACTTTAATTTCTGCAGCACATATTTTGGAGGAGTTAGCATTGCTGAAAAATTCCTTTTGGGAAATGATTTTGCTCTACTCCTCCTGTAGTTGCTCACTCCTTTCTTTTTAATAAGCTGAGGCTGTTATACTGTATTGTATATATATTCCTTGATTACAGAAATCCATTTATTTAGACTACATGGAACAGGCATGTCAGTCTAATAAAGCAAAGAGCCAGTGGCGAGAGATGTGGAGTGCTGCTGTTTGTACCAGGGCTCTGCTGGAGGCAGCTCCCTCTGTTCTGGGAGAATTGCTGTTAGAGCCACTACTAGCAAATTTGTTTCCTGGTCACTGTTAATTCTCTCGTTTGAGCTGTTTCAGCTCTTTTTTTTTTGTTATCTGTCCTTCTCCAAAGGCTTGAACTTCCCTGAGCATACCCTAGGTCTGTTTCTGTGTTGGCCTACAACCACACCTCTGCTTTTATTTTCCTTTCCCTGCTCTCTTTTTACTGCATATCTGTCTTCTCGATTTGCAATGTTATGAATTATTTCAATAAAAGGGATAACAGAAACACTATCATTTAAGTGTCCTTTTCCTTCTTTTTTTGCTATGCTTCTTTCCTGTCTTATTACTTTCTTGTTTTTTCCTTTTCCTCCTTTCTTCTTCTTTTCCTCCTTTTTCCCGTTACATCGTTTTCTGCTTTCCCCCTCAGGTCTGTTTCAGTTTGAGGGACAAAAGGATTCTCTGCAAGGCATTAGACTAATGAAGGAGCATGTGCTGATATTGCTTAGTACCGCAGTCATTTGAAGCTTTTTCCCTGAGCAAACAGTAAAAAACAGAGGAATGTGATGAACCACAGGAGTTTATTACTGTAGATGGGTTTGACTCAATTTCACAGATATTTTCTAAACAGCATTAGTCACTTACAAGCAGGTGCTATAGGAATCCCTGAGACTGATCAGCGTGGCCCGATGGTGAAGCAGGCATTTTAGAGTAGTAAGTCCATAACACTGAACGCAGTGGGTCTCAGTCAAGTCCCATATTTCCATTCTCACATGCATCAATGTCTCACTGCTCAGTGCCAAGAAAAGACCTACAACATAAGCCAGCCAGACAAGATTTTGGCTAGAAAAAGCTATGCTGGAGAAGAGGAAAAACTTCCTCTCCAGGCAGCTTCCAAATTTACATTGAGCTCAAATAACCCTGGGACAAGCTTAACTTTTTCCCTCCAGGAGGTTCAGTGGACTTGCTCAGTGAGGTGCTTTTAGTTTTTCTAATCACCATTCTTTTATGAATGGTGGGGTTTTTTCCAGCCTGGCACTTTGTGTTGCTGTAATACTATTTTGGATGATCTTGATATACCTTTGGAAATAGGTAGAAATAAGCAAAATTAAGCTTTTTTCATGTATGGACAGAAAGTAGGGTTGGCATTTTGAAGGCAAGACATAAGAGGTCTGAACTCAGGATAAAGAAAACAAAAAGTGTATCCAAGTGACCGATAAATATTTATAACTTTTTACATTTGGTCATGATCACTACTTTGGTAGACACTTTCAGAAGTGTCTTTGCTCAGGTTTTTAGAGCAGAAGTGTCTTTCCTGGTAAAGCGTACCATACAGGTCATAGTTAAATGATTTTGCTTCATAGGCTCTGAATCCAAGACAGAGGAGACCACTGTGCATACTGGAAATCACATATTTATCACAGATTATTTTATTTTTAACAGTGGTTAATTTAACTCCAGCACTCATCATTTGATTTTACAGCCCCCGCTGGACCCTCCCCCCCCTCCCCCCCCAAAAAAAAAAAGCCCTAATCCAACAGTTTGTTTTGTGAGACATGTTGATAACATCAGGTTTCAATCTTTCCCATCATCCATCACTTGGCTAAGTGTAATACAGGAGAGGAGTATGGTGAAATCAAACTCATTGATATTGACTGTCTAACAATCTAAATGGTTTGTAGTTTTGTAGAGAGTGGTGAATCCTATATTCCTGTGAGTTTACATTTTTAAGTCATTAATCATGAGAATAGCAACTTGTAACATATCTTAAGATTTTTATGTGAATTTAGCAGTGATTAAAGGCATTGAATTGTCAGTTACAAGTTGTTGGGTTGTTTTTTTGGTTTGGTTTTTTTTTTGAATCTGAGCATGTGTACTTGGGGAAAATCGGTGTAAATTTCTGTGTAATACTCTATGATATCTGCTAACAATGATTTAAGACGACCCCTGGAGGAAGGACAGTTCCATTCCCATTTCTTGCCTTTCTACTCAGACTGCTGGTAAAGCAAAACAGCTATACTGGGTCGTTTCAGTGATTTTTGCCTTCTGAGAGGTGAAACAAGACCACTTGAAATCAGTTTGAACCTAGTCAGTTAAAATTTTTCATGAAAATTCCAATAAGAGACTCCTTTTGTTATCTTCTTGACTTCACAGAAAAGAAAAGCAGCAAGAAGGCAGAAAGTGCACAGACTGCCAAGTTAAACAAGACTTTTGCACCCATCTTCCTTAAAGGCTTGACTGACCTCAAAGTAATGGATGGAAGTCAAGTGATAATGACTGTAGAGGTATCAGGTGTGTACCTATAGAACAGTATTATTAAAAAAAAATTAAGTCCTGCTGTAAATAGGTGTTCTTGTCCACTGTCTTTTTCTTTTAGCAGGTCTTTGCATTTGGAAATAATATTTTAAAGAACCAATTTTTTTTTAAAGTAAAAGCTAAGTTTGTCTAATCTGATCTTCAGGGTGGATGAACATTGTCCAGTGTTAACAAGTTCACACCTGTCCAAGTATTTCTTTATTGGAATAATAATAATAATAATAAGGCTATTATTGGGTCCTGCTGTTCAACTAAAACTGTCTCAGTGGACTTGTAATACCTTTTATTGTAAACCAAACAAGATTGAATTCCTGTCAGCTGGGGTAAGATTAGTGCTGTAGAAGAGAGCAGTGCTTGCATGAATTTTGGTAATAGAAACCCCTGATAACCACCTTAGTGGGATCTAGAACTCATTCTCCCTCTCTGTTGTATGCAAGCCTCTCTTATTCATTTGTATTTTAACTGTAATAAGACAGACTTAGAACTATTGCACATTACACATCATCAACAGAGTTAATGAAATTCCAGAATGTTTTGAAGATGAAATTTTTAGAATCAGGTGGTAGAAAACAAGCTACCTTGTTCATTTTCTTAATCAATATATGATGGGGTTTTGTGCTTATCCTTGACTTTTTTTGTTGTCCTATTTTTCAGCTAACCCACCTCCTGAAATTATCTGGCTGCACAATGGGAAAGAAATCCAGGAGACAGAAGACTTCCACTTTGAGAAGAAAGGCAATGAGTACAGTCTGTACATCCAGGAAGTATTTCCTGAAGACACAGGCAAATACACCTGCGAAGCCTGGAATGAATTAGGAGAAACTCAAACCCAGGCTACATTGACAGTACAAGGTATAAAGTTCTTCTCCACCTTAGGAAATGCTGAAAGAAAGTAATTCTAATGTGCTGAAGGAGCATCTATTTAAAGTACATGAGTGTTTATAAGTTCTTTTGTGAAGGATGCGAGGAGTTCTCAGTCTCTGCATATGAATTAAAAAGGATATTGAGCAGAAGCACTTTAAAAAAAATCTTTTCACTCTGGAACATTATGTTACTATTTTAAAAATGCATTCCTGAGTCCTATTCCTAGGGACAGCACAAAAGTTGTGCTAAATGCAGCTTCAGATTCTAACTATAAGGCTTCCTTCGCTATGGACTTAATGTAAACCATTTAATGATGGTTTTCTTTCTAATTAAAGTCCTGAGTATTTGGAAAAGCTGTCTAGGAGCCAGGTATTCTGGCTTTAATATTAGCATTGTAGTGGCAGCAGGTGAGGAACATGTGAATTCTACACTTTGAGAACTAGCTCGAAAAAGTTTGGCTTTGAATCTCCACATATGATGTAAAACCCACAGTAAACACTGAAGTACCTACAGGCTTCTTGTGATTGAGCATTCACTACCTTCATGACGGGGAACTTCCTCTAATCTTACTGTATGCCAACATTTTCCCATAGTCATTACTGAGAATTATTGGAAGTCAATGGGAGACTTATTATTTTAATATTAAGGATCTTAACCCCAGGATTTCACAGAGGTGTGCCTCCAGGCGTGGGTCTGTAGTCTGCTGTCACTGTCTGCTCTGAATTCAGACCTTCCACTATTCTTTAAGCTCCCCTGAGATCTAGCCTCAGGGCCAGTCTTCTATATTAAATGCAATTTTATGGAATTGTTAATGATGATTTATTACATGAGCTCTCAGCTGCACAGCAGTCACTTGCCCTTAAAGCTATTCCTACCCGTATTTTCTAAGGACAAAACTTCAAGATTCCTTTTAGGGCAGCTTTAAAGTCCTTTTGTTTTGCTCTTAACTAAGCCTGGATCGAGCCAGTAAAGTGCCAAGTAAATGATTAATTTTAGTACCAAAACAAGTTACTTCCAAAATTAAAGCCTGACTTATTTTCAAATTAAAAACTTATACCCTGCATGTTCAAAATAACTTTGCTTGTCTGTGATTGCTTTCCCTGAAATTATTTAGCTTATTAGTTACATTCAAGCTTGGCATTTTCTCCTGATTTGTAAACTGTGTTTGTAAACTACAGAACCGCAGGATGGTATTCAGCCCTGGTTCATTAGCAAACCAAGATCAGTGACAGCTGCTCCTGGGCAAAATGTCCTTATATCCTGTGCCATTGCTGGAGATCCTTTCCCCACTGTTCACTGGTTTAAAGACGGGCAAGAAATAATGCCAGGAACAGCATGTGAAATCCTGCAAAATGAAGATATCTTCACACTGATCTTGAGGAATGTGCAGTCTCGTCATGCAGGGCAATACGAAATTCAGCTCAGGTATGTTTGCAATGAATAGAGCTTGTTCCCTTGGAACAGTTAATGATATTTACCCTCAAGTTGAAATTTCCACCTGAAGAAGACAAGAGTTTTTATTTGCACAAAACGGTAGGGTACTAAAGGAACAAAATATTTCTGAGGAATGAAAAGAACTAATAAAACTCAAAGAGGAAAGAGGAAACACAAGAAGAGTCAGAAAGAAGGACAAAGCAGTATAGAGTTTCCTTTTGGGATCCTGAAAAACAAAGCTCTGTGGCAGTAGTATGGGAAGCAATTTGGGTTTCCAAAAAGGAAATAACAATCAATGTCTTGATTTTGGAGCTATTGTTTGTCATGTTTGGCATCTCTCTGGATATTTGTAAGGATGCCTGCTTTCCATGGGAACAACCTGACCAGGAAGGGCCATTCCACAAGATTATGGTCCATACCTTTAATGGGAGAAAGTGTTTCCTGGCCAGGTTTGAAATATCTGAATTTTATATGGCAGTTGTACTCTCCTTTTTCTGATATATCTTTGAAATGATACACCCTGATAGTTTGAACTTCTTGTCATTCCTACAAAATTTGGAAGAGCTGTTCAGATATTTTTTATTTTTTTTTCCTGCTAAAATAATTGTCCTTTAACTGAAGAATCAGGTTTGCTGGTTCTTTACCTTGTGGAAACTGCCACAGCATTTTCTACCTCCAGTGGTGAAGATTGGGCATAATTACATATCCCCTATGTGGTTATAGAAAACTTAGTGTACAACTTTAACCTGATGTTATAATTCTGTGCTATTTACTGTGCATAGATATATTGCCTTACTTGGCTAATATTTGTGACTTTCTTTATTAAAATTTATTTAACCATCATGGACATTTGAATCTGTTACACTGGAAGAAAATTATCTTCTCTGCTCCACATGATGGCTTTTTAGTCCAGTAGACAGTTTAGGCACATACTGCCCAGTATTACGAACTGTTAGCATTGCAGTTCTGCACCGCTTGCACTTGCCTCTTTTATGGTAGTTTTTTGTCTTTTTTTCATGCTATAAACAAGTTATTTTTGTTTCATATACTTAAGTCTAGTACAAAATTTAAAAACTGAACTGTCCTTTGCCTGGTTGCAAGTAAATTATTTACGTCTTCCTAACCCAACGAGGGAGGGCATTTCTTAATAAATTTAACCTGTTTAGCCTCTAAACAGAGAGTTTAGTTTTTTATAGTTATAGTTTATTTTCCAAGCGCTGTTGCCCAAATATGGACATGTCACTGTGCAGAAGCCGAGCTCTAAGGTATATTTCCATAGACTATCACAGGCAGCCACAAACCACCTTCAGTATATTTTAGTACTTAGTCAGACGAAGTGCTCACTTTTCACCAGAAAAGGATAATTTAGAAAATGATAGCTATAGTATATCAAGATTTCTTATAATGAAGCTTTTTTACACTTAATTTCAAGTCTTATTACTAATATTTATGTAGATAGAGCCATATGTTCCATGAGCTTTTTGCAAATAAGCTCTTCAGTAGATTTAGACTTTTTATACTCTGCAATAAATTGTGAACTGACTCATTTCAGAACAACTGACTTGTTTGCAATCAGCCCAGGTCATCTAGGGCATTCATAACACTGATTTGCGCAGGTCATGTCTGCACACATCCTTTCATCTAAGAAAAGACTCTTCAGGGATCAGTGGCATTTCTAACACTCAGTACCTCTGGCGGGATTAGAAATGCCAGTTCAGTTTGATTAACGTCACTCACCTCTATGTGAGAAAGCAGACCCAGCTATGAGAATTGCTAGCTTCTACTGGTACATTTCCACACTTTGGTTTGTGTGCCCTGGACATGGGCATCTTCTCTTATGATATGCTGATGGTTTCACTTGAACTGAAGGAGAATGAGATATTTTAGTGAAACTTCAGGGATGGAAGAAGGAAAGAACATAGGATAGTCAAGAGGTCTTTGTGGAATACTTTGGTGTGGCTGACTTCAGCAAGTCAACCTGAATGATCAGGTTTACTGGGTGATCACCCAGGCCAAATTCATCACTTAAGACATTTTTCAAAGTGGAGATCTGACAATATCATGACTCTAGAACATAGCAGAATGTACACTTAGAAAATAAATTCTTTCAGAAAATTAACAGAGGAAAACAGTTTTTGGAGGGGTAAGAAGAAGAAAACTTTTAGCTGGAAAACAACACAGCAAGTTACATGCTATTTTCAGTTATTCCCTAATCCTTTTGCTAGAGAAATAGCTGGGGATCCCACAAAGATCAATGCATTCCTGTTGGCTTTTTCTAATCCATAATGAGTAAAGCTATGCTGCAATTAGAGCAAGGGAAATGCTGATACCTCTTTTTACCCTGCTGTCATTTGTAAAATTTCAGTTACTGTTCGGGGAACAGAAAGCCATATGCTTTATTGAATTGCTTATATACTATCAATAACAGAGAAGTAACTGTCTCAGGAATATCCCAGGAGCCAAACGTCAAGTTTGCAATAGAGCTAAAATAATTTTCAGCAGCAAATAGTTTTGTCTAAATAACTATTGAACTGCCTGCATTTGGCTTGAATACTTGATCGAGAATTGTTTATATATGGAGAAACAGTCTTAACAGTACCTGAGAGGAGAGCTGCGTTTAGTGTCTTTCTCTCAAAAATTCCTACAAAGTCCCTTAAAAATACGAAATAACCACAAGTCAATTCACTGAAGAGTTTACAGAGAAGTTGACAATGGATTGTTTTTAAACATAATCATTTTCTTTCCAAATAAAATGTGCAGCTCCTTTTCATGTATTAATTTTAGGAGCCTGTTGCTTAGCTGCTTTTAGGGAGTAATTTCTTTTCCAACTCCCTTAATTTAGTCTGGACATGGTTTCCTACCAGTGTTAATTATTTTCCAATTTTCTTCGCCTTTATTTTAAGCTCTAAATTCTGTCCTAATACCTTCACAATTCTCCTTTTGTGTTGGCTGCTCACAAATTAAAACTCTGGTCTTAAAAATTTGGGTTTAACAAAAGATTTATTTGTCCCTTCCTAGTTCTTTCTCCTTTCATCAGAGTGAGCTGACAAGGGTGGATAGCCTAGTGTGATCCTAGTGTGATCCATCAATCATTGCTGGTTGGCTTTCTGTCTTTCCCAAACATTATTTACAATACATGTTTGCTTTGCCTTTTACTATATAGCGGACTACTAAGTCTGACTTTTAAGAGGGTAGTCATTGTAGCCTCTCCTGGTCCTTCTTTTAAACCTACACAGACCTCTGATTCCTCTGCACTTGCATTCTTCATTTTAATTGTCCTAATAATGTTCCATTGAGCCTGTTACTGCATAAATATAAAAAGAACAACAGATTCACCCACCACTGTGGTTCATCTATTGAAATCTGAACATTTTACAGCCTGTAAAATGCCAGCCTGTGCAGTTGAGGGATAAGTTGTCAGTCAGTCTCTGTGAAACCATCTCTGTGAACCCATTTGAAATGGGAAATAACAATGCTTTTTTGACTCAGAAAACCACAGACATCTTTTTCTTCTCCTGTCCTTTGCGTCTTTCCAGTGATGCAAGCACTGGTATCCTTTTATCCGAGTTTGACCTTCCCATGTTCTTTCAGTCAGTGTGTACATCGTAAATGAAGAGGTAAGCAAAGAAATTGGGAATACTGGACAGAGATGGTGTTTGTTGTGGAAAGCCTTTATAATAGTACAGTCAACATTAGAGACCTCAGAAATCCTTCTGCAGTTCCTTAAATCATTTGCTTTTTTAACCTTTGTATTCTCAAACACTGAGTATTTCTCTTCTCCCCCACTCCATCTTTCATGAAAGTTTGGTTAGTGTTGATTAATCTTATTTAGAGATTTTGATAATCTGATTAAAATCAGAGGTAAACATTCATCTTCTAAATCAGTGGCACCATGAATACTCTATAATTCGGGCTATATAAAAAGCAGCTGTAAGATTACATTCCATTATACCAAATGGTAAATGTAGTTCTGTCTTTCTGTAAAATAGCTTGCAAACCTTGTTTTCTGCTATCAACACATTGTCTATTTTTAGGAAAGAAAACCATAACCCCTTCCCATTCTGTTCTTCCACTCAATGCTGTAAAATGCAAATAAAATTATTGATCTTTCAGGTAGAAAAAGCTTTTGGCCAAACCTTCAAGTGAGGTAAATCAATGCACCTCTCTGAAGCCAGTAGAGCTGCTCTGCTTTATGTCAGATAAAGTTGTGATCCAGTAGATTAGTTGCTTTCTTTGGGGTTAAAGCTTCATTGAGTGTGGACTTTTTATTCATTTAACTAATTCACAAAAGAGTTTCAAAACCTCATTCTGAGGCTTTGCAGTTACCTGCACTGAAGCACCAGCTATAGCTAGGCATCAACTCCTTTGCCCCTTTCAATTAATTCTTTAAAAAGTGTAATTTACTCTGGAATACTTGTTTCACACTTGGTAGACCAGTAGGAATTTTTGATGTGTCCCCACACTATAATTGACAATACTTCTTTCCCTCTTCCTCCAGAGAGTGCTTCCTAGGGACACGCAGACAATAAGTCTCATCTAAGGTTCAGTGAAAATATTTGAGTAGATTCTGCCAAGAAACTAGTATTTCAAGATATTTTGAACATAAAAGCCATTCCAGGGAAAACTGATCCCACAATAGGACAGAGAGCTATTTTTAAAATTGCTTCAGGCTTTGCAGATGGGGTTTTATTTGTTTTTGGTGGTTTTTTAATTATTATTATTCTCTGACATTTTAAAGATAAGTCCTGTGCATGGGCATCCTATAGAGTAATCCTGCAAAAGTCAACACTTCCAGGCACTTTTTTTACAGCATAGCTACTAAGCATAGGTTTTATCCATGTCTAAAATTATTCCACAATAACACAGCCACTAAGGTCTGTCTTTGTCTACGGTTTTGCTGATAAAATGCCAACATGAAGAACCTCAAGTTGCAGAAGTAATACTGTTATTGCCAAGATTCAAAACAGCAGAGACGTGAAAGATTTGAAGTAATGCTTGTGTACTGCAAAGCTCTATTTTTTCTAATTACCCCTATGTATCTTGCCTTGCCTAGATTCTGAAATTGCGTAAATTTAAAAATATTTACAAAGTTTCCAGAATTATTCTTGATTTAATTTAACATCTAAACCATGCAGTCCTCCTTAATTTCTCTTGGCTTGTTTCTCTTTTTCAATCTTGTGGTCTCCAAGGTGGGTCAGTGTTATTAACTTCACCTTTTTAGACTCTGTGACTGAATTCAGAAGACAAAATTATGTTCTCCCTGCTCCTAAAATCAGTAACAAAGCTCACTTTGATTTCATTGGGAGCAGGACTTGCCCTGAGAAGGCTACACTTTTGAACAGGGGTATGATGAATCAGACACAGACTCAAGATTTGTATCCAGTGGTCTAGTTTTCATCCACTCACTTGAATCAGAAATCATAATTAAGATCAAAAAACTACCTTGTGAATAATTTTTCCATTTAGGTACTTTTATGTCCCACTGTAGCCATAATTTTTAAGTGCTTTCCAAAGTTTTAAAAATAGAAAGAACAAAATGCTCTCCTGCTTTCTTACCCCCTCCTTTATTTTCCAGACCCTGTGAAAAATAGCTCCATTTAGAGAGGTTTACTTTGCCTTCCTTATTTGCTTCTTTGTGTATTTGAAGAATTTGCAGAGGGAAAGATGCATTGCAGAAATGGGTCCTGCAGAAATGCTCTTATTCTTCACAGTGGTCAGGACCACATTCAGTATCCCTAGATCCCTCTCCTGGGAGAGTGCTCTGTCTGTTACTTTAACCTCTCCCACTGGTGACACAATTCTTGTGGGCAAATATTTTTGTCATACAGTCATGACAGAAGCTGAGCAGTGGTGCCTCCCTATTTGATGTATGCTGTAAATTGTCCATACTTCAGCTTGCATGGCTTTTCATACTGTGTTAGCTTTGGATTGGTTTTAAGTCCTAAAGGAAGAGTAATTGGGCTCTAGGAGACTTACGGGAGGGGTCTTCTGGTAAACCAACAGCCTACTAACAGGCCTATAGCACTGGTGAATGACAAAGTATTTAACCAGTTTCAGAGTGTGTCTATGTTGGGAGGAGGTGACGTGCAATTCTTTCTATTTATCTTTCCATTTGTCTTTTCTTCTTTCTGTTTCTCTTACTTCCAAATGGAGGTCACACATAAGAGAAGGTCTCCAGTGCAGGACTGAGTTAAATACTCTCTGCATTGACGTGGATCCTCTCCTGCCGTTTGGACAGTTTCTGTTTGGTGCTCAGATGTTCTCTTGTCTTTTATATTGAAGGAAATTAGTTGTGGCTGTCAGTGCTGTCCTTATGGATTGCCTTCAATAACAGTTTCTAGTGTAGATATTCTGACTTGTTGGATTGATAAAGTGTTGAAAATGTTTCTATGGCTTCTTGTTGTTAATGGTCTTAAGGACAAATAAGATGTGTTCCTACCAGCAGGGCCCTTACTCTGCAATCCAGTTACTTTGGTCAACCTCACTAATTTCTTCTTGGTGTTAAAGGCTTGGTTTTCATATTGGGCTGATCCACTGTTTCATTTTCTAAAGCAACAAAAAGCAACGGAAATCCATCTGAAAAGGCGACGGCACTATTTGCTTTATAAAGAAATAACTTAGTTCTGCATCTGCGTTAATGATCTTGCCTACTGTGTGACTTCATTGCAAGTTGCAAATAGGTGAAATTATAGTTTATTCCCCCCAAAAGAACTGTATCTAGGAATGTATTTCCATGCACTATTTAAAAAACAGGCCAGACAATATATTTATGGCAAACTAACAGAAAGACACTCTTGAATCTGTGTTTTAAACTTCAGGGCAAAGTGGACTTGGAGGTGCTCTTATCTAGCAAGCCTTTTGAAAAGACTGGGAAAACACAGCTGGGAAAACCTGCCTCTCTTTCCTTCCTCCCCCCAATGCACATGTGTTTTGTTCATGTCCAGAAAATGTTTTCAGTAGCAAAAATTATTTTTGTTTGAAAAAGAAAAATCATCCAGGAGTTTGTAGTCCATTTACAAGCTTACACTTAAACTGGGAAGAACAAAAGTGCTTTCATTAATAAAAGATATCTCTAGTCCTTAATCAATTCAAGTCTGTTTTTTTAATAGCAGTTCAGAGGAGTGGTGGCAACAGTTACACAACTGCTGGCCTGAGGGAGTTAAATTTTGCTTTTGGCATCTCCTGTGTTAAGTGGAGAAGAGCCGTTTGGGGCTAGAAGAATGATATATATCTGCGGGAGGGAGGGAGCGGCGGGGGTGGGAGGAGCACTTTAAATGAATTCTTTAATGGGAGCCCTTTCCAGAAGGCATCCATGGTATTCCTCTGCAAAAGGAAGAATAAGTACTCAGCACCATATATGGTGACACTTTTATGTTTTTTAATATAAACATGTACAGGCTGGAGCAATCCATGTAGATGGGGTTTGCTGATTGGTTGGGCGGGGGGGGAGGGAAGGAAATGAGACCCTGCTTTTAATATCTTAACATTAGAAAACTTAAGAGCTTGGGTTTGAGTAAATAAACAGTAGGCAGAGTTGGAAAGATTTTTCAGCTTTGCAAAATAGCCCCTTCCTCTGCCTTGATTTTCCAGCTTTTATATTTGTTTTCCTTTAGCTTGTTTGTTTGCAGCTGTTTCATTCTGTAAATTGCTTTGATTTTTGTTCAGGGAGTATGTTGTTCCCAGTGTA
The DNA here is from genome assembly GCF_036417535.1 of Chlamydotis macqueenii. Taxonomy (NCBI): domain Eukaryota; kingdom Metazoa; phylum Chordata; class Aves; order Otidiformes; family Otididae; genus Chlamydotis; species Chlamydotis macqueenii. The sequence goes on from NC_141561.1 coordinate 11,740,580, forward strand.
GACAGCAACAGATCAGTAAAAGCTATTTGAGATAGCTTGGCTCCAAATATAAGGGGACCCAGTCCACTCAGTCAACCACCACGATGCTGGGCATAGGAAAGGAGGATGCCACACTGGGTTTGAGCTGCTTTAGTGCAACACACAATCATTTAGGCTCAGGCAAGTTACAGTTTTGGAGGGAGAAACCTCTGCTTTTCTGATTTCACTTAAATATTTCAGGAACCAAGTTGGAGAATGCAGCTGCCAGGTGTCTCTAATGCTGCGGGAGAGTTCAGCTTCCAGAGCAGAAATGCTCAGAGAGTGAGTATTTTTCCCAGGGACTTGCATGGGTGGGTTCTATTTTTTGCTCCGTTAATTCCCTGCCCTTACAGACCCAGGCTGGCTGCTGTTCAACCTAATCCCCAAATGTGACCCAACAAATTGTTTTCATCATACAGGCTAAGCACATTGTACCAAGCCAGAGTAGAGAAGATCTTTTTTGTTTGTGCCCTTATATGGCTCCTGAAGTCATCATTGATGCAATAAACTAATGGAGTGTGCTCCTTTAATCAACCTCCCCTTCTATAAACACATTTTGTTCCTGCTCTGAGATTGTTCCCTGACATTTTTAAACCAGCCCCTTTCCTGGCTCTCTCTTTCTTTTCTTTTTCGGATCATAGTGGGAGGGAATCAGCCAGCTCTGGAGAGCGAAGAGATGGTGGAGATCATGGTAAACTAACATTTGGTAGAACAAGTGGGTTCAAAAAAAACAGCAGTGAAACCAGAGCAGCTGAGGAAGAGCAGGAAGACGTCCGAGGTGTGCTGAAGAGGCGAGTGGAAACTCGGGAACACACGGAGGAGAGCCTGAGGCAGCAGGAAGCTGAGCAACTTGATTTCCGTGACATTTTAGGCAAGAAAGTCAGCACCAAAAGTTTTTCTGAGGAGGAACTGAAAGAAATCCCAGCCGAGCAAATGGACTTCCGAGCAAACCTGCAGCGGCAGGTCAAACCCAAGACCTTGTCAGAGGAGGAAAGGAAAGTTCATGCTCCTCAGCAGGTGGACTTCCGCTCTGTGCTGGCCAAGAAAGGTACCCCAAAAACCCCGTTGCCAGAGAAGGTGCCACCTCCTAAGCCAGCAATTACAGATTTCAGGTCTGTCCTGGGCTCAAAGAAAAAGCCACCTGCAGAGAATGGCAGTGCTAGCACCCCAGCACCAAATGCCCGCGCCAATTCTGAAGTCCAGAATGCAACCCCCAATTCTCAAGCCCCTGTTGCCAAACCAGCAGTGAAAAAGGAAGAGAAGAACGACAGAAACTGTGAACATGGGTGCACAGTGGTGGATGGCGGAATAATTGGGAAAAAAGCTGAAAGCAAACCACCAGCAAGCAAACCACCAGCAAGCAAAGGAACACCACCATCCTTTACAGAGAAGCTTCAGGATGCTCAAGTAGTAGATGGTGAAAAATTGGTCTTACAATGTCGAATTTCCTCTGATCCCCCTGCAGTTGTCACCTGGACTCTAGACAGCAAAACCATCAAATCATCAAAGTCCATTGTCATCTCTCAAGAAGGTAAATTAATTGAATTACAAGCCAGCTGGATGGCACACTGTTATATCTGGCTCTTGATTAATAATATTTAGTTCATTGAAAGTAATGCAATACTTTATTTAAGTCCTGTGCCAGTAACTGTTTCCAGATGCCACTTTTTTTTTTATTTCAGTGGAGTACACAAGGAACAGTATTGTTTGACATTTCTTGCAGATTCTCCTTTAACAGCCTGCAGATGTAATTTTTATAAAGTTGAACTTCTTGCATTTTTAAATGCTGTTTACATTGCTAACGCTGTTTAAGGAGCTGGTACATGATGTTTATTTAAGCTGAACTTCAAGGATTTAGAGCACTGAAAACAGAATAATATTACTGCTGGTTTACAAATTCTAATTTAATTCTTCCGTATGTTTAATATTTCAGGCTTTTTATTGCAATAAGAAACACAGAAGCAAAGAGGGGTTGTGTTGTAGAAAGAAATGACTACAACTTCAGGTTACATAGTGAGAATTGATTTCCAGTGTATTTAATGCCCACCACAGATGCTTCTTTTGCCTTTACAGACACTGAAATATTTGAACCCCACTGGCCTGATAGCGTTTAACTAATTTCAAAACAGTACAGAGTTTGGTAAAAGCCCTCAGAGAGAACCTTTCCTGTTGTCAAATTGAGTTATTTCTTTATATTCCACATTCTGGATAATTAAACCCTACTTGACTGGTTTTGTATGAAAGTTAATACTGTATCTAAACAAAATGTGTTTTCTTTGGGACAAAAATAGGCAGGATAAGTGATAATACAAAATAACTTTTTAACTTCATATTTGTTTCATAAGACACTGAGGGAATTCTATGAAGAAACGACACTCTGCTGCACGTTGTATTAAAAAAGTTCATGTTCACAGTAAGAATTATAGCTTGACACAGGGGTCTGCACGCTTAATTGTGAATCTTTCTTCATTTAGTCCAGACTATTTTCAGTGTTATTAAATGAAAACCACATGAATACGCACAACGGTTCACCACGACATGTGAATCCTTATGCAGTGTTCCAAGCACTGAAACGTGAAGATTCCTTTAAAGTGGATGCAATCAGAAACAACACTGCCTTCCGATACAGTTGGGAGGGGAAAAGGTACCTGAGTGCTACATTGAGGGGATACCAAAGTAAGTAGATGGAGAAAGGAAAATTATAGCAGGTGCATTGTGTCTGGCATGTGTCTGAAGTAGCATAAAAATTTTATTTATGAGTACGTGAAGATTTTCACCAGAGGAGACTGTATAGAATAGGGGTAACTGTCATGTACATGAGAAGAAGTTGACTGGTGGTAATGTCACCCTTTTAAAAGGACTGACAGGATCAGGAAGGTGGGAGACTACAATTTAATCAGCCTTACACTGGAAACAAGATTTGAAGGGTTTTCCTGGAGTTGCTCAGAGTGAAAAGAATTATGCGTCTCAAAGTTTCGTGTCTCCTATCAAAGTACATCAGATAGACAGCATCTCTGTATCAAAGCTTCTGAGCTGTGGTGGAGCCTCCTACAGTCACGAAGCTTTACTGTTGTGGTGCTGCAGAAACCTGTTTTCTTGACTGAAATAAGCTGAATAATTAACTGTTACAATCCCCCAGCTCATCTTCGCTTTATAAAGTGGTACTGTGGAGCTGAGAATCCAGTGTAGTTGTGTTTACAGTGAAGTGATCCTCATGTACAGAAATGCTCTACCACCTGTCTGAGCAGGGCATGTGACTTACCCCATCCAGTTTGTCTGAGGTGACACTCGTGATCACAACACCCCAGAGCTGGTGTTTTGTCAGGATGTCACACTTTAGCAGTGCTTTCCATTGAGGTGAGGAATGCAGGTCACCACTGGACAAGGAATCCACTGTTTCAGGACAGCTTCTTGCAGACAGTGAAGAAACTCCTTATATTTGAGTTGTGCCTGCATTATTATGCTAGTATCACACTTAGATAGTCGGTATTATTTGTACTTCAATGTTATGCTTTCTGTTGCACGTATTTGCAGAGCATCGTAGGAAGAAACATTACACAGGGAAGTAAATGCTACAGTTTTCTCCTTTAATGGAAAGAAATGGAATGAGGATTAGAACTACTTTTTTTTTAAACCTTATTACAAACCCTCTGGTACGCTGAGGGGCTGCATTGCATGACAGTCAGTTTAGTTTTTTTCCTGACAGTACCTGCTAGCTGTGACACTTGGAGAACAATGTGTTGCTGCTTTCCTATTGTGAGATGCTTTCATGCCAGCTGTTAAATAATTAACTAGGTATGCATGATGCTTACTTGAAGTAAGTTCCAATTTTCTTAGAGATTGATTTTTTTATTTTCTCCTAATTAGGAACACATAAATAGTTGATGGAACCAAGGGAGAAGAAGGAGTAATTAGAGCTACAGAATAGAATTTAGAAATAACAAATTCCCTATGAATATCAGGAAATACTGTTCAAAAGAGAAACTGGATGGATTAGTCTCACAGAAAGTGTTTGGAGCAGCTTTAAACATAGAGAGCAACAATAAAACTGGGTGCAGTACTCAGCAGCCCTGTACCAAAATCCCAATCACTGAACAGGTAGCTTTGTCACGCCCGCAAGTGTCATGTCCTTCAGCAGCAGTGCCTTCGGCCAGCCTTGGAGCAGCATTTAACGGGCTCTGGAGATAATCCCCTAGAGTCATCCTTAGCTGAAAGGAGGTTGAGTCTGTGGGGAGGGAGAGGAATTCAGAGCAAGCAGACCAAGCTCACATTAATGGGCTTAGATCTTGCAAAGCCATTTTTTATTTCTTCAGTATGACCTTGCTCCTCTTATGCGCAGCAACAAAACCCACTATGGAAGTGGATAGACTGGGTCTATTCTTAGCTATTTCACTAACTGGTTTTGTGCTGCGCTGGTGTTTGGTGGTGATGACTGGTTCTCACATATGGGAAATTTTCCAGAGGTATCTCACAGAAAAATCATTTACTTGTTCTTAGTGAGCTTAGTGATACTAGAAAATCCTCTATCTGGAGTGAGACGTGTCTATCTGCTTCTTATTGTGCTACAAGCCCATATTAGTATGGGCCACTAGCTCACAAACTATTCAGTGTAAGTATCACATGAACCTGCAGAATGCTATGGATTTATCTTTATGAAATTAACCCTCTCTGTCATTTTCAGACAGCAAAAAGATATAGCAGTTTGCTCATCTCCTGGTGCCAAATTTATTCTAAAGATAAATCCGTAATCTGATTTCAGGAACATGCCCACCTCATAAAACAAGTGGCATATTTGTCCAGGAAGGGCAGACTTAAAAGTATACTTGTGTGGAGCAAGCTGATGGGATAGGCAAACCAACAAATCCCTTTATGTAGTCACTCACTGAAAGTAACTTTCCTTGGTATGTTTGTCCTGGCTGATAGTAAGGCCCTTTACCTGTTAGAAACAACTCTATTCACACATCTCTGCATTTGAAGAGGCTAACGCTACGTGGCCTGTCCAAGGCAGTTAGTGTACAAGAGAAGAGGGATATTAACCCACTTCTGTACCATTGGAAAAGTCCAAATTCAAACAACAGGATTGGAATAATGACTGATTGGTAAGGTCTTTGGCAAAGGAAAAATTAAATCCTGCTCAAAAAAAGACCTTAATCTTCAGGCATATTTATGCAGTATTTGTTCTGTATTCTAGTACTTAATGTAGGGCTTGCAACGTATTCTGTTATTCTAGGGTTAAGTTTACAGGAGTAAACAGAAGTCAGAATCTGGGCAGCATCATACTGAATGTCACAGTCACAACATGTAAGATCAATCTAATTCCTTCCATTTTACATTTCAACTATTAATACTGTTTTGTTTCCCTTTGAAAGCATGAACATCAGTGCTTATTTCTCCACTTCTTTTAATAATTCCCCAAATAATACCAGCTGATTGACATGAGTGATTTGTTGCTTAAAAGTGCCATTTTTATGGCAAAGTGGGCTCTAACACCGTTTTTCTTTTATAACATGTCTGACCTGGTAAGAGTTTATTAATGGATTGATTTTGGGTTTTTTTCTTCTTTTAAACACTTGTCAGAGTGTGGTTATCTGCATTGCTGGGATAGATATTAGTGTGCTTTTTGCCTGTGAAATCTCAAAATAAATGGTAACTATAACAAACAAACCAGGGTACTCAGAGCATTATGTATTTATATGGGCAGGTTAGATGGTGTATGGTTAAGAGGCAGTTGATTTTAATATGACAGAGTTCTTTTTTTGAAGTTACAGGGGGCTTTTTGTTTGGAAAAAAAAAAAAGTTTTTAAGAAGGCTCTAGCAAACATTACAGTGGAGTTAGACATATAAGGACTGAGTACAAGCTTCCTCACATGGGGAACTCTTCAGAGCAGGAACCATTTTGATTTACATTTGTATAGTACTTGGCACACCAGTGCCCTGTGCTAATGTTTTGCTATACAACTCATTCTTGGATAGAAAATCCAGATAGAAAAATTTTGCATGGTTACAAAAGTTTTTCTAGAAGACGACAGTGAAAGGGGTTGGGAAGCTGGCATCCTTACTAAATCGGAGAACTGAGGTGTGAATATAAGTCAAAACTGTCAAACTTGCCATTTTTCAAATCAGCTTGCTCTGCTTTTTTTTTGGCTAGATTTAGTACCATGTGACTATATAGACAGAAGAGGAACTGCTTAATACAGGCTCAGGTAGCGGTGATGGTGTAGCTTAGGAAATGCCCTGAGTTGGTATTGCTCTGTGTAAGTCAGCATTTTTTAATTCCTAAGTGTCTTGGCAGCATAAAGAGTTGGTAATCTTGTTAGCAATAATGCCTTAACAACTTTCTTGTGACTTAACGTAACTCCTAAATCTTCCTATCAGTTGTGCAAGTCCGTATCTGTCAGTCTAACTAGGATCTGTCATGACTTTTTTTATTTTTTAATTATCTTTGAGCATGACTTTGGAGTACAAGTAACACAACTCTATGCACTGCTGAAAGTAGATGGATTCTGCAGCTTAAAAAAAAAAGCTTCTTCAGAAAGCTTAAGGCCAAGGAGATTGTCTGATCATCAGTTCTGACACAACTCCATCTTCATCACGTGCCACAGAATTTCCCTTCATACTGACATTTTAATCTGAATCTTCCTTCTTCCTGAAATGCATGTAGTGTAGGTTTAAATATACCAATAGAGAGACATTTTCTATAATCACTGGTAATTTATTGCAATGTCTAATTATTCTTATAAGTGTTTTGGTTTTAAATCAAGAGACAAAGCAATATCTTATTTCTAATTTGAATTTATCTGGTCTCTTCTTCCATACACTTGTTTCCTTTCTCTGCTAAGCTAAAGACCCTATTTGTACTTGATAGAATGGCTTTGACTCTGTAATCAAGAAACCTCTCTGTTTGTCTGTCTTCAAACCTTGACAAGTCAAGCTCTTACTAATTTTCTCTCCATAATGCACTTTATCCAGCCCATGGAGGCTTTTTAATACATCCTCTTCAGTGCTGTTTGTTAGTTTATTATCCTTTTCAAGGCCAGGTTGGACGGGGCTCTGAGCAACCTGATCTGGTTGGAGATGTCCCTGCTCCTTGCAGGGGGATTGGGCTAGATGACCTTTGAAGGTCCCTTCCAACCCAAACCATTCTATGATTCTATGTAGAAAATAGGCAGCAGAACTGTTTGTCAGTATCAGCATCAGTGAGACGGAGGTCACCTTCCTATTGTGGTGCTTACTTGAGGTCATTGGTCCTCTTTCTACCTCACAACAGTGGAGGTCTGTATTAAACATTTAAATCTTCTGAAAATAGAACATCCCTTGCTGTCCATGGATGCTTGTCATTTCACTGTCTTAAGCCCTATTTTCTTTGAGTGAATAGGACTCCACTTAACAAGTAAAAGATATTGTTTATGAGGACTGCTCTGTTTTCTCTCTCTTTCTGTCTTTTCCCTTTCGAACATTCTTTCTATCATCTGTAAGTTTATCAACATTAATTTATGGATACTTCTACATCACAGATTAAAATATTGAATAACTTTGGTCCTAGTCTGATCACAGAGGAACTCCACCAGAAACGTACCAAGTGACGATTTCCTATTGTCAGCTTCTTCATGAGATCTTTATTTTGGCAGCTGTAACTCCTCCTAACATGAATGTCATTGATATAGTAATATAGCATTAAATACAAGCAGAATAATGTGAGATAAGACAAATATTTTAGTAAAGACTAAGAAAATTACCTTTACACAGATATATTTGCCAGCTAAATGTGTAATCTCATGAATAATGAAAGTAGGTTTCTTACATTGTTTTCCTTAAAACTCTATCAATTAGCAATAATTAAATTTGACAATTTTTCTTTTCCTAAACCAATGTGAGTTTTTTCACTACTTTGGCTGTTGCCATTGTAACTAGTAAATATTTTCCAGGTCAACCCACTTGCCATTTTTAAACATGACTGTGACACTAGCACTTATCTTTCCCAGACAATTTGAGATTTACTAGAAATTTAACACCAATGGGCCAACAAGTCCCTTAACAAATATGTTATGGCTCCTAGGCACAATTTTTCATGGCCTGGTATTTATTATTTCCTAAATACTCCATAGTACTTCTTTATCCCATGGGATACAAATGAGAACGACATAAACTTCAGTCCGCATCACTGATAGCAGTCAGGAGGTTGGCCAGCTTGATGCCAGTGTGGAGAATTAGACTCAGGAACTGGTTTTTTTGTTGGTTTGTGTATTTTTTTAATATCTGAAGTTGACTTTCTGTGGGATTTCATGGAAAGAATGCAGAAGCCTAGAGATATTTTAACCTGGCTTGCACTATTTTTGAGTAAGTCAGAAAATCCTTTAATAGTTTAAAATGCAAGGGAAAGGCTTTGTGTATCTAAACCAGAGCCTCCAGTAAACTGTCACCTTCTCTGGCTGTTTAGGTCTTTTCTAGAACTGCACCAGTTCCTATGTTTAAGTGGAAGATCCCAGTATCCATGCTTATTTCAATCCTGCCCTTTGTGACACAGTTTTAAAGACTCTGTGGGCTGGTTCCTTGAAAAAAAAAAGTAAAGGGATGGGGGGAAAAATGGATAGCAAATTCTTTTAGTTGACTGGGATTTGTGAAGTGCCAGCATTCAGAATACCAACTGGAGTAACCAGTCTGGGCTTTCTTGCATTTATGAGAAAATAAGCTTGTTTTAGGTCATGAAGGGTTTTTGCAGAGGAAATACCAAATACTTCACTGAAAGACAATTGGACTTCTAGCCCCGGGAACTGACTGTAGCTCTAGATCACAGAACATAGGCCTGTTGGGGAGTTTCCTGCCCTTATAACATCTCATCAAGTTTTGCCTGTTTGGTTTTTTTTTTTCCCTGGTTTTCTAAGAAATTTAAGTTTCTACAGTTATGTGCTCCTTCAACCTCACTTTACACTGCTGACCCAGCCTGGCTAATACTTTTTTGAACCATTGACTAGTTTCATGCTAAGCCCTAGCTGTCCACAATTTCATGCAAACTAGTGACTAAATAAAGGAGAATGACCCAAATTATCACATTTCCCCTTCACTCCTCCACTGAGGGCAGAATACCACCACTGCATCTGGTGGTAGCAACAAGCCTAGCAATCTACATGTACTTTGTATGTGCTGCTCCACTGTAGTTGCTGGAGAGTATGAAGAACTGGAGGGAAATAGGATACAGATTATTGCTGCAGGGGGACAAAAGTCAGAAGAAAAAGGATGCAACTATTGGAAAAACAGATTTCCTTCATCCTCCTTCTCACAGAAGGACTTGGGAGTGCTGGTGGATGTAAAGATCAACGTGAGCCGACAATGCGCGCTTGCAGCCCAGAAAGCCAACCGCATCCTGGGCTGCATCAAAAGCAGCATGGCCAGCGGGTCAAGGGAGGTAATTCTGCCCCTCCACTCTGCTCTCATGAGACCCCACCTACAGTGCTGGATCCTGCCCTGAAGCCCCCAACATCAGAAGGACGTGGACCAGTTTGAGAGAGTCCAGAGGAGGTCCATGAAGATGATCAGAGGGCTGGAGCACCTCTCTTATGAGGACAGGCTGAGAGAGTTGGGACTGTTCAGCCCGGAGAAGAGAGGGCTCTGGGGACACCTTATAGCAGCCTTCCAGTACTCTGCAGTAGGGCCTGTTGTGACAGGACTAAGTGTAATGGTTGTAATATGGAGAGAGGTAGAATCAGATTAGATATTAGGAAGAAATTTTTTTCACACTGAGGATGGTGGAACACTGGCACAGGTTGCCCAGAGAGGTGGTGGAAGCCCCATCCCCGGAAACATCCAAGGCCAGGTTGGACGGGGCTCTGAGCAACCTGATCTGGTTGGAGACGTCCCTGCTTCTTGCAGGGGGGTTGGACTGGATGGCCTTTAAAGATCTTTTCCAACCCTAACTGTTCTATGGTTCTGTGATTTTACATGCTGCATTAGGAAGTGTTTCCCATAAGGTGTTAACTTCTATAGCTGCAGTATGCTGTATGGACAACACTGCAGCAGTATGAGTGGTGAGGAATGACCCTATGTCATGTCTTCAGTGAGCTGATCAGCATGCAGGTGAGGAAGGGCTTTTAAGCAGGTAGAAAACTCCAGCAAAAACTAAAGTAATGCTGCTTTGTTCTGTTCCCTTAATGATCCAGTTATCCTTACAAGCCAGACTCCTTCCCTCCAGTAAGATGGCCAGAGATCTCCTTCATATGTATGTGTTCCATAGTTTATGTTCTTTTGCAACAGCATCTTTAAGTTCTAATGTGTGATCTTTTCTAATTATGTTATATGGATTTGCACAAATTCTTAGACTGGAAGTTATCTTTGGCTTGCTCTCCAGTTGTCTTTTTAAACAGCAGACATGTGAATTTATATTTGCTAGCTGCCTGCAAGAATACTTTTCTAGTGTCCCTCCTCCATTTGGAATGGAACTGCAGCTCGTGACATTTTTGGCTCAGCCTGACTCATGGAGATGAGCTGCCTCAGGGAAGGCATGTGGCTTTTCTTCTCTCCCTGTGGTGGGCTGAGCACAGCACATGTGAGTGAGGGGTCAGTTCTCTTCTGAGATAGTTTTCACATTGTTTCTCAGGGGGGAAATTGTCATTATTTAGAGCTTCTTGAATTTCTGGAGGATGAGGAGGTGGGGAAAAATTAATTTTCTTCTAATCTTTGTGTGTGTCTGGCAAACCAAATTTGTTGGGAACCATTTGAATGTTTTTTATAAGATTCTCTTGAATAATAACATCCAGTTTTACAATGAGGAAAAATCTGAACGCCAAAAGCATAATTGCCGTGTCAGAACTGAAGCCTAGTCTCCAAGGGGAGCCAGTAAACTCTCAAAGTTCTTCTGATAGAGGGCTGTTCTTTTCAAGGACTGGTGTCGCCTGTGCCATCTCCCACATCAGAAGGGATGTATTTGATGGGGAGCCTGGGATCAGGCACTCTGGAAGGCGGAAGGCAGCCTCCAGTTAACGTGGAGAGAAAGGTGGGAAATAGCAAGAGATGCTGGGAAATTTCCTTACTTCTCAGGACACAGGGGAAATGTTTAAAAAAGATCATCTATCCAATCTTGCCATTAATTAGGAGAGACTGTAGAAAAGGTAAATGGAGGAAGTGGGGAAGCTATTGCTGCGGCTGAAATAAGTGGAGGGTGGAGGCGTTGTGGCCAAGCTAACAGCAACGGGTGGAAGTGCACAATGTCTCAGGCTGTGTTTAGGTGACAGGCCAGGCTTTCCAGTAAGGAAGGAGAAAGTGAGCACACACTTCACCCTCACTTAATGAGGAATATTTAGAAGGGCTAAGTCTGAAATGTTTTCACTGGGATTCTCCCCAAGGAGCAAACTACTTCGTTATTCCAAGCAGTGCAAGTGAGCGTGAGGGGTTAGGTAAACCATAGTTCTCCTCCTCGTCCCCCAGCTACTGGGAACAGCTTCTGGTTTAGTTCACAGAGTTTTATTTTTTAAGAGGAAATGTATTTCCCTTGGGTCATACCAAACTTCCCTTGGTAACTACAGAACTTATGTCGCATCCTGTTTCTGCAAATCCAATGAAGTCACATTTTGCTTTTTTGTTTGAAAATATATGGATTTGTTACAGTGACAAATTTGATTGCCACTGATATATTGGACTTTCTAACAGATCTTTTACACTATCAGGCAATTGTTCTCTGAGCAATTAAAGCAAAAACAAAATGGCTCTGTGTCATTTTTAAACTTGGGCACTAAGCTGAAGTTCTGCTTTCAGACATGGATGCTTATGGGAGTACTAGAGAGAAATCAAAATATTGCAGATGGTCATTTGACAGAAGGCCTCTTATTTGCAGTCCAACATTACTAGCAATTTTGGAAAAAGATCATCAGAGTGAGGACTTATCCCTGCCATAAGACAAAGAATAGCAGCAGAGATTCTGCTCTGGATCTTCTCTGCTCTCATTTATTAACCATTTTAGAGCTGCAAGGACAGCTTTAAGTATCCTAGGGAACAGCAATAAGACTCAATTTATCTATCAATGTGTTTTTCTTTTATTTAACTTTAATAAGGTTCCAATTTTGATGCCGAATTTTTAAGGACAAAATATCTTTTTCTAGCACTGAAGATCACCTGTAGTAAAGGATTGGATCATTTGATGCATTCTGTTCTTTAATAGCACTGAGGTTTCTGTGAACTGCAACATAACATCCATTTGATCTCTCCTTCCTTTCCATTAGGGACACTGTGTTCACTTACCATTGAGAAGGCTGTGCCTGAAGATGGGGGCGAATACAAATGCATAGCTGAGAATGCAGCAGGAAAAGCTGAATGTGCTTGCAAAGTGCTGGTAGAAGGTAAGTACTTTGCTGGATATGAGAAAAACCTTCCTTAGAACTTTCTCTTTCTGCTCTTATTTCCCAATATCTGCCTTTATGAACCACATACACAAAAAATAACTCTGCCCACTTCCCTCCTGCACTTTTCGGCCAATACATAATTCAATGTCTACCATAAAAGAGCATGAGCAGAGATAGTACTGAGCCAAGGGCTCTGGCTGCTTTGTGGAATAATCTACGTTGTCCTGCTGCCCACTGAATTTCTGCAAGGATTTTAGAGCAGTAAGTTGAGCCCATGAAGATTTGCTTCTGAGCTATATGCATTCTTTAAGAGCTCATAAGAATTTGGTGTGTGAGCCTGTGTACAAGTCTGCCTCAGGACTATGTATGGCACATTTCTCAGTCTAGAACTTTTCAATTCTTTACATTCAATGAAATCTGATCATTTGTTTTTTGTGTTTTTTTTCTAGTGGAAGTGAGTAAAACTAAACAAATTAGCAGCTCAACCACCTTTGTATGCCATAGTCTTAGAACATGGACAATTTGCTGACTGAGGTACCCATTTTCAGCCTCAGTCATGCTGATGACACTGTACTCTTGCCAAATAGTCTTGGCCTTGGGTGAACATTTTGTCATGAGGTTGTGTGCACAGACTTTCAAAACTGCCATGGACTTTAAGTAACCAAATGTACCTCCTATCAGCTCACCTTCTGGTGAGCTCATCTTTGAGTACTCTGATACTTTCCATTGTGACTAAAAATAACACAAAACTAAGCAACAAGCCAAATAACATAGATCTTGGGTACTAAGCTTCACAGATGTATTGCAGTATTGCAGATGTGAGCAGCAGGTCTAGAAAATAAAACTATTATTTGTTTTCCTAATGTAGCATGACACAAGGTAAGAACATAATTCTGTAACTCCATCAGTAAGGGTTAGTCTTCATGTAGGTGGAAAAGAAATTAATTCTACTTACAATTACAATTAATTATATTGGTTACTGTAATGGCAGCTTCCATATTACTATGGTCACAATATAGCCTGGCTTAGATATTTGATAAACTATTGTTTATATTTCTGTAATTTAAAGTAATGCATTTTACCAGCACTGAAGTTCAAAGAAAACTGTCAAGAAGAGGCTTTAAGCAAAATCTAGTACCCTGTAATACCTTAACTATCATAGATGCAGAGGGTTAAAGGATCAGATATCAGAGCTGCCCTAACATCTTTGAAATGTCTCGTTTCACCTATGTGTTTTTTTCCTTTGACTTTGTCTTCTGATCTCCTTCAAGTAGTTGCTTTTCTTCCTGAAGCCTCCCTTTAACATATTTCGCTCTTCCAGTTTCCTGCTGTGCAATGCATGTTCTAAGAGGCTGGAGACAGACTTTGGCTTGCAAAGTCTTGACCATGGGAGGCTGTCAGCTCATGACATATTCATTGCATGATGACGTGAATGGTGTTACATCAGCTGTCTGTCTCACCCTGGTAGTGGCACCTGTGGTGTCAGGAGCTTTCGGACACCAGAATGAGCACATTCCTTACCTTGATACTGGCTGCCTCGTCTGTCTTTTCCATTCCCTACTGGCATGCGGCTTTGTATGGTTGAGAAAGGTCTTTGAGGAATGGCACTACAGCAAACTCCAGCTATTTAGGAAAGATGCCGTTTGATATCCCATGTCTGTTACTGGCAGAGGGGATGACTTATTTTTGAATTAGAATTGTGATCTGAAACAAAAATTAAAATTAATCCCTTCTACTCAGTCTGTTGTCAGCATCCAAGATGCTGATTTTTAGACTCAACAAGTAGCCATAAATAGCATTATACTACTTTTGTCCCCATGGACTCAAATCAAATTGGAGGAGTATTTTCGTTCAGTTGTCAAATTAGCTCAGAGACAAATCTGTAGAATCTGAGTGTCTGAACTTAGATCTAGCACAGCCTTCTGCTTTGAATTGTTTGCTGGGAGAGTCTGTCTTCCCCTGTTAACTTTTTAGGAAACTTAGAGACACCAACTTTTGTGCTCTGGCACCTAGAAGTAGGTGACTGAAATAGGTGGTTCCATAACATTTATGTTATCTTTTCTCTGGTAACTGGATTTCAAACAGCTATCTCATGCACAAATCCTCTGAAAGCTGAGTATTTGAAAGCTATAAATTGATACAGCTATTGCTGAGATCATAATCCAGATTTGGGATCTTTCTTCCAAAGAGAAATGTCAGGATCAAACAATCTCACATGTGGAGCTTGTTAGGATTTGCATTATATGACACGCTCAGTGTGGGATAGCCTTGCTGAAAAAAGGTTGCACCTTCTAGTTATATGTGTCTTTGTCACATGCGATGCGCATGGAAGAGAGCTTGTATTGACTCTCAGCTGTCGGTGGAGCCTGCAGTGCTGAGTAATTGCTGGATATGAGCTGTGCAATCTTGAGCGTAATGAATTCTATCAAACTTGACTCCTGTGATGTCCATTTTGCCATTTTCTTTAGGAGTGAACCAATGTGTAATAATATCTTCTTGGAAAGGTTTAAACATACAGAGGAAATGCTACTTTTCAAAATGTGTTCATCTATATAGACAATATAGACAATGGAATAGAAGAATGACATGGCAAGAGATTGTTTCGGATGAAATGATGCTTCAAATATGCCTTTGTTTCTCTCTTCCATGCACTGCCTAAAGCAGCTTTGTGCACATTGTACTTTGTTCTGCTCAGTTAAAATAGAACTATCAGCTTAGATGGTGCCTCTTGTCTCATTGCTTTCTCAGGTTCTCAGTGCAGATGCTTTCGTAGAGGGCTTCTCCCTCTCTGCTCTTTTCCTTTTAGAATGTGACATTCTCCAGCAAGTCTGTGCAGAAAATCTTTCTTAAAAACCAAAAGGACAACAATATGCTTAAATTTTGGACAAAGATCCAAAACAAACTGGTGTTAATAAGTGTCATGGTTTAACTCCAGCCTGCAACTAAGTGCCACAAAGACATTTGCTTACCATCCCCCTTCCCAAGTGGGATCAGGGAGAGAATCGTAAGGAAAGGAAAACTTATGGGTTGAGATAAAGACACTTTACTAGGACAGCAAAGGAAATAATAATAATAATAACATACATTAAAAATTATAGTAATAATAAACTATAGTGATAGTAGAATATACAAAACAACTAATGCACAATTTCTCACCGCCCAATGACCAGATGACCCATACAGCCTGTCCTGAGCAGTGATCACAGAATAGAACCAAGAGCAATCTCGGAACGATCCTGAGCAGCGATCTCAGAACCACAATTTCCCAAGTGAGAGAGAGAGCTGCCACTGGCCCAGAGAGCTCCCACTTACATACCAACCATGGTGTCTATGGTATGGAATACTTCCTTTGGCCAGTTTGGGTTAGCTGTGCTGGCTATACCCTTCCCAGCTTCTTGCACCTGCACATTAGCAAAACCTGGGCAGCTGGAAAAAGTCCTTGATCTCCTAGCAACAACTAATAACATCAGTGTGTTATCAACGTTCTTCATATACCAAATCCCATACTAAATCCAAAACACAGTAGCTACTGAGAAGAAAATTAGTTCCATCCCAGCTGAAACAGGACAATAGGCAGCTTTTTCATTATTGATTTTAAAATAGTATTTGTATTTTATTATTTGTTTTGATTGCAGATGCCACATCCACAAAAACCTCAAAGCCTGCTGAGAAGAAGACCAAGAAGCCTAAGACCACACTGCCCCCTGTGCTGCCAACAGAGAGTAAGTGACAGTGATTTTGATTGCTTCTTTTTCAGTGGAAAAAAAAAAAAAAGAGGGCTTTGGGAATCTGTGGTCATTCCCTTCTGTGGGCAGGCGTAGTTATCAGAAGCTTGTGCTGTTCCTTTAACCCTCGCACATAAGTTGTATGAAATGAGTTTTTGCCTTGTCGGTATTAGAAGTAAGTGCCAAAACTGTGAGTTCAGACCTAGCCCACTCTATTTTCAGTTTTCCATAATGGTACAATAAACTTATGACACAGATTTATTTTTGGCTGCCTCCCGAAGAGCACAGAAATTCTTGAGTAGTTTGCTTCAAGTAGTGTTGTGTCCTATGTAGACAATATGCTGTCTTAACCATTGGTAGGCAAGTTATCTTGACTGAAATGTCCTGTTGCATAATCTGTCCTATTTTTCATAACCATGGCAGGTAGTTTGGTGAATTTTACATTCCTTGTTTTAGGCCTAAATGCTTTATTTGCCTTTAATGCTTTCTGAAATAACAAATGAACTATAGATTCCTATGTTTGCTACTCTGCATACATGCATTTGATTAAGAGGAAACTTTAAATGGTAAAGGAAGCACAATAATGTCAGTTTAGAAATTCCTAATGCCACTACTACTTTTGAAATTAAGTGTCTATGCGATACAAATATCTCTTAAATCAAACACTGGATTTTGAAAGTTGTCTAAGATGTTTCCCATCTAAGTTTCTTAAAAAAAAGTTGTAAAGTTAGTTGTTTCTAATGGAAACATTAAATCTTTTATCCAGCTTTCTCTCTAAAAAAAAAAAAAGAAATTAGCTATAATCTGATTTTCCAGCATGCAATATTTTCAGCTGCTTTCAGCAGGACTCAGTGCAGTTTTGTATGACTGAGGATCACAGATAATAATTGTGCTTCTGGAATTGTTGACTGACATAGAGCTATGCCCGGGGCTACAGCTATTTCTGAGTTGCTGGCTGAGCATTATCACTTTCCTTCCAGCCACCCACTGGGGTGTGGGAAGGGTCACACTGACATGCTCCACCTCTGCACCTGAGCTTCAAATGCTGTAAATAATAGCAATTAATAACAGTCATTTGGTTCTTGAATATCAATAGAAAAGCAAGTTTAAAAGCCATTTGAAGCACCACGGGAGAGTGTTTTGAATAGCGTTTTCTATGCACAAAAACACACACATTTCCTCTGATCCTCCCAGCAGGGTTATCAATTGCAGCTTTCCCAGGAGAAAGTGTGAGTTGGGAACTAAGGCTAAATATGCTGATATATGACCTGGTCCACATCCTGCTGAAATCACTGCTTGTCTTGTTGTTGATTTGAGTGGAAGTTGCGTACAGGTAGCAAAACAGCAGCTAGCAACCCTGGCTTCAGAAATGATCAGGACAATAAGGTTGAAATAATGGTGAATGTTTTTCTTAAGGTTGCTCCATGACTTATTGTATCAGCGTTTAACGTTCTTGAACTTCTCATAAGCTCTTTTTTCAAAATACCTTTTTTCAAAATACCTTTCCTGTTGCAATGAAAACATCAAGGTAACCAGAGAGAATGTTAGGAAATTGGGCTTTGGAAGAGCTTTTGGAAAATGTTGGGAAAATACATATTTAATTTTAAAAGGATTTGGCTGCCGAGATTCCACAGGTGGTTTTTAACATCTCGGCCTCAGTCTCTGAGGAGTGTGGGTATTTGTCTGCGTGAAATGCGTTATATTTGTACATTTGTCAGGGGTAAAATATACAAAACCATCCAGTAGACTTCACGGTTTCAATTTAAACTGAAATCCCTTTCAGATGTAGAGATTTTTTTTTTAAGTTACTTACCTGAAAGAGAATGCGCTTAACAAGTCAGATATTTGTGCATCTTTACTGTATTTCTCTCAAAAAGAAGGTTAATAAAGAATGATTGTGAAGTAAGATGTCCCAGTCTAATAAGGAAAGAAATTTTTACTCTGATCTCTTCTAGTCTTTTTGGCCTCATCAAGTCACCAACAGTCCTAATGGCAAATGAGTGTAAGGAATGATATTGAAGAAATAGAGAACAAAAATTCCTAATAATCCTACTGAATAAATTCTGAATTTTGAATAGTGAATTTAGTCACAACACTATATACTCTCTATCATTTTTAGAAATACTTCTCAGGAAAAAAAAGTCCATTATTTTCCATCTTCTGTAAGAAAGTGCAAGTCAAATTTCACAATTAGCAGCTATGTCAACCTTTTTTCCCTTCAGATAAATTCTGAGTGATCCTTGGTTTCTACCCTAGTAGAAACCTTCAGAAAAGTAATTAACTTTTAGTTCCTGAAAGCAAAGATCAACACGCTTCTTTTTATGAAAAAGAATCAACGTTGTCAGTATGTTAATCTGTAAAATCTGTCTCACTGAGAGAATAGTTGCTGACCCAGGTCATTTGACTGCTCATTCTGACAATGTTATTTTATTACTGGAAGCTTGGGTTTTGTAAGCTACAGAAATCCAATAGTAAGTAAAATTTTAGGTATTACCTCTTTCGAAATGCAATATATTTTAGACTCTGATTTAGAATCAGCAGTTATTCTCAGAAAAACATGTATGAAGGCAGCTTTGTAGCATTCAATGCTTAACAATATCTCTGAATGGATGCTTGCAGTGTTTACCTGCAGGAAGTTTGCTCCCAAGATAGCAAATTAGGAAAATCACAATGGATTTCTTTCTGCTCACAATTAATATAATGGTTTTAAAATAGTGGGTGGTAGATTTAGATTGGAAATTAGGAAAAATTTTTTTACAATGCGAGTTATAGAACACTGGAACAGGTTGCCCAGAAAGGTGGTGGAGGCCCCATCTCTGGAAACGTTCAAGGCCAGGCTGGATGAGGCTCTGAGCAACCTGATCTAGTGCAGGATGTCCCTGCTCCTTGCAGGGGGGGTTGGACTAGATAACCTTTGAAGGTCCCTTCCAACCCTAACCATTCTATGATTCTATGATTCTATGAATATTCTGTCAGCAGAATTTAGTAATTATGACTCTGCAGAATGCAGAGGTTTTGTCACTTGTGTCTTTTCTAGGTTGATGTGAAATGCTACTGAGTTAGAGTAATAAAGTGTTATGTTTCTTCTGTGCAGACATAAAAGACTAGAATAGGCAGTGGAAAAGTGGAACCTTTCATTATTTATCATACTACATACTCCACGCTATGCCAGAACAATCAGTAGGTAATATAAGGGTCTTCTAGTTCGACATAACTGTGCAGCAGAAGTACTAAGCTAAAAATTCTCTCCACTTGAACGTTTCTCTTTCAAAGCTTCTGCTATAAAGGGATTTGGGCACCCAATTCCCAATGAAATTAGAAGTTAAGTCAAATTAGACTTAAAGGGAATTACTTATTTCAATTACCAAGGCCACCTGCAAAATCTTCTGTGCCTATTAAAGAAATGGTTTTGGCCCAACAGACTATGGAAATATCAAAGTGCTGCCTGAGATTTTTAAGAGTAATGATTCCTAATATTTTGTGCTCCTTAAGGTGTCTAAAGCTGAGGATCAACACAGCAGTAAACTATAGCTGGAGTAATTAGCCCAAGATCACGCACATTCACTTGCACGTCTAGAGCCCAACTTTCTTGATCTTCAGTCTTGTGATCAGTTTGCATGTGATATCCAAAATACTATAGATTTTTTTTTAAACTGTCATCCCAGAAAGATACGTAAAACATGAAATTTCCAAAAGGATTTTTTTTTTCAAGATTTGCAGAGGAAAAAGGCATATTAGAACAGTTAGATGTTATTTTTTAAACTTTACCAGAGCTGAGCCGTGCAACATAACTTTACTATAGTAGGAAGAACCTGTATTCCAGTCATTGCTACTGAGAACAGAATTGGTTTTAATGCTTCAGAAAATAACACTCCTAATTCTAAGCATTGGATTAAAGTGCTTGGAAAGAAATGCCCACTGTTTTTTGTAGGGCTAATTCACAGCACTACTTCCAGTAAATATTAAGAAATGGCAACTATCACCTGTCATAATCAGTGGTATGAAAACCTAACAAGATATTCTGGATTCCCTCATCTGAATAACACTTGTTAAACCCGCTGTTCTCATTTCCAAACCACATACGTTGAAGGGATGACCCAGCACAGAATTTGATTGCACAAATTTAAGTTCTTCTGCTCAGTTAAAAATAAAGTTATGTCAAAGAAAAGAACTTCCTCCACACACCTTCAAGTAAAGGGGCCCAAAATGCTTTACTTACCAGTATTTGGTATCTTGCTGATACAAATCTTTTATATCTGCTACTGTATAAAATCTGTTTGATTTCCCGTCAAACACAGTTTTGGTTAAGTAACGATGCATTCTCTTGCTGACAGTTGTTAATAAAATGTCGCCAGTGACACTGTCCAGATCAAATCCTCTGGAAGGCTGCACTGTTATCTTCCCAGATCTGATTTCTCAACATTGTGGGTACTTGAATGCAAAGCTGAGCAATGGCATCCCTGAAGCAGCACGTCACAAATATAAATATGTCAGAAAAGACTCCTTATCATTTTATGTATTCTTTTCCATAGTGGGTGGGATTCTAAGCATTTTAATTACCATGGAAAAATTACAAGTCAGTGGCCAAGTGATTAGCACACAGTTCTGTTATTTACTCTTCAATAAACAATCTTGTCAGAGAATCCACGTCTACAAGAACCATTTTAAGAAAATGTAATTAAAACATTAAGCTTGATATGTCCAATTTAGATAATATATAACTGAATCAGTAAACACTTCAAGTTTTTTCTTGATTGCCATTCTATCACTATAAGATGAAACATGGCACTGATGGATGTAGCTGTGGCACAAGGTCAGCCAAACTAGCTGAAGTAGAAAGACAATGTCAGATTTAACGTGGTGACTCTGAAGGTTAGTTGCCTCCATAGGTGAAAAGAAAATTCAGTTATTTTACATATAAAGAGAGTAACGGAGAAACACTAATTTGTTGTGTAAATCACTTCTCCTTGGTGCCCAGTTCAGCGCTGTTTAGCTAACGCCAGGTATGCATTTTGAATCTCTGCCGGGTTACTTTACAGCTCACACCATACTGACATTTTCTGAGTTAATGTTGGCACAGAACACTATTTTCCATGTGTTTTTCATACAGTCCATCCTACATAGCTGTATGTTGACAGAAGAAGACAGAAATGTTTATCGACTGTCTCATGCCTTGAGAGGTGCCATGCACCATTAATTCCCAGTTAAGTCATTGACTAGAAATTGCAGATCTGAGGCATGTAATAGAAGCATTGACCAAAGTTTCTTCTCTGTAAAAAGGGACCTAAATTCATTGGCTTAATTAATGTGCAAAAGCACATAACACCCAGCTTTTCCCACTGAAATCATTTGGAGTTCCTAAATGTCCAAATGGCCTGACAATATTTTCCTCCTTAATAGATGGGCAGCAGGCAAGTAATCTGGTTTAGATTACTGTTCCTGCACACTTGGGCACAGCATTTGAGCATCTAATTGCAGCTGTTCTCACAGGACATGAGAAATATGAAAATTAAATCTATATTTAAGAAATTAACATTGTTGTATTGCTCCCACCAGAGCTTTTAGTGGAATTCACATGACCTGGGTTGTTTGTAAAAGCTCTAATTGATATTGAATCTCTTCTGCACTGCTCAGATTTGCTTTAATTGCAGAAATTGCTCAAGAACTGTGCTACAAAACTGCTATGAAATTGTTTCTTCCTCCAACCGAGCTGTTTTAAAATACTGAGTTACTTCCAGGGTACTACGCTGCATTGTTGAAGCTCTGCGTGTGCTGGTATATGCTAGCTTTCTCTTGACTGGAATGCAAGAATGAGTATTTCCTGAATTTTTATTTTTTGTTTTGAGGAGGAGGCTGGATTTTTTTTCAATTAGAGGACAATCTCTGCATGATTTAGAAACTAAATATGGGATGTTGCAACAAAATGACAGTTGTTTTTAATGAAAAAAAAACAACAATAAAGCTATTAAACTGTTCCGAAACACGCAAACTCAAATAACTGACTTGTATGGCATTTAGTTTTCTAATATCTGCTTGTCATCAAATGTAAGCAGAGTTGCTTTCTATTTTATTGTGTTTAGTTAATAAACAGTTATTTGGAAACAGTATAAGGAATTTACTCTTTGGGAAGCAATGAAGCAGAACTGTTTAAGCTTTCAAACATTGCTGAAGTGTTCAAGCTACTAGTGCTAGTGCGTTGTCACTGCCATTTTTCTCTGTAGCAATTCACATAGGTTCATTAAGATATGAATAAATTGGTAAGTAATGATGTGTTATCATTTTCTACTACAATTGTAGCCATCACCTTTCTACTATTTCATCTCATCTGTGCTAAGTAATACCTGTAATTAGTTTTTTCTACCCTCAAGGAAGTCTGTGACAGAAGCAGGGATAGAATTGAATAATTCATTGCCTTGACCACAAGGCCAAGTGTTTTCTTTTTTTCTGTACTTCTAGGTCTCAGTCATGCCATGCTTTCTAGCGTTGCAGTGAGTAGTGAAGCTTTACAGACAACAGGCTCTGATATCTATCCCCAGAAGGGTCTGAAGGAGGTTACACTGTGATTCATTTACATGTGGGAGAGAGACCTCATAATGTCACATCCCACATGTCTGAAGCATTCAAGTGAGATGGGGAAGAAGAAGAAGAGACTTGAATCTGTGTTTTCCATCTCCTGCATGAATATTCTTGTTACCATGATATCTGACACATTACAGACATGACTTCTTGATTTCTTTTTTTAGTTTCTCTTAAAGGAAACTCTGAAAAAAAAAAACAACGCAGTTCTTCTCAGAAGATGAAATCCTGAAAAATTGTGCATGAGGGAAAAATGGTTTCCTATGTGACTACAGTAGTAGTGTATGTCATTTTCCCTTCTCCCATCCTGAGCTAAAGGGAGGCTACTCCACAGCAGACAGAAGCAGGGAAATGCCTGCCTGCTTATGTTAATGGAGATAGATATTTACTGTACTTGTTTACCAGGTGCTGAAATCCGTCACTGTAGAAGATATGCACATAATTTTAGGTATGTCCCTCAAGGAAGACAGTGGGAATTATGGACTGGTTGGAAATGCTGTCTGGAGTACTGATGTTTTTTTCAGACTGGAAGTTTTATTTTATGCTTTATTAAAGCAAGTTGTGCAGAGAGCCATTTCAGGGAAGGGCTATGCCTATTTTTAGTAAAATTCCAAAAAAGGGAAACAAAAAAGAAAGACGGAGGCTTCTGAACATATCTGCTCTCACGAATTCAACACCAGGGCACCACCGAATGTCCCCCAGCTATCAGCCTGTATGGGATCTTTCCAGTTTTTAGTTTATGTCCCCTCCACAGACACAAGCTGTCTAAGAGGCAAACCTGCCTGTAAAGTTGTGTAAATACCAGCCTTGTAATGTTTAC
This sequence comes from Chlamydotis macqueenii, assembly GCF_036417535.1. Taxonomy (NCBI): domain Eukaryota; kingdom Metazoa; phylum Chordata; class Aves; order Otidiformes; family Otididae; genus Chlamydotis; species Chlamydotis macqueenii. The sequence goes on from NC_141561.1 coordinate 11,764,048, forward strand.
ATTAAGTTGTTTCTAGAAGGCTGATTCACTTAAGGAGAGAATATTACATCCTTTTTCTTCCAGGCTGGTTTTCAGCTTCAGCCTATTTCAATGTAAATATCAAAAGAAAGACAAAGTGTCTTTTTTTTTTTAAAAAAAAAAAAAAAAAAAAGCAGCAGAGGCAGACTTGTACTAACATTTCCAAGAGGCTCAAATATTTTAATGAAAACAATAATTTGACCTTGTCAACTTTGAATAATCTTACTAGATTTTTTTCACTAACTGTCTCCAGCAGCTTTTGAAACAAAAGTTGCATTTCAAAAAGATGCATGAGATGAGCTGGCATTCTTAAGTAAGATCTAAGAACAGTGGACTGTACACTAGTAGCCAAAGAAATCAGCGTCACAGACCCAGAGACACATCCTTGTACTCATCCCCTTCCACGCTGCCCTTGCCTTTCGTTTCTGCTCAGTGCTATCTGTGTCTGCAAACAGAATATTCAGCCAGACCTTCCAGCAACCCTTTGCAATCTACGTTGTTTGATGAAGTCCAGTGACAGTCTGTGTATCTTCAGTTAAGTGAATGTAATGTCCTGGTGGCTAAAAACTAAAAATTATACCAAAAAAAAATTGTATTTGCGTATAAAATGCAGTGCCCTAGCTGAATGAGGTGATGGGTTCATCTTCTTTGCTTTGCTGCTATAGAAACCTTCGTTTTGGTGACAGCCTTTTAAACTGTCTTAAGCATAGCCCTTAGTTATTGCTGGGCTAGGAGGGACACTATGCATTCATTATACATCCTGGCCTGTACAGAAACATTATTCTTTAACAGTGATGAATTTAATGTCACTGACTGTAGTTGTGAATGAACAAATTATATTATTAGGGTCCCTCCCGTGATGAACTGAAAGTGGCTGATAGTAGGGGTATCTGAGTATACAGATATCCATTCTGTGCATGTATTGTGCAAAGGCAGAGAATGACATTGTCAGCCAGGAGGAAGAAAAATCTTGAGATAGTAAGAGTGAGAATGAAACATGAATATTTGGAGACTGTGATGACTCCACCAGCACCTTGCTTGTTAACTAAGGTACTGCAACAAATACATAATGTAGGCCAAGAGGTGATAGCTGAGTGAAAATAATGCTGGATTAAGGAATTTGCTTTTCCTCCTATTTGTTTGCAGTGACATTTCTGAAAAATAGCAATGGTATCTGCAAGCCAAGATGGCACTTGACAAATGATGCTTTTTCCTCATCCTTGGTGCTCTTTGTTCGTATCAGGCTTAATGGAGTGTGGAAGTAATCAAATTCATGTCATTGCTTTAGCTTGTATTAAAAGCCATTGTAGTTCTGAGGAGATACGCAACAGCTATTTCCTTCTCATTGTAGAGAAGAGCAGAGAATCTGATGTCAAATACAGCGCACACAAAGGCAAAAATATTTACATGTTCTTAAATCATATAACTGAGTTAGGTTTATGCATCTAATGAATAATTAATAGATTACTTCCATTAATAGGGATGTTTAACCATAGATGATAGGCCAGACTCTACAGCCCTTCCAGCTGGCACCTGATCATATAAGTAGTTTCATCTATGTAACTATGACTATAGCCTGAAATAAAAGAGTGCTTCAGCTCAGAGTGTGACCATACAACGACAAAGAGGAAAGTTGCTTTGAAAACACCACTTGTTGCCGTTGCTCATAAAGCGTGGGCAGGAAAAAAAGGAACTTGAAGTATATTTACTGTCACAACAGCAGCCAGGGTACATGTCAGTCTGTTGGTGGCCCAAAAGTAGTGGATCCCATTCCATGAGCAGTAGTGCTCTTTGAAGGCCTCCATTTAAACAGCCTTAAGCCCCCATGGAAGACGTGGCAGGACAGATACCTAGCTCATGTCCTGGTGGTCCACTTACAGTGGAATAAACACCTCACAAGTACTAATCTAAACCTTTAACTAGTTCTGTAAGCTGACAGTCACTGAAGAAAGGCTTCCTTGGGACATATCCAACTACTCTTTTTTGACTCAGCCATAAGTACTACTAGAATACTCTACCCTTCCAGTATTGTCTTTCTGGTTCCAACAAAATCAATAAAGACAGAGCATATAAAAGCTAGGCATACTTAAGAGAAAATGACTATGAAATTGAAGTTTACAAAAAGAAGGTAGTGACAATTTCTATATTCAGTGCATGGTGAATGAATTGAATAAGCACTGGTGTTAACAGCTAAACCATTATATATTTATTATAGCATTTGGTCTTTTAATAACCTATAGCACATCCGTTACAATCTGCAGTTACTCTAAAACTTAAAATTGATCTTCACATCTGTCCGTTGCTGGAGCTATAACATTAGACTCCCATGGTGGGTTCACAACTCATGGCTCTTTATTCACGGGGCGTCCGGTGATGTGTTCCCTCGGATCATGCACAGCTTGTAGTTTGCTGTAGCAAAGGGGGTTAAAATAAACGACTCTCTTTATTGGTTTGGTAGATTTTTAAGGATTTTTTTTTCTGCTGCTCAGTGTCTTGCTGCTTTGAAATAACTTAAGTAAACAATAAACAAAAAAAAATTCAAGCCTTTTGAGACTGTTATGGCTATCACTAGGCATCTATGTATATGCTGCCAGATATTCAAAAGCACTCAGCAGATACTGGCTCTGTTGGAGGCAATAACATCTTAAAAGCCAGACTACTTCAATCAAGCTGCCTACTTGAGCATAAGAAAATAAGAGATGTCCTTTCACAGCAGAGGCCATCCTCTGACAAAGATGCTTAGGATAGCAGATAAAAAAAAAAAAAAAAAAAAAAAAAGAGTGCTCCAAAAGGAATTAACCCCTCCATTTCTGGAATTCAGTGGTTTGAAAGCATCCAGACTGTTGTATTTAATGGCCACCACTGGACCTAACTCCTATGAATGTGTCCTTTTGAACCTGTTTGTTTTTAGTTTGCAAAACATTACTCGTCTGTGAACCTAGCTTATGCATGCTATATTTAAAAATACTTATTTTGTTTCTTTTATGCCTCCTGCCTGGTAGTTTAATTGGCCTCTAGTTCTTGTTTTGTGAAAAATAGTTCATAGTCATTTTCTACCTACCTGTCTTCTCTACTTTCTTTATACCTACCATTCACAATTCATAGAATATTGTCTTCCCAATATTTACGTGCTCAGGTTTCAAATCCTGTCTTGACCCTTTCTGTTGTGAACATAGCAAAAGTTGTCACTGCCTAGGGAAGAGGATGAAGCAGAGGCGTGATACCAATGTTTACTGCCTTTATACCACTGTCTCTTTGCTAGCTCACAATTGGTGTAAAAAGTAGTATGTGATGTTAACTTTCCCAGATTTAACTTACCTCATTCAGCATTGATTATGCTGGAAATCTGAGCACAAATTCAGTATGAGATGGATCTGGGGTTTTTCACCTCAGTTAAAGTGCTGTAAGGAATGGAGTATGACAGAGTATGGGAGATGTGTAGCAGATTGCTTTGATTTTTTTTAAAAGTTCCAGCTTCAACTGTGAATATTCTGAGGATCATTCAGGATAACAAAAGTGTTTCTAAAATTACTTTTAAATTCTTGAGTTTAATATGCTGAAAGAACATAGTAGATTTTCAACTGCCAACAAAGCACCGCTATGGATGTAAGCTCTGCAGTTAGGCTGGTACCTTCCCAAGCTCACCTTTGAATTAACTTTTTTTTTAAACTAGGTGAAGCAACAGTGAAGAAGAAACCAGCTCCAAAGACTCCTCCAAAAGCAGGTAATTTGTTGCATGTGTCATCCTGTAGGAATAAATAATAAATCAATACAGTTTTAAAGAACAGACACTACGTTTCTAAGTTCAGCTGTTTGCCTACAAAATTTATTTGCATATGCGATTAAATAGCGAGTATGAAGTTCTAGGAGGAGAAAACTGGAAAGCAAAGTCCATTTTGCAAACTCCTTCCTAAGGTTACATTGCACTAAGACTTAAATTATGAGCATGCAAAAAAGTTACTATCGAATAAACTACACCAAGATCCTACCAAACAGCAGTAGTGTTTTAACAGCACGCCTTAGCCTTCAGCGAGAGAGACTTTTCTGTGTATCACAGAATGCCACCTCTGCATGAGTAGCTGCCACAAAGGAGTTGATGGATTCTACATTTCCTCATAACCGGCATTATGATAACCTGCTCATGCCTCTGCGCTCTCCTAGGCAAAGCTATCTACATTTAAATTTACTCGTAAGGCTCCTTTATAGGAACCGGCTTTCAGTGTATCAAAACTTTGTCAGACTTTTAAACTGTTCAAGCTGTTTTCTTTGCCAGACGTATGCCTCAGCCTAATTTCCTTCAGGTATTTCAAAACAAAAACACTTTCCAAAGAACAAGTGTAGAGAAAAAAAAAAAGTTTATTTTAATTACATTGATAAGAAAAAGAAAGCACTTTTTTTCATGCTCAGTAGCCCTGTGCTTTGGACAGGAATGTTACATTTGGCAGTGAGGTCAGTCTAATATTAGAGAATACCTTCTACTGTTTCTGTCAAAGTGTCCTCAAACTTGCATACATACCCCCCTCTCCTCCTCAAATATTTTTTTTAGTGCACTGCTCCTGTAAAGCAACAGAACAAGTTTCACCCTGGAGTTGTCCAGGCTGATATTTCTGGCATCTGTTCCTAGCAGCTACGAGGGGTCTGGCACACTCAGCACCACAACCCAGAGTCAGGAAGCAGCGCTATTAGCAAAGGAGATGTTCTGCCATCTATTGATACTTCGGCAGTGGGAGGGAAGAGGAGGAGAAATACCTGATCCAGACATGGAGAAGTATGAATGGGACTGCAAGATTTAAAAGAAGCACTATTATACACAAACAAAAGGATCTGTCATTGCTCACAGGAAAATTTGAGTGTGATGGAGAAAGATGTTGATTTCCTTCCTTGTCTCTCTAACAGATGTCCCACACAATGTTTACCTGGCTACTGAAGCCAGAATCTTCATAGGCAGGTGTTGAGTCTTAAATTTTCTGAATGCTGTTGATGACATTAGGGAGCAGGTTTGCAGACACCCTCAGCACGTGCAAATTGATACGAAGTTAGCTGGAGCCATTCTTCAAAAATACGAAGTGTAAAAGAAAAAATAAGTTTTCCTGAAAAATCCAACACAAAATTTCATAAGCTCTATACTTGGAATTGGTAGTAGGTTTTAACACTTTTGGCTTTTGGAGTTCTGTACATTGGTCTTGCATGAGAAAACTTCTGGCGTGTAAATCGTTGTTGCTTCACTACAGTAGAATGAACAATGCCCACGGAATTGTTTCATTGCAAGCAACACATAACTGCTGATCTGGATTTCAAATGCTGCCCTGAAACTGTTGAGTTGAGAGATGTATGTCTTTTGAATTTTAAGAAAAATAGAAAGTATAGTCATCAAAGAGAGATTTTTATTCTTTTTTTATCAGCTACTCCTCCTCAGATTACTCAGTTCCCAGAAGACAGAAAAGTCCGTGCGGGTGAATCAGTGGAACTGTTTGCCAAGGTGGTAGGAACAGCACCCATAACTTGCACCTGGATGAAATTCCGTAAGCAGGTAAGTTGTTTTCTGGTTTGTTTTAACAATCATTGAAAAAATAGAGCTGGAAAGGAACTCAAATAACCCATCTTGTCCATCTCCCTACCCCAGGAACTGGCAAAGTCCATGTCATTCCTGCCAGATGTTTTCCTCACCTCTGCTGAAAACATTCCAGCGATGACAATTTCACAACCTCCATTAGCAACATATTGCAGTGCTTAAATATCCATAGTGTTAGAAATTTTTTCCTAATGCCAAACCTAAATCTTTCTTGCTACAGTTTAAACCAATTGCTGCCTGTCCCCTCCTCTAAAAAATGACTATTCCCTTGAGAAAAGCCTTAGACCATGTAATTAAAGAATAGGTGATGTGAAAGATATAGGTATCTGAAAAGTATCTGTCACAGGAAATGTTTCTCTCCTTGAGAAATAACCTCTTCTTCACCCATGCTTGGTCTAAAGTTATGTCAGAGGGGCAAAATGCCATACCAGAAGCTTGAGTGAAATGTCTTACAACACAAATGTCACCATGCAAGGCACAACAGCAATTATGTTCCCATGAGCGCCCTCAGGCACAGGCTTAAAGTTCCTTCTACTTGAATTAATTGCATTGAACTATGTTACATATGTCTATAAGGGCAGTTTCTGAAGAGAGTTGCTTTAGCGAGTAATAAATCCACTTTAAATCCAATAACCCAATACGCAAGTACAAACCGGAAGATGAAGCGCGATGTTAGGACAGAGCAAATATAAATGTGTACTGTAGCTGCTATTCTGTTTATTTCATTGTGAACTCATTATGCACTCTATAGAACATAAATAAAAACATCTCCTACAAGGAAGTTTAGACTCTAAATCCAGATGTGTCAGCATTTAATTGAAAGAATTCAAAACAGTCTGCTAGTGCAAAGGGTATTCCAGAGTCCATCTTTGCTAACCCCAAATAACCTCTTACTTCAGGGGAAAGGATGTTTTTTTTTCTCCTGAACTCTTCTATTTTCTTAGAATTCTTTAGTTTCAAGACTGGAGTTAAAAAGGAGCCTGCTCATTTCTACAAAAGTAGGTCTCAGAAGCTCCAGTGGCACTGAGTGTCCTGTTTTGCTGAGCTCTGTCTTAACACGGGGGTAAAATGTACCCCTCAAAATGAGTTTCTGGTTTTTGCAGAATTCTGAGTTCATTGTTGAATACAACAATTCTATTTACATAGATTTCAAGACCATTTTTATATACAAAATCTATGTGATAACAGAGGCTGGCAGCTCATAATACCCATATCAGATCCTTAATCTGTGATTCTACACCTTTTTTTTTCCTTTGTAAATGTTATTTTTAACATCTTTATACTTTCTTCTTTAGCTATTCACTAGAAGACAATCTGAAGTTTTGCAAAATCATATATTAAAATTACATATAAATTTTAGAATGGTTCATTATGGTAGGTAAATGAGATAGAAAAGAAAAAATAAGCACTGTAAGAGGACAAGTGAGGGCAGTACTCTTTCATTTATTAAATTAAATGGGGAGCTAGTTACCATGTACTGTGCTGCACCATTATTTTGTTTTCTTTTTCACTTATACTTCACCACACACTGTTTTATTCTTGGATTTCTTCCTCATCTATAAATGTGGTTTATTTCAACTCTCTTCCGTTCCCAGTCCTAAAAATGAAAATCACCCAAGTGTTTTAACAATTTTCCTGGGAGCTAGTTGTAGTAGTTATTTGGGCAGATCCAGTAAGCGGCGAGTTGTGATTTCAGCCCTGCAACTATATGCTGCAGTGTGCAGGAGGGACTTGTCCGCTCCATGTTCCTTCCTCACATTCCCCCAAGTTCAAGAGAGTCGTCTCTCATAGGTATATCTTTTGCTTGAAGAAAGAGAATGTCACAAAGTTGTCACCCATGCTGTTATACATGATGGCAGTCTAGTGGAGGGATGCTGGAATTGTGGTCAGCTAAAAAGGGGAAAGCCTTTGAAAGCCTCTTCATTAGTTGAGGAACAAAGTCCATCATTTAACATTGCCAATTGTTGGAGCTTCTTAACTATGACCAGTGAATTTCTTTTGGGAACCCAGGGATCCAGCTTCCAGTTCCCCACAGCCATTGCAAACCACTGAGCATAACATAGATCTGGTTCTTGACTAATTCTAATGAAGCAAAACATATAAGCTACTGTAGAATCTCAGAAGAACAAAGTACGGAGGCAGGAGGAACAACCTTCAGTATAATTTAAACTGTAATCCTACGTAATCCCATTTGCTAACTTTCTGTTTGAGTTACTGGAGGAGTATCTTTCTCAGGTTACTTTTGGGCATACAGCAACACGTGTTCTATCTCAGTTGAGGAGAAAGCAGGCAAAGTCCTACTCTTGTAATTTTTTATTCTCTGAATATAAGAGACAAGATAAGGCAAACTAAATAGCCTTCATTTTTAATGAAATTCTGAGAATCATTTGGAAGAGTCACTTATCTAAGGAGGAAGTGGTGGGAGGAAGCAGGACATTGACATTATGTTGTTTGTTTCATAAGAACACAGTGTACAGCTTCTATAATTGCAGTGTAGCATTATGAGGTTTTAAAATAATCTGTCATGTCTCAAGCTAATACTGATTAACATCTAAGTCTCCTTGGCCATTTATGTTATGATAGCTTTGTTTCAATTAAAAGCTAGTTCATAATATGCCTATGGTATTCAGCTGAGATTTTTATTTTTTCCTCTCCAGAAAATAAAGATGCTATAGGAAGGCTAAAGCTGCTCTTTGTATGTCTCTGTGCATAGCTGAAGCATTACATCTCCATTTCAGGCAACATCATCTTCAGTTGTTCAAACCCAAAAAACTGTTACCCTGATTTCTGTGGAAGTGCAGAACAAGGCTGGTTAAGACAGGAGGGTAGAAGTCACAGCTCTGGATGATTTGCACACTGGGCCTCTAAAGGGGAATGACAAATGAATTAGGGTATTTAGAACTAAACCCTTGTTCCACAGTGGTCTCTGTGAGATATGTGAGTCCAAACTTTGTTCTCTCGCCAATTACACTTTCAGCCTGTCGAAGAGGAGTTAGTGAAACTCCTGTTCCTTAGTGGAGTTCAGCAACAGCAGTGCTCCCTGTTGCCTTTGCAGGACTGGAGCCATTATAATGCTCCACTGCATTTCTTTACCAACTGCATGTATTCACTGCTGAAATAAAGTTATCTGTAGATAACACTCAATAGAATAACCCTGTATTGTAATCTGAGCTCTTTCAGATATAAAGAAATTTACTCCAGAAAATCTTTACTGTTTTTTCTTTTGAATTTGACAGATTGAAGAAAATGAATATATTAAAATTGAGAATGCTGAAAACAGCAGTAAGCTAACAATATCATCAACAAAGCAGGAACACTGTGGATGCTACACCCTAGTCGTAGAGAACAAACTTGGGAGCAGACAAGCACAAGTGAACCTTACGGTTGTTGGTAAGTCCCTAATAATGTTTTAGATATATAGCTATTCTTTAGACATCACTCTACATTTGTTTTATATATGATGATATGCAAAAAAATAAATAAATAAAATAATCAGATAAGTTAAGAAGACTGAAATGAAAAAATAGTACTTTAAGAAATATATGGACTGGGCAGTGACATGTAGTAAGGAAAATAAACAAGTTCAGTAGGGCTATCCTGTGTTTTATGTTCAAAAAATTACTAAATAGAGATGGAGGTTCAGAATAGCTCAGACTTTAAAAAAAGAAACACAAGGAAAAGAACAGCTCGTGTCCCCGTTTTTTGGTTAGATACTTCTTTTTCCCATTTAATGCTGCAGCATCCAGATGTTTGCTAGACTGCAAATTTTAAAACTGTTAATTCAGAAAGGATTGAGGTGGTTTCTATTAGACTGTAAATTTGAAAATATCCCATTGCTTGTGGGAGGGAGATTTTATCCTGTTAATTGAAATTCCTACCATTGTCTACTGTTTTATAGTGACAGAAACCAGTGAGCAAAGGCAGTCTGTTTTGATTATGGACCCTTCATATATGGGCTTTTACACACCTGTATTTCAAATCTTCAAACAGCCTTGTCAGATGGCACATTCAGGCTATCAAGTTTGTTGTAGCAGGCTGGGGATAGCTGCAGATAATTGTAGACTGGTGGACAGTTGCAGTATGTTTGCAGATAAAGCTGCAGCCTAGCTCTAGACCAGTTAGCTTGAGTATTAGACAAAATCTAGAGCTGTGACATTTAGCTCTGAAAGGGTTAATGAACCCACCTTGGTGTGGGTATGCAGCCAATGGTTTCCAGGGAAATCTAGGGAAGAGAAGAAGGTGATTTTGTTCAAACATTAGTCTGCAGGATGAGTCTGTTTCTAGGCTCTGTTATCTAAAGCCTGCAGAGGAGTTTTGACAGAAGGCAGGAGAGAGCAGAGCTTGCCCAGGCATCTGGATGAATTCTAGTTGAGCAAGGCTGCATGCTAACCACACACTCTGAACTGCATTGGCTCTGCTGTCCTAATAGATATGTGGGCTACTGAGCAAGTAAAGCAATGCAGGTATGAGGCCAAAGATGGAAACCGGACTCTGATGAAATCAATGGCAAAATACTGTTAATCCCAGTTGGGCTGGAAATTAATTCCAGCAAGCCAGGGAATAACATACAAAGTTTAATGAGTAGAATCACACTTTCAAGTACAATATCGACTGCTAAAGAGTGAATGTCTTTCAGGTGCACACTGCTGTACATACTGTCAATACAGGTCTACTGATTATTTAAATTAATTTCTTTCACCTAATGTGTGGCTTTCGTTGCAGTTAAAAGATAACTGAATGAATGAGTATAAATATCAAGTAGATTCCAGCAATGTGCCAAAGAACTCAAGAATAGAAGAAAACAGAATAAGTATTTCTCACATGATGCATAGGTAAATTGTACTACCACTTCCAGCAGTTGGTTGTGCAGGTCAGAAGTACATCGAGGTTAAAACTAAACACCAAGAAAAACGGATCCCCGAATAATCATCATATACATTGTTCTGGGTACAGCTTTTGGCTCCAAAGCCCCAACACAGCTGATTTGCAGCTAGAAGAATCACAGGACAATAATCGTTCTCTACATTTCCCTTTTTTTTCACTCTTTCCTAGGCAACTGCTGCAGGCTGCTAACTGGGCAAAATGGAATTTTTTTTTAGCAGAACTAGGCCGACAAATCCTATTATCTTGTCACTGTGTGAGCCTTGACTCATTATTATATAAGTTACTGTTTTATATCCTTTGGAGTTAATTGGTTTAAAAGTCTTTGAATTCTATAACCTTATAAAGCTACATCTCAGCCTCCTGCTTTGCTCTTCCATAAGAAATGTGCCAGAGAACAGTGGGATTCCCAGAGACACTTTTGGGACAGTTGAGTGAAGAATCCTTACAATGTACTGGAGTCTGCCATACATTTTGGCTGATGACAAGCTGTCTATTTCCAACTGAATAGAATAAATTCCCTCTTGTAAAACTGCCAAGCTCTTCAGTGAGACATCTCGCTGATGTCAGCACTGCCAAAGCCATGACAAAGCCTCATGTGTAGTTTGCTACACATGTGTTTTAAGGCCAGATTCTTCCATCTGGGTACTCAAAAATATGGGAAAAGGGAGGAATAATGTCTTCCTTCTAGGAAGTGGGTTAGAATCTGAGATAAAATCCTTCACCCTGTTTGCAAGGTATTAAATGTTCATGCAAGTTGGAAGGTACTTTTCCCCAAAACCTGCTCCCTTCAAAATAGTGAAATTATACTTCTCTAAATATGTGAAATGTGAGATCTCTTAGCCTATCAAAGCTCATCTTTAGTCCTAAATTCCCACCTGTTCATTCTCTCTGCCCCATACAAAGCACAGGGAAGAAACTTGCCCTCCCTGCCCTGACCCCACGTTGAAAAGTGTTTGTGGAGCAAGTCCTGGTACTAAAGATCAGCTCTGTTTCCCTCCGCTATTTATAAGTGCCTCTAAACTCTGTGTGAGCTGCCTCCCTATGAGTTTACTGATAAAAGGCACATCTATGTGCATGCTGTGTGCTCAAAATACTGCTAACTGACCACAGACCACAACCGAGTCTCAAATGCATTGAAGGAAATTACAAATAGAGAGCATCTGCTTTCTGGAGGACTGTGAGCCAACTTAGAGCTATGTCTCTCAAAGAGGTAGCTTGTCTGTTCTGGATCTTAGCAAATCAAAGGCATTTGGTAAAATATAAAATGAAATAAAGAAGTATTTCTTTTATTATTACTCCTTAAAACCATGTGGGTTGCAGTGTCTTCATGCTGATGGGCAAACTTCTCATGTGAAAGACTCCAATAAGCATTTCCCAAACTCAATTTGAACTGTAACACATGCTAGGGAGCAGGTTGTCTTGTGCAGTCTCCATCCTCGGAGGTATTCAAGTTCAGACTGGATAAGCATCTGAACAATCTGGTCTGACCTTTTAGCTGATCCTGCTTTGAGCAGAAGATCTAAAGACCTTCTTGAGGATATTTAAGATCTTGGTTTTAAGCTTTTGGTTGTCTAAGACCTTTCTTCACAAAAAATAACATTATTGACTTACCTCCAACCAGAGGACAAAAGACTGAGCTTATTTGCCAGGATTGAAATTGGAAATTATCCTGCTGTGATTTAAACCTTGAGTCCTAGACTGTAAACTATAGCTGAGTGTGATTATTATAAATGATTTTTAATAATGGCTTTTAGCGAAAAACATCTACCCTGCATTCCTTTGAATTTGGCTCCTGATATCTTAAATTGAACTGCTTACACTGTCAGGCTCAGACTTCAACTGCAAGCTTAACTGAGCAGGGGTTCTGACACTGAAAGAGTTTGAATAGTATATGATTTGATGCAGTCTGGGCCATGGGAAAAGATGCTCTTGTAAGAAACCTAACTTTATCCTAAGGAATTTTTTTTTCCTTTGCAATTTTAATGAATATCCCTGAACAAAATGTCCATTACACTCAGCCTCCCGTGTGAGCTGTTTGCAGTCCCCACACCAGGTGCACAGATATGTCGTCGAGTTGGAGGACACTTGTTAATTGATAGGCAGTGCAGTGTGGTGAGGAGCATACAGCACCGAGTCACAAGGACTGAGTCTTGAGTTTCACGTTGATTCATTGTGTAAATTTGTCTGTATAAGCACTAATAGTACTGGGAGACCCACAATAGAAGCGAGAGGTCCAAGTTAAGCAATGTCTTCTTTTAAAGGGCTGACTGGTCCCAAAATGCCCATGTGAGCTCCTCTCTATTGTTATGATTAGCTCTCTTAAATAAGTAATTTAATTAGCTGAGTGATCTCTCTAGGGAGATTTTGCAACATGTTTCTACTCCAAAACCAAAATGGCCTGACGTGGAACTGAGCTGATGATTTACAGCAGGCACTGTGTGAGATTGAAGTGGACCTCTGTTGCCAAAGCCAGTGATGAGCTTTGTGTAAGACAGGACTGATTTAGGCAAAGCAGAGCCCTCTGCAGTGATAGCAAGGAATATTCATTCCTTTCATGCCATTTATTAGATGTTTATGGGTAAATTTACCAAATTTCTTGTTCTAAGCATTTCAGCTATGTGACAGGAATACCCCAATCTGTAATCACTTTTGAAAAAGGAACTTGATTTTCATACTGGCTAAAGCTGGATACTATGACAAAGACTCAAAAGAATAATGGAGTATTCAACAAGAATTTGGCACTGGAGAAGCAGCCTGTTCTGCAGCTTCCTTCCACAAGCTTCCTTCATGACTTTGGGCAAACTGCTTCATGTTTCCATGCCTAATATACAGAGATTTTCTGATGATCAGTGTTTGGTCAATACTTCAGATATTACTGACATCTTTTACTTTTGTTAATACAGAAGTAAAACCACGTTGGGGCTGATTTTGATCAACTTTGTTTGTCTTTTATAAATCCTTTAGATTTGTATTGTTCCTGGTGTGGTATTGTATAAAAAATGTCATCGTGATTAGTGAGCTATATGATAGATATATGCAGAAGAATAAGAGCAATATAATTTGTCTGAGGAGGCCTAAAGATAATTATTATGGTGTTTTTATTACTCTAAGCATCTTTGCACATAGTGTGCACTGTGTCTTCATGCACTGTTGGACAGTGATAAACCCAGTACTTAAAGACACATATATAAGTGTGTTGCACACAGTAGTAGTGTAGCATTAATTACACAGCAGTAGTATAGCATTAATTCTCTAAGAAATACCTGCTTCCCTGCATGAGGTTATGATTCCATACTCGCGTTGGGACTGAGAAACTACTTTATGTGAGGAAACTCTTAACTTTTATGCCTTCAGCAGAATCTGTATGAGCAGAGGCTTTCTAAGCAAAAATGAGAAAATACAAGTTTAGCCTGAGAACAAGATCTGATAGTCACTAACTCCAAGAGTCATTGAATACATGGTAGGACTGTTGATTGCTTATATGAAGGGCTTGATCCTGGTTCAGCAAGTGACATATATGCGTGCTGTATTAGCATTAGCTCTTTGCCCTGAAACTCTATTAGAAGGAAATGTGGTAGCATAACCAGCAGCTCACAGTGGCACTGTTGGAACTTTTTGTGATTGTCTGAGAAGTCTGGCTCAGTGCTAGCCGCTCAGAGTGAGTGGATCCAGAGGTGGTCAGCAACTGTGCGTTCTCTCTGGAAAAGCAAGTGCAGACATGTGTAAGCAAACAGAACAACCATAGACACTTCTAGAGAATACTGCAGCTCAGAAGTGCTAACATGAATGTTTCTGAAACTTCATCTTCTTTTGAGAAGCATCAGATTATATCTTGCGGTATCCATGTGATTCCCTCTTTACAGTTAGGGTCCAGAATGCAGTGAATTTCCTAACAGCATGTGGATGGACTTGATCTCTAACCTTCAACATTTTAAAGTCCTCTGGATTGCTGAAGGATTTTTGTCAATTTTATGGTTAAAGGGCAGTGAGACTGGTGGTTAAGGAAGAGATGTCTTACGTTGCTGTTGCTGCTCTTGTAACCTCCGCTGTCAGCCTTCCCACTAATGCTTGGTGGCAAAACCCTGCAGCTGTATCAAAACTAAATTTTCACAGCAAGATAAAATGTACAGAGAAAAAAACAGCAAACGTTGCCCTATGCATCAGTGTCGGTATACTGATCTAGATTTATTCCTTGAAGAGCCATCTAGTTTCAGTGTAATTTCTATTAGGAGAAATTCCAGAACTCCTTGCTTAGTTATTTTTCCTGACACTTAACTTCACCTTTCTTCTGATGAACAAAAGGAAATATCATGACAGTATTTCTCTCAACAAAATTCCTTTATTTTACCTGCTGTTAAATACTAGCAATGTCTTAGTTTCTAAGAAATGATTCATCATGACTCCTGCAGACAAACATGGAGTCCCTAGGACGCAAACTCATCCTGGTGCAGACTTGGAATCTGCTGACAGTCTTACTGGGGAGACTCCTGAGATTTATTATGTCTTTCAGTGGACAGGTAGCAGAGCTCTAATTCAATCGGTTATCAAACCAGATGCCTTAACGTGTAACACATGAGTAATCCGAATAGCCTGTTGACTCAGGCACAGGAGCAGATGGTTTAGAAAAAGGGCTCCTGAGAATGCATTATATCTGTGTTTGTTCCATTAGCCCTGTGGCAGAAGGAGATGTTCTTGTGCTGAGGGCATTCGCGTGGGAGTGGTGAGCTCTGGTTTCGCTCCCAGCTCCATTCTCCTGAGTGTCCTTGGGCAAGGTCACTTTACTCTTCTATGCCTCAGTTACCCCAACTGGCAAAGTGGGAACAGCAGCACGGAGCAGCGCTTTGGGTATCCGCAGGTCTCAAAAGGGCAGTTTTTAAATAACTTGGTTTTATGTCAGAGTTGTCGGTAGGGGCAATATGCTGAGGGATCACGCTTTGAGGAGGCGAGCAGCAGTCCGCAGTGTGTGTTACAGGGGAGGGGTGAATTCCAAACACCGGTCCCCTGAGCTAACTGACCTTGCCCATGTGTTCCAGGGCTCTGCGGGGGAGGCTGTTTCAGTAGGAGAAAATTTCTGGTCATTTCAATCTCTCGTGTTGTTTTGCAGGAGAACGTAGGCATTCTTTTCTGGTTTAATTTTATGCTAAACCTATGGTGTACTAACATCCAGAAGGGTGCTGATGGGTGTTACAGGGCGTTAAGGGGTAAGAATATCTCAACTTACAGCGCTCCGCTCTCTTGGAAAAAAAGCTGCAGGGCATAGTCTTCCAAGCAAAGCAGAGAGGTCTGCCATGACCCCGAGCCCTGTCAGCAATAATGCAGAGTTCAGTTATGGCCTTTTATGGTTTTGCTTTTCTCCTGCTGATGAATTTCAAATGAAGGCTTTGCCAGTGCTGTCGGCATGGATAGTGTTCAACTGGCTTTTGCAGCATATTAAATACCTTCTCTGGCTAAACAGCTTGTGGAATGGAATTAAATTGTTTCTTTCTGTCTGTTTGTTATCTGGCAGACAAATATCACAATAGCTAATAATAGTATTATTGTAATATGATAACTGGATTTAGAAAGAAACCATTTTTGAGAACAGATAAAGAAAACTATTTCAGAGACACTGCTCCAGTGCTGTCTCTGTTCGTAAAAGAAAAACAACTTTTTTTCAGAGGCTGTGGTTATACTGTTCTCAGTTCTCAGAGGCTTTCTACTAGAACAGAATTGCTGCTGAAGAGCCCGCCGGAGCCCTGCAAGCTCTTAATGTGCAACAAGCCCTATCGCCTTGCTGTGTCTCAGCCTGACCCTCACATC
The DNA here is from genome assembly GCF_036417535.1 of Chlamydotis macqueenii. Lineage (NCBI taxonomy): Eukaryota > Metazoa > Chordata > Aves > Otidiformes > Otididae > Chlamydotis > Chlamydotis macqueenii. Next base: position 11,780,321 of record NC_141561.1, read on the forward strand.
AAGTAGCAGAACAATTTCCATTTCCCTGCACTCAGAGTTAGATAAGGAGACTGCTGCCTTTTTTGGCCTCCTGGAATGGTGTTTGTGTTCTGCGGGCTCTGTAAACTGAGCCCTGTGGAGAAGGCAGTGAGATGTGGAGAGCACGGTTTCATGTTATGTGGGTGTCCTGTATGGGCTGTGGGTTTGCCACCTATGCCGAAAAAGAGAAAGTCCCTTTCCTTATCAGGAGGAATTTTGGGTTCTGCACCACTGAAAAAAAAAAGGCAAGCACCTCAAGTCAAATTTGTCTCATAAACAGCAATGATTTAAAGGCTGAGCATGCTTATGCTTTATGCTTCTCAGAGTGTACAAGTACAAATTAATTAAAGGTTACTCCAGGCTGTATATCAAAACCTGTTTACTGAAATATTTCTGAGAATTTGTCTGAGGAAGGAGTACAGCTGAATTCAATTTGGGAAGAAATAAGAAGTGTGCATTTCAGTCCTGGTATGGTCTTAAATGTGGATTATACATTTCACGAGGGGCCAGCTCGTGCCCTTACCATCTGCCCTAAGGAATGCACACCACAAAAAATAAACTGGAATCTGACCTCCTTGCTCTAGGATAGTGGTAATTTATGTCTCCCTTTGTTGGGAAGTAGGGGGTTTTTAAATCTGTGCCTGGTTTGCTGGAGCGCAAAGGGAGGAAAGTAGTAGAGCCCCCCTTTACATCATCTCCCCTCCCCTCTTACTCCCCTGTGCATGGTGTACAGCATGTATGAGTTGCTGCTGCTGTTTCCTCTGTGCCACCAGTGTCAGTGACTTTATACAGTCTCTGTGCTGCTGTGCAGAACAGTCCCCGAGGCAGGCTTGAGGCCCAATTAGCTGCTTTTCCATCTCCTCTGACTGCCACTAGGCTTTGGGAGCCAGCTCAGGGCATCCCTACTGATATTCCTAAAGAGATTATGGAAGGAGCTTTGCACTTGAGTCCCCCTTAGCATTTCACTGCCCGACCTGCAACTTGTTAGCCTCCGCAGCCATACTGTTAGGCAAATGAGGTGATCATGCATCCTAGTACTAGAGATGTAAGTACTATCTGCTGCAAAGGAGGTGAAGTTTGTAGGATTCTGACCAAGTTCAACAGGACTGTGGCACGCCGCCAATTTGACCGCGACAATGTAGAATATCATAAAGCATAGCTAAGTCTTGATTTTGGTGTTACATGCATGCTGTAAGTTAGCCAAGACTGGAGTGCCCCTAGTTTCCTATCTTAACGATATCTTATGGTGGAGAATATCTACATGTTTTCTTTTGTTGCATGTAAAACTGAAAATGAAGCTAGAGCTCAATATTTTAAATTAATTGCTTCCTCTACAGAAATGTTCAGAAGGAGCAGTGTATTTTTTTAATGCACTCCCTTCCTTCTAGTTCATATGTTGGCTTGCGGCTATGGTTTGGTCCAGAACAGGAAGAAAAAAATTGTGGTCCAATTAAGCCTATGTAAAGCCCTCATACTATAAGCCTAAGTATGACGTATGTTTGTGTGTGTAAAAGATTGCACGTGACATGCAAATGAAATATTGAAGATGGGCAGCTCAAGGATGTTAATGGTAAACTAAACGCTAAAACAGAAGGACAAAATAGAGTTGTGCTTGACTTCCACACCCCTCCTCAACCCACTCGATATTTTTATTGGAAGCAGTTAATTGTGCTGATAGAGATGTCATATTTCAGAAGGGAATGTAGTTTGGCAAAATATCCCAGCTTTCAATACAGACAGATGAATAAAGGGTAACCTTTAAAATCCCCATAGAATAAACTGTTGAGAAACAAAACAGACACATGGAGAGACCATCTGCAAGTTCTCTGAATGTGCAGAGCTGTGGAATACCATCCAGTCTGATATCAAGTAATTTTTAAGCATGGTAAAATGGTACATATACATCTGTCATTAAGAAAGAGCAAAGATTGGGCTTTTGTTCTTGTTTATGATCTCCTATAGCAGCTACTACTCCAGTATTCATACATTGCGCAGATTGGCAAACAGTGGCACATGGTGGACTTCAAAGAAAAAGGTGCATCTTTCTGGCTCAAGAGAGTCTGGCTGGGGGTGCAGGTTTTCATCTTTGCCTACTGGGAAAAATTTATTCGGAAACTAGAAATATTCCCAGTGCTGGCAGATATTAGACTCGAGCCATGCAGCATTTTCTTTACCACTGATGTCCCCTTGGCCATGAATGTTTTCTCTCCAGTGCTCACATACCTAAGCCTTGCTTCTGTAAACTGTGCTGGCCAAATGGATTGCAGTTATCTAGGTGAGTCATGGAAAGAGAGGCCACTAAGGTAACTGGCTTAGGCAACTGATAAATCATGCCTAGAGTTTCATTTGGAAACAGAAGTGTGTTGAAAGTCAGCAAAGAGAGACTGTATATTCATGTCCTGCATGGGAAGCAGGCTACTGTGCTCTGCAAAGACCAGAGTATATGCATTCTTTCCTCTTTCAATGTAAAGTTCAGTGCAGAGCATTGGAGCAAGCTAACAGTTTTGTTTTGTTTTTTTTAAACGAGCACATACTGTCCATATTTAGCTGTGTGCATAGCAGCTGTCAGAGAATCTGCACTACTTTGACAAACCCGAATAGGTGCCTCTGTAAGGTGATGGACTACTGGCTTAGCTTTCTCTTCAAAGTATTTTCCTCTTGCTATCAGTGACTGCTCTGTTCTGTTTGGATTTAGGATAAGTCAGCTGTTACTTATCCAAGTTCTTCTGTCTGCATCTTAGGATGATGCAATGATGATTATATAGGAGGAAAGCAAGACACAAGGCTGAATATTCTTATTCTGTATAGATTTTGAAGAGGACAGAGGTAGCATCATTCCCTACAAGGTCTGCATGGATAAGAAGTTGTAGTGCAAAGACAGCTATCGCTGCTGTTTGGCTCAAATCGCACAATCCATCCGTGCCACACAACCAGCTCTCTGGTGGCTGCTGTATTGTACAAGGGTTGTGTTACTGTGAATGGCGTGAGCATTGAATTTGCACTTCTTGCAGCTCTGAGGAGGCTGGGGCAGGACCAGCGCAGGGAAGAGGGGCCTGTTCAGGCACCAGGCGATAAAGATTCTTTTCTCATCTTTGCTACAATCTCTCTTTCTAATCTTGAAAAAATCATTTAACCTCTCTGTTATTCAGTGCATGGTATCTACATGATAAATTCATGCTTGTTTCAATAGTCTCTTTTATTCTACCAGAAAGTGAGGCAAGTAAAATGTGACAACTAAGCAGGGCAATAAGCCATTCCAGAGGTTAAGGACATCTGATCTCTGATATTTGTGTTTAACACGAGATGTACTGTATAATGATGACTCCTAGTGGAATGGTGTTTTAAGTGTTGCCAAAATGAATACAGATAACCTACGTCCAGCAGTCTTTTTTTCTTCTGCCTGGGCATTCTCATGCTGAATGCAGTGGCAAACCCTTGGTGCCCATCTCCCTTCCTCTCTCCCAGTCTTTTCCCTCATACTTAACAAGTCCTATTTATGTATCTTCTAATATGTTCTAAGTTGTGGAGGGAGATGGATTTTCCATGACAACTGAACTAAAAGGAGTTACAAAAGTTTTTTTCAGGGAAATCATTGGTTATTGGAACTTGCACTCTTCCAAATAGTGAACTGATATTTAACTTGACTACCCCATTTGCCCTTTCTGTCAGTAAAACCACCACAGTCAGAGGAGAGGTCCCTCTGTCCAAGAACCAAAGGCATGTTTATGGCAAAGTAGCTATTTCTGTCTGCTCAATGACTTCCCTAGGAATGATAATTTGAGTATGGAGGGATAACTGATACAGTCTACTACATTAAGGCTTTGATTAAAGTCCATGGCAGTTTTCCCCAGCATTTTGTTGTTTTTATTGCTGGGAAAGTGACTGTATTTTTTGGCTGGTTTGGCAGCTCTGCCCTTCCCAGTGAGAAAGTGGTAATGTCCATTAGCGGTTTTAACCAGCAAAACAGGACAGGATTTTTTCAGTCCATGTCCAGTGTAACCACTGTAGCATCTCACACTTTCTTTCTTCTTTTCAACTTCTGTTGTTTTATCCCATCCTTTGATTTCTTATTCAATCTTTGGCCACTAGTTCATCCAGATCAACATCATCATTATTTTGCAGGTTTTGCTTCTGAGAGGATTATTCCCAAGGAAGATATTTGTTCCCTTTAAAGTCTTTTGAAGTGCTTAACTTCCATAACTATTTCCGTAATCAGTATTTTTTTTTAAAGTCAACATTTTTTTTGTCTTAGCAAAACATTCATTTCAGTAGTTATGTAATCATTAAGCTTCATTTTGAAAAAGTCATATAACTGGAAGTTTTTGTGTTGGATGTTTGCATAGTTGGTTACTTATCTGCACACCAGGTGCTGGTAATATTGGGTCTATTAATGCAAATAATAACTGTGGGAGCAAGCCTCCAACTGAGGAAAACCAGAAGTTTCTATCTTCCACTTCCCCAACAATTTCCAAAACGCATGAGATTTTAAAAAATCTCAACATTTAAATGATGTATTCTAAGTTGAATTCCTTTTTACCAAAAAGCACACTAGGCTTCCAAAAACTGCGCATAGGTGGTGTTGTTCACTAAATTGTTAGCAGGCACAGTTGTTATCCTTCAAGATCTGTGTTTCTGTGCCAACAAGCTGGTTTTGGTATCTCTGCTACCCAGGTGTAGCTGGATAAGGGGCACATCCTGAGCTGTGAAAGGTCAGTAGCGGCACTGAAGTACGGAAGCAGATGAAGGGAGCTGGAGAAAGAGCGTCACAGCTATGGTGACTGTTACAGGGGTAAACCTCTAAGGAAGTTCACCAAGGAGTGGTTTGCACTATTGTAGAAGATTTTATTTCAGTACTTGCAAGCACAGTTGTGACTAGTTTTAGTCTCCATAGTTTCTGTAACAATAGCTGTGCAGGGCATTAGGCTGCAGCATGGGTTAGCGAGATGTCCAGGGAACTGAACATGCTGAGGCCCATGTGGGACTGGCATTTATGTTAGCCAATTCAGGTATGTCTGTGCTGCAGTTGTTCCTTCTCCCTGTAGTACAAACCTCTGAAGCAGAGCAGTGGCATGGAAAGAAAACAGCTGTTAGCTAGGGCCAGTTACACCCTAATGGAAGTTCTACCTCTTACCCTCACAATTTCATCCAATGTGCTTTGCATATGTTTTTGCAGATAAACCCGACCCACCTGCTGGAACACCTTGTGCATCAGACATACGCAGCTCCTCCCTCACTCTCTCATGGTACGGCTCCTCTTACGATGGTGGAAGCGCGGTGCAGTCCTACACTGTGGAGATCTGGAACTCAGTGGATAACAAATGGACAGATCTCACTACCTGCCGCAGCACCTCTTTCAATGTGCAGGACCTGCAGGCTGACCGGGAGTACAAATTCCGTGTGCGAGCTGCTAACGTGTATGGCATCAGCGAGCCCAGTCAGGAATCCGAGCTGGTAAAAGTTGGAGAAAAACAAGAAGGTTAGTTCTTAAGAGAAAAAAAAAAAAATCTAAATTCAATTAAACGGTATCTTAACAGTTCCAGTGCAGCTGTGCACACTCCTTCGCATGCGCCTCTGTGCAATGAACGCTTATGCTGCTGTGAGTGTGCTGAAGTCCCTCATGTGGGTGTCTGAGCATAGAAGTTTTGCATGCACCCAGTGTGGAAATTTGGCTTCAGGGATCTCAAAACCCTGCCTTGTGAAAGCAACCAATAATCTGACTTCTGGCTTGCTGTGTGAATGCTGACTGACAGGCTGCTGTAGTTCAGTGCACAGGTGATGGGAGATGCCACCTTTCACACATAAGTTACACAATCAGACCGTGCCCAGTTGGAAAATGATGTTTGGTGGCTTACCTGAAACATACTGATGGATTCATTACAGTTTATACTGGACACGCTATGGAGAAACAAGCTATAAATGCTATCCCAAATTTGCTTTTGGAAAAAGTAAATACACTTGCCGCTAGCCAAGCACTGAAGATGCAGCAGAAACTGAACTGGCCTCTCATACCTAGTTGTAGTTCCCATGCTTCAGATCTCAGCACAGTAGGACACCTCAGTTCTGTTGCTCCTAGTACACCAGTCTGGTGTACAGTTCAAGGCTATCCTGCTTAGCATGTTAGTTGTGCAGCATTATGGGTGCTAAAAATATTTTTTATGGTTTTTGATTACAGTTGCACATACTTGTAAAACAGTATTTTTCAGTATCGTTTGCCTCTTATTTTTTGCTTTATATCTTCTCAAAGGAATAATGGGAAGAGCTGGAGCATTTTAGAAATTATTCAGAACTGATACCAAAATTCTAAAAACACACAAAAATCAGCGTTATTTTAAAAAAACAGATATTGAGTGCACATTTTTGTGCACACCCACATCTACCTACTGTGCAAGGATCACTTTGATAGTCATAGCACACTGAAAAGCCTAGACCAGCGATAATGTATTTTGCCATTTTTCCTGTCTTTGAGGAGTGGACTGTGTGTTGTAGCTCTCCCTCCTTGTGTACGCAGGGCTTTGGAGCTTCAAGTGTCTCACATAATCCTCGAGATGTTATCTTCTATTGCTACAGCTAGACAAAATGATAGCAAAGTGGTGCAGCATCACACAACTGTGTAAGCCTCTCAACAGACATTTCCAAACAAAAGTAAATCACACTTCTCTTCAAGTGCTAAATTGGATGCATTTTGAGAAATTACTTTCCTCTATTTTAAAGATTTAAAACCTGATCTAAATCAAGATTTAGCTTCTCTTCGAAGGGGGGAAAAAGTAAAATTGAAAAGGAAGCTAGATGTAATTGGCTCTTCATAATAAAATTCCCTGTATTTGAATGCCCTCTTTCTTTAGTTGCAGGACGAGCACCTTCTAGAGTTGGGGACCTGACTCTTCCCTACATTTTTTTTTTCCTAGAGCAAGCATTACATGCACTCGACAAAAGCAAACAAGCTATTTTTCATTTTAAGACTGAGAGTTTTCTTACATAGATTTATACAAAAAGACTTGAAGGTGTATGAATCAGTGTCATGCATATAAAAGCCAACAACAAAAAAAAAGTTGCTTTGAGCGACAAGAAATCTGTTTGCAGAAGGGCAGATTGTCTTGGTGCTCTCAGTGCCAGGGCTTCTTGATTTTAATTCTTGATACTGCAGCTAGCGTGGACAAAGGGCAAGGCATATAAAGCGTGGGTTTTCAAGTGTGTGAATATAACTGGTGCTTTAATTAAAGGCAGTGGAAAATGCTTGTGTTCAGCACCTCTCAAAGTCAGGGTTTTAAGCTGCCATCTATGTAAACTCAGCTGAGTATCTAGGGATTTTCCACTGCTGCCAGAAAGATCGATGACAGATTTTCACACTGAGGTGGCCAGTGCATATTAGCAATCTCAATGCAGCCTTAGTGAAGAAAGGCATGGCTAACTTTTCACTGTGCATTTAAAGAAAACAGCTACTAAAATAAGGTTGTAAATCACAATAGATTGAAGTAGACATTGCCATGTTTGAGGAAAATTTGGTAGTGTTGACTCACTTCTGAGAAAAGTTTTAGCACTGCTACTCAGCACTTACCAAGCTCAGATATGTTCCATTTATCTAATTTAGGCTTCCACTGGTGGACCAAAATGTTTCTAGTTTGTGTCTGCAATACAGTGTCGCTGCAGAACTGGGAACTGACTTCTTTGTCTAATCACTGTTTGGCAGACGTGAACAACTGGCAGCGTGGTTGGGATCAGCTCCCTTGCGCAGCCCTTAAAAGGGGAGGAAAATGTGATGTGCTCTATGCAAGTGTGGTTTCTAGCTGAGGAAGATCTGAGGACAGCTACCCCTGCGTGGGGAGGGCTCGCTTCCCTCCCTGCTCTTCTGGTAAATCGCTGCAAGCCAGCTAGTCTGTGCTGGGACATACAAGGGTTCCAAGTTCAGAAAAAAGAGAGAAGAGCTTTAGTAACAGATTATATCTACTTGATTGGCTTTGCTACCAGAACACAGATGCAGCGTGACCTGTTGGATGTGAAAAGGTGATGCGCATGCGTCAGACCAGCTACCTGCTCACCCTGCACCCTTTTTTTCTGTTGTTTTCTTCTTATCTGCTGCATATCACTCTATACTCGAAAACACCCAACAACATCCGGAGTACTGCATTAATGTTTCATAACATAACTCTGTTGACACAGTGGAGATAAATCACTTAGGCTTGCACTGTACGATGGCAAAGTGCAGCTTCAGCAGCTAAAGAGAGAATTGTACAGGTCACTGTGCAACTGCCTTTGCAGTTTCTCAAATTACCAGTCACAGCCACAGGTCTTTGAAGCAAGCCCAAGCAGTGTGAGTAGTATATAACAGCATTCCAGCTACAGCCCCTTTCCCCTCATACCTGCAGGCGACATAGGGAAAAGCACACAAACCAGTGCTACTGACAGTTCATGCACACGAAAATTAAAAATTAAAATGGAGCCACTCAGGCCAGCTTTTACTCTGTCTTATGTCAGTGGGCTTGCCAACATCCCTGCCTGCCTTTGAGTATGCCTGCAGAACTGAGACTCCATTTGGATCTCACTGATATCAAAATTCAGCCATGCTCAGGAAAGTGCACATTGTCCAAATTTTCTAGTCATCCTGAGTCTGAAAAGTTTATCTGGATGCTTTGCAGGAAATCTTTTCATGTACAGACTTACTTTACTTTTGCCTTTGCAATCCAAAAAATACATAGAAAAGCCAGAAAAGGATTTGCCATTGAATCAGAAGTGTTGTTATTGATTTTAATATCTTTAATTTATTTTCTGTTTCACTAAGGCGTTCCTAAAGCTGTTTATTAGATGACTTTGAACTGATTCAATATGCTGATGTTTCTAGTAGGCAAGCGTAATAGACAAGTACTGCAAAACATGTGAACTTGATTTATTAAGAAATGGTGACCAGATTGTGATTGTGTAGTCAATACTCACGTAGGAGTGGTGAAGAGATTTTAATTACAAAGTTAATGCACAAACTCCCTGACTGCTTTTTGCTGCTTAGCCCCAAACTGCTGCTACCAGTTGCCCATGTTACTGTGAATAATTATACTATCTTACGTAAGTACCATATCCTATATAATAAGTTATTCCTGTCTTTTAATTTTCATCATAGAACTTAAAGAGGACGAAGTGGAGCTATCTGATGATGGTAAGTTCATATTTTAATCAGGAAAAATGCAAATCTGCATTTTTTTTTTTAATTAGTGTTTTATGGAGGTTTTAATCATGGTCCTTAATACTTATTTGTAGAAGGGAAAGAAACAGAGGTCGACTATCGGACAGTTACTATCAACACTGAACAAAAAGTTTCAGATGTCTATAATATTGAAGAAAGACTGGGATCGTAAGTATGATATTGTGCTTTTGAAGACATGGGGTTTTCAAGGCTACCAGTCCATTATAAAGATCATGTGCATTCCTTCTTTGATGGTGTCTTGCACTTTCAACATTCCAGCTGGGCCCCTCTGTTGCAGTAAAAATAGAGTTTAACATATGTTGGCTTCTACTCCATAAAGATCCTTTACTCCTATTAACTGATAATTTTAAATAGGCACTACATGTATTTATGGCAAGGAAAATGGAGCCCACAAATGGATAAAGCGAGAAGATTCACTCGTTGTCCAGTGTTCTAAAAGCTAGCTGAAAAAAAGGGTACACATTGTGTACTTGCCTTTCTATGATATCCATTAGTGGTAATAAGATTATCCTGCCCACAGGCTAGAATCTCTGTTGACAGCAGTCATAATCCCAGGAGCATTAATAGTGTTGCTCAGTGAAGGGCAGCGATTAGCCTGGCTGTGTGCCTCAGTGCTCAAACCCGTGGTTATGTGAATCGTGTGCCATGATAATCTGTCAGCAATTTGTGCTGCTGGTGGTGCTGAAGGCCAGAGGATCCTGTATGGTGCCGTTAATAAATCTTGAGAAGTGTATTGTAGAAGTAGAACTGTACGTGTAGAGCAATATGAAATAATAGTACTGAACCATTCAGATTCTGATTTTGCCTGTATCCTGTACCTGAGATGTCTTCTCTCTGCTGCCCCTTCAGAGATGTATGACCCATAGAGAACTGTCTGCAGAAAGACTTGAGTCACATTAATTAAAGCCTGGTAGGAGTCCAGTTTTTGAACCCTCTTATATAAACTTGCTAACTGGAATAGCGAGCTATCTCTAAATGTGGTATTCATTCAAAAGTTCTTGCAGATTACTCTGCATAAAATCAGGACAGAACAGTACTTGATATGAAGACATTTTTGTTTCAGAATGGAGTGGTTGTGCTGGAATATTGAGTAAAATGTTGCTATTCATGGTGGCCCACATGTTGTGAAAACATTTTATAAAAATAATTATATATTTTCAGGGGAAAATTTGGACAAGTCTTTAGGCTTGTCGAAAAGAAGACTGGAAAAGTTTGGGCAGGGAAATTTTTCAAAGCATATTCTGCTAAGGAAAAAGAAAACATAAGGGAGGAAATCAGCATAATGAACTGTCTACATCATCCAAAACTTGTCCAATGTGTAGATGCCTTTGAAGAAAAAGCCAACATCGTTATGGTCTTGGAAATGTAAGTATAAAGCAGATCATGCTAACAAAGCTAATAATTCTGCATGCAAAAGTAGCAACTTACCCAGACACGAGACTGTCAAAAGCTTCAGGATCTGCGGGGCCTGGGTGGTTTTCACCAATTATTCATCCAACATGTTTAAACTGTGTAAGTTTATCTGTGCTGTGTCTCTCAAAAATCAGTGAAGATATGTTACAGTCTTTATTGTCTAGTTCGTTTGTTTTTTAATCAAGTACCTGTGGTGTTTTTCTGCAGCTCACTCTTTTATTGCCAACTTGGGAGGGGAGAGAAAAAAGTTACCTGCAATTTGACTTGCATATAGAACAAAATACATGTTTAAGGAGGGGAGTCTTTTTAAAAATTTAGGCAATTCTAAACATGTTTTGAAGAAATCTGTGTCAGATTGCACTTAAACACTGATAAATTGTCTCTTGCAGAGAATTGAATATTGGTGCATAACAGATTGTAGAAGAGAAAATACACTTGAGAATGCAAATATCTAAGCTACATTCTAACAAGATAGTTGATTTCCATTAAAAAATTGCCCAGGCAAATTTATAGCACCCAAGAGGTATTGGGAACACTTTAGTTTTCATCAAATTCTATATCCAGGTTTTATATTTTTAAGAGACCTTAAAGGATTAGTCTGATGTGTTTTTTCTGCAACAACATAAATACTGTGATTGCAAAACATTTGTTTATAATTAAAGGAGTGCTGTCTGAAAAATCTCCACAAGTGAACACAGTGAATGTTCTAAATCTAGATCAGTAGATGCAGAAAGATTGGTTACACTGACCGTTTCCCCAAAAAAACTCTAATTAAACATGGATTGATCTGCCCCTGTGTCACTGTACGTATTCTCCATGATGGCCCACGTGTAGCAGTTGTAGCAGGGGATTTCTCCTTTACCTGAGAGACATTGCACTCTTCATCCAAAGCTATACAATTAAGTAAAGCTGAATTTGAACACAGCCTATATGCTGTCTTGTTCTTGCTGAGTAAGATAGCAACACTTATTTTTACCTCCCCAAAACTCTTTGCCTTGAGCTACATACTCCACACCACTGTGGGAAATAGCAGAAAAGCACCATAAAAGCAGTGCTGTAAAGCATCTCACAGGGCTGTGACTTAAGTACCTTTGTATTTGAAGATAGTAGATATTTTCTTCCAGAAAAGAGTAAGTTCGGAACACATTCATGCACCGGAATTCATTATAAGAAAAGAATCTGCACAACATGAGATGGAAAGTAATGGTCAGGCTTCACAAACAGTAAGAATGACCAATGTGGCCAACATTCACATCATCCCAATGCACCTGCTTTGTGTGATTCCCGTACTTGTGGCAGTAGTGGCTGGAAAGAAAATGAAATCCTGATTTGTGGCAATGTTTTTCCCAAAAGGTTATATCAGTCACTGTTCTGCCGCCACAGCCACTTTATGCGCTGTCTGCTGCAAGAAGGAGAAGCAGGTTTTTTTGCTGGCTGGAGGCGATGAATAAGATATAAACTGTTAGAAGCAAGAGAGATTATACATCTATTTTGCTTGCTTGGCACTTGCCTAGATTATGTGCAAACTACTATTGCACTAGCATATTTCAGAGACTGGAGCTCCATTATACAACCTTGGTACTTCTGCGCCAAGAAGGTGTTTTTATTTTTAGATTCAGCAGTTGAGCAAGCTGATGACAGTAAAGGAAGGGAGCCCTACTTAGCTTGGAATTGGGAGCTGGCAGACCTAATGGAAAACAAGGAAATGTATAAAGAGTTTTGAATAGCATATGGCTTTACACTCCATTAGTTCCCCCTTGCCAACAAAGGGGTTTTACTTTTTAAAAAAAGATAGAAAAGTGCAATCAAATTTAAAGTAGTTTTGTTAACTAATCTAATTAGGATGTGATTTTGGTTTGGGGTGGCCACCTTTTCTGGCTTCTGAACCCCCACACTGAAGTTACCATAGTTCCGAGAGCCGTGGGAGGAGGGGTTCTCCCAGCAGCACGCAGGCAGGCGGCAGCAGTCTGTCCCTGCTCTGGAGCAGGTCTGGGCACTCAGATGTTTGTGTGACACCTTCGTGTCAGACAACTTGGTAGCCTCTACGCTGTCACATGTTGCCCAGCTGACACAGTCCCAGCATGGCAACTGCACCTGTATTGTTGGACAGCCTCTGATGGATTGTTTCTTGTCTAGCTATTAGCTATTAAGCTAATATTTCTTTGCATATCAAAGAAGTTGTGGGAAATAGCTTCAAAAATTCTTAGTGTCTAAGCTGTTCTCTTTATTCCCATCAGAGTCTAAATGTGTGGATTTCAAATAAATCAAGCTCACCTGCCATCAGTCTCCTTTTAAACCAGATTTTAGAAGTGAATGGAACTTAGCAGCTCCCCCTCCACTCTAACTGGAGCTATTGATAAGGAGTACCTTTGGATTTTTCTTCCTGATATTCATCCTAAATTTTTCATTTTAATTTTTTTCCCATATCTTTCTTGTAACTTTTTGAACTTTGTCCTTTCTCCTTTTTTTTCTCATGCCACTGTTTTTATGGTTTGATTTTGTATTTATAATAAATTTAGACATATTTATCATTCATTTAAAATCAAACACTATAAAGATCCAAATCATTTGATGTGCTCCTACCTGAAACTCTCCCATCTACTATTTGCTGAAAGTCAGGGCAAATCTCAGACATTTCCTTTTCAAATATAACAATGTTCTACAATAAGCATCTCAGTGGAAAATGAACATCTGAAAAATAGTAGCACATTGTGAGTGGCATTCAGCATTGGGAGCTAAGTGCCTTAAAGTTTTTATGTGCTTCAGATAGTCAGATTATTTTGACATAGATCAAAAGAAGATTATTGTATTGCAAGTTAAGATTATTAAAGCAAAATTTCAACAGTAAACTCTGTGTTTCTCCATTCATTTGGCGTGATTTAAGTTGCCAGAAGTCACTAAGGTTTCATCTCTCTTTTGAAAGATTTACTAAAATGCAGTGAGTATTTGCCTGGGCAAGTCCAAGGTAGATTCTTCTCATTGCTCCTCCATGACCAAAATTTAATAATAAAATATTTCTTAAATATCTATTCTGTGACTCTATAGACAGGAGTATTTTCCTCTGTGATTTCATCTAGAGAAGACTGAAAACATGAGAATCAGGAAAAGAATGAGACACTTAGATTCTGAACTAGTTGTGATTGTGTGAAGAAAGCGTACTTCTTCTGTGTATACCTAGGAGCTAATCTGCACTGGTTCAGTTCAGCTTTCCAACCTCACAAAAATTAAATTGGATTTGATTCAGGATATAAATGCAAAAACATGCATTCTATAAATGTAATTGCAGTTCAATTTAATGATGTTACCAGAGTGGCTAGAGGTCCCAGGGTAAGGGCAGCATGCAGATGTATTAACAGCAGTTAATTTACAAGTAATGCGCTAAAAAGTGGTGCTGAGAGAATGGTACGATTTCTGAAAATTGTTTGACAAGCATGTGCTATTGTTACTATTTTCATGTTAGTAGGAAACTGCAGTAGCATTTCCAATTATATATTTTCTGAAATCTTATAGCCAAAGCAACAAATGTGTCCAGAACTCCAAATGTTTCCATTTCAGTTTAGTACATGAGAGATCCCATCATATATCTGACAACCTGCAAACATTGCATGGCCAGTGTTCCCCTGTGTGTTTTCTTTCTGAAACTGAAATGTGCAATTACATTTTGCAATAAGCATGAATGCTGCAAAACATTAAGGCATATAAAAACCATGGAGTGTTTAATTTAGAACAAATTTCTAAAAGCAAAGCTGCTCTTCGCCATTTGCTCCTTTCTGTATGGGCCATTCACCCGCCCCATACAAAAAAAAAAATTATTTCCGTCTTTGGACATAGGCAGACAAACCAGTTGAGTGATTACTCCGATGTTTTTTTTTAAAAAAAAAACAAACTGAACCACAACTTACATTTTGATTTATTAAATCTAGGTTCAAAATGTCCCACTTTAGTTCTAGAAACAGTTCGGTCCAGGAGATTGTACCCTGGAATCACATCTTAAACAAGCATAGAAATGGAATTGACCTACAAGGAGTGTGATGATGGCTGAGCTAAAAATACCAGCGCAGAAAGAGCTGTGGGTTATATCCTTGTCCTGTCACAGCTAAGGAGGAAATTCCCTCTGAGCTCACTTGGGTCAGTAATTTACCCTTTGAGCTTTGCTTTCCAATTAACTGTATCATGTGAATTCTTCCCTTCAGCCTTTCTTTGTCACTCTCAATTTCTCTTCTTCCCAGATTTTTGCTAATCTACTAGAAGTTTTGTCCTCTTTTCCTGGAACCTACCCCATGTATTTTAGTTTTCTTTATTTCCAAATTATGTTGTCTGTGCTTGCGTAGTGATGGAGCATAGGAGGGACGGAAGCAGTGGGAAACATGAGCTCAGAGCCCAGAGCGGTGTTATAAACCCACATCAGCAGGGTGACAATCGCAGGGTGCAGGCATTACTGCCAGCTGCAGGGGCCTGAATCCTAAGGGCAGGATGTAAATCCGGCTACATCCCCACCACCTGGGGTAGCAGCATGAGTGCTGCACAGTCCTAACCTGGGAAGGAGATTCCGAATGGAAAAATGTATTCATTTACACCACATACAAGAGGTGATTCTCCCTATGTGATCCTTGTATGGAAAATGCCCTGACAAAACAGATTGCATCCTGAAGTGACTATTGCAAGTTTGAACTATCTGTATTTGTGTAAAGGAAACAGTTTGATTACTCTTCAAATGAAAAATATATAGAAGCTCTGTTTTTATTCTCTTTCATAGGGTTTCTGGAGGAGAACTCTTTGAACGAATCATTGATGAAGACTTTGAACTGACAGAGAGAGAGTGCATTAAATATATGAAGCAGATTTCAGAAGGAGTTCAGTACATCCATAAGCAGGGTATTGTCCACTTGGATTTGAAGCCAGAAAATATCATGTGCGTCAACAAGACCGGTACAAGCATCAAACTCATTGACTTTGGACTTGCAAGAAGATTAGGTAATGACTTTTCTGTCTGTTTCCATATGAGATGGGGAAAAGGGCAGGATCAGCAGGAATTCAGACTTGCTGTTATATTCTTTCCGGTGTAAAGAGTAAATCGACATGTTTCATACAAATAGTTCTGGTTTTGGGAAAAAAATAGAAAAGGGCAAAATAAGACATTCAGGAGTGAGAGTAGGGCACCTCATGATTTTGCAGTGAAACATATCCAATCTACCTGTGCCTATGGCTAGAATATCCCTGCAGACTACAAGGTAAAATACACAGTAGTTAGTAATGTTAACAAACTACAGGAATCCATAAAACACTAACTCTCTAACCGTAAAAAATAGAACAAAACCTTGATCTTCATGAATACTACAAATCCTCGAAACTTTTTTAACAACGGGAGTGACAGTGATGTTCTAAAAGACTTTCAAATATGGATAATTACATTCATTTTACACTTCCTCATTAGTTTTATCATTTCTTATTCTAAACAGCAGCATATTGTCATACATGTTAAACATGGGAGGAATTCTATAAAGAGGTGTGTTTTGGTATGCTCAAAATGATTAATAAAATAGCACTACTTAAAAAAACAAGAACATAACAAGAACTAAAACAAACCAAAATAGGTATGTTGAATGAATAGGGGAAAAGAAATTTTCTTTTCAGATTTTTAGATTATGTTGAGCTGTGAACTCAGAGATAAGGTGTTTATTTCATTCATTTAAAAAAAAAAGATCGTTGCCATTTGTGTCCCTTCACCAGTATGGAGCCGATAGTTTTCTGGGAGCATGAACTGGATTTTGTCCCTGTTGGGGAAACAGTTGAACTGTTAAGTTGCAGTGCTGAAATTTTTGTTACCAGACGTGTAAAAGACTTCATCCCATGACATTCCAGCTGTCAGTCTGAAAACTATACATTTACTGCTGAAGTGAGTGGATTTCATCAACAAGAGATATAATGTAACCACAGAATGGCCTTTTTTTTTATAGAAAATTCTTCAAATACCTTATTAACTTCAAACCACAGTTAAACCTACATTTAGCAAAAGGAAGATCCTACATTCAGTAGCCTGTTCATATCTATCAGCTCTTCTGCTTTTCTGCTAATCTTGTGGCATCACTGTGTATTGCACGGCTGGCGCTAGCTTGTGAGCTGCTGCAGTCATGCCATATGTCATAAATCTCCAACCTATATATAGTTTTTCTTGATGTACAAGGATGAGAGCTATGGACACTGACACTGATGTTGATTTTACAATACTGTGTATTAATTTGGCTTAATATGTTGCTAATTCTTGCAAAGTTACATTATAGGTATTTGCTGTTTCTTTCACCAGCCTGCCGTTCTGGATAACTCTGTGCGTGTGGCATTTCCCTAGGAAGAGAAAATGCCCTCCTGTTCCATGCCCATAAAGCAAAAGCACCTTGTTAATCATGAAGACGTTCATAACGTTGTGGTTGAGATGTTCTCCAGAAGCAGAAAAAAATTTTTACTGATTCATTTACTTACAAAACTGGCTAAAACCACTTTTCACTAAGTGCCCTCTTCTTGCCAGTTATTTTACGTGGTGCACTGAGGGCACGTTCCTTGTGACTTTGAAATTGGCTGTCAAATTCACTGTGGCTTTGATAGATGTGGGACTGGAGCCCTCATGCTACGGACCTGACCCTGACTGAGCAGAAACTGCTCAACCAAGGGACAGCTGAAGGGAACAGTGGCTGATTTTGCACGTCGGCTGCTGAGATTTACTGTTAACTTTTTGTAACTAGTGCAAACTCATGCCTCTAAATATTCAGTGTTTTGATCAGTTTTAAAGAAATCAGGTTCAGCTCCTTCTGCAGTCATCTTCTGCAGCTAATTAGTTCTCTGACACTGTCAGGAAATACCAAAGCTGCAGTGGGATATTTTCCTGACCTTTTTTGGAGTGCTGAGGAACACACGTAGAAAATGTTTAAGATAAACTTCTTGAGGAGAAAAGAGAATGGTTTCTGAGTACTGTAAAGATTTTTTTTTTTAATCAGTTGATTATACAGTGTTGGGAACAGTTTCCAGCTAGCTTGTCAGCGTTCTATCTGAACTAAGGGATATCCAAACACAGATCCTACTTGTGTACTAAGCTTGTAAACATCTGCTTAAAGATTTGATATATCATTGCATAGAAAAGGTCGTCTTCTCTTCTTTTCTTTTTTTTTCTTTTATACACAGAAAATGCTCTATCAGTTGTTTCACACTATATGCTTGCACTCAAGTGCCATGTTTTCAAAAACACATTTCTCTGACCTATGGGCAGCCCATTTCATACACCAGCCTTTTGCGTACACAGTGGCTCATGTAGTTTACACAGCGCACAGAAAAGCCTCCAAACTTGGATGTGAAAATCTGAGCCTGAGATTTGGACAATCATGACAAAGCTTTTAGAAAAGTAGGTTCTTTGTGACAAATTGCAGTAATTTTTCATAAGGACAGTTGGGAAAAAACGTAGGTGCTGACATTACAAGGAAGGCAAATGGGAAGATGGAATCATAGGCCTCCCGTTTGTGCTTGGAAAAGGAAGGGTGAGCTCTCACTCCTGGTTACCACAGCGGATAAGACATTGCCCTTGTTTTAGGCTAAGTCAGTTTAGATGGGATATCAGGAAAAGGGTCCTACTTTTGGGGTAAGAAAACTGGTTACGTGAGCATAGAGATGTTGTGGAGTAGCTTTTGAATGTGCTTTTTAACAGCTGGTCAGACATCTGGCAGGAAGGTCCTGATGTTGGTGGACTTGCATGGGAGGATCTACGTGCTTTACTGGGGCTGCTCCCCAGCGTTCTTCTGTCTATTTCTATCTCTAGAAATGGGTACTCTCTGCACAGAGGGGTCTTTAAAAGCAGGGCAAACGTGAAAATTAGGTGTAGGTGTGGAGTTAGTATTGGGATCAGCATTTATGTTGCAAAACTTGGTAGAGGAAGTTCTGGTAAATAAAAATATTCTGTAAAGATGCAGTGTTGCGGACAAGTGGCTTCTATTGTAGTCTTCTCAAAACTTTGATCTGCTGTTGTTTGAGGTTTTTTAAGCTTTTCTCTTGATTACAGAGCTGCAAATCTCTGTACCTGTGATAATCTTAACAGAAGCAGGATTGGAATCTGTTACATCTGTTTTTCTTCCCATTCATATCTGTTTTGTTTAGATGGTAATCTCTGTGGGAGAGAGATGGTTCCTCCCTATGTCATTTTACTGTGCCTAATCTGGATGCTAGTCTTGCACTAAAGATAAATGTAATGCAATGAATCTCACTTAAGGCAAATACTGATTGCTCAGGCACGTGTGCGGACTGGACAAGAGTTTCTCAATCTAGATCCAAGCCTGTTTCAAGTCAGAAACAACTTATTTCCTGACACTTTTAAACTTTTATAATACAAATTTTTAATTTGGATTGTGGGGTTTTATTTGCCCAGTCCCTAATCTATTCCTTACTTTCCTACCTTCCTGACCTTGCTTATTCTTTTCTTCTTCTTCCCATCCTATTTGGAATGAGCCTTGATGAGAATGAGCCCATTGAGATTTGCCTAATAATTTCTATGTAAATGACTTGTGTTGTGTTTCACACTATGACTAAAAGTTAGACATATCACTCATAGTTGCACACTGGCAGCATAAACTGGCAATACTAGGTTCTGTATAGGTTGTTATTCTACCTTCATCATTGTATTTTCCAGTAGAGCAATACTGGTGGGTCAGCAGAAGAAGGATGAAGAGTGAGCTCATGTGTCCCATGACCTCATTCTTTCAGCTCCTATTGCTTGCAGTAGCTTCGGTGTAGATCATTTTAAAAGCATCCACATCATGTTTGAGCAGAACCAAATGTAGGACACCTGTGCTACAGGCCAGCTGAACAAAAGTTGGAGTGGCAGCTGATGACTAAGCATTTGTGGTTCCCCTTCGCCACTCTGGAGGTCCATAGATATGCTTGTAGGCAAGCCTGGTTTTGAGAGCAGGCGTGAACACAGTTTTACCAGCAAGGCAGTGATCTGAGAGGTACACGTCATCTGCTTCTTTTCTTGTTTCACTACCAACCTGTGCCACTTCAAATTTCAGAGACATGCAACCCAGTATTTATTTTCTTTTCTGTTTAAACTGTAAAAAATATGTTGGAATGAAATAGTTATTTCTTCTTATTATAATTTCATCACTACTGTTTACCATAAAATGGAGATCCCTGAGTTTTGATAAATTTCAGATAATTTGTGAAAACTTCAATTTCTTTCTAACACTGGAATCCTGAAATCCTCTTGTGCAACAGCTAAAGTGGTGGAGGCTCAAACACGTTTGTACTTCAGGACATCCAAATCTGAATTAAACACTAAAAGTTCTCCTCTTTCTTAGACTTGATCTTATGGAAATGCCTTGCCATGTGAATTGTCTTATTATGTGCCTTGTACAGTGCTGTGTGCTTGAGGATGCTTTAAAAATAACTCTTTATTGCTATATATGTTTCAACTAAGAAAATAGCAGTTCAGGCATCATTTATCTTTTCTGATAAGGATCTTAAACAAAATTACAAATATTAGGGCAAAACTAGTTTTCCTGTTACTGGGGAATAATTGTTTTTCAAAATCTGTGTGCAGGAGTTAATGGTTTTCTCTTTCATTCTTCACAGAAAATGCAGGTTCTCTGAAGGTTCTCTTTGGGACACCTGAGTTTGTGGCTCCAGAAGTTATAAACTATGAACCTATTGGATACGAAACAGACATGTGGAGTATAGGAGTTATCTGCTACATTTTGTGAGTACCTTTGATATTCTTAACACAAATCCTGACGGTTGCTGAACATACAAAATTTCCATCAGCTTCTGAATTCTTCTCCAATTTTCAGGCCTTTTGTATTCTAATTAGCAGCTCAAACATAACTAATAAAAATTCTCTGTTCTCTGAAGGGTGTAATTGGTAAACTGCAGAACTAGCAGTTCCAGCAATTCAGCCATTTAGTGCTGTGCATCTTAAATCATAAACCAGCAACGCTTCATCTCATTTAAAAAGACAATGTGACAGTGTTTTATTATTAACTTTGATTTTTCCTTCCCAGATGTTAAAGAGAAATGTTTGGGCATGCACTAATAACTGATAATTTCCATTCTTTTGTTCCCCATAGAGAATATTTTTGTGGCATTTTGAGGTCTTATTCAGATTGTACCCCTTGTGGGACAGACTGCAGTATCCCATCATTACTATGTCTGCTCACGGTGCATTTTAACTTATTACTAAGCTCAAACCACTGGATAAATAAATTTTATAAGCAGCATGGATCAAGATCGTGGAAATATTTTAGAAGATGGTTAGCTGGTTGGTTACATATTTTGGTATTTGATTTGATCTTTATATGTGATTGATAACACGTGATTATGAACTTCAGTGGGTCTAGAGAAATGTATATGGAAATAGCATCACCATGTCTAGAACAGCAAATGATCTTCCAACTGTGATTTCATGCCTTTGATACCATATAAAAAAAAAATGGAAAGCGAAGCTCAGTTTGGAGCATGGCTCTTTCTCCTTCGCTCCAGTTCCAACAGTAAGTAAATGGCAGATGTGCTTTGTACTCATCCTTTTAAAGGGCTTCTCTCAATACCTTACTTTCTTCTCATTTTAAGACTCCTCTGCGCCCTGGCTACCCTCTCCTTGACACCTGGCAAGGCAGAGTTGTTTGCTTCACCTTTATGCAGTCTTTCTGTGATTCTGCTCACCGTGTCGCCTATCCTTGTTCTCATGCTCTTCTGATTTCCAAACCAAGCTACAGAATTTTCTTTCTTGTCCTGTGCAAAAGGTTCTACATCAACTGTCTTACTCCCAGCAAAGACTCTGAATATTTCTGTTATCTTCTGTTTCTTATGTGAAGCGTGCTACAGTCTTGAAGGTCACTTTGCTCTGCCAGTTTATTTACAGGACCTTTATTTTCCATTCACTTCAACATTTCTTCCCAGATCTTGAAAGCTCGTTTGGATCATTCTCTAGTTCAAATCAAGTAGACCACACAGGCAGTACTCAGATGACAAATCCATTTATTTCTCCAGCTTTTGAGGCCTCCTGAGTTATAGAGCACTGGAAGAGCAGTGTGGGGCTCCCAGGCTGCCCGCACAGCCATGGCAAACCCGACGGTTACCTCAATGTTGCATTGCCCTCTAGAGGCCTCTGACATGTGAGGGAACAAAACATTAACCACCGTGTTGCACGCACATTTTGAGGGTTTAACGTCTTTTGCTGTCATTTGTTATCAAATTACATGACAAGTTTTCATATGTTTACAGTATAAGCAGTGATGTGTCAGACAACCGAGGCAAAAATCGGTGATAGCAGTTGTGTGTGCTCCTAGACATGCGACCAGGGTTGCTGCTCCAGTACCGTTTGTGCTGGAGAACACCGTCATCGTCTCAGTAAACAAGGCAAAGGGCGCAGGTGAAACAGATGGAGAAAAGGTGAAACGTCCTGACAAAGACCAGTCTTCCGGCAGTGGCAGAACTCCTTCTTCCCAGTTTCTCTGTGCCACCAGAAGCAAGATACTTGGATGCTGTAATGTTCAGCAGGGTGATGTTACACTTGATTCCAATGACCTGATAATGCCTTGTGAAATACACTATGAAATAACTTGTTTGCTAAGGTGTCTTTAAGCTCATTTAACTCCTCATGAGGGGAAAATCACATTACTCAAATGCAATGAAAATCTTTTTGATGCATAGCTATTGCCAAAATATTGATTAATGGTAATAATTGTCTTTTCTCTTTCTTACCATAAGAATAAATAGAAATAGAAATTAGGGAAGACCGGTGAGTCATCGCTTGGACTTCCCCTCTCCACCCCAGAGTGACAAGCTCCCAATCTGTCTTCACTTCCTTAAAGCCCAGCTATTTTTGCAGACTCACAACTATGAGGCCTTATCCAAAATGGACCATCACATCATCATTACAGAATGCAAATAAAAGTCATTGAGAGCTGCATCTCTCTTTAGTTGTAGCTCTGCTTTCCTGTTTTGATTATAAGCTCAGAACTGCCAAATCTCATGCACGAAGAATCAGACTCACTCATTTGGTGTCTGTCTCATGTATCATCACTGTGCTTTTAACTGAGTGTTTGCATCCCCTCTCCCCCGACATGGTGAGCGGGGCCATGAAGGAAGAGGCGAGCGCTGCAGCAGCACTGGACTTAAGGGCAAGTCTGCTACAGACAGCTGATGGCCCAAAGCTGCTGTGTCCATCATATGTCCTAAGCAAAGCAGCAGGGAGCATGCTAGTGCATGACTTGGCATAACACCTCTTTTAAGGTAGGATTCTAGCAGGTTGAGAGACCTGTAACCTGTGTAGAAGGAGACTGTGTTTCCATTCTGTCCTGTACAATGAAAACAAACCAGTTTTAGCAAAGAGCTGCTAAAGAGATCTCTATGGGTGAAGAGTCTTCTGTACAAGAGAATAAATGAGTGGGATGTAATCTCAAGTAGGAAACAGCACTCCTCCAAAACCCTGTAGCAAAACCTCTCTCCTAGCCTTCTGCTATGCAGGCTTAAGTACAGATACCGCCCTCTCCGTTGGGATGCTGCATCTGCCTTCCTTATGGCATGACTGATTTAATTCCATTCTACAGCTCATGGGTTCTCTTTCCACATTTCTAAGCTACACATTAAATCCTTTTAATCTTTCTGGATAACTTATTCAGTCCTGTCTCTTCATCAGTCTTTGTTCGTCCTTAAATTTCCCTGTTTGCATTCTCCGCCTCATGTTTTTTATCTCCTACTTTTATCTTGTTCTCTGTCCTGTTCCGCATCACACTACTGTCCCACATACTTAAGTTGATTTATTGCCTTTGAAGTAACAGAGCACAAACAGTATAGCTTGTGTATATCATCTCCATTTATGTCTATTTCAGTGGTTCTTTTTGCATTTATAATAATCTTTATCTGATGAAGGATAAACCTTCTGAATTCTTTCCAGCTCTTTCTGTCCCATTTATTCTGCTGGGCTGCAGTACGTACACTGAAAGTGTACAGCCCTTTTCCTTCTGTCGCCACAGAATGTGAGGAACTGGCTGTGGCTGATTCAAACCTCTGCTTGCTTTCCATTAGTTCTTCTTGCTTTGTCAGTGCCAAGCAATATTTAATGTTTCATAGTAGTTGATCTCTGTCAATTAATAACTTTTTAATATGCTATATCTTGGGCTGCTTTTTAATATCATATTTGGTCTTGCTGTATACTCTTTTACCTCAGCGCCTTCCTCGTAACATGCACCCTGATTCTTCAAACATCCCCTTTCCTTTTTATCTGTTGTGTTGTTCATCACTGCTGTTATTTTTCCCTTGTTTGGCAGTTTGGGTTGCTTGAAAGATCTTTCAGCGTCATTCAGCTTTTGGGTGTGCTGACTTGGGATTTTGATAAGGCACGACACTCACACTGCTGGCTTACACTTGGCCCCATGTCATATGAAAAATTTAAGCTTGTTGATATAAAGTTGAGAGAGCTCTCCTTGTTCTTTCAATAAAGCAAGTTTGGAGGGCTTTAATGTCAGGACTGTACTGCTCAAAAGAAAATCAATTATTTGTTCAGTGGTACTGGCAAATTGTGATTCCTCATTAATCCACTGTGCAGGAAAATCAAGGATGAGAACAGAGTAACACCCTTGCCTCAGCAATGAGCTGTCTTTCTTTACACGGGTTCAGTGGTCCGTTTCTTCCTTGAGACAACTGGTAAGGGAGTCAGTCAGCCCTCAGTGAAGTAAAAAGGTGGTTTTGTCCAGTGGATGCATGTCCCCACAAAGTAGCCTGAGACTATTTATTTGGTTTATTTCCCTTGTAAAAGAATTAAATTACTACATGATCTCCAGGGTGCAGGCATTGTCATGTGCTTATTTGACATGAGCTGCACAGGTCTTATCAGAAGCAGATAGTACTCTTCATACCGAGATCTGGTACGTTTTTCGACTGCTAATGCAATGCAAAGACTGTAAGGAGGCGCTCAGTGTCGTCCGCCCAAATCACTGCTTGCAGAGGAATGCTCAGAGTCTGACTTTGAGACACGCAGCAAACTCATCTCTCCTGGATTAGTGGCAGTCTTAATGCAAAGATTTCCAAGTGAAATGCTATGGTGTTTGTTGCATGGGTAGTGAGGCGGGTGACCACATTGGACCCTTTTGATCTTAACATTTCTGAATCTGTGCTCAGAGATTTGTTAGAACAGACCAACAAATGTTAAAGAACTTCTAGAGGATAAAATATCTCTCTTCTTTATTTAGAAGTGGAAACTGTGAAAGATTTTCTAAACAAATGGTTCTTAGCATGCCAGGAAGATGCCTGGTTAAGTAGCTGGAAAAATGTTTTCAGTAAACAACTTGCTGCTTGTCTAATAGTAAGTTTGCAGTGTAAGCTCAGTATTAATTTTCTGGAGCAGTAGCTCATCTTTATCACTTAGCTTCAGCATTCCAAAAAGAAATTGTTTCCATAATCTGTCAAAAGAGTTACTGGGTAATTATTACTTTAAATGGCTATTA
Source organism: Chlamydotis macqueenii (assembly GCF_036417535.1). NCBI lineage: Eukaryota > Metazoa > Chordata > Aves > Otidiformes > Otididae > Chlamydotis > Chlamydotis macqueenii. Next base: position 11,805,419 of record NC_141561.1, read on the forward strand.
AGGAATGAACAACCAAGACTCAGGTCAGTGAAATCTGTGCTAAAGATAAGAATTTCTGGTTATAATCTACACTAGTTGCTGGATTTTGTTTTCTGAGTATAGACAAGGATCTAGTTCTCCTTACAAGTATTTCTATGACAAGCCAACTGATTCACAGTGTAAAACTGTGCTAGAGAGAGAAAATTATTTTAGTCTTTTAAATTTGCAAGAGCACATTCAGAAATACGAAAAGAGGTTCACTGAAATGTTTGAATGGGTACGGCTACACTGGTGTTTGGAAATGACAAAGTGAGCAGAGGCTTAACCCATACCCATCTGGTAACTTACCTGATGGATCAATCCTACTTCAGCATTTATAATTTAATCTGATAATTATGTCATTCAATTCTTAAAAAAAAAAAGCGCCAACCAAAACAACCAAAATTTTCTTTTCCTCTCTAATCTCCTTCTATTTATCCTCATCCCTCAAAAACTGTGTGACATGCCCAGAAAGTTAGATGTCTTTAGAAGCACTGCCTCTTACGGCAGTGTGGAGCAGTGGTGTTTCCACAGGAAGCAATGTCTCTGTATCTGTAGCAGTCTTTTTAGCATGGAAATAATCTCACAGTACTGCATCTTTAATCTCTGGAAATAGGCCAGAACATTATCTAAGGTAGCACAAGAGCTGCACACCACTTTCTGTGGTAATATCATGCAGCGGTCACCTTTGCCACGCTTCGATCAAGTATCGAAGGGAAATGGGATCGTTATTGCTCTTGCTGCCCAAGCGTGTGCTCTGGAAGCTTAACTGGATGAAGAGAAGATATGCATCTCCTACATTGACAATGAACTGAAGAAATACTTCACAGACCCTTCATCTCTTTATAAAATGTGAGCCTTTTTAGCTGCTGCTGAATTGGCTGAGAGATTATTGTACTTTCTACATAGTGGAAAAAAAAAAAGAGACAATCAGTATCTGGAACCAAAAACTTAGAACTGCAGTCTGGATGAGACTTTTTCACTTTCTAAAGCATTACAGAGAATGATGAAATTTTCATGAATAGGCAAATCCTTAAACACTGGAGTGGAGATAGGTTTAAGGCCCTGCAGGAGTGCTTTGCGGATTCCAGGATGGAGATTTTGCGCTGCGGCTATACCAACTCTCCAGTGCTATCAGGCATAAACTGTGCCTCTTCCAGTAAACTAAGTGTCAAAGATAGAGAACAGTCATGGTAAAGTTGTTTGATGTGAGCATTTTTTTGTGTAGGTTAATCTTTCAGCTTTCTGTAACTCATGCCTATTATAAGTTCATAAATGGGTTTATGCCACCTTATACATTTCTAAAGTCATGCTTCACTCTTGCATCTGAATGCACCCCACATAATGGAAAGTAAGACAGCAAATACCTTCTGTTCTGATTTACTTCTTTCTGCTTGAGAAGAAACAAACCTTTGATCTTCATCTCATGTATTATTACTAGCAAATTTCTGAAGCATACATGTAAGATTCTTGACTCTGCTGTACTGCACACAACTTCCAGAAATGGTAAAAGATTTAGTATCTGCCTTGTTTGAGGCTTCAAAGGGCGTGTGTTTCTGCTTTGCTTATAGAAATAAAATTCCTAGGGACAAATTCCAAATCAGATTTTTAATGTAATTAGTAACAAAAGAGTAGTAAAATAACTTTGGAGGAGAAGATTATACTAATATTATTAATCTAGTAGCTCACTTTATTTGATCTCAATCTCTTTTTCTATTGGTCTGTTCCGTGATATTCAGTAGCATCACGATATTCATATAGTATTATATCTATATAGTATTTTCAGAACTGTAATAAGTTCCACTTTTTTTTTCATATTTAAAAAAAATGTACTGCTGTTGAAATGTAACTGGTTGTTGTACCTGATTAACATGATTGTACAGAGAAAGCAAATAAAGTCTGTAAAATGTCATGAATAGGTTATTATGTAAATTGTATGCAAGGAAGAACACCTGGAAAAGTGAATAACTTGTAGTTCTAAGGATTAAGCAACCTTTCACCTGAAAGTTTTTACTGAAAGAGTGATATACACAGGAATCCAAAGTATCTGGATGTACAAAGGTACAGTATAATAAAGGACAACGCTCAGCTGGAGAAAGATACTCTGCAAAAATGACACCATGATGTTCTGTAATTGCCTTTCACTGACAATTTATTAGTTATATTGAGCAAAAAGCCTTGGAATCTCAACTGAGATGATAAAGGAGTATTATTTCCATTTCATGCATCATCATGCATCATCATGACTGATTGAGAACATAAAGAGCAAATTACTTTTGGATGCATGTGCATAACTACAGCCTACAGTGATGTAGCACTGTTTTATCTGGCTATATAATTCTGGGTGGTTTTGTTGACAAAATAGTCCTGTGGATTTCATTATTTCATTATACATCTTTATTCTTGGGCTCTCTTGGCAGGAGTAAATGGAATAAAATGTACCAAAAAAAAACTTGGTTTGACAGTAAAGGCAGCAAAGTCACTCTGAAAGCACACAGAAAAAAAAAAAAAAAATTCCATTCAGTTTTGCAGTCAAAATTCTAGTTTCCTTCTCGTTAGCCTATCTGTAATTAGCTTTGACCCCCCTTTTTTTTTTTTTAAGGGAGCTTTTACTGATAATGATCTGCAGAGCATAGCAGACATCTCACACGGTTTTAATTTGCTCCTCTGATAATTTGCAAAGCGACGCTGTTTGTTTTGTGTTTGTCTATTCCATCCCCAGGGTCAGCGGACTTTCTCCCTTCATGGGAGACAATGACAACGAAACTCTTGCCAATGTTACCTCAGCAACGTGGGACTTCGACGATGAGGCTTTTGATGAAATTTCTGATGATGCCAAGGACTTTATCAGCAATCTACTAAAGAAAGATATGAAGTAAAGCTGTTGGACTTGACTTGATACACTTTCTGTGCTTGCATTTAGCTGAACCTGTCATTCTTGTTTCCCCACTATGAATCCCCACACCGACGCAGGCACCTCTGGCGATACTTTATAAGGAGCTCTGCGTGCCGTCTGTCTCTGTGTGCAGCTCTCGTTTATTTTACGTGCAGGGTGCAGGGTCTGAATGGAGCGCTTTCTTTCAATCGCCTGCTCATTCTGCTTTTCCTTTCCCTCTGGCAAGATGCACCCTGAGGTTTTGTGTGGTTACTCTTATCTTCACTGTTGTGTGACACCAGTTCCTGTATCATGTGTTCTGTCTCGATCTGAATGGGCTGCAATTTTGCCAGATTTATTTCCATGTGTTGATTTTAAGAGCGGTACCTGAGTAAGCAGCTTTGCTATAAATCTAGTAATTCGGCATAAAAAAATAATCAGAGTTGGAAGCCCGGTTTGCAGCAGACTCTGAACAAACCAGGGAAAGAAAAGGTACTTCTTCCAAGCAGTTTGCAATCAGATGGATGGAGAACAAAGGGTTATTTGTCTGTGTACCATGAACAAAGTGAAGAATGGGTGTGGCTTGATTAGAGATGTGGACATTTCTGTTTTGTTAAATGTTCAGTGCTGCAGGGAAGGAGGGGATTTAGTGCTGGGAAAGGGGAAATCTCTGTAAGTGAAGGAAAGGAGATCTGGGACAGGGTTCTGCCAGCATGTGGTAGCTGAATCACTGCCAGTGTGGCTCTGCTGTATGTGTTCCATGCCTAAAACCATATGGCTTTTCATGCTTTGTTTTATAATGTTTTATTAACACTTAAAAATGCACAGTTTCTTCTGAAAAAAAAAAACCTACAGAAATTGTAAAAGTGAGTTTAAGAAGTAAGCACAGCTGGGAAAGCAGTGCCATGTGATCTACGTTCCTAAATTTAGGAAACAGAAAAATCAGCTTTCAGAAAAGAGAGCGCAAAGTAATGTTAAAGCAGGTGGGTTCAACTATTGTTAATGGCAACACTGACTAGTCTTTTTATATAAAAACAGGAGTCGCTTTAATTGTACGCAATGTCTTCAGCACCCTTGGCTGCAAAAAGACACCAAAAACATGGAAGCCAAAAAACTTTCCAAAGATAGGATGAAGAAATATATGGCCAGAAGAAAATGGCAGGTAATGAAGAGGACAGATAATTGGGCTAGTTATCCTAATAAGTCTCTTTATTTCTAATGTTTACGATTCCGAGAAACATGTCATGCCTGGTGGTTGCTGCTGCTGGTGAAAACTCCAGTGTGGCCAGTGTATGAATGCAGTAAAGCAGGTTTGGTTTCTACAGGCGAGCAGTAGGAGGGTGCACAGCTGCATATATATAACACGTGGTGATTCCATTTCAGGCTACTAAAAGGCGTATGAGTTCAAGCATAGCTTTTCCTATTCTTTTGGGGGTACGATGATCTCTCCTCACTGCACTATTTGGTCTCCATATCTTCTTTTTTCTTAATGCTGGAACTGTTGTAGCAGGTCCATCTGTGCTGTTCTGATAGTGAGGGGAGTTGACGTATAAAATCCTGGATCCAGCCTTTTGAGTAGCCTACAAAATACTCATTTACGTACATTTACCTTATATTTCCTCTTACATTCTACTGTATGTGTTTCTTAAGAGGTCATGCAAGCTGTACAAAAATACAAGTGTCCGTACTAGAGGCAACGTAGTTTGAGCATATTTTAGTATCCTGGTGGTTAATTCTCGAGCCTGTCGGAGGTCTGCTTCCACCACGCAGATGGTCCTTTCTCATTCATTTCATAGCAGCTGGTTGTGAAACTCAGTCCAGCCCATATGGCTATTGAGAGAGCCGTCCGGCACCAGAGATAAGTTCCAGTTAAACAGGACATAGCTTTTTCGCTGGCCCTCCTCTCACACAGTGCTTTTTATCCGCAGCTAACAGAGACATTCATTTAGGTATGAGTTCATCAGGGGAAGTTTATATCTGCAACTAAATTTGGTAATTCAGACCAGCCTGCTCTGTCTCTCCTAAAACAACAGAGCTATATATAAGCAGTTTGTCCAGCAATTCCAGTGAGGTTTGCAGAGATCCCAGATAATTTGTCCGAAGCACAATTGTTACAGAAAATCACATGCCTTTTGGATTGGATTGATCAGAAGCCTTTTATGTTATGCCTTAGAAAACAGGCCATGCTGTCCGAGCAATAGGAAGACTGTCATCCATGGCAATGATTTCTGGAATGAGTGGGAGGAAGGCCTCTGGGAGCTCGCCTACCAGCCCTATAAATGCAGACAAGGTAGAGAATGAAGGTAAGGAATTTTGCTGCACCATATTTTTACATCTCTGTGAATCCTACTAACTTTCTGAAAAATGCTAGAGAGAATCATTGAGTTGGTTATTCCTGTCCACGCTCGCTCTCTCTCTGTTTTAATCTTCTTTTTTTTTAAAGAAATCTATCGAAAATTAATTTTTCTCATTTTGTTCTGCTACTCAAAAATGCCTCAGTATAAGTACGGGCAGTAAATGCTTTTCTTTTTAAAGCCAAAGAATTAAGGCAGATTTTTCAGCTGCACTTTCTATCAGTTTGGGAATTCATGTTTATACAAAGATGACAGTGATGTATTGCCTTCTCATGCAAGCGAGTAAGCAATGAAGTATTAACACTTGCTGTAACCAAGACATGTTCTCTGCATGAACCATGCTCCTCAGACAGGGGCATTTAAGAACAAAAATAATGTGTCTACATTATTCCCCTACATCCTCATTTGAAATGTGGATTTGTGGTGTTTAACAATCAGAGGTGCTGATGTTTGACACTTCTGAAAATCAAACAAGTCATTTTGACATGTCCACACAGACTACGGGCCTGATACAAGTTGAACTGGTTTACCCCTCTGACTAGCGAAGTCCAGGTTTGGTTAGAAACAAATGCAAGGAAAAAATAAAGATGATTTGTAGTGTGGTGGCCTGCATGTTGATTTCATTCTATTTATGGTCTGAATCTTTGTCCAGCCGCGAAAAGATTGGCACAAAACTAAGCAGCTAATGTCCTTACTGTCCTGTTAGGCTTACAGAATTAAGTGAAATAAAAGATGCTTTCATTATCATCTGGTAATTAAAAATTAAAATGCATCTTTTGAGAACATGCCCTGTAATCAGCAATCTCTTTGCTCTCCTCCAGATGCTTTCCTTGAAGAAGTGGCTGAAGAAAAGCCCCATGTAAAGCCATATTTTACTAAAACACTCCTTGACATAGAGGTTGTGGAAGGAAGTGCTGCTAGATTTGACTGCAAAATTGAAGGTACTTTGAATTAGCACATTTTTTTCTTTCTTTCCTTCCTTGCCAGCTTTCTGCATTGTGCTGTTGTTTAACTTTTTCATTTTTTTTTTCCTGTATTATTGTTGAGTTGGTGCCATTTTGCTTTACCAATATCTGCATGTCACAGCATGAATGTGTTGCAGTAACAAAAATTATTTGGAGCTGCATGGGCTTGTTCTGTGCTTGCCACAGAACAGAAGTCTCCAGGAGTCAATGAGTGAATCACTAATTCAGAATAGCAAGTGGGAACAGTACAATGATTTTTGAGGGTAGAAGCAAGATGCAAGGTAGCACCATAAATTGCAGAAGTACACTCTTAGAGACTGCTAACCAGAAACCAAGAATAAGTTGGAAGTCACTTGTCTGAAATGACAGACAAGTTTCAGGTGACCTCAAGATAACTTTAAGCCGTACGTACATTGTATTAAAGGCAAAGAAGTCCCTAACAGTGTATTTGCATGAGAAGTAATGATAATATCATTGCACTGGTTACAAAAGTCACATCTAGAAAATGCTGTACTGTTGTTTGCGGTTTTTTAGGTTATGAGTTCAAGAAATAAAAGCTCATACTGGAATATGCAGATAGAAAGAATAAGTTCATGAGAAGGCACTTAAGGAGCTTGGGCTTGGTCAGTGTAACAGCCTGAAGGCCAAAACTGTGAGGACTTCTATTGCAATGAGATTTAAGCTTCTGTATCACAGCTGTTCAGGAAAGCTAGAAATTAGGAAGAGAAGAGCTGTTAAAACAAAATGGATAGATACTGCATGTGTTTACAATAGACAATTTCTCTTAGAATGAGGTTCAGAAACTGCCTCACTGACCTTCTGCTTGTTTGTTTCTGTGCTCCTAATCTCTTTCACTGCCTATGTTTCCTACCTCACAGCGGAGATGTGAGGCTGGATGATTGTTGCTGATGGATGCTCAGCGTGAGGGGTATGTGCATAAGTACTGCATGGAATAAAATAGATGGTACCACGGCTGATGTTCCAGCCTTTCCACTGTATTGCTGTAATGTCCATTGTGTATTAGGGACTCCTGCACTTTATTTCTGCTCAGTGGGAAGTCATCCTCCCATCACAGTCCAGAACTTGGCTGAGACAACAAGCCTTCCATTTGTTATAGCAGCCAAGAGACTGTATAAGGGCTTGTTCTCCAGCATGCACTGTACAACTCTGAGTGCTTCCAGTATAGCAGAGCCATTTGCATCACAATTCGCTCCAAAATTCCTGTGGAGATCCATAATCAAAATGCTTTTCTTAGACTCCCTTGCTTATCCTAACAAACACAAGTAGGAAATGGGAGTGCCACCATACAGGACGGGCTGGCGTGTAAGGAGCAGATTAGGAGGAGGAAGATTCAGAATAGCCGCAGCAATGCAACTCAAGGAGGATATTAAATTGTAATTGTAGCCCAAAACACCTCTTACCCTTGAAACTGTAAATCTGTGTTGGGGACTGTGGGTTCCACAAAAGCTGCTGTAAGGTAAGCCTCAAATATGCTATCAAGAGTCCCTCGCTGGCTGATGTCCACAACACACAAAAAGCTGTCTGCAGTAACTGCAGAAGTAGTGGAAAGATTAATCTAGTGAGTACTTCAGTACTAACTTTCATTTTTTTTGCTATTTGTAACAAAGTTATTTCAGGTAAATATGAAGTAAAAAAGCCTCAGATAATCTACATTTATTTTTACATAGAATTCACGGGAATATTTGTATATCAACATATTGGCATGTCCATACTCAACGTGGAAATAAAGTTTAAAGTCATTACAGATTAATTAATACTCATAGCAATTGCTGTTGTCTCTCCACTCCTGCAGGCTATCCTGACCCTGAGGTAATGTGGTACAAAGATGATCAGCCTGTCAAGGAGTCCCGTCACTTCCAGATAGATTATGACGAGGATGGGAACTGTTCTTTGACTATTTCTGAAGTATGTGGGGACGATGATGCCAAATACACCTGCAAAGCTGTTAACAGCCTTGGGGAAGCCACGTGCACTGCAGAACTCCTTGTGGAAACAATGGGAAAAGAAGGCGAGGAAGAAGATGAAGAGGAGGAAGAATGAAACAAGGCTCAAAGAAAAAAAAAAAAGAAAAAAAATATATTTAAAGACTCTCCTTATAAGGCTCAGAAAACCAAGTTATCAAAAGCACCTTGTGTGATACGTAGGTCTTCAGGGGTGTTCTTTTTTCAGCATGATCAGTTGATACCTGTTTGCGTTATGTGTGGGCATTAATTCACATCAGCAGGCAACTTTAAGTTGTTAGCATGATTGGATTTACTTTAAACAAATCATCAACTAAGGTGCCCAGCCTATTTTTAAAATCAAATGTATGGAAAACAAGTCTATAGTTATAGTCTGAATGTCTTAAAGAAAAACAGTCCATTTACTGAGCTCATCGCTCTATACCATCACTTTCCTCAGCCAAAACTGCAGCTAAGTTGGCTCCCCAAGATCTACTTTACAAGGAATCGTTTGCCAGACACGCAGTGAATCCCTCCAGTCCTAAGAAACAGGGTGCACACTGAGCAGCATCTTCTACAAGGGAAGGTCTGACATAGCCAGCATTGCAATTTGTATTTTGGTATGGTTCATTTTTCATTTGTTTTAAACAGAATCTCATGGTCCTAACGTCAAACTACCGCCCTTTCTCAGTGCGCTGCTAGTGCCATTGTAATACTGGCTAAAGTTAAACATCCAGGTGGTTTTCTGAGATGCTTCTGATCTTGCTGTTAACCAGCTGATCGTTCCTTGTCACCTTTCCCTTACAGAACCTGCACTTCAATGCAGTCACAGCTGCCTACTTAAGAAACAGACTGAAAACACAAAGACTGAGAATATTTTCTGCTGTTCTGGTCAGTCTAACAATGACTTATGATTCATATATATGCTGCTGTGAAAAAAAAAAAAAAGGTTACTGCACAATCAGTAACTTCTATGTGCATGTGTGTGAATGGAATCCCAGGTTAGTTGAAGTTTTACTTGCATTTATTTGGCGATTGCAAAACAGATTTCAACTGATGATAAGCTGGAAACTCCCACAGATTTTTGGAGTAGCCAAAAAGATAGTAGCCTGGATTACAAACTCCTTTATACTTAGCAGTTTCCAAAGAATCTTAATCTATATAGGACCTATTTCTACCTTATCAGCTTGACTGTCTTGTTTTTGTCTTGAACCCGCACCAGTAAGGCTATTGCGTTTTTTAAAAATGCAGAAAAACAAAACTAAACAAAAACATCCCAAACCCAGATGTTTTTTTGGTTTTTGTTTTTTTTTTCTCAGAAATGGTTAATACACTCAGAATTAGTAACTTTGCTTTCCTTTCACAGTATTGGCACTTTTTTTTTGTTGCTCTTCAGAGGTAATATCAGAGCCTGCAAGGTGACATGCATAATCCAAAACCAGTGTGTCTTATGTATCATTCCAAAAGTGATTCTTTTTCTTTTCCACTTTTTGTGTGTAAATTGCAACCATCTGCATTTCAAAGGTTACCTCTTTTAAAAAAAACTTACCTTAAATCCTCACTATTAAGTAGTCAGTGTACTTTAATACAGATGTGTACAATGCCAACCTTAGGTTGTTTGATATTACCTAGTTGTGTATGTTTCATATGATTTACTCTTCTACATTCAAAGCTCAATTAATGTGGATGACACAGTGGATTTTAACTGCTTTACTCTTTGTTGCTAAGTTCAGATTGCCAGCATGTCTTTTCCATTGATAAAAACCTCTTGTTATACTAAACACAGTATTGCCACAATTCCTTATACAGAAAGGTTTTGAATCTGATTTAGAGCATACAGAGCTTTTATCACGTTTTTTTTAATGTTTTAGGCAACAACGAGGTGTATTTTGTACCTTAATAAAAATATGCTAATGTTCTCCCAGTTTGTTAAACCATCAGAATTGCAAAGATGAGAACGCTACGGCTGTAGTTACTCACAGTTCCTAAATAAATAATACCACAAAGCACGCTCCTTGTATACTCTATTGCAAGTGTCACTGCGTTCACGTTGCTAAGCATATCAGTAACAGCGGCCTTCTCCTATTCTGTCCTGAGACCTGCTTGGCACAAAAATGGATGAGGTGGCACCAGTGAAACCCCCTTGATCTTTGCGGTGCTGCCTCTCCTACCCTGTCAGCGCAGGCAAGTGCTGCAAGGAGGCTGCTCGGCCCCAGTGATATCAGGGACAGCCTGGGGCTGACACTCCTTGTAGCCGTGTGCTCTGCCACGCGTCTCCAGCCTCCTCTCATCCTTCACAATGAACAGAAATGTAACCATGGACAGGGCACCATGACAGCTGTGGTTTTCTTTTATAGTTGAGAATTCCCTTATAGTGGGGAAATCTATAGTTCAGAAAGGCTGTAAGAGCGAAAGAGAAAAAATGCAGGGAAGTCTAAACATAAACGTGTACTTACACCAATGTTCCTAGAAACTGTAAAGATGAAGATATCTGGCACATATGCTCACGCTGCCGTTATGCAGATGACTTCTAACGTGTAGTCCAAGACACCACGGACCATGCGTGACCCTGCAGAAACTCCCTAAAGCAATGATTATGAAACATCCTGCTTGTAGTAACACGTTTCTTGAGAAAATCTTCAGCCCCTTAACCAGTCACCTTTGCAAGATGTGCCTCTACCATCCTGTGAACGTACCTAACTTTATTCCGTGGCTGCTGGTTGCCATTCAGGTAGGCACATGCATAAAACAGTAAAAGGTCCAGCTCTGACGGCCTGGTCTGTGGGCAGGGTAAGGTCTGTGGGGAGATATACCAGGTATCAACACCTACAGACCCAATATTGGTGCTTCCGCAGAGATATTCCCTTCTCTCTGCTCCTTTACTCATCCTTCAATGTCCCACAGCCTAGAAACTGCCTATTTTTCTTTTTTTCCCAAGGGTATAACTTAACTTACCACCTCCCTGTTGCCTCCTATTAATATCCCTTCTAGTCTGCAGGAAACAATGACCTCTAATTCAAAAATTATGTGCTATGTATATCTAGTTCAACTCTGAGCAATTGACTCCAGCCCATATTTGACCTTGAATTATTTGTTTGATTTGAAGAACAGAAGAAAAATTATTCTATTTCCACTGAAGAAGGATCTTTTATACTTGAAACCCTGTCTAATGTTGCCAGCTACCCTAACTGGTCTAATAAAAGGTATTACGTCTTCCTATAAACCTCGTATTGCTTATATAATGTTTGCAAAGAACCACTCGTGGATTTCTGGATTTGCAAATTTAATTTACTAAATTACAGGCCTGTCTAACCACCCAAGCATCCTGTGCATATTTCTGGTTGATGAAGAGACCTTTGCTAATTTATGTGTGGCATGCAAAGACTTCTCTATCAATCACTGTTTCTCTTTGCTCACAAGAAAGTCAGCACAGGGCTTCTCTCCTCTGTAGTGAGTGTCAGGCTTTGAAAATGTAGAAAACTTTTTAGTCGTGTACATTAACAAGGAATGATCTGTTTCTCTAAAATGTCTTGGAATATTAATTGGAACATTGCACTAGAACATCGCTGTTTGAAAATGAAATTCTCATAAATCATGTTTGAATTTTGAGCCCTATTGACTGCAAGAGATGTGCACGTACTGCCATTAATTTATTAGGCCACATAAATACTTATAGGAATGCAGAATTTGCTGGAGGGGAGAGGGAATCTTATGCTGTTGTTCTGCACAGCTTATAAAGGAACTGCACCATAACCAGCAGAAAAAATAAATTCAGAATTGTTTCTGGAAGTTGAAAAGTAATTCCATAGAAGAGTTACAATTTTTGTGTGGAAACCCCCCCCACATTTACTTTCATCCTTTCATCGTAGCTCTCTGGAAAGGTAGTTTTTGTTCTATCTCCCCTAAAGATGATGCTTGAATTTGTGTTGCTATGAAAGTAATGCTACCCATGTTTTTGCTATTGTATAGGACTTCAGGAGAAAGAGAGTTACACCTCCGGCTGCGCTCGGCTTCAGCATAAAGTCATGAAAACCTACTAAATATTCCTAAAATAGCCTCAACTTGAAAACTAACGCTATTAACTTCTCCAAGGAAATGACAGACCTATTTCTTCCTGCAGGAGGGAGACCGCAGAGGGGCACTGTTCAAGAAGCGACCGAACAGGTCTACCACCTCCCCACGGGACCCCCACCCGTGCCGACCGGGCGGGCCGCGGGCAGCGCCGCGCATTGCGCGAAATTCCCCAGGAATCCGCTACCGCTGCCGATTCGCGTTCCCGAGCTCCGCTCTGAGGGCGCCAGAGGATCCGGCCGGGCCCCGGGACGCCTATGGGACACAGTCCCAAACCCCCGCAGGCTCCTTCCCTCCCCCGGCGCTGTGAGGCGGGAGTGCCGACGGCTGCGCGGAGCGCCCTGCCCGCCTCCAAGATGGCGGCGCCGGCGCCGGAGTAGGCGGGGAGGCCCCGCCCCGCCGTACGCTGAGAGCGGGCGCAGGCTGGGGGAGCGCCGCAACATGGCGGCGTCTGGCAGCGGCGGGAGCCGGGCGGATAACGGCTACGGCAGCCAGCCGCCGCGGCGGAGGAAGGGCCCGGGAGCCCTGGCCACGGCCTACCTTGTTATCTACAACGTGGTGATGACGGCGGGGTAAGGAGGAGTACAGGGGGTCCCCCTGGCAGGGGCGCGTCGCCTGCCTACGCCCGGGCTCCCCGCGGCCCCTCCGCGCCCTGCCCACCTCCGTCCCTCCGGCCGCCGCCGTCGTCGTCTTCCCTTGCACCGGGGACAACTTTCCCCGCGGCCGAGCGCCTCTGCTGCCGCCCGTTAGAGCCCCTGTGCCTGCGGCGGCGGGTCCGGGTCCCGCCGGCGCCCGTCCCGTCGGAGGCGGCGCCCCCCGGGAGCGGCCGCGCGGTGGGAGCCTGCGAGCGCGGGGGGCTCCGCTCGGACGGGCTGCGGCCGCCTGTGTGCATCCACGCGCGTACGTGTAGGTGCGGGTCCGGCGGGCTGTCCCGGCCGGAGCCGGGGCAGGGCTGGGAGCGGGGTTCTCTGGGCGGCGGGGAGGTCGGCCGGGGGAGCGAATCGGGTCTGACCTGTCGCTGTCCCCATCCTCCCCTCGGGCGCCTCCAGCCCGAGCCGTGCCGGCTGTCGGCGGTCCTGCCCCACGCTTTCGGTAACGCCGAAAAGCACAGCCAGCCCGCTCTCTTGCCGCTTCCCGTGCTGGAGAGGGGGTTCCTGTACGTGTCGGTGAAGCTGCTTCGCTTGCGCTCTCGTTTCTGGCCGTCGTGCGCTGCAGGGTGACCCGGCGCCGGTGAAGGTTGGATGCCCGTGCGGGGCCGCGGCTGGACGGCGGCAGCTCTGGGCGCCAGCCGGGCCCCTCTGCGGCGTGGGCTGCTCCATGTGCCCCTTGCAAACTGAGTTCAGCAGAACAGCACAAGTGCGTGGTGCCTGGGAACTGCTGTGTCTGATAACTGACACCTTAATTTGCTCTGCAGCTGTTTTCTCACCCAGGTGATTGTATAGATCGCTGTTCTCGCCTCACCACGTCTGTGGTGCGGATTGCAGCACTTCTCAGTGGAGATGGACCTAAACCCAGGGGGTTTATCCCTAGCAGTAGCTAAGAAGGTAAAGCTGTTGTCCTTTAGAGCCCTGGGAGATGTCCCACGAACCCTGCAGCTCGTAGGTACTTGGGGTGAAGTTGAAAGCTGCTGCTTGCAACGTGTGAGCTCTAGCCCTGCCTGATGCTCTTGCCTGTGTAGCAGAGTGGAGACTTGAGCTAGTTGGTGCATGCTCATGTGCATTCTTAGGCACAAAAATGAAAATAGTGACAACTGGGGAGTCTCAAATTCATATAAAGGAGACTTTTTCTTTTTTTTTAGAGGTTGTAGAGTCTTATTGGAATCCAGAGAAAAATAAAATAATCTTTTGAAATACTGAGGATATTTGGGTGGGAGGAGAAAAGAACCTTTAAAATGGGTCCCAAATGAGCCTGTTTTCTGCTAGATAAATCCTGGTGGGTGAGGAGTCAAGCAAACAGACTAGTCTCACTATTTTGGGGGAAGATTAGTAAAGAATTAACATAGATACAAATTATTTCAATAAGGCAATTGGATGTGATCATTCTTGTCTTTGCTGGCAACAGCTGGTGCTATTTCAACTTATAAGACAGTTACATGGAACAAAGGTAGCTGAGAGGGGGAGAGCTCAGTTCTTGTAAGGTGCTCGTTACGCAATAGGCATGTTACTGGGAAGTGGAACTGCTAAGCAGATTTATGGCTCCATATGATATTTGCAGGGTATTTCACTCAGAGAGGAATTATAATTACCCACCAGGTTGAGAAAAATGAATCTCTTGTTTGAGAAATACTTAATTACATGAGCAATACAACACAGTACAGGCAGTCAGGAGGTCTCTTCAGTTTTGTTGTGATGTCCTTGCACAATGTTAAGAAGTTAACCTCTCTGAACTCTTCTTAGAAGTAAAAACCTTTGCCTGCTCATGTAAGTGCATTGAATATGAGCAGTTCAGTTTATAAAAGATCTCAAAAACCTGAGAGAGAAATTGCAGTACAAATTGACAGTCTCTTTAAAGGTCCTGAACTTTTTATTGTGTCCAGCAAGTCCTGAGCATCTGAAACGTCTATTTCCTCAGAAGAAAAAATTAAAACAAATCCAAGTGTTAGAAACTCAGAAATAAACAGCATAAATCTGTGTTTGGCTTCCTGTCAGCACGTAAATCTTGATCATGAGGTTACCTGTTTTCCTCATTTGTACCAAACCTCCTAGAAAATTCCAGTCTTGGGTGTGATGTGGCTTATGGTGCTTTAATATGAGATGCTTTTTTTTTCTGGCACGTTTGCGATTAGACGATTCCTGCAATTTGGGGAGCTACCACCGGAGTCCTGTGATCAGGATTTCTATCTCTGTGTTGTCACTGCCGTGCTTTTAGGGTAGGTCACTGAGGGCTCTGACTGATAATTTATCTTTAAATGGATGAGGATTTTGCGCTTCCCCTGGACACTGCTGAAATTCTACAATATACAATGTCTAACTTAAGAAAAAACCCTCACTTAGTTATTCTCTTCTTTTTAAAATACTTCATAATAAGGTAGTTTTTCAGGAGTTGGTTGGCAGAAGCTCAGTTGTTCATAAGAAAAGATTGATGCACAGCTGGTGGCAGTAATTAGTTACTGTCCCTGTGTCAATCAGAGTGCTAAGACTTAGTTTCTCAGGCAGTATTGCCTTGAAAAGAGAGTTGTGAAAAGAAAACACTAAAAATTTGAAGGTACCCAGATGATTAAGTGATGCTGTAAAAGCACACGGGATTATAATTTTTTTAAGTAGGTTTTTGGTTTTATTTTACAAGAAGGTGGCTTTTAAACTCAAGCACAAAACAGCTTTGCCATGCAATAAACAGGTAGTAGAGTAAATGTTTTAAAACCATAGTTGCCTTAGCTATTAGCTTTATTTAAAATTAATCAAGTAACAGTTGAAAAATCTCCATGTAATTATTGTATCTACTTTGCATTTGTCTGACTTAGCTAAAGAAAACTTACTGATTGTAAAAATAATAGATCTTATTTCTAATTTTATACTGTAGTGCATGTAGTATATGGATTCCTAGTAATGCAACAGCTTTTGCGAGAGCAAAACGGTAGATAAAGAATATATACCTGCGGATCCCTAAATGAAGCTGCACGCACTTACCATTTGGTTCACGTGTTTGAGTGTTTTCTTTCGGAAGAGGGACCAACATGACGCAGCAGGGAATATCCAGTCCTGCAGTTGGTTCTCAGCTGTACTTGCTCAGGTTTCTTTGACTAGGATTCAGAGTGTTAAGATGTAGAAAGCATTGCATCTTTCTTCTCTTGCATTCAGTCAAACTGTTATTTTCCTGTCACAGCGTGAAGTCGTGTAGTCGTGCCTGACCTGGCACAGAAAGCTCATTCTGGAGGCATAAAGGCAGCATAGAAATTTCCTAAAAAACATGGTTGACTGAAGTCCTTGAATAATGAGGGGTGGGAGGGAGGGCATGCTGTTAGAGTTGAGTGTAAATGTTTGATAAGCTGCTTTAAAATGGGATTATATTTCTTATTTTTAGTCAAGTGCTCTAACTGACTAGTACTTCTGCGTAGAAGTAGCTGATGGTGGTATAAACAATGAATTTCAAAAGGATTTCACTCAACAAGATAGATCTTAATGTAACAGCTTTTGCATTCGCAAGGGTTCGTGTTGCCAGCGTTGAGCAAAGAGTGTTCTGGGTTATAAGTTTCATTGACCACGTCTTTAGTTGGTTATTGAAAGTCAGAAGTACACTTCTGCCTTTACAGGTGCATTCACTGCATAGCTTTGCTGTATTCTGTTGCATAAATGATGCAGAACCCCAGTAAACTTTGCATAAGAAAACACCTTTTTATAATTTGTAAGAGAAATAAAGGGAATTAAACTGAGGACCTGAGCATGAAGCTTGCTTATCAAGTCTAAGCAACTGAAAGTAAAAAAAGTAAATGGTGTGTATGCAGTATTTAGTTTCCTTAGTTTGGATTCAACAAAGAGTGTAAGAGTCTAGCTTTAAGTTTACGTGTGGCAGTGATAATTTCATTAAAGGTGACTCCAGCTGGTATATTTGGTAGACTTTAGTGTCTAGGTCAGAGAAAACTGGAAAAACTGACTTACAGCTTAGCTTCCATGTGACAGTGGTGCTTTCTGCTGCCCTTTTAAACTTCTCACCAAGTTTTTTTCAGTTGATCTTACTCGCTTTCACCTACTCCTGTTCCATTTTCTCTAATCATAGAGGCTGAAGAACTATTTAAGAATCACAGAAGCAGGACAGAGGTACTAAGAGCTTCAACACAAAGTAGGCACAGCTTTTAATTTTGTGCGAATTAATACTTTGTGTTAAACGCTTTTTGACGGACAGTAATTTTATCATTGAAAGAGAGAGGTGGTCTTTGGTGATGGGAAGTACAGTCATTCTGGAGCCAGTGATCCAGTGGGGAGGGTGGAGATAAGCAAGGGGATCAGTTAAAGGTGAGAACAGTCTGCAGGCACAACCAAGAACTAGTTTGTGCAACCTGAGAAATTGCTTAGTTCAGCAAAGTTTCTCAACAAACACAGAAGATTAGGAAAAACAGAGAAACTTAACAGATTCAAACAGGACAGTGTCAACCTGCTCTGATTTACTGTTCTAAAAGAGAAGTGTTGCAAAGGAGAATCATTAATACTATAGTGCTTACTGGTTTATTCTAAACTGCAGTTCAAGTACCTCATTAATCTGATTCTTTCTTTGTAAACAGCAGTTACCTGGCAAATGTCTGTCTTTTGGTTTCACAAGACAGCTTTAACTGAAATAGCTTGTCACTATTGAAAAAAGGGAGGCCTTGTTTGTCATTCCCCATTTCTCTTTCCCGCTCTTACTGCTTTGGTGCTCATCTTCTGAGAAGTCTCGGCAGAAATGAAGTAGCTTTTTTTTCAGTTGTACTTACAAATGTTGTTCCAAACACAAACTTGGATGCCAGAGTTACTTATTATTTTAAAAATCTGAACTTTGCAGTGCATTTCAAACAGTTATTCTGTTTGGGACAATATTTGTATATACTTCATAATACCTAAGCTAATGTGGTACTTGTAAGCATCTAATATGCTGAAAATTAAGGGAATTTCTTCATCTTACCTGTTACAAAATCACAGCTGCAGATTTTTTTTTTTTTTTTTTCCGAAGGGTAAAAAGCTATTGCATAGTTAGGGGACTTCATGCCTACACACGCTTCCACTGAGGTGCACCATTCTTAGCAGAGATGCTTGGTAACTGTTAGCACAAGCTTTGTCACAGTGCTTCTGGGTTTGGAGGGAGGTAGAGGTCAACTAAGGTGTCATTAAGAGTAGCTGAGGGCAAGACAGCCAGGATGAGCCTGGCAGTGAAAAGTCTGGGAGCTGTGGGTAAGGATTCCCACTTCTTGTTGACCAACTGCTTCTCCTCATGTTTCCCACAAGCAATTGGAAACTAAAGTTACCTATAAATGCTAACTTCAAATGAAAAAGTGTTTCACCAGGGTGTGCCCACCTTAATTTTGTGGCTTGTCCTAGACTTCACTGAAGAATTTCTGAGGTTGTGGGCAAACACTGACTCTAGACAGCTGTGGTAGTGAAAGATGTTACTGCATCGGCCAGAACTGGAGAAAAAATTTCTAGAGTTGCTTCCTAAATTACCTGAGGGGAAAACCAGCAAGGTTAACAGGTCACATTGTTTATAGTATAGTTGCATTTATATAGGCACTGCTTACATAGGGCTAGGTATATTTGTTGCTTAAAAAGGAAAGCAGAGACAGGAATGGCCGTTGCTACTTTCAGGGCTTCAGCAGGCTCGGTTTTCTTGCAGTTACTTATCCATAACTGTTTCTCATAAAATATATGCTAGCAATTAAGCTGGATGGTCTACCATAAAATCTAAAGGTTTACTTTGAACTTAAACATTAAAATGAATGCCTTCTGAATCTTAATTGTTTATGTCATACTTCTTTAAGTTATGGTATGGTAAGAGATCTTTGACTAGCAGTAAATGGTTTTCTAGTTAAACTAAACAAAATGTGATGCCAATCTTATTTAAAATATCATTAATACCTTCCATAACTAAATTAAATATGAAAATAAACTAGACATTAAAGATACCGGTACCATGTTGGTGCTGAAAGATGTTTCAAAATGCATATTTTTTAACTTTGATAAATTTGCAGAGAATCCAAATATTTAATGTTTTCAGCGCTGCAGAAAGCAGGCAAAAAGTTAGTAACTTTCAGAACAGTTATATGCCTGTTGCTTTCTCAGATACTGAAAGAGGGATTAAGGATTTATTTGTATTTATGCTCTGCTTAATGTTTCCTTATCTTAGATTTCTTTTTTTTCTGTCTTTCAGATGGCTTGTTATTGCAGTTGGTCTAGTTCGAGCATACCTGGCTAAAGGTAGCTACCATAGCCTTTACTATTCGATAGAAAAGCCCCTGAAATTCTTCCAAACTGGAGCTTTGCTTGAGGTAGGTGTAGTCTTCTTTCCTAGAGTTACTAATATTTGCATGAGTGTTTTCTTTAGGAGAAATAAGGCAGCCTTTTTCAAACAGTGCTTTCTAGGTACCTGGTTTTTCATTAGCATTTATAGAGTGATTTGAAGATAAACATGATAAATACTCCTCACACAAATGCTGAATTTTTCCTTTAGCAAGTGATGAGGAAGCTTACTCTCTGCTATTTAACTTGGGCAGCAGAGCTAAATATTAAGCTTAATCTTTGAAATAGAAATACTGATAGAACTAAATGTGTTTCTGAATTTCTTCATTTGAAATGTTAGTGATTTGAATTTTTCTTTTTGTTCTAGATTCTGCACTGTGCATTTGGTAAGCTTGCAAATTTTCCGTTTTATTATTTTTATAGAAGACTGCAGTTTTAGCAATGTATTAGCATGAAAAATGTTATGGTCTGTGACTTGCTAGATTTAATTCTCATGGAACACACAGTTTTTGCTTGAAGTACATTCCAGTTTTTTACTAAATAATTTGACAAGTTAAATCACAAAAAGGAAAATAATGTAACAGGTTTTTACTTACTTGGATCTATATAAAAACAGAATGTCTTCTAATGCTACAAATCTTAGAGCAGTTTATAAATGTTTTATAGTAGATCATTACTTTCCATGTCTACATCCTATAATCTTCCGTACCAAGCTGTCTTTCCTCAAAATAAATATTTCTATCTGGAATTAGTTTAAATTCCAATAAAAATAACGTTTCAAGCGCTAGAACTTTGCCCACATCTATAGAACATAGGTACACCTTGTAAAATTAGGAAAGGGTAGGCACTCCTTATCCCAGATTTGACTGTGCTTTAATGGAACTGTTTGGGAGTGTAAGAATTACTGAAGACTCAGTTCTTGTTAGCCTGTGCTGTTAGGCTTGTATGTTAGCTTGGTAGCACAAACTCAGTTGTGTATACGTGGCCGGGGGTCAGAAGCAGTGTCATGTTTCAGTCAACCTGAAGAGTCTCATGTCTGAGTGACAGGATTGCATCTTGTCTGGTTTGTTAGTTGTCATGAGTAGTGAACAGTTTGGCCTCAGCACTTGGATGTTTTATTCATAGACTAGATGATGTGTTGCGATCTCTGCAAGATCAAAGCCAATGTGCTATAAAAGGGAGCAGTGCCTGTCTGCATACCTTTGCTAACTCTGATTTTTGTAAACAATCCAGTCCTCACAAAGAGACAGTCTTATGTTCAGGTAGCTGCTCTTGTGATTTTTAAATATAAGTGTTTGAGCTCCTATCCGAATGTTTGCTGATTATTATTTAAAGAAGATGGCATTAAGGTTCCTAAAGCTGCAGCTACAAATCTGCTATTTTTCAAGTATTGTACAATCAATCTACATGCTGGAGGGTGTATCACTATGGTACAAGTAGGTTCGTATTGAATTCCCATGCAAAAGATGTTTTTTTAACAACTAAATCTCGTAGTTGCAAAACTTAAAAACATATACATACATTTGTCAGCAGAGGGCAGTCTAATTCTGTATTTGATAAAGTAGTTCTGACCTTCCTGAATAATTCAGTTACTCTGAAAATCTTATCTTATAAAGGGCAGTTTGTACACTATGCACAGATCATCCCCAAAAAATGAATTATCATATACTCCTCAAATTAATGTAAGGCTTCTCAGAGTAAACTATGTATCATATAGTTGCCTGTGCTGCCAAGGCAGTCCTTCCAGTACTGCTTTATTTTACTAAATCTCAATTACTGTTTTCTACCAGAATAAACCATACTTAATTTTTTTAAAAAGTCAAAAATTAATAATAAAATGTGAAATTTTTGAGGTCTTACTTAACAAGTGGCAAGTTAGTCTCGGAACACTGGGCAAAAACGCTTGCAAGTAAAATGCTATTTTACCATCCTAAATCTATAATGCTCTACTGTTTTTGTAAGCTAAACTTGTGTGCAGACGCCAATGTTTTCTTAAATTCAGTACTAGTAAGAGTGTAAAAAATGTAATTGCATTATCTTTTCCTTACGCTTTAGAGTATATGTCCGCACAAATCAGTGAATAGAAGGAGAGGGTTCTGTGAAGGTGAAACCACCTTCCAGGCTGGTGAAGAACAGCAAACAAGATTGTATCAGCCAGTCTGTGTGCAAAGCTAATAATTGTGGCTCAGCTGATTTGAGGTGTGGATCCATTTAGCCCATGTTATCCTCAGTCACACAATTTACTGTTAGTGAAGAGAGTCGTTAATGGAATGTTGCAACATTTTATACCATTGTAACTCTTTTTTGCTTTCCCTAACAAAGTTTTTTACAAAAAACCCACTTATTTTATTATAACTGCCCATGGGCTATTTTTTTTTTTCTGTTAATGGAAGCGTTTGTCAGTTAAATAAAATGAGCGGGTTTTGCACAGCTGGATACACTGCTGCTGTCTGCTGTAGTCCTGCTGACTCTGGTAAAAGTCTATATGAAGGAGAAACACAACATTTGCAGATTCCTTTGCCCCTGCTAAACTAATTGCTATAACTAGAGCTGTAATTCTCTGTCAGTAGAGGAGCTTACCTGTGACAGATGGCTGTGTGTATCAGCATAACTTTTCTCTCATCTTTTCAGTAGAATCTAAAATGTTAGCATCTGTGATGGAAATTTTTCAAAATATGAAGATTGATAGGGGAATGTCTCTATCGAGCATGGCTGAGAACTTTGGCATGTGGCAAAGACTTAAAAACTGAAGAAGAAAAGCTCCGCATGAGGAGAGGCGGTAACATGTAGCCCAGAGGCCAAGAGGAGAGACTGGAGGACAGGGAAATGGAAAGTGAAGCTGTAATTTGTTTACCTGTGTAGCAGACAGAATCCAAGTGTGTGAATGGCACTGATGACATGGGAGAGCTTCTGCCTGGAGGAGCTCGGTCAGCAGTCAGCACTAGGTGACTTTGTTTCAGCCTGCTCAGTTGGCAGTGATGTGAGGGCGCCCCTTGTAAGCTACGCATATGGCCTGTTCTTGGTGTGAGAGAGGGAGCGCTTGTTGGGAGTTGGAGGATTTCCTCCGGGAGATCGGAGGCTTAGTCCAGGATCCGTAAGAGGTCTGGGCATGGCTTGCTTGCTGCTTGGTTCTGGATCTGAGCCCCCTGTCAAGCACTGCTCTAGCACATGCAGTGTTGGATAAGTGGTGACAGATGTTTTTAAAAATATCAAGTTTAAAATTGTCTGTTAGGTACCTTTTCAGTGCAATGAGTAAATAATTAGAGGAAAGTAAAGTTTACATAAATTGTAGCTGGTGAATTGCTTATTTTGATCTCCTGTTTTTGACATACACTGACATTGTCTTGGTTGTAATGAGAAACCTTGTTTGTCTGTCCTGGGAGATAATCTTGGATGGTTCTGACACAGTCCTTTTGGCTTACTTATAATTTCCTTTGCAAGAATATTAGTTTATCTTGCTTAGGAAGGGATGATCTAGATTGTATAAAACAAAAGTTCTGTTATATCGTAGAAGAGAGCCTTTAATGAGTACAGAATGCGGGGTTTTATAGCACCCCCTTGTATGTTGTCTGAGTAACAGACATTTTGCCTTGAGGTTTTACAACAGAAATTAGATTATGAACGTGATAAAACTGAAGAGAACTGTGTTTGTAGGATTTTTTTTCCTCTTTTTACTCTGAAAGAAAATTAACATAATGACTGTGTCACTGAAAACAATTCTAATGAAACTTGCTTTTGTCTTTTATTCTTTCTTCCTCTTCCACTTTCCAGTTTGGTCTTCGCATCTTTGAGACTGTTGTGTTGCTTGCTGTGATTTGCATTACTTTTAGAAGCACTTTTACAGTGTATTAGGAGCTGCAACTACTCTTGCATTTGTCTTCATCATGCTGTTGGAAGAAAATAAAACTTTGTGCTGTGAAGTTTAGAAATTTTGTGTAGTCTTGCAGTCTAAAACTATTCCTGCACTGTCAGACCTGGATGTGTAGGATCCTCTTATTGGCAGTTTAATCAGCACCTCAGAACTGTTTAGAAGAACCAGTGAAATCTGCTTCCTTGAGATAAATCTTAGAATTGTTTCTGTACCTACCAGTGTATCAGCTATTCATTTGATTTGGTTTTATTTTTTTTAAGAGGTATTCCCAGGAAGGAAGGATAAAATTTGTATCTATCAGAATATGGGCTGGATCAGTGTTTCTTCAAAGCAGTTGTACTTTTTACTTGCTGTTTTTTGGGATAGACTGTGCAAAACATCTTTATTGTTTTTACTTTTAAAAACACAGTAATGAAGACTATCTTGGATATTTTAATCAAGCAGTAAGAAAGACTGTATCCCAAAAGCTATTTGGCTGAAGTTATCTCATCTCATTCAGCTGTTTTGTGTATTAAGGAATGTGCTATGCTTGCAACAAGACTGATTACTTTCATTTGCATTTTGATGCACGAAGTCTTGTCAGGGGATTGCACTGCATTAGGCTGTATAAACACACCACAGGAGAGACTTCATACTCCAAAAAAAAAAAAAAAAAAAAGCATTCCTTCAAAAAATTTCAAATAACTGGACTTTGGCTTAGCTGTGTTTTATTTCCCCACCCCGATAGTCAGGAACATTTACTAATTGCAAAATATCTTCCAGGCATTGTTCCCTCTTCTGTTGTTCTGACTGCATTCCAAGTGATGTCAAGGGTTTTCCTGACGTGGGCAGTAACACATAGTGTAAAAGAGGTAAGTTAAGCTACAAAAGAGAGAGAAAAACTAATGACCCATGTTGAAAAGCAAGTGTTGATCATTGTCTGGTTTTCCTTAAAATGACTTCTGTTTGTATCCCAACATGTGAAATTATTTGTGTGAATATCTGTGGATCAAAAGAAAGAAAAATAAATCTGATGTCATCTTTTCTTGACAATCAAATACGCTGAAGTCTGATTCTCTCACTGTAAGACATCTAGCTTCTAAATAGATTTTTTCAGTTCTTACTGAAAGTTAAAGAGGTTCCAGTGTGTAATATGGAACCCAGAACTTGGAACAGCATTCTAGTATTGATCTCACTAGTGCCACGATTAATAGCAAAATCTTCTCACTGTCCCTTCTTTCATACACGTTTGCTTTCTTTACCATGGCATGTGGAAGGTCCCCCTCAACTGTTTGCGCACACTAATGCCTGGGTGATCTCCACTGTCACTTTTGAGGATAATCTTCCCTTGGTCCTTCATTAGTTTTTCTTACATTCAAGCTTAGGTGGGTTTGGGGCCTGGGTGTTTTTTCCTCATTGCTTACTAGACCAAATATTGCTGTACTTCATACAAGTATCTGCAGAATCTTTTGGAAGCAATCTTACTTGAAAATTATTCCTGACAGCTATTTTAAAATCTAAACATCCTTTAATTGCTACAGGTCATGCTGACTCTTTCATGTCATCTACCTTGTAGTAGACCAGATATGCTTGCACCTGTGCTATTACTTTAGCCAACTAATCTTACTGGTTTTCTTCTCATTAAAGAAAGAAATTAGTCTTGATGCCCATGTCAGCATGGCTGCCTGAAATAAGGGATGGTCACCTAATGTCATTATATGCATAAGATCTTTTGTGACTTAACATGGAGAATGTCTTAAGGTGTTAGAGGTTGGATTGCATGGATTAGAATTATTCCATGTGTTTTCCTTTAGACATCAAAGGAAAGTCTAAAATGATTGTGGGTTAGGTTTTTTAAACTTATACTCGCCTTGTCACCAGAAAAAAAAAAAAAAAAAAAAACGAGCAAAATGGGAGAAAATGTGAGTATCAAGTTCAGCCTAACATTCAATTTTTAACAAGGATTATTTTGACAATATTACACATTTTTTTTCTCACATTTGTGTGGTCTTAGTCTTGTGAGACACTGTATTAGGTGTTACTTTTTTAATGTCTTAGTGGGCATGAAAATGGTAATGATTAGGAATCCTGTGATGAGTTGTTCACCTGTGACTTAGAGCAAATAAATAAAATGAAGAGGCTGTATTGTGACCCCCCCCCCACCCTTCCCCCCAACTAGAGAGCATGCAGTCTCACCTGGAGAGATGTATTGAAAGCGTCACGAGTGTTCTACTTTTTCTAAAGGGCTGTCTGCACAACTGAGCTCCATGGTGAAGTCCAGGATTAAATTCTCACACAGCTTTATGGAACTTGTAAGCTATGCAGTTGCATGATGAGGTTCTTGTAAAATAAAATGCAGTTTTCCTCTTTAACTTTTTGAGTGAGGCTTGTTCAGTATCTTGTTTTTTCAGACTGTTTTCCTATATAATACAGTTAAAAGAAGAAACATCCATACTGCATCCCTCCTTTCTGTCAGAATACACTTCGAAATATGTGATGTGATTTCAAGCATGCTTCTTGCCACTAACATGTTTGTGCTTCTTGTTGAATTTAGTGCTGATGTGTTGTTAAATTCAATATGAAAGTATTTATAATAAATGTTAAAGCATGGCAAATGTTAAAGCACTGCACACTTATTTGGGTAGCAATGAAATTCCCCATACCTCCACCAGATGAGCAGCTTAGTGGAGGAGGGCCTGGCATGTACTACTGTACTTGTGATAGTTTTGTCATTACATTGGACAGGAATTGGTTTGATGAATTTTACTGTTGCTCCTACAAAGGAGGGAAGAGAATGAGCAAACTGGAGTGAAGGGCTAGAAGGAAGTAGGCATAAGAGAACAGAAGGTGCCCTCCAGTTCAAAGTTGTCTTTTTGAATCTGTGTGAACAGTGAGATCATCCGGTGACTTCATGGCAGGCCTTTGTAGCATTCTGTTCTAACAGATAATTCCACACCCAGTTCTGATGGGTAATTTAAAAATGGTGTCAGCAGTGATTTAATGCAGTTGGATGCAGTTACAGATAAGTTGCAGATAAGTATAATGTTTATTTGGAGGAAGGTTTCAAGAACACACAGTCGAAAGGGGTGGTGTGAAGATGACATGTACAGCATATTGAGCTGGTAATTAAGACTCCAGTGTCTGCAGTTGTGATTTGACATCTTCAGTCAGCAGTAAAGCATACTTAAAGAGGGAAGAGCATCTTTATGATATTTAAGGCTAAGTTGTAGTAGAAGTAGTCCATGCTGGAAAGTTCAGAACTTTAAATGGCTGAGTGCAGTTGAAAAGCCTAAATCATCACTGCTTTACATCTATGTAAAATTTGAGTAATACTATATAACATAAACATCTGTCAGGCCCTTTGTGCTTACTATGAAGCTTCCTTTTTTTTTTAAACTGATATACAAGAGAACATGCTCTGGAAAGAGACGTGCTGTTTTATCATTACAGTTGTGGAGTGCTGCTGGTTTTACTCTTCTGCACTGGATTGCTTAATTATATGTTTAGCTGAAATTCTCTGCAAGTAATTTGTTCAACTGTTGCTCTTAACCTGGATAAATCTACAGAATTCCCCTTTTCATGCATAAGGAGAACAGTAAAAACCTCTCAGGCTTTTATTTTGTCAATTCCCGTTTCTCATCTTTGCTGGTTAAAAGGCTACAGATTCTTTTAACAAACGTTGTCTGCTGTTCATAGTTTTGAAGATAAGCTAAAATATATTGAGGACCCTCCTTGATGATAAATTGGTTGGAAACACATGCCAAAAAAATTATGCCTGTGATATGATTGACTCTTACCAAGGCAGCTGGACAAATAAGTTGTAAATAAAGTGTAAAATGTGCTTTGACTTTGTCTTAACACCACCTTCACTGGCATGAAAAAGTAGAGGAAGAGAAACTGAGTTCTGAGGGCAGCATTGGGCTTTGTGGTTTATTAAGGGTCTACTGTTTACTGTCTGTACAATCCCCCTTATCCTCACCTTGGAAGAGGAATGATCCAAATGCAGCATTAGCAATGCCTAAATGAGTAAGACTCTTGAGAGTCTCTTTTGTAAATCAGTTGCCAGGGGTTTGATAATGTGCATTTTGGACATCTTTATTTGAAGTTTTGAAAATTTCCCAGTCCTTCAAGAGACGTTGTAATAGTGACAGACTTTTGGCAGATCTGTTAATATGTAAGAAACACACTCTTTAATGATGAGCTGTGGAGTGGAGTTACAATGTGATGATAAAATGCAGAGTAGTCTTCTGTTCTTAGCGAACAGAATTGAACTATTTTTAAACTGTGTAGATCACTTTTGTATGAAAACTACCACAGATTTCCGGTATTCTTTCTTCCTTAAGTAGGGACACAAGCTATAAAGGCACAATCAGTGATTCTTTAAGTCACCTTTAACAGGGTTGTGTGTGCTTTAGAACAGTGTGAACTGTTTCAATAACTTTTAAACACAGTTCTAAATATTAAAGTAGATGGGAAAGACTAGACCTGAGAAGGCAGCATTACAGACATCCTGTGACAGAACTGGATTGTAACTGCCAGATTTTCTACTTCTATGGGTATCATTCACTGTTAGCTTCACAGTTTCTTTTCCTTGCTCATGATATCCAAGCTACCAATTTTTGTTTGTTGGCTTTACTGACTTAGATAGTTAGGGAAAGAAGTGCAGTTTCAAAGTACAGGTAGAATTAGATGAATTCATTAGGCTGCTACTCCTGATTTGACCAGAAGATGCAGCTCTGGAGTGCTTGTGAAGCATACTGCTCCTTGGGAACAGCATCATCTGTCAAGTGCTCTTAACTTTTCCAGGTTGAGAACTAAGCCTTGCTTGTAAAGCAGACCTCAAACAGGATTAGGATCATGTAGCAGTGTAAAAATAGATTTGGTCTTTTCTCTGAAAATATTCAAGTAAGTTTGGGATTTTAATCGTTTATGATGATGTAAGGGAGATTAATATATAAGCAAATTATCAGTTTCATGTGGAAAAAGGACAAGGTGTATTTGCTGCAAAATGCAATGAAAGTGACTTGAAATGCTACACGCAGCAGAATATAGATTAATAGCTGCTCTACATTCCAGGATATCCCAAGATTTCTGTATAAATCTTCCTGGGTTTTGTAGTCTGTAACAGAAAGCTTTTTATGGGTAATCCTCACAAGCATTTTTACACACAAATATATGATCAGCCCCTTCCTATTAAAAGCTTTGATTGCCCATATATTTTCTTTTTCCTTTTTTTGTTTGTACGTGTACTTTACCCAAGATGAATAGAGCATACCACCCACAACTACTGACTTCCTTTTCCCTTTTCTCAAGGGTTGGAGGAAAAAAGAAAATGCCCCTGTGGTTGAGCTCTTTTTGTTCCCACAGTCCACTGAATTTGGGCTCAAGGTACTCACACAGCTGAGAACTCTGACGGGGAGGGCTGTATAAAAATCACGTTTGCACTCTCAAGAGTTTGCAGTGTGGGTATGTGACCCCATATACTCCATCAGTGTTATTCCATCTGAAACTTAGATCTCATAATTTTGCTCACAAATCTAATAATTCATTTTAAAATACATACTTTTGGAGACTAACCTTCAAAATATGAAGGGAGTAAAAGTTGGTTCAGTGATGTGTGTCTAAAATAAAAGCTCTAAGAGGTGTAAAGCAGTGAAACCTAATTGAGTGTAACATTAGAGGAACTATGCTGGATAGGATAAGCAGAAAAAGGAGCAAGGAACAGTAAAGCAAGTAGTTTTCAAGTTTACCTGAGGTGACACAATGTGAGCTTCTGTTTCTTCTCTCCTCCCAGCCTGTGTCCTGGTGTTAGCTGTTTTGCTGCTGCTCAAAATTAGGATCCAGCTTCTCATCTGTAGAGATAAACAGATCAGATATCTGATCGCCAGGCAGAGCTGTTCTTAGTGCCAGTAGAAAAATATGGAGCAGGATAAGAAGGGTTTTTACTGTTGCTACTAATGTTGCTTTTAAGCTCATTCTTGAAGTCTGTTCTCTAAAATGATGCAATGAAGCAACCCATGGGAATTGATTTCTCTGAGGTTTTCTTGGGTCTGGTGAGTAAATAGTAACGCTTGAGTTCACACTGGGCTTTTTTTTCTTTCTTACAGGTACAAACTGAAGATAGCGTCTTGTTGTTTGTGGTGGCCTGGACAATCACTGAGATAATCCGTTACTCTTTTTACACCTTTAGCTTGTTAAACCATCTCCCTTATCTCATCAAGTGGGCCAGGTAGGTGGCATAATAGAAATCATGGTCTTAAAGCGCTGATTTGACAGAGTTACCTTGTAAAAGAGTTGCAGTACAAAAAATTAGATTCTACTTTGAGATAATTGCCCTGCTTGTGAATGCGACTTCCTAGCTTCTTTCCAGCAGATTTCTGGGTTAAAAATATGTATTATTGTTGTAAGCTGAAAGAGGAGTTAGTCAGAACTCAGTCCCATTTACAAAGTGATTATGTTTGTGAGAAACTGAATTTAACAGTAAGGGGTAACAGTAAGTAAACTGACATTTAACAGTAACCCTTGAGTCCAAGGGTTGTACTTGACACAATCTGTAAGCTCATTGATTAATATCAATTGTGTTTGGCCCTCTTTTAAGTAATATAATGACCTCTACCAAAAAGTTCAGAAATCCAAGTAACAAGGGGCGGGGGAGAGGGGGAGGGAGGATAGTTTTTAGATTCTCCAAGGTAATATTTAAATAATTCAAACTGATTACCGATTTGAATACTTATCGTGCAATAACGTTCATACCTTGCCATGCTCTAGTCAAATAAGAGCCAAGGGAAATAAATACTGAGTTGAGAATTTAAAATTTGAGTATCCATAATAGCATTTAACAAATACTTTGTCAGAGTTTGTTGTAACTTTTAATCCTTTCCGTAAATGCTTTGTTCTAGGTACACTTTGTTTATAGTATTGTATCCAATGGGAGTCTCAGGGGAATTACTCACGATATATGCTGCGTTACCCTTCGTCAGGCAATCTGGCTTGTATTCCATTAGTTTACCGAACAAGTATAACTTTTCTTTTGACTACTATACATTCCTGATCCTGGTTATGATCTCCTACATTCCAAGTAAGTATGACTTTCTTAGGTTTTTTAATATTAAAAGCTGTAACAGGAACAGCTAATAATTGTGAGATTAACATACAAACAAGTAACTAATTTTGCAAAATTAACTTTGAAAATTATCTCAAGAAAAAAGTCAGAGTTAAAACTGCAGGGATGCTTTCTACCAACACCTGCAAAACAGTAATACATGTTTTTTTTCTCTTACACTTGGAATATAAAATAACTGTGTTACTTCTTGGCAAATGTTGACATCTTCTTCTCTCCCACCCCACTTACAGACTTTTAGGAGAACAAAGTTCAAAACAGCTTTTAAAAATTCAGTTATTTATCAGGAATAAGAGCATTGCTTTTGTGTTAGTGGGTAGGGAACCGTTTCTGTTGAATTAACTTGAATTGACATAATCTCTGGTAGATGTTACTATAAATGGAATGAAGATTTGGCTTTGCTGCTTTGAAATGGGGAGTAGTAGCATGGAAGCCTTTAGCAAATTTAAATGTGCAAATGAAGTCCAACCTGCAGAAAAATATAGTGATGATATTGCTGCTGTTAGCTATTTCTGCAGATGTCTTTATATGAACCTTGTTGTTTCTGCAGAATGATAAGCCATATTTAAAGATTTAAATTTCAGTAGTGTGGCTGTCTCTAAAACAAGCGTTTATACTTTCAATGAACATTTTGTAATTCTGACATTAAGGCTCATAAGTTCTTCCAGCTGTTCTTAAAGAAACACTTTTCATGCATTTGTTTCTCCTTGTCCCCCTCCTCCAAAGATTATGTTACTGACTCCAAGCAGCCAGAATAATATCTTTTGGTTCAGTCAAAATAACCATGAGTATTAATTACTACTTGTGCGGTAGCTAGATCACAGTTGACAGGCCATGTGGGAGGGAACCTGCATTGAATGCAAGTAACAATTTTAGGCTGCTTTCTCCGTTAAAATTGCTGCCTCTTAAATTAGGTATTTTCTGTGATCTGTTATCATTTTGTAGATGCATAACTTGAATGTAATATTTTCAAATTTTTAAATTATTCTTAAAATTATTATTGTGAATTGGTACATTAACTCTGAGAACCAACAGCTTGGGCTCAAGCAGTCTTAGCTGCCTTTTCACATGAAGGTATTCCTGAGATACAAGAAAAGCAATGCTTATTGCTTACACCATAGTTCAGTTGTTCATTCATAAAAGCTACCTGTGCAGGAGTTATGCCTTCTGAACTCACTGAAGATCTTGCAAATTTGGGGAATTTTAATATCACAAGGAAAGCAAGTTTTGAAAACTGCTGTTAAAAATTGAGGTTTTATATTCTTGCTAGTTGCATCTTACCATTTACTTCACTTTAAATCTCTAATTCAGTATTACTGTCAAAATTTACATCTTGCTAGAAAATGTCATTAAATTCTTTGCATATAGTGGATCCCCATTGCTTAGACTTCTAATGGAGAAGCCACATGACTCTGTATTCTGTTGTATCTCTGGACAGCTGTATCCATTCCTTAACACTGGTGGAGTGAATTGGGATAGTTGAGGGAAAATCAGGAAATGAAATACAGGATAAGGAAAGCCAAAAGAAAAATTCCTGCCCAGAAAAATATTAGTACACAAATAAATAGACTTTGGCCTCTGTTTATGACAAACACTTTGCATGTGTAACTGATATAATTTAGACTGATGCTGACTTTATTTAGTTTTCATATGGTTCACAAAGGTTGAGTGTCTCATGGCAATTTTGGCTTTTGCTGTTTATGTATGTATATTTTCCATCCCATACTTTGTTGTTCTGCAAATATAATTTGTAGTGTTGTGTTAGAAAAAGGAGGAGAAAAAGCTTTCCAAGGAGGATAAAGAGAGAAGAGATGAGAGGGGCACCAGTTTGTATAAAGTTCCTTAGATTCTGAAAAAGTGACACTAGAATTATGAGAAATGAAGCAAATCTGAACATTTCATTCTTTCAGAAGTACTGTCTTCAGGAAAATTTGTCATCCTGCTTGTACATGCAGAGTTAAATAAAGGTATTTTGCATTTAATTAAAAATGTGATTGCTCTAGCAAAAAATGAATAGTACCTGAAACCTAAGGACAATATCACTTACTCTCTTTAAAGAATAAAAGGCAGTAGATGAGCAGAAGGCAGATAAGCATGTTTTCTTTTACTAGAGAATTGGTGACCTTGAACGTGTGACTGCATCTTACATTGACCTGTAAGCCTCACTTGGTACTGTATTGATCTAAGTCTGTTTTCTCTTCAGTCTTTCCTCAGCTGTATTTTCATATGCTACATCAGAGGCGAAAGGTGCTCTCCCATACTGAAGAACACAAGAAGTCGGAGTAATTCCAACTCTTTTTTCAGAACTTTTCAAACATCAAAATGCTGCAGATTTTCAATACCCAGCACATTTATAAAGAATATACCAAGACAAAATAAGTCAGAGGTAAAAGGCCAATAATTTAGCACGACTAACCAATAAATCTTATTTCACTGAAATTCCACAATGTAAACATTGAAATAACTTTCTGCTCGCAGTGCTTCAG
The DNA here is from genome assembly GCF_036417535.1 of Chlamydotis macqueenii. Taxonomy (NCBI): domain Eukaryota; kingdom Metazoa; phylum Chordata; class Aves; order Otidiformes; family Otididae; genus Chlamydotis; species Chlamydotis macqueenii. Next base: position 11,838,039 of record NC_141561.1, read on the forward strand.
AAAACTTTCAAACTTTATATGGCTGGGCAGTTAGCCTTTTCTTTTTCCTTAAATGATGTGCTAAATGGTTTTCATTTATTACTAAATGCCGGAAGGTTGCAGTATGAGTGATGAAGCTGTACCCACTAAATGCTTGAATTGGGATTATATTACTGATACCTCTTTAAGTGCTTGACTGCATGCCAGAAACTGTATGTATTGCTCTGAAAGCAAACAATATGCTCTGGAATACTTTAGGATTTTGTCTGAGACTCCAGTGGACAAAGTAGTCTGGGCAAAGTGTTTGAATTTAGAAAGGTAGGTTGTGTATTTAAAAGGTGATGGGAGCAAGAACAGGAAACCAATTATGGGAAATGAGGAGAATGTGGTTCTTCAGGAATTAAAACACTAGGGTGCCTGACCAGAGTGTGTTCACTGAAGATCTTGTTTAAGCTGATTACTCAAATGCTAATGTTAATTCAGAGGCTGTAATGCTTATCTGAAACAGTAAAACTCCAAGTACTGCATCCCTGGATACTTTTTTAAATATTAAAAAAAAAATACTAACTGTAATATTTCTAGTGATATCAGTAATGAATCTGAACAATATAGGGAGGCACCTAGAAACAGGTGCAGTTCTCCCTTTTTTTACTTTAAATTATCATCTCTAATCACTGTCCACTATCTCAGTGGTACTCACCTTTCAGTGTTTAGGACCTCTTGGTCTACTGTGGAATCATTTTGAGGGCCTTGTTCCTCAACCTGCCTTTTCTCAAATGACTAATGTGTTTCACTCTGGTACATCCAAGCAGGCAGTTCCAGGCACTCAGCTTCCACAATGTTGCAGAGTCATAAGCTCCTTTTTTGAAAGCAGATTATTTCATGTGTTACATGCTGCTTTTGCAGATTGGACAAGCCTTCCCTCATCTGCAGAAGACCATAGAAAATTAAATTCTCCTAGGTGCTTTCTCTGGGTTTTCAGGCTAAGCCTTTCCTTGGGAAGGTAAAACAGAAAATGAAAGAACTGAGAAAACCCTCGTGGCGAGGCAGAATGCACTAATGCTGTGTGAGCAGTGCCTCAGGTTATGAACAAACTGTTGATTGGAGAAGGGGCAAGGTGGGGAACAAAGGGAGCAGAGAAATTAACAGATCCAAGCAAAGGCAAAGGAAATGTTGGTTATGGTCTTTGCTCTGTTAGGAATCGATAGTCAAATAGTCCTATCTTCACCCAGTCAGAGCCACCAGACGACAACACAAGGGCTTCTCAGGCTTTCCTCTTGTAACACCATGATTTAGTGCATAAATGAGGTGTGACCGCTGCCATGGTACCTGCAATACCAGTCTCATGCTGTGCCTGCCAGCACCGCCCCCGTATGTGGCCTGTATCTGTGTCCCAGTTACTTATGCTTGATGCATCCCAGCTCTCCCTAAATGTAGCCAGTAAGTACTAAGAGTGCAGGCTCTCTGTTCTAGCATTTGAGGAGAGCTGGATTTACAGTTATTTTGGCTTATGTTTGTCAGAGCTATATTTAGAAAAAAAAAATTACATTTTTCAGTAATTTCCTTCTGCTCCATTAAAAAGTCTGACTGAATTTTCCTAGTGCTCAGTAACACCTTTCCTGTTCAACAGAAACAGGACTATTGTAAGCAGGGAGAGGGGAAGAGACAATAATGATCTTTGCTTCTATTTTAAACCTTCTGGAGATAGTTATTTGCTGTAATCAAAAACACTTCAGCCATATACAACCTCAAAGTGGTTTTGCATTCAAAGATGCAGTAGTTTCAAGTCATTTCTCCGTTAGGTTATGTGGTGCTTTGTTGTAGTGATTTGAGAAATGTTGCATTATACTGAAGTCATTCTTCAAAAGTGTAAACTCGCACCTCTGAACAAAATATTTCATTTTGCTTGTACTTGCTATCAAAGAAGTTGAAGTATTTCTGAGGGATGTCATCTAAAAGATCTGATTTCCTGAGGTACTCGGGTTACTGGATATTGTCAATGCTCAGCTCCTGAACTTTTCTTGATTTGATTTCAGTGCCCAAATAAAAGATTTGGTTTCAAATTTGTTGGTCCAATTTCGATTAAAAAATGGCTGTGTAATACTCCTATATGAAACAAACTCATAGCTCTGTTGATGATAGAGATGGTCGTACAGATCTGTATTAGATAGCATTGGCACTACGGAAAAGCAGAGAGAGCTGCCAGCAGGGAGAAGGCTTGTACAACTGTCTTCACCGCGTAAGCTTTATTATGGAATATTTACTTTAATTGAAAATATTAATTTACCACACAAATGCAAATAAACTACAGCCTTTTAAAAGAAAACTGAGTTACTTTTCCTTTTAAAAGAAAAAGCAATTGCTTTGATAGTAATAAATCTTATCGGCAAAGTTGATTTTAAAATTATATTCTGAAGTATGAACGTGCGGTTAGTACGCACAAGAATTTGAGCACTTCAGCCTGCAGTGCTTTTTCAAGTTTAGCTTCCATGGAAGTCACTGGGAGGTGATCCTGAGTAAGAACTGTAGTGCAATGCCCTAATGCTGACTTTGGTCACACATGGGTGTTTTCCTCCTCATAAAATAAGGACAAATTTCCCCTCATCTGTCACTAAAATTTGAATGTGGTTTATGTGAACTTTATAATAGAAGCTTTGATTAGTACTCTTTGTCACAAATCTAGAGGGTTCCCTTCCCCCCCAACTACTACGTGGCTTGTATGTTCTCCATCAGCATCACCAAACTTGCAGCAGAGGTGTTTTCTGCTTTGGTAGGCTGTGTTGCATGCAGTGGTTCAGTTGACAGTACTTTATGTTCTGCCGTGCTGGCTTTGTCCAAGTTAGTCATTACCCTCTAAAAGACCAACTTTCTTACCAGTGTATAGTTTACAACTGGAACTGTAGAAATGTTCATATTGTAAATTACAGCAAGATGCAGGTTACAGTGCAGGTAGATTGTAATTTTTCACAATGTGATGTTTCTATCAAAGGGGTGGGGTTTTATTTATCAGTAGAAAGGTTGGCATTTGTGTGGACCAATCTGCAGTGTCATTTTAAAACCTATCTTTCAGCTTAAAATTTTCATAAGTATACATCAAATCATACATTTTGGTGTATATTTATGTCAGTTAAATTTGGGTGAAAACTATATACAGTCATTTTGGTATTTTTTTCTATGTTGTGAAGAATAAAATTGTAATTTTATAAGCCTGATTCACTAAGATTATTATAAGTTAAATGTATTTTTTGTATATTTAGGAATCTGGTATTACCTGGAGCTCTGAAAGATAAAGCATAGAATTTTTATGCATGTTTGGAAGATCTTTCTACTTGATAATGCAGTGAAATGGTTTGTATGCGAAAATACTAGTCCATGTTGTTGCCTTGTGAAATTGATTCTGTGCTCTCTGCCTGGATTTGGCCTACTGATCAGTGATACTAATTGCTATAATCCAAATAAAATAATTCTGAACAAAATATGTTGTATTGTTACTGTTTAAGGAACAAAAGCAGATAATTTATAAATGTGAGTTAGGAGTGTGTTTTTATTCATTTGTATATAATGTGTACCTTGGAATCCAAGATTTTTTGACATAGAAAACTTTTGAGCTCTAACAAAAGAACTGAGCTATTTAATACTGTTATGAATGCCTTTTTTCACTTTGAAAAGAGGTGTTCATAACTGTGTGTTAACTGACTATGCTAACACGCAAACTTACAGCTTCCTGAAAGATCCTCAGTAGAATGCGAGTTCTTTGTTCTCCTGTTGTATGTACTCTAGATGGTGATGGTTTTCTACAAAAACAAAATCGTTTGAGTATTATAAATATAGTGAAATGCTTAACTAATGCAACAGAATACTTCAGAGTTCATTTACTAAATATAATTTGTCTGCTACCACAGCAACATTCTTAGCATTTTTAACACTTCCTGAGAGAGATCTAAATACTGTGTCTAGCTGCTGTTGATGCTCGTAAATAACAAGTTATAATCCTCTAACAGGAACTGAGTAGTAGTTGCAGAGTGAGTGTTATTATTCTAGGCATATGCTTGTCATAAGATTGCATAACTACAGTGATTTTTTTGTTTGACTGAAGAAGAGATGAAATAATGTTGTCATGCCCAGCATCAGCACATGTCCTACGCGTGATAGCTGTGACTTAGCACTGCTGTGTAATTAAAAACTTCTCTTTGAAATGTTATGCTGTGAAAAGTGGTGGTGAAGCTCCATTTGTGCCTTAGAATAACTGTTACTAGTTATTCATGTTTCCTCTTTGCGTTTTGAAAACAGTATGTGTGGAAACAATTTTAGTTACCTAGGGTAACATTAAAAAGTCTGAAAAGCATAAGGATGCTGTGTTTGTAAGCAAATTAATTTCACAGTAGTATTTAAGGCTCATCTTAAAGCTTTGGCAGTTCCTGACATAAGACTTGAGGAAGGATCTGTGCTAGTGTGCTGAGTATCAAATAAAAAGGTGTGAATATCTGTGTGATTCAGTTTCATTTGGTATGGCTTCATTTCTAGAGTTGGGATTGATTGATTCAAGCCACTCGACTGCCTGGAACTTCCATTCAATATCAAGTGGCTTTTAAATTCTGCTTCCCATCTCCTAAACAAATACTCTTCCACACTTGTCAGAAGACTTCTAATATTGTAGTGAGAGAATTGATAAAGCTTCTGTGGTGTTTTCTGAAGGCTACCTTGAAGGAGTTTGAATTAAAAATGGGGATGGAAAATTTAAAACTTTTCATACTGCCTGTCACTGATTTCAAGAATAATACTTTCCTTTATAGATATCAAAGATAAAGCCCTTTTTATGTCTTCATAAATTAGCTGAGCATTAGTATTGTCAGAGATGTGTTTTTCTCTTTGATGTGCTGACATTGATAATGTGCTAATATTAGGTAAAGAGATGTTACTGTCAATATCACACCTTTTTTTTTTCCTAGTGTTTTAAGTACATGCATATTATTTCAGTCTTCTGCCATGGAAGTGTAATTCACAGTATTTAGAAACACTTCCATGTCTACTTATGCTTGCACAAACTCTGTCCCAACAAACTGCCTCTCTGTAGATTAAATTAATTCCATATAGGTTGTATATAGAAATTTTACGTTACCTGGTACTTAAGGAGGAGGTTATTATTGGGAAATTCATTAGTGGAAGTTTTTGCAGAGACTTATTCAACTGAATTGTGAACATGGAATTGCATCTTGTCCTGAATCTTGCTTCAGACAGTCTGCACAATCTTCTGCAAACCATCCGTAGGTGTCATTTAGGTACTGCTAAATATTATAGTCACCCTACATAAATATCACTTACAACAAGTGTATGTTAAAAACTTTGACAGCTTCTAATTTGAACACTTGAACTTGTGGAATTTATTTGCTGTGTAATCTACATTCAGCCTCTTGGGCACTACAGTGGATTAGTCTCACTCTAAAATTAGTAAGTGATAATATGAAGAAATATATGCGCATTCCAGGTATCTTCTTTAAAATTAGTTTTAAACTGATGTCAATTTAAAGGTCAGCCCTTTGTTTTTTCTGCATCTAGCATGCCTTACAAAAAAACTCAGTTCTGGAGAGGATATAAGGAAGTGGAGGCACTAACACTAGGTTGCTTTTATGAAATCAGTTTGCCTTTTAGTTAAAGGTTTCTTCGGGTAAAATACAACCTCTTCGCTTACTGGATAAGAAAAAGATACTGAGTGCTGGTCTTCTCTACTAAATGACAGTCAATAAAAAGATGAAATGGAAGAAGAGAAGAGGTACGGGAGGATACGGAGCTACCATTTTGCTTCCCAAACAGTATTTGGGAGTTTACAAAACATGAAACTTGCTTCCTTTTTTCCTTTGGTATCCAGTAATTGGGGTTTTTGGGGAGGGAGGGTTGTTTGGGTTTTTTTTGTTGTTGTTTAGGGTTTGTTTTTTTTTTTTAAGGCAGAATAACAGCATTTAATGGAAATGCTGCAATGTTTTGTCTGGTGTGCTGATGATATGAATGAAATCCCTTTCATTTTCCACCAAGTGTTTATTGCATGATGACAGGGAACTGGATGCACTGGCTTAGGTGCTCTGTTGTAGTCCTCTGTTCCTGTGTATAAACTACTCCTGGGAAAGTTACTGGTTTGAGTATTAACTGTGTTTCCTTACTCAGCTTTTGGGTGCAATTTAAATTAAGTATACAAAGCACTTTTAACTGTTCTGAAGTTGGCAGTCTGGAACAGTGGAAAAAGCTTTCTTGCATCAGCAAGAAAAAAAATGGATGTGAAATTGAAAGTAAGACATTGATGGTTATTTTACTTGTGAGACTAGAAATTAACAGTTGATGTTGTCAAAGCCCTAACAGAAGTAAACTGTGCAGTCTGAAGGTAATTGAATTATTCTTCAGATATGTTGTCAAATCAAATGTGGATATGTGGAAACCTGCTCCGGGCATACAGGTGGCTACAGACATTGGGCAGACATAAGTATTCATGGGCCAGTGTGCTCCAGATTCCCGGTGATACATAACTGCACATCAGGCCATACCTTGCCAAATTTTGAAGAAATTAATTGCTGGTGGAAAGATGTAAAAGTACTACATAACTACTGGCATTAAAAATCATATGATTTAGTTATTCTCAGTTACATGTTTTAAACTGATACTTGTTTGCATAATAAACTATCATTGGAGTCCTATTATATGAATTCTTAAGAATAAATGTACTGTACAATGTATTGTTGCCTGCTCATTGATGTTGTGTAATTCAGAATAACTTTTCCGTTAATTAAAAAAATAGTTTTGCATATTTTTATTGAAGCTTAGCTTTCTCATTAAAACAGAGTAGGCAATAATTTTTTTTTTTCTGGACTATTTCCCCATTTCTGACTGGGACTACGGTCTTGAAAAAGTACTAGCCAGATGACAAAGGGTAGAAGTCTCAGAGAAATTCCTACAGCTTGGGTCTGTGCTTAGCTCCAGACCATCTACAGCATGTGCTAATGTCACGTCAGAGTAAATAAGGAGGGGAGTGGACGCAGAAAAGAAGATGAAAACATCTGAGATTAGGTTTTGCTAGTCTTGTGCTCGGAATAACATGTTTCCACACACCCTCTTGTGGTTCTTTACATAATTATGACAGTATCGGTCTTGTTTTTTTCAGTTTAAACTTGATGGGCAAAAGCACCTATCTCTGTGCCTATTTTCAGCTGTACTGAAGCTAGGCTTCCTGGGAGTGAAGCGGATGAGTTGCTGGTGTGGTTAGTGCTGTAATGACAAGGCCTATCACACACTTTCATTTCAGGCTTGTGTGACCTTAACTATTGGTGCCTCTTACCTATTTGTGCTTGTACTGCAGATAAGTATAGTAATTTTGTAAGTGGAACTGAAGATTGAGCTTCACTACAGCTTCTGTAAAGGTATTTGATAAACTAGCTTAAAACTGCATAGCTTACGTGCCAGAGGTGTAACTGTTCTGCTCTGAGCTTCATACAGGCTGCAGGAGTCCACACAGGACAAATATTTAAGTCATGCTAACATTGCTTTGATGTTATCCATAGGTGAGGTAGTAAGGCTGAACACTGAGTACGATATATAGGCTACAGTTAACAAATGAGCTGTTGTGTTCACAATTGTTGTAAAGAACTGGAATCCTTGGCTACTTCTTTCTTAATGTCAGGACTGCATGAAATCCCTGTGAGTGACCACAGGAATGCGTTATGGTGAATTTCATGATGCAGTCTTCTTGCATTGCATATGTGCCTATGCATGTGTTGCAGATCTGCATCCCAGCTCTAGCTTGTCCTAAACAGCACAGGAATGGAGATATTTTTAGGTTTCTCTTTGGGGTGAAATGTTGTGGATGTTGCTATGAAAAAGCTGATAAACCTTATTCAGTAAGCACTTTGTCTTGCTAAGCTGCTATGTACCCCTAAAAGTCAGTGATGAGTCAGGTTGCTTTGGGTTGGGTTTTTTGTAAAAATTTTTTAATGGCTGCCGTTTTGCGTTTTCACAGTTTTCTACTCACTTTTGGTTCTATTCCTTATGAATCATCACATTATGGGGGGACAAAAAGAGAATATATAATAGCAACTAGTTCAATTTCAGTATTTCATGCCTTGAAGTTGGATTATCTTATTAACTCTGGGTTTCAGAGGGCTGCTTTGGACTATGCAAAGATAGTGAAAGGACCAAGAACTTTGTTTAGAAATGCTTTGCTAATTTATGAAGCACAGATATTTCAGTGTTCTGGATTTAATACTTGCATGAATCTTGCAGTGCATCAAGGCCATGAAAAGTGAAACGTGTGACGTCTGTTCTGAGGTCACTATCTAGATGTTATTCCCCATTTTAAGTAAATAATGCAAAGAAAGAACGCTAATGATTGTCTACTGCACCTGTTGTAATAATAATAAAGTAAAATGTTTTTATACAGATTTGAGGCTACATCTGAAACCAGAACTCATGTGAACTGTTTATATGTTGAAGAACTTTAGATCTGTGCTTCACTTAGCGCTCTGATTCTGCTTCTTGGTTCTCTCGTGGCTTCCTCAAGGATCTTGCGGAGTTCTAGTAATTTTGTGCTAGTGTTCTTTAAATCTTCTGTGTGTCTCATTCCATTTAGGTATTATTTTAACTGGAGAAACACTTTTTGAAAAAAAACAGAAGCCCAAAGAGGCAGGGTACCTAATGGAATTTTGCTCCCTCGGAAAAGGAATAGCTTTTATGATTGGGTGAATAGAATTTGGGAAGGCAAGTTCAGGGTGGAAGGTGGAACAGTAGCCTTTCTAGATAAAGAATAGTAAATTTTTCTGTTTTGGCACTACGTAATCATGTGAATTTGTGTTTGTTGATCTCTTTGACCAGAGCAAATAAATATTCTCGTTTTACAGATTAGAATACAAAGAATACTTGTCTTGACTCAAGTCATAGTTTGTAAATAGCTGAGTTGGGATTGAGATATAGAAGCTTCTCACTTTTACAGTCATTCTTCAGAAACTGACTGGACTTATTAACAGAGAACAATTGTCTGAATGTTCTTTTAATAAATGTTGGACATTTTTAAATTTTTACAGCCACCCAGGGTATGTTATTGTTTTGCTTTGTTTTCTAATTCTTTTGAATGAGGCATAGTTCCTCATCTGCTGTTCATAATCAGTTTCCTAAAATAGAAACAAGAAGCCAGGGCTTGAAGAAACTGCATGTTAGAAAGCAGTGACCTGCCATATTACAATCTGTATCCTTAATATTACAATATCCTAGTTGTTACCCTTCTTCTACTACAGTTCCGATATACGAGATCTGGTAATATGATCACCTAAAAGTAGGCATTAGTTTTAAGATTTTTAGTATGCATTTGGAATCTTACATATTCTTTGTCCTAGCCCTATATGTCCTCGTTACGTGAAGTGCCGGATTATTTGGCACTACTCTTTGTTTCTAATACAGCATCCTTACTGTTTTCACAAGTTACAGATTTCTTGATGAATCTCTTCTAACTGCTCCTTTAGTTTTCATTAAACTTGCTGCTTCATACTTACCTACCTGTTTTTAAAGTTACAAACTTATGGCTGAAGACTTGTTTTCCCCTCTAGCAAGGACAAAGCTTTTTTTCCCCTCTGGCTAAGGATTTTTTTTAAAAAAAGCAACTTTAATGTATTCAGCTTTAGCATCAATTATTGTAACATTAGAAAAAAGCAAAACTATTAATATATCAAAGAAAAGGACATAGTGAGTGAAGACAAAGAAACATGAATGATACTCCAGAATTGAAACTACAGGTTTCTGGTACCTGTAGACGTAAACTTTCTGGAGAAACTGCCCGGTTCTTGCACATACCTACTTAGTCATTTTTTGTCAAGCAGAATTAATTTTAAACATTAAGTTGTTGTGGGTCATCTTTCTGCCTTTATTTGATTTTACAGTTTCATATTTTTGTGAAAAAGTGAGATATTTTTCTGCTAGCTTTGAGAGAAGAACACCAAAATGGGACTTTCTGTACAAAGCAAAAAGACCTGTCCCAATTTATGACCCACTGAAAAATTGTTTCACTGTCTTTATCCCTACAGTTCATGCACTGTGCAGCCAGAGTCACCAACCACAGAACTGTTGAGTTACTTTCAAGTGTAAAGGACACGCAAAGGGCTTGTGTTTGGAGGGTTATCTGTTTTTTCCAACTGTACCCACCAGTGCTACCTCTCTACAAACCTTGCCTCTCAGTCCCCTTGACAACCACAGCTTCAGCACTACTACTATTAAGGGCTATTTGTGAGCAGGGATTTTGGATGTTTGGACAAACATCCAGACAATATCAGTTTCTGCTCCCTAAGCTAAGCAGTTTTCTGATTTGACGGTTTTTAATAAAACACGATACAGAACATCCAGTGGTAGTATTATTCTTAGCACGTATGATGCTTACCTTCAATACCCTGTAAATCATGAAGTGGCTAACTCACGTCTGCAGGGAGCGGGGATCAGCTGAAAGAACGCTGTAGGTGAGCCTGGTGTTTGAAACCTGTTGGGAACTGCTGCGGTGCCCTCCCCGTGCCCCCCGACCCGCCTGCCTAACCAGAGAATACACCCTCCGGTAAGATGCGGGCTGTCGTTTAGGTGGTTGAAAAACAAAACCAAAACAAACCCAAAAGCCTGTATTTGTATTTTAGCCTTACGTGCTATGTTAGTAGTAAGTCCAGTAACAGGAATCGAGGTCGGGAGAGGTTTTTTTGGTGCTTTACCTTCCTCTCCTCAGCGGTGTTCTGGGCACCGGGGCTTGGTGTCGGGGTTTCTGTCACCTCGCGCAGGAGGCAGTTCCACTTTCCCCCCGTTCCGCCGGGCAAAGCTACCACGCAGGAGCCCACAGCCTTGGAGATGAAGCAGAACGGGGAGATCACCCCCTTTAGCCGCCCGTGACCGGGGAACCGGTTAAACCCAGCGGGCGAGAGGGGCCCATGCCGGGGAGGGGGCACCTCAGCGAGGCCGCCAGGCTCGCTCCTCGGCGCGAAGGAGTTAATGGCCGCCCGGTGGCGGCCCGCCCCTCAACCGCCCGCATTGGCGGGCGGGCAGCCTGCGGGGCCCAATGGCGGCGGGCGGCGGCGGGAGGCGCGCCAATGGGGGCCGGCGGGGGGCGGTGGCGGGGGCCGGCGCGGCCGGCGCCCGGTTGAATGAGGAGTACAAAGAGGCGCGGGGCCGGGGCGGGCCACTGCCGCCGTCCCTGACAGAGGCGCGCGCGGGGCCGCTGCCGCCCGTAGCCCCGCACCGCCGCCGTTCCGTGCCTCTGTCAGCGCGGGGGAGGGAGCGCCCAGCCCCCGCCTTTTCTTCTTCTTCTTTTTTTTTTTTTTTCTTTCCGTTCAGATTTGCTCCTTTCCCTGGTGCCCGCGGAAGAAGGGCTCCCGCCGCCCGAAGGCACCGCGGCGTAGCGGGACCGGCGGCGGCCGTGTGCATGAGCAGTGCGGCTGCCGCTGGCTCTCCCTTGCCGCCGGGGCTCCGCCGCCGCTGGGAGGCGAGGCGAGGCAGGGCCGCCGCCGCCGCAGCCCGGGCAGCCCCCCCGCCGCGCCCAGGGCCCCCCTGGCGTGGGATGCTCCCGCCGGCTGCCGCGGCCCTACGAGCCTGAGCCTCCGTGCCCTCCCCGGGGGGCGGCCGGTGCCGCCGCCCGCTCGCCCCGCGCCCGGCCCCGAGCGGCGAGTGCCGGGCCGGCGCGGCGCGCTGCGATGCGGCGCCCGGAGCCCCTGCGCCCACCGCGGCTCAGCTGAGAGCGAGCTGCCCTGAGGCGGGGGCGTCCCGGCCCCGGCGGTGCCGAGCTCGCTCGGGGGTGTCGAAGCACCGCGGCCGGCCATGGCGCCCGCGCTGCCCTGAGGGCCCCGCCGGGGAGACCCCGGCTCTGGGGGGCACCCGGCGGCTCCGAAGACTTTGGGGACATTTGCGGGTTTTGCCTTTTCTTTAATTTTTTTATTATTCTTATTTTTCCCCTCCCCTTGCTGTTTTTGGGGGTTTTCTTGTCCCCTGTGGTGGGAGACCCCTCTGCCCCTGCCCGGCGGTTGTCCCCTCGCCCGCTGCCCCGTCCCTCAGGGCATGTCCCGGTCCAACAGCGTCAGCCCCCCGGGCTTCGGCAGCCCCGCGCCCTGGGCAGGCACCGAGCAGCACCGCTCGGCCTGGGGCGAAGCGGAGGCCCGGGCCAATGGCTACTCCTACCCGCCGCCACCCAACAGGTCCTCGGGCAAGAAGGCCTCCCGCATGTCGAGCAGGTGGAGGAGCGAGGAAGACTACGAGCCTCAGGGGAGCCGGAGCCGCGGGGATAGCGGCTGCAGGATGATGAGCTTTAGGTCCAAATCTGCCTGGCAGGAGCATGGTGACGACAGCCGACGTCACCGGTCCCGCCACCCGCCCAGCAGTGATTCCCCTGCTGCCCCCAACAATGCCAGCCCTCGGCAGCTGGGGGAGCAGGGGGAGGTACGGCCCCGGTCCGTGGAGCTGGGGTTGGAAGAGAGACGCATCAAGGCCAAGATTGAGGAGCTGGAGGAGGAGGACGGGGACGAGGGGGACTCCGAGGCGGCCTTCTCCATGGGCGGTTGTTGCAACAGTCTGCTGCAAATCTTCAGGTCCAAGAAGTTCCAGTCGGAGAAACTGGAGCGCCTCTATCAGCGCTACTTCTTCCGACTCAACCAAAGCAGCCTCACCATGCTCATGGCCGTGCTGGTGCTGGTCTGCATGGTCATGCTGATCTTCCACGCTGTGCACGGCCACTATGAGGTATCCTACGTCGTGGTGCTCTCTCTGGCCATCCTGCTGATGGTGGTGCTGTGCATGGTGTGCAACCGCAACGACTTCCACCAGGACCATATGTGGCTGGTGTGCTACTCTGTCATCCTGGTCATCCTGGCAGTGCAAGTGGTAGGGGTTCTGCTGGTGTGGCCCAGGAGCGCCTCGGAGGGCATCTGGTGGACCGTCTTCTTTATCTACAGCATCTACACACTGCTGCCGGTGCGGATGAGGGCCGCGGTCATCAGTGGCGTGGTGCTCTCCGCCATCCACCTGGCCATCTCCCTCAAGATCAACGCAGAGGATAAGTTTCTCCTGAAGCAGGTAGGTGAGCCCTAAGCGGTTCGGGTGTGCGCTCGGCAGCTCCTGCCCGCCGGCTACGTTGAAGGGCGAGGAAAGTGGGGTTGTCCAACTTCCAGGGGCCTGCCTGATGCTGTAAGGCTGGTGAGGCTTTCTGTCGGACTCCTAGGTTACCTGCTACGAGGCGGGATGTTGTACAACGTGGTGGCTAGCCTGTAATTTTTTTTTTATTTTTTTTTATTTTTTTTTTTAAATAAGCTGTGGTGTTTCCTCGTTGCTGCTTACCGTTAAGGCTCTAGACGTTTAAGAAATGTACCTTGCTGGTTTCCTGTGACCACTGCTCCAGTGCTGTCCACCAGCCCTGCTAATGCCCTTCAGTTGTATTTAATGTAAACAGCTCTGTGGTAAGCACACCTGTGAATGGTATCCGCGCGTGCTGCTGCCTTACTGAGAAATGTGTGGAAAGTCTTGCTGTTTTCATCAGCCAGAGGTTATCCTTGTGTCACTCCCGAGTCCAGGTTTGGTGTCAGTGCAGTGCTTGCTTAGGCACTGGAGAGCGTGCTCCATGGGAATGTGGAGTAGGCTTTTGGTTTAGCAGGAAGGTGTTTTGCTCTGAGATGTGCTGGAAATATCTACAGCGAAGAAGCCCAGAGTTCATGTACAGTTAGAAAAAAAAGTTTTGTTTTGTTTTGTTTTTTAATAGAATAAATGCAGCTTGCTATTCAGCTGTGATATCATGTTTAACCGGAGCAGTTCAGTTCACGGGAACACTAAGACTATTATCAAATGCATTACAGTGCAATTTTTAATTACCATATCTGTATAAACAACGGCAATACAAGGCACCGCTCTTCTTTTCAAGTGAAGCAAGCAGCCTTGGGGCTCATGTGCTTTAAGCCTACCAGACACCTTGGCAATTGGGAAACCATTGACTTAAAACGTTCTAGCTATGTGGTAATCGTCATCCTGATGAACAAGGCTCTGAACAAGGATGAGCCTGTCACAGAGTCGGCCCTGATGCTTGTGTGTAACTAGGGGTTGTTAATTAAAATCAGGTGTTTGGTAGCTTTACAGCCCTGTCACATACAAAATAAAGCCCTGTGCTTGCAGTGCCTTCCTTGAGTTTTACTTCTGAGTTATTTTGAGTTCTACCTATTGCAGTGTCAGGAAAAGTTGTAGGGCTTAAATAAAACTTCGGTAGGACAGGGCTGTTGCTGCTCTGCTCTACAAAATAGCCCATGAAATTACTCTTTTCTCCCCCCTGCACAGTTAAGCCTGCTTGGACAGTTTCTGGCTTTGTTCTTAGTTTGTAACAGATATTTTTATAAACTGTACATGGCATATTTTTCTTATGCTTGATATAAATGACTTTTTGTCCATTTCCAGCAGAGCATACACTGTGAGCAGGACAGTTGCTATTTTTCTGCTTGACTTGGAGAAGTTTGCTAATGGTCTCAGCTCTTCCTTGCTGGGGCTCTGGTCCTGCAAAGCCTTGTGGGTGCTCATAACTTTGTAAACCGAGACTTGTCCTTTTGAATTCAGTGTATTTGGAGACTGTATTCTTACATACGAAGGCAAAGCTCATCATGATTATGGCCAGACTTAGCAGTCTGTTACAAGCCAAGTTGAATTTGGAGGGTAGTAATGAGTGCATAAAACACCGTTATGTGGGAAAGCGTTGGTAACTGTATTTTAACAGGAAGGAGCCTAAATCACAAAGGCCAAATTATTGACTCCCTTGGTAGAGAATCTGTGATAATTACAGTTCCCTCCCTTTCCAAACGCAGCCGGGTTATTTGTGAGAGGCTGGGCTGGTGTATAGATGTGCACTTGCCGAAGGTAAAGGCGTGGGCAGTAGGTGATGGTACGGTGCGCACAAATCTGTGTTACGCCGTTGCTTTCCCTTTCCTACTAGCGCTGGGTTTTCCTGCAGTGTGACAGTAAGTGCTCAGTTAATGAGAAGTGTCTTAGGAGTACTCTCACATTGTTTTCAAAGGCAGAGTGTCTCTCCATATTGCCTATTTATTTTTCCTACTAACACTAAATGCCAATCTCTATCTTGCTGTGGTGTACGTTGGCGTAGCTCTGGCTGAATTCAGTGGGATTGTACAAGGCCAAGAATCAGATTCCTTGCACATTTGCGTATGAACATAAGCTGCTATCTCTGGCTGCCTGATAGAAAAATCTGTTTCTGCCGAGCACATCGCCTCGCAGCGAGTAACAGACCTTCCTCGCCGGGGCTGTATCTTGTTGCCATGGAAATCTGTTGTGTTCAGCTCTGCCCCACTGATGCATGCAAGCCCTATTTTCCCCCCCTTCAAACTAACAGTGGCGAAGATAGATGAAGACCAGATAAATCGAGAGGAGAGGGTTAAATTGTTTTCGGTGACTTCATGTTGGCAGTCACAGCAGCCTGGGTTTTGTGGAGCAGGAGTGGATGCGAATGCATTGGTGACTACGAGACCAGATGGTTCTTTATCCATAGCAGTCACAGAAGAAAGGCTGGTTAGGATGTGTATCCCCTTTCCTCTTATTTTCATGGCATTTTAACCAGAATACTTAAGCAAGTTCTTTGTATTGGGTTTTTTCTTTTAACCTTCTCCCAGTTGTTTTCAAGCCAGGAAAAATCATACACTCTTGTTATGATCTGCTAACATTCAAAGCTGGTTCACTCTTGTGTAGATTCCTGAGCACTTTTCTGAGACTCAGGTCCCCGTTAAAAACCTCTCTACTCCTCTTGAGAGAGAGAAAGTGAAATTCTTGGTTGTAGGTCTGCTTTGGGAGAAAGGCAACCTGTTGGATTCCCTTGCTGAGGGAGCATGATTTTATTATCTGAATTACTTTCTCCTAGCACTACTGGGCTTCTCTGTCCCAAAACTCTCTGGTCTGAGGCTATGCTCATCAGGCTTCATGAAAAGATTAAGGCAGTCCACTATTTCTGAATCGGTAAGGTGACAGGAGTAGAGGCAGTTGTGATAGTTCAGTCTTAACTGAGCTGCTTTTTAAATAATTCTTCTGGGATCACTGGACTTTGAAAATAGGCTCTGGTTTCCGTTTGCTACCTGGAGGAGTCTGGGGTCGATCTTTCAAAAGAGCGCCCTGAGCACCCCTCGCCAAAGCAGCGGATACCCTTGGTACCTCTGAATCTGATCCGGTACAGGCAATGATCTTGGCTTCTTGAATTTATGTTTGATTGGAACAAAAAGAAATGCTAATTAATACAAATTACTACATTATAGTCAAAAGTTATCCAATGCTGGGGTAGAGGAGAATAAGAAATAGTGTTTGACAATTTACTCACATCCAAAGACTGCTGCTGGAAGCAGAGCAGGTTAAATGCATGACACTTGCCCAACTGCAGATCTTGATTTCTTAAAGGGGTGTTTTTTGGGTTGGTTTTTTTTTTTTGTGTGTGTGTGTCTATCATGAATTAATTCTAGAGGTACTGCTTTCAGATTTATTGGGGAGGGGGTGACTGCATTGGTCTTCTGTTTTGTGTCCTTGTGGTATTCTGGGACAGTTTGGATTACAAATGTGTTTCAATGCATACAAGTGTCTCTTCTTCTCTTTTTATATGTGATGTATCTCTCTTTAGGCCAGCCTTTTCGATGTGTTGGTTGTGGTACACTTTTGGTCTCTGACAGCACATTCAACTCCAGGTTTCATATAAGAAGTACTTTACGTGCAAATGACAGTAATATTTAACTGATAAATAAATATACTATTTATCAATAAACTGTCTTGCATTCACATTGGAGATGGTACTGAGATTTATTTTGTGTTTTGGTAGAAACAAGCTACCTGGTTAACCCACAACCTTGTACAGATGCATGGGAAGAACTTGCAGCATGCAGGTTGCAGATGCTTAACTGGAGTCATATGAGCAAAGCAGCTGCCCTCAGTGCAGATAGTCTTGAGTAAGCACTGGCATTTTTGTAAGACTAGGGACTAAAGGACAGGGAGTTTCACAACAGAGCCTATTGGGCTCTGAATCAGACTTAGAAAGGGATGGGGATGGTGTGTGGGAGTGGGTGGGGGACCAGGCATAAGAGATAAGAATGCCATATACAAACATCAAACCAACCCATGGACTGGGGTTAGATTTACTCCTGTTTTCCCATCCAAACCTGTTTTATTGCAACTTCCTGAGGTTCCTTATTCAAGGAAACAGTTAAGCCTGTGTAGTTTTATTAGCTCAGTGTGAGTGGGTGACTGTTAAGGTACCATGAAAACAGAAGATTGGGAATGATAAATACTTCTTTTTTTCTTTTTTTTTTTTTTTTTTGGTCTTGTGTCAGTAACCCATTGAAAGAGAAATTGAAATGCTCTGATCTCTTTCCTCCCCAAATACTGCTGCACACCTTCTGCAAAGGTTCTCTTACAGCACAGTTCTGAACAGCTGTCGCAGCACGTGGCTCTCGTTTATGGCACTCTGATTCAAGGCTCCCAATGTTGAGCTCCTTGCTCGACCCCTTTCCATATGCCTCCATCCCAACATTACATTAGTACTCCTCATCCTTTACTTCTGAGAACTGTGTACGTGTTGGCCTTTCTCCCTGTCAGTCCACGTTAATGGTACCCGATTGATCTGCAGCTGCGTGGTTGCTCTCTTGAAAGTGTAGCATTTCAGTTTAACCATTTCTAGGAAGATGTCAATATGAAAACATGTGCAGTCTCTCTTTTTCCTTTCTCTAAATAAACTGTCACTTCAGCAGAGCTAAAAACAACTTCTTACTGTAATAGGATATTGACTTGAGTCTTGTGGAGATCTAGCATCTCAAAGATGCTTTTTAGATGCAATTTAAATGGCATTTCAACAAGAAGCTAGTCACATAGCAGGAGAAATAGTACTGTATGTTCCGCCTCAGCGTGCTTAAGATATGTAGGTGATGACTGATTTCTAGACTAACGGATTTGCAGAAGTGCATTGTTCAAGTCACTGTATTGCACTTTTGTTGTCTTCGAGGTGCCTTTGTTCATGAAGAAGGGGAGATGAGCTACCTGAAATGCAGATAGATCTGCATGTCACTTTTCCTATGATTGTTTGCTACCTGTTTTACTTTTGTTGACTTGGAAAGTAAATTTGAGTAGTGTTCACGTAGGCTGTAATTTTAAGGCACTTGGCCACATGGGTCCAGATACTGCGTGCCTCAAACAGCACTTAATGTTCTGTTCTGCATAAACATGGATACTAGGAGAGCTGCTCATACAGCACGATGTGCTCCATCACTGCTAACAACCAAAGAATCTGCCTCAGCCGCAGTTTGAAGTTAGTAAAAACTGATGATTTGTTGTGTTTTATTAAAAAAAAGGCAACCTGAAGTATTCAGTAACTGTTGCATTGATAGTTGCCTTCCCTAGTGCAGTTCTGTAACAGAGGTAATTAATTAAATCCCTGAGGTACTGTGTATCAATTAGTCCTTAGTAGGAATATTGTCTATATCTCTTGGGAATGCATGTGTTGCTTGAGGTTTACAAAGGCGTATCTGTTTTTCTTGTCTCCTAAATTACACTGTGATCTTGCCACCTCCTAATCTTCGCCCTTGCTTTATCTTCCTTCCCACCACCCTACACTTCTTTGATATTTCCCTGTAATGTTCACTGGTACCAATAACTCTTAGTGTAATAGTGTTTGAGTGCTATGTGTCTGATTTCACTGTGTTCCTGGATTCTTAATAGGTTCATTGTCTCGGTAAACTGACCTGTTTGACTCATTTTTCTCAGCCTTGCGGTAGCAATTGTAGTCTTATAGCTGGCTTGGATCTCGGTGAATTAAAGATGAAACCTGATGGGGATGATTTTAGGTGCGTTGCTCCATCAAATGTCCTAATTCTAGTGAAAGGCTTGTCCTTCTAGGCATTTTTATGATGTGCTTGAAAAGGCAGGGTGTGCTAGTTCTGTTTATTTCTGGGGAGGTGAAGATACTTCAGCAAAATGTTGAGATTCAAGATGCATGAGGAAGAAGGATAGTTTTCCATGCCTTAATCTTACAAAGCAGTCATTGACTTGTCCATGGGTGTCCTGGGCACCAGTGTGACCCCAGTACTCTGTTAGAGACCTGTACAAAGCAGGACATCTCACTTGTATGGTCTTTTATGATTAACCACGTTCACATGATTTATAAACCTGAACGGCAGTGGAAACACAATTATGATTATCCTAGTGCTAAAGGCTCTCTGGAACCGGTTGTGCCCTCTCAGAGCCTGGATCGGCTCCAATGCTTCCTAAATGCCCTTTTGCTCTGAGTTTGCTGTTGCCCGGGCAGTGCTGCTGAGGTCTGGGGTAGAAGAGGACTGGGACTCTGCCCAGCTGGAATGTGAACTTTGGGCTCCAGACTGTTCTCCAAATGCATTCAGTTTGTGTTTGATTAGCTCATCTTTCAGTCATGCACCATAGCGCTGTCTCAGTCTTTTAAGAAAGTTGGAACAGTTGCTGATTTTTTGGCCATTGCAGTAGTTGTAATAGTTACGGTCTTTTGGGAATAGCTGGTTTTGTCTTCATAATTTGATACTGGATATTACTTTAAACTTCTAATCAAACTAAAAGAACTTTCCTTCTGTCCCACTAGAAGATGCAATGAAAAATTTCCAGCAGCAGCTGCAACATGGAGAGGTAAAGACTTAAAGTTATTTTGACAGCAGCTTCCATGTATGTGGTAAAATGGTCCACCCTGAAGTTGGTAGTGGCTTCTGAGAATCTGTGCTTTCAAAAGTTCCTGTCCTCCTTCTTTTTTTTTTTTTTTTTTTTGTTTTTTTTTTTTTCTTTTCCTCTGCAGGTGGGTGCAGTTCAGAGAAAACACCCACTTTCATTTCGGGAGGTAGAAGACAGGGCTCCAATTTTTGCTAGCCTTGGGCAGGCTTTATCTTCCCATCTACTTTATACTGCAGGATTTACATGGCACCTTGCACAGGTAATAGGTACCCAGAAAATGTAGTGCAGAGGGAGCTGGAGTGCACCAGAATCTCCCCTGAGCCTTCCAGCTGCTACATGATTTCATGATGTGCTAAACTTTTTTTAATTTTTTTTTTTTTTTTTTCACAGCCCGGAGTGATAGGACAGTGACAAAGTGTGTGCAAGGAATGTGAAGATTCACAGCTTCTGGGAAGTGGGTGGGGTTCCTGTATAACTGCTGGGCGACTTTTTTCATCTCCTGTGAGTCCTGTGTTTTGATGTGGGATATACTTGGTGTTAGTTGCTTCCCTCCTTCTGAAGTCTAGCCTAGTGATCTGAACTTGTGATATCTTGCATCCACGGGATGCTCTTTCTTCTTTTTGTTTTGAGACTGATGATACTTTAAAACAAAATTTTGTTTTCGTCTTTAACTGAGATATATCCTGCTGCTGCCAGAAGTTTAATTTGATTCATTATTATGGAGTCCTGAGGGTAGGTAAAAACCCAAGGGGAAATCTCATGTGAATGAAAAAAAACACAACCCCAAAGATATTAAAAAGGGTAATCTAGTTATGAGGGGGTGTGAGAAACAGACAAGAATTTTAATGTTTGACTTCTGAACTCCAAAATATTCTCACCTTATCATAGGAAAGCTTGAAACTTCCAGCACTTAAGATCACACATGAAATAGCTGTCAGGCCAAGACGAGTCAAAATGCTTTTTAGCACCTGCAGCTGGACCACTCCCAAGGAAGTATGTACCTGATGTTTTACAATGGTGATGAAACTTGCCAGCCTCATCACTGATGGGTACAGGAATGGCAGCATTGAACAGATCTGTGGTGGAATTTAGCATGAGATGATTTTGTTCTGACACTCTGAGAAATGGACTGAACACAAATTAAACCTCTGCCTTTAACTTCTGCTTTCAACCTTGCGTTTGAACATTCGGGAAGCCTTTCTTCCATCAGAAGCCAAGTAGTAGGCAAGCTTGTGAACTGCTTCAGCCAAACAGTCTCTTTTGCACCACAAAGGTGATGCATTTAGACCCCATGGTTTAAAAATTAATGGGCATCACCAACAGTATTGCTTGCAGTGTCAGTCTGGCCTCACTGATGCTGAGGTTGCTGATTTTTGTTATAGTATTCGCTGTAGGAAGTTTCATTATATTGTCAGGCTTGTCCTGCAAATAAAATATCTTTATGTATTTTTTCTTCATATTTATAAGTCACTAATGCAATTGTGATGTATCCTGACTCTCTTCCCCAGACATCAAGAACACAAATCATGTTTTTGTGCTTACAATGTTATCCTGTCTGTAGTAATAACATCAAGCAAATCTAGTATGCACTGTATGGTCATCATTTGTGGCTTCTCCTACTTCATAGCAGCAGAAATTCTAGAAAAGAAGTGTATTTCAAAGCATTTTCAATCTTGCCCCAATTTTGTTTTTAATTCCTCTAGCTTAACTGCTGCTTCTGCAGTTTGAGTGATGAGTTTTCAGATGACACATTAAACTTCCTTTTCTTTTCATGAAAAGTTTTACATATCCATGAAACACTCATAAATATATTTTTATTTTTATTTTACTGTGAATTGGGCCTTTTTGGTACTGCAGTGTTGGCTATCATCCTCCCTTTTCCTGGGAAACTTTGCTTTTGGGAGGTTGAGTTGGGGAATAAAGCTACTCTACAAATTTAAGATACACATTGCATTAGTACCAGAGTGCATCTTTGCAGACTGTGAACAAAGGACTGTGCTGATAAAACAAAGGAGGAATAACAATGAAGAAAGGCTTGTTTTCTTTTTTTTTTCCTTTTTCCCCCAGACATTAGAAATTCATCTCTCAAAGCAGCAACTGGTGCAAATTGTTTATTCCTTAAACATGTTTGCAGCTTGTATAAGACATTCTGTCTCACTTCATAGGCAAAGAAAAGGCTATGACATGGCTTGCAAGAATCTGTCATAAAACATTGCTAATACAGACAGTTCCCTGGCTGTATTTTCCCCTCCAGAAAAAGCTATGGCTCTTTATCTTTATTCCTTGCTCTAGACTAAATGCTACAAGTACCGATCTCTGTGTCCCTCAGACTCTGAAAACTGAGTCCTTAGAGCTAGTGATGTGGTAAAGGACTACTCAAATCGATATTTCTAAAAACAGTAGTTTGGTCAGCCCACAGATGACAGAGCTACTCAAACATGCTTGCTGAGTGATGAACTCTTTCCATTTGCTGGGAGGTGCCCAACAGCAGCTTTGTGTGCATTCTTGCTTAATGTGTGGGTATTTCTGCTCAGAATTGCACAAACTGGTGGACCAAAGGATATGTTATTAATGAAGATGTTTCCAGCTGAATGGGATTTCTTTCTTTTCAGGCAGGTGGTTACCAGCAATCTCATAGAGGAAAGGAAGAAATGCTCTGCGGTACCAGGAAAGGAAGATACTCTGCAGTGTGGTGGGAGACTGTGTAATTAAAATGTCAGTCTCACTCATGCTAAAAGCTAACTGCAGTCTTTAAAACTGTTAAACATGAAGTAGGTTACTAGTGTGGGAACTGCTATTGTGTGGTGAACTCTCTGGATCTTAAGGCCAGGAAGGGCTACTGAGCTTGTTTAACACTGCTCACTGAACAATTCTTCTCTTACACTTAATGATTTCTTCTGTTCAGATAGTATGGAGGGGAAAAAAATGTTTAAATGCAGAATTGCATAGTATTTGTCAGTTGAAAAAGCAATCTGCAATGAACTCTGAACTGAAGGTGAACTGAACCAGTACTTTTTCCTTCTCCTTTCTTAGTAAGACAGGATTATAACATACTGTGATGGAACGTACTGGGAGTATTTTCCTGCTCAGAGTGGCATCTCCTACTTACAACACAGATGGTCATGTTAGTTTGTGAAGGGGCTCTGACATCATGCCCAGATTTCATACTGGATAATTATGTTCTTGCCTCCCTAATTGTTGTTGAATATGGCGTTTTCCTTTGCTCCATTTCTGTTCTGGACTCTTTAGCGGTACATGGTAGCACCACCAAGTAGCTGCTGTGCATATGTGGGTTTTACTATGGTATCTGAGAAATTGGCAAGGCTATTGACAAGCCAGAAAAACGAGGGAATAGAGCTCAGGCTTGTATCTTCCCGGCTGTGTTAGTGCGCTGGAGCAAGCATCATCCCCCTGCTATGACAGCTGCACTGATAACTTTTGAAGGCTACACAACCAGGGATGATATGGTTGAAGGACACTTCCAGACGTCAGCTACGCCATCCCACTCTACCAAAACAAGACCTGGTCAGCCTAAACTGTTTGTGGTAGGTGCTAATCGCGCATCCATCTGGAAAAAACCCTCCTTTGTATATGTGCTCTTTGGGGTCACAAAGGTACTGATGTGCTTCCTTGCTTGGTTGGTTTGTTGGTTTTTTTAAGCAAACAAGGAAGCGCAGCCCTGGGTAGGAGCAGATAGTAAAGATGAGATGTCAATGACTAGAACTCTCTGGCTGCTCTTAGTTTCATTATTTCACTTGTCTTCAGTTCCCACCCCACCCAAAGCCTACAGTTCTTTTGTGACAAAGGGTACATTTGTAGGACATCTGGCACAGCTGGGTCTGATTCCTGAGTGAGCCCTTCTTGAAAGCACTGCAGGACAAGCAGTAATCTTGAAAGTTAAGTGTCCTTTCACAGGTGAGTTCCCTTTCAGTGCCTAGTCCATCTCAGCTGCTAGGAGAGGTGTGCTTGGGTAACTTGTTAGCACTCTGGGGCTTCTTAAAAGTGTGTGCTTTTTGCAGCTGTGGTCAAACTGACTGTGAACAAATACTGAAGGAAGTATTTTCATCTCTTATGAGAGAAAGTTAGGAGACTGCATTTATTTTGTTTTGTTTTGTTTTCCTTCTTCCCTAATGTAGACACTGAGTATCTGACTGCAGTCATGACACTAAAAGTTTTTCCACGTAATGATGTTTAGGAAAGGTAACCCTGGGTGGATTAGTTAAGCGACAATATAGAGCCCACTGTATAGAGACTGTACTCCACTGCTGAAATCGCCTTACTCTTCTATTTTAGATGCAAATGGACCTAGTTAATTTAATTCGCTTCCACAGGGATGCAAACTAAACAAAGTCATGCTTGTTAAAAGGAGTGTTCACACAGGTTTAAATAATTTTCTTCAATTTATTTTTATGAACTTTTCTGAACAGACCAATCTTTACCATAATATCTCCAGGGTAAGACTGTAGTTTGTGTAAGTCAGAAGTGCTTTGTATTACCACCTTAGTGCATTGCCCATATGTGCCATTTTCTGTTAGAAGAGATGGTGTCACCTCTGTGCTACATGCTTACCCCCTTGGCAAGGGCTGGGGCCGGTTGTGATAGGGACAGTGTGAGGAGAGGAGCTTATCTGTCACATTTAGCCAGCCTTTGGCCCCATTACCAAAGCTGCTTCTCAAGAGCCTGGTCACGAGTATCTCCTCAATATGACCACTTCTCTGCTAGGGACTGCTACGACTGCTCAAGACTTGTCCTTCGCAGATAAATGACCTGTTTTCAGAGCTCCTGGCCTCTTGCTTGGCGCTGAGAGTAAGCCTGTTCATTGCCAATTCCTCAGCAGCTGTGACCGGGATGCTACACTGTAATAGGATGTAGGGCTAGGATCTTGGGTTGTCAAATGCTGAAGTGGCAGGTGATGCTCTTCTGTGTCTTTCCTGGGAGGAGGTCCTTGAGTTTCCATCAGCTCTTCCTTGTTCAAGCCATTTGCCATAGTGCATGCGCTGTTCGGCTGGTGCCTTGTTGCAGTGTGAGCATAGCTACTGCATGTAAAACTTCATGGGGAGAGATGCTGAGAACTCCCTGCCCATCAAACCTTCTGCTGGAGATTACTGGAGAATATTGTGCTCTGTTCAAATGGGTGGCATTGTAACATTGGCTTGCTGGTGAAAACTTAGTGTTTGGGTCTGGGAGAAGTGGGAGAAAGCGTTGATTTCCTTTCAGTAAGAAGGAAAAGACCCAAAAAGTACCTTCTGCACAAACAGTGGCCTTAGGCAGGGCTACGATTTCCTGGGCTGAGGTAAACAATTTTTGAACCTTAATGGCCAAGATACCTCCTTCTTCCTCTGCTATTCCCTGTCCCATCCAGATCTAACAGGAGTTTTACCTCTGTTCAAACTATATCCTAAATCCTCATTGCCTTGTCTAGTTTTTATTTAGTACCACAAGAAATTAGTTGGAATCTAAATGCGTTCTGCCTATCACCAAAAATACCTTTTCCCTCTGGCTGCTTGCAAAGTGCCTTTAACTCCCCTCAGGGCTTTTCTGTATGAAGGGACAGCTGGTGTTGAACAATAGTGACTGATTTACACTGATCGATCTTCGCATTACTGAAAGGCATCTGTCTTGTACTAGCCACCCCACGGTGCAGATTTTTCAGAGAGATGCTGGTGGAAAATGTGTCTGCAATGTCTCCTGTCTCTCCCCAGCCTGACTCCTCTGTAGGTCCTGGGGGAAAAAAATAAACCTTAAGCAGTAATACTGTAAAAAAAAAAAAAAAAAAAAAAAAAAAAAAAAAATTAGTAGTGAGAGGTGCATTTTCTTCCTCCTCAGCCTTTTGTAATGGATCACTGAGGCTCTGGTTTTCCAGAGTTCTGGTTGTATGTACTTCAGCAGCAATACCTGCAAAAGAGACAGTCAAACTCAGAGATATATTTTTTTTTTTTTTTTTTTCCCCCTCTCTCCAGCCTGGTTTCAGTCCAACTCAAACAAAGTTAGTTTAGTCCATTTACTTGGACGAAAATAGTGTGGGACCTGGCAGATCAGAGGAGTGGGTATCGTCTAGTGAGAAAACAGTGTCTAGGAGCAAACAGAGATGCAGCTGAAGGATGTTAAGGACAATGTCCTGATAGGGACATATGCTGCTTTCAGACTTTGCTGGAGGGAAGGGCATAAAGCCCTATTTCCAGGAAACCTGTAACATAACAGCGGAGAGGATGGCCAAGCATGGTCTTTTCAGCTATTACAGCCCACCCTTTCTCTCCTCTTTCCTTGCTTTCACCTCAGTGATGTGAATGGCTGCAGGAGAAGCCCCCAGGCAGTGTAGTTCTGTGTTCCTGCTGCTTATTTTTCTGGTGCACTTTACCTGTGCAGGTAGCTAGGATGAGCCCTGGCAGCTGTCAGCTTTCACTGACAGCAGTCAAATGGTGTTGCTTACTGACAAAAGGAGAGACAGTTGCATAAGGTACCTGCAGCTGCAGAGTGAATCTCCACTGCCCTGTGCTCCAAAGTGACAGCAGAGAACGGTTTGTTTCAGTGGCTGTTATCCTCTCTCACCTTGGTAAGAAGCTCCAAGCTTTGTTAATGTCTTGAATGTCTCTGGTGGTCTGGTTGAAAACTTCCTTCTTTGGTCTCTAAATAGACTGTAATGCATAACTTTATTTAAAAAGGACACTGCCCCAGTTCCCTCCATTTTTCTTTGGTATGAGTGGAGGGCGTGGTGAAAGCATGATCCAACAAGCATTACTTTGGAAGCCTCAGCTACTCCATGGGATTCCAGTAGTGCCTGCTCCCTTGCACTTCATGTGGGGGCAATTAGCGCACGTGCATGGCAATTAGTGCTGCAAATGAAGTCAACACGGATGTATTCTGCCTCTTTAATGGCTTCCTTTCCTCCTCTGCCAAAAGAGCAACCAAGCAGTCTCAAAGGAACCTGCAGCCTTCTGATATTTAATTTGCTTCAGGCTTACCTTGGCGTTCTGCCTCTTTCTTCTGCTGCCCAGCCTGGCCCACCTGCCTGTTCCTGCTACCAGCGCCACAGAGGAAGCCATACCTATTTCTAGCAAACCAGGCCGTGACTTGCCCAGTGTGCTGCGGTTGGACCTCACAGACCTCCAGCACCATCTCTCCTTTTGTCACTCACTTTCTGACCTGTTTTCAGCAGAACGTTGGGCTAGTTTCTAATGAACTGCACTGCAAGTGGCATCGCCTGGCAAAGGAATGTGCTGCTGGGAAACTGAAGAGCAATTCTCCTGTTACCCATCTTTTTGATTTAGGTATCACAGTGACAGGGGCCTTAAAATATCCATGCTATCCAGTGTTTATTCGTGACCAGCAGTGACTCTCTGGAGCATGTATATGCTGGAGAACAGATGGTGTGTGTATAAACTCCATATATATGGAGTTACATGGTGTGATTCTTAACCAGAATATTAACCAAAAACAAAAGATTTTTAAAATGAGACTGGATAGGAAAGATCTGGCAAAACAAACTTGTGGTTGAATCCTCAATTATTATAGGAAAAGTAAGAGATTAAAATACTGGAAGAGACCTTACAAGTCACTGACAGTAAGAGGAGGGCATGGCAGTGAAGGTGGAGCATGTTAATTTGATCAGAGTTTTGGTGCAGTCCTCCTTGTATGGCTTTCCTTATTGCAGCAGAGCACCTTGCACCATGACCACCCATCTAGGTTTGTTTTTTTGAATGCCTGACAAATAATATCTTTACAGTGGCTCATAATTTGTCTCTTAATAGGAAGCTGGTAGTTTATGAAATATATTTTTGATGTGGAAGCTGGTTTGTTTTTTGGTTTTTTTTGTTGTTTTTTTTTCATGAGGTAAGATTGCTCTGGACAGGAGTATGGAGTAACCAGCTCTACTCTGAGTGGGTGCTGTAGGCAAGAAGAAAAAGTTCAGCATTAGTCCCTGCAAAAGAAAAATTGCCTTGGAGAACCGCTGCACTGAAGACAATACACTGGGTTAATGGTGTTACTTTGGAGCCTCTTTCTTACGCACCACCGATTATTGAGACAGTTCAAATGTGGACCAGTTTTTCTTTGTTTTTAGATAGAGTTTGCACAGAGCAACAAGCAAGCTGTTGCTTTCTAGATAATGTGGGGCAGGTGCTGTTTTGCTGGGGAAATGGGGAGGTTTTTATTTAGTTAGCATTAATACTCAAGGGTTTCCTAACTTTCTTGCGCTGAGGTCCTGCGTTGTTACACTGCTGAATGTTTCTGTAACAGAAGTGTGCATCGAGCTGTGGTTTTGTGTCATCAGAACCACTGGCTTGTGTGATTCACAGAGGTGGATGGAGTTCACAAAAGGTGTGCAAGCCCCATCATCGCGGTTGCCTTCAAAGCCAGCTCCAAAATTCATGAAAAGCAGCTGCCACAGAAGCACTTGGTGACTTTTGCAAGGAGCGGGGGCAGGCAGACAGAAGCTGTGTGTGGACAGAACTGTATATCCCTGGTTGTGAGGCAATGAACTTCTGGAACAGACTGTGGCTGAGGAGGTCTTGGGGATAGAATATTAACCATGGTAAAAACAATCCTGGAGGAGCACATGCATCCGTGCTGGCGCTTCACACGTGTGTCGTCATGGAATTTCCAAAGAGGGCCCTAAACAAAACAGCTTTATGGAGGAACAAAACAGCATTGTCAGCGGCGGCCAAGGAAGCTGCGCCGGCTCCTATTTCCATAACCGTGCTCTGAACTGGTTCTTGTTCATGGTGTTTCGGTGGCTGTTACATGCACAGCTGCATGTTAATGTCTACCTTAAAAGGTATAGAAGAAGGTGACTGGACTTTGTTTGAACTTAGCTACTTTTTCTAAAATTGACTTTTTTTTTTTTTTTTCATACCAGAATAACTTGTCCTAAGGGAAAAGCACATGGAATTGTGAGATCTTCTTCAAACAGCTGTGTCTATGAGCATTCCCTTGCTTTGAGGCTGGGAGACTGTATTCTAGCCCTCTGCAGTGCTCATGTGTCTGATCCAAGGTTTTGTTCATTTGATTGGCCCCATGAGCTGGCAGAGTCCCTCTCCACACCAAGGTGTTTGAGGAGCATGCTGAGGAGAGTGATCTGATATTCCTGGATGAGCACACACAGAGTATGTCTGTCTTGATCGTGGTGATGACCTGCTTCTAGATGAAAGTGGGTTTTGATAAGTTGTGCAGCATCTTGTACTTGTCGCACTGAACCTGCGGGACAGCTGGTTTGACCCGTCTACCTTGCAGGACAAGGGGAATGGTTATGGCTTCCTGAGGTCCTTGGCTTTTCAGCCTCAGTAATGAGGGAGGGGAGGAGAGGTCTGAGGAAGGGGTAAAACTTTCTTGCATGGTCTTGGTTGGTTAACCTGTGAAACAAAGTTTCTAAAGCCACTCTTTCCTGTAGTGCCTATGCACTCAACGTGGGATGCCTCAGGCAGCTGAAAGCTCCCAAGTGGGTCTTCCAAGTTTAAGCATCTAAAATCTTCCTGAAGAGCATTTTTCATTGACTAAACGGTGTGCCTGCCTCCTCTTGCCTCTAGTCACTTCTACAGAATAAATAATAAACCTGTGGGCTTCTGTATTTCCTACTTCAGTCAAGCTTTTGGATGTAGCTGCACTTGAATAGGCATGAGCTGCCTGACCAGCCTTGCGTACCGCAGCACACCGATCACTTACGTGATCACCAGGGGACATCGGTGTGGCAGAGCAGAAAGGATTATCACAGCGCCTTTGACTAAACTCTGAACAGAAGGCTTCTGCTAGAAATGAAAGAAAATACAGTAGACTGAGAGGCTAGGTGTCTGAGTTTTGTTAAAGCACAGCAACATTTTCAATGGGAATACAGCTTTGAATTTGAACGCTGGGAGAGCAAAAGGGAACAGATTACCACTGAAAATGCTTCGTGTGCTGGCCTGAAGAGGAAGGGCATGGTCTGTGCTGTGTAGGTGAAGTGCAAGCACTTAGGGATGCTAATGGCTGGGCTGCGGCTTCCTTGTTGAATTCCGTGCTTGCAGTCCTGCCTGTGTAGTGTGTGCTGTGCAGGATGTGGTGAAGCACAGAGCCTTGGCTGTAGCAAAGGGATGGAGCATCAAAATGGGCCAAGCGTGCCCAAGCTCTGCTGGGAGGGGGCAGCAGGCTGAGAGGGTGATGGTTGCTCAGAACCATCTGAAGGAGCCCTCAAAGAAGAGGGTGGAGGGAGAAGAGAGCAAGGGGCTGGATAGAAGAAGCAAAGACAGACTGGTACTATGAAGTTGAGACCCAGAATTTCTTGCCATGAATCTTATGTTGGGAATAACACTTAAGTTTCTTGGCATGCACGTGCTTGTCCTCCTTTTCACATGTGACTTCTCCATAACAAACATCTCTCAGCTGGGACTGACAATGGAAAAATTGTAGGAAACTTTTACCAAACAACTCAGTGGTAGGGCTACCTCCTGTTTTGTTCTTGAGCTTTTCTATTTTAAAGGAACCATCTGCTGTATAACTGTAAACACAGCAGACCACTAGCAAGCTTTATCATCCAAGGGTCAGTGTCCATCTAACACAAACTGCTGGCAGGCTCCTGTGCCCTATCTTTGTGTTGCTACCACCACTACTTCTTCTGGGCACCAAGCCGGTGAAATTGGGCGAAGTTAACTTTGCAGATCCCAAGCTTCCTGCAGTGTGGTGACGGTGCTCTCTTGGACATGCAAAATTGCTAGAAACAGGCAGAGCCATGAATATACAAAGCTGGTGTTTCATTGCAGCCGCACCCACGCTGGATGTGAGTGTGGCTCTGTGAGTCAGGCTCAACAGCTGAGCGGGTGCATTTCAGATTCTCTTTGCAGGATGTTTTACAGTGTCTAGTCTTGTCAGGAAACCTTTAGCAGGCAAAGCAGAGCACTCTGTGGAATCTTTTTTTCCCCTCTGCATGGCTTGCCCAGTGGCATAGGTCAGCACTTAAGTGAGGAAGTGTTACTTGGAGGAGATGGGGATCTTGTGTTATAAGCAAATCCTCCCCGTGGGGTCTTGTGGCTTTGCAAAGGGTAGGCTTCACATAGCTTTCTTCTCGTGCTTTTATTGAAGTCATGTTTTACCTGTTAAGGCTTCTTCCAGAAGGAAGAGGTGGAGGCTGCCAGGGCTAGATGGAGGGAGAGAGAGATGCTGAGGATGAAGGAGTGACAGCTTAGTTTGCTAAGATGGGGAACTTGGAGGAGGTTTGTTGGAGGAAGTGCAGACAGGAGATGTGCTGTACCAGATGTGATTTCTCCTCAGCAGAAGAGAAATCTTCTGGCCTGGTTTAATGCACTCTACAAACCTGCCTAGCCTGGCACAGCCACCAAAAGAAGCATTTGCTGTGGCAGCTCAGGTATTTTTGTGACATGTGGAGACTGAAATCTGGGAACTGGCTGGATTTGAAATTACCTGGGGAAGGGGAAGGAGGACAGTTATATATGGTACAGTGAAGGCAGGACACATAACATGCTTGTTAATGCTTATATGGGTGAAATTGTGTGTAAGTTCAGTATGAGTGAAACTGGGCAGAACACAGCTCTTGAGGTGGTTATTTCTGGTTTAATCCATCTTATGAATGAGATCTGACCTGGACTGCATCAGAGCAAAAGAGGAGAAAGCAGTTAACATTTCCACTCTTAACAGACAGGCCAGATCATAGGGCTTGAGAGGGCCCAAGTCCTGATGCATGTCTTTAATTTTATCTCTGGTCTCTAGCAACACATTGTAATTTATCAATCTCATCTTTGTTAAACTGATGAGGAAATTAATGCATGTTTATAGAGACCACGCCACAAGTGATATGAGGAGCAACTAGTTAATGTTTAGCAAAGTTATCCTGAAGATGAGGAGTGGTATACAAGTGCTGTTCTGACTGTATCAAGATTGCTCTTGAAAGAAAAATGCTATTTTAAAGAATGCTTTTGTCTTCTTAATCATTGCCCTTGCAGTGAGCTTAAAATATAGCCATATGTCATCCACGACCTAGCTAATGACATATAGAATTATAAAAGCAGAGGTGTATACCCCTACAACCTAAAGAGAGATGTGTCAGGTGAATGAAGCCAGGAGAAAGCCAAGCTAAAAAGCACGCAGAGCAAAGTGACTCAGATGGCAGAATGCCCCAAAGGAAACTTTCAACAAGGGTGATTCATTAGCAGTCAAACAGTCCTTTTTCTTTTCCTGCCCTGCTATATTTACATCTTGAAATGCATGCGCACCTCATGGAAATGGTTTTCCTAGCTAAAGTGTTCTTCTAAATGGGAGAGAGGAAGATTTTGTGCTTTGTTTGACAAGCTGTGAGGCTTGGATTACAAATAAAACTTTTAGTGGGATACTTGTGTATAGTCTGTAAGGTGTTGCTAAAATCTTGTTCTGATAGCATCAAAGTGCTTTGGGCTGTAATTTCAACATGCCTAAGGAGACACCCAAATTCCAGGCCTGGATTGGTGCAAAAAAGAGAGACCTCAAATTTATCAGATAGTCCACACACAGCCTGGCTTTTTCAGAGAATGCTGAAGCATCATTATATCTGTGAGTCCTTCTGCATCCAGAAATCCCACTGAAACCAAGAGAAACGTCCTACCTAGGGCATATGTGGAGTCGTGTGAGCCACGTGAATGGAGACTCACGCTCTGGTCCCGCGGAAGAGTGGCTGTCCAGTAGCATCAAAACTGAATCTGTGCTTTCTGCGTGGCACTCCCAGCGGTATGCTGTGTCATGCTTGCAAGGCTCATGATGTTAATCTGCAAATATGATGAGGTTTCCTGCATCAGTGTTGTGCTAGCAACAGCCACCAGCTCCTGATTCAGTTAAACCCAGGCACGATGTGGGCAGACTGGTAGCTGTGATTTACAGTGCTGTGTTGGAATAGAAAGCCTGTTGTCTATCAACACATTGTCCAGGCAGCACAACAGGGCAAGGTAAGCACTGGAAAAGCAAGGTCAAAGAGCTGACAATACCATATTGTATTGCGTGACCCTGAGCAAGTGGTTTACATGCCTTGCTTCTGCTATTCTGAGTTAAACCAGAATAGTGCTTGCCTTTAGAAAAAGTGCTTTATGCTCTGTGGGTGGAAAGCATTCATCTGAGTGTGAAGTATTTCTGTTGTAGAAAGAATTAGTCTCACATGCCAGTTTCCCATTCCCAGACCTGGTTTTGAGCGGGGATCAGATGCACTGGTTCCTTTTGAAGATGGCAATCTCTTTGTAGGTGTTCTACATTTCATTCATCGCAATCCATCTGGAAATGCATTTTGGAACAATCCATTTTGTTTGTGGCTTTGGCTGGATTTGCATTCTCCAAATAGCAGAGCGTGGTTTGGGCTTAATATGGGATATATGGCCTCTTTGGCTTGGTTCCAGCGCAGGTTGGGAAGGACTGGAAGGAATTTTCTTTAGATCCATAAGGCACTAGCAAAACACTAGCTATCTAGTAGCAGAAGCTGGACTGAGGGCTTGGTTGCAAGAAGCCTGTGTGGTATAATTTGTTTGGTCTCGCGCAGCCAAAAAAAAAAAAAAAAAAAAATGCAGAGTGCCTTTCTTGCAGAGTATCTCAGCAGGTAAAACTCATTTGTAGTGGAGCATCAGTTACTAACTCAGGTTGCTCCTTACAGATGGTCTCTCCTGCTCGGTGTTGGTACAGTGGATTGTCACCTTTCATGGCATTGTTTTCTTGCCCTTGCTAGTCCATGATCTTTCTCCAAATTCATAAGCTGTTGCCCAGTCTGCTAGTCTGTATGGAAATGGCACGTGTACCTGCCAGGTGAGCCAGCACCTTCTCTTTCTAGGTAACGTGGTGCCTAGAAGAATTGCAAGAATTTAAGCCTGTTAAGCCACAAACTCTCTTAGAAGTTTTTTCTTGCTCTTCAGTGGGACAGGACCAGATATTATAATTAACCTCTCCCCCTACCTCCCAGCTAGCTTTCCGTTGAGTGTCTGCATTTTTAGATTCCATCTGTCTGCGGTCCA
Source organism: Chlamydotis macqueenii (assembly GCF_036417535.1). Taxonomy (NCBI): domain Eukaryota; kingdom Metazoa; phylum Chordata; class Aves; order Otidiformes; family Otididae; genus Chlamydotis; species Chlamydotis macqueenii. Next base: position 11,871,650 of record NC_141561.1, read on the forward strand.
GCCCCAAGACAGTTAATTTTAATAAATAAATAATGATAAAAATAGTCTCTGAGGACTCAGCAGGCAGCCGGCCAGGGAATCTGGGCAAGTCGCCAGCAGCTCTTCCACTTGAAATCTAAAGTTAACTCAGGCTGTGGCGTTCACGTCGGTCTGTTCAGATTATTTCTTTGAAAAGTGCCTTTCCCTTCCCCACCTCAGATGGTACCCTGTGCCTTCTGTCCTCCGGTGTGGGCTTCAGGGCTTTGGGGTGAACGTGGGGACTCTCAGCCCGGCAGTGTGGGGGAGCACCCTGTCGGAGGCAAAGGCTGTGGTGTCGGAGCTCCCCTGAACTTGGGGAGGAAACCAGCCTCTGCGAGTTCTGGCATTTGCAGCGCTAACTGCGCAGTCCGAGTCTGCTTTGATTTTTTTGGCCACTGCTACCTGGGCTCCATTTTAATCCCTGAGGTGACTTTATCATTGGGTGATGTCCCACCCCAATCTCCAAGTTACATCTCAGGGTAAGAGCTGTCACACTGCATGCCTTTATATTCCCATTTCCTATCATGCTATATATTCACAGCGTATGGTTCCAGGAGCTGAGAGAAATCCATCTCAATCCTAGGCAGGCGGTTACCACTATCAAGAATATCTGGGAAATTACATATCCAAGAAAATGCGTGCCCTCTGGTGTGAAACAGCCTGCCAGCAGGTGGGAAGGTATAGAGTAAAAGAGTTGAGATTTCCCCTTTAAGGAGAAGCGAAGGGGCCTGGAAGAGCACAACTGTCTGGGCTTATCTGCACACAACCGTCAACACTGTTCCAGTAGCATCGTGCGACAACAGAGAAGTCAAAAGTACAAACGCAAAGCTGTGCCTTCTCACCCAGCCCTGGCAGGAGCACTCCCCAAAACAGCCCTACTTTGCTGAAGTTGGTTGATAGCTATTTTAAACCTTCCAAAAGGTTCAGACCTGCTTTTCTTCAGGCATGTATCTGAAAGAGTGCTCACAGTAGGAACCGGTGGCAACAGGGTTTAACTGTAGCTCCCACGGGCTTTAAAAATCCTTCGTGTGGGATAATCAAACATCTCCAGATAGGCACACACCTACTGCACTGGTATGGGCACGAAAATTCCAGCAAAGGCCGGTTTGGGGCATGGTACCTTTGTTTCACTGGCAAGGCTGGGCACGGTATATAATTTTTTTTCTTAGCTTTATTGTCTCTATTAATAACAGGTTGCCCAGAGAGGTGGTGGATGCCCCATCCCTGGAAACGTTCAAGGCCAGGCTGGATGAGGCTCTGAGCAACCTGATCTAGTCGGGGATGTCCCTGCTCCTTGCAGGGGGGTTGGACTAGATGACCTTTGAAGGTCCCTTCCAACCCTAAGCATTCTATAATTCTATGATAACGTGTGGCCCAGAGAACTGGCAAGGTAGCGAAGATAAATGCACTTTTCAGATATTGTATCATACGAGCCAGTCCCTGGGGATGTGCCTGTTGGTAGTCCCACCTGGTGCTGGGAGTGTAAAATGGGCTGGTCACAGTCAGGGTACAGTCGGCCAGCAGGTTGCTGAAGAGGAGATACCGAAGGTACTTCTGGCCAGCACTAGGGACAGTCAGCGGTACCGGGGTAACTAGGGAGAGGAAATACCTTTGAAGGTCTGAGATGTCTTATCTGTTTTGGGCCATCTGGGGATGCACATCACTTCTGAAGGAAGTAGAGTGGTGAATCGGGAAGCTACCGCAACACCAAACCACCTGTCCAGGCTGTGATTTGGGCTTCATGGCTATGATGGACCAAAGGACCTCTAGATGAGAGGCACCGAGAACATGCAAGGAAGGTCTGTGATTCAGCATGGACTAGAATGACAGTAGTCTTTATTTGTAGCTTTTTCCCCCTAACCGTGCATTTAGAAGCCCACCATGTCCACCACTGATCTGCCCACTGTCTTTATAAAAGCCTTCCAATCTGTGGAGGAGCATAAGTGAACTCTGGGTGAAACTTCAGTGCTTGATCTTTCCAAGGCAAATGACTCCAACTAAAGCAGCCTTAAAGAATCAGCAGTCTGAGATGTGTGTGGGGAGAGGCCGGTAAGCAAAGGGCCTCTGGGATGCCTGTGCTGTCAGTTACCAAATTTAGGGAGGGAATTTACTTTGGCAGGAGCCAGCCAGCACCACTCCTGCAAGGAGCAGATGCAAAGAGAAAATCAATGACTTTAGTTGCATCCCTGGAGCCTCTCAGTACTTGGGAGCTTCATACCCCTTTGCAGGGTGACAAAAACTAAGTGTTAATTTTGAGTGCTTTGTAAATGCTCTTCTAGAGGAGAGACCCCTTAGTGTCTATTAAAAAGCTGAAGCGGCAGGCCAGGGCACGCTCTTTTCCCTTGGCACCAGATGCACCTACTACATTGGTGAAAAACTGAGACTTCCTTCAGGACTTCAGTGCAGTGTTGATGTGGTGAGTGGATTGCAAGGGCTGCTTTCTAGCTGGAGCAACTCCATATAGCTCAGAGCTCCAAGTGGGTCTCAACTGACGGAGAGTCTTTGTCCTTCTTGGCCTGTAGCGTTGGATTGATTTGACTGATTTGTCATGGAAATACATTAAGTTGGATAACTCTAGTCATGACCCGCGACTCCACAGAACCTGGAAGGTGATGAATTTCCTTTGGTTTGGCAGCCATTGTAGAACAAATATTTAAATACAAATTCTCAGAAGGCTGAAGTACTTTTTGTAATGGGCTCTTAATACCAGGTGAGCTGCACACATACAGTAATCTGGGCATCGGGCAACCCTGTATTAAGACAGCTGGTTCGTTTCAGTTAGTTAATAGTTAAGTACTCGGGTCCTGCTGCAGCAAATGCTTAACCTAATAGTTCAATGACTTCAGAGGGTCCGGGGTAATGCTGATAACATGTACTTACAGCTTCTGTTTCCTGCATAGCTGGAACAAAATCCTTTGCGTAGGTGTGGGAAGAGGCGCTGGGTGGATTTTTATACCCAAATATAAGGTGGCTATAGAAGTAGGAATCATAGGAGTAGTTTTGCTGATTCAGTGAAGTCTATATCTAGTTTATAAGGGCTTTAAATAAAAATACCCGTATGCCAGGAAGGAATGGAGAGGAGCTACTGCCAGGTCAGCATGCAGGGTGGTAACTGTGAGATCAGCAGGCTGTCAAGCAGAAGACAAAGTAGGCAAACTAATTACATCTTGGCAAAAAAGTGTAATTAGGAAAGAAAGGCCACTGCTTAGCTGGCTGAGCACTCCTCCCCCTACTGCGTATCCCAGCCCTCTTGGATGGTGCTCCTTGGAGATTCCTGCAGAGCAGCCTCCACTTGAGTTATCTCTTTACCAGGAGACGTTTGCAAGGAGACAAAAAGGGAACAACCCGTTCTGACTTCAGCTCCTGGTGCCTGGGGGAGGCAGAGCCTGCAGCTCACAGCAGTGATGAAGGGCCGGTTAATCCCTAGGATAACCCTGTCAAAGTCAATGCCAGGCTCCAGGGTGCCTTGCTGTTTGAAGAACTGTGGTGGTTGCCTCCTTGAGCTGCCATCATCACCAAGCTGGGTGATCGCTGCCAAGGAGCAAACTTCAGAGCCTTTGGCAAAGGCTTTTCAACTGCAACCCACACTACTGTGTGTGTTTCTGCTGTTGGATCCCATGTTGTTTTCTTGACAGAGTTGCCACTGCTTTCTCTGTTGATTCAGATAACTTTTTGCCTTATTTCTCTGCTGTTCTTTCCACTCCTCTGTCCAAGAGACTGGTCAGTTCTTTCAGCTTCTGTCTCTTTGCTAAGCTATTGCTGCAGACAGGGAGAAGGGAATGTCTTTGCTGTGTCCCCTCACTTTGTTGTTGCTTCCAGTAACTCTGACTCCTTCCCTGTAACCAGATGTTTTTGGTTAGTGGTCATCACCTTCTCTACTTTCACTGTCGGTTTTGCCTGGTTCTGTCTTTCCTGTCTCAGTGTGTCTTGCTGATACCTCTAGCCATCATCTTTTTGCATGAGTGCCCTCCTGATGATTAGGAGGTAGGTAGAAGTCCCTAGGAGTAGGGAAGACACTGGAGGTTTTATTTAAATAGTAGTGGTTTACAGACCTGGAAGCAGGAACTGTGGCTTACAGTGGACGGGGATGTGAGGTGAGACCATGGCTCTTGTGCGGGCTGGCTAAGCTGCTGATTTACACTGGGTGCGCGATTGCTCAGGGATCCCTAGCTGTAAAATGGGGAAAATCATAAAACCTTTTTCCTATTAGTACTGCATCCTACTACATTTGGGGAAAGAGTCCATTTTATCTTATGGTACGCTGGTAGAGGCGGAAGGGTCCTGTTGAGCTTAGAAAAGTACGAACACCGAAGAACATAAGACGTTGACATCTTGTAAGAGGCAGCTAGACTGCTGCAGCAGTGATGCTACATACTAGCACACCTGTTCTTCAGTTAATGACGTTGTACTAGTGAAATAATATCAGAGAGTCAATGAGAGTCTCCGAACGTGTCCTTGAAAGCTGCAATTAAAGCTGTTTACCTTTCATTTACTTGTTTAGTGTTTGCAAGTCATATGAAACATTAAAGTGTGTGTCTGGAGAGTAATACTTCTAGATATGGAGTGATGTTTAAAATGTTTAAAAAATAAAGTAGCTTTCAAAAGTATTTATGTTGAGGTAAACAAAAAATGTTCTTGTAATCTGTTGCTGCTTTCTCTGTGTGTCAAATTTTATTTTGTTTTGCATTCTATTTGGCTGCTTTTACTACATATTTTCTACATTTTGTCTCTCCATTAAATATTTCCTTCTTCAGTTCATCTTCCCATTGTGGAAGAAGTTGTGAAGTCCACAATCTGAAGGAGCATGCTGCACAATGTTTGTCTCATGCCAGTGCTCTTAAGTGAATATTTGAGGTTGTGTCAGCTTTTCCAGAAAAATGAGATTAATTTTGGTAACGTAACCCTAACTGCATGGGAATTTCCTAGAAGATTTTTTTATAAATGTCAGTATTTCGTGAAGTCTATGTACCTTCCTTTCAGTCAATTTGCTTTACAGAGGACAAGGAAGGAAGTTGGATGAGGCTATTCTGTCTGTGGCCATGACATTGACCGAGTTCCTTCCTCTGTTTCCACTTTATTTTCCCTGTTTCCACTTTATTCTCCAAATTTATTTTCCATGTTTGTAATCAAAGAACAATATTGACTGTTTTGAGACCCTTTAAGGCAAATTAACTGAAAAGTATTCTCAGATGCTCTGATAAAGGTGGGATGGCAGGTTTCTCTAGAATTCCTGAATGTCGTATCATTTTAATTTCTTTATTGTTGGTGGCTTATACCCAGTTACCATTCTGCTTTTGGGTATTTGTGTATCGCCGCCAACCACGCTGTTGCATCTAAGGGTCAGGAGACAACAACCCTCCAGAGGCATCATCAAGAACTAAATTTTAGCTGGCAGTACTTCACCACTGTCAGTGGAGGTATAGGGAAGTACCTACAATTTCTTCTAGTTTAAAGGATGGCTTGTCCACTCTTAGCCTTATGGGAGAAAGCTGACAACAAGATAATTAGTAGAGACTGTACTGTTCAGTCTTTTCTTTTTTCTCCCTATCTTCTGTGTCAAAATAATGAAATTTTGAATTATATTTATCAACATTGTTTTATGTCTCAGTGACCTTTGTTAGAGCGATAGGAAGATAGACCAGGAAATAAATTTGATCACCCTAAAAAAAGAAATTGGTGGGAGTCCATGGTATCAGTACAGTTTCTGGTATATCAAATAAAAAGAAGAAACCTTTTCTACATGTATAAAATCTGATCTGAATATCTTTGTATAGGATATAGGCAGATGTGAAGCGTGAAGCTAACTATTAAAGTTAGCTGAAACTGATAAACTTGGAAAAAGCCTTTCACAGGCAGGGAGGGCATCTTTCACTCTCTTAAGCAAGTGTGATCTTGCATGGGCTGAGGAAGTAGCATCCATGGAGTTATTTCAGACTTACACGGATGCATTATGCAAATGTGATCTAGTTCCCTCTTAAAACCATTAGGAATCTTTCCATTGCCTTTGTAGGAAACTGGGCTAGCCTGCAGAGCAGAATAGTTCCTGTTGACAGTTCCTACCCTTTACTATTTCTGAGATTCATTAGTTTTCCTGAAGCAGCAGTACGCTAGAATAGAGGTGGAAATTTGGATCTCTGCTGAATACCGTAAGTGCCATTTCCCAATTTAGAGCTCCTGGTTTGGGCTCTATCTCTTAATGGTTGCACATGGATGCAAGTCTACCTTAACTGTCCTTTCTATAATAATCCCTGCCAAAGTCGGTTGACCTTTGGGACCTTCACCTAAAACTACCTATTTGATAAGGGCTTTTACAGAAGAATGGAGCAACTTCTATCAGGAGCAAAGGACTGTCTGTATGACTGAATTTACAGGCGTTGGATAGTGTCTAGTGTATTTTATTGCCTTCATGGTATAACTGACAAATGCTGTTGTTGTGGATTGTGATATTTTAATTACAAAGATTCTTAGGACCATGCATAGGAATATTTTAAACCCAAAGCATGTAAAATAAATGATGGAACGTTGAAATAATCGAAGTACTCTTGATGGAAATCTCTAATTAAATATCAGAATCTGCCCTAAAAGCAAGGTATTTTAATAGAGTTGCATTCTTTTAGGAAAAAAGAATGATGCAAAGGTGAAAGCTGGTCTGATGCCTCAAGATTAAATTACATGGAAGTCTGGGGTACTTATATGTTTGCTCCCCAGAATGGAATCAGAAGCTGGAATGTAGGCATCATGAGCTCCTTGTACAATGAAGGTTGCGGGATGATGCAAACAAGCAATAAGATGCTGAGAAGCAGCTTACAGAGTTTTTTGTATTTAAATTCCTAATTAAGGGGATGCAGTTAGGCACTTGCTCCAGAGCCCAGAAACCTTTCTGAACCAGGCACCTATATCTACTCTTTAAAGCATAGTCAGGGAGGAGGTAATAATTCAATAGTTTGAGGCAGTGGCCATCCTTTTATTTCCAGGGCTTTGAGAAAAGCCCTTGCTTCCAAGGGAACTATGGAGGGATTTTAAACCTACTAACAGTAGGCTTGTGTTTTCTAGATGTCTTTTCCATACCTCATCAAGGCAGGGCTGCCTAAGAGCCAGAGCAACATCAGATTTCTTACAATACTGAAATCTTCTCTTCAGTGACTATTTTGTAAGTCGTTCAAAATAGCTTCTTCTTTGTGCAAATGGTTTTGTACGAGGCACTTTTCCTCAAACTTCGGTCATTGTTTAGGTATCTCTAGTTACCAGGGAAACCAGCTAGGTTGCTGACAACCTAAGGTGTTCTAGATGAGCCAAGGATAACTCATGTACAAAACAATTCATATTTTCATCTTCTTCTAATTCTACCCCCTAGGACAAACTCCCAAGTGGATGTACAGAACTTCATGAACTCTTTGAGATAAATATTTTTAAACTTCCTCTGCTGGAGGAGGAGGAGTTCCCAAATATTATAGTTGGCAAATTGCTGTTCTTCTGAGAGCAAGATTAGGTGTGAATTTTCTGCAAGTACCTCACTGCAATCAGTTTAAGAGGTTTTATTTTGTTCTTTGATAGATATGAAATTGGACACAGAATGTATATTTTCATTTTAAATGGAAGTGTTAAGAAAATTGTGGGAGTCTACGGTCATAGTTAAAGGAAAAAGCAATCCATCTAAACAAATAATGTAAATGTTGCCTTTGGCTGTAAGGCATGTTAGGCTTGGCTTACACCTGGGATTTCTAGCAGCTGAGCATTTAATTTGAAGTATGATGATGGCTTATATCAACATGGCTCTTAGCTTGGGCTCAGTTGTGTGACAGTATGCAGTACCTTTTACAGAGAGGCTTGTGTTTTTGTCCGTAAATAAAATGTTTCGAGTGTACTCATAGTAATGTAGTTCCGTCCGTGCTAGGGAAGTTGCACTGCTTTTCATGAAAGGAGTAGAGCTAGATACACCACTTCAGGACGTTAACAGGGCTTTTATTCCAGGCTATGGGATTTTCAGAGTTTTTGTTTCATGAGCAACTACCTGACCTTTCAAACATTTGGTGACCCTCTTGTGATGAGAGAAGAGGTTCATGAAACTGCCAGAAAACTGTTTGTCGTGCCCTCTGGTTGACAACCTGTACATCAGGCATTGGAGCACTGGTGCTTCTCTCAGTGTTGGTAGAGAGCCATTTTCTTAAAAGCCCCATTTGCTGTCAGGAGAAGGCCTGCTAGGGCACTTAAAGAGGTGGCTGAAACCCCCTTGTTACTGTATTGGTTATATTTAAGAGGTCATTGAGGTGGTGGAAGAATGGAAAGGATCAACATAATGCCTGCCTTTTAAAAAAGGGGAGGTGGGGAGACATGTTGGGGAATTGTAGATCCATCAAGTTTCACTTCAGTTCCTGGAAAAATCTGAAAGAAATAATAGCACTTTGTGCAAGCAGCTGGGACATAACATAGAGATGAGTAACAGCCAAAGTAGCTTTGTTGAGAACAAACGGCATCCAACTAGTCAAGTTTCCTTCTGCAAACGCAGTAAGAGAAATTATAATAACAGTAATAGTAACAATAACGTCCTGCATCTTCTAGGTTGGCTTTTGACTCTGTCTCGTACAACGATCTCAGAATCAAGCAGCATCTAGAGTGTATTTTCCTAATATGGGGCTAAGCAGGAGAGACAAAAATGATTGTGTATCCTAGTGCAGTTGTAAAGGATTTGCTGTCAGATGAAAGGATGCATTGAGTGAGGTTTGTAGGTACATTTTTTTTTTCCTGGGTCTGCTTCTACTCAGGGCTTAGCAGAAGAGATCTCCCTGTCAAATATGTAGATGACAAAACCCCAGGAGGAACTGTGAGCCTGTCAGTACTAGCAGTGGTACAGCAAACCTCTCCTTGAACCTGAGCTGTCCCAGGAATGCGCATTCCTTCTGGCTTCTGTCTGTAAGGCTGGAAATAAAATCCTAACTGCTCGTAGTCACTGACGAGTATCTGTTGCTCTTGCTTTCTGTTGGGAAGGTGTCATAGTTCAGCCCTGACGGGGACCAGACTACGCAGTCTCTCTCTCACTCCCCCCACTCTCCGAGAGAATAGGAGGAGATTTGGCAAACAAAAGAAAACCAGAAGAAAAAAAAACCCAAACACGTGGGTTGAGATTGAACAAAAAGTAAATTTAACAGTAATGACAGAAGAAAACAAAACAGTGATGGAACACAAATACAGTACAATAGCTCACAACAGATCTCCACATCCAGTCTCTTCCAAGTAGCAGGAAACCTCCCTTCAGCACCCTCCTCACTTATATACTGAGCATGATGTCAGATGGGATGGAATAGCCGTTTGGCTAATTTGGGTAAATTAACCCCAGCTGTTAGCTAATTAGTTAACTATCCCAGCCATAGGGGCTACCAGCTTCAGTTCTCCACCCAGCTCAGGTAAATATTGACTCTATCCTGGCCAGAACCAGGACAGAAGGTTACAGAGCTCTTCAGTCACCCTATGCCTTCCCCATCCCACCAAACTAGGGTGGTGCATGGCTGACCCAACAGACTTTGCATCTCATAATGCATCAAACATACTGTCTCAATAGACAGAGAAATGCAATTGTAATAAACACTTCAGGCACAGATTTGGTCCTTAAGTTTTGATTTATTTTTTAAGTTCCAAGTTGTTGGATTTTGTTAAACAGCTGTAGTTTTCTTTTAATCTACAGCTGGTCTGGACAGCATGCCTTAGTTAAAGCGAGACAAGCATCATCACTATGGGCTGCTGGAAGCAATTACCATGTACAGTCAGTGACAGTCACCCTTCTGACAGCTTGATCCTTAAAGCCATAAATTCAGTAGGGACAGGAGAAACCAGTCAAATGCCATGTATTTCTTCACACCTTATATGACAAGCTGGAAATAGCTCTTTGACATGCTGACTGCCTATTTGTCAATTTTCTTCAGCATTTGGAGAAAGCCTGAATAACAGATATAGACGGGTAAATTAATTTTGTTCTAATTGCTTCCACTCTAATTAGCATATTTTAAACAAGATGCCGAAAGAAATGTGACACAACATGGATTCCTAGGCACTCTTCAAGGATGCTCTTGGGATTCAGAGGACCAGCTTCCAGAGCTGGAGGTGATCTAAAGTATAAAATGTTAATATGAATAGTCTTGTGCTATTTTCGGCTTGGCTTCCAAAGAAAATTAGGCTCAAATGATCTTTCTCTTCCCTCTTTCGTCACCATAACTTTCAAATCTGTTGATTATTTTCAACCAAATCTGACAGATACAGTATCAGTTTCAGATAAAGTCTCATGAGCTTAGGCAGGTGGAGGACAAGAAGCCCCATGCATTAGTGCCCATTCAGACAGATGGTAACACTGAAAGAGTGACCTCTGCCATTTCTGGAGAATACTCAGAGAAGAAAGAGGTGTAACAAATATCCCAACTGCAAAAAAAAAAAAAAAAAAAAAAAAAAAAAGCTTGACTCAACAACTTCATTAAATCTCAGAGAACAAAACCATAAATCTATAGAAAACCACGTTTACTTCCTCTGTTTGTGGAACTGCTGATTAATTTCTATAGAGAGCTGGCGTGTACCGAGGCTCCCCTTTCAGTGTGTGCAGGGCTGGTGCGGAACAGCTCTGCGATTGCGACCGAACTCCCAGCAGGCTCCGGAGGATTTGCATAAAACCAGTATCTGAAATGTGTTTACCACCTGACATTGCTCCTCTTCAGCCACACAGAAGAAAAGAGCAGGAGGCGCAAACTCCATCTGCAGTAAGGATTTGTGTGTTTAGTTGTTTTTAACCGGACTCAGTGAAGAATGCTTAAGCAGTAGTTGTATTTCTCAATGTTTTTAATTATGCTTTGGTCGTTTCTCTTGAATTTAGTCACGAAAATTCAGTAGATTGGGAGCAGCTCGACTCCTGTGTTAAAAATTATGTGTAGGCTCATTTCTTTGTGTCCCATACAGTGCCCCGTAGAGTCACTCTTTTAGGTGGTTGAATGTGTTGCAATTACCTAGAAAGAAATAAGCTTTCATCTTTGCCATCTGTGGTTGTTGAGACTAGACTTGCTGCAGCTGAAAGTTTCCTTTCCTCTGATGGCTCCTTGTGGGTTTAGACAACTTCTTAGCAGATAACAATTCACACTGAAGACTGACGGCAATAATGAAACTGAATTGCTCATACTGAGGTCGTAAAAGCTGCGGACCATGACTTTAAGTGACAGAGATAGAAAGTAGAGCATTGGTGAAGTGTGAGGAAGAACTTGCTAGGATGATGACTGAACCAGAGGTGAGTTTAAAACAAACCTGTATTTTCATATGCAGAAGATGGTGACCAAGTGAGATAGAGAGAAAATGAATTTTATCCCTATTTGCCCCACATTTTGCTATATTGCTTCCTTAGCTATTTAAATTAGGAATTTGAGGTATGTTTTATTTGAACAAACCCAGATGTTTGAGGGGGCCGGAATATGTCGCACTCTTTTAATCCCGGACATGGTGTATTAATGCAGCTGCTTGGTAATACAAACTGAGAGGATGCATATTGCAAAATTTAAGCTCTGTTTATGAAGTAGGGAAAAACGTATGCAACTTCCTGGGGAGAAGCCGGAAGATGAGCTAGTGCTGTTCCTATTAATCTACAAAGAGATCTTTCCTATGTATTAAGCAGCGAAAACAGATAGCTCATACTGGTGCTCTCTTAATGATGCTGCCTTGGCACTCAGACTTTTTCATCCTTCCAGTCAGTGGCAGAGCTGGAAATAGTCCATCGTTTCTGGATTCACTTGTGTATTGCAGCTGTTAGTGGCTGCTAGCTCCTCTTATTAAGATTTCTAAAATATGTTGTGTTAGTGGAGTCTGGATAAGGCACCCTTGAGTTCTAGCCACACCAGTTAAGCTACAGCTTTTATGTATATACTTTAACATGTTTTCCTGAAAGTCTATTTTTTCCACCTCAAATCACTAAGACTCTCCTTTTTTTTAGGAGGATTCAGGCTACTCAGAGTGCGAGGTGACTCTGCTAGAGAAACAGCAAGGTTTAGATAGAGGATGAACCTGTGTTTTTCACTACCATAACCAAGGCATGCAGATTTTTCACACGTGAACAAAGTTTCCATCTCCTAGAATTTTACTTTGGAAGTGAATTTAGTCAACAGATGTTTATTTCAGGATGCTGGATTCCCATTTGCATTTAGGTCTTGTTTATCTCTGGATAGGAAACCAGGACCTTCTTATAGGGATCCCTTAAACAGCTTTGACAGAAGTAAGAACTGAGTCTTCATAGAATCATAGAATGGTTAGGGTTGGAAGGGACCTTCAAAGGTCATCTAGTCCAACCCCCCTGCAAGGAGCAGGGACATCCCTGACTAGATCAGGTTGCTCAGAGCCTCATCCAGCCTCCCCTTGAACGTTTCCAGGGATGGGGCCTCCACCACCTTTCTGGGCAACCTGTTCCAGTGTTCTATAACTCGCATCGTAAAAATTTTTTCCTAATTTCTAATCTAAATCTACCCCCCTCTATTTTAAAACCATTACCTCTCGTCCTATTGCAACAGGCCCTACTAAACAGCCTTTCCCCATCTTTCTTGTAGGCCCCCTTGAGGTACTGGAAGACCGCTATCAGGTCTCCCCGGAGCCTCGTCTTCTGCAGGCTGAACAGCCCCAACTCTCTCAGCCTGTCCTCATACGAGAGGTGCTCCAGCCCTTTTATCATCTTCGTGGGCCTCCTCTGGACCTTCTCCAACTGGTCCATGTCCTTCTTGTGTTGGGGGCTCCAGAACTGGACACAGTTCATGTTTGATCATTAAGGTTCAGCTCCATATAAAACCTTTATGAAGCAGAAGCTTTGTTCCTAAAGCGGGAGTGTAAATCGCACTTGGTGAAAAGGGATATTTCTGGATCAATAACTCATTGCCAAGGTTTAATTTCTTTAGATGGGGTGGGTGAGACCTCCGGTTTTAAGGCACAGATGTGCTTTGCTGTTGAGGATTCAGTTGCTGGGAAATCCATTGTTTCTCTCTATCTTGCATCCAGATTTAAGTAATTGAAGGGGAAAACAAGGGAGCTGAAAACACCTTATTGAGGACCTATATCCTCTCGCCTGTCAGGGCAAGAACAATTGGTAAACAATACCTTGCTATAGTACTGATTCTGACTAAATCATATCCAACGCATTTTCACTTGGAAAACAGAGGTTGCTGAAAAATGCATGAGTTAAGCAAACTGGAAAAAAACCCAACCTTCACTTTTGAAATAGATCTGATCATAAGATTTAATTAGGGCAGCTCATTTCTTTGGCTTTCTTAATTTTGTTGTATGACTGGATTTCATTTCCTAATAATCTATCATTTTGTAAGGGTGAGGAGTGCAGTAAACGGAAGGTCTGAGCTGTCAGCATGGACAGACAGAGGCCCTTCTCCCACGCTGTGATGCAGTGCCATGGCTCTCACAAGTGCATGGGTACTTACACTTTCCTTTGAAATCCAGAAAGAGCACCAGCTCTAGTCCTTGCCGCAAGGTCAATGAAAGCATAGCTGATGACTGTTGTTATCCTTAAGTGCACCCAGCTTTTCCATTTGTTTTTAACTTTGATGGTAGCATCAGCAAACTCTGCCTATATAATGACTCTTCTATTGTATAAGCAGGTGAAGGATGTGTCTGCCACTCATATGAAGAGTTAGTGGCAGTCCTCAAGTTAGAAACCACCCAACTATATATAGGGTTTGATGCTTTGTTCTGTTGCGGACCAAAGTGTTGGTGTATTTTGCACTCACTTTGTTTAAAATTGTAGAATTAGATTTGTGATGCAAGACTTCAGCTGAAGATCCTGCCTCACTCTTCCGTGGATTATCACTTATTATGCTCTTTTTAGGCATTTCTTGCTGTGCTCTCAGAATTACAAGTTCCACTGAACTCTTCAAATGAGCACAGAAAAATCCCCACCAGCCAGTTAAAGCAGTGCTCTTTTTCCAAGGTCCCTTTCTAATATCTTCCTGATAACAGCACTTTCTCTCACTTTGCGAGGAAAAGGTCACAGCGGTGGAAATGGTGTGTGTCTGTTCTCTTGCTTCTAAGCTGTGCTATTCTTTCCTTGTTGTTGTTGCTTCTGACAAGATGGTTGCCAAGCCACTTTGTCATCACTCCTGCATCTTGACAGAACACAGGAGCTGTCCCAGATAACAGGAGAATACATCCTTCCAGCAAAACCACAGTAACTTTATCCAGTCCCGGATTTAAACAGACCTGACATGTTCTGGTCCTGTTTACGAACAGGATACTTCAACCTGCCACAGAAATAGCTGTGCTTCCCTTGCTAGAAAACAAATGTTTCATTTTGGAAAAAACAGAGCTCAATGCTGATGGCATAATCGGTAATGAATCTTTGTAATGAGCCCATACAACGTTTGTTGCTATCTATCTTAAGCCTCTGATATTGCATTGTGCTGCATGTTGAAAGCCAACATACTGAAGAGAAACTGCCTACTGGGGCTAGTAGACTGAATTCAGTCAATATAATTTTGCATCGCATTATGTGCCTAGTTGCTCTAATTGCAGGAGGAGAAGGAAGAACAATGAGTGAATGTAACAAACTACCACCATCATTATCTTCTGTCCACATCCCTGTGCTACAGCCAATTACATTAATGCAAATGGTAAGAGCCTCCTTTGATACTCTTATCGGTCTGCCTGCAGTTCCTATGCCCTGATGACTCCCAGCAGTCCATCAGAAGGTACACTGCATGTGTAGCTTATCATTTGGTGAAGCCATTATATCCTCCACAGTTTCCTTCCTTCGTGCACATACATTAGTAAAATAGATCCATTTTACTTACATGTGGATTCTGGGATTTGTCTGTTTGGCAACTTAGTGCTTAGTGAAAATAGCATTTCATAAACTTCCCTGTGTATCTCAACCAGGACAATGCAACCGAGATGCCACTTCTGTGCTGAACAGCCACGCAGCACTACTGATGCTCTACCAGATGCTCTAGGTGATTTCACGCTTTCTTAGTATCTCAGCTATGCTGCCTCCTTATGCACAGGTGCCAATCTCAGAGCTTTAAGGTGCTTTTAATTACACGCTTGCTCTTAGAGATTCATTTCACTGGGCGGCTGTGGCAAAAGGCAGTGCAAATCATCAACATGGCTTATCATGCAGTGCAAATCATCAGTCATAAGGCTTATACCAAGGCTTAATTGTCCTTTTGCTTCTGCTACTACTAACGAGGGAGCAGCTGTCTCTGAGGTTAGACAGATGTGCTAAAAAGTCTAAAGAGAATCTAGGCTGGTTTTTACAAACAAAAAAAATCTTTTCAAAATCAGAATATTTGAGACAGCCATTTTGGACCACTTGTTAAGCATAACTCTTTCTCTCAAAAGCTTGTCAAAATTCAACATCCAGTTGAGTCAGGTTTCTAAAATTGTTTCAGAAGGTTTTAGAGAGATTATGGAATAAGATTTGCACTGGCAATATGATGAGAAAATTAAAATTGAAACAGAGGAGAGAGGAGAAAGTAGTATTCAGTAATGCTTTTGGAGTGATTTTTATCTTGGCATCTCGTTAAAGTAATGTAAAGATCCATAGCACTACAGAAGAATGGAAAGTGCTGTCTTTAAATATGAAAACTCATCACAGGCTAGTTTATTCCCATCATTCATCAGAACTGCATGCTTCACTCTTGATTTTTCAACAGCCTGTGCTATTGCAATAACCACATCCCTAGAGAGGAAAGCTTGGTGAACCGAAATGCAGTTCCAGGCACTATTTTATGTTTCTAGGAATGAGACCTTGCACCTAGCTCTCCCACTTCCATGAGTGTGTTTTAACTGAGGGGATGTGGTGTCATGTTCTTCTTCTGCTCCCATGGTGTTTGCTTTCCAGCTGCACTTAGGGACTGCCTTTGTCCAGATCAGCCTGATAGTGCAGGGAGGTGGGTACAATAAATTTAAATGTTCTTTAGCTGAGTAGGGCATCATTCATTTTCCTGGCTGAATACTCCAAACTGTTAATTAAAGTTCGGCAGGGACAGCATGACCTCCTCCTCAATCAACACATATGCTAAAAAAATCTTGAGGGTGAACCCTGCTCAGTCAGGCGTCTTTTTGGCAAGGGCCTCATGTTCTGTGTCCAGCTACCTGAAGACATCCAGTGCTCAGCCCTCATTCCAACACCTGTATGTTGGGGAGAAATGGGGACTTAGAGATATTCATGTACGAAACGCCTCCTGTTAGTGGGATGTAGGTGAATCCCTGTTATGACGTGAGGGTCTGGGGTGCCACCGTTCTGAGATATCAGATTCCCCCAAGTGACTGTGCCAGGAGCTTGAACATCTGGTTTTGTTCTCTGAGTTGCCCAAGTCGGAGTTAAGAACTTATCAACCACGCTAGTATCATTCAGTGTTAAAGAGGACAGGTACAGGAAATCCCAGCTAGTGATTACTTACCTGACCTCACTGCTTCATGATGATGGAGACCTCCTGAGGGAATCAGAAATGGTCTGAAATAATCTAATGCTCAACCTTAGGTGAAGAGGATCAGAAGTAGCAGAGGCTGTCCTGGCATTTTGGGAAGTTTGGGCCTCCAGGTATGAGTTTGCACAATAAGTAAGAGCAGGTCCGCTCGGAGCGGACTGGCAGCGCACAGCCTGAATGGGGGTTTTGTCGGTTCTCTTCCTCTGAATGTTTTAGCACCTTGGTTTGCTTGCATCCATGCTTGGGGGAAAACCTGCTTTGTTGCAGAGCTGAGTCCTCTCTAGCAGTGGCGTGGGTGGTGTAAGCTAGTGAGTAAGTGTCACCATAGAAAGAAGACACCTTCCTGTTAGATGACATGGAAGCTCAGGCTTCATATTGCAGAATGGGCTCCAGCTAGGAACCTGTTTGTCTCAAAATCGCCCTGGGGAAAAGGAGGTTACTTTTGTTACGATAAATGCACTTTGACATCAATGAGGAGATTGGCCTTGGCTTACAGATGACTTCTTTCTTAACAGATGAGGTGGTGGATTGCTCTTAAAAACTGTTTTGCTGGGCAAATAAATGAGGTCTTTCATCTGACTAGATAAAAATGTACTGAATTGCTGACTGAAAAAGCTACAGTTCCTTGGTAAAATTATAGAATAAATTAGGAATAGCCTAAGGTCTATGCATCTTGACAACGTGGCTCACTGAGAAAAAGCTTCATCTTTAGGGACAATTGGGCAAATATGTGAATTACTGTTTCTAATAAGGCCCTGTGTAGTTAATTGGCAGTGTTTATGTGTCAGAATGTTGTCCTTTAACTTTCCAAGGGGGATATTGAGAGAGTACCTTTGATACCAGTTGGTGTGTAGGTAGGATACATCTCTCTCTGAAGTACAGCATAATCTCTAACAAGAAGGATCTAAAGTTACAAAAAAGAAACAAGAAACGTTTGTTTTGACCAACGATTGGAAGACTGGTCATCCCCTGCCCATGAAGTCCTTAATAAAGATGTAGGAGTACTTCTGGAGATGTGATGGCAGACTTGAATGTAGGGAGGCATCAGTGTTTTGCAGTGGCAAATATTATGCTTGCAACAAATGTTACACTTTACAATGGTGTTTGTTGAAGCCTGGAAGAGAGAAGGATGATGTGGCATTGCCTAGTAGCTGGCTGAATGGAAGTCATGATTTTCCCTCCTAGCTTTGCTGAAGAGCAGCCTTTCTTTTTGTATGCTGGGAACTGTGCGTTGAGAGCCAATACTGCAAGATCCTCTTTCAGAGGATTTTGTAACCCTGTTAGAGCACCGAAGGGTGTTGTTCTTGGACAAGATTTCCTTTGCAACAAAGCAATTTCACAGAAGCTGAAGCTGGTTTTATCTGTCCAGTGGTAGATCCCAGAGTCTGCTCTCTGGTGGTGTAAAGAAGCCCCCAGCAAAGCTGCCTTGTGTGGGTCCCAGGGAAATGGGCAGTAAATAATGGTCTCTATTCTGAGCACGTAAGTGGTAGATCAGGAGAAGGCAGTCACTAAGCTATTAAGTAACTTGACTAGAGGTAGGCTGAGGGTCTTTTAAATATTTTGTCTTCTGTTATTGATTTCACCTATCAGACTTCTCTTTTACCTCATGTACCAGATGTTTGAGCCTTTGGTGTTTGGCTTAGTCATCTGCCTGGTGAACTTACTATGTTTCTGCATGTGGGTAATTTAGATGGCTGCTTCTGGGTGCTGAAGAAGAGAAACTAAGTTATTCTGCAAAGCTGCCTCCCTAGAAGTAAGTTATATGTATTGGATGATTCAGAGCTTTACATGGCACTAAGAGCAAGTGGCTTGGAAAGTAATTCCTTTCTCCTGGGTTAGAATGTGTCCGGCTGACTTAAAATGACGCTGGTTCATCTTGACATTAAAAGAGGTGTCACTGTACAGAAAAGAGAGTGGATGTTTGGAAATGCAAAAGCATTTTGAGTTTTTCCTGTTCTTTCATAGCACTGAGAACTGTACGTGTAGGCAAATGGCAACACTTGGCAAGCTTAAATATACAGATCTCTGTATATTTTCTTTTACCATCTCCTTTTGTGTTGTATGCATTGTTTATATGCGGCAACCACATCAGCGAGGAGCAAGCTGTATGACTTCCATGCAGGAGATATAACAATGAAAAAAATCTAGACCATCCAGTTAGACATCATTAATTTGTCTGGCTCTTTAGCAGCGTTTTGGTGTTGGGGTATCTCTGTGCTAACAGTGTAGTCAAAATCTAGTGACATCAGGTCGCTCTCCGTTCTCCACTCCCTGTTGCACTGCTGTAATGCAATACAACATGAAAAAGGGATCAGTGCAATTATTACAGTGATTCCTACTTGAGAAGTGAAGAACAAATACTTTCTGCTCCGTAAGGTTTCTCTGTCATCTTATGCTCTGAAACAGAACTGGCACTAACGTGAGTGTTCATTTTGTAGTGTGTTGGGTTTAGCCTTGTTTCCATAGGAAATAAGCATATAAGATGAAGCTGGTTCTGCAGATATTTTCCTTCCTCTTTCTTTTCCCCTCCCTTTTTTAATCCGTTGACCAATCACAATCAAATTTGACAGACTGGTAGAAGTCTCAAGGGTAACTGTTTTACGAGATATGAGCTTCTTCCTACAGATGCTAGAGAATCTGCCCGGGGCAGAGCGCTGTGACATGATCCTGGCTGTGGGAAGGGCTTTGCTTGAGCTTGTGCTGTGAGGGGTCACTGACCCGAAGATGCAGATTGGCAGGAAACCACTTCCTTAATTCCAGTACATGGGAAATTACGTTTTCTATCGATAGGCAGCAATATTTATGTTCCTAGCTGAGCCCCAAATTAGGATTACATTTATATGCAATACTCTATAGGGCGAGGATTGCCTGTTGGAGACTGGACTGGAAGCCACTGTTCATCCCAAGTCTCAGAAGGGCCTCCAGGATCTGTTTGTGCTGTCTCTGTCTCATTCAAACAAACAAATAAATAAATCCTCCTTCAGTTGTTCTTACTGTTGACAATCTCTAATTTTTATTATGACATCTTTATTCTTTGGAAACGAGAAATACAGCTGAACAATTTTTCAAAGCAGAAGCAGTCCTGGTTATATTCCTGGGCTTTACAGTCTCATCTCCATGATGCATAGCCTCCAAGTGATGGTTTTTGTTCTGTTTCTCTCCCACTCCTCTTTTGGTATTTTAAATAATTCCTGTGATAGTGAGGTTTTCAGCCAACCTCACTGCCTTCAAGTGTGAGGCATTTGCCTGAAAAAGCAAACCTTGCAGTGAAGGTAGAAAAAAAGCTGGGTATTTTCTCCAGCTTTTTGCTCTAGTTTCTGTCTACTAAATTAGAAGTACTTGGAGAGATGTTTTCACTGTACTGTGCTTCAGACCTGAAATGCTATGTAAAACTAAGACTTCATGAGGAAAAAGCTGGTTTGCGGTGCAGCATCTGATGAGGTTTCCATTTTAACAGTGTTGGTAGCTCCCTAGGATGCTGACATGAGCAGATCTGTAAGGCAGTGTTTAGTGTCTACCAAATACCGTATTGGTGGGGCTTTTACTAAAGATGCTGTTCATATTTACTACAACTCAACTTTATTTCTTTAGCCTTTCTTCCTCGTGTTTATTTCACTGTGACACCTGAAAATCACATAGATCTAAGCCCAGGTGATCACAGATCACCTCAAAGAGTCTTCCCTTCTGGACTGGTAGGGAGAAAGCATCTTCCTTCAGTTCGTGAAATCCTAGTTCTCCTTTTAGCTTTATTTTGATCTCTGCTTATAGTTCCTTCATCCTCACTCCCAGTCCACGTTGATCAAATCCATTTTCAGCTGTTTTTCCATCCTGACCACAGTTTCCTTATGTACTAGTTATGTGACCCATACAGCTGCCTGGGGATGCCCTGGCTGTGACGGAATTAAACAGTCTCTGTAAGAATGTAAACCTTGGTAATAGGGACATTGATTTTGATCCTGACTTCTGTGTTGGTTTTGTGACTGAACAGCAGCAGGAGAAAGAAAGGCTAAGTCTTCTGACTCGCAGTTTGTCTCCATTTGTTTGTTTAGTGGTGAACTCTACTGCGTGCCCTCACTTGAAGTTTCATCTTGATAATGCCTGGAGAACAGCCTTACATTGGGATCTACATGCAAAACAGTCTTTGTCACACCTTGTTGACTGCCTATCCACTTCTTCATAACTACTGTCCTCTCCTAGTTCAGATGAAGGCATTTGTTATCTCTGTGGCTTTGCTTCATTCTTCAGCTGTGACAAGCATATACCTCAGAAAACAGTCTGCAGTCTAGTGTAGTGGGGGGACCCACCAAAATTTAAGCATGAGAAATTTTCAAATGCAGTGTTCTTATGCTGAATGAGCAGGATGTTTTTTCTCTAGAGTTTTTAATGACTATGCCTCTTAAAGTTTTAATGGAGAACCTGTTCTATACAGCAATTACATTGAAGTTTTCAGAGAGAGAAGGTCATGGATTACTTAAAATGTCAAAATCTAAAATACACTGACATTTTGCTTTACTTTTTGATTAGTATTGCTCTGCGTTTTAGCTTTCAGGGATCTTTTCTTGTTTAATTTCAGTGTCACTGTGGCTGGCTCTCAGCCAACTTTCGCAATTTCAAAGGAGTTATTAAGAAGAGCATCCTGAATATAATGAAATTTATGAGATGAATTAATAACAATATGGTATAAAGCTTTTATTGCAAAAGGTTTAAGACTAGTGCATTATTTGCCAGCAGCAAAGTCACTTCAGTGTAGCATATTCTGAATGACTGCTAATGAATATGCACCCCAGTACACCACACAGCTGATAGCATGGATAGGTACAGTTTATTCAGTATTTAGGAATGAGCATCTTTTAGTGATGCTGCATTTTTTGTCATCACTTCTCGAGCAAGCTAGATTGCTCTAGTTTTGTTATATCCTGTTACTAAAAGAAATCAACTGTACAACATAAGCAAAAATGCAACCTTGTCCTAAAGCCTAAAGACTTCAAATCTGGGCTTTCTGTGCATATAAAATTGACTTATGCTATTTTGCATCCAAGTGTGAATTTTAGACATTGTTCTGACTACAGAATGTTGATACTCTAGAGGCCTTCACCTTCAAAAACATGAGACCTCTCTTCTTCTAGGTGCTGTGGCCATGCGTAGTGAGTAATAGTGGAAAAGAAAAAAAAAATAATTTTTTCATCTATAAAATGGGGAATGTATAGAAACTCGCATCACTGGGTGTTGATGCAATCAAATTGAGTGTTAATGGGTACTGCTGCAGGGAAAGAGAACTGTGTATTGCTCTGAGGATGACCGAGGAGGAGCAGTAAGAGCTCTGTGCTGGGGAACCGTGCGTCCAGTTCCACCACCTCACCTCATCTCAAGGCAGTATGGACAGGTTTCCCTGCATGTGCCAGAATCCAGCCTTGGGAATGTGCCCCAGGATGATAACAGCTTGTTTGCATATCCATGCAAAGTAATTTGGATTTATTTGGTTCATACTCCCAGCTCGGAAAGCCCTACAAAGACTAATTCATAGTTTGTCATGGTTATATTCAGGTTTACAGATTTACCTCAGCTCTGACGTGTTGTGTGACTCCACCAACTAATTCTTGCTTTGAGCTGGGCCCTGTGCTGGTTAATTAAAGGATCTCAATGAAAAATATTCAGTCTTGATTAAAGTGGGTCCTAAGTGACTGTTAATTACTGTTGTCCTCTGTAAGCCATCACAATAAGGAATTACTTGTGTGGTAAAAAGGTGCCTTTTGTTTCCAGCTTGAATACCTTGTTTCTCAAATTCTGATCAGAATGTTTCAATAGAAAGCACTCTGATGATGTCTGCCCTTACCTGCATGACTAAGAGCTCTGTGGCATCAGTTCTCTTTTCTGCATGTGAATAATTGCCTCCCCATCTTGCTTTTGTTAAGCTGTGTAAATGAGCTCCTTATAATCTATTCTCAAGATCAGATCATTCTAGTAACTTTTCCTTGAAACCATTTCACATTTTCAGTCTTTTGTGTAGACGAGGCTTTAGAGTACGAAAGGGCCTTCTAGCAAAAGACATGCCAGGACTGTCCTTCCAGGATGCCAAGCCAGCCGGGGGCCACTGGGAGAGACACAAGACCTAGATTAAGCCCAAATTTGCAGTTCACTGTGCAATGCACACAGGACACTTGTCAGGGCTGAAATGGTTGGTGCAGGAAGGAGAATACTACGTTTCCAGGAAAATCTGTATACATTTTTGTGGTGTTGGTTTTTTAAAAAAATAAGTGTCATTGCATCATCTACACCTGACTTGGGCAAGATGTCACCTGCCGTGTCAGTTCAGCATTCACATGGGTGCAGTGCTGTTACTTCAGCTGGCTGTGGGTTTCCAGACAGTACGTGCTTCTCATCATGATAAAAAGTTGATCATGTGAACTGTTGCAATTTGGAGAAGATGCTTGATTCGCTAAGCAGCATTATCTCCACATCCTTTTCATGCAAGGTTTTGATTCACAGATCAAAACCTTGCTTGAGACAGCTCTTAAAAGGCATGATGCTGGTCTTGGTGAATTTGTGGTACTGTTTTATAGCAAGTGTGTGTGTGTGTGTGTGTGTAATTGTGAGCCCTATTTGAGAGGCAGAGGAAAATAGTTACGAAAAACCTACTTGTCCATATACCAGTTGGTTTATTGAGGAATAAAAAACAGTTTAATGTTAGTTTCTAGCATATTGTCACAATTATACAGTTTTGAAAACCTGTATTAGAGGGTTTTTTGTGGGTTGTTTTTTTTTTTTTGTTTTGTTTTTTTTTTTTTCTTTTCTAGCTCACTGCTGGCAGGTGGTCATTTGCCCTATGGTCTTTTATCAAGCATGGAAATGTGTGGGTGACTTCATTTCCAAATGGATTCAGAAGAGAGCTTCCACCCACTCAGAAATTATAGTCAAATGGTTTTATTAGCCTTTGAGTTGCATGAACTTGCAACCTCTAGTGGCTTAGAGAATTCTCTTTGAAACAAAAAGACAGGCATTAGGATGTTTGGCTAACTAACTGATTTGAGCAATTGAAGGTATTTTTGTGCTTCTCCTCCCCCTCTCTGTCCTCTCCCTAAATAAAGGAGCTACTTATCCCAGAACTATATTCTAGGCTTTTAAAAATCTCTGTGGGGTAATAAGAGCCAGTGCTGCCTTTTATGTGTGAAAATAACACGGCAAACAATTGATTCTAAATTAAAGTTTGGAAGAATGAGTCAAATCCCTGTAGAAAAATAACATGTGGCTGAAAATGCTTCTTTTGTAACAAGGTGATGTCAGATTTCAGAGTTCTGAGTCAAGGAAATTGTCATCGAGTCAACAAAAAAGTGCCAGACAAATGTGTTGCTTTACCACTTTCTTGCTCTGATTTCACTGGAAATGCATTTTTCAAAGTAAAATATCACCTCCCTCCCTGATGCCTCTATTTCTCCTAAACTAAGTTTATATTCCATTCCAAGCCACCTGGCAGGCCAGCTAATTGGAATTAATTTCCTAAAGTGCTAATATAATTTTTAAAGATGTAATGTTCAGGGGGAGACAGAAACTTTGACAACTCTTGCAACTCTGCTGCTTATCCTGAGAACTAGGAGAGAGGTGTTTTGTGTCAAGACCAGGTAAGTAGATGGTAAACGGCAATGCGTCTTTAACAGTTCTGCAAAGGAAGATTTAATCCTGGTTTTATGGGTGAGGGGAGACAGAGGCATGGACAAGTGAAGCCCTGCAGCAAATCAAGGTTATGTTTGAGATTCCAGATCTATCCTGTGGTGTTAGACTGTATGGCCTCCATTATTGCAATACTTGTTTTTCCCAAAACCAAGTCTTTCTATGAATAGGTTAATCTTTCCCCTTCTGTCCATAGCACTTTTACTCTCTCCAGTTAAGAGTTGCTTAGAAATGAATTCATTACAATGGTTGGTTTTCTGTGGTGGCGAAATACTGCGGAAAGCTCCTGGGCAGTTACAGAGATCAGTGTACCCCAGTTGATGGGGAGCTGCACAGCAGGGAGAGGCTGTGGCTCGTTCAGGCCAGTGGAATTTCACTAGATCTCCAGGCTTTCTCTATTTCACATTTCTGTATTCAGAAAGTGTCAGGAAGAAAAATATGTTCCACTGGGAAGAAGAAAAATTAACTTTCTGGCTCTGAAATAGCATGCCTTTAGCTGCAAAACCTCTCTGCTCTGAATTTAGAGATTGAAATAAATGTCTTCATAATTGGCAAATAAAAATCTGAACCACTGCTTGCAACAGTTTTTAGATGTAAAAATACTCCTTTTATGGTCATGCCTGTATCCATCTTGTAACAAAACATGGAAACCTTTCCAGATGTGAACTTAGAGCCCTCCCAGCTTTTGACGAGGGCTGGTCTGCTCTCACCGTTGGTTGAGTTCCCCACTTGACGCTGTACTCTTGTAATGAAGGAAGAGAGAAGACAAGTCATGGGGGCTGTGATTGCACCCTTGGAGCCATGGTTGGAACATAGGTATGTGAGGAGGCCCAACAGCAGATGCAAGTCAGCCAGCAGGAATGGAGAATTCGACTAAAATCCCTCCTAGGAGAGAGCTGATGGCCCTTGCTGGCAGGTCACTGCACTGTCCCAGTGCTATGCTGCATGCACACTTATCAGCTCTTTGGACTGGGAAAGGGGCAGAAGCTATGGCTCTGCTGTCATCTGTTCCTTACCTCCACCTCAGATTCTCCTGAGGCCCCGATGTGCATAGCCTGCCATTCCGTGCCTCCAGCCTGCACCTTGTGAGATGGAGACGGGAGACTGGGGAGGATGGACAGGCTGCTTTCCTACCTGCCGCTGGCTCATGGGCTCATCTCTGTCAGGGCAGATAATCTGCCACTTCTTTGTTCTCATTTGCATTAGGTGGGTCTTCTGGTTGATGTGAGAGGTCACCAAATCCACATGGTTAAAGGTGATGAGGAAGTGTTGCATCTCTTAAGGAGGGGAGCCAGCCCCAGTTGGGTGAAGAACTGTTTCTTGACCTAGCAAGACAGAAACAGGTTAGCCAAAGGAAAACAGCACATCAGACTTGTGACGTGCTGAAGACAATACCTTTCTTTTTGCAAAGCTTCTCTAAAGCAATTCCTTCCAGGTTGACTGTGCTCACCTCAGAGCAGGGTGAAGGATATGCACACTGTTATATTGTTTCATGCCTTGGTATTTTATGATATTGTACAAATTAATGCCAGTCCCTGCATCCTGGCTGCACAGAAAATACATCCAGTCATGACAGCATACAAATAGTGATGCATTTCTCCCCCATCCTTTATGTTGTTCCCTCAGACAAAAATGTGACTTGCAGTACATGCAGCTGTATGGGAGAAAGCAGGTGCAGGATTGGACCTTAACACGAGGCTTATGGAGGTGTCAAGGACACTACAATGCCCTTCTGTCAATTTATTAAAGTATTTGCTTTTCCAAAGTTCAGGCAGTTGAAATGAAAACAAATTGAATTAAAGGAACAGGCTGTGTCCTGATGAATAATAAAACTGGTCTTTACCTCATTTTTCCTTGAATGAAGTATACCATTGCTTGCAATTGCAAACTAACAAAGTTCTTCCAAATCATAGGGGGAAGGACAACAATAAAGTTAAAATTATTAGCTGTGTTTATGCAACATGTCACTGCTGCTTAGTGATTATATTCTGTGTGCATTTCTCTCAGGTGATGGTAGGACTTAAGTTATACAAATAACTAGTATCCTTACACTATAAAGCATGTGTTGCTGGTAATTCTGCTTATCAGCAGAGGACAGTTATGACTTGATTTACTATTGTAACTTAAGTTGTTTGGCAGCAATGCTGAAAGGTACTGTACACACTTGCCAAGGCCCCCTAAATTATGAGTACCATAAAACAAAGCTTTTCAGTTACTAAGGGAAATAATTGGAAAATGAAAAGGTCAAAATTATGGTATGAAGAACCATGAACATAGTTAAGTAGGTTTCATCTGCTTTGGTGAACAGATCAGCCTGATATTTGCTCTTAAGCCATAAAGCAGAACTGGTCCTGTTTGGGGAATAATTCACTGTAGTCATTTTGAGAGTAGCTGGTGTATCTCAGACTTTTTATACAGTAAAGCTTTACAGATACCCACTGCTGGTTATGGTATGGGAAACATATGTTTCACAGTAATTCTGAATATAGAGATGGGAGAAGGGTGGCTAGGAAAAAAAATCATTCTCTGTATCGATGAATATGGAATTATGTGTCTGATTCCATAGTTTTGCCACAACATGTATATTTTGATTAAGATCTGTGTTGTCCCATCATGCGCTGCTCTCCTGAATTTTCTGTAGTGTGGCGTTAAAGGGAGCAGCTTGGAAAGAAAGAATCTGCTAAGGTGCAGTTAGCTGCTATTGTGTCTCTTCAAAAGCCTACAAATACGAAGTGTTTTTGCAAGAAAGCCTAGATGGTACTGTGTTGGTTGTGATCAAAGGGTGTGAAATGGAATTTCTGGCATGTGGCCGAGGAGTTATTTCCACAGGATGTCTCCCAGGTGAGTGGAGGAGTACTGCAGACCTCCCTGTGTTGATCAGCAGCATATTCTGCTGGAGATTTTACTTCGCGGTAAAGAGGCTTACAAGATCAAACCTTTAACTACTGCAGCAGAGAGTCTGAATGCTTCTCTTAGCAATTATGTTGAAGTCATGAAGTCAAGTGGATTTGCTTGGACGTGACTTAAAATTCAGTTGCTATCGTATGGAACACCAGCAGCCTCAAAATGCCAGTGCTTCTGGTCACTGAGCCAATGCTGTAGATAGCATAACCATTTTTTTGTTTCCTAAACTGTAGTTGTGAACTATTGGGAGTGTGCATGCATGCAGCAGTGCAGGGATACGGTGAGAACACCTGATGCAGAGAACTGTCAATACAATCTGCAAATATCTCTAGTTCATTCTACTGCACATTTGTATAATATTTTTCCATTGGTTATCCTGTCTCCATCAGGTTTAGAGCTGCTGAAGGCTATGTCTAGAGAAGTAAGGCAAAATGTACATTCTTTGTCATCTTTCAGTAAACACAGTCTTCCATGCATAGTCAGTTTTAGCTGGTAACTTCTTTTAGGAACAAAACCAGCCGGTAGAATGTAAGGGACTACAGTGATGAAGAGCAGAAGGGAGTCATTTTTGATTGAAGCTGCTCTTTTACTTGGAGAAGCAGATAACTAACTCCTACGACTGTATTTCAGTGAAGCTTGAGGCATTGGGTTTTCTATTAATCTCTCCTATATAGAGCTGTAAGCTGAAAATGTGTGTGTTTCAAATGCTGATGGAGAATCTGAAAGGACTTGAATAGTTCTCAAGAGCCTCCTTGGCCAGTTAGTCACTGTGAGTAAACACATGCTAGCGTGTAAACTTGTATTGGGCTATTTTTATCAAAATGAGACAGGGAACTCGTTATCAGAGAGATCAGAACATTCACCGATTAAACTTTGCTAGGTGAAAATGCAAAGGAATACACTGTTCCATGAGGCAGACTGTACTTAGTGGCCTTTGTTGCTGTCATAGATACGTGTCTTATATCTGTATGATAGAGATAGAAATAGACAGACATGCCTTGTTCCCTTTAAATACATAAGATGTAAGGCTCAGAGGATCAAGAATAAGTGTTCAGCTTTCTCTATTGGCATGTCTTTCACTGTAAAATTCACCTGATTTGGAGAAATCTGAGATTAATGTAGTGATACAGAGAAAG
Source organism: Chlamydotis macqueenii (assembly GCF_036417535.1). Classification (NCBI taxonomy): domain Eukaryota; kingdom Metazoa; phylum Chordata; class Aves; order Otidiformes; family Otididae; genus Chlamydotis; species Chlamydotis macqueenii. The sequence continues at coordinate 11,899,812 of NC_141561.1, forward strand.
TCTTAGACTGCTCTGTCTTGCTTGACGGTTTAATCAGTGCAGTAAGGTTTTATTTTATTTTATTTTATTTTATTTTTTTTTTTTTTAGTCCTTGTTTTGTCTTAGGTTTTTTTTTTGCCAGTGTCTCACTGGGTTTATATCTACCACTTTTTACCCGGAGAAAATATCTCAACAGCGTTTCTAACATCATGTTTACAAAGGCTCCCTTGGAGGCACAAGGATGTTGTCAGCAGGAAAACAAGCCAGAAACACGGCTGTATCTGGAAACGCGCTGAACCTGAGAGCCTGCCAGCGCACAAGCCCACTGGATTTATTGCTTAAGAAGGGAGAATCCTGAACAGGAACAAGCATCCGAGGAATGGACTGGCACATCGTTGCGAGGGAAGGCACGAAGTCTCTTGGGTGTAAACTTAGTAGATTTATGTCTTTAACTGCAGTACTGGACTTGATGATTAAACTCTGTCCTCTTTTGCAATGCTATCCTTGGAAGACTTTGGATGGAAAAACCCTGTGTCCCTAAAACCTTCCTTTCTTGCTGCCATTTTTTCATTAGGAGTCTCTCTTATTTTTACCAGCAAAGAAGCTAAGTGGATTTTTTTCTTGTTTACTTCCTTGTGCGGTGTTATCTATCCATGTAGCTTTGGGAATGTGGCTGAGCTAACTGAGCATGCATGGGTGAGACAGAGCATCAAAGAATCCAATACAGAGCCGTCATTTGTATAAATTGTCTGCCCCAGCTTGAAGTCTTTATAGCTTATGGGGTGTGTCTGTGTAGAGAAGAGTGGGTTCCCCAAACTGGTGTCGGATCACTTTTCTGCCTCGGTGCCAAAACTCCCTTCTGGAAGGAGCTTTTCCAGTTTGCACTAGGAAAAAGTGTGAGGTTGTTAATATTTTTATCAATGAAGAGAGCATAAAGATGCTGATGGAGGTGGAACACAGCAGGACTCAGCATGATTCTCCAGAGCTGCAGAAATCTGTGGTGGTAGTTCTGTGACAGACTTCTCCTGGCATTTTGGACAATTTACTTTAAAATCTTTACCCTTTTTGCTTTTTCTTATTTAGATAGAGAATTCCCCAGGCCATGAATGATTGTGACAGTATATTAGATAGGAAAAGTTCCTGTTGTTGGTTCTGTCTCTTGGTGCAAACATAGTAGTGCTATTCTGTTATGATCCACAGGTGACTGAGAGGGACATGAGAGAGGTCATATTTGTGTTTATGGAAATGTTTTTCAAAACACTCTGTTTTGACCCTGCTCTGCTCCCACTTGAAGCCAATGGGAGCTTTGTCTTTTACCAAAATAGGAACAGAATTAGGCTCAAGGGAAGTGAATTTTAAAATATGGCCTTTTTGCAAGATAGAAAGAGTCCTGATAGTTCACCTTGTGCCTGGAAGACACAGTGATCTACTGATGTCATGGCATCCTTTTTATCTCTGCTCCCGCGCCCCCTCCCCCCCCTTACTTTATCTCTTTTTCTTCCCCACCTGTCTAAACAGAACTCAGAAATATTCACTAGGTTACTAAAAATGTGGTTTTAAAGAAGAAAAACTTGACAATGTTAATTACAGCCCTCCCCAAATACTAGTTGCGTTAAGAATGTAACTTCTGTAAAAGCCATCTCTCCTGTTGGTTTTAAATGTTCTTCTACCAGTGACAAACAATAGACTGCTTAAATTTATTCAGTTGGTTTCAATATCTGGTTATAAACTTTGTTGATCTTTTATGCTGCAAACTTATTATCTTATTTACAGTAGGTGGGAGTACAGGTGCAGCGTGTCTCAGCGTGCATCTTGTGCATGGTGGGTATGAGAGGAGAACATATAATCCTGGGTATTCCTGAACGTGTGTGTTTAAATGCAATGGAGATGATCAGGAAGAAGTACATGCTTTTCTGGAAACTACAATTTCTTCACACCATTAAAAACAAAAATGAGGTGGAACAGGATACTTTTTTGGGGTGTGTGTGATAATCTAGCTTCTGATACAATTTGGACAGCACTGTGCCGTTATCAGTTACAGCTATGCAAAGGTTTTCCCAGTACTTGGCAGCTGTGTCTGTAATTTATATTGACTTTTTCTTAATGTTTGTGACATGTATTGGACCAGCCTGTCTGGCAAGTGAAGTGTAACTCTACACAGCGCACTGTGGGCACAGACGGGAGCAAGGAGACCGTCTCCCGGTGTCTGTGACACAACCTGTGCTCACCTTGACCTGGAACGATGAGCTCTGCAGCTTCAGTTTCCACACCCACGCACAGCTTGGCCAGCCTTGCTAGTAAGAATGCCAGGTTTTCTAATGGAGAAATTACCAGGGAGAAATAGGCCAACAGACCAAAGGCAGAGATCAGCTGTCTGAGCTGTCCTGCAGTTTGTCTGCACAGGGCAATTCTGCTGCGTGAGGCAGCCCTAAAACACTTGCTGGGATTCAGTATCCTTTTTCCATGTTGTGGGGTCATTTTCTTTCAGAGGAAAACGTAGGATAAACACACTTGAAGGAAAGTGCAAGACATTGTTTATATGAAGTGTGTTGCCAGCAGTAATACAAGCCTATTCATTTCTCTTGATAAAGTGCAGTCTCTCATGAGTTTAGCCCATTTAAAGAACATACTGTGCTGTGCAAGATATTAAAGGTTTCCATGGAAATATCAAAATGCAAAAGGCATTTGCTACTTTTAAAAAAGTTTTCTCGATGACCTTTGCCTATGAAATTTCAAGATTGTAAGTGAGGGGAAAAAGTTAAAATCAGAGATTATTGGAGCTTCTGTAGCTCTCTGGGTTGTTAATTTGCAAGTGTGTGCTGCAAATAACTGTTCACTATATTCAACCAGATTCTCATTAATAGAGCTCTGCTCATGTCAGTGGAGTCCAGCCAAACTCATCCTTTGTGTGTTTTTAGTTAATCTGTGCTAAAAGCATCCTTTCCTGTGGCCTGCAGTGGGGCTGTCCGCCAGTGTCCTGCTGTGCTATTTCATCCACTACTTGAATGAGATATTGATCCACAAAACGGTGTTATGTGGTGTAATTGTCCTCAGCTCCTTGACTCAGCCATTATCATATGAACTGGTCACCCAGTGTTAAGAACATGAGAAGCCCCAGGGTAGGCTCAGAAATGCTGATTCAAATCTTGTAGTGGCACAAAAGGTACCCAGCTAGTTAGGTAGACTTGACTTTGAGTACAGCTTTTAGGCTGCTCCAATGAGCTGTGCATCACGCAGTGAGGCTGGTCTCTGCAGAATTCATCCCTCACTTCCCCACGTTCACTTCCCTGTGTCTGGCAAACACTTCACTCGAGCTTCATCCCTGCACAGTGTTAGGGTGGTGCAGGATGGTGACTGCGGGTGGGAAGCGGAGCTGGCTCACAGGGCCAACATCCGAGGTGAGCGAGCTCTCTGTGCTTTGCCATGTGAGTCTTCAAAATAATGTAGTTGTCTGAAATAAAAAAAAAAAAATTTAGTAAGCTTTAACTTCAAGTACTGAAGCATCCTGTCATTACTTTGATCCCTGTTGCCCACTTACCTCTCCTCTGTTAGTTGTATAGCCATATATATTAAGCTATAACTCATTTCAGTTAGACACTGGTGTTATTTTATAATCCTGCAGCGTACAGTGAGATCCTGGCCTGGCTAATGGCTGCTCTGCAAAACACTGATGCACATTTCACTTATAGGTGGTATTAAGGATCCTTGAAAAACAGGCCATATAACATCTGGCTAAATGTGTTATTCAGATGTGGTCATAAGACATGTTTCGCACTGTCTTAGTCTATCTTACGTCATGATGCTTTCTAATCTAATATTTGCAGAAGTGTTTCTAATAGAAAGTTTGTGTGGGTAGATCTCTGCTGATGGCAGGAGAGAAGGCAATTGCGTGTATCACAGATTGCGCAGTAGCAGCAGATGATAATACACGCGTCGTAAAAACTGACCAGCTGTTTGCATCAGCAGTGGCATAACAACACCTCGTGAAGATAAAGTGTGGGAACAAACAGTCCACTGCCATGGAAAGCGCTGGAGGGATGGGGAGTAATTATTGCTGGTTTTAATCTGTGGGGCAGTCAAAATGAATACGGTGACAAAGCAGTTAATTTTGCCTGGGAAGCTGTCAAAATAATGAACCCAGCAGGAGCAGTTTGGCCTTACTGTACAGATGTTTCATATGCCATGTGACCAAGAAACTGCCTGACTGCTCAAAGCAGGGGCGATGCTTTGTCAGAAGAAAGGAATACCAGGTCTGCTTTGAACTTGAGGAGTTATTGGAAGCTGCTTTAGCAGAGACTCCTTTCTGAGTGCATGTTTAACCTCGCAAGTCAGAGCTATCGGGAAGTACGCTAACAGGCAGGAAAAATTGTTCCTCAGGATAACACTTTACTATTTTTACCCAAACATGAGTTCCAGAAAATGCTTAGGAAAAATGAACTTTGTCAAAGTTAAGGAGCCTAGAGTAGAGTGGTTAACCTCAAAGAATGATATTGGCTTAAAACAGCCCTGTTCACGGCCACGTTTCAAAGCAATGCTCAATGGTAACAGTGACTATTGCCATTTTAAAGAGGGATAAATGTGGAGGGCAAAGGTTAGCGATGGATTCCAGCCCCATCATTTTTATTCCATCCCTTCTGAGGGAAAGACAGTGGATTAGAATCTACTCCCAGCATTTTGCATTGCCCACTGTCAAAAACACTATCTGAATAGCAATGTATTGATCGTGTAGTTTTCAGCTCCCGTGAGGTCCTCAGTTTTTAGCAGCTTTTCAGTCAGCTGTGTTTTTCAAGCCATGGATAGATCTTACACACTTGTACTGCTGGCTAAGGAGGGTGAAAAGGAAGAAGGAAAGGTTTATGAGGAAAGAGGAGCTTACTGAAAAGGGGCATTTGAAGGTGGGGTGAGCAGAAGGTAAGCTTAGTGCAGAGAAATGAGCTAACTAGGAAAAAAGATGAGGAGGGGAGAGAGTAATCTGAGCATCAGGTGAAGAGAAGGAGCTTACTACAGGGTGTAGCTAGCATAGATCTTGTATCATACTGTCCTTTATTACTTACTCCATTCATAAACTGGAGTAGTGCCTTTTAAGCTCCTTTTTGTGTAGATTCAAAGAAGTATTTCCTAAATAAATAAAAGAATAATTGACATATCTCCTTTAAAACCTCAAACCGGTAAGCAGAAATTTAACATTGCATTTCCCATTTTACCAGAAGGTGCATCCTACATGACAGACCAATCAAGATTTTGCAGGTCTTTAGAAAGCCTACCACGTGTTTCAGCACAGATTAATCTTCATATTGATCTCTAATACCTTGAAGCAATTTTTTTTACCTCTACAGAAACCAATACCAATCCTATTTTGGTGGCCTACAGACTTGGCTGGAACTTAAACTCTCTGAATGAGGCCTCTAGAGGAATGACTATATTTTAGGTACACATTGCTTGCTGTATTGAGTTGCATCATTTATATAGGGAGAACTACTTACAGTGATTTTTTAGGAGTGAATTTTTTAGATACCAAAACAACCTGAAAGTCACAAGTTCCAGAAACTCTGAAGTTCTCAAAAATAAATATTGTCCAGAAAAATCCATTGGAGCCTCATTCCTTTTGCAGCTTGGTCAGTTTTTGGTCAGTGTATCTTGAAGTAGGTTGACTGAATGTATTCAGATATTTGGCATATTGTAGCTGTTTGTCACTTTGAATGAGGATGCAAACTTACCACCTTCTGGATGTTGAATAGAAAAGTCCCACAGCTGAAAATTCTGATGGCTTCTCATGGATCTATGGTTTTAAAAGGATCCTTCAAAATGCTTTCATTTTTTGATTGATCCACACTGGTAAGGTCAAACATCATCAATCAGTTTTGATATCAAAAGAACTTTTGAACATTTAACAAACCCCTTTATCTCCCTCATAAATGGCCATTTCTCCAGTGACGTTTGTGACTTTCAGAGATGAAAGCTGTGGTCTTTTTATTATTTAGAAAATGCTGTTTGATATCTTTGAAAATTTGTTTGGTTGTCAACAAGTAGCTGCTCTAGTAATCTCGTTAACCGTATTTATACCAGGGTGGGCAAAATCCGGTGATTATGTGCTGCATGTGAATGGATATTTATCCTTTAACTAGGGAATTGAAATTGTAATAAATAAATTTTTGTTTGACTAGATGACTCTAAGAAAAAGATAATGTTAAAAATAAATTATTTCATTTAGAAAAGATTCAACAGTATTTGGAGTAGGCTTTTTGAGATCAACTTCTAATCTGATTAAATCCTTAATACCAATCTCTTTAATTTCAAGCCTTTCAACTGGTTAAGATAGAAAAGATTCATAGACAACATGAATCTAAAATTACTCAGGGATGGTAGTAACTTTGAACAGATAAACTTTTTGAAGCCTTGTTAAGGGCTCACTGGGGTAGAAACTATCACTGTTATGCTTAAGGGATGATTTCTGAACACCATGCTGTTGTCAATTGAGTGCCTCAAGACCCAGACTGAAATCTGGGCTTTATGTCTTTCCTATCAGCAATATCATAGGGAGAAGCTGTGTATGTTCTGTCATATTTACACTTAAAATAGAGGAGACAATATGATAGGCAGAGAGTGAAGTGATTTGCCTAGAGGTGGAAGCAGAGCTAATCCTCAACAGTAGATGTTCAGTGCCCAGTCCAGTGCTTTATTTGTAGTGGGACTCTTGAATTCAGCAGTGCTTGAGAGGTCCAGAGCCACCTCAGTCCTGGTAGAGCTCTGAATTTTTTCAGCCCCTGGGTTGTTTTTATAGTCTGTTCCTCCTCCATCAGAACTGCTTCTCACGGATGCAGGAGAGTAGGGCTGTTGTTTGAGGGTTCTGCTTCTATTTCTCTCCAAGGGACAGATGGCAGCCAGTGTCACCACAGAAACCTTGGTGACAGTGAAATGCATCCAGGTGTGCCAGTTCTAGATGCCTGTCTCCATTTAGCCTTAAATTTTTTTGCTCTTGTCTTGTTTTGCTGAAGGTGCAACGTCCAGGTTCTGATGACAACTAGTTTTGGCTTGGTGGACTTGAAAACCTGCTGATTTCAGGGTGTCTGAATTCTGTATTCAATCAGAATGAGAACTGAACATCTAACTCCCTCAGAAGACCTAACATTTTCTGGGACTCTTCTTATTTTTAACCAGATTAGCAATAAATGTCATTAAGTATATAGCCCAGAAAGACTACGCTTGTCTATGTGCAGCTTGCATGTATGTAGTCAGATTTGTAGAGGCAGGTGTGACTGTATTGCCTAATGCAGAGTTATAATAGTTTTTAATTCTAGTTTCATGTTGTTCTTCAAGTGGCACATGGAATGAGTCTGAGCACTCTGCATTGTATTTAAGTGCCGTTTTCTTGGCTCTTTTGGAGGAAATCCTTGCCCTTTGACACTTCTCCAATCTCCAACTGCTACCAAGAGCTGTAGATGCCCTAGTTCCTTTCATGGCGGCAGCAGGATCCCTCCAGCATAAAAGCATCAGAGGGCAGTGATTTTGAAGGCAGGGCTGACGCGATTAGGCACATCTATAACCCATAATATAGTACAGACTCTGAGTGGTGCTGTGGCACATAGGACATCTTTGCAAGATTGATGTAATTTGGAAAGGCCCAAAGGTCGAAGCAGCCAAAGGAGAGCACAAGGAGGAGTGCCAACAGGGACACAAAGGGCACTAAGGGACACAAAGTCCCTTAGTTTGTCCTGTCCTTAGGCTCTGAATTCTGAGCTGCTCCTCTTTATGGATGTAGAATGAAATCTTGCACTTATTTCATTCCCGGAATAATGCCTAATGCTGCAAAACTACATCAACTTCTGTCCAAAACTGGTGTGAAAGCCTTATCTGTGACAGCAGCTAGAGAGTACATCATCTTAAAAATTCATCCTGGGCACAGAAAAGCAGGGAGTTCATCTTGTGTTAGCAGCTTTAAAGTGACTTGTATGACTTCTTACTATTTAATTAACCCAGTGTTTAAGCGCGGGTGAGAAATTAAAGTATTCTTCTCTGACACCGGGTTTGTTGGTTTGGTTTTTTTTGATCTCTTAAGAGCTGGAATATTATTCCTGTGATAAGCTGTAACAAATCTGTAATGAGAAAGATGAATATAGAACAGTTCATTAGTTTCCTTTACGAGCACTGATACTGTAGATATTTGTTAATTCAGACTGAAAAATGATTCTGGAGCTCTGCGCAGAGAAGAACAATGTAATCAATCTTGTGCCTTTGTGCAGGGCATGCCTTTCAAAGGCAGGAGAGCGCAGGATCCAGTTATTCTGTGTCCGTAGCTATATTTTTTTTCTTCTTCTCAGCTGTCAGTTGCATCCCCTGGAAATGCCTCTGTATTCAGGACACATGTTGAACATACAGCATGTTGCTTCTTGAAAAGACCATTCCAGCTTTTAAATAAAACAGTATTTTAATGTGAAACCAGTGATCATATTGGGTATCAGGGACAGGTTCAAAACCCACACTCTGTAAAACTTCAAATCTAAACAATGGGTTGGGAATTTTAGAAGGATTAGAAGGGTTTTCCCCCTATGAGAGCCTGTGACAATGTCTTTCAATAATAATTAAAGGATGTTAGAGATCCATAGCTAAGCGTGACAAGATAGTATTTTTTTATTCACACTCTATGAGCAATTTGAATGCCATTCCTTTCTCCTTTTCAATAATTATTTTTATTAGCATTTCCAAAATATACATTATAGGAGACTGTAAACATTACAGGATACCAATATAGCTGTGATTTGATACAGTCGCCATCATCAGCAATAAGCAGAGAGACCATAAAAGGGAAACTCAGCAGTGCTGCGTATTTGCGTAGGGGCAAGGTCAAATGTGAGAGATGTCCCAGCCTCTCTGCTGAGGAGGAGGAGGTGATTGAAAGGGTGAGGCACTGGGATTTCTTCAGGCTCCGGTGAATGTTTGGAAGGAAATAAAAAAGGCAAATTACTAGCTCTGCTTAAAAGGGAGCATAATGCGGATGGGACTAACGGCCAGCGTGTTATGAAAGGAAAAGTAAATTGTTTGATTTATGAAGGGGACAGGGTGACTCAATGTACAGGGGAAAGGCTTCTGGGAAGCAGAAAAACTTTGTCATGGATCATCTTCGGTTTTTCCATTCACTGACTTGATATCCTGGGCAGGCCTTCTGATGCTGCTTTGTAGGGCAAGATGCTTGCGAGGTGCTCTGTGGAGGAAGAGTATTTGGAGTTGATACCTGATGGCACTGCCTGTGCCCGCCGTGCTGCAGCAGGCTGGGGAGGGCTGGAGATCACAGACAGCACTGCTCTGCCCACGCAGTTCATCTGCCTTGGGACTAGGGACCTCAATGAAGGCACAGACGCAACCCCTGAAGCTCTCTAATGCTGTAAGTTAAGCTGAACTGCATATGTTCATGCAAACCATTTAAAGACACTATGCAGGACTCTTCCCACCCATGTGCCCTGCCACCTTTGCCGCGGAGGGTATGGAGAACATCTTGAGTGGGCTTTGTATCCTACTGTGCGAGGGAAGGGCCTGGTGGCAAGTGGTTGCGGATGGTGCTGCTTTTCATTGCAATGAGCAGATTCTAAGAGTTGATATCTCTGCACAGCCAAAGTCTTGAGACACTTGAATTTGAACTAGGGTTTAAAGAAATCTGTCCTGGCATGGGAAGGGGGAGATGCTTTCCTTCATCTTGTTCTTTCCTGTAAAACTTCAGCAAGTTTTTCTGCAAGCGGAAGCTGACCCAAGTAGTTGTCCTGAAATAAACTACTTTGCAAGAGTAATTTTTGTATTTCATATTCTGAAATGGGTATTGCACTTTAAAACTATGCTTCTTTCCAGAATAAAGGCTTTCTGTAGATAAACTTTTCGAGGGAGAATAACCCTAGAAATACTGAAAGTAGAATAACCGAAAAGGACACAAAGGAGAGCCGGGCAAGCAAATGAAACAGACTGAGACTGCAGTCCCTGGCACAAGAAGCCTAATGCTTGGTGGACCATATTCCACTCTTTATGCTCATACTGGTTTGCACTACAAAGTCTCTCAAGCATCCTGTAATATGTCGTGAGAACCATATCAATCGATAGCGCACTTATGTCTCAGCCGGCGATAGGTAACTCATCGTAAACTGCAATTTCATCTTTGTGCGCGGGTGTGCTCAGAGATCTTGCTAGCTGGAAGCCCTGTAGGCACATTACCAGTGCTGTCTCTTGCATTTGCACTCTGGATAGTTTGATGGTCTTGGGATAGTGGATTTAAGCTCTTCTTTTTCTGAATATGGGGTAAGAAAAATATTGTGAGAAGTATATGTAAAATGGAATGCAAGGGATGTTTTCAGGTCATTTGTTTACAGCTGATTGATTCCCACTGCTCTTGAGAAACATGGCTGCCTGAAGACTTTTTTTTTATTTACGGTCAACCTCATCCCTGCTTAGTTTGTGGCTTTATTTTACTGCACCTGTCATCCACCCGCCCACACCTCCTCCCACAGGCAATCACAGACACAAAATGGTTCTGTTACACAGACCCAGATTGCGCTGCAAACAGATACACTAAAATTTCGGTTCAGCATGGTGGAGATGATTTATAGCTACAGTGCAGCGGTCTATCATTTCAAGTTACTGTAAGTGTGCGTTGCTGGAGGGGATTTTAATTAGGGAGCAGGTAGGCATACCTTTACTGCCAGTGGGGACTGTGTGCTGCTGAGCTCTGTAACTGGAAGGAAGGATGGAGCTGGACTCCAGGTGCCTGTTCTGATGGCCTTTTAGCATCACAGCCAAAGTGTGAGAGGGCAGAATGGTATCCAAACAGCTGCACCTACATCAGTATAACTCACCTTCCGCAGTCAGAATCCCATTGCTGGACTCTGCAAACATGATTTCTTACCCCAAATGGAGAGCCAGGGATGCTATGAAATAGATTGGAAAATGCACAGCAGCGAATCGTTTTGTGTGTGGCCTGCTCAGATGGTTGCAGGTGGGAAGATCAAGTCCAGAGATGCATTACAGAGAGGTTAGAGCCTGGGCTTTCCACTCACGCAGATGTTCCACATTCCTGATGGGTTTCCAAGGTCAGTAGAGTAACTGAACATATTTTCCCAAGACCTAGAAGGAATTACATGTTTAAAATGTGTTCACTGTCTGCTGCAAAGTTGAGCTAGCCTAGGGGAAACTTTAAAATTGCCACTGCTTGTGATGGGCAGGGGGGTTTTATTTCGTAGAGCTGACAGGTATCTTATGTTAGTTTGTTCTATCACACACAATGCCAACAAAAGATAAAAAGTAAAACTTTGAGGTTTTTGTTAAGTATATGCATATTCAGGGGTCTGGGGAAGATTGTTGTTGATTCAATCCGTTTCTCTCAATTGTTTCAATTGTTTTCCTAGGTTAAATCTGGATCTTGAGTGCTTTAGTACTGTGCTCTAGTAATAATGTACTAACTATACTGACAGTGAAGACAGGTGATTGACGCTGCCAACTTCCATTGGATGTCTTAGAGATCTGCACAAGATTTGTGCTGTTGATGGTTTGCTAATATTAATAGATTTTCTTCAAACACTATAAAACCTTCTAATTAGCTTGTAAATAGAGCACTACATTTTGAATAAGGGAACTTTAAATAAACCATAATATTTAAACGAGATTTTATTTCTGGCAATTACTCACACTCCAAAGATAAAGTCTCTTTTACTAAATTACGGTGAGGGCCTATTATTGCTAGCCTTTGTGTAAACGTATACTTACCTATAGTCAGAAAAAGATGGGCAGGAGAGAGCAAGAGAAGAGTGAGGCAATGTGTCTAAGGAGGCAGGGCTTTCTTCTGAAAGAGTTTCACATCAGTACCAGTAGTCCTTGACAGTTGTTTGCATTGCTGCTTTGTGCTGAATTGACCTCACATTATCAGTCAGCTTTGGGTAGAATTAAATCCCTTTCTTCTCAGAGGAAGGTGGCTTTGAAAACAAAATACCTCAGATAATCCTAATTCTTCTGGACCAGGTCAGGCAGCCACAGTGCGTTGGTGCCAGGTTTGCATCTGGTTCTGTCTTGAAGGAAACTGGTGCACACACACTCCTTCTAACAGAGAGATGGTAGTACCTCTGCTCCCTGCAATTCACGTAGAGCGTGGCCATACGGGAAATATTGGTTTGTTAAATGAGAAGATGGGAAAAAGACATAACATACATAGGTGGCTCCATCACATGCTTGGAATGCCTCCATTGTCTCCTGCAGAGGAAGGCTCTTCCTCTCTTAGAGGTCAGAAATACTTGAATTGAGAAAAGTCTAAGTGCACGCTTCAGAGATCTTAATTTCCTCCTTGCTTCTTAGGAAGGATGAAGTGTAGAAATTTGTGGGACATGGAATTTTTTACCATTGTAGCACATACAAAGTATCAAGTGGGGTTAAGAAGGGAAAGCCTTGTGCAATAACGTAATTCCCCTTTCGCAACTCTGATTTCTGAGAAGCAGGTACCTGACCTGCTTCTCCGTGCAGGTGAACCCATGTTGGTTCACAAGTCTGTGTGCAAGTCTGGAGGTGTAAATGTGGGGAAGAGGACCTGACACTTTTCAGGCTCATTAGAAGCTAAATAAGATGCTAAATAATGCCTTCAGAACAACCTGTAATTTCATCAGAGGTTTTCAGGAGGAAAAGGTTGTCCTTGAAAATAATTTCAAAAGATATTTCAAATACATCATGTATCTGGAGGTAGGATTATTACTTGTTTTGTGTAGAGTTAAGTGATCTCAGCTCATTGCACATAAAAATAGTCTAGCCCTCAAATATAAATACACTCTAAAAAAGCAAGATAAAATACTGGAAGAACTGAATAGGGCAACTGCAAGAGAAACAGGGAGAAAAATCTTTCCCTGTTAGAAAACTGTGTTTTAGAACCTGGGTTGCCACAGAAGGAAAAAAAAAAAAGACTGGAAAACATGTCTGGGATATATATACCTATATATACCTATATCTATATATAGGTATCATGGAGCTTTCACTGAAATCAACAGAAGTGTGTGTTAAAGTTGCATTGTCAGAAATGCAGACTAGCTGCCTTCACCAGTCTACGCCAATTGTTTCTGCAACCAGAAAACAGCCGCTTCCCTCTCTCAGCTCTCCCACAAAGAAAAGTATAATTTTGATAGGTTTTGGTTTTTGTTTTGGTTTTGTTTTTTTTTCCTTTGTGGTCAGTCTAGTGACTATGAAGTGTCCAGCAGCATGAATGTGGTGAGTGGGATTTGTTGATATGAAAGATCTTTTTCCCTGTAAACTACTCAGCCAGGTGCAACCATTATTGTGCAGAGTGAAACAGGGGGGAGTCTCTCCGTGCTCTCCATCGCTTTGTTGCATATGTGGAAGTATCTGCCAACTACTCCACCAGCAGTTTTGCAATTCATTTAAATAAATACATACTTTGTTGTATCCTGAGTGGGGTAAGCCAATGCCTCTTTAGCTGAGCAGTCCCTTTGCAAAATTTTATGCATTCACAGCTCAGCACTTCTCTCTCTCTTAGGTAACACCTGTCACAGACTTGTACGTCTAAACAGATGCTTAATTTTTTTGTGGAGTAAATACTCCCTGTTTCAGACAGCTCTTGCTTACTCTAGTGCAGAATAATTTAGGGTTAATATCGCTTGCTTGATTTGAGAATGAAGCGGTTGTTCAAGTTCGGGTGAATAATTAATTTTTCAGAGTTCTTCTAAAGGGTAGACATTAACATCAGCTGCAGCTTCACAATATTACAAAAGCAATTCATGTTAAGAGAACAAATTGCCGCTTGGCATGCTGAAAAATTAACCCAATTTACAGCATGGGTGAAGATGAACTCTCTCTGACGAAAGCTATATTTAAACCACCAATGAGATAATTGCATCTTGGCCTTCCAGCACATCCTTATCTAGCACAGATGTGACTGCTTTTTCTTCAAAAATGAATGCAGCTCGAACAACTTCTAAAAAAATGTTTGTGCTCCTTTTTCAGGATTTTATGCATTTTTATCTGGAAAGTCTGGAAGTATTAAAAATAAACAGCATAAGACATGCATACATAATGTGTCATCTAAGGATTAATCCACAAGATAGGCAAAGGAAAGCCAATGTGTGCTGTTTGTACATGGACCAAACATTGGGAGAATTAGTGCGAGTCTTGTTTCCAAGCAGGAGGAGTATCCGTTGTGGGTGCAGCTGCTTATGAACATAGTGACTGGGTGATTTAATCTAAGGAAAAGCCTCATCTTCTAATTTCCATTATTTTATGTGAAAAAAAACAGGTAGTTGCACAGGCAAACTACGGTCACTTCTGTGTGATGTTAAAAATAAGACCTATGATCTTTGTGTCTTGCTCAATATAATTTTGAATGTGGCATTTTTAACTTTGTTTAAATCAGCTGTAGGACCTCACAGCAATTGTGGCTCCTGCAACTGAGCTGAGCTATCCTGAGCAAACAAATTATCCACCAAAACAATGTCTTTGTGTTTCTAATAGAACTGGAACAAACACATCTCTCTTTTGTTTCCCTTGTTTGTGCATGATCTGTTGAGAAGATGATAGTGCAGAGCTGGGAATGGCTTTCATCTACTAAAATCCCTCCCCTCGCCAGGATGCAGGAAGATCCTGGAAGCACTCACCACTCTGTGTATCCTTTGGCCTCCCTGCCACCCCACCTTTCTGTAATTTGGGGGAAATGGCAGCCCAAGTTTGCTCTTTTATGCCAGGTGAGAGCAGTGGGAAGGCATTTGAGTGCTGTGGCATGGTGTCACCAGGCCAGAGCCATCCTGCCCAGCACAGCTGAGCTGCCAGTGGTGGTCACAGGATGAAGGCGAGTGAGGAGGGGTAGGATAGAGTGGAGCATCCCCAAGGAAGCTGGTATTTGCTTACTGCCATGGGGTTTTCTCTCACCTTTCTTTACTCAGCTCTTTGATCTCACAGCTGCTCTTCCATTGGTGTTGGTAAGCTTGATGGCTTCCAGGAGCTCCTGAGCCTGTTCCCTTCACCAAGAGGGGCTGTCATTATGTCTTTATAAAGGTTGTGTTCAAGCCTTGCCCCTTCTTGAGACTTTCCTCATTGAGAGAAGCTGGCTGGTATTTAGATCATAGATTTATACATCTGTTGAGGAGAAGTTATAATATATACTCTCTTGCCGAATTTAAGCAGGTTAGATGAACATGTTATCTTCCTATGCGAAGAACGGTCCAGTTGGCTTAATCAACCGGGGCTGCAATTGTAAGGAAAAAAAAAGACTATCTGTTATAATGGTACCCAGTGCTCCCTCCAACGTGTCAAATGTGCTCCCTCCATCCCTGCAAATGTGCCCAGGATCCTGTTGGTTCGCCAGTGCTTGCAGGCAGTATTTGTGGAAGGGGGTTTGTGGCATGTCATGTATTTACATGTACAAAATGTTACAAATCTAAGGGTTTCTGAGGAAGCTTTGGGTAGCTGTGATGTATTAGAATACTCCTAATCTCCACATGGTGCAACTACATAGTAGCTTTTAGTCACACACACCTAATTAAATGCTGATTTGTTTTCAGTGTAAGAAGGCAGGTAAAACTGGGCAGAAAGTGTTAGTGAACTCCTCAGGCTCAAAAGGATGATGAAAATGCAGCTTTTGAGTTGGAGCTGCTGGACTCATCCACAAATTCATTCAGGTTTGTCTAAGAAGAAAACCAGCATGAGAGGAGGTGTAAATTGCATTTTCTGTTTTGTTTTGAAGCGGTGTGTTTACCTCTAAATTGACTGGAATCTTAAAAAGGAAGTTGGATATCTGAAGCTAATAATAACAAAGCAGTCACTTTGTGAACATCAACAAAAAGAAAAATTTACAACATCTTTGGGTAGGATTTTTCATGATTTGATTAGAGCTTTTTCAAAAAAAGAGAACTCTGATTCATGCAGCTCCATACAAAATTGAGTGCTGAATGGCCAGAGATCTCCAAAACTGAAAAGCAGAGGAATTTAGAAAAGGATTTTTTCCCTCAGTTTTTATTAAAGGAGGAACAAACACAAGGGGATGGCAGTATATGAAAGGTCGCACTGCAAGTTGGTGACAAAACTGAAAATGTCATGCATTTGAGTGTCTTGATCACTGCTCGCTCATGCCTCTGGTAGAGGAAACACCTGTCTGTAGCTGACAGACTGAGCACAACTTGTCTGCGTGCCTATGCCATGCTTTAGTAGAAGGGTTCTATTAGGGCTCATTTCTCGTGCAATGGTAACTCTCCTACCTCCTCT
The DNA here is from genome assembly GCF_036417535.1 of Chlamydotis macqueenii. Taxonomy (NCBI): domain Eukaryota; kingdom Metazoa; phylum Chordata; class Aves; order Otidiformes; family Otididae; genus Chlamydotis; species Chlamydotis macqueenii. The sequence continues at coordinate 11,916,012 of NC_141561.1, forward strand.
CGACCACGGCGCATTGGCAATTGTTTATGCAAAACTGAGTTTTGTAGTGGTGTTGTAGTCTCTTGATGCTATTTGGTGGCTTCAGGTTAGGAAGAGAATGAATATGCTATGATTATCTGTATGGTGTTACATGTTCTCCATTAAATGCTGATAGTGACTGCAATTTTGGGAAAATCTGATGTCTAAGGCTCCCAATGTTAGTTCTGAGACTTCGCATTCAGTGGCATATTGGTGTAGGTTTACACTATGGGGAATGCTTTGCAGTTCCTAGCTGTCTACTGGTGGGAAATACTGGATCGTCTAAACTTCAGTCAAATGGTCCACCCAAGCATGGGAACTGATCTTTAAGGATTAAATATATTACTAGCGGAGTGAGTTGCTGGACAGATTTGGTGACTTGGTACCGGAATTCTTCTTTGACCTTGAGAGAGTCATTTAACTGCTCTGTACCCATAAAGTAGGCATAATTGCTCTGTGCCCATAAAATGGGTATCAGAGCTACCTCACAAGGCTAATTAATGTTGGTAAAGTGCTCTGAGGCCCAGAGATAAAAGGGGTCGTAGACTATTGGTGCTAAATACTGACATCTGTTTAATGATAAGGTAATTTCCCTCAGTCATTGTACTCCTGCCTTATTGTCTAGGATCAGACTGTTTCTTGCTTAGTAATTTGCGTGTTTGTAGATCTGGAGATAGATAGTTCATCAGCTATAAATCACTACAATTAGTGATACCGAATAATCATTTTCTGTCAGGATTCCCTGAAATTGCTTCTTTTTCAGTTTGAATTGTCCATGCACTTAATTGCAATTTGGCACGCATCCTGGGCTGCATCAAAACCAGCATGACCAGCAGGTCGAGGGAGGTGATTCTGCCCCTCTGCTCCATTCTCGTGAGACCCCACTTGCAGTACTGTGTCCAGCTCTGGAGCCCCCAACGTAAGAAGGATGTGGACCTGTTGGAGAGAGCCCGGAGGAGGCCACAAAAATGATGAGAGGCCTGAAGCACCTCTCCTGTGAGGACAGGCTGAAAGAGTTGGGGCTGTTCAGCCTGGAGAAGGCTCCAAGGAGACCATATAGCAGCCTTCCAATACCTAGAGGGGGCCTACAGGAAAGATGGGGAGAAACTTTTCAGTAGAGCTTGTTGTGGTAGGACAAGGGGTCATGGTTTTAAAATAGAAGGAAGCAGATTCAGACTGGGCATAAGGAAGAACTTTTTTACACTGAGGGTGGTGGAACACTGGAACAGGTTGCCCAGAGAGATGGTGGATGCCCCATCCCTGGAAACATTCAAGGCCAGGTTGGACGGGGCTCTGAGCAACCTGATCTGCTTGGAGATGTCCCTGCTCCTTGCAGGGGGGGTTGGACTAGATGGCCTTTAAAGGTCCCTTCCAACTCAAACTATTCTATGGTTCTATGATGAAAAAGTTTCATTGTACTGAACAAATGGAATGATGGGCCGTCTCTTGTCCCTCACCAATTGGCTTAGTCAAATGTATGATGTACAGTCCTAAATGAACTGGTGTGCCATGGATAACCTCTCCTCCTTGTCCCTAATACATATTTCCAGCCCTCCAAGTGAACTGTGCTTGTTTCCAAATAGGACCTGATGTGTATTTAAAGCAGAAGGTTGTATGGATTTAAATACTTAATTGATTCTTGCTTCAATACATGATGGTCAGAGGACAGTTGCTACTCCCAAATGCCATTAATTTGCCCTACTTGTCTAGAGATTCAAAAAACAATTCATGTTCTTATAATAATGGTCAGTTGGGAAAGTTTCAGGCTTGTTTGCAAGAACAAGGTTGGAATGTGCAAAAACGCATTATCAAGCTGCATTTCCATAGCTAGCATTTTAACCCCTTGACTTCCTTTGGCGAAGCTGAGGTTATGGTGTTCTTAAGCCGAAGTTAGATGGTTAAAATATAAATAATTTTCCCTGAGCTTTTCCCTTGCTGTGTGCATAGTTCTGGCTCTATGGTACTTCTGCATCCCAGACAGTAGCAGCAAGATCTGGTAGTTTGAAGTGCCACTTCTTTTTCATGGCTGTCTTCATCAGCCGTCAGGTCTCTATGTGCATTACTCCCGGCTCTCTGGCCCTGAAGCTTCGGGGGATGGCTGGGGGCTCAGGATCTGAAGGCAGATGTATGCTAGTGGTGCCAAAACAAGGAAGGTCCCTAAAACCCACAAACCCCAAATGCTGCACTAAGTTACGTAACAGGATTATAGTCTCTGGGATCTTCCACCTGTGGCCGGGAGATGTTATGCTTCCCTCTTCTCCTTTGGAAGGCAAAAGCACTGGGTTTGTGTTCTGCACAGCTGAGGGACAGAGAGGCTGAAATGACTCCCCTGAAAACAAATATCAGGCAAAGCAAGGAGTCAGCCTCAGCTATTCCAAAGATCAAATTGGAATCAAACTACTAAAACGTCCCTTTTGCTTGATCTATCTTCATCTGTCACAAATCTGAAAAAGATTCAAGCTTGGGAAAGTTGAAGTGGAAGAAGGCAGCCTGTCTTGCACACACCTGGCCCAGGCGAAAAGCAGAAGAGTCGGGCTGTTGTCAGTCTGTGCCGACGTGTGCATGTGTGCTTCTGTGTGCCCTTGCAAGAGGAGACGGTGAACTGCTCAAAGCAGGAGTTGTTTCAGGATGCTGAATTGCACTTTTCGTGGTAGATGGGAGATCATGGTACTGCAGGAAGATGTGTTCCCATGGTAAGTGAAAGCTCTTTTACACCAAGCAGGAGTGCACGCTGAAGGTGTGCCTTTCCTATGGTCCCTTACTACAATTTAAGAGCTCATTATGTTTGAATCATATTGATCGGGATGCAGAAATTTTTCAACATGAGGAGGACCAAGGATAACCTGGTCTCTCTAAGCTGTGAAGATGCTGCTGGAAACAACATGATGCTTTGTGAGCTTTGGGGTTTTTAGTAACGGAACCATATTTACAGTGCAGCTATAGGATATGCAGCTTATGTGGTTCTGATTGTTTGCTTAGACTATGAGCAACAACTCAACCAGAATCTTGTTTGAGCTTGGAAACTTTGCACCATGACCTTTATCTGCTAATGTTTCAGGACCTCAGCCCACAGAGGAATTAAGGCCAATCTCCTCTGCATGTAACTTTGGGAAGTAAGGCCTCTGAGAATGAGCTCTACATCATTGTCATGCTGAGCATAGTATGAGACATCTACCTCCTATGAACAGCTATGGATAGTGCTGTGTCTGGGTAGCCATCCTTCCTCTGGAGGCTGGGAACTGGTTGCCTACACACTCCTCTGCATCCAAAGTCTACAGCTTGAAGTCTTCTCAAAGGAGTGGTGTGTGCAACCATCCCTTCACAGACCTTAAACTCCAGGTGGAAGAACCAGAGAAGCTGCCTCTTTCATGTGAAAAACCTAATAGAGCAGTTGTGCATGAAAAGTCTTTCTCAGCCACAGTGGAGTTAAAATAGTCTCTAAGCAGGAAACAGGGTGGTAGGAAACATTTCCACGTTTCTGCTGGAGCATGTCACTTCACAGAGAAGAAAAGGAGACATGGAGTGGCCAAAGCAGAGTTTTTCAGAGAATCGTATGTTGAGGGGACTCACCTGGCCCAGGAAAACACGGGATTCTCGTCCCTTTTATCAGGATTATCCATTTTCAGTTAAAATGATTGTTCATTTCTAGCATTTGCTTGTCATTCTCCCTCTCATTGGAAGCTGATCACACACCCCAAAATAATTCCTTTCCCGCCACCAAAATGCTATGCTGTGTGTAGTGGGATCTGACAAGCATTTAGGAGCGCTAAGCCGCAGTTTGCTGTGCAGCAATTTAGGATGGGAAGTGCAGATGAATACCCTCTCCTGTTAAAGCTGTAGGGGGGTGGGATGACGTCAATGAGAACTTGGAGTGTAACATTGGTCAGGAACGTCTGCTTTACAAGGATTCCTCTGGCAATCCATCTTTGCCAATGAAGATGTTAGCTTGTGGGTACATTAACTGTAGCATCCGTTTCCCTCCTACCTTCATCTCCCTTGGGCACTTTGCTGAGCCCACATTTGTATTGTGAGAACTTTCAGTGCTACATTGGTCAAGATGAATTTTAAGTTCATCCATCTTATGTATTACAGTTTATTTTAGGGATTTGCTTTAGTAACCAACCATGTAACTCTTCTGGAATGCGAATCTTGAATTTAAGAGTTATGTTTTCATGGTGATGTTACATTTTGCTTTGTTTCGTATGTATTTTTCCCCCACAAATGATCTGTGGAATACATCAGAAGAGGGCCGTCTCCAGCCTGTCTTAGGAGGAGTGTCTGAAAGGAGTGGAGTGGACACTTTTCAAAAACTGAAAACTCCTATGAAGTTGTAAAAAGTTCAGTGCAAAACACTCTCACTTTGAAGATGTCCACCTACCTGAATCTCATCTTTCCTTTTTTTTTTTTTTTTTTTTTTTTGAAAATGCAGAGGTGGAACGAATCTCACTTTGATGAAATTGCTTCATCTTTTTCTTAACCAGCTGAATAACTCAGTGTGCTAAAGCTATGCTAGGGAAAGATTAAAGCAGAAACAGAAGAACTCAAAAAAGTTGACAGTGATTTGGGCAGCCTGATGCATATGCATTTCTGTGTAGCCTTGAATAATTGATTCAGTATTATTTCAGTAATTGGTTTTTTTCTGCAACTTTACACTGCCCTTGGAGAAACCTGCAAGAATAAAAATGTTAATTTGAATTGTTGAAAGAGTCTAATATGTCTTTAATGGCTTTTAGGAGGTGACCCTGCCCTTCAGTGGCAATGCTGATCTATGGAAATTCAGTGCAGTGGATTTAGTTTATACTGATAAATGTGAGAGAAGATGGGGCCTTTCATTGCTTTTATACATCTCTTTCCCTCCAAGCAACAACCGTTGTGCATTTCACCAGATATTTTTCTTGTGCATTTAAACATAGAAGCATTATTGTAGTGTTGTATAGAGCTTTTGTCACAAACTTTAAAGCAGCAGTCAGTTTAGCTGAGTGGCTTTTAAATCATGTAGCAATTCCCAGATTAAAGACAAGGCAAAAGTATGAAGTGTAGGTAATTGCCTTACTTTAAATAATTTCTGTTTGTTATATTTCTGGTAATTTCTGGTCACCCCTCTTATCATAGGGAAGGAACTAAATTTGGATGTTAATAAGCATCGGAATCTCAAAGAAAAATTAGTCCATTTCAGAAGAGCATGAAAACAGCTGTACCGGGCCAGAGAAGAGACCCATCTGATCCAACATCCTGACTCAGACCATAGCTCGGTCCTTCCCTCTCTTTTCCCAAATCATCTGCTACTGGCTGGTGTAGAGCAGCAGTATTCCTTCCCAGCTTCTGGCAGTTGGCCGTTCGGGTACTACTTGAGCCAGAGGTTGTAGCTGCATCCATTGTATTTAATAGCCCTTGATGGCCCTTTCTTCCATGAATTTCTCTAATTGCTTTTCTTTTAATCCATTTATGCTTTTGGCTTTCAAGACATCCTGTGGCAATGAGTTCCACAACTTAATTATGCAGTGTATAATAAAAAAAAAATAAAATTGGCCCCTCTCATTTTAGCTAACTGTCTGATCATTTCATTTGGTGCCCTCCGTTTCTTGCATCGTAGGAACAGTTGCTCCCACTCACTATCTCTGTGCTGTTCATGAGACTAGACCAGAATCCTGTTCCTCTCCACAATGATCTCTCCTGCAGGCTGAGAAGTCCTCCTCTGGATAATCTCTTCTTGTAAAGAAGCTGTTTCATACCTCTGCTATTTATGTCTTCCTTCTCCCTGTCTTTCTCTAATTATCCCAAATCCACTTTAGAACTGTGTGTAGTATTGAAGATGTGGGGGAAATTTCGGTCTATAAGCAGAGATGATGTTCTGTTCTCCATTTCTTCTGTAATCATCCCTGACGTTGTTTTTCCCTTTTACCATCCCTGAGTATTCAACTTGATGCTTTCAGAGAACTCTGTCTTATGATTCCAAGCTCTCTTTCCTGAGTAATAATGGGTAATTCAGATCATGTAATCGTGTATGCGCAAACTCAGTGGATTTTATCCATGTACAGCCCGTTGCATTTACTGACACGGTATTTCCCAGCATCCCAAAGCAGCTTTCATCTTTGCTGTTTATAGCGTCTGTCCTTGCATAATGGGTGGAAATGAGCAAATAGTTTCTCTGAAGGATTTTTGCCTGAGTTGTTGCCTGCTTCAAGTAAATTGCAACTTCTTCAAATTCAGACTTTGCCATTGCTGTACGAAGCAATGTCAAGTGGTAAAGCAGAAATGAGACATTTGCTCAAGTGAAGAGCCACACTGATCTCTTTACACTTTTCCTGGTACTCAGGCCAGGCTGGGACTTCCTACATAGCCCTGCACTGTGCTAGCATCTCTGTACCCATACAAAAAACTGGTCAGAGAGGAAAACTCTCTCTCAATAACAATTTTCTACCCTAGTGATAAAAATTACAATTAACAATAAATTAAAACAAAAATAAATAAAGCTTATGTGGCACATATAGGACCATAACATGCCCCTGTAAATTCCTTAAATAAACAGATGAAAAGTGGATAAAGGCAAGGCAGAAAATGCCACGGGTGGTCAGCAGGACAGCGGGTGCAGCAAGGGACCCTTCTCTCCCTCAGCTCCTTCCCTGCCTCCTGGGGCGCCGGCAGGACGGTGAACCCGGGCTGCACTGTTCATCGCGCCCTTTCTGTTTCCAGTTGCTGTATCAGTGTTAAAAACAAACCAATGCAAAATTAAATGCAAAGGTGAAAATCCACTTTACTGGCATCTGAAGTGCTGCAAGCGCAGTATTTCTGAAAATGGGAAACTTGTGCTCTGTGACTTGAGTGTTTGATGGAAAACGTAAAGACTGAACAACTGCCTAAAAAAATCTAAATAATCTATTCTCTCTGAAGCGCTGACTTTCCAAGTAATAAAGCAGTAACCAAATTTGGTTCCTCAGAGGCTTGCATAGCCATTAGGTATTCAGTATTGAGTAAATATTAGCTTTCATGGTCTGGTGGATTTGTGGTACTGTGTGTGATTATCATTTGTTATTAAGAGGTCTCTTTAAACATCTGTGTGATAAATAACTGCAGTGTTGTGTCAACTTGTATCTGTCATGTGAGCTCGGACACAACCAGAAAGGCAGTCTTTCTTCCATGGCAAATGCACATGGTTTTGACGTTTTTTCTTCCCCAGAGAAAGAAGCAGCCTCTTGTACTCCACAGCCCTGTGTTTATTGTCCTTCTGTTCCTTTACGCTAAGGGATGAAAGTGGGGGGGAGTGTCTGTAAAATTATTGTTGCTGTCTATTAATTTATTTTTTCACCTGCCTCTATTATTATCCAGAAATAAAAGTTGGGACAGAACGGAGGGTAGAAGAGAGCCGTTAAATGCTGTTGATGTGAGGTGATAGCGACTGCAGCTGGTCTTGCTCAGGAACCAAAACTAAAACTGATGAATACATAACTCAACCTGAGACAAGCCACAGAGGAAAGCAGGGGAAAAGTCGGTTAATAAATACAGGAGAGGAAATATCTGACAGAGAGCCTTCCCTTTTACCTACCCCTCATCGCTCGCAGAGCATCCACTGAAGATAAATTTAGAATCTCTGACTCTATTTACTGGATGATTTTGTGTGCGTGTGAAAGTTGATATTGGGGGGAAAATGGGAATGCTTTAGTTTCCGGGTTTTGGATTGCGAAAGGAGGAAAGGAGGGGCATGGTTAAGCAAAACTGCACGTGAGAACCAAAACAGCTCGCTGAACCCAAGAGTCTTTCAATAGCATGTGAGCCAGCTAATCCCTCGTGGATAGAACTTGTATTGATCTCATTAATGGGCCTCTAACAATGAAACTTCGCAGCTGCAGAGGGCTTGCAGACAACTGGAGAATACACAAAAGAGATTTACCTTGGTGGCTGTATTCCATTATATTCTAATGTATTACTATATATAAACATAGGTGGATTTTTTTTTTTTAATCCTGCAGCCCTTGAACAGCTAAACTGGACTTGATAAACTGGTAGAGGAAATTATTTGTGTAGGAATGCTCTTGTTTGATTATTTCTGAATCACTGAAATTTTACAGTAAAGATGAGAAACTTTAAATCTGCATTTATCAGAGATGGCACAGCTAGTTTGTATTTTAGCCTGATAAATATTCAACACACCTTTTCATAATCATAATAATGTGAAATGGAAAAGCGTATGTTGAGAACAACTGGAAGGAAAAAATCGGCATAATTTTGTACTTCAACAGGTCTATATATAGAAGATGAATCATTTCTCTCACCTCTGAAAAGGAACGTGGCCACTTACTAGAAGCATATTGCACTGCTGTGCAGCAGTTCAGGGCAGGTAACTATATATCTCTCTCTATATATATATACATACACACACACACACACCCACACACACACCAGGCTGCAGCTACAAGCTGCTGTCAGATGGGTCCTCCTATCCTGCACTTGCTCTGATAAGGACTCACTGGGAAAGTCTTCTCTCTGCAAACAGAGCACTAGCTGCAAACTTCAAGCAGAGGTTTCCTTTCCATTGCACTGCAAGATCAAAAGCTTCCCAATCTAAAACTCAGAGTAGATACGCATTTCTTAAAACAAAACCCAAAAGATGAAAGAAATTCTTCAGCTTTTGTTGACTGCTTTGTCTCTGATTGGCCAGGCCAAGATTTAATTTTGCATGCTGTGCTGACCGTCACGTATTTCCTCTGAGTCAAAGTAAATTAGAAAGTAGAGAAAAATGCCACTACTGCAAAAAGTCAGATTAAATACGCTCCCAGTCATGCTTATGGAAGCACTGACCATGCTTTAATAACTGTGTTTTTCTGATCCAGGCTAGATTCACAACTCTTCATCATTTTCCTCATATTAGGAAGAAGACAGACTGATAAAATCAGAGTTAAGAAGTGGATATGCTATCTTGAATACAGGATGGGAGAGAGCCCTTAAGAGAGGCTTCAGAAAATCCTTCAGCTGTGAAGGAGGTTTCATTGGATCCAGAGATGATTAGCTGCTGCTCTGGGTCCACCTACTTACACGTGTTCCTGCGTATTATTGTAGTTCAACGCATAGAAAAGTGTCAGCAGAGCAGCACCGTTGGGCACCGAAGGTGAAAGTTTAATGGGATGAAATGTGATTGCATTATGGTGTGAAAGTGAGTATTGGTCGGTTACTTCAGTCTTAGCCGCAGATTTGTAGGGAAGATTTCTGTCCAAGTGAATTATGAGAAATTATTCACAAAGCTGACAATTATTAGTAGCAAACCTAATTGGAACATCATGGGAGGATTAGAAATTTTTGCAAAAGAGGCTGAGTGGTTTTGTCAGTTGTATGCCAGTAAAATGCTTACGGTTTGGGGATCCGAGATTGCATATGCTTAAACAGCAAACGAAGCCCCGCTAACATGGCTGTATATCTGTTAATAGTCTGTGAACCCCTGCAGCTTCATCCTGGGTTAGTTTTCAGTTTTTTCTAGTACATTTGTTTACTACTAGAAACAAGTTGTCGTTGTTGCATAGTCCCTGTGGGTGCAGCAGTGCCGGTGGCTGCCGCTCACCTGGGCCCTCGGGGTTTCTTCTTACCTTTTTCTGCTGAGAGCAGGCAAGCGTGAGAAGGACGTGACCATGCAGAGGGTGACCTTGGAACACTGGAGTTTTTGGGTCTGAAGGACTGTAGCTTTATACCTCAGGAGGGACCTGGTCAGCTTCCGCTCTGTGTCTGCTCATTTTCTGTCTAACTTGCAGTCTCCTCTGGGACACGGACCGCTCTGTTTTGGGCCAGGCCAAGGGGGGCACAGCCTCTGTATTGTTGGTGAGGGAGGATATGCATTTACCTTCAGCCATAGCCCTGCATGTGGGATGGGGGGAGGAACCAGGCCAACTCCTGGAGCTCCTCCTCACACCTGACACTCTCCTTGAAGTAGATTTTAGAAACCAGGAAAATCTTTTCCAAGATTGTCTGTTTCTATTTGGGGTTCTCAGCTGGTTTTCCAAGGAAAGAAGGCTGTGTGATTGCACTGTCTGTGAATTTGCCCTGCTGCCTCACCAGGCCAGGTTTAAACCAGCTCACTGGTTTTCCACCGTTATTTGAGAATGCAGAAGAGGTCTCAAAGGTTACAAGGCTCCCAGAAGTTGCATAAAACAGTGCCTGGGGGAAGGTGACCCAAATTCATGCCCTGCTGAGGGGAAGGTAGGCAACATTTGGGACCAGAAGCAGCAGCTGGCTGCCCAGTCTGAAGGTGGGTGGTGGCCCAGTGGCCATTGCTGCAAGCCAGGCCTGGCAGGTTCTTCCTTATCCAGGAGACAGGAGAATGGAGGTGTGACAGTAAGAGGAGACAGAGGGTTTTGTGTAGTTGTGTAAATCAACCTCTCCTTGCGTACCAAAGTTTGGCTGTCTCCCCTCCTCCTTCAGCTCACGTGGTGAGTGCACTTGGTGTTTGCTCTTCTTTTACACAGAGCTTTTTAAGCAGCTGAGTTTACTGAAAATCAGGCTTTGGTGCTTACCTCACATGGGGCATGGCCTTACAAGGGGTAGGAGATGGTGAAAAGCCGGATTTTGGGTACTGCTCAGCCACCTCAGGACCTCCCAGTGCACACCTCTCCAGTCACAGAGACCAGAGCCTATTCACTTACCCAGAGCCTTTGAGGTGAGAAATGCGTTAGTGATGGAAAGTGCCATGATCCCAGCCAGCCTCTAACCGACTCCTGTGTTTGCAAGATAAAAATCCTAGCTGGTGCAGTGAGGTCCCTGTGTCCCCTCACTGCCTAGTTACCCGCTGGCAACAGGGTAAGGGTATTGCAATAACCCAGATACACGAGGCTTCTTTGCAGCTAACTTCTGCTGAGCATTGGAGGAATGCAGTGGTACCCTTGCTCTTAATCTGTTCCCATGACATCTTCTGGAAGGTAAAGTATTTTTCCCTGGGACATGAGACAGTCACGTGAAAGCCCTATTTGCAGCACGACTGCCAGCAGAGCAAGCATAAATCTCCCTCATGCGTTCCTGGAAAGCTGAATGCAAATTTGTCATTTGTTGTGTTGCCTTGGCTCCCTTGGTACTGTGAGAGTTCGTCCCTGTCTGTCTGCGTGTAGATGCATCCTCTGGGGGATGGTGGTTGTGTCCCGAAAACGCCATAGTAGCACAGAAGCAGGATGAGATTATGAGATGGGACCACAGTTTTCTCCCGGGGCTCTCAGCAGCTTGCACTGAGCATTGCAAAGCTCTTTCTGCAGAAGTAAGGCTCCCTTGCTCTGCGTGAGGGACTTCTCTGCCAAGTGTCACCATGGGAAAGCACCCTGCTAGTCTGAGGATGAGTGACATGGCTTCCAGGAAAGGGTGCTAGGAGGAAGCCAGGTTTGTAGGAGGTGGTTTTTAAGTGCCGGTTTCAGAAACTTTTAGCACATGTTTTCCACCAAATTCTCTCCAAATTGCAAAGACCTTGCAATTGTTTGAGACCAAAGTGATGGAGGGCCATCCATAAGCAGCATTGCTGGTGAAATCCATGTTTTCAGAGTTCAGGGAAGAGAATACTCTGCTAATGCATTGCTACGTGCTGTGTCTCTTCTTCAGTTTAAGTGTGGTTTTGGTTTTGTTTTTAAAAAAGCATTGTGTCTTGTGAGTGAAGTGCATAACTTCATTTAGACTTTGTAGCATCACTGCTAATTTTTTTTCCTGATCTTGAGGGAATGCACATAAAGCTTTCAGAAACAATCATTTATTTTGGAAACATGAAGCAAAATAACTGTTACCACTAAATTTTTACTAAGCATACTCGTCTTCCAATGGCGTGACTTGAAGGTTAAGTTAGGGCACTCAAAGCTGATGGATTTGGGAAATGATTTATTCTTTACTGGGGTATGCTTTTTTTATATGCAGCTGTGTAAAATAGGAATTATATTGTCTTAAACTTCTAAGGACCACTCTGACATTAGATGTGTAAACTACTTGGAAGTCATTTGATAACAGAAAGTATTTATAAAAGTTTTGCTATAAATTCAACTTTTTTAGAGATTGTGATTGATAGTAGAATAAATCTGGCTTTAAGTCACCTAATACTTGGATACTCCAATATCAAAACCACCATGGCAATGCTGATACGGTGCATGTTCTGCGTGCTGCCTGTTGAAAGCACAGTGATGTGGGCTAATTTTGTACTGGTAAACTTTCTAAATTAACCACTGAGGGACAGCCTCGCTGGATCCCACAGTGACACTTGTGGAGTCTCAGCCTAAAGTGTATGAAAGCATTTATCAGCTTCTCCTCCTAAGGGATTTTTAGCACAGATTTTAGAATATCAAATAGCCTGAAGGTGTTGCTTGTAGGGCATTGTCCCTCTATGAATTGAACCGCACTTCATGAGTAGGGCTTCTTTCTTTAATGCTTAGTTGTCTCCCTAGAATATCTGCTGTTGAGTTCTGCACGTTATGTGGGAATTGTAAAAATCTGCTGGTTCAAGAAACTATAGTGCGAGGTCAGTTCTTGGTAGGTACTTCTTCAAGATAATGCAAAAGTACAGATAGAAATAATGACGTAGGTGGGTCGGAGCCACTGAAAATGGCTGTTGTGGGAACTGGACCTCTTTCAGGAGTTTGATTCTCTCCTTTGACAGAGATACTCAGTTTGCTGCCTGGATTAATTTAAGGTTTCTGTTACGCTGTTTTGTAAGGTATATGCTTACAGTTCCCATTTTTCCTTTTAGCCAAACCGCATACTGGAGAGCTTCTTTAAGCATTTGTTTCAAGATGACTATAGGAATACGCAGAGACAGTGAGGGCAATGGAAGTGTAGTGGGCATCTGTTGTATTTGTGATAGCTGTAGAGTAGCACAGTAAAAACCCTGTGCCTTCAGGGATGCAGCTGAAGGGATCCAAAATGAGATACACATCTCAAGTCAGCCTATAATTCAATTTTTCTTTCAGTTCATTGTGTTTCACAATAAGAATAGTCAGAAGACGGGGAACACAAAGCAGATTTACTCATAGCTTGGTGTTCTGTCTGCATACAAACCAAACACGTTAAACTTGGCACACAGTCTGCGTTCACCACGCTGTGTTGTAGCTGTGGGGCTTCATAAAAGAGTATTTATAATACATGGTTAGTATTAAATTTACCAAAGCCTCAGTCATCTGGAATGTGTTCTTCTTTCCACATTAGCAATTATGAAGTTAAATTTCCCATAAGATTTTTGTTTTTACGCCTTATTAATTTCCTGAGCAGCGAACTATCTATGGGAGGACTGCTTTCAGTTGCTCACTCAGAAATACCTTTGTATCAGCCTCACAATCTTTAGCAGTTCTCGCTGGGCCAGTTTCACCATATCACTACATCATGTTTCTCCAACATTTTAATGTGTATAACTAGGATAAATGTTATAGCAACCAAAGACTTCCCCCTCTCCCCCCCATGCTGGGGAGGCGGGGAGGGGTTAGCTATTATTAGAAACATTTACTAGTCCTGGCCGGAGCAAAGATAATCCCTGACTCCTACAAGTAGTGCACGCAAGAGCTGGTGGTGTAAGCAGCGTTGTTCTTTACTCAGATGCAAGAAGCCTTGCTTGTTGCAGGTAATTTTACTGTAATAGTATGTGGTACAACATCTCATGTAGATGTGCCTCCTCCTGTTATAGGAACCTGCCCCTGTGAAAACACTTCTCTTTTTGCACACAAAGCAAGAGAAAAATTTTTCTTCACTGTGGTGACATACTTATTTTGGGAAGGGGGCAAAAAAAGGTTCATTGTGTAAAAGTAAGTTTTGTTGTCTGGCTGGTAATAATAAACAGCACATCTCCATCCAGATAGCCTTTCCTGTTTCATTGCATCATCCACCTCCTCTGGGAATGTCGTACTGTTAAACGCTAAAAGGACATTAGCTTCTCAACAACATGCCTACTAAATTTTAAGAGCTGAATTTATAGACTTTTATATTTCCTAGCTCTATTTCTGTAGGTGGGTGCAAGTTTATCTCAGGGCAAGGATATACTAAGAGGCCTGTAGAAATCATAGAATCATAGAATCATAGAATGGTTAGGGTTGGAAGGGACCTTCAAAGGTCATCTAGTCCAACCCCCCTGCAAGGAGCAGGGACATCCCTGACTAGATCAGGTTGCTCAGAGCCTCATCCAGCCTGGCCTTGAACGCTTCCAGAGATGGGGCCTCCACCAGCTTTCTGGGCAACCGGTTCCAGTGTTCTATAACTCGCATCGTAAAAAATTTTTTCCTAATTTCTAATCTAAATCTACCCCCCTCTATTTTAAAACCATTACCTCTCGTCCTATCGCAACAGGCCCTACTAAACAGCCTTTCCCCATCTTTCTTGTAGGCCCCCTTGAGGTACTGGAAGACCGCTATCAGGTCTCCCCGGAGCCTCGTCTTCTGCAGGCTGAACAGCCCCAACTCTCTCAGCCTGTCCTCATACGAGAGGTGCTCCAGCCCTTTTATCATCTTCATGGCCCTCCTCTGGACCTTCTCCAACTGGTCCATGTCCTTCTTGTGTTGGGGGCTCCAGAACTGGACACAGTACTGCAGGTGGGGTCTCACCAGGGCAGAGTAGAGGGGGAGAATCACCTCCCTCGACCTGCTGGCCACGCTCCTCTTGATGCAGCCCAGGATGTGGTTGGCCTTCTGGGCCGCAAGGGCGCATTGCCTGCTCATGTTAAGCTTCTCATCCACCAGCACTCCCAAGTCCTTCTCCTCAGGGCTGCTCTCAATCCATTCCCCGCCCAGCCTGTATTTGTGCCTGGGATTGCCATGACTCAGGTGCAGGACCTTGCACTTGGCCTGGTTGAACTTCATGAGGTTGGCACGGGCCCACCTCTCCAGCCTGTCAAGGTCCCTCTGGCTGGCATCCCTCCCTTCCAGCGTGTCGACGGCACCACACAACTTGGTGTCGTTGGCGAACTTGCTGAGGGTGCACTCTATCCCACAGTCCATGTCGCCGACAAAGAAAAGCAAGCTTATGGTTATCTGATGTACAGTACTTCATTCCTGCAGGTAAGTTATTGCATCTAGCCCTGGTAGCTGTTTGCCTTGATTTCTAGGACATTTGTCTGTAGTCATATCCAAACAACAAAGCATCTGCGTTCCTCTTTTCCCATTTTGTTTTGGTTTTTTAACTCTCTATCAATTGAGTTATTCTGTGGTAAAAGACCATGTTTTAGCACTGCACCTTAGGAGCAGCATCACTAATTTTGCCTGTCTCTGCCCTTGGTGTGCGAGTGCTACAATGCAGTCAGTGCTTCCATGGTTATCAACTGCAAGAGCTGTTCTGCAAGTGGAGGATGGACTGTGAGGATGTTTGATAGACAAGGCACACAGTGAACAATCAAAGCTTGGAGCATACTTTGCAAGTCGTTCCTCTTGGTAGCAAAATGAGTTTCTGTTCAGTTCTAAAGGCCCCCCCAGCTATGGCACAGAAACTGCTGGTAGCAATCATTGTGCAAAGTCTCTTCTTCACACCAGCGTACGTTACTTCAGTGATGCTCAAGCGAAGGAAACCTTTCTCCAGCTGTAGCAGGTGATTAAATGCAAGGGTCTGTAAGCTGCCGACAGCTTAGAGAAAGTGAACGTGTGTTTCATGTGTGCAGTTCATGTCTAATATATGACGCATATATTGCCCTGCATTGCAACCAGGATTTTGCTTGTTTTTCAAGAGAAGTAGTTAATGTTCTTCTAAGATGCATGGTTGTTATCAGGAGTGAGGAGTAGTATTCAGGAGGGCTGATTTAGCTGTGAAGGCTGTTTTCTCAGCCTAATGAGCCAAGTGGGAGGCTTTTCTGGGAGCAAGTCAGAGTACCTACAGCACAGCTTCAGGTTTGAGTCACTGTCCAAAAAAAAAACATATTCTTTTGAATCCTTTTGCAAAGTCATTTCCACTTTTCTAAAAGAACCAGAAGTTGAGAGACTAGCAGTAATCTGGAGGTGGGCTTTGCTTTTTGCTGGTTTGTTCTTTTATTTTCCCCTCCCTCCCAGTATCACCTCAAGTTTGTCCCTGAAGCCCCAGGGAATCACAAAAATATAATGTACCTCTTGATGGGACTTCAAGAAACTGTGTAGCTTCTTTTTTCATTATTCCTTTCCTTTTTCTGTGGCACAACTGAATATCCCAAGACAATCTCAATATCCTGATAGCTGTTTCCTTATTTGTGAGCATCTTCAGAGAGGGCAGTTCCACAAGTATTCCTGGGACATGTTCTCATCCTTAACTGTCCATACTTAGGGAAAAATTCCCTAGGGTCTGACCTAAATAAACCTCCTGTTCTGCAAATGGAGCCAACTACTTGTCTTTTACTCTGTAAATGTCATGAACAATTAGTTGCTGTCTTCTTTAAATCTCTCTCACATATATCAAGAGTTACTGCATTCCTCTCATTTTCCTTTTTCCTGAACTAAACTAATCCTGATCTTTCACTCTCTACTTCTAGTAATCATTACTAAGTGCCTTCATTTTCTAGAGAGAATTGCAACATTTTACTTTCCCACTTTTCTGAGTCTTTAATGTTCCCAGAAGATTCTTGAAGATGACTGGCAGTGGTTCAGAGGTTTGTGGTTTTATGATTGAATCCAGTACTGAATTTCACCAGAACTGAGGACTTGACTACATTTAACCTGTCTTACATTTTTTAGCTGCTTCTTTCCTTATTCTAGTGTGTGTTTTTGACTCATTTTTAAAATGGTGTGAAGTTTCTGGTCATAGCTAACTTTTTTCCATGAGGACATGGAGCAATGAAAGCATGGGTTACTTTAGCCTCTCAGTCAGGAATTATTTTCCCTCCTTCCTTATTAGGCAGCAGGGCGGTACCTTCCTTCTGACATATTTATAGAATATTCTCTTTTCACCTTTCATGTTCCTCGGTACCTGCGATGCTCTTCTTGTGATGTGGGTTCTGATTTTCTCACGGGAGAGCTTTACTGTTATTTTACATTTGTTCTTATCCATAAGAAGTTGGTTTTGTGTTGGATTTTTAAAACTTCTAATTTTTAAACAGATAATGCCTTCTTGTCTACTGCCCTGCTTCCAGCCTTTCCCTCTGGCAGCTTTTCAGTATTTTCCCGCTGAAGTTTCTGTTCCAGGAGCCCAGCCAGCTGGTTCCCTGAATTTACCGAAGCCTTTTTAAGTCCATCATCCTCATTCTATTGCTTTTATTGTTTCCCCTCACACTCAGAGGATAACATCAGTATCAGTCACCTTCCCCTTCTGAACTCTCAGAAGGTTCTTCCCTGTAAATCAGAATTACATCTAAAACAATCGCCTCTGTTGTAATTTCCTACAGTTTTGAAACCAAAGCAGGTATCACTGTAAGCGAGTCTCCTTTGAATAAATAAATTGTCAAGAGTTTGAGATTCATTTTATTTAAATGTACGTACTGAAAACTGTAGATACCTAAAGGCTTGAGCAGTGCTTCTGAGTTGTCATCTAGACAACGGTAAGAGGCAGGTACCAGTGGGGCAATTCATCTCCTCATTAGAAGAAGAAATTTTGATAGAGGTGGGATGGTCCAAGAACAGAGACAGAAGAAGTTAAGAACAACAGTGTGCATGTCTGAAAGCTGCTTTTTCTGCTATATCAGTTTAATAAAACATATTTCCTCAATTTAGAAGCCTTGCTTTGTCTTAGGGGATGGACTGACTTCATCCCATCTCTGTCTCACCTTTGCCTCTGGGTGGGTGGTGGCAAGGGGGTGGCATGGATACACCCACTGATGCGGTAGTGTAACCCTGTGACACCTGAGGAGAAAATTCCTCATGCACATTTTAGCCTATTCCATTTGAGGAATTGTTTAAAGCAAAATAGCTATTAGTATAAACCAGAGTAAAAATCTGGGCAAAGCAGCTTCTTCTGCCACTGTCTGCTCTAGGAAAGCAGCCAGTGTTTACCAACGGCTTTGGTTAAATCGTTTACCTAAAGTAGGTGCTAAGTGGTCTTTAAAACGTTTGCTAACACCTTTCCTAAACATGCCTCATCTAGTTTGTTTAGACAGGACTGGCCAATATCTCCTTTCATTGGAAATTATTAGTCACAACCCAGAAAAACGTTTGTCATAGATTTCTGTTAGGTCTGAGAGTGCGGAGACGCAAACCTCAGCCCCAGGAACGGGTGCGTAGAGTTACCCTCTTCATCTTCCCATGCCAGTTGTGTGGGCTTTGCTTAAATACAAATTATGGGTTTTCATTGCTGGTCCACCTGCACCTTGATCTTATTTCAGGGCCCTTCACTGTGCACTCGAGCTATTGAAGAACCTTTTCAGAGGGAACTTAACTGTTCACACATCTGACAGCAGGCTCAGAGAACTTTCAGGCCAGCCAGCTTCTTTGTTACCTTCTGCGTAACTTACGGAGAGAGTTTACTGTTTACTGAAAGGTTAGTTGTTTTGTTTAAGTTTGTATTATTCCATAGACTGGAGTACAGGAAAAATGGAATATAGGGTGTTGAAACAGTGTGGGAACATGGGCAGACAGCGTGTGCACATGGAGAGACCTGTCCCAGAACCGCACACCTCTCAGAAATGCTCAGCTAAAAGTTTAGAGCTTTTCAGAATTGTTCCTGGGATTAACTTTTTTTTTTCTGGCTTGAAAGCAAAGAGAGAAAACTGGCTTAAAAACAACCAGGCATAAGAACAGTGCTGATTTTGTACTGTTTCCTGATTATTTTTATATGGTTTCCACCTTTTTTGGTGTAAGAGCCTGGTGACTGTCGGGCACAAGGATTTTGCTTATTCTCAATCCAGTTTGCCACCAGTCCAATGATCTAGTTCCCTGCTTTTCCAAAGTTTCATACAAATGCAAACATATTCTTTTTAAGAACAATAATAACTTACTCACTTCCTTTTTATCTCTGAGAAATTGACAATGCAACTTTGGCTGCTGACTTGAGACTTTTCTCCTGAAAGTGTATAATCCCTCTGTCATATGTCTTTAGTTAAGCCTTTTTTTTTTTTAATATCATCACATCTTTTGTTAAACTGTTCTGTTTTGTAAGTTGTATCATATTCTAGGACCTTTGACTAAACATTTGTCAAGTATTGGACAGTCACATGTTATCAGATAGAGCAGGCTGGGTGAATGGGAGATGCCTCCCTGCAGGTTGGTGCTGAAACTTTTCATTTGAAGTAAACCTGAAACCCAAAGTGAAATTCTGTTGAAACTGTAAAGTGTTGCTTATGTTGTCTCCTGATGAGCAGAGGACTAGATTGTGATGCAAGCTACTTGGATTTTGTTTTGGTTCTGCTGTAGGAGTGCTGCATCAGTGCAGGCAACTCTCTTTCCTCATATTCCCTCAAAATGAAGTGGAAGAGGAAACATCGTGAAAAGAGTGAACTGCTCACAAGCCTTAGTGTGGAAAGGCACCATATAAAAACTAGTTATTTACCATGATGTTTCTTTCAATGCCAGTATCAGAAGTTAGCTGAAATTTTCTCAAGTCAAAGTCTTCATGTAATGAAGAGCCTACCACCTTTTAGTGAACTCTTGCAGGATTTAAACTTTTAATAGACAACAAGAGAAATTTAAATTTTAGGAGGATCAGGGGAAGTGGGAATGTTGTTTCCCTACCTTCCCAGCATATGTGGATGTGTTTGTGAGTGGCTGATGAGAATGTTTTAATGATTTGCCGAACATCCCAATTCATGCCAAGTCCGAATGCCTCTCTTTAATTTTCCCCTGCAGCTGCCTCAGCGGGATTATGCTTTCTTTTCATCCATCTTTCAGCAAGTGTATTGTGCAAGAGTATGTAAATATCTGTACAGAGAGGGTAGCACAAATGGCACACATGGTACTGTTTAGGCAACTCAGACAGATGATGCGAGTGTAGTTACAATGAAAACAATTCCTTAAACATGGGTGGGGGAACATTTTATGTCTCTCTGCTTGTGTGGAAGCTTGAGCAGGATCTGGGCCTGGGATCAGAGTATCCCTCAGCTTGGAGCTCTTGCTGGCAGAAAATTGCATTATGCTGTTCCTGGTAGCTTGAATCCTATGTTATTTCTCACCTCAGCAAGGATGCAGGGTGAAGCGGTAATGCTGGCTTGGCTGCTTTTCTAATCCCTTCCTATTATTTGCCTTCCAAGAAGCATTTTTATTTACCCTTCCCCAAATGAAAACATGACACAATGGTGGGATTGGTTTCTCAGGGCTTCAGATCCTCCATTAGTCATCTACACTGCTGCAAAACACTTCCCACACTGCAGATGCATCTTGTCTGCTGCCTTCTACGTTCCTGCTTGCACAGGTGAGGTGGTTGGTGAAAACAGAAGAGTAACCAAGAGCCCCTTTTGGAAACAAGAACCAACAGTGAAGCTAGTCAAGTCAGACTCCCTACATGCGGAGAAATGGGTTGCGTTCTCTCCATTCATCCATCCATCCGTGCATCCCTGCCTCATCCCCTTGCACTGGTTTGTTGTTCACCATTTGGCTGCACAGCTTTTAAAATGGGGGCTTGGCAACGTGGAAACACCTGGGGCAAGAGGAAGAACAGAGAGGACACACACGTATTGGTAACTGCAGTAAATCTGTGCTCAGCCTTTTACTTGATAACTCTCCTCGCCGTTTATCTTCCTCTGGCGGGGTTCCCTTGCTGTCGAATGTGGCCCTGCAGACGCTCCCCACAGCCTGCAGCTTCCCTCCTCCCCTTCCTGTCTTGGCCGAGCAGCAGCAGCATTTCCCCCGACCCCCCAGCTGCTTTCTTGCTGGAGCTCCCAAATGACTGCTATGCAAAAACATGCATAACAGACAAGACCTTGCTCAGTCTAGCAGCTGTTGCTAGGGAAAGATGTGACATTTAGTGCTAGTACAGAGGGTCAACTAGATAAAAGCCCTAAGGATAATTTCTGTAATACGGGGTTCAGTGATTTGGAGTGAGGGAGAGAGCAGTAAGAATTATGCAGCTACTACTAATCTGGTTGATTTTTGTATTTTTTTTTTTTTTTTAACCTTGCCTCAGAGAGCTCACGGTTTCAACCAGACAGATGTTACCACCTTCAGATATTAAAGACATGCTTAATCTCTATGGAGACATTTGCTTCACCTAATGAAATGAGCTACAGCAATCAATTTTATTCTGCGCCTATTGATCATGTCTGTTTTAGGGAGACAAACACAAGACAACCTTAATTAAGAGAATCTCTCTCTTCCTTTAGCAGTGCTTTCCAGCAGGAAGCTTTCGCATCTCATATTGTACCTTTTGATAGAAAAAAAAATCTCTCTTCTATTTGAACCAGGATTAAATTGAAATCAAAAGCTTGTATTTCTATCCTCAGCGCTGATCTTAAAGGAACAAAGTGGTCTGTATTTTTAAAGTACATAATTCAATTTATTGAGATTTATTTTCCCACAGGAATTAGAAAATCAATAACTTTAGCTGCCAGGTACACTGTTCATTTATACATATTTTTAAGGCTGTGAATGTGGATGACATCTATCTTTTCTGAATTGAGTGGCTTCATTGTAAGTAAATAAAAAGCATAGGATTCTTTTTTCTCTAGCATTTAGCTTGAGGATATTCTCCCTTTAGTTTCTTTCCTTCTCTTCCTGGCCATGTTCCACATACAGTACATCCTGTTTTCAAACTAGTCTGCCTTTAGCATAGTCCTCAAAGAGACGAGCTTCAGGAAACCAAACAGGTGTCCTGAGTGTTGTTGAGGGAAGTTTAACTTAACAGCTGTCCCATGTATTAAATGAGATACTGGTACCACTGATCTAGAACACACTCCTTTCGTGTCTGACCTCTAAACGTAAGTTAAAATATTGCTGTGCAATTTATGAGAGAGTTGATGCTCAACATACGTTCTAGAAAGCATTTGTAGGCAAATCTATAATTTTTTTTGTGGCCGGTGTCTGGCAGTACTGTTTGCTGCATGGTGAGGAGCTGACTTGTTCAGCTGATGCTTTGGGTAGCACCTCACTTCTTGCAGGAAAGGGGTAAAAGATGGTAGTGTGTTATGGATTTGTAGCAGGAATAGTGCTCTGCATCATTTCCCTGCCAAAGCAAAGCACTCCTGAGTGGACAAATGTTTTCTTTGCTCACAAGATAGCTGTGGAAAATACACATAGGAATTATGTTTAAGGAAATATTTGCTTTTGTGAGGTCAGAAACATGAAGATCATTAACCAGTAGCATTAGATTGCTCATGATCACTAATTATAGTAGTGCATCTCAGTATCGAGCTATGAGCGCACCAAACACCCTGTCAAGCAGGGAGTGATTGTAGAGAGCTTTGCCAGTATCGTTTCATATGCGCTGTGTTTCTCACTGTCGCAAAGCACGCGCCATCCTCTGCGGGAGGTCAGGATTATTCCAGTGCATAGCATGATAAACTCGGGCACAGTGAAGTGTCCAAGCCGAGCAAATAGCAAAACTGGGAAGAATACAAGAGGAACCTTGTCCTTCATTCCCTGCACCTCCAAGTGCAAAACAAGGAGGACTTTATGGTCTTGTCTGGTAGCTCAGCACTAATAGGACTTTCTGCTTGCCTTGTTTCAAACTGGTTAAGCTGGGCACAGTGTAGAAACCTGCATCTCCTCTGGCACACAGGTACATAGTATCAGTAAGGTTAATCAGTCCTGACTCTGTTAGACATGCTGAAGCCGCTGTGAATCCCGTCGCCCTGTGCGCTGGAGTCTTTTGGATGCAGTAAGGCTCTGTGTGGGTGGTGTTCGTCCCAGAGCGGTTTTGCAAGAGCAGCACTTTCACCCCAGTGCTGTTGGTTGAAAACTCCTCTTTGCGGCTCAGCGCACCATGCAGATGTCCTGTCATCAGGAGAACGTAAGGTCTCATCCTCAAATTTGCATAGCATCTTCCACTTTTTCAGAGACTTGCTGCAGATACTTCTCAGGTCTGAGTCAAAAAGATTTTTTCACTTCTGAGCTCAAGTTAGCCAAAGTCGTTTCCTATTATGGGAAAGCTAAATATGGCAGCTGGGGAAAAATGTGAGTTTAGCACATTGCTATAAACAAAGAGAATAATTTGATTCCTCAGTCTTTTAATCTCCACCTTTTGTAAAGCTGATACGTCTGTTTTTAGAGAATAGTGCTTGAAATGAGTCTATGTAGAAAGCGTCTACTTAAAGCAGTAATTCAAGTGTTTTTACTTAACTGACTCTGAGAACTTTTTTAATGAACAATGATGTACTTACATAAACTTTATTTACACAAAGTTCAATAAAATAAGCAATTTCAATCTATTGATATTTTCCTCTTACTCCTTTCTAGGACATAAACTTGACTTCGTTTGACTTTCTTAGACATTTTTTGCCCCTATAAGGAAGTTCAGCATCTCGCAGCAGTACGCTTTGCTTTGTTTTAGTTCTCTGCTGGGTCTCTGGGTGAAGTTTGGTGTCCTTTAGATGCTGCTCAAGAATTCAACACTAGTTTGTTTATTTGCAGGGAAACAGTTGTTGCTGGACATCTGCTGTTTGTGGTATTTCATGCTGGAGTTAATACTCTTGCACTGCTCAGCCTGAATTAGTAATAAATACAGCCTGACCTACGTGACTTTGAGAGATGGGACCTATCCAGGGCCTTGCTGAGAGTGGTGTGAAACATTATATGAAGATCTGCATTGGATTTCTACCTCCTGTGATGATGGATATTGCGTAGCTAGCATGAGACCACTGCACTTCAGAGCTCTTACTTTTCTTACTGTTATTTTCCTACTCAGACACTTGCTTCTCACAAAACCCAAACTTTAATGATTCATTAATTTAATGATTCAGCCAGCCCCTGTTGGTTCAGTTTAGGCTGCACGGATTAAAGGGTCACAAAGTAAATCCCATTCAGTTGGTCTCAGACAGACAGGCTACAGAGAAACGAGCTCTCCAGGATGATTAGCTTGAGGGAAAGGGACTCTCCAGGGCTTTCCTTGTGAACTGAGAGCTCTTTTAGGGGCCTACTGGTAGGAAAGGAGCCCCTTGTACTTTTCTGTCTCCTCCCTCTGTCTTCAAGCTCATAATTACAATACGAGTAAACCAAACAAAAATGTCATGATTCATACACAAAAGCTTTAGAGGGATGTGTTTTACAGCTGAAGACAATGTTTTATATCCTTTGAAATACTGATGCTCAAATAGTTTTCCATCTGGCATTTTTCTGTTTGAAAGCTTGTCAGTCATACCCGTAGTTAATGACTCTTGAAAGGCCAGTTACCATCTACAGCAGTTTATGGAATTTTTTTTTTTTTTTTGTTCCAGTAACTTTTTTTCCAACCTTCAAAGCGAATAGAGTTTGTTTCTCTTCAAGTCCATTTAAATGTGAGACCAATATATTCCGTAACAGATTGAAGAATGGAAGTTCTGACGCATGTGGAATAGGCAAAGTATATTTATTAATAAAATTGTATAATGAGAGGTGTTAGACCGAGTTAAGTACCAGGTTGCATTCAACTTACCTAAATTTCCACTGGAATTTCCCTCAGAGATGATGTTCTTCAATTCCTCCTCTCTCCTGTCCTGTGTGTGGTTGAGCTGCCTTAGCCTTTTGCAACAGGTTCATGTACTGGCACCAGACTGAGCGTATGTGTACTGCGTTTCCGAGAGCAGCAATTCCTGTACTGGTGTCTCTGCAAAGCCTTTGGGATGAAAGCACTCCGCTGTTGTGAAATGTTTTCTTGGTTTTATTACTACAGCGATAGCATCTTGCATTGTGTTTTCAGTGGCAGCATTGCACTTGAGAGGGCAAAGGGTTCCTACATTAGGAGTACTACTAATTAACACTACTCTTCCCTTTCTCTTTAAAGTAAGGAAGTAGTATCCCTTTTTGATAAACAGATTAATTGGAGGCAGAATTAAAATTTCTTTTGAAGGACAGTCAGAAAAGCGATTGCAGTGAGGTTTTACGGACCTAGAAGGTGATCTGTCATTGTATCTGTTCATTCCACAGGACAGAAAACCTCTTTTTAAATTAAAGAGGGTAGTTAATACTCACTCATACACAGCTTTAGGTGTCAAGGGCTCACTGCTAATTCCAGTGACATAACATTTGTGTGTTATATCGAGGCAGCAGCCTTGCTTTTCAAAGACCCTTTCCCTGTCAAAGTGTAGTAATCTGCTGTACGGTAGCAAGGGAGGGAATAGCAAGCAGATAAATGACTTCTGGCCTTACCAGCAGAAAATGTAAAGTCTTTCTGCAGTACATTTGCCTTACACAGCACAAGTTAATGTGAAATTCATGGAAAGAGTGTGTTTTGAATGCAACTGAGCATCCCACATTGAAATAAATGCTGAGGGTTTAATAGTTTTGAAGTTGGTGGCTAAATGTGTTACAACACCACTTAGTATCCAGTCACAAAGTAGAATGGACAAAGTCATTTGGCATGTGAACTCTGCTTACAATGGAGATGTTATTACATCTTCAAATTCCTAACTTTCTGTTTAATGCTTAAATAATATGAGTAACATTTGTTTATCGTAATGTTGCATTGATTTAGACCACAGGTTTACTCAAATGGTAATGATTCAGCTTTCTTTTTGAAGAAACTTAGACTTTCTTCTTTGAGGAAAAGTACGAGTAAGTGGGCATTTTCAGGGCATCTGCATGGCACTGTTTCTGGAAACAACGCGTAGGAAGCAGCATATGGTATTACATCTGCAGACTGTTTGACAGTAACCAGGCCCAGGTACTTCAGAGATCAATTTACAGAACTCAGAAGAAAGCAGTTAATCTACCCAAGGAAGTTGCTCCTCTTAAAGCCAAGAGCTTGGAGGTTAACATAAACTCTGAAGTGTTAGACATGCAATTCCTCCATCGCTTGCCCTTACTGAGCTCTGTTTGTAGACACCTCTCTGGACAAGTGTCCAGAGATTGGTCCAATTTTTCCTTGAACCTTGATCAGACTTCGGCTTTGGTAGCATCATTAACATTTTGCAGTTATGTAAGTTTTACTGAGGACCTGGTTAACTTTTGAATAACCCATTGAACTTGATTTATGAGAGAGAACAGAGGATTCTTATGTCCGTTCTGCCGGTTATTTGTGACAGTACATACTTCTGTGACTTAGCTTCTTATTTCAGGTAAGCAATTCCAGTCTTTCTGTGTCGTTTTGTGAGAAATCCTTCTCCTCCCATGTCCTTGATCATTGTTATCTGTTTCTAAATCCTTTTCAGTTCTTCAGTGTCTTTTAATGGAGGGAATACTTTGGCATGCAGCCTTCTAAATAAGAGTGAACCACTGATTTATAGAAGTCTTTGTTACAATTTATGGAAAGAAAGCACTTATCAATTGGAAGATGGATAGTTTTCCTTATCCATAGCTGTCCTTAAACCCTACTGCTATAGAATTCTCATTTTAGATATTCTGTGATTAAATACACAGATCTTGGTGAAGCAGAGTCCTGTCAGAACCCAAATTGTAAGGCTGAGATTGCTTTACACAGATAAATGACTTCTGGCCTAACAAGGCTTTGCTGTTTGAAGATATTGCATTTTAGCAGACAACAAAACCAGTGTTAGAAATGATATGGTTAGGAAGATGAGCATGTTTTTCTCTGTAATGTGAAACTGGCGCATGAAAAACAGCCTGAACATTTAAACTAACAGAGTCATTCTTATTTTGCATGTGTGTCTTATTGTTTCACATCTGTTATGTTTGTGTAATTGACTTCTGTAGTAACTCCATAATACAAGCAAATTGTCACCAATAAAGCAGATGGAATGAAATTCCTTTTGAATAATGTTATTAAGAAAATAAGCACATCGTAGGAAGGAGCTAATATGCTGCTTGCTCTCATAGAGCAGGAGCTCATCGTCCATGCCAGCGTCTGTTGGCAAAGCGCAAGGGTGCTTTTTCTCTTCTTAAGCAAGAGATTGTTCTGCTTGGTTTTTCTTTTTATTTTGTTTTAAAAAGCCTTATATAGATGATAATGTTCATAATTACTGCTGTCTCATTGAAATTGGTGAGAGTTTTGGCCTCTTTGGGAACACTGTTGAATCCCATATTTATACAAGCAAAAATGCATTTTCCTCTTAATTAGAAAATAAATGTTTCTAATAAATAAAATAATTTGAGCATTTATTCAGTCTGTTTCATTCTCCTAGCATGAGCCAACTGAAATGTATATTCCTGAGATGTGTTAATTGGCGCACCATATTTGTAAGAAACTGTGCCATTTAAAAAATTCATGCTCGTAATATAATAATTAAAAAAGCAAGATGGAAGAATTAAGTATCTGCTCATGTCATTTTTGACCTGTCTAAATTATTATGTAACATCTCTGGAGTATGAGATTTCCCAGCTTCCCTAGGCAATCTATTTCACTGCTTAATTATCTTCACCTTTAGAAAGCTGTGCTTGTTCCTTAAAAAAAAAGAAAAGAAAGCTAATAATGATGATAATCTGCTTTTTTGCCATTAACATCTTGTCCTGGCTAACAGTGACATGAAGAACAGATTATTTTCCTTACATTTTTGGAGTAGCCTTTCATATATTGTCGCTCTTGCTTCCCTTTCCTCAATCAAGAAACTGTAGTACATCTTACAGGATGTGTTTTCTATCCCTGTAATCATTCTTGTTCTTCTGTTGGAGCAGTGGACCACAAATGCTGGGTACAATAACAGCGTTACTGTATGTGCCATGCAGACCATGTTTCTGTTGTTTTATTAATATTTGACTTGATTTCATCTCCTTTTATGTGATGAGACATATGTTGACTAGGCTCTGAGCAACCTGATCTAGTTGGAGATGTCCCTGCTCCTTGCAGCGGGATTGGACTAGATGGCCTTTAAAGGTCCCTTGCAACCCAAATCATTCTATGATTTTATACATCATGTTGTTGTTCGTAAAAGAGGTGGAGATATTTGGCTTGGGTACATAAATGAGGAATTAATATTTTCCTAATTTAAATACTATTTCTAACATTACAATTTTGCTGTAGTTCTTGTAGGGAACATTGGTAAATATTGACCTTCTCTGATTTAAATGATAGTTGCTTTTGGCCACTGAGATAAATCAAAGAAGTGGCACAGCGTGCACCTCTCTATTTGTGGCCATCTTCTGGCATCTAGCACATTCCAGTCCACAGCTTCATTTAAGCAATCATTATCATTTTACAGAAAGCAGCAAACTGTTAGATGCCCTGTCATATGCCACTGTCCAAGCAAGAGATGTAGAAAGCCTTACAGTTTCTTTCTGTTGAACACTGGGGTGTTATTAGTTGGAGGAAATGTCATATAGGCAATTTTTTTATTCCTTGTCTAGTCTTAGGAAATATGTAGTCAAGCTCAGCTGATGTTCAAAGGAGCCAAACTTTAGAAAGGAATAGTTAATTACATACCATCAGCCGTGTGTTCAGAGCAACTGAAATGTCTTAGGTAAGTTATTTTTGTAACATGCCTAAGAAATATGAATATCAGTTATAGTTCTCATCTTTTTTATGGTTTTGTAGCTTAAGATGCTGAAGATAACTCTTCAGTGTCACCATTTTTGTGATTAGCTAATTCTAGGTGATGTAGAAGAAAATCACACTGTTTGTATAGAAAACAGAACTAGAGCTGGTATTTTCTCTGTGTGTGATGCCAGTGAAGAGAAGAATTCTGTGCCATGACCATAAAAAGCTGAAAAATATAAAAGTTTAATGAATATCTGTTACACACTCTCCTAGTAAAACTGTGTATGTGTCTTCATATTTTTTAAAGTGATGATAGATGTCAGGGAACCAGTACAGACTAGAATTTAAGAGATAGAGTAGTCATCTTCTTTCTTGGTTCCTTGATTACGGAAGTTGAAGGGACAGTACAACAAATAATGAGGGGGGGGGACTGAGGGTGGATATGACAAGCTTAGGACAGAAGTATGACGTGGAAGAGAAGCTGAAGTTTTTGGTGTGCTGTGTGGTGAATGTGACTATTTTGCTCCATTAGTAGTGAGAGCAGTTGGGACCATCTGTAGTAATTCTTCGGCCATCGGAGAGCTCAAATTACAATTGTTAAGCCTGACATGGAGACAAAGCTGAGGATCCCAGCAGGCAGTCTGGCTACATAGGTGGAACTCTTAATAGCTGCATTTGCAAACATACCCAAGTATACTCTGTTTGCCTTGCAACCTAAAGTGTTAACGAATTCAGTGCAAAGAGACTTGAGCTGGCTGGTTGCGGTCAGGTTCAATGTCATTGACTAATGAACTCCTTAGAATTAGCATTAGTGCAACATAATAAACTCACTGTATCTTAAGCTAGAGTTATTAAGACTTACATGGCTTTGAACTATGCCATGCCAGACATAATGTCTTCAGCCAGCAGTAACTCCGCTATCTCTGCACTGTCATGTTGTCCTGTGGACTTTTCCTCTGCCTCATAGGTGTCTTAAAAGAGGAATGAATAACTGTGAGTCTCTGTGCACTGCCATAACTAGAATAAAACTCCCATGAGTTTTTATTTCATGGCATATCTAAAAGAGATAAACGACTATTTGAAAGCTGTGAAAAAGGAGCTCTTGGGAGAATTTGGTAGCAGTGCTATATCTAATGCAATCTTGAACCTACATGACACGTGCTGTCTTCAGGTAAACCAACATTCAGGTCCACGTGCTAAATCCCATCTCAACAGAGGGCATTTGCATGACTAGCACTCTGTTCTTTCACAGTTGCTCATTACTTAGTTAATCATCTTCTTTTGTGACTTCCTAAGCATACTCTCTCTGAAAGGTGTCACACCCACAGTACTTCAGCTTCAGGTAGAAAAATTGCACAGAAAAATAGATTAAGA
The DNA here is from genome assembly GCF_036417535.1 of Chlamydotis macqueenii. Taxonomy (NCBI): domain Eukaryota; kingdom Metazoa; phylum Chordata; class Aves; order Otidiformes; family Otididae; genus Chlamydotis; species Chlamydotis macqueenii. The sequence goes on from NC_141561.1 coordinate 11,945,703, forward strand.
ATAAAACAGAGAAACAAGAAAGTTCAGAGTAACCAAGTTCTTGCTTATTATCTTAATAATATTTGCAAACAGTGCTTCTGTATTAGATCTCACTGAAAATTTGCCATAATGCAGAAGTCCCTCTTAAATTCTAAAAAAAATGCAAGAGAAGAAAAACATAGATAGCTATAAATGGATAATTTTTAAAAATAGAGCAGACTTCAAATTTCCCATTAAGGTATTCCTTTGCAATTTTATTTATTTATTTTCCTATAAGAAATCCCTCTGCATAAAACTACTTTGACACCTCTAATTTAATATTCTTTTCTTAATGAAAAAGCCTGCAAATTGAAGTTCACCTTGATAAGCATCTAGATCTCATGATCTGAACTGAAAGCAACCAAAAAAGGTTTTCCCTTCTCTCCTTCACATTGCATCTTGGACCATGTGCAACCTGAAGAGTATTGAAAAAGACAGAATATATAGATATAATAGATTAAGTATAGATTAAAACCAGAATTTGAACATGGGCATGAGTTGGGCATGTGTTCAAGCTTCATAGAATTGCTTAGTTTCAGAGTTATGTCCAAATTATGATCTATGCTGTGTACTGGTACAACCGTCAATGAAAAGGCTGTTCAGATCATCTTTCATCTGAGACCGAAACACTTACCAAGATCTGAACCTCACAAAGAACAGCTGCAGGACTGAGGGCTGCCGTGGTTTCTTAGGAGATGTAAAGCTCTGGGATGTGTGTAGAACACACGGTGGTTAAGAACCAGGCTCATAAACCACAGTTGTGTGTTGTACTGTCATTTTGTAAGGAAAAGGCTTTTAGAACCCAGCAATCCAGTGTGATTTGAAATATGTTACCACTTAAGCAGCAAAGCAAAAGCAGACAGACACCCGCTGTCCTTATTGTTGAACCCAGCTCTGAAATGAAAAGCTTCAGAGTATAACTGAAGATTTATTGGGGGTGGGGGGGGAATCTACTGACATGTGTGAATTTAAAAGAGATGAGAGAACTAACATGGGTAAAAGACTTTTCATCCACAGGAGGAATAGCAGCTGTCACTTGTATTGCTATGAGGTTTTAAGGAGATGTTCACTTTCATCTCTGCTGCTATTTAGTGAAGTGGTATGTGCTAAAAAAGTGACCAGGAGATGGCTGGGCACAAAGTGCTGGCGCACCCGAAGCCAACTGGGACTAAAGAGGATAAAAGGAGTAGTCTAAGCTTCTCATGCTGTTGTGAAATAGCATGTAGGAAAATGTGGGTTCCCTGGTGGAGGACAAAAAGGGAAGACTGCTCTGTAATCTATCCTAGGTTTTTGTTCCCGTGTCAGTTTAACACCTGAGGTCAGTATCCGACAGAGTTGTTGTGAAGAGTTCATAATTTATTTTTCAGTGAAGAAATACTGCTGTGTATTTTATCCACTTATGTAGAGTCTAACGTAGTTTAGCCCCTCACCAAATAGTATCCATCTTAGCACCCCGCTTATCACCAACTCCACCCATAGGATAGGCTTTGTCAGGGAAAAGAGGCGGTCAAAGGCCTATGTTTCCTTTATGCTCTAGGTATCTCCAGCTACTGGGAAGCTGAGTGAAGTTTTCATCACCCCGCTGGCCCTGATGCCAGAGGGCACAAAGTTTCCTTAAATACTGGTTTACAAACATCATTGTTCTCTGAAGCCAAGAGCTGTATAACGTGGGGAGTCCCATAGGTCAGAATATGCTTGTAAATTACTCGCTACCATTATTACCCTCTTCTCTGAGTTGCTGCTGTTCTGAATGGTGGGATTGCTTTGACCATCCTGCCATGGAACACAAAATAAAGGTTTAGGAATAGTTACTTTTGTACAAAGTAAGCGAATTATTGGGACTTCTGTACAGTATTTCATGTTGTGACCCATGGAAGCTATGCATATAATTGGGAAAATGTGATGAAGGAGAGGTAGCAGTTGAATATGACAGGGAATGGTAGAGGTTAATGAAGATTAAGGAAGACTAGGGCAAAATGAGGTGAATGGACACGATGGCACTTGAAATGCATTTTTGTCACAAGCTAGGCACAGAACAAAGAGTAACAAGACTGATTTGTGTGTGTTGCGGGAGTTTAGATTAACAACCATTGTTTGTGGGTGGAAAAATATTTTTGGGAATAAAAATATTTATTCCCACAGCTTCCACTGTGGGAAGCTGAATTAACATGTCTGCTCAGTGTGTTGTGGTGATCTGAAAGAACATATGTCAGAATCACAAGGAAGACAATAGCAAATAATACTTCCCATTATTATTAGCAGGCATTTTCTGTCACTGATCCCATTCCACTTCTACTACATTCCTTTGTAGACAAGTGATGAGAACTGAGCAAAATAATGCCTACCCAAGGTTCCACCAGTAGTTTCCCCATTTTCTCTTTGTGGAGATAAACTTTTGTGCTTATGGGGAATGGTGGAGGTTAGGAAGATGCTTCCTCTGCGTGCAGTTTATCACCTAATTTTACTCTGAAAAGTTCCTTGCACCTTCTACTGTATCTGTTACCATCCATGATCAATTACTGGATACTGGTCAGATTTGCATTGATTTTTGAGTTGATTATGTATGCTTCTATTACAAGTGTTTTCATATCTGATACAACACAAAATCTAACAGCCTTTCGTTGGTGATCAGTTCTGTACAGGCTTTAGCTCCCAATCTGGACAAACTTGAATTACTAAGGAGCAAAATAAACAAGGAAAGGATAGAAATGGATGCTATTCTGCATGTATTCTTTAAGCAAAAGTTAAAAAGCCACGAGGTGTGCATTCAGTTCTGCAAACTCTTTTGACACTAAAAGGTATGTTTATGTCAGCGCAAATATTGAAGACCCCAACAATTTTAGAGAAGGAAACTGGGAACAAGATCAGAAGTCAATTAAAATAACTTGGTAATGAATGCTTTTAGAGGATTTTTGTAGATAAATTGAAAAGGTAACAGCAGAGAATGACCATAAGAATAACTGATGTTGTGAAGCAATCTTATCCCCACAAAATGTGTGTTTGTGTTAGGTGGGGACAGAGACAATTTACTAACTAGTTCCTTACAGGCCTTATTTTTCTTTTACGCTGTAAGTGCGCAGTTAGGAATCAGGATCTTAATGTAGTGAGTACTGTGCAGACTCCTAACAAAAGATCTTACCTAGCCTGTAGGAAGATAAGAGATGACTAGTAAGTGGTGTTAATGCTTTATTTGTTCTCATGTTCTGAACGTGCCTTTGAGAGCCTCTGACTTCATCTTCATGTCAGATTTTTCTGATTTAAGAGTTTTAGTGAAAACTCATAGAACTGAGAGAGGTTGTGCTTCAAAATTGAGAGATGGATTATTTCTGTAAAAAGTTAGCTATAGAAATAGGAACTGGCTTATGAACCCTTCAGGTTCATTTTTCTTATCTCACATTATACAGATTGAAACTTGGGCAAAGAGGTAAGGACTTCAGCTTTCAAGTGTGTAAGTCCTGTTGTTTGTGCAGTCTTAATTTGAGATACAGATTACCTGAAACTCCCATGGACTGCAGGGTTCCAGCAGGAACAAAACTGCCCTAGATGACTACACATGGAAAAATAAGATTAGGTAACAATAACATGGAGTTCCTTCCTGACATTTGTTTGCAAGCTTCACTTGCTAACTCCCACTGAAATCCATCTAAGCTTGCATTGCACAGGACAGAGCAGAATCTCTCAGAAAACGCACTAAATGATGCGGAAATCAGCTCCATTTTCCCCAGCAGTGTTAGAAAAAATGGTTCCTCAAGGAGAGATGAAACATGGAGTCGCTTAATGAGCTTAGTCTGTAAAGATTCCTTCCTGCCCTTTGGTATAAAGTAACCCCTTTCTACATGCATTTTTCCTTGAGGAGTGGTAGTTAAAAAGGCATGTCCAATTTCCACCTTTATAGAAATATAGTTCATCTTGCCCATGATGCTTGGCCATCTAGTTTTATTTTTTATCCTTAGAAAGCAAGGCATGTTCCTCGCTTGCTGTCAGAGCTGCTTTTCTGCATAGGTAACCTTTTTTCCTCTTGTTACACAAGTTTGCGCTGCACTTCTCTCTCCTGACGCTAAGGGCAATCTACCATCCTTCCTTTTTGATCCTGATGTTTTCCATAGCCCATGAAGGTTTTCACTCATGCGCCTTACTGCTTGTTGTGAAGCCACTCAATTTCTTTGGGACAACTCTCTCTTTCATACTCAGGTTTTTTTAAGCTTCATCCATGAATTATTTGTGTTTGATTCAAATATTTGCTTCTACCTTTCTGCCAGCCTACCTCAGTTCTAGTGCTTCATTAAGTTTTTGTTTCAGTTTTTGGGGACAGATTTATGTGGAATAAATATTGACAATATTTTGACAGGTTGGCATATTATATTTCTTGTGTAAACATGATTATAATAATCTGTGGTCTCTTTTAAACCAGTGTTTGGAGCTCAAGGGCTGTAAATGAAAGCCAGTCATGGTGGTCTATTGTATGTAAACAGAATAGGAGTTTGATTGATTTCCAAGATCAGTTAGCATTGCTTGATTGGAAAGGGTTGCTATGGGAGAAGGAAAGTGATAACAAAAGTAAGCAGGTAGTTTCAGAGCACGGTGGCAATCACAAACTCTCATCACACCTAAATTCTTCAACCGGGTATTTGAAAACCTTACCTTCATCGTGCAATAATGTAAACATTTGCTGGAGTTCTGCCTTGGCGGAGCAAGAGGCAGTATTTGCTAGAGAAAAAGGAGCAAGGGGCAGGGTCAAATCAGCTATTCCTTGGCACACCACAGCCAGGATGCCTGTCTGATGTGCCTCTCAGCCTACCAGTCCACTCTTGTTTTTCCTTTCAGATAAATGATCTCTGAAGCAGTCAGGTTTCTGTGATCTCTCAGCGGGGGATGTGTGGCATTATGTGTGCGAGGTTTTATGCTTGCTTTGGAAAAGGCTGGCTTCGCATGCCTTGTCTCTCAATTTGGCTAAGTCCCTAGAATAGAAATGTGTCCAGTAAATATTTAATTCCAGAGACAGTGCCAAAAGATTCCATGCTCTGTGATTGCTTCAAGGTTCGTTAGTGTGAATCTGTTTTTATTATTTCTTGGAACTGACCTAACAGAAGCAGAAAAAAATGGATCTCAGCAATAATGAAAAACACAAGGTGAACTGCCAGCCTGTAATTTCTAACTCCACACAAGACAAGCATGTTACTTGTACCCCGTTATTTCCTAGGAATGATACCACGCTTGTGGCAGAGTTGTGAGCAGGACCTCACCTGTCTCTCGCTGAGTGTTTCTGCCTCTGGGTTCAGTTCTGTGCTGGGTTACAGTAGGTGATGCTCTGAAGCGTTACAAACTTGGACTTTCTTCATTGCACTGACATTTAACTGCCCACCTAATTGCACCACCACTTCTTATTTCGCATGCCTGAACGTATTTACAGAGATAAAAATAGAACAAGGAAAGAAGAGCAGCTGCCAAGGCTAGGCTTAAGTTAAAGACCACCTAGGAAAGGATTAAAGGTGAATAACTGTTTTGCCTCGGGACAATACTGCTGATCAGCAAGGGAGAGGGAGAAGGGGAGAAAAGGTGAAAGGAGCATTGCTAAGAGAGATGGAGAAGCGATGCTGCAATTGCCACATCTAAATGTAAGCAAATTTTAAGCATGCTCAAATGGATGGAGGGGTGAAAATGAGTAAAGAAATTCTAAAATAGGCAAACAGTGGTACATTAAATTGCAAGGAGTTTTAATGAATGCATTATATTGGACAGGGTGCCATAGGTGTGAAGAATAGCAAATATAGGCGGATATTCGAGAAAGCAAATTCATCTGAGTCAGCTGTCAGGATGCTCTTCTGGGTGATTTCAGTTGTGATGTCAATTGACAAACAGAAACCTTGGGCTTAAATCTTGTTTTATAGTTGTGCACTCTTTCTTCTTAGAGATAGGGTCTTACCAGCTGATAGCTGTTAAATCATGTTAGATTTAATTTCAGCTCTGCACTTAGCTTTCATCAATTGGAAATGACAGAAAAGGAGAAAGACCACGACGCATGAGTCAGTCCAAGAATGACTAAGCTGCTGTAGTGATGCAGCCGTGAAAGGCAAGTACAACCCTGGGATGCATTCAGTGAAGTGTTCCCAATACGAGAGGGGATTTGTAGCTCTGTCACGCAGTGAGTGAGACCTTGCAGTGCTGGCAATACTCCATACAGGTCTGGTTAGCTAGGCTTGGGAATTAATTACCTGAAACTAGAAATGTAAGAAGAAGGACTTCTGGGGTTACCAAAAGAATGGAGAGTCTCTCTCACATAGGGAAATTAAAAGAAAGTACCTTCTCCTTATTTACAAAAAACTAACGCTGAATATTTTAAAATATAGTTGTTTACCCTGTTTCATGTATAAATATGAGACAACTGAGAAAGGTAGAAGACTGAATTAAACCAGAGGACGGTGTTCAAACCAAAAAACCCTGACTGTGAGATGGGTAAATTTGAGGTGAAGATTAGAGTATTGTTTCTGCCTCTTCAATCCATATTATTTTAGGATAGCCTATGCTGGCCCTTCCTCAAATATCTGCCTTTGAGCTCAAGTTCCTTGGTCCTTTAGCCACAAACAGACATGTATACTGAACTTGTCACTCAGTGGCACCCAGCTGGTCAGCAGCTAGAATCGAAAGACTGTTAGCGGAGATTAGATTTGTACAGAGCATGCCTTATAATACGTTTCCAGTTGCTTCTTACTTGCATGTATTCACTGCACAAACAAATTAATCGTCTGTCAGCATCATGACAACATGCTTGCTTGCATGTGTACTCAGCATATTTAGGACTACTGCAGCTTTGGGGCAATCTTTTCAATTAGTGTATGCAACTAAATCCAAGTCTAACTTAAATTAATTTAATAGCCTTTGCTCCTGTTTGCCTGTCAATATGAGTATTAGCCCTCCTAGCACAGGCACCCAACAGGAGTATTTGTGATCAGTGAGAGATCTGTGTAGTAGAGATGAAAAAAGATAATTAGATTCAAGAGTCACCTACTTAAATCTGTGAAAGATTGCCTGCGACACCGTGGTCTCAGTTTTTAACCATCTATTTTACGTTCTCATGGTGCTTGAGTAGCAGGATGGCTGTAGCATGAGCTTATCAGACCACTTTTAAGGGGAACACATGCTCTGTGAAAACAGTAGTATTGCACTGACTGTTGGCAGCAATTCTCTCTCCTCCTACCCCTTTCCTTCAGTTATCTTCATTCTGATTTGATTCATTGATGTTCTTTTTTAAAAAAAAAAAACAAACCTGAAACTCTTAGTAAGAGCAACAGCATTTTTTTTTCCCCAGGTTTGTCTTTTTAGTGCTGTTTTAGGTCAAGTTCTGTCATTTTACACCTGTCCAACCTTGTGAAAGGCTTCACTGGGGTTGTACAAGGACAAGTGTGGGTGGAACTCAGTGTTCAAAACCTTGTATGGCTGTTGACAATGTGTGAGAAGGGAAGAGCCCTCTGCTTCCCAGACCCCAAATTAAGCCTGCAGGGCTGACAGCAAAGCAATTCTTGTAATGGTACATGGAGCTAATTTGTTATGAAATCAGAGAAGCAATAAATGTGGAAAAACCCCTATTCCAAGCTTAGAGTAGTCTGGAGGGAAATTACACTGTGAGCTCCTCACTGTGCTGCTGCGAACTTACTGTCTTCTAGACTTGGGCAGTGATGGAGTGTGGTAGGTTCATCCCTTCACATTTTCCCTTCCCTGATCTGGAGAAATGTAGATTTCTCTACTGCAGCTTACAACCAAGTGAATTCTTGTGAGGTTTTCCCTGCTAGGTCCTCAGGTGTGCCATTCATTTGCAATCTGGAGCTGCTAGTCAAAGCAAAATTGCCGTGGTTTTTAAAAAAGGGGAGGCTCAGCTGGTCAGACCCTGACATTTCTTGTTCCAGCTGCTCAGGGTGCCCTGCTCAGGGCCAACTGTTAACCTACAACAGCAGAAGAGCTCTCTGGCCTCGGCAGAGAGAACTGGACTACATCTGCAAGATGTTTTGCAGGCAGATGCGAGTCCATAGGGCCAGCTAGCATTCATGTGCCTGCATTAACAGGGTCCTGAGCATGGTTTAGGGGGGTCACTACGATCGTTAGGGCACCCGCATGGCTTCCTGCTCGTCTGCATCATCCATGGTCCTCACTTGTTCTGCCTGTGAATACCCTGTAGACGTACTCAACACACTCAGTACAGGGAGAATGAGCTTTATGGGCGTCCAACCGTGAGCAAAGTCAACCTCTAACTTTCCAGATGACGGGTAGCGAGGAAAATTTGAGACCAGTGATAAGGTTGGGTTCAGGGCAGTACAGGTTTTGAATAGTAAGTACTTGAGTTTTTAAGGCATCTCCCATGCCAAACTTTTTCTATACAGACACCAGCCAGGAAGTTCTGGTCAAATGCAGGATTTCTATGTGTGCTATTCATCGAGGCACGTGATTTTATTCAGCTCTATCATTGTTTCTGAATTCATGACCAGAAAGAAACAGAGGTCCTGCAGATAGTGTAGGCTATGGGAAATTGCGGCACTGCTGAGATAACATAGTTGGTACCAGTACGTCCTGCTCTCATGCTTTCCAAATTACTTCTGTTAAAACAAGCAAACAAAACAAGAAAACTCTGCTGGCCTGGAAACCCTTAGGCATGCATTCCTGTTTTATGTTTGAAAGATTTAAAGAAAAGACATTGTCTGTTTGTTATTTTCACTGCTTCTTTTTTACAAATTGCTTTAAAACAAAACACAAACCAACAGGTTTTATTCATTGTCACAGGAAAATACATCTCTGGGGAAGACAAGGCTGGCCTGGAAGGAGGAAACAATACTTCAGGTTGCTAGCTGAAGGTAGCCTTCATGGCTGCATATTGCGGCTCAGCAAGCTGGCTGGGGCTTGGGGGGCAGAGGGGGGGGGTACAGTGAATTCAACAGCTTGAGGTCTCAGAGGCAGATGATAAGAAACAACTGTTCTTTAAGCTGCTGCAAGTGCATTGATTTATTTCCTTAGAAATTAAAGGTTTACTCTGACCAAACTCCGACTGAAGGCACTAAGATAGCCTTTGCCTAGGGGAAAGGACGGCAGCATTAAATCACGGAGAGTAATTGCGCTGCGTATGCTGTGCCTTCCACCAGCCTTCCCAGGCTGCCACCAGTGGGCCATGCTGTTTGTCATAAATTGTTATTAAGCTATTCTCCCTAGGACTAAGACTGGAGCCGCGTTGTACTAGATGCTGTGAGGCTGCATAGTAACAAACTGGAAACTGTTCTCTGAGCAACCTGATTAAATACGAGAAGGAATATGAAATGAAAATAATCCACAGCCAAGCTCTGGCACATGATGATATTAAGTGAGTAGCTGTAAACTGTACGGTAGGTCTGACGCAGAGGTGGAAACTGGGCTGAAGTCTTCTGTGCTGTCATGCACAAAAAAAAAAAAAAACAAACAAACTCACAAACCTATTTTCTTCATTATTTTTGTTGTCACTTAACTACTCAATTTTTTTCCACTAGCTCTTGTCCAGAGAATGGTGTAAATGCATGTACAGGTGTGGGTGGATTGCAGCCTTGTCCCTCAAGATTGTTTGCTCTCGGCCCTCTGCTAACCCTATAACCATAACTGAGAGACTGCAAGATGCCTGGATATAGCACTGGCAGGAATGGCAAGCATCCTTGAGTGTGTATCTTTTGAAGTTAAGCTTTTGTGATTACTATCTGCATTTATGCAAGATACTTTTACATGCAGACTTGTATTCGTTCTGGTTTGACCTAAAGAATAGTTACTTGGTCATTTTAAATGGACACTTTGAAGGCATGAGTCAGCTCAGCCATTTGTTCCTCAGTTTCTTCCCTCTCATCCTTTTCCCATCTGTTTGATGGAGAATTGGAAAGGAAGGAGGGGGTGTTGTCTGGATTTATCTTTCTCTCTGCAGACGCAGCAGTGGCCAAGGAGGTTCAGTGTGGCTGCATTGTTTTTAAGTACACAGGAACAAGAAAGCCTGAAAAGTAAAAAACTTTTATGTTCATGCTTCTTCGGAACACCATAATAAATCAAAAGCTTGGGAATGTCTTGTTCATGTGCAGTCTGTACCAGAACATCATCAGCATAAGCAAGGAATCAATCTTTCATCCAAGTACGTGGTAGCCATGGGGCTCAATCCCTTTTTCGGTGTTATTTTTTCCTTCCCTTCCTGTTCCCTTCTAACTAAAGTTTTCTGTAGTTGAGCACGTGGACGTGCCAGTAGCGCCTGGGCTGAGTGCAGTACTGACAAGGCAGGGATTTTTCTGAGGCGAAAGGATTGGCAGTAGTGACAGGGTGCGATGTGGTGGGTGCCTTGTGTGCCTTTGCCTTCAGTCCCCTCAAGTTGCCAGCTCAGTGTGGCTGCCAGGGAGAGCCTGGACCCCGGCCTGTCGCTCCAGCTCAGGGAAGGGCTGCATGAGACTAAATTAGGGATGAAGGCAAGTCATCCAGTGTCTGTAGCTGAATTTAGGAAGCCCCCGAGTCTGTGGGAGTGATGTGGATGCAGAAACTTGGTTTCTTCAATGTGCAAAGCCGTGGATTAAATCTCTGCTGACTTAAACTCAGTGGGCTGTGACATATGCATGTTGGAGAAGTCACTTTGAAAGGGGTTTCAGGCTTGTTTTCTGTAAGTCTTTCATGAAGACTGGTAGCAGAAACTGTAATAAAAGAGGGGACGGGGAGACAAGAAAACCTTTGTGACAAGCAGCGGTGGGGAGAGATGGTCCTCACTGGAGCGTATCAGAAGTATTTCTAAAATCATGTTTTGCAACTGTGGGCTCTGTGCATTTACTCACCCACACTCTTCTCATACGTGCAGGCATTTAGACAGCCATGTTGCAAAATGCATCCCATCTTATTTTTCTTTTTATTGTTTTAATTTATTTGAAGGTAAAGAATCCAAAGAGACTTTGGGACCTCAAAATCTCTGACTGCAGGAGTCGGCACTTAATGGCAGCTTTGCCTCTACTCGTGGCATCGAGTTACTTTTCAAGCCTTTGAAGTCAAAAGGGCTGGAGGGAAAAAGTGTTGTGTTGTTTCTTTAAAAAGAAACATGCTTCAGTTATATTTGCAGCTGGGGTTTTAATGACTGAGAATTAAAGCATGTTTTATTTGGCCTTTGTTTTTAGTGCACTTTTCTCCCCTTAGGGGGACTCGAAGCCCAGGCACAGTTTGACGTGTAGCGGGCTGCAGCACGCTAAGGTAGCCATCATCGGCCTCGTCTTCTGCTTCTCTGCGGAGCACAGCACCCACAATTTGTGTCCCTCATGACAGGAGTCTCCCAGTTTTCCCAGTTTACTCGACTGGCATCTCTTTGCAGGCACTGGGTCTCTGCTCACACAGCAACGAGTAGTTTGCGGCTGGCTTTGTGGCTTGGAGTGAACTGAAGTAAACTTTGTGTGTTGGCCCTGGAGACCTTCATTTCTAATCAACTCCTATTAAATTACTATGAATCTGATAAAAGGAAAGAAGCTGAGTTTAAAAAGGTGCAGATAGGCACCTAATGTGATTTAATGTATGTCTAAATAGTTTAGCAGCTTATCTGCACATCTGGCCTAAATACTTGTGCAAATCTGACCCGTACTTTTTTTTTAACCATATTGGCATTGGAAACAGAGAAGGCAGATTATGCAGTTAATAGGTTACAGCTTATTTCCCCGTTGATCTGGGAGCATCAGCTGTCCTGCTGCCGGTGCCCAGTACAACAAAAGGTGCTTGGACAGCGATGGTGGTGGCTGAGCAGAGTGCGCTACGATGCAGGTTTTTCCAGAAGGATTCAATTCCCTGCCCTGAGTGTTCCTGCAGGAACCACTGCTGACACAGGTACAAGTCTCTGGGGGTACATGTTTTTAATCCGGCTTTTGGCTTGTCCTAACTTTTGTGCAAAACTTCTGTTGTGCCTGTGTCCTGTTAGGAGGGGTTTAAGAGTACTCTGACATAAGAAAATGGCGTCATCTTTCCAGCCATACATTCGGTAGACCCTGCGTGGTGGACTCTGTAGCAAACGACATCAAACTGGTGGCCCAGGCACCAATAAATACTGAGCAGCACCTTTTTTGTCCTTGTTTCGTACTCCCTGCCCGATTACCAGCGCTGCTACATTTTGTGTTCAGCAGGCCACATCAGCTGACTCAGTCAACTCTCTCAAGCAGCGAGAAGATAGGCTAAATTTTGTTTATTTATGTGATGGAAAGCAGTGTTTTGCAGTGAGAACTTTTCAATGTAGGGAAAGAGGGGGCATAATTGCATTACTAGGACAGATGTCTTAAGATGTTTGTGCTTGTTTGGCAGATAAGCTGACAAACATCCCAGCTCAGGCTGTCTTTCTGCAGACTATTTTCAGTGTTCCTTGAAAAATTAACAGAATTATACTATGTTACCTGGCACATTGAATTCCAGCTACTCTCATAGCGATCATTATGGTCCATAGTCCTTTGGATACTGAGGACAAACTGCTTTATGGTTTCATTTAGACCTTGAAAAAGGGCCAGTGAGGTTCTTCTGTGTCTTCCTCATACTTGCAAATGGAAAGCTCTATCTCATACAGAGCAGAAATAATTTTCTGGTTCTTTTTATGAAGTTGTTGTTCTTTAGATTATAATGGCTGAATTTCTCATTATCTGAGGTTTTTATAGCTGTCAAGTGTTTCCAGCCATTCATAAATTATGGACCTGGAATTACTTTCCCTTCTCAGAGTTGATAAAGTACAGTATATGGTTAAGGCAAATTCTTTAACATTACTGACTTCAAGTGGCATAGCAAGAATATTTTGCTTGGTTCTTTCTGTATAGCTGTTCTCACAGAGGTTGACACAGAAGAAGCTGGTGAATGCTTTTGTTAAAGTATTGGGCAATTTGGTGCTTGAGAAATCTATATGTGAATCCTGGCTTTGCCTCCGTTTTCTTCTGTGACCTTGGACTAATTCTTTGCTCGCTCTGTGCATATGAGACATGAGGGTAACATCTTTCTCATTTTCAAGAGCAGTATAAGAATAGATCTGTGAGTATTTGAGGGGTCATGGAGGCAGGAAATGTCATCAACCGAACTTATGCCATTTTATCACCACACCTGTACACTGCTGTAAAGACAGAAGCTTAAAAAGAAAAGATTTTTCTTATATCTTCTGAAATTCTGACAGCCCATTGTCACCCATCTGCTCAGTATGTCACCACATCAGTCTGCCCAGCTTCTTGTACTGCCCTTTGGGTTAGTTTTGGTTTTGCTGAGTTTTTTAATTATCAGGACACAGGTGGGAAAAATTGCAGTGTTCATTTTTTTTTGAGCGTTGTCATGCCTTCTGCATGTGTTTGACCTCGTTAGTTTTTTTTTCCGTCTGCCAATTTTCCCTCCAAATAGTAATGGTAGGGAGTAGTAGAACATTTCTGTTTTATAAGGTATTTCCCCTCCCTCCTCTTGCTTTCTGTGCCTGGGAAGATAGTGCCCGCCAGCAGATTCCCTGCAGTATCTGCGTTATTGCATACACATGCTTGTGACACGTTAATAGTAGCTGTCGGATAACATTAACGTATTGCTGCTACAAATAAGTCAACAGGGCTACCAGCAAAGAAGTGAGTGAATGAGAAAGGACAGTCTCATCCATCGCTATCAGACAAGGCCACCTAAGTGTTGCGTGCTCACTTGACTGGTGAAATTGTTGGCCATATAAGGGGGTATTTAATGGGGTTACCCAGTCCATAGCCAGAAGCCCTTCTTTCCGTGAATACCCAGAGGGCTTAGGTTATCAGTTATTCAGAACGGGGAGAAGAGGAAGCCTTCTGAGATATCCCTGAAGACCTTCACTTTTTAAGTCCTGAGGTAGAGGCCCCTCTTTTCGTGAGGTATAGACAGGCATGGTCTCTTGAGAAGGACATAGAGTGTTTGGGGTACTGAAAATATCACTGCTGCAGCAGAGTCCAAGACTTCACAGTTTCTATCAGTTGATTCAACGTGACTGCAGTGCTAAATCCTGTGGCAGCAGAGGGTATAGGTAAAGGACTGTGCAGGTTATGTTGAACAGGCACCGATTGCCTAGCTCGGATGAGTGGTCAGGTAGACTCTGAAGCCTGAAACCCCTGGCTGCTCTTCTGGCCCACTTTCTAGGAAAACTATAGCTAGTGGAGCTAGCCACCAGAAGAAACAACTGAGTGAGGGAAAAATACTTACACTGAAATTCCTCCTTCAAAATTACAGCCCTCATTTCATCAGTGTGCCTTCCACTTAAGGATCTCTGTTCTGCGGCTCTCTCTGCACTTTGGAGGAATTCATTAACTTGGTACTGCTTATAAAAGGCTCTTTATCTGATAGTGCAGATGTTTCCAAACTCAGGAGTGCAGACTGTGCCTGGAATACTGTCGTCCTACCGCTTGTGGAGATCCTGGAATTATCTCTTGCATTTGAATGCTGTATTAGAAAACCAGCCAGCAGTAACTTCCTTACAGCTCAGACTGCAGTATCCTCAATGCGCTGCCTCTGCAGGCTCGGCAGATACACCGGGAGTGGAAGTTTGGCATTTGAGAGCTGGCATAATGTGGCTGGAAAATTACTGTGTTAGTTCTCCCTCCTTAACGCTTGTTGACATAGTTTTATTAGGTTGTGATAGACTGCAAGGAAATATAGATCATAAACTTAATGTTTCCCAGACCATTGCCTGGTTCCTGAAAAGCATTAAAGCATCACTTTGAGTGACTGTGATTCAGATGAGTTCTTTGCAAGACTGAAAGCTCAGAAAGTTTTGAGAAATTTAAAAAAAGAAAAAAAAACTTTTTGCAGAAGCAGTTGCTTTTACTGTGTGAAGGTGGAAAATTATTTCTTGTGGAGCCAGCTGTAGAAAGCAGCATCACTACTTTTTAAAATTTATACATGATTGTCATATTCTTAAAATTCTCTCTGTGACAAGTCTTTTGTATTTCCTTAAACTGGTGAAGGGTTTATTATGCTGAATTTGACACGTTAATGATCAAGTAGGAAATCATGTAACACTTGTTAGTGCTGTTTCTGATGATACAGAATTAACTCTGTCCTTTCTACAGAGCTAAAATCAGAAACTAAATCTCGAGCTTGGAGGTAGGGGAGGGATTGAAGTAAATGAATACCAAGAAGATTGTTGAAGATCAGTGCTCCCTCCTCCCCTACTTACATGTTGCATTTAGGATAGCAAAAAAAAAAAACCATTAACTGCTGAAGAGTCAATACTGACGTAACGGGATTTTGAAGAAATATTGTGTGCGTTATTCTAGTGATAGATTGGTCTAATGCAGTATTTCTTGAAATATCTTTCTCTAAAGTATCAAGATTGGAGTTTTGCCTGTCTAGCAGAGGTAGCAATAGACAGTAGTTTGCGTGCTGGTGTGTAAGACTGAGCCTGTTTGAAGTGGGCTGCCACCCTTTATTTATTCAGTCATTAGGTCCCTTGCTGGAACCGATACAAAAGCTTGGTTTGAATGGAAGCGTCTGTGATAGGGCAGTCTCTGGCAGTATGATGAGGGAAGCAGTGTGGACAGCAATACCGACATGCCACTGCTAATAGTGAGGTAATACTAAAAAGCAGTAAAACAGTAAGAAGAATAAAGGCAGTCGCTTTGACCAGCGGTACTTTAGATTTGCGCTGGTAATTTTGAGAGCAAAAGACCTCACAGTCTGTTTTCAATCCTCATGCTCTGTGTATGTATTTTAATAACTTATGTTTTTCCTGTTTGAACAGAACGAAGCCTGGAGAACAAGCTGTTCTTCTGGAATCCTGTAGTTCATTTATTCCCAGTAGATTCCAGTGGGAAATAAAATCAACAGCCTCTCCACTTCTGAACAGTAACCCTCACTGTGTTTGCTAATACCTCTCAGTGTCTGTCTCCATTGAAACTCAGGATGTAATTGCTAGGCCAGAGTGTGCAGGGGAACAAGAACAAAGATTTTCTGAAACATAAAAAAGTACATTAATTATATTTGATTTTGGGTGCCCAATGACTATGCTTTACCATAGGAGCAGATCATTTCCTTAAACTGCTTTTAAAAATTGAACTTTTTATACAGATACAGATTTTTAGCTCCTAAAACTACATCATCAAAGCATCTTAATGAACTGGTGACAGCTGTACACCTGAAAATCTTTGAGTGTGTGGGCACAAATGCCAAAAACTGATTTCCCTCTGGGGCCAGGAGAAAGAAGCATTTTTTAAATCTCTTGGTTGAATTTGCATTTGACTTTCCTATCACTTCATGCTGCTTAAATAAATTAGTGACTGAGTCCTGCAGCACAGGATCTGGAGAATATTTCTGATGTGTATACCTTGAAAATGCACAAAACGGTTTTAAATGAAGTATTGCAGGGCAATTAAAAATGGGTTCTGTAATACACACAGCAAAAAAAAAAAAGGGAGGTAATAGCCAAATGACAGAAGGGATTCATTTACCAAAATGAAAATGGAAAGGAACTTGGTCTAATGATACCTGGTGAATAGAAGGTTTCCTAGGAGTGCTAAAATCCTAGCTGAATCGTAGTCATAGAGGTCTCCATTTTCTGTATGCCTTGCCAAATCGAGAAGGACTAGAATTGTGCTCAGATGGCCAGAAAACAGCGTAGTTAGGGCCTACAGATCAGAGCTGTTTGTAGTAGAAAGAGAAAAATAAGAAAAAAAAAGCTATTTTCAGAAACATAATAGTTTCTTTAAATGATAAAAAAAATGTTGTGATAGTTGTAAAAATTACTGGAGATAGCTTCAGTGATTAAATACATTCTGTTCTGTGTCAATAAAGTACTTGTGATGGTGTCAATATTTTATGAGTCTTACCACAAACTGCTTGACTACACAAGGTAAAAAGTACAGAGAGAATTAATCAAATACTTGTTGTTTCTCTGAAGGCCCATATAGCAATCATACTGTGGCATACTGGCAACACCTCTGTTAAGTATAAGCTGCTCAGTGGTGGAGGTTCCTCTGCCCTGTTTTAAGAAGACCTGACATAGTAGTCTTGTCCTGACCAGTGTCTCAGATAAGAACAGTAGGAGTCAATGTCCAAGTAGCTACATACCCTTGCTGTCCTTGTTTGAGTTGTGCAGATGCAACAGCAGAATTTGGCCTTTCTCAAAAGCTGGTGGGGCCTTAGGATGTGATTTGTGAGCTGGAACAAGGCTGTTCTTGGTTCAGCATGGGCATTCTGCTAGTCAGAGCTGATCCCCATGGGAGGAGGGGCATGCAGCCCCCCCTTGGGTAAGCAGTTTCAAGAATTCAGGCTTGAAGTTGGAGAATTCAACCTTCTTCCTTGGAGAGGAGAAAGGACTTTCCTGTAGATGCTTTCTCTGGGGAAAGGCAGTTGTAATGGAGGAGCTCTGGTAATGCCTTGCATCCTTGGGATCCCCTCAGACCAGCCTCACTTCAAGCCATGGCATAGTGTAGAAGCAGCATTAATTCTTGATCAGTGGTGTTCTCTGTGCATTGGGCAGATTTCAAGTGGAAATGTTGAAAAATATTATGGACATGCCCATGGTATGTGTTAAGGACAGTGGTAAAGGTAGTAGTCTGGGACCACTGTCTGCTTGCCTAAAACCTTTCTCAGGACGAGGGTAAGTTCCCACATTGGCCGTCTTCTTGCTGTGCTTCTTGTGTTGTGCCCTCTGTCAAGTATTCAGAAGCTGACATGGTAGAACTAGAAATAATTTAGAGGGAGCAAGGGTATTTGATTGCCTAGTGCTTGCTAGTGATGGATTATTGTATAAGCTATGTCAAGGAACACTGGAGTAGAGAAATAGAAACTCTACATACTTAGATGAGCAGAGATTTAGACTACCTGTCTTTTTAATCATAAGATAGCATGAAGAAATGTGTGTTGACAGTTTGATACAGCTGTTACAGAGTCGCTAAAAAGCGGCTTGATTGAACACCTGCTGAGTGAAATGTAAGTGTAGTTGGACTGAGGCAATTCTGTAGAGCTGGGGAAAAATTGAGATGCCATGGCGTGGGGTTATTCACCTCCCCTGAGGGAATTGCACCTGCTGTTAATAAGATGATTTTCGGTGTCGGGGATCTTTGACTTCTTCCAGACACTTTAGGAATCAATGTACTTGAGCACATTTTCCATCTG
This sequence comes from Chlamydotis macqueenii, assembly GCF_036417535.1. Taxonomy (NCBI): domain Eukaryota; kingdom Metazoa; phylum Chordata; class Aves; order Otidiformes; family Otididae; genus Chlamydotis; species Chlamydotis macqueenii. Next base: position 11,963,805 of record NC_141561.1, read on the forward strand.
CATTCAGACCAAGGGCCAACCTTTTTCTCCCTAAAGTGGAAGCTGTTACTGCCACATGCATCTTTTGCTCCTTTGATGCTGGAGCTGATGTTAGGCACTCAAATTTGAGCTGAGAAGGTGTGCTTGCAAACAGGCCCTTCATGGCCCTTCATGATTCAGTCAGCTTTTATGGTAGGATATACGATGGTGGACTTAGGACAATATATTTTTTCTGTCTTTCTTTACTCTTCCCCTCCTCCAAGAAATCTCCCTGCTCACGTTCCTTGAATTAAAGAAAGGCATGGGAAGTCACCCAACATTATCTTCCCATTTCTGCTGTTTTCGATCTCCAATTCCTTTCCTTATGTCTTGCGGACAGGTAACTTCTAGCATTTTAATTCCTGTTGTGTAGACCTGATGTGTGCGTAGTTGGATGAAATAATGATTACATACTAGCATCTGACCTGTCTGTAGTGGTAGGAAATGGTGGGGAGGTAAATTATGCTCCATGGAGTCCAAGTTCTGGATATTCACTTGTATCGAATACTTACTGAAAGTCCAATGAAACTTGGTGCTGATTTTCCAACTAGATCCTCTTTGAAAGGAGCACAGCTTGCTCTGAACTAATTAAACAGCCATTTGTAAGGTAGTTCTTCCTGATCTGTTCAGCGCTGATTATCAGATATAGAACTATTACGCTGTAAAAGTGATATTGTAAGGGCAAATTGAACCTGTGAAGTTCGGCACTCATGCTAAAAAATGTGACACGTTGCCTACTGAGCCTTGTTTGAAACTGCTGAAAACTTGCCTGTGAGCTGATGAACATTATTCGGCATTTACGTGTCCTCTGCAGCCTCAGTTCACTTCCCTTGTTCAAGGCAGTCCCAGGACAAACACAGTGTTTAGTACTTGGGTTCTCTGCCAGCAAGGTGTAGCCACAGAGACCATCTGGCTCTTTGCAGAACTGCCAAGTGAAGGGACTGTATGCACAGTTTGTTATTGAGCAGAAGTTATTTTTTAGGCAGAAAAAAACCAGTGGGGACAAAATAATGGTTTGATTTCAGGTTCTATAAGAAGGAAATGTGTAATCATTCCAGAAAGAATGCAGATGTTTGTGATTCTCTGTCCATAAGTTACTAGTCTTTGTCCTCTGTTCTGATTCCTGCTTCTCCATCTCCATTTCCCTCTTCTGTCCCATTTGGTTTGGATTCTACCTCTTCCAAGGTTTCATCGTAAGGTTCTTCCTCTCCTGCTTTTTTTTTTTTTTTAGTTTGTTTTCCAAAACTACATAGACATTGTGAACTTTTCAGGTAAATGTGAAGACAACAGACAAGCTGATAGATAACCACAGGAAAAATTTCTGCCCAAATTCTGGTAATAACAGAAATATCAGACAAACTTAGCTTTGTACTCTTTGTGATGCCGGTGTGATACCTGGCATTATATTGATGGCTTAGCATCAGATTGTTAAAATAGTTGGTTTTATCAGTTGATTTATGCCACAAATTTCTGAAATACTTTCTTAAAAAGGAAAAGGGTTTGGAGGTGCTTTGTTCATAAACAAACAAGATACATCTGAGTTGGTGTATTTTGTGGTTTGCCTTTTAAGCGTTACATGACTATTTTGTGGAACCATTTTGAGAAACTGTTCTGCTCTTTGTTTAGGAAAGAGATTTGACATTCTTAAAAGAGCAGTTGGTTAGTTTTAAAGACTATCTTGGAGACCTCAACAGATGAAGGAAGTCAATGGCGGAAAAGGCCCGTTGTAGTCTTTTGTTCTAGTCTGTTCTGTTTCTGTATTCTCCTGGCTTTGCATTGCACATCTGGAATTATGCCTTTCACCATCCTTTCACTTTTTCTTCTGTTTACTGTTATTTTACCAGCTCTGCAGATGCAGATTAGAGCATTTGGCCCTTCCGTGCAGCAGATGATGTATCAGTTATCACTGCTATCTGTGAAGGACCACCTGCTTTGCCCTTGAAGGGAGATCTCGTATTTGCTTATGACTGTTTATCATAAAGCACTAAGAGGTGTTTGATGAGAGAAGAGAGGTATAATTGATCATTTTATCTAGTTCTATCTCTCTTAAGTTAATAGAGTTAAACTGATTAGAATAGAGAACTGGATCCAGTATCTTTATCCTATCAAAAGCGGCTTACGAGCTCCCTATTGGATTTAGACCGACAAGTGCTGTCACATGATGGCAGCATCACAAAGAACCAATCTATGATTTCAAACCACAGTCATGGAACTGATCACATACTGAAAGATTTTCCACTACTTTGTACCATTTTTTATATTATTATCTCTTGATAAATTCTTTATTTGTTTTTATGTGGCTCTTATTTCCCAGACGTAAAGGCCATAACTGTACCTGGTTTTCATTAGATAGAAAAACCTCTCTCAGCTATATTTTTCCTCTTTAAGCAATTATTTATCCACGTAATACAAGTGCTGATTTGTGAAAGGCTTGTCAGGCAAGGCCAAGTGCACAGATACCGTGTTCTTGGAAATGAAAAATCTAATGCCATGACCAAATATTTAAGCAGTGGTGAAACAGGCAGTGATGGCAGAGGAAAGTAGATTGCAAACTAATTTGTTCATGATCAATATTGTCCACTCCAGAAAAAGTAAGTGTCTCTTTGGGAGATATTAAGACAAATACTGTATCTAATATAACAAAAGCAAGTACTGCTGTTCAGTGCCCTTTAAACTTCAACAGAATTGTTGTATCAATTTTGGGATGCAACTGTTTTTTAAGAGGCAAGTGGGGAATGAACTGCTGAGTCCATGAGGTCTCTTAGGTCCTTTGCTGTATTCTTGTCATATTACAAAAAATTCTGAAAATAAGTTATCCTTATTTTTTTCTGTCTGTCTTCCTCAGATTAGAGTACTTAAAATATTCGTAATTCACTGTTTTTCAAAGTCCTATTCTGTGGTGTACAGTATCCTCTTGGGGAGGTTACTATGATGTTAGGTCTATTTTAAGTTCACCTCAGAAAACCTGTTCAGCTGCATAATCTCCAGTAACGATCTTTGGGAGAATAAAAGTACGTGCTCAATTACAGACTCAGAATCTTCCACTAGCTACAGAAATTTGGATTTATTTTATTTATATCCTGCCCAATTCTCAGCAGACCCAGCTTATTTCAATTGTCAGAATTCAAAGACTCTTCCAAACTGTGCATCTTCAGCAAAGTGAGGCTGAGTTGTTTGTTTCTGTTAAACATTTGAATTTTTACAGTGTCATAATGCCAATATTTTCAGTATATTTATGTTATACATTTGATAGTGAGAAAAAGCAGATTTAAGATCCTAGCAAAAATAACCGTTGGCTATAGCATATCTTGATTCAAGGATCCAACTTTCCACCATTTCATAATGCTTGCAGAAATTAATGAAGCAGTCGTGTTGTACTGGCTTTGGTTAATGTTTTCAATACACATGCCTCAACAGTATACCCCAAAATGTTTTCCTTCAGGTACTGCAAAGCAATTAAAACTGTGTCCTGAAACATACACTGTGAAAAGCTCATGTAGTAGCAGAGTAAACCAAATTGTTAAGCTATCAGAAAAGAATGAAGTTCATCTTGGCTAAATCAAAAATACTCATTTGGTTTGATCCTGGAATTGTGAGGCCATGCATTTGTGTGTGCGTTTGTGGGAAAGACGGGACTGGGGAGCTGAAAAAAATGACTAGGATGGGTAATAATGAGAGTTGCTGTGTAGAGAAAGTACAATGAGAGACACATAAAGAGTGAAGTAGTGCAGCTCCAAAGGCAGAGGGAAGAGTGATTGTGTATAAAGAAATAAAGGCAGACTAACTTGTGTGGTGTAATTTGTACTGTAAACAGAGCCAGCCATAACCATTGTCATTAGGTTGTCTTACACTTGTCTTTATAAAAACAATTCTGAAGAGTCTTTCAGAGCTTCTCTATAAAATCTTTATTGTGTTCCTGTAGACCTTTGTAATTCCGTATGACAAAGCTGAAGGCAAAGAAATGTGTCTGCAAGCTGTCCGTTGTGCTCAGTTAAAATTTGGTTGCGAATTTGCCTACTGATATTTTTTGTGTTGTTGAAACCAAATTTGTTTGGAGATCAGTATGTTCAACTGCTCAAGCAGCCAGACCATAAGATACGATGATGAGTCTCAGACTTCTATGCCACCTCTCTCATTCAGCAGTAAGCGTAGTTTACTGTAATAGCTGGCAAAACCACACATCAGCTTTTAAAGGACAGTATTTACTTGTGCTCCAGTGAGATTGACTGTGTATTAGTGGTGGCTGTGCACAATCTCTGCTGTCTGCTACAAATGCTGCTCCTTCACCTCATCTGGTACAAGCCACTGCTTCTGTTCAAGAGTTCCAACTTTGCTGGTGGTGTTTGGTACATTTGGTTTATTAAAAATATACATTGGGATAGGGATGTTAATAGGAAGGAGCATAGCTTGTAAGCAAGCTGCCCCAGCTTGATTTGAAATCCAGCAACAGAAGAAGAAAGGAGGTCATCTTTGAATCAAAACTGAAAAATCTGTCTGTATTCCATTCTTCCTCCAATTTTACATTTCTTCCCACACAAGCAAACAAAACCAACCTAACTTACCACCTCCCAAAAAACACATTCTAAATGCTTGGGAAATAACAGCTTTTATATCTTACAGACCATATTTAGGGCACTCATTTCTGCTTGCTGAGCAATTGGAGAATGTTCTTTTTTTTCCCAGATAAATAAGACTTTCATGTAACTAGATAAATATTTTTGTTTTCCCAGTGACCTGGAGGTGATGCCTGTGCTTAAATGGCTATGGGAGATAAGGGCTGATGCACTGCCTGTATCTGAGTCCAGGGCTCCCAGAAATATTCCCAGAAACACTAAGCACCAGGGTGCCCTGGCGGGGGGGGGGGGGGGGGGCGGGGGGGAGAGAAACTCCTCCTAATTTCTTCACTAGTACTTATCCTGTTCTTTACTGGCCAAACACTGGAAGAAGACCATGTGACTTTAACTGTTTAATTATCTTTCTAGCATAACCTACAAGTTTTCACTGTCTTAGTATTCTGCTAGCTGTAGCTCTGGGAAATGAAAGATGTTATTGTATATACAGCACAAATACATGAGTAATTTGATCTTGGAGCCAGCTGATGTTTTCTTTCATTTTAATTTTCATTATGCCTTTGGCTATGGAGCTGCCCCACTTTTTTATTAGATGGTAGTATATATAGAGGCAATACAGGGTTAATTGCTGTTCAGGGAAAGTGTTTAAAAAACCAGCACCAACTATACCTTATAACAACATTTTTTCATAATGTTTGTGCTTTTTATCTTCAGAATTTATTTGTACTGCCAATTCAGAATTGCATGCATAGGTGCTTTAGAAATATCTTGGATAGTTAGAGCTTTTGTAGTCCATCATATTTTTGTTCTTATATTGTTTCAGATAAGTATTAAAGATTTTATAGTAATTTTTCATGGTTAAAAACAGAGACTCCCAAAAGTAAAGCTGATTTCAGTGTCTGCTGCTGCAATTAATAATTGGACCAATTTGTCAATTCAGTATACAACCACTATGAAATGTATTCTAGAAACTTAGCTGTTATCTGCTTTTAACCTAACTGTTGCACTGATAATCGATTTAACAAAAAAAAAATTGCTACTGGATGAGTATCATGAGAGCTGGAAAGCAGAGGCAGAACAGTGTCACACTCTGGAAATGAGGGATACATAGCTTGTTGTTTGCTCTAGATTGTTTTGCATGTCTTCTTAATCTCCATGTTTGTGCTTTCCTTCTCCCCGTGATAATTTTACTGCTCCACATTACAAGTTTAAAATGTAGTTGTTTTCAAATCTGACTTTATGAAAATAGCAAAGAAATATTTTGATTTAAATGAAAAATAAATAGAAAAACAAGATACTGCTTAATGATGTTGGAAATTAACAGGGAATGGCCTAGTGCTGTGATCTCAGAACAGAAATAACTCTGAGCCTCTGCAAGAGGAATGGACCAAAGCAGAGGAATTTGTCAAAAACCAGAAGCTGTGATTTTTGTAGTAAGCGGTGAGATTCCTTGGAATGTGGCCCACCTTCTCATGTCAGTAGCCACCTAGTTTGCTCTGGCAGAGGTAGGGAACTTACAAAACTTATCTCGACACTAGCCCTCTTAAGCATGTTGTTGTCTCTTTATTACATGTTGAATAGCATCTGGTCTTTGAAGAATAATGGAATCGAAACCCGGTGAGGAGAAGCGTGGCAATATTGATGCAGGCTGATACTTTTTCTGCTGGTGGTGCTCTGGAGGCTCTCTCCTGGTCGCTGAGCCATCCTGGTTCTTCCTCAGCCTCGCCTGAAACGCCCAAAACATCAATTTTGTAACAATAGTGTCAGGCCAAATTTAGCTCTTGATTTTGTAATACCAGGTTTTCATAACTCCTAGAACACGTGGAACTAAACTGTTTCCATCTCTCTCTTTCTTTCCTTCAGTCACCAAGGGAAAAAGTATTGAAAACAGTTTCCTGCAAGAGATTCAACAAAAGCGTTGCAGTGCACTATTTATGCAATGAAATCAGAGTGGCTAGGAACTGTATGGTCTGTTTTGTTGTCTGAGATTGACTGATCTATTATTTCAGTGGAACGAAGACGCTGCAGTGGTTTTTGAAAACCCCACATAGCACAGAGCTTTTCCTTAGGTATTGCATTACCTTTGAAGAACTCCGCCTCGGTAACAGCAGGATAATAGCACTGCTCTGCCACACACAGATGCTGTAAGAGTAAACCTGTTAGTTTATGAAATACTCAAATATGGCAATACTGCAGGCAGATTTAATAGCTTATCTAGGAATTGTATGTAAGTGAAGTAGTCTTTTATAAACTATTCGTTTCCAAAATGAGAAGAGTAGGGATCTTCTTAGTCTAAATCTCTAGCTAGGCAGGGGAAGGCAATCAACTACAAAATAGACAACTATATTTTCCCATTGCCTTGAACAGCTCTTCAAGCACAGATTGTCTGAAATAGTTGCTATAATATGTTTTTACTTTTCAGGGCATGGAGCTTAGGGAATATTTTTTTTTAATATCTACATCATCTCTTTCCTCCTGGGACTGAAGCTGGTTACCATAGCAAAATGGTGAGGAAGCTGATAAGCGAGTAGTATCATTTGGCAAACAAGATATAAATTTATTTTATTAAGACCGAGGACTGTGAAAAAAATTAATGAGATTAGAAAGCTTTTTTTTTTCTTTTATTGCTTTTAATACATTTTAAACACTTGTGAAGAAAATGATTGTGAACAGATATTGAACAAAAAGCTCTTGCTCACATAATGAATGTTATTAACTTGCTGGAAATAGTAGGAGCTTCAGTTTTAAATCTCTGCAAATCTTTGATAATTTCAACATTACACTGTAATTTCTCCGTTTATGTTTCAGGGTGTTGCAAAGATCATAGAATCATAGAATGGTTTGGCTTGGATGGGACCTTAAAGATCATCCCGTTCCAACCCCCTTGCTGTGGGCAGGGACATCTTCCACTAGATCAGGTCGCTCAAAGCCCCATCCAACCTGGCCTTGAACACTTCCAGGGATGAGGCACCCATAGCTTCTCTGGGCAACTTGTTCCAATGCCTCACCACCCTTACAGTAAAAATTTCTTCCTTCTATCTAATCTAAATCTACCCTCTTCCAGTTTATGACTCCATACTTGATTTAAATGAGCTTCTGCTTAACAGAATAAATATGGATGCTGTCCCTTGCTACTTAAAAATTACATTGCGATATTGTTTTTATTCCTACTTGATGAAGCATGGTCATCTGAGTCTGTCTTGTAAATCAGCTGGAGAAGTCTCTTGGGTTTTTGTAAAATGACATCAGTGAGTGCTGAAAAGTTAAATTGCTTTGTGTTCCACAAACGTTATCAATAATGTCAAGTCTGATGATGTTTTTTTTACTCCCCATGGACAATGTTGGTCTCAATGCATAATATGGATCACGTGCCTTGGACTGTACAACTTGGCTATTTACAACATCTTGACAATGATAAGTGGGCCCCACTGGGGGGACTTTTTGTTGTCACTGAGATAAACCCAAAACCAGCTTGTTTTCAGGACTCAAGTGTTCCTCTTTTCTGCTCAGTTAACTCCTGGTATGTTGCCTACGAAACCACATGTTGTCTCCTGTTCTTGGTGCAAGAGTTGAGTTTTGGGGAGTTTTGAGTTTGCACTATTGACTGTAAATGAAATGAAGTCTCAGGTTCTTGGGATTAAAAAAGAACATTTCCTTAAAATCTTCTCTGCTCTCAGGTTTATCCATTTCAGATACACGATGCGTGCTTATGCTGTTTTTTATACCCTGACAAATTTTCCACTTACTATGCAACTGAAGAGCTCCAATAGAGAGGATTTGGGAGTCTTGCTGTAATCTGACCATGAAAAGATGCATGTTTAGTGTTAACATTAAATTTTATATTAATTAATTAATTAAACATTAAGTGTTTCCTATTAAGATTCAGTGTTAACACCTTTCAGCCCATAGTAACCATACTGAACTTGTATAAGTGTTGTTCACAGACTGAGTCGCAATCAATGCATCCGTGGAACAGGAATCAGAGTAACTCCTAGGAAAACCCTATTTCTGCTCTCTTTTTAGGCTGTTTCTTCATTATAATAAATACTAGTGTTTTGGGGGTTTTTTTTATACTGAGGAGGAGGAAGTATTGTTTCTCCTTAAAAATTATCATTATCAGTAAAAAAATACAATCAAATACCCATTGAATACATCACTGGGTTAGGGTAGCTAGGCAGGATCTGGGTGAAAGTTGGCTGGTGTCTTGGAAGAAAGTTGGTTTTATCTTGGAGGAGAGATGGAGGATCTTTGATCTGGCAGGATCCAGCCAGCCTTAGAAAAAGCTGAGTGAGAGTATAATTGTGAAGGGAATGTGTGAGTTTAGGATCAGGGCTTATTTCACATTCATGTGTGTGATGTGCACCTCCGATAGCCCTATGTCTCTCCGAAGTGCGCACCCTTTGGATGGGAGGTGCAGTCTGTAGAGGGTGAGAACAGTTTCCACTTTGGAAACCAGTTATCTGCAAATACATATAGCGGGCATTGATGGTAATCACCAGTGGGTATCTATAAGCTGCAAGTTATCGTACTGTAGTATGACACATAAGTGTGGGACCTCACTGCAGGGATGTAGCCCAAGACGCAGCATTTTGATGCAGTACCTTGGGAAGTTGGAGTGTTGCCATCTGCTGGCAGCCTTCCACAGGGAGAAGTCCCCCAGCTGGCCGTACCCTAAGGTGTTGCTTATTTTGAGCTGAAAGATGAGGGGTTTCTGCCTAAATCCTGTTTCAAGGCAGAGTTGTTAATAAAATAATTGTGGCTGTCATTAGCACGTGGATGTAGTCAAAGAGTCAGAGTAATCCCAGTGGGGTTTCTCAGAGAGGTTGTTACTCTTTGGGATGTTGGTCCATGTTTGAAACAGGGGGCGGCTTCTTTTGCAGTGACCCAGTTGGTTTGGGGAGTCCTGAGAGGTGTTTCAAGTAAGCCTGTCCTCAAAGGACGGTCCAGTACAGCTTGTGCGACTCTCAAGAAGTTATACTGTGACTGACCTCTGTCAAGGGAAGTGTTTACATGATACCATCAGAACATTTTCCGTGAACCAAATGCCATCAATGGGCATGGATTTTTTTTTTCCTTTTTAATAAAAAAAAAAGTAGTTGGGAAATAAAAGGTTGTAAGACTAGTTTTCAGCAAACGTTTTATGACTGCTTCCTCACAAAACATAACCCACATGGAACCAGAAGAGTGATGTAGCTTTTCCTTCATGCTTGTCCAGTCCAAATATGTTTCAGACTTAACAACTATTTCTGTAGTCATGTTCACAGAAATGTAAAAAACATATTTTTTTTAAATCTAGTAACATAAAACTCTGAGTTGGAACTAGATTAAAAAAATATTTCAATTGCTCTTAAACCCTGTGAATACCAATGTTTTCCCTTCAGTATTTTAAGCACTATGTCAAAATAATAGTTTAATGTATCTTTGATATATTTTCAAGCCAGATATGTAGGTACACAAACATGGAAATATTTGTGTTCTTCTGTCAGATCTGTTTGCACAAGTCTTAGCTGACTCTTAGCTGACAGAGCAATGATGCATTAGATAGATTTTTGTCACAGTTGTTCCAAGATACAGAATTACCAGTGGAATCGTATTTTTTACCAGTGAAGTAATACACAGTGTTAAGAACGTATATTTGAGGCCATATATGGAAGTCTTATATTTTATAGACTAGAGAGGTAAAACACAGTGGAATTAAGAGTTTGAGGTTTAAGCGTTGCTTGGATTAAGGAGTTGTGGAAGGGGCTGGGTTCTGGCTGGTGCTTTGTTGCTGATGGCAGGATTCCAAAGTGTAACCAAGTATTTTTGTCTGTCTTTTTTTCTTTTGTTGCAGCTGGTCTCCAATGTTCTCATCTTCTCCTGTACAAACATTGTAGGCGTATGTACCCACTACCCAGCAGAGGTGTCCCAAAGACAGGCTTTCCAGGAGACCAGGGAATGCATACAAGCCAGGCTGCATTCTCAAAGGGAAAACCAGCAGCAGGTAAGAGAAAGAGTGGGAAATAAAAAAAAATGAAATTGCTGGAGCAGAATTAGCATGCAAATTGTTCCTGTAGGATGCGATTTACAGACATCTTGCTTCTTGACTAATCCAAGCAAGAATAGGCTGATTGTAGAGGGCAGGATTTTTAAAGGCTTGAAAGAGAGCTCGGGGGAGTATTTCTTCCCCAATACCCTGATGGACTTCTCCACAGACATCAATCAATCCTGTGGTCTATGCTCTGTGGAATCAAGTTACACAGTATGCAGAAAGTCTGCATAGGTTTTTTTGCACCCATGTGTTGAATGCAGGTACAACACATGGGCTTCAGATTGACACTCTTTGTAAGGTCAGAGGATGGTGTGTTTGTCAGCAAAGCCACTGCCAGCAGATAGGTGTAAGGCATGTTTCAGAAATTAAAGATCAAAACTGGTCCACAGAATATACTGTCCCTTGAAGTCTCCAAAGAGGGTCCTCCTCCTGCCCTTCCCAAAGGTTCCTGTCCGCTTACACACCTCTGTATACCTTATAGCCCTCAAGTGAATTGTATTTGTTCAAAAAGTAAGATTTGTCACCAGCTTCAATGTGCTTTTTGCTATAAAAAGACCTGTTGCTGCCAGCATACAGCCTAGTTGTCAAAGGTACCGAATGTCTCTGATCCCCTAATTCATTCGTGGGTTCTCTTGCAACAAATCTCTTGTGTGCTCAGAATTAGATACAGAAGACCTTTTGGGGCAGCTTGACTATTCCCTTGCTAATACCCATCTCTGCCCTCCACTACATCTTGCAGTGAGCTGTCCAGTCCAATTTGAAATGAATCATGAAACGGGGCTTCCACTCCTGCCTTGGGAGATGTCTCAGAGCTTGGTTGTGGGTTTGGGGAAGAGGTCAGGGGAATGAATCAACTGGAGTGTCTTTGCATCTCTGTGGCAACACAGCTTAATTTTCCCTCATGTCTCAGCCCATCTGCAGCCAGGGATTTGTCTTTTGGCAGTGTTTCATGAGGTACTTCTGGCTGACATACTTACTGCTTAACCCTTACTGTGAAATAACATGTACACGTGCTTTATTTTGATAGTGTATGTGTGAAAACGAGATTCATGCTCAAGGCTCCTTTTTCCTTTGTACTGAATGTAGTCTCAGAAGGATGAAACGGGCAGCTGCTCCTCCTTCCACACCTTGAAATGGAGGAAAGGATTGAGCCAAGAGAGTCCCCCGTTCTACTTACTGGTTACAACTTGGTCCTCCCTGCTGAGAGACTGCCTTAGCAGCATGGCTTAAGTGCTTGTGCTCTTCTGGATTTAGGAGCTTCTATGTCAGAAGTAGTTAATGAAAAAAGCCCTGACAAATGCCCTGGCTTTATGCCTTTTTCTTCTCCCCCTCCCCGCAAAGTATGTATACTATACCGTACAGAAGAAAGCCAGGACGTTGGAAAAACATGGGTCAAAGCCAGTGACTTAGCAGTACCCTGCTACTTCCCTAGTAGTGGAATACTCTAGTACTTCCAGCAGTAACTGTGGGTCCTGGCAGCTGGGGACTCCTAATAAGATTATTTGCTGCTACAGCCTGCAGTGACATTGATATCCAGGTTCAGTTCAGATGCATCTCTATGCATAATGCATTGAGATAATCTTGAGGTGACAGCAGACACAAATAAGGGCAGCTCAGCCCACATCTGGGAGAGCCGGTCTCCAAACAGGCGTGGAGGTAAGGACAGCCCAACACGGTTATCGTTGCTTGCCTGTTTCAGGTGCTTCTCTCTGTTGTTCTCTATTAAAGGTAGGGAGATTATCTCTGGCAAAGGAATGTTTCTTTTCCTTTATTAAGCATCTACCAGCACCTAAAATTAGCAGAAAAGTAAATAAAAATACAGAACGGCCAATGCGGGAGAGAGATTTCTTGTGATTTCATTATTTGAGATAACCAAATGAGCCAAAACAGGAATCGCTGTTGCTTGCCCAGAATAAAATACTCTTGGATGAAAAAATGGGTGTTCTCCACAATCTGTAGTGAGCAAATACTTAGGAACTGAATAAGAGATGGGTTATAAGGACTGCACAGTTTTACTTCTAGCACTGCTTATCTTTTGACTCTGAAAAATTACTCTCTCCTTCTCTTTTTCATCTCTCCATCACTTAACTTGTGGTGAAAAATAAGTGTTATTAAACCTGAGGACAAATGGATAACGGAAATGGCCTCAAGTAGTGCCAGGGGAGGTTTAGAATGGATATTAGGAAAAATGTCTTTACTGAAAGCGTGATCAAGCATTAGAACAGGCTGCCAAGGGAAATGGTGGAGTCTCCATCCCTGGAGGTGTTAAAAAAATGTGTAGATGTGGCACCTCAGGACATAGTTTAGTAGGCATGGTGACTCTGGGTTGACAGTTGGACTTCATGGTCTTAAAGGTCTTTTCCAACAGTAACGATTCTATGATAGTCATAAGACGTTAAATATTTGTAGTGCTTTGAGGTCATCTTGGGAGAGTATGACATAAATAGTAAAAATTGTTATGTAGTACAGAGTCATTGCAGGGATGTGCGTGCCCACGGATACATATATGTGTACGTACGTAAACAGAGTAGATCTGTGTTGTACTCTTTCATCTGTGCCAATTCTAGCGACTGGTGCTCCTCGGGATGCATTTGTTTAATGTATAATTCAGTGGATCTATGCTTGCATCTTCTTTTGAAGTGAGAATTATATATGAATTTGCTCTTGCTTTTTTTGTCAGGTCAGAATGCTGCCTTGTTATACTTGTAAAACAGTAGTCCCAGTCACCTCGCTGGTGCATAATAAGTGATTTAACAGTGAGGGCTGCAGTACTTTCTAGTCATTACAGCAAAATGAAAATTGTACTCTAGTGGAGACTTTAATTTCTGTGCTCCATTTGAAATAAAAAGTAGGGATTTTGTTGCTTTGAAGGTCTTTTAACTTGGCTTATGCTTACAAAGGCAATTGTTACAGCCTCTTCCTGTTAGCTTCAGAGGTTATTTTCAGTGATTGTGATGCTCCCAACAAACAGAATAAAGATAATGCCCTAATGCCTGGAACATGCCTCAACTTCCTCATTAGTTGCTGCATGAAGGAATGTTGTGCTACATGCATTTGTACCACTTGAGAAGCCAGTCTTATTCCCCAATTGGTGATAGTTCAGAGCGGTGGTAGTTCGTCTACTGGAGATCTCAAGTGTCTTGCAAATATTGGTGATTTAATCTGCCAAGTCTTATGGTGTTAGGAGGAGTAGGGGTGGGAGGTCTCAAGCAAAAGTTACCCAGAAATGTATGTAAAAATCTCTTGGAGTACTAGTGAGAGAAACTCGGTCCCCTGAATGTGTCCCTATTTGGCAAGCAAGTTAAAAAAAAATCCCTCCACTCTTGTGCGCCTACAGGGAATGTTCCAAACCTGTGGGTGCCCCTGAACCTCCCATTAAGCTCCAAGTTATTTAGAGGATGTGTAAAATCACATGTAAAATAGCAGTTTTCACACATTCAAAGATGCCTATTATAATATGCAAATGACAGCAGTGTATACACCAGTTCCTCTGGAAGGCATACAAATGTGTTGTGCTTTTGCGCTCAAGGAGTTGGCTAATAGCTGAGAGAAGCCTGAGGACATTGTGCATGATTCATGATCTTTTTTTTAAAAAAAAAAAAATTGTGTATGTAACTGTTAGCACCTGCGGGATGCTAGTGAAGGTGAGAGTACTTTATAAAACAAGTATCTTGTCAGGACTGCTGCAGTTTTGAGCAGAGGAGATAGATATCCCTCCAACACATCATCTTCTATGTTATTACTACCTCTTCAGAGACTCAAGGCAAGAATCAATCTCTTTAAGGTACACATTGAAGGGGGGGAAAGGAAATACTGGGCAGTGCTGCAGACTATAAAATGTATCTCAGTGCATGCTGAGCACATTACCAGTGAATTCATCTTCCTCCGGTTCCCTCAGAGTTCCTCTCTCTCCTTAGAGGAAGAAATAAATGGAGAACTTTCAGTTACAACGAGGATTTAGAAACCAGGAATGTGCCTATAACTGTAATATGGGCAAGAGGTTTGGTGATGTGAGCAGTACAGGATTGCCGACCCCTCTGAGTCAGGACTGTGTTTGAGCCCTGCTGTTCCCTGTGTTTTTGAGAATTAATGAACTATTAGATAAGGTTAGGGACCTTCATTTACGCCACATTGTGTCGTCAGAAAGGCAGGCCCTTTTCTTCCCTCTTCTCACTGCAGGTAAAGAAAAATAAAGATGAGAGCAGCACAAGCTTTTGGGATGCTTCAGCTATTCCAGAGCACTGCCTGCAGGTTGGACCACAGCAGAGCTGATCCCAAAGGAGATGCTCCCCACCTTCTTCACCCATAGCAAAAACGTATTTTGAACTGTGAGGGGTGTGAGTGGGAACAAAATGAAGATCTGGGCAGAATTTCTAAGGCGTGATTCCTGAAATACACAAATGCATCCCTGGGGCACATTACCTGTCGATTTAAATTCTATAGCTTCTGCATGAAATTGCCACCAAATTTAGAACAATAACAAGCACAGGCTTTTGGGTGAGTTTTTAGGAAAATTACCAGAAAGTCATCATTTTTTCATGTAACTAATTTTTGCCTAACATGCAAAACGATGTACAGAACCACTTACAGAATAATGTTATGAAAGTCACACTCAAGCTATTATCAGTAAATAAAAGTGCCAAGTGAGGGTGGAGAGCTGTGAACTGTTGATGACAGAGATGGTTATTGAAAATACTCTTGTAGGTGAGTGGGTGGGTTTACAAGGCTTAATGCAATTGGGCACTAATAGTGGTTTTAAGTGTATAAGTGTAATTCTGCATTGTGCAGTTGGGCTAACTTCATGCTAGTTTTATCGGGGCGTTCCTATTGACTTTTTAGCTGCTAAGAACAGGTTTGTGCCTGTTGGGGGAATGTGTTCAGATGATTAGATAGGAAAGGAAGGAATTTTAAATGGTGCGCAAAGGTGTTGTGGGGTATCAATCATCTGGTGTTATGTGAGGGAGGATTTCATGGTGGTGTGAAGAGGCTGTGTGGGAGGTCAGACAGTACCATTTATCAGAGTCCTTCCAAGAATGGTGCACAGGCACTTTTTGAGTTGCATGGGTCCTTCATTTGCAAGAATTGGCAACCATGAATCATAAGCCCAGTGCAGCTGGAATGAAAAATAATAATTTTTCTTCTAAAATAATTGAATTTTTATTGTGCGGTTGGGACAGAATTGTGTATGACTTGTTAGGGGATCAGCTGCTGGGTTTATGGAGACCGTTTTGCTTGGTTGTACTCATCTCTCACCAAACTGATGACTCATTTCTCCCCAGTAAGGAGCAAAGTGTGTTTATTAACTGGGCAGCAGGTGTTTTAATTGGTTCATCTGTCTGACTCCACAGGAGCGTCTCCTGCTCTCTGTACTGCCTCGACATGTTGCCATGGAGATGAAAGCTGACATTAATGCCAAACAGGAAGATATGATGTTTCATAAGATCTACATCCAGAAGCATGACAATGTGAGGTAAGAACAGCAGCCCGTCTCCCAGCTGCTGGGGTGGAGGGACCCTCCCAGTACTTGGCACCCAGGGACGAAGATGACAGCGACACATAATCCAAAATAGGTGTAAAGATTCTAAAGTGTCACCAGTGACGTTTGAAAGTTTGTTTATAGGATGGGAGAATTGCCACATTCCTGCAACATCTTCCTTTGAGAAGCAACTTTAACCGGTCTCTTTCCTTAGGCTTTTTTTCCCCTTTCCATTCCTGGAGTGAGTCTTGGTGATTTTGAGAAGGTGATACATTTGGGTTTAGTTACTTTTTGACAGATAAGCACCATTCGGATAAGCCATAATGGGGTGCAAGTTAAAGATTGGCAACACTTTCTGATGGGGTGAATTGCAGAGTCCAGCTGAGGTTAAGATGACCTGGAGTGGTATCTGCCAGTTTGGAATTACAAGTAGGCTGTCTTTTACTGACAGCCGTTGGCACCTGCTCAGTCACCCAGGGATGTGTTGCTCCTTGGTCTATCTGGATGGGCAGAAGAAATAGATATCCAGTCTCTGGCAAGTCATACAAAATCAAACTCAGTCCATTTTGCTGGGGTAGTCCAGCTCCATGAGCTTCTGAACATCACCAGGTTCCCCTTTTCCACTTCCCAGGGAAGAGGCAATAAAGTAGTGCTTTAGTTGTTTGATATCTTTATGGAGTTACAAAGTTAAGTTTAACTTACTTTCGATGCATTTTAGTTCTGCTGTTGTACCTGACCTCTTTGAGGATCACGTTTGTCTCTGCTAAGCCAGGTTCTGGAACAGTGTAATAGCTCTGTCAGTTTATAAATACTTCTACTGAGACACAGAGACTGGGGACAGAGAGCTCCTTTCTTCCCCTCTCCAGCTCCCCTTTCAATAAAAGGTTTTCTTATGAACTACTTGCACAGCCTTCTCTCATATGTAGCTTTAATTGTGTTGGTGAATTATATTTTCTGATACTTGGTGCTCAACAAAAGTGGATTTCTTAAGTCTCTAATATACTGCACCCTGCTTAATCTCCAAGAGATGATGTGGTGAAATTCACATGAAATTCTGAAGCGTTTGAAGACGTAGCATTGAAGCATGTACAGACATAGCATGTACAAGCAGAAAATTGGAAGGAGGTTGCACACTGTTGAATGTAGAGTCTGATATAAAACTCACTGACATCAGGGCAAGTCTACGTGCTGGCTTGGATGGGCTTCAGTTCAACCCTTCATATTTTTGGTTGTGACTCAGGAAAAAGACAAAGATCCACTAGCAATACTGAGGACAAAAAACATTATCAGATATCAAAGACTATAACAGTTCAGTGATGAAAAATAAAGAATATACATAGGGTGATGAAGGTGAGGGGAAGAGGCCATCCAGAGAGCCCTCAGCAGTGTGTGTGTGCTACACCAGATTGGATTAAGTTTTGTGTCTTAAATTAATTTTTTCCTTAATGGCTTGTTCAAGAAGGTGTGTAAATTTCTTGTGGTAGATGCTGTTTGTCAATTTTCTTAATAGCTAAATTACGTTTTTTCCAGTACTGAAAGGTCAGCTTGACATTCAAACTGGATGCAATTCGTTATATCTAACATGAGACCAGTCAGTATGGTATTACAATCTTTCCCATCAATTTCTATACGTCATTATTTGCAGGTTTGAAACTTGGTCAGTACATTCAGATCTTAGAAAAGATGAATAGTTCTTTAAGATTACACTTGTTTGAAGTTTTAGCTATATCACTAAATAAACAAAACTGAGATAACAATAAACTAAATTTGCAAATAAACAATTTTAAAGGGACAGGGGAACATGATAGAATTATTATGATGGGAAAAAAATAGCCAAAGATAATGGCTGGCATGGAGACATGGAGATCTCAAAAAATACAACAAAAAATTATTCATTACTCAGTATAGGAAGAGAAAACAGTTTGCTGTGACTTTCAGTTATGCTGTGAAGTAACATGAAAGATGAAATGCACATAGATTAATGGATATATGCACCAATCACTTCCTTGGACTGTCCTGATGAGTAGCTAACAGGAAGCTTCCTTTTCATGTCTTGTGTATTTATTGAATAATACGAACATTTCCATAATAGATTATCTTCTGCAGCCTAAAAAGTAATTTTAACTTTGTTCCTCACAGTAATGAGCGGTTAGGAATCAAGCCCTTGCAGGTACTGGCTGTCTCCAGTGCAAAGGGAGGCTGAGGTCTCAAAAGATCTTACAAGGGGAAACAAACGGTATCTTCCTCAAAGTATGGACTTTGTTGCCTTTGCCTATGAGGTCCTAAATCAAAGCCCACAGAGATCATGGAAAAGGCTGAAAAAGGGAGATAAGAAAGATGAATTAAATAGTATATGTACTGAGAGCAAATAGAAGGTAACTTAGGAACATCTCATCTTCTTGTACTTTAGGGAAATTAATAACTAAGCACAAATATTGAAAAAAGGAAACATGGTTTGGAACAAATGACTCATTTCACACTAGGAGTTCAGCATGGAGCCTTTGCTCTTGCCTGGGTGCACTGAAAGCACCTCTAGTGGGAATGACTGCAGATGATTTTGAAGCATTTACATGCACACAGAAACACACTGGTGGTGGGGGGTATAATCTCAATGATGTGGATTAATGAACTGACTTACTAAAAGCAAGCATGGTCTTTACTTTTCGTGGGGAAATGCTCAAGGGGAGGCCTTTGAGATGAGAACACTCCAAGCAATTTTGTTTTGTTTTTGTCACTATTCAAAAATGTCATAAGATCTAAGTTTTTATGAGCTAAAGGTTATTGTGTCAAGGCAATTGAGAAGTATGTGAAGTCGGTGCAAGGGTGCTGTGCCCAGCCATTGAATCTGGCTTCCTGTTGATGATTTATGAGCAGGAGCATTTCCTCCACAGTTCATAGAAGTGGGAAGGTCTGTGTGTCTGCACAGAGGGTTTCCCACCTCCATCAGCTGTATCCAGCGATGCTGTTTTCCCGCTCTCCCAGATTAGTTAAAAAGGTAGATTATAAATTAAAGTATAATAGATGGGAATTTTCATTAGCTATTGATCAAAAAGTTTTATTTCCATCGTAATGCCTAGAGCCTGAGATCTTCATTTTTTACTGGATCTTCAGGGTGAGGTTGCTCACTGATTTGACAGTCAATGTGGAAATAATGAGCCTCACTGACACTGGAGGTTTCCATCCAGCTGGATTTAACTTTGGTCCTTTGAACTCAGGAGGTGCAGGAGCAAAGCCTCATGCACTTAGCCTGGTTTGACATTTTGTGTGGGAGAAGTGGTTTACTAAATTCTGTTGCAGACAAGATTAACTGTTTTAATTTTCAGGGGTGATTGGGTCTGAGCTTTTGGGACCACCTCTGATTTTAGTTAAAAACCCACCCCAAAGTACTCTACTAGCAGAAAATGTTATGCTAAAATTATGTGAAGTTTTTTTCTGTTTCAAAATGAGGAATCTTTAAATGACCAATTCTGCTGTGATATGCTTAGTTTTAGATACTAGGTTACATGCTTCATTTTTTTCTTTTTAAAAAGGTTACACACTTCATTTTTTTTAAGAAGAAACAAATCCACTTAAAACCTATGTATAGAAGACATCTTCCTGAGGTGCCAGTAGTATGTCTATAAAACACAGCCATGATCCTTTAATAAGGGGCAGTTCTGCCCCTTATGACGTTTCTTACTGTTTTACACTTCTTTTAGAGAGTGGGCTCTCTGTTCAGGGAAAGATGATGTTTTTATGCAAAATAGAGTGGTCTTTCTGAGCTGAATGGGTAAAAGCAAATCTTTTTAGAGCCTTATCAGAACTTCCTGTGAGTGAGTTCATAATCTCCTGCTTATTGTTATGGAAAGTAAAGTTCAGAGACTGATTTATCCACAATGAAAATATAATTTCCTGTCATTTTTTGGCAGCAAAATTTGCTTCAGGATTATGTTCTTCTGAAGAATTTAGGGTGATGATGAAACAAAGATGAAGAGGTTTGGGGTTAATAGCCTCTTCTTTTTATGCAAATGAACAGAACCTTTTAACAGAGAATGAAGCTGTTTCCCATCCTGATTTATTGAATGAGAATTAACTTCGACAAATCAAGAACCTCAGAGCGTGATTTGACCTTTCCCACATATGTGTGTGTTAAATATAAAGTCTATTGTCAAACGCAATCAGGAAAGGAGTTCCCAAGACTATGCAAGTAATTTTGGGTAAACAACAAAGTGAATTATGTAACTAAAATGGTTCACGTTATCATGAATGAGATTATGTCTGATAGACAAACCCTAAAATACGCATAGATAATATTGTTTATTTATCATGCTTCTCAGGCAGAATTTTAAATGTTTTACATTACTATTGCTATTTATAGTATCTCACTGCAGTGATAATGGCTTTAGCGTTATCTAAGTTTGGCCAAATATAGTAATCTCTGTGCTATAAAAGGCTTGAAGTCCTCTGAAGGGATGAGGGCTGACTTGGTCATTGAAATTCCTTTGATGAACTGTTTCAAGAAGCTTATTTTAGGGCTGGCATCCAGGCGTGGTGAAAGTAACAGTTTCCTCTCTTCTCCTCTTCACGTAATTCTTATGAATCACAACATTAACCTGATCTCAATTTTTTAAACATCTTGACAACTTGAACTAAACCATTTGCCAAAATGAAACAGTCCACTTGCTTTCAGCTTTGTAAACGAAAAACACTTTAAATTAGTTTTCTAATTTAGTTACATTCTAAGACCAAAAATTCTCCCTTTAAGATTGACCAAATAGTTGCATTTCAGCTGAGTGTCAGGAGATTCAGACCAGCCGCATCAACTTAAGCTCTTCACCTTACAGGTGCTCTGATGCTTCATTAGTTGCTTATGAAGTGTGTTAAATTCTTAGATTGCAAGGTACTATGTAATTGTGAGCTGTGAAATTTGTGAAAATTTCAACTAAGCAAACATCTTTTCCTCCCCTGTCCTTGCGCACAGGACCTCTAGTCTTAATGTTTCTCGGTGTTACAGGACTTGTGCATATAAACAGTCCTACAAAGCTGAGCTCTGATCCCAGCTAGTAGGGGGGTTCCCAGGATGTCACTGTAACTGGACATGCTAGTGCTGTGGCTTGCCAAGGCAATGTGCTGCTTACTGGTATGTTCTTATTGGTGAGTATAGGCATGAGGCTGTTTCTTCTGGCTTGCTGACAGTGCCTTTTGAAATGCTAAACGGGCTTATAGTGAGGCACATCCTACCAAGCCTGGGTCAGGCAGTGGGTTGCCTTTGGAGGCAGTTACACCAATGGGCTCATTTTATTCAGGAGCTCATCTCAATTCTGTTTTCATGCTTTTTCATGAGAGGTTATTGAAGCTAAGCAGAAACTAATTTAATTTTACCATCTTTAATAAATAGAGTTACAGTATGATGTGTATAAATTTCTGACAGTACTTCCATGCATATTTTCAAAGATTCTCCAAATCTGTTGTCTCAAAGTTCCTGTAGCTTTAATTTCTGTGGAAGGCCTCATTGCCAGAAAAGGGCAGGAGCAGTAGCTCTTAATATTTGCTGTATAACCCATCTCCCTCCTTGTCTTCTCCCCTTTTGGTGGTGAGGCAGAATGAAAATTGATGGTTTATGTTTGAAGATGAGGAAGACCAGCGTTAAGCAGTTGGAAGCCCAAGAGCAGATTTTATCCATGTCTTGCTTCCTGGTGCTGCTCTCCCCTCACCATCCGTGAGCTTCGATCTCCTCCCTCATGGGTCAGTTACTTGTTTCTCAGCATCAAGTCTTAGCAAGACCTCTACCTCCTTTTCTTTGTTTGAGGCATATGCCCACAAGCAATAGAAGGTTATTTTCGCACGTTGGTGGGGGGAAACTGTGTGGGTTTCATGTGGGTTCAGGGCCCCCTCACATTTAATTGCCATAACTTCTGTTTGACGCTGTAGGCTGAGAAAAGTGAATAGGAGGGAAATGATCAGCCTTCCCACACCTTTCCCCAAATGGCAGCGGTGAATTTTATCTACACAGGAACTCTTCTGTTTCCCTGTCAAGAGCTGGCTCCTGGGAACTTCACCTGTGTCTGCCTGGACTGAATCTTGGCTTTTTAATTTTCCAGAAAAAAATTTTTTTTTTTTTGAGTTAGCAGTAATTTTTAGAAAGTGTGGAAGTAGGTTTCACCCATGGGTGAAGATGAATAACTCTGCTTCTGCTATCACCAATCGCTTGACTCTTTATAGCCAATTTTTGTTGGCTTTGAAAGAAAAAATCAGTGTCCTTTGGAGAAAGGCATTCAAGCTAAAATCTATGTGTAAAGGAATTTGCTTATTTTGCAGCTATTGTTACACCTGAACGTGAAATCAAAGCTGTGCAGTAAGTCTGACAATTAATATTAAAGGGAGTGTGTCAACCCAGGATCACTGCCTCTTTGCAATACATGTGTGTCAATGGTTCAGTCTTGAAAACTTTTAAGCCAAAGAATAGAGCAGGTTTATATATTTTATCAAATCTACCTCTTTGTGCATGTGCACAGTGCCATTTAAGAAGAACAAATACATGCTAGCTTGTTTAAGTATTCATTTGACTGTCTGCATATCTTTCTTTTTGAACTGGGAATATATTGTGATCTTGGTCCCTACTGGGAACTCCTGGTGTCTTCAGGGGCAGGAGAGACCCTTGTACCCTCCAAAGAACAAAACAGATAAATAACTGGCTGCAAGGCACCCCGCTGGATGCATTACTTAAACACATGTGTTGTAATAAAGATAACATCCCAAAAGTGCAGTGTGCCAGGTGACGGCAGATCTGCAGCCACCAGCAAGCCATCAGCTATTAGGAAGGGCCTGTGATGTATAATTCACACCCTGCTATTCTGAGTTTACACAAGGGTCTGTGAAGTTCACAGGGTGATGGATTGAAGTGTGTTAGATGTATTAATGATTAAATACTGTGAATAATAATTTGGAGAGAATAATGAAGGTGCCTGCAGAAGTTTACAGAGCAGTATTTTAACTCATCAAGGTTATTTGAATTCTCTTTTTTCTTCAATAGTACTAAAAATAAATTAATTTAATTAATTTTTTTTAAAAAATGCAAGCCTGGTTACTGATTGGCCTGATAATAAAAACAAATGTATCTAACTTATCATTAAAAAAATGCATCAAATTATGTTTATTAAACTAATCTATCCTCAGTCTTCTCTATTCTGGAGTAAGCTTGACAAGAAAAATTGAGTCTTCTCTGACCAAAACATTTCTTTTGTAAAGACTTGCTTGTACAGACTTGCTTTCCTCTTATAAAGGCTTGGTTAAATTTCAGTTAATGAACTACTTTGTGGTGTAGTTAAGATGCAAAGTGGTTTTAAGAACTTTGAATTTATATAACATTTGAGGGAGGTTCTTGTTAAAATCATCCTACCTTTTTGCTTCCTCCTTAGACTACAATGGCTGAAAAGGAAAAATCAGTTAAACTTTTTATTCTGTAATGCACTGAACTTTGCAAAACTATTTAAAGCCCTCTTACAGAAGCTGTAAAACAGAGGCACAGTTTTGGATGGGGATGGATTAACTTCTCTTGTCTTATACTATATTTATATCCCTCAACAATTGTTGCTAATTTGTGCATCTGTTCTTACTGATTTATATATAATTTTGACACTGGATAAATGATGAAGAAGAGACAAAAGCTGAAACCAATTAATAGAAAAGAGCTCTCGAGTGGTCTGGTATCCTGTGACTCAAGTTAGTGCATTGCTAACTCGACTCTATGTACTCCAGTAGCTCCAGTCATATTATATTTTTTAAACTTTGTCTTATTTATTAATTTTGCTTGATACTAAGTAGTTTAAAAGTTAAGGAGAGGCTGATCCTGATTGTGCAGACTGCGTAATTCCATAAATGGCATTTCTATAAGAAATCCGATTAAGAACAGGTCGCTTCAGAAACAGAGTGAACAGAAATGAGAAGCAACGGAGGACTGCACAAAACAGCAAAACAGGCAAAAGACCAAAGAGATTAAATGAATTTCAGCACATATACACTGTTGGCAAGGTCATGGCCTTACGGAATGATAGGGGTGCTCTTTTTAGAAAATTGAGGATTTTTTGTGTCCATTTGTGTTTCTGTTCCAAAGTCCTAGAAAGATGCACACAGTTTTAAATGATGGGAGTAAGGATTTGTAAGACCATGTAGGTTGGGAGGACCTGGAAGTTTGCAAACAGTTTTCAGAAATTGGAAAGAAGTATATGTGTGATACGCTTTAAAAAGCAAACATACAGGCATTATCTTCCCTGGTACCATGGCCAGCAGGGATCTTTGTCTGTGGTTGCTGTATGTGTGTTTGGCATAGATCTGAGGCTCTCAAAGGCACCGAGAAATTCTAAGGATGTTCTTGACAAGTATCCATGTCCACATTTGAGCCATATTCCTAAATGAACCCCTTAAATATATAGGAGGATAATCAGGGTTTGAAATCAGCTCCCTCAACTGCAGTTCTACAGAGCTGACCCCCAAGCCCAAAAACCTAGTGCAGTGACTGCTTGTGAAACTTGGATCTGTTGCCCATCAGCAAAATGTCCTCTCCTAGCCCCCTGTTGCAGAGGTCTCCCCAGTAAGTGACATGCAAAAGGCTGGATAACCATGGCTTTGTTCAGTTGTAATGTCTGTCTGTCCCCATCAGCAGCTGTACAGAGCATCAGGAAGCACAACTTGCCCTCCCACGTAAAGAGGAAGGTTGAATGTGTGAGGCAGTGGGGAGTTTTTCCAGCAGAGATACAATAGTGATGGTTTCTTGATCCACCATGTCAGCTCATTTGTTTGGGGGGTTTTGTTGTTGTTGGTCTGGGTGTTTTTTTTTTTTAACTTTAAGCATGATCCTTTGCAGAGACTGATAATACACTGGCTCAATTTCCTACTCATTGTGGGGAATGTGTTGCTAACAGGAGGTTACTAGGACAACCCTTCTTCTTCTGACAACTGCTTAATTTCTGTTGTCTCCAAGGCCTGGCCGACCCATAGGTCAGTGCTGAATGCAGTAGCAACTTGGAGAGATGCTTTGTAATATCATGGACCATGAAGGAGATGAGAGAACTATGTCACAGAGCTGATGGGATATTTGTGGGGTGGGGAGGTAGGCAAAAAAAGGCAAGAAAGACCAAAAAACCTTGGAAAGCAAGGAGCAAATTTAGTAATTGTTAGTAATGACTGGAGGAGAGGAGATGAGACAATGGAAAACAGATGCATACGGTTTGAGATAGTGGATGGTTATGTGCCGTAGCAGTTCTGGTGGAGAGCCTCCAGTCTTGGGAGCATGCACACAAATGCACTGCTGCTTTCTGCCATAGCTGTTTCCAAAGAAAGAGCTAATAAGAATCAATTTGTAGAACAAAGCAAACAAAACTTTGGCTTCTGCTCAGGGGAACTTGAGCAATTCTAGTTACAGATCAGGCTTCAACAGAAGCCAAATGCTGATCCATAAAAGTATAATTATGCTGTTTCATTTGGACCTTTTTGTTCTGGATTGCATTCAAAACTACTGTAAGCCCCTTTGTGAGATTCTTTTTCTTTCCAGGCAAGAGAAAAAGAGGCCTTTTGATTTAGTACTTCTACTTTGTTTCAATTAAAAAGGAGAAAAAAAAAAGACATCGCGTTTGCCTTGCTTCTTTAAGAATCTTCCCTTATGCAGAATAGTGGCCAGCAGGTCACGGTTTAGGAGTACAGGTCTAATGTACAGACAAAGTTGTGTTACAGAATATAAATGGTAAGTGATATTCTGTTTTTAAGATCCAGTACTCTTCATCATTTTCAACTGCAGACTGAATAAAATTTTGTTATTGAAATTGGAAGTGATTACAAATTTCTTGCAAAGCTCAGAAAGCTTGAAATTGCAGGTGTAACGTACCTGCTGAGCTCATTTTCCTTGGAATGATGTAATGGTGGAAGGAGTAAACTGAAAATGGTATCTTCTCTGAAAGCTTAGAAACAACTGAAAAAAAAAAGGAGAAAAAATAGTATCGGAGAACAACTGTACAAAGCTAAAGCTGTGTTTAAGGACGAAATGAGTGATTTTTAGGGGGATCTCTGATTCTGAGAACAGCATAGGAGGGAGAAAATATTCGTTCACCCACTATAAAATGGCATGTCTGCTGAGCCTCATCCAGGGCTACACTTCTGTAATACAGAAGCTCAATATGGACTTCATTAGCATTTATTAGATCTGTGTCTTTCACTTAAATTACGCATTCGGTGGCTTATTTAAATGACTTTTGTGTATTCTTTCATCTCCTTTTAGCTTGTTTTTCCTGCAGATTCAAGGGTTGTTTCTAGTGAAGGATCATAAAAGCTGTATTTTGTTGATCTGTCATGTCCCATAGCTTTTTATTTTTCCATTATGTATATCAGAGACAGCATTTATTGTATTACTCATAATTGAACAAATTCTAAGTCATCTTGCTGGATAATGGGCACTGCCTAGAAACACCTCCTTGCATTTTTAGTGCCTTGCACTCACAAACTCTTGTGTAAGTATTTACTGCTACCAGTCAATCCCACAGGGGAGGTTAGCGCAGGGGAATGGAAAGGCTGAGATTGACAGTGATTTCTTTAATTTGACTTGGTAGCGAGGTTGATTGCACCTCAGAAATGCCTGGCTCCCATTACAGAAACAGGCTAACGATTAGACTGTGAAGGCTCTGCGCTACCTGCGCTGCAGAGGAATTGTGCAGAAGAAACAAGCAGGGAGCGTGCACAGACACATTCTTTGTGCTGAGGACTTCTCATGACTGCTCCCCGTATCTGCGGGGGAAATTAGCGCTACATTTCAGCTGGATCGCCACGCCAAATTGGCATCTTTATTTCTGTTCCTCACTAAAATGAAAATCTAGAGAAATTAATTAATTCAGTTGACATTCCAGGTGGCAGACAGTAAAACACAGATAGTGAAGATGTGAGGAGACATAAGTGATGAGGCATGCCATGCTTATCCAGGAGCATAGAGGCTCGACCCACATGCTGGTATAGGTTATCTGGATTCAGTTTTCCTATGTGCCAGAGGGCATTTGAGGCCACATCTCCTAGGAGAGGCCCTAGCCGAAGAAGGCTTCCTCATTCTCTTTTGTTAACTCTGTTTCATTTTTTTCATATAAAAGAATCAATCCCCGGAGCAGAGGCTTGAATCCCGCTGTCCCGTGTCACAGAGCACGCCATAATCAGCAGGGCAGAGCGGGGTGCTTGCTGTCTCTGCCTCTAATTATTCTGAGTATTGTACATAATGAGCAGCTGCAGCACAAGGTCCTGAGGGCACCCCTGTTCCCAATCCAAAATAGCCTGTTGTCCAGTTCAGACTGGATTCAGACAGAGGAAAAATCAGATCCATATTTTCTCACTTCTCAGGCAGAGAGTCTTAAGAGACAGTTTCCTCATTTGCCTTCTCACTCCATTTACTTATATATAGCAGGTGTTTGCAGAATACTAAGGAATCAAGGATGCAAATTTCTGTGTACATTTCTGTTCCTTAAAGATGTGTCAGTCTGTTGTGATGGGCCAGTGGTATTTTGGCTGACAGGAATATGGGCTCCCAGCAAAGCTTTGGCTACGGTCATGGAGCAGGCAGCACGGATGTGGTAGCAGTGCTCTTAAATACTGGACACATATCCTTTTTTTATTGTAGCTGCTGACTTAATCTAAGCCCTGTCTGTATTTCTTAATTTTTAAAAAAACACCACCAACAACAAAAAAAAAAACCCAAACCCAGTCACGTATTCCTGTAAGATGCTATCATGAGGCTCAAAATGAACTGAAAATTTATCTTTTGGGTTTTCTAGCCTCAGTGGTCCTTGATTGACCACAGCGTGTCTGAAGTAACCAGGAAGGGCAGAGGCCAGTGGGATCCTGGGGATGATTTGCTTTTGCCTTTGCCTGCTGTTAACTTTTTTTCTGGTTCTGTTTGTAAGGATTCTGGTGACTGGCTGTTGTCAGCAGGATTTTTTCTCAGTTGCATAAGGACTGAGAAAACAATGTCTGTCTGAGTCTTCCACAGTGAATGGCTTTCAAGTTAAGCCGTGGCTGCAGTTATTGTGCTCTAGCTGTGACACTATAAATAAAGTTATTAACAGCAATATGTAAATGGGTTTCTATTTTTGTTCCCTGTATTGTTTGCAAAATCTAGGGCAGTTATTCAGTAAGAATCATCTGCTGTTTAGCACTGAGCCTACCAGCATTTGATGCTGTGTGGGCTGCTTCTTTTTTTTACCACTTTCTTTCTTTGCACTGGGTTTTAGAATCCAGCTCCTTTGCAAGTTTGTTTATTGTGGTATATAAGAAATAGAGTAGCTGTGCTAAGCGTTTTCAGGCTTTCAGAGAGTGCCTTAGTACTTAAGAACAGAGAATCATCTCTTGATATCTGAAATACAGGAGCATTAAGAACAGCTACATAAACATCAAACACCACAGCTGTCATTTGCCTTAGTGCACATCTTGCAAATTCCAGTTTGTTCAAAGATCTTTACGGTTTGTGTTTTGTTTCCGTGCTCCGTTTTCTTCCACTCCCCTCTCCATCACTCTGGATCTGCCTGACAGCCCTGGGCCCTGTTCACGCTGGAAACGTACACCACGTTAATTCGTGCAAGTACAGCTCACCCCCGCAAGGGAGAGCACAGATATGTTGTTTTAGAAACGCTTTACTACTGTCATGGCTACTCCGATCTGGAAGAGCAAATTATTCTAATCCAAGGCATCTGGTTAGAAACCTGACTGCATCTGTTCTAGGGACAGGAGCTGTGTTGCTGTTAACATATTGCTCTAGAACACATTTCACGTGAGACAGTTTGTTCAAACTTCTTCCTGCTCTGCAAGTGAATTTAGCTCTGGCTTCCCCAAATCCCCTGTTGGGAAAGTCCCGACCTGTTTCTTCTGTGACTCATTAGCCACAACTTTATTGCAAGCTGTGTTAGCCTTCAGATGGGCGTCTGTCCTCCATAGCACTTTAATTCCATTTCGTGCAGCTTTCTGAAAGGCCATTTAACACTGGGACACCAGTAAGCTGTGTCTCCAGTTTCACTCCTTGCTTGAAGTAGTGGTTATTTTTATGGTGTATATATAATATCTGAATATACATAAGTGTTTTGAAGTTGTGACACCTGCTGTTCTGAACTGAACTATCTGAACTCATCCTTTCAAATGCCAGACATTTTATTTCTTTTTTTGTTGTTGTTGTTTTTAATCTTCAAGCCTTCAAGCTGCTACGACACTGTGGCATAGAAAGTAAGCAGAAATCAGCTAGACTGGTTTTGCATAGATGTAGAAAGATCTGACACAATAAATTGCCTCTTATTTTTATGGTCTGAGACACATTACCATAATATATATTTTAAGTAGTCTCTAAGGTGGCTTTCTATGCTATAGAAAAGATTTGGTCAGACTCTATTGATTTTATTGGTATTAGTTCATTGGTAAACTAATAACTGTTTACAGGAACTTCATTTGGAGATGGTATTTTGCGAATATTGAGAGTAGCAAGCAAATGGCTTAGTGAAATATCTCAATGCATTAACACAGAAATTAAATTTTCCAATGGAAAATGCAAGAGAAAAGCCATTTCTTTATATGCTGATCTATTATTCTGGTGGTGGCAATTACGGTAATTCTCTTGAAATGAAGTTAAAATTACATGCCTGCTTCATTATGAGAAGAAACTACTGATTGCGAAAATCAGAGGAGATTCACTGGAAAGTTAAAAAGACTTACGTATGCAGTGGGCTGACCTGCTTTGCCACACTCCCTGCTCCAGCATCTCCAGCATATCAAGAGTAGGCTTTGTGCAGATGTTCCCTAGATTCATGAGGCCAGGATTCCCATTCCTACTTTGCCATGATTATCCCACATTTCCTTGAGCCACTTCATATATTTTCTTTATACACCACGTTGCTGTCTCTGCAAAATAGTTTGGTTTTGCTTTTCTAGAATCAGTGACATTTCAACAATTGCTTAATGCCAGTTCAAGGAGCTCATATGCTTAAGAACCTAGAGATGCAATAGTGCATTTTATTTTATAAAGATTGAAATTTGAGGCAGAGCCGGCTAAGTGACTTGTCATAGAGTCAAATGATAGGCTGTCAAAGATTAGACTCAAGGTGTCTTGATAGCTCATATCTTGACTAGCATAATAAAACAAAAGTAGTGTAAATGTTTTCTGATATTAAAGTATATAATCTGAATACCATCAAGCAGGTTTAACACTGCTTAGTATCTATGAAATAATGGATGTACGCAAAGTATTTGGAATGTGAGGTAGGTTGGGGGACTAAAGAGATGCTTAGAATTTAATATTCCCTGTTCAAGGATCATCTTTGCATAGAAACTCATTTAGTGAGCTCACTTATGCTGCCTTCTAAGGGGGAGTGTTTTTACTGCTGATATTGATTGTACAGAATTTCATTATATTTACACTGTTTCTCCACAGCAGCTGGAGTTTTCCAAAGGGAACCAAAGATACATGTCAACTCAAGTGCCATTGATCGATTGTGATGTGATGGTAGATCACATCTTAAAAAGGAAAGAAAACCCTTAACGTTAAGTTGTAGCCCCTGTAAAGCTGGGGCAACTTTACTCGTGACTTCAGGATATCTATTCATTACTGGTTCTTATCAGGTAAAGAATATTAACGTAGTGTACAATAACCAGATAGCGAGTTCAATTTCCTGTGGGATTTTTTCCTTTTCATTTAATTCTGAAATTACAGCCAATCTCTTTTCTCAGTGAAAACATCGTGTGTTTTATTACATTTATTATCAGGTTTGTTTATTAATTAATAACAAGTTGATCTCCTGGTTAATGAGCAGTACTATTTTCTTTGACCAGCCATTTTACCTTTCAGAATAGCTAACAAAGGATTATGTCTTCATTTTACAGTTCTTCTCCATTGGTCTTGCAGTGGTGTTTCTCAGAAAAGTGGCCATTATGAATTGCGCACAGTTAAGTTTCTTTGTATGCTTTGAGTCCGTTTGTCTTCATAGTTTTGTCGGTGTCATTTTAAAAACACAACTACTTGATTACATTTAGAAATACAGAAATGAAGCAGCAGAGAGTCAACTCATGTTGACTGTTCTACAAAGAGCAGTAAGACTCATGTTCCTATTCTTCAGCAATCAGTTTTCCCAGCAAATGACCACTTCAGTATAATTGATCTAGTAAGCTCCCAAACACGAATGGTAATTGTGTATACAGGACATCACATCAGTTGTCTGTTCTCAGCTTATCCATGAAGCATTTTAGTACTTACTGTCCTTCCTCAGCAAAACAAGATAAGATAACTACAGGAAAGGCATAGTTGCTCCTTAATGTTGTAAGTGATGACATTTATGTACTCATGTAGTGTTTTTTTTTATGTAGTGACTTTTCAGAGGGGAAAGTGGAAGAGACCCTGACTTACAGAAATTGCAGAGTAAATAAATCACAAAAGGACAAGACACTGGGGAAGCTAGTGCAGAGAGTGAGGAAGAAATAAGGCTAGGTTGAGATGACCACTGCATGCGGAATTACTGCATCTTTTTGAGTAGGGAATACAAAAGCATCATTGTTAGGGAAAAACAGACTGAATGCAATTTGCACAGGTATGAAGAACTCATTCTTTTGCTATCAAAGACAAAGACTTCTGCAATGTATAACAGAAAGCATCCCAAACTTGATTAGATACAGCTTGCTCGATCTCTCTCCCATATGCCTGACCTGAGATATACATGTGAAACGGCTGACTGTGCCAAAATGTGTCACTGTATTGCCTTCTCTGACAGCTGATTGATTGCTGGCACACAATCTCTATGAAACAGGTCGTCTTTTGTTTTAATACTTAAGTTTTCAATTGTTTCTCTTTTCTATTGCTCTGCTTCTGTGGCTCTGGTCACTTTTGCAAGCTGTTCTGCTGAAGGAGGGCAGGGAGAAATAGTGCCAGACTCCTATAGCTGTGGTGGTAATGGATAGTTCCTTGTTGCAGAGTTCTCTTAGCTCTGACTTACTTCTTGTCGGTTTTTGGCAGGATTTTGACATCAGAGATTGCTCTAACACCAGAAAACAGAAAGCAAGAATGTTTACAGCAAAAAGCATCCTAAAGTTTTTCAAACAGAAAATAGCATGGCTTTACCTTTTTGTTTTATGTTAAGTTCTGTATTTCAGGATGTCTTGTGGGACAAATGAATCTGAGTTTTATTCTGATGTGGGCTGGATCCAGCTCCAGTTTGAACAGACATGCCAGCTGTTTTGCACTGGTCAGGCAGACCCAGGTGAATCTGAATTTGCACAGAGCCAAGGTGAAGACACACAGTTGGAGACAGCACTATGCATGGCTCTTTTGTGCTTTTCTGCAAAAGGCCATGTGTATCCTTCCACTTTGCCTTCTTAAACTTCCTCGGAGTTGGAAGAGATTTGGCATCTTTCTCACTTACATGGTTCTTCCCCAGACCTGAATGATTGGAAAAAAAATTCACATTACCATCAGTCCCTTCTTAGATGCATTAAAATGATCTGAAGTCTGTCCTTGATAACTCAAAATCACAATTAGGCCGCTTGGATTTTGTTTTTATGTTCAACAGACAACAATAAAATTCCTTCCACTCATCTCAAAGACATCTATAACATGTTCCACCTATAATTTAACTGGTAGCCACTGCATATCTATCTATATTTGTTTTCCCTCCCCCAAATAGTTTTTCTTCCCAAAAGGCTATTTATGACTCCTGTTTCCAGTGAAGAATCAATCTGGTTAAATATAGCCTGCTGAAATAGGAAAATCTTTTAACTCAAGACGTTTAGAGGGATAGGGTAGCAAGTTTTTGATGTTTAAAATAAGAAATGAGAACTGATGCTGCTTAGCTATAACTAAGTTCCAATAACTGGGGTTGCTACTCATGCTTGTAAGCTGCAAACCTAAGAAGGTCATGGAAAAACTTTTCTCCGTACAACTGCTGCAGTTTTCCCCTTCTGGTTGGTGATCTCAGGATCTTAATTTCTTCTCATTTCCTGTGCTGACAGTTGTGCTGGTTTTGTGTAGTGGGGGCGGGGGGCTACAGTGGCAGCCTCTGCAAGAAGCTGCTAGAACTTTCCCCCTTGTCCAGTGGACTTGGCTGGGTCTAGGGTGGACCCACTGCTGTCCAGGGCCAAGCCAACTGGTGACAGTGATAATGCCTCTGTGATAATGTATTTAAGAAGGGGAAATTAAAAAAAAAAAAGTGAAGAAACAGAAGCAGGGACAGACAGGGGGAGGCGCGATCCTTGTGGGCCTTGCGGCCCTCACCCTCTGGCCTCCCGCCAGGGAGCCGACTGGGCCCGACTCAACCAGGCCTGGCTGAGAGAAGAGAGATGTGACAAGAACCTTCACAATCTGAGCCTGATTGTGAAGAATTTTTTGTGAGAGGAATGGCTGCAGACGCCAAGGCCAGTGAAGAAGGAGGGGAAGGAGGAATGCTGCTCCCAGCAGAGATTCCCCGCAGCCTGTAGCGAAGACCATGGTGAGGCCGGCTGTCCCCCTGCAGCCCATGCAGGAGCAGAGATCCACCTGCAGCCCATGGAGGACCCCACGTCGGGGCAGGCGGATGCCTGAAGGAGGCTGTGGCCTGTGAAGGGCCTGCTGGGGGGACTGCACCTCATGGAAAAACGACCCACATCAGAGCAGTTGGTGAAGGACTGCAGACCCTGGGAGTGACCCCACACTGGAGCAGGGGAGGAATGTGAGTTCTTCCCCCGAGGAGGAAGGAGCGGTGGAAAGTGACATGTGGTGAACTGACCATAATCCCCATTCCTTCTTCCCCCCTGTGCTGCCTAGGAGGGAAGGAGGTAGAGATAATCTGGAATGAAATTAAGCCTGGGAAGAGAGGAGGGGTGGGAGGAAGTTCGTTTTTTTTCTCTCTCATTATCCTGCTTTGGTTTTATTATTAATCAATTGAATTTGTTTTCCCCAAGTCAAGTCTGTTTTGCCCGTAACAGTAAATTGAATTATCTCTTCCTGTCCTTATCTCAAAGGTCAAGCTTTTTGTTATATTCTCTCTCCTCCGTTCCCTTGGAGGGTGGGGAGGGTGAATGAGAGACTGTGTAGCTTGGTCTTGAGCAGAGCTAAACTGCAACAACAGTGAAAGGCAGATCACTGGCATTGACATGAGGAGCACTGACCGTGATAGAAAGTACAGTGCCGTTCCTCTTAGCAGCTCTTGAGTGCCAGCAGGGTCAGACACACTCAGCGGGGCATTCGCAGGAGCACATTGCTAATGCAGAGAGAGCTGCAACAACAAATGCTGAGAGTTTGTGCTGGAGATGTGCATCTCTCAGCTGTATCCCCCAGGCAGTTCTAACCTCTGGTAACACTCATCTGAGTGCAAACTTGGGAAAATCAAGTAAAGACAGGGTTCTGCAGTTTATATCTTTGCAATGAGCCTTGCTGTCGTCATGCAGTGGCTCTGTCAATGGCAGTCTGCACGTTGACACCAGTGTCTCCAAGAGCCATCTGGTCTCCTGCTTCTATGCTGGTTTTTACTCTGTCACCAATTTCAGTTGGTATGGTCTTGCAGAGTGAACTTCTCAGATAAGGATGTGTGTTTAGTTTACATCTTTGAGTGCTTTGGAAGAGGGACAGGGGGTTTTCTGCCTTTTGCTCTAAAGCAAAAGGTGAAAAGGCTCGCAGTTTTCTGGGCTTTTGTTTTTGTAGGGTCTTTGTGTGTTTTTCCTCCCGTCTTGTGTTATTCTCTCTCTATCTTAAGTATTGCTTTGCTTATTGCGGCATTTGTTTACATACGTGCCTTCTCACCCTCTTGAGCAAGTGGGAGCCAGCATGACTGATCTTAAGATGGAGCACTGTCAGGGTGCATAATGGAGTCTGGGTTCCCAAGGGGGAGCTGTACCAGCCGATGTGTCACAGAAGTGCTAAGGCTCATTTGAAACAATAGGTGATTTCCAATAGTAAATTGATCTTCTCTAAAATGACCATATAAGTTTAGGAAAGACAGTGTATCTTTTTACTGTTGGTTTTGTTGGGTTTTTTTTTCGGTGACTGTTGGAAAAGGAAATATTTTACCCTCTGTTCTCTCTGATGTCCTGCTGTTCTGGAGAACATTTTTTGTATCTCTAAGGCTAAGACCTTAGCCTGTCGCATAAACATCCCTAGAGATCAAGGCTGATGTGCTGCTGAGACCTGAGTAAGTCTGGAAGTAGCAAGCAGCCTTTGCCAGACCTCTCACGGGGCTGTCACTCAGTGTGGTGATCTGTGTGGGCCACTTCACCCTCCTGAGGTGGGCTTTGTTGCCCTTGCTCGGTTTAGTGCTGCTTTACCTAAACGTACTGCCTGTCCGCAGTCACTGTGCCACTGCTGTGAACTTGTGCTCAGCTTATTTTGGTTTGTGCTTCTGTTGTTGCTGCTATTAAACTCAGGAGGGAAAGAGCATTATGAGATCTTCTCAGTGTTTCTGGAAGCTAAAATCCTTTTTGTGCATTGGATGAGTAGAAGAGAGAGCATACAGATCATCTCCTTCTTGTTCCATCCCCAAGTGACTATAGCTAGGAGAGAGAGATTGGGTGTATCTGGATGCCATGTCTATTCTAGGAACCTCTAGATGAACTTAACACTATGTTTATGCTACTGGAGCTGGAAAATAACTTCTGGGCTTGCAGTGCTGATGGGGAACTGACTTTTAAACAGATGTCCAGGTGTGCAAATCGACTCATTTACCAAACTGCTCAAGAGATGCTCCCGCTTTGGAGATAGATGCTCAAAAGACATTTGAACATGGTCTTGGGTAACTAGCTCTAGGGGGCCCTGCTTGAGGAGAGGGTTGGACAAGATGACCTCCAGAGGTCACTTCCAACTTCAATCATTCTGTGATTCTGAGAAAGCCTAGTTTAGTGTTAAGGGCTCGTCCCAGCCCTTCAACTGAGAGTTTTGTCGTCTTCATCCCAATCCATCTTTGTTCTTCTTTATTTGTAGTGTGACTTAATGACATGCAACACCAATGGCCATGGATTGTGTTGTATGAGACACTGTCCTCACCAATTAGCCTAGTGAGTTCACTGACAAGGGCAGACTGTATCTACAGCAAATGGCTTCCTTTTGTTACACCTTTGCTCGTGATCACAAATTAGTGAGCTTGTATTTAGTGAACAATGATTATTTTATTATGGCACATTAACTTTTTCTTCTCTTGTAGGTAAAATGCCATGGCTTTGATTCGCATGCAGTCAGATGCACTTTGCTGGTTTTATGTCATTAAAGCTCACCGAGCCTGGGGTTTTGTTCTGTTTCCCATGCAGTGTCTGTGGTGTTCGGTTTCCAATAACACATGGTGTTTATATTCATGACTGGCATTACTGTTGTGATGGTGATAGGGTTTGTGTTTCTTGCCTTGCTTGATTTATGTTGTGGCTGGCGTGCATGGCACGCACATATCTTGAAATAGAACACTACTGGTTTTTTTTGTTTTTACATTAGAAGTACTGATGATTTAATTTAGCGTTTTGAATAATCCTGCATTTGCAGGGAAACCTGACTGTGTCTTGTCTCTCCTTTGATAACTGTATTAGCTTCAGACATTTAAGGCTGCAGTTCAAAATCCCACTCTGTAGGTGCGTGTGGTTTCTAAATGTGGGTCTCGTGGGTTTCCTGCTTTCCGCCTTGTCCTTAGCTCTTCCTACTCCTTACATCGTTCTTTCCTTTTTGCCAAGATCTCTTCTCTTCCTGCACTCTTGCTAAGAACCTTCTTTGCCATCTGAAAGATCCTTTGATGCTTCTGCCTCAGAGTATGTTAGCAGTGTAGTGAAAGCACGGACTACCTGAATTACAGGAGCTAGTTTTAAATGACCTACAGTGGTAGGATCCAAGGTGCAGTGGGATGGACGTGGGCACAGACCACAGTGGGCAGCCCAAGCTGGGCAGGCTCACACTGCTGATCTCTGGGGTGTCGCACTGAGGCTTCTGCTGGTACCTGAGCTACCTGTCCATATGTATCTTAACTAACCTGTGAATGCATTACATAGAAAAAAAAAAAAAAACAGGAAAGCTAAGCTCAGCACTTTGGGAATTTTCTTCTCTTGGCTCTGCTCTGCATCTTAGCTGCTCTTCTCTCCATTTCACCTCACTCTGCCTTTGCAGCCATGCAAAGCACTCTGCAAAAAGCATCTAGACATCCTGCTTATGGAGGTCTTGCAGTCCATGGTGGTGATGTTTTTGGTAAGGACCAAGCTCGGGCACAGGCTGGCGTCCTGGTGGCAGCAGCAGCAGCTAGACCTGTGTGCCCAGCCTGCCCTACACTGCCTGACAACTCTGGGGTCTTGGCCTCAGGCGTTTTCCAGTCTGTGCATTCCCCTTCTGGCTCACCTGCCTGGGTCTTGAGCAAAAGCAGACAAGTACCAGGCTGGCCCTTAAGAAGTGGGAAGGATGGTGGGATCTGAAAGCTATCCAAGCTCCTTTTCATTTTTCTTCTTTGACAGCATCACGAGCCACATAGGGCAACAGGCACAAAACTGAGTTTGCCTTGTACAGCTATGAAATCTTAAGCCAGTCCTTGCGGGAAATAGGAGCTGAAATAGAAGCTTAGGAAAGTATTCACCTTTACCCTATAACACAATTTGTGGTATTTTTCGAACAAAATTAAACATAAATAATTTAAAAAAAAAACAACCTTACAAAATGAATGATAACTCCCCTTTTCTTGTCTGTCTTTCCCAGAAATATTTTTTTGTCTTTTTTTTGAGGTCATACCCTGGTTATTGCTAGACAAAACCCAATCAGATGGCAGTGACAGAGTGGAAAATATACCAAGAGCTCTGAAGCCATTACAACATTTTTATTACATGCTAAACTGGTTTTTCCACAAAGCAGTAGACTTCCAGATGAAGGGACTGGGACCCAGGGCTGATAATAGTTGCTGACGCTCGGGCTGCAGATTGTGTGGTCAATCCCTTCCAGTCAGCTTCAGCTAATAGTACTTCTAAACCACTGCCTTACTTATCTCACAATATTTTATAGCTATAATAATTATTTCATTTGACCTTTTGTTGACCACTGTCACTTACCCCACATTTTGGCACAGGAGAGGCCTATTACTGGCATTGTGCTCCCACCAGCAAGGAAATGCCTTGCCCTCTGAAGACTGACAAATAATTGGCTTGAGTTGTGCCCTTCATCACAATCATCCATCACCATCATCCTTTAATAAAATCTTCTCGTTGCTAAGGGTAGTCTGACATGAAAGACTGAAGTGTGGAGTGAGGACCTAAGGGTAGTGGGGAAGCTGTGTGTTTGAACTCTAAAGCTCCTAGTCTGGAGAAGATGCACTGGCAGGACTGGGAGATGCTCCTGCAAGCTCACTGCATGTGTGTTGTGTGTAAGGAGATATAGCGGGCTTTGTTTTTAAAGAAAAGCTCTGGCTAGAGACAGGATGAGGATCATGTGCTGTTCCCTGATAGCTATTGTAAAAGAAATCTGCTTTGTTCCTAGTTGCTTCTGGGCTGTTGGGTATTTTACAGGGAGAAGGCTGAATTTCAGGGTTACTGGGCCTAATAACAAAAGCAACAGAAGAGGCATCACACAGTGCCACGTAGATGGGTCCTCATTCCTTCCTTGAAGGTCATTAGCAGGGTTGGGAGTGGTAAACTTGGTTGTTGTCTCTGCTGCTGGAGCTGCACTGCTAGCAGAAGCATACGGATTAGGCAGGAGGAGTAAAATGGGATGTAGTGGCTTTCAGAGCTCTCTGTTGAGAGCAGAGGACAGAGAGGCTTGAGGCTTGGTTCCTGTTTGCAAGGGCTGTTTTCTCTGATGGTGATGTGCTGTTCTTTCTCCTGACTCCTGCCAGGAGGTCTTTCACCTCTCTGTCTTCAGTTCCCAGATCATTGCCCTGTCCAGTGCCATTTCCCACATGGTCCTTTCCATACCCTAATGAGGTTTTCCATTCCCTTCAGCCCGTGTGTTCCAGGCAGTGTCTTCTGACAGCTCAGTGGCAAGGCTATTTGGCAGCAGAGCAGGTCACACAGCTGTCTCAAGCCTGTAATGGAATATACTCAGGTGTTGCAACAGATACCGATGTTACTTAGATAGCTGATGTGGAAGAGGCGCAAAGGGGTGGACTGCGCAGGTAGATAGATTCATGTAAACCTCAAAGTGTGCAAAAACTGAGTCATGCAAAGAACTTAATATATAACCAATTATGAGTAGGTTTTCATATAAAAAGCAAAAGGCACGTGCCAGATGAAGCTCTTCCTCTTATTGCCAATAGTCACGTCCATGTTCAAGAGTGAGAAGAGACCTGAAGCATCTAAAAAAAAACTTTAATTCATTCCTTTACTTTAGATAAAACCAAACTTTGTTTTCCTTTACTTTCTTCTCCAAAATATGAAACTGACTTTGTTGAAATGTTCATGCATCCTTCTTTCCTCAAACAAAATACTCATTCAGAGAAGCATCTCATGTAGTAAATGTTAGCTTCCTAACAGGGATGTCAGACAACATTAACTATTCCATATTGCTACTGGCTCATATGCAGAATGCATTTCTGAGTGCAATTGTGCAACCTTTCCAGGTTTTATTCTCATAATAAACCCTTTTGAAATTGCTTATAATTGTAGTTTTCTAGAATTCAATCAGAGCTGCATGTGGAGCTGCAACCATGCTGTTCTTAGAAGTGCAAGACCAGGATCAAGACGAAGGAGATAACTGCTGATTTTGAACAGAGTAATTTGCTGGTCACCCATAGAAGGTTACAAGTTTGAGAAAATGTTGTAATCAAGTAGCTTCAATTTGAAAAGACATAAATCTGTTCATAGTGTGGCTCATAGGTCTCTGCTGATTACTTAATTTGCTCGATTTAAAATATTCCCACAATTTAACTTTTAGTAATGTCTGATCCATTTATCTGGCATGATAGTAGCGGAGAAAGAAGGAGACAACCTTCTAGTCATTTATCCATCTTTCTTACGGTGCTACACTAGCACTAATTTCCCGAATCAGGCGTGAGGCAGTGACCCAGGGCATCTTTGTGTGGTATTTTCAGATATACCCATTGCTATCCGAATGTCAGAGTAGCAATTGCTCTGTACTCCACCTGTTATAACACACGGCTGTTACAACACGCACATGAGCAAAGAGTGTGAGCACGTCCACAAGTGAAGAATTTGCAATTTGCCCCATGCTGGGAGAGGAACATACTTGCAGTAAGATACCTTTTGTTACTGCCACAAAAACTGGAAACATTTCCTATTTGTACATCGCATATTAAAACATATTTTAAGTTGCTTAGCCAGCAATACAC
This sequence comes from Chlamydotis macqueenii, assembly GCF_036417535.1. Lineage (NCBI taxonomy): Eukaryota > Metazoa > Chordata > Aves > Otidiformes > Otididae > Chlamydotis > Chlamydotis macqueenii. The sequence continues at coordinate 12,004,134 of NC_141561.1, forward strand.
ATAGCTCTAAGATTTTGGTTGGTGTCAACTGTATTTCCTTGGGAGGTTTACTTTTATTTGTAAATATGTGAAATCTTGATTGAATTTTTTGTGCATTTTCTCACGTGTTTAAAAAATGGCGAAGTATATTTTGATTCAGACATCTCTGCATTCCTCTTTTGCTTTTTTCTTGTACATTTTAGTTTCAGCCTGACTAACGAAGAAATATTTAATGCAATATGTTTGGTTGATGATTTATTTGAGTTGAAATGTAGAAGGAAAACATGAGAAGCATGCCAGAATTGAAATGTGTTTCAGGATTTTTGGAAAAAAAATATGCTTGTAAAAATATTTTTATTGTCTTTGCTTTCTGTCTGAAGACATTGTAGGGAATTCCAGCTGCAAACATAGCCTCTGCAATTTGCTTAAAACATGTTGGAGTTTTATTTTACAAAGAAGAAACAATTCCAAAGTGCTTGTTAATTACACTTTTAATTTCTCTTCCTATTCAAGTACAGCTTGATGCAGTAATCAACTTCAAAGAAGAAATCAACCACTTGATAAATGTTCCAATAGAGAAGTATAGCTTATGCATTTTATATTTATATATGTGTATATATATATTTATTTTTTGCTTAGACCTATATAGACAGTCTGGTGCGTGTTTTACTGAATTGTTTTAAATTTAACATAATGCTTGTGTTTGATTGCAAATCAATATTTTCAATGTTCTAATTATCAATAAGACAGAATCTTTTTCCGGTTTAAAAAAAAAAATATCTGCAACATAAACAACATAAAAATTAATTAATTGAAATAAAAGAATCATTATTGATGCTTGTGATTCAAATAATTGTGCTTTCAAAACAGTCCATGCTGCTTTGAAGGCTTTCCTGGTCCGTCCTGGGCGGATGGGAGCGATTTGCTATCCCTGTTGCAATAGCAGAGGTTTGCCTCAGTTGGCAAGGGCTGCGCTTGTCATTTGACAGAAAGTTGGGCAATGCCTGCTTGCAGCCTTACTATGAGGAGCTCCTGAGCGCTGTCGGTGTATATTTTCATAGTGTTTCAGGGGCTAAGCTAGCTGAAAGGTGTGGTACAAATGGGAGGTTTCATTTCTGTAGTTTTTTAAAAGCTGAGGGGGAAAAAAAAAAAAAAGCAATGCATGAGAAGCGTGTACTCCTGGGATATGAGTAGAGGAAATCAGTGTAGATTGCCTTCTCCAGAGAATGAGGAGCGTGAAAGCCTGACAGTAAGTCTTCACCACGACAGCCCAGGGTGTTAGGGCACAACCAGCCAGCCCTGCTGCGCCCAAGTCTTTGTCCCGGCAGCATGCAGTGCCACTGCACCTGGCTTTGTGCATTTCTAACACTGCAGGAGTGTGTCTGCCAGGCACAGGGCAGAGTGCTGCCAGCCACAGGGCTGGGGTGCGTGTGGGAAGCAGACCACCAAAGCGGGAGTGAAAGCTGTGGTAGGCAGGTTAAGGTTATTCACTAGAGAGGGACTTTATTTTATGGCTGCACTTTAATGGCGGGGGAAGCGGGCAGAGGAGTGTGTTTTTTCTGCAGCGGAGTTGAGACATAGGCAATGTTATTGAGCTGGGAGGTTGAGGAATGTGAACAAAATGGGTAAGCGTTGATTTTATAGCTGGGCTAATCTGGTAACTATGTAGGAGTGCCTTGTTGTTAATGATGGCTGATAGCGTTATCATGCCACCACTAGCTCCCAGTGTACTGTAAATTCTCTGGACATGAGGCAGGGGTTGGGACATGGAAAATTTGTGGCGTTTTCTCACTCTTTCTAATCTCTGGAGGGGATGACGCCGTGCCCCTCAGGGCTTTATGTGTGATAGAGGCTGTATCACCCCACATTAGGGGTGCTCATCTCCTTGCTGCTATAAGACTGCTACATACCTCCCCATCCCTGGACTTCTACCCTAGAACTTGCACAATTATCAGCAACAAAATTTGTGACACTTTCATTTTTTTTTTTTTTCTCTTTTTTTTCCCAAGCATCCTCTTTGCAGACATAGAGGGTTTCACAAGTCTGGCCTCCCAGTGCACTGCTCAGGAGCTGGTCATGACGCTGAACGAGCTCTTTGCCAGATTTGATAAGCTAGCAGCTGTAAGTTTTCTATTATAATTCTGATTTTTTTTTTCCTGTTGCAAGAATGACATACTATGCTGGTTCGCTGGATTTCTGTAAATACTGCCGTAAAAGGCAAGCTATTGCAAGCATGAATATAAGCTGAATATATCTCTCTTGGTTTTTTGGTTTTTGTTTTTTTGTTTTCGGGTTGTTTTTTTTTAGGAGAACCACTGTTTACGTATCAAGATCCTGGGTGATTGCTATTACTGTGTGTCTGGATTGCCAGAAGCAAGAGCTGACCATGCACACTGCTGTGTTGAAATGGGAATGGATATGATAGAGGCCATCTCGTAAGTACCATATTCTCCATGGAGAGCTTCAGAACAAATAGCAAGTAGATTTTCTTTCCCATTAGGTCTTCCTCACATTATTAGCAAGATAGCCAAACCAGGGGACTGATGTCAGCAAAAAGGGAGATCCACTGGAACAAGAAAACAAAATGCAGCACAGGTTTGACAGCAGAAAAAAACTTGAGTCCATTACAGCCACATGGGTATCAAAGCTCAATCTCCTGATGAGAAAGGCAAAGGTTACTATAATTACTGGAAGTATCATTCCCAAAGGAGGATTCCAGTGAATCACAGAAATGTGAATTCGGAGGATTAATAACTTTATTAGATTTCAGTCACTCTTCACTTATCTGTCTTTAAACCAGCTTTTTACTCACAATTCCTCTGCTAAGGTCTGTTTTGTCTAGTTTTAACTAATCCTTCTCTATGTGTCCCTATGCTAAAAGGGTCAGATTCAAGACTCTCTCACTTTAGTTAAATTAATTATTGAATTATTATTGGTCTGGCACAGACTGGGACATGGATGCATGGTGCTTTTTCCTTTATTTTCACTTACTTTGCCATCTTTATCTTTTCCTTTAAAATCTGTTCTGAAGCTTTGCCTGCTCCTGAGGTCAGATTAGCAATCCTCTGTTTGTCCAGATCATTCCTGTCTTTAGAGAGTAACAAATATGAGACTTGTGTGTAGTTAAATTACTTGAAGGATTGTAGGCAGTATAGAATATTGTTTACATCAGACATGAGCTTTCATGGGCCAATTCTTTCATAATTCAGGGAGGGAAGATTTATTTGGCCATCTTGAGTGTATGCAAGTTTAGGCACAAAGTTCAGTCAGTTTTGGATGGCAGCTGAGCTGACCATAGTATCTACACTGTCCTTGCTGCACAGAGACTCTCCTTCTTTTTCCCTTCTCTTCCAGTTTTTTTTTTTGTGAAAGTATCTTCTAAAGTATCAATGGTACCAACAGAGAAGGAGAAGATCTTTATGCAGTTCTCTCATTCTGTTCAATAGTTTGATGGAGTTTCCACTTCATCTTGATAAAACCTAGAGGTACCTATTGGCTGAGCTTGATATAGCTTATCATTTGAATTTCTGCAAGGACATGAATACACACCCACAGTTTTCAGCCTCATTTTCATAACACAGATATGTAGTTTGGAAAGCAATGTTTACACCCAGGAGACCCCATTCAGCGAGCAGTACACAGCAGTGTTCCCTTGTTTTCTGTACACTGTCAGGACTTCCTACCTTTACTTTCCTGGTTTTAAACTCTGTGGCTTTGCACCAGTCTCCTTTTGGGGTTTGTACACAAAACGCAAAATAAAAGGAGTTATGAGTAACTAGTTTTCAGTAGCCCTTGAAAGGATGCTATTTCTTCCACATGAAGTACAATTAAGTGACAGGTGACAAAGTGTTTTGTAAAAAGAACAGTAAAAAGAAGCAGCAATTCTTAGCCACCAGCCCTACAAAGAAAATACTGTGTACATTGCCCAGGATGGTCTCACTTTTTGCAGTATTTGGCCTGATGAAATCCAGAGGTCTTGACACGTTGCTGTGTAATCCTCTACAAGGCTGAGTAACACCAGGATGTCTAGACTTCATTGATTAACTGCAACCCACCTTAGCTGGAAATAAACACAGCTGAAGTGCACTCAATGTTTGTTTACTAATAGCTCTTCAGTAGCCTTTAAAACTTATTTCCCACTTGATATATAATGAATGCATTTAACAATCTTATCTCTTAATAAGTCTGGAAGGTGATTTTGTTCTCACTACCCCTGCTCCCCCCTCCACCTCCTCCTGCTCCCCTAAGGATCAAGATAAGAGGTTTCACAGTTAAGGTAACCAATAGCTACTGAACATTTGATTGCAGGTAACAAATAGCTACTGAACATTTGATTGCAGGCTTCACTAACACAGGGCCCTGCCCATAGGCTGATTTCATCTGTGCGCAATAACAGCAGGGAGTGTTACCCCAGATGAAAAAGATAGAATTCTATTCACTGTACTGCTGGTATAAATCAACTGAAAAGGAAAAAGAAGGTAACAAAGGATATTTCATTTGTCCATAAAGGATAACCAAACTCTTTTTTTTTTTTGCTGCAAAGTCTGGAGAAAGTCACCTTATCAAGCACTCTACTGGGAGAGGTTCCTTGGTCTTGTTCCTTGGTCAATAGTGTGGCTTGGCACAGGGTGCAGTAGGGTTTGTAGCACTCATGCAGCATGTTCTTCCTTTCTCCCCAGTGTTGTACCCACACTGCAGCTACTGTTGCCCGTGCAAGGCTTATGGCTGCAGCTGCATTTTCATTACTCCACTTCCTGTTGGTTTCCCAAGTATTGCAGATGAAGCTATTTCAGTTTGTCAGCCTGTGGCACCTTAACCGTATGCAGCTTCCCTTCCCTGCTAGAGAATCTCTGTTGCTTGTTAATAAAAATAATGAATGTCACTTCAGCGAGTAGGTAGTGAAATGTAAGGTAGGGATTGTAAGGAAATAGGAATTAAAAGAAGGTAGGACCTCTGGAAATCTGGAGTTCTAGATCTTCTAGGTGGCTCTTCTATCTAGAAAGGACTAAATGAACCTGCAAACCAAAGAGGTTGAAAACGGATAGGTATGAAGTGCAACTTCATACTGCAGGGAACTAACAACTTAAAGGAAAGGACTGTGCTATGTGATGTAGGTGAATTGCCTGTGAAACATGGATGTTCTGGGAATGATGTGATCAGCAATAACGAGAAGCAGAGTTGTTCTGATGGCCTCATCAAGACTTTTCCCCTATCCACATTCCTAAATATATTTTCCATGTGAACAGCTCTTGAAGTTAACTTTCGTCCTAAAAGGGCAAAACCCACAAAGTATTCCAGCAGTCATTTTGGGAGTAAGCAGAGCATCCAAAACCTCATTAAAATCAGAGCTTGAGTATTTGTGTCTGCCTGTTTGGAGTGACTGCAATAGATGTGGTTCTCTGGTTTTGCTGCTCTGACTGCAACTGTAAGCCATGTTCAAGTTTTCCAACTGCAGTGGGGTATTTCACACACATATCATATTTCATCTGTGGAAGAGTTGATGCTTGGTGCCATACAGACAAATTAAGATCTCTGAAATCATTTCCTTTTTTTCTTTGCAACACACTATTACTCTTAATGAGACTGAGTGCTGGCAGGTTATGTCCAGCTTTGGTATGGAAATCAGAGACCAGCACTTTATTCCTTTTACTGCCCCTAGGATTTTTTTTTTTAATGAGTTCTCAACTTGACCATGAGTTCAAAGTACACGGATTTTACTCCAAGGGCTCTCCTTTCTAATTAGTGCTCTACTTGGCCAGCCGGACCATCCAGGAGCGGTACAGCTGGTCTGGTTCTGGTTTGTTGTCCTGTTGATGTGAATAAGCAGCACTGTGTGTATGCATGAATAATTTATGGGTCATTATGGACTTTTGTGTTCTAGGTGCAAGTTTGCACCACCAACTACAACCATGCAGTTCTTAGTGATGTCTTTTTTCCCCATGTCTCTTTTCAGGCTAGTCCGGGAGGTGACAGGAGTAAATGTCAACATGAGGGTTGGAATCCACAGCGGGAGAGTTCACTGCGGGGTCTTGGGCCTTAGGAAGTGGCAGTTTGATGTGTGGTCCAACGACGTTACGTTAGCCAACCACATGGAAGCAGGGGGCAAAGCTGGGTAAGTTACTTCATCAAAGCTGTTGTGTTGTTCTGTGTCTGACGTGTCACAGTGAGGTGGGGAAACGGGGGACAGAGGTTCAGAGAGTGTGCGTCTGCTGTAAAATGAACTGTGGGTGTAGTGTTTTAAGCTAAGCATGTTAGCAAGGTTATTCTGTTCCACCTCTACATATCTTTGGGTACAGAAAGTCTACAAAATCTCAAGATGGGCATATCCTTCTGTGGTAAGAACTTAATTCCTTCTCTGTGAAACAAAGCTGATTGATAGGTATGACAGAAATGAGCAGGTCTGTGCAAACATTAGCAGCACTGGTCATGGTTACAAAGAGATACGACCGTATGCTAGCAGTGTTTGCTGGAGAGTAACCTAGCTATCGATGGATATTGTATGATGCGTTGTTTCAGGCCAGCCTTTTGTTATGAAGCATTCCTGTGAGAGAGCAGAATCGGTTCTTGTTTCACTGCCATGTGGACCAGTTGAGGGCTGAGTTGCTGTCAAGTTGACTCTGTGAGATAATTTTTCTACATACCTTTCCACCTTTTCTCTGCTCTGGAAGAAAGCATAAGACTATAGTACTTGATAGGATAGCTCTACAAGGCACTCTTGTACCACAGTGATTAATGTGATACAACGAAAAAGGTACATGCTGCAGTATATACTACATGTGTCTGCTGAGTAGACACGTCCTTGTGAAGGGCCTGTGTTTGCCAAAAAAATATATCTGCTCTGTGTTAACAGCAAAGTGAATAAAAGAATTAGTGCTTTATATCTAAAGACTGTTACTGCTAGTTTGTTCCAGTACATGGAACCTGTCACTGACAGGAACTGGCTTTTTGGGTGATAGCTTTTCAGAGCCTACAGAACTGACTTGCCTTTTGTCTCATTCCAGGCGCATCCACATCACAAAAGCAACCCTGAACTATCTCAATGGCGACTATGAGGTGGAGCTGGGCTTTGGAGGGGAGCGCAATGCTTATCTGAAAGAGCACAGTATTGAGACCTTCTTGATTGTACGGTGCAGCCAGAAACGGGTAAGACCAAACAAACTAATGCAGGTTTTAGATACTTTTAATAATGAGATGGTCTCCAACACACCAAAGTAGAGTGAACACCAGCCTTTATGGATGAGTGAGTTGACTACCTGACCTTCAGTGACAAAATTTCCTCTTTCACTCTTTTGTGCATGCATAGAAGGGAGTGTAGCCACCTTCTGCATAAGGTTTCTGCACCAAATAATTTCTAGTTCTGTCAAAGAAACTGTCCTGAGTTGTTTGCAAAATAGTTTTGAAGAATATTGTTAATGCAGATATGTATTTTTTCAATTAAATTTGATACTTATACAAGTTCTTAAAGGAATAGATTGAAACTACAAAGATCTCTTCTCTGTCAGATTACAGACAGAGGTGTTTTTGTCCACCTATCATATTGCCGTGAACCTAAAGCTTAGAGCAGTTCTTATCATTACTTTTCAACCTGTTTCTGAAGATTGGAGAATCTGGCCCACTGTAATGATGGATGATCACTGTGACAGTGGGATGAGATCATGCCTACTGCTATGACATGGGTCAGGCTGCACAAAATACGGCTGTTAGGACATTACTGACTTGAACTTGAGTCAAGGCAAACTCAAGTGGACTTCGGCCAATATATGTTATTTTTGTGACACTGCCAATAACAGAAAATAGGTTGATGTTATCACTAGTTTGTATTCTTTTAAATAATGGTAGATTGTAATACTAGAAAAGGACCTTTTCAATCATCTATTTGAACCTAGCTAATAATATTTTTCTAAGTAATTTCTGCTCTATAGACACTACTTTGCTATTCACAGTTTGGGCAAGCATATAGAAATTGGCCTGAATTGAAAATAATTTCAAACATTTCTGAATCTAAGACCAATTAGACCTTCCCTCAGCTGTAAATATGACTACAATGAGGTTAAGTGAGTTAGTGTTTGTGACATGTTCCAATAGCATGGTTGATTTTAATAACTATGACAGAAATACTTTGCTACCATTGCCTCATTTCCTGAGAGAAGGGAAGCCTCAAATATCCTTAATGGATATTGTGTAAAAAATCTTCAAGAAAATCCTTTGTCATCTGCTGAAAAAGAGAAGCTGATGTTTTGGTTTCTGTCTGCTCATAAGATAAATCTCATTAACAATAGTCAGTCTTCAAAAGAGGATTAGAGCTTGCAGTGCAAGATTATTGTTTCCTGAGCATCACTGCCTGTCAGTGGGCCAGCTGATGTTTATACCTAAACCACTTCTTCCATACTGGGTAGATTTAAGAACATAAACCAAAGTAGTCTTATCGTCAGGCCCCATCTCCTAGGGTGGAGAAGTGAAGAAGCTGTATTGACTTCTTAAATCATGCACTCACCAAATTGTCTGTCTTTTCTTGTGGAGAACTAAAGGTCACTCTGGAGACAAGAGAAAGACCTAAGATCAGGATTCTGCTTCTTGCTGCTATAGACAAAAAACTGAAAAACAGAGACGCAGAGCACCTGGGACTTGACTTCATTTTTGAATGCAGGGCTGTCTTTTGACTAGGAGACTGGACAGAGGCTCAGGAGAGGTGTGGATTCCATTCCAGACTTAGATTTTGAGGAACTTGCATCTTTGTGCCTTGATTTTCCATGGTAAAATAAAATGAGTTCCCCCTTCTTTCTTTCACTGCTTTATACATATTTATTGCAGCTCTGTTACACAGTGTAGCCTTTAGCTGAAGTCTCTAGGCACTACTGTAGTACTACTCTAACATTCTGCATCCTGGAGTAGCTGAGAATTGACATGCTCATGGCCTATGTAATTATCTTGCTAAATTGAAACATAAAGAAACTGCTACTCAAGGTCATGGATATTAGTGTTTAGAGTTTGAGGGGCTCCTGGTTTGACTATACTGCTGCAACTTTTTTGCTCCTGTAGCTGTTTCTATCCCTTTGTGAACAGTTTAAAGTTCTCTCCCTCTTTAAAAACTCATTTTCACATAATATGAAGATTAGAAGTGAGAGAAACTTTCTCCCATCATCAGCTCAGTCAGTCTTGAATATTTTGCCTGATACTGGGCAAAGTTCTAGCACTTCAATTTTTCCTTCCATTTCTGCTTGATTTTAATGACTTCTTGTGATATATTTAGCCAGGTTTTCAATTCAGTCTGTTCCAGTAATGGTCATAAAATGTTCACCTAACTTAGTAATAGTTTCCTGTGAGTTGTGTCTGGGTCCCTGCTATCCTCACACACAAGGCGCGGGTTTTGCATTGACCTGAGAGCAGGTGCATGGTTGACCCAGGTCACTGGTTGTCTGAGCTATTTCTCAGTTCACACGGGCAGACCTGAATTATCTGAATACGTGATCTATCAGTCCCACAGCCATCGAAATCCAATATGTTACGATGGATGTATAAAATGTAACAACATCTGTTCTATACCCCCTCTGCTTACTATTGCCATGGGGAACCGTAACTTTCCCGTCTTTATTTGTTTATTTGACTTTTTCATCATGTTACTGCCATTTCTTTGGCACAGAGTAAAAGGGAGGAACATTTATCTAATATTTTTGTTCCAGGAAATCAGACTAGCTCCTTCTTTGAAAACAGGTTTTTTCCTTCTTAAGGATACTGTTAACGGGAATATATTTAGTTGAGTTTTAGGGGGAAAAAAAAGCTGAATTCTGATCATTCAGTCTTTGAATAACATCCCTAGAGCTAAAAATGTAGTCTTTGTTTTCTTTCTGGTACACAGAAGAGTTACTTTCTGTTGAAGGAGAATAAACTGCAAAGTTTTAACATCCAGTCTGTTTAAGTTTCTCTCTCCTCAGCTTTACTTGCAGATTTACTTACACCTTTCTGTTTGCCCTGTCCTGGGATACTGCTGCTCTTGTGGAGAGCACTGCCTGTGAAGAAGGCAGTGCTCAGATACCCCAGAGCAGTGCAGGAGTGACTTTATTATTGCAGTGTTATGTTCCCCTAGATAACAGTTTTCATCTTTTTTTTGAAAGCGCAGATCCAAAATTACAAATTTGTTTTCCTTGTGTTTGCTTTCAATTCCTTTAGCTAGAGTTTTGATAATTAAAAGATAAAAGTCCTAACTGTGTGAGATACAAAAGGTGCCATGTATTTCATTGTGTGTATATATATACACACATATACATATATGTAAGAGTGTGTGTATGTATATATATATTTTTTTTAAGTAATTCCTGTCATAAAATTAGCAGGCTGCACCATAAAGGTCCATTGAATCTTTTGCTGTGGTTTGTTTGCTCCCATTAGAGCTAACAGTGGGCTGCTCTAAAAGCTGGTTGCTCTGGTGCCTGGTTGCTCTGGTTGTCTGGTGTCTGCTGTCAGATAGCGATTGTATCTCCTCTCCCTCTCAGCCTTTCTTCTCCTAAGACAAACTCTTCTAATGTCTTCTCACAATGAAGAAAAGACAAGAACAAGCTCTTTACAGCAACCTCTTAATTTTCGTGATCGTCAAAGAAAACCTTTACCTTTTGCATAGTTGCATTATCTTAGTGTCTGATGTTAATTCTGTGATGAACTAACATGATTCCTGATAATGATGTTTCTGACTGTAATCTCTAAGTGAATGATCATGCCTTTTGTACACTTGAATGTCTCGGGTCCTGTTTCTACTATGTCAGTCCTCAAATGTTGGGTGCTAATACTCCTTTTTTTTTTCTTGTCTATCAAATACTACTTCTGCTTCTCAAATTAGAAAAGTCTGTCATTGCTACACTTGGTGCCAAATGTGGTAAGAAAAAAAAATTAAACAAAATCTGCCCTGAGACTAATTATTGAGTAACTCTACTAGTAACTTTCATCCAGCTTAATACTTCCTCATTCAAAACCAACTCTTGCCATTTCACTGGAAACCAAGCTCTTTGCCCAGCTTCATATTCCCCATCTGTCGTAGCTGTTAGTCTCCAGCACAGCACTTTGTCAAATGTTCTATGGAAAAATCAAGGCCACTGAAAGCTACTGTATTTTTCCTGTTTAGAAAAACTTGGATGCTCTCAAGGCTGTTAATCCAAACCCAGCATTTGCTGCTCTACAAGTTCTGTGTCATGATCCCTGACTAAATAGTTATTAAAAGTATCTGTTACCAGAACTGAAATTGCAGTTGGCAGTTTTGCACAGATCTGGGATGGAGGTTGTCCTTCTGACTTCAGTACTTTGGTTTTCCTTCCAGCTTAGTCATGCTTTCCGTTTATAACCCTACGCTTATGATCCCTTTTCCGTTTTGCCTCTACTGTGGCAGTAGGGATTATCTGAAGAGAAATAATCTGTTTTTTCAGTTCTAGAGCAATGTCGATTTTTAAGTTTTTGTTATCCTCAAGTGATACAGGGTGACTTACACAGAGTGACTTCTGTCCTTATTCAGTATTTTTCTGATCCATTTGGATATGTGTTTCTGATGGACTTAATACCTTAGCATGAAAGAAATGCAGGAATTCTCCAAGGAGGTCTTTGCCTTTCCTCCGTTACGATCTTTGCATCTTCATTCTTTATCTGAAAGTCTGTGTTTCCAGATAAACAGCCAATTATCACCTAAAATTACTGATACTGTTACCCAGAAATTTACTGATTCCCAGACTTAGCCCCAAGGCATTGTAGTGAACTACCCAGCATTACTCAGTACAATATCTTTATCCTTCTACAGAGTGGTTTTGGTTTGTTCTTGTTATACTTTTAAGTATAGCAGAGTGTAGCATTCCTAACATGCAGCTCTGTACCTCCATCTCCACAACTTTTATATCTGTCTTTCTGTATTTTATTCAAAACATCTGTCCCAGTCATTACTGCTATCCTATCACACCCCTTCTGTCCTTACAGTGCTCTGTTTAATTGTTGTGGTAGTATCCAGTAGTCCCAGTTCTCATGCTGCCCAAGTTTCTGGCGTTTGTACAGAGCATGTCACTTGGTGGTTGTGGGCAACTTTCTGCCCTTTGAGATCAGGTGCTGTACTAACTTGCAGAACCAACACAACTACTCTTCTCATCACTTTGAATGATTGATAAAAGCTTTGCTCTGAGAAGGGTGGAAAAATATGTGTTTGGAGGACTGGGAAACAGACCTTAAGATGAATAGGATTTTAACAGCACACTAGATTTACAGCTAGTGTTATTGTCCTTAACATTGTCAGACATCTGGGGAAATGCTTTGCTTTGAACACAAGTGGAAACAAAATGTGACTGTCAACAGATGAGCAATACTGCTGACTAAACACACTGTACTGAGAGCACAAAGTTGGCAAACTGAAAAAATGTTTATTTTTTTCTAATGTCTTTCAATTGCAGTAAACATGGGTGTTTCTTTTAACAATAGCAAGTACACAACAGTTTCAGAAAGGATTGTTGATGGTGGCCTTAAAACAGCTCAGCAAAACTTTGGCTGTAACTCCTAGAAAAACAGTTCTCATTCTTTTCTAAATAGTGTCCTGGAACTCCATCCAGCTGAAGAAACAAAATGATCTTTTAAATGTTATGCCTGTGGCTCTCCAAAAACACAATCAGTCTAATGTGATGATTCCTCAATTTAACAAATGTAATCACAGCTCGGCAGGGTTCCACTCATGTAGATTTATGAAGCAATGGTTTGGATCATGTAGCACTGCAAGAAATGTTATTCACATGTCAATAGGACTGCAAAGCAATTTAAAGAATAATATGTAGCTGAATCTGAAGTGGCTGATCCATGCTCACATGCTTTGTTGCACAGATATTGATCAATATGTTGGAAAATCCTATCACACACTGAAGAAGTAACAGGCATTCTTGATGCAATTGATAAGTATAAGAAAATCCCAGCTATTTCAGCAGTTTTGCTGTAGCATTACTGTAGCTCAGTGTGTGGGAACTGGTGGTGGGAACACAATAAAACCTCTGGGGATAAGATTTACAGTCTCTTTGCGAGTCCAGATTTGAAAAGTTCCCACAACAGCTTTCTGGAGTTTAGCCACTTTAAATCTGAAGAACTCATTGCTGTCAGAAACTTCTGCACCTGCTTCTGGTGTTGGTAGTACCTGTAATGAGCAGGACTGAAAGGTATCATCTCTTCCTTTTCTTTATTCTTCTTTCCAGTCTTGTTACCTAGGCCTTAGGTAGCCCTGTGTGCATGTTGTCCTCATGCTGTCACTTAGCCAGGAAGAAACAAAAGAGGGATCCTTATAAATTTCCACAGAGGAGCTGTGATTCCTCTAATTCTTCATTTTTAGAGTTTGTTATTATCATCACCCACTGAACAAGTGATTTTTCAGAAAATAAATTAGCTCAAATTTTTAAAAAATCAGGTTTAAAAAAATGGCTTTCAGTAAGTATTGATGTTAACAACAAAGTCCTGTTGTTCAAGACAATATAGTAGCACAGCATGTGATGTGGGAAACTGAAAATCCAATATGCTTGTATATGTGTTTTAATCTGATTGGAAATATTGCTGAAACATAGGTCACAATACAGTGGAAACCTTCTACAGAGGGTGGGGGAAAATACTGCCAGAGTTCATGTAGCCATGGAAAATTTATGGTGCCTGACCTCATGGTTAGAAACAATTTCAGAAGTATATTTTTACCCGTTTGTCCCACCCTTACCTCAACTCAGATGTGCTGATAAACATGTATGAGGTCTTTTATTCCCTTCGAATTAATCAAGTGATGCTTTAGAGTCACCAGCACTAGCAGCAGGTAGAAGCATCACTCACTGATGTGGTCTGAAAGGAGTTAGTACGTCTGCTTGGATTTTTGGCATTAAGGTTTTTCTCAAATTCTAATCAAATTTACTGGCTCATGGAGGGAAACCTCCTGTATGTATCTTTTAGCATCTGTTGATGTAAAGGCATTTATAATGTAACCAAATAGCTTTGCTTTTGTAAGTCCTCAGACTAGTTTCAGCATCTGGGTTTTTGGACTGGTTTTGGTTGAAAACCCTTCAGTAAGTTGTAAAAAAATCAATTGATAGTGTCACTTCTATTATTGAAAACAAGATGTATTTGCTTTGAGATAATGAACCTGTATTTCCTACCAGTTTTCTGGCATTGCATCATAGAATAAAGAAGCATAACGATGAAAAAGATTGCATAACTGAAAAAAACATAAGAAAGTGCTACAAATTATGGCAGAGACCATAAAGAGCAGTGACTTTTAGAAAACAAAAGCTCAAACCAACTGGAATCTGGACATCAGCATTGCATCACATTACTGTATTTTTAGAAGCATTTAAAACACAGCTGTCCTGGAGGTTATCCAGTGGCTCTGTCATGATTGCTCATATGAAATCCAGCTGGTGCCAAGTGATGGAGTTTTCAGCTCTTGCAGATGAAACAGCGGTAGGTTCGATGCAAGGAAGAGGTGATGTGGGAAGCACTTGCTGTTCAGGGGATGTGCAATGCGCGAGCATGTACGGTTCTCCCCAGCAAACGTCCCAGGGAGCTGACAGCTCCCTTAGGTTTGCTCCCACCGAGTTTCCTTGAGATCCTACATTTGTCATCCTAACTGAGTAGAAAAAGATCTTTGCTGGCAGCCTGGGGCTGCAGTGACCACTGCTACTCACTGTCATGGGGCCAGCTGGGTGTCCAGCACAGGGCTCCTGTCGCAAGTGGCACTGTTTCCCCAGCTAGTGGCCATGAAGCATGCAGTACTGTATTCCCAGGAACATTTGGTGCCTGCGTGGTGAGCTTGTGGTCTCATGGGAAATGTTGTCATTGTAGCTGTCTCTTCTTTGCGAGAGAAGAGATTATGAGTTCCCATGCTTGTCAGTCAGGCAGCTTTCCCCAGCACTCAATTTTAGCAGGCTTTTTAAAATTGCTTTTAAAAAAAAATAATTTAAGGGAGCATAACACTTGACATTTAACTCTCTGGTTACCATGGAAATAACACCAGGTATTTTGCAAACTCCTGACAGGTTCAAGTTACAGTGAATAGTGGGGAATCAAAATAAATAAGTGGGGAAAGCAGATGCCAGGCAAAAAAAGATGCAGACCTACCTGTATCATCATACAACACTTGAACCAGAATTCTAGAGTTTAAAACAACTTCTGCTTTATTTTCAAGTTGTTTGGTTGTCTGAACACTTTCTGTAATCCAAAATTACTGAAAAAAAATAGACTTAATATTTAATGTCATGGAAGCAGCAGTTCTCTTGAAAAAATTTAATTGCTCAGGTAATCAGCAGCCAAGCTGTACCTATCCTTACTGTCCAAATTTTCAAGCTCTCCGGAATTTGTCTCTTTGAAGCAAGGATGTAATAATTGCCACCCCTCTGCCTTCTTAATCAGAACAGGTCAATCTCACAGACCTCACTGAGCGAGGTTCCAGTGCAGTCCTTGCTAGGGAAGGTTAAAAAGGGCTTGTTCTTCTGCAATGAACTCCTGTCTTCCCAGAGAACACATTCCACATGGAAACCTGTCTGTTTTTTTAGCTGGAGAATATATTCAAAATAAGGAACTAACCAGCCTGATGTTTAGCCTAGTTACGCGCTGCCCTTGGTGGACTGGGACTCCCGATCAGTGGCCGCTTCATAAAGTTGAAGGCTCAAAGCCAGCTTCTGGAGTGAGAGATCAGAGATGAGAGATACTTGGAGAATGACTGCCATATGAAAGTTTCAAACTTTATTCTGTATTTCTCTCATTTGTATTTCAGAAAGATGAGAAAGCCACAATAGCCAAGATGAACCGTCAGCGTGCTAATTCCATCAGCCATAACCCGCCACACTGGGGTGTTGACCGGCCCTTTTATAACCACCTTGGAGCTCACCAGGTCTCCAAGGAGATGAAGAGAATGGTAATGCCTTGCTTTATGGACATGAATTTATTTTCTTCTTAGTACAGCATTATATATCCCTCTCTGCTTTGTCTGAAAGTTTTTGCAGTCCCAAGGGTGTTTTCCAAATGGAAGTGGTAAATTCTACTTTGACTTGAGAAATAATAATAACTGATACATCTGGAGGTGAGTGGTTGTGAATGAGGCGCAAGGTTGTTTGAGAGGGGAAGGGAGGCTGAATGACACAAAGGCGGCTCTTTTGTCTGGCTTGTCCCAGGTTCTTAAAACTCATCCAGGCTGTGTGAGAAGACATGATTATCTAGAAAAATTGCTCAGTAACCTGAACATTCAAACAGCAACTGACATGCCTTTGTAGTAGAGCATTACACTTCAACACCTGCAAAGGTTTCTTGCTTGCATTATAACAGCCAGATGCTGTTCATCTTCTGTAAGCCCATATATACTCATGGATCCCCGGGAATCACACCACTGTGTTTTCATTCTCCAGTACATGGATTAATTGGCCTAAGGTAGCAGATATCTTCATTTCTTGCTTATACCTTTCAGTCCTTCTGAATTAAAACTAATAAGAGCTAGTTACCAATACAGTTGGACTGAAAGCACTTTTATGGCTTATTTTACATAAAATTGTAGATTATGTCTTTGTTTCTTGCAACAGAGATGAAGAAAAGTTTTTATTATAAAGGCTATTTGTAATAATAATAAAAATATTTAGCACCTCTATAATTGCATGCATAATTAGATTGCTCTCTGACCTTATAAATCCTGTTTTGACCCTTCATGCACAGTAAAGATTGTGTATTTGTTGCCCACTTTGTTGCCCGTAGTCAAAGTTCTACTCCAGGTCACCAAGCCTTAAAGTATTCAAAGAACTTTTTAACATTAGATTCACTCCCACAGCTTAAAAATTTTGACATAGCTGTAAACAATCGCATATGATGTCTTCTAATGGGAAATATTTTACAGTGCTAAACCAAATTTCTTAATCTCCATAGTAATGTTTCTTTCATTTCTCAGATCTCCAAATGAGGGCTTCTGACATAAGCATACAGATCAGTGGAACTGCGCGTTTTTCATGTGGGCTTTTCAATAGGGTGCACTCAATAGGCATGACATTATTAGAAGAGCCTAATCACACTAGCACATAATTATAAGTTTCTTTGAATAGCTTTTAAGAGGTTCTTGCAGCCTCCTGTTCAGAAACAAGGTGTAAGCATGCAAAATGGTATTATGCTTCTTGGTGTTAATTACAGGTTGCCGTGTCTAGCTGGTTGTTCAGTTGGAAAAACATAATTATTTATTGAAATATCAAGCTGAGTCCTAAAAACTTCACAGCCCCTCACTTGTAGGAGGAAAAGCATCTCTCTTTTCTTTTCTTTTTTTTTTTTTTTTTTTCTCCTTATCTTGAAACTTTCCCCGTAGTGGTATTTTCCTTTTTATAAATTCAGCAGCTCAGAAAATCTTTTCCACTCAATCTGCTTCTGTACGGCCTCTTGTATTAAGCTCTGTTTTGAGAGGCTGCTGTTGCATGCGTCAGGCTATTTCTTGAAAACCAATTGAAACCTGATTTAGATGTATTATTTTCAGCTAGACTTTTTGTTGTTCTTGGGGACTATTTTTAAAAATCTGTTGTTTAGTGCATTTCCCACTGCTTTATGTTTGAGATGTATTAGTCGAAATGAAAACATGCAGCTCTCTGTGGCCTAGAGAACATTTTAATATCTGCTAGATGGACATTTTATTGATTAGATCATAGGAATAATTTCTCTATCTTCTGTCTCAACTGTTTCTGTGTTACCTTCTAATTTAAACTTGCATTTCTTTGTACCAAACAGCTTTGCACAGCACTTTGTAATCTCTAACATTGTGTTACATGGACGCTGTGTGTGCTTAAATGCACAGTGCATGCTGCCTGCACGCACATGCATGCTGTTTGCAAACTGCCTGCTTAAAAATAGAAAATACAGACAGAGAGGGAGCAGAACTACAAAGGCTTTTTTCAGTGCTCCTCTGGGATGACATGTCGCTGATCTTGGTACGCTGCACCAGCTTTCAAAGCTCCTGAAAAAGTGCTCTTTGTTCCCCATCACCCACCTTTCCCCCAGACCTTTTGCATGTAATTATATGTAGCCTTTTTTTCTTGGAAAGTGTGAACATGTAAGGTTGGGTTAGCAAAAGCAGTATGCCAAAGGCAGGCAGTGCAACATTGCCTTTCTCTGTAAAACCTGGAGCTCCTTGTAATTTCAAAACAAGGGTTTGTAAGGGTAATTGTGAGTGAGTCCTCATGCAGGAGCCAGGTAGCATTGCAGTGATGTGCAGTTACATTATATTGATATGCAGATATGAATACATTCATGTGGAGGGAGTAATATGGATTGTTGTAAAGGGCACAGGTTTTTGTCACAAACTTAGAGCATTTATGAAGACAACCATATTTCCAGAGAAAAGAGAGACCTTTTTTTTTTGTGATGCTACTTACAGTTCCCGAAAGAGAATATTAAAGTTCCCTGAATTGTGTTTTTGGGATGGAAATGTTATATTTTAATAGAAAACAGAATTATTTGGAGCATATTTCTTTCCTTTGAATGCTGGCTCTGGTAGCTGTCTCTAGTCTTAGGATATGTTAGCAGTTGTCTTGGGTGAGATGGATTAGTATCAAATATACTCCTTTATTTCCCCTCCTTCTGTTTCGTCGTGCCTTTTCAACATGCTGCCATGTCTGGGCACATCAGCAGTGAATCCGGCAGGGTTTGTGCGGGAGGGCAGCCCGGCTGGTGGCATGAGGAGTTCTTTGGTCCCCACTTCTTCCTGTGTTGTGCCTTGCAGCTTCACCTCTACTGGGTCCAGCTGACTTTCTACTATGCTCTTAGGCTAAGTTTTTCTCCTGGACACACAGGAGTTAATTCAGGCACTTGCACACACACATAAATAAGACAAAATATCCTACATGTGTCTATACAGCAGTAATCTAAAATGTCCTGGAAAACCTGAGTTGTTTTCCTAGTCCTACCCTAGCTAACTGGGGCCCATGTCAGCGGGGATTGCAACTGTGCCAACTCATCCCATCCTGCTGAAGAGCCCCTCTGTCTCCCTCATGCACCTATCTGCTTTCCAGGCCATCCCCAGTCCTTCTTTTTTCTCCTCCCATTGCTTAGCAGTGGCCTTTCTTGCCATGCAGAGCCTCCAGGGAGGCAGCACGCAGGAAACAGCGACGTTGCCCATTGCTGACCCTGACTTCCATTAGCTGCTGGAGCCACTGCCCGGAGAAAGCCGATCCTGGGGACTGCTGCACTGGGCTGCCGGCTCAGTGGCTGCCCCTAAAAAAGCTGGTAAATTTGCAATAGAGGAAGATCAGATACAAATGATGTGGAAGGGCAAAGAGTCTTGCTCTGAGCTGGCAGCTTCCACTGGAGCCCTGGCCCTGGGAGCCCGTGTTGTTGGGTAGGGTGATGCTGCCGACATGGAGTGGGAGGAGGGCTGCCTCGCTTGCCTGGGCAGGTGAAGCCTGGACAGGATCAGCTCTGGAGCTGTGTACAGAATATGAAAAGAGCCAGAGCATGGCAGAAGAGCAGCGCACAGCTGCTTTCTATTTTTATTGCTTTTTACAGCATATTTTCTTGTTTCCTAAACAAAAGCGGCCAGTCCAGGACTGTATCTCTCTGGAAATGAAGACTTTGTACTGCTTATGATGTATGCAAAGGAGCAGCATTCCCCAAAGTCTCCATACACCAGCCTTGTCTTCCCCACTGTCTCCCTGGTTCAGTTTTTAGTTGCAAAGGAGTCAAAAATATATGCACTTGAAAGCATTTGAGAGTACAGGTATATTTGTAGATATAACAATATTTATATACCACTAAGAAATACTTTGCTTTTCTCAGTATAGATTTCAGAGGTTTTTTATAAATATTGATGAATTTTAGACTTCTGGAAATAGTACTTATGTCTCAGTTTTTACCAGCAAAACAAAACTACTATTAAAAAAAAAAAAAAACAAACAATTTGGGGATTGTAGTTGAATGTAAACTGAAAGAGGTTTGTTGTAAACAGCAATAAAAAGGCAAATGTTGATACCTTCCAAAATTACAGGGTTGTTCTAGATGACAAATGATTCTCTTGCGTCTTTTACCCTGCTCAGCATTATTAAGGTCATAGCTGGAAAACCACATCCAGTTTGGGATTGCAGTCCTTTTGGAGAATGTGGATGAATTGGAGATAGTCCAGTGAGAAAATTACAAATTAGGAGAGTTTCAGCAGTGTGACCTGTGAAGAAGTGTTAAGTATTGGATTTGTTTAGTCTAGAAGGGAGAAGATTTATTAGAAACAAAAGTCCTCAAATAAATGAAGTTTTGTAAAGACGAAAAATAATGATAAGTCATTATCCATGACTGCAAAGGGCTGGATTAAGAATAATCATCTTAATTTGCTGCAAGGAATCTTAAATGCAAGGAATTGGGTGTATAAGGAGCTTGTGGAATTCCTAATATTCCTGAAAACATTTTATTTGTTTTATTCAGAGCTTTTTAGTCTGGCAGGGCATTACAAAATCCTTTTCAAATGTAGAAACAATAACATAAAAAAAAATCTGCATTAGAAGAATTTATAGGGAATAAAGAATATAAGAATAATATGAGACAAATATAGATATTTTATGAAGTTTCCAATCTGGGCTGCCCAGAACTTTAAGGCATAGATCTCCCCCTTTGCACAGGAGCCAGCTATGCCCACAACGTTTCTGACAGATATTTGTCTAGCCCTTTTTTGAAAACCTGTAAGGATGGAAATCCCAGTCTTTCTGGGCATCCTTTTCAACAGTTGAATTATTTTTCTTGATGTTTCACTTCACATTCCCTCTCTTCATGAGCTGTTCACAGTAGATAGACAGTTTAATTTTCTCTCCTATACAGTTATCTTCTCTGTATTTGAAGACTATTACCAGGTCTCTGCATAGCTCTGATTCCCTCATCAAGTTGGTTCCCTAGTTGATGCTTTCCAGCCCAGTGGTTGTTCTTATTCCCCTGTGAGCACTTGTCATTTCATCGATAAGAGGCAGTGCCCGCACTGAACACAGCACTCCTACTGAAGGTTTATTAGTGCTGCCCAGAAGACATTGGTCATTTTTGTGTTCTTACAACCAGATTATGCTATCTGGCTTCCAAAAAGAGTCATGAGATCTCCTCAGCTGTGGAAAGTCTTGCTGTTGGATCTTATTGTATTTATTTTACACTGGCTAGTATGACTGAGCAGCTTAGCTTGTTCCACTGATACATGCTTTGGGGAAGGTCTACTTCAGAAACAGGTACCTCTGAGTCCTTATAATCAAATGTGGGCAGAGTGGCTAATGTGATTACTGAGCCTGGTTGTAGATGCCTGGCAGATTTCCTTTTATTTTTTCAGCTGCTGGAAAGGTTTAACATTAGGAAGTTTAGGAACAGAAAGAGGAAACCTTGAAGATCTGCAATACTGATTTCAGTGACCATGCTTCTGCCATGCATCTGAGTACAACTAATGAAGCACTTAATTTGCAATGCAATTGTGTATGACGTCAATATTAGTTACAAAGTAAAAACTGAAATAAAATCAAATAGGGATTATACATATGCAGGAAATATAATGGCATGCAGATGTTAAAAATGTAGACAAGGTTATAAAAATGCATCCTGGATATGGCTGGTGCAGTAAAGAACAAGCTGTTCTTTCAGGTAGGCACTGCCTGATTCCTTGCGGCACTGCTCAGAACTCTGCAGTCTTCTACATGATATTTGATTGCTTGGTATTTACTTTCTAATGAAACAACACTCATCTACAAGCCTGGTCATTCAACCATAAAATATAATTCTTTGTCCTATTCACCCTGTCCTAAATCAAACAATTCTCTGCATGTTGCATCACAAATACAGCTCACTTCATCCCTTTATGTCTCCAAGTTGGCCTTACTATAGATTTTCTTGTTACTTGGAAATCAAAATTGGGGAACAGGTGCATCAGAGGAACAGACGCTGTAGCTGGTTCTGTGCCAACTCTACCACTTAAACATCTGAAATGATTAAAAAAATTAAAGTAAAACTCAGTAGGGCAAGTTTTCCTCAATCAATAGTGCAGCCCCATCAAAGAGAAGTGGATTTGAGTCCATGAATGAGGCACCGAGGGTTCACCCTTCTTCCAAAGGTTTCATTTAGCTGAAGGTCACCATTATCCTCTTTTCCAGCAATCATCTGCTAAAGCTGGTAATAGCAACATTGACGTCAGCGGAGCTGGACAGGAGCACCCAATGGAGAGGAATTTGACCCGCTATTTTTTCGCTGCTGTTGTAGTATGCAGAATCCCCTGAATTCATAATCAAGTAGGGAGAAACCGTCAAGCAATCCTTTCTGTTGTAATCTCCACATATTGCTCTAGACCCAGGAGGAAATTGTTAGTCTAGTCTGTGTTTTATATAGCTAATTTGGTTTAAATAGCTCACAAACAGCAAGGGGAGAAATCCTATCCTGCAGTTATGCTATATAAT
Organism: Chlamydotis macqueenii; assembly: GCF_036417535.1. Classification (NCBI taxonomy): domain Eukaryota; kingdom Metazoa; phylum Chordata; class Aves; order Otidiformes; family Otididae; genus Chlamydotis; species Chlamydotis macqueenii. The sequence continues at coordinate 12,026,507 of NC_141561.1, forward strand.
GTCTTTGGTGCTTCTGAAAAGAGGATTTGCCTGATTCATGTGTTCCCTGTTATCTTGTATAAATGAGTGGGAGCCATATAAAACATTGTACATTGCTCAAATTGTCATAGTTTTGTATCCTCATCTGCAAACCTAACTTTATTCTAGTTGATCAGGCCTTGCAGTCATCCTTGATTAAATTCTTTAAAAGACAGATAAGAGTCAGTGAGATGCAACACCTGATCTGCAGCTGCTTTTGTGTAACTTGTGTAGAGTTTAATATTTACTTGTAAGTCTTGCACTGATATTTTTTTCCACCATTTAATACCCTTTTCTAGAGTAAATCATAGTCATGTGGGAGAATGTGGTTTGGATCAAGACAGTACTAAAAAGCGTCAGACTGTTTCTCAATGGGAGTAAATTAAGCCTACAGATATAAAGATGCCAGTTCCTCTTTGTTCACAGAAACATTTCCTCTGGTGTTTGTGGCAGCACTGCACAGGTGGACATCAAGTTGTGGCACTTACCAGAATGATTTCCAAAGCTTCCTAAAGCGAATAGTAAGCTTTCATGACAAAACAATGCAGGTTGGTAGGTTTGGGTCTGGTTTTGAGAGAGTGAGCGGCTCTGGCCAGTGCCAGTGGGCGATTTCTGTTAAGGCTGGTTAGGCTTGGATTCAGTCTCTCTGCATCTGATTTGAAGGCTGTTGGACAGTAGTTTCTGTAGAAGTTTGTTGTGTTTATCATCATGTGTGGAGTGTAGAGATGAAGGGACGGAGATTAAGGAGCCAGGAACTGATTCAGAGTGTTTTAGGACTACCTATTTTTGTGTCTTCTTCTGTTTTGCAAGTTCTGATAACTGTTCACAAGTGAGGCACAGAACCACATACCATTTCACTTGAAAACATGACCTTTGAACTGAAGGAATTTGGATTCAAAGTTCACAGAAAACTGGGAAGTGTGAGCAGCCTGCACTTCTGAGAGGTGTGAGTTCAGAGGCAGAAATTACTTAAAAGTAAGGGGAGAGAACCTATTTCAAAAGCAGTCACTTATGATCTATAGATATATATCTGATGGGCCTATCAATTCCTGGGTTTGGCCAGGTCTGGTCTACCAGCTGGTGGCTGTGTACAAAATAATTTTGAGTAGAACAAAGTAGAGGGTTTCACCATCTGTGAGCAGTGCAGAGGAATTAAGCTCTATTTATCAAGTGGGGTGGGCTACAGAAAGGGAGCACTTCAGCTTTCCTTTTTGGAGCTCATTAGTCTGTGTTCTGGCTATAGCAGAAACACTCATAATCTGTTTCATAAACTAGTTTTCTGCCAATTTGTTGTTCTGCACTTAGATGTTTGTTAAATGTCCTTCCTATCAGGCTTAGTATTTTCTGTGCCAGTTCTTTCTGGACTCTGGTGTAGAAATCACATTATTTTGGGCTTGAGTGCTTTGAAGTCCTTTAGTTTTGTTTCTACTTTTACACCTGGCAGCATCTATCTTCGTAGTCTTGCCTTGTTGACCACAGAGACAAAGGCAGAATGTATAACACTGCTGAAAACAGATGCGAATAATTAGTTTTGTGGTGGGACCAAGCTGGGTTTGTTTTTAACTACATCCACTCTCAACCTGTCACTCTCCTTTTCTGTTTTCCATGGTCACTGTCTCTGTGAAGCACTTCTGCTTTGCAAGTTCGTCTGACCTATTATAAAGTCCCTAAGTTTAAAGTTTTTTTTCGATTTCTGCTTTAACATCACATAAGTCTCATTTTGACTTTGTTCTAGAGATGAAAAAAGGACAAGAAAAATTAGTTAGAAAGGTGCAATCCATGCTTCTCAGTCATATTGCCATTAAGAAGGTCATAGAGCTCATCAAGCCCCTCTACTATCTTATTTTTGGAGCTAAATGAAAAGTTAAAAGGATGTAAAGTCTATTCCACTTTTCTTTGCATATTTACAATATGTTAATAATTGCACCTAATGTTCTCAAAGTTAGAATTATTATTTCTAATGGTTCTTGATTTGAAGCATTAAAGTATAGCAGTCAGCTTGTCATGGCTTTGACAAACACTTTGTCATTCTATTTAAGGAATCAGTTTTAATCTTCAAAGAAAAGAGCTTAGTTAATTTAGAAGTCAAGCAGAGACATGGCAGTCATATGAGCTTTTAGCACAATAGATATTCATAAAATATCCCCCACAAAATAGTAAGCCTTAGGGACAGATACAGTAATATAACATTCCCTCTTTTTTTTTCCTTCTGCACATGTCTACTCCCACTGAGGATGGTCATTAAAAGTAAGTGCATGTAAATTCAGAGACACCTGATTTGCCATAAAAAATATGGGTTTTTAGGAATCTCCTGTAGACAAGAAGAAAGAGCAGGACTGTTCTTTGGTAGGTACTAGTGCCTTTGAGGGAGCTGATTCAGCTAAGTTTGGGTTAATATTCCTGGCCAGAGAGGGCACTGTCTTAGTCTCAGAGCAATTATTAAATGCTATTACCTTTACATTTGCAATCTGATGGCAGAATAATGCAGCCTCCTGGGGGAAGGGGGAAAACTCCAGTATCAGGGATATTTAAAATGAGACTGAATAAAAATTGCATGAGGTCCTATATGCAGCAGTCCATTAGTGCTGCACTGCAATAAGACCTATCTCATGCCTTCTCTGTTCCCTTCTACAGAAAAGGAATTTTGGCCTTAACAAGGGCTACTTCATCATCATGATTATGGAGCTATTCTTGAACTCCTGCGAATGCCTATCTGTCTGATTCTTGTAGCCATCATCACTTTTGCCATTTTCATCCCTGCTGACAGTTCCCAGCCTTTTCTTCATAGCACCCTGGAAAGCCATCGGCACTGCTTCAGTCTGCTGGGCACAAATCCATAAGCAGTCAGAAGGGGATTTATACATTTAACTCCAGAAATTGGCTGTTTCTCTTTCTACCCCCTTACTCTCCCTCTCCTGAAGGATACACCCTTTATTTTTATCAGCTGTTTTTTTTCTGGGCATTTGGATTTCTGTGTATGTGTGTGCAGAAATGGCAATCTTGACATAGGTTTGTGAGCTCAAAACCTGCTCTAGACCCGAAAAGGCTGGGTACAGCCCCAGCCCAGCTACCCAGCCTCCAGCACAGACAGGTGAGATCAGGGATGCTAGAGAGTGGCTTTATAGACACGCTTGCAGCAGCAGCCCCCGTTATTTCACTTTCCTGCTTGAGCTTGGAAATTTGTCTGCTAGATCATCAATGTGTTAGTCCTTTAGGAACAAAGGCAAATCCATGTAGACCGTATTTCTGCAGGATTGATTGTGCTTAGTGTTGATCCTGTGTGTAACACAGACCATTGCAATTTATGCAAGCAGACTTATGCTGAGCCAAAGGGCTTTAATTGGAGCAAAACATCTGAGTCCTGAAGAAACTGAACTATTTGCCAGCTGCGGAGAAGAAAAAAGACCAATGTGTCGTTAGTGCCCAAGCCTCATGCAAAGGGAAGGAAATCATTTAAGTGCAGATTTTTCAATGAACCAAGCATGCCCACCAAGTAGGAGGAGGTGAAAACACATTAAACAAAACCCAGGGGGAAATTTCCCTCTCAACCCAAAACAGGGCGAGCAATGTGACTCTGTGCATGTGATCATCTCCTCCACTTAAAAGACTTCTTGGCACGTGGGCGCTTTAGTGGATAGGGAAGAAAATCTCTGGTCACAGCCAGATCCTAGAGGTATATTTACTCTGTATCCTGGCAAAGTCTTTTAGTGCAAATAAGAAAGATATGTAATAAATGACCAGTTTTTAAGAAGCTGTGTTTGAAGATTTTTTTCTTAAAATAAACCTGCAGACCTTTGTCGATAACAATTCCATTTTTGGCAATTCTGCTTGAATAATATTGCGTATGAAATGGGAGCATTTGAAGTGAATTGTTTAATTTGCTTAACTTAAAGAGGTTCCTACTCCATTTAATTTTAAGCTGATTCTCTCTAATTAAAAGTTCAAGTCACTCTTAAATATTTAGCCTCATTAAATGAAGATCCAGGGAAGAAAATGTAATAATCTCTTCTTTTTTTGCGTTACCTGAAATAGGCCGTTTTTGAGTTTTTAATTTTGAAACACCCATTTAATTTGAGCTACCAGCATGAATAATTTTCAAGGTTTGAAGCACAATTTAGTGTTTGAAATTGACAACTAGATCAATTAATTCTGTATTATATTGGAGACTTTCCTTATAACAGTTTCACTGGGAGAGAGCAGCAGAGGAGAATCAAATTCCATGCTGATCCAGTGGTCACCCATATAAATGACCAGTTAAACATGCAGCCTATGTATTTTTCCATGCTTGAAGTATTGGGGAAATTTCTGAGGATATGCTTGCTGAGGTGCTTTGGTAAATTGACCTGGTTGGCCTGTATCCTCAAACTTGTGCACCTAAAAGGCAGGAATACGAGATCTGTGTTTAGTTTCAGGATTTCAGTGGGATGAATGGTTAGGCAGCTCTCTGTGCAAATCGGACCATTTTTGGGGACTCTCCCACTGCAGTCAGTCATCCATTTCCCATGCGGGTAAGCTTGAAAATGTGAACTTGATGTCTATCTAATAAGCAAGCACTGGCTGTTTTCTCATCCATTCCCCACCCTTATTTCTTGGCTGGTAGTTAATAATGTTCAGCTGATTTTTTTTCAGCCTGACTATGACACCAGACAAATTAGTGAGCATTTTGTCTCCATGATTAATCAGTGAACTTTCAGTTTTGGCACTGTGTTGTATGATTGCTTAGAGGATAAATAAATAAATCAGTCAGATATTCCTGACAACTGTAAAATGATTAAGCAAAGGAAAAAAAAAAAAAGCCAGACAACAAAAAGTTGGTTGGTTGCTTCATCATTCTTTAATGTGAAATCAAAAAGTATGTGCTTTTTTTGACTTGGATAACTGGAGCTGCTAACTTTGAACCAACATTACTATTCCCTCCTTCTCACTGGATCTACTGGTGGTTGTTATCTGGGACTCCGAGACGTACTTTATCTGAATTTCTGATGGGTTAAGTCAGAGTTGCAGTTTCTATTTTGAAGTGTGCTTTTAGTCTGAAACAGAGTACATAAACATGGAAATTACTCTCTCAGTGAATCACAGTCCTGGCTGTTGACCCGAGTTACAGAACCCACTTTTTCCCTCTTGCAAAGCTGATGCTGTTCAGAAAGACTGTGTTGGCTTTACTTCTGCCTCTCACCCTATTGCTGCATTGCTAACTGGTTGCAAGGGCAAATCTGTTCTCATTTAGTATCAGGTCAATGTTCTTCTGATGGTGTTGGACAAGGTAGCTGTAGGAAGACTTTTACACAAATATTTTTACTTTTTTACGGTTGGGACGAATCTCAGTTTGCTGCCCCCAGCCTGGTAGCAGCTGCAGGTCCACCAGCTGGAATATCCTCACGTGCTCTGAGCAGTTTTGGCCTGAGGCCTATGGGAGGAAAACAAAAGGAATTCTTCCTATCTCCCAGCTACATTTGTTTTATGTTTTGGAACACAGGGTACAAGCTCTGTGCCTGAGTATTTGACCCTACTTGTCAAGCATAAAACTTTTCTTGACTTCAGTTAAATTTAGGCCAAGATGTCAGAGGGCAGATTTTGTCTCAGCCCATGCAAAATGGCCATTTTGATGCAATTTGGTCTGTTAGGTATGTTAATGCTAAACATACAAAATTATGCCTTCTTACATATTTTTCTCTGAGGCCTTGTAGCCGCATAAACTGTGGATGACCTGTAAATACATATGCTTACTCAGTTGAGGTGGTCCTAAAGGAATTGTGAACATTTTGGCTGTTACAAATATTCTAAATAATTCCTGAAATTTAATTCAAGAAAACATGTTTTGTGTGTGCATGCAGTGAGGGGAGAAGGAAGGAGACCCCTTGAGGTTTCTCCTTAGGAGATAAAAACCAAAATGCATCCAGATCCCTTAGCCGAGCTCTGACACAAAGTGCAACCTTGTTGAATACAATAGTTGATCTATGTGATCATTCTGATTTTTGTTTCGATAAAATACAGGCTCAGCTATAATATCAGCATAATTTCCATTGTATCATTTGTAATGGTGACTGAAAAAGACACCTAAAATAAAGCGTGCCAGCAGTCAGTTGAAGCATTTCCCTTATCTTCGCTTCCATAAATTTATATCTGAATGTGTTTTTCTAGAACTGCTCTGTCTGCCTGATGACATGGCAGCACAAAATATTGCTGTGGGTGGGTAAGGCCATCCATCCACACCTAACAAACGAGCGCCCTGAAAACTCTGCAAAATGCCGTTCTCAGGATACTGTGTTCTCAAGGTCAGCCTGTTTCCTAACCCTTGTGTCCTTTTCTTTTCTTTCAGGGTTTTGAGGACCCCAAGGACAAGTAAGCAAGTTTACTTCTGTCATACAGTGTTATGTTTGCACATTTGGGATTTTTTTTCTCATATTAAAAAAAAGACAAAAATTAATGCCTGGCAGCCAAGAATAATGCCTGGACTCCCCAGAGGTTTCTGCTGGAGGGACAGCCAGTTGAGGGCACGAGATTTAGTGATGTGCATTCAGAACTACTGCTGCCCTCAAAACATTTATTCCTTTGAGTGGTTCTAGCTTGCTTGTGTAATTAAAATGCTTTTGCTGCTTTTCCCTTTGTCCCCAATATTCTTTGCCTTTTGCTGCTTTGAAAATATCCCAAGAACAAAATCTTCCTGTAAAGTGTGTCTAAGTGTTGAACATCTCTAATAAGAAAAAATTATGTATGTATTGAAATATATATAGTTTCTGAGTTTATTTGTATTTTATACTTCTCATTATTACATATTACTTATTTCTAGATATAAAAATGAACTCAGAAATGACAGCTTATTTGAGAAAGTAAATTCAAACTTTCATGCTCTAAAATACAGCCACATTAAAGCAGCATTTGCATTTTTTTTCATATAGAACTTTTTTTTAAAATTGGTTAAAATAATGATTTAACAAGAGTGGTATTTTGCAGAATTGCTTTTGGAGGAAAAAAAGCAACCATTTACAGTTTTTAACTTCTACAGATGGACATAACAAAAGCATTTCCTGTTTTGAAGGTGTTCGGAATAATTTCACATTCAGTCGTACTGAATGGCATTAATTGTAAGTTTGCTCAGAGCAAGACCAGTGACAGTAGGGGAGACTGATGCCTAAAATATGTTGCAGTTGCTCCTTATCATGTTTCTGAGGCTGACGATCAAGACTAAGCGGACCTCTATGAGCTGGGACAGCTAAATGCTTCTGTGGGTCTTAAGCATCCAGCTTTGGGAAAATTCAGATTATGGTGGTTGAGCATTGAGAGCAACTCCCTAAATATCAAGGGAAGTGATAAGTTTGAACATGGCAATATTAAGAATAATTCTCTCCTTCCCTTGCCCTTCACTGCAAACTTGATTTTCGTAACCTTTAGCTCTGTGCACCCTGAGGTGTTTCGCTGGTGCTACAGAGTGTTTAGGGGGAGTCACCAGGGTTTCTTTTTGCATCCACAGCTACTGGAAACTCAGTTATGTTAGATATACTTTGGACAGAAAAGAAGTAACAGATTGTAACAAAATAATTCTTAGGAATACAGAAATTTTAAGTATTCTTCATGAAATAGCATATCTCCTCATAGTTTGTATAAGAAAACATAAATTCAGCTGCCTCAGTGGTTGGTCCACAACAGGGTCACCCAGCTGGCAAGGAACAACATCTTCACTGTTGCTCCAAGGACCGTAACATGTCTCCTTTGTCCTGTAGTTTTAAAAGCTTACTTGAGCTGTTATGGCCAATAGCTGAGAGCTGTGCATTTACAGTGCTGATTCAGTGTGATGCCATCTTATTATACAGATTGCAGATTTTTCCATTTTTGCATTTCTGTTCAGCACCAAAAGAAGCTACTACTTGCTTCAGATTCTCTTGATCTAGAACTCCAGAACAAAGATTTGGCCAAAAAAAGTCTCTAGCAGAAAATATTTGTGGTGATACTGATTAAAATCAGATACCTAAACCATGCAAAGCATTCAACTCCGTGCCTCCTGTGCAGAAATGCTGAGCATCAATACTTTTCTCCCACAGCAAAGGAAGATTTAGGCACCATGTATCTCTGAAAACAAGACCTGGCACTTATGTGCCTAAATGCAGATGTAGTTATTGAATCTAGGCCTGAAGCATTTAAAATTATGGCATACATGTAGTTTTGGTCACACTCTTCATTTGCAGAAAATAATTAAATCAGCAGAACATTTTTGGATTATTCTGAAGCCAGCACCTCTGGGTTAATTGCTAGCTTTCACATTTGTAAGCAGAATGCAAAAGTTGCTCCAAGCTCTGTTCGTGCTGTTCCTGTCCCTTACAACAATTTTCTGTTGGCTGTATTTAGAGAAATCTCAGCGGTGCTTTTAAGAGGAGCTTCTCGTAGTTTCATGGCAGCCCTAAATCCTTGGTTCCCCCCTCCCCCCCCACCACACTGTCAATGTATCAGTAAGTATTTCCACAAAGGAATTTCGTTAGTCTACGGCAGTACCTCAGCTCTGACTTACAGGCACTGTCTCCAGGGCACTCCTTAACACATGGAAATTTTGTGTTTCAATTTAAAATTACATTTATGCAATTTTACCCAAACTTGCTGTACAGAAATTTAGTTTATGTACAACTGACTGCAAAAATCACCTGAGCAGCTAGGTATATGCAAGGTGACTAAGCTTCCCTGCAGTCTACGTGAAGGTGGCTGCCTCCCCGTGAACATCCCAGCAAGGTGATTTAAAACCTGCAGGGGTAATTCTACACAGCCTGCAACCACAGGAGTTATTGTAGTATTAGACATACCCTTAGCAGTATAATGACCTGTTACAAAACTGGAGGCAGCCGAGGCCAAAGCCCGAGCAGGCAGTTTCTTCTTCTCTCCACGTCTTCCTGAGTGATGCGTTTAGGCTGGTACTTGACGTTTAGCTGAGGTTCGCCAAGATGCTGAGCCAACGCTTCTGCTTCGGTTCAAGGGGAAAATGTATTGTGGTCTCGTACATGGTATAAAATGACTAAATGTGAATGACCCAAATATGTAAATAACTCTCAGGATCTTGGAAGACGTTCTGTAAATACAAAGCCTAATGATTTCCTTGCTCATTTTTATGAGTCCAGAAGACATTGTGAGGACTGAATGAAAATAAGCAGCATCGTCTTGAATGCTCAAGCAGATGTGCTTCCTCTAAGGAAGCATCTAGAAGTAAAGTGAATGTCCAGTTTTTCTAGGGACAAAACCACTTTTAATTCAAAGTGGGATATATGAAGTTCAAGGAATTAAATAACTCTGGAGTCCAAGAATTAAAAAAAAACACTTTTCCCCAACCCCACTGAAATATTAAGACTGGCTAAAATAGAGATAAGGCCTTGAGACAAACTAGGTTTGCAATTGCCGTATGGTCACTAAATAGGTGCTCATGGTGTGTCATCATGACCCAGCTTAGATGCTGACACATTCAACTCACTGGCTGGGGCGAAGGGAGTTGAAATGGAAACAAGTAGATGGGCCTGATTTATTTTTCTCTTAGCAAGAAGCGCATGGTAGAGTTGGGTACAGAGGGCTTCTTGAACTCTGACCCGCTTTTGCAGAAAGCTTTTGGAGAGCCTTTCTTTTGGAAAGGGACGTTTAAAACATAGTCACATTCTGATTAGTAAGCTGCTTTGAGTGGTCTCCACTCTACGGAACAGTCATACATGTAGGGGCCCGCTGGCTGCCACACGGTGTTTGTGCAATATGCGCTGTTATGCAGCACAAATAAAACTGAGAAAACAAAGCAGTGTAGATTTCAGTATGGTTGTCAGACCTCGGGACTCTTTTCTCCAGAATGCCTAATGTGCAGGTCACACAACATGGGCCTTCAGTTGCTGTGCGGTCGTGGAGTTTGCACATGGGAATAGTTATCCACTGGAATATGCCTGAGTGCACGTGGGGGGCATATTCCAGTGCATAACTATTGACATATCCCGAGGGGAGCCTTGGCAATCATGCAAGCAGAGCAGAAAAGCAGCACTGCAGGATTAGCTTTCCATTTCTGCCTGTAGCTAGTTTTAAGGCAGGCTATTAAAAAGTGACAGCATCAAGTCATTAAAATCCTGTAAGACTTTAAAAATAACTAGAGAGTTTGAGGAGGTGCTTCAGGTTTCCTGATCCTCAGTGCAAAGTGCCTTAGGGCGATTAAGATTTCAGTGTTGTTTTTTTCAACAGGTTTTGAAAATCAGCCTCATTTTTCTGAAGCTGTAGCTGAGCATCAGAAACACACTGATACTAAAGATTAGAAGCAGTTTAGAAATCTTGTTCCACATATTTAGAAAGCAGAATCTAATTTGTATTTTTTTTCTTTTGCTACCTTTTTCTTTTGCAACCTTTGAGTTCAGTTAATATCATGTAAATAGAAAATTTTGTCTGATTTATGCTTTATACTCATGAATAATTGCATGAAGGGGAGGCAGTGGGGTGTCAGGCCACATTTTTTTTTTTTCCCATATGTTCGTTCTGTGAACAGTTTTTTCTCAAAAATTGAGAATTGTTCAAGTTCAGAAATTTTCACAGAAATATTTACAGAAAATATTATTGAGAAGCAAGAAAGATGACTGGTTACATAAATCATTTTGCCAGTTCAGGCGCTGACAGCTATGACAGCACAACTGTGCTGGTGGAAGGAGACTGCTGTCCAGTTTTAGAGAATGAAGGACAGTGAAGAGACTGCAAGGCAAGAGAACAGATGGATGTAGTATAGCAAAAGGGCAAGTAAATCAAATCCTTTCACTAGTGGACTCAAGACTGGCAATGAGCTCTAGAGCCGATACAATTTTCTTCTCAGCTTGTAATCCGTTTCCCACCTTGAAGCTGTCATAAGCAAAATGCCGTTAACCTCCAGCTTGTTATACAGTGAAATGATAACATATGGTGAAGAGGGGGAAATTATCTTGTCCTCTTATGCTCCCTTTTTGTGACATCCTCAGGAATACACAGGAAAGTATGAACCCAGAAGATGAAGTGGATGAGTTTCTGGGCCGTGCCATTGATGCCAGAAGTATCGATCGGTTACGCTCTGAGCACGTGCGCAAGTTCCTCTTAACATTCAGGGAGCCTGACTTGGAGAAAAAGGTAATGTTGTCTAAAAATCAGCATGTCTGTCAAGCTTGTTGTGAGTTTCAGTACTCCTGTGTAAGGTTAAACTTTTATTTCTATAGGTAAAGTTAGGTTTTAGATGTTGTTGGTGATCTGAAAAAATCCATGCTTCTTCATGGAAACCTTAATATTCATGTCCCTAGAAAGCCACAGTCATGTGAAGGGAATTTTCATGAGCAGGAAAACCAAGCAATTTCTGTCAAATACATGTGAATATACAATGATGAGCTGTAAAGGGAATCTAGAATAAACCAGATTTGTTTCTCAGACCTTGAGGCATCCAAACTGAGATGGCAGTCACTCCTTGTCTCCCTCAGATCACTGGAGAAACCTGCTTCAGAATTGCTTCTAGAGGGGCTTTACTCTGGCCTTTGCCCCCCCAGGGAGCCCTGGGTGCTACTAAGGTTCACTGGGATACGATCTGTAAACGTGAGAAAGAGGAGTAACAGACCTAGGGCTCCCAAATAGCTGATTGCTTCCTGATTTTATTTCAGGTGTCATTGTTGTGAGACAAAGATCTTTTTAATTTCTCTGTATAGTAGAGACAACATCAGCTCTAGATAACTGCAAAGTTAAATTCATTTAAGTCCAGAGGTACTCAGATGCTCTTTTTAAGGGTACTATACAAACTGCTGATTTGATTGACCAAAGAAAGTCAAAGTCATATTTTTTCTTTTTTGTTTGCCCAAACACAGAATCTTGGAGTACCTGAGTGGTCTTCAGGTTAAGCTCATTATTCAATGGAAGAAGCTTCACTAATTAAGTTTGCACTAAACATTTTAGCATTTTATTTAGAAGCACTCTTTCAATGGCAGGAATTACAACCTATTGGAAAAGCATACCTTTGCAGGATTTACAGCTAATCAGTGTGGGACTGGATAAAAGCTCAAGCATATAATTTCCCCCCATTCCTTCCCTTCAATTTTATAGCTGAAAACTGCTAGGGGTATCAGTGCTTCACCGGTTCTGAGCACCTTTTATTTTGTGGTTCAAACATTGAGACTGTACTGAGACCCATGCTTCAAGCTAAATAAAGCATCTTTGGGAATCAGATGCAGCTCCCATGTGACTAATATGTTGACAAGTAGTTGGAAGGAATGACTGTGTGAAAACCACAGCATCTTCGCACTATCATTAGAACAAGCCAAGCCGTCTGCACGACATACAAGGTTTTCTCATTAGCAACATTCATCCCTGTTGGAGGAAGCTTCCCATGGAAGAAGTTTAGGTCTGACGATGGTAACCTAGAATGCTGGTCCCAGTTAATCCATTTCTGTTCCTCTCATGCAAGGGGCAGATGGCGAATCCTCTCTCCACCCAGCTGTGTGGGTTTGTTCCCTGGCCTTTGGGTCTGTTCATGCCCTTACAGCTTGCCCAGGGAGAAGGGCAGTTTGTAATGTTAGTTGTTTCCTACCAGCACTGCTTTCCAAGGACCTAAATGGAAGCCAAATAAGAAATTTTTTTTTGTGAAGAGAAGGCAGCCAGCTAAATTTCCCACTAATATAACCATGTTTGCATTTTTTGCAGTACTCCAAGCAGGTGGATGACAGGTTCGGAGCCTACGTGGCTTGTGCCTCCCTAGTCTTCCTCTTCATCTGCTTTGTTCAAATCATAATTGTGCCGCAGTGAGTACCTTTTCATCCCTTTGCTCCCATCTGCTCCCCTCCTCTATTCTGGCCTACTTTTCTTTGTTTTTTTTTCTTGAGAATTCAAAGCACCAAGGGGAAGAGAAAAAACCTTAAATAATTCATGCTCAAGCGATTTGTGGTGCTTATTGTTTTTGCTCATTTATAGTGCAGATTAAAACCTCCTCACTGGCACGTGAGGATTCCTGTTTTCCCAGCATGATTTCTCTTACCATTTACCTCCATCTTAGGAAATTCAGTTCAGTGCTTTTAAAGCCTTTGGAAAACAATTATCACTAAGTAGGAAGGGCTGCCTACTAAGGTATAGTATGCGTTCACAGCATGAGGCTAGGCTGTCCTCTTATCTGAATGCAGTGGGATGGGGAGTTGAAAAACTCACAGCCTCGTTGCTGAGAGCACTGAGGTCTCAGGGTCTGCTTCACTGATGAGGCATAACCTCTCATGCGTTTATTCTTCTGGAGTCAGAGTAGCAGTGCAAGTATAAAGGTGCAGAAGGAGTTGAGCTACACGTGCCCACATTTTGGGTAGCTCACTCCAGGTTTAGGGGTTGCAGTTATTTCCTTCTTCAAGCAAGAGTGGCATAAGCTTCTCAGGGGTATGGGGCACAGTGCTTTTGGACCACTGCCGTGAAATGCTTTGTCTGAAAGGCACAGTGTAACCCACTGGATCTTTTCCAGTAGTGAGCTCTGCAGACATGGTATTTCTTCTCAAAGTGTTCATTAAAAATCCCTTAAAATTAAAGCATGTTGGTATTTCCTGTGCTCTGGTTTAGTAGCAATAAATAAATTCACTGAGCACTGCTGTGTTGGAAATAAATTTGGAGTTAGTCATTTTTAATGTGAAGAACAAGATCACAGAAGCTCTGAAAATGCTCCAAATTCATCTTCATTACAAGAAGACAAAAAATTGTTAAAGATAACTCCAATACTATTATATGCTGCTACAATTGCTTGCTACTTCTGTTCACACCACAGACCTTTTCAGATTAGAGATTGGTTTGTGTCATTCGGATCAGATACTCAGAAGGTCACAGGAACAATGCGTAGTCTTATGTTTGAGGTCGTTCCCTCTCCCAGGCTGGAGGACATACATTTCTGCTCACAGAAGATTGAATCAGCAAAATAACTTCAGTACAGATGCACTGTGTAAACAGAGAGATCCGCTTTGAGAAACTGGAAGTGGAGCTGAAAGGGACTCAAAATTGAAACTAGATCAATCCCAACAAATAATACATTGTTAATTATGTCCAAAAAACAATGTTATTTGAGACTAGTTGATTTAGCAAGGGCATAACACTTTGGATCTCTGGATATTACTACTGTGACTTCACACCTGCAGAGGCCCTGTACCAGCCTTTGTGTTGCTCATCAAACTCCCTAAGCAGCCACTAAGCTGCTCCATAAAACCCAGTTTAACATTTAAATGACAACTTGACAATTTCTGATCTGTGACAACCATATGGCTGACTCCTTTGTATTACACAGGAGCCAATCCCTTACTGCAGCGTGGTGTAAGTGTTGTGCTGCTCAGCCTCCTTCCACACCACCCATAAGGGTGGTGGGTTTTTTGGTAAGTTCTGAAGTGTCTTTAGGCAGCCTGGCCTGTCTGAAAGATGATTTGAAATAAATGAAATAAAATTCCATATTTTAACTGGAGGTCAGATATACTTTCCTTCACCTTTTGGCTTGTTTTTCCTTATATTTAAATTTCCTAGTTTTGGTCTTTTATTGAAGGTAACAGTTAAGCAGCAACTGAAAACACAGGTGTGTATATGTCACCATCAGAGCTTCATGAAAGACACAACATGGAATTTGAATCTGAAACCAGAGACAAAATAGCAGTGATAATTTATGGTGATAAAGATGAATAGCTTTAATTAATTTCACAAAGACTCAAACAGTACAGTGAATTAGCAAGTACAATTATCTTAGTAGTCATGAGAGAACACAGCAACCAGCTGGCTTTGGTGTGGTTGGCCTCAATGTCATGTTGGAAGAATACTTCGTTTAAATTACTAACAAGGCTAACTCCTGGGAGGGGGCCTGTCCAGTCATACTGAGACCAATCACTGGGAAACTGTTGTGGAATATCTTTGTGGTCAAAACACATGAAAATACGTAGTACAAAGTTGGCCCTGGGGTCCTGTTTGTAGCTCAAAGCTGGGAGGAACAGGAACCTCTCAAGCTGGCCAAGTTAAGGCTGTTTTCCCTGATTATCCTCATGCCATGGTTGCTCCCATCCCATGCATGAGACAGAGCACAGAGGATGGTGCAGCACAGACATTCCCTGTGCATGGCAAGGACATGTAGCTGTTCCTGTCAAGACTATTCCCACTCGGCTGCACTGCCGCGCTCAGTGTGCTTTCCTTCCCAGGGGTCTCCTGCCCACAGCCAGCCAGGGGCCGACTCACCATAACAAATTGTTCTATCAGCTCCTGTAGTGCATGAAATATTTCTCAGTCCCTCTGCTGTCACCCTGGCAGGAAGATGATTGCTAGAAAAGATGCAATATTCTCTGCTCTGCATCCTGTGTGAGTAATGTGAAATAGGACAGAGTATCTGTTGGTATTCAAGGCACCTCATATCTCCTACTGCTATCCTAATTGGAAAGCCCGTGCAGTGTGTCATAGCTTGTACAAATGTCATGTTCTGGAGAGCAGAGCTGTAGCTATTGTGTATGGTGGGCATTGAAAAAAAAATTATATATCCGCTTGATTTCAGCTCTACGTTTATGCTGGCTTTTTACCTGACCTGTTTCCTGATCCTGACCACAGTGGTGTTTGTTTCTGTCATTTACTCCTGCGTGAAGGTGAGTACTGTGGTTTCTTTGTAGAGTCCTTTGCCTAAGACAACTGGATCAGCAATCTTTCTTCAGCTAACAAAGCATGTTTTGTTAGCCATCCTTTCCACACTATGTGATATGGGTTACAGAAAAAGCCTTTGATAAGAATCAGAATGAACTGCAAACAGATGTTAGGGTTGGCATCTCTTTAGCTCAGTGAGAAGTAATCAGTCTGGGGATCTGCATGTCTGTTAAGTCCCCTACAGGCACTCTCATATTGATATAAGAACAACACATTTTCCAGTGTGGAACAAAACACTGGCCATTCATTTCCTCCCTGTAAACTTCCTGCGGAGTTCCCTGTGTACTGGCCTCTGCTGCATATGTATGTTTGGGTAGGCAGATAATCAGAAGCAGAATATCATCGAGGAAAAATGTCCTGGGGGGAAGTAAAAGCCATAAACATATAGAAGTTTATCAGCCTTTCTCAGATGAGTGTATAGAGCTTCCAACATTTGGTGGGCTCTTTCTTTTGACTGGTTCTGATAGCAAAGAAATAAATTCAGGCTGAGAGAGTTGGGGCTGTTCAGCCTGCAGAAGAGGAGGCTCCGGGGAGACCTGATAGCGGTCTTCCAGTACCTCTAGGGGGCCTACAAGAAAGGGGGGGAAAGGCTGTTCAGTAGGGCCTGTTGCGATAGGACGAGAGGTAATGGTTTTAAAATAGAGGGGGGTAGATTTAGATTAGAAATTAGGAAAAAATTTTTTACGATGCGAGTTATAGAACACTGGAACAGGTTGCCCAGAAAGGTGGTGGAGGCCCCATCTCTGGAAACGTTCAAGGCCAGGCTGGATGAGGCTCTGAGCAACCTGACCTAGTCAGGGATGTCCCTGCTCCTTGCAGGGGGGTTGGACTAGATGACCTTTGAAGGTCCCTTCCAACCCTAACCATTCTATGATTCTATGATTCTATGATTCTATGAAATTGTGTATTTGAAAACATATTAATTCTTGGCAATTTGTGGTAAATTGGCAGTCAGTGCTTTGGGAAGGGTGGTGTGCTCATCTTTTTCACTCAAAGGTATTCTTGTTAAAATGTTGACACTAGTTGATTGTATTTGCAGTTTCGGGGATCCTTCCAGTCTAGCAGTGTCTGAACATGGAAAACATTCAGATTCAGGCTCCTTAGCCCAAACTTGGCTTTGCTTCTCCGAGCCTGGAATAAAATAGCTCAGTAGCATTATATTTTTTTGCAGAAGAAACAGCGGGGTAATGGATTATGTCAGGCAGATGATTTGCCTCTCTTTAATTGCCTCCTCTGTGCCGTTTTCAGCAGCTGAATGTGGGTGCTCTTGACAGACTTGCACCTTTCATGTCTTCTTGATTTTTGAAAGTTAGGTTTGGAGAATTAAGCTTTGTCTTCTCCTTTAATAAAAGCTACAAACTGTTCCCATTGAAAGAAGCTTCAGGTTATATTTGAACTTAACAACTTGCTCACAGGGCTTCCCTAGGGCTTACAACAATTTTAAAGGGAGCCTAGTTCATAAGTGCAGCATCCGTTAGTCCTGCTTGTTTACCAGCAATGAGCATTACAAGTCAAGAAATAACAGTGCTAATAGGATGGCTTGGGTCCCTTGAGCCGGGAAGTGGTACCCAAAGATGCCTGGTTATATTTTGTGTGTCCATTGCATGTGAGGATGCTATTGAGAGTCAATAGTTTGTAAACTGGTGTCAGCAGTTAATATGATTAGCAGCTAATTAATAAGCAATGTGGAAAGCTTTTCATCACAGCCACAGAGGACTTGGAAACTCACAGAGCTGTGCTGGAGCCTACCTGTGCTGCAGGCAGAAACATCCCAGTGCACTTCCAGCCATCCAGAGCCACACCAACACACCAGCTCTACTGGTGCCATGCAAATACTGGGGCAAGAGCTGTGGCAGACACAGATCTCTGAAGCGTTCAAGCTGGCTGACTTGCAACCAGATGAATTTCAAGGCGCACAGCTGTTTGTCACCCACTGGCTTTTGTGGGCTTAGGTTGTTTCCACATACTGACAGCAGCACTCATTTCTTTTGTCATCTTTCATAGGTTTTGGTTTGGACTTTCTGGTTTAATATTATTACTGATCTTAATTAACAATTAATTTTAAAAGGCACACAGAGTTTTTCAGTTCCCGTGACCCTAGGAAAGTGTGCAGTCTTGCTTTCTTTGCCTTGATCTTCCAAATTCCTGTAGAAGAGGTCTATTTGTTGGTGCTGGAAACTGCTTTTAGACTGGCTTTGCCTCAGTGCACAGGCCCTGGAAACACAAGTCATGAGAGGGAATTCAGACTAACATCAGGATTTAATGGATTTTATGAAGCTTCTGGTATTTCCAAAAGTGAGTTTTCAGCATGTGGGCCCAGACCCACAAGGTGCTTATGTACAGAACATTCAGTGTGGCCAGTGCCTTCTGTGCACAGATTACAGATGTTGAAAATATAGGGCCTTCTAGATCCAGCACCTTTTTGATTACCCCTTTTTTAGTGATCCAAATTAGCCTGTGCTGACAACATCTGATTATGAGATGACTTGTTTAGGGGACGAGTACTTCTAGCTTGTCAGCTACCTGTCTGATGGCAGCAGCTCCCAGTAGCTGCAGCCTGCTTCTGTCGTTAAAGATTTTGGTGTTTCAAGTGAGAGTTTTTTAAGCAGTGGGTTTACCCAGCCCTTCATGAAGGGATATTACTTTATTTCTGTACTCCACATTGCTCAGAAAGCATTTTTATACTTATGCACAAGGAAGGCACTTCTACAGGTCCTTGAGATGAAATTTTAAGACAAGGGGATGTCAGCATTGTTTATTTTGTTTCACACTGGGATGTGGGATAGGAGAGCATGTGTTTTACTTACCAATGGTTCATTCCACACAAAGTTGGAAAGCAGATGTCCACCCCAGGATATCAGCATAAGGATAACTTTTGCCTTTTTACTGTGCTGTTACATGATAAGTGGCTCTTTTTTCTTCCTCTTTCCAGCTTTCATGTGAAATTTTCCTTCCCTGTTTTGGCCTCTCCCTCTCTGGCTTTAACACAGGCTCTTTCTGGACAGCTTGATCATGTTTTATTTTCTTTTGCTGTCATTATTATCTTCCACTATAAAATTCTCCCCAGACTAGAAGTTGATCCTGCAACTGCCAACACAGTCAGCTCGGCTTTCCAAGTTTCTTCAGCTGTAATAAACAAGAGAGTTCCAGTTCTTCACTTTGATGCTCCATGAAGGCTTGGCCACTGTGAGATGGTGTTCCTTCCCAACAGAGTCTAAGGTCATGGGAACCAGGGTCCCTCCACTGACAGACATCTGTTTTGCTACTAACTTATCAAGTTTGTTTCTTCTTAAAATCCTTAACTTCTGGTATCTACACTGCTGTGTGGAATTCAACTTCTTGCATGTTCCTGGGAGCACATATGAGAGAAATTTCAAGTTATCCTTTACAAGAAAATAAGTTTTTCTGTAGCTTTGAATCTTAGGTAGATGCAGCTTGCCTACCTGTTTCTTTGCCTCCAAAAGCTGGTTTAGATGTTGCTAAAGTGATGGGGTTTTTTTCCTTCTCAAGCAGGGGGAAAAAATACCTCTGAAAACTGTAATTTTTTAATAGACTAATAAATGATTGTGAAATAAGTTACCTAAATGGACTTGCAACGTCAAGATGTTGTCTTTTACTCCAGGAGCATCTTAATGTACTTCAGAATGACTCAAAGGCTTTTATTACAAATTGAAAAATCAGAACTTGAAGATCTCACGGTTTTTTTCATCTCGCAACACAACAGGAATTATCTAAGCAGTTTTCCATGTCCATAATATACGTTAAGAAGACAAAAAGGAGAAATACTACTCTTCTGCCTGTGATCAGCTGTTATTGCAAAGTACAGATTTTATTTAGTGTATTTTTGTCAGGCAAATGACTGGAGGCCGTGGATTATTTTCAGTGTAACACCAGTACTTGTTGGATCACTTTCTAAATTTGGACTTTGACCTGTACAACAGTGCCCTACCTTCCCCTTCTATATTCATTGCTATCTGCAAGCTTTCAGAGCCTCTCTCTTGTAAGAGATAATGTCTTCCAGTAACGTTTATGCGTTTCAAATCAGAATGAACTGGAATTGGCTGGACAATACAATTTCCTTTTCCCCACTTGGTTGTTTTTCTTTACATGGGGATTTTAAGAGGGATAATGAGTGACCTCAAGCTTGTGTGACAGCCCAAACAGGAATCTTGGCTGCCCGAATGGATCATATCCTTTCCTTCAGCCCCTGTTCTCAGTAGTGCACGTGTGGGCTTAGAGTTGTCATTTTATTGGACCTTCCCTTGTCCTGTTCTTCACTCAAGCAAGATTTGAATCTTATTAAAAGGAGTAAATGGTGTTGGACAGTGCTAACCAGCAATGGTGCATGGATTTTCATTGTAATATAATGTCCTGATGTTCTGCTTTTGCTAGGACAAAAAGGATTCTATTTTATTGGAGAATGGGAAGGGAAGTCATCTTATTTTCTTTTTTCATCTTTTTTTTTTATTATATCTCTGACTTCTGGGTATTTTTATGGAGGGAACATTGCTAGAGTGGAGCTGAATTGACAGAGCTGAGCCAGGTCCCCCATTTCTATCATAGAAGTCCTCCAAGCTGCAAGTATTCCTGATCTCTCCATCTGCCTCTGTGAAATGAGGAGAGCATTACTTATGTTATAGAACCTCCATGAATTTTGTTCACAAGACAGAGGTTCCTCAGATGTGCGACATAGCTGTGCCATTGCACTCTGTATTGCAGTCCTGACCTCCTATGGTTTTTGGCATTTGTTTCCTTTTCAGGACTTTTTCCAGCTGTACTTGTTTACTGACCTAAAATTTTCCCTAGTCTGCAAAGTAATGAGAACCAAGATTAATACAAAGAAAACATGTTTTCATTAGTATTTAAGTGTCTTCCACTGATAGCTTTGCTTGATATCTCAGGCATGGTTCAAAGTCAGACTTTTTTGGGATCACTGGCAGCAGGGGCTTGAGCCAAGATCCACAACAAAACACTCTTGACTTTTATTTAGGTGCTTGATTTCCCAGAGATTACAGAAGGAGGTTAGGTCCATGTGTATCTTTGTGGAGCTTGACCTTGAGGCCTAAACAATGGGGTGGCTGAAAAACCTGCTCTGCTCAAATCTAGTGAGAAAAACCTCTAAATGCAGCAAAAATCCTCCTTTCACCTCCAAATCATATAAGCATTAGAGTGGGGGAAAGCCCCATGGCATTTCCCACATCCCTGTGCTGGTTGGAATCTGCTAGCTGATGTCTGCGTGGAGGCAGCTGACATGGTAGGGCAAGGAGACACTTTGGTTTATGGGTTATCAACTGAGCTAAGGACTTCTATATCATCAAGGTTTATTTCTGTAAAAGAGGTGTTTTACTTTGTTTTACAGTGGCTGCATGAACCTAAAGGTTTGCAGAAGCTTGCAGTAGATTTCGGTCAATCCTCATGCAGTGCAAATAAGTCATAACTCCAATTCCCCCTTTCCACAGAGCCATACCCTCTCCCCCCACCTGGAGTTAGCTGTATTTTGGTGCATGTGCAGGTGAAATCAGCTCTTTCAAAACTCTCGCCATGTCAACCTCTCTCTCCCTCTGTAAAAGTCACCGGATAATCAGCGCTTTGGCCATTCAAACACTTCGTAATTACGTTGTAGGACTGCTGTGTGGGAAGCTATGCACTGACAAAATGTTACATCTCTGAAGATGTAAGAGTGAAGGATAAAAGGGAAAAGCAGGACTTTTAATAGAAACATTAGTCATAGTTAAATTGCCGTGCCGCGTTGCTGCGCTGCTGGCTTCTTTGTGTCCCTAAAAATACTCTCTAGTGGCTTGGTTATTCATGCAGCATGCTGGTAGGGAAAGGAGAGTTGGGTTCTGGAAAAAACTTTGCAAGTCTTCAGCAGAGCCCCTCTGCCCCAATGCGATGGTGTGGAGGGGAAGAGCACAGCAGGGCTGAGATGTGTCACTGCACAGGTTTCGTGGCATCCATCTCTTGTTGCTCCAGCCTTGAGCTTGCGCTGGGACAGTGGTGTTGGGTGAAGAGAAAAGGTTTGTTTCAATGTCTCTGGACTTCTCTTGTAGCTGCTGCAGTGCAAGGAGGCCTCATGTGATGCTGAGGGGTGGCCCCTGCTGCAAAGGGCTCCTGAGTGGTCTCCGCTTTCATCCAGAGACTGTTTCTACCTAGAATACGATGCAGCAGCTAAAACAAAGTACGCCAGTGGCCTGCAGTTAGAAAGTAATTAGAAGCAAGCTTCTAGCTCTGATAGCAGTGAGTCACTGGGACAGTCTGTCTGGGGGAGCTCTGTGATCACCCTCACCAGTGGTTATTTTTAGCCCCGTGTGTCTGTGGTGCCGAGTGCCATAGACCAGACGAGGCCAGCTGATTTCTCCAGCACCTTTCACCAAGGGTCTGACACATCACAAGACTGGCCTGGGCTTCTTAACAGTCTGTTTCTGAAATGGCACCAGAAAGTGCTGCAATATGCCTTCATGATCAAAGGGATACAGCATATATTTGTTTCATTTCTGCCATTTTTATTTTTTGATCCAATAATTTACAGGCTCAAACTCCTGGCTATTTCAGTTACAAATGGTTTGTGGTTTGCTCCTCACAACAGTATGAGCAAAGGCCTGCAAGCCATGCTGTCTCGGTTGAGGAGCCATCATTCCCATTAGTAAGGACTAAGTAGATCTGGTGAGCCAGCTGGGCCTGCTGTGTCAAGTTCCTGCTTGCCCTTGTCCCAGAACCACCATCTAGCACTACCATTCTGTAGCAGCTGCAGAGACACTGCACTGAAGGATGCAGGTAGCTTAAATGCAGGTTGTAATCTGTAAAATAACCAATGATTTTACATATTTATTTATTTATTTATTTATTTCCATATGCAGCTTTTCCCAGCTCCACTTCAGACTCTTTCTAGGAAGATTGTACAGTCCAGGACCAATAGTACCTTAGTTGGAGTCTTTGCCATTATCCTGGTTTTCTTATCTGCGTTTGTCAACATGGTATGTGCATTATTTCCTTTTGACCCACTCATTTCTGCGTGGTTTCTTATTGGTGCTCTGCAGCATCCTAACCCTTACAGCCACTGGATTTAATGTAATCCTGCCTAAAGCTCACAGCGCCTGTGGTCAGTTCCCTTTGGCTTTTTGGGCACAGACAAGAAATGTGATCCCCACGGCTGCATCCCTGTAGTGTGTTATATGCCTGGCACCAATTTGTGCCCATGTGCTTTTCTGATTCTTTAAATGCTTCTGCTCCAACTGTAAAAGCCAAGCCTGAAGCGTACCCTTGCGTGAAGGGCCAGCACGAGGCTGATGCGTCATTTAACTCCCACAACATTGAGTGGGACTTAAGTGTTGCGTAGGCTTTGCACCGGCCTTCTGCATGGTGCTGCATCCTGCTCCAAGTGCGGTAACCACTAAATGCAGGCTGTGAAGACTTTGCCTTGAATTGCACTTTTGGGACCAGGGTGGTCTAACTTCACATTCAAACATCACTGCTGATGTGAGAGACAGGCTGGTCTCTAGGACCCTGTGGCTGCTGTTTTCTCACTTGTATAAATGACTTGAAGGCTGAATGAATATTTTAAAATATTTAACCACTTGAATATTCTTTACCCTGAATGTATCTATTTCATTTTTTAAGAGGGAATGGTCCTGGGGTTAAAGGTAGCTCAAAGATTTCACATGGCCCTCTGCTCCTCTCAATTACGGCCTTGCTGAGGCAATGCTGACTTCCACTGGCATGGAGAGGCTTAAACACCTAAAAATCAGATCACTACTTGCTCTTGCCTCAACTTCCCTATGCACGTAGTGGAGATTTAGGAACAACTTTATACTCTGTTGAGGTACTTGAATGGGAGATGTTAGCTCATGTCACTTGGCACCCCACCACCTTCCCCCATAGTCACCTGCAAAGAGCTGGTGTAGGCTGCTGAGCGCCACACAGAAATCAGAGCTTTGTTTTTCTACATAATGTGTGATTCTTTGCATTTGTGAGCTGCTTAGTGTAAAAATTAGCAAAATGGACAAATGGAGCAGTACGTGGAGGAGATCAGAATGGGCCTCTGCTGCCTCCTCTGCATAACAGAGCACATCAGCCTTTGACCCTTGCTGCTAAAGTCTCCCCTGTAGAAGAACCCACAGTAGAAGCTTTAGGGATGGCAGGGGAAAGTTATCAGCTCAGAAATTCCCATCAGCAGAAATAGAGCAACACCAGGACCTTATCACAGACGGCGGGATATTTTTGTAGGTGTAATATCTACAGCCCCTCTGCCTGTGAACCTTCAGACATAAAGTTGTACTTGAAGTTGAGCATGAAACTGGCTTTCTAGAGTGCACAGCCTGGATTTTATTAATTACTACTTTGGGGGACAAAAAGCATAGCCCTTTTACATGCAGTAAAATATATGCCAGTGATTTCATTTTGCATATTTTGCACATTACTACAGCCATTTCCAAGGGGCTTTTTAATTGATACGAACTATTTTGCTTTCTTCTCCTTGTCTGTGCCATTGAGTTTAATACCATCTTTTTCTTCAGTTCATGTGCAGCACTGTGGATCTTGCCAGTTGCATGGCTGCAGAATACAACATCACTCCTGACCAGGTGGACATATGCCTTATCAGCAACCTGACTTCCAACTACAGCCTGGGCACCTTGCAGGGATTCTGTGACAGTCCTTTGCCCAACTGCAACTTTCCAGAGGTATTGCTTGAAAAAAAATGGGTTGCAGAGCTTGATCTGAGAAGGGGCTATAAAACCTGGGTGATAAATCTCAGTGATTCAGAGGAAAGCAAGGTTGCTCCTGACTGACGTTATAGGACTGACACAGGCTACTACGCACAAACTTAAGTGTCTAAAGTTATTGTCATGAGTCCACATTAATGTTCAAGTTCCTTCACGACTCAATAATCAGTAGGCTTTTATAGTTGTTGGATCCTGCCTGTAGCAGGAGAAATGGCCTTTCTCTATGAAGTCCTTAATGGCATGCAGAACTGCAAGTCATTTCAAAGGAGTTTGTGGGTACTCAGTGTTACCTGAAAATCAGTGTCTAGTCATAGATTCAACCCTTCCCTCCATTGTTTTCTGTCCTGATGAAAAACTTTGCTTATATATTCTTTCACTGTGTAGGCACGTTTCACTAGGTTAGCAGCCCTGGTCACTAGTGGTCTGCTTCAATTTGCACATGCAATTCCTACCTCTTCAGAACAACTTGTTTAAAAAAAATATAAATGCTTCTAGTGGCAAAAAAAAAATAATAATAATTTTGCACACTGGTAGAATACTTTGCCAAAAAAAAAAAAAATCTTTTTGCATAGCTATTCAAGACCTTTCTCTTAGTTTTTTGGTCATACCTGTTACGTATGTTGTCTACTGGAAACTGAAAAGCAAAAAAAAAATCTGTCTAGGATGGGCACAGAATTTATGTCAAGGTCTTCTGCGTTTATGAGGACCTGACAGATTTATGACTGATCTGTTATCATCCAGATGTCCAAGGTGGTACAGAAAGCCCTGGTATCCCACTGAACCTGTTTCCATTTAACCTGACAGGAATGTGGTCCCTATCTGATTCCGTGAGATTTCTGAGACCACCGTTACTGTGACTTTCAACCCTGCAGAGGCACTTGGTATGAACGCAGAAAGACCCAGGAGCGAAGTCTAGCACAGTGGAGAACTAGAAACAGTCTGAGCCCATCATGAGGTTGTCAGAAGTGCTGGTTCAGGACAGAGAGGGATTTTAAGCAGTGAGGAACAACCATTTTGCATGCTGAGGCTGCTATGGCAGCACTGAGCCAGGTCATGCTGGTCGGTGGGCTAAGAAGTGAGGAGTCCCTCTCCTGCGCTCTGCAGGGCAGCTGTTGGATCTGTTGCTCCCAGCGTGCTTTCAGAAATGGTGGGATCCTCCCCCTTAGCCACAGGTAACAGCCACCCATTTTCTAAAAACTGAAGAGTCAAGTTACAAGCTGTACACGTTATTTTCTCTAATTTAATATATCAGCGATGAAATATTAATAAATGAGCTCAGAACAGAAGTGTGCTTCTGCTTCAACTAGGGCTTGCTTTTCACTGAAAGGGTAGATTGCCTCGGGCATCTGATAGAGTTTTTTGCCAGAAATAGGCCTGTCTGGACAGAATGAAAGCTTAAATCTTCACAGATTTGATAGTAGGAAGGTGAAGAGCTTGATGCCTCTCTTCGTTTTACATCCATGTTAGCATTCCCAGGAGCCTTAAATGGCACCTGCAGTCTGCAATGGCATTGGAAAGCACCAAAGTGCTAAACATTCAGCTCGCAGATTGGCAGAAGTTGCTGCCCCACCACTCAAGTGTGGCACAGGACTCCACTACCACACATCTGCACACTTCTGCAACTGCTGGCAGAAAAAATTATCATGGTGTTGGGCATTGGTAGAAGTTTGTCCAGCCTGTATCTTGCCGAAGGATTCGCGTCAGCAGGGACAATACTTTCCAATCGGCCTCAAGTGGGTATCTGTCCTTGTGGTGTGAATTGCTAATGCCTTTGGTCTTGTGTATGGTGCAGATATGTGAATTTGGGACCAGAATTTGAACTTAAAGCGCAAAGTATTCCAGCATAACTGGATGATGCTTTCTGCTAATTTAGTAACCGTGTTCAGGGCAAACCTACATCACAACCTTGGGTATACAGCTGCAAGCCCTGTGCCTCTGAGTGTAAAGCAAAGAACACCTGATGAAGAATGCAGGAGTTTTCCTCCCATTGGTTCAGTTTTAACACTTAAATCTCCTGTAACATCGGAGGATCCCACAGGCAGCCTCAGGCTTACATGTTCGGTTCCCTCAACTACGTAACTCCCAGTCCCTTTCTATCCCTCTGTTTAGTTTCCTTTGTTTTCAGTTTTGATTTATTCAGCTGACATTCATCTCTCTTCTGTTTTTTTTTTTTTCTTTTTGTCTTTATACAGTACTTTACCTACAGTGTCTTATTGAGTCTCCTGGCCTGCTCTGTGTTCCTTCAGATCAGCTGTATTGGAAAACTGATCCTTATGTTAATCATTGAATTTATATATGTTCTCATTGTGGAAGTGCCAGGGGTCAACCTTTTTGACAATGCAGATCTCCTGGTTACAGCTAACACCTAGTAAGTGCCTTTCACTTCTGAAATCTTCACTTAATTTCTTTTACCCAATGATTTCAGTGCAGCATTAGGTGGACGGGAGCGCCAAGGCTGTGGTGCAAGCCAGGGAAGTGCATGCTACCAGAGAAAGCATGGCTGTAAACTAAAGGCTTTGTCAGTGCTGCTCTCCACCTCTGAAGAGTAGAACACACTTCCCTTTAGAATCTTTTTAATCTGGAACTTGACTAATGAACTATCTATTAATAACAAAATATAACTGGAATCAGAGTGGATCTGTGTTTCTTTTTCTTCCAGAAATGGGGAGCTGCAGTTAGTCATTCTCGCTTCTTCTGGTATTACACTCCCACTACAGAAATATCTTTTCTCAAAAAAGAAAAAAAAAAACCAAACTTCAACAAACTTGAGCTGGCTCAGGGGTGTGGTAATGAACCACTGAGATGTCTGGACATCTGATATGTCAAACTCAGATTAGGGTGGTGGAATGGTGATGGTTGACGTTGCTGTTGGACACACATCTGCACTTGAAAATCTATCCTCACAGCTGGTCTCAGCACAATTCCCAGGACAGGGACCTGGGCTGAGTGGGAGTAGGCATTTGTGCCTTTGATTACAACAGGTAGTTTGTCATCACCAGGTCACATATTAATAATGGTAGCAACCTCCTTCCCCTGACTTGGTTATCCCTCTCCTGAAGGTCATGCTAGGGAGGCAGATTTGGCACATCCACAAACCTGTCCTCTTCCACAAGTTTCATTTCTCACTGGGAGTTGTGGTGTTGTGTTAACTACTTGTTTTGATTATTTCCCCTTGTAGGCAACAATTGTACTTGAATGTGAGTCAATAAAATCATGGTGTTGTCTAAAGGTGAACATGATGCTAGGATGTATAAGGAGAGTTGCCAGTAAGACAGGAGAAGTAGGCCATTGCTTTACTCAGGAGTGGGAAGGCCCAACCTGGAATATGTTTTCCAGTTCGGGGCAAGAAGGCAGTTCACCATAATGGAGAGTCCAGAGCAGCAAAGAACAATCAGAGATCTAGAAAGCACCAGTTTAGGTGAAACATTTGTCAAGGATGATGATAGCTGTGATTGCTCCTATCTTGGACAGGAGGGTGGTTGAGAAGACTCCCATGGTCCTTCCCAGTGCTATCTTGCATGTTATGAAATAGCTTGTATAGTTGCTCAGATTTCCTGGTGGTCATTAACCCCTCCAAGCCGGATGCAGCTGGTTACTTTTGTCCTTCACATAAATATTCCCTGATTTTAGCATTCCAGTGTGCCCTGTAATAATTAATGGAGGTATGGCTTTTCCTGCAGTAATCACTTAAATTATTTTGTTAACTCAAGTGGATGAAATTATGTAGGAAAACCCATGGAGCTGTCTGTGGAGGTACAAGGAGAATGAGGTTTCCTTTCTTTTTTTGCAGATGTTATGAATTCCAACAGTGGAAGCTATTTAGCATTTTCTAACACAATTAGAGAAATAAAAATATTTTATATCCCAAATATAATTTCATTCTTGTAAGTCAAGCACTAAGTGAAATCACAGCACTTAGAAGCATAATTTACGTCACTTCAGAATCAAAATGTCAGTAAGAAAGTGGAGAAGGTTAGCGTGTTTTCCCAGAAGTAACTTTGTGTGTCGCTATATCATCTCTCAGTAAATGATATTTGTTTTGTTCGGAAGGGTCCATCAGCAGCTGTGGATTGTCCCAATGTCTGGCAGGCCATTTGTGTGCGGTGGGAAGTGGGAGCTCAGCGTGTAGCACATAGTTCAGAGATGTACCTTATTGTCCAGCTGATATTAAAAAAAAAAAACAACCATGACCTCGTAATACTTTAATTGGGTGCCCCTTGTAGCTGCATAATTACTGTCTGCTCTGCGGCCATTCTGGTCCTCTGACTAATTAGAAGTGATGCAGATGTCACTTCCCACGTCTGTGTGTAAACCAGCCCAGCATGCAAGCAACTGCAAGGCTGATTATAGCACGCTGGGAGTTGCTGGGCTGGACTGCAGTGACACACCAGCGTGGGGACACATGAAGTATAGCTGGGTGCACAGAGCTGCTGTCACTATTACCTTTTCCCTGTGTGGATGATAAAACTAATGCATTGCTTTTAAAGATGTGATGGACCAGTGAGATCTACTAAGTTGAGCTCCTGCATAGTGCAGCTCAAAGACCTTTGCGTGGTGATTTATTCATCAAGCCCATCATTTTGATTCGAGCTGTGGTTTATGAGTTAGAGGGCTCTCTGTCCTTGGCATCCTGGTTGTGAGAAGGGAGATGCTCCTGTCCTATGGGAGCTGTCCCCAAAATCAACCATCTTTCCTGCTAAAAATGTGCATTTAACTTGAGCAGGAGTGTATTTAGCAAGCTTCTTTCTGTGTTACCTTCCAGTAATTAAAGAGCCATCTGCTACTGGAAATATCTGTCCCGTGGGGGAGCAGCCCACCAATGCAACAGCATTATTGCTTGCATTGGCCATTTTCGCTTATCTAAAGTGTTACTGTAATTACTGGGTTTGCTGTATTTCCTAGTCTCTGCTGAGGATTTCTGAGCAAGCATAACACCCACAGTGAGCCGCAGCCCCAGTGCAGAAGGTCAGATCTGCCATGCTCCTATCATACAACAGAGTGATAATGGGGCGCAGTCAGTCACCCTTGGCCAGGCAGTGATTTAGGGGAGATGGGGAATCATGCTGCATGTGGGAATTTTATGCCCAGTTAGGCTCCCTCAGCTATTTCAGTGTTGGTGATTTGTAGCTCGGATTCTGTAGTGAGAGGTTCTCCGCAGACACAGAGAACTGTGGCCTGAAGCTCTTGGGACAGCTGTGAGATTCTCAGGGTAAAGATGTGTCATGTTAGTAGCCTGCGACACTGTAGTTGCATCAATGACACTACAGTAATTTCACCACTGATCTCTTTATTTCCATTTAAATATCATTTTAAAAGATTCATGTACATGGTTCTCAGCCACCTAATACTCCACCCACGCTCGAGAAGAAACCCAGCAGCATTAAACAATCAATCAGTCAGGAACTCAGCCAGCTACCTACCAGAAATCTCCTTTCCATCCGCTCGCTGTAAGAAAAGCACACCCTCCATGTTCTCCAGCAGCTCTGCTTCATACGAGGGCTTTGCAGCGTTGGGAATAGTAACAGCAATCCGCACGAGGGTTTTCTTCAGCGTACTTGTGTGCGGTACACATAGCTAGGCACAGCACTGGAGATGAGCAGCTTGCAGAAGAAGGGAGTAGTGCTGGAGTTAAAGGAATTAAATGCATCTCCGTGTTATAATAAATGGGGAAGACAGGTGCTATCCCTCACAAGAGGGATTCCAGTTTTCCAGCCTGACCAAATGAAGTAGTGATGGATTTGCTAAGGATCCCCGACTGACATTAAAATCCCTAATGATTCTCTGACTCCTAATGCTTCTTAGGTATTTTAACCACATTAACCATGTTGCACTGTCACTCTGGATCTCTGAGTGTAGCTCTGTCGTTCTTTCCCCACCCCCCAATCTTTTCATCTT
Organism: Chlamydotis macqueenii; assembly: GCF_036417535.1. Taxonomy (NCBI): domain Eukaryota; kingdom Metazoa; phylum Chordata; class Aves; order Otidiformes; family Otididae; genus Chlamydotis; species Chlamydotis macqueenii. The sequence continues at coordinate 12,056,764 of NC_141561.1, forward strand.
TTCATAGTTTTCTGCTTTAAAGGGCTCTAGCCCCACACAGTGTTAGAGGTGCCACATTGCAGAGCTGCTGTTGAACAGTGTACAGAAGGATGAGTGCAGGAGGGAGCCAAACTCTTTACTAACCTTGTGTTTGTGGTTTTTTTCAGCGTATCTGCAAATGCAACGTTACCATGGTGAGTGACTTTGGCATGATATATTTTATGGGTTTTTGTTGGTAGGCATTTTCTGTTCACAAGGTGCAGTATCAGCACGTCAGCTCACCAGCGGTGTCTGGTAGTCGAGTATGCGTTGCTGTGAGCTGGTGCAACGCAGTGCAAATTCCGTAAGTGGCCTGAGTGTTGCCCTGCTTTGTAGAGCATCACATAGAGCTTACTCGTAATTACAAGTCAAAACTTTAATCAAAATAATGTCATACTGTATGATCATACTGTATAATCTACTCAGATTTAACAGTTTTTGTTTGCTTGCTTGTCAGAATGGATAGGAATGTTCTTAGTGCTCTTTTCAGCTTATAGAATACTTACAAAACAAAGACCATTAGGAAGTGACTAGTTAGAGAAGCAGTAAGGGTAGAACAGTTCCAGACTCAGGAGGCTGGGGAAGCTGGTGCAGGAGACACAGTAAATACAGTCTGAAGAGCTGTCAGCATTTCGTTTTGCCAAGCATAGTGGTGATTGAACAGGTATGGCCATTCTCTAAAAAAGTGGCTTTTATATTGATGTTAACTCTTTTTAAGAAGCTGGATTAAGTTTCCAGTTTCAAAGTCCTACTTTAGAAACCAGCACCTATGAGCCAAAGTCCTCAGCTTTTTGCAGATATTGTTTGTCCCTTTACCAACACGTGCTTTGAGGGGAATGAAGAAAGCCTTTTCTTCAGAGGCTGGTTAGCCTTAAAGTGGGAACTGCAGAGCATGGCTAAGCTGAGACTAACTGGGAAATTCTGCTCTTCCATTGTCTGCAGCTCCCCAGCGATGACACGAGTCGCACTGAAGATTGTGACCCCTGTCATCATTACCGTCTTTGTCCTGGCGCTGTACTTGCATGCCCAGCAAGTGGAATCCACCGCAAGGCTTGATTTCCTCTGGAAACTCCAGGTTAGTGGGTGTTTGCTGTGTTGGATGAATACACAGACTCGTTGGCGTTAGTATTAAACCACTGAACTGTCAAGCTGAGGAGTGTTATAACAGGCCTTTGAATTTAATCTGGACCTGGCAGAAACTGGGCATACTAGTAACGCTCTGCTCTTCTTTGGTACTTTACATTCTCAGTGCTTCTCATTCTGGTTATTTACTTTAACCCTTTATTTCCTTGTAAATGCACTTTGGATGGTTCCCACAATAAATGGTCATAAGTCTGAAGATCAAGGGCAATGAACTTGAGCACCTGAGCCTGTCACTGTTGCAGGAATCTGTAATATAACACAATTTGTAAATAGAGGAAGCTCATATTCACTGCTGCTTTGTTTCCTAGAGTTCAGCCAGCTTTAGTTTGCTGTGTTCAAGAGTGTGAAAGATTCACAGTTGCATTTTCATTCACCTTCTTGTCAAGCAGTGGGAACTCGCTTGCTATCCAGTCTTCATTGGCCCCTAGGCAGCAGTACCGGATAACCAACACGCGACAGATAACGCCACGCTTTGCTCCGGTCCCTGGGATCATGTTAATGTTTTCACTACTTGTGCCCACGAGGGATGTTGCGGCATCGTGTGTGATTCTCAAAGCAAGCAGGACAGGTCTCAGCTCTGCCCATTACTCATCGCCAGGGGACCGCAGGACCGCAGGTTTTCTATAGATATTTCCCTTCTGGATGGCAGAACATCATTCTAATAATAGGTCTCAGTGGTTTGAGTAGGAGGCACTGAGGAAGCACCAATTAATTAAAGCTCCTTGGGAAGCAGATAAACATTGTTATCATCATTTATAAATGGTGAAACAATGGAAGGGATGAACTGACTTGCCTCTTCCAGGTCTGTGCTCAGCTGGCCGGAGCATTTGTTTCCCCAGGCAGAGCCAAGTGTTTTCCTTGTTCTGTCCAGACGTACCACCTTCTAAAGGGTCCTTCCTTGTTTAACATCATTTCCAGTTTCAGATGTCCTGTTTCAGAAACCAGCATCCACAAGCAAAGTTGTACGTTCTTTGCGAGTATTGCTTGTGCCTTTACCAGCATGTGCTTAAGGGACATGTGAAGGTTGTCCCCTCTCCCCTCACAAAGTGAGGGCTGGAGAGTATGGCTGAGCTGTGTTTGTGCACTCTGGGGCCCAAATGTGCCAGGAGGTTCTGCCCTTTTGTTGGCTCCAGCTCTCCAGCAATGACAGAAGTTACTGGGAAAAAAATATTTGAAAACCCCTTTCAAAAGGCTGTGTGTTTTGCCTGGTGCCTCTGTTGAAGCTGAGGGTGCTGTACACAGCACAGCTCTTCGGGGCTCCTGTAAGCCAAGCGGCTCTGTGTGACCCCTCTCTCAGCTGCGCCATCCCCAGTCCTTGCCTTGCCCTGTTCTTTCCTTTACTCTTTGCTCAGAAATATTCAAAATGGCAAAAAAGTAAAACAAGGAGGGGAAATACTGCTGCCACGAGGTAATGGTGAGGAGAGAGGTGATCAGCACACACAGCTCTGTACCATTGCCTACAAGCCAGAGGCAATGAATTGAGGTAGTGCTGGTACTGTGCAAGTCTGCAAAGAGAAATCAAATCCCCAGAGAGAAGTTATCTGGGAAGTCTGATTAATCTAGTGAATTCTAAATGTTTGTTTTATTTTAAAGTCGCCTAGGCTTAGGTTCATCCTAGATACATCCTTCCTGAAGCTCGGGTTCCATCTGAACATTAAATACAAATCCACACCCATTAGAGCAGAAACAAGGCAAGACATCATCCTCACATTCCCCGTTACCCAGATTTACGTCCACTACAATGGGAGACATGGGCTTTACAGGCTGGTGAAAAGTCCTCCAGTGTCAGACTGGTCTGTTTTGCAGGCTCCACGGTAACTTCATTATCATCACTGCACCTCAGCAAACCTTGTGGAATAGAAGGGTCCTTTTATTTAGCTAGGTGAGCATTTTGCGGGGCAAGACGGCAATTATAATTCAATGCCACTCATGCAGTCAGACTGTGGTAGCGATGAGCTGCCTTTGTCTCCCTTGTGCTTGACTGGGAAAGCCAAGTGTGCATGTTCATGGGTGGTAGAATGGTGGTGGAGTTCCCCCAAAGAAGTAGACCTTTTACAGGTTACCCAGTTCAGGGCCCTGAAATATAACAGCATTGGATTTTGGTGTTATTCTGTGCCTGCTTTTACATACATGTGAGCACACGAACTGACAGGCCATTTTCCACTTCAAAATGCACATTTCTGTCCTCCCTGCAAGTTCATTTTCAGCTTTTTTTCAGAGCAATTTCCAAAACAGTAAGCACATCACCGTCTCTCCCTCCTAAACTAGGCCACTGAAGAGAAAGAAGAAATGGAGGAGCTGCAGGCCTATAACAGACGCCTCCTCCACAACATTTTGCCGAAGGACGTGGCAGCACATTTCTTGGCGCAGGAGCGGCGAAATGATGAACTGTACTACCAGTCCTGTGAGTGCGTGGCTGTCATGTTCGCCTCCATAAGCAACTTCTCAGAGTTCTACGTGGAGCTGGAAGCCAACAATGAAGGGGTGGAGTGTCTGAGACTGCTCAACGAGATCATTGCCGATTTTGATGAAGTAAGTCGCAGAAAATCTGGGTGGACAGTGAACCGAATCAATGAGTTTAGTTGGGCTTCGCTGAGCTCCTGAAGGAAGGTGGCTTATTGAATCCTTGTGCCATGGTTTATTTCTGCTCACTGTATAAGTCTTTAATTCTTTTTTTTTTTTTTCCCCCACGTTAAAATCCCTTCTATTCCCTTGTTGTTCCTCCAAATGTCTAATCCCCTTTCATCCTATACTTTGAGCAGTGGAGGCTCTGTCCAGTACTTTGTAGTACTTGTACCAAGGGAGGACGCGTGCCAAGGACATTACCAGCATGTGTGTGTTTGTCAAGGTTTATTAGCTTCTTTTGCTCTTGTGAAACAGATAATAAGTGAAGACCAATTCCGGCAGCTGGAGAAGATCAAGACCATCGGCAGTACATACATGGCTGCATCAGGCCTCAACGATTCCACTTACGACAAGGAAGGGAAGACGCATATCAAAGCTCTGGCTGATTTTGCCATGAGGTTAATGGACCAAATGAAATATATTAATGAACATTCATTCAACAACTTCCAGATGAAGATAGGTAATGTCACTGTGTTTACAGGATTAAGTATGGGCAGCGGTCATTCTGAGCTGGGGACTTTATGGAGAGTAAAAACCAGAGATGTTACCTTAGCTGTACAGTGATGTTAATTGTCTTGTGCCTGATGACCACTTTGGCCTCTCTGGAATATCCGAGCACTTTTTTTTAAGGTTGCCTGGAGAATTAGGAGCAGTTAGGCAACCAGACTTGGCGCAGAGAAGCTCTTACCACAGCATGGTCTCACGTGGTGGTTGAGCTTGGGCTCATTTTGCCTGTGATGTGCTCCCTGCCCACACCTCCTGTGGTCCCCGGCTCTGCTGTTCTTGGACATTAAATTGTCTTTCAGCTCAGGGAATAAAAAGAGAAGAAATGTGAGGATGTCAAATGTGGTGTTTGTCCTGGAAGGCCGCCGGGCTGCTGCCTCACAGGCCCTCAGCATTGCAGCAGCTGTGTGCTGACTTCCAAGTGAGCCATTTGCTTGGCTGCCATATGGCAAATAAACCTTATCCTGTTATGTGGTACTGGAAAGCAGCTCTGGACGGAGCAGATCCAGCCCGTGCTGCCAGTCACTCAGTCGTAATGGATCAAAGAAGCCAACTTTTAAAGAAAAGTCTCTTTCCCCTCAGTTCGGCCATAGCTTTACATGTCAGGGTAAAGCACAGCTAGAACCAATGAACCTCAGGATGTTTTTTATTGTCTGAAAAATAACTTGCCTCAAGCTTCATGAGGTTCACAGGTGATGGATCTGAGCGCTGTGAAATTTCTCCTCTCCTTCTAGGCCTCAATATCGGTCCTGTTGTAGCCGGGGTGATAGGAGCACGCAAACCCCAGTATGACATATGGGGCAACACGGTGAATGTAGCCAGCCGAATGGACAGTACCGGTGTGCCTGACAGGATTCAGGTAAGGAATTCCCTGGAAAACTTACAGTGTCACTTACAGGTTTTGAAACTTAATTAGAAATGGAATTTTGGTTTCATTTTTTTTTCCTTTACGCCATACATTTATTTTCACGGTACTGAAAGAAAAGCCAACTGGGAAATGTTAGTGGTACTGTGAAGTTTTGCCTTTTAATCTTGACCAACTTTGGTCAAAAAACTTGCAGTTCAGTTCTGAGTGGAAGTGTTAAGCTGAGTGTCCTTCCTCGGGTGCCTCACTGGAGCTATGAGCACAGTCCTGCTGTGATGCATACTCACTCGTGCTGCTGGCTTTGCTGTTCGGCTGTGGGCAACTGTAGGTTGTTTTATTTTCCAAGGGCTTGACTCAGATTTGTGTTTCTGTAATTCACCGTTCACAATGCCGTATGTGGGAGGCTATCAAGGATTCGGGCATCAGTGGGATGGGGATATATAACTAGAGAAAGGGACAATTTAAGGGGTTAATGGAAACTGTCATGTAATCAAACATCTCCCTGGCCGTCAGACGGTGACCTTTCCGGTGATTCAATTCCACTGTCCTGCTTCCGCTGAGCCAATGTCCACAGTAACGGATTGTCATTCCTTGTGAAGTACTGAAGGGGTGTAGAAATAGAGTAACTGATGTGCAGCCCAAGAGGGGACACCACGCTGTTTCTTTCCAATTAAGCTGTCAGCTAACTGGATCAATATTTATCCAACACCCTTTACACTTTCCTGCAAGCTGGCCTGCAAATAATTTTCGTCCTAGTTTAGCAAATCAGCACAGTGGTATTACAGCAATGGGAAGCCAGAGATGGAAATATTTGGTCTTTCTCATTGCCTGCTACCTTCTCCTTCATAAAAACCAACCCCTGAATGGCTCTTCCTACCTTCTTGTACATCCACTGTGCAATTTCTAAGAAGTCATTTTTGAGGACTTTTAAAATATGTTTAACCTGTTTTCCTGCTACACTCCAGTGATATGATGACTGCATCTGAGTAGACTGAACTGCCAGGTGTGTTTTTAAAAATATGGCTCATGTTTCTTTTTATCTTGTGACTTCCTTGAAGAATATGGGTGTCCCCAGGTGGTGTACCGTGACTTCTGTAGTTTCTGTTTCCAAAGTCTGCATTTGTTCTGCAGCTTGTGCCAACCTTTTAGTTAGTGATCAATCTGCGAAAATTGACTGACTTGGAAACAAAATAATAGATCCTACTTTGATTTTGTCTGCGGATTACTCCAAAAGCAAATGTAAATGACTGTGTGGAAGGCATGACAAGCATCTGCTTACTCTGGTTTATTCTACAGGTAACCACAGATATGTACCAGGTTTTAGCAGCCAACAACTATCAGCTGGAATATCGCGGGGTCATTAAGGTCAAAGGCAAAGGAGAAATGACCACCTACTTTCTAAATGAAGGGCCTCCGATCAGTTAGCACCGATTGCAGTGTTGCTCAGAGATGGAATTTGCCTAACACAAGATGGTGAATTGGAGAAGAATCACTTTTTGGCAGTGAAGCTGAAAATGCAGCGCAGTTGAAATTTCACACGGTGACTCTCGAGCTGGTGTCAGTAAACTCTCTGGCCACCATGATGAAAGGCAATCGAAAGAAGCCACCTTGGAGTTGTCCTGGCTGAGTGCTTAGTCGACCAAAGATGTGTACTACAGAGTTCACAGATAAGACATGAATTTGGAATTTTTTAAAAAGGCTGCTACCACAGGATGATATAAGAAGCTATTTAAGTATTTATTAACGCAACACGACATTTTCTTGGTTGAAGGAATGTACGATTCACTACAAAGCATTATTTCGGAATGGATTTGCACTCCCGTAATGTTTCCATCCCATACTGCCAGCTATTTGAAGTGTACCACTGTGCTTTTCTTAGCTGTTTTGAATGGGCTTTCAAAATTGACACCCACTGTTGCAGTATACAAAAAGGCCTTTTAGAAGGGCATGGGTAATGTTTTAGTGTGCAAAGACATTACAGCCCTGGCCCCCTCTTTTCCCTTCTACATGGCTAAACAACTGCTCCTCTGCATGGGGCCGGCACAGCTGAGGAAGGGGAAGATCGAGATGAGGAAAGATGGCTCTACAACCGTATTTATTAAACAGTCTTCTGTGCTCTTCTTTGGTATCTATCAGTTTACATGGGAAAGACTAGATGTAAACAAGAGACACTTTGTGGGGGGAACTCCCCTGAAATTTGTTGTGGTTTTTCTTTTTTTTTGTATTTTTTATTTTGTAATATTGAAAACATGGAGATCTAACAGATATACCAAATTCTATATTTTGTAAATTATATATAAATTAGAAGGCAGGCTGTCCACACGAAGGTGTGGTGGGAGGTGTACATAACCTGTAGACTTTTGTGTAATTTTTTTTGTGCATAATACTCTGAACACAGACTTGGCAGTTTTCAGATTATCACTATACAATCAACGAGCAACAAACAGGTGAGTTTCCAGGCTGAATCAGATGCATTTTAAAATGAAAATCCAGAAAAATCTACAACCCCAAAGAAGAGGAAAAAAACCAAAATGCGGTAGTCACACAGTTGTTCCATGCAGCATTCAAGCAGAGGGTGGCGTCTTAAGAAATGGAAACAGGACCTTTGAGTTTTAGCTGCTGAGATGGTATCAAACATGATAAAAAGAGCTCTAAGCAAATCTTCTAACTAACTGTAACAGGAGCTCTAATAAGAAGAAGAAAAAAAAATAAGCTCATTTGAACTTTTCTTTAAAAAAGTCATTTTCATAGATGGTCTTAATAGAATCCTGCTGATCTGAGAGGTGTCTGGTATTGCAGCTGCCATTTGACATTACGAGGAACTATGTACTGCAGCATCGCATTGACTTTCCTGTAGTAGACACTTATTTAAACTGGGTCACAGATTTTCAATTTTCAGAAATTTAGGTAATCTTCAAAAAAAAGATTATGATGGCAAGTGTGTACATGAGGTGGTCGACCTTAAAATACAGTGCCATTGCTATTGTGTTGGACATCTTTATCACTAATGGGGGGGTTATGAGTAGTTCACTGTTATCATTTATGTACCTTTTTTAACTATTAAAGAAAAAAATCCCTTGATATTTTATTAAAAAAAAGAATTTTAAAAAAGCTATATTTTTTTATATTCTATGAGGGGAGAGTTTTGATATTGAATTTGGCTAGCACTAAAACTGACTCCACTCTTTTGACATTTAATAAAGTTCTTTTCCACTCTTCTCAGGGCAGAATTATTGTAGTACTAACAGCTTAATGATTGCACTATGGTGGTGGTGATTTATTTTTTCCTACTTGACAAGTATAAGTGATAATCCATGGGCCTGTCTTAATTGATTTGCCATATTGCTAAGCATAACCTGAGCATTAAGCCATTTAAACGTGAGCTTAAATGGCATCGCCCCTTTCCTTCCCCCTTCCACTAGGAAGCATCCCTGAAAAGTATAGTATATTGACTTCTGTAAAACTGCCAAGTCTGCCCTTGTACTATACTTTTGCTCCTTCCCATCTTTCCTGGTTTGCAGAATATTTCAGTTGCATCACGCTGTTATGCCTTTGTCCCACCTCCCTCCCCCTTCCATCCCTTTTACTCCCCTCCCTGAGCTTCATTACCTTCATGCCATCCACTCAGTTTTAGGTTTGCTTTATGGAAGTCTGCAGTCTTCAATTTTTTATTCATCTTATGAAGTTGTGTTGTCAATGAAATTTCAAGTCCCCAGTATCTCTAGCTGTGATTGTTGACAGTGTGTCATGATCATTTCAAGGGGTATTCACACACTCTTTACTCTGGATCTTGCAAAAATGGATACAGTTATGATTTCCCATGGAAATTGAAATCTATTTAAGTAATTTAACTATATTAAACACTGTTTCACTGGTAAAGTGTCTCTGGTTTTTTTTTTTAGCTGCACCTGCCTAGTGAAGAGAGCAGGCATACATTGTGTAGGAGATCCTGATTTTGCGCACAGCAACACCCAGTTCTTGACCAGCACTGGAGGGACGGCCCTTTGGACCACACTGGAACTACGCAACACCCACTTACAGAGCTTCAGGGGCTTGTTTGCACGGCCAACAGCTGTGGGTCCCTCTTGTGCACTCCCTTGCCTTGGACCTTAGTCTCAGGATAGCTGACAAAGCCGCCTTGTGGCACTGTGGTTACATACATTGGTACAACTGAATAGCTTTTAAAAATAATGATTTTTTTTTTTCTGTCCTATTTAAAAAAAAAAAGTGTGTATTTTTTTTAAGAGTACATTACTTTCACCAAAGAATTCTCCAGGTACCTCTGTACTCGTCATCTCAAGGGCACCGGGAAGGATGCAGCAGTGCTTGCCAATGCAACATATTCAGGCTTTACAGGTAAAAGTAAATGCTACACATAACTACACCAATTAACAGAAGCCTGAAGTATAACTGAGAAACAAAAAGCTGCAGCTTAGTTGAGGAGACATTACGCAGGCCACAAAAAAAACCCTGAATTACTTACATTTTGTTGTCTGTTAGGAGGGATTTTATAAGTGTACTGAGAACATAGCTACATTAACAAAAAGCCATGAAGTACTTAAAGTATCAGTCCTTAAGAAAGATGCTGAGAGTTATTTAATACTTTATATGTTCTCCTACATAATCATACAAACAACAATTTAGGACATTATCTGATGCAAGCAATTTTTGTAACTATCTGGAGAAGAGTGTTCCCCAGAGGAGGGAAGCCAGGAGCCTCCAGTGCTGTGCCCTCTCATTTAAATTGCCGTACACACTGACTGGCCAAACTGTTTTCCCTAAATGCATCTTTTTCCCCATCCAGAAAGCATTTTGATTAATTTTGACGTGTTTAGCCACTTCTCCCCAAAACAAGAAGTTGGCTACATCAAGTATCTGCCTGCACATAATAAAATGATGCATTCGGGATGCACCAGATTTCTTACATGTGTGTCCTGCACTGACAATATCCCTGGCCTTGCTGTGCGTGCCCCATGGAACACGCATGGGCACCAAAACCTGGCCAAAAACTATGCCCAGAGGCCATATTTTCATTCTGTTAACCCTCCCGACTGCTCTTCAGGGCACCACCAATTCCAGTTTGAAGTCTGGGGGCTGGTGGAGAGCGAGAGCTTGGGATGGAGCCTGAAAAAGGCTGGTTCAGCTGTGTTAAGCTGACACTCCATTTCCATTCTCTTGCCCCGCTCTGTCCCAGGCCTTCCGATTGAAGGAGCCAGAAGAACCTGGGCAGGGCAGGGACCAGGACTGACACCACTGACCTTGACAAGCTGAGAGGCAAGGCTGGTGCAGCCACAGCACAGGTGCCATTTGCACTAAAAGCTCCACAGGAGACCAGCTAGAGAGAGCGAGCTGCCCCTGTAATCAGCCAGCCCCAGAGAGCTTTTCTTTAAACAGAGAATTTCAGATGCAAATAACTATTGCCATCTACTGGAAAGAGACTTTCATAGCCTTAGCCAGGAGATGTTACCACTGCCCCCAGGTAGCACACACCCCCCCACTAAGTGTACCTTAAACCTTCTGACCAGGTACTTGTCATCTACCACTCTTGGGCCTCTTTGCCTCTGAGGAAGACAGAAACACTCCCCAGGAAAACAGCGCCGCCATAAATGCTCCAAGAGGCTTGAACAACTTGTGGATAGCTCTGTAAAGTCAGGACAGGAAATGGGGTTGTACCAATTGACAAAAGTGCTCCATAAAGTTCACTGGCAAACCATTTGATCAATAAAACTGATGAACCACACTTTTGTTAAGTAAAGGAATCTGGCAGAGCCACTGGGCCATCATTTGGCCTTACCGAAGAAACAGGTGTCTGGAATGTCTGATCAGTTATGACTGCACACACAGCTGGATGCTCCAGGGTTCCTCAGACTCCTGGTGAGAGATCAGCTGGACTCTTGTCAACAGAGGGCTGCAACTGCCATTGAAGCAGCCTACCTACTGCTACCCTCCTCATCAACCAGCTCCAAACAGGGAAAAACTCCTCCTGTAACACAACGCTTTATATTAACATCATTCTGCAAGCATGGATTTTTGCAAGCTGTACCACTGATCTAGAATGCTATTTATTCTGACAAAAAGCTGAGCCAAATAGCATGTGTTTAGTGTTTGCAAATGTTAATGGGCTTCACTTTTCCAATACAAACCATGAAAGCAAAACCAATCGTATCACAGTACTTGCAATGGAAATGGCGAATAAAAAGGCAGGCTGCTGAAAGGTAATATCTCCTCTAAACAGCTGTTCCTCAGTCCTTTGATAAAGAGACTAGCCATATATTACAGCCTCCACAGTGAATATTAAGTAATCACAATGTTTGCAACGTAAACCAGTTTCATCATCTAGTTCCCTGCTAGCTTTGCTATAGCTAAAAATCAATCCAAGTAACTGATTCTGTCACACAAGGCTGCATTCTTTTCTACATCTCTCTAAATATATTCTTATATATCTTCTTATACACGTGTGTGTCAGTCTTTCATGAAGCAGTGTGAAACAAGAAGGGCTCTACACATTTTCCAGGGTCTCTGCAGTGATTTCCTAGGAAAATGTAGCAATTTACAAGTGAGACAAGTTTGTACAAGCAAATGGGAAATCTTGGGAATTTTCAGTAAATTTTCGCCTCCAGTTTGGCCTGGTGTGTCTTGTTTCTCATCTCACACAAAATTTCAGCAAATTCTAATATTATACTCAATCTAAAGTAATATGTTCAAAAGCCATGTTTTTAGCACCTGGTAATATCAGGTAATGAAGAACAGTCATGCTCGTTAACTTTTCATTGTGAAATGGGATTTTTATCAGTGTTGTAAAAACAAGCAAACAAAACCCCAACTGTCTTCTATTACCCTGGCAGTTGCATTTGTTCATTATACCCGCTAATCAGCCACTCCTTCAACACCAGCATAACTGGAATGGAATAATGGCTCCAGATGCGATGACAAAGGAAGTTTTCATTCCTTAAAAATGCATCTTTCAGAATAGCAGGAAGGGAAGGTGTCCCAGAGAAAACAAGATTCTCTGCCAATGTATAAACTGAAGAAACGATGCAACAGAAAAATATTCCCCATGGGAACAACAGCCCGAGTTTAAAACTAAGCAGTTCTTCAGGCATTCATAATAGCTTCCCTGCCTATCGGGGGAGGTGAAGTGAAAAGATAGGTATAAGGACTCTTCCGGACTTTATAAGCAAGACAAAACCAGTTTTTATACCTAAACCACAAACAGGTGTATTTCTCAATCATTGACTTAAAATGGTAAAGGATTGCTTCTCACCTTTTCTGGAGTCCAGAGTTCAGAAAGGTGCACTGAATGCTCAGACAAGCGAACTGCTCAGTGCTAGAAAAAGGCTCTTTGCTGTTCTTCTGGATTTTAAAAATTCGCAGGGTGTAAACATTCCCTAAAACTCTTGCATGCTTCAAATCCAGTCCTCCTCTTTATCTTTTCTCCACCTTCTGGATTCCCAAAACAAAAGCAGACCACATTCATGAATGCATTCTTATTCTCTGTCTCAGAGTGGGGAAGGAAGAGAATTAACTGCAACGCACATCACCTCCAACACCAATTTTGGAGGCTGCATACCAAGGCATCTTCAAGGTCTTCATCTCAGACATCAGTACTATGTCTGAGATCAATATCGTTCCCCATTATTGCTCCTGTTCACTTTGGATTACAATTCCATTCTCTAATTCTTCTTGGTTGTATTATGCATAATTTTCTTGACTAATACCACATACTTAAAAAGAAAAGAAAATATCTAGCTCTTCTTCTTTAGCGTCATAATCTGACAGTAAATTACTGAAACAAAGTGCCCGAATAAATTTGCCTGGAGAAACACTTCATAGCACAGCAAAGCTCTGCCAGTCCCCAAAACCAACAACACAAGCAGCATGGCAGCCTCCCTGCCATTAAAGCTCGCAAGCTTGCTTTTTTCTTCCCCTCCCTGCCCAGCATTTCAGTAAACCCTTACATTATTCCAAGTCACACACACAAATCCACCTGTATCTATCTATTTGTACCGTATGAAATATCATAAATAACTGTCATAGAATTGTAAGAAAACCCAGTGTAACTGATGGCGGTACTCTACAGTTGCTATTCTATTTTCTAAGTGTTTGGTGTTTGCTAGTTGATTCAGCAACTTCAGGAGTATACAACGGGTCTCTCAAACACAAACCTAGATCAAGGAGCTTCTATCCCAGCACAAAACCACCCAACCCATAAAGCCAGAAGAACAAAATCCCTGGTCTTCTCTTGTTTAAGCTGATCAGACTGATTCATTATTTTCCTGAGACCAGTTGTTATCTCAGGTTTAAGCTGATTATTCATCCATTTCTAAAAGTATATAAAAAGAAGAGCAATAGCCCAACAAGTACAAGTCACTCCATTTACTCACCAATCCATTTCCTTTCAAGCTTTCCAGAGCTGACACACAGTAAGTGTGCAAAAATCCTGGGTTAAATAGCAGAACTTCTTAAGTACTACTACTTAAGTACTACTGCTTCTTAAGTACTAGTACTAAAAAGAAACCCTGTCCACAGAGATCACTTTCAAAGGATAATTAAAAGGAAAAAAAAAAATCTTAAAATATGTATAGCACTAGACAGAGGGTGACAGGTGCCACAAAGCTGATTCCCAGAAACAGAGTTTCCAGGTTACATTTTAATTAAAAGAACATTCACATATATGCTAATGTGAAACAAAACATTCCAAAATTTAGTATCTTACATATTCCAAATCTAGTTTGCTAATAGGCAATAGCATTATTATTATTATTTATTTAGCCTATCCTCTACTGCCTCACAAAGGCAAAACTGTTTGGAAGTGAAGAGCTTGCATGATACACAGAACACATACTCTATACATTCCTTCCATTAATGTACCTTCAAATGAAGCTTTTTTATGCCACCAGGCAAATTTCCCAAATTTGGTGTCCCTAATTACATTTCACTGCATGGATATGACTCATTTTCCTCCTCTAGCCCATATTCTTTTGTGTCCTTCTTAAAAAATAAATAATTAAAAACAAACAAAACCAAAAAATCCCCAAACTATCAAGTGAAAAATGTCCACAAGCATCTTACATTGCTTTATTAAAAAAAAAAAAAAAAAAAAAAAAGCCTTATCCAGATAGCTTCTTCTTTTGGAGAACAGCTTTACATTCCTGAGAGTGATTAACTGTTGGAACAAGACTGCCTCTAAAAGTTCCCGGACTTGTCAGACATTGTAATCAGGGGACTTTCCTTGTGGTTGTCGCAGTCGAATTTGTAAGGTAGAAAATGCTCCCACAGTCACATGAAAGAAGAGCTGCCACAGGTTGCGCAGTTCATACAGATACATGTTACAGAGACAAATTAACCCAAAAGTCAGGAAGGATTTGGCATTCCTCCAGCCCGTGTAGTACACAAACAGGTAACACTGTCAGGAAATAAAGAAGAAATCAGATTACTGCATGGAAAATAACTTCCACTGGAGAAACACTATCTGGTCATTGAGAAACGACAAACTCAAACCAAGTAAAAGTCTAAATCAAACATGCAGGAACACTACCAATTCAGCAGTCATGGAGTGGTGAAAAGTACCTGACATCAATACAAGGTTACATTTTGCTTCCATTAAACCCTCTTTGAGAACAATTCTCTCATACTAATTGATTACAACCTGCAATAATAAGTGGCCCATGATAAAGGAAAGTGGATGTTCCTGGCAATCTCTGGTCAAAATACACACTGTTCCGCTCGAGCAATGGAAAGGAACAAGAGCCACTGTTAAGTCTTCTTCAGGCAAAGCAACGGGAAGGACAGGGAAAATACTAGGGCCCTGTCAACAGCTCTGCTATAGTTCTACCACAGTTTAAGGGTCAGTGTTTGCATGCCGTGGTGTGACACAGAACATCAGGACTGCCCACAGCTCTCCACTCTGCCTTCTTCCAAGGGCAACTGGAAATCGGTTCAAGTCACTCACCTCAGTTTTCATCTCTAAAAAACATTGCTTTTACATATACATTATTTTTACTTCTACTTTTGTTCAAAATACTTCCTTGACTTCTACAAAAACAAATTGTTTGCCCCCCCCCGCCCCAGAATCTAGACACTTCTGCCTGCTGAAGAAAGGTTTTGCTGTGCTTCAAGGTAGTTAGCAACACCACTTGGGCTTACTTGGTATTCCAAATCCGCTTCCAGTCAATACATGCTTACACAATTTTTTTAACAGTATCCATCATCAGATTATCTAAGTGTCATATCTGTTCTTCTTGGGCATTTGACACATTTTATCAGTTACAGAAACTCTAATTTTTTTTTTTAATTTTTCAAGTTAACGGAAAAGACAGTACAGCATTATGGATGCCTTGTGGGTGAACAACAATGAAGTGTGCTGTCATGCAACATACAGAATAAATTTCCCAAACTCCTAAGTGTGGCAAAAGAACATCAGAACATGCCAGAGAATCGACAGCCCTCTTAGATCTGAAAACTGACCAATTACATATTGTAGGAACGACACCAAAGTGTGTGGAACAAGAGTCTCAATAGATACATTTTGAATATTAAGAAAAAACCTACATCCTGAGCTGCATGGATTCCTTCTTTAAAACAGCTCTATTCAAGTCAGAAAGTGGGGAAGGATCTATGTCCTTATGTCTCAACGCAGAGACATGCATGCTTTATAAAGAATAAGGTTTCTAATTTAAGAGAGGAGGGAAGAATGTGTATTTTTCACACAGAAGAAGAATGGAGGAGCTCCACTTTATCTGATGTGGAACAGATATTGGCACGGAAAAATTAGCAAAAGAACTACTTGAAGCAGAAGCCAATGAAAAGTTAAGTGGTGATGAACACAAGCTGTACTGTGACATTTTGCTAGAGATAAGTTACAGGGAATGGAGATTACAGGTAACTGAGACAGAGGGCTGACTGGTAGAAAGGCTGACAAAAATAAAATCCTGAGACATTATTTATTTTACAGTCTGACACTGTACTAAACATTGGCACATGGAAACAAGTAGAAACTGCATACTTCACAGGTGCAAGAGATTAAAAGTCAAAAGAATTACAATAACAGCAATTGAGCATGCCAGACATTGTTGTCATAGCTAAATATAAAGGCAGTGTCACTGAATGACAAATGTCAATTGGCACCAGAATATCCGTCTACAAATTACACAGGAAAGTCAAATTCAGATGCAGAAACGGAAAACTTACAAACATGAAATGCAATGTGAAATATCAGAGAAAAGGAGAACATAGTGGAAAGCAGCTGAAAGCTTTGAAAAGGAGCGAGACGCACAATAATGTATGAAGTGAGGAAAATTCTGCGGTGTAGTGTCTATGTATTACTGTATTTACTTCAAATCTTCCCAAAGAAAAGAAGCAGGAAGGCATTTGTTCAGATGGTGAAGTTTACTCGAACTACAGAAGTACCACTTTAAGGAAATTATACAACCTCCACTGCATATGACTTTAGAGATAAATTCTAAGCTCCAGACAGAAAACTACACCAAATCTCTTAATCAACTAACTAGAGAAAAATGCCAGCAAACAGAACCTCTTCATATCAATCTACTGTATGACAGTATGATTAATCAAACAAAACAGAGCAGAAATTGTTTTTATAATTGCCCTATCCAAGTATCTGTGACATTTAAGAAAACATGATGACATTTATGCGTAACTGGGTAACGTTTCTAAACTCCAGTGAATTATGCAAGCAGAAGGACACACCTGGTACAAACAGGCTGCTGTTCCAAGAAAGAATGCGATAACATAGCTGAAATCTTCACCTTCATTCTGTGAAAATAAAATAAAAGCCATGTTTTACAATGTTTCAGTGAAATACCAGATATTTGAAGTATGAAAGTTATTAATTATTGCATGTTAAAATACTCTCACATAGAGATTTATAATAATTCCTATACTACACTAAACCAAAAGACTCAGCACTAATCATTGCTTACTTATGTCTGGGAAAAAACCACTGTGTTCTGGAATCTGACCAAAATGTTTATTCACAACAGACAATTAATGCTGAGATTTTCAAAAGCTCTAACCCCGGACACTCACCTTATAGAATCACAGAATTACAGAATAGCTTGGGTTGCACCTTCTGCAGATGCCTTTGAAAATTTAAGTCTGAACACTGGTAACTACCTTTAGTAGCAACTTTGTAGAACTGTGCCTTCCTCCAGCTTCACAAAATGGAAACAAGAAAGCAGGAAAAGACACAAACTGGCCACTAGGGTGTGGTAAAATTCTACACAAAATAACGCAGTACGCTCCGCATACGTGGCGGTAGAACAAACAAAAGCACATGAATTTATCAGAGAGAAATTATTGGAAAATTAAGTTCTCTTGAAGGAAAAGATGGAAAAAATTACTTGATGTGATAGGTTTTTTTACTACGTGTTTAAAAAACAAAACAAAATTCCTTCTAACTTATTCAAATAGGTTGTTACAGTTTCTATAGAGCTGAGCAGAATAAATTTACATGCACAGTGATTATTCAAACTGCATTTCAGACAAACATCTGCGACAATCAAAAAACTTTGCCTAGGAAAACAAAGGGTACTCACGCAAATGTTCTTCCTTGCAAGTGAATATCATTTTGAGAAGAAGGTGGCCTATTTGGAACTACACCTTTTTTCTACTCAGAGTATGTTCAATGTGGAGCATTTTCACCTACAGTGTTGACTGGTAAAAAGTTTGCATGTCTGCACATAAAACTTACCATCAAAATGCATCACACTCCTAAACCGTACGTAAATCTGCCCTGGTGCCATTATGTGTTTGCTGGAGTACAGCTACAGATTATAACGGAGTTTTGCTAATGTCCAAATAAAAACACTGATTATAAAGGAAACACTAATTCAGAGAGAAGCTTTTGAGTCACTTCTCAGGAGTTCTATTAATCACATTTTGGATTATTTCTCCCTAAAGTTTCTGTATTTTTCCATAATAAAGTAAATTAAGAGAAATTTTAACTGATTTTTAGTGTGTCTCATTTGCCAGATATGAAAAAATACCTTCATCTGTACTGCCATCTATTATCTCCACAGGCAACAACTTATAGAATAAAATTTACTGGTTGCCCTGTCATCACTTAAATAGGTTAATCCAACATTGCTGTTTCTTTTTAAAAAAAACACAACTGTGGAAAGGTAACAAAACAAGTCCTAGAAACATTACACTAAGTGGTAGAAATCTGTTCAGTACTGTTTGTACTACAGTGTACTTTAAATTCATTCCTATTTATAAACTGAGAGAATTGTGCTCAACACAGAAAAATCTAATTAAGGATAAAGTACAGATCACAGAGTCACAGAATGGTTTGGGTTGGAAGGGTCCTTTAGGCCATCCAGTCCAGGCCCCCTGCAAGGAGCAGGGACATCTCCAACCAGATCAGGTTGCTCAGAGCCCCATCCAGCCTGGCCTTGAACGTTTCCAGGGATGGGGCATCCACCACCTCTCTGGGCAACCTGTGCCAGTGTTCCACCACCCTCATCATAAAACATTTTTTCCTTATCTATGTTCACCATTTCATTCTTGGTTTTTCTTTAAAAAGCAAACCAAAAACAATTCAAAAGAAAGACATAGCATGGAACACTGTCATTAACCCTGTTCATCTATTCATTAGTCTTCAGGAAATACTGTGACCTTAAACATTACTGCTTTATTAAGTCTTTACATTTATCAATAATTATGTAAGACAACTGAAATACACGTAATCTTTTTTATCTTACTTCCCAAAAAAAACAATTAGGTATCAAAACATTGCAATTGTAAAGTCCAGATATATGTTTCAATAAAAAGATTATTAGCCAAGCAGGAGGATTCCCATTTTCTTCCACAGGGTTTTTAGTTTCTACCTCCATCACAACAATAGTAGAGCCACTTAATGTTAAGTAAATCTTTTTTGGGGTTTTTTTTTTTTTGTTTTTATTTTTGTTTGGGTTTTTTTTTTTTTTGTGGTAACACACATGAACTTCCTGTGCGTGCTTGCAAGCATTACCAGCACATTCACTTGACTTGCTTGGAATCATTAACTACTATTATTTTCATTGTGGCAAAGAGAATACAACTAGCACAAAAAATGGAATAGAAAGAAACTGAAAGGCTATAGGGAGAGTCACAGAAAAGAGTTCACATAAACAAATAAAAGTTTTTTTAGGGAGGTTGTTTGGTGAGGGAGGTTTTGTTGTCTGTGAGGGGTCAGAAGAAATCACTTGACGGTTTCCCTTATATTGATTCTCTCAGCAGACTAAGAGAAATAAGTATCCTACTTAAGAAAGTTTACCAAAACCAAACAAATAAAAACTAAAAAAAGGTTTCTAAAAAACAATTTTACAAAACTGTTTAAATACTCCTGCTCTGTGGACCTTTCCAAAAAATTGGCCAGATTTTCAGAGCTGTTCATTATTTCTCTCAAGTGTTTTTAAATATAATCCATTAAAATTAAACCTCTCATATCCTGGCATAAATTTAGAAAACAGAACATTATGTTCACATACTCGCTGCTACCAAGGCACCTAGGGAAGGAGTCAGCCGGGTGGCTGACTGCTTTGGAAACTCACAGCCTCAATGAACGATGCATCACACTCAAGAAGGATGTACAGATCACAAACAATACAGGTTTCACAAACAGAGGCCTGACCTCACAAACAGTATTTCCGAAAATAAAACTGGCAAGACTTAGTTCATACAGCAAGCATCTTCTAAGTTGATATATGATGGCTTTGATGCATAACTCTTAAATTCATAAACATGTACAATACCTGGAGAAGACTTTCTATGGCATGAAAGCCACGAATTAAATTCAAAGCCCCACATAACAGACTAAGTACAAATGAGACAATCCCTGGCAGAGTCACAGGTTCCAGACGCTGATGGGGAGCTGCAAAGCAAAAGATCAAAAAGAGATATCTAAGGTCAAAGCAATATCTTTAGAAGTTTAATAAAATAGTAATCTCATTTTTCAGTGGCTTCTAGCTCAAGAAGAGATGACTGAAGCAAACCACAAAATGTCAATCTTTTTTTCTAAAAAGAAGAGACATTTTAAATATTTCAGCACAAGTTTCAACAAAAAGTATAATTTCCTTTAATTCACATATATAATTGTCCTATTATATTTAATCTTCAACTCAATACTTTCAGTTTATTCAGTATGGTACTGAACACTGCTCAACTATGCCAGGAAACTGATGGCAAATGATGCATTTGCTAGTGAAATTTGTGCACAATTAGCAGCCTGTTAATAGGTCACGTACTTAAAAGCTCTCACAACCTCCACTCTTTTTTCAACAGTAATGCATTAGCAGAGCTATTGAGACTGATTCAGCTTGGGCTACTACAGTTCCCTACATTAAAAACATTTAGCTACTGAGTGCTACCAAAGACATAAGTAAAAAGACAGTTCTGAAACTAAGTTAGCATCTATATTACAACCTTATACAGACCTTCCAGGTACTGCTTAGAAGTCTCTTATAAAAAACATTAAAATTAAAACATGCTTTCCTTCCATGCACACCCACACTTTCGGGCTTACCTAGGGTCACAAGTATGTAACAGTTGTGTATGTTCCTCATTACTGGACTTTTCCATAATTAATAACAGAAAGTAAATATGAAAAAACAATGCAAAACTCCTAACAGTCTAGGCAACACTGGGAAAACAACAGGACTACTGAGCCATACTTAAATCATTTTGTTCAAACCAACGAAGTGTAAAGATGTGAACAATGAGGGTAATGAACTGTAACATTAATAGAAAGAGGGGTGTCAATCCCTGTTGTTCCCATTGCACAGATCCAGGAAAAAGCCTTTCCAAACAGTTCATGAAATTACAGAACTTGAAGAAAAAAACAACAAAAGCTATTTCATGTTGGTAAGCAGATAGGGCTGTCTAGTTATGAATGTGTGATAACTGAAAAATAAAACACAAAATCTGTTTATTTAACTAATTTGTGCTGAATTTAATAATGTAATCAGTTGGGATTTTTTTAAACAAAAGCATAACCCATGTTTAACTTACAGAGCTTATTGCTCTCCTGTGGTGCATATTCAAGGCATACTACCAGCAATCACTCAGCTTTCACTGGCTTACAACTGGTTGGTTTGTTTTAAACCATCTCATCTAGAGAGTCGCAAAAAGCTGAAGGTGTACGTGACTGGTTTTACCCAAAAGTAATGGCATTTCATTAACTAGTGGATAAAACTAGTTCACTGCTCTCCATGCACAGTTCTCCAATCTCATTTTCACCATGTATCAGGGTAACTTTAAAACATCATGTGTTCAAACAGTATCTGAAACTTTGGGAACCATGGGGGAAAGAGTCTTGTCAGCCAAATCAGGACAGTCTATGAAGGATCATAAAACAGTAACTTTTCTCTATTAAAACACAAAAATAAATAATAATTTAAAAAACCCCTTTAAAAGACATTGCATACCACTACTGATGTAATTAAACTCTCCAGGGCTTAACACATTTTAGTGTTACAAAAAAAAAAAAAAAAATAAAAAGCTACAAGAGTCATTTAAATATAAAAAAAAAAGGAAACCCCCCAAAAAAAAAGAAAAAACAAAAGAATGAAGGAGTATCAGAGAAGGCAGAGTAAAGGACAGCTGACCTTGAGTCCGTATATCCATAAATCTTAGAAGGATTGTAATTGCCATATCAAAAAATTCTCTAACACAAGTCAAGGATCAAAAAAAGAACAAATTCTGAATTCAATTGTTGACATTTAAATCTAAAAGTAGGAAATTTGCACGATGTGAGAATTGTAAGGATGTTTATTTAAAAACCAAAACGTGAAAAAACCCATCAAGTTCACCATCAGGCAAAAAGTAACTTTTTGACAACTGTTCCTTCACTAAAAAAAAAGCTCAGAAAACAGTAAATTTATCCTAACCTAAACCACCACACATCAGCATGCTGTCACTACTTCTAATGCCCCCCAAAACTGCACACTTTCTGCTTCACACATTAATAAGTACCCCCGTTCCTCACCGCACAGCACAGCTTCCGCTGAAGGCAAAGGGCTGCTGTTTTCAGTTACTCCAACGTCAGAGGCCTGGACGCTACACCTTGGCTACACATCCAGTTACAAGCAGAAGCAAGGAACAGGCAACGCTTCATCAGCACAGCCAAAACTAATGCATCGGATTCCACTATTCTGTGTAACAAAACAAGACTGGAGTCTACCTAACTTCCTACCTCTGCATGCTATCCAAGTTGATTTAACAAACTAAATTCACTCCTAGCACGTCACATTTTTAACAGAGCAGCATATTCAGGAAATTACACTAGGCAAACCGTTATCTTTTTGTGAGAATTTGTCCTTAGAGCAAAGGAGAAACTTTGAAGTCTAGCCAACTGAGTGGGCAGCAATCATCCAGAAAAAGTTTTTTTCAAGGGTGGAGAGAAGTGATGAATGTAAAGAATTACAGAACTATTAGCAGACTTGCTAAAAAAGACACTGTTATTCAATAGCATCTAAAATTTGAAGAGCTGAAGAAGGAGCAAAGTGCAAACCTCTCATAATGTAAAGCCCTTTGATGGTGAGCTTCTACAGCAATTCAAGGAAGGAAGTGGATAACTGAACAGAGAGATCTATGGAATCCAGAGGAAGAAGAAAGTTGAAGTAACTGAAAGAGGGGAAAATGGAAGTTGACATGGAAAGGAAAGAAGATGACAGAACTGCTTCTATAAGACAAGTTGTGGAGAGGTAAGTGAAAAAAAATTGGGAGATGATCTACCAATTATTGTTTAATTTTACTTTATAGTAAAATGGGAAGGGGTTCTTATAAATTTTAATTTAGGCCTCTATGATCTTCAAACACTTTTACCCCGAAAAGTGATAAAAACTCCATCTCACACCACATGGATAATTTTTAAAATACTGCCAATTTTGACACAGGCAGAACTCTCTCTAATTTGTTTTTCTTTTTCCAGTTGCAGGTAGTTTAAGTCTAAGATATTTTCAGAGTTAACCAGTTGTCACTTGTGCCACCATAACCTTTTCCACAAACCAGGATTACGCTGGAACATGAAAAAGTAACAACGATGTAAGCATGAAAAGTGGCCAAAGAACGATATTACAGCACTACATACCTTTAAAAACAGTACACGCATATAAGCAGTAGATAATTAAAGGTATGTACACTGCTGCTTAAAAGATTGCAATCTTCTAAACAATTTAAACATCTTCATGTATTTCCTCTATTAATTGTCCAGAATCTCTCTCTAATACTGTGGAATTGCAAATACAGAGATGGTAAGCTATTTCTACACTGTCTCATAGTTCCTAGAATTCTCTGGATCAGGGCTCCAGTCGTACAAATAGGGGATCCTAGCAATTTTTGTTTTTTATCTACAGTAGAAAGTCATTTTGAATCTTCAAGAGGAATCCTCATAAGAAAGTAATCAAGATAATATACTGGCAAAGAGATTCTATTAATATATATATAAACAGCACAAAATTAAGGTGTTCTCTTATATTACAGAACTTCAGGAAATGGTTAGATTTATGACTGCAATTTTCACTCTGACACTGCAAAGTGAATGGCATTGGTGTATGTCTGCCCAGGATAAGCAGCCTTACTGACAGAGGTACATTTGGGAAAAAAGGGGAAGATAGTAATTAATTCAAATCAACACTTCCTTTCATTCTATTTATGATTTTGCTTCACTAAACTTGAAGACTGAAATCAGATTATATCAGTTTCAAATGTGGAGTCCACGTATTAGTGCAAGGATTTGGCAAGTTTTAAGTTTTCTGTCCTGCTGGGAAACATCTAAAGGTGGGCCTCAAACTGATTCACTTAATAGCACAAACCTTTAACCCAGTTCAACCACACAACTTGCTGTTTACCTCCTACATTAAATAAATTAAAGTTTTTAAAAAGTAATAACTAGTTAAATGAATGTGGCAGCTCCTGACACTATGCTCTTAGCTTATGGCATCATTGGGTCTTACTGGGCAGAAATAATAAAAATTTTCATAAATCTTAAAAGGTCAGGAAAATAAAGAAGAACAACTGGTTAAGTGATTATTTTCATTTGCTTATTTTCATGTAGATTTTCTTTTCCTTCAATAAAGCAATCCATTGAATTTCTCTCTCCAATTGCCTTTGGAAGACATGCACTTCAAGTAAAAGACAAGAAGACATCTAAGCTAAAATACAGGTAGGCTTATAGCAGCTTCATGCTTTAAGAATATCATCAAAAAAAAAGCTTTTTCTAAAGAAAAAAATACTAAAGATTAATTCTACTACCCTGCATCTATCTCATTTAAGGATACAAAAAAAAAAGTCTGAAGCTTACCTGCAGATATCTTCCCAGTACCCTTGTATTCCACCACAGATGAATGTGCAAACCCATTAGCTGAACCAAGTTCTGACACAGAAATTTGGTAAGGTGGTCTCAGTTTGATTTCTGTCTGCATGTCAGCAAGATTCATCTTTGTTGACAAAGAACGTGTATTGTTATATCTCTGTTTGGTCCTCTGAATGAAATTATCTGTGTAAAATTTAAAATAAAAAGGTATATCCTTATGGACTTTTCTTCGTTAAATAATCCACGACTACGCAGCTTTATATACCGCATACTTCGCAAATTGAAATATATTGTTTGAAACACTTGTATTTATCCTGGATTTTTTCATACTATTTCTGTTATGTGACTAATATATCATGGGCTACTTAATTCTGCAGTAAAAAAAATTTAAGCTCTAGAAATCTAATTACTTAACTGTGAATAATGACTTTTCACTGCATGAGACTGAATGCATTGCTAATACAATGTATTTACTGAACTCTTTCTTGCTTTTCTGTTAGTTCAGTAAATATCCTTATGAAAAAACTAACTCCTACATTCAAGTAGAAACTTGAGTATGAAACATGCTTGCAAAATACTCAGGTGGAGAAAATTAATACCATATTATACAGATATAACAACTGTAACAGACCTACATTCTAACTTAACAACTAGTAGAAAAAAGAAGGGGTTGGGGAGCGGGAGGGAGTGTTTATAGAACTCTCCATAAGGGCAATGTTATATAGAAATTGTTAAAAATCGCCTGACTGAATTATAGACAGGCATTAACCAACTCAAAAATCTTCCTTCATATTTCTAAAACTGCAGTTCTTTTTGCTCTAATGCATTTTATAAGAATATTTAAAATAACTGCCTAAAGTATAGTATTAAAGCAATAGAGATATTAATGGAGTCTGTAAGAGCTGTTATCTGGTATATATGAGATAGTTGCATTTGGAGCTTGCATGACAGAAGATTAAACGCTTTAGTATATCATAAGACAAATAAAAACCTCTCCCTTTCATGTACTGAACAAAAATTACAGCACAGCTGAGAGCAAACATGAAATTGCAGTCTTTTACTTGAGAAATTTATGATGCTCAGTGCCTTTACAGGTTAAGTATTTCAACGGGTATGAAGTCAAACAACTCCTGGTAGTAGTAACTAGGAGATGATGAACTCCAGATTTGGTGACAGAAGGCTTAAACCAAAACCTACTGGAATGAACAGAAAGATTATAAACAAGCTTGGATAAAAGGACAGTAGCCTAATCTAATGCCCACAGAAGTATTTCTTTATTGACTCTAACAGAAGTTAAATCAGATTCTAAATGCACCCGAAATACAGCTATAAACTGCCTTGGACATTTTTGTTTTGTGTACATTAGGTTGCACCTCTATTTAAATATCCATTTGTCTTAGTGTGAGTATCAAGCCAAACAAAAGCCAGATCCTTACCAAATTCTATAAAACAGTACGGTCTGACAGCAGTATTTGTCTTCATCATATTGTAGGTAGTGATGAACTCTTTTTGAAGCTCATCCAGGAAGCAGAAAGCCAGGACACTGGGATAACTTTCAGTGCACAACATCATATAGCTTACTCCCAGGGAACTTATAAAGCTATAATTGAGACAACAAATTCAAAATTTCAAATTTAAATCCAGGTAATTCACTGCTTTGCTAGCCTGATCTCATATTCTATAATCAGAAAAGCAAAAACTGCTCAGGGGTAGCAAAAGAATTAATGTTTAATGAAAAGTCAAACACTATTCTAGAACAAAACCAATTTACTTCTAGGCAATGTTTTACTTTAACACCACATTTTACTAACTAACGAGAAGCAGTGTTATACATCTATATGTATGTATGTATGTGTGTGTGTGTATGTACACACTCTCACATACATGGAACAGAAAATAACAAAGCTTTTGGG
The DNA here is from genome assembly GCF_036417535.1 of Chlamydotis macqueenii. Taxonomy (NCBI): domain Eukaryota; kingdom Metazoa; phylum Chordata; class Aves; order Otidiformes; family Otididae; genus Chlamydotis; species Chlamydotis macqueenii. The sequence goes on from NC_141561.1 coordinate 12,083,147, forward strand.
ATACAGAAACACACAGGTTTGTCCCGTAACAGCTTTTAATTCATCTCAAATGCAGAATATGTGATCTGGTGCATCTCAAAAATGCAAAAACTCATATTCAGATTGGGGGGGCTGCAGCTGGTTCTTCCTAAAATATGTGAGGAAATAAAACTGTTCTGTAGAAAATGGGATTCATCATTCTCCACAGACAGGAGAAACTCAAATACACCAATAGGAGATGGAGAAGGCAGAGCACTTTCTAGGTTCATTCAGGTGGTATACTTTCCACCACTGTAACTTCTGTGTTTGCTAGGGGTTAGGATGAAATGCCTCACCTCATTTAACATAGCCTATCTAAATTAGAATCAAAATTTAGCTCAGTTAAAGTGCAACTGAATTACCAACTACACACAGGTGCACCTAGTTACCAATACCAAGGAGAAAGGTCACATATAAAGAAAACTGAGTAAACAATAGATTCAAATAATTATTTCATGATGATCCAAGTTTCTGGCTGCAAATGGGGGAAAAAAAAGAGCATCTTCTGAAGTAGTATTTTATCAGTGTTGTCATGCGGGTACACTATCAAATTGACTTGTTCAAAAAATTTAGGAATAGTTATTAAAAAAAGTCAAAACACAAAAGCGTGAAGAGAAAACAAAAAGCATTGTTGTGAATGTGCTAGATGGAGCAGTAGGATAGGCAGGCTCCACTCAACCACTCAAGACTTTACTACACTCTGCCTTCACACTAGAAAAATCATTCTCACCTTTCCCACTCCCTCACTCCCTGTGTGCCATGTGAAATAATTACCGAGTTATGCTTGACTTTTAGGGCATGTTTTCTCTGAAGTCAACAGAAATCCTGAAGGTACGATAAAAGGGCCTAATTCCATAACATCATAACCACAAGTTTTCAGAAATACTGGGTTATGAAAGTATTTGGGTACTTTTTAAAATTTGTCTAGACTAAAAAGAGAAAACAAATGAATACTAGCTGAGCTAGCACGACAGAAAACAAGTCTGGTCATTTTCATGTAAGAAACGACCTTGAAATATAAAGAACTATTTCTAGTCAGTGAAGGACTTCCATATTTAGAAAAAAAAACCTGTCTATTTCAAACTAGAACTTCCACTAAAGTTTGAGTAGGTTTTAAATCTTTCTATGGTTTATCCATTTTAAATCTCTGACATATAAACACTGCCAAGAATTAATCTTAGTTTGATTACTCATTTCTAAGGTGAACTGTTAACTTTTTAAGTTACAGACAGACACAACCCAGGATGTTGCAAATATTTAAAAGAGAAGTCTTACTTTATATTGTACTGCCCAGTTTTCAGAGTACATCTATCAGGAAGCTGAGAAAGTTTCTTTGAAAGTATTTTAAAATATTTTCTACATTCTTGCATTCCCGCGCTCTGGTCATAATCAGTAGATGCAGACAGCGGAAGTCCATCCCTCACACGGACCACAGAGGCAGATAAAATCATAGACATTGCCAACAGAGTTAACGACAGCCTACAACAAAACACAAATTGGGAGGAATCAGAATCAAGGTAAAAGCAAAAACGACGGAAGCAACTGTGATTAATCAAACTTCCCAAGCTATATACTGGACTCAGGCACAGACAGGACTTTCAACTATAACCCAGATTACAGCCGTAACTGAACAGGACCTATTAGTCTATGCAAACCAGAAAGCAGTAGCACATCTCACATCAATGTCATGTTTTCAAACATTTTTATCTGAACTGACATAAATCCTCACCTAGAGACACCTGTGGAGACTGAAACTATTACTTAGCCCTAGTACCACCATAGCACTCACACCCTCCAAGCTATGAGTCTTCTCATTTAGGGAGACGATCATAGTCTAAACAAACAAGAATAACAGCTGGAGAGGAAAAACACATACTGTAAGGATATGCCAGATGGAAAAGTGATTCAGGTTTTGATCAAGCAATAATATTAATGTGCTTTCATGAAATTGTGTTACTGAGTACATGCTTAAGTACCCTGACAAACAAACACTTACACAACTTATGTCCTATCAAATAGGAAATCAAGGGATCAGGACAGCAAGGAATGTAATCCAACTCTCCCAACTCACAACAGAATTTCGAAAACACGAAATGTCTTTTTTTTTATCTAGGTCTACATTTTCTTTACATCTACAAAATGCATCTATCAGTATTACACAAACCCTAAGCAGGCTGAAATGGTGCTTGCAAAGCTACATGCTTTTACTGGATTTAATTTTCAAAGCATAATTAAAGTTTTGTAGAATATAGTAACTTTAAAATGAAAAAGTTATGTATTTAAACATTTCTTCATCAAAAAGGAGAAAATTTACAGCAGGCATTTAACAGTATAAACACATAGCCTGCAGACAGTCTTTCAAGACTGGAGACACATTTTTAAAACCTTCAAGCTCTTCAAACCTTACACTAAATCAGTAAATCCAAAAGTTTAGCAAGACAAGCATTAAAAGAAGGATTACTTATCTGCTAAGTGTACTTATCAGTACACAAGTTTGTCCTCTTACCAGTGGGCGAACTGCTAGAATTTATATGAAGCCAAAAGAAAACACTTCCTCAACTCTTAACACTGCTCTGCAGACTCCTACTATATACTACACCTATCACTGAAGAGATTATGAAAAAATAGATTTTTGCCTCCCTCAGATGATGCTACTCAAGTTCCATATAGTCACAAACTGCAAAAGAAAAGAGATTTCTGAATACAGCTGAAATATGCTTTTGTGTGCAATACTGACATGTTTACAGCACCTTTCAACTATGACAATAAGCGTGCTCTACAAGCCTTAGCAACTGTATTCTGAAAAGTCAGGAATCTAAATTTTCTTAAAATAGCACTGCCTCTTCATAAAAAGAGGAAATAGCTATTTTTCCCTGAACTCTCACCTCCCCTGTTTCCCACTACCCAAAGATTATACATACATCAGGACACTTACTGAATAATAATTAATGTCCAGGTTTTTCAAGTGTATTTACTCCTCAGAAAGAGGCATATGATAATAAAAACACTGAAAACGTGTTGTAATTTTCAATTTAAGAAATTCAGCTTCATCAGCAGTCAAACTTCAACTGCTTTCAGATGCCTCACATCAGCTAAACAAATTCCAAATTATTCTAATTTTACCTGTATAGCATATCAGACTTTCACCAAAGTCCTAGCAGCAGCAGAAGCCACTGTTGCCTGTAATCTGCTGAATACCTCTGGGCTTTCATCAGGTACACTTGTTATTTCAGCACTTCACTATAGAATTCCCTGTTGTACAAAGTGCTTTGATCTGCTTGACACAAAACCAGAAAACAAAACAACTTTAGGACTTGCTCTAAATTAGCTTGCTGCAGTGAAGCATTCTAGAAATTAAACCTGCAGTTCTAGAAACTTCTACCTGTCTCTATTTGAGCTCATGCATGTGCTCCCAGCAGGACAATTCACACAGAACTCACATGGCACCTGTTTTCTTAACTATGCTGCTAACCATATAACCACAGCAGCAGCTCAAAGGCATGACAAAACCGCAGAGAAGCTTTAAACTGTAATGGTTCTCTAACAATAACCACCTCTACCACTTGGAACTCAATTCTGAAAAGGACTTCCAGGAGCTATTTCAATACAAACATTAGAACAATGATGTGATAATGAAGTTTAACATTCCCCTCATTAACTTACTTGCACAAAATGTAATTTCATGGATCTGCATTTCCTCTGACAAAGCAAATAACTTCAATATACCCTAACACAAAGAAAATAACATAGTTCCATGTTCTAAGAAAATGTAGTGAATAGGACAGCACTGCAGGAGAAACTCAGAATCCCGTAGCCAGCTCTCAGAAGGAAAAATATTGTTCTGTTCACTTTTTAAATGATCTTGATGGTTAAAGTTCATGTTGAGCTTTCTGTTGAGATAAGAACAAACAGAAAAAGTTAATAAATGTATTTACTGGCTAACAATAGTATTTGGCTCTTTTTGCAAGGGCATGCTTATTGGAAATGCCTGAACACACCCCAGGGAGATTAATCAAGAGGTACTCAAGTAAAAGGAAAACTAGAATAATACCAATATTAAAATGTTTCTATGTTCTTTAAGTGAAGTTGAGGAAGTCTCATCACGTCAGCCATTTAAAATGGGAAAATATGTAAACTTTCTGCACAGTACATGAGTAACTCAGCGTAACACAACCTTTGACTCTGAATCCCACCATTCATCTCATACACTAAGGTCAATTGATCTAGAATCTCCTCTGATCAGAAACCTGAACACTTCAGGAACATAATATAACACAACCACAGCTGTATTCCCAAAGCATTAATATTTTCAATATTCAGTCTAACAACAGTTGCTTTGCTCCTGTAACTAAGGACAAAGAATATGAACGTCATTAACTACAACATGTATGCATGGACAACAGACAAACCAAATCTAAAGGATAAAGACCCCTTTAGAGGTATTCTTTCCATTTTTATGTCTATTCTACAGGTAAATAAATATTTGCATAAACCCACAACAAAACCAGTTACTTTCTTCAAGACTCCTTCCTATTTAGAGAAGTCAGTCTCTCTAACAGAAGAGAAGTCTCCACTAAATCTGCCAATTCTCTTTGTGTGCTACAACATTGCTCAAGGTAAAAATTGCAGTCTTACGACCACCAGTCACTCAGGTTTTGTTATCATAATCTTAAAAACCTGCTCAGTGAAAACATGTACTATTTCCTCAGCTTCCTAACAGTGGAATCAGAAAGCTATTTTAAAAAAAAATGAAGCTAAGAAAATAAAAACACTTTGGTTGCAAAATCACATGTATGTACAGAGATTTGTAATACACATACTGTTACAAAACATTCAGCCTTGCTTGAAAATGTATTAATATAGGGAAAAAAGTCTACTAAATCTTAAAAATGAAAGAGTACTTTACTCAGCTCTTAAAACAATAAGGCTTTACAGAAGGAGTCAAGTGGTAAATCTGACTTACATAGGTAGAGATTGAAGAATGAATATTAAAGATAAAGACAGTTATAAAAACATTACTAAGTGGTTTTTTTAAAGCATTCATTCAAAACTGCATGAAGTAATTCACCATACCATTACAAATTTCACAGGTTCTCCTCCAAAAATTCCACATCCATCAAACACCTGAAGATGATAAAAGACTGCACTACCGCTACAAATGGTCTATAAATCCATTACAGGTAGACAGAAATGAAGAGGGGTTGGGTTCGCTCTCTCATTCTACGACAGAGCTGTGCAGTATCAAATGCAGCCAGCAGGCATTAGGCTCATGGGTACCATAGCTGGTTCTTCACAGAACACGCAGTTAGCCAGTGGAACTGCTTCTCACAGTATGTTGTTAATGCTAAAACATCATGTGAATTACAAAGGCAACTGGAAAAGTTCACCAAAAAAACTACAAAGGTTACTAAAACACTACCCTTTGCTCAGGGAGCTTCTGACCCCCAAATGATGACCAACAGGGAGAGTACACCATGGAAGCATTACTCTGTGCTTGCACTATTCTTACGTTTCCCTGTGTGCATTGCTTCTGGCCCAGCTTTGATCTCCTGACACTATGCAGCTGTAAATGAGGGCTGGGAGAACTAGAGAAAGCTGGCCACAGACAGATAAGAGTCAACTGAAATGGTCATTCCTCTGTTACTCCACACTCCCATCAGCTGTCAATTTATCATACACATGTCAATCTCCACTGCTTTCACAAATAAAAACTATCACATGTGGCTTCAGTTTCATTTTCTCCAATGAGTAGGAAATCTCAGATGATGGAAACCAGAGCCTGTGTTACTGCACTTTTTTTTTCCAAGACAAATTCAATTATCATCTTGTTTATTTTTGTGTTATAATGGTACTTGATCCTGAGGCAGCATCTAGAAAACTCCAAGAAAGATGTATATGTTCCAGTCTTTTGTAATGAATTGGTCTTCCAACTGTGATCTGACAGCAATTGTTTTATACCTATCTGACATCTTCTCATGACTTTTTTTTACAAATAAGTGTTTGAAAGTGAACTGTGAACTTGGTTTGCTCACGATTCTTCAATTTTTAAAAAACACAAAAGCTTCACAAGAATTGAAAGATTCTAAGTAGATCTAGCATAAGGGCAAGCCTACTCTCCTGCACTCGCTAGCCTTCAGCACCAACATAACTGAGGCATTTTTTGCCAGGATATCTGCCTCTCACGATAACCTTCCATAAAATATAAAATTGGGCAGTGGCTGCAAGCTGCACATCTGCTTGACACGGAATGAAGATACAGCTTCTGTGCTTACTTCAAGTGCACATAATACTGCTGGACAATTTATTGTCCCTGCTTTTAAGCGCTGTGGAAGCTGCACTATGCAGGTAGGAGTCTTAATTTTTCCACTCTACAACACACTTCAGAAATCCGTATTACAAACTAAAGCATTACAGAAGGACATAACAAATAAAGCCACTTCAACATCATCAGGTATGACAAGGAAATAATCCTAAACCATTAGCCTATATAATCCTTCTTATATAGCAGAGAGAAAAAGAGACCTCGGAAACAGAACCAAGATTCTGAAAACCTAAGGGACCGGTGCAAGCTGCCATCCAAAGTTTGGGAACTTGACCCTTCCATCTACCACCTACTTACGTGGCAGCTTCCACATGATCACTGCGCTGCTGGCCATGGCAGCCGGAGCAGGAAGGGGTAACACGGTTACTGACTTAAACGGGTTCGCATCGCTTCAGACCGCAAAACTTCATACAAAAGCGTCGCTACCCACACAGCAGCCGGAAGGTGAGGGATCCCTGCCACATCAGCCTTCTGCTACGAAACGACATTAGGAGGAGGCCTGCGCTGCCGTCGACGGCCTCCTGCACCCGCCCCGCCCGCGGCAAACCCCGAGCGACAGAGCCAGCGGCAGCCGGTGCCGGGGTGAGCGCCGGGCCCGCCGCCTCTCTCATCCCGGCTGAAGAACAAACGCAGCCGGCCCCTGCGGCTCCGGCGGCCGGGCTGACAGCCGCCAGCGCACTGCAGTCCCGGCGGGGCGGCGGAAAAGCCGGTGACAAGTCGCTGCGCTTCAAGGACCGGACCCGCGCCCACCCCGGGTGCCCGGACAGGGCCCCTCGCCCCGGCGCTGCGGCCCAAAGGGGAAGGCAGGCGGCAACCGAGACTCTGGCCCGGGGAGGGAGACGGGCAGACGCAGAGCCCCGCGGCGGCACCTCCCAGCACCCACGCCCGCCCGACCACCCGCCCGCCGGCAGGCCGCGTCGCCTGGCAGCGGCACGGCGGGGAAGGCCCCGAGCTACCTGCCTCACCGGAGCGGCGCGGCGGCACCGGCGGGCGGCTGCCGCCAGGCATTGTGGGTACTGCCCACGTCTGCCCCGCCGGGGGGGAGCGCCCCCCACGTGACGCCGACGCGCCAGCGCTCCGCCAGCGGCGCGGGGCGGGGCGGGGCTGAGGCGTCGCCATGGCGACACGGCGGGGCCGGACCGGGCCTGTCCCGAGGGCGCTCCGCGCCGCAGCGCGGCCGAGCTGGTGCCGTTCCCGCCGGGGGCTCCCCAGAGGCGAAGGGGCTGCCTCCCCCGCCCCGCCGTGGGTCCCGTGCCTGTATGGTGGCGTGGCTGCGTGCAGGCCTTCCCCCGCCGCTGCGCACAGGGCTGCCCGGTTCAACCTTCAGCGCCTCTTTCAGCTTCGTCCCCGCGGCCTGGAACGGCGGTCCGGCGTGCCGGGCTGCTGGCGTTGGGTTTGTGGCCATCGGTCAAACGGGTTGAGGTGTCCCGACACGGCCTGTGTTGCAGAAATCCCCCAGTGTGCCAGGGCCAGGAGGCTGTCTCGCTATTGCTGGTTTTGTGCTTCACACGTCTTTGGCTAAGTCTTAATTAGCCTCATTTTCAAAAGAAATGAGGTTTGGTAATTGTGCTCTTTGGGTTCTCCCGTGTAATAACTTCTAACTGCAGTTGGCCAGGTTCCGCCAGGTTTAATGGACACAGACAGAACTTGGCGCTGTATAAGTAGCAAGATGCGCGTTGTTTTCTGACGGGGCAGCACTCGCGGCCGCCAGCGGGGAGGATGTACCATGGTGCCGTAGTTGTCACAAGAAAAAACGCACTGAGATAAAATGACACTGACTGCCAGATGAATTCCGCTCGTTTCCAGACACATCAATTGGGCATGTTTCAACAATAAGTGACAATACAAAAATTAAAGTCTGCAACTCTCATTACTAATCCCACAGTTAGGTTCCTATTTTAAAACTACTTTCTTTACCGATACAAGAATAATTTTCTCCCTGTATTGCTCTTCAACTTTACTGTTTTCCTACAATATCGCACCGTTTTAGTCTGTTGGCTCAAATCTCAAATGAAAGCAGCTTATTTCCTCGCTAACGCCTTTTAATTTCTCCTTCCATCTGTTACTGCTTCTCTAGCCAAGTCCTCATAGCATTGCGGAGTGTTGGAGTAGAGCTAATATACCTCGCACTCTGGACTTTCAGGCTCTGCTCAGCTTCCCTGAGGAGCATGGTGATCAGGAAGACGACTCTGAAGCACAGTAACACTCTCCAACCTCAAGTCTGCCTTCTCTAAGCTGCATAAACTATTTTAAGCGGACACCTATGGCAACTCAGATACCGGTGGGGTATCACCGCACTCCCTACCCCTGAGATAGTGTCTGTTACTGGCACTGATCCAGGGGTGGATCTTACAACCAGGTGTAAGTTGCTGTTGCTGGAGATCAATTTTGCCCTTTCAGCCTCCAAGCTTTCTCCTTCGTGCTTCAAGCAAAGCTCAGCCAAGCTGAGGAATCGAGCTCTCTGTGTCAAAGGAGGCTGTGGCAAGGGGTACAAGGTTAACTGTGGCTCTGGGATTGAATAATAAAGGTGGAGGGAAGACTGGTAGAAAGAGAAAAATTGTTTTCAGGGAAGACTTGAAGTGAGACAGGGAAGCAGTGAGGCCGGGGGTCAGGAGATGCGGGTGGCATGGAGATGAGGGAGAAGAGGGCAGGGGCAGGTGAGGAGAGGGGCCACTGCAGGGCAGGTCACCTGCACATGCTTGGTGAGGTACTTTTTCTCTGAGCGTAAAAGCTCAAGGAAAGAGTGATATCCTGGAGACGACAGGTGAAGACCCTTTTCTGAGCATCCTTCTTGCAGTGAATGCTGGTTGCTGGAGGGAACTGCCAAAGATGTGCACCACAAACAAGTCTTCCTTAAGCCTCGGAAGGAATGGAGGGTCTGCATGTCTGAATAAGCAACGTTGCATCTCCTGGCCTGTCAGGAAGAAACTGTATTCCCTGTTGGGCTTTTGTAGAGCTGAGCATGGGAACATCTCAATCCTGACTGATTGAGAGGCACAACTGTAGCATGCGTTCAGGAGATGATACCTTAATCTGAACAATTTCCAGAGAGTCCTTATCCTGTATAAACAGAGTACACAGTATTACAAGCTGCTACACAATTTAACAGCTTACGATAGCATCTACTATAATGCTGAGAAGTAGTGATTACTTAATTAGGGGCTGCCTAAAGGTTTGTGATAAGTGCATACGTGGGTAATTTTAATTTTTCTAGTTCTTCTGAACTGTTTATCTTTCAACCATAAAATTCTCTTGACCTTTTGTAAATGTTTTGAAGGAAAAAGATAAGCATTTTGCATTTACATAAACAGGACTTCAAAAATTATCTACACATCTGTTGGTTAAGACTTAAATATTCCTAAGGGGGAAAAATTCTTTGTTTTCGGCTGAACCTGGCCCCGAGAGGTTAAATAAATTGCACAAGGTCACTGTGGGAGGTAGTGGCAGAATTAGAAGTGGGGTTACAGCTCCAGCGCTCCCAGCTCTCACAGAGAAGTTAAATCATACCTGTTGTTCAAGAATTTCCATGGCTAACAAGCCAGTTACACCTAAAATAGCTTTTTTTTTTTTCTTGTCCTGTTGACTCCCCTAAGACATGAAAGCAGTAGAACATTGTTACAGGGGCACCATGCAGACAGTAAATTAGTGAAAGCTGCAGCCAGAGATAAAACCAAAATTCGTAAGAAGTAAATCCAGTCAGTGCAAAGGGAAACCAAAGTGGAGCAATGCAGGTGTTTCAAAAGGAAGAGAGGGGGTGAGGAGACGAAGAGGAGTAGAAGACAGGGTACAGGCAGCATCAGGGGTTGAAGAGACAGCTGGATGGGAAGGACTGGTGCGGAAGTCCCTGTGGTGCCAAACCCCTCAGAGATGACAGCAAGGTGCATCTTCACGAGTACAGGAAAATAACGAAGCCATGTGCTTGCTTAAGGTGTCGTCAGCCAGCTGAAGGCAAAACCCAACAGCAAACAGTCAGCGACAAGTTAGGATGGGATTTGTCTCATCGAAGTTTAATGATCTGGAAACCACCCCTGGTGAAGCAGCTCTTTGTTGCTATTTCTCCTCAGCCTCTGCAGGGGGAGCAGACACATCCAGCCGCATTTGCACGCCTCGGGTTTAGATGACTAAATGTAGGGAAGACAAACCCTTAGGCTCTGTCCGCTGGATTTAAAAACAACTTTTAAATCAAGTTCCCCCAAGGAAAGATATCCAGCCTGAGGAGCTGGCAGTAGTTGTACTCATCGGTGATGGAGTCACAGCAGAAGCACAGAGGTAAAGGTCTGAAAGGACCCTCAGAAGATCATTCGGCAAATTCAACTTCAGTTTTCTTTGCAGCAAATTAGACTGTGGAATGGATCAGATTGCTGATCCACTTTGTAACCCGTTTTTACAGGAAAAATAAAAGCCTTCTCTGGTTTAGACATTAAACCCAAAGCTTTTCATCTTTTTTTTTTTTTAAAAAAAAAACCCTTCTGTTTATTAAACAGTTTTATAATTCTATTGCCTCTTTCTCTGGACCTTTTTTTTTCCTGTATCTTTCTTAAAGTTTGGCGCTTGAAGCTGGAGGTAGTATTTAAACTGGGACTTTAGCTTGAAAGTAGACTAATAATCCATAGTGTGCTTCCTGCTTCTTGCATGGTAATGACAATTTCCATTAAAAAACAGGTATGTTGAATCAGTGAATTTATGTTAAGTGCAGCCCAGCTTCACTATAAGTGCTTAGAACTCGGAATCAGGCTCCTGAAGTCACGGCACTGGGTAAGAACCCAGGACTTTCTAACAATTCTGCACTCTGAAAAAATTGCTTCCAATTTTAGAGGTTTTGGAGAAACCTGTGTCCATAATCACAAGAGCTGAGATTATATTCGCTGGAATGAACTGTTCTTGCTAACACAGCATCAGCAGAAATGTGAGCAAGGTCATAAAAATCAGCAGCAGAACATCCAGTTTATTTCCTTGCCTCTCTGTTAAAAGGCTTCTCCGCTGGTTCAGTCGTAAGGGCCTGTGCTGGGCAGCAGAGTTTCATGGAACAATAGTGTTTAATTCTCAAGGGCTTTACAAGTCTGAAGCCACCTCATAATGTCACATAAAGTATCTCACTGGTAATAAATGCAGATGTGAGAACAAAATACAGCGTGATCCCGATGGCTCTTGTCGCAGCAGGGCCCAGCATGGTCTCCTGCATAAAGAACATCATATTTCTGAAAAGTAATCTTCACGCTGCATCTCAATTAGTTTGAAAAGCGACATGTTGTTAATGCATTTTTATTTACAGGGCCATCAGCACTGTGGGCTCATGAAAATAACACAAGTGAGCTTTTCTGATGATCGTGTCCCAAGCCATTCCAACAGTAACGCTCTCTCTTTGGGGCTTTTCTGCTTACTTTATTCCCTCTCTCGTAGCAGCAGCTGATCTGGAAAGCCACATGAAGATACTCCTAGTACACATAATCCCTTCAGTTCCCTACATGACTGTAATTGACACACTGGCAGACTTTGTTTGTATTTAAATATTTTCATAGAAGGGAAAGTCATTCCAAGCTGATTACTTCATGAGGCCAAAAATTTCATTAGGAGGCATTTAAACAATTACAATAAATAAGAAAATCATTATTTGTTAGTACAGTTGTGCCATAAACACTATAATTCATATTCAATTGAACTCTTGGTCCCTAAAGAAATTTGTTTATGATAATAGTCACAACAAACTTCCTTGAGGAAGGAAATAAAACACATGGCTTTGTAATCCACAGTTAGAATGTCCTATTTGAAATTTAATTCAGCAGGTTAGAAAGGTTTCTTGGGACTGAAGGGATTATTAGGTACTGTAATATCTAATAAGATTATAAGATGGAGGTGGTAGCTCACTATAATAGAAATGTGCTCAGACTTAGGAATATACTAAGTCATAGGACTGGCAGGATTTTCTGGGTTATCAAATCCAGTTCCCAGGTACTGCAGCAGCTGGATCATATAATCCGTTTAATAAATTTTGTGAGCTTCACGTTAAAACTAGGTATAGATTCGGCCCTGTAACTTTTACAACCTCACCAAGCAGGTTGATAAAGAGCACCTAATTGATAGCCTAAATTATTCATGGCCAATTTCTACCCGTTTGTTCATACGCCACGATTGCCTACCTTTAATATTTCCCCCATCAGATGTATTTACAAAGAGCAGTCAACTCGCACCTCAGCCTTCAGCTGGTAGGCTACACGAGCTGTGTACACACACTTTCCTTTCATAAGAGGTTCTCCAGTCCCCTCATCATCTTTTCAGCCCTTTTCCTGCAGATTTTTTGTCCAGTTTCAAGCAGAATTTTTTCTGCTGTTAGCTCTCTTGCTACTTCTGTGGCCTCGCTGTTCAAGGACATGTAGTTCTTGCTGTGGGAACTTTCTCTTCACCAATGATACCTCCTGACTTTGTGACCTCGATACATTTTAATGATCAGACACCTCTGTTTTCCACGTGGTCCATTAATGAAAATAATAAGTAATAATCAGTCTTAAGACTTACTTGTTAGGAGCTCTGACTAATTCCCTTTCAGCACAGCTCAGCTTCTCTTCTTCTCACACCGTGTCTGCCTTGCAGTTTCTCTATAAATCTCAGACTTCTCCAGGTAGGAGATATAATTTTATACACAGCTCCTCACCAGCTACTTTATTAAGTCCAGACAGTCAGATTTCCCTTCTTTGTCTAGCTAATTAATTACCGTCTCAAGGAAAGCTATTGAATTAGTCTGGTATTATCTAGCCTTAGTAAACGCCAAATCCATATTATTCTGTTTTCCAGTGACTTTCATGGCTTCTGTAACTCTCCTCCCACATTTGTTCCTAAAGCCTGGAATAAAACATTGATGCACACAGAGCAAAACACATTGTGCCTTTTGAGTGAAATCTATGTTTTACTTGTCTTTGGTATAGATCAGTTATTTACATCAATATGTATTCTTGAGTAGCAATTATAAACATATCGGATGCCTACACTGTATTTCACTGGCAGAAATGCTTGTATACATACTTTTAACATTATTATTCTAAATAGTGCTAGTACCACTTTTAAAAAGGATTAGAATACAAATTCAGCAGGCCGCTCCAAGTGGGACATGGCCTGGAACAGGATCTGTTCCTGAGCAGGTCTGTCGTCCAAGTCAAACATGATACATGTTGCAGAAAATCAGAGGACAACATGTATGGTGACTCGACGTGTAAAGTAATCACAGGTATTGGGCATGGAGGAAATACAGGCTTTGAAGAAACAGGGAAGAGTTGGGGAGGATTTGGCTGAGAGGTACTAGATGATTGTTCCAGACAGAGATAAATTACACATGGTATTGTCTTCTTTGTGCTTAATTTTTAATTATGTTGTGGGCAGTACACAAATTGAAAGAAGAGCCGGTACAAAACTAAGTCAAGACTTGAATTTCAACTCCACAGCTGACCCACAGACTTTGCGTGTCCTTGGGAAAAATGGTTTCTCATTTGTTTTTTTTTTTTCCCCTCTCACTGCCTCATCTGTAAAACAGAGATAACACTACTTCTTTTTTTTCCCAACCTGACTATTTACATAATAAAAGCCTTTCCATGCATGACAGTCTCTTATATATTTGTACAGCATCTAGCACAATGAGCACCCGGATCGTGGGACTACAATACAAACAATACACAACAATTAAGATTATACATCCATCCCAAACACACCCAATGCACCTCATACTGCAGTACCTCACTGGAGAGACATGACTTTATTACACGGTGAACTCTGCTTCTGCGACTTCTGCAGTCCCTCCTTTTGTTCTGCTCTCATCTAAGGAAGGCTTTGGCAGAGAGGTGGGTTTGGGGAAAGTCAGGAGTCCTGTACCTGTCCTTTTACGATCTCCTGCAGGTGGATGGAGTGATGGATCCCAAAGTCCAAAGGGACCTGCCAGGAGCTGGCCAGCATCACGCAGAGGCTCTGTGTTTTTGCAACAGCTTCCCTGTGGGCCCCATTCTCCTCCTGCCGTATCAGGGAAGATCTGCCTTGAAGGCAGCTGGTTCTTCTCTGGAAAGGGAAAAAAGGCCTCAGCCCACAGTGTCTTGCCCATATTGTCAGTGGGGAGGACTGGACACCCTTGGCAGGACAGCCCAGCCACAGAGCTGTCCTTTCCCTCACTCTCTCAGTAAGTAAATCCTGCACTCTTGGAGAGGTCTGGGGACATTCTGGGGGTGCAACAGGAATCACTGGACTGGATCACCCCGTTCCACGCTAACGGGGTGGGGTACCATAAGGCATTCCCTCACCAGCAACCTGGAGGCTAGAGGATGGGAGCTTCATTATTATGCTGCACATTTTCCTAGGAAATGTTATCTTGAGAGTTTATGCTCAGCTTGGAGAAAGACAGCTTCCCACGCCAGGATTTTTGGGAAGTGGGAAGCTCTTTCTCCATAACCTGTACGGCCCGAAGGTAATGCCAAAATATTGCTCTTGTTGGAAATCAAGCTGGGTCTGCGCTGCAATTTCTCTGCAGGCCGAGAGAAAGTAAAATGGAGAGTGCTTGGCTGGCCTGGGCTGCTGCGTCTGGGCCTGGGTTGGCTCTGCAGCTACTTGGCGTGAAGAGGAGGAAAAGCGTGCATAAATTAGAAGCTCTTAAGGCCAATTTCCTTGTTTCGTCCCAGAGTAACTCACCGAGGGCATTTAATGTTTGCAGCAGTAGACCAGCTCCTCCCCATAGGCAGGTGACATTTTTTAGTGCTTCCCTTGTGCTGGCAAATGCGCTATTACATTGATTCAATTGTACAACCGTGCCTTGCTAAAAAATACAGACATTTTATTTCTTTTTTTTCCTCTCTCTCTCTTCACAAGTTTTTTTACAAACAAAAAAGAACAAGAAAAGTGATGGTAACTGGATTATTAATAACACATAGTTAGCAACAGATTAATTTGCTTTCACATACTGTGCAGGGAAGATTGCATTGTGCTGTGGCTATTGTTTTATGGGAACTGAGATTAGATATCAGGTGTCTGTTACAAATGTTAGGCACAAAATTAAACACCCACACATGCTGAAAGGACCATCAACACAACAGAAGAATTATTCATTTCGCAAGCAGAAAAAATGACAAAGCAGAGGAGTGACAAATGCTCTAGATAAATCCAGAGCTCCAATTTAATGCACGGGATAAGGATCTCTTTTTCCAAGTAAAGACTCCCAACTCTTGGAGCGTTTCTTACTTCTCCATAATTTAGCTGTGCACATATTTGGCATTTAGAGTGTGTTGGATTTACACATTTGCTACCAAATGAGCTGCAAGAGCTAATCAGCTCGCGCAGAATTGCACATATTAATGAAGACGGCTTTTCTGCATGCCTGCAATGTAGACACCCACTTAACTGGGGCACCAGAGACTAATTTGAAAAGATTTTGTTCACGTAGCTGCTTTTTTCCTATCATGAATGCTTGCAGGGAATCATGTGCTGTAGAGAGGGAGGGAGCAGGCGGTATCTGCAAAATCTGACTAAATGCCTCTCATTACTGAGTGACTGAAGAGCAATAGGAAAGATAATTTATTAGTGGCTGAAAGCTAATGAGGATAATTAGCACTATGATGCTTTCTAAGTAAACACAGAATAACTGTTCCTTAAGGAGCAAGAGCAGGGAGAGCTCAGGACAGGACAGGGGACGTTCAGGGGCAGGAATCTTACAAACCAAGGAGCAGGGCCTGCAGCTGGGTGGGAACACCTGGACATCCTCCTGCCTGTAATTACGGCCCAGCACTGGAGTTGAGATTTCCTAAATTTTGGCCTAACAGCTTTTTTTTTTTTTTGACTGCAAAACCAGCTACACCAGGCTGGTGAATGCACACTTTACAGTTCAGCTTAACTCCTCAGAAACCGGAGTCTGGAAATCGCCGCTTTAGAGACTGAGGTTTTTTGCAACATTGCATCATAGAGTGCCTGCCAAAAGCTTGGCAAAAGCCGAGAGCCAAGCCAGTCGAGGATGCTGCACAGGGAGTATTTCAGCGGCGCTGGTCAGTCAGCGTTCCAGGAGTCCTGGTTGCCAGCAGATAAAATGGTATTTGGAGTCTTTTCCTTTGTAGAAACACCCAGGTACTCTCCTTCCTTAATTAGTAAATAAAAGCAGGACGCACAGAGAAAGCATAGCATCTTCTCACAACCAGCCAAAGAAAATAACGGGAGGAATTATGGTTTCCAATCAGTTCCAGCACAGAGCAGTTATGTACACAACTGGATTAGCCGAAGGGCTGCACACTCGCGGTTCCAGCGGAGCCATGGAATGCTCAGGGATGCTGGGCTGCCAAAGGCAAAGAAAAAGCCAGTGTTTGGCCCCAGTGCTCAGCACCTGCTGATAAAAGCTAACTTTCCCCCCTCTCCATTCTCAGAATTTACTCCTGCAATCCCAGTGTAGCGTTACAGACCAAATCACCCTCAAGTAAGCCTATTAAATTAAAATGAGGTGCACATAGACAACAGCCCCCACTCCCCTGAGTGTCGTTTTGAGCAAATGGCTTGTTTCATAGTTTGTAAAACGCAGTTGGCAGGGGTTTCGTATTATTCTAGGAAATCCATGCAGGCAACATTTCTTTCTCGTAATATCGCACTATCAAGAATGTGGAGAGTGATCCTGCTTTCTGTTTTTTAAAGGGAAAATAGACTGTAGATCTGTAGACTAAGCCACCAGGTCTTGACTTTTCTTTTGAAAAGCAGTAAGCTTCTAAAATCAAAATCACCCATGAAGCAATTATTTCTGAAACAAGTCTCTGTTTGAAGCATTCTCTTAGAGCTTACTCATGATGTGTGCTTTTTTACTCCCAAATTAAATGTTGTAAGAACATAAACCTTACCCCTCTAATCTTTTTTTACCATTAATATAAATCTATCTTTGTGGATGACTATTGAGAGAATTTTTAGTCAGCAAGATTCAGGGACCTAATCTGGTCTGCGTGGGAGTTTAGAAAAATTCCCAATTGCTGTTTCACCCAACTGCAACCAGTTAGGAGCGGTTTGGTGGTCAATGGGGCTATCAGATCCAGAATGCAATTTTATAGGGGGAGAAAAGAGGACATGGAGATTTCCTAGGTTTTCTTGATTCAGATTGGAAAGCAAGTCTCTTCCAGGCTCTCCTGTCAGAGTTGCTCTAGTATGGACAAATAAAGACATAGTTATTGGGCCAGAAATAGATGGACAACTCCTTTAAAACAGAAGCCAAATTATCCCCCTGGGTTGCAGGGGATTGGGATATCAGCTTATGCTTATCTTGGGACTCCAACCTGGTTTTCCCATATCCCAGAGTATTCACTCTCCTGGGATCTTGTCAGGGTTCCCTTTTCTCTCTTTTTGGTGATGAAACAAATCCAACATTTTGGGCTCTTTCATTAGGTAGGGAAGCCATTTCCTATCCAGCTGCTACTAGTCTGCCCAAAGTGCTTGGTCCAGCTACACACCAGGACTAACTCAGACCTGCAGGCTATTTACATCTCGTTTAAGCCAACACTGAGGAACAAAGTGATACACAATCCTTGCTCAGCCTCTCTGCTGTGTACACATTTTACCTCTCCTCAACAAGGCTTAATCAGCTTAGGGTTATCGGTGTAGCGGATGTCCAAGCCCTCTGAATCACACCTTAAGAGGGTGGAAAGACCAAACCTGTAATTGCAAGAGCAGAACCTCTGATTCACTGCAAACCATTTGTTACCAGCAATTAAGTTTCTTGCTGATAAATGATTCATGATTTGAAAGCCCACATTACTCACTTCTAACTACGGCAGAAATTCCTGTGTCCTTATGAATGCCTGAGCTATGCATCTTCTACAACAGGTTGGAAAGTCTGAGTGTGTGAAACGACCAACCGTTTAATTACACAAAATAAGAGCTCTTACATATGAGATACTTTTCATTCACAGTTTGTAGAAAAAAAAAAAGTATTTCAATTTCAACTTGACTGATGCAAATATAAACTGACTTCAGTAGCAAATATAAACACCAACTTTTGCTTTACTGGAGACAACATAATTACAACAGTGTAACTTAGATCCAGACCTGCTCTACTAATTAAAAAGGCTTGGAAGCAAAGCTCCTAGCTCCTGGTACACTCTAGTTCACAGTAACTAAGGCTTTTGTCAGACATTTGATGTAATCGTTTATGGTGTTCAAAATTGTATTTTTCAAAAATCATTCAGACTATAAATCAGATGAGTCATGACCCTGTAACAGAAGGTAAATTATGCTCAAATATTTTATATTTGTGCATTAACACATGATTAGCCAAGAAAAAATGATTGCCCAAGTCCAAGAAGTAACTGACAAAAGACTGAAGGGAAAAGCGAGAATCCTTAATTTTAATTTTATTATGGTGTAACCAGCTGTAAGGAATTACTGGTCAGAAGCACAGTGTGCAATTGTCCTATCCTAAACATTTACTAAAGCCCATAATTCAGAATGATCCTGACAAGTGAGGTCACCATTGGCAAACTATGATTTTTTTTCCTTTTTTTTTTTTTTTTTTTTTAAGAGGTCTACATTTCTCAGCAATTAGCTGAAACATAGGCACAGCCTATGCACAGAATCTTCAAGCATTTCTGGACACTGTACTTCTTTAATGCCAGCTGCTTTGACTCTGAAATTAAAAAAAAAATGCAGTAAGTTCTGAACTGATCATATTTTGCTGGTAAGCAAAAGAATTTCTGTTTCAAGTCAAATGGCATCAATATGTATTATTTCCTAAACACAGGGCAGAATTCTTGCTACTAATGCAAGGACAGCTTGAAAGAAAGAATTACCATGATCCTATGCAAAAGTACGAAACACAACACAAAGTAACTATGCTAACAGAAAAGAAAAAAAAAACCCACAGTGAGACTTAATAAATTAAGCTACTTTCACACTAGGATATTTTGTACTACCAGGCAGCTGATTTTTTGAGTGAAGCGACTCATCAGGTGCCTAATAAGAGAAGATACTTGGCACAGCTCCATTGCTGCTCAAATTGATGTCATGGTTAACAAGCTGGCTACCATACAAGGCCAATCAGGCTACCAGTATTCCAGATTACTCACTAATGGCTTCAGCAGCTTAATGAGTGCCAAACATACAGTGTCACTAATTGGGCGAGAGAGAGGAAGAAAAAAATATCCAGGAAGAAGGTAAGATGTCATTCACCTCCTGACCATCACAGCACCGAGTTGTCCATTAGCACAGACTTCAGCGAGGATCCAAACTTGCAAAAGAAAATGAGACACGCAGACTGAGGAAGATTTCAGACCCAAGGCAGAGTTCTTCACTGTAAAAAGCTGTTTCATCTGCCTGTTGAGTGCCTTCGCACCACCGAACACCCCGCCATACCACCCAGCACACCTGGACACCGGGCTGTCCCCAGCAAAGGGGTGGTGGGCACCCATTCTGCATGCGCTGGCTCTTCCTAAACCACCACCAGCTACACGGGGCATTCATCCAGAAGGGAAGAAGCTGAACAAGGCTGATTAATGATAAAAATACTTGTCTTTTTTAAAATTTATTTTTAGTTCAAAGTGAATCACAACTTCCTGCCCCTCCCTCTCCCCTCCTGTGAAGACATAAGTATCTCCAGATCAATGTTTGGTTTTTTTTTCCAAAGCATCAAGAGTGTAACACATTTCAACTGGTGCTAATACAGGTTTTACAGTGATGATTTTGTCAGAGAGCGATTGTTTGTGCAACTCCTTAAAGAGCAAAAAGGAAAAATCCCCCACACAAATGCAGATAAACTTTTGGAATGCAAACACGTAATATACATAATTACTGCATTATCAACAGTATTATGCATTTATCAAAGCAGCTGAAGATAACTCTTTCCAACACATACTGGATATGGCCCAATCACAATTTGAAGGGAGACTGTATACCCTATAAGGGTAACTGTATACCCCTATAAGATAATCACTCCTTTCGTAACTTACAGATGCATTTGACAATACTGATGCCAAAAAATTAGGGTTTAATTTTACCCGTGCTCTGCTGATTTTTGATACTTGGCTTCATTCACTCAATACATTCTATAAAGATAGGTACAGAGTCCTGATTTAAAGACCAGAGAGATTTAAATGAATTCAACAGATCTGGACTGTTCAATGTTAATGTCTTCATTAACCTTATTTATCCCTGAGCACCTTAAAATTGTTCCCCCAAATCTCACTGAAGAACATGTAACTATTTCACAAGAATGTAAAACTGCATTTGGATAAATCTATGTCTTACAAGTCCCATTTTTCTCCACTGATTTAAAAAAAAAAAAAATCCAAACAAACCAAAAAACATGTCCCCTCCCCTTTGTTTTTCACATGTACTGCAATACCTTTAAAAAAAAAATTCACTCTATCAAACAACATCACCTACAGACACACTACAGACTACAAAAATATTGCATAGGAGTGTCAGTGGGCATAGTCTCACAACATGAGAGAAAATACTAAGTTTTTTTTAAAACATTATGGCAACATTCTAATTTATTTTCCTTTTAAAAATCAAGTGGTTTCACTTTATTTCAAAATTGTACAAAATGGCCATGGCTGTTTATAAAAAAAAGTCTCTGTCTTGAGAATATGTGAAGTTTCAGGTGCATTAACAAAAGACCTGGAACCATTCACAGTGCAGCGGAAAGCTTCTTTTGAGGCAGAAACTACAATTCATCCTTCTTCTTTCCTACTCTTTCATGGTCTCTTTCTCTCAAGGTGCGCATGAAAGTGGTGAATCCAGACTCCTGTTTTTGAAGAAAGAAAAATATGAGTCATATCTTTACAAACAAACCAAAACAAAGCATCAAGAACACTTTTAGCTTCTGTATCCTACAGCAGAATATAAACTAAGGAACAGTTATTGCTTAACCAAGTTATTGGTTCAGTGCTGCTCCACTGCAATGCAAGGGGAAAATATCCACAGATATGCTACATGTCAAACTTTGAAGAGATGGGACACAGAGAAAAAGGCCCTAAAACTCAAAGGACAAGGTAAAATCTGGTCTTAGAAATGCCATTGATGCCTTTTGTCAAAAAAGCTCAAAGACATTTTCACGCCACATTTGTAAGCTACATGTGTCATTCTGAAAGAAGTCAGTGGATCATTTGTTGGCTATGCACACATTTGCCACTGCTCTTCATCCCGTAACAGTTTTGCTCATGATCATCCTCCTCTTCCACATTCAGATGACGGCAGTTACATTTTTTTTCAAGTTACTACGAAAATTATTGTCAAACAATTTCAAACCTGGATGCCAACCTGTGTATTTCAACAGCTTATGACTTGTAATTATCTAAGGCTGTTGGATGCGAGCAGTTTCCTTTTCCAAGGAAAGCACTGAACACAATTCCGGGGCATTTTGGAAGGCTCAGATAGAGGTGTGAACATCTGTGTTTGAATACACTGTCTACTGGTACACAAACACTACAGTTGTCTGGGCAAGTAACAATGATCTCACCCAACCTGACCATTTTTATTTTTAAGCAATCCTGAAACACACCAGTCAAAACCGGTGATCAAGGAAAATACAAAGAGGTAGAGAACAATAAACAGAAGTCAAAGTTTGACTTTAAAAAAAAACACAAAACAAAACAAAAAACAAAATAAAACAAAACCAAACCCCACAGCTAGGAAGCTTTTGAGAAGGTTGAACAACAAAACACGCTTTTAAAACTATTCACTATTCTTCCAGTGGAAAAAAAAAAATGAAATGACAATCATTGACATCATTTGGAGACATTTGGCTATCAGAAGCCCCCATGAAAGGACCCCAATTTTGAAGCTGTGTGTCCAGAAGTCATTTAAAGTACAGTTGAGTCAGACAGTATCCTGACTCTTCCTTGCTCAAGTTGCCTGGGATGAAATGCCCTAAAATCTCCACTCTGGAACTGCAGTTCCCTTGGAGGTGTGGAGGACCCCTTACAGGCTACTGCTGGGGACCATGTTCGTAGAGATAACAAAACCTATTTTGATGCAGCACAAGCAGAAGACCATAGGTCTCAGGAGAGGTAGAGAGAGAACACAGTTGCCAGCAGCAGAGAGATTGTGATATTCCTGCTGGGTAATTTAATTCAACTCAAGAAAGGGTTGGCTGCACACAAGGGCTTAGTCCACTTTCCAGCACAGGGATGATCACTTCCCAACTGCTGTGGCCTCAGAGCACTCCTGTCTTGCTAAATTCTTTTTATCAGCCACCCTAGATCCTTCCTTTCATATATCATTTCTGTAAGTATAGGTTAGGAATACAAAAGCTGCAGCTGAAATTTTACTTAATGGCTACTGCACCCATTTTTACTTTTAAGAAAAGATCCACAATCGGAACTAAACACAGTGTCCATAACAACGCCTGGATCAGCACCATAAAATGGTAATTACTGGGGTCCTAATGCTGGAGAAAACTGAGAGGTGAAGCTCCATGAAGACTTCCTTAAGATCCTGACTGACAAAGAACCTCAGAATTTGGGTTTTTTCTTCACGCTCCTCTATAATTTGGTCAGCTGTAATAGCAGCAGTAACTTTCAGGCAAGGCTGTCCTATAAAAAACACTTGGGGGCTTGAAGACCCCAAGTTTTTCTTGCAGTCTAGCTTCTCCAGGCAATCAATCACTCACGAGGAATAACCTCCCTCTAGGAGGTTATGACAAAGAATGCACACAAATAATTGGATTGCTCCCTTATTTTCAGGTACTTTAAAACCATGGAAGGCATTATGCCATTCCTGCCTCTTGTACCCACAGCATATAATTAGCAGGACAAAAGGATGAAACTTCAGCCCATGGACTAGATGGCACAATTGGTCTTTCCATCCTGAGCTTCAGGAGAGAATCTGATTCTAGGAGAATGAGATATTTAGTTTCCTCCAGTTTTCAGAGGACAGCTTTGTCTGTGCTATAAAACCAATAGTCCGTCACTATTTGGCAGTCTGATGGACCTGTAACACGTCTGCGGTATATACGTGATCCAGATCCAGAACTGACAGGAGTAAGTTCTGTATTTTCTGGCATTTCTGCACCTAGCAGCAGCCCATGCAGTAGACCCTTCACTTTCACTTGGTCCAAATTCAATTGCAGACTTCAGTTTAAAGAATAAAATATACAACAATGCATTACCAAATCTACTCCTTTTTCCTCTTCTCACGTTCCTAAAATAGATGAAGTACGTTCCTAATGCAGAGATGTACAGGGCTGTGGTACACAATGATTCACTCATGTAAGACAGTAACAGAAGCAGTTGAACATCCTTCCAGCATGATAAAAATTTAACCCATGGTTTTCCTTTTCAGGGCAGTACAGGCAGAGGAGACTCTCCTCCCTGTATCAGGTGATGGTTCTTGCTTTCACTTACCCCTCTTTCTCCAGTATATTTTTCCACAAATTTCCCATAGTTGTAATAGTTGAAGGTCGGGTAGCCGTCAACCCCCTCCTGCTTACACAAGTCATGATTCTGTTCTTTGGCACAGTCCACTGCAGCGTAGGCGATCTGAAACGCAAGAGATCAGCATGACTCCACTTCATGGTTATGCTGCTGCACCTTGGACTTAACACTAGGAGAGACCCAAGTCTTCTGCCAGAAATGCAACAGCTTTTTTAACAGCTCAGCTGTGGAGGAAGATCAGAAGGTGGTCACCAGGTCAAGCCACGTGAATGGAAGAGCTTGGTCCCTCCCGATAAAATGTTGTGCTACTTGCACAGCACCTGGCCTACGCAGCTGCAAGGCGTGTTCCACGCACAGAGCAGAAAATCACCTTCCAAGCCTCCCCGTTGAGCACTGCATTAGACTGCAAATGGGAAATCCAGAGGCTGCATTAGTAAAACCACAATGAAATCCAATCACAGTGGTCACAGCTCTGTTACGCTGCAATATTTTTCCTGCACTTTGGTTTCAAGTGATGAACAGTGACAGAGTGACTTTGATAATGGTAACTACCCACCAAACCCAACCTCCTTCCTGCAGCTTGGCTAATGCTCGGAAAAGTTGCCTCTTCTGTTCTTGGACAAACGTGGCTGGTCACTTATGCAAATGTTCTGGTTCTGTTTAGTGGGGGGGGGGGGGGGGGGGCGGGGGGTGCTAAGGTGGCTGAACTACGACACCAGGCTATAAATAGATGAATGATTTCTGCCCCAAATAGCTTTTGTAAACTCTGTTCAGTTCTCCCAAGGTCAAATGGGGACGGGTGAGAGGCCAGAGCGTTGTCTACTCAGTAGTGCAAGAAGAGCAGGAATTTCCTTGCTTGCACTTTCAGCCTGGGTTTGTTTCCTCTGCTGTCTTTTTTTCAGTCTGTCCTTTAAGGTAGGGACCGTAGGTTACGTGCAGCCATTAGCAGAGTGGGCTTTAATTCCTTTTGAAACCTCTAGATGCTACTGTCACACAAACAAACCCCGAGTAGGAAACAGCCTGCCCTGCTCTCAGCCTGTCGGCAGCGGAGCAACAGCCTCCGTCCCTGCCTGCTTCAGCACAGCCTCGCAGCCCCGGCGCTTCAGCTCCGGCTAACTCTGGTGGAGAGAATCTGACATTTGAAACCTGAATCTGTGAAGTACTGAGGAGGGACTGCACTTAACATTTCTGATGTTGAAACAGAAATGCAATTTATAGGCTTCTACTTAAAGCAGCCGAGCCCTCTGCTGTGATTTCACACCGACTGTTCCCGCGAGTGGCGGTTCTGGCTCTGAGCGTACACTGCTGCTCAGGCAGGCTTGCCTTCACAGCCCCGCTACACGCCTTGCTGAAGAGCAAGCAGGTTTAAGTACAAGCTATGTAAAAAACCAAACAAATCAGGGGAACGATTTGGGCAATTGTGGGTTACAATGTATCAACTGCTAATTTCATAGCAGACACATCTTAATTTGAAATTTCCTTCCACCAGCCTGCTTCAAACAATCTGATCAAAATACCTTTTGCTTGCATGACTTTAGGGTTACAGTTGAACTGTTCTTCCATAATTAAAAGATCACTTAATATTCCACAACGCCCTCCAGTTTCATGGTGACACGGTCAAATGAGAAAACCTGATCTCATTATCCTAGCAGTAATTAAAGACATTGGCAAAGCCAACTTCAGTTAATTTGCTTGTTTGGGCTTTGAAAGCCTTACAAGACACTACTCAGTGAGATCTTGCTTGGGTCTGTCTTCAGATGGAAAGCACTATATAAAGTGAGCAGTGTTCTTAGCTTAAATATTTAGTTTCTGTTTTCCCATTTTAAACATTAATAAGGCTATTAGGGAAACAGGACTCTTGAGAGCTGTTAAAAACACCTATGATCACACTTCCCCCCCCCTTTTGTAAACAGAAAGACTCCTACTTATTCAGGGCCAGTTAAAATGAAAGGTGAGGATTAACACACTACAAAAGATTGTCATCTAAGTATTTATGCCTTCTTGACCATAGCAGCCAGCCAAAATTTAGAGCCTGGTTGGCTACTTCTGTGTAAAGGAAAGCTTGCAATGGAGACAAACATTTATTTAATGTCACCGTATTAATGTAGAAAGAATACTCAAGTCCTGGTTCCCTGAAAACAGGAAGAATAAATAAAACTGTTTTTCTGTCACTGGTCTAAATATCACACATGGAGAGATTACAGCCAGAAAAAGGGGAGGGTATATGTGCAGTCATCCAGATCTTAGTAGCTGGGTCTGAGGCGTGAAGCTCTTGTGACTGATGACCCATCTGTTCTTAGATAGTGTCTTGGAGATTAGGAAAACTAGTTTTTAGTACATTGGAAGGAAAATAAGCCCTCTTTATCTGTACCTCCCTGGAAACTTCTAGACTGGCTTTGATTGGAGCAGAGAAGGAGGTTGGAGCCTTCATTTACAAAAGGCTTTTGTGAGAATAGCCCTCAGTGAGGAGAGGGCACAGTGGAGGAATGCAATGCTAGAAGCCACTGTTAACCTTGTTCAGCACATCTTTATTTGTTGCCTCAAAACAGATGACTTATGGACTACCGGGAGGTGGCTTCTGAAAGAAATGCTTAGTAGTCTGCTTGAGATACAGGTCTCTTCTATGGCACATAGAAATCTAAGCTGGTCCATCTATGCATTTGTTGTGTGCTGAAATAATGCACAAACATCCCAGTCTAAGTTTGGCCACGACACCACATTAGCCTAATACTATGCCTAATCTAACAGGTCTAATGGTGAAGGATGCCTACATCTGGAGTAGCATTTGGAGGACACATCCATGGCCTGTCATTCTCTAAAATACTTCTGACACAAGCTCCCACACAGCCCCCTGGACTCTTGTGAACGTCATTTTGAGCTCAGCTCTTCAGAACACAGATTCCCATTCGGTTACAGGCAGTGAGAGAAGAGAAACGGCAGTTTTCAAAAGCCTTGTAACTTCTACAGGCCTGAGCAAAATTTCATAGACACACATCTAATTCCCAAGACTGTATCTGAGGTTGCATTTCAAATACCTGCTGCCAACAGTAGCTAAGTAAGAGTACTTAGGAGAGCCTGAGTGATTACTTTAGAGTGGAAATGTTAAGGCAGCCTAAATATAGAGGTTGCTACCATCTCTATGCGCTCATTACCATAGCATCACAGTCCTAATTGTCTTGCCTGTCTCACAGTGGAAGATCAAATATAGTGCATTGCAAGAAGAGAAAAGTAATGCTGAAAAACACGTGTAGCAAAATGCACTTCTGGACTGAGGACCAATTCCAATCTCAATTCTATCAACTTCAGACAGCTGAACTCGAGACACACCAGAATTTCAGCAAACAGCACTGATGCCCTTTGCTTCATTCTGTTCGTGTTTTCATGGACTGTGAATATTAAACTCCATTTCTGGTACAGGAGTCTCCTACAGCAGTTTTCAGTTATGGTGACCTCACTTCATGGCTATACTGAAAGACTGCACAGAAACAGAAGCAGCCCACAAAAATAAAGGCTTTGCTTGAGTCCTGACTCAAGTGGGCAGCGATGTTTTCCTCTCATTCTCAATCTTCTTATCAACAATGATTTTTTTCTGCATCATTAAAGGAGGAAACTGAGTCAGGAAAAATAACAACCCAAAACCCCTCTATCAAAATCTGGTTAAAGACTTCTGGACAATATTGCTCTCAGAAATGATCTTCATATTCAACTACCAGCAGCAAGTTACATGGAAGTTCACTGGAAAGCATAGGTTAGCAAGACCTATACGCTTTGCCTTGTAAAAACAGTAACTCTATTCAACCAGAAATTTCAAACAGATTAAGTATAAGACATCTCTGATATGTATCCACGAGCCAAGACACTTGGCATCACCTCTCATGAATTTCCTCTCATCAAGAGGGAAAATAACTTCTAAAAATCTGTGAGAGCAAGAAACTCTCCTAACACTGGTGTAAGACTTGTGTGTATGTATATGTATGTCCATTATGGAAAAACCGAGTTTAATACCTTTCAGAAGACAAGATTGATTTTATGGAGATTTTGATTGTTAGGGCTAAAATTTAATTTCTTGAGCTTTCCTAACTTTCCTATAACCAGAGGGAAAAATCCACTGAAAAACATTACAGGAAGAAAAACCCCTAAGTGCTATATCTGCACTGCCTTAGATATTGATAATACATCATTATATACAAGTTCTCTCTCCAGAGGCAATGCCGTTCAGGTTTATCACCATCCTGTTCAGTAGCTGTAGCAGGGATACAATAGTTATCAAATGAAAAGACAGTCAATCAATCGGAGACTGTGGACCCCTGAGGAAGTTCCTTGGAGTACATCCAACTTTCGTAACATTATTGGTAGCTCCTTACAACTGCTATGCAGCTTATAATAATTAATAATGCCAGGTTAGTATGCGTAATAAAAATGCATCATTAAAAAATAATACTGGGTTGGTATGCATTTCTCCTTTATTCCATAGTCAGTATAGTTTAACACAACTCCAGCAACATCTGGGACTGGAAAATATTGTTATCTGAAAAGGGAAGTCTCACAGCAATGTTTTGTGGTTTTACCAAAGAAGTGGGAGCTTAACTACAGAGACGCAAACTTAACTCCACACAGCATTAGAATGTGAGCAATGTATGACCGGCTCTGAAGAGCTCTTAAAAAAGGAAATAGAGCACGGCGTATTGTTCAGATGAAGTGGTCTCATCACAAACGCTGACCTGTAGCAAAAATCAGAGCTTTTCACTTAGGTGCTTAAATAGAAGTGGAGCTATGCTGAAAACGTGACGATTGATCTCTGTGTGCCTCAACTGTAACAGAAGGATGATGCCTTATCTTTTTTATTATGCAAGTCCTAGAAGGAAAAAGAAGTACTTGCAGTATCATCTAATCATACATCAGGAATCACAGTTCCCCCCCAAAAGAGTTATGAAACAACTTTTTGCTCTAGAGGGATCTTGCAGGTAAGGAACACAATTACATCCAGTCTTTCAAATAGATGTGTAGAAAATTGAAAGTGGGATCCCTTGATCTTCCAAGTAACTCCTCCTTTCTATCCTTAAATCCCGTTAATTTTAACAGTTTGCCTCCCAGTCACCATATGATGATATAGTAAAAATATCCACTGCAATCTTAGTTGCTCTCCTGTTAAAATATGTACTGCCACACACTGGTTTATTGATTCAAGGAAAAAAATCTCTATTGGAGCCAATATTGACTTTTGTTATGAAAATGGAAGTGAATAACTAACTTGATATTGATTTGAGAGAGGAATGATGTATGATAAGCTTAAAAAAAATAAAATAAATGTAAAATTGCAGCATGGAAAAGAATGATTCCAAGCAACATTTTTAAAGTATAGTCAATTCCAGACAACAACTACCTGATTATTAGAAAAAAAAAAAAAGTCTGTTGTTGTCAAATGTCTTAAAAGCACCTATGAATAAGACAGATGCACATTCTTCTCTTTGATTGCTCCATAGGTTTCCATTTATATTACCTGTTCTGGATCCTAACGGCAGTTATGAGCTGGCCTGCACAAGGTTGTTGCAATTCAGCTACTGTTCTCAACGTGAAAGGCCTTGCAAACGGAAGGTTCATTATTAGCTGCCCTGATGTGCCACAGCAGCATTACCATAGCTGCAATTCGTCAGCTGTTCTCAAAGCATGCCTATTTGCAAAGGGAAGATCCATTAGCAGGCACCATGATGTACAGCGCTAACATCACCATATTTAATGAGTCCAATTAAAAAGAAATTCAACAGATGCTTTTTAAGCAAATAGGGGTCAAATTCTTGGCTGAAATAAAATACTTAACTCACTTGGATAACTCTGTACAGTGATTTGGTTGGTACCATGATTTTAAGCCATGGTTCAAGCCTAGAAACATACCTGCAAAGCCAATGCACGATACACACTGGGGACTCGCCAGTTTCACTGCTGACTTGCAGCCCCCCAGCCACCATTCCAACTCAGCCCAGTAGCTGCACTCTTGCTAGCAACCTCTGCCACAGCTCTTTCTGTACAAACTCACTAGAACCCAATTGCAGCGCTCTGATTTAGGTCAGTGCATTTGTACAGGAACAGTCTTCTGTGGAAACGGAGAAGACTGGGCAAACAGCATCCCCTTTGGGGGAGTTAGAGATTTGTTACTGAGATGCCTTGCAAAGTCAAGAGCTTTTCTTCAGCAAATCCAAGCTGGAACATCACAAATCAGTTCCTTCAAGTTGAACTTCAGGATCAGCCAAAAGGCAGAATGCAGATTTTTTTTTTTTTTTTTTTTTTAAGATTTAGCTGGTGCCCTTTTAAGAGTCTCTGGAGTAGTTAGTGAACACGTCTTCCTGCTCTTCATTCTGTTCAGTAAAGTGACAGTCCTCACATTTGCATTTCCTGACGTACACTGGTCATTGCCAAAACTTCAGCTGTGGAGCACAGGCCAAAGGCTTTCCCCTGGCAGCTGTATGCAAAGTCCACAGGGCCTCCAGGCAAGAATGCTCCAGATGGGTTTTTTTTTTCCTTTTTCTTTTTAAATAACTGAAAGCAACATGCCAACTGCTTCACTAGACCAGCCTCTCCACTGATCTGGTCTTATTTGCACTCCATGTACATGGAAACCCACCCAGGCTCTGGTTTATGGGCCGTGTTTTGTAATAGCCACCCCACTGCCCTAAGCAAGCACGCAGGCTCAGGATTTCTGTGAAAACCACCAGCAGTGGTGTGGCCAACAAGAACTGACATTTGGGGCCAATGTTCCTAGCACTGCATTTTTTAACGCCGACTCCAGCAGTGCAGATGATGAAAAAGTACACAGCATTCACACAGTCCCAGAGCGGGGGCTTCTGCGCCAACCCCCCCTCACAGCAATTCTGCAGAGCCAGAGACACGTATTTAACAGCTTCCAGCTCTGCTCATCTTCAGAATTCCAGTGCAAAGATTCAAAGCCTCCCAAAGGATACCTTTTACTATACCATTTATAACCAATTCAAGGCTGGAATGTTTTTGATTGTTCTTTGGCTTCTGCATAATTAAATGTTTAATTAAAGGACCACCCCTACTGAACTGAAGATACAGTTAAAATGCCACCATATTCTGTTAAAGTGAAAAAAAAAAACCAAAACCTTTCTCCAAGGGAAAAAAAAAAGACACTACTACAGACTAAAAATGAAAATTAGTACTGTTTCCCTGTTTTTGAAAGAAATACTTCTTCCCTCTTAAGCAATTTTACAGAAGTTTTAAATCCTAAAGAACTACGAATTAGCCAAAGTTTGAAGGCTCAGCTCAGTTTGAAACACAGGAATATGCTCAGTGCTGCTTGTGGGAACGGCCATGTGCCCTTCTGAAGTCTTAACCAGGTTTATTTCCTTTTCCACAAGGGCACAAACTGGCAGCAAGAAGCACCTTGGCAGGTTATGGCTGTACACAATTAAATAGGGCTCCCCAGATAATCAATCCCTGACACTTTTATAAGTCACTGGGGCGGAATAACATAATTTTCCCTAATGGCACACACCTCTTTGAAACTGTACCGGCCTTAATATTCCCTACCGGCTCTCCTGTTCCAACTCATTACATTTTATACCTCCCCACTTCAGCCTGAAACTGAAGTCAAGAGTTGCAACTGTCAATCACTGCTCTGCGCTGAACCGAAAGCTTCACAAGCCTGCATTCACCACCACCACTACATCCAATAAACTGCACCATGATTCAGATTGCTTGTTAATACATCCTGGGGCTCTAATAAGCGAGTTTCACACTGTTTGGTACATTTGCTTCATCTCTTCTGAGCGAAATTTTAATGAGTTTAGGAAAGAGAGGTTTCATTGGGAACTACCAGAAAAGTGGGAAAACAAGGATACCTACTCAGAGATCCTGGAAACAAGTAACTGAAAGGCATTGGAGCACACAAATTTACAGCAGTAAGAGAACTGAAAGCTGCATGCCTCTAAATCTTCCGTGTGCCAGAGGGCATAATTGATGGACTTCTAATTTTATGCAGTCAGTGATACAAGAATGATTTGTTTCTTGTCAATCTGATGCATCTTCTGCAAGTTGCAGAAAAGATGAGAGGAAAAGGAAAAAAACAGATTAATATAGGTATAACTGTTTCAAAATAACCTTTTCATTTCCCTATTAAATTTCCAAATCTTTTCCATGCCACACCTAGACACCAAGCAATCATGAAGTTAGAACAAATCTGGAGATCAGAATGAAATACAGTTCAGTCGAAGATAATATGCAAGTTTCTAACTAGTTATCCGGTTAAATCCAGTGGCTCAGGTGTTGGTTTTTTTTTTTTAATCCCAGATACACACACACTCAGTTAAAAAGGTTCAACTGCTGCAAAGAAATTAACTGGTCTGCTTGAGCCATTAGATGAATTTTCAAGGCAGAAGCACAAGGGTCCTGGACTCAAGTCAAGCCACATACAGGAATGTAGTACATTTATGCTACGTAAGCAAAGATTAGTTATATGATTGAGGTCTTCAGGAGTGTCACAGAACTTGTGGTTTCTCCACATGTGCCCCACTTAAGGCTGACAGAAGTTGTAGAGACATAAATTATCCTTTTACTAATCTTTCAATGAGAAAGAATGTGTTTTGTTTCCTAGAAAAGAACTTTTCCACAAGAATTAAACGAAAAGACAACAAATAAAACAAAACAGAGTAACTCAGTTTGACCAAAAAGATACAACTCCTAGGATGCAGATACATTTCTATTCGTGTAACAGCAATTTTATCTACAAGCCTAACACCTGATCAATAAGAAAAGCTTGTAAAGTACAAATGGTGGAAAATGTTCTTAAATATCACTGAAATTATTAACAGCAAGTTACCTTTCTATCTTCTTTAAAGACTTCGGCAGCAGTTGTAAAATGTGGAATGGCATTTTTACAGTGTGGGCACCCTGTTTGACACGGGAAGAAAAGAACAGCATAAACGTTAGTTGTAAATAAGATACTGGGACAAACTCAAGACACAAGGTGAATTAATGGAAAATTTGTATTAAGAATAGTTCTAAACAAGAGTTCTCCAGTTCTCGGAAGAGCAGGACAAGGCATCTGTAGACCATATGTTAGCTACATGAACTTAAGCACGTGTTTAAAATCCCTCTCACTTCAAGCAGTTTGAGTGCATACTTTCAGTTAAGTGACATCCCCTATTGAGTCCATACAGGTGCAGGGGGCTTCTCTCTATCGCCTGTCCGTTAAGAGCACTGGAAGATCACTGACCACTAACCAACAAAACATTTCCCTGCTGTGGTACCTCCTCATGGGCATTACCACGTGGGTTATTACTGCTGTTGCCACAGATACAAGCGGCAAGATACATTTGGACATTTGATGGTGCAATTTTGAACAGGAGGAGAATTTGGAATGGCAGTCACTGCATGAAAAACTCCATATTGAAGACCAAGGGGAGTGTTTAGAAGTGTTTGGCCTGTGTTAGGGCCAAGCTATTGGGATCACAAGGGAGGGGAAGAGGAGCAAGTGCAACAGGCCACACATCTTTCATGTATGGTGAACAGATGTCCAGTCCTGGGTTAGGATGACTGCTGCTGGCCTTTCTGGAGACCCTCCTCTTGCTCACCACAAAACAGGCAACCCCAGAAGAGTTTTACAGACACAGCATACAAGAACCCCACAGCTTTGTGTGGGAGATGGGCTGATACTTGTTTGTACCACTGCAACACTGAACAAAAGGCCAGTTCATCCCTTGCTTAAACATACTCTAAATTTACTCAAACATTTCAGAAGAAGCCACAGAAGGGGAAGAACAGCTCTCTTGTACCAAGAGAGATGTGAGCACTCTTAAATCAGAAGCAATGTTTATTGTCTATGATTAGTCTAAGCTATCAATAGTTATATAGTATTGATATACAAAATATCAATACTAAAGGCTTTGAAAAGGAATGTATCTGCCTATGTGTAACAAATTACTTTTTTTCAAATATAGCATAAAGAGGTTTTTGCTTAGGAAAGACTCAGGATGCTTTTTTTCTTAGCTACAAGGAAAAAAGGAAGGGACACACTTCTGTCAAGTCTGTATAACGTTAGCAAAGGCAAAAAGTTCATCCTGCTGTTATTTGTGAATAGGAACAGAACAGAACACAGATGAGCTGCTCACAAGTTCCAATTACAGCTTATGCTACTGTTGCTCATCATTGTAAAATACCAGTAAACAAGTGGTTGTGTTACTTTTAAGTCACTCCTGAACAAATGCCTCTTAGGAGGCTTGCAGCCACCCTCTCATATACTGCACTCACTCTTTCAGCTGACAAGAAAAACAGTATCTGTGCATAAACACTGCACATCCTTCTCACAAAGAAAAGGCTGCACACCCCTTTCATCTTCACCAAAAGGCAATTTCACTGCTTACACACACTGCTTTGAATTTTAGAGTATTTTTTCTCTTCGGAATGGGATTTTGAAAGCACTGCAATGACACGTGTATAAATACGAAGACAGTCTATGCAGTAACTAAGAATACTGAAAAGCCAAAGGGACATTTCCTGGGAAACTGAGGCACTTCTGCAAATCCATCTTAATGGCTTCAAACTCTTTATGCAGCATAACGGCAGTCTATCCTGATGACAGCTGTGTTTCCCTGGGAGACAGTGCAGGTCCTCTACAGCTTGCAAAATATTAACTTTGTTGAGCAGTTTGGCATTCGCCTAGGAGAAAATGGTCAAGAAAAGGAGGAGGTGGTGGTGGAGATTAGGGCTCCAGGCTGCTCTCATGTCCATCAGCCCACTTTTGTGACCCATTTTCTCTCTGACCACTTCCCTGTCCTGTCTGCCTGATACTGAAAAGCCTTCGGGTCAGGGTTGTCTCTTGACGCATCTTGGGTGATGTCCTGTACTGTGGAGTGACTGCTTCAGTTGACTTGTTAACAGTGCTCTACACAAATAAATCAGAACCAGTGACAACATATAAAAAGAATTCCAGAGACAACAAAAAAAAAAAAATCAGGCACTCCTAAAACAAGAACACTTGTTCTAGTCTACATGCTTACATGCTGTGTAGTTCACTCGAAAGCACTTCCAGCTGTTACACTAAAACACACAGGCTCCTAAAAACTTAAACCTTTCAGGTTCCCCTTTCTGCTTATGATCTTGAGCTTAAAATTTAGATTTCACCAAGGAGCAACTTTCAAACCCTCAATAAAAGATATTTCGAGAGAAATCCAAGACTTCATGTCTTCTTATTCCCTCTAACACCTTTATGATACATCAGCCGATGCGCTTCCCACCTCACCTGTGCTCGACCTGCAGAGGACGGGGCATTTGGTAAAGCTCCTTTCTAAGTCCCCAATGAAATTGCAGCACATAAGCCACACTCTTCAAAAAAAAGCAGAACACGATTAAACAAATAACAAGCGTATTCTTTCAGATACCGAGAAGTCCAATGGTTATTAAAAATGCAAGCTGCCATTTTACAGGGGCCAACAGACACAGCCCCGGTGGCCATTCAGCTGGTGACTGCTCAGCGCAGCATCAGCAGCTGCTCGATGTCCCTTTCACCCTAGCAGGTCACCACTGCCCGTGCTGCTGCACGGTGTTCAAGAGGTGGCACCAAGAAGGCCTTTCAGTGTGGTTCTCAGAAAAAATGTGTGTCTTGTAAGGCCAAAAGGAAGCATCTGATTATCTAGACTGCTATGCCATTTTGGAACAGGTAAGCAAAATGAAACATGCTTTGAGGCTAAGGTCAACACCACCCCAGAGGAGAGGAGTGTCATGTAATTCAAAACAACTGACAAAGGAACTCACAGCTTTTAATTCCTCTTCTCTGTGATCTTCTCATGTTCCGACTCTAATACCAAACAACAAAAAGTTACCTTCATTTACTGATCTGAAGCTCCATCCCTCCTCCCCTCACTTCTCTCTTGGCCCAACCTCCTTTCTTTACTGCACTGTGCTTGCAAAACTAAAACACAACCATATGGCTTTTGGCAGAGATGACTCTAAGTCCGGTAGGCACTTTGCTAGCCTTGGACATCCATCCATGGAACAGATGCGAACGCTGCGCTGAATTCCCAAGGAGTTTCAAGGAGTCACCGAAAAAGGGGGAAGGAGCACATCATATGGAACAGCAGAACTTCGTCTGTTACAACTTAGAAGGATTGCCAAACGCAGCAAACACTTGGAAGTCACCCAACCCAGTCATTCTATTTAAAGCACACATGCCAAAAAAAATAAAAGCAGAGGTTGATGTCTTCATTTTGACAGACGGAAAACTTGTTCTCCCCATTCCCTCTTCACACCCACTATCACAGGTTTATTTTAAGCGTTAAGACTATCTTCCAGATTTGAAAGTGCAAAGAAAGGAAATGTACTAAGCCCTGTACATGAGGATAGGAAGTGTGCAGGCTCCTTACGTACTAAGGATTTTCCAGATGGGCTGCAATGGAAAGAGATTAAACTGGTGGCATCTGAAGGTGTGGCTAAGGTGTCAAGAATCAAAAGATCCTGTCCCCTTCTCAGTAGTATTTATAGGACAGTAAGTTGCTATGGACTAAAGAAGTGGGAAGATTAATTTCATTTCATTTTAGTTGAATAATTTGGGTACTATGGTAGGTGCACAGGCTTCTTACAAGGCTAAGAGGTGGACTTTCAATTGAGCAGCATTGGAAGGAGCACTTCTGAGAGCAGAACCTTCTAACGTAGGTGCTCTGCTTTACTAATTTTCTTTCTTTGTTTTTACATCATTGTCAAATTTGATCTTAACAAGGTTAACAGCGGATGTGAACTGAACAGTAATTTCCTGTGCCTGACTTGAGAAATCTGAAAGAAATCTGCTCCTGGAACATCCAGCCTTTCCATAGGATCCCAGCACTCATGCTCAAAACCTCTAATCACTTCTGTAAATCTCGAGCTAACTTCATTTCCTAATGCAGGAAATGCATCACCTGGCAGGAAAGCAAGAGATCGGGATGTCTAACGCACATGCAGTAGCAGGTGTTAAGGCCATTCTCCATTCCCGATCAGCAAATGACACAGCTTTATTACAGTTCTGACCAGATATTCCCACCTCTCTGTGCTCAAAATTTTGCATTACGAAGGCCCCCCACGCAGTTTGTGGTGGTATCTGCTCTGTCTGACCGCTGAAGCCTTCCAGGGTATGGGGGCTGCCTGCATAAACCACAGGTCCGTGGATCCATATGAGAACACACCTGCAATAGAGGGGCTCTATGTTCTCTTTGCCTCTGCACTACAAATTAAAAGTTTTACATGAATCTAGTATTTTCTACAGCTTTTACTTCCACTCTTCACGTTACAAAGTTGGTAAGGGCTGGGAAGGTATGCTGCAGTACCATCATGGCAGACACCATCACATTCCTCATCTTGAAAACTAAGTCATTCTCAACTGATCCAGTACATGAAAAATATGGTTTCTGTGGATAAAAATTCAAGAGGAATGGCTGATGAACAGCAGATAAGGGAAATTAAGTAAGCAAGCAGGCAGGCTTCATTCAGACCCATTAGCACTGAGGGGCTGGAGAGGGAGTCAGATTAAATCCCCTCTAATTAGAGAGGCATTTAAAGGAAGGTAGTGGGTCTTTTGGGAGATGAAGTGACAGAAAATATATAGCCCAGCTTATTTTCTGTGGAGTGAATTTACTGATAGCAAGAACAAGTGAATGTACAGCATCTTCTCTGGGTGTCTTTGAGGAAAGAACCTATAAGCTGGCTTTGGTTTGCGCACAAAAAGGTGTTGAAGAGGCCAGCACAGAAGCTGGGTTCGTCCTCATGGAAACACAGGTTTGGGGACTCTGAAGAAATGAAGAAATAAAGAAGAAATGAAGGTTGAGCTGGATGTGGTTTCCAATGGAATGCCACAGAAAGTTTGTATATGTGATGTAAAGCAAAGATATCACATGGGGAAATAGAAAAACTTACTACATGCTCACATCACCTTGCAAACTATATTTAAAAAAAACAAAACAAAACAAAAAGCAGACTGAGGAAAAAACATTATAAACTCATTTGTCAGGTAAAGTAAGAAAGACACAAACCTGATATTAAAAATCAAGTGCACACTGCCCCAAACATAAGAGTAATCAAGCATATGTTGTGGTAGCAACTCAATAAATCCACAGAAATAATATTCTGTATTCAGAATTGTAAACATTTCCCATAATTACAGGGTCCCATGGGATGCAGAAGGGACGCAAAGAGGATTTCAAAGCAATGGAACAATCAAGTGAATAACCTACATATCTTTATTACATTCAAATGGTGAAGTTTTCATTGGACAGAGGTTTTGGTTTTTTTTAAACAAGTGAATTGTTCAGAGATGACAGCGAATCAAAAGAAAAATTCAGAGATTCTTAAAACTCCAGTGTACAAAAGTATTAGGACCAGATGGCAATTATAAAGATGTCTCCAGAGTAGTGCATGAAACAGATGCAGCCTGTTGGACAATAGTCACCTTATTACATTTAAAATAAAAATCATGTGAAATTTTCAGAAATGCCTAAAGGAATCAAGTTCTCTTTCCAAAAGGCAGAGGTTTCTACTTGCTTAAATATGAAAAAAGTCCTTTAAGTCGCTTCATGCTTTGTTTAACTTGAAACTACAAAGCCCAGTGATATAATATAACCTCTCTACAGCTGAACAGTACAAGGTTAATTCAGTTTCCTTAGAAGAGTGGAAGCTGTATTAGCATAGCATATAGAAGAAAGGTGAAGCTGTTTTTAATGAATATAAATCAAAAGCTAACAATTTGTATAAAATAGATAAAGGAAGCCAATGAACATCAAAGCAGTATCTACAGTCAGCAGAGGTAATAATGATGCTTTAAGTATAAGGGGCTTTAAATGTATTGGAAGCAAAAGAAATCCAAACAATACTAGCAATATAGCTTTGAAAGAAAATGATGGAGTTGTCAAAAGGAATTTCACTGAATATATAAATGAAAATATTAAGTAGGTGTCGAGAGGGCCTCTCTGCCCTCTTGTGCTCTTCATTTTGGCACCTCCAAAATGCTGGTTGCAGTTCTGAGTCCACAAATCAAGACTGAGTTCAAACTGGAGGGCGCTCAGAAGACCCACAAGAAAAATAACAGGACTGGAAGGCGCATTTCATGGCAAAGGGAGTCAGGAAGCTCAGTGTGTCAATAGCTTAAATCCAAAGATTAAGAAGTGACAGAAATCGAGAACAGTCAGTCTAGTTTTCATTATAACAAGGTATTCAAGCTGGGTGCCAAAGGCTAAGTAACCTCCAGAGCCGGCTGTGTGCTGAAGTCAGTCAAAATCAGGCAGGAAATTAACATTCTCCATCACTAGTCATTTTTAGTCTGAAAGGAAATGGTTTTCTAAAAGAGATGGTTTCAGGCAGTGGTTCTCCACCGGATCAGAGCGCAGCCTGTCCTTGACTCACATCGCTGAGCTCTAACTGCCACAGAGGTGATATGGTTTTGCTGTCCTTGTATCAATCTCCCAAGAGGCCAGGGGCTGCAGCGTGGCAGCCCCACAGGTCAGGCGAGGACAACAGCATCTGCTGACCCCAACCTGAGCATCCCAACCACTACCTTATACTTTTTGCCCACTATTAATACAGAATTATGTATAACCCCACCCATGTAAGTTTGTGTGTGCTTTTAGCATCTTGTACATAATAAAATCTGTTAAGTAACAAAGCAGTGTGCATGTATTTTACATGACATTTTTCAAAGAGATAGTTTAAGCAGGCATACATTTTTTAATGATGTAGACTATTCCCATATCAAATATGCTAACTTAAACTGACAGTATTTTCATAGCAAAGTCCTGGCCAGCTCCTTAGAGATCTGAAGCCCAGTGATTCGCGAGACCGTAGCACTTGCGCTGTCCGTGCTCCATCTTCAGCATGAGGAAGGGCTCCGCTCCTCCTTCAGCCCCCAGCTTTCTTTAGTACCTCTCAATGGGTGATCTCAAATGCTTTAACTAATATCAATTAATTACGCTTCAAATTGCCCCTAAGAGAGACAGACGTGATTATCCCCCTCCGTCATTACACCCAAGGTTAAATGGAGTCAGGAAGAGGTTAAGTGACTCTCAGGGTTCACAATCCTGCTTGACAGGGAGCTGCATGGTGCAAGGGGCTGACTCCATTCATTCAACTGCAAAACCATCGGGGCCTCAGACGGCTCAGCACGTGGCAGGATGAAGCCCTCAGCGTGCAAAGTGCAGAGCAGGGAATGACTTTTTGATTTCCCATCTCTGCTTGAAATCATCACCGTCTAAATAACAGGGGTAGATACTGCCCTCCGTTATTGCTTTTTAAATGACTGCAATTCTAAGCAAGTGAAAGCAGCACATTGCACAGCTATCAAAGAAAACCCGGGAGCTTATAGACCATAGAGCAAAGCAAAGTCTGTTTCCACTTCAAGAGTTCCAAGTGATTAACTAGAATTAAAACAAGAATATTACTTGGTCAATCAAGGAAAGACAGGCCACAGACAGTAATTGCACAGATAAGAGCTGAAAATGGCTATACTGCTTAAACCAACACAATTTGCATAGCTACAGAAGTTATTGAATCCACAGGCAGATTTGAGAAAGGCATTTGGAGAAGTTACTGAAAGGTTAATTCACTTTTGTTCTACCAGTAGAGAACTGGAGGGCCTTTTAATTGAATATCTGGAACCAAAGCCCATTTTATGACATGACCTGACACATAGCATAATCATATTTTCAAGACACGAGATATTAGTAATTGAAAGGAGGGGAATTTGCCCTTTGATTTGAAAAAGGTCATGAAGTTTTCAGTTACGCATCAGGTCAACCAGGGCTTGCCTCGCTGCTCTTAACAACAGGCAACCCACTGCCAATTTCACAGCATGCTGGTGGGTTTTGTTGGATTTCTTTTCCAAGCTATCTAAACTCTTATTCTGCACCACTTCGGGGGTATAGAGAGGAGACAAGGGATATATAAAACCAAATATTTGGAAACCACAGCTTTAGACATGAACAACTGCAATAGCAGCAACAAAGCCATCAGAACAGGCCAAACTGCAAAGGTGAGAAGAGGAGAAAGACTCGGCACAAAACTCCTGGACTGTTTTATCCACTGCAAATGGCAAGGATACGACCGACTGCAGTGAATTACGAGTGATATGACAGCACTTGGCATTCGGCAACGAGCAATCCTTTAAGATGGAAAGCTGTACAGCAAGTCACCTTTGGACAGAAAGGGCTAAAGAACAATAGTTACATCCAGAACAAAACTTCAGTGTCAGTTCCAGCAGACTTGGACTTTCCAGATAAACTGTGCCGCGTGGCACAAACTGAACTGGTAACAGCAGTTAACCAAGTTAGCATCAGGCTTGGTTAACTGCAAAAACAGTCAAAGAGCAAACAAAACCATTTTGCCATCCAGTGAACGGAACTGGTAATCAGAAGATAAATGGCTCTGAGCCAGCAGCGGCCTGGCAGAGTGCTGGGGGAGGCACCACTGAATTACACCTGTGCTCAGGGAGACTCAAAATAGCCCGTTATGATAACGTTGCAGCTCCAGAAAAGCATCTGTCTTACTGGAAAGAGGTTTGACAACAATGCATAAGGATGGGTGGCATATTTGTAGTTAAATGTCTCCTAATGTACCCCACACAGACTTTACATGGCACTGCAGCATCACACAGCTGTGTGTCTGTGGAGAGAATCTCGCTGGGGAAGGGCACGCACTTCCCTCCTCTGCCCCTTCCCAGAAGCTCGGGCTGCTTATGTACAGGTAACGTTCTTCACACCAATTCAAGCAGCTGTAACATTTCAGGGTTACATAGATTTAAAGCACGATTTAAAGCTTTTTTACAAAACAAAGGGAGCTGGATCACCCTGACAAATTTAAGTTTAACGCCGCAGCTCCACGACAGCTGCGGCCACGCAAAGTCCTATGAAGTGCCTCAACTTCTGAGTTGAGTGCAGTTAAAACTGTTCTCTGAGCGCTAATTAATATCCTCGACACAAACACTGAGGCTAAGAGCAGTTCTGACAGCCTGATTGCAGAGACCACTCTATAAATTCATCCTTTATCAAAACCAGGCTGTTAATGGGCTCCCTGGCATCAGCACTATTTACACCGACAGGAACGCACCTCGCTAACAGGAGCCTGTAGCAAGAGCACCACTAATGCATGAGAGAAACCAGTTAGCGGCAGAGCTAACATATCAAAATTCTGCAGTGCCAGCCCACACAGGATTTAAAGCCTCATTATCAGAGGGTCCAGACCTCGCTTCTGCCTCAGTCAACAACCAGAAAATCCTTCCTGCAAGGGCTTTTGCCTTGAAACAGATTCTTTCTGTTCAGCATGTTTTTAATAATTTTTTGATAGCTTAAGCTTCATTTACAAACACGCACATTTTGCTCAGGCTCTTTGATACAGCCTCCTAATGAAAACTTAACAAGATGTGCTTGCAAGCAATGGAAAAACCTCTTGGTGGGAGCCAATCCAAGGCCATCACGGGTCACTGAATTAATCCATGCTGCTGTTTTTGCTGGGTGCATCTGGACTCATTAACTCAACTGTTGAGTATTTTAGCGCCCTCGGTGCATCCTTCATACAGAACTACGCCACCCAGGTCTGCTCAGCGCTGAGACAGAAACTGGTCATCCCCTGCCCGGCAGCCAGTCAGTTGAAGCTGCCATGGTTTGTTACGGCAGTGCGGCTTAGCCAGAACACAGCGTTATCTCACCAAACCTTCCTGTGCAACGGCTGAGATACTGTGCAACCAGCTTTGTCCCAGCTTACTTCAAATAACGGGAGGGATGAAAAGGAAACATGACCACTTTCTTAAGAACAGCTTTTTGATGACAGCTTGGGTCCCAGGAGCAAGCCAGCCGGGCTGGAGGAGCAGACCGGCCCTGGCTGTCGGCATTAATAGCCAAAACTATTGGCTGCATCCACTCTGCACACAGTGCAACCCACTCTGGCAAGGACTCTCAGCTCAGTGATTTTTCTGTTGTATGTTCCTCAATGCATAACTTGGACAGAAGAAACTGGGCAGTTCTTACTGTGAAAGGACAGAGAAGGAGCACACCAGGATACAGAATGATTAATATTTTGAACAAAGCCTGTGGGTAAAATTCATGCAAGTTTGCTTTAGCTCTCAGCATTTTATGCTGATGAAACACACAGGATGGGCAGGACTCATTTAGTCAGAACTGAAAAATTGTGTTGCCCATCTGATTTCTTATTGCTGAAGAAATCCCTATCTGATTTCTTTCTTTCTTCTTACTGAAGGCCAGGAGATGACCCACCAGACAGCCATGATGTCAAGCTTCCTGCTTGACTTAGAAGCCAAAGAACTTTTTTTGGTCTACATCAGAACAATACC
Source organism: Chlamydotis macqueenii (assembly GCF_036417535.1). Classification (NCBI taxonomy): domain Eukaryota; kingdom Metazoa; phylum Chordata; class Aves; order Otidiformes; family Otididae; genus Chlamydotis; species Chlamydotis macqueenii. The sequence goes on from NC_141561.1 coordinate 12,126,156, forward strand.
CAGGAGGTACGACCTCCCAATAACAGCTCAGAACAACACCCAGCCTTCTAATGGCTCAAACACCATCTCAACATCTTCTGTGATTTTATCAGCTGCAAGACAGATTAAGCACTCTCATTCACGTTGTCCACCCCTGAAAGAAAAACCCTACAAAAAATTTAAATGGAGAGCCAAGGAGGCTGTCTCTTAATTGCACATCCTCTTGTCACAGCACAGCCACTTACTCAAGACAAGAATACCTCATTAAAATCATCCTCAGTATGTTTTATTTCTGGGTATTCTTTGGGTAACCCCTGTGGGTCAGGCTTCACCAGAAAATAACCTTTTCCAGCTGACAAAAATAATTTCCAGTGAAGTGAAAGTTTCACTACTGAACAGAGAACCGGAAATCAGCTCCCAACAAAGTATTTATTAAAAATACCCATTCTGCAAACCCCGTTGACTCCCACAAATTAAGGCCATTTGGCAAGTTAATAACATTGGCAACTGCGACCCTTACAAACCATTAAAAGGGAGCATTTTCCCCGTTACTCCTCATTGCTGCGGAAAGCCTTTATTTTTTAAGAATGCTTATTACCTTCTGTTTTTACAAAAGTAGGAACTGAATGAATTTGCTCAGTGCCGAGCCCTTCCACTAAAAGTGACTGATCTTAAAAATAAGTGTGTCCCCCCCCCCATCATTTTGACCCATTAATGACTAGTCTATTATATATAATTCCTGCTTCTGACACAGTTGATTCATTTGTAGTCTCTTTGGAGGCAGAAATCTCAACAAAAAAATTATATTAATGTGTTTTCATGTGTTGGTCTCTCATTCTTATGAGCAACAAGTGGACAGCTTCTGTTTCTGTACAAGAATCAGTATGGGGTGTTATTAAGCCTTTGCTATTTAGAGAAAATCAGAACTTGATGGGAAGGGTAAAAAAACCCCAAAACCAACAAAACAAAAAACAAACCCCCAAACAAAACAAAAAAAACCCCACTGTGTATTTCAAACTCCAGTGTTACTATTCCTAGAAACATAGCACTGCTGTGGTTGGAAGGCACTTCTGGTGATACGTAGTCCAACATGTCCTAAACCGTGTCCTGGAGTGCCACGTCTACACGTTCTCTGAACACTTCCAGGGATGGTGACTTCACCAGTTCCCTGGGCAGCCTATTCCAATACTTGACCACTCCTTCAGTAAAGAAATTTTTCCTAACATCCAATCTAAACCTCCTCTGGCGCAATTTGAGGCCATTTCCTCTTGTCCTATTGCTAGTTACTTGGCAGAAGAGAACACCACCCATCTCACTACAACCTCCTTTCAGGTAGTTGTAGAGAGCAATAAGGTCTCCCCTCAGCCTCCTTTTCTCCAGGCTAAACAATCCCAGTTCCTTCAGCTGCTCCTCATAAGACTTGTTCTCCAGACCCCTCACCAGCTTTGTTGCCGTTCTCTGGATGTGGTCCAGCAACTCAATGTCCTTCTTGTGCTGAGGGGCCCAAAACTGCACACGGTATTCGAAGTGCAGCCTCACCAGTGCTGAGTACAGGGGCACGATCACTTCCCTACTCTTGCTGGCCACACTGTTCCTGATGCAAGCCAGGATTCTGTTGGCCTTCTTGGCCACCTGGGCACACTGCTGGCTCATGTTCAGCCGGCTGCCAACACCCCCAGGATCTTTTTTTTTTTTGGGTATGGGTCAACATTAATTTGCATTGGCTCATCAAGAAATTCCATGTAGGACTCCAAGGGCTTCTCCAGACAGAATTTTGGGTGAAAAACATAGTACATTTCTGAAGAACTATCTGCACCTCCCTATTTCATCGAAAAATGCTGACATTGTGTGCTTCAATCACTTTTTTTTTTCCTTAATTCAGTTTGAGTAATGCGGCAAAAACATCTCCAACTGAGAAGACATGTTATTTACTGGAACTTTGTTACCCTTTGTGATTCTGACAACTAATCACAACCAACTGCTTCTATTTTGCACAGTTTTCAGTGCTGTAGTAGGAGGAGGTAAAATTTAATGCATTGGCAAAGTCAAATCTCAATTATCTGGGATAACAGAACGGAGAGAGCACATAAAACTAAAAATGCAGATAAAACACACTCAGATAAGCTATATGAACACACAGTGAGGACACAGAGAAAGAAGAAAGAAAAGTCAATGCGCTGATCCCAGAAGAAGCACTGATGCAAACCGGTTGGCCCAGGATGCTAGGCATTTAATATTGCAAGTCTTGAAAGAAACTCTGATGTAAACCACAGACATGCAGCTAGTGTACTTCTGGCATAGCTAGTTAAGCACTGCAGTCTAACTGGGGTAGGCTGGATCTATTCTTGTCCATTTAGATCACCTCCTGATTTGGTCAGCAGCCCCACAAATCCTGATCATCCACATACCAGGCTATGTGTGTATACCAAAGCATACTCAAACCAGTTGTCTTCTCTACCAATTTCTGGACGAAGCCAAGCAGTTACAAAAGGAAACCTGGAGTAGTTGACAGAATCCAGTACTCCAAGGACTTGTCCATGGAGATAACACAGACGCAGATCCCAGAAACCCTCCCAAAACACCTCTCAAATGCTGGTGCAATGAGCCTACTGCTTCAAATGCTCCTCAAACCCCTCACGGCAGTCCCCAAGACACAACACACAACTGTGGCATCATGCTTCACTTCAGACTGTATCATTGTCATAGAATCATAGAATAGTTGGGGTTGGAAGGGACCTTCAAAGGCCATCTAGTCCAATCCCCCTGCAACGAGCAGGGACATCTCCAACCTGATCAGGTTGCTCAGAGCCCCCTCCTCTTATTTTAGGCCTTTTGAACTCAGAAATAAGGGAGTGGGATGACAATTACATCTTAGGACCACAAGAGCCCCACAAAAGTCCAGAAAAGATCTGCAAAGGTGCCAGCAGCCTGCTCCAAGTGCTAGCCCTGAGAAGCACTGACAAGTGCCAGCCTGCACCACGAGCCTGCATGGCATGGTGACCACAGAGGATACAGACGTAGTCAATGGACACCTGGATGAAGATCAGGTCCAAGACAGTTACTGGCACAAGTAGCAGTAGCTCTTCCACAGCCGGCACTTTTACTCCAGATCAGTACTGGGGACCTGCCCCCTACTGCTGCCTCCTGCCCCAGATCAGTCATGACGGTGCACAGAGATGTCACCGGGGAGGACTGGGAACGTGAAATCAAACACATCACTCTATGTGGGTGTTAAGTCCACAGGAGTGGGGTTTTTTCCCCAGTAATTTCACGAGTTTTGATTCTGATTCTCAGTCCTTAAAATATTCCACAGGTATCAGGAATAACCTTTCCGCTTCACCCACGTTCAGGGTGACGGAGTAATGAGTTCCCCATCTTTTCCATGTGGATGTAGCAGTCTTCTTTTCCAGAGCTAAATCACTGTGAAGCACTGTTCAGTACCATTAAAGTACCGCTCAGCTCAGTCCAGAGTTATCAGCATAGCAGCAGATTGATGGTTCTCCCATACATACTAAGTAATAATATATATATGGAACCTGCCACAGAAAAGCCAGATCTCATTTCAATTTGCATGTAAGATATATATCTGTGGCCTTTGCCTAAAAGTTCCTCACTCTAGCTGAAATCTTTACAAAGGTCAGAATATTCAGCCTTCTGCTTTAAATTCTAATGACAGATGAGAAATACATTTCTTAGCATAAATATTTATACATAAACATACTTTATATATGCATGTATACACACACCCCCAATCTTAAAATATCTCAGCATATGTGTAAGTGTAACAAATACTGTCACAAAGTCACAAGTGAATGGAGTAACATACTGTGAGTCTGCACTGACCTAGGATGTGGATCTGAATAGAAAAAGAAAATTATTTGAGATAATGGGGCCTGGCGATTTTAGCAGTGTTCCTTCTGCACTAAAATAAGCAAGTTAAGATTAATTGGCAATGTAAGCTCCAAGAGGTCTCAAGATTGACAAAATGGTAAACAAAAGCTAATCTATCAAATTTAGCAGGAAGCACATTATCACTGCAGAAAAGCAGAAAAATAAAATGATTTGTACTGTTCTATTGCATTAATGATTATTTCAGAGAAACCAGAGATTTTAAATATTCATCTGCTACTTTCCCCTGCACCCAGCAAAGGGCAGGCTCATTGCAACTCCCTTTGTGCGCTTGCTTTTCGCTTTGCACGCAGACACTTCCACGTTTAGAGAGAACAAATGTGACAAATCAGAAACTGTGCATGACCCACATACTGACAACACAACAGCAACGCTGACTGCCTTAGGAGTCACAGAAAGGCCAGAAGTGGTTCCAGTTAACACCTCTCTGCCCTGTACCTAGGTGGTCTCATGCAGCACCATATCCAAAACAGCGCAAGAACATGTCTGAAGGGTAGCCTCAAAGGACCCAACAGTCTTACATCACCCAAGCCCTGCTTTTACAGCCCGTTTGTACAGACAGGGCCAGGCTGATCTTTATTCACCTCACCTGGTGTAAGGGTAGAAGTCAACCCGTAAGCAACGGTATCCTAATTAGCCCATCAAGCAAGTTGTCTCATGCTTTCAACCCCGAGAGCTACATACTCATGGCACGTAGTGTCTGCTTTAAATGCGGCCTTAAAAGAGACCAAGTATTTAAGTGCCTTAAAAAGATGCAGCTAAAAACCAGAAGGGAAATAAATCTCTCTCTTCCGCAGAAAGTCATTCATCGGGTAAAGAGAACTCAAGAGACAGTAAACTCCTAAATCTTAGCATTTCATGTGCAATCATTTGATTTTAAACTTACGGCTTGCTCTTAACCAGTTGAGGTCCATGAATCAGAAATTCCTGGCACACTGGCAATTTTTAGTCAATAGGTGGTGGGAACTGGAGCTGAGAAGGGATTAAGTCCCCTTCCCTTTCCTTTTACAACCTCCCAGAATCTCCCTTCTGAATTGCACCCTTCCCTTCTCCCACATCCCACATCCAGCAGAGCTTCGTGGGAGCCCAAAAGCATTCATGTTTAATTCTCTAACAGAAAAGCAAAATAAGGGGCTGCCTGATTAAACATTAAGGATCCAAGCTTTTTCTCCCTTTCTGGAAAATACCTTCAGTTTAACGGGAACAAGTTAGTACGTGTTTATCTGAAAGTTACCCATGAATTGCAGGGCTGGTCATGTGACAGGGAAGAATTTTTCTTGCATCTGAGGGGAGCTGAGTCATTCTCCTCTAAAAGCAAATTAATACTATCCAATATTAAGTGCTAGGATTATCTTCTCCCTTTGACAGACCCCTCAAAAGTTAAGAACCTGTATCAAGTCTACCTGTCTCTGGGACAACACAGGAAAATAGAAGAGGTCCCTCCTGTTCACCTTAGTTATAAAGGGCCTGATTCAAAACTTCTCTAGAAATGTTCTCAGGAGCTTCAAAAAGAAAGCGTGCATATGATTCACGCAAAACAATCTGGGAGGAGGAAGCTATGCCCATATTCCCAGTGGAGATTTAAATGTAGATTACAGACAAAATTTATTCCATCAAAATTTGTTCTCAGCCTCTGGGGACTGATTCCTCCTACACCACTATATCGATTTCACTACTAAAGTGCTGCACTAATGAGTCAGGCTTTCCATGTCCATTGTGCTACTATAAAGGATCACATTTTGTTATATGGACCATAAAATGCAGCAGAGGAAAATAAATCTGTTAGGTTTTGTACCCCTGCCTGCTTTGGTGTCAGCATTAACGCAATAACTCTTTAAATAAACGCTGCATACTGTTTTGTTTCCATCTGTGAAGATACAAACGATGGTGTCAACGATGGTCCCACGCAGTTATATTCAGAATCAGCTCCTTACCCTTAGAACTCTGAGGACAGAAGGGAATTAATTCATAAACTACAGGGTTTATAAAAGATATCCATCTAGAGAGGTATTTACTCACATGGTGCATAGAACATGACAAGGGTGTGCTTCTTCTTCTTCAAGGACTCCCTGAAGTCTTCTCCAGCAAGGTGGACAACGCTAGTCTGTTTTGCTTCCCATGCAGGCTCAGGTGGAGGTGGCGCTTCAGGACTAGAAAAGAAAGGAAATGAGATTGGTTTGAAAATATTTCTGGAATCAGGCAAACGGGCATCACATCATGGTCCTAACTACCATGAGGGAACTGAGGTCAAACAATCCTTCAGGGTGCCCATGCAGTAGAAAAACGTCCTCAATATTTCCAACACCAGATAACAACAAAAAAGATGCAAGTTAATTTCTGTAACACAATAAAAATATAATTTAACTGATTGTACTCAGGTATATGAGTAGGAATGCAGAAAAAAGATTTCCTACACAGCATCCAGCATTAGGTGGAAAGAACATTGCTTGTCTCACTGTGTCATCCATAGGCATGAATTGAGACGAACAGCAAGCAGGAGGAATCAAAAGGCAACTGATGCAGAACAGCATCTTCCATTCAAACATCCTTTTTGTACTCTTTATCACTACCATGCAAACTCCTATAAAGAATTTCATGACCCTCTCTTAAATTCAGATATTAAAGCCAGGATGCAATAATCAGCATCGTTCCACTCGGAAGACTGGGGGTGACTGAACTGGAATATTTTACCTTGATAAAGAGAATGTCAGGTTTCAATTATGACTGCACATACTGACTAGATCAGAGCAATCCTGCACATCTAGAGCGCCTCTAACAAAACTTTTGCTATTCACCAGCTCACAGACTCCTCTCAGACTCATTAAATTCATTCCTGCTGTATCTTAAATAGTGATTACTTATATAAAATCATCAGAATGGTGCCACGGTACAAAGACCTTCGTATGTCGCCTTGGTAATAAATTAGCTTTTCAGACTTTTCCTGTCACTTTGAATGACACCATTTTAAGTTGTATCAGGTCCATAAAAACTAAGTGAAGGAAAAACTCGATTTTTAAAGTCCTACTCAAGGTCACTTGGTGGACATCCATTGTATTTCCATCAATACTGATTTGCCAGCTGTTAGCTAAAGAATTAGGGCAGCTGGTCTGAATTTTCACATGAACACAGTTGGCATGAGCTATCATTGATTACAGTTAGAGTGACTTAATCTCACACAGGCCTTCCCACATTGACCTGAAATAAGCTACACAGATACTGGTAACAACCTAGTGTAGCAGCAAAGACTACAGTCATCACAGAGGGACTGGAGTGAAAACCTGCACGGCTGCGACTAGACCACTCATTGGGACAGGTTTACACAAGCTGCAACCCAGATGCATCCCTATTTCCACCAATTTCATACAGCTGTGACAATTTTATCATTCCTGGTCAGCAAACAAGGATCTTACTCTACTGCATCTCTAGCTGGGAGAACATACAGCAGTCAAGAGCAGGAGACAAGTTGTCTGGGTTTCCCCTGTGCTGCTGAGGCTGCAGATAAATTCTTCCAGAGACACGGCAGGATCCAGAAGGGACTGACAACCCTTCCCTCTTCCTCATTGCTTATTCACCTGCCAGTATGTACAGGCAGCATTGAGTTAAAACCTGACTCAATAAAAATTACACAGTGCTCAAAATACTCCAGTAAACTGGATAAACTAGGACAGTAGTTTAACATCCAGTATTGAGACAGCAGCCTGCAGCCTGAGTATGCAGGGAGGCCAAGGGCAGTACTGTATCTAAATGTAAAATAAAGATAAAACTTCCCAACATGCTACAAAGATGCTGCCAGACCATATCCATTCCCTGATCTGAAGCACTCACAGATGCAATTTAAAAGAAAAGAAGAGAAAAAACAACCAGAAACCCCCCTACAGCCCCAGTCCCCCCACCAAATAAGAGGGGAAAAATTAAGATTACATTTTTCATGCCAACTGCACTAAACCGTTAAATGATTGGAAAACTTCACAAAACACTGGCAGGTTTTTTCCCATTGAATAATGCAGAAAATACATTAAGCCTACAGTACCTAAAGGAAATGCATATTTTATTCCAGAATACTTAAAAGAGAGAATTGTACCAGCAATTTAATTCTTTGAAATGAAATCATTTTCCTCATACATCAAACTTAGTTCTGCATATTCTAACACGCCACCCAAGAAAAGTTGGCTAGTGCAGACAAAGGTGCTGTTTTTGTTGGTCTCACTGGTTTTCCTTCAGCCCCACATATCTGGTATTCCAGGCATTGGCTCTGAAACACTGGAAAAAGTACAACTGCAGAAATTCAGTTACTAACAGTGAAATCTGTTGCTTAGTATAAAGAGGGAACAACAAATGTTCTGTTTATTGTTCAGAGCTGTTGCTATTCCTTCTCCGGTGAGAGGCTTAAGGTATATTTGAGAAATATTTATTTTGCGAAAGCATTATCGGCATAACTATGAAAAACCCTGCAGCAAATAAAGGATTTGGTGTATTAGAAACCATAATTAACATACATGTTTGCATGGCTTTGAATACTGGAATTCAATTTGGTTTTGTTAGCAAGGGATTTAGGCAGTCGATGAATCTAGGTTTAAGGTTTACTTCCTCACCAAAGCAGCCTTCAGGAGCCAGTAACCAGGAACCCGAATACGAACCCAAATACTATCTCAGGTCCTCAAAACTTACTTTAGTAGCCAGTCAATTATCTTCTTCTTTGTTCTGAGGTGTGGCAGAGTGTATTTCTCCTCTCCATCCTTAAAATACTTCAAAGTAGGAAACCCTGAGATGTGGTACCTTTCTGCCAGCGCCTTGTTGACGGTAGCATCGACTGCTGCAAGGACACCTGGACTCTAAAACAGAGACCACTAACTGTAAATCCCAGCAACATACACACATCCCTTTGGCAGGACAGTGGACTTGGGGACAACCATTTGTGATCTAGGTGCCTTCATTTTCTCATCAAGTACTCAGCACAAACACACAGAAAGACACAGAGTTCTGATGCAAAACCAGGAAGGGACATCTTATGGACTAAATGTAACCAGAGTGTTACCTGTTCTCCTCCCATTTCTGACAGGATTCCCTGTATACAACTCACTTTATAATGCTTACGAGCTGTTCCCAGGAATGGCATTTCCTCCCACAAATCCCAGTTCCTCCCAGAGGAAATGAGTGTTGTTAAAAACAAGTTTACTTCCAGGCAAATTCATCTTTCCCTAACTTGCAGGCATCTTTATATGGACCACCTTTAGAGTCACAGGAGAACAGACAGCTATAGAGTGTGATTCATCTGGTCTCTGTTGTTCTCATCTCCTCCTTCTTCTCCAACAATTACAAAGAAACTCTAGATGTCTCCACTGAAGATGCTTAAAATATGGGGGAGACTAATTGTCTCTTCTCGCATGGAGTACACAGCATGAGACTGAATCAATAACACTACTACTTATATTATTGGATCTCTCTTCTCCAGCTATGCTGATGGAGCACTTAAGATGAAGCTAATGGAGTGAGTGATGCAACCATAAAACCAGGGTATTTGAAAGAGGGATCAACCCCCTCCATTTTTTTCCCAATGTAATTCATAAATAAAAGCCTGTGTTTCTTCACATTTGATGCCTTTAAGTAAGGGGAAAAAAAATCCATTTTGGATTTGATCATATTATGTATAAGGCCTACAGCAGAATACATAAACATTTTTCGATTTTGTTTTCGTTCAAGACAGAATGTTCTTTCTAAGACTTTGGCAGGGCTCATGCATTAGCGATGAGACTGTACTTTGGAAGCACATTTTGAAGGGTCCTGTGGGAGGATGAGAACAGCTGAATTTGTTGTAGGGAGAAAAGTCACTTTTATTACTCCAGTTATTTATTACTGATTATTTGAAGGATATAATAAAGGAAATTAGCTTACATCACTGGCTACATGGAGAAACTCTGCAGCCTTCTCATATTCTGGCTTCATTTTCTTACAGTGCCCACACCCTGCCAAAGGAAAAAAAAAAAGAAAATCCAATTAAGTTGTACACACCATGGCTATTCATTGACCCATCTAGCCATCATCAAAATCCAAAACCATGTGGTAGAGATTTACTAGAATTTAGTATGCATTTCACTTTGTTTATTTGCAAAGCCTTAGCATGACTTAGGATGTTTTCCAAAGTGGTCACTATGGCTAAAACAAAGAATTTAATCTATTAAAAAAAGAATAATAAACCCCCTGAATTCGCACCCACACCTCTTTCCTCCCAGAAAGTACTGTAAACACAGTATTTGTCCAGCCCATCGTTTCTAACATGCTCTTGGGCAAGGCGCAACCTCACCCATTTCAGTTTCCAAATTTTTATCTGCTTTAAAAAGAAACAACACAAGCCTTCACGTGACTTTCTGACTTAAGCAAAGGTTTATATTAGCACAGCTTAATTGCGTAATGTAGTTTGAATTAAACTGCACTGATAATAAGCCCCGCTTTACAGTGGTGCAGCTCGTCCCTCTAGCAGGGATTTGCACTGATTTAATCACATCAGTGTAATTACACCACCACATATGTTCTCGACATAAGCAGGGCCTGTAAAACCGAGATAACGGTACTTTCTCGCTTCTGCGAAGTTCTCCAGAGATCTGCCATTACTTCACTGCTAAGTGCTGACATTACAATACAGTAAAATGAATGCATGAGCGAGAAAAGCAGATTTAAAATACATTATTTTCATAGAATCATAGAATGGTTAGGGTTGGAAGGGACCTTCAAAGGCCATCTAGTCCAACCCCCCTGCAAGGAGCAGGGACATCCCCAACTAGATCAGGTTGCTCAGAGCCTCATCCAGCCTGGCCTTGAATGTCTCCAGGGATGGGGCCTCCACCAGCTTTCTGGGCAACCTGTTCCAGTGTTCTATAACTCACATCGTAAAAAATTTTTTCCTAATTTCTAATCTAAATCTACCCCCCTCTATTTTAAAACCATTACCCCTCGTCCTATTGCAACAGGCCCTACTAAACAGCCTTTCCCCATCTTTCTTGTAGGCCCCCTTGAGGTACCGGAAGACCGCTATCAGGTCTCCCCGCAGCCTCCTCTTCTCCAGGCTGAACAGCCCCAGCTCTCTTAGCCTGTCCTCATACGAGAGGTGCTCCAGCCCTTTGATCATCTTTGTGGCCCTCCTCTGGACCTTCTCCAACTGGTCCATGTCCTTCTTGTGTTGGGGGCTCCAGAGCTGGACACAGTACTCCAGGTGGGGTCTCACCACGGCAGAGTAGAGGGGGAGAATCACCTCCCTCGACCTGCTGGCCACGCTCCTCTTGATGCAGCCCAGGATGCGGTTGGCCTTCTGGGCCGCAAGGGCGCATTGCCTGCTCATGTTAAGCTTCTCATCCACCAGCACTCCCAAGTCCTTCTCCTCAGGGCTGCTCTCAATCCATTCCCCGCCCAACCTGTATTTGTGCCTGGGATTGCCATGACCCAGGTGCAGGACCTTGCACTTGGCCTGGTTGAACTTCATGAGGTTGGCATAGGCCCACATCTCCAGCCTGTCAAGGTCCCTCTGGCTGGCATCCCTCCCTTCCAGCGTGTCGACGGCACCACACAACTTGGTGTCATCGGCGAACTTGCTGAGAGTGCACTCTATCCCACTGTCCACGTCGCCGACAAAGATGTTGAACAGGGCCAGGCCCAGCACGGACCCCTGAGGGACCAAGGGAGGTTCCTGCCGCAACGCAAAGTTACACTTTGGTGTGTACCGACACAATGCTGAGCCTCCAGGACAGCCCCTTCCTTGCCCCTGCGCAGCCCCCACTATTGCCCTCAAGGGACAAACGCAACCATGGTCCTGGCAGGGTCAGAGCAAAGGGACAGAGCAGCAGAGATGCTGGTTATAGCACCAGGTGGATACATTTGAGTAAAGACTGTAATCTCACCTGAGAATTATGTCAAATACTCAAATAGTTGATCCCAGACCAAACTCCAGTCCAAACACTAGCTCAGGTCCATGCCATTTAGTCATCTACATAGCAACTGCAGCATCAAGAATCCCCACGTCCTTCTTTTGAGCAAAAACCAGTGCTTTAATGTGGGAGGAGCAGCAGAGCTCTGGTTTTACATAGTGGTGGGAGCATGTGCCACCAAGCTGGGAACCTGATGCAAAGGCTTCAGAGGTGAATTCAGGAAGACACTGGAAAAGGCTGAGGAAGAGTTACTGTTTCAGCACTGCTTGTCTTGGTTAAGAGCACGAAAGAGGCTGGCAAAATGATTTATTTGCCACCCACAGAAAACCTGCAGGCATATGGCCTTGCGGAAGGGGCTGACAGTTCCCTTTGACACCTGCCCAAATTGATTTATTTCTCCTTTTAGGAGCAGAGAACTCTCTTCCTCACTTCTAAACAAAGGGCATCTCAAGTCCGAACTCAGATACCTGGGAACCTCTCAGAATTAGCTAGCTAAGTTTATACAGAAAAATACTTTTCTGCAGGGGTAACTTCACCTTGGTGGGCTTTACACAGCATGCCCTCCAGCCAAAGCAAGCTTCATAGCTTCATACTGTGCTATAGATACGGTAACCACACACTCTACACTATATTCCATAAACATTAATATTATATCTCACCAATCAAAAGCATCAAATGACCTGAGTTTTCACAAACCTATGCAGAGAGGAGAGAGAGGAAAAAAAAAAATCCAAACAAGCTAGACATACTTTGCCCAGGAAACAAAAACCAATCCAAAGCATCTGAAATCCACGTAAGTAGTATTTTAGAGAAAGATCTCCAGACTATGAAATGTCACTGTTCCGGCTTCTTTCATGAACATCACACAGACACAGCACTACTAACTGCCACAGAGCTAACTCACTCATGCTTAAAATAAAGGGGAAGCAGGATCAGGTCTTTAACGGCACTCAAATGCAAACTGAAGTCCTCAAATTTTTATCATGCGATGCTTGTTTTACCCCTGACAGAGGACACCATGATATGCCAGCCTGGTAAAAAAAGCTGCCACATTAAAACAAATCTGAAAGAGGGACAATGAATCTCAAGAGCTTTTCACACGATAAATGATGCTTCTCTGGCCATCTTTATGAGAATTTTGCTATTGCTTGCTACAGTCTGCTTCCACCTACCACTGCAGAAAAGGGGAGATATGAATTAGAAGTCAGACCTACACGCTGCAAATCAATTCATCTCTCCTATGATTATTTATCCTACCTTTCAATAATCCTGTGAGGATTGCCATTAAATTCTCAAGGCCAATGAAAAAGTCATTTAAATGAATTCCAAGGTCACTGCCTCTCCTCTGATTGCTACATTAGGTTGTTCAGCAGCAGCTGTATCCCTCTGCACTACGCTCCTCTAGTTTTAGATGTGTTCTGTTCATAAAATGAATAGCAAAATAACCACCTTACAGGCCCTTCACCCAGATGCTCCAGTGTGCTGCATAAGGTCTGCTGGGACAGTGGAAGGAAGCCCAAAGGTCCATAGTGGGCATCTGTGATAGATGTCAAGTGCATACTGACATTAAAACTAAAAGACTAAGCAAGGGAAGCAACCTGTTCAATCCCAGGTGAGAAGAGAAATGTCACAGTCTACACAAGGATGCCCTGCAGCCTACTCTGTGCACCAGCACCCTCCGAGCCTCTCTGGGTCACGGCTGGTGGAAACGCCTGAGGGGCTCATAGGTGTCTACACACGAGGACTCTCACAGCCTCCATCTTTTCTTGGAGAAGACAAGACCACTGCTGGAGGTGCAAGTCAGAGTTACTCTCCATCCCACAGCAGAAGCCAGTCGGGGTTCAGTGCCTGGCTCTACTGAACAGTTCTGGACAACTCCTTTGACTGCTCAACACCTCGTCTTGCTCCTCTTGCATAAAAGGAGCCCCAGGCTGCAAGGGCCAGGGTGCTGAAATGGAAAAGAGCACACAGAGTAAGTGTAAAGGAGGAGCGTTACAGGACAGGAAAAAAGTCAAAGCTTACAAAAATCAGTGCTAGGACATCTGGTACAAGACAAGCCCTTGCAAACTGTTTTTAAAACAGATGTCTAAATGAAGCAAGAATTCTGTTTTCCCAGTCTATTTATAATCAATCTTCTCACTTGCACTGTACAGCCAGGCAAACAAACAGCGCCTTCCTTCAGTGCAGTCACTGCCACATGGCTTAGCTCAGCTGCATCCCCAGAATGGCGGCGACCACAGGTCCCCACATTGCCCTAGCACAGAGACATCACTTTCCTCCAGAATCCCATCGCAGAGCAGAGGACAATGCTGGCTCAGCACTTCCCAGAGCATGACCATACACAAAGGCCAATGTGGACAGAGCGGTGCTAACGTGCAAGGGCGAGCAGCACACGGACAAAGGGAAGGTTAACAAATGTACCAAGCAACTTTTTTTCCCAAGTAAACGTCTGTATTTGTTTACAGCAGCCTGTGTGGCACCATAGCAAAGACTCACAATCCAGAGCACAGTTGCTCCAAACATTTTCAGAGGTGAACTAAAACAAACACTTCTGTTAAAACGAAGTTTTGCCTGCAGAAGACAGGCAGAAAACCAGTCAAGCAGCTCCAGCTAAGCTCTTGCATTTGCTGTCTTAGTGATGTCCCCACAACATAAATCTCTGTTTCTCTCTGTCATTCAGTGTTTGCTTCTTTAAGGCTATTACAGCTACATAAATAAACACCACACTTTTGGTCATGTCCTCTCATTTCAAGACAGCATTGTTTGAGGATCTGAACTGTATGTGACAAGCAAGAGATAAAAGCCAACATCCAAGCAGTTGTGGACAAGGAATTTCTGACATGAAGAACGCTAGAGATAAATTAAATTGCAAGAAAAGATTTTAAAGAATTATTACATTTCTGCCATCGACAGACTGCTTGAGTACTGTTATTGCATACCAGCTATTTATTGTATCATGCTAGCTCTACATCCATCTATAGCTGCATACAAAAAATACCTCCATTAGCCTGATGAGAAAACAAATTTGAAGCACAAAGCATGTCCTGGCTTCAGCAAGTGGGTTACTGGCAGTTCAGACTACACTCATGGAAGATTTACAGACAACGTCAAGAGAAAAAAAAAAAAAAAAAAAAAATCTCAAAAAATTCAGATGCACCTTTGCGCTCTAAATATTCAGCACCTGGGGATACACCTTTGGTTTCTCCATTCCTAATCCCAGAGGAGCAGTGACCACTCAGCACAGCAGAATATCCAGCCCTTATGCGTGCCTTGTTGTTATTTTTGAAGATACACCCATATACATAAAAGCAAGAGTATGTACATGGGAGGGGAGACACAATCCTTGCAGTCAGGACAAGGATCCACACATGTCCCAGTCCTCTTATCACCCATGTGAGAACTCAAATGAATTCTCTTCTGCCACAGAAGTCTTTAACATGCAAAGATTTCTTATACATCATGTAGAAGCGTAGCTCTAAGGTTTGACACAAGGCAGCTTACAGTTCTTTCACCAGTTTAGGAGAGGGTAAACTACAACAGCTGCAGATTGCCTTGCATAATTTAACTGTCTGCACTGCAGACATCTGATGGGAAAATCATCCACCAATTTGGCAGGGAGGGAGGGAGGATGACAAAAGCAGTTGTTTCTCCCCGCGATCACAGGTACAAATTTGCAACCCTGTCAGTTGCATGTTTGCTTAATAGCCATAATGGTCACAGCCATCAGACCATGCCCAGATCTCCAGGTTCCTGCTTAAAAAAAAAAAAAGAAAAAAAAAAAAAAAAGAAAGAAAAAAAGAAAAAACATCACCTTGTGAAGGATCTGGAGCTCAAGAAATTTTATGTATTCTTTTCTGTCTGGGTACTTGCTCTCACCAAACCACCCATCTCCTTCTCACCAGCAGCACTGCCCATCCAGGTAAAATTCCAGATGCTTAGAGACAAAGAAGTTTCAAGGCTTGATGCTTTCTTATAAGATTAGCAGGAGCAGCTTCAATATCTTTAATTTGGTATTGAATTCAAATTTCCAACAGCTAGAAATATGTGCACACATACAAAAATTCAGATCCCCTCCCACTATTACACTTCCTACTTATTAGAAAGTACACTTTTAAAGGTAGGGGTGATTTGAGCAAGTATTACATTCCTTAGAGATCAGTGATAAGCAAACAGCTTTATAGCTTTTACAAAAAAAAACAAAGCCTGTGATAGGTCAGCCTGGAAAAGACACTGAGGAACTTGAAATATAGGATTAGAAAGAAACTACTTCAGCAGTTTGGATTATTGCAGTCATGCTACATTTATGCGCTTGCAGCCTAACGCTTTGGCTGCGTGGGCTGCACAGTTCATCCCAGTGACAGCAGAGCAGTACGGCATCTCGTCCCCTCCCATTATCATCATCTCACTGGCATTACCACAAACTCACAGTGCGGTCCATCTGTGCGTGCAATGATCTGTGCAAATCCAACCCTAGCATGTGCACACAGAAGGAAGTCCGTGTCTGCTTCCAGTAGCTCTTCAGTGTGAAGTTGAGGCACAAAATAACTACAAACTGGTCACCCCTTCTCCTATCCGTACGACTTGCTGAGGCAGTAGTGACGCCGTCCCAGCCACCATCTCTCTCGGAAGCACCTTACATGCATGCTGCAGAGCATTCACTGCAGCCACGGATGTCCTTGGGGAAAAGCCTCAGGGCACTGAGAAAAATAGAGTAGCACAGCGTGGGTCGCTACCAAACAATTCAGACAGATGCAAACAAACTCCTGGTCAGGCCACAAGAAGAGGCCAGCACCACACAAACTACCTGACACCTGGCTGGTACATGGGGATGCACGCTGAGTAAGCCAAGCCTCACCTCCCTACCTGATCACCTTGGCTGTAGAGCTGAAAGCATTTGAAATCTAATTCTTGATTGTCTTTTCTATGCTGGCGTAACTGCTTCGCCCCCAGCATCACTGAAACTGCTCAGCAGGAGATTTATAACAGCTTTAGACAGTTACAGTATGAATTCTGATTATTTATTTATTTTTTTAAAAAGACAGTCAGATCACTGCATTACATAAGATAAATCAGATCAAACTGAGAAGGGAGCTTAACCAAACGGATCCTCCAGGAGCTGTGTATGCATCCACGCCATGTTCACAGCTCCAGCAGAAGGGCTACCTTTGGCCAGCAACAGACCTCTGCAGAGGAACACTCAGCACAGAGAGGGGGAAACACCGAGCGGGTCCTGCAGGCTGCCTCCACAGGACTTAAAAGACAACAGCTCTGATTAACTCCTGCATAACACGTGCTTCTGCCTTCATTTCTGGTCATGCTGGAGCATATCTTCTTTTGACGTAAAGGCTCAGGGGAAACCATGAGTACTCTCCAATCAGCCACAGGCTCCTACCTCCCAGGGGCCCACAAAAGTTAAGCAGAGAGCAGAAATCTCTCTCCATCTTGCCCTCAGAGCGTGCTCACTCTGCTTTTAACCCAACAGGGAGCCCTGGCTGACCCAGGCTCCTGAAATTAGCCTTTGAAAAATATACCTCCATTTGCAATGGCACAGAATCCAGAATGCATCCAGGAAAGATCTTTAAGCTAATCACCATCTTTATTTAAAATAAACTAACAACAAAAATCACACAGTTCCTTATTTCCATTCCAAATCTGGCTTCAGCTTCCAGCTATTAGAGATTACGCTGCATGTATATACCCTCTTAGTCAAAACTATATGGTACAACTGGTAGAAATCAGTATTGAGAGATGATGGTGCATCCTACCATCCCTCTGGGATGGGAAAAGTGGAGAAGGAAGGTGGATCACCTGGCATCAGGAGATATGAATTACACTTCCTACACCAGCTTAGAGGAACACCCTGAGTAGGTGTTGGAAATTAATCTTCCCCTATTGAAATGTAAAAGAGAGACAACAGCATGGCTGCCTTAAGGTGAAATTGTTAAGAGTTTATGAAAGATATACCACCAGAAGGTTTCTTTCCCAATTAAACCATAATTATTCTACATCCAAAAAAAAGATCTCTGCCCTTCTTCATTGTCAGATGATCAAGAAAATTTTGCCGTGGGAAGGGAAAAGAAGTTGCACTGCTTTCGCTCATAATCTTACCCCACTATGGAAGACTTTATACTTTGGATTTAGCAGTGAAAATGACGGAGAACAGAGGTTAAATGAAATAGTTTTGAACGTCCAGCTCTGGATAAATAGTAAGGAAATAATTCCCTAGGATGCAATTTGTATAAAACAGCAACAAAACAGATGCAATGCAAAGAGATCTTCCTAAGAAAGGTACATCCCAAAGCTATTGAAGCTTATGGAGCAGGGGTGCTAAAAGCAACGTTGACGTTGGCTATTACTGTGAAGATACCGGTAAAAGTCAAGCATCAAGAAGGGATACTACGCAGAATGCACACTTTTTGCCCAAAATCAGAGCAAAAGTAGTTACCACCTGAGATGCATTCACCTACTTAGGAGAAGTGTGCTGGGATGCTCGCTAACCACAAGCAGCCAGGATTCCCAGAAGACACACCTCCACGATCAGCACAACACCTCAGTATTAAAGCAATGGATTCATTTATTAATAACTCAAAGACAGCATCACTTGCTAACTCACCATCTGAAAGGGCACAAAGTAGGTGAGCAATCTTTCACTGTAGGTTTCTCTGTTCATTATTTGCCCTTTAAAGTAAGTTCTCTACCTTCCAAAGGATAACAAAAATTGAAGTCATAAAGTATTTAGGAAGATAAACTTGATAATGAAAACTCTACTGGTAATGATTCACGGAGCAGAGATACTGTAAGGCACTTTCCAAATGAGAGCCCTGCACTGCATATTAAGCTTATCCAGGCAAGGAAATTAATTTATTTCAGAAGAAATAAATCTGGTGCTTAATTCTTAAAGCTAATTCCTACTGTTAACCCATCATTAGAGGCAAGTGAAGTAAATCTATAAAAATGAGTTATGCTTCACTCCTATCAGAATTTACCACATTAAGGGCTGATACACACACCAGGGTCAAGCTTGCGGGAGGACAGTCACCCGCTCTGCACGCTCAGATGAGGACTTTCACTAGACAAAAGAGGCCAGCTAAAATTAAAGAAGTCTTTTAAAAGACCACTCCGAATAATTAAATACTCTACAACAGATACCCAGAAAAGGGAAGAATAGAGTGAGTCTCCCTTCAGGTGTCACCTCTCAGCTGCTCCTTGGCTCTCCAGCTTCTCATCTGCAGTAGTCTCAGTAAGGACTTTTTAGGAGCAAGGGAAGGCAACAGTAATGCGAGAAACGAGGCAGCAAATCCCCAAAGAACCTAATGTTGCCTTCACACCACCTGCCACACATTCACATGAAGATTTTTTTCTGTTTGGAATAGCCTTCACAAACGTCATCTTTAATAAAGAAACTAATTGCTCCCTATTGGAGGCAAGCATACAGCGATGTATTTTGAACAAATGCCCCAAATTTCACAAAACCCAAATAGCTGCAGTTCAGGAATTCTTTCCTCCTTTACCACTGTCCTGCATACTGCTCTTGATACCCACAACTGCTAGCAAGTTGTTCAAAACACACGCTGTGCCCCTAGAACAGAACCACAGCACAGAGCAAGTTGAGATCCAGCCTGAGGGCACAGTAGCCACAAACGTCCCAAAAGTTTGGTTTTGCTACTCTTCCTGTTACAAAGCTGGAACAGAGCAAGCCAAGGCTCCTCCCTTCAAGTCCCAGTGCCAGCTGTAACCAGGCTGCAAGTCATCAGCTCCAGCTGCAATAACCTTGTCTGAGCTACGTGCTCACTACGTGGCAGATGGGGTTTCCTAAACTTGGGGGCCAAAAGCCTAATTGCCTGCCACAAACCAGGGAACACTGAAGGCATCATCCTATTTCCTTCATGTTAATCAAGTCTTTGCAACATTCAGTTACAATACATCTTCTCTATCCCAATTCCTGCAATACTGGAGAATCACACCGTCTGGACGTGGCTCACTACATAAAACTTCCATGCAAGGTGAAGTGTTATCTCCACTTCACAGACTGGAAACAGACAAACATTGAGTGACCTGGGTCACGATTATACAAATCAAAGCCAGGCAAGGAACTAAACTTTTACATCTCCAGGCCAAGGCTATCACTTTTATCACTGGATCATCCTTTTTTTTAAATGACTTTCTTCTGTTCAAAGAGCACAAACTGCTTCAAAAAGACAATCTTCCTACATGAACTGTGTGCTGTAGTATCAAAAGACGAACACAAAAGAGACAATGGACTCTGTAATTGCTGTCCTTACCCTTTTCATTAGGTATCCTATCAAGTTTTACTGCACAAGCTAGCTATTAGGATTTTTATACTTTCCACATTCCTATTTATATTAAGTACCACTAAAAATCCATATTGATTTTTAGTTTTGAACCTCCAAGAAACATAACTGAGATGGTCATTAAAGGAAAAATTCATGTCAGGTTCTACATTTTCCTGGTTTGCTGCATTTTCAAGAACTCCCGTTTTAATGTGTGATTAAATCTCCACTGAAAACCACTGCTGTAATTAGTTTAATGAGGCAGGTCATTGCACTGGCAGGTCATTGCACTGAACTATTTACACTTCCCGAGATTTCTGGTGATATTTAAATATATGCAATATCAAGCAACATCCTGTTGTAGACTTACATGCTTTCAAATATTGATGAATGTAGTCTGAGTGTCTCAGTCCTCCTTCTCTCTGAAACCAATAGTCAGAACTTGCTCACTTCAGTCGAAGTTCATTTAGAAGCCAAGAATTTACCTGTTTCTAACTGGTTTATATGAAGAATATATCTGTTCCAGGAGCCTGACAGTAACGTACAGCTAAAAAGTACATACACACAATGAACAGAAAGTTGGCACAATTTACGCTTGTCCAAGGAAGCATTTTATTATACATTCCATTAAAAATGCATTAAGGCAACATTAAGTTTAGGCACCTAAGGGATGTAAAGAGACATGAAATGTGATGCTGAAACTGAAGCAGATCTCTTCTCTTCACCTATCTATCTGGACTCTTAAACAGCAACATTCATCATCCTTGCACAACAATTCAGTTTTTCAGTGATCAGGGCATTGCAACAGCCCATCCTGACACCTGCACTGCTTCACCAAGAAACCCAACAGAGCTAGGTACTGCCTAGCTGTACCTAGCTGTCCAGAAAGTTTGCCTTGTTCAAAGCTTTCTCTTATTACTCTAAGAGCAAGGAGAACATTTTTGTGGGGTCTAATATGAACAGGATCGATCCCACAACAAGCACCTTGACACATGCATGTCTCCTTGTGTATCGTCCCATGGACTAGAATACACAGCTGTATCGGGTGGATATGGCATCTGCCAAGCTTCCAAACACACGAACTGCCACACACACTACAAACTTCCTATAATCCTTTCAGGCTGCAGCCAAGGCAGCACAGAACTGCTTGCCTTTGTTTTCTTCTCTGACTACAGCATCACTGAATAACGGGCAGAATTGTTTCTAAAGTACTGTCCATACGGCAAGTCCAATTTAAGAAGCAGAGTTCATTCGCGAGGTTGGACTGTCAAAGCTTACAAAGACCTTTCAGGAAACTCTAAAGCAAACCCTTGACTGAGGGCTACATCCTGCCAAGATTTCAGCTTCCAACTCCCTGCTGTTTCACATAGCTGAAGTGCACTTTGAAAACACAGCTCTTCTCTGCAACTTCTGCCAGTGCAATAAGCTCTTCTCACACAAAGTTATCTTTGAACAAGGACTGATCAGCATTATATAACTGGAAACAAGGGCAGAGTGCAGACGTGGAAGAATATTGGAGTATTGCTGCTGCTGACACTCCTGGGAAGGTACCTGATAGCCTTCCACGAGGACACCAGCCAGATGCACGGCTTCTCTTTGAAACACCCAACTTGGCTATGACCAAAGCTGAGGTCCAAAGGCAGACCTTTGATGATGAAAGAATTTTCCACCTGAACTAACTAAACTATCAACAGAGATAAGCAGAAGCTTCTTACAAAGAGCTCTAGATGATGTCAAATAAATTAAGGAGGTTCCTAGTACGGGTCTAACAAGAACAGCTTCCAGCTACTTACCGTTTGTCTTCATCCTAGAGGCTGTGCACCTGAAGGTAGATACCAAAAGCTCTCTACATAGCCACCAAACATAGCCATCATTTTATTTTAAAAATCACAAATGCCAGATATGACAGGGACAAACAGAAATTAAAGGATATTTCCCTAAATTCCACATTCAGTGATGCTTCTTGTTTGGATAACTCACAAGCCTTTAAGCTCCAGTTAACTGGTGCAACTGCATTGGTTTACATTTTTAAAAAATCTTTGACTGAATAATGAATTAACATGGAAAAAATTAAGATTTTTAAAATTTATTTATTTATTACAGGATGCCAATGTTAGGCTGCTGCTGGAAAGGTTATTTTTTCAGGCTGCACAGCAAATTAATTCTTCAGCCTTTTCGACTCGTGGCCTTTCTGTTGAGGCTGCCAACAGACGCACCGATTAGCGCTCACTGCAATGGTAGCCTGCTTTCATAAGGAACCAGTGGGGGCCTGAAAGGGAGACTTATTTATTTATAGTTGTAAAACCCAGTTTGAAAAAAACAGATTTGATTTTGTGCAGGCATTTTGGATTTGCTTTACTTTATATTTAAAGTGAGCAATAGATTCCTACATCCTAATCCCACCACATGCAGCACTAAGAAACAAAAAAAGTCCACTGAAACCAATGATGGTGCGCTGGCAGGGAGAGATCCATGTCCATTGCTTGGTTAGAAGCTGGAGGCCTTCATCTTGAGTTGGGCTAATTGGCTGGCATTCTTAACAATGAGTCCACAAAGTGGCTTAAAACCTTGGGTTTTAATGCACCAGAGGGAGGAGGGAAGGAGGGAAGGGTGTGAAAAGCTCTTTTTCAAAGCTAAATTGATAAAACAGCTCCCTGTGCAATTAAAAATCTGCAAAGCTGAACAGTTGGCTTTGGAAAGCACCAACTGCGTAATTTATCAGGCTGGTTTATAGAGAGAGAGAAAATATCCGAGGATAGGAAAGGAATTTCACGGACATTTCAACACCACATCAAAACTACAGTGCATTTTATTATCTCAAGATTTATTTTTGCCCTCCTATCAGCCCTGCCTATCAGGGCTGCACCTCCAAAGCAGTTCCCAAGAACAAATTAAGGAAGCGGGGGGGAATTTAAAAAAAAAAAAAAAAAAAAGAAAAAAAAAAAGAAAAACAAAACAAAAAAAACCCACCAAACAAAAAAAAAAAAAAACAGCTGCATTTTTCCCTGCCTTCCCTCCTTGATAAGGCAATCGATGATGACTCCAATATTCTACTAAGGGTATTGAAATTTTTTTCTAACCTTGGGTCCTGCAACTACAGCTTAAATAAAGTTTCTGAAGAAGTCCTATGAAGAAGGTTGGGAGGAAGGCAGGTTTAACATGAATTTAAGCTCATGTACAAGGAAGAAATGTTTCAGGAAAAAACATTTTAATAGTTTAATTCTTTAAAAAGCTCACACTAACAGTACAGCCAAAGTGCCTTTTCCCCTCTGTTACCTCTGGCATCAGTACTGGACCACAGACTTTGTTATGGCTGATGGAGTGTAAGGGGGGTGGAAAGCAACCCCAAGCAACCATCAGAGGTGACTGATGAACTCATTAGCAACAAGGACTATTCAGATCTGTGCTTGCTGAATGTACCCGGGGAGGCTACAGCTCGTGGTGGCTCCAGAACGTTATTTTACATGATGCTGCAGGAACAGGTACACCTTAAAATGTTATCAATGTCATTTGTGTTAACAAAACATAATGAAAAGTAACTCCTGTGCATGAAAAGCAGACACTTTTAGAACTCATTTCTGAATTGGCTGTAATTTCAATCCTAGACTTTAAACAGCTTTTTTGAATTGACTTATCGGTGACTTGGTTAGGTTTATTTTGTGCAAGACTCAGATTTGCTTTGGAGAAAAATGCTGCAAATAATGTTGAAAGGGAAATTTGTGAGCTTATTTCTTTGACAAAACCAAGTCAGAAAGACTGCAACCTGCACTAATTTGGCAAATATTTTGGACAGAATTATTTTTACAATTGCATTTGACTCAGCAAACAGTTTGATGGGGTAACTGAAAACATATACATGGCGTTTTTGTGCTCAAGTGACTCAGGAGCATTTTAAGTTCCAGCCAGTCCCCATGTCACTAAAGCATTTAGCAACACTTGACTGGCAGCATAACCCATATTTAGAAGCATTCAGAACCCAGCTGTCATCTTGGGTATATAAATAAATTGGTAGGCACAGATATGCAGAAGCACATACAGACATGGAGTCTTTACTCACGTTGCTGACAGAAAACTATCGTGAGCTGCATAGGTGCCTTTACTTATGTTATGGTACAGAAACAGCTTTGGTTGGTGCTATACATCTTCTGTTACAGACTCAGACATAGGCCCTGATAACTAATTAACATAACTGTGATATTTCATGTTAGCAAATATGATCAATCCAAGCAAAAACTCCAAATCCTTTGTAGGAAAAGGCAATGTATTTGTTCTTTGGTATAGTGCAGGAGATCTCAGTCGATAACTGAAGTTTCTTGGTACAAGAGCAACACATAGGAAAAACACTTCAGATGTCTGCAAGACTTCAGTCTGGATATAATCCAGGATAACACTATGCTCGCCACCAGCAATTACAAAATTTCAGCAAAAAGCTTGAATAAAGGGCACAATGCTGCATATCCTTCGCAGATGGCTGGTGAGGGAGAATGCCTTCAGACTTCTTGCTGGGTCACTGTTTACCTGTGCTAAATATTTAGATTTATGGAACATCATCTTAAGGGCTTTATGAAGGAGTTTCAGAAGGTTAAAGATCCTGCTTCGTGTCCCTAGTGACCTGGAAACGAAATCAGGATGAACTCATCCCACTCTCACTCATGTTTCTCAGGGCTGGCAGCAACAACTTGAAGCAGCACATCGTCTGTTTAACAGTGGTGCTAAATTATTGCAGAAAAGGTATAAGGTCTCTGATAGCAAGAGGTGCAAGTTGCATGCTGCAGACCTTCCTGACGTGTTCAAATCACACGTAGCTGCTCTAGTTGAACCTAGTTATGCTAGGCTGCACGTAACACAAAATACTGTGACACCTTTAATTGGGCTAGTAAGTACAAGTGATTGTAAATAATTATAATGTGGTCTTCAGGGATGATCATTCGTAGCCACAGGCATGGAGACCCAATTGGCCACATTCATCACAGTGCCTAATTCTGCAGGTCACAAGTATTTACCAGGGCTGTGTTTGGTTCAGCTGTATCTTTAGCACTTGGGGGTGGGGCATAAAAAGCTTTCAATTCCCTACACATCTTTTAATACTACACTCTATTAACGCACTGGCCATCTGACTATGCAATTAAAGGGTCACTGAAATACTTCTCCCTCTAGTAAAAGAACTTCTCATGAACGCCGGATTGATAGTATGCTAGAAAAACTCCAAGTCACGTGTATGCTGCATGGTAACACAGGGCTTTAAGTACGCGCTAATTCCAGGCCAGTGTTGAAATCCCCTTGCTTATTCTTAGTTACACAGAAGTATATCCTGAATTCTGGACCTATTTTGTACATCTGTTTCAATTTTTTTTTCTATTAATACATTATATTTAGAAAAATTTTCTCATCCCAAGCTACTAAGGTTAAAACAAGATGTCCTCTGCTTTTAACACTTCTTTTAATGGAGTAATTTATCTCCTAATATTCATAAAGTGACTCCATTAGCACATTTAAGAAGTGTTAGGAGAAGATCTTTTAATCATGGGGATAACTGTTTATGATAGTTGCCTGTCATTAATTAGTTTGCAAGCCTTACACTCTCTGCTGAGGATGCCCAGAGAGGATTCTTAAAAACACAGATCTTTCACACATGTACAAGCTGGATTCTGCACATAGGCATACCACTGTCACCTGAATGTAAATAAAATGCCCCAAATATTCAAGTTGCATTTAAAATTGAGTTGTTCTGGCAAGGAACATTCTTTATCCCAGTTCTGAGCAGCTGGAACATGTTATCAGGAGATTGCAACAGCCCGATTCAGGCATTTGATTTACTTTTAAAACAGCATTTGCCAAAGTACTGCTGTATGTTAGCACAGAATGCCCCTTAGTACAAAACATACCCAGCTGGAAGTGCCCGGCCTCTCCAAATAGGTCACACAATATTGTTACTCCTAAAATGTTATTATTTGTGCTTCTGAAAATATTTAAAAAATCTAAAAACTGAACAGAGTCTGGTTCAGATTTATAACTAACTTGAATTTACCATAAAATTTAACTGGAGTTGTGTACATTCATCTATTTTTAATCTGACTTCCTAAAGGAATAAGGTTTGCAGGGCCAATCGTCAATTTCTTTCCCCTCTTCCTCCTCCCAAATACATGACCAGACTCCTTCTCCATTTACAAACTCAAAAAAATGGCAAAAGCCTTCAAACATGACTAAATCTCTGTAAATATACAAAAATCTGTGGCCAGAGAGGACACTTATTCCTAACCACTGCGCACAGAGAGGGAAAGGAGGGAAATTCAGCAGTTACATTTCTGTTTGGCAGCCATTCTTTTCGCCAAAGCAAGAAGCATACAGCTCCTGGGGAGCAGCAGCCCGTGTTGTTGCTTGCACGCAGGGTGCACAGCAATCTGGGGTGAGGAAGGATTTGGGTAACGAAGGGTAACTCCTGAGCAAACCAGACTTCATCAGTTCTGCTACTTGTGTTTTGGTTTTCAGACCAGGCATTAATCTCCAGTCCCACTTTCATTAGTACAAATAATCCAGTGAACGCAGCGACAAAACAGCAGCCAGTCACCTGCTCGAGTGCATCAAATCCCTAGACATTTCATCAGGCAAAGGAAATTCATTATGGTGTGTTTTTCAAGTGAGTCTTATGAGCAGACCTTCAAAAAAAAAGCATTTTGGCGCTAACTCCTGCTGGCTTAAAGGGAAGCAGGATTTCAGCCTCTGTGACAAGACCCTCCGTTGTTCAGCTGTGAGAACACAGCCTGCCTCCAGAGCCCTAACCTTCAAATCTATGCCCATGAAAAGGAACATCTCACCCAAGTGCAACTGCCAGCACAGCAGCAAGAGGAAACATAAGCTATGAATCACCCAAAGAATCAGTAGAACCAGCTATGTAGCTGCAACAACTTGCATCCTAAATGAACAAAGTAGTTAACACACTCTTCCATCCAACAGCATACAGGAGGACGATGTGGCTGGAACAGCTTCTGAAGGCAATACCTCTGGGCAGCCCACTGCATTTTACTGCTCAAGCTAAAACGTCAAGTCATGAGAAAAGTCATCCCAATGCATTCTCAGTCGAACAGTAAGCAGTATCACTACCAGGTCTGCTTTAGTTTTCTAGAGCCCTGGGGACTTTCTGAACTTAGCTCAAGTTTTAGTGTACTTCAGCATAATATCTAATGAACAAGGACTCGGGAGCTCACAGATCTCAAGTTGAGTTGCTCAGCCACCCAGAGCTCTGCTTTGAAAGCAAACAACCCAGAAAATGAGCTGAAAATAGGAAATAGTGCTGTAAAATGATGAGTCCTCAGACTATTTAAGCATCATTACACTCTTCAGTTATGTTTTGCCTCAGCCTACAGTGTCTCTTCCAGCAATACACCTCCATCCTGAACATGAAGTCAGCAACTTCATAAACATTTCATGCCTTGTGTATTTAACAATCATCACAAACAAGAAAAGCCTGGACTTTGAGTTCATAGCTCTGTGAAACCTCTACAGAAAATAATTATTGGTTTTGCTAGCAAACATCTGGCTCAGGGTACAGAATAGAAAAAAAACAAACTCACATGGTGCATGGAACATCACTAGCACAGATGAATGATCTTTTATAAACTTGTCGAAGTCCTCATCAGTCAGGTGATAGACTACATTTTCTTCATCTGCCCAGGGAGTCTCCGGAGCCTGCGGCTGAGGTGCCTGTGGGCTACAAGACAGACAGACACAGCTGAAAAGCAGCTCTCTGGTGATAAGCAGTCATTTTGACAAGTTGGACTACAAGGAACTACTTTGTGCAGATGTCCATATATGTATGGCACACTAAACCTACTGAACAGCTTCCATAATTGTACCCACTCAGAACTCATAAGCACTGAAACTCAGATAAAACTGGAGGAGGAATAAAAAAGCAGAAGAAACTCACGAGGACAGATCAGCAACGGAAGGGGATGGAGCAAGGAGATAACCAGACTGCTTAGTTATTACACTATAGAAGTCAGATGCATTTTCTGTTACTCCTTTACCCTCCTCAGCAGGATGCTCCCGCTCTCACAGCATTCACACTTTGTAGTTCATAGGAGCCATTGCAAATGACAGAAAAAAGCAGCAAGCAGAAACAGGCATTCTAACCAGTCACCTTGAATACTGACAGCGTGATCAGGGCTGACAGAGAAAGGAGGAGGTGCAGTGTTGGGACCATGAGCTAGCTACACAGACCATTTCCCCAGGGGTATACAGTTTTACCCTGAACAACCCTGTGACCTGGGGAAGCATTGTTACGTCCTCGCTCAGCAGTGGGCTTGGAGGCCTAATTCAGCAAAGCTACTCAACTACATGCTTAACCTGAAAGATAACTGACACGTTCTACTGACTTAACGACAATTGCACATGACTTTAACCATCTTCAGTGGATCGGAGCCAGAAAGACTGCTCAAAGAGAAGGTGGCAAATCTGGAAAATGAACTGAAGCTCCTTTGGACCAGTGCAGTGCTCATCATCCCACTAAACAATTATTCTTGGCTTTTATTAAGGTACATTAAAAACAGAATTTGGCAGATGCAAACTAAACTATGCTAATTGACGTTTTATTTATTAAACTAATGCTCACATAAAGGACACCCAAACATATGAACATTTGGAGCCAGACTTTGAAGCTATTTTATCCTTGCCAGTTGTAGTAATAAGTTCCAAATACCCTCCAAAATTCCCTGAATTCCTTGGCAAAGTACAGTTCTGGACATGACCCCATCTCTGGTGAAAGCAGATTTACTATTTTTGATTAAAATGTATTATTGTGTTAGCTGCCTGGAACAAGGAATGGCAAAATGGATGATAACTCATTTATCCTGCCTTGCTCATTTCTAGGCTGAAAGCCTAGTTTGATTAAAAAAGCAGTAGAGATACACAGATTCAGATAGCAAATTCTGTCAATGTAAGCAATGGGTATGATCCAAGAATATTAAGCAATCTATGCAAAACTGTGATGCACACCTCTGCTGCTGCTTATATGATAAACGAACCAAGAAACAAACTTCAAAGCAAAGACTGGGGCTGCACTCAGTCAAGCAGCCAAGACAGAAAAAGAAGCAGGTCCCCCTCCACAAGAGTTTATTCTCTAAAAGCTTAGCAGATAATCACTTTGCTTGTTGCCAAGCCTCTAAGAGAGCAATAATCTGCAGGTACCTCAGCAGAGCGAAGGCTTTCCAGAAAACACCATGGCACTTAATGAATTTGGAAAGGGAGCTGGGTTGAGTAGGCAGAGCCTGATGAATACGGACACAGTGGCTACAAAGCACTGGGAGAACGCCGTCTTTAGCAGGGCCCAGCACGACCTATTTCAGTAAGGAATTAGTAAAGCAGGGCACAGGATGTTTATTCAAATGGCCCAATTAAAAATGCTGTGCATGCTAATAAGCCTACACAGGAGTTGGTAAGAAGCACCTCAAGGCCTGGAGGAAGCAACAAGAAAAATCTAAAGTGTCATTTAAAACTGAGACAAGGCACATCCAACACCTAAAGACCAAAAATAGGATGACAGAATTCTGGAAGAGTTATCAAGAGCTAATTCAATTAAGAACACAGAACAAGCTTTTGATTAACTGAGTAGCTGGTGCTACGAAAGGGCCCGAGAGGAGTCCACAAAAAGAGCAAAACAAACTAAGCAGCTATTGAAGGCAGCAGGAAGCTGTCTGCCTTGCCTACCATCCAGGCTGATACAGTGGTGTATCAGATCTAAAAAAAAAAAAAAATTAAAAAGAAAAAAAAATACTGTGGTATGTACAAGATAGCATCTCTTGTGCTAATAGTGCCGTGTGTTGGAGTAAGGCTGTATGATGGTTTCCCTCTATCACCTCATGAAAACATCTGAAACTCCCTAAGATAGTAGCCAGTGCCTATTATGAAGACAAGAGAGGTTAAGTATCCGTAAGACTGATGCATTACCACAATTCAGCATCAGAAAGAAGCACCTTCAATAAGCAGTAAAAGAAAAGATGTTACTGTCTTCCAAGCTAGCAGCTCTGGTTCTGAGAGGAAAGAACATAGAAAACATTCTTTCAATAATTGAAATAATTCTAGCTTTCATTAAGTTATATCATGCCTTCCCAAAAATATTAGCATAGATCAACCACTTTCAGCATTTTACCAGTAACATTTAGAAGTAAAAAACAGAGAAGGGGGAGAGAGAAGAGAAAACAGTTGCATTTTCGCAGTGTTTGCCCAGTGTCCACAAAAAATAGGTCATTTCATATGGCTCAATGTCTGCTGGATTCTCTTTTGAGAATCTGTAACGACACACATGCATGCACAGTATAAAAATGCATTGGCTTTCCTTGCCATGGGCTGCCACGTCTGTGTCTGGCACCGCTGTTCCCCTGCTCCGCAGAGCAACACCTCGCATCAGAGCAACTTCCTGACACCATTTTACTATTAGACTATTCTGAAATATAGCCTATACACCCTGCAGCTATCCAGTTACACTCTTTGGCTTTCCTAAAGCCCTTGCCATACCATTTGACTACTTGTACTGCAGATTGGTCGGAGTAATATAGTATTATGCATGTAGCAGATTTACCCCATATACGGTTTTAATTGCAACATCAATTACTGGCAAAATTCAAGTATGCATAATTTCTTGATGTGGTTTCCTTAAAAGTTGTACTTATTATACAAAACAGGAGCAAGAAGGCTACTGCTCAGATCATCTTTTGGGAAACTAATAAGCATGCACTAACACTAAGTGAGGACAAACAACTGGTTTTAGCTCTGGACTGCTGAAATATCAGCCAAAGCCCACAGTGGCTTGTTAGCAGAGATTATCACTGGAAAGAGCTTGCAGCTGTTCTGCATTGCCTCCAGTAGCTGTGTTCACTTGCTGTCACAGCACTGATATAAAGGCACTGCATATTACAGGGATTATCTGGATATTATGTGGGCAGACAGGGGAAAAAAACCCACCCCAATTACCTAATGTTTCACATGTGGTAGCCAAGAGATAACCACATCCTTGCAAAACTGAAAAGCATAAAGTGTAGGTGATGAAGTCATATCTTTGCTCCAAGGGCTGATCATCTCCTCACCATTGCTGGAGTTGCCATCTTGATCATTCATATCTGACATCTTAATAGACTAAATGAGGCTTAAAGACTATGGCTAAATTCCTCCTCTTTGATCCATCAGGCAGTACTCACCTGCAGTGTCTGTACCTCCTAATGCTAACAGGAACGCTGCTATCACTTCATTTGTGGGTTCCCAGTCCTGAAGCACCTAGCCTACCATTGCTGAAGACCCTGGGCTGCCTGCAACCATATGCATGCCCCCAGCATAGCCCCACAGTACAATAAACTGTATTTATTCTGAGCCAATTTTGCTAAGCCATATTATCAAAATAGTTTGCAACTGTCTGTTCCTTCCCATGCATTTGTTTCCTTTTATTAGCTTCATTTCAAGATTAATTCCATGGCTGCAGCAAACAAGGGAGGGTTACCAAGATGACATGATGCCCAAGAGCCGGGGCTAACTGCTAACGGCATCTCATCATCAGACTCTCTCAGCTTCCTCCAGCTCCTCTGTCGGCTTCACTGACGATATGCCGATTTGCACCAGCTGAAGAGCAACTATACACACACTCACAAAGCTTTTTCTGTCTCTTTCTCTCAACTGCTAGTCCCATAGGCTCATTCAGCCCCCAAAATATTTATGACTGCAAATAGCTCTGTTTTAGGTGGAACAAGATGCTTTCAACACCACTTCATGTCATGACAGGAAATACAGACCTTGTAAAAATGACTAGCAATCCAGGGTGCCTTGATCTCCCGTTTGTCTCTGCAAGGCACATTAAAGGCTCCAGCTAAAGGCTGGAGAACCAGTGAGAACTGCGCACTTGGGTATACATTTTAAATAAAACAACAAAGTCAGATTTTTTGCAAGGTATTAAGTTCAAGCACCCAAGATCACTGGAAATTTAAGTTGGCATTTTTAACGCAGTTCAGATCTGTGTATCTGCATTTATTTCAGTCCACAGACAATCTCCTATTACAGATGAAATGCAATTGTAAAATGCAAGGCATGCATGCTACAAAACCAAACATTGGGCAATCTCTCTGTACTAGTTTAGCCAATCTCAGTGGGGTAGTTTTGTTTGCTCTTCTGAGCAGAGGGAATGAGGGAGAGATAGCTGTTCCTAAACCATTACATTCTGTAAATAATGAAGAGTACATAAAAGGTGGAGCACATGAAGTTCAACACCTTACTTTTTCAGCCACTCTGCTATATCTGCCGCAGTAGCACCATAGTTCTCAAAGTGGAACAGGAACTTTCCTTTCCTGTTAAAGCAACAAAACAAGGTTTAGTACTTGCCCTGGAAGATAAGAATATGCAATTATAGTTGAGCGTATGATTTCTAAAGTAGTAACAAAACATAACTGACTCAAAATAGCAGATTGTAGGATATCCCCGGACATTGTATTCTTCCTTTATCCTTTCAAATTCAGCAGAGTAAATATTCATCCCCGCAAGAACCTGAAAAAATAGAGCATAATTGTATTGATTCTTACAATACAGCAGGAACATTACAACTTTTTCTAAAGAGTTAGGTAAAATCAACTAAGCTCTGGGCAGATTCTGATTTCATTCATATTGCTGTAAAGGAAGGGGATCTTTGTAAAAGGCAGTGAAGTCTTTCAGATTTTGTGCAAGGGCGAACAGAGCAATACTTGAGTCTGGTCCACAGAAAGCATACACCAATCAGCTTGTCACCTCCTCCTTGCTCTGGAAGCGTCTTCATTTCTTTTTTATTCACCCACTAACAGAAATACCTTAAGGGTAATTCTCTCAATCACACTCCTCATGCTCTTTTTGCATGTTTGGATTTTAAGCTACAAACATAACTAGTTTTGTTTTTTTCTTCTTCGGCAGGTACACGACTTAGTTTGCATACAAATGTTAGCTAGGACACAAGAAGTTCCATGCTCATCTCTTTGGTTTCCACTCCAGCAAAGAATTTACAATCTCAGCTAATGTCCAGAAGCTCTAACCGAGCAAGCACTGGCATTATTCCTGTTCAAAAATGCACTTACTGAATGGCAAGGGGAAATCAGCACTACGTTGATGTGAAAGTAAAACATGCCCTATTTTCATGAGCCCAGGAAATACCACATGGCATTCATATGCTTTAAATATGTTAAAGGACCTGACTGGTAGAGTATAATGAGAGTTAAGAACTTACCTTGTCCTACAGGTATCAAAAGAGGGGCACAGAAGCATAGCAACCTTTCAGACTAGCAAGTGAAACAAAAAGCCTCTCCTTCCCTTTCCCAACCTCTATCCCAACCCATCCTCCACCTCCAGAGCCCTTCAGCACAAGCTTCAGGCACGGGGCTCCTATGACTTATCCTATGCCCTAATTGTCTTTCAGAAATTTCTGATCTGAATATTTGAAGATGGGACTGATTCTGAGTTTCTGTGGGTGTGGGATTCACACAGATGTTGTTCTGCTGTCAAATCTTCAGCCAGCAAGTTGCTGAGATACCACTTCTTGATTAACTTAGTTTAACAGCATTGACATCTTAAATCATTTTAGCAGCAGGGTCTTAATCCAAACCCCTCCTCCTTCCCCCTCCAAAACCAGGATTTTCTCTTTCCAGCTGAAATACCACATCAGAATTTAATACCAGGTGCCTGACGGCAGCAAACTGCACAAACCAACGAAATGTGCTCAGAGCCAGCATGAAATAAATCTTAAAGCAGAAAATCCTTGTTTGAAGGTCAGCCTTTTCTAAGAATGTGCTGGTAAGTCACAAAAAAATACTTAGTTTTCTTTCCCCTATCCTGAGAAAGGATAAAGGAAAGCCAACTGAGAAGCCAACTGAGAACTGAGTACAGAAATATTGGCTGGCCAAGTCTCTTACTTTGAATTTTCCTTGTAGTTCCAACAGCCAGATTGACTTAATTCATACGATGTTATCTAGACCCAACTCTCCCCTTCCCTCATCCTCTATGCCACCGCTTGAGGGTAGGTAAATGCAATAGGATCATTCAGATCACTAAGAATTAACCTTGTCCTACAGATACCAACAGAAGGGCACAGAAGTATAGTAACTTTTCAGACTAGCAAGTGAAACAACACAGTGGTTGCTTAATAAAGCAAGAACCAGGTTTGTCAACTAATTCCCTCATAAACACCAGTCTACCAGATTTCACATTTGCTGTGAACTTTCAGAAGATTTCCTAGGTCCCAACAGAACACAGCAAGCAACGACAGGTACAGTTCACCTTTTCATTTTTACGATCCATTAAATAGGCAATATTGTACTTGATCTTCCTGCTATATAATAGAAATAATCGCTCTTGAGCGTGACACATCCTGACAGCTAATGACAGTTCAGATCAAAAGGCCAAATCTTCAGCCCATTCAAACCATAAACTTGCCAGCAAAGCCTGGTCTGGAGGTCAACATTGCTCTAAGGTACCCCATGGATAATGGGTACAGCACAGTTAACTTCAGAAACTGCAAACTGTGTACACGTCCCACTCAGTAAGCTAGTTAGGTCAAATTTAGATGAATAGATTGATTTTTGTGAGAGACACAGGTGGCAGTGGCATAACTGGACTTTCCTCTGAACTAATTCCGCACTAAGAACGCTCCAGTGCAAAAAGCACCCCTGACCTGAGTTGCATCAAGCCCAGGCAGTGCCAGCCCCAGTGCTGTGCCACAGCCCTGTCACTCAATTAGCCCGGATCTACAGAAACCATTTCCAAGTGAGGAAGGAAATAATCAAATAGAATAGATCTGGAGTTTAAATTCTCCGGTCTGAATTTAATAAAATGAGCTGCACATGGACAAGGAAGGGATAACTGCAGGAAAGCACAGCGCTCTGCAGCATGCCTTCTCTCTGGCACTGCCTCTGTAGGTGATTCTTTACATTCCTAATTCCTGCCCACCTCACACCTTGCAATGTACCTGCCATGCAAGACAGGAGTGCCCTCCCAAATACCGCGGCACAGTCCACTGAGGGGAAATGGCATTATAGTGCTGCCTGGCTAGACAAAAAAAAAAAAAAAAAAAAATTAAAAAAAAAGCTCTTGAAAACATCTTCAAGGGTTGTACCGTGCCCTAAATAAATCTGAACAACTCCCACTCATTTCAGCCCTAAGCAAACAAGGATTTAGACAAAATATCTCTGAAAAACAACTAGTTGGGAGAACATGGGGGAGTTTGACAGCACTCGGTCCTTAAGAGAAGCACTGGCCAGAGCTGCCTTAGCAGTGAACCACAGTGCTTCATCCTTTCCTCATCACATGCTGCCTCTCCTGAGGAAACCTGTAAACTCAACAGTGAATGATCCAACAGGTAGGATCAGCCCAAATCCAGCTAAAGCCATGAAACAACAAGCCTATTTCTTTGTCACTCATGTATTATTGATATCATACAAATTATACAGTAAGTACATTATAAAACCTTGACTTCAGAAGCGCCTTGAACTTGCTTAGAGAGATCAATACTTCTAGTATTAGCCTTATTAGTACAAACAAGTAACTAAATTATTATGACTGCTGTTGATGGATTTTATTATGCTCAAAACTTATTTTCACTGCAGTGCGGCAGGAATGCTAACTTTGTTGACAGAGCTACAGTGAAACTCTAAGATTTTATTAATGCTTGTGCTTAGTGTCAAGGAGGATGATCAGTAGCTAAAGTAGGGAACTCCCCTCCCATAACACTGTGATTGTCCACTAACAAAGTGGATTAATTATCACTATTAAAGGCATCCATCCTTGATCCCTCAATGAAACATTAGGCCAAAAAGCAGATCAAACCCATTATGGCAAACATTTCTTTATCTTTACTAACATGAGCTCAACAGGACTACAAACTCACAAATTAGAAGCTGAACAAAAAATTACACAGTATCAGAGCCTGTTTTTCTGTGGCAAGAAGTACACTGAATCTATAGGGCAAGTGAGTTAACACTTCATTTTCCAAAGTTTTAAAAAGAATAAAAACCAAGAGAGAGAATCCTGAAGGGTTTAATTTCTGTTCGGTCATTCATTCCTGTTTTGTTTTGACTTGCTTAAAAAATCCTCCACTTCAATAAGATTTGTGGTTTTAAATATTTTTTTTTTTAAATGAAGT
The DNA here is from genome assembly GCF_036417535.1 of Chlamydotis macqueenii. Lineage (NCBI taxonomy): Eukaryota > Metazoa > Chordata > Aves > Otidiformes > Otididae > Chlamydotis > Chlamydotis macqueenii. The sequence continues at coordinate 12,162,383 of NC_141561.1, forward strand.
GTTAAAAGGGCTTTTTAAATTTTACATAAATCTTATCTTCTCACTTACATATTTACCCTTCAGTTCTGTGGCCGCCTGCTGGTAAGATGGCATCATTCTCTTACAAACACCACACCCTGATATAAAAAAGAAATTGTGTAAGTAACATGCCAACAACTCTACTCAGACTGCTCTACAGGATGTTTGTTCTAAAGCATATGAAACTACATTTTAAATATAAAAAAAATTTAAACAAAATTCCTTATCTATTTAACTAAATAATTATTAGATTATTAGTTTCCAAGGATGTTATTTCTTGTTGTATGCAGTTATTTTTTGCATATTTTTCATGCTATTCATTTTCATACTCATTTCTTGTCCCACTTTTGGAAAGAGTAACACCGTCTTATATTCTTCGGGCTCTGAGCTGAGCCCAGAGGGGAACTTAAGCTGAAACTCACATTTCAAAAGTCAACAGAAGATGTCATGCTTGTGAACTCAAACAAAAAGCTTTGTAGGCTTCTGGTCTTTTAAGGGGGGGCTGGGGGGAGGTACTTCAGATTCACCCTAGCTTAACAAGTCTTTAAAATTCATTTGAGACACACTTCCTAAACACATTAAGCAGATATCAAAAGTTAAACAGTGCTTTGTTAATTGAGAAGACATAACTCTAAAGAAGCAACAGCCTTTGTAAGATACAATAACTTTATGTGACGAGGAAAAAACAAATGGCAAGTGAGGAAGGCTATCAATGTATTGCTGGAGCATGCTAAGAGCTCTTTGATGACGCTCTGGAGTGCTAAGCAGATTAGCACTAAACCACCTCGTAAGCACCAGGTTTCACTCCTGCCAAGCAAAATACGTGCGTGCACATGGGAAGGGGCGGGAGGGCAGATAGCATGAAAGAAAGGAAGTTGCAGCCAAGCACTTCAGACACTTGTTGCGGAAACTCTTGAGTCCACCATGGGACAGTAGTCAACATTTTTATTCTGGTGAAGAGACAAGAGTTACGAAAATATCTTCCACAGAGGAGGAACAGATTTTGCAACCGCTGGTTTAAGATCACATCAGCATGCCTGGGAGGAACATCCTTTAATTCAAAGAAAGACTTCTGTGTTTCTGCGGTCTTTCCACCTTTGATCTCTTTGCTCAAATTGCCAATGGGGTTGTTAAATTATTGCTGGTCAAAATGACAATTTCTTGGTGGGCACAGACCACTCATTTGAGGCCCACTGAGGTCTTGCAGCTTCAACCAAACCACTAGACAGACATCAAAATATACAAGTTGTTAACATCATCTTCTGGATCCTGTTTCTTCTCTCTTCAGCTGCCTCACGCCTCAAACTCCCCTGACTATTGATCTCTCTCTTCCCCTCTTCAACCTCTTACTGCTCCCTGGACTCCCTTCTGGAGCACAGGCATCTACCAGCCTCCTCCACCCTGTCATGACCCCCATAGTTCTTCCGTTCCCAATTCTGCTGCAGCCTCAAACTTGCTGCTCCCAAACCCACTTCAGTTCAACCCCTCCTGCCCACGCATTTCTGGGTTATACTGTTCGGGATGCTGTCAATTTATGCAGGCATGAAAGGGCAACCTTGAAAAACTCATTTTCTTCTGCTCTTTTTTCTTGTATTTTGACTCAAAAGAGGGGGCTTAATTAAACACATATTAGTTTTTCCACTAGTTAACACCCCCATTTTTAAAGCCCTGTTTTCAACTACATTATGAACAGTTCCTTTTTGTTGCTAAATCCAGACTGCCTCCTGCAGGAGTCTTCTTTGACAGAGTTAACTACAAATAAATCTGAATGCCTATAAGTATACCTAATTTTTCATATTTAGTGCTGTCTGACTTTATAATATAGGTCTGAAAGTACAGTGAATGGTATCCAAATGGCAGGTAATACCTTCTAAGGAAAGCCTGCCTTTGCTCCGAGTCATTTTACCCAGACCAAGCATTGCTGAAATATTAAAGAAAATACATTTAAGTTTGCAGTTGCTTTCATCTCCCTCTGCACTGGTGTGTAATTGAAGAGCCCATTTCCTATGAATCTGCCACAATGAATCTAAAGCCCCTGCTTTCAACAAAGCAGAGAAATAATGCAGCTGTCTTCCCCATAGCTTCCCAGACAAAGCTTCTGATGTCCTCTCGTGCCAAAGACCTCCCTGATTCACCTCTTACAAGTAAAGAAAAGCAGAATTTCCTTTAGTGACCAGCCTTGACTTGCTGCTCCCAGTTGTGAACGGTAACACCTGTATGTAACCAGTAACTTCAGCTGCCCAAAGCCAATACTTTAATGCAACTGCTGGATGTATTCTGTCTCGGGAGTAAGAAAAGAAAAACTGGACAAGAACCAACTCAGAAGGTCTCGTGTGTCAAATAAAAGATGAGGGAGTGGAGAATTGTTAAATCAGAGGGGAGAAAGAAAACTTACAAGTAGGCTTCCTCCACAGCAGTTTAGAAAGCAGCAAAAGTATTACAGCACTGAAGACTAGCAGGTGTTTTGCCACTTCAAAAGAAGAGAAACTGGAAGGAGGAGGGTTTCTGGGGGAATGGTTCAAAGAGAACGAAGGGTTAGATAAGGCACATTTCAGGAAGAGATTCAGTTGTGGAAAATAATTATTCACGATACAGGTAACTGTGAAAGCACTCTGCAGCTGAACTCTCCCTGAAGGGGCGATTTACAGGCAGAGCAGGCATATCGTCTCCCGCTGATGCTGAGGCGGCAGCAGTGACTGGGAGCGGCCACACACTGTGCCAGGCCACAGAGGACCATCCCGCTACAGAGTCTGAAGGCATGGAGCTGCAACTAATTTGATTAAAGGAAAAAACATTCTCTTCTTGATGGATCAAACTAAATTTGGGCAATTCTGGCCATCTTGGCAGTATTCCGATGAGACTAAAATGGTAGAATGGTGTTTCAGGCAGTAATTACAAGAGAAAATACACTGAGAAACACCAGATAATGCTGCCATGGGACACAGTTTTAAAGAGAATCAGCCAGCAAATTGCTAGTGGTGTCTAAAATCAATTTCCCTATCAGAGCAGCACTGGGAGGCTTTTCAAGCTTAGGTCACACGTTCATTCCTTTCTCACGGTTCCCCTTCTTTCCAGCTGAGCAACAACTCCAGTGCAACGCTATCTTCTTTTGAAGAGCTGTAAAGCCTCTCACATTCTAGTCACAAGGAAATACAAACAAGCAGTTGTAAATCTGCAAAATCAAGGAACAAGCGGCCAATGCAATGACAAGATAGCAGCAATACAAGGTCAAGGTCACAAAAGAAATGCAATGACTGCAATGTGCTCTTCTCTTTCCTTCCGGCCATCCCCCATGAAATCTCACTTGAATACAAGTACTCCTGACAATGTGCCTCCTGGATGGAGTAGGAGAGATATTCCTGCTCCTGACCACTGCACTATTTCCTCTGCCCGCAGTTAGGAAGAACAAATACGGTGTTTTTTTTCCAACGGCACGATCTCCTCCAGAGGTCTTTTGCTTGTGTTGAAAGAGCAACACTCGTTTGCACTTACAGCTCTGTCCAGGCCAGAGGGCTAGGCACTCTCAGACAGATGTATTAACACTCATGCATTCAGCATACAATGTTTCTGTCTCATACAATACAAATCTAGAAAGGACAATGGGTGAAGAAATTACAGAAAGTAGCTGCTTAAAGAGCAACAAGCAAGAGTCATCATCACAAGAGAAAGGAAAAACTAGGACACAAGCAATGGACAACTGGGGGAAAACTGAGGACACACAGGCAGAACAACACAAGGAATTAAATGATAAAGATGGGACAAGATGGTATTAGTGAAGCACAGGTGAGGCTCCTACTCAGACTTGAACATCTCTCAGTGGAGAAAGGAGAAAGAGGTGACAGGATGTGCTGGGTTACTTACACGGGGCATAGAACATCATCAGAAGGGGTTTGTCTTCCTTCTTCAGAAGCCTTCTCAATTCCTAGTGAATGAACCAAAGAAAATAAGCCAGACCTATATTCAAGCACATCTCTTATTATTTGTGTTACAACTTTAAAAAGTTAATATGTGTATTCTTATAATATTGACTTATTTATTTGAGAGAAGAAGGGTCATCTTTCCTAACAGACAAGACTTGAGTTTCTTCTCCTTGCTCAATTTTAACTTTAAAGATGGCAAAATCTATTATAGATTTGAATATCTGCTAAATATCCTAGACCAGTATCTTCACTGTTGAGATGTAGAAGCTGCATGGCATGGTTTATTCTCACTGCAGAATCTCTGACTGGAAACTTTTTCTTCCCTGACCCATCCAAAAAGCCATATGCTAATTCAAAAAGTCAGACTCAGTAGTAAAGTTCAGTTTCCACTATGAAACCTTGTCAGAGCTATAAGAAGCCAGATAGATTTTTTCAGTATCAGCATGATAGAGAAACCAGATGAAGTTTTCAAATTGAATGCAACCCTTGGAAGGCTTGTAATAGAGTACAGAGGGTGAACATTAAAAATTAATCTTCCTACAAAAACTGAATGTCAAAATAACTGTTGCTAATATTAAAAATGAAAGCAGGAAAATTGAAAAGGTTCAATAAAACCGAGAGAGAGACTGCGTAGTCTGCTCCTGATCTGGGCTGAACTACAACAACAAAATACCAGCTAGAGTTCAATCAATTAAAGTTTTAAAAATCTATAGGCTAGAAAACGAATACAAAAGACCAAGCTGATTATATTAGAGAGGAAATAATGGATAGCTCTGTGGTGGCACCGGCTTTTTAAGGTAGTTTCATCTTATTTGCTGCTTTCCCAACTTAACACTGAGAAGACAGTTACTATGCAAGGTTAAATCACTCAAGATCTGGATCCTGTTCCTCCCTCTCCAGAATTCCTGAGATGACCTCAGGCACATGAGGGAACCTAAGGTTTAACAACCTGCAGTTGTAAGAGCAGCATTTTATCTCCTACTTGCATCCTGCAGTGACTTATCTTGCAAGCTGCTACACCTTACTGAGACAAACAGGTCTTTACCACCACACCACGCACAATGCTTTGACACTTGCAAGTTGCTGGCAGACTAATATCAAAAGGAAAGAAAGGTGGGAAGCAGGAAACTTTATAGGTATAACAATCCACAAACTTCACCAAGTCACTTAGAAACAGTTTGGGTGCTTTAAACTTCCCTTTCAAAGAAAGGAAATAATGGTGCTTCATTAAGAGTTAACACAGACATACACACTTCCTTCATCCCATGCATTTATAAAACATACAGAACCTCTACCCAGCCAATGTACCTTTTCACTGTCAACATGCACAACATCTTTGGCTTCGGGATCCTCCTCCCACAGTGGAGCACCTTCTGGATCCTTGAGAAAGGCCACTATAGACTGTAATGAACAAGGAAAAAAGCTTTTAAAGCAAAATGAACAAAAACCATGAGACATCCAATCTCAAATCCATGCTGTCATACAAACCCCATCTAATTAGTGCCTTCGCTTTTCTGCTCATACACTCATCTGCTCTAATGCAGATGAACACAAATCTCCTATTGCAGAACCAAGTAACACGAGTGCGTACCTCCCTCATAACTGATATCCCAGCTTACCAGTTCCCATTCCACTGCGAAACTGGGGAAAACAGTGTGGAAGTAGACCAGCACACAGACAGTAGCTTCAAGGATCCTTCACAGAGCTCTTTCAAAGGTACCAGATTTGCAGTACTTCCACAGCTACGCCCTAGCTTAGCAGGAAAGAGTTCTCTTTATGTAGAAGTCAGGTTCCCATGCCCTTCATGATATCTGAGTAACCTTTGAATCCAGTAGGACTAGTTGGACAGCACACTAATACTCACTGTGAGCAAAAGCAACGAACTCCACACTTAAAGTTCAAACTGCTTAATTGGTCAAAGGGAGAATAATCCACCAGTAGTTCCTTCTATGACGCATCTACCTAGAAACTGCACTCAATGGATTTTTAAGTAGGAGGGTAAGAACCAAATGTGCAAGAGAAGGGAAAAATACAAGACCCTATGATTCTGCAGCTCCCATATTCAACAAGCTGAGTACATAGGCATGCATATTTTATAACTGCTTTACCTGACTGACATACAACCAACAATCCATTTCAGCAGAGCACAGATATTCTCTTTATCATAAGAAAATACTCTCTGCTGGTTCTGAATTCAGCCTGAGCCTGAGGGAAACTCCAGCCCTCTGAAGTCAATGAGGTGCTCTCCATGGATTCCAGCAGTCACACTGCCTTCCTTTTCCAGCCATACATGGAAGCACAGGCTTACCACTGTTATCCTCGGATGTCGATGCTCTAGGAAACATAATACTTGGTTTTCTGTGCTCATTCACCACTCAGATTGACCTAGTTTCTTTCTCTGTGCCATTGTTTGTAGGTACTTCTCCCCTTCTAGACAGGATCTCTGCCACACCAGTCCCTGAGGAACTTCATTCTAAGAGTGGATGATACCACAGCAGCACTAAGTGAACTTACTTGGAGTTGAAGCAAATAAAAGCTTCAAAAAAATCTTTTTCAGCCCATGGGATATTTTGCTAAAGCAACACATGACTGAAGAGGAAAACTGAGTATATACTAATATACACCATGAGCATCCATCTGAAAGCTCAGGTTCGTACTTCACCTTCTCAAGAGCAGGTTAGTAGCACACCTAGTGACACATGCCACTGAAACAGTCCCAGAGATACTTTTGCCACCTCTCCGGCTTTGGTAAGGTCGCTCTGGTATAACATTCCAACAGCTCCAACAGACAGTGGAGTTCAGCTCATTTCCCTGCTTCTCAGTTGGTACTGCAAGGCTTGGGAGGACCCAGAGCTTATGGCAGGATTCATTTATTGCATTTATGTTTCTGTCTAGTTGCACAGCTACTGTGAAGAGATTTGTCTTATCACAAGGGGCAGCATATATTAGTCGCCAGACAGAAAGTAAAGCACTTCAGGTACCTAGTAAGAAGACCTAAGGGGTGAGGTAATAGTTTTGGGACCACAGATGCTTCAAGAAGAAGAAATTTATTTTAATATGGCATTAGCAGAGAAAGGAGCCAGCTAGGGGGGGGATTAAAAAAAAAATAAAGTAATTTATAATGCAGTTATAGTTGTAAAAAGCTCTAAAACTAGAAGCATTAACATCCCAAATGATGCCCTAACAAGACAATAACGTACAGGTAAAGGAGAGAAGAGGACAAAACATGGAAGATGTTCTATATTTAGGAAAGCTATAGACAGTTCTGCTGTCTCAGTCTGCATAAACCTCAACTATACACAGAAGGGGAGGAGAGAGGGGTCGACGTTTTAAACAGCTAATGAGTGTGATTGACTTTAAAGAATTCCCGTGTGCCAAGTTCAGCCATGTAGAAACATACGTGGTTAGAGGATGGGGGATTAAAGAGATTTAATTCGTCCAGCCTCTGCCTTTCAGCCAAGAAAGAAAAAAATTAGAAGCGTAATGTCTTCTGGCAGGAGCAGGCAGCATGTAGCCTTGCACTCGTTACTCCATGCGGTGAAGAGAACTTCCTGTGTGCCTTTAAATAGGAAAGAACGCCCGCAAACAAACCACAGCACTTACTAATCACAGAAAAGCAGTGGTCCCCAGGCTGCTGCGTTAGAGATCAGAGCAAGGTCCAGGCCACAGCAGCCCTCACATTGAAGAATCAGCTATGCTACTGTCCTGTCATGACATGGTCAGGACCTGCTTTGACACTGCAGCAGCGACAGAGACACACTGGGCTGTAACCCACTGCCCAAACCCCTGTAACAGCTTTGAACCTTAACAGCTTTGAACCTTAAACATTGATTCAGCAGAACACAGGACAGGGCTTCATCCAGCCTATGCTGCTAAAAGCAAGCAGATTTTAACAGCCAATAGCTGGCTATTATATATGGACCTAGGTTTTAACATGAAAAATTATATATATAAATATATACACACACACAGAAACACATCCCTGTATTTTTCATCTTTTGAAGTATAATGCAGTAGGGTTGCTAATAAAAAGACTTCCCTTGATTTCACACAAACACTCCTTACAGCAGCAAACTTGAAAAGAATTCAGAATTCAGAGCAGGACCAATTTATTGGGTTAGTCTATTCCCTTTGCTAGTACTGAGCAGATTTGTACTATAATGAGTTTTCATCATTTTATAAGGAGAGTAAAACTCTCCTTGTACTTTATCCTCCATCCTTCATCATGTAATGAACACAGCCTGGATACTGGCCTTATGGCACTTTTGAGGATTAGGACACAGTGTGGCTAAAGCAACTTATAAACAGATGTACCAGTTAAGATCAAAGACTGGTCTAAGCTTAGGTCTTCAACAGCAGCTGACTACACATACTTGGAGAAAAATTAACCTAGTACCATTCTTATATAGCATGCTCTGGTACCTGCTGTCAATTTCTGGCAAAAAGTAATTTTTAGTGACTCTGCACCAGCTGTTGTATTTGGATCTCTGTGCTTGCTAACTATCAATGGATCTATCCTTTATGACTATCTAAAACGTTTTTTAAGACTCGTAAACTCTTGGCTTTCACAACACACAGCTACAAGTTCCACAACTGTGTTTAAACATTGCAGTTACCTGTTTCAAACCAGTTGTCCCAAAATGTCACTGTTTGCACCCAAGTTTGGAAATGAAATAGGTAATTACTCCCATTTTCAAGGTACTCACAGTTATACAAGTATCTATTGTAATCTCCTCCAGTTGTCCTTTTTTCCAAGTCGAAGAATCTTCACGTAAATATTCAAGCCATCTGTGCCTCTGACCACCCTCACTGCCCTTCTGCAGTACTTCTACACTTTTCACTTGATGGGGCAACCAGAATCACATACAAGACACAAGATGTAGGAACCCAGGGGACTCAGATAGTGGAATAACTTTTCCTCTTCCATTCTCTGCTCCTTTCCTAACCATCTGACTTCTAAATACTCTTAAGCACAGAGCCAATATTTTCAAGCCAACCACTGTTCTGACTGGTAATTCAAAACCCCTTACAATAGGCCCGCGTTACTCCAGCATAGTAGAAGCTGTGTCCTTTCCTTCCCTCTTATGTTCATTACCTGACAAGTTCCTATTTTTGTATTGACAAACCACTGCAAAGAGTTGGAAATACTGGGTTTTTTTAAACTATTCCTAATAATTTTGCATCACTGAACTTTGTTATCTTGCAGTCCACCTCCCTTTACCAGACACCCCCAACAGCTCATACCCTAACACAGGTCTCAGCAGCAGGAGGTTCTGACTGCTAACTAACTTCCCCCCACTGTGAACACCGAGCTATCCTTTATTCCTCATTTTTCTAACAGGAAACCCACAAGGGCATCTCTGCTAATTACAAAAGGATTTAGTTACTTTAAGAAATGAAAAGCTTTTCTTAAAAACCCGAGTACACTATCAGCTGGATCAGTCACATCTATGAAATTGCCGATTACTTCAGAAGAATCCTTTTACAGGTCTTCAGAGTTGTGTCCATCATTCTCCAAAATGTCATACATATATTAATATGTCTACTGGATGCCTGGAAAGAAGATATGAGTTTTATTGCCACAAGCTTACTGAATGATGTGAAACAAATCCTTTAATCTCCCTGTACTTCAGTATGTCCACCTGTCCGTAAAAGGGGTATGATACCCTACGTAATTGCGTTGCTCTGCTGCTCGCTGTTTGGAATGTACTGTAGGATTCCTGACAAACAGCTGAGAAAGAGAAAGGTCACTGCCCCAACAGAAGAAAACAGAAGTGGTATAGAGGGAGAAATACAGAAAATATTCAGGCAGCTGTGAGCAGCAGAGCAAGTAAACACTCAGCTGACTTATCTGACCACTGCACAACTCTGATGCACTGCCCAACCTGTAAATCATTAGCAGCTGGTATCACAGGGGCAGTTACATTAAGAAAGACTTGAGCTCCTAGAGGGAGGGAACTGCAAAACCCCTCTTCCACTGGCACTGGAATTGCACATCCCTGTCCACGGGATGCTGCTTCCTTTCTCCCTAGCAGGCAGAGCAAGAGGGAAGGGGGAAATGCTCATCACAAAACAACAACTGAAAGAATAAATAGTATGGTTCCTGTTGTGCTATGATTGCCTCTCAGTCCACACTCCCTGGGGCTCTGCAGGTGCTTTCCAGTTAATCTGATCTGTAAGGAAGAGTCACAGCACTAATTCCTGGTTGCAGCACTTTATGGAGGGCAGGAAAGGCATGTCATGCAGTGTTCAAACTACCCAAATTTAGGCAACTAACAAGTCTCACTGACCTCACCACCCACCAAGAGGAAAACCAAAATTCACCAAGTGCATTTCCTCACTAAGTACAGAAGGAGCCTCAGGCACTTACTGACTAGACTGGGTACGTAACATTGCCCTTCCTAGTGCCAGGCAAGATTTCTACTGCAGGAGGTGGGAAGATACACAGCCCTGCCCTCTGCACCTCAGCTGAATCCTGCACGATGACCCCCAGCACAGGCTGAATGGATTATTCAAGACCAGGTGCACTTCAAGGCAGTCCTCACATCAGCTACCCTACAAGAACTCCAGCTGCAAAAGGAAGGTCCAGACTGAGTGCGCTTAAGAACGGCCACTCTGGTAGACTCAGGTTCATGTAGCATCTCCCACCTTCTTTCATCCCAGGCCAAACCCCTGCACAAGCCAAAAAGCAGAGATGAATGTAATAATGTCAGCCTAGGGTGATGTCATCAAGCCTCCACAAGACCAACAATGGTGCAGAGCCTGGGTTTGCTGGAAGAAGAGGAGAAGTGGGAACTGGGCACCACAGCTGGACAGAAGTCATTTCCGGAAGCCAAGTCATGGCAGGGCTGCAGCCTCACGCCAGGATACTCCCAGTGCTTCGCCAGGGCTTTGCAGAAGCTGCACACTTTCAGCTTGCTTCCTGTACTTTTAGTCACCATTTCCACAGTCATCAAGATCTGCACATTTGTTTCACATTTCATGTCTTCCTCCTTCCATTGCCCTCACAGAACGTCACTTTCTGTTGCTTTGTGTCAAGGTTTGCAGGAGAAGGAAGGTCATTTTATCCCTGCTGCACTCAGGGAACATCCACAGCAACTGTGGTTCCATAATCCAATGAAAGACTAGGCCACTCAGCTCTCTTTGCAGTTTATAAACACATGACCTAAAAACCTCAGAGAACTCCTTATCAAAATGCAGTATCAGCTAATACTTTTAGTTATACTGCCATTAACAGCACCTTGTAATCAAAACAAGAAAATCCTTATTTGTTACCAGCCTGCAAGTTAACTCACAATTTACATTACAGTTCAACACTGGTTCAATATTTTTAATAATACAAAGTTTTCCTGGACCTGTGGTTAGCAGATGCAAACGCACACAAAAAACCTTTAGGTCATTCTGACAGCTGTTTATGAAGATTAACCCCCCTCCCTTTCACAACTTCAGCATGAAAAAGTACCAACATCTGATTTTAATCCACAAGTATCTCCCCCATATCTAAACCAAAAGAGTAACAATAATATATTTAAATTTACCTTCAATGTGACCGCTCTGTTATATTCAGTATGAAATGCACCGTCCCTGTTGAACAAGGAGCGAGGAATAGTGTTAATGTACAGTAATGTTGCTGGAAATCATACAGCTGCTCTCCTTCACTTCTCGCTAACCTGAATAACATTATCCTGCTGAAGCCACAGAACTAAGTAGAATTTACAGTACAGTAATTTAAGGAGAAAAAAGGAGTAAAGAAGAAAGGAAGATGCAAAACTGTGTAAAGCAAGTAGGTTTCTAGTAAATAACTTCCTCCCTGACACTTTAACAAGAATATTTACTAAGGCATGATGTTTGGAGATGGAGATGCAGCTGCTTGGTGTCTCTTACATTTAACAGCACTCCCATTGCTATTATTTCCAGGAAGAAAATCTCTTGCTGTCTCACAACACTTGCCTTTCTCCACTTACTTTACAAAGTACTATCTCAAGTCAGAAAAACAAGCATAGAGAGGGGAAGTGACTTGCCCAAGGCACAAGCCAGCAGGCATGTAACAGAGAGAGTAAGAGCGCTCAAATCTCAGACATCAGCCCTGTGCTTTGGGTAGTTTTAGTCCATTGGGCATCTCTCCCAGGCCCCACTTGTGCTTTTAGTGTACTCTATTCAGCAGCAGAATAAATTTATCTCAACTTCTGTCACAACACATGCTTGCAAACTGAAGAAACAGCAATCAATTTCACATGTCAAAGGATAAAAAATAAGTTTTCATGCTGCAGCAGTATGGAGCTGCAAGGAGAACAAATGGTCCTAACAGGGGCACCAACAATTAGGAATTACAAATGCCAGCCAAACACTCACTTATAATGGAGTAATTCCACTCCTTTCTCCTTTGAATTAGGATCTACTTTCATCTTCTTGCATAATTTTCGGCTTTCAGTATCACTGCAAAAAACACATATTGGAAGAAAAATGGTTACAAGAAAGGAAATCAAATGCATTCAGTTCTGAAAACTCATTGCTGTGCTTCCTCATCGGCAATCAGTTGCAACTAACAGTAGTTTGGAAGCTGTCCAGCTAAGTTTGTGGAACAAGCATTGTGGAAAGCTGCATTAGCCAATTTAATTTCTCCATTCACTTGGTCAGGACACAGCAAACTGTCTTAAAACCACATTCCAAAGCCAGAACCTAACCAGCAGGAGACCATTCTAGCATGTCTGAGTACCTCAGCAGACCTGTCCATGGGATTAACATAAAATTTAGGAAGTCAAGTTTTCAAGAAGACTGTGCTACTGTTAGGGTGATGGTCAAAGAGCACCGCTGTGAAAAGATTCAAAGAGAAAGAGCAGGTCAGCTTTTATATGTGGCAGAAGATAACCCAAAACTAAAAAGAAGCATCTTTGTGGTATATCTGAGCCCAGATCTCAAGTGGGTAGCCTTAAAAAGGTCCTGCAGAAAACAAAAACCAATTCAAACTTTGGAGCCCCAAGCCCAGCAACCGCATTCACTCTAGGTATGAGGGATGTGTCCTGGAGCCACACCTGGCAGGTGGAGGTAAGGACCATCTGCCACAGCTCCTGAAGAAGGAGGCATGTAACAGCAGACAGACCTGCTGGAGGTGGTTTTCAAACTGAACAAGAGTGAACTGCTTCCAGCACCACATTAGGCTGAGTTGAAGAAAAGAGAAAGGTCATCAGAGAAAACGCATATACATTCACTCAGGTAGGCAGGTAAAGGGTCTTTGTGACCTAACTGTTATCCTAAGCGATGCAGAAGTGAAGCTACAAGGATACTTCAAGCTGAAGTAGATATGAAATCAAAGACCTGGGGAGATGAGTGAAACAGCACAACTACAAAGAAAAGAGGATGATTCACATTGACAAGACTATTCTTTGCATTGACAAACAGCAAGATTAAAAGCTTGGAAACTTGTTCCCAGCAGAGGACAACTTGTACCAGTTACACAGATAAATCAATTTAGAAATGGATTAGAGACACATTAGAGACAGATGCAAGGGTTGCAAGAGTCCCACCAAATTAAGCCAAAGAGCTACCAGCACTGTCCTGGTGCTAATTCTCCCAATGTTCTCCAGCTGCCTTTCTGCAAGTGTGAGGAACAACAAACAGTAAGTTCACAGTGTACTGCAGATGAGAGCGTGCCTTCGTGGAAACTTCCCAAATGCTTACTGTGGATGGAAATGAGAAGGGGGGTGCTATGGACACATGCATTGAAATCAGATTATGCTGAAGACAGAAATGAGCATTTTAAGGAACTTACAGAGCATGCAACTACCTCACCAGGAAGGAGCACCTGTAATCCTAATTGTATAGAAGCATGTTCATCCAAAGAGTTACTGAATTCATGTCGGTTCTGCATTTTCAGATCATAACAAAGCTAGTCTTTGTAACCTGTAAACACTTTCTTTGCTTCTCCAGGAGGGTGGAGATCTGAGCCTGAGAAGACAGTTATTTTCATCTTGTCTGCTACACCTTTGTTTTCCCCAGACTGCAGTGGAAGGTGGAGCCAAAACACGTCATCTGTTCACTGGATAACATGAACATCTCTCCTCGTAACAAAACTAGATGAAACGAGTTGCCTGGATTTGGATTTTTGCCAAGAAGGTGGCTTGCCACATGGCGTTTGTAAAGAAACTCTACAGTAACATCAAACCCCAGTGCCAAAAACATCCTGTCTTCTCTCACCTGCAGTCTTCCAATGGTCCCATAGGCTAAATCCATGGTCAGGGAATCTCAGGAGGAGGCACCAGTTTCAGATCACTCCTCCATCTTACTCCAAACGGAGGCATGGAGAAGCCCATGTGGCCCTGCTGGAGCTGACTGCCAGACAGCTAAGTAAAGTCAGCCCCGACCAAAGACAACATTTGTAAATGCTCTTCCAGATGCTCCCACATGTTTCAAGGACACACACATATTTCTGGCCATCTCAGCCTTGCCAAGACAAATGTTAGGTGGCTGAGGTGAACAAGCGTAATGCTGAAACCTTCCTCCAGCAACAGCGTCTGTCAAACCCTGAGATGAGCAGATAATTGCTGTGGCATCAGTAGAGGACCAAAATTACTATAAAGACAATTCTGTTGCCAGTTCTGCCACCAATTTGGTGCATCTTCAAACCATGTGGGGAAAAAGGTGTAATTGTTCCTTATGTGTCATTTGGAGATCCAGATACTCATCTTAGAAAAGTTCTGCAAGGTTTCTAGTTGAAAAAGGCTACAAAACATTATTACTGAGGTGTACCTGCGAGCAAACAGCTAGCAACTCCTGCCACTCCAACTCCTACCAATTCATTTTCTGTTTGCATGAGTGTCTATTAAAAAAAAGAAAGATAAGAACAGCTGTTTCATTGGGAGGAAACAGGATCTAAGCCTGCCCTGCTTTCAGGATTGCTCCATTTGTAGAGATTCACATAGCTGCTTGAATGCACATCCATTATCACAGGAAAGAAAGCAGCGGTTTGCCCCGGTAGGTTTCTTACCATTTAGTGGGCAGATTCTCTGCACTGCTGCTCTGGGAGTTCAGTTTATGCAAGCTATCCACACTGATGCAAGGGATGGAAGAGGAGCAAATTCCCACAATAGGAAGTGTCTAAATATGTATCAGTAATTTTTTCATGCATCAGTGCAGATTTTTGCACATGCCAGACCCACCAACTCAAATGCTATACTAATGATTCCTTGGAAAAAGGAGAAAATCAGACATACAGAAATGACAGAGATGGACTCGTTCTGCTTTTCCTTCTGCTTTCACTTACGGCCAGACAAAAATAACCTGCAAAGAGCAACTTGCTCCAATATCACTTAGTAATGGCCATTATCCTTAATAAGAGTAAATATCACCACAGATGCAGCCTCTGCTCTGAGATTTGTCTCTTCTGGATCTCAGCCAGCAGCCTCTCGCTGAAGCTGAGCTCCTTAACTCTCACATGGGAGAGGGTAATTAGGCCTCCTGTTCTTGCAATTTAATTATACCACTTGAAGAGGCAATGTAAGAGTTTGTTATAAAGACTAGAAGGAGCAGGGGGGAAAAAAAAAAAAAAAAAAAAAAAAAAAAAAAAAAAAAAGGGAAAAACACACCAAAACCTAAAAAGTCAGAAACCACCCCCAAAATCAGCACTCTACCACCCTGGCCAAGACATTCCAGAGCAATTGAAATCCTTGTAGGTCCCTTCTGTACTACTGCTGAGGGCACTCCTGCTTTGCCTGCAGGCAGTCCTACAAATCATCCAGCATTATTTGGAAAATCATCCAAAACATCAACCTATTTGCAATATCACAAAGGACCAAAGCCACAACTGTCTACCAGACTTTAAGTGGCAGGATGGCACAGCTTCCTTCCACTCCCCACAGGCATGTTCCCTACGCTCCCCCTTCCCACGGAACCAAACAGGGGCTCCAAAATGCTCCTTTGCTGAAGAAGTGAAGACAGATGGCAGCTTGGTAAAAAGAACGGTACAATGAAAGATCTAAGTTGACCTAACTAAGCAAGAAGTCTAAATAACAACAAAGACAGTGTGTATCACAGGAATACTTCATCCCTTCTAATTCACATCCCAGTCTCCTCTACTGGGAGATATTTCTATCATTCGAGGTTATGATGGAGCTGGCAGGGAGCCCAACTGGAGCGCTCCCTGTAAACCTCTTGGGTCCCTTGTCAGTGTTTGCATGCGTGAATAATCACTTTGCACAGGCAGCCAGCTGTTACCAAGGCAGGAGGAGGGCAAGGGACTTGTGAGGAAGATCTGTCCTCCTTTGGCTCACCACCAGCGAAGCCAGCACATGAAGGGGACATGCCATGGGCATGTCTCAGGAGCAGCGCAGGATGCTTTGCTTGTGCAGGGCTGCCCACAGGCCTGGGAGCTCATCGCTGTAACGACAGAGAAACAGCGAGAGATACTGACGGCAGTTCCCAGTGGCAGAAACAACCCTGAAAAAGGCTTTTGCAGCAATGTAGCAAGGTAATTTGGAGACAGAAAGAACAGAGGACAAAGCTAGACAGGAGGAACACAAAATAAGATCCAGGGCTTTGGCTGCTGTAAGTCCACATTGGTTTCTAAAAACAAAACAAGTCCAAGTTGGAAGGATCCTGAGTAAGAGATGGTGCCCGGAGGTGGCAGTCCAAGACATCCTCCTTGGGACAAATTCAAACATTGTCCTGGCAGGTCCTGAGGGGAGCAAGGTAAGACTGAACATCCTCAGCACCATCCTCTCTCACAAGCACAGGTAAGATCATCTGCAGCTCCCTAATTACTTCTCTTACCACATAATGCTGCTCATTGGCTTATCATCAAGACTGGAAAACAGCCCTACAACCACATCAGCCTCAGGGGAGGAAGGATCTGGAATGATTGTCAAATCCCCTCTTAGGAAATGACAAAGATGCCATCCATAAAAAAGTTCATGTTTCCAGTTGCCAACAGAATACCACTGTGTGCATGTGCTGTGCGGCCACACCACAGTGTTGGTAGCTACTAACACTTTGCAACGCAGACTGACACAGCCTTCTTCATCCACACCTACAGCGTTTCCAGGCACAAGAGAAGTGATCAATGAAAATGCTGACAGCACCAATTTAAGTAACCAGGACAGTAAATCTACCTGCACAAAAACTCTCTCACTCCTCTATCAGCATATCACATAACCACATGTGAACCACAGACCTCACAATATATAAACAAATTTTATCTCTTCTATCTGTACGTGTCTCCGTCTGAAACAGCGCTCAATAATCCACATAAATTACGCTTTGGCAGTCCCTTATATCACAGTTGCACCTGTAGACCCCAACACGATCCAGGCTCTGTTGTATCTGTGGCTGCACAAGCACTGTCACTGTCCCAAGAGCTGGAAGAGACAAGACTGAGCAGGTAAGGAGGAGGAACGCAGGGTGATACGGCTGAGCAAAAGCAGGGCTGCCTACAACACAAGCCTCCCAGCACGGGAAAAAGCTTTGGAACGTACCAGTCAAAGCTGTCATCTTGTTATCAGTATGCTCCCTCATTATTGTCTCTGTTGTTTAACTGCTTTCATTCTTTTACATTATGGTGAAAACCATCGTACAGAGAACAGCTCCAGTTATAACTTCAGGGGAGCACAACTGCACTTTCAGACCAGTCCTCAGAAATGAATTATCAAACAGGGTTTCCCAGCTCAATGCGCAGCCTCTGCAATGCCCTCTGGCTATCTTCCAGAGAATACCCTCTCCAGACAACAGACTGATGAACATCCTGAGAAAGCATGGAGTTGAGATCCTGCCAAACAACTGACTGAGCTTGTGACCCAAAAAAGCAGTGAAAGGGGTGTCAACCCTAGAAATTTCTTCAAGCCACCTAAAAATAAAAAGCACATTTGCACTTGCAAGCCTAATCTGAAAGAGGAAGTCATTAACAGTCAGTTGTAGTTAGATGTGCTCCTACGGGGGTGGGGGGTTCAAAATAAAAAATGCAATTCATTAGCCGTTGCTGGGGACAATATGGGATTTTGACTATGCTCCTTCCAGTCATCAGTCCTACCCTCCACCAAGGACTATGTGATCCATTTACACTACAGCAGCAGCCTGTGTACTTTGCTGACCAAACAAAAACAGGCAGATCCTTGCAAAACCCTCCTCCTCTCAGACCGTGGGCATTGCCTCCCCATTGTCCTCCCTCCCCCCTCCCAGTCTGGGGCGGCAGCTGCTGATGGCATGTCACTTTTATAAGGCCCCTCATATTCTCTAACGATTCCAGACCTTTCTGTATCAGTCTCTTGAGAAGAAAAAAAAAAAAAAAAAAAAAAATTAAAAATCACTTTTCAAACCATCAGCCTAGCTTGCAAGAGCACTTCTCCAAAGAGCTGTGCTAAGCAGAGGCTGGATGGCAACGGCATACATCTGCGAGAACAGAAAGTCCATACGCAGCTGTCCATGCAGACAGGCAGGCACTTTTGATACTACACTCCTGAGTGGGATTTAAGAACCTGCAGACACCAAAATAGGAACAGGACCCAGGAGAGATGGATGCAGAAGTAATCAGCACAGGAAGCTTAAAACACAAGATTTGTCTTTGAAAACAATGCAACATTTTGTCACCGTTCTAGGTTCCTGATGGAAATTATCTCTAAAAAGAAGTAACAATAGCAACAGGTTTCCATAGCACAGAACAAGTGAGCCACTCAAACAATGCGGCAGATAAAGAGCTTGAATCTTTTAAGGGATGGGGAAGCATGAAAAACAAAACCAGAAAACGTGCTGCTGGAAAGAATTAAAGATTAGGATTAACAGGCTGACCAGACAGAGTCTCATCTGAATTTCCCTGATTTTCTCCCACTTAGAACGCAGCAACAAGCTTCCCTGTGACCCACGAGGCGATCACAGCCTTCTGCTCCAAACGCTCCCCTGGAACGTGCCAGGAATGCAAACAGAATAATCCATGTGCTGCAGAGACCCAGCACCTCTCGTCAGCCAATACAAACGACTCCCTGTGCCCATTAGTCAATTAGAGAGGCCAGGAATCTATAGGAATGAGATTAAAAAGAAGTATTTTCCAAAAACTAAAACCCATGAGATTAATTCTCACTGCAAGCAAGAGTGAGTCAAAGAGCAGAAAGAAACCCAAGACAAAAAGGTAACAGGTATTGTCAAGCAAAAACAATTAAGGGAAAAAATTATAAGATCCAGCCCTGCAGAAAGTCAAGAAGTTACAACGAATGGTACTTTCCATGGAAATATAAATCAGTAAGAGGCACTCACCAGCCCACATACCTGCATAGAAATAAGGTGAACACATTCACAGGAGCTACCAAAGGCTCTGCAGGAACTTCTAGAAACGCCAAACACTCAAACCCTCTTTGCAAAGCAGCAGCTTTCCTCATCAGGTCCATCCAGACCTCCTCTAACCCACACAACCCAGTACAGGGAGACATTGTCCCAACCTGGCACACAGGATGACAACCACTCTACTTTGGGTTTACGCTAATCTAAGATCTCCGTGAAGGCAGGTTTTGAATCTATCGGCCATGGGCACGCAGATGCCGCAGCACATTATATTCTTACCTTGGCGCCTGTATTATGACCTTTAGCTGCACTACGAGCCTGGAGAGGATGCTAGAGGATGTTTCAAATGAAGTACTGAATGCAGGAAAATGGAGGTAACTTTCCATCAAGTCTTAGCTCACTTACTCTTCATTTTAGTCTGAAAAGCAGCAGTGTTGAAGATTCACAGTTAACGAGCAATGCTAGGCAAAACCCACGGAGCACGCGTGGTCAGGATGAAACTGAGACATGAGCCCAGGCTCATGCACCCAAGTACTACAGTGGATTTTAGTTAAATGCACTGCATTTCTGAATTAATGCAATTAATGCAATTAAACCCAGACTAAATGGGTTTATGTCAGGAACTGAGAGTTTACTTAAAAAAGGAATTTTTTTCCAGGCTGGCATAGCACTTCCTGAATGGTCACTCTTACAGTAAAATAAAAGGGCTTTAATGTGAATTAGCATTAACGGCACAGACAAGTTATCGTAGAGACAGGAGGAAGGTATTGAAAATCTATGCTGCAAATGCACAGTTTGCCCATATAAATTGCATCCACACGAGGACCACGCTGTCAGTATAACTACGCTTGCAAAGTGTTCCTGAGGGATCCCTGGCTTACCTCCCCTGGACCAGCTGCACACAGAGCCCCTGCTACCTCTGCCAGGCTGGCATCTAACGTTACGCGCCATCCGCTCCCGACCTGCCACTGCCCTTCGCCTTCCAGACAACTGGAGAAAACAGCAGAAATCCCAGACACTGCAAATCTACTTGGATAGAAGAGGTCACATCCGTGCAAGAGCAGCACTCCTTTCTTCTTCCTTTTTTCTCTCCCCATTAGATCTGGTCATTTTTATTTGCAGTTTCAAAGCTTTTCATCAGCTTTAAAATCCAACTACAAGGAAGGAAGATGAGTAGACTTATTCTCTTAAATAAATCCTACTTCTGATTGGCTTTATAGGAGTGAAGGTAGAAACTAAAGAGCAAAATGACACTTAATACCATCTGAATCAGTAGCCTTATTTCTGAAATTCCTCCCTGCTGTTTCAAGGCATTAAACAAGTTCATTTATGATTGTGTGTATGGGTAAAGCCTTTCTGTATCAAAACATTAGGAAATCAGAAATTTTGGAAGGAAGACTTCATCTAAAACGCAGAAATTGGGGGAAATCCCAGAAAAGACAACTACTCATTAGATTTGGCTCTCTCCTGAACCAGCACAGCCTGTTTAGATGCACAGCCTTGAAAGGGCTGCTTTACCGGCCAAATTATGGTCTTGCCTTTATGCTAAGTGTCATAGGATTGCAACAAGTAATTACTAGGGATGGGGACTACAAGAATGACGCACAGGACAGACAAAAGGGACAAGAATGACACACAAAAGCAGAAAAAGTGGGATTAAAAACAACCAAAAATTAGTCAGACATTTTAACCAGATGGCATTTCCTCTTTCTAGCAGTCTGACGTGCTAAAGCCAAGCACATGCGCTATGACAGCAGATGGAAATCACACAGCTTTGTTTATGTTTGGGACCTACAGTAAAGGGAACCATGCAAGTTTGAGCAGCGAATAATTACCCAGAGCCAAAGAAATGTATGCTTTTTTGAAAATACTTGTCCACAATTGGGCAGGAACTATAATCAATAGAAAAAAAACTCAAAACAATTGAGTAACAGGAAAACTCAGGAATATTCACTAAATCACATTCAAGATGGAAAGAGCTAGTTTCAACCTCTTTTGCCCCCTCCTCAAAGCTGCACCTGGCCACAATGCATTTTATAACCTGCCAAACATTTTCTTCTCTTCAACAAAGCCATTTTACTTTCATTCCCCTTCCAATTCACTCAAACTAGTTACAGTCTTCCAAGCAATATCAGTCCTTAGCTGGCCCATCATCTATCACAAAATCTACTCAAGAAGGCTAGAGGACAATTTTATACTGATTATTCTTCAAAACCAGACCTCAGAGCATCACAAACTAGGACTGGAGCTTTGTCTGCTTTAAAGACAAGCAACAAAAATTTCATCTTCACTCCAGCAGTAATTCCATCTTATTGTGTTCCCAGGCACATCACTTAATACCTTTTACTTGCCTACATGTAGATTTGCCAGGAGTTTCCGTGAGGAACTGTGGGATGCAGAGGCTCTGAACACACACACAGACAGTCCATCTGCCTCTGCAGCACACACCAGCCCCACTGCGCCCCAACCTGCTATTACAGTTTGCAGCATCCAAACTCTGAGATTACACAAAAGGACAAGACACCTTATTTTTTTTCAGACATATTAAGCTTTCAATTCCCTATGAAGCCCTCCCATTTTCAGAATTTCTATCAGCCTCCTACTAAAAATAATTCAACAATAGTCCTCTGCTTGCTTACATACCCATCCCAACAGCACCTGAACGCACTAAATGAAGAGCACTCATTTGTGCTGCTGTAGCATTTTTCCTTTCAAAGTTCTCCAAACTCTTTACAAACATTGACTAATGAATCAGGCAATATTTACCCAGTTGCCTAGAAAACTGATACACCTTTTTCAACAGCACAAAGTAACAAGAAGTGAATCATTTGCAGAGCCAGGAACAGAAGCTGAGACTCAGCTCCTACTAAATGTGGTATCTCCTCAAACATGAATCTCAAAACATTTGCTCATAAGATGACTGATCCATCTCTGGGACACTCTGACGATTTACCAGACCGCAACATTGTGCTCTACCCCTGCTACTAGTTTGCCTCAACTCAGAAACAAAGCACCAGGTGTTACAGGGAGGAAACAAATAAATAAAAAATAGCCAAAAGCGTTCTATTTCAAACTGACAGCAACAAAAAGTAGCCATCACACAGAAGACTGCATTTTACCAGGCATTATTAATTCAATATTCTGTCATCTCTCACACCACTGCTCATTCAACATCAAATGCCTCAGCAAGGACTTCCTAATTAAAACACGGAAAGGCCAGAATAAAACATATTTTTGTCACATCATTTGTAGGTCTTTTATTCACAACTGAACTAGCTTCATGTTTAATTATGTACAGAGCCACATATGCTATCTCAGCACACAGGAGCAAAGAGCGACCACTCCAATGCTGCAAGCAATTGTTGTTCTGCCCCTTCATCTTCAGCAGGAGGCATCTGCCTGCGCAAACTGATGGAAATCGCCCGTGAACGAGGACCTTATCTGCAACACTGCACGCAGAGGCATCCCTGGGTGCGCTGCGCTCAGCATGGCCCTGCTCCAGCGTGGCACTTAACGCAAGCGTGCAGGAAAGGCAGGTACCTGGCACCTCCCAGCCCTACATCTCCTAAGCCCAGGCATTCTGGAGACCTCTGCTATCCTGCCACAAAGTGATAACTTAAATGGCAACCTCCTCTACTCCACACTAACTGTCTCAGCAAGAAACCAAGTATTTCCCCACATTATGCTGAAAAACTAATCTCCCTGGTCTCCCTGAGACCACTCAAACTGGAACTGAAAGCTCAAGTCTAACCTCTGTCTCATACCACAGACCTGACAAAAGCCAAGGCCAAGGAGAATGGTTTCCACGTAAGCCAGCAATTCAGGCAGCCCGCCTCCAGCTACAAACCTGCACACTCCCCTCCACTGTAGGAAATACAGAACATACTGCCGAGACTTAGCAACCCATAACCATTTCCATCAGTGGAACAGTATGTTCTTGCTTTCTTCTGAAAATGAGGGGAAGAAGGAGAATGACAAGAAACAAAAAAAGCACTCCTAATAAAGAAAATAAAAAGACTGCCGTCATCGCCACGGGGAAGCAGACACAAACCACAACTCCGCATGTATGCCAGCCTTGCCAATGCTTGGATCTGAAGGCAAAGAAGTCCGCTACAGCGGGATGTGAAGAGCAAAGCCAAAATTCCCTGCTAAATATTGCTGCCAAACAAACCATTTCTTGTCAATATTTGTAAAACAAATTGAGCCCGTGCTGTAAATATCCCTGCATCTGTGTGCTGCTTGTTTCAGTATGAAGACTTACAAACGAGCTTCACAGCATACTTGCAGTGGGAGAATGGCTTGAGCAGCTCTGCTAGGACTCAGCTGTTCAGGCCCTACAACTGGCCCTTTGTGACCGGTGACAGACAGCACTACTGCATCCTCACTCGTAGTATCGCTGCAGTGAGGTGGGCAGCAGTTTGCAGCCATTTGTATACAAATAAAAAAGCAATAAGCAAAGGAAAAAAAAAAAGCTTTCAAGGAAAAAGTAGTTGTTTTAAAGTTGCCTCAACACTACAAGACTGATTTCAGAATGCTTTAAAGGTTTAACAAGCACATCAACCACAAACTTGGTCCAGGCTCAAACTATCTGTTTGCGGCATTTTTTTGCGTGCATCAAGACCTCTCCTTTGCCACAAGCCAGTCTTCCAGCTCGCCTTGTCCCATGAGTAAGTTCAGAAACTTTGTTATGACATCCCTCTGCAGAAGGGAGGGACAGAAGAGACATCTCTGACTAATACCCAGCTACAGTTGGACAGATAACCTATTTTTTCCAGGTTCTTCCCAAACGAGTGATCTGAAAGGAAGCATGGCTCAGCCCTCAAAGAGAGAGCTACAGCCATCGCCACATTACAGCACCCTTGTCCACTACCTGTCACTCAGCAAATGGCAATCTGACCATGGTATTACAGGCATCAAAGCAAAGTTTTAGGAACCTACAAATCTATTCCTAGGTCTCCTAACCTCTTACAGCATGACCTTCACCAGGCTGCTTCACTCTGGGAATAACTCACCTTTCATCACGAACAGGAAGCTTAATTTAAGTATTTCCCCACCACAGTCAGAGGGAAGGCACTGCAAGTACCAGGCTTCCCATGAAATGTATTAAAGCACTACCTGGAAGAGACTTTAAAATACATTTGTTGCAAGTAACTTCCATAACAAAGTTTGGTTTAGACGTCAGCATTTGGAAAGGGAGAGCATATTAGGGTTTGATGAACTGAAGTTTATTTTACAGCAAAACCAAACAACACATTTCCCTCCCCATCACCATCACCTATGAACTCAGGAGCAGAGACTGACCCATTGAACTAAGTAACAAAACCTCTCTGAATTTCAAATTGAAGTCCTAAACGCTGAATCTTTCCTTCTCCAACCCAGAACTAAAATAAATCCCGAAGATGGTTATTGCTTAGTTGTATTACAGCAGTATTTTGAAGGGCCAGATGAACAACCTCATCATTCCAGCAGCTGTGCACACGTGCCACGTGCACACACACACAGTAAGCCCCTCAACAGAGAGGCAGCCTAAAACAAAAGGGAAATAGAAGACAAAAAGGTAGTGACCACTCCAGAATCACAAACGGGACCAACTAACAACTAAAGCCAAGAAGCTGGTCCAGTATCCTATTGGCTAGCCGTCATTACTGACAACCTAAAAATTGTTTATCAGTGCTTTTGTTAGAAAAGGAGACTAGATTTCAGAGATATGTCAGACCTCCATGCAACCTTCTTCCCACCAGGGTTAATACAATTTATTTGCTGGCTTTTCAGCAGGTGGGAACTAGTACAGGCTTCCCTGATCTTTGAGGAGCAGCCCTGCTTTCTGTCAGTCTGTTCCATGATGTGGAACATGGTCCCCATCAGACCGCCAGAGATGAAAGTGTCTGTGCATTTGGACGAGCCCAACAGAACGCAAACAGAAAGTGGAAGCAGAGGACTCCACAGGAGATATACCTGCCTGGTGGCGGTGGGGGGGGGAGCAAGACAGGTTAACCAACAACAAAAGCACGTTAACTTCAGTTTACCAATGACTTACTCTAGGTCACTGCTTGATGGATGGAGGTTGGTTTGAAAAGTATAGTTTTAAGGGAGTCACATGATTTTCAGAACTGACTTAGACTTATGCATAGCATAAAGTTATCATGGCAAGCCACCCAAAAACAGGTAAGCAGCAAGCTGTTTCCCTGCAGCACAGGAAGGGGAATTTGCCACCTGCAGGCAGAGCTCTCAAAGCAGTAGAGAGGCACTATGATACACAAGTTAAAACCACAGGCAACGTGTTATTGAGCAGAACCACAGTGGAGGCTTTCACATCTGCAAATCAGAAAGTACACACCTGTTCATTCCTTCCCACACAAGCAACCACTTAGAAAAACAAGTTTCCCTCCCTTCACATTAAAAATTGCTGTGAACCTACAAGCACAGAGGTAGTTCTTTAAAATAGAGTACATTTTGTTGAGAAACACAATGGATGCTCCAAAACCAAGCAAACAGCCCTGCTGCTTGTGCAATATTTGCTGTTGCAGCAGAACTGCACTGCCCTGCAGCTAAAGCACAACATGTGGGATTCTTCCTCCTCTAGCTTGTGGGAAAGCTGGAGCAGTTTCCATGCTACGTGCCCCCACGAAAGGCGATCCTAGCAGGGGTCTCCAGGTTCAGCAAGAGGCTGAAAAACATACTTTCAGAGAAGCAATGACAACAACCATAAGGAAAAAATGATTCCCCACTACTGGTCTGAAGAAACAGAGGACAGTAAGATGTAGGCTCCCTGCAGCTATGAAGAAACTGCACAGAATGATGTGGTTTCAGTTACAGGCAAAAAGTTTCAGAGTAATCAAAAAAGCTAAGTCAGCAATAAAAGCCAAAAGAGGAGGGGGGCTTAGGGGGGTGAGGGAGAAACAGTGTGACATACCCGCAGTCTATCCAGCTTATAGTACCTCGTCCTTTCACCTCCTGGGCCACGCTGGACAGTAACCTGAGTGAACTTTCCGCAGCAGCAGCTGGAAAACAAAACAAAATAATAATAAAAATAAATCAACAGCAGCATTATTCCTCCACATAGAAAAACTCAATGGTGCATTCCTTTGTTCTGAAGCACTGGAAGAACACTTTGTCTAATTTGAAGAAACCAGTATGAGAGGGATCAGTAAAATCTTCTGTAAACCAGGAATGCTAGCTGCAGCTGAAGTTGGGGGGCTCTTTCCCTCCACCTCACCTTAAACATGCTGAAATTCATGCCTCCAGGCACACTCCCTGACCTACATTTAAGGAGCTATACCATGCCCTCTCCTGCAAACCAGCTTCTATCCCAGTAATGCTTTTTTTCCTGTGGCTGGGCATCAACCAGTTGGTACCACTGCCTGCTAATTAGAGGAACTTCATTTAGGACCTTCATCAGCTATAAGGGCAAGATATTCAGCATCTCTGCCTGCCTCAATGCTATCCCTGTCATACACAGAAAATAACACACTGTTATTCTCATAACCCTGGGAGATACCAAAACCAACAGTCGTGAGGAGCGCAAAACTATTAGCAGAAAGCACCCAGAAAAGGTCCTTCCAAGAACTGAGTGTATTATAAATACAACTGAGATATTCATAAAGCCATGCCACATGTGTAGATTTTGGAAAACACTTCCATTCCAAAACTGCTTTATAAATGGTATTAAAAATAAACACAGAAGAAAATGGGACTAGAGCTCAGGAGAGAAAAATACAGAGGTTCAAACAAGTATCAATTCCCCAAAAAAAAACCTAACAGAAATGGTTTCATGCCTCGATAAATAGAAAATAGAAACCCAGAGCCTCTTCCAGATCTATTTAAACCGCTGCTGCTGCTCCACAACTGCTTCAAATAATTGAATATAAGAACGGCTATACTGGGTCAGACAGTATGCCTCTATAGACCAGTATCTTGTCTCCAACATTTGAGAAAGTGAAGGCCTATATAGGTCAGAGTACACAAGTAGAGCCAGTGGGTAGCAATAATCCCCTCAAAATAAACTTCCACAATTTTTATTTCAACAACCTCCTGAGCCAGAAACAGCTTCTTCGTATTTGACAGCCTTTGCTCGGGCCTGATGCCATCAGAGACGCCAGCCCACACATGTTAGCTCTCAAGAAACTCTCCTACCCCCAATACTGGCAACATGCAACTGCCACCTCTCTCCAACACAGGGATGTAGACACACGAGGGAATTCTCTGCATGTACACAGAGTGGAACAGTTCAACAAACACCCTTTAAGAAATAAGCGTTCAGGATAGGACAGACTTGTCCCAGAAGACTCACTAGCTGAACAGCCCTGGCAGGATACCCAGCCGGTAGGATAAACTAAACATCTCCTATAAATGAGGACATCTGAAACCAATGAATTTTCTGCATGAGATAGAAATACTCATCCAGTTTTGCTCAGCAGAGAAGCAAAGCCTTTGTTCCAGCAATGCAATCGGCTGGCCAACATCTCATCACAGCCGGGGGATGTATATCTGGGATTAGAACTGCACCTCCAAATTCTTATCTCTTTTTTTCCCCTCCCCTCTTTCTGGGTGACAGTTAGGCAAGAGATTTTTAATTGTGCAAGGATCACTGTTCTAGGAAGAAACATTAATCCCACAGTCAGCTCCGCATGCAATGCTTTAGATTGCTAAAACCAACCAATTAAATAACAAAAACAGAAAAAAGAAATCTCCACAACACAGCTTTTGAACAATGCCCATAGGGCAACATTTATTTGATGACTGTCAGAGCTGAAGCGTTCTGGTTGTGCTTCTGAAAATGAAAGCAACCACCACTTAAAATATTAAGCGTAAAAAGAAAATTTTCCCTTTAAAAAGCTGAATAATATAGATGTCTTTTTTATCTAAAGTGTTCCTTTCAAAATCAAAAAGCGTTAGAAACTCTCTTATGACTTTCACTTTGAACCTGTTACTACAAAACCATTTGGCCAAGTTTGAGCACTTAGAGTTCCACAACTATAGCAAAACATAAATATTTTAACAAAAAATTGTCACATATATCATTTTAATTGTTTCAGAATAAGCATATATTTAGGAAACAAATTTAATTACCCCAGCACTTGCACATTTTTGTCTGCAAAATTGTTGGATACTGGGGTGAGGGGAGGGAGGATATTGGGTCACCACATACTGCTCCAATTTGCCACACTATAAACCCAGAGCAACTCTACCAACATCATTGTGTTTAACTGAGATAAAACCTTTGCAACAGAATCAGAAAGGGAGGACTCAAACCCCAAACAAAGGATTACCTTGTACTGCTTGCCTGCAGGAAGCAAAAGGAAGTAACAACACAATCAAAACCAATACAGCACTAAGGAAAGTCATCTTAGTGACACATTTTACTTCTTGCTGTCCAATGACTGACTTCCACATCCACAACAGCGTTCTGCACTTATGTATGGAGCTTAAAGACTGTTTCTTCATTCTACATGGTGTCACACAGAACACCACACCAAAACAAACAAGGCATCAAAGGAGAAAAAGTACAGCAGGAGCAGAACAGAGCAAAAGGGAGAGCAAACAGACAGGTAAGAGCAAGAACAAACAGCCAGAAAGGAGAGTCTGAATGAGAGAGAAGACAAAGAGACTCAAGAGGACAGGTGGCACGACATGAAATGAGCCATTTCTCCCTCTTACAAAGGCAGCTCATTTTTTATTTTTATATTTTGTTAATTAAAGTTGAAAGACAACCACGGGACACTGAAAGCTGTTCGAAGCAAAGATAGATAGATTTCAGTACTATACCTATTCATTAAGCCTTTCGGTGTCACCAGGAAACCGAAACTTGCAAACTACTGCAATAAACATACCAGAAAGCTGGCTGACAGCTACTACAAGCAGCCAGTTTTGGAGACAAAGCCAGAATAACATATATTTTTGCCAATGTGACAGAGCAATTAGAAGGCGAAATTAAGAAGACTCCAATCTTGAAACATCAGGAGCCTCTGAGTTGGAACAAAGGACATTTATCCTGAAGAAGCTCTTGTAGTCACGTGAGGTTAACACTGAATAGAGAGCAAGTAATGGCAAAGAGCTAAGTCATCTGAGCATGCACACAGTCACACGGATGTTCAAACATACGCACCTTGCTGGACACAGAGTTGTGACATGAAAAAAAAAAAAAAAAAAGACTACGACTTACCAGATTTGGAATACAGCACTAGTATGTTATTCCGTGTCCTGAGAAGCTTCTTAAAATCCTTGTGGTCACTTATTTTTTCTATGAGTGGAGACACCTTTAACGAGTATACAAATGCTGGCAAGAATGCCTAGAGAAACACAAAGCCAGAAACATTAGTAACAGCTTCCATGCTGAGAAACAAAATACAAAGACAAATTGCTTTTGAAATTGCTTGAGACATGCTGTCTTAAATAAACTATCATATCGATTTGATCAGCAAAAGCCAAAGAAAAGAAAAAAAAAAAAGCCATACATACGGCTTATTGAAACTGGACCAATATGACTCCCAGCAAGCATGCTTAAGCGGAAAGATGAGATAAACACAACATCAAGAAATATGGTTTTAGTTAAGAAGCCACTCCTTTTAAAAGTTCGTTCCCTAGTCAGATCATCAGATTAAAATTCTTATGTAAATTTAATACACTGCAACAGGAGAGGCAGCAAATTACCACTTGGAGAGCGCTCTTGTCCCTAGATCCCAGAACACTGTGCAAACACTATCCAGTACCTCGATATCACACAGAAGACAGTGAGAGCCATGAAGTTAAAACAACTAACCCACACTGACACAGAGCAGATGAAGGAAATTAAAACAGAATTTTCAAGTAATTCAGCAACCACATTACGGCACTAACCACAACCCTCTCCCACCCACTCTTCCAAAGTGGAACAGGGCTTATGTTTCCCACTGGCCACACCGTACCTCACACATACACCAGTGCCTTTGCCAACAAGATCAAGGTCGGCTTCCACCGGCCACATGGAAGGCACAGCATTTAATCTCTCTGCATCTCAGTTCTATATCTATGCAAAGAAAAATTTTTGTGATTGC
The DNA here is from genome assembly GCF_036417535.1 of Chlamydotis macqueenii. Lineage (NCBI taxonomy): Eukaryota > Metazoa > Chordata > Aves > Otidiformes > Otididae > Chlamydotis > Chlamydotis macqueenii. Next base: position 12,192,612 of record NC_141561.1, read on the forward strand.
ACCTTTTGGTCTATTTAAATCATGACCGCTCCAGAGCGGACTGTCTTTTATCCTACCATAAAGTATAACTCCTATCAAAATACGACCATAACCTCAGCTGGGGCCTTCACTGCTCATTTGTACTGCAATAATCTTCAATAATAATAATAATCATATCCATCATGCTACGCTGCCTCCCTTCTGCACTGTACTGAATTCATACTAATGGAATTATTATGGGAAGCTTAGCTGGAGAAATTATCCAGTTTACACTCACCTTACAGTAAAACCTTAACACTTAATTGCTTAGCTAAAAGCTTTAACTCATTTGCCTAACACACACAAGAGGTTCAATATTTTCTTAATTACTGAACTAATTCTGATCCTGTCTTGTTCCAACTGGGCTGGAAAATGTGTCCAGGGTGGATGTGAAGAAGTAAGAGGCTGTTCTTGCATCCCATGTATTACAGATTGCTGCATTCAAAACAAGGCACCAAGCCAATCAAAGTCAGAACACGCAGCCCCAGGCACTACACTTCATCACAAACCCAGCTATTTGCAAACACCACGTCACTGAGGCACAGAAACAAAACCTGCACCTACAAAATATATTTTATAAGTGCCAGAAGTTTTTACATGCGGAAAGGGGAGGGAGAGTTTTGGGATGCATGGGGTAGAGGCAAGAGGCTGAGCTGAAATGGGAGTCATCCTCAAAACAGCCTCAGGACGTGTTTGGGAATTTAAAGTTACTAGAAGATACACCTTTAACATAAAATATAAAAGCACGACAGGCCGCACAGGCTTAGAGTGAATAAGTTACCTGACTCCGCAGGCAGGATTCCCACCACGGAGCCCTGCTGACCAGATCATCCGACTGTGAGAAGGGAAAACGCATATTTGCAAGTCTGCCTCCACCTTCAGCATCAATGTCCTTGATGCTTTAATTCAACTGACAGACTCACATTCTTCTAAATCCAGATGTCCAGAGCTCAGCCTTCCTACTTCAGGCTGATGCATGTGAATCATTTGTGTATTTTCCAGGATAAATACATGGTGTTGCCAATCAAAGTAGACAAATATAGTTGTGCTAAGCGTAGTGACACAGACATGCAAATTCCTGCTCAAAACTCATCGCAATCAGAGGCTGTACAGGAGGGATTAACCTAACATTGACTTTCGAGCAGATCTCTCTAATCCTAAGTACACTTTTAAAAACTTTTTCCTTGCAATTTTTTAACTATCCAAGTGTCTTAAAGTTTTACTTGCGTCTTGAGGTACAGAAGGTAAAATCTAAACTTCACTGAAACTAAGGCTAAATGCAGAGGGAAAAAAATTAAACTATAGGTTGCTTCTTTTAGAAGCTTTCTTTGTTTAGAAAATTGGACTCAAATAAGGATATTCTAGTCTATGAATTCACTGTCAAAAAGAAAGAACTGAACTAAAAAAGCCACAAAGGCCACTTTCAATGTGACACTAAATGGTATTATGAACTTTGTTTAAAGCATCTGTACAGTTTTACTGACAGCTTGGAAGCACTTGTATTTCATGTCTTTTCCAGATGGAAAGGCTCTTTAGCCAATTTCAGCAAATTTTCTTTTTTTGTGTGTGTGTGTGTCCTTATAATGGCAGAGCTATAAAGCTCTTGAAAAATTGGATTCTGGAAACAGTGACAGCTTTAACTACTGCCTTGTCGGTGTTGCCACTAACAGAAAACTCGCTGCACTGGTGGAACAGCAGGTGCTTTGAGCGAGAAGCACGTCACATTGCACGTATTCGCTGCTACTTTGCCCAGTTCCTCCCCAGGTATCAAATCAATACGCATTACTCATTTTCTTGCAGTTTTACTACAGCAGCTCTCTGCGATCCTATGGTTTAGGCCAAAACCCACTGGGAAAGGCATTGTGCATAGAAGCGCACCAACCAGCCCTGTCGAATAAATCATAATCTCCCTTTAATTAAGATTAATATTGCAGCCTTTCCTGGTTATAAAACCCAAAAAGTCCAAGCCAAAGTCATGGAGTGGGACAGAAACACCGTGCCTGCACATCTAAAGCAGCCGCAGCAATACTGGGAGGTTATCAGCTGAGCTGAAAAGTTCACTACCTCCCAATACATATTTGCACTACATGCTGTTTGCAAACTGATAAGAATTAAGTAGTTCCACGTTCTCCAGCTTTCTCCTGCTGAAATTAATGAAGACCATATCGAGGAATAAACCACAGGCCAGTTTACTATTAAGTCTCCCAAAGAACCTCTGCCTTCGCTACCAGCTCCACTGAAGGCAAGTGATGCCGAGCAGCCACTTCCATCCAACGCACTGCAGCTACAGCCCCATTAGGGCTACAGCCAGTAGTTCTGGCTACAGCATGCAATTAAGAGGATGGAAAAGAGAATCCTATGGAAGCAGTTACACGCTCCTCTTCTTCACAGAAAACCAGGCTGATATTCCTGCACAGCCCACAGGCTAAGCGGCAGCAAAGACAAGGCTCATTTGCATGTACTGTGCTATATAACTTTAATTGTGAGATATGACTCAGGTAGATTTACTCCAGACATTTTGCTTAAGTCTTTGCAGGAGAGCTCATCAGCCAGGCACTGCCTGATCAAGCACTCTGCTTCTTGTTTAAATCCAGGGCACAACAGGAGATGAGCTCATATTAAAAAAAGAAGAGGTCAAGAAAGGTGACAGTCCCTCCTGGGCAGGAAGACTCTTTTCATATGCGTCAGGAAGTGCTACATTCACACATATGGAACTCTATAAATAAGAAACAAGCGAAACTCTCTTGTCACTCAGCATCTGAAAGCTTTAACTTTTCAGCAGTGGTTGTGAATAGATTTTAAGAAACCCTCCAAACATTTTTCTCAAGAAGCTGCCTACCTTGGTACCCGTTAAAGGAGAAGGTATATCAGGACCAACACGTGCAACATCTGTGCCATCCCTGCCCTGTGACAGTTATGCTGACAAGAAATTGCAATAAAACTGGGAGGGTCTATTTTAATTCATGCTGTGTTTGCACAGTGCCTAGCATAATGGGTCCTCATCCATGTCTGGCTCGATAAACTGGAACCAATATTACAGCCACCCCGATGTCCTCGGACGCAGGAAACTTTTGGTGGGGACCTTCAGAAAAAGGCAGGCTACACACAGCAGACTATGAAATGCAAATCTGGTAGCACTTCCAGTCTGCAGATTTTCCCTAGCTCAAGATCTCAATCTGAATTTATTTTCACAGAATTTTTTACGGTGTAGGTCACACAACAGTCATGTGATTGCAGTGTCTGATCTAAGATGCAGGAAGGATGCTCAAATAAAACATAAGCGAACCCAAACTCTCAAGACAGTAAATTCAAAACTACTGAGAGACACTGCTACTTGAGCAGAAGGTACAAAAACACGAGTGCTCTAGCTCTGCCTCTGCTCTTCAAATTAAAATACGTATTTAAATATATAATCTTGCAAGCTAGGTGGAAGAGGTCTGATCAGTCAAAAAGGTTTAATTTTCCTTTTTTTCCCCACTCTCCAGCAATTCCTTGCAGAGTTGCCAAACACACGCAAGTGTTAAAGAGCGCCGAAGCACTCCACAGCCTCACTCCCTCAGAACTGGTACCCAAGAACCATCCGAGCTTTCAGAAACCCTGAGGTAAAGACAGGCAAATAACTATTTGCTAATTATACTGCCAGGACCGACACTATTGAAAAGTGTGGTCACCCCTCAGGCCACGTTTTTTCAAAATCATCAAGGATCTGAGAAAGTAGAGTTTATTTCTCAAGTTTTTACTCTTCTCTGAATCTCATTTCAGAATGAAAAAAGGGAATATCTTTCAAGCAGCCAAAATAACATATTTTCATATTTTACATTTATTATTCAAATTAAATGTGATAAATGCTTAACTGCTGTTCCCACAGAACCCAGTTCCATTTATGAGTTGCTCCCCAGAAAAGCTTCGTGACAGCATGGTCTTTTGCTAAGGATAAGCAGCATGTCTGGAGAATTACTTATTTATTTTAAATCAAGGGCACTCAAAACATATGGTTTAAAAACAAGAAAATACAAATCAAAATTAAATAAGGAGGCACTATCAGAGGAACAGCATTCTACACTGGACAGAAAAGCATTTCTTATTTCTCCTATTTCCAGCTCAAGAGCATGAAAATATGTATTTCCCTAGACACAAATTATGCATAAAAAACATAAGCAGATATACAGCTGAAACAGTGCTTAGGTCCCTGAATCCATATGTCAACATACAATTTTTATGCACACATTAACACTTACATGTATAATTAGGTAGACAATTTGCGCACTATTCGTCAAGAATAGCTGGGGCTGACAAGAACAACTCAGACTCCAGCACAACTGCTGCTTGGCAGGGACACAGTCTTACACTCGACCACAATTTCAAAAGCCCATTTTTCAGCAAGACATTGACTTTGATTTCTGTCTTAGCTTAACCGCCCACCGATGTCACTCTCATTTTAGGACAACAGCATTCAATCCACTGTAAATATGATCAATGAGCCACCCTGTACATATGAAACAGATTGTGTCTGACAAGGCATTTTATGGGAATCTAGCTGAAGAGCGAAACTGCCTCAAAATTCCAAGCAATAACGGAGATGACTGAATTTAACTTCATAACTAATTTCTTTAGGAGGGGACTAGTTCACATTCTAAACAAGGGTCTGCCCTGCCACATTAAAATGAGGGGAACAATGATACAGGCAAGAAATCCCAAGAACAGGACTAGATGTCACCTTCCCTTTCCTCCTCAGTTCCCAAAATAAACCCTGGGATGAAGCGCACACTTAACTTCAGAAGGTGGATTTGAAGGAACTTTTCTGTATTGTAGTGATGGAGGTTTGGAAACCAGCAGATCAGCTGCTGGCATGGCCAGGTCCCGGGGCGTAGGGAGTGTACACATACCAAAAATATCAGCTCTAAGTCATCTCCAGGCAAGCAGAAGAAACAGATCTGTTGCTCCCTTCCCCCCAATTTGTTCTCACTTAAAAATACAAGATGTACAAATCCAAAGCCCCCTTGTTTACAAGAATCACAGTTTGACTGCAGATGTTTTATCTTCCTTCTTCATCACACAAACCACTCTTGACCTTGTGCAATAATTGCTTGCTTTTCACTCACAAGCCCTCCCTCTGCTGCTATTTACATTCAGGGTTGTGCTGCTTTGATCACTGAGCCATTTGTAACAAATGCCTTCCAAGATGGATAGTGATAAGTAGGACAGTCCCCTGTTTTCATTCATGATTAATATCCAAAATAGCTGTAGAACATTTTAATCAAATCAGATGAGGGGAGACGGGTTATGTCTGTTACCCAAATGTATCTCAAGAAGCCTGCTAAGAATTTATTATGTGAATGATGAGGAAAGAGAACAAGTAGCATTTGGGTCTCAGGCTTCAGGGGTCACAACTGAAGTAGTGACAGTAGCCCCTGCGATCCCGCTGGGACACAACACTATCTTCTCCCAACCTGTCCTGGCTGTGGCTGGGATAGAGTTAACTTTCTTCCTAGTAGCTGGTATAGCACTGCGGTTTGGATTTAGTATGAGAATAATGTTGATAACACATTGATGTTTTAGTTGTTGCTAAGCAGAACTTACAGTAAGCTAAAGACTTTTCAGCTTCTCATGCCGTGCCAGCGTGGAGGCTGGAGGGGCACAAGAAGCTGGGCAGGCACACAGCCAGGCCAGCTGACCCAACTGGCCAAAGGGATATCCCACACCATACGATGTCAACCTCAGCATATGAACTGGGGGGAGGTGGCCAGGGAGTGGAGCAGGGGGAGAGACTGCTGCTCAGGGACTGGCAGGGTGTCAGTCAGCAGGTGGTGAGCAGGTGCATCACTTGTTTATCTTGTGTTGTTTCCCTATCTTCATTACAATTTATTTTGGTTTTCTTTATTTTAATCATTAAACTGTTCTTAACCCACCATTTTCCTTACTTTTACCCTTCCAATTCCCTCCCCCAGCCCACCAGGGGAGCAGGAGGACGCACAAGCAGCTGCGTGGTACTTCGTTGCTGACGGGAGCTAAACCACAACACAACCACATCCAGAAGGGTTCCCAAACTGCAACCTCCTGAGGAACCCCAGCACAGATGCTGCAGCACATCAACTGCAACTGATCCAAAGAGTCATCTACAGGCTCAGTGGGGAGTGGTGACTCCAGCACCCACAGCAGCATAGGACGGCCAGGCGAGGAGCGCTCCAGCAGACACACTGGAAGATCAACAGCTTTTGCATCAGAAGACTGGCAGCATTAGAAAACCATGGGTTTTGCCCAACATTTGCAGACATTCCCATTGGATACTTCTTGGGTTTTGTTCATTTCTCATAAGCTCCATGGAAGAATGCATTCTTACTCTGTATATAATCCAGATCATTTCTAGCCATTCAAAGAATATGGAAGTCTGACATTTTATTCTGGTGGGTCATATCTGCAAGAGGCAAGTGTCATATCTTCTTTTGGTCACAAAGGCAGGTAAATTAAAATCCTGATACAGAGTATTCTCTAGCTTCAGCCGAAGAACGCCACAAATAAGGCATTCTACTTAACATGGTACTTGCTATGTTCACTTTCCAAATATAGAAGACAGCAAAAAAATACCATGGAGACGTCAAGATTTGACTAGACTCTACTGCTCATATTGTTCTTAAACACCGGGTTTGAAGGAACGTAAGCTACAGGCATAACAGTCTATACTAAGGGTTGTTCTTAAGGGGTCTGTGTAGCCAGTTAACTGTATGGTTTATCACTCATTTTTCAAATGCTTAGTGAAGGAAAATCTTGCAACTATTTACTAATTGACAACTGACTGTAATAGGGTCAATTACTAATGCTAACAAAGAGCTTTCTCCTTACTATGAATGTGAGGCTCGCTCTCTCATAAAGCCAGGCATCGGTGCAATACATATGAAACAAGCTGTTGATGAAATAATGTTTTAGATACCATTTCTGAATGAGCACATTTGGAGGACTTCAGAAGCTAAGGGCAGGAGCAAAGCATATGCCACATAATCCCCCACTAAAAACTGAGTTTGAAGAAGTTCTTTAGAAAACTTATTTAGATACTTCTAAAGAAGTATCACCTACTCAAGAAGCACACAGGAGATGCTATAAAAAGAAGACAAAACCACTATTAATGGGACTTATAAAGAAGAGAGGGTGAAAAAATGACACCTGCAAATCCTTAGCACATAATATGGCACTTGTTATCTTCAAAGCATTGCACAAATATTAACTAATTAATCCTCACATTTTTCTGCCAGGTGTTAGGAGACAAAGCTTAAATTAAGCAGTTGGAGTAAGAGTCACACAGAAAGGAAGCGATCTGCAAGAGGCAAAAGGGAGGCAGCATCAGAGTAAGCCAGCACACAGCTGATCCTAGAGCAGCACACAACCACAAGCTCATGGTGTGCCATCTTTTGAAAAGCGAGGAGGGGGAGGGAAAGAGTCTATTTGCAAATGCACTGTATGACTATAAACCCAAAGATAACAGAAAGGACATCATCAAGGCAGCCACAAATGAGATTACCTTCGTTATCTGTGTTCTGCAAGCACACAAATCACAGCACCCTCCATCAATGCTACCAGCTACCAAAGTGCCAAAACTTAAGACTTGCTTTGCTATCAACTTTTTACCATTCACAAGCTCAAAATGCTGGTAGGATCAAGGTAAAGCACAACTTATTTCCAAAGTGACCTTGTCCACATCAAGAAATTTAAGGCAATGCTAGTTTGTGATTCTGGTGGCAAATTGCATTAAGTTTTTCCACTCGCAGATCTCCAAACGCAGCTCTGAAGAAAAGTGTCTCATCATCTCCATTTTACTGAAATGAAGGAAGGAACTCAAGGAACTGCATCACCAAAAAGCAAAAGAAATGGTCAACAACAGAACAAGCACCTCTTCCATCAGCAACTGCTCACAAGATCGTGAGCACACCCCTGGGCAGAAACACCACTTCTGATGATGACATCACACTTTTGTCAACATCGGGTCCTCTGAAGTAGATGGGCACTTTGGCACCAAGGTCAATGGATTCAAAACTTCACTTCATAAAGTATGGAGTTGAGTAACAAAACCAGTCCTGAAAGCCAAGGTTTGATTTGGGAAGGGCATCCGAGGAGACAGAGCATAGCCCACATCACAAGTTTTACAAATCCGTGTTTTGAAGAGGGAACAGATGAGTAGGAACAGGGTAGGGGGACAGCAACTACGGGATTTGTCTCTACAATACTCTCCCTCTGACTGCAGCAAAACGCTTCCCAAAGCAGTTCCTGTAGTACAAACAGTAACTGGAAGGCAAGAGGCACTCCCAATTCAAGCCCAAATGCCACCACAAGAAACAGCACCTGAGCACTGCAGAGGAGAAACAGCACTTGCATCCTGCCTGCAAACCCACCAAAGGCAAAGCTGCCAAGCTGGGGGGCTACCTGCAACACAAGGAGTGAGCCACATCCAAGCCCCCTCCACAGCCCTGGATTCACAAGTCAGCACTCACCGGTGCATTCCTTTGACGTTACTGGGACTCCAGGAGCTGGAAACCAAAAATGTTCTTCTCAAGCCTTTCTTTGAAGGCACCGAATTTGAATGGCACCAGGTAAATAAGCCTGCTTCCCAATGGCTGTCAGTCATACTCTCTTAACTCAGTTTCTCTGTCATTAAGCCAACACTCAGAAGATGAACTGACCTTTGCCACATTGGCCTGGAATAACATTTATTGGTGTTTGCAGAGCAAATGGACCCCAGATGCATAATCCTGTTGGAAGCAGTGGCTAGCCCCTGCTAGGGAAAGGATACTATGCGATACATCAGAGGAAATACAAAATCACCTTGGTGTGAAATTCCTTCCCGATATGTGTTAAACATAAATCCAGTTCTTCAAGCATGAAATATAGTCAACCACTTGACATACAAAATAGGGAGGTACCTCTGAAGTTAAACCACAGTTTCCCTATGGCTCTCCAAGTGATTCAAGAAATAAAACTTTAGAGCAGGCAGAGATCACTGCAGCATCTTCAGAGAATCATAGAATGGTTTGGGTTGGAAGGGACCTTAACGATCACCTAGTCCAACCCCCCTGCCCTGGGTAGAGAGACCTTCCACCAGACCAGGTTGCTCAAAGCCCCATCCAACCTGGCCTCAATGTAGCCAGTCTTCCTCATATGTGGTGTGTCACATTCACAGTGATGCAGAAGATAACAACTTAACATCTTCCATCAGAAGATACTGAAGTGTTTTCTTCATCCAGCTTTGTAGTTTTCCTTTTACAAATGCAGGAAGTCTTACACAGATAAGATTTCAATTCTCGGAAGCCACCTCCAATTTTGGGTCCTAATTTAAAAATGAGCCCTGTTTTTCAGGAGCACTATGCATGGACAACTCTATCTGCTGTCCCAGATGCATTGCAAGCACTCAGCACTTCCAGGGGGCAAAAAAGAAAAAAAAAAAAAAAAAAAGAAAAAAAATCACATTTGAGTACATAAAAAAGGACAGGCAGGAAGGAAGGACAAATGTTCTCATTAACCTCTGTCCTACCAAGCAGCTGGCATTACCTTCCCTTTAACTTTACGCACTGAGAATGTCCTGATTTAACAGCCTCCCTGACTTTGCAAACATTGACTCAAGAAAAATTTAAAAGCAGGTTTTGCAATGTCACAGCTGTAGGCTAGTTTTTTAATCCTAGCATACAGTGAGTTATATATTTCAAGATGAAAAATCACACCTTCAAGTGCAAGATAATGCAAATTGGAAGAAATAATTTAGACTACTTGTACACTGCAAAGGGGAAAAATTAGCTGAATCAACAGCTCAATGAAGACATCTGCTCAGCATGCAGCATCACAGAGCAAATAAAACGCTGGGGCAAATTAAGAAGGGGAAGAGAGAATAACATGGATAAATTATAATGGTTTTGTATAATTTCACTGACAACAGCAGGCCCACTCTGCGCATCTCAAAGACACCAACTCTGCAATACAAAAGGTCCAAAGAAGAGCAACTAGAATAGTCAGGAACAACAGATTCACATGAAGAAAGCTGGGGGGGGGGGGGGGGGGGGGGGGGGAAAACAAACCAAAACCAAAAAAACCTACAAAAAAAAAAATCACAGTAAAATACTTACATGAACATAAAATGAATGGTACAGTACGATATGGTCTGACAGTCACAGTGGATAAAGAAGGAAACACCACAAATAACTCCACATGTTTAGCTGCTTTAAATGAAGGGAAAATTCAGCCCACTTGTAACTACACCTGGTCCACAGAATATACTTAATTTGAGGAATACACTGCCACAAGTACCATTGATAAAAGCACTGTGTAGATCAAGGATGAGCCACAGGGGAAAACAAGCCACACTAAGTCCTCTCAAATATTTTAGGAAGAGTCCAACCTGACTTCAGTTTCACTTGAAATTAATAAACAAGTTGCAGATAGCAGAGGTCTGTGCTTCTAGGCCAAGCTTAGAACAAAACAAAAATTGTGTGGGATGCTCAGCATGTCTTTTCCCTCCTCCTGGGTGAGCCGATAGCTAGGCCCCTGCCAGGAGCAAAAGGCTGCACCAGACAGGGCCGATGCTTTCCGTCCCACATCGGCAAATCTAATATTAGTACAGAATAAGCGTCTGGCAATTAGCAATTCCGCACTTGATTTGTATGAATTAGATGAGCACTCCTAGGTAATGCATTTCCAAATACACTTCAGATCACAAACGCATAAAAGAATTAACATAATTTTTCATTAATTATTAACTCTATTTGTCCAAGCAGAAGGAAGAACCATAGCTCATGCCAGCAAAGTAAATAAAGGAGTGCTTTAAAGCAAGCCTTTGCCAAGCTTTGGAGCTATTTATGCTAAATTCTGTGGATAAAAAGAGAAAAATCAGACTTTAAAATATCTCTGTAAGCCTAGGAGTCTCCCTGAGGTAAGGAGCGCTCTACTTAGCGTAACGCCGGCGGAACGAGCCCAGATCCCCCGGCACGCCCGGGGAGGCGCGGGCAGAGCAGGGCTGCCCACAGGTGCACAAAGCCCAGCGAGGCGGCTTTGCAGCGGCAGAGCGGCCGCGGCCCCGGCTGCCACACCGGGCTCACCCACCAACGAGCCGGGCGCCCGCCGGTCCCAGCCGCCGCGGCCGGGGGCTGCAGCCCGCAGCCGCTCGGGCAGATGCGGCCGCACACCCGGGTGGGTTTTCTCTGGGTGGGTTGGTTTTTTTTCTTTTGAAAGACGGAGAAAAAGGGAGGGAGGGAAGCAGGAAAGCGGCACACGGGCTGGGGAAACAGCCGGGCGGAGAGCTGCCGGAGCCCGGGGCGGCGGCGGGAGCAGCCGCCGCGCCCAGCCCGGAGGGCCCGGCCCGTCCCGCTCCCAACTTTCGCCCAACTCCGCCGGCCGCGCCGAGCGCCCCCGCCCCGCCTCGGAGAAGAGGGACACCGCGCGCCCGCCCGCCCCCGCCGCCCCGGGGCGCGACCGCCGCCACTCACCGCCAGACCGAGCAGGAGCAGCAGCAGCGGCGGCGACGGGAGCCGTCCGCAGCGCCGCGCAGCCCCCGCGCCCTGCCCCGGCACAGCCATCGCCGCCGCCGCCGAGCCGGACCCGCTCCGGACCCGCCGCCGCTGCGGGCTGCTGCCACGTCTGGCGGCGCAGGCGCGCTCCGCTGGCACCGCCCGCCCGCGCGGCGGCATGACGGGGCCTGTAGTCCGCCCCGCGGAGCGGGGGATGAGCATCCTCCTCTTCCCCCCCCGGGCAGAAGGCTGTGGTGCTCCCAGAGCCACACGGCAACAACAACAAAAAAAAACAAAACCAAAACCCAACAGCCCCAAACCACTGCCGGCACTCACCATTAAAAAGCAATCTCCATCCCATTTGCTTCAGCTGAGGTGAAAAAAGTTCCAGCTCTTCTCTAACGTTCCCACCGGCCTTCACTCTAGGATTAGGTTTTTTGTGCCTCCCAGTTCCTTTCTGGCAAATAACCGCGTTCTCCATGCTTTTTTGTCAGGGTCTTTAAAAGCTTCTGCTGGTCTCACAACTGGGGTAAGAGGTGAATAAAGAAACAGAAAATAAGACAGAGTTAACTGGAAGAGGGGCTTAGAGACTAGGACCTGTTCTTGTCGGCTGTTCCCACTTGTTATCATTAAATCCTAAAGAAGAACTGCGCTTTATCCTCACGCGTTGGCAACAATGCCAAAGCGCAAGCACATAAATACACTGAGTCTGAGCGGGACCAGGTTGTGCAACCTCCCTTATAATCAAACTATCTGAATGAGCACTGCATCCAGATGAACAAATGGGTCTGTGCCCCTCGTTAGGCACGTCCAGTGAGCCAGCTCTGCCTCACAAGGACATCCCAGATGCCCTGCCAGTAATCTTGATGTCAAAGCAGGTCAGCCACCTTATAATTGGCTTCCCACAAACAGGAGGGATCTTCACCTACTGCCCAGAGGCTGTGTGAAATTCTTCCTTGGCTCAGAAACATCAAAGGAGAATCAAAGGCATCTTTTCGAGTCTGATCCTTACAGCTGACTGTCGCCTGAGCATTAGACTAAGAGGTTGGCTGCAAGGGAGCAATTTGTAGATCCATACAGCTGACTGATCACTTTAAGCGGTGATCATGAAAACTGAATGCTGTTGACATTAACAAGTCCCCTGGTGGAGACGTAATTTTGCAAAGCAGTAACACACGCAGAGGAAGTTATTACTACCAACATTTACACTTTTGTGGCATCTTTTGCGGCAGAACCAGAGCACACTTTTTCAGTTACAGCTGGATAACCTTTAGCAAATAATTTCACAGTGCTATGCCTCGCTTCCCATTTGCAGGCGGCTTCGGTTAGCCTGCCTTAAAATGAGGTTAGCAATCCTCAGCTTGCTCTCAGATGGCAGTGAGTGTACACGTGAGGCACAGCCCAGGAGCTGCAGGAGTTTGGGAAAAGGAGGGAAGCATGGCTGGAGGGGGACTTAGGGAAGGGAAGGAAAAGGTAGGAATCTTGTCACTCTACAGTGGAAGGACCCAAACCAAAACATACTTTGCGTCAAATACCTGCACCCTTAAAGTATATGCTATCTGCACAGCTTACTGATTGTACGAGGATAGATGGAGGGCTGCGCTGGACTAGTCACCACCACCACTGGTGCCAGCTTCCCAATCCATAATAATCAGCCTGCTAGCAAAAAGCTCTGGATCCCCTGTTGAAGCCCATTTCAAATAAACCTCCAGGAACAGGTAACCTCTTCCAGATGCTGTTCACCTTCAAATTCCTAGCCTAGAGCTGAAAGGCTTCTGCACACAACTACCCTGACTCATGCAGACCTCTAATCTCAGCTGGGTATCCAGGTCCTCAAAGACTGTTTGAATCCTCCTGTGACTCTTTTGTGTAGAAAATTGTTATATCTTCCGATGCTTCATATCACAGTTACCAGTATCAGGCAATGCAAAAGTAACTTCAATGTGGTGGAATTTCTGTGCTGTGTCATATGGGATGTGCTGCCATTGTGGTAGGAAAGGATAAAATCCTGGGACAGTTGTTCTGTCACAGAAGTACATTTTTATTGTGATGGTAAGAGGAAACATTATCAGGAAGGAAGAAAAGAAGGATGAAAGAAAAACGAGAAGAGAAGCTATTTCTAATGATGCTTTCTATATTAAAAATTTGGTGTTGGAAGCTGCATTTGTTATATACAGAAGACTATAAAAAGGGTATCCACGTGGCAACTACAGCTTCTTTCTTTCAGTTCAGCTCGATAATTTGTATTGACATGACAGGCATTGCCAAAACTTAAGAGACAAGATCACTGAGCATCTGTCTCGGGTCAAAATAATATATCAAGTATGAGCTCTAGACAAGGCTTTACACAGTGGCAACTACTTAATCAATCCAGTCGTGCATTACTAATGAACTTATTACAGTTGTATCTGAGTGCGCCGCTATCGAGCATTCCAAGTTTTACCCTGTATTTGTTTGGCATTAATATCATATACTGCTTGCTTCTCCATAATTGTAATATTTGTATATGGCACCACAAAACACTGTGAAAGCATTCATTAATTCACCACTGAGAAGTAAGACAATAATTACTGCCCTTGGATTATAGATCAGAAAACAGTAGCAGAGCGATTATATGATTTGCCCAAGGCTATAAAACCAGACGGTTTCAGATCACGTTCGTTTCCAAAGGCTGCATTGGGTCTGCTAATCCTTACTTGTCTATCTATTCAAACACCTCTTTTACCAAGAATAAAATAGAAAACTGGACTGACAGTAAGTACGTCTGTAAGAAATTACACTTCCACATTTCCTATATGTTGCTGCTTTATTTGACAAGCTTTATTCTTTGTTCTCTTTTTAACCTGAACAAGTCTCTGACGGCCTCTCACAAAAGGTAAAATGAGTCACCTTTACCACAAAAAAATGACAGCAGAGCAGACAGAAAAAGATACAAGCACTTTGCAAGCCAGACTGAATCCAGGGGCAGCATGGTCTACACTGGGACTCCAAACTACATAGCTTTTGCCCAAAATGAAAGCAGGATTCCCCTTAACTACATCAAGTTCTCCTCCTTCCTTCCAGCAACATCTCTTCCTTCTTTAGTTCAGCTTCAACCGACTAATTTTGATCTGCGGGCTTATCTCCTGTAAGTTTTGTGACATCTGTGTCATGGCACTGATTGCATCAGCTGAAAAGAGACATATGAACTGGTTGCCATCAACAGATTGATGGTATTGTAGCCCTCGGCTCCTCATGACCTTTCCTACAGCTCTTCAGCATATGATGAAAAGGAAAAGAGACAGAACCAACCCCTATAGGACTTTACATGGGAGTGGTCTCAGAGATGAGGCACAGCTGTACATTGCTTTTCTCCAGCTGATGTCTGTCAGACGGGAGAGCCTGAAGGCAACTTTCCACTCCTGCTGCCTCCTCAGCACCTGGTAGCAGTGCTGCAGATGCAGTATGTCCATACACATCAGCTAACAAGTTCCATGGAAGATCATTAACACACCAAAATAAGGGATACAAAGGTGCAGCTGTTACATAAAGGATAGTTTCTTAGGTCAGACATTTCAGTTTCATACTTTTGCATGAACTCTTTTTAACACTATTTTGTTAATGATGGAAATACATCATGAGTCTCAAGGAACTGCTCTCTGATGTTCGGTTGTGACATATCTGTGCTTTTCACCTGGTTCACTCGCTACGGTCTATAGGAATGGCATGGAGGCAAGTCAGGATGAAGTTTAGTCTGAATGCTTTTATCTCAGTGCAAGGATTCTGTACGCAGCCATATAACTCCGTGCCTCCATTTTCTGCATCATACCCCTTTGCATGTCTGAAGTCTAGAAGGACTGTCGACTTTTTGTACAGACCTTGCACAACACAAAGAAGAAATACACACATACTGTGTGCTTTCACGGGAATTTTACTTTTGTACTTTATTGTTGTTGTTTCCTTCATTCTAGAATCAAAGCACTTTTGGACCACAGGTAGACAGATGCTCTTTATATATGAGGAAAAAAGCAGTAGGTACTGCAGGAATCAGTTAAAAGTCGAGTACAGATATTTTCCAAATATTTCTTCCTAGAAATTTTCCATTACAGTTTTTATTGCTTTCTTTAAGTCTGAGGTCTGCATGCCCCTTTACATTTAAGTGGCCCTACTGTTAAGAACACTGTCATTTCTTTCACTGAATCTCCAAAGCTGGATATAATGTGTTCCTGAGTAACATAAAAACCTTCTGCAGTTCGGGCACCTTGCTGGCAGGTAGTAGATAATTTATGTCTCTCAGTTACCTGCTGAGAGAATAGTTTAAACAAGATTAAAACAACCATGGAGTCTAGCTGTTGTGCACTGCCTGCAGTACTACTGCATGTTTCCGAAGTACTGCGGTCAAGACAGTTTTCCAGTGATTTGCAGAAGCTTTATAAAATATTTGCAGACTGTTTTAGCTTCGCTGCGTCATCAGGGAAGTGTTGAACAAGGAGCTTGTGAAGAGGGCTGAGATCTGAATCTGAATTCAATGCATAGCCCAACCACAGGTTTCCTGCATGTCATATGATCTAAGGGAGGCTGATGTCTCCAACTGTAAATCAGAAATAGATGCACTAGTGGAGTTTCACTAACACTCCTTGGATTGTGATGGTGCCTACATACCCTAGCAACAGGGGCCCAGCTGGATGTTTTAGAACAGTATAGGTCTCTATTGTGCTGGCAAAATGTTCAAGTTTAATATGCAAGTTCACATATTGAGACTGGTTCTGCCATGCCTCACACTAACAGCTGGCAACAGAGAAGTAGATGGAGCTGTTTCTCTGAGTGGTGTTGTTATGCCTCCGGCCTGGGTACAAAAAATATTCATTCATAGAAAGGACCAAATATGAAGATAGAACTATAAATATACAATCAAAATACCGTTTAGTGTAAAACAGTGTTTGCACTAGTGGCCTCAGTCTTCAGTGGAGCTGTATCCATCCACAGTAGCTGAGCACCTGTGTCCATATTATATTAAAAAAATGTATTAACATTCAACCATCAGCATATATTTCCTGCAGACAATGTTCTACTAAAACATTTTTCATACATCTATCCTATGAGAATATATCCAATACATTCAATATATATATATTCAGTACTTTTCTCGCTTCATATGTAGATAGATAATTTTATATCTACTTTTTTTATACACGTGTATACACACACGTGCACACATATACATGGCATATGTTAAACAGATGCTTTGTGTGGATTTATATGATTTTATATAATAATAGTAAATATCTGGTGAATATGGTTTTTTTTTCTCCACTTTTCAGTTTTCCTGGAATTAGTTTATGTGATTAAGTACTGCCTGTTTGAGCTCAAGATCAGCAGCCACAATTAATTGTATGACTATGCAGTCACAAGCTAATACGTGCAATAAGTCAAAGTTTAGTGAGAAGGATTTTCTTCCTGAAAAACTTTGTCTTTGCAAGGACCACTACTCACAGCCATATGAAAAAAGCTGCGCTGTGATGAAGCTACCATAAAAAAACCCTCCAACCTTATGATCAAATCTCTTGGCTTTCCGCAGTTGTGCAGTCAGAGTAGCAATTTAGCAATTTAGTAAGGAATTTACTAGGTCCTTAGGATTTTCTCTCTCCAAACCTCCTTCCTTCCCTGCATATTGCAGTAACCCATCTTTTAGTAGGAAAATAGAGAATACTGCATGAGAAAAGAGATTGTAGAAGAAGCAGAGAAGCAAGTGGGAATAAGGCCTTGATCCTAAACTTTTTGAAGGTAATGGATTGACTTCAGCAGGCTTTGGCTCAATCCCCAGCTGTCAGGGAGAAAAGTCAGTAAAGGAAAGGGGAAAATCAGCTGAGAAACAACAAAGAAACAAAGAAGGCAAGAAGCAGAAATACTGAAGACAAAATGAAGAAATCAGAAAGGGTAAAATGTGGAGTGCCAAGGGAAGAGAGGCAGAAGAGAGTAGTAGTGGACACTACTAAAACATCGATAGAGAAGAGTGGGAAAAAAACAGCGAACAATCTGTAAAATGGATTGTGCAGGAAGCTGATTTGCTTTTGGGTTTTAAGGTGGTTGTCCACACAGCAGAACCTCGACATTGCCATGACTCAGGCTGTAACTACATTTACCTTTTGGTGTGCTTTATGGCATCGCCTGCGTCCTAGCTTCTCTGGTCAGCCAGGCCAGCACTTTTTTAGAGAACTCCATGGTTCCCAACTGCTGTATGCATCTAGGTTTCCTATACAAGGAAGAGTCTGTTGTACCTCTAGGTCTTGCCTTGAGTATGGAGTTGAGCTCCTGCAAAAGCCAATGGGAGTGGAAGGAGCTGGGTGTCAGAGAAATACGCAGTCTTGCCTCTTCTACTGCAGCAATGAATAGATCATTTAAGGTGGGTTTTGTAAGAACAAGATTGATTTGCGGGCCAAGAACAGGAGTTAGGAGACCTACATTCTGTTTCAAAGCCCTGTTAGGAGGCTCTGGCAACTGTTAATAACTCTATAAATTATTATTTTTCTCATTTTCTCCTCTTGAAATATGCATAAGCTTGGTGACAGGTGGTCACTCAGCTGCTGCTTGTGAAACAGTGAGGTTTGCAAACAGGTTCTACTGTGAAACCCCCTGGTAAGGTCTGCATTGAGAATAGACCATCATAGAAAGATTTGTTTGTTCTCCCAGATCTTCCTTTGAGAGTCCATTCAATTTTTTAAGATACTTAGCAATACCTTTGCATGGCTTTAGGTACTGTAACACAATAATATAATCCTTGCAGCATCATAGCAACACTATGAGAGAACTCCAACAGCCAGGTGAATTCCTGCCTACCTCTTCATTATCAAGGGTATCCTCATGCCTGCCTTCTCAAAAAAACCTTATCAGGCAGATGTTTGCTGCGGCTGAAAAATATTTATCTCCTCCTGGGAGATAAATATTTTTTCCTAAGTCTCTGGAATTGCACTATTGCCCCAGGACAGCCAGACAACACAGTTCCCTGGGATCCAGAAGAGTGGCCAGGAGCTTCAGGTGGCATCTCTCCTCCCCTTACGTCCCTGTGCCTTTGGGAAAAAGCTGAGCCCAAGAGCCAGCCTGATACTCCAGCCAGATGCAGCTAAAGCCAGAATATCTACACATGCAGGTAATGGTTTGGATTTTGAGCAGTAGCATCTTTGCTTTGACTTTGTTTCTGGTCTTCTAGGAGCACATATACTGAGAAATACCAGAATCAGATGAGGACTAGAGTAGACCTGTGGGAGAGCAAGCTGAGCAAGAAAACATTACCAGGAACCAGTATGAAGAGCAGATTTCAGAGAGACAGCAAGGGATAGTGTGCAGAACTCATGAGTGGATGAAGAGTCTGCGATTGCATGACGACATTGGGGACAGAGTCTAGGACGGAATGGTGGGTTAAATGAGAAAAATTCACCGACATTTTCAAAATTGGTGAATGAAGTTTAAGGTAAAAAGACAGGAGCTAGCAGGATAGAAGAAGCTGTAGGTACACTCTTCCCCAGACCCATTAGATTCTTGGGTTTCTGCTCTCAGTGAGTACATGCCTGAACACACTCTAATCTACAGATGGCAATTTACTGTTTCTGTGAGTTAACTCTGGTATCTCAAATACCAGGATGGGAATGCTGAATTTTACTGATGTGAAAGATATAATATAACCTGCAAAAGGGAAAACTTTTTTTTTTTTTCTGGATTGCTTTTTAAAAAGAACTAGGAAATCACATTCACACAAGCTCCGTTAGGAGGGAACAAAGTCACTCACTCAAAAGGTAGGAGATGCTAGATTAAAAATGCTTGCAAAACTGTACTAGTGTCCTTCAACACGGTTTGTGATATGGAGTTTTTAACTACATAATTTTATTTTTTTTTTCCCCACAGATTGCCTAACCTGTTTGTTGCAGTAGTTGAGAGATATATAATTAAAGGCAGGAGATAACTGGAAGGAAAAAGATGGTCTTATCATTAATGCAATGTGACCTCTGTAACACTGGGCAAACTGCTTAAATGAAAATTTTCCCACATTATCTCTCAATGTTCATATCTCTGTTTCTGAGTATTCAACTTGGTATCTGATCAGATTTGCAGAAATGCTGAGCACTCATAAGATAAACTGAATTCAATAGGAGTAGTGCAGTGAGTACTTACCTCTCTGTACAGCTGACTATTCCGAAATAGCAGATCTTAGACACTCAGAATAGGAAACTCAACCTTATATTCCATATCTGTGAAGTGGAAGGGCATCCTCTTTTGTCCTCCTATGTACTGGAAAGACAAACTTATCAACAGGCATGAAGCATTCAGGCTCTTTAATGACGAACAACGTAAAAAAGATCCTGTAATAAAGTCTATAACTCACAGCAAAGTCTGAGTAGCAAACAGTAAGGAGGTAAGGGGCATATATGGATCATGAAGGTTAAATTGAAATATGAAGAGCTACGCATGTACTGAGCACCATCTATTCTGTGCACTGAAAGAGGAAGAGGATTGTGGAAAAAAAAATATGGTCAAATATTAACAGATGCCTGTTTATCGAAGAAAACAGTTTCGGAGGAAACGAGCAGTGACAAGACAAGAATGTGTTCAAAAACATTCTGTCAAGCCTATGCAGAAATGCGTTAAGGACCTATAAAATGGAGATAATGATACTTTTCCTTGCTAGTGAAGTGCTTTGTGAACTGCTTGTGAAATTGCTACAAGACGTAATGCATTTTTCTTTTCACAGGAACTATAAGATCTTACTGAATGACTCCATGATAGCTTAAGGGATGGATCTGAAGACAATTGCAGTCAGTAGGAACTTAGTTAATTTCAGGGGTTTTGGAGCAAAATCCATGAGCCATCAAACCCATTTTCATTTTACAAAGTGACTTGATGTCATGAGTTGTAGACCCTAGAGATAAAACCATGGAGTTGAGGTTATTAGGGTGACATAAGCCAAGATCTGGGTTTGGTTTATTTTTTAAACAAGTTGTGTCTTGGCAGCAACCCAGAAAAAAAAAAAGCAATATGTATATAAAAAAATAAGAGGAAGGATAGCATGGTAATAAAACAGCTACTTAAACTAGATTTGTGCAGACAGTGAAGTCTGTGAAATATAAGAGGGAGACAGCACTGAGACACTAATAAGGCATTGTCCAGCTGAACCAGTAAAAAGCAATAGAATGAGGTTTAGCTGAGCCTGATGGGGTCACCTCAACCTCACTTCTGCACGTGTGTCGCAGAAAGAACATACCTGAAACGCCACTTTTTTTCCCCCTTGTGTCAGTTGTACAGCAGAAAAACTGAACACCTGCTGAAGGCGCTTGTCAATGACAAGCAGCAAATAGTAGCACTAAAAGTGCAAGCCAATGCAGCAAATGTGACCTAAGAAATACAGGCTGACAGTGAAAAATGCTGCAGATTTGAAGTGCACTATAGCTCTCTGAGTTTATGAAAGCAGTACATCTGGGCAGCTAGCATGGGAAAAAATGACAGGGCACATGTGTGAGACGTTACTATGGAAAGAAAGAAAATGCAAGGTCCTAAGTGTCACTTAGAAATGGAGTCTTAGCACTATAGTGAAGAAAAGATAACCAGATTCCCCATTTTTAACCTGTTGCTGCCAAACTCCTGGCCCCTGCTCTAAGTCTTTGGCTGGACACACTGTTCTCAGCACTGTCAAAAGACTCATTAAGGGGCCAAGGAGCCAAAAGCTTCTGCTTCCAACAGGCACGAGATCTGCTCCACTGTGTAAGCTTTTATTTCACTTTGCACACGGTCTATCTGAGCCCCACGCCACGCTGTGGAAGAAGGCTACATATGCATTAGTGCCATAAGTAACAGGGAGTTACTGTCACTGCTGCTGGGCTGCAGCTCCTCCGTGTAGGTGAGGATTTGGTAGATCAGGTGTGCAGGGCCCCTAGAAGTAAAAGGACCCCAGATATAGTTGCTTACGCTTAAAGCCTGCTCTGAAGGGTGTGTGAACAATTCTGGACTCAGTGAATTAGTCTAAATGAAGAATTACCCAACACTTATGTTCTTCTAGTAAACTGCCTAAGACAAGAGCTCTGAGCTATAAGCTCTTTCATTCGGTTGTCATCTGTTTTGAAGGGGAATCCCCTTTTCATTAGATAGCATCTAGCACCATGGTGTTCTGATCTCATTAGAAGCCCTTCATGCTAGTGTGTTGCAACATCATTATAGTAATGTATATTTTCCATTTGTTCTTGATTCAGCCTTGAGATGGTCAGAAAAGACAGAAATGGCAATGTTCAACTATGTGTGATCTATGGATTCTTCCTTACCACAAATCTCTTGGGTTTGTGCTTTTCCCTGTCACAGTAATGTCTGATTGGTTGTATATTCATAAATGCCAAACTTTTTAAGTGGGAATGGACTTATTTTAATATTATTTTCTTACAGGAAGAGTTTAAGGGCAAGAACCTTTTCTCTAATTGGCATATAGACATAATTTCTTCATAGGGAACATGGATATATTTGGATGACACAAATCAAAACATTCAGCTGTCTGTACCACAAGAGGGACAATATGACTTATGCGAAGGAAAATCATGACTCTCAAATCTGCTGGAATTACAAAACCACAACTTTAATCAAAATCTGTTGGTTATATGCTGTGTTAATACTTAAATACTACATTACATAATAAGACTCAGCAAAATAAGTTAATTTTTCTGCAATGTCAACTCATGGTCTTTGGTTAAAGCATGTTGTGTGGAAAAAGCACAGCTGACTTCTAATATGGTTTTGCTATTTTAATAATTGTATTTACATACTGTAGTAAAATGCCCTTTTAAATTTCCTTTTTAAAGCTGTTTATTGTTTTTCTCTTATCATGGAGACAATACTACCACAAGGTCTATTTGGTTTATAATTGCATTTTGGCAGATGAGTTTGTTAACATAAATATCAGATTTATTTTCCCACATTACTAGTAATATATTTAAAATAATTTAAAAATCCATTTGACCTTTCACTTTTGATGTGTTGCTGACTTCTGAGTTTCCTCATACACTTTACCAAGTGCATGAGTAAAACAGCTTCCTTCCTTTGGAGTAATTTTATGTTTTGTGTAATAAGCAATGCAGAAAAAAAAATGTTCTTTGTTTGCAAACAACAGAGTCCCATTCAAGTGTTAAACAACTGTTATTATTAATTATTTACATTGTGATAGCTCTTCAGAGACACCATCATGGAGCATGGCTCTGTTATGTTAGCTGCTATACAAACATAGATGAAAAAGACGATTGTTGTTATTCCTTATGGCCAATATGCAAAGTTGCCCAAGGTAACAATGATTTGTTTATAAAAATCAGCAAAAGGGCCTGTATTAATCCAAACAAAAACCCTAATTGTACTACTAAAATCATTTGTGGTAAGGAAGAAGGAAACAAAACTAGACAAGAATGTGCTAGATTAACCTCACATCTGTTTACTGCTGAAATAATAGAGAGATCAGCTATTCAGCTCTTCAGAAGGGTCGTTAAAAAAAGACTGAAGAAGAATCAAGCTGGCTGTGAAAGGAAATATGCTAAAGGGAGTGAGGCATTTTTTAATGGCTACTTCCTACATCACCTTCTGTGTGCTGAAATAGACCTGTACACTACTGGAGCATCAAAATCAGAGCAGATCAGGCTGTAGAGGAAGACCTAGAGGACTGATTACTCTTGCCAGCTTCGGTTAAAACCTGAACAAGCACTGAGTTCCTGTTACTGCTCTTTCTTCTGGATCTTTTTTCTTTCCTACCTATTTCTTCTACATCTTTCTCTTTTTAGCTTTTTTATTTTAGTAAGGGTTTTGCTTAGTTGCCCAAGATCACAGACCTTGTTGCTATGACATTAAATAGGTTGAGATCTCTGCGTTCAAAATCCTCAACTCTATTTAACTTTATAGGACTGGTCATGAATACACTTTTGATTCACTCATCCCATCAAATTCAATAAAATAGTGATGCAGTGAGCTTACAATCTAGAAGCATTACACTAATCTAAAGTTATAAAAAAGACATTCTAATTTTGGACTCAGAACTATTTGAAGGTGTTTCTGTTATTAATAAAATCAGCATCAGTAGGTGGTAAATCCCTTAGAAGATCTAGGTTTAAGAGGCTGATGCAGGAAGTCTGTGGCATATTAGGATACTGAAGTCTGCAAAACTACAGGCTAGCATTCTAATTACTGGATTACCTTTCTTCTCCTATCACATTGCTGTTTACAGCAGATTTGATTCATTATTGTTGCTTCATTTTCAGTATTATGCCAGTTTCCTGGGCAGCCAACATAATATACTGGGTTCCTCTGAATTCTCCAGAAGCAACAGCGTCCTACAAAACCCCACTTCCTTCAGAGTGCCTATTTAAGCATGGATTTGTATGTCAGGAAAGCAGTCAGGCATGCCTTTTTCTGTATGCTTGCTAAATGACACTTAACGTACTGTGCCAGAATCTAGAGAAGATTGTTTTCTCCTCTGGACTTTTTCTGAGAAAAAAAAAAGTGTTTCCTTTCTCTCTAAGAGGGTCTTTTCCATTAAGCTTTTAGAGAAGCAATCTCTGCTAGAAGGCTTGATCATGATCATAAATGCATTTCAGCACTGCAATTCATGTATGAGAATTAGAGAGAGCAGCCCCTGTCATTTAATCTGATCCACAGAGGGCTGAGAAAGAAGCAGGCAGGAGTAGTGTCTGCTCAATTTATCAACAGCAAATATGACCAAAAAAAAAAATAGAGTTCTAGTCTGGTTTTGGTGGAAGGCTGACCTTTTGACAGAACTATTTTAATTAAAAATATTTCTGATCAATGGTGCTTGTTTTCTGCAGAAACTTGCAGCTGAAGCAGTGATCATAACCCTAGCTATTATGATTTTGTAACATTACTGAAGTCTTTCATGTACTTATTTTGATTGTCTTATGCTCTTCTTTTCAGGCTGTATTATCCCCCTTGGTGTGTTGTGGCCATATGACTGCTGCGATGTACAGGGAAAGATACAAATAACGTGAAAGGGGAGGGCATGTTGATCTACTTGATCTACTTTGTGACAGGGAACCCAACCTACAATGTTTGCAACTCCTGAACTACAGCTCCCAGGAAGCAGTGCAGCTATGTTTAGGAATCAAAATATTTTTATTTTTCACTGCCATTTCAGACTATCCTATCTAAAATGTCTCCTTAACTTGCCCATAACCAAGAATCCTCAATGAGACAACAGAGGAAATAACAGAAGGGAGAACTAGACTTCCAATTTTCAGATGTCATTGTCTTCTAATAAGTTTATTTTCTATTATATGAGGTACTTAGGCTGATTCTTCAGAAAAATTGGAAGTTAATAACGATCAATCTACATTTACTCTGCACATAACTGTGGAGGTTATGATACATGGCGTAATTGCAGTGTACTGAATGTTTCCCTTTAATGGCTGGCTGCAGAGACTGTAATTGCCTGTTACTCACTTCTAGGTAAAGGAGTTCCTCCTTCTGTTTAGGCGGCAAGAACTTGTGCTTCTGCTGCTGAGATTTTAAAACTTGATCTTGACTGGCAGTTATAGACAGCTACCTTTAATTATAATATAAACTACACTGTTTCATCATTCTCGTTTCAAAACGACCCCAATGCACCTGACAACAATACTGTATCAAACAAACCAAAGATGTTCTTGGAAAGGAAAGAGTTTTCCTGAATGCTTTTCATGCCAGGGAAGAATTTATCACATGCTTGAAGTGTTTTATCTCTTTGTTTCTTTTCTCTTTCCCTTAAACATAATAAAGAAATAGAGAAGACCCAAGGTTAGATCTGGCATAATTACATCAGTCTGTCTCTTACTCACCAATTAATTATTTATCTGTTTTCCTGAGAAAGAAAATCAACATGCAAACAAATTCAGGATGTATTATGTGTATTTACAATCAAATGAAACAGAGCAAAGATAAAAGAAAAAATAGTATATTCAAAATATTCTTGAAGATAAGATCCCAAGGATAAAGTGGAATTCCATGAATCTATTCAATTACATTGGCCCAAATCCATGCTGGCTATTAATCCACAGTTCACAGATGAATTTGTTTCACTGTTATTTAAAAACAGAACAAAGCCTGACTCCAGAGCAGTTACAATGAGCTGACAACCTCAGCACAGAGCATAATGTACTGGATTAGACTGGATTAGAACACACATTTAGTTAGATAGCTGCCACCAAAGAGAAAGGATGAGTTTGTAGCTACCGTTTTAGTGCACAACTGAGAAAAGCTGAATTCACTTCTTGTGAAAATCATCTCCTCTCTGTGGTCTGTTGCCTGAGTAAAACAAATCTGGTTTTGCCTTTTTGCATCTTGAAAACCTTCAGTATGCTGTGCCGCCATTTCAGACCAAACCTAGGCCTCAGAGAGCAAAAGCCAGGTACCTTCTCTGCTTGAAGGCACAGCCCAGCCCCACTCACCTTTACCTGAGTGACAGCTCTGGCCATTTCAGCCCAAATGTGGCCAAATTTCGAAGGGAAGAATGTAGTAATACTGTTATCTGTGCTGACTAGCAGAAAGGATGAGCAAAATTCGCTGGAGACGCCCCGCACAAGGGTATGCCTGAATTGGCAGGGCCGCCCGGCCCTGACGAGGAGGTGCTGGCCGGGGGAGGCCTGGCGGGCCACACGTGGGATAATGACTTTTCCACTGAAAACTGTGAGCTGGGCGGGCTTCCCTCAGCCTGCCCGGCATGCCCTTTACCTCACGAGTTCATGTGGTGCCCTTGCGGTGCTGGGCAGTGGTGAAAGGAGAGCGGCCGGCAGAGCTGCATCTTGGTGCCATGTCAGGAGTCTTGGTGTCGTGTCTCTTCGGTAGCTGTCACCTGGGAGGAGGTAAGGCCTGGAGGCATGGGCTTCAGTCATCTTTGGGACGATGGGGAGATCATGGTATTCAGAGCTCCACATAAATTTACATATATTACTGATTTAGAGGACCTATGGAAGGGTTTCCTGGGGTTTTTTTGGGGGGAAAATTGAGACTGTCCCTCCTAAGTGTGACAGGAGATCTCTGAGTGGGCACTGGGTCCCCGTCACTGCTCGCCTGACTCAGAGGAGGTTTCATGGGTCGCGAAAGGACAGAAAGATGTTGGCGTGCTGCTGGAAGGGCTGAAGGGGACAGCACTGAACACAGCCCCTGCATCAGCCCTGCTTGTCAGAGTGTTTGTTGGAAACCCCCCTGCTGATGGCAACAGTCAGCACGGTGGGTGCTGCCAGCTGGCAGAGGGAGAGGGAGTCATTATTTGCAGGATGTTTCTGTGTAGATTTCATAAAAAAAGATTTGAGGAGAGGAAGAAAAAGCCAACTTTGTGGTACTCCTTCACAAGGGATGGGTGCCAGGGAGCCATAAGAGCTGGCAGCTCCCTGGCGCCTCAGGGCGGCAGGGCCTCCTGCCAGGACATGACCTCCCTACCAGGGAGCAGGGCAGTGGGGGCAGCCAGGACAGCTCCAGCCCCAGGCACTGGGCACCTCCCTGGGGACAGGGACTCAGCTCTGTGGGACTCATGGGTAGGGCTGGGGGGAACTGGAGATTGGCACTGCTGCGGCATCACTGGGGCAGGAATTGAGGGCCTCCATCTTGGGCCGTGGGCAGGTGAGGGAAGGCCCTGAGGTCATTCAGGCCTAAAAGTGCACTCAGGGCCCTGGCAGTGGGCTGTATTCTACTACAGTAACTGTACGAGAAAAAAATTAAATATCAGAGAATTCCATAAAAGGAAGCATCTGATAAAAATAAGCATTTTTACTGAGCATGTACTTCAGCCGTGGAACATACTGTCACAGGAAGCCGCTGAGGCCGAGACCTTAAAGAGATTGAAGAGGGTTTGGTCAGTTATGTTACAGTAAGATTGCCCAGATTTGGCATAATTTATGTAAGATTTCAGAGAGATTTTGAAGTGTAAGCTCCAGGGAAGAATTGAGTATCTCAAGAGATTAATTTGAGATTTAAAGAAGAGAAAAAAGTATACGTATCAGATTATGGCACTGCCCTCTTAAGCTGCTATTAGAGAGGATACTGATCTGAACAGATTGCCAAGTTGATAACATATGACAATTCCTATACTGTAGGCTGAGTGCAGCCATGAAAAACAACAGTGTGTGTAAAAGGCATGTGATTTTAGATTTTACAAGGGCTACACCAACTCAGCTGCTGACAAATGAAAGCATATCTGACCTGAGCATCTTTCAATCAGTGAG
Organism: Chlamydotis macqueenii; assembly: GCF_036417535.1. NCBI lineage: Eukaryota > Metazoa > Chordata > Aves > Otidiformes > Otididae > Chlamydotis > Chlamydotis macqueenii. Next base: position 12,220,309 of record NC_141561.1, read on the forward strand.
GTTCTATCCCTCAGCAAAGAGGAATAACTGACAAAAATGTTATTGCTTCCACAAATTAATTCAGGTTTTCTGCTCTTTTGTCTGGTACATAGACTTTTGCTCCCCCTCTCCCCCTTGCCCTCCCTTTTTATTCTTGCATGCATAGGAGACAGGAATCCTCCATCACTTATGTAGTCGCTTGTACTTACAAAAACCAATCTGGTGTTATAACATTTCTGATGACATGTGAAAAAGCACCTCTGGATGTGCCAGTGTATCAGCACAGCAAACAAAAGCAGGGCATGGAATCCCGTGGCAACTCACATATGAGTTTAGACAACATCCATACAAAAGTTACAGTACGTGAACATGGAAAGAAAGCTGCCATTTGTACCAGCTGGCTTACTGCCCTTCCCAGTTGGAACAGCAGAATATGGTTCTTCAAAGTACACAGACTATAACTTGTGACCTTAAAGAATTCCTGGCTGAGCCTTAAAGAGAAGTTGTATCGTGCCTTTCCCATAAAGCACACATCTGTGTAAAAGGTAATAAATTAGAAACATATTTCTTTATATACTTTTAACTCCTTTCTACCTAGAAAAATGCCCAAGCACTTCAGGAGCTATTGGAATCCCTTTGCCTACCACTGAAGTGCAGTCATTTCTGGGCTGCAAACCAGCAGCTGCTGCGTGATCCACTACTGAACAGTTTGAACCTTGTGTGTGAAGAACACTATCTCTTGCTGAAGCCACATGGCAAGTATAACCAGTAATGCGTGAACTTGGTGATTTTCAAATACTATATTGCCACACTGAGCCTCAGATCTTTCATGGATCCTGTTTTTCCTTCAAGAGTCTCAGTCCTTTTCTCACTTTTTTCCCCAACATGCACTGGACCTGCCATAAAAACAGTTGAGCAAAATTAGATTGACTATAGGAAACAATGTGAAACTGAGCTTCCTTCAACAGGAGGTGTGACTCTGCTTTCCTGCACTCCATCATTCAGCATTCTCTTGGCAGAAGTATTGGGACTTCACACTTTATTGTGAACTCTTTTTCTTTTGCATGCAGACACTTAATTTTCTCTCCAGGTCACTCTGCATGTTGGTTCTCTCCTCTTACTTGTTTTCTGCCCTCTTGTTTTCAGCATTGGCTGAAAGTTTGCTCATCGCTGGATTTTCATCAGATACCTGACACAGAAAGACATCAAAGAAGCATGATAATTTTGGAGTCTAGCGGAGAGGGGAAGAAAAAAAAAGAAAAAAAGGAAAAGCATTTGGAAATCTTAAATGAATTTTGACCTGAGCTCCAAGCAGCAGCAAGACATCACAGCTCTGAGACTGACAGATGCTTTACCACTGTGACAGCAGCGGTTTTAGTAGATTATAGTTTGAGAACCGCTGTGTTTTCTGAATCAGCAATCAGCAAAACTGACTGCCTGGAAACAGAACTGCTAATTGCTTGAATGCCTATGCAAAGATCTTGCTTGGCTTTCTCCTGCTATTCAGAGAAAGAATTAGGACTGGATTACAGATTAAAATCTGGATTAAAGTGAACCTGAACTTTCATAAAATTAAGACCTTCAGCTGCTTTTCATAGTTGGCTCTATCAAATTATGTGATTATTTAGACCTGGCTTTCAAACACTCCCAAACTTTGGGAGCTGAATCCAAATTCTAACATTGTTATTCAGGCTCATCAAGTGAACATCTTTGATTAACTCCAAGTGAGTATAATGCAAGGCATGCAGTGAGGTAGAGGATGTGTGTTTCAGTGCCGATCACTGAACTTCATGAGCCGTCAGTGCCATCATTTGTAGCAATGTGGCACCAATCTCCAAAGCTTGCTTTGCATCGTGCAGTGAAAAATTATTGGTACTCAGGCTGCATAATCTTTTCCCTTGTTATGTCAGGAGCAAGTGACAGTTTGAAGTGAGTACTGCTGCTTCAGCTCAGCATCTGATATGTTTGCTTACCTGATGCAGTGTTCTTAGGCGGTGATTAATGAGAGCTCTTGAGTCAGAGCCTATAACCATGATGAGCATTAACAGGTAAACCTACAAACAGTAAAGGATAAAGCTCCAGAGGGAGGGACAGGAATTGACTGGTATCTCAGTCTGGCTGCTTATATATTGGCCCCAACCAGATTGCTCAGAGGTTGTTACATTTCAACCCAAGCCTCTTAAAGATCCAAATAAATTTATTCGTGAGAATGAATGTTTATAACCAAATATGACCCTACAGAAACTGGTGGCTAACTTCTCTGATTTAATCGGACACAGGCAGACAATTCATATTGGAACGCTCATTTTCTTCTGTGGCAAAATCAAAACTGTCAGCAGTATGCTTCTATGCAGAAACAAGGAGATGCAGAAACGCCTGCAGTATTAACAAACCTGGTGGTAGCTCCCTGTTTGTTACATACGAGTATAAAAGTAAAAACGCCCCAGGTCATCAGTGCATTTAAGCACATGCCTGCCTTTAAGCAAACGCTTGAAAATCCCTGTCATTCCTTGAACGTTAATGGGACTTTGGGCCACCGTTTAGGGATAAATTGATATTTTTGTTCCTTGAACACCCGAGATGAGCTTGCTCATTTCTTTTTTGCTTTCCTGGATTGGGGTTTATAACCCTACAAATTGATTTCTATCCTAGTCTGTCTAAATATTTCAAGCACATATACAAAAATAAAGCTAATCTTCTGCCAATATTCCACCTCTCTGGTCTCATGACATCCAGGACACAAACCACTGATCTTTCCAATGATCTGACTTACAAATCTAGTTTTAGAAGGCACCAGCAGCTAATCACTCCTGCAGTTGGAATACCTATATTACTGCATCTCTGTTGCATGTGACTAGCTTGGAAAATGAAGTTAAACTTGTACAATAGAAGTAATTTAATACTTGATTTAGAACTTTAACCATCTTACTATAAATTAATTTGCATGCCTGCAAACCTTTACTTGTATGAGTAACCCTGTGTGTTTTGACGAGGAAGGAATATTAGTGAGGTTTGGCCTGCTGACTGTAAAAATGATTGCATCGTAGATCAGTGATAGTATTTACATGAAATGTAGCAGTTCCATTTATTGTTCAGGGGAAAAAGAGTTTCAGTTTTTCTGCCTTTTTTCCTTCCCTATCACTGTTAGATCTCACATTTTTGAAAAAAACAAAAAAAAAGGGAGAGGAGAATCAAGCCTTATGTATCTCAGCCTGTTATGACAATCTAAATATAATATAGAGGCAATCAAATAATTGATCACACTTAACCTGATTACCTACAGAATGAAATCATAGCTGAGATTTAGATAGGTCATTGCTTTAATAAGCCAGTTCTGTTGACCCCTGCCAAAGCTTCAAGCACCTTTAGGGCTGATGAAAAGGATATTTAGTATCTTATAGAACAGATATGTTCTATACATAGTATACATATACTAGTATACATATACTATACACTACATATAGTATACATATACTATACATAGTATAGAACATAGTATCTTATGTAACAGATTCATAGAAAAAATTAGGTTGGAAGAGACATCTGGAGGTCTATACTCCAACCTTCTGCACAAAGCAGGGCTAGCTTCAAAATCATGTCAGGTTGCTCCAAGCCTTGACAAGTTTTGAAAATCTCCAAGGGCAGACACTGAACAGCCCCTTTCGGCCCCTGTAGTTTAGCCCCACTCAGGACCAAGCTATGCGGTCTCTTCCTCAGTCCCCCCACCCTCCAGTGGGACAGAGAGCAGAACTGGTAAACAAAAGGCAGCAAAACTCATGGGTTGAGATAAAACAAAAATAAATTTAAGAGATAAGATAAGAAAACAAAACAGTGAGGGAAAACAAATACAGTACAATAGCTCACAACAAATCTCAACACCCAGTTTCCTCCCACATAGCAGAAGACTCCCCTCAGCGCTCTCCTCACTTACATGCTGAGCATGATGTCAGATGGGATGGAATAGCCCTTTGGCTAATTTGGGTAAACTTACTCCAGCTGTTGGCTAATTAGTAAACTATCCCAGCTGGATGCCCCAGCCATAGGGGCCACCAACTCCAGTTCTCCTCCCAGCTTAGGTGAATATTAACTCTATCCTAGCTAGAACCAGGACAGGCCCTGTCTCAGTGATACACTAGTCCCACTGAGATTATTTTTTTCCATATTTCCAATCAGTATTTCCCTTGTTGCAGTGTGTGACTGTTGCCTTTTGTTCTTTTGCTGTACATTTCTGAGAAAAGTCTGCATCTGTTTTCTCCAGCAGATTAAGTTACTGGAAGATGGCAATTATATCCCCTCTTGGCCGTCTCATCTCCAGGCTAAACAAACCAGTTGCCTGAGCCCCTCCTCGTACACCAGGTGCTCTGGTCCCCTAACTGTCTTAGCAGCCCTTCTCTGGAGTCTCTCCAGGTTGTCAGTAGCTGCTGTTTTCAGGGCCTCAAACTGCAGGGTTGTTTGCTCGGCCCTCAGCCTGGCCTGGCGCATGGGGTACTTCTGACCTTGATCCATGACTTTGCATTTGCCTTTGTGGACCTTCATGAGGTTCCTGCTAGCTTACTTCTCCAGTTTGTTGAGGTCCTTCTGAATGAAAATCCTGCTCTCCAGTGTATCAACTACTCCTCCAGTTTGGGTGTCACTTGGTGAGGTTGTGTTGTGTCTCAGCATCCAGGGCCATATGGCATAGCAGCAGGGTAACATATTGACTTAGTCAGCAAGTGATAATTTTCAGCTTATCTGGCAGGAATAGAATTCTTGATAATTGTTGACCAGAATTCACGGAATATTTTTGGCCGCTAGACTAGATTGAATATACAATGTATTTTGCAGTACATATTATGCTATTTAGAAACACATATAGCAATTGTATTTTGATTATACATATCTAGATATATTTTTATCTAGTAAAGGTACTTCTGATGCACAATTTTGTGTGAAAAAGAAGTACAAACCAGATAATCCATAATCTATAATTGTACATATACAAATAGGAAGTGGTTGGAATTGTCTGAGTAGAAGAATTATACCAGCACATATTGCACTGTTCAATACCTGTGACTCAATACCTGACCCTGCCCGCTCCCGCCACCCTGATCTCTGCTGCACTGTGTGCCTTCAGAAGTCACTATGAAGTCCCGATTGCTTTGCTGTTCTGTCTCATATTTGAGATGCCACCACTCTATGTTGAACAGAAGGAAGGATGCGATGTTTTGGGTAAGAAGTTATGGCAATTTTAATTGCTGAAAATGCAAAGCAGAGAGCTTTTCTCCTAGTGCACTAACCCACTCTGCTGCAATCATTTTTCTTTATCGACATCCCTGGCTGTGCCGGTGAAGGGAAGCAGGCGCTCTCTGTTAGGAAGCAATGCAGTGCACAGTCTAATGCAACAGTGTTCCTGGCTTTCTGTTAATACAATGTTTGCAGTGTCCCACAATCTCTTTGATAAGGTACCGCAAGAAAAAAAGTAGCTGTCTCTTCCAACGTTTTCCTTTAACAAAAACAGGCCACACACTGCAGTAACATCCAACCCAACCTCTTCCTGATGTTTAGGTTTACCAATGACAAAATAACAATGACTATTCCACATATTACTAGCTCTTCTTACGACAGCTCAGCCGAGGCCTAAGACTCCCTTTCACCACAGAACTGCTTCCACCACCCTCCACTTTGTATGGGAGGGAAGAAGCCAACGTGCCTCAATGCATCAGGCAGTGAAGAGAGCAGAGAGGACTCTCTGTGGGAGACCTCCATCTCTTCATACATCACAAGGAGGTTTCCCTAATGCAGGGCCTCTGTTGCATTGCCAAGTCACAAAGGGGTGCATTGCAGTTCAAGCGGGAACATGGCTACAGTGTGCAGATCTAAGCTCCATTCCCCTAAAATAGTAGGCAGAGCTGCTGGGTTTAGGGTTACATTTCAGGTTCATGGTTGAGAAAAGTCTCAACCCATGAAATGGTACCTACCCTGTTTAGGAATTTGAAACTACATTTTCCCAAAGATCATGAATCTGTCTGCATTGGTTCCAATAGGCCTATTTCTTAAGAGAGCAAAGACTTCGTCGCTTCGTCAAAACATCATAGTTGAAGCTACAATACAGTTTATTTTCTATGCCCTTATTTTCAGTACCTGTCTGAAAATCTGCAAAATGGAGGGTTGAAATTTAAACTAATTGGCCTCTGCCTAAACATGAAAACATGCTTTTAAAAGCAGTTCATATTTTGATTGAGAAGACTAAAAAAGTTTCATTTAAAAAAATACTTTTTTCTCCCGATCTTTTAGTTTAAACAGCCCTGCAGCCAAAGTGGGTGAGACTTGAAAGTCAGTTGGTTTTTATTTAAATTATAAGCATCTGAATATCACACAGTGAGTAGATAAGGTATGGCTTTTAGTTAAGTTCATTAAAAACATGCAAGTATGGAAGGACACTGCATTAACGGAGTGCTATGAACTTCTTAAGTCCTTTCCAGGTCATGAGTTCCAAATACTACAGGAGATTACAATCTGCTGAACAGACACTCAGTTTTACCAGCATGTTGACATTCCCACTACACTGAGAATTGCATTTTACAAACCAGACACTGCAAGTTGCATTATCAGGACATTGGTTATCATGTAAGTGGGTGGAGGAAGGACTGCTAGTACTTTCAAAACCTGCTCACATTTAGACCCAGACTTTTCAGTAGAGCACAGCTTACTGGATATGGCAGGGTTGTTTTTTTTTTATAAGTGGGCCCCTGTAAAGCTTTTTAATGTAGCTGTTTAAGGGAAAATTAGAATAGGGCAAGATAGCGCAAAGGTTGTAATGGGAGCTTGCAGTGTTGAGCTCATCTTTCAGCTGAATTGCCTAAGGTTGCATACGAAGTCAGTAGATAAGCTGTCAACAGTCCTGAATTCACTTTCCATTCAAATCTGTTTCTTGTGTACAGAGCATTCACTCAGCCATCTGATGTGCCAAACAACATGTCTTTAAATTAAAGCTTAAGTCTAATTGTAAAGGTACCTATACGCCCCAGGAAAAAAAATCCCACTTGTATTTGCCATGGAAGTTTCCAGTCCCTTGCATAATATGTATCTCAGAGCACCATAAAGGTGTGCAGTGCGAGTTTTACACTTCCAGTCTCAAGGCAGAAGTAATTCCCAATAAACACAGCCTCTAGGCTCAGATCTTGAGTTAGAGGAGGTGGAAAAGCAGTTTCTGATGTAGTATCAAACTTCCTAATGGTGTTGTTAAAAACTAATTTTTCACTGCTCCTTTTATTTGCCAACAAATAGGTGACGGCTAGGTGCTGTAGATCTTACCTCAGTGTGGATGCTCACTGGGCAATGACAAGTGTCTCGGGTTAACATTCCCTCTCTCCTGATATATCATGTAGTTAACTCAACTTCTATGTTTCATGAGTCTTTGTCTGCAGAGAACTCTCTACTTTTGTGAGACTCAGTGGGAATACTCAGGCCTGCCTCTGTTAAGTATGATGACATTTGCTGACTTTGTCGTGTCAAGTGACATATGGAAATAGGCAATTAATAGTACCTGGCTTCAGGGGGAGAAACAATTGTATATCACTTGTCTGTAGGCAGAAGAGGCTTCAGATGTAATTCTCTGAAAATAAAGCAGTTGTCCCAATTTAAGCTCATTTCATTTCTTTCCAAAGAAGTGAAATACAGTCGCTCCGGTGATAGTGTCAAGTCATCCCTCTGTATTATTCTATTTGTTCCATCACAGCCTCTTCTCTCCAGGGAGCTCATTTGTATTCTCTTGCTTTCAGGTTATCTGACTCTTAGTTCGTGTCATGGATTTAACTTTGCCTTCTCTTTAGTATAAATTAAAATGTTACTGTCGCCACCAGATTGAGCCCGGAAACCACAGCTACGACTATTTAGCAACCTATTTTAAATTCAAGAAAAAAGCCGTGTACCTAAATATTTTATGGCTAATGGCCATTTGGCTTCAGATCTAGATATCAGTATTCAGGATAATGCTTACTATCACTATTGCCGCATGCCATTGCTTTTGAGTATTTGCTGATACTGTATTTAGAAACGCAATTTATCCTCTTTTGAGAAAACACTGCATCATCTAGAATGGCAGTTTGGGCTCCACTTAGGTCAGTCACTTGCATCAGCATAAAGTTGCAAAGAATATTTTGCTGTGTCTGTTTTGACTGTTTTCCTCATGGCAACCCCACTTCTCCCCTTGCAGTGCTATGGGGAAATAAAAACTTGTAACCAGCTACTGAAGTGACCAGCTGAACACACGTGGCCAGCTCTAAACTTAAGCATAATTTAATTTTTTTTTGCCACTGACGTATGCACTTTCCCTTTTCCTCAGTCTATGTGAAATAGTCTGGCCATTTACAGCAATATCACTTTCCTAATGAGACTGCTACTACTGTAGAAGTGTTGTCCAGAGATCAGGCGTGGGTGAACGTTGTCGCCTAGCATCCAGATGACGAGGCCAGAGTCCGGATCTCCCCCTAAAACATCTACCAGTAAAGCTTCCCTGAATGCTCAGACCAGCCTGAGTCCAGGCAGGTCTGTGCAGCCAGTTCAGTCACAGATTGATTTGCTGTGTGCAAAGGCGGGCTAACACAGCCTGCTCCGGTTAGGCGGCAAAACGTGAGGCTAGCTGCGGTGTGGGGTACCGTTTGATGGGCGGACTCACAGGAAGCCTGGGCCTGATCTCTTCCCACCCCACAGAGCTCTGTTCTACACTCGCGGGTCCTTGCTCCCACCAGCGCCCATCAGTATCTGTTACCCTGCCGCCTTCTGCCCGATAGCCCAAAGTCCTCCCATCCCTCTGAGTTTTGTTCCTCCTCCCTGCAGCTGGCGTCTCCGCGCCGTTTAACTCAGCCCCTCAGCGAACCGCCCGCCCCCGGTCCCGGGCGGCCCTGCCGCCCTGCGGCGGCTCTGCGCGCGGGCGCAGCGGGAGGCACCGGCGGCCCCTAGCGGTGAGCGGCAGCCACGGCGGCGGGGAGGGAGGGGGGGGCGCTGCGCCGGGCGGACCCGTACCGGCTGGAACGGGCCAGAGGCCACCTCGGGGAGCACCGCGGCCTTCCCCGCGGCGGGCCGGGGGGGGTGGTGGGGCAAGGCTTCTCCGGGAGAGGCGACTCTGTACAGAGGCGCAGCTCCAGGCCTCTGCCAACAGCTCTCATGAGCCGTGCCAGGAGCTTGGCCTCTGCCAAGCCCAGAACCGGAACCCCGTACATCACAGTACAGCCTCTCCCTAAGCGAGGCTTAGGATTTGGAGACTGAAAACAAATTGTTTGATATTGATGACGTCACATGTCATACCCCGAGTTTTCCCTGCCATTTCTTTCTATTTTCAAAGAATTGGAACTGTACTGCTCTGCATCACAAGCCCTTTACTGAAAGGATTTGAGTAGTTTCCCTGTCTGGACAGTGATTTTGGATACATCATGCCACGTAACGGCACTAAGATGTCAGGATCTGAGTGTCCAAGGAAACATGACAGGACTTTAATTTACACGCACCTTTATTTGTGGGTCTCTGAGCAACGCATGCATGCACATAACCAACAGAAGTACTGCCAGCTTTTGGGGGAAAGCAGCAAAATAATAGCAGGAAAATGCTAGAAGAAGATTTTAGGGCAAAGACTCAATCTTTTCTCTAATAGAAAAGTGCTATCCATTAGATCTTTAAATGCTGACAGACATAGGGAAAAAAGTTTATATGGTCTCATGCTACTTACTGTTCAATGCTCAGTACCTCATCTGCAAGTCTGAGGAGGCAGAAAGGTTGAACTGAGTCTTCTGGAAATTACATGTGCAGTTGTGGCATTTGGTGAGGTGTTTTATTTCTGAGGCTTAGATAACCAAACCACTTGCTCTACAACAAAACTAAAAAAGAAAGCAAATAGTGCCCCAGCACAGCAGTACAGCCCTGCACTGTGTTCTGCTCCGAACATTCAGTCTGCTGTACATCATTATTTAAAAACTAATTTGCTAAATTGAAAGATATCATCCTGTGTACTGGGGAAATTCAGAAGCTTGACAGTTATTTACTATTCACGTGTTAACACAGTACCCTAAGAAGATGTAAGAAGATGCTATCACAACAAATCAGCTAGAGTTTTTTTTTTTCTGTAGGTCATCAGAAGAGATGGGAGAGAAAAAGAGGGGCAGATGTGCTGTCACTGTGCATGGGGCAGCTTGTCCAGCAGCTTCCAAGCTCTGCCCCACGCAAGGCTTATCCCAGAGTTTGAGTTTCGAGCAGAATCTATAGCCTCATTGCAATTATTTTGTACCCATTACCTATGCTCAACTTTCCAGTGAGAGTTTTAAAATGTAAATTAGATTGAAAATGCTATACATATAAATAATGTATTGACTGTTTCATACAAACTGTATCCAAAAATGCGTTACTGTATGAGCGGATGTAGTGATATAGTTACTTGCTTAAGGAAGAACTGAGCAATTAAGAACAGGCAAATCATTACGCATTGTATAATAATCATGGCAGTGGATCTGTGCTGTTACTTCTCTGAGACGTGAATTGGGAGAACACCCACTGCCACCACAATTGGCTGTCACAGCACTGATGAGCCATCATACAATTACACTGTTTTTATATAGCTGCAACATGCTGTCAACATGAATGACTGGATCAGTTTACAGAAGAAAAAAATCCCAGCCTCATTACGTATGGACACATACATATGCAACGGCATCAGTGCAGGCCGTTCTGTCTGGGGACCCAGATGATAAATAACAGCGGCTCCTGCGATTTTTAAATGTCACTAAACCAGCCCAGATGTATTTGTATCCTTTCAGAGCCAGGCTGCCTGTCCATCAGCAGAGCTCACCCTATAGCTTCCTGCGGTTACCGCTAAGGGTGTGCGGGCACCGCGCATCGCTGCGGGGACACCGCGGCACGTCAGCCACTTGCAAAAACATCCTTGATGCACCCCCCCGCCCCCCCAACACCCCCCAGCTATTCCCCGGCCGGCGGCGAGAGGCTCCGGGGCTGGGCAGGCCGAGGGCGCGGAGCGCGCAGGGCACAGCCGGCCCCACTTCTCCGTGCGCTCTGCGCCTCTTGCGCGCCTCGCCGCGGATTTTCCGCCGCCGTCTCTGCTTCGGCGCGACAAAACTTTTGCCGCTTCCCGTCCTTGCCAGGTTCATTTCGACTGCCTTCGCCCGCGGCGAGCAGGGGGACATCGCCACGGGGAGAGGCAGCCGCAGCTCCGGGCCCCGGGGCAGGGGAACAGCCGCGGGCAGCGGGACCGCGCCGGGCCCGGGGCTCGCTGCGAGCCTTGCCGGTCGGGTCTCCCGGCCGCCGCGGGGTCCGCACAGCAGCCCGTATCCTGCAGCCCGGCCGGAGGGCCCGCGCCTTGGCTCCACGGCTCCGCTGCGCCCGCTCCCATCCCGGCAACAGCCACGCTGCGGCCCTGCTCGTTCCATCAGGGAGGAAAGGGGGTGGATTTGAATGCAAGCATCGCTCCGCCGCTGGCTCTTTTCCTCGCTCTCGGTTGGTGCCTCTCCTCCAGCCTCAGCCCTCCCCGCGCCGGCGGCACTCGAACCTGCCCGCTCGAAAAGTGTGCCGTCCCCCCTACCCCCGACCCGCCCGGGGCAGCCCCGCCGGCCGCCTCCGAAGGGGCCCGGCCGCGGAGCGCCGCCCTGCTCCTCGGACCCACCCGCCGGCCCGGGGCGGCCGGCTGCGAGCAGCGGGGAGGGCGGCGAGGGCGATTCGCCCGCGCAGAAATGCCCTGTTGAACTTTGAATATATTAGTTGACATCAGTGCGAGTTGGGGCTGCCAGCCCCTAGCTCCCTCCTCCTTCTCTACCTCCTCCTCCTCCGCCTCCTCCTCCTCCTCCCCCCGCTCTCCGATGGAAAGAGTTGAAGCCGTGCTGATCGGAGCCGCCTGGAAGAGACAGCGGAGCGCAGGGGAGGACTCCGGTCCCAACTCCGGCCGCGCCGCGGGGACGCTTCCCGCGGCCGCTCGCATGGCCCGGGGCGGCTCTCGCTAAGCGCCGGTCTGGGGAGGAGGAGAGACCCCGCTCCGCGCCGCTCCGCTCCCCTGCGCGCCCCGCGTCCGGCCCCGCCGGGCCGAGCCGCGGCTTCCCCCGCTCGTGCGGTAGCCGGAGCGCGATGTGCCGGTGAGCCCCGCACCGGGAACCCAGCGGCCACCCCGTAAGCGCAACGCGGCGGCGGGCCGGGGATGGGGGGGCGAGGGGGCGGGCGGGCGGGGGGCGGCCCCGGCCGCGGGGCGGGGGGCGAGCAAACTTCCCAACTTGGCAGGGAGGGGGGGCCGGGGCGAGCGGGCGGCGCTGGGACCGGGATTCCGGGGAGATGGGGGACCCCGGGCTGCTGCGCGGCCCCGCCGTTCCCCGCGCAGCGCCGCGGGGTGATGGAGGGGCCGGGGGCATCGGGTAGGTGCGCCCGATGCCCCCTCCTCCTGCCCCCCGCGGACTGCGGAGCGAAAGGGGCTTTTTGTTGGTCGCCGGTTTTGCAGTCCAGCAGCGCTGGAGAGGACGTTAGCTAGGAGGTGGCAGCGGAGGTGGCTTCTTTGCTCTTTCTCTCCCCCCTCACCTTCGCAGCTCTCCCTAAACCCGCTGAGCGAGGCTGTGGCGAGAGGGAAGGGGGTGCAGTGGTGGGAAGACGGATAGCCTAGACGAAGGGATATGAATGATTTTTTTTTTTTTCAGATGGTAATTTGTCTTTGTGGTAGGGGTGGCCCATTAAATTTCAGCTCACGTCCTGATGGAGATCAAAAGAGAAGGGGAGAGGGAGAGAGAAGCAGAAAGCCTTGTGCGGCTCCTTAGCTCCGTGTATTGTTAGAAACTTCGGGGCGGGGAAAGAATTCCCAGAAACAACCTTTGTCGATCCAGCTCCAATACCCACACCAAAAGTTGGAGATCTGTATTTTCTAACACTACCATCTGCTCCCCAGGAGCACGCTTACTGTTACGCCTCAGAGGAAACAAACAAAAGGTGTGCTTGCCAAGTCGGTACTGAACCTGTCTGTTCATGGGTTTTTAGGTGGAGTGTAAGTATAGAGAAGTATCTATGTCCTAAAGGTTCACTGTCCTCTGTTGGCTCGTTTTAGACTCTTAGATAATTTCCTGTCCTTAAAAAAAGGTCTCCAAACATAGTAGATGCCAAGTCCTGGGTGGGTTTTTTGTGTTTTTATTTTTGGTTGAGTTTTAATTTTTTGTTCCTTTTTTTTTTTTTTTTTTTTTGTCCTTGAAGTATTTATGTATGGATATATCGGTTTGGGATCATAGTAAAGTTTCATTTTGTGTTGTGCAAGTGCTCCCTCTCATTACAGAAAATACTTTTTTTTCCTAAATTATAGTCTGAGCGGCAAGAGGTTAGCTCTCTTTGCCTCTGGATGGGTTCAGTGGTGGACTGAGACCCCAAGCCGACTGTACTGCGAACAAAATAGAAACCAACTAAGCAAAAAGTTATAATGGGCTTTGATTCTTACTGCTGTTTGAGATTGGTAGAGATCCTGGGTGAGTGAAGGCAAGGAGGAGGAGTGAGAGTAGCTGGAACAAGCTACTCATATAGAAAAGTGCTCTCTTGCTTATATGTGATTTGTAAGCACCCAAGGGAGAAAACTGCAGAGAAGAAGGCAGTGGGAAAAAGAAAAACCCTGCTGATATTTAACCAGATTTTTTAATAGAGGTTTAATTTTTAAACAGCTACTTGAATCATCTATATATATTTTCATTTTTTTTCTCCCTTTTGGACGAAAACTTTTCTGTTTAGATTGGATTGGATGATAAGTAGACTCTGCACTAGGCAGGCTGTAGTAGGGGATCTCTGCATTTTATGTTATGCCTTTTGCGTTTTCAGTGAAGTGGAGGCAATTTTTCCTTTTTTTTTCCTCTGTATCTTACTTTCTTTCCTCAGAAAGATTAAGTTTTTTTTTTTCCTCTTCTGTCATGCACATGTTAATCCTGAAGTCATGGAGGGGGACAGAGATCCCACCATTCAGAATATAGATATTTGCTTTGTTTGTCCCCCCAGCCCATTAGGCTGATGGAATTGGCAGTGGCTGCCCTCCATGACCTCCCTCCTTTCCTGCAAAGAGCTGGGGCAACCGGGGAGGAGAAAATTTGCAAACTCCAGTGAGTGAAAAAGCACAACGCCAGAAGACAAAAGGCTTGAACAGGGAGATGTAGGGGATGAGGGTCTGTGTGGGGAATGACTTTTAACAAGGTGGTCCCGATCAGTTCATATAGGCTCAAAAAGGTGTCATGGGGATAGGTCCGGTAGGAATGTGTGTAGCCTGGTAGAAACTCGATACGGGTGGTACCATGGGGTTTTAGTTGCTTTGCAGTAAGATGAAACAAGTGCCCAAACTAAATGGCTTTGATTGTCTGGTATGATAGCCTTTTATTCCCCAGGCAGACAGCTGACTTCCACCAAGTCTGACTTTATAGTCGTTGCTTCTTACCTCAGAGTCAGTTGTCAAAGTTCTGCTTGACTTAGGCTGAGAGACGATGGGTCCTTGTTAGAGGATACGTTCCTGGAGAGCAGTCTCACTCTGTGGTACTAAACATGGCTTGAACCATGGATTTCTATTTTAGCCAGGATTAATAATTATGTGAGCAGTCATGCTAGGGTTAAATAAGACCATCTGCATGAATATATTTTCCTGAAAACCTGAAAAGTTTCGCTGTGAAGCCTAGGCTGTTGACTTGCTATTTGGCAAAAGGGGGCAGTATCAAACAATGCCACAAAGCAATCCGCTGCTTCCAGTGCTGATGTGTGCTGTATCCACTGGGATCTGGGAACTCAGGACGTTATCTGGTAGCCCTTATTCAGGTGATTCCTTGCAAAGACGTCAGGGAGATTAATTGACTGTGTAAAAGATGCAGGATCAAAGCTGTCATTGTTTTACTTCATGGTTGCATCGCTTCCATATGCTGGTTTGACCAGTGAAAGCTTGGAAATTAATGCTGTATGATTGCAAAGCTACTTTTGTTCATATTAAGTAGGCTGATAGCCGTAACCTTAACCTATTCTTACTCCACTGATTTTAGGGAGAGCATGACAAAACTCTGGCTTTGGATTGCTGTTCTTATAAATGCCCTCCAAGGAATTGTCATCACTGGTTTTTGTAGTAAGAAAATGAAACATTTTCTTCTCTAAATTTAACTTTCTTTGAGAACTCATTTTTTTCCAGCCTAGAGAAAAATATTGATCTGTCTTATAAAATATTGGGTTTAGAATGCATTTAAAAGCCTTTTCACCTTTTATTTATCTATATGCCTGGAATAATTAAATTAGCATTTCTTAGTTCATTTTTTTACTGAGAGCCGTTGGTAATTTTACTGAGAGTCTGTCCTTGGAAAGCCATGCAGTAGACTCCAGCTTTGTCAGGTCTCCTAAGTGTTGCACACTGCCTTCATGGCAAGAGCTGCAGTGGCAAGTGTGGACCAGCCCCAAGAGAGAGGGGGAGTGGTGAGGAATATGGAGTCCATCATAGTGATGTGACGATGTCCCAGTGTCGGTGCAGTGCCATGACCCAGAGTTGAGGTGCAGTCCGGTGTGAAGTCTACAACTGAATTTGCCTTGCTTCAGATCGTGCCAACCAGATTATTTCTCGTGTAAAACTGAAAAAGGGAAATTTAATCATCTGCAGGCAGTATTGGAGGCAATTCAGAACAGTTCTCTAGTGGTGGCATTTGTTTGTCTTTGTGGTGACACAGATCACCACAGAGCAGATACGTCGTATCAAGTCATGCTGAGACGTCAAAGTCAGTCTTAAGTGATGGACCTACCTTTTACAGACTGAATACTGTGAAGGTGAACTGCCACTATTTTAGGTTGAATGCTTGTGATTTAATCCAGGAGACAAACTGTGGAGTATTACAGTGCTATCCCTGCTGTGTCTTGAAATGGGCTGTGTACAAATATGAGTGTTGTTGACTTTGAGGATCAAGTCAGCAGTTCTCTGTTATGATTCTATTCCTTTTTTTTTTTTCTTTTTTAAGGAGGAAAAGTCTTTTTGTAGGGATTGTTCCTCTTCCTTTTACACTGTGGGCTGCTGACTCGTCCAGTGTGCCCAGTACCAGGACTCATCCCATCTCTGTCCATGGTGGCAATTTTCTTTAGTTTCAGTGGGAGCTGTCTGAATGTGAGATACAAGATTTCAACAGACATTTCAGCCTGCAACTTGTGTGGACAGTGCCTTACTTGCTGGAGATTATTCTTCAGGCACTGTTAGTCTCAGTATTTATTTCACTTCTCATTGTTGTCCAGAAAAATACTGCATGGTAGCAGTTATTCCTTACCCCAGGCTCAAACCATGTGAGCAAAGTGCAGCAGAACTCCAACAGCACAACTGTGACTTTCAGTATGCAAGGTCTCCTTGACTACAGCGCTGCAACTCCCAAAGTTATCTCTGCTTCAGCACTCATATAAAGCACAAATTTTTAAGGTCCACACAAAATCACTCAAAGTGATTTTCTGATGATGAATGTATGAATAGTGATACTCTAGAAGTATTACTGTTATCAAATATGTATCTACAAACCAAGCAGGTTTGTTTTAGTTTGGAATGTAATAAGTCGGGGAGGTAATTTGCATGTGAAGAATGTTACCAAGTTACAGAGTATGACTCTGAATTGGTGACAAGGCTATTCATGTGCTTATAATTAAGCATATACCAAAGCACTGTGTTGGTTAAGGACTAGTGTGTCTTTATTTACTTTTTAGTGAGCTTTAAATGACATCATAGGTAAATGTGCTGATTAGTAGTCTAATTCCCTAAATCAATTGTGAACACCTTGGGAGTTTATAAATCATCTGTGCCATTTCATTGTTTTTCAGTAAGGGGTCATTTGTGGAGAGAGCACAGGATATTTTCTTCCCAGAAGCTGCCGTGAAGGAGCTTGATCTTACAAGGTGCTACATGTTCTTCTTTCTTGTTAATGCATCTCCAGGAAACAGCACCCTACACGATCAGACCCTGATAAACACAAACCGTAGCAGCGTCTGACCTCTGTGGGTCACCTGCTTTGTTGAGCAGGCTAAATGCTTATGGGCTTGCTACTCTCAGTATATAACGTGCTCCCTATTAGGCTGTTGCTGGAAGCCAAATAAATTGCAGAGTGCCAGTTTCAAAGGTTTGACTTTATCCATTGTGCAGCAACACGTGAACAGCTGGGATGTAGCAACCTGCAGAGAAGAACCACAATCATCAGTTTTATTTCTGCCAAATGTTGTGCTGCACTGAAAAGCTTAATCATAACTTCAAACCTATGAGGCAGCCTCTGTAACTGGGAATAGCATGTGAGGATCTGGCGATGCCAAATGAATCCTCCAGGAGCTTTGAACCCTCGGTGGTATGGAGGACATATTCTGGTGCTGGATATGCTCAGATGTTAAGCAGAGATGCTGTCTGCAGTCCTGTAGAAGAGCCAGGCTAAGTCCTAGGTAGATGATATATAAGCCATTTGCAGTTTAAGGGTTTGTGGCTTCTGAAGTTTGTATATTCTGCAGATTGCTTGTGCCATAGTCTTCAAAAACTATTTGCTTTTAAGACAAGCAGATGGCTTTAACAAAATATATTTGCTAGCACCTGGAACAGGTGGATCTGGAATCAATTTATGCAGTGTAATTTTTTCCACACCCCTTTTGGAATAATTTTACACCCTGGAGCCACCTAAGATGCTTATTATGTAGCCAATAGGGAACAGCGTCTGTCTGACTACATAAGATTTTGCACATCTTTTATAGCTAATGCCTAGATTGAAATGCAAAATTTAGTGCTAGGAGTGCATGTGAATTTGTGAAACTCCCTGGAGAAAATGTGGGTGCATGTATCAGTGAATGAATTATGCTCCTCCATAGACAGAGAGCGCTTTTTTTAGTGGTAACAAATGTCCTGTGTTCAGTGTTTGTCATTTTAAAAGTAGTATTTTTCATTTCAAGTGCAAACCTTGTGCAGGTTACTGATGTAGAGTAAAAATGAAAAAATAGCTTTAACTTTATTTGAGAGGATAACAGAATGAAAATTTCTTACATGGTATGAAAGTGTCCTGACTCATAGTTCAAACTGGTGTTTCCAAAATATGGCTGTGACAGTTATGATTAGTTACGTGAGAAAGGAGAAGATCCTGCCTATCTTCCCAAAGGGCAGGAAGCAAACCCCAGTGAGACCCTGGCCACATCCCCATTCTTGCAAGAGAATTAGGGCCAACAAGCTTACCTGGCTGTGTAGATTCATAGTGACTTCAAAGAGGTTTTGAGTGTATGCTGGGACCATCTGCCCCACTCAGAGGTGGGATTAGGAACTAAATCTGGGAACACTTTGGGGGCAGTCTCTTAAGGGAAGAGGATGCTGACTACAGATGGCCTGTTGGGTAGGTTTGATTGTTTTGCTGTGTTACCTGGCTACGTGGAAGTTGTTTAGCCTGCAATTTCAGCTAAAAGTTGCTTATTTATCTCCTACGATGCTGATTTACAATAGATCAAAGATTAGGGAAAAAAAAAAAAGACAAGAGAGGAAAGGGTAGGAAGTTCACTCTGGATAATTAAATTTGACAGGATAACATAGTAAATTCAACAATGTTGAGAGAGAAGCATTTTGGAGCCTATATATATTTTGTAGGGAAGGAGAAATTGGCTAGGTCTCAAAAGCTTGTTAGAGTGATTACAGATCCCCTTGCCCTGCCTCACGTTCCTTTCTCTGCTCTCTCTTCCTGATTGAAGATTATCTGCCAGAAGGAGATTTTCAAACACATGGTTTGGACAGAGCAATCAGTCTATATTTATAAATCACTTAATATTTCACCCTCTGAGCTTTTTGGGGTCTGCTCCACATACAAAGGGCATTTTCATTAAAAATACAAAGCTGAGACTCAGTTTCTGCCTGTGTCTAAGGTGCTCCTCCAGTCTAAGAGAGCTTAACTTTTAGTTGTAATTGCAACTAGTAACCATCTACTTAAAATAAAAGACAAGAGGAGAAAGAACATCATTAGCGGCTGGTGGTAGGATAAAGATACGTACTTTATTCAACATAAGCAGAACAGGACTATGCACTGTAACTATGGGCTGTTCCAATACTGGCAAAGGATGATGTCAAGTGACAGGTAATGCAAATTATGAAGAATTCCACAGTTCCTGCTTTGTGAGGATAATCAAGCGATATAATAGTACAACTTACCCTTATTTCTGTTTTGACAACCATGCTCAGCAGTTAGGGAGAGAAACTGAGGCATAGAAGTATTATGGCCTGGAGAATTTTGTTCTTATCTGTTAAAGATACCATGAAACATGACGATGCAGGTAGGCGCCAGGTAGGATTGCCAGTGACTGCAATCAGTACAAATTAGACTTTGAGGTCTATGAAAAGTCTCGTCTTACGTGCCTTGTTCAAGGTCATAGAGTGCGTTAGTGGCAGAGGCAAGGTTACAACCCTGAAAATGCTTATTCACATACTTAATTCTAAATAGGTAGTTAAATCCTCTGAATTAAATGTTTCATCTCATTGCTTTCCTGCATCAGAGCCCTAGACTTATGCCTTACAAGACTGTGCATTTATCTCCTTGCTAAACATTGCCAGTAGGTAATTTGATTGTGTAAATCCTTTATTCACCTAAGCAGTTCAGTTAAAGTTAATGAGACTACAGTTTAAGAAAAAAAAGTACCCTGATCGCATGTGCACAATTGATCCCAACATTTTGAAGATGAACTAGGGATCACAGAATCATAGAATGGTTTGGGTTGGAAGGGACCTTCAAAGGTCATCTAGTCCAACCCCTCTGCAGGGAGCAGGGACATCCCCGACTAGATCAGGTTGCTCAGAGCCTCATCCAGCCTGGCCTTGAATGTTTCCAGGGGTGGGCCATCCACCACCTCTCTGGGCAACCTGTTCCAGTGTTCTACAACCCTCATTGTAAAAAATTTTTTCCTAATATCTAGTCTGATTCTACCTCCCTCTATTTTAAAACCTTTACCCCTAGTCCTGTTGCAACAGGCCCTACTGAACAGCCTCTCCCCGTCTTTCTTGTAAGCCCCCTTGAGGTACTGGAAGACCGCTATAAGGTCTCCCCGGAGCCTCCTCTTCTCCAGGCTGAACAGCACCCAGTCTCACAGCCTGTCCTCATAGGAGAGGTGCTCCAGCTCTCTTATCATCTTCGTGGCCTCCTCTGGACTCGTTCCAACAGGTCTATGTCCTTCTTATGTTGGGGGCTCCAGAACTGGATGCAGTACTCATATATCATTCTTATATTTTGTATTTTTTTATATGCACACACAGACACTCATCTTTATAGATTGAATTAAAACAAAAGCAAGTGATTAAGATCTTTAAAATTTAACATTCCCCACTCCTCCCTGCCCTTAACCAACAGAAATTGTTCCCGAGAAAGTAATTTACTAGATACCTTTTGTATTTGTCGAGGACTGTACATCAGGAATACAAACCATGATATTGCTAATGCTATATGTTCCCTCTAACTGGTCTTTGAAATATTAAACCAACTTATATTTGGAGTGAGTTTTGCACACCTCCTTGTCTGTGGTTGCTTTGCAAATCCAGGCTTCACTGCTTTGCCTTGGAGAATTATGAGTTTATTATACTCCTGGAATGCTAATAGCACTTAGTTTTTTCCCTAAATTTCTTCTTCATATTTATTTATTGATTATTCATTTGAGCAGAGTTTCACAGATAATGATGATACTACTGAGAATAGCTGGTGTGAGTTAATTTTAAAAAGGCTGAAGTTACAATGCCATGCTTCTTTGCCAAGAATTTCTCTGTAAAGTTCATAAGCTAAGGCATCCAAAATGCTAAATTAGTTAAGACAACTGGATAAGATTACTCACAACGTTATATTTCATTCCTAGTTTCAAAAAGACAAAGTGTATCAAGGCTGACAAACCTAAATTTAATTTTTCACTGAAAATTCATTGGAAAATTTGCAGATTATATACTTCAGGGAAGCAGTCTTTTCTACAGTCACTATGTCTTTACTCAGATGAAGAACATTGACTTGTGAGACAACACATGTGAACTGGGTTTTTAGCATTTCACCCTTTAGTTTACATGTTACTTTTGATTCCTGGAATTCTTCCCCATCTAGTCCCTCATCCCACAGTGATGGATTGTAAATCTAGAAAGGTGCTTTCAGTCATTTTATCTGTTGTCCCTAAAGGCACAGAATTTCCCTGAGCTGTTTCATGTTCAAGCTGGTCAACTATTCTAAACAAGCATCCAATTTCAATTTAAATATTTCTGAAGGAAGAGAACATCCTGCAATTCTTGGTTAAGTGTTTAAAATTCAGCAGGCCTTGCAATCATGTTACCTCTTAGCTTCTCAGTTGCTAGGTTCTTGGTCCTGTTATGCTCTCATCTAGAGAGCAGGGCATCGCATTTTCTTGCTGTGGATGTACTTGTGAACTGCAATCAAGTAATCTCTTAATGTCTCTGTGATATTTCAATATGATACTGGATTCTTCTGTGTCTTTTCAATCCTTATTGCCTTATGGCTTTCTAAGGATGCTACTGGCCAAAGAAGACAGTAACGCAGACAGCTGCAAAGGTTTGGGAGAACTGGAATAGCAGAGATTGCAAGACAGAACTGAGCGGATAGACAGCAGGAGATAAGGACTATAAAGTTGTAAGGCAGAAAACATGGACAGTGGTATGGGAAGCTCTTGGCATGAGGAGCCTGGTGTGATACATGCCTGCTGAAGAACTGGAGTAGCTGCAGTGCTAAAAGGCAACAGTGGGTTTTTACTGGCAGAGGAGGGTGGCTGGGAGGTGGGCAGGGACTGCAGCAGCAGCACTGGTTGTGAATCAGAGCAGCGTTGTATCAGAGGAGCTCTCTGTAGGGAAATGTCAAACCGTCTCTGCTTTACCTGGGCAAAACCAGACTCTCTCTTTCACTTGGGAGCACTGTGATGTAGGCAAAGAGAAAAGAGACACTTGAAACTAACTGAGGGCAGAGTTCAGGTTGAATTTCTTGTGAGGAAGCCATTCTGTTCTTGCACGTGTAAGATCTGAGCCTGCAGAAGAAAACTCACTTTTGCAATCTGTACAAATGCATGAAGTGTTACTCATTTCAGTGAAATGGCCTGTGGATGAGAATTTACTGTCATGAGTTCTTGATTGCTAACACAAGGCAAACACTCTCAAACTATGTCCAGAAGTTATACTAATGTACACTTGGGCTGCACTAACCTTAACTGTGATACTTGTGGTCTGAGAGGACTAGAACCTTCCCATAAGAAATACAATTTCTGTTTTTAGTTTGGAAAGATGTTATCATTTAATGAAAACTCTTTGTTTTCTGGCAGCCTACTCTGCTATCCATTTACAAAGCTCTCAAAGGACTTGGACGTTCATGAAAAGAGCAAGAGCCCAGTTCTTCTCACAGATATGCTAGTGCAGGCTCATTGAAGAGCTGTGGTTGTGCTTGACTGAGGATTAGTGGTGTGAGCCCAAAAACTCAAAGAGAAGTTTGTACCTATTGGAAAGGGTTGCATAGGAATGGTATCAGTTCAGAGGCACTCTCCAAAATTAGGTCTGCAGGATTATGCTGTTGCAAAACCCGACACCAAGAGAAGCATTTCCAGTTTTAATTAAAACAAAACCCAAAACAACAAGATCTCTACTTCTGTTGGATTTTAAGCTTCCCAGATGTTTGAGCATGAGATGCAGAAGTAATAGATTAGAAACAGAAGTAAAATAATGAGGCTTGCTTTTTTTTTAACTTTTCCAAGCTGATTCAAGTGAGAAAAGGAAAAAAAACCCTCTGAAGTTTTCACTTGGGTTAAGTCAGACTTTTATCCACAAATAGACCAAATGAACTACTGAAGTGCTTCAGCAAAGTTATCACAAGGACGTGAGGCAGTGGGATTATTTACATGGCAGACTTCCACCTGGAAGAATCAGAGGTTTAAATTGATAGTATAAAGAATGGTAAATAATCTGATGTCTGCAATAAGATATTTATAGAAGAGATAAGGGCCTGATCCTGCACCAAGGGACATCAGGAGCAAAAGTTCAATTTATGTAAATTAAAATTGGATTTATTTGCTTTTGAAATTGGCATACTACTTGAGTCAAGGCTGCATGAGTTGGCCCTAGGTTTTCAACCTGACAGTAGCTCTTTAAAATGCAGCGGTATAATTTAGGCATCTCTTATTTGTTTTGAATAGCAGAGCTAACACGTCTGTCAGTTACAATGACTTGATAGGCATGATTAAAAGGCAGGAGATCAGGAAAAATGCGTGCTTATCACAGCCAACCCTCCCCGATGGAAAAGTAAGTGGCTCAGTGGCATATTTGCAATTGAGGTGTGACTGAAAGCATTTTTAGAAATGTGCTTTGTAGACTGCTTTGAAATGGTGTTTTCTATTATGACCAGCTTCTGGAACAGATTATCATGATTGCAGGAAGCACTTCAAAGCAGATTGATGTAGGAAGATCTTTCCCTGAAAACTTTGGCTTCTCTGTAAGACAGAAAGCTACAAATGTGTCTGCAATCTGTGTTGTTTCAGCTACAACAGCATTTATTTGATAAAAATGGGCTGCTGTTAATTTCCAATACGCTACAAAGCACTTAATATTTTGCTGGCCCCTCTGTTTCACAGAGGGTTTCAAAGGTTGTGTTTCCTTTCTCCCATGTCCTTCTAAATTTCTGGTTTGTATTATTTTAAAGGCTGAGATTTAAACATTGTAATGAAATATTGAGCTGCATCTGATAAACAATCAGACACTAATTTAATGTATCAATGGCCAGACTTTCACAGAACAGATCTTGACCCATCATCTAGTCCATTTTCCTCAGGCAGTAACAACTGTACTTCCACTGTTCAGCTGAACAACTTTCACTCACAAGACTAGCTATATGCCATTTCAGCAAGACTCCTGAAAACTTTGCTTGTAGGATAAAATCTATATCTTTGAGAACTGAAGTCTTCTACATACTTGTAAACACAGGGGCAAATAGGAAAATCCAGCTTTCTGGTTGGTATGAAACCAGGTGGTAGCAACACATTGAAGTGTGATGGATGCCGGTAAATTCTTCTTGTGTTTCAAGGATATTGAAAAGGGAGGAAGCTTGTGCAGAAAATGAAAGGCAGCAGTAAGAAGAAAGATAAGAATTAACTAGAACTGTCTTGCTCCGTTATATTTAGTAGCACATGTAGAGGACAAGAAAAAGAATTTATGAAAAAGTTGTCGTGTTATTTTGTGCTTTATCTAGTTGTCATATATCAAACTCATTGCATTGTCCTTTATGATTCCTAAGTGAACAAATTTCCTTTTTAGCAGGGAAGAAGCTGAGGCAAAGACAAGTTGAGTCACTCATCTAAGCTCATAGAGGGAGGCAGTGACTGAGAGTCCTGCAGTCAGAGTCGCTTTTTCTTGTTTGACAGCAGAAATATGATGAATTCTTTGTGTTAAAGCAGAAAGGCCTTGAAACAGTCCCTGCCCTTTCTGGGAAATTATTTTTTCCTATAAAGCAAGGCCAAATGCTGTTTGATGGATACCTTTTGAATACTTACGGTAACTGTTAAAAATACTTTTTTTTCTTAATCCACAGTGTCATCAAATGAGCAATTCTAACAAATTTGTTTGATACCAAAATATTGTGTTGCTTTTCTCTATCAGCTCTTTCAATAACTGAAGCAATACACTCTGTATGCCATAATCCATGGCTTCACTTCAAGGTTACCATCTTGCTGTTTGAAGCTGGACCAGGACTTTCTGTTTATTCTTCCGCTCAAGTGTTTCTCACCTTCCGGAGGCTGGGAGTCTGTCTTGTTTATTAAAGAAAATAACTGTTCGCAGAGAGACTCTTCCACAGAACTCAAGGTTGGCTCTTGCTTTCCTGTAGCCACGTCTTGTCTGGTGTTCACTACAGAGTGTGGGAATGGAGGGGCCGAATAAGCTGCAAGTTCATGTATCATCAAACACTCTCCAGCGCTGGCCTGCTCTGCCTTGGCCCCTGTAGGGACTCTCTTTGTCTACGCGGCACTTCTTTAACCTGTTCATCCTCACTCACGCATCATGTCATTGTTTACAAACCTGCTTTATTCTTTCTTGCTCTGTTACTTAATTCCATAAAATTTATTCTTTCAGTGTAGAATATAATTTATTTATAAAATGTGGTGAGTAAATGAAGTTATCTTATGCAAAAGACTTATTCTGGTTCTTTTTGAAAAAAAAATGCACATCAGTTTTAAATAAGCTTCTAAAGCAGACATCTCTGTGAACCCTTTCTTTTTTTCCAACATAGAAAATTAATAGCCAAGTACCAACTTTGCCTGTATTTTTAGTGAGCATAAATTAATCTACTTAATATGTAGTATACTTCTTGCATCTACACATAATTAAATCGTATTTGTTCTTAGAAACTATTCATCTAATGTAAACCTGCTTCCTGAGTAAATATTCCTTTAATTAGTAGAACAAATAGATTGCAGGATTTGGAATTGATTATCACAGCATTCGTTTCCCTGATGTCTGCTTCAGATCTGCACAGTGGAGAGGTCTGCTAAATACAGCCAGGGAACACAGCAGCAAGGTTTTTTGCAGTTTGAAAATAAATACATCTTACAAGTACTTCACACCTACGGAACCCTTCATTTGGGGATTACAAAGTGCTTTCCCATGCTGTGTGGGTATTATTTATTTCCATTTTAGAGAAGGATAAAGTGAAACAGAGAGAGATTAGGGCCCATACGCAACATCCTCATGTTGTATTAATAGGCATAGCTGTACTAAGATGTATATGATTGTATGCTACTTGTGTAGAACAGCAGAGGACTTGGCTTTTCATACAGGCTAATGAGGTACAGCTTCTGGTTTTGGATGCCTGGTCATGCATTTCTGGTCTCGGGGGTCCTGAAAGTTCAAAACAGATGGAAATCATGGAGAGTTAAAGACACTGGGGATCTCAGAGCCGTGCCTCTCCAACAAGGCACCTCATTTTCCGATCTGGCTGCTGGTGTTTAGTGGGTTAGAACTGAGATGTACAGTCAGTGGCAGAGTTGAGAGAGGAGTGCAGGTGTCCTGAACAGAACAATTTAGTCACAGATGCAGATCCTTGTCTTCATTGCACAACTCATCCAGGAGGTTGGAAGCCCAGTCTGAACAGGTACAATAGCAAAGCCATGCACATGTCCTTAGTGTTTCTGCACTTGCCTCTGGGAAGGTGTGTGTGTATGTGGGTGTCACTGTTTCCCACAATTTTTTTTATGTTGAGACTGTATAGGAGTAATTCCCCAGAAGTTATGGGAGAAATACATTTTCCTGTGGAAAGAGTGTTTAAGAGTTGTCAGCAACTTCATGTTCCTAACTGCGGGGTAAGGAGTTTCCGATAGGGAAGGGTAGATTTTGAGCTCAGACTTTCTCCTGCTGAGTTAGTTACCCAGAGTTTAAAGCACTTCCTCTCCTGAGCTGGAATTTCTTATGTGAGAAAGAGAGGTAAGAGGCCATAGCGAAATGAGAGCCCCAATTAAGGACACAGGTGAACAAGGCTTGTAAATGGCTGTCTGGAGTCTGAGCAGAAGACCAAGTCTGCCAGTGAAATACTGTTTGGACATATCCTTAATGAAAATAAGGGGTTTATTGTGGAGTCAGAAGCCAAAACATCCTTTCTACTGTTAGAGTGCAGCGTGCCACATGTGCTACGCTTCCTCCTGGCTTTGCTTCAGGAGTGCGGGCAACAGAGGTGGCATGTGGAGGAGAGTCAGGAATGTAAGAGGTGAGGGGGCTACTGGATGCTGTGTGTTACCACGTTAATGGGGACAGCTCTTTGCGCCCGCTTCTCTTTGGATGGGTTAAATTCATAAAACCATTCCCACTCACACACATAGTGACTTACAAAGATCCTCTCCTTACATACAGTTGCTGTTTTCTTTTTTCCTCACTGGAGCTATTAGATGTAGCTGAACCTGGTCAGATAACGGACTGTAAAGGAACAAATATGTCGCTTAAACAGAAACAACTTTAGCAGCAGGTTTAGGGTTTTATTTCTCTACACACTTTGGCTCTGAAAGCTCAAGGGCTCTTCCTTCATGGCTCTGAGGGCTTTATTTTAAAAAGCAAAGATATCAACTGCCCAAGTAATACCTAGGACGTTGATCATGCTAATACAGCCTGTGCCTCGTCAGCTAGCACAGGTATGCCTACCTGTGCAATAGTTGCATCTCCTGCCTGTGGCGGAATGATAACTAAAGAGTGCCTTTATGTGGTAATCCTCTTAACCACAAGAAGATGTTCTGACTATGTAATACAGTATCTGCTCAGGGAGTTAGCAGGAAATACCTAGTGCAATTTAGATTTGCATCCTGGATTATTGGGCAATAATTTCCTTTTTGTGGAAGTTCTAACTCACGCAGAGGTCAGATGGTGCAGGGACAGGAAGTTTAAACCGACTCCAAGAGGATGTCTGATGAGCGCTCTCTGCCTCAACTTTCCACTGTGAATGAGTACGACAGTACGTGTAATCTGTTTTGTTCATTGAGATCAAAAGTTCTTTTGGGATGAGAAGTTGTGGAACTTCTACCTGTCTCTGTAATACAAACAGCAGTGGGAATCCATCTGAAATCCAAGCGCCGTGTGGTTTAAATGCTTTCTCTTTGTTTTCAGATAATAATCTCTTTAGCTCTTTGAGGCATTTAATGAAAATTGTTTTAGCAGCACTGCAGTATCTTAGAGAGCATTGTGTGTGTTTTTATGTAGTTAGGAGTTGAAACCATACAGTTCAGCTGGAGCCTTAGCATTTTACTGTGCTGTGACAGGTAGCATCGATTTTATAGTTAGGTGAGACTGATTTCAAATGTTCCCTTATTGAGTTTATTGGCACCTACAACTAACAATGTTAAAAGGTTAAATGGTATGCACGTTACACTGCACACAGGCCAAAAATTTGTTTAAAGAACCAAAACAATACAATCTCTTGTGACTGGTCCCTTCAGTCTACAAAATTTCTCTGTGTGGATGTCTGGCCTTGATGAGGTTGTTCAAGACCACTGGACACAGTCTTCTGATATCTTCTCTGTGCCTCTTGTGGAGAATATTTCTGGCTGAAACCTGAATTGAAGGAAGGGTAGAATGGGCTCTTGAGCTGGACATAGGTTGAAGACTTGGAGCATTCCTGAAACATCTGTGAACAACCTGGCATCCA
The DNA here is from genome assembly GCF_036417535.1 of Chlamydotis macqueenii. Classification (NCBI taxonomy): domain Eukaryota; kingdom Metazoa; phylum Chordata; class Aves; order Otidiformes; family Otididae; genus Chlamydotis; species Chlamydotis macqueenii. Next base: position 12,248,400 of record NC_141561.1, read on the forward strand.
TGGCTAGCATCAAGTCTTGTTACAGGCTTACTGTGCGAACACCAGTATGTCCCATAAACACTCCATGCTTTGTTACTCAGCCCCCTTGCAAAGCAAATAGTACTTCACAGAAATGTAAGGCTTTGGTCACTGGGATTTGTAAAGCTCTGGGAATGCTTAGTCTGTGCCAGCTACAGAATTGCAAGTATTAATATTGCTTGGAGTCAAGTAATCCTGTATAAATGTCACCTGCTTTGGTCTGTGTTAACAGTTAGAAAAGGACATGAATTGACTGAGAAAGAGAGACATGTGCTGTGATTGCTTAAATACAAACCTGGGAATTTGTAAGTTTTAACTTCTAAACCCATCGCTACCAGCAGCTCACTCATTGCCTTGGGCAAACAATGGGAAGTCAGCATCAGGTTTCTCAGTTGAACTAATAATGCATAAGGAAAAGAAAAAAAAAGAAGATAGATAACATTTTCTAGAGTTGTGAGAATTAATCAGAGATTGTTTTAAGGGATTGCCTGAAAAGTGCTATATATTTTAAAAGGTTTCCCATCTCTGCATATTAGTTGAATGCATAGGAAAAAAATCAATCTGAAGCACAGCTCCCATTTGGTGATTTCTGTTTGAAATGACCCTTTCTTTCATCAAAACAACAGAAAGGACAGATGTGTGCTATTAAAAACAAGAAGTTCTTGTTCAAACTGGCAGCATTATCTCTGAAACCCACCTTGCTGGAGCAGTGCTTGCAGAAAGACTAGATTACCACCAGTTATCTGCTGCTAACTTTTCCACTTCATTCCCCAAATTACTTGCAGAACAGCTGGCATTAGCCACCCTTGTTTCCTTTGATGCAAGAAGTTTATATTTCCTGTTCTTAAATTCCTCCACACCTGTGTTCCCAGTAACAAGCAGTGACCAGCAATGAGTCACTTGACACACTGTGTGTCTAATGTTGGCTTTGCTCCTAGTCACATATGCCAACCTGGGTAGAAAAAAAAGAAATTAAAAAAACATAGACCCCAAAAGCACGATAACTTAAATTATTTCCCTTCAGCCCTTCCATTCCCGGAGTGGAAATCCAGCTTGCATATGGAGTTCATGAACTGGAAACAAGCTGCTGACTCTGTGGCTGCTCTTGGCTATGATCCTTCAAACCTCAGCATTCAAACCGAAAGCCAGACCTCTCTGGTGCATTAAGGCTTGCACACTAGCTTTAGTTGTTGAGCTTCCTGTCAGGACCAAGAGATTACAAAAGAGTTGCCAAGGTTCTCTTGTCAGTGGTCCATGTTCCCGTGATACCCCACCTAACTTGACTTTGAAGTGGGCTGCAAATGAAGATGCTCTCCATTTTCTGCTCTACAAGTCCACATTGCGTGCGTCCAACTGCCACAAGTTCCCATCAGCTTGATTAGTTGGCACCAGCTTTGGTGTGGATTGCAATGCTGAGAATAAATTGTCTCTTTAGAATTACTTCTCTGAAAGTTACTCAGGAAGTTACCATATTTGTTCCTCCTGAAATTAAAGCCTATGAATTGGCTACAAGTCTCCTGCTATAGACCTGATCCAAAGATCGCTGAACTAAAAGGGGAGAATGTCTTAAAATTCCTTCCATCAGCTTTGAATCAGGCTGTCTTTTAAAGATACTTGTCCTCTCTTCTAATCGGAACCAAGTATTCTTGAGGACTGTGCATATCTTTTCTATTTCAGAAGTTTTTTCATTTTATTCCTACTGGCATGCCCAGTTCGCAGTTCCCCTCACTTAGTGTGACTCGTGGTCTGTAGAAGCAGGTTGGTTTTCATTACTACATCAGACATGGATAGCTACCAAGATTGTGTTTTAACAGAAGGTGGAATGTATCAATGTTGTACAACTGAAGCTGGAGCCAATAGCATATTTTACCTTTACACTAGTGAGTCTGCTAAAGCCAGTATTTTTTTAAGCTGAATGGGGACTGCACATCTGTTGCAGTACAGCTGGAATACACGTCGTTAAGGGCAGGGTGCCCTCTCCAGGGGCTGGGTGTAGTGCTTTATATGCTGTCCACCTGCAATGGCCTGTTTTCACTTGGCTGCACTGAACTGTGGTTATGGTTGAAAATAAGCAGATCTGTTATTTAATATCTTTGGCAGTTTGACAGGGAATTACAGTAAAAAAATTAGAGCACACTTGGTTGGCATCCTGTTCCCATCAGGAAGGACTCATACAGTCATAGAATGGTTTGGGTTGGAAGGGACCTTAGAGATCATCTCATTCCAACCCCTCTGCCCTGGGCAGGGACACCTTGTACTAGACCAGGTCGCTCAAAGCCCCATCCAACCTGGCCTTGGACACTTCCAGGGATGGAGCATCCACAGCTTCTCTGGGCAACCTGTTCCAATGCCTTGCCACCCTCACAGTAAAGAATTTCTTCCTTACATCTAATCTAAACTTACCCTCTTTCTGTTTCTAGTGGTGCTGTGTTAGGTTGTCCTTAGAGGTCATGAATCTGCTCTGCTGAATGCAGGAGGGCAGGTCTTCTGTTTCTCTGTCAGAAATCCCCCCAACTACAGTTGAACTGCTTCTTTTACAGGCTAGTAATTTATGTAGCTCTTTTGGCTGGAAATGGGCTGAGCTCCAATCTTTCTCGTGCTGTTTGCCCTGTAACCTCTCTTTCTTTCCTGATTCCCATCTGCATTGTCAGAAACAGGCAAGCTCCTGTCTGCTGCGGCCAGGGCTGCTTCCACACACAGGACTGCTGTCCTCCCAGTGGGGCAGGGCTCTCCCTGGCCCTGCATGAGATGCTGGCAGCTCCCTTACCTCCCTCTGTCCAGTCCCTGCACGCCGCAGTGCCTGGATGTTTTCCTTTGCTTTCATCCTCATAACTGTATCTAATCCAGTGATTACAGCTGTTTGTGTTTCACCAGAAAACCTCCGCATCTCTCTGATGGGCTGGTTGGGGTGGTGAGGGAATGAGGAGTTTTCAGCCACTCCAACCTTGGGCTGAAATACAGAGACTTTTAATGAAATTTTCAACTGAATGCTAACGGTAGCTGTTTATGAAGCCAAGAATGTGTCTCTTCATGCCACTCCAACACTTAACTGAGGGCACGGGCACGATTAGTCATTCAGCAGGCAAACATCTGGTGCTTTTGCGTGCCCTGCAGCTCTTCCTAGTTAGCAGGCCTCGCATTGGCCTGGCTAAGCTAGGAATGTGTTAGCGTAGGCATTTTAATTTTATGCTTTTAACCGCTACCATAAATGGGCAGAGAGTAAAACTTGGTTGCTCATGTGGTCTTTTCCAGTTCTTTATCCTTGTATTTCTAGATCCCAGCTCATTCTTGACAACAATTTCTCTCTCTAGGGATGCGTGATAGATAAAAGAAATAGGATTTTCAGAGGATTTCTAACCCATTAACTCTGTCCTTCCAGGCAGAATAAGAGTCAGAAAACCGGGGAGAATAAAAAAATGCCCTTATGCAATTTCTGCTCCTTTCCTCCCCATGCTTGGATTCTCTTCTCAATCCCTGAGTCACCCTTTGAACACATTCATGTTGATAGGCAATTAATGGCTGATAGTTGAATGCTTGCAAAACTTCTTCCTTTTCTTCCTTTTTCCTTCCCTTATTTCCTTCTTCTCTGGCAACCCGCCTAGGCTTTTAATTCTAGAATGACAAGTTTCTTTGTTCTCCACAATTGGGGAAATGCCCTTTTCCAAATGCCTCTCCTTGTAGCCAACCTACAATAACTGGCTTCTTCCAAATCTTCCAACTCTTAGCACTTCTTTTGTCCTGTCTGAATATAAAACTGCTCACTTTGCCTTTGTCTCATGTCTTCTTCTAGAAGAAGTATGACATGTGTGATGGGCTCCCAGTCCACCTAGTCTATAGCTGACGCAAGGTGTCTTGAAGTTTGGAGCCTGAGCTGAAAGTGTATTACAGCTGCTAGGAATGCAAACAGTGTTTGTAGACAGAGCCCTGAATTGCTCCGGGTGTCTCAGTAGATCATAATCACAACCTGTTCTCTTCATCCAGGCATAGCTTCCAGGCACACTCGGTCTCAGAGAAACATGATGTAACTGCTCTGTTGTTTTGCAAAGTGCAAGGGGAAGTTCTAGTTAAAGTGACCCTCATCATCATTTAGAAAGTAAAATCTGTGGTGAAGAGGCTTTGCTGGGATATTTCAGTAACTGCAAGATGACAGATAAAGCATATTGTACAGGGGGAACTTGTGCTGTCTATCTGTTGTGTAATGTGTATTTATGGAGACTAGTAAGCAGAATGGTGGGGATCTTTTGACCTGTTGACCTAAAGAAGAATTATTAGTAAATCATAAGCTAATTAGAATTGGAACAGGGCTGACAGCCTATCCAGTTCATCCCTTGCTAACGTGGGACTATTCCCTACAATGCATTTTCTCCTGCTGGCTTTAAATAACTGAGCAACTATTGCTTCCCTTGGGAAAGTGTACCGTTCACCAGTAGTGAACTCTTAACAGCCAGCCTAAACTTTCCTTAAGTTCCTTCCCCTTCTCCTGACTAACTCTTTTTAGATTTTTACACTTTTCCAGTATTTGTAGATAGCTCTGTTATCGTATGTCGTGTCAGTGATCAATTCTTCTTATGATAAATTTCTGTTCATACTGCTTCAAGTTTCACGCTGGAGATGTGCATCTTCCAGTGGCACTAATTAATGCTCAGCCCAAACTCCAGAATGTCCTTTGATAAAGCCACTTGTGCATCATTTGCTCTGAATAAAACTGTAGTTCTCGATACCTGTGAAAATATAGCACAAGAGTCTTGGAGCAAGATCAGTCCACACAGTGGGAAGTCACTAACACACTTATTTAATGTGAATGTTAACACCTGCTCATGTGGCCCTAGGAAAGTGGTATTGCTTATCAGGATAAGTCAGGACAGCTTCTGAATTGGAGGCGTGTGCATGAGAGGTACAGATTGCTTTCCCCAAACTGTGTATGGTGTGTGTATATGGGCATGTATGGTGCAAATGTAGCTGAGATACTTCAGTCTTCCCAGCTGTGAGTTAGCGGTAATGTCACTTGTAGGTGCTGTTGTAAAACCTTTAGAAATCAAATGGTGCCCTATCTTTAAAATAGGCTTGTTGACCACCAGATCCTAGAGGAGCCCTTCCTTTTGGCTGTGTCAGACCTGAATTTGGACATAGAGCAAAAGGGTTTCAGAGGAAAATACTCCTTTTTAGAATAACTTTGCCATCATTCAGTTTGATGATTAGGCTACCATTTTCTTTTATTTCAGCTCAGTGACCAAGCAGCAATCTGGAATTATACATCAACATCCATTTCATATATTTTATGATTCATTGTAAATTAAAAAGAATCCTTTTTTGGAAGCCTGAAATTTTACCAGTGGCCGAAGATCCAGAAAATCTATTTAAAGGAAAAATACTAGTAAAAGTAAGAGAGGATAAAAAGTATCACTGGCTGCGTCTTTTAGTGTAAATCACATTCATTTCATAAAAGTCTTGAACACATCCCTTAAACTTTAATACCTGAATTTCAAGCCGAGCAGTCAGTGGAGTTTTTAGCACCAGCCAGAGAGTACTCATAGTTGGCAGGCAGATGGTCCTTTCCCCTCTTTTACATTCTTTTAACGCACTAACACTGCCAGTTGGGCATTTGAAAGCCTCATTAATTTTCCTCGCTGTTTGGCAATAAGACCTTGCTTTTTCCTTGCTGTCTTCCATTACTGAAACCTGTGCAGTTTTCAGATGGCTCCTACTTGTTGCTTTGATGTGGGGATGGATTATTTGCCTTGCTGGGGAACCAAATGGTGGAGATGTTGAATGATGTAGAAACACGCTGGGATGTGATGTCAAAAGCACAAGTGGTGAGTGTGGAGAGGAGAAATTTGGTGTGTGGGTGCAAGGAGGGAATTAGAAATGAGAGAGAAAGGATCATGTCAAGACAATATTGATGTTAGATGCAGCAAACTCAGAGGAGACTGTAACTTTCTCTGGTTAAATTATCTATGTTTTGATATTGTAGAGTAACCAGTGATGTTTTTCTATACTTTCTGGAGGAGTCTCAGGTTCCTGTGGAGCTCTGAAAGTACGTGATACATCTGAAAATTTTTGCCTAACTTCTCTCCTTCCTAAAAAAGAGAAATGTACCCCTCCTTAATAAAGTGAATCTGCAGAAGTGGCAGCATGGAGCTGCGTGTTGAGTGGTTTCGAATGTCCCCATATGTCGTTATCCAAGTTAAAGGATGGATTTTTTCACTGGCTGCCTTGCAAACTCATTTTGAGAAAGGTGTGTTAAAAATACATGTGTCCTTGGTTACCTGGAGAGAGCAGAGGTGCTTTGTAGCTCTGAGTTAAGTTAAATGAATAAAGCCTATATTATTCATCAAGACAAAATCATTTTCTGAATCTGAAAAAAAGAAACTGTCTTGTCTTTGAAAATCATTTATCTGTCCTTGATTTTCCTGAGGGCAGCAAGTAGAAGTCAAGTTTAAAACAGAGACTAAAACTCTTTTTCTGTGGGATCAAGAAAAGTAAATTGCCAGCAGAACCACTTTTGATCAAATGAGTGTCTGCTGCAGGAATTGACTCTGCTGCCTGCACAGCACAATGTTCCGGTGTTCCGCTGCTCTTCAGTCAGTTAGCATTGCTTTGTGCTCTTCCCCTTGGTGTGCCTGCCAAATTGAGAACGATGGATGTGTAAAAGGTTTTGTCTTTCTCATGTGGTCTTCTCAAAGGTGAAGAGCTCACTTATAGATCAACAGTAGTTGCATCTGTCAGCATGTGTATAGAGAAACCACTGGTGTTAGGAATTCATGGTAACAGCACCTCTGCTGATGGCGTGGAAATGCATTGCTTGTTATGGCACAGCTTAAAGAGGACGTGACTAGCATCCTGCAGATCTCGACCTGGGGTGCGATTGTCTGGGTTCTCACAAGTTGAGAGGAGTCAGATATGACCAGGTCTTCGGCACAGAATTGAGGGTGATAATCGTGATTCATGTGCTAAGTTCCTCTGCCAAAGGGTAGGATGTTGCTGGAGTCATTATCTTTAAGGCAAGCAGTAATTCTGATATCCAGACTGTCTTATCATGGTCAGTATCCATCCATTTCATACCTCGGCGCTCTTTCCTTTTGAGCCCCTGAGTCTTGGACAGATTGCAAATTGGAGCAATTTATATTCTTGCTGCCATGGTGAGTTACAGAGGAGAATAAATCTCCAGAGAAAGGTCTGTTGGGCTTGTGTGTGAGTAGGCACTAAGCAACATCACTAAGGGGACCAAGGCAGCCGCAGCTGGGGGATGTGTGTGTGTGGAAAATAACAGAAGTAATATATTGATTGATTTTCCTGAGCTTTTACACTAAGAGAGAGGATCTGTGGAGAAATTTCTACATACAGAGAATTAGGATTGATGAGCTTGGAGAATATGGATCCATATTCACTTCTGGCCTATCAACCAACTCCTCTCTTCTAAATTACCCTCCTCAGGCTTGTGACAAGTAAGCTCACCAACAGGCCAGAAAGGCGCAGCAAAAATAATATATTGATTTTGCCCTAAAAATTCATTCGATCCCTTTTAATCCTTGATGCCAATGATATTGTTATTATTTTTTCACCAGTTCTCTCCTACCTTAGTGGTAGGTAACAAGATAAAACTCAAACAAGACACAAGGAATATTTAGTCTCTTCTCCAGCAGGAAGAGTTCCAGATGTTCCCTATGCAGGGAATGTTCAAGATACCCTGTATTTGTGTCTGCATGTAATTCTCTATGACATTTCAATTGGTTATAGTATTCCTTATCTTCTCTCCTTAAATATTTATGCATCTGTATGATATGCTGTTAAACAGGTACTATTTTCCACTCCAGACTTGACTATTGCTGGAAAAGGTGGAATGTCTCATAAGGATAGTTCACAAAATAATTAATCAGTCTTAGCGTGAGGTAATTCTACCAGTAATAATCCATATCTTGCCTCCTTAATGAATCTCAGACTTATTTTCTTCAAAAGATTTAAAGAAAATCTACCATTTTTCGTACTCTTTTGTAAACCGTGTTAGTTGTCACCTAGAATCTTGCAATAGGATTTTGTCTGGCTATTTTCTCCTATTCATTATATGGCAGAACTTAATTGAACTGAATGAACTATATATGAACATGAAGTGATGATTACTCAGCCCTGCTCCTGTTAATTCACAAATGTAATTTAACAATTAAAAAAAAAATCTTAATTTCACTCAGTAGTTTTACAGCATCGGTCACTAAATTAATTAGAACTTTCTAAATATGTCATGCAAATTATGCATTACACTCCCAAATACATATACCACATAGAATTTGTAAGTGATGGGGAAGGCTTATTGCTGCAGCTGCCTGCAGCATGCTGATGTGACTACTTACATGGCAGGACCACAGTGGAATGGGTTACTATTTGGTGGCTGATTCTCTGTGCAGTGGAGGCTGCCATCAAATGTGTTGTTGTAGTTGGGGTTGAGCTGGAGTAAGATATTATCACTCCAGCTGCTCACCTCCAAAATCTTGCTGGAGGTTGTTTTGTTTAGGTTAACATGCTTCGTTTCTCATTTGCAATGGGCTAGGAGCACTCGGAGTCAATCTGTTCATCTGACAAGTGGTAACATGCTACCACAAGGTTTAGTGGTGGTTTTTTTTTTCATTGTCTAGGCATAGCTATTGCTTAGATTGTACTTGTAGGTTTTTATTTGCCCTGTGCTAACAGTAATAGAACCATAGAATCATAGAATCGTTAGGGTTGGAGGGGACCTTTAGAGACCATCTAGTCCAACCCCCCTGCAAGAAGCAGGGACATCTCCAACCAGATCAGGTTGCTCAGAACCCCATCCAACCTGGCCTTGAATGTTTCCAGGGATGGGGCATCAGCCATCTCTCTGGGCAATCTGTTCCAGTGCTTCACCACTCCTACTGTAAAAAATGTTTTCCTTATGTCTAGTCTAAGTCTACTCTCTTTTAGTTTAAAACCATGACCCCTTGTCCTGTCGCTACACTCCTGTTTTTTGAAGTTTTTCTTCCTCAGCTGCTACTCCCCTCCAGTCTTTCTCTCCTCAGATCTTGTAGTCTTGACTTAAATTTCGGCCAGATTATTTTATTTATTTTTAAGTAAAATACCCTTTGAGTCTATCAGGTAAGACAAGACACAGATAAACTATGCTATAGTAAGAGTCCATCATTTTGTGATAAGCCCATGTATAGTGCCAAGCACAGTGGGACCCTGCTTCCTCACCAAGGCTGTGGAGTCTCAAGTACCCCACAGAGATGCAAAACTGGGATGACATCTCCAGGCTATTGACTCTGCTCCCTGTTCTTGAAAAATGGTATGTTGTGCAGTCCTTAATACATCTACCAAGATCCATTTTTAAAGCACTTAGGTGTCTTGTCCCCACTGTTGTCACTGGAAAACTGTTAAAGAAGAAACTCAGTCCTTTGATGGTGAGCAATACTTTCTAAGGTATATGCTAATTCTATTCAGAGATAGCTTATATAATTTATTTTCTTGTATGAACACTTTCTTTTAACCTAAATAGCTTTTTTATACCTGATATATTTATAGTCAGTAATCATCTCCCCTCTCAGCTTTTGTTTTACTAGGCTAAACAGTCTAAGCTCATGAGATTCATAAAGTGTCTGACAGCATGAGTAGCTTTTCTCTGGACCTACTCAAGTTTGAATTTCTCTTCTTTGCGTACAGTATAGAACTGTGCTCTACAGCTCCATTAATGCTTTCCCACCTCTGCTAGAAAAATGTGTTTTAATACAATGATGTGGTTTTGTTTGTCTTTTTAGCAACTGTGCCCTGTTAATGGCTCAGGTGCTGGTGAATGCTGTTATAAACCCAGGCCTTTGTCTTCCTCTTTATAGCCAGTGATATCCACAATACTGTGGCTGTTTTTTAAATGCATCATCTTGCCCTTTGCATTATTAAACTTCTTGCTCCACACCTCTTATGTCATGTATGATGTCGCTGTTCTCTCCTGTATCACCAATTTTTTTGAACTGTGAATCAGCATCACCTTTTGTTAGAACATGCCAATGAATTTAAAGCAGATGAAATGTAGAACTCTGGCTGCAAGCTGCTTGTGTCACTCTTGCTGTGTGTCTGCCTCATCTGCAGGGACTTAGGCTGTAATGAAGCTGCAGAAGTTACAGTTAGAAAGTTTTTATCTTTTAACTCACAGTAGCAGACCATACATTTAACTCTGAATGTCTTTAGTTAAATCCCTAACATACCTGTCATGTTGGTTTCTCTTGTGCTGTGCTGAACTATTTCACTGTGTGCGTACTGCAACGTACTCAGCGTTTGCTAAGATAAAGCTGCTTTGCTCGTGGCAGCTTTTCAACAAATGCTTCAAAAGATACATTTCTAGATGTACCCGTGCAGAATTATTTGCAGGACTGTAGCCTAAATCACTTTCAGTTTTATGATGATACAGGTGCAGTCTACGTCAGGTTGCATATGGGTATTTACGCTTCCCTGTGTGTGTAGGATTCAGAGATCCCCTGCTGCGACCCACTGTCATTCCATTAATGAAACTGGAGCAAGCACGATTTACTGCCAAGAAGTGGGACTCTATATGGACAAAATTTATGCCTGCGTGGAGCTCCTCACCGGAGCAAGATTTTATGCAGTGTTAAAGAATCTACTAATCTAGACATAGATTGGAAATTCCACTTATTGGCAAAACCTGAAGCTCTTCAAATTCCACATTAAAATTGTCTATTGCAGGATCCCATTGACCTACTCAGTAATTCAAGTGAGGTTACACCAGGGGATGAGTCTGGCCAGTTAATTTACCCTTGATGACAGCAGTTGTGCCACTGATCTACACAATCGGATTGTGTTTTGGCACTGGGGGGACTCTGGGGAATCTCACGTGATCTGTGCTGTGAAATTAATTTGATAATGCACCATTGTTTTCCCTGAGCTTGATCATTTATTCCCTGCTGAAGCTAAGGCCCTCAGAATCGGATTCATCACGTTTAGAAACCAGCTACAGCTTTCTATTTACAGGATGTCAAAAGCCCTGTGTGGTCTTTCTCTAAAGACAAAAAGAAAGCATAGCACTGTGTGCTAAAGGAGGCCTGACGGAGGTTTCTGCCAGTGAGGGGCACATTATCATCCCTCAAGCTTTACAATTTACTAGGAGCACTGTAATCCATAATCACTGCCTCGTGAAAAGCTGGCATCGAGTTTCTTCAGAGCTGATCATGGGTGAATCTGCAGGTGCTCATTCGTGAAGGAACTGATGCAATCCATTCTGATGAACACGAATCCCAACAGATCCAGGGGGAAGCATCCAGTCCCTCCAGGCTGCGATCTTTCCGTATCATGCCTACAGAATTTAGCTGTGCCAGCTGGAGGCACTGGGCCAACTCTAGCCTCGGTGGTGTAAGTCCATTAGCATCAGTGGAGTTGCCTGCACCTACACAAGGCTAACTTTGGCCCACTATGGTTAAACTTCTCTCAGTGTTTCTGCTAAGCCCTTTTCTTTATTCATGGGTTTAGAAGCTGGCTGTAAAAATGTGCTCCATGCTGACATTTGGCATACAGCATCTCCTCATTCTGGGAGCATGGCTTTTCTTCCTCTGTAAAACAAAACAAAACAAATAGAAAACCCAAACCCCATTGAGGAATTTTACTCTCATTTCCTGGATTAGAAATAAGTAGGGGTTTGTTTCAGATTCTTTTCTATTCACCTGCATCTCTGGGGTGGATTTATGTTAAAGATTATCACATGCACCTGTACGTACATACAGAGAATCTGTTCTTATGTGTGATGTCAGCTCATATTGCCTGCTTTGGTAGTCAGGGCAAGATGACCCTTCTAGGAAATATAATCTATTGCTTAGGCCGCTGTGTCCATGAATCAGTGGCTTGTGCTGAAGTGGTAGCTTCTTTGCGGTTCTGTATCCCTTATTTAAATCACAATAACTATTTTCAGCACAGCTGTTTTTGCCTCCACACATGGGTTTGAGTCTTGATAAATTTGTTTCTTATTCAAAGTAAGTGTATATGTAGGCTTTTAAGTAGGCAAATTTTAGGTTTAGAGTTGCTTGAGAATAATTGGATGTGCTTTTGCGTGGCTATCATCTGTTGGTGGCCCATGGTGACAAGTAACATGCAAGTCTGTTGACACTCTGAGTGAATGGCAGAAGTGTTCAGTAAACAACAGGGGGGGCTTGAATGGATCAGTTGCCCAGACGCTCTGCCAAAGCATATTTATATGAGCATTCATGAAACTGCTAGGACTCCCTCTGTGATATTTCTTTGCCTAAGTTTTTTTTTTTACAAATGCAGTTGCTTTATGGACAACAATAAAACCAGCCTCACAGCTGTTTGTAGATAAAAATGCTTTTGCAGTATTTGTCAGGAAGAACTTGCTGGAGGGAGTTCAGATAAAAAGTGAAGCTGCCTGGTGCTACTCCCAACGCCCAAGGGGGTGAGACTGGCTGAGAAGTGGGTGCAGCAAGGGGAGACTCTGGTTTCTGCCCTCAGGTCTGTCCTGGATCCTGTATGGCTACAGCAGATCACACAAGGGTAATTAGGAAATCTAGGTGTGGGAAGGGCATGTCTATTAGCATTTTTATCTATTTCACAAGGATATGACAAATTTTGAGAGATAGTCATGCCTATGCCTTTTAAACAGCTGTACTGATTTAGGTTGTTACTGTCTCTCAGCTGTTCATTATCTGCTGCTCAGCTGACTGATCATGTAAGTATTCCTAATTTGTTTCAGTACAAAGTGAAACAGTTCATTTAATGAAGCTTTTAATTAAGCTGATACCAAGAAGGGATGGCCAGATCTTAAAGCATTATTGTTTTCAGAAATGAAGACAGGACAATGGCCGCAGTATTTGCACAAGTCTATTGGAGGTGCAGAGGTAGAAGTAGATTTTAAGACATGTCTTAACCTAAATCCATAGGATAGACTGTTTCTAAAACACGTTATTGGCTGCTTTCTCTCCTCTGTATCAAAATACAAAGGTCTGGAAAACAGAGCCAAAGAAATCTGGGAAAACAAATTATGTTCTTGTAAAGCACAGATTACTGGAAATTAAATCCAGGCATCACAGGAGAGATCTAGATTCAGACTTGACAATACTTGTGTTCCTTGTTGCAGCAGTGTTTACATGGCCAGTGATGAAAAAATCCCAATGTTTACAGATCCTCTTTTTTAGACTAAATTACCCTGATGGGGGGTTTATCCAGTGTATTACTTTTTTTAGCTCATAAGGCATCAGTCCTGGGGAAGCATATATTCATGGGCCTATGCGCAGTACGACCTTACCTGATTCTTCATAATGAAAATATCACAGCCCTTCTGCTTTTCCAGTTGTCCTGGTTGGTGTCTCACTGGCAGACCAGCTGCAGGGAAGACTAGATAGATGCACATTTAATATTTATTTAATGTACACTATACCGTCTAGTACATTTTCACACAGTCCTTTAATAAACTTTATGCTTTAGTTTTCAGTGCTTCTGGGGTTGGGGAATAATTGGGCCCTGAGGGCATGCTGGCTCCGCTTTTGAAAGCTCTGAGCTTCAGAGGAAGCTAATGGAAGCTGTGGTGCTCAGGACTTCTTAAAGCTAAGCCACAGGTTGTGCTCTATTTGCTTATACAAAATTAGTACCTCATCTGCAAATGGTTCCACTTGCTTCAAAGCAATCAGGAATCGAAGAAGGCACTTCACAGTAGGAGCAAACTTTAGGGCCAGATGACTGGAGTCATTGGAATAAAGGAGTCTAAGCCTCCCAGGGATGCCTCAGCTCTTTCTGAAAGGGTCAGTCCAAAGGTGTCTCAGATCCTGGTGGGGCTGACATTTGTGCATGCTGCTGACCTCCACCAGCATAAGATCTGCTGGCCAAGCTGATGAACATATTTTGCTGTGTGAAGACGTATTGTTCGGTTATGTTATTGTTCACAAAATAGAATGTAAACCCCAATGTTGCCAGTATGTTTTTCATATATATTTTTTTTTGTTTGGATCAAAAACTCAAAGCTAGTTTTGCTTTTATCTTAAATCATTTTCCCTTTCCAGCTCTGTGTTTTCTTCTTTGTTGTCTTCCCTCTGCACTCCTGGAATGATTTTAAAAATATTTTCACAGGAATAAAAACAAGTGTCACTGTTTCTAGGTGTCTTCCTTGTAAGGAAAAGCTTGATATCATTATAAATCTTGGATGAATAACAAGTTTATACTTTAACTTTGAAAGCACTTTGTGATGTTCACTCTGTCATAGAACATGTATTTGTTAAAACAATGCAGTATTTTTCATGGCCTCTGGTTTTTACTGTTCTACCCTCTGAACATCCTTTATTGAGTCTCTGATCATTTGGGTGCCAGCACACCATTGGGGCTTGATGCATTAGAATATTATGGATTTGTTTCTCTGCTGCCTATTAAATGTGCACCCTAGTTCAACCTGAAATTATGGCCAAAATGCAGGAATTACAGGTGGCATTCTGTACCTAGGGTAATGCAGGAGCTCATAATGGCCTAATCTGGCTGTAAAATACAATAATTTGTCTAAACTTTTGCAAGTACTTAAAAATGCTGCAAGGTGCAAAATATTCTAAACAGAGTGAAGAGCCATCATTAGAGAGGAAATAAAAATATCCTGACTTGCTTAGCCCAGCAAAGCTGAGGTGGAGAGGGGATATGAGTGTCCATAAAGATATCACGGGTGGTAATACCACGGAAGGGAAAGAACTATTCAAGCTAAAGGGCTGGGCTGGCACAGGATTAGATCGTATACATTGGCTGTGAGTAATTTCAGAGTGGAAACTGTAATTTTCTGGCCACTAGAGAAAGGAGGGGCAGGCTTCTGTCACAGCTTTTGAAAAAAGGCAAAGTGTTTAATATGGATCATGGTTGTTTATGAAAGGGATCAATTATGTAGTTGTGTGTGAGAGCAAGAGACTGAGTGACCCGCTGCAGTTCAATAAAAGAGCACAAACAGCCAAACTTTTGTTATATGCATTTAAGTGTTCAATTCAAATTGACGTCAGCAAACCCCAGCAATGTTACAGTTCAAATCGTCCTCAGTGTACCCCATTGCACGTATTTCCATGGCTTTGTAGGGGGTGAGATCTGGATCTTATGTGTAAGATCTTACCACGTGTAAAGTAAAACTTGACATTCTCACGACAGCCAGCAGACTGCACGGTAGGAAAAGAAGTATGCTCGCCTGCTTGTCACTGCTCTATTTAGACATGACTGGGTATAATAAATCTCTCGAGTTATCTTCCATATGCAGGATTCTGTATCTTATGAATCCCTTGAGTGAAGTTTAATGAGAAAGCAAGGTCACAGAACAATAAGGGAAAATTGCCGTGTTCCAGCTATGAAGACAAAAAGATTGATCCAGTCAATAGCCATTCAAGTCAGAGGAAACCTTTACATTGATTTCAATGGAAACTGGATCAGAGCCTTAGTGAGTAAATTACTGTCTGGTCTCAGCACCGTGTCTGTCTAGTGTCGTGATATAACACAATTATATCTATGAAGACATTTTACTCTGTGTCTGTGCTGCAAGGCATAAGAAATAAAAGAAAAAGTGATCCCAGTTGGAGCATTCTCCACATTGCAAAGGTCATTAATTTTTATCTGGAGCTGTGAAATATAATTCAGAATTCTATTGAAAATGCACATTGGCATTTGTGATCTCTTTTTTTAGGAACAGTCATTTTCCTTCTCAAAAAAGAGCAGATAATCACTTTTATTCGATCAGTAAGGAGAGCTCTGAACATCAATGGTTTCAATCAAATGCTGAATTTTCTTCCTTGGTGATTTAAACTAAAGATGAGTCCAAGCTGAAATGTTGGATCCTAAACCCAAGACTCTGGGACAGGATTCTAGATTTACGGCTGGGTTACTCTACCAGAGGAGTGTCTGTCTCATCTGACATGTTACTGTTAGTCTAGCAAAAAAAAGTTGAATCCAGAGCAAGATCCACAGAGTGATATTGTTATAGTTGCCCTAAATTATCAGTACCCTCTAGACCTAGCTGTACACATGCACAAGTCATGTTGCTGAAGGCATACCATAAACTCCATTTTTGAACTCAATTTTCAAGATGACTAGGGGCTCAGAGACTGAGGGACTGAGCAGGTATCAGTGGCAAAACCAGTGCTGAACCTGGATTGTCTATTTTGCCGTATTTAATCGTAGAGATTATCCTTCAGGTTGCTGAGCTGCATTTTAAATTTTCAGCTTGCTCTAATCTCAAAGGGCTCCCATGTCTTCTGAGTTAAATGTGTGGAGAAAACGACATTTTTTGGAAAAGGCTTCTTTCCTCTCATTAGCCCTGAACATTTTTAGAATATGGTATATGTTGGGGGCTGCCAATAGAAATTTCTTTTTCACCTCCTGTATTGTCAGACAACAGAACAAAGTCAAACAAAGGAAAAAGACATGGAAAACTGCATGGCAAGTGAAACCATATTGCAATTCTGGACATTTTAGGTATGCTGGCTTATTTTTCAGTTATGCAGACAAGACTGTCCCTGTTTCTTCTGCTATATAAATTGAACTACCGAGTCCTCAGGGATGGGACCCTCTCATTAAAACAGTTTGGTGTGTTAGCATTTTGTTTCAGAGCCATCCACAGAGAATAATTGAATCTGACTATTGTGTTTGTCTGTGCAAATAGACACCTCCTGCTTTCTCTTCGGTAGCGCTGCAAAGCCTCCACTTAGTAAGCACACACTGCAATGGTAGCTTAGCCTGCCCTCCCCTGCGTGGGGTACGTATGTATCCTGGATGCATTCGCGTGTGCTTACATCAAGCCGTGCTGGCAGTTTTTTATTTTGCACCATCACTGTGGGCTTTCCAGGCCACAGAGAGATGGCTCTGTAGACGAGGGAAAGCTGGTATTCTTTCTGCTTCATAGCAAGTGCTCAGATGTAAGTGTTTAATCATTGCAAAATTAAAGGTGTAAAAATTTTAGGTGCTCTGTGAGAAAATACTTGGACCAATAAGCAGCATAGGCTGTACTGGTCATGTCTACACTGGCTGAGCATCTACACAGAGCTCCCTTAATCCCTGAGAGCCATCCAGCATCCCCTTACTGCAGAGTGCTGTGACCTCTGTCCCATTCAGTGAGCCCATACTGAAGGTGCAGCTTGTCAGTGGATCCTTCAGCTCACCGAGGAGCCATGCCTGGAGCACGGGGCCAGTGCCATGTTGCACCCCAGCATGGGTGTGTGCTTCCCAAAGGGCTCCGGAGATTTTTCCTGTTGTGTGATTCAGTATGTCAGGCATATTCCCTGTGTTAATTGCTGGAGCAGAGGAAATGAGAAGTCTGCAAGTGCCAAAGTTAGTTCTCTCATGTTGCTCAGAAATGTAGAGGACGTTCCCACAGCACTGCTGCTTCCTATCCTCCACCTTCCTGAGACATTTCAGAAAATACATATCTGTCTTCACCATTTTCACTATGTTCTCTCCAGCTTGTAGACATCAAATCTGTGTTCCCATGTTCTCTTTGGGCTCTAGCTGTGTTGGGATTACTGCCTTCTTAGGTCCGCTGCTCATTAGGTGGTGCGAATGCTCCCTGCTGTTTTAGTGCCGATGAACTGGGTTAGGGTATAAACTATTTCAACTCAAGCTAAATGACCTTTCTGCTTCAGCTCTTCATTTGTTGGTGATGTATGGCTTTGGTGGTCCCATAGCACTGGGAGCTCATGTTAAGTTCCTTGTTTGCTCTGACGCCCTAATTCCTTTCCTGGAAAGCAGTGGCCCTGCAAGCAATTCTTTAGCCTTCAGGGATGAACTGCGTTCTTGTCTCTAGATGAATGATCCCTCCATTTGACTAAATTACTGTTCTGATTTGTAGGTTTTTGTTTTTTGGGGGTTTTTTTTTTGGTTTTTTTTTTTTTTTGAGTGGAACCAGCATATAAAGAAGTATGGAGCACATTGTACACTTGCCTAGACTATGCTGACCAAATGAATACATCCCTTCTTAAAGGCAGCTCCTTCTTTCTTTGTATTCCTTAGCTGGGTTGTTTTTTTTTTTTTTGGCTTTGGTCCCAATCTATTCCTGAAGAACTGAGAAGGTGATCAAATTCAGACAGTTAATATCTGTGGACCTAAGTGTTACTATTCCAGATAAGGGCCCAGCTCCATGTTCCAGGGTCCTCTTTGGCATATCTTAGCTCTGCAGATGTTTTTTCTTGTCACTTTTTGTCAAAAGTCACTTGTCACCCCGATCAGCTCTGGGCCATTGGGGTCAGACAGCTCACACCCTGTGAGGAGAGCAGAGCTCAAATGCTGCAGTGCTCAAAAGTGCATCTTTGAGATGGGCTGAGTCAAAACTGTCAGGGAAAAAGAGACCTGATGAGTGTGCAGATTTGAGAAGTGTCTGTCTCCTCTCTCCGTATTGACAAGTTTAACTCTGAACTCTGTAGCTCCACTGTGTCTCTGGCGTTTTCAGCAGTGTCACGACAATGTTGGTAAGATAGGAGCTTCTTTAGGAGTTGGAGATTAATAGTTTTGCTTTCTCTAAACTCCCATTGAGCATACCTGGCAGAGATGACTCACAGGAGCCTCGCCGTTAACGCGACCAGAACTGGAACAGATAGGACTGGACATATTTGCAAATCAATTTCTGACTTCCCCATGCAGTCTTTATCCTCTGACACTTCAGCAGTGTGGTGGAACCAGATAGTATCCTGAAGCTTTTTTCCTTCTTTCTCTCTATCATAAAACATGCAGGATATTATAGACATCAATTCAGAAATGCATACTAGTATATTTTATGCACAAGCTAGCCAGCTCGCTCTCCCTGTGTAGGAGATACTTAAAATGAACCCAGCACATTCAGAAGCACTAATGCAGCAGTTAAAGGGAGTTGACCGTAGCAGCTTCCTGAAAGATAAATGCAGCCTAGTGTATTTGGCATTAGCCTGGGACTGGGGAGCTGAGGTGCTATTTCTGGCTCTGCTATCAGTTTTTCCTGTGCACAGTTTCCCTGTTTGTAAATACAGACACTTATCTCCTTCAGGAGAACTTTAAAACCAGTCGAGGAGTCATAGGAGAGCTGTAGGAATGAAGAACCCTCTTGGCCCTGGAAAAAGTCTGTAATTTTAAATTTTTGTACTCATATCTAAGCAGGCTCCTGTTCTGCTTTGCCTGAGAGGCCTCTGTTAGGAGTGGGGCTTCAGCATACGGGATGCTTTTCAAACATGCAATGTAAGTCAGACCCAGCTCTGAAGAGATGGCAAAATCCTCCGTGCAGCTCGACCTCATACCCTGTTGCAGTGAACGGGACACTGCTGCTGCAAACAGCTTGTGGGATGGATGCCTAATTAAAGAGAAGAGGCAGCAAGTGAGCATCGCTCACTTGGATCTGGGGAGGTAACTAGAATAAGTGGGAGTGGTTGGGCAGTCTAGATTGCACACAATAGGATTTCAAATTCTGGTTTCACTTAGAAAAAATCAGTTCTCTACCCCTCCACTTCTGCTTCCATTTAAAATGAAAACTATTTTTTAAACCTCTGTTTATCTTCAGAAATCTGTTTCTGCCTGTTTTCATTTAGTTTTTTAAAATTGCTAGTTTGACCCAGTAAGACTTACCATGGATTTTCTTAAAGGGAAGAAATGGATTCTGCAATTTCGAGCCAATAATGATCTGTCCATGTACAACATGAAAGAAAGAAATCGAAGGAATTTTTTGACAAGGAACAGACGTCTCTGTAAACTAATCTTTTCTAAGCCAACTGTGGAGAGGTTTAGCTTTCTGGTGTTTCCCATGAAAGCATACATAACTCAGTGCCGTTCAGCAGTTTCAGGTCACTTGATGGGATGTAATTAGCATTCTGTAATGAGCTGGCAAGCCAGCTGATGGTCTTGCCAGGGAAATGTTTAGGAGTCTGCCACATGTACTTTGTACATCACACAGAATTGTTCGATCCGTTAAGACATTTCTTCTCAGCTCACAAGGTGCATTTGATGCATATATGCAGATGTGGTGTGTATATGGGGTATGGTGTGGCTGCTTAGAAGAATGTGACGGTATCAAAATCAGTGGTTCACTAACAATTCAGTTTTTGTGAGCTGAATCACTGTTCCTGTTGATGGCCTAGAAAGGAGAAGCTGACAGTGTAGGATGGGGAGGAGAGAACCTGGTGTATAGAAGAGCTGTGTGTGTGAGGGGAGGGTATAAAGCCTGAGATAAGTGATGTAAAAAGCCATGGAGAGTACACAGGGAATGCCTGATTTCTGCCCATCATTAGAGAGAGATGCTCCGTAGGAGAGCAGATGTGTTCTCCAGAGCTAGTCACTGGAGTTTGGAAAGGATCTCAGGGAAATCCACTTTAGACTTGAAGAACAGGATACAGCACATGTTTTCTGAAATACTTTCTGACTGCATATTCAGCACTAGCAATAATTTAGGCCTCAATCCAATACCCACAGAAGCTAATGGGTGTCTTTCCGTTAACTTCTTTTTAATAGACCAGGCCCATAAAGAGAAGACAAGCGTATTTTTAAGAGCCTGCTAATCTGTGGAGCATGTGTTACTTCGAGTGAAATCCCCTAGCACACTGTGAATGGAAGATTTAAAAAAAAAAAAAAAAGAAAAAAGAGTAAATATCCATTTGTGGAAACTAAGAAACTGTAACGGCTGAGAAAGGAAAGGCCAGCTGCATTCCAGGCTAAAGACCGAAGATCTTCATGGTTATGAATGTGCTTTTTCCATATGTGAGAGTTTTGAAGATGCTTCTATATTAATTATATAGGGGAGAAATTAATAATAACAAGAAATCCACCCAAACAAATCCCAAACCTCCTCACTTTGCCTCAAGATAAATTGCATGAGTGTAAGGAGCAAGGGAGCCAACTTCCATACAGACAAAAGGAAAAAAAAAGTCTTACCTGCTGTTTTATAATCAACACAGCTTTTGTTGCAAAAATATGTTCCAAATGTAAAAAAAAAAAATTGATAAGTGGCATTATGACATTGCATGTTTGTATAACTCTATTTCATATTTTTTTTTAATTTTTAAAGCCAGAATGGCCTATGAACATCTAGCCTGATTTTCCATTAAATGACAGAACATGGAATTTTACCTGCTAATTCCAGCATTAAATCCAGTAACATATGACTGGTAGGACATATGTATAGTAGGAAGAAATTCAAACTTAGAGCATGCAAGAAAGAGACAATCATGACATCCCAAGGCGACGGGCTAGATCAAGAGTAAAAAGTCTACTTTTTCCAGTTTGTTTGTCTAATTTCACCTTCTAGCACTTTGATCTTGTTATACCTTTGTCTGCCAGATTAAAGAACTGTCTAGGATCAGATACCAGATACTGTGTAGGTACTTACAGACTGTGATAAAATCTCTTAATCTGCTTTTTGATAAGCTAACAAGATGGAATTCTCTAAATCTCCCACAGAAAAGCCTGTTTTCCGTGTATCATTCTTGGCCATTTGTTTGATACTGTTGCGCTGGTGTGAAATTGGAAGTGTCCAGTTCTGCTGCTTTATTTATTTTGTAGAGGCTCTTGTTCTTTGAAAAGTATTAGGCTTTAAATACTTTCAAAATGTGACCAGCTTTGTATTTCTGCCAAAGAAAAACAGACAGTATTCTAGAAGCATCTCCCCTTCTTGTGTAAACTCACAATTGTAAGTATTTGCATACTGGTAAATATTTCTTTAGCGCTGTAGAGGGGCGATTATGGTGAAGCAATGCTCACTGAGGCCCAAATGGTGCTTGAAAAGCTTCTGAAAGAACTGGGAAATATTGTGGTTGGGATCAATGTGATAGCAATGCCAATATCATGTTTTTATTGGCTAGGTAACTGAATCGTCTGTCTTCATGATCCTGTTGCTACTGAAATCAGTAGGGAGTCCTTCACAGACTCCCATGGAAGCAACAGAGTACCTGAACACTGTTATCTCCTTGGAGGCTGTACCTGCTCAATCCAGTCATCTCTTTTCTCTCTTCTCCCATTTCTTGGGAAATCTGAGCATTACAGTAATACTGTGCTGTAAGTAGTGACTTTCAGCTGAGATCTGGCTGCAGATTTTGCTGGCCCAGACAGAAGGAGGGCCCTTGCATGTTTGTTCAGTGTGCCAGTAAAGAAGGGAAGCTGACACAGAGTCAAAACTGACAGCCATCAAAGCCATCAGAGTTTAGGAGAAGTTCTCCTCTGTGTTGTCCACTAGACCTATCGCACTAAAGCCCCATTTCTCCTGGTGCCTGGCTCTGACAGCAGCAGATGCTTAAGGCAGAACCTATGCAGCATGCAGTACATCAGTACACAGAGAAGGCATCCCTAGAAAGCTCTCCCTGCACCCAGGCTTATATCTTCTTTAATGCTCCTAACTTAGCCTTTTTAAAGTTGTATTGTTTGAGCTCGTCTTCACCAAATTTCCTAGCTCATGCCAGTGTTAGCTTTAGGAATACAGGTCTGTCCAAGCCATCTGTTGAGAAGTAGGTTAAAATTTGAACAACTTCTTCTCTAAGCTCAGTGCCATTTGGTATGAGGTTTGGAAGCTTTTGTGTTCTGAATGGGGAGAGGGATTAATGGCTTATGGAACGCAGAAAGAAACATAGCATGTGTGCTCCCAAATATGATAGGTGGAAAGTAGCTTCTGAGAGGAAACCCAGATCCCTTATCTGACTTGGATAAAGTCAGAGTACAGTGTACAAAATTGTGCTTGTGATTTCCTGGTTGTAAAAAGGAATAATTCAGCTGATGTCAGGGAAGTTATACCTGATTGATAACCAAATAAATGACAGCAAAAGCTATCAGTGAGCCTCCTTCTCCTGTGGACTTGTTCCCCAGAGGCTGTTCTTGAACTACAAGAAGTCAGTGAGAGCTAAAGGCATTCAAGGCATTCAATTTAAAACTTTCGTTACACGAGCATGAGGAGTTTGGTCAAGGCCTTAAGGTATAATTATCTGTGCTAAGAGAGGTTTAAATTCTCCCCCAGTAGGCAGCATCCTGTGTTGCATAACACATGTGTGAACATTGTCAAAATCCAGCTATTACAATTAGTACAACTGTAGTTGAATTCATATTGATCCGGAATGAAGAATATCTGTTTATGGCTGGCAGAAGCAGCTTGCCTGCAGGATTCACTGGACTTGGCACATTAAGCACTGTTCAGCCTGAACGCGTGAACTTCAGCCTCCTTTGCTCCGCTTAGGTCTGCTTATATTTCAGATAAACCACCAGCAGTTTGATGTTTGTAGTGGAATGCAATCTGAAAATCAATGTTCCCTTGTCTGCTTTCGCCATTGTGCTCCATTGCTCTTTGTGGTCTTATGTTATTAAAATTACATCAGGTGTGTAGCTATATTGTATGATTTGGTAGTTGGAAGGCAGATAACACTTGGATTATTGGGTCAGACATATTTATTATCCATTCAGAGAGGATGGATATCTGATGTGAATTTCTGGAAGTGTCTGAGTCAATTTTGTAAGCTGAGAACAGCTTCCCCACCGCTGGCTGCTGCATGCAGACAGTCCTCTGGCTGCCGCTTACCTTTGCTTTATCGTATGCTCCACTGGAGCGTAATGAGCATGTATATTGGAAATTGCTCGTTGTGTGCGTGGTGAGAGGAAAATACCTGCAGATGGAATCCAGCATCTGCGGATTCCCTGGCAAAGGAAGAGGGAATGGGTGTTTCTTGATGCTTTGTGCTTGCTGTGTGGGACTAGCACTTGGCTTTGGAGTCCAACACTTCTCTACTGCTGTCACTGATTGAGGGTCAAGGGCCAGGGAGAGGCATGTGTGGAGGAGGAGAATAGCTCTAGTGAGCAAGACAGTCATGAGCACTGAGCAATTGGGTGTGCTATAATGACCTTGTGCTACATCTGTCTTACTGTTGCCTTTTTACACTCTCTTGTCTTCTTGCTGGCTGTGTGTACTGGGGTGGGTGGGATAGCATGTATGTCTCTGCTTATGCTTCAGGTAGGAGTTTTCAGCTGTGGGCAGAAGCAGGTGCTACGCTACGGTAGGCCGCCTATGTGGTGCAGAGAAGCATTTCTCAGAAATGACCAGGTGAGCCCCAGAGGTGCTTGTTTAGCAACCCAGAGCCAGGTGATGACACTAGTGTGTGATGCCTGTTTGGGTTAATTAGTGTTCCTTGGAAGCAGGTTGCGTTAGGTTGGCAGAGTGGTTACGTTGCTTCCCAAGTGCCAAACAAAAAGTGGTTATGTTGCTCTCAAGGCTCAGCCTAGCTTGTTGAGAGCTGTCTTGGGTGTCTGCCCAGCAGTGTACTCCAGACACCTACTCTTGGGATGGAGGCAGGTCTAAACAGCTTTTTCTTTGCGTAGTGAAGAGAAGGGAATCATCCAAACCAGCTCCACAGCACATGGCTGGACTTGTGCAGAGACAGAGTCAAAGCCAGGATAAGCAATCTGGCCTCACTTGGAAGTTGAGTAATGGAGAAGTACATCTGTGCGCGGTGGCTCAGAACGTAGCAGCCAGTGCATAAAAAATCCCCAGCCCCTTCCCTCCCTGCAGTCCTCAGTTCACAGGCAGAACCCTGCAGGTTTGGTTCAGAGACTTCAAGGGAGTGAATCCCCTGCAAATACACATTCAATTACCTCTCCCTCCCTGAGAGCAAGCTCCCTGCGCAGCCTTTTCTTGTAGAAAGTTGCAGTGTTGCCCTGCACCTCAGCTTCTTCCCTTAGGTGGCTGCAAGCTGAAGAGGGGAGGTTCAGCGCCTTCCAAGTGCAGAGATGTGCTCAGCCAGTAGCTGCTGAACTTCCCTACTGGGAGCTGAAACTCATAGACATAAAACATTGAACCCAGGTTCATCTGAAGTTTTGAGAATATTTGACAAAGCTGTATGCATATTACTCAATAAAACAGATTGCACCTGGCCAGCGCTTGCAGCTGTACATCAAAGGGATGCAGGCACGGAGGAGGGGAGGGAGGGAGCTGAGGAGAGATTTCATGAGATTGTTATCTAGGAGATGATGCTTGGCTCAGCAAGCTTGTTGCTTCCAAGGTTGTAGTTGAGAGTTTATTTTTTTTCCTGCCATCATAAACAGCTTCTGGCTCCTGAGTCTGACTTGCCAGACCTTCTTCCTAGGGTCAGGTATGGTCTTTGTCATACACTTATCTGGCTCTTCCTTGGCAAGGGCAATTTGTAGAGCCGCTCTTTTAATCTCAGTCAGTTCATCATGAGGGACCTAGCTTCCTAAGGGTCTTGTTTGTAGAGAGCTGACAAAATTAGCTGGGTTCAATCCATGCTTCAGTATTTATTCCACCAGGACTTCATGGTTCTTTGTAGGCTTCCTTCAAGATTTTCCTCCTCTCTGGTCAATCCCACCCTTGAGCCTCTGTACAAATTCTTACTGATTCTTTCTTTCAGGTAGTTCAACTGAGTCCTCCTGAAAATCCGTTTGGTGAAAACACCAAGCTCTTGGTGCCCTGTGGTGCTAGCACTCGTCTCTGGGCAGCTGCAGAGCTGGCTGCCTGTGAGAGCTCTCAGTGTCAGGGAAGAAGCTCAGGCTGCCATCAACCCATCAGCAAGCACCAGTGGTACTAAAAAAAAGAAGGCTCACACATGCATGGGGAGAGTCCAGATGCTGCAGAGGGGAGAACTGGTAATACCAGCCCAGGGTCTTTCAGTGTGCCATACACCTCAGTGGATATTTCTGTAAGCAGCAGTGCCTAAATTAATTTTGATTTACTTTGGTGCTCGATTAGGCTTTTACAGGGTCCCAGTTTTCTTCTTTCTCTGAGTCCAAATTCCCAAAGCAAAGGGAACATCTGGAGTGAAAGATACTGCAGATGTCAGAGATTTTAAAATTGCAGAATATCTACTTGTCTCAGTATGGAGTTCATCAGCAACTACACATCCAGGTATTTAACTTAAAACTATTACACAAAGCATGGATTTGCACCTCTACTTTCAGTGCAAATATTTTATAAAATATTGAAATGTAACACAGCTCCATATTCCTCATTATAGGAGTGTTAAACCAGTAACAGTAGTTTCTTTCTTTATCAAATCCTGTAGAATCCTATTAGCTGTTGAACTATAAAATCCGATCGTCCTTTTTCCCTTAAGATCAGCTGAGAAGATGCAATATAAATTCAAAATATTAGCGCAGACTTTAGCCTAGGGCAAACACTGTTCTCTGCAAGGATAGAGAGCCTTCACTGTACTTACACTAATATTTGTGACATACCCTTTACCCTCAGCTTGAGACTTTGCTTTCCCAATCAACAAACCTGTCTGCTTGAGACTTATTTGATGAGGCAGTTGATGCATCCTGCTGTGAAAGTAAGCACAGCATTCAAGGGTCATTTGAAGTCCAGCTGCCCAAGTCCTTTCTTCAAGACCACTTGGGGGGGGGGGAGGGGGGGGCGTGGAAATTGGAAGAAAATTCTCTGAAGAGGAATTTTGCACCGAATGAGCAATTTGGATGAGAATGTTACGCAGCCGCATGAAGCCGTGGGAAGAGATGACCACACAAGGTTAATTGCATCAGCCAAGTGGTTCCAGATTTAAAGAAAGAAGAAAAATGTTAAATCCTACACATCTTCATTTTCTTGTCTGCCAAGCCCATTAGTAAGCTTCTTAAACTACAATGTAGCCCTATAGATTCTTTCAAGCCATAAGCATGTTACAGGTGTGAGTAGCATGGCCTGCAAGACACTTGTGTTTCCCCCAGGAGATGGGAGGACCCGTGCCGTAACCACCATGCTGATCATGGGGTCAGCGATGGCTCTGGCACAGCTGGAACTCCTTCATGTGGCTGGGGCTGGGTCCAAACCAGCAGCCTCAGGGTCCGGAAAAGCTTGCTCAGGCACAGTGAACGCACAGGATGGGTGCAGAGGCTGAGCACGTAAGCTCCCAGCCTAATGAGAGCTGGGGATCTGGCTCAGCTAAGACAGGGCTTTTCAGCTTTGTCTCAGAGCCAGCTGTGCTAGATCTGTGCTGACTCACAGTAGCAAGGTGTCTCTTTTCTATTTAATCTTTTTTTTTATTATTATTTTCTGTTACCTGGGATATTCCAACTTCTCGTTACTTTGGATAGCAGTGTGGATGGTATACGTGATCTGTTTTTTTCACTTAACTAGAACATAGGAGTTTAACACACACCTTATACCAATAAAAACAGCAATTAACCTGTTACCCTTGCCTGAGGTTGACAAAAGAAGGAAGAAAGTTGCAAATTAAGATTGTTGCCCAGCAAAATGGAATCTTTTTCTCTCTCAGAAGTAGGAAAGTTTCAGAGGCAGTTCACTGAGATCAAAAGAAAACTAACCATCCAGGGGGCTTGCCCCAAGTAACTTGAGAATACATTGATTGCTTTATTGCTAAAAATCTTCTATTTTCATTACGTTATGATGTAGACTAAATATGTAAAACCAGGCTTGAATTGCCAAGCTTCTTGCTCGTTCAGTTCAGCAGCATAAACATAGATCTCAGTACCTCATGCTGCAGACAAGGTTTGGGAGTCCCCTCATTTTATGCACTTGGTAGGAAACAATGTGAGGATCAAAGCTGGTTCTTGTAGGAGACTGTTGCTTCTTTGGCAGGATGTGAGTCAGCAACCTGTAACGTCTACAAAGACATGACTGGAGGGGTCAGCTGGGCCATTCTGGGTTACCAGTAGGACAGAAAGCCTCACCTATCAGCAGCACACAGTCATAGCCTCGAGCATGTTGTGCTTTTGCCAGATCTTGTATAGGAAATGTTTGAGCAGGCCTGGTCCTGAAGAAAGACTCTTAGGGTTGGCTGATGATGACTCGGAGAGAGTTGTTCCTGTTGATTCAGTCAGGCACAGTGTCACTAGTCCTCCAGGAAAGATATTAAATGACGTTTCTGACATTTGAAATCATTAATTATCACTTGGCACTTCTCAGAAGTGAAGAGGTGCCAATTCCATTTTGCATGGTTATTTCTTGGCAGATTTAATAGAATAAGAAGTCATGTAGGATTTTCTTCTCCATACCATTAAGCAGCAGCTGTGTGCACTAAGCAGTGGCCATGGTGACTTCTAGCCCCAATCCTCCTAAAATTCATCCCCTTTTCCATACATGAAGCCTGAATAAATTCAGTATAGAATTGTGGCCGTAGTGTAGAAGACACCATTATATCCTCCCAAGAAGAAAAGTACTGTAGAAATTCAAGAGCAGTATTTTAAAGCACCCTCCAGGTCTGGACTCCTGCCTTAAACTCTATCTGAAAATAAGCAGAAGTGCCAGACACTGCCTGTTTTGCCCTGCCACTGGCCCCCTTCCTTCAGAGCAGATTAGGAACAAATGTGGATCTCACCGGCTCGCTTAAGCACTCTGATGAATTTAAAAGCAAACATGACGATAAAATATCAACAGCCTTTTCATCGAGTTTTAACTCTCTCTGACCTATTAGTAACAATGGAGATGTATTACATAAAATAGAAATGGAATATATAATAATTTCTTCATCCTGCTATTAAAATTCTTTGTGATGTTTCCTTATAGTTAGTAAAAGAGTAATGGGGTAACTGAGGGGAACTATCCACATATTGTTGGAGGAGACAAACTTTTTTCCTCATTGCTATTTCCTCCTGTGAGAGAAAACACATTCCTTCTCTGATGATGTTGTGACTTTTGTCACGCTCTGCTTCTGAGCACGTTTGTTAATTGGCACCTCTCCGATGAGCCTGTCTGTCAAAATCATATGTAGCACCTGGATGTGTAATGTAACAAAATACTCTCAATATTTGAAAGGAATTCAGATTTAATATCATATTCTATAAATAAAGTCTCCTTGTTGATATGAGATTGATGTGATACGCCTTTAATCACAAAAATGAAAAGTCTCTGTACATCTGCTTTTTGATGGTGAAGCTTTCAGATCCCAAATCAAGACATAAACATGAATAAGTGCCACTGAAGTTGGTGACCCTTAGGCATATGCTTAATTTTAAGCATGCGCTTCTTGAATGCTGCACAAAGTCAGGCCTCACTTTTCTTAAAATTAATCAGATTTTCTTTTCAGACTTTATTGGTGCTCTTATTTCTGTGGATTTGGGTATGTTGCTAAGAATGGGGATAGACTATTGGGTTTCTGTAATACTGCTTTGGCCACAGTCTTGCAGCCAGATCCAGAAGAGTGCCAACTGTTATCATAGGAACAGAGGTTTCCTGTATGCTGTGCAAATTTCTAATCCCCTTTCTTTACTTGTGGAAAGCTAAACTTACATCCAAGAACAAATAACCATGCAACTAAGCTCATGGAAAAGATCGTTGACATTGAAGGAAGGGATGTCTGTTTGCATGTTAAGTTTTCCAGATGAATTACATTGTCTCTTCTCACATGCTGTGTTCCAGCTTAGCGGCTTTGCAGGTTGCAAAGTGTGCTGAAGCCTCTTCTTTGGTTATAATGACTGTAAGTAGTTGAACACAGACAACCTCAGCTGAAGGCCGCTGGGGTCAGTGTAAAGGTCTGCACTGGCTGGTTTTGATCATGTCCTTGTTTTCTGTTCGCATCAAATGCCTCCTGAAGCAGGAGCTGGGTTTAGGAGAAAATGTCCAGCGCTTCATGCTGGATGTAGATGTGGGTTTGGAGTCCTTTTCCTGGGAGGTGGAGATGTATACATTTTGGAAAGAGAAGTAGTCCACATTCTTGCAGTCGCATACACAATGTGGGAAGGCTGGAGAAGCATGTGGCTGAGCATAGAAATGAAGGATAAAGTGCTTTCCTTGCTCTAGCGGGACTGAACACAGACAGAGAAATGCACACAGACAGAACGAGCCCTTTCATGCGGGGAGTCATGATTTACTGATGCGCCGACTGCATACCAAGCGCAGCCGTGTGACAGGAGCAAGGCTCTGCCCCCTGGGAGGCCGGGGGGGTTAACACCCAAACACCTTGAATCCTGTTTTCTTCTTTACACTAATATTATTCCACCGACTGTGTGAATTTACTGCTGACCTATACCAGTATGTATGTTAGGATTTAAGGCTCTTCTCATCTTCTCCTCCGAAGTGGCATCAAAAGCTGTAAGGCGATATCAGCAGTTTGCATAGGGAGTGCTGAGCTGTCAGCATAACGTGCTTTGCTCAGGTGTGGATGACTTTGGTGGCCGAGATATGGGCCTATTTCCTTTAGGACTGATGATCACTTACGTTGCTATAGCCCCCGCTGGGTCCCATTCTGCTGGTTATTGCAGCGACTCCGGGGAGCAGGCAATCCCTTTGCCATATCAAGGGCCTGACTCTGATTCCCCATCCTCCATGACAGGGTAAATGGGTTGCAGTCAATGGAGCCGTGCCGGGTGAGAGAATGGAGCATCAAGCGTGATGGATCTGCCTGCTTAAGGAGTTTTTATGGCTCCCAGAGCTGTGATGTTTGAATGCCTCACAAACTTTAAGACCACTCCTGTGAGAGAGGGAAGCAGTGTCATCCCTGCTTAACAGCTGGGGAGCTGAGGTACAGTAAGATGAAATACCTTGGCCAAGGTCGCTCTGGAAGTCTAGCAGGGTTTGCCAGATAAAACCTTGCCAGATCTCAAGCTGGTATGTGGACGGCTGGGCCAGCTTTCCTCCTAGCATGGGGCAAATGGGCTCTTCTTTCCTTTTGTACCCTTCTGCCCTCATCTTCCTCCCTTTCTTGTGTTGTGAGTGGAGCTGCTTACCTGCAGGCCACTGAAAAGGATCAGGCCAAGCCCAGGCTCTGGCATGCTCTCCCCAGCCCAGGCCAGCTGCGGTCCCTGGGGGCACAGGCGGGGGATGGATGCCCGTTGCCCAGGAGCGTGGGAATCCAGGGTTAGCACGGCACCGAACTGTTCATTACCAGGGTCAGAACTGTAGCGCCTTCCCCTCTCACATTTGTATTATTTAGGGTGACTAATCATAATAACAAATTGATTAAGGTTAACTGGATAAAGTCATCTAAGTCATATTTACTGCTAAACTAACTGCCCAGGGAGGTGAATTAATGATCTTTACAGAAACCTTTTATGGTTATTTGGCCACAAGGTGCGATCTGGTTTGATCTTTTATGCAACATAAATCAGTTTAATGGTTAAATCTGTGCAGCTAGCTGTTGAATTTAAATGAGGGCTTTTTAAATGAAGTATGATGCTTTTTCACACACCGAGGGACATTGAGCAGGTGTATATTGCAATTAAATGGGAAAACTTACAATTAGGTAATGTTAAGTTTGTGACACTGGCTGACAGAAGCCTGGAGATTCACGGTGAAGGTCCATGATCAATCATGAATTCATGCTACTGCGGAAGGAGTAAAAATGCAAATGGTCTCAGCTGAGGTCAAAGCAGTGTGGGAGAGCAATGCAGGTTGTGCGGCGGATGGCTGATACCAGCCATTCATTTCAACAGCCTTGGGTTCAAATACTGTGTTGATTCACAGACGGAAATGATTCAGGCTTAGCAGGCGGCTTCTGGCCTTTCTCGCATTTATGCTTCTTCCAGCAACATCCAGGAAGGTCCAGCAGAGATCAGGGACCTGCTGTAATAAGCAAGCTACAAACAAAACACATCCTGGGAGGTGGCTTCAGACAGTTGAGGATTTTCCAGGATGGCAGAAAGCTAAAAAGGCATTAGCAACTCTCCTGGCTTTCCTGCATTTCAACGCTGTGCTCCTACATTGCCTGATGTAGTCACAGCCTCTCCTCCCTCCCTTAGACAGCAGTGGTATCTCTCCCAGGAGCCTACTGTTTAAATGCTGAATGCACTTTGGAAAGAGGAGGCTGACAGACCTGTGCTAATGTATCCCAGGTCAACAAACTAGATCTGGAAATAAAACCAGTGCTTCTGATCCACAGCTTTTGTCCAAGCCACAAGACCACACTGCCTGTCAGGTCTCCCAAGAATCCTGTCTTCACTCAAGGATGGAAAAAGGGACCAGCTATTAGACAGAACAACTTAGCTGTGAGCTGCTTCCCGGGGGATTTGCTGAACTTGAGAGCAGTCTGTTAGACACACCTGTTTACTCAGGTGTTTCCTGAAGAAAGGGAGAAGTGTTCGGGATGCTGATTGAACACTGGGGAAAAGCTGCTGGCAGTTGGGAATGCATGGAGAGGAGTAAATGGTTCCTGTTTTACTGACTGCTCTTCTGAGTGCTCCTACGTTAATGTTTTACTGGTGATATTACAGAATAGACGAAGAGCCTTAGGGCAGGCACTGATTTGGGGGTGGGTGAAAGGATTCATGAACACTCAGGGAGGGATTGGTTCAGGCAGCCTACAACATGTTTTCCCATTCAAGTCAAAGATGCTGATGGGGTATGGTCCTCCTAGTCTTGTCTCCTTGCTGAGCAGAAGACAGTTGCCTGTTTTTCCTGTAGGGCTTGTTCCTATTCAGTGATGGAGCTCAAATGCTTAGTGATTCTGCCAAGGTTTTCTGCATGTTTTTGCTCCCTGGTGTGACGCAGACGGGGTTGCACAGCTACGTGCTCATAGTGTTGAGCCGGGACTTGTGAGACTTCGGTCATCCAGTTACAACCATAACTCTTTTGCCTGGATGACCGTGTGCTTCCAGCATGTTTCCTGTCCATCTCCCATCATGGAAAACGAATTTAGTAACGCAGAGCTCTGGGTAAATATTGCTTGTAAGAAAAAGGGTGAAAATGGTTGTTAAGCCTGCTTACCATGGATATGGATTAAGTTTACTCCTTGAAGTAATACAGTCTCTGTAGAAGATCCACTTGGGTGCAGGATCAGGGCACATCATGGGTTATGGCTTTTCAGAACTGCCAGCCAGTTTGTTTTGTTCCTCCCCAGTGCATCACCTGTGCTGAAGCTCTCTCCAGCAGTGTCAGTACACGTACAGTAATCATTTACACCTTCAAAGCTCTTTGCAAACACAAGCTAATTGAAGAATTGTCATCAACCAATAAGTCATAGTTTTGCCTTTTTGATTTTTAACTTACTATGTTACAAAAACCACCTGAATGTCGTTACAAGTGCTGCTCGTAGAGCAAGGAAAAGAAAATTTCATGGGTTTCTTTCTCTTGTGATTGATTAAGTTTTAATTCCTTTTTTTTCTTTATTATCTGGCACAAATCACAAAAGAACAAGAAAAAAAAATGAGCTACTTCCTTCCAACCTGCCTCTGCTGTAAATTTGTAGTATTGGAAATTGGGGCTGTTTGGATTCTAATGCTTTTACTTTTTGTTTAGTACCTTTTTGCACAGAATAAAATAGAGAGAACATCACGAAAATATGTGATTTTTAGAGTCTTAAACACTGAACGAGGAGGTTCAAGGTAGTGCCTGAAACTACTTCAGACAATATCTTTGTGTAGCACATTAAAAAGCAAGTTGCTGCGTTGAGTCTCCTACCACTTTGGTGAGGTAAGTAAATATTATGATCCTATTTAACGTATGCCTCAAGCCACATAAAAAGCCAAATAGAGACTTGGCATACTTGGATGTAAATCATTAAAACTGCAGCTCCTTAAATGAAGTCTGAATTCAGTCCAAAGAGAGAATGTTAGGACTGGAATTGATCCTCAACCCCTCTCCTGTAAACCTAACTGCAATTTAATAACATAGTGATGTACGAAAAACTGTACTCGTGACTCTGATGGCATTTCAGATTTTCACTGCCATGATAATTTCCCTGTTTTAAAATCAAAGCTTGTTGTTTCTGCTGTGCTTGGGCTCATATAAAGGGTCATAACCAGTCTTAGGTCTGGCTGGTTTACACTTGGAGGGCCTGTTGCCTGGAACCCTGGTATTGTATGAAGCAGGTTTCTCAAATAAAGTTGGAAAACTCACTTGGTTTCAAGTTCAGTGGATATGATGAGCAGTATAGGATTTCCACCAAAGTGTATAAGGAGGCTTGGACTCACGCAGAAATATTTTAAAGCACAAAACAGGGCTGTTGTGGCAGGCTTGGAAAGTGGTTTCTTTTGGAAACAGTCTGTTTTCTGTACAAAGACGGTCTGAGGCTGGGCGCAGAATGTGGGATGCCAATTTCTTTGTTTCTTTGGTCAAATATTATTCTTTACCACTTCACAGAGAAATTGGCTTATTTATTTTTATTATCAGGACTTTCAAGATTCTGAAAATGGACATTATGATCACCCTATCCTGAGCCTGCACTGGTCGTTCAGTAACCTTTATGTTTCAGGATGGAAATAGAAACAGAAATCAGAGAAGCTTTGTTTCATTTGTAGACGATTAGAGTAGGCTTGCTCATGTGGTTCTAACGTGGGGTTTACATTTGAGAAACATCAAGATATGGGGGCTTAATTCTGTCAGCAGAGAGAGCAGTCATCAACTGAAACGTCTGGCCCTGACAAAAGTTACTTAGAGATGCATAGGTCAGTCCCTGCTCTGATTTTATGACTTGATTTTCTTGATTTGATATTCCAAGTCTGATTTTAAGAATAAGGTTGGCCCATTCTGCTGGAGAAGAGATGTAGTCACAAATCATCGTAGCCTCCCAATTTAGGAAGGTCAAATGCATCTTCTCCTTTTTGTCCCACTGCTCAAGGAGGAAACAGAGGTAAGGATTGCGTGGGGACTCTGTCAAAACACATGCAGAGTCTCAGCAGTTTCTTGCTTTGGTTATGCTTTTGGATTTGCCCTGGCAGAGTTGTCCAATTAGGAATAAAAAATTGTGTTGGAGCCTCACTGTGTTACCCAAAGAAAGAGTCAGTTACTGAGCATTCAGTATTGCTCCCAATTAAAACTGCTATAAAGCACGGAGCAGATGTTCTGTGGTGATGCAGGCATTGGTGAGAAGCAAAGCAAGTGAAGGTAAATCAGCTCTGCTAGCCCAAGTGTCCACTTCTCTGTAACTCTGCCAGATATGCTGCAAGGAGGGAACGGGGAAGTGATCCAAACAGTTCAGGAGGTGGGAGCTGCTTGCAAGTCGGGGAAAGGAGGTCTCTGCCTGTAGCACATCTTCATTAGTTCCCAAAAAAGATTACCTACTTGACACTGCTGCTCCACGTGCTCTGTCTTCAGCCCCACCAGGCTATGCTGTAACTCTCGTTTTCAGCTTGTGCTGCAGGAAGGAAGCAGAGGAGCATTGCCATTTTCCCTGCTTTGCCCTTGAAAGGTGGCAACACTCCTTCACAGGCAGGAAGGACCGGTAAAGACACTGGCAAGGGACTTGGAGAATTTTGGTTTAATTCTTGCCTCTGCCACAGACTGCTTGCATGTCCCTGAGCAAGGCCGTTCATCTCCATGTCCTTTCAGTACTGCAGTTGTAGGGTAATCCTCCCCCAGCCTTTTCCTTTCTTGTCTAGTGTATGTGCTGTTCTGTGGTCTCCCTTTCTTTTTGTAATGCAGTAACTGGACGGTGGGACTTCGTGGGCTGCAGGAAAAATAAAACAATAACCTGGGCCACCCTGAACTGATTCAGGCTTGGAGCAAATGAAATTGGGTGCTGGAGGGCTGGTGCTTGCCAGATTTGGTCACGAGGCTGTTCCTCATGGGTGCCTGCAGGAGCAGGGCACTTGCATCTCTTGGGAGAGCTCTCACAGTTGTGCTAAATGTTTCTGTGCTGATGTGTGCCGGAGATGAGGACTCTGCACGGTGACGTGTCAGTGTGGCGTCAGCCACGAGGGATAACGAGGTGCTCTGCTGATAGGAAAAAGTATGTGTATGCTGTGCAAATTCCTGCAGGTCCAGGTACCGGAGTAATTTCAAAGCAATAAAATTCCACTTGCAGTTCTTGTTTAATTTCCCTGACCTGGGAATTGCTTTACTTACCTCAGGTTCACAGCACCTCTAGTAAAGTTCAGAGGAACCTAGAGGCTGAGATGGGATTTGTAACTCTGTAGGACAGTTGCCATTTGAGTTCCACCTCATGCTGGACACCACACCAAGAGGCTGTGGGTCCTTAAGGGGCCAAGGCACCCCCAAGCTGGAATCTGAAATAGTTTGTCACAAATCCCTATGTCCTGCTGTGGCTGAATTTTGAATGGTTCAGTGATGCTAGGTCACCCTTACATGTTATTGTACCTAAGGCTGTCACTAAGTTGCTGTTGAACACTTCTGAAATACAAGAAAACTCTGCAGGGTGGCAGCTCCCCAGCAAGATAAAGCAGAGCACAGAGGATAGGAGAAAACAAACGACAACGTGGCCAATGGCCAGGTTTGATGATACACGTTTTGGGAAATTATGAGTGTGTAGAGAAGATGTTCCTGCTCCTTGCAGGAGAGTTGGACGAGATGATCTTTAAAAGTCCCTTCCAACCCAAACTATTCTATGATTCTGTAAGATTTCTGTTTTCCCTGACACCTTAACGATTCTTGTGGCTCCGCGGCATTTGAGTGGAGAGGCACCACGAGAACCGCTATTCAGTTCTGCAGAAATAAATGGAAACCTCATACTGCTGTGTGACATCCCCAGCCCTCCTTCTGCAGGGGGATCGCTGTGTCTGAGTGACAAACCAGAAGTGGCCCAAGCACACGCTGTGAGCTGCTGGGCCCAGCCCTGCTGAAAAGCCCTTGAGCGCGTTTTGAGGAACCTCGTAAGGGTTTATGTGTTTGATTCAGATCTGGCATTACTTCTGTCACAGCCTCGATTGACAATGTCCCTGCAGTGACTGGAGCCCGAGCAGCATGATTTACAAGGGAAGTTACTATGTTAAATAAAAGTTACATAAGGAATAATTTACCCCCTGCTGTGCACAATAATGCTGCTGTAATTCCATCAAGGCGCTCTGCTGACATCAGAAACCGCCTGCGTGAAGTTCAGTGTCTTGTTAATCTCCCCAGGCCTCACGGAGGAGCTTGCAGCCACAGCTCGTGCTCCTTCATCACCCACCCTCTCCTTGCAGGCAGCTAGCAGCCGCAGCACGGGAGGCACCGGCACGCAGCCCTTCCGGCACGCAGCCCTGTGCCTCCCAGCACAAGTCATCCCCCATGCGAGCTGGTGCGGTTTAGCGGGGGGAATTACCCCCATCCCTCTGTGCTCCTGGCTGGCTGGGTGCAAGTCAGTTCCAGCCCGGAGGCTGTAACCAGAGATTTGGCGTGGCACGGAGCTGAGCGAATCCTCGGGGTGTATTAACTCACTCCTCTTTGATGTTCTCTGCAAAAACAATTCTGTGGCTGCTGATTTGCATCCAGCGAGCCCAAGGTGCAGGTAGATGTGGTAGGAGTGCGCACACCTAACCTGCAGGCATGGTTGGCAGCATGCCACAGCAATGGCCTCAAGGACCTGGAGAGCAGCTCTGCCACTGGGATTGCCGGATCCTGACATCTGGCTGCAAGTCCCGCAAAGGGCTGGGAGCGTGAGCTGGAAGCGCAGCCGCCCCATGCAGAGAGTGGGAACAAGAGTTGCTGAGCCTGGAGCGATTCACACTAGGCCCTCCTGCCGCTCCCTTCCTTGGGCCCCTTGGACTGTTTGCGTGCTCGTGACCCGCCAGACCCTCTCCGGTGGGACCCTAAGCTATAACATTTCAAGTGAGAGAAGCATGATGGGGGCATAAAGAGAAGCGAGGGAAAGGCACCTAATACGATTTCAGAGAGCCCTCTGGCAGTCCATCCGTGGGAGGCTGCCATGTATAATAAGGAAACGATTTGTCTGGGAATGATTCAGCATGTAAAACTCTCCCTCCCTGACCTCTTCCTAAGTCCCCAGCATGGGACTGCGGGAGGTTTCCAGCGAAGGAGAGCCGATAAGGCGCAATAGTTTTCATATGCTTGGAGGAGAGGTCAAAGTGTCTGTGCTGAGGCAGCGTTCTCACTGCTGAGCGGGGCTGCGTGGAGCCACATTTCACCTTTACCCCATGGAGGGAGGTGGATTTTGCCCTGCTTGAAGACACGTTAACCATCGGGGAACTTTCTTTTCTCCCCAGTTGGGCCTGGGGCTTGTGCTTCCCACAGCCTCTCCTCCTGCCCCAGGGACCATGGCTAGCAAGAGGCCACTGGCAGCTGCAGAGCTCCTTTACCACCAATTTTCACGGGGCTGCATCCACGCTCTGAGCTGGCTGGCTGGTATTTCCCCAAGGTTTCCACCCCATTTGCGAGTGACCACAGGGAGGACTGGAGGCTGGAGCAGCTGCCCTGTGGGAGCCTGGCCGTGAGGGCTGGTTTCCAGCAGGGGAAATTTGTGTGAATCTTCTGGAGCGTGCTCTAGACATGAGGGTTGAATCATTTTGCTTCTCAGGTGCTCTGGGAGTTCCTTCTGTCCAGCACTGTAAGCCTCTACCTGACTTGCACAAATGATTACAAAACTGCTGTTTCTTGGGAATTTAACTGATTTTATAGGTTGTCAGGTTCTCCCAGCAAATGTGGGAGGGGAAGAGGAGAGACAGCAACACAGTAAGCTCAGTGGCACTGAGTTTGCAAATGCTGACTTTTAAATTAGTAACCACCATGTGTGCCTCTCTGTCCCCTAATACGCACCCTGGCATTTTTGCAGCTTTTTTCATTGAAAAGATTTATTATCTCTTGAGGTGGGATCTTCTTTTGATGCTTTCTTTCCGCAGTTAGTTATACCAATGCAAAAAGAATGTGAGGTGTGAGCTGATCGAAATGGGCAGGGATTTGTGGGCAGCCTGAGGGGGCTGCAGGTCCCTGCCTGCTGCCACTGTCCCGTAGGGAAGGAACAGCTGTGCTTCCATGCAGTTCCCTTCCAGAGCAGCACAGCTGTCTCCAGATCGAGCATTGCTCCTTCCCTTTTCATTAGCTGAACACGGAGATGGCCAAGATTCCTGACCCTACAAGTTCTATGCAGTCTGAACTCTCCGTGTGGCTGAAGGCCATGAAATACATTCAGCATGCCTTGGGGAGCTGGAGAGGGAACTGAGCCTAATTCAGAGATGGGAGAAGAGACAAGGTCTGCAAAGGAGATGAGGCTGGACTGGACACGCAATGGGGTTTCAGGGTAAGAAGTTAATGACCTTCATCAGCGCACTTCCCCTACAGCAGTGACTTACACTTATACCTGCCACGCTGCTGGTAATGTAACCATGTGGGCTGTGTTTGAACTGGTTGTGAGTGTGCAGCTAAGAAGCTGCTGGTGGCCACCACAGGCTTAGTGAATTCACAGGGTGCAAGGCCAAGGTGAATGAGGCACCCAGCGTTAGCTTGCAGCAAGGCTAATGCTCAGCAGTGAAAGAGATGTCAGAAGTTCAAACCAGTACTTAGGGTTTGTGAATTCACCTTCTGAGTGCATTGCTCTCCAGGTCCTTCGGAGATATCAGCATGGACTGCAAGTGAAATAACTCCTTTCCCTGTTATTAGGTGATATCTATTAGCAGACAGCTCATTTTCTGTTCTGTTCCTGGCAGGGACATTTTGGCCAGAAGCGATTTCCAATCTGGCAAGCACAGCAAAAGTGTTACAGGAAGGGAGAGAACTCGAGATCCATGGAGGAAATATTTTTATTCTCTTTTTCTTGCTGGTTTGAAAATAGCCCCTAAGCAGGATATATCAGCCAGGAACTGAATTGTCTCAATTTGCCTGTTCATATGTATCAGCTAGTAACAAGTCCACTCTGCACTTCTGTCTCTTTTCTGATTTTGGTGGGAATTTTTGCAAAATCAGCCTGGACTGGGGTTCCTATCTGTCTGTGGAGCTGCTGGGTCTGGCACTGGCTGAAATCTGCTGCTGTATGGCATATGTGTGTGCAATAAACTGTCCTTTGTGAATGTCTTCTCCTAGGTCCTAATTTCCAGAAATTTGCTCTGAAATGTGTAGTATTTTGTCAAAAGCTTTTGCCTCTCAGCAGCTACAGTTTGCTATCACAATGCTAGAAAGACTTGTTACCAATATGAATGCCCAGTCCCAATTTTGTGTGTTGTGCTTTCCCCCCGTAGCTGCTAGTACGAGTGCATTGGAGTCTGGCAAAACCAATAGAGGAAAAAAAACAGCAAGTGTGAAGGAAAATCAGTGTCTAACTGTCTGTCAGCCATTATCTTCCTTGCTCTGCTGTTCACTTTTGCTGTGTAGAACAAATCATGTAACATTTCTGTGTCTCAGTTCCTTCCCCTGTAATGAGGACAAATATTAATTTGTCTCCTAGAGACAGAGAGAGGTTGTCTTCATACTTACGAAGTGCTTTGGTAATCACAGGTATTCCATCAGTGCCATATATTGTTATCCCGCCATCTGAATGATCAGCGTTTCCCATGTCTGGCTGCTTGGAGCTCTGTCTGTGGTGTGCTGCGTGGCCAGCTTCCAGCTGTGCTTGCGTGCTGAACATGAGACAACCGGGAGACTGCGGCTCTGTGTCACTGGTGCTGGCTGTGACACCTGGATCCGCACTGTTAGTTTTTAGCCTGGTGCATTGGCAGCACATGGAGCCATCATGGCACAGACAGCGTGTAGCTCCACAGGGAGCAGAGGCTTGGTGTCTCATCACCTCCTCCAAGCGACTTACACATCCTTCTTTCTCTCCCCATCACCCAGCCCAGGAGCCTTTTTCACCACCTGCCCTGTGAGACCCCTGAATTTTCTGCCCTCCACTCATGGCTTGTGATGGGATGGTCAACAAATCACAGCTCCGTCTGTGTGATCCTGCACCTTGGCGTGGGGTGGGCTAGCTCAGCAGTAATTAACAATGTACACTTCATTAGCACTTCCACCATGACTTTTCTGAGCAGTCTGTAAATGCCACACCAGCCCTTTCTTCATTACCTTTTCCCCATTTCACTGTTGAATTAATTCTTTCAGACCTCATCCCAGAGGAGTGACTGCTTGCTCTCTGATATATAAGCATTTCTTATCCCCTGGCTTTGTCTGGTTTTCATACCTGGAATATTATTTCCCCTCTTGCCCTGTCTTCCCTAGACACTTAACACTTTACATTTCATTTATAGTCCTTGTCTGGTATTTTCTCTCTGCATTTTGTCTTCTCAGTCTTGTTTGTTTTTTTTTTTCTTTCCTAGTCTCAATTTTTTATACAGGAAAATGGAGTTTGGAGTCTTTCTAAACCATCCTGTAAAGCTGAGCAGAGCACAAGCTCCCAGCAGCAGCATTCTAGATGCTGGTTCAAAAATATTCCCAGAAGACTTTTTCTTTTTAAGTACATTTTTTTGGGTCCCTTCTGTAGAGCACGGTTGCAGTGCTGCAGAAGCTGTTGGCTGCATTTCTGTTGAGAAGCCCAGGACCCTTCCACATGGACAACTGTGCAACCACAAGGGAAATACTTTATTTTTCTTTTCCTAAGAGCCTTACAGAAGCTAATCTTCACCAAAGCCCCCGCGGACTGGGGTCTTGCACAGATAGGAAAGCTGGCACACAGTTACTTAACCAGGATCACAAGAGGAAATCAAAAGCAGAACTGGGACTGGGATTTTTGCACTGATGCTTCCAGGCATGTTCTTGGAATGTCTCCTGCTGCCCTGGAGAGTGTACATCTTCTGGAGAGTGTACATCTTCCACCCTCTACCACATGCAATAGAAATTGCCACCAGGCACAGACAGCTAACAAACCTTGATACAGGAAGAGTAGTAGGACTGAGGCATGGCTCTGGGAGAAGCATGGATGTATTATGATGCACAGTGCACTGATACATGACACATAGGATACATTTTGTGAAATGTCCCTTTTTGTTGACTAAACAAAATCATTTACTTGCATTCAAGGTTCCTGCTTGAAAGACTTTCTGTTTGCAAAGAGCCAAACAGCATAAAAGTTAATTACTCTGACCTAGTCAGCAAGCCATTTGCCCTTGCACCCTGGTGTTAATATGAAGCATAGTGGCTTTGCGCAGGGTGGGAAATCTGTACAAGTGATATTTAGGACTCACTGACAAATTTGTCAGGGTGTGTGCAAACCCACCTTGATGTCCCCAACTGGCTAGGTGACAAGGAATGACTACTTTCCTGGGCTTTGCCTCTCTGGAAACACCTCCCCAGTGCAACAGCAAACCAGGACTAGCTCTGCCCTCGGCTCCAGGCAGCATGTTACGCTCCCTCGGCTTGCTTCTCTTCTCTGCTGTGTAAGGTATGGCGGGGGTATCGTGGAGTGCTGTGGCTGAACAAGCAATCCTCCTTGTTCCAGGAGAGACATGGGACCCGGGCTAGCCTGCTTAAGGTCACCTTGGATATTTCTGATCATTGCTGCAGTGTGTTGCTCCGACCTATCTGTGCGCCAGTGGTCCCAAGCTGCCGGTTTGTAGGCAAGAAGCTGGGATGCTGCTGCTTGTTGGATATTGGCTTTTGAGTCTTGCTGCTGAGAGGGGTGTCTGGACCCCGGAGGGTACACTGCTTTGGTTTGGGTGCCATCCAGAGCATGGATGGTCTGAACACGTGGCATGTGGATTATTACTTTTTAATCATAAACGAAACAAAGCACGAAAACTGAGATGTGATGCAGGACATGAACACCCAGCGAGTCTGGATGTTCGGCTTTTGCGACTCAAGCCAGTATCCGCAGAACATAAAGGGTTAGTTAGTCTGGCAGTAGCACGATTAGGTGCTACGAACACTAATGATCCAAAAAGCTCAGTTTTAGCTGAGGTGAGAAATGTATCTAATGTTTTCATGCCTGTTAACTTTGCAGACAGCAGATTTCCTATAGGAGCCAGAAATCCAGGCAACTACATGAAAAGGTACTGCAAATGCACGTAGTGTCTGACTAGAGTTGTGGTCATAGTGGGAAGTTAGACAAGGTGAGACTGTGAAAGGCCAGTAATTGTACACAGGAGATGGCTGTGATTGCTTTGAACGTGGAGCCATTGTCAGGAGCACAGAGGGAAAAGCATAGTAGCCTATTTGAGTGCTCTTATCTCAAATTTGTGGCTAAGTGAAGTCAAGAAATGATTGGGGCTGTTGTTGTCTGTGCATCTTCACCTCTGGGATTTGTAGGAACTTGGGATTTTGTGCTGCCTTTGGCATGGCTTTGCTACCCTTTGCCAAGTTTCATTAATCAGCAGCCAGGGGTGACATGAAGAGTATGGTGTCTACCCGATGGGAATTCAAGGACCAAAAGGAGAGGTTTCAATAATGTTTGTTTAAAGGCACTTCAAGGTTTGGGGTTTTTTTAAATTATTTTTGGCTCCTGAA
The DNA here is from genome assembly GCF_036417535.1 of Chlamydotis macqueenii. Lineage (NCBI taxonomy): Eukaryota > Metazoa > Chordata > Aves > Otidiformes > Otididae > Chlamydotis > Chlamydotis macqueenii. Next base: position 12,291,301 of record NC_141561.1, read on the forward strand.
ACATAAGTGCCATCCTTTATCAATGGCATTAGAGCTTCACGTAGTAACAGCACTCTGGGACCCATGAGCGAGTGTCAGACTGGCTTGCTGCTACATGAAGAATGTCAAATCTTGCAGCATCTCAGCTTTTGATTTTTGTCTGGTTTTTAGCACTTTGGAATTTGATGCTGTCATCTTATCAAAGGGAAAAATCTCTCAAATTAGAGCTTGCTTAAACAGATGCTTTGCGGTCTCAGATAAGTACAATTTGTAGACACAACTCAGAGAGAAATTTAAATGTTGAAGGCAGCTACAGTCACCAAATTGCTGGGATCCAGCTAAACAGATGAACTTTTGCTCCAGCTTCCCATCGCCTTTTGAGCAGACCTTTCCCTTCTGAGGTATTCCTCTCGATTTCCTCTTATTCCTGAGACTCTGGTCTGTCTTCGGCGCTGAACAGCACTGTACCCCCTTATCTTTGTGTCTCTTAGGCATCGCTGTTCCTGGTTGTGTGCCGGTGTTGCACTTCATACGTTGCTGTGTGTGTTCAAAAAGTCTTAATTATGGCACGTTAAATGAAATGGTATATAGAGCGTGGGCTGAACTCTGGGATATTTTTGGTCTTTGTTGGCCTTGTCATGGCCCTCGCTGTATTTCTCTGGGAAACAGTTGCTGAGTAGCATCGTTTAGCTTGTCCCACATAACTCTGGGCTCTTGGAAAGCTGGAGTTTCCTGCCAGGCTTGAGACTTTTGGGATGGCTGTTTTCCCACAGGGAATGTGCCCGTTTTAGCATATAAGACCTCATGTCTTATTAATTTTGATGAGCATTTGGGGTGGAAAGACAATCTCAGGATTAGACATTAAGTGTTGTATTTGGGGGGGGGGGGGGCGGTAAACCCCAAAGGTTGTGAGTTTAAATAGCGGCTAGGTTATGGGTAGCAAATATCTGTATCCCCTTGCTCCTCTTGCAGAGCAATTGGAGACACACTGCGCTGCTGCTGTTGAGCGTTCCTGATGCACAGATGATCCCATGAAAAGGGCTAAAAAGCATTACTGTCCCTGGCAAATGAAGATGCTATGGATGGTGGAGGTCAGAGAGCCTAATCAGTGCCTCCGTGGAGAAGCAGTCACCTCAGGCCTGTGGTGGCTGATTGCTGGCTGGACTGTCAGCGCGGCGGATGGGCAGCATTCCGCTTGGCAAACGTGCGGCCACTGGTGAGGGTATATGGGGAGAAAGTGAGGGTCCTGACGGGGTATGTGAGAGAGTTTGTGATGTGGGGATGTCAGGAGATTTGGAAGAGGGATGTTGGAAGGCCAGGATGGGATTTCAGGGAACATAAGAGAACTGGGGTTACAGGGGTGGCTGGGCGAGGAGGGATGCCCGACTTGGATCCTGTGGCAGCATTGCTATCACTGCTTCCAAAACAATTCACTTGAAATGCTGGGGTCCAAAATGAGGGCTGATGAACCTGGGGCTGGAGATGTGACCCCAGATGTCTGCCATGCCCTGTCAGCTGGGGCCCTTGTTTCTCAGCAGAATAGGCAGAGGGGCAGATAAGCCTGTGCTGCCTCCAGCTCCTGTGCAAAAACCATCTTTTAGCCGAACCAGTGAGGAGAACAGGCAGGAACCAAGCTCTCTGGCTGTAAGCTGTTGTGTTCAAGTGCAGACTCGTGTTCTACTCTGCCCATTGCTTCAAGCAGTGGTAACCTCTGGCAAATGGTTGGGACAGACATCTGGGGATGGTGATGCCTTAAACTGCTGTAACATGATTAGCTAGGGCTCATCTGCTTTTTGAACCTATAGTATTTACCTTTGCAATCTCCTCTTTCTTACCCTGAGCGCTAAAAGCTTTTTTTTTTTTCTGGTGTAATGAGCATTTCATGTTACAACATGGCTCCAGGAACTGCAGCTTTATAAAGAAGAGAAAGTTATGAGAGACTGTATAAAATCACCATGTTCTATTATATTACATAAAAATTAAAGAATACCATACTTCAGAGGCAGAGAGAAGCGCTTTTATTAGCTGAGAAAACACACAAGAAATTCAAGTTTTATATCCAACAGCACAAAAGGTGGGTAGCAGGGCTGGGAGAAAACTGCCTTCTTCCATGTCTTAACACAGAGAGAGGAAAAAGGGAGCAGCTGAAGAGCCTGAGCATGGAATTCTTCCTCTGCTAGGCAGAGTATTACATTAAGAACTGGAGTAATTTATTTTCTGCAGTCATTAGACTTGCTTAGAAAAATAAAACCTTTATGTATTTTAGTTTAAATCTACTTGTTCACTTTTAAAACTGCTAAGAATCTGAGGAGTGAATTTAAGAATAAGTTTTTTGAAGAAAACACTGCTGGTTCCAAACTGAACCAAGGCTTAGATTAATCACAGTCTTCTGTGCAATAGAAAGCATTTAAGAATCCATCAAGTTCATGGGAAAGTGATCTTGGAAGAGCAACAAATAAATACTGTGACCTTTTGACTCTGCTAGCCCCGGAGCTGTGGTAAGTTTGCAGTCAGGCACTTGGTTCCAGACAGGAATTTTCATTGCTGCAGTGAAGTAAATCACCATGAGGAGGAGGCCTCACTGGCCCTGTCTGCATGGAGATATTTTCAGAGCTCTAATTCTCTGCGGGTGCCCCCTCCATCAGTGACAGCATAAATGGGAACCGAATGATAGATCCGCTCGGGAAGCCTGAAATGCCAGCATCTTAAACCATGTTAGTTAATGCAGTAGCAGAAATGCCAGCGTTATCGCTGTTGTGGTTTGCAGTGGTGGTTCTGGCTGAATCCCAACAGTATGGGATGGATTTGTCCCCGAGGCAGATTTAGTGAGGGGACAGAGGGTGCTGTAGTGCTCTACAATAGCATCGTCTTGATGTGACACATGTAGAACACGGTGAGATTCACCATTCCTATCCACATCTCTTCAGCAGGTCAAAGAAGCTGAATTAATGATGGAAAGTAAAATAGCTTTTGGAAAAATCCTTGTTTTTCATGATTATTAATTTAACGATCCTTGGAAACAAATGCCTTTAAAACCTTATGGTAGGGGAGGGGAGTTTCTCTGCAATTAAATTGTCTGATTTGATTTTTTTTTGGCTTTGCTTTCTGTATCCCAGGCAGAGCTGTGTCTATACCCTGGTTTGGACTCTTACGTCTCATGTTTTAATTACAATTAAGCTGCAGACATTGAACCAAGTGTCATATTGCCAGACTGGTTTTCAGACCTTGTGAGATCAGGCCTGGAGAGGTTTGATTTGTCTTACAGACCCTGAAAACTGAAAAAGTAACTAGAGGTTCTTTTTGTTTTGACATATATGTTTTATGAGGGTGAAGCTAATCTCTTCATATTTTCAGTCTTCGGTCTCCATCTTTAGTTCCAAATGAGTACTGGAACAAGTTAAGCCTGATTTCCTGCAGATTTCTGTCTTGTGGTTGGTTGTGAACCCTGATGAATGTAGCTAGGTCTCATATATAAGGCTGTTTCCTATGTGGCTTAGTTTAATAAGGCACAAGTTCACATTTCAGCCTTTCCTGGAGCTGCTTGATCTTTGTCTTCTCCAGAGCTTGTGTTTGTGAAGTTTGCAAGAACTTACTTATCCCGGAAACCTCCACTTTTCTCTGGTTGGATTTAAACTATTCCACGAGTTCCCAAGTTCTTAGGAAGAAGAGACAATCAGGCTGCATGTTGGGTCTCATTTCCTTAGGAACCGGGAACAGCACTGATTTTTGTGTAACTATAGGAACTGGCGCTTTAAAGAAATGACCGGTCAGTGCAAGACTTGGGATAAAATTGACAGCTGAAAATGGTGGTTTCTCCTGATCAGTCATCATGCCCAAGGGAATAAAAGGCCTGATTACCACTGAGACTGCTTGGGGAGACGATACAACCAGGCTGGATGTTGTTTTGTTCTGCTTGATTGCTGCCTTCTCCATATGGGCTCAGTGTGGCATGTCCAGGGTGTCACATGAGGAGAGTGAAAGGAGTTTGTGCGTTCTGCAGTCGTTATTAGGTTGTCCATGGTGAATATGGCTGATACAGCACTTCTCAGCGTTGTAACTCCTGCTAGTGGGTCTTCTGCACCAACAGGCTCCTTGCAGTTGCTCACTGATGCAGGTACATGAGCAGAAGTCTGGAGGGGATGCCCTGCCTTTGTCTTTGCGGTCTGTGTGGGCTCTGTCCCTACACTCAGTAAAACACTAAGCCTGTTAAACGTGCTGAGACCCATTAAAATTAGTCCTTTTCCTGTAAAGCTAGCAAAATCAGTGCTGCTAAGAGGACAGTCTTGCCCTCATCATGCCTCAAAGGCTGTTACAGAGCAGTGCCTGGGACTCAGCTATGGAGCAGTAGAAACCTCTGGAAGAAAATCACAGGCTTTGCTGTCGGCTCTAGAAACCTTCTCTCTTTCCTCAACATACGTGCTCAATGTGAACCTGTGAAATACCCAGGAAAAAACAACTATAAACTCACTTCTCTGAAATACTTTTTCCCTCTTTTCATCCTCTCCCAGCTGCTCTTTTCTTGTGTTTCTGTTCCTTTGGTGATGATGAAGAACCCCCATATTAATTCTGTGGATTCCCTTCCCCTCAGGCAGCCAGTGAAAAATACAAATGGCATTTGATGTAAATCAGAGCAGGATTTTGCTGGGGTTTTTTTTCCCTCTTTTCATGCTCCAGGCATTAGTATAATGAAGGAGAAGGCAATGATTCTTATTTAATTTACATTCTTTGAGACAGATGCCTTTGGCATGTGTGGGATGGGAAAAGACTGGTCAGTGTGGCAATGTGTGAATGACCAAGTCTGGGCTGAGGGCTGATCTTTTATTTATTTAGGCGAAGATGGGAACATGCCCCCTGCCTTCCTCCTGCAGATCGCCCTCACCTGCCCTAACCTCCCTTGTTGCCTCTTTGTGAGCAGTGATTCACAGGCTCACCAAGAACAGAACAGCTGCAGAGCATCCCAGTTCCAGAAATGGTGACGACAACTGCAATGCTGCTCCACCACCAGCTGAGAGACTCTCCCATAACTGGCCAGAACAATCACTCAATGAACAGAGAGATCTTTTGGCTGAGAGCTGTGCCAAAAAGTTTCTTGTACTGTACACAAAAAAAAAGCCAAACTAGAAGAGCTAGGTTGGCCTGACCTGTCTGCGTGCAAGGGGGAGTAGAGGAGAGTCCTGTCCCACACTGCTCTCTATGCAATATTTGCTCCTACTCTGCCTCATTTCAGCAGGACTGAGCAAAGGGAAGCAACAAACTTTGTTCTGCCCCTTGTTTTCCTTGTAGGGTGGCTGCACACAGCCTGATGTTTAATGTTTCTTGCAGTGGAGTGGATACAGCTTTTTCTCTGGCAGGACTGAAGGGGCTGGAGCTGCCAGAGCCACAATTTGTTCCCTGGATCCTACTCACTGGTAGAGCTGGTGCCAGCCTTTACTCAGAGCAGGTGATGTCTTACAATCAAGATGTAAGTGATTGAACTACTAGGATTTTTTTTCCAAGTCCAAAACGACTCTCCAGTAATGTAAAATTTTTCATCCCTGATCATACTGTGATGGGTGTGTGGTAGTTCTGCTTCGCCGGCAGATCATCCTTTCCAATAGACAAAGGTTTGCAGATTTGTTTACTTGCCATTTTTTCTCTCTTTTAAAAACTCCTTAAATTCTGTCACTGCGAAAACGTTTAACTACCTTAAGACCACACCATGGATTTAAGTCTGATTTGTTGAGGCTTTGAGGCCAGACAACTTTATTAACAACAGTGGGGTCCTTTTCAGATAAATCCTCCTTTTCAGGGAACTTCTTTCTTGAAGAGTTTCACAGCTGATTATGGACACAAATAACTCATCAGAAAAAGTTAGTGATACTCAGTGCTTGGCAAGCCCTGAGTTATTATCCAGTTAATGCTGCGGCACTGTGCATTTCCAGCTGTGTTGCAGTGGCACACAGACCTCAGCAGCTGTTGCGAATCTCATCAAATAGCTGTTGAGCATCATCCCTGATTTGTCATAAACCTAAAGGTTCCTCTGGGGAAAGAACATTATCACCTGCCACAGCCCAGCTACACTCCAGTGATGCTCCGGCACTGTCATTATCGTAGGGATGCTGCTTGTTTGGATTCATCCCTTCTCCCCTTTGCCTTTATTATTTTCCCTTTTCTTGGGAGAGTTATGCTCAGATTATTCATAGCCTTATGCCTCTATCTGATTTGTCTGGAAATGCATATTTGGTGTATGCTTTAGGGCTACCTGGCTTCATTTCTTGGTAACCAGATGAGTTTACATTTAAAAAAAATATTTAGATGCCTAACAATACCAAGAAGCACAGAACAGAGGTTTTTTTTTGTGAAGTGCTTGAGCATGCTGTCCCTACAGAGAGGAACAGAGTTTCAAGTGTAAGTTGTGGGAGGAACAAAAGCTATGTTTTATGTAGAATTTCAGTGTTTGCACTTATTCTGAGCAGGAGCAAAACCAGAAAACTTCAAAACTGGAAGGGAAATTCTGAGGGGGGACAAAAGGTTTTTTTTAGGGTTCACAGAAAAGCTTTGTTTTAAGAAATGTTTGTCTTCAGAAGCATAATACAGAACATGCTGAACCAAAATCTTATTTCAGAATATTTTTTCCATGTCTGATCTTCCCATTTTCAGAACTTTTCCAATTTTCTTTCTTTTTTTTTTTTTCTTTTCACACACAATTTCAGCAGAACTGATATGATTTCTCAAATTGTTTTGGCTCAAGGGAAAAAACTTCCAAAGATCTGACCGCCTCAGTCTTCGTGCTGCTGAAAGCCCTGTTTTGGTATTCATGTGCTTCTTACTTGACAAATCCAGCCCATGGTCTGGTGCAGAAGGTGTTTTGCAAGTGCAAGAGATCACAGTGAAGCTCCTGATCCTGGTGGCCAGATCACTTCAACTCTCTGTGCTTCACATGTTTTTGGTATAATGTGAACAATAATAACAGTTTTCTTTCTTTTTGTTTCTATGATCCTTTAGACAGGATTAGAGTTATTGCAGCTGCTAATTTGAGAGTCCAGCTCTTTAACTCAGCCAGCAACCCTTCAGGCATTAGGTTTGGAAACACCTTGTTCAAGTCACAGCTAAGTGGCCCTTGTGCTTGCATGGAAACACTATCAGAAGAGACATGGAAGTCACTCCTGGACAAATCCCTGTTTGGCTGTCTCAACACCTTGATGACAGTGTTTTTTCTTCCCTAAATTCCAAGGTAATCCAAGAGATTTGCAATGACCTGCACCAGGGGTACCCAAGTACTGGTGACAGGTGAAAGCATTAGTGTATTTTCGCAGAGAATTACTCCTTTTGTGACTGTGCTTCTTGCAAAACTTGCCAAGTCACCATGATTGGGCTGTGAGTGTCCTGGTGACTGTGCTCTATAAATATCCTGGATAGAGACAGTGCAAAAAGCAAACAGAGCACTTAAGTGGTAAGGACTTTTCTGTTGGGCCTGCTGGGTTTGCGCAAGTTGTCATTGTGACTGTTTGTCACAAACAGGCTGCAAAAAATATTTTCAGCAGCTTGAGATAAAATTGACAGAGGTGGAGGCTTCGTGTTGGCTTGAAACAGTGAGATGTGTTTGGGCCAGAAATGTTCTTTCTGCTGCCAGCCCCCAGAAGACATCTTTGGCCTGTGTCGTAGTTCAGCCCAGATCGGGACCAAACTACGCAGTCTCTCTCTCACTCCCCCCACCCTCCGAGAGAATAGGGGGAGATAATACAGGAAAAAAAAAGGCTCGAGGTTTGAGATAAGGACAGGCAGAAATCCTTAAAGTTACCGTTAAGGGCAAAACAGACTCGACTTGGGGAAAACTATTCATTTATTACTAAAAAGAGTAGGATAATGAGACAGAGAACAAGATAACCTCCCCGCACCCCTCCCTCTTCCCGAGCTTAACATTATCTCTACTACCTTCCCCCCCCCGAGCGGCACAGTGGGGAAGAGGGAATGGGGGTTGCGGTCAGTTCATCACATGTTGTTTTACGCTGCTGCTTCATAGTCGGGGGAAGAACTCCTCGCATTCCTCCCCTGCTCCTTTGTGGGGTCCCTCCCACGGGCCACAGTCCTTCCTGAAACTGCTCTGGCGTGGGTCCTCTCTTCCACGGGTGCAGTCCCTCCAGAACAGCTGCCCCAGCGGGCCCTCCACGGGCCACAGCTGCCTTCAGGCATCCACCTCCCCCGGTGCGGGGTCCTTCACGGGCTCCAAGTGGATCTCTGCTCCTCCGTGGACCTCCATGGGCTGCAGGGGGACAACCTGCTCCACCATGGTCGTCACCACAGGCTGCAGGGGAATCTTGGCCAGGAGATGCATTACTCCTCCCCCTCCTTCTGAACTGACCTTGGCGTCTGCAGCCGTTCCTCTCACAAGAAAAGTTCTTCACAACAGGCAGGCAGACGCCTCTCAGAATCTCTTCACATCTCATCTCCTCTCCACTTCTTGCAGCCAGGCCGGGCCGAGTTGGGCCCAGTCGGCCACCTGGCGAGAGGCCAGAGGGTGAGGCCTGCAAGGCCCACGAGGCCCGCGCCTCCCCCTCTTTGCCCCCGCTCAGCTTCCTGACATCTTCTCTTCTCTCTTTTTTTTTTCTGTTTTCCCCTGAAGGCTCATGTGTAACAGCTTATATATTGGTCCAATAAAATGTACACATGATCTACCTTGTCTCACTATCAGTCCATCACCTAAAATGTTGCTGCAGCTAATGGTGGCTCATATTTGATTTGTATCCAGTGTATTTTAAGGATGCAAAACCATCCTGACAGGGTAGATGTCTGTCTCAGTGCTGTCCTCTGCCTGTAATTATGTATATTTGTATTAATGACGAGCTATCCTGTAGCATTAGTCTATTTAAATATTGAAAACAAATGCTCCCCTGTTTCTCTGCCTTGGGGCTAGGAGTGATTATTTCGGCTTCTTCAGTGTATATGAATCTGCATCTGTTAGAGGTCTCTATTCTGCAGTAAGCCCAACATATGAACTCAGTTTGCAAATTCATCTGAGAAATGCTATAATTGGCACCTAGTTCTGCAAGTACCTATCCTGATAATGTATCCAGTGGCCTAAATACCACATTGCTTTGGAATTGCACTTTTTTAGACTTAGCCACTTGAGTCAATGTGCTTCTGTCTCTTTACTGTTTACATCTTGGTGTTTCAGTGTCACCAGGATACATTATTATGACCCTGGGATGCAAACAGCCCATTGCTGAGGATTTTTTTTAGTAACTTGGCAACATTATCTAAAGCAAAGCAGACTCTTGAAATTGGGACATACAATACACAGGGACAATGAAAAGTACTTGTGGTACAGAGTATGTCTTGCACATTTGAAATCTTTGTTATATCTATCTTAATCAGAAAAGGAGTGGCTGAATCAAAAAGAGTTTTTTATGTTTAACATTTCTGATAAAAATAGCATTTGCAAAAAATATACTTTGAAATGGTATAAGAGTTTCACATAATAACCTTCACAATGTTTATAGTGCTGTTTATAAATATGTATTTAGGGAGATATAAAATTGTAGATCATTGACCTGATATGCCATAATCACATTTTCAGAGCCATTTAGGTGTGTCGACTGAATGAATATTTAGAATTGGTGCAGCACATGTAGTAAAAATTTGCATGAAAACCATATTGATTTGAGGTGCAGAGGAAGCATTTCAATGCAGAATAGATGGACTGCTGGATTTATCTGTATTCTAAGCCAGCAGCAGGCAGAATTTGCCCAAGGGACCCCTTGTAGTCCTAATGTAACACAGTGCAAGGCAGTGGGAGGCATTGCATATGCGATGCAATGAAAGACTGTGAGCTGCAGCTCCTGGGTTCAGCTCCGGGGTCTGTCCCGTATACCCACCCACGAGGCTGTCTGTGGGTGGACTCCATCAAATGCCCTTGTTTCTAGCCCTTGACATGAAGGAGAGTTGCTCCCATGACTACAAGCATAGAGGTAGAAGTAGATGCTACTCTTCGTGCTGCTCTTGCCATGAGTCTAGTGATGAGTTCCCAGCACTGTTTGGCTGCTGCACACTGGTTTCACCATTTCAGGGCTGCAGAGCTGGGATACCATCAGCAGCAGAAGGCTCAGCCCCTCCAGAGCAGTGGGCCAAGGGAGAACCTGCATCCCTAGTGAATGGGTAGTGGAGAAGACAGGAGGAAAACAAGAAAGCTCAGGACACCTTGCTATGAGTTGCAGAAAAATAACAGACATTTTGCAGAACTGATACTCAATGTGGTGATGTGCCATTTATGATGAAGAGCCTCACTGTATCCAGATAATCCAGAACATTTCTTCAAGCCAATGTCAAGATCTTTTTGTATCCTGCAATCTGGAGCTCATTAAGTGCATGACGCATGGAAAACCGTGTTTGCCTCTTAATAATGTCATACTGGGGGAAACAAGCTCTTAACCCCATTTTCTGTTGGACACCTTCTGCATTCCAAATGCAATCAATTTTGTATATGTGTACTTGAACGTTTGTACATATGTCTTGGTGTGTCTGAGTGTGGATTTGAAAGTCATGCTCTGTGCAAAAATCTCCCGTCTTCACCAATACTTGGCTGAAGGCAGAAGAGCAAAATACATAAAGCGCAGTGCTCCATTCACCTGTCACGGCCTGAGAGATGGAAATGCCCCCTTGCTGCCAATGTTACAAACGGGTATTTCTCCAGAGGGAGATATTGAAGGATGCAGTGCATTTAGGAGTTTGTTGTTGTCTGCTTCAAAGTGAGGAGAAAATCAATAATTTGTAAGGCTGTGAGCTGACGGCTTGTCTGAGTGCCAGCTCCAGCACCCTCCAGGATAAGCTGCCAAAGTGACTGAGGGAGCAAAGCGGGATGTAAATTCCACAAGTCATTTTCCTGAAGCTCTTATGTGGGAAACCTTTAGAAGCCTCTCAGTAAGGACAAAATCCTTCCAGGCTTAATTCTTGTTTGAGCAAAATTCCTTCTGAGGTCAGTAGACCTAATCTTGAGGTCTTATCACTTGTTTACCTCAATGGGATTTGAGTGCGTGTGCGTGGGGAACAGAGGGAGGGAGGCTCTTGGGACAGGGTGTGCTGGAAATGCTTTCCTGGGAGGCTGGAAGAAGCCTGACAGGCTTAGGCTCTGCAGAAATGGGTGGACATCTGAAAGGAAGACTTGCTTCAATAAAAACAAACTTTGCTTCTTGCTTTCTCAGCAGTGGTAGAAAGAGCAGGTGAGGATTCCTCTTTGGTGCCTAGGTGTGACCCAGTCCCATCTCTCAGGGATGGTCCAACTCACACTTCCACATATGTGCTTCTGAGGTGGTTTGCGTCTGAGACCTTCCTTCTTTTGCATCCTGGAGGAACTCCTCCCCCCCTAGGCTGGCAACTCCTCTTGTCTTTTTGTAATTGCAGCACAGTCCAGCAAAGTGATAAGTAGTGTCAAATATAGAAGCAGATGAGAGCTGGAGCATTGGTTTCTGTTATCATCAAGCTGAGAAACAAGCTCTAGATTTGCTGTGTGGCTCTAGGGAAAGAACCTTGCAGGGGGCTTTGAGCTTGCCTCATGTGCTGTTGTAGTGAAACCCCATAAACCCCCCTGCATCCCTGCTCTGCAAGTTACCGTGTGTCAACAGTGCCCTCAGCAGAGATTTCTCCTGCCTGCCTTTTTTCCCTCCCTCTTTTCCCCTGCAAGTTGAAATGTATCTCCTTTATAATGGACTCAGCCTTTATTAGCCAAAGATCACACCTCTTAATTAACCTTCCAATAAGGCTACATCAGCTGAGTGAAACACCATTCAGCAAGACATATGGTATCATAAAAGTCACTGCTGGTGTCACACAGCTGTGTATGATGCAGGAAATGGAGTTGCTGCTTTTTGCTTTTTGTTTCGTTTGAGGCTTTTTGCTTTTTAGTAAAGAGATGGAAATTGTTTGTCTCTTCTGCTTTCTGGGAAGTGACTTATAAACAGCTCGTGTAAAATTGGCTCTGGAAAATATAGTCAGAAAAATATATAGGCTGTTGCATTGTTTTTATGAATCCCAGGTCATGGTAGAGGGGAGATTCGATGGTAAAGTTTCATTAAAAGTGAAGGAGGAACACGAAAAGCTCTGCTGCTGATCCAGGGAAAGTAAAACTTCATCAAGCCAAGTAACACTGGGCCATCTTGTACTTTATTCCCTGCTGTTTATCCAAAGCACATTTCTTACATTCAATAGATTTCTACTTCTGGCAGTTTATATCTCCATGAGTTTAAGAGCCTTTGACTAATTAAGAGCAGGGAGATTTTCACCATGCTACCACAGCCCCACTGAAAGAATAATTTTCAAGTGTTTTGCTCTCTCGGGGCATATGAGGACAAAATTATAAATAAGTGTCTATGTGCATACACATATACAGAGATTTTCAGATTATATTTATATCTATATGCATATTTGTTTTTTAAAAAAAAAGCCTTAGAAATGAACACCTTCAGAGGGCAGAATGTATGTACTGTAACGCCATCTTCTAAGCGGGTCGCTGGTTGTATTATGAGCTATTTGCAAATCATGGAAGAAAGGTAAGAGGATTGATCCTAGGGGTGAAGAAGCCTGTGTGTTTGTGTGAGTGCATGTGCACGCATGCAGGGAGCGACTGTGAGGGATGCCTCTGCTCAAACTGATCAGACGAGTTTTATGACTTCTGTCCATCGATGCTGTTCTGAAATATGGCAGGCCGATCCTATTAAGGTAGTTCAGAAATGTCTTTCCAAAATGGCTTTTGGGCCCTGGTTCCCACACTCATTTACTTCCTCGATTCACTTCAAAATCTGCTTCCCTCAGCATTTGCTGCGTTTGTTCACACAGATGCATTGAAAAATGGATTGTTACCCAGCAGTTCTCTGTAACAAAAGGTGGCTTTTGGTCCAGATCCAGAGAAAGACATACAGGAAAAGATCACAACCGAGGAAATGACTTTGTGGAATCGCATGTGAGAAGTGAGAAGGCAGTATGCCTATGAAAGAATACAGCTGAGTTAAAAAAATATACAAATGAAGGAAGAGGTAATTCAGTTGAAACTCACAACTGTATTAACCTTACTGATGTTGTAGAGTGCCTGCCTCCACAATAAATCCCATACCCTGAAGTTCAAGATTCAGATTCATGAAAGCATATAAGTTCTTAACTTCATCCCTGTTTGGCAGCATGATCCAGTGCCTATTGCACTGCTGTGAACCTGGTTGCCAGCTCTCACGAGGCTTGGCGCAGCACTGAGACCCCATGGATTTTCAGTGGCAGGTAATTTCATGTATAGATGTTTATGGTGCCACAGGGGGAGAGTCTGGTCTGCACCAGAGCCTTCAGCAAATATAACCTGAGTACGAGTGATGCAAAACAAAAGCAGTCAGGGAAAGAAGGACTGGTTCATGGAAGTTAACAGAACACCTCTTATTTTAGTGTGATGGGTTTGAGAAGAACAAAATCACTCATAAGGCCTGAAGGTTGAAAACCAGCTTTGTTAGGATAAGAGAATTTAGCTGTTGCTAAGATCACACCCATACTATCACGCACCAAGCTCCTGCTCTTAACTTCAGAAACCAGTCTCCAGAAGAAGACCACAACACTAAAGGAGATACAAGAGTGGGAATTGATTTGGCCAGTTTCATTTAAAGAAATGTTTAATGGCAGGATTGTCATCTTAAGGGTCATTAAATACCGGGAAAAGGAAATGACACATTACACAAGTGGTAACACAAAGAACAATGAATTCAATTTAATAAAGAGCAAATTCAAACTGGAAATGAGGCTAAACTTTTAGATGGTTAAGGGCAGGCAGAAAGGGAAATCGTTTGCTTAATGAGGTAGTTATGACAAACTAGGTAGATTTATTCTGGTTTCCGAATTCAGCAAATGTGGAATCTTTCCTGCCTGATACAGTGGGTTCGACCGGGGAGCCCAGCAGTGTTTTGTCAGCCTTGTCCATCATGACCATTAGCTGCATTAATAATCCATATTTTAATAAAGGCACTACAGTAGCACTGGTACATGTTGAGAGGTAAGTGTGCTGTGGTCGTGCAAGCTCAGATTTACAGACAACATGGAGATTTACAGCCTCACAGCTTTGTGGCTGGTCAGAATCATGTTATTGAAAGGCTGATGGGGATTTGCACGGGACTTGGGTGCTTCGCTCTGTGTTGCAGAGACAACTGGACACCCCAGAGGCATCTATTCAAAATCCTACTCTTGTATTCCACTTCCACTGTTTCCTTGACACAGAGCTGACCTGATGGCTGTTCATAACACAACAGTTGATCTTAATTAACCACCTACAGGTCTCGCTGCTCCAAATGGGCTCTTAGTCATAGAATCATAGAATCATAGAATGGTTAGGGTTGGAAGGGACCTTCAAAGGCCATCTAGTCCAACCCCCCTGCAAGGAGCAGGGACATCCCCGACTAGATCAGGGTGCTCAGAGCCTGCCTGCTTCAGCACTTCTTAGAAACATGTCTGAAAACAGCCTCGTATCTGTGTTGCCAAGAAGGCTTCATGAAAAAAAGACTACCAATGCATACTGCCAGAACCTCACATCTGAGTAAAAGTGGACCAAATGTATTTCCAGTGTAAACTTACTGGAATTAGTGAACAATGCAAGAACTGATACTGATGTTTTAAATCAGTGGTTCTAGTACGATGGAGATAAGTTATTAACAAAAATGTTTATCTCTTTGTGGCACAGCTATACAGTTGATATTTCTTGCTTCATTTTAAATATATTGACAGGCACAAAATGAGATTTCATAGGGACCCCAGTTACCAGCTAATGATCACCAACTGATGGGTTTTGCGACGTCTGAAAATGAAATTAAATGATAACATGCGGTGCATGGAAAAGGCTCGTATTGTCCAACATAGCTGATGATTACTGTGTTTAAGTTACAGAATTCTCATAAGGATTTGAGCTGATCTAAAGTTAATGCAATTTTTCCAAGACCTTGATAATGATCAGGAAGTGAATGTAAAATTGTGATCTCATGTCGTTTGGAGAGTTAATGGAATAATCTGATGGGCAGAGCTTGCTAGGGATCTAACTGTACACTGAAAAAGAAGAAAAGTCTTAAAGTCTGGTGTCTGGTGTCTGCCAGCAGCAATGGAAGTGGAGAAGGCAGTAGATTTTATATTTTATTCCGTAACTATCTGAGATTAAAATGGGTGGTGTCCCAAAGAGAAATAAAGTGGTGTTGCTTTTTTTGTGAGGAAAATAGGTCAGCCTAAATACTAGCATTGGTTGTTACATGGTTGTGTATGTTGGAGACCTGGTTGGAAAATCAATTTATTCCTATAAAAACATTGCTTTTATAGAAGTCTTTCTTTAAGCTCAGAGATTTTCATTGGAAAATTGAAAATTATCCATTTCCAGCTACCAGAAAGTTTCAGATGGAAAGCTGATTTCTAGTCAAGTTTTTTTCCCCAGTGCAAACACATGAACGCTTGCAGGAGTAGCCATCTTTACTGGTGTGGACATTGTTTCCTCTACCATAGAAATGAATCCATTTTTGCAATCTATTTTTTTTAAACTCTTGATTCTACAACATCCCTTACTGGATGTACAGGCTGTCTTAGCTGCTAGCTCCTTATTCCAGTTGTGAGTTTCTAAGTTTTGCCTTCTAAGTTTCTGTTCCAGTCATAAGTTTGTAAGCTGCTTGGCGGGCTTATCATCCCAGTTGCTCTCAGATCTTCTCTGCTCTTTGCAGATGAGCTGAAAATTAGCAATAAAGTGTTTGTGATGTTCGGTGAAAGCAATGGCAGCAATTGCACTGGCAGTAAGTGTCAAAGAAAGGAGCTGTAAAGGCTGAGGAAAGTAGATGCAAATTATCACGAGTAAGTGCAGGACATTTTTCCGAAATAACTCAATCTTTTTGGCAGGGGTCAGAGAACAACATACACCCCTCATATGAGTTCTTGAAGTTGTTGAATAATAATCCATAAAATTTAGTAGAATTGTTCCAGGACCCTACTAAAGGTAATGCTCCCTGGGTGTTTTGTGGGAATATTTTTTTGGATCAATGTAACACATTACCAGTGTTCATCAACTAATACGTAGCATTTGCTGGACTCAGCTGTGTAACTGGGGAAGTTGAGTTGTCAGCAGGAGCTCAGAGGAAATGATCTGTTGGTTCCTTCTTGCCTTCACTTCTCTGAACAAAGGTCCTAGATGTCCCTATTAATGCCTACAAGAGTGTGTGTGTTTGCACTGAGCAAAGGAAGCACAGAGCTGCAGAAAGCTGTGTGATGAGCATCAAAACATGCCTTCATCCAGACAGTCCTCTGTGTTGTTAAAAGGTGAGAGCATGGATGTTTCAGAATTTGTTGGGACATTTTATATAGCTGAGGTGGGCTGGTGTCATGTGCTATTAGAAAGCAGAGTTCATTGGGCATGTGCGAGTAGTTGCAGGTCACTATTTAAGATCCAGACATACACATCTCTCTGAATAGCCAGTAACTTCGTGACTTAGACTTTTGGCTCAGAAGTGAAAGACAAATGTTAGAGGATCTAGTTAAACTAGGCAGTGTGGAGATTTAAACTTTAGTCTTTCATGCTGGGGCATCAGGTTGTTCCTTAGGGTGCAGATGCCAGGTGGTCTTTCCTTAGAAGGTCTCATTTTGATCCCCATGTAAAAGGAGAGAAGCTTTGTGGGATGAGAAAATTCTTTCTTGTGTTCTTAAACTAAGGACTTATTTCCAGTATCTTCCCTCCTTTAAGTAGGTGTCAGTTGCCTTTTTTTTTTGTTAGATACCGTACTAATTCCTGTCTGTGCTCTGGGTCTGCAGTTGAACAGAGTAGTTCATCTCCAAGGGAAAACAAGTCTGTATTTGTAACTGTTTCTCTTCATTTTATCTCGGCTTGTCAGTGTCTGGCAGATTCTCCATCCTCTACGCCATTCCTCTTCAGCTCGCTAACAGAGTCGTCCTTAGCTCTGCATATAGGGCAGGCTTGGGGAGTTCATTACTTCTCTGAAGTCTCCGTCACTCTTTCTTGAGTTTTCTTTGAACTTTATTTTCTTTATAGGTGAAAAAGGCTGAGTTCTGCTCTGAATCTGGTCTTCGCTTTGTATGTTCTTAACACTTCTAATTACTGCTGGACTGGACTGACCTGAAGCGGTGCTGTGACTCTGCCTAACATTTTTGTTTGGAAAAGCATTTATGATGTTGGCTTGTCTATCTCATTTTGTTAAGTTTACTTGTACTATTTAGAGCAATCTGAGGAGATTTATAATTGCTTGGTTTGTAATACAGCCACAAAGAATTAAGTAAAGGCTTTATAAGTAATCTTTCTTTTCCTCTAGCTAAAGGAACACTGTCATGTTTTCATATATCAGCTTATTTAGGGTCAAAGTTTGGCCTCTCTCTGCATTTGATAGGCATATATAAAGTGCTACATCTGAGTAGTTCACAGAGGAATTTGGCACTTTGATTTTTAAATGTGGTGCCAAACATGTGGAGAGAAGCTTGATTAGAATGGAGCCCCTGCAACGACGGGAGGTATATTTTCAGCAAAAATTACTGTAAGAAGCGATGACAACCTAGGAAATCAATCGCAATTGAAATTTTAACTGAGTTGATACTGGAGATGGATAACTGTTAGCTTTAGATATTTGCTAGCTAGGCAGAAACTTTATTTTCTAAGTGTTTTCTGAGAACAAGGATATGGAGGAAAGATGTCTTATGTTTAAGACCCTACACTGGGACTCAGAAAATTTACTTCAGTTCCTTTCCTGGCTGCCTCACAGGAGCCTCTGTAGTCTTGGGGACGATTACAAACTTTTTACCATATGTTTATGCTTCCTCTAGTGATTTGGAGCCCTCATTTTAGTTCGGCTTCATGGAATTCTAGCCTACCAAATAATATTTACTCATTACTCTCTACCAGAAAGTAAACAAATGGTCTTTGGAAAAATTAAACTGAGTCACGTTTACACTGAGTAGGGATTCTGTGTCCTGCTCAGTGATGGATGAAAAGTAGGGCCTTTGGAGATGATGACTATATCAGACTCGACGCTCAGACCAGGCACGGGATCATTTAAGGTGTTTCAAAAAATGTGGTGAGGAGGGAGAAGAGTGAAGGCGAGGTGATGCTTACCATGAAGGCTACAGTCACATAACTCAGGAAAGAGGAAGAACCTGACAGAAGTAGAGAGCCTTCCTCAAAGGGGACTTTATAACATCATTATTGTATCAGCCAAATGCAGGCACACTTCTTTTTTAATGAAGTAAAAAAATGCCTTTTTTTTTTTTTTTAGATAAATCATCCACAAACAAGCTTATGAGAAAAATAGAAGAAAAAAGGCCAAAGAGGCATGCCAGAGAAGGAAGTTTGCAGAGTCCAAGGGATTCAGAGAAGACTGCAGTGGGACTGCCTCTGAGAGGGAGCGTTTATATCACTAATTCTTGACGGGTTTACCTTCTGGGACTCCGACCTTGGACTGCTGCCGGAACATTTGTCTTGGACTTGGCCCCTGGACTGGTGAGTTAGTGATGGGATGACACATGTCTGTTGTGCTGAAAAATGATGTTTTTAGATTGCTCACCACCAGGGGTTTTGGTCTCTGAACATCCTGTTTCTCCTGCTCCAGTGATGAGAGGATGTATCAAGTAGTTAAAGCACAAATCTGGGAGCTGGAAGACTTGGCCTCTGTTTCTGAATCTGCTACAGCCTACTTGTGATTTTGGACAAAGCAAAGAGTGACAGATGTTAGATGTAGGGTTTTCAAAAACTCTCTTAACTCTGCTGTCATTGGACCCGATGAGACCTTCTCCCTTGACTTTGTGGTGAATGAGGACCTTGTATTTCAGATTGTGTGTGAAGTAGGTAGGTTTCTGTAATTGTTTGGATACAAAAAAAATGTGTGCCTGCTGCAGTGCAGGGAACTGATGCAACTTCTGCAGATGCTGTTGAGTGGGCAGGGAAAGCACAGTTTAAATAAAAAGGTAGGTAAAATTCAGACCCTAGTTATACCAGTTCAAATCCAAAATAACGTTGTTGGTATGTTTAGCCAGAGTTCATTGTTACACAAATACCTGCTACTTCATAATCACTCAGTATATCCTGCAGGCAGCTCTCAGTCCTGTGGAAAAGAGGAGGCGTGAAGGGGCCTGCGGGAATTGGTCAGGTGGTGCCATTTGCAGAGAACAGTCTGCAGAAAGGTGTTCAGTAAGCCCCAGAAATCCCAGATACACTGTTTCTTTGCAGGTTGGTATACTGAGCATAGATTTGGTCATCTGACGAGGAAGGACAGGACCGTGTGGCCTAATCCTGCTGCTGGAAAAAAAGTACACAACCAGAGGAACTCTAGGGACCACTGTCCCTAGAGAAAAACAAATAGTTGTGTGCTCCTTATGCTCTGGAGGCTTGCTGAAGCAAGCCCCTCCTGTATGGTGGGTAGCCTATAGGCAGAAATATGTTACCTTACTGAGAGCTGATGACTGCTTATTGGGGATCCTAGAAGCCCTGGGAGTTTGATCTTAAAAACTGCTTGAACTTCCAGTACTTTGGTTTATGGCACAGCTGCTGCAAGCTTGGGGTTGCTGGCCTGGAGCCCTCAGTGCTGTAAGAGCACCGACCCTGTTAGCTGTTTATCTGGCATCCTGCAGCGTGAGCCGGTGGGGAGCCACGTAGGGTGCCGACAGAGACCAACAAGACAAGCTTGGTGCCCTAACAGGTCTTTTTTTTATAGATCTGGCAAAACCAAAACACTGGATATGTCAGTGTTGACAGATCAAGCTTTACTGTCAGAAGAGAGTCACGCTGGAAATTTCCTGGGCAAATCTATTTACTGCATCCTGGATCTGGTTTAGAAACAATGCAAAGAGTGAACTTTGCTCAATGTGTTTTACTTCTCTGATCTTCATTGCCCAGAATGGTGCACAGCAGCTGTGCTCTTTGGAGGAGCTATAGGCATTTTCTTTGACTAAAGATATTTGCCACTATTTCCCATCTCCCCTTGAACTCTTCATATTCATGTTCATATTTTCAATGCTAATGAGAATCATGACTATATGCTAAAAACATCCTCTGTCCCTTAAAACTTGGAACAGCCAAAGACAAAAAAAGTAATGAACTAAAGCTCCCTCTGAGTCTTTGACTCATGCAATCACCTAAATTAATCAGTGTTAAAGGAAAGCATGCGGCTCCGTGCAACCACCCAGGGCACTCTGTCTGGCTCCGCGGCTTACGTTGCTTTGTCTGGGTATCACAGCAAGCATATGGTGTGGGATTATGCTCCGTCCTCAGGTGCCTGCCACGCTTACACTGTGTAACCAGACTGATTTTGGGATGAACATCAGCTACAACAGAAAACTATTTCCAAGCAGATGTAGGTCTAATTTAGGCCAATTTTCATCTCCAGTATAAATCCACTGAAGGGAGGAGTTTATTTAGATGCACACCTGTTGAAAGTAGAATCTAGTCTCAAATGTTGTCTTCAAGCAGTGTCCCAGGCCCTGCATCTGTGACCTTCCATGTATATATATACATGCTTTTGGTGACAGCCGTAAATTGATAGTCATGGCTGTATGTGGAACAGGCAGGAATGAAAATAGTGCCTAACTCCATGGCGTTCTCAGGAGAAACATCACAAGCAGTGGGGACTAGCATTTGGGAGGCACCAGCCCATAAGCTGAGGTTCCTGCCTTCCTCCAGCTGTGCCCCTGGCTTGTCGTAAAACCCTTTGCAAGTCACTCACCTTCTCTAAAGGTTCAGTTTTGCTTTTGTGAAGCAGGAACAATGATCCTTTTCAGATGTGCCTCCACCGCAGTGATTGAGCGGGGCTAACAAGCAGTAATGCAGTCTTCAGGGAGCAGCAGCACTGAAGCTACCCCAGTTTTGTACCAGGAGAAGAATGGATCCTTAAAATATTTAATCAACAATCTCTGGGTATGTATACCCCCACTTCTGCATTAAATACTCTTAGTGATTTAGGGCTTTATTATATCTTTCCCACTTTTGTTTATCTCATGTTCTCGTCAAAAGGAGCTTCACTTTACACCATGATAAAGCTTTTCAGTCATACTTTTACTGGTTATAGTTGCTAGGAAATCTTCTGTGTACCTTTTCTTTTTTTAATAGTGACCCCATTCTCACTTTCTGAACTATCTTGACTTTTTTTAAAGGGATGCAATAATGAATTTCCATATGGGCTATACCTTGTAAAAAGATTATCTCCATTTATTCTTTTTATAAAGTTTTCAGAAGGGAAGGCGCTGTCCCAATGCACAGAAGCAATTTTTCTTTTCAATGGATCCTGTGACTCAAATCTAAACCTTTGCTCTCAGAGGAACACTTTTCAAATGTTTACTTACTGCTTGATTCCTGATAGGCAGTCTGGAAAAAAAAAACAGATGAGGTGTTGCTCCTGAAAGTTACACTGCTTTATATTGTTTGAAAGGCAGAGATTGAACTGATTTGTCTAGCAGCTTGCCTTTTCTCAACTAGGGGAAAGAGTTCCTTTGTAGCTCAGGGTTTTATCAACAGTCCAGTAAAAGTGTTTTATATATATACATTACAAGATCATACAACATTTATATAAAGCATTTCATCTTGATGGCTCCAAAGCAGTTGACAGATTTGTCAAGTAATTTGTCAACTACTTTCCTCAAAAGTTATCTCTTACTCCAGCACAAAAATGGAGGTATTTCTATGCTGGCTGAAATTATTCTTCCTACTAATAGCTTTTTAAACTAACTATCAGACTTGTAATGCATGCATTACAAAATTTTAATCTATGGATTTTAGAAACTTTTTCCTGGTCATCTAAGGGGATTTAATTAAATATGAAGCCACCTTCTTGTTTGAGTGAGGCCAGCAGGGAGTTGGTGCATGAGGCGTCCTGAGCAGGAGAGGATCAGCACTGTGTGTGTGCTGTGGGTAACTGGGGAAAAAAAAAAGGTAAATAATACAACACTGAAGACAGAACCAGGTCTTAGAAAGATCCCCTTCTGACAGCTGCTTGGTGACAAGTTTCTGTTCTGTGGCACAACTGGAACAGATTGTTGTATATGGGCTAAAACTGCACGAACCGGTGGGGATGCCTGCACCTCTCTGGTGCCTCTGTACCCATCCCAGGCTTGGAGAGGAGCCTCTGTGCCATGAGTGGGTTGTGTTCCCAAGGCTGGTGATGTTACAGCAGTTTGCCCTTTGCCTCACTGGTGACATCATGAGCTTCCATGGCCAGTATTTCAGTATAAGCCCTATGTACGAGCAGCATTTGCCTCTTCTGGAAGGGCTCTGCACTCACACATCCCACATACGTACGCGCTCTGCGTCTATAAGGCTTCATCAGAGGATCCTCTTGGCTCTGAACCTTTCCCTTGTGCAAATCATTGGCTACCTCATGAGCAAACGCATTGCAAGGTGACCAAGGGTTTCGTGATGGGATCCACAGCACGAGTGTGTTAATGGAATCAAGTGCTATTTATTGGCTCCAATGTCTTTCACTGCGCCCTTGGCGCATTTGTGCTTCCTGTATAAAACTTGGCTGAAGGAGTCAGAACTGCAAGACATCATCCCAAATTCCAGCTGGGATGCGTAACTTGGCTACATGATACTCTCCCCTCTTTGCCCCCCTTAGCCACTTCCCATGTTGAATAGTTTCTCAGGACTCAAAGGGGAAGGGGGAGATAATCTCCAGGCCAATGATTCTGATAAGTAGAAAAATTGCATAAATAAATTAGCCATGATTAATAGTAAGAAATTGTCGCTTGTCTTACTTGCCTGGAAGTTGTAGCTTGCTGAAATGACAGTCCTTGTCTTGCTGTGGGGGGTTGGGATGCAGAGTGAATTCTGGGGGTAGGGATTTATTTTACACATATTTTCAAATGGAAAAAAAAAAGTGTGATTTATTTTCCTTTGCTGCAGCCTGCTCCCAATTTTCAGTTTACATTAATAGCTGTGGGAATAGCAGCTCTTATTGCCATATACTTGAGCTATTAACACTGTGTCTGGTTTGACAGTACATCTCTCTTAATTTTTTTTTTGTTCCCTTGCAATCATAAAATATGTATCAGCCTTCCTTTTCAATCTCCTTTGGCATGTCCAGCTAGTTAATTTGTGTCTTTCTTTCCTCCTTTAAAAATTTGATTTTTCTAACATCATGTACTTAACGAGAAGAAACAAACCCGCTCTCTGTTAAAACTTCCTTTTATTTTTTTTTGTTAGAAATTTGTTTTAATTCATATTTAATGCAATGATTTCTCCAAGAGCCCCTAACAGCTTTTTACCCTAAATGTTTGCTTCATTGATATTTTAATTGCTGTAATAATCAGCATTCTGAATAAGAGGTCTCTCCCCTCGCTCAGTAAATCCATACTGGCTGAGTAAAGCATGTCTGTGATTTATGTGCAGATAAACAGCTTTGGATCTTGTCCAATCACTTCATCAGTTTTAATTCGGCTGTCTAATCAGTAGCAAACAGGAGGGTTGTTTTTTGTTGGTTTTTTTGCTTTGTTTTGTTTTTAACAGGGTGGGGAGTGTTAATACCGGGTTTGGCATGCTCCCCAGAATGGCACAGATAGCTCCCCATTTCTCATCATGTTCGTGTCAAAGTCAGCTCTAACTTTCTGAAAGAGTTTATAAGAAGGGGATGAGATGCCAAGACCTGCCTCTGGGCTTTTGCTGGTATCTAAGGAACCGTACAGATATGCAGTCTGAACAACAAGTCTGCTCTTATCTCATGTTTTCTAAAGGACATCCCCCAGATGCCTGAGAAAAGTGGAAGAGCTCATATAGACACAGATTTTATTTCCTGTATGTGTTGACGGGTTGATGTCTTCGAAATGTTTTTCACAGCAATCATGTTACTG
Source organism: Chlamydotis macqueenii (assembly GCF_036417535.1). Lineage (NCBI taxonomy): Eukaryota > Metazoa > Chordata > Aves > Otidiformes > Otididae > Chlamydotis > Chlamydotis macqueenii. The sequence goes on from NC_141561.1 coordinate 12,315,076, forward strand.
CTGTTGCTGTTTCTTCATAGGCAAAATGACTTTGATGGGGTCCAGGAGGCGGAGGTGACTGGTGCCTGTGAGGTGCAGCTGCGTAGGGGTAGGAACAGGACAGCTCACTGTCACCTTTGCAACTCCCGCCCTTGGTTTGCTGCTCCGTGTCAGCTGTGTGCACGGCAGGGTAAAGGGCAGGGTGGTCCCGATGACCCCGGACGGAGGCTCTTCTTACTTAAGGCTCCTGACCACAGTTCCTGACCTCATTTTTGTCTATAATAACCCAAGCAAATGCCTGTTAAGGTTAAAACATCAGTCCATTTACATTATTATCTATCAGTGCCATGTGTCCAGAGGTGAAGTGTTCTCTGATTTATAAGCAGCCTCTGAAGGATTACGAAGAGCAACCCCATTTTTGTCATCAGATCTAGGGCAAGCAATACCATCTGTAATAATAAAGCTTACCTAAAGAGCTTAGCATGGTTTGAGTACCAAATCATGGCTGTGTGTTTCTGAACCTTGTCAGCCATCCTAGCTGCCCTTCATCTCAGAGTGTAACTGTGCCTGGCCCTTCCTTTAACTGGGACACAGCGAGAGATAATAGTAACTGTTCTTCTGTGTCTTTTTTTTTCCTGGTTCATAGCAGCCCTTGCTCAGTAAGCAAGCAGCAGGCTTGGGAAAGCCGTGCGAGGCCAGGTGGCCACCACTGGCCTGTTTAGGAGACAGGTTAATTTGGAAGGAGAAAACATTGGCATTGCTACTATATCTTCTTGGGGGTTTACATCATAACCCAAATGACACATGCCACCTTTTTTCTGTTTCAGGTTAAAACCCCACAGCTCTGTGTTTCACTATTACCAAGAAGGATCCCAACCAGAGCTGCTAAATTAAAACTTTTTGGCTCAGCCTTAATTCCTTGCACACACCCATAGCTGTGGGCTTTAAATAGAGCTTTGAATCAACATGAAATTCTGAGAATTAGGCTGGGCTGGAGGGAAGGGCAGTAAACTGCATTTGTGGCATTTTGGGATCAGTTCGCAGTGCAGATGTGCGTGTCCTGAGGGACCTTGGGTGAGATGTTTAATCCATTTGCTGTGCTGTTTTTTTTTAATAGCTTGCAAAAGGGCAATAACACCTCCCCGCCTTAGACTGGGGATGAAGAGAGGATAAAAGCCATTAGTGAAGAGAAGACATTCAGATCCTGTGGTGATTCTGGTACAGCTCCACCTCTACTACGGCAGTCAGAGTGCTGAAAGATTTTTCACAAACGGATGTGAGCGTTTTTATATTCTTCTTGTGCGTGGTCAGAGGAAGGCAACATGGCTTGCTTAGGGCTGGGGAGCAGTCAGTGACACGGTGGCTGTCATGCCCCTGCCAGCAGATTCCACTCGCCAGAGCTGAGCTGGCAGCCCCAGAGGTGCAGCCGTAGCGTTGGGGAGAGAGGAGGTGCCTGCTTTCTGCTGCTCCGCAAAGGATGTGAGCTGGCTGTTGCACTAGTCCCACAGGCTCCTTGCCTCAGGATGGGCAGTTTATTCTTTTAATTTTGGAATTCCCTGTATTTGGCTAAGAGAGCATGGATTTGGAGAGGTGTGTGGAGGGGGAAGTTTGACCATTACACTATGCTACTTATAGTATCCTGCTTCTTTTTAATTGATGACAGCAGTACAGAGGGACTACCTGGTTGGGATTTTCCTGGCTTTGACTGAGCACACTCTACAGGTCTGGTTCTGTTAACCTCAACAGATGCTCTGAGCATTCTGTTCCTGTTAATGTGAAATGAACTTCCAGAGTCCTGAAAGACTGACTATCCCATCTGTCTGTCTGCTGCTTTAATGGAGAGATAGGAAAGATTTCATGCTGTAACCTGAGAGGGAATTCAAACATTTGAAAAGTAATTTCAGAAGAAGGCTCAGTTTCTTGCAGGTGAGTTTAGGGAATCCTCTATTCTCTGGCCAGAAAGGAGCTATTATGTTTAAAGAGTTAGGCACTTTGCGGACCAAAAATTCTGGTGATCAAACCTGAGGGTTTGTGCTGACCAGTGGCTTACTTTTTAGAAAAGACTAACAGTCCTGGAGGTTTGAGCTCACAGATGCATCTTATTTTCTTACAGCCTGGTATGCTGGGCTCTGAACTGCCTCCTGCAATACCACCAAAAAGCATTTCCACTGTTATAATTTTAAAAAGCAAGAGTCAACTGGCAATGAAGACCAAGCCCTTTTGTCAGGTGCTCTGTGACCCTTGGGTTCCCTTGGGTTTCCCATCTTCAGGATTCGGTCCTAGCAGAACAGCTGCAGAAATTTTCACATCTTCATCCCTTTCCTATGATTTCTTTCACAAGGGGAGACTGATAGGAAAAGGAAGGAAATGTGAGAGTGCGAATGCATGTTAGTCTTAAAATGCTGAAGGAAGGGACTGAGAGAGCTTTTTCTGGAATATGGAAATGTGATGAATGAGGCTTCTTGTAGAAAACAATTGCTTCGGTCCTCTTAGTGAACTGGGTGACTGGTTCTTCTGTTGCTGCAGTTTGCTTTTTTTCAGATGTTGCTATATTTATTATGACTTTTTCTTTATTTATTTTTATTTTCCTTTTTCTCTCTCTCTTTCCCCTTTCCCTTTTTCCCTTTTCCCTTTCCTTTTTTCCTTTTCTCCTTTTTTCCTTTTCTCCTTTTCCCTTTCCCTTTCCTTTTCCCTTCCCCTTCCCATTCCCCTTCCCATTCCCCTTCCCTTTTCCTTTTCCTTTTCCTTTTCCTTTTCCTTTTCCTTTTCCTTTTCCTTTTCCTTTTCCTTTTCCTTTTCCTTTTCCTTTTCCTTTTCCTTTTCCTTTTCCTTTTCCTTTTCCTTTTCCTTTTCCTTTTCCCACTATTTAGAAGACATTGTTCAAGAAAAAACTACCAGTGTGGTGAGAGATCTGCGTATGGCAAAAGTCTGATGGCCTGATCCTTAACCCATAGGAGCCCTTAGGCATAATTTAAGGTTTTGGCAGATCAGATTTTAGTTTCCCTGGAAAAAACCAGTTTGTCTTTTTACTATCTCCATTCCGTGTCTGTGATGTAGAGTTAACAGCACGTGCTGCTTCTCAGGATTGCAGTGAGAAAAAACCCGTCTCTGAATGCTCAGACATTGCTCTAATGGAAGCCATGTAAATAACCAGATAAACTATTTCAGTGAGATTGTCTGTCGAGTATAATAGATAGCAGGGTTAGAATCTCTTCGCAGTGAATCATTTCTTACTGGGTGAGTGGGATTTGTGCTCACAAGCCATTGTGCAGAAGTGTCCTCTGATTTTTGCTGTCTCTGTCTTTTCCCTGCCTACACATTTAGCTCCTTGATCTCTTACCGGTAAGCTCCAGGGAGCGGAGGCTACCACAGCCAGTGTCTGCAAAGTGCTTAGCACAAAGGGTTCAGGCATAGGGTAGGCTTTGGGGTGCTGCCATAATATAAAACGAGAGGATAAATTGTTAGCAAATAAGCTAGAATTTGTTATAATTTGTTATAAATTTTTGCCTCTTTGCTTTCATGAGGTTGTGATGGAGTTGGGGGTTTTGGACAAGACAGAAGGGTGAAAATAAAATAACCTTTGAGATTTTGATTTCTTGAGCAGATTTCTTTATTCTGTGCTTTGCTTTGGGATCGGTAACCTTGGTGTTTCGAAGAGGGGAATATGAGCTAGCTGTCTGGCCTGCCAGGCTTGCTGTGAGACCTGGGGCAAATGGTGTAGGCTACATTCACACGTCTTCATCTGGCTGCAGCTCCTGGATTGGCTTGAACAGTTTAAATAAGTCTTTACTAACCCATATCTGACTGCATTTTTGAGTAGTTCTGCTGATTGAGTGGAGGGTGCGATGAACTCTGACAGGGGTGAATGATGAGGCAGGGTGATGGGTGGTGGGGACAGTCCCTAAGCAGAATGCTGCAATGAGGAGTAAGATGTGTGTTCACAGCCTACATTTCTCACTGGTGTAAATCTCCCACTTGGAAACTGGGACAAGAGCGATTCCTTGTCTCGTCTGTGAGGATGAAGCATTCAAGGTTGTGAAAAGTTCAGGATGGGCTGCACAATTTCTAAGTTAGATTATGTGTGTTAAAGTATTTATTGTTTCTACAAACATTTATTGCTGGCAAATCTGTAGGCTAGGAATTTTGTAGAAAATATGAAGAAAAAGGATTGCAGCTGAAGCAAGTTTTGAAGCAATCTTCAGAAGAGCATTAGGGAAACATTTTACACTGTTTCATGGTTAAACTTAAGTAATGTTCTTTACATTTTGTTTCCAAAATAACAGCAAAATTTGACATTAAATTATCTTCCCTGTTGGATAGAAGATGTAGTTATAAATACCTACTGAGGACCCTTTTTCTGATGTTTCCACAGGTTACTAAGGATTTTCCCTGGAGTGTGACTTTGAATATGACACTTCAGTAATGCAGAGGCTGTAAGTAAATAATTTAATGTTTGGAACCCTTCTTTAATGGCTGTGTTTACACTCTTTCCAGAGCTTTGCTGGAACTCATCTTTACTAGACTCTACCTTGCAATGAGCTTGCAAGGAAGTGACTGGAAGATGACACAGTTCTAAAGTAGATCGTGCCATTTTAGACACTTTACTTTATCTGGTTCTTGTCTCGTTTAAGAACTTTAGTAATGGTTGCTTAATCTGCAGGAGGAAAGCCAAAGACATCTGTCAGTATCACAGGAAATGCCACAAGCAGACAAAAATAAAAATTAGCTTATTAGCATAGATGAGCAGTGAATAAAATGCAACGATACATTACCAAAAGCTGGCATGCAGTTGGTTCCCAGGCACAGAACAAAGGCCAAGAACCTTAGTTTGTTTGTGACACCACTAATTAAAAAGGCTTACTAGAAGCTGAATGAATGAACCCGAGGGGCTGCTGCCCTGTCGTGTATTTGTTGGCCTTTGGTAACTTGGTGTCAGAGTTGGATATCTGAGGTGTCTTATCACAGAGGCAAGCTTTTGTGCAATTCCTGGTTGTGAATGCTTGAAAAAGATACAATTTCCTTCTCTTCCTCAACTTTTTCCATCTTTTTCTAATGTGAATTAGTGAGCTGTTAATTTTGGTAGCTCTTTTCTGAATTCTGCCTTGTTTTTCCTAATCAATTCTCTTAGATCTGCTCAATCTCCATTTAATTCAGTCAGCTACTCAACATCCAAACCTTTTGTCATAAAGAGAATGCTAATTTTTCCTTTTATTTCAATTGTAGTTGATGACTTTTGTCAGGTGTTATCATATAACTCAATCTCCCGCCATTGGAATTTGTAATTTAATCAATAAAAGAGCCATTTTTCTCAAGGAGATCAAAAGAGGAAGAGCTCAAGGAAAATGCACTGTGAAAGGAAGGTGAAGAACAAAAAGGGATGATAGGAACTGTGGTTCGCACTTAACAGCTGCACACCCTGGTGGCTATATCTGCCTGCAAGTAGCAAGCAAAAGAGATACCACTATTTTAGAACTAATTAATTTAATGATTGCGCCTATGCACTCATCTTGCCAAAACTAGAGGGAAAATCATGGATGTTACTTATGTTGGTATGACAAGTACCGTGTATCAACTCCACAGCACTGAATGGTGTTAGCAACCGTGTATGTGAGCAGTAGTGTTCACAGTAGTGGTTTGATATCAAGAGGGATACCAAGAGATGAAACTGTGCTATGTGAGATTCTTCAACCTTTCTATTCACATGCCTTTGTTGCGTTGCTGTTGCTTTAGACAAGAGCAGAGAAGGGAGTAGCCACGGCATCAGGCCACTTTTGATGTGCTCACTGAACGGCTCAAGGCTTGGCAGCACAGGGATCTCCCCGGCCTCAGTAGAAGGTGGCTGTGGCGCGTGTACCTGCTCTATCCTCTGCCTCTGCGTTTGCCTCCACTGCTTCTGCTGCCCCAAAAGATGGAGTGGTACTGTGCTGGCTTGGCAGGATGAGGGGATGGCTATTCATTACTAGCTGTGGGAGCTCTCTTGTTTTCATGCTGTGGCCAATTTGAGAAGCGCAGTGTCCAGAAAACCATCTCTGCCAGTTCTGTTGCAGAAATGAATTTTGTCCCAAGGATAAAGGTTTATTTTGCTTTCAGGCTCTGGAAGGCAACATGCCTTTTCTACACTGCCAAGCAGCTTTGAGCAAGGCCTGGGAGGCAGATTGAATGCCCCACTAGAGAACCACTTGCACTGGGTCACAGCTGGGAATCTTTTCTTGGCTCCTTGACTTCAGAGGGAGATTGCCTGGACAGGTCTCAAATATCAGGCCTCTGAAGCGTCACCCATGGTTTGGCTGATAAACTTCTGATAAGTATTATGGTCTGAACTTGGCAAGGTCCACAGAACTCAAGATGAAAGGTATTAAAATTATTCATTCAGAAAATGTTAATATTTAAAATTACAGTAAATCATTTTGTCTTTAAGGCACATCAGAATGCTGATTTGCTTATGTCCCTCCCAAAGCCCCATTGTTAGCGCCATAGCCACATTTTCTGCATATCAAATGTTGAGCCAGCCATTGAAACATGCATCTTTGGGGATTTTTAGAGCATGTTTTTTAATTGAAGCAGGCACATTAGTAAAGTAAGGCTTAAGAATACAACATCTGCGGGAATTTTTAATATGCAATGTGTGGCATTTGTCTCAAAGATTTTAGTACTCCCCTTGAGTGCTACTCCAGATTGCATAAACAGGTAATTAGAGAGTCTTCAGGTGCTTATTTTCAACCTGGGTTGACAAACGTGGTAAGCACGTAAGTTCATAATGTTGCCCAGGTTGCCCAGAGAGGTGGTGGATGCCCCATCCCTGGAAACATTCAAGGCCAGGCTGGATGGGACTCTGAACAACCTGATCTGGTTGGAGATGTCCCTGCTCCTTGCAGGCGGGTTGGACTAGGTGGACTTTAAAGGTCCCTTCCAGCTCAAACTATTCTATGATTCTATAAGACAATCAAGTGAGAACTCCACGGTGAATAATCTTAAAAAAAACCTACCCCAAGCACTGTACAGCAAAAGATATCACTTAATTGCTATAGAGACTTACCTCAGGGTTTGTGAAGTGTTGAACATCACAAACTGAAGAATGCCTGGACGAGTGTTGCATTTAAATGGCTTGGTCCTAATTTCTCAGCAATTCTGCCTTCCTGCAGCCCTCTTGAATTCAAGTCCTGCTCCTGTTTTGCACAGCTGTACCAGAAGGCTTTGGACAAGCAATGTGTGAAGTGTGCCAATCAGATGGCTACGAAATATACAAAACTGCAACTGGCTGACAAATCATGCTCTCTGCCCTTGGAAAATATCATAGAAGCCTTTTCTTGTGTAAGCAATATTATAAATATTGTTTCATCTTTTTTCATAAACCTATGTTTAAGTCTATCCTCCAACATATCCTCAGCAGTGCCAAAGGATTACCAAACATATGCCATATGATTGCTTATGACCTTGGGTTCCTTCTGGTGCACACCAAATAATGTCATAAAAGCCAGTATAGTTTTGCCTACCGTGTTTGCCCAAATATGAGAGCGGAATTTCTCCCACTGAGTGGCTTAATGTGCTGTATTTGAAGATTGACTTTTTGGAGCAACCAGACTTTGACTGGCCAAAGCAATCAGTGTTTTGCCCAGCCAGGCAGCCTAGGGAGCCCAGCTGTAAGAAGTGAAAAGCTTCTGATGAGAACTGAGGTTGAAAGCATTTCTCGGGGCTGATGTAGCACTCAAGATCTCACTGCTTTGTGGAATTGGAGCATCCTCAGAAGTAAGCAATGGCACGTGCAGGCTGCCCCTCTGTCCTTCCCACAATAATGACTTCCTCTTTTCACCCAAAAAGGAGAAAATAAGTAATTATGCTTTAGTCCCACTTTTCAGTGGTATTTTGTACAAAATCTCCCCTACAGTACAGAATAACTGAGGGGTTGAGAATCATGCATGTATATCGTGTATCCAAAAATGTTACATATATGTTCTTTATTTTCCCCTAATATCCCTTGCTTTTAAGCCGCTAAAACATTTTGAAATACTTGGATTGTTTTTTCTGTCATCACCCCTTTTAGTGATTCCATGCAGATTAGGAATTCAAGGAAAAAAAAAAAGGAACGTTGCAGCCACTTTTAGCTTATCTCTTAAAGGACATTGAGTTTTGCTTCCACTCGTGTCATTTAGCTATTAAAGATTTTTGTTTCGCTGATCATTGTGAAGTAGCATCATTAACACAGGCAAATTTCCATGCTTCACTGTGCTGTGTCCATGGTACATCAGAGGCCTGTTCCCATTGCTAAAGCTGGGTCTATTCTCCTGTAAAATGAGGGGCCCATTGGCAGGTCCTTGGCAAGTGAGACAGAGGGACTATTTAATGAGGAGGAGAGTGGTCTAATAAGGGGGAAGAAGTTGAACGTGACAAGTGCAGGGAAAGATAGCAGAAGGCTGACCTATAAATCACTGCATAATTGGGCCAAAATATTCATTTGTTTTCACAGGGTCAGGGAAGAAGGGGGCTGCAGTTTCGGGGTAAATGAGTAACATGATTTTTCCGAAGTGCGTTTTAGAAAAGTCAAGCACTCCATTCCATTTCTCTTCCCTGTTCCAAGTGCTGTGCTTTCAGACTAATGGAAACTGGTTTGTATTGCTTAATTTTCTTCTTTGAAATGGTGTATTGGCTTTTGATGAAGAAATTGGACTTATGCTTGAATATGTCTGGTTTGTACAAATAGGTTTTCAGTTTAATAAGATGAAACCAATTAACCAGAAAAGTCATTGCCAATGGATTTTACAAGTACATAAAAATATATTGCTTTTTCTTGAAACATTTCATCACCCTTTTAAATGTTCCTTTTTTTTCTTTCCTTTGCCACGAATGACAAAGCACTGTGGTAAATTTATCCTCTCATGCTTTTTCCTGAAGACATTGATCTTTGGCCCTGACGGTGTGTGCGTATGTGGGGGGCTGTGGGCGTGTGCATGTGCATCTGTTTATTTCTGTCTCACTTGCCCGGTGTTGTTCAGTGCATTTAACTTGTGGCCTGAGGAAAAACAGAGCACAAAGGCTATTAAAAGGTGTTCTTAAAAGGTGCTTAAAGTGGCACAGGACGCAAGGGCTAATGAGCAATCTCTCAAACCCAGGTGTTAATGCAACCACGGAAACACTTGGTGCAGCAGAGACTGTATGAAGGCAGTAGCACCTGGTTGTTACCCCGCTGCATCTCTGGGAGAGGAAATGTCTCCTGGAAACTCTTCTGAGGCCCCTCATTTCGCCAGCTTTGCCTTGGAGGTGAGGGTAGGCACAGGGGCACACTGTCCTGCAGCGGCATGGAGGTCTGTGGAAATGAGGTCTGGTCTCTGCCTGCCTGTCTCTGAACATTATTGCTCATTTAATCACTTTTAGCAATACTTTACTTTTACTTCCATTCTGAATAAGTAAATTGGAGGGAATTTTCATGAGGCCCCGCCAGCTTCTTCTACCCCTAAATTTCCATCAACTGCCTGTGAGAGGGCTGGATGACACACAGGACATGGGCACATGCTGAGGAGCTACAAGACTTCTCTTTCCATTACCTCAGCCCTCCCGATTCCCTCATAGCCTTGCCTTCTGCTTAAATTGCAAAGGGTTTTAGCTTCTATGAGCATGTGGGGTGCAACCCAGGCAGGCATCGCCTTGGGATGACATGGTTGTGTAAAGTTAAGCATAAAGAGTCTACTTTGATCCCTAATAATTTTTCTGGTTTGCTTTAGTTACCAGCTGATACAGAGATGACTTACGTGGTACTTTGGGCTAAAATAGGGTGTCTGTCTAAGTACATGGCATATGACACACAAAATCTTCTGTTGCAAACAGACATCTCCACAGCAGCTTTGCCCAGTCCTTCAAGAAAACATCTGTATCATCTGAAAGAGCAACAAACATTAAATTTTGGTAATAGGAATGACTTTAATTCTCGTCTTCCGCAAGCAATGGGAGTGCCTTTCAAGTCAGTGTCCTTTTTGCATCCCTGCTTCCATTTAGCGGTTCTCACATTTTAAAAATGAGTCCAGATATTTTACCAGCAGCTTGACATCATTACAAATACTCTGTGTATTTACCACATAACTGGTGATCGAGTTGAAGGAAATTATTACATGGAGGGCTTTAAAGGCGATACCCCTTTCAATGGGGCGTGAACTTCAACACAAACCAAACAGTTGCTTCAAGTCCCTCTGGGTTTGTGAAACTCTCTCAGTTAACCACACAAAGTTGCGAATGATGCTGCCCTTTCAAAAAACCAGGACAGCCCAACACCTCCTTCCAGTAGCTGTGGTGTGAGCAGCATGTGCTGGTTTACATCCAAGCTCTTCTTGTGCTTATTTAATTCTCACTTTTTTGGGGCCTTTGTTGAATTCGTAGGCTGTTCCTCATAAAATGACCTTGTTCCTCCAGGGAAACCTCCCTCCATTCAAACAAATGGTACCAACACCAAATAACCGCTTTGTGATATCCAGTTTTGTCCTGCATTTGTTTTAAAGCTTCCCAGGAACCCTTGGCTACTTCGCGCAAACTGTTAACTTGAGGGTAATAATTTTGTCTGGGTTTTGTCACAGAAATTCAATTAAGGAGGATTATGAACACAGTTGTAGGCCTGTTTCATTTACAGTTGCAAATGAAACCCAGGCCACACACTGATCGTTTATATAGGAAAGGAGATGCTGTGTAGTTTTGAGTGGCTGAATTACCTGCATGTTCCTTTGTGTGGCTTCACTTAACTCCAGAAGGGAGGGGAGGGAGACTTGCAAAATGAATAAAGGAGTGATAGAAAGGCAGGAAAGAAATCACTAAGGGAAAAACTACCCCCACTGCTTTTCCCTAGGAGGCACACGTCCTGTCTACACATAATAAACTCCACAGGGAATTTCTTCCTCCTTAGAAAACATATCCCGAAGGGCAAGAGTGAGTAGCCATTTATTTATTTATTTATGGTTAACAAAGAGCAATATTCTGGTTTTGTGGCCTTGGTTTGGCTCCAAGTCCCAGAGCCACTGGGGACAAGGCATATGGTTTCACTTTTTTTTCAGTTCTTATTTCTGGGCCATGCAAGCCAACTTTTTTATTTCTTTTTTCTCTTTTCAAGTTTTTCTGCAAGCAGCTGAATTCCCCAGGTAGGAAAGGAGAGAGGAGGGGGAAGGGAGGAGAGGACGTTGACCACACTGGAGTGAAATGATAGCTACTGCAGAGGCTGGCTCCTTGTGGAAGCAGCGTGTTTATAGATACGAAGGAAGAAGGGACTTCGTTTATTTTGTGGGATGTCTTTTTTAGTTATGAAGGGCAAAACAAGGGTAAAACTTGTCTTGATGACCTCTGATGAAATGTCTGTGTTTGTAAAGGGGCAACATGTCTCAGCTTTGCTTTGCAACAACAAACTTGGAAATTACTTTGCACCAACAGGGAGATGTGGGAAGGGCACAGCACTTGGTCATCTTTTCTTCCTTATACAGGCTTTATCTCACAGCTTTGAGCTCTGTCCTCTAACCTTTTGGCTGGGAAATCCCACACTGATTTCCCTGGGGTACTGCTTGCCTGAAGACACAGAGGATGTGACCTCCTGTTACTAATAAGGCTTAGCTCTCATCTACTAAATTTTATTCATAAGGAGTTATCACAGTTTTGCAGGTGGGGAAGAGAGAGTTGCCTGAAGGTGGAAACGCAGCTCCAGTTGAGTCAAGAACAGGAACAGCCCTAATGTCCAGTCCCTGTCCTAGGTATCCAAGTATCTACTGCTATTGAGCGCTGGAGTGTCTGCGAAGGGACCTACACCATGCATCGCCTTTGATTAAAGCTCTCCTCAAGTATACTGTATTTCACAACTTGTTTTTCTCGTTTCTTACTTTCTTCCTGATCCTCAGTTCCAGGAAGGGGTTTACTGTCATTACTGTGGTTTCAACTACTTGCCTGAGAGGCTTACTGGATTCTTCACCAGATAAGGGGAAATAAGCTCTTTTGTTTCTCCCTTTAGATCAGATACTGTTTCCATACACCTCTCTGTATACATCCTTGACACTGTTAGAGTCTGAAAGAGAGGCACACAGTTTATTAACTCTCAAAAACTTCAGCAGAATTCACTGGAAATGATGCAGTGAAGTGTGAACAGTATCTACCTTTGCTCCACATCCAGGGCAATTCATCCTCTGGTGAGGGGCTTTTACAGCAATTTCTATTTCTCATTTGTTTTGTGGTAGAGTTGTCTTGTGTCAGACCAAACTTGTGAGGGCTTGTTGTTGAGGCAAAACCAGCATGAAAAAAAATGAAAGGCTTATATTAAAGGATGATCTGTGAGTCTCTTACCTTTTGGGCATGTTTTCTGAAGAAGTCAGGACAATTTAATTCAGTGCCCTCAGCAGCTTTCAGTCCGGGTGAACATGACTTTGGAGCAGGTATTATGACTGGATGGATCTGAGTTTGGATAACCTTGCAAAAGTCAGTGAGTTCCTGCTGGCACAAAAAACACTGGGGGAGAAAAGGAGGAAGAATTTTTTATAACTATCAGGTTATTTTGTTACAGCTGATGAGGACGATCTATGCAATCCAGTTCTGTGGTGTAGGGGAGGAAGGAGATGAGCATGTCCCGAGATTGACTCATCAGAAAGGCGTTCCCATAGGCAGCAGGAGGTGACCTTTGGGAGTGCTGATCTTCTCCCAGTGACGTACCAAGCACCTCACTGCCTAACCTAGCCCAGCTTTCAGGTGAATAAAGTAGGGTGAGATGAATCTCTGCCTACATTTCAATCACATGTTTTATATTTGGTATAGCATATAAAAATAGCCCTTTTTATAATCTTTCAATAGTAGAGCGAGATCCTTAGCCAGCATAAATGAGCTAAACTTCAGTGCTAAAGAGCTGATTTTGATGGAATAACTTCTGCTTTGCTCCACCTCAAGCAGAATCAAATCTCTGTGGAGTTTTTGGGGGTTGTTCCAGTAGTACCCCTGATCTTAGTACCTAACCCTCAGCAAAGGGACAGAACGAGGCTGTCCAGTATGTAAGGTACACATGATTTTATATGATCCCTTCTGTTTTGCATAAAGTGCTTTTAGAGTCATGACATCTAGCTCAAAGTAGCTCTGATGGAGAGTGAAATGTTTTTCACCAGCCTAGTTTAGACATCATATCTGAGTATTTCCCTCCTGTGGCTGCTAACTGGTTTAGCACAAACAATGCACACACACAGTAGCCATTTCAGCGGTTTCCCTGGAACTTGCTGTACATTTTTAATTATTTTCTTCCTTTCTTTCTTTCTTTTTTTTTCAAACAAGCTTTTTTTTTTTTTTTTTTTTTACACAGAAGGAAGAGTGTGTAGTTGAATCATAAAGCTAGATAAAGTATTGTGAGTCTGTGTTGGATTGAGGTCCTTTTCAGCCAAATAATGACTTTATATGCTTATAATGGAAGAATTGAAAGAGATGTGGGAAAGTAAGACTGAAACACACTCGGGGGCCTATATTTCAGTGACGAGGAGGAGGCTGAGCATTAATATGGGAATTAATAACTCTTCAAAGCCACCTCTTCTGAGCAGCTGCAGTAAGAACTGGCAGTGCAGAATGCACAGACTAATTCTCTTTCAGAGCAGCTAAAATTAACTGTTTGTTTCAGCTTTACGTATGTACACTCTCAGCAGGGGCTGTTTTCCTTCCTTTAGGCAGACTCAGAAGAGGAAGAACATTTAACAGCCTCGAACCTCCCAGTCTGTGTGCCATATGTAGGTGCCACTGAGCCATGCCTGGGTTGTCAGTGCTTAGACTCTCCCTGAAAGGTGGAATCTGAGCTGGTTGCTAGCAGTCCGTGTCGTTAGAGGCACTGGAGCAAAAATGCTAATGTTGATCAGAAGGGGAAGGTTTGAAATTGTAAGCAAACAGAGAAGATCCATCATGCATTTTCACAGATGATAAAAGGCTGACTGTGGCAGTCTGCTTATCAAATAACTAGATTTATTGAAATAGCCTGTGCTCTCATTAAATAGTTTGCTTTTTATGTTTCCGTTTTATTTCATCTTACTGAAGGTGTCTGGGTTTTTTTTTCAAATCTACTATTGCTGCCATGGCAAACTGGCTAATTTAGATAATTTCTCCTGCTAATGCTTGAAAGAGGCATGGACTGTAGTGTTCTTTTCTTGCTGAAGTAGTGGGACCTCAGCGCAAAGCCAGTTCCTGTCACGAAATCTGAGCTTCCTGAAAAATAAATTATAAAATCAATGTAATAATTAGAAGTCTGTTCCTTGCCAGATGATAGTGCTAGTGGAAGTGTGGCTACACATTTCATTTAGCATAAGCCTAGTGCTGTCAGCTATGCACAGAAAATGGGGTAGGATTGATTATTTTTAATCACTAGAGAGAAATAAAATGCAGAAACAAAAATGTTGCTAGCATGATATGACATCCCTGTGCGGAAGAGACTGTTCCTTTCATGGCTCAGCGAGGTACTGCATTTTGTGTTTTTGTTCCCAGGGGAACAAGCTGCCGCTTTCCTTTTTTTTCTGAAAAAGTTTGTAAGACGAGAAGTGAAATATTAATAATTGAAAATGCAAGTTGCAATAATGCCATTTGCATAAGGATGTTTCTTGACCCATGGAGAAGAATCTCATGAGATATCTCCCACTGTTTGTTGGAGAAAAGATCAACAGAGAAATTGGGGGAGCCTGATGGATCTAAAAGGCTACCTGGCAGTAAACGTGTTTCTCAAATGAATCCGAATGTGGTTCCCAAGACTGGAGTTCTCTGTTTATAGCCTGCCATTTTTCCTGGAGGACCTGAGATACTATCACGAGAATCAATTCCTCCCAGCACTGGGTGTGGTGGCAGTAAGTAGACATTAATTTGGAGAGAGGGTTTTTTAACAAAGGACACAGAGACAAATCCTTCCTCCTGCAGAATTTGCTTTGTGAAATTTAACAGTCTCAGTGACCTTCACTGAGAAAGTCCTTCTCCAAAGACATTGTAATCGAGGTCACCCATCTGCTGCAGCAGCGATTAAGACTGAGTTGACTCAGCTGAGATTTTAACCTATAGTTTCAGGATTGTGGTGGTTTTTTGTTTGGACCTTTGTGGGTTTTATTTGTTAAGCCAGATGCTTATGCTGCAGAGCCATCCTTCCATGCTGTTTTGAATGCTAGTGGTACCAAAGCATTACTCGTAAAGTGCACACACTCTTACGATTCCTGACTTTAACTCTTAGCATATTTATAGGCCTCATTTCCATTTTTTGTGGTCTCATTAATGGAACAGCAATAATAAATTGAAATGTTAATGAGGGATCATTTCACCAACAGCAGAAGGTATTAACGAACTTGATAAGATAGTTGAAAGGAAAATAACTTTTTAGTAGTGTAATTTTTTTAACCATAGCCCATGATTGTCTCTTCCAAACATGTATAATTGAGGCAGTTTTGAAATTATGAACATCATTTCATATGGACATTTTAAAAATCAACTTCCTGGATGTTTTGCGTGGGAAATGGACCACCTGCAGAAATTCCAGTGAGGGCAGCCATTCTGGAAGTTGAAGGATGAGCAGACTTTGCTGCAGTCATGGTGGTAATGATAGAGACCCAGAAAGCACCTTTTGTCCATGTGGATTATTGACCTTCATTAACGTGGTGTCAAAAAGTGGTCATCTGTGTATGAAGTGAGCCATTCATCTCCTGTTGTGAAGTACTTGGAGACAGAGTTCAGGTATGGCCTTAGATATGAGTTAAATTTCCCAACAGACAAGGGAATTGTACCTTACAGTCACACATCTGTGGAAGGACCCGGAGAAGTCCCTTGGTGGCACTGTATCTGACTTTTCCTACTGGTAAAGTGGAGGGCTTTGAGTTAATGGAACACAGTAGGATTTTCAGGCTTGGTTAGTTAATATCTGTGGGGAATGAGTATCTTCTGAGGGAGGAGCGATGCACTGTGGGGGAGTCCTCAGCTGGGAGTGAGCAGTACCAGACACACTGCCCAGGCCATTTCCCAGTGCTATACCTTGTTGAAGACCTCTGTGCTGTAGTTAGTTATGGCTGTAAGGACATTTCTTATATGCATGTTTAGAATTTGAAGGCTAAAATTTATAATACATTTGCAGTAAATAGGCACTCTGGCCCCTGGTACAGAGCACCCATTTGAGTCTTTTGCTGGTTAGTTCTAGAAAGTTTGTTCCCAGTGAGTTTTCATTTCTCTGAGCATTATGCTTTTTGGGCTTTGCTTGCCCACAAATATAATAGAAGTCTTGAAGTGGATTTGCAACGTTTTGCCCACCTCTCTTTCTTTCTTTTTGTTAAACAATAGGTTTAAGGGTACTGGAGTGGGTTAAGAATTGCATATTTGAACTGTTTTTTTCCTGCAAGAGAACAGAGATTAGCATTTAAGTGTGCCATTCAAGCTAATAATCTCATAATCAGCAGTTTAGTGACCTAGAAACTTAACGTAGTCTTGTGAGAACAAGTATGTGCAATTTTTGAGAAAATAGAAAAAAATATTATTTTCAAATGAGGGATGGGATTGGTCTAATTCTCTCTTCTTTTGTAGATATCATTAATTAGAAAATTACTTCTGTGTGGTATCATTGTCTTGCTTTCGTGCAAGCAAACTGCACGAGCATGAGCGCACTTAGCTAAGCATGGGATAAGCAAGTGCCGATGGAAGTGGACAGAAAAATGCCAATGCAGGAGCATTTGAAACAGGGGGGGGAAAAAAAAAAGATTATCGATTCTCTGTCTAGCTCTAGCCTTATTGGTAAATAATCAGAAAAGTGACTGGAAGTATTATACTGCATTTTTTCTTGTTTAGAGCTTGATCCAAAATGAGTAGGAAACTTTCCACAATGTGCTTGAGCTTTGGGCGGGGACACCTGATCCTCACTCAGTCTTACTCTCTGTCTCACTGCTTCAAATTGTTAAGTGCCTCAGGCAAATAAAGATATTTTTGACAGCCAGCACTACCAACACTACCTGGCACTGGCAAAGCAAACTTAATCTGCTGGGGCTGTGATGACTCTTCAACATGTAGAGAGGAAAACAGTTGCTTTGGGTAATATGACATGGATATGGCATGGGGTTATGTGTTGAATAAGGTGTTATATTTATATAGACAAGTGACCTTAAAATGCTTCTACCAGTTTGCTGCATTGTCATCTTTTAAACATCTCACTCTTTAGCTTTAGTTCAGTTGTATTTAATTTCCCCCCTTTTTTTTTCTTTTATATCTTATAGAGTTCAGTGTGTGCAGATTTGGTTTGGGGACGGAGGTGGAGCACAGCTGGTGGAGTGGAGGAGCAGGGAGGGAGCAGATCTTTCTAAAAAAGCTAAACTTGTCGCCAAAAAAGATACTGCATTTATAATGTTCCCATTCTTCTCAATACTTAACAAGAAAAATGATTGTGTGTGTGTGATGTGAATATTCAGCACCGAGCTTTGGTAGCTGACCGCTCTCTTTTCACAGCCATCCAACCGCACACACATTCCTAGGGGATTACCTCACTGCCAGCGCTCCTCAAAGTGTGGGATACGCTGAGGCCGACCAACTGCAAAGCTCCTTTCTGCTCACTGCGGTGCTGGTTTTAGTCAGTGACCTTTAAAACCACAAACCTAACCTACATCTACCCCTAAAAAGATTTTTCTTCTGCTAGCTAAATGGGAGAGGTGCTGGGAGTGGAAATAGGGGTAGAATCCGTAGGTTACGTGTAAAAATTCCTCTCCAAGCTTTCCACTCCTCTTTGGCTCTAAACACTCAATAACTTTCCAGCCAGAGAATGTTTGTCCTTTCCTTCTCTCTCTCTTTTTTGTGTTCTTCCCTTGTTTTGCATATTCTGACAACACTGTTTACTTCAGCCTGCAGCTCCCACTGCTTTGTATGCTTTCTCCCTGTCTCACAATTGCACAAATAAATCACTGGGGAAAATTTGCATTTGATGGGAATTTTTAGGCGATATTAAGTTTTATGGGCGGAATATAATGTATGTGAGTTGGCTTAATTAAACCGAATTTTCTTTTGTGACACAGAGGTCTTTATCTGTACAAGCCTATTTTTGTCTTTCATCTTTTTTGCTGTTAAACATGCCAGTGGATTTGAAAACCTGAGGATGACAGGTCTCAGAAAGTATTGTCTCTTTTGTATCATGTGCCAAGCAGAGCAAATCAGCATCGTCACAGAGCTAAACAGTTAATTTATGCCAGGAATTTCTGAACGCCTGTGGTCGGTGGTCGGAGTCCGAGGCCCATACGTGTTGTAGCACCCTCTAGTCGCTCCATTGGTAACTTGCCTCACTCTAGAGGAGAAATGAAGTCTGGCAAAATAATTTAGATCAAGTGAAAGTTGATGAAAAGTTTGTCCAGAGTTTCTGTGCCCTGATATACTATCTATATAGGTTGAAAGTGGCTTCCTTCCCCCTCCCAAACAGTGGTGCGTGCCTCGGAGCCCAGTTGGATTCGGCTTTGGTGAGTGCAGGGTTTCTCTTGCCGCAGCCTGTCCTGCTGCCACAGCAAACCTTGCGGATGGGGTGCGGTTTGCCATTGAGATTGCTGGGGCCGAAGTGGGGTGTGTCCACACGCTGACTGTTCTGTCACCTGGGCTGAGGTCGTAACGCCTGCAGAGCAGCAGGGAGCCCACGGGAAATTAGTGTTGTTGGCTGCTGTGGCATTGTTTCAGGGAAATGGAGAACCAGCCTCCCAATTCCCATTTTCACCCTAATCTTAAATATCAGAATTGAAGGAAGGGATAGAGGTGCAATTAGATTCTGGGTCATACACCTAACTAGAATGTGTTTAATGCACACCACTGACCAGGAGCTTGCTCTGTGGTATTTTTCCCTGCATGCCAACCAGTAAGGGCTGCGAGCCTCCTGCAGGATCCCCAGATCCGGCCTTCCGGAGTGCAGGGACCTGGGAGGGCTCCATATGAGTTCTGACTTTTTGACTGTTTCTCTGGAACAAGATGGCAAATTGTAGCTTGAGATTGTCACACTGATTAATACTCATAATTCTGGTGCAGCTCCCCAAAGTGCATGAGGCACTGATGAAAGTGCTAGTTTCAATTGATTTTTCAAGCCAAAGATTTCCACACTTGCACAACTCCCTTCGCTGCCGTTTTCCATGCAAAGGGCCTGTGTGCCCCTGAGACTGATACCGCATCTGTTCCTCTGCGAAGACAAAGATAAACTGGTTCATGGTGTGTTGTTATTTCACTTGCTCTTCAGCATAAGAACAAGCAGTAAGAATGCATTTAAGATGTTAATGAAATTAATGAAAGCCAGATCTCGGAAACAGCTGAGATTGTTGACTGTCTCAGGCAGATTTGTACTTCATTTTAATTACAGATGAGCCAGACCAAAACCCTGATTACAATTGCTGCAGATTTTGGATCCACATCTCTCAGCCTTGCAGTTTGGACCAATTTCCAGTGTTTCATTCTCTTCATATTTTATTTTTCCTTCTGGTTTTACTCCAGGTGTTTTAGTGTTTTCATTTTGTCTCTGTGAAAGACTGGCCTCGGTGATGGACATGAGACCTGCTCCCACAAGTCCCACTGGGGCTGCAGAGGTGTAATTTGGTAGCAGGATGCGCTGATACATGCTGGGGCAACGTGTATTAGACTTTGGGTTGATAAACATTTCTGTGCCATCTAGGCAAGCAGGTGGCTGCCGCGACTGGCATTCTGGCAGCTCAGCGTAAGCTGCGGCCCCTGGGAAGTCCTTCAGTTCAATGGCAAATGTCTTCCTCTCTGGCCTGAAACAGCCACGACTCTTGACCGGTCCCCCAGGCACAAATCTGATTGATGGTTTGTTTCCATGCCTTCACCCGTGATGCCAGAAGACCCCATTGACTGTGCGGTGTTGTCAGTTTACACGTATATCAATTCCATTGCAGAATTTATACTTTGATTAAAAAGAAAAGCCTGTTGGAGACAGTGTATTAATAATGAACAAATTCCTTTTTGTGTCTCCTGGATATAAGGGGACCTCGAGCCTCTCCCTGGGGAGGGAGAATGTTCTGAACGGCACAGTTAGAAACCTCAGAGGCAGCAAGCACACGGGAAAGGATGGTTTATTATATCTGTTCTTTTGTTGCTACACTCAAATCCCAGTAACGGCATTACTTTGGGCCACAGATATTGTGCTGTGCATTTTTAGGGTAGGTTGAGAAAAACATCTGGTCATAATGGCTTTGAAAACAGTGATAAAAGAGGGAGAGGAAAAAATAATTTACATTAAATGCTACAGTGCTTCATTTACACAATAGAATAAAAAGCAAATTTTGTGATTCAAGTAATGATTGCAGGTTATTAAACTAGGCTTTAAAGACTTTATAAATGAAAAGCTTTTAATAAGTGATGAACATGGATGATAATGCGCTTGAAAATAGAAAGAATCTTTATGAAGTTTGACACATTTGTTCTCCACCCACCCACTTCCCTGCTACTTTACTTGGTCCCTGGATCACTATCACAAAAACACGCCAGGGAGACAAAGCTTTAGCTGCAAAACTACATGGGAAAGCACCACCGTCCATGGCTGCCAGGGCCTGGAGAACATGGCATTTTGGAGAGAAGCTGTAACACCATGGATTCCCACTGAGTGGAGCAGGGGTCCGGGGCGGCTACAGCAGGTGGGACTCTGCTTCCGGAGCCAAATTCATCGCCAAATGGTTTCCATCGACGTGTGTAAGAGATCTCTCCTACGCCAATAGTTGAAAGATTAAGCAGACAGCTCACTGAGACATGAAAGTTGCTCTCTCCGGGCAGCCGTTCAGTCAGAAAATTGGCAGCTGGTGATGCTAGCAGGCGCCGGGGCTCATGGGCAGAATGGAGCTCTGCTTCATTAGGGCCTGATTCAGAGCTGTTGCCATCAGTGGGTGCCTTCTTGCAGCCTTGAAGGATCTGGCCTGGGCAGTGCTGGAGTAAGAACCTTTGACAATCATTTCACTGCTGCTTGATTTTTTTGACGGTTAGTTCTAACTGTCATCACACTGGGATTTACTGACCTGGAGGGGAGGGGGCAGAGGGAGAGGCAGAGCTGTGCTGCTGGGCCGTGCAGTGGACAGTCGAGCCTTCCTCCTCGCAACCAGTAATAAACTGATGCTGGTGTAAGGGAAACTGTTCCCGCAGGTATTGCCTTTTGATTAGATATCTGAGAGTCATAAAAAACTTCCTTTTATGAGGGTGAGCTTATCAGATAGCCCTGCCCAACTGCAGTTTTTGATAACTTAATTTTACCCGCTCAACTTGCCTCCTCATTTCAGTGGAATATTCTGCTCCATTTTGCATAAATTATTAAAGACTGATGAGGTTTTCAACCTAGAAGTGGCTGCATTTCAGTGACAGATGAGTTAATTCTTGTGTGGATATAGTAATCAAGGCATTTTTAAGCATCTTCGGGATGAAAGGCACAATATAAATGTAAAATATTATTTTGTGCCATGCAGCTGCTCGAATCTGAAACACACATTATGTCTCGGTAATATGGACAATGCTTAAGACTGTTAAATTAAACTATTAAAGCCTATAGAAAAAACAGAGATGACAGAGTGCAAATTAAATCTGAATTATTGTTAAATTGCTGTGCTAGTAGTCTTCAAACACATTCATAGTGACCTGGAAGAGAGCAGGGGGAGTGAAATGACATTCACACCTCTTAATTGGAATAATCATCTATACTTTGTTATCGTGCTGCCCACAACAAGGGCATGGCTGGGACAGCGGTGACACGGGTAGGGCAGAAGGATGCCTGTGGACGACAAGGGATGCAAAGGGATGTAGTGAATGTCCTGCTGTCTTTCTGATTTAAAGCCAGGACATGGCCAGGCAGTCACTTCGCCAGACAGACAGTTTTTAAAGACTGCAGGCTCTTTTCTGTGCAGGGCGACTGAGATGTGAAATAGGGGGCATGGGGCATGGCTGGGTGGTGCTTGTGGGAAATGTTGGTGTCCCAGGGGCATGCTGGTCCTTCCTTCCCTATTCTCTGCCCTGCTCACAGCCCAGGCTCAGTGTGGGGCCTCACTGGACCAGGGGCTCATAAATAGTTCCAGCTATGGGCCTTCATGGAATATCAGATAGAAAAGCAGCTTTTTAGCTCATCTAAATGATCTGCCTGGGAAAACATGAGCACACCTGACAGTATGTTCTCAGCTGCTTTGTCCAGTTCATTTATATCCAGTTGCAAGTGATGAAATTTTCAGAGCTGCCTTTGGAAGTTTATCCCTGTCCCAGTCTCTAATAAACGCTCCACAGTGCATTTTGAAATTAAGATTGTGCCTTTGTTTTCCTTGTTTCATTACTCATGATGGTATCTCTGTCTACCTTTAAAAAAATCCCTTTCTGTCCTTAATCTTTACAAGCACTTGCAGGCATGTGGGTATCTGTTTATTGTGAGTCAACCTCATGCCAATCCATCAGTTTGCCTCTTGGCGCGTTTTATGACAGCAGAAAGTGATTAATTTTCAAAGCAGACTCAACCTTTAATCTACAGAAAAGGAAACAAACTTTCCCCTGCTCCTTTGCTGATTGAATCTGGAAGTGAATGAATGATACCCCACTGAAATGTGTTTCTAAAATAGTTTTCATTAAATATAAGCGGTCAATGCTGATCATCAAGAGTGTCTTGAGATTGGCCTATATAGGTAGATGGTACTAAAGGCAGAATGAGCTCAGTGATCGATATTAATCCAACATCTTAATGTGCTCAACAGTATTAAATGGATTTTCCCAATGTCCCCACAAAGCAGCGAAATAACGTAACTCTTGAGCAGGAATATTAAAGCAGAGAGGATAAATGTGATGTCCAAAGCAATGCTGAGCAGCTCCTGACTTGTATCTCTGTACCCGTCATCCTGCTGTTTGTCATCATCAACCGATGCAGTTACGGCTGGGGAAAACTCCCAAGGATGGACAAGAAAAGCCAGGGTCTGGCAAAACTGGAGGAAACATCTCAGTGTGCCTTCCCTTGTATGTACTTTTGTAGGCCCAGATCTGTCAACTGCTCGTAGCCAGTGGCTGAATCAGGTCTAAACCCGAGCGCTCACACAACCTTAGTTCTGATGATTGTTTATTTATTTTCTGGGTGATTTGTTAGTTATTGGACTCCTGTACAAATGATGGATCCTTAAGTCCATCACTTGCTATACAACTAAAATACATTTCCTGCTTCCAGCATGGGGCTGAACCTTGGTCCATGAGAAGCTAAACTCAAATAAGCCATTAATTTTACGTACTGCTGCACTATAAAAAATCCTACTAATTTTATATACATATACAGTTAGCTCAGTAATGGCTAGAGATCTGTGTTCCTCCCTAGACTTACTGTAGGAAATCTTTTCAATTTCCCTGCTGCAAAAGGAGAGGGTAACTAACAGTGTATTTAATTTAGTTATTTAAGGCCAAGCCTGCTACGGGACATTTGTCTGTGGCTATGACTTCTGGAGAGATTTGAATGAATGACCAAGAAGAATCTGAATCATGAGTCATGCAAATTAAACTGTTTCAATAATATGAGGGCTACTTTTCCTGATCCATAGTAATTGATGAGGCTCATTATATGTTAATATCAGTCATTTTTTTTTAGTCTTACACATAATTTGCTATGGTTTCGATGTGAAGGTGTAATTAAGATTCAGATGGCACCTTCTTTCTAGACTGCTCTCTACAGTTACTTAAATAAAAATTAGTCCTTGGGATGCTATTTTATCTAGAGGTATAAAAAAAATATTCTTTTTGATACTTCAAATATAAATCCATTCAGCCACTGCTGAATTTTCTAACTGTGAAAAAATGCAAAGTACTACCTCTTCCAGGCAAGCACTGCTTCTCTTCCTGCTCTGCAGTTCGGTGCCCCTGTTGAAGGTCTGGTGTTCGGTGCAGTAACCAAGGCTCAGTTCCTAAGCGCACAAAACTTCTGACTTTCGCGTCAGCTGTGACCAGTGACCAGTTCCTTCATCTATATGCTAGCATTAATTATCAGTGTGCATGGTGCTGGTGGGTACAGCAGCCAGCCACTCCAAGGGCTGCATGACCAAGCCGTTGTTGCGCCCATCCTGGCGTGAACCTTCATTAAATTTCACTGAAATTTTGCCAAGCTTATTATACACATTAAGGGTTCATGTGGGGCTTAAACTGGGCAAAAAACCTTGGTGGTGAGGGCAGGAAAGGCACATGTGTGGCCGTGTGCTTGTGTGTGTCATCGCTTTGCGCTGATCCTCTCCTTTACCACAGGCTCTGGCTGTACGCGGGATTTGATGACTGCCTACCAGTTGACTACACGCATGAGCTTACACCAGGGATGCAGCTCGCTGCTGACAGAAACGCTTTGGAACACAGCTTGTGAAAAGAGCAAAACAAAATGTTTCTGTAATATCATGCGAGGAAAGACAAATGTGGGTGTACATGAAAACATCTAGGCGAGCCTGCTGACATGGGCAGGAAGGGGAGGAGACGGGAGTTTCTGCACTTTTGTAAAGAGAGTAAAATAGTCAGCACCTGGTAGTGGGAATGTCTGAAGTGGGTGGCAAAATCTTTTTTAACAGCAACCATTTTTTTGGAAGCGATCACTTTGTTGCTATTTTGTTTGGGCTGACATGAGGTGCTTTATGAACCCCATTTCAGAGGATTTCTTTGCTGGTGGCTTGTGAGAGCACGGCTGCATGTCCAGGGCACAAACCTTGTGCCGGTGTGAATCGTGGCTGCCCAGCAGCGGTGTCGCTTGGCAGGGCAGCCCGGATTGTTCCTCTGCCCGAAGGGAGGTGTACATTTTGCAGCGCTTTCAGGGCAAGGCTCCACGGGGGTTCATAGGCTGTAACACACAGAAGTCATCTCATCAAAGTGGTGCAGCCTCCGTGGGGGTAAAAGAAGAGCGGAAGCGGGGAGGTTGCCCGGGATGGGGGCTGCAGCCACCATGTGGGCAGGGGGGCAAAATCCCGCCTCCACCGTGCTGCTGGAGTGGATGGGAGGATGTGCAAACACCCTTTTCAGTGAGATAAGTGCTGGGGGTCTGTAAAAGCCAGTGATCATCATCCTACTCTGCAGTGGGGAGCACTGTGTGAAATCACTGAGCGGGTTTCTGACTCAGTTTTCCCTCCTGTAAGTTGGAGGAGATCTTTCCCAAAGACACTGCAAAAATGACTATGTTACAGTGATGCTGTGGTGTGAGGGACCGTGTGAGTCCTTCAGAGAGACAGCTTTCTGTCTGACAGCTGCTTAAAAGATGTAAAAAGAAATGCAAAGATTTGGCTTCACTTTGCACCATGTGGAAAAGCAGGATGTGTCTTTCAGAAAAGGAATTTATCAAAGTGTTGTAGTTTTGAAGGACTGCAAGTGGTGTGGGTCCTATTCTCCCCTGGTGTAATTGCAGCTCCTGTGCCTGGCTCACACAAGAGCTGGGATTTGGGGCTGCCTGTCTGTGCAGGTAGCTGTGGTGGGAGCATGGTGTCTCTGTGCCATGTGTTGTACAGTAATGTGAGTTTTGGAACTGGGCCTGTTTTTAATAAATTATACCTTTTCCTCAACTGCTTCCTGTCTAAATACTATGCGCTAACCCAAAAATGAGCAACCAGCAAAGATCCTCTGAGGAATTTTCTTATTAAACAGCCGAGCTATCAAATATGCCTTTTCCTGCCAAAAAGGGCGAAAAACACAGAGAAGCGAATGAACGCTCAGTGAAATTCTGTTGCAGTTTAACGAGACTGGGCCTTGGAAGGAGATCTCTGCTGGCTGGTGCCTGCTGCAAAGAGAGTAAAAATAATCATAGAATCATATAATACGGTAGAGTCTTGAGTGTAAAACCTTTGTCATCTTTGCTTTGACCCTTTCAGGGTATAGCAGTACTTTTGACATGTTGCTGATGGATGCTGTTGCCCCGTGAACTGAGCTGGGCTGGGGGCTGTTTGTAGGGCATCCCGCGCAGTGAAGTTTTGGCTACCCATAGACAAACTCTACTCTCGGAGGCTGGGGAGTGTTGTTTCAGCCTTCAGTGCATTTCAGACTTGATCCTGAGGAGCGAAAGTACTGACTTCAGTTGTAAGAAAAGAAGTGAGATTTGTCACCAGGTGTGTCTGTATCTTTTGGTGATTGAGTAGAACAGACCAGGCCTCTCCAGCCTGTAAAAGAGATGGACCAAGTGGGCATGTGGTGGAGATCCAGCGGACAGGAGGGGACATGGAAGCAAGCAGAAAAAGGAAGGATGTGGCTTCACACATCTGGAAGTCACTGTTTCGCTTGCTGTGTTGTTATCTGGCTAATTCCAAAGAGATACCAGTTAGATGATTGCTGTTGGAGGGAAACCTGTGAGAAAATCTGATCCAGGGGTGATACTGGAAGAATTGCCTAGAAAAGCATTGGGAGAAGGCTTGATAGAAGCAGTGGAGAGACAGAACCTGCATTTTTGCAAAGAAGGGAGAAAAAATATCTGATTTGAAATAGAGGGTGATGTTAAAGAGAATTACTGTGTCTGAGAGGCAGATAACTGATCATATGAATTAAGACCATTCATTTCAGTGGTGGCACAGAAATGTGCTGTCTGCTTTTATTCCATCTCAGTCTGGTTTTGGCCATTTTCATTCTGAGTCACTGTCAGAGAGTGTCCTTTAGTGCTGCCCTCCTGTACAGAATTCAGGAGCAGGGCTGTCTTCCGGATCTAAGTCTTTCCATTATCTTATTTCTTTGCTTAGGGAGCAAAATTGATTCCCAATAAAGCAGCTGCTTGATTTTTAAGATTCTAGCACTTGCCTATTTGTTTGATCTTTTGGCTTTTCATTTAACAGGTTGCTTGCTCTCTCCCACCTCTAAATGACTTTCACCCAGTCTGTGGGCACGGACTGCAGCTCCACATCCAGGCTATTGCACGCTGCACCCCTTCTCCAGGGATTCCCACCACGTTGTCGGATATGAAAGCTGATGAAAAATGTTGTTTCTTCTTTTCCTTCAGTGGATTTGATTTTTATTCATTTTGTCCCTGTCTGTCAGGACTGGATGAGTGGAAAGGAAGGGGGAGTCACTGAAGCTCTTTCATCACAGACCTTGAGTGCACTCTGCTTCACTCTCCTGATATTCCCTGGAGTAAATTACCACTTTTTTTTTTTTCATATCCATGCATTTTCTTTATGCTTGTTTTTATGCTTTTTCCCTCCCTCCCCTTTTATCCTAGTTGCCTCGACTCCTGCTTTTGGCACTGAGAGATCCTCTGCTTTGAGTCATTTCCTTTTTAGTGAGTATCTTTGGCAATAATAAACATCAGAGCATGGTCTAGGCCAACAGTGCAATATATACCTTGATATTTCTTATTTATTTCTGATTAATGTTCACACACTCAAGCAAGCCAGTTTCCAAGTTAGAATATTTTTTTTTCTCTATCTCTGACCACCACAAACTCTTCCTTTTGTGTAGAGGAGAAAAACGTGTTTTCCTCCTGCTTTTAAAGGGCTGCAGCAGCACTAAGGAGACTGGGTTGGGAACCTGGCTGGCAGCTTTGCACATTGTACGCGGGGCTGAACAGGACAAAGTCTGTTCCCTGGAGTAACTTTGTGCAGTGCTAGGCATTTGTTAGCGAATGGTGCAAATACTGTGCAGATGAAAAAGAGAGCATAGGTGTGTCTGGTATCCAGCATGATTTTTTAATGCTTTTCTGAAGATAACTTCTATTCAGCAGGAAGCTGATTATGTGACGCACCGTATCCTTCTTGTGGGTAGTGCATCCCTCAGGATTCCAGAAGGCTACTGGCAGAACAATTAAGGGTGAATATTTTAAGCAGAGCTTTCAAGAGATGCTTACAACTCTTGTGACTTCTTAGGAGAACAGGAATTTCCACATCAGATGAAACTGGAATCGTTTTTCTCCAGTGTGCTGCCAGTGACAGTATCCAATGTCGGATGCTTTAGGGAAGATGCAAGAAACTACGATGTGCCATAAAAGGAGCTTCCTCTGACTCACACACATCAGAGCTGGCTGGTGCCCCAAAGCGTGCTGATGTAGCATAGACAGTGATTTTTAGCTCGTGGCTGACGTTAGGAGTGAGTTGTCAGTGTCACAGAGCAGAGCAGTGGTGGAAGCAAAGGTAGGTGGAGCGGCAAGGCTTGCCCAAGTGTGGTACTGGGGAAGGTCAGGGTAAATTGAAATAGTACAGTGGAAATTCTCACTTTTCAATACATTTATCACTTACAATCCATACAGTTTAGTCCTTTGCTTTAATTGGATAAATTAAGTAAACAATTTATGCAAGTCCGTAGGCAAATATTACAATAATGTGTGTCTTAATTTGCTCAGAATTAAAATGAGGTTTATTAATGAGTTCTTATGGTCTATCATGAAGCAGCGAAGACTTTTGAGCCTCTGAATTACCACAGAACTGGAATTAAAAATAGCTGTGCTTTTTTCTTCATTACTTAACTAACCTAATTCTGCTTTCACTTTTAACTGCCTTGATACATTTGAGTAACTGGGGTTTGCTCTTTCCCCATGTGTTTGAGTCAGTAGAGTCATCACTCAGTTTTGATCTAATAATGATGTGGGAGATGGGGGCCACTTGACTTCCTGTAATTTCCTGACCCAGCACCTATTGCCCAGAGGAGTAACACAGAATTGATACAGGCGACTTGGCTATAAGATCTCGGTATATACGATGTCAGCGTCAGCCTGAAATATCCTGCCCGGAGAGCGCCAGCCAAGCATTGCCACACCTGGCATCACCTGCCTAGGGAGGCTGCACCATATCACTTATTCTGGTAGGTGCTTCCCTGGAACAAAGAGAGATTAAAGATCCAAAGGATTTTACTCAGCTGTTTAAAACATTTAAAAAAAAACACTTTCAAGTAAGGTTTGTGTGTAACTTGCTCTCTGGCTGTGTAATGACAGGATGCCAAGTGTTGCTGGCTGGTTTCATAGGCGCGGAGGCACAGATGCCGTCGTGTTGGTGAGGCTCCTCCGCTCCTGCGTATTTAAGAGGGCATTTGATGGAGAAAGACCTGCACAAGCTGCAGGATTGCAGCAGCTTTAGCTGTGGTTGTCTGGACAAATCCATTTTCATCCAGCGCTATCAGCAGAGTGAAACTGGGTAGGACTGCAAATTGTTGGATTCATTGGCCCATGGAGTAGCGGCCAATTTCACATTGCTGCCTTCAGGAACGTGGCAGAGGTTGCTGCCCAGGCAGACATGCAGGCACTGCAATTCCACCTCTTGCTCTCTGCAGAAAGTAATCAACTTGACTTTGAGGTTTGGATTTTTTCTCTTGTGTTTCAAAGCTTCAGCACATCTCTTGGTTTTGGATACAAAATAGCCCCCTGTAGAAAACTCTCTTAACACAGGGGCAGCGCTTGTTGCCCTCTACATTAATTCTTATACTATAGTTTTCTGGGAACTTTTTGCTATTTGGGGGATCTGCATCAGTAAAGCCGCAATAATGCAGAGGTCAGTTTGTGCTGAATTGCCTGAATTTGGTGGCTAACCTGTACTGGTGTCCGTGCTGTTCCAGCTCGGCTGCCTTCCTTCCCAGATGTGGCTGGATGGGAGCTGGCCCACTTTTTCCTGCACTGTGCTACAAACACTTGCAGCTGCAGTAGAGTTTGTGAAGACGACAGCACCTATTTTGGGTTCAAAATGATTCTTGAAAAAAAAAAAAAGGCAACCTTCAAAACAGAAGAGAAAAAGGAAAGATTAGAGGAAGGAAATAAAAAGAACATACCTAGGTCAACTGCATGCACAATTTTTCACTGTTATTGGAAGAGAATGGGAAATCTTTCTTTCCTCTGCAATTCCAAGCTGCCAAATTGCTCTGAGATCTCTGATTTACCAGAATATCCTCTCTTACACTGAAATCAGACTCTTAATGTTGCTTTTACACTCTTCTTGGAGTTGAAAATACTAAATCGAAAATCCTAAGAAATTCTAACATTTCATGTACTGTCTTTACTCCATGGAACAGAAACAATGGAAAGAAGATAGAGTGATAAAGGAAAACACCAATGGAAGTAGAATGAAAACTGATTGATGAGATGTAATGTAGTTAAGCCACAGATGTTAAGCACCATTAACTGATTGGCTTATTATCTTGTTCCAAAGGCTCATCTCCCCCAGCCCTCACAGGCCGAGCGATCTGGATGTCCGTATGGCAAGTCAGTCCAAATCAGAAGCAAAACATTTGCCTGTAGACTTACAGAGAGCTTTTCAGCTAGACAGTGGTGGTGTAAATGCCAGCCTGATCTGATCTATTAGTGCAGTTCAGTCTAACCTCTCTCATCTTTTAAGCATGGAAAAGCAACATCTCTAAGTGGCTGTGAGGTTTCAATTACATTTGCACCCCAGAGGGACGCAGCGGTGACCTGGTGCTGATGGATTTATGAGTATGTTATCTGACAGGAAGGCGGGTTTAAAAACAATTGCTGCAACATGCTTAGTTATTACACTAGACTACTTTCATTGGCATGGACATCTCTATTTTTCTCCTCTCGGCAGGCTCAGGTAGCCCAGAGGATTCCTACCATTGGTATGAGGATTATTTTCTCATAGTTGTTTCAGAAATTGAAATCAAAGCTAAG
This sequence comes from Chlamydotis macqueenii, assembly GCF_036417535.1. NCBI lineage: Eukaryota > Metazoa > Chordata > Aves > Otidiformes > Otididae > Chlamydotis > Chlamydotis macqueenii. The sequence continues at coordinate 12,345,551 of NC_141561.1, forward strand.
TCATTTTAGACATTAAAAAAACCACACCAACATTTGATTCACCGGCATGGTGAGAAGCCTTTTACTTCAGATGTGTTCAGATGTGTTTTTAAAAGCTAAGAAGATTATTTTCTCTGACTAGTCTGAGTAAGAGTGATTTCAAATGTAAAAGGACGAGTTACATTTTTATGAACACTTTTACATGTAAATCCTTGGAATAAACATGCTTCATTGATTTATTGTCTTGCTCACGTTATATCATACAAGAGCTTGGTTTACTTAGCTGGAAGTCATAGAAGATTATTCTTGAAAGTTATGAATTGCTTTCCTTATTCCTCTGGAGCCTTTTGTTCTCATTTGGGGCTAATCACTATCAAGCAAAGAATTAAATATTGATGGGAAATAATGAAAACATTTTAAATGGGCTGAAAAATATACAATTGTCATGAGTACGAAAGTGTTCAAATTAAACAGTAATATTTCAGCATTCTCTAGTATGTCACAAACTTACACGTGTACATTCCAGCTCAAAACAACTGTCCTGTGTAATGGCTTCAGTTGTACAGATATATTCACTGTTAGCGTATGTGTGAAGACTACTAAGCAGTTTTTAATTAATTTATGTCAAACGTTGCATAGCGGTTCATCAACAGGAACTTACAAGAAGAACAAATCTTCATGCAGCTCAGATCAATATGTGTACATAATTCATTACACCTCTACAGAAATATCCTATGAAGACACCTAAACTCTGACCCCACAAGACTTTGCAGATAGCAGACGCCTATTTTAATAATTATTGCAGTAACAGGGAGGAATAGGATTATACCTTCGGATGCTTTTTGCATGTAGTAGCACTTAATGGTGCCTAAGTCATTTACCTGCTTGCCTTAAATAGTATGTTACCTCTGCAGAGCTAGGAGCCGAACCAGGTGTTCCAGCCATATTAGCCCAAATTAACATCCTCTTTGATCTTGTAATAGCTTAATGGAAGTGAATGACATGGACCAGAGCTTTAGATTCACCTGAAGATATCTCTTTCTTCAGCAGACTCTAGTTCTGCCTTTTCAGCTCCTCAGAGCCTGTCTACTAGGCAGTGTCAATGCATAGATATTTACTATGAGTTTGGATTTTTTCAGTACCATCATGGCCCAGATACTCTCAGGCAAGTTGTGTAGCTGTAGTCTATTCTGCTTTGACTAAGCTTCTAACAATACCTGTAGTACACACTTTGAAGACAGTGTGAGTGTACTGCATCTGGCAAAGGGATTCCTGGGTAGATCAGCCATAAAATGTGAGGAGCTCCTCACTTGAGCTGGTAAGACTGCAAAACATGATTGTGCTGACCAGAAGAAGGTGGTATTGAAAGTATATAAGCTGTTACTTTTGTATTCCAGTAAGAACTACACTTTGGGAAGAAAAAAGCCCCCATACTATTCACTGCATAATGTTTTTAAAAACATGCCTACTGTTTTGTCTTCACCATTTGCTTTTTCCTCTAGTGGAGGACAAGTGGCTGAGTCTCTGACAGTCTGGACTGGTTCAGATATCCCTGAGTACTGCCGCCAAAGTTCTTGCAGTGGCCTGAGTGCCAATACTTAGCAAGTGAAGGTCTGTGCACAGCATGAAGAGTCTGATGCCTGAAGCAAGGGACTAAAGAGGTCCATGAGTGGGTGTTTTGTGATGAGAGCTCACCACCAGTGCTGCAGCAAAAGGAGGAGAGATGAGAAGGAATCAGAGTGCTGTGGCAGACAGTTATGTGGGCTTTGTCTCATAGTTGCACAGCAAGTAGTTTGACATAGCCAACAACTTTCCTGCATAGCAAAATATTCCTCTTAGCAGTCTGTGCATGGATCAGTCAGGAAAATGACGTCTGCTTTAATAATTTTTCCTTATTCCTATTGCCTTTCAAGTGATCACTGAGGTACAAGGACAAGAAAATGTAGATGTGCGAGCAGCCAATAACAAGCAAAACACACTACCTTGACAGAGCTGTGCAGCAGCCGCATTTCCAGTCCCTGCTACCAACCCTAGCAAATAAACTAAACCAGCTCGGGACAAACAGAGGTGTGTAACTTATCCATCCCTGCACCTCTCCAGCAATAGTCCCTTGGTGCATGAAGCAATGGACTATTTACCTGATGAGGCAGAGAGTATGAAGTCAGGGATTTTCACTTTGCAGTGCGGTTTCTATTTGAAACTTGTGTGACCTCCCTGTGACTGCCAGGTTAGTGGCAATAACACATTTTACTCAGAATATTTGGCAAGGAGGGGTTTTATTTTGTGCTTTTCCTGTCTGACAGATGGTTTTTGGTTGAAGCAGGAGTAGAAATTCCCCACAGTAGTTGCAGGGAGACTTGGCCACATCCACTGGCATTAATTAACAATAATCGCCCTTCGTAATTAGCCGCTTGCCAGAGCTGGAGGCACAACGTCACGTCTCTGCTGACTCTGTCTGATTGTTGGGTCCTTTTGCAGATTGCTTTCCCACAACTGGGAAACAGATTGTTTGGGCTGGAATTAGAGAGTTGTAGGTAGGCAGCAGCTGCTCTTGAGCTTTTTTTATATGCTGGTTGGATGTGAGATCAAATTGGTTTTGTTCATTTAACAGCCTGTTCAATGGAGGAGGAAGAAAAACATGAGCCCCTTGTAACTGGTAACGTTCTGTTCTGATAGAGGCTCTGCCTTAAATGACACTGAAGTGTATTTATGACGATAAAGACGATTGTTTCCTGTTCCCCTGCAAATGTAGGAAAGAACCCTACATGTACCTACTTCTGGTGGAGAGACCCTTACTCATTGCATGTCATACCAGCCTGTGCAAGTGGCATTTGGCTTGAGCTGAACTTGGCGTAGGCATTTACTTGGTGACTACAACGCTACTGAAGTTACGCAGGTATTTTCTGCTTTGTAATTTAAACCTGGAGCTGACCTCACTGTCAAGACCCTCGTATTTAACATGTAAGCCTATGTACAAACAGGAGGGCTTTCATCTGAGCCCTGAGCCTCACTGATGGTGAAGAACCCAGGTTTACACATGTCTTTAGCAGAGTCCCCTGCTTTTTCTGGGTTAGCATGCAGGTAGTCTAAAGCTTCACAACTTTTCCTAAAAGGATTTCACATCACTGGGAACAGGGGCCTTACTTATGTGGTACCTCCCATACAGGAGCGATAATCTCCACTAGGAAGTGTGAATATTAAGCTAACTCCAGCCATGCGGATAGCAAGCTTGGGATGGTGGGGCTTACACTACTTACTTTTCCTCTTAAACTTAGTCCTTCATATCACACGTAGTCAATCATATCAAGGTACGAAGGGCAGAATTCTGTTGTTGTTCCTACCTTGGCAGAACTGTAATGTCCTCCACAGCGTATAGTGCATTTGATCACATCTGCAGCAATGCTCTGAATCCCCACAGCTCATTTCACCCTATAATTTCAAAGCATTTCACAAGCCTAAGTAACTAAGGTATTTTGGTAAGGTGGACAGGCAGTATAGCACCATGTTATCAAAAAGCAGGTTAGAGTTTAGAGAGATTAAAAGAACTGCCCAGACTGTGCTGAGACTCAAATCCAGTTCTTGCTGGCCAGTCCTGCCCCTAGACATCAGACCTGCACCAGGTGATCTCGTGATGTGAATGCTACACTTCTGCTCTTGTCAGTGGACTCAGACAGTCACAAGTGTGCTCCTACAGTGTTGTGTGCAAACTGGTGTTTCATGTTCAGAGTACAGCATCAATGCAATATTGGAAGGAAATCCAATTTGTGTCAAGCAACCTTGACAATGTAGCTACTGCAATGATGCTGTAGTGAGTGAACAGGTAACCAACCGTGCTGAGCCATGACATGGATGTTTTCCAGAGACACTCCTATGCAGTATGTTATGAAGCCTCAATGATAAAATTATTAACTTCTCAAAGCAACACAAAGATACTCCACTTCAACTGGAGAAGAAATGCAAGGTGGCCGCCAAACTTGGACTGTGGAAAGCAATCTGTGCTCATTGTGTTCAGCTAGGTCTTTTAGAAATGGCAATAAAATCACAGTTTCTTTTTCTTTGTGGCCTCATGCCAAGCCAAGGCTGACACCAGGGATGAATCTGACTGTGCTCCGTTCAGTCTGGGGATGTGGGAGCAGAACTATACAGCTTACAGCTTCCCTCCTGCATCAAGTGCATCGAATGACTTCAGCTTATGATATTGCATTACATTATTAAAGTTAAACTCCAAGGGAGCAGGTGGCCCAGTGATGTTATTTCACCTCCCAAGTTTGCCAAGTTCTTGGCAGATCTGTCATCTTAATGTCAAGGGAGAATAAATTTTGGTGGCTGCAGTCTAGGGTTTTTTCAAAAGCAGGGAGTTATTAATGGTAATGGCTATTGGAGTTAAAGGTTTGCTTTTTGCAATGGAGTTGACTGTGATTTGTACTAGTCACTGTAGAGAGAGGGAAGTGAGACAGTATTTTCTATGAAAAGATTCAATTCCCAAACAATTTTGAAAGTCTGGGGAAGCTGGGACTGTCTCTAAACTGTGGGGGATGTGTCTGTGTCCATGCTTGGAGAGCTATTTCTGCAGGTTTGACTGGAGGAGAAGTCATGGATCAGACCAGGAAATCCTTACTTTTTGCCTGTCTGCATTATGCATGGTTTAAATCAGCTCCAAATTGAAAAGAGAAATCTAAATAGAAAGAAAACCCGTATCCAGTGTTCTCAGTATTCAAGAAAAATAAAAAAAAAAAAAACAAGAGGAAGAATCTGCATCTCAATCTCATCGTTGTGTTAAAGGAGATGTACTGAATTTGCAGAATGGCTGCAGCAAGTTGTGAATAATGTATGAAAGGGAAAAATTGCTTCCCTGTGCGCAGAGAGAATGCAAGCAGCTATGCTGTTTGCTGTGTGCTGGTCACACGGATACACCCGCATCGCTGGGGACCCGCAGAGAGGAGTGCAGCAAATCCAGAGTTCCTGAGTTTTCCCTCCTGCTCTGGCACCAGTCCTTAAGAAAGTTTAAAATTACTTTTATTACTTGTAGTTAATTTTTGTTCCTTTTCTCTTCTTTTCTCCTCTTTTGGCAATCGGCCAGTTAAAGGGAGGGAGAGGGAATGAGAAATGTACACAAAGGGGCCAAATACGGAAATGTGAGTCTAAATGCGTTGTAGCTAATGTGCTTTTTTTAAAGCTCATCATTCTCTTTTTCAATGTTGTTGTTTATTTACTGCTGATGAAAGATGTGAATCTGTAGGCTTGGCAAAAGTCAGTGTCTTCTGGTGCTTTGTTTTTGTAAACCAAACCTTGATTTCTATTGTCTCTGTGTTTACCCGCTACCTTGAGTAATTAATCTACTTTGATATGACATATCAGAATTTGGTCAAATACAGGGCTTGTGCTTCAATACATCCCAGGTCAGACATTCACTTTTTTTTTTGTCTTGATAACTTCCTGTCCAGAAAATGAAACCCATACCCAGTTATGTGGCAGCTTTATGGTGGTGTTAGGTAAATTTTGGGACCAGCAGGACTCCAGTCTTTTTCAGAAGGTTGTCTGAACTCTGATCTTTGGAAGAGAAGGTGAATGAACGCAAGCTCATTACTTACTTAGCTTTCATTGAAATGAAATAAGCTCTAAAAAAAAAACTTTAAATCCAGCATTATGAATTTAAACAGATGAGTGAAGAGTGAAACACAACTTGAAGATCTGTCCCTCACTGCCAGAAGAATCCTTTGTCTGACGTGGAGAAGAAAACACAGACGATTAGTCATTTTTATGCTTTCCAAGCATTGGTTTGATGGTGCCAAACTTTTTCTGACAGATCTCATCTGCTTCTGTTATCTGCCACTCCAGTTTATGAGGTTTCTAGGGCAACTGACATCTTCGTAGTGAACCACCCAGCGTATCCTCAGGATTCATACAAGGCTGCTCTTAGTGGCTCCTTTCCCTTTAGCACTCATAGATTTCAGTAACTCAATTTCTAAAATCACAACAGCAAACATTATTATTATTATTAATGAGCACAGGTGAATGATCGCTTGTCTTGGATTTTTGCAGTGCTGATGGTTAGGAAGGCTTCAGCTTTCTCCTCTGTCAAGTGTCTTTGTAGGTGAGGGCTCTTGGCTAAGAATATTATTCAGGTTCACTGCTCTGGAAAAATGTACTTGTCTCAGCCTGGGAGTGAGCTTCTCATCTGAGGAATAAGAGAGGTGAAGAGAAAGGCAGTGGAAAGAAAGGGCTCTGGGCTGGGGCTGTGGAGAGGAGGAGCTTCTGCAGACTGTCCATGAAATTGCTTCTATCAAAGACTCAGTGAATCTCAGTAAGGAGATGTGGGATTATTTGTATCAGTAGAACCTGGTCCTAAAAGGAGAGGAGCTAGTTTCCCAGCTAAAGGAGATGGGAACCTTTGCTCTGTAAGTCGATACCCTGGGGGGAGTTCAATGGGATGCTGTGGTTGCAGAATGCTTGTTCAAATATGTTTATTTTGTAGATCAGGAAAACCATTAACGATGCTACCTGGAAAAAAAACAATAATCTGGTTGGTCTGAAATTCCAGATTCTGGGGGATAATGTATATACATGTTACGATAATTAACTATATTTGGCTCCAAATTCAAGTCTCTGTTCTTAAAACACTTTCTTGTGAAATATGATCATTTTGTCATTCTGTGTGAGATGGATGGACAGTGATAAAGAGGCGTAAGGAAGCTGCACCACAGCTGGGTGCAGTCAAGACAAGAGGCATGGAGTTCCACTGATGTATTCACAGAGATGTTCCCCCATGTATTAATTTTTTGTTCCAATGGTGTCTGAAAGCTCTTTAACAACACTTCTAGGCTGGGTATTGTGTATGTGAAAAGCATCTAGTGTGGTGGTGGCAGCTATTTAGGAAGCAGTATTCTTCATTGCCCATCGGTATCATTCTTCCTGCACTGTTGTTTGTGTAGAGGCAGAAGCCGAACCGCATTGATCATTCAGAGCTGCTCCTGGTTTCCACGCCAAAATGTAACAAAGAGGCTTGCTGGCTCATCAGCTACCCAAGGATAAATAGGTACCGCGCTTTTCACCAGACCTTCTCTATGAGGTGGTAAAGGGGCAAGGAAATGGAGAGTTAGCTGTTGAAAATAAATGATAAAGTTACTTATAATGCTTACACTCCCAGCTGGAGCCTGTTTGCTAACAGCGTCCACCCCAGCCTCTAATGCTTCCCGCTTCCCTGATGAGTGTCCATTTTCTACTGCTGGCTTGGTGTAAGAATATGATGAATAGGGTTTTTTTTATTAGCTGTGATAATGTGGCACACAGGAACTACATTACGCTGGGCATAGTACAAACACATTTATTTAGACTTGTGTGAAAATTACTAATGAGAAAAGATGGCTGGCCAAAGCTCTAGGCGTTCTGACACCTCTGAATAAAACAATGACATCCCAACAATGTTTAAAGCGATGATTCCAGCAAAAACTCAGCCAGCTGCTTCCAGAAACTCCTACAGCATGCCATTAGCCTTCTCTAAATAATCTATAAAACAGAAGACTTGACAAATATTAGGAGATGGTCTTTACCCTGCGGTGTTCACAGTCCAAAGCCTCCATCTTTCAGAGAAGTGTCTACTTATATGATGTTGTCCAGTGAGAAGATATTGTTACTTGTCATCTTTAAAATTATGCACATCTCTGGATGGTCAAGACAGGAAGCAAGAAAGGAAAACTCTTATTTGCTTGAAAAGAAAGAAAAGATGGAGACTTAGAACTGAAAGGACTTGCCTGAGGCCACATAGAGAGTCAGTGGCAGAGCCCAGAATAGAAGCCAGATGTTCTGAGTTTGTGACAATATGCCTTAACAAGAACTTAATAGGGAGATGTTTTCCCTCAAAGTCTGTTTTTAGCTCCCTTTTGAACCATCTTTTGCTTGTCTTTTGATTTTTTTTAAAGAATATCTAAAGAATGGCGTGGGCAGTTTCAAGCGAAAATGATACACTGAAGAATCCAGGCTTTGGGACATGTGCTTGGGTTCTGATTTAGCCTGAGCAAGAAGAGCTGCTCTGATCCTAATTCTTAGGCAGGAACCTCAAAGATTGCAAGAGTCTATAAATATTTGCTTTATTTGCAGTGAAGAGTACAGGAAGTTCTGGGTTAGCCTAATTTAGGCTTCAATATAGGCTATTTATGAACTACCTCCTGGGACCACCTCTGATTACTGAAAGAGTGACCTTATTGGAAACCAACAAGTGGGTCTGCAGTTAATTATAAAGGATTCAGAGCTCGCTGCAGAACCCTAACAAAGGTATTTTTGTGGATGATGTTACGTGTTTTTATTTAACAGCTCAAATCAGGAGAGCTAAAACAGATGGCGTACTTGTTATTGCTCTCTGAGAACACCTATAGAAAGACACTGATAGTAACTGAGAGAGGCCAAGCCCAATAGGTTGGGAGTAATGGCAAAGATCAGGCTGTCTGGGCTCACCAGTTAGCATCTGAAAGCAATAATGAACCGGACAGTGGGGTCAGGAACAGGTGATGCTGTGTGGAGGGGGAGAAAGAGGGGTTTGTTTGTCTTCTGCATTTGGAAGAAGTGGTTTAAATATTGTTTCCTCTTTTTCGGCTTTATGATAATGTCAGTGACTTAATCTAATCTAAATGTGGCCTTTGGAGCAAATCTGCTCTAGGACTTTTCCAAAATAATTTCCTGAAGGAAAGAAAAATCTGAGTAAAGTTCAGGATAATGTCTAAAGAGAGAAATGTAAAAAGCTGACTTATGGGGCAGCAAGTTTATACACGGGATGATGCTCCTCTGGGGCATTATAGAAAATGATTATACCAGATTTTGTTCATCAAGGCAAAGTAAGCTAAATCAGATACAAGGCAAAGCCCTTAGGAGGGGGAGGAACATACTCAATTTAGTGAGGCAACTGTGATAGTAATTAAAGCCCAGATGGAAACCTTTGAATGTGTCTGGCGTCTGTGTATCCGCTGTGTTTTTTCTGTTAAGTTGACATTATAGAAGGAGCACCCAAAGAATAAAGAGATGGTGTTTGAAATTTCATCAGTCAAGCACTATCCCAAATTTGATTTATTGTAAACAATCTTCAAAAATTGCTTTGAGTGTATATGGGGAGGGAATTTTCTCAAGTGGTAATTCACAAAGAGGGAAATTGTACATTATTTCTAGATTTGTCTTCGCTGAAATGCAATGAGAATTAATCACGCCATTTGCCAGCTCTGACTGCGAACCTCTTGTACTTCGGACATACGGAGGGAATTTTATGCTGCTGTTATATTTTGTCTCTGAAGCAGAGTGCTATGCTGTTTACTTAATGAGCAGATATACTGCTCATACAGTATACCCCATACAATAAAAGAATTGATGTAAAAATCCAGGATTAAAAAGGGAAATGTTGTCCTGATTTTTCCCTCTAATACACAAGGCAAGAGCAAAGGATAGTATTGTATGGAAACACTGTTAACTGGTTAGAAAAATGTAAAGAGTGATTTGCTGTTACTGGTGAACGGAGGGCTGGGGTGGTGTAACTCTGCCTGTCGCACACAGCGGCAGCCTCAAGCGTCTCCTCACCTTGTGTTTGAGTCACTACTCGTATCTGGAGCAGACAGGCTGCTTCCAGTCCCCAATCCTCCAGTATACACGCTGCTCGATGTGTAGTACAGTTACGCGTGTTGTACTAAGATTTCCTACCACCACTTGAGTCGTTGGAGAGTTGTGGCCCATGCTCATGTTTCTCCTGGGTGGGCAGGCCAGGCTCGGGGTGCTGCAGTGCTAACTTTGTCAGAGCAAGGGGAAAGAGCTGGTTGTTTGGAGCAAGTCAAATGTCCAAAAAAAAAAGACTGGAGAGGAGAGGAGAGATTCTCGTTTTCAGATGTGCTAGATCGCTTTTCCCCATATAATCTGTAAACATGGATTTAGGGGCTTTTGAAGGAGTCTGTTGCTCCAGAGACAGACCAGTTTATTGGCAATTTTGTGATGTTACAGTTGCAGTCAAAGCTGCAGTTAAGCATGTGTAATTAGCGGCAACATTAATGGTCTTTAACGATACTAACTCCAGGCAGTGGTGTTTTGCTCAAGTTTTCATTACCTTTATGCCGATAATGGCTCACATCCTTTGTACTAGATCCATGTTGCCAAAATCCTTCTGGTGGTTTTCACTTTAAAAGTATCTCCATGTGAGCATATTTCCTCCACATATGCTTCAGTCATCTTTATTGGAGTTTGTTCTTTTTTTTTTACTAAAGCACATAGGGCCTCTTTTGCAGTCTGTATTCTGAAATAACAACAAAAAAAAGCCACTTCTTAACAATACGAAGCTTTCTTTTAATGGTTATTTTTTGAGGAGCTCTGCTCTTAATCCACCTGCTCTGTGGCTACGTTTACTCCTCTGCTCTCTGCGAGTGGTGCGCTGCTCATTGACGAGAACCCAAAACCCTTGGTCCCACGACTCATGAATTTGAGACAGATTAAATTAAGTTTCAGGTCTCATTTTAAAAAAAATTTTGTTTAACCTCCATGTTGAATTTTAGAGGGCATAACAAGCGTATATGCCTGTGGACGGTGTTTTTTTACATAAGTCAGGTTGCCACCTATAACTTTAGAAGTGAAGTCGCAGTGTTCGTGGGCTCTGTGATCAATCCTCTGGAAAGGGATAAGAGACTTGTGAGTGGATAAAAGACTTGAGTGTAGTGCAGAAGAGCCTGTTCCCGGTCACCTTTTCAATCAGCTCTTCACCTGTCTTCCTGTGGCTTTCCTTAAAGCAATACTAATTGTAATTAAAAAAAAAAAAATCCTTTTTTGTTCCCTAAAACCAACATCCTGTAAAGTTTATAAGACCGCTGGTTATATTTATGGCTCTTACACCTCCAAAGGAGGCTGCGGTGCTTTTGTCTGCAGTTTCATTGCTGCCACGGGACTGAGGTCTGAATCTTGCATCAGTGTACGTAAGAGGAGACTTGAGAGATTTATTTGTTGCAAGGCTATCGGGCAGCGCTGTGGTTCCTGACGGCTCCAAACCCTTGTTCTCCAGGATAGTTTGTTTCTAATCCAGTCCCTTTGCTGGATCTTCCCCACCCCCCTGGATGAATGGGCCTAGGCTGGCGAGCATCTATATTGCTGCATTTTCCCTTGTTATTTTAACAGCCGTTCACTTTTCGAACTTCCTATTGTTGAAAATTGTAAGAGATTTCAGGAACTTCTCAGCAGAAAGGCTTTTTCATATAAGTTGCCTTTTTTCTTGTTGTCCCTTCCCCAGCCTGGAGTATCTTACATATTCATTGTCACACAGGATACTCCCGCAGCAGTTTTACATTTGCAAGGCCTGGTACGTTGCTGTGTCCAAAAAATGGGTAGGCACTGAACAATACCTACTTTTTAACTTATTTGAGGAAAATGCTGTGAATCTGCATAATGGTCTCAGACAGAAAGTGCTTTATCTTCACGAGTTAGTGAGTCAGTTTAGGGGTATTCTATTGGCAAAAGCTTTCAGAGAAATTATGCATGGTAAATTAATGAAGGCCTATTGTGTGTGAATGCACATGCCATTAGAATCAATGGCTGGCTGAAAAAAAGTTAACGGTCATTAAGAGGCTGTAAAAAAGGCCAGTGGACACAGATTTACTCCCTTGCAGGGCTCTGGTTGGGTTAGGTGAAGGCAGAGACTGCTGTTTGCCTCCAGGCCACAGGACAGCCCAGGCTTTGTGTTTTCCCGCCCCCATTTCTCTTGGCTCCTGTCACTGGCAGATTTACAAGAGCCTGCAAGAGACGATCTTCCGAGCAGGTAAAGACCTTCGTGTCACTTTTCCTTATCTTAGAGGGGTTAGTAACAGAAAGTGGGTGAGCCTGAGAGGGCTTAAAACCTCAAACCACCTCTGCAGGGGGTGTGAAATGGAGCTCTTAAATGGAGCCATTGCAAAAAGAGGGTACTGTTTAGTTCTGGCTGGTGCCACCCTAGCTGAGTAAGTCTTTAAAATATCGCTCATCTGAGTAGCGGGATATCACCTCCAATTTCTGTTCAGATAGCAAGAAAATAAATTGAGCGCTGCAACAGATCTAGCCATTAGCCAATGGTATAGGAAATGGAGCGCTAAACGCCAACCCAAGATTAGGCAACTGTGTACCATTACTGGCAATTCAGCTGTCAGTTCCTGATACACAAAATATAAGTGATGCGAGCTATTTCCTGGGCACCTCTGTTCCCCTGGGCTGTGCCTTTTCCCTTGAGCACTGGAGATTTTTATTTTCTACATTGTATTTTAAATGCAGTGATTCTGACTGAAATAGAATGCATGGAGAAAATTAATGATTTGATATCTTCTTGCTGCTGTCAAAAGAAATATAAAAGAGTCTTTGATCTGGGGGCTTTAAAAAAAGTGTACTGGACCCGTTACTGATTCTTACTGACCTAAGTAAGTGATAAAGTGGCTGTATAGAAGTTTAATTAGTCTTAATCAAGATACGTTTTTAAGATTTAGGAATAGTGGCCTTTTGAAGAAGAAAGGCTTCTGGTTGTCATTTAAGCCACAACATGTCCTTTTATCCTACTTTGTATGTCTCCAGCAGGAACAGTTCTTATTTTAGAGGAAAACAGAAATGGCTTATTTGATGGATATTAGCATGGACAAGCTTACTAATATTTGAAGACAATTTCCCCGTCTTACCTTTTTCTGTTTCATATCCCACAGAGATTACCTCAGACTGCTGTTGTTAGTCACTGTTATTTATATAAAGATATGTAATGTGTTTGTGCTTGAGGGGTCGTCTGTAACGGGGTATGCAATTTCAGATTGTAGAGACTGACAGGAATTACTGTGAAGAATTGCTTTCCAGTGACAGCTTTATCCTGCTTGTAATATGTCATTGCGTGTGACTTTCAATTAATCATGCCATAACAAAACATTGCGTCTGGCGACAGTGGTGTGTCCATTAATACGGAGAAGTAAGTCTCGGCTTTATGAGCACAAACGCTGTCGCAGTCCCCTGCCCACTCGTGCACTTTAATCAGTAAGTCTCAACCCAGAAGGAACATTTCTTTCTTCCCCTCTCCCCTATCATCCTCCATTGTGATCTATTAAGCTGCAATCCATAATGTCTCGTGTTGCTGTAATGGTCTGATGGTGTGTGGTTTTAAATGATTGCATGAATTTGACTTTGTCTCACTCTGCCTTGACCTTGGTGTCTTCAGTGACTTCCCCTCCCTCTGTTTTCAAATGAAGTATGGGGAGTTGGGAGAGAAAATGGAAGAGTGACAGAATGGACTTTGGAGATATTTCGCAGGAGGTTTAATGTTGGTCTTTGAGGAAATAGGGGACAGAAGAGGTAAGAGAGAAACCATTACTGGAAGACAAAACACACTGATTTGCAAATTTGCAGGAAAAAGGCATCCTGCTGTCCTGCATCCTGCATAGCTCCATAGACTGCAGCTTGCTGTGTGCTGGATCTCATCGGTAAGCGTAGTAGGAACCCTGCAGTAATTAATTCTTCCTCTTGCTCACTCTCCCGGTTATAGTAAGATTGCTAGGTAATTTATCAATTTAAGTAAGACCCCTAAATCTCATTGTATTTTACAGCTATATCTATACCCTGAATGGAAACATAAAGAGGCATTTGGGTGCTCTATGCTTGGGCTACAAAGAAAGAAAGACATCCTGGTCCCAACCACCAAGTATGCATCCCTGTTACTATATCCAGCCAAATTCAGGAGTAGATTCTCACTGCCCTGAAAGCCTTGGTCTTTTTTCACTTGATTTCTTTTGGTTTACTATTGAGGTTTTATACCTTGTACAACATAAGTAGGAAGCCTGGTAGTAATTAGTGTCAGTGCTTTTCTTTTTCTTTTTCCTCTAAGAAGGAGATGAACTTAATTTTTTAAAAATGCTTGGCTGGAAAGTGTCAGAAGAATCTCCAGAGTATCCTGAGAGCTAGTTTATAGCAGAGCATTGCCATGTTACGTGAAACAGAGGAAACTACTTTTTATATCTCTTCCCATGGATTAATACCGTGTATGAATTTGTGACACATTTGACTGGTTGCCTTGAAAAGTGCACGCTGAAAGAGGCATTTGTGCTAGTCATGGATTTCGGCAATGATGTGTTGGGTGTGTTGGAGTACTTTCACTTTTTGTAAATAAAAAGTGAAAGTCTTTGGGATTCTGAGGAATAACAACAAGGTTGTAGCTCCTTGGGGAGATCTTCATGCTCTGGCTTGCTGAATCTCCCCGTTGTCTCTGAATTATCAGCCAGACAATAAAACAATAGTTAATCAAGAGTTTATCTCAAAGATGGGTATTCTGGGGTAAACACAGTATTATACCAGTGCCATACAAGGTTTGTACTCTCTCTGGGCAATGTGACTTCTGCCAGTTGGCAAGGGTACTGGTTTTGGTTCTTTAATTAAGGCTAACCCCATCTGTCCTGCTGTATGAGCAGTGGATCTGACAAGATGCTGAACTTGCTAAACTATATAAAATAAAAGCACCTGCCCTCACATGGACTTGAGGGCATTCAGTACCACAGAAGGTGGTGATCTCCTTGGTGATCCCTGGCAGATGCAAACCAGCACAGCTCCACAAAGCCGTTTACTGCCAGATGGGGGCCATCTATTGGCATCAGGCTTTTCCATCAGGCGAAGGCGGTTGGTGCATGTGTTAGGATCCGAGCACACATACAGGAGAGGCCTCCAAGAAGCAGGGTTTGTAATCAATTGTATGGTGTTTGAGTACAGAATAATTTCCTAGCTATTAAGTGCCTGAAAATCAGCAGTAATTAACTTAGTGCAAATTCTTCTCTTCCTCTCCCTCCTCTTTTCTCAGAAAACCAAACAAACCCCCTTTCGCAGCAGAGGAAATGCAGATGGAAGCAGTCTCTTTTGCCTTAGTGCGGCCGTGTACAGACTACATCTTCCCCCCCCACCCCTTTCAGTTCTGTGAATAACATAATTGCTTTGTTATCCCTCAGGGGATTTGTAATATTAACATTGGTTAATGACATTAATTCAAGGTTTTACCATTAATAAAATAGCATTGCTTAAAATTAAGCATTACATTTCAATTAGTAGTCCATCAAAGGCTTTAATAGTCTGGAGCATTAAAGTGATTTTTTTTTTTAATTTCTTATTAATTTTTTATTGTATCATGCTAATTTCCAAAGCGTGATTGAAAGCCCAGCTGATCCAATGAACAACCCTATCTGCCATGTTTCTTGAGGGAACTTCTTTCTTTTATGACATTATACAAAAAGGTCACATTTCCACAAAGCAGGAATCTGTTTCAGTCACCTCCTGAATTCATTATCATCCTTTTTACTTTTTAACATGAGGCACATGATATACAGGCAACCCAGGTGGACATCTTTAAATTAATCTAGTAATAATTGATTCAGAAGAGATTTGGAGGACAGAATTTGCATAAAAGCCATAATGAGAGCAAATCCTCCAAGGCCAGACTGAACAGCTAAATCCCTGAATAACTTACATCTCCTAAACTAATTTGGTTATATATGCAGGATGAAGGTGTGGGGGCTGGAGCGCCATGTGATTGGAATTCATTACAAATAATTCATCATCTCCAGAAAGCCAGGCCTCAGAGTGTATTAAAATGATATCAGCTCCCAAACGCATGCTCAGACCCTGCCTCCTGGAAGATGACAACAAAATCTCTGTCTAAGACCTTGTTTGGGCTTTTTAAAGCATTTCTGAGGAGCCGAGCTGGCACCCTGGGACCGAGGCATTTGCTGGGAGACTGCTTCTCCCACCTGATGGGAGAAGATTCAGAGGTCTAGTTTTGGTTGGACATCTGAATTTGTTAAAAAAAAGTGAGTGTGGAGGGTGATCCCAGCTTTTAATCCTGATATTCCTCCCTTCCATTCCAGCATGGAGCTGCTTAGCTAAGTTGTAGATCACAAAGTTTGTATTAAATCCTGGATCACCTTGGTGTCTTTGAGAATTTAGGGAGAGGGACACCTTATAGGATGGGGACTGTACTGTGTATGCTTTAGGTAGAGTAAATCTGTGGACAATGAAAAGTATGACTGCAGTTCATTAAAAGAATGCAGCCAGGTGCTTTTTGGAGATCCCTATCCTGCTTCACTTTCTCTTTACCTAAATATTGTTGTTGAGAAAAGCTCTAAAAGGATGTTGCTGTGACCCAGCACAGTAATAGCTGTGTTCCTAGGCTGGTGAGCTTCAGAGAGCAGGTAACACACTGCATGCTCCTGGTATCGGAGAAGTCGTGTGGGATGTTTGGAGGAACCGGAAAACTCAGCTCAGCCTTTTTTGAAAGTGTTCACCAGACATTTTTTGAGGGAAAATTGATGTAAATGTTGGTTTCAGCAGATGAGGAATCAGTCCCTTTTTGTTTACACACAGCAATCGGTAATAATCTGTCATTTGTGAGCTTTCTATTTTCTGTGCTGCTTCCCTTCAGTGCTGTCCTGCAGCCGGGTACCTCTCAGAAGAGCTGCTCTCCTCTGCAGTATCCCAAGTGCAACGCGAGACTCGGGGCAGAACAAAGCAGCACTGCTGCTCCAGCAAGAGGAAGAGTTAACAGAGCCCAACAGGCAACTGCTGTTGAAATTAATGTAAGAAAAGTTGGGCATGGCAGGAGAAAAAAGAGTTTGGCTGACAAGTATTATTTTGTTTGTCCAGATTTGGGGCATATACAGGCTGTTTGAACACCTTCGAGCCAAAAGTTTCCATATGATAAATGATGCTGTGCAATGCCAAGAAGATGCTGCAGCAAAACATATTCATGTTTCCAAGCAGGCTGAAACTTGGAACTGTGCTACAGTGGTGCTTTATGGTTATTCCCCTAGAGATACAGTTAAACCATGAGTATGTGTTATGTGGCACTGGGTAATCACAAACCTTTGACAAAACCAAACAAGCTGTGGTTTGTCTCTCCTGCATGGGCAAGCATTAAAAGTTCTTTTCATCCAGTTGTTGCAAGGTAGCAGTAGAGGAAGGAGCTGCTGGGAGGGATGAGATGGGTTTGTGATGTGCAGCAGCTGGCTTGGACCCTGGCACGTGGGGCTACATGAGTGATGCAGGAGGATTTGTGGGATGGAGCAGAAGCAGGGCGGATGGCAGGAGCTGTGGCCCTGGAGCTAGTGTTGGAGTCTTTAAACTGGAAAAAGAAGGCTCTAGGGAAAGTCAAGACCATATGTTATGGCTGACTCTCAGGCAGGAGGTTGATTGGCGTGATGATTTCATGGCTCAGTTTTCATTTGCTGGAGACTTGAGTTCTGAGATTGCTTCAGGTCAAAGGAGAATTAAGTGGTTTTTTTTCAAATTTCATCTTACTGTTTTCTTGGCTGTGTGGTCACAGGATCATCATAGTGGCTGCTCCATAGTTTATCGGGATTGCCTATCCAGTTGACACAATCCGGGATTTGCAGTTGTTCCCACTTTGCCCTTACAGTGTTGAAGAGAGAAACCGTTCAAGTTACCAACCTGTATTAGGTCTGATACAACTTGGAACCACTGTGGCTAACTTCCTTACTAAAAATCCCATGGGATGTCTCCAGCAGACTCTCTAATTAGAGCTGAATAAAAAACTGACGTCTGTAAAAGAATACTTAGTACTCTAATAAGTCAAGAATTCAAGAACACTTATGGTTTTCATATTAAACTGAGACAAAAGAAAGCCCTGTACCAAAAGCATTTAGAGGAGTCAGAAGGAGTTTACTCTTTTTATCTCTACTAAAAACTGGCTGCAGTTACTAGTGACCCAGTCACAGAGTTGTGTCTTGCCTGCTTCCCCAGCTGTAATGTCGCAGCTGCAGGAGGGAGGGATGTGAGCAGGACTCTGCACCTCTGGAACTCACTGCAAACAGAGGAGCATCTCCAGACTGTCGGGCACCAGAGTGTTGGAATGACATTGGCTGCATGGTGCGGTGTTAGGGGCTGTGGCTCTGCCGATTTGCAGATTTACAAACCCTTTCCACATTGTGCAGGAGAGCAACTTGAAGAAAAGCTGTTTCTACAACAGCTATAGGCTTAAGGCATGGCTCTATGGGCTTGAGCACCAAACCTCCAGCCAGAAAGAGCCCTCACAGCCAGGTGACTATTTGCAGTAAAGTCTGATGCTGAATCTGCTGTAGTTGCATTATGTAGATGATCTGGATGTAAACAGCACACCTGGCACCTTGGATTTGCAGCACTCATGCAGAGGACTCTACATCACGCATACTGCGCTAAAGGTGACCGCACCACGGCCCCGGGCACGCTCGCCTGCTGCAGGCAGGGCCTCTGGAATAGTTATTCTTGCTGTGTTGCTGCTGCCCCGTGAGCCCTGGGATGGCTCCTCTCTAGGGCTGTGTTACACTTATTCATCCTCTCCTTTTGATGGAGCATCCAGAGGCTTTGACTGGAAGCCAGGAGCTCCTGATTTCTAATCTAGCCTGCGGTAAACTTCCTGTCCGAATTGCAGCTGTGCTAAGTACCATAGCATCCATTGTGTTCTGCTGTCGTGTTACTCGCTGCCTTTGTCTTTGTGTTTCACAGATGGAGCACATGAAAAATAATTCCATAGCCAGTCCAGGTCCCAGAATTATGAAAAATACCTCCACTTTAACACCTCTGTTGACTGTGTCTCAGAGAAGCCATCCTGTGACCAGCAAATAGAAGGTCTCTCAATTCCCACTGTAGAGGTAGTCTTCTAGAGAACACGGGAGGCATGCCACCAGGGAAATAAGTGAGGGTAAGCCTTCATTGCCAGATACGATCTTTGGATAAACAGAAGACTTCAGACTCCAAGGCACCTTTTCACAAGTGCTAAATTCATACTCCAAACAAACGCTAACAAAACCTCTCATGTCTTCTTATTATGCATAGCCAGTAGAAAAAAAGATCTACAGGCCTTTGGGGAGAGCCTCTTGAAACACTTGGGGATGCACTCAATGTGTGGTCAGGTTAGTGCTATTCGAAAGCAGGGCTGAGCGTCAGCAGAGCAGGTATTTATTTATGCCCACTGAGTCTGGCAGGAATCCAGCAGTACAGTGTATTTTGCTCTCTTACACAGGCTTTTATTGTTGAATCAGCTTTATTTAATGGGAGCTTTCTATAATAGGTTCCTGTTCTGGAGGGCCTCCTCAAAAGGTGAGGAAATAGCTCAGTTTCTAGGACCATGCAGCCATTGACTGTGCTACTGAGGCCAAGTAACACAGTTCATAAAGAAGCAGACTGACACCAGCCAATTAATTTTGTACCAAGCCGTTATTAAGAATTTTGTCTGTGTTACCTGATCTGAGTAAGAACATCACATTTTGTGGGCTTGGTCTGTGGCCTTGACCAGTCCTGGGTGGGTTTGAACAGCAATCAGAAAGCACTTTAGAAATAAAATGCCCCAAGATGCACTGTCAGACTTTAGTGGGATGTAGTCCTGAGATCAAACTGTAGATAATTACTGTTCAGCTCCACTACGGGGTTCACGAGCCATGAACCGAATAGTGTATTAGGTTGAACTGATTTCTCCTTTGCAAAGAGTTACCTGAATTATTTATGTGGATAACAGAAAGGTTGCAACGAAGTGACCTATGGTGCAAGATCTTGATTGTTTGTTTCTGATGTAAAGCCTACTGTGATACTGCAACCAGTGCCTTGCAGACTGAGAGGCAGGAGCTGTGGGAGTGCCCCAGCGATGAGCATGGAGCTCGAGCTTCTGCTTTGCCCCAGGACAGCGTATTACCTGCACACTCTTGCGATCCGCCCTGCTGCTCAGCTGTAGGGGTTTTTTAAAGGATAATCCTTGGATTATATGCATGAAAATGTAGTTCTGTCTTCCTGGGGTGCTGTGAGAGCGTGTTCATTGTGAGGCTCTTAGATGCTGTTGTAGTAGAGGCCATGGGAAGCCCTGAAGAAGGTGGACACATGAGAGTGGGGCAAACCCCACCTAGAATAAGAGCTGCAGCATGTAAGCTGTTGTGAAATTAGAGGTGAGCTCACCGATGCTTCAGAAGACTGTAGAGGGAGTTAATTAAAGCAAAACAAGATCTCATCACAGATTCTCATCTGAACAGTAATCTGACCAATCCCATATGTTTGCCTTAAAAGTAAATAAATGAGAAAACCTCGTTATGTGGGAGCCTGTTCTAAGGGCGCACGTGAGATCTGACACATGGACATGCGAGCGCAGCGTGCCGTGTTTGGGCTGCGAGACAGAAACGGAGCGCAGGCATGGCTGAGGGCTGCATGTACGGATGTGGCCGGGGCAGAGGGAAAAGCTGTGCCTTTTCTTCGATAGTGTGAAGTGGCTCTTGGAGCCAGTCCGGTGGGACGAATTCCAGCTGGTGAGAGTGGGAGTGGAGGGCAAGGAGTGACGGAAGAATAAAGGACCGTGGTTTTGTTGGCCTTGGAGTTTTCTAGGGCAGAGCTGCCTGTGCCAGCCTGTCATAGCCACATTGCTGAGCTGTCTTGCTTTATAATGTTTATATTTGTTTCCCTTATTCTTCCAGCACTTGTTTTGACTACTTTAATGTCCACCTCTTTCCACTGCTCTTCTTCCCTCTGGTATCCCATTCTGATAAAGGCATAACTGTGCCAATCACAAAAGATCCCAAACAGAAGAATTAATGCTTTTACAGGAGGTTCCTTCTTTAGTCTTTTTTAAAGGCATTTCTTTTCTTTAAAATGAAAGGTGAAGCATTTTCTTTTATACTTAAACTTCACTGTCACATTTTATTAAGTCAAAATGATAGTTACAGTCAGAGGAAAGCAGGATATGAATTCCTGGTACAGCCATTTTTAAAGTGTGCTTTGTTTTAAAGACCTGAAGATTGATTGAAGGTATTTTTCTTTTAGACGTGGAGCTTTAGTCAAAAGGGGCCTGATCTGAGTTACCCTCTGTAAATCAGGATTAGTTCCTGTGAAATCAATGGAGTTACAATGATACAATACAGGGCCAGTTGGAAAAGACTCATGCCCTGGGAATGAGTAAGGGAGGGGCGGTGGGTGATCCCCTGAATGCCGCGCTTGTGCAGGGAGGCGAAGCCACAAGGCAGGGTAATTCCACTACTCCCTGTTGGGCGGCCGTGAAAGGGACTGGGTGAGAAATGGGCATGTGGCAATGGGTTTGTGCTCGCGTGGGTGCTGTGGTAGCAAATCTCCGGGGTAGCAGCTCTGGGGATGCACTGAGCGTGCAGACCTCCCGCTTTAACCAGGAGGAGCAGCTCTTTGCCTGTCCCCTGCCACTGCTGCTGCAGGCAGGGAGGCCCGTGAGCCGAGAGAGCCTGATTTAGGAGACAAGGGGATGGTGGCAGGAGTGGTGCTCTACAAAATACCCGTCTCTGGAGCATATTTCACCGGATCCAATGGAGCCTGACTCTGTTGACCTTTTTTGGCAGAGGGCCAGAGGGATTCCCTGTGCGGAGTAGAAGAGGGGAGAGACGCCCCATCATCACTGGGCCTTGGGAGCATGCAGAGGCACAGAGGACAGGCTTTCAGGAGGGAGAGGACAGACTAACCTGGACAGATAATCTCATTGGACATTTTTATCCTTTTTTTTTTTTTTTCACTTGTCTGCATTTTGAGGGTGGAATAGGTAAGGTGGTAAAGATACATCAAGGTGAGCAAATAGCAAATTGAAAGGGTATGTCCTGTCTGAGATTTGAGTTTAACCAGGATTTGAGCTCATCTCTCATCTTGCACTGAAACCTTGACAGTTGACTTCTTGAGCCCTAAGCCATTTTGAGCAGAGAGTCTAACAGCTCTTTTTATAGCATTTAACTGTATCTAAACAGCTTAATGCTAGGGGAAATTCCAGCAGTGCAAACCACCGCTAGCCTGGGCTGTATTTAGGATGTGCGGTGTTTTAGCAGCAGGTGAGGACTGGTCCTAAGCGCTGGTCATACTCCAGCCCTCACAGTGAAAATCTGCAGCTTGGGCAAAATTGGAGCCTTGGGTTTGGCCATCTCCAGTAGAATTAAAATATTTACACTTTATAACCAGCTGCTGGACTCCCCCAGGCAGTTACTAGTTTACTCTTGGCATTCAATTGACCTGCTCTTGCAAATGGCACCGCTTCATCTTCAGAGGATGGGTTTTTCCCAGAAATAAAGTTGCAGCAGCTGGGAATCGCAATTACTGAGTTAGTCTCTCTTAAAATATTGAGAAAAAAATGAGGAAGGCAGCCTGGGAAGAGGCAGGTAGGAAGGAGTAACCTTTTGCAATGCTATCTGCTGTCTGAACATTGTTCAGCTGGTGCTCTAGGGTTCTAGCTTCTGTCGCCTTTGATCAAGCTGGCGTTTACGCATTGACTCTGACTCCAGTAGACACCAGTTCGGGGCTGCACATGACACTGAGTTTTTTCAGCACAGGAGAGCTCCATGCATTTGATGGAAGCAATTGGATGTAGGAGATAGGAGACACAGGGGAGGGTACAAGTTTGTTATGTTTCTTTTTTAATCATTGTTTGGTCATATATTACTTTCCCCTTCACATCAAGTTTGATACCATTATTTTCATGCACACTTTGGATTTCCCTGTGACAATAAGGTAAAAGAAGATGGAACTTTACGCCAAATACTGGTTACAGCTTTCTAAGGAACACTGAAGTCTCTTGGACTGTGGTAAAATCTCCCAGGGAAAGTGGCAGAAGTCCAGCTACTTGGCACATTTTACAGCTAGTCCAGACAAAACACTAGTAAATGTGCTCTACTTTGGCACAGAACAGGCTGTGGGATGTTATGAAGCTTTCCAATATGCAACTTTTTATCATTTCTTGACCCTGATGAGTGTGAAACTTGAGTTTGCTCATCTGCTGATTGTAGACTACATAAGGTCTTAGCGGAGTATGGGACCCTACTGTGTGTCTTTGATTTAAGAATTTTTTTCATCTAGGTTGAGATCATTATTTGGATGCTTAGTACATGAAAATGGCCATATTGGCTCAGATTAAAAGTCTGTCTAGTTTAGTACCTTATTTTTAGGATTAGCCAGTAATGGCTGCACTGAGAGGAGTACAGCATGCATAAAGTAAGATTTCCATGACTGCCTCTTCCAGTTTCCAGCAAGGCTATCTGACAGTGAAGGAGTCCTTTTGCCTTTTGTGCATCTCACACAATGACCATCTCCTATCTAAGGAAACTTTGACTTTGTCTCTTCTGGAACTTTAAGTGGATCTGAGAGCCACACAGAATGCCTGTCCCTGGGGTTCACATCACTGTGCTGTGTTTCTCTTCTGGATCTGTACTGAAAAAAAAAAATGATCATTTAAACCAATGGCTGCAAATGTAATGCGATGCTTCATCATCAATAATTTTCATTACAGCGTGACTTGCACAACATCTCCATCATCTGAGATGCCACAGTACTCAGTGGTGTACGCCCTGCAGTATGCTTGTGCTTAATGACTGAACGCTACGCTGGCCTTAGCTTTGAATGATTTCACATCTCTTGCTTCTGCCAGTCTCATTTTTTAATTTAACATGATACTTGCTGTGTTTAAAAAAAAACCCTCCGTAATGAAGCGCTGTAGAACCTCCTTTGGAGAAGTGGGAGGGAATTTTATACATCCCTGCATGAAATCTGCATGTATGTGGAGCTGGAAAAATGTGAAATGCTGTAATCTCTCACTCACACTAGCTGGGAAACCAAGTCCCTAGAAGTACCCCAAATCCTGAATGCCAACGCTATTTTCAGTCAATGCTATGTAGCTGCTGCTGAGGACACGCTGACAACTCATCTTTATGCCAATGTTTAAAATCCCAGAGAAAAACAGATAAGAATAAAACATAGGATCCATCTTTCAAACCAGCTGTCTCCCATTGCTGCTGTAAGCAGTCCCTTGTTGCTCCTATGATACCCAAAAACCTTTACAAACTTCTTCCAGCTCCTTGATGTTGCAATACTGTCCCCTCTATTGGAGTTCACTCCATGCCATGAATCTGTCAGTGTGCATCGGTGCCTCATGTTACCAGCCACTGACCTGGCCACTTCAGCTCACTGAAGGTGTTTTGGAAACTCCAAACAAAAATACAGAGGTATTGGGCACTGCAAGCGTTGACTGTTACACTAACTTTATGAATCACTACACCCTCAGGAATTTAAAATCTCGTTATGCGTGAATTTAATCAGAATCAACTTTATTGTAAGATAAGATTTAAGGGTGGGAGACTCCATTTGTTTGAAAAAACATGTTTGCAATAATCAAACAAAGTCACATATGCACATCAGTAAGATTAAATTTGGCAATGCAGCTTTTCCTAAGCTGCAGCAGCATCTTGGGGAGTTTGTGGCATGGGTTAATTAATCCTCCATCCCCGTCTCAGGCCTGGTAGGCCCAGGGGAGTTTTTAGAGCTGTATCTTTGCTGCTGCTATTGTTAAAAACTGCTCACGTAAAAAAGGCACGACTTTCCCCTCTCCTAGCCTGGGTGAGTGCTCCCCCTCTTTAGCTGTGCCTCAGCTCTTCTGACTGGGAGCTGTAGCATCCCATGATAACGCGGGCAATTTACTCGCTTCTCACCATTCTCCCCATTAAGCTCTTTTAATTTTTACATTACCTTCATTAGCACTTTGCTGGCAACACCTTTTAATTGGCTTTTCTTGTTTCAAGACATTTAAAACAGCAGTAGTAAAATATATAAATCTTTTATTAGAACAATATTAATTGCACATGTGTTCTGGTGATGACTGATGTTGACCTTTCCTTAGTGATCTCTTGAATGTAACATGACATTTAAACACAGATGCATCATGAAACCAAGGAGTGAGGTGTCCACACTGGAGGACACATTTACATCCGGAATATCTGAGATTTCATGTTGTCAGCATTGGCCATTGCACACCAGCTACTGTATAAGGACATATACCCCAAAAGGCACACAGAGATACATATTTAGGAAGCTGGGTACTTCCATTCTCTTTGAAGTTAGAAGCCCAAATATTGTTGTAAAATGGGTCATTTTTTTTTTTAGACGCTGTTGGTGGAATATTATCTTGTGTACTTAGCACAAGTAGGGTTGGGATGAAAGGGGAACTTGCACCCTTCTCTACCCATGTTACTTACCCTGGATAAGCATTTGCCCTTCTGAAAGTGGAATTATTTGTATTTCAGGTATCCTCCCTGGGCCTACCTTGGAAGCTAGATCTGCAGCTGCCCTTCAGTCATGGTTGTTTCAAGATTAAAGGCCATTTCCCTGTCATTGCCAAGCCTTTTTCTTCTTGCTTTTCATCTCTCAGCATCACAGAATGTACCTGAATACTCTGAAGCTGAACATCAGCAATGTGTCAGGAAAGAACACCCCACAATTGCTTTTGAAGGTAAGAGCTTCTATTCCTGTTTCAAGTTCCAGTAGGAGGATCCATTTTGAAGTCCTTCCTGGTGTTGTTATGGATGATGGTTTATTCTGTGCTGTTTTCCTTACACCTGCGATCCACAGGCCAGTGCAAGTGGCCTGATGAGTTGTATTCCCTTTGATACTTTACAGTGTTTTAACTCTGAGGTTGCACAGCAGTCACTTAGTTCTGGCAGTTTTGGCACTACTGGTCTAAGAATCTCCATTTACAATTCTGCTACAGGCTTGCTGTAATCTTGTGCCACGCTGAAAAAAACTGTGTTTCTTTTTTTTTTTCTCTACCTGGAATCAGTAATGCTCATATACCTCACCTGGCTGGCTGCAATCAGACAAGAAGTGAAAAGTGACAGAGAATTTGGACATACTTGCATGCAAGAGCAGTAAATTGTTTTAAATTGCAGGGAGCGGCTGCCTTTTTGTTTGTTGCTTTTTAGTGGTTTGTTTTTGTTATGTATAAATCACATCTGCTAGTAGTTTTTCTGTCTTTCGTCTGGGCATTTAACTTGACAAGGTCTAAGAATGAGAGAGGGGAGCTTTGTGTTGCAGCATCCAGCCAAGTGCAGGTAATCTTTTTTTTTTTTGCTGTTCTTTTGCAACATGGAATTTCTCTTGTCTTTATTGCAGTAGGATTTTCCATGGGTGTACATGTACTCCTAATTTGCTGTCTGTCCAGACTGTCCACTTACCCACACGACAGTTAGATCATTATACTGGCACCACCATTATTTCTGGGTTCACCCCAGACTAGTGTCTTAAGCTCAGTGTGCCAGCATCATCAGCTGCTGAATCTCCTTGCTAAAAATGGTTTCCTCCTAAATGTTGAAATATCGATTTTGGTTCCCATTTAAGGCTTTGCAATGCATCTCCAGTTACATTCTTCACTGAAGGCAATTAAGAACCTTGCAATGTGTCTCTAGTTAGGTTCTTTGCTAAAGGCAATTTAGTTGTGGTTTTGTGACCTTTGAGATAGGGTTTCCAGGAAGAAAGTAGTCAAAGGCTTCCTTGCTGACCTTTCAGGCTTCTTCTGGAGAGCTTTAGTCTTCTTCACAGAGGAGGAAACTCATGTCTCTTAATTTGGAAAGTGTAAGAGACTTCTTGTCTGTTTTCCATTATATGTGCTTTTAAGGTTTAAGTGGATTAAAGTAAATTAGCAAAATCTTTAAGCCTACATGATATGGCACTGACTCTAACCTTGTTCCGGTGGAAAGGGTAAATAAACCTTGATTTTAATTGCTAAATAAATCTAACCATCTGTTTAACTGAGGAGGGGTGAAAGGAGAAACCCTTGCGGTTATAAATGTGGTGGAACTCAGTTGGATATTTAAATAGATAATAGAATAATGAGGATGTTATAGCTACAGAAAAGAGAGAAAGTGTATAAACTTTTAGTTTACAGAGGATGTGTTTGGGGGATCCAGCACTGGGATAAATCATTCTGCAGGGAATATTAGAGCTCTGATTCCTGATGTTGAGGAATTGGTGGGCAATTTCTGGCACTCAATATGAGTGCTTCTCTGCAGAAGTGATGGCTACGTAGGCACACTCATCATCTGCCAGTTTGCTTTGTTTTAATCACGCATGATTTTTTCACAGAAAAAAATATTCTGTCTTTCCCTTTCACTGTTCTTGTTCCTTTCCTTAGAACTTGACAATTATACAAAAGAAATAAATATTTAAATTGCAGGCACATCAATAAAATGACCCAGATGACTCTTAAACTCAAGTTAGATTCAGAGTTACTTTTTTTTTCTCAGCACTTGTTTCCTCATGATTGTTCATGGTACAGTTTAATCCTGTATTTTCTGCTGCAAAGCTCAGCTGGAAAATACACAGGAATGAAATTAAAAGCACCTTATTTCCATTGAATGTAGTATTTAAGTTCTGTGGAAGAGGGCTCACACCTCCAAAAATGCATCTCAGCTCATAATATAATTTACCTTAAAGCTATACCCTGTTCTTATGCCAGCACAAGAGGTTTAGGCTGCAAGGGGAGACAAGCAGGGGAATCTACATCTTATGTGCTGTTTCAAATTGCTCTGGGGATGTCTCTGCTTAACAGCATGGTTCATGGGCTTTCTGTGGGTCTCCGAATGCATCATCCCACAGATCACAACCTGCTATACAATGGAAATGCCAAGCCAACGACTGAAAGAGTGACCCCAGCAGCAGCTCTGCTGATGCTCCTGCTGCCAGGGGAGAGGATTATCTTACACCAGCAGTTTTCAGTGGATGGGCGGTAGTAAGAAGTAAGGCCCCAGACCATTCAGTCATACAGGATGCATTAGTTTGCTGTCAGAGTTAACAGATTAACAAAACCGTTTATGTTACAAAGGGGCTGAATAGCTTCTTTTTCACAACCTTGCTAGCCAGGCTTCCCATCACAAAACAAATGGGATGCCGTAACATGTTTTGTGCTCTCCAGTCATCTGTTCCCACCTTGCTTGTGCTCAGCCTCTTTTTATTGTACTTTTCCTCCAGATTACAATATTCTTAACATCCAGTTGGCTGGATAATATCCTTGTCGTGGAAGAATCCAAGTAAAACTCCTTTCTATCTGAATTTTAACTTATTTCCTCAGAAACTGTGTATTTTTTATGTCTCATCTCTTGCTTATTGTATCTCATCCACACTAGTCAAACATCTGTTTGAACTGATATCTCTTTGCATTGCTATGGGAGGAGTAAGAAAGAGAGAATACAGTACATAACCTAGTCATTTAAGCAGAAAGGAGTCTATATATGCAAAATACTTTTACTTTAGTTATGTTTGCTATGTTTGGACCTGAAGAAATGCCGGTTTCTTTACAGAGTCCATTCCCCAAACCACCTGGCATTACTTGTGACCTAGAGAAAATGCTCTAGACAAGTGGAGAGACATAAATTCTGGTTCAAAATGTGCCTATTTTATATACTCAAGATAAAGTTTGCACTGCCAGCAGAGATGTGGGCTGGGAAGGGGCTGTGAATGATTTATCCTAGCAGACTACATAGAGATCGTGAGGGACAGGTTAGGATTTTGTGCTGAGTCCCGTCCTGAGTGTTTGGACAGTACCAAGCTAACACAATGGTGCCACAGTTTCCCTGGGGCTCATAAACGATGCTCAGTGTACAGTTCACCAACAATAATAACATAGCGAGTTTGGACTTTCATAATTAGATTGTTCTACTCTGTGCTTATAGAAAATACAGTTAAAGTTTGATTTCCCTTGTTGGATCAATAAGAAAATGATCTCTTACTTCCCAGGAGTCTGTTTCTGGTCTCTTATTACCTATTTGGTTGTGAGTGGGTAGCTACATTAAGGATCTTGCATGGTTGTTTGTTTTTCAGTCAGCTGAGAAATTAGTGAAACAGGTCGGGTATGTTAGTGCATCCTTTTTTATGTGTACACGCATGTACACACGCACACAAGTCCTGTTTCACTGAACAGTATGTCATGCCACCACAGTTCCGCTGTGGACCACTCTGGTAAGCCAAACACTGGAGAAACTGTTTCTTCTTCCTATCAGTCATGCTCATCTTTCTTGTCTTTTCCGTATATATCTTATAACCAATAGATCAGTCCCTGTATTTGCAACTGGGCTATGCCCTTGCCATACTGTCCTGGCTCTTAGCAGTATCCTTCATTGTTATAAAGCTGTTTCTTAGACAAAACGCAACTTTGCTATTCATTAAAGACATTTGGAGCCATGGCAATACTGTGTAAGATTTGTTATTTCAAGAGCCAGGGCCATCACTGACATGCATATAGGTTTGTAATGGGTGCAGAGTACTTGGTTTCAGCTTGTTTACCAAGGAAGTGCTTAAAAGTTTACAAACTCATCTGTGTTACATGAATCACTTGGATGTTCACAACTTAACTGGAGTTGTAGACATGTTTCCACTTGTAGTTTCTATCATTATTTATTTCTCATTAGTTTTATCCATTAAATCACTATGCTTAGAAAGAAATATGACAGACTTCCCAGGTCCTTCTCTGTTCTTTCTGCCAGGGCTTTCTCCCCTGGGTCATGGCAGTTGGTGTAAGCTGGAAGCACATCATTTGTCCCTGCTTTAATAACTGCAGCCTGTCTTCACAAAAGCACCTCAGCTGATCCCATGCTGAAGCACAGGAGAGAGGAGGACTTAGTTAAATAGCTTACATCCCAGATCTTCTCAGGACTGCAAATCTCAGCCATGCAGACTGTATCATCATGGCTGGTATGAGTTCTCAGTGTGCAGCATTTGACCCATTGTCTAATCCTCAGTCTCTTGTAGGTGCAGACAAGTTGCTCTGTCTTTTGCCTCAGGTTTTCAAAATGAATTAGTTTGGGAGTGTTTAAATCTGGGATTTTACTTCAGACTGTCTGCAATTAATACCTCCTACCACATGAATATAATTCAAGTTGCTTGAATGTAGCTTGTTATATATTTTCTCAATATTTTATTTCTTCAAACAGCATTTTATTGAAACATGGCCAGCTTCAAACACTGAAATCTGTGGGGAGCAGTTAAGTGTTTGCTTGCTGTATTGAAAGCAAAAACTGTTTTAACTTTGTGGGCTGAAGGATAATAGGGTATGATTTATTTCTTTTGAACTTTCTTGACATTTCACCAAACACCCCCACTATTCTTGAACTGGTCACTAATACATTATTCCCTTTACTGTATATTGTTGGGGAAAAAAAAGCACATTAGCATCCATCAACTCCAAAAGCCAGATAGGAAAGCCCCTTAGGAAATCCTGATAAAGATTTACACTTTTCTTGAGCAAGTGAGATTTTGAGAATCCAAAATTTGAGTTAGAAAAGGATGAAGATTGTGGGGTGAAGTATGAGAGGTATATCTGGCTAAACATCAAAGGGAAGGCAAACTACGTTATTGGAGTACTGTCTTCTATCCTGTAGCCTTGCTGTCCTTGAACCTCTGTACAGGGAGTCCAAACATTAACTGATGACGGAGTGTTGACTGGAAACTGGTGGCATCCTGTGGGTGCTACAGAATATTTGACCTTCAGTGCCTTTCAGTATAGACTTTGTTTCCATTAAGCAAGCCTTGTGGCAATTTTCTTTTTAATCTTGAAAAATGAAACTGTGGCAAATGAAGCTGATATTTTCTTCTTTAGGCTTGATTTAGAATTTGTTTGAAAATTATGACTAATAAAGCCATAAATATACAGTGGTTAGGGAATTAATTTGCTCTCAGGCAAAACTTCTGAAAATTAGACCCAACAGCTCTCAATCTATTTTTCATTCCATAATAATAATTATAACAATCATGATGCTAGTTCTTTGACACTTACCCATTAATGTTGTCCAAGGCACTTCACAAATAATCGCAATGAGATTTGATTAAAAAAATTATTCAGTGTTCTGTTCCTTGGGGCCTGAAGAAGAAAAGGGGTCTTCGAAGAGTGCCCTTCATTCGCAAAATGCTTTAGACAGAGCAAATCATGACAAGTAGCAGAGAAAAGGAAGACTTTACAGTGAAGCTTGAAGAAGCAAAGTGATTGAGTAACTCTTACATATTGGAGTGAAGGAAAGTAAAACGTTAAAAAGGTATGACAGCTCGAGTGAAGGAGCAGCCTCTGACCATGAGTGGTGGTGATGAGGAGAGGGAGGGCATGCTCAGCAGCAGGAGTGGGTGAGGTGGGCTCACATTGTGTAGGAACAGGTACTCAGAAGGTCACCAATGTAGTATGCATGGATCAAGGCCATGAAAAACTCTGGTCAACAGCAGAGTGGCTTATTTATATTTTCCAGAGGTACCAGTGTAACTGGGGCCAACATAAGCAGGTAACAGCACACATTTTGTCTGTAGAGAGCTCTGCTGCCACAGGTCCAACTGGCCAACTTGTTCCTCTAACATGGTTGGATCAAGTGGTTAAGAAATGCAACATGTTCCTGGGCTCTTAGTATAGGATTAATTGGATGAAAGTCTGTGATCTGCAATATGTAGTAGACTGGGTTAGAGGTTTTTATGATAATTTCTAGCGTTGGGATGTGCAGATAAAATACTGAAGAAACTCTTGTGCTTTCCCTTCAAAAGCTCTGACTTCACAGATCATCCATTCTTTCCTTTTTATAACATTAGACAATCTTTAGGATGTATTTTAGTGGAAATGCTTGAGCTGCAAAATTCAGATTTGTGTTTTATACATGAGGATTGCTCTGTTTTACAGTCCATTAATAAAAGAGGTGGAGGTCATGGGTGAAATGTGGTCTTTGTTAATCCTTTACTATTATTAGCCAGCTTCCAATTTAAAAACACTGATCCTTATAAGAGCAGGTTCATTTCAAAAGTCTTTCAGGATTTTACAGCCTCTGCTCCCATTCTTTGGTGTAACTGACTCATGGTGGGACTTTTGTCCACAGAAGACAAGAATCCTCACAGGCCTGGCTAGCTAAAAGGTACAGACTGTGCATTTGACTTGGCATTTTCAGTTCAGTCTCTGGTGAGTCAGCAAAGAGAGTCAACTTCTGTTTCAGATGTTCATCAAAATTAGATGCATCTGCTTCTGTGGCTGATCTGGGTACCTGCAGGTGAAACTCGCGGAGAGTTTAGGGATGCTTTCTCTGCTCCCTCCTGTGTTCTCTCGTGAATGCTAGTGAAAACAGTTGTCCTGAATCTTGCACTGTCTGTGCTGGCACAAGCGGCTGGTGTAGATATGTAACTGTAAGGATAATTTTAAAAAATTACCTCCAGGTGTGGAGGAGGCAGATTGAATGATGGTTGAACAATGACAAAGGAGTGTTTTTCCCATCAGACTGTAGAAGCCAAGATACAGCTTGCTTTCCTATCTGAAAAAAGGGATTATACTGATCAGAATGCCATAGGAAGCTGCAAGTGATGCATGAGCACTCACCTTATCTTCCTCAGGATGGGAGATTCTGTGACAGCTGCAGGGCTTGTCTCAGTAAACAATGGATCACAATACTTAAACACTCTGCAGCATCCTTAAGAAAACAAGAAAGCTCTGGTTTTGCCAGCAGTGGGGGTGTGTGTGGCACTGGTTAGCCGAGTTTCAGAAGGTGGCAGTGGGGCACAGGGGCACAGGGCTATGGCTGCATGACACCGTGTAGTGCCCTGTAGGGTAGCAGGCAAGGTTTTTGAGGAGAGTTGTTGAGGAGGGGAGGCGACGTTAGGATAGTGTTTGCCCCAGTTGATAGCCTGCTGAGGAAAGCCAAATTCATTCTTTCAATAAAGTCATGTGCTGTGTAGACTCACACTTTTGATTCTATCTCAGGCATGGCAAATGGACACATTCATGACTCATGGACATGCACCCGTATCCTACAATCTTGCAACAACTATGGTGTCTCCTCTTGCTCTTAATCAGCCATTGCAGTGAGGATCTGCAATGCTGTATGTTGAGTCACCATCCCTGGAAGTAATAAAAGACATGTAGATGTGGCACTTTGGGTTATGGTTTAGTGGTGGACTTAGCAGTGTTAGGTTTATGGTAGGACTCTATGATCTTACAATCTTTTCCAAACTAAATGATTCCATGATTCTATGATTCTGTGATTCTATGGTTCTATGTTGGTCAGAGTTTGAGGTCTTGTGGGGGTCTGAGCAATAGGACCCATGCTGAAGAGGGAAGAGCCTCTCTCATGTTACATGACTTCTTTCTCAATCCCCCAGCCTGAGGCCTGGAGACTCACTGAGTGGAAGTCTCTTGGCTCTCCCCTGGGTTAGGTTGTGACTGAGTTTCTGCCCGCCCTTCACCCTGTGCAAAAAGGAACCCAAGTGAAACAGAGACTGGGCCAAGACTGGCCTCTCTGGTGGAGTAGAAATGCTGAAGAACTGTAGAAATGTACAGAATTGGGAGTGTGACTCACAGTCCTTTTATCTCCTTCCTTGAGGAGCCCCCAGGACAACTTAACAGCGCACTGTCCCACACTGGGAGTGATCACTAGTTCATGCTTATTATCTGGTATTTTCCTTATCTAGGATTGAATCCCTGGATTCTTCCTGATAGACTGGTGTGTTTTGCCAGCTGCTCCATATTAATAATAAAAAAGTAAATAAACAAGCAGTCATAATTGTACTTTTGTAAAATTTAGGTTTGGACTAAGTTATTTTTTCTCCATATTGAAACAATTTAGCAACACTTGTTTTGAAGAAATTATTAAAATTTAGGAAACAAAGCATCAAGATGCTTGATATGCATTAGCAATAGCTAGTGCCTCCTGTACAGTGCATGCTTTACAGATAATTAGGCCTTGATGTACTAGCCAGTATCCCTAAACTCATTTAAGAATTGGAAGCACTGGGACACTAAATAGTTTCATGGTTTGCCCAAGACAGAGAGGACTCCAGTGTGAGTGTCATTTGGCACTTGAGATGATGTCTACATCTCCCGATGTCATTTCTCACTTGAGATGGAAGAAACTTAGCAAGGTCAGTTCAAGGAGGAGCTGTAGGCAGAGAGGGGAGAGGCACAAAATCATCTAGATTTGACATAACTTTAAATTCTAACATGTCTAGGTTACTATGATTATTGTGATTCCTATGGCTCGGTGAAGGTACAGCCTAAGTCTTTGGTTCTTTTTTTTCCCTTCAGGCTGGTAAAGGGCAGAGCCTTTTCTTCCATCTCCTTCCTTTTCTTGGTTGCTGAGAGATGGGACTATTCCTTCTTTCACAATACTAAGAGAGAAAAAGTCTTATTCTTTCTTCTTCCAGTCATCCATCTTGGACAGACTGGAGAGGGACATTAGCAACTCTTGCTTCTTGGATCTCATTGAAAGGGAATGGCTTGCTGCAAGCAGCTCTCACAGTGACTCTCAGGCCACTCATGGGTTAGCTCATTGTTTCTCTCATTTGAGGAGGAGTTTCACAGTTGTCCAAGATGAGAAGAATTGATTGAGTGGGCAGGAAATAAGGTAGAAACGTGGATGGAAGGTGAAGACTGCTAGAAAAGAAAGCAGGAGCGGGAGGAGAGGTGAATGTGGAGTCAGAGGGTGTGGTGGTTTAGCCCGGATCACCACACAGTTTCTTATTCACCCTCCCCCTACCCAGTGGGATGGGGGAGAGAAATTGGGAAGAAAGGAAAACTCGTGGGTTGAGATAAAAACAGTTTACTAAAAATACTAAAAACTACAAAGCTAACAGGATATAAGGATATTAATATATACAAAATATACAAAATTAACAATGTACAATTTCTCACCACCCGTTGTCCGAATGACCGACGCAGCCCGTCCTGAGCAGTGATCACAGGAACAACACCGAGCAGCAAGCAAAGGAGGAGAGCAAGCTAGCAAGGTAGAGGGAACGATGCCAGCAAGCAAGAGAGAAGAAAAGGATGCCAAGGGTGCCCGAACGGATACCCGACAAGAATGTCCGAAAAGAAAAGGAATACCAGAAAATGATGCCCCCTCCCATGGGCAACCCCCACTTATATACTGAGCATGACGTTTATGGCATGGAATACTCTCTTTGACCAGTTTGGATCAATTATTCTGTCTGTCTTTCGCCCAGCTTTCCGCATCTGCACGTTAACGAGACTTAGAAAGCCAGACAGTGTCCTTGGTCTCATTAACAACAACTCGTATCATCAGAATGTTTTTATCAACATTCTTCACACACAAAATCCAAAATACACTTGCTACTGAGAAGAAAATTAACTCCATCCCTGCTGAAACCAGGACAGAGGGGTAAAGTGAGTGAAACCATCAAAATGAGACAGCTGGAACAATATCCAAGTTGGATTTGGGTATTGAGGGGAGTGAGAAGGAAACTGCTGGTTTGGTCCATTTTGTAGGAGAGGGTGTACTCTGCCAACAGCCTTCTGAGTCCTCATAACTGTGAGTGGAAAGCAGAGATTTAAGAAGGCAATGAAGCTAGAAATTGCAGCAGTGGGGATGAGGACATATTTAATGTACAATTAAAGATTTCAATGGATCGGGTTAAAGAAAGAAAGAATACCAGTAAGGAGGTGGAGGTGGTGATAGGAAGACAAGACAGCAGGGTGATATGTATGAGTAGGAGGACTTTTGGGGTAAAGCCAGCTTGAGTTTTTTGGCCTCATGAGTAAAGTTGAGCTCTGTATGCTGACACATTTGTTTGCTCAGCTTTGCCCGCGCAACAAAAGATTTCTCCTTCCCCTGATAAATTTGCTGAATTGTGGAGTGGTTTTGTGTTGTGAAGGCTACTTTTACATCTCAGCACGGGGTAGGAGTCAAAGTTATTTTCCAAAGACTATTGCACTAACCTGTGGTGTGACCTACAACAGAGAGCTAAAATTTAAAATGAGGCTGATATTAAAATATGATTCATTGTCAGTCTAATAAAGATAACACTGTAAGTAGACTTTAACTTCTGTGCATCCTTGTACGTGTTCACACTTGCTGCATTTGAGAAGACACGTGGTAGCATGGTAGTAATTAGCCTTCTGATCTTGGGTACAGCCTTATTTGCTTTATCTCTGATGGGTTCTGATCAGTGGCCCACACAGAATGGAAACTGTGGTTTCAGTCTTAGCAGGCAACTGTCTAGTTAATGAAAAATGCTCTGAATACTGAGGATAATTAAAGCAGAGGATGGTCTGAGATAGTAGGTCTGATTCTGAAAAAGGGACATTTCATTAGTCTACACCAAGAAGACAGCCTGAGACCTTACCTTATGTTACAAAGCGATTTGTGTCTGTTGGTCATTGTTGGGATCCAACACTAAGAGTCCTCCAGGCTAGTGGGTGGTAAGTGGCTGAGTACTTGCAAACTGGAGTATCTGCCAGTTGCTAAACATGTTTTTCCCTGTGCCAGGGCTGGAGCAAACCAAAAGAGAAGGAGATTGTATAGTTCAGAAGTCATGGCTGTCATCTGGGCCTCCCCATGAATGCTGACATATTCACACACAGTAATTAAACAGACCATGAACTAGTAGGCTGAGTTAAGGGAACTCATAAGAGACTGTAACGAGGCAGTGAGGGAAGTACTCAATGTGTGGCCAAGTTAACACTGCACAAAAGTAGGTCTGAAAGTCTGCAGAACAGGTATTTATTTATTCCCATTGAGTTTGGCAGGCCCTCACTGGTATATGGATGCTCTATTTCATTGCACAAGCCTTTACTGTTGAGTCAGCTTATTTTACAGGGACTTTATGAAATGTATGTGGTTTACGTTATATTTTCTGGAATGGGGTCCTCGAATCTTCTTGTTCAACTTTCCTATCTTCCTCCCTTAAGGTCTTTTTATTATATTTTTTAATATACCCTTATTTTGCACAAAGAATTCTTGGTCCTGTTCAGTTTAGCTTCTTTTCCTCCAGACTAGGAAATCCATGCTGATCATTATTCTGGAAGAGATGTTCTTAACTAACACAGTGGTTAGCCATGCTCCGTGCACCCAGCCGTGGCTTTGCAATTTCAAGGCACGGGCATTTAACCTCTCTGCTCTTGTGAGGTGCTTGCTGGATGCACAAAGCTGTTACAGCCTGCTGGAGATGGGAGATACAAGTGGGCTCAAGCGTGATGAAGCAGTAAACGCTGTCCTTCGGACGAGCAAGTCTCAACTCAGTGTTTACATATTTCTTTCCTCCAAAACACACAGTATAAGGGTGAGCTGGGGAGCAGCTGGTTTTGAGGAGATGAAGGCTGAAGTACTACCAGGTTTACCACGTCTTTAGAAGCTGATCCAAAACCCATCAAGCTGAGTGGAAAACTGCCAATGATTTGAAGAGCCTCTGGATCAGGCCCTTAAACCCAGCTTTTGCAATTTGACACGCCATCCTTTGTGCAGCTGACTAATCCTTGTCCCAGTCCATA
Organism: Chlamydotis macqueenii; assembly: GCF_036417535.1. Classification (NCBI taxonomy): domain Eukaryota; kingdom Metazoa; phylum Chordata; class Aves; order Otidiformes; family Otididae; genus Chlamydotis; species Chlamydotis macqueenii. The sequence continues at coordinate 12,382,548 of NC_141561.1, forward strand.
CCCTCAGGAAGTGGGTGCAGAGCAGCGTGCTAGCAGGCTTTAGGGACCACCCTCCGGAATGGCAGAGGGCCTCTTCTCACCTTTTCTTATGCGCACGTAAAAGCCTGAGCACAGCTGTGTCTGCAGACTTACATTTCCTGTGAAGCTTTGCCTTCTTCACAGCTGGATACCTGAACCACCTTGAGCTGTGGCTTGCAGAGCTTTAGAGGCTCTGAATCAGATGTCTGGCAATGGACGGTGTTGGAAACTATTAAACTTTTGTTCATTGGTCCTCATGCGGAGGAAGTGAGAGCATGGATCTTTAACCCCCTGGAAATGATTAGAGATGAGAAGCACAAAGGAGGCCTTGATGAACATTTTGCCCCTAAGCCATGTGATCCCTTGCTTTCCAGCTCCTGCTGCCGACATGCAAAGCCAGGGCCTTGGTTTTTAATTTTTCATACTGTTTTTAAACAGATACTTTTGCAAATGTAAACATGCCCCAGCACTGAACGTTTCCAGCCAAATTAAAGAGTCAGCACTGGAAAAATTAGCCTTCTGAGAAAGGTCAAATACAAGCAAACTGTGGAGTTCATTGGGTCCATATGTGCAAACTTCAGCTAATACGTGATAGACCCACGGCAGCACTTACCTTGCAGAACTGAGCTAGCTTCAAAATGAAAGGCTGGAACTGTCCTTACGGATGCCTGTGGTCTGTGCGGTAGATTTGAACGTATTGAATGAAAAAAGACCCATGTCCTGACTCTTGGTTGCATTTCCATTCCACTTTATCCCTTCTCTCTTAACAGGAAGCAAGAAGGTTGGGAAGGAAAATGTGCCGTTTGGCATTAATTCTGACAACTCACATTCAGACGTTCTTAGCTGGGACCATGCTGGGTTTAATAATCTCCAACTACATGCCTATAAAAGCTTAATTTTGCTATGAGGATGCATGCCTTGCAGCCTTTAATTTAATAACCAGGAAGGGTTTCTGTATAAGTTGTACCACCTGCAGTAGTAATAGAAATCAAGACACTGCCCGTTATTTCTTGGGCTTGATTGACGTTTCAGCCAACACATAAAGATTCAAGCCTCCTACTGCCTTTAATTTTTTTTAAATTATTTTTACCTGTAATTTATCAGAGCTTGCCATTAAAAGGAAGAACCGATGAGTGTACCTCTCTCAAGTGAGGAACTTTTCCTTAGAGCAGTAGGTGAAGAAATATTCTTCCTACCACTGCACTGTAATAGTGGAAAGAGTTGGTAGGAAAGGAGGTAAAATGACAAGAGAAATTATGGCCTAAAAGCGGGTTTCTTAAAAGATATCATCATTATATAGCGATCCCCTAATCCCACCCCCGTCAGCCAACAGAAATGCCAGGAGATCTGCAGCACGTCAGCCAGCTAACCTGCCTGAAAGGTGTTATTGTTGCTGGTTCCTCTGCTTGGCTCAGAAATGTCTCTGCAGCTAAAAAGCTACAGGGAAAGAAGACAGAGCCCCGTTAGTTAGGAGAATGCCAGAGGTGAAACTGCCGTGCCTCCCTGGTGCTAGTACATCATTAAGGGTCCCAGAGGAGTGTAGGAGGTGGAGATGCTTGAAGGTTAGATGGGCTGAGTTATTCCTTAGCTCATGCCTTTTCAGTGAAGAGCAGAGGAGGTACACGTGTTGTGTGTGGTTATGCAGTGTGACAGGAATGCTGAGAAGGGCTGGCAGCCTCCAGCTCCTGGTGACAGGGTTTTGCAAGGATGGAGGTCTCATTGTTGGAGAGGCCTTGACAGTGTCCAGTTAGGCAGGGCATGGGACCAGGCCTGGTGGTATCCAGCTCCATGGTGAGGGGGCTTAGGAGCTGTTACGAAACTTGGTGATGTTCAGGGCAGAGGCTCCTTGACAAGGTTCTGCTTTGGAAAGGGAGGCAGGGTAAGTGGAGTATAGCAACTTTTATATGTGTTTTCTTAATATTTTGATAACTGAAGGGCTTGATTAGGTTTCTTCCATCCCTGGAGGGAAAAGGGACTTGAAATTGCTCAACAAATATCCCTACATCAGACGTTTTAAATGGTCACACATATGTAATCCTACAACGCATGCCAAGATGCCAAAGGCCTTGATGAGATTCTTCATCAGCATTGTCATCTCACCCTGTGGAAAGGGGAACTAATGCCTACAACAAAACATTCAAATCTGGCTGTCTTCAGTGAGACTTCTCAGTTTATCCTTGGGGATATAAAATGACAATGGAGCATGTTTTTTTCAGAGCTCTTTTGAACTGATCTGAACTGCGTCATTATTGTTATGAGTCATCAGGTCATCGGCCTGTGTATTGGTATCCTGTCGGCGTGAGGCCAAAAGATATTACCTTCCATGTTGAGCCTCCAGGGTCCTCAACATCCAGCCCTTGAAAGAGGCAGGGTTACTTGTCAACAGGTCGCAGAGATACTGATATACTGATTTGGTCTCATTTGTGCCTGGCTCCCTCAGATATTTGGTATTCTCCATGTATTTGACAACCAGAGTAGTTAACACTTGGAACAGATTCCCAAGAGAAGTCCTCACAGTAAAGCTGGATGACTTTCTGAAAGATACATACAAATCTGTGCCCAGTTATTTTGTGCAGTAAAGGCGTAAGGTGAGAGGTTGGAATTCTGTGATACACACCAGGTCAAAGCTGGTAACTGTACTGAAAACTGGGATTGTGTGAATGTTCTAGCATCATGCCTGAGAGTACCCTAAAAACAGTAATTCAGCTTTTTCTTAAAAATCTGAGAGAGAATGTAAAACCTGAAAGAGAAGGTAAAACCTGTCATTGGAACAGCCAGGTCCTGAGTGCAGATCACTCCTACTCTGACTTGGTTTTCTGCTGACCCCACCGTCTCTGTCTGGAGGGCAGCAGTTTCCCCTGGCTCAGTGCTGAGGGCACGCTGTGGAGATGTTACGGCAGGCAGCCTGGTCCCTTTACACCACTTAACCCTGGCCCTGAGGACGGTTTGCTAGTTGTAACAGATGTAAAATTGAGCTGCTGTTGTCTCTGAAACCAATGCTGGCACTCCTTCTTGGATGTGAAAATAACTGCTGAGACAGCCCCTTGTTTATGTGCAGGTTTTGCACATTCTGGGGAGAATCAGAATAAATAGAAACTCTTTAAATAGATTATTAATTGGCCTTCCTGTGACAGACAACTGGGTAGGAAACCCAGTAATGGATGTCCAGGTGAACTCACTGCTTCTTGAACAGCTTTATTTTTTTTCTGCTTTCTCATTTTCGTTGCAGATCTGAAGCCCTGGGTGTCAAATTTCACCTATCCAGGTGTGCGTGACTTTTCTCAGCTTGCACTGGATGCCAACAGGAACCAGCTCATTGTGGGAGCAAGGTAAAGATAATCTCCTAATTAGTCCAAGGTTGCTGCTCAGGCTCTTTCCCTTCAGGTTCTGGCTTCAGAGGAGAGTGTGTTTCCACTCTGGCCAGTCTGCCTCTCAAAAAGAAATCTATAATTTATTTAGAGGGATTGAGTCTCCTAATATAATTGCAAAGAAGAGAAAATTACTAGATTTTTTTTTTTAAAAGATAAAATAAAAATGATTGGTTAGTGAAGCAGAATGCTGGCATCTCCCTTGGCACAGTGAATGTTATAGGAGTTACAGCAAATCATTCCACACCATCCCTCTGCCAGCACAGAATTTGACTTTATGGTTTATTAGCCATGGCTAGACTTTCCCTCTGTACCAGGTTCATCCACACACCTTAGTGTAAGTTGTGTTGAGACTTTGTAAGTGTAAATGGTTGCTTTCTTATCTCTTCTGTTAGAATTCACTCCACAACTGTTCTCTTAATCTCACTGATAAAGCCAGATCCTCATTTAATGCATTTTGGTGCAACTTTGTTGTTCCGGCCCATTCTATATAATTAGCATATATTTTCCTTTATTTTTAAACATCATTTTTATGTAGAATGCCATAAGAGGAGGGTAGAAACACACAGTATGAGCATAGTCAAGCTCTAACAAATTTAGAGCTGCCTTTCTAACAGGGCAAAGAACTATGGTTCAGTGAAATAACACACATCAGGAGTGGTTGAATCATGAGCCCCAGAAGCAACTATTTTTTATTGCATAATAAATAGATAAGACAACCCCCAAAAGAAAAGACTAAGCATGGCCTAATAAATCAGTTTAAGTAAGTATAACATGCAGAATCAGATAACATCGTGGTAGCAGTTTGTGCTATTAACGAAAATGGAGGAAGAGACTGCTTTCTTCCCAGGTTATTCAGTGTTAGAAGACAGGGAGGTGAGGAGCAGAGCTGGATGCAAACAAGAGAAAAGAGCAAGACGTGTAGCAGAGGGAGAGTTTTCTCATCCACAGAGACGACTGAAGTGTGATTTAATGTACATTTTCTGTGTGTATTTGTGCAGTAAATAATAATATTTACCTTCCTGTAGCTGTTGAAATTGCTAGAGGCCCTCGTACTTTTCATACAGAAACATTTTACTTTTCAAGCCACAGCTTTACCTGTGCTGAAATCTTTAACCAGCAATTATTAATATTTATTACCTCAGAACGGCATTGCTTTGGGGACAGCCGTGAACAGTGCCTTCTGCCAGGCATTGCACAAACACAGACACGTCACTCTGAGGAATTTATGGTTTACATAATTCAGCTGCATGCCAGATTTCCCCAAGCGCAGACGCTGCTAGCACTGACACGCTTCATCCCTACTCAAACCCCAGCAACACGTCCTGGAGGGAGTCTCCGTCTCTACAAGAGTTTGTACAAGTGCAGTTTGAACCCAAGCTACAGTATCATTATAAACAGAGGAACGACAGCAAATTTGGCTTCCTGCTGGAAGAACAATATAGTGCAGTGTATTGCCTGATGAGGAAGCAGTGACAAATATTTACAGAATTTGCTTGGAAAAGTCAGTTTTCATGAAGCACTACCCACCTGACTGAGAGACTGAAAGTTTTGATGGTGCTACATGGCTCTGCTGAGCAACTCTTGATGGAGTTAATAGAGATGTCATTTCCCAGGGTGGTTTTTTCAGGCTGGATACAGGCTGTGGGAAAAGTGAGGAGTGCTGAGCCCTTTTCCTCTTTACCATCCCATTTCCACTCTGTGCAATGTGACAGGGAGAGGTGCATGGATATGGGGCGGGGGGGGGCACTGGATGGGGTCCTTGGTGCTGCACAGCTCCAGGCGCGCTGACCTTCTGGAGCTGTGCCAGAGAAATGCAAATGGGAAGTAAAGCCTTTTCTGTTCCCTCCTTCCCTGATAAATCCACACCTTGTTCTGGACTATTTTTAGGGGTGATTTTTTTGAGTCATTAGTTGCTCGTGCACCATCTGCTTGAATTTGCAAATGAAACAATACCTCAAAGAGATAGGAGCTGTCTCTATCCATCTCTACAGGGTGTAATTTATGAAACCTAAATTTAAATGTTAACCATGCTTAAATGTGCTACTGTAGATCATCTTAGTAGTAACACCAGCTATTCTGGGGTTGTGGAAGGAATTTGGGATCAGGCTGGAGTTTATAAGTACTCCCACTTCTCAATTTCCTGGTTAACATCATTCTCGTAGATGATAGCGTTATAAATTATTTCAGACTAGTTCTTTCTGTGTCTATTTAAAAGCAGTATGACCTCACCACAGCATCTCTTTGGCTTAGTTCATCCTGTGTTTCAAAGCCTCACAGAAAAAGAGAAGATCCTGGGGCTCACGAGGGCTTTTGGTTTCAGGAATTGGACACAGCGTGACTGAAACTGTAAGAGGTATTGAGGGCATGCCATGCAGACAGGGAGCTCATGATTTTTAAGCTTTATCCTTATCTAAGAGCCCTCCCCAAATGACTGGTGCTGTCTGAGTGCAAACCAGAGGAGTTTGATAACTCCACTACACCAAACACTTGCCAAGTCAAAATCCCAGAAACAAATGAATTGGTTTCAAAAGCCCACCACGGTTTCTAAGCAACGTATTTACTTGTCACATCATTTGTAAAATCCAAACACTTGCAAGTAAGGATATGAATAGTTTAGAACATTGTAAATCTCATACTACCCATATTATAAGCCACATTTCATTAAGTATAAAAACACACATTTTAAAAATTCATAACCTTCATTTTGGCTCATAGTTGGCATGTTTTGTTTTTGTTTTAAATGTAGTGTTAGTATTTTAATGTACTGTTTTTCTTCTGTGAATGAGTGATTGTTTTGAAATATTAGCTGTTTTTTTCAGCCTGTGAGCGCATACTATTTGAGCTTATTTTAATGGGAAGAAAAACAATTTTCTAGACCTTATTATTACTGAGAAAAAACTTGAAAATATGATCGGAACAGCTCAAAAACCAAGATGTATATCCCCTCGTGTTAAAAAAAACTGATGATTTTGGGAACTTGAATCGTGCTTTTTCTGTGCTAGCTATCAGCAATGCCATTTTGTCCAATTGTCCTGCTTTTTTTGCAAAACACTTTCTTCTTCTCATCAAGACTAAGCCTTGAATTTTTCAGACCTGAGAAACCTTCCAAGTCAAAGACAATAAAGGAGCTGAAATGGAAACTGATTGCAGCCTTGACTATGTAGAAACTTCCATCCCTCTCTAATAGCATGATCTGGAATGCTTATTGTCTTTACTTTCAATCTCTTTCCCATTATTAGATTTCAAATTTAACTCTGCTATACAGTATTCCTAGTGAGCGGTTTGCTATTATTAACTGAGGATCTATTTGCTCTACCTAAACACCTGAAATCAAAGAGTAATGGTGAGGAAATGTGAGGAAATGTGTGGCAGTTTCTCATAGATTAGTGTCACGTAATGAGCTATAGTTTTGAATTATAGATATAAGTTGCATATATGCTGCCACGGCAGAAGAACCACCGAGGAGATTATTCTGGTAGCAGAACAAAGGCTAGGAGACTGGGACGCTGCTCTTTTGTCAGTAATACAGCTGGTGAATGGACTGGGAAGAACAGCTTGAATGAGCTGCTGTATAATAAATAGTTTAACAGCAGAGATAGGCTGAATTTCCTAACTCAATGGACAAGCAAAAGACACCTGTGTTAAAAACTGGTGACTTAAAAGATGCAACTGTTTGAATTGATGGTATTGGCTTGCTGTAGTTCAGGGTCAGATCTAGATACAGTCAGTAGCTATGGAGAGCAGCAGCCTGCCTGGCATCCAGACAGCCGCAGACCCTTTGCCTATGCTGGCATGCCCGTGCTGTGATGGGGATGCCAGAGGTGATGGTGGTTGTGCAGGAGAAAGCCAGCTCGACTGACCAGTGTTCTTCCTTTGCCCTTTCCCTTCCCTCCTTCACTTCCCCATCTGCAGCAGAGACATGCTGGGCTTTTCCCATCCCCATGGCAGTGATTTCACCTGTGTGTTGGAGAAGCAGTGCTCTGCTCTCTCGCCTGTGCTGTAGGCAGGGTGCCCAGTCCCTGGGGAGGATGGGCTTTGTGGAGGCACTACATCATGTTGCTGTGACATCCCACCTCCTCAAGGGGCCTTCCTCCTTGAGACTATCTCATTACTGGCTGGTCAGAGATAGGAGCCAGAGAGGAAATGATGAAATGAAAGACTCTGCTTAGAGTCAACCTAGAAAGCGTGCTTCAGAAGAGCTCCCTGTTGAGGAGAACATAAAAGGTTTAAAGTAGGATGGTTGAGACACCATATGACAATCTGGCTCAACAGCAAGCTGAAGGGAAACAGCTTGGACAACAGGAGGATGGTACCCAAACAAATGGCTGCACAGAGAGCGGCTGGGAAGCCCTGAGGCAAACATTTGACTTTTCCCAGAAGGAAACTGGTGGGGTGTCAGCTCGAGGCAGTAGCCTGCTGGGGCTGCAGATATGAGAGGCATGGCTACAAGGGCTGGCCATTCACAATGAGTGGAGGTGTTACCATAGAAAACCAGCCAGAAAGCATCATGACCAGAAGTCCTCATAGTTCTGCCTGCCAAGAGGGCTGTCAGCTCCATCAGGAGATGGGAAGGGATCGTCTCTCATGGCTGTCGCACAGGAACTGCAGCTCAAGAGCCCTTGTCACAAATAGTCATTACCAAAAAGAGCCTGGAGGGTGAAGGTAGTGCCCAAAGGCTGCATCAAGGGACTCAAAACTGGCGAGTAAAGTGCGTGTCATTCTGGACTGCCAGACTTCTCTGTGATAAATGTAAAGCTACTAAGCTGCTGGTGATGCAAGTCTGGATGCTTTGATGGGGGTGATTTTCGTACTTGACTTAGAGCTGAACTGAATGTGGCTGTTAATGCCAAGTAGGTAGGTGCAAGAAAGGAGATACAGTTAGTCTGGGGAGCAGGAAGGGTGCTAAATGAACTTACAAAGGTTGTTTTAGGGGGAGCACAGCAGCTTGGATGCACCCCTTCCTGGCTGTTATTGCTCCTCGCTGTGAAAGCGTTAAAACAACTCTGCATCATGCAGGCATAGGAGCTTAAGATGGAATGGAGTGACTGATGTCCCAAAAGACCTGCTTCAAGTTGCAGCTTGCAGAAATATGGCAAATTGTAAATATACTCTAGGACCCTCAACCAGCAGGTTTGGCACCCTGAGTTTATTGAAAGTCTCCGGTGTATGATGGATTAGTCTGTCAGACACCAGGTTTCGTGTGGATTTCTGGCTGAAGATAGGCTCTTTCCTGCCCGCTTGGCAGAAAGCTCCAGAGCACTGCAGTAAAACTCTCAAAACCTGTGCTTCTTGGAAAATATCACTCTTACCCTTGGGCACCTTCAATCCTGTCCAGATCTGGACTGCCACTGAACCCTGAAGAGAGTAAGTCTCAGCAGATTACGTTGCCTGGGCAAAAGCATTTTGCAGACCAGGAAATTCAGTGGTAGAAGTGGGGTCAGAGCTGATCCGCAGATTTAGAGTATCAGCACTGGGTCTAAACTCTGTCAAGAATACTTTCTGTTGCCAAATGATCAGGCCTCTCACCAACATTTATCCTCACAGGGCTTCTGTGAGGCAGGAAAGCACTAATAATTTGACACTACAGATGGGAATCTGAGGCTCAAAGGTATTAAGAGCAAACCTGCCGTGTGAAAAGGCTGTGATGCTGAGACGTGTAAGTTTATAGCAGATCTGAAAGGTGCTGCACCTAACACAGCTACACCTGTGGTGAGACTGGGCTTTCTGAAGGTACCAGTCAACATCTGCACAACCTCAGAGGTCTCTACATTTGGCTAATGTGGACACACAGAAAACCTGTGGCAGAGATGGGATTTAGACCCTTTACTGTTTTATTTCCACTTGGTAGTTTAATCACTTACCTTCAGCCTTGCAGCTCCAAAGAAGATGTAGGTCTTCAAAATGCTCATCAAAGTCTGTGAGTCCCACACACACACTGGGACAGTGGGGCTTCAGCATGGATGAAAAAGTAAAGTCTCATATAGCATGGAGAGACTGACAAGCAAACAAGTTCACATTGGCCACAACCACATGGGTGCAGCCAGAGGTTAAACAGCCCGCAGGCTTGCCCTGTCCGTCAGCCAGGAACGACATGCCATTCGTCTGTGACTACATGATTTGACTCAATACTTTTCTGAGACAAAATGACTGAGCTGAGTTACTGTCAGTTCTGATGGCTTGCATTAGTATCGTGCTGTCTTACACCAGCTTTACCCCCTGCTAAGTTTGGCTGAGAAATTACGTTGCCAGTTGAGGTATTAATGAGGACGTGAGCCAGCAAAGAGCATGGTAATATTTTTTATTATATCCAGATCGTAGGAGGGTAGCTGAAAGCACTGCTGAAGAGAAACCTAGAAAAACAAATACCATCCTTTCTCACTGTGACTTGTCCTATCAGACAAAAGAATGCACTAATTAAAGTTGCGTCCTTATATCAGGGGCTGGAAGGGGGCAGGTAACATGGTGATGTGAGAAAAAAGGGAGAATCAGTCTCTGAAATTAACAGAAACTTTCAAAGGACCATTGATGTTTTTTAAAGAAGCTGCCTGACCTGCATGGTGAAGAATATGGCGAATGTGAGAAACCTGTGATTAGACACTGCAGCTATTTAAATCCATAATTGGGGGTGCACAGTTTCTTTACACAAGGAACAAAAGTGTGATTTAAAGTGCATGTTTTAAGCTCTCTGGTTGAGCCTGAGGTAGTTCAGAGGGAGATTTTCCTCTCTGATGCTGTGCCAGGTGAGGTCAGCTCAGTCCTTGTGTAAGTGTGGAGGGATGAAGCTCCGCTGGAGTGTCTGGTTCTTACCTATAGAGTTTGCTTTCCTCTGCTGGTCTGCAAGGAGTCTGAATTTGCCATACCCCATATCTGTGCTGTCTCAGACTTATACCCCTTGGAGAGGAGGGGAAGAAGTGTGGACAGGAAAGGACGGAAGGAGAATTTTTGTAACTGTGGGATTCTGGGAACTTTGGAGTGTGGCCCAAATTTTGTTTAAAGTGTAATTTTTTTTCTTAGTTAAAATTTGTGCATTTGCTTAAGCACAGAACGTGAATTTTAATTAACTCAGAATAAATAAATCAAATAAAATGCCGTGCTGCAGCACTGTCAGGTTGCTGGGCCAGACCAGTGCACAGAAGAAGCCGCAGCTGTAGGAGAGCAAAAAGGCAGCTTTGACCCAGGTTGTACATGGAGAAGAGGGCGAGGCAATGGCAGTCTCTGGTCTTTGTTGGCAGAGAAAACAGCTGATCCTTCAGATCACCTGCAAGACAATACCATCTACCTCTCTGCAAAGGACCTCACCGGTGTGGTAGTCCGTGCGCTTTTGCCCATCGCCCGAGGAACCAGAATTTTGGCTGTCTCACGGCCAGTGCTTGTGCAGCCAGTGCTGTGTGAAAGGCAATCTTGGTGCAGCGCAGGCTGATGGAAGCATCCTTACACAGTCAATTGCAGGCCTGACTGGAAAAAAAATCTCATATTCCAGATAGAATGAAAATTGGTGATACCCTATCACAAAAGCAGCCACCCATGAGAGGCTCACTTGCTTTAGTGACACACTGAGAATAATTAAGTTTGAAGACTGTATTTCAGAAAGAGGGATGCGAGCAAACACAAGGTCAGGATATTTTGGCAAAGCCTTAGGGGCTTGGACCTAATGTGTTTTACAGCATCACAGGATGGGGCTGCAGAGCAAATGCCTTTTGCGTTACTGAATATACTCTCTCTTGCTCTGGTTAAGTTGATGATATGTCAGTTTTATACAGCAGGGCTCACCACAGTGACTTGCATATCACTTTATATCCAGATGTTTAGATGCTAAGCCTACTGTTCTGTGCCACCACAAAGCTATAAAAACCACAAAAAAAGAGAAGGGATTGGTTGGCAATTGCTTAAGCTCACCAGCCAACTCTCTCAGTATTTGCATACAAGTCATGTTGAACTCATCCAAAGTTTGAGGAAAGCCTGACAGAACTGAGCATGTTTATCAGCCTAAGTAGGAAGGTAGGGGGGCTGCCAGGGAATGTTAGAATGATAATCAGTGCATCAGAAGAAGAGGAATTTTAGAGTATGACTTACTGAAAGGACAACAAAAAGTCACAGGCAAGTAGGAGATCAAAGGTCCTCACGTGGCTCGGGGCCATATCAAGGTGCTCTAAGCACTCTGTGACTCTGCCAACTGGATGAGAGGGGGAGAGAAGAGCTGTCAGCCACACATCAAGAAAGACTTGAGGTGGCATGTGGGATAATACGTGATGGTCTGAGAGATGGACTCGCTCTTCCAGGAAAACAGGAACAAACCCACACATGAGTTTTGAAAATTTGGCTCAGTTTCCATCTTTGAGGTTTTGAAGAAACTCATCTAGTAAAACAGAGGGAGGGGAATGTAAGAAAAAAAATTATGGAAATTGGCCTGCATTTTATAAATATGTTGAAACAACATTACAAAAAAAAAAATTCCACTCCTCTTTCTCTGAAGTATGTATATATAGCTACCCTCCAGAAAACAGCTGGTTCAAGGTGTTTCAGGAGCATAGCATAGCAAACACTGTCATCCCCAAGGAGGTGAGATCACATTGGAGCAAGGCTTTGCCTCTCCTGCCCTGTGGAAAGAGAAGGGCCAGAATCACCAGAGCCAGCTTGCTGCTCCTCTTGGAAGAGGAGACATGGTTGTCGATCCAAGAGCTGATCCCCTTCCTGCTTCTCCCTTCCATGACAGCAGCCATACGTCTAGATCTCTGAATATTGGTCTAGTCCAAGGGTGCCACAGTTTTGCTGTTGTCCTGCATGCTCTGCACCTGCCTCTTGACTTTTCCTAGAACTGACCCTGAGTATACAACACCAAGCCTGAGCAGATCTGTGCCATGTGCCCTGTGCCATTAAAGCTGATGGTAGTTCTCCTCCATTGACTGGAATGTAGAAAATATGATTTTCATCCTGGTTTCCACTGAGAAGGACTAAATGGGCCTCAGTGACAACCCAGAAACAATAGCTGGGACCCTGTTTTAATTTGGAAGCTGCTTAGTCAGAATGATATGCTGCTTGCATCAGGAACCTCTTCTAAGAGGATGCTCCTCCAGCTCTGGCTGGATTTATCACTGAGAAATGTTGCTTTGGGAAAAGCAATTGCTCATAAAGTAACTGCACCGTATTACTGTATGCCATTTAGTATGATTCTCTGTTGAACATCTATTGATTTTTAAGGAAGAACAATGTACTGGACAAGTTTTTCTTCAATAGAAACAAAATTACTGGTCAATAAGGGTCCAGCTTGTGAGGGAGATGCTCTCCACCTTTTCTCCAGCATGTGTATGCCAGGCCCTTCACATGAATCATTGGAGTAGCATTTGCAAATGGAACGTCACATCACGCTCCGGAGCAGGCATGTAATTAACTCCTTCTGAGAGCAAAGACCAGAATCATCCTTCAGGAGCTGAGTTTCTTGGGATAGTTGGATAGTTCAGAAATCTGAATAACCATCTGAAAAGTTCAGCCAGAGCTGGACTTGTGTAGAGGCACTGTGCATTGATCTACCGTGAGTTCTGGTAGCCAAGAGCCTTGGGGTCTGATCTTGATTCCATCACTGACTTGCTGTGTGCTTTGGAGAAGGTCATTTAACCTTTCTCTGGCTCATTTTCTTCATTAGCGTAAGGGGGCAATGATGCTAACCAGCTCCCAGGGAGTTGTGAAGCATGACTAAGCTGTGTTTGTCATGTACTGTAGAAGTACAAAGTATATCTGAGGCCTCCAGGAGCAAAGATAGGAAGAGCTGACAGGAGTTGCTGGCTTCTAGCCCAAGGCTCAGCCCCAGCACGTGGCTTCCAGGAGTGCCAGAAGGGAGCATTAGGTTTGTCGTATGCATAATTCTGTGTCTTGTTTCATATCACCCAAAGGACTCTGTTCTGTTAATTATTTTTCTTATTATCTACGCTGTGACAGTATTGAGTCCCTGATTGCAGCACAATCCCTCCCTGACGAGGGGAAGTGGAGAGAGAGAGGTGCTGATCTTTTCTCCCTGGGATCCAGGGATAGGGTACATGGGAATGGTTCAAAGCTGTGCCAGAAGAGGTTTATACTGGACATTAGGAAGCATTTCTTTACCGAGAGGGTGGTCAAACACTGGAAGAGGCTTCCTAGAGAGGTGGTTGATGCCCCCAAATAGGACAGCTATTCTTGCTCAGTTCTCTTCAGCTTTCCATAATTTATCTTTTTTTTTTTTTTTTTTTTGTATGATCAAACATTATCATCAGCTTCTGTTGGCTTTGTTTCTACTTGCGGGGTAATTGTCTGCATACAAAGAGAAGGGGCTTGAGATAGCCTGCCCTGTAATGAGGAGGGGGGGAACTTCTCACATCTACTATAAGGTGCAGGCAAGTAGCAACATGTGAGCAGGTGTACCTGTCTTGTAGGTATACAGACCCGCTGAGATAAGGCAGCATATTGTTGGTCTCTCTGTGCGTGTCAAAGATCAGAGAGGTTCTAGTGGTGGTCAGCTTTAGAGATCTTGTGGCTCCTGATTTGCTGGCAGGGGTTGTTCCAAAGCACGGAGAGGTTATCCTACCTGCTTGGTGTGTGTGGAGGGGGACAGAGTTGGGAAATGTGAACAAACCTCACTCATCTAAATAGGAAAAAGAATCTGAAGGTAGAGCAGCCTTTCATTTACACCTCTTCAGCCCATCAGCTGCAGGGATATTCCTCCTGATTTACCAGAGCAGAACTGAAAAGTGTGCTCTCTTTTAATTAGAAAGAAGCACCTTTTAATCAGCCAGCACAGTGCTGACAGATGTAGTGCCTGAAAAGAGGCACTGAAAAAGAGGTTTCCAGGAGTGCCTGAAGCACGCTGCAGGCCTTATAATTTCAGAACTCCTAAGAGGAAGGGTCTCTGCTGTTATTCAAGCACTCTTGTTATTTGGCTTCCCATTGGAAAGGCTTAATTTGTCTTGTAGCTCTGTTGCTCAGTGGCATGGTAGATGAAGTACTTTGCCTTCACTGTAAATTGTTTCGATGTGTGAACAAGTGCATGGGCATCATGTTACAAAGTTCATCCAAGGTGCGCCTGGCTGTACAAAATAAACACTTAATAAGCAGCTTTGACTTGGGAATGTCACGGCAAGCAGATTTAAGTGGATATATTCTTCCACCCTTTCTTGAAACACATCTCGGCTGCTCTGCTGCTGTTCTGGTATGAATGCTTTGTGGTACCAGGCACAGCGAGCACTTAATCATTTTACAAGGCAGCCAAACACAAATTACGAAGCCAATTAACAAATACTTTCATCTACAGGATTTATACTGCAGCTTGGCTCTGTTCATATGCAGACTAGCATAGAGGGCCCAGTTCAGGAAAGAAATTCGACATCTACGCGATTTCCATGAGTGTAGATGGCACTTCAGCACAGGTTTACATGCTGTGCCCCAACTTTGAGGGCAAGTTATTCTCCTAACCAGGGCATAGACTAATGGACCAGGAGATCAACTCCTGGTTGTGCTGCAGATATGGTCTGTGATGTTGGCTAAGCTGCTCAATCTGTGCTTTAAATTTAAATGAGAACAATGTCTCTTTTTTACTCTTCTGTATATATCTAGATGGCAAATTCTTCAAGTGTAGGTTGTATAGAGCAGGAGGGTCTTTACGGCAGCTAACTTCAGATATCTGAGCTGGGGGATAATACCTCCTGCAATCAGAGATGACAGAGAGAGGATCCACCATGAGGTTGTTTAAATAGGCATCTGCTGGAATCAGTCTCCAGAGGAACCACCATCAACCCATTCTGTGTCTTAACACAACAAAACCACAGTCTTGGCTGAGACTTCAGGGTGTTACTGTTTAATGTGGGCGTTTTCAGAAATGCACTGATGTTCATTACTAATAAGGTTAGCAGTAATAATAATTAGCAGTTTGAGACACCTTTTAACGTGTATAATACCATTTGTCCCAGAGTACTTAGAGAACTGTAGTTGCTTGCTCTGGAGATGGCTGAAATGCTGCCAACTCTGGGATGAAAGAAGGCTCGTGTTTTAATACTGTGGAGTGAAGATGCGTGACCTTTTAGGGCAGAAAGTGAGTAAGAAGGTTGTCCAAGTTTGTGCACCAGGTTTTTATACAGGAGAAGGAGGTTATTAGAATAGCTAGTTGCACCAGGCAATTGCTCTTCTGGCCTAGTCCAGATGGGTTTAATTTAAGAGAGGAAGGAATTAGCCAATGTTCACTTACAAGACAAAATGGGGAAAAAAAAAAAAAGACCAAGAAGGCACCTCATCCATTCTTGCAGAGATCTCAGTGTTCTCATATATTTCTTAATCCTACTCTTTCAGCTGCTTTAAATTATAGTTCAGCAAGGTATTAAACAGACATAACTTCAAACACAAGCAGAAAAAAGGACACAAATGGGGCAATTCTAGGTACAATAAACCATGACTGTCATTCAGAGACCTTGCTCATTCTTGGACTGAAATTACAGTTAAAATGCAGTTCATAAAAATGGCACTGTCTTTTTCAGCAGATCTTTCCCCTTGGCTTTTTACTCCTGGTATAGCTTTACAGAGCAAATATGGTTCAAAGAGCACATTATCAAGAGCACGTTCTAGCCGGGCAGTTCAACTGGAGTCTGGGGGTGTCTCTGATAGCCTGGTCTGTCTACCAGTGTTCGTCTTACTGCTGATAAGATGTGAGAAGGATCAAACAAACAAAAAGAAACTACCAGTGGCTGTGCAGACACCAGGTGAGGCAAGCTGATGAAAAATGTAGGGAAACCCTCCTTTCTGTAAGAAAGCCACAAGGTCAGACTTAGAGAGCTGAGGTTAATATGAAGCCTTTGGAAGATGGTTGTGCTATTCACATCAGAACGACATTCCTGCCTGGTTTAGGTTTCAGCCACTCAAGTGATCTCACCATTAATGCTTTGTCCAGGTGTTACACAGCAGTCACGGAGAGGACAGAGGCTGGCTTTATTTAAATGGACACTATGGCTGTCTGCATCCGTTTTGGCTGAGCGCAACGAAAATTGTGTCCTTTAGATAAGTCTCTTCCATTAAAGATATTTTGGTTGAATTTGCTCTGCAGCGCTATCAGGGAAAAAAACCTAATATTAAAATTTATTACTCAGTCAAACTGTCCAGCTTTTTACAAGACTCAAACAAGGAGCTGAAATCTGCATTATAAGACTTCCAAAATCAATGCATTTAAATAGCATGCTTAACAACAGGATAGCAACTTCAAGTCCCCAGTTATGAGAACTTTCTCCTTAGGGTGTTGTAAGATTGGAGGCCAGTGACATGCTTAACTTCTCCAGGAGAAGGCTTAGTCCATGATATCTCATGTCCTGGAGCTGCATTAATGTTCTGGTGAGAGTAGCATGTGCTTTTCTAACGGAGCTGTCAGATCAGTCACTGGATGAGAATCTATCTCCATTTTGCAATTTTAGCCATATGTAAGCTTAGGCCTCTGGTCAGCTGCATGCACCTGCAGGACATAATATTTTAGTCTGTGGGTGATGATAAAGAGTTAATAACAAATTCCTTGAGGAAGAATGCAGCCCTTTGAGACCAAATAGGGTTTCAGACTGTACAAAAGAACTGCTGGATCTCCAGTGATAGGACTAGGAGAGAAGATGGGGATTTTGTGTGTGTGTGTACTTCTCTGCATACTTACAGGAGGTATAATAATTACAGATATATTTTGTTCAGATATTACTGATGGGTCTCATTCCTCTCTGAGTAACCAGTTCCAGTATAGAACTGGATGGTGCAAATCAGAGCAAATCAGAGCTACATCAGCTGAAGATTTGGTACCAGGAGTTTGACTTCCTGAGTCATCCTTGTTCCCATCCTTCTTTATTGACAGTCAGCAGAAGTTGAGACCTTTTAATTTGTTTATAGAATTGAGATAAAGTCTACAGGTAACTCTATGATTATGACTTAGGTGATATACAAGTGAGAGATAACAGAAGGAAAAATTGCTCAAGCCTTGTAGAGGTCATTGTGACCCAATATGAAACTCTCCTATGTTGAAATTTGAATTATTTTCTTTGCTTGAGTAGAGAGTGCTGCTGACTACAGACCCTAAACAAAACTCTTCAGAAGAGTTCTTAGGACCTTTTTGTCACTATAAGAGCTTTCCACTGATTTCTCTGACTTCACTGACCTAAGACTGGAACTTGCATTTTTACTAGGTAGGGGAATGTCTGTATACTGGCATTTCTAGAGCGGATGAAGCTGTATCATCAAAGGTGCACTTTCTACTATTTAAATAGAGCCACCTCCAAAGACGTAGATCCCCTGGTGTAGTATAAATGTGTCTTCTCTGTCTTCCCTGTGGTGACAGGGATGTTGGAAAAGTATCACAGCTCTTCAGACCTTCTGACAGATGGGGTGCAGAAATGTGAAGTTAGACATGGCCAAAACCCTCAAGCATGCAATCAAGTCAGTATGGCTTAATATGTCAGCTGATTCCTGGTAACTGCATTGTCTTAGCAAGCAAAAATATGTGATAAATCCTGATCACTAAGCCTCATCCATAGATGTTTATGCAAAGTGTGTTTCCTCCTATTTGTGATGGGATATCAACATGCAGAAGGAGGGTTACAGGAGCTCAGTTGATGTGTAGTATCTCATGCTGGCAGTGACTTCTGTCAGGAATTCCCTTGCTTTGCCTTTGGAGATGCGATGACAGGAGGATTGGGAGTATCTGCAGTCTCTGCCCGGATTTCCCTGCTGGTTTTCTGTGCAGACAGTTTCTATTAAGAAATATCTGTCCTCTTCTCCTCCTTTTCCACAAAGTCCTGAATGGGAGCACCTTCAAGGACAGGCTTGGGGGAAGCATACTACAGGAGTCAGCTTTGCTCCAGCTGGCTTCTGTCCAACCCATTTTCTCAGAATGCAGAGAGAAAACTGAGCACAGCCCATACGGTACTTCAACCAAAGCCCTTTGAGGGTTTGCAAACAGTCTCTTTGTGGTTTGTATTTCACTGTGGTTCTTCATTATGAGTTCTGGAATATTTTACTCCAAACCGGCTCAGAACTTTGTTACAAGGTTCACTCAGACATTGCTGAACAAGGGGTTTATAACTATTTTTGCATTCTGTGGAAAGGAGTCCAGCAAAAGTTTGCTGTTTGTAGAAATGAAGGACCCAAAAAATGGCTTGCTTTTATAACTTTTCTTTTCCTTCTTTGGTAGCCTAACAGTTTGTAATTTTTCTGCTTGTTCATGCAGGAACTACCTCTTCAGACTTAGTCTACACAACGTTTCTCTTATTCAGGTATGTTCACTTTTTACTTTTTACTCTTTTTTTTTTTTTGACTTGCTAATGAATGTTCTGTGATGTTTGATGTAAATTTTCAGAAGGCTGTATAGTGTAAATTTGCCTAGAGTGACGGAGCAGGGAGAAGACAAAGTCAGAACCAGATGCTTATTCCCACTCCAACGATAACACTGGGGGAAGGGCTCTTCTACACTTGCCCATTTGGACAGCGCTCTCTGCTCTTGATGCTTGAGTGTTTGGGTGGTAAGGAGGTCTGCCAAAAATATGGCATCTTAAGGAACAAAGAATGTAGTGTGACTGATACAGGCTGAAACACAACAATCAATAGAAATCCTTGGCTTTCACTAGAGGAAATGTCAGCAACATGTAGGAGAAGCCTTTACTATTCTTGTCCATCCTTAATTTTGGCCATTGTTGGCCTCTGTGAACATGAATTGCTGAGGAGTTGTGTTTTACTGAATGCATTACTAAAACCAAGATTGGACCTGCAAGCATTCAAGAGGCAAAATGGGTTGAAAAATGTATGTTAACCGTGGCAGAATGGAGGCAAAGCAGCTGAAGTTTGAAAGTGCTTACGAATATCCAGCAGTATTAGGACTTTCCTCCTGCTGCATTGCATCTGGAATTGAAAGATGCAGCAAAAATTGATAGGGAAAACCCCAGCTGCTTACCTCTAAATAAATAAATACTTATGCTTTGGGATATTTACCGTCTTCTACAGTTGCTAGACCACCAAAGATGTATTCAGCATTCTTCAGACAGATTCAAGGGCCTTCCTCCTATACCTGACCACGCAAAGAAGCTATTAGTACTGCCAGCCATTCCCATGTGTGCAAGCCTTTTGCTGTTAGTAGGAATATAGATGGAGAGAAGAAAAGATGTTTAATGGTTGTAAAATGCATTGAATCTTCCTTTAAAAGGAAAACAAAGTCTGGAGTTACCAATGACATAAATAAAGAGTTAGAAAAGCTGATACTCCCATTTGGCAGGAGTTTCCCCTTGCAGAGCCACATTGGCATGGCTGGAAGGCTTTCAGCGAGCACACAGGAGAGGGAGGTCTCCGTAGTTCTGTGAGGTGTCGTACCTTCTGCAATGCCTGTTATCACACTGCCTGACACAGCCTCTTGTGCTTGTCAGGCGAGGGATGTCCTTCCACAAAACCCAATTGTGAGTCTCCCTTACACACTTCTGAAGTCAGGCTTGGCTTGGGCCCTTTTCAGTGCAGCGAGTTTCCTTTCCTACGCTGCAAAACATGGGAAGTCTCCTTCTATGGTACTGGAGGATGCTATGGGATCTCCGGTTAACATAATGAGCTTAGTTTGCTCCTGCTTTCTGGGTGTATCCGGTCACTTTGCCAAGACTTTTTGCATGACAAAGAGAGCATGGAATTATGTTGACACACGTGTTGGGAATGATGGAAGTGATTGTTTCCAGAGCTAATGGTTGCCTAAGTAGCTGCTTGGCTTGGCTCCATAAAGCACATGATGTGGCTTAGAGGCACCCCGTCCCACCTTCCCTTTGCCATGCATCATTTTAAAGATCAGATCAGAAAGTGCCACAAGAAATGCAAGGAATTTGCAGTTAGTTCTGCAGATGGTGAGAATGCAGTTTAAGAAGTAATCACAGGGCTGAGTCAGGTTGCTTTGTGTTTCCTCTTTGCTTGTAACTAAAATACAGTGTGGATCTGGTCGGGTCTGATGTGGGAGTAGTTTTTCATCTTGAGATTGTGGCCTGATTTATTTCCGCTCCTGGGACTTACTCTTCAGGTTGCCAGAGGTGCTAAATCTGCCTCAAGATGCAGGATTGTGTTGACAGATGTCTGCTCCCTTGCATTTGTACTTCCATGAGGTGAGGGCAGAAACAGGAGCACCGCCTACAGAGACAGCAGAATACGCTGATTGGGGACAAAGCCTGGCAGTGTGAGGAATGTATCTCTCTACAACAGGGTTAGGTGAAGTTTCAAGCTGTTTTTCAGTGAGTGTTCTTCTGCAGTCGGTTATGTCCCTAGGCTGCACTGTCCCTGTGGGGAAAAGGCAAGGGCAAATTTCAGCCCCACAGCACTCATGGAAGGAGAGTGGGCCAGGGTGTTCCTGTGAAGGAGACAACTCTTAATTATCTTTTCAGCAAGGGTGGCAACAGCATTTCACAGGAGCAATATCCCCGTGCTTCTAGCACAGCAAATTCAGTACTTTAGTCTCTCATCCTGTAATGGGTAGATTTACTAGTTCACTCTACCTAATGCATGTTTCCTTTGACAGTAATCTATTCTTTAACCAGAAAATGAATATTTCCTGCCATTGAGTAGGCCATAATGTTTTTCATCACAGCGTTACTTTGTTCATTGCTTTCCAATGGGAATAAATTATTCTTTTTCTGGATTATAATCCCCCTTATGAATATTGCATGTCACAAACTTGATGATAACCATGTTGTTACTCTCTGATTTTAGAAAGGTTTTAAGCTCCCAGACTTTAAAAGGCTGTGCTCTTTCCTTCTACCTGTTGAATGACTCTAGATGCCTTTCATTTAAGATCAATGTAAAATCAATTAAAATGAGCAAGAGTTGTCTTTCAGCTTCAAGGATCATTTTGTGAAGCCATGACTCCTGAAAATACATTTTAGGAGTCTTTAGTTCCAGAAGTTAAAGTCATGGTATTACTCATGAATCTGTGCTGGACTGCCATTAGTATAAACTTAATTTTGTAATCTCCACAGCCAAGAACACTCTGGAGTATCATGTAGCCACTCCACGTAGTTGGGATGGAAAGTTATTGTCTTGGAATTGCAGTAGAATAAAATACAAAATTTAGCATTATGTGGGCAAGTTACTGGATAAGAGCTGTGTAAAAAGATAGCATTACCCTACAGTGCAGTTGAGATTTCGGGGGAGGGAAGGAAGAGAGGTAGACGTTGGGATGAATCAGCTGTTGGACCATATTATACTTTCATAAAGGGGTCATTTCTTTTCCTTTCTTAGTTCCTAGCTCTTTGTCTTGGATTCCTTCTCCAGAACTAGATGCTTTTGTCCCTGCTGCACTACCACATGCCAACGTTTGTTCCTGACTTTGAATTTTCTGTTGGTTTTACTGAGGTTGTTTCTGTAAGATTGTGGCACTCAGCTTTGACGTGAGAACAGTGAGTGGAGTGGAGCAGAAACTGAGGCAGGACAAGCTCATTTCCTGCTTCACAAAACAAAATGTCCCAACTTCTCTGAGATTTTTTCCCCCTCTTCTCTGTTTCTAAAATGCGTTTCAGAAATTCCATTCAGGGCCTGAGAAACCTTTCACCAAATGAGTTTTAGTTGCATGAGAAATGTTGATGATCGTTAATATTTTTTTTTGGCTGCATGTTAATATCCAGAATGAAAATGGGGCCAGGGTATTTTGGGGATCACTTGCGATTTTTTCTACCTGTCTTTCTTGCCAAAATTGAGGCACATTGTTAAAGAATTTCTGAAAACCAGCATCTTGAGATGCCTCGGGTGGTGTATCCAAAAGCACCTGTTACTTTTGGAAACTTTAGCATGTAGCATTCAAATTCTTGCAGTAGCCAAGAAATGTAATTTTAAAATGGTTACTATTCTTAATCTTTGAGTATCTTTTTAAGCAAAATCCCTGCAACATGTTTCATGGTCGTCTTTAAATGGTCCTCTTGTATGCCCTGTAAACTCTAAACATCAGGCATTTCAGAGAACACATTTTAAAAATAATGTACCTGGAGCACATACTGTTTAATTTACGCAGGAGCTTGAAACAAGGTTAGCTCCTAATCTGCAGCTTTCACAGTGAGGCCATAGAAAAGTCCATTTTATACTGGAGTTTGTAATTAATGGAGTAGGTGGAAGGGTCATTTTAAAATAAGCCTTTGAGCAAATTTTTAAAAATGTACGATGCTGATTAGGACTTCTTAGCAAGGAATGCTATTCTTTGGTGTGCGTTAAAAGCAGGCTACTTGGCAGGCATTTCATAATTCCCAGTGCAGTGCCTACCCCCTGTTCACCCAGATTTTACCTGGAACTTAGAGTTCTCAATAGGACTGAGTGGGAAATGATTTTTCCAACCTTTTTGAGATGCCAAGATATTTTGCATGGAGAGGAAAACAAGATGTCTTTGTAAAATCTGAAAGAGAAGGAGATAGACACATGGTTATTTGGGATGCAAATATTCAGGGTCAAGTTAGTTTCTGAAACATCAAGAGAGAGGATTTGAATGGGCATTTCTCTCATCTCAAGCGATTGACCTGGTTTGTTTGGGGCATCTTTTTTCCTTTCCTTTCCTTTATGTTTGTGACCAAAAATTTCCCTCTGGATCCAAGGTTCCCTTCTGGACTCTCCTCTGATAAGTTTAATAGAAAATGTTAGGATTTGATAAAATGTTTTTCTTTTGATTATTTTTTTTTAACAGAAGATCTCTTGTGAAAAAGTTTCTAACCAGCCCTGTGAAGTTTATATGCTGACCAGTTTTGCTATATCATCTTGATAGTATTTAAAATACTTCAAGAGTATGTATGTATTCCCTTTGTTAAAAATAAAGTGTATTTTAAGAGAATATCAAAGATAAATTGGTGCACCTAAAACTATTTGGAACACAAGTTATTTAATCTGTTAAGAAGGACACAAAATTTTGAGATTAAAATATTCTTTAATTAACAATGTAATATTTTTTTCCTGAGGACAAAAAAAATTGAGTGAGAATTACGTTCAGAGACAGAGCATGTTGGTTCCCCAGGAGTCATAACCCTGAATTTGGTAGGATTGCCTGTGGAGTTAGGCACTGTTCAATACCACCTGGGCTGCCAGAACCTGGATCTCCAATTACAGATCTACAATTGTGCCACTGTAAAACACGAAAATGCTACAAAACATACAACTTTATTTGCTTTTGAAATTTTGCTCCAAATTTATAAATTGAGAGGACGTACATTCATGTGGGCATTCAGAGAATGTTACGCAATCTCTAGGGCATAATTTGATGGACTCCTCAGTCCCACTGGAAGCATAGGGCTTAAACTCAAGCTTAAAGTTAGCAGCATGCTTAAGTGGCATCAGCTCTTAATGCTTGATATGAAGCTTATTTAAATAATTATTTTTCAGTGGATATTGTGGACCTTTGGGATGGGTATTTTTTCAAATCCCAAACAGGGACAAAACATTTCCATATGGTCCTATAGCAGATGAACTGCAGCTATGTATCCAGTGCATTTCCATTAGGGACAGTTTTACTCCAATTTTTCTTCCCTTAATCTAAGAAGCATAAACATCCCTGATACAGAGATGAGGCCCTTAAACTGCACAGCTGCTCCTAAAGACACACTTCCCTCCCTGCCATTCCCTGGAGTGATCTTTAACTCCCAGGCATAATCACTGGTAAATCAGTAGCACCTATCAACAAAGTACAGTTAATAACAATAAAACTTGCCTGTCAGCCCTCAATATGCCACATAGCCACAAATGGAACAGGTTTCATAGTTTGCACTTTGGATCAAACTGAGCATCAAATGCATTATTTTCTACTTATTTAGGGCTTAGTAGTGCCACGTTGATGTGTGCTGATGAGAAACATGCTCTGCAAGTGTATGAAAGTGTGAGGAGAGGTGGCAGAGTTTAACTTGTTTTTTCTCTGGATAGCTGAATAAAATATGATGAACAAAACCAATGGGGAGCTGTGATTAACATTTTACAGCACAAATTGTCACTCAAGTAATCTTTTGTGGTGAAAATACTTCACTGGGAAGTTTTAAGGATTCAGAATATATTCACAAAACCCTGGTGCTCATCAGAAAACTTACAAATAATAGGTAAATCTTACATTCCCAAGAGATGCTGGGTAGGCAACAGACAGGGCTTGGTGGGCCCGAATTCGTAGTGCTGGCTCTGCCTGCAGGCGCCTGAGGGAAAGTCAATCTGCCCAGTTTATCTGCCTGATGTTTGCTCATGTGCGAAACAGGGATATAGCACTCCTTTATAATGTGCTGTGAGTTTTTGTCAATAAAAAGAAGTTAAAGTATTGTATTTCAGATTTACTTGCAGAAATATCCTGAGCCAGAGCCGTTCTGATTTTTCAAAATATCCTTTCAAATATCATGAGGAAGCCAGGAATCGATATGACAGCGCAAAGCCATGGGTGCTCAGAACTTGGCCTGACTTTGCTGAAGATATTTATTAATTCAGTCTATTTGGAGTGTCAAGATTATCATCCAATTTAAAATACAGTTTGGGAAGTAATTTTGGGAAAGGGTGAGAATACCTTGCATATCTTAATGTGCCACTGAGCTGCCTGACAGGAACTCCATTTTGAAAAGTTCAGGAATAAGCTTCACTTTCCAGAAGTCATTTTCTTAAAAGCAGTTTATTATTTGTTTCTTGCAGATTCCCAGATACTTCTTTGAATTATATGGCTCATATTTCTAGATAAAACATTTATTTCTTTATTTTCAGGCCAATGCAGTTCCCTCATTTAAAAACATAATCAAAACCTCTACTAGAGCAGATGCAGTCTTTAATATGTGGCTCATAGCTGAGTTATGATTGTCACATATTTTATCAGTACGCTACATTTTTTATTAACAGATTAACATATAAATCTATTCATAAATCACCTTCCAAAGCTGCACCTAAAACCTCTCTCTCTCAGCCTAGAGGTTTAAAGCTATTCCATAATAAAGCTTATGTTGGCTGAACAAACTTTGTGGCAAATTCAGCTTTTTATTCTTATGGTTTCAGGTTCCCAAATCAAATCTACTCCCCGAATACACTCTCTTTAGAATAACTGATCAGGAGCTACATTGCGGCTTTCAGGTGCAGGTCTGCCTTCCCAGGATTTATTTAAGAGATAAATTTCTACCTGGAGTGGGAGACGGGGGAAGAAAACAAGGCATGTCAGACTGGAGGTGGCCATGTCTGGAGGCCACACTTCATCCTCCAAGGACGCGCATGCTGTTGGGAACCAACCTTGCGCTGATGCTACTCATCAGCTGAAATTCAGAGAGCAGAGAAAGCAAATCTCTTTTCACACTCCAGCATTGAATGATTTCTGAACACAACATTCTCTCTGTCTGCGAGAACCCAACTCAGGAGTCCATTAATAGCCAGCAAAGCTTTTAAGCCCAGGTTTAGCTTTAAATAAATGCCTGTTTTCCTTTGAGAGTTGTCCGAGTTAAGAACATGCTGCGTGCTCTACCAAGTGAGAATACATTTCAATACATGCATTCATAGATTGGCTAAACTGGCTCAGAGTGCACTGCCTAGTTGTGATCAATGCAATTGCCCTCTGAAGTGAGTATTTAGGCATGATATAGGAACTTCTTATATGTATTTATGTATGTGTTGCTATATATGCATGTGTATGTATGCACATACAGGAGATCATGTATATAGGACTGTATGGCATGTATAGGAGAATCAGGAGCTATAGCTGTTTGAATTCATACTTAGCATTAAGCAGAGCAGCCTTCTTGAAGTTGGTGAAGGCCATGGAGCTGATTTACACCCAGAGGGGAACTGCCCGGGTACAGGTGAAGCGAGGTTTGTGCGATGGCTGTCAGCTGTGGATTGCCAGCCCGCTTTCCTGGGCAACCTCTTAGTTGTCATTCCCTCCTTCCCTGCCCACCTCACCTCAGAGCCAAAATTACTACAGGGGCTTTGGTCTTTGTCAGCAACCGTTATGAGCTAGATTCAGAAACTGAGAATTTAATTAGCTGCTGAAGTAACTTACTGATAACAGTAGCATATTGGGCTCTTTATTTGATAAAACCCTGTCAGGCATTTTATATGTAGGGAATGAAGACTAATGTTCTTATTCCTTACAACTTACAGACAGGACCATTAAACATCCTTTAGAAAGGAAAGGGAAAAAAATGAAAACTAAAAAAAAAAAAAAATCCCTTGGACTTACCATTTCTTGTCGCAAATGTTGCTTCTGTATCTTTGCATAACGTATTTTGGTTTGCCTATGTATCCTCTTTTCTCTGTGGGTTGCTTCCCACTCTGGCGGCTCCAGATCTGCGTGTTCTTATGCCCTGGCTGTCGCCTGCCCCGACACACGCATTCATCTGCTGCTGCTGTCAACAAACTCAGCTCTGCAGATGCTCCTGAAAGGCAGATCAGCCTGCTGTTGTAGGCTACACCTTAGCTAAACTGACATTTATCTAAACTGAGAATTATATAAAAATACACTGCATTTTTATTATTATTACTTTAGGGATGTGGGGTATTTTTAGACACAGGAGAGGTTTGTTCTCTAGCTGTGAATGCTGGCTTGCCAGAAGACACAGAAAGCGTTTCCTAGTTGCTCCTGTCCCAATTAGGGCACTATGATGGGATTGTTAGTGAAGGCTCTAATGCAGGAGACGTTTAGTGCAGTACCTTCGCCTAAAAGCAGTCGATGTGGCCACAGCGACCTATTGAGTTTCACACAGTCAGCAGCCGCTTCATGCTCTCCTGGAGAGGAGGGGATACCTCCCGCAGCCTCTCCCCCATTCAGTCAGCCTGGGTTTGGTGAGCTGTGAATCGGTGGAGCCTGGGGAGAGGTCCTGGCATCCTGCTGCAGCCAGCGCTGCGGTTTGCCGCTTCTCAGGGCTGTGCAATCGGTGATGTGCTCTTCCTACCTGGGACCCGATGCCCCGATCCGTCCCTGGCGTGGGAACTGGGCTGCATGTGCTGGGCAGTCCAAAGTAAGAGCAGTCCTTGAAAACACAAAGGACTGCATCTGACAAGATGAACAATGGAGTATCTGGGCCAATTACTGCAAAAAAAAAAGCAGGAGGGTTGGGTTTTTTTGTTTTGTTTTTTTTTTTTTTTTTTTTTAATAAAGACTGAGAACACAGAGGAATATCAACATTTTATTCTCAAAGCAGAGCTTAAGAGCGATTTAAATGATTCACCTCCCTTGCCCTGGCTCTCTGCACAGGATTAAGTTTAACCCTTATAGCATCCAGTCATTTATAGTGAGAGGATTTAAAAAAAAGAAATCACCCTTTATTGATTTGCACCTCTCTAAAAGGGCCCACGAATGACCTCATATGTTTCCTTTAAAACCAGCTATTGAGCTCTCAGAATAAAAGAAAAGAATTATTTTGTAGTAAATACATTTCATGTCAGTGCGTGCTTTTTTTTCCCTAGACAAACAATCCTACTTTTCTCTGTTAGTAACAGTTTAGCTGATGTGTTTTACAGCTCCTTTTAAACACAGCAGTTCTGAATGACTAACACGAGGGGATTATTGGAGCCTGCAGCTGCACAGCAGTCACTAACCTAGCCCGCACAGCTGTTACCAGAGACCCAGAGCTGGGGAGCAGAGGTGGGAACAGTTTGCTCATCACTCCCACAGGACATTGATCCAGTAGGCACAGTTTCCCTGAATCCTTTGAGAGCCCCAAAGAGCTTTGGGCTCCAAGGTTTCACCTAGATTTCCTAGGCTCAGCTCAAGGAAAGCACAACCCATGTGCTGAGAGGACAGATGAATAAACAGGCATGAACATGACTGTGCCTATGACATCTCCAGCCACCGTGATTGGAGGGAGATGGCAAGTTTTCAGACTCAGAAGCTTTTCTTCAGGGTTGCAGGAGGAGTAGCAAACCTCTAGCTGAAAAACATCAGGCAGCAGCTGCAGTAAGTTGGCTGCTAAAGAGTAGGCAACAGAAAAGGAAGGCTGTCTTATCCCACTGGAGGAGGGTGAGGGATGTGGCTGTGGGGTATAAATGAGTTGCTGGATGCTATCACAGCTTGAACAGATAACAGGAACAACCATCTTAAGGTATTTTGCTGTCACTGAAATGCCTTTTTTTTTTTTTTTAATGTAAAAGTTACCACACTGTGGTTATAGCTGTCTGTTACCTTTTTACCAATAAAATGAGTAGAGACTAAGCTATTCTGAGACTGGGGAGACCAAGTGTGGGAAGTCAGTGGAAGGAAATATGCCAAAAAATGGTGTATATCTCTCCATTCTCTGTAAGGAGAGCTTGGATAGCATGGACTAGCTGTTTCACTTGTGGACAGCTGTGGGAGGTAAGGTGGTTTCCAGTCATCTCCAGTCTGGGCTTTCCTTTCTCTGTGCGTGAAGCTAAGATAATGACACTTGTCCTTTTGAAGTGCTTTGAAATACGTACCTAGGACCTAGATATTATACATTATGATATGCACTTGTGAATACAGGGAGTCTGCAAAGTTGTTATACTCTGATTCATAGTACCTGTAATATTAAGCAGCTGTTACCTTTAGCTCTGCTTTCTAGTCTGCTTTCTAGGTAAGCAATAATGCAACTTCAGCATGTCCAAGTGTTTAAAACAGACTCATTTTTCACTATTTTTTTTCTAAGCGTCTTAAAGGAAAAGCTTTTAATGTAAAAATAGAGTAGCTGGGATCTAATGGGGGAAACAGGCAATAAAAATGTATGCCTTCAGGTAAAAATACTTAAAATATAAATAATTCTGTATATTTGTTTAAAAAAGAGAACAGCTTGGAAAGAATTTGAGGGAAGGGTTAATTAAAATATTTTTTCATCTGAAACACTTTTGTGTCAGGAATTTGGATCAAATATAGACATTATTTTAATTACTAATTAATCATTTCAGACAGAGACAAAGGATGGTTTTCAGTTTTTGAAAGAGTGTTTTATTTCCTTTTAAGTAAAGACAAACAAATAACAGGGCTGTAGCCATTTGAATAGGCTGCAAGGTTGCTCAAAGAGAAGTGATTTAAACTTTATTAAGAATGACAAAAAAGTTCTTAAGTTAGCCTGGGAGCATTAAGAGACAAACTGCAGTTGCCGAAGAGGAGAGGGTTTTGATGCATGGGCAGAAAGGAATGATCAATGGTTCATAAATATAACAGCAGTAAACACAGTGGCAGGAAAAAAAATGTATGTGGCTAATATAATTGTTACAAACTTAGTAGCTTTTGCTGTGAGATCAGTTACTGAGGATTTAAGAATAAGGCAGAAAAAAGAAAAAGATTTTTTTTTTTCAATACATGATAAATGTGAAAGCATTGAAAACCACCAAAAAAGAGTGAAGACAGAAGAAGAACAAGGAAGTATACTACATTAATCCTGTTGAAGAATTATTTTGTATTCCCTCATCTTACTTATAAGGCATATTCTTAAAACTCCTTTGTGGAATCTTTGGCCTTGCTAGAGGTCAAATGCAAACGTGCTGGAGGGGAGGTGAGGGAAGAGACAGGTGGTGAGGCAATGTAAGGGCAAGATTCAAACTGAAGGAAATTGGAAGATAAATCTTGGGTTGGCAGGAGAGTGCAGACTGGAGAACAGAATGGAGGAGCTGGGAGGGAGGAATAAAAGCCACTGCATCAGAGTCATCTTTGCGGGAGAAGGACCAAATAAATTCCTTGTTGAGCTGAAGCTTGGCAGAGATCACTATGGCATCAGGTGCTCACGTCTGGTGTTGGAAAAGAGGAGGCAGAAGCAAGGCAAACTGTGACAGACCAAGCAGGGAGTCTGAAGGCATCTGTTTCCCAGCCTTAGGAAGAAGGTGGATTGATGCTACTCACAGTGGCGGGGCTGTGGCCGCTTACAGCGGCGGCGGCAGCAGGGACTGCATCCAGCAGGGCTGGGCGGTGAGGGGACATAAGCAGTGAAACTCTTGAACTTTTGGTAATGGGACAGAAGAGAGATGTAGAGCCATCTTCCCCAATGTTGCAGTCCAGTTTTAATTTAAACTGTTGTGCACTTCCATTTTGCAGCTATAAACATAAGACTTCAGAAATATCTTTTGGATTTCTGATAAATCGATGCCATCGCTTTCCCCCAAACTGATTCCTTGTGCTTCTCTGAAACGAGTATTTGATTTTTACATCGATCAAGTGCTGAACTCACCCACTGCATGTATTGCCAGTGATATGATGGTATTTGAAATGTGAAGCTTTTGATGTGAAGATGCAAAGAAATTGAGAGATTCAGGTCCTTTCTGGCTTGTTGTTTCCCCACTGACCACTGAAAGTGTTGCTGTGTCTGTAGATAACTCGCCTGCTCTCAAAGCCTTCCTGTGTATTTAGGACTGGATGGATGTTGGCTTCCCACTTAATTGGAAATGCTGGAGAGAGGAGTTGGGGGTAGCGTACAGGGAATTCAACACTGTTGGTTCTTCAGTTTCTCTGTATTTAAGTGTTCCTTGCTGATGGAGCACAGATGGTCTTAGATTAAGGAAAAAAAACATGCCAGAACTGCAGGCTAGGCTCAGACTGGGGAGTTAAGATTGACATGAAATAAGCAGAAGGCTGTAATTAGCTTATCAAGAGCATTAGGCACCTGGCGGAGGAAAGCAGATATGTAATGCACAATGTAACTATAGAACAATAAAAGACCCCCACAAAATCTGTTTTATGAAACATGGGGGACTTCTTATTGCTGACTTCCTCTTACAGCCCAGCCTGGTAACGTCTGAAAGGTCCTACTTATTCTTGGTTATTAGTGACTTATCAGAAGTGATGTCTTCTGACAGTTTGATGCTAAGCACCAACCCCATAGGAGCCAGAGAGTCTAAAGGTTGAAATCTTCATGTGCTGCCAAAAACTTTCCTGGGGAAGCTTGCACCACACTTGCCTGTGCACCATGTGTACTACCTGATTGCAAATACCAGTCATATCGCTGATCCCTCTTGTTCTTTCTGCTTGTTTTCTTGCAGCCACATGTTGTCTTCCACCTTAGGCCTAAGATTCAGGCTTGCTGGGGCAAGGATTGCCATGTAATTTTAAGCAGAAATGCCTAACAGAGTGCAGCTGAATACTTCATGTACTTCCACAGTACACGTCAAAATCCAGTGTCTAGGAACAGGAGTCTGGATCAAATGGAGGTTCAGACACACATCTGCCGTATCGAACAGGGAACGTACAAAGACTCCTTTTTAGCTGAGGATTTAGATTTTTTTTTTTTTAATCCATATTCTTGAAGTTCAAAAACTATTACTTTAAAATGGGGAAGAGCAGGAGGGAGAGTCTGGTTTCACTTAAATTCCTGTGGCACAGGCAGGCTCAGGTGGGATCTCTGTTTTCAGCCTGCCTTGCAAAACTTGCCCAGTTCCTCTGGCTTGCACGAAACTGGACTTGGCTAATTGAAGTAATCTCAAAGCCATTTTTGATCTCAATAATGAATCTTTCATGTAATTAAAGATTTCCAGTGCCTTTTTTCCCTTTTGGTTGTACTACACCAAGCTTAAGTGCACAACTAGAAAAGAATGTTGACAGGATAAATTGAATCACATGCACATTTATTTGTTTAATTGCGCACTGCCCCCTTTTTTCAAGCCAAGACAGAACTCAAACCATGTTGAACCTCTTATACGATTTTAATGAGAATATATTGCAATGTTTGTCATCTCAAAGAGTATTAGACACTCCCTAATGCAAAAGATGTGATTTCCCTAAAGAAAAACAGGAGGCACGGAACAGTGAAAATGTCATCTTGAGTTCTTCATTACTCTCTTTATTATTGCAGGATGTGCTGGTTTTGATTCCTGAATCTCAGCCTAATTGTTGGGAGAATCAGATCCAAATTGGGCATTTCCTCAAACTTATTTTAGCTCCTTTTCAAAGCAAACAAATAAATGCTGAACAAGTATATTCAATGATGTAACCTGGAGAGGAATAAAGAATGCGAGACTTTAGAAAGCTGATAATGCATAGAAGTTTCACATGTGATTACATTTTCAGTTTGATGCATATATGGGAAGATTGCTTTTCATAGCTGAACTCTTAATGTGGGTGCACAAAAATGCACTTAATTGACTCTGCAGGATTTGTCCAGTCTGTCTCAGAAGCTAAGGGGGAGGGAACACAAAAAAAAAAAGTAGAGTGGAGAACCCTTAACATCTCTACATAGCAGTGAGCTTCAAAGAGGCACAATGACAAGGAAACCCAGAGCAGAAAAATGAAGGAAAAAAAAATCGCTTTGCTTGATGCAGAAATACAAAGGAGACTATAGCCATGGTAAATTGATTTTGTACTGAATATGGGCTGGTCTATTGGAAGGGTTTTTGAACCTCCTACTCCAGAAATCATTGTGCAAAACAGTAAGAGGAGGCTGCTTAGAAGTCTTGTCACATCCGTCAGTGGAGCCTACAAAGAGGAAGGAGGGATTTAGTTCTGAATGGCGACTCTGCCAAAGAACATAAAGGGGTGGAGATGGACATCTTTTGGTGGTAGAGGGGCCAAGGAATTCCCTCCACTTTATCAAGGGCAACCATTGCTGTGACTCCATTTGTTGGCTCGCTTCTTAGAAATAGCTTGTTGTACCCTGTTTATAGCAACTGAAGGGAAAAAAAAACCCACAACAAAACCTCTTCTTTACAGGATGAACAGTGCTGGTGGTGTGAGAACTAGTGCTATGTGGTGCCCACCTGGCCGGTGTCAACCACACCTGCACGTGTATCGGCTGTACTTATATTCCCAACCTGTGCTTGACTGCAGTGGAATTTTTATTGTAATCGTTTTTGACCGAGTGTATTTTAAACTCTTTGTTTAGTTACTTTATTGATTTATCATGTAATCCTGTGTCTCTGTAATCTCCAGTACACTTAGTAAATGTTTGTTGTCATAAACTATAAACTGAATGTGACATGGCAAGAAACCAGATTCCACTGTGGCTGTTAATTACCAGTGTGCTGAAAGTCTTGTCTCAGTCTCCGCATGCTTTTGATCTTCAGTAATAGGAAGCACTGTATGTCAACCTTCCTTAACGTCCTCTGTGCTGTTCTCCAGTTCTGGATGTTGTCATTCATTCTAAACTGGCTACAGGTGAGAGCTTTAAGGTCTTTTTTTTTAACTAGCATGCCAAATGTCCCAGTTAACTAAGACTATCAATTTGCATTTGGCCCTGGCCATACTTTTGCATGCTTGAAAGCAATAGAAATGTCCAATGGATTAAGTTGTTTTCAAAAAAAGATAAGTGTTCCCATATAGCACTTGCAACTGAATTATTGCAGTGTTAAGCACTTTCAAGCAAAATGAAGTGGATCATCAGCAAAATGAAATCATTGTCACAAACTGACATTTTTCTTTACACAGAATGATAAAAATACAAACACTAGATAGTGGAAACAGAAATGCAGTGCCATCTTTATCTCTCTTCTTCAGAGCTGTATCTTTCTTCCAAAGTAACATGTTGGCGTGTTCATCTAACAGTGCTGCATAAATATGTGGCTGTCGGTCTGAGCTTGGCATACAGCTATAGCAGAGTGCGTACTCCTCCTCTCTTTACCCTTATGGGCAGCACTGCAATCCGAGCTGTTGCTAAAACCTGTAATCTGGGAATCATTCCTGGCTTCCGCAAGCCCTTCTGTTCAGGTATAGCAGGATCACCGGTGTCTTTGCACCCTTCAACTGATTCCCCCTTCTTTGGGTGTATCCTTGTTGCATTGCGTTAGTGCTTGTATTAATTTTACAGGTCTTTGACAGACCTGCTTGTCACTTCCCATGAGAGGCTCACCCCACTTTGAATTAGCCCATGAAGCCAGCATTTCTCTCACCCTTGGTTAATGTGCCTTCTCCTGTTGTTTTCTCCCATGTCTCCTCTTTGTGTCTCGGAAGAATCCCATCCTTGGTATACTAAAACTTTTCTGGTTACAAAAACCTCATGATGAGTTACGTGGCTGGTGAGCCAAGAAGTTTCCCTGTGGTGTGGCTACACTCTGTTGTCTCTCTACTCTGCTGTCCACATCTACCTGATGCCTTGCATATTTATTACACTTTGCTTATAATGCATTTTTGCAAGGCTACACCTACACAGGCTTGCACAGGGAGTCCTGGGCTATGACAGAGGCTCGTAGGCACTATGAAATCTGCAGATTTGGATGACAAAGAAAGTTCCATTATGTAAAAAAGCTCAAATTCTCCTCTGTCTGGAATTCAGCATTGAGTTATAAATGTTTTACACCACGGGTATTGAAAGTATGCTTAAAGCAATGGCAAGTCAGTCTGCTTGCTTCAAATATTAATTTTAATTTGACAGTACCTCCTCAAGGTTGAGCTGGCCTGCTCCATTATGAGCTGTCATTTGTACATGAAAATTCCCAAAGAACTGAAAAGCACAGGTTGTAGCCTGGATGTGGCTACCTATATTAATTGTTTATCTTAGAAAATGCCATTTTAGTTTTAGTACTTGGTATCAAATGTTCTCACTAAAGCTTTGGACAACGGTCTTTAATAATGAAACCTTGTACTTGTGCAGTGCTTTCCATTTGGGTAACTGTAGAAGCTGTGATCTGTTAAGCCTCGTACAATGCTCTTTTCAGATAAAAAAATGCATGGTCTGGAGTTGTAAATTTCTACCTGACATTGCAGAGGGAGAGGAGTGTCTGATTTACAGCCATATGTTGTTTAATGGAATCTCCTGCAGGACAAGTAGAAGCTGAAGGCACCAAAACTCAAATTTGGTTTTGTACATTAGAGTGTGGCCATGCCTCAAGATGTCAGGAAGAAGAGGACGGGATGCATGGCATGTCGCCCATTGCTCTACTCTATAAACCCGCTTCCTCTGCGCACCACCTATTCAGTGGATGCATTTTATGATACTAGCAAAAAAATGCTAAAACCTCATTTTGTGCTAGACAGGAAAGTTTTTAGTCCTCAAGAGAGCAAAGTTCAGTGCTCATCTCTGACATGCTCTGTGGCTTTTCCTAGTCAGTTGACATCTGTGCTTCTGGTTTTCCTTTCCGTCCATGTGCCTGTGTTGTCTGTTTAGCCTGTAAATGCTTTCAGACAGAAATTCTCTTCCACAGCATGTTTGTATATTGCTTAGAAATAGTCACAATCTCAGCTCATGCCGCTACATGCTTCTATAATACAAGTAAATAAAGGGGGATTTTGAAGCTGTGAAAGAGAAAATCAGTATCATTGACCATCCAGGAAGAACTCAAAGCACCTGAAAACTTTTCCTCAAAAAGGAGTTGCTGAGATTTGCAGTTGAAAACAGGTTGTCTCTGTAGGCATAGACACACAACAGAGGAACAGGAGCTTACCGCTCGCCACAGAGCTGTGTTACTAGGATGTGCTCTCTGCGTAGAAGGAAGGCTGTGAAGGATTTTTATGGGAACTGGTACCCAGTGATGGATTTTTTTTTTTGCATGTTGCCAACCTCCATCTTCTAAGTGTTACATTTTGAGGTCTTCCCCAGCTGCCCTACTGTCCAGCCACTCCAGGAGAGCTGTGTGACTGGGCCAGCCTGTTGATAGGCACTACGAGTGCTTAGTTAAAAAGAAGCGAACTGCTTGAGTTTTACCGCATCTCGAAGGGTCTGAGATCACTTAAGGGAAATCAATTCATAATTTGATAAAACACAATGCAATTCCCTTCATCTAAGCCCCCTCCTCTCCCCGCAATGAATTGACTGAATCCTGCAATCGTTCCTCATACCTGTCACTGCACGCAGCAGTGATCTTTAATTTGTGTACTGCAGTATGTAGCAGAACTATTTATTGAGGCTTGGCATTATGTCTTTTGATATTAGTTATCTGTTTATCAGACATGTTTATCACAGTTTTAATAAACTACCAGTGTTGAAATTTCAGAAATGGCCTCTAGTGTATTAAGCTACCGTGCTTTATTATTAAGAAGTTAGATTTCAGTAAGTTATTATTTATAGAGCACTGTAAATGTGCCTTGTCCTCGAGAGACAAAAGCCAATGCTTCAAAAAAGGAGTTTAACTTTCCACTTTTAGACTAAGACAGCAAGTCTTTATGGAGAAGTCCTGGAGGATTAAATAAGGAAGAAATAGCTGAAGTGTTGTAGAAATGTTTTTACAGTACACGTCATAGAAACCTAAGTTAAACATGAACCTTTTCATGGATTGTCTGGATCCAGCCTATAGAACTTCTTTCAAACACCTTTTTTCTTTGAAGTACTGTAAGACATAGCGCTTACCAATTTCTTGCAAATGCTGTAGAATTTGCCCAAGGAAGGGTAGATTTACGCTGGTGCTGTTTTGCGTAGATACTACAAATTATATGGAAACATAGAAATAAACTTATGAATTGGATTTGTCATTATCAGCAAGAATCTGTGGGTGATATTTTGGAGGTCTGAAATCTGTTCATCAGTATGGATGAAAAGGTTGAGGCTGACATCTTGTAGGGGAATGAACTGGCCTCTGAGGAGCCACTGCCTTAAGGACTTGGTCTGCACCCCAATTTACCAAAGTCCTTTAGCATGTGGTTAAGTTAAGCTGGTCTGGTAGAGTATGTAAATATATACTTTATTTCCATTAAAGCTGGCAGATACTAAATGTGATGCAAAAAAAAAAATGGTTCCTCTCTCCCCAGACTTGGAGAAAAGTTTCCATACCTCCATCTGAAATGAGCTGATCCAAAAAAAATTTGTAAATGTAAATAAGAAATGCAGTGGTTTTGGGCTGGTATAAAGAATCCAGGAGGCTGCCTTCAAAGCAAGTCTGTTTTTTTTTTTTTTTTCTTTTTTTCCAGAGGTACATTTCTCTGAACATATTAGTGCCTTGTACAGTTACTGGAAAGGAAGATGTAAATAAATACAGAGGGAAAGAAATTATTCTGGCAGCTCAGGTCCCTAGTGCACAATAACTGTCATATCCCACCACCTCCTGCCCTCCTTCCTCACGCATCGCTCAGCCTTTGGTGATATGACTGGCAGATGCTACTCGGGGTGCCCTGCACAGCACAAGCAGAGAACCAAAATCACCTCTCACTCCGTGGGCAGATTGAGAAGTCTCCTGTGGGCGCTGTGGAGGGTTGACAGGAATGGAAGATCCTGCCGTTAGCAATGCCTGCAGACCTGAACCTGGGACACAAGGTGCTGCTTCTGCTGACATTGGCAGAAACCTGAGGAGCTCAGCACCTTGTAGGAAATGCTGGGCATCTCACAGAATCTGTCTCTGTTTTTTTTCAGAGTAAGTCTGTACTTTTTTTTTTTTTTGTTTCCTTCCAAACATACACAATGTACATTTTTGTATTACACTTTTTTCCCCTAATAGGAGAGAACAACATGATTCTGGGGCTGGCTGCAGGCATGAAAGGCTGTCAGTAGCTTGCACGGAGTATTTATTTCATGGAAGTGAGGTTTGTAACAGATGGATAGGTTTGTAATAAAAGACTTTAGAAATTAAGAGTGGGTTTAATTTACCCAATAAATATGCATGTAACCTATTCTCTTCCAGTCTTCACTTTGCAGTTTTAAAGCAATGTTCTGGTTTTGCACAAGAATCTGCAACCTCTGTTGTGCAAGTACAGTGTAGGGATTAGTGTATGCTTAGTCTATTACATTCATATGTGGTGTTTGAAGTAATTATAAATTGCTGGCCTGATTGTAAAAGCTGGTCCCTAGAAGTCGAAGAAATTTTCACATGAGCGTTTAAGGATGCACATAACTATTGATAACAGGACTTGCTACTGATAGTCAGGTACTTTGGATGCCAACACTGGGATGTGCAGGTAATTAAATAAATATATCTAGAAAGCTTCTCTCAGCAGTGCATGCTGAATAACCAATTTGACAGTGCATGACAAGCTAGAATTTCTAGAGCACTGTTGATCTGCAGTCTGAACTGGGAGCAAACCATGATGCTCATAATTTATTGGAAGAGATATTAACTCTTTCTTTCAGTGTCTGAGTGTGACATTTGAATATTTAGATAGACACTGAGCTTAGCCATTGTGGCCCATTTCTATTAGTTTCTAGTTGGGCAGTGTTGCACCAGGTACATGTGGTGGTACACGAGTACTTCTCCAGTGGTTGTTGTCCTTGTGGCTTCCTAAAAATATAGCAACAACACACAAAGGCGGCTGGGCAATCCTGCTCGTGGTTTGCATGGCTCTTGTCTTACACAGCAGCTGCAGCCTTGAGCTGGTTGTTTCATTTGTACAGCAGAGGGGTCTGGTGTTTCCCTCCTTCTGCGCATTGGCCATGTGGATGTAGAGAAGGTCCTCAAAGTGGCTGGGAACACTGTTAGAAACTGCATTTCTTCTGGAAGTGCAGGATGGAAGAGATGCTGGAGAGCTTGTAAGGAGGTAGCACAAGGAGCTGAAGTGCTTTTTGTAAGGATGTAAGGGGAGGAATTGCTGACATCCTGATAGCCTAAAAAAGCGTTTGCTTGGTTGCGTAAGCACATGGCAAACAGGGAAGCAGCTAGGAGAAAGTACATACTGTCCTGTGTTTGTATGTAGCGTTGCTTCCATGTTTGTCACATCTTCCTCCAGGCTCTGTTTTCCATGACCCATGCCGTGAAAGTTGTTTTATTGCCACATGGGTCCAGAGCTGTCTACTCTACTGCTTTTGACTGACATGTGTAGCAGGAGTCACAGAAATAATCCCAGATGTGTTTTCTGGAGCTGGGAAACTTTAATGTCTGAGACAACTGACAAAATTAATCTTAAATTCAGGATGATGACCCAACTGAGTGATCAAAAATTTCTGGTGGATACAGTTTGTACCTCATCCAAGCACGCAGAGGCAGCTTTCAGCAGTAAAAGGAAATCATTCCTTTGGTTTATTGAGGGAGATGAGGAGGGGAGTGCTGTAGTGTTGCACAAGTAGGTGTCTGCCCCACTGAGAAACATATGGGTACGCAAAGAAGTACGCCAGAAGAGAGAGATCTTTCAGAAGACTTCTCTGTCAGATGTCCAGGATGTAGTTTGATACTGGGGCAAAATGAATCTAAGGCAGAGGAAGAAAATTTCATCTGGGAAGGAAGGGCTTGGGTTGGACATACCAGTGAGATGCAGGAAGTAGAGCACCAGCATTATACAGGGAGTTTGCACAGTGAAGCCCAAGACAAGAGAGATGACAAGAGTGGGAAATTTTGGTCTGAAAAAATAGCTGCACAGTCAAATAAAGAAACTAAACAATGCTGGAAAGCTCATGTGAAAGCCCCAAGCTCAGACGTCTGAGCCTGCCCAGGACCTCTCACCAGGTCCAGGCCAAAGACTGTGACCACAGATGTGTGTGGGTTCCTGGAAGCCCAGCAGAAAGACTTGTCTAGGCTGTAGGTCAACTGACTGGTGCATATTTATGCCTTGCAGTACAAGTATTTAAACACACATAGCTCCTTGGCTTTGCAATTATATTTTTATTATTGACAAGATGTTCTGCTCTGCAGGGTCATGAATGTTTTCTTTGAGTCAGCAGAGGTCATTGGAGTTACTCAGCCCTCAAACTACCTCCTCCCTGTCTCACCAAAGACATGTGTGGGACTTGTAAATCATGCTCTGGATTGCCATATTGCTTAATTATCCTCTTAGCTCTAATGAAGTGCACCCTGACTAATGGTGCAGTCACAAGCAACATGTTCGTATAATTTGGGCCATCACCAAGAACTTCTGTTATCACTAGACATCAAGGTAGCTCTTCAGAAAGCTGAAGGGCAGTGTTGCCTAATAAAAGAAAACATTTAGGCATGGAGAACATAGCTGGAGGGGCCTGGTGCTTTGACATGAGCTATGTTTACAACATACCCCAAAGCGCTGCGGTGCAGGTGTCTGGCAGGAAGAGCCAGGTGTCCCCTAGGAGGACAAATTCTTCTCTTGCGTTGTTGCAATCCCAGAAGACCCAGAGTATTTGCAGAGAAGCAGCATTGATTGCTGAAGTAACCAGTGGTTTTTGTTTTCATTTTGTCCTGTCAAGCACTGTTAAGGTAAACTAGGTTGTATAATGGAGAGCGCTCTGCCTCTGGTTTTGAAATGGGAAGAAGAACAACTAACAAGCTCTCTCTTTTCTGGATTTTTTTTTTTTTTTTTTTTTTTTTTTTTTGCATTAAGGTTGTCAAAAATTCATCCAACGTGCAAGAACACTGTGGTTAGATTAATATGGGCTAGATTTGGGAATGAGGATGAAAACACTGCTGTGCAGTCATTTTGCAGATGTGAAGGGCTCCTGGGATTGAGCAGTCAAAGTTCCTTGCTCTCCTTTGAAGGCTTACTGATGTGAGCTCCCTCATCCAGTGACATATCCCCTCTCAGGATGTGACCAAATGATCCTTTCCAGCAAGGACTTATCCCAGCTCTCACAAAACCACTTCTGAGGCACAAGCTTTTGGCCTTCAGCCTGAATTGGACTGCAGTACATGGGAGATTATTCCCAAGCGACTCTCTGCTCTTCCCTTCTCCCACCAGATCTTTGCATGTGCTCATAAAGCCTGACTTCAAGCCAAATTGAACTGAATGCTCAGCTAATGGAGAAGATACCATTTTTCCAGTGAGGTTGAATTATCCCTTCCCGCAGTGTTCTGTATAAAGACATTTCCTGGGCGGTGGCCTTTCTTGCAGGTCTGAGCAAGTGTCTTCATGGACCTGAGCTGGGGGTGGGAAAATTGATCCCCTTTTCTTACTAGTCTCCCATCTTTCTCCTGCAAAACCCAGGATTTACCATGTATCAACGGGACAATTTCTATGGAATCCCAGAGTTTAAAAAAAAATATATTGGCTGCAGTGAGAAGGTTCAAGAAGAGTTCAGATCCAGGCTGAACTTTGAAGCCATTTCCTGCATTGGTAATGGACTGGAGAAAAAAAAAAAAGAAATCCTGGCTCTTTTAGGGGAGCTTTGGATCTGTATCTGAACTTTGCAAGCCTGGCCTTTCCCTGTGTAACAGAGCTATTTTTCTTGTACTCAGAATGATGTATTATGTATAGTAGGGATGTTTATATGTATTTTCACTTCCAGCTAACAATACCTGCTTGAATTTGTTAGGACTATTTTTAAAAAGTGCTGAAGGGAGGAAAGTTGTGGAGGGCACGGAATAGTTGGCTATGTTGCTGAATATTTTAAATCTAATAGTTCTCTCTAATGTAGCTTTGCTTATCTTGACTTTTCTTGCAAAGGAAGGGGCCTCTTCTCTCCAAAGCAGTCAGTCAGAGCTGATGGAGGATCCCACATGCTCTCGGACCCCAGTTATTAGTGCCCTCATCCCTAATGCTTTTCACTCCACCTCAGGACCTGACCCCACTTGTCTGGCATCACAAATCACCATCCAACCTTTCTCCCTGCTCCCCATCTCTCCAGGTCTTGCCTGTCAGCTCCCAGTTGTTGTTTTATCCAGTTCACTTCACTGCAGGGTTACTTAGAAGGTGATAATCTTGTGGGTATATTTAAGGAGACCAGCAGATTTGTGCAGAATTACTGGGCTTTGCTGTAGGGAAGGTTTTCATTTTGGTGATGAAAGCTGGCGGTTTTATACAGCACTGTCCCCTTTGAAAGAGGGTCGTGGCTCTGCGCGTGGGGCTCGTGTCTTGGGCCTTCCAGTTGAATGATGATAAGGAGCTGTATTTACATGTAAATTAAAGTCTGTCCTCTGTTAACATTCCAGTTGTTTCTGCCTCTGGACTTCTCATCTATTTATCATTTATGTGCACTGTGAGCACAGTGGGAGCAAGATACATGTTTACAGTCACAATGCTGCTTTTAAATTGGGCTGTGCAAGCTGACTGGAGATACTTGCTCTCGTTTTGGGAGTCTCCAGATATGGTGGTTGGTGGCATTGTCAGATGACTTGTGTATTTTGGTTTCTCAGGCAACAGCATGGGGTTCAGATGAAGACACCAGGAGGTCCTGTCAAAGTAAAGGGAAAACAGAGGTAAGTTTTGCTTCACTACAATGATGCTATGGGTAAATTTATTTGCTTCATGTGAAATCCACCCAGGGAACATCTAACACCAGCTTGAGCTTGTAAATTTGCAGCAGTTTAGATCTACCACTGCAAGCGTATAAGCACCACAGAGCGAGCCATTTCAAAGGCACCCTGTCCAAGTTATTAAACTTGCTCTGTATGATATTTAAAGGTGATTTCACTGCTGGAGAGGACACGATTTGTGACACACGAAGGAGCAGAGTGGTAACAAGCCAGGGGTAACATCTTGCAGCAGGGCCTGAGGCTGGGCAGACTGGCTTAGTCTCGGTCCTCTGCAGTGAGCCACTGGCATTCAGCCGTGGGGGCTTTGCTTGTTTGCAGTTAAGAGTTCATCTTTGTATCATTCGCTTGAACATGAGAACTGAATCTGTTAGCAAGCTGCAGTCTGTTCAGGTGGAACTTCACAGAGCTCCTTCGGAGGCAGATGTAG
Source organism: Chlamydotis macqueenii (assembly GCF_036417535.1). Classification (NCBI taxonomy): domain Eukaryota; kingdom Metazoa; phylum Chordata; class Aves; order Otidiformes; family Otididae; genus Chlamydotis; species Chlamydotis macqueenii. Next base: position 12,425,214 of record NC_141561.1, read on the forward strand.
TCTGCTAAGCTGCAGTTTAAAGCAAGAATTGCTTGAACCAAGGCATGCTGTCCCAGGAGTTTGGAGTCTGCAGGCATTTTTGATCCAAACACAGCTTCTCAGAAGAGAGGCAGAAACGACCTAAAACAAAGCCATCTATATAAAGCAGGAAACATTTTGATTTTTCAAATGTAGTGTCGGTACTGTTCAAAAATCTTCAGGCCTCAACTGAGAGGGTGTCCTATTGTCCTTAACACTACACCGCAAAGAGTCCTCAGTCTAACCCAAAGGAGTTGGGCAAAGGATAGGAAAGGAAGAGCATGATCTTTGCCTAGATGTGGACAGTCAAGCAGGGAGTGATTGTGTGGCTGGCCCAAAATGCTGGAGTTCAGCCAAATTCCAGTTCAGTGCTTAAAACACAGGATTATGTGATCTTCCACTGACCACGTTTGTTTTATATAATAAACTTTGTGATTACTGTATTAACTTACATATACACAAAAAAAAGCTATCTTGAATTTTGCTGGATAGGCAACAATTTGCTTTGTGTAGCTGTGGAGAACAGGAGTATGGGTATCCTAGAACATCTGTTAGTTTTGTATAGGATCTATGGTATGCATGAAAACACCATGGGGAAAAAATGGGCTGGGTTAGGTGAACACTAGTGGTAATGGCTTCAAAATAGAGGGAGGTAGATTTAGATTACATATTAGGAAAAAAATTTTTACAACGAGGGTGGTGGAACACCGGAACATGTTGCCCAGAGAGGTGGTGGATGCCCCATCCCTGGAAACATTCAGTGCCAGGTTGGACGAGGCTCTGAGCAACGTGATCTGGTTGGAGATGTCCCTGCTCCTTGCAGGGGGGTTGGATTAGATGACCTTTGAAGGTCCCTTCCAACCCTAACCATTCTATGATTCTATAACACCAAACATGGCTAGTCACTAGAAGAAGAACCCAACAGAAGTTGGACAGTATTTAAAAACTCCAAAACCCAAGATATGAGGAATATTTGAATTTGTAGTCTTTGTACTTTAAAATGTGTAAAGAAAGGATTTTGCTCTTTTCTTCCATTGTAAAGTTTGTGAGATTTAAATTTTATTCTATTGTTCATGAAGAATTTGAATTTATAACCCAGAATTATTTTGTCAACCCCTGGATAAAACCATGCATTTGACAGAACAAATTCTAGGATAATTTCAATTTCTCTTTTTTACTGTCATGCCAAAAGAAAGCGATGGTCTGAGTATATTTGCTGCTGCTGCCTCCCCATGCTGCAAAGAGTATGCCAAAAATTTCATGAGAATAATGCTCTGAACAGTTGAGTTTATACTGACTGTGATCCAGATTTTGAAATTGTTTGGTGGGCAAAGGAGCAATGGGTGTGAAGTTCTGAGGAACAATAATTAAGCAGATTGTCAGACACTTCTTCACATACAATTAATGGCAAACAGAGGTGTTGACCAGGAGTCTGAGAAGAAGACGTGAAGCTACAAACAAAGGCAGATGGATTCTGCAGTAGCTGAGTAAACTCGGATCTCCCAAGTCTGTATCTGCTCTAACCTGTGTGTCCATGGCTGAGTCCCTTTTGGGAAGCCTACACGTGCAGCGCTATCTCCAGAAATACCAATTTTAGCCAGCTGGTGAAGTGCTCTACTCCAGCGAAGAAGCCCAGCTCTCACCCAGCGTCTCTGCCCTTGGCTGGGTAAAGGCAGCACGTGAGGGCAGCACTAATGTGAACATTTCTGATTCTGCTGTGCAGTAGCGGTACCAGATGCAGAGCTCTGCCTGCCTCAGCTCTGCTTTGTCAAAACTTGACTAATGACAATTTTCTACCTAGCACAGATTTGTTTGTAAATATGTTATGGATTGTCAGGCACTTAGATGTGTGGTGACAGAGGCTGGAAATAAGGAGGACCTTTGGCTCTTATATTAATTCACAATGTAGTTTGCGTAAATTTTATGACTGGACCATTTTCCTTGCTGATTTAATAATGTATATATTTTAGGGTGAGGATTTTGAAGCCACCTAGTGTATTAAAATGCCTTTCCCCCTTAATTCTTGTGCCTGTTGAGTATCTAAATCAGATTCTTCCTGCTGCTTAGAAAACATATTCTAAAATTCTCAGAGCATTACCATAAGGAAAATTAAAATGACAAGAAGAAAACCCACAAAATGTATAGCACAGAAGTATCATTTTTATGGCTTGATGGTTACTCCACATTTGAGTACCTATTGACCAGAGAAAAGGGAGATTACAAATCTGGGTCCAAGACCTGAAGTCAGAAGGTACCATTAGGTGATTTCTTCTGACACCCTCTGTAGCTCTGGCCACAAATTTCACCTGCTTATTCCTAAATTGAGCTCAGTGACTAGTCTTTAGCTGCTGCACCTTTCTGAGGAAGGCACAAAGTTTTGAACTGAAGGCCTGAAGCAAAGGGACCGACTGTGCTTTGCTGGCTTGTTCTAGTGGCAGATCACCTTCCCGGTTACAACATGTACTGTTTCCTCTTCAGATCTGACTTCAGTTTTGAGGGGCTGGGTTTCATTTTGCCCTTCTCTACTGGACTAAAGAGCCTTTCAGTTACCAATATTTATTTTTTACAAAGGCACTTATATGTTGTTGTCAAATCAGTACTTAGGCTTTTTGATAACGTAAAAAGCTGAGTTCTCCAAGCCTCTTTAAGTCATTTTTCTACTCCCCTTGGATATTTTTTTGTATCTGTTTTCTGCACACTCCAATTTTTCACCTGCATTCCCTTGTCACTCTCTCTAATGCCTGAGTGTGATTAAAACAGTCCTCCAGCTCTTACGCACCCTCCTCTGTTCACATGCCTGGCAGTTTCATAAACTCTTCTGCCACAGGACATCATGCAGAGTTGCCTAGCCACTGTGACCACTAAATCCTTTTCATAGTTGCTAGTCTTGGGATGTAATCTCCCAGTCTATACATACAGCCCTTTTGTTCCTTGCTCTTTAATGCATAATATCTAACCAAAATTTATTTTGTTTGTTGGGTCCAGCTCACCAGCCTAGTTTATATCACTCTATATATAGTGACACTTTGGCCTTGCTGGTAATTACTATTTTTGTAATATTGGGGTTATCCACAAATACTTGTTAAGAAAAATATTGATATTTGGCTAGTACCACCCCACCTGGGACCCTGCTAGAGTAGCAAGTTTGTGAATGATTTCACTCTGAGGACTTTTTTCAGTCTAGTAACTTTTTTTAATGGATTTTAATCCATTAATGTATATGTTCTTGAACCTGATTTTAAAATTAACTCTCCACAATATGTCATGTGGTATTAAAACAAACACCTCAGAAAAGTCTCTTTCATTTATGTCATACTTACCAACCAAAACTTGTGGTTTCCTGAAAGAATTATATATGCTTTATTTGCCGTGTCTCTGGAGATCCATGCAGGCTTCCACTGGTAATCATTCTTATTTTTGCAGCATTTGTAAAATGTATCCTGATCAGCACCTTAAAACTATCCCCTGGAAAACATCCACATTACTGAGAGACGACACAGAACAAAGTCATCTTTCTGTCTTCCAAATGATATCACCCAGAGGTTGTGGTTAAAATGAGTGATGGATAGAGCAGAAGGGGAAGAGTATTTAATTTCATTAGGAGTTGCTCAGCTTCTAGTTTGTAATTGGTTTGTCTCTGCATAATGGTCCACATCCACCACATCTAAGGAATTTTGCCTGGCATGGAAAGCTGTGGCTTTTTTAACAAAAGCACGTTTGTGCTTAGACAAGAGAAAGACAGAATTATTTGTTAACTTTCCAAAGGCAACACACTGTCATTTCAAAATTTGAAAGGGAACTGCTTGTGAAAATGGCAGTGATCCAGCTCTTACGTGCTGTCCTATGAGCTTTGTGTAGCCAGGAGAAAGATGATGCACTAATAACTTCTGGAGCAAGAAAAAATAAAGAGAAACATCTGACAGGCATCCAGCTACCGGTTGTGCCACTGCATTGCTAGTATAGTTTCTTCCTTTTCTTGGATAATGTCCTGATACTGGAGGGTCTTATAGTTTACACAAGATTGCAAGGAAATCATAGCCCACGGCTAGAGCCCACCTAAATGGGTTTGCCCCCTTTGTAAGTGCTCCTAGAGATCTGAACCTACATTCCTAGTACTTCTGCTAAGCTATCAATGTAGAATCAGCCCCCAAATTTGATTTGAAGTCCATTAAAGAAAACTTGGCTGGAAAAATGATTAGCAATTCTCTTTGCTATCTGTTGCACTCAAAGAATAAAGACAGCTTGGTCAGGGTATTGGCTTAAACTGATTAATAGAATTGTTTGTCCAAATAAATAAATATAGCTATCTGAAAGTGTGTTAATAACAGTGCTCGAGAACATGTTAGGCCTTGATTATTTTTTAACAAATTGGGATGAACTGCAACAGATAAATGTTTGCTGCACTCTAGAATGTCATTGAAGGGATAACGTGGAGTTCTGCTGGCTGATCTCTGAACTGCAAGTTCTGCTCCAGTCTGTTTCTTTACTGAGGACAACAGACCATCTGAAACAGCTGTTCTTCTCATACAGCATGTAACTGTGTTTTTAATCTATGATTAGACTATATCGGTATGTGATAAAATAGTGTTAGCCTAAAAAAAAAAAAGAGTTAAAAAGGAGATATCTGAAAACAGCACTTAAAGTATTTATTCAAACTAAAAAATTAAAGTACTACCTATATATGGCTAAGCTTTCAAAGAAAAATACATCTGTACAATGAGATTAAGGGCTTATAACATTTCATAAGTCAAGTGTTCAGAGATGACAGATGAAATGACTCAAGAAGCACCTACAGCTGGCTTATTCACAGCATCCCAAAAACGTCTTTTTGAATTCTGCCTCAAACCGAAGCCGGGAGAAGTTCAGCCCGTCCATTTGCTGATCTATCCGCACAAATGTAGGGAGTAACAGGGCATCTGCTCTTGGTTCTTGAGTTTGAAATGTGCTTTCAAGGCAGCCTGACATCCATAGGAGCTAGAAAGAGGCCTGGTCCTGCCCACAGTCATGGACATTACAGCATTCACAGACAGACACACTGAAATCTCAGTGTTGGAAAAAATGAAATTCATGAGGATAGGCTTAAACTGCAGAGGAGTGGGATGGAGGGGCTTCAGTGAAGTTTATTTGTGATTATGAGATCCTGTGCCCTGAAGGGTTGAGCCTTAGAAGTTGTGTACTCTTCCTTTCTAGGAAAACAGGGATCATTAAATTGGAGAAAAGTGGTATTTGCTCAATTTAAGGCCTTATCTCAAAAAAGGCACCAGTACCAGGTAATTTTGAGGAAGGAGCAAGAACCCCAAAGTGGGTAACATACCATTTGTAGGAAAATTGGAGATATGCATAATGATCTGACAACGAGCCACAAGTTTTTATCAGCTCCACCATATATTTAATCATAATCCTGACTAATATAACTGGGTTATTCTCATTAACCGTATAAACACCCAGTCTTCCCCCTTTATTTAAATTCTTAATCTCTTGATCCCAGTAATATCTTCTGGTGATGAGATTTGCAGACTGATCACATGCAGATTTAACTGTCTGCTCCATAACGTGAGAGCAGCTTCCAAATATTGTCTCGTCTGGACAAAGTTGGATTCAAGCTTGCCAGATTTTCTAACTATATTAAAGCCCGTCTGAATTTTGCCTCCTGCACAGCTACAGTTTTCCAGCCACTTGGAAGAAACTGCATTAAATAGCTCCTATTTTCTGTAGGGGTTTGTGAGATCATCTTACTAACCAGTTGCCTCAGCTACAAATTGTTGCAGAGAGCAGTGTGTTGAATGACTTTTCGGAGCAAATCCAGGCTGGTTTAAAGAACACAGAGAGGAGGTTGTTCCTCGCTAGTTATTTTCAGAATAGAGTGGAAAGAGGATCTAATGTAAATCTCACCAATAGTGTCTTCAGAAAAATCCTGCAAGCTGGGGTATTTAAGTGATTTAGTTTCTTCTTTGTGTTTGTTGGAGGTTTTCATAGGCATGTCTTGCAGTGGGTACAGCAGTAAGAAATACCAGATGAGCACAGTATTCCTCTTTGGGCCAGGTAGGCAAGAGAGGTGGGGTCTGGTAGTTAGACCTTTGTTGCTATCCCTCAGGTTCTCCTCTGACTCAGTGTGTCACCATGGCAAATCCTTTAGCACGTGTGTGTTTTGGTTCACCCAGCTGAGAGAACAGGGCAGATAACGCACATCGGTTTCAGAACGTTACATAAAGCTGTATCAATTACTTTGAGGCCAGTGGATGAAACGTACGTATTATCATTGCTCTTCCTCCAGAATTGTGCAGTGCTGTTACCTCCCTCAGGAAGGCAGGTCCAGGGAAAACTGCTTCCCGGCTAATTCATGGGAATAACTATGGCTGGATATGGCCCATGCCTAGAGGCATCTAAGCAGAGTGGAAAGCATCCACTGGTCACCCCAATTTCTGCCTCTTGCAGCCAATGAAATAATTAGTGGGCTTTGGTTCATCCAGTTCCCTGAGAAGTATCAGCTGTCAAACATTCCCAGTCTAACAGCTGATCCATACTGACTGTGCTCTTTTGCTCTTTGCTCGAGCAGTTGGGAATGGGCTGGAAGTCACAGATAAAATATTTCGGTGCGGGTTCAGATAGTAGCAGATATATTTGCTCAGTATGGTTTCTCCTCTGTTTCTGCTGTGGACTGAATGCTTAAACCCATGCTTAATGAGGCTAAAATAACACAATATTTTACCAGCTTCCAACATCCTTACCAACCCAGGCTACTGTGCCTTGGAGTAATGTGTGCAACAGATGCGTCACTGCCTGTAGACTCCAGAACACCATCCAGCACATGACCTCGCAGAGAAATTTTTTTGTGTGCTGTCTTCTCAGCTAGGAAGATTTTAATAGAAATTTAATTTTGTTAATCTGTAATACAGTTCTGTGCAAAGAACAGAATTCTGCAAGTTATAATTTTAGATTTCTGCAGGACAGAATTTTAGTCAGGAATATATTTAAGTACCTAGGCAGGAAGGGGTCCAGCAACATAAAAGACATTAGCTGGTTTAGGTTAGAAGCTATGCTCAGACTCTGCACAAAGCAGATGAAAGTGGAAATGGAGGGCAAGCAGATGGGTACTCTCTTCTATTGTTTGGAATTTGGGTACAGAGCTGCTTTCTGGGTTAGATGTCAGATCAATCATGTCCTGAAAACAAACTCCTGTTGGGAGAGGAGCCCATACTTTTTTTTGTAGCATTCCCTCAAGAATTTCTAGTACTTTACAGTTATATATATAGTGGTCCTAATATTATGTGGGATTTGATAATTGTTGCTGTACAGGAAGAGGAATTACTTAACCATTCATGAAATGCAGACATCTCTAGGGCAGGGAATAACAGGGCTCACAGCACCATGTAACAGTGACAGGAGAGGGCAGAGAGGCTGGCAAACCTTCATCTTCTTAAAGGAAGTGATGAGACCTCTATTCTCAACACAGCAGGTGGAGCAGTGCTTCTCAAGGTCCTGTTTGATAGACTGATGTGCAGTCACCATGGCTGATCTGCTTCTGGAATAAGGGGTGCTGAATCGACCCAGCTATGATTTTAAGCTCTCATTTTCGGGTGCCAGGCACTATGTACCTACTGCCCAGCACCCCTGCTGAGACCCAAGACCTGCAGAACCTGCTCTGTGGCACTCTTCAGCCTCTGCTCTGGAGTGCAGTTGCTGTGATCTTCTCTGTTCAAAAGCAAGCCCCACATATCATGCCCATGCAGTTGTCTGCCTGTGGCTAACGCTGGTGGGTTTCTGCTAAATGCCATCCTTCAACAACTTGATTTCCATACAGCAAATGAAAGGAGATAGTACATAATCCAGCTAGGCCAGCCTCTTCCTTTCTAGATGATAGGAAGTGTTTTTACACTGCTGAATCTTGCAAATGAAGTCTTCAGGGAAATGATCAATGGCGTGGAGCGCTGTGAGACACCGAAGCTCACAGTGATCGCTGCTTATGGGAGAAGCAATGTCTGCAGCCGTAGGCTCAGCTTAGTGGCAGATTATGACCTATTGGAGGGAGGAAAGCAAAGCAGCCAGGGTAACCCAGCCCAGGCTGTTATTTTTTAACAAGTTTCCTTGTCTGTTTTACAGTAGAATATAATAGATTTTCTTCTCGTGGAGCCCTGTGGGTGCCAGTCATTAGCCATTGCTCACATCCTTTCCCCTGAGGTGGTCCCAGGGCCCAGGGCAGGCAGCCTGGTGCCAGGCTCACAGGGCATCTGTCCCTGGGGCTGTTCGGATGAACCTTGGGGCAGGCAGCTCCTGAGCCTCTTGCACTGCCTGTTGCACGCTAGTCTTGCACCTCCCCTTCCCTGTGTGTCACCTTAGAAAGTCCCTGCCCTCTTCCTCCCCCATGGCTTTACTCCCCAAAGGTGCTCTGTTAGCCTGATGTGCAGGCCACAGGTCTCTGGGTACAAGGCTATGGGGGAAAAGAGACACTGTGGCTCTCTCCAACAACAGTATGGAGATTTTCTGTGTGGAAAAAAAAAAACCAAAAAAAAACCCCCAAAAAACCCCTTGCTATTTCTCACTGGCCTGGCCTGAAGGAGAAACTCCTTCTACCGTGGAAAATCCTGAGCACACAGTCCTTGTGGGAGGCAGGAAGTAACAGCCTGTTCAAGCACGAGATTCTCCTGACCAGCCTGGTCTATTAAAGTGAAGTTCCTGCTGTTTTCCTGCTGGCACTGGTGTGAATTATAGGGCAGACGGACTCGCTGTCCTTCGCTGGAGTTTGTCTGCGTAACGTTTTCTAAGCTGCCGCATTATTGGGAAAAATAGATCAGAAGTATCATGAAAAGAAGGAGGATTCCTCCTCCAGCCTAAGCAGAGCACAGAAAGAGGCACTTGTGTAGCTATTACAGAGTCAACCTGATGGATAACATCCTATCCAGGGACTGTGCAGGGCTATGATTAGAGAAATAACCAACAAATTGGGCTTGCTTACTTAGGCTGCTAGCTCCATACAGCTGTGCACTGCTTGATGCAACGGATCTCAGCCCGAGGTAGAGCTAAGGAAGGTACATTCCAGCTGCAATACAGGTAATTTTTTAAAATGTAATAATTAACCCCACCATCTCCTTTTCAAAAGTCCTTTGTTTCTGTCTTCTGTCCCTATAGGAAGAGTGCCAGAACTATGTCAGAGTGCTGATTGTTTATGGCAAGAAGGTGTTTACCTGTGGTACCAATGCCTTTTCGCCGGTGTGTTCCAGTCGACAGGTCTGTTTTGCCTCTTTTGCAGTGATGAAGAGGGCTGGATACGTGCTCTGGGAAGCGCCGGTCATTTGGCAGGGCATCACAGCTGCAGATAATATGTTCCAAATGTAGCTCTGAAATAGTTTGGGGTTTGTTCTTTGGGCCCCTTTGGGCTGCTTTGGTTCAGTGGGTGTATCTGCAAGTGGGGAGCAGAAAAATCATGTTATGGGTGAGCTGGATCTGGGCAAAGTGCTGCTCATATAGACTTCGGGTACACTGTTGAAAATGGGGAATATAGACAGGCTCAGCTGTGAGCACCTCCTAGCTGAACACTTAAATGTTTTATTAAAATGAATGGCAAAACTCCCTTTGGATTAAAGGGAGGTGGGAGCAGGTTCAGGGCAATGTTTATTTTTTATTTTTTTAATGCCAGCGTACATTCAGGAGGTGTCTATGGAAGATGAGAAACCTGTGCTAGCAGCAGTAGCACCTGGTTACACCGAGTGGGTTGGGGCCTACAGGCTTTATTGGTGGGGGAATTACGCTTCTTACAAAGCAAAGGGATCAGTGAGGCTCAGACACAGCTTCTTATGTTGGCAAACGATGGATGTAAAGATCAAATTTACAGCATCGTTGGCATTACATTCCTATAGCTGCCCTTTTTTAAAAATCAGAGTTTTGCTCGTAGGTAGTCATGGGCAAACTGAATACTCTATACCAGTAAGAAAGCCAGATGCTCTTTAAATTCTCTCCTCTCTCCTTTTAAATACAGGTAGGAAATCTTAGCAAAATCATTGACAGAATTAATGGAGTGGCTCGGTGCCCATACGACCCCCGGCATAACTCGACAGCTGTGATTACATCACGAGGAGAACTCTATGCTGCGACTGTAATTGATTTCTCTGGACGGGATCCTGCTATTTACCGCAGCCTTGGAAATGTTCCCCCACTTAGGACAGCACAGTACAACTCCAAATGGCTCAATGGTAAAGTCATGTGGGTCATATCAGAGCAAGAGGTGTATTAAAGTCAACTTGGCAGGCTTGTAAATCTTTTCCTCTGTTTTCATATTGGGATCCATATTGGGAAGGGCTTCCCGTGCAATAATGGTTGCAGCTTAGAAGAAGTTTAAATATAGCCTGGAAGTAATTCAGAGAAGTTGATTTCAAATACGGAAAGTGGGTCTTACAGGCTACTTAATATATATACAGGTCTCTGTCTCATGGGATGGCCAAATACATCTTTTTCACAAGAAAACCACTCGAAGATTTGAAGATCAAAATGAACTTAAAGCATGATATTGTTGACCCAGTTCTGTCAGCGTTAAGCACACTCTGCTTCCACTGACTCAGCTGAAGACAGTTGGTTTCATTGCAAGATTGGTTTGAAAATGAGAAATTTCACAGCAAGTTACGTTCCATGTAAACCCATGCTGATGTGGATTTATAGTTATTAAAAGCAGCTGTTACCCCAGTGTGATAATACCCTGCATCAAGCAAGCTATAGAATTTCAAGCAGTAATTTCTGCACTGAGTCCACATCTTGTCAGGGCAAATTGTAGTGATGGAGACCCCAATATCTCCCCTCTTTCCTTTGACCCAGGTAAGTTGACAAGATATTCAGAATCTTTCTATTGGATTTCAGGACCTCTCAATCAAAGATATGAGCAGTGGGACTGTGCACTCTCAGGAGCTTAATGAGACCGAACTAGGCTTCTGCAGGCATATTGAGGTCACTATGGAGATACGGAGTTTTAGAAGAGTGTCATCAGGCAAGACTGTGATTTAGGACCAAGAAGCAGCATAACCCATATACACTTATTAGAAATATCTGCCTCTTGTCTGCACATGAATGAAGAATTCAGAAGGAAGTCCCATTGGAACAGGGGAGTTTGAGGAAAGACAGACTGAGTTTCTAGTCTGTGATTGGAAAAACTAACTGATTCTTGGATTTATAACCTTGCACAGCGTTGGTGATGTTGGAGTAATTTTGTCCTGTTCTGGCCACTTTTCAACAAGAAACAGAAAACTTGAAGATGATTCAGAGAAGAGCCATGGAGTGATCTGAAGCTTGGAAAGCCTGCCCCACAGTGAGAGACTTAAGGAGTGCCATTTATTTATTTTTCTGAGAAGGAGATAAAAGGCATTTTGTTCATTATCTAGAAGTACTTACATCAAGAGAAGATTTCTGGCAGGATAGAGTTCCTTCATCTATCAGACAAGTCATGACAAAAGCCTGTGATTGGAAGCTGAAGCCAGATAATGTCAAATGGAAAAAGAAGTGAAGATGGCAGCTGGGGCAGTCTTTAGTCTGTGAAGTGAACAAGTCGCTGACTAAAGTGATGGATGTAAAGCCAAGTGACACTGGCCAGTAAGATCCGATCTCCTTCAAAATGTGTGGTCTAATCCACCTGTTAATTACAGGCTCTGATGGTGGAATTACAGGGTGAAATTCTCTGGGTCATGTTAGACAGAAAGTCAGATCGGTGATCACAGTGATCCCTTAAAGGTTCACTGTTTGTTTGAAGCAGAAAGTTTGACAGGAGATGCTTTGCAGTGCCCTCCCCTCTGTACCATCATCTGCCTCCCAAACCTGCCTTGCAGCAGCATCAGCCTGCCTTCTTCTCCCTCCACCATGGCTTTCCCTTCTGGGCTGCAACATCAAAGGAATTTTGTACTTTCCTTTTTAGTTCTTCCTTTGAGAATTACACAGAAATGAACATTGTAAAAGCGCCCTATAAAACCAGTAAGGTTGGGTTTTTTTGTTTAGTCAAATATTATTCATTGACCAATCTTTTCCCTTTGCCAAGGAAACTGTTGGGATAAAGACTGTACACTTTAAAGCTTTGTGAAATACCCAATTAAAATATTCACTACAAAACCAATTCCAGGTTCTTTTCAATTCTTGTGGAAATAATAACAATAATTCTAGGAGAAAAAGAATTAAGGAGAACTTGCTTCAATACTCTCAGTCTGTGGCATGGTTTTGTTTTACAGATGTAAGATAATATTTTGTGCCCAGAAACTGGAAACGTTTTGTGATAAAAGCCAGATGTGGTTGTGCTGGGAGAGTAGGTTGAATGTTTCAGTGCAGCAGTCTGGGGAATTGGGCGGATGCTCGCAGCATATTTAACACATCATAAGGTGCACTTCAGAAGTGAAGAGGTGAAGGAACCCAATGAAGGCTTTATGCTGTAAAATGAACATAGGTACAGAGAATAGTCATGTATATGTAAAGTGTTGAACTCTGATTTAACTTAAATCAGTAGCAGCTTTGCCAATAAAGTGGGGAAACAATGAGGTCTTTCCAAGATCTAAAAGATGGAACTAGAGCTGTATCCTGTATATCATTATTCTCCTCTACGGTTTTTATGTCCTCTGCTGACTCTAAACTCCCTGTGGTCCCAGCTTTGACAGCCTGCATAAAGGATGCTGGCGGTGCAATGCGCTGAGCGAGTCAGTGAGCATGGATTGATTCCTGACCTCTATAAATCTCTTCAAATGTTTGTTTTACAGAGCCTAACTTTATTGCTGCCTACGACATCGGTTTGTTCACCTACTTCTTCTTCCGTGAGAATGCGGTAGAACATGACTGTGGGAAAACAGTGTACTCTCGTGTGGCAAGGGTTTGCAAAAATGATATTGGAGGGAGATTTTTACTGGAGGACACATGGACAACTTTCATGAAGGCCAGGCTGAACTGCTCCCGTGCTGGAGAAATCCCTTTCTATTATAATGAATTGCAAAGCACCTTCTACCTTCCTGAGCAAGATCTGATCTATGGTGTCTTCACGACTAATGTGTAAGTTGCGTTGGTTTTACTGCCGTTCTTCTATTCCTAACTGTTTGAGACTGACAATATCCTGATTTCTTAGACAGTCTGAGGATTCATTTTTGAAAGATCCTTTGGTTAATGTGAAGGAATAGCTAGGTCTCAATTATCCATCATGGCAGCATAGCCTTAAGGACAATGTTTTTAATCCATAGTTCATAGATTCCTGGAGCCTATAAAATGTAACAGTGCAGTTCTAGGGTAACGTAATTTGATATAAACCTGTGCTGTGACAGACTTCTGACTTTTTGTAGTGGCAATGCTACTTGTGTAGTTCAGAGACCTGGTCTAAAAATGACCCAACAGAAAAATGTAATTAATTTTCAGCCAGGTTAACAGCCTGGACAATGTGACGCAATTGTGTGAACATTGGGACTGGCCCGTGAAGTGGACAGGTACATATGCTTGGGAGAGAAGGACTGGAAGGGGGAGAATAAGGCAGGTGGGATCACAACAGCCTAGGTTGAAATCAATATAAATTGCTGTTGAACAACACTTTATAGAAGCAAGGTCATGCGAGCTACACAGCATTTAACATTTCCAAGGGGGACTGTGCCTCCGCTACAGACTGTTTCAGGCCCACAAATCAAAAGCAGCATTGGAATTCAAAGGGGAAGGCATGATTTCTGAAACTTCATAATCACCTCTTCTTGGCTTGATATTGAAAAAACTTGTAATTGGAATGATTTAGTGTAGCTGTGAAAGCAGAAAGGAGAAGAGGAGTTAATTAAAAAATATATTAAAAAACTCATAATGTATATCTTTAAGTCAGGAAAACTCAACTTTTTCTCTGAAGCCCAAGGCTAGGATGATAAGTTTCAAGCTATAACCAGTCTACATGGTATTGAGTTTCAATAATACATGTTCTCCAGGGGGGTGTTATCCTGATGTGTAAATTAGAGAATTAAAATCTTAGTTACTCCACATGACAAGCACTTTCTCATGCTGGGTAGCCAACCTCTTTGGGGTTTTTGTGCGCAGTGGAGTACAGTTCAATGTGAATAAGGGTCTGGTCCCAAGAAGCCCGCAGCAAACCAAAGAAGTGAAGCCCCACTGAAGTGCACGGCCTTCCTATTTAATGTGTCACTTGCTGGTGTGACAGGGCTTGAACTTCAGCCCTTGAAGTCACAAAGCATCAGCCCCAACTCCTAGAGCTGAAGCGTTATTGGGAGTTTCACTATGAGAGTCAACAAAGCCCGAATGTTATTCATAGTCTGTAAATGCCAAGAAGCAGGTAAGTGTTTGGCCACCCTCATCCATCTTCCATGTTTTGTTTCTGCACTACCATTGCCAACATCAGCCAAGAGTGAGCCAGTGGAGATGCAACTAGACAAAATAAACATAATGGAGCATTGCACCTTGACTGTGGACTTTGGGGAAAATCTGCCCTGGGATTGAAAGGAGCATGAGTTGTTCTCTAAAAACATTTAGAGGATGTTAACCAAACTTCCTGAACATTAAAAGGAAACCTGACTACTACTTTGGGCATTTGAGATGATGCTTTTTGTTTGTTTGTTTGTTTTTTGCAACCAGACAGGACTTCTATGCCAATAGTGATAATGTTTTATCTATTGATTTGTCCATTCATCCAGCCAAGAACAGAAGTTAGTAATGAGAAAATGATTAATAACTGTATTATATTTATCAAATAGGTATATTATTTGGAATATAACAGGGGAGACATAGGCTGCCTCTGCTTGGAAGAGTTCTTGTCTGCTGTGTCTGTCTCCCAGGTTTAATGTGAGACATGATGAATGTTACTCCTCTCCTCTGGGTTAACGCTTAAGTCACTCTTCATACATTACAGGTGTATGTTCTCTCTTGTGTCTTTGGAGGACAATATAATATGTAACATTTGTGTAACTGAAGAAATAAGTTATTGATAATAGTTGAAGCTGGATCAAGTAGCGTTTTGGGTCTACAACACTATGTTCTTTTGAGAGTTCAGAGAGAAAATGTTCCAATTTGTCACCCGACTAGTGAAATAATGGTAGTTATTCTTTTAACTTCCTCTGGGACTTATATCATGGTGCATGAGCTCTGCATACCAAAGAGGGTTGATGTATGCTCCAGTCCAAGTTTCTTTATAATAGAATACCAATGCACCACAAAACTATGATATTTTTGTTGTTGTTGTTTAAAGGTATTTTTATTTTGGCAGGATCACGTTTAACGCATTTAGGGTCATCTTATAACAAAGGGGTATTAGTGGTTGTGGTAGCACCCACATATATATTTATTGCTTCGTATTATGTTATACCCAGCTGAATCGGTGGGAAAGAGAGCTTTTTGGGGAGGCTGATGGTGAAATATTTAAGAAGCTTTTATTACATTTTTTTCTGGGAGGTAATAGAGACAATTTTAAAACCTCCCTGAACTTAACCCCTTCTCTAAACCACCTAGTTAATCACAGGAGGTAGGAGGTGGGAATAAAGGAGGTTGCACTTCACACCAGGACAACACAGGGGCCAGCTGCACAAGTTGGTGTCACTGCCTTGAGACTGGGATCAAACTTTTCATAGGGAGGGATGGGAAATATGCCAGGCCACAGATGGAAAGGAAAATAGGCCACAGACTCACCAAAAATCTCTTTCCTTTCTCCTCTCTTGCAAAGGGAAAGGGCTAAACTGTGGAGCCTTTAGCAGGGTCTTAAAAATATCCTTTCTTTTTCTTTTTAAAAAGTGTTTTCAGTAGACTAGCAGGATTTTATTATTTCTTTTCCTTTTTCATTTTCTTTCTCATTCTCTTCTTTTTTTCATGTGTGCCTGAAGGCATTTACTTGTCATCTGTCATTAGCTTTGTCTTAAGAGCTGCTGTCTGTGAGCGTGCACTGCGTCAGCAGTGTTCAGATAGAAGTGGAGAGAGGTTCGCCCGGTGTTGCTTTGACACGTTCAAAGAGAGCTACTCCATCACTCTGGGGGTGGAAGGGGCAGGAGCGGAGAATGGGAAGGCAAAGCAAGAAGTTCTTCCCAGTGTTGTATTGCTCAGAAGAAATATGCTGTGAAAGAATCTGTTCTTCTTCTTTCCAGCCTGGGATTGTGGAGCAAGCCTTTTTTTTTCTGTGCAAGAGAGTGTAATTATTGGTTTAGTTAAAAAAAAAAAAAAAAAAAGTGTTCTTTTCAGAGAATTCAAATTGCTTTAATTAGCAGAAAGATACATGCAGCAGGGCTTGAGTTATTTAAAAGGCACCGTGACAAGTCAGTCTCTTGTGCTAGCCCTATTTTTAGTTTTATTCTGATATGTTTTTCTCAAAACA
The DNA here is from genome assembly GCF_036417535.1 of Chlamydotis macqueenii. Taxonomy (NCBI): domain Eukaryota; kingdom Metazoa; phylum Chordata; class Aves; order Otidiformes; family Otididae; genus Chlamydotis; species Chlamydotis macqueenii. The sequence continues at coordinate 12,441,520 of NC_141561.1, forward strand.
TTGTTCTTTTCCTTTAAAAAAAAAAAGCAGAGGGGAAAGGGAGAGCTGGGAGCAGGTTTGAATTTCAGGTTACCACTTAGCAAACATCCCTTTTTGGGCTGAGGTGCCATCACCATCTGGGAAGCACCCTCCAACCCTCTTGAGGCAAAAGAAGCTGAGCCTGCTCAGGACCTTGCAGAAATGCGTCCCCCGTGACTGAAAGGAGACAGCAAAGGCCGACTGATTTGTCTGTGAGTCTGACTGGGCAGCAGCGTGTCCCAAAACAAATTCCCCTCCAAAGAGTCCTTCCTACAGTGGCGTTTCCCTCGCCGTGCCTCCCCTGGCCAGCGTGTGCGTGGTGAACAGCCTGCCCGAGACAGATGCTGTTCCCGGCTGGGAACACAAGGAAGTGAACTGTGATCATTGAAAACAGAGGCTTTCACATATTAGTAAGACATTTTTGCGTGCTGAGCTGCTGCAACAACCAGCCTGGTTTGTTCTGTCACCTGCTCCTTCCCCTGCATGCGTGGGCATGCATGTTTGTATTTTATTTTTATATATATATATATAAAAATATATTTATATAATTAGCTGATATGTCTTATAGCTGAAGATTTCCCAAGCCTGTAGAAACAGAATTTCATCTTGAGAAACATCAAGAGATTAAAAATTAGGTTGTTTGTAATCAATAAAGATAGATGAGTTGTGGAAAAAAAAAAAAAAAAAAAAACAGACACAGATAATCCATGCAAATTAAACTGTATTCACCTTTCTTGTCAGAACTGCTTCTGTGGCCCTTAAATCACAGGCATTTTAAAACCAAGTTTAAAATTCATTCTCAAAATTGTCATGCAAGCCATGTGCATTTTACAATTTATTTATTTATTTTTACTCCCAATGAGATTGGTATCACTGTGCATCTACCTAGCAATTTGCATGTATTTTATTTGAGTGGAGTTTGATGTCTGTTATGATGAAAATGTCAATGTTCTAATGATTAAATTGATTTTTTTTTTCTTCCTCCTCTTTTCCAGAAACAGCATAGCTGCCTCAGCAGTGTGTGCCTTCAATCTGAGTGCCATTACTCAGGCATTTAATGGCCCTTTCCGTTACCAAGAAAACCCAAGATCAGCCTGGCTGCCAACGTTAAACCCCATCCCTAATTTCCAGGTACTGCTGCTGCTCAGTTTACTCCAGTCCCTTTTACGTTCTGTCACTCCAGTGGGTTGGTTTGTGTGATGCTCTATTTTCTGGGTAGACCCATGGTGCAGATAAATTGTATTTCTCCACATTTATGAGTGTTTTAATCTGTGGAACTCCTTGCCAAATGTTATTGAGACCACAGGATTTGTGGGAAAAATTGAATGGTTTTACTGATAGTAAGAATATTCAGATTTTTTATAATAATTAGTAATTTAAATCTCTGTTACACTCATCACTGACACACGAACTCTGAGAATGTGATCCTCACAAGGGGGCCCAGAGACATGTCCCCACTGAAACTAGGAAGGATTGAAAGCTGAAGCTGGACAAAGTCAAACTAGAATGGAGATAATTTATTTTTTTAAACAAGAAAGGAAATTAACGACTGTGACTGGGTAAGGATGAATTTTCCATCACTTGATAGGGCCCCTAAGGCTACCAGTGTTTCAGTGCAAGATGGATGTCTTTCCGAGACATGGTAGCTCAGCCAGAAGTTCTAGACACATTGCAGCAGTAACTGGTGGAAGAGGACACATGAGGATGGTCACAGTGGTTCCTTCTCATCTTAAAAAATAATTTTTTTAATGAATGAGCAGTTTTCCCGGTTTGTGAGTTAAAGCCAATTTGAAAATTATAGAACAACTTCAGCTGCTTTATGGCCAGATTCAGCCAGAGAATGTTGCGACAGCCCCAGCAAACCTGAGTCTTCTGAAGCATGAGTCCATTTTACAGCTCAGTCCCTTCCCACCTGGGGAATCCTAGGGGGAGAATGGACTTGTCTTCCTGTCCTTGCTTCCCCACAGTGAATCCTTTCAGCCCAATTGTGTGAATCTGGCTCTCCTTTATTATGGCAAAGGTGCTGACGCTGCCTGCAAATGAAATCTGCCTTCAAGCTGGTGATGTCAAGGACCTTCCAAAAAAGACTCTGCAGTTGCCTGAAATCACAGCGAGAGCAGAGGGGAGGCAGGTTCATGCTGCAGAGAGATGTGCTTGTGTTCCTGCTGAGGAACCTGATTTCTCCCCCTGAATTCCCTCATGGCATCTGAGTAAGGGCTTCTGCCTGTACAAGGTGGGACAGGATTGGGCTCTTGATCACCCCCTTGGCTTGATGCACTCAAAACCAATTAAAAACATCTTTGCTGAAGGTCCAGCCGTGCCAAGGATTTATTTTTTTTTTTTTAGTGTAAATGGAATATTAAGGTTAACTGAGAATCAAGGACTTTCTATCCCTTCCTGGGCTAACCCAGGAGGAATAGAAAAGGACTTTGGAAAGCATTTCCATGTAGTGAAACGTATCAGATAAAATGTGGAGTGCAAAGATTGCAGCAGCAAGATGAAAGAAAAGAGTCAGGAAAATAAGGAAAGGAAAAGGAGGTATGTGGCGGACAAAAGGAAGATTGCAAGAAGAGATTAAGATGTTTTTCAAGTACAGGAGGAACAAGAGGTCAGTGAAGGGCCGTTAGGAGATGACAAGGGTAATTTAGTGATAGAAAAGGCAGATATTGCAAAAAAAAATAATTTTTTTTTGCCTCAGTGTTCACAAAGGAAGATGAGGGAAGGATGCCAGATTTTTTTTTTCTTGCAGAGAGGAAGGTGAAATACTGAAGGATATAGGGGATCAAGGCAATGCAGATAATCAGGAAATTAGAACAAAACAAAATAAAACCAAATCAGAGGGATGCTGTGTCAGCACGTGGGCTGCCAATAGACCAAAAGGATTATCTGTGACTTGATGAGAACAGAAAACAAAATCAACAATGACATTCCTGCCACTGGGACTCCTCCTTCAGTAATGCTCTAGAAAGGAAAGTGAGTGGGGAGAAAAGCATCCAAAGCAAGATGGTAGTATAAACCAAGAGTATAGAAGATAGCAGGAGAGAGAAATCTAAAAACTCCTTAGAATTTGCGATGAGGCAGTCATGAAATTAAAAAGACCGCTGCAATAGAAAAAAACATTAAAACCCACCTAAGGACACATGAAAAAAACACTGATGTTTCCTTAGTCTGACTACTCAGGAAGATGCTAAAGTTAATAGAAGAGTAGCGATGTTCATAGGTGGTGGGAATTAGTATCACCCAGTTCACTTTGTTCGCACAAGCTCCAAAATATTGTAGGGCTTAGTAGACCAGCTGTTAGGACCCGTATTCATTGGGTAAATGTGAGCTAAATTCCTGTCAACTCATTTTAGCATGTTGTAAGAGAAGCTCTGCATGGTGCACCTCAGAAAGGCAGACACATTGCAAAGAGTTGCTTTGATGCATAGTGAGAGTATGCACATGGGAAATTTGTACACTGTAGCTGGAGCGCTGTAAATCGACATCCTAATTCACAGTGTATTAAGTTCTCTTCCAAGGAAAGCCAAACATATGGACCCAAAATGAAGAAAAAGAAATCTGTGGGTTTTTTCCTAGTGAAATTACTTAGATGTGAGCATTGCTTAATGATGTCATCTGTGCAGACTTCTGTAACGCCTTTGACACGGTTCTCCGCAACATCCTTCCCTCTAAATTGGAGAGATATGGATTTGATGGATGGACTGTTTGGTGGATGAGGAATTGGTTGGATGGTCGCACCCAGAGGGGAGTGGTCAATGACTCAATGTCCAGATGGAGATCAGTGACAAGTGACCCTCAGGGGTCCATACTGGGACCAGTACAGTTGACATAGTGGGATCGAGTACACTCTCAGCAAGTCTGCTGACAACAGCAAACTGAGTTGTGTGATCAGCGTGCCTGAGGGACAGAATGCCATCGAGAGGGACCTGGACAAGCTTCAGAAGTGGGCCCATGTGAACCTCATGAGGTTCAACAAGGCCAAATGCAAGGTCCTGCACATGGGTCGGGGCAACCCTTGCATCAGTACAGGCTGGGGGATGAAGGGATTGAGAGCAGCCCTGAGGAGAAGGACTTGGGGCTACTGGTGGATGAAAAGCTGGACATGAGCTGACAATGTGCACTTGCAGTTCAGAAAGTCAGCTGTATCCTGGGCTGCATCAAAAGAAGCATGGCCAGCAGGTTGAGAGAGATGATTCTGCCCCTCTACTCTGCTCTTGTGAGACCCCACCTGGAGTACTGTGTCCAGCTCTGGAGCTCCCAGCATAAGAAGGACGTGGACCTGTTGGAGCGAGTCCAGAGGAGGGCCACAAAGATGATCAGAGGGCTGGAGCACCTCTCCTATGAACGTAGGCTGAGAGAGTTGGGGCTGTTCAGTCTGGAGAGGAGAAGGCTCCGGGGAGACCTTATAGCGGCCTTCCAGTACTTTAAGGGAGTCTATAAGAAAGATAGAGACAGATTTTTTTAGTAGGGCCTATTGCATTAGGACAAGAGGTAATGGTTTTAATCTAAAAGAGGGTAGATTTAGACTAGATGTAAGGAAGAAATTTTTTATGATGAGGGTGATGAAACACTGGAAAAGGTTGCCCGGAGATGCCCCATCCCTGGAAACATAGAAAGTCAGGTTGGATGGGACTCTGAGCAACCGGATCTGGTTGGAGATGTCCCTGCTCCTTGCAGGGGGGGGTGGACTAGATGGCCTTTAAAGATCTCTTCCAACCCCAACTATTCCATGATTCTATGATTAGTAAGAAGCAAAGTTGTTCATGGACTGAATATGGGAGTTGGCAGGAATTCTAGTTGTACTATTGACTCCCTTCACCTTGGGTAGGATAAATAGTCTGTCACTCAGCTGTCTTTTGGAGTAATAAATCTTCTGCCTACCATGCATGGCACTGTGGGGAAGAGTGAAGATCCAGCCCTGGCTACTGACATGGACCACAAAACTGCATGGAGAGTATAATCTTGCACTAGCTTGTGAAAATGCTGGATTCTAGAGATTAATGTGAGATAGAAACTCAGGTCTTAAAATGTGTTATCCATCTGTTAGGACTTACACTGATGTTTAAAGACAGAAGGTGAGCTCTTTCTTCACCCCTATTCTGGAGTGAGTCCTATCTCAGTGCACCCCTTTGTGCTGGAGGATGGATGGATATTAGTTGACCTGCCATTTGCTGTGAGGATAGAAGAGCTGCATGTGGGGAGGGGGGAGCTAGTGGCTAACCTACCTTGCTGAAGATGAAGCTGGAGGGGTCTGTTCAAAAGGAAGCACATAAGATAAAAGCAATGTGGTAAGCTGGGTTCCTTGATGCAAAACCAACCCATTTAACCTCCAGTTTTCGTGCATTGTACAGACTGGGATGCCGGGTAGAGTCTGAAGATGATTTGTAATGCTTCAAGGATTACCCCAAAAACTTTCTTTCCACTGCTAGCTTTACATCTTTCTACAGCTAGCTTTAATTCTTTCTTTTCCTTCTCAGTTTGTTAAGGCCTCTTGCCTTTCTGATGTGCTGGCTCCAGGGTATCACAAGGGAATGAAACATCACATCAGTGGTCAGTGGACCAGCTGGGAGAAACATTTATAAACAGTGGGCTACAGGCCAAAAAGAGGCTAAGGACCTAAGATCAGGCTAAGTGCCTGATCCTGTGACGCTCACACAGACCTACCTCCGCAGGAAATCAACAGGACATGGGTTTCCAGAAGAATTTCAGGGTTTGGTCTTGGGCTGCTGGAGTGGGGAGAAAATGCAGGTGCTGAAGTTCAATCTTCCATGTTTAGTGTGGGACGCTGAGTGATGACAGCCCGAATGAAAACCTGACGGAGAGAGTCCTGCAGGATGCACAGCGCTTGTTCCTGATGAACGATGTCGTGCAGCCGGTGACTGTAGATCCATACGTGACTCAGGACAGCATTCGATTTTCCAAACTGGTGGTTGATATTGTTCAGGGGAAGGATACTCTCTACCACGTGATGTATATTGGGACAGGTAAGAGCATCAGGGCTTAAGAAAGTTTCTTCCACTTGCTCACAGACGTGGCAGCCCAGTTGTGACATCATTACACAGTTGTCATTCAGTATCATTTTGTCACAAAACAACATGGAAATTAGTTTGCCTAAGTAAATGAAAAGCAGGATAGAGGACCTGAGGCAGAGTCCTAAGCGAGCAGACTATAAATCTACATTGTGTTTAAAAACAACAATAGCATTTTTTTCCCTTTTATAAAAACATGTTTCAACTAGTCAGACTAATACAGAACAGTGGGGAAGAGCGAAGGTTGCTGAAATGCTCTGTGGTTTTGTGCAGGTAAGTTGCCTCTCTGCATTATGACATACTCATCTCTAAATAAGCAATAATAATACATCACTTCTAGGCTTGTCCAAGGTTTTAATTATTTCTTTCTTGGGACTTCCGTGTGCCTACTTGTGTAAGACTCCCAGTGCTTTCAGGAATTGGCATGCACTGAAATGTAATGCAGATGGGGAAGCTGAGGCAAGTGCTTTTTTGTGGTGGCATAGCAAGCCAGTGGTAGAATTAAGTGTATGATTTAAGTCTCTTGATTTCTACTGCCATCCTCTAATTAGCAGGACTCGTTGCCTCTTCTAAAAAGCACAGATATCTTGGATAAATGAAAGATGCTAAAGGACAAAGTGTTATAAATGGTTGTCTTAGCCCATATTCGTACTAATGATAGAGGTTAAATTAAATGGTTTGATTAATCAGAGCATATGGCCAGCCTCATGGGTATAATGTTGTTATCCTCTATTGCAGAAGCTTTGATTTTAGGATAAAATGGATTGCCTCCATAAGTGTTAGTTTAATCTCACATCTGAATGCAGAGTCATTGCCTCATTCTGATGTTACCACCTTCCAGGACTCTGTCATAATTTATCCAACTTTTACCGCCACTTACTTCAAAAGTGATCATCTTGGATGTGTTCTAGTAACATTCCCACTGCAGAAGCCTCCATGGACGTTGATTATGATGAGAAGATTATACTTAAATGGAAATACAGCATGATTCTGCCATTTTGGTATCTTGATATTTTAAGTGAGGAGTCCAAGCTACAAAACCTGAGAGAAAGCTGGGATTCTTTCTGCCTCATATAATTTGTGTAGAAAGGTCCACTGCCATAACCTTACCTCCTTACTTGTGTTTGCATTCTGGCCCTGGTTAATAGTGAATGAAGAGTATGCTCTGCTGAACCTGAAACACTTAAACCAGTCAAATGCTTCAATAGAGACAGAGGCAGCCCTGAATGCAAACCCAGCCCTGAGATAAACTGAGCCCAAACTTGGACCTCGGTCTTGTTTCACACTTAAGGCCCTCCTGAGTGAAAAAGAAGCTTTGCACGGCTGCCAGCTCCACCACTGTAAATTGCTGAGCTTTGGCACCAATACAGAAGTTATTGGGGTAGAAAGATTAAGCTTCAGGAACAATCAGGGCTGCCAGACCTTTTTGGGGTTTTAATGAAAAATGATGTGGTTGCTCCCTTTCCCCCAGTTTATCAGATCTTTAAATTGTTTAGGTTAGAGCGCTGTGAACACAAACATGTATGTTTCTGTGTATGCACTGCTCATGCCATAACATTCCCTTGTCAAACTGGCAGGTCAGCTTCTTCCAGGAAGAGGATCAATTAGGTCCGTGACCCATGCAGTCATTATGGAGGCCCTTGATATTTCCAGCAGGGCCACTACACCTGTTGTCATTTGTCATAGCATCAAATCACAACAGTCTGCTCCATAAACCAAAAGAAATATAGACTCAGGGCACCAGAAATGATCCTTGCTATCTCAGGTCACTTTGCTGTGTAACTCACTGGTAACAGGAAGAGACTTTTTTCTGCCTCAGTGCTCCAACTGGGAAATTTTTCCAGGTGCTTACTCTCCAGATGGTTCACATCCTTCTGGTTTCTCATTAGAATGCATTCACAGACAATTTCTGTAATGTCTGAGAACTGCTGAGGCTTCTAACCATGTAGCTGGAGCTCTCTACCATGGGCAGGAAGTGAACCAGAACTAGGTTTAAATTAATATTTCACTTTTTAGGTAGGTATGAAATGAAGTCAATGCCTCCACGATTTACTTGCGCCTTGTTTCTTGTTCCATTAGAGTATGGCACCATCTTGAAGGCCCTTTCTACCACTAACAGGAGCCTGAGGAGCTGTTATTTAGAGGAAATGCAGATCCTCCCTGACAGACAACGGGAAGCAATCAAGAGTCTCCAAATCCTGCACAGCGACAGGTCGCTCTTTGTGGGCTTAAATAATGGAGTGCTAAAAATTCCTCTGGAGAGATGCTCCATGTACAGAACAGAAGGGTAAGCAAATTTACAGCTCTGGTATTCCACTTCAGCCTAAAAAGAAAAGCACCAGGGAAACGTATTCCGCTCTAATTTGGTTTAGAATGATTTTTTTCATCACTGCAAGACAAAAGACACTGTTGGAAGTGCATCTCCTGATAGAGTCATTTGTGACAGGAGCAATAAGAATGAGCAATATTTTTAAAAAAAAATATTAATCCTAATCAGAGATTAATTGTGTATTTACCATGGGAGGACTTGCAATATTTACTACTTCTTTATTTTTTTTAATTTGACATTTCAGTATTGCTTTGATTAACTCCGTGTATTTTGCTGATGGTTCTTGTTGCAGTATGGCTGCAGGTTTCTGAATTTGGGTTGTAGCCAGCCTATCCCGGCACATCCAAGTGACCACCTCTCAAATGTCTGATGAGGCAGGGCTGGGCTGTGCAGCAACTTGTTCCTGCTTCTGGAACCCAATAACTCATCTCAACTATGTGTGACATCTCTTACACCTGGAGAGATTCTGTGCCTTGATCGTATCTTTTAAAGGGAGTAGGAAAAAGACATTTTTTAATTGTCAGGCCTGGCTCCAGAGCACTTTTCCACCCAGAAATGTGTGTAGAAGGTTTTTGCATCCAAATGATATCCTCCATTTAAGAAGGTGAAAGGCTGTGATACCAACTGATTGAGATGTATGCTTAAATAATCTCCCTATGTGTAGCTGGGTCTGCTGTGGGTAATTGCTTGTTTACACCTCCTAAAAACATTCTTCCTTCTCCTCTCCTCATTTGCTTTCCTTGATGAGAGTTTTGTCTGAAACTGGTGTCCTCTGTGCCAGACAAGAGGAAGGAATTTGTTAGCAACATCTAAACGGATTCCCTCTTTCATGGCCTACTGCAAGATGTCCCTGTTCTCTTGCCAAAAAAAAAGCTGATATAGAAAATGTCACCATCATTTTATTTTCAACAAGTAGAGTTTATCTATCAGCTTGTACTAAATTCATGTCTGTCTAAATATAAAAATGCCAGCTCTTTCTATTTTCGCTGAACCTCTTAATTGTCTCTTTCAGGAAATATAACTTGGTCATTACTGTAAGTTTGACACAGAAGTGTTTAGTGTGTAAAGGTTTAGTTACTTATATAGACAGGCTGACACAGGAGTGTTTGGAAAGTGAAAGAGAACCACAGCTGGAAACTGCCATCCTGTCCTCAGCCCTTAAAAGCAGAGATTTAAAAAGGTAGAACATAACAGCTGTCCTCTTCAGGCTGTCCTGGAGAGTTTCCGTTTGAGAATATTTATGTGTGTATACGTATATATGATCCCGTTTCAAGGAAAATGAGTTCTTCCTTTTTTTTTTTTTTCTTTTCCTAATCTTGAGTTCAGCTTTCCGGTAATTTATAGATCATGTCCCAGTTTCAGCCTGTGTAAGTACTTTGTATGACACTTCCATTAAAACTCAAATGGTGGAGGTTTGCTCAACTGTGTAAAAAAGGGACAGGCAGGGAAGAAGCAGCGGTGGCTGGAGGGCAGATGGAGGGAAGACCTCACAGGAGCACCTTCTGTTTGGGACGTGAGGGCCACAGCACAGTCCCCTGCTGCAATAACCTTTAACCACTTCAAGCTATGGGCTATGCCAAAGTACACAAGATAGGATCTCCTGACAGCGTGGTGGATGCATAGGTTTGGCGATGTGAGAGGTCAGAATTTGTTGAATTCGGGTGCTGGCCAGGTAGTGTACTGGTGAACGTTGTAATGGATCCTTTGCCCCATAGCAGTGTCTGGTGGAGGGACTGTGCATTTGAAAGAAGGAGGAAAAAAAAAGAAAACTTAGGAAAACCATGGAAGGCAATTATTTATTTATTTGTTTAAAAGCATATTTGTGATATTATTATTAATGTTTAAGCTAAGGTGTTTTTTTTTATTCAACTGCAAATTTTTCAGCTGCAAGTGTTGGAATCTTTTTTCCCCTTAGCATCCTGGCTGTGTAGGTGATAAGTCAACTTGGCCTCCTTTGTATTTCTTTCAATACTGAACTATATCGAGAAGGATGTTTTAATTTCCTCCAGTGCATTCCACCTGGCACTTCTCCTGGGCTGTGATTTATTGCTTATTGTTATGGCTATGTTTAATACATGCCAATGTAAGGCACCATGGGAAGAAGGACTTCTGCCCCTACAACACCCCCACTTACTTTTCTGTCGTGCTGTGACTTCTTGACTGGCCTCCCTGAAAAGCTCTGGTTTCAGCAGTTTTTATAATCTAATAATTTCGATGGGGGCTCAGGAAGCTTGGAGGTGATGGAGAATCTGTGCCTCCCAGGCAGGAATACCACAACACTATTTGTTTTCTTTGGCTGTGCCTCATGTTATCAGGAAACTTTGCAGCCTTTTATACCCTGAGGGCTGATGTGGGTTCTTGATTGCTGACTTAGGGATCTTGTCTTCCCCCTGCCTTCTCCCTGGAACGGGTGATCATATATTGAGAGAATACATATTGATCCCCTCCCGCAGTCCTTGCTGCGCTGCTGTTTTAAAACCTTGGGGCTTGGTACTGAGGCTCAGAAATGGGACAGAAGAAAAAGCAGCAGTGAAGGGAAGAGATGGAAAGGGAAAAGGATTTATGCCATCTCCTTTTCTGTTTGTTTATTGACATAGCACCAATTTAATCTTTTAAATGGTGACTAGTAACTCAGCCCCATGTCTTGATGTAGTTCGTTGACCCAATATATTTCTAGGTGTCTGAGTAGTGTTTTGTGTGTGCCCACTGACCTGTCTCAATCTGTCTTTTCAGAACAGCCAGTCTTAGCAACAGGGCAACGGGAAGACATCTGTAATGTCAGCTGCCCAAATTTACAGACTGGACTTGGCTGCAGAGACTTTGCCTTGCGCGTGTGTTTTCCCGTTGTGCTGCTGTTCCCCACACTCGCTGGAGACTATTGGGAAGATGTCCAATGCGAGCAAAACCAACAAGCCCTTTGAACATGCAGCGTGTTTTGAAGGCTGCTTTGGTGGGTGGTAGCTTGGCTGTGCTTGCTGCTGGATTTTGCATGGCTTTGAAGTCTTTGTAACCTCCCTGCAATTTTCAAATGAGCTTGAATTTTTACCTCAAGTTGCCCCCCAGCTTTGGGAGGGATATTTGGAGAGCCAGCACTGCAGCTTTATCACTGACACCACCGTACCTCTAGAATGTATCTGAACAAAATCCTGAATCTGAATTTTAGAGAGATGAGGACTTCAGATCTGGACCATTATTTTCAGATGGGGCCTATCTGTAGGGGTAGTTTAGTAATTTTTTTCAAAGGGTGGGATGAGAGTCTTCATTTTAGGAATTGCAATCAAACAGATAGGAAAATGAAGCTGATAGTTGCAGGGAACACTTTGTGATCTCTTTGTATGTACACTTTGCAACATCAGGGCTGTGGACCTCTGAGCAAACAGAAACCCTGAGGCAAGCCTTGAAGTGATTTTGTAGCGATTTTTTTATTACATAGTCAAATAAGGAAAAGTAAATGTGTTTAGGAATGAGACCAGAGAGTCTTTTGACTACTTACCTTTTCTGCTCTCCCTATCCTGAGCAGTTTATTTTAATGCACTTCATGTTTTTATGATGAGGGTGGTGGAACACTGGCACAGGTTGCCCAGAGAGGTGGTGGATGCCCCATCCCTGGAAACATTCAAGGCCAGGTTGGACGGGGCTCTGAGCAACCTGATCTGGTTGGAGATGTCCCTGCTCCTTGCAGGGGGCTTGGACTGGATGACCTTTGAAGGTCTCTTCCAACCCGAACTTTTCTATGATTGTGTGTTGATAGTCATTCTTTCCTCTTCCTCTCTCCAGTTTTCTGTGTAAGATTTGAGGTTTGCATGGTGCAGGTTGCAATTTTAGGATCTGTAGTATGGTTCTGAGAATAGTTTGATTGCCTGTCCTCTCCATGTTGTGCTGTGCTCATGTCTGGATATCCCATCAGGTTGTGAGTGCCACCTCAGGTCAACCTTATGCCAGTGGAGATAAACTGCTTCCAAGGCTTGCATGCATTTACAACACAGTCATTTGAACTCTGCTTGCTTTTTTGACCTGGTTGCAGGGAGCTTGCTGTTGAGTGATGCTGAGCTTTTGCCCTCCTACTTGGCCTAAATTCTGCTGTACATCCCCTGTGGCTGTGGTGCTTAATGCAAAGCTAGCAGAAATGACTCAGCTGACAAGTACTCTTATTTGCTGACTTGAGTTATGTGAGGAACACAATTCACCTCTGAATAGCTCTGGACCAGTGATCAGACAACTAAGTACATATAGGTGAGTAACTCCTGAAATGGCTCCAGGGAGTTTTTGGAAGAAGAGGGTCAGCAGCTGCAGTAAAGAAGCAGAGAGTTTTCTGCCCTCTTTCTCCAAAGTACAAAACTGAAACTCCAAGCACACTCCCGGTACCACATCCACACTACGCTTTAAGGGGGTTGAGATATCACATGGAGGATTGCTTTGGTGGTTATTGTTTTCTTCTTCTTTATTTTTGCTCCTTATACAGTGCAAAATCCTCTGTAACAAAGGAATGAAGCACTTAAATTTAGGATTGCAAAACTGAAATTACAGGATTACCAGATTTCAGGAGTGAAACTGTTGGGGAACTTAATTGGAGGAATAATACAGTCTGGGAAGAGATCTAAATTCCCCCAGTTCTGGGGAAAAAGTGAATTTAATATGGGTTAGAAATCCTCTAACCTTTTCATCAGTATGACTACACTTCCTTGAAGGAAAACAAGTAACTATTGTTAGATAAAAAGTGCAGGAGAGAAAATCATAGAAGAGGTACGGGAGGGAACAAAGCAGAGACTTGTTCAATGGAGCTCAGCATCAGCAGATTGCTGAAGTGATGTTGATAGCCAGATTTTTCATCAAAGACCTTAAAAATCCAGCCCCTTCTTCTGAGCTGAGGCTGCTGAAAATGTGGCCCAGATTTTGTTTTGAAAATCTTCTCCCTGAGAGCGTTAAAAAATATGCAGCGCATTGAACATCCTTTAAAAAACAGAGGCAGAAGGAAAGGTAACAGCCTACAAAAATGTTGTGATAAAGCTTAATCATCAATTTCCATCTGCTTTGGCTGATATGGCCTTTCTAAAATTAAGGGAATTACCTAATTATTGTACCACCAATAATGCCAAAAAGCTTTAGAAGACTTCATAGGCAGAAAGGAGAGTGTTCAGCTCAATCTTTTGTCATCCACAGTATCCAATAATACATCAGAATAAATCACTAAACATCTGGTTTGGCATTCTGGTTGCATTTAAGTAAACAGCGAGACTCTTACTGACAGAGAATGAAGACATCAAACAGAACCATGATCACTAAAGCTCTTGGAAAGAATGAAGTTTGGTAGATGAAATGAATCTGTGTTCTTTAAGTAGAAGTACAAAATTATACCATTTTCTCTATCCTGAAAACACATTTGCATCTGCTGTAGCAGGCAATTACTCCCATTTGCTTTGATGTAGCTGCTTATAGATGTAAAATTAAGCACCTCTATACTATTTGCAGGACATGGACCTTTAAGATTTGAGAGGATGGTACAGATCTAAGAAACCTGGATTTCAGGAGTTCATTTGAATGCTCTGGGAAAGGGAGGTGGCCATGCGTGTCTGAAATTGGAAAAATAAGAAGGCAAGGCTAAGCGGTAAGGTAGTGAGCAGGGGCATGTTTCCAGTAAGATGCCAGAGAGATTGGTTTTCAGTTTCATCTTATTCGACATTATCTTTAATGGCATGGAAGCAAGAAAATAGCATACTTTGTAGATGGCATTTAAGTATGAGAGAATCACAAATAACAGTGAGGAGAGGAATGCAGTGTGGTGCCAGAAGGGAAACCAGCAAGAGGCTGAGTTTGAGGAGCAAGCCTGTGCTGAGATTGCTGGTGTTTGCATCACTGAATGAGAGAGAGAGGATGAAAGAGCGGACAGGGGCTCTGCTCTGAATCAGATGAGTTATTACAGTTTTTCCCATTTCTATTAAATGCTCAAACCAATGGCAAGTTTTACATTCATTTTAAGCTGTCTGTACACTTTTAGGCTCCCACTTTTAGCTCAGAGGTATGTAAATGGTACTGTGGCAGAAGGGGAATTTAGCAGTAGCCAGCGTCTGGGGTTATACAACTGCTGAAACAGATGAAGGTCACTTCTGAAAAAGCCAAACAAAATCAGCTAATTTCAGGGTTCACTGGCTTTTGTGTCCTTACTATCATGACTAGGTTGCCAATTTGTTTTGGGGGGCTTTGGATTTGCTTGGAGGGAGGAAAAAGCGGGGAGGTTGAACGTGCCAAGGACTTTTGTTTGCTCCTTATTTTTAAAGCGTACTGCCAGTGTGACTTAGCTCGCAAGATCGGGAATTGTTTAGCGTATGGATCCCTCTACCAGGCTGGCTTTAGGCCAACTCAGATCAATGACATCTAAAAGTCATTACCACCTAATGCCTGCTAGGTGGACTATGTGAAATTAGTGTCAACACAGTGGCGACTGACAGGAAAGCAGGTAGTTTTCTTGGAATATGTAACATTAGGATGACATTGATGCTATTGTTATACAAACAAGATTAATAACTAAAGCTACCAGCAAGCCCCAGGGCAGATATCCATTGCATTTGTCAGTTCTTGCAATTTGCTGTTATTCTGCCGTAAGATTTGTATTCTAGGCGATGGTCATATTCAGCGACATGGCTCCTGATGCAAAGAGTCTACAGCCTTAATGCTGCCATGGCTGGTTTGCTTCACATCTCAAGCCTCCAGTCAGCATTTGCAGTGTAAAACACAAATGTGTCCAATGTTAATACAGAACGAATATATTGCTACAGATGCATCATTAACTTTTTATTGCGAGATGTGCTGTTTTACCTGTGTGGGGAGGAGGAAGTATCTGGAGCCACAGCAAATTTGTTAATGTTGGATTAAGTTTAAAATTTAAGTACATATAAGTACATAAAATATGCATGGGTCATAGAAAAACATAATATTGTACTATCTGGTGTCTTTTACATGTCAAAGTAGCAAAGAACTGTAGATCTATGAGAACACTCCAGTCTGCAGAGGGGTAGGGCTGCGTTTCAAGAGTATTCATTTACTTAAGTGATATTGTCTCTTGTTAAAAGGCAGAATGGGCATTGTTTTATAGCATTTTTTTACCTACATGGGAAAAAACAATGGAGAATATGTTGGCAGGACTGTTTTGCTCTTTCTGTGATGTTAAAATAGCCCTGCAAGAAATGTGTTAGATCCTCTGGGTGTAGTAGGTGGTCTAATATTTACTTGCCTTTTCCAACACACATTAATCTACAAAGGCTCTGTCTAGTTGAATCTACGTCTTGTTGAGCAGAAAATAATTACCCAGAGCTTAACGAAATCCAACTTTCACAAAGGAGCTGCTTGAATATGGATTACTTTGTGCAGCCTCGGTGACAACTGTAGATTGTTTTCAGGTTTCTTTATCATCACTTACATTTCTTTCTAAGTTCTCTGCCTTTGCAGTTTTCTTTTCTTTCCTAAATTCCCATCTGAGCATAATTTGCATCCTTAAATCATCAGCTCTTCCAGAGGCTACATAAAGCACCTATCTGTGACCCTAGCGGTGGATTTCCTCTTGCCTAAACCACCCTTTTTCCTGCATCCACCTACGCCGCCAGACTACAGGAGTGCCTGTAGTCTTTCACGCAGAAGGCTCAGATCTGCAACCACAGAGAAGAAACGCAGAAGCAGAGCACATCTTAATCTGACAGCCGCCTCCAGACACTGACTGACACAGGGCAGAGACAGGGAATAACACTTCAGTGCACCAATTTGCCCAAGCTGCCTTTCCAAAAGGATTTTTAGTCCCCTCTGCCTCTTTCCATATGGCAGGCCTGGGGGGCATGTTTTCTTAAGGCTCAAAAGCCTGCTGAGGCTAGGAACTGGTTGTGCTTCACAATCCAGACAAACATGCCCTGCATTCAGGAATTCCTTCTGGCTATTTCTTTCATTAGGACTTTAATAGTATCCGAGTTTTCTTGTGGATGACTGATCCCATCACGGGCAGTCAGAGGCCCTCTGTACTTCTGTTTTTATTAGAGGTCAATTTTGTTTGGCACAGTGACAAGAGTTTCTAATAGCGTTTGTGGAGTAACACTTATTCATTTTTTTTAATAACCCGCTTTACTGATGTAAACATAAATCCAAATTTAATCGGAATTTTTATCGAGATGGCATTAATCTTCATATTTGAATAAATGCAATGTTGTTTTATTTCACGACTTTAAAAATAAAAATAAACACCTATCCAATAAAGAAGTCACTGTTGCTAAAAGATGATGGAATGGGATGTCAGAATGTAAGTAATGGAATAGCTTGCTGTGTAGATTGTACAAGGCCATAATCTATAAACCACAATCGATTAAAGAGATATTGAAAATGGTAGGGCAGGAGGTGGGAGCTAGCAGGTCCCTGATGTGGAAAGGAAAATGAGGTGAAACTGCCTCTGAAAATCCTCTGTGAACTGCTTCTTTCAAATAAGTTACATGTGTTTGGCTCATAAAAGGACTTCAGTTTTAGAGGTTGTTTTACACCATGGCTTTAATTTATGCATTCAAAACAAATCATGTGCAGAGCAGCAGTCACTGATGCTGAGCATGTGTGGGTGATAAATTACACACGCACACAACACACGCACACTTCAGCTCCTCTGCCTCTGCCTCCAATATCAAATGCCAAAATACCAAACCTTGTCTGTCCAGATTAACTTCAACTGTAGCCCTTGCAGCGGTGGCACCTTGAAGCTGTAGCACCACTTCCCGAGTAGTGCCCCGCTCCACAAATAGCCCCATTAATTGCTCATGAAGTGCATGGCTACTTGTCTTGAGGAAAGGGCAGTAGCATCTGGCACAGAATATGCTGCATTCGCCAGCTAAGAAATGAAGCTGCTACTTTACCAGCGTCTGACTAAAGCAGCTCAGTTCCACTTGGCTTCTCTTCTCAGTGGGGAAAGATAATGGATTTGTACAGATCACTAACTCATCTCTGCAGTTTGAATTTTTAAAGGTATCAAAAATTAGGGGGATTGTTTGAAGGTCTGGTGCTTTTTTCCTTTCTAATCTTATTTTCTTAAGCCACGAACATCCTTTTGGTTCTTATTCTTCTCCTTTCATGCCATCTGGCTTTAGGGAAGACAGAAGTTCACTCTTCCTCACATGGGCTACTGAGGTTGTCAGTAATTATGATTTGGTTGGCTGGAAACTAATACGATTATTTGTTTAGTTCATCCCCTCTGCAGGTTGATAGCAATGGGACAGTAAGCTAACCTTGTCAGGAAATGTCTGTCTGCCAAACACAACCTCGTGCTTGTGACTAACAGACACAGCTAAACCCTCCTTATTGCTTGCAAAGGGCTGTTCTCTCAGAGTTAACTGCTTGCAGAGTGCAACAAACCAGTGTGAAATTCTGAGATCATCTTCCCCAACAAGAGCAAGGTGAATTCCTGTGCTACCCATGCTCCTGAGATGCTAAGCACAGGTGGGTGTACGTTGCTCAGTGCCTTGCAGGATCAGGCTTACACATGCACTGCACCAGTTGACAGCACTGTCTCTCTGTCTCTAATGAACTAACTGGTGATGCCCGTGGGAGTTTAAAGGACTAGGTGCAAAATGGCAGTCATTGTATCTCCCTGGCAAATGTGATGTTCACTGCAGGTTCCAAACTCATCAGTAAAAAAGCAGAACCCTCTCTTGGTGCAGTGGCAGGGTTTTGTGAGCAAACACAGTTTGGGAAGGGAGCTTCTTAGTCTTTGTGTCTAAAGCTGTGTCTCTGCAGACCATCATGTCCCGTCGCTCCATTACTATTTGTTTTCAGTCATCAAGAAGGAGTGAGAAAGAGGTAAATATAAAGAGAGAATGAGAGCTGGGAGAGCAAGCATGTCCTGGCAGATGAGAGGAGCAAAGTCCTTCAGTGTGAAGGCTCTGGATGACAGTTTTGTGGATTTGGTACAAAATGGCATGTTTGCATGTCTTCTGTCTGGTAGTGAGAGTGGAAAGAAGCTCAAGTAATTCTTTCCTTTGGTCTGTCAAAGCCTAATGCCTTGGGTCTGGTTCTACTGATTTGCTGATCCATTTATTAGGCAGTCTAAAGCTTTTTAGCTCTCGGGGGAAAAGACCAAAAGATTAAGTTATCTAGACCCAGTCCAAATTAAAGTGGGAATGAGAAACTTTTAACAGACATTTAAGCTTTAATAAAGATTCTGAAAGAAGAGTTCATTCAGGCTATTACAAAAAAAATTCCCAAATCCTTGTGTTGTTTAGATTACGAGATTGCTGCTGCCACTTTGCAATGCACCTTGGAACAGGCATTGTGTTTAGGAAGTCATTGTGCTCAATGGTCATTATTCTGTCTTTGCTCAAATCCAGCCCTCTCTTTAAGAGAAAGAAGAAAAAAAATTTTTTTTTTTTGTTTTTAAAAAAAGAAACACAGAAGCAGATCACGTCACTGGTGATACCTAGTTTTCAGTGTGTGGGTGAGCAGCTCCTATGCTTTTCTGAGCAGAAAGCTCCTGTCTGGTGATACACTTTATTACAGGATGCTGAGCAGTGCTTTCCAAAGCAGCTGAAGCTGTAGCTGCAGCAGCAATGTCACACAACCAGAGATGAGGAGCAGAGGTGGGATTAGGAGATGAGACAGGGCCTGACTGGGAATGTGCGAAGGGGAGATGCCTTCAGGGAACCCCTGGGATTGCACTGGGACAACTCCAGCTTCAATCCATTGACTGCCCCATTCATATTTTAGGAGGGATGAAGTTTGCCCAGAGGGGGGAAGGCACAGGATCCAGCCCCTCAGCCACACATGGAGGGCCCATGCCTCTGAGGTGCCTCCTGGTTCCCTACAGCTGCCTTTGGGTCCCCTTTGTCCTCCCTTCCCTATTCCTTTCCCCCGTTCCTCTGAGGAACGTGAGTGCAGGTGGAGATACTCACACAGCCTCATGCCCTGTGCATGTCTCCTACTAGGCCCTTGGGGCACAGGGAAATAAAAAGGTGCTATGATCTTTGTCCCCACATTGTGAGGTTGTGACTTTTCTTGAGGAGATCTTGGGCAGGAGCAACGAGTTGGAAGCAGAAGCTTTTTTACAGCAAACGCTATTAGTGAAGGCTCAGCACCACCAGGCTTCAAAGGCCCGGTAAAAACTTTTTTGGGTGACAGGTATGAGTTTCTGTTGACTTCAGTGGGCTGTGGATAGTGCCACGCTTGCAGAGTCTTAATCCTTTGTGTTATCCCCGATCACTGCTGTAGAAATGATTGCAGTAGCCAACAACAGGGAGGCTTACAGCTCCCAAACAGCAGGCAGCAGGTGAGCTTTTATGAGTAAGATCTTATTTTCATGCAAATGTCCTTGGTAAGTGAGAATAAGGAACCGGAGAAAAAAAAATGCCTTGAATAGGAGATACAAATGGAATTGTTTTTCAATTGAGCATTTTCAGTGTATGCCTTTATGCCTCAGATAAGACATTTATTGCGAGGCAATGAATTAAAGTGAATCACTGTTGATACTAATGCCCTGTCATAGTAAATCCAACCTCTTAGATATCTTTCAAGAGGTAGTCTCCTGAGTCCTCACCAAATGCACTATGATTAGTGCACGGCCAGAGGGAAACTGGGGTCATGGACCATGTGGTATCATCACTGTCTTACTTTCACAAGCATCCCATTTTGTGGGATTTCATTAACTAAGTCATTAGCATTAATATAGCCAGTGTTAACCTGGCACGCTCAGGTAGTCTTCTGGGATTACAGGTTCCCCGTACCTGTGGGAATTATGAGGGGAGACCACACCGTGTCCTTAGTTCTTGGGGCATTCCCAGCCTGCCACTGAGGAGATCTAGGTGTGGTTTTCACTGTATATATGCCATGAAATCTGGCCCCACTGAGCTAGTTGCAGAAGTCCCATTGACTCTGAAACATCAGAATTTCATTATGGCATGTAACCTCCTTTGTATCTTATTTCACAGTATTTACATACTGCCTTGTGTGACTTGGTCCCCCAGCCTGTGTTAGACTTTTTGGTGGTATCATAATACGAAGTGGTATTTATACATAAACATTTCAATTTATTTTGTGTTCTGAGCACAGGGAAATGCTGTGATATCTTTACATTTTCCACACCATGGTCCCTGATCTACCAAGAATGACATCACATTTCTGAAGTATTTGATCTGCGCGTACAAGTATGCATACATCTATTTGTCTTTTGGTGTGTGTTTACTGGTGTGGTTTTATCATTTAATGGCATAAATAGGGACATATATTCTAAAGATATTGTAAGGATATAAATTAGGGTGGATTTTGAAGTATTCACTTAAAGCATTTGCCAGAAATGTTGTTCTCTTGTAGTAATGCACATTGTAACGCTTTTCCTGCTTACAAAAGGGAAAAAAAAAATGGAGCAAATGGTGTGTAAGTAAATACCTTCCTCCTCACTCTTATGTGTATTGCTGTCAGCTGATATAATAGGTTTCTCACCAGAGTTGAGGCAGATGAGTGGGCTCTGAATCCTGAAGGGAGTCAGACAGCATAGCTATTTTGTTTTTAGATTTTAAATGGTTTTGAGGGCCTACCATCAGACAGGGAGCAGTCCCAGACTTTGATGGTTGTTAAATTACAGACTGTGCGTTTTGACAACCCGACAGAGCCTGGGCTAGATAGGAATTCATAGAATCATAGAATGATTTGGATTGAAAGGGACCTTAAAGATCATCTAGTTCCAACTGGATGGCATCTCTTCCCTCCAGTGTGGGAGGGAACAGCACCACACAGCTTGGTGTTGTTGGCGAACGTGCTAAGGGTGCACTCTATCCCACTGTCCATGTCGCCGACAAAGATGTTAAACAGGGCTGGTCCCAATACCAGCCCCTGAGGAACACCACTCATCACTGATCTCCACTTGGACATCGAGCTATTGCCCGCAACTCTCTGAGTGCGGCCATCCAGCCAATTCCTTATCCAGCAAGTGGTCCGTCTGTCAGATCCATGTCTCTTCAGTTCAGAGACAAGGATGTTGTGCAGGACAGCGTCAAATTCATTACACCTAGGATGCAGCATGCAGAGACAGCGTAGAGTGGGATGCCCATAGCTCCCTGCCAACAAGCACTGTGCCAGGCTTTTGCTGGGACCCAGCATCGTCGCCTTCTGGCGGCTCTGCAGCTCAGTTACTGATGGCCTGTCAGCTGGGGGTCAGTGGCGGCGGCAGGAGACCGGCCTGTGATTCATTGAGTGCACCGTTAGGGATCTGTAGCTCTCCGCTTTCAGCCAAGAGCAGCACACTAGCTACATGTCGTACATTATGATAGTGCCAGCAAAGTGGTCAGTGCCTAACCGGGATATATTGCAGCCTGTGGAGTGGCTGAGGGCTGCAGCACAGAACATATGGAGATTATTTCCTGAATTTATGCAGCACATGTTTTCCTATAAATTAAATTCGGAGAAAATGTGTATCATAATAGGGTGATGCTCACAACAGCCTTCCCTGTGAAGAATTACAATGACCTCTCTCAGCTCGCTGGGTGCCCAGTGAAATGGCTTCATGCAGCTGCAAACAATAGCATCTACATGGTGTCAGGGTCTGAAAGCCTGACCGAAAGGCTCTGTAACTAAAAGCAGGGGCTTTTTTTTTTCCCCACTCCCTGTTGCTTTGCTCATTCTTATTCTTCTCTCTCGAAACCGCCCAGTTTCCTCCTGAAGGGCCAAAGTTACCAAGCGAGTGGGCGTAATTAACTGGGTGCTGCCCTTGCTGAGGGGCTGCTTGATGGCAAGGGCAGCTCTGGAGGGGGAGGCAGCCCCACTTCATGGATGACAGTGGTGTGGGTTGCCCAAACAGCAGGATGGGAGTCCTTAGCGAGAACAATGAGCAAAGCAGCACATGTCCCTTCTGTGTCCTTGGGCTGAGGATCTCGAGTCATTTCTAGGCAAATATTTGATGTTCTGTTGCCTGGGGCTGGGACAAAATCATCTTTGCCTTTTCCTTGGCTGTGTTGAAGCAGCTGAAGGAAAAATGTAGTAGAGACAGTCATTGAAACTGCCTTCCTAAAGCATGAAAGATAGAGTTATGTTCCTTACAACTCAGTGTGTGAAATCTTTAGTAGAGGAAATGTCTTTCTGCAATGTAGGAGCAAACTGGAAACTCATAATTAAAATATAAATGTGTGTGTGTATATATGTCTCTAAAGCAATGGATACTAGACAGCAAAACAGTCCAGGGTTTGCTTTGGGGCAAGTCTCTATGGAGTCAGCACAGACTGAGAGTGTTTTCAGCTGTGCTTAGGGACTTGCTTTTTCATTTGTGGCTGATTACAGGCTAATAGGATTTCTAAGATTTTTGGAAGGGAACAGTTCACATCTCATTGCATTTGATTTTTTTTTTTTTGACATTTCATTTATCATACTGATACCTACACTTAGAATAATTTTTATTACTCTCCTGTTTAGCTTCTTGAACTGAATTTTTCCCCTTGGTCCCTTGCTGCTCTCTAATTGGCAGTTTTGAAATAATTTTGGACTTTTGGAAAGATCCTATCAGCCTTTTGTGTGATAGAAGAGAATGGCTCATTGGAATAAAAAAAATCATGTTGCAAATCTTTTTAGGTTTAGTCCTCTCTTTTTTGTCTTTCAGTAATACATGCGTGATGTGGCTTGTACTGTTAAAGTTTTCTTAATGAAAATTAACAATTTGAAAGCAGCTCATGGGAATAACCAATAAAGCCGAATTTTATTGATACAGACTAATTCTGTGACTGACCTTCTCTGTTTAGCAGCAGTGGTAACCCTAGTTATTTTTCTTCAGCAGCTCACATGTTGGGAACACACACTTAGCCTGTAAATATGGATTCAGGAGGGAAATGAATACAGCAGTGTTCAAAGCAGCCAAAAGCTTAGAAATAATGTTCTGCTGTGACTTTTCCAAACTGACATCTTGATGCTGGGATTATAAATGAAACCATTGTTCCAGCAAAGGCCAAGACTAATAGAAAGCCTTTATTACTGGTCCGTTGGCTAATTCTGCTTGTCTAACCCCTTTGGATGGACACAGTGTCAGAAAACATACTCACAGAGGTTGCTTTGTGTGAGATTTGGCCTGCTGAGTGATTACATGGGGGCACAAAGATATCTCAATGACAAGTGTTCTTTGACTAAAATTTGTAAAGTCATTTTCTTTCCGTAGGCCTTGGAGAGGAGTGAACTGATTTTTAATCTACAGCTTCTACGAGTGATATTTGCTTTGTGCCCTATCACCCTTCTATTCAGCCATTCTCTCCTTCCAAGCAGGTAAACCTCTGCTTAGAAGAAATTGTTTCTTCTGCTGAGCCTTGATGCAGTTGACAGCTGTCATATATGAGCACTATACTTGAATACGTGTCTTTAGAGCTAGACAGACTTAAAGAGCTTTACTCTTTTCTCTTTGCGCATGCAGGGAATGCCTAGGAGCCAGAGACCCCTATTGCGGCTGGGATAACAAGCAGAAGCGATGCACCACCATTGAGGACAGCTCCAACATGAGCCTGTGGACTCAAAATATTACTGAGTGCCCAGTAAGTGGAAGGAGTGGAAGTATTTTTTATATACTGGTGTGTGAGTGTGCGTGTATGTGTAGAAGAGAGAGGGGAAGTGAGTGTGTGGCAGCCTGATGAGGACCAGCTATTGGGGGAGCATGGAGAGCCCAGTAGCATACACTAGTAGCTTTGCACAGCCTCTTGTTTAGAACAGAGACACCCCAAATATATTTGTTTGCTCCAAAAGAGGGATCTCAAAGCAAGCATTCAGGCCTCCTCATGCACACCTAGGCCTTGGGCAAAGAAGATTGGATTATGCTATTGGGTTACTGCTAAGAGCCATGTAAGCTTCAGATGAAACTTGGGCTTTCTCGGGGCTGCTCCACTGCCTGCACCATTTCTGTGGCTTCCCTGCAGTCTGGGGAAATCAGAATAGCTGACTACAGTGTCCTTAGGCAGCATTCAGTTAATTTTCCTCTTGGATCCCTGAGCTGGGCCCAGGAGACAACACTGCTAGTAGTGCACTGGCAGGAAGAGGTGTCTAGAGAGCAGCAGAGAAACAGGGCATGCATGGATGGTTTGCAGAGGGAACAAAAACGTACAGTATGTACTAGAGAACCCAAGGGAAGGGGAGATGAGGCACCCAAGAGAGGGAGTATGAGACACAAAGTGTTGGGTTCTAGCCTCACTTTAGCAGACCAAAGACCAAATCTATGTGATATTGCAAGGAGGTGGTCTTCTTTCATTGCCCGGGTCTTCATCAGATGCAGCAGTTATAAAAAAAAGTGTTTCTGCTTGAATCAGTTTGAGTTGGCTCTCCAGCTCCTTTCCCACCCTCCTCTGATGACAACATCCAGTTCCTGGCTGTGATCCCCAGAAACTGTCTGGTCAAATTTAATTCCTGCTGCTTGAACTATACCTGCAAGGTGGCTGGGAAGGAAAACCAGTCTTGTTAAACAAATTGAGGGGGAGGGGAGAGAAATCCTCATTAGTGTCCATCATTATTATCTAACGTCAATTAACATGTTAATACTTCTAAGTCCTGTAGATAGAGAGGACTGGATGGTTTGTATCTTCAGTATGCTATTTCTGTCTGGAGGTGCTGGGATGTTTATTCCCCTTATCTTCCTTACTTCTCAGATATTTTCCCAGGCAATATTAGTCATTACTTCAATCCATCCTTAGCTTGGCAGGCTTAAGTTTTTCACTGCTGGATTCAGAGGCTTGTGTGTTTCTAACGCTCCTGTGTTGAACTGGGATGCAGTGCTTCTTGATTGCCCATGCTGTTATCTCGCCACTGCTTAATGCCTGTGTCTGTTGATAGGTGTGTGAGGTGTTAATCCTCTAGTTTGAACGCGTCTGCTGTGGTGCACACTAGGGAACAGGCTACTCCAGATCATTGTTTCAAGGTCGTAAAAATCCAGTGCAGCATATTCAGAAGCTTTGTCTGTTCTTGGGGTGCTAGTTTTACATTTGTTTTAGTATTTCCACTCTAGGTTATTTTCCGTTTAGGTGCTCTGATTCTGCTGCATACATCAGCCTTGTGCTCTTCTTGTGTCAAGCTGTTGAAAATCCACATGCAAGTGCTTTCTTTTTCTTTTTCCTCTGCCTTTTGCTGGAATGAATTCACCTCTGGTGTGGAGAGAGATGGCTCATTTAAGCACCTACATCAGCAATATCCAAATATTTCCTTGTGATCAGTACAGGGTCAAGGTTGTGGCCAACAGGGGCGAGAGTCTAGGGCAGCATGTGCAAATTGCCACTGGAAAGGTAGGGAACTGCAGTGACCCAATGTCAAATTTCACTGTTGAAAAAGGCCTGTCTGGGAGTTTAGTTGGATGAGTTACTGTCTTAAGAAGCACTGGCTTTTCTCACTCCACTTTCCTGGGCTGAGCACCAGGCACTCAGCTGTGCTGGTACAGCTGTATGTGAGATCACACTCGAGTGTGACATGGTGCAGATTAAAAGCACCCCTCCCAAATAAACTTTTCCTAACCCAGATAATGTCAGAGAGTTCTTTTGCAGCCTAGCCCACAAACAGATGTCCTGGCACAGCTGAGAGCTGGGCATGCAGAAACTTTTAAAGCCAGAACTGGCATATTATTGAATTATATACTACAGGGGCCAGGCATTTGTGTGAGTCAACCACAACACTAACACAACTTGACTGCTGCTCTTGTGCAAACATGCTTGTTCACAGCTAGTCTGAACATCTTTGTACAGGACTACATCGTACCACAGATTCCCACTCTCCAGCTTTAATTTTAAGGGACTTTAGAATGAAGGGTTAATCGTACAGTGTTAACATAGTGCCTTGGGCAATGGTTAATATATGTTATTAGCAGGGAACACCCAGAACCTCCTAAAGGTTTGCTGCTAAGGTTGCAATATTAAGAAATGATAGGGCACAAATTGCACATGCTGCTCTTCTTTCCACTGTATGTGCGTGTATCATATCAGGGAGTTCTGAATACATGATTACATGCTCTTTCTTTCTTCTTGGGCTTGGGAGAAGGGAGTGAGATGCTTTTTGGTTTTAGGAAAACTGAAAAAAAAGCCACATCTTACTTTATAATATCTTACTGATGCCAACATGAGCCACCAGCAGGAAAGGGACTTCAGATTTGGCTAACAAACTCCATTAGCGGAGCTCATGGGGTCACTGTTGATGGTGGTTGGCAAGTCAGGAATTGAGTATTCCCAATGAACTGTACAGTCCTCCTTATCCCAAGCCAAATGATGCTCTTCCTCACAGGTTTTCATCCCAGTCCCAGGGATCCATGTGTCCAGAAAACCCCTATCACAGTCATCTAGCATCTGCTCCATGCTACCCCATTTTCTTGCCAATCAGTGCCAGTGTCCCCACTCCTTTTTTCGGATGCCTAGCAGACTTCTGCTTCCAATTCATGTGGGCTTAGCTACTCAGAGCTGCAGTGTCTGCGATAATTCTGCTCTGGCCCACGCTGGAGCATGCCCAGTACAAAGAGAGGACTTAAGGTGCCAAGATAAAAATCTATGAGTCTCTGAAAACTGTGAATTCTCCTCCCCACCTCCCAAGGAGTTTATACCCTAGACAGATCTGAATTGCTTTTCATGGAAATTGCAAAAAAAGGTGTTACAATGGTATAAAGTTCAGTTCTTTGCTCTGAACACTAGCTTGTTTCAAGGAAAAGTTTGCTACTTATGAACATTCTTTCTCCCTAGATTTGATTTTAGAAATGTTTGAAATATTTTGACTGAAACTTTGGAAGAATTTTCAGCTTCTGTTGAACAGCCAACAGAGAAACTTCCAGCTGAAATAATTAAATCTTGGCAAAGTTATAAGCAGTTGACATCTGAATCCTAAGGGGAAGCATAGATGAATTGAAAGAACAAGGAATGCTTTTAGCCTTATCCATAATATCAGAATAAACGTTGAAGATACCCTGGTAGCAGGGGGTAGGAATGTTCAATCTGAATTTTTAGATCCTGCATTTGAGCCTTTAAATGGTACAAGGAAGAAACGAGAAGGTGATGCCTTTGCTGGGAGTATGGCAGTTTATAAAATATGAGAACTCTGGAATTGGTAATATAGGGGGTGAGAGAATGGCATTTGATCACATGTGTTTTTAAAGATGTCCTCTCCGTCTGATGGGCACTGTGTTGGCTACAAAGAATTTGCCTTGTAAAGATATTCCTGAAAAAGATCAATGTGTATGTGTTTTTATCCCGCTTCCCAAGTTTGCTCTTTTAAAGATATTTTTAATGAATTTAAAGATGGAATAATAATCCATATGTAATTTCTTAAGTATAAAAACTTCCCACACTCACAACGTGACATGTTTATAAATCTCAGCATTTCAATTATGGCTGCTTATTTGTTTAATTTTTGGGTTGCTTCCCAGTATCACTTATGAGCCAATAATTATTTGTCAGCTTTTTTTTTTTTTAATTGAAGCCACAGGCCATATCATACCATTGATTTCTGAACAGAACTCCCTGCTGGAATCAGTAAGGTTTTCTGGCTCAAAAATGAACAGAAATGAACCAATACTTGGATTATGACTTTTGTAAGGCAGGAGGAAGAAGGAGATAAAAATCTAGTATTAAATATCTCAAAGTAGTTCTTATGGTTTTTTTTCCCCCCTGACTTTTAGCAACCAAACTCTATTGATTTTTGACTGCATGCATGTTTAAAACAACAAACTCAACAACAACAACAAAACTCTGTTCTCTTCTCTGGCATCTTGCCTTGTAACCTGCAGCCCAGAGCAAATTTTTTACGAGAACATGATAATCTATTGCAAACAAAGGTTTACAACAGATGCTTGAAACTCCCCGACTGCAGCCTGACGAGCGCAGTAACAGATCTAAATTACTTCCATGCCACTGCTGCATATTTTCAATGGTGCTGTAGATGGGTGAGAGGGGAAAGTGGCAGCCCACCAGAGGTGCATTGTGAGTGTTTAATGCAGTGCCAGACTTGGAGAATAAGGACAGAGCAGCCTGTTTCAGAGGATGAGTGTTTGAAAGCACTTCTCCCGTGGCTGTGGTTTGTGGCTCCTGAGTAGACTTGCAGCCTCTCCGTGCCTCAGTTTCCCTGTCTGTACAACAGGAGGAATGATTTCCCCCTGGGGTGGCCCAGGGGACTGATCCTGCTGACTGCAGAGCTCAGTGAAGCATGGCACAGCGGGGTTTGTCGGGGTGGCTGGCTCAGATTTGAGGCCAAAGCTGCTGAGCATCCCATCACCCCATGGGTGACACCAGTGGAGATGAGCCATCTGTGCCATCCTGCCTGCAAGGCCCTGCGGTTTGGGACATGGGGTGGGGAGGATGGGAGGAGCCACTGGGGGAGAGTGCATCACGGTGCTGTGCTGTAGCAAGGAAATAGCTGTGCCTGGGCAGGGCCAGCATGGATGGCAGCATGGGAAGGCAGGGCAGGGGTGTTCAGGGCAGCCTCCCAGACTTGGTCCTGGAGTTGCTGGGCTTTGCAGAAGTGGTGGAGTGGGCCTGAGAAGGCAGTGGTGGCCTGGGAGCGATCCTGGGAGAGGCAGGCAGCACTTGTCTGCTCCAGATCAGCCTGGGCTGTGAGGGCCCCAGCAGCTTGTTCCCCCAGCCCTCGGCTCGGGACTCGCCTGGCAGCACTGATTACAACAAGGCACAGGGGAATGAGCTGTTACACCTCATCTCCTGGAAAGTCTTCCCCAGTCCTGGTATGAAATAGTTCTGCTTCTTATGCTTTTGCTCTGCCAGGACTACCCTATTGTTACTTCTTCATTGCAGTGCACAGGGAGCTCAAGCCCCAGCCTGTTTGGGACTGTACAGGCATGAAGGAAAGGGCAGAGCAAAGACACAGCAGTGTGGTCTGGTCTATAAATGCTTGAGATGAATTCTTGCTTTTTAGCCCACTACGTAATCCTCAGCAGTAATTCTAGTCACCACCATCTCCTTCACTTCCTATCCTTTACTCAGCCATTCAGGCTACAGCTCTGTTTAGAAAGGGAGCCAGTTCTCACTGTGTGTTTGGACACGGCCAGACTCAAGGGGCCCGGGGGCCAAACTCAGCAAGGCCTTGGTCTCAGCTGGTCACTATGGTTATACGGACTCTAGGAAGATATTCTGCAGGAGCAGTCCCAAGCACTGCAGAGGCAGCAGCATAATGGAGTGAGGACAGTCAGTGCTGGCCCTTGTGTTGCTTGAAAGGCTGAAGCTGTGCAGTGTGGAACGAGGGAGCATGGTGGTTTTGTGGTGTGGCAGGTGGATGCTTGTGCCTGGTGTGGTGCTGGGTGGGTCGGCTCGGGTGCCTGTGCACACACGTTTAGGTATGTGGGGTGGAATTTGGAGGGTAAATATTGATGCAGCATGGTCTGAAAACAACCCTCTGTTTTGAACCCTGTGCTCGCAAGCACAGACAGCTCCCATCTAAGCTGCGTCCTAATCCCACTGGCAGCTTTGTCTGGCATTTCTATTGTGGAGTTGTCTCCAGAAATGTAAAATTGCTCTTAATGACCTTTTTTCTTTTAAAATTAGGTGAAAAACCTGACAACAAATGGAAGACTGGGGCCTTGGTCCCCATGGCAACCATGTGAGCATTCGGATGGGGACAGCACAGGCTCCTGTATGTGTAGGTCACGTTCATGTGACAGCCCTCGTCCTCGCTGCGGAGGTCGTGGCTGCGAAGGGGCCAGGATTGAGGTCGCAAATTGCTCAAGGTACCTCAGCATCTTTGTGATTTTTAGAAAGGGAACAAGAGTTGTGCTTGTCCACAGGTTAGCACCTTCCTTGTGTTTTTCCAACCAAGTTGTTGTATCCCAACCAAACTGAGGTATATGAGGTCCAGCTTGAAGTCAGTGAAAAATGAAGGCACCCAAGGGCTCTGAGAGAAGGGCCTTCAGCCAGGGCTCTTGGAAAATGAACACCCCAAATTACTGTACACATTAACCTTTCCCGCATTGTGCCTTGGTTTCCCTCAACTGTAGAGTGAGTAGTGACCCATCAGGAGGAGGTGAGTAAGGCAAAGGTACTTGTTAGCCAACTGAACAGCAGTAAGTTAAAAAAATCCTGTAAGCTCATAATTTTTTTGAGTTTGGATTCCGAGGTTGCATTGCCAAAAGCAAGCAGAGCTCCTTCAGAGCAGTGCTTGTAAAGACAGGGCCTAGCCTAGCTCCGAGCAAGGCTTGTTTGCCTTGTTTTGCGAGTCTGTGAACTGTCTGCAGCACGTTGGCTAGGTGAAAGCAAGAGATCGTTGTCTGGCAGCCAGCGGCGCTTAGGAGGCATGCCTCATGCCTGCCGGGGACAGCATTTAAACAACGCGTGTAGCTCAGCTTATGTTGAAGTGCTGCCTTTCCAGGGAAGCCTGAAGCTCATGCTTGAGCAATATGGAAGCTAAATGTCCTCCAGCTGGGTACCCAAACATAGCCATGGTGTTTGTGTCCGTGTTACCCTTCCACCCTTGGAATACGTCATGTCATGACTCAAGGAAAGACGATACAATAGTGTAAGCACTACTTAACCAGGGTGGGGCCAGCCAATATTTTGGTAAATATTGGGTCAATACAGTTTTTATCTACTTTATCTTCTCCATAAACATTCATTCCATTAAGGACAGCTGTCTCTTGACTCCTCCCTGGAAACTAGTGCTAGTCTTGGCACAAAAAATTCAGCAATACTCATATTTTAACTGACATCTCTGCTTCCAGTTGTGGGCTGTGCTGCCCAAAGGGCATGCAGTCATTCCTGCTCATGCTACCACTGGGCTGAGCGGAGCCTTCCCCAGGCAGGCTTTTGCTGTCAGTGGCAAATGGAAAGCATGCCAGTGGGATGGGTTTCTCAGCGCTGCTCTGACAGCAAAAGAGGCAGGAGCAGCTTCTAAGAAGGGGATAAAAAATAGATTATTCAGTCTTAAGACATAGGAAAACAGCATGGTTTGAAAAATAGGGACATCTGGTCATCCTACATCCGCCTCAGCCCTCAAATTTCCTTTAATTGACTTCATATGGCATTGCAAAGAGGGAGCAGGATGCTTAAAAATGAGTTCTATTAGAAAGCTAGAGATCTGAAAATGGAAGGTGTCTTTATTTCTGTTAAAAATCCTGAAACACAAATAGATGCTGAGAATTGGGGTTTTTTTAAATAAATTTTTAGTGGAAATTACTTTCCCTTTTTTTTTTTGCTGCAGTAACAGCAGCCTTCCATTTGATTTTTTCTTTTTGTGATTTTACATATAATCTTTCTTTTGGGTTAAGGAGTAGGGAGGTAGTAGATGGGCTAAAACATGGCAGAATAAGATGGAATAGTAGGATTTTTGTATACATTTCTTGTTCTTTGACCTTGTTTGGGACGGGAGGTGGGAAGGGAAGGAGGGAGAGGGATGAGAGAACAAGAGGAGGAGGGGAGAAATATCTAACAGGGTTCTGAAATAAAGCTGCCAAAAACAGGCAAGAGTTGGTAACAAATACAAAAAACTGTGAAGGGCAATGTGGGTTTTAACTTTCATCCTCTGCCCTGATTGGTGCTATGCCAGAAAATATTTCTTGCCAGCAGTGTTATTAGTTCAGTAAATGCTTTGAAAATTAACATCTGTTTTGAGCTTAGCTTTCAAGAACCAGAGAGCACCTGAGTTGTTTTTTGACTAGACTTCTTAGAAAGGTTTTCTTTATTAAAAAAAAAAAAAACCAAACAAATGAGATTTTTTGGGCTTAAGGCAGCGAACTGTCAAGATCAGGCAGTTCTGTAAGATAAAGTGTTGCCACTGGCTCCATACGAAATGAAACCTGCAGCACGGAGGAGATGAGATACAGTTCCTCATCTCCTGCTCCAAGGTTCAGTAGTGCTGCCAAATCAGAGGAAGGTGAGCTTTAATACATGCAAGATTTTAAAGATGAAAATGTTGGCTTCTGTGGCACATGGTTGGGTTACCACGTGGCAGCAGCATTGCAGGAACTGGCCACTGGCACGTGCTCAGCCTGCCGCAGGAACGAGGCACGGAGCAGGCACCATCTCTGTCGCTGAGGTGTGAACTACGGGGTTTTACATCACGTTTGCTTCAGGCTGAGTTACCACTGCTCAGCAGAGATATGATCACTCATTAAACCGTGAAACTCGATCCTGCTTCTGAGCTCTTAATTGCATTCTGGTTTCTACAGATTTAAGGTCACACTACAGTGACGTCTGCAGGTGGCCGTGAAAGCTAGAAGCAATTATTGTTATTTTTAATGAAATTTGAGATTTCCGCTTAACAGGATTCGATGCTGAAGGCTTTAGGAAAACATCAAATATTACAAGGTTTGTGATAAAACCATGGGAGCTGGCAGTAGTATTGCTGTAAGAGATTTAAAGCATCAGTACCTACTGAATTAGCGGAGGGTAGGTTTTTTTTATGTTCTTTGGCACAATTGGCATTCATAAGCCTCAAAACCTGCACTCTATGTAGAAGAGTCCAGGAGATGCAACTTTGGGATCAACCATTGGCTTAGAAAAGGGGGGGCTATGAGACATGGGGGAGATAATGGGGCAACAGTCAGTGAGAGTTATAGCCACCGTTGCCCAGCAGATCCTAGGAGGCATTTTCAGAATCATCCAGCATTGGCTTCATTCTCTTCCTTTCCAATTCTTAGAGACTTCAATGGGAGGAAAGTTAGGCCAATGATAAGCACTTTTGAAACTCCCTTTTCCAGGTCTCTGCTGATGCAAAGTCTGGCTGAAATGAATAATCTCTTCTCCAATGAGTTCAACAATTGCCCCGTCAGTGCCTTATGTATTTTGTTGTTAGGTATGGCATGGTATAGGCAGACCATTAGGTTACCTCCATTCTCTGTTCTCCCTCACCTCCTTTGTTAGAAACGGCGCTTGGACACCCTGGTCTTCCTGGGCCCCGTGTAGCACCTCCTGTGGGATTGGCTTTCAGGTCCGCCAGCGATCCTGCAGCAACCCCGCTCCACGGTACGGGGGCAGGGTCTGCGTTGGACAGAGCAGGGAAGAAAGGTAAGAGGTCTCCACAACGCCACGTGTTCACTTCTGTGGTTATAATACTGGTAGCGGGAAGTGGTGCCTCTTACATGAATGCAGATTGAGGTGGTTTGGCTGAATGCACAAAGTGGAAGGAATTCCAGAGCCTAGGAAGGATGAGGTTGGTCACATGCATGGCCACTGTCTTTCAATGAGCCTGTGGCCATCAGAGACTTCAGAGCTGCCTCCCCTCTCAAGCAGGACCTTTCAGACCTTCTCACGTATTCCTGTCTCCCAAACAGAGGGCTGACCTCTTCAACAAAAAGAGAAGCTGTGCCTGATTTTAGCAGTGTAGAGTTTATGGATACAGTTAACTGTACTGATTCGTCCCTGAGGAGGCAGTTGAATGTGTGCAGCTTCCATTGCCGATTGCACCGTTCCTAACTCCCTATTAATGATGCTGATGCACCAAAAGAAGTTCAAGACAGAATACAACTTAACTCACAGATTTAGGGTTGAGTTTTTACTGGTCTTAGGATCAGAAAAATATCCTTTTTTTCCCCTCTAAACTAAGCAAATTTCATGCAAAACCATTAAAAACCAATAATTTTTGAACCTACAGAGCCATTTACACTACTACATTTCTTCAAGCCCAGCCCTTCATTAAATACATGCTCCAAGGCATCCCAATTTGGTTTCCAGATTTGACATTTCATTAAAGGCCACCTCTGCTTGACAATAGGCTGTTGCTGGTCCCTTGAGTGGTCACTTAAAACATATCTTCCTGCATTTCTCAGAATACAAAGGGCGAATCATTTAACTTCCTTGATTCTGGACATTTAAATGTTTGGTTTGATTTGTAGCCATTCAGAATGGTCATTTGGGGGTTTTAAAGGCTGCATCTGCCTCAATTGCAGTCCTGTGTGATTCAATTTGAGAACAATATTGATTAAAAAGCTGAACAAAATTAAAGTTACCTTTTGAAAACGGAACATTTAGGGCCACATTTAGGGCCTGCTTTTAGATGCATATAGCATCTAGTTCAGCTCCAGTTGCAAACACTAGTTTCTTAGGATCCAGGGAGCAGCAAGGGCCAGATTGTGGGAAAAGATTTTCAAATGTTTAGCACCTGCCATGAGCGACAAATCACTGTTGTGTTGATCTCTTGTTAGTCATTCCATTGAAAATGTTTACCATCCGGGTCTCTCCTTGTGATACATGCGCTTGAGTTTGTGAGATCTTTTGTGATTTCAGTGCATGAAAGTTTTGAGATCAGAGCACTTTCAAAAACCCTATCTTGGCCATTTACTCCAACTGTCTCAGTGAGCTCAGCCTGGTTAACCACTGCTCGTTCTGTACAAAGGGTACAGTTCTCTGCTGTAAACAGGAATATTGCTAATCTGACTTCTGCTGCCTTTCTGTGCACGCATGAATTGCACCCATATGCAGTGCAGTCTTGTGTCCATCACCATTTTGTCCCTGGGATGTGCTGACAAGGATATTTTTGAGCAATGTTCTTTCTTTTTTCAGATTCTGTAATGAGAACAGTCCATGTCCATTACCAATTTTTTGGTCTTCATGGGGTCCTTGGAATAAGTGTAGTGTGAATTGTGGTGGAGGGATTCATTCAAGGCAGCGGTCCTGTGAAAATGGAAATACATGTCCAGGCTGTGCTGTGGTATGTATTGTTTATTGACATTGCATAAGGGGCACCTACTGACATCTAGGGACTTGGCATTCTAACTCCTCTCTCCATCTCGGTTTCTTTCTCGAGCTAAAAGAAAATAATATCCTCAGGTTTCACTGGAGAGGATGCTGAAATGAGCTGGGAAGCAGAGGGGTGGCAGATTCTCAAAATCAATGAAGTTATTGTGAGAGTGTGTGTCTGCGTGCGTGTGCACGCATGCGCAGGTAATGACAGAATGGTGTACAGAGGACTTCCTTAGGCCTCTGTAGGCATCAATGTAAAGTCCTTCACCTGAAAGCCCTGTACACTTTTTTTCTTCTGTCCCATTCCCAAGGATGATCCTGTTTAGTCAAGGAGGCCCTACATGCATCAGAAATGAGTCTCACTGTCATACTTGAGTAAACAACAGGTCAAACACCTCGTTAACCCATCAGTGAGGCAATGGCTACCCATTTTCTCTCTTTATTTTCCCTTTCCTATTCTGGCAGCTGCTTCATGCAGCTGTTTTAATTAGTTTTATGGAGAGTTTACTTCCAGTGTAAGCAGATTTGATCTGGAACCTCCCATCTGTTCACAAGCTGTTTGGCATTTACTCTAGAATCATAAAGTCCTGCAGCATTACATTTCTTTCCCTCTGCCAGAAAAGGCTGGTTTATTTATTTATTTTTAAACAAGAATGCTATGTTTGTCACTGGAATTCCTCCCACTAGTGGTGAGAATGGTGAAGACCCCAAATCACCCCATCCCCATCCAGCCAAAATATTGTCTGTACTCAATGGATGCTCTACACCAAGGATAGCAAATGGTTCATAGCCCTCACTAGAGAGTTCAGCAAGCCAACCAAACAAAGATAGCTGTAAAAAGAGATAATCTAAACCCATCGTAAAAATCAAACAATAAATTTCCCAAGAAATAAATCATACTGACATTTTTTCCTCATGGGGCTTCTTTCTGCTGACCTTAGAGCAGCATCTCAGGGTCACAGCAGAAAACTTATTTGTTGTTATTATTATCTATTGCCTGCATTATTCTCCTGCCCATAATGTACCAAGCTTTTGAAGCCCCATAGGACTTTGAGTCAGTAAAGAAACACAAACCTGAGGGAGACGTAAAAATAGCAAGTCACCCTTGAGGTCCACCTGAAGCTATGCACCACCACCGCCTCCGTAGTCACCACATTTTCTGCTGTGCCCAGAATGACTTGTGGCTGTGAGGTCAGATAAGATGGATGGAGATTGTTTTAGATGGAGAGGGTGCCATCTTATTTTGTAAATGTAAGTAAATCTTATGTACATAGATCTCTGTCAGTTAGGCTGCTGCTGTTCAATAAGTAAGGAGAGAGTGATTTTCCTTCTTGGCAGGAATATAAGACCTGCAACCCAGAGAGCTGCCCGGAGGTGCGCAGAAACACACCCTGGACCCCTTGGATGCCTGTCAACATCACCCAGAATGGTGCTCGCCAGGAGCAGCGCTTCCGCTACACATGTCGTGCCCAGCTCTCCGATCCCCATGAGCTGCAGTTTGGGAGGAAGAAGACTGAGAGTCGATTCTGCCCCAATGATGGCTCAGCAATGTGTGATACTGACTGTACGTCTTGCCAGCTCTTGTGGACCATAGGGCAAGCCTATATTTGGTGGTGGAAGGGGGAATCCTCTCAGACCAACAAGAACCTGATTTTGACTGCCTAAGTCTTGTCATGTATGACTAGTGTCACTGCAGAATGGCAGGGATGGAGAGAGCCCTGTGATTCACAGTTGTGAGCTCTGTGCTTATGGTAGTGTATAGATTTGTTCTTGCTATTGCCAGGCTGCCTCAAAGAGGACAGGCAAGTAGTGAGGGTGTAGAGAAGAGAAGAGAAGAGCCATTCTGCAGGACAGTGTGTCTTTTCTTTCTCTCTGGAGGTCCTCTTGTGCACTGCCTCTGGGGTTATTCCCTTCACTACTGCTGTGATGCAAGGCAGTGCCCTGAGGGCACAGCTTCGACTGCCACAATTTGCTGCCTAGAGAGGTCATTTATCAAGGTTATCAGTAGACTCTGTTTGTGTGTGTACAGAATTCATTTTGTGTCTAGCTTAGCTGTAACCCTGTGGAACAAAATTCTTGCTAAGGGCTTTCAACAGAAACCCTTCCCGAGGGCCTATAAATCTTGATTTTATTCATAAGCTGAAGTCCTTTTTAAAAGCCCAACAACTGATTAAATTGTGATCATGTGGCATCTTGTTTCTTTTCCTTTAAGCTCTTGTTGATGACCTCCTAAAGACTGGTAAGACCTCTGCACGGATTATCAATGGGGGCTGGTCCTTTTGGGGCGCCTGGTCTTCCTGTTCCAGGGACTGTGAGTTGGGCTTTAGGATCAGGAAGAGAACATGCACAAACCCTGAACCTAAAAATGGTGGCTTGCCCTGCGTGGGATCAGCGACGGAGTACCAAGACTGCAATCCACATCCCTGCCCAGGTAACCATGATCATCTTCCTGCATGAAATTCAGATATGTTCTTCCCCATCTTAACGGTAGAGCCACAAAAAGAATCAGTATTTCCAAGCTGCTTTTTTTTTTTTTTTTGGGGGGGGATTTTTCCTTAAATTTTTTTAAAGCTATTATAGTGACCTATGTATGTGATCTTTAGTGCTATGACTTACGTTTCACCTAGGGTCAGAGGGTAACACAGCCACATACTCTAGAGGAAGTAGTATTGTGGGTGTCTAGCAATTTTTTGCTTCAAGAAGGTTTGTTGCTTCATCCAGTGGAGGGCATCACAGTGCATCTGCACCTTAATGAGGAGACAGGCTTAATAAATGTGGCTTAATACTGTGTAGAGATGCTTGATGTGGCGGTTCTTCTTGTGAACACTTGTTTCTTCCCCCTCTCCTGCTTACGTATTGTTCTTGCGA
Organism: Chlamydotis macqueenii; assembly: GCF_036417535.1. Classification (NCBI taxonomy): domain Eukaryota; kingdom Metazoa; phylum Chordata; class Aves; order Otidiformes; family Otididae; genus Chlamydotis; species Chlamydotis macqueenii. Next base: position 12,479,370 of record NC_141561.1, read on the forward strand.
TGGGCATCTACTCTTGACATCAGTTACCATTTCCTGCACAGCCAGCAGGGAGTATTCTTGCCTGGTTTCCTGGTTTTCAAGTTTGTCCTCATGTTTATGTTGCACTCCTGGTCCAGAATAGTAATAATAGACCATTGAGTACTGTATTCTCTCTTACTTATCCTTCTCCTTGCTCTGTAATAACCATCTAAACTAAATTGAAGAGATCTTACACAAATTACCTTGTCTCTTTGCAGTTCTAACAATTATCTACCTCTGGCAGTATAGTTTGTGACCTACATTTGAAAATTCTCTATTATAATAGTATTATTATGATTCTAAAACTCAATACAAAGATAAAATTCCAATGCAGATAGGAAAATATGATCAGAATTTGCAGCAAGAGCGTAGCAGGAGTGTCAGATATTGCACTCTATGGCCTATAAAATGAAAATAACTCTAGCACTATAAAGGCAGCTATTAGTACTATTTTGGAAGCTCTCAGTGGCTTTTCACTAATGTCTGTGCCCTTCTTCTGTGCTGTTTTCTCCCCTTGGACACTATGATGTTTTACAATCTGTCTGACTGCATGATTATTATTTCTCTGTGTCTCCCTCCTTCCCTACCTCACTCAATGTGTATACACAAATCCTGGGTTTATCTTGCACTAAGTCATCAGGTTATTATCTTCTGAAATAATGGCATGTGGACCTGTAAATCAGGCTGTCTAGTAGCTTGACAAGGAGGGGGTGGGAATCTTAACTCCCCCCCTAGTTTTACTATTAACCTGTTACGGGGCTGTGCTCAGGTAAAGCCTCTGAATTTCTCTTTCCTGAAGGCTGGAGCTACAGGACTTGGTGCCCCTACAGAAAGGTGCCATGTAAGCTCCACTTAGATGTACAGCACTTTTTTCCTAAGTAGATCTGCTGTTGCTGTAGGTGAAGCATCAGGAGACAATATAACAATAATGATAATGCTGTTTTATAAAAAGGTGTAGAATAGAATAGAATAGAATAGAATAGAATAGAATAGAATAGAATAGAATAGAATAGAATATTTCAGTGGCTACCTTAAAGAATAGTCTCTATTTTGGCACTTTATGATACAGAGTTGTTTTGTGCATAGACTTCATTCTGCATCTGCAGAGTGCAGCACATTTGTACCCTCTTTCAATATGAAGTTTTTGTTATCAGGCCCAAATGTCCTGGAGTACGAGAAACTGCTAGCTAGTCTGGGCAGGGTGGATCTCGAAGGTGAAATATTGGGGCTCTCCAGCTTTGTCACAGTGAGAGGAGTAACCAACGGCATCCACCTCTCTCTCCTTGCTTTTCAATGTCCTTCAGTGAAAGGCTCATGGTCTTGCTGGACTCCTTGGTCTCACTGCTCAGCAACCTGTGGAGGAGGACACTACCAGCGCACGCGGACTTGCACCAATCCAGCTCCGTCTAGTGGAGAGGATATCTGCATTGGTCTGCACACTGAGGAGGCCCTTTGCAACACACACCCATGTGAAGGTAGACAGTTCTTGTCCCTGCACTACCTGGCTTGGGTGGTGGTGGTGGTGGTGGGAGCAAGGCACATCTGCAAAATGTTTAAAAATAAATCAAAAATACCACCAGTTAGAAGCTTTTCTGACCGTTCAGTAAATGTGCATTGAGCCAGGGAAATAGGAGACATCTCAGCGTTCAGCTATAATGCATCACCTTTCTCTTTGCCTGTTCACTAGCCCATGCTCTGGCAAAATCTTGTTAATGGCTCATCCATTTACAGTAATTGAAAAAGCAGGAGCTTGGTTCTTCAGTGTGGAGGCTTACAAGACCAACAAAAGGAGTCATGAAGCATGAATCTGTGCAGTTGCTGAAGGGACAATCCTTCATTTTACTTACACAGACAGGCAGTTGAACATGTGCTACAACTCAGAGGACAGGGCTTAGGTCTGTGCTGGTTTTGAACTGCCTTTGTGTATTTCTGATCCAGTGCAGTCTGACTCCTGCCCTTAGGAATATCAGCAAAATGCTCTTAACTGCTGTAAACTTGTGCTGGCTGCTTGGGGTATCCCTGGGGGTTACCTCAAAACTTGGAGGTCCTAGTGCAACATTGCCCCACCCAGCTCCTTGTACGTCTTTAACCAAAGAGCTGATGGAGGAGCTTTTAAGACAACTCCATGCTGCGCAGCGCTCCACCAAGGGTCAGTTCAGTCCATATTAAGAAAACTACAACCTGACAAGTTGGACAATGCTTACATTGTTATTTGTACTGAGAAAATGAAATCCACTAAAGGCCCCTGGATTAGATCTGTGAGAGAGGCCCAGGCCAGGATCTAGATATCCTTCTGCAAGTTTTGTATCTATAAGGGATCCTTCTCCTTCTTGTTGACGTTGTCTCTTTATTTTCCTGCTCTTGATTTCAGGTGGCTGGTCAGAGTGGTCAGAGTGGAGCCTGTGTAATGAAGAGGGCATCCAGTACCGCAGCCGTTATTGTGAGGTACACAGCCCAGACTCCTCTCAGTGCATTGGAAACAGCACGCAGTACCAAGATTGCCTGTATAATGAAATTCCTGGTATGTACAGTGTCATGGAGGATGGAGAGGGTGGGCCAGGTCAGGAGAGCAGCTTCTGCCCTGACTGTCAATCTAGGCTATTTTCTCTATTATAGATTGGTTTTGGATGCTTCTAGAAAAACAAGCAAACAAACAAATATATTATAAACTTCCTTGTGACAGGCACAGGGTAACTGGCATTCCTTTAAGGCATCTTGGTTCTTCTTTAAAAGAGAATTACCGAGATCTGTAATATATAACTAGTATTGCTTCACCTGGCTTGAAGCTTTTAACAATGCATAGTTCATCTTGGGCTCTGTTACAAAAATTATCTCCGTTCTCAGTGGTTATGGGCAACAGAAGGTCCTTGAGTTCAGGTACCAAAAGAAGCATCCCTAAAGCAAAGAAATAAGGGGAGGCAGATGGAGAAAACTGATGTGTGAAGTGGGGAGATTCATCAAGGGTCTAACAGAGCGAGACTGTTGATGGACAGATGATCATCAACATCTTCCACCTTGTATTTTGTGGAAATTTAATCTCTCAGGCAAATATTTGATATGGATCTAGACTGAATAACCCCTTTCCACATGTTCTTTTCTGAATTAGAGTGCCCTGACTTCAAAATCTAAGATCTCTAGGCAACGGTACTCTTTTTCATGGTTTTCTCAGCTATCTCAGCTGTCTTCTAAATTGAAGAAGCTAAACAGTGATCAGGTAACAGTACTGGAATTGTCAGGTCTTCGGAGAGGTTTTGTTGCATGTATTTCACACTCTGAGCTTATAATTCAATTCAGGAGACTGTCAGCTTGCTGCAGAACACGTGACCAGCTTCTCCTGTCTGGAGCACAGGGGGTTTAATTACTCAAAGAAGTACAGTGATGGCAAAATGACAACTTTCTCCAATCTTCTTCTCTTTGTTTAGTGATCCTGCCAGCCTCCAGCATTGATGAGAGCACGAACTGTGGAGGTAGGGTACCACTAACTATATATCTTAGTTTTATCTTAACCTGGCTTCTTTTCTCCCTGTGCAGCATCAACCAAACCATTAATCTATACAGCTCATATCCCACTGATAGCCTTAATTCCACTGGAGTCTTGCTGTCTGAGTCAGACTGGAGGAATGTATCACATGTCCACTTGTCAGTTCCAAGATTTTTATTTATTTCGGGGGTTGGGTTGGCCACTAAGGGTTGTTAATTACCAGGGAGCACATTGCTTGTTGCTCTCTACCCATAGGGTGAATGGTTCAGGAGAAAGGAAGGGATATTCCTCATTCCACCACTATAAGCCTCCAGCTGTTTGGAGGCAGGTGTTTTTAAATAACCTGTAAAGAATTCAGTGAATAGGGTCTCTTAGACACATCCTTTGCTGATATAGGACAAGATTAGAGTTTATACTTGTCCTCCAAGTACTTCCTTTCATTTAGGTCCTTACCTCTCACAGAAGTTGTCTCCTTTCTGCATGTAACTTGGAAAGACCCAGTCATTAGTGTCACTTTCCCACTGCCCTAGGAGCCCCTATGATAAAAATGCAGACTGAAGAAAATGGCATGTTCCTTCGACATTTTAAAATGCTAGTTTCACACTAATGACCATGTCGGTTCCTGCTAGAGTCACATCCCCGCTTTCCTGAAATCTAGGTGATCTGCAGGCTGCCAAAATCTCTTCTCTCCATGGAGATCATGGCAAAAAAAGGCATGCCACCTATGGCACGGAAATGTGGCCTCTCAGTTTGTGACTGAGGGGCAATCAATGGAATTAAGATTTTAGAACCTGCAATGTAACAGTTGCCTTTCTGTGTCACTCCTTCTCCCTCAGAGGGTGCAACATATCTGCCTCAGTTCCAGTACTGCTTGCTGCAGCTTGCACTCTGCTGTTGTGCACTGTATCCACATTTCTTTCTTTTACCACCACCGTTGCATTTGCTGTTGCAATTTACATTTTACCATAGCTAATATTTATTACTTAGTGTTCTACAATATTTGGCAAAGAAGCCAATCAATAGGAATTCTGGTGATGTCTTTCAGAAAACCTATATTTTCAAAGTGATGAACCAGAAAGCTTCCCCTTTAGGGACTCACATGCTGCAAACAAAATAATTTGGTTTTTTTTCCCTAAGATACGGCTGAAAGTCACTTGAAAAATCAGATGAATCTTTCAAAGGTGAGAGGGAAATGTAAGAGAACTTTATGTTTTAGAAGGGATTTCCTACTGTAGTGAATTGGTAAATGTAGCAGCGAAAGGAAACATTCCCTACAATATAAGCCAAGCTGGACAGGAGGAGAATGTGACAGTGTCATGTGGCTTCACTGACCACAGCTGCATATTCTGTGTTTTAGCTCTCATGAGTAATGTAAAACAGGCAGAGGTTTTTAGAAAGGAAATGTCATTTTGGAAAAGCCTTGTAACATTTTTTAGGAAATTATCATCTTTCTGCTGTTTTTTTGGACCGTCATCCAAAACACAATAGAAAGCAGTAATCTTGCAATAGAATGTTATAGTGTGGTTTAAAAAATAAGTGTAGCTCGTCAGTCTAATAAATTCTGTATGTTTCCTTACTGTAATTATTATTGAAGTGCATTACTTTGCTGTAGAACTCTATTGGTTTTGTTCTTTTTAAACTCAGGAGGATATTTTTAAACTAAAGATTAGAGGAGAGCAGCAGACTAATGGGCAGAATTCTCTATTTGAAAAGCATATCAGTTAAAATGTAAGATGGCACCAAAAAATGCACACCATGATCAGACTAAGAATGAACCTCATTTAAAGCCACTCTATGAGTAGTCCCTTCCATTTCTCTGCACACAGTTAAGTCAACACAGCAGTCTGTCCAAATGAATTGGCTTTTTAAATATTACGGGAATTTTACTGCTGCAGTTGCCACCGAGCCGATGTGACTGTCCCTTGGGACAGCTGCCCTGGGGGAAGTGGTCAGGAGTCCCCCCCAGCCACTGGAGCCTCTGTTACTCCTCTTTGAAGGATGAAAGAGTAAAAGCAGAGGAAAGGCAGTAGCATTTGGAGTCGTCATTGCTGGTTCTTTTTCTGTAGATCGCTCCCTGCACATAGCAAAAGAACAGGGTGCCAAAGTTTTGCCACCCAAGACTGCCTCTGGCCGCTTTGTTAACCTGGTGGCTGTAAAGGTCGTTACTGTTTGTTCTGTTGTCAGTGGAGATGTGTCAGTGGTTGGTTTTATCATGGGATTTGAGACTCTCTGAGGTGTGGGCAGAATAAGGAGTACTATTTGACTTTGTCTTCCCCCTATCAGCCGGAGTTGTAAGTACCTCACAGCGCGTGGGATGCACAACTACAGCTCCTTCCTGAGGCCAGTGCTCTGCTTGGAGGGTGCTGCTGCAATCCCACGTGGAGAGATCTCTGTAGGAGGCTTTTATAGTCCAAGAGCTTTTCTTTTTGAAATATTTGCACTGTAGCTACTCTGTCTGCACCTGCTTGCAACTGGCTTCCTGTCTTTGCAGTTCGTAGAGAAAGCCAAAAAGAAGTGTTTTTCAAGCAGTTCCCTGCTTTCCACCTTATCTTCCCCATTCCCCCAAGGACCCATGTTTCAGTGTTAGCGGTACAAATACACCTCAGAGGTAGTGCAGGCACAGCAAAGGCAATGCCACCCCATGAATAAGCAAGAATGCTGAGCACACTTGGATTACATGGGGGAGGAATGTCTATCTCCCCCACCCCAGACACAGTCCCATAGGCATTTTGGGCAGCCGACAAAAAGAGCTTTCCCCTCCCTTCCTTCCCCTTCAGAGGAACACTGAGGATTTTTATCCCCTTATTTCCATGACATGCACATGCTTTGGAATCCATTAATGTGTATTGTTTGTATGGCTCATTTCTTTAGCTGTCAGCTTAACATAATGTTTAGTTTCAATATCAATAGAGGGGAGAGAGGAGAGACAGGGAGGGAGCTTTGAGAAAACAATGCATAAACCTGTTAAACAGCACAAAGCAGAGCTGCAGTGGGGAGACCGATTTGCAGTAAGATTTTGTCAGATGTTAGAACGTAAGACTCTGGCTTCATCAGCTTATTAATGTTGATCCTAAGATGTCATAGCTCTGATTTCCACCTATGATCTTGTTGGGAAAAGGAAAAAGGCTGTTCTTTAATAATATCATCTCTTGTTATTTCTCTTGTAGGTTTTAGTCTCATCCATCTGATTGCCACTGGGGTCTCCTGTTTCTTTGGCTCTAGCCTCTTAACATTTGTGATTTACGTGTACTGCCAGCGCTGTCAGAGACAGTCCCAGGAGTCGACTGTTATCCACCCAACCACTCCCAACCATCTCCATTACAAGGGCAACACAACCCCCAAGAACGAGAAGTACACCCCTATGGAGTTCAAGGTAGGGTACTTGATGAGGAATACCACAAACAGCTTGATTCTACCTGAACAAATTCTGTATTTATGTCATGATTAGAATTGGGTACGTTTGTGTTTCTGTGCCCAGCTGTTGACATTACATGTGGGGTTGAAAAGGCATTTAGCCGTACTGTCATAAAGGGGTTAAAAAGTCCCATTACTGCTGTGGGATCTTGTTCTGTTTCACAGTCCTGATGAATGCCACTCTGGCAAGTATATACCAAGATACTCCAGCCCGTTGTGACTGTTGTATGCATACAAATTGTCGTTTAAGAAATCAGTAAGAGCTCAGCTCAGTGCATTGTTAGTGCGTGGTAAGAGGAAACGGAGGGGAGGAAGAATAAAAATGGAAACTTCATTAGACAAATAGCTGGGAAAATGCTTATTTTGAGATTCTGGAAATGCTTTGGGAACTGCCAAATTGGAGAGAATGAGAAAGCAGAGAGGGTTCTACCCCCTCTATCAGTGTTGGACAGAACTTACCCAGGCAGCCATGCAGAATTTGATGATAGCAGGAGAACTGGGAGCTGAAGCCTTAGGAGAAGATGAGTGTTGAAGTGGCATACTCTGTTGGGATATCTGCCTGCTAAAGAAAACACCGCCCATTATCTGAGCAGATACAACTAAGGGTGCAAGAGACAATACGCTGAGACAGTAGTGCATCGTTGTATTTGAGCATCAGTTTCCAGGTGAAGTGTGGGATCAGAGAAGTGAGCAGTGGGATGGGTGAGCGGGCTTCATGTCACCACGGGAGAAACAGCCTGCCTAAGGCCACTTGAAGAGTGTGGAGCATTATTTGGGACATGAACACAAAATAGAAGGAAATCTTGCAGCTGCTTTTCCCTTCATATAGCTATGTGCTGTTGACATTTTGATTGTTTCTCCTGATCTGGCCCAGCTTCTGACTGAGACCCAACAGTAAGATCAATGGTGGGACCATTGCCATAGTCTGAACTCTCTGGGTGTTGGGAACTGTTTCTACGCAGGGATTTTATAATGCTGGGCACAGGATTACTCCTGATACTTGGCCATGATTTACAATGTGAATACGCATCAGAACTAAGAGCTTGCATCAGATCTTTTGAAAAGAGTCAATGTTGTTTTGCTGTTTTAAAGGAAAACAGTTTGAGCTGGAAAATAACAGACCAGTTTGGCAATAAGCGTGTGCTGAATTCCTTGTGTTGGGCATTGCAGCCCCTCAGAGGATCCTGCTGCCTACAAATACAGTCTCAAAAATACATTTCCTAGCAGCATAAGGCTGCAGTTGCATACAGTTTAGTAAGGGTGCAGCATCATAACGTGAGTCAGCATGGATTTGTGGAAAGTAAATCATGTCAAGCAAATTGGATTCCTTTTTTAAATTAAATAAATATCGATCTAGATAGGAGGGAAGCAGCAGACATATTGGGATTTTCAGAGGCTTTTAACAAAGTTTCACAGGATGTAGTGTTCTACACATTCTGCGTAGACAGGTTAGGTAATAAATTATTAAGTCAGGTAAAGAACTGGGACCTATTCCTGGAAGTTTCAAACTGTGAGAGTAATCCTTTCAGTTATGTGAGTAGTTGTGGCAAAGTCAATAGGAAGACCCAGATGAGAAAGGCTTGCAGGAATAGAGAGATGAGCAAGAGTATTCCTTTTTTTCTTACATAGCAAACAATGAAGACAAGAGACAAATTTAATTTTGTGTCCAAAAGCAAGTAGTTACAGAGTTGGGTTTGTATTAACGTTTTCTTCATGATTTATGTTATGCTATCATATGTTACCAGATGATGCTAAAATAGGGAGAATGGTTAAAATTTAGAAGGATGAAGTTCACAGAACGATCCTGATCAGTTGGGTACATGGATTATGAGATGCAATATGTCTATGCCAAGTGATGCAGCAGAGTAGAAGTAATAACAAAGCTAAGCAGAGTTTGAAATAGCAGCAGATTAGTTAATGTAGTATCAGGAGGGAGTTGACATCTTGATACATCCATCTCTGAATACTGGATCTAGTGTGTGGTAACAGTGAGCAGCTGTTAGAGTCTTCTTTCAAGGGACATAAAGAGTCTATGCATTAGATCAAGTTTGAAAAGTCTAGTTTATTTAAAGTAAAGCATTAGGTAACTGGGACTCTGTGAGTTAGGCTGGGGGGAGAAGGGACTTGGACACAAGGAGAGATAGACCAGATGGGGCTTATTTATAGAATGTTAGGAAGTGAAAGAGTTCAAGTGCATAAATCTGCAATCATTGGACAGACCAAAACTAAATGTTTAGGAGCAAGGGTCTGCTTGCTAAGAAGAGCTCAAAGTCATACTCTTTCAGTGTGGTGAATGAGGCAAAGAGATTTACAGAAAGGGTAAAAGCTAACCCTTTTCTCTATTCCTCTTGAATATTTCCTTATGTTCATCTTCTTTATTGTCCCTTCTTTCTTAAACTCTTGCCGGAAAATGTCTCATTTAATACTACAAATTTGTCATTTCTCAGTGTTTCCTTAAAGAATATAATGTTAGTGCAGTAAGAGGAAGGTTCTGTGTGCTCTGTGCTGTGTAATTACTTACAGAACTTGTTATTAGCCAGCTTTACATTTAGGAATAACTGGCAGATTTTTCTAAGGGTCAGGAGGGAGTTTTTAATGCCTTCAAGGAGCATGTGTGGTTTTATTGTGACGCTACACAATTAACATTCAAATGATGGAGGAGCTAAAATTCACCTTCTGGAAAATGAGGGTTGGACTGAGCTTGGATACAGGCCCTTCTACATTTAAAATGTGTATGTATGAAAGAAACTGAAAACACCTGAAATTCCATATTCTAAATCCAAGTAAGTTGCTATTCAGCAGATTCCAAGAAAACTTTCCCCAACATCTTTTAGGTAATGAAAGCAAAAAACTCATTGTGGGTTTGTGTGTGTATTTGAAAGCGTTAATAAATCCATAATTAAGGAAATACATGTGTATAGACTACTTTTCAGTAACAGAAAATGATAATACACAGTGACATGATGGTAGCAGAAGGCTAAGCATATGCACAAGTATATTATTTTCCATTCTTTGATAATAATAAGCCTTCTGCGACCATCTTTTGTGTGTTTTCATCTTGAAATATCTCTGCTCTCCAATCAGCAGGTGAACACAGTAGAAAATTTGGCAGTGTTACATTCAAATGTACAGGACTGAATGCAAACTCATGAATCAAGGTGAATTTTATATGAAGGCAGATTTTAATGAAGGAAGTGCTAGCTGATAGGAGCCTTGTTGGACATTTCAGCACAGCAATGCAGTAATGCAGATCAGATGTAAATGTCATACATAATGGTGACCTATTGATCATTTAGCTGATGCTAACTTGCCTAGGCAGTGATTTGCAGAAGAGCGTTTTATTTTTGCTGGCTTCATTTCCCTTCCTGTTTTGCTTTCTCAAGAATGCTGTGAGGTTTATTATTAGCTATTTTAGCCATGATGTCTTAAAAGATTTCATGCATATGCATTTACCAGAAGCATGTTGATTTTGATTTGTTATTCATGGATTGTAGGAGAGAGACCTTTTGGGTCACCTAATAAGCAGTTCATGTTTCATTAATTGGTTAAAGTTCATACAGCACTCTGACAATATTGAAGAATGTGCAGAACAAGAGCATAATGAAATAAGAAATTATCTGCTCTTCACATTTTGGCATAATAGGTTACAGAACCACCTACAACCTTCCCAATACTGCCACGCGGATTAGTTAATAACTGGCTATCAAAGCAGAGAGGAGATCCTCTTTTTTAACATATTGCTTCGCATACTCAGTGGCTTACTCATGTGAGTTACTTATTAGTGTCGTGCTGATGGAAAGCCAGATGATCCTGCAGTAAAGCAGGAGGATGTAGGGTCAAGGTTGAGCCCTTGTGAATTAGGAGCTCTTGAAACAGCCACACATGGAGAAAGGGTTTGGACTGAAGTTCTTCCTATTGCTAAATCCTCTGCCAATAGAGAGAGCCAACTTTTTATTCTGCATGGGATTTGGACATGCAAAGGCGTCTGCACATTGGTCCAAATACAAAATCCGATGTCCTTTAGATCAAGCCAGATGGGATTAGCAAGAAATGTAAGTTTGCAGGATGATTATGATGATGATTCTGCAGATTTTCTTCTTGATTGTGCTGGATGGACTTCCCTCTGTCCTTTCTTCCTTAAACACCTTCCTTCCTTAAAGCTTTAGTCATGAGTCACACAGTCAAACTCTTTCTGTACTGATGGCTCAAATAAGCTAAAGAAGCACTTGAGCACTGCATCTGCTCTGGGCATCACTGGTGCTCTCATAGAAGCTAAGGGTCAAATGCTGAAGTTGTGGACAAGCAAAACAGTCATTTTTGTCAGTGAGCAGATTTATTGTGAAGATGAAATGAGAACTGAGTGAGATTGCAGGATATGGCAATGAAACAGGGAAACTAAATATTTGATGTATCACCCAAAACCTGAAGTTTCTAGGAGGGCACCGGAACAATACACATTAACTTGAGTAGGACTGAGAGTCCTGCACTTGTCCAAAATTATGCAACAGTTGTAAAGGCAGCTACCAGAAAATGGGGGAAATATTCAGTAGATCACTTGGGGCCCTGTATTAATTAGAAGCTACAATTAATATTTTTCAATAAAATGAGAACAATGCTGTTGAAAATCAAATAACAGTGCAGAGCAGACACCCACGGCAAAGGACTCCAGCCACTGTGATCCACACTTCTTTACTAATCCCAAATAATTCATGGCAATAAAATACCAGCATGGAGAGTTATGAAACAGAAACCAACTCTGTCTTCGGAAGAAGAATCCTTCTGAATAAAAGCACAGGCTGGGTGTTTGGTGTGGCTTTCAACACTGCAAAAAGAAGTAAAGTTCAGGGTGTAGGAAAGTGAATCCCTGTATGGATTTTAAATGTCTCTCTCTTGGTGATGGTCATTTTCATTGCAGCTGAAAATCACACCTTTTTTGGAGCAGGGAGGGAGCCAGTGTTTCAAGTTTAAGTGAGCTTTAACTACTGTCAAGTGCCCTAGAGGAATGTTTATCTAAGTCAGCCTTGGTCTCTGAGGATGTCTGTTTCTCTCTGCCATGGAAAACTTAGGGCTTCAGTGTCCTATCGCTTAATTTGATATGTTGCTATTTCAACTAAAATTGGCTAACCCATTTATTTGTAGTGATCACAGCACATACACTGATAGCACTGTGATGTAAGCGTTTTTCTTTTCCCGGTGACCCTTTCACTGTGCATCATCCAAGCCCCAGGAAGTGGCTGTAAAGTTCAGGCATAAGCCAGCAGTTGATGATACCCAACATCGTCAATAAGTTATCCACAGCCTCCCTTAAGTGTTTGCTTTAGCTGCAATGCATGGCATTTTAGAGAGAGATTTAGCTGATGTGATCAACTGAAAAAAATAAATACACACACACATATATATAAAAATATAATAAATCAGATCGAAACATAAATTTTGTTCCCAGTGAATTTTATGTTTAACAAAGACTATTTTCCCTGAACAAAGTGGCATTTAAGAACATGAAGTGCTTGAATGGTAGAGTACATATTTTTAGTACTTACCATGAGTATAGTATTATTTGAGAAAGAATAGTAGGGGCAGGGGGTTGTATTGGCAAAGGAGCATTGTGCCCTTTCTTGTATGATCCTGCAGTTGCAAATATCACTTCAGGGGACTCTCAATTTACATAATGCCTGCTAGGAAGGTAAAGCAAGAGAGCTTACTGATGGGGAAAAAAGGATTAAGTGGTGCGTCTCAGTCAAAACCTATTAGTGTCTTTTCTCCCCTTTATATCGTTGGGTCGAGTCAAATTGAGCAGTCAAGCATGCCTGGAGGTGTGGCTGTCCTAGGATGATTGTGCCTGTAGAGTGATGTGCGTCTCTTGGAGGTGTCCTCACCCCATGACAGCAGTGGCTCAGCGGGTTGCTGTGTGCAAGTTGAAGATATCTCCCTCTCATAGATACATTATTTAAGCGTAGGGGAAACTGTCAATTCAGATCTGAATGTTTCCTTGCCCCTGCTACCTCTGCGATGCAAGCAGCTGCTCACAATGGAGCTGTCCCCAATGGAAACTGGTCCCTACTGCATCTGCTCCTCACGCAAACCCTTCATTACTTCGCAGGGCTGCTCACATTGTTCCTCCTCCCTCACTGTTTTGAGTGAGTCCAGCTTTTGGGATGACTTTTTGTATTCCTTTTTAAGCCATCTTGAGAAGTTTTAAGTCACACTGGTAAGAGATGCTTCATATTCCTCCTGCTATGTTTTTCTCTCTTGACTCAGCCTTCTTTCCTCTTCCTTGTGTGACCAGGCATCTCTCCTCTGCACCCAGGTCAGGTTTATGGTCCATGCTCTGCCTTCTTACAGTCTAGGCTAGTCATCAGGGATGCTGACACTAGCCTTTCTCTGGGGTCGTACTACTGCAACTATATAATCTGTGGACGCAGGAGAGATAAGTTTGTAGGCAGATGAGTTTTGTTTTGATTTGGTTTTAATTAGATGAATGAGTATAGCTGGAAAATCTGGCAGGTTTTTAAACATGAGAGCTACTGTTTCAGACCTGAAGACAGACACATGTATTCAAGAATTTGTCTGATTTTTCCAGTTACGCTAATTGATCTAAGAATTAATATTACCTTTTTTCTTGCAATTTTTGCCTTTCCTAATTTCTCTGGGTTTGACATATATCTGCCCCCACCCATCTACCTATGCTGGAAGAAGCAAAATTAAATGAGGAAGAACTGCGGGAATGGGAATAACAAAATCGCACTGCGCTGCTATGTATTTACGTGACTTCCCTCTACTGGTCTGAAGAGGAATATTTCAAATATACCCTGGCCTCATTTGGTAAAAGTTAATGGTTCTCACTTGGTCCAGGTGCTTGAAGTGGTTCTTCGCTCCTTGTCTCTATGAAGCTCTGGCTGGCAGTGTTTTGCACATTAGCTGAACTGGGAAATCCTCAGTGTCTCCAAGATATGCAGGAGAAATTAATTATGTGTTTGCAGAAGAGTTTAAAGGGAGCCATGAAAGAGGCAGGGAGCTAAAATAAAGGAAGGCGATAATATTAGACAAACAGTAAATATCAGAAATCACGTAACCTTTGTGGTACGCGTGGAGGGGAGCTGCCTCACTATTCATCTGGAACAGCTCCACTAGCGAACAATGAACTTTAAAGTGGAATTATAAAGAAATCTCGCTACATACACACAAAATAAAGATCGCTGTGTCAGTATTCAGAACTAGAGCACAGTGTCCAGAATATGTTTGGCAGCTCTGAGAGAGGACAGCCGAAATACCTGAGCTGTTTTTTCCTGAACCATGACCAAGCTGTCCTAAAGAACAAGGACAGGGCTGCTCAGGATGTGCTGGCTGCTGCCACCACGCAGGCTGCACATGCTGCAGCAGCACTACATCCGTTGCCATCTTTCCCTGGTGCATCGTTTGTATATGGACAATAGGTTTGGCGTAGGATAAGCAGGAGTAGCTCTCCCTCCATTCTCCTATAGCTGGAAGAATCCTCGTTAAGTCAGCTCTAACATCGTTCTGAGATTTGGCACGAAGCATGTGAATAAAGGAAAGAACTGAAAAATCTGTGGATGAAGGAATCTACATGGACCGTATCCCAGAGTCTGTGAGAACCAGTTAATGAACAACTCCAATTACCTTTACAAATATCACGGATCTCGGGCAAACCCCCAGTGCCATGAAATGCAAAGGTAATACAAAAGCATTTGTAAGAAAGCAGGCCAATTTCCTCCCAGCTAATTGAGTTGCTGTTAAGCTACCAAAGTCCAATGCACTGAAGTCACACAAGTAGCTCAAATAAGTTTGTGTGGGAAATGCCAGTTGGATTTGAGGATAAGACAAATTATCTGTAATCATGCAGACCCACATAGAGTACGCCTGGACCTTCCCATTTCAACAAAGCTTATCAATGGGGTGTTAAATCCCACTTGGTCTTCAAAATTTGGCAGAGTTGGAGCCATACTGGAGTGAAACCAGGAGAAACAAATGGGATTGACTGACTACTTTCAGTTACAGCGATGGAAGTTCATTGAAACAAATCTGTGTCGGCGTTAATATGCAGGCAAATCTGAATTAATATTTGAGAGGTAAGATGTCACATACCCTGATGAAACAAAAGGTGGTTTTGCTGAACTGACAGCTGAGCCAGGACTGTAATGCTGAGCAGGAAGAAATCAAACACGATTGCTTTTTGCAGAGTTTCAGCATTAGAGGATGAAGGCAAAGTACGAGACTGAGCTGCATCAGGGCAGATTCCCAGCTGGTTAAAAATGTGATTTCACTGGTCCATGTACCTGAAGAAAAGAGAATGGTATTAGTGTCTTAAATAATCTTATGACATATAAGTAGAAATTGGCTTGGACAGGAACCCTACTACAAAGATTGAAACCTGGCTAATGGACTGTGAACATCGGGCAATTGTTAACAGGAACATACGGGGCTGTGGCGAGGAGTTGTTTGGGGCACTGCAAGCAGTAATGCAAGGTTTGGCTTTATTTAATGTCTTCATTAATGAGCTTGGAGAGGGTGCAGTCAGTGTGTTAATTAAACTAGCAGAAGATATTAAATTGGGAGGTATGTAAAAAAAAACAGCCATTGCTATAGAAATAATGGAAAATAACCTGAGGAGGTTATAAATGTAGAGAGGAAATAACAAGGTGAGATGCAGCATAGGGAGAAAACAAAGCAATCATGAGGAAAATAATTAAAAAACAGCCATTCAGAGGGTGGGAGATGCTTGGAAAGCAGTAACACTGTAAGAGACTGAAAGGAGTTAGCAGATGGCAAATTAGGCCCAGTTTTTACCTTTATTTCTATTTTCATTACTTTTTTTTTTTTTTTCTCTCAGCACTGCAGTTACACCCTTGCAATTTTCAGTCTAAATGTGCTGCTGTGGGCTGGCACCAGGCCGCACGGCGTGTGCTGGTGATTCACCAGAACGAGCAGCTCTGAGGCCATCTGAAAACTCAGGGCTGCTTGCTCCAATATAGCTGCAACGAGGCAGTGAGAACCGCCTTCTGCAGACAAACCTACAGCCAGTCCCTGTGATCTTACCAGTTCCCATCAGCGGAAGCCCAGTCTGGCCTAGTTGCTCTAGATGATCATCTGCACCCAATGCAGATTACTAAACTTGTTGTTTAGAAGGCAGTGGTTATACCTCTGGTGAGTTAGTCTGAGTGCTAGAGCGTGCGTGAGGATAGGTGCTGTAGCTCAGCTCATGAGCCCCTGTAGTAACACTGCAGGACACGTGAGGGACCCAGCAAGAGCATGCGCCGAAGCATAGTAGTGCAGCAAGGAGACGGTTCGCACCTTCCCACACAGCTGAGATCATGTCTGCTATAGCCTGTGCACCAGCTATATTGGGAAGCAGCTTGGGGCAGCCCTGAATTCCTCTTTTGTGTCTGGACGCCACATCATGGGTGTTGCCACCATCAAATTACTGGCAAGCAAGCTTTAGGCTAGACACCTGCACTTGGCAGTGGGAAGATTTCCATCAACTCCTTGGACTTCAGTTTCTAGTTCAGAAAAATACTTAGACCTGGATTTAGCTGTAAGCAGGGACTCACTTCAGCTTGTCTTGCTATTACATACAGTTCATTTTATCATCTTACTCGTGTGCTTAAAGTCAGAGATGTGCCAAACCATCATTCTGACAATGGTCCTTTATGTTGCCAACTCTGAAGGGTTTTATAAGTTTAAAATGGTAGTAAAATAACCTCACTCCCTCCTAAGTATAAGGATGAAATAGCTATTTTCAAACACTATAGAAAACTGTAGCTATTCATTTTCTTATAATTGAATGTTAGTTCCATTGTCAACCCGAGCACATCCACAGATGCTGCCGTCACTTGGGGGTTGTTTAATTTATTTACCAATAACAGTGAACAAAGAATTTCCAGTCTAAAAATATGCTAAGCTTCCATCCAAAAAGAACATGCAATCATAAGTTTAGTGCCCCAGTGGGACTTTTTTGTACCTCTTTTTGAGAGGAAAAACTTTCTTGTATAGAAAATAGGCTCCTCATATGTACATCTACGCTTCTCTGTAAATTCTGCAAACAGAAAAAAATCAGCACATAAACCCTGGCCACTGCTACCTTTGACTTCAGCGTAGGCAGAGCTCAAGAGATTTTATAAAAGCATCAGGTGGGATAGTTTGTTCAGTGTAAGACACTAAGCAAATTTTAAAGAAAGATCAGAAAGAAGAATCATGAAAGTCTTAAAAAAATCACTCTTAGCTTGCAGTAAATACATGGGTCTCATAAGGTCTTTCTGGCAACTTTCATCTTTGCGAGGTCATTTGTAATGCATAGCTCGAGAGGCACAGCAGTGTTGTGGCATCCGGTGGATCAGAAGAAAGGGAGCGTGTGGGTGGCCAGACATCATTTATTTTCCTGGTGTCAATTATTGCCAAAAGAGGTTATTTTAGTTGTATGGTTTATTTTGTTGAAATGTAATTATTATGCTAATTATTTCCAAATTTACTGGTTAATTATAATTCTGAGTTCTCTCCCTTGGTACTTCCAGAGATGTACAAGCTGTGGGAAATGTTTCATAATATTCATGTATTTCCACAACCCTAAGTCATTTGGCTAATGTTCCCAGAACACAAAAGGTAACATCCTTTAACAAGAAGGCTTGGCTAGTTCTATAAAACAGCTGATCTGCATCGAAAAGGCATTTTGCTCAATCTCATTTCACTGCAAGAAACAAATGACTTAAAAGGAGCACAAAAGAAGCTAAATGTTGGAGCCTGGCTTCCTTACATCATTGCACAATTCCCTTATCCTCCCATTTTCCTGGGGGATGAGAGGGAGTAACGGCCATCCTATTGTTGCTACAGGAAATCTGTTCCATGCTGTTCCAAGGAAAACTGGAAACACTACCTCAATTCTTTTAGGGTTAATTATGTGACTGAGTTCAGTGGGAATTTTGTCCCAGATTTTTGCAGAGGCAGGATGCAGGATGCACAAGGGCTTCATTTGGATATTGCTAAGGGGAATGGGTTGACTACAAAGTTGCTGTCTGCTACCCAGACTCTGCTTTTAGACCTTCACCTGTGTCCACAGTGCGTCACCAGGGTTAGCAGTGGTTGGAGGTTGTTACCCTTGGCTCTTAAGTGCCTGTGTTCACTTTGCAGTGAAAGAAAGGGGAAGTTTTTATTTTTAGACACTGGGACATTCAACATTACAAACAAACTTGCAAGATGGAAGCTTCCAACTGTGCAATCAGTCCTGGCACAGGCGACACAGCCCTGATGAGTCATGCCCATTGGAAGGGTGCACACTGTGTTGTTCAGCCTCTTCAGAGTTAAAGTGGTGACGACTTAACCATAAATGCTAGATAGAGTGGTTTGATGCTGTCCAGGAAGGTCACTTAACTTTTTCTTTCTTCTTTTTACCTTTTTAAAGAGGAAAGTGTTATGAGTGGGAGGTGGAAGAACTGAAATAACCCTATCCTGGTTCCAGCTAGTACAGACTTAATTTTCACCTGAGCTGGGAGAGGAGCTGAAGCTGGTGGCCCCTATGGCTGGGGGACACAGCTGGGATAGGTTACTGATCAGCCAACAGCTGGGATAGGTTACCCAAATTAACCAAAGGGCTGGTCCACACCATGTGACATCTGCTCAGTATATAAAGTGGGGATGGTGCTTAAGGGTGGGTTTTGCTACTGGGGAGGGAGCTGGGCATCAGGATCCAGTGTGAGCTATTGTACTGTAAGTTATGTGCTTACATATACTCTCTTATTGGTTTTGTTTCCCATCTCTGTTTACTCTTCCATTGCTGTTCTGTTAAACTGGTTTTGTCCCAGCCCAGGAGTTTTGCCTTTCTTTCCTGATTCTCTTCCACATCCTGCTATGGGGGCGGTGAGTGGAGTGAGTGAGCGACTGTGTAGTATTTTAGCTGCTGAGTGGGGCTAAGCCATGACAAACCCCTGTTGACAGAGAAATAGTGGAGAAACTGTGAGGTTGGGGAAAATTCTCGTTCTCACTGACTTCACAGGGACTGTGGTGCTGTGTAGCTGGTGAAGATTAACCTACAATTCTCTTGGGGAAACTTGCTGACTGTTCCCCCGCGCCACCCCCAAAAAAGAAAAGAAGATCTGGAGCTCAAAGAGAATGCTGAGCTCCAGAAAGCTGAGTACTTTCTGCATGGGAAGACTGAAGAAATCTTGTGATAGCATATCACCCTATGGGAGCTGCTTTATGGCCCTTGTTTTAGTATTAGATGTATGTATGTCAGATGCTTTTAGAAGCATCTTTTTCACTTTAACTTCTCAAACACTATGGAATTCCTTTTAATTAGGAGTGGGGAGATGTTCATCCCCTTTTAAAATCAAGTTTTGAAATTTTTGTGATTGTTTATTGAAAATTGAAACATTTGATCTGTTATGTGTGTAAGAAATGTTTATACAGCTTGTACATGCAGCTGTAGGATGGGAGCAGAACTGAAAGTTCCCTACTGTTGCACATGAAGATGTTTTGATACATCTGGGAGAATGTAAGCAAGTAGATCAGTGGATTATGACTTAATGATTTGGAGCAGAGGCAGAATTTGGGGGAGTAGTGGCAAGGCATGGCTGGAGAAAAAGTAGCAAATGGAAAATCTGAATGATGACTTAGGCTAAAAATATCAATGGAGAAAGCTGAACAAAATTAAATGCATGCATATGGCACAATGCAGTCATGTTTAACACATCTGATGCTTGGCTCTGCCTTGAGAGAGACAGCCCGTGAGTGTACGTCAGCGTTTTGGCTCCGGTACGAATAACAGAGGGCAGGGCAGCAGACAAGGTGGGATATCCGTCAACTTTCCCCTCAGACTCTTTGAGTTCTAACTAACTGCTAATACAATAGCAAGAGTGATAACAAATTGTTTATGTGTTTCTATAAATATTTAAATACTCAGGATTCTGTTGTGCTTGGCATAGACATGCAATTCGCTGGCAGCAAAACTGGACCTTTTGATTAGTTGACAGCTCACATATAATGGAGAAAGCTGCTGCTGTTTTACATGGTCTTAAAACCGTATCCATCCTGGTCCATCTGAAAACATCCCTGCTTGACAAAGCAGAGTTCCTGGGTCAGATGATAATTTATATATACGTCATGTATCAATGCAGCATAATAAAGGGTGTTTTAAAGAAAGCAGTTGAAGTTGTGCCTGCTTTTGAGTGATCCACTTGGTTGGGTTAGCGTGTGCTTGTGGCTTGCCTTCTGCTGTTGAATTGAGGTTAGTGGTGAACAGACCAGAAGAAACAAATGAGATCAAGTATGTTGGGACGGCATGGCTCTTACTAGAAGGGAGGAAGCAAATAAAAGTATTTGATGCCTGTTGAGTTTCTAGTTATTAGTTGAATGGAGCACTTTTTCTAAGCACATCCCACAGGATTAGCTCAGGGTCTGGCCTCACTTCTGCATGGGGAATATCATGCTTGCGCAACTGCTGGAAGCTTCTTTCTTCTCAAGGCAGGATAGGACCAAAATGAGAGCCTGAAATAGGTTTCCCTCAGTGTTTGAAATACGTTGTGTGTATGGCACAGAGATTTTGCACCAAGTGATGTTTCAGCAGTAGAAGTTCATTGAGGTTTTGGTCTTTTCTGATCCTGCTTACTGAGCAACCAGTCCCAAGAGGCTGTAGCTGCAGGCAGGGAGAGGCATTAGTGTTTGACATGGGAGGAAGGAGATAACAAAGGGAAAATGCAGGTTGAGTATCAGGAAAATTGGCATCAGTAAGGTCTGGTGAGTGCTCAGGTGACTGACACATCTCCCTGACGGGTGCAGGATGGTAGTGCAACAAAGACAAGTCTTTCTTCCTCCTCTAGAACATCTGCTGAGGGCAGCCTGAGCTCTAATGCTCACTGCGCTGCTTTAGTCAGCCTAGTTACTGCAGCCACGGATAAGTCCCTGCAAAAGCACCAAAGGATCGTCCCTTCTAAGAGGACTTATTGGGCATTGTCTTCAGCAGCCAATCCTTGGCCATTGTAATATTTGGGACTTGGCTCAGAGATGGCTGAGGTGAGGAGGTGCTTGTAGGAGTTGGGCTCTGTGTGAGGGTCTGGTCTGTTTTTGTGATCAACTAGTTGTGCAGGGGTGATGATTCTTGGCTTTCCTGCTGGGACTGATAAATACTGGTGGGAACACCTATGGGTGCAGCAGGCTGTTTTCATCCTCACAATAACTCTAGTGAGTTCAAGTTGTCAGGAGGCTCTGACCTTGATGGCATAACCCATACAGCGTTGGGGGAATATCTTCCAAAGAGAAAGTCATTGGCCATCTCTTTACTGTCACAGCAAAGAATTGCAGGATGAGAACAAGGGTAAAAGCTCTGAGTAAAGCAGCACAGGAGCCCGCCCGGAGAGATGTAACTGCACCTCTTCTGCAGTGCATGCATGAGTGTGTATCTGTACATTGCTAAAATACACTGCTGCCTAATTTCCCTGCTTCAAAATACCAACCACTTTCTGGTGCCAAGTAACCTAATAATCTGTTTATTAAAATGAGACAGACAGTAAGTTTGTGTGGGGAAATCTTTAGGCAGTGTACATTGATCATGCTGATTTAGAACTGTACTGCCATCGCAGTGTTTTCGGAGACAAATTCTTTGCAGCTAATTGTATTATAAATTCTGCTAAACCATTTTCATAAGGTGTTTCCCTAAGATATAAGCCCTCCATTGAAAATAAAACCAAAAAGAGCAAAGGAGCAGTTGGGTTTTTTTTTCCCCCTAATTAAATGTGATATGAAAGTAAGACAAGAGAGAGGGGGGGAAAAATGCAAATTGTGTTAATTATATGCTAAGTCTGCTGTAAGGGGCTAGAGTTAAAAACAGTAGGACATGTTGAAACTCATACAGATTTTCCATCTGAAATCCGAAAAAGTAGAGTCCTATGGTCTTTGTCCTCAGATGGTCTTGAGCCATCCCAGGTAAGGGTTTTGATGTCACCAAATTTCAGAGGTGGTAATCCTGGCATGTCATGAATCTTAACCATCTTGAAAAGTGACCCAGATGAGGTGTGGATGGTGGACCACCTTCAAGAGAGCCCAGGGAGTGCGGCAGTGGGAATCAGCCTTTTCCTCCTGCTGTGGTGGACCGTGGCCATGGGGTTACACTGTCGGCAGTAGGTATCCTGGACTAGAGACACTGATAGGAAACAGCAGTCATCAACAGCTGGTATGAACATCTACGGTGTTTGCCAGAGAGCAGTTCCTCAAAATACTCAGTGGTGGTACTTAGCAAAGTGCATTTTTACAGGGGATCTTGATCATTTTTATCAAGCTGTATCAGAAGGCACTGAAGCAGAGAGCAGTTAATAGAATTTCCTGAGGAAGCATAGCAAGCAGTGGAGAACTGAGCTTGGCTTCCTTGTTTCCCAGTCTCCAGCACAAACCAGCAGACTGTATTTTAATATTTCTTAGGGTGACGGGGAAGAAAGCATGACATTTCTCCCTTCCATATTGAAGGGCCCAAGTTCTCATTCCTTGACGGTATTTGTCACTTTGAGCATGTCCATACAAATTCTCTCCCTGGTTCCTACAAGTGACATGCTATGAGCTTGTTTTAGAGAGGCAGGGAGAGATTACAGACCCAAAGGAGGCTGGGCTACCTCCTGTTTTCATGTATGAGGTGTTTCAAGTAGTGCTCGTTTCCCGAAAAGTTATTCAGTAGTTCAGCAGCTGGGATATTTCTTTGCTAGGACACTTTTGCCATAAAGCCTTTCTTCCTAATGTCCTGTATGAAACTGGGAGTTGCAGCTTCCAGGGTAGCTCTAGCTGTGAGCTTGCTATTGGATTAGAAGAAAGCGTTTTCTTTTCTTCCTCCTCCTCTCCCCCTCCCCATGCAGTAAAATTACTTGATTACAAAGAAATTAGGAGATAAATGTACTGCCTGTGGTCTTGACTTGGTGCCTAGGGGTAGCTCTGACCATTCCAGCAGTCACAGCTGGGATGTGGCTAAGGCCTCGCCTTGCAATGGAGCCTCAATGCCTGGAGTTTAGGTGGCTGGAGTTAGATGGGTCAAGTAAAGCTAATGGAGCTGGGTATTTCATGGACTTGAGCATTAGTTAATTAATTTTCATCTTGCCCTGAGCTGGGTCAGGTGTGAGCTGTTTGTCTCAAGAAGGAACTGAGGTGAAGTTGTTCTCCCAGGACCATCAGGTTGTGGCAGAACAACAATTAGGTCCCAGGACTGGTTGCCTTGTTAGACCTCTCCATCTCTCTGCTCCAGACAGGAGAGACACTCATACCCTCTTTAAAGGTGCTGTGCCCCCATCATGGGGGTGCTGTAGCAAACGTGCCTAGTGTTGACTCCCAAATCAAAGGAATAAGTTCCCTGCATGACGAACCTTAAAGGCGCATGTAGGAGTGATAGACCAGAGATACATATAAGAAATTTAAGCCAAGAGCTAGTTGAAAAAACTGTCATAAATGTTCCTCAGCCAAATTCATAGAAATCAGATTGCTATAAAGATAAAGGAGAAAGCTTCATAAAATTATTGCATGCCCCCAAAATGAGATTTTTATCCTTGTGCATAGATAATGGCTGGCATAGTAATGGGCTTTCATTGGGTGGAGGGGGACATCTGCTTGCTGGTGGGAAAAGCAATAGCAATTCTTGCAAAAAGCAAAGAAGGGGAGGAAGAGGGGAGGGAGGAAAACCCCATTTCTATTTTTTTGTGGTAAAAGGGGCATTGTGGTTCTCTCTTTTTTTTTTTTTAATGTTGTTGCCAACAATTGTTACATGGTTGTTAAATATTTTTAAGTCATTTTAGTTTTTCCAAAAGTGACCATGATTTGTTACTTATACTGTAGCTTACAGAAGTGACACACTTAATATCGGGGGGTCCAAACCTGGATATCTACCAATGGAGATGGAGATCAGGTAAATGCACACCTGCTCTTCCAAAGCGAAAAAGCTGCTGTTTGGCAACTGGTTTGAGAGGGAGAGGCAGGCTAGAACATGAGCATTTTGGAAGAGATTAGATTGAGTGCTGCCATTAATCGCCAAGTTTTTGTGTAGGCCCAGCATGGTTTTGTGTGACAGTAATGTTCAGACAACACGCCATCTCCTAGGAGACTCCGAGTCCCTGGAGAAGGCTCTGGGTTCTGGCCCTAGCAGTAGCTGAGCACAGGTCTGTGGAAGGAGACCTGGCAGGAGCTGTGGTCCCCACCAGACTAGGCCCATAGCCAGTACAATGTACCGTCTTACTCTCCCAGCTGGAGGGAAGGCAGCGGTGGCTGCAGCAGAGACCGTGATGGAGAAGGCAAGTGAGAGGGAAGTGTCTGCAGGTAGAAGAGAGTAATTATGTGGCACCAATGCCATGCCTGCCATTTCCTCTTCTCTTTTACAGACACTTAACAAGAACAACTTGATACCAGATGACAGGACCAACTTCTACCCGTTGCAGCAAACCAATGTGTACACGACAACCTATTATCCCAGTACACTGAATAAATATGACTACAGGTCCGAGGCCTCCCCTGGAAGGACCTTTACCAACAGCTGATGATGGACAGATCCTACGGGACTGGATCACTTCCTATATGAATTTTTTTTAAATTGATTTTATGGACCAAATACTGGCCCAGCCTCTAGATGTAAATATTGTACAGTAGGGTCTTTTTTTTTTTTTTTTTCCCTTTGGTTAGTTGTATTTCTTGTAAACAGCACATCTCCTTACAAGGACAAAAATCCATATGGACCATTCTGCAGAGCTTTTGTGGATATTTGGCTGGAGATGGCTCTTACTACTGCAACTGTTTGTGGCTGGAAGATCAACATTGCTGTCCAAGGCCGACGTTGTCAACGAGGTGGCTGTATGCTGGGCTCGGTGGCCACCATGCAGCAGCACGCGACGCACGGGTGCACTCTAAGCAAGGCAAGAGGTGGCCTCCTGGGGCAAGGGTGTCTGGTGAGGAGCAGCTTTCCTGAGACAGGGTAGCAGTGGTGCACTGGGTGACAAGCAGCTCATGAGGCGGGCTGAGCAGGACTCCATCGTGCCAACAAGAACATTTTATTTTTCTTTTCCTTTTTTATTTTTAATTTTTTTATGTTTCTGAGAAAAAAAAAAAGTTACTTTCCAGGGCAGTGTTCCCTGTATCTTCTATAGAATCTTTTCATATTACAGGAAATACTCTCCACAGCCTTCTTTGGTAATACGCAGCTCAGCTGATGAGAAACAACACACAAACAAAGTGCATTACCCAAAGAAGCTTTCCAGAATGTTTCCAGTCTTAATTAAAAGAAAATTATACAGGCAGTGAGACACTGAGCAAAGTAAATGTTGGAATAACATCGGAGACATGAACTTGGAGTGCCTAACAAACAAAGATGTTTATTTCACTGGAAAAAAAAAGATGTAATGATTGCTGCACAAGAGCCATGGGCTTTTTTTCCTTCCTTTCTTGTTTTTTTTTTTTGTTTGTTTCTGAGACAGTGTTAACTCTTTTTATTCTAGCTTTGATCCTGATTGCATCTGCCGGGAAAGGCAACTTTAGAGGCCGTGCTCTTCTTGTGGGAAATCACCATGCTTTGGGCTAATTTTTCCTCCTTTTTTTATTGTTGGTTTTTCGTTCATTTACTATCAAAAAGTGAATAATTCTGACTTTGCAGGGGGAGGGTATTTTTGTAAGGAATGTTTCCATAGTCTGACATGACCCAGAAAGTCTGCTGCACATTCTTATAGCGTCTTCCAGTCAGTACTCTATGAAATAGCAACACAGCTGAGTAATGTGCATTGTTTGCCAGTGTTTCTTGAATTTTTCTGAACAAAAACAACCCAACAAATGCTGCTGCAGCTATTGAAATAAATTGGGGCGGTAACATTATTAAATAGTATATCCGACCTTGAAATGTAATTTTGTGTATGTGTGTGACTGTGTCTGTAAGAACTGTGTTAGTTTGATGCAGAAGCCATGTTGTCTACAACCAGATGTTTGTCTGACATAATTGTTTGGCAAAAGGGAAACTTATTGCTGGTGCTTAATGTACAATTACATCCAATGTGTTAGCAACGTGAACAAGTTCACCGCTGTTATCATTCAGTGTTTCTAAATATTTATAATGAACTCCTGATGCTAAGGATTTTAGAGTGTCGCAATACTGAGCATGAGATAAAAGTACACCCCGAAACATGCATGAGCTCCGTGTGGTCCCGAGCTTGGCTTTGTCGTCTGCATCTGACTCGAGTGATTGCCGTGCCTGTGCTTGGCCGTTGGCTCGGCCGTGTTCCCAGCAGTCCTGTTTGTCTTTGCTTTATTTCAGATTTCGCTGTAAGCTGACACTGGTCGTTTCTCAGTGCTGTTCCTTTGCAGTCGCTTGTTTGGAAGCCTGGCTTGGGCTGTGTGCTCAGCTCTTTCATGTAGGCAGCCGGTAGGAAATGAAGAAAGACTGTGTTGCTCGTGACAGGTATATTGCTTTTCCTGTGAGGAAAAGCCAACATGGCTCTGTAAGCCTGTGTTACAGTGGTTTGACCAGAAGGCAAGAATAAAGTAGCCTCCCATTTTTTAATTACTTTCTTTGACTTCAGTTTGCAGTGATTGAAGGCTGTAGGGATATTTGTAATAAAGTGGAGTCGTTAGCACTGCCATGAGGATGCCTTAGGACGTCATTTCCAGCTGCTGTTTTTCTAATTTAGTAGCTCATCCTGCTTCTGCTCTGGTCTCACTGAGTGAAACAGAGGGGAGAGAGGAAGAGAGAGAGAGAGGTGCCCTTAAGTAGATGTACTTGCATTTGAAGCAGCGGGGTCAGAAGCTGATGCAGACCTCAAAGCTCTGTCTGAAGCAACCTGCTGCAGCCCTCCAGGCAGGCATAGCAGCTTGGCACTGTGACTCCGCCTGGCAGCGTGGCCGAGGCGAGAGCGGCAGGAGTGAAGCAGGATTGCCAGGGACGCAGGAGGAAGCTGGTAGCAGGTACCAGCATCTACAGGAGCGCCCTTCCCAGGCCCCTAAACCCCGTTTGAGGAGTGATGCCTCGTGCTGTAGTGAGTACACCCCATCTTACTGCATTTCCACATTCTCTACAGCAACACTGAAAATCCTCACTTGAAGTAGCTCTAACAAGTATATAGCCCAGGGGTTGAAAATTATTATATTAGACTATCAGGATGGGATTTCCCAGCTTTAATTTACGTGATTCAGAAGAAAACATTGGCTCCCGAGATCACTCAAGCCATGGTAAAATTAAAGCCCCATGGTAAGATTAACTTCCCCTTCAGAAGATTCCCTGTATCAACACATCCTGCAATTACCATGCATGTGGTGGGCTTGCAGCTGGAGTTTGTGGGAGGATGCAAGTGAATCAAACCTTGCAATTATTTTAATTTTCTATTTTTCCTTTCTTTTTCTTTTTTTCCCCTCCTTAAACATTTTTCCATTTTTGGCCTCAGAGAATAAAACAATGTAAACCGATTTCCCCACCCCACCCCCACCCCCCCCAAAGTGCCACATAACAGCTGAAATTATTTAAATGCTCAGCTCACCAAGACTGGTCATTACTGCCATTGCGCTCAGGAGGTGGATGTTTTGTAGGCTATTGGAGGGCAAGTGCTTGGAGAGCGGTGCATGTGGTTATAGTTTCATCAAGACATTCCTTCTTAGCCATCCAAATGGATTCAGCCCTTTTTCATATAATTGGCAATCACAGCAAGGGTCTGTAGACTCCATTCAAGCAGAAAGTAGAATCCAGGAGAGAGCGAAAGGAAGAAATCAGAATGCTTATTACTCAATTAATGTTTGCAAGAGGGTGCAGTTCTTTAAGGACAGTGTTAATGCGGCGTGAGGCTTGCATTTTTTATGAGCTCTCTAATGCGTGGTAAGTTAATGACACCATGTACGGTGATATTCTTGCAATCCAGGTAATTCAGCAGCTTGATCATCAAGTCTGTAATACCTGTAGCAGCTTGAATTGCTCCTGCAGCAGGATGTTAAACTTCCTAAGTTTCCTATTCCTCAGGCCATCTTAGAGGACGCTGGAAATGCGTGCAGTTTGGGAGCATTGCTTTCCAAACGATGCCTCTTGCTGTGTATTTTTTTTTTCTTTCACTTCTAAGACAGAGAAGGGGAGCCCTGGACAGTTCCTATGTTGGTCTAGAGACACTGGCTCTCTGCAAACCCTTTGGATAGATTCAGGTATCCAGGATGTACAATATGATGGAGATCTTACAGCCAAGTATGTAGCGGAAGCATCTTTAGTGAGGCCGTTCTTTCATTTTCCGTGGAAGCGGCTGCCTTTCTCCCTCTAGAAGGGGCGAGTGTTACAGCCTTACCCAGGCTCTGTGGTGCCATTGCTGTTGGGCTTTGCTTGATTGGCTGTGACCCACCAGAAATAACTCGTGCAGCTCACTAATGGCCAAACCACTTGAGGATCAAACCACAGCCTAAGAGGTGCTGTTGCTCTAAAGGTGCACGTGAATGTTCAGCATGTGAGCCGGGGCTGCTCTAAATACATGAACTGTACAGATACCATAGGAGAACGTGTATTGTCTTACCACCTCTGTTCCTAATGCCTTACGTTCAGAAAATGAGATGGTTGGTTTGAAATCAGCAGAGAGTGGGAATGGAGTCCGTGTCTGATGCAGACAATTTGATGCCTCCAGTGTTAATCTGATGTTAAGCCCACCTGGAGAGGAAATTGCTGTCCACTGAGACTGATTTATTCTTCGTACCAAATGTAGTGGGGGGAGAGTTATATATATATAAAAATATATATATATATAAAAATGTAAATGTAAAGTTTGTGTAACAGCTTACTCTTTTTTTTTTTTTGTAATAGCGTATACATCTATCAGTGGATAGATACAGTATATATTTATAATATATACACACACAATATATATATTTAGAAAAATGCCTGCAGAAGAAACTTAGAATAAGAAAGGCAGTGCTGGTATTCAAATTCCACAGGGACAAAGTGAAGAAAAAAACCTGTACAAATCTAGTATCCTTTCCATTAGGTTTAAAGAAAACCACTTTTGAAATAAATGAAATATAATTTTTTAATTGAAAAGAAAATTGATTTTTCTAGTTAGAAATGCTGATTCTCCCCTAAGTCATTCTGGTTAAGAATGATTAAGAATAAGATTCTTGTTCTTGCTTATATTTTCTGAATAAACCTCCCAAATCTCTTATGTGTATCACTCAATTGTTTTTGTAATTACAAGTAGGGAGTAATTGTGCAAAGAAAATTAAAATAGCAAGTAGGAGTAGCAAATATTGTACCATTAGGGGAAAAGACATCTATTAGAATGTGAAAAATGTCATCTTCCATGTTAAAGAAGTTAGCAACTGCTTTCTGAGTTATTAATCAGCATTATAACTATTGCCTTATAGTCACACTAAGGAGGTTTTAGAACAAAATTTAGGAAAGAGGAACCCTGCAAACCCAAGGCTTTTGGTTTTCAGAAGTGTCCAAAAAAAAGCCACCAGGCTGTGGAAGTCAGGCACCTGGTGCCCTGGGTGTCTCTGGAGCTTCCAGCATCAGTGGCCAAGGCTCTGCGTCTGTTCCTTGCCCTGTCACTCCCGCGAGCCAGCCCGTATGCACGGCAGGGCCGAGCGCCCCTTGGAGCTGCCTGGTGTAACAGAAATACCCAGTAAATGGAGTTTGAAGGATTTATTTTTTTCCAGCAGTTCACTTTAATGCCCTGGTGACCAAGGCCCAGACTTAAAAAGGTGAAACATCCCCTTCAGCTTGTTAGGAGGAAACTTCAGGTGGCTTCAAGAGCAGATTTGGGATAGGTGAGCAAATCCACAAATTTTGATGCTGTCTGATTGCCAAAGCCTTTAAAACTGGACAGAAACCCATCTGGAACTGGGTCCTTGTGGGGCTTATCCAGTCTCAGCCGTTCTGCCTGGAAATTCCTCCCTTGGGCCCTTTGGGAAATTCTGGTGTCTGCATTAGTCCTGGCTGGAGGAGCAACACCAGCAACCCGCTATTTAGATAGCCACAAATATGGGTGCTCGGCAGCATTCAGCACAAGTTTGGATCTTGAACTTCATTATTTTCCATTCTGCCTCCAGCCTCAGCTGCACATTCACCCTGCTATTTGAGAGGGTTCAGTGCTGCAAGAGCAGCATTTGTCTTGCTGCAAGTCCCAGCCGTGATTTGGTTTTAAACAAATCTGATGGTGAAAAGCGTTAACACTGCGCTCTAGTTCCGAAAGCTCAGTGAGCGGGGTGCTGTTAATTCGTGTGCCACGGACTCAAGAGGAGTCCGGTGTGGATGGACCACTAATAACTGAAGCAAAAATGTTTTTAGTATCAAAATGTCAAACAATGTAAAAGCCAGCCTGCTGCATGGTGGTGTGGTTTCCATCCGCACACAAACTCCTTAGATGTTTCCAAACCTGTGCATACGTAAAAGTGATGCAGCTAATTAGGAGCATTCCCACAGAGGAGGGTTTAGGGAGGATGAACAGTGTGTGAGATGGAAATGATGGGATTTAGCTTGTAATTGAGGTGGGAGAGTGACAGATGCAATACTGGATCTTGGATACATGGGAAATTATTATGCGAACACAGAATGCTTGCCCAAAACAGCAAAACCTGGAGAGTATTATTGGACTCTGTTGTGAAGGCACATCACCCTTCCTATGCAATCGAACTTGATGGTACTTTAGTATAAAGGTGACCTAGACTGTAATCACTGCCTTTAGACACTGTGAATTTTTTTTGGGTACTCTGTATTTTTATATATTGTACAATGTAAAGAATAATTCAGAAATAAAACAGACCAACCTGGCAAGCCTGTGAGTTGTTACCCCTCTGTGGCTGATGCATGGCGGGGCCAGGGCTCGCGAGCAGCGCTGGCAGGACGGGTCCAAGGGAAGGTGGAGGTGCTTCCTCCTGGTGTTGGTGGCCAAGGACAAGGCAAAATTCCCTCAGCCGCTTGTGTGGGGATGGGGAATTGTAGCATCCATCCCTCCTGCCTGTCTGCGCTCCGGCTGCGTCCTGAGGCCCCAGTTTGAATTAGGTTTGTCATGCATTGTAGACTGTGTGAACAGAATCGTGTCACTGAGTGTAACGCCAAAGTCTGTCGCTGCAACTGAGCTTCCCTCCCACACAAACCTGAATCCCGGAACACGGTTCCACACCAAACTTGGGGTGCACTTGAAAAATGGTCTTTCTGAGTAAAGTGCCCAGTAAGGTAAGATGAAATCTATCTGAAAGTCAAGGTGCCAAATCCAGGTCCAGTTCTGCAGTACACATCTCCCCTCTGCTCCCCAGCTCTCCGCTGAGTCTCCAAGGACACAACTGCTCACCGTGCCAAAGAGACTGGCTGCAGTGAGCAAAAGAATGTGCTTGTCTTCTGCAGAGCCTTTCAGGTTACGTGCTCAGTGCCAGGGCAATCCTACTGCTGTTCCTTCTCAAGCCTTACATATTGATGTGAAAAGTTATAAAAAGCTGAGGGACACGTTTTGGTTGAAGAATGATCGTAGGGTCGTATTGAAGAACGTTACAGCTCTTGTTGCATTTATTAATCAAAGTAAAGACCATGAAAAGTGACAGAGTCAGGAACATTTTAGTTTATGTTCCGATACAGCTCAAGACTTATATTGAAGTTTCATACAGAAAATTACACCATAATGTCGTAAAAAATAGATTGGATTACTAATAACCTGAAACGTGCTACACCTGCATACATAATACTTTAATCCTACTAAATCATAAGCTATCATTTGGGTGTTTTCAAACTCTCAAGTGTGCATACAGGAATTTCTTTTCAATGCAGACCATTAAAAAGTAATTGAGAGGCACAAGATCAGTAAAAACAAACTTGCTGTGAATAAGATGGATTTTTTTTCCCCAGTTAGTTTGCACTATAACATGGGGAGGCCATTTCTGAATGGTTTTGTTTTGCATCAAGACACCTCTGCATGCAATTAGACCCAAGTATCACGTTGGAACTTATTTCCAATTTCCTTTAAACCTGTCTACCGCAACATTTTTTTCTAGTTGCTAATTCGACTCATTAACAGAACAATTTCACTCGTAGCCCCAGTGCATTTTGTTCTCTCGCCTTCACTACGCGTCCCAACTGTACCCTTTTTCCTCTTTAATCCTTAACCGTGTGTAGTAAACAGCAAAAACTTGGTTACCTTGCAGGTTCCCCGTTGGCTTTTTATCACGCCAAAGCCTTTGGGCCGTGCTGCTGAGCAGCACCCACCGCCCATGGGGTTTGCTGGGGGGCACCCACGGCAGCGGGGGGAAACGTGGGGCCCTGGGCCAGGGTGCGGAGCTGTCTGCAGGGGCCGCAGCACCACGGGCCCCCCACTCCAACCTGTCCTCAGCAGCACTTGCGGGGAGTGAGTATAAAAAACTGGAGGAAAAGAAAAAAAGCAGATGGAGCCCTGCGATTCGTTTCTGTGTGTTTCCTCCCAGCTCCCTGCAGTAAATGCTTCAGGGATGCCCTGAGCCAGATTCTGCAGTGATGAACCTGTCCTAGCCCTGTCCTGCTGTATGAAGCCCTTTCACACATGTTCTCCTCTCCATCAAGGGCTGGAAATGTCCATGGCTGGTGTGGCACTTGTGTGGGCAATGGCATGGCCAACAATCGGCGATAGGGAGGAAAGGAGGGGCAGGGAATTGCAGCCCAGCCCAGTTAATGTCAGTGCTCGTAAAAACGCTGGAGCAGGAGCTGTAACCACCACTGAGCCGCTCAGCAGCTGCGTGTTGGCACCAGGGCGTTCTCAAGAGCAAGTCGTGTCAGATCACGCTAAGTTCCTCCTCTGAACAGGCACCACGTCCTGCAGGTAGTGCAGAAATAAGAAATATCCTGCAGCCTGATTTTTTTTTAGGAAGGTTTTCGAGTCTTGTGTATGATCCTAATGCTGCCAGGAACTGCAACCCAGAACCCAGCACAGAGCAAGCTCCTCCTCAAAAATGTACAAGAGTCAACACTTTCTCGTGCAACAGCATCGCTTCTCATGACATCATCTCATGTGTTTTATTTGGTTGTGTTTAGGTGTCCCGTCCCGTCCACGCCCCACGCCCCCCCCCCCCCCCAAGGGTACAGCTGAGAGACCACACACTCTCAAACACACAGCTCAATTACCAAAAGCTTCGGGATTCATTAAAAATACTGTTTTGCTAACAGTTGAAATGCATTTTGACATGGTTTGTTCTGCTCATTCATAAAAGGCCACTCATGGTGTTGTCATTGCACTTTTTGTTTAAAAAGCTGAGTTTTAAATTAATTGAGAAGGTGGCAGATTTCAGCACTGACTCTGTTTCCAAGAGACGACCGAAAAAAAAAAAAAACCACCCAGCTCCAGTACACCACCCTCCAGCATGTGAGGTAAGGACAGACAATAAATTCCTGACATTGTCAGGAGCGGTGAGAATCAGGCCATGCAGGTGAGACATCAGCCGATGTGCCCGGACATCTCACACACATACAACTCGTCTTTGGTCAGATTTCAGCCCTTCAATCTGTTTATAATTTCCCCCTAAACAAACCGTTTTGCTCTGAAGAAAGGACTGAATCAGGTGAAGGTAATTTTGTTGAGATTAAAAACATGAAGCTGGCTCTCAGCAGCAGGGTAGACGCTCGCCTTTTACTGCTTTGCTGTGATGTGCTCATAGAGCAGGGTTTGTTTTGTGAGTTTTATCACTCCTTTTTTTTGTTTTGTTTTGTTTTTAATAACTGACGCTACATTGACCATCTCATGACAGCAACACAGGCAGGTATAAGATTAGCTTGCACTCATTTTCAAACCATAAAGATGACAAGGAAATGTTGATGTGCCACACTCAGACGCTGCCCGCGTCCACTCCTTGCTGCCACGCTGTGGGTCTGTACAGACGATAGAATCCTCGGATCCTTGCACCAGCTGAAGCAGATCTGGCACCCAGCAAACACTTCCAGCTCCTTCTGCCTGTGGAGCTGTGCTGCAATGCTGTCATGCTTCAAAATAAGTTTTCCGGAAATTTTCAAGGTTGAACTTCACAGTTTATGACCCAGCAATTACCTGCAAGCAAAAAAGCAGTTCGTGGTTTTCCATCAGTCTGGAAACAGTGAGGTGTCTCCCAGACCCAGGGTGAGCATCGACCACAGTGACCAACAACAAACTGTCGAGGTTCGATCCATCCAACCTTGCTGTATTCTTTCATTTTTAAACCTCCCATAGTCATTTCCTTGCTGTCGTGGAAATAATGGAGCCGGCAATGGATTGCTCCCCTCTCAAGCACAGGGTAATGAACAGCCATCAGAAACTTTTGATATTTCCATGATGTGAAGCATCAATGGCCACGGAGAAAACTGTCCCCATTTTTGCAGTACTTAGTTAATTTACTGTCACGAGCAAGCGATCTCTACAAGAGAGCAGGCATAATGCTGATACACTTTTATTACCCTGGCAGGAGCCACATTATTGTCTTCTGTTTTCACATTTCTTAGCAACAACATTTTTTTGTTCATAGGTTCCTTCATAGGAGCTCAGTTGATATTATTTTTATGTTGTACCCAATTTACATGGTGACTTTACATCAGCCTGTCCACAAGCGAGAGCCCTCCTTTCTGCCTGAAAGCCTCCTGGCAATTACTGCTGTCTGCTGCTGATCCATCGCTTCTCTGCGACAAACCTCGCTGCCTGCCGGGGCCGCCCATCCCAGGGAGCAGCTCGGTCCCTGGCCGTCCCCACCATGCCGGGTGCTATCCATGGAGCTAATGGATGCAGGCTCCTGCTCCCAGCATCACTCCTGTGAACCAGCACAGATCCACAGTCCTGCCCCAGTCAAAATAAAATCACCCTTGAGTGACACATTGGTGTACGAGCTGTGATGCTCTAGCATAGGCTGAGCTACTCTGAAACTCTCCAAAAAAAAAAAAAATGTCTTTTCTGCATGTCAGCGACAGTTGCATTCATTTCTGTTTGAGGCTGTGCTGGTTTAGCTCACACTTCTGCTGCTCATGTGCTCACCACAAACCCTTCAGAGCTGCCCGCTGGAGATGCCCTTTTAGCACCAAAACTCAACTGCAAAGCTACGTCCACAGTCCCGACCCCCCCGGCCCTGCACTCGAAGGCAGCTTTAGGAGACCCTCGGGCAGAGGCTGAGGTTCAGGATGCAGTAGGGTCCGTTTGTTGGCTGCCAGCATTTCCTCTGCCCGCGCTCACCTGAGCCCCCCACACTGGAGTCCCACAGAGGCGGTGTGTCCCATGTACTGTCCATGGGAAGCTTGCATCTCGAAGAGTTAAGGTGGGTTTTGTAACCCTTAGCCAAGGATGACTTCACTGGGCCTGCACCAGGAGAGGAGAGCATGCTGCTCCTGGCAGCTTGCATGAGGAGTCCTGGCATGGTGCATGCTCTGGGGCTTCCTCTCTGCCTGCTCCAGCCTAAGTTGTAGAGAGGAAAGAAAAAAAAACACACAACACACCCAACAAAAACAACAACAACAAAAAAAAACCCAAACCAAAACACAGAAAAAAAAAAAAAAAAACCCAAAAAACCAACAGAAAAACAAAACAAAAAAAAACCCACAAAACCCTGGTTGCAAGTTTGTGTTCATATGGCAGTGCATGCTCTTCCCCAGCATCAGTGTCCCCCAGCACCGGGCTGCAGCCCGGAGATGCCAGAACACCCATAGCTGGCATCTAGCAGTGGCCCCGATTTTCTCCCCAGACTCTGCTGCTCCAGTGGCCAATAGACGCGGGGTATTTGTGAGCAGCTCCACCACATCTGGGCATATCTGGACAGGACACCAGCACCCCGTCCCACTGCTGCCGCAGGGCTCGTTTGCTCACGTACAACTCCAGCGTGGCTGGAGAGGAAGCCAGCAGCAAGCACCCAGCACGGATGGTGGATCGGGAAAGAGAGAATAAACGTCATTCGTATGCCAGGGAGATAGCGGAGTTCAACAGCAGCAAAGGTGCAATAGAAACCAGGTTAAAAAAAAAAAAAAAAAAAAAAAATATCTCTTTGAGAAAGGATGAGCACAGAAGGTTCACCAACGCACAAAACTACAGCAGGGATCTGAGATGGACCAGAGATCTGCGATGGGGGATGGACCGGCTCTCATCCCCCCAAGGACGGAGATTTCCGTAACACTGCAAAGATAAATACGACCGGGAACCGTATCATCAGAGGAGCCGCAAGCTCCCATATATAGCCTGGAAAGAGGCTGTTGCTAAGAATAGTGGGGCCCAGATATTCCACGCTACGAGAGCTGACAGATTTCTTCCCAGCACTAATAGGATGTCAGGCTATTTTAAAGTTGCCCTGCTAAGTAGTCAGGGTGTTATGGAAGAGCTGGTCCTAGAAAATAAACATGGATCAAGAGATCCTGGGTTGGGCTGGTTTCAATTAAACGCAGAATAAACACAAGGAAGGTTATTACCAAGGGTCTCCTTTCCAAAACCCAACTGGAGATATTAACAGCGGGAACCAGCAAAATCAACTGGCTTGCAACATCCCCAGTGGTGAGCCCGGATGAGGCAGAGTGGGAAACAGTCGGGACGGCGTTGGGGGCAGCGGGGGCTGCTGCTGTCATCTGCGCCTTCCCCTCCCTCGGCCTCCTGCTTGGGGGGCCCCTCTGCCCTAGGCCACCCCCAGTGTCCCTCCGTCTGCAGGGACCCTCCATCCAACAGCAGTGCCAGACCCCCACCCGAAAACCCCCCTGAAAGCAACGGAAATCTTTCTCTTGGCTGCTTTGGACTTTGGACCTTCATTTAGACTAAGCAACCCCCATGTTGTAGCAGTATCTGCAGTGTTTTTCAGCGATATTAGAGCAGAAATAAACTATTCCCTTGCTTTTTTAAAAATTTAAATTAATAAAGAGTGATGACAGCACATCTGAGTAACCTCTTTAATGTGCAACAACCAGTACGTAAAGTAACACGCACTTCATGGCCAGATTCCAGTTCTAAAAAGAAATGACACGGTAGATGTGTTATGTTGACAAGTATATAGTGGTTTCAACATTATTTTCTTAAAAATAAAAATACATCACATCAGATTATTGCATACAAAAAGTAGAATTTGCCTTAAAATAAAATTCTATTAAATAATTTAAAAAATTACAAAAGTAAAATGCATACAAACTCCAGTAAAATTGAACAGTCCTACAGGTCGAGGATAGTTTGCAAATATGCTCTCCCACACGTAAAACCCTCTCCTTCCTCCCTATGTTCATGCAGTTCAAAAACCCCAACTGTTTGGTGCGTCACCGTAATTAAAAGTTGGTTTTTTCCACCTTATCAAGTACTTCTTTCTAAAATGCACAGTGGAAGACACTAAACGTGGTAGGGGGAAAAGGGATTTTAATCTAGCAAATATCAGAGGCAGAGAAAACAGATGTCTCTGGAAAATACATCATTCTCCTGGGGGAGCAGCCGTGGGTGGCCGTTCGTTCCGCGGCTCTGCCGGGCCCGCTCAGCCCAGGGGATGGCTGGGAGCAGAAGGGCTGGGGCAGGCAGGGGCCGGGGCCAGGGACCCAACTCTGTTTCACATTGTGGCTTTGATCGCACATCCAGAGAGCTGGATCCAGCCCGGGGCACCGCACGCCTCGACTGCCCCAGGAAAACCGGCTCGCTCAGCATCCCTTCCCTACACAACTGTTTCCCACCAGTTTGCCAGTGCAACCTGTCCTGCCAGAGGGGTTTTCTATCCGTGCAGCACGTACCCCCTGTGCCTCACAGATTACGCTGGCCAGGCAGAGAAATCCAGGGTCCGCACTCACCCCAGAAGTCTCAGGGCTGAGGACACCCAGCCCATTAAACAGCGCATTTCTCAGGCCCAGCTCCAGTCTTTGTCCCTCACAGGATCCCACAGCACTTCCCAGCCCCAACCGCGGTGTATCCCTGCCTGGGGAGGGACTTGGGGCATCCCCCTCCTCCTTTATAGGGGGATCCTACAAACCATGCCCGGCCAATATTTTCCTCATGTAGCAATTGAGTGCAACAAGTCTATCCAGGTGTAACAAGCAGAGAAATCGCGTGGGGGACACCAGTGGGGTGAGAGACTGGGGAAGCAAAAGCTGCTATTGCAGAGAGCCAGTCCCACCTGCCTTCTCGAAACCCAGCGCCTCTATGCCACGTGCCACAGCTGTTCCTGCAGCACAAACCGTGTCACAAACATAAAACAAAGGTCAGCACCTCACCCTTGAGGAAGTAAAAAAGGATACTGCTAAAACTGGGCTGCAGAAGAGATCCCTCCTGCGCAAATAACCCAGGCACCCACCAGCATCGCACCGTCTGGGCATCCAGGCTGCTGCGCTTCC
Organism: Chlamydotis macqueenii; assembly: GCF_036417535.1. Taxonomy (NCBI): domain Eukaryota; kingdom Metazoa; phylum Chordata; class Aves; order Otidiformes; family Otididae; genus Chlamydotis; species Chlamydotis macqueenii. The sequence goes on from NC_141561.1 coordinate 12,517,493, forward strand.
CTTCTCTCCCTCTGCCCCATTGCTGCCTGCCCTGCCCGCAGGGCTGCTGGGGGTTGAGCCGGGGCAGGAGGAGCAGGGCCACACCCCAGATGGGCACCAATTGCTCCAAACACATTGCGATCCCAAGTAAAAGGCAGGAGCCAGCACATCTGTGCAAATATTTGCTTTTGCTTGTCAAATCTTTGGAGAGAGTTACATTTCTTCCTCTATTTATTAGTTTCATCTGTCTTGAAACATGAACTGCAGAAATTATAAGCAGATTGAGAGCATCTTCTGACTTGACTGGCTCTGCCGCCTCCCCTGTGGCCATTCTCCGCCATCTGAGATGACGCTCCCGGGGGAAGCGAGGCCGGCAGCCCTGCGCCACCAACAACCCACCTGGCAGCAGTACCGGCTGCAGGGAGATGAGCGAAGCTGTGCTGGGAGTTACGCTTGTCACACACAAAGGAGTAAGCCTGGAGGCTGTCTCTCCATCAGGAGGGAGGCAGCAACCGCCATGAGGTTGGAAGCTGAAGTTGTTCTTGTTCATTTTGGCAGGGTCAGCGCTCAGCCTCATGCGACGGTGCATCCGCGAGCACTGCTGTGTCCCCGCTCCCCTTCCCTTGCACTTTAACACCACCGAGAACAGCGGCACCAACACCAAATACCAAATCAGTCCCAAATACTAACGTATGCCTTCATACCAGTGTAGCAGTTGTCTTCCCAAATTATTAGTGATCCAGACTTAATCTAAAACAAAAACCCCCAAAACTTCTGAAACCTAAAACCACCTTTGACATAGATAGGTATTAATATTTGCAAGTGACCCAACAGAATAAATGAAGATGAAAAATTAAACCCCTGTTGTCCTAGCCTTACAGGACAGTTATATCCACTGTGCAAACTGCACGGTTCCCGTTCATATTTCAGTCAATCCTCACAACTCCACAGCACTTCCCTTTCTAGCCAATGTATGCATATCAGTCAACTCAGCTTGCTTATATGACAGTGTAAGGCAGTCACTCGCTAAGTTTACTGTAGAATAAGCCAGGCATTAACGTCTCTGTCACCACAAAACTTCAAATCTTACACAGATTTGATAAACTCAACGCAGAGTTGAAACGCCTCCTGGAAAGCCCCCTCCCCTAACTCAGTCCTGGCGCTCCCCAGAGTTACCAGTGTAAAGACTGACGCAGCCTGGGGTTTTCCAGCTCCCCCCAGGATTGAAGACATCCCACTCCCATCCATTTTGGCGCGGTCAGATGGTTGGGAATAACTCATGATGCTTGAACCTGAATACGTAGCATGCATGGTACCTGTCAGCGTGGCCTCTCTAGGTGTGGCAGCTAAAATTATAAGTTTCATGCAAATTATAGTCTGCTCGTAACATACATGCAAAATCCTTTGGGTCTACGCTGTCTTCCAGCTTGCATGGTTTTCTAATAAAACTACTTTAATGCATATTAAGTACATGGTTGGCCAACCCATCCCTTTCAACTTGGCTTGGGAGGACAGAAGCTCTTCTCCGTATCTCCTGGAGGGAGCCTGGCTCAGGGGAGCCAGCGGCCACGGGGGAAGGTGAAAGAATCAAAAGGAAATTAATGCAGTGAAGAGAGTAAACAGTGCCGTTAAGTGCAGCTTACATGTACAAACCCTGAGCTTCCTCATCAGCAGCGTGAAAGCTAGCACAGCTCCGCAGCTCACAAGGAGAAAAGCCGACAGCACTGGAAGCTGAACTGGGAGTTGTTACCGAACCAAAGCAGAAACCTGAGGAGCAGCCCATACTTAAAATGAAGAACTACTAAAAGGAGAGCAGTCATTATCAAGCATCCTTTCTAGCATTTTCAATATAAAACTTAGCACAATTATTTGTATTTTAGGAGGCTCTGCACCACTGCGGAAAAAAAAGTTCTTCAGGGCTGTGAACTTACAGGCCACGAAAAGGAGGAAATATTTTAACTTCCCAGGGCACCTTCCTCTGCTGGCAAGTCACAGGCCAAGCCAACACCAGCTATTCTGTGGCAGTGCAAGGTAACGTCTCATTTAGAGAAAAAAAAAAAAAAAGAAATCCTGTTATTGCTGATTTAGAAGTTAGAGACACTTAGAACTTCCTCTTATTAACAAAAGAAATGTTAACTGGTTTAAGCCTGTTCTGCAGTACTGCTATTTTATCAGCATTGCTTCGGGCTCTCCCTGCAGTCTCAAACTCTAACTTGCAATAAAGTGCAGTTATCCTGACAGCTTGGACGCTTGGTAAATCCAAAGGTTGACCTAGTGATAACCCATATCAAAAAAACATTCCCACAGGTTCCGCTGGGTTCCTGGCGTGAAATGGGCTGCTCCTCCAGAGAAGGATGCTGCTGCTGGGCACAGATAGAGATAAAATATTTTTCAGAGATCTCAGCAAGCACATTTGCAATCCTCATCTCTGTCCTGAGCCAGACTTGCTAATCCAATAAAATCCTAAAGCCTGAACACCAGGTGTGTGGAATGCAGCGGTGTCCTGCACAGCTTCAATTAATTTGTGAGTGCTCCTTTGGTTTTCACTCAGGCAGATTTCCATCAGACCTGCTGGGAACTCTGGTTGAGCCCTGACTGCAGAGCAGTGCCTGCAAGCCCAGGGCAGGTCTCCAGCAGAGCCCTTTCGTGCTGCTCAGCCCTGGGTAACGCCTCTATTTTGGTGCAGAGGCATCGAGGGCTGTAATTAAGACCACACACTACAGTGCCTAAGACAGACACAGAAACTTCTACCAAAGCAGAGTTCAGTAGAGCAGTGAGCAATTCACACCAACTCACAAAAACCCACAAACAGGGTTTAAAACAAGATGTTCACTCTTCTCCCCTGGCTGTATGGAGAGTCTGCATCTGGCAGTGCTGACAATTGTTGTGAATTGTTTGATGCTTTCTGGAACAGAGGCAGAATAGGTTACAGTCTGAATACTGCCTGAAGTGCTTCTCCATCTTAAAACAGTCAGGACAGTGAAAGGATTAGAAATCTGTCACTCGGGACAGTGCCCGAGCCGTGCAATTTTAATCTTAATATAGCTACAGTAAATTGCGGAAGCAGAGCTCCGACGAGCCATCCGAGCTTGCAGCTCTGCCATGACAATGCAACTCCAATCAGACTCTTGGCAAGCGATCCTTGGTTTCAGAAGACAATAAGTAGCAGCAGCTACTGGATACTGAAACTATTCCAGGCACTAAAACATAGTAAAAAAGCCGGACAGTTAATACCATTCATCAGAAAAACAGTAAGAGGATGATGCCAGTGGTTCTGAATGCGCTGGCGAGATTGATTTAGTTATCCCAGTGTGGGTTAGCTCCATTTCCACAGAGCCTGCCTCAAGACAGAGATCATTTAGTAGCCGATAGAGGCAATGAGCCGAGTCAATTTTCTGTTACTACAATAAATACATCCATTGCTCTGCAAACATAAAAGCAGGGAACAGCTTGTTTTATTTTACTGCACAGATGCACTCCTGAGTTGAAGGTATCAGTGGCATATTCCCTCCGCAGAAGGAGAGCGGACAGAACGAACGGATCCGTGTCTGAAGGGCAGCGCTCAGCTCAGGGTTTATTCAAGTGAGTTTACAGCGTCGGTGTCACCCCAGGGTGGCAGGGATGAGCCCCGCACAGGAGCAAAGGGCGTTTGATTCAGACTTCTACGGACGCAGAACCCTGCACACCCATCTCCTCCAACATGCACACACACCTCCTGCGATAAAATTGCTACAAGTAGGAAACCATTCACCCCTTGAAAAAAATTCATGTCACAGACAGAGTATGTTTGCATTTCCATTCACGGCAGTGACTGGTTTAGTTACAAACAGTGGCATACCACCATCCAGAGACATGATGACTTAAAATAAACCTATGTAAACACATACCCTTATATAACTTATATATATATTGAAGATATATATAAGTTTTATTTGTGTGTACATAGATATAAATACGCACGCACACACACAAACACACACCCCTAACAAAGCACAGAATACACACATGGAAATACTGTAAATGATGCTGAACTGTAATCTAAGAATATAATTAAGAAATTATTAGCAGGTTTAAAATTGAGTTTAAAAACTATTAAAGTGTCTTTAATATTTATGTTCAAGTAAGGGCCAGAACGACCACAGATTAGTACTGATAAAAAGAGCTGGCATTATATTTCCCACATTATGCCAAAACTCATGAGTTATTTCTCATTGTCATTTCGCCATCAGGGCACCTCATCAACTAGAAAGATTTCTTTTAGGAAACAGTGATTTTTAAGACTTGAGTTAACAAACAGTATTGTTTAGGCACCCTCAATCATAAATTAATTATAAAAACACACCCCTTGAAGTATGAGAAGAAAACCAGTGGGACTCGGACATCCACACCCACAGTACTCAGTGGCACAAACAGGTCTTCACAGCGAAAAAGGTACTGCTGGAGACAGGGGATGGAAAGGTGACACAGTGATGGCCTTTAAAACAGCAACACGTACCAAGAGTGACTCTCCAGTAAACTTCTGAGATACCACAGGTGCTCCGTGTTCAGGAGACAGAGAACCATGGTGGTATTTCAGAGGCAACTGCAGGTGCAAGCTTGGCTTCAGTGGCAGCTAATGCTATGGTTTAGATGTGCTCCAGGGTGATAACAAACACCTCTAACAACACTGCGAGGATTGTTTGGGATATTTAGTATGGCTAAAAACCCTGGTACCAGCATCTTACATCAGAAAACACTTTATGAGAATGTAAATGTAGTGTACAAGCACCAAATCGTTTTAGCTTAACCGTTAAATGGACACTCACCACATAAATGAGTAGCTATTTAAAAGAGGTCTTCAGAAAAAAAAGATTTGATTTTTCAAAAAAATCTTTTTTTCCCCCCGTCTCTTTTTGTTAAGATTATTTACTACTTCTGTTCTGATAGAAGACTGAAGATTGCTGGTACCCTGGTGTGTACAACCTTGGGTCGGCACACGCGCACACACACACACACACACACAACTGTACACCTCACTGCTACATCAATAGTCTTTTAAATAGAGCCCCAGTGCTGACTCTGGGACCTGTACATCAGATATATTCTCTTTGTGCATTTCAGCATCATTAACACCACTCAAGTTCCACATTTACCACAAATCAAGGTGGTCTTGAATGTAAGAACAGCCTGTCCCTCACCCTTTCTAATAAAGCCACAATTAAGTCTTGTGATTTCTTTGTTTTTTTCCACTGTTCAGCCGTGCAAATCCAGGCAGACGTGCAGGCAGCAAAGCTGACTTCCAGTCTCTTCCAACCCCTCACCAGTCCGGTGTTATCACACAGAGACAACGACATCGAGATAGAGTCTGTCGTAGGACTCACGGAAGCACAGGATGAGGAGCAGGCTGAGCAGACACGATCCTGGCAGGCACCAGTTGAACCAAGAAAACTCTGTAAAATAGAAAAAAGACCCAACACCTCAGAGCTATCAAACACATTCTGTGTTTAAAGTGACTAAAACGTTGATTGACAGCAGGTCTGAAGGATATTGTTGTGTTCTGAACAAAATTCTGACAATTCTCAATTGACAGATGGTTAACATGGTCTATGAGACTTCTCCATGGACGTCTTATGTATATATCAAGTTTAAGGTTTATATATATATAAAGCAATGTGTCCAGCTAATGTTAATCCTCCTTATTCAACTTGTCAATGGAGAGAATGCAGGGCGAAAAAAGTATCATTGCTAATGGAGAATAAACCACTTCTGAAGACTTTACTCATTAGTTCTTTGATTTCTATGGATTGAAAACTAAAACAAATTAAAAGCCTACAAAAAAAAGCAGGATTTGATTTTTGAATCTAACCTGCTACATTGTAAAAGAAGGGAAAACCAATTCCTCAGAAGAACCTTGCAAGTAATACGATCAATTCAATTTAAAACTAGTTGCACAAACAGCTCCTCAGAAGCCTCTTTTTAGCTGTTAGACATAATGTACTGCTCTTAAAAGCCTGTGTTCCACATTCAAGAAATCCTATCATCTGATATTTCACTACTATTTAGCAGTTTTATTTCTTTTTTTTTTTTCTCTCTCTTTTTAAGGTAGTGGTGCCTTTTTAAGGCACCACAATTTTCTTTTTTAAAAATCAGTCAATTTACTGAAGAAACATTAATTTTACTGGAGATGGTGTTTTATTTTTTGGGGGTTTTTTTAGGTTTCCTTTATTTTTATTTTTTTTTTAAATCTCTACCGAATCTAGACTCTCCCTCAAGGTCTGAGTTAATCAGAAGCAAGACTGCAGCACTGCTACTTTCTTAAACCTGTAATTTATATTGCTAAAAGAAAAAGCACAATCCATATTACACAATATTAAGGACAAACGTCAGAAAGCCTAAAAAACCAGCCTTCCAAAACCAGTAACCTTCAACAACAGCCTCTCTCATCCACCAAAAACCCTTACAGATTTGTTTAGGTAGTAATCTTATTAGAAACTTAGTAAAATTTTCCTAAGCTTGGAGAAGACCATGTTCTGTGATGCCAGAAGTCAACAGCTAAATAAATGCTTTGCTATTATTTTCCTTATAATAACCTTGCTTCATTGGATTAAATAGACTTGAACCCAAATATCCTAAAAGGCCAAAATCAACTTGTGAATCCTTCATGTCTTTTGTAACCCAGAATTTGTGACAGCACTGGTGGTGTGTGCTAACACATCGATCGCATGAAGCTAACAGTCCATTTGCTTTTGTTTTTCCCTTGGAAGCCTCTGCAGAAAAGGCGAAGGAAATTGCATCCAGAGGCTGCAGCTTTGGGTCTCAGGGCACAGCACTAGCAGCTGAGCTTTAGAAAGGCTGACACCGTGCTAGCTGGACCAAAATCTTCAGTGCACTGGAATGTTTCCAGGGCTTGGCTCTTTTACAGCCTTTGCAATATCAGAGTAACAAGGAGAAGAAGAGAGAAATCCAAATTAAAACTACTAAAGATTATTTGGCCTAAAAAGCAAGACCAAGGGAATAAGATGAATTTGTCAGAGCTCTGGTTTATCTGTAAGCTTCTCAAATGCCATTAGAGAATGTATTTGAATCAAGTGAAAGACAAATGTTTCAGATCATTATCTACCAACTTCTAAAGGATTTTTTTTTAGCACCCACTGGCATTGATCCCCCCAGTGATGACATGTGCTCTCGTATTTTCGATAATTTGTGAAACTGCATCACAGAGAATGGATTGTCCTAAGCACAAATTATTTTTTAATTTTTTTTTTTCTCCTTTGAAGAAATAAGAAAAATATTCCAAGTGCATGGAAATACCAACTTCAGGTTTATCCTTATCTGCATTTAACAATAGCTGCTAGGGAAAAAAAAATATTAGGGACAAAAAAAGGGCCCAAGTATCAATTTATGAGGGAACAAGTTTACTTTATTATAATTCTTCAGTCAGAAGTGAGGCACTGTATCTCCATCCTCAATTATTAACATTGCATTGTTACTCTAAAAAAAAAATGCTGAAAAAATTCTCAGAATATTCTGTGTAATCTTTTCAGCTCAGGTGTTAAGCGTTGGAAATAACAGCATATCTGAACAGAGTTCACACCAATTAATATTAATCATTAAAGCATTCTTTAAAATGTAAAGACTAAATACCATATTACCAGAGGCCAGCAGGGATGGAATTCAGATTTTACAATGATGTAGTTCAATATCAGTATAAAAAAAAACCCCAACAATAATTTCTCTCCATTTGTATTCACATACCACAATTTGAAACAGGGTTGCTGATCTGTTTGTGATTCCTTGGCACAGGATGCTCTCTCCCCTGTGATGTCCAACCCACCAAACGGAGCTGACCAGAAACAGGGCATTTCTGTTCTGCCCCTCCTGGGCAATACAGTTATACCCTGAAGCACCAGACTGGATTAGCTTTATTGGAGTTTTGAATACCCATAGATAAAAACACCATTAATGGCCACATTACTCAGGCGTTTCTAAAAATATGATGACAGTGTGTATTCTTGATGGTTTCTGGCTATGGGAAATTCTAAGTGGAATATGACTGCACACATCCTGCACTGAAGCATTTCATTTTTATTAGCATGCATATAGAAAAGAACAATTAAATTTCTTTTCCCTTGCTGCTACATAGGAGTATTCAAACATTTTATTATTAACAGAACTTGTATGTGCAAATCCTCCCTTTACTGACAAGGGTATGTCTTCATGCAGAATTGTATTTTCAAAGTAGCTTGTATTTCTTACCTGTATGGTAAAATGTGAGGAAAAACAAAAGCACTCCCATAAACATATTACTCAAAAAAGTGACAACTCCGCAGGTAATTCCTTCTGGAACAGGGTAGACCGTCTCCACAAAGAGCTCAAAGAATATTGGTACGCTGCTGTTGAGGAATATACCCAACAAAATGCAGGATGTGTACAGTGTAGCTATAACAGAAACAAAAACAGTTATTAATTTCACACTGGCATTTTCCCCCCTACTCAGAGCTGCCAAGAATACTAATACTTGGGTAACTGAAAAGTGCATAAACTTATTTTTATCCTCTGTGTATCATAAAGCATATCACATCCCACTAGTTTTAGGCAGAATGCATACAATGACTTGAAAAAAAAAAAACTGATTTAATTATTTTTTTTAAACAGAAGACATTCAGTTATTTCGAATTTAGTTTTAAGAAAAACACACAGAACAAAATTATGAATGCAAAGCATCACCTTCAATTTGATTTACCTCTGAAACGAACAGAAACTATTGTCCTACACACAATTAGGACAGGGAGCAATTAATGCACCAAATGGGACATGGATTAACCTTTTGACTTAGCTCTAAAGGTCAAAACTAATTTTGTTTCTACTTTACAAATAAATACTAACGATCTACTAGATACCAAGACATTAGTATTCATCATGGCCTGAGCCGCAACACGTTGAATCCCTTCTGGCTTCAAAAGGAAATGAAGGGCACCCAGCGCCCGGCAGGGACAGGACATATTTAATAATGCAGATTATTCACCATTGCACAACAAGTTATTTTTCTTGGACAAATCAAAAGGAGAATACAGATATTTATTCAGTAGCCTCAGATATTTTGTTCTACAATTTTTGACACTGCCAAATACCTTACAGTGCTTAATATCTTAGTATAGAAGTTTACTGTGCCTATAGTATCTATTAATAAACCTATTAGATCTATTTCTGAAAAAAAGAAAACTTCAAAACATTCAGTATCTATTCAGAAATTTAAACAAGTCTTTGCTAAGTACTGTCTTGGGAAGGGAAGATTTCCTGCCAACAGTCTCAACAATCTGAGATTACAGATCAAGAAAAATTATAAGGAAACAATTAGAGGGCTTGGAAAAAGAAAGGAAAAGCCTGGAATAATTTTTGAAGTTTCCACCAAAATGACAAGGAAACAAAGAAAAATTTTTCAGATGCAAAAGTGTTACCGAGTCACAGGGAAATTTCTTATAGCATCTTTTCACTGCAGTACAGTATAAAATCCTTATACTTTTTTTCCCTATAGATATATATATATATGTTTATATAAAATAGAAAATGCATTTTCAGTTTAGTTTAGTTTATGTTCTCGTCTCTTGGAAGAGGGAAAATTGAAACAGCTTTGCTTCATCTCCTGTTAAGCATTGCTCCATCTTTCAGTTGAGAAACTGTCAGGAAGCAGGAAACTTCCAGTTAAAAAAAACAAACTTAAAAAAATCACTGTTTCTTAAAATATGAAGTATTGTGGAAAAGAGATAAAAGCATTAAGAAGCAGAAAGGGCTATCTGTCAGATCCTCCATTTGATGTGGTTTGCTTCCAAGGCACAGAGACACATTTCTGTCTCTACACAGGATTTGCCTGGACAGGAAAAAGAGGAAAGAAGAGTCAGCCAGAAAGATGATACAGATGGCACGACTTCAGGAGGGACAGCTGGCCACCGCTTTTTTTAATATACCAGAATGTTCTGAGTTCTTAAGAAAATATGAAAAAAAAAAAAGAATTAATAAACTAAGATAACTTTTCAACTCTCGAATTCTCTT